>NC_084474.1:27838381-32935881 GCF_027409185.1 Cynocephalus volans | reverse complement strand
CTGAAATAATCTGATAACCATGGGCATGAAAACCTAATAATTTTCTAATTAGTTCACAAACATTAATGTTTACCTTTGCATTTACCAACTCTGCACAATGTATACATACTGAAGGTAGCCAAAATGCCTAAAATATAATCCCCTGCTGGACTGAAGGAAATGAAGAAGGCAGGAGTCTAGAGATTTGAAGTGTAAGCACGGTGGTAAATAATATTAAATTAATGATGCTAGGTTAAAATATAAAATTCCAGAACCCAAGGTGTCTATCCCCCAATGATAAGATAACCTATTAGGCTTGATGCATATATTTGATATGTGGAAGAAGATTCACCTTAATTATAAAGAGTAATCAAAGCTCTCGAACATTTTATAGCTTCATAAAGAGTTTCTAAACTATTTGTATTATTATATGACTTCCATTTTATCTGTACCCCTGCAACAGTTTCTAGCCCACAAAAACACTTACTAGAATTATTACACATATTCTGAATGCACCTCAAATGAGTTGTATATAATGTGCAGTTAATCATTTTGGCCAGATGCTGAATAGACTTTGCAATGTATTATTTCAGTATTTCTCTACATAAAGTAGATTCCATCTTTTTATTTTCCTTAAAAGAGCCACTACTGCTATATAAAAAATTGTAAAATACCACATTAAATAAATCCATCACAGGTCAAAGCAATATGGTAGGATATATATTTTACAGTACCCCCATACAATTTTACATAAAATTGCCTATCAATTTCTTCTCAATAAGCTACACATTAATCAGAAACTAGGTCAAATACATAAGTCTTCTACAGAGTAAATTTTACATTTCATTCTAAAATCAACAATAACAAAACTATCTAAATTTGTATAGTTGGTAATATATTACGATTTTAAAATTTTTTGTGTGTAGCTGTTGACTATAACCATGACAATATGGAATTGCTTTAGTTTGTGCAGTTAAAAAGTTATTTAGACTAGTATGTACAGTGATACTAAATATGATGCTAAGTGACTTCACTGTCATCAATGTCAGACAAGGTCTATTATCAGTGTGAGCCATTTAGAAATTTTACGATCAAGTTTTATAAGTCCCAGTAAAAAGACCACAAAGACAATCATTTCACTTAAACCATAGAATTCTTTCCAAAATGACTGCGTAACGCGTAACAAGTTAACTCACTATAAAAGTTGCTTCGCCATTTAAGGCGGTTTCTATTTAGTCTTCACCAGTTTCTATTCTCTACTACGAACATTCTATTTTTAAAAATCACTAAAGTCCTCAAGAAATCCCAAAGAGAAATCCTAATATAATTTTAATGCTAAATTTAGAGCAATACATACCTGCTGATCAGCTTAGATTATGTGTACACAGTTTTTGATATTCTCAGTAATTCACAAGATCAGTGACTTTGATCATTTCAAATCTCTTTTTCAGAACTAATGGACAATATGCAGAAAAGAACTTTTATTGCTCGTTCAGCTTTGCTTTCGTCTGCAGTCACTGCTGCCTAAACTCTGCTCTGCTAAATAACTATAAACCCACCTACAAGGAGCCTGGCTAATGAAAGGGGGTGCTTTCTGAACAATAGAAGAATTCCTTTGCATTCAGAAAGCAGAGTTCCCATTAGAACCCAAAATCAGAGAGGCCAGTTTTACCTCTGTTTTTTAATTGAGATTGCCCCAGCCAGCCCTCTTCTACGGTCCAGTGAGACAGTGTTTGTGAAATGATTAAAAAGAACGTGATCTGATCAAGAGGACAGAATAATGGGAAAGGAATGCTAGGTTAGCCACTCTGCTAAGTTCTGGGAAAGAAGACCAATGCACTCCTTAGCCTATTGTTTTTATTCTCATCTGCTCTTTAGCCATTTCATAACACTTTGACTCTATTTACTCAATCTTAAATGGGTTAAAAGTTGGCCGATTACAAGAGAATTTGGTAACAAGTTACAAATCAAAAAAAAAAAAAAAAAGAAAGAAAGAAAATAAATAAAAATCCTTGAATTATATCAAGTTTCCAAAAGGTCATCACTGTCTCTGCTGTGGCCTTTTCCCCATTCCAAATCCTCTATCAATATGTCATAGTGAGTTAGGCAAAGACAAAAGAGAGGCGCAGTGTGAAAACGGCACATATATCTAATCCTGACAAAGCACTGAATAGACCTTCACAAGTATAATTATACTTGTTTATTTGTTGCCACGTACAGAGAACTGATGAAAAAAATCCATCAAAGTGGTATTATGCAGACACCAAGAGCTTCTTTTCTTTGGTTGCTAAAGCCACATTGAGGCTTAAATTCCTTATTGTTAAATTCAGAAGAAAGAAAGAAAAAAAGATTTTTGGCTGGACCTTTTTTTTTTTTTTTTTGCATCAGTTGCTGACAGATCTTTTGTGTACAAGGCTGTATTAGTTCACACTGCTACCTCATTTTTACCCATGATGGAATTCATAATTACAAACTACTGTACAGAAGCTTTTAAAGGGTGTGGTATGCTGGCCAAGAGAAGAGGGTAGTGAAATTGCCCTGTTCTCACAGTCTCTCTTTTGATATATCAAAACACAGGTAAAGTACCTGTGTGGAAGCAGCAGTTAACATCAGAATACATCTTTGATCTCAGGCTGTTAAGTTGGTGCTAGTGTTTTTCTTTAAGTCAGCTTTCTGCAATTTGCTTATTTTAGTGTATGTTTAATATTTCATAAAAGATTGCATAACTTTTTTCCCCTTTGCAGTATTAAAACATTAGCAAGAAAAAAGGCAAATATAAAGATGTCTAAGGATTGAAAATATTAAATAAAAAGGTTTCAAGCTCAACTATTAAGGAGCCATTATGTTTCAATAGGCACTAAATCAAATAACTTATCAAAAGCATGTTTTTAGGAGTGGGGGCTACAAACATGCTTTCTTTTTCTTGCAGAATAGAAATATATCAAAGTAAATGCAATCTGCATAGTTAATGTTTGTGAGCTTTACAATTTAAAACAGAAAAGCTGTAATTTTTCTTTGCTGGCAATCTGGAAACACTCTGGAGTTAATTACAGCTGATTCGGAGTGAACCACACAAACAAAGACCAGTCTATGTCCAGACAATTATACTGCATTAACCAGCTTAGAGCTTCCTGCTGATGTTTCAGGGCTCTTCTGTTACACCCTTCTACCTTCCCAGCACGAGAGAAAATGCTTCTGCAAGAAGGAATTAATGAAGAGAACTGCAAAAGAATGTGTGACGACCTCTCCTGACACGGCAAAAACTTTCCACCCATGTCACGACAAAGGGGAGAAGGTAATTAGGTTTGAATAGAAGGATGTAACCAAATATATTCAGGATCTAAAACAAGCACTTTTTTAAAGAGGGAAAGTTTACAATGACAAATATGAGTTTGCGAGTCATAAGTCTTTTTCCTCATTTTCCTCATTAAAATCTAAAAGAACTATTCAATGCAGATTTGTTTCCTTCTCTATAAATAGGACTCTTGAGATTGATGCATAGTCTTCTCCCTCTCTCACTCTTTTTCTATCTCTTCCTCTCTCCCAACCCTAATTTTCCCTTATCCTCTCTCATGTCACTAATTCTACATGGACTTTATATGACAGTTATCTAGCATAAAACATATGTGTTGGAGAACTGAAGAGGAAAGGTACACTTTACCAATAAGTCCAATACTTCTTAATTTGCATAGTTGTAGGAAATAGTAATTTTGCTCAGTTTTCTTCACAACTTTAATCAAACTCCAGCTACTTTCCTTAGAGAGGAATTATTAATCTCCCCTTAACCAAACTATACTTTTATATGACCCATTTTATTTGTTTACTTCAAGAAAATTTTATAAACAGTGTGCAACATGGACCCAATACTTTAGTTATCCTCTGTAAACACACATTGGTACTTTAATCAATCTAGTTGATTTCTAATTTTCTTATTCATTCAAATTGAAAATGAATAGTTTGCATTGGTGTGAGACAAGGACTTGAACTGTAATTATGTTCAGTGCCTCTTTCTGATTCTTTCTTTGGTACTGTTTTGCTAGTATTCCAGCTGACATTAGGGTTTGTCGTGATTGCTTCATTAAAGGGTAAGGATGTCCTAATCAGCTAAAGTATTACTAGAAAGCTGTTGTTTGCCAATACTATGAGAATAGGCCGACTTTTTTTTTTTTTGCTTCCTTTAAAGAAGAAAAAGATACCTCCAAATGCTAGTGACCCAGCCATACTTAAGTATTAATCATCTTCCCTTTGTCTCATCTATGCAAATGGGATTAGACTTAAATGACTATATGATCCTTTTAATTTTTCTTCCCTAAATAAATATTAATCTATAAATCAATAAGGTATTACATTAAAATACATATAAATATACCCTCTGAAAATAATAAAAGGTTGTGTAAATTACATTCAACTTTACAAGCATCTCATAATGGACAGGATCATTTTCCCTTCTTAGACTGCTCTCCCTCAAATCCCTACCATATTTGAAAGTTCAAGTAAATAACACTGCTAAAATGAAGATTTAACATGGAACCCATTACTTTTCCTTGGAAAACCATGGACTGTATCCATCATTTCTGGAAATTTATAAATCATAGTTGCCTTGTTTTTCATATGTTTATATTGCTAGTTTTTAAAATGTAATCAACTACTCTCTGGCATCCTTATAATCTAAGAGTATTTAGTTGATAATGCTTTTAAATTGTCACACAGGAGCATTTAAAAAATTCATCTTAATTGGTTTTATTAAGGTATATACAACTATAGAATATTTGGCTTCAAAAAGAAATTTACCAGGCTACTGAAAACCTTTGCACACACACATTTTTCTCATACACAATGTGAAGACAATATATTTTACCTTTTGTTTGTATTTTTTCCTTCTTTGTCTATTCATAAGTAAAATTGATTATTGAACTACTGACAACTGAATATCTAAAAGAGAAAACAATTGTATAATTATTTGTATTATATGATTCCCACCGATATGATCTCATAACCAATATAACAATAACTGTAACAGTGTAAGTACATTTTTTTTAAAAAAGCCATTCCTTACAGACTAAATCTACCATAATTATCTTCATAAAACTAATCACAGGTCAGGTATTCCAGCAAACATTCCTGTTCCCTGAGCAATGATTTCAATGATTTTACATGATTTCAAATAGTTTTAATGACGAAAGTTAATATGCACAATTCTTTAAATCACTACCAAGTGGCTCTTACTCTACAGTACTCTTGAGTCTACCAAATACGGGTCTTTTTTTATATCCCATGTAAATATTTCAAATCACTTTACATTAAAAACCACATTAGGACTAGCATAATAGAGAACGTAAATGGCATGTCAATTTTTTTTCTGGATGAAATATTGGCAAATTTATGTTTGATCACCAAGATAAGTTGGTTATATTATTTCTATTATGAAGAGCTTTTTGTTTGGAGTTTTGTGTTGTTTTCTTTTTTGGCCTGAAAATTAATTTGACTGCTGCCCATCAGTGAAGTGAGCAATTCAGCAATTAACTTTGTGTTTTAAATGTATGAACTTTAATTAGATTTCATTATAAACAAACAAACGTCAACCATAATTATAAGCTCCTTGGTTTACCCACATATTATCCTTTTTCAAACAAACTTGATGTCAGACAAATTAAAATCAAGCAGCCAGCAATTTTGAGTTGAATTTTACATGATCTGCTGGTAACCTGATTACTTTAACTTCAATATCATTACAGGAAAAGTATTTCAGGAAAAATAATTACAAGAATTCCAACAGGAGACAAGCTTAATTGTATTGATTCAAAAGATGCATGTTCAGAGGAACCATGTTGGAGGAATAATGTTATCTCAAATCTACAGTTTCTATTAAAATGAAATTGTTCTGCATGAAAGAAGCAATTTAAGATTAGTGTCTGCAGAACTAGAGATACTAAACTAAATAATTATCTAGGCCCAATTATCTTATACTTTAAGTAGCAAAATATCAGTGTGGAGCAACTACAAGGCATGAGGTTTGCAGGTTTATTTACTGACTGGTGTATCTATTAGGACCAAGAACAAGTGGAGCTGTCAGGACATAATGAAGGTAAATGATTAGTTAGCACCAAGCCTGAACTCTTCTTCAATGCAATAAGAGTTAATTAAAGTTTACCACCAAACATCAACCAAAGCAGGATGTTGATCAGGTTTCAGCATTAAGTGCAAACAGACAATAGTTGGCAGCAATTAGTGCAGCTATCAAATGACATGCAATGATAATTATACATTTAAAACAGCTAAAGAGCTGGGGGAAAAACTAATCAGCCTCTTTGACGACAAATACTCAAAGGGCAGGAAACAGGTATCAGATTATTTCACTCTAACACTGTAAATCAATAGAATTAAACAAGAAAAGGTTGTATGGGTACATTATCTGAAAGAGAACAGTTAACTAGACCCAAAATGAAATAAATCTGCTAGTATTGGTCAGAAGATAAGAACTTCTGTAGCTAAAGAAAATAAGTAACTTTTCAATTAAAGTTTCAGAATGAAGTCTGTGTAAAGAAAGTTTAGCTTCTTGGTTTTGTGTAAATTAAACAATGCAACAAGTATCTCACCATAATTACTGTTATTTAAATTAAGTATTAACTTAACACTGCCAAAAGTACTCTATGCCTGAATGTAATCTTTGTGTACTTAAAAATTATCTCTCTTGAAAAGTTTTTAGATGGATGTTAAGATTGAAATTTTTTTAATGTACCTGAATTGAAAACAAAAGCCATATGTACATAATAACTGTAGGAGAGTACCTGAAAAAGTTCATGGAAAGATTCGTATTATCTCTTAATTTTATTTTACCACAAACTTTTTGAAGTACCAGCATATGTAAGGCAGGTCTTCTCTTGATGCCATTCAAACCTATGACTCCTTTCCCAAAGTCAATAAACCTGCATACAACATATCCCTTACAATAATTTTAATAAATCCCTTCATTATTTTCCATCCTGTCTTTTCCACAGTTTGCATAGCCTACAGCCGAGAGCATGTGTCCAGAAATGTGCCCATCCTCATGACTGCCCCTCCCCCCCCCTTTTTCAACTAATTCTGTTATGCTAAGGATTTGTACACAGTGTTGGCTAATCTCAGTATTTCCCTGGAGCTAAATCTAAGCCATGGCCGACTCCCAGCACAAAAATGTCTCTCTCCAAAAGCCCTTTCACCCCCTTCGACACTCATACACTCATTGGTCCTGACATTTTCACTTCAGCCATGACAAATGAGCTGATGACTGTGATGCGATTGCACAGGAGGATGGCTTTATCTGAAGATATATCATTAACTCTCATCACCATCTACTAACATGGCTCTTCTGGGTTCATGTAATGTGTGGTGAACATTTGCGGAAATTTTTTTTTGTAAATATGTATTCTGTCAAGTTGTAAGAAACTAACTTCATCAAAAGAAGAACAGGGAAGCCAGGGTGGGCAGGATGGGGTGGTGGGGGAGGGAAAGAAAAAAAAAAAAAAAAAAAAAGACCAGCATTAACTAAATGTTGCTCTGGGGACTTAAGTAACTCTATTCAACCTCTACCCCAGTGCAAACCAGCCAGCTGACTATCTCTTAAAGGTCCCTTCCCCTCCACACGGGTGGCAAGAGTGGAGCATAATTTGTGAACTGACATAAATGAAGCTTCTCAGATAAACGTGGCTGATCAATCGGCAAGCCAGCCCATCTCTTTGTTTTTACCCCAGTGTGGTACCTACTGTCTTCGCAAACCCTAATTTCCTATGTTATTAAATCTCTCCAAATTCACTTAAGTAGGGGGAAGGACTGTCGAAACCAATTTTACTCCCAGATCATTGTATTCTTCAATAAGAAAGAAGCAATATTTTTCTGACTATCATTAAATGTGAAACTCTTCAAGCTCTTTGAAAAGAGAAGCCTTTCCATTAAGCACAAATGCCACAACCTTTAGCTTAAGTTAGAACCTAAGTTCCAGTTACATAGTTCTTGTTATGTATACTATGGAGTTTACAGAGTAGATCCTTGTTATAACCTCTTCTCTCAATTCATCTGAAGACACACAGCCAATCAGAGTCAACCCTAGCATAACAGACCTCGGGAAAGAAGGTCAGGCTTTGAGGTAAAGTGCTATTCACTCTTGGACCATGCAAGGAGCTCTTTATTCCTGTTCTTATTGGCATCAGTCCCCCTTACTAAAGCAAGAACAAAGCCAAGTGCTCGTGTGAGGTTTATGAATAAATCAGAGGTGAGCCACTTTAAGTGCTGCCCATGATTTCCTTGTCGACAGTGAGCACTTAAACAGGCTTCAATGACCAGCAACTTCTGGCAAACCATAATGATTCCTAATCTGCACCCTGCTTCATTTCAAGAAATAAATGACCCACCCCATTTTTCCTGCAAGTTTTCACCTTTCAGGCAATATTTGTCATATCTCTAACAGTTTAGCTTTAATAATCCCAGAGCAGTCAGCCTGTCCCATGGTCATCATAGGAACTGTAACACCTAAAAAACTTCCTTTGCTTGGATAAATTCCACAAATAAAAACATATCCAGCATAACAAATTATTCTCATTTTAATATTATTGAATTTTTTTATATGGGATGAGCTAAGCCAACTAAGCTGAAGGGGACAGACAGACAGACAGACAGACAGACACACACACACACACACACACACACACACACACACACACACACGATCTTATCAGCTCCACTCTGTAGTTATGTGATGTTTCCCAGGAATTTCCATGAGCTTCAGTTTCCTTATTGGTTAAACAACAGGATTGTGCTATATCCCCTCTGACTGTAAAAATCTATGGTTCTAATATAAAAACCCATTTAGATTGGGCTAGAAGAGAGTTTTCTCTATGGAATTTTCTAAAACAGGCCCAGCTGTTTTTAAGGTTGTATATTTCTTTTCAGTACCTAGATTTCAAGAGGAAAGGCAGATTCCAGTGGTATATTCAACTGAGGTTTTCTATTTATGTCCTTAATTATTACTCATTTATTCATTCATTCAACAAATATTTATTGAGCACCAAAGATTTGCTAATAATATGTTCGTCACTGTGGATGCAGTGATTTAACAGATGTGTGTGCTGCCCTCATGGAGGCTGCAATTTATTTGAGGAAACACTTTTAAAAGCATCATGAAAAATGCTAAGACACTAATTGTTTTCTTTCAATGACGTACATCCTTACCCTGACCAGTACTCAGTAAGTGTTTAGCCTCAAACAAATATGCTTCAAATGAACTGTCAAGTCCAGAGTCTGTTATAATGAGCAGAACATAAGCCATGCCCACATTTTTTTTATTTTTAAGAAATGTATTAATATCATGACCCAAACATACACACCTATTAAGCAAAATCAAACTAAAATTGGGAAATTACATTCCAAATAAACATATTTCTCATAAAAATATAAACAATAACTTAAAATGTGTTTCTTACATGCATCACAACAGGTAATTACTAAGAATAAAGAGATGAAAAAGAAAAAATATAACAGAACTACATTTTAGTTTCTAGATGGTCCCCCAAAATTGTATGTTTGTGTGTCTTAACTCTTATGAACCTTATCATCTTTGAACCTGGGAAGTCCTCCTTTGAATAATGCATTGTTATAAGAAGATAAAGGACTATGATCTTCTCCAAGAGATAAGCCAGGTGGAGACTCATAACTTGGCTATATGTCCCCCCCCACCAGAAAATTTAAGAGTTCTATAACATTTCCAAATAATTAATAGCTGGACTCTTCTCTAGATTGATACAAATTTTGGCCAACAGGTCACCATGTGACAGTATTTATACTCTTCATAGCATATCAAAATATCATAATACCACGTATATAGAAAGGTATTTCTATGACATCTAATCCAGATTTGGAAAATCCTCTAATTCAAAGGCTTTCAAGCATACTGGGTCAACTTCAAGACTGAAATAAGCATTGCGGTCTCTTCTATTATCTATATAAAGGAAAGTCTGGAAACTTGAGTTCAGGTAGACAGACCAAAGTCTGAATAATTTAAAAATTATTTCTGTCCTAGTTTACTTCTCAGAAAAATGAAGACCCAGAAATGCATTAAATATCTAGAAACCTCTCAGAACCAAACTAACTTGTGGTGATGGAGTGTCAAATAATGATGTGAAGGACGATGCACCTATCAACCCAGATGCCGTCTATATACCCATCAAGGAGAAAATATGTGAAGAAGGATATTATCTTTTTACCACACCTCTTAGACATACCCATTGACTAATTCCTATCCCCTTCCCTTGTTGGAGAGAATGGCAACTCTACTCAAAATACGTATGTAGATTTTCTTTATTAGATGCTCCTTAGTTGAGCATTACAGTAAAACCATCTATTGAGGGAAAAAGAAAATTGAACATCGAGGTGTGTATCAGGTCCTGTCACATTCACTTATTTTGATGTTCACAACACTTTATTCTTATGTAGTCTCTGTAGCAACCTTGAGATACAGATGAGGAAACTGAGGCTTAGAAAGATTAAATAACTTGAATAAAGTCATCATAACAGGAATTTAACCCAGGTGTCTTATAGATTTAATATGATCCCTGTTGGTCATTGGGTCGCCAAAAGAATGGAGTAGATTTTCAAATATCTAAAATTTAAGTTAAAGTAAATAAACTTATTTACAAGGAAAAAAGTAACAGAATCAAAAAAGTGCCCGGCCTTCAGTAAGTGGTATTCATTCTGTACACTGTCCTGCCTCTGAAATATACAGCATTGTCTTCATGTACTTTCCTTACCCAGAACGGAAACCTTGTTCTTGTTCACACCATGTTCATGATTATTAAGAATACATTTTAAGTCACTGAGATCATCAGTACTTTTATGAATCATAGGCTCTTCTTGGCCATTCAGAGCACCTAGTCCAACCTCCTACTTACTGCAAAAATATGTTTAACAGTCAGAGTGAGAACAGCCCATGTAGATTCTACTTGGATTCTTTTGGTTACAGAGAACCCACTCTCTCAGAAAAGGCAGTATCCCTGTTGGATTACCACTGCACATTTTCCTTTTCTTCTCTTCACCATGTCCACAACCTGCATATTCATGTATGCAACAACCTTTTTCCAAACAGCCCATATCGTTGAATGACCATTGGTCCTAGAGTTAGGATGTCTGCGTTCTTGTCGTGGCATCCTCCTGCCTTGCTTGGTGACTCAATGATAACATCTCCTGAAAACAATATCCCATATTTGAACATGAACTGGTTGAACTGAGCGACTGTAAGGCAGTTCTCAGGATCTAGCATTCTGATAGTTTCTGATTGTCTTACCACCCCTACCTGCACTTTTCTGTTGAGAATGAATTGGCCAATTCTTAGAAAGTGAAGAAATTTAGTCTGTGGAAGGAAATTTTCACAAGCTATCACTATGAATGTATCTAAAGAGTAAAGAGAGGCACTAACATGGAAAGAGGGGAGAAGTGGGTGTGTGCCATATATAGGCTTCTAGTGAATAGGAGAACACAGTTGCATCTACTAAACCAAAAGAGACGATTCATTCTCATTCTCTATTAAGTGGGCTCAGGATATCTTAAGTATTAATTGTATTATTCCTAAACTTACATTTTTAAAAAGTACTAAGAATTATATTTTACAGAATTTACATTAGTAAAGTATTTCAGGTTTAATGAAAGTACCTTGGGAAACAGAAATCTAACAATGATTGGGCTTCCTAAACTTAGTCTTCCAAGCAGGCAAATTTTAAGATTCTTCAAAAACTTCCCTCTTACAAAGTTTTGTTTTGTTTTGTTTTTAACAATACAACAAGTTGTCATAGCCAGCTCATATGTTTTTGTATTGTAACATTGTTAAAGCTATGGGTTTCTTTTTCTTTTTTACAGTGAAAGAAAATAATTTTATGGACAGTTATAAAATACATATTTTAATCCAAAAGTCAATTTTCCCTAGTTAAAATGATTTACAGTAAATATTTACAGAATGATTTTTGTTTTTATAGCTGCAACACAATGGAACCTATAAACTGTCTTTAGAAGGATGTTCTATAATGCATAACTATTTAGTAATTATCATCCAAGCACTGTTGTATCCCAAGGACAGGCAAACATTAGGAATGGCCTATCATCTGAATATATGATGCTGGTGTGTGAACCCTGACCTAGATCACCAAAATTCCTACTCAGGACTTGTCTAGGACCATCAGGGCATTGTGATATATTACCAAAATCAGTGTGCCTAAATTCTTAATTTTATATTTTTATATATATATATATATATATATTTTTATATTTATATATATCTATTTATATTTTTATATATATTTTATATATATATATTAATCTCTAGAATGTTAAAGTGGCTAATTATATTAGGGATAAACTGCTTGCCAAATATGACTTTAGTGTTAATGTCATTTTATGTTGAGCACGCACATTCAGAAGTGCCCCCAAATGGCAAATATTTATTTCACTCACAAACCTTTAAAGAGTAGGGGAGTAAAGAACAGCTATTCCTGAACTGAGGATTGTATGTCAAACATGAAACCATATCAAACTTTCAAGGCAACTTGTGAAACTCTGAAACTAGGGAATTAACAGAACATCAAATCCAGCAAGATCACAAGGGGCACAATCCTCATGCAAGAAAATAATGCCATTGAGCCCTCATTAAAAGCCCATTTTGTCCTTAGCCATCAAAGACTGTGAGTGCACTAAGATCTTGGTTATATCATCAGGGATAACTAAAACAAGTGCCAAAAGAAATTGTGCACTTTTAGTTCTCACATGTGTCCATCTGTTCACATATAAACATATATTCTGCTTTTTGTCTGATTCCTAAAATCTTGATATTGGAATACCCTGGGCTTTTGCCCATTTCCTAAGAATGCAGACATCACATAAGCTACTATTAACCCATGTGTGATCCACTTCCATGGTGGCTGGAAAACTGCCAGTTACAACACATGGTGCCTGGTTAACAATGTCTTAAAATATAAATGAATTTATTTTTTAAATTAACACATTTTTCTTATGGAAATACCTTAATAAGACTTTCTGCATGTAAAACAATAGCCTCCATGTGGATATTTTTTTGTTCTTTTAAGACTTTTTTCAAGCATATCATAAAGTTAACCATAAAAGTTTCTGAAACAATCCAGAATTTCTTGACAAATTTTAAAAAGAACTCTAGTAAAAATTTTGGGTGACTATATAACAAAGATCAAACAGTTTTCCTTTACAATATGCTATATTCTGGAGGCAACCCTTACACTTTAATTCACATGAAAACACTTCTGATTTCCCAAGTTTCCATCTAACCATCTTTACAGTATGTCAGCAACTAAACCATTCAAGTGATGAGGCAAATGGAAGTTTTACAGTCTAGAACAAACAAGTTAGACTAACGTCTGGTGGAATCTTTCAGCCCTGCTTTGGGGCTGTCTTCAATGGGTCATTTCTGGTGACCTCAAATGGAAAGTACTTGGTTTTTAATGTATACACATAAATAACTATCTATGCTGCATTTGATTTACATATGTCCAATAGAACCAATTCCCATCTTTGAAAGTGTGTTAACACTTACAGTATTTTAACCACGCTAATTATGGTTGAAGAAACATCATTAAGAGCCCTGATCACACTGTCAGCTAATAACCAGTTATAGCTCTAAGTAGTTCCAACAGAAAGCCCTATCGTAAATGTTTCCAAGAGTGAACATACAGTACTTGGGCATTTTGTAAAAGAAGTATCTCTAAATGAAATACACAATACACCTACAAAGCAACATGAAGACTGCATTCAGAACTTTAAGAATTAAATCCTAAGAAAATAACTCTGTATCTTCATCTTCTGCTATACCTTCCCAGCCACAAAAGCTGATAGGCCACTTAAAACACTTGACATTACCAAAAGTCAGAATACACAACTCTTTCCCAAGTGAAGTATTCCACCAGTCAAGACAGTTATTTATAGCCATTGGGGGGTGGGGGGGAGCCAACACACTATATATTCCATCAGTAACTGAATTAAATATCCATGCCATACTGTCAACCTTCTCTAAAATAACTGTTTTTTTGCCAGCAAAGTTCTGGGAATTCTTGATACTCAATAGTCAATATTTGGCTAGCCTGGCATGTTTCTGAAAGCTGTTCTATATACAAACCTCTGTTGATCATCCTCTAGCTACAATATTGTCATAAATATTACCTCCCAGTGATGACGAAAACTCAAGGCATTATATAAAGTTGCTGAAATCTGAGCCCCTGCTTGTTTTCTCAGGTCTTGGACAAACATAACTTTCAGGAGAGGAGAGCACAGACATAAAGAAAGAGAAGCCTGCATTTTCATCTTCCTTTCATCTTAGTCATTCAGTCAGCCATTCAGAACCCTATTCAACAGAGCTTTTCATTATGCAAAAAAATGCTAATCCTTTTCCGATGCTTTCACACTTGTATGAACCCCCATTCCTTCAACTGAAAAGCAATTATATCAGTTTACCTTTCTGTCAAAAACAGGATTAATATTCCAATAACAGAATCTCTTTTCTTTTCCTATCTTTTTGCTTTAGGAAACCAGAGATTATTAGTAGAGGCATTCTTAGAACAAGAATACATTATTTTAAATATGATTATGTTAACCAATGGGTGGAAAAGGAAGAAGAAGAAAAAGTCCTTCGTTACTGCAGAAACTCTTTTCTGTGACACAACTGACCTTCCCTTTACAGATACCCAAAGAGAATGAAATTCACTCTGGCCTATTAATCAGAAACAAATTATGAAAGAATGTAGCTGGACTGGTTGACACTATCCCATCTTGGGAGACTCAGTAACAGCCTAGTAACAATGTCCTCTTCATGGGTAATGAACAGCCATGACAAATGGGGCAGAGAAACTATTTATTTGCATATGCAAATTCCCACACAAGGGAAACATGTACAAACAAGTGTCATTGTAAGGTGGATTAGGAAAACAACGCTTTCTTTTTAGGACATTCTGCATCCCAGAGCATTAGTCAGCACAATTAAACCAGTCTCCATGGAGACTAATGAAATTTCACCATGGTATGAGTTAAATTAGATAGCTAGTTATGTGTTTCCACAGTCCTACTTGAAATTCATTATTGTTTCAGAACAATACAGCAATTGTGTCTAGCTGATCTTTGCCAGCTCAACAAGCTCCTAAGTTGACAATTTGCATATGTTAATATAATTAAGCACTAATTACATGAAACTTGTACATATTCACATGCACTTTCCCTGGGCGCTTCTCAGTTTGAACCTTGGCCAAGTCTTTAACTCTTAAAATGGTCTTAGAGGGGAATAAAAAAAAAAAAAAAGAAAAACTCTGCCTGTGGGTACAGCCTCTAGGCAGACACAGAGAGGCTCTTCATTTATAAACACAAAGCTTAACCTGGCTTCTCATATTTCGAGCAACGATGACAGAAAATATTTTGTGAGTGTGCTGGAGACCAGACACATAAGGGAAATGAAGACGGAGGATGGATTAGTCTTTAAAGACTCATGAGTATCTTCTCAAAGGAAAGCAGTAACATTAATTTCAGAAAAATGTTAAGAAATTTTGTTCTCATTGACATTGTCAAACGTTGGAAGATGAAAATAGTTTGACAACAACAACAAAAAATAGCAAGTAGTAAAGGGAAAAGGAGTTAGCAGCACCTAATGAGCTTTACATAAATATATGCAGAGGCAATTAAGCAATGTTAATTACTATGACAGCAGTTAATTGAATATAATTAGATATTTAAGCCACTGAATAAAGCATAGTTAAGATTAATTTTATTGAGATTAATTGTAAATAAGGATAGATTAACTCTGTGTTTTGACATGCATAAAAAGTAGTTCTGCAAATTAAGCAGGAGTGTGTCCACCAGTCCAAAAATCATATATTATTTTAATGTCACACCTCAGAATCATCTCCTCGATAAACATGACTTTTCAAACCCAAACAGACAGGAATCTTGAAGAAAAACAAACAGCTTGCAGAGATTAAAGAGCCTTTTGTCCTTTTTCATGTGCATTTCTTTTAACAGACTAAATTAAGCGAGTCTGGTGTACGTTTTTTAGGAAGGAACATTTCACACTGAATGGAAAAAATGTTCTATCACATATGAAATTCATGCAGCTGTGCGGAACTTGGTCCAGATGGTTTAAGACTATAAAACACCACCAAATGATAGACAGTAGGCCTTCCCAAGATTATGTGATAAACTCACAATCTTTTATTTTGACCCTCCCCCAAATTTCTGCTTTGTATTATTTCCAATCATATCACATATTGTCATTTATAATTGTGCTTCTCTAAGAAGGTAAAAAGAAACCCACATTGTCCCTACTAAGTGCTAGAAACAAAATATTAAAAGAATAGAAGGCCTCAGATATCAGCTATGTCATTCAGCCACAAATTGCAATGATAGCTATGACAACAAAGTATGCAAATGACAGCACTTGATTATTACTCTCACAAACAATAGTTTCTAAAAATATTTCTTAAGAAAATATTGCTAGATGAAAATCCCCCCAATATTTTCACACCAAGCTAATTCATGCATACTCTTTAAGAAAATTAACATACTCCTCAAGAATGCTGAACAAATCACTAATAAGAAAGGAGCTTCAATTGATTTTGAAATAAATCAATAGGTGATTAACATAATATTTTTAAAATAGCAGAATATATATATATATTACATAAACATATATATTATATTTTCAATACCTTTTAGCTTTTAATCGAACAAGGGCTTTAGACTATTGAGCCTGGCTCTACACTGCCTTACAACTTCTTTAGGATGCCTTTAGTCTTTATAACGAAAATCCTAAAATGGTCTGTGAAACAAGACCACGACAAGCCATTCTGCTGTGAAAGATTTTAAATCATCTAGCCTCTTCTAATAGACTTGAGACTTATTGAGGTAGAAACCATAAAAAATGAAGAAGGGAAATTTAATCCCTGAAATATTGATTTGCACATTAATATCATATAGGCAGAGGGCAATTTTGCTTCGTGGAAATGACACATTGTCGACCCTTGGTGAAGTCAGAGCCAATCTAACTGCTGAACATGTCTGAATCTCAAGAGTTATTAAGGGCTTCCCTTCTTGCCTTTATGACTTTTCTTCAGCCTACCAATGCAATCTTAAATGTATTATCTTTAAGAAATAATTGTAAAACCTCAGGGGTTTTCCAGTTAATGGAAGGGAGGCCAAACCACATCAGATTCTGAAATGCAACATTAAACCCTTGCAATCAACAAAACCACCTCAATTCTCATCCATCCAGTGCAGGATCTAATATTGTTATTAGAGATAATCAAATTTCATTGTGTAAATTTAGGTTCATGGTCAGAATGGAAGCAGTAAATTCTGCAATATTAAACAGCGATTTTCTCATCCTCCTTTATGTTTTCCTTTGCTGGTGCAGCATCTTTTAAAGTAATTCAACTAGCTCAAAATTAATGAACAGATTTGGGCTCATCTGCTAAAAACTGCAAAAGATTACAATAGAGCTGAATGTGTTTGCCTCATTTTTAACTTTTAGTGGCAACTTTCACTTCACAGACCCAGAGCCCACTATCCCTGTCTAACCCCAGTTGGAGCTATTGCTTTGACTTACACAGCTGGTTTACCTGACCTTTCTTTGTTCCTTGGGTACATTTCACTTTTCAGATTTATGGTATTTCCCCCATATTTCATTGACCCTATCTTCATTGCCATAAAAATGAAAACACTTGAATATGAGTTTACTTTTTTTCATCCAAAAGCAACCAGCTATTGAATAAATACAGTGATGCTCTCCCCATTTATGCCATAAATATTAAAACCATTTAAAAAAATAACTGTATAAACCTTATGATCCCCACACTGAAGCCAGGTGCAAGAGGTTATAACAGCTGGCTAGCCATCTTTTATTTTTGTGTGCCTTCCTGCTGATTGAAACCGCAAACCTTGAAAACTATCAAATATTCCCTTAAGGATTTTTTTTTTTTAAGATGAGGAAGGAAAAGAGAAAACCTTCATTCTCTTTAATATGCTCTTCAGTGGAGAAGAAAAACTCTAAAACACAATCACAGAGGTAGTGAAATAATCCTGAAAGTCTCTTCTGTTTTATTTAAACCATCCTTTCCAAAATTTCTATAAACAATTGTTTTTATTCTTCAGTTAGAAAAGAGGAAAAAGAAAAAAGACAGAGAGAGAGAGAGAGAGACAGAGAGAGAGAGAAAGAAAGTCTGAGCTTGCTCTGTCAGTTTTGCCAGTAAATATAAAGTAAAATAAGTGTTGATGGCACCGAGAGTGTTACATACCCGGGCTGTGTTTTTGCATTGCTCTCAATGGAAGCGATCGATGCCCGTGTCACTGTCGCGTCCCAATCGCAGCCAAGTCTCAGCCTTAATCTAAGCAACACCCGAAAAGGCAGCGGCAGCCGCAGCCTCTCCCTCACTCTTCCATCCATCCACCCAACTAAAAATATAATACTACATATGAGCTTTAACCATTCCACGTTTATAGGGATCAAGCCACTGAAAATCCAGGAGAATACAATAAAAAAAAAAAAAAAAATCCCTCCTTCTGTCTCTTGTCTCTCTCCTCTCTCTCTTCCTCTCCTCTCTGTCTCTCCTTTTGCCATCTACATGATCCTTGATTAAACATGGAACAGAGTTAATAAAAAAGGGGGGTGGGGGTGGGGAAGGGCTCAAAGAGAGGAAATGCAACTGTCAGAAATCGGGACGGCCAGATTTCCTGGTGAACCTGCCTCTGTCTGAGTCAGTGTCAATCCACCATCTTCCACCAGTGAACTTGTCTTTGGGTTTTTGTTTGGTTGGAGGGGGGGTGTTGTTGTTGTGTGTATGAGCTTTTTTTGGAAGGGGGGAGGGGAAAGGCAAGGTGGGGGCCGAAGGTGGGGGGGGTGGGAGCAGGGAGAGTGTGTGTGTGTGAGTGTGTGTTGAGTATGAGTATGTTTATGTGTGTGGGGTGGGGGGGCCGTGTTTGCGATCTAAACCTTTGGTACCTACAAGGAGGGTGTCTCACCGAACGGTAGCTAAAGCCTCACCAGAACCGCGCGCAAGTGAGCAGCCTCGGCCAAAGGCGCCAGCTGGAGCCTCTCTCCGGGCCGGACCCCAGCCCGAGCGGCCGAAAGGAGCCCCCGCCCGGATCGCAGGTAACAAAAGAAATACGAACCAGTGTACGGTCTTCTGGGGGAAGGGGGACAGGATGGTGAAGCTTCTGTAACTTGGGCATCGGCAGAGAAACTTTACACAATTCTATGAGGAATTTTATTATTATCCCCCCCCCCCGGTAGAAGAGAGCAGGAAGAGTGGGGGGGTGGGGGGGACAGAAGGAGAAGGAAGGCGAGACTCGGCGCATTCCAGCCCCTCTGCCCCTAGCTGCTCCGGGGGGGAAGGCGCACTTGATGCCGGGAGAAGCGAAGGAGGTGAAGTTCATTTGCAGACAGAGGGAACCCTTTGGCGGGAGGGGGGGGGGGCGGCGAATGAATCAGTTCTCACGGCCGGCCGGAGCCCCTCACTGCACACACACACACACACACACGCACACACACATACACACATATACACACACACGCACACCCCTTGCCCTTTGCCAAAAAGAAAGGAAAAGATTCTTGACCCCAAGCCGCGGGTGTCTACCCTCTGGTCTAACGCATACCCGGCGGCGAACGCGCCCGGAGCTTAGCTGCCGCCGCCGCCTCTCTGGTCCCCGGCCCGAGTCCCCGCGATCCCGCCTCCTAACGGACCTGCCTTCCGTTTGCCGGCGCCCGCACCCGCGCCGCCGAGAGCCGCCCTCAGCGGTGCCCGCCGCCGCCCGCTCGGCCGGCCGGGCGTCTACCTGCAGCCCCGGCCCCTGGGAACCCCCTCCCCAGGAGGCACGGACCCCCGGGCCTCCGCCGGCCCCGTGCACTATGCGTCCTTCGGGAACTTGAGAAGGGAAGGGCGGGGGGAAGATAGAAGGAGGAAGAAAAACGAGGCTGCAGAAGGTCGGGATCGGGGTGGGGAGGGGAGGGGGTGGGTAAAGCAGGGACAGGGCAGGGAGCGAGGGGCTCCAAGCCCCACCGCCCAACGTCCAAACTTTCGGAGGGTGGGTGCGGAGAGGAGTCATCCCCACCGGGCTGCGGGGGCACGGGCCGAGCGGGGACCCCTGACAGTGCCCGCGCCGCTGCGGAGCTGACAGCTTCCCCGATCCACGAGAACGCCCCAGGCTCGCGGTGAAGGCAGAGCCCGAAAAGGCAGGAAAAAGGAAAGAAAACTGATCCTCCACTTCATCCAAAAGTTAAATCCCGAAAAACGCAGCCCCCCAAAGAAAGTAGAAAATCAGGTCCCTCCGTGCCCCCTCCCTCCCTCAGCAGAGCAAATCCTTCAGCCAAAAAAAGGAGGAAAGAGATAGAAAAGGGGGGCCGAGCGGAAGAGATGGTCGGGATGAGGGGATGTGTGCGAGAGCGAGCGAGCGAGCGAGCGAGGGGCAGAGAGGGAGAGAGGCGGAGAGGCAGAGAGGGAGCGAAATATCAAAGATTGTGCAAGATCAGGCTGGAAAGATAATCGATACTCGACCTAAATTTAACACAAACTACTCAATAAAAGTTAAAGAAAAAACTTACTTTCCATTTCCCCTGCAGTTCCTACTCGATCTTCGCCTCTTTTTTGTTTTGCTTTTATTTTACTTACAGCTGATCACATCCAAGTAAAACGAGAGGGTTCATTAAAAAAAAATAAAATAAAATAAAAAAATAAAAAAATAATCCTCGAACTTTATTGGGTGAAAATAAAAACGCTGGAGCAGAAAGTGGGGGGCACGGAGCGGTCCTCGGGGGTCCGGGAGGAGTTAAAGCATGTGCCGACCGCGGTCTCGCTGTTTGGTTGTGAAGGGGTTGGGAAAAGGAGGAAAGGAAATGAAAATCCGATATGTCTTTATTCTGCTAATTATTATCGTTTTAGCCCTGTTTAAAAAAATGGCTGATTAAGTTGAGTGCGCATGTCTTTGTGTGTCTATTCCCGATATGCACTCTGGGAATGAGAGAGGAGAG
Source organism: Cynocephalus volans (assembly GCF_027409185.1). Taxonomy (NCBI): domain Eukaryota; kingdom Metazoa; phylum Chordata; class Mammalia; order Dermoptera; family Cynocephalidae; genus Cynocephalus; species Cynocephalus volans. Next base: position 32,914,856 of record NC_084474.1, on the reverse strand, counting down.
TGAGGGAGAGGGAGACCGAGAGGGGGGAGAGAGAGGTGTAATTAGTGAGGTGATCAACATTCCCCAGACTGCAAATGACGCGCAGCCCGGACTCGAGCAGCCCGGGAGCCTCGCGGCTTCCAAGGCTCCGAGCGCTGCGGCTGCAGCCCGGGACGCGGCGACCGCGGAGAGGACAGGGATGGGGACCTGCGGGGCTCGCACCCCACGCACCCCTGAGCGTGACTCCCAAAGTTCATTACACACACACACACACACACACACACACACACACACACACACACACAGCAAGGAGGGTGAGAAATAAAACATAAAGACCGCCAAAGCAATGCCCTTTAAGCATTCGATATATATATATATATATATTTTTTTTTTTTTTTTTTTTTTAATGAGGCAAAGTCATTATTATCGGACCAAAGATTTGTTTACTAGGGAGCTTTAAGCAGAAATATGAGTTAGGGTAATGAAGAGCTTTTCTTTGCCTAGTTCATCCTGCTACGCACATGAACGCACTTTAATGGCGAAAGGCGGGGGCCTGAGCAAATATGCAGATATATGTAAATAAAGGGTGCCTGGCTGTGTGCAAACACCGCTCAGCCCAGCCTATTTCAAAGGAGGAATTGCACTGTGGATCCGCAGGCACTCTCTTTAAACACGTATCTTTCGCTTGCATACGCAGGAGAGAAAACCCAGAGCATGGGAGATGGAAGCGGTTAGTTTAGTCAAAGTAAACTTCCAAATGAGAAGAAGTGATGGTTGCAAGGGTTATAGTGGGGGTACAGTTCTAGCCTTTTTGTAATATTCTTGAATATTTGATCAGAATTGCATAAGTTCAATGTAATAGCTTTAAGAAGACTTAGGGAAAAAACCTTTCATATTTCGAGTCCGTTGAGTTATCTTTCTTGAAGCACATTATGATGAATTTTAAAACCCCACTACAGATCTCATTAGAATGAAATATACTTGGTATTTTCTGGTGCAAAATTTAAGGTGGCTGATTCTCATTTGAAAATCTAATTATCTCTTTCCAATATTACAGATGTGAATATGAGTGACACTTTCATTAAAAGATAATTAACTAAAACTAGGAATAGACATACTTTTAAATACCCCCTACTGAATATGAAATATATGTGTGTGTGTATACATATATATATATATATATACACATATATATGTATATACATATATACATATATATATTCATTGCTACTCAGCATCTTGGTACACTGCTACACCACAGGTCACAAGTAGAAACAATCTATGTAATATTTCAAAAATTGGAATTCTAGAGCGAAAGTGAGTAACAAATCAAATGAACTAAAAACAGGAAATACTTGCAATGTCCAGCTTCCTGGACAGGTGAGGCGTCAGCTGCTTTTGAGTTGACAGGCCTTTGAAGTTCTGGATCGCCAGGATCTGCTTCAAAACCTTGTCTTAGGCCTTAAGCACCAACAGAAAGGTTTATCACACAAGCACTTGAAACTACAGAGGCTGCAAACATGCATCTTTCTGGGCCTAAAACTTGCGTTATCAGGGAACATTTGGAAAATCCTAGGACTGATGCAAATAGAATTAAAAACCAAACAAAACACCTGGGAAGATAAAAGCATAGTCCTCAGAAAAGCAGACCTAGGCCCAGATAAGGCAAGCTGGTTGCCTTCAGCAGCTGGCTAAGGTTACAATGAAAGTCCAGAGGCTTGGAGTACAAAATAAAACCTAGATATGGTCTTTATTAAGAGAAAAAAGCAAATCACCACCTTAGGAATCTGGAGTCCGTGCATGGTGTTTTATAAACCTGGGCTACTAAACGTTAACAGAAAGAAAATGATTTACTTCTCCAAATACTCTATTCCATTTTAAATTTCTTTGGAAAGAAATCTGCTCAAAGTTGGAGGCTTTCTAAGATTTAAAAGTTACTTTGTTTACAGTCCCACCTTTACACAGCAACTGTATCACCAATTTGCTAGCAGTATCTGATTGCACCTCAGTGGGATTTATCCATGTGCCTTAAGAAACATACATGCACACAGGGGTAAAATTTAAATTCTCTGTAACTTGCAAGTGAAAAAGGTGTTTATGTAGCGTTACTGTTTACCAAAAAACACCCTAGAGAGCAAAAATTCTGGCTTAAAAAAAAAAAACTATTTGAGGTGTGTGCATGGGGAAGGGGGTTGGGAGCTTTTAAAGAGACTGAGGGGAAATGAAGGCAGGGAAACTTTCAGGTTCAAATCAGAAAAGATCAAGCCCTTTGCGGGATGGGGCTCCATGTACAAGCTCACTGATGGAAAAACCATTTCCTGCGATTTCAGACGGGTAAATGCGTATGATGAAGGAAACACCTGAGAACAATAAGTCTGTTTCAAGCTCAGGTGAAGAAAGGGGTCTATTTCTGGCATGGAAGAATAGGGGAATGATGATCATTTCGTTTTTAAGTTCTTTATTTCTTTTGCCTTTTTCTCTCTGAAACATCATCAATAACATTAATGTCATCCATGTCAAAATAGCAAACTTCAAATGAGGAAAATCATTTTAAAAAATTTGGGTGGTTATTTCTCCTCTACGCCTCCCACCCCATCTTTTCCTGGAAAATACAGCTGTGTGTGTGTGTGTGTGTGTGTGTGTGTGTGTGTGTGTGTGTGTGTGTGTGTGTGTGTGTGTGTGTGTGTGTGTGTGTGTGTGTGTGTGTGTGTGTGTGTGTGTGTGTGTGTGTGTGTGTGTGGTTAGAGGAAGCGGTTATTGAATTCAAAGTAAGAAAACAAAAGGAAAGAGGATTTGTGAGAGGGGTGCCCACTTTTGCAATCCCTTCTGCTGGCGAGTATTCCCCTCCTAAGGCGCACGCGTGTTTTGTTTTTAATCATCTCTTTCTCATCTCCTTTCACCTCTTTCCTAAGAAGAGGGGCTGGGGGTGAGGGTCGGGGGTTAATGGGCTGAGGGGAAGGGGCAGAGAGGGACTAGCGCAGAGTCAAGAGTTTCCTCCAGGGCTTGGCCTCGGAGCGCGCCCGCGCGAGGAAGGCTGTCGCGGAGAAGCAGCGGCAGGTCTGCGAGGGGTGGGCCCCGGGGCGCGGAGCGAGGCGCCGCGGGCAGGGGAGCGGCGAGGCGGGCGAGCCCGAGCCCAGCCCGCGGGCTGCTCCGGGGCGCGGGCGCGATCCGCGCGGCTCGATCCGCTGCGCCGCTGCGTCGCGGCCCCTCGCGCCGGGAATCCCAGCTGCTCCTCCCGGCTCTCTGCGGACCCCTTACCTTCCACCTTTGACCCTTTCTCCCCCCCCGCCCCCGCCCCATCCCACTGTCCCTAAACTCTGCGCGAACCCGCCGCCGCCGCCGCCTTCCCGGAACGTTGGCTACTTTTTATTTCAAAGTGAAACAAGCTTCCCTGTCTCACCAAGAACTTTCCCGAGACCCTCTTCTACACTTTCCAGGGCTATCCCAGCCGAGCCATGTCCACTCCAGAGCACTCGGACCCTGACACTGAGCGCTGAGTTGGGGGAGAACCAAAAAGTGATACCAGGTGGCTAGGTGTGGAGTGTCGAAGGCAAGGAGTAATTAATATGGAGACAAAAGGTAATTTCCACTTCCAGACTTTTTCCTCGGAGTGTTTTCTTTCCCAAATCTACGCCGAGGACACTCCGGGCTTTACCATCGGTTTAATGAGTCATCAGCGATCTGTCCTCCCCTTACCCGGTCACTTCACCAATCCACTAATAAATACCCCCCTTCCCTCTCCCCCACGTCCCTCCAGCTCAAGATCAGCTCCAGCCCAAGGGGAGAAGGTGCCCAGTCTTTTGACCGCGCTTCCGGGGTCTATAGAGCTCAGTTTGAAACGAGGTATTACAAGATTTCAGCGTTAGGAACCCTTTTATATCACCACAGACACTTGCAGATCCTCAGCCCCCCTCCTCCTTTCCTCTTTCTGTTGGATCTTCTCCACCCGGGGGCTATTTAACAAAGGCAGTGTGTTAACTAACATTTTTGTTTACCTCAGCAATTTCTTTCCAAAATACACTTAAACCTGATACCAATGTGGGTCATTTTGTGAGTATGTTCGGGGTGGGGTGGGGTTGAGAGGTTGGGGGCTATGTGTGTAAGGGGGAGATGTGAAGTTGACAGTGAATGGAAAAGTGCAGGGCTTGTTTGGAAAGGTGTCACATATTTACAGTAAAATAATTTAAGAAATGATGGGGGGGGTAGCCAAATCTCATTAGTATGAACAAAGTTTATTTTCTTGAGATCTGACAAGGGGGGTGGGTTAAAATATGACCTAACATTGAGAGTGGACACTCTGATGGTGAGAACGAGCTAGAGGAAATGAAATTCAACAGAGAAAGGCATTTTGATCGTGTATGTATGTGTGTAGTATTTGTGGGCTAAATACTTTCCTGATCTCCTCCCCTCCCCCACCCTCCCTCTTATCACCTTTATGGTCTTCTTTTTCTTTACTTTTTTCATTAAAATGCCCCCCTCTTGCTCATAGGTATCTGTTTTTGTACTTTCATATCTATGTATATTTCTCTCTTCCTAGACCCAAGTCCAGTTTTGGCTTTGGCTTCAGAGTAAATCTGTTTTAGCCTCCCCCCACCCCCAGATTAACCTTTTATTTGGGCAGGGGGAGGAGGGTCATTATGTAAAGTTAGATTCAGGTAAAGAAGGGAAAGGGGAAGAAGAGAAGAGTTAAAGAGGATCTGAGGAAGGAAGGATTAAGGGAGGAGAGAAGGGAAAGGGAGAAGACAGAGAAAAAAGTCAGACGTCCTCTGGCCTTTCAGAGGTCAGAGCTTAGACAGTGCTGTGACCTCTTTTCCCTCTAGGCAACCACCCAATGTTTATAAACAAAATCAGGCAGGACTCTCCCCAAACAATAGCAGTTCACTAACTTCCGCAAGCACTTCCACGGTTCTTATACAAATTAATGAGGACCTCTTATCACTTTCTCCCCCCCCCCATACACACTCATACATACTCACACCACCTAAAACCAAGATCAAAAGCACATCCTCCTTGAATAAACATGGAGATATTTCCAGCAAGAGCATTCAACGAAAATTTTACATTCTGTCTGGGGAAGAGCTCCAAGAGATGATCCAGAGGGAAAAACATAGACAAATAGGGGGGAAAAAAAGAAAGAAAAAAGAAAAGAAAGGAATAATAACTGTGATTTCATGTAAACAGAAGAAAAAGTTGTGATATATTTTAACCCCAAAGCATCTATATCTAGTTAATGAAATGCTGTGTAGGTAATATGCTAAACTCCTCCACCAAATAAAATTATTTTAACACAGGGCATTGCATTCATCTAAACATCCACATTTCTAAGACAAACGTGCACATATTTATAGTTGAAGAAAAGCCACTACCACTGTATGTAATGTTCTTAAATGTTAGACACAAAAGCACCATTAAATCTGACAGCAAACAGCCCATCTGATCTAAGTAACAAAATGTATAATTAAATCCATCTTTAATTACAAAAGGCAACTAGCAGAAACTAAATGAGTCAAAGATTTTGAAACAAAATATTGTTTGCCAAGGTACAGAAATGATAGCTTTACATTAATTTATAATCAAAACTCCATTTCAGGCATAAATTACAAGATTTAAAAAAGGTGAAAGCAAAAAAAAAAAGGCATTAAATGGTTTTCAAACTTTTGCTTTAAAATGATTATCAGTGAAAGTCTAAGAGAAAAAGGTTAAAGAATATATACCTCAGAGCAAAAAGATCATCTCCTTTTTCTTCTTTGTCTATCAGCCCCCTGTTAAAGCATATGGAAAATGTTTTCAAAATGCCCAGATTTGGCACATTGTCATTGCAAAGAGAGGAGCGCAGTGATGCTGTTAGAGAAAATGGGAAATAAATTCAGGATTGGGTGCTGCCTCCTTCAATGCGGATTTATCTAAGTTTAATTTAATATTCCGCAATCACTGAATGATCGCATATAATTCACCAAGATTTTAAAGGGCTTTATTTAAATACCCTGAGCAACAAGAGAATGAAATTTAAATCATTTCAGCCATTGCTTATATTTTTTGTTTATTTTCCTATTAGGAGAACTTTAAGTGGCAACTTCTAATAATAAAAGGAAAGACGATGACGGTTTAGGATTTTTTTTAAGTGAGCGTGTTAAAGAAAAGCATTAGCTTTATTAAAATCATTCTGAACATAAAATCAAAAAGCACAAAATGGTTGTTTGTAAAACACTAAACCTTTAATCGATTTTATTGGCATTCCGATCGATTAGATAAACGGAAATCTATAGCAAACATCAAAGCATTTAAAACATTTTCTCTATCTCATTTATAAACAAAACTTTTCTTTTCAGCAGAAAAAAATGATTATCAAACGACTAACAGGAAATTCCTCAGATATCAAATTACGATAATAAAATTATTTCCACATGGAAAGGGATAATGACAATGATGATAGTAATTACAATAATGAATAATTCAACAACCCTTTGACATGTATGGAAGAACCTCGAGCAGAAACGGCGTTTAAAGCGGGGGCTACTTTTAAATAAATACTTTATTTTTAAAGGAATATCTTTAGAGACCACTCAAGGGGAGCAGCTTAGGTGTGCCTGCCGGACGAGTGTTCATTTCACTTGCACATGCAAAGGAGTCGATTTCTTTGGCGGCGTTTTCCTTCCAAATTGAGTTGCTTCTTATTAGCTAAAATTAATATGCAAATGAGAATAAACCTTACCAGGCTTACAGACTTGTGTCTGGACCTGCCTTCTATTTATCTTAAAAGGTGATTCCCAAATTATGCAGGGGGGAGGATGCGAGGACTGACCTCCCCAAACCTGAAGTGAAGGAGGACAATTTATGTGGATATGTGAAAAGTGCTGTCCGGAGAAACGCAGCCATCAGAGCTTACGGCATTCTAGCCGCGGCCAGAGAAGTGTTGCTGTAACGGGTATTGTGTTTATTTGTTAAAGAAAATCAATGAAAGTGGCTGTAAAGTAGTTAGTGAGGCTCGTGTTGGGGACTCCCGGGGAATGGTGACTCCGGCAGGCTGGTGGAGCGGCTCTTCTCATTGCCAGAAAAGTGCCTGCGTCGCCCGGAGCCCGGCGCAGGCTGCGGGGCACCTGGTTTCCAGCTCGCGGTCCTGCCCGCGGTGCCCTCGTCCACTGCCTGTCTCCACCATGTCCTGCCCTGCCTGTCCTGCGTCCGAGCAGTTGCTCCTTGACTCTGGCTTCTTCCAGCTGACTGTGGTTGCCTTCCCACGCCCTGCCTCAGCTGCGAACACCTCTTTCCTCCTTTTCTCATTCTGACTCCAGTCGTTTCCTCCTTTCTTTACGCGCCGAGAGAGCCTGAACTTCTGTTCTTTCCCTTCTGCAGAAATCTCACTCCTGAACCTCTAATTCCCTCGGGTGAATCCCTGACTCTTTCTTTCCGACCCACCCCTCCCCCGTTTCTCTCTCCTGCCATTTATTTCGCACCCGGGTCTCCTTACCCTCGCACTTCTATCCTCTCCTCCAGACATTCCAGAGAGTTCTCATCACACCAGAATGCACTCTTTTCCTCCTCCTCCTCCTCCCCTTGCATCGGGGACTGAGGGGGGGATTTCGAGTTGCACTCCCAGGGGGTTTATTCTATTCTTTTAACAGCTTTACTTTCCCTTTTCTTCTTTGCGTAACCTTCACCTAGCTACTAATGTATAACAGAAGCGGGTTCGCTGCCTTTCATTTCCCAGTTTACAGTTTCCGTCTGGGGGTGTGCGCTGCACACGCACCCTCCGGCCCCCCACCCCCGCCCGCCCCCGCCCCGCCCCCGCCCCGCCGGCCGCCGGCCCAGGCCGCTATTTGCATTCACTCGGTTGCCGTCTAATTGCACTTTTTCTTCTCGGAATAAGTTACTTTCCACGATTTAAGTTCTCCGTGTAGCGCCTGTTTATCTGTCAGGTTATTTCGTTGCCCAAGCGAAGGGTGGGGTGTGGGAGGGGGGGAATGTATCAACCACGTAGGTCCCTTTTAACACCTTTTTACTCTCAGTCCCACCACCCGCCTTGGTAAGTCTAGTGTGAATAGTAACGAATTCTGGAAGATTTTTTTCTCTCAGCGCGTGCAGATTGCTTATGAGTTATTCCTGAGCCGGTCTCAGCCCCCCTCAGTTGTATCTTCTGGCTTCGAGGGGTCACCGTTGCAACCGTCCACCCTTTCTTCTCTGTCCCTCCCTGGCAGCCCTGACTGCGGGAGGGGAGCGCATTCTCGAGACCTCGTCCTCTGGCTTCTTGTTTCTAGCTGCTGCAGCTGCCGCTGAAATTCGCTGTGGCCGCTGCCTCTTCCCGCTTTAATCCCAGACCTCCAGTCATTGGGCAGCTCCTGAGAGGCAAGAAGTCAACACCATGGCAACCCGACAAGCCTATCAAATCACCGGCTGGCGTGACAGCAGCAACACTGCAGGCAGGAGTGGGCTGGGCGGAAGAGCAGAGTGGCCACTGCGCTCAGGTACACGGTCTAGGAGTGGACAGCAGCTGCCGGCCTCCGCGTCTGGCTACACATAAGTGCACCACCCAGTTCATACCCTACCGTGTGTGCCCCAGTAGGGTCTGGAGGAGGAAGGGAGGGGAGATGCATATAGGACTGGAAGAGCTTCAGTACAGTTTAAAACTAAAAGGAATCCAAGTCCTAGAAATTGTAAACTAAACAGGACTTTTGCCCCAGCAGTCCATGAAACCAAGCCACAGTAGTCTTAGAACCAAATGTAAGGGGTTTGCACAAAGATGCGAGTTTTTCTTTGCCAGTTATATCATTTGCTTGAGGAACATTAACTCGGTATTCTGTTCTGGAGTTCCAAAAGCATGAAGAAAAGTGTTGCATTTGAAAATTTTACTGTCTGCCTGTATTGGATTCTGCAAAATATGGCTCAACTTTAAGTTCAGCTATGCAAATTGACTGCCTTGGATATGACCTAAACTTTACCTGCAACTGTCTTTGCTTTGTTCTTTCATAAAATGTGTGTTGTGTGTAATGTATGTTCTAGATCTTCATTCTGTAAGGGGAAGAAACAGAAGACACCAGAAAATGTGTATGTTCCTCTCTGGCCTACTTGGCCTTTGTATTTCCTCATTTTCCTTAAGAAACTCCAAATTAGGCAGGTGGAGGAAGACAGGAATCTCACTAACATTTCAGAGCATGTGTTAGTTACCATGAGATAGATTAAAACTGCATTGTTCTTTTTTTGATTTTAAAAGCAAACAATGTTTTTGAGAAACACACAACGTATTTCTTATTAACTTACAATTTTATTGTGAACTCTTTGACAGATATTTGTACAGGAATATAGAATGTTATTATTGACCATATGTCCCCCTCAATCACTTACCTAGACGTTGATTTCTAGATTTGGGGATGCAAATTTGCCTGTTGAAGTTGCATAAGACAGAAAGAGAAATCCATTTAGTAATGAAGTTAATGTGTCTTATCGAGGAAACCTTGTATGAATTGTAAAATCTACACTTAAGTCCACTCCACATAAACACAATTCATTAAATAAATAATTTTTATATTGATATAACATTTTTTTATGAAGAGGCTTTCAATGTGTAAGTATTTAAGTTACACTTGGCATGCATAAAATACTAGAGAACTGGAAAGGCTTCTTAAAACAGCAATTGCAATATTAAGCAGAATAGGCTAGAGAGCCAATTTTTGAGGCTGTAAAGAGAAATTCAACGAAATCTTGAACTTAATTTCCTTACTTTCTCTATATGTCATTGTTGATGGACCCCAATATTAAAACAGTATATTTTCAAGATATAATTTATTACAGACCAAAACAGGAATGATAGCTGACACTAGAGAAACAAGTCAGGATGCACTACAGAAAACTTTGGACATGATATGATTTTCCCTGCGTTGAAACTCTAATGACGTTCTGGTAACATTTCTTATTCTGTGCCACTGTGCAGATCTGCTCAGTGAAGGACCGCCAAGCACACATAGCTGAAATTTGGTTATAGTTTAATTGGCTACTACAATGCCAAGTTACTGATATTCTTAAATATTTTTGGCTATTTCACATTACATTTGACATGTGCTGAGTGTTTACAGTGGGAAATGTACAAAGAAATATAATACTATAGTTTTAAGTTAAAATGCATATGTTTAATCTGTTGTCTCCTAGAAACAACTTGTAAATTTAAAATGTTTTTAAAGAGAAGTTAAATGAAGTGTTCAAAAAATGTTTCAGTACATTTTGGCTTGTGTAAGAATAAATGAACACAGGGAATATGATAACATTTAAAATTTTATTATTTCATTTAATGATATGTCCTCAGTTACTGGGAAACATTAAATACCTTAGGATCTGTAATACTATTTGTGTATGTGTGTGTATATACTGTGCTAGGCAAGGACATCCATATATATTGTCATTCAAATGCTCGTTTATGTGTAATCTATCTAATTTAAAAAATTAAAGTGAGGTATAGTTAATAAATTAATACATTTAAACCAAAGTGAATATCTAGGTATTTCAATAGATACTTTGAATTTTTTTAGCAATTGTTATTAAGCTTTTCTTTTTCATAAACTTGGCATTTATGAATGACTGAGAATTAAAACAATTTCTGCACATACAATACAATTATTTATTTTTTAATTACAAAGCAAGTTTAGTGTCTGCCTTTAAAAATACCTTCATAGATTATATAATATATGACCATCTGTTTAAACATAGATTCATGTACATGCCACACACATGTTGCTAGTTAGCTTTACATTCAAAGCTAAATTTTTAAATGAAAATAGCTCATTTAAAGCTATTTTCTATACCTTTAGTACTTGCAGTATGATGCTTTTGGAAGGAGGAAATTTCTATTTTTTAAGCTAATGAATGAGATAGTGGAATTAAATGTAGTTTAAATGCTACACTGGAAAAGAATTCAATGCAAGGATGCCTCGCTCCTTTTCAGCAGAATGGATACCATCTCCATAGAGTTCATTTTTGACCTTACCTGAGTAAGTACTTTAACTTAAAGTATGAGATGCACCTAGAGGGGTAATACATTGAGCTTAATAGGAAGACAGTTAATAACCTTTTTTCATCCTCGTGCACTATCAATCATGGCTGTCACCAGTCTGCTGAATCAAAGCAAAAGTGTTCTTCACAGATGACTGATTAGAAACGCAAAATCACAAGATCCATCTTCATGGTCACTTTTATTATAGTCATTTTTAAACTGACAGCAACCTGCTCAGTTTCAGCACACTGGGCATCACAAATAGTGTCACTCAGTGCAGCTAAGCATGAGAAGAGGTTGGTTGGATTATACTTAAAAATAATTAGGCCCTCAACCCTTTGTGTGGAGCCCAGAAAAAGGTCCTCCTCTCCCAATCTCCCCTTTTCCCTCCATAACTTGCTTTGATTCCATTGTACTATTAGTTTACCATTTTGAAGGAAGGCAACTTAGTATATAGTTTTACCCTTGTTAATTATCTAGGAATTAGGAAATCAATATATGAATTTGAGAGTTACAGATAACTTTTTGTCTACTGCTTTTTGTCAGCTTTATGGCAAACAACATTGCTACCCTCATAGTTTAAAAAGGGTTCTTTTTATACAGAAAAAAATATGTTTTTACAACTGAAGGCTTCAGGAATCTAGGTGGTCAGATATTAATAAAAACTCACTGTAAGGTGCTCTTTCCTGTAGAAAGCATTTAATAGCATCCCTTGAATGCTGTAACACTGGCATCACTGGGGTTATAACTATTTAAAATGCATAAAAGGTGTCCAAAATATTAACTGTTAGGTAGCTATGTAAATTCTTGATGTGTAATCCTATATTATTTTATTTTCAGCCCTAGAGTATTTTCTTAAAAATGACAAATTTGAAAAACCAGCCAGTAGATATACATTAAAAACATTAAACTAGGGGGTTTGAAATAGTTATATTTGAATCAAATGATAAAGAACTTTGCCTTTACTTAGAGTCTTGATTTTTACAATACAAAGATGACACTTCCATGTATATTTCATGATATTTTCATATGTGTTTTTAGAGTATTTGATAATACTATAGGGTACTAATGATACAGATATTTACGTGGGAAAATTTTTAATAGAAAATCTTCAAAATGTGTTGTAATTCTCACACCCACTTTATAGACGCTTGATTTCACATTTCAGAAAAAAGTAAATGGATTTAATTTTTAATTTAGTAATTTTAACCAAATTGCCTTCTTTTAAGTCTCCATACAGTTATCTTTTTCCTTTCATCTCAAATGTTCACTTTCTTGTTAGTGGCCACACAAACACACACACACACACACACACACACACACACACACACACACATACACAGAGATTTAGAAAGGAGGGGAGGAAAGGAGAGATAAAAATTATCAATAATATTTATTTTTTATAATCACATAATATCTTTATGCTCATTTTCAAACATGTTAATATCCTACCTTTAATATGTCTGTAAATGTGCCAGTTCCTTTCCTCCATCTCTACACACCCACGTGCACACACACACACCTTTATTGTTTATTCTAGATTATCAGAATGTTTTACTTCTCTGCACAGAATACACAGACAACATATGTATGTATGTATTATGATATATCTGTATTTCCCACAGATGGTAATACATGCATAAAGATATTCTATGTATAAAAAGGCTAATATTAATTTCCTTAATATGGTACTCTGCTTAATACATATTTTTCTATAAATATAGGGATATCAAATAAAAATTAGGAAATAAATCCAAATTAACTATCTAGTTTGATTGTGTTTTTTAGTTAAATGAAATTGTCTTAGAATTTGAATAGATATATGTATTAGTTAATATTTTAAACTATTTCCACTTCATAAAAAATTAATAGTGCCAATTCTTATATTGTTAAGTATGTAAAATTAGAGTTCAATGAAATGTTTGCATATTTTTAAGGACAATATATGGATGACATAATTATATGGATGACAATGTAATAATCACCTTAGTGTGTTCATTTTCAGTTTACTTTAACAATTAAAACAAAATGTCTCCTGACATAATGTTGTCTGTATGTGTGTGTGTGTGTGTGTAATTTGGATACATAAGTTTACACTTAAAAAATAATATCTCATAGAATTCAATATTATTGCTTTTAAAATTAATTTTTGGTGTAAAGCATTTTTTTCTGACTAGGTTATACTCATCAAAATATTTATCAAAAAGAGATTAATATGAAATTTTTGGACTCAATGCAGTATTTTTTGTAACTAAAAGTAATGCAATGAAATGTCTAAAATGCATGGTTTCTTGGTATCATCTTGGTAATCTATGCAGGTGGTCACTATAAATCTTAATATTTATCTTTAATATGCACCATAAATATGAACACTCATAAGGTTTATAATAATTATAGATTTAGAATTATGTTTCCCTTATAGATGGGTCTTAGACTGCGAAAACAAAAATAATTTTCCTTTGTATTTTAGGAAGTTAATCAAAACAAAGCAATTTCTTTTTTAAAAATTAGTTTCTCTTAAAAGTTACTATGGAACATCATTGAGAATTTCATGTTTTAATGTAATTCGAAGCCAACATTCACTTACACTTAAAGCATTATGTCAATTTAGGTAGCTTTTTGGGGAAAAATATTAGCATCTTTATTTACCTGAAGTGTTTGTTTATTTATTTTGTTGCTGTTAGTTTAGAAAACCTATCTTAATTTGTGCTCATTGTCCTTTTCTTTGCTGAAAATGTTGTTATCTTTAAGTGAATATATAAGCCATCCAATTTTATTTACTATAAGAATATCATATGATAAATGGACTAGCATGAAACTCTTATAATTTAGTTGGTAGAGATATACTTAAAATATAAATGCATAATAATCAGACAATTTTTTGAACTGAAAAAGCCTAAAAATGTTTGTGCATTTCAGTTTGGGCTGGAATTTATATTTATGCATTATGTGTAATATATACACACATGCACACATATACACAGTTACACCTAAATACTATCATATTTAGGTTATTGACTTCTTTTAAATGGTAAAATGCTGTCACACATGAATATTGCAATTATTCTTGCCATACCTGCATTTATGCAGCATGAATATGCAGTTATAGCATTTCCCTCTTTCCTGGAGTATGATTTTCCCTGGGTACCTGATTTGTTCTTTGTTGAATCTTTGTGATAAAAAAAAAAGAGAGGCTGTTATATGAGTGTCAGTTTGCAATAAATGTGTGAAAAGATGTACAGTCAGGATAGACTGGTCATCTTTTTGTGTGTCTTTTCTACCTGGGCTTCAGAGCTTCAGCGCCCAACTACTGATATTTAAAGAGAAAAGAAAAAAAAGCAAATGTCATACAAAAATCACCTTTAACATTTTATAGTCAAAAGGAGAAAATCTTGAAATATTAAGAATAATTTATATAATTGTGTTTTAATTGCTTCCCAATATTAGTTTTCAAAATGTTGCTATTACTTACTGTAGCTCCTTATTTAAAATTGTCATTTTGCTCAACTCTTTTTACTTAAAATGTGAGATACAGAGCCCTTAAAAAATCTTCAAAACTGAAATTATTATTTTTTCTGATATTCTTATTGCCTAAATATTTCTGCCACTCAGCCACTAAAGCTAGACAATGCATTGTATAAAAAATAGACTATTTAGATCAGTCTGCTTTATTCTTACCTATTTCAATTTACAAAGAAATATGCAAATAGATTTAATGACAGCCTTTCAGAATGCACCCTGTTAGTGTGTTTTCAAGGAAAAATTTGGGATAATATGATATAAAGATCCCTTTTTTGATAGCTAAAGCTTTTATATGTAAACCTTCACTTATGTATTACACAACCACTGAAGAATTTTAATGTATTGCAGTTCATTTTGCAATATTTGCACAAACATTGAGAGTAGTATTATGTTGCTTAGTTATTTCATTATATTATATTTCACATTTAGATTTTCATTTGAATTTTCCTGTTTTCAACATTTGGATATCATCTCATTAACTATCATAAACCAGTAGTTTAAGAAGGGGGCAATTCTGAAATGTAAACACTCCTTCTAGAATTTTACAGCATTGCTACAGAAAAGAAAGAGGGGACTAGCATTACTTTACCCCAAACATTCCCCTGTTATGATTATAAGAAAAGATCAGATGCTGTGGCAATTTTTTTCATATGTGATCTTTCTTTAGAATTATTTTCAAAGTCAACCGTTCTTAGACCTTATTTTCATCTCCAAAAGCATTAAGTTTTACTTCTTTGTAAGATATTTCTTCATATCATATCTTAGTTTAATTCACTTTTAGCAAAAGAAACACCCAAGCTCAATCTGGAGTCCTCCTTGCAACATAATTTAGCTGGACCTTTTCTTAGTAAAGGTTTTCTGGTTTTCATTTTCACTTCATATTCTCAAATAAAAGATCCTTTGTTGTCTACCATTTGATTGGACTTAATGAAAAACACTCCATTTTAACTTAACAGTATTTCCTTTTGAATTTATTATATTTAAGAACACTGTCAAAAATCAAGCATTTAATCTCAGGTTTTTATATTTCAAAATATATTACTATCACATGGCTCAGTGAGGTGATGTAAAAAGTAGACTGAAAAGATTTCAAAAAGAAAAGCAAAAGCGAAAATACCCGGCTTCATTTTAATATGAAACTAAATACTATGGCTAATGTGCAGATTGGGTACGGCAACTGACTGTAAAGACTAACATGTGACAGGGTGCCAACAGTGGAATTGTGCGGTATTGACTAAATGAGGTTCACTGATTTGTATTGAGGCTAATATCTTCTTTAAACAATTCCGTGTAAATTGTGCGTATAAAGTCATTGGAAGCTATTTCTCAGGACAGCCTCGCTGGCTAGCTACCTGCTGGAGTGAGGAAGATAATCAATAGGAAGAAATAGAGCTGAGCATGAGCCTGGGAAGCTGCGGAGCAGTTAATGCTGATAAAAGAAGATGATGTCAATATTTGGGAATAGCACAACTCTGGGATAATAGACAAAAGAGAAGTGCAGATGTTGTAGGGTGTTCAAACAGGGGCAAAATTAAAGCCTAAGTGGCAGATGATGCCCTAGGCTGCAAAAGACATTCTTTATTATAGGTATTGTTAAATTTCTACTGAAACCCCAATACAGAGCAAGATGTTTTATAAAAAAGGTACCTAACTTTTATCAGACACTTACATACTCCTTTCCACTTCAATGGTCAGTAGCTTTCTGCTGATGATTAACACAGGAGAGACTGTCTGCAAAACAATTGGCAGATATACTTTACGTGTGTAATAGTACATATCTCATTATGAAATTATTTTTTAAATGCTCTAAATTGTTTCCAAGATATTAAAAAAATAACATATAAAAGAGAAAATGAAAACAGGCTGTCAAAGTGTGATACCAAAGACATAAACAAACCTAATTGCCTTTGTGTATATCTGTAATTATAGCAGACACCTTATGTTTTAAAGATAGTAGGCTTATTGGAAGTGAGGTAATGGTAAATTTTTACTAATTTAGTACTGAAAGTCAGTTTTCCTATTGCTGTCAGGTGATGAAATTTTGTTCTTCTGTGTCGATCTTTCTGTTGATGTATTATGACATAGTCTGTCAACATGAACAGATATGTGAAAGGAGATTGGGCGACTGAGAGGTACAACCTGCATAGAGCTCTTCCTGAATTTTAAGCATGTTATCATGTTTGGGTACAAGAAATAAGATTATGCTGGCTTTAAAATGCTGTTAGTATAATTTTTTTATATAATTTAAGCTCAAGACAAAAAGGCGGACCATGACAAGCCTCTAACACTGAATGAGTTAGCCAATTCCAAAACATATATTTCAGAATATCTTTTATAAATCTTTCACATCATAAATTGATTTCTTACAAAACAAAAAAACTCCACACCATTTACAATACATAAAAGTTTCTTAACAAAGAGGAGAAATCAATTAATGCACACATGATTATTAAACATAGACATTTTCTCCCAAATTAAACAATTCTACAACTGTTACATGCTTTTATTGTCACAGATGTTTTTATTGTCTGGTGTTAGATATCTGGATTATATCAGGCACATGATTCTGAGGGTAGGTAAAACAGCCAAGCCTCACAGTTTTTACTTAAAACCAAGCTAGCAAATGTTATTATAAAAGCAAATATTTTTATCTAAGACCTTACCTTTTAAACATATTTTTACCCATCAAAATACAGAATTAAATACATTTTGCCCTTGCTTTATACTTTATGCTTTTATTTTAGAAATAGCTATATATTTTGAAAAGAGTTTTTCAGTTTTAGCAAACTACACATCAAGACACTAGATAATAATCACAATAATTTTATATTCCAAATATATGACCTTTGTAAGCTTTCCTACAAATAAAAAAATGCTTTTAAAAAATTGCTGGTATGTTGTCATACATCCCATCTTTTCATCTTAAATAGAGAGAAATAAAAGATTCTTATTCATTATTGAATTCTAAAGAAGGCTTCATTTCAAATAAAGTATGAATTTTGATTTAGAGACAGAAAAAAATCTTTTAAGATCTATGCTTCAACTAATTTGTTAATCTTGTGCCACTTTCAGCATTTGTCACACATATAGACCAGGAAATTGGCTCCATCTCATTCTAGCTCTGTATTGAATTAAAAACCTCTACTGCAAAGAAGAGCATGAGGTGGGGAAAGAATAAATTTAGTTCTTTCTTTAGTAATGCACATATATTTCCATACATTTCACATCCTAAGGGAGCCTATGAATGCATTCAATAAATACAAAACTATAAAGTATAATTCTAGGAAAGGGAAAGGTTTAAATTTTTTTTCTGGTTTTCATATACCATTTTAAGTTTGAAGACTGAAAATTAAATATTTTTATACATTTATTTTAGTTTTATTTTAACAGACATCTTCAGTATTAGAAATAAATCTTAAATAATAAATCTAAGTTTCTCCTTCCAGTTGGATAATGTTAGCAGGTTTAGATCAAAGCAAATTAAATATCAGCAGTGGTGAATTGAGAAAAATGTTTTATGCCATTTGAATCTAGGTTTGCATTCAGTTCACTAAGTCCATCCTGGCTAATTTAGTAGACGTTGTATGCAAACCATACATGTGTATACATTAAAAGGAGTGTCCATTCGTATTTCATATGTCTAGGCTGAGAGAAAAGGTGTTTTCCAATAAAGTATGATAATGAAGAGTAGTTTTAAGCATGACGGGTACATTTCTACTAAGATTTTGTTAAAAAAAATATGTCCCACAGGTGATGGAGATTACTGAGTAGGAATATAGACTTGCTGTATGTATAGTTCACTGTATGTATTTGAATCTGTGACTGCAT
This sequence comes from Cynocephalus volans, assembly GCF_027409185.1. Taxonomy (NCBI): domain Eukaryota; kingdom Metazoa; phylum Chordata; class Mammalia; order Dermoptera; family Cynocephalidae; genus Cynocephalus; species Cynocephalus volans. The sequence goes on along the minus strand of NC_084474.1, from coordinate 32,896,552 downwards.
TCTGAGGAGACAGTGCAGTGTGGCAGATTTATGATGGCCTCACAGAAACAGAGCGAGCAAAGATTATGGCATACTTGTTTAGAAAAATGGTGAACTGAAGTTACCTGATTTATACCGACATATATCTAGATGAAACCATAGTTTGCAAATTGCCTTGAGGAGTCATCTTTTATGAAGTGTTTGATTGGTAACGAAATGTACATATCTATTTTACAACTTACCAAGTTTGCTAATATTATATTTGCAAGAATTCTTTTTAACATTTTTAGGTTAAAAATCTTTTAACTTATATATTTATATTTTGTAATAAATACCTTAAAAATGAATATCCAGTAAAAAATGATGTTGTGTTAAGAAAAATACATTTTATAATACTTCAAAACTAAAAGGTCCAACAGTGTTAAGAATTTTGAAAAAGTCATGGTATATCTGCATATTAAGAGATTCAAAGTCTTTAAGTCTTTTTTAAAAAATATTTGCGTTCTTGTACAACAAGGGTAAAAAAATAAAACTTAAAAGACTGTGCCTAAACTAGTCAACTTAAAACCTGTCCCTCCCTTGGCTTCTTTTCTTTTCAAGTGTTTAATTACCATGGTCTTCATTTGAAGGATGTAGCTGTTTCCCTCTTATTTTAGAAGGCCAGTGGAGTTACTCCCTTACTGAATTCAGAACTGAAATTGTGAGAAAATATGCTTCTAGACTTTTTCCTACGGGAAGTCTTTTCTGTGTATTGTAAGAAATGGCAGAATGCATGACATAAACTTGTGATCATTCTGCTGTGCATTTCCAATTCCTGAGACTCTTATTCTTTGTTGCCTTTTTAAAAAAATTGCTATAATAGCTTATAGTGTCACCATTCATATTTAGAAGAACCACAAATTGTTTTCCCAAATCCCATGTATCGATTTATATGCTTTCACTTAATTTGAGAAATAAATGTTTGGAAAAAGATAAAGGTGTTATACAATGAGATAACATAGTTTTGAAATTGCTGGCGTCACAGCCCCCTTAAAATCCTCATTCTATTGGTTTGGTTATCCTTGTATTTTACAGTTTAGGAGTTTAGATGCTTAATACTGGTATTGTGTAAAATGGCTTTTCCCGGAAGTCACACTTATGAATTATTGTGTACCCCAACTGCTTCAGGTCATAAAATTTCTCTCACAGACAGCAGCTGACACACTGGGTGAATCCACCTCATAGTGTCCCATAACTTTAAAGTCTAATGTAAGTTTTGAAACTATCTTTTGGGTCTCTTTTTCTTAAGGGATTTATTACAAACAAATGGAAAGTATATATCCTATTGGCTTAACTTCTTCATCACAGTTCAGCATCACTCCCTTCCTTCCTCTTTCTTTCTACTTTCTTTTATTGTAAAAAATACCTAACTTAAGGTTTACTCTTCTAAAAAATGTTTAATTTCTATGGTACTATATTGTTAACTATAAAAACGATCTTGTACAGTAGACCTTGAGAATTTTTTCATCTTGTGTAACTGAGCACACCCATAGAATAACTACTCCCAGTTTCCCCCTGCCCCCCACCCCGCCCCTGGCAGCCACCGTTCTACTCTCTGTTTCTATGAAGTTGGCTGCTTTAGATACTTCGCGTAAGTGGAAGCGTGCAGTATTTGTCCCTATGTGTCTGGTTTATTTCATGTAGCATAATGTCCTCCAGGTTCAGCAGAATACCTTTCTGTGTCTAGTTGTTATCCTCCGTTTCTTTGGAGGATGACAGAGAAGGGGCATAGTTGGAATGTCCAGCATGAAATAAAACAGTCCATTTGCTAGGAGTTGTGTGGGGGGAAGTCAGAACAGCAAGAGTGATTAGTTCTTACGGAAAACAAGTACAGCGAGGCTTTTAGCCACCGTTTTAGTCGTCACTGACAGTTGGGAAGCAAAGTTAATGTTCATGAGTGCTCGCCATGTAACAAACAAGGTGATAAATGCTTTATTTACATTGTCATCACGTCCATGGTGCTGTTAAGATCCCCACTTTACAGATGAAAGAAATTGAGGCACAGAGAGGTTAAGTAACTTGCGCAAGTTTATACGTGCTAGAGATGGGACTCGGCCTTCCCTCTGAGCACTGTCATGCTGCTTCCCTAACAGTTACTTAGGAAAAAATGCTCTTTACTTTGAATACAATGGAGTAAAAAATATACTCCTTTCCAATGGAGGAGAAGCAGCTCTTTATTCTCCTCTTGTAGATAAGAAATAAGTAGAAAGTATCAGTCTACTGACTTTGGCTGTTTGGTTCTGAAGAAAAGTAGATGTATCTGGAGTTGGATAAGACAGCCCAGGGTACAGATGTCAGAATGATGGATGTGGCAGGTGTAATCTCTGAGGTTCTTTTTTGGAGGTAGAGTGTCTGGACCCCCACCACTCTCGGTGGCATGAATTTACAATGGGTTTGTTAAATATGGACAGACTTAGTAAAATCTAAGTATTCCATGTGAAAGTATCTGTTGAATTATGTGATTCTGTAACATTAATTGGAGTTATTAATGGTGTGCTCTTTTCCAATACTGTATTCTTTAGTCATGGTTGTTGCATTTACATACCATTGTATGAGACCAAGTATAAACCTATGATACTTTGAGAGGATTTATTCTTTTTTTTACTCCCAAGATAGGATTTAGTGCTTAACTTTCTGTGCTCTCACCAATTAATGCTTTTGTTACTTTGGACTTTGGATGCATTCGCTTTTATTCAGAAAGATTTTCACTAAAAATCGCTTGTTTCAGTTACTCATGTAAGAGTTGCAGATTATGTGAAAATTGACAATAGCCCTCAAGTCAAATCACATTACACTGTATGTATATGTGCTGTTGAGGTCATACAAACATTTTCCTTCATTAAAAAAAATTATGGAATTTAGTTTTGTGTAGAGAATGCTTTACAAATATTATGTGCTCAGTAAATGTTAGCCCCCCGCCCCCAAATAAATATCTGCTTTGATGAAAATCTGATTTAAAGGGGCCAGAGGTCTTTGATGCCAACATGGATCATTCATATTTTTTAAGTTAAAAATAACTTTGTTTTGTCTCCTTAGGCTGCCATGAAAATGGGAATATAGACAACTGCAGTTTGCTGGCACCTATTATGGTGGAAACAGAGAATGTCAGAGAGGTAGTCAAATATTATTAAGGAAACAATACAGCAACACACATGAGTGGAAGCATTGGACTTAGTGAAAAGTGGGTTAGAATTCTAGCTCTAGTGAATATGGTATTGTGACTCTAGACCAATTGTTAACTTCTTCAGACCTAGTTTTCCTTTTATATAAAATGGGTATTATAATAACATGGGGAGATAGCTCAAGAGAAGATTTTTACATATTCTGTGTAATAGCACAGGGCCTGGTACTGCATAAGAACTCAGTAAATATTACCTATCATTATTCATTTATAGGAGATTTTAATGCCTCTAAATACATATTGGTTTGCTGTTTGAAAAGTTCTATTTTTGACATGTTATACAAACGAGTGATATTTCCAATAAAAACTCTTTTATTCTGAGGATTTTCCTAAAAATCAAAGTATACTCAAGTCTGAGAATTAAATCTTTTTTAAAAAGAGATGTAATTTAGAGTTTTATAAAACTTATCAAGTTTATAAATATAAAATTTAGAAAGTCTGGGTTTAACATGTGGACGAAATACTCTATGAACAAAATTTGAAATTAAACAGAATTTTCTTTTCATGATTGTCATGGGATTCACATTTTTTATTATGTTGTGGCTGCAATACTGAATGAGATACTATCTCTACCTTTAAAAAACTTACAAGCCTGTGAAATATTTAGTGACAACAATTATGATGTAAGAGCAGGACAAAAAAATTAATTCCTTAAAACTAATATGGCAGTGTAAAGCCAGGCATTTCATTTATGCTGTTGACTACTGAGAATGTTACACTTTTTTCAAATTTCAAATCTATTTAAGCTCTGTATCTGTCACTAATGTGTGTGTGTGTGTGTGTGTGTATGCATGTGTGTCTGTATGTGTCTGTTTGTGAATTGTCAAAACAAAACAAAAAAGTTCTCTTTTATTCCAGTTATCATTGCTTGTTTCTTTTTTCACCCTTAAGTGAAGATACTATTTCTCTAAAGGAATAATTACGTGCATGCATAAACTGACATGCAAGGCTTGCATAACACAATCATATAAATAGTTAAATAGTTTATAAATAGCAAAATCTATTCAACAGAAGTAATATTTATAATCAATTCTTTGCATTCTTTTATTTTTCAGTCTTTTACGTCTTTCAATCTGCTGGGCAGTGCCATACATAATTTTGAAAAAGGAAAAGCAAAAATCTTTTTCTTTGATACTGACAGGAATAACTAAAATCCCATCTCTTCCTTGTCCTTTGACTTGGGTGACTTGTGCCCTCGTGTGTGACCACAAGGCGTCCTTTCTGTTGACAGTTACAAGCAAAGTATAGATGCTTTGATGGACTGTGTGCACAGTCAAAATAAAGCAAGATGTTCAGAATGAATTGGGTGGCAAAAGTGTAGCTATATAGGGCACAGGATAGCCATTTTGCTGGACACTTGGATGCAACAGAAAAAAGGAGAGAAAATAAGCATGACTAACTCTTCTACCTTATTCATTCATGAGTGAAATGAATTAGATAAGAAATGAACTTAGACTTTCCGTCTAACTTCACCTAGTATATCATTACTTAGGACTTTTTAACTGCTAGAGATAAACAAATTCTCATACCAGGTTATTATTGTTGGAGTTAAACCCAAGTTTCATAGTCTAAACTGTTGTTTAGTAAATTTTGTTTTCAACAGAGATATGAAACATTATTTCCCTTTCTAATTTTGCGTTAGAGATAGAAGCATCCAGTCTGCCGTCTGTTATCACAGGTGTCATCTGATGGACATGTGGATTCTTGAGCTTCACTTTGATGTTCTGTCTGCCAAGGCAAACAGTAACTGGGTAAATCTGTAGGTCTGACTTCCTCATACTGAACATGCTCTCTGCATGTAACCTCATGATAGAATTAAGGCGGCATATTTTCCAAATCTTTTGAAAGTTGTTTGTTCTGAACCTCAAAAGACCCCATTTAAGCCATGCCTACACAATACCAAGGAGAAAGGAAAATTACTACCTGGAAGAAAAAGAGATGGAGAACATGAGCAAAGATTTGTTAATCTTATTTAATCTTATCATTAGCAGATTTTACTCAGTTAGTAATATCATGAACATGTCCTGGGTGCCCACAGAGTGCTTGAAAGAGAGGTACTGTGGACATGGAGTACAGAGCACAGACAAGCCTGGCGATCCTACATATTAGATGGGAGTGAGATGAACAATTCCTTAATGTAACATGCCAGGCAAAGTTTCTTGGAAGAATTAGACCCCAAGGTGCAATTTGATGGATGGGCATTGTATCATAAGTTTACTTACATTGTACTGCAGTTTCTATTCGCTTTGTTATGGCTGGATTTATTCTACTTTAACCATTTATGCTATTAAACTAGGATTTTTTTTTTAAGTTTTGCTCCTATAGAGAACATTATTTTTTGATTATTGGAGATTTGGAAATAACTTCAATGCCCTATTATAAAGAAATGGTAAGATAAATCATGGCATGGATGTACAATAGAGGATTACATACCATTAGAATTATTCTTGCCAACACGTTTTAATGACTTAAAAATGAAAAAGTAAAGCAAAAACTGTATTGCATACATTTATATATTATGAGCTTAACAATTTAAAATTTTGTATATGTAGGAAAATATCAAGGAAGGGAAATTTTATCTGTGGTTAATTTTGGATGGTGGGATTATGGGTCATTACTATTTTATTTTCTTTTTATTCTTTGCTTTTAAAATTTTTTCTGTAAAAATCATGTCTTATTTGAGAATCAGAAAAACAGATTTTTTAAAAAAATTAATTGTCTGCAGCGAACGTCTATAAGCCAAAGATTCATGAAATTTGCTTTTGGATCAAATAAAATAAATATTTTGTACTTTTGAAGGATATTTGTAGTTTTTTCTCTGAATTATTTTTACTGATTTAAATGGGCACCAAGAATATCAGTAATACTAGCACTGAGTGTAAATAAAAGAAAAAAAAAGAAATTTGCCTCCTTGCTATATTAATTTGCATTTCTTTGACTAGGAGATATCAGGATTATTTTTTCCTGTTTGATTTCTAATTACTAAAAGGCATTTTCTTTTATCTGAATTGTATATAGTGTCCTTTGTCTATCTTTCTTAGTTATTTTCTCATCCTCAGAAGAATTTTTTATATAGCTTTAATATTTGCTGCTAATATCCTCCTCTGGTGCATTCTTTTTATTTTGCTTTCTTTCCCCAGAGGTTTTAAATGGTCCAATATTTTCCTCTGTGACTATACTTAAAATTTCAAATTTAAAACAGCTTCTCATTCTATTGGTTCTAAAGTGTTACATCATTTTTGGTAGTTTTATAATTGTTTTGGCTAGTTTCCTGTAGTTTTAATTGAACACTTTAAATTAGCATTTATAGTGTGTTAGCCTACATTTTCTCAAATGCTAATAAATGGTCCTAACACCATTTATTTACATATTATGTTGCTTCCTTTAATTACATATATATATGCACACATACATGCATATAAATGTGCATATATATATATACACATATATTCACACACATAAACATTTGTAGATATATATAGTATATGTGTGCATATTGTTATTTTTGCATTTATTACTTTATTCTTTTTGTATATCTATATCTCTCAGAGAGAGAGAGACAGAGAGACAGAGAGACAGAGAGAGAAAGGAAATTGCCTTTCTTTGCATTTTCTGTTCTATCTGGGGCCTCAGTCAATTGGATCGTGCCTACACACATGGAGGGTGGGTCTGCCTCACTCATTTACCAACTCACAAGCCATTCTCCTCCAGAAACACCCTTACAGATACACCCAGAATTGATGTTTACCAGTTCTCTAGTATTCCTTAATCTAATCAAATTGACACCTGAAATTAACCATCACATAAACACACCAAAACTTACCTTCTCTTTGTTGCTGATGGTTATAAAAAAATGTTTCACAATTCATGGGAGTAGTTCCCCAAATATTAAAATCTTTAACCAATTAAAGATTACTTCTTAGATTAACAAGCATGTTGAGAAAACATTAAGCCTAGAAGTACTTCTTACCTCATGACAAGTTATGACTAATCAGATTTCCTACACCTGAGATTTCAATTTCAAAATCTTGAAATTTCAACTTTGAAAATAAGGTTTTTGATTAAAAAGAAACAATTAATTCTGGGCCACAGGTCAGTTGTGGAAAAACTAGATGTAGTCATAGTCATCCATTTTGGGCTTCAACTAGTTAGAGGAAACCAGAGAGTCTGTGGAAGCGTTGCTGTCAGTCACCTTTTTCCTTTTGCAGTTTCGTGTAGGCCTAGGTGTTTGTAGCACCGACACATGTTTTGAGTTGTGGTGTCAGTTCATGCCTTAATTCTCAGTATTCTTTTCCTCCCTTTTAAGATCTTTCATGTCCACTGCCCTATATGTTAGGCCCAACCAATGTCCTGGGTCCATCTTATCAAAGGCAAAATTATCAATAGCTTTCTCCATGTCATTCGTGAAACCACACATATGCTTTGTAACATGCATTAGTTTACAGAGATAATTTCATTTACTCCCCAGAATAAATCTGAAGAGTGCATATTCTTCTGCATTCCCATCTAATCTTTGCTAGCATTCTTGCTTCCCAAATCCCTCAGAACTTGCAGTTTTGCTGTGTATGGCCAACTTTCCAGATGATCTCCACAGCTAGCTCCACTGAAATCCAGAGCCTACAGTCCCTCATTAGATTTCACCTGTTGGTACCACCAAGTGACTGGCTCAATGAGTGTTAGATAAAGTCGTATTCTTTTCATGGTTAACATCTGGATCTAGGTCAGGTGTCTCTAGCCCTGTTTCCCCAGCTCTGCTAATTGTCTGTTCTCTTATTTCATCTCATCTCATCTTGCCTTTCTATCTATCCCTTTGTTCATCCATTTATTCAGCAATTTTATTTAACATGTTTCTCAAAGACAAACAAAAGGAATTCTAATTCTAATGCTTTCCAAGACCCATAAAAATGACTTTTAAGGGGAGCTAGAATGTTCTGGAGGCAGTCCTTAAACTCAATGTGATACTAATATAGAAAAATGTGACCTCTTACTAGCGTTAAAAGTCAGAGACTCTTGGCCAAAATGATTTCTATTCAGATGCATGTCTATTGATCCCACATGCCTATGAGTTTATCTGTACACAGTTTTAATACACAACAATGTTCTGCAGGCTCTCAAAAAATAATCATTGATGGATGTTACTGAGATAAAGCTACCGGAAAAAGAGTACTTTGGGTAGAAAATCATCATCGTTTTTTAGCTATACTATATATTAGCTGAGTGTTTGAGAAAGTTTATTAAACCTTCTGAGACTCTGTTCCTTTATGTATAAAACATAGATTATATTATCAACTTATTTATAAGATTCAACAAAACAGTGTACAGAAAAGTCTGTATGAATTCAGGCACAGAGTAGGAGGTTTGATCTATCTGGAAATAGACAGCACATTTAGTAGGACAATTAATGAAATTTATTAAAGAATTTCTTTACTAGGTATGGACGGGGTAAGCAAAACCAACAAGGAAGGAACTGTTACCAGTGTTAGGCCAAGAGGAGCAAAGACAGCAAGAAGTTACTGTCATGTAGACAAAGAGTTCTGCCTACAGGAAGGATTGTCTTTTAGGAGCTCTGGCTTAGGTAAATTGCAACTGCAAACTCTTACTTCAGGCCAGAACCACTAGACAAATCCAACCATAAGACACAGGGACTACAGCCTAATTGGTCCAGACCATAAAGGCAATGAGAGACTAGATAAGGATGGAAATTGGATCTGGAGGGGCAAAGAGACTATACCAGCAGAGTCATCAAGAAATATTTGTTGAATAAACAAAGGTTGAATCTGAATCTCTAAATCACTCAGAACACATAACAGGAGGTCATAAATTGAGAGTTTGGTGGTAAAAAAAAAAAAAAGATGAGAGAAGGTAACTAGGAAAAGACACTAATTTGTTAAGGGTTAAATAAAATGACCACAGAATACAACTCTGCCATAAAAAAGAATGAAATACTCCCATTTGCAACAACAAGGATGAGCTTGAAGAAACTTACGTTGAGTGAAATAAGCAAAGCACAGAGGGATAAATACCATATTTCCTAACTCATACGTGGGAGCTAAGAGAGAAAGAAGGAAGGAAAGAAAGACCACAGTGGTGCATTGGACTTGCAGAGGGAGAGAACATACCTAGGGATACAAAGTGGAGTGGGGAAAAGGGGATGGGGAGGGAGGTCGGGGATATTACATGGGGGACATGAGGTATAATCACAATTTGTAGAAATGGCCATGTTGCCAGTATGGATCTGGTCATCTCATCTTAGGCACGAGTGGTGACAATTTGCTTTGTACACCATGAATATTCATCACCAATAAAAACAAAACAAAGCATTAAAAAATAATAAATAAATAAAATGAATAAATTAAAAAGCAAATAAAATTAGGCCAAAAATGGGACATTTGAGTAAGAGCAAGTGTATTACTATATTAATAAAAATAAATTACATGTGGACTTTAAATTGAATGTATCATACTATACTGTAATATACTAGTAACTCTGTTGTTGAGACAAGTAAAGGGTGATTCAATTTTGAAGCTTTAAGATAACTGAAAATAGAATGTTGTTTATTGTGCTCTTGGCTGGAAAGCGTAGTCTCTTTTTCACATACCTATAGTCTTTAAAAGTAGAGAACATTTTTGAGATAGGATGTGGAAACTAAATTCAGTTTTGCATGATCCTGGTGCTTTATTCAAATTAGGTAAGTATCATGTTGCAAAATGTAAACTGAGGAAGCATAGCTTTCTACAGGGGTTCCAGAATAAAGACTTTTTCTTAATCAGGGAAGTGAATATTTCGTTAATTAAGTTATTTTCTAGATGTTTAAAAAATGGTGCTTAAAATCCATTGAATTCACCTGTTTTCTGCCAGTGTATTTCATCAAATAATACTGAAGTCTAAGTGGTCAATTTCACAAGTATACATGGAGACATGCAAGACCTAGGGCTCATTTCTGTGGAGAATACAAAAATAAATATGTAGGAGAACTTACCCTTGTTGCTTAGAGTTCAGCTGAGAATGGGAGGAGAGAGAAATGCATTTTATATATTTTGAAAATGCAAAGCAGAACTAGGTATAAGCCAATGAGAAATTTAAGGAAAGTTCTATGAAGGATTAGTAATCACTTGTCCTGAGGGGGATTTCCTGAAGGTTGTGATGCTTAAGTTGGCTTGTAAGACAGGACAAGATTTTGGTAGTTAGAAATGGGGGAGCAGGAAAGGCTTTCTACAAAACTCAAAATAATAATAATACTTACTGAGTGCTTACTGTGTATCAGATCGTGGCCTAAATGCTTTATGTGCAATTAACTAATTTAATTATTACCCAGATTTACAGAAAAATAAATTATTGATTCCTCAAAGCTACATGGATAGTCTCGTTTCAAAAGACTTAGATTACCTAATATTTCATGGGGCAGTAAAAATATTTTTCCAACAGCTAAAGTGCCTAAGAAAAAACTATTTCATAATTTTCTGTGTAAAGTTTCATGATATCAATACTTACCAAGCAAGAGAAAATGTTCATAATGTCTTTACTGCAGACGTGATCATTTTTTTAAAAGTTAGGTTAACAACATTCTCAATACATAGAAATGACTGACTTCAAGCTTATAATAAAATTGGTTAAATTAAGTGGTCTCTGAATACATTTGAATTTTCTTTAAGTATGAAGATTAAGCAAAATGTGAATCACAAAATAACGTGTCATGGAATCTCTGATTATACTCTGCTGAAAGGAATAGTGTTTACAAAAAAAAAAGAATTTTTATGAATTGATGTATCCTAAAAAAGGTAAAGTTGCTGCTTTCCCAATGTTAGGAATCACATATAAATAAGTTTAAAAAAGTACAATTCCTCAACATAAAAGTTCATTGTTTAAAAGTAAGCGTGCGGCAAACTTTATTTATTGTCATATATTTTATTTATTTTTACCTTCAATAAATGTAGCTCTCCTGATGCAAACTAACTCTGATATCAAATTTAGATATCAAGTGGGTAAATATTTCCAGAGATGTACTGGAGAAAATGATTAGCAGGAAGTATAGCTACCAGAAGAAAATAGGCTGGTACCCGGGGGTGGAGAACAGAAACATGCTTTGAACCAAAAAAAGGACCTGGCAGATGTTTTTTTCTGTCCCTCTGATTTACCAAAGATAACTTGCAAAATTTCTACTGAGACAGTTGGTGTTGATGAAATTTTTGGTTAAAGTAAAATTAAGGTGCATTATGACTTATACTTAAGTCTCATCCTCACTGTGTAGGTTCAAATATTTCAACTGGATTGAGTCAACTGAAGCCCATGTGAATGTTTCCTTATAAGGGAGATTTCAGTGTAGAGATCCCTGTAAATGCATTGTGAGTTGCATGAAGTCCTGTGCAAACTGTGACATGCTTACGTACACAGAAAGATAATTTTAAATTTAAAAATGTATGATCTGACGATATGACTCGTGCAATCATTTTGAATAATTAACCCCTAATGAAGAGCAAATATAGTTATGGTCAGTGATTTATTGATTGTTTTAATGCTCAGGCTCTGGGCAATATCAGAAGTGGGTCTTTTCTTCCCTACTTCACATAATTTTTCCTGTTTTCGTGTTGTAAATTAATTCCAGTGTTGTGGTGGCAGTTAGGTGTGGGTGGAGTGTGGATGTTTTCTTTGTCATAGGAAGAAAAATATGTGCTTGCTTGACTGTATTTGACACCATCCTTGATATGGATGGCGGGGATAATGATCTGATGTATGGACATGAGCAAATGTTTCCTTAATTGTCCATTCAGATGGTACTCTCAGAATCTTCCTAGCTTTTGTGTTTTTGATCACATGAACAATGAAAAGTGAAGAAACCATGAAAAACAAGGTGTAGAGAAGCCAGTTGCTAATATGCTGGTCACACTGTTTCAATATATATAGAAAATTAGACAGAAAAAGAATACAGGAACTGAGCAATTTTCTATAAACTGAAAGTAACAAGAAATGGGACAAAAGATAAGGAGCAGAGTGGAAAGTAGCACTTCAGTGACAAAAGCACTATCAACCAAAATTGGACAAGTGCAATGGAAGGAAAAGAAAGAAAACATGAAACAGAAAAAAAACCCAAAAAGTCTCTCCATATATTAACCTTAGAGGTGATGGTGAAAATGTATAGGTTCCAAATATAGTCTAAATATTTGGTCATTATTTGCAATTTTTTTGACATTGGAGATTTTTAGTTAATCTCTGATGTTTAAGTTTTTGTTGTAATGGTACAGTATTTACATTTTTCATAGAAAACAAACCAACTGCACATACTTTTTTGTCTTATGCTCTTTTGACTTTATTCACAATGACAAAGCTGTATCACCATTTTTATGTGACTCATATGCAAAATTGAATATATTCATTGATGTAGTCTACTGATGGGAAGTAGAATCAGATATTTCACTTCTAACTCCATCAAACAAAAGAAAAATCAGTTGTGATTCCAAGAAGAGGTGAATTCAATTGGAAAGGAAGTATTTGTTTTACAATTTTTAGAAAAAACTATCAATACCATACTGTAAAAAATGTCAAATACCAGAGTATATTTTTATTTATCTGTTTCTTTTTAAATAAAACCATAACTGGCACATGAAGGAACACATTTATATTTGGGAAAGATGCAATTGTATGAATATTTAGATTTCCTTCTGTGTACATAAAAAATAAAGTTCAGGTGTCACTGAAAAACATATCTATTATATTTGAGCTCTGCATTAATAACCCGCCAACTTCCTGAAGACCAAAATGATGCTTTGGTTTATGCTTTCATGTACTTTTTGAACTTTTGTTGTTCATTTTTTCTATATAGGCCAGCCTTGATTTATATGTTCTATGTTTATTTTAATTTCCATACTCAAATTCCAAAATCAAAAAATACATGCCAACTTGTAAAGCTTTTTTCTTATTTCTTTTTCTTTGGTAAAATAGATTTTTTTTTTAGAACAGTTTTAGCTTCACGGCAAATTAAGCAGAAGGCACAGTGATTTCCCATATTCTCCCTGTGCCCACACGTGCACAGCCTCACCCATTATCAACATGCCCTCCCCGAGTGTTACATTTGTTACAATTAATGAACCTACCTTGACAGATCGTTATCACCCCAAGTTCATAGTTTACTTTAGGGCTCACTCTTAGTGTTGTACATTCTATGGGTTTGAACAAATTTATAATGACATGTATCCAACATCATGATATCATACACATTAATTTCATTGCCCTTAAAACACTCTGTACTTCTCTTTATTTCTCCTTCTCCCCTAATACCTGCATCCATTGATCTTTTTACTGTCTCCACAGTTTTGCCTTTTCCAGAATGTCATATAGATAGAATCATACAGTATATAGCCTTTCCAGATGGGCTTCTTTTACTTAATAACAGGCATTTAAAGTTTCCCCATGTCTTTTCATGGCTTGATAGCTCATTTTGTCTTAGTGCTGAATACTATTATATTGTTTGGATGTATTCAATTTATTTACTAATTCACCTATGGAAGAACGTCTTGGTTGCTTCCAGGTTTTGATAATTATAAATAAAGTTGCTATAAACATCTGTGTACAAGTTTCTGTGTTGACATAAGCTTTCAATTCCTTTGGATAAATACCAGAGAGCATGATTGTTGGATCATATAGTAAGAGTATGTTTAGTTTTGTAAGTAGCCACCAAACTGTCTTCTAAAGTGGCTGTACCATTTTGCATTCCCACCAGCAATGAATGAAAGTTTCTGTTATTCCACACTCACACCAGCATTCTGTGTCAGTGTTCTAGATTTTGGCCATTCTAACAGGTCTGTAGTGATATCTCATTTTTGTTTTAATTTGCCATTCTCTAATGGCATATAATGTTGAATATCTTTTATATGTTTATTCGCCATTTGTATATATTTTTTGGTGAAGTACTCATTCAGATCTTTGGTTCATTTTTTAATTGGGTTGGTTTTTTTATTGTTGAGTTCTAAGAGTTCTTTGTATATTTTGGGTAACAGTCCTTTATTGAATATGTTTTTACAAATATTTTCTCCCCATTCTGTGGCTTGTCTTTTTATTCTCTTGACAGTGTCTTTCACAGAACAGAAATATTTAATTTTAATGGTGCCCAGTTTATCAATTATTTCCTTCATGGATCATGCCTTTGGTATTATATCTAAAATATCACCCCCAAACCAAAAGTCACTCAGGTTTCTTCCTATGTCATCTTCTAGGCGCTTTATAGTTTTGTGTTTTACATTTAGGTCTGTGATCCATTTTTTTAAATTTTATTTTCTTTAATTGAGATGTAATAATTGCACATATTTATGGAGTACAGAGTAATATTTGTGATGGTCAAATCAGACTAATTAGCATATCTGTCATGGCAAACATTTATCATTTCTTTGAGAGAACATTTGAGTTCCTCTTTTATAGCCATTTGAAAATATACAATAAATACTTGTTAATTATAGACATTCTACTGTAGAATACAGTAACTTATTCTTCCTATCTAGCTGTAATCCTGAATCTGTTAACCAACCTCTCCCCATCCTTCATCCCTCCATCCCTTCGCAGCCTCTAGTAACTTTAATTCTACTCTCTACTTCCACGAGCTCCCTCTTTTTAGCTCCCAGATATGAATGAGAACATCTTTCTGTGCCTGATTTATTTTACTTGACATAATGTCTTCCAGGCTCATCCATGTTGCCATGAATGACATGACTTCATTCTTTATTATGGCTGAGTAGTATTCCATTGTGTGTATATGTCACATTTTCTTTATCTATTCATCTGCTGATGAACACTTAGACTGATTCCGTATCTTGGCTATTGTAAACAGTGCTGCAATAAGCAGGGGGGCACAGATATGTTTGGTATACTTATTTTGTGTCCTTTGGATAAATATGCAGGGATTACTGAATTATATGACAGGATTATGAACTATTGTTAATTTCTATGGCTTGAGATCTGTATCTAGATTTTTTGCATGTGGATGTTTCGTTGTTTCAGTAACATTTACAGAAAAGACTGTCTTTGCTCTGTTACATTTCCTTTGCTCCTTTGTCAAAGATTAGTTAACTGTATTTATGTGGGTCTATTTCTGGGCTCCCTATTCTGTTCTACTGATCTATTTGTTTATTCTTTTGCCAATACCACACTGTCTTGATTACTGTACTTTTATAGTAAGCCTTGAAGTTAGGTATTGTCAGTCCCCAAACATTGTTCTTCTTCAATAATTTCTTGGCTTTTCAGGGTTTTTCCCTTTCCATATAAACTTTGGAATCAGTTTGATTATATTCACAAAATAACTTGCTGTGATTTTAGTTGAGATTGCATTAAATCTATAGATCAAGGTGAGAAGAACTGGGACCCTACAATATTGTGTGTTCCTATCCATGAACACAGAATATCTCCTCACTTATTTCATCACCCTGATTTCTTTCATTAGAGTTTTGTAGTTTTCCTCATGAGACCTTGTGCATATTTTGTTAGATTTATACCTAAATGTTTCATTTTTGAAGGCACTAATATAAATGGCTTGTTATTTTTAGTTTGGATTTCTATTTGTTCATTGCTGGTATACAGGAAAGTGATTGGCTTTGTATATTTGCCTTGCATCCTGCAACCTTCTGTAATTGCTTATTTGTTACGGGAGTATTTTAGTAAATTCTTTCAGATTTTACACATAGATGAACATGTCATTTGTGAACTAAGACAGTTTTATTTCTTCATTTCCAATCTGTATTCCTTTTCTTTTCTTTTCTTGTCTTATTGCATTCGATAGGACCTCTGGTATGATGTTGAAAAGCAAGAATGAGGGATAACATCCTTGCATTATTCCTGAACTCAGCAAAAAAGTTTCTAGTTTCTCACCATTAAGTGTAATGTTAGCTGTAAGTTTTTTGTAGATATTCTTCATCAAGTTGAGTATGTTCTACTCCTAGTTTACTGAGAGTTTTTTAAAATCATGAATTGGTGTTAAATTTTGTTAAGTGCTTTTTCTGTATCTATTGATAGATCATGTGACCTTTCTTTTTTAGCCTGTCAATGTAATGAATTACATTAATTGATTTGTGAATGTTGAACCAGTCTTGAATACCTGAGATAAATCCCACTTGGGCATGGTGTATAATTCTTTTTAACATATCATTGAATTTGATTTGATAACGTTTTGTCAGGGATTTTTGCATTTATGCTCATGAGAGATATGGGTCTGAAGTTTTCTTTTCTTGCAATGTTTTCGTCTGTTTTTGGCATTAGGATAATGCTACCTTCACAGAAGAGGTAGGAAGTATTCTCTCTGCTTCAACCTTCTGAACAAAATTGTGGATCATTGGTATAGTTTCTTTCTTTTTTTTTTTTTTTTTTTTTTTTTTTTGTCTTTTTTTTCGTGACCGGCACTCAGCCAGTGAGTGCACCAGTCATTCCCATATAGGATCCGAACCCGCAGCGGGAGCGTCGCTGCGCTCCCAGTGCAGCACTCTACCGAGTGCGCCATGGGCTCGGCCCGTATAGTTTCTTTCTTAAATGTTTGATAGAATTCATCATTGCACCCATCTGTGCTTGGTGATTTCTGTTTTAGAAATTTATTAATTATTGGTTTAATCTTTAAAATAGATATAGGCCTGTTTAGATTGTCCGTTTTTTCTTGTGTGTGTGAATTTTAGAAAATAGTGTCTTTAAAGGTACTGGTTCGTTTTATTTAGGTTATCAAATTTGTCAGCATAGAGTTGCTCAGGGTATTCCTTTATTATCCTTCTAATGTTCATGGGCTCTGTAGTGATGTCCCCTCTTTCATTACCAATATCTATAATTTGTGTTCTCTCAATTTTTTCTTTGTTTTCCTCTCTAGAAGCTTATTGATTTTATTAATCTTTTTAAAAAACCAGCTTTTGATTTCATTGGGTTTTCCTATTTTAAATTTCATTGTCTTCTGCTACAATTTTTAATATTTCTCTTTCCACTAATTTGGGACTTAATTTGTGCTTCTTTTTCTAGTTTCCTAAGGTGGAAGCTTAGAAAATGGATTTTAGATCTTTCTTCTTTTCCAATATATGCACTCAGTACATTACACTTCTCTATAAGCACTGCTTTAACTGCATCCCACAAATTTTGATTAATTGTTTTCATTTTTACTTAGTTAATAATACTTTAAAATTTCTCTTGAGATTTTTTCTGTGACTTGTGTTATGTAGAAGTATGTTGTTTAATCTCCAAATATTTTGATATTTTTCAGCTATTTTTCTGTTATTGATTGTTATTTTAATTCCATTGTGATCTAAGAGTAGATATTGTATAATTTCTATTCTTTTAAGTTTGTTAAGGTATGTTTTATGGACCAGAATGTACTGTGTTCAGGTGAATGTTTAGGTGCATACATGTTAAGGAATTTTATGTCTTCTTGGGGAATTCATCCCTTTGTTATTATATAATGCCCCTTCTGATGATAACTTTTCTTACTCTGATGTCTGGTCTGTCTTAAATTAAAATAGCTACTCCTGATTTCTTTTGATTAGTGTTGGCATGGTGTACCTTTCTCCATCCATTTACTTTTAATATATGTGTGTCTTTATATTTTAAGTAGGTTTATTATAGACAACATATGGTTGGATCTTGTTTTTTGATCCATTTTGACAATCTCTTTTAATTTGTACACTTACACTATAAATGTTCAAACTGATTATTGATATACTTGGTTTAATAGCTATAATATTTGTTGCTCTTTTCTATTTTTTTTACCTTCTTTTGCTTTGTTTGTATTTTGGCCTTTCACTCTTTTTCTGATTTTTGTGGTTTTAATTAAGAATTTTGTATGATTTTATTTTATCTCCTTAGCATTTCAGTTATACTTTTTTGTATTATCACTTTTTTAAGTGGTTGCACTAGTTCTAATATACATTTAGAACTAATAGAAATCCACTTACAAATAACACTATATTGCTTCATGGGTAGTGCAAGTATCTTAAAATAACGAAATAATCTTAATTCCTCCTTTGTGTCTCATGTATCATTGCTGTCATTCATTTAACTTATATATGCATATATAATCAAATACATTGTTACCATTATTATTTTGAACAAAGTGTTATGTTACATCAATTAAGAACATGAAAAATAAAAGCTAAGTCTGGTCCTGATTCTTGTGCCGTCTCTTCATGCTGTGTTTTTTTGCCTTTTAGTGTGCCTTGTATTTTTTTTCTTGATAGCCAGACATGTATTGGGTAAAAGGAACTGCTGTAAATAGGGCTTTAATAATGTGGCAGTAAGGTGGCAGGGAGGGAGGGGAAACATTCTGCTGTTCTATGATTAAGCCTCAGTGTTTTTTTTTTTTTTTTTGTCGTGTGTGTGCGCGCGCGCGCGCGCCACTGCGCTCCCAAGCACTGCACTCTCCTGAGTGCGCCAGGGCCGGCCCTAAGCCTCAGTGTTTTAATAAGCCCATGCCTCTGAACTGTGAACGTCACACACGTTTCTCAGCCCTACCCTCCTCCCCCAACCTTCCTTAGGTGGGATGGGATGAGTAGAGTCAGCTAGAGTTGGGCATTTCCTTTCCATTAGTTTACTTAGGCTCTGATAAAACTCCAGTGGGTTTGGCTACAGTTTCTCTTGAGGGCAGTTCTTGTTAAAAAGAACAGAATACTCTGGCATATTTAAAATTTTTTTTTCCCTCTTGCCACTGTAGTCACAAGGGGATTGTACAATAAGAACCTGGTCTAGCCCCAGGTGGTAAAACTGACAAAAGTGTGGGGACAGTCCTATGACTGGATTCCCCTGGAGATTTTTATCTCTTAGAGTTGTTTCTGGTTTTCCTACCACAGCACTGGTTCCTGTGGAGGCTTCAGTTAATGGGTTTCTATTTCAGTAAGTTGTGATTCTCTGTATTTGTCTGTTGGTCTTTCCAATTTTGGAGGTAGAAGTCTGTCTTGTGATCTAATTTCTCTTATGAATCTAAGAAGAGTTGTTGATTTTTCAGTTTGTCTAGCTTTTTGCTTGTTGTTGGTATGTAGTGGCAACTTTCAAGCTCTTTCATGCCAGACCAGAAACTGGACGACCACCTGCACTTTTTATTTTTGTTCTCAGATTTGTTTTCCTGGTACAGACATATTTTGTGACAAGACATCATTGACTATGCATAAATTTAATTATCGAAATAGTTTGATCAAATAATTGATTTGAGGATTTGTCAGTAGGAGTAAAAAGAAGTCAGCCATAAGAATTTTAGATTAAAACCAGTTTAAGAAAAACGTGCTGCTTCTGTTGCTTGTGCCAGTCAATGATGGGTAAAATCTGAAGTCTTTCAAACATCAGGATGCAAAATGAAAATTTCATTCTCATTCTCAGATGTTTTTAAATGGTTGCATGTTTATTGTTATAGATAAAGACTCTGTATGTGTCCTCACAAAAAGGTTTACTTTGGATAGCAAATCTACAAATTTAGAAGTACTGATTATTATGTACGGTGCTATTAGAATTTTCTACATTTAATATTTTTAGATGGCTAATTAGAATTTTTAACATAGAAGTTTATAACATTTACTTTTGTCACAAAGATTTTTGCATATTGACTTTTGAGAAGGAAGTAAGACTTAAGAAAGGAGCAAAAAACATATTGTTTAATATTCATGTTTGACGCTCAGGTTTATTGATATGTTCTGCCTTTTATAAGAAGAATACTATGACAAATGATGGAGAAGAGATTGCACATCACTATCTCTGTTCTATCCATGTACTGCCAGTGGGCAAAGATTTCTCATTTCATACATCATTTACAACTTCCTACAGTAATTTCACACAGTTCATATCCTCAGTACAAGGCACAGCAATTATCTACACACATACATGCACGCAGGCAAACTGAATATGAAAACCACACAGTTCTATAAAGAGTTCCACAGTTCATACATGCCAACCACTAAAAGTTGGTAAAAGCTAGTAAGCTATCCAATTAAAAAAACTTTCCTATTTTAACTGTTGCCCCATTGTGTACCTCTGAAACAGGTTGTTTCATGAAGTATTCTTTTAGAGTCTTGTTGATAACAGTAAAATGTTAATTTTAGTTTTTTCAATTGCTTTTGTATTTCAAAAGTTACATTAAGAAAAAAGGGAGAATTTCATTAATTTTTCAATCTGCTTTTATTGTTTTCTTCTAAAAGAGATAATAAAAATACAAGATTGTAAATATTGTATTCTTTTTTTTTTTTTTTTTTATTGCAACTGACCAGTATGGGGATCCAAACCCCTGGCTTTGGTGTTATAACACTGTGCTCTAACCTACTGAGCTAACCAGCCAGCCCTACAATATTGTATTCTGAAATGAGTACAACAAACTACAATATACAGATTTCCAATTCTAAGTGTGAATAAAAATTAAAGTTTGACAACATTTTGTGACTTCTTTTATCTAATATAGTACACATAACATTTAGAGAGATTGTAAGTTGCTAAATTGGTACATAATTCATAATATCCGGAAATAAACTCTGAACTCTTTTGAAGTTACCAATGATGTAGAATTAATTTTAAAATTGTAAATGTTTTCAAATTTCAGTATTTTTCATATTCTGGCTTTCGTTTTCTGTGGTTAGAACAATGAATGGTAACTACCTTCTTTCAAAAATACAGAAATTAATGCTTCAGATTCAGCAAACACATTTGAGTCACACTGGCTATTTATTAATAAAGGAATGCCCTATCTCTTTTCAAAAATGATTTGATATATGGGCATGGTGTGCTTCTACTCTCTACAACCATGATTTCTTGACATTATTTCATTCCTTTCGGAAAATGACTGTTTCAAATTTCCTTTTATTAACCTTTGCTTGGTATCTATAATGCATCAGAAAACATAAAACTGTATGTAGAAGCTAAGGTTTCTCATAGCTAGGTTCTTTTAGTCTTAAATAAGACAGGAACAAGTAACTGGTATGTCCTACCTTTGTGAGTCTTTCAGTTACCAAATATTGATAAATGCACAAGAAAGTAGAGGCCTGTGTTTATCAGTGAAACTCAGGAGAAGAGATCACTAGTGCTGTTCTGCCACTGTCCATTTCCTGTCCTTGGGTCGACCTCTCTCTGTGTTTCAATATCATAATCTATAAAATAAAGCAGACTGGATATCTTACATCTTCTTAATACACATAAGATCTGCTGTATTAGTCATGACGCCAGAAATTGTATGTGTCTAGAAACTAAACAATTTGTTAACTTTTTTTAAGAATACTAAAAGAATGCACTACTTTTTAAAATCATGATTGTTTTAATGGCTGCTGTTTTTCACTTTGTCTGCCTTTGATTTTAGCGATGTTATAGTCAATGACAAATTGTAACTGTAGAAACAGTTCCGTTGTATCTCAGTTTTATGAACAGCCAAATTTTGAAGCTAGGCCAGCATTGACATCGAACACTCATCCACATTATTTTAATAGTTAGTTAGCTTTGAAGACCTTTTACTAGGCCCCTTAGAATGCCTCAGTACCATAGAAATAAAGTAAATGTCCGTTCAAGTGTGATTTAGAGATTTTAAAATGAACGGTGTAGTCAAAAGCAGTTATTTTAACAAGCTTAAACATGAAAATGACTGTTAAAAACTTACTTTCCCCATACTGACCAACCACCAAAAAAAAAGGTATATTGATGAATTCTTTACAGCACTGACCCTAAAGTAACCAGACATAAACTCTGAACTCTTCCATATGTTACCAGTTATATGGAATTAATTCTTACTTTTTACATTTTTTCAAATTTCAATATTTTTCTTATTCTGGCTTTCATTATATGTGGTAAGAACAATGACAGGTAATTATCTAGCTCCTATAGAAAGAACTCTTTCTCTAGAAAGGGCTGTAAGAGCACCATACATGCCACATATGTAGCAAAGCCACATTAGTAAATTTCTAGAAGCTGTTTGTTTTTTCTTCCTTTCTAACATTGACATTCCAACCAAAGTCATTTTTGCCTATAACCCGCACTCCCTATATACACATAAATAAAATAATAAGTGCTATTATCAAGCAATAACATTTTTTAAAAAATATAAGACTGTTCTTTCCATGATCAGGTTTCACTTATTCGTGATGTAATAAACATATTTTATCATTCCTTCTTTCAGTAGATATTGAAAGTCCTTCTATTACATAAAAGACAACTAAATCGTAACTAGCTAAACATTACTTAGACAGTAATTAAATTCAGAATTAGATTCTTGTCAGAATAAGTCTGAGTATATGCATTAGTTTCCTATTGTATAAGAAATTACCATAGGCATAGTGGCTTACAACAGGCATTTATTATCTAAGAATGTCTGTGGGTCAGGAGTCTGAACACAGATTATCTGGGTCCTTTGAAAGGCTGCAGTCAAGGCATTATTCCAAGTTGGCTTCTCATCTGCTTGACTGGGGAATGGTGCACTTCTAAATTTACTTAAGTTGCTGCCATAATTTATTTCCTTGTGGTTGTAGAATGGAAAGCCTCATTTTCTTGCTGGCTGTCAGCTGGACATCCTTGCAGACTGTTGGCTTGAAGCTCCCCTCAGTTCCTAGATGCTGCCCTCAGTTTCTTGCCACATGGGCCTCTAACATTGCTGCTTGCTTCTTCAAAGCCAGTGGGCAAGAGAGACTAGAGCTAAATGAGAGCTATGATCTATGTAACATGATCACATAATCACATATATGTAATCATGGACATCCCATCACTTTTACCTTATTTTATTGGCTAAAAGCAAGTCACAGTTCTCATCCACACTCAGGAGGAGATCACACATGAGCATGGATATCAGGAGGTAGGGATGACGGAGCATACCTTAAGAGTCTGCCCATCATGCTACATAAAGCTAACAATCCAGTTATAGTCAATTCACTCACAAATAAATACATAAACAAAAATAAAAACAGTAGATTGTAAATGAAATTTGTTATGCCTGGAAATTAGGGAATTTGGCTTTGCTACTAGTGGGCTGTATGGCACTTAATAAACTAGATCACCTGTCTGGATGCAGAAGGATTTGGTTCCACATCAGAAATTAGAAGGGACTGGACTGATGGCTAAAATTCTTTTCAGCTAAAGGCTTCTACAAGACCTAGAATATTTGAGATAGATAGAATTATTTAATGAATTGATATTTTACTTTTAACCCTAGATGTTTATCCAGAAGTTTAAATTTTAATTGCATATATCAAAAAGGCTAACTTTAGCAAGATTTTTATTTAATTAAATGTGTTTTTAAATATCTGTTCTAAGGAAGTTTTTGGGAAATAGTAGAGTTAATGCTTAAGAAAGAGTTCTATGGACAGATGCCTGAGTTTAAATTCCAGCTCTCTCTCTCACCAACTGAGTGACATTTGGCAAAATATTTAATCTCTCTTCATTGGTAACATAAAATAATAACAGAACCTAATTTATTAGATTACTGGAAAGATTAAATGACATATGTGCAAAATGTTCAGCACATTGCCTCACAAATATTAATTACTTCTATAATAATTATTAGCTATTGCAGATTTTATTACCATTACAATATAGTGTGTCATTGTGTTAGGCAAGGGAAGTACATACAAGGTGAATAATGAAGTTTCTCTGCCTTCAAGGAACTAACAGAAATGATGCTTTATTGAATTATTTTTTCTTCTAGAACGTGTCATTATGTTTAAGTTCCCTTGAGATTTATCAGTAACCAGGGTTGAGTTGAAAATCTTGTTTAATTTGATAAATATGGTCATTTTAATGATTGAATAATTTCTGTTGGATGTTATCCAACATTTTCAGAAAGAATTAACTAGCAAAAGGGTTTTTTTTTTTATGTAAAGATCATATCTGCCTTATGAAAAAGTTCATTTCGATTCTGTATATTCTGTTCCTTTTGAGAGCAGATTTCCAGGTATAACACTTCATGGTTATTAATAAATGGGCCATACATAAATTATGCATTAAGAAAAAATGAAAGACAAAAGCACTGAGCATCCCTTTTACTAGTTAGAGGAAACAGTTTCACTGTCTGACATTGAAGACAAGACAGCCAGTATAATTTCAGAGAATTACAAACGGCCAAATTCACACCCCACCTCATCTTTCAAACCTTCTTTTGTTCTGTACACAGAACAATCACACAGAATGAGAAATAAGCATGGTGCGACAACCATTTTTGCTCTTAAGAAAAATCCTCACCCACAAACCTTTGCTGAAATCATTGGGGTTTTTTGCATGGTCTTGGGTTTTCAGTTTTCGAACTTCTCTTGTGATATGAGGACAAACCCAAAGACCGAAAACCGCAAATGTGAGTGTCTTAGTCCGTTTACGCTGCTGTAACAAAATACCACACACTGGGAGATTTATAAAGAAGAGAAATTTATTTCTCACGGTTTTGGAAGCTAGGAAGTTCACGATCCATGTGCTAGTGGGTTTGTTGTCTGGTGAGGCTCTGACTCAACTTCCAAGATGGTGTCTTAAGTGCTGCATGTGTCCTCTGAAAGGGAGGAACACCGAGTTGTCCTCACGTGGCAGAAGGTGGAAGGTCAAAAGAGAACTCCTCCTGACCAATCTGTTTATATAGGCGCCTAGACCCATTCACGAGTGCACCACCCTCATGACTTAACCACTTACCAAGACACCACCTCTTAATACTGTTACACTGGCAATTAAGTTTCAACAACTGAATTTTGGAGGGGACATATTCAAACCATAACAGTCAGATACTGAAAAATTCCAATGAAAGTGATCATCGTTCAAAGCTGACAAACACATAGATGACATAAAGCATGGCAAATATTGATGTGTTTTATGAATATGTGGCTGCCTTTTTAGGGATATTGACCAATGAGATGGATGAAAGGTAGATCTACCAATAAATCTCTCTTTACTTTTAACTTCAAGAAGTGAAAGAGGAATACTAACTAGGTTGAAGAAAGAAATAATACCAAATAGCTGCAGTCTCAGTTGGTGAAAATTGCACTAAACTTCCTTTTTAGTATGTCCCCACAAAATGACATTTTGTGCCCTGTTTATTTTCTTTCATCTTTGTTGTGTCTTGCCCATTAGAATGTCAGATCCAGGATAGCAGATGTCTTGTAAGTTTTGTTCATCACCTTAAATCATTTCCTAAGGCTGTGTAAGGCCATTGTAGGTGTTTGATAACAATGAGTAGTGAGTCGAGATTTAGATTCTAGTTTTCCTTGCTATTAAGAAACTGGGAGACCTTGGAGTAATCATTTAACCTCTTGAAGGCTCAATTTCTTCACCTTTAAAATGATGTACTGAGCTAGATGGTAAACATTATTTGCAGCACTAATATTCATTGATAACATGTGTGTTCCACAGATTTCACATGATGACTTACTAATGTTTTTATAGGAAACTTCACTTATGTAACATATTTGATAAATCTTATTTTTACCTGAAACATTTGTTCAAGATGAAATTATGATGTTAATTACTGATGCCTTCATTAATGTCATCTTTTTCTTCCTGATTAAACCATGTTTTTTTGCCTGAGAAGTCCAGTTTGGGTTATTCAGATGCTTGAATAAGATAAAATAAATATTTTTCTATGAGTGTACATTGAGAGTGAATTTCCAGACAACTCTCAGTACAGGTAGGTCTATTTTATGGGAGAAAGAGAGAACAGTTTTTTTCAAAACCTAGTTGTTTTCAAATTCAAGAGTGCTATGAACAACTTAGATGAGTTGACACTAGAAGAATCTTCATTTATCCTTTTTTACCTTGTGTGGTGAATGTAAATTCTAAACATTTTTTTTTTTTTTACTGGATTTGTTAACTGATCATAACTTCAGTACATCATCAGGTGATTGAATACACAATTGTAGAGAAGTGATGCTAACAGTGGTGAAGAATATTTAGGTTTCTTTTGCCCCTTGTAAGGATGTTTTAATTTTTAGTTATCTATCTGTTTCTTTCTCAATAATGCTTAAGTATGATATATAATATTTTAATAAGACCAATATGTAGAGTTCCAAACACATTTCACTTCAAATGTAAACACCTAAATATGGTGATACAAAGATATTTAATTTCAACATTTATTATTTTGAAAATATTTCTAGTCTTTGATTTTGCTATTGTAACTGCAAATGGGAATATGAAATATAAATAAACACTGTAGAACAAAGAACACTACATGATTTATATTTAAAGTACACTTATAATATTTACATTTTAAAACTGTGCTCTTTATTTAGTTGAATTTATTTGCTAATTGAATTGAAAATGCTATAAGCATTGTTTGCAGATTTCTGACTTCTTGGCAGATATATAGAAAATGTGGGCTTATAAAACTTGGAAAACACTTAGGTTAATAATTTTTATTGACTTGTCTTCCCTCTGGACAATGAGAAAGTAAAGGTAGTCTAAACTAAAGGTCCAAAGAGGAAAAATGGAACTAGTAAACTCTGTTGACGTTAACTTTCTAAGAATTTCAGCATACAATTTGCCCGTACAGGTTCCATTAAAGTTAATGGGAGTCGTGTGACTAATTCTCTCTGTAGGGTACTAAAAGTGTACCCTGCAGTATTAAAAAGTCTGAACCTAATTTTTACTTTCTCTTAACCTTGATTATGTTACACTAAAGATAATACTTTCATTATCACACACACATATAGTAAATTTTACATAAAGATTTAAAAATAATCTATATGGGGGAGAGGCTGCATTTATATGGGTCAGAGTAGAATTTTAATTAGTGTTGCAAATATGAGTACTGCTTTCATTATAATGATAAAACAAGCATGAATATCTGCCATTTGCCCTCTAGCTATACAAATGAGAACTTAAACCTCAATGAATTAAATAAATGAAACATTTTTCAGAACACTTACTTAAAATCAGGTCTACTTTTTAATCAGTCATGTTTTAAGTGAATGCTTATTAATAGATCATTAATAAAACATGCTTGTGAAATGAGATTTCAAGAAAGAGGTGAGATGAATAAAATACAAAGAAAGTAAAAAAGTCTAATGGATAATATTTCATTTTATTTTAAACAATTTGCTTTATAGTGAGTTATATATTTATTTCAAATTAAAAAATGAATTCCAAATCTCTTTTCAGTTCTATGTGAAGATAAAACACTACAGATAATATTGTCTGTGAATTCATGACCCTTTTATACTACCCAAGTTCCTTCTGCTTTTGACATTTAAACTGAAATATTAATCTCATTTTTTCCTTTAAATAATTTCTCTCTGGCTTCTATCACTACCTAGGAGGATGAAGTTATAAGATTTTTTCTTAAAGAATGCAAAAAGAAACAGAGAACTGTGTACATGAATAAATACCCCACCATCCATTTTTCACTGAAATCAGCAGCTATGCTGAAAAAAAGAAAAGACATGCACAAAATATTTCTTAAGTGCAAAGAACACTAGAACCCTGGGAAAGGGCAGGCAATATTGCGGAGCAATAAATGAAGCAGAACATTCTCCAAGCGTCCAGAATTTGGTTCGGATAACCCTTCAGAAGGCAGAATTCTTGCCCAACACCAACACAAACTGCAATTAGGGCTGGCCTTTTTATGTTATGCATTTATCTTCTCTGGGTTTCTGTTACAAGATTCTGTCTTCCAAAATCAAAATAGAATTCTATGAATTTGGGTGGGGCTGGGGAGAAAAGTTACAATTCCTAATAAATTCATAGTTTCCAATGTATTGATCCTGATAGCAGACACTTAGCTATTGAACTTCATCAGATTCTTAGAGTACTTCCAGCTCAAGATCCCACAAATTAGAATTCACTTTGAAGTTTGCAACATTTCAGTTTTGGACTGCAACTTAACTTGCTTTCCTGATTGGTAGGCTCAAGGCTGAAGGTTGTAAGCATCCAAGTCCAAGGGGCTCTTTGGGCCCACTGGACTCAGCTTTCCAGGCTGAGTTCTGACATTGACATCAAAGCAGCAAAGGCAGAAGTTTTAGCCCTTGTTACTTATAAATTACTCTTCAGCAAAAATTAAAACCTTTAATGGGGCTGCTAAAAAAATGTGTCTGGCGGTCTGGGCTGTGCCAAGAACTAACAGGTGAACACAATTTCATTCTAAGTTGTTCTGATTTTTAAGCTAACTTTATGAGGCACCATCCTTTCTCCTCTTTTAAAGACATAATAAGTTCTAATTTTCCCTTACAAATATCTTTTTTTCTTTTTTTTTTTTTTTTTGAATTTTGAAAAAAATGAAGGTTGTGTTTAGGATTTTGCAATGTCTTTTGAAATAACCAGAAGCACCCTGGGAAGCTTAGGATTATTTGTCATTACTTTAAAAAAATGTTATTGATGTACTTGTACTATGTGTTTTTCTAAGAGGAACAACTAGTTGAAAAAAATGCAGCTCAGACTCTGAATTAAGTACCAAGTAGCAAGAAAATGCAGTGATCTAAGATGACATGTCTTCACAATGTGTGTTTGTGTTTAACAGAAGAATCCAACCTATTCTTACTAGTATAGTGTCCTTACTGTGGGTTTTGGCGTGATGATACTCTTCTTCCATCACTTGAATACAGTGACTCTACTTGTATTTCTCGTTCTGATCTGCTTCCATATGAGCCTGCTTCGGTATGTGATTATTTGGTTCTTCTTTTGGATCAGGCTGGAAAAGTCTTCTTCCTTATCTCCCATAGTACCCAAATTGTACTAAAATGATCTCTTTAGGTTTGTGTCTCTTTCTTTAAAATGTAAGTACCCTAGGGATAAGACCATGTTTCATTGATCTATGTACCACAGGTGCACAAACTTTCTTTACTGGGCAGAATAGAAGGGGATACATGTTTTCCGAAAGTTTTTAGTCTTTATATCTATAATTATTACACATTGCATTTTTAAATAGAGATACCTAATTTGCATTACAAAACCTGTCAATGATATTTCTTTCATTTTAGCTATTTCTGCACAGATTTGCTATTCCATAATTTTGTCCTGTGCTTAAAAGTGAGATTCTCTTTATGCCCCCATTACATGAAACTGTGCTCTGCTAAAGCAAAACATGTCCCATTAGATGGCTGCTGCTGGTGATCTTCTGTGGATTCTCTCTACCTTTGATGCCTGTTCCAAGTATGCCAAGGGAGTAGAAGCCAGAAACCCTGGCACAAAGGGCTGCCTTTACTGCCTTCCTTATGGCAGGGACTGCTAGGTCTCCAATACCCTGTGTTATGTGATGATTCAGTTCATCCCAGCTTGCCCTTTGGGAACTGCTGTGAAAACTTCTTTGTACAGTAAATCATGACAGCATTTGGCCTTCATTTGGGGGTGAATGCATGGTTTATATATTAAAGCCATTTCTTTTTTCCCTTTAGAAATACCATGTGGCATCAATTTGTTTGTAAGCACAAATCAAATAGCCATTTGGGATCCTCCAGATGATCCAGAATATTTTTTAAGTTTCTAAAGATTATCATGGCAATGAAAAACTAACATTGAAAAAATGAAGAGACTACTTGAATCCTCAAGAATACATCTATATACCCACAGAGATCTTCATAAACAAGCTGAAGAAAACGTGTTCTGGAACTTTTAAAAATGCTGGGGCACTAATGGTACAGGTGTAGAATTAATATAATATTTAGAAATGTGTACATTTTTCATATATATATATATCTGCAGAGCTGAAATCTGTTGTTCCACCCATCCATCAAAATTTTATATTAGAATTTTTTATTAGTGGTCTTTAGCCACAAGTGAAATGAGGGTATAGAACAAGAAACCACAGCAATTTTGCAGCTTCAACTTTTCAAATATGTCATATATGGACAACTAGGGCAATTGCCTGGGAAACTGTTCTGCCCCCAACCCCCTGAGGAACATCCCAGGCTCTGCACTATGGGTTTACAAATATGTCCATCCAGCCGTATTTGGCTTTTGCAATTGGTCAGTGGCCTGAAGCTTATCTTGCCCAGTAGCTTGTTCTCCAAAATAGGCTCAGGAAGTTTCTGACCGTGTTTGGTTTGTTCCAAAGGGGCTGCCATTTATTTAATGAAGTAGTGAACATCCACTAAGATTTGTATGTGGCTCATCAAATAAAATATGTCTTCAGTCCTCTTTACACTTCAGTATGTGGTCTGGAGTGGGCTGTTTTACAAGCACATGTGTTTATCATATGACTTTATTGGGGGACAACATCACTTCTTATGTTTGGGATACAGTTTCTGAGTAGCTGAACACTCTGTTTCATTCCTCCCTACTCAAGAGTAAATATTAAAGTGAGTAGTCTTTTTCTCTTATTTTTAGAAAGTTTCTCTGGATGCTGAGGTGTCTTACGTCATTCAAATATGCCATTCCAGCATAAGAGGGTAAGAAAAGAGCCTGTAGCCTAAAGTCCCTTTTCACCCAGAAAGGCAAATAACTATTGCACTTATGAGAGCAATATGTTCCTCTGGTTTGTGTCCCAGACAAGGAATCAGGAGTCCTTGATCCCCTTCCATTGTTCAATCTCTCTGGGACGTTAGGCAAATCATTTAGCTCTTAGGTCACTGACTTCTATTTTTCTACAAAATACCTGCTCCTGGAACAACAAAAGAGGGCATTGTGACTAATAGTGATAATAGCGATGAAAATTATCTTTCTTCCTTAAGTCTCTTTCATAACATACAGAGCAACACAGGTGGTCTTTTACTACATGAACCTTGGTGAGTGGTTAAATGACTCACCCAACATCTTCCAGTTTACTGGATAATGTAGTAAACCACATTCTGTGAATAAGCCGGATAGAAAAAAATGTCTTTTATTTGATGATTCAGATCCAATCCAACAAAGCAGAATGTTCTGTAGAGTTTGTTTCCTGTAATTGCAGGAGATAAAATTGATTTTCCCATTTTTTTTTTTTTTTGTCTCATGTTCCCACCCCCTCCCCCGCCATGTTTGCTACAGTTGCTGATTGTGAGAGAAGGCTACAAATAGAATTTGTCATAAATTTTAAATCTTCACAAATCCCATGCTGCTTCATGGGGGAAAAAGAAGATAGGAGCTGTAGTCTGCATAAAATTCTGATATGGATTCTTTTCCTTAGAACTTTACAAGAAAAGGGACAATGTCTAAAATGGATACTGTACAATTTTGTCTGGAAGCGGAGGATTCAACTAGGGCACATCTGGGAACTCCTGGCATTCCTCAGTACAATCCAAATGATACTGACAAAAGGTGATGTGGTGTTTTCTGCTTCCCTGTGGTCGGCGTCAAGAATTTGGTCGGTGTAGCCAATGCATTTGGGGGGCCGAGGCCAAGGATCTGGCAGGCACTGCTGGTGGTGTGCTGGCTGGGGTCCAGGGGCTGATAACTTGTATGGGGTGGAGCAAACAAATACACTGGAGATCATGAGAATCAGCTACTATTCTTGCAACTTCTACCTAAATAAAAAATAAAATTTTAAAAAGCTAACATAGTTTAGAATAAGAATTTTACTGTAATATCTAACTTTGCATTTAGCTCATGGAGAGCATTATGCACATATAATGCTATATATATTTTCTCCATATTTTTGGTGTGTGCATACATTCATAGATAAATAATTATTGCTTCAGTTTCTCTAAGATTCTGGTATATTCCAAAGGAGAAGAAAAAACCCTTGCAAGCCAATTCAGTAAGATCATAAAAAAAAAGAAGACTTTTAAATGTGTGAAAGATTTATTCTGACTCTTAATAGTTATAATATATTGGCCTAAATGAACCATAGTGATGAATTTCTGTACCAAATTAGGATTAAATGACAGGAGAAATACATTTAAGCTTGTTCTGATTCTTAAAATATGGCTCAATTAAAACCTTCCCTGATAAAGATGAGTGCATTAGTTAAGGCTGCCTACGGGAAAGACTGATTTGTTTCCTGGCTATTAATGAATGTCCTATGTAACTATTTACCTCTATATGAAGAAAAAAGGGAGGTGTCCCACAGCAACCCCAACACTGGATATTAATATTATTTTTCTTTTTGTCTTTTTTTTTCCTGATTGAGGGCTTAATGTACACCCTATATTTTCTTCCTAAATGAGTAGAAACTGAATTTGGGAACTTTTTAGGGAATGTATCTTAGTTTACATCCCCCCTCCCAAATTAATTGCATCTACTCAGAAACTATAATTTACAGTGGAAGTGCTGAATCCATGCTAATTTCCCTTCTTAAAATTAGATTTTAAATGAATTGACCAGTACCTAATGTGTAGCCTGACATGGCTCATGGCATATGATGTTCTTCACTTGGCCACAAAAACACAAGGTCCTTGAGCTGAGGTGACATCTCCTTCAGACATACCACGTACCAGCTGCCTTAGAATAAGACATTGCTGCCATTGGCTTGCAGGGTCTATATTGAAAAGGAGAATTCTAGAGAAGGAAAAATGTGCTTTTTTTTAATAGATAGAATGATTCCTAACAACAGCACCACTTTTCTTGCTGGGTGTAAGATCTAAACTGCAACATTGAATGAAAACTGTACTTAGTAGTCTGCAAAGATTCTACTTCTCTGCCAAACAGATAAAGCCCTTATATACAGTTAAATAAAAAAAATTTTTTTTAAAGTCTTCAAGATACAGTGGGTAAGGGGCGGTTTGTCTCTGTTGGAAAATTAATGAAATGGAGAAAGCAGTGTTAGCATGAGGTAGTCACTCCAAAATATTCACCTTTGTGTGGCATTGTGTTCAAAAGCAGCTCTTAAGGCAAGAATACCTCTAGAAAACTCTCTCTTCCCCTTGGAACCTCATCTTCAATTACAGTGTGGTGACTACAGAATAAAGGGCTGTCATCCTCTCTTCAGAACTGTGCCACTGCTGAGCACCCAGCCCATAGCCCATCAAAGCCTAAAATAGTCACTGGATTCGAGGGGAGGTGAAACAGACAGGGGTGGCATGAAGCTCATTAGCAAACGAACTATCAAACTTCCCCAGGAATATGCTATTTTTAATCTGAAGACCAAGTGGATTCTTTAATCTGAATGTCAGATTAATTTATTTTTGCTTTCATATTTCAAATAAAATATGAAGATGTTGTTAAAAGAGAACATCTTTATTTTCCTTATTACATACTTATTGGTCCATTTTAAAACTTTTGCTAACCAAATCTTTGGATTCAGTGTTGTTTATTCGAAATTTCTTTTTCAAGGTATTCTCTCTATAGAAATTCTATGGAAACACAAGGCATGTGTACATATACATGTACACACACAGACATACACACACAATAGTGCTTCAAAAAGTTCATAGAAAGATTTGTGTTATCTTTTAATTCTCTTTTTCCACAAACTTTTGAAGTGCATATGTATATATAAGTTAGTTGCAATATAAATAAAAATAGAATTACCATTTTATTATGAAATGTTCTCATAAGAAGTAGACAGCCAATGATCTTTCCCCTAAACGTACTTTCATATACTACTTTTGTCTGTAGATTTACTATTGTTCCTAATATGAGGATACTTCTAAAAGTTCATGTAAAAATAGAATTGAAATATATACAATCTTTTCATGAACTTTTTGAAGTAGCCTCTTATGCAAGACTCTTATTTTGCAGATATTTTAAAATGCGGCTCAAGAGGTGTTTTGTAGCATAGGATATTTCTCTCAGGTTCTTCATAAACCTATTCTTTGGGAGCCCTCAAGGGGTTTAGGTTTTGCTATCATCTGAGGCTACTGAAATCCCTAGTGAGACCAGTGATGTCCTGACTCTTGTCGAAAATTCCACTCTTGATGATCACTTCCTTAGGAATTTCTGGAATAAATCTCATATGAATTCTGTCAGATTAGTTTTCCTTACACTAAATCTGGTACTCAAATTGATAATTTGAATGAACGGGAGCCTACACCTCCAGTCTGGAGAGTGGGAAAGGATATAGGGGAGAGTAGCAGTGACATCGTGCCCAAAGCCACACAGATATTCAGAGAGTTCTGAGCAGTAGCAGAGGTCCTGTATTCAGGGAAATCTCCAGATCTGCCAGATCTGAGAAGCAGGTGGAAAGGAGGTGGCCTATCAGTCAACATGAAATATGTAAGCCAGGTTGACTTATGTATAAAGATGAAATCCCCATAGTCTCACCAACCCTAGATGTAGTGCAGTGAAAAGACATAAAAGTAGTCAGAGACCCAATCACTTCCTTTGATGAGCCTACATGCAGGGAATGTCTCCAGGTATTAAAAACTATGTAAGCAGATAATAATTATAAGGCAATATTAGAAAAAACTGTGTTAAACAAAGGTGGGAGTTGGTTGCATGATCAAGGTATTAGGAAAGCTGTATAGTTGCTATTGGAGATTCATAATGCACATTAACATAATAATGAAATTGAGAATGCTATTTACATTTGTATTGCATTTTTCCAACTTGTCTTACCACACACATTTTTTTAAAATAAAGAGGAACACACAAGAGAACCCTAATATGTTAGGAAACCCTAATATAAAGTAATACAAACAAGTGCTATGAAGAGATACAGAGGAAAGATGAGGATGGCTTAAATTTCATTTTGTTGATTACTTCCTGTGCGTTAGGCAGAATAGGTACTTTACATGTGATAACAAACATGTATCACGTACCACCTCTGTGCCAGGCACAATTATATGCACTTTTCATTCATTGTTTGATTCAATACTCACTTTATCCCTATGAAGTGCATTGAATTATTATCCTGACCTTAGGAATAAAATTGTGAGGCTCAAGGAGGTTGAATGACGTGCCCTTAGCCAGAACATAGGCAACTTCATTCCAGTCTATCAGGGAATATCAGCCATATTTAAAGTTAAGCAAAATACAACATGTTAAGTTCAATACCAACATTTTGAATAACAAGAAAAAGTAAAGTTCTTCATTTAACAGATGGAAGGGTTATCACGTTATCACAAGAGAAGATATTAGTGAATGATCACAGAGCTAATAGCTATATTTATACACGACCTGTTGGAAGATGGAAAAGGGATAATAAAACTCTCACCATTTCTTCTGGAAACAAATTCATAGGAAAATTTTTAGGTCTCATCTGCTTCTTTGGGGAGATTGTTCCTATCATTTGACCTATAAAATAAATAAAACTGAGCAGAGGTTTTTTTTTTTATTTTTTATTTTTTCTGTGGTTGTTATTGTCTGAAAGAAATGGACTATATTCAAAATAAATATTGCCTGAACATGTAAAAATGATTGCATACTTTTTTCAAGTGTTGGCTCCTAATACAAAGATTGTCAGGATTCAGTCCATTGGTGAGATGTTTTTAGAAATGATCTGCCTTCTCTGTTCATTCGCATCCAATTCGAGAAGTAGGAAATTATTTTGGAATCTTTTTTCTCATTATAGTTTTGATGTGAAATTCATTTCGTGGTTGCTGAGCATCTTGAAAATACAGTGGACGGTTGCAATGACATATTCCTCTCTGATGATTTTGCTACAACTATTCAAATAACAAATGGTGAAGTGTTTTAGATTGCATATTATTTATTTTACTTTTCTTGATGCTGAATTTCCTTAGTGTTTTACATTTTAGAATATAAAAATAGTATTCTAAAATTTTATAAAATTTGGGTAAGTTAGAAATATAAAGTGCATAAATATGGTTTGAACATATATAACCAAAATAAATAAAATAAAGTTTTTATAATATTTTTCTACTCTTGTTAATCTTTTTTTATCCACATTAATTATTATAACATACCTTGAAGTAGGTAGAAATAAATTAACTGTGTTTAAACTATAATTAATTTTTGGCCAGGACCAAGTAGAAAATAATATTTAAACAAAAAATAGAATTGTAACTTCCAGATTTCCATTTTAAGGTCTTACATGCTAGGAGGCAACTATAATTAATTATTAGAATAACATTTATATATTTTATACATAAATCGAATCTATCTCAAAGAGAAGTTGAGATAGATTTTTTTTTCCTGACTTAGGCAGCATTTCTTCCCAATTTTGAAGAAAAGTTTTTTTAAGTTACTTTACCTGGAGACATTTTTATCAGATGGCAACAATTTTTCTCACAGTTTTTATAGCTTTCCATATCCAAGTTGTGATTCTTAAAGCAGAATCAAAAAAAAAGGTATGCAGTCCTAATGCTTTAGGACATTATTTCCATTTTTATTGAAACATTTACATCTGAAGAAGAATTTATTTTAGGCCTAACATTACTTTGGGTGTAGAGTCCAAGGGCAAGATGGATTAGATACTTCACATAAATCTGGTTTTGAAAATGTAGGACCCGAAATATTTTGCACTAATTTTCAAACAATTAAAACAATGAAGTATGTCCCCTTGGATAGATACATATGCATTTTCCAACTCATGGCAAACTAATTGCTCCTTGTACAGAAAATGTAACTGAATATTAGCAGTTATCTGATAATGCATTGACTTACAGTACTATAGAAAAAAAGGTGCCGGCTGGCTGAGAATAGTGAGTTGGAATACCCTGGTGTATTTAAATCCTCCTGGGAGTGTCTTTAGTGACTTGCTGCAGAGCTGGCACCTTCTCTGTGGCACATTCAACAGAAGTAGTAAAGTTGTGCCTTTCAGATGGACAGGTGACCCAGACAGAGAGCTAGAGAGACAGCCAGAGAGAGAGTGAGAGAAAGTGCTTGTGAGAGAATTGTTAGAAGGCCAAATTAGAATTAAAACATAACACAATTATTTTATGGGTCATGTGTAAAGGCCAGCATGTAAGTTTGAAAATGGAGTGTACATCAGTAGATTGTCAAAAATTTATATACAATAACATCATGTAAAATGCCTTTGGAGGTTTTTAGTTAGCAGCAAACTTAATGAATTCACAATAAAAGTGAGGGGGTATAATTGCTCACTTTATTTTTGTTGTTAATGTAATAAAAATAGGAGTGCCTAGAGAAAAGATGGTATCCTGAGAAAACAGTTTTGGTGTATTGTATTCGGTTCTTATGGCAAGGAGTATACAATGGAACATATCTAGGAGAGAACACCAGCACGGGCGGGGACTCTAGAATCAATGTTCTGTTGGTTAAAAGAGGTGAAACTGTTTTGTGTAAAAAAAAAAAAAAAGAAAGAAAGAAAGAAAGTAAGATAAGAATGTAATACCTCTTCAAATATATGAAGAATTGTTTCTAGAGGAGAGACTAGGCACATTCCCTACAGTGATTTAAGAAAGTGATAGAAACAATAGACAAGACTTGTACAGAGAGACATTTTGACACCACATAGGACAATTTTTTCCTTCATTGCTCTCACTATTCATCAATGGACTAGTTTGTCTTAAAGGGGGATATGAGTTTTGCATCACTAGAACTATTCAATACAATCTTTGCCGTCTCTTTTCTTTTCTTTTTTACAGAATCCATTTCTAAGAAGATGTGGTCTACATAACATGACCAAAATAGGATATTCTAAATCGCTCCGCTTTTCGTTACCTGCATGTAGCAACGTTACAAAGAAAGCAGGAGGAAAGATGCAACAGTCTATCCCCAGGGAAGTTCTAGTGTGACGGAGCACACCAAGTGGAAGTCTGTGCTTTGGTTGTATGACATAAGGTCTCTTAAATGAAGAGATACTCATCTGGGATGCTGCACCAATTATTGTACACTAAATAAGGTTATGTATTCCACTGTCCATGTAGAGCTTTCTATTATAAGCATGTGACATGGAAGTTATCACAAGTATCATTATTGGCTGTGTTGGTTTTTGGTTTTTTGCTCTATTTTACAAGGTCAGTAGTCTTACTTTCAGTGATAAAGCTGTTTTCTGAGGGCCTCCAGAAAGTAATATAATTACAGTGTTGCAAAGGTCACCATTGTCACTGGATTATCTTACTGTTTAATTATTCCTTCTTCTTCCACTTCATATTAGTCTGATGACTATATTCGGA
This sequence comes from Cynocephalus volans, assembly GCF_027409185.1. NCBI lineage: Eukaryota > Metazoa > Chordata > Mammalia > Dermoptera > Cynocephalidae > Cynocephalus > Cynocephalus volans. The sequence continues at coordinate 32,858,596 of NC_084474.1, read as the reverse complement.
TCCTTTAAACACTACATAAATCTAAGTAGTAAATGCAGTTTCTAGTCTTACTGGATACCATGTGCATTAGGTTGAATAACCAGAGGAATTTCATTGCAATCGTGTCATGCCTAATGATGACCTATTCAGCCCCTGCCAACATCATTCAATTACTCATTTCAGCATTGATTTTTCTCATGCTTATCTTCACGGCATTTAAACAGCTCTCACATCTTTTCTTTTACTGAGGTGGAATGTTATATAATGATGGAAATTCTTTGCTTCCCAGATTCATAATGCTACACTGTGTTTTAAATTTTTTTTTTGGAAACAAATTGGGGTATAAATACATAAATAATGTCACAATAATTGAAATCATTTCCTTCATAGAAATGGTATATTAAAACAGTTTTCACTGGAAAATATTTTAAATGCCCATGTGCAATTAAAAAAAGATTACCAATGCTCTGCATCAGGAATAAATATCCTCCCTAACTTTTCTATAAAAGTAGGATTCTTAATAGAAAAACAAAAACATACATATAATTTTAAGATCTAACTTTTGCTTATGAGAGTTGTTTTGCATTAAAATTCTTTGCAACTAAGATCAAATTTATTTTTTCACAACTACATCTTTTCAGCTAAATTTTATACTCTTTTAAAATCTATTTCCTTTCACTCAAATAGAGACAAATATTCTTATTATTTTCCCTGAAATTGGTAATCCAATTTTCTCCTGCCTCTCTTTGGCATACCCCCACTTTGCATGAGATATGCTCCTTAATATTTTCTACTCAATATTATAAAAACTTCCAGAAATGGCATTTAAAAAATTACACTGGCCCATTTAACTTCACCTTCACCAATTGTAAGAAATTACACAAAGAGTGCTCTGGAAAAAGGCAGAACATTTAACTCACTGGATTTGGTTTCATAAACACTAATAATACTTTTAAAAACATTATTAGAACATTTATTTCATCTCCTTTGTAATATATTTTTCTTCCTTTTAAAGTAAGCTTTATGCAGTCTCATTTTTAATGTCTCAGTTGAAGGATTTTTCATAAGCCCTTAAAAGATATTCTGATTTGAATTACTCTTGCTCAGAAAATTATTTCTGATGTTTAACTTATATTCTCCTTTATTCAATTGTAACTCTTCAGACTATCTTAGAAAATTAATTTTTTCTTATAATTTCCCCCTGAAATCATTTTAGGTAATCTCAATATTTCATCTTGCCTAACCATACATGGTGCTATTTAATTTTTCAGAAAATCTGAAGATAACTAACATTTCTTTTAACTTTTCATTTTTGACAAAATGATGCAGATGTTCTTATGTAAGTATCATATCTTAATCTCATTTTTAAAAGGTAAGATAATCCCCTAAGACCTTTAGATTTTTGTAAATTTCCCTGTTTATTTGCTATTTCCATTTGGTGTCTAAACACATCTCAAAATTATTATGCCCAAAATGGAGCTGTGGATTTTCTTTTCTAAGCTTGACCCCAAGAAAGAATCCTGGACATTGTCCTTTAACCTTCCCCTTTCCTCAGACACATCATACATTTAATCTAACATAAATCCTTGTGTTTTTATCTCCAAAATGTAGTCTGAATCCATTCATATATTTTTATCTCTACTGACACCGCCCTTGTGCAGGCCACCATTATTTCTTACCCGGGCTTGTATAATAGTCTCCCGTCTGGTCTCTCTGCTTCCACTCCCACACTCCTTCTAATTTATTTTGCACAAAGCAGGAAGAGTGATCTTTTTAACACATAAGTCAGATCGTGTCACTACCCATGTTAAATCTTCCCGAAGCTTTCCCATTCCACCTAGAATGAAATCTGAACTGCTTGGCTTAGTAGCTTACACTTGTCTGTCCAACCTCATGCAATGTCACACTCGCAGTCTCCCTGCGCATCCCCACCACCCCACCAGGATTACACAGTACTATGTTTGGGCCACAGCGCCACCTTCTTTTCTGCAAGTAAACCAAACCCTTTGACGTGAGGTCTTTTAACTTTCCGTTCTTCATCTCTACGTCCTCACATGGCTGACTTTTTTTCCTTCTTTTGATCTAGGCTTTCTCTAGCCACCATAAGAAAAGTTGACCTCTCTCTCCAAATATCATATCACTCTTAGTTTATGAGTATTGTTTCACCTCTTACAATTTATAATTACCTTGTGTAATCTAATGATTATTTATTTATCTTTGCTCCCAGCAGAATATAAACTCCAGTGCAGTAATCAGCCATTTCTCCAAGGAATCCTGACTCCTTTTAGTGGGATATGGTATTTAGAAATCAAGATCTGGGTGGTGGTTGTTCACACGGCTATGGAGGTATCATTACTTCCTACCACTCTTAGTGGATAAAGCCAAGATACATCCACACACATCTACCTATATTTTATACGTTTATATATCTTTCTATTGTTATTAAAAACCATGGCCTGTACTCTTTCAAAAATGTCAAAATCATACATGACAAATAAAAACTGAGGAAATATTCCAGATTAAAGGAGATTAAAAAGATATTATGTCTGGATGTAATGCGAATCCTGGAATGGATCCTGGATTGGTAAAAATGTGTTGCTTTTATATACAGTATATTATTGGCAGAATTGACAAGCCTTGAGTATGAACTGTTAATTAGGTAATAATATTGTATATATGTTAAATGTCTTGATTTTGATAATTGTGCAGTGATTATGCATGAGAATGTCCGGAAATAAATATACACTGAAGTACTAGAGAGAAAAACGTTACCATATCTGCAACTCATTCTCAATGATTCACAGAAAACCTCACACATACCTCTCTCTCTCTCTTTCTCTTTCTCTCTCTCTCCTATCTATTGAGCTAAAGAGAATAAATTACTAGCAAATGGGGCAGGTTATAAATAGTTGAATCAGAATAAAAGGCATATGAGAGCTCTTTGTTATGTACACAGCTTATTACATAAAAATAAAAATTTACAAAAAATTTTTCAAAATCTGCAATGTGGTACTTCAAAAAGTTAATGGAAAGAATCGTATTTTTTTAATGTTATTTTTCCACAATTTTTGAAGTAGTCTTTCATCTAATTGACATTGCCTTGAATGATTGAGGATTGAAACAGCATCTTTTTCCTTTACTAAGTAAAAAGTTAACTAGCTTGAAGTAAATAGCAGTATGTACAATGTGCAAAAACAGAATTTTTGATAAAGAACAAATAAAAGCAAGATCCATTAATGTCCTTTTTTCTTTAATTAAATGTATTTTATGACAGATTTACTCAACCATTGTTAATCAATCAGGTACAAAACCACATAGAAGAATATTATCGCTTAGTTTTTTTTCTTTACGAAGAGAAAATCTTCTAAACAGCTTAAACTTGCCTAAAGCAATTTCAAGATGACTTAACTGTCCCCAAGTGACTTCTCAAATTCTTAAGCTATTATCTTTCTTGTTGAAACCCTTTTTCTAACTTTTCTCCAATTACTCCAACCATATAATTGCAAAGCTAAGATTCCTATAGACTATCTCTATCAAAGGATCAGGATAGGGAATGATAAACCTCTTAACAAAAACTTAATTCTGATTCTTTTCCCAGATTAAGGTATCTTAGCAACGTGCGAAGGATTTTATCTGCTGATTCTATCATTTTGAGCACTTTGTTGGACCCTTGAACTGACCTTATACCTGTGTATTTCCCATCTTGTTGATTTTGTTGGTCCAGGTTATATAAAATGAGATTGCCAAACATAAAGCAATGTGACTACAAATGTTTAAATGTACTTAGCCTTTAACATCACAATTGGTTGTTTATAAACTTAGGAGCTGGGATCTTTGTTTCTGTTCTTTGTCTCCTGGGAATTACAGGTCTAGCTCTGTTACATGGGTGGTAGAAATGAAGAATCAGAGATTGGTTTTAGCTAATACATGAGTTTCGGATGAATGAAGGGTCAAAGCTACATACAGCCAGAGTCGCTCTCACTGAGGAAGACTGAGCAGTGAAACAGACTTTGCAGTCTCGCTTCCATGAGAATGTTCCTGGTTGCATTACTCTACGATGGTGACTAACTGTAAGACAGGCTCCAGCTTTATAAAAATTCATGTATTTTGGGTTCGGTCCTGGAATTATTAGCTGATAAGATCAAAGAACTGCTGTCAGTGGTAATGAGAAATTTCTTTCGACCATTTGTAACACTTTCTTCATCTTGCTTTCTACCTCACGGACCACTCCATCTCAGACTTAATCACTCCATCTTCCTGATCTTCCTTACTGTGTGGGAGTGTTGCACATCCAGTCTTTTATCCTTTTTTCCTCTCATTGGCTAGGTGACTGCATTCACCCCATGGCCTTAAATATCATGTATTCTCTGGACATTCTCAGTTGTTATTGTTTTTTTATTTCTTTTTCCTGTAGCCCAGACTTCTCCAGACTTGTATTTCAGACTCTACACAAGGACCTTCTCACAATCTCCAGGAAGATATATGGAATAAGCATCTAAAACTTAATGCATCCAAACAAACTCCTGATTTTTAACTCTTAAGTGTGATTCATTCCACAGACCCTCAGCATTAGTAAAGGGCAACTCCATTCTTCTCCTTACTAAGGACAAAGTAATTCTTGACTCTTCTCTTTCTCTCATACCCTACATGCAATATCATTAGCAAATCCTGAGGCTCTACTTTCAAAATATCCAAGCCACAGATCACTTTTACCACTTTCCTCATTTCTTATTCCATGCTCTTTCCTTCCAGTCTACATTGACCACAGCAAACACAGTGTTCCTTTTAAAATATAGGTCAGATCATTCCATTTCTCTGCTCCAGCCCTTTCGATGTTAATCCATACTTCACATGTCTTAGAAGCCCCTGCTTGGTGTGGTCCCCACCTATCTGATCTATCTTCTACTACAAGCATAGGTCTGTCGGTCACTGCATCCTTGTCTCACTGGCTTTTAGGCTGTTACTTAAATAAGCCAAGCTACTCCCACTCCAGCACCTTCAAGCTTGCTGACCAGACACACTCAGCTTCCTCAAATTTCTGCACAGATGGCAGCTTAGCAGAGACGGTTCTCCCAGCTACTCCTAACTAAAGGAGTGCTACCACCATCACTGCTGTCACCACATGTTCCATTTCCTATTTGATTTTGCTTCTTAGGATGTATTATCACTTGTCACATTATTTATTTGTTTGATTTTTGGTCTCTTTCCCACCTAAATATTCATGAAAGCACAGACCTTTGCTGCTTTCCTCTATTTCAGGGGCAGTGTCAGGCATATGCAGATGCTCCATAAATATTTGTTGAATGAACTAATTGCATTTTTTCTATGTGCAGGAAGTATATACAATAAAACTCAACTCTTTTTATATTCCAGGATGGGTAATTGAAATAAAGATTTGTGATTACTGAGGAAAGGGTGTGAAGTACTTGTTATTTGTGTGAACTTCTTTAAGCTCATTTGTAAAATGGAGACAATAATATCTTCCCAGTCTACTATAAAAGGTCCATGTGAGCATTAAGTGAGATTATACCTAGAAAGCATTTGGATTCTACCCAACGTTACAAGCATTCAGTCTTTCTACGACCATCTTGTTCATGAGAAGGCCTTTGAGCTTCACTGAATTCCAGATGTATTTTGCTACTTTTTTAATTAGTAAAAAAACTGGTTAACATCAATTTGGAAGGTTTCTTATTAAAAACAACACTATTTGCTTTGTTCTATTAGCATTATTATCCTCAACCTAGATAAAATTTTTGAAAGCATGTTGAATTCAGAGACTGAAACCCTGTTAAGAATAACTAATTCGCTGGATTGTATAAAAACGCTGATGGGCTAAAACATGGGCCAAGATAACACGTTGCACAAAAGAAAAATGATCTACACTTTTTACATCATGCTAGTTGTTTTACATGTATTATTTTATTTGAGCCTCAAAACAAAACTAAACTACTAGACATGATCACACTTTTATTCAGATGTTGAAACTGAGATTCAGAGAAGTTAAATAACTTTCTTTAGGACAAGAGCTAACATGATGTATACTGGATGCAAGAAGAAAATGCTCTAACTTTGAAGTTTATGCTTTTTTCATTATATTGTTAAGATGTTCTTCTTGAGCATAAGAAAAAATAAGTCAGATTTGAAATGGGGGCTTAATAGCAACACGGATAAAAATTGACATTTCCCTTACCCATTTGATATGGCTGTCAAAAAACGACTAAACTAAACCTTGAATTGTGTTACTAGAATGGTGCCTCCATAGAGATGGAGGTGTTAACCTAGATCTACACCGAGCTGGTCAGATCACTCCTGGAATTATGTTTGGGTCTGGGCATCGTACTTTAAAGGTTGTAGACAGACTGAAAATTATTTTGGGGAAAACAACCAGAATGAGTAAAGTTACCACAAAATATCCTAAGAGAAATGTTTGCTGGGATTGGGGATGTATAATCTGGGATGGGAGAGAAAGAGAGTCAGAAGAGATTGACAGTCACACAGACCAGGACTTTACATTATTCAGTATGGCCCCAAAAGATTAAACCATGACTACAGTAGAAACTTCCTTATGTGAAATGTGCTGCTTCAGGACTTACTGAGTCCTGTCACCGGAAGAGTTCAAGAAAGGGAAAAAAAATAAAAAAAAAAGCAAAACAGACGATTGTGTGGTAAGGAAATTTTTGAGGAATTCAAAGATCAAAGGGGAGATTGAACTAGATAACCTCTGAGGTCTCTTCTGACACTTGGATTTCATGCTTTGTTAGAAAAGACTGCTGGTCTGCACCTACCATCAGAAAATTTAGTAGGGTCAGCAATTAGGCAGCTATCTCATCCTATTTATAATGATAAATATATATTTAATTAAAATGCTATCTGGATCTCATCTGGGGCCTTCTGACTCCCCAAGAGCAGAATAAGATAGAACTGAGCCCCACCTTCTATGCCCTGAAAAAATTCAAGATACCACGTAATGTGAGTTACTGAGTACAAGTTGGGTCAGGGTAGAGGTTTGCATTCCGTAGATTTCCAGATGTCTCTTTCTGCTAATTAAGTGAAACTGTTTTCTCACTTTTCTTAAAACAAACACTCCTACCAACATTAGTTAATGTAGCGAAATTTAATAAAATTTAAAGGGAGAAGGGTGAAGAAGAGGCAGAGTTTATAGTGCAGCAAAGTAACTAAGCTGGGCACAAGATATGCCTGGTTTAAAAATATCCCCAGGTTAGCCCACCACAGGGGAATACCACTGGCTCTTTAACCCATGTTGACCCCACCCTCATAAAACTCAGTGGCCCTTCTCTCCTCTCTTTTCTCCCCAATCCCATTTCTCCTCCCCAGTTCCTATCCTAGGATTGCCCTCAGGAGCTCCATCTCACTCCCACTCTCAAAGGTCAGCTTTTTCGAGCTCTCTAAGTTCCACATCTACCTCAGACTCATCATCACAAACCCAAATTTGCCAAGATGCTCAGTACAGCTGAAGGGCCTTGTAGTAGAAACCTCTATTCTTAGAAAAAAGTACTGCTATTAAAGAGCAATCATTAATTTTTAAAATTTTATTTTAATTATCATATGGTAATACTGACGTTTAAAAATACTAGACATCTGAGGAAGTTTGTATTAAATCCCAATTAAATAGAAAGAGGCAGCAGCCTAGTACTCTAGAGGCACACAGATGTTTCTATCATGGTTTCAGCTTGACTGGCGGTGCTGCTGTGGGCAGTTTACTTAACTTCTCTGATCTTAGATTCTCCCATCTCTAAACGGAATTGATAGTGATATGTTCCTCATGGTGTTCTCTCGATTAATTAAATAATTCATGTAGAGTTTTAGCATATTCCTTGGCATGTGGTCAGTGCTTAATATTAGCCAGGACCGCTAATAAATTTTCCTCAGCCAAAAATCTTTTTCAATTTTCTAAACTCTTAATACGTTTTTCAATGTTCACTGAAAATTTACTTTTTAAGAGTCTGCTAGAAATATTCACCACCAATATATTTTTTTGTCTGCCTATCATTTGCCAAACTGTCACCAAGACTTTTCAAAAATACATTTGAATAGCTTCTGTATTAAAGGCAGTTTTCGTGACTGGCAGAATAAATAGAGAACTATTTAGTAAAGTACATTTTACTAATTTTACAACTCTCCCTGGTAGCATGATATCAAGATTTGATACTGTGATCCTAAATAACAAAGCTGACCTTTGGCAAAATTTTAAATTAGAAATTGTTTAATTTAGAACTAAGTTTTTTGTCACTCTTTCCACTCCAGCCTTAGGCAAAGCTTCAGACCTGTGCTGTTCAATATGATAACCACTGTTACATGGGGCTATATACATTTTAATTAAGATTAATTAAAATTTTTTAAAAGTTCAGATACTCAGTTAGACTGGCCACATTCCAAGTGCTCAATTGTTGTATGTGGCTAGTGGCTCCTGTATTGGACAGTGTGCACGTGAAATGTTCCTACCATGCCAGAAAGTTCTGCTGGAGACAGTGCTGCCTGAGACTCAACTAACTAATACCCATCCTTAATCTGGCACCATCAAAACTGCTTCCAGCCAGGTGTCATCACGCTAATGCATTGTCCCTCTGAGATTTTCCTGTCCTTCGCTTATATTATCAACCAACAAAAAGTCAGGTGCTGAGATACTAACAGAGAGAGAGCTCTGGGATCACTTCCAGGTAAATGAATGGCTCAACTTTCATCTTCTATAGCAGAATTTCTCAGAGATAAGTTCTAGAATGACTGCCATCTTCATCAACTAAAATGCTTATTTTAATTTGAGATTCTTATGTCACACATTAGACCTTCTGAATCCACATTTTGAATCACCTTCCTCAGTTATTGTCATGAAATGATAAAATTTGGGAACAGTTGTTGAGTCCAACCAGTGTTGGTATCTAATTACTAGCAACCATGCAGTTGGGTGTTAATCTGCATAGGAAAGGAGAACAATGCCAGGTGTGGGCATATGGATGAGATATTTTTGATTATTTTTGTTTTTCTTTAATTCATACGACTGCCTATACATAGGCTGATTGCAGACCTATTGACCAACAAGATTCGATGTGATAATGTCCACCCACTACTCAGAGACTTGAAAAAATGTGCACTTAACATGAGGTATTTTCCTTATTAGTGTTTTAGAATCATGTTTACCTTTATCTTTGGTTTTCTTTCATTTATAATTTGATTTTATGTCACTTAAAGTTTTCCCCTTGAGAAGGAAAAAATTTTAAAAAGAACGTTAAAAGTAATAATGGATGGAAGAGGAAACAAAACAGAAAAAAACCCTCAAATTAGACTTATTAAATAAAACTGGAAGCTGTTTTACTGAATAGATGAAAAAAGAAAAAGGGTCAAAACCAAAAGCAAAACCGAACAATTGGAAAATCCTCTCACAAGTCTCATCAAGGAAAAAAAAAAAAGAGAAAATATAATTAAACAAGACTAAGGAGAAGAAAATTTAAACAAAGATACAAACAATATTTAGATAATTAAAAGCAATAGACTAGCAAGAAATCTGGCAGAAAAGTTTTATCTTATGAGTTATGAAGACTTACTATAAAGCTATAATAATTAAAGCAGTGGCATTTGCCTTAATAGACTAGAAGACTAGTCTAGAGACCAGAGCAACAAGCCTTGAAAGATGAGGGAGCTTCCTACTAGAAAACGGCGGTGTCGCTGAGTGCCAGGGCAGGAATGGTGCTGCAACACGTGACTGTCCACCTGGAAAAATATAACATGAGACCCCAACTTGCGCCATAATACAATCACAGATGAATTAAAATCCTAAACATGAAAAATTAAACCTGTGAAACAGTAAGAGAAAGTGGAAGCAATTAAAAGCATCACTTTATTTTCCTTTCACCAAATCAATCAACTTGTCTGCCTTTGTATCCTGTATTTTGGTTAAAGGGGTGAAGTATTTCTTCATGAAAAGCTGAATTTTTTAAAAAAATTGTGTGCTGGATTCCTTTTGTTCCTACTACTCAAGTCTGAATCTCTTCTCTCTCCTATCTCACATGCAACATGCTCTAATAGTACTCAGCTAGGAAAAAGAAACTTGTCCCAGACCTCTGGTTCCCTTTTAGTTTCACTTCTCTCCCCACTTTGAAGCGAAATCTATCAAGAGTTGTCTCCACTTTCTCATCTCCCCTTCTCCCTACAAACTCTCCAGTCAGACTTGGATTTGCTCTACTCTTTGGTAGCTTCTCATGACAATATCACCAAAGTCGTCCATATTGCCAAGTTCAATGGCACCCCTAAGTCCTTGTTTTTCTATCTCTCAGCAGCATTTGACACAAATTGATCATGTTTTACATTGTGTAACACGTTTTTAATCTCACTCCAGAAGTGGATTTATCATGGAAGAACAAAGCTCAGGCTGCAAAAAATGATGCATTTCTAACTTAGAATTCTTTTCTTTTTAAAAAGGGCTCCCCAATTGTATTAGCAACTGGCCTCCCAAAATAATGATTTACTCCTGCTAATCCCATATATATCATTTCCCTGGTTTTCACTGCAGGGTCGTGGTTAAGGGCAAAGGCTTTGGAATCAGACTATTTGAGTTTAAATTATTGTTTATATTTTCTGTAGTTTAGATTGTTTCATATTTTAAAATAAAATTTATAAATTTGTGTATCTTCTATAATTTTTAATTTTTAAATAAAAGACTCTATTTTAAAAATGCAAATGATCTGTTTCTTGAAAAACATAAATTACCAAAATAGACAATAATAGATATAAAGCTTTATTGAAGAGTAAACTATAAAAAAAACTAAAACAGTCAAAGACCAAATTTCCGCACCCCATTCCGCAAAGTCAACATACACGCACATACACACACGCGCACACACTCCCCAGATTCACATGGTCTTATACATAAATTTGATCAAACCTGTAAAGAACATATAATTCTTATGTAATTTAAGCTCTTCCTGAATATTGAAAAGTAGGAGCTCATCAAACCTCATTCTTTTAAAACAGCATAATGGTAATTTTAAAACCAGGAAAAGAATAGCAAAAGCAAGGAAAACAAAACAAAACAAAGTGAACAAAGCAAAACACTCAGCCATAAATCTAATTTATCAAGACATAACATTTCTAAATAAAATATCAAATTGGATACAGTGGCATATTAAAAATGTGATAATTTGTAACCTAATAGAATTTATTATAAGAATGTAAAAATATCTCTACATTAGGAAATCCACCAATGTAATTTCCTTATTACCTAAAAAAGAAGAAAATAAATATGATCATCCCAAAAGATCCTGAGAATATTTTTCAACAGTATTCAGTTCTTACTTGTGAACATTATTTTATTTTTAGTAAGCTAGTTATGGAAGGGAAATTCCCTAACTTGATGAATAATATCTGCCAGAAACCAAAAATAACTATGAAAATTAATGATAAAATATTAGTAAATGTTCAAGTTTATATAAGTAAAGAATACTTTCACTACTATTATTCAACATTATTCAATAGGTATTAACTAATATAAGAAAAAGAAACATAGTGTCTAGAAAGAAAGACATTTATTACAATGGAAAAATGATATGGTAGTAAGAGAGCTTAGAATGTTACAAGATAAATACACCCAAATCAACAGCTTTCTTATAATCCAGAAATAATCAATTAGAAAATGCAGTAAAAATAATCAAAAACTATAAAATATGTAAGAATATACTTAAACTTATGTGAATTCAATTATAAGTATTTATTCAAGGATAGAAAAGAAGACCTGATTAAGTGGACCGTCATACCAAGTTCTTGGAAGGTAAGTTACAATAGTGTAAAGTATATTAATTTATAAATTCTAACTAATGATTTGACTCCAGTTTATCTTGAGAAAGAGCCAAGGAAATGTTTAATATAATAATAATGAAAAGGAATTTGCCTTTCCAGATATCAAAACATATTCTGTGTAACAGTAAGCAAGTAATGTGGTCAGCGACAGGCAAAAGAGACCCAGAAACACATATACTTATATATGATAAATCAGTATGTAACAAAGGAGGCACTTTGGTTCAGTGGAAAGGAAGAACCATGCAAAAAATAGTATTGAGATAAGCAGCTATGTATTTGGTAAAAAGCAGTAGATTTAGGACATTATATCACACCACACTTGAAGTCCAAAATGAAAACAAGTATAAAATTAGCTAAAATATATATACACACACAAACACTATATATAGAGTGAGAACTTTCTGAGTCTAGTGTGAACCTCGGAAGGCAAAAGAGAAAAATATTGACAAATATAGCTACACAAAATTGAAGAGTACTCTGTAGAAGATCCTGTAAACACTATCTTAAAAAATACATTTAAAAAAGCTTATCTCAGATATACGAGTATCCATATATTTCTTTTTTGAATGTAATTTCTATGCATGTATGTACAAAATAAAGTAGATAAAACTATATAAATTGGAAAAATACATTCTTTATATTAGATAAAATGCTATTATCTCTTACACTAAAATAACCCCTACCTAAATATCAGCAAAAAATATAAAAATGGGAAGAAGTAGAAAGAAGCAATTCACTACAGAAAGATATTAGATTCTAAAAAGACAAATCTTCAATCTCACTAGTAACAGATAAATGTTAATAAAACAATAGTAAGATACCTTTTTTGTACTTTAGTAAGGAATTAAAATTCAGATAATGCAGAATGTGAAAAGCCTGGAGAAATGTCTAACAATGTACACTGTTGTTAAGCGATTCTCAGAACTAATAAAATTTAAAATATTTGACCCATTTTGGCACAGCATTTTCACTTCTAGAAATCCTTCCTATAGGTAGAAATACATGTAGGACACAATACAGCAATATTTGCAAAAGCAGAAATTAGAGACAATCTAAATGTTTATCAATAAGGGAATGGCTAAATAAATAATTGCATATTTATTCATGAAAATCTATATAACTTTGAAAAAATAATATACTGCCATGGAAAAAAACACAAATATATAGGGAAAAAAAAAGACTTGGTATGATCTCATTTCTGTTACTAAAAACAAAGGTCGCAAAATGAAACACACCCCATCAACTGTATATCAATATTTGGAGACTATCCTAGCTGAATTCTCAAGTATACAAGAAGTATCCAGTTATTTAGTGTCTAGGCCCTATTCTACTTGTTTTGTGGACAATTCCATTGCAGCTGTATTGGGTCTTGCTCCACTTTCACTAGTTACTGACCCATATTTGGGAAGAAGAGCTAATCATCAGTCCATTATGGTCCACACTGATCACTTTATTTTCCAAGCCCGGAATAAACATTGTGATTCTAGTGTCTCTTTACTTCTCTTTTGCTTATAGAGTAGGGAATCTTTGTTAAAGTAGGAAGCCCTTGCTCAGGGCTTTGCTTTGTTTGGAGAATCCTTGAAGTCATCGCAGGGAAAGTGAAGGAAAATGGTCAGGGCCCCTCAGGTGTTCAGAACCCTGCCAAGCATCTGATGTAAACATGCCCGTGCGCCCAGGTGTTCCTTGGTTATTTCCTAATGTAATTGCCTAAGTGTCCTGGGTTATGGACTTAAGTATAAAGTATGAGCGGCTCGGATTCATGGCAACCCCCACCCCCGCCCTGGGGAGGCCGCTACTGCTGCTGGAGGCTGTTGCTGCAAGCTGTTGCTGTTAGGGCCCCTGGGATGTCCCAAGAGGCCACCGCCGCTGCTGCTTCTGCTGCTACTGCTGAGGACTGAGCTCATGTCATCTGCCAATGGCTCCTGGGACCTTTCCCAATTACCTAACTTGTGGACCTGCGTATGAGGGGTCTGATGATCTAGTCTGTACAATGGGTTTGAAGGGTTTGAGGCCTAGACCTGACAATACAAATGGAAACTTAGTATAACTAAAATAATGAAACGGTTTGGCTTTAGTTATGAAATGCCTAGCCATACAATTAGTGTAGCAATGGCTGTAACCTGACGATAGACGTCGTCACATAGCTTTACAGTCATCCACTGGGAAGACCTGGTGCTTAGACTGGTAAGCCCAGACAATAGGCCCCACTTACCTTTATTCCCACATATTCTCTAGACTTCCATTCTTTACTCTGGGATATGCTTTAATATGCTTCGGGATACTGAGAAATGTATCAAGCCATTTACATGTTGCTTATTAGTCTGGAGATCATTAGAAACACAACAAGCAGGACTCTGACAAGCTAGTTTAGATTTATTAAGAACGTTTGCCTAAGAATCCCAAAGTTCTTTATTCTAGGAACTAGGAGCCAAGAAACCAGAGACATTCAGAAAATGCGGTTGCTTCGGCTGAGGCATCGGGATTTTATCCCTTCTAAACCAGGCACTTGTGGGTCTGCACGGCACACAGGAACCAGGAATGTAAAGATTTAGTTTGGGAAAAGACACTTTGTCTCTTAAACTAAAGCAAGTTCATGACATATATTCAGATCAGAAGAAGATAAAACTAAAAACTAAAAGCTTTTTAAAAAAAATCTCCAACTGATGATAGTTAAGCAAATGAGCCACCAGCAACAACAAAGAAAAAAAAAAGGCACACATGATTCATCATGGGTTAACTCAAGTGGACAATTACAGCATCCTTAAATAAAATTGTTTCATGATTTTGAAAGGGACGGAGTAGTACGATAATGTAGTGGTTTTACAAGATGCTGTCAGATTCATTGTTTTCCAAAGACCTAGTTTTGTTGCCTAAATTGAGAACAAAACAGAATTGTTGGTTCTGGTCTCTGCCTTCCTCTCAGCATGTCTCCAACCATAACCACACTTCTCCCTCCTTGTTCTGCTCCAACTATTCTATCCTCCTTGCTCTTCATTAATTAAGCCATCATCTGCCTATAAAACGTCACTTTTTTGAAACGACAACCACTAAAGTCAAATGTGGGTTACATATATTTTGATTTGGACCAATAATCAAAGTTGGTGATGTAGAAAGTCATTTCAGAATTAAGAAAGACCAATTTCCTGGTACTTAGTATGAGCTCTAATATAATTGAGCATGTCACTGTAATAAGTCTTTTCTTATTCAACATTCCATAAGAAACGTGTGATTTTTATCTCTGAAATACAGATGAGAAAACTGAGGCAAGCTAAGAAAATGTACAGCAGAGGATAAAACTCTGTCTTCTTAACCAGTATTCTATACTATTTCCTCTGAGGTTATACGTGGTTTGGGCTTGATATGTATATAAAATAAAGATCCCGTGAAGACCTAAGGGTTTAAAAATATTTTACAAAAAAAAATCTTTCAGAGTTTTCTTGCCCTAGAAGTCACAAAGTTTTGGTCATTCTCAACACAGAAGAATTCTTTGTCAATGTTCACAAGTTCACGCATGTACATACACACACAGACACACACACACACACACGCACACACACGCGCACACACACACACGCACACACACACACGCACGCACACACGCACACACACACACACGCACGCACACACACGCACGCACACGCACGCACGCACGCGCACACACACACGCACGCACGCACACACGCACACACGCACACATACACACACATACACACACACGCACATGCACACACGCACACACGCACACACACACACACGCACACACACACACGCACGCACACACACAGGAGTGCTATCCATGTTTTTCCCCAAAGCTATAAAAAGGTTACCCAATCTAAAAAAAGATATTCAGCTTCACATCTTATGAGATGCTATATAGTTTTAATATCTGTCCTGCCCTGCAGGTATCTCCCAACAATAAACTATACATAGGAATCATAGTGTAAGGGTAAAATAAAGATATATAGTGATGCCAATATGTGAAAGAAAAACATCTGACAATTCAGTGAAAATATTAATAAACTCAGTGAAAAATTTAGTCAAACTTTTTGATATTATGTAGACAAAAGAAATGACCAGTTAGTTGAATCAAATAGATATTCTGAAATTGTTTGAAAATAAAATGACTTAAAATGTTTAACTATAGTTTCCAAATTATTCTTTTGTAAACCTGGCCATTTGATTTTAGTCCTAGGTCTGTATACAAATAGATGAGGTATAAATAAATGTTGACATTTTCTCTCAATTGATTGTATTCTACACAGAGGAGCAATATATTAGCTATATAGTACCAAGGCTTTTATTCTTAGAGGCATATTTTAGAATACTGGTTTGGGAAAGATGTGATGTTTTTAAGATGTTCATGTATGGTGGTCAGTAACTCAAATCTCCTGGTCAAATTAAACAAGTAGATTCTTCTAAAGATACACTCTTCTGTTCCTAAAGGTGAAATAAAGCTAGCCCAGGGAAATTCTTTTCATGTAGCTTGGAGGTAAAGGAGATGGGCAAATATAGAAGGAAATCCTAGAGATGTATGCTGAGGATGGAAACTGTGGTGATCTAGGGCAGAAGCAAGTCAGATGGAGGAAGTATGTGGAAGTTTGTCTGGAGGATCCTGCAGACAGGTGGGCAAGGACCCAGTAAGAGAGAAGAGGAAGACACATGCCTCCATTTTTATTTTGTTTTAACTTTTTTTTTTTTTTTTGGGAAAATATATGTAACATAAAATTTGCCATTTGTGTATACAATTCAGTGGCATTAAATATATTCTCATTTTTGTGCAAACATCACCATTATCCATCTCCAGAACTTTTTCATCATCCCACACTGAAACTCCATACCTGTTAAACAGTAATGCCCAATTCTCCTCCCCGTCCAGTGATCACTGTTCTATGTTCTGTCTCTATGCATTTGATTATTATAGGTACCTCATATAAGTGGAATTATTCTACATTTTTCCTTTTGTGTCTGGCTTATCTCACATAGCATAATATATATATCTTGAAGGTTCATCCATGGTGTAGCATGCATGAGAATTTCCTTCTTCTTAAGGCTGAATCATATTCTATTGCATGTATATACTACATTTTAAAAAATTCATTCATCAGTTGATGAGCATTTTGGTTGTTTTCATATTTGGCTATTGTAAGCAATGCTGCAATAACATGGATGTACAAATATCTACTCAAATCTCTGCTCTCAACTCTTTTAGGTATGCACCCAGAAGTTGTGTTTCTTAACTTTTAAAAAACTTTTTATTAACATATAGCAGAGAGAATATTGCACAGATCATAACTGTCCAGCTTCATGGATTGTCTTTAAGCCAACATACCCATTTAATCAGAGAGCAGATCAAAAGCCAAAACCACAACCAGCACCTCAAACCCCAACTCTTTCCAGTCTCTATCCCTTCCCAAAGTGCCCATTCTCCTGACTTTTAACCATCTAGGTCAGCCTTGTCTGATTTTGATCTTCATATAAATGGAACCATATAATATGTACTCATTTTTTACTCAATATTATGTTTGTGAAACAATAAAGTTATGTTTATGAGATTATTAACACTACATTTGTGAGATCTTTAAAACTCTGTATTGTGACATGTAATTTTAGTGTGCCAGTTCTCATTCATGTATACTATTCCCTTATGTGAATATTACCTAATGTATACACTCATTCAATGATTGATGGGAATTGTGCCTCAATTCTTAACTCTTATTCTTACCAAAAACATGGGTGGTTGAGAGCTCTTGTAGAGGAATTCAGGGTGTTGAACTACAAATCCTGCCACTTTTCCTTTTTATACTGTAAGAGAAGAAACTAATGAGGTAACTATAAACCTTAATTTAAAAAAGCATTCACCACTTACTTTCAACCTGTAATTGGGGCGCATCTTGACCTGCCCATGCCTCCATTCAGCTGGGGCTTCTTGACGACCAGATAAATTCTCTTCTCTCCTTTTACTCTTCCTTTAGGGGTATTTACCTAGGCAATCTGGCAACTTCTTTCTCCTTAATATCAAAGAGTGATCATCTAATTTTAGTCATTGTATAGTTTAATATGAATGCAGTTTAGAGGCCTCCTTGCTGAGGTTGCTAGAGTTGTGTTCCAAGAAACTTAGGTGTGGTGGGGTGATGGGGAGTAGTATCCAGTGTGAGTAGGCATATCTTGCCTCTTCCATCATAGCCACAGGATTTATAGCTACTGGTGTGTTCAGTGTGCTCCGTTTCACTCAAACATCCCTCCAAACCTTTCCTCTCTAGCAGCACCAGCTCACCAGATGCCAGTATGATTCACCAATTTTCCTACGTAATCATCCTCAGAGATATTTTAGCCCATTACTCTAGGGTTCTTGCAGCCCCTCACCCCTGCCCATACTCCTAACCCCCAGTGACCATCTCGAAGAGCTGGGTATTTTAAAACTCATGACCCAGAACATCCCTAGCTTTAAACTGTTTGTCTCTTAGGAATGCTCCTTTCAGATGAATATTATATTGCATAGACCTACTGCTTGTTTTATCAAAAGTTATCTTATGCTTTGGATGGCAAAACAAACAAACAAACAAACAAACAAAAACACAACAAAACTCCAGTAATAGGTATGGAGTGAAGGGAGAAGGGCTAAAAAGCCTCAAGCTTTCGGGTAAATTGCCTTTATGGATTACAACAGTGGACTCTTCGTGTTGGTTCATCTCTTGTTTATGGCAGTGAGATTCAGTACAAAGAACATGCACACTCTTGACTGGATTGGGTCCCCTCTCCCCACATTCATATGTTGAAGCCCTATGCCCCAATGTGACTGTACTTGGAGATATGGCTTTCAAGAGATAATTAAGGTTAAATAAGATAATAAAGGTGAAACTTTAATCCTATAGGATTGGTGGCCTTACAAGAAGAGGAAGAGAGATTTCTCTCTCACTCTTTGTTTGCCATGTAAGGACACGGTGAAAAGGTGGCCATCTGCCAGCCAGGAAGAGAGCCTTCACCAGGAACCAAGTCTACCTCCAGGAAAGTCCAAATCTTGGACTGTCCAGCCTCCAGAACTGTGAGAAATAATCCACCTGGTCTATAGTATTTTGTTATGATAGCCCTGGCTGACTAATACAATGTGTCCTTACAGCTGGAACTCTATACCCTTGAATGAGTGGCTTAAACTCTTTAAGACTCAGTTTCCTGAATGGTAAATGATCAATAATAATTCTTTTCCCACCCAAGTTGCTGGGAAGATCAATGAGATAGCATATCCAGAGTATGACAGATACAGAGTAAATTCTTTAAAAAAAATGATACTTTCTTTCCCCTCTCATTCTTTGCTTCTTATCATCTGAGCACAACTATAAAATGTAAAGGGAACAGTAATGCCCCCACCAATTTTATAACAGGCATAATAGTAATCATAATAGCTAAAAATTATTGAGTACTTACTATGGGCCATGAACTATATCAAACACTTTATTGCATTATCTTATTGAGTCCTCACAGAATAAATTAAACATTGTTATTCCTTTTTTCACCAATAAGGAAACTGAGGCTCAGAGAAGACAAGTAACTTCTCTAGGTTACATAGTTATTATATGGTGGGGCTGGGATTCATATCCATGTCTGTCTGACTCCCTGGGCTGTAGTCTTATTCATTTTCTTATTCCCAAGTATATGATTATTGTTCATTCAACCCTCAGGGAACGGGGGATTCAATCGTTGCTCACAAGCACATCACTATCTAGTAGGAACGGTGAAAGTGAAAATCAAAACTTAGTAAATAGAGTAATAAATGTTAAGTTTGCAGAGGAAGTTATTGAGTAGAGAAGACAGATGCCAACTGTCTAAGGTGGCCAGAAAAGAGTTCCAAAATTAATTTGCGGAACTGACAAGGCTGTGCTCAGATGATAAGTTCTCATAACTACTTATTGATAAATATTAGATGCGTATAAAATGAATACAAAAAGGAGAATAATTGACTATATATCTTGCAGTGTTTAATTACCTAAATATTGTCAATAACCTTGATTTTTAAATTTGTCCATTGTACAAATGACATTAAATTCGATGATACTAATAATTATTAGGATCGAGTGCTTGCTACAAACCAGCCTTGTAATTGACATAGATGAAGCCATCAGAGTCTCACAATTACTATACCTCACATAACGTGTCATCATCATTTTAAGGAAATAAGGCATAGTAATGTTCAGCTACTGGTTAAAACTTTTTGGATTTTTATTTACTATTAGATATTTAATACTATTTACTGAAGTTTTTCTTTTTTTTAATTGAATGACTAAATGAATAAGCCTTTAAGCAGAAAATACAGCAGCTCAGAAGTTTTTGTCTCTAAAGTGCTAGTGATAATTCATTCACAGAGGATTTTCTGTATCACAGCAGGAAAGTTGGTTGTGAATATGGAACTAGAATACAGAACTAGAAGAGAAAAGTCCCAGGTATTACATACAACTGAAAGTGGAGTGTAGAAAGGCACCCTTGACTATTCTATACATAGACACAGCAGTTAAAATTCTGACCAAATTTAGTCCTTTTGGGGAGGGGGACTGGTAAAGACATTGTCTCTGAGAGTTCCAGTTTAAAAGAACATGTTATCTGTTAGTTTCCATTATGATGGTAGTGGATTAAATTACGTCCCCCCAAAACTCCCTGAAAGCTTGAATTATGTCCCCCAAGCTTTTATTTATTAGAAACTTAGCCCACACTGTGACTGTTAAGAGGGTGGGAAATCCTATTATGGTAATTGAAAGGTGGAGCCTTGAAGAGGTGATTGGATTGTAGGACCAGGCAGTAGTGAATGGATTAAAAATTGTGGTCAGGGGCATGGTTCTGAGGACTTAAAAGAAGAAGAGAGGACAATCTCTCTTTCTCTCTCTGCTCTCTCTGCTTCCACCATTTTGCAATGTGAGACCCCCTGGGTCACTGTCACCACCACCAGATGGACTTTGGACTTCCCAACCTCAGAAACTAAGCAATAAATGTGGTTTTTCCTTATAAATCACCCAGTTTAAGGTATTTTGTTATAAACAACAGACATGGACCAACACAATGAGTTTAGCATGAATTAAACAAGCAGATGGTAAGACACCACACACAGGGTATCACACCAGTGAAAGGCCACCTCTTCAGCTTGTCACACGAAGCCCTTCATGCCTACTCTCCAGCCTTGTTTCATATTTTGCTCCCACATGTGGTTTTCCAGTCTCTTTGAGCTCCTCCCAATGTACCTTCAGGCTTTGTCTTAAGAGTGCTTGAGAACTGTTTTGAAAACGGCACATGAATGCATATGCATGTGTGTTTGATAAATATCTTAAACTACTAACAATCCATGAAACAGGATTTTGACTGCTATCAGCTACAATCTCCCACATATAATTTTCAATACAACAGGACACCAAATAGGTGACAAAGAGGCAGGTAGTAATAAAAATAAAATGCCATTATTTTGTCTTTTAAAAATGAATTACAAATGTGAAGAAATAAAACTGTTTCTTTAAAATCGAGTAGGTTATTTTAGGCCATATCAAGAGAAAAATGGAATGTGTTCAATTAAAAATGATTGAGAAATGTTATTCTTTACTTTAAGATAGCTGTCACTTTAATTACTTGTCATTTTTATTCTCAGCTCGAGAGTAAAAAGACAAATTTTATATAACCGGATAGCTATTATAAAGCCAACCAGATACCTTTGTCTTTCTTCTTGCTTTTATATTAAGCCCTATAGACTAAGCGCCTGACTATAAATAAAACTATTGATGTTAAAAGGTCATGGTTATGACCTTTCACATGTTTCTTCTCCACTGTATCTATATACACTGTATACTTTACCCAGAGAAGAGATTCTTTATTTAAGAGAGCTTAAACTGTTCAAATTCGTAATGTAGTGGGGATTTTGGAATGTCTAGGGGACTTAGTGGATAAAGAACTGACCTTTCATCTCTGAACCCAGACACAGTCCAACCTCAGATAAGTGAAAAAGTTTCGTCAGTTGCCTGTATGATAAACTGGTACTCTCCACTATCTTCCAACCCAATTAAGCATTACTGGCAGGTCTGGCCTCAAGAGGCACATGGAGTATAGAAATGGAATTACTTCTGCTTCTGCAGAGGGTGCCTGAACCTTCATGATAGGATTTTAAGGTTACAAATGGGCAACACTGGCCAAAGTAACATCTACAGACAAAAATCCTTAAACCTGTATAAAAACCACTCCTCACTACCATAATCATGCAAATCTAAGATTCTGAGATACTTTTAAGATTCATAATTTTAGATTTTATTCAGTATGTTTTCAGATTTAATTCACAAGGTATTTTTATTCTATTACTTTACAAGAAAAAAGATAACTTGAATGAATTAGGGAGTAGCAGTTACGTATAGTTGGAAAAGCCTACATTGCAGGTTAATGCTGATAGAGCCAACTTAATATTCACAGATAGGTGTGGAACTGATTTTCTAAAATGTTAAATGATACCCAAATCCTTGCATTTTAGTTTGGAGTATGTGACATGAAGTTGTGACAAGTTTTTCATTTTCTTATCCAAATTTTACTTATCTACTGTCATTAAATAAATGAATTCCCTTTTCAAATAACCATTGCAATTAATAAAAAAAAAAAAAAGTAAACTTCTTGAGGGCATGATTAACGTTTCTTATCACTTTGATTTTCAAATATACAACCATACAACGCAGAGTAGATGCTCACTAACTATTTTACGGTGAGCGAATGAGTAATGATTGAATGCAGTGCTATTGCATGTCAAGGGAGGCTGTCGTAAATTGAAAAAAAAAATCCATTAAATGTTTTAGTTATGCAGAAATAATGAGGAGGGAAAGAGGTTAAATAATTCCAAAAGAAATATTCAAATAATTTAAAATTTCAAGAATAAAAAGTATCAGGTTTAACTAGAGAAAAGCCTTCACTTTCACGGAAGGTCATACAGTGACTGAGGATCTTTATTTTTCTCCCTCAAAGAGAAGACAATGGCTGTTGTTATTAAATTGAATTGAATTAAATTGCAGCTTTCATTTACATGCTACTAAGAACTTTGTTACATGCAGCCATACATCAATTTATTTGAAAATTAACATAAGAAAAAAATAATATTTTTTCCTGAGGAAATATGACATATCTCTAAAGGATAAAATGGTGAAAACCACTGATCTAATCTCTTTAGTTGAATTACACATTGCTTTCATTTACTGCTTTACATTTTTCTGTATTTTGTAAGTCTCATATAAATTTTATTTGATTTTATTTTTATTTATTTATTTTTTTGTCTTTTTGTGACCCGTAAGGGGATCATAACCCTTGGCTTGGTGTCGCCCGCACCGCGCTCAGCCAGTGAGCGCACCAGCCAGTCCTATATAGGATCACGAACTCGCGGCAGGAGCGCCGCTGTGCACCCAAGCGCTGCACTCTCCCGAGTGCGCCACGGGGCCGGCCCAAAATTTAATTTTTTTAACTAGAAAAGTAACTCCTAAAACAAATAGTACTTCCTAAATTCTACCTCATTACAACTTTGTCTTTAGACATCCACCCATTCATGTTTGCAAAACAAAATAGTCACTCTGTAAATCTGAAAATCGTTAAGTCCATTGCACATGAGAGGGAGATGACTTGAAAATTTTTATGCGGTGAATAATTTGATTTGGAAGTTAAGTGAAGGTGAATCAATAAAGGTGAAGAATTCAAATTCACTAGCAAATGCAAGAGTGGGTGGAAGGAACTGAGAGAGTGAAAATACTTGAGAGGAATTGTGTTCATCTGTCTGAAAGAAAAGAAAGCAGGACTAGTTTAAACTATGTACAGAGATGATTTGGATACTTTATATTTTCGGGTTTGGCCAAACTCATTAAATTAACCAAATGGTTACTCAATCATACTTTAGTGAAGACATGAAACATGAATGGCAAAAATATTAGCTAAATAGGAATAACACTCTAAAGAAAGAAGTGAAACCCAGACTGTAAAAGACTGAAAAGATGGAGGTATAAAATACCTAAATCATTACCAAATTGGAGGTGAAAAAATGATATTATACTTTGTCTTTGAAGATTAAGTTAGAAATACAGGCTGAAATCTGAGGATGATTGGCATAGAATATTGATATGAGGAAAAATCAAAAGCTAACATTCAGGTTTTGTGACTAATAATTTTTGTTTTTATATTTTAAGATGTTTTAAGATGATCCATTTTCTCCATGTGGCTTTTCAAAAAGGTATCAGATGTAATTATTAAAGACCATTTAGAAATGGCTATTTTTCCTACTTAACATGAGAAACTAAAGGTGAAACTCAGAATCCTGACACATAAAAATTTCATTCTTTCCAAACCTTTTGTTTATAGTTAACTTTTGCTTGTTTTTTGTTTGTTGGTTTTGTTTTCAGAAACTATAAAAATAAAGCTTTCAGTTACTTTACCTGGGGTCAATAATCGCATGCTCATCTCAGAGCTCTGCAACCACAGTGTCTCCTAAAATCACATTTATGTAAATTCCCTATTCCCATGACCCTTCTCTATGCATCCCCTTACAGCCAGCTTAACAACTGTAGTTTAAACAGCTATTTACTCATTAATTTAATGTATGTGTCTTTCACTTAACGTGAAGGCAAGATTATGTCTATTTTTGCACCATTGAATCTGAAGTGCCTAATTGTATGACACAGAGTAGGTGTTTAAAATATAATCAGTTTAATGAAAGATTGAACCAGTGAGTGAATGAAGCTCTCTTTGCACTTTCATTTTGATTTAATTCACATGCAAGAAAATGGATGCCTGCAATTAAGTGGCTTTCCTTTGCTCAGAAATGATTTTTGTTATATGAAGGATAAATACTACATTTTAATTTCATTGACTTGGAAATAAGCATTTTTTTTTTAGAAACCAAACAAAAAAGCAAATATATAATCTCAAACTCCATAGAAATATTTAATAGAACAAAATACCAATTTAACAACAACAACAAAAAATGCAGGTCACTGATGATTATTATGCATTTTTCTTTAAATGTCTTTACATTTCTCATATATAAAGAATTGTTTAGGTACTCATAAACTGTAATTTAAAACCAATGTCCACTTATTCACTGTCTGTAGGCTCTCAATGAATGTTAAAGCCAAGAGAAGACCACTGGTTTAAAGATGATAACAACTCTGGAATGCTAATAGTATAAAACTTTCTAAAGGAAAATTATTTCTTTACTGAACAAGGAAAGAGTCAGATTGGCTTAGTCCATTTTGCACCTTTGTGCTAGGGAATCTCTGGGTTTAAATTGCAGGAGCTTCAGTCTTTGCTGTTCAATCCCTTAATCCTTAAGGAGCATAGGTTTCAGTTCAAGACAACTTCACACAGAACATAAGAAAAGACTGTGTGAGCCTACCTCAAGTATGATGATCTTTTTTTCAGCTGTGATCTTTCACTTGCATCCCATAGTAAAAATGACTTTGAGGCAAACCAGTGTCAAATAATTAATGCATTTTCAACGAAGGACTTTTTTCCACTATGCTATAATGCAACGCATGAAAAGCAATAAATGCTTTCATGTAAGCCACTTGTACCTGTGGTTTTCATCACTGCTTCACTGGGATCCCTCACATTAGAGAACCTTTGTGAGGTGCCTAAGCTGGAATGGAAAGAAAAGCTGGCCTGGGAGGTTTTACATCTGGTAGCCTACCCCATTATTCAAACAGGCTACATCTTAAAAAAAAAAAAAAAAAAAAAAAAGCTACGCAGGTTGAATTGGGGCAATTATGTTCTGATCTAAGACATATATATTTATCAATTATTTCCAGGTGTTTCTTTAAAAAACATGTTTTCTTGATCTATAATTAACATTTTGCTAATGGAACTCTAGCAAAATGCCACAAAACTACTCACCATTTCTGCATGGCATGTATGATAAGAACTAATAGTAACCATATTAAGATTCGTAGGTTTTTAAGCATTATCGTAGTTTGTGTCATAACTATTATTTAAAATTATAATATCCAGGTGCTGTATATGGTATTTGATCAAAGACAATCAAAATGTAATGAGTTATAAGTTTTCTCCCTGAGGACTCAAACTGTGCATAATGGAAGAGGGTGTGATTTATTTTCTGAGTCATTCTGGAAACAGTTATGAAAACCTTTAGTTAAATGTTGGTAACTGGGGTTATTGAATCTGCTGATATTTACCACTTATACGGGGCTATAGCAGTGCATTTTTTTTTTTGAGGAGTAAACCGAACTAAAATGTTGTTAAAAAACTCAAAATATCATAAAACATTAAAGATTTCTTTAATGAATATTTCCAAACTCTATATGACATGTTTATAGAATCACACACAAAAAAATCAAGACTTCAAAATTGACCTTTAGAAATAACAAAAAGTGACACTTGATTTTTTTTTTTTTAATGATGGTGATGAATGCATTTTCTAAATTACAATGAACAGTAGAGCTATAATTTTATGGGAACATTTCTAATTTTTCTCACATTAACCTTGTGTTAAGAAATGCTGACAACTTTGAATTGCAGGACCAAATTCACTTCCCATTCTTTGCCATCAGTGAAAATGATCAGTCCTTCCCCTTTAAGCAAGTGCAATAAGAAAGCATGAGAAGAGGGTTGAACACTTCCTTTTTTTTTATTTTTGATCTTCCTCAAATATTGTTTGACCTTAATCACTGTCTTCCAACAAGCTTAATGTGACATCACCTTGAAACAAAAACACACAGCTCTCAAGTCTGGCTCTGGAATGAAAAAGCCCTGATTATTAGTCCTCTGTGTGATCTTTTCAGATTGCACTGATGAGATGAAGTTTAATCTCGTTTCTCTCCTCTCCAGTACCACAAACCACAGGCAGTTTAAGGCAGCCTGAAAATCTCTTACATCTGGAAGAGCAATAATTCATGGGATTTCGCCTGACAGCCATGACAGGCGGCAGGGCAGCCAGAAACAACCGTCTCTTATGTTGTGCTATTTGCAAAAAATCAGAAGAGGAGGAGTCGGCACATGACCACATCCTTCTTTAGCATATGTTAGTGGAGAAAACCCTTTTATTTTCTGCCAGATGCTTCATGAATAGGTCCTAAATATTACATAGACAGTAGCTATCACTTCCAAACAAAATTCCTGGGTGTCTGCTAAGCTGCAAAGCATATGAAGGCCTATTGTCTGGCAAAGGGTCATGGTTAAATTTGCACAGATTTTCTAAAATAGATATTTCAGATTCTACTTGTGATTTATAGGCATTTGCACACCCTGCTGTGCATGAATATGATACCATCTTCTGAAAAGGATTATTTCATGAAATGTATATGGGATTTAGCTACAGTAACTTTTACTGGGCAGCTTAGAATGGCCAGCAAAGTACTAGAATTTACTGCAGCACAGCTTGGGCTGTCAGGCTCAGGGTTGGTGTTTATGATTTCTGCAGAAGGAGAAATAAACAACTTCTCCTTAATGGCCTTCTTTATGTGTAGGCAGCACTGGCCCTATCTGGTCTCACAACGGTAGCTGGTGCAGCAGTCTGTCCCATCTCATGTGGAACCAATGTCTGAAAATTTGCATTTCTGCTTTTCTGAGTTTTCTGTGGTAGTAGCCAGAAATGGGGAAATAGACTGCAAATGTCTGAATGGGTAACATTCCACTCTACTGTTTTCAGTACTATAAATGACTCAATTTTAATACTCTGACAGAGAGAAGAGAAGGAAACAGTGGGATTCATTTTCAGATTGTGCCTTGTCAATAAACTATAAAAATACTCATCAAAGAAAATTTAAATGACTTCTCTGAGAGGCCCGAAATACGTGATATAGTCAAGACACCATTCAACATGCATTTCAAGATATATTTGAGCAATATTCAGAATGATACAAGGCATAAGCACAAGCAAATGAATATGTTAAATATGTATTTTCCTATTTAAACAAAAATTTTAAAAAGTAATTATCTAAAACCTTCCTGATGTCACAACAGTTTTTCAAGTTCAAAAGAATGTCAACACACATTGTATATAGAAGCAGGCAGAAAATACATTTTTTAAAAGCGAGACAACCGTTTCATGCCAAAGAAAAACAATTCCTTTGCCAAACTACACACTGTTAACTTAAAATGTGTTCCATGTGGAAATAGGAGGACTGATTTTAAGGAAAGGCTAGTGATCTGAAGTCAGCTGGCTCCGTGCCTGTCAACTACACATTTTGGCTTCTAGTTTTACAGCTAAAATTGGAAATATTTATTTCCCCTATTTAAGACCAGTCCTTTTCCTTTGCCTAGTAAACCAACGAATTGGCCTGTAAACATGCATATAGCAAAAAAGACTTCCAGGCAATACACGAGGGAAGAATAATCGAAAATCTCTTGTAGGCAGCATATAATAGGTTGAAAAGATTGTATTTTATTCTGTTCTCATTTTGTCCAGCCTTTTTGCCAGGAGTTTTTGTATGTTCATCACATTTTCTGGAAAGAAATTAAATTATCGAAGGCTTTGGCTCTCAAGTTTGAAGGCTTATGACCACAAGACAGATATGTATTTGAAAGGCTTATATCTTTACTGATGAAAATATTTACCTATCACTGCTGTTTAGAGTTATCAACATCAACCAGCTTTCACATAGACTGTAACTGGTTTCTTTGAAGTACTCATTACACAATGGTCTTATGTAAGTTACAGATGAATTCTGAAAGGCAGCATGAATCCACAGTGATGAGCAGTTGTTGGAAAGACCTTGCAAAAGGGAAACATTTTTGATAGTTTATTAAAAAAAGATCTAATATTCATTTGCTAGTCATATGAAACACACTGGATAACTTAATTTATTATACATTTTTCAGCATTTGATTTTTGCAATAAAGAACACAGAAGAAATGATTCACCGTAAAGTATTATCATATTGTTTTATGTAATATGAAGTAGTAAGAATTAGAACTTCAAGTATATGTGAAGAATACGTTGCATTTATTTTAGTTTCATGGTCTAAAAGGCAAATCCAGAGGCTTTCAGTAGCCAGACTTTAGTAAGTCTGAGTGGGCGAGAGCTATTTATTGCAGTTCTGAGAGCATAAAGCTCCTCGTTTTCACACATACCCCTTTGCTGGAATACCCAAGTTTTATTTATGATTTTGGATTTTATTTCACAGCATTCCAGTTTAGTTTAGCATGATGTATTTAATAACCATGTCGACTGTCTTAATTACCCTATAAAGCAGGGTTCCATTGGCATTTGACCCTCCACGGCATTCCAGAGAAACTGCAGGACCATGATAATTACCAACCGCCTGTGAGAAAATTAAACAAAAGGCCCAACTTTTAAACCACCATTTTAAACGACCTATTACATCTCAGGAATAAATCATTGATGAAATAGCCTGCTTAACAGGAAAATAGCTATTCCATAGCAAAGAATTTCCCCTTGCATGATCATGAAGAGAATATTAAGTGCTCTTCAGCTCAAAAGGTTAGATTTTATGTCTGTCCAATGCCTTTTAATGACACATTTTTGTGTAATTTTACTGTAATCAAAGCTTTTTCCAATAGAGGTTACAGACTATGGATATTTTGTCAGTGTTAAACATTGTTCTATCCATAGAATATTAAATGCACTTATATATGACCAGAGGGGGGAAATCTGTTTATAATTGAAGAAAATTCAAATTAAAAGAAGATCTATGAATAGTTTTATTTCCCTTGATTAGCATAGCAATTTGCTATACATTTTGCAAAAAGTGCTAATCAATCACTGTGTGATAAGATTGATTTATTAATTGCTGCCATAGTCCAAAAAATAGTGACCTGCTCTGAAGGTCTAAATGTCTGGATTAATTTGAGAGTGGTGCCAATATGTCATAACTAATCATGATATATTGTTATGTTCATTTCTGTACAACAGTTCTATCAGTCTGAAGTTCAATAAACATAAAGCTGAAACTCACCCCCCACTCCCCATAGACAAATATTTGTTTTGTGAAAGTTGATACCTCTACATATGTTTCCTATTATGGTTCACAGTGTGACATTAGATATATACTAGATAATTCTTTTCTGATCTCACTATAATCCAATGATTAGGATCATCACTTTAAAAAGTATAACTACAACTCAAGCAGGGACACATAAAAATTCTAAGCTTTTGTTCTTTTTTGCAATCATTTTGATTCTCTTTTTTGCAAATAACAGGGTAAACAAGTGTGCCTTGAGGTCATGTAAGGTCCATTTCCAGGTTTTTCACACTAGCCATTTTTTTTTTTCCCTGTTGGCAAATTGCCTGGAGTCCAGGGAAGCTGGCCAATGGGTACAAGAAATAATTGGGTGAGCAAGTGTGATTTTTGGGCAAGGATCTACGATAGAAAAAAAAGTACTAGATTTGTAGTGAGGCATCCTGGCATCCCATATTCACTCTGTTGCTTACCAGCTGTGTGACCTTCAATAAATTGCTCACCTTCTCTGAGTTTCAGTTTTCTCACATATAATGAATATAATGGTAGCTATTTCACAGGTTTGGGGGAGGATTAAATAAGTTAATATCTGTAAAATGCATTCCATAATGCCTGACTCATAATAGCTACTCAGTTTTTGTTGGATTTGATTTTTTGGCTGTGCCCTTACCTGAGGTTCACAGTAATCTAGCTAATGCTTTGCTAAATGCTTTCTTATTGAAATCTACTCAAAGGCTCCAAGGTTTCATACTGAAAAAAGATTGCCAAGTAGCAAGCAGTGGCTGATCAAGTAGCCTTAATCTATTTCCTCGACAATTCATGTGACACAAATTACTCTGGCTATCAATGCCAGGCCCCAGTGGTTCATTCCTCACTGCTCTTCAAAAATTCTGTCCCAAACATAGACTATTCCCTTAGTTCTTCTTAGTTCAGCTGGAGAAGGCTGGAGTCTTAAAATAATTTTAAAATACTGTGAGAGAAAAAAAGAGAAATAAGGAAAATCTAAAAAGAACCATCATTTGGGTTCATACAGTAGAGATTTCTTTCCCTGTCATAGTTAGCTCGTGCCAGGGTCGGTCCAGTTCTAGGTGCAAGCACTAGTGTTGTGTCTCTGGACTGTGCTTCCTGCTCCTGGTTGCTGCTGGTTGAAAGGAGGAGGACATCTCGTCTTCCACAGCGTAGAACTGGTCTTGACACTTTAAGCTCTGCTATTCAAAGCTTAGTGCTAAACATGAACCTTGCCGCCCACTTAGAACTCTTTATCTCCACCCGAGGTTTAGGTCTGAGAAACAACTTCTCAATGGAGTGACCTCGCAAATGATCTCACTCTTCAAATGAGACATAATGGGGAAAGCTGGGTCCATGAAGGCCCCACCACACAGTCATTCCCAAGCTTGCAGTTACTGTAATATTCCTGAAACTGTGTTTCTTAGGAAAACAAATCTCAGTTTTGGCCTCGGTGTAAAATTATTCAGGTGAACATGGACAGCCCTGATCTCGTAGCTCCTGAAATCCATCTTTTCTTAGGGTTCTCTCAAACTTATCCCTCATTGACCTTCTAGTTCAACAGTTTTTAACCTGGAATCTGTGGACCCTGAAGTGATCCATGAACAGAATTGGGTGGGAAAAGTTATAACATTGTTTTCACTAACTTCAATCCAAAATTATAATTTTATTCAAATTTGAATGCAGACAATGAACCATAGTAATACTAACTGTACCTGTGACGTTACCAAAAAAGATCACAGATATTTTCATATTCCTTTACAAATGTGGCATGTATCATTTACGCTCACTACAACCTCAAAATTACATGAGGTACTGATCAGTCCTTTTACTTCATCTTATTATTTAATGTATTAGTAATGAAGCACATGTGTTACCATATACTAAATTATTTTTTAAAAAACCATTTTGATAACTGTATTTAAATATCACAGTTTTCCTTTGCAATTCTATGTTGTATTTTATGACTTTAAATCCATTATTCTTAGATGGGGTTTTTAGATTTTTCCCCAGACTGCCAAAGGGATCTAGGGCACAAGAAGTTTGAGAACTAGTGCTGTGGATAGCATCTTTACCAACAAACCACTACGCTTCTGGGAACAGACCGTGTTTTTCTGATCAATCAAGTGATAAACAAGTGATTCAAGCTGGACAAATTTGAGGTTCTTCCTTGATTTTTCAGGCTAGAAATGACAATAAAATCCCCTTCCCTTTTCGATAAATCTATGGGAATATGGATCCAGGGAACCATGTTTACCATTAGGTGAAGAAAGTTCAGTGGTAGAAGACAATAAAACTAACAAGTAAAATAACAGAAAAAGCTGGAGAGCAGAAAGTCCTGGTAATTGTTCTTATTCCTGGATGAGTCCTGAGTCCCTGAAGCCAGCCCCACCTTTTCTGTGCTTGGGAATAGAGCCAATGGGTTTTCTTTATGAGTTAGTTCAGGATGGGTTTCTGGATCACGTAACAATCATGACAGCTATAATAAAAACATCCTAACTAATACAGAAAATCATGGCTTCTTTCATCTCTCACTTAGGCAGTTTCCCAAATTCCTCTCCCTGGAACACCTTTTTGTGAATATCTATCTATATATATATTTTTTGCCTATTCAGAATCACTCTTCTCTTCTTCCATAAAAGTGTACCATTTGGGGGGGGGACCACTTTCCCCCCTATTCTCAGTCTACTCCATATGGATAGGGCTTGAACCACCTCAAGTTGGAATGTGGTCCAGGACTCTGCCACGCAGCATGTTTCACGACCATGGCCAGGTTCAACGGAAGATCAATCTGGGCCATTGGGAATCAAGTGCAGTGCTTTTAGGAAACTTGAGAAGAGATAAAGCACTTTCCATTGGGAATGCTGACAATAAGGCAGAAGTGATGCTGGAGGTACCAGGGCCCTCTCTGTGGAATGCTAAGTGGAGACTTTGAAATGAACCAGATCCTGGGGACATCATATGAGCCCCTTTACCCAGGCATGCCATAGGAGTGACTGACTCCTATGCACTCAGCAACCTTCCTCTAGATTTTCAATTCTGTAAAACAATAAATATACCCCACATTTTTATTTAGCTTAAGTCAGTTCATTTGGTTTCTGACTATTAAAACCAAAATAGTCCTGAGTAATATACCCTTAGTGCACCCCAGACAGGTCAAAATACTCCAAAATCTTTTTGCTAAGTGCTGCCAGCTAGGGTTGAGTGCCCGGGGTTTCATCCATCTCTAGGAACACATGTGATGTCAGGAGTCACTAGATCAATAAACTTTCCTTGTGAACAAGGAAGGTTTGAAAATACTTCTTGCTGCTTTGTTTGAATTCTGACCCTGCATGTTCTAGGGACATTACTGAGCAGTGATTCCAGATTTCTTGGTGATCAGTTCTAGGGGCCCACCATGGTGGTTTCACAGACCCTCTACCATCTTACGGAAAACATCTTAGGGAAAGATGAGGAGATGTGCCTCAACCAGTCATGTTTTCCAGATTGTCCCGCCTTGTCATGGGATAAACTCAAATAACTTAATAGCAAGAAAACAAGTAACCTGATTAAAAAATATGCACAGCAACAGGTATATAAAAAAATGCTCAATATTACTAGTCATCAGGGAAGTGCTTTTCCTGCCATGTTACAGGATAAAATTCTTCAAATGACACAATCTCTTATTCCCATCCTCTCCCCTCAGCACTTTCAAAGTTATATCTCTTTCCTGCTCTTTCCATTTTGAACAGATAAATGAGTGAATGAATGAATCAGATCTCTTTGAAGTTGGCTGGAACCTACAACTGACCTGCCATGTCTGTGACACTTGCCTGTTTACCTTTGTCCATCATTTCTTTCTTTCTTTCTTGTTTTTTTTTTTTTTTTTTTTTACTCACCTTCCTCTTTCTTAAGCTCAGCAACTTTTGGCTCCCAGTGCACTGTGTCACCAGGCTTGTAGCACAAGGGTAAACCTTAATCCTCAGATAGAGGCCAGAGATGTCAAACAAGAAAAGGTGAATATGGAAATGAGCTTAGAGAATGTGATAAGAATAAAAATGTCCATTTCCCCAGTCTTCAAGAGCTGAGTTGTTCAGTTTGTTACTAGAGCATACACTTGACTTATCAACACCATCACCCCAAGGTTTGGCACATCCTTTTGCATTTTGATTTCCTAGTTCTTGGTCTGTTCTTGAATAAAAGACACTACCTTTACAGACTACTCTACAAAACATCTTAGTTCCTTCAGGATCAAGACAGAGAGAACCATGTTTCTATAGAATCCATCTGCTCTGTACCTTCTCAGATCCCATATCTAGTCTGAGAAGCCCTTCTTTCCCAACTCATTGTCAACCTCAGACTTTATTTACCTTTTATGACTGCATAGACTGTGCATAAACAAGGTATCCCAGGTCTCTCTCGTCTGTGCATACACGAATGCATATAATTATTAATCCCAAAATTGTGATTCCAGTTAAATACACAAATAGGCATTGAGCCCCTCTCAAGGGTCAGGAATTATGGCATGTACTGGGGATGTGTTAGGCGAGTGAGACAATATTGGTATTATCTGTACATAGTCACCTAAAGAGAAAGGCTGGCTTCAAACAAATCATTAAAAATGTGCAGAATAACAAATTTTATGATGAAATCTAAGTCAGTCTAGGAGGTCAGGGAAAGCGCATCAGATAATGTAACACTGAAGGATAAGTAGTGAGTTACACGAAGAAGCTAGAGAAAGGCTTCCCAAACACAGTGAATGGAATATCCAAAAGGGACAAGAGATGGGAATTAAAAGCATCAGTGTGGCTGGAGCCTTGAGAAGCAAGGGGGAGCTCAGGCCTTAGGGAGACCAGGGAGGTGGGAAGATGCCAAATTTTGGAGATCTTGGTAAGCCATGTTAAGAATGTTTTTAATTAAAATAGACTTGAGGAAAACTATACAGATTTGGAACAGATGCTGCAGGAAATGGGAAATAGCTGTCAAGAGAGGACCAAAGGGATTGCTAGTGTTTGTGAAGGCCCAACCAAGGATGGACATCATGACAGTGTAATGAAAGCAAAGAGCACAGCTATTTAATTCCCTCTAACAACTCTTAGCAGACTGGGATGGGCCTGATGAATACAGGCAACAAGGCTGACTCAGAATCAGGGATGTGTGTAGTGTGTGCAAATGTACTAAAGAAAAAGACATCAAGGGTGCCGGTGTGAGCAGCGGGGCCCAGATTGACCATGATATCCAGGCTGTGCATGAAAGGAGGATTTA
Organism: Cynocephalus volans; assembly: GCF_027409185.1. Taxonomy (NCBI): domain Eukaryota; kingdom Metazoa; phylum Chordata; class Mammalia; order Dermoptera; family Cynocephalidae; genus Cynocephalus; species Cynocephalus volans. The sequence goes on along the minus strand of NC_084474.1, from coordinate 32,823,641 downwards.
GAGGACACTGAGCTTAATGAGCACAAACACAACCATGGAGGTCCTGACTAACTTGTTTACCTCCAGGCTCCACCATTTATGAGCTCTTGGGGAGGAAACTCTAATGTTTAAGTAAAAACAGGAGCATGATAGTTCTTATGTGATAGTTGTTCAAGGAGAAAAAAACTGAGAAAATTTATGTAAAGAGTTTAGCCCAGGGCCTGGCACATGTTAGACACTCAAAAGATGGAATTTTACAAGGAAGAAGGAAAAAGTAGTTCTGTGAATAGCCTAAGGGATTTGGAGAAGAATTGGTAAAGGACAGGAGGTCCTGAGGGAGTTGAAGGACTCCAACTTAGCAGGACAGAGGAGGTGATAGTGGTACAAGGATCTCAACAGAAAGATGGAGACTGACTTCCCAAAGAGTGGAAATGAACGCCATTAGAGGAGAGGAAACCCAGAAACGATGAGAACAGCTGGTTTTTAGGCCATCAATCTGTGACCCACATGATGACAAAAAGAAAGAAAAACTGGGAGGACTAATATCCTCAGTTAAATGTCTCACGGAGGCATCTTGTCGGACCAGTTATATATAGTTCACAGGCAGAACAATTGTATTGTAGGACTTCACTTCCTTCCCTTTCCTTCTTGAAGCCTCAAGCTCCCCTCTCTTCTGATCTTTACCTGAACTGACTTTTATGGTTCTGCTCTTGTGATAAAGCTTTGGCCCTGTTGTCTTTTCTGGCTAGGATCATCACCCGCCTTTCTCTTCAGATCCAAGGTCCTGGTGCACGTGTTCTTCAGGAGAGCTCTTCCTTCCCTTTGTCTGATCATGCCTTCAACTGGAGCAGCAGTCAGCTTGGATTCTCCAAATGCCCCCCAGTTCACTGAGTCCCACACTCTTAATCGTGGCCTGCTCTCATTTATCTATAAACTTTGATTGCATGGGCCTATCTGCCACAGTTGGGTGAGGTGCCAGGTGCTGGCTTAGAGTCACAGTAACACTGGGTTTCCTCCCTTTGGATGACACTGTGCCTTTGCGACTCTCAACTGTCTAATTTTTTCAACTTCTCATGACCACTGGCTCCTTCAGAGAGTCATTGTCCTTGACTGGTTGCTACAGAGAGAATGTGCTTAATGCCCTGTCCATGTTTCTCTGCTTTTCTCTCTCTCCACTCTTTCCCTGGGAAATTTCTTTCAATTTTCATTTATTTAAGCATCATTCTCTACAGATAATTCTCGAAGAGGCTTTCCATTTCTGACGCTGCCTCCATGCTCCAGTATGCAGTCCTGATAACTCGCCAACACTAAAATTAATATAATAGTAATAGTCACTAATCATTGGTTCAGCACGGCAGAGATCACAAATTACTCTCATATTACTTCTCTTAAGGCCGATATCAAATTTATTTGCATAACGAATGACTTACATTTCCTTCTTTTCTTCCATTGAGATTCCAGAGGAAGAAGTTCTATTTAAATCTTAGTTTTTTCTCTGGCTTCCTTCCTTCAGCCAGCAAGCATGCTTCGTACCCGTCTCACCCCCTTTCCAAAATGACGTCCCTTCAACCTTGACTTTCTGGACAGGATGGCCTCATTTCTCTGCACTTGCTTTCTACACTTCATTACCCTCAATTCCCTCCTCTCTGCCATCCAGAGTCCACACCCACCGCACTATTGAAGCCCATCTCTCAAAAATCATTGAACTATAATGGAGTTCCTGCAAAGGTGAATTTAGCATTTTGGAATTTAACTAAATCTGCTAGATCAAAGAGGAGAATCACTTCATCTCTACTCTCTAAATCCCCTTCTTACCTGTCTTTGACCTCTTCTAACCTAGAGGAAAAGGTGCTACTGACCAAATTCAAAGAGAGAACAAAGTTGAGGATTTAGATGTTGAAATTTGGATGAAATTTCAACATCTAAAACCTCAACTTTATTCTTTGTCCAGTTCCAAAGTGAATTTGAACTAAAAGCAGTAGTGAGGTTTTCTGTCTTATGACAATGTCACCTTTCCATAGTCACTCAGGCTAAAATTCTCAATGTCATTTTGGACTTATTACACCACATAACAAATATTTCAGCTTTTGTCCGTTCCATCCCAGACACCTCAAACTTACTTTCTACGGCATCACTGCCATTTTTTGTTTTGTTTTCCCCATCCTGTATTACTCAGTTCAGGCAAAATCATTTTATTGTAACAAACTCAGTTTACTTTCACCTCAAGTTACCTGTCCATCATGGCTGGCCTTTGACTCTTCACTCTGGGACTCATTGCTGGTGTTGGGGTTCAGCAAAAAGAAAGAAGGCAGAACTATGTTATGGGTATTAAAGTTCTGCACAGAAGTAGTGAATGTTCTTTTCACTCACATTTCATTGGCAAAAAAAAAAAAAATCACTTTAATGAGGAGGGAACTAAGATTTTCCCTCGGGGACAGATCTGTAGGGGTACACTTGGTAGAGATGCATCCAGTAGAAAAGGACAGTGAATATTTTGAACAAACACCGTGATATACTTTACACTCTAAAAGATTCCAATAATCACATTCTTTATTCACTTGTAATTTTATCTACTGCTTAAGATGATCTCGTTCATGCCCATGTCTTCGATAATCACTTATGCATTGAAGGCAGTCAGCTCTATATTTGTGGGCCAGATACCTCACCCAAGCTACAGACTATTCTAAACACAATTAGCAAGGGCTTTGTAGATATTCTACAGGCAATTAAATTTCAGTAAATCTCAAGCTGAATATACATTTTTTTCCCAAATCTGTTTTACATTTACTCTTCTCTTTATTTTGTTCAACATTATATTCAAGCATATGTCACATGATATTTTAACTGTGTTGTTTATATAACTATAGCTTCCTCGCCTAACCTTCATGTCCACAAGATGGTGAACTTCTTGAAGTTATGACCATGTTTTTACTTTTGTATCCCCAGTGTATTATTTCTGTGTCCACCTTATTATTTCTGTTTCTCCTGCTTTAAGCCTAGTTCCTAACACGTACTCAGTCAATGCTTCTTTGTTGAAAAAGTGAGTGAAATGAGCACCCTTCTAAATGGTCGGCTTCTGTTCACTCTCACTCCAGTTGATTCTCTGCGAAGCCACTCTTTCTTTTCTGGGATTCAGAACACATTGAATGACTTCCTTTGCCCATCTCATAAAGGGTGGACTCCTTAGATACAGCTTTCACTCCTAAAAGAATGTATCATTTTTTTTCAGTCATCTAAAAAAACATTTTGTTGAATGGTTCTCCTGTAACCCTACAAAATTAATCTTAGTTTCCTCTTGCATTTCTCCATTTGATCATATAGATACAACTGTTGAAAGACTTGTTACATAGTATCACAACGTAACAGTTTTTGCAGGTTTTCCCCAACAGCGAGTGAAATTCTTGAAGGGGACCAGGTCTTATAATCTTTATTATATATAAACCCCACTTGAAGGCTTGGCTCATAGGTTAGTGGAAAGCAAACAGATGACAGACTGCATGAACGAATGAAAACTCTGGTTTGCAGAAAGCATGGCTTCCCCTCTCTGAGCCCATATGAAAGAAGAGCTGGAGAGAGAGGGAGGGAAAGACTGATTTGTGGTTTTCAGGAAGCTCATGCCAAATGGTTTTCATTTTTTTTTAAGGATGAGGAGGTTGGGAAGGGTTGGGAAGCTGAAGACAATGCTGAAAGTCTGAAACAGGCACAGCATAAAAAAGTTCCCTGTAATAGGACTCTACTGAAAAGTGTCAATTGGTTTGTTATAATTAGGTGTCATGAACTTATTAGGAAAGTCCCAATCATTATGGTTCTGAACTTTTCCAGTAATGCACTTTCGCCTGAACACAGAGTAAAAAAAAAGATAATGAAAGTGACCAAAATTTGGGGGCTGGTAAATCACACATATTTAGGAACTGGGGGATTACCCCTGAAACTCTGGAGAGCATTAAAGATAAGCTTATGAGGGAACAGAACTATGTATGTCTTTCTGACAGTCAATTGTGAGATTTTGCCTAAAAATCTCCCTCTTTCATGTAGACTATATTAATATGAAGTAAATCAAGCCTTCTGAGTATCACTGACTACTAATGCCCTTTTGTAAGAGTATCATTCATGGCAACAGGCACTAAGTAATTTATTCTAACTCACTTGGTGATCTATCTATTCATGTGTTTATCTTTTTATCCATATATCTATCTATATCTGTATTTACATAAATGTGTGTGAGTATAGAATTACACAGTTTTGATTCCCTAAGGCAAACAAATCTTCTTTGGAGTTTTCTTCAAGTAATTTCTGTTATTGCTGTAATTGTCCAATAATACACATTCAATGACTTATTTACATATAAGAAATTGCAGGTGTTTGACAACAATCCTGAATAGTTAGAGAATGTAATCATGATCAATTTTAGAGTTAAAAACAATCTAAATTCCATGAATAGATTTAGGTAGCAATTATAATTTGAAATAGCATCAATTAAAATACTTAGCATTGGTTAATAATCAATATATATTATAATATGAAAGTGCTGTAATTTCTCAGAGCAGCACTGACATTCAGATATAAAGCTAGCACATTAAAAGCAATTATAATAAACACCTTGCAAATTTAAATAATTTTCTTATTGTAGACCATTTTTATACTGAGTAAAGTGCTTGAAATTATACTTAGTTTGCAATTACAGGAAACAAAACAATGTTGAATCTAAGACTCCCTGACATGACATAGGAAATTAAAAAAAAAAAAAAAAGAAAAGAAAGAAAGAAAGACACACCTTGAATTTAACAGGGGAAATGATGAATTGTTATTTTTATTCCCAATGCTTTTCTTTTTCAAAGTCCTTATAAAGTATGCTGTATTTGATTTAGGATGCATTTTTTCAGGAGAATTTTTTGGTGAGAAAGGGAAAAAGAATGATTATCTGGCTTCATGAAGGTATTACAGGGAAAAAGATTAGAAGTAGATTCGTGATTTGTGTCATAGCTTGACATGTACCATGGGACATTGGGTGTAGCCTGTCTCAGGGCTCCTTTCTCTAAACCCCCTTTTCTTCTACCCACCCCAGACTAAAGAAAGAACAAAAAGTTGAGGTATCAATTATTTTCATAACAGAGAGTTAATATTACATGACAGAGATAATATTTTTGATTTGAATTGCTTATGACAGATATTGATATAACTAGACCATATAAATATTAAAATCATGCACACACATCATCTTAAAATTCCAGATTAAGTTTCTTTCAAATTAAAAAAAAAGTATTTTAGAAGGTTCATTTAATTTTTCCTTTTTCTACACCTTTATTTAGAAAACAAAATTATTAAATCAAGAGGTCTAATCACATGAAGTTAAATTTGATAATCCAGGTAAAATCTAAAGCTCATGAAATTAAAAAAAAAAAAGACTGTGACATCATAAAAGTTTTCATTAAAATAGTCTGTATTAAAAGCATAACTTATAACTCTGGAAATAAAAGCACAAACAATTTATGAATTCATTTCTCTTATTATTTGCTGTGGATAATTGATATGCTTACTGATTAGGCAGAGAAGAGAGATGCCTCATGTACAAATGAATACACACAAAAAATCTAACTGCATACTCTTTTCCATCTTGATTTCAACTAATGCTCTTCTACTGCCATTTATAATAGTGTTTTGTTTTGTTTTTTTTCCTTCACTTGACCTGAGCCTCCTACTTTCAGATTAAGGAAATATTTATAAAAGCTTATGAATTGGCCCTCTGTAATGAACATCTATAGGGAAGAATAATAAACACGGACTACATTTATTTATAAGCCTAAGCTAATAAATTGAAAATTTAGAGTTCTTCAAGAACTATTGGGAAACCTGGTGAAACTTAGCCTATTGAATGTGGTATTATTTAGGGTAAGTTGGCCAAGGTGTTGGGATGAATGGATGCAAAATGGAAAATGGCTCAAATGAAAAATGGTCTGGAGGCAGGAAAAAGAGAGACTGTGGAGGCCCACCTCCTTTTATAAACTTTGGCCCAGAGCTAGGATATGGCCTTCTGCTCAGTTTCCATTGGCTGGAAATAAGCTGTATAGACATGCCTCACTGCAAGAGGGAATGAGAAGTATAATACCTGGCTAGGCAGCTGCTTTCCAGATACAGCTGCTCCTGTGCTAGGAAAATAAGAACAGATATGAGGGAACAGCCAGCATTCTGCCACACATAGCTACATCTTTGATTTCAGCCTTTAAAATTAAATTATCTTAATTTGACAAGTTGTTTAACTTCATTGCCTAAATTTCTATATACAGGTGAGGTTTTCATCATTTGCAATTATTTCATAGTTATAGTGGATATTAGCATATCAATAAATAACGAGTAGATTTGACATACTTAGGAATCACAACTGATTTCAGTAAGAACTTATTCAACTTCTCCTCAGGGATAAAATAGCAAAATAGATGATCTTCTATATGCCAAGTGCTTTTCTGGACACTGAAATTCAGTAGAGAACAACAAAGACGCAGAGCTTGTATTCTAGTAGGGAAACCAGTAATCCACAGACAAGAAAACAGGAACGAACAAGGTGACCAGACGGGATGATGAGTGCTATGAAAGACAGAGCGAATGGGAAGGGCAAGAAACATTGGGGAGCCTGGTCAGAGAGGCCTTTCTGAAAAGGTGACTTTTATACTAGGATGTCAACGTTGAGAAGGTGTCAACTGTACAAATGCTCAGGTGATTTTCAAGGCAGTGAGGATGGTAAATGTAAAGATTTTGCTATAGTGCTGAGCTGGGAGCATTTATCAGAGGTGTTCATGGACAGTGGTTTGAAGCTTAGTGATCCGGGTGTATGAGAGAGGGTCAGAAAGCCAGGCAGGGGCCACTCCACACAGGGCTTTGGAGGCCGTATAATGATTCCAGCATTTATTATATTTGGAATAGGAAACCATTGGAGGGTTTTAAGCAGGAGATTGGTATGGTCTGATATAACTTTAAATTGCTACCATATATAGAATTTTAAAGGGACACAATGAGAAAAATAAATACAGGTGTTTAGGATATGCACCTAACCCGTATATGGGAAACTGAGAAAGCCTTGCTGGAGGAGGCGCTGGAGGAGCTTGAGTTTTGAAGCATTAGCTATAGTTGGACAATCGAGGCAGGTAAATCCTGCTGAAGAAGGGGGGGTGGGGGCATCAAGGAGAGTGTCCACAATCATAAATCATTCTGTGGCAGAAGATGAGGTCCAGAGGCGTACCAGAAGAACAATCATGAAGGGCCTTTTGTATCATGCTATGGTATTAGGCTTTATTTTTAAAGCAATAGAGTGTTGGGAAGACCTAAGCAGAGGTGTAGCATGATCTAATTTGTCTTTTAAAATAGGCTTTCCTGAAACTCTGAGGAGAATGGACTGGGTGGGTTTGGCATGGAGGGCAGTTTTCTACACGAACAATGACAAGGGACTAAAGACCTAAACTAAGACCATGGGCGTATACGTGAAAGTACTAATATCAGTGCAGAGAAAGAGGAGATGTCTAGGGCATTTTCCAGTTCTCTGGCTCTTGTTGGCATTCTCATGGCAGCAAACATGAGTTGGATGGGGGAGGAAGACTTAACAGTATGTAAGAGAAGTCTCACTTGCAGTAAGATATGAGTTTCCAGGAGCAAATAATAGTGTGATAGATATAGTATGTCATTCACATTAAAAGCTACTGAATTGTATCTATCAACTTGAAATCTAAATATGAGGCATCAGGTATTTGTAGTTAATTATAATTAGAAAAAAAAGAAGCAAGCACATTTCATTGCTACATTTACAAAGCTGGACAGGAGATTTTTTTTATATCAATCAACCAGTGAATGAAGATTATAACTATTCAACATTATAGTATCAACTTATATATTAATAATCATATAAATAATCATATAGATTATTTATTAAATACATTACCTGTTAGACACTGTGCTAAGTAGATTGCATATATTAAGTATCACATTTAATCTTAACTGTCCTGTCCAGAGAGAACAAGTTTTATCCCCATTTATTATACAATGAAATTGAAGCTCTGAGAGGTTATATAATTTGTCCATGGTCACCAGCTAGTAAATGACAGAGGCAGGAATCCCACCCCTATTTTGAACTACAAGACAATACAACCTCTATCACATTTTTTTTCCAATGCAACGCAATGATTCATTTAGATGTCTTCTTGGGTATCTAAAAGGTATGTTTTTAATAAATCGATTAGCTTTGGAATTTTAAAAAATGTAAACTTGCTTTCTTATTTTAAGTGAATTTAACATTGTTATAGGGCCAGTGTCTGTGGTGTAAAGAACAAGAGTTTTGGAATCTGCAGGTCTATATTCAAATATAACTTGGCACTTATTGCCTGGTTTACTTTAAGCAGGTTTCTTTCCCTCTCAAACTTCACATCTACAAAATGAGGGTTCTAAGTCAGTGCTGGATGCAGAGCTGGCATTCAATAAACATTGTCATATGCTTTTATATATTAAGTACATTAACTAATGAGTTAGAAGCAGAAATATTAACCTAGTATTTTCTTCAACAAAAATGCAACTAGCAAGCTGGCTGCAAAATTTTCTCTTTTCCTCTCTGTCTAAATCAAGAGAAAGCATCCTCTCTTCTGGTCTTGGTAACTTTGTGAGTCTTCCATTTTTCCCGCCCCTCACCCTGTGGGAAAAAACAAAATGAACCAAGAGATGACTGGCCCCGCCCTTAGAATCTTGGGGTACGGGTCCAGGGCCTGGGATCTGCCATGGCGAGTGCGTTTGTCACCAGCTTCTTCTCGCTTTCTGCTTGGCTTTTTGCCCTTCTTTCCCATGTGCTGGCTGTTCTCATTTCCAGATCAGAGATGACCTTTTTTGTAAGGTTAAAAAAAGCGTTAAAAGCCTCTGCCTTTCTACTGTCATACATTATTAGCTTTCTCATCCCATCAAATAAAAGAGCTGCATTCTCCTCTACCCAGCTCTTGTGACTGATGTATTTAAAGAAAGGCTTTCTTCCCCTCCTTTTTCTTACAGTTTACCAAAAATAAAAATAAAAATAAAAATCTTACATCCTGAATTAATTTAACAAATGTAGCAAAATTACCCTCTATCTCCACATAGATCTCCCTTTGCCCACTGTAATTAAAAATTAATACTGAGTTGCTTTGAATCAATTATCCAAAAAATGCCAACATAATCACAAAATGAGGGCAGGATCTCTTTCATTGCCAAGAATATATATTTTAAATATTTTGGTATATGTTGATGCATTAAATGACACATGGCTAGCAAAAGAGATATCATTGGATGACACAATTTTTTAAACTTTTTGTTTTGAGATAATTGTAGATTCACATGCAGTTGAAAGAAATAATAGAGAGATCCCACATACCCTTTACCTAGTTTCTCATAACTATCCATAAACAAAGTCATTTCTATTTGTGTGTGCCTGCATAGTACTTTGATATGTCCAGTATACTTGCTTTTGCTTGAGACTTGAAAAGAATTTCTTCATTGTCAATACGGTTTTGGCCTTATCAGCAGCCAAATGCTCACAAATATTTTCTTTGATCCCTGGAAAATTCTTGGAAAAAAGAATATAAAAAAAGTCCCTAAATACACCAGAATTGTTTACTGTAAATGTATTGTTTAAAGTACCTAAAATAATTACAATATTTAAATAAAATATTTCATCTATTCAAATATTTGTTACTTTTATGCAAAGTATATAGAAAAGTTCTCAAATATCATTGTATTACAATTGGTACTTGTAACGTAGCATGATGTATGCGTGTGTGTATGGGTGTGTGTCCGTGTGTTTGTGGTTAATTTTGTAGAGCATAAATTGCATGTGCATTTAACACGATAATCTGTTATTTTCATTGTGACATTTACTCTATCAAATTTTCTATAGGATTAGAAATCTCTCCAAAGATGCATATCCTTTGAGATAAACTGAATGAAAATTCTTTCAAAATAGAAGAGTTAGAACTGTCTTTAGAATTCCACAATGTTTTCCATGATCTAATCATAAAACTAAATTAAAATGGTGACAGCTTTCCATATCTGGTTCCTCTGAGTCCCTTTAAATTAATTCAACACCATTACAATTCTGGGAAGCTAGAGGCTGTGACTTGGAGTCCAATTAACAACATAACATAATTTAACTATTGATAAAAAGATTATCTTAAAAAGTTCCTTTTCATAGGAATTATTAAAAATTTGATATATTCCTCATGGGAGTAACAATTTTACTTCATCTCAGGTCAGGAAAGTAAATGGAAATAAATTCAATTGTAAGTACGAGTAAAAAAATGCCTCCAAAAATATAATTTTGGAGACTTCAATCGGTGTTCATGATGCTTAATGAAAATAAAATCATGCTTTTCCTTCTACGATACTAGTGGAAAAAACAAACAATAAACCCTAGCACAGATTTAGCCCTATGAGTCCAGCAAACCAAAACCACTGAACAGAAACTTCTCAGTCCAGATTGGAAGAAGCTACTAGATCAGTGAAAAATTTGAGAGGTGAATTTATAGGTTACTGGAGTTCTTATTTGTGTTAACAGTTGAATAGTGTTGCAATAATTTGGCTCAAATGTTAAAAGTGACTAAACCCAACTAATTAGGTGGACAATAACTCAGTTTTGATTATGGCCTTAGTTGAAGCACTGGTTTATAACATTCTTTATTAACTATTCTATAAATCCTTAACTAGTGGGGTTACAAATTCCTGTGTTCCTACAGTGGATGTTGTCAGGAAATGACAGCTCTTTCCCATTTTCTCTTCTTGACCTGGAAATGACTGATGCCTAGACAGAGAAATGTCTTCCTTCAGAAGACAGCCACGGGAATACCCTCTAGGTTGAAGGGAAAAACATGCCTACTTTTTTTCCTACTCAAATATAACATCATTTTTGTTAATTTTTTTTTTTTTTGACCGGTAAGGGGATCACAACCCTCTGCGCACGGTGTGGTCTTCACCACGCTCAGCCAGTAAATGCACCGGCCATCCCTATGTAGGATCCGAACCCGCGGCCTCGGCACTACCACCGCAGCAGTCTCCCGAGTGAGCCACGGGGCCAGCCCCTTTTTTGTTAATTTTTAATATTTCATGAACAAGATGTTTGACTGTCTAAACAACATGTAAATAAAAATAATGACTTTTGTTTTATGTTCAAAGTTAATATTAACTTAGACATTGGAAATGACCAAGTTTTCTAGTATGACTTGTTAAAAAAGAGGGTTCAACCAGCAAATTAATTTTGTGAATAACACACATAAGCAATATTTAGCAACATGTATTTCCAAATCTTTACATCAAGCCTCTCCTCATTTCTCCTTCAGCTCCACTCCACCTTCTCATGTTCCTTTCAGTCTTTAGCTCCAAGGCACCCTAAGTACTGAAGAAACTGACCTAGAAACTGAAGGCCACTGGGAGCTCCAGGCTGGTGGGCAAAAAAGTGATGCCCCCAGGTTACACAGTTACTGGATTTGGTCTATCAAATAGTCAGTAATAGAGTGCTATAAAAGGGAGTTTCAATAGAAACACAGCAAAGAGGCTGGACAGATACACAGGCAGCAGAGAAAGAAAGCCACAAACATTGAAGGAAGATGTCGAACACAGTCTAGGGTAGAGGCGGTTTTCCTGTAACTGAAGTGGGGGCTCACAAGAACAAAGCAGTGTCATTCAGAGCCTAGATGTACTGTTGTAACAAATCCTTCTGTACGACAGACCCATGCAGAAGCCTATCAGGGCATATGAACTAGCGCATTTGCAGTGGACTTGAGCACATGACCCTCTTGCCACAGTGATGCACCTGAGGATGGGTGCTTTAGGAAATACTGTATAAGCCCCAAATGTTGCCCTGGGTCATTTTATTGTTGATTTAATGGGGAGGCCACTGGATAAAAAAGCTGAAGCAATTAAATAACCTTATACCTCCATTTTGGATTGATCTGAAAACCAGTGCAGAACACCTATCCATAAGGGGAAGTAAGCTTATTAGTAGGACACATAATGTAGAATGATATTTATCGGGGTGACAGGACAAGAAGATGAAGGCTGATGTTTACAGTGTGCTGTGAGAATCCAATGAGATAATATTGGTAAGAGTGTTTTATTAACCATGAATTACTATTTTAATGAGAATTTGATAACTTATTGTCCTAATACTTTATTAACTCTAGTTACTAAGGTCAATAAATTTAATAAACAAGGATACTCATGCACGATTCTGGAGGACCCACAAATTATAGAAGTATCAATTTACTTTGACAGCCTATCCATATTTTCCTCCCATATTAATCAGAAAATACCAAATCAGTGCATTTGGTCTAGATCCATTAACGTCTTGTAACTTGTAAAATTGTAAGTGGATTGCAGTCCTCTAATGTTCCTCTTAGAGTTCTGCTAACCTTTCTGAAAATTCTTAAAAATTCTTGACTCTTCAGATCTCTTGTTGTTGTTGTTATTATCATTATATGCTTTGCTTTTGTGCTTTTTGCAACACCACGCTACTGCATTTTTGCTTCAATTCTAAAGTTTACCTTTTCTGATTTTCTCACTGTCTTAGTCCCTTCCTGCTGCTTTAACAAAATACTGGAGTCTGGGTAGTTTATAAAAACAGAAAATTATTCTCTTCTGTTCTGGAGACTGGTGAAGGCTGCTCTCTGCTTCCAAGATGGCACTTTGTTGCTTTTTCCTCATATGGCAGAGGTGGAGGGGCAAAAGCTAGCTCTCTCCAGCCCTTTTATAAGGGCATTAATCCCATTCATGAGGGCAGGGCCCTCCATGACCTAATTGCCTCCCAAAGTCCCCACTTTCTAGTATCATAACGTTGGGGTTTAAGTTCTAATACAGAAATTGTGGAGGGACACATATATTCAAATCATAGCACTAACTGGCCCTGCTACTATGAGGATTTCTAATCTTGCCCTGTGCATACTTCTTGCCTTCTGTTCTCTGTCTCGTTCTTCTGCTCTCACCATAAAAAACTCATTCTATCCTCTCACTTTTCATGGTATGGCTTTTACTCCTTTTAGTACTACTTCCTGAATCCTAGCTAAAATGACAGCCTGGAGCATGGGATAATTCTGAAATTTCTTTCCAATGTTTGGCACAGTAGAGAGAGTTACTTATCTGCCCCACAAGAAGGGATATAGCAAGCTGAAAAGCAACAATTCTTATAATCTTTTGGGTCCCAGAACCCTTTGGGAGCTAGTTAAATTTATTATACATCCTCAAGAAAAAAAGTACAAGTACATGAATAGTATTCTGCATGCAATTTTAGGAGTTTTATCCTTGAAGTCATATAAGGAAGTAGTATAATACTACTACATTGCCCGACATAGGTTTACTATCTTTGCTTAAGGAATGTTGTGCTTCAAGACTTTTCTTTACATAACTAAATAAGATCATGGACTTTGTAGATAGGCCTGGGTGCAAATCCTGATTTTGACTGCGTGGTTCTAATAGAAAGCAACATTTCACTGAGCTGAAATTTTCTCTTCTGTAAAATAAGGCTAGCAATATTCATTTTTCTGAATTGTTGAGGATTAGAGATAATTTAGTAATATCCTGGCATGAGGATGTTCCTCAATAAACATAATATTATAATTAAAAACAATGTATCTCATCACTTTCTTTGGGAACATTAGGTCCTAGATAGCTATATTGAATGTATGGTGAACTAAATTAAAATTGTATCCAGAAATTGCTTTGCCATAACCTTTTTTTCCCCCTTAGATTTGAACTATGAGCTTGTGCTAATTTTCATCACTATGTTGCTATATATATGTGTGGGTTAGAAATAATAACCAGTGTTGACTCAATAATAATAATCAGTGTTGTCTCAACCCTGTGGTAAAACTTAAGCTCTTTCTGGCAAAAAGGAAGGAGAATTTCTTAACTGAAACAGTTTTTTTTTTTTTTCATCTAAAACTTTGCTTTTTAGGCTTTTAACTCAACTGCAGCTTTATAAATCAATTGGGATCCACACACATTTGGATTCTAACCTTTAAAATTGTCTTATTTCCATTTTTAAACTGTCAGATATCATTGCTATTATAATTTACTAAATTGGCAACCAAAGATTCTCAAGAATAAAACAACTGCTTACACACATTGTAAGATTTTGTTCCGTATAAAGAATGAAAGAGCTGGAACTCATCCAGATTAGTGATGTTCAGACCTCAATAATCATGGTAATAGGCCCTGACATGTAAAGATTGTAAGCGCACACTTCCTGACCTGTGGGGAGAATATAGGAAAACTAAAAGGGAGGTTCACTTCTCGTCTACACTGATACAGAACCACATCCTCCAGAGCCAAGAGAGAGAATAAAATCCTGTTTCTAGATGATTATGCAGTTGGTGTATTCGCTTTATCATTTGCTCACAAGCACCTCTCATGGGCCAGTCTCTCTGCTTGACCTTAGAGATATAAAGATGTATAACACACGGGTCTGGCCTTCAAAGGCAAAATGGACAATGAGTCCTTGACTCTCATTTAAAAGAAGGCTGCAGAGCGCAGCAGTTAAGTACATAGGCGTCACTATCCAGCCGACCTGTGGCTGCATTCTGCTCCTGAAATTTACAGTGATGCCAACTTTTCCAAATTACCACAGCCCTCAGAGGCTCAATTCCCTCATCTGCAAAATGTGGGAATAGTATGTAACTTGCAGAATGCTTGTAGGGATTAAATAAAGATAACATATGTGGCGTGCTTAGCAAAATGCCTGACACACTAGTTGCTTAATAAACAATGCTTATCATAATTGCATGTAAATCACCTTTAATAAATGAGGCAGCCTCTCAGTGATGTTATGGCAGCATATGGAATGGAATTTTATTTTATTGTTGTGTGAGTTGCACAGATATGAGTTGCTCTCAGGCATCTGTTAATTGATAATTTTTTTAAAAAAACAATAAACTACTTATTTCAACCAAATAATCAGTTGATGACAAAGAATATCATAGGACGTGCTTTACTAGATATTCCTGACAGTAATCTAAGGCTAAGCCATTCCAGTTGAAAGGATCCATTTGTTTTTTTTTCAAACCCTCTGTCAAGAATAGGTACTACAAAGAAAAAATACAAAGCTAAGTTTAAGTAAAATCTGCACAAATGTTTTGTTATCATGAGCTATGAAACAAATGTGCAATTTAAATTTTATTTCCAAAATGCTTCCAAGTGCTTGTTTCACAAACTACGGATTTATACATATATACATACACACGTGCATATTCATGCACGTGTGTGTGTTCATAAGCCAAGTGCCAAAATTTGAAAAAAGATATCTCATTAGCCAACATCTAATTGTTTGGTTAGGCATTAGCACAGTTCTGTGGGGAAAACTGCACAGTGTCTGCATTTTTTTTTCTCACTATAGACTATCTACTGATGGCAAATGAAACCAAAATAGTCCGAAAACTAAATTGTGAAATACTTCTTACTTCAGTTACCCATCAGGAGCAATAGATCCTAGATGAAAACAACTAAAGCTCCTGGTTTTACTAAATTGTTATTAAAAATAAAATTAAGTCTTACTTCCTGCTATATTATCTTAACCCAGTAATGTTACAAAATATCATCCCATGATCCACAATGGCCTTATATAAGAACATGTCAAATGTAAGTGACCAATTCCCTATATAAACTTTAATATCTATGTATTTTTATATGACAAACCCTTAAGTTCTGGAGTGCGTTTGTAGACACAATTTCATTTTTCATATGTGTAATGTGATCTTTTAAAAACATTATTATGGAAAACCTCAGTGCTTTTTCGTCTGCCACTGACTCTAAAGTTATTGGTGATTTCTTGAATGTTTCCATGACACCTGACAAATATGTCTAAGTATTTCCATAACGCCTATCACAGTGATATCTAGGTGCTCTGCAAGAAGTATTAAACTATAAACGTAATGAATGAGGGACAGTGAGAAGCTCATTTGTTTCCACAGTTCTGTTGGAGCTGCTCATGTAGTTATGGGTTAGAGAAAACTGGATAGGGTCAGTGCTTTTGGTTTATAGAGCTGTAATTGCCATTTGGCTGGAAAAGGGAGAAGGATACTACTTCACTGTTGTGGTCTCTGGTCTTAGAAAGAGTGTTAACATTTGAGAATTGTATAAGTGGTATTTTTAGAATTTTATTTTTCAATATTTAAAAGTCCTAATATGAACTTATTCTCACTTCATCCTTCCTATCCGCAGTGATTCGTGATGGAGTGACAATAGTGAAGGTATGACTCAGAGTTGAAATAAAATAAGGGCAATAAAGAAAAGTTAATAAACTGAGATTGTTCAGTCTAAACATATAAAATAGCATATAATAAGAATAATAATTGCTAAATGCAATGGACTGAATGCTTGTGTGCCCCTCAACATCCTCGTGTTGAAACCTTAACCAACCTGATGGTATTTGGAAGTGGGAGTTTTGGGAGGTGATTAGGTGATGAGAATGGAGCCCGTGTGAATGGAATTAATGCCTTTGTATGAGAAGTCCAGAGAGTTAACTATCTGCCGTTCTGCCATGTGAAGACAAAGCCAGAAGATGGCTGTTTATAAACCAGGAAATGAACCTAACTCTCACCAGGAACCCAACCATTCTGGGACTTCCAAACTCCAGAATTGTAAAAAAATAAATCTTTGCTGTATGAGGCATTCAATTTATGGCTTTGTTATAACAGCCTGAGCTGACTAAGGCAACTAAAAATAGAAATATTTACTCATTTGGAATTGTTCTGATGCTTTATATTTAATTTACACTTTATCCAAACCCATTTTTCAGTATGTTTACCATGTTATGACAGGGGGTAAAAAGAAAAAAAGAGTAAAATTGACTTACGGTTTTTGTCAGCATGAGGAAGCTGAACTTGATTGGATATAAAGTAGAACTTTATTAAGAATTAAACTTTATTAAAAATAAAAGTGAATTCCTAAGGGGGATTGTAAAATTTTCTGAAAATATATCTGAACATTTATTAGTCTATGTTGCATTTCTGAGACTGTGTGTCAGGAAGGCAAGACATTTCATAGATGATCTCAGAAGTTTCTTAATTGTATATAATTTTGTAGTTTTTTATTGTAT
Source organism: Cynocephalus volans (assembly GCF_027409185.1). Taxonomy (NCBI): domain Eukaryota; kingdom Metazoa; phylum Chordata; class Mammalia; order Dermoptera; family Cynocephalidae; genus Cynocephalus; species Cynocephalus volans. The sequence goes on along the minus strand of NC_084474.1, from coordinate 32,806,582 downwards.
ATATTGAAGTTGTACAATATGATGTCTTAATATACACATACAGAGTAAAATGATTACTACAGTCAGGCAAATTAACATATCCATAACATCCCATAGTTACCTTCTTAGTATGTGTGGTAAGAACACCTAAACTCTGCCCTCTTAGCAAATTTCCATTATGCAATATGATATTATTAACTATAGTCCTTATACTGTACATGAGACCTCGAGACTGCAACTTTGTATCTTTTGACCTACATCTCTCCATTCTCCACCCTTCTACCCCCACCCCAGTAACCACCATTCTACTCTCTGTTTCTCTGTATTTGACTTTGTAAAAAGTTCCACATATAAGTGAGATCATGCAGTAATTTCCTTTCAGTGTCTGGCTTATTTTACTTGGCATAATACACTCCAGATTTACTCATGTCGTTGCAAATGACAGGAACTTCTTCTTTTTCAAGGCTTAATAATATTCCATTATATGTAAGAGCCAAGATATGTAATCAACCTAAGTGCCTGTTGACACATGAGTAAAGAAATTAAAAAAAAAAATTCTTTATCTATTCATGTGTCAACAGGCAGTGTATTTTTGCTTTGGTTAACTGAGGTTTTGGTGTGATATCCAAAAATTATTGCCAAGGCCAAATTTGTCATTTAATTACAGTATGAAGATATCTCTGATCTAGCTTTAGTTTTCCCATTGAATGTTTAAATTTTGAGAAATGGAAAGGTAGAGTCCAGCGAATGGTTACTTTGACCTTAGTTTCCAAAATTATTCTGAAAAGATCACTAAAAAATATATTGTTTCATCTCAAAAAGAGAAGAAAGTTGTGACTGGTAGTACTTACTGCACGTTCATCAAGAGTGAATCAAGCCCATTGGGAATCCGAAGGATAAAGTGCCAGGGAGAGTAAGACATTTGACAAAGTATCTCAAGGAATCCCAGCATAAAAGCTAGAGACACAAACACTGTGCTGGCATATTTGAGGTGAGTGTTCAGATTGGCAGCTTTTTCCCACAGGACTTCCTCCTTGGACCTTCCCAACTCAAAGATTATATTATTGATTTCAGAAAGAGGAGAGTTATTGGCATTCTTATCACATTTTTGGAAAACTAAACAGCCAATGCCCTTTATGACTCTCAGGATTTTGACAGACCAAATAAATGAAATAAAATTTGATGAGTTTTGATATATATTACCTCACTAAGGCTTTTTTAAAAAGCAATTGTACTGATGTATATAATGGGAATAAGGTAATTTATGGGTAATTAAAAAGTATTAAATGCAAATTGAATTCATCCAACCAATGTTTGTTGAGTATCTACTATATTCCAGGTGCTGTAATGGACCTACAGATGAATAGACTAAGAATATAAACATATTTCCTACCCTCATGGAGCTTATATTCTAGTTGGTGTGACAAAAAAATAACCAGTAAAAGATTACATAAATAAAATAATGATTTAAAAGTGCTAGAGACAGTGGAAAAGGAAGGGATATCAAGACAAAGCTCAACAGGGAAGGGATATTTTAGGTAAGACAGCCAGGGAAGTTCTTTTTGGACCTGTGATATGTAAGCTGACATGTAAAAGAAGAGAAGAGAATAATCACGTGATGTAGTGTGGGAAGAATTTTCTACATGGAGTAGAAAACACATGCAAAATTCTTGAGGCAGAAAAAAGACTGCATGTGGCCTAGAAACTGCTAACAGGCCAGTATTGGTGGTTTGTGGTGACTTGGGAGGACAAAAATGTCCCCTGCCACTGTAAAGATGGGAAGAGGCTGAAACATGCTAGAATTTTCATCAAGGAGAAACATTAGAGTGACCTGAATTAGCATAGTAATAGAGATAGAAAAGAGAACAATTCAAAATATATTTCAGAAGTAGGACAGATAATATCTGCTGATGGATTAGACATGGAAAGTAAGAATGAAGCAGCAGAAAGAATTAAGACTGCCTCCCAAGTTTCTTGTTGAAGCAGGTAAGAAATGGTTGTGCCATTTCACAGAGATAAGTTAGGCTGAAAAAGTTTTAAAAGGTGGGTGTGAGGCATTTCAGTAGAGGTGGAAAAGAGCCAAATACACAAGAGAAAAGGGCTGAGACTGGGATATCAGTATGAGAGTCATAGCACAAAGATGGCTTTTCAAGCCTTGGGAATACACGAGAACATCTTGGGAGAGACTAGACAAAAGGTGAGAGAGGGTTCAGGCCTGAGCAGGAAGGAACTCAGCATTTAGGGGATGGGATGAGAAAGAGGTGGTGAAGAAGTGCAAAGAGTGGCCAGTAAGGATGATGGAAAACCAGTAGTTTTGGGGGTCATGAAACCAAGAGAGAAAGTATTTTTAAAATGAGGAAAAAATCAGCTTAGTCATATAGAATAGATGAGATCCAAAAGGCTATTAGACATCGCAATTTGAAAATGGTTGAAGATCTTATCAAATGCAGTTTCAATGAAATGAGGAGCAAACAGTTTAGATAGATATGGAATATACTAGAAAGCATATATACTTCACAGGGCCTGGGTTTCCAAAGCCTTGCAGTTTCAAATACTGACCTTGTGGAGGACTGGAAATTTTCCTCAGGCTATAAAGTCTCTGGTGTAAGATAAAGATTTGTGGCACAGCAAGGTTGCTGGCTCAAGGACAGACTAGTTACTGATTGTTATGTAAAGATACTGAGAAATTGCTGTAAGATCACTTAATTGTCTACTGGAATGTCATCTGGCTTGTTTCACTGAAAGTTACCAGCCTATATTGCTAAACTATAACCCCACCTATGTCTCTTCCTGTAACTTCCTGGTCTGGAAAATAAATGCAGGAAGAGAACCCCAATCCAGGGTTAATTTCCTGAGGAAGGGATGCTTCTCACTGGAGGGTCCCGGGAAGATTAACCACTTTGGGGTCTCTCACTGCTCAGAAGAGATGGGCTTTGAGTAATTCTTTGCATCTCTGTCACCCAGGGGAAGTGGGGTGACAAATCTGTGGGGGGGGTGAAGCAACACAAAGCAATAGATAGATACAGTATGTGACAATTGATTGAAAAGAAAATGGGAGGTAAGGAAATTAAAATATTATGTTTAATCAAATAATTTTAGAAGTTTCTATAAAGGGAGTAACAACACACTGGAGAAGTAGGGTCAAGGGACAGAAATCCTAAAGCATGATAGTTTGCTTATGTTAATCCTGTAGAAATGGAGAAAGTTGGGATAAACTCATGATCAAAATTCTTAATAATGCAAGAGGGAAAACGAGAAAGACACAAGAGTACAGATAAACATTGGCTTGTAGCTTTGGATACAGGAAAGTGAAAGACTTTCAGTTTCTTTTATTTTCTCAAAAAAGTATGAGATGATGTCAGTAGCTAAGTCTGAAAGGGTAGAAGAATTTTTGTGATGTTTGAGAAAATAAGGAAGGCGTGAAATAATCATTGTTTGGGGAACAGGAAATCCAGACTCCTGGAGAAACACAGTATTATTATGTGGAGGAACTGAGCATTTAATTGAGATTTGCAGTGATGAATTTATAGTAAACTAGCCAGCTTGAGTGGTTTACTGCAAAGATCTTTAGCTACTCTTTTGCCAGCACTCAAGAAAATGGTTGGGTTCCTCTGGTGTTGATATTTGCCAAGGGAACACTAGGAAAGAAGAGAGTAGGGAGTTGAAGATATTTCAAGGGAATGGTTAAACAACAGAACACGAAATCTATATTGGACAATGAGGGGAGAAAAGAAAGGTGGAGACTTACGGGTTGTGAAAAAGATAGGATAAATGGGTTGGAGGTGTTTTTTTTTTAAAGTAACACTAGGGTCATTAGAGCAAATTAATATGTAAGGTTGTATGTTGTGATTGGCCTGAGATGCATGATACTAAGGTTTCAACAGTGTTACAATTTCCAGTGATGCTAAAGTCTAGGACATGATCATAGTAGTAGGTGACTGAGGAGGAAAGAAGGAAATTATCACCAGAGTTGACAAGGTCAAGAACTAAGAAGCCAGGGTATAGGGATGGTAGGTCACATAGATGTTAGAATGTTAGGTCAACACTGTGTCGTGATTGCTCTGCCTAAGTGTGTGTGTGCTTTTAAGCTGCATTAATGAAAGTATAGTGATTAGAACAAAGGAGATGAATATTATGCTCTGTGGAACACTGGTAAGCCTTGACTTCAGTACTATCTTCAACTGTGTCTGCCACACTTTAGAAGGAATAATGCAAACAGGAAAAGAATCCTGGGCAAGGAAAAGGCAGAGTGAGAAAAATTCAAAACGTATTACGAGAGGAACAGTTGAAGAGATTGGGAGCGTTTAGACTGGAAAAGAGAAAACCTTAGGGAAAAACATGAGAGTTGTTTTCAAATATTTAAAGTGCTGTCATGTGGAAAAAAACTAGTTTTGTTCTGTGTTGTTTCTGAGGAAGAACTGGATGTTACAGAAACGCAACTTCCACACCATGTAAAAAAAAAAAGGAAAAAGGACTTTCTTACAGTCAAAGTTGTCCAAAGACAAAATATATTTCCTTAGAAAAAGCAAAATCTTATCATTGGAAATGTTCAATCTGGTAAGCGTACTGACAAGGAGCTTCAAGAATCAGAGTTAATGTCTTTCCGAATGTCCATAGTCCATAAGGTCATCAAAGCCTCGAATAACCTAACATTGATCGATTCTTTTTGGTCTATGTATTTGGGTGTGTGGTACTGTTTTATTACTTTTACTTCACTCTCTCAAATGTCTGTGACAATGTGAATGTCATAATGTGTAAAAATGATCAGACCTAGAATTAAAAATGCCGTATTTGAACCCTAGCTGTGTTGTTTATTAGTTCCTTAACTTCACTTAGCTTCACTTTTCCACATACGTAATATGAGAGTAACTGCCTGGTTAATGAGGCTATGAAACATTTTTTTCAAGGAAGCAGGCCAAAAACGTTAGTAAGGTTTATATAGATTAGTGAATTCTCAAAAAGGGAACAGTCCATATTAGATATTTAGAATGGCAGAAGGAGATTCTCATAGCTTGTAAAAGTTCTGCAACTTTTTCTGATATTCCCAATATATAGTCACTCATAAGGATGAGATGAAAAAAAAACAAAAAAGACTGTAGTCAAAACGATAACCCCATTATCCAATTTATAAATAATTTGTTCTTTTGAGATTTCCACTAAATGTAATAGTTTTTTTGAGCTCAAGATATCTAGCCTGGGAACGCATTGGTTTTATGACAATTTACAATATAAGTGGCAAAGCTAGGGTAAGAGCAAGGCCACATCTTCAAGTTCATAGCTACACAGGAGCCCTTAAATATATAGAAGATGATAGAAAACTAACAGCCAGCCTATAACAACCTGGCGACTTTATATAATAATATGTAACTTTCTATACCAATCTTTCACATTTTTATACATCGTCTTTATTATAATCCTCCTATGGGGCTTGAGAACACGGAGAAAAAAGATTTAGGATCACTCCACCAGTAGTCTATAATAATTAAGGGAAGAAAAATTTTTCATAACTTAGTTTCAAGGGTATAAATTTGGTACCAGTAGTATATTAATGATTTGGCTGGACAGAGCCTTAGCATGTCATGAGGTCAAGAACCCTTGACTTGGAATTAGAAATCTTGGATTTGAGCTCTTCTAGGCTAGGCAAATTTGATGAATCCTTCAGTGTTCTTGAGCCTCAGATCTTTCCTCACCTGTGGTTATAATTCCAATTTCACCCTTCACTTTGTTCATGTGATGAACAAAGTGAAGGGGGCTGCAGGTGGATGCATGCACATTATTTCCTTTTTTTCCTCATAGATATTCTTCAAGGAAGTTGCTGATTTGCACATTTGTTATTCAGAAATGATTACTGAGGCTCAGAAATCTACGTAACCTAGCTAGAATCACAAGCAATAACACAGCCAACATTGAATGCTTGTTTCCTAATTTCAAAGCCCTAGATTTTTCCACAGCACCAAAATGAAGCGATGTGTGTCAGAGTCTGCAAACAGCAAAGCATTTATTTATTCCAGGTATAGCCAGAGTTTATACCAGAAAGGAGACTTAGTGATAGTGTACTATTTGGCTCTCCAGCAAATAATATTTACATAATTATAAGAATGCAAACCCTGCCCTCTTATTTAACTAAAAATAGCTTTTTGGGGAGGGCATAGTTTAGAGGACAAAGACTAAAATGAATAAAACGAGAAGCAGTAGTATTAGCGTATTATTTAAAAATTCACATATGGTTACTAAAAGAATCATCTAGAATAAAGAAAATGAAAGTAAGGGGTTGTTTAGGACTAGAACGCACAGGAATAAAGAACTACTGTTTTCTACTATAAGCTTTTTATTGCTACTTGATTTTTAACTATGTTCATGTATTATACTGGTAAATGTACAAGATGAAAAATAGAGAAAAATTTAAAGAGTTTACTGAGGCCACTCTATAAATATGCTGCATTTTATGGTGAGTTTTGAGAGCATTGGAGAAGTGATCTTGTTCTTTACATTTTCATGTTCTGAAAAGTTAGAATATTTTGTATTTATTACTATTTCAAAAAAGTGAGTAACCATAAGGTCCCTATGAAAAGTATTATTATATTTACTAAGTTTAAAAAGCTGAATTCTTAGTCTGTGGCCAAGATTTGCTTTTTAACTGTTGCTCATATTTAAAAACCATGCTGCTTTTTCTGCTAATGCACTTTGGTTACAGTGAAAACTCACAGTAGCATGAATGTAGAAATCTGTAGTAAGGCTATAAGAAATCTTGGTTATGATATGTCCAGAAAAACTCCCATAATCTTGCTTCCTTCAATTAGAATACCAAACATCACTAGGTATTCCTGGAGTTCAGGTACAACTAATGAAGAAATAGTGAGTGAATTCCTTGAGGTCTGAAATTATATGACCAGAAAAGCACAAGTCTTTCCTGAGCCACAATATGAATGTGACAGATCAAGTATTGGATCCTGTGCCTGGCCATACTCAAAAAGCGCAGGGGAAATAGGTGTCTTTAGTTTAAGTCACCTATCTATTTTCAGTTGACATTGATAAAATGAAAATTTGTGATGATCAAGTTTATATTTGCTATAATATAAACTTGGAGGAGGTTTCCTTCTAGGTATATGTGTATCTATAGGTAAGTATGCTCATGTATATGTATTATACACTTATATTCAAAATATGAATATGTAAAAAGTGATGACTGATTTTTTATCCTAACTTAATAACTTTTTATATATCTAAATACTTGCTGTCCTTTAGAGAATAGTTCTCTGAGAAAGAACTATACATATCCTAATATTCTCTCTAAGTTTAGAAGTATTTGTCTTTTTCAAAGTCTTTTTTTTTCTTTTTCTTTTTCTTTTTTTTTTGAAATTGCCTCCTTTGATGGTACATTCTACCAAAGACCACTGAAGATAGATTTTGGAGAGTCAGTGACTTCTGGGAACAGCCAAAAGTATTTGGAATAAAGTTTTGTGAAGGTGAGTGAGCCACCTGAGCCACAGGTTTATGAGTCATCTACGATGTCTGATGATAAAAGGTAATTTTACATTTCTTGTTGGTCAAACTAAAAATCCCCAAAGGAAATCCAACAGCGAGTTCCACATGTAATTTTAAAAAAAATGTGTCATCAGTGGGTTGTGTCTTGAGTCTTAAAAGCTGATCTTCAGTAGAAAATTGTAATTTTGCTGAACACAGCATAAAAAGCAGTCATTTTTACAGTTACATCCTACACACGAGTCCAGATGTGTGGGCAAAAAATACATGTTATTGACACAAAAGAAATCAGCCAGGAGGAGACAGAGGGGGCTACTCAGCTTCATAGAATACAAGTCTGATCCTCTATTGGTTGTTTGCCAACACCTCTGGAGAGCATCCTAAGAAATTAAGACAATCCAGAGAAAAGCTGACCCAAGAGAGGGAGAAAGCACATGCTTGATGAGATTCTTTGTCTCTTTTGATCCAGCTCCTGAAGAGAGATAACCCTAGATTTACCATTAAGTGGGCAAATAAATTTACTTTTTTAATTTTTTTTTTTTTTTTTTTTTTGGTAGTGGTGGTAGTGGAGGAGGCAGAGAAAAAAGAGAGAGTACGTGAAGATGGAGAACCGGGAATAAATCAGAATGAATGAAAAGGCTGAGTCTACTCAGGGGAAATTATTACTACCTTGGAGAAAGATGAGAAAGCTGGGGAAACTAACAAGTTTGAGAAATTGGAGAAATTGTTAATCCAATACTTTAAAAATTTGATTTTGTGAGGAAGGTGTTATATATTTTTTTCAAGAAGCTCATATTGCTTGCTTTATGCTTATACTTCTAATGTCACCTCAACTCAAGAAGTTGTAATCTAGATGGTCCCTGCCTTAGAGGTGCTTGCTGTCTAATATTTGACATATATTTTATTTTCACAAGTCTTCTCAAAAAGGTGCTATTATTATTCCTGTCTTCTAGATGGATTAGTGAGGTTAAACTTGCTCAAACAAAAATTTTCAGAGTTAGGATTTGACCTCAATCTTTTTGAATTCAGATTGCAAGTACCTGAACATCGCCATTAGATATATACTCTTTCCAGATTTCTCACATTTTTGGTGACCTATTTCCAGTATCTTTTGCAATGGAAAAATATCCTAGAAGAGAAACCTAAGTTTCCAAGACTATAGACATCAACTTTATAAACTTAGTAAAATTAATAATGAACTATACACAGCTTGTTTATAATATTGTCTTGAAATGAAATAAACAATGTTTTATTCCATATTTATCTATAGTACTCAAACTAATAATACTGATAATTGTCACTGGCAAAACACTTCTTCAAATAAGAAAACATGTAAACAGTACTAGCTATAAGATGAATACAGATCTCTGGCTGGAAATTATATCAGAGAAAGTCTGTGTACTTTTAATATACTCTAAATACCATACATTGTCCTGATCTGTGTACCAAACACAATCTTAATGTTATTACTTTTGCTTATCACTTTTACCTGTAGCATCTCTTTGAACTAAGCTAATAGTACTATCTGCATGGTGCTTTCTACTTATTAAACACTTGAATTATTAAAGTCTTTCTTTATCTTTCTTAGTATTACTTGTGGCAATGTCAGCGCTGATCTGCCCTTATCCCAGTTAAAAGTTACTACTTCTTTCATTTTCCTAAAACAAACACTGTTTTGCACAGAATGAGTTAGGAGGAAGGTCTAAGAATGCCAAGAGAAAGGTTAAGGGTCCTACATCCCTTCTTATGGGCAGATTTCATTTTCATGGATAATCTGCAAGGATGATCTCATATTCATAGAACCATGTAGCTAAAAGAAAACTGACAGATCACCCAGTCAATATCAGACTCATACAGGAAGCCCGTCTCCAGAAATCCTGAAATAAGCTTCAATGGGAACAACTGGAATTGAAAACTTTTTTTTATAGTAGCCATTATCTTTGAAGATTAATAATTATTTGAACATGCTTCTTATGCAATTGGAATTTGGTTTTATTGATGTTTAAATTTTTTAAGCAATAAGTTAAACTGAAAAAGTGGATGTAATAGTTACCTCCTTTTGATTTTTTCCCCCTCAAGGAAGATGTTTTAACAGATTTTAATTATAGCTTAAGAAAAATCTCTACAACTGTTAAAAGCAACTATTGGCAATTCATAAACCACTCGTCATCTTCATGATAATTATATCAAAGTCATAAAGTTTATATTTCTAAGACCCATGGTGTAACACTTCAGAAGTATACAGAAAAATCTGATTCTAAGAAGTAGCACCAGTATTGTATTTGCATTTATATGAAATTAAAATGAAAGATGGTTTAAAAAATACTAGAGGTGTACCCAATCTGATCTTTCATGGTAATGCTGTCAGAATTTCAAAGCTTTCTTACATGTTTAATGAACCACCTCACATGGTGTTTAAACGTTTTTCACCTTTTAACAAGGTTTCGCAGATATTATGAAATTGACATGATCTGTTAAAAATTAATGTAGTAATTTGACAGATTCTTGAAGTTTCAAGCATAGTCTAATTATTTCTCAAATAAAAGAATGAAAATTATGCAAAACCATTCCTAAAGCTGAAAAGGTAGATTTTTAAGTTTTATTTAAATATGCTGGGTTTTGTTTCCATAAACCTGAAATAAAGCATTGTCATTATCTTCTCATCTGTGACTGTTTCTGTTGACTTGGACAATGGGCTGCTTAATGAATTAGCTGCTAAGTAGCCTTGCCAGGATTGGTTTTAAGGTAAATGTGGATCATTTGAACCATTAGGAAAAACAATAAGGAATTACAGGTTTTAGATATCAGTTTAGTTGTTCTACAATTCATGTGTGTGTGTATGTGTATGTAAATAATAGGTAGAGACTTCAAGATTTAACAGAAGGAGTTGGGAATAATAAAACTAATTTGATTAAAGTGACAGCCAACCTGGGTGATTTAGCCTCCCATGAGCGTTTCTTGCCCTGAATCATATCTGGCGTGTCTGTCTACTGACTAATCACTCACTCTTTCTACACACTTTGCTTTCTGGACTCAACCAGACTCTCCACAAAATTGGGTCTAGCTTTACCTCAGAAATGCTGGTTCAGCCATGGAAGTACAGTAACTGTTGAAGGGGTCTGCAGGACATAGAACTTTCAGAGTTGGAAACAGGATAGTCCTGAAAAAAAGGAAAAGTTCATCATCCTGGGTGTGTATGGTGTCAAAAGCAGAGCACATAGGCTGGTTTTTATGGTACCTGTGTCAGGTCTGCTGTTCTGAATCATATAATTTCAACTTCAATCAATTCTTTATTTTACTGAAAAATATATTACCTTATAATAAAAATGAATGAGCACATTCTCCCTCTACAAGGAAACAGAAAACTTGAGGAATAGCGTGTGTTTTATATATGATCTTTTTCCCTTGGAAAACTTATGAATCATCATGAGGAAGTGTTCATTACTTGGTTCATCCCGTTGCAGTACTGGATTAAACAAATAATGCTTCGCATAGGTTGTGAACCCACTAAACTCATAGAACAGAATGAACAAATTGAACCGCATTTGAAGTGCATGTCCATTCTCAATTCCCACCCCCAGCTCAGTACTCTAGTTTCTGCCCTGGGGAGGTTGCCTGAAAATAAACAAAAGTGTAGCTGCCATATATGAGAAACAAATAAAAATAAAAACAAAATCCTTATAGAATGTTTCTGTTTTCTTATATTCTTCCTTCCTTTAAATGGACAGTTCATTTTATTTTAATGGCCATGTCTTGGATCCAGCAGGCAAACCTTTCTTACTGATGGGGTCTCTACTTAACTGTTGTGTCTGTCATCAGCTTGACCTTGTAGCTTTCTCTAGTGCCATTATACCCTGGGCGCTGGCTTATTTTCATACAGCAGCCCCCTCTGCTTGATCCCACTTCATCTACTTCACGGACACAGACATTTGTTGGGCTTATTAGCTCAGCAGGAGCCTTATCATATTTTGTATCTGAGGCTGCTGGAGATGTCAGGAGATGGAAATGCTCTGCAGCTTTTTATCCACCTTTCTTTCACTTTGTCCTAGAGCCCAGCACTGCATTTCGATTCAGTGCTCTCTTACTACTAGCTGCTGAGATCTCTTTAAATATGTCTAGCTTTGCCATCTGTACCAATAACACTGCAAAGGCTTAGCCATGATTAGGCTGTCAAGATTTATTAAGTTAAAAAGTGTCAAAGTTTCTTGCTGCAACCCCAGATCTTTTAAGAGTCTACCTTCTTTGGACTCTCTTCCCCCTCCTCTCTAACATTACCCTCAATGTGCTTCACTTGACCTTGACCAACATCTGCACCCAGGGAACACTAATGAATTTGGGCCAATTCATCTCCGAACTCCAAATTTAATCAAGCTGACATTCCAGGGAAAGCAGACTATAATTAACTCCTAGCATTTTAGGTAATCTCTAAATTTTCATATATTTTACCTGATAGTTTTTTGCCATGCTTAACATTTCAGTTTTCTTTAAGACACAATGTTAACTAATACATGCATATTTAATAGCTAATTTTCAATATTAGAGAATTATGTTTGTGTGTATGTCTGTGCTATATAATAATCTACACAAACTGCAAAGGTGTTGCAAATTTATTTCATTATTCATTTGTCTTTAAGGGATTTGACTGCTGTAGTTACCTTAATACATTTACACATACCTGACTGGTACATGATTATAAATAAGTTCTAAATGTTTGTACTTAGCCATTATAATTTGGACATCCCTCTATTAGAGAATGGATAATATCATTTGCGTAAGTTGTGATTGCATTTTTTTTTTTATTGCCTAAACAGGAAAATCTTTAACCTGACAGAAATTCTCATGTCCCCAAATGAATTGAGCAATTCCTATATACTAATTTATAAATGTCATTAATTGTTAACAGATCATATCATAACCCAATTTGTCCTTGATAAACCCTGTGATGGCTGTGCAAGATTATTAGAAAATGTAAGTCTGCAGGTGTTTGTCACTAAATTAGAATAATGTAATCTTTGAAAAGATTGTGATTACTTCACTTTTAATACATCTGTACTGGTGGTTTTGTGTTTGAAAGTGAGAAGAGTAGCACATAATAGATAATCTTTTATTTCCAAATTCCGTATGGTAAAAAGAAGATATAACATTTTATCGTTATTTTGTAATATTTTCCATAAGGAAACCCTAAATGTAAGTGTGTTTTATTATAAATAGTAGGTACTAAATATGGAAGTATTTACTAATATCTGGTGCTATAATCAACTTACAGAAAAATCTTGCAAATTTTTGAATCACTACTTCTGAAAAATATAGAAACTTAAAGCTGAACTGAATTCAGGAAAAACATTTATAAATAGCCTATCTTTCAGGGAAGAAATTTCCAATTTGAACTATAGAATACTCTATTGACCGCACATTTTTGAATATTATACACATAAAGACCAATTTTACATGTTTATGCTGGCTAATAAAACTTTAATTTAATATTTGCATACAGTTTGTTACAATATTGATTAAGCACATTTTATCCTTAGTGGCATGCTTTTTACATGATAGAAAAATGTCTTAGAACTTACCTGAAAGCTATAACATGCATAACTATTAACCTTGTATGACAAAATTTCTGTCATTTGGAAGCATTTGGAATAAATGGAAGTTTCAATGATATTAATTTTAATAATGTATTCCATTAAAAATTTTTTTAAATAAACAGGTAATGTTTTGGAGGTAAACCTAATTTTAAATTCTTTTTTAAATCTGGGATATTACTTTATGCTTTTAGCAACTGAAATTCCTCTCAACATTTTTTCAAGTCAACATTTCTTTTCTTTTCATAAAATATTATTATTTTCCTTTAATTGTGGAAAGGGATATGCCAGGAATGGAATTCCTCACCTACAATTCATCCTTAAGTCTACAAGGAGCTCTGTTAACCAAAACCTGAAAGATCAAAAATTTTTTTTGGCTTAAGATATCAAATAAATTTAAAACGGTCATATGCTTTATTGTATTCCTTTTAACTAGTCATGTTATTAATATATAAATAAAACATTCGGTATTGAATGTTTTACCTAATATAGAAAGCTTTAGGCAAGTGCTTTTACTAATGGAACACGAGAAGTTGAAAAATGGGACACCAAATTTTGACAAACTTTATTCAAATTGATCAAAAATTTGTGGTTGTATTAACAATGGAAGTAATCCTTTTTTAAATTCCAACTCTATTGTTTTGTTCATAAAATAACATTGTTTAATAAAGATGCACAAGAATGCAATGGTAGGGATGGTATGCAGTAGGCAAAGATGAGAGAGAGTTCCCTTGTTTACTTGTTTTCATTTTGTTTCCTTAATCTTATATGTTTTGGCTATACATCTTGGCCTGGGATAAAATCATAAAAATTATGTATAAGAGGAAAATTCTGTGTTAAATGGCATCAATATTAAATTAGAGATTCTGGCTGAATGAAAGACATTTTACATTTGTAAGGTCTGCAGGTGCTATGTTACTGTCATCCGTCTCACTTAATTGGTAGACAACCCCAAAGTGCCTAAGGAATTACTAAAGATGTTCCAGGTCTAATGTAAACAGTAGACTTATGCTTTTCAGTGATTTTCATATGTAGAAAGATGTCTTACTTGGGTTTGTATTTGTTTAATAGTCACTAAGGAGCCATGTATAACTTGCTTAGAAATGCCGATATGGAATCCTCATAGTGTTTTGTTTACATTGATAGAACTTTTTTTCTGTCTGTCAGTGCCATTTATATGAAATGGTCCAAACTATTTGAGTGGGATAATTAAGGCTGAAACAGATGTGAGGAAAAATCTCTGTTATGTTCATGGTAGCTAATGACAGGAGACATTTGTATAGTATGGTACAGTTTATAACACCCTGTCGTGTAGCTTTCTCACTTGATCTTCACTAAAATTTTGCATAATGTTAAAGTCCTTTGACATGCCCTATTAAATCATGAGCAGAGAGGTTTTAGTATCAGATGGACCTGTGTTCAGGTCTTGCCTCTCCCACTAGTTTACTTAACCTCCCTAAGGTTTAGTATCATCCTATATAAACTCAGGATTAGTGTTCCCATGATGGAGAGCAGGTACTGATTAAACATGATAATGTGTACAAAGTATTTTTGTAGTTCCTGGCACACACATTAGTTGCTTTCATTATTTGAAGACTAGGACCATACATTTTAAACTTTATCTCCTTAGCTCACTATTTTGTACCTGGTAGAGTGCATAGGAGTCCAGCAGATGTTTGCTGAGTAAATGAATAAATAAACAAAAAAGATGTTAGAGATGAGAGTAATAAAATCAAATGATTTCTTAGAGGTTATGCACCTAGGAAGTCATGGAGTTGAGAATCAAGTGCGTGTTTCCTGACCCTGGGTCCAAGGTTCCTCCTTGCAACTGCTCATGCTGAGGAATGTAACCACTGCCCTGCCTTCCTTTCTCAGGGGATTGGGTTACTACTCTCTGTATACCAATCCACTGATCACTGCACCAACCTTTTTGCTGCCCTCACATCTTCACCATGGATATCTAGTAGTTATTTGTGGTTTCACATCTTTAGCAAAGTATAAAATCAGGCAGGCAATTAGAAAAACACTAAAGTAGCCCAGGAAGTTGTTCAAACTTATGCCACAGTGACACACACACACAATCTGTATTTCCAGCCTTTATGCTTCAAAAATGTTCAAATAATCATAGATACATTATAAAAATTTTACAAAACAATCACTTTCATATAGTACACCATGCCCTTAAAGAATAAGAGAGCAGAATCTCTATTTGGTTGCACAACTGCAAGAATCAGAAGCATGTACATTATTTCACATTTTGTGAGAAGCTAAAGATTCATACTGCACTTGTACCCGGGACTTCACATACAGAAACCAAAACCTAAGGAGGATCTGGGGAGCTAAAATTCTATAAGCAGAAACACAGCATCAAGACATTAGCTACTTTAAAGCTAGTAATCTGAAATCGGGCATGCCACAAGAACGTTAACAACAAAAAGCCTCACTACTGTCAATGGCGACAAAACCAAAAAATAAAACCACACTGAAGGAAAGAAAAACAGAGAAGCAAGGAGCCCTAAAATTTCAGTCATTGCCATTTCTTTAAGATGAATTTTTCTTTTATTTTTATATCATTTATTTGGGGAAAATTTTATTTATAATTTTTTTCGGTATTTTTAATGCTAAACTTTATATGGTCAAGAAAGCCATATAATAATGATTGCTTATGTAGGGATGAATACCTCTTATGGAATACTCAATATATGACACTTCTTATTTTATTTTATTTATTTATTTTTTACTGTAGTCAAGCAATTCTAGCTGGCAAGTACCTATAGTGCTGATTCAATCAACCAGGGATTAAAGCATATAGAAGAAATATCTACTTTTTATATATAAGACGAACATAAACTTCTAGATTTGAAAATCTTATTGGAAGAAAGAGAAAGGCATATCTTTATGATTGCTACATTTTTTATTCAAAGATGGGAGACTGCAAGATATTGAGAGAGAAAGAAAGAATTGATTCTGTTATGTGTTCAGTAAAAAGTACTGTGGAGAAAAAATAACAATAAAAGGTCACAGTTCAAATTAAACTGCCAGGCAGTCTATGCATGACCTGCTCATTATATATTTATTGTTTCTTGACTATGGAAAAATGATCATTATCATCACGGTTTTCACCTGACTTTCAAAAATGAAGGCACATTATCTTTTGCGTTATCTAAATAGAATAGGCTATGTTCCGTGCAGTTGCTAAACTTAAAATGATAGAATGTTCGTTTAGCCTGTTTGTCTTACGCATCTCTTCTCCCCCTCCCTCTGTTGGGAGGGAAGGAAATGGAAGACAGTCTTTTTACTTCGGCAGGCTGGTAAGCAAGCAGTTGTTTCAGCAATCAGTGCCAGCATCATCTATGAGTCAGCAGACTTGCTGAACACTCTTTTGCTTAGGGGCTAAGTCTATTACTCCCTGGGGCTTTAACCTCCTTGGTCCAGTGCCAGAGGATCTTCAGCAGGTCTCCAAACTTCAGACTGAGGTCCTCATCTCATAGCTCTGCAGAGCTTCCTATGGAGTCTATATTGTTATACAAAAATCTTCTTTTATGGGTAAAAAGTGGTCTCTCATTTCCCAGTTATAGCTGATGTTAAAAGAGTGTCTTAAAAAACAAACTTATAATTTCACAAGCATGTACCAAAATGAATGTGACAAATTAAATATGATTTAAAAATACTTCATTCTGTGTTTCTATCGTCTTCAACCAAAATTGAAAAAAACAGGTGTTTTGCAATATGTAACTTAGGTCTGACATCTAGTTTTTGATGTTCAGGGTTAAATTTAAATCCACATGGCCTGGTTACCAATCTCCACAGTTGCACCCAGGCAGGACTAGGAAAGATTGATGATTGCGATTGTGAGATTAATCCTGTAATGTTTACAAGACTCCTGAGCTGAAGCCTGGTTGGTCGTATCATGCTACCCAGAGAAGGCCGCTTGGCTTACCAGGGTAATTTCTTCTGATGCAGTAAATAACTAGGCATAATGAAAATACTCTGATGTATCCCACTGCCTGATTGATGCTCTGCATGTGATACGGTAAAAGCAGTGCACTTCCTATCACAAATTTACATATACAAACCAGCAGAAGACTCATGATAATGTCAGCATCCTGCAGAAGCCCTGGGACGCTACACAATTTTATAGCAGTTATGAATTACTGTTGACCTTTCTGGCCTCTTATACCAGTATGCTAGACTTGAGCATATTGAAAGTCATCAGTCTGAAGCAGTCGTTCTTTACATAATTATGGCTATTTGTGTGTGGTGGGGGAGGGCAGTGTTTCTTCTATCGTTAAGAATTAACATTAAGGGGTAGCAGTGCTGTAACCTGCCACGTTCTCTGCTGCTTTATACACATTTTAATAAAAGCAGGGAAAGGGACACTGAAAATACTTCAGTATATTTTCAAAGCACAATCATACCAAAACGCAAATGCTAACTACTTTTCAGTATTTTTTTAGGCGTTAGAGAAAAAGCGTTGGCAAGCTTGCATTTATTTTTAAAAATGTAATGGTTTCAAATTATTTTTTAGGATTTCTCTGCAATACTTAAGCCAAATATTTTTGTTTAATTTCATGTGCCTATGAACTGAAAACATAGTTGGTAAGACCAGTGAAGATTTTTGAGTTCATATATATTAAATTTTTGAATTCACGTAGATGCATTACTGAACGCAGCTTCAGACTTCATACTAAATATTTGAATAATCAGGCTTTCAGAACATCACTAAACACAGCTCCTTATTATCATTTGCATTTTAATATCCTTAAAATTATTACACTAAGGGAAATGTTTTTGATACATTACAGCATTTCCTCTAAATGTGTGATTATGTTAATGAGTTTTCAATCAGTATCCTAGCCTGACACCATAAGAAAATTTATGCAAAGTTCATACCCTGTCAGGGCCTTTAATCAGGACCATTTATTAGAGCCCTGCCTTCTTTGATGGTTGCTGCTGCCTTTATTAAATATACTGACTTGGGCATCTGAAGAAAAGGACAATAAAAGGTTACTGGGGATGAAAGCATGAATGCTATTTGCTCATGTTTCCTTTACAGACACTTCTTCAATAATTAAGGAAGGGCTTTCTTTGGCCTTTTAGACTTTTGAAGTGCATATCAAACATAACAGTTCTTGTTTTTATGAAATTCTTAATACTTACATTTAGTCTTAAGCACAAGTATACTAACTTAGAGGACATAAACGCATACACACACACACACACACACACACACACACACACACACACACACACACACACATGTATATGTGATTTTTCTACCAAGGAAAATCACAACCTGGTCAAGTATGTGGCTTTACATCATTAATTTTTTTTCTAAGGAGACCTGACACGATTTCATTCACATAAAAAAAAATTAAAATAAAAATATCCCCCCACTTTTTGTTATTAAAGGTGGACATCTTTATTCTTCCCTTTTTTTATTTCCATATGGGGACTTGAGTTGAGCTATGGCTCTATTATATGAATGAATTGTGAATTTGATAAAACAAATAAAAGGAGTACATTTTTAGCTCCTGATACTAGCACTAGTAACTTTAAACAATTAGTTAATACACTGCATATACATTTATAAAAGGGTTGAAATTCGCACTGACGGCACCATTTTTTCTGGATTACATGCAGAGAAAAACAAAACAAACAGGAGCCCTCGCTAAGCAGTATTGACAACCTGGGGTTTGGATACAAATTCAATATGAGAAAACAGACTCACTTCAATGAAATACAAATAAACAACAAATTCTGTTTTAACATGTCTAAATAGGTAGTAGGTGACTGACAGGCTTGGGTCTCCTAGGAAAGCCATTAGTTGAGAACTTGATAGGAAAACGTTTGATTTGAATGCACGTGGCATTTCCCCTCAGGGGGTAAGCTGAGTGGTACAGGGGGATTCACTGAACATGCCTGCTGGGCTCTACCCTGGAAAATGAAATCTGTAGGGTCCCCTAATACTAACAAGTGTATAACTCTATCATCAATTTAGAAGGCATAGGTAATTATAGCAGTCTGCTGATTGCTCAGTTGCTCATTTCATCGTCTCTTAAAACTTACTTTTTATATCTAGAATTTTGTCTATCCTCAAGTAAAAGTTAGTTTTCAGATTCATATTCATTTGCTAACTACAAAAATTATCCATACTACTCCTAAGGTAACTGCTAAACTGTTTATTTAAAAGGAGATGATTTGTTGTTTAAAATTTGGCAAATTAATGGATCATTACATACTTTCCAAATTTTTTCTTTCCTCAATTATCATGATTCTTCATATTTATTCAAGCCTATAAAGAGCAACTGCTAAGCCTATAAGACCATACCTTAAGTTGCTCTGAATTTTTTAGGGAGTTAGTGATGCCTGCTATTTTTTTTCTTTGAAAAAATAATTTTATATGGACAGATTGCTAATTTGGATTTTAAAATATGAAAAATAAGTAAAGTGAATTGTTGGCAATATCGCTTATTTTTTGAACCCAGAAATTCATAACTAAAGTTATAGCATGAATCATACTATAAATTTAAGCATTGGTGCACAAAAGAATTAGTATTGAAAGAAGTTCTGAGTTAAACACATTTGTATAGGAATGAAAATTAGTTTAAAGAAAATCTTAGTAAATGAACCTTTTGACACCAGCATTATGTTTAATTGTATGCATATGTTTCTAATATACTCCATCATGTAACATTCATTTTCTCTGACTGCTGGTCTATCTTTCGCTCCTCCCCCCTTACCCTCACCTTGCCAACACACGCACACACACACCCACCCACCCACCCCCAGGCCGACAAAATGAATCAAGTAGTGTCTACTGGTTTAAAGAAATATATAGAATGCATCTCTAAGCACATCAAAACAGCCTATAACACATCTTTGTTATTATCTTCAATACATTATTATAGAGTACTGAATTATAATTTCACTTATTTTGGAGTTGGAAATATATATGTCTTTGGTTTTATCAAATAAAAAAGGAATATGGCACTTCAATTCACAGGGAAGTATGCAGAAAGCATGCATGAATATTAAAACTAATAAACCTTGCTGACAAGATATACATTTTTGGCATCAGGCATTTTTTTTCCCTACCACTCTGTGTATCTGGGCAAGTATTCAGAATATTTCTAAACATGTATAGGTATAGGAAATGCATGTACACATAGCTTCTTCTCTCCCTTCCCCCACCCATATGTTGGAGTCTTTCGAGGTAAACAATAAGAATGAAAATCAGCTTCTGCAAAAGGCAGCAGCCATCCCATGATTCCATCTGAGCCAATCACTTAGCATATCATTCATAATGCTCGCCTGCTCCCATCATCCTTGCCCTGTCAGGAGTATCTTTCTTCATTTTCTTCTGCTACTCAGTTCCAAGACAGTGGAACCACTGTATCACTTACTGTCCACAACCTAAGCTGCTGATTTAAGGGTTGATTTGTTATTTTCCATAATGTCCTAAGCAATTCTTTTTTATTTTAATGCAAAGTTTAAGTTGGAGAAAAGCCTTCAATAATTTTGACAGTGGAAGGTTTGGATAAGATTAAATTTATCTGTAGCTTTGAATGGCTCTATATGGTTATAAGCATTTTAAAAGATTTAAATAATTGTTTTATGGTAAGTAGTTTGTTTTTTCTTTCAAGACTTATACACTAAGTGGACAAAACATATGATGTAAGATATTTTTAGCACAAGTTAAAGAAAATCTTATCACTGAAAATGACTCAAAAATATCTATAATGAGAAGGACAAACATTTATTCACCATATCCTGAGATAGTTATGGTCCCATTATGTCTAACAAGGCCTCCTGAAGGCAAATTCATTATAATTTGTATTTTTTTCTTATTATTTTTTCACAGTGGACAGTGATGACTCTCTGACTTAAAACCTAATCACCAGTGCCTATTAAATTTGGGTTTATGTGTTGCTGAAGGTAGAACTGATTATCATAGCGAATGAAATACTTGTTTGGCCTATTCCCAGAGGGCAAAAAGTCATTCTTCAAGGTGATGCATCTCATTTGAGGAATACATTAACAATTGAAGGCAGTTAAAAATACATGTGAACTCCCAGTGAGGCAAATCTGAGGTTGACCACATATATTTACTGGCTGACTCTTGCTTCATTCAGAGAGGAAAACTGTGATATGGAAGGCTGATTTCTACAGCACACTAGACCTTAATTTACAACTATAATGTGGCATGTGGATCATGTGCACTTAGAAAATATGTAGGTTCTTAACACTATGTATAGGGTTTGCATGCTTTTGTATATCATTGAAGTTATAGAAAAAAACATTGAAAACATAAGTCCCAACAGCATTAAAAGTCAATACTTATGATTAAAACAAACCTCTCATTTCAAAACTGTACAATTAAATAATATCAATGCAATTGGGTAGTCATAGATCTAAAAGCTTACCAGGAAATGTACAAGTCTAAATTATTTAAGGGAGAATTATCAGTAAAATGAAACAAATTAGTTAATCATTTTCTAAGCTGACATTCACAGTCAAATAGATAGGATATGGTGTGATTAAAAACTACCAATGTCAGTTAATATCCTTTTGCATTTTCACTTTCCTAATATTTTTGGTACCCCAAATACCAGTATTTAGAAGTAAAATTAAAATTCACTGAAGAAAATAAAGCCATAATTTATGCATAAGCATATACTTTTTAGTCTTTGTCACCCCTAAAATATAACAAGTCTAAAGAAACTCTAGGAATCTTTATAATTTTTAGATAAACATATTATGTTAAATAGCAGTAAACTACAAAGCAAAACCAGCAATGAACTAGTTTACTGATAAGTAAATTCAGAAAATGTAAAAAATTTAAATTTGTAAAGTAAGAATGTAAAGCTACACATTTATCTGAAGTGTGCTGAGCTTCCCTTTGCAAAAGAAAAAAATATATACATATATATATATATTCTTTTATGTGTAGCATTTTTTCAGAATACATTCTCATGTATTCGCTCATTTAGGCACCACAAGAACTCTGATAGGTGATCAGAGAGGTCCCATTGGTTTGAAAACTGAATTTCAGAGAGGATGTGCAACTCACCCAACGTCCAGGAGACAGAAAGTGGCAGGGCTGGGACTCAGGTTCTAATCTTCGGACTTCTGGCTCAGTGCTCATTCTTCTAAACCATACTGCTCCTTTTTTGTGAAGTAAAGGGACTGTGAACATATTTCATTCGGTGTGATGTATAGGTTTATTGGTAGAGTGACACAACAGAGCAGTGAAGTGCAAACCACAGAAATGAAGTCATGCATAAAGCTGTAGGAGAAATATGTATATTGAGTCCCATTTCATGAAGGCACTGGGGCCATGTGGTTTTCTACATTATTTACAGGCACGTAGCTATTCCTATATTATTAGTATTGTTTACCTTTCCTGATGCACCATATTGTTTTAAATAAATTGTGCCACAGGACATATGGAACAAAAAAGGTGCAATTTGATTAAAAACAATAGCATTATCTAGGTTCTACTGCTAAACTTCTCCCTTGCCACAACCTGAAGGCACTGCGTGTGCATGATGGAGGGAATGTATTTCTGTCCCTGGGAAGGGCACCATTTTCAGCTGATTTTAGAGTTGAAATAACTGGAGTTTCAGAGGAAGCTTCTGCCCTTTCATTCAGCAGCCTGTAAAGTGTTGTGAAAGCTGAGACCAGAAATAGCAGTGATTGAGGATTTTAAAAAGTGAGGGAGAGAGATTACCCAACTGAACAGATTCCCACACTGCCCTGAATGAAACCTACTGATTTGATGTTCTTTTTTAATTGATTTTTAAAAGCTTGGCATTTCCTAATTCATCCTGAAGTCAATAAAAAGGATATAAAAATTTTAAAATAAAAAGAAAACTATAAGAGTAAATGCAAAATATCTTCAAATATGACATTATTTGCCATTTCTATTTTTCAATGTGTGTTCAAATATGATTCTTATAATATTTCAACTTACTTTTAATAATCGAATGCTGGATGTGTCACCATTTTGCCTATGCTAATTTGGAATATGAAACATTTTTATTTAATAATTAATTTTAATTTAAAAGGCCATTAGAAAAATTGATCATACTATTTTACTTCCTAAGTTAATTGAAAAAGCAATATTATAGTGATAACATGACCCTATTATTTTAAAAAATAAAATTAGAAATACCTGAGAAGGATTTAGGATAGAGCGCATTAACCAAAGATAATGTTTAAAGATAAAGAAAGGCAGTGTAGCATACTATTTAAGAACACAAGTTGTGGAATTATACACCTAGGTTCGAATCTTGGCATCTACTTTCTCTGTGCTTCAATTTTTTTTTTTAATTAAAACATAACTGATTATACATATCTGTGGGGTACAGCATTGAATATCAATACCTGTGTGCAATGTGTGATGCTCAAATCAGGATAATTAGTGTATTCAATCTCACTCATTGTAGTCATTTTTTGTGGCCCTTTCCCACCTATGTTAGCCTCAGTTCTGTTCTCTCCTTTTCAAAGTTCAATGAATTACTGTGATCCTTCCTTCCTTCCTTCCTTCCTTCCTTCCTTCCTTCCTTCCTTCCTTCCTTCCTTCCTTTGTTTCGTTAGCTCCCACATACAAGTGGGGCATGTTGTATTTTTTTCCTGAGCCTGGTTTACATCACTTAACATTATTTTCTCTAAGTTCATCTCATTGCTGTGAATGGCAGCACTTCATTCTTTTTTATGGCAGAGTAGTCTTCCATAGTATTTCACTGAGTATGTATACCACATTTTCCTTATTCAGTCATCTGTCAATGAACATTTAAGTTGGTTCCCATTCTTGGCTACTGTAAATAGATCTGCAATAAACGTGGAAGTGTAGGTATCCCTTTGACATGATGATTTCCATTCCTTTGGGTATATACCTAGCAGTGGGATTGCTGGATCGTATGGCAGTTCTGCATGTAGTTCTTTGAGGAAACTGCATCCTGTTTTCCATAGTGGCTGCACTACTTTACAGTCCTGCCAACAGTGTAGGAGGGTTCCCCTCTCTCTGCATCCTCATTGGCATTTGTTGTTCTCTGTCTTTTTGGTAATGGCCAGTCTAACTGGCATGAGATGATATCTCAATGTTTTTTTTTTTTTTTTTTTTCTGACTGGTAAGGAGATCACAACCCTCGGCTTGGTGCTGTCTGCACTGCGCTCAGCCAGTGAGCGCACTGGCCATCCCTATATAGGATCCGAACCCATGGCCTCGGTGCTACCAGTGCTACACTCTCCTGAGTGAGCCACGGGGCCAGCCTTCAATGTGGTTTTTGATTTGCATTTCCCTAATGCTTAGTGATGCTGACCATTTTTTTCACTGTCAATTGACCATTTGTATATCTGACTTTTAAGAAATGTCTATTCATCTTCTTTTCCCATTTTTTAATTGGGGTACTTATTTTTATTTACTGTTAAATTGTTTGAGTTTTTTGTATGTTCTGGATATTCATCCTTTGCTGGAAGCATAGTTTGCAAATATTTTCTCCCATTCTGTAGGCTGTCTTTTTGCTCTGTGAATTGTTTCTTTTGCTATGCAGAAGCTTTTTAGTTTGATGCAATGCCATTTGTTTTTCTTGTGTGGCCTTTGCTTTTGGGATCTTACTCATGAAGTATTTGCCCACTCCTACTTCTTGAAGTGTTCCCCTATGTTTCTTTTAAGAGTTTTATGTTTTTAGGTCTTATATTTAAGTCTTTAACACATTTTGAGTTGATTTTGGTATGTGGCAAGGGGTATGGATCTAGTTTCATTCTTCTCTATGTGGATGTCCAGTTTTCCCAGTAGCATTTATTGAAGAGGCAGTCTTTTCCTCAATGTATGCTCTTGCTGTTTCTGTCAAAGTCAGTTAGGCATAAGTATATGGTTTGATTTCTGGGTTCTCTATTCTGTTCTATTGGTCTGAGTGTCTGTTTTTATGCCAGTATCATGCTGTTATGGTTACTATAGCTTTGTGATATAATTTGAAGTCAAGTAATGTTAGGCCTCTGGCTTTATATTTTTTGATCAGGATTGCTTTGGCTATTCAGGGTCTTTTGTCATTCCATATAAATGTTAGGATTGTATTTCTACTTTTGTGAATAATGTAATTGGTATTTTGATGGGAATTGCATTGAATCTGTAGATGGCTTTTGGTAGTATGGACATTTTCATAACATTATTTTTTCCAATCCAAAAGCATGGAATATCTTTTGGTCTTTTTGTATCCTCTTTAATTTCTTTCAGCAGTGATTTGTAGTTCTCATTGTAGAATTCTTTCACCTCCTTGGTTAAATTTATTCTTAGGTATTTTATTTTTTGGTCCCTATTTTAAATGGGCTTACTTTCTTGATTTCATTTTCTGCTAGTTCATTATTAGAGTATTAAAAAACTACTGATTTTTGTATGCTGACTTTGTATTTTTGTATCCTGCAACTTTACTGAAATTATTTATCAGCTCTAAGAGGTTTTGTAGAGTCTTTAGGTTTATAAATATATGATCATGACTTTTAGTTATATATATAAACCATATCTTCTGAAAACAGGGACAGTTTGACTTTATCTTTTCCAATCTGGATGCTTTTTTTTTTCTTTCTATTGCCTGATTTCTCTGGCTAGTACTTCCAATGCTATTTCAAATAAAAGTGAGGAGAGTAGTCATCTTTGTTCTGTTCCTGTTCTTAGGAAAAATCTTTCTGCTATTCCCCATTCAGGATGATATTTGCAAAATCTTAGGGAAAAATCTTACTGCCTTTCCCCATTCAGGATGATGTTGGCAGTGGGATTGTCATATACAGCTTTTGTCATGTTGAGATACTTCCCTGTACCTCCCTTCTGTATCTAATTTGCTGAGAGTCTTTATCATGAAAGGATGTTGAATACTGTCAAATGCTTTTTGCCATCTCTTGAGATAATCATATGGTTTTTGTCTTTGATTTTGTTGATGTAGTGTATCACATTTATTGACTTGTGTACATTGAACCATCCCTGCATTCCCGGGATGAGTCCCACTTGACCATGGTGTATAATTTTTTTGGTGTGTTGTTGTATTCTGTTTGCTAATATTTTTTGAGCATTTTTTCATCTATGTTCATCAGAGATATTGGCCTGTAGTTTTATTTTTTTGTTGTATCTTTGTTTGGTTTTGTTTTCAAGGTGATGCTGTCCTCATAGAATGAGTTTGGGGGAATGGGCTCCGTTTCAATTTTTTGGAATAGTTTGAAGAGAATTGGTATTAATTCTTTTTTAAATGTTTGGTGGAATTCAGCAGTAAGTTTTCCTGTCCTGGACTTTTTATTGTTGGGAGACTGCTGATTACTGCTTCAATCATGTTGCTTGTTATTGGTCTGTTTATGTTTTCTATGTCTTCTTGGTTCAGTCTTGGCAGTTTGTATGTGTCCAGAAATTAATCCATTTCTTCCAGGTTTTTAAATTTGTTGGCATATAATTGTTTATAATTAAACAATTTTCTTTGTATTTCTGTGGTATTGGTTGTAATGTCTCCTTTTTCATTTCTGATTTTTATAATGTGAGGTTTCGTTTTTAAGTTAGTCTAGCTAATGGTTTGTGTATTTTGTTTATTTCCTCAAAAAGCCAACTTTTTGTTTGGTTAATCTTTTATATTGTTTTTTCAGGTCTTTATTTCATTTAGTTCTGCTCTGAACTTAATTATTTCTTTCCATCTACTAATTTTTGGATTGGATGGTTCTTGCTTTACTAGTTCTTTGAGGTGTAACATTAGGTTGCTTACTGGAAATCTTTCTATTATTTTATGTAAGCATTTATTACAATGAACTTCCCTCTTAATACTGCTTTTCAGTATGTGACACATTTTGGCATAATGTGTCTTTATTTTCATTAGTTTCAAAAATTTTTTTATTTCCTGTGTAATTTTTTCTTGGATGTGTAAGTTGTTCAGGAGCATGTTGTTTGGTTTCCATGTGTCTATATAGTTTCCATAGTTTTGCTTGTTATTGATTTTTAGTTTTAATCTGTTGTGGTCTGAAAAGATACTTGAAATGATTTCAATTTTTTAAAATTTGTTAATGCTTAATTTGTGACTTAACATGTGGTTTATCCTGGAGAATGTTTCATGTGCTTATGAGAAGAATGTGTATTCTATAGATGTTGAGTGAAATGTTCTGTAGTTATCTGTCAGGTCCAATTGTTCTAAAGTGTAGTGTAAATCCTGTGTTTCTCTGTTGATTTGCAGCCTAGGTGACCTGTCCAGTACTGTCCAATCGTGGTAATGATTATGATTTTGAACTTCAGATGCAGGATTCCCTTAAGAGAGGGGTGTTCAGGTCTCCAACTTTTATTGTACTGGGGTCTATCTACTTCTTTAGATCTAATATCGTTTGCTTTATATATCTAGGTGCTCTGGTGCTGGGTGCATATATATTTAGGATTGTTATGAGTTTAGCTGGATACATTATGATTATATAATGGCTTACTTTGTCTCTTTTTATAGTTTTTGATTTAAAGTCTATTTTATCTAATATTAGAATAGCTACTGCTGCACATTTTTGGTTTCCATTTGTACGATATATCTGTTTCCATCCCTTCACTAGTAGTCTGTGTGTGTCTTTATAGGTAAGGAGCATCTCTTGAAGACAGCATATAGTTTGGTATAGCTTTTTTCATCCAATCATTCACTCTTTGTTGAGTGGAGAATTTAGTCCATTTACATTTAGGATTGTTATTCAAAGGTATTGTCTGATTCCTGGCATTTAATCAATTTTTGTTTGGATGTTTTAAATATATTTCATTCCTTTCTTCCCCTCTCATATTTGTCTTAGTGTTTGTTGGTTATTTGAGTTCATATCATATATTTTCTTTCTCTTTCTTGCTTGCATGTTTGTTCTACCAGTTGTTTTTGTTCTTTCTTATGTATTCATGGGTAGTGATTATCATTTTTCAGATTCCAAATGCAAGATTCGCTTGAGGATTTCCTGTGGGGCTGGTTGTGTGGTGGTGAACTCTCACAGTTTTTGTTTGTCTGTGAAATGCACTATTTCTTCCTTTTTTTTCTGAAGGGTAACATTTCTGGGTATAGTAGTCTTGACTGGCATTTTTTTTCTTTTACTATTTTGACTATTTTATCCCATTGTCTTCTGGCTCATAGAATTTCTGTTCAGAAGTCTGCTGTTAGTCTGATGGGGACTCCCATATAGGTGACTTGATGCTTTTCTCTTGCCGTTTTTAAGATTCTCTCTTTGTCTTTGAGTTTTGCCAGTCTGACTATAATGTGTCAGAGAGGACCTTTTTGGACTGAATCTGTTTGGGGATCTCTGACCCTCCTGGATCTGAAGGTTTGTGTCTTTCCTTATAGCTGGGAAGTTTTCTGCTATTATTTCATTGGATAGTTTTTCCATGCCTTTTCCTTTCTCTTCCCCTTCTGATTGAGATGCTTGTGCACTTGACGTTGTCTGCTAGCTCTCTTAGATTTTCTTCATTTGTTTAGCATTATATTTATTTATTTATTCTGCCTATGTTATCTTGAAAAGACCATCTTCACAATCAGAAATTATTTCTTCTGTTTGTTCTAACATGCTATTCAAGCTCTCAGATGTGTTTTCTTTTTTCTTTTTTTATTTAGTTGAATAAATCCTTCATTTCTAGGAGTTCTGCTACATTCTTTTTTAAGGTATTAATCTCTTTGTAAATTTCATCCTTCATATCCTGGATACTTTTTCTCATTTTTTTGTCATCTGAGTCTTCTCGTATCTCATTGGGCTTCCTTAAGATTGCTAACCAGAATTCCTTTTCAGTCATTTCAAGGGTTTCCTGCTCTATGGGCTCTGGACTTGAGAATTATTGTATTCCTTCTGTGGTGTCATATTTTCCTTCACATTCACATTTCTAGTATCTCTACATTGATGTGTGGTCATCTGGTAGAGTAGTTGCTTCTTCTATTACTCTGGAGTGGGCTTGAGGAGAGAGACTTCCTCCTGTAGATTTACTTTATATTGACCATTGAGTGGGTCTTTTGCTATTGGTTCCAGGTAGATGCAGTAGTGTAGTCTTCATGTGGGAACTTAGGCCATATTCATTTTTTGGAGTTGCATGTGAGTGCCTCTGTGGCCTAGGCACTTAGTGATTCCTTGCTGAGGTTAGTGACACTGTGTTGGTTTGTTGGGTTCATGGGTGAGCTCTCGAGTTCTTGGGAGAAGTGCCTGGATGCCCTTTCACTCTTTGGCTGGGGTAGGTGACCCTGGGAAGGCTTGATGACACCCCAGCTAGTGGCCCATGGCCCTGATGGGTTCACTGGGATTTATTGGAGATCCTCAGTTTGAATAAAGAAACTCTGACCTTGGGCAGTGTTTTTCTTCCTCCCCCCCGCCAGATGTGTTACCACACATGGCAGTGTAATTCCCCCTGTGGGTAGAAATTCCCCTTAGGTCATGGGTCTATAATCACTTACCTGTTTTCCCAGGCTTTGCTGGTGACTTTCCTTCTACCAATGCCATCGAGTGGGCTGTGTGCTGCCCGCATGGTGGTGGCAGCTGCTGCTGTGACAATGAGCTGCCCTTGCAGCCAAAGTGGCTGTAGCAGTGGTTGCAGTAGACCACCTGTGCAGCAGCAGTGTCCATGGCAGTGGTGAGGGCTGACCATGGCTACTGAGGTTCCCCTCGTGCACTTCCTACCACCTCCTAGAAAGGTGGGTGGCTCTGTGCTTCAATTTTTTGATCTGTGAAATGAGAGAAAGTGTAAAATCATATTTCATGAAGTTGTGAAGATTTCATGCAAATGTTTAAACAGTTTCTGTCACATGTGAAGTTCTTGATATGTTTAGCTATTGTTTCAAGGAAACGATAAATGGTATTATGGTACAAGTCAATCTATAATATTGTTGTTCTAAGAAAGGGTAGGAATTTCAGGGATTCTATAAAAAAGTGTAGTTCAGGTAGTTTACAGTTAAAGAAGATGGGATGCTCACAGCTTTGGAGTCAGACCAACACTGTGTAGACCAGCCTCTATCAGATGTGTAACTTTGGTTTAGATGCTCTTAAGCCTACTTTTCTTTCTTTTGTAAAATGAAATTATAATACTATCACACAGGTTTTTTGTTTATTTTTTAGCAGAAAAATGGAGAAATGTTAATATGTATAGTTGGCTGATGTCTGGAGATAGTAGGCCTTTGAGATATTGGTGTTGTAATATTGGCGGTGCTCAAAGACGGGTGTGGTACAAACACAGCAAAAGAAAGTACACAGTAGAGATATGAGCTCAGTGCACAGCAAAATCACCTGCAGAACTGAAGCTAGGGTTTTCCTCTGGCATCGGATAAGGCAGTTGAGGCTTAATCTAGCTCAGCTGAGGAGTCAAGTTCTGCGGGGGTTGAACAGCCCAAAGATGGTGTTAAGAGATTCTAGGGCAGCACCAGGGATAGCTCCTAGTAGCCCTCAGAAAGGCAGACCACTTCTGCTTCCCTCTCCTAGTCTCCTTTAGGTTTTCCAAAGTTGGGTTCCTTTTAAGACAATTCCCAACACTAATGAAAACCAAGTTGAATCCTTTATTTATTCATCACTTTCAATGATGAGGGGATGACCATGATATGGCCCATGTTTAGATGGGAGACAAGGGATAAATTTCTTTCTGGCTGGGTGAGAGCTGTTTTTTAAACATTATCATAATTCTTTTGGTTATCTTATTTCTACAAATTGATGGATTTTTAAGGCCAAAGTCATAGAACACAGTTGCATTCAGGTCTGTTTTGAGGTATTTTGTAAGAAACTCTGAATTTAGAAAGCAAATCACAAAAGACTGTATAGGTGATATATTTTTAAATACAAAACTTGGGGAAAAATAATATATTGCTTAGAAATACATACATATGTGGTAAAAGTATAAAGAAAAAAGAGACTGACAAACACAAAATTTAAGATAGTGGTACCTCTATATAGAGGGTGGTGGATCAAATGAGGGAAATTACTGGTAGATTAAACCATATTAGTAATATTTTTATTTCTTAGAAGGGGCGTAAGTTTATTGGTTTATTAGTAAATGATGAAAAAATTTCCAGAATTACTGAAATTATCCTAGGTAACTGCCTCCTTCTCTGCCTGATCATAAGTTAAAACTTATATCCCTGTCACCTTTGTAAGACAATATGGAAGCGCTGTACTATGTGTTCAGGTATAAAGACAAAAGCACCTTCCCACTGCAATTCCATCAAGCTAGCTCCAGATGCATCAGTTTTCTCTTAAGTCAATTCACTGTCTCAAAAATATTGATGAACAATTGTGCTAATAGCAAAAAGTCTTACAATGTTTACCATTCTTTATAAGAAACTCACTGGCCCATATGCCTGAAAATAATGCTTTGGGTAACTGGAATTTGAACTTGCTTCCTTAGAGAGGAGTTAATTCTATTGTTATTCCAGTTATGACTCCTTCTAGGGCTGATTGTGGTGCAGAAGTGTTCTTTGTTTTTCTTTTTCTACTTCTTTTGCCCACCCTCTGCCCCGCTCCCCGCTTCTTTTGAATGCTGTGTGACTTGTAGCCTTGCTTTTCTTTGCTTTGAAGTTCCTGCCAAATCAACTGGGCTCATTGCCCAGAGAGATTAGAATTGAGAGGTGAATAGATAAATTAGTACCCAATTTTGTTCCAAGGGCCTTTTCAGGGACTAGCTTCTCATAAAAGGTCAGACGGGTGGACTTTCAAAAGCAAGTATCCTGGACTTGAAGAAAGAATTTCTGAGTTCAAGTACAAGCTCCAAATATTAACAGCTGCATAGGACTCTGACCCTGGTTTGGTAACTTAGTTCTTCTTGGTAACTGTCTACTCCTTTATAAAATTGAGAGAAATAACAATTGTCACTTCTCCCTTAGTGTTAGAGTGGAGTAAAATAAATAAAAAAATGTTTTGTGAATACAAAATTGCCATGTTAATATACAATATTATTATAATCATCAATTTCTCTCCATTCCTCATCCGCCTTATCTAATTCCTCACAAAGTCCTGTCAATTTGACTTCCTAAATACGTAGAATGTGTCCACTTCTCTCTGCTATTACTACAACGTAGTCGAAGCTACCATTTTCTCCCTATCAGAGCTTCCTATTTGCCCTTCCTTTTTCTTGTGATAACCATGCAATGCATTTGCCCAACTGGAGACAGAGAAATCTTTTACAAAATGCAAATCTGATTATAATACTCTTCTTAGAACTCTGCACTGTTATCCCCTTGTTATCAATAAAGACTAAAATCTTACATAGGTTTAAGAATTCTGCACGATCTACCCCAATCTACTTTTCTTACTTCACCTCACTCCATACTAACCCTCAATTTTTGCATCACAACATCATAGACAAATTTTTTTTAAAACTATTTTCTTTGGTATTACATATTTCAATGCATTAACCATTATCCTATGCACCACATACCCTAATTCAGAAAAGTAAGATATAAAATGAAACATAAAATACAGGAAAAGAAAGATGAGATTATATATACTGGGAACATTGATGAGTCTCTGCATGCTGTTATTTTATAGTTGCCTTATTTTCTCAAATTCAAAAGCATTTCAAAGATAATTCACAGGTAATATGTTTTAGGGAAATATTTGAGAGTGAAATGGAAGTCACCTTGATGGATGGGGTTAGGAAACCTTCATAAGCTCACGGATATTGAAGGAATGACATTTTATTCTTCTGAGTACTGCTTACTTCTAGGTAATGGGTAGGGAAATTTAGTATGTTGCCTGTCTTTTCTAAAACATTTTTTTATGCTTTGACATGTTGAGTTGGATTGATTCACCTGTGTAATTGAAAAGCATAATTTGGTCTTAGTGTAATTGGTCTTCTCTTGGAACGCTTATCTGACAGGACAGATCAATTATTAGGTTGGTTCTGCCTTCCACCCACACACAGATCAGAACATATGTAAATTTTTCCTGGAAATTCACTTATTAATGTTATTCATATATAAACAAGCATGTGAAACCCCATTATATCCACCTCTCTCTCTCTCTGTCTCCCTCATACATATGTGTGTATGTGTATAAAGACAAATGAATTAAGTTTTCATTCATATTAATTACTTCTGTTAATGATAATCTTATTAAATTTCACAGGTGTCCACTAGTATTTTTAAGATATAAATACAAAATAAACAAGAAAGAGGGTTAAGATTGGTTTTCTTTATATTATTACTAATTAATCAGCCACTCTGAAAAATGTACGTCTTCTTATTCAAGTTACATACTATCCACGAAGTTAAAAGTAGTCTTGCTCCCACATACCTCTTCTTATCCAATCCATCTTCTTTCAAATTGCCATGAGAGTTAGCTTCCTGAGAAACAAGTCTGATGGTGTCACTCTCTTGTTTATCACTCTCTTGTTTATGAATCTTTCTGGCTCCACATTATCTAAAGGAAAAACGCCAAACTTATGTGCCTTCAGAATCCTACCCAACTCAGCATTGCTTGCCATTCTCCCTTTCTAGACCTCAAATGTCAGTCACAATGAGCTTCTCAATATTTTTCATGCAGGACACGTCTTGTCACAACTTGGGGATTTTTAAATTCTATTTTCTCTTCCACGAGTATCCTTGACTTCTTTTATATCTAGAAAAATATCATTTATGCTTTAAGACCCAGCTAAATGGCACTTTATGTGAACATTTTCTTGATTTCCTTAAGCAGAGTTGACTCTTCTTTTCTGGAACATTCAGTGTGTACCATTATTAAAGCACTTGCAGATTTATGTTGCAATCATTCGTTAACATGTTCCTCTCTCTCTTGATTGTGACTTCCTTTGAGGCAGGGACCCTGTATTAGGATACCATTAATTTGCTATAAAAACAAACAAATCAGCAAACGAAAATAACAAGATAGGTTTTCTCTCATTCATTTGATCAGAAGCAGTTCACAGTCGACATGGGGACTCCATGATGTTAGAACATATAGTCTTTTCATTGTTTATCTCCTCTCTTCTCTAAATATAGCTTCCATCTTGCCATTTATAATAGTTGTTCTAGTTTCTGCCATTCTGAAATTGGCCAATCTGAAAAATGTGTATTTCTCCTTATTCATGTTACATGCTGATGGAGTTTGGATGTGTTGTCCCCTCCAAAACTCATGTGGAAATTTGATCCCCAGCGTGGCAGTGCTGGAAACTGATTGAGCCATCGGGGCAGATCCCTCATAAATGGATTAATGCTCTCCCTGGGGTGGGGGGATTAATGAGTGAGTTCTTGCTCTGTTAGTTCACACAAAAGCTGGTTCTTTAATAGACCCTGGCACCTCCTCTCCCTCTCTCTTGCTTCCTCTCGCCACGTGGTCTGCTTGTATCCACTGGCTGCCTGTAGCTTTCCACCATGAGTAGAAGCAGCCAGAGGCCCGCACCTGTTGCAGCTGTCCCAGAATCATAACCCAAATAAACCTCTGTTCTTCATAAATCACTCAGTCTCAGGTATTTCTGTTATAGCAACACAAAAATGGACTGAGACACATAGTATTCAAGAAGTTAAAATAGTCTTCATTACATCTACAGCCAGTAAAAGGAAAGGGAGAAAGCGACGGGGAGGTGCAAGATCCAGAATTTGACCATATCCATCACTTCCATCACACTGGTTTGGAGGGTGGAAGATGGAGCCTTACGTTGGCTGTCAATTGTTACCCACTCAAAATACTACAGCTATGGAAGTGGAGAAAAAAATACCAGGAGAACATAACCACTGTCTATCACAGAACACATATTTGATTACATAATGCATAGCATAGTGTTGGTTCATATTAGGAATCATTAAATCCTTGATGAATGAATGGAGGAACTGCAAAAATCACAGCAATTTAGAACTGCAATGGATCTGTAAATCATCTAGCTCTGTACTCTCTCATTTCACAGGCGAGACAGTTGAAGAACGTGTGATTTTGCTGGATTTACTCTATTATGGTCAGAAGTTTATTGGCATAAAAAAAATTAAAGCAGTAAAATTACCTTGAGATTCCAAAGGATCTTCAATAGGAGAGTATACTTTTTAAAGGAGAGATTACATCTCTGTTGGATTGCATTGAAAGCCTTTATCCTCAAAGAGACCAATGGGAAATCAAAACAAAATTAAGAAAGTTTGGACTAAATCTCTATAATGAAATGTTTCAACATAATTAACATTTTTAATTTTAAAAATAATTATATTTTTTCCTTGAATTTAATTCAAGTCTATGACACAAACTGATAAGATACAAAATGATAGCATGAACAGTAAACAGGCATTCTATCCTTTCTCTAGCCTCCCAGTTTCCTTCTTTGGGAGAATTATCATTATCAGTTTCTTGCATATCATTCCAGGGATAATCTGTGCAACCAAAGGTAGCTGATGGCATGCAGTTTTGTATCTTGCTTTTTTTCACTTTACTTATTTCGTAGATCTGATAGGGCACATATGAAATTGAAAAAGATGCAAACATGGAAATATGGGCTTAGCTTTTACTTGTATAATGAAACCCTTTTTAAATTCAAAAGATAATTTCTTCAAAATTAATCATATCTTCTTCAACCAGCCCTGACATTTGACCCTCCACCTGTAGGTATCAGCTCTTTTTTGGTTTTGTGCTCTGGATACACTAGCCTCCTGCCTATTCTAAGAACAGGCCAGGCCCTTTGCAACATTGGTCTTTGCACTTCCTGTAATCTCTGCCTTGGACCTTGCGCCCCTGGCAATTTGCATGGCTGACTACTTATTTTTCAGGTTTCCACTTAAAAGCTAGTTCTGCAAAAAAGACTTCCATAGCATTCTCTGTATAGTTCACAGTTCACCTCCAGTGTCTGCTGTTATTTCTACGCAAGCACACTGTGTAGATACTTTGCAGCACTCACCCAGTCTGTAATTGTGGTGCTTCTTTATTTTTTGGATCAACGAGTATTTGGTAAATGAAAATGAAAACAAAAACAAGTGAGCCATAAACAAATTCCTCTGTGAAGCCTGTTCATTAATTACTCTGTGCCCCTTCTCCGCTTCATTGAGCTCTTTTTCAATCCCTTTACATACAAAAGTACATAAAATATAAAATTGCAAATACAGTGTGAGGAAAGATATAATGGCTTTTTCCTTTCGTTCTGATAATTAACACTACAGACATCTCATCTACCGAATTCTTTCACTTCCTTGTGATTTCCCATAGTATCATAAATTTTTTAATAGGCAGTATTTTCTCAATGATCTCTTCTCATCCCATATTTACATTTGCTATTTTTTACAACTTCTCTGACACTAAATAGGTTAACCGCTACCTGAGAAATGTGACAAATATGGTTAGCAAAGAATTTGCCAAGAATCTTTTACAAATAAGGCCAGATAATCATTTCAATGATCAACAAAATGAATGCTAGTGCTAGAGATGGAATAAAGTTAACATTAGCAAGGCAGCGATTGAACGATGTTAGAATTTGATTTGTTCATATTAATTCTTCTTACATCAGCATTCTTCACAATATCACAGAGGAAGAGCCTAGATGCTTCTGATCAAAATGTGTAAGTAAGTATTGAACTGCACCTGATCATAGAGGAGTTAGTATCACATAGGTGCTAACATTAAGAGTGTTTGTATAGTTGCCGATCCTCTTCTTAAAGCAGAACCTTTAATTCCTTTGTAAACACGCTAAACATTTGTTCATTGTTAAGAATATTTGTCCCACATTATTGCTTTTAAAATAATTTTTTACTTTTTGTCTAAAATTTTAATTTCCCAAATTTATCAAATATTTTGTGATTTCCGTTTTTCCTTTTCATCCTTCAACAAATATTAACTGGTCACTTGTATCAGGCACTATGAGGACACAGGAATGTGCGAGATGGTAAAGAGCACCTAAGAGTAAAGGCCTTCTTCTTTTGTATTGTTAAGATCCATAAATGAATTTTCAAATCTTTAGTTTTCTGCGAAATTGAGCCAAAGATATATTTTTACCATACACTAAGTAACTTGTAAAAAGGACTTACTTAAATTATTATTATTTTATTGTTATAGTAATGCAGATTC
The DNA here is from genome assembly GCF_027409185.1 of Cynocephalus volans. Lineage (NCBI taxonomy): Eukaryota > Metazoa > Chordata > Mammalia > Dermoptera > Cynocephalidae > Cynocephalus > Cynocephalus volans. The sequence continues at coordinate 32,769,560 of NC_084474.1, read as the reverse complement.
ATTAGAGAAAGTTTTAAAAGTATAAATATGGAAAAAAAGTGACATAACATATGACTGATTAGAAGTCTCTCTCTTCATGTATATAGATTTCAAATTGTTTTTCTAAGAATAGGTACATGAATATATATACACACATACACAGTTTATTTACAAAATTATTTTATGTTATATATGAGGTACTTCAAAAAATTTGTGGAAAAATAGAATTAAAAGATAGCACAAATCTTTCCATAAATGTTTTGAAGTCCCCACTTATGTGGTTTGTAACTTTTTAAAAAAACATAACCATCTACTGTGAACATCTATCAATAAAGAAATTAACATATTTACTAGGAATATATATGATTACCACATTTATTAATATCATTTATTTAACCAATCTTTGTTGTATATTATGATTGTTTCTTTTTTTAAATCTATTATTCAAATCACCGTCTTGAATATACTTATGCATACATCTTTTTCTAATTACTTCTTAAGCTAAGATTTCTAGAAGTATGGTTGCAAAATGATAACAATAATACTTTACCAAGTATTTTAATTAGATTCACTCAATACTTGCTTTATATTTATTTACTCATTTAATCCTCACAACAACCCTGTGAGGTAGATACTAAGATACTAACATGTATAGAATTCAACACAACATTGATTGAATTGAAATGGCCAAGTGTAAAAAGCACTATTATTATGTACCATTAAAAGAGAAAATAAACACTGTCAATTAACTTTAGAGAAATATGTAAACATACTTGTTAGAATTAATAAAGTATAGTGTCTTGCTCAAGATTCTGCAGTCTTTAAGTGCAGAGGTGTCATATTAATCCAAGCCAACTAGTTTTGGAGTCTACATTCTTATTTTTTATTCTACATTTGTATTTTCTCTCAAAAATGTGTTTACGTTTTTAAGCCTTTTAATACGGTTGACTTCCAGAAAGGTTGGAGCTATTTGCACTTCTTTAGCACAGTTAAAAAAAAAAAAAAAAAGTTTCTGCATGTCTTTGGCAATATTGGTTGCTATCATTTTACTCTTTTTATCAGCATGAAAGGTTAAAAATATAATATAGTTTGAGTCCATTTGATTACTCTTGAGGTAAATATTTTTATCAAACATTTATGGATCATTTGTATTTCATCATTTAAAAATTTGTTCCTTTATCTCTTTACCTATTAAGTATACTAACCATTTGTTTATCATTGCAAATATTTTCTATTTGTTACTTTTGTCTTAACTTTGTTAATAATTTGTTTTTAATTAAAAACTAAACTTTATAAATTTTTTCCTACATAATTACTGCTTTTAATGTAACTCATCCCCATTTAAATATTATGTTAATTTTAGCAATACATTTTTTTCTTAACTCTACCTGTACTAATCAAGAACTGATGCTTACTGAAAAAAGAAGAAGTAATTTTAAAAACTACTGGAAAATTCATAAAATTCAAGAAAAACTGGAAAATCAGTTTTGAAAACTGAGCAGGAACCAAGGGGAATGTTGGGGAGAGATACGGGCAAAATCATTCTAAAACAATTCTCTGGTGAGGATCTCAAAGCTGACAGTGCTACTGAGTACTGGATGCTGTGGGTTGTCACCAACAGCCATAATAACTAGATTTTGTCATTGCTACTACTGTTGTCAGAATGAATTTTACACTAGGATATAAACTTCACATTTAACGTTCTGTCCAAGAGGAACTAATTGTTTGAAGAAAGATCCATATGCCCATAGTAAAATCAGGTTTTGAACTTTAGTGATTTCATAGTTTGAATTATAAATGTCAAGGATAAGAAAAAGAACAGTAGAAAAATGTATAACTACCAACTTAAAGAGGGTAGAAAAGAAATAATAATAAAAGTGATTTATAAAAGAAGTCAAGGAAGGGGGAAAATAGGAGCATATAAATAGGCATATCTAAGGAAAAGCAAATAGTAAGATACTAGATATATACAAATTATATCAATAATTGTATTAAATATAAATGGACTAACTGCTCCAATTAAATCCCTGTCAATGTCAGAGTAAATGATAATTTTAAAAAATTTACTGTATGCTGCTTAAATATGAGACTTGGAGAGACAAAGTATAAAGACACAAAAGAGTTAAAAGTTAAATAATGGGAAAATATATGCTATGCAATATGAACCTCCCTAAAAATTATGACTTATGTAGTTATAGTAATATTAAAGTAATGTTAATTAAGGAAGAATTACTACAGAATGATTAATAAAATTGATTATCCTTAGCAAGATAGAGTAAGAAAAAAGAACATGAATTATCCATATCAAAAATTAAAAAGGGACTTCAAAACAGATCCTATAAAGATTAATATGATAATAAAAGGAGAGTACTCACAACCTTCTGCCAATAAATCTGAAAATTTAGATGAAATGACTAAATTTCTTGGAAAACACAACTTAGAATTCTATACAAGAATAATAAAAATACGATTGTTATATATGTATAAAAGAATTGTCTTATGGTCTGAATGTTTGTGTCCCTCCCAAATTCATATGCTAAAAACCTAATCATCAATGTGGTGGTATTAGGGGGTGGAAGCTTTGGGAGGTGATTAGATTATGATGGCTCCACCTTCCTAAATGGGATAAGTGCCTTTGTAAAAGAGGGCCCAGAGAGCTGCCTTGCCCCTCTGCCATGCAAGGACACAGCTAGAAGGGGCTATCTATAAACCAGAAAGCAGATCCTCACCAAATATTGAATCTGCTGGCACCTACATTGTGGACTACCCAGCCTCAATATCTGTGAGAAATACATTTCTGTTGTTATATATAAGCTCTCAGTTTAAGGTATTTTGTTATAGTAGCTTGAATGAAATAAGACAAAAATTGATACTGAGAAGTATGAGTGCTATTGTAAGAAATCCCTAAAATGTGAAAGCAGTTTTTGAATTGGGTAATGGGTAAAGGTTAGAACAGTTTTGAGGTGCATGTTAGAAAAATTCTACATTGACTGTTGAGGATGATTCCGGTGAGGGTTCAGAAAAAGGAGCTGTAGAAAGCCTTGATATTCTTAGAGAATACATATGAAATAATGATCAAAATATTGCTATAAATATGAACGGTAAAGGCCATTCTGATGAGGGTTCAGATGGAAATGAAAAACATGGAAAACAGAGGAAAGTTGATCTTCTTAAAAGGTGGCAAAAAATTTAACTGAATTGTGTTCATGTCCAAGTGTCTTGTAGAAGGTAGAACTTCAGTGATGAAACAGTGTATTTAACTGAAGAAATTTCTAAGCAAAGTGTTGAAGGTTTCACTTATCCTATTTTGAGTGTTTACAGTAAAATGTGAAAAGAGAGAAACAATTTAACACAAAATTTTTAACCAAAAGGGAAACAGATTTTTAAAATTTAAAAAATTCCCAGCCTATCTATATGGAAAGGAATGAGAAAGTTTGTTCCAAAGAGAGCACCATGGGTGTGGCCAATTCACCAAGGGTGTGGCCAATCTGATAAGGAGATTATTCAGCCACCTACACAGAAGCCAGAGCCTATTGTTCAAAAAAATGGAAGAGGGACTCAGGAGGCATTTCAAAGATTACTGGGGCTGCCCTTCCCATCATGGGCCTGTAGAATTAGGACCTGGGGGACAAAACAGTTTCAAAAAAGGGACCTTGGGTACCCATGGACCCTCTGTGCTTGCTTCCCAGCACTACCTGCAGGGTGTTTCCTGCATTTCTGCTAGGCATTCCGTGTTCAGCTCCAGCAGGCCCACATACAGTGCAGACAGCAGTGGCAGTCCCTCTGCAGCGCACAGGAGATAAACATTGGTTGTGTCCCCATGGTGCCATTTCTGCTGACTTGAAGAGTGCACAAGCCATGGGAGTGTGGCTATCTCCACCTCAGTGCAAATCACAGGAGAGAATTTGGTGGTAATTTCAAATTTCTGAAATGTATCATTGAAGAAGACATATTTAGCAGTTGACAAAGTTCTCACATGGGTTCCCTAACTTAGGATTAAAGCTGTTATAATAGAGTGAAAGCAATTATGATAGGAAAAGGCCATTAAGTCCCTGAAATTGCCCTAACCCTCCCAGCCAAAATGCTAAATTAAATATCCTGAGGGGAATGACAGTTTCATGCTACTCTCAAAGAGGTAAAGATACAGGTTGGTGATCTTCATAATATCCTCATTTAATTCAATTTGGCTCCTGCAAAAATAAGATGGATCACTAGATATATCAGTGGACTACCATAAACTTAATGAGTGATAGCCTTAGTTTCAGCTACTGTGCTGGGTGTTGTACCTTTACTCGAGAACATTAATACAGCTTCTGGTGTGCAGTATGTGAATAGCAATCTGGTGAATGTATTCTTTTTAATACCCAGCAAAAAATTGATCAGAAATAGTTTATGTTCACAGCATTTATTCATGGTATTACCAAAGGGAATCTGGACTATATCTCAACAGTCTACAGACCAACCCATTGCCATCGATGGCGTTATGTTCATCTGAACACATGAGCCAGGAGTAGCAAGTACTGAGCATACTACATGACAGCACCACTTGGGAGGCCAAGAGAGAAGTTGTGAGGGGAAATCTTGTTAATTCATCAAACTACAGACAGGGTGTCTGGTCACCTACTTTGTGTGAAGAGAGAAGTGCCTTGAGAAAAGAATATTTATAGTCTCATGGGCAACAGCGAATAGTTCAGCTAGTTAGTTGGGAGCCTCAAAAGAGAAAAATTGGAAAATGTGGCAAGGATGTCTAGGGAAATGTCAGGTAAGTAGACCTATGGGGATGAGCAAAATGTTTAACATCTTTTTTTGTACCACACCAGTGAGAATCCACTATGGAAGAGGCACTAAACAACCAGGTGGTCAAGATGAAATAGAGAGTTGATGCCAATCTACCATCCAGCTACATGCACCTCAAAAGGTCTAGCTGGAGGAAGGGCAGTCGCTAATGGGTGGCAGAGGAGAGATATAGCGACTATCAGTTTGACCATAAGACCAACTACAGCAATAAGAGCTGGAGTTTGCCCAATTAAACCTCATCCCATAAGTTTCTCCCCAAATTTTGACCAATCATAAATTATCATTGTGCATTCCAAGTCCTATAAACATGTACAAAACTACTGTGGTGTATTATAAAGTGCTATTGTATGTTCATTCAGGTCAGATACTAACTCCAGTAAACATTACATGATTAATGGTGATCTTGTTTACCTTATTGAATTATATAGGCATTTGGAAAGATAATTTACATGTCTGTTTTTTAAAAAATCATACTTCTCTTACTTTCAAATACACTATAAAGGGGCTTTAAAAATTATAAAACATACAAGGATATGAGAATTAAAAAATAATATGAATCTTCACATGAACTTTTTGAAGTTCCCTCATATTTAGAAAGAGGAATTTGAAATAAAGATAAAAGAGGGTTCGGAAATAATAAAAAATAATGAAAATAGTTGTGTTTGCAACTTGATACAGTTATTGCAATTGGCCACTGTATTTCTTCTTAAAAGTGTATATTTCCTGACAACCAGAGCCTAAAAGGAAATAAAATGATAAGTGAGTTATATGTAATGCCAGAAATCACACATTAAAAAAAGTTAATTGACATGAAATAATTGCACATATTTATGGGGTACTGAGTGATATTTTGATATGTGTGTATAATGTGTGATGATCAAATCAGAGTAATTAGCATATCCATCATTGCAAACATTTATCATTTTTTGAGTTGAGAACATTTGAATTCCTCTCTTCTAGCCATTTGAAAATACACAAAAATTGCTGTTATAAACACCTAACACTACTATAGAACACAAGCATTTAATCTTCCTATCTAGCTGTAACTTTGTATCCATTATCCAACTTCTCCTTATCCCGCATTTTCTCTCTACCCTGCCTAGCCTTTTAGCAAACACAATTCTACCCTCTGCTTCTGTAAACTCAACTTCTTTAGCTCCCATAGATGAGTGAGAACACCCAATATTCATCTTTCTGTGCCTGACTTACAGAAATCACACATTTGTTTGAAATTTTAAGGAAGTATTTCTTAGCACTATTCTTTAGAAAGAGTTTATTATTATAATTATATAGAGAACACTGAGCAAAAATAATGGAGATTATATTCAGTTGCAGATTTAGAGGAAAGGGAATAGAACTAATTTTTATTAAATGCTTAGTATTTGTTAGGCATGTTTAATAGGTAATCTTATGGAGATTTAGAGAGATTACACAACTTACCCAAGGTTACATAAGTAATACATGGTGATCAGAACTTGAATTCTGGTTTGTCTTCCAAAACCTACATGAGTTCTTTCTACTATATTAGGCTGCAGAGTATATATCCTGTTCCCTATATGGCCCTTCTGTATATTGATTCTTCATTAAAAATGGCATCTGTAAGTTAATTTTATAATAGAAAGAAGATATACTTGGTGTGTCTTAAGTTAATGTAGACTAAATATATCATCCTCTTGATCTAAGTTAATGTAAGTTAAACTATATGAAATTGTCAATATTGATCATGTTTGAAGCACGTAAATGGTAATACAATATTTCAACTAATAAAAGGATTAAACTCTGAGAAGGAGAAAAGCAATTCCTAACACCTAGGCCTAACATTTATGCCTGGCAATGCTAGGAGCTGGCCTGGCACTTACAGGTTGGCTATGGAGTTTTCTTGAGGAGCATAAACTATCTTAAAGATCGCCAACATCTGACAAAGTTGCTCAGTGAATATGTGAAGAAAGACAAAAATAAGACTGCTCTCTAATTACGCTTATGCACAAACAAATTCAAGGTCACCGTGCGAATCTCAAAAATTACCAAATATCCCTCTTAACAGAACCGAATGCTGCTGCTTTACCAATCTCAGCTCCAGACCTGCTTAATTCCTCCCTTCTCCTTGATGAAAATTATTGAGTTACTTAAGTATAGTATTGCCCCTTTTTTCCAAGAACACCCAATTTAGAAAAAATACCTGTTTCCTTGAACACTTCCCCAAAATCCACTAGTATGAATCCAAATCCCTTAAATCCCTCTCAACTCCTTACTGAGACATCCCATAGTTCTCCATGGTGTTTGGTTTCTCTGGTTGCCCCAGTGAATAAAGCTAACTTCATGTGACTTGCAGGTGTGTACCTGGCAGTGTTTGCCTGCAGGGTCCGGTCAGAAGTGGAGATTCCCAGGATTTATCTGAGATTTGCTGCCTTGGAACAGGATCCACACAACTAAGTAATAGTGAACTCCTTGTGTCTTTAGCTGTTTGAGGCATTGCCCTACCCATGGCTGAGCATTACATTCCTGCTGATTTGGTCTTTGTTTGCAGGTCATTATTAACTCAGAGAATATGGAAAAAGTGCCATCTCAAATGAGCCCTTTCCATTATGCTTCTGCTGGATAGTGGTTAGGTCAAAGTTGACCTCCTTGACCAATGCCTCAAATCATGATATGTTTTAGGATTGGTTAAAGAAAGATACCATAAATTAAAATCAATGCAAACAGGTGCCAAGATGACAGTCTCCATGAAAATTAGAGAGCCTGGCATATTCAGGTTGAGGTACAGGCCATCCTACCTCTTTAAGGTTATAGACTGTAGGTACATGTGCAGAAAGAGCCCGAACTGAGGAAGTATAATTTCCTTATCTACTGGGACACATAGGTAAATGCAATGCTGATGTATTGATTTAAAAAAGCACAGAAGGTTTTCTTTTGGCTTAAAAACTGTTGGATGTTATTAATTGGCAATATTGACCCTAAGATGATTTCATTATGAAATCATAACATGATATGATTTCCCCACAGGGTACATGTCCCAAGATCCCTAGTGGATTCCTGAAACCACAGATAATACTGAATCCTATGCACACTATGCATAAATTTATTTTTCCTGTTTCATGATTTCACAATAGAAGGTTTGTTCTTACCATAGACCGTAGCAGCATCTGCATGCAATTCTTTTACTTTCCGTATTAAGTCGAGAACTTTCAACTTTTCAGTTAAAGGAAGCACCTTACATCTTCTCTTTGGCATATCTGAATTGCCAGCATCACAATTCCTGCACTTTGGGGCTCTTATCTTAAAATAAGTGTTACTTGAACACAAGCACTGTGATACCTTGACAGTCGATCTGATAACCAAGATGGCTAGTAAGTGACCAAAAGATGGGTGGCATCTACATTGATGGATCCACTGGACAAAGGGATGATCCATGTCCTGGGCAGGACAGAGCAGGACTAAGTGAGATTTCATCATGCTAGGCAGGACAGCATGCAATTTAAAACTTATGAGTTGTTTTATTTCTGGAATTTTCCATTTAATATTTTCAGACCATGGTTGACCACAGGTAACTGGAAATGCAAAAAGTGAAACTGTGGATATGGGGGGACTACTGTATGTAAAACATTAGATTTACAATATATGTCCTCAGTAGTCATGGAAACAATTATTTAATACAACCGCTTTAGTGTCTGACTATAATTCTAAATATTCTAACATGATTACCTTATTTTTTATAACTTTTTGTTATAAAACATTTCAAACATAACACAGAAGTAAAGAGAATGGTATAAGGAACTCAAAGACAGTGGCTTTATCATGATAGTGGCTGTCATGTTTTAGCCATCTTCCGATCCTTTTTCCCTCCCTGATAGATCCATTTAAAGCAAATCTGTGGTATGATGTAATTTTAATACTTCTTAGATGGGTTACATGAAGATATTTCTGAAAATAATTAGCCAAATGTTCCCATGTATTTTTAAGATGCCTATTACCATCTGCTAGTAAAACAGATTTATCAGTATGGCAAAGGCTTTTGCCTTCTTCTACGTGCCTATCTGCTAGGGCAGGTAGGGAAACAGTCAAATTATTTAGATATAAAGTTTAGAAGAAAGTAGCAATGATACCATTCTGATTTACACTATTTATAACTTAGTTTACAAAAAATGAATCTCTTATCTGGGTATATAATATGACACAGGATTTGAAGAAAAATTAAAACTCTCGAACTGATTCCCTGATCACCTCCTCCTGCACCCCACAACTAGAATTCCTTTCTTCCTCTGGCTTGTTTTTTTTATACTATATGAGAACACTTAGAACAATCTCAGCAGTAAGTCAACTACCTTTGATGCTGGGGAAGATCATTTTTAATTGCCTTCTCTACTATTTCACACCCAGAGCAGATTATTTTTATCCCTTTTTACAAAATTATTTTCAATAATAATGATAAAATGAAATAATAATAATCAGAAAACATGTGCAGGAAAAAAGTAACATATTAATATTTCCAAAAGAGTACACTCTCTAAGTTTCAGAGAATAATTTGCACACAAAATGACAAAATTGAAGTAATTCAGTTTCTATTTCTTTATTTTATAAGCTGTAGTAGATTGAATTATGTGCCCCCAGAACTCATTGAAACTTGAATTGTGTCCCCCAAGTTTCATGTATTAGAAATTTAGCCCCCACTGTGACTGTTAAGAGGGTGGCAAGTCCTATTATGGTAATTGAAAGGTGGGACCTTGAAAAGGTGATTGGATTATAAGACCCTGCAGTAGTGAATGGATTAATAATGGTAGTCATGGGTGTGGGGCTGAGAGCTTTAAAAGAAGAGGAGAGTCTGTCTCTCTCTCTCTCTCTCTCTCTGCTCTGTCTGCTTTGCCATTTGCACAATGTGATACACTGCCCTCACTTTCACTACCACCAAGAACTTCACCAGCTGTGTCCCCTGGACTTGGGACTTCCTAGCCTCTGAAACTGTAATTATTTATTTGAAATCTAACAGTGAAAAGCAGGAATATGTAATACCACAGGGATTGGAGATACAGAAAGCATATGAAGAGAGCTTAAGTGACTTCAAACAGTTACAAACTTAGTCTCAAAATGAACATGTGCTGCAGGGGCCATCTGTTTAACTGGACTTCTGTGAATTAACCGCCACCTATAATACATGATAAAGGATAAGTAATTAAATTGGTCTGATTTAAATCTTGCATATATAGTATATTATTAAAACCCAACAGGAACTACAACAATTGTTTTAAACTTAGACCTGTTGAAGATATTTTTCTAGGAGGAGTATTTTATCTTTGACATTGTCTAGAATTGCTGGAACATGTTGATAATACAAGGGGTCTTCAAAAAGGTCATAGAAAGATTCATATTATCTTTTAATTCTATTATTTTCCACAAACTTTTTGAAGTACCCTTGTAGAACAGCAGACCAAGTTGCAGCCAGTTCGTCACTGTTATTAGATTCTCCATGGGCAATGCACCCTCTTGTTGTCTGTACTCAGGGCAGATTGTACCCTACGCTCTGCTCTTTATACACCACGTTTCTGCTTTGATTTACCATTTTTATTATATCTCTGTATTAGATTGTAAGCTCCAGAAGAGAGGATTGGGTGACTCTTGAGGTCCACCTCTCAACTCATATGTTACTCAAAACGTGCCCCCTGCACCAGCAGCAGCAGCATCACTCTCCCTCCACATACACGTGATTCTGAAGCACTTGAAAACTTGAGAAGCACTACCCTAGACATTTCTGTGCCAACGAGGATTAAGCAGGTATACCTTGCCAGCACTTTACTCAAAATCATTATTTGAACATCTATCTGGGGTTCCCTAATGGCAGTTCATATCCATTAATTCATTGGCAGGATTCATGGCAGTCTCCACCCTATCTGGGACTCCCTCGTTACAGGGGCTCCCTAATGGTGTGAGAACAGAATAAAAGGATTGGGGCTAAGATGATGGCTTTTAAAGTTTGAGTAAAGTGTGGATATCTACAATAACGTCAGGCATTTTTGAAATTAAAATGAGGAATTTTTAAAAGGGTTTTCTTTTTTCAATGGAGGCTAGAGCCCCTCCATAATTCTGGGGTAGGGAAGTGGGAATCAAATGCTCCCAGGGGTCATTTTATATCATTTGAACATTGGGCTTGAATCTTTTTTTCTCTTGGGAATAAAAGCCAACCCAGTGTCTGATCATCTGCATCATTTGAAAAATGACAATTTACCTAGATAAGCAGGTCACTTGTTTCATGTATGACTATTTTTCTATCATAACCCTTAAGATGGAGAGATTGACTTTGTTACAAAATAATGGTCTTAACAAAACAATAAAATAGAGGAGTAATAAAAGTAACACTTGGCATACATTTGAATACAACCCAAGACCAAAATATAGCAACACAATTCCTCCTTTCCTCAATTTTCAAGTTGTACAATAAATACTTTCCATTCCAGGCAAACTCTTCCTATTGAAAGCAATGGTGACCTGAAAGATATGTTGCCCCTCTTGAAAAGATCCCTTAAGAGTAGCACAGCCCTCATTACAGGAAACTAATTCTTAGTGTTCTACATTAAAGAATATCGTTATTATATTAATTAGAGCTACATATGAAGAACAAGCTTAATTAGGTTAACTGTATTCTAAGATCAACTCACACTGAAGGAAAAGTTTCACGTGGGATTTTCACAAACTTATTTAATTTCCCATTTGTTTGTTTAGGTAGGGGGTATAGGAAAAAAACCAGACATATGATGGCATTTGCATCTCTTTTTTTAAATAAAAAAATATATACAAAACATAGGTTTTGAATCAAATTTCCACTGGAAAACTTAGGTACATTCACCAATTATTTGTTATCATTCTCTTTCACATGAGTTAATCACTTATTTTCATATGCAGGGTGGTCAGTGATAATATCATTTACAAGTTACTTATATTTGTTTTATTCCACATGGTTTCTAATCAAAACATTTCATAGGTTAAGGAAAGAATTTTGGATGGGCTAGATTAAGTTTAGCGTCTTTATTTATAAGAAAAGATTCAAGTTAAAAATATTAAGAGGCTAAAATCACAAGATTGTTTTCAGGGAAAACTAGTGAAATGAAAATTATAGTATCTGAAGAAAATTTATATATTTTGATTACATAAATGAAGGAAGATGAAAGTTAGTAATCTCAATTAAATTGAGGAAATGAGCATATAACACAGCACAGTAAATGTGAGGCATAAAGACTGATATTACATTCCCCTGCATTAACAAGTATATACTCTTCATACATTTATTTATTGATTACCTGATAGGTAAAGCTATACAAAGAAATATGAGATGCGATTTTGCCTGCAAGTAAAATATTTTCAAATGGAAATAAGAAAATAATTACGAGTATTAGGAGAAGAAAGCATAATATATTAGAGGTGTCAAGAAAGAAATGCTCCCCAAGACTAGGACTTATGTCTTTTAATGCGATAAGCTCAGTACTTCTCAAAATGCTTGGGTAACAATAGATCTTCAGTTGATATTTGTTGTGATAATGAATGAAGCAATGAGCTAAAAATTTCTTCTGGAAATGGTGGTTCATAATGACCTACATAGCTGTTAACACATCTTCAAGATCTGAGATAGTTAAAATGAGTAATATTTTGTGTTCTATAAAATGCAATTTATTAGTACTAGCTTTAGAAATATTGAAATGTGAGAAATGATAATCCGGTGGAAATCTTTTTTTCTAAGAACTTTTTCTGTTATTTTCTCATGCCCACACCTTTTCTAACTGCCAGTATATCAAAACTTCTCCTTAGTAAATCACTTAAGATGGACGATCTTGCTAGTACCATTTTTCACACAAGATCACAAAAGAAGTAGATTTTTTTCCTTAAAGAGCCACATGTGCAAAACTGTTGAAGTTGGGTGAGGGGCTTACATAACATTCCTATTTTCTCTACTTGTGATAGGTTTAAAAATTTCAATAACATATATTTTTATGAGAAATATACATAGATGAGATGAGATTAACTGCTTAAATACTGTGCATATATTAATTACAAATGTTTAAAGTGATGGTTTAGTTCATTTTTGTCTTTGAGTTTGCAGATTTGTATGCACATATTAATGGATAAGAGTCATGATAAGTATATGATAGCTGCCACAGAATAATATAATATTATTCTATGTTTACTATTGTCTAATATTAGTCATCTATCCTTGGAAAAGTTTCTTATAAAACATATCTAGGTAAAAAGTTATAGTCATTCTTTTGTTGGTATTTAAAAATAATAAATATGTGTAAAAAAATGTAAGAAAAGGATTTTTGATAACTCACAGTTGTTAAAGAATTACCAAAACATTATATATGAAAGAAGAGGAAAACACACTTTTCTTCTTCTAACTTAACGGGATGTATAGAAGTCAGATGTGCACACATCGAGCTGTAAAGTTAGCAAGATATGCCAATAAATAGATTTGGAAGTAAGGTAAAGGAGGCTAATGAGTCAAACATGCTTCTTAGGTTTCCAACTTTAGTAATTGGGTAGTAAAATTTACCTAGTTAGATCAAGACTATGATAGTTAAAATCATGACTGTGGATGATTGCTCCCAGAGAAAGCTGCAAATAAAGCCCTAGGAAAACCAAAGTAAATGGGTGGGAAAGGAGTCCATATATAAATGAGACACAGAAGAAAATGTCAGAATGGTTAAGGGAGAGTAGGAGATTGCCCTCTCACTGAAGCCAAAAGACCAGATCCCTTGAAGAAGGAGGAAGTGATCTACGGTATCTAACATCAAAGTTAGGTCCAGGTCCAAAGACCTCAGCAGACACTGTGGAGACTCTATACTTCTGAGTGGATGACTGAACGGTGCATCCAGAGATGCTGGACCCGATATAGATGGTTCTCATCCTCAACAAAGATGTCTTGTCACCAGAAGTGAATGACCCCAAAGCATCAAATTGTCCTCACTAAAAAGTTCCATGCCAGCTTGGACATGGAATTGCTTATCTGTAACTAGTGTTACAGAAGACTTCCAAGATCTACCTAGTGCAAGGGCTTAGAGGATGCTGCAAGATGAGATTAATTTCTCTAAAAGCTGGGTGAGATATGGCTTATAACTGAAATAAAATTGATTTAAAGAATATAATTAAATTGTGATATTTCTTGTACATGTGAGTTTGTAGATCAAGATTCCTATTTCCTACAATTAGGAAATCAGGCAATTAGGAAGTCAAGTAGAACAGTGAGAAATTGTATTGAAATACATTGAGCAGAGAACAGGAGGTAAGAAAGTTTGAGAAAGACAAGAATGAAGGTGAATGGGAGCTGGATAGTAAAGAGACTTGATTATATTTACCAGGTAAGGAAAGGAACGTGTAATAAAAGGAAAACAGAGAGTTGAGGAAAAGGGCACAGAAAGATCTTGGTATGAGCAAATACTCTCTTTGTGTAGACCACATTGCTTTTTCTTCCCGTTTGAAGGATGCATACATCCCTCACTGGGCTTTTATATGCCATCATCTGAAATTCCTTAACTCCTGGACTTCCTCTGTTGCTACAAGCCCAGTCAACCCTAACCTGCTCTCTTTCCTTCTGTCCTTAGGCTCTTCTCCGAAGATATAAGGTCAGTTTAATTCAATTCAACTGATTTGACCTGTTTGTGTTTATTGATTGCTCAGTCACTGATCAAGCGCTTCACTCTGCGACCTGCTCTACTTCCTAACCATCTGCAGCTCCTCTCGGAATTGGAAAGAATCACTTCCGGGCCATCAGGGCTTTTGGTCAATACGAAGATCCTTTGATAGAGCCATGCTTGAACCACTAGATGTTGGGTTGCCTTTAGGAAGGAAGGCCCACTTTACTATCTTTCATGTACAAATTTTGTAGACAAAGACACCATGTTTATGATATGAAGTCAGAACTGAGTTCAGGTGATTATTTATTTGCCAATAAAAGATAAGGATTTTATTAAAGGCGATAAATAGCAGCCTTAATTTTACTGTAGAAAGCGGGGCAGGGGGTGGGGGCAGATGTAAATATCTTGCTGAAACATAACATTATTTTTGTGCTTTTAATTTAGATGAGAGCATTTGGCCATTTTCTGCCTGAGATAGCATAGATTTATTAAGGCGGCATTGAGTCTGGCTTTCCTCTACATTTGCAGAGGGGAGGTGCACATTTCATCTGTTACTGGAATTTTGGTAATTCCTTGGTCCTTTTTGCCAACTCAGTAAAGAATTACAGATCAGAGCAATGTAAGTAAAGCAAAGCAAAGCAAAGCTCATTGAAGTCCATTTGGAGGGAGGAATAGACCAAGTCAAGGGAGAAAACGGCAGGAACGACGTCGGGCTTTGGTATGTACTAGGTTAAAGTTTGGGGCAGTTCTAAAATGTGCCGTTGTGATGGGTATGTTTACGTCACGTGATTGGCACTTGTGGGTTATGAGACTGTTTTCCTTCTGCTCATGTTCTTACCCATAATGCATGTGGAAAACCGGGCGGGGGGGCAAAAACCTCAATGTTAATTTTATTGTAATGAGATTATAATAAGGCGAAGGGCAGTGCAAGGGCAGAGTACTACAGACTGCGCAGGCGCTAGAAACTAGATTATTTTAGTTTGGTTTTAGTTCCTTGTTAGCAGGATATGTTAGTTGTGAGTTTAACCTCAAAATGGGAGGGTTGGAAAGTTCTAGTGTGGTCTTTGTGTGAAGTTAGAACGTCCGCAGCATCACCGCCCAGCTCCCTACGGCTCATGTCTGACTTCCTACCTAACACGTCTTTGACAAGTGGTGGAGCTAGGAGTATTCCTCTCTGTGTGAGCAAGAAACCAGTTTGGCCCAGGCACTTCCTGTGACCTGGGCATGTCACTGAAGCACAATTTCCTTAACTGCATCTCAAATGGAGTGACTAACACTTACTCTGAAGAATGGTTAACATATGCAGAACACTGAGCCCAGTGTTGCTGTGCTGAAGTAACTACTCTCGTTAATATTAATTAACACAGTGCTGCTGCATGGTTTCTGCCACAGACGTTTCAGAGCGAGAGGACAAACGGTGCAGGATATTCCATTATTTCCATAATCTACCCCAAATACTCATTCCAACTGCATTTGCTCACTTCATAAAATAAATAAATAAATAAATAAAATTTTTTTAAAAAGTCCTACACTTCCTACACTCCTCTTCTAAATGAAAACCCAATTTATTCATTCATTCATTTTGCCCATTGAGCAAACACTAATGTTTTAGTATGCAATAGGCTAGCTGAACATGGGGGGGGGGGGTCAGGTGACTTTTCAGGGGTCAGGGAGCATTGCAAACATTAGATTGGCATTGGGTTTATCTTGAACACTCAGCTCAAAAGTTTCCAACTCCTTGATAAAGATTTCCCATACCCTTCGCCCCACTGTCTCCTGTGTATTGTTTCTCCTTCATTGTTACTCCTACACTTTGTTCTTGCACTGTCCCACTGTGTTACGTTAATTGTTTAGATGCCTGTCTATTCACTTACTTAATGAGCCCTCAGACCATGTCCTTGACCCTTAGCACTGGGAAGATGCTCAGGAAATGCATGAATGAACTCATAAATAAATAGCATTCTGAATAAATTAATTAATGGCAACAGAGAGGTACAGACTGGGAAGAAACCGTAGCCTCGGTCGATTAGAGCTGGGATCCTGACATCTTCTCTTTCATAAAGGCAACTTTAAGGCAAGTCCCTGGGCATGCATGCTTTAGAGTTATCTGGAACAGCTACTGCACTGAGGACAAAGAACAGAAGAATGGGACTTGGTGGGCATTGGGCTGCTTTATAACCCTTTCTTCTTCCTGAGACTCACTCTCCTAATCTACCCCCCACCCCTATTCACCCAGCACTTACCCTGTTGACGGGCGTCCAATTCAGAGCAATCTTTTGCTCACTTGTAGTGAGTGATCTGGTGACTGTAACAGAGGCTGGAAGGAAAAGCTCACAGGGGCTGCAAACCAACAGCAGACCATGTTGTTGGAAGCTGAGCAATTCCAGTCCCTTTAAGCAACCTTGCCTGAGGGGATCTAGTTAGTGAAAAGGGCACCACAGACCTGAAGCCTCCAGGTACAAAATTATCTAACTCTTTCCTGGATTATTATAACAGTACTTTAGGATGAAACTGGGGGTAGCAATGGCAAGAAAGAGAGAGGATGCTTTGAGATACTTTAAGGATGAATTAATAGCAATAAAAATAGTTATATTTTATTAAGCATTTACTGTGATCCAGGCTCTAGGCTAAGAGCTTTATCAGTCTTAAATTTAAACTCCGTAAGTGTCCTTGTGCCCATTCTATACATAGAAAATGGGATCCCTGCGGAGTTAAATAGACTTCCCATATTCCCAGAGCTTGTAAAACACAGAAACTAGGTTCAAACCCAGGTCGGTATGATGTCCACTTTAGTACACTGCCTCTCCATGTGAGGTGTTGGAAGGCCAGAGCTAAATAAAGGTCACTTCAGGTTTTAGTCTTAAAAATCTGGAGATGATTATACTTTAAGAGCTCTGGTAAGATAATTGGAAAAGATATTTGTTTAAAGACTTTACTTTCTATTTGTACACATTTTAATATAGGTATCTAGTAAATTATCAGTAGACTTTTGGAAATATTTATTAAGTCTTTGTGTAGACTACATGTCCTTGAGATCTGGGAAAATAACATGAGGTTTTGTTTGTTTTGTTTTTCTTTAGCATTTACTATTCCCTGCAAAGTGCGGAGAAAATACTATATACCCAATAGATATCTTTTGTTATCAGTAAGTGAATGTTTCTGAATCATAACCCTAAGTTATTGCAATCATTGTATAATTTTTCAAATTATAATTTTAAGCTATTTGGGAGGTAACCAACACTTTTCTGTGACAGCACTATGGGATCCTCATGACTCAGCACTGTTTCTATTCTTTTGCAGAGAATAATCCAGAGGCTGTGATGGACTGAACCCCTGGGACAAACCTCTTCCTATAACTTATATCCTATCAAATGTCACCCCAAAGGGGACAGCTGAAACATACAAACAGTTTAGTGACAAGAATACAGGCTCTGGAATCCCACACCAAGTTTCTTCATGTTCAAGCACTGTTACTTTGGCAAAGTTGCTTAACTCCTCTAACCTTTAGTTCACTCAATTTTGTAGTGAAGATACTTATATTATGTTCCTCATAAGGTTGTTGTGAGGATGAAGTCTGGCATACCTTAAGAACTCAATACATGCTGCTGTTATTATTGATGGGTGTTTGGTTAAAAAATCCTTGTGGTCAGCTATTAGAATAAACTTCATGTATTTGATTGGAATGATTTTCTTCTTCTGTTAAAAAAAATAGTGTATTAATGATAATAATGTTATTCTTAATTGAGCCCTAAGTGTCAAAATCTGTGTAAACATCTTACATTGATTGTTTCACTGACTTAACTCTATAAATACATGTAAGTTACTTGATGCTGGAAGCAAATTTAAAAAATACTTTTTGTCACTAATAAGTAGTTAGTAAGTGAGTTTCAGAAAATGAACTTTTTGAAATTCTAGATAGTGTGTGTGTCAATGTGCATTTCATCAATGGAGTCTAAAACCTATTTCCCTCCCACAAGTGACTATAAATTTCTGCTCTGTAAGTACTAATTCAAATCTTTTTTGGAAATGAACAATGTTCATTAAATGCACTAAAATGAAATAATTCTATAGGTAAAGAGTACGTTAGCCTCATGCAAATTTGTGGCTTGTTCAATGGGTTTGGGGGACAATGGCAACTAGACCCTTTTTTCATATTTAACCTGGAGGTAAGTCATTAACAAATTCCCAGTGGGAAATTTATAACAAATGCTTAATTATAATAGGACTCTAAAGTCAATTCGGGGGCTGAAAGGGTTCTGTTCTTTTTCTAAATTCCAAACCAAAATTCTTGGTGTTTTGAAACAAGAAACACGTACAATCCTTTCAGGCTGTGTTTTCAATACAAAGCTGTGGTTCATGGCTCCCTGTTGTCATTTTGTCTATATTTTTAAAGCCAATCTTGTAATAGTTTTTTTTAAACCAAGTATAGGGTCCAATTTAAGAGTTAGAACTTGCCAAAGATGCCCAAAGGGAAGGGGAATTGTATTATTTGCTGCTAGTTGTAGCTTCTAGTCAGAATCTGGAAAGAATTGAATAAAGGACTTTAAACATTTATCTAAGATACTTCCCATGACTAGTAGTTGACACGTGTCAAATTTTTTGTATTTCTTTCTCCATTAAAAAAAAGGTCAACTGTGACTTCTATCCTCATCAGTATTTTCAGAGCACATAAAACAACATATCTAATTTTTCAAAATAATGTTATATCATTTGTGTGATTGTCTGATCCATTCAATTTGGTGGTGAGAAAGACTGAGCTTGACATTACCTGATGGTCATGGTGATGGTCCAATTATATCTTCCAGGTCTTTCGTCCTTGAATATTTCAGTGACAATGTTGAAGGAGTTAAAGGTGTTCTTGAAGGTTCCTTTGAGCTCTGAAATTCTGTGATTCTTTAAGCATTGGTCTTTGACAAAGATCAAGGTTTTATAGAACTTGAAGTTATTTTAAAGTGATCCACTTCATAAGCATTAGAAATTAACTTCTTGTCCAGGATTACAGTATTAGAGGAACAGCAGTATCCACCTCAGGTCTCAACATTAAATTGGGTACTCCTGACTAACATGAGAGAACACAGATTTTGTCACTGTGACTCATATGTGAAATGCACATTCAAAGATTATGTCAGGAAGCCTCAGAGGAGGTTCCTCTCAGAACTATGCCTTGATTACATGCACAAACACCTCAGGTCAGCTATGACAGAAACAAGGATTGGCTTATGGATTTAAAAAGGATACGAAAAGAAAGAAAGGTGAAAGGGGATCTTTATAATAAAAAGAGCTGGCTTTTTACATCATGTTATCTACTTACAGGTTTTCTATATAGTTTCTTTACTTTATATTTTATTGAAAGTCTTTTTTTTGCTTACATTTGCATGGTGTAATTTAAGTTTCTGAATGGTGTTCTAAATAGGATCATTCATGCCTTTTAACATAGCTGTTAGCACCTAACTTTGTAGTAATCACCTTCTCAGTGTATATTGGAACATTGATTTCAGAGCAGAGTAGGATAAGAAGAGGAGGGAACGATACTGGGAAGGGAGATGTTAGGGGATGCGAAGTATAAGGTGACAAAGATAAAGAACTTACTAGAAAAGTTTTCATAAATTGGAAAGAAAAGTAAAACCACTATTATTGAAATCCTCTTATCTTGGGTATTTTGAGATTAAAAATCATACACACATATGTGCATGCAGGTACTTCAAAAAATTCATGGAAAAATAGAATTAAAAGATAATATGAATCTTTCAATAAAATAGTTGAAGTATCCGTGTGTGTGTGTGTATGCACACACACATACATATATATGCATATTCTTTAATAAGGACAATCTGTGACTTAGAGACACAAATGAGATTTTTTAACCTTATAATACCTTAAAAAAATCAAAGTAATTTGGGATAGAAGCTTTGAGTTTACTCGGTGATTTCATATTATTTTATTGAAATGTTGTTTTGTAGAGTATTTCCCCATCTAATCATTGTCCATCTTCTCTCTTTGAAGTGTGTGACACAAAAAATGTAACTTGTAAAGGAAGCTTCTGTAAAGTGGAGACAGAAATAAATGACCTCAACACACACACACACACACACACACACACACACACACACACACACAAAAGGGAAAAAACAATGTAGGAACATTTTAGGGGGAGGGGAAACATTCCTGGAATATGACACTTGTGGGAAAATGGTACTGATCGTTTCTTCTTATATGAATGGGGGGTTTTCTTTGTTTGTTTCATAGTACATTAAAAAAAAAAAAAGAAGAAGAACGTAAACCTCATCTCCTTAAGGCTAGATGTGAAAAGAGGTTTTGTAGCATTTATGTCTCACACACAGGCTGTAAAATATTTTCTTTTTAAAACATATTTAAAGTTCTTGTAGATGCTTTTTTCAAAAAGTATGTATTTTTTTTAAAAAACAGACAACAAATTTAGGAATCATTTGTCAAACTTTGGAAGTGGTATGACTATGAGAAAATAAAGCAATGTGTTAAAGACACCAAAGCGAATGTTCCCTTCAGACTGTGTAAGAATCAATGGTCGGAATCTTGAATACTTAAGAAACTGGGGCCCATGGAGTGGGCTCCTCCAGTTGCGCTTTTCTCCCATTAATGACCTCACCATATGTCTAAGATTTAGCTGATTTTATTTTCAGACAATAAAAGGCGCCAAATCATCCACCACACTGGCACCTTTAATGACCTAGGGTTATTTTACCTCTTAGCTTACATGTGAAAATCAATAGATAAGCTCACCCTTTAGCTTTCAGTCAAGTCTGGACACGGTGGGAGTAGAGATGCAAAGTTTATTTGTGGTCCCATCACCGCCACATACAATAAAGATCTTATAGTACTTATTTTTCCGTCACCTTTGCTTGACCTGAAAAATTTTAATAGGATCTAAAATATACCATGCTTGACCTCCTACAGTCAAATAGCCACCAAGATGCTGTGTTTAAAATGGACATTAAAGCAGACAATACATTTCCTAAGCAATATTGAATGAAATGCAGATTTCTTAGTAGTTGCTAGTAAAATAGTTGTTGGATTGTGCAAATACAAGCTTAAAAATATGGAGAACAGGCCTAATGCTTAGGAATGATGCTTGAATTATTTTACTTTTCAGTTGAAATATATCAAATCTTTGAAATTTGGTTACCATTAGATATGTGTTTTTAAAATAAATATATGTGTATCTATTAATATTAATTTAAAGTTGTATGTTTCCAAATTTTATATATCATACACCCTGTAAATTCTGAACTCTTTTATGCTACCAAGTGGTTATTTATTCACTGTATACAAGACTCCTAAGTGGTGCATTTATAAAGTATCTAACTGAAGTATTCATTAAAAATATAATAATTTAATCAAAAGCAAATATCAATATACTTTAAAATAGATTTGTAGGATTCCTGTTATACCGTATTTGGCAGAAAGACTGGAACCTAGAAATTTTAAGTGCTTAAATCTTTTGTATTTTATCATTCAAACATTATCTAAGTGGTATATAATATACAAATTCTTGACTTTCAGATGCTCATCAGCTTTTTTCCTCAAATTTTACAGAGGTTATATAATATTTGATATTCAGATTGCTCATTTTGTTGAAGACTATGGTCAGCTATAGGTTAATAGAAATAGTGTAGCCTGACTGCATACAGTAAGTTTTGAATCTGCTTATAAAGACATGTAAAAGTGCACCCTGCTATGAACTCTACTATTCATGCTGAGGTTTAAACACTGAAATTGGGTTCCCAGTGGATTTTCACTTTCACAAGTACTTAATGCAGCTTTAGGTGTCTCAGGGGCAATCTGAACTGGCCACTGAATATCTTTTATAGGGGGAGTTGACAATGGCTTAGTTCCACCTCTCTTGAAATGCAGGATTCGTGTTTTTCTCTGTTAAAATTTAGTGTTCCTAGAGACAGTCAGAAACATTAGAGAATGAGACTGTATTTATCCATCCCAAGCTAGGAACAATGTAGGTGAGGGCAATCCAATGTTCCCTGCAGTGCTTTGTCAAAGCTTTTTAACCCTAAGCTGAAAGGATAACCACTTCAGAGCAGGGTTACAATTGAAACTCCAAACCTATTAAAAACTTGGGCCTTTACATTGGTGGAGGCTTTTGATTCTAAAAAAATTCTATGTACTTTTGATAATGTATACCTCTGTACTAAAGGTTATATTGTGAGCCCTGGACTTATTACAGGTGTAGCCAATTCTAGGATTAGAACTCAGACCTTAGATCCTTTCTTTTTTGAAAAGTATCGTGATTGTATTTTGGGTTAAGAGAGCTATGGGGCAAAACAACTCATAAAGTATGCATATAAATGATAGTAGGAACATAGAATTTAGAAAAGTCATACTTAGGATCTAAAAGTTCTCATGCTAAAGTAACATATAAACATGCGTACTCATATAGAAATAGATCATATAGGAGAATTCACAGTAGCATCATGTTTTGGCAATTTAGAAATAAAAAAAAAAAAAGCCCACTTAGAATTTATTAGTCAGGATAAGCAAGACTATGCTGTTGTAACAAACAAGTTCAAAATCCCAGTGAATTTGAACTAAAATTGTTTATTTCTCCCCAACAGAAGCCTAGGCAACCTTGCAGCATCTGTCTTACATTCTTAGCCATCCATGTTCTCCAAAATTTCAACACAAGGTTTTCTTCTTCATCCCCATGGCAAGGGAAGAGACAACTTAGAGTCTGACATGGGTAAATAAATGCATTAATCTGGAGAGGACACATCACTTCCACTCATGCTTCATTGGCCAAAGAAAATCAAGGGGATGGGGAAGTTTAATGACCACTCCCTCCCACTCACTCCATAAACTGAAGGAAAAGAACCAGAAACATGGGTATGTAAGTCAAAAATCTACCATGTAAGAGCTGATAAAATTGTAGGTGGGAAATTCATTTACTCTTTAACTATCTCAAACACATATTGCTGAATTAACAAATATAATTAATTTTTGAATAAAGAGAATTTTCTGAAATTATTCTCAATGATTTCTCTATAAAAAAAATCAATGAAATTATTTTGGTAAAAACCACACAAATATGCATATTTATAAAGTACTGTATTTCATTAAATATTTAAATGGCATTTCGATATTTTTAAAAAAAAATCCATAGACTAATTTCATTATTGTCACAGGCAGAATATTATATTCCTTGAAAAGTGCTCAATATGATTGATTTGTGTTCTCTGTAAAATGTAGTCTCCACTGACCACTTGCCAGGTTGGGTTACAAGAGCCTTTCAAACCACAAACTGTGCTGTGGTCTTTACAATGCAATGCCTGGAATGCTTACACTAAGCTTTGAAACACTAGAAAATATCAATGGCCAGTTCACAGCCAATTCCTACCCAGGCGGAGGCACTTGGCTGCAAATCGTTTGAAGTAGCTATTAGTGTAAATCAAAGGTTTAGTGTGTTCTTATTTTTTTTCCCTTTGCTCTTCTAGAATATTCATACACAAATTGTATATCTCTACATCTACTGAAAAAAAAATCACCACTTGATAAACCTTTAGCTACATAATTTAATCCCCCACCCCCTTTTAAATAAATCCTGTCAATACCATTCATTATTAATGAAAGGTAGGATGATTCCTGGATGAAGTTTTAGTCCAGGCGGCGAATCAATACTTCTGACCATGTCTGTTTCATTATTGACAACGTCTACCCACATTTACTCTTATAATTAAGTTTTAGTTCAACTTCTAACTTTTCTCAAGTGTTTGAAATGGCTATATGGTGTTCTTAATTTCAGCTGCTGTTTCATCTTTCTCAGTAGGTGCCTATTTTATTGTTAAAGGTCATACTCATTTGTCCGCTCCAACAAAGGCAGCCCTTAAAGTTGGCTGTGGTTTTGACAGACAGTGGTCCCTATAAGTGATGGCCTTAAGCATAGAGCTGGCACTGGGAGACAGTCACCACAGCAAGGGGAATAACAGATAACAAATCATGCCACTATTTTTCCTCCTGGCGTGATTGACGACAACACAGCAGGTGTAACTTTTCAATGTCCTCAGATTAAAAACCCCTCAAACAAATGAGTTCTGAAAATACTGTTCAGAGGCATTAAAGGGAGCTGTTGGACTCAAGATACTTTTATAAAACAGGTTTTCTTTTTTTAATGCACAATTTATGGCCACTCAGTGCAATTATCTAATTTTCACTGATACTTTCAATTTGATGCACACAAAGCTCAGCTATAGGTTTGAGGGACTGTTGCATAACTAGTATAAAGCTTTTTAAAATGAAGTAAGTTGTGCTTTCATTCTAAAGAGGAAATGGATGTTTATCAAGGTGTAATATGCATTTCAGTGTATTCCAGATTAATTTAAAAGTATTGTTTGTGGGATCTATTAGTTATATTCCAAC
Organism: Cynocephalus volans; assembly: GCF_027409185.1. NCBI lineage: Eukaryota > Metazoa > Chordata > Mammalia > Dermoptera > Cynocephalidae > Cynocephalus > Cynocephalus volans. Next base: position 32,744,769 of record NC_084474.1, on the reverse strand, counting down.
TAAATGGTAGAAATAAAGATATTCAAATTACCAATCTCTGACTACATGTTAAATTACCTCTGTATTTTCCTGGACCATCACTAGGATACCCAAAGCAAAATAAAATACAAATATTTCCACTTAAAATATTAATTCTAATTTTCCTACCATACCATATTGTCAAGTTATTTTTTGGTTGACTGAAAAATATAGAATAGAATCCAAATTCTATACTTCTCATTAAAAAATGTAATTGGATACATTTTTTCTATGCCTGTAATTATAATTATGGTACATAGGTAGATAAATATAGCAGAATAGTCATAATTTTATGTGTGTATATAAAGTGTTGCGTGTGTGTGTGTGTGTATATATATATCAGTAATGTATATAAACCATAAGAAAAGGATAATATTTGTCTGAAAGTTTTAGTCATTTTAATAGTTTATGCCTCAGCAGCCTAACTTGCTATAAATAGTGATTATGGACGTGTCTCCTGGGGAGATTCATTCAGCAGTTTTGAGATGAGGCTTGTAATCTGTATTAATAAAGGTCCTAAGTGATCTAGATATAATTTGATCTAGTAAAAACTTAGGAACCTGGTTAGGCATGTTAGACCTTGGATTAGCATTCTCGGGTCACATGGTTTTGCATAGAGGCACTGGCTTTGGAGCTGAGTGGACAAAGGTTTGAATCTTGGTACCAAGGAGTCTTACTAGCTGTGTGGCCTTAGGCAAGTTACTTAACCTTTCAGTGTTTATGTTTTATGAACAGTTACATGGGAATAATAAATCATATCTTGAAGGATCACTGAGAGATTAATGAAGCTGCTGAATAAATGCAAATGGACTTTGCTTGCTAATGATACAACTGAAATGCTTAAAACAACACCATCAGAAGCTTGAATTAAAACAAACCTTTCTAGAAGATACATAGACTCTCCCACCTCTCCATGCCCTACAGCCCCAGGGCTTTGGGCTATGCCCAGGCTCCTTAACAGTCAACTGTACATATAAATGAGGTCATCTATCCTCAATTAAAAAGGTAGATGCTAAGATAATTCCTGATACCTAGCCTAAGGCCTAAATTAAATCTAGTTGTTAAGACATTAGCCAATCTCTCAAATCTTGTACTTTCCTTGGAGTTCAGAATGGACTCAGGCCTTTGACAAGCACTCATTCAACACAGTTACTGAATCCCTACCACACACCAAAGCTCAGAACTTCTGTAGAGAACGGGTTGAACCAGAGTCTCTGTGGACTGGGAGCCATTCTAGGTCTGAATAGGCCATATTTTCCTCATCCCTCATCTCCAACATTTTTATAAAGTGGAATGGGATTCTCTGATTTCTAGTAGTGCCTCTATTTCTGTATCTTTAAAATGGCAGTAACAACAAGCCTACCCATGTAAAAAGGATTACACAAGTTAGTATATGTGAAGTGTTTAAAGCAGCATCTGGCACATAGGAAGTGACTTGCCCAAGGTCGCACTGCTGGTACACGTTTGATGGATTCCATCCCAGGCACTGGAGTCCAGGCATTGCAGCACTGTGCTTGCTAGGGTTGTGTATAACTCCTGTCCTCTTACCCAGCAGTATAAACTCCACCAGAAGGGAGAGCAAGTCATAAGATATCTTGTTATATAATAAGATTTATATAAATGCAGGGTGATAAGTAAACATATTAAAAAATAAAATAAGCTGCATAAAATTTTTACTTTTTTAGTTTTTGGGTAGGTAATGCATGTAAAGAGTAAAACATATTTTAAATATATAAAAGCCTATACAAAGACTCTCATTTTTACTGCTATTTTCTTGTCTCCCTATTTTTCCAACACAATTGCCAGTACTATTATCAGACTCCTGAGTTCCTTCAAGAGATGTTCTATAACCACACAGTATATACGTGTGTAATATTACAATATTCAGTTAAATCACAGCACGCTGTACTCTCTCTTCTTCCCTCCCTCTTACATTTGGCTCTTTCTATATATATTTTTATCAAATCATTAACAGATTTTTTTAAATGTGGAAGCATATAGAGTAAAAAATGAAAGTCTGTCCTTCAATCTTCTCAAAGCAATAACTATATAAAAAATTACATTGTTTTAAAACTTGTTTTTATAGAAAAAAATTGGGCTTTCATGATGTTCTTACTTATTCTTTACCTTGCTTATATTTAACAACGTTAACTTTTTTCCAAGTGTATATTGAGCCATGTGATTTTTTAACAACTGCTTAGAGTTCCAGTGTATGTTAAAATCTATGTATCCCCTCATCTACTGGTGGACATTGAAGTGGTTTTTAATTGTTAAAAACCATTTTATATTAAGGTCTCATTTTCTTTATCTCTTATATCTTTATACTCTTGTGCTTGTATTTTTGTAGGGTAGATTCCTGGGTATGTAATTGCTGGGTCATAGGGTATGTCAAATTTCTTTTCAAAAACCTGTACCAATTTACAGTGTTACAATATTGTAGGAGAATTTCCATTTCTCATACCCTTAACAGCATTGGATCATATCCGTTTTATAAGTAGAGATTTCATTGAATCATAAGTGCACTTCTTTTTTTCCATTTTTGGTGGCTTTGAAATTTAAATATCTTATAATCAATGACATGTAATTGAAAGCATTTTTACTTTCTTCCTGATACATGAAATCATGATTGTGTCTTATAATTGACAGTATCTTAGTTTCAATGAAATATGGCATTTTCTAATATAACAGCTGATGAAAATCAAATCTTCATTGTGTTTATGTTTTATTTAATTAATTTGTAGTAACGTTGTACATTGTTTTATATTTATATTTTCTAGATGTAGTTTTTCTTTTGTAAATTATTGATACCTCAACTCGTTTTTGTAATGGTACACAAAAGGAAATTATGCAAAAGAGGCAGTCTGTTAAGTGGCACTATGTAGTGGACAATGCTTCAAAACTAGGTACATCAAAAACTTACTGTGACCCGGTGTCTTGCTATGACAAGTCTGTTTTCAATAAGGGGGTTTGTTCCCACACAAAAAATTATATATATCTTCACAATGCCTGTTTTGTTGGGAAAAAGGACTTTGAACAGTTTTGCTTTTTAATTGACAAAGAGTGTGTTCTTCAGGGAAAAGTTGGCAGTCCTCTCCTTCCTGAGAGAGACAAACTTTGTGTACTAGAAATAGCATCTCTCTCTCAAGGTTGAGTAGACCATAAAGCAACTGTGCTTTCTTGCTTTTTTCCAATACTGACAAAATACAGAGACTGGCAAAAAAAAATTTGATTCCTGAATGTGACATCCCAGTTGTTATTTTGCTCTTTAATTTTGATAAATATATATATTTTATTAAGATGTTTCCTGCTTGACTCAAATCAACAGTCCTCTCCCTGTTTATATTCCACATACCTTTGGCACAATGGTTCTCAACAGGGGGTAATCCCTACCTCACCCCCACCCAGGACAGGGTCTGGAGACATTTTTGATTGTCTTGGCTGGATGCACAGGGATGGGGGTGACTACTGACATCTAGAGTAGAAGACTGGGATGCTGCTAAATATCCTACAATACATAGGACAGTCCCCACAATAAACAATTATTTAGCCTAAAATATCGGTAGTGCCGATTTCAAGAAACCCTGCCTTGGAATCTAAGTTTTAAGATGACCTTTACCTGCAAATCATAGTCTTTAGAATTGCAGTACGATCTGCTGGGGTTTCTCAACACCTACCCTGTTGCTCCTTCCACCCCCCAAACACCTGGGTGATGTGTGACATAGCTTTCATTAACAATAGTTTCCTAGGGGAATGATGTGGGAGGGTGTGGACAGTGACATTGTGCCTGTAATTTGGGAAGAGTTCCCAGGTGGTTTTGCTATTGCCCCCTCCTCCCAACATTGAGTTACCACTATAATTTAGAAGATCTGAAGACAGTGATTGTCAAAGTACTTAGATTTACATCCTTCTCCACCTCTTTCCCTCCCTGAGGTTTACCATTCATTTGTCCATGGCTGCTTTTGAAAACTATAAAACATTTCAAGTTAGGATTTGATTTTCTATGTATAAAATAGAGTTTCTTTTGTTGCATAGTGATTGTAGACAAAATAGTATGTACATTTTCTGAGAAATTAAATATATATGAATTAATTCTATGGTATTCCTTCAGGAACTTGGACAAATAATCCTTTCCTTAAAATATGGCTGACTCTCAGAAAGTCAGTTTTATTTAGTATTAAGCACTTTTACTTAAGCACTTACTTTGAGATCCATAGTCTATCTAGTCTGTTTATATGAGATTAACCATACTTTTTAATTTCTGAAATTTGGATTTTTATTTACTCAGTATTAATATATTCATTCTCATAGTGTGCATACATATATATACACACTATAAATACATATATAGTGTGAATATATATATGTATGTATGTATTTGTGTAGTTCTTTCCCATACACCCCTACACCCCTGTACCCCTGCATCACGGCAGTAGATTTCTGCAGCCAGCCGGACAGCACACTTGGAATTTGAAGATGCCTTAGAGAGAGGCCGCTCTGAGAGCTGCAGATAGTTGCTGCTCACCATCTCCACTGGCCACAGCTGCTGCCTGCAGCTCAGCTGCCTGTGTCCCTGTCATCTGCCAGAATTTTCCCTTTGGGTTTCAAGCGTGGCAAGAAAGGAAGGGCGGATTGTTGCCCTGGGGAGGAAGAGAGCCATGCGAGAGTGAGAGCTCTCGGCACTGATTACTCCTAATCTCTGCTCTCCTTGGTAGCTTTCTTTCCTGCTCTCACAAGCATATAGTGCTGTATTTGGTTTTCCAGCTGCTACTTTTGGGGGTCATTCTTATCTATAAATGTATAATGGGTACCACCACTTTCAACTCAGTTTTCAGAAATAATCATTTTAAGATATCCCCTCCTGTCATTTGAAAAATGTCCAACCTCTCCAGCCAGGCTCACATAATATACAAATATTAATTGCTTTGCTCATCATTGTATTCACATGTGTTTTTACCTAGTATCTGATGATTGAAACACCAAAAAAAAGGCATTAAATAAAAATATGATAAAAATCAAAGACCTCTGATAATATGTTGCAATGAAGGCTAAAATAGTTTGCATAGTTGTCTTCAGAAAATTGAAAGTGGACCTCAATTGTGGCTTTTCAAACATGATGTGCCCACCTGGCTGTGTTTTGAGTCCAACACAAAGCAACTGAAGTGATTTCCATTGAACAGGGAGGGAAAATGTAGGTCCTAGAGAGCAACCTTCTCTTTGCTTCTTTCTCCCCTTTTTATAATCGGTTACAAACTGTTGGATTTTTTCTTGCATTTTATTTTAAATCTAAATAAATCTAAATAAATAAATAATCTAAATAAATACTTTAAATAAATAATTTTCTTGCATTTTACTTTAAATCTATATATATTTATATAATATTTTACATTCATATTGTTAGCTGGAATTGAGAATAAATTTAAGGACTCCTGATTTAAGGCATTTGTTTTTATTTATTCTCAAGCATGGCATCTGACAGAATTGAAAAAAACAAACAAAAAAACATACAGCTGAATTTTTTGTTTATCTGGATATTTTGGGATTGATATATCTCAAAACATGTTGCCAAACTACATGTTTTTGATTGCCAGTGCTTACATTTGGATCTCTGAATTAGATTGCAGAGAATGAAAGGTACAATTTTTACTCCACAAGGTAGTCTAGGTATTAATACTAAAAAATACATAGCGTAAAGTAAATTTCCATGTTCTAAAATCGGGATAATGTTAGAGTACCTAGAAATGTTGAATTGTACGCTTACAATAGTTTTTAGAAAGTGCTTTTTTTGCTAAAGATCTCTGAATCTACTATAAAATCTTCATGCTTCTTTTGAATCACAAAAGATTAAATTGCATCTTGTATCGTTTAACATAACATGAATAATTTGTTGTATTATGAAACTGAAAATCTAGGTGTGGTATTAAAGTTGATACTCAGTTACCTATTAGGTTGAACCACATGAGATTGCCATTTTTCTATGTAAAAAAATAATTAATTATTAGCTCTTTCATGTGGCTTAACCTAATTCAATTAATAATGATGTTTCTCCTTACTGGTCATTTTAAAGAAATGGTTTTATATTTTACTACTCTAAAGTGCTTCCCCCCCCCCCTTTTAAAAATTGAAATGTATGATTACACATATTTGTGGGAAACAGAGTTATATTTCAGTACGTGTATACATTGCGTGATGATCAAATCAGGGTAATTAGCATATTCATCATTTGCAAAGCTTAATCATTTCTTCTTGATGAGGACATTTGATCTGTAAAGAGCTTATTATATGCTAGTGTTATGCATAGCATTCTAAGGGACCAAACGTGACTTTTTATCCTACTTAATTGTTGTCACAGGGCCCATACATAATCTAACTTAATGTGTTTGAGGGATTTGAGGTAGAACCTGAAATGCTCACAGAGCAATGACAGCACGAAACTTAAGTATAAATAAAACGGAGAAAGGTGTAGCCAAAATGCAAGTCGGTATAAATCGCATTTTTTTTTTCATCTCAAACAGTTGTTGCATTTATACACACAAATTGTTATTATGTATTTTGGGGCTAGCAAGGGTGGAAACTTACATGGTTCAATTTCAGCATATAACTGTATATTCTTACTTTTTTTCTTTTTGGAATTAAAATTTTGAAAAAAATCTACTTTGAATATATATGTAAGCAGTAGACATTGGTGAGTTAGTTCCACAAATATTCATTGAGTTTCTATTCTTTTCCAGGCAATGTTGTAAGTGCTGGAGTTACAAGACAAATAAGACACACGTACAATTTTAGAATTTCAGGGGAGAGACAGACACGTGAACATACTTGAGTGGAACATGATAGACTTCATTATTATGATCATAGACTTTGGCCCAATGTCTGAGTTTGAATACTAGCTCTGCAACTTACAAGTTGTGTGACTTAGGCGAGTTGCCTAAACAATCTGTCTCTCAATGTTGTCATCTGTACAATGGGGGTCACAGTAGTACCTACCTCTTATCATCACTGTGGGGAATCATAAGTTGATATAGGTAAAGTGCTTGATACCTGGCACAGTATAATCACTTTTTAAGTATTAACTGTTATTATTATTAATGATGATAAGATAGTGTAAGAATAGAGGGTATTTGCTTTTCCCATATCTAAAATCTTTCTTTAAGAGATAACATATATTGGGACCTTGTTGATTTAGTTGGAGAGTCATAGGCATTGTGAACAATCTATTTTGGGTTCAAATCCTTATTATTTCCTAGCCATGTGAGTCTCAATTTTCTTATATGTAGAAATAGTAATAGTACTACCACATTTTTATGGTTATCCTGAGACTTTAATGAGATATTTTTAAAAGCAGTCAATATGTAGTAGCTATTAATATTTATTAAATAAAAATATCATTCACTCAACTATATCCCTAAAGAAAATAAGAAATATATAAAAAGTGTGTGGTTACACAATTAAAATAATTGCATTCTACTTTTAAAAATATAGTAGAATTCAGAGATCAAATAATTCTCAACATTAAATATCATTTGAGTTTGGTTCCTACCAAATTCCCTTTTTTTATTTTTGTAGAAATATTTTTGCCCCTTATTTTCATAGTACTGTCTGAAAATTCTTACAAACATAAGAGATTATTTTATTTTTGCATTATAGAATAGAAGCTGTCTACACAAATTTGCAATGTGATAGAGTTTATGCTAATTTTGCTGTAAGTTTTATAGATATATTGGAGGCTTGTTAATAATTAAAAAATTTTACTTCTTCAAGTTACAAATAAGTATTACAGTAAATACTTTCCAATCTTTATCTGACATGGCATCTTACCAATACAGGCATCACAAAATAAATAATTTATGAAAAATATTTATTTAAAGAGCTGTAATTTACCTTGCATTTACCATATGCCATTCATCCAAGTAGCAATATAAAATATTCATTAGAGAAACTCATTAAAACAAACTTCTATACAATGAGGTGACAGGCCAACAAAAAACATCAATCATAGCAGGGCTTTAAGTTTTTATTAGTGCATATGGGCACACTAATATTTCAAAGTAGAAAATTATGAATATTTTGCTTCGGCTCTGGAATGACCAGGCTGCTACAAAGACAAATTTGATAAGAGTATAACAAAGACAGGAACTGGTTTTTCTTCATTTGTTTTCATTTTAGTCAAGAATTCAGTGACAGTTCACTGAGATTTATTTTATTAATGATGAATCAACCTGATGTTATAATTAATGGGAAATCTATAGCTAATCTTAGAGGAAAAATAACTAGGAATATAATGATGTTTAAGCTTGGCATAGCAGTACTCTGTGCTGCTGTCCCTTGACCATGTGCATAGCAGGCAGAGCAATCGCTGGCTGTGAACATCAGGAAAACCCTAATCACTTCTTGGAGACCCACGAGAATACCAACCTGACTCATGCCCAAGGAGCTGTGTTTACAAAACACCACAAATACTGGACTTTAAAAAAAGAAAAAGATCTACTCATACTAAGTAGCTGTGTAATTATTGCATTGTCAGCTTTAAACATACACACACACACACACAAACACACACACACACACGCTTTACAATTCTAGTGAAATTCTTAAATATGAATAGTGTCAGAATTCAGGAAAAATAGCAAGCTCAAATCAATGCATTTATGGGATTCACATAAACAACACTGTACTCTTCTGGATCTCCCTATATAAACTAATTCACAATTCATTAGGAAGTTCTGTTAAATCTCTGCTTCACATTCACTGCGCTTCTCATACACTGTTGATCTGTGATTAAATGTTCTAATAAAATTAACTGGCTTTGCTACAAACAGAACATCTGGAGCTATGTTTAATTTCATGTCAAACATACACAGGAAACACCTGTCTAGGTGAAGTAATTTTTTTTTTAATGACATTAATCCATCTGTTTTGGAAAATGGTGTCATGGTTGTCACATTAAAAGGTAATATCAACAAACACAGAAACCCTAAATTGCTTTGGAGCATAACTTTTCTAAAATTAACCAAAAAAAAAAAAAAAAAAATGCTTATCCAAATGTTATTGTGTCAGTCTTATTTTGTGCTGAATAATAAGAGGCCTTCTTTTTTAACTCAGCAACTTTCAATTCCAGCCCTTTAAAACTTCCAGATGTTAACTCAGTCTCTGCGTTTAAAAGATGAAAACCACTGATGTGATTCTTATCTAAGTATCTGTGCCAAACTGACACCATCCACCGATTTCTCATGCAATTGGTAGACTTTAGGTAAGCAAAAGTATACATAAATGATTTTTATGTGATGCCATTAAACAAGTATATACATTTTTAGAAATTAAATGTTCACAATTGTGTATGGTTCACAGTGGCTTCTGATAGAAAGATAAGAATATGCAATGAAAGCCTGATGGAGGAATTGACTGTTACTTACAATCACTTTTCCCCTTTAATTTGGTCTGTTTCAAAATTCTCAGCTTATTGGGCTCCAGAAATGCTTTTTCTAAATCTTTCTTCTAATTTCTTTTTATGAGGGATGGGTGGGCTGCCAAGACAGTAGTTTTTAATAATAGCTTAGTGGTATACTTACTTTTTGAAAGTCATACTATTTATTTTCTCCTTTAAGAAATGAGATCACTGAAGAGTAAAAAGCTAAGCAACTTGACCAGAATCACCCAACATACCTGGACGTGCAGATTATATTATAGCATTACATACAAAATGCCTTTAATGTAGGTGTCCTTTGCAAACTTGTCCATTAAAGTGAATCCAAAGGCAAAGTGTGAATTCTTAGTGGGGATGGGGAGGGACTGATGGGTTGGTAGGGGGATGTGTAAAAGAACAGTCAATAAGGCTTGCCTATCTTGGGCAGTCTTAAAAATTAAGGTGAATTTCTAATGCTATTCCCCAATATTGTTAGACAACCAGAAGGGTGCTTTGTTTTATGGTGTTTTTCTTCAAAAAATAAATAAATAAAATTAATGTTCCAGTGAGATATGCCTTATATCTCCCCCTTCTGCACCATGGCTTCACCTACACAGGACACCCTGTTTTGTGTCCTCGGAGTGCAGTCACTGAAAGAAATTATAAGAAACATTTTTTAAGACCATCATGCCAGCACAGAGTACTATGGAAAATTACCAACAGGCTTTTTATTTTAAAAGTATGGCTAGTAGAGGGCCGGCCCCGTGGCGCACTCGGGAGAGTGCAGCGCTGGGAGTGTAGCAGCGCTCCCATCACTGGCTGAGCGCGGTGCGGCCGGTCACAAAAAAAGACAAATATATATATATATATATATATATATATATATATATATATATATATATATATATATATATATGGCTAGTAGGATGAAATAATACCCATTTGTTAACTAGATCTAAGAACAGATTTGTCACAATAACAATGTAGAAAAAAAATTAAATTTATGTTGAAACTTCAGTTAACTCTTTGGTGAATAAACTATTGGTGTTACTAATTTTCACAGTTTTAAATGACAGAGATTTTTATGCTATTTACTTCTGTAATGGCAGAGGCATACCAGAGAGGTGAAGGTCTGGGCCCACTATTTTGGCTGAATTCTAGTAAAAGCAGTTAGAATGTGTTGGAAAAGGGAGATTTAACACATCTCTTATTCTTAAATAATTATGTGTATTTGGCAGGCTGGGAGTATACAGTAGGACAGAGTAAACAGGTGGAGAAAGTAAGGGTAGAGGAACTGCAGAGAATGACAATCAAATTATGTAAACTATGTCCGGTTGTCCTAGGACAAGTATTGCTAAGATCAAGTCGACAGTAAACTCTTGTTATGGAACATCTGTGCCAGTGACAGTCGTGTTCTACATAGTCTCTAAAGCCCTAAGTTTCACTGCCATATGTCAATACTTATCTCAGGATGGGAAGAAGGTGAGCAGGTAGAGACTTGAATCTTCTGCCCTATGTGTTCATAAAAGCATATCTCTCTGTTTCTGTCTTTTTGTCTCTTTCTGTCTCCATCTCTCTCTATGTATACATGCTATATATATGTTATATGTTAAATGTATATGTGTATATATACATATATGCTTTTTAAAAATTGTGTTTCTGTTTGAACTGGGTTTTTTTGTAAATGGTGCTCTGCTACTAGTTTTGTTTTAACTATTGGTTTACCCAAACATTTCTTTTTAATTGATTATAGAAGCTGATTTTAATTCTCAATTGCAACAACTCTAACTCTTTAAGAGGTAGTGCTTTTTCTGATGACTAAGTATTTTGGTGATAAAATATATGACAAGTTGAAATTAATGCCTCCAAAGATAACTTTTATATTTATTAAGATATAATAAAAAAGTATTGACTACTTAGACTATAGGTAGGCACACATTTTCTTTAAAGGGTTAGATCACAAATATATTTTGACTGAGTGGGCCACATGGTCTCTGTTGCAACTACTTAACTCTGCTAGTGCAGCAAGAAAGCAGACATAGATAAAACAAAAAATGGGCATGGTTGTGTCCCAATAAAACTTTATTTACAAAAAGAGGCAGTGGGTTGAATTTGGCAGGCTGTAGTTTGCTGACACTTGACAAACTATGAAAATCTACAATAAAAGCAGCAGAAATAATATGAATAAAGAACATGATCTCAATATGTATAAACATTTCAGTGTTATTTCAGCTATATGCATGGCATATTATTCTTATAGCATGAAAATATTATTTTAAAATTTTACAGCTAAGCCAAGTTGGGCCTCCTTGGTAGATAACTAGATTTGCAAATCTAAGCAGTACATTTGCAAATAAGTGGAACCTTGTAGGATTAATTTTTGGAGTAATGCAAATAAAAAATAAATAAATAAAAAATATCACATATAACTGATAAATTGACCAAAAAATGGACCCAAAACATAGATCTGTACAGGAAGAAAAAACTAGAACAAGAAATCAGCAAGTGCTCATGATTTCCAGAATAATTTGCTGGTTACAAAAGCAAAAATGGATTAGTCATAATAAATGTTAAATTTTCTAAAGGAGAATTTTACTTAAATTATTAGTTTAAATTCTAAGAAGAGGTAAACTAGTTTCATAGGTACAGTAGCAACAACAACAACAATAAAAAAAAAATCCTGTTGCAAATGGTTATGGGAGCATCAGTCATTGTGGCAGATCTTAAATCTGTGTGTCTCCTTTCTCTTCTCCGTTAAAGATAGTAGTGGTCTTGGTGGCAATGTGATGTCTCTTCTCTCTCTCAATTTCCATGATTCAATTATGTTTTATTAATTCCGAGAGAAGGAAAATCAAAACAAAGCTTTCCAGAATAACAAAAGCAAATTAATTTAGGAATTAAAATAGTTAAAAATTAATGTCTGAAGGCACCGATCTCTGAATTTGGAGAAAAATCCCTTACTGTCCTAATATCAAGCCTTGTATTCTGACAGTTGTGTTCCTCTTTTACATCTACTACTCTGCTCTACTAGGAGACTGGCAGAATGTTCCAGATAATATCATTTCTGTGACTTTCCTTTTATCATTTTCACTCTGTGCCTTCTGCTTAGTCATATATATATATATATATATACATATATATATATATACATATATATATATATGTATATATATATATATGTATATATGTATATATATACATATATACATATATATATATATACATATATATATATATGTATATATATATATATATGTATATATGTATATATATATATATATATATAGCCAGCTTACCCTCTGGGACTCCTTAACATTATGTTCTTCTTGAAACCTTTCCTAGGACCTGCTTCCTCTTAAAGATCAAAGTTGATCAGTTTCTCCTCTTTGAATTCTTTACATAAGTTTAGAGATAAATTTATCTTGCATATGAGGAAACTAAAGCCCAGAGAGGTCAGATAAGAAGCCATATAGCTAGTGACTAGTGCAGCTGGCATTCCAAGCCAGGTCTATCTGACCCCAAAACTTATGCTATTCCCATTCATTTGTGAGGGACCTCGCATGCCAAGGTAAGCAGGTTAGAGACAACGTCAAAGTAATAATTGCGCCTTCCTTTCCAATTATAAAAGTAGTGCATGTGGATCAAAAAAATATTTGGGAATATACAAATCTTTGAAGAAAAAGAGAACTGTGTATTTCTACCAGCTATTTTCTTAGACATTTTTGCTATGTTAACTTTACATACTTTTCTTTTAGTTTATCTAACAAATGTAATTTTGTTTCTTGTTTTTCTAGCCTAACATATCATAAACAATTCACATATTTAAAATATTCCACATAAAATAATTTTCAATGGCTACATGATCATAATATCTGATCAAAGGTATATAACATAATATAATAATTATAGTTATTATAGAATGCTATAGTTATCTTTAATTTTTCCTATGTAAGTAGTGTTGCAATGAATATACACATATATCCCTATTTTAGATTTTCTTAAGATCTATTATTAAAATTGGAATTAATGAGTAAGAGGCTATGAACATTTTTATGGTTCTTGATAGAAACTGAGAATGTTCATACCTGGGCAAATACATGGATAGCAGAGTTCCTGGAACATGGTAAGCACTCAAGAAATGATAGTTACAGTAGAGAATATTGTATTGTATATCTCAAGATAGCCAGAAAAGAGGATCTTGAATTTTACAATCACAAAGAAATAATAAATGTTTAGGTGATAGATATGCTAACTATTCTGATTAGATCATCATACAATACATAAACAAACTGTACCTCATAAATGTGTACAATGAAAAAGAATTTTTTTAAAAGATAAATGCTTACTTAAACCCCAAAGGGAAATAGTATGGGGAAAACAAAACAAAACAAAACAAAACAAAACATTTTACCTTTCAGGTAACAACTTTAAAATGTGGTGAACTCTTGCTTATCTGCATTGACAAAGAGAAACCAGTGGCGTGGATAATTCAACACTAATGGCAATCAAAAAATCTTGGGGAGCTGGGTTTGATTATCATTTTATTTTTGAAGACTTTATTTTTCAGAGCAATTTTATGTTCATAGCCATACCGAGAAGAAAGTACAGAGATTTCCCGTGTATGGCCTGTCCTTAAACATGCACAGCCTCATCCATTATTAACATCCTCCACCAGGTACATCTGGTTTTGAAAGCAAGTATTTACCCAAAATATTGTCCTATCTTGTGCCAGGCTTTGTGTTAATTAGGTGTTGGGGTTCAGAGTGAGTAAAGGCGTGCACTTAAACATGTAGTCAAAACAGAACATGGTGAGATTGCTGAAAGTGGTCTGTACAGTTTTGTAAGGGCACAGAGTTCCATAAGATTGTAAAGTACATGCCAAGAGTATACACTAACTGCGGACTCATCAGAGACAGATGACAGATGGGTTAAAAACGTAGCATGTGTGTGGTACCATAGATACTACACAAAACATAAAACAAAGTTACCTTGTGCTGGTTAGGCTGAGGGGGAAAAAACACTCACCTCCATTGCTGCTGAGAATGTGAATTGCTAAGTCCTTTCTGGACAGTAGGCTGATAATATTTATTAATAAAAATTGCATGTATCCTTTGCCACAACAATACCATTTCCGGGAATTTATCTCACAGAATTAAAAACATAAACAGGAAAAGATACCTGTACAGGATAGTTCTAGTTATATCCATCAGTGTATTAATCAAAGGTTAAATAAACTGTGGTATACCTATCCCTTCAAAAAAAAAAAAGTTGATAGTTACAGTTTCAAATTATTTTCCAGAAAGGAAAAAATAGTTTATAATTTTGCCCATGTTAAATGAGCACCCATTTCACAATAAACTGGCTAGTAGTGACTGTTTAAATGTGAACAAACATGTGAAATGTTTTATTTAATTGATAGGTAAAAAAGACTTCCATTGTTACCTTACTTTGGATAAATAATATAGTTCAGAAATGACAACAGATCCCCCAGTTTTTTTGGTGTTTTTTCTTTTTTTTTTCTGTGACCATTGCTCATTCTTCAGTAGAGAACAAAGTGATGTACAAAATTTCCCATTTCAAACCTATGATTTTTCTTTTAACATTTACCTTCTGTGATTACAGGTACAGTCCTCTCTGTAATATTCTGAAATTTATTGCTAAGCATTTCTGGATGCTAGTAAAATTTTTAGCAACTCTGAAAACTCCTTATACACTTAATTTTTTGTAGTAATTTAGAGACAAAAATAGTTGGACACTTTTTCTTATTTTTACAATTATATACATAATTCACAAAAGTTGTTTTGACTGTCTGGCTAATAGCAGAAGATTAATTAAAACTATCTTGTTCAAAATTACACTCTAAAATTAACTCAGAAGTCTTAATTTCAATTTGCCATGGTTAAATCTCAGAAATCATCAATATTCAGCAGTTAATTATAAATAGCCTCATGTTCTTTGATTACTGATTTATTTGAATTTGCATGTGGTTAAGGTGTTTAGCAGTGTTTATTACACTTTTATTATAGTTTTTCAAATGCATTTTTCTTCCTAGAGTTTAGGAGTCCTAATATAACTGATGTTTGTAAGAGTTTTTCTTGATCAAATCAGCATTCACTCAACATAAAGGTGGAATAGTTGTAGCCTGATTTCTTTTCTCAGGTGCAGATGTCACTGTACCTCAAACTTAATAATTCTACACTCAATACATTCCCAATTTACTCCTAACCAATAACTTTGTTCTGAGGCTTTATTTATATTTCTTCTACATTTGAATATACAAATTTATACGCTAACAAATTTGATTCCATGCTAACCCATTGCACATTTTGATCATTCCTATGTAATAAAATCCTCCTTTTTTATGTGGGAGAAAAAAATCTCCTGTCTAATACAAACAACATTATCTCTAAAACTGTGATACATCATCACACATGCAAAACCAAAGCCGTAGTAGGCTAGACTGGTAGGTTAGATGAACCACTTCAATTTTCCATCAATCAAATTATAGTTTATTGTTCAGCTGAACTACCTCAGGCAACACAAATCTAAAAAACTGTCATTTTGGAAACATTACATTTTTTTTCTTGTCACATTATAACCCAAGCTATAGCCATAAAAAAGAATGTCATGCCATTACTGACTCATAATATTCCTTAATTTAAGAACAGCTAATTCATCTATAGATTGGGCTCGGTGCCTACCTTTAAAGATGATAGTGCTGTTGGATTATAATATCATCCAACCACACTGCCACTTTAATTATTTCCAAAGTAATGGTAATTCAAAAAATATCCAAGTAAACACAGAATGGTTGCCTAAAATGCTAGCTTAATAAAATTAGAGAGAAAACGTAATTTTTAATCCATTTAATATTTAAATTGTTTTGTGTGCAAAATATATTGTGCAAAATTTAATTAGGGATTTAATCTTTGAAAATAGAATAATATCTTTTAATTTTCTTTAGTTTTGCAACAGAGAAAAAGTGATTCATCAGCCACATTAAAATTTTAAAAAAACCCAGTAACAACAAAACTCTAACATTCAAAACATTAAAAATCTGATTACATTTTGCCACCCACAAGTGTATCAATACATTTTATGACATTTATTCTGTGAAGTTCCCCTTAGGTTGAGGAATTATTATAACTGCTGTTGCATTTTAAAAGCTTTCTCTCAGTTCATCTTAGATGTATGAAATAAGCTGATGACATTTCTACAGCTAGAAATATTTAGTCGAATGCAGTCAGCAGTGATGATTGCTTTCCTTCCTAGGATAGGTATTACAATTTGGAAAGTGAGGAGGGAAAATGACAAAATAAATTTTATTCTCAAAATACAATTCTCTCAAAATTGAATGAGATATTTGTGCAGGAATGAATCTTGTTAAGACCATGGTGGTTTCCAGTTGCTATAGACTGATATTTATACGTAAAATGTGTTGATGATTACTAGATGAAGGCATAAACCTGCCCAAGAAATAACACTCATAAATAATACATGCTAAAGCCCAAAGATAATCAGACAAGTTATAAGAATATACCTCCCTCCACAAATGTATGTCAGTGCTACATTTCATGAAAGGCCACTTAATTGACTACCAGATAAAGGAATAAACCTGCTAAAAGAATAGATTTACTGTGCACTGAGGCAATGCATTTAAGAAGTCTCCACTGAATAAAAAACTAGTTCCATTGGCTGAGCTAAGATATGTTCTTGAACGCGTTGGGACTTATTAACTGAACATTTATGTGCCTTTTATGCATCATTTATTTTTGAAATATCAGGAATTTTCGTGATAGCAATTACTTATGCACTAAAGTCGTTCAAAATTCCTGTGGTTGGTACCACAAAATCCACCCCAAGGAAGGACCTTACCCTCTTTTTAGCACTTCTGGAGTTTAGGACAGAAAAAAAGAAATGGAATAACACCAAAGGAGGTGTATATGGCTCCAATGAATACTGTGGGTTTTCCTTAAAAAAAGTAACTTGAAGGCCTTACACTAACCCTTCTGTAGATTTATTTTATTGGCATGGAAGTAAAAAAAAAAAAAAGTTTATTGAGTCATTTTTTGCAAATATGATGATGATAATCACACCTAACCTTATTGAGAACTTACTGCTTGCCTAAGCAAACTTGTAACATTTGTTTATTTGTACCATTTTTTGTGCAAACATGTCTATGTTTGGCATGGCCATGAACATCTTCATTCTGTCTTATTTGCCAAGATTTGTATTTGCCTGTTCTGAAATTCATTCCTCATGATAGAAGTACAAAACCTATTGGCAATGAAGCTCTTTGGTTCAGCTTTGCTATAAAAGTCAGTTTCTCAACACTGTATAATTAAATGCAAATGCTAGACTATAATTATATTATGGGTGTGACTGAAAGAGACTGAGGGGAAGAAATTCTTAGTTAAATCTGCTTCCACCTTGTTGTTTCTAGTTTTCCTGTGGTTTTTTCTCTCAATTTTGAAACTGCATTGGATCCAAAGATTCTACCTTAACTTTTTCAGACTTCATTAAGGTTTTCTGAATATTCAGATTTTCTATCTCCCTTCTGTATTTTTCTGTTGATACATTGTGAAGTTCTACTCCATTCCCCTGCTTATAATTTTCACTTATTGGACACCAAAGGGGTTGGATGTACCAGCACTGACTCTATTTGAAGTTGGGGACCCTTTGGAAAGAGCAGTGTCTGACATGGCTTACTTTTGAATAGTGTCTGCAGCACCAGACTCAGCCTGACTCCCCTCCTCCCACTACCCCTTAGACTCTGCTCCACACCTTCACCTCTTTTCTTCTTCTGTTGCCTTTTTTTTTTCTGCAAACATAAGGACCAATATGACATCAGGAATAATAATTGCCATGAATAAAAGTGAGATTAAGAATTCAAAAATAAAACAGTTCTCTTCAGCCTGATATTTTCTCTCATGAAAGTCGATTTAAAAGCTACTGGTGGGCTTACGTGAAATGTCAATGGCAAATGGAGTGGCTCTCTCATTCCTCACTTGCCCATAAAAATAGGCTCCTGAGACTTGAGCGTGCAAGAACTGGGAAAGAAGCTTCCTAAAGGCCTCAGGCTCTCAGGCGCATCTGCAGCATTGGTCTGATTCAGATGTTGAACTCTTGGAATGGTACAGTTCCAGAGCCAGTTGAATGGTCTCATTTCGTAAAGGATCTGTTCTGAGATCCGGAGCTGTGGAACTATCTGGCCTATGCCTCACAGTCTCTGAGTGATAGAGACTAAAGTGCGGTCCTCTGACACTCAGTTTAGGGCTTATTCTGACATCCTGGTAGTTCTCAAACATTGACCATCAGCCTGGGGCTGGTCCATGATGAAGCACGTGTTCATCCTCAGCTAAATAAAGAAAAGCCACAATAAAGTGAATTTTCCCAGGAGCGTCCTGAACTTTGGTATGGCAGGGTCTGTTTTTGCGTGACATGGTAGTGAAAGTAGTTTATACTTGTTTTGCCTGTTTGTTTTTAAATGTCTTTTTTTTTTTTTTTTTTTGGCAAAATTAAAACGTTGGCAACCCAATGATGAAACTTACATATTTATTTGAAATTTCGCTGCTCCGTGAAATCTCAAGGTCTGGGAAGCATTGCAGTAGACCGTCTCCCTCCGCCTTCCCAGTCCCAGATGGGCAAGACTGTGAATCCCTCGTTCTTTCAGTTTTCTTCTTGGCAGAATCTGGCCTGTGATTCTTGGCCACAGGCTGTGGAAACCTCCACGGATGGAAGGTTAGCAAGCCTGGGACTGAGTCTCTGCCCGGCCACAAATTACAGCACCACACGTGTCAAGCCATTAGCCTCCCTGATTTTGTTTTCTGTATTATAAAAATTAAAGGGTTGGTCGAGTTTAATGAGATTTTTTTTTTAGTGAGCACTCTCTCTTTGTGTGTGTGTTTAGAAGCTTCTAGTTCTGTTTGTGAGGCAGTGCTTGTAATGCAATGTTTTATTGATTTGGACTAAAGAAGCATGGTGTACAGAAGTGGGAATGTGGGACAGGTAAAACGATAGAAGAATAAGTTTTATTCCCACAAAGAGGGAAAGCCCTACCAAACAATACACAGAGCTCTGAATTGTTCACTCTATTTATTGAAGTACGCATGTCTCTTTTTGTTTCTTCCTTTACTCACATTATAGAGCTCAGGCTATTTGATATTTGCATACATAAACTAAATCTGAATTTATGGACATTTCAAGTTTTCTCTAATGTACTCTCTGTTTATATATTGTTGCTTTGATAGAAAGAACACTGGAATATGGGGCTAAGAACTAGGTTCACAGTCATGTAGTTTTTAGGTGGTGCTGAATGTGTTCACTAACTATTATACCTACCTGGAGTTACTGCCTTCCTTTGTGGAGACTCTCGTAATTAAATGAGGCTATAGACATAAACTACATTAGAAAATATAAAGGACTATGCAAATATGATGCATTAATATTATGCATATGACCTATATTTTTCACATGATGCTCATGATGAATTGATACTATATACATAAGTATACTTACGTATTCCACAATTTTATGTAACGCCTACATGGTCCTGGGATCCTTCTTATCTTCCTGAGTTTTTTCTGTGCACCCTCTTTAGGATTTTGTCTATTTCTCATCTTTTGCTTTCTCACATAGACTCAGGAGTCACTGAATACCCCTAACTCATTTGAGCTATTATGGGCCACTTTGTTGTCTGCAAGACAAATCCAAGTCTCTTAATGAGGCATGTTGAACCTTTCTTAACTGTACTCTGAAACATATATCCATTTTTCTCCCTTTCCCTGTATGCTATGACACACTTCCAAAACTCTGCTCTTCTGGCTACATTATTACAGGCTGAAATTCCTACCCTCTTGCTTCATTGACAAGGTCCTACTCATCCTACTCGAATCTTCTGCTTTTCAACTCTTCTAAGCCATGGTTAGTCTCTCATCTGTGAACACCTTGCATCCCCCCCATATCTTATGTTGTAACACACGTCATACTGTGAATTTTTATAGTACCATTCCTCGCAAGCTAAAAATTGTGTCTTATGAGACATTTTGTCTCCCATTGCATTTTACAATATCTTACAGATAGCAGATACTTGATGAATGGTTGTGGATACAACAGTACAGCATTATCAGTAAAGATCCTAATACTTTGTCATTTAGTCCTTGTCTAGTAAGCTTCAATTAAAATGTGGTCAGGGTTTTGTCTATGGGGTTTTATTTTGCTTTTTTTTCCTTCCAGTCAACAAAATTGCTAAATTCTGAACAAGTATTTGCAATATAGTATATTTGATCTTACTTCATTATTAAATCACTGAAATACCAGACTGATTATTTAAAGTTATCAACTGGACCGACTAGACAACAATCCAATTGATTACCTGTTGAGTAATTTTCAAAAGGTGATTTAGACTCCCATAAGAATGTCATCTTTTCAGCATCTTCTAAATCTTCCTCCTTATTATTAGATGTAGTGTAGTTAAATACATTATCTTACTTTTTATACTCACAATATCTGTGAAATTCCATAGAAAAAGATGACAAAATTGGCTATAAAAATTTCTGCTTAAAAAGTCCAGGAATGTAGATTTGCAAATTTCTAAAGAATAAGAATACTTTTTGAAATTAAGATAGTCAAAATTAATTTTAGGAAAAAAATTCTGCCCTCCCACTAACAAGCCTTTGCTGAGTAAATGACCTGGGTTGTAAAGTAATTAAGAAGTGGAACAGAGTGACAATACTGGTAAGTTAGTATCAGCAATGGAATGATATTGCACAATAAATCATCGCATTCTCATCCATGGAGTTAAATTTGGGTCCGTACACAACTATAATTTCAAACTTGTCACTTTATAAAATGGATTTGGAATGCATTTGGATAGTGATTTCCAGACTGTCAAATATTTGTTCCAGCTCAATTTCCTCTTAAATCATCAACTGCTCAATACTAATAGTTGTAACCAAAGTTGAAGGCCAAACCAGAAAGAGAATCATACCTTTGACCTAATTTATTCTTTCAGATTTTTTAACTGGCTTGACTTCTGGATGCTATGCAGAGGGTGTGTGTGTGTGTGTGTGTGTGTGTGTGTGTGTGTGTGTGTGTGTGTGTGTGTGTGTGTGTGTGTGTGTGTGTGTGTGTGTTAACACATTGGCATGGGCAGGGAGCAGTGATTAAAAAATTCTGTTCTGGGCCTTTTTAATAGTTCCCAAACCTAAAAATCAATGCTTTTGATATGATTGTTTATTCAGCCTCTCCAAACTGCTTCAAATCCTTTATGGAATGTGTGTGAACAAACAGAAAAAAATAAATGTTTTATTTCGTTGTTTGTTTTCTACTCTATAAAGGAGCACTTCTGTCATAGTTGATTCCCTGGGAAGCAGACTGAGAAATGCATACAGGATGTTTATTGGAAAGTCATCTGTGGACAACCCCTGTGAGGAGTTAGGGAAGCAGGATTAGGTGGAGGGAGGAGATGAACCGCAATGCATTTGCCACAGGGAACATATTATATCCCGTGAACAAAGAGCTCTGGAGTGGAGACGATCCTTCAGAGGTGTCCCAAATGGGCAAAGGGAGCCAGAACTTTTCCCCCTACACTACATTGTCCAGTCATAAATTTTGAGCTTCTCCCCACTCCCTGCAGTAAAAGTAATAGGATGATTCTGGCTAATCCTTATTGATTGTTCCAACTCTAGAACATCCACTGTGTCCTATCTCTTCATCAGATGGTAAATTTCTTAAAGGTTGGGTTAGGTCTATTTCTTTCTTTCACTCTTTCCAGTGAAACAGCAGAGTGACACTAAATATAGACACATTGAAGGGTTTAAAGATGGAGGAAGGGGCCATGAGCCTATGAATGCAAGTGACCTCTAAATGCTGAAAAAGGCAAGAAAATGGATATTTCTAGAAGGAATGCAGTCCTGCCAACACCTTGATTTTAGCCCAGGGAGACTGATTTTGGACTTCTTACCTTCAGAACTGTAAGATAATAAATACATGGTGTTTAAAGCCATTAAGTTTGTGGTAATTTGTTACAGCAGCAAGAGGAAATTAATGTGATAGATTTTGTCTATTTGAACGTATGTACTAGATGTTTTTGTGTTTCTGTAAACTTATGACTATACCTGTAATTTCCTGTAATGATTTTTAATATCCTAATAAGGAAGAAGACTTTTTGGTCAATGAATCTATTAAAAAAATTTATAGCCATGTGCTGCATAATGATGTTAAGGTCAAGGATGGACTGCACATACAGCAATGGTCGGAGCCATAGACTATACCATATAGCCTAGATGTGTAGTTGGCTACAGCAACTAGGCTCATTTAGTAAGTACACTCTGATGTTTGCACAAATGCAAAATTGCCTAACAATGCATTTCTTAGAACCTATCCTCCTTGCTAAGTAACACATGATTGTATATCATAAATGGAAATATAGAAGACCAGAAGCCACTTTTAGGTTGACAGGTATTCTATTTTTGTCATACTTGGTGTTTTGAAAATTTGAGGCAAAATTTTTAAATCATGAGATTTCACATGTAAATTATAATTTCTGGTTTTTCCCTAAAAAAATCAAAAGTCAACATTGGGCTTGTTATTTCCAGATGGCAGCATCTTATTAGAGCTGAGTGGCAGCTGTGCTTGTGAGACAAAACATGACCTCTCTAGATGGCCACAGTCTCCATCCTTTCACACAGGTATGCTGGTGCATGTACACATGGACCACTGCACTCTGCCTGGCTTAGTTGAGGTGTTTGATCCTTCCTTTAATCTATTAGTTGACAGAGTTATGTGAGGTCCCAGGGTGACTTAGCAGTGGTGAGAAGTTTTTAAAATTATAAACAAAAACATGTAAATTTGTTTTACATTAATTTCTGGTGATAATTATTCCCTAGTTCTAATTACATACCTTCCAGTTAAAACAGGAAACAGTTTTGCTACTCCCTATTACTGATTTATTCTTGTAAATGAAAAGGTCCGTTTCATGTCTCCATAATACAAAGTTAGTTATTTTGTTGAAGGAATGTGAAATTAAAATTTTTTTACTGTTTTAACTCATCCTCAACACTCTTCCTCACTGGTACCAACTTTCCCCTCAAATCTCCAAACAACAAAACACGATCCAACATTACATTCCCTGAGTGGCTTAGGATTTGTTTTCATCTGTAGTGACAAAGACCATATGAAGTGATACTAAGTCACAACCCCCAATGTGATATTTATAATATTTTTGGTTGTTAGTTGGAAAGTATATTAGTTGGAAATATCTACTACACACACAATGATTCTCTTTCAGGAATAACATGATACATCAATATGGCATTGATTCAAATATTATGTAGGAAGGAGTAGGTGGACTTAATTTGCGATACAGCAAAATACTTAATGCAGTATTAGGCAAAATGATTTTCCAAATGAATATCAAGGCTAATTTTTTCATTACTAAAAACACTGCTTCTAACATATTACACATAATGAACATATAAATTCCAAAATATTTAAAGTGCTAAAATAAACAAAATTAAATCCCTAGACAAATTACAAGAGTAGTAATTTTGCTTAACAATGTTGTGTATTTTCACAAAAAACTGGATTTAGTTCATGTTGTTTCTCTCTAGAACCTTAAAGAGAAAAGGTAATGATAATTTGCAAAAGTTTTAGTCTTAAATACAATGATAATGAGCTAGTAGTGCATTTGAGCTTTTACCTCTATCCAGGTTCCATTCTTTCTTCTAAAATTGAATTAGATTATCAAAAAAATGAATAGGAGAGAAAATATGAAATTGAATTCCACAAGCACAGGAAACATGTGGATTTGCAATGGGTCGTGGGTGCTTCTTGGGTAAAGGAGGGTACAGTCTGCTTTTTTTTTTTTTTTTCTGAATTTATCCCTATTTGGATCTGGAGGCATCCAAAGTATCAAGAAGACCGAGGTGCTGCCTAGGATTTGGGAATGGGATGGGAAGGAATGCCAAAAGCAGAATTTGCTGGAATAATTTTGAGCAGTAAATCCACCGAGAGCGTTCTCTGAAATCCTTGATCCTGAAAATCTCTTTGAATATCCGATTTTGGGAGGCAGCTTAGTGTGGTTAAGAGCATGGACTCTAGAGTTGGCCTGCCTGGATTTAAATCCAAGATACACTTATTAGCTGTGTGTCCTTGCTGAAGTTTCTTAATCTTTCTATCCTGCGATTAGCTCATCTGCAAATGGAGGTAACATTACCTACCTGATGGTTGAGATATTGAACTAGTTGTTATATGTGGAGCATTTCAAACAGTACCTGACATATAGTAAATATTTGCATAGCACCTACTACTGTTATTTACTAGCCTTTAACCTAAATTACTACTATTCTTCTTCATTTAATACCTGTGTCCTTCCTTGATTCAAACCAGCTCCCCATCAGTCTAGCCCACAACCCAAAGCGTGTATTTACTGCTAAAAATGTCAGTTCACTCATTGACTAATTTAGGTTCACATTTTGTGTAAAGAAGATAAACAGGTGATAAGTTGAAATTTAGGAAGTATTGATGACAGCCAGGGGGAAGGTTTATGGACACAGAAGCAGGAGACCAAGTGGCATTCTTAGGACAGTCACCCACTGTCCCAAGGAGATATCTTTTTATGTTACCTTGTCACTGAAACTGCAGTCTGGCTTTCCAGCTAGGATTTTATACAGTATAAGAGAATAATTTTTATGACACAGGAAAAAGGTAATTAAAAGCAAGTATAATAAAGTGGATTTTTACACATATCTGTGTGTGAATGTTATTTGTCCCCTTTTTCAGAGGGAAAAATGGTGAAGCAAAAGAGAGTTAAATATACAATGCTATACTATAAACTAGAAATATAAGAATTTTCCCACAAAGTTCTCCCTGTAAAATTAAAAAAAAATTATACTAAACATATTGTTAACTTGGGTTGTATAAATTTAGATTTTCACATAGATAGAAGCCATAATTATTCTAGAAATGCATGTGCCCATAATGACATATTAAAACTTTTCCTTTTATAATTTCTACTTCTGAGGATTTCCCACACAAAAAACTAAGAAATTGGTTCCTTAGATTAACTATACAACACACAATCTACCACTTTTTTCCCTTTAATCTAGTGGCTAGTTTCTAGAATCTTCTGACATGACTCTGTCAGGCTATTGCAGTAGAGTTTTCAGTTTATTTATTTTGTGATTTACAATGACATGTCCAGAGTCAGGGGTAGGTTTTTGTGGTAAGCACATCTGGGTTTTGTGTACTTTGGACTGGTGATCTCTGAGCAGGGATTCACTCTGTACATTTTGAAATATAAAAATGTAGCAGAAGTGGGGGAAAAAAATTGCTTGTGTGTTCTTTTGGTCTCAAAACATCCACAGCCCACTAGGCTGTTCAGGCAGTTATTTGAGATAGCAGAATTTATTTTTTACTTTTAGTTGTTGTGTCCATAATAACTGAATTTCCAGTGACAGTTTTCAAGTAACATCCATTTTTAGCACATTATTTTAGTTATCTATTATGTGGCTGAGATAATGTAACAAAATGTATAATTTTTCTTCTTTAAAAATGGATGATTTTAGATATAAGTCAATAGATAATTTGAAGTAATTTATAAATGAATCTGGGTTTCATGTGTTTCTTGGCTAAACAATATGGAACAAGATGTTATCTTGTGTTTCTTCTGTGTGTGTGTAATCTCCTATATCTGGAGATTAGTTTGTACCTTTGATTATACACCCAGTTTTATTCTATTTAATAAGAATATAATGCCTCTATTAAAAGAACATGTGCATGCAGAAAAATATCACTGTCCTTACCTTTATTACAACAACAAATATGCAAATTGTTACTTTCCTTTGATTTTCTAGGAATATCACTACTGCTTCCTGTCACATATGGATTCTTTTTAAAGAAAAGAAAAAGTTTTCGTGTATATATTAGTAATATCAAATTACCTTTATAGAGGTGATTGGACTTTATAATTTGTACACAAAAAAATTTAAAAATTCCTGACACTGATGTAAAATAAATAGTCTTCTAATCCCAGGCTAGCTATTAATGAATGAACAGCAGACATAAGAGAATGGAGCAAAAGAAAATTTATTTGTTATGAATTTGAGTCAGAAAAGGCAGAGCAGAGAGGCCTGGTTTTCATAGTTCATGAATTCTGGATAATTTATGTTTCTAAAGATATCCCATTGTTAGATTATTTTGACCTTAAAAAACTAGGATTTTTATAAATAACCCCAGCAGTGATGTGTTTTTATACATGATGAAATAACCTCAGCTAAGTTAGTGAACATGAATAGCATTAGCTACTCACTGGTTTACTCATGTTTTTTGAACTAGTTTTAAAATGTATATAAATTAAGATTGAATTATTTTGGACAATGTTTTTATCTTTGTCATAAAAGAAATAGTGCAAGGGAGACCTTTACTCACAGTATTTCAATCCTTGTGGCTCCAGTAATGCACCAGAGAGAAACATAACTATAAAAATGTCAAAACAACTTTTGGTATTTTAACAAGTGTGTGAAAGAAAGATGATTTTTTTTTTAAAGGCTGAGCTTATCCATGATTTATTTTAACTAATTCAGTCTTTAGTAAAGATTGAAGTAAGAATTCAAAACTAATGCTGACATATTATGGACATGGTAGAAAGAAAACCAAGAGTTGAAAAAACTGATGAAAAAACATTTAAATGAATTACAGTATGATCTATAATAGCCTTTCCATAGAGATACATGCAAATGATATATCTAAAGACACCTTCAATGAAATAATATTACTTTGGATAGTGAAGAACAGAAAAACAATAATATTTTTCATAGAGAGTGAGGTCAATGCCAGTGATCGTTATATCCCGCTAAATGCTTAAGATGCTGGTGTCATTGTGATAAGGAGAAAAAATTCAAAACAAGCAAACAAAACCCATAATTTCAGCTATGTGTTTACTGACATTCTATTATACACTGCTACTGTCTTTGTTGCTTCGAGTATGTTTCAAGGACATAAAAGTTTAAACATGAAATGATTAAAATGATCTGTCAAATAATACAGACTGAATATAGTGGGAAGTGAACATGTTAATACATATGTATAAGGAAGGTATATCAATACATATGTATTGATACAAAGAAGGGTGCATGGGGGGAGATATTAAAAAGACAGAAACAGGTTGAGTGACATAATGATATTAGGAATCTGGAAGCATCCAAGTTTGTGTTTAGAAATGGGAAATTTGGATTGAAAGTATCGTAAGTACTACATGGTCCAGAGGTAACCACAGCACTGAGTGTATCACAGTGGAGATAAGGGTCATGAAATTTAGATGCTAGTATGATGGATGGATAATTCACAAATATGATATTTCACCAAAGAGATGGAAAGGTTTAGAATGGACCAGATTTGACCAGTCTCTGTAATCTTAAAAAAGTGAGGAGGCTGTCAATACATAGCACAGCTAATTGCCATAAAGTAAAATGGTGATAGGCTTCAAGGTGCTTAGGACTGAACCACCTCCCCAAATTAGAATTTGAATTCAGGAAGTCAGTCAGTCATAGCCCAAGAAGACTCTGCTGCCTTTTGGAAGTCTCAGCTCTCCTGAACTTAAGGCAGTGGGGCATGTGTAAGAGGTGTGCCACAGGCTTTCCACTCAAGAAAGTCTACAGGCTGGCTATTCCTGGTTTATTCATGACTGCTGTTCTTTAAGATAAAGGGAACATTCTGTTTATCCCATAAGGCTCTCAGTACCCAAGAAAGGGACCCTCTTACCCTGGTATGTCAGTTTGGGTCCTCTAAAATGCAAATCGACACAAAGACGGTACTATACATGAAAGAGATTCATTGGTGGTAGTACCAATGAGGGATAAAAGGGAGCGGGAATAGAAAGCAGAGAGAGCTCTCGGACCTCGGTGTATGTCTGAAACTTTGAGAGGAGAAAGGGAAAGAAGAAGGATAGAATAGAAAGAGCCTCAGTCTACAGTGAGGCTCAGCAAAGCTTGGCCAGGCTGACAGGGTGAGCCAGAGCAAAGGTTGCCCATTCAGATTGTCCTGCCTTGGGCAGACAAGGCATGCTCTAGGACCTCCATCTGAGGAGGTCAGCACTGACCCATAAAGCTCCAACACTAATTTATTCTTTAGCTGTATTTATTCTGGTACTTAAATCATTCACTGAGTTTCAAATTTCAGTATTTTTTTCTAGAAGTTTTATTTTTCTCCATACATAGTGTGCAGTTGTTTTATTAGGATTTCTATTTCTCTTTTATCTATTTAATTAATATTTATATAGTATTATCTTTCAGATTCTTTTCCCCAAGTTCTAAGAGAAATGTCATATCTATTTTGTTGCATTGGTTTATTTTTTATTTTTTATTTTTATTTATTTATTTATTTATTGCTAATTCATTTTCTGGTGGAGTTGATTTACCTACCTTCCCCCACCCCAAGTCTCTTGGGATGAGACCTGGATGGCTAATGCTAAGGGCACAGAAGTTTCATATTTTGAGGTCAGTTTTGTCATAATTTCTCAGTTTGGGATACCTGTATTTTGAGCAATATAAACTAATACTCCACATACTTGTGTGGTATGGACTTTGGATTTTAATTTATTTACAAGGAGAGTCTTTTCTTCCCCCATTCAGAAACACTGTCTACTTCCCTGAGCTACTGAATTTTTCTAGAGCCTATCAGGTGTCTGGGTCAGGACTGCTAGGGTTCCAGTTTTGTGCTCCCTGCCTCACCCAGACTCAAGATTTTTTCTTAATCTCTTGTCCCTGCATGCCCATTAAAACACCATAGTACCCCCTTATCTGCAGCTTTGCTTTCTATGGTTTCAGTTACCTGCAGTCAACTGTAGTCCAAAAATATTACATGAAAAATTCCAGAAATAAACAATTTATAAATTTTAAATTGCATGTCATTCTGAGTAATTGCACCCCAGAGGTGTTTTACAATAGCATCAAGGTAATAAAAAACTAGCCCCATGTAGTTAGGAGTAGCAGTCAAAATGCCCTTGCTAAAAAAAGGGACTAAATTAATCTGTAAGGATTACTTAATAAAGATCACTTAAAAGAGAAACAAATTGTTCAAATATAATATAGGAAATGACTATATATAGGTCTAAAGAATAATTAATATGCTCTTTAGTAGAAAATTATACTGAGAAGACTCAAAAGGAGTTTAACATGAAGAAGAAAATCATTCAGCACTAGTCTGACTCACTAGATTATAATGTCAGCTCTGCACTCCACAGCCTGAAGAACGATTGAAGAACTTGAGGGTTCTCATAAGCAACACAAGAATTATTAAGGGATTATAAAATAAAATGGAAATGTTCAGTAAAGGACATAGAATTTAACTCTTTTCTTAGCCTGAAAAGAATATGGCTGAGGATCAATTTAGGAACTCTTTCCAGCTATAAATAGGGGATATTATATGTTGAATTAGGTAGTTTTTTTTTTTTTTATGAGATTCCATGTTGACTGGAGTTTAATCTTTCGAGGGGCTGAACTCTCCATTGTCATTTGCCTACACCTCTATTGGACGTTGTTGGCTATATCCCCTGTGAAGATACTAACCCAGGCTTCTGGAACATGTGTAGTGATTAAAGATTAAAGATGCGGATGAAGTGGGTGCTTCCTACTTTCATGTTGCTTCTATTTATCTATGAGGGACATTGATATGTACACACATTACAATAATAGAAGACATTGCAAAACAAGCACTATGCAAATGAGATCAGAGAATAAAAAGAACCTTTTAATTGAAGCAGTTAGAATAGGCCTCTTGAGGACATTTCAGATCCGTGAACAGCATGAACACAGGCAGGAACTTTTAAGAATGAGAGCTGAATGAGTATTCAGGGATAAGTCATGTTCACTGAACAATACACAGGATTAATGTGCTAGTAATTAAGTGGTATAATAAGAAAGTGTTGAAATATACATTTGGAAAGATAGATTGGAGCCGGATTACATGTTGTATGAACTTGAATGCCTTAAACTTGGGAGAACCATCATTTTTTAACTTCAAAAATATTATCTAAAAATTTGTTTGCAACAGCAACGTATTTTACCTAAACAACAATAAAAATTGACTACCTGGAAACATCTTGATATTTGACAGTGAGTATATATAGTATCTTAAGAATTGAGAACAATTTTTACTTTTGAAAAATTAGGGTTGCCAGAGTCCACAAAAAAAAAAAAATTATATTTTATGTGGCAGCCGTAGTAACAACACACTTTGGCTCTGTTTGTTCTGAATTAATGCATTCATGGGTTCAAAGTTTTAGAAATAGCCTTTTTTTGGTTTTACAGGATGTAAGCAACTAATGATAAACTGATCCTTTGTCAACTTTTGTTTAGCTTTAGGGTGGGGAGTATCAAAGACTTGCTTTATAAATATGTAAATTATCTGTATTTTACATTAAAAACTTAACCGTTATCTTCCTTCAAACTAGTGTAATCATGTTAAGAAAAAAATAACAACTATGCAAAAGCATATTCAGTGACAAGTCTTCATCCACAGTCAACTGTTTTTTTATCAATTTTTGATCTTTCTGTTATTTGCATGTTCAAATATACATATGTACCTAGCTTTACACATGGGAACTTATTACATACTTCTGTACCTTGCTTCTTTCATTTAACATATCTTGGAAATCACTTCATATAAACACATTATGGGGCTATATTATTATTTTTAATTGCTATGGATGCACCTTAATTTATATGAAAAGTACTTAGGCCATTCTTAAGATGCTAAGTATATGAAGTGGCCTCCCCTCGATGTTTATTTTGTTCTATGTATATAATTGAAATAATAGCTATAAAACTGTTGTTGGCTATCTTTAATGCTTTCATAATCATGTTCCCACATTGCTCCACAAATGAAGATGCCATTTCCATTTTTAAAAAGTTTGCAATTGAGTTTCAGGTATAGACATGAACAGCCCAGGGAAACCACTGTGCACTAATTGTCTACTATGTGCCAGCCCCTTTCCTGTGCAGGTCACTTCTCATTATCCAGATGTGGATTTAGCCACGTTGAAGGGTAAGTAGTGACCTGATCATGAGGATTCTGCCTGCATGTCCCTCAACAGCCTACAGAGAGCTTTTTATATTCTTTTATAGAGATTTAGAAAGGGTAAGTCACCTGACCACGCTCACGTGCTTTGCAAGTGGCAAAGCCTGGGATTCAGATCATAGTCTGATTTAAAAACACTCTCAGTGATAATAGGATGTCTCTTAATTTCAATATTAAATAGAAGCAGATAAATGTAAAGTAAATAAATATTATAGTTATATAAAAGAAGATTCTCTATAAAAAGGGCTCCCAATACCTACAATTTGTTGTCCCTTAGCTGCAGATAATTGTGATTATATATCTGTCTCCGGAAGACCTTCGCTTCCATAATTTCAATAAATTGTAAACAAACATCACAACTTGCTTCTCCCCTACCCCCAACATTGCTCTTATGGGTTTCTTATTAATAGTTCAAGGTGAATTATACTTTATCTTTATGGGAGGAAATCAATCTTTAAAAATCTCACCTCAAATTTATCATAACATAAGTATTATAAAAACAATTTCATTTCTGTTTAGTAGGAGAAAACACAGAATCTGAGTATCTTTTATTAAGCATCATACTTAAGGAAATTTAAATAGCTGATGAAATAAAGAGCTTCTATAAAACTTTCACATGCAAATTTGGGCAATAAATTGGATTTTGAAGATTTCAGTATGGAGTATGAAGTCAGACTGGTGTAAAAAGAAAACTTATAAATTAAGAAAATCATGAATACCATAAATAAAATACTTTTATTTCTATGTCAAAATCATACAATATTAAAATTGAAAAGGGAAACAGGAGATCATATAGTAATTTCCTCTCATTAAATGGACAAGGGAACTAAGACATAGTGATGTTAAAAATTCGTGTAACTTACATAGCTAATTAATTAGCATCAGTGCTAAGATCCAGGGCTTCAGTTGCCCTGACTTAAAAAAAGTCTTATGCAAGATCCCTTCATAAGTTTCAGGAATGATTTTCTAAACGTATGTTCCTTGGCCTCCTGCACCCCCTAAGATTTAGATAAGTTCATGTTGATCAATACAGTTGCAGCTGATCTGCATGCAGTTTATTAGATCACAAGACTGGTTTGATATGGTCATTTTGAAGGTTGGAATAACTAGACCATGAAATGATCAATGATAATTTTAGCCAATATGATGACCCAATCAGCTATCAATCATTATAGCAGTTAAGAAAAGTAATTAGACATGTTGAGCAACATTACATATTTGTAGTATAGTTTTGGATTTTGATAAATTATATACAATGGAACTTCCACACCGTAAAGGATTTGGAATGGGTCTAAGATTTATACCTATACATATAAGGTTCTCAGTTCTAAACAGAGACTTGCTAACAAGCTGATGGTGCAAGACTTGTTCACTATTCCTTAAATTAGAGGAGGCTGTGAAAGAGTTATATTGAATAGCTATGGTAAAATGAGAACACTGAACTTCAAAAAATCTGGATATAAATCTGGATTCTCTCATTTACAGGTCTTGTGAATGGAAAAGTTGTCAAATGCAGGTGTAATTTTCACTTAAAAAATGATGATAGTGTATTTGGTTATTGAAGGGATTAAACAAGATATTAGATATATATCTAATATCTTAGTCACTATGATGACATTTTATATACATATATACACACACATAAGATATTTTATATATATAGTAACTATGCTAAAATTATGCATATACATAAAACCTTGTTTAACAATATATGTGTAAGATATTATATGTAGGTACTATGATAACATTATATATAAAAATATAAAATCTTTTTATGTAAGAGGTGTCTTCATATAGTTCATGGAAAAATAGAATTAAATGATAATACTATCTTTTGGAAGATCTGTATAACTTAGTGAATTAATATTTTCTAAAAGACCAATTCATGATATTATAAAATCATGCATTTTATAACATGAAGAGATGTTTGACCTTATGCCTGAGGTGGTTGGGGAAAAAACAAAACGTCTGTAGTCCAATTTAAAAAAACGTAACTATGAAATAAAAATAAGAGTTTTTGCTGTTTTCTTATGCTTCCTAGATGAGTGTTGTTTTGCTTAAAACTTTTTGGTATAATCAGAAACAGGGCTATTATAAAAAGTATTTGAATTATTATATAAAATTTTTATAGTACCATGTGGTAACGTAAAGCAGATATTTGTGTAGAATCTCAACCCACTCATTTTATTTATTCATTTATTTATTTTTTATTTTTTATTATTATAAGTACAATGTTGATTTTCAATAATTGCATAAAATGTGTGGTGGTTAGATCAGTGTAGTTAGCTTATTCATCAGTATATTATTAAAAGAAAAATAAATACACATTAATTTAATACCTTTATTTCATTTTAATTAGCACAAAATATCATGTATTCTTTTAAGATTAAAAAAAATCCTCCAAATAATCTCAAAATTACTGAAATATTAGTAAGGCTTTCTATACACTCCTGGAATGACCTCTACTATGAATCATGTGTACAAGGAGCAGACTAAGTATTTATATAAAAGTTAAACCCAGGTTTTTAAGTGAGTATGGGGACCATAAAGTGATATCATGGGTGATGATAATTTTTCTCTGATCTTATGCATTTGGGCTCTTCTCTAAATTCTACTATCTCTTTATTTCATGATGTCTATTTACATCAATCATCCATTCTTACTATCAAAACATATTTTGGACATGTATATGTAAACAAACACATGTACCATATAGGCACACACACATTTTCTATTCTTAATGAAAAGAGTTTGTAGTTATGAACTATTAATGTTTCCCTAAGCAGCAATGACATATATATTTATTTTTTTAAATCAGAGAAGAAAGCAATTATATTTATATCTATATCTGTATCTATATCTACATCTATCTACATACATATTTCCTTATAGTTGAGAGGAACTATTATAGTTGAGAGAAAATTATTATTATATTATATACATTTCCTAATTGTATATATTAAGACATAGATATATACATGTATATACACACATATATACACATAGATACATAGATATATGTGTATATATGTATATATGATAGGTGTATATATGTATAGACATATATATGTGTATATACATGTATGTATCTATGAGAGTACTTCAAAGAGTTCTTGGAAAGATTCGCATTATCTTTTAATTTTATTTTTCTATGAACTTTTGAACTACCCTCATATATATCCTCAGAGCCCTAGAAATTTTCCCTTCATTGTTTGAAAGTGAAATGAAAATCTTGAACTGACTTTAAAGGTCAAGTCATGAATATACGTGTACTCTATAAGTTGTGTCCTCAGTCTCACAATTCTGAATGCCACATACGGCAAAGGCCTGAGCCACCCTACCAAAAAAACCCAACAAAACATGTTGATTTTAAATTCAGCAATATGCAGCTTCTCAACAGGACACATGCGGGGCTCTGCTGCACTGATCTATACATGACAAGATCTAGCCTTTGCTGGGACTCCTGGCCCTGTCCTTTGGGCATTGTTCCTGTGGTTAAAGACCTTACTAGTTAGTATAACAGTAGCTATATAAGTTATGGTGGTCAAAACCCTATGGTACTGTGCATTTTGACTAGTTAGTAAAAAAAAAAAAAAAAAATCCCGTAATATAAACAAATGGAGCATACTGAAATTGCCCTGAGCTCATGTCATTGGGCTGTTTTCTCATGGGAAGGGGTGCTTTTACAACTATGCTTTCTCCCTTCACAAACATGTATAGAAAAATTAAGTTTCAATATGTGCTTTAGTTTGTTTTCGGTTTTACTTTTGCTTTTCTGGCTTAAGATATATACCCAATTGTATTTCTACATGGAAGGAAGAGACCCTAGCTAACAAATGCGAGCCTTATCTAAGAAACACTGAGAAGGAGGGTAAGAAATAGTACATGTTTTCTGTGTGGGTGTTAGAACAATATCACTAATATTTTGGATAGAATTCTCACTCCTGCTGCTTAGAAAGCAAATGAGCTAATGCTATAATTTCTCTTCTTGATAGAGATTCATCAGTGGTTGATTCTCAAAACTGCATGGTAAGTACATGCACAAATGTAATCAACCAGATCATTAGCATTTATTAAAGAAGACAGTTTCAAACTGAATGACAGTGTTGAAGAAAGGTATAAATACAAATCTTTTTCTTTCTAGATTCTATTTGAATATACAACCAAAATATACATAGAAAATAATAAAAATGTATTCTTTAAATACAACCAAATGTGTTCTTACTTTTTCTATGAACAAAGGGTCAGCACCCACTCCCATATTAGTAAAAATACCATTTTGAAACTTATTAAATTGAATTTCAGATTCATATGAAATAGCAAATATATGTCAAAAAATGCATTAATGTCTTTGCTTTACGTGTGTAAACAACATCATTTCCAAATAATATATCTATCTCTACTCTTTGCCTGCATTTTGTTATAAAGTTGATCGTTATACTTCATTATAAGGTGCTGTCTTTAAGGCTTCTGCAAAAGAACTCCTTTTAAATATTACTTGGTTCTTTTATTCCTGATTGCTCTAGATTAAAACAATTCTATGATAGCTATTATGCTTCCATCATTTTTTAAATAAAAGAGTAAACATGTGAATAAAATTTTGCCAGTTCGTGGTAAGACTCTTGTTTTTCAGTACAGATGTGATTAGTATCAAATTATCTAATAATTTATTTCCCTTAAAATGATTAGATTGTGGAACACAAACATGTAGTTTCCCAAAACGTCATGATTTACATTTTTCTTTTCAGTTTCTAAAACCCAGTTACTATTAAGAACATCTAAAACCTACTTTAGAATGTACTACTTTGTGATATATTAACATAAATCATATTAATGTACATTATGACAAGATTCTTATAAATATTTTTGCAAGTTTATGGTAGTGTATGAAATGTTATCATATAGTCTAAATATTAGCTGGTATATGTTTTCTAAAAAAATAAAAGTTGAACATCTTTCATGAAACATTCTCCCATTTTCTCTACATACAATTAACCCTTACTTCAACCTAAAGTAAGAGTTACTTAAGTCAGTTGCTTACAGTAGTTTCTACAAGTTCACAATTCCTTCTGATATACCATAAGGGAATGTCTTTCTAGCAAATAGTCTACATTTTATCATTTTCACTATTTAAATTTTTTTTAAAAAGAATTATAAAAGAAAGCCATTGTTAAAATGTCCATTGCAAATTTGTTACAGGGCTCATCTTCTAATATCTTTTATTGCTTCCCAGTAGTGAAGGATTCTTGAGAGAAAAAAAGATGGCTAGAAGTGAGAGTTTGTTAATAGGTCATAGATTCAGGCTCTGTTTACAAGATTCTAAAACACTGGGATAATGCATGAAAAATTAAGTCATGCACAAATGTTTCCAATTACTCGCTTGTTTGGCAACACGTAGAGTGGACCAAGAGTGGAAATTAAAGTGTACATTTTTCAGTCTGTTCTTCACTGTGTGGTAGATATGACCTTATAGGTCATTTTTCTGAACTTAAAAGTTTGTTTGAAGTAACTATAACTATTCCTATTTTACCATTTTGGAATCAAGCAAAACTAAGGATTAAATCAGTCAGTTCACGGTGACTTATTAAAATAAGGCAATTTCAATATTTCAAGAATGGGCATGAGTAGATCAAGGAAGATGGCTCAGAATGGCATAATTATTTTGTGAATAAAGAGCTACTCTGTACCTCCTGTAACCTTTGGAAGCTTTATAAAATGAGTGTGAACTTGATGATATGAATGTATTTTGAACGTACCAGAAAAATCAAACCCTAGCTCACATATGATAATTAATTTTCCCACAACTTCAATTGCTTAATGACACCTCTCCCATGTCTCTGGCCTCTAGAGTTAATGCTTTGGTCCCATGTCACATTTTGCCTTCAACTACTATACCTACTACTGGTTTTCCCCTCTTCTGCCTGAAACTGACATCATATACTGAAAGATGAAGGGGCCAATAGCTTCTTAAGAAGCAAGTAGTCATGAGACTTCACCTGCCACCACAGATAGAGAGGGAAAAAAGGGGAGGGGGTACTTAGCAATTTCAAGAGCCACAATTTGCCATGGAAGCCTCTACTTAATATTCCGCTTGATCTGCCAAGTTTATAGCCTGGCAAATCTGAATACAAATGTCGATGCAAATGAGGATTCATTATTCTTACAAGGTCTTTGTGTTGAAGCTTAATGTAACTTGGTTCCTATGGTTGCTCAGGGAACGTAGATTGCAAGGCAGAAAAAGTGATGAAAAGAAGGAAAATAATAGAAATAGAAGGAAATGTTTCAAATGCATTCCAGCCTGAAATGTGAGGATGCAGAGGAACAAAGCATTGTCATTGCAATCTCTCCTTATTGCCAGCTATACGATCTTTACTTCTCATCAGCAACAGAGGAGTTAACCACTCAAGAATATTCTACCCAGAGAGAAAACATAACAATTCTCCTTTTACCAATTATAGCACATTGTTCCCATTATAAAACCAATTCTTCAAATTGTCAAAAATTTTTACCATTCTTTTATAATTATAGAGCTGGTGGGCTGGTGGGACCTACACATTCCGATCTCTAAGAAGACTGCAAATGCATAAAATAACCCCACCCAACAATTCCCTTCCTTTCTTTGTGGATTTATTGCCAAATGATTCAGAATCAACATGTTAAGAAAGCTAAGATTAATAAACTACACATTGAAAAATCACAACAATTTAACATCATTCATTTATTGTTTACCATAACCCATTGCCCGCAAAGGTTGCAAAACGCCCAAGTTAGGGGAAAGAAATCCTGAGAGGCTGCAAAATTATGATTATATCTCATATACCATGGTATATTGTTCCGATGAATCTTTTGCATGGTTAGCTGTTGTTTACATATAAATACCTTCTCCGGAAATAAAAATGTACTGAAGGTAACAGGAACTGCAAAGCTTAGCAGATACGATGATCCCAAGATCATGCAGTAAGGCTTGCTTCTTCATCCATAAATAAAGCACATTTGCATCCATTCAGTCAAATTAGCTCCATTAAAAAGGTGGTTATAATTAGCTCCTTTTTCTGGTTCACGGGTAAAATTCTTGCATGCCTGCTGTTTTGATTAAATCCACCATTGTCTTCCAATAGCTAGTGCTAATTCTTCCAAGGAAATCTTCAGTTGAGGTGTTATTTTATTCTGCGCTTCCGTTAGTTGTCTAATTTACGCCAAGTCCCTGCAGTGTTTCCTTAAGCCATCCTCTTTGTCTTGCCTTTGAAATTTACCAAATCTTACAAGAAATCAATACTTAATTGATTATTCACTTTTCTGCAGCTTCAAACAGCAAGCACGCATAAGATCCAGGAGTAGTCCCCCGATTTCCAATGCAGGAGGTTGTTTGGTGGCAGAGCTCTGCAAGTGTCCAACAGCAGGCATTCCATGGAGCCGAGCACTGGCGTGAAGTGCCAGCGTCTGATAAAGAAAACGAAGATATTCTAACGAAGCAGGAAAACTTCCTGGATGAACAGATCCATCTCCAGGCTTTGGATAAAAGGCTGAAGCAGGAGCAATGGGATACCAGGACGTTATAATTTTTTTTTTTTTTTTTTTTTTTTTTTTTGCATTCATCCTTTTGCTTTTTGCTTACTCTTCTTCCCATGGCACTGAAGTGGAATATCCCAAGTGCCACCGAACTCAGAGAACTCCACGCCGGAATGGGGGTGAGACTGGTGCTGTACCTCTGGCATAGGATAATGATGGCAGGCACGTAACGTTACGAAATGTAGGACAAATTCAAGCGAAAGAGAGGGAGAGGGAGAGAGAGGGGGAGAGGGAGAGCTGGAGACAGATGGCGGATCTGGCTAGGAGCCAAAGCCAGTGAAATGAATTACATTGCTGAATAACTGTACACCATTGATTCTACCACTTGTTGCTGCATGGCAAAAAAAAAAAAAGGAATAAAAAAGCCCCAGTGTATGCTGGAATCCCCTTATTTGTCATGTGTGCAGCAGACAACTTTCACACATAACTCAGTCCTGACAATGATATGCTCTGGGTGTCTCGGTAGGTGTGTAGGGATGTGTGAATGCAGTTGTGTGCATGTATGTGTGCTCAAGAAAGCAAATGTGAGTGTGTGCACATATGCATGTGGGAGAAAGGAGAAACAGTCCCTGCAATCCAGCCATTTTTGTTTAATGAAGAATGGAAGACTGGCATTCAGAGACGTGGTTAGGTGCCGCATGTTAATGTGTGCTCACTAGCCATCCTCCCCCACTTTAAAAATGAGTGGCACAGGAGTGAAGCCCTCTATAGATCAGCCACGTGGGAGAATCAACTCAGGAGGTAACATGTCATCTCTAAACCTACAAATGTGGCACAAGGAATTCCGCAGAAGAACAAGTTGCTCCCTGACAAGAAGAAAAGCTAGTCCCAGGGATATGATGTTTGGGTGTTTTCGAAAAGACAGACAGTCTCAGCAGATTGTTCAATAAATGCTTCATACCCAGGATGAAGGGAGACATTATGGGATGCCCAGGGGGCTTTGGAAATCAAATACAATGTTTGAGTAGCACAATTTGAGGTACATTATAAAAAAGCAATTTGAATTGCCAATGAGGCGACACATATCTGCATGCTAATTAGACCTGTGTCAAGCTTAGTCTGCGGGCTTCTGTTGATGGGGAGGAATGTGCATGTAGCTCTGCTGAGAGATTGTTTCTGCATAAATTATCAGCTTTGTCCTACTGATCATTTTCCCAAACAAACATGAAATGTGAGATCAAAAGGCGATTCTGAAATTAAAATTATTGATTGACAAAGCCTAGATTTCAGAATCTAATTAGACGAGGCACAAACAAAAGCTGATATTATTACTGA
Source organism: Cynocephalus volans (assembly GCF_027409185.1). Lineage (NCBI taxonomy): Eukaryota > Metazoa > Chordata > Mammalia > Dermoptera > Cynocephalidae > Cynocephalus > Cynocephalus volans. Next base: position 32,704,430 of record NC_084474.1, on the reverse strand, counting down.
CTATGCCTGAGCTAGCAGCCAGATTGTGCGGGGTTTGTAATTTATCTTTGTTTATGCAGCCAGGATATTAAAAATTGTAATTAAAATGGCAAAATGGTCTGATCAGAAATAGCCACCTAGTGGCAAGTATATTATTTTAAATGGATTATAAAGGCATTGGCCTGTGCAAATAAAAAGCTTTTTTTTTTTTCCATGACAAACCTTGCATCTCATTGAGATTTTGCTAAGCAATTTATCTTTTGCTAATAAGTTGTCTTTTGCGTTTTGTTCCATAGATAAGCAACATCATTTATAACCTTCATTTGTACACTAATAACCATTCTGTTATTACAGGTGGCATCCTGTTATTACAGGAACATCTTTCATAAATTACGGTATATTTTGTCACAAATGGAAGTAATGCAATACCTGTTCTGTATACTCATCACATACATTAAATATAATAATTGTGTGTACTTGATAACATCAGCAGGTAAGGTCATTCTCCCTTCTTTTGCACTCTCTCATTTGAAATGGATCTGAATATCTCTGGAATTTGGCATTAATGGTCATCTCGAGTCCTGAAAATAAGGTTGCAAAGCAAACCCATTTGCCTACTGAGCACATTCTTCGACATACTACTTCAGAATAGATTTAGTTACTTAAAAGCAAGTAATAAGATGATTCAAGTGATTTATAGGCCATATCTTCTCTCATTTAGCAACATTTTGGAAGTACCAATGAATTATTTTAGGAGCAAGTTGTCTAATATAATATTTATTAACCAAAATGTATCTGCTGTCATCTAATTGTGGATTTTGCAGCCAGCTGCCAGACCTAGTCTTGAGATTCTTTAATAAAGCATCTAAAAATGCATGATAAATACTTTTAAGAAAAATGAGAGCCCTGGCTTGTGAGGTCTACATAAGAAACATTGAAACACATTTATTTTCCTTTTTCTTTTTTCATGAAATCATTGTGGACCTGCTCAATTCCCTGTTAAGAAATCCACAATTTAGGGTCCTGTCAGCAGCTCTAGGGTCTTTTGTTAGGTGCACTTAAAATGCCAGATTAAATATTAATATGTGGTTAGAATTGTGCTATTTTGCAAGACCTGAAACCCCATTAGTAAATCATGATCTGGTGACTGATGCAAGAAATTTCAAGGCGCCAACAGTGTAGATTGCTTTATGCCCATCAATCTGATGGATCACTAATTTTTAGTAAATTGGGCCTTTGGACTCACAGCTGAAAGCAGGTACATGTTTTTCATCAGTAGAGGACATAGTGCACATAGTATAGCATTTTTTTTGCACAAAATGTGCAACATAACAGGCAAACTTGTTTTACATAATCAATAACAATCTTTGCATGAGCAATGCTCTATGTCAAAGTATACTTTAGTTGTGTTATGAAGTGCCCAAAGAGAAATAGTTTAAGATTACCTAGTCTTCCAGAAATGTTTTAAAGGAAAATAAAAAAAGAGGAGAGCTGATATGAGAACAGGATATATCAGTCTCATTAGCAGCTTTTATAAATCAGATACTATGAACTAACAATGTTATTCTACAGAGTTTCAATGATACCTGTGGAACGATGTTGAGATAAGAGAATAACACAAATAAGATCAGTGAAGAGACTTTAAAAAATAAAATAGGAAATAATAAAGAGTTGCTTGGAAGCATCTTTTCTGTAATTTCTGAAAACATATTTACAAAACCTGCTACTGCCCTTGAGAAATGAGAGACTTTTCAACATATGGCTTGTTTCTGAAATGTGGTAGAAATCACTATTTGATCCTTTGATAACCCAGGTGGGAAACCATCTTTATTGGCGATATTTGTTTCACACAGATGGGCTTTGATTTCTAAATCCTTGTAATGTGAATTAACATATTTCATTATAGTATTTATCAATTATAAAGCATTTTCCTCTCAGTGGATACTATCCAAGCTTATGTTGGGTTCTGCCTTACCATCTGTTCTTTTATTTCTACAAACCATCTACAGTACAGCTATAGTAACGAATTTTAAAAGATGAGCATGAAGCACCACTGCCTTCTCCTCTCTCTTTCCCCTCTATTATTATTATTGTTGTTGTTATGGCCTTAGCAATAATAAGTAGAGTTTGAAATTTCAAATGTGTACATGATATATGCCTTTAGTTATATTATGATTCAGTGTCCACTGAATTTTCATGTCTAGAAATATAAAACTCATTATGATGAGTTACTGCAAATTATTGAAATCAAGTTTTTATCTGTAAAATTAGTCAGTGTCTTATATTACAATGAATACATCCTACATAAGATTTATTCACATATACACACAAATATTATTTCATTTTTCCAACAACCCTAAAACACAGTTATGGCAATCATGCACTCAAAGCAATATATACTTTTGCTTATTTAACCTAGACAGGGCCATTTGGAAAGTAGGCATTATTGTCTTGGTAGACAGACAAAACTTCTTTTGTGTGTTTTCCACTTCCGGTTTTGATTTGATGGTTTCTCTCCAACTTGCCCTACAAATAAAGAAGGTGCATGAAGTCCTGCTGGTATTTTCCTCCATAGCTATGATTATTTTCACCACACCATGAAAAATGATGCCTTGTCTTTACTCCTGTCTCCATGCCCTCAAAATTTTATTGATTGGTCAAAATAAAGGGAAAAATTTTTTAAAAAAAGAATTCAAAACAAAATGTTTAGCATTCTCCACACCAAAGTACATTAGGTTCTCCTGTTTCACACTCCAATACCAGCCTGTTTTTCTTCTTTATAATGTTGACTAGACTTGCTAATTTAATTATTTTAATGACTTTTTCTTTTTTATCAAACATGAGGACAGTCACATAGCCTATCTCACTGACTAAGCACAGTTTCTGCTGTGTAGTAATTATTCATTAACTATATGAGACCCAATGTTTGAATAAATGAATAGTTCTGAGAACAGAAGTTTTAAGTAGATTTTAAAAGAAAAGTTATATGTGCTTCAGAAGAGCAGCAGGTCGTAGTTGCTACAGTATAAATTTCTCTCTAAGAGATATATACTTTAGTTTGCTGCTCTCTTTGGCACACATTTTTAACATGACACTTCAGTGGAAGAAAACATGGCAAGTCAACTTTAAGATCATCAGTTGGCAATATGTTTTCCTTAAATTGCAAGTGCTCCACGAAACCGCCTAATGGCATATCTATCAACAGGCAGATAAATGGTTGAATGAGAAATCCTTGAAGGTACTATTTACCACTGAAAGTCTATGTTCTAGGTGTCCAGATAGCTTGCCTGAGAACAGTATTAGGGTATAGGTTAAGCTGTAATAACAAAGAAATACAAAACATAATGGTTCAAACAGTCAGAAGATTATTTCTCATGTAATAATCTAGATATAGGGAAGCAATCCAGGGTAAGTAGGCAGCTCTGCTCCATAAGTTCAGAAAACCTTCCTGTTTCCTTCTATCTTGTTGCTCAAACACGTCCAGCTTAAACCAGGTCTATATCCCAGCTGGCGGGAATGTGTGAAAAGAGAAAGAGAAGAACAAGCAATTCAATCACATGGTTACGCCTATTTTAAGGGACCCTTCAAAATGTAGTCTTTAGATGGGTGACCATGTGCAGATAGCAGGAAAAACTGAGAGAATGAACACCAGGAGGAAAGTAGCAATATCTGTTTCAGGACTCCTCTCAAAGTGCTTCCTCTTCTGACCTACGAATCCCACTAGGTTCACCTTGCAGCTGTTCAAGTTCTGGCTCTATTTAGCCTTGGGAAGTTTTCTCTTTGGCAAAATAAAAAGTTTGAAATTTTATGGCAAAATTTTATTCTTCCTCTAAAACTCCATGCTTCTTGTGTTTCACGTAAGAGAAAATACAGAGAGAATTCATTAACTGTACATGTGCAAAATAATTTACACATACATAAAAATGTCTCCAACTTAAAATACATTATTGAGCAACTTCACAATGTCCTGTGAAAGACAAATTTATTCTCAAAATATATCAAAATGTTAAAGCTCATCAGGAATTCCCAACTTAATATTCTCTGTACCTTCAAGAGTTCGAATTCTTCATTACTTAATATCAAGCTATTTTAGGACATATTTTCAGTCACAGATCAATCACAACCAGAGTAGCTATACCAAATTTCTAAGTCAAGAGCCAAAAAGATAATTTCAACCTAGTTATGGTGTGTTGGGGGAAAAAGAGATGATAAAAAAAGTATAAGACTCATTTGATGAACATTTGAATTCTTTATTTGTATGAGATAGTGTAGAAATTATAGTAAATGAAACAATAAATTTCAAACCATATCCTTGCCCTTAATAAGCTTATAATCCCATGGGTTCATAAGAAAAATATACACAATTAATACATGAAAGCTTGTCACATTTGTTATAAGAATCAAATGAAACATGTTTTAGGATATTTTAACAAAAGAAAGATATCTACAGATATAATTAATTATAATACACATAGTTAATTTTAGTAAGCAGAGCAGAGGTGACATCTGGTATTGGATTCACTCTCTTGGGGGAAACAAATTCATTTCTTGTGCTAAAAGCAAAGTTCAATTTGGAGGGCAAGTACAGTTTGGTGTTCAAAATTTATGGCAATTTCTGGTCATGATGCATACAAACAAAAAGAAATTTTCAGAGTGGTGCAGCAGGAATGCCAGTTGCTAGAGATACCATGTAGCAGTACATTTTCCTTAGGAACTGCACAAACTTACTACCTTAGAGAGACAGAATCAGAATTCCAATCTATGGAAAGGACATTGGCAAGATTTATGTAAGAGTTCTAGTCTTAGTGGGGACTGAAATATTAAACAATTTAATAGCAAGAATTTAGGAATGGAGAGCAAGACAAATGGGATTAGGGTTCAGAAAACAAGGTGAGTGTTGGGAAAGATTGTAGAGTACTAGACAAAAAGTTCATTAAGTAATGCAAAACTACTGCAATGTTTGGTTTGATTTTTAGCTGAGTTGGGCTTTTTTGTTGTTGTTGGAAGAAAAATTTATTAAAAGTGGTTTGAAAAAGGGGTTAGTATATGTAGAAAACTTAATTTTACATACATTCTACTGAGCAGTTACAGTATGCTGTACACAGTGTTCTGCACCAGAGGTTCAGAGGAATAATTAAGCACATGATTACATGAAGGCTCAGAGAGAATACACTGTTGACCTGAACCATAGTGTTGGCAGTGAAAATAAATATAAAAGACAGAAGCAGAATCTTCAAGACTGTATGTACAAATGGCAAGTGAGTTCAAAATAAAACTGAGATGTTGAGCTTGAATGACTAAGGAGGTATTAACAGCATTAACAAAATAGGAATGTAGAATTTATTTGTGGTTTTGATGGTCAGGGGACATGTCGTGCTTAATCTACTCATAATGAAATCACATAGAGAATTTTAACAAGCATTTGGAGATCAGGATCTGGAATTTGGTAGAGAGGCCGTAGAGAATACAGTAAGATAATTAAGCATCATCTACAAAGGCAGAAGCTGAAGCTATGGGTGTGCATCAGATGGCAGAGAAGGAACACTTAAAAACAGAGAAGGAAAGTCAGGAGAGCATAAGCATTCATTCGTTCATCCATTCAACAAATAACCATTTAATGCCTAAGGAAGATAATGGAGGAGAGAATTTTAAGAAAACAGGTTTACATGAAAAATGCTAAAAAGCTGCCAAGTAGACTAAGGACTGAAAAAGAAAATGTATTGTACTAGAAAATAATTGGCTAAAGTAGGCATTGTGATCCTTTGAAAGCATAGAAGCTAATTTGCAATGAAATAAAAAGAGGGAACAATTAAGAAAGTGAAGGCAATGGGGTAGAATTTTTTAAAAATAAATTATGTGAATAATATAAGGAGTTTTCATTTCACAATTTTAAAAAATGCTATCATGGCTAAAGAAAATGGAAGGGTAACTTGAGTGGTTCAACAAGAGTAGTTTAGTGTTTAGGTTCCAGAGAGCAATCTTTCTTATATGTGAGAGACATACCCTGGTTTTTAAACATTAATTTTGTGAAACATATCTTCATAATCTTGTGAGTTACCTTCCTTTTCAGAGAAACACTGTAAGATCCTTGACCTTATTAAGAATATTCATGAGACAAGAAGAGGCTTGTATCTTGAGGATAGGCAACTAGCCAATGATCTTGAAGTTGCAGGGCTTCTAGTCAAATTCTGTCATTGGATCTCTGTGAAAAGCAAAATATCTCTAATCAACCTTTGGGATTGTAAGATTCATTCCTTAGCAATAAAAAAAAATTATTACAAGTTTTATTAGTTTGCAACTAGTTTCTACCTGATCTAAAATATCACCTTGCACCTAAGTAAAGAGGATTATTTGTGTAATTATCTGCACATACATCCCCATCAACCACTAGATATAATCATTTCATGGCATTCAAATTTAGCACAAAACATCAAGGCCTAAGTACAAATATTACTAATATAATGGGTTTTCATTTCTAGAGGTCGTCAGGGGAAGGGATTAATTTTGCCTGCCTTTGTTGTATGCACAGCACTGCACACAGTCATGTTACAATGCCACTATCTTGAAAATTGCATTTTGATGTAATAAGAAAGGCACTTGTAAAAACAATTTTACAATTTTAGATACATTAACTCCATTGCACTCCATCTTGCTTTGCTAACAGACTTTGAGGCTTTCATTTGTGCAACATTCATTTTTGTCAACTTTAGAAGAAAAATATTTCAAATGCTTTCTTAAAATTATTTTTACATTCTCTCCCTGATGATTTTTATATTGCCTATCGAGGTAGTTCTGTATCATGAAAATATCTGTTATATGGCATTTCTGAGGACCAATTTTTAATTTAACAACATGGAGAATTAGGCATGAAAGAAATTCTACTTCCCCTTCTGGCTTGCAGGTTTTCACCTTAATGAATTTTTTAAATCTCACGTATTAGGTAAAGTTTAGTGGATTCTCTAACCACTTTTAGCCCATAGAGCTTAGTTTTCTTTTAGGCATTATTTAATTAGAATGCCATATTGATCTTGTGACTGTAAGAAATGTCTATTTGACATATGTGAACAACAGGTACTTATTCTGTGAAGCATTAAGTTAGGAAGAAGTCTATCTTAAAGAGATTGTCTCTGCAGAGCAACGGCAGCTTCTTGCAAAGTTGCTAGTCTCTATGACTTAGTACTATACAGCTTGAAAGAAACCTATAAGTTTAGTATATAGTTTAAAGAAATCAGTTTTTGCAACTATAAATTTATGTTATTTGAACAAGGTATGTACATATATATTTTTTTCCTATCGAAATCACACTGGCTATTTTATATCATGTTGAAAGTTTTAAATCTTTTTTTTAACCTATTGTTCCATTAATTAAATTAGAAATAACTGATTTAGTAGATATTAAAATGACTAAATCACAGAAGTGGAAGAGTCCTTGGTGATCACCCACCCAGACCACTCAGATGAAGACCCTGGAGTCCAGGTAATTAATTCGTTTAGGGAGAGTTGAGATGGATGAAGATTGAACTCCTGATCCACGATTCTTTCCACACAGCATTTTGATGTGATTATGAGCACTATTCAGACTGTCATACATTTTGAAACTTTTCGTCACTGATATGTCTGTGCATAGTCAAGGATAACATCTTTTGACAAAAATAAACTCAGAATTTTCAACATTTACTAGAATGTAGTTAACTTTAAACATTTAGTGGACATTTTGAGAAAGAAGCTTTCTCTTATGAATTGAAAAATTAAAAACAATCATATTCCTAAACCCTTTTGAATAATCTGAAACTTTATACATCCATATGAGAAATTTTTAACCTTTTTTTATATCATCCATCCTTTGATAGTTTAGCAAAACTGTGGACCTTTTCTTGGAATAAATTTTTTTTTTTTTTGTCTTTTTCGTGACGGGCACTCAGCCAGTGAGTGCACCGGCCATTCCTATATAGGATCCGAACCGGCAGCGGGAGCGTTGCTGCGCTCCCAGCGCCACACTCTCCCGAGTGCACCATGGGCTCGGCCCTTGGAATAAAATTTTTAGGTTAATAAAACAAAACACTGCAAAATTGCAAAGGATCCAATCATAAAAAATAGTGTTATTAAAAAATCACTTTTGATAAAATAACATATGTGCTTATTTATTAACATTAAATAATATTTAATAGAGAGTTTAACTGCCATCATTTCAGGTAGTCATGAATATAAAATATATTTTATGATATATGCAGCAACTATAATTTGATATAATATATCTGACGTGTACTTTGATAAAGACACAGGTACTGCTAATACTAATACCTTTCTGGTTGGTTGACTAGATTCATTTTGAATAAAGTGCTCAAGTTCAGTTAGAAATTTGTAAAATTAAAGATATTTTCCCCCAATTTTAAGACTTCATGTTAAGCACCCCTGATCTACGCTAATTTCCCTGTTCTGGGTGCTTCAAAATGGGCCAAACCCACCTCCAAGGAAGGTTAAGAATGAAAGAATCCAGGGCTTTTTTCGAAAACTACTCCAACATCTCCTCACAGAGGCACTGACTGTCCTAGCTCCTAACTGTCTACCTGAGGACAGCTGGAGCAGAGCTTGGCCTCATGACCCCCACGTCAGTCTTCCCTCGGGCCCTTTGTACTCACTCAATGCATGTCTCTATGGAATTTCAATCTCCACATTCCCTAATAGACTTTGACTTGACTTGTCCCTCTAACTCTGAGATTCATTCTGTTCTCTGCCCCTCTCCTGATTGTGGGCCCTGTAAACTCAAACCCTGATTTGGATACTTGGCTGCCACTGCAGCCTGAAGCATTAATACACTGATACGTACATTTTTCCTTTTCTGCTTATGAGCTTAGTCGTTCTCTTCTTCTCTCTCTCTCTCTAACACACAGACACACAGTCACACACACACATCTATATTCTAAATCAAAGATCAGTAAGTAAAAATACCTATCACTAGACATATTTATCTTATGAGTGCTATTATTTGACTTCTTAATTTGATTAAAATGCTTCCAGATTTAAAGAGAAATCCTTCTACTTGGCACCATTTCAGTGAGAAATCTGACTACAAGTCAAGAAAAGTTAAGAGAGAATTGGTTGTCTTGTATGCATATTAAGAATGCCTGGCTTACAATTTCCTACTTTGATCATTTTATTTATTTTTTTATTTTATTTATTTATTTATTTATTTTAAAAGATGACCGGTAAGGGGATCTTAACCCTTGACTTGGTGTTGTCAGCACCATACTCACCCAGTGAGCAAACCGGCCATCCCTATATGGGATCCGAACCCGCGGCCTCGGCGCTCCCAGCGCCACACTCTCCCGAGTGAGCCACGGGCTCGGCCCTGATCATTTTATTTTATGGATAGTGTGTTCTGATCTCAAATAGGTTATAAAGGAAAAAAATACAACTCAAGTGAACATAATGTGAGAAATTGAAAAAACTTTCATATTCCGAACATAATACCTACACTTTTTTCCGACTCTATACTAGGAAAATATTCTTATATCTATATGAATTCATCAGAAAAATACTTAGATTAATAGGAAAATTACCAGTTTTCCAACTGGACTTTTCATTTTCCTGGTAGATATATGTATATTTCCTGTTGCATTTTTTTTAAATGGACTTTCTGCTTAGACATAAATGGAAAATCAAAGTGTCTATACTTGAAAATTAACAAATACATTCTTTTACCTATTTAATTTGTATTATTTATTTGATTTTATTTATAAAGAAATAAAATGTATTTCTTATAGTTTTGGAGGCTGGGAAGCCCATTAGTCCAGGTGTACATCTGGTGAGGGCATTCTTCAGTGTGGAAACTCTATACAGGGTCTTGTAACAACACAGGGTATCACACAAAAATAATACCATTTTTTGACCGATTTTAGAATTGTTTTGGGTCATAGACTTCAAAATCTGATGAATACTATGAACTCTCTATTCAAGGAAAAATATAGGGGTGGGAGTTCAAAAAGTTCGTGGAAAGATTCATATTATCTTTTAATTCTATTTTTCCACAGACTTTTTGAAGTACCCTTGTGTTTGGATGTACTCATGGACAGTTTCATTTTTTTTCTAGAATTTCTGGAGATTTTTAGAATTCCTAAATTTCATGTACAGGGTCCAAAAAAATCAACATATCTAGGAATATTAGTCAGGATAGTCTAAAATATGCTATGATTACAAATGATCCCAAAATCTCAGGGGCTAACAATAAGAGTTTAATTCTTTCTTGTGCTACCTATCTGTTGTCATTTGACTATGTCGAGTGACAATACTCCATGGGTCTCTCTTGCATCTTTGCTTGTTTTACAACAGGTACTGACTGTTTTGAGCTATCTTTTCAAGGATGTTTGTACAGATAATAGCCTTGAATGATAGAGATATATATTTCTCCAGGTAAAAGGGCAGTACAATAAAAATAATGTCTTTCTCTAGGCCAAATGTCAGTCAGTGTTACTGTTCATTAAAAAGATTTGGGTTCCCTAAGATAGGAGTTCCTCACCTGTAAAGTACACCACTGTGTATGCAGTTATCCATAGCCTTCTTCATGCCACTGTGTGAGAGTTAAGGCTCAGGGAACTTGAGCAAATAATGACATTCTAGTTATTTTTATTACTGTGAGTAATAAACTCCTTTGTCTCTAATCCAATAACCTTGTTTTTTGCCAGCCTCCATGGAAGTGTGGTTGGCCAACTGGTTACCTTGCAAGTAGAACAAAATATTATGTCTTTCACAAGCTGTAGCACTCTCCCATGTTAACTTTACTTTGGGGCTTAGTCTGACAGATCAGACTCCATCTGGAACATTGCTGGTTCCTGTGCAGAGGATAAAAAGAGAACATGCTAGCCATGTTCTAGCTTTTAAAGCTTTTTCTAAACCTATCACTTATGCTCACCTTTCATTCTTAAAGCAAGCAGCATGGATGGCCAAGCCTGACATAAATGGGGTGGGAAATGTAATTTTGCCCCTCAGATGGGCAGTGAAGATTTGTGCATAATAATATAATATACCAAAACAGATTAATAGCTATGCACTAGTCCTTTACCCACTTTCTCTTCAGCTAAGTGGATTTACTATAGAATCAAGTTTTCAGCTTAGCTTAGACCAATGTTGCCATATTTCAAAAATTTACATACTTTTAATATTTGCTCATGACCACTTTCACTAACATTATAAGTTATCTAATATTTTCCCTCAAATTGAGCAATAATATTCAGTGATATCCCATGAATATTATGTGAAAAATCTTGGGTTTCAGAACTGATCTACATTTTTTTCAAACATATGAAAATACACATTTATTTATTTCATTTCTTACATTTGTTACTTATACAATATTTATTATATACTAGATAATTATATAAAATATAATTTATAATATAATATTTTTTTATTTTTTACTTATTAAAATAAGAAAAAAATTAATGGTTATTCATGTGTCACCCAAGATCAAATCATATACCAACAGCAGAAACATTCCACCCTATGGGAAATACAAATGACATATCATATATAGTATATATAGTATTGGGTATATTGTAACGTATGTAATCATAATAGTCAGATAACAACCATTCACTTAGTGCATTATATGAAAGATAAAAAAACTGGGAGATACTGTGCTTAAAAAAAAGACATAACAGCACTCATGGCATTTACAGCCTACTGAAATGATGAAAAAAAGAATAAAACAATAGCAAGTAAACATAAAATAAATTACAGATTTGATAAGTTTTTAAATGGAACAGATTTTTGAGATAAATAATTGATTGAGGGAATATATTTTAGATCAGATACACAGGGAGATGCCAGTTAAACTGAGACATGATATTTAAGATGGAGCAAGCTATGCAAAGGCTGGGCAAAGCTGGTGGAAATGTTCTTAGTGAAACTTAAAAAGACTATAAGCTGAGAAAGAGGATTGAGAAAAGGAATGAAAGCCAGTGTGTTGGGAGCAGAGTGAGCCCAGGGAGAACAGTGAAAACAAAGATGGAGTTGAATTACGAAAGCTATTTGTGGGGTGTGGTGAGACTAAAATTTCCTCCAAGTGGGAGTGTATTTTTTGTGGAAAACCAGGAAGAAATCAGAATATTGTTATAAGTACAATGAGAAATCGCTGAAGGGTGTGCTGGGGAGTATCATGATCCGATTTATATGACAAAAACATGACTCTTGTGAAAGGAGCAAGTCATGATGTTGACTTAGACTGGGATAGAGGCAGACGACATGAAACAAAATTAATGGATTTAAGATGTATTTAGAAGACAGAACTGAAGATATTTTGGTGGATGAGATATGCAAGTTGTGTGCAAGTGAGATGGCTAGGTTTCTGACTTCAACTAGTGGACAGATGATAGTGTTCATCATTTTTTAAAGTGAAGGAAGACTCTATGGTGGGTCGATTGTGGGACGGTATTGTAAATCAAGTGTTTCATTTTGAACGAGCTAGGTTTGAGGTAGTGAGAGATATGCAATTAGAAATGTGAAATAGCAAGTAGAATATATTAATATATTAATCTGGAGTTTAGAAGAAAGATCTTGAGAAGTATAAATTTATGAACTGCCACCACTTAACATTTAAAACTAAGGAATTAGATGAGATAATCAGGAAGAAAATACAAGAATGGAAAAGAAGAGGACCCAGGTCCGTGTCCATAAGAATATCATCATTTATGAGCTAATAGAGAAATAGAAATCAGAGAAAAGTACAGAGGAATAACAAAGAGAAAAAACAGGAAAATGTGGTGTAATCAAAGCAAAGAGTGGGGATTCCTTCCAGAAAAAAAGAACAATTAATATATAACTCTTAATAGGAGATTTAGTAAGTTGAAGATAGAAAAACTCCTTGATTTGGCAACACAGAGGATTGACATTTCGGGGAAAAACAGTTTAATTTTGTGGTGGGGGTGGAAATCAGATGGTCAGAGTCAATAGGAGATGAGGAAACAGATTCCATGAATCAAGGCAACACACTTCAGAACCTTTGCCTAGACAGAGAGCTAAAAAATGAAGTAGCACTTAAAGGATATTAGGGGAAAAGGGAAAGTTTTCTTGCTGCTCTATTAATGAACACGGTTCACTATGGCTTGGTTGTTTGCTTATGAGAACAATGAGAATGATCCAGAAGAAAGTGAAAGATTGATATTCAGGAGAAACCATGCTCTCAGGGAAAGAAAATTTTTTTCTTCAGTAGAATAGTAGTAAAGTTCTTGACCAGGGTGGGGAGAGAGGGCTCAGAACACAGGAAACGGGACTGACATTTGGTGCAATAAAGATGGATATCACCTTCATTGCAATAAGAATGGAAAAGAGAAAGATGTTTGGAGATGCAAGTGGATTTCTAAATGTGGTGATAAGAAGGGGAGGAAATCCACATTTGATGATTGCTATTTCCTCAATGAAATATAAGATTAGCATTGATCATCAGTTGAAAATAGGGGTGGGAAAGGCGTGGATGGTCTATGAAAAAAGGAGAAAGGCGTTTAAGGATTCTAGGCTTTTGGGAAATTCAGAAATAAGACAAACAGTTTTGAATGGCCATTGGTGGTATGTGATCTTGAAATGAGAGAGCAAACAGTGAGCTGGTTGTGTGGTTCTTCTCCAGCAAGTCTGGCGATGCTGGCAAGAAGATGGCGAGGAGGAATCATTGCAGGTAGGGGATTTCTCCATTGAAAATAATGGGAGTTAAAGGCAAGGCTACTGAGAGTGTTTGAAAAAAAAAGTGAAGATAATGATAGACTGTGAAATCTGTGTTAGATAATAAAAGTAGTGATACCTGGAGAGAGTTGAGAGATACTGAGACATTAATGCGGACAATGGGACATAGATCTCCACAGAGTCAAAGCCTGAATCAGTGGGCATAGAGTAGGGATGACCTCATCAGATACTGGCCAGTCTCCTTCTAGCTACTTTATTCTAGGGAACAGTAATTTCTCTAGCTGATGCTTTTTAAAAATTCATTTAGGATATGGAAATATCATAATCACTGGCTATGAATGTAATAATGGTGATAAAGGGCCTGGCCCAGGCTCTGAAATGTAATAGTCCAATTATGTGAAGAATTCATGTGCCTAAACACAGTATCTGTCATGTGCATGTGTTTTTACCACTTTTCCTACATCATCCACTGCCACTGTGAGAGAATTTGAGATCTGCATCAGATGATTCCAGAAGAAAAGCATTAAGTGTGTGCTTAATAAATGCTTTGGTTGATGAGGGTGACATGCTGATGTCCTGTTTTCTAAGTGAGTAGCATTAAAGTAAATATTGGTTTTCTCTGAATGGAAGAAAACAAAGAAACTCTTCATTAATATTTATGTGTAAGGCTCAAAATCATGAATGTAATATGATATTTTTTTTCCTGTTATACAAATTACTGTGCCATAATATGACATGACTTTAGGAAGAATGCTGATTTGCAAAAACAGTGCATTATGTACTAATGACCTCATAATTTAGAAAACCTTTTAATAAGTGTTTGAAGAAATTTGTTAAATAATTATTTAAATGTAACAGAACACTAATATGAATTGGCATTTATTTTTATTTAGTCCTCGATACTCTTTTGTTTTCACTTTGAAGCATTACTGAGTTTTATGGTACTTTTTTCCGGAATATCTACAAAATGGCCTTGTATTCACAAGTGGTGGGTGATGTTGACTTTTTTAAACACTAAATATATTTGAGAGGGTTAATCTCTGTCTAATTTTTACCATTGCCGTTTCAGAAACTCAAGGTTCTGAACAAGTACCTATCTCAACGGGTTAAAAAGAATCCTGGTATTAAGAAGAAAAAATAAAATAACAATTTGCATCAAAATGTACAATAAATCTCACTTTTCCTTGTTTGGAGGTGTCTAGGAGTTGAGATTTAGAAGTAAAAGGTGATGTTTAAGAATGGAACACCGGTATAATTATGGTGCTTGGGGTTAATTTATTTAATATTATTTACATTGAAGAACTCTGAATTTAGGAACAGAGGTTCTTTCAGATATTGGAATCCTCAACAGTACAGAGCTCAGAGGTAAGAAGATGGTCAATGAGAGGAGAGAAGATGATTGGAAGGAAGGAACGTATAAGCTTTTATCATCTAGCAATGTTGAGTGGCACATTGATCCTATATGAAGGTCATGCCCAGTAGTGAACATTAACACATCCAGTACTGGCTGAAAGAAGGTCGAGGGCTAGGGTTTACAGTGGATGCTGAAGCACCACTCACATCTTCCTTGAAGACTGGGGTGTTCATTCTCCCAGTTGCCTAGTGCTTTGGCTGCTGCCCTCACCTGGAAGGAGCTACCTTGTCCTAGGTTAGGTCCCATCCCTGGGACTGGTCAGTGCAGGAATACAACAGCTCAGCTACCTTACCTTGATTCCAGACAACTTGGAAGGGCTATACCAATTCCAGAGCTCCCTGTGGGATAGGCTGAGGCTCCTATGCAAATGCAGGAAGTCACCTATCCTGCTGCCAAATACTATTTCTCTTTCTCCCTCACAGATGTTATGCTGAGATCACTGCCTCATTAACCTTCACATAGGTCTTCAGCTGGCATCTGCTTGGCAAGGAAAGTGGCCTCATCAGCGTCAGTCCTTTCCACCAATCTCACACAGCTTGTTCTAACACTTGGGTCCCTTCTGACAGCAATCTCCTAAGTCCTGAGGAATCTCTATGACATATTCAAAGTGAGGCTGAGGTCTGTTCTTCCTATAAGCTCCCCTGTCCTATCCCTGCAAGGATGCATGGATGCCATCCCAACCATTCTGAGAATTTATCTTAAATAAAAGAAATATGTAAAATATGCAGAGGATTAGCAAAAATAATGTTTCTTATAGGATTAGTTATAATAGCAAAATAATTAAAAATAAGGGATAAATGTGAGCCAGAAGTCAATAGGTGATGAGAAAATGGAGACCGTAAGTGTGGAAAACACTTTAGAACGTATTAATATTGTTCTTTTCTTAAGTACCATTGCTCAATCACTCTTTACCTCCTTCCCCAAATTCCCCATGTTCTGATATTTTCCCCTGAATATTAGCTACAGTAACATATAGCTAAATATTTAAATAAACTTTTCCACCACTCTGCTGTGGTCCCTTATTTTCCTTCTACACCAGATTAATTTCTTCAGATTAGGAGATTTCCCCCCAAATGCCTCTCCCAAAATAGAGAAAGGCATTTAGGGGTTTTTCTTTTTTTCCCCCTCTTTTGGTTTCATAAGCCTTTTGATGTTTTCTGATTCACACTGAGTGAACTATGTGGAAAAGACTGAATAAATGAATCAGCAAACATCTTCCTTGTCAACTACATTCCACGTTTCTTCCTAATGGTGGCAATAGTCTAAGCGGCATTCAGACACTTCCAAATACGTCTGAAGTGGGGGTTTATTGCTCTAATTATTTTCCGTGAAAGCAGTTCTACTTTATTACCCAAATGAGAGTTATTATTGTCTTTCCTTCTGATAATTGCATTTGTGGTATTTATTTCAGGGTTTTTAAGATCTTTTAAAGCCTATTTAGGTTTTTTTGTTTTATGAATTTAATGCTAATTAAAATAATGGATTAGTAGGCTTGGAAAATCAAATCACTATTCAGCCAGAACAATGGAAGGGCTTATTTAATTGACCACCTCGAATCATATTAAACCAATCCTGGAGGAATCATCACAAAGATTCAAATGTTGCAGATACTGTCATACTTTCTGTAGGAGATACTACATGTTTCCCCTCAGGTGTTTTTAGAAAATAAATTTAAAGGCTGATTAATTTAGTAGATGGTTCATCTCTGACTTTTATATAGAAGGCAGATGGACATTTTTCAATACACACCTAGCATTATTCTTTTATAAATTTCGGAAGGCATAGTGATTTCAACTTATGGTATTTAAGTCAAGCAAGATTCAGCGTACAGTTTACCAATACCACCGAATACTTTGTTTGCCATCAGGATGGTTATACTGGAAGTGAATCACAGCCATTATTCAATTTTCAGCCACAGTGATAATTTGTTCTGCTGGGATTAAGATTATAATAGAAGGGCAACATTTTTTTTTTATTAGAAGAGATATTTTGTGATAAAATGGCAAGTTATTTGCCATGGCTTGTAAGAATTCATGTTTTAAACATGTAATTTTGCAAATGTTTCTTTACCATCATATCAATTGTGTCTGTGTCTATACAGTGAATAAATAATAAATCTAATTCTTTTACTGAATTTTATAAACTGACTAAATGTTTTGATGTTTGAAAGGCACAGACAAATTCAGGGAGAACAATCCAAACTAAATTGGATTCAACAAATCCTTGACTCATTAGATTTGTTTTAAGACCTGGCTTCTGAATCTTTCAACATGTAGATGCTATATGCAGTATGCTGTAACCCAAAGAAGGTTCAGAGACATAGTTTCATATGCTGTGCTGACAGCTTGCATAACAGAATCTGGAATTTGGTGGGCAGCTGTGAACTATATTAAAGCCTCTAAAATGGGCTTAGTTACTTGTCCAGCAATTTCACTTGCAAAAATTCAATTAAACAGTGATGTGTGAAAGATTTAATTACAGGAATGTTTGTCATAGTGTTAGTTAATAGAGAAAAAATAGAAATAACAAACATCCAATTATTATATAATTAATGAAATAGATTAAGGTACATTACCAAGAAAAGGTGTTAAGGTATATTAAGATCTGATAGCAAAACTACATATATATGGTGTGTTAAATATTATACATATTTATAGAAAGTGACAGAGAGAATACAAAGTGACAACTGAGAGGAATTAGTGACATTTAAATTTTCTGCTTTTTGGTTGGCCTTATTTTCTTCATAAAATTGTTTTGCTATAGCAAATAGTTTTGCTATGATAATGGAGTATTTTCTTTTTTTAAGGAAGGAAAAATTAAAATGTACAACATATATCATAAACTTGTTTGTCAAGAAAGATAACTCTATTTGTCCATAAACTTTTATCTTTAGCAGATACATGAGCGGAGGCATTAAGTGAGATTTTTTTTTCTTAAAGTGCTTCATTGAGGTATGATTTACATGTAAAAAGCCATACATATTTAATGTATACAACTCAATGAGTTTGGGAATAAGAATGCAACCAAAACTTTATTGTATACTTAAAAATTGCTAAGAGGATAGGTATTATGTTGAGTGCTCGTACTACAAAATAATAAGTGGGATTTTTAAGAACAGATCATCTTCTCAAACCAGAACAGCATTACTTTTAGAATTTCAAATTTAGGGAGTTATCATTTATCGGCAAAAGGCTCATAGTCCCAGTTTAATAATGCCTTCTCAGCACTATTTGTCAAGGCCACTCCATGTGCTATTTGCATAGGATACAAACATGCACACACACACACACACACACACACACACACACACGCACACATTGCTACATATTATATACCTCATATACAATCTCATTTTATTTATCATCAGATTAACACATTTCAGTAAGAAAAATGATAAAATCCCATCAAATATATAATGAGAGAGAATAAAAGTACAACTAATAACGAAAGGCTATATTTTTTCCAATTGATCACAACCTAACCACGGCTGACTACTAATAAGTATGTTGATTTATCTGCAGACCATCTAAAGCAGCAAATCATGCTGAAAATGAAATTAATATGCAGTGGGTTTTGCTGGTTTAAACTGGGTTTAATCCCAATAACTTGGGCTATTCTCTCACTTAAGGGTACTATGACATTTCCACTCAATCTTTAGGGACAGGCAGAGATGACATCACTACCAGTAAACCTTTCCAGACTTTCTCAGGCAATACAATCTTTCTACTTCCTGTGCTGTGATAACATTTAGTTTGTATTTTTATTATAACATTTAATTCAACTCATATGAAAGTTGGACCCCTCCACTAGACTGTAAGCTCCTGCCAAGACAAGAACCACATCAAGTTCATCTTTATACTACTTACAGAAACTTCGTGTAATAAATGATTGATACAATGATACATTGTTTATGCAAAATTATGTTTATAATAATTTAGTCAATTAATTAATTTTCAAATGTTATGGACTGAATGTTTGTTTCCCCTCGAAGTTTATATTGTGAAGCCCTAACCCCCAATGTGATGGTATTTAGATATAGGGTTTTGGGGAGTTAATTAGGATCAGAAAAAGCAATGAGAGTGGGGCCCTGAGCCGCTGGGATTAGTATCTTTATAAGAAGAGACACCAGACAGCTTGCTGTCTCTCCCCACGTATGCACATAGAGATCACGTGAGCTCACAGTGTGATGGCAGTCTCCTTTAAGCAAAGAGAAGAGGCTTCAGAATGAAACCTACCTTGCCAGCACCTTGATCTTGGACTTCAACAGCCTTCAGAACTGTGACAAATAAATTCTGTTTTTTAAGCTATACAGTCTATGGTATTTTTTTATGGCAGCCTGAGCAGACTAATGCATTACATTTATCACAATTTATTATTCTAACCATCATTTTGTATGCTGGTTCTCAGTTTCCCCAAAGCTTTTGACACCTATAGTATTGACAGGAAGCAAGTTAATAATATTTTACTTTAAACATAAATTAAAATGAAATAAAACCAAACATTGCTTTTATATATCCAGAACCTTTGCCAAACATTATTTGAAAAATAAACATATGATTTAACATAGTTCTATAGTAATTTAGGAGTATATTATCCAAAAAAGCATATAAGAATATGACCTTATTTTCTGTTTTATTATAAATGAGACTCTATCTATTAAGTAACATTTAAAAATTAATTATTTTAGTATTAGACCTGTATTGCAATTATCTTTCTTTCTTACCTTCTTTTGTTTGATGTGCGGGTTTAACACTTGAATCCCATATCTTAATTAAACCACCTTGAGACTGCCAAGTTATTGGCATATTTATAGATTTCATTTCACATGTCACTATATCTGATTTATAGCCACATCAATTAAAATATAAATGTCTCAATGAAATATAAATAGGATTAGAAAAAAAAATCATGTTTCTTAAATGCTCAGAATGCTTCTTCTACACCACACTGAATACAAAACTGCTATACTATACTGCCTGCATAGAGACGCCAAATAGGTGTAATGCAAATCAGGAGGAAGTCATTGACAGATAAATTAAATAGTCATGATCTGAATATTGAGTTTAGGCAAGCATCACAGTCTATTGGCGCCAAGCTAGATTTCATGTCGTGTACAAAAATGTTATGTTGTTCTCGTTAAGAAGTCATCCATCTAAGTGACTTCAAGGCCCTTAAGATCTGAATAGGCAAAGCTCATCTATCAGAATCTAGACTTCAGTTAGAGCAAAAGCAGGTACCATAATAAGCTGAGTCCACGTATTCTGATCATCTTGTTACAGGAGCACATTTAAAATCTCAATTTTATTGTAATTTAATAGTGAGATACCATACTGTCTGTCCTTCATTAAGAACTCTTTTTGGTGTGTTAACTCCTAGCTATGGACTAAAATACAGAGACCAACAGAATAAGTTTTTGAAGAGCAATTTTCCATAATTTATGCTTGGTCTTTTGTTTGACTTCAGTGGGAATCTGGAGGAAAATGATTTTCTAATAACTAAATGCAGCGAAGTTTGTCATCTCCACACAGATTTTTTTCCAAAGCAGGCCAAAATGACGGATCAATAAAATGGCAAACAATTACAGAAGCAATTTCAAATTCAAAACATGTAATCCTGTCACATATTTAATTAGTATATTAAGTCCAAACTAGTATTGCAACTTTGAGTAACAGATTCAAATGTTAAAAATTAACTTAAACCAGCAATTCGGCATCATATCAACAAATATAATAATAATAGTCCTACGATTTAATTAAAGTTAATTTTTTTTCTGATAATAACAATGCTAATTGCAAAAAATTAAATTTATATTGATAACATTTCTTCCTCAAAATAATTTAAAGTTTAATGCAACTTCAACTGAAATCATAAAAATAGCCATTTAATGGAAATGGTAAAAGTATCCTTTCATTGGTGGTGAAAAAACAACAACAACAACAACACTTTCTATAAGAAACTTTTACAAATTTGACATAATGGTGTACAAATGAGCAGAGAAATCAATGTAATAGAATAAACTGCAAAATACTTCAAAAATAAAAGCAAATATTTATGGAGTATATTGAATACTCACCAAGTGTTAGATGCTTTTTATGCATTATTTATTTTTTTCCCAGGTATGATTGACGAATAAGTATTGTATATAATTAAGGTGTAAATGTGATGCTTTGATATAAGTATACTGTGCAAAATGATTACCATGATCAAACTAATTAACATATCCATCACCTCACATAGTTACTGTTTGTGTGTGTGAGAGAGAGATCTACTCTCTTAAATTTCAAATATGTAATACATTATTATTAACTATCATCACCATGCTCTACATTAGGTTTCCAGAACTTATTCATATTATAACCGAAAATTTGTACCGTTTGACCATCATCTCTCCATTTCCCACACCCTCCCAATCCCTGGTAACCACTCTTTTAGGCTCTGTTTCTATGACTTTGAATTTTTTAGATTCCACGTATAAATGAGATTATGTATGTATTAGTCTGTATTGTGTTGCTGTAACAGCAAACCTGAGACTGGGTAATTTATAAAGAACAGAGGTTTATTTGGCTTACAGGTCTGGGACAGCTGCATCTGGTGCGGGTCTCAGGCTGTTTCTACTCATGGTGGAAAGTGACAGGCAGCTGGTGGGTACAAGCAGATCACATGGCGAGAGGAAGCAAGAGAGAGAGAAAGAGAGGAGGTGGCAGGGCCTTTTAAACAACCAGCTCTCCAGGGAATTAATAGAGGAAAATCAGGACGCTTATTCCCCAGGGAGAGCATTAATCCATTCATGAGGGATCCACCCCCATGACTCAAACGGCTTCCATCACTGTCACATTGGGGATCAGATTTCCACATGAGTTTTGGAGGGGACAGCACATCCGAATTCTATCAATGTAGTATTTGTCTTTCTGCGTCCGCCATAAAAGTCATTCAGGAGCACCCATGTTGTTGGAAATGCCAGGATGTCTTCTTTTTTTTTTTAAAGCTGAATAATATCATATAACGGTATATAATATACACACACCGCATTTGCTTTGTGTGTTCATCCATGAACAGACACTTAGGTCGTTTCCGTATTTTGGTATTGTGACTAATATTATGCATTGTTTTCTTTTGACCATAGTTGCAAACCTGCGAA
Organism: Cynocephalus volans; assembly: GCF_027409185.1. NCBI lineage: Eukaryota > Metazoa > Chordata > Mammalia > Dermoptera > Cynocephalidae > Cynocephalus > Cynocephalus volans. Next base: position 32,682,228 of record NC_084474.1, on the reverse strand, counting down.
GTTAGGAACTGTAATTGTGTCTTTATAAATTGAAAAGAAGCTGAAGCTAGCAAGTATAACTAGTATACCTCAATTAAGCATCTGGGAAAAAAAGAAATTAATTGAACATATTTAAAGTATAAAATTTGGTAAGTTTTGACATATATATACATGCATGAAAGCATTACCACACTCAAGGGAAGTGAGCATTCCATCAACCCCCAAAGTTTCCTTGCTCCCCTTTGACATCCCATCCTCCCACCCATCCCCGTATCCCCCTCTGTACAAGCTACAGAAAGCACACTTTGAATATAAAGACATAGTAGATTTAAAGTAAACAGATGGAAAAGATTTGTAGCATGCAAAAGAAAATATAAGAAAGCTAGTGTGGCCATTTTAATATCAAAATAGACAACAAAAAGAGAAATTATTACAGTGTTCAAAAAATTAATTTATTAAAAAATATCACAATACTTATTACATATACATATTAATAATTGAGCTTCAAAATTCATGAAGCAAACAAACAACCAAAAAAATTAGTGGCTACTTTATTGGATATTGCAAGTATAGATCAGAAGATTTTGTTGGACAATGCTGATATATGGAGTCTTCAGGAAAGTACCCCAAGAGTCCTATGTTTAGCCAAATTTCATCTGTCTACAAAGACGGCAGACATCTGAAAATATGAAAATATTCAGAGAATATAGCACCCATTAGTTTTTTTTTTAACCCTCCTTAATAAAGTATTATAGACAATCAAGATTTGGTGCTTAATAAGGAACTCTGAAATGGGGCCTTATCGTGGGACAGATTGTGTGTGTGTGGGTGTGTGTGTGTGTGTGTCTGTGTGTGTGTGTGTGTGTGTGTGTGTTTATGTCGAGGGCAGGGAGGAGCATTGAAATCATTGAATGGGTAATGGAATCTAGGTAACTGGTTGCTCCTATTATAAAATCAGATGACAATGTGATATATAATTCATTAAAGAAATGCTACAACATATAAGGTTATTTGAACTATGAGCAACTAAAATAAAAATCTCATTTCAAAATGAGAGAGTGAAGACGATAGCATGAGAAAGTTGGGAGGAAATTTAAATCAGCAAATGTGTTTATATAAAACATTGCAAATGATAAGAAAGCATAAAAACGTAATGCCTAATAATCTGACATTTATAATCACACTTATATAGTAAGGCTATTAATTAAAATGGTATAAAATCAATTATTAAATTAATAAAAAAAACTCAGCTTGGATAAGAACAAAAGATATAGACCTAAAGATTTTGAATGTAAAAATATGAGCAAAATTACATGAGGCAAATACAATCAATAAAAAAGGTAAGGATATCAGCGTGGATAGCAGTCAAGATTGACTTCAAGACCTAAAGCATTAAAGGGAAACCAAGCCATGTGATTCTCAAAAAGCATAGTTCCAAATAATGTAGCATGAAAATATAAGATGCAATAACCTCATGAAATACAATGAAAAATCTACATTAGACTATTTAAACGCTCTTGGTACATCACAGATCAAATAAGTGAAAAACAGAATTTGAATGACATAATTGACAATATTTTTAAAATATGTATTGTAGTCTCTACCCTAAGGAATAGATATATATTTTCTTTTCAAGGATTTATATTACATTATAAATAATCCCAGTACAATCCCAAAATTAAAAATCATCATAAATTTTAAAAAATCAAAAGAATCGAAACTATATGTAAACATCTATGAAGACAAAGACACAGTATTATCTTGGGCATTTAAATTATTCCCCTAAATAATTCTTAAATCCAGTAGGCATCAAAACTAAAAAACAAACACGTCAAAATATATGGCTTATGACTTAAGCTAGAATTAAAGGAACTGTCAGAGTCAAAGGCTTTTATTTTTCAACCAGAAAATCATACAAAATTGAACTAAACATTTGGTTATAGATTAGAAAGCAGGGAGACTTACACATGAAAAACAAAATTCACTTTAAACGACGTTTTTAATGCTTCAAATTTAACATTTTAACTCTTCTGAATTACATAGCTATTTAAATAGAATTCATATTGACATGCAAAATCTTCTATATGATTGTATGAACTATAAAGTATTTATGTTGCTCTAATTGTCATAATTTATTATATCAGTGTTAATGATATAAAAATATAGAGACTTTTATTATTTACTTAAGGCAGTATTTAGAATTTTGAACCATATGTTCAATATTAAAGAGAACTAAATAAATGTTATTTAAAAATCTATCTATATTTAAATTTTTTCTTCCATAATTCCTTTTGAAAGAAATATTTTACATGTAGTTTATTTTCTGATTAAAGAGTATCATATTATTCATATACTTATGATTACTGTTTTTATACCACATTTAGTAATCATTTTCTATGGAAGATTCTATTCCGCATTTAAAACAAAGTGCCATCTGTTAAAAAATTTACCCAGAATATATTATTTTAGTTGATTATTTATCCACAATATGATGAATTGTCAGATATTATCCACACACAATGGAGCATTTAAAATGGATTTTCTAGTGATGTCTTACTTCAGTAGCTTTTCTAGATTAAACAATTATTGTTTAAAATATTTTTTTCTGTGCCATAAAAGAAAGTACTCTTAGAAGTATACTTTTAAAGAGGTGTTAATAACATTATCCTTCTCTAGGACTCTTGTTTTTGTTTTAATGGGGATTATAGAAAAATGTTATTTGTGAGGAAAATATATATTTTCTGACATTTAATTTAAGATACAGCCAGAGTGTCAATATTCTCATGACAGCCTAGTTCACATTGATGCAAACATTGCATTCTATGTGAGAATAAATTTGATAACAATTAAGAGTTTCATCAATAAAATAACCACCTGAAATTCAATTTTCACGTGTGAATAATTTTGACTATCACCATTTAGAAGAATTAATTACTTGTATACCTGTTTTTTAAAAGATAATTTATTACAAATACATATGGGGTAGGAAGTTGACTTTCCATCATTGTTTACAATGTGTGATGGTCAGATCAGGATAGTTAGTTTAGTCATCACTATGATGCATGATCATCCTTTGTGTCCATTAACCAATTTCATGTTAAACTCCCTCCCTCTCCCCATCTCCCCCTTTCCACCTGTAGTAACCACGGTTCTTTTCTCTCCTTCTGAAAGTTTAATGTATTATTGTGATTGTTGTTTCTTTCTCCTCTCTCTCTCTCTCTTTATTGCTTGTTGATTTATGGATTCAGCTCTCACTTATGAGTGAAGCCATGTGGTTTTTCTCTTTCTGCACTTGGGTTGTTTCACTTAGCATAATTCTTTCCAGGCTCATCCATGTTGCTGCAAATGGCAGAATTTCATTCTTTCTTATGGCTGAGTAGTACTCCATTGTATATATATACCACATTTTTCTTATCCAGTCATCTATTGATGGCCATTTAGGTTGGTTCCATTGCCTAGCTGTTGTAAATAGAGCTGCAATAAACATGGGAGTGCAGGTATCCTTTCAAAGGGGTGATTTCCAATCCTCTGGATATATATCCAGTAGTGGGATTGTTGGATCATATGCTATGTATACCTGTTTTTAAAGATATTGCACAGTTTGTAGAGATGTGCATCTGAGTTTCCCATCTGATCAAATTTTTGTTCACATATTGTGAGAACAAATGCATGTTGTGAACTCTGTATCACAATATTTATGTGTGAATTTCTTTGCTAGATCTTTCAAGGGTAGGAATACATTCTGAAGAATCCTAATGGAGTGTATTTAGAGAGCCCTTCCCCAAAATAGATTGTCTTATTCACATAAGACACAATTATTGGTACCTACATTTGCCAGTGTTGCTTGTTAACTAATAAAGATAAATTATCATCAGATTTCATTTATAGATTTAATTCATTGATAATCTAAATTGACACATTTTTTGAGAATAGATTTTTCTTTCATAATTGTCAGAAAATATGTAAAAAAGTTAAAATATTTCTCTTTCTCTCTAGGTCTATCCATGTTGTTGCAAATGGCAGTATTTCATTCATTTTTATAGCAGAGTAGTATTCCATTGTGTAGATATACCACATTTTCCGTATCCACTCATCTGATGATGGACATTTGGGCTGGTTCCAACTGTTAGTAAATAGTGCTGCAATGAACATTGGGGAACAGGTGTACCTTCAACTTGATGATTTCCATTCCTCTGGGTATATTCCCAGCAGTGGGATAACCGGGTCATATGGTAGATCTATCTGCAATTGTATGAGGAACCTCCATACCATTTTCCACAGAGGCTGCACCATTTTGCAGTCCCACCAACAATGTATGAGAGTTCCATTTTCTCTGCAAACTCGCCTGCATTTATCATTCACAGTCTTTTGGATATTAGCCATCCTAACTGGGGTGAGACGGTATCTCAATGTGGTTTCGATTTGCATCTCCTGAAGGCTGAGTGATGAGCATTTTTTCATGTGTCTGTTGGCTATTTGTATATCTTCCTTTGAGAAATGCCTATTTAGCTCTTTTGCCCATTTTTAAATTGGGTTACTTGTTTTTTTGTTGTAAAGTTGTTTGAGTTCCTTTTATATTCTGGTTATTAATCCTTTGTCAGATATATATTTTGCAAATATTTCCTCCCACTCTGTTGGTTGTGTTTTAACTCTGTTGTTTCTTTTGCTGTGCAGAAGCTTTTTAGTTTGATATAATCCCATTTGTTTATTTTTCCTTTGGTTGCCCGTGCTTTTGGGGTTATATTCATGACGTCTGTGCCCAGTCCTACTTCCTGCAGTGTTTCTCCTATGTTTTCTTTAAGAAGTTTTATTGTTTCAGGGTGCATATTTAATTCTTTAACCCATTTTGAGTTGATTTTAGTATATGGTGAGAGGTATGGGTCTAGTTTCATTCTCCTGCATATTGATATCCAGTTATCCCAGCACCATTTGCTGAAGAGGCAGTCTCTTCCCCAGTGTATAGGCTTGGTGACTTTGTCAAAGATCAGATGGCTGTAGGTGTGTGGGTTGATTTATATTAAGTGAAACGAGTCAGGCATAGAAAGAGAAATATCACATGCTCTCACTTGTTTGTGGGACCTAAAAATAAATAAATAAATACACAAATTAACTGGGGGGGAGGGAAGAAGACACAACAATTACAATTCCTTGAAGTTGATACGACAAGCAAACAGAAAGGACATTTTTGGGACGGAGCGGGTAGAGAGAGGCAGAAGGGAGGTTTTGGTAATGGGCCACAACAATCAACCACATTGTATATTGACAAAATAAAATAAAATTTTTTAAAAAGTTAAAATAAAATTATATGTGTATATATGGATTGTAGAGGAAAATACCATTTGAATTAAAAATAGAAAGAAAGGGGCCGGCCCCGTGGCGGCACTGGTAGTGCCGAGGCCACGGGTTCGGATCCTATATAGGGGTGGCGGGTGCGCTCACTGGCTGAGTGTGGTGCGGACAACACCATGCCAAGGGTTGTGATCCCCTTAAAGGTCAAAAAAAAAAAAAAGAAAGAATGAAAGAAAGAAAGAAAAACTTATAGGTTAAATAAAGATGATGACATGTCATCATACTTCACAGAGAGGAATGGTTGATTGCATGTCTCTTAGAATAAGACACTCTCTGGATGTGAATCTTTTACTTAGTAGTTATGTGCCTTAGGGAAATATTTAAGTAAGCCTCAATAATCTTACATATGATATGGAGTAAAAAATGGCATCTACTTTGTAAGTTGTAGTGAGGATTAAATGCATCAGTCCATGTAAAGCATTTAGCATGATGCCAGGTGCATAGTAATTAATGTTAGCAATTATTAGTACTCTTAAAAATAGGGTCTGTTAACTCCAGCATGTAGGACTAACCCTCTTTCCAATTCCAGGATCCATCTTGTAGGCTTGAGAAATAATATGGAGGAAGGAGCAGGATAAAATTGAGCTGTATGGTTTACACTAGGGTTTATAGATACAACTTAATTATTGATATTGATAAAATATAGATTCAAGTATGTTTTCAACTAAAAATAGAATGCAGGAATTTTATTTTTAATTAGTTATGAGAAAAAAGAAAATCCAGGATACAGGAAAAAACTCTGCTTTTAAAACTATGCATTTTTATCCATACATAATAATTAAGTACTTGCTTCTGTATCTCTTGCTCTCCTACACTCTTTGCATAAGAATATCTTAAAGGATAAATTCCAAACTATTAAAAGTGGTAATGTCCTCTCTCTCTCTCTCTCTCTTTCTCTTTAGAGAGTCAATGCTTTACTAAATCTTTCCTCAGAACAGGTTTTCAGAAAGAGGACAAAGGAGAACACATAAAGGGACTGGCCTCGAGGCCAGGGTAACTATCATTTTTAAAATTTTATACTCATTTCTTTACTACCTTTTGAAACAATAAGCTTGAATTACTTTTATGATTATTATTTTTGTCTTTGTTGCTTTGCAATTTCACTAGTATTTGTCTATATGGATATATTTTTATTTATTCTGATTGAGATATTCTGGTGATTTGTGAATCTGAGGATTTATGTCTTTCATTTTATCTGGAAATCTCTGTTATTTGAATAATGCCTTTCTCATATTATCCTTATTTTCTTCTTCTGGGATTCCAATTGGTTATTGTTATTTTCATGCTGTCCTTCATGTCTCATAATCTTTTGTTTGTATTTTTCATCTCTCTCTGTGCAATACTTTGGACAATTTTTTTACACCTATCTTCTAATTTGCAATTCTCTCTCTAGATACGTTTGACAGACTGCTTAACCTGTTCATTAATTCTAATGTCAATTGTGCTTTTTTTTTAATTACTAGAGGTTCTACTTGGTCTTTTTCATAATCCATGTCTTTGTTTTCACAGTCTTCTATAACTTGGTTGTGATTCTATTTTACTTTCCCTTTTGTAAACATTTAAAAAATTATTTTAAATTCTGTGGGTGAAAACTTCAGTATCTGTAGTTCTTAGGGGTCTAATTTTGGTCTTTTTTGTTTTGATGACTCTTGATCATGGTGACTTTGTTTCTTTGTGCTTTCTAGTTATGTTTCTGAGCTTATATTTGCCTGATCTAAATATGTGGAAATTTTGTGAGGTTTGAGTTGAAAAGATGTTTCTCCAGAGAGAATTAGCCCCATTAGAGTTTAAGGGAAGCTAAAAATACACTTTAAGTTAATTTTTTCGGTTTGACTTTTCCCAGTTTATTCACGTAGTGCCATTTAAATCCCAAACCTGCTTGAAGAACAACTTGCGCTTTGAAATTCTCAGGGAAGACTGTCAAAAGGGATGGAGGTCCAGAGGGGAGAGGTTCTTTTTTTCTTATCCAGTGATCAGGCTGAGAGCTGTGCTTTCCTATTTTCTTCATTGGCCAACAGATAGATTTTTTCCTATCTCACTCTAACTAAAATATAGTCCTCCAAGGATCCTAATTTATGAATGAAGTCATAGTTCTAAGTCTCCACCATGTGTGAACCCTATGTCTTACATCCATTTTTTATGCAGCAATGGAAAACCAAGCCTTTACACTCCTGGTTATGGCAAACACCCACAGCATGAAAGTAGCATTAGCACTCACAATTTGCTTTTTTCATTACAGACAGAATTTCCCTTTACTTCTTTTGCCCTCATGAGTACATTTAAACATTTATTTTCTGTGTTTTAGTCACAGTTTCTAGGTATTCTCAAGTATGGGGATTTTTAATATTTCTAATCTGCCATTTTTCAAGAAGTAGAAGTGACCAGATGTATTTGTTTAATAAAAGATATCAAAAAATAAATTTAAAAAATAAATTTCTTACAGAATCAAACTAATGCTCATCCCATTTTGCTTTTGGAAACTTAAGTTTTTTGTAAGTAAATTTGTTCTTGTTCTTAGTATTTTGTTTCCTCAGACCCTAGATTTCCTCCTCTCCCAGAATTAACAAATACTCCCTTGTTCCAGCTACAGTAGAGATTGTCAGTCTCCCTGTTGCTGACTACTAGATGCCTTTGTTATCTTTATTTGGACATTTTTTTCCCTATAACTTTTCTTGCCCCAAATGGAGAAACCCCACTTATCTGGAACCTAGTTTTTACTTTTTTTGAAGCATTATGACCCATCAGCCATTTCCCTTGTTGACCAAGGCTCTGGTTTTGGAGTTATCTTTATACTTCTAAATCTTTCCTTAACCCCTAAATCACTAACTCCTGATCTTATTCCAATATTTTGAGACTAGATTTCTCTCTGCCCCAGGGTTTTCTTGGATTCCTGGTCTCTGTTTTATCTCATGCTTCCTGTTACATTGTCACCTCTTCTTTGCTTGGACAATATACATTTGTCTCAGATGAATACTTTTTCTTTTGTCCTATATGTTTCCAAGAAGGAAATGTATTACTTCATTTTTCTTTTCTTAAAAATGTGCTTATTTTCTTGTTTTGAAATTATAATATATCTTCACTCTAAAAATCCCTACAAAGAGTAGTAAAATGAAAAAGAAGAAAGTTAATCCTCCCTGTAATTTTACATGCCAGAGAAAATCACAATTAACTGTTTCATCATTCACATGAATTTATGCATCCAAATACAAACATAATGACAAATGTTATTATATCTTGTATTAGTCTGTTTCTGTTGCTTATAACAAAATACCTGGAACTGGATGATTTATAAAGAAAACAAAATTTATTGCTTATAGTTTCAGAGAATGGGAAGTCCAAAGTCTGGGGAAAACTTATGGTGAGGGCCTTCTTTGATGGTGACTTGGGGGATGCAAAGTCTCACATGGAGAGAATGGCAGAGCAGAAAGAGAGAAAGTCACAAGTTCTCCTTTTAAAACCCTCAGAACCATGCCCATGACCACCATTATTAATCCATTCATTAGGTATGGTCCAGAATCTAATCACCTCTTCAAGACCCCACCTTTAAATTACTATAGTAGAATTTCCCACCATCTTTACACTGCCACAGTGGAGACTAAGTTTTGGGAGAACATCAGTCCACAGCATACCTGAAATTTCATTTTATAACAAACTTTTTCACACCCAAATTATCATGGACATATTTTTATATTAATACACAGAGAACTACCATGTTATTTTAATTACTACAAAGTATTGAGTTGTATGGAATATATATAATTTATGCACAATCCCTGACTGGAGAAAATGCGAACTTTCTACAAATTAGAAAAAATGCTGCAGTGACTTATTTTTGTGAGATAAAGTTCTATAAGTGAAATTGCTGAATAAAATAACATGCCCTTTTCAAAATTTGATACATATTGGCAGGCTGACCTCTAACTAGGTTTGTGCTCTTCAACACTGAGCATTACCAATCACATAATTCTTTGTATGCATAACTGGTGATTTATAATATTAATCATTATTGATTTAGTTAGAAATACTTAGCAGCTTTTCAAATTGGTATTTAAATAAAATTCCAGCTTTTTGAAAATTTAATTTAATTTTATTAATATTATTTTTTTACATACCATGATGTTGTTGCAGAGCAGTTGAGAGGTAGAAGGAGAGGGGAAAGTGGAAGGAAATGTGGTGGAAGAAGGAGGAAGTTGGAGGGGTGGGATTGAGGCCTGTGGCATCCCCACATTCTCACAGGGGAGAACAAGGGACTTCCAGTGGTGGCTTGTTTGTTGCCGGGCTGGGTGCAGATGTCAGGGAAGTGTGGCAAAAACCCTCATCTCCCATGACCCCAGCTCGGGAACCCAGGGCCCTTCTTGCTAGGCTATTTGCTCGTGTTGGTGGGGTGTGACCAAGACCCAAGGCCCCCACCACCTTGGTTCAGGAGAGGCTGGGTCACTTCCTGCGGCACCTCAGAGGTCATCACTGAGGTGGTTGTGCTTTTGAGGGTGTGTGTCTGAGGCCCTTGGCCCCCACCCTCGTGACTGGTTGCAGGTGTTGGGAGGCATTGCTGAGGCTTCTGGCCCTCTCCCCTTTCTGGCTTGGTAGGCCAGGGGACTTCCAGTCCTTCTAGGTGTTATAGGTGTTTTTTGGTGAAATAAGACCTTTACTAGTTAATATCAAACTTTGTCTCTGGTTGTAGGTACTTCGTTTTTTCTTTCAGTTCTGTGTTAGATTATTTGCCGTTCCCACCACTCAAACTTTGTGCTGGAACTAATTTGTTTCCTTTGCTTACTTCTAAAATGGGGGAACATCCTGTAGGGACCAGCACTTGAGCTCTGTGGTTGACCTGAATTTCTGCTTTGCTGTTCATTCCTTAGGGAAGTCTTTTTGTGCAGCTCAGATTTTAATTGTTGACTTTATAGGTACTCCTGGATCTGGTGAAATCTGGTGCACCTGGGTTGTGTAGAAACACTGGTTTGGGCCTGAATCTTTTCAACGAACTGCACCACATGCAATTAATTCTATATTCCTGATCGGTATCTTCTGAGTGGTTCTATGCTGATGGGGATGCAGATCAGCTGTCCTTGCTGTGTCCCAGTGTTCCCCTCATGGGCCCGACTCCCCCACTGGCCATGCTCTGATCCCTTGCAATGACTCGCCAGCCTCTGAGAGGCTCCTTTTTTTCAGTTGTTGTGGTCCCTCACTCCTATGTGGGTCCACAGGAACCTTATTAGTGGTCTAGCTGGCCTGGGGGCCTACAAGGCCCTCTTCTCCCCTGCCGCCTCCAGCCAACTTCATACAGAGGGCACAGCTGCAGCTTTTGCCATTTCTTGCTCTGTGCACTCAGCAGCTCCAGTCTGGAAGTGGCCAGGTTTCAAAACAGAAAGAAAAACAGTCAGAGTGTTTCTTTCTTTCTCTCATCGCAGCTTCTCCTGCCTTCATGCACGCTGTAGGTCTCTCCTCCTCTTCCCCTGAGCTCTAGCAGCCCCAGCTTGGCTGTCTTTGCTTTTTTATAGTTGTAAATTGATTTGTGGTAGGGAGTGACACTGGGGACTGTCTATTTTGCCATCTTGACTGGAAGTCAATTCCAGCTTTTTTGAACACTGCAATATAAAGACATAGATATAGATAGAAAACATCATCATAAAGGTAAATAACTTACTAACAGTTACACCATGCTTTATTCTTTTTGTCAAAGAGGTTCAAATATAGAAGTACTGTAGAGCTAGGGCTAGTGTCTGGAGCTCATAGACCCCTCGAGCCCATTCACAAACCCTTCACATGCAGGTCTATGAGCTAGGTAACTGGCAAAAAGGTCCTTGGAGCCTTGGTTGAAGAAGGAATAGTCTCTATTCAGCACACACAACACTAGGAGCTAAGCAGTCCACAGAGAAACTCAGAAACTCAACTGCTACTGGCAAAGTCCAAAGACAAACTGAAACTGAGCAGCTGCCAGCAGAGTAAACGTGCTGCATTGTTAGACCCGAGCTCTCTGCCCTCTGCTGCCAGCCTGCTTCACAGACTGCAGAACACACAAAAGCAATTAACTAAAAGATACATGGGTGCACATGCACACTAACTCCACCCACACACTTGTTTACAAGAAATGTCAAGGGAGCCTGACTAAATTATTCTATTTTCCCTACAAGTATAGTTGTTATATTTTTAATATTTTTTCAAAAGATAAATTTTTTCTCCTAACTCCCACCTTTTCTCCCATTTTCAATTTCCCAGGCTTAACTACAATTAATATTTTGCTATGTATCTAAAACTTTTATTTTAATAAATAAAAATGAGTTCTTCATATAAACACTCTCCTACACTTTGTTTTTTTCTTCCAACATAAACACGTGTTTTTGAGAAATACAGATATAACTAGCTGCTTTCGATGGCTGTATTATATTTGATAGCGTGGATGTCAGATTATATATTTTAATATTCCTTCAATGATGGACATACTGGTTGTCTCAAGTTTTTTCTCTTACGAAGTGCTCTCATGACCCTCTCTGTACCATTGTCCTTGTGGGGCCTTTTCTGGACAGTGAGTCACTCTCTTCTCTTCCTCTTGACAGTGGCTCTCTCCTCACCACAACCCTGGATACCTTCTGTTTAAAAAGGAGCAAGATCAGGGAGGTTGTTAACTTGTTGAAACAGACCTAGGTGGTAAAGAGGAGGGTGCATTTGAATGCAGGCCCAGATCCCGAAATTACATTTCTTCCCACACCAATCATGTCTTTGGGCACCTTATGCGACATAAGGTTTCATTCCTAGGGCTCTATCTCAGGCACTCTCCAACTCCAACCTTACTGTGTTGCTTCCCTCGATTTATGTGTTTGAGTGTTGCCCAGTTCTTACCGAGCTCAGCACACTTTCTCATCTTTTTTCTATCTTTAGTATTCTGTTTCTATGGTATGGCTTGCTTGATCTCTCTAAGCTACATTTTTACTCATCCCTTGTTTGCAGGATCTCCCTACCATGGGCCAAGCAGCAGTCTGCCTTCAGGTCTCAGTGAAGCTTTCTAAAGCTGGCTTTTCTTACCAAGGTTAGAAGGAAAGGTCCTTTTTCTTCATAAAAGGCACCCATTTTACATAATTTCATGTCAAACTTTTTTCACATGCATAAACTGAATACAGCAGACTGACAAAATCAACAAAATAATCTTATTTAATAAGTAATAACGAATTTAACTTGCTTGCCTGGCACTGGGCCAAATTCTTCACTTGTATTTTCTCATTTAACAATCCAATTTCTTTCTGAGGTCTTCAGTATTATTGTGTCCATTTAATAAGTAAGAAACCAAAGCTTAGAGAAGTTAAATAATTTGGCAAAAGATATTCATTCATAAGAGAAGAAACGGATTTGAATCAGGTTTATCTGGCTCCAGAGCTCAGCTGCACTATAATTCCTCCTCTGGGTGAATAATCAGGTGCATGAGTGTGATTTCTATTGCACCGAAGGCCAAATTATCTTTCTATAAATATAATCTCTCAAATATTAATGGAAGCAAATATAGAAGTATATTTTAATATATATATTCATCTGGTTTATAACTTATTATGATTTTATCCGTGCTTAGAGGGAGAACATACTGTATATAAAACTATGATTGTGTCTGTTGCTTTTATTTTGTATGCTATGTTAATATACAGTTTCTGGAATCAAATAAAAAACTATTGCTAATTTATCACATTATGTGCCATGGATCTAAGGTGAAATATTTGGAACATATATTAAAATAGAATAATAAGACTCATTCATAAGGCAGATTTAATATGGAAGGCAAAGCTAACGTAGGAAAACTAAAGACTGCATGGCGTCAACACGAGGCAACTTCTCCTAATAAACATTAATAAGAAAACCCCACCCATAGGTCAAATCATTCTTATATGGATATGGTCCATGTGACACTCAGCCTAGTAAAGAAATCTCTCGGCATCTGATACTGCCTTTGATAAAAGTATAATTATTGTTTTAATAATATTTTTACCAGTTTAATAGTCATTGTATTTATTTATATTCACTATATTTATTTTATTCAACAAATTGGGAAATTCTTTTCAGAGTGTCAGTCAACAAAATAGAAAGTCTTGTGAAAACAGGAGAAAACACCATCACCAAGGATAGAAAAACAGGCAGAATATGGTAGGATCTGAGAAATCATAATTGCATGCTTTGATATTTATGATGAAAGACCAGAGCTGAAAGAAAAATGACAAAAATGCTATCTTAGTCCTTTATGAAACAAAGAAAACCTGAAGGTCGTGCAATGGTAATTTCCGTCATTCCTTCCAAAGCTTTGGCAAGCTTTGAAAATTCACATGTAATAGCAGCTAGCTTTTCTAAGTGAAAATACTTTAAAATCATCTTGGGATACATAGTCTATTAAAAGAAAAACTTCATTTTCCTCTCATAAAGAAAATAAAATTCTATTTCAGAATCTTATATTGAGTCTATTTAAATAAGTGTATTTTTAGTGCACGTAAGTGAATTTTTAGTGCATATTTTTATTGCATAATGTATGGTTATTTCTTCCTTTTCCTTTTTTTAAAACATAAAGCATATTTATTTAAAAATCAAGGATCAATTATGAAAGGTATTTAACAATCTCCTGAAAATATTTTGCTAAAAAATGACTTCTTGGAAAAGGAATAGGTTGAGAAATCTAAAATGCTGTTGTATTTTTTCTCATTCTACAATGGATAAAGTGTAAATTATACAAATACAAATTTTATAGAAAATTTAAAGTAAAATATTCTAAATATTTTAAGTTGTTAATGAACCCTATTTCTTTTATAATATTAGTCAAACGTGTTATAAGATAGCCAGAAGTTTTGCCTTACAAAAGAATTTACTTATTTACAGTGCTTAGATTCACTGACTAAAGTATGGCCTTTATTGTTCCACTACTGGGAAGCATGAAATATTTTCAAATGATTTCAGAACTTCTTTTCTCCTGTTTACGTGCATAGAAATGAATAGGTTTTACCGAACAATTAACTGGACTAGGCTAATTCCAATATATGTCTGAAATAGTAACTTCAGAAAAAGTAAAACGTTTCTTTCTTTTAGTGTTATAGCATTTTCAGTAATACTTTTTAAAAATATTTATTCCTCAAGTATGACTATCTATTTTCTGTCTTGAATTCACCACACAATTGTAGGAAACCGTGAGGGAGAATAAATTAGTTTCTTGTATTGTTGTTGGTTGTTTCTCTATTTCTGCCTTCCTGTTACCAACACTGCTTATCTTAAAAGAATTTTTAAATACAAGCATAATGATTATTGGAAAGGAAAATATGACTCTCACTTGACCAATTAATACTATGTGAATGTGCCAAACATCTGGGCTTTATATAACTTTGCTTGAAGCATATGTTACCTTTAGCTCTTTCGTGTCTGTCCTTCTTAGGAAATTTCCCAGGAAGGTCTTAGGGGTTCTTTTTCCATACTTTTATTTAGACGTGCTTTTCTGTATAGTACTATAAAAAGCTCCGTTCAGAATCTTCTTAATTGAAACGTAAAAAATGAAAAGAACAAAAACAAAGTAGAATTCTGAATTTACTGTATACTTCACCTGGATGAAAACTCAAGAAATGATTATCGCTGAAATAAGGTAGGAAAAAGGCTCTTTTAAAATCACTTTTAAGGGTAAATAGTTTTCTGTAATGCAATAAATTTATAAACAAAGTATAGAGTTACATAAATGTCCTAATCCCCCAAAAAACTACTGGCCTCCCATCTCAGGAACCAAGAACTAAGCCAAACTGCTCATTTCTGTTCAATTACGATGCAATTGTAATCTCATGAAATATTGTTGAGATAATTCCCACATACTAAAGCAGAAATTCCACTTGGATAATTTGCCTAAGTTACAAATATTTCAACTGATTTTTTTTTCCAATTGAAAAATTTACTTGGAATACCTCTTTGGACTATTACGCATAGACTTCTCAAAGTGCATTTGAACTTAACATTTCGCCTTTTTTGGCATGAACAGTCTGAGCAGCTTTCTGGTGAAAATTGTTGCTCTGCGGCACACTGATGAGAGACCTATGGAGAGAATGGCATTCAATGTCGTTGCCTATGCCAGTTTTGCGTCATTGCCTATGATTTGTTTTTCAATAACAGGGAAGAAGTTCTTATTACTAGGTAGATTGTTTTTCAAACAGCATAAGACACTTCTTATCTCAGTTTTAGTAGATTTCCTGTTTGCTTTAACCATACTGTCTTAAGTCAATTATTCCTTCCATATTTAGAAGGTGAGTCACAGCTATAATATCAGAGACTGCACAAAACACAGGTTATACGTACCAGGCTGATCCTTGTGCCACCTACCCTGGGTGGTAAATAGAGACAGCATGAGCTTTAGGAGTCAATAGAGGTCCTGTATTTTGACTTACATATTTGAATTTGTAAAAGATTTGGAGAAGGAACAAAGAAACAAGATTCTTTTAACACTACGTCTTTAATGGGTATAAATGCTAATTTTAAAATTGCTATTATTTTAATTAAAAGCAAAATGCAGTTATCTTGAAGACAAGGTCTTTTTATTTTTTTCTGTGAAGTTTTCAGAATCATGAAATCCGGGGATATGCTGATGCTCACAGGAATCAAATAAACGAAAATTAGATTATTTCCAATCAGGAATATTTATTTCACTGAGAGAATTTCAGAAATCATTTTAAGGAGTGGGATAGAAAATTTAAAAAAATACCATTTGTAATAGTAAATCTGTAAAATAAATAAATAAATCTTAGATTTATTATTAGAGATTTATTATTACAAATGGTATTCTTTTCTTGCTTGTCTTAGATTTAAACATGCATGTACTTATGATTCTACCCAGAAATTTACTACAGATAATATTATTTTTTGCTATAGTTATTAAGAACTATTATGGAATAAGTCTAGCAGAAGCCATGGTCTATTTGAGACACTTAACAGCATGGAAACTACTGAATATTTTAAAATATAGCAAGAATTTACTCCTAATTAAAAATAAGTATCAGGTTGAGAATGTGGTCAATAAGTACCATTAGAGAAAGTTGTAAAGAACTTTGGAGAGAGAATTCAAGGGAATACAAAGTATAGTCATTAACTATTTCCATGGGTATATTTTGCAAAAAAGGAGGGTGTAATTTATTTGCGGGTGGGAGGTTGCTATTTCTGAGTTCTCCAAACCAGGAAAAGCTGGTGGCTGGTTTATGCTCCCAGGGGTGCCAGAGTGCCATCTAGTGGCAATAGTGATGAACTGAAGGCACCTGACCCCCATGAAGTAAGGAACTTAACAATAGGAACCAACGTTTGAATAAGTCTTTTATTGCTGACTTAATTCACAAACAAATACCAGTAATGTTGAATATAAATAGAAGTTGAATGAATAGAAAAGATTTTACTAAATTTCTAGTTTCATCGTCATGGAATTCAGATTTTCTTGGACTCCTCAATATACTCAGTTTTAAATCACATTTTATAAATGTCAAATACAGTGATGTTCTGTTTATACATTTACTCTTTTTTTGTTTCTCTCAAACTGATTCACATTAGTCATATATGTATTACATATATCACCTCATCTCCTCTCCATTTAGCAATCTTCTCTACATCCATTTACTTTAGGCAAAATATTCTAAATAAGTAGCCTATGAAAGTATTTCCTGTCCTCAAAAAAGTCACTGTATTATTTCCAAATGCATGAAAATCATTTGCTAATTGGGGATTTTTATTTTATAGTTACATAAAAATTAGGATGTTTTAAAAATATATTAACTATGGATTCTTATTAAATATATATAGATAGACAGATAGATTTTTCTGGTAAAAAGAGTGACTTTATTTTCCAGAAAAAAAAAAAGAAAAAAGGAAAAAGGGACAACCTGCAGATTGGGGAGCACAGGCCCTGGCTGTATTGGAGACCGGTATTCTGGAGAACAAAGGAGGAAGGCCAGTACTTAACGCTTTCCAGTAGGAGGTTCATACACATATTCAGCGAACTTAGAGGAATGCTATGAATATTTATAGCAAAGGCTGCACAAATTATTAATTGTGACAAGAGTTCCAGACTGACTTCTGTTCTTCACAGTAGTTGTTGTACAATCTTATTATCAAAAGGCCCATGAATGAGTCCAGTTATAGACTAAGAGACAGTGAGTTCAGCTGTTATTGTTGGAAAAGCACTGAACTGGAGTCAGGAGACTCATCTTATTGGTCAGCTTCTAGTTCTTTGGAAATTTGGTCACCCAATTTCTCCTTTTACTCATTTGTTTCATCTGTAAAATGAGGTAGCTGATTTTCGACAGAATGGTTTAGGGAGGCACACCAGGACCTACTATATTTGAGAAGACAATGGCTGGCATAAGAGTTTGGACAGAGATCTTCATAGGATTTTTAAAACATCTACTTTATTGAGGCAGAATTTGCATAAAATAATATTCACTTATTTTAAATGTACCTGATGAGTTCATAAAGCATACACCCATGTGACCACCAGGAAAATCAACATGTAGAACATTTTAATCACTCCCGAAACTCCCCTCATGACTCCTTGCCATCAATCCTTTTCCCAACCCCCATTTCTGTTTTTGATTCATTGTGTTCTGTTTCTGCTCTCTAATATTCCTTACTCCCCTTCCTTGATATTTGCATCTGAAAACTATTGAACCATATGTTCTCTTAGCTGATTTTCGAATTAAAAGGGTTATGATTTAGTGAAGTTTATGTAATGAATTTGATCACTGCATGGACAACAATTTTCTTTCTGCTCCATGGCCATAGACCTCACCCATAATCCCTTTCAGCTATCTTAATTAGGCATAATATTAGTCACCCCAGAAATAGCAACAGAGTCTGGATAAAACACTGAAAGTTAAACATGATTTCATGTTACGTTAATGACATCGGTAGCATCATCTTTGCACATAAATGATAAAGTTTGCTTATGAATCAACAAAATCAAATCTTTCTAAGCTTAAATTTGAGTTGCTAAGAAATCATGACTCTTTTAAAAAGATACTTCTTAGTCCTATACTCAGATTGTGGTCTCTAAATACTATTTCTCACTGAAAAGAAACAGAGATCGTCGACAAATGGATAATTCCAGAACTACAGAAGATGAGATTGGGGTATCTCGTTTTGCCAAAATAAAAGAATTTATCAAATACTGATGGATTCATGTCAAACGAAACTAGATAGTTTAAAAGGTTTCTATAGCCTAACAAGTGACAATTTGAGCTATTTTTAAAAAATAACTAATGCAATGAATTGAAATACATTAAATATATAAAAACTATGAGAATTTAATATCAGATTAAAAATAATCTCATTGTTCTCTATTGGATATTGCTAATCTATTGGATATCAGCTAATTAATTTGGAACTTGATAAATAAAAGATTATCAAGTACTTATTTTGATTTTTCTTTATGAAACATATTTTAGGGTAACAAGATAGTTGATGAGTGTGTTTGTCTGCTTGGCTGCCATAACAAAATACCATAGACTGAATGGCTTAAACAACAGAAATTTATTTTTCACAGTTCTGGAGGCTGGGAAGTTCAAGATCAAGGTGCCAGCTGATTCACTTTCTGGTGAGGTCTCTCTTCCTGGCTTGCGGATTGCTACCTTCTCCATGTATCCTCACATAGCCTTTCCTCAGTGTGTGTGCATGGAGAGAGAGAGAAAGCTCTCTGGTGTCTTTTCTTATAAAGGCACTAATCCCACCATGAAGCCCCACCCTTATGACTTCATCTAACCTTAATCATTTCCCCAAATTCCCAACTCCAAACATCACATTGGGGGTTAGGGCTTCAACATGTAATTTGTGGGAGTGGAGGAAAAAATGTTCACTCCACAGCAATGAGAGAAAGGTCTTTTAAAGAGAATTCTTATTGTAAAATGCAGAAGGAACAACAACCTCTGAAAATTTAAAAATGAAAGAATTTCACCTAGATAACACTCATCCGTGGGTGCTATAAGTATGGGGTAAAAGACTTATGGACAAATTTTATTGGAAGAATCAGGCTAACACCACATGAACCCAGTGATCCATTTAGCATCACTGAAAGTGTGTGATGGATTAAATGAATAGTCCCGATTCTTCAACCATCTTTTATTGCCAGGTTTGACTTGGCCAGGCCACGTGACTTGCTTTGGCCAATAGCATGTTTATGGAAATAATATGTGAGTTCCAAGCCCAGGCTTTTCAGAAGCTTTATGGGCTTCTACATATCCTCCTGTGCCTTTTCTATTCTGTTGAGAAAAATACGACTGATGCTTCAAGACATTTGAAGCAGACCTCCTCCCAGCCATCAGAGCCTGATGTACCACTGTCCCGATGTACAGATTTGTTGAAACACAGCTGACACTAGATCCATGAAAATAAATGTTTATTCTAGTATACCATTGAGATTTGGTGGCTTTCTTTTGTTCAGTAACATTGTTGTATTAATAGCCCACTGACACAAAATGCAATGAACTAATGCTATGTACCTCATGATGTGATGCAATAGGAAGAACATAACATAATTTATAAATCATTCTTACCTAAAAAGATTGAACCTTAATCTAATCCATTCAAATATTAAAAATAAATGAGCAAGTTAAATGACATCATGAAGAAAGAGTTGGACATTCTGTAAGTTGAATGACTCAGTTTTCACAAAAGAAATGGGTGGGATTAGCTGATATCCAATAGATTGGCAATATCCAATAGAGAACAATGAAATTATTTTTAATCTGATATTAAATTTCACAAAAGAAATGGGTGGGATTTACAAAGAGAGAAAGATGGAGGAAGACAGTCTAAAAAAGGCTTTGAAATATATCAACTATATGCTGCAAGTGAACTCTGGTATTTATTTGAATCAACCAATTACAAGAAAAAAGTGTTTGTGACAGTCAAGAAAATGGGAATACGAAATGGATATTAAGGAATTACTGTTAATTTAGTTAGATATGACAAAGCCATAATAATTATGTAAAAAAATGTCCTAAAGCTGTTAATGAGGTTAACTCTTACTAAAAGAAAACTCTAAAAAATGAATATTTTCACTCACTAAGGAAATATTCATAAATACATTTAGTTCTTAGAAATTATGTCATGAATGAAAATCAAATTCAAATAAATATTAAGAGTTTAATATTCCACACAATATAAATTATAAGCATATATTAACATTGTTCCAGAAAATAAATAAACGTTTATATGAACAGCGTGTTAATTCTATTAAATAATATGTGTGTTATTCACATAAGTCCTACATGCTGGAGAATTCACACACTGACATGGCCAATGTGCAACACATGCCACTGAGTTCTGATGATGTGTAATGTATGTGTATCCATATATGCGTGTGTATATATTTATATATTACTTATGTGCTTTTCCGTGTTCCTCAGAGAAAAGGAAATTCAAAATTATATTACATTAAATTCATGTCGATAAAACTGCTCCTGGATTGCTTATTTTCCCTTCCTGCTCTTTTTCATTCTCCCTAATTTTTCAATATAATTACTAAAAGCACTTCTCATATCCTCCTCTTCCTCAAATTGCCTGGTACAATTAGGATATCCTATAACCACGAATGACTTTTATATTCTCAAATTGGATGAAGTTATTTAATCAAACTCACAAAGGATCAGTCAGTGGAAAAATCAAAACTATGCTTATGAAATGCTATTATTGCTGACAAAGAGTAAATAGATCTCGGCTTTACCTTTTATAGTGTCATAAACAAATGAACTGTCTTCTTATCGATTAGCTTAATAGGAATCTCCAAGTCACTGAGACCATGACGGTAGTCTCTCTTTCACTTCACTTCTCATGTCCTTCCAAGGTCACCACCTTGCTCTTCACTGCATCTCAGCAGTTGACCAGCCACCTCAATTCACCTTGCTGAAGTGTCTCACTGAGCCAGAAGCAGACCCAGCCTGTTTTTGAACAGATGACAGTCATTCTGACTATGTGGCCCATGAGCGAGTGATTTAATACCTTCCTTCTTTGGATTTTCATTTGGGACAATAGAATTGCTGACACTTAATTGCTTACCTGATATTGACATATGAGAATTAATGACAAAGCTGGTAAGAAGTTTTGAAACTTTAATAGTATGATTTCTAATACTCTGATGGTATGTTCTCACCAATCATTTGCAACATTTTAAAAAATATTTTTAAGTTTTTATTTATTTGAGACATAGATTTTACATATTTATGGGGTACAGAGTTATACTTCAATTCATGTGTAGAATATGTAATGATCAAATCAGTGTAATTAGCAAATTCACAAAAATTTATTGTTTCTTTGTTATGAGAACATTTAAGCTCCTCTCTTTTAGCCATTTGACAACCTACAATAAATTGTTGTTAATTATAGCTGCCTAGTACTACTGTACACCACTAGAACTTATTTTCCTATCTAGCTGTAACTTTGTGTCCATTAACCAACCTCTCCTTAACCCTCTTCTCCCCTTCCCTGCTGCAGTAACCACAGTTCTACTCTCTACTTCTAAAGTTTATAAGAAATTATTGTTGATTTTTTGAAATTTTCATCTTATTAAATAGCAAAAGACCTAATAAGATTGACTCCAAACTTTCTAAATGAATTTGCTCCAAAAAATCAGAAGTTATGAAATGATGCTGGTAGTAATTGTAGCTCATTATTTACCTATTAGTGAACACTATTTTTATAATATTTAAACTATGAAATAGATTCTAGGAATAATACTTCTTTTTAGGATTATTGAATAAAGTCTGCAACAAAAAAATGGCTAAAGGCAAAAGAAAAAAAATGTTCACATTATAATTATTTTCTTAAAAGTATAAAGCTACTTTCTAATCCTAGGCAATGTAGTGGTCAACTAACACTATTTTATTTTACTTCTTTAATTATACAAATTTTAATTGGATATTGACAAACTATAATTGTATATATTTATGGGTACAAAGTGATGATATATGTACACAACGTAGAATGATGGAATATGTGAATCAGCTTGATTCAACTAAGAAAAATGCTTTTGTATATCTTACAGCAGCGTAAGTGTTTTATCAAAAGAAAAATTTCTGCTATTTAACCATTTTTATTAACTTTTTATTTAAAATGATACCTAACTAAAATTGGACATTTATCAAGGTTTCAGAGAGAATCACAGAAATTACTATTCTGTGTCTAGACTTACACTAATATAAGACTGTTTTAGTGAATTTAGGTTAGAGATTGTGTGTGTGTGCACACAAACATGTATATATACATATTTTCAATTCTGCTTGATACCGCTTTAAAGTCATTGTCATGATAAATCATGCTGCCAAAATAATAGAATCTTGTGGCTATAATTGTGGACAATGAGTTAGAAACCCTGCATTTGCTCTCTAGTGTAATTTTTTAAATGTCCTGTGTCAGTTTTGCAATTTTCAAGTTGGATATATTATATATTTATCCAGATTTGAGGTGTAATTTTACATTATGAACATTTTTAGATATGATTATTCAGTGATGATATAGCAATTAATATTGAAGAATTTTGAACATTTTTTAATGTATTTATTCAGTAATTTAGGTCATAAATACAGATGTAAAACTGGATTACAACAAACACTAAAGATAATCATAATTATTTTGCTTTACTGTGTTATTATTTTGTTGTCTGGGAATAGGTCTGGGAATTCTTTAAACTGAGCTTATCAATGAACCTATATACTTTTCTTAATATAAACTGTTACCAGAAAATGGTAGTGTTATGTTGTTTTGAAAACCTAAATATAAAATAAATATTAATTGGATGAGGGAGACACACCATCTAATAGCACTATATAAATATGCCATTTGGCAAGTTTAAAACTATCTTTATGATAAGAGCAACAATTCTTAGGAAACAGTATCTTGAAAAGAATGCTTTCTTATATCAGATATCAGATATTGTTGAATTAGGAGCATATAATGGTATTTACCATAATGGAATTTGTTTGCATTTTGGAAATGAACGATATCCTTATTATTAGCTTTCTTTAAGTAGTATTTTATTTAATTGTGTAACAGTAGGATATTATTAAAAGTAATGCCAACAAATAATGGAAGGCATAATATGTGTTCCTTATTCAAAAATTGTTGAGAATTCTATAGCGTTTATAGTTCTGCTGTGGTATTTACAGAAAAAAATTACCAGAAATTTTTTGCTACTTTTCTTACTGAAGAAAAGGTTGGAGAAAAAGATGATAAAATTGTTCAAAACTTTTTATCTACACCTTGATTAAAACAAATTTTAATCATGCATCTCAACGTCCTATAGATACAAACTAATCTATGTCCTTAAAACCTTCAAAACAGAGTCTACTCAAATGTGGAAGGAAGCTGATAGAAATGAGAAGAGGAAGAGCAAAATTCTAGGAGAAGGTAGAACTCATCCTACCTTTTAGAATACTAAAGAGTACAGACCTGCTATAATTCAATAATCCAGCAAGAACGAAGTTTGTAAGACGCAACCTATTTGTGTCCACAAAGTCCTAAGTTTAAAAAGGACACAAACTAAAAAAAAATAAATGAAAAAAAACAAAAACAAAAACAAAACCAGAATAAGCTTCCATTTGAAACATCAAAAAAAGCAATACTTCTGAGAATTCTTGGTTGTTTACAAACTCAACATTCTAATGTTTTCATCAAAAGCTTATTCTGGGAAGTAAATGAAGTAATCTTTTTGGAAAGTAATAGGATTTTACTCTCATGAGATTCCCCCACAGAGAGGTGGCCACTTCCTTAAATCAACCAGTCAGGTATGATGATACCTCAAGTCCCAACTGCTTGAAGCAAATAAATAATAAATGAAGATGGTATTTGAGTCTGAAAAAAATCATCTGCGAGGTCAAGACCCTCCTTTTTGTGAACTCTGTAAGATGTGTCGTGCAGAAACAAAAGTTAAAGGTTGGGAGCTGGACCACACACTCCACTTGGGCTTGTAAACTGAAAGTGGGTACTAACCCGGCACCATGTGCATCCATGAAGTGTTGGTTTTTTTTTTTTTTTTTTTCTTTTTTTCTGTTTTTATTAGTATGAGTTCTGTTTTCACTTCAGTATAGCTGAGAATCAGAAATACTGGGAGGAAAAGTTAGCATTCTTTCTGAGCACAAACCTGCTGCTAAGCTGGTATTTTGTATTGATTTTTCCTGAAGCCTGTAATCTTGAAAGCTTGTAACAGAGGATGAGGTAAATATCATTTTATTTGCTCAAATAGGTTTAGATTAGATTGAGATGAAAAAGTAGGGACAGGCCAAATTAGGACTGAAAGCAGCAATTACAGATTATTGTTTCCAGCAGTAACTAGAATAGGTTATTTCACTGATAAAAAGGCTTATTGAAAGAAAGAATTGGTGATTTTTAAAAAGTGTTTTAAAATAAGTAGATAAAAGGAAAATATAAAATTAAAACTATTTTTCAGTATGAAAATAATCAATCTTATTTCTAATCAAAGCAGAACTCAGAGGATGTAAGTTCACCTACCAATATAGCCTCAAATATGGGTTCTTACCCAGTAAAATGCATTTTTGATTATGCAAGCATATTATATGTGATATTTTTATTTAATTTAAAAAGTCTCTGAAGGCTAAAACATAAAAGCATAAGACAAGCTCTAAAATTAATTCCTTCAATCACATGATTTCAGAAAAAAAAAGTGTGTACAAAACCATTCAAATGATACTGACAATAGGGCATGGAATTTAAAAGGTTTAACCATGTCTGATCTCAGAGTCTGTTTTATTTCTTCATCTTCTGAGCACTTCAAACATATAAGCTGTTATTGCGTCTTTAGATCAGTAACTTTGGATTGTTCTAACTGTCACTCTGCAGTGACTAGCCCAGCTAGATGTCATACAATGATTGTTCGCACTTTCATTCTTTCACATTAAATGGCAATCACTTGGTCCTTTTGATTTGTTTCTTTTATTTAGCCCTGAAGTTTTTACACTAGAATCTCATTAAAGCTGAACTAGTGTACTCCTGTCAAAAAACTAATGGAAAAAAGTTTAAAAGTGAAATGTGTCCCCTATATTGTCAGTACTGGAGAAGTTGCATCTATCAAGATTTCACGAGTTTAGCACTTTGATTTATGCTTTATTGAGTCTGCATGTCTCTTACTTTCTCTCTTCCTTTTCATCTATAAAATGAAGAAAAGCCAAAGAAACCAGGTTCATTTATGTAAAAGGAAGGACAGTAATATTTAGAAATATTTATCTTAACTCTAGTTTTCTGCTATTTAAATTACATGTGTGTATAAAGCTGAAAAATAACACTAATATGTATTTTGACGTCTAAATAGATGCTGTTTTAGCAAAGCAGGTTGCAATTAAAATCTCTTAAAAAAATAGATGAATCCAAATATGACACTCCATGGCTTATTTTACAAATGCTTATAGGAAGCTCCACTTTTCCTTCTATAATCAAGAAACTATTATTCTTATAACTTATGATTAAGGTAAGGATATCAATTATGACCAAAAATGGAAACTAGTAGGAATGATAGTTCTTAAATTGCATAGGATTTATTTATGCGTACGTATGTCCCATTGTGTTCAGAAGAAAAAACCATCTGGGTCATATTCATATAATCTAGGCATCACGGACAATGACAAATATATTCATTCAACATGAATCTCCTTTCATCATGTGCTGCTGTTCTGAAAGATAAGTGAAATAGATTGTGCGGAGGCTGATCCCTTTCTGAATTCTAGAAAATAAGATAAGTGTCTTCAGAATGCTGGCAAATTAATCCCAGTGAAATTATGAACCACTGACTAAAGACCCATCCAGAAAGGGACAGAAATGGCAAGGGTGATTGCTTTAATTTTAAAGGTAACTTTTCTATTCCTGCTGTATTTGTTACTACTCTATTATTTGATACTATAGTATATCTTGTTCCCAAATTCTTTATCCAGAAATGAAATCTCCAATATATCTCAATTGAATTCATAGATTAAATGTAGAATATTTATGATTGCTAATGTAGCTGTCTTTTTTCTCAATATATAGATAAGATGTGAGATTTGGAACTGCAACACAATTTCATTGTCAGTCTCAAATGTCCTTATATTTTTACTCATGCATTTGTAAATAATTTCAATGTGATACAATTAAAGATAAACTATTGAAATATATTTTCTGGTGAAAAACATTTTTTTTTAAATATATTTTTCCTCATTTGTCGTATTTTCTGGACTACCTAATGCAGATGCAATAATTCAAATAAAGCAATCTCTCGATTACATAAAATTAAATTATTTGTTAAGAATTATAACCCCCGCAAATGACAAATTTAAACTATCTTTCTTAAGTAATAACTTAACAAATAAAATTAGGAGGTTTAAGAAAATGATCTGTGTGGCTTACAGTGGACCTACGAATATACGTAATATATTATATATACCTATATAAACATACACAGACACACACCTATACGTCTGTATCTTGTTTTTAAATAATTTTTTCAAAAAGTAAAATATCAAAATCACACATATTACACAAACTACTGAGACAAGTACATTTATTTAAATCTATATACACCTTTTATCCAGAGTTTCATATGTAGATGTAAACAGTATTCTATTATTTATTTGGTATTAGAAGCAAATATTTGAAATATAATTATATGTAAAATTTCACTTGATTATATTAAAGAAAAAGAAAGGCTCCGATAGATGTTACAAACTCCCTCATTCCACCAAATCTTCAATTTCTTTCCTTTTCCCTCGTGTTGATTACACTGGCTGGTGTTTCACCCTGTGCTAGAGAAACAGCCTGAGTGAGAGATTAGCACTCAAAATTAGACTTGAGAACTTTAATCTTCAGGTTCTGGTCTGGGGTCTTTCCACTAGGTTATGCTGCTGCTCCTCTGCAGAGTAAAGCTGTGCCCACCTGGTGTGGCCTGGGTGAAGATGCTTGTGTTTTCAGGGCTTGTACCAGTGAAAAGAATAAAAGAATAATGTTTTTTTTATTTTCCCCTTGGAGCAATCTTGCTTGAAAAATCACCACTGCTACCGCAACACTATTTGGATGAAATTTTGTAAAAATTGGGCATGCTGTGTCATACACTTTGAAAATGCAGAGAAAATAAATTTTTATTTGAATTAAGAAAATGTAAACAAATTGTTTTTCTGTAGTTGGAGGCCTGCTTGATTTTGAGTGTCTCTGTAGGTGCCTGAGCTTGTTGCTGTATATTAAACAATAAGAAATACAGTAACAAAATCAGCAGGCAAATAATATAAACAGAACTGGTGAATGCTGTGCCAATTTACCCAAACAAATCTCCCAATATGCCATGGTGATTATTTGAAATATCCCTGTTGTTTTCAACAATTTGCTTATTCCAATCTAGAGATGTGACTGACACGGAAGTATTGGCTCCAGTTGTGGAAGCCAGGCAGAAACATAATAACTACAAACTCTGTGGTACTCGGGGTAAAATTACAAACCAGAGATAATATTGAAAAGATTAAAAAAAAAAAAAAAAAACTTTTCTAATGTTATATAGGTAACTTGGTGTCTAAATTCAGGTTTTTGTTTGCTGTTGTAGTTTTTCTTTGAGAAGCTCTGGTTAAAATCCACTTTTAAATTTTTTTCTGGTAAAGTTCTTTGAAATTTTCTTATACCCCTTTCTAATTTGAGAGAATAAAATGTATTTCTTAGACCAAATGTTCAATTTGATATAAAATAAAACTCTGATCACAATGAAACTATCAAGGAAAAAAGTCAATCAGCTGGAAATGGATGAACCAGAAGTGACTTACCAGTTTTGCATGAAACAATACAGATTATTCCTAGAGATGTGAACAAGAATTAAAAAAAACAAAGTTCATTTCGATATTACATAAACAGGTTCAGTGCCAAGAGAAAGCTTCTTTATTTTTATTTTATTTTTGGCAGCTGGCCTGTACCGGGTTCCAAGCCCCTAACCTTGGTGTTACTAGGCTGTGTTCTAACCAACTGTACTAACCAGCCAGCCCAAAGAGAAAGCTTATAATAGGCTTAGGATAGATAAGTTATCTTCTGAGGGCACCAATCTTCCACATTTTTAAATGTGGTGAACTAATAAATGTTTTTGTCAAATATACTTTCTATACACAAGATTAGAATCAAGCCTTCTCAAAACTTGAAAAATGGCAAAGTATAAAAAGCTGCATCCTAAATTAACAACTGTAATTTTCACTGTGCCAGTGGTTGGACGTTGACACAGCATTTCACAGCACCTTCCTCTACACTTTGAATTCCTTCTTTCAAAACCAAATTTCTATTTGACATCACGCCATCAGCCCCAGCATTTTTAGGTATGAAAACAGTTTATTATTCAATTTGGTCAGTTCAGGTTTTTAAAGTAATTAATTGATTTAGGAGCCCCTGCTGCATACAAGGTGTTCACCTGGGCAGTATGCAGCTGGAAGGATTGACATTCAATCCTAAATATGTTTGTAGGTAGTAGAGGAAATTATGTCTGCTCATGGCTGACTTCAATACCGTCTTCTATCTTGAAACTGATATGTAAATAAAATACTGGATTTTTACATGAGACAGTTATTTTTGTCTGAAATATGAGTTCAATGAGTAAGTGAAGAAATAAGGAATGCTTCATGTAGGAGATAACATTTAAGCTTAGCCTTGACTGGTGGGTAGATTTTCGAAGATGCAGAGTTGAGGACAAAAGACATTTCTTATTAAAAACATTCTGGGGAAATGGTGTAATGAAGAAACATGTATTAAGAAGAACATTCCCTAAAAGACTATACCATGGCTCATATAATTCTACTGTAATAACTTAAAAATAAGGAAGATAGTCAACTCTTCCACTCCCATTTCAATTTATATTTGAGAAAAATGAACTTGACAGCACTTTACCACTCTCTTGTTCCTCTGCATTTTTGTATTAACTCAGTAGAGGCCCAACAATGGGTTAAAACTATAATAGTAGCAGTAATTGCTACCAGGTTGTGAATGCCGGCTACCTTTTTTACTGATGCTCCTAATGCATTGCAAAACCAATGCTGCTCAGGATCACTGCAAATTCACCCTTTTAAAATCACAATTAGACTCTCAACTTCTCAGACTAATCCTCTGTAGAAATCCCTGATCAACTCTTTCTCCTTTTCCTATAACGACTACTTCAGAGCTTCATCACTCGTCTCTAGGAGTACTACTCAATATCTATCTCCATCATTTTCTACTTGCCTTCTACTACATCAAACAAGAATGATTATCAGTCTTAGAGAGTGAGGTGTCTGTCCCTCTTCCTATTCAAGGCCAACTTTTCACTTGTATTTCTCTCTATAGCTCAATTCTGGACTCCAATCACCTATCTTTATATATTGTCTCTTATCAGGCTTTCGGTCAAAACACTTATTTGACTCCCTCCTCCCTATAAATCAAGAAAGTAAAGAAGGGAAAAAAAGAAAAGAACTGCTAAGATTCAGTTTATATGTGCATTCTATGGGACACCTTTCTCCTGCCTAGCTTACATAGCCCCTGTGTCCCTGCTGCAGCCAGACGATTCCGTTCTGAAATGCCAACAGGCATGTTTGCCTCCTCTGCTAGGCTTTGGGAGCCTGGAGGCCAGCTATTGTATCTGATTCACTGGTGAATTGCCAGTGCTGGCTGGGTAGAGTGTTAGTAAATATTTGGAAAATAAATCAATGAACAACGGGTTATGATTTTTCTGCTCAGTTGCATTTTCCAAACTTTCAACATGTGTATTTTGAGAACATGACTGAAGTAAAAATATAAACAAGAATAAAATAAAGATTACTTGCCATTTAAAATGATAAGCTGAATGAATCTGTAGCCAAAGCTGCTAGCAGCCATAGCAGTTGTTAAAATTGCTTTTCTATAAAGTATGCAATACTGATGTTTCTGGATTTAAAAGCAAAATAATGAAAGGAATGTAATTTGTATAACAAAATATACAACATATCATAGGTTTATTGTAGGAACAGTTGAATATAAATGTAACAAATAGGTCTTATTAGGTCTATAATTTATAGTATTAGGTCTATAATTTATATTTCATCTAGTTATGCTTAAATTGGTATCTCTTCTGTTACATTATTTCTATAGTTTTAAGTATTCTATTGGTTTTTCCAATACATTAGTATTAATATTTATTTTACTTGTGAAATAACAAAATTAACTCTGGAATGTTTATTTTAAAATGTAATCAATTAATTTTTGATATTAGGTCTTTGATAACAAAATAGCACCATCAAGTGGAAGCAAACTCAAATTCCATTGATAACTACCTCACAGTAGTTCTTCAGTTCTTCTGGTGTGTGTAAGGAGTTCATGTTTATTTTGAGTTACCTATCAGTTCAGCATTTGAGGTGCTCCGAGCCAGCTCTACTCTCCTCACTATGGAAGAAATCTCTGTCCTCTTCCCTCTTCACTCAGTTTTTTTTTTTCATCTTTCCTGCCCCTGTGCAATTTGCCCTCTACCTGTCCTTAACTTACTTTTAATCTTAAAGCTTATATCTCTTTTCTCCAGATAATCTAAATCTCAGTATAGTTTTAGAATATCCTCCATTCATCTTATTATATTTTTTACTGTTGTATCTCAAACCCAAACAGAGTGTAACTGCTGAAGTATTATATATGTTTCTTGTAGCATGGTTATGGGCACATACTAAGTACTCAATAAATTCTAATGGATTCATTGGCTAACACAGCACATTAAATTTTTATTCACATTTTATATTTGTATCAAGTAAGAAAAAAGCACATTGACTTTTATTATCAAACTTCCCACCATTTTTTAAAAAGTTAAAGTAACAGACGATCAGGCTAGAAGATCTGTAGTAAAGTTAAAAGAAAGTTGAGAGTAACTATACTACTGTATTGTTATGGACTACTGTAGCTATCAAAGATATTGCATTTGATTTCCCCAAAACCAGAAACAAAATAACATTCACAGGTCAAATACAAACAAAAAATAAATAATAATAAGAGATTAGATGCTTTAGGGCCAATTAAAATGAAATTTAAAGCAAAGATTCAATTGACCTTCCATACATAAACATTACTTTGGATTTATTCTTATAACTTTTAAAGCCAGAAGAACTCCAAAATGATTCATGATCAGCATAATAGTTAGATTAAAATATCAAGAGCAAGTATCTTCCACATAAAACACTAATGTATGTTACTGGTTCTGAGCATCCCTCTCGTTACAGTAACTG
Organism: Cynocephalus volans; assembly: GCF_027409185.1. Classification (NCBI taxonomy): domain Eukaryota; kingdom Metazoa; phylum Chordata; class Mammalia; order Dermoptera; family Cynocephalidae; genus Cynocephalus; species Cynocephalus volans. The sequence continues at coordinate 32,650,717 of NC_084474.1, read as the reverse complement.
CTGGACATTTTAAGAAACTCCAAGAAGCTGTTTGAGGGACACCGTAAAGACCAGAGTGAAAGCAGAGAGCCTCATTTATCAACTCCATTCAATATTGATTTAGTATCATTTGTGTCTTTCACTCCTGAGATTACTTTCAACAGAAAACAGTAAATAGGTAACACTCATATGTAAACACTGAGAAACCAAGACTGCATAACTTAAATGTCTTCAGACACCTAAAATCAGGTTGGATCTTCTGCTTCACAATTCTCTTTGAACATCTAGATATTATACCTGAACTTGCCGGCCCAATGCATTAGATCGCCATCTTCTAGAAACAGAAAATACTAAACATTTATGTAATTACCTGATTAAAAGCTGCCCTTATACGTTTTGCTTAAAGAACGAGTTTGAATAATCCCGTTTACAATGCAAGGCAATTTCTTTTTTTCTTTTTTCTTTGTTTTCTTTTTTTTTTTTTTTAGTTTTTTTCCTATAGCCCTAGTAAAAATCACGATTTAACTTCCTTTTTTCTGCGACATTGTAAAACACAATGGCCCTTGTAAAAAGCCTTAGAGATGCCTCTAAAAATATTAGCTCATCTATATGCCTTAGCCCATCTAATTAAATAGAAATTGTACGTCTTCAGTATAAACTCCCTTTGATTAAAGTTAGTCTGGGAATCGGGCTGAGAAGATAATGAATATCAGTTACCCTATCTACAAAAGTTGCAGTGAAATGGCCCTTTATTTTTTTTCTTAAAACTTGGATACAAGAAAATTTAATAAAGAGAACTTGAATTTTTCAAAATATTGCTGAATTCAGCTTTAAGCCTCCAGTGTATTAACGAAGTTATGTTTCTTTAAACAATAAGGCCTTTTGCAGCCTTGCAGATGCATTTCTAAAAAAGAATTCTACTTAATGCTACATTCCATTGCCCCTTTTTCCTCCCAGTGACAGTCACTGACTGTCAGTTCCTGTGTGGCGGTGTTCCCTATGCTGTCAGATCAATTTTTAGAGACAGGGCAAAGTCACAATAAAATTCAGTAGAGTAGAAAACCCATTAATGTTGAAGGGCCTATGTATGTTACATTCTTCAGTGAAGTAAAGTTAGCAGAGATTTTAATAATGATAAAATCAAACATATAAATAGTCAAAACAAACATCATCAACAAACCCTTCTGCATCTTAGTGAAAGAATGGACTACACAAAAGAGTAAATAGAGTCTCTGAAACTTTAGACAGCAACGTTAGAGGAATGTAGCTGCGAAGAGCTAACAGGCCAGGATCCCGTTCAAGCCTTTTAAGATCGATGTAGCCAGTGTTTTCAAGTCTTTATATTTTGGGGAAAACCCCTCATAGTTTTTCTATGAGTATCACCTGGGTTAAATAAATAATACATTTATTCCATCATTTTCTTTCGATTTACTCACTTTTTAACCGTAAATAAATATCAACATGTATAACATCAGAAGTTTGATGTGAAAGTTTTTCATATGTATGTTTGTATACATAAATTTTACAACAGAAAAAATGAAAATAAAAAAAGTGTATCTGCTTAAATGATCGCCTGTGCTGTTAGCTCTACTTATACCACAGTTTGGGAAAGCAGGGTCTAATTAACCACATTTCTACAAAGGGAGAACAAAGACTTCTATGTCAAGGCATAGGTAACTATACCCAAATGTCAAATCAACTTAGTCTGGAAGTTTCTGTCCTGTACAGAAGACTCTCTACTGAAGGCACAGCACATGTGGGATCATTGAGCACTGGAGCAGGAAGACCTTTGTGATCATGTAGCCTAAATCCCTGGTTTATCTGAAAAGATGTAGAGATGCAAGACAGTTAAACAGCTCCTCCTCGGACCTGAAGCTGGTGGGAGGAACGCCTGACAACCCAGCTCTCCTGGGTCCCATTACAGTGCCTTTTCCACTCTTATTTTGGTGCCACAAAATAGCATTCATTGAAACAGAACCATAAAAATTCCAATTTTCACATCAATAAATATTCAAAATGTGAAGTAGTTCAAAAATATTTGTTATGGTTGAAACAATAAAATAAATGCACTAAATAATTTGAGAAAGTATCGATATGGTAATATCCCAAGAAGAGGGCATAAATGTATAAGCAATTTTACTATAGTACAAACTCTGTAGTGTTTAACACAGCTACTGTATAATGTAATAGTTACACAACTGCCACCAATTTAAGAATGTGCAAGGGGTCACAGAGTATAACCAGCAATGCAGAGATAAGGTTTGGGTACCAGGAAAACAGCATAGCATCAAGTCAAGAGGTAGGGAAGAAGTATTGAGATAACACCAGGAGTGTTAATTAATGTAAGCCTGACTAGGTTAAATAGTGGAGGTAGTAGGCCCATGGCTGTGAAATGATATTAAAAAATCAGAAAATGAGAAAACAAATTGAAGAAAAAGGAAGTAGTAGTCTAGAAAGCAAATACAGGGCAGAGTGACATAATATTACCGGTTGCAGATAGGTTTGAGGTTGCTCATCAGGAGTTTGACATGCTAATAGGTGTCTTCTATCACTGACAGCATGCTACCTTGATTTAGAGACTGTTTCATCTAATCTGCATCTATATTACTGTATTAGTTATTTCCTAGGATTCTTCTCCAACGTACAGTAATCTGGAGTAATTTAATTAAAACAGCAGTTTGAAGCACCACCACCAAACAACAAAAACACTACAGTTCAAAAGTTTCATAGTTGCAATTTTTTCCCAGAGCAATGTACATGTGCTATAAAAAAGCCAAAATAACAATGTTTTACCCTGTGTTTTGTCTTATCTTGTTATTTAGTCTTGAATATTTGTTGATTTTCTCTGGAGTTACCTTTGCTCTTACTCAGCTAATAATAATCATGAAGATAATAACAAAGTCTCACATTTATGAAGTGTTACTATGTAGTTTGTAAAAACAAATTATATTAACTTTTTCATTAATATTGGCTTTACTACCCATTCATTCATTCATTCATTCAGGCATTCAACAGTATGTATTGAGCACACCTTTCTACGTAGCAAACAGAATGAAAAGGAGTTATCTAGAGAGGAAAGATGGAGAATAGGGTGTGGAGAATCAGGGAACTGGAGTGGGAAGATCATTTCAAGTGAGATAAAAAGAATGTTCAAAAGTCCTTCATTGGGTGAGAGCACAGAGAGTTGGAAAATCTAGAAGACTGACATGAATGAAGGGTAGTGAAGCAGAAGGAGGAGTACGGGTGAGGGAGGCAGGGGACAAGGGCAAAGAGAAGCATGAGGGAGGTAATCTTAGGCTAACAAACCACGAGAAGGTGTTTTATTTTAACCATCCAATATTTTATCTCCAGGAACCCCAATAATAACCCTTAATTTTGAGGGTCTGTTTTTCCCATTCAGTTCACCCTGCCTTCCGGGTGGAATGGGACCTTAGCCACCCCTGAGTCACCAGTGCCTCCCTTTCCCTAGCCTCCGTGATTGATTTAAAGTAGGTGTATGGCTCTGGAAAACCAAGATGCCATGAGAATGCCAAAACTTCTGCCTAGAGGAGGGCATTCTATACCACTGGGCTTGAATCTGAGAGAGACTCACACTTATAGCATTTGGTAAGTGTGGGGTGTGCCTTGTGGATTCATGGTCACACACATTGTAAACTGTGTAGCAAAATTCAGTACCTTTCAAAACAAAGTGCTTTGAAATCACAAATGGAACTTAATTACATGTAAAGGAAATAGAAATAGGGATGGGGGAATAAGAAGATGCTGGCATCCCAGAAAGACAATAAAGATGATGAGACAGTGCAGAGAATAGAGGAGGTTCATTTAGCTCTCAGTATACTCAAATGTACAATGTGTTATAGAGTTTGTACATCCCCAGGACAATCATAGGCTCTGCCTTGGGTTGAATGTCCCCCCAACACTTAATCCTCACTGTTTAACTGTTGGGGGTGGGAAATCCTATTATGGTAATTGAAGGGTGAGGCCTTGAAGAGGGGATTAAATTGTAGGACCACGTCGTAGAGAATGGATTAAAAATGGTGGTCATGGGCATGGTCTGGAGGGCTTTAAAAGAAGAGTGAATGATGAGGTTAGTGTCTCTCTCTGCTCCACGATGTTCACAGTGTGATACCCTGTCATCACTGTGGCCACCACCACGACCTTCGCCAGTTGTTTTTCCTGGACTTTGTATTTTCCAGGCTCAGAAAATGTAAGCAATGCATTTTGTTTTCTTTATAAAATAGCCAGTTCTGTGTATTTTGTTATAAGCAACAGAAACGAACTAAAACAGGCTCCTTGTTGGGGGAGGAAATGTTACATCCTATGTATCACATGCAATGGGCAGCATGGCCCCTATATTAGTCAGAGTTCGCCAGAGAGACAGAATCAATAGCATATGTTATAAATACATAAGAAGGGATGTATTAGAGGAATTAGCTCATGGGATTGTGAAGAGAAGTCCCACAGCAGGCTGTCTGCAAACTGGATGCCGGTAGTGTGACTCAGTCCAAATCCAAAGGTCTCAAAATCAGGGAAGCCGATGTGTCCTTGTTGTAAGTCCTAGAACCCCAAAGCTGAAGAGTCTCCAGCTCTGATGTCCACGGACAGGAGAGAAGAGGGTATCCCAGCTCCAGAAGATAGAGAGATTCAACTTTTTCTTCCACTTTTTGTTCTCTCTGGGCCCCCAGTGGATTGGATGGTTCCCTCCCACGTTGAGGGCAGATCTTTCCCACCCAGTCCACTCAGGCTTTCATGCTAATCTCTTCTGGAAACACCCTCATGGACACACCTACGGAGATAGCTTTACCAGGTTTCTCAGCATTCCTTCATCTAATGAAGTTGACCCCTAGAATTAACCTTCACAGACAAGCAGTAGGTGATCCGTAATTAATTGATCAGACCTTTTTAGTATGAATGTGGTGGCAGATTAGAGGGTGCTACCCAAACTTAAGTTGTCAAAAAGCAATAGCCATGTGTTCACAGATATGCAAAGCAGGTCAAAACTGCTGTACAGAGAGAGCCAGCTCTCCACTCTTCCTTCTGTCTCTATATCTCTTTCTGTCAATCTCTCTGTGTCTCTCTTTCTCCCCCTCCATCTCTCTCTCACATATATTATATGAATGACTAGAGGTTGACAGAGAAACACTGTGATTTAGTGAATTTTAGTTTTTTAGGAAGAGGCCAAATGATATCTTTTGAGTGTACCAAAATAAAATAAAATAAAAATAGATGAGAAAAGAAAGAAGAATGCTCTTGGTTTAAGTAGAGAAAGAATAAAGCATGTTGTTTTTATCTTTGCAGGGTAGAAGCCTTGCTGAATCCCTTTACTCTTCCCATTTGTGCGCAGAGAAGCAGAAAAATTCAGAAACAGCCTACATTTATGATTTGGATGCGAATGGTACTGTTTCATAGTGACCATTAAAGAAATATATGATATTAGGATAATATTGCAGAATTGTTTCTTGTTATTCATACAATAAAATGGTTAGAGATCCCAGTGAATTCCACTTTAAGATATTCAGAGTCCATCAGACACTAATTCTCTGTTAATTTTGTGTAAAATACCTGGTTATTTAAATATCAGTAAGTGTAATTCTAAATTAAAGAGACAACTAATGCTAATTATTTTAAATATAGGATGGGAATTAATTTAACTTTATTTTTATATCAGTAGGTAAGCTGACACATTTTTCTAAGAACAGCTACCTTAAACACCTTTCAGATTCTTAAATAATTAAAAAGAGAATTAGCAAGGGTCAGCCCGTGGCTCACTTGGGAGAGTGTGGTGCTGAGACCACCAAGGCCATGGGTTCAGATCCCTATATAGGGATGGCCGGTTAGCTCACTTGGGAGAGCGTGGTGCTGACAACACCAAGTCAAGGGTTAAGATCCCCTCACCGGTCATCTTTTAAAAAATAAAAATAAAAAATAATAAAAAATAAAATAAAAAGGGAATTAGCTTTCAATGGAGGAGTATTTTAAAATTTTGTTCTTTCTTCCTATTCCCCCGCCACATCCATTCATATTTCTCATGTGAAATTTTGTTCTAATTGAACGTCTCTACTTGTAAAATTAATTGTAATATATCACTAATGAAATACATTTGTTTTCACAATAAGTGATATTCCAGAACTTATTGAGTAATAAAGAAAAATTTAAGTCTCTCACCAATATTCATAGATATCAGGTATTAGATGGCAACCCCATTGAAAAGACTGTGAAGAATTGCCCCAATGAGCAGAACAATGTGTATAATTTGATCCACACATTTCATGTGATCCCACTTAATGTTTTCTCTAAGAAGGAAAAAATTATTCAGATTTTAATCAAGTGGCCTCCTTCTATCAGGTTTAATGATGAAAATAGATTTATCATCACTGACACATCTGGAGCTATTCATATAGGAAAAAATGGTTTTATAATCATTTCCAAACCAGAAGTAAGTGTTTCTATATTTTTCTTCTGTTTGAAACTTACTCTATCCTTCAGACTCCTTTCCTCTCAAACCCTCACTCTCCACCCATAGCTACTTCTCTACCCATTATGGAAAGGTAACATTATCTCCAGATGATTGTACAGTTTATTCTAGGACATTAGATTTCTGTGGATAATACCTTGTTATTTTACAAGAAAAGATTTCTTCTAAAATAATTCAAAGTGGCAATTACTTAGCAACAAAAAAACATTTCTTTGAGAATTGACCTTATAGCAATTTGTGTAAAATTACATTAATATTTACTAAGCAGCTAATCGAACAAAGCACAACTCTCTACTGCATAAATAATATAATTTGTAGATATGACAGTGATACCTGAACTTGAGCACGCAACAGTATGCTAGCCTCAGAAGCTACATGCATCCTCATTTCCAGATATTCTATTGTCCTACTCTGACACTCAAATCCCAAGGTATCAAATTTGCTGAGCACCTACTATGTGTCAAACTGCACCAGGTGTACAATATATACGTAATTGTTTATTCTTTCTACAATTTTTAAAATAGACTTTATAATGGTTTTAGATTTACGGAAAAATTAAGCAGATACTACAGAGTTCCCATGTCCCCCATACAGTTTCCTCTGTTGTCTTTTTCATCTAATGTCCTTTTTGTCCTCTATAATCCCATCCAAGATACTGTTTTCCATATAGTAGTTATGTCTCCTTTGGCTTTTCTTGGCTGTGACACTTTATGACTTTCCTTATATTTGATGACCTTGAGAATTTTGATTGTTTAGGTATACTGTAGGATGCTATTGGAATTTTCTGATGTTTTTCTCATGATTAAACTGGAATTAATAGGTTTTTAGTAGGAAGACTATGGAGGTGAAGTGCCATTTTCATTACATCATATCAAGAGAACATACCTTCAATATGTTTTGTAAATGTTGATGTTGACCTTGATTAGCTGCCTGATGTATTGTTTGTCAGATGTTTCCACTGTAAGGTGACTCTTCCCCTCGACTCCCACCCTTTCCATACTGTACTCTTTTGAAGCAAGTCACTATGCACAGCCCACACCTGAGGAGTGGGAAGTTATACTCCCCCCTTTAGGGTGGGGTACATACATAATTTATTTGGAATTTCTTTGCATAGGAGATTGGTCTCTTTGCCCCCATTTATTAAATTATTCAGTTGTTTATTTATATTAGCATGGACTTATGGTATTTATTTTACTCTTTGTGTTATTATAATACAGTTTTGTTTTGTTACTCTCGTTGTTCCACCTTTGACCATTGGGAGCTCCTTCAGTTTGCTGTTATGTCCTTTTGACATGCCCCCAATAATGTGTGTGCATATGTGTGTGTGTGTCTGTCTGTATTTTGAGCACTTCCTCACTTTCTGGCACTATAAGGCTTATCCTGTATATTTTCTGCTCCAGTTCTAACAGTAGCCTTTTCTTAAAAGTAACCTGCTTTGTTTTTATGGACAATGTTATTAAAAATCTACATCTGGGTATTTGACAAGTATGTGCTTGTTGCTAGGAGGGAATTATTTCTTTTAGGTTCTTTCAGCTGACAGAGCAAAGAAATATGTGTATATGGTACTAACCCATGTATAAACTTCAAAAATTTTGTGGAAAAGCAGGATTAAAAAATAATCTGAATATTTCCATGAACTTTTTGAAGACCCCTTCTGCTAATATCTGAAAATATCTATATGTCTCTAAATCAAGTCAAATATGCGTTCTTACTAATGTCTCCAACTCTAACTCATCACCGCATGGATTATTTTAGTCTGTTTCCCTTGCTTATCTGTAAATTTCAGTTCAATAATGAAAACTCTGGCTCCCACCATAAGCCATCTATTTACTTAACTGTTCCATTCCAACATAGGTGTATAGCAGTATGAAAATTGCACCCCTTGGGAAACAATGTTTTTAGCTAGAGTACAGTGCTTACATGTAGTTATTTCCAAAGTTACTTTGGCCAGCACATTTTTTCTCATCCTCTTCAGTGAGGTTGTTTTAAACATGTGTAATACAGTTATATTCTCTCACCATAGTCTGCAGCCTTTCCTGGAATTCTCATATTTCCTAAGTGATTTTTAAAAATTGCATACATTAATTCACTCTGTTTTGTAAAGTTTCATACATTTGACAAATGCAGAATGTCATGCATAGACTATTTCATTATCATACAAAATAGCTTCATGATCCTAAAAATCACCTGTGCTTTACTATCTATACATCTCTCCTACTCATGAAACTCTGGCAACCACTAATCTTTTTACTGTCTCTGTAGTTTATCTTTCTCAAAATGCAATATAATTGTAATCATAGAATATATAGCCTTTTCACACTGGCTTCTATAACTTAATGTGCATTTAAAATGTCTTCGTGCCTTTTCATTGGGTTGGTAGCTCATTTGGTTTTACATCTGAATAATATTCATTGTATGAATGAACTACAATTTGTTATCCATTCACATATTGAAGGATATCTTAGTTGTTTCTAGTTGTTGGTAATTATGAGTAAAACTGTTATAAACATTTGTGTTGAGGTTTTACTGTGGGCATAGGTTTTCAACTCAATTGGGTAAATACCTAGGAATGCTACTGTTGAATCATATGGTAAAACTAAGTTTAACTTTAAAAGAAACTGCGGAACTGTCACTCAAAGTGGCTGTGACATTTTGCATTCTCAATAGCAATACATGAGAGTTCCTCTTCCTCCGTATCTTCAACAGAATTTGGTATTGTCAGTTTTTAAATTTTAGTCATTGTAATAGGTGTGTAATGGCATCTTACTGTTATTTTAATTCCCTAATGATAAATGATGTTGAATATCTTTTGATGTGGTTACTTTCCATCTTTATATTTTCTTTATATTTTGCTCATTTTTTAATAGAATTACATGGGGTTTTTTGGTTAAGGTTTTTTTTTTTTTCATTATTATTATTATGGATACAAGTCAGACACGTGTTTTGCAAATAATTTTTTTCCAGTCTTTGCTTGTCTTTTAATTCTCCTTTACTTCTCTTAACAGTGTCTCCACAGAGCAGAAGCTTTTCAACTTAATAAAGTAAAACTTACCAATATTTTATTTTATGGATCATGTTATTTATTTAATTTTAATATACCTTTATGAGGCATACTTGATCTTGCATATTTTTCTGAAGAAGAATCATTCTCAGATATGTTAAATACCTAGTTTTATTTCACACGGCTGATAAACACTAGAAGTGTGGTTGCAATTAAACTTGTTTGACTCCAAACTTCATATTACCTATTGACTTCTTGGTTCTATGTCTGCCCAATTTTATTAGTGTTTTTTTGGACTGTACACAGGGAGGTCAAAAAACCTGGGCATTTGAGTTTGACAGTTCATTTGCTCGTTTCTACAAATGAGATTATTTTTTAAATGTTTCATGGGATCATAATAAAAAGTTTATAAAATTACCTATAGGAAGCACTTGGTAAGATACTGGTCACAAATTAATTTGATTAATTTATCATTATCATCATCTTATTCATTATTATTTTATGGCATTGTCATTATTATTACAAATATCTGCTGTAGAATAGTGCCCCTCATATGGTATGCTCAATATATTATGTTAAATTAACAAATGAATATATGTCTGTAAACGATTTGATTTTTGGTTTGGGGATTTCTGCTATTTTGCATTATTTTCTTTACCCACAGTATTTTGTTTTCATAATCACTAGCTTTATTTTCTTTTCTGCTTATACTTTTATTACTAATTTCTCTTTGATATTGCTAGCTTCTGAACTGTAAGATAAACCATTTCAGAATTTTCTGGTTATAATTATGTTTCATTTACTAAGCTCTGGGGGGTTTAATTTTTTCCCCATCAGAAAATAGCCTATTTTGACAGGGATGAAAAGATTTGAGAGAGGACCATCTGGAAGATCATTCTTCTCAAAACAAAACAAAATTGTCTTTGCAGTACATAATGTCTCTCTTACTTAAGCATACATGATCTTCACCAAGGTATAAAACATAAAGTGCAATTCTCAACCAAGGCACAGGTCACAGGAGCTGGGGCCTCTGTAGCAAAAATATCATTAATGTGGTTTAATAAGCCCATTGTACCAACTATTCTCATTATCTTCTTTTAAACTCTCACACTCAAAAGACATTTCATACAAAATATGAAATTCACATTGCCTCTTTTACGGTGGATTTGCTTACAGTTTGGTGTTCTGCACCTTTAGTCCAAGTGACCAATTGACATGTCAAGCTCCATAAAACAAGGAACAGCATTTATTTTGTTTTCCACTGTACTTCAGTGCCCAGTCTACAGTAGGCTCTTAGAAAATATTTTATAAATAAATAAAAATGACCCCAGAAATGAAGAAATAATATTTTATCCTGGTAATGTGTACAGTGAATTTTTATTGAATAGAAAAGATTTGTTTTGATGACAATTTTTTTTTATTGTCCATTATGACTTGTGAGTTCCCCCCCTGCTGCCTTTCGTGGTTCAAATTCTTCCCTTCCCTTCCCTCCTCTTCTCTTCCTGTTCCTTCACTTCCATTCCCTTCTCTTCTTCCTTCCTTCCTTCCTTCCTTCCTTCCTTCCATTTCCTACTATCTTTCCCTCCCTTCCTCTCTGCACTTTCTTCTATCCTTTCCATACAAATCAAGTACCAAATACAAATCAGACATTGTACTGGATTTCAAGGATACGAGTAACGATACCCAATTTTAGTCCATGTTTTTTATTTTCTATCTTTTACATAGACAATAAATACAACTTCAGTGTGCCAGTTACATTCCTTTATGATGCTGGCAGTGATTGTTTTCTGGAGATCAGGCTTGCTTATGACAAAGATAAAAGGATGCCCTTGATTCAAACTTAATCTTAAGAGTCACAGATACTCAGAGATTTCTACTTATGTTGGTTTAGATTCGCTTTAGGTGTCTTATTGAAATCTTTTTACTCGGTTTTAAAAAATAGTTTACTTACTATAATTGATTATAAAACTCTTACCATAGGAAATGTGGAAAGTTCAAAAATTGTGAAGAAAAATGTAAAAATATGTCTTACAGTTTACAATCATAGGGATATTCAACCAAATGCTTCATTTAATATATTTTCCACAAATTCTGTCTTATTTTACCTAATATTTTATCATAAGCACTTTCTATATCAATAAAAATTCCCTTCATAAAAATGACCTTTAACGTCAGTATAATTTGCCACCATTTCCATGTTCTCTCTGTATTTTTTAGCATCTCTTTCAATATTTCTTTTCTGTTTCTTTGTTTTCTAATATAATAACAGTGTTACATATTTAACAAGTGAATGTACGTTTGTTACCAAGGATATATCCTGAGAACAAAGTGTCAATTATTTATGTACAACAACTTTCTTATATATCTGTGCGCTGATAATTTTTATTGTTCTTATTTAGCTGAGATATATCTTCAAGTAATATGTTGAAGATTACCGGTGATTTGTTTGTTTGTGTATGAGAACATCTTTTTGTTGCTTTCCCATGTGAGATACTTGACTGAGTTTGAAATGTGTCCAGGAAGAGTTAACAAAGTTTTCCCCTTAAAATTCTTGGAAACTTGGTGTCACAGAGAATTTTAAGCCAGTAATCTCCTTTCTAGTTATCATTCCACCAGCCTTTTTCCGGAACAGAATCTCATAAAATTTTCTTTTAACTTGAAAATTCTAATATTTTGTCTAACAAAGGGTTTAGCATATGTAAAATCCTCAATAGCATCTTTAGATAATAAAAAATCTCTGTAGGCAGACACTAAAATAATTCTTAAGGATCCCTGTGTCCTCATATTCATGACCTCATATAAGTCCCTCCCCTTGAGTATAGACTGGACTTATGTACTTGCTTCTAATAAATGAACTATGGCAGATTCCATGGGATGTCATTTGCAACATTAGTTTTTAAAAAGGCTGTGACTTTTGTCTTGAGTGCTCCCACTCTTTATCACTTTCTCAGGCATCACTCTTCCGGGGGAAACCTGCTGCCATGTGTTGCGGCAGCCCCATGGAGAGGCCCACGCTGCCATCAACCACTTGGCTGAGCTTGGAAGAGGGTTCTGCAGCACCTAGTAAAAGAGGCACCTAGTAAAAGCTATATCCAGAAACTGAGAGATGATAAATGTTTATTGTTTTCAGCTGCCAATTTATTTGTAACACACCAATAGATAACTAATAGTCTGTTTTCCCTGATGTTTCCTGGAATATGACAACCCTTCTCATTTACATATTTAGAATTTTTTTTCTAGTGAGAAAAATTTATTCCAATTATGTTTTTATTATTCTTTTTCTAATAAAACTGTTAATGTTCTCTCCCCAAAGACCTATTTTTCTCTTCGATATCTATTATTTTCTCACATTTTTTTTCCTCTCCAATCTGAAAGTTTCTGAAGTTCGTCTCTCATTTTTCTGATTTTATTTTATGTTTTTGAAACTCAGATGTGTACATTTGTGATAATCAAATTCCTAGTTCCTGACGCACTGTCATTTTATTAATCCAAAGTCATACTTTTAAAAATCTATTTTATTTTTCCCCGTTATTCCTCCATGTCATCACTCTTATCCACTTTGCCCCGTAGACACCTACTCAAGCAATTATTTAGACATGTGTAGCCTTGTAAACTATAGTATTGTTTGGTTGAGCATTTAAATCTATGGAAACATACTTTTAATATAATTTTCACTCTGTGTTTTCTCGTGGCGTTTCTGAGACATCCGTGTCACTATATGTGGGAATAGTTTGCTAACTCTGATTGCTGAAAATTATTCCATTATGTGCACATACCATGCACATTCTTTTTTTTTTTTTTTAGCTGTTATCTCCATTTATTTATTTAAATTTTTATTAAATCAAAATTGATTGTACATATTTTTGGGGGTTGACATTGAGATATGTTGATCAAATCAATATTACCAGCATATATATTGTTACAAATCATACTTAGTCTTTATGCCCCTTGTCCAATCTCTTCCCATCCCTTTTTTCCTTCCCCCCTCCCCCCTCTAATTACCCTAGATTTCTTCTCTCTTTCTGAAAGAATAATGGTTACTCTGTTAATTTGTTGCCTAGATGATCTGTCCAATGCTGAGAGGTGTACAATAATATTGGGGGACATTATCACACCTCTCACCATGCACATTCTATATTTTATTTAATCATTCAAGTGATTTCCAAATCCTTGTTACCAAATCCAATGATACAATGCACATTTCTGTATGGACTATGAGAGCATTTTGGCAGATATATACGTAGGACAGTTATACCTACTGTCATTAAATTCTGCCAACTACCCTCCAAAATGTATGCACCAGTTCATACTCCACCACCAGACTTTGAGGGCTCTCGTTTCTCCAGATTCTCAATAGTCCTTCATAAGGTTCACCTTTGTTCCTTCAAATCTGATGGCTAAAAAGTGTGACCTTTACTGGTTCTCTCCCCCTACCCCACACTTCTCCTTTTTCTGCTTCCTGGAAAAGTTGCTCATTTCTTTACTTATAAGAAAATTATCCAGCTAGACTCTACCTGTTTATATACTTTGACTGTGTTTTCTTGTTTTGTTTTTTATTGAGTTTCTTGTATTTTTCTTGCTGATCTAAAGGAGTTTATTGGATATTTTGGATAGCAATTCCTGTAATTTTTAGGCATGGCAAAAATCAGTTCTTTGTTTTTGCTGATTCTTTAAATTTATCTATGCTACCAGTTTTTTAAATTGAAGTCCATAATTTTGTGAAGTTTGAGTTAATAAATTTACCTCAATTGGTTTGTGATTTTTGAGTCCAAAGAAATCTTTTCCTATCCTATGGTCAAAAATATTTTTCTCCATTTGTATTTCATATAGAAGTCTTTAATTCACTTGGAATTTCTTTTTTATATTTTCTAATGTACAGATAATCTTGATTTTTTTAATAAATAGTGAGACAATTTTCTCAATACCATCTGCTAATTTATACATTTCCTTTTTGTTTGTTATTTAGTTTTTATTCATCCTTCTTTCAGTGATATATTTGTCTTTTCCAACACAAATAGCCCATTACTTTTTATCATTTTAATGTTTAATATATTTTAATATCAAGTAGGGCAAATTATCTATTAAAAAATTTCCTTAGGTAATGACAAAACTGTATTCTTTCATATGAATTTTAGAATCAGCTTGTCAAGTAATGCCAAAAATTTTGCTCTTGGTAATTTATTTATTTATTTTTATTGAAACAAAATTTATTATACATATTTGTGGGGTACAGAGTTGACTGATCAGTATTTGTGTACAATATTATAATTTATTTGAATTTGTAGATTAATTGGGATGAATTGACATCATGACATCATATTGTGTTTTGCCCTCCTTCAATATTATGTCTGTTTTCATTTATTTAGGACATCTTTAATGTTCTTTAATGGTCAACATATACGTTATAAAGGACATGTGCATTCTTATTTAGGTTATTCTAATGAAGAATCCTATTAAATGTTATAATTTCTAGGTGGTTAATTTTTCTTGGCAAATCTTATATCTGACAACTTTACTGAACTGTATTTATATTTGATTTATTAATAAGTTGATTCTCTTGGATATTCTAAATAGACAGTCATACCATCTGCAAATAAGAATGATTTGGACTCTTTATTTCAATTGACTAATATTCCACATTGAATTTTCATACCTATATGTTTTACCTAGGTTTTTATGATTTATTTTTGTTAAATATTTTCTCCTATCTATTTCAGTATATTATCAAACATATTTTATATTTTTGATCCATCTGCTGCAATACTTCTGCTTCAGATGATACAAGGGAACTTCAAAAAGGTCATGAAAAGATTCCTATTATCTTTTAATTACATTTTTCCATGATCTTTTTAAAGTACTCATATATTTTGTTTGGTTTGTCGTATTTTATTATTTTGGCTTGTGAAAATAGATTCATTTTCAGCTTTAGGATTATCTGTCCTAGAAAACATTTGGGAGAAATTACAAGGCCACACCCTCCTCTCTGGTGAGTCCTTGGGAGGAATTGCCCGGGCACAACAAAATTTCAGTTATTCCCTCTTGTCATTCGCCAGCTCGCCTATATGGCCCCAAGGAGAATCAGCACTGTGATGACCATTCTCCTTCCACCAGCACTGACTGCTTGGAGGTAAAAGAGTAAAGGAGCAAATGCCCCCCAAAATCTGTACTTTCCTCAGCTTCTCACCCTGGCACATTTTTTTTACCACCATGATTTACATCTCCAGACACCTAAGCGAAAGATAAGAGCCTTTCTTGCAGATTGCTGCAGGAATGAGGTGGGAAATTAGTGGCCCCACTGTTCTCTAGTAGTGTGAGAAAGAAAAGAGAAAAAGCCAGACTGCTTTTCTCCAGTTCATACTCCCAGAATGTTGTCAGCCACCTGCTCCTCCAAGTGGCTGTCACCCTCTCAAGATCTCTGGGTTACATAAGGTCAGGGGACAGTTTTCACGTCACAGTTTCTGTGAACAGAACTCTCTGGAATTGTATCTAGCAACTGCAAACACTCTCTCCTGTCCCACATATATTAGTTCAGAGGAGTGATCTATCAGCTCAGAGATTTCTAGTCTGTCGTCTTTACTGTTTCTTTGGTTGTTCCATATTTCCCTCAATAGTTTCCACAGAATTCAGAGAAGGAATCAGTAGCCCATGCTATTTCACAATCTTGGCTGACCCCAAAATTGCTGGGTCTCATTTCTAATCTCATGTTTTAAATCAGGTATTTTTTTTTTTCTCTCTGTCTGATATATTATTACAGCAGCCGGGACTTCCAGTGCTATAATAAAAGAGTGGACATAGTTTTCATTGATGTCTTCATCCTCCATTTAAAGAAAATGTGCCTAAAATTTCTTCATTAGATATGTTTATTGCTAGTTTTGGTAAGATGACCTTGAGGAAATTCTGTCTCATTTTTCACGTGCAATTTTGAAACCCTGAATAGGTTCTAAAGTTTAGATAATACTTAGTATCTTTTAGAATTTTTTATCTTAATTCATTATAATGATTAAAACCAGCGATAGATTTTCCAATGTTTAACTCTCTTTCTATATCTGGGATAAATTTTACTTTATCGTGCCTTTTTTTCCAACCCTGGAGGATAAGGTTGGCTAATATTTTTGTCAGTCTTGTTCTGTTTTCTACAGTAATTCATAAGATACAGATTATTTATTCCTTGGCAATTTGTAACACTCACTTACAAAAACCATTTTAAACTGGTACCTTTATTTCAATTTATTGCAATTTCATTTATTCATGTTTGTCTATTTTTTTGTCATTTTTGAAGTTTTATATATTTCTGGATATTTATTTTACTTATGTTTTTCAAATTTATTTTGGTTGGGTTGGGTATTACATTGTTTTTATTATTATAATTCATTTTCACATATCTATTTCACTGTTCATTGCTTCAAGTTAAGATTTTAATTGTTCTTTGTTTTTTAGTTTCACTAAAATTATTTTTTATCTTACACTTCCTTTTCATGTCATCAAGTGATCTTTCATCTCAATTCATTCTTTTATTATGCTTTTCCACTTCTATTTCATTGAGTTTTTCCAAATCCCATTGAGAGTTTAAAATACCTTCCTAAAATTATTATTTTTTGGTCTCTGTGCTGATTAATTTTCAAAGATTGCCTTTTAATTGGAACCACTCCATTTTCTGCTGCAGTGCAATTTTTTTGTTGTTGTTGCTATTATTTTACCCTAGTTTACTCTTTTTACATTAGAAGAATATCTTTTTAGATGAAAGCATGTTTGTTCTGTTCAGCTTTTTGATAAATTTCAACTGCATGCTAGCTCTTTATTTTATTGCATTTGCATTTTTTAGCATACAGTGAATATTAGGCATTAAGATGGTTTGTGTGTTATTATTCTTTAACAGATAATTTAATACATTTATAAAGATTCACAAATACATTTGTGAAACTATATATGTTTACATATGAGAAGGTTTGTGTAGAGAAGTGAGTGATTTACAGACAGTGGATGGGATAGGATGACTAATGGCTATATAGTTTGAAAAATTATTTAATATTATACAAATATTTTTTAAAAATATTTGGAGCAATATTTTGTTATTCCTATTATTCAAACTTCAAAAAATATATTCTAATCTAGAGGACTTGCAGAAGTTAGACATCCTGAGGTGGGGGATTTAACTGTAATGAAGCAGTGGTTAAAAAATAGTAAGAAACGCTATTCTAAGTGCTGGGTCTCAGGTCACACAAAACTAAACACTGATTATTCTTTTTCTAAGTTAATTTTAATTTCCTTATATATTTTATCTATGATTTTATCCATATTATTTACTGAAAACCTATGTACAAGGTAGTATGTTAGATGCTGCAGGTGATACAAAAGCAAATTTTTAAAAATGTATATTGCCCTTAGTTTGTTTAAAATACTCTAAGGGAAGTTAGACAAACAGGGTTTAAGTGTATAGTCCTGATTCATTCACACTGCCTGAATTTGAATCTTGACTCTAACCTTTGCTAGCTGTGTGTCTTTGGGCAAAATATTCAACATAGCTGTGTCTCAGTGTCCGCATCTGAATAATCCTTTCTGGATTATTGGGAAGATTAGACATAATGAATTATCTGTATTATTTGGTGCTCTTTTTATTAAAATAAAATATTTGATAAAAGCTAGAGTGAGTTCTATATAAAAAGGGCAACGAGCACATTTTAGTTAGGCACAATTTAATTTAGAAATTACACATTTTGGAACAGTATTAGTTTGTGAGTGTCCTTACTTTTTAAAAGGTATAAAATACTGTTTTTTCTATAGAGTTTCTATACTGAAATGTGTGTACACCAGATTTTGTAATGCACTCTTCGGTTGGGATTAGCTAGCGTTATTTACTTCGTTACTTAAGAAATTAACTCAAGGAAAAACCTTTGCTTTTCCTTTTTTTCTCTGAGATGTCTACTTTAAAAAAAAAAAGCGGTTTGTATTTCTTGGTCAGAAATGTACACAATCGTTTAGAAATAGTTATAATATTTTTCAGATCTAAGAAGACTTCCTTTTTTTTTTTTTCAAAGATGACCGGTAAGGGGATCTCAACCCTTGGCTTGGTGTTGTCAGTACCACGCTCAGCCAGTGAGCGAACCGGCCATCCCTATATAGGATCCAAACCCATGGCCTTGGTGTTATCAGCACCGCACTCTCCCAAGTGAGCCACGGGCCGGCCCTAGATTTAAGAAGACTTCTGATATGGGTGAGTCCTATTTATTTATCCAGAAACAGCTCTATAGTTGATACCATAGGACTGTGATATCAGTTTTATTCAGGTCTATACCCTACATTTATCTGCCTAAAGCATTTGAAACCTATCCTACTTAGTCTCGTCAAATAAAAAACATCCTTAGGTATAATAAAGAGAAAAAGCTCAATCATTATTTCATAGGTAGTCTACTAACCACTGAAAAAAGTTAAACTGTTGGCAAAAACAAAACAAACACAAACACAAAAACAAAAATCTCACAGCGTCTTTTACCCCCAAACCTGCAACTTAGATTATATTGAATTGTTTGTTTTTAAAAAGTTCATTAAGATTACAGTTGTATAAAGATTTTCTCTAAGACAAAAACTAAGCACCCTGCTAAGAGAACCTTCCTAACTTGTATCAAAACTCAGTTTAAATTCCCACAGATGTCTAACAAGCTCTGTATATGGTCTTGGATTATAGACAGGGAAAAATCAATAGCCTGCTGTCTCAAAGGCACCAATATAGATTATGAATCACAGCCAGGAAGTTGTCAGTGATTTCAGCTGCCAACAGCGCTTCAGTAAAAATATTTGCTACCTCATATTCTTTTAATGTGAAGCTTTCATACATGAAATAGAACAGGTCACTTTTGGACAAAAACATAAGAGAATTTTAAGTACAGCAATGAGAGCACAAACATAGCTGTGCTCTGGACTGATCAAATAAAAAATAAACCTCTGCTCACCCACATGCTGTGAGAAGGCAAAGATCCACATAAATGTCCTGTATTACCACCAGTCCTTAGTTTCTTGTCCGCCTGGCTGTATCTACATCTACATATAGATGCAATGGTTTGGATGGATTAGATCAAGTCCATCTAAATCACATTTTACAGCTATAATAAAAATAACTCTCTGGTCTAAATGAGGAAAGTGCAAAGCAACACAGAACTCTGGAGTTGAAATGGACTTCAAGTTCTTAAGTCTACCTCTTCCCATTGGTAAATGAGGAAACTGAGAATGCAGGTGTCTCAGCCAGACCACACAAGTAGAAGGTGTTAGAGGCAAGATTAGAACCTGACATGAATCACATTTCCTTAAGCTATATCTATAGAATGCTGAATGACCATCTGCCAAATGTTCCTTAAAGGCAAACACAATATTGTTCTCTGTAACATATTCTAAAAAAACATAGGTAAAGAGATTCTAAAGAATATTTTGGGCACTCTGAATTTAGGAATAAAATATTAAAGGTGATATATACATACATACGTATATATATGTATATACACACACACATACAATCAATGAAAGATTATGGCAAAATTTTTAAGTATTCCATGTATGTTATATGTGAAAGTGAAAAAAAGTTTGAGAAAAATTAGTAACAGACTAACAGACTGTGGAAGAGAGAGAATACATGAAATTGTAGCTCTGTTACTCACATACCTCTTAACCTTTATCATCATGAATTTCCTCACTTATAAAATATGTATAATAATAAAGATATTATCATACTTTTATTTTTAGTTCACAATGTCAAGAAGGTTAAATTTGATATATGCAAATCATTTAGTACCATTCTTGGTTGGCATTTAGCATTTAAGTAGTCAATACCTGCTTGCTACTTTTATTGTCTTATTTGTTTCAGGAAAAAAAAAAAAAAAAAAAAAAAAAGATGACATCATTAATCAAATGTGCCAGAAAAGAACTAAACACAAGTCAAGTGGAAAAAGTCAGAGATCTAAACTGGGCTTTAACCTAAAAATTGCTTAAAAGGTAGGAGGTAATAAAAATCTATTCTTTTAATAATTTATGGAAGAATTAGAGAAGAGAATGTTGTTACCATTTTTAAAAAAGGAAAAAAGGAACAGAAGTTGATTCTGTAAATCACAGGGAAGTGAAAGACACTGAAGTCAACAGAATAATGAGCAAGCAATTTGATAATCTTCTAGAAAACTCTCAGGTACAACACATATGTTTGTAAAGAACATATCTCACAGACAGGTTACCCAGGCAAAGGGGGCATAAAAGATGTAATATAGCTTGATTTTAAGAAGGTGTTCAATTCTACTCCATATAGTATTCTGATTAACAGGGTCACATCTGGAGTATTTTCCTTTCTGTTCTTACACAGTTTATATATGTAACTTGAAGGCTGATGTAAAAAGTAATGGCTTAGGAAAAACTTCAGCCAGCATAGATGTTAATGTAAGTGTCCTTCCACCGCAAATGTCATAAGAGTTGTTCTATTTAGTATTTCAATTAGTGGAGAAAATAAGAAGTTAATGAAGTTAACGTATGGAGAAGGATGGAATAAAATAAGAGAAAATAAGCACAAATTCCAGTACAAGTGTAGGTTTGGAAAGGACTGGTTGGACACAAAAATTAACATGCTTCTAAAAAAATCTAATTAAAAGATGAAACTTACAAGAATGATCCAAGTAAAAATATGAATCTTCTTTTAATTACGTGTTCTGATCTGTTTAATGCACTAAAGACATACAAAAGATGTTAGAGAAGATTCACAGAAAAGAAGCAGAGGTGTTTAAAGAGAGTACTCATTCCATGACAATTTAAGAAATTATGATGTTTAAACTAGATAAGAGAAAAGCTAAGGGATGATTGAATTATTTTCTTCATTATGAGATAGAGTATTTTTTTAAGAGCCTAGTACAGTGTTACTCCTATGGAGGGCCAAACATTCAATCACTGGCCTTATGAGAGCAAGATCACTATCTACACAACTCACTACTGCATCCTCTAAAACTGTCTCACTACTTGTGATCCGTTAGTGTTTAGGGTAAAGGAAACAGAAAATCATAAGCTTAATGTTCACTAGCCTTGGCTCCCCTACACTTCAGAGGGCTGTTTTCCTGACATAAATTCTCTGCTCCTCAGAGAGTGGGTCCCAATGCCCTTACCCTCTCTGCATACCAGCCCAACAGCTCGGCACACCTGTACCTGCACCTGCAGGATTTTCCTCTGCTTACCCAGTGATTCAGGACCAACAATCATTTTGCCATCCATGAGCTGCAACCACAGCTTCCTCAATGAGATTTGACATTCAGTCTTGAGAAACCTCTTCTCCCTTCTAAGACAGTCCTCTCTTGGGTATTCTCCTTCCGTTCTAAGGTGCCAGTAAAGGTTAATTTTATGTATCAACTTGAATGGACTAAGGGACACCCAGATAGCTTGTGAAACATTATTTCTGGGCACATCTGTGAGGATTTTTCTGGAAGAGATTAGCATTTGAATCAGTAGACTGAGTAACAAAAATCTGCCCTCACCTTGTTGGTGTGCATTGTCCAATCCATTGAGGGCCCGAATAGCATAAAAAGGCAAAGGAAGGTTCAATATTCTCTCTGCTTGAGCTAAAACATCCATCTTCTGCCCTTAGATATTAGCAGTCCTGATTCTCAGGCTTTCAGACTTGGACTGGGACTTATAGCATTGGCCCCTAGATTACAGGCCTTCAAACATCGACTGGGTCTCCAGCTTGCAGATGGCAGATTGGGGGGCCTCTCAGTTCCTTAATCTCATGCACCAACACTTTATAATAAATCTCTCTCTATATATATAATATGTAAAATATATATCAATATATCTGTTGATGTTTTTTCCTCTGGAGAACACTAATAGCGTACCCTTTAGAGTTCTCATTACATCTGTATAGTTACCTCTTTGTTATAATTTAGTTGTTTTTTATATTAAACTTCCCCTATTCAAATTACTACATGGTTTGGTCTTCTAATTGTACCCAGACTTTTAATTTTCATCTTTTCTGAGTTCTTATTTTTAAAATATGTCTCTTACTTGTAGTACATCGCTTGGTTTTATTTACTTTTCAATCCTTCAATTGAAGCTTTCGTCTCTTTAAATTGATGGTAACTACTAATATGCCTAGATTTATTTCCATCATCTTTATTTTGTGCTTTCTGTCTTCCTACTTTCCCTTCCTCACTCTCTTCTTTCTTCTTCTTTCTTTGCCTTTTCCTACAAGTTAGACATTTACATGCTCTGATCTACTTTCTCCTTAGATGTTTAAGTATGCATATTTAAATTAATATAGTCTCATCGATGTTTTTGCTCTTTTCCTCAAAAATGTTTTTGCTCTTATTAAATCCTTTTTGATTTATTTGCTATGGTTGTCAAGATTCTTTGTCCTGTCTTAATTTTTTTAAGTTTACAAGTGTCATTAAGCAATTAAGTGTCATTGTTATTGTTTCAGCCATATAGTTTGGGTCTATCAGAAAGTCTATAATTAACTTTTCTCACAACTGCTTCTACACACAAATACAAGAGTGAAAGAGAGAGATTGAGAAAGAGATTTAATTTAATAAACTGGCTCATGCAATTGTGCAGGCTGCAGGTCTAAAATCTGTAGGGCAGGCTGGCAGGCTGGAGGCCCAGGGGCTAGCTGATGCTGCACCTCGTGTCTGAAGGCAGTCTGGATGCAGAATTCCTCTTTCTCAGAAGTCCTCAGTCTGTTCTTTTAAGACCTTTAACTCATCAAATGAGACCTATCCACATTATGGAGGATAACCTGCTTTACTAACATTCACTGATATAAGTGTTAACCACATCTTAGAAACACTGCAGCAACACAGATTGTTTGGGAAAACATATGGCACCATAGCCTATCTAAGTTAACGTATAAGATCAGAATAATTATTACAGCATCCATTACCAATCCTGGAAAAATATCAGGCAATATTTCTTTCTATATTTTCTCTCCTTATTCCCTTTGTACTTTTCTTCTGAATATTATAAAATTTATGTTGGCTGTTCATTTTCTATCCTTCATCTCTCTTCACTTCTCTCTCAAAGTTTTCATATTTGTGTTACCCCTGGGGAGTTTCATATCCTTTCTCAGTTCATTAATTATCTCTAAATCAGTGACAGTTCAACCAGAGAAACAAACTAAGTAGGAGATATATATTAAGAGGTTTACTGCAGAGAATTGGCCTATGAGATGGTGGGGGCTGGCAAGGAAATTTCAAACACATGGTGTAGGTTGTCAGGAAGGGCAGACTAAAGCTCTACAGCATGAGCTGAAGCTGCAGTCTCACAAGCAGAATTCCTTTTTCTTCAGGGAAACCTCAGTTCTCTCTTAAAACCATTTATGTGATTGAATTGGGTGCATCCAGATTGTCTAAAAAATTCTCCCTTAATTTATGTCAGCTGATTATAGACTTTAATCACATCTACAAAATAACTTCACAACAATACCTGGATTGGTACTTGACTGAAAAATTGAGGACTATAGCTTAGCCAAGGTGATGCATAAAACTGACTACCACAATGTCCTAAAGTGTGTCTAATCTGTTTTCTGTGTCAATTTGGCTTTTAATTTGGTTTTTAATTTCAATTGTCATAATTTTTCCAGTTATTCTACTTAGTTTCTTTTTAAGAAAATATCCACATTGTTTTTTTATATAATATCTTGTACTTTTACCTCACTTCTGAATCCCTTTTTCTGTTTCTTTAAGTATATGGCACTTTCACATTTCACATTATGAATCTGATTATGCCAAAATATGCAGTTTTCATGAGCCTTGTTTATAAGTTGATGTTTCTGCTTGACTTTTGTTCCTGATGGCTTGATTTCTTATGAGGTGTGTGTGTGTGTGTGTGTGTGCGTGTGTGTGCGCGTGTGCGTGTGCATGTGCGTGTGTGTGTGTGTGAGAGAGAGAGAGCGAGAGAGAGAGAGAGGTTAAGAGAAAGAGAGAGAGATAGCACTTAATGATGCTTTTTAAAATCTGTTAGAACTAGTAGATGATGGTGATTAAAATTAACTTTTTCAGTGACAATTTGTCTTTACTTTTTTTAGGTGGCTAGCGGTACTCCGTTTTTTTATTAGCTTATTAATTATGAAAACCTAATTATTTTTTATGTCCCTTACCCAACAAATCCCTTCCCAACAACCCTCCCTCCCCCATCTCTAGTATTCTTAAGTTTGTTCTCTCCCTCTGAAAGTTCAACATATTGTTATGGTCCTTTCTTTCTTTCTTTCTCTTTCTTCTATCTATCTATCTATCTTTCTTTCTTTCCATCTTTCTTAGCAAACAGTTATGAGTGAGAACATGTGGTATTTCGGGCTTATTTCACTTAACTTAATTTTTACCAGGCTCATCCATGTTACTGCAAATGGCAGAATTTCATTCTTTTTAAATGCAGCTCGATTTACAATAGCCAAAATATGGAATCAACTTAAATGTCCATCAACAAACAACTGGATAAAGAAAATGTAGTATACATACAGAAAGGAATATTATGCAGACATAAAAAAGAAATAAATTCTGTTATTTGGAGGTACTCCTAACTTTTGACCACTGTAAACAAAATTTTGATTTGGGGTACACAGATGTGTGCATTCTGGTTCTCAGATCACATAAATGCTGGCTTTTATTTAAGAATTTTCTTGAGTTTCTCCAATAGCCACCTTATCTATGACAAAGGCCCAAATAATCAAGTCTTTTTCTTTGGAGTGAATGTTTTTCTGCTGTATCCACTGAGAGTATCCTGGCTTTATACTCAGTTTCTAACCTGACTTTCAACTTGCTTAGGCCCAAGATTTTTCTTTTTTCTCCTAGTGCTATTGGTCGTTAAACCCAGGCTTAGCCTTCCAGGGTCAGGCAGTGCCCTCAGGACATAGTCTTTTACAATTACGTTTCTTTATTGTTTCTGCTTTTAGTGTTTCTTTTAGTTTCCTGACAACTCAGCCTCCTTGCTTTTGTTATTTATTTTTTAAAATTTATTTATTTATTACTTTTTTTTTTTTTTTTTTTTGTCTTTTTGTGACTGGTAAGGGGATCGCAACCCTTGGCGTGGTGTCGCCCGCACCGCGCTCAGCCAGTGAGCGCACCAGCCATTCCCGTATAGGATCCAAACCCGCGGCGGGAGCGCCGCTGCGCTCCCATGCGTCGCACTCTCCCGAGTGTGCCACGGGGCCGGCCTTTTATTTATTACTATTATTATTATTATTATTATTATTTTACATTCTAAGATTTTGTTGCAGAGTAATTGGGGTGGAGGGGGAGAGAAAAAGGGGGTAGGGTGGGATGATGAAGAAGGTGGGAAAGGGGCCTGGTCAAGGCCTGTGGCTCCCCCTTATTCCAGCAGAGGAGCCCAGAGGGCTTCCAGTGGCCTTACTTTAAAAGAGATGTTTCTTATATTTTAGGCAGCCTTTTTAGGTATTTTGCTCCAGAAATCATTTTTTTTCTGCAAAATCTAGGCAACCATATGATTAGAGATGGAAATTCCTCGTTCTTGCTTTTGCACACTTCCATAAGGATCTTATTCCCATTGCTCTGCAGAAGCTTCTTTTTTTCAAGGTCATCAGTGACATCCCCTTGTGAAACCTAATATTCATCTTGCTGACCTCACGTCGTTCAACCTGAGCGACAATTGTTTGGTCTTTTTCTTCTTCTTGAAAAAGTTTCTTTACTTTGTTCCTGTTTACAATGTTTTAAAGAAAACACTATGTTTTAAGGAAACTGTGCAGTTATTTCTTGTGTCACATATTTGCTGTCACTTTACCAAATCTTTCTCTTTTTTCAAGGATCAGTTCTCAAACTCTTTCTGTTCTCATTATATTCTTGATAATTGCATTCATGAACTCTTATCCTGAAATTCCAGATTTGTTGATATTACTTGAAGAGTGATATCAACAGAGCATGTCTAAAAGAAAAATTTTGATTTTGTTCCTCAAACTTAGTTCCCTGAATTTTCCCTAATTCCAATAAACAGTACGGTCATCTTTGTAGTTGTTGTCAGGCCAAAAATCTAGACCTAACCCTTACCTCTGCTGTTTTTCTTAACACCTTGCAGCCCATCAGCATCTGTCTTCTATCTTTACTTTGGCAATACATCGGAAGTCCAACCACTTCTCACCACCATTCTCTCTTAACAACCGCAGTGGCATTTTTACTGTCCTCCTAGCTTATACTCTTGCACCACACTAAAAAAAAAAAAAAAAACCACACACTTTTTACATGTAAATCAAATTAATTCATATGCCTATCACAACCTTACTATGTATTTCCATCAATTTAAAATTTAACTCAAACTTCTTACATAAGGTTTAATATAATCTGAGTCTAACCTGTTTGTCTGACATTATTATTATTATTATTATTATTATCATCATCATCATCATCATCATCATCATTATTACTTGCCCTTCACCTTGTCTCCAGCCATAAAGCTTTCAGTTGTCTTTCAAAAATACCAAACTCATGCCAATTAGGGCCATTACACCACCTCTTCTCCATGCATGGAAACTGTCGGGCCTTAAAAACTAATGCCACCTTAAGTGACATTACAAGTGGCGCCATTGTGGGCCCACAAGGGCGTATTAATGTGGCAGCCTAAGATGGCGCCGGGAGGAAGTAGGGTGGGGATGTCTGCGGGAACCTTGCCTTAGCCCTTATTGGCCAAATACGTGCTTCTGCGCTCGTGAACACTGCATGATTGTAATAGCTAGGCATTGAAACAGGATGCATGCCCTTTACCTTTAAGCTGATAGGATTATGTAAAAAACCTCCCTTCCCCATTTGCCTTTAAAAGCAAGTGCTTGTGTGATAATAACCAGAACTGCTCAACAGAACCCCCGCCGCGTCTGAGTGTCCTTTAACTGGGCTGGTTGGGGCCGGCGGCTGTGCTCACCTATCTTCAAAGCTCTCTTCCCCTGTCTCCTTCCAAAGGGGACAGGAGGGAAAGAGGAATCCGGGCCATTTGCTCACCCACCAAAAGGAACGAGGCTAGGGCTGTTCGGGTTGGCCGGAGGAGGACCCAACAGGAAACTACTTCCCTTAGACAATTTTCTGGATAATTCATTTGCATAATTCATTGCACTGCTCAAATTTGACTTCTGCTTTATTATCTTCATAGAGCTCTTTACTATCATCATTGACCTAACATATATCTACTATTTCACTAGAATGCAAGGTCTAAAAAGGTAAAACATTTTTCCTGGTGCTAGGTAAGTGTCCATCACATAGGAATTAATCAATAAATATTTGTGAAATGATGAATTAATTAATAAAAATTAAAATTTTTCATTTTCAAAATGTTCATGGGTTGAGTGCTGCCATTATAAATACTTGAGAAAGCTGGTATGTATACATAATAACAAGAGATTGTGGTGTTCCCATTTGCCGAAGAGTTAGCATTTGAAGAGTTCTGCATCTCTATGTACCTCAGAAGACCAACAAATGTTGCCAAGCTGACATGTCACTTTTGTGATTTTCTTACCTGGGCCAAGACTAAGTTATATATGTTACTATTTTTTCTTTTTAGCTTCAGTCAATATTTTTTATATTCAAAATGTATCCAAAATTAAAGGCCTCATAACCATCAAATGAAAGGAAAAGAAAGTAAAACTTGAAAATTAAAATGGCTAATTCAAATAAGAAAACTCTAGAGAACTTTATACCATTTGAAATATAACTTTTGATTTTAACTTTTTTAATATAACTTAACTGTGATTTTTTTATAGTTTATCACTATAACTTTAAAGTTTTAAAAAAAAGCTATTGTTTAGTTACTTACAGTTAAAATTAAGCACATGACAAAATTACTTTTAAATAAAACATTTCTATTTTAGGTACTAAAATGTTCTATATTTTAGTGCTATGTATCTATACTACTACAACCATGTGGTGCTTATCTTCCTGCCCCAAAGCAAAAAAAAAAAAGAAATATTTTCAAATTTATTTTACAAGATATATAAAATGTCACTATCCTAAATTATTATTTTGACTTAAGAAGATCTAATGTGCTTTAGTTATTTTAAAAAGAAAATTACTAACTCCAAGGTATTGATATGTAGTAAATAGAGTTTAAAACTTTTCCTATGATAATTGAAAATTTAAAAGGAACAACAACAAATAGAGAAAAAGCAGAAAGACAAGAGAGCAATATTTGGACCCAGCAGATGAACCTGATTGATAAGGGCAAAAGCTAGAGACAAGTATAACCTATCAGAAATGAAGTGAACATGTGCCTTAAAATCCCTTTCTCCAGTAAGAATTAGAGCATTAGAAAGTAATTCTATGGGGAAACTTAACAGCATCTACAAGTAAAACACTTGGTGGCCATCCACAGCTGTTTCCACTCCTTCCCAACGCAACTGGGCTTTTCTCTGCAGTAGCAGCCTGCTGCCGGACACCATGGGCACTGATACCAACTGGACTGAGAGGGGAAAAGGTTAATATATCTACCAGATTTTAGGGAAATATTGGTAATTTATAATTATCACATCATACAAGTCTAGGTAAAGAGGAAAAAATCATAACAAGTAGCCTATAAAAAAGCATGCACAGAAAATTGAGGTGAGTACAGCTCCCAAAGATTAGAGGAAAACCCTACTTTAAAAAAAAAAGAAGCCCTTCAGAGTAAAAGAAGTAGATTTTAGAAAGTGTCTGCTTTGTCTTACAGTAAAAAGAAAAAGAAATGAACACCATGAAACAAGAGATGGAAGATGAGAAGATAAGACAACAGACTGAGATATAAAACGGAGCTAGCTGGGAGCCAGACAGAAGGGCAAGAGGAGCTGAGCAAGATAAGGAAAAAATGAAAGGAAACTGAAGACACAATAACTAATTCTAAAACTGCTTTGAAAGCAGTAAAGAGAAGAACCCATACTGTAAAAACAATGGTCTAGGAAAGCTTCTTAATTATTTTATTATTAAACAACAATAAATTGCTCATAGATTAAATTTTAAGAATCACAAATGTAATATTAGCTACAGAAAAAAAATGAATTAAGACTATATCAAAAATTGGTATATTTCAAAAGAAAACAAGCAAACGAATTTAAAAACAGCCACCTCATTAAAACAATAAACAAGCACAATATAGTTGAAAAGTCCCTACGTGGTATAATTAAGCAAAATATCAAACTTTATTCCTTCATATTGGCGTGGCTCTATTCTTGGCTCATTCATCTACATTTTAGAATCAGCTTGCTGTACATACACACGTACAAACACACATACCTGCTGGGACTTTGATTGAACAGAAGCTGTAGATCGTTTTGGGGAGAACAGGCATCACTACATTATTAAGGTTCTTTTATTTTATAATGTTAAGGAAGTTTCTCTTCTTCTGTTAGCTAACACTACTTTTATCAGGAATGAACCTGAATATTATTCTCAAATGTCTTTGAGAATGTCTTTTTTTGTACCTATGATTATGTAATTTTTGTTGTTTGTTTCTCCAGTATGACTATATATTAAATAGGATTTTCTAACATTCGTTTCTTATTTTCTTACTACAATAGACCCTACTTGGTTGTTTCTATTAGTTGATTAATAATATTCTGTATTTGTTTTGCTAGTATTTCATTAAAAATATTCTTAAATGAATTCTATCTTTAGTTTTCCAGTCAGTTTTTGATAAAGGGTTATCTTGTCTTCTAGAAACAAATTAATACAGTTTTCTTCTTTTTCTCTGCCCTGGAACAATTTCCAGGAGAGAATTGTTTCTTGTGAATTTGAAAGAAATTAGAATACCAAATAAATTACCCTTGAATAGTGACATAATTCTAAATAACCAGTATTTCTCTTCACAGTCCAGTTGGTATTAGTGCCCATGGTGTCTGGCAGCAGGTTGCTACTGCAGAGAAAAGCCCAGTTGTGTTGGGAAGGAGGGAAAATAGCTGTGGATGCCCACTAAGTTTTTTACTTGTAGATCCTATTAAGTTTCCCCATAGAATTACTTTCTAATGCTCTAATTCTTACTGGAGAAAGGGATTTTAAGGCACATGTTCACTTCATTTCCAATAGGTTATCCTTGTCTCTAGTCTCTAGCTTTTGCCCTTATCAGTCAAGTTCATCTGTTGGGTCCAAATATTCCTCTCCTGTCTTTCTTTCTGCTTTTTCTCTATTTGTTGTTGTTGCTTTTTAATTTTCAATTAAACCCTACCTGGAAAATATATAGCTGAAATTTGTCTGTGTTATTTGCAGAAAAATGATACCTTCCATTAACTCTGGGTACTGATGCATTGTTCCTGTAATGTTTGAATCATCTATATCATTTCAGAAAGAATTGAGAACAGGAAAAGTTAATCACTCGGACTCATTATGAATCTTCAACCAAAGATGTTTATATAAATATTTATCTTTCATTGAAAACACATGTCCATTAACGAATGAATGTAACAGAAATTGTAATATTTAATAATGTGAAATAACTAGATGATAAAGAAACTATATTTTTGAGTTACACATTTCTATTATTCTGGGCTCCCTATAGCAACAGTACCAATGAGATAGACATATATTTAGAGATTTATTATAAGGAATTGGCTCACACAATTATGGAGGCTGAGAAGTCCCAAGATCTGAATTTAGCAAACTGGAGATCCAGGAAAGCTGATGATGTAAATTCTAGTCCAATGTGATTGTGAAGACAGGAGAAGACCAATGTTCCAGCTGGAAGGCATTCAGATAGAGTGAGTGAATTCTCCCTTACTCAGCTTTTTGCTCTATTCAAGCCATTAACTGAATGGATGATGTCCACCCACACTGGAGAGGACAATCTGCTTTACTTAGTCTACAGGTGCAAATGTTGATCTCACCTAGAAACAACTTCACAGATATACTAAGAATAATGTTTCACCAAATATGTGGGCAACCCATGGCCCAGTCAAGTTGACACATTAAAAGTAGTCATGGCATCATCTTTCAGTTCTGATTCATGGATTTTTACTAGTTCACACTCTGGAACTATGGAAGGTAGGAGCTCTCTTGTCACCCTACATCAGTTAAATCTTTGTTAAAACAAACATATACATGGTCTTGGCAGAGATTTGCTGCTTTGCAAACCTTTTGCACAGATGTTCTGGAATCCATTAAGATGAGCTGGTGGGGACTGTGGTATTCCTCAAACACTCAGGATGAAGCTGCATCTCCCTTGTAACAGAAGTGTTTGGAGAGCATGGATAAGTAAGCCTGCATGTCTAGGGAGAGCAAAACTCTATGTATAGGTTCAAAAATTAACTGTAATTATATGTGAAAGTAGTATTTAGAAGTCAACTTTTATACCTGCTTTCTATTCTTCTGTCCGTAGTGTCACTAGGAACACTCCATCTTCAGCAAAAATTTGATAAAAATAAGAAAACAGAACCAAACACACAGAAACTGAAAAGCTCACTGAAGGGTTTTGGTATGTCAGCCTACCTCCATTCTCTTCTAGGGTTTGCACTTCATTCACAGTATTGTGAATAAGGATTTGTGTCTGCATTTATATAGAATTCAGTCAATTTCCAGAAGAGTCCCAGCAAGGAATTCCTCTGCTTCCCTGTTTAGATTTTAAAATCCAAAATATATCTTGGAAATTAATTGTCAAATTGGTGATGCAATGTTAAAATTGCAAATCACAAATACAAATGAAAATGTAAGGTATATAAGGTTTATATTGCACTGTTTACTCTTCTAGATAGATTCTACTTATTTTTTTAACAACCTAGCCTAATAATAATTATAAATACTATATACAGCAAATACATTAGCATATAAGGGAATACACTTTTGTGTTTGGTTATTTCTCATCCTCAGCCCTTGAAATTCTAGGCTTAATATTACAGGGCTGGAAGCTTTCTATTCTGCAATGTGAACTGTGCAAGTGTCTGTCTATGTACAGGAACAATCCATTTTAAATACCCACAAATTTCCCTAAAGCCCCAAGTGGTTTCCTTGGCAACAAGGTTGCTGAAATATAAAGGGCTAAAGTAGTTAGGATATTGCCTATCATTCTCCCTCTCTAGGTTATTTTAAATAGCTGCAATTTTCTTTGCACATCTGAAAAAACTCCACAGTGTTTGTGATGTAAAGACAAATATGAGAGACATTAGAGAATAGTAATACATCAGCATCTAATTTTTGTGGACAAATTATTACTTTCACTACTCCCTGATTTGTAGGGCACCATTTTCATATACCAAATTGTACTACAAAAGAAGAGCAAACCGTAAATACATCAAATATAACTTTACGTAGAACGAGATAAAATATCTGCAAATAGCTTTTGACAATAAAGGCAGTGATTAATAATGGCAAGATATCCATGCAACGTCTGTTAAATTCACCAGGAATAGTATGAATATAATGAGGTCAGACCCTGGCACAGTGAGTACAAGGAAATTAAACACACTGAGGTGGACAAGAAATATTCTCTATAACCCTTCCATTAGTTGAAACTCCAAATACCCTTCACCTTACTTTCTCACAAAGGTTTAGCGTGATGCAGAAATTATTTATTTTCAGTTCAACCAATGGAATACATACCACAGGGATTACCAAAGCAATGGGACATATCCCACTGGTAGGGTTCTTTTTTTATGTATGTGTGGATAAAACTGTACAATTTTCTGCTAGTATCTCATATTAAGCTTTGGATTAACAAAATATTGACAATCACACTCAACCACCTTGAACACATGTTTTCTTGCCTATTCCCTACCCGTCCTATTGGATAGCTTCTTCCCGAGTCAGAAATTTGGAAAGAGACTAATGTAAATTTTTATTTCATTAGTTCTTTTGTGTATGATATGGGAAGTGTGATGGCTCCCAGTAAGATTTTTTATTATACAGCTTTCTGATTTTATGGATTATCTCTTTCAAAAAATATTTTAAAATATAATATATCTCAGGATCTTTTGTAAGTGATAAATGCAATTCCAGCAAATTGTACTATTCATAACTAATAGCACGACTCCTCAAACTTTCTAAGCCAAATCCTTTACACCTGCTACCTGGTTCTTGGGGTTTGGGGTTTGTTTGTTTGTTTGCTTGTTTTTTACATTTTCCTTTCTTCCTTTCTTCATTTTTTACTTCTTCCTCATTCCCTCTCACTTTCTTTCTTTCTGTCTTTCTCCCTCTCCCTTTTCTCTCTCTTTCTCTTTCTTTTTCTTTCTTTTGTTATTCAAACAACTAACACTTGGTTCCAAGGAAAATATCCTAGTAGTGCAAAGTATCTTTCAACAAATAATTACAGTAATGTCAGAAATGAAGAGTGTTGCATATTTTTATATCTCTAAGACTTAGTAAAAAACATACTATGTGTTTTTAATAAATACTACCTGAAAGAATGAAGGCAAGTATGTAAAAAGTGATTTTTCAGTAAAAAAAAGATTTCAATTCTATTTGAAGTGGTAGCTATTAGAACTAGTACACAATTTTACACTTTATGACAAATTCTGAGCATGCCCAGCCTGTGAAATACTTAAAAGGCAGTGGAAGAAATTAAAATGGGAAAGTTTATGAAGACTTTGCATTTGTCCTAAGGAGTTTCAACTTTGTCTTGTAGGTGAATGGTTCTTAATATTTGTAGTACACAAATCTTTTAAAATCTCACAAAAGCTATAAAATCTTTCTCTATCTCTTTCCTTCTCATTCTCTTTCTGTCCCCTCCCCTCTATGTGAACACACACATATATTTGTGCACACACACATATATATGTCAACTGTTGTATAAAATCAGAAAATGTACGGTTACCTGAAACCTGTTAATAGGTCTTCTGGGACCTTACTACTTAGGGTGAGGATCTTCAGCACTGGCATCCCCTGGGAGCTTGTTAGAAATGCACTCTCAGGTGCCACCTCAGACTTATTGGATCAGAATTTTAAAGATATCTTGAAATGATCTGTACACATTTAAATTTGAGAGTTACTGTCCTAGACATTAAGTTAAAGCACCATAGTAAAAAATGATCAAGATACTACATAAGCAAAATAATGAAATGCTCAAATTTGCCACATTCATCTGTCTTTGCTTGTAAAATTCTACACTTTGGATACTTAAGTATTTCTTTCTAAAATAACTAAATACATTTTGTTGGCAAAAATGCTGCTCCTCACCAAAAAAAGAGAAAAAATTTCAGGATGGCATGAGCCCTGCAGCAGAATGTGCCAAGTGTACTTACATTACTAATTTAGAGCCTCTGGTTCTAATTCTGTCTCTATAAGTGCAATGTTTTGGAATTGTTTGCAACCTCAGTTATCTTTTTTCATCTTGTCGATGATGACAAAAGTCACTTGCAAGCCCAACACAGTAGTCAAAAATACATACTTTTGGACAAAAGCCACCTAAATTGGGAAGATGGCACAGATGATGGTATAGTTTTTAAACTTCCTCAAGAACCCATTGAAACAGAAAAATAAGATTAAAAAAAAACAAAACCTGAAAACTTTAACAGAAAATGTAGGTGGTAAAGTATCTCTTGAAGCCCAAATACTACTGGGTTGAAAAAAATCACCAAGATCTGGCAGACCATAAGTTCACTGACAGTTTCCCTGAGAAGCCCCATGGACTAGTTAAAGCAACAGCTGAACTATGAGGTGGGCTTCACAAGTGGCAATATGTAGCAAGAACAAGGAAACTGCAGGCAATTAAAATAATTATGAAATAGTCTAGGACCTATGAAATCTCAAAACAAGCCAATAAAACTTATTTTCATGGTTAAGATGTCTTAGTTTTCTGTTGCTGCATAATTAATTATTACAAACTTAGCATCTTAACAAAGCACACATTACTAAAGGGGAGGGAGAAACAAGAAAGCTGACTAGAATAACGTTGAAAAACGGTGTCTTGACTGGAGACCGTAAGACCAAAGACATAGGAGCTGCACATAACACTGCACTCTAGTTGATAAAGTTGTTTCTCATGTTGGTACAGGTTGACAATTCTGAAACTGCTTTATGTTTATTCTAGGATCGAACAAACAAGTGGATAGAGGTGAACGGTGCGAGCCAGGTTTCTCCCTGTTGGAAAGGGAGGTACCAATAACAAGATAAAAAAGCCAGAATATATCGTGTTGTACTAAATTGAAGTTAAAGATGTCAGTATGAACTCTTCTTTATATTAACAGAAATACAATGTAATTATAGATATGCTTGTTTGCAGGAATTGGTATACATACATATATTTCCTAGCTCTGTCCACTGACAGGGTTCAGAAGCAGTCACTCCAGTAGCCATGAGCAAAAACCGTGTCCAGATCTTGGTTTCTAATACCTTTTGCCAAGAGAAGGAACCAGGGCTCCTCGAGAAATGGCTATGTCTAGGGCTGGAACAGGGACAACACAAATGAGCCTAGACCATCTTGTAGTGCCAGAAAGAAAGGAAGCAAACACTAAAAATGAAAGGATGAGGATATGTCAAAAGAACACAGAAGACAACTTGGAAAAGCTCCCAATGAAAAAAGCTAGAACATTTTAAGTGACAAAATAAATCACGTGGTATTGGGTTATAGCTCAAAGTATAAAATAAGTGCCAATAAGTCAATACTAACATAATTAAATTATTGAATAAATATTTATTTATTTATTTTGGTGGCTGGTGGCTGGTACCAGGATTGACCCTGGACCTTGGTGTCATCAGCACCATGCTCTAACCAGCTTAGCTAACTGACCAGCTCCAAATAAATTTTTTAAATGAAGGAGAAAATACAAATTTCCTGTAAAGAAGAATTTAAAATTATTTATGTAGATATTTTCCCCTCAGGGAGGTAGAGCTTAACTTTCCACCTCTTGAGTGTGGTTTATGATTAGTGACTTGTTTCCAAAAATTAGAGAACGGAAATGGGGAAATAGTCATCTCACAGTAGAGAAACATGACAAACAATACCTTGGCCAGGTGTTCAAGGTTATCATAATCAGTAATATGTCATATCGATGGCAGGTACCCTTGATACAATGTGATGAAAATGTCACTTCATCTCTTAACCTCAAAACTGATCACTCCAGTCTAATCATAAGAAAAACATTAACAAGCTCCAATAGGAGGAAATTCTGCAAAATAACTGACCAACAGACTCCAAAACTTTCATGGTTATTGAAACCAAGGAAAATCTGAGAAACTTTTACAGACAAGAGGAGGCTAAGAAGGTGATGACTAAATATGTGAAATCCTGGAGAATATCTCAGTTCAGTGTACTTTTAACTTGTATTTCTCTAATTATGAATAAATTATTTTTGAACATTTATATTTATTTCTGTAAATTTTTAAGTTTATTTTTTGTAATCAGTTATTATTTTCTTTATTGCTTATGGGTTTCACTAATAGTTGTGAAACATTTTCCTGACTCATAGAAAAATATACTGAGATACTCATCTAAAACTTTCATGCTTTCACATTTTACATTTAAATTCCTGATAAATTCAGATTGTTTTCTGTTTTTTTTTTCTTGTGACAAATCAATCCAACAATATCGATTTTTATGACTATTTAATTTATATGACTTTAATTTATATGACTATTCTTTACTTTATCTTCACTAATTTGAGAAGCTACATTTCCGTATGCAGTTAAGAATATTTCTGAATTTTTCCCCCACATTTTCTACATTTATTTTTCAGGCTATAGATGCAATCCCAGATATTCAAAATTTTGAAAATATAAAATGTTGGTGAGTTTTTGGTAAAATTAGCATTCCTGTTGATAGGCATAGAAAATTATACAACTTCAATGGAGAGGTATTTGGGTAATATCTAGTAATATATATGTGCATTTACCTTTTAATACAGCAATATCACTTCCGGGAATCTCTTCTTACATTGACAAATACATAAGAGATATATGCAGAAGAGCATCATTGCAAAAGACAGTTTTCTATCTTTTAAAAAAACAAAAGACTAAAAGTGGCTTAATGCCCATTTATAGTGAACTAGAATAACAAACCTATAGCCACACAGTGGAATACTAAGTAGCTCCCCGCCCCCCAATAAAAGAGAGTAGCTCTGTATGACTGTGGAGTACTTTCAATTCACAATGTTCAAAAAAAAAGAAAAAAATGTGTATAGTATGTCACAGTTTTCCAAGAAAGGTTGGTAGATACAAACATATAAAACACATTTTCTTATGTCCCAGTTAGACTGGCCATTATTAAAAAGATAGAGAATAACAGATGCTGACAAGGAAGCAGAGAAAGGGGACCCCTCCCACACTGTTGCAGGAAATGCAAATTAGTGCAGCCATTGTAGGAAACAGCATGGAGTTTCCTTAAACAACTACAGATAGTATCTCCATACAATCCAGCAATCCTGCTGCTGGGTATGTACCCAAAGGAATGGAAATCACCATATCAAAGGGATACCTTCTATCCCATGTTTATTGTAGCTCTATTTACAATAGCTAAGAGTTGGAAGCAACCTAAAGGTCTATTGACAGATGACTGGAAAAAGAATTCTGCCATTCACAGAAACATGGATGAACTTAGAGAAAATTATGTTAAGTGAAATAAGCCAGGCACAGAAAGAGAAATACCACATACCCTCACTCATAAGTGAGAATTAAAAAATAAACAAATAACAAAAAGTAAGAAACATACAACAATCCCAGCAATTCATTGAACTTTCAAAAGGAGAGAACAGAACTGAGGCCACCAGAGGTGGGAAATGGGGGAGGTGGAGGGGATTAGCGAGAACTTGGTGAAGGGCCACTAAAAATGAAGACGTTCTGTAATATTGGACATACTTATTATCCTGCTTTGAGCATCACATAATGCACACCGGTATCAATATTTAATGCTGTATCCCACAGATATGTACAATCAATTACGTCTCGATAAAAAAATCATAAAAGAAAAACAAGAACAAAAACAAAAATAAATAAAAAGGAGGAAAGGAGAAATACCATATTCAAAAATAGTTATTCATGTGAGAGGGAAAAGGAATGTGTTTGAGTTTATGTGTGTGTGCATGTGTGTGTGCAAACTATAGAAGCTGGACCTCTTTGAATGTATCTATTTCATAGGTTTGACTTAGCAAGTATATATTTTATATAATTAAAAATGCTTTTTAAAAAGTCATTCATAAAAATCTAAAGCAAATGAATCAAATGAATCTAATAATATATTAAACTGATGGTGTAACTAATAACCACCAAAGAGAAACTATTTCCAGACACTTTAAACCCCAGTAATTAGATTAAATATTCCTAGTTTATATATCCTAAGGAAAAAAAAGTGCAAATGAAACCCAAAAGCAAGAAAAACTTTAAACTCCTATTAGTAATCATATTAGTAGTGGTAGTGTCAATATTGTAATTCTGAAACTACTATATGTGTATTGTGAGATAAAGCAATGACTATGTTGGTGTCACTGAGAAAGTGGATTTTCACTTAGGGGAAAGTAAGAATCCTATAGTACTGAATTTGAATTAAATATGAAAGTAAGATTTTATTATCTATTTTATCTTTCAAAATATATTTTGTAGCTCTGTCCACAAATAAAGACCCAGAAACAATCAAACCCATAGCAATACACAAACAACCTTGTGCCCAGATTTTGATGTCTAAATATCATCTCTATCAGTGAGGAAACAGGGATTCTTGAAGAAATGGCTGATTCCAGATTTGGGGCATGAAATATACAAGATGATCTTGGAAAATCTTGTCATACTGGAGAGAAAAGATTATAAGAAATTGTAAGGTCACAGCCAACTAATTCTGCAACAAATTTTATCTGAACTTCAAAACATATAATAATTGCAAGTATTAAAATATGTCAAAAAGGTTTGAATATATGAGTTTATGATGATAATTTAAAAAGAAAAAAATCAAAACCACATTAGTCACCTTCAGATGGGGTGACTATCCAACTTGGCTTACCAAGGGCAGGTAGTACAGCGTATTCTATTGTCCCAGTACAATTATCAATAATGCCCCCTTCTTAAAAAAAAAAAAAGTCCAGGTTTGGACTATAAATTATATGTTTAATTACCTTGGAAGGATGCTGGAGAGAAAACATATTAAATAAAAAATTGATAAATAAAGAGAAAAATTAAGTATTTTATCCTGACTTTTCTATAGTGCTGTATTTCAGGATAACTAAATAGTAGTTAAAGAAAGGGTTTTCTTTATGAAGTAGTTCAGCTAATTAATCAGTAAAAATTGATAGAATTTTTAACTTACCAGTGTTTCATCCTCTAATTAATAACTGAATTTAGGAAATAATTATAATAAGGGAGATAATTAGATATTATATCTTTTCTATTAGAATAATACCATGACAGCACTTATAAAATATTCTTGCCAAAAAATTAAGCCTTATAAAGTTTTTAAAAATTTTTGCTAATCACCGTTGACAAGGTACACAGGGCAGAGAGAAACATGTTAAAACACCCTGAGGAGGCAATCAGCAAACTGCAGACTGTGGGAAATTACAGGCCAAAGTTCTAGTTTCTTAAACGTACAAGTTGCAAAGGGAGAGAAAGAGAAAGAGAAAGAGAGAGGCAGAGAATCCAATAAATTAAATGAGACTTAAGAAACATATCGGCCCTTTGCGATACACGAAGTTAATTTGGACATGGTTGCACAGAAACTCTTTAAAATATTATGATACAATAAGGTAACTTTGCAAACTGACTAGATATTTAATGATATTAAAGAATGAAAACGTTTTAGTTGTGATGATAAATCAAAGTATATTTTTTCAAAACATCATGTTTTACATACCAATAATATACATTTTTGTCAAAAAATAAATTTTTAAGAAGAATTTCTATTTTAGTGATGTGCACTGATATTTATTGATTAAATTATACATAGTCTGGAGTTTTATTTAAAATAATATGGGGGAGGGAGGTGTAAGGAATTATAGATCAACTATTTTGGGTCATATGTTTATAATTATGGAGCTGAGTGATAGGTAAATGGGGGGGATAGTATATTATCTATACTTTTATTCATGTTTAAAATGTTGCTAGTAAAATGTTTACACAAAAAACATTGACTACATGCTTATTTGTTCAAGTAGTTTAGCAGAAATACACTTGGCAAGTGTACATCTTCATTGAGACAACTCACGTTTCTCTCTATTCAAGGAAACTCTGAGTTGGAGACGGACAGAAGCAAATATTTCCTCCATACACGAAGCATCCCGTTCTCATCAGCTCAGACCTGAAAGGGAGAATGAAGCCCATTCACGAAATTCTCAGACACTGCTACTTTCATCAAGTCTAAATTCCTCCAGAAATAGGCTTTTCTTTGTAATCTGCTATGAAGTGGTAATACTACTTTGCCCCTAAAATGAAAAGACATTAAAAAATTCAATAATTGGTTAGATGTACCCGTATATGGTCTATCATTATACACAAAAGTGAAAAATTATATCTGGGCACAAACTCTTTTCAGCTAAACTCAAGACTGAAAAGCAGTACTAATAAAAAGATTGAAGGAACCATTAAATTTATTGCTTCTTAGAGCATGAGGAATATGCTCATTCTTTAAAATATTAATACACCATGCCACAAAGTCTAATCACCACACTGGTCAAATAATGTCTTTTGTCAGAGCATGCATCTCATAAGAACATATTATATATACTACTATCTGAAATATCTTTTTATTTACAATATTGTATAGATGATCATTCATTGTTTCACAATTTGAAGATCCACAAGTAGTTGACAACATTTAAGGTAACTTATCAAAAGAGAAAAAAGTCTGCAATCTTAACACATGGAATCAGTGCTTCATTTTAACCAATAAAATAATATTCTGTAGACTGAGGGAAAGGAGAAAGCAGTAATAGTGATACCGAACATGTTTTGGTCTTGAAAAATTTTATTGCCTATATATTTTTCGTGTGCTTTAAAAAATTATATTAGCAACAGAGATCAAGTTTTAAAGAGCGGAGAGAGCGTCAATAGCATTAAAAAACTTCCTTTGAGCAGACTTCCTTTAAGATGTGTTTGTCATATGGTATTCTTGCCATTACTCTGATCACATTATATTGCTTGTTTAAAATATTGGAGATTCTGGTCTGATTGAGTCAAAAGAGGAAGATGTAAAATCCTGGCTACAAAGCTGAGATCCTTTAAAAGTGTACTATTTTCTTAAGTCACTTTTAATGTTTAGGTCATTTCCTCTTTTAGGCTGTGAATTTAAGAATGCCCCAAGACTGTATAATAAACCTACTCAAAACCAATGAATAATCTTATAAAATATAGAAGCAGTTTGGGAATGGTATCTTGTTCATTTAATATTCCCTTCATGATTCTGTAATATACATGAAAATGTGGTTTATTATTTTTAAAATAATGTATAAAAGATTTGGATAAGAAAAGAAACTGTAATTGGGTTCCAAAGTCTTTTATCTCTAGATCATTAGTGACCAATAACTCAAACTCAAAAGAATGATGCATTTACCATCTATTTATCATACCCTCCAGAAAAATAGCACTCGTGTGTAACGAACAGTCGCTGGTGTATCTTAAATGCACTAGGTAATTGGGAAAATATGAACTATTGTAATTTTTTTGTATCCCAACAAATTAAGGCAGTATGTTACTCGATTTGAACTACCAGTCATGATAAGTAGTGTCGTCTAGGAAAATAAGAGATCTTTCTCTATATATATTATTTTCAGATACAGTTTGTTTTGGGTTAGTAGTAAACTATAGCTACCCTTTAATTTTAATTTTATGCCTATTTTGCAAAACCCTATTCTCTTTACTTCACAGAATTAGATTTTTTTTATCATAAATACAATAATTATGAAATATTGACAGTAAAACACAAATATCTGAGGACATGTTAAATTCTATTGCTAAGTGTCAGTTTTAAAGCAAATTGCTTCTTCGAGGGTAAATTCGGTCTCTTAGGAAGAGGTATATACCTATTGGAGTTTACATCATTCCTTTCTAAAGGGAAAAAGACCTAAGCTGTTATCTAGAATAGCTCACATTTAAGTTAATTTAATTACTAATTTCATACACTTCCTCCTAATTTTTAATCAAAGTCTGTCAAAGATAAATATTGAGTGCTAGAGTAGGGTGCTTAATTCAGAAATGATTTTTTCCTATTTCTAGATGAAGATTGATGATAATTAAGTGATTATTGATTATTAATTAAATGATTATTTAAATTATTATTGATTAAATGATTACTGATAATTAAATGATTATTGATGACTAATTGATGATTCTTTAAATTATTTATTCAAATTATATTATTAAAATGATTATTATAAACTATTTTGGACTTTGCACTCCATGCATACCAATGCTTTTTTACCTTAAAACATGGACATGATATATAATGAAATTCTATTAATGAAAAAGCTAGAAAAGTACACATTTAAAATTAAGCATGAACTCTAATCAATTAGTAATACCTGCCTGAGGTATTGTGCTGAAAATTCCTGTCTGTATTCAGGGTCAGAGTGAAGATCGCTCTGACTGCTTAGTGCTATCTGCAAAAGGAATTGGAGAGGGTGGTGGCAGCAAGGCAGATTCACTGTCTGTGAACATGGAAGAACAAAGTTCTGATTTCTCACTTTCATAAAAGTGGGGATGTATCTTACTCATTTCTGCTTTCAAAGTATTTAGCATAGAGCTTTGTACATAATATGCTTGTAATACATTGAATAACTAAATAAGAGTAAATAAAAGTAAACAATATTTACTCTTCTTAAAATAAATATGAATTGTAAATACTGTCACAAATATTTAGGGATGGCCAGTTAGCTCAGTTGGTGACAGTATGGTGTTATAACATGAAGGTGAAGGATTCAGATCTCTGTACTGGCCAGCCACCAAAAAAAATATATACATGTTTTAAAAGTTTATTAGAATTTTTTTTTAAAGTGTCAAATGATTAAGAAATGACTGAAGCTCCTTGTAAGTTCCTCCTCAATCTGTCCCCATCCCCAACAGTAACATTATTGTGAAGTTTATATTTATCACTTGCTTTTGTTTATAATTGTGTTGCATATATATGCATTCTTTTGTATGCTATTTTATGAGTTTGAAATATGTGTAAATGTTATGCTGTATATCTTCTTCAGCAACTTACTTTTTACTGATTACCACTTTTGTAATATTTACTCATACTGATGCATGTAGCTGTGGTTCAGTAATTTTTACTGTTGCCCAGTGAAACTGTGTACGTATCACACAGTATATTTATACATTTCCCATTGAAGAACACTTTAATATTTTCCAGATTTTGCTCTTACAAATATTGCAGCTATGAACAATCTATATATATAGCACATCTTGCACCCCTACAAAAATATATCTAGGTTATATGCCCAGGATTTGAATTTCTGGGTCAGAGGTTAATTCACATCCAATTTTAATAGAGCAATGCCAAGTTGCTTTTCAGTGTGGTCATACCACATTTACAAACATGTATTGTGCATAAAAAAATCTCACTGCTTCACATCCTTGTTAACACTTGGTACTGTCAGATGTTTTAAGTTTTGCCAGTTGGGTAACTGTGAAGTGTCACTGTGATTTTAATTTGTGTATAATTAATTAGCATTGAAATAATGTATCTACATATAGTCATTCGTTATTCATGGTTAATTTTTTGTGAAATATTTGTTCAGGATTTTTGCCATTATTTTCATTTTATTTCATTCGCCTATTGATTTCTTATAGGTTTCTGTTATTGATTATGAGAATACATTTTTTACAGTTTGTACCAACCTTTTGTTTACTATCTTTTTAGTGAATATT
Organism: Cynocephalus volans; assembly: GCF_027409185.1. Classification (NCBI taxonomy): domain Eukaryota; kingdom Metazoa; phylum Chordata; class Mammalia; order Dermoptera; family Cynocephalidae; genus Cynocephalus; species Cynocephalus volans. The sequence continues at coordinate 32,606,589 of NC_084474.1, read as the reverse complement.
TTGCACAGCCTGTAGCTTGTCCTAACATTTTAATGGTGCCCTTAAGTATGCACAAGCTTTTAAGTTTATTAAAATAAAATGGATCATTTTTTGTGTCTTTATTATATATTCAATAATGTAGTAATGTACATTGTGGTAAGTGCAAAGTAGATAAAATCTCTGCTGCAATAGAACATAGTTTGTAGTTTTTATGTGTATGTTGAACGTCATGGCAATAAATACAGTAACCAGTGTATTAGATGAAGATTTCTGATAGGTGAAATATAAATTAGGGAAGAAGATTTTTGGGTGTAGGGATAAGGGGGAGTGATTTTAGATAGAAAGGCTAGGGAAGGCCATCCTGAAAAGGTGACATTTGAATAAGTACAAGAAAAGGTGAAGGATTAAGCCATGTGTATATCTGATGGTAAAGTGTCTCATTCAAGTGAGGAGCAAGCATCAAGTCTCTCAGGGAGAAATATGCATGGCTTGTTTAAGGAAAGAGTAGATTAAAGAAAGAGTAGTTGGAAAAAAAGATCAGAGTGGTAGTGGGAGGAGGGTCAGATTTTGTAGGACTTTGAAGAACATTTTAAGACCTTTGCCTTCTATTCTGAGATGGGAAATTTTTGGAGGGTTTGGGGGAGAACAGAGACATGATCAGAAGTATGCTTTAATGTAACCACCTTGGCTTCTGTGTTAAATGCAGATAGAAGAAAGGCAATGTGGAATTGGTGAGACCAGTTAAAAATTTTTTATATGGATTCAGGGGGAAAAGGATGGTGGCTTAGACAAGTGTGGTAGCTAGGGATGTGAAGAACAGTTTCAGATTCTGGATATATTTCAAGCCAGACTGTTAAGATTTGCTGACAGATCAGGGATGGGTTATAAAAATAAAATAAAATAAAATAAAAGAGAGAGAAGGAAAGAGTAAGTGCCAGGTTTTTGGCGTGAGGAAATAGAAGAAAGAGGTTGCCATTTACTGAGATGGGGAAGATGGGCATGGGGTGTTTTGAATGGGTAAACATAAGGAGCTTAATTTTGGACTAATTTAATTTCTCTTGTCTATTAGACATGGAAATAGAAATGTTAAACAGGCATTTGCATATGCATTGCTAGATCAGGACAGACATCCAAGCAGGTGATATAAATTGGTGTCACTAACATAGGTAAAATCATGAAAGTGCAGGTTATAAGAGAGTTTTGAGAAGCAAGGTATAGGACAAGCCAGTATTTAGAACTCAACGAGATAATGAGGACCCAGCCAAAGGCTGTGGTGTCCTGGAAGCCAAGTGAAAACGTGTCAAGAAGGAGAGAGAGGTCAATGCTCCTTGGAGATCATATCAGATGTGGCCTGAGAATCTTCTATTCACTCAATGTCTATTTTGAAAAATACTTTTTGACTTTGAGATCTTAAGGATATATCCCTATATTCTCTTCCAAATGTTCCAAGTTTTGGGGGGGGGGTTGTTTGTTTGTTTGTTTTTTAACATTTAATTCTTTAAATCACTTTGATCAGCTTTTTGTTCATGAAATGAATTTGGTATCTGCAATAACTCAGGTAAGCTAACTGCTGCAATTTTAAAAAAATAAACAAAACCAAACATACAATTTCAGTGGCTTCCCAAAATAAATATTTATTTCTCTCTCACAGAACATTCCAACATAGGTCAGCAAGTGCTCCACTCCATAGAGAGATTCAGACATTCAGGATACTGTCATTTGATGGTAATACCCTGTCTGAAATCTGCAGTATTTTCTTGATTCAGCTGGCAAACAGATGAAGAGAATAGAAATCACATATGGGAGAGCTTTCTGGACCAGACCTGGAAATAATATACATCACGTCTACCAATATTATTGTGCCCAAATTGTCACAAGGCAATGCCTAGCTGCAAGAATACTAAAATGTGGGTTTTATGTGTGTGCAGCAGAAAAGGGAAACAATTTTGCAACAAATTAGCTACTTTCTGTCACAGAATCAAGTTTAAAATTTATGTGTTTCCTACGATTTGGCATGTATTAGAACAGGAAGACCTTACTCAATTTAAGAACATAATCACATGATTGATTAGAATGAGCGTGTTTCAAAAAACATAGTGGAATTTCCTTATTCTATTAGAATGAGATTGGAAAACCTTACACCTAAATTAAAAAAATTCTGAAGCCATTACACATTGAAGACAGTACTAGAGCAAGAATTCATCTCTGTATAATTATTAACAATTAGATTTGGTGTTTTTAATAGCATAGTATAAGCTAAATATAGCATGAATTTGTTACATGAAATTTTAAAATAAAATATTTCTAACTTTGAATAAAAATTAGTTTCAATTTTATTTCGAATACTCCCACAAAAGTGAAAATCATGTTATATAATTTATTCCATAAATGGTATAATGGTTTCATTTTAGTACAAAAACCTTATCATGTAAATATTTTTCCAAGATGACTACCTTATATTATTGTTTAATTATTACTAGATTATTACTTAAGGTATCAAAAGGTATAATTGTGCTTTAACAATCTCTTCAAAAAGAAAGGATCTAGGTAGGAAAGCTTTATTCTGAAATAAAAAAATAAATTCAGAACCAACACAACATTGATATTTTATACATATTTTCCCTTAAATAATATTAAGGGAGATATCAGAATAATATCAGAAGCAAGTTAGAATTCAAGCCCAGATTTCATGTTTTGAATATCAACTATTGAAGCTTCATGAATTTTTTTCAAGAGGTTGTCAAGTACACTATCCACATATGGAGATAATTGTATGGTATATTTATATGAAAGTATACACATATGTATATAATATATTGTAACTACAGGGAACTGATTTTAAAATGATTTTTTTCTTTAGAATTTATATATAGTAATGATGTTCATTTTCTTAACAGTGATTACCTCAAGTCCATTGCTGCTAAAATTATCATTGTAGTAATTCTTGCAGAACCTCAAAGCTAGTAAATCTGAATTTTTTCAGAATATGTTTTAAAACTAATAAAATGATTGTTCCATATCATAAAAAAAGAAAGAAAGAAAGAAAGAAAGAAAGAAAGAAAGAAAGAAAGAAAGAAAGAAAGAAAGAAAGAAAGAAAGAAAGAAAGAAAGAAAGAAAGAAATTATTGCTAACCATGGCTTCTAGCTTTGAGGATTCAGGCAGGAAAAAAAGAGAACTCAGGAAACTTATTCCTGAATAGTGCTATTATGGTCTGACATTGGCACACTATAGAATAGACATATATTCATAGGGACTTTTTTCTCTTGTTGAAAAGTGTTGTTTCTTAATACTCCACCTGAGGCATTCATTTTATATGTCCATATTTACACCTATCCACATAAATAGGTACCTGAAAATTCCACACATTTGCTCTTGGCTCTCCTTGAGACAAATGAAACGTTATTTAAAATATTTGTAATGTTTAAAATTCTCTTCCATCTATTGATCTAAAATCTGATCCAAAATTCCATTTGCAACAACACTATTCCTGTTTCACATACTATTCTTTCACATATTTGATGTCAATCCCCAGTTTCCCACTCAATATTCTCTTCTTTGTTAAACATATCCAGATTCTTTAATTTTTGAATCTTAGTCTGGTGCCAAGTCACTTCACGATTGCAGTAACTTTTCTTTTTGATATTCTCCACATGTAAGATATAGATACAGCCCAGTGGAGTGGATAAAAGCACAGCGACTTGAGCTTTTCTGCTTCTACCATTTCCTGGCTGGGTAACCTTGGCCAAGCTAAACTTCCCCTTGCCTCAGTTTTCCCATTTCTGCAACAGAGACCCAAATCTCATAAGGTTATTGTAAAGTTTATGTGAGATATAAAGTTAAATATTTTTATTATTGTAAGCTGCTAAAGTCAATATTTAATTTACTGTCAACTGTGGTATTATCAAAAAATAAACTTAAATGGTTAACAAAGGTGGAGGGAATCAAAGCCAGCCCTATAAGACCAACACAGGGGAAAGTACATGATTGTTTAGGAGAATATGGCTAAGATACACGCATATATGCGACTTCCCCATAAACAGTGAATCTTTGCCTTATGGAAAAGATAAAGAGATTTTCTTGGTTTTTAAATAAAGGGAATCCTTGGGAAATTTAGGATTAATTTCATGAGGATGCTGGCTTGGTTATTTGATCTCCTAGTACAGTTTAAAGGTCCATTCTATGATGCTTAGGCATCTTTCCTTTCTTATCACAGAATTTAGTATTCTGTGTGGTAATTTCCTGTTCATTTGTTGGAATCCCCAACTATGCAGACAGTGTTCTGCATAGTTAGGCGTTTTCCTTTTTTGTGCATTGGGGTATTCTCCACACTCTTACCTGTTCAAAATGCGTAACAGAATTTTCTGAATGAATTTTGAGCAGAGGGTAAACACACTCATTTGTAGAGCTGAAGTTGTATTGTTTTTCTTGGCTATGTTCTATCTATGCAAGGATAAAAACCCTTCACTCCCCTGACTTCAAATTTGGCCAATTATTACAAAATTTTACTTTTTGTAAGGGTTAAATAATATAGCTTGAAGAATTTAGGAAAATATTTCAAAAAATAAGAGGTTTGAAAAGAAAACCAAATTTGGGGGTAGAAATTCAAACTTTGGAAAAGCAAGTACATATGTGAAGGAAATATCCACTAATCAATAGGATTAATTGGATTTGTTACCTCTGGATGGCTCAAGACACAAAGTATTTTCTATCTAAGGCTGATTTAAGTACATATCAACAGCCACACTAAGAGACTTATAAGGGAAGGAAAAGAGAGCTGCACTAAATAAATAATTTTTTAATCTTTCAGCTTTTGCCTATTTACATTTACAAAAATGATTATATATTTTTCTTACAGAATAGTTAGAAATTGTAAGTGCTTTAGCATTACCCTCTCTTTCTGGCCCCTTTCAGCTCCAAAATTAGAGAACTGCATTTAAATTACCTAACTGCCTGTCAACAAAAATGACAATAAAACAGATGGGAAAATGATGTTATTTTCAGGAGATGTGTTAATACAGCCAGCCTTCCTTATCCATGGGTTCTGCATTTGGGGATTCAACCCAAATCCAAGGGCAGATTAAAAATATTTAGGAAAAAAAATAAATGAGACAACAATACAACAATAAAAAATAATACAAAAACAAATACAATACATTATAACAATTTACATAGTATTTACATTGTATTAGGTATTGTAAGAAATCTGGAGATGTTTTAAAGTATAAAGAGAATAAGTGTAGGTTATATGCGAATACTACACCATTTTATATAAGGGACTTGTGCATCCTCCAATTTTGGTATCATCAGAGGTCCTGGAACCAATCCCCCGTGGATACAGAGGGACACCTAGTAGGAGAAGAGCGGTAATATCAGATCATGTGGAAATCCTCAAATGTAACAATGAAAGCCTAGAAGAAAATATATGGGTGCAAAGAATTTAGGCAAAATAAAAGTTACATTTTTATGTGGGTACGATTTATATAAATGTTTTCCAAACACAGCTTATTTTCACACTCATCTGGGTAGATATTTAAAATGTCATTCATAGCCCTGGCTGCAACCTACTGCATTTAAATGTTTGGAATTAGGTTCTAGAATTGATAGATTTACTCAGCTTCAGTTTTTAGACATTTTTAAAACTGCCAGCACATACGCATGTGGGAACATTTACTATAAATATTTGGCCAAATATGGATCACAAAACTGAGCTGCAAAGAGTCAACAATACCATGGGGACCTTCAAATATCAGTAAGGTACTGTATTATGGTATATTAAGAAAAATGTTTGATCTTTGTTCTGAATTCCTGGCACAGAACTCCTAAAACCCCAGGAATTTCCTGAGTGACGAGTGCCTTTTCTTATGCATAATGAGATCCTTTTGATCAGACCAGAGTTTATGCTAATCAGGTTTCCTAGGGTGGGGCCCCTAGATAGCCTCAGATGGGACAGTGGACAGAAAGATTAAGTGATTAGAGGATTGGAAGGTTGGAACTTTCAGCCCCATTCACCAACCTCCAGGGAAAGAAGAGGCGGGAAGGGTGACCAGATATTAAACAGTACAAAAAACTTTTGAACAAGGAGATTTGATGAGCTTCAAGGTTGATGAACATATGAAGGTCCTGGTAGGGTATGGAAACTCTGCACCCCTCTCTCTTCATACTTTGTCCTATGTATCTTTTCATTTGCTGCTCCTGAGTCATATCCTTTACAATAAACCAGTTGGTGGGAAAATGGAATAATTTAATCAGGCCCCCTCGCCTGCCTGTCCAGTTGGGGGTGGTGCAGCACAATCTTTGTAAGCAAATTATGTGTGGGGGGGTGGAGATAGTGCACATGTGTGGTGCTGTGGACTTGGCTGGCATCTGCCTCGGGTGGCCTCTGCACATGCAGCCATGCATTCCAACCTATGGCTTCCAAGTAACTGTTTGCTGGTTACCTAGCTCAGGGACAGGCATGTGAGGGGTCTGGGGACCCAGCCTGGTATGTGAAAGGTTTGTGACTCAGTCTGTGAATGGGCTTGAGGGGTCTGTGAAATCCAGACCCAGTCCTAGCTCAACAATTGGCCCAGTCATCAGGATTACAGTCAAGTAAAAGAGCCCAACAACTGGCATAGTCTGCGACAGGATTCTGAGCAGGTACAGGAGCTGAAAGCCCTTGGAAGAGGGAGAAAATGTGGCTATCCTTGAGCATGTGGTGCCTGGTGGCCACTTTTCTTCTGACCAGAGCCTGGCTACTGCTAAGTATGCTGCAAACTGATCAAGATTTGCGGCAGAAAGCAGAGTCACTGGAAGCACAGATAAATGTCCTGGAGGATGACATGCAGCAACTGGCCACTCCTGTCCCTCACACCAGGGAAGACAACCAACCCAGTGGTGAGTTGGGGGAGACCATGTGCCTCCAGGCACAACCTGTCATACATCAGAAAGTGAAACACGCGCAGCCTATGAGACCAGGCGGACAACTGTTGGGCAATCCACAGGTGACCCAATTCACCATCCATATCCTGTCTACCCAGGACAAATTGGTTGGCTTGGGGAGACCGTAAAGCAGCAGAAACAGGGAGATCCCTGGCTGCTGCAGCTATGGGACCCAGGGGTGGATGGTATAATATGCTCTGGGGACGATATAGTAAATGCATGTCACATTTGTTCGAAGGCAGAAGGCTTGGAGGGTGCCACTTAAACCCAATGGCTGGCCAGGTGCCATATAAATCCGAGAAAGCAGATGGCTCAAGGGTGCCATATAAGCCTGAGAAAAGAGTGACTGAGTGAATGAAGTTGTTCAAACTGTGGGCAAACCCTGCAGAACTGCCCAAGACTGTGAGTGAATAGCCGGTGTAAGCTGAGCTCATGCAAGTTATTCAGGAGCTGGGGATGGGGCAGCTTGATGCTAATAGCCAAGACAATGAAAAGGTCCTGAGGGTATTTAAGAAGTTTGGGAGAGTTCCCCTCCCATCTTAGACCGTGAGGCCTAGGAGAACTAGGTTTTTCCAGAGGACAGATTTGAGGTGTCATTGACGATGGCAAACTGTTCCTGGCATCCCAGCCACTCTGGCTGGAGCAATCCTGCCTCAGCACATCTGAAGAGTAAAAGCTGAAAACCTTGGTGGCATTCACATTGCTATAAGTTTGCAGGCCAGCAGTATGTGAGAGCAGTGGAGGTGTGGCAGCCTCCACCTACATTTTGGGAGATGCATGAAAAAGCCAGGGAACTCAGGTGGAGACCTGCTGCAGGGGTGGAGCTGCTGCGTAAGTCATCTATGGAGCAATGTGGAGCACAAAAGTGGGGTGAGAGGCCCCACAGAGAACCCCCAATGAGGAAATGTCTAGTGGAGCCAGGGTGGTGGGACTGCCACCAGGAGCACAGAACCATGCGGCTACTGGAAATGTGCTGTGCCAGCCTGGAAAAGCTGCAGGCACCAGGCAGCTCGATGCTCTGCACTTGGTAGAGCTGTAGGAGCGAGATTGCCCAACACTTTCAGGGCCCAGTTATCCCACTGTGCTTAAAGTTTGCCCTATTTGGGTTTTGGATTTGTTTGGGGCCTGTTTTTCCTTTCTATTCCTCCCTTTTGGAATGGGAATGTGTACCCAATGTCTGTCCCACTGTATCTTGGAAGTAGATAAACTTGTTTTTGACTCTTTGCAGGTTCATGGCTGAAAGGAGTTTTGCCTTTAGTCTCAGATGAGACTTTGGACTTTTAAGTTGGTGCTGCAACAAGCTAAAGACTTTTGGGACTGGGATGGAATGTGTAATATGTAAATGTAAGGGTCATTTATTCTTGCTAAGGGAACATTGTGGAAGATTCTGAACATGTAGATTGTACAGTGAGGGACCCTGAAGGGGTGGATTGTTAGGAAAATGGAATAATTTGATCAAGCCCCCTCACTTGCCTGTCTGGTTGGGGGTGCTGCGGTACATTCTTTGTAAGCAAATTGTGTGTGTGTGTGGGTGTAGTTAGGGCACATGTGTGGCACCATGGATTTGGCTGGCATCTGTCTTGGGTGGACGCTGTGCATGCTGCCATGCTCTCCAACCTATGGCTTCCAAGGACCTGTTTGCCGGTTACCTAGCTCATGGACCTGCATGTGAGGGATCTGGTGACCCAGCCTGGTGTGTGAAGGATTTGTGACTCAGTCTGTGAACAGGCTTGAGGGGTCTGTGAAATCCAGACCCAGTCCTAGCTTAACAGTTGGCCTAGTCGGCAGGATTACAGGCAAGTAAAAGAGCATGACACCAGTAAACATAAGTAAAGTGTTTACGTGAGTTCTGTGAGCCATTATAGCAAATTGTCAAAAATGAGGAGAAAGTTCCAGGAACCCCAAACTTATAGCCTGTCAAGTAGACTTTCCAGAAGCTTCTGTAGTAGGGGCAGTTTTTTCGAACTGAGCCCTTAACTTGGGAGATCTGATGCTAAGTCTATGTAGATAGTATCAGAATTAGGTCGAATTGTAGGACATCCAACTGGTGTTAGAGTATTGGTCGGTGTGTGAAAAAAACCCACACATCTGTTGTTGGAAGTGTTCTGCGTGAGAATGTAGAGAAATAGTGAGTGTATATTAAATTAAAAGGTATTAAAAGAAAATATTGATTTTTTTCCCCTGCTAACAGCTTCATATGTCAGGAGGTAAAGGAACAAATAATGAGAATTGCTAATATAGATCTCAGTTAGCCAATATAGAGAATGTTTTGTGAAGTGACAATGATGGGGGAAACTGATTGCATCATAGGTGGTTAAACTGGTTACATCATAAGTGGTTGTATATATTGTTTCAAGTGGTATTCTCAACACTTATCATAAGTGAATAAATGAAGTAGCAAAATGTTAACATTCAAGTTATTAATATCAGATTTTGGCAAGAATGATTAAATATATTCATAGAAATCAGGCTTATAATATTTACATGGGGAAATTGTTCTATCAGAGATTCTCAAAATGGTGTTTTGACCATGGAATCATGAGTGATTTTAGTGAAAAAGAATAGGGCCAGTTGCCTAGGAAGACCAAAGTACTTTCTATGAGGTTCTTTAGTAAGAACAGATTAAAAATAAAAAATATATAAAAATTTCAAAGAAGGAAAATTAAAGAATATGGAAGACATTGGCACGTGTATTTCAGAACAGTCATAGGAAGGCTCATTCTCAAAAGTGCATTAATATTTTCAAAACCCCTTTAAAAACAGTTTCAATTATGTTTTAACTAGATTCTGAAAGTTCTTGTCCCTAGGGCAAATATTATAATAATAAATAGCAAAAGAAGGAAAATTTATCTTCTTAATTTCAATTATGTGTTCATGTTTTCTGTCAAGGAGAATAATCTTCACATTGGAAGGGTGAAACTAAAATGGTGAAGAGAAATTAAAATTCAAAATATTTGAAGAGATATGAACAGAAAAAGTATAACAAATTCTACAAATGACTTGCTTTTCTGGATCGAGAAGTATCTACTTTAGGGCACTGAGTAATTTTGAAGATAAGATAGATGTCAGTAATATCTGAGGAGTTATTGATAACACGGGAGCTGCCAGGAGAGTAAAGAAAGGCAAATGTCCCAAGTTTCTGAAAAGGTTAGGCAGAGTCTTAAAACTACAGACTAGGGATCTTGACATTTAGGCTCAGTAAAAAATTTGGAGGGAATACTAAATGGATGGATGGTTTTTGAGTGCAAAGAAAGGTCATAATTAGCACGAGTTAGCATATATTCACCAAGAATAAGGTATGGTAGACTGTCTTCATTCCTAATTTTGACATAATGACTAGGTTGATATTCCAGAAGACTGATATAGAAATAGCACATTTGGATTAAGAAGGCATTTTCAATATTCTTTGTACAAGATGGATATTTGTGAACTGTATGATAAAGGGATAGTCAGACTTATCACTAGTATAATGTCCCTACCTTTGAGTATTAATCACTAAAGTAACATCATCTTGGAGAGAAATAGATATCTCTCTCTCTCTCTTTTTTTTTTGCATGTATTTTTTCGATAGTGTGAATAAATGGTAGCTGGTTGCAATGTGTTTCAAATTTCATCTTACTATCCAAGCAACAAAGATTTTATGTGTATTCAAGTATGGAAGTGAAGTAGAAGTAAACCAAGAACATGTAGCATTTATAAGATAGAAAGATAGGTACTTATGAGGTAGGCAGTTGCAGCAGAGGGAAATATATGATCTCTTTATGGTCAAGGAAAGAACTGCAAACCTTCAGATGTTATAGCTGATATATCAATGGAAAAGAGGCAAAGTGGTCACTTCAGTTCAAGTCCAGAGATTAAGCAGAGAATTAGAATCATAGGAGAAGACATTTTAGCTTGAAACACTCTTAAGAGAGTTAGAAATAAGAAGCAGGACAACATTGTAACCAAAGAAAGCAAGCTAGAAACATATGCGCACACACACACACACACACACACACATATTCTCTCTCTCTCTCTATACAAACACACATACACACATACACACACAAATGTATATATATTGCAGAGCTAGAAACATACATATATATGCATATACTCTCTCTATATATATATGTACAAAACACATAAAATAAAATTTACCATCGGAACCATTTTAAGTGTACAATTCAGTATTGTTAATATATCCATATCATTGTGAATCTGATTTCCAGAACTCTTTCATCCTGAAAATCTGAAACTCTATATCTATTAAACTTCAACTACCCTTTTCCCTCTTATCCCAGCCTCTAGTAACCACCATTCTACTTTCTGTCTCTATGAATTGTGCCACTTTAGATACCTCTTATAAGTGGTATTATGTCGTATTTGTCTTCTTGCGACTGGCCTATTTCACTTAGCTCAGTGTTGTCAAGGTTCATTTATATTGTGGCATATGACAGGATTTCCTTTCTTTTTAAGACTGAATAATATTGAATTGTATGTTTAGACAACATTTTCTTCACACATTCATCCAATGTGTGGGTATTTGGGTTGCTGCTGCTTTTTTTTTTTATTAACCAAATTATTATTAATTTTTGGCACCTGGCTGGTAAGGGCATCATAACCCTTGACCTTGGTGTTACAACACCACGCTCTAACCAACCGAGCTAACTGGGCTGCTTCTACCTCTTTGCTATTATGAATAGTGTAACTATGAACATGGATATGCAAATATCTCTTTGAGATCCTCCTTTCAATTATTTTAATTATAACCCAGCAGTGGAATTGCTGGATTATATGGTATTTCTAATTTTAAAAGAAATCTACATACTATGTTTTTCATAGCAGTTTCATCATTTTATAATCCCACAAACAATGGACAAGGATTCCAATAATTTCTCCACATCCTTACATTTGTTGATTGTTTTTTATAGTAGTCATCCTAATGAGTGTGAAGTGATATCTCATTGTGGTTTTGATTTCCATTTCTTTAGTGACTAGTGATGTTGAGACCCTTTCAAATGCTTGTTGGACATTTATATATTACCTTAGAGAAATATCCATTCAAGTCTTTTGCTTTTTAAAAAATTGGGTTATTTAATTTATTTTTGAGTTATAGGAGTTTTTTTTCAACAGATATATGATTTGCATTTTTTTTTTTGCATCAGATATATGCTTTGCAAAGCCAAAGGCTGGCTGTTCACTCTATTGGTAGTGTTCTTTGATGCACAAAAGTTTTCGAGTCTAATTATCTAAAAAGTCATTTTCAAGTTCAATGTTATGAAGATTTTCCCATGTTTTCTTCCAGGAGTTTTATATTTTTAGATTTTTAATTCACTGTGAGTTAATTTTTGTGTATGGTATAAGATAAGGATCCAACTTCACTCTTTTGCATGTGGCTGTCCAGTTTTCCAAGCACTATTTTTTTAAAGAGACTGCCCTTTACCATTGAGTGGTTTTAGTACCCTTGTTGATGATTATTTGACCATATTCTATAGGGTGTATTTCTGTGCTCTCTATTCTAACCCATTGGTCTATTTGTCTGTTTTTACCTCAAAACCACAGTAGTGTGATTATTACATCTATATTAGTCAGTATTCTCTAGAAAAACAGAAACAATAGGAGATACACACACACACACACACACACAAACACACACACTTGAGTGGTCGGTCTTCAAAAAGTTTATGGAAAAATTTGTATTATCTTTTAACTCCATTTTTTCCACAAACTTTCTGAAGTGCAATTGTATGTATTTGTATATTTCATTATATGTATTTCATTTATATCTATACACGAAGGGTCTTTAAAAAGTTCATGGAAATATCTGTGTTTTCTTTTAATTCTATTCTAGTTTTGTACAAACCTTTTGAAGTACCCTTCTATAAATAAAATAAGAAATTGGTTCACCTGATTATGGAGATGGAGAAGTCCCAAGATCTGATGTCAGTGAACTGGACATCCAGGAAAGCTGGAGTCTGAATTTGAAGGCCTGAGAACTAGGAAAACCAATGGTGCAAATTCCAGTCTAAAAGCTGGCAGTGTAAAGACCCAAGAAGAGCCAATGTTTCAGTCTGAATTCAAAGGCCAGAAAAGACCAATGTTCCAACTTAAAGAGTAAAGCAGGAGTTTTCTCTTCCTTAGAATTTTTGTTCTAATTAGTTCTGCAATTGATTGGAAGAGGCCCACCCACATTAGAAGGGCAATTTGCTTTCTCAGTCTACTGATTCAAATGTTAATCTCATCCAGAAACACCTTCTATTTCATTATTGATCTATCTCATTTTTCTGTTTATTATTGATTGTAGGGTTTGAGGTCTCCTACTATTATTGTGTTGCTGTCTATCTCTCCCTTGAATTCTGTCAAAGATTGCTTTATATACTTAAGAATTCTGAGGTTTGATGCAAAAATGTTTATAGGTGTTGTATCTTTTTGGTGATTTAGCCTTTATTGTTGTATAATGTTCTTGTTTCTTGTAACAGTTTTTGACTTTTACTTTTTTAATATTTGTATAGCTACCCCCTCTTTTGGTTTCCATTTGCATAAAATATCTTTTTTCATTCTTCTACTTTGAAAGTATGTTAGTCCTTAGTCCTTTGATGTAAAATGAGTCTATTGTAGACAGTGCACAGTTGGATTCTGGGGTTTTTTTTAATTCATTCAGTGAATCTATGTATATCATTTGATTGAAGAGTTTAATCCATTTACATTTAAAATAATTACTGATCAGAAAGAACTTATTATAGCCATTTTGTAAATGTTCTCTGCATGTCTTGTAGTTTTTGTTTCTCCTTTTCTCTCTTACTGTCTTTCTTTGTGTTTCATTAATTTTTTTGTAGTGGCATACATTGATTCCTTTCTTACTTTCTTTTTTGCATATTCTATAGATATTTTATTTGTGTTTACCATTGCAATTACTTAAAATATCTTAAAGTTATTGCATTCTATTTTAAACTGATAATAACTTAACTTCAACTGAATACAAAAACTCTATCCCTTTACAACTCCATACCACCACCCCTTATGTTATTGGTGTCACAAATTACATTTTTGTATGTGCATTAACATAGATTTAGTTTTTTAAATGTTTTTTGTCATTTAAATTTTATGTACCAAGACCACAATAATAATAATTGTCTGTACATTTAACCTTATCAGAAGACTTTATATTTTTGCAGGGCTTTGTATTGCTACCTACCATCATTGTATTTCAATTTGAAGTACTTCCTTTCGCATTCCTGTAGAGCAGGGGTAGTGGTGACAAACTCCCTTAGCTTTTGTTTATCTATGAGAATTTTAATTTCTCCTTCATTTTTGAAGGGCAGTTTTGTCATATTCAGTATTGTCGGTGGACAGAATTTTCCCCCCAGCACTTTGAATATATCATTCTACTCCCCTCTGGCCTTCAAAGTCTATACTGAAAACTTTATTGATAGTCTTATGAAAGCTGCCTTATATGTGATACATCACTTTTCACTTATTGCTTTCAAGATTCCTTTTATGTATAGATGTTCTCCAACTTATGATGTAGATACATTCTGATAAATCCATTGAATGTTGAAAATATCATAGGTTGAAAGTGCACTAATACACCTAGCTACCAAACATCATAGCTTAGCCTGGTCTACCTTAAAAGTGCTCCCAAAGCTTAATTAGCTTAAAGTTGGGCAAAATTATCTCATACAAAGCCAATTTTATGATAATAAAAATAAAAATTTTATAATAAAAAATAGTAAAATTAAAAGATCAACATTCAAAATTCAAAGTACGGTAGCTACAGATGCCCATCACTTTCACACCATTGTGAAGTTGAAAAATCATAAGTCAAATCATCATAAGTTGGGGACAATCTGTATTTGTATTTGAATTTAGACAGTTTGATTATAATGTGACACAGTGTGGTTCTCTTTTGATTTATTCAAGTTGAATTTCTTTGAGCTTCTTGAATCTGTTTCTCCATTCCTTTCCTCAGATTTGGGAAATTTTCTGTCATTATTTCTTCAGATAAGTTCTCCTCCCTTTTCCTATTTCTTCTCTTTCTGGAATTTACATAATGCATATATCACTGAATTTGGTGGTGTTCCATAAGTCCACTAGTCTCTCTGACCTTTTCTTCATTCTTTTTTCTTTTGGCTAATCTGATATAATCATTTCAAGTGACCCATCTTCAATTTTACTGATTCTTTCTTTTGCCTGATCAAGTTTGCAGTTGAACCCCTCTGTAAATATTTTAGTTAATTTGCTGTAAAATTTCAGCTCCAGAATTTCTCTTTGATTTTTATAAAGTTTCTATATCTTAGTTGATAATATCATTTTGTTCATGGTATCATTTTCCTGATTTTATTTAGTTGCCTACTGCTTATCTGTGTTCTCTTTTAGCTTATTGAGCATATTTATAACAGTTATTTTAAATTCTTTTTTTTTTTTTTTTTTTTGTCTTTTTCGTGACTGGCACTCAGCCAGTGAGCGCACCGGCCATTCCTATATAAGATCCGAACCTGCAGCGGGAGCGTCGCCGCACTCCCAGCGCTGCACTCTCCCAAGTGTGCCACAGGCTCGGCCCTATTTTAAATTCTTTATCAGGTTGATCACATGTCTGTGTTTCCTTTTTTTCTTTTTTCTTTTTGTGGCTGGTCAGTATGGGGATCTGAACTCTTAACCTTTGTGTTATCAATAGATCTGTGTGTTTCTTTAGCTCTGCTTTTTGGAATTTCATTGTTCCTTTGAATGGGTCATGTTTCTCTGTATTTTGTTTTTTTTTTATATATATAATATTTTTGCCAGGATTTTGGCATTTGAAAAACAAATGGCCTCTTCTATTACTTTCATACTGGCTTTCTGTAGAGGAAGATTTTTGTCAGTTAGCCTGGCTGGAGTTTCTAGGACTTCTCAAACCTCTTCTGATCTTTTGCAACCCCGGGCATGGAGCTGTAGCTCCAGTGTTTATGTGCTTGTCTTGTTTTCAGTGACTTTCAAGCTATGGTGTTGGAGCCATCAACATTCTGAGTCAGGTAAGACAGTCACCATTCTCTTTGGCAGCCATTGGACAATCCAGAATGTTAAACACATGGTCCACACTTTGGTTTCCATTCCAAGGGAGGAGTCCAGGTATGGGGGTTTCCTCATTGTTCCTCCATTCTATCTGCATGGTAGAAGGTACAGTTGTGCTAAATGCCATGAATCTTTCTACCCATTTTGCTGGAATCCCTTTTTAGTTGTATAATGGCCTGAGTGTTACTCAACTGGTCTCTAGAGTTCTCACAGAGGTATTATGATCTGTATGTCACTGTGAATTCAGTTTTCCTGTGGGAGAAAGAGAGAGTGTAGCTTCCCAGTCCACCATCTTGCTGATATCACTTCAGAGCTAGAATTTTAAACATCATTCACTAAGAACAACAGAGGTAGTTGGCTAGTCATGTTTAAGTTACTCTAGTGGCATATTGTCTAGGACATTTTATTCTTTTCTGGATAGTACATAGTAAGACCTAAAGAGACTAACTGGACCATGTTTACAGTAGGGAATCCATAATTGCAAAAGGATAAAAAATTGCATCATGTAAAAGCAGAGAAAAAGAGCTTGGAACACCATTAGAAATTAGAAAGAGATGACTTATGAGATCCAGTTTGATCATTGTAAAGCTAGGGCTAAGTCTCATGGACCCCTCAAGCCCATTGTCCAGATGGGGTCACAAATGCTTCCCATGCAGGTCTACAAGCTAGGTAACAGGAAAAAGTTCCTTGCAGCCATGGGTGAAGAAACAATAGGCTTTATTTTTAGACGCAAGCTCTGCCAACCAGCAGTTCAGAGCCCCTGCCTTGCACACTGAAGAGCACATGAAAATAGCAACGAGCCAAAAGACACATGAGTGCACATGCACACTAACTCTACTCCCACAAAACTTGTTTATAAGGAATGTGCTGCACCACACCCAGCCAGACCTGAAGGTGAGGGGGCCTGACTAAACTACTCTATTTTCCTCACAATCCTCTTCAACTTTAAATCTTAGAACCTACCAGAGGATCAACAAATATTACTCTGTTAACAATTGCAATATTATGGTTTAATAATGTATAATATTACCTTCAACTGGTTAGGATACTTTCAGCCAGTTAGGATAATGTGTTTATTCCCATTGTCATCCATCAGCATTTGTGTGTTTGTAGGTGGGTAAGTCTACATGACTACCTGATTTTATATCTAAGAATACTGAAAAAGCAGAGAGGGTAAGCATGTTGCCTGTGGTCATCTAAAAAATATAATAGGAGGATTCAGATTATGAAATCAGGTGAGATGCTTTGGAATGAATTTTAATCTGCTACATAGTCCTAAGCACATTTTCCTGAGCTCTTTCATTTATTAAAAAAAAATTTTTTTTTTTGCTCCACATGTGGTATGGAGAAGTCAAAAAATTAGGGTTTAATAAATTTATTTATATCACAGAAAAGGGCAAACATTATAGATCTAGTTGTTTTTATCATGAAGACCTTGAACCAGCACATTAGTGAACATTAACATATGCCCTAAAAATGATGAAGACATGAAAATTTTTTGATTAGTTGTAAAAACTCTACAACTGTACCATAATCAGATATTTGATGGGGAAAAATTCCTAATGAATGTTTTCCATTGAGCTGTTTAATTTCACTATTGAACCAGATTAAAAGCTGGTCTTAGTGGTCAATGATATCGAATTTATATCATTATAAATTGCAATGGCAATTATAGTTGTCACTAATTGAGGTCTCATTATATTTTAGGCACAATTAACTGATTTACATGTGCTAATATGTTCTTATACATTTATTTTCATTCATTTATTTATTTATTCAAAAATATTTTTCAACAGAAAATAGCAGGGGATGTTTTTATGCTGTAATAGTGCTTTACCACCTATTAGTGAAGAAAATATTAAACAAATTTAAACATAGTTGACTCCCAAGCCTAAGCTCTTTCCAATTTACGAATATTTTTGAAAATTTTTACTGCAAACTTGAAACAACCATTGACTTTTCTGATAAAAGGAAACTCTTTAGGGTAATTCAGAGTAGCATCATATTACAGAGTGATTCACAGATGTAAGGACAATCTGTGATTTGTAAAGACAATGGCGATTTTAAGATAAAATAAGAATTAAATCTGGATCTAATAATTAAATAATGTGGCTCTTTCCACAAGGGATACATTAACAGTTTGAAACACACATCAGAATATTAAATATTGACCTCACAAATATTATTCATTTTGCTTTATTTTTGTCAGCCTGTATACCCTGATTTTTTATTCCTGAAAATATAATCCTCTTCTATATAGTATAAAACACTAAGTGGCCATTTGGCTTTTCCTTCTGAAGGTGGATGATTATTTCTGGCTAGAAAGAAGTGTGATTTACATCTTTGATCTGGGAAAGATCTACATCTTTTTCAAATCGAGCATAGTGATATGGGTGATGCTTCATTTTAATGGACACTAATATGCAAAAAATTCATATTATATCATTTGTTTTTATACACTTGGCCGTAGAAACTAAATATCCATGGGCAAGTTACTTGCACTTTAGGCTTTTGGTACTACATTTGCAAAAGGAGAGAATTGGATTACATCATTTCTTTCTGATAGATTTCCAAGAAGTATTTATTATGATGCTCTACATGTAAATTCAGTATTTTGAAAAATTCTTTCTCTACCATCTATGAAGAGATAATACATTTATTAAGAGATAATTTATTTACTTTCCTTTTAAAACAATACAGTACTATGTGACATAAAATCAGACCTTTTGATCTGCAATGTAATTCTCAATTGATACAATTCTAGCCAAATGAAAAAAATATCATTTTTTAAAATTTGGTTTACTTTGGGTAAATGACTCCTTTTCTTTTGACATTTATTATGCTAAGGTGTTTCAGAAATGAGTTGTAGATCTCTTGGAGGCCATGAAGTCCCAGAGAGGAATCCATTACAGTCAGTGGTTGTTAAGCTGTCTTTGAATTTTCTGTAGTCTTATGAACCTTCTTCCCTTTTTATTTGAGCATTGAAGTGAGAATTTCAAATTGTTTGCCTGAATATGAAAGAAATACAGTCCTAGGATGCTTTTGTTGAAAGTTTAAATTAAGCATTACAAGCTGATTTATGTTGTATTGTTCTCATTACAGAAATCCAAGTGAACAATGAATGTTTTTGAGGCTGTCTTTTCCCTTAATTGAAACCTTAAAAAAATTGTAGATATTCACATTTTCTTTTTCACTATTACAGTAGATAATGGACCTCTTAATATTTCTCAACACTCCTTTTCTATGATTATATAGCAATTATTATCTTCTTGTTAATCCTGAGCTCTGGAGTAGGTAAAGAAAATAATTTAGTTTCAAAAAAAGAAAAGATTCAAATATAGAATAGTCACCTTTTAAAAGGCAAAATCATGAAAGGTATATCAATGACTATTTAAAAGTTACCATTTAAACAAATCTTTTTATGTTAGTACATTTTTTCTATAGCCATGTATTATTTTTACTATTGTGAGAAAGTCATGACTTTCCAATTTGTTATGAATTTTTATTATTAGTCTCATATATATTCTTTAAGTTGTATGAACTACAGATAATAGCATGCATTTTTTGGTGTTATAACTCATCTCAAAAATAGTTTGTCTTGGCAAAATGCTTTAAAGTATGCAATCATCTAATTTAATGTTCATGGCAATTTAGATAAATTATTTTATTTACATTTTATGGCTGAAAACTTGGAGGTTTAAGTGACGTGCCAAGGTAAATAAAATTAGAAGATTTGCTCTTATAACTTAAATATACCCTTTATAAATTGAATCTTGATTAATTCATTGACCAATTATTCCATGACTATTTATTGAGACATATGTAGTCATAAAGATGGTCAGAATTCTTCATGAGAATATACATTGCAGTGTATGAACAAGGTAATAACCAAGTGAACAAACAAACCAGGACTTGAAATTAAGTGTGAAAGAAAAGTGATGGGACAGAGACTGATGGGTTCAGGAGAGAAGGCTGGCATCATTATGGATGAAATTGTTAAGGGTGGTGTCCTTTAAGAGATGATATCTTACTTGAGAAATGAAGAATGAGGGAAATACAACCTGGAGAGCTGGGGGAGGCTATTTCATGTATAAGAAATAGGAAGATCAAAACTTCTGAAGTTAGAAATAACTTGACCTGCATAATTTACAATTTGGTCTTATAGGAAGGTAATAGAAAGGGAAGCCAGACTAATAAATATTGGATGGGGTAGAGAGAGAAAAAGTTACAAAGACATTTAGGAGCCAGATCATGCAATCTTCTGAGCAGAATGCGGCAGAGATAAATAGAATCTGGAATAGTCAGGAATTGGCCCTTTAACTTTAACCAGCATACTGGAATAGACGAAGATCCCAACTAGGAAAAGACTCTAATGATCTGTATTAAAAAATATTCACATTTTTAGGTGATCTTCCTATCATCTTCATTGCAATGAGATTAAGATTGTACAAGAAAAGATTATACAAGAAAAGAGGATAAATTAGTGTGCGTATGTGTGAGTACACACATATGACTGTGTGGTTCAGTCCTCACTGTCTTATCCCTTTAAGGCAAGACAAATCATTTTAAACACTTTTTTATAAAATGTATAGAATAAACACGTACTATCCCTACATAGCAGCAATAATTGACCAATTAATTTTCACAACTTTTTTTAAAAAAGAATAAAAGTTTTTAATTTAAATCTCTTTCCTTGTCTAAATTTATGAATTAAAACTGTGAATAGTACATAAAGACAGCACAACCATTTTGTGAAGTAACTATATATTTCTTACCTATTTTACCCATTGGAAAAAGAACATGAGAGATGATGCAGAGTGTTTAGTCAAAGCAATAAATTCTACTATGAGAGCAGCCCTCAAACTCTTTAGATTCAGAACCCCTATACATTCTGAAAATTGGATTATTCCCAACATTTTGTGTATGTGAGTTATATCTTTAAACATTTATCATATTTTAAATTTGAACCTTCAATTTTAAAAATATTTGTTAATCCATTTAAGAGGAAACAACAATAAGCTCACAATATATTAACATAAATAACAAATTTTCATTTTTTAAATCTATATATTCCAAAACAAAGTAAAATTGCTAAGAAGATGGGTATGGCTTATATTTTTAGCAAATCTCACCAATAGGGCTTAATAGAATTCTTATATCTATTCTTACATTCAATCTATTGTAATATATTGCCTTAGTTGACATATGTAAAGAAAATCACAAAGATAAATAGCTGAAAAAGGGAGGAATATTTTAAAAAGTCTAATTAAATATGTATGAATATTCTTCTTTGATATGACACTGAGACAAAGTTGTAGTTTCTTAAAGGTTAGTTGCATTGTGGAATCCAAAACCATACCAATAAATTTTTACCTACTCTGTCTCATTAAAATCCACTAGTCTTACACTTGGAATGGATCTTTACACATGGATTATGCTATACTACTATACACTGGTTATTTAGAAAATAATGTTTGACTTAGTCTTTCAGATCTCTCAAACATTGACACATTTTCTTATGTAATATTTTTAAAAATAATATTAATATCACCTGTCTTATCAGAAAAGTCTTAATGAATTAGAAAATTGTCAGACTCTCTGTTTTACCCACAATTGCTTTTGCTTCATCAGCAAAAATGAGATCAAAGTAAAAGAGTCAAATAACATCTTAGTATAATTAATAAAATAGTTTTGATGTTACAGACCCATTGAAAGTATCTCTCAAAGACTCACATGGATCCACAGAGCAAGTTTTGACAGCTGCGGCTCTATGATGTAGACCAAGATAAGTTTAGATTTTGTTTGAGTATTTGAAATCCATTGAAGAGATTTAAGCAGAGGAATAATATGACATAACTTAAGATTTTTTTTTTTTTTTTTTTTTTTTTTTTGTCGTTTTTTTCGTGACCGGCACTCAGCCAGTGAGTGCACCGGTCAGTCCTATATAGGATCCGAACCC
The DNA here is from genome assembly GCF_027409185.1 of Cynocephalus volans. Taxonomy (NCBI): domain Eukaryota; kingdom Metazoa; phylum Chordata; class Mammalia; order Dermoptera; family Cynocephalidae; genus Cynocephalus; species Cynocephalus volans. The sequence goes on along the minus strand of NC_084474.1, from coordinate 32,584,702 downwards.
GCGGCGGGAGCGTCGCCGCGCTGCCAGCGCAGCACTCTACCAAGTGCGCCACGGGCTCGGCCCCATAACTTAAGATTTTTAAAAATTGATCAAGTTCATAATAGGAAAAGCATTCTTTGGAGGCAAGAAGGAAAGTAGGAGGAAGACAAATTGGGATGAAATTTCAGTAATATAAAAAAAGAGTTAATGGTGACACACTAGAGTGGCAACAGTGGAAATGGAGGAAAAAGGATAAAATGTTTTGAAGGAAGAACTATGGACTTGCCAATGGATTGAATGTGAGACTTATAACTTAAGTTATGGTGACATTTACTGATACAAAGAGGTTTAGGTGAGGAATAAAATGATTTAAAGAACAACAACAAAAATTTTCTTTTTATATAATATTAATTAGGAAAATATCTGATTAACCATCTTGAGGAGAAAATGAGTATCTTGAATACTGGCCTTGTATTCTGCAACTTTACTAAACTCACTTTGTTAGTGCTAGTAGTTTTTTTTAATGGATTTTAGAGATTTTCTATTTAGACAATGATGTCTTCTGAAAAGACAGACAGTTGTATTTCATCCTTTTAGGTATGAATGTCTTTTAATGTTTTTCTTGCCTTATCTCACGTGCTAGGTGCAACCATCTTACCTGGAACTTTTTATATGAGAAGGTTTTAACTATCAATTTTTAAAATAGATATAACACAGTTTGTGCATTTCATGTAAGATGTTGAACTTGTGGGCATAGAATTGCCCATAGTATTCCCTGATTTTCTGTTAAATACCCACAGGGTCTATAGTGATGAACCATCCTTTATTACCTTCCCTATATCTGCAATATGTCTTCACTTTGTTTTTTCCTTGGCTAGACTGGTTATAAATTTATCATGTTTATTAATCTTTACCATAAACCATGTTTTCATCTCATTAATTTTCTCTGTTACTTTTGATTTCCTGTTTAATTTCTTCTTGGACCCACAGGTCATTCAATAACCTGTTGTTTAATTTCCATGTATTTTTATAATTTCCAGAGTTTTACTTTTTATTGATTTTCAGTTTTAATCCATTGTAGTCTGAAAAGACACTTGAAATGATTTTGATTTTTTAAAATTTGCTGAGACTTGATTTGTGGCCTAATATGTGGTGTATTCTAGAGAATGTTCTGTGTGCTGATGAGAAGAATGTATATTCTGTAGTTGTTGAATAAAATGTTCTATAGATATCTGCCAGATCCAACTGGTCTAAGGTATAGTTTAAACCCTGTTTTTCTCTATTGATTTGTTGCCTACATGATCTGTACGATGCTGAAAGAGGGGTGTTCAAGTACCCTACTATTGCAATATTGGGGTCTAGCTCTTTCTTTAGGTCTATCAGTGTTTGCTTTATATATCTTGGTGCTCTGCTGTTGGGTGCATACATATTTATGATTGTTGTGTCTTCTTGCTGGATAGATCCCTTTATCATTACATAGTGGCCTTCTTTGTCTCTTTTATATCATTTTTGGTTTGAAGTCTATTTCATCTGATATAAAAATAGCTACTCCTGCTCACTTTTGGTTTCCATTTGCATGGTATATTTTTTTCCATTTTTTTCACTTTTAATCTGTGTGTGTCTTTTTTTTTTTTTTTTTTTAGTGTCTTTTTCGTGACCGGCACTCAGCCAGTGAGTGCACTGGCCAGTCCCATATAGGATCCGAACCCATGGCGGGAGTGTCGCTGCGCTCCCAGCGCCGCACTCTCCCAAGTGCGCCACGGGCTCGGCCCTGTGTGTGTCTTTAAAGGTGAGGTGAATCTCTTGAGTACAGCATACAGTTGGGTCTAGCTTTTTAATCCAATGAGCAGTCTTTTTGTTTTCAGTGGGGAATTTAATCCATTTATATTTAGGGTTGTTATTGACAGGTATTGTTTTACTCCTGACATTTTATTGCCTTTTTTTTTTTTTTTTTGGATGTTTCGAATGTATTTTGTTCTTAAGTGGCAATTTCAAGGTGTTGGGACCACTCCAGGTAAATTTCCCCTACTTAGTAGTTTTACAGTGGGCAATAAACAATATTAGTAAGATCACAATAATAGAAGGACTTAGGAATAAATCCTAAAGTTAAGGTTTAAGAATGCAAAAATAAAAAAATATATAATTTGTTCCTTTCTTCTCCTTTTATTATTCGTCTTCAATGTTTGTTGGTTTTTATGAAGTGGTAAAATTGTTTCTTTCTCTTTTTCATTTGCCATTTTGTTTTACCGGTGGGTTTTTCTCTTTCTTGTGTATTTGTGATAGTAATTATCATTTTTTGTATTCCTGATTCAGGACTCCCTTGAGAATTTCTTGCAGGGCAGGTATATACACTATCCTTCATTTCTGAAGGATAGCCTTGCTGTGATAGTATTTATGGATGACAACTATTTTCTTTTAGTATTTTGAATATTTCATTCTATTCTCTTCAGGCCTGTAGAGGTTCAATTGAGAAGTCTGCTGTAAGTCTGACGGGGGGATCCTGTATAGGTAACTTGACACTATTCTCTTGCTGCTTTTAGAATTCTCTCTTTGTCTTTGAGCTTTGCCAATTTGACTATAATGTGTCTAAGACAGAATCTTTTTGGATTTAATCTGTTTAGAGATCTTTGCGCTTCCTGGATCTGAAGGTCTGTGTTCTCTCCCTTTATCTCAGAAATTTTCCATTGTTATTTCACTGAATAGATTTTCAATGTCTTTTCCTTTCTCTTCCCCTTCTGGAACACCCATGATTTGAACATTTGTGTGCTTAAGTTTGTCTGCTAGCTCTCCTAGATTTTCTTCATTTAAATTTTTTTTTTCCATCTGGGTTATTTCAAAAAGAACATCCTCAAGATCTGAAATTCTTTCTTCTGCTATTCTAGCCTGCTGCTCAAGCTCTCAGTTGTGTTTTTTATTTCATTTATTGAATCCTTCAGTTCCAGGAGTTTTGCGACATTCTTTAATAAGGTATTAATCTTTTTGTAAATTTCCTCCTTCATATCCTGGATTTTTTTTTTTCTCATTTCATTGTATATTCTAATTGAGTCTTCTCTTATCTCTTTGAATTTTCTTAAGATCATTGCTTGGAATTCCTTTTCATTCATTTCAAGGGTTTCTTGCTCTATAGGGTCTAGTACTTGAGAATTACTGTATTCCTTTGGTGATATCATATTTTCTTTTTTATTCATATTTCTAGTATCTCTACATTGATGTCTGGTCATCTGGTAGAGCAATTGTTTCTTTTATTACTTTGGAGTGGCTGTGAGAAGAAAGACATCCTCCTGTGTTTGCAGGCTCCACTGGTGATTCTCTTTGTATCAGTGCAGTCAAGTGCGTGGCAGGCTGCCTACAGGGTGGTCCTGGCTGCTACTGTGGCAGTAAGCCATTCTTGCAGTGGCAGTAGCTGTGGAAGTGTCTGTGGTGGACCATCTGCACAAAAATGGTGATTGTGGTGCACTCTTGCCTTCTGTCTGAGTGCGGGGAGGGCTTCCCAGGTCTCCAGCCTGGGTCTTCAGTCATGAGATGTGCCCTTGCCTTCTGTTTGGGTGGGATGAGAGCAGCCCAGGTCTCCCTCCTGGGCTCCTGGTCATGGGACATGTTCTTTTCTTCTGTTCAGGCAGGGGTAGGGCTGCCCACGCTTCCTGCCTGGGTCCCCTCTCATGCGACTTGCTCTTGCCTCCTAATTGGTGCCCACTGGGTCCACTGACTTCCTTCACAGACCTATAGGAATTCCCAACTATGAAACTGAGATGCTTTAGTTTACAGATCATCTTTTAAACCTCCCATCTATAGGCAGCTAAATGGTTATTCAGCCAATACCTCAAAAGAATGATCACTTATAATGACATACAACTTATTTTAGTCATTTCTATGATTTCATCTTTGCTTTTTTTCAAGGAACCAATTTAGATTCCTTCCAATTTTAATTATTCCTCTGATTATTCTTTTCACTTGACTTATGATGCTTATATGTTTACCACTAGTTAATTTAATATATTGGTTGCTTATCTCAAAACAAAATTTAAATTTGGCTAATTTCATAAAATCCTCATGGAAGAATAAAACTGAAGATTTCTCTCCTTCCAATTAATTATTTAACAGACTCTGGATTTAATTATATACTAGAAGAATCTTTAATTATCAGTTTTAAGATCTAGCAAAATCCTCATTAAATAGCAGCAATGATTTATTGAACAACTAAAAAATACTATGCACTTTAATAAGTGGTGGATTTGCAATGATTATGCCTCATATTTTAACTTATTATTTTTATTGTACCTGACCTGTTATTTATTGTTCTATTTACTTGGTAATAGAACTACCTACTTATAAATGTCCTTTGAGAGGTGCTACTTCTAGTAATAGTGGACTGAGGAATGCAGAACAACTTTCACATTAAAAATACCTAGAATATCTGAAAAAATAAATCTGTTTGAAGAAAGACACTGGATAGTTAAGAAGCTAATAAGGAAATGTAGGGTCAAGATATGGGAGGAGAGAAAGGAAACCTAGAGAGGTGAGTCCATCATTTTAAGCTGCTCTTACTTAGGGAGCATTTTACTTAGGAGATTTTTCTTATTACTCCAGAGCTGGCTGAATGGTTGAGAAGCTGAACAAAGCTTTAAAAGCTTGTGGACCTCAAGGACCAAAACTGGAATCCAAGGTCCTCGGGCTTTATGTTAGGTCATAAAAGTCTACATGATAAGAGTAAGAGTTAATCAGAAATAGTGTAGTCATTTCAAGGACTGAAGCACAGTTTCAGCTCATGTCCTTGTAACTGGATTATATGATTTGAAATTCCAAGTGCCCACAGCCATCTGCAGGTACAAAAGTATATTGTCTCTAAAGGAAGATATAATCATTCTATGCCTCAAATTATTTCTACAATATTATAAACCTTGGCACTGTGTCAAAGTAACATAGTGTATAATAAGACCACATGATTTAGAACCAGGAAAAACAATAGAAATAGAAATATGGCCTCAGGTAATCCAGGAAATGGAATTATGAGACAGAGAATTTAAAATGGCTAACCTTGGTATAATTAGGGATTTCAAGACAAGACTGAGAATTTTGACAGAGAGCTAAAATATTTAAAAATAAGCTAAATGGAAATTAAGGAATTAAAAAATTCAGTAAGTGAAATTTAAAATTCTGATTGTGTTTAACATTATATTAGACACAGATATAGACAGACTCACTCACACAAGGTGTAGGGCAGAAAAAATTATCTAGAAGAAGCATGGAAAATAAAAGAACAGAAAATGCATTAAGAAAAAGAGCAAGATAAAGATAGATGACGTATTTAAAAGGCCTTACACACATGTAATAGAAGTTTTAGAAAGAGAGAGGAAAACAAAGGGAGCAGATGCAATATTTGAGAAGATAATTCTGATGAGAATTTTCTGACACCGATAAAAGACATTTAGCCTCAGACTCAAGAATGTCTGTAAATCCCATGCAAAATATATACAAAGAAAACCAGACCAAAACTGGAAAAAAAAAAAAAAAAAAAACAATTATAGAGAGAAAATTTTTAAAGGATTTACAGAAAAAACCCATATTACTTTAAAAAGAGCAAACGTTGGCTTGACATTCATGTCTCAAGAACAAGAAAAAAAAGTGGAAATCAGAATGTAGAAGTCAGAATGTAATGCTTAAAGCACTAAAAGTTTCCAGTTCCACCCATGTTGCTGCAAGTGATAGGATATCCTTTTTTAAACAGCTGAGTGGTATTCCATTGTGTACATATACCACAGTTCTTTTGTTTGTTTGTTCACTTTTTTTCAAGAGAAGTAATTCAGGCACAAAAAGACAAATACTGTATGATCTCACTAATATATAGAATCTAAAAAACAAAAAAATGAAAAAGGTGGTTCTCATAGAAGTAGAGAGTAGAATAATGATTATCAGAGGAGGTGGGGCAGGAGCAGAGAGCAAATATAGTGGACTAACAGGTAAAAACCGCACTATCTACCCTAAGTGAATCATTGTGCAGTATATGCATGTATCAAAACAACACACTGTACCCCGAAAATATGTACAAGTAAATATTAAAATTAAACAAGAAAAGTACTAAAAGTTGGAAAACTCTTTAATATTTAAAAGTTGAATACTGAATGAAGATAGGCATAGGAAGAGTCATGAGAGCAAAAGGAATCACGGCAAATCAGTTATGAGAGGGAAGGCACTTAGAAGCAGAGATGCCATGAGAGAGAAAAGGGAGGTCCCTAGATTCCATGAAATTCTACAATAAACTCTATTTTTCTTTAAATGAATTTATAGAGACTCTTTCTTTGATACAAAAGAGCCTCACTGAAAGACTGAACATCGGTTAGAACTGCTGAACACTGAAATTGAAAGAAGCTGCCTAAAGATTATGGGAGTCACTTAGAAATGCTGCTCTGTGATGATTACTCCTTCTCATCAGATAAACATGGTAATAACAGACAATGGCTACAGTTTTTAAGCAAATTTAGGCAAGATATCTGTGCTCCTTTCATAATGTAGGCTGTGGATCTTCAAGAAGGAAGGAAAACACAGTGTGCATGCAAGTGGCTTGCTTAAAGTCCCTTGTGGTTTTGAAAGCATGCTTGCTTGTTCCTACAAGAGAATTGGAAGCTACTACTCTTCAGCGGCCTTAAACCTTTTGCTTGTTCTCACCATTGTTTTGGAATCTGCTAAAAAAAAGTCTTAAAAGTGGCCAGTGCAACTCTGCCCCTTGGAAAGGTTCCAGCTGGGCCTCTGTTCAGAGGTGGAGCTGCAGGAACTAGACTTCCTAATCCTTTGGTGAGTAATGCCAGCTCTATGGCTCAGAAACAAGTGGGAGGTTAAATGGTAGCATATTTAGGTAGTTAGCTAAAAGCATTACAGTTACTATTTGGGTTTTGTTTGATATCACTTGAGTAAAAAAATACAAGGCATGATAAAACCTGCATCCAGTATTTCTCTCTTCAATTAAAAAATATATTAATGGATGGTCTGTTTCAGAGAGGAAGGCAGACACTAATTTGATAAATACGACTGGCCATTTTCAGCACAGACTGAATGTATTTAGAAACAAATGGGAAAGAGATGTTACAGTTAGTGGTTCTCAAAGTGTAGGCCTGCTACAGCTATTTTCATAATAATGCTATGAGGTGATTTGACTTTTTTCACTACTTTTCTCACAAATGTAAAGTGAGTTTTCCAGAGGTTATATGATGTGTGATATCACAGCATGTAGAGAGCAGCAGCAGATATGAAAATCCAGCTGTTTTCTGCTAAGCCAGGAATGGAAAACATTTGAAAATTAAAAAAAAAAAAAAAATCTGAATTAAATAAAAACTTAAATACAATATTTCAAAACAAAGCGTATAACTTATGTTGACATGAAGTAAATTTATTATTGTTATTTTAAAATGACAATAAACATTTTAAAAATGACTGTTTTTATTTCTAATGTGATATGTGTCTATAAATATAACTCACATAAACAAAAATTCTTTGGGGTCCTCAATAATTTTTGAGCGTGCAGAGGCCCTGAGGGCAAACATTTAAAAACCTCTATATTAAATGCTCCCTAATAAAGTGACCACTTCTTTTATTTTTCATGTATTTTCTATTAAAAATATTTATACCTTATATTTACTTTAACAACCCTCTCATATTTCTCTAAGCAGTTAAGAATATCTAATTCTAGTTAACATTTTCAAATTGGCTAATCTTGTGATTATTTTTGTCCCTAATTTTTAAATCATTTTCTTCATTTATTGTTGCAAAAAATATGCTCACCCCTGTGCATACTTCCTACTGCTACATGCAGCCACCAAACATCATTCAGGACACACCATTTTACAAAAATTACTACAAAAAGGATGTAGTAAATTTTCCTGGTCATAATTGTTTTCAGCTTGATTCAAGGATAATTTTTGGATATTTACTATATGTTATTTTAGGCAGTGGAGATAATAAAATAAATAGTATGATGATGGAGTGCATTAGCTTTCAGTTGTCAGGAAAGAATATGTAAAATTACCAAAAATTTATGAGGCAGTATGTAAATACCAAAGAGTGTGTCTTGAGATAAACTTTTTTTTAGTGTAAGGCAAAGATTGATTTTTAATTTAATTATTCTTTAAAGTTTTCTGAGAGGTGACTTGGGCCTTGAAGGAAGCAGAGGTTTGGAAGAGATGAAAAAAAGAGATGAATATTGTATTGTTTATCAAAAGTACAAAGAACAGTATCAGGGCAAGGACAATAAGCATTTTCCCAACTTAGGCAAAATGAAAGATAAATTTCAATTTGTGAGCTGGTAGAAAGAGAAATAGATTTGCAATTGGGGAACAAACAGAAATAAGTGAAATATGCCACATTTAAGGACATCACAATTGTATTAGTCTGTTTCTGTTGTTTATAACAAAATACACGGAACTCGGTAATTTGTAAGAAAACAAAATGTATGCTTACAGTTTCTGAGGCTGATAAGTCCAATGTCTTGGGAACACATTTGGTGAAGGCATTGGTGGTGGCGACAGTGATGGCAGAGTATCACATTGCAAAAATGGTGGAGGAGAGAGAATCTCTTTGTCTGCTTTCCTTTTAAAGCCCTCAGAACCATGCCCATGACCACCATTCTTAACCCATTCACTAGACATGGTCCTCAGAATCTAATCACCTCTTCCAGGATCCCCTTTCAATGACTGTAATTGGATTTCCCACTCTTAACAGTTACAGTGGGGATTAAGCCTCAATGAGGTTGGGGGGCATCCAGTCTACAGCAGTATAGAAAGTAAAATGTAGTCATTTATTTATTTATTCATTACATAAATATTGGTTGAGTTTCTTACATGGCCAGGTCCTATGTTGGTGCTTGGGATCCAGTGACTAATAAGACAGGAAATGTCCCTGTCCTCAACAAGCTCATTTGGTACCATGGGACCATATCATGAATGAGAGGTCAAGAATGAGCATGCAATAACTGAAGCTGTCCAGTGGAAATATTCGGCTAAATATAGACATTCTCTGTTATTATTTTAGTTATAATAATGCCATTTTCCCTATTCTTAAAGTGATTTCCTATTTTGAAAATGATTATTTTTAAAACCATTCATTCTGAATTCTATTATTATTTTATTAGATGTAAATATTTGCAAACACAGATACATTAAACTATCGTGTAATAGATTTTATGCCATGATATAGATTTTCTTACATATAATATACACCTCACCACCCATGACTTACTTGCCTATAGTGTGTAGTTCGGGCCATTTTACTTTGTAGTTTTATTCTTTCAAATAAACAACAAACAATTATTTACTGACTGTGTGCTCTATCTTTAGGTTCTGGGAGATTCTGGGCTGGCCTTTGAAGAACAGAAAAGATATGAAGACATTTGAGTGGTAGGAGAATAAAAAATAAAGGCTTTATGACTGGAAGAAAAATGAAAAATTTCAGGAAACAAGCAGGAAACTAAGCATCCTTAAAAGAGAGAGAAAATAATATCATAAATTAGGAGTAAATAGAATTGATAAAGTTGGGCATAGTATGAGGAGCCTTCAAGATTATCAGAAGGGTTTGGCCTTCAGTCAATGTGTAATAAGAAGCCATCAGAATTTGTACACTTATAGAAAGGAAATGATAAGAGTGGCATTTTAGGAAAATTTGTAAAGTGTGTCACCCATTTTATTTCTTTACTGATTATTCCCTATAAAAAATAAAACAATTGGTCATCACAATGGCAGAATTGATGGTCCCTAGCATCATTCTCTCCCACAACCAATAAATTTAGAAACCAATAAATTTACAACTATTAAAAAGCAAAGACTGAAAACCTGGGACTGCTGGAGCTTAGGAGAAGAGGAAGAGAGACCCTCAGAGTTTGTGAGGGTGGGAGAAGCTGAAGCAAGAGAAAGAGGGCACATCTCCAACCATTTCAATCCCTGGCTGCCTCAGGGACAACGCCAGTGAGGGGTGGGCATAAGTTGCAGCACACAGAGTAGGAGCAAACCAAAGCCACAGCTGTGACCTTTGTGTGAAGTTGCTTGGAGTCCACAGAGGTGAAGAGGGCTCCAGAGTGCATTATACTGTTCCCCAGCCAGTTAGACCACTGACAGTGTTCTCATAGACCCACATAGTGAGATTCTGAAGCTGACTGAAGAAAGTAGCCACCCAGAGGCTAGTAAGTCATTGCTAGGGACTTGTGCATGGCCTGCCCCACAGGAAGCTTTTGGAATGTTCAGGGGAGGCCAGCCAGGCAGGGGCACATTGGGGCACAGTGTGGGCAGCTGACCTGCCTTCTGATAGGCACAGGCCCATGAAATGGAGACTGGTCAGAGAGATAAAACTGCAGGGGCTGCAGTTTTTTGGAATGACTCAGTCCTAGGCCAGGATTACCACACAGCCCAGATGTGTCTGACCTCATAAGACTTGGAAGTGATTAAAAGTCCAACAGATTTGAGCTGCACAAGAATCATTCTCCAGACAATCAGCATCAGAGCAGCAATTAGCTCAACCACAGGGCTCAAGTGCTAGTCCCCACAGGAAGTTCCTCCAATTTGGGAATTAACTAAAGGACAACAAATTAGTTCCAGTGTGGAGTTCAGCTGGTGATGGTAGCTAATAATCCAACACAGAACTGAAAATAGAAAAGAAAGAAGAGAAAAGAAACCATAGAGCAGAGACACATCTCTTATATTAATCAGTAAAGGTCTAACACCACCGAAGAACATCTATGCAACACAGAAGAGGTAGCAGCAGTCTCCTTAAATATCCAGGCATCAGTGTAAACACACATAGGTCAAGAAAGAACAGAAATATGACATCACAAACGGAAGCAAATTAAGCAACAACAATGAACCCAGAAGAACAGACTTATAAAATCTCTGGCAGAGAATTCAGAACAACCCTCTTAAGGATGTTCAGGAGTCACAAGAAAATACAGATAGAAAATTAAATGATATCTGGAAAATAATCAAGGAGAAGAATGAGAAAATTGACAGAGAAATTGAATCAAAAGAAAAAAACAAATTCTAGAAATAAAGAATAAATTATTTGAACTGGAAAACTCAACAGAAACCTCCAAAAGCAAAATTAATCAAACAGAGTGTCCTATCTTTGAGCTCACTCAAAGATAAAACACATAAAATTATCAAATCAGAGGGGGAAAAAGAAAAATAAGAAAAAAATGAAACAGAAATACAGCAAATATGGGACTCCCTCATGCAGAATAAACTTCACATAATTGGCATACCTGAATGAAAAGAAAAAAGAGGAAACTTTGAAAGCATATTTAAGAAAATAATATCTGAAAATTTCACAAGTATGGAGATAGAAGACAGCATTCAGTTACAGGAAGCTCAGAGATCACCAATCAAATTCAGTCCAAAGAGGAACACCACAAGGCACATCATAATCAACTTATCAAAAACCAAAGGCAAAGAAAGGATACTGAAAGCAGCTGGAGAAAAGAAACACATAATATTCAATGGAGCCCCAATAAGTCTCTCAGCAGATTTCTCAGTTGAAACCCCACAGGCCAGAAGAGAATGGGATTGATGTATTCAGAGTGGTGAAGGAAAAAGACTGACAGCCAAGAATTCTCTATCCAGTAAAATACACCTTCAAATATGAAAGAAAAATAAAGTCTTTCCCAGACAAACAAAAGGTAAGGAAATTCATCAACATTAGACCTGCATTATAAGAAATGCTAAGGGGAGTTCTTCAATCTGAAAGAAGATGCTAAAGATCAACAAGAAAACTTTTGAAGGTACATTACTTATTACGTAAGTTCACAGACAACCCCAGAATACTGCAGTGTCATAAGGATGGTGAATAAACCACATACATCCTTACTATGAAGACTAAAGGAAAATCTTAATAAGAAAACAACAAACACAATAACTGTATAAGAGATAGGAAACATTAAAAGATGTAACTTGAAATAACAAAATGTCAAAAAATTAGGAGAGAATGATGTCAAAGTTTAGAGTTCATTTTGGTTCTTTCCTTTTTTTTTAAATTTCAAAACATGTTTTCTATAACATGTTTTTTGTAAGCCTTATGATAACAATAACATAAAAACTTTTAAGATACATACTAAAAGTAAATAGCAAGAAATCAAAATACACTGCCTGAGAAAACCAATTAATCATAAAGGAAGACAGTAATATCAGAACAATGAAAAAAAAGGTCCAATAAAACAAACAGAAAAAATATAACAAAATGGCAGTAACAAGTCAGCATATATCAAAGAAACTCTAAATGTAAATGGGTTAAATACCCAATTAAAAGACTGGGGTGGCTGAATGGATTATAAAACAAGAATCAACAATACGCTGCCTGCAAGAAACTCACTTCACCTATAAAGAGACAAATCTCCTGAAAGTAAAGGATGGAAAAAGATATTTCACACAAATGGAAACCAAAAAACAGAAGGAGTAGCTTTACTTATATAAGATAAAATAGACTTCAAGCTAAGGAAAGTTAAAAAAATATATAAGGAAGGTTATCACTATATCATGATAAGGAGATCCATTCAATGAGAGTATATAATAGTTCTAATTATATGTGCACCCAATCCTGGAGCTTCCAGTTATAGAAAGCAATTACTATTGGACCTAAAGGGAGAGAGAGACAACAGCACAGCAATAGCTGGGGGCTTTAATACCCTACTTTCAGCAAAGGACAGATCATCCAGGCAATTAACCAAGAATGATGAGATCTAATCTTAACAGAAGGCCAATTGGATTTAAAGGACACATACAGAACATTTCATCTAAGAACTGCAGAATGCACATTCTTCTCAGCAGCACGTGGAAATTTCTCTAGAGTAGACCATATGTTAGATCACAAAACAAGCCTCAACAATTGAGTGAAATAAGCAAAGCACAGAGGTACAAATACCTTATAAACTCACTCGTAAGTGGGAGCTAAGAGAGAAGGAAGGAAAGAAAGACCACAGAGATGTGTTGGAGTTGCAGAGAGAGAGAGCATACCTAGGGATACAAAGTGGTGTGGGGTAAAGGGATATAGAGAGGGAGGCCAGAGATAATTGGGTAGGGAACCCAGGCTATAATCACAATTTGTGGTAATGGGCATGTGCCAGTATGGATCTGGCCATCACATCTTTGGCACAATTGGTGGAAATCAGCTTTGTACCCCATGAATATTCATAACCAATAAAAACAATAAAAAAAGAAATAAACTTTGACCCCAAGGAAAAATTTCAAATTGTATCAACTACCTTGTCTGACCATAATGGAATAAAACTAGAAATCAACAACAAGAGGGACATTAGAAACCATGCAAATACATGGAAATTGAACAACATGCTCCTGAACAACAAATGGGTCAAAGAAGAAATGAAAAAGGAAATTTAAAAATTCCTGGAGACAAATGAAAATGACACACAACATGCCAAAACCTATGGGACACAGCAAAATCTGTTCCAAGATGGAATATAGCAATAACTGCCTATATCAAAAAAGAAGAAGGATTTCATATAAACAACCTAACACTACACCTGAAGAAACTAGAAAAACAACAACAAGCTGAACCACAAAGCAGTAGAAGGAAAGAAATAACAAAGAACAGAGCAGAAATAAATGAATTATAGATTTAAAAAAAATACAAAAGATTGACGAAAGAGAGTTGATTTTTTTGAAAAGATAAAATCAATAAACCTCTAGCTAGACTAATGAAGAAACAAAGAGCAAAGGCTCAAATAAATAAAATGAGAAATGAAAAAGGAGACGTTACAACAGATAACACAGAAAAACAAAACATCGTAAGAGACTACTACAAACAACTACATGCGGACAAACTGGAAAACCTAGAAGAAATAGACAAATTTCCGGACACATACAGCTTACTAAGGTTGAGCCATGAAGAACTAGAAAACCTAAATACCAATAGCTAATAATGAGATTGAAGCAGTAGTAAAAATCCTCAAAACAATGAAAACACCAAGAACAGATGGTATCTCTGCTGAATTCCACCAAACATTTAAAGAAAAATTAATGCCAATTCTCAAACTTTACAAAATAATTGAAGAGGAGGGAATACTTCCAAACTCATTCTGAGGCCAGCATTACCCTCATACCAAAACTGAACAAAGATAGAACAAAATAAGAAAACTATATACCAATATCCCTAGTGAACATGGATGTGAAGATCCACAACAAAATATTAGCAAACAGAATTTAGCAACACATTAAAAAGATCATACGGCATGAAAAAATGGGATTCATCCTAGGGATGCAAGGATAGATCAACATATGCAAATCAATAAATGTGATACATCACATTAACAAAATGAAGGAAAAAAACATGATAATTCAATAAATACAGAAAAGGCCTTTGATAAAATCCACACCCTTCATGGTACAAATACTCTATGATCTATGTATAGAAAGAATGTATGTCAGTACAATAGGTTGTATAGAAGAATCCAACAGCTAATATCACACTGAATGGATAAAAATTGGAGGTATTTCCTCTAAGATCTGGAACAAGACAAGGATGCCCACTTTCCTCACTCTTATTCAGCATAGAATTAGAAGTTCTAGCCAGCACAGTAAGGCAAGAGAAAGCAATAAAGGGAATCCAAATTGTAAGGGAGGAAGTCAACTATTTCTGTTTGCAGATGAGATGACCTTATGCATAGAAAACCCTAAAGACTCCACCCAAACTAATAGAACTAATAAATGATTTCAGTATAGTGGCAGGATACAACATTAACACACAAAAATAGTTTTCCTGTATGCCAATAATGAAATAGTTAAAGAAGACATGAGGAAAGTAATCCCATTCACAATAGCTATCAAAAAAAAATGAAATACCTCAGAGTAAATTTAACCAAGGAGGTGAAAGACCTCTACGATGAAAACTATAAAATCTTGGTGGAAAAAATTGTAAAGGGTACAAATAAATGGAAAGATATCCCATGTTCATGTGTCAGAAGAATTAACATCATCAAAATATCCACATTACCCTAAGCAATCTGCACATTCAATGCAATCCCTATCAAAATACCAATTAATCCTTTACTGAAATAGAAAAAAAATTAATTTTGTATATAATCACAAAAGAACAAAGTTGAAGGCATCACACTTCCTAAGTTCAACATATACTATAAAACTGTAGTAACCAAAACAGCATGGTACTGGAATAAAAATAGACCAATAGACCAATGGAACAGAATAGAGAGCCCCAAACACACACATATATTTGCAGTTAACTGATTTTCAACAAAGGAGCCAAGAATATACAGTAGGAAAAAGACAGCTTCTTCAGTGGTGCTGAGAAAACTGGATATCCTCTTTCAGAAGATTGAAATTAGACCCCTACCTCTTACCATACACAAAAATCAACTTAAACTGAATTAAAAACCTAAATTTAAGATGCCAAACTATGAAACTGCTAGAAGAAAATAGGGGAATTGCCACATGAAATGTGAGTGTGCAGTGCTGTTTTGAATGAGACCACAAAGGCACAGGCAACTAAAGTAAAAAGGCACAAATAGGATTACATCAAACTAAAAAGCTTCTGCACAGCAAGGGATACTATCAACAAAGTGAAGACACATCCTACAGAATGAGAGAAAGTGTTTGCAAACTACACATCAGATAAGTGGCTCATATCCAGAATATATAAGGAACTCAAACAAATCAACAGCAAAAGAAACAAATAACCCAACTTTTTTTGGGCAAAGGACCTGAACAGACATTTCTCAAAAGAAGACACACAAATGGCCAACAAGCACATGAAAAAATGCTGAAAATCACTAATTATCAGGGAAATGCAAATTAAAACCACAAGGAGATATCTCACCCCAATTAGAATGGCTATTATCAACAAGACAGAAAATAACAAAAATGCTGGCAAGGATGCAGAGAAAAGGGAATCCTCCTATATTGTTGGTGGGAGTGTAAATTGGTATACCCATTTTGGAAAATAATATGGATGTTCCTCTGAGAACTAAAAATAGATGTGCCATATGACCCAGCTATCCAACTACTCGGTGTATACTCAAAGGAAATGAAATCAATATATCAAAAAACACTTGCAATCCCATTTTCATCACAATGCTATTCAAAAGAATTAAGAGATGAAATCAAACTAAACGCCCGTAACAGATGAATGAATAAAAAACTGCAGTTTATATACATAATAGAATACTACTTAGCTATAAAAAGTAATGATACCCTATCATTTGCTACAACATAGATGAAAATGGAAACCATCATGTTAAGTGAGGCAAACCAGGCACACAGGCACAGAAAGACAAATACCACATGGTCTCACTCATATATGCTATAATAAAAAAAAAAAAAAGGTCATTCTCATAGAAGTAGAGAGCAGAATAATGGTTACCAGAGGCTGGGAGGGGAGGGAAGATGGTGGATGAGAAGAGTTGGACCAATAGATATCTATGCTATCTACTCTAAGTGAATCATTGTGCAGGATATGCATGAATTGAAAAAACACACTGTACCCCACAAAAAGAAATATAAATAAAATTGAAAAAAAAGAAATGTAATAAAAAATCAATCTACTGGTTAAAAAAAATAGAAGTCAACATGAATAAAAATAAAACATTATATATCCTGCTTAAGATTAATTGTTCCATGATGTCATCAATGGTGTTATCTGCAAAACTCCATCTGTTTTGAATTTCCAGTTTAGTTACTATTGTCTTCAAAAAATGTTAACCTACCACGTGTGTGTGTAGTACAAACACACACACACACACATGTAAATACACACAAGGGGACATCAAAGAGTGTGTGGAAAAATGGAATTAAAAAACAAAAATAAAAAATATAAACTTTCTTTATCAACCTAAGCTCAAGTTCAAGACAATTTTGTAAGTGCTGATACCTGCCTAAATAATTGAGAGGGTTCTGGAAATTTGACCATGTCAATGCAGTATTTTTACATTATTCATTGAAGGAAAATGGGTGCCCTTTAAAGACTTTTTAAGATTAGGAGACAAAAGGAAGTTAGAAGGAGCCAAATCTAGACCACAAGGTGGATGCCTAATGATTTCCCATTGAAACTCTTGCAAAATTCCCTTGTTTGAGGAGAGGAATGATCAGGAACACTGCTGTAGTGGGGAAGGACTATCTGATGAAGTTTCCTGCCCATTTTTCTGCTAAAGCTTTGGCTTTCTCAAAACACTCTTATAAGAAGCTCTTAAAAAATGATAAGGATGTTATCATTTGGGGCCTTCCAGAAGGTCAACAAGCAAAATGCCTTGAACATCCCAAAAAACTGTTTCCATGATCTTTGCTCTTGACCAGTCCACTTTTGACTGGACTACTTCCACCTCTTGTAGCCAATGTTTTATTGTGCTCTGTCTTCAGGGTTGTACTGGTAAAGCCATGTTTTATTTCCTGTTGCAATTCTTCAAAAAATGCTTCAGGAATTCTGGATCCCATGTGTTAAATTTTTCTATGAAAGCTCTGCTCTTGTCTGCAATTGTTCTGGGGGCAAAAGTTTTGGCACCCATTGAGCCGAAAGTGTGCTTAACTGTAATTTTGCAGTCAGAATTGCGCAAGCTAAATCAATTGAGATGCGTCTGGTGTTGGCTATTGTTTCTGCTGTTAGTCATTGGTCTTTTTCAATTAGAGCACAAACGATTCATTTTTCCTTCTCATCATGATGTGGATGGTCTGCCACTGTGGGCTTCACCTTCAACATTTTCCTTTTCGTTTTTAAAATGAGTTATCTATTGGTAAACTACTGATTTCTTCAGGGCATTATCCCCATAAACTTTTTGTAATGCAATGATGTCACCATTCTTCCACCCAAGCTTCACCATAAATTTGATGTTTGTTCTTCCTTCAATTTTAGCAGAATTCCTGTTGCTCTGATCGGGGCTTTTTTTAAACAGATGTCTTATCCTTCTTAGTGCCTCAAACTAGATCCTGTTCAGACATGTTATACCAAACTAGTATGAGTTTATTTTGGTGCCAAAAAAACTAGGCAATTCATTCATAGTTTTTTTTCATAATACACAATATTTTGAGTGCCCATATGTGCTTTTATAGTCTTACAATTTACATCTTTCTAATGTTTATCTTATGTTATAAATTTTGTGTTATTCAAATGTTTCAATACCAAGAATTATGACAAATTGGGGTAGGAATTCACCTATAACTGTGTTTAAATCAGAGTAAAGGCATTTAAAGCTATATTAACAATAACCACAAAAAAAAACAATTTTAAGGTTTTAGAGTTTATAATATACATTTCTTCTTTTTTTAACTTAAAGAATAGCAAGATAATAGAGTTGATTTCCTGCATAAGTGATACTATTTGCTTATTTTGAAATGTTTTAATTTTGATAAGAATACACCATATTTAGATAACTTAGGAAAAGTATTAAATGTTTTTGATGATCGTTTCAAATAGATTTGGCAGTGCTGACAAAAATCTTAAACAGGTACTACTACCTGACTTTACCCAACCTTCCAACACACATCCACAGTAGACAAACTAATCGTTTCCTTTAACACTGAATTCAGCTTCAGAATTCTTTTCAACGATGATCCAACTTCTTAATCTCAATCTATTAAAGTTTGCAAAGATGATGAAATAGAATTCCTCTTTCTAAATTAGATGATACATTGGTGCTACTTAAAGTCCTAAGATTCTTTCATGCTAGTTGAAAATTATAAGTGGAAGATCCATGAACTTAGATTTATAAATTCTGCATGTGTTTATTTCAGTTCACTGACCCATATTAATTTTGGGTGGGGAGGAGACCTTTCTCTTAGGATAGAAGAGAAACATCTTGCATAGTCTTTTAAATTTTTATTATTTTCCATTGTTTTAAGTTGCAACCAACCAAAGATATGTATTTTAGAATGTATTGTCTATGTAAACCAAATATGTTTAACAACATTATTTGTTGAACTTTCAAAAGGAGAGAACAGAACTGAGGCCACCAGGGGTGGGAAAGGGGGAGAGGGAGGGAAAGGTAGTGAGAAATTGGTAAAGGGCCACAAAAAATTATTACAATGTGTAATGCCGAATATACTAATTATGCTGATTTGAACATCACATATTGCACAAGAATATTGATATTCAGCACTGTGCCCCACAGATATGTACAATCGTTTCAATGAAAAATAAAAGTCAAACAAAAATAAATTTTAAAAAAAGAAATTGGAATTTTTCCCTAAGTGATATGGTAAAATGTATAATTTACGGGCTTTTAATACTGCTTTTTAAAAATAATTAGATAGTTTTAAGTATATGTTTTTCTATTAATAGCTACAAAGATGTGGTATTAAAACATAAAGCAATAAGTGGCAAACACAAAGACAAAAAAAACTCATGGTATTTTCTGAAATTATAAAGTTCTATATGTTCTAAATTTATGTACCAGGGATCTCCATTAAAAAAAAAAAACTATATATATGTGTGCATGTATGTGTGTGCATGTGTATGTGTGTATATATTTATTTTAAGGAATCAGCCCATGTGATTGTGGGGTCAGGCAAAGCTGAAATCTATAGGAAATCTATCATCAAATGGTCTGGAAACTCAGGCAAGAGTTAGTGCTACTATCATCAGGCAGAATTTCTTTTTCTCTGGGAAACCCCAGGTTTTGAGGGTAAGGCCTTCAAAGGTTTGGATGAGGCCCCTTAGAGATTATCGAAAACAATCTCATTTACTTAAAGTCAACTGATAGTAGATCTCAGTTGCATATACAAAATACCTTCACAGCAACACCTAGATTAACATTTGATTAAATGACCTTCACATTAAAATACCTTCACAAAAACACCTAGATTAGTGTTTGATTAAATGACTTGATCATAGACTATCCAAACTGATAAAAAATAACCACCACAATAAAATACTGGATTTTCCTTTGTGATCAAAGTGAGAAAATGAGAAAAGAACAACAACAAAAAACATAAATAATTACTCCCAATGGAATTCTTGGCATTCATTATGATCAATAGAATGGGCATTTAATATAATTAATGTGAGGTTCAAGTTCAGTTCAGACTGAGGCACAGACGGAGCATTTACATTTTGCTAGCCACAAATGTTCTGGGATTTGTCCATAATATAGTCTTAAGGACTTTATAATCTATAAAAGAAGACAGGTATATAGATTACCTTCGGCATCAAGTGGCAAGTTTGGGAGGCTATAGAAGCAACAATATTTCAAGTAATCCATATAATATCTGTGTTTTTAAGATCAATACACAATTCAGTCAGGATTCTAAGGATGAAAAAGATTTTCTAAGACTTTTTTGTTTGTTTAGGAATACCTTAACAATTTCAAGTGCATAAATTTAGCTCTACCACAGTGTATTATAGCTCTTTCCTTATCAGAATAGGAAAAAAAAAATGATTTAAAAAAACAAAACCAAAAACGAGATAGTCTCAACATATTGCGAGCTTGTGAAAGTCAGGCTCATCAGAAAAGATGATTTTGCTCAGAGAGGAGAGAGCCAAAAGCACTTCCCAAAGCAGAGTCACATTTCTTTTCTCCTTTTTGGGTCTGCATTCTAGTGACAGAATCTGTGACAAGAAACTGACCAGTTGTGTTGTTCCCAGATTGAAGGGCTTGCATTTGTAGCAGTCCCATCTTTTGTTAGAGGTAAGCACTAGCACAAAGTTGACGGAGGACAACATTATCCACTGATAGTCATAAGATCATATTACCCAGATAATCTTGTCTTTCTTCTCCCAAATTCTTGGGTAGGATCCAGGTAAAGAAAGAGGTGCTGAATTACTGTATTTGTTATTGTACAGAGCTGTAACTCAACCCCCATTCTCCTTCATTATTTTCTCAAACCATCAGAACTAATTGACAGCAGGTCTTTATATCCAGATTTGTTCCCATTAGAAGTCCTGTGTCCTTGACTACACAGGTAAGGTAAGAACTTTAATTGCTGCTGTAATTAGATGTATTTGAGGCAGTCATGCTTTGGCTTAATGAAAGGCAGAGCTCAGAAATTAGCTCTCTCTCTGCAATATATTGACAGGGATGCTGCTCTTAGTGCTATTTTCTGAACAGTCAAAAGCATGGTAATAGGGAAGAGAATAGCTACAGTCTGAGGGAATTCCACCCCTTCCCTAATCCTAATCATCACCCTCACTTTATCCCTCATAGATTATTTTCTATAGCATTCCATTTATTATCACGACCGAGCACTGAGATCTTAAGGAAGATACTGTAAGAGACACAGGATAGCTTCGAAAAAGCCAAGGTCTGTTGTACTAACAAGAAAGCAAGGAAAAAGAAATAAATCTCTAATGTGGTAAAATGACAAGTGATTACGTGTAATGTGTTATAAATCGGTTTAGTTTTTGTTAAGGGGGCACATTCAGATAAGCATGAAGGTATGAAGAATGACATCATTTTGGTTAAATATCAAATTCTTTGAAAACTTCCAATTATGAAAATTAAACATATTAAGAATTTATATATATATATATACACACACACATTTTAAAAAGATTTATCTTAACTCAAAATTATTCCTTCAGAACTCAAAAGGCATTGCTCTGTGTGCTATAATCTTGTGTGGTGAAGAGAAGTATAAGTCAATTTGATTCTCATTTCTTTGTAAATTTCTTGATTTCTCCTCTCTTAATGTATATGTATATATATAATATCATATAATATATATTCTAGTATATTGTATTCTGAAGTTTCACATGTACATAGTGTTCCTATTATCAATTACTGTGTTATAAACTACGCTACCCAATATTGTGTTCTGGTTATTTATCGATGTAAAAAAAATCATGCCAAAACTTATTGGCTTAAAATAAACAGCTATCATTTATTTGCACACAAATCTGCGTTTTGGACGGGATTTGGCATGGATGGCTAATTTCTGGTACACAGGATCAGGTGAAGTGGCTCATCTGGGGCTGAGGATTAACTTCTGAAATGGCTTCCTTCATATTGCCAGCAACTTGTGTTGGTTATCACATGAGAACCCAGCTGGGGCTGTTGGCCAGGAATTCATGGTTTTCTTCCCATGGGCATCTCCATGGGAATGCTAGGACTTTTTCACAGTATAGCAGCTGGTTCCTAGAAGCAAGTGATCTAAGAAGCAGAAAGCGGAAACTGCCAACCGCTTAAGGTCAAAGCCTGGAAATTGGCAGGTCAAATAGTCATAGAGCTTTCCCAAACTAAAGGGAAGGGAACATAGACCCTCTTTCAGTTGAAGATAATCCAAACACTTGCAATAAACTTTAATTTACCACAGTCCAGCCTTTGGCCACAGATTATTTACATTCTTCCCATATGCAAAATACCTTTCACTCCCAAGGTCCTAAATATTTTAGCATAATAGGACATTGACCTGAAGTTTAGTCCATCATCATCTAAACTAGGTCTAGGTGCAGATGAGGCTTTCTGAGTGTGATTTTTCTCTATTTGCTGACCTATGAACTAAAGAGACAAGTTACCAACTCCCTACATACCAAAAAAACAATGGTCAAACAGGCATAAAATAATCACAATAGACACTTAAAAAAAGAGAGAGGCTAGAAGGCACGTAGAATTCAGTGGCCCATAGCAACTCTGAAATCCAGCCAAGGACACATCATCATATTCTTGATAAGAACCCAAAGCTGCTCTCTAGGAATGATCCCACTCAGCTTTGGGCTCTGCCCTCTGTGAACTTGGATCAGCCCTCTGAGTTCTTTCCTCTTCCGCAATAAATGGATTGTGTTAGCCGAGAAGTGTTCTCAGTCTTCTTTCTGCCCATAAAAGGTTGGGGATCTAAACATTCTTTTAATTTTTGACTGTCTCTTTCTCTTTCAGAACAAACCAACATAGTGTCTAAAATTTTTGATAATTTTCTTATGTCTATTTCTTCTGCTCACTCTTTTTGTGTTCTTATGCATTAGATGTTAAAGATGTATTATTGAGCCTTTATATACTTAATATTTCTCTGTTTTTTAATAGCTCCTCCATTTGGACATATTTTATTACTTTTATATTAATTCATTACTTAAAATTTTCTGATTGTTTTTTAATTTCAAAATACTCTTTAATGTCATTTCTTTTCCATTTTTGAGTCAGTCTGATTTTTGTAGGTGTAATATATTCTCACATCTCTCTGAAGCTTTTTTGTTTTTTTTTTTTTAAGTTCTCTTCCTTTCCTGAATTATCTCTGGGGTAAGCTGCTCTCTTTTACATGTTCTTTCTTCAAGGAAAGTGATTATCCTTCACTGTCCATTTATATTTACAAAACTCAAGTTTTAATTGATTTTTCTGGCAGCCGGGGTGGGTTTCCCTTACTACTGTGTATGTAGGTTGGCTATTCCCAGTAAGTCTCTCCTCTGAAGTGGAAATGAGAGGCTTCCTGGAAACTGCACATGATAGAAGCATATCAACTAGCAGGGATGAGAAGAGTTTTACTCTGTGACACTAATTCACATACTAGCAGCTTAGTTCTTTCCAGACAATATATTCAGGCTGGAGTTGGGGGGATTTTAATAAATTCCTTGCCAGTAACTCTGCAGAAAGAACTCACAGGCAGTTTTTAAACCTGCGGTACTCAAACTTTCTTTAGCTTTAGCTTGAGCTAGAATTATCTGGAGGGTTTGGTCATGCACAGTAGCTATACCAACTGCAAAGTTTTTGATTTAGTACATCTGAGCAGGGTCTTGAAATTTACTTTTAAAATAAGTTCCCCGCTGATTGTGATGCTTCTGATCCACAGTGTGACAACCACTGCTCCAGAGATTCAATTAATTTCTCCTTACTTAAATCCATTATCCAATCTCATTTTCCTGGATTTTCAGTGATGTGTTCCTCTATTCTTGCTCTGTTATTTATGAGTATAGCAAACTACCCAAAATCCAGTGGCTTAAAGCAACAATAACAATTTTTTTTTTTTAAATATTTTGCCTTCTAAACTCCTATCTGGTTAGGGCTCAGTGGTAATAACTCATCTCTAATCATCTTAGTATTAGTTGGAGCAGCTTGAAGTCTGGGAACTGGAACAATCCAAAACCTCATTTTCTCGTATGTCTGGTATTTAAAACCTTACGTAGGATTTTTGGCTGGAATACTGCATCTTCTCTATGTGGCCTGGGACTCCTAAGTACACGATTGTTGGGTTTCAAGGGTAATCATCCAAGAGAGCCAGGTGGAGGTCATATTATCTTTTATGACCCAGCTTTCAGTCATGAACAGTCATTTCTATTCATTCTATTCATGCACGTAACTACAAAGGCCTACCCGAATTCGAAGGCAGGAGAAAGAGACTCCATTTTTTGATGGGGAGTGGCAAGATTCTAGAAGAGTGTGTGAGACAAGATATATATGCATGTGTGTGTGTGTGTGTGTATACACACTATAATCCTTGCTCTCAACATAATTCCTTGACATATGGAAAAGATAATTATGTCTTTCCCCTCCCCCAAATCCAAAACTTCTTTCCATTATATCATCAGTCTTAGGCTTGAAGACCAGGTTCTTGTCAACTAAATTACATCTATGTTTGGCTATGTTTTCTTATGTGTGTTTCCTTGGGTAAAATTTTTCAAGTACATGTAGTTCTTCTGAATCTGTGGATGAGTGAATTAAAAGGGACATCTTATTTGCCCTTGATGCACTCAACAAACAATGATGAGTCAGACATAGGACAACTGCTACACATACTCCTATTCAGAAAAAGGAGGAAGTGGGAGGTACATAGTATTCACTGTTCCAAAATAATTCTGATGTCCATCCACGCACTTATTCAGTTCTTTCATTAGGGCTCAGTACTACTGCCCGGGAACAATTCTCCACGAGTTTTTGCGGGGACCTTTAGGCCCACGTCATCCTTTCTTTTCCATAAAGAACGGCTCTTGTTTGTAGCTGAATAGTTTTATTTACTTGCTTTGTGCTCATAGTGGTTCAAGGATCAAAATGTCACTTTTCATTTTCTAATGTCACTGTCTCCTTTAGTCCAAGATGGTGGTGTTTTCGACAACACAAATTCCATTAAAAATTCAGTGGGTTTTTATGAATCTTGTTTACATAGCCGAATCATACTCAACAATCTTTTTGAGGTAAATCGTCCTCCATATCCAGCTTCTTTTATGCCTTCTGATATACAGTGTTCTTAACATTTTTAGCCCTGTTGTTAATGGAGATGGTCAGTTAGATTGTTAGAGGACACTTTCTGATTGAGTGAATTGCTGAGGCAATCCTTAAATTATCTGAGATATTAAAAATGATGCCATGTTTCCTCTTTGTATTTGATATTTACTCTGAAGTCCTTTCCTATTTGAGAATCTGAGAGAGACCAATAATATAACACATTTTTATTTTTGAACTTAGTAAGACCTGGATGCTTTATTGATACTTTTAATTTTACTTGAAAGCTAACTTAAGACTTTTTCACTCATCTCTTTTTCCTCTCAATTCATCTAAGTAAGTGAAAAGGAATCAGGTGGCAATTTCAGTGTTCTGCCTAGAAATCCCTTAGCTATATCATCCAGTTCCTTAGATATATTTTCTATTTTCCACATTACCACAGGCACAGTGTGGCTACACTTTTTGTCACTGCATAACAAATGTCTCCTTTCCTCCAGCTTTCAACAATTTTTTCCTCACTATCCTTTAAGCAATCACCAGCAGCTTCTTAGAGGACCATCAAAGATCTGATTGTCTGTTTCTAATATTTCCAGTACTGTGTTAAGTAGGGGTGGTGAGAGTCGATATCCTTGTCTTGTTCCTGTTCCTAAAGAAAAAGCTTTCAGCTTTCCCCAATTCAGGATAATGTTGGCAGTGGGTTTGTTGTATATGGCTGTTACTGTGTTGAGATATTTTCCTTCTATACCTGATTTGTTTAGAGTTTTTATCTTGAAAGTATGTTGAATTTTATTAAATGCTTTTTTCTGCATCTACTGAGATAATCATATGGGTTTTGCCCTTGATTTTGTTGATGTAGTATATCACAATTTTTTAATTCTGTGATTTTTATTCTTTTTTTAAATTGAAACATAATTTATTTTACATATCTGTGGGATATAGTGTTGAATATGAATACCTGTGTGCAATATAGATGCTCAGATCAGGATAATTAATATAGTCAACATTACACAATGTATTCATATTTTGGAGCTCTCTACCAATTTCTTGCTTGTGTGTGTTTTGCCATTCTTGCATCCCTGGGATGAATCCCACTTGGTAATGATGTATAACCTTTTTGATGTGCTGCTGTATTGTATTCACTAACGTTTTGTTGAGAATTTTTGAACCTATGATATTGGCCTGTAGTTTTCTTTTTTTGTTTTTTCTTTTCTAATTTTGGTGTCATGGTGATGCTAGCCTCCTAGAGTGAATTTGGGAGAGTGACCTCTGTTTCAATTTTTTGAAATAGTTTGAAGAGAATTGGAATTAATTACTCTTTAAATGTTTGGTAGAATTCAGTAGTAAAGCCATCTGGTCTTGGCTTTTTCTTTGTTGGGATACTGCTGATTACTGCTTCAATCTTGTTGCTCATTGCTGGAGGTGAGAGATCTCTACAATGAGAACCACAAATCACTGCTGAAAGAAATTAAAGAGGACACAAAAAGATGGAAAGATATTCCGTGCTATTGGATTGGAAGAATTAACATTGTGAAAATATCCATACTATCCAAAGTGATCTCAGATTCAATGCAATCTCCATCAAAATACCAATGAGATTCTTCCTAGAAATAAAAACAAACAAAAAACAATCCTAACATTCATATGGAACAACAAAAGACCCCTATAGCCAAAGCAATCCTGAGCTTAAATAAATAAATAAATAAATAAATAAATAAATAAATAAATAAATAAATAAATAAATAAATAAATAAAAATAAAGCTGGAGGCATTACACTACCTGACTTCAAATTATACTTAAAAGCTATAGTAGCCGAAACAGCGTGGTACTGGCATAAAAACAGGCATTCAGACCAATGGAACAAAATAGACCACCCAGAAATCAATCAACATACAGCCAACTGATCTTTGACAAAGTCACCAGTGCCATACATTGGGGAAAAGACCATCTCTTCAATAGATGGTACTGGGAAAACTGGACACTGGATATCCATGTATGGAAGAATGAATCTAGGCATCATACCTATCACCATATAACAAAATCAACCCCAAATGGACTAAAGACCTAACTATAAGACTTGAAACTATAAAGTTCCTAAAAGAAAACAGGGGAATCACTTCAGGATGTAATACTGGGCAAAAGACTTTATTAATAAGACCACAAAAGCACAGACAACAAAAGAAAAAATAAACAAATGGGATTATATCAAACTAAAAAGCTTATGCACAGCAAAGGAAACAATCAATAGAGTGAAAAAGCAACCTATGGAATGGGAGAAAATATTTGCAAACTTTGCATCTGATAAGGGATTAATATCCGGAAAATACAAGGAACTTAAACAACAACAGTGAAATAAAGTATCCTGATTAAAAAATGGACAAAGGAGCTGAATAGACATTTCTCAAAGGAAAATATGCAAATTGCCAACAGACACATGAAAAAATGTTCAACATCACTAAGCACTAGGGAAATGCAAATCAAAACCACATCGAGATATCATTTTACCCCAATTAGACTGGCTATTTTCAAAAAGACAGAGAATAATAAATGCTGGTGAGGATGTGCAGAAAGGAGAACCCTCGTACACTGTTGGTGGAACTGTAAATTAGTGCAGCCATTATTGGAAAACAGGATAGAGTTTCTCATACAAATACAGTTGGAACTGCAAGACTATCCACAATTCCACTGCTGAGTGAATACCCAAAGGTATGAAAATTATCATATGGAAGGGGTATATGCCCTCCTGTGTTTGTCACAGATCTATTTACAGTAGCCAAGAGATGGAACCAATCTAAATGTCCATCAATGGACAACTGGATGAGGAAAATGTGGTATATATATATACAATGGAAAACTACTCAGCCATAAAAAAGAATAAAATTCTGCCATTCACAGCAATATAAATGAACTCAGAGAAAATTATTTTACATGACATAAGCCAGGCACAGAAAGAGAAATATTGCATGTCTTCACTCATTAGTGGGAGCTAATAAATAAATAAATAAATAAATAAATAAATAAATAAGGATGAAAGAAAGGTATAACAATCACATTAATACATTGAACTTTCAAAAGGAGAGAACAGAACTGTGGTTACTAGAGGTGGGAAAGGGGAGAGGGAAAGAGGGTTAGTGAGAAATTGGTAAAAGGTCACAAAGCAATGATGAATATACTAATTATCCTGATTTGATCATCACATGTTGTACGCAGGTACTGATATTCAACTCTGTGCCCTACAAATATGTATAATCAATTATGTTTCAATAAAAAATCCCTTGAATTGGGTTGCATTTTAATATTAAAATTTTATATTAAAGGTAAAAATTATGTTATTCCTCTGGTAATGTCTGAATGAAATACTGCTAGTTGTGCTATAGATAAAATAAAATTAGCTGCAAATAGAAATTAAATAATATTAATTAGAAAGTCGTATATAGACAATAAATCTATATTATCTAAAATAAGATAATTCTTACTAAACTCTTAGCTAACAGCAATAAATCATTTAAAGTTCTGTGATAACGATAGGGACCATAATTACAAGCAAATGTAAAAAATCCTAATGAGGGACATTTTAATTATCGACTGAACCATCCTCACTTGAATATTAATAATATTTTTTATATATTCTGATGCAAAACAACTTTTATTGACATCGTTACATTTGTTTCTTGGTCCCTGAAAAAAACCTCAATATGTGTTAAGGTGAAGTAAATACATTAGAGCCAGATAAGATATTTCAGTTTGAGTTACAAAGTTGCTTGGAACTTACAATAAAAAATTTAACAACATACTTTTCAAATAATCTTGAACACTACATAAATCTAGCTCAATGAAGACAGAAAGAACAATTTCACTCATCATCTACAGTATTACTGTAACACTTTTGAAACTACACAGAGTCTCCTTAGAATTACAGTGTTTACAAATATAATTTCTGCATCCTCATGCATAACAAATATTACCTTTTAATTTTTGATAAAATTAACACTTTTTAAATTCCATAACAAAAGTGTCTTAATTTAAAAGGTAGGGTAAAACAAAATAAAGAAATTAAAATTACTTACAATTTCACTTTTAAGAAATAATCATGCTAATATTTTATCAATTTCCTTCTATTCAATTGCTTCCTTGTTCTTTTTCTACCTTCCTCCCTTTTTTCTTTTTTTGCCTTTCTTTTTTTTTTATCAATTTCTTTCTATTCAATTGCTTCCTTATTCTTTTTCTAGCTTTCTCCCTTTTTTTCTTTTTTTTTTGCCTTTCTCAGTTTTTCTTTATAATTATCATACACAGTGGGTTTTTTTTTTTTTTTTTTTTTATCTTAACAGGCACTGAGCTAGAATGTCACTGTTAAAAAGTTTATATAGAGTTAGATGTGATAATATGCTTCATCTATGTTTAAATAATTTTATGTTTAAACATACAAGGTTCATGTGTTCATTTCATATTTTAAACATTTATTATCATAGACAGTCATACATCTCTTATTGGAAGCATATTTTTTGCACTCAATTAGCATAGGCTTTTAGCTGGAGATTTTAGAGTTGGAAACTCTAGGATGCTGGTAATGTGAGCTCCTGTGAGCTCTCTAAATATCACTAAGGCCCCTCCAAGTCTAAGGGGAAAAGAGTAAATCATAATGTCTATTCAAAGACATTTTATAAGTGAATGTATTTCTGATTGTAAAGTCCATTCAATCTAAACACACTTAAAGTGTCATTTGTGCCTCATGAAAGAGCAGACACAATTCTAAAGGGAAATGGGTTGCACCAGTGATTTTTATATTAAAGGAATGTTTGCTTCAAAATACGGTTTATATTATTTAAAAGTTCTCCTTCAGTTACATTTCAGCCCAGACTTCAAATCATGACACACACTGTTTTCTGACTTTTTAGCCACCAAGAAAGTATTCCATGATCAAAAACCAGTGTGCTTGCACAAGTTAGCTGCTTAGTAAAAACACTATTTCTAGGAAAAAAGAGAGGGAACACAGACAACTATTTCCAAGACTATTGTTGTTACAGAGTAATTTTTTTTCAAACTTCAGCTATTAAAGGGGAAGTTTGGCTAGCAAAAGGTACATATTTCAAAGCTTCTTTCAAAGAGAGAGGTTATTTTCTGTTATGGTTACCTGAATGAGAAATAAATTGTAAAAGCTAACTGACCAATAAATGGATTTTGAGGGTGCAATTTAGTTGGACTTTCCACCTTTTTCATTTGAATACTGTTTTGATTACCATTTTCAGAAGCTTTCAAATGTTTACAATTTATCATAAGGGTCTTCTTTTATACAGCACAGTACCTCCTTCCAGCAGGCACATCCCAGCATGACTCCAGCATTTTTAAAGAGGGGATGACTCCTAATAGCCTAGTTTTTCAACGGTAAGTGGAATAAAGGCTAATTGCAACAAACCACCTCAGTTTAGTAAAACTAGAAGTCTCCTGGCCAGTCAGACAAATCCATTAGGATTTTATTGGGTCCTAAAAAGAGTTATGTGATTTCCTGGGATCCAATCCTTGTCAATCAGGCATGGTAAATTGGATTCTTGAATAGGGAAATCCCTTAGGGAGAGTAGATGTTATCTAGATCAGATGCAGTGATTTTTTCGACTCTGTGCTCACTAGGTTCTGTTCTCTCTTTAGTGAACCAATAAAACCATAATAAGTATTGATTAACCCATTACTGAGCATTATCCACTGGCTTCTGCCTGGCTGTATTTAAACAATGCATTGTACTTTCACAGTGCCACTGTACAGACACTTGCTTTGCTTTGGCCCTCTTGCCAAGGTGGTGCCAAGTGTATTTCCTTTTAGTGCACACTAAATATTTCAATTATGCTACCTTTGTCAGCTTTCAAGGTGTTCTGCTGGTTTTCTGAAGAAAGAAAGCTATGCAATTGCTTCCAGTACAATTGAATATATGTATAATTCAAGTGTGTGAATATTTTTAAATCTTAGGTATTGTTTTACACTGGGGGAAAAAAAATAAAAACCCTCTTTACAAGACCGAAGACAGTTTTTCAAGGTGGTAAAGAAACTGTCTTTTAAATTAGTCTTGCATGTGTATCTTTGAACGAAGTGTGTAATCTTCTAATCAATTATGATGTCAGCATAGGGTGTTTTCATTAGCACACAGCTGATTTCATTAACTATTGAAACATTCAAGAGACAGCAAAACTATGGTTTGTCTGATGCTGTGAAGTTTTAGTGGACGTGTTTAAGATTCCCCTATAAATTGACTGTTCATGAGTGAAAGTTAAATTTCTGGCAAGGCTGCTCTATAATATTTTTAGAATCTCCTTCTAAGTGCTAGCTTCCTCCTGGCTCTCTGGTTTTCTTTCCACGTGCTACTTAATACTTAGAAATGCAAAGATCAACCACACAAATTAAGTTTGATTAGAGGAGACAAGGTCATGTGCTGAATAGGAGATAGGTCAATCTAAGGCATTAATGCAGAAACATTTTTTTGTACATTCACATGAATTATTATGCTTTTAGAAGCTATTTTGTTTCAAATTTATTCTGACCACATACACGATTTTTAGGAAAAAATGTGGTTTGAGAAATTGATATATATTTAAGTTATTTTGGAGTTTATAGTCTCCAAGCTTATATTGCCTTTTGTGTTCATTACAGAATAGTCATTTGATCAAGTGATTTTCAATACACTGTCAAAATAAATTACATTCACTTCATTAGATGTACAGGAAGTGTAGCCAAAGCAGGGACAAGTATTAATTTAGGACTCTGCAGAAACTGACACTCCATCTTATGACCCTGAGGCTGTATTATTCAAGATACCTAGTGATGGAAGGAAGTCTGTCTCCATAGCAATTACCTAAATCTTTTATCAGTCATTTCTGGAAAGAAAATTAGAGCAATTGTGTCAGGATGGTCATATGGCAGAAATTGCACACTCATTCAAACCACTTATGTCTCTGACTTTGTCCTCACTTCGTGGCAGCTTTTGTTTACTACTCTGTGTTAGAAAGCTTGATTGGGCTTGGGAAAATGTGCCAAACTGTATCCATAAAAGGGTGGCCTTTGTTTTCTTCTCATTTCTTTTTCCCTTTCCTTTCTTCCTTCCTTCCTTCCTTTCTCCTTTCTTTTTTATTTTTTTATTTCTTAGTACAACTGTGAAATTATACTGCTTCTGTTTATTAAGCAAATCACTGAGATAAGGCTAACAATGTAAAGAAACTCAATTAGAAGCAGTTAAAATAAGTTGCAGCAGCACTTCCTCCTTATCATGAATTTAGTTATTATTAAACTCGGTAATATTTAATAATCAGGTGATTGCCAACTTGGGGAGAAGATTGAGAAGAATATATCCCCTCTCATATTTTATGACTCATGAATATTAATTGATTAGATAATTGATGTCACACCAGTAAACTTGTTAGCATGGAGAACTATTGCCTAAATATGATATTGTTGATGTAGAAGCTTTAAAAATATTTAAAAAATTAATAACCACAGAGGAGTTCTAGCTGCACTATGGGAAAAGCATCAAAAATCCCTTTGAACATTTAGGTTTTTGCATGATTGGAGTTTGAAATAAAAATGAAAAGCTTAACTCAATCAATAAGAGTTTCAGTTTTCATTGAGTCGTATGAACAACATAGCCTAAGCTTTCCCTTCAATTCCTTGTTCAGGAAAATTTACAATTAATGGCTTTTTACAACAGCAAAGATACCCCCTTCTTCATGGCTCAGCCAGGGACCTGCCAGACTAATCTATTCCCAGTGGGCTGGCCATGGTCCTTTACTCTATCTGTCTTAGCATATCGATTTCTGAGCTGTCTTATTGGTTCCTAACATAATTATAGCAGGAGTGGGTCTCTTAGTACAGCTAATACATTTACACCATGGCATCCAGGGGAGCTTATTATAACGGCATCCGGTAGTGCCGCTGTAGTGAAGGGTCAGTTTCTATTTCCATTATAAACCCCATTTTTCAGGGAGTTTATACCTTTGCAGTTTTAATTTATTTAAAGGGGGGAAAAACCCCCACAAAAAACCTGGCTTTGTGTCATCCAAGATCCAAATATTTCTGCCCTTAAAAGTTAATAAAACTGAAGTTTCTATCCCTGCCACACTTACGAAATTTTCAGGAAAACAAATGATATTTTCTATTCTTATGGGATCTTTGACTTAGCAACTAATTTGACAGATAGTTCAGTTGTGGTATCAATAGAAGTGGTTTTCATATTCTTAACACTTATGAATAGCATTTATTATTATGTTTCATCTACAAAAGATATGACTCCCAGCCCTCAAAGATTAAGAAAATATGTTTATCCACCTAACAGAGATTTGACAGAAACACTATTTATTAAAATTTAAAAAATTACTATCAAGATGATCTTTCACTAAAATAGTTATAATAGAAAACTCTTTCTAAATGCTATAGCACAATATACAAAAAAAGAAAAGTAGTTCATGTAGGACAATGTTGTTAACTTAGCAAAATTTAAGATACAAAGAAGATTTTAAACAATTGACTGATAGACACTTGGTTTGTATTTTTGTACATTTGAAAAATATGAAACTGTCCTATCTCAAAGCCAGCGTGGCTAATTGGGACGTTGGAAGACTGGACATAGATGACTCACTCAATTCTTGGATGTACATTTGAGATGTTAAGTAGTAATCACACATTAATGGACATTTCACTGAGGTGTTGTGTCCTAGGATCTTAGAATTCAAAGTGAATTCCAGGATCTGCTTGCTTGTGTTTTCTGTGACCCTTTTTAGAAGTGATGGAAGATAGTGCTAAAAACCCCAAATGAAATTGGTGGAATGATTAACTCATGATCTTTAGAAGATTCCATGCCTGTATTTATGCTATACAATTTCTAATTAAGCTATGGTAAAATGAAATTCATATAATAGCCACACTGGCACTGGAATCATTTCTATTTATTACATGTAATAACCGTGTGACAAATTGATAGTATTTATGACATTATATATGCATTTTAATTTATATATATTTAATATATATTATATAATACATGAACATACATTACAAATGTATGTATATAGATGAGATTTTTTGATAACTCAAAATTTACTTCTCTAAGGAAAACAAAAATACATTGATTTCTAAATTCAATTGTATATTCCTTGATATAATAAACTTAAAATAATAAACAAGTTTTTTCACTTTCAGTATTATAATTTTGATTATCAGTTACCATATTTTTCTCTGCTGTAATACTGGATATTTGGAATGTGTTTTGATTCATTCGTTTCACCTAGTTTTATGGCAAGCATTGGGCTAAGCACGGAGAGTGGAGAAAGAGTTAAAAATAAAAAGCCATCCTGTCTACAAAAGCTTATATTTAGAAAAGAAAAAAATGTTATAAATTCCATAGTAGAAGTAAGTAAAAAATATTGATGGGTCCAAAGCCCAGGAGATAATGACAATTCTGACAAAGAGAGTCAAGGAAGGCTATACAGAAGACATGATATTGGAATTACACTTTCTAGGATGAGTAGAAAGTTTGGCCATACGCTAAATAGCTTCAAGTTATCATGACTGATTGAACAATTGATTTGTCTATGTATTTTAACTACCTGTCTTATACTTGTATAGATAGCTGTTTTCAGTGTACTTTCCTATGACAACATCTACTTTTTCCCCCTCATTCTCATTTATTTCTCTTAATTTATGGTAGACTCAGAAACCAAGAAACACACATTAGGACTACAAAAGGAGAAAAAATTATCTAGGATCTGGGTGGCCATTTTAATGGCTCTATAATATGTGAAGTGCAGGTACTTTAATTCATATATTTTGCAATATCTATGACAGTACTTCAACAAGTTCATGGAAGGATTTGTATTATCTTTTAATTCTATTTTGCCACCAACCTTTTGAAGTACTTTAGATGCTATTAGCACCTTTTGGCTTAATTATTGCTGCATTCTAATTATAGATGTTTGCTAAACAGTTCAGAGTTTAGAGTAAGTAAGGTAAATATCTGAATTAGTGTTTTTGTACATCAGAACAAATCTGTTCTCTTCTTCTTAGTAGATATCACAGATAGACTTGTGATTAGCTGCAGCTGCCTGACTGCTATCTAATCAATGAAATATGAGAGAGAGAGATAGGTGTCACTTTCAGGAGATGGCTTTTAAGATGTGGGTATACTTGCATGCTCTCTTTGACCTACTTTAGGCTAGATAGAATGGCCTTAGTGTGAGGAACCACCGCATACTAAGAATGGAATGGAAGGTGCTCGAAGGTCCTGAATGGTCCTGGGGGAGGATCCGTGCTCCCTTAGCCTGCACCATCCCTAACCAGAGACAACCAATTGGACTATTATAGGAGAGGAAAAGAATATTCCATTTATTTGCAAGGGAGTGGTGTCTATTTTTTACTATAACCCACATCACCTAAATTAGTACAATACGTTGTATGTGTGTATGGATATATACGGAATTGTATATATACTAATTATCGGTTCTAATTTTACAGATTGTGTACATCAGATGTCAACTTCCAGAAATTTCAATATTTTACATCTTGTATTCTTAAATGCATTTTTATAAAGTTGCTTTTTGTTTTGTTTTATTTATTTTTTAAATTTGTTTTCTTCAGAGAAATCCTGGTAACTTAACAAATGCAGTGCAATAACTATATGAAATGCGGGGTTACTAATTACTTTTTAAATAATTTGACAAGCTCACTTCAAATAATGTATTAGTAGCTTCAGACAGGACTTGTTCAAACTTCTTACCAAATGGGCTAGTAGCTTTGTATCCATTAAGATTCAGCCCAACTGATGAAATATCACTCCTTTCTGTTGTGGATTATAGTCTTTAAATCATTGTAAATATACAGATTCATATAATTTAAAAATTAAAAAAAAAAACAGACCTCATGATTATGTTACCAACAAGTGAACCTTTGAAGTTTATAAACTACATCAAATTAGAATAAGTTTTACAGCATTTCAGCCAGCCCACTTGAGTCATTTAGATTTTGCCAGAACATTTCACAAAATATTATGGTTAGATATTTTATACTAAAAATAAACTTTAAGCGGACATTTAACTTCTTTTTTTTTTAAACATTTTATGGGTTCTGTATGAAGCATGGAATTGCAGAGGCACAGGAATTTTACAAATAATGAGGTGAAAACAGCTTAACCAAACTTTTCAAATCTTCAAAAGCATTCTACTCTGGTTTAAAATAAAAGTGCCTGCAGATTTTCAGTCACAGGAAGGTGGCTGGACATTACATTTCATATTCATAAAATTGGCTTTTTCTTGGTAAAGATGGCTTTACCTCTCCTGTCACAACAAACAAAAATTGCCAACTATTTATTTCAGTGTTCCTAATTGTTGTCAGAATGTGACCCAAAACTGTGACACAATTTTTCAAAGTCAGGCTTGCACCAGGCACACGCATTTATCAATGTTTATGCCATGTCGCAGCACTTGTGAAGGTCTGTTTTTATTTAATTCTTGAGATTTTGTTGTTAATGGGAAAAGTGTCTCATAAATTAGGGAGGTTCTCAATTACAAGCCTGACAGAGATTGATTTGGGTTCTGCTGTTGGTCACTACCAGCAAGTGAAGGCCGCAGAAACCACAACTCCAGCTGATGCTGGAGCCACTTCAAAGGTGACATGGAACAAGTGTTCATTAAGAAGTGAGAGAATGGTTGGCGACACATCCATGTGGTGTTTGTGTTTTGTAGCAGTGATCGATACGAGTATTCCCTCATATCTAGTTACATAAGTCTTTGTGACAGAATAATGTAACTTTAAATTATTTGCATATAGATTTTTAAAAACTAACAGAGCAAATTAAAACCTTCGAGAAGCCATCAAACATAAACAAAGAAAACATGTTTTAAAAGATTTGAAAGTGTAGCCATTACCTTGGAAATACACAAAATAAAATGGTCTGCACCTGAAAAACAGACACAAAATGCAAACTTAAAAAATCTAACTTGAGCAGCTGAATGTCATGAATTCTTTCCTAAAGCACATTAAGAGTTAAGATTCAATCAGCTAGAATTGTAAGAGAATTCCAAAATAAAACATTATAATAAAGAAATGCCTGGATTCTAATCTTTTGAGACAGAAATTATGGTGAAGTTTTTTTTTAAAAGAAAGGATTTTTTTCTTTAGCTTTAGCCTAGATAATCCATTTGAATAAAGTTTTTATTGCCTTTTTGTTTTATT
This sequence comes from Cynocephalus volans, assembly GCF_027409185.1. NCBI lineage: Eukaryota > Metazoa > Chordata > Mammalia > Dermoptera > Cynocephalidae > Cynocephalus > Cynocephalus volans. The sequence continues at coordinate 32,547,461 of NC_084474.1, read as the reverse complement.
TTTAAAAAGAACTACATGGTATTAAAGGACTTAATGTACTTGGAAAAATCCAGGTATATTTTCTGCCTAAAATAATGGGTAAGAGCTATTTTGGATCACAAACTACTTTTCAAAGTGAAAAGTAAAAAGTAAGTAAAATACAGAAAACAATGATCTGAGAGATACCATGTTTGCTTTAATTCCCAGGAAGATTCAGCACGGTGGAGTTGGTACAACAACCTTTTTCCTCTAAATTCTTTATATCATGCCTTGACTACTAAACACAGGTATGCTGTTCTAGTTGTTGACAGCAGATTACTTGTTTCCATGATTACGTAAGACAGAATAAGTGTAAAAGTTAAAAGATGGAGGACTTGAGGACAGTGAATTCTAAAGTTAAACAAAATGTCTCAATTATGAGGCTCACTCAAGATATTACTGAGTGTAAACAAAACACTCCCTCAGTCTGATTTTTTACTTTCTAAGACAAAGAGAGATACTTTAAAAATATGTGTATATTACAGCATTTTAGGATTCTGATATCTACTCAGGTGCCATCAGAGAGCTTCAAATTTGGGAGATTGTGTGTGTGTGTGTGTGTGTGTGTGTAAATTTTAAAATAATGTATATAAAATAGTTGTTCTATGTCTATTCTCTTTGTCCATTCCCCATTAAATAAGTTAAACAATTATTTAAACTCATCAATTTTATTGCAAAATCTGAAATAGAAGAGTAAATACTTCAAACTTTTCTTCAAAAATTATATTTGATCTATATTTTTAATAATGTAAAAACAAGACATTAAATATGTTATTTATAGTTTTAGGATTCTTGGGTTTTTTTTAGTTGAAAAATATAGTGTTAGGATATTTGTGTGCAGTGTAGACAATAAAACTGGACAATGTTTCCCTGGAACTGAAATAAACAATTCAGACTTTTCTATGAGAAAGGAATAAAACCCGTTTTCTTAGGAGCAAATATAAACTGAAAGTGCTTTCGAGAGAAATAAAACTGTGTGCCCTAAAAGTTAAAGTTCTTTTCTTTTTAAAAGTAACATCACAGGGCCTTGGGATTATTTTTCTGCTTTCCATTGTTTTTAAAGTTACCTAAGGCAAGCGTGGAACATACATTGACTCTAACAGTGTTTTACAAACAGGCTCCATGAAATAGCACATTTGTTAGAAGCCAAGGATGAATATCAGTATAGTTATTAAATTACTGTTCTTTAAAAAAACATTAGACAAATAACAGGAAATCACGCTGTGCAGCAGGATAATATAATAAGGCTTCAATTATAAGAGTTATGAACAATAAGTGAGCCTCTAAATGGCAAAGTTGAAGTGGCCTTTTATTGTAACTTAACATTTTCATGGTTTTGCACTTAAATCACTGTTTCTTAAGCAGACGTTTATCTACGTAGTGTATAGAATTTTCTATAAACCTATAGAGTGATAGCATTTGAAGAAAATTACTTTGCAGTTTAATTTAATGAACATTACTTACAGCTGTATTTCAGTTTCTAGTGCCTGAGTGAATGTGTTAACAACTTTGCTAATTAGAAGGACCCAAGTCTCATACTCCTCTTGGCCTTAGTTTACTTTGTTACAACATGGCTTCAAGGAAAACTGAAAATGTAAATGTTACATGTGCATTGGATAGAGTGCTAAGATTGTAAATGGCATACCTCATGAGCAGGAGTACAGGGCACAAAGAAATTCCTAAATATTTTAGAAATTCATAAGTCCCCTATTACCGTAATAACTGTATCATTCTGATTCATTTAATCTAGCAGTGATTAATTCTTATGTTGCCCTTTAGTTAATCCACTAACCAGCAAAATTCTTCAGCGACCACCTCAAATATCAAGACCTCTTTGAAGGCCTTCTCATTTTCATCACAAGTGTAATCTATTACTTCTGTATGCCAGTTTCTTCTCTACATTGAGAAGATTACCTGGACTATATAAGCTAGGTCTTTCTAACTGCAAAGCTCGTTCTCTTCCATCATTTGCTATATTGCTGCTCAGTACTGTTCCAGGTGTGAAATGAAATAGTTCAAGGGTAGTCTGAATCATAAATACCACTCTGTATCATAGATGGCTTTATGCTCCTTCTTAAATAAGTAAAACAAGCCACTGCACTTTGATTCTTCCTACATATAGGATGAGCAACTTCCTAGATGGATCCTGAGCCCTGTATGAGAGATTGGGGAAATAAAGGACATTGCATTATTGGCTTCAATTTTCACTCCTCCACTTATCAACCCTTTTCCATGGCCTCATCATCCGTGTAGTGCATATTCCTTGACTTTGATCTTGAGTATGTGACTCATTTTGGCCAATGATAAATAGGCATAAGTGATAGTGTGCCACTTCCAGCCTGGGCCATCAAGGTCTCACATGTTTCTGCTTGCTATCTTCCACCTCAGCCATTGCCATGAGAAGCACATGTGCTGGCTAGCCTGTTGGTCCTACGAGGATGCAGAGCAAAGCTGCCCAGCTGAACACAATCCAGAGCAGCTGAACCCCACAACTGGACCATAGACATGTGAACAATAATAGATGACTGTTGCTTTAAGTCACTTGGTTTGTGGGTAGTTTCCTATGCAACAGTATCTGTGACTAATGCACCATGTATAAGAACAAAGAGATCACACTGAGTTAGCATTGATTCAGCAGATACTATTTGCAATAAAAAAAATAAGATAGTATTTTATTGCTCAGTAAGACCTTGCCACCAGAATGTTTTGATTCCTAATATTGCTAAACTATTTTGTGATAAGCTAAATAAAGTCATGAAGTTCATAATAACATGTGTTTCTGGTCAGATTTAATCCTCTACTTCTGACATACATTCTTATAGGAGTTGGATCAGAACTGGCTGGGTTCTTGGTGGATCACTGTAGGTAGGAGGGAAGTGGTACTCTAATGCCTCTTTTAACATATAGCATCCTTCTTTTAAGGATGATACATTGAGACTAAATCAAGCTTGTGTCCTTTACAAGAAACCAATATTGTGAAATTACAAGGCCCAAACGGGACAGCAACGTCACATTCACTACCCTCTATATTATCTAGCTATATCCTCTAGCTAACTCACAGAAATTCCAATGTGGCTCTGAAGAATTAAAACTGATATGTTCTAGTGCCCAAAGTTCTCAGGATAAATTCTGATATGACCACAGCCTAAGTTCAAGATGAAACAATGAAGAAAAAAGACAATTATGGTCCTGTCCCTGTGGCCAAAGAGCCACCTTTTAGAGTTGAGCTGTGTTTTAACTTAAAGCATGTTTGGCTTGCCCTTGAATAGAGCTCAGCAATCCTACTAAATGTCTCTGGCCAGCTTCCCGTGTAATCATCTCAGCTTGTAAAGTTTCATTACTACTCTAAGACTTCCTTCTTCTACCTCTCCCCTCTCCATATTCAGAACAATGACTGTTATTCTTATTTCACGCAGAAAATAAATGCTATAAGGCATAAAATACCTCCATTTTTTTGTCCTTCCATTTGTACATCTATTAGCATTGGCACCAATCTCAGGAATTGTTGCTATGAGAAGCTTCTTTTCTAATGCGATCCTAATTTGTTCATATAAGCTCTTGAATCCTGAGTCCTCAACCTTTCATTTTCCACTGACTTCTTTCGTATGTATGCATGCTGACATATATTCCACTTTTATGCACTTCCCAACTCATTGTCCTCTCCCTAGATATTTTCATGCAACTTTGCTTTAGAACAAGGGTTTTAAAAGAGTAGATTAACTTTCCATTCCACCTTAATAGTGCCATTGTTGTCAGCCTAAGTTTCCCCAAATATTACTGCAAAAGTGGAACAAATAGATATAAACCAAAGTTGCTTGGAAACATTATGCAAGAACCAATACAAGGAGGATTTGAGGAGCTAAAATTCTAGAGGGAAGAGGGTACAAAGAAATGTGTTCTGCACTAACACCTGCATTTTTTCTTTTTTTTTTTTTTTTAACCAGGGGTGATTCACCACTTCTTGCTATAGACGAATAGTGTTCCTTCAAAAATAGGCAGACTCTATGCAGAAGAGAAAGAATTTAAAGTTAGGAACTGCCAAAGCAGCTAGTACTTGAGGGGGGACATCCTACAGAGGAGAGAACAACAGAGTAGTAGACCCAAAAATGTGTGAAGTATCTCCTTGGGATGTGTGCTGAGTCTTAACCTGCACTGGCAGAAGTTGACAGCACAAAAATCCCAAAAGAAAGCAGTGGGTGGGAATGCCAAGGAGACAAGCAAAGATGTCAGTAACTGGGAGGTGCTAGAAAGGTAGTAGTTTCAGTTCAAGCTCCATGCTGGTAAACATCCCAGACTTTCAATGAGAACCTCAGAAATTCCTTCAATACAACAACACTAATATTGATGGCTGTTTTTCCAACAGAAACAATGAAAGGAAGAAGATAGTAGAACGACATATTTAGAGTTCTTAAAAATCCCAAACAAAAATACCACCTTAAACTTCCATCCACAGTGAAAATATTCTTCAAGGTGAAGGTAAAGAAAAAGTGCAGACAATCCAAATGTCAACCAATGAGCAGATAAAAAGAGGTATATTCATGCAATGGAATATTATGTAGCAATAAAAGGGAGTGAAGTTTTGATACATGCTTCAACATTAATGCTGTAATTCATCAAGTAATGGCAATGAAATATTAAATTTATTTGTTAAAAAACAACTAATAAAGGAGAAAAATGAAATAAGAAATAAGTGAATAATCCAAAAGCAGTCAACAAAGAGAAATGATGAAACAAAGTAAAGATAGCAGGAAGGAAAACAAGCAAACCAAAAATATTTTAAAATTTACTATATTAGCATAACATGAAATATAAATTGAATAAATAATTGAGTTAGAAACAAGGATTGTCAGATTGAATAAAAAAAGAAACCCAGACATATTCTGTTGATAAGAAACACGAGTTAAATATAAAGATTATATTTATATTTATAAAATAAAGACTTAAGTAAAATATTAGCCATGAAAACACTACTAGAAGAAAGCAGCTATATTTAGTATAGAAAAAGTAGACTCAGAAAAATTATTATGAGATAAAAGAGGGCCAGTTGATAAAGAAGAAAAGGCCAGTTCAGCAGAAACATATGTAATCCTAAATTTGCCTATATCTTCCACAGTGAAAAAATTTGTAAAGCAGAACCAAAAGAAGAATTACACAAATCTGTAATCCTATTCTCAGTAATCGCAAAAAAAAAATGGCAGAAATAAAAATTAGTAAGGTTAAAGGTGATTTGAACAACATATTAACCATTTTGAACTTACTGTCATACGTCACACACTATGGCAGAATATCTGTTCTTTCCATGTGCACACAAAACATTTACCAAAGTAGACCATATATTGAACCATAAATTATCAACATTGCAAAGAATTAAAAGTATTGTCTGCAATAAAAGATAACTAGAAAATGGCTAAAATTTGGAATATTAAACTCTATACTTCTAAACAAATAACGATCAAAAGAAGGGAATACAACGGGAAAAAAAGGAACTGAATGATAGTTAAATTAAAACAAATTATATCTTGTTGGTTGCAGCTCAAGCGTTTTTTAAGTGAAATTAATAGCTTTACATAAATATATTAGAAGAGATGCAAGTTGAAATTCATCTAAATTTTTAAAATAATCTAGAGCTGTACTGACAGTCAGAGGTCACTATCAAGCACTTGAAATACTGTTAGTGCAACTAAAGAACTGAAGTTTTAATTGTATTTGCTAATTTAAATAATTTAAATTGGTATTAAATATAATTTAAATACCAAACTCCATAGTTACACTAGAACACTTCAAGTGCTCAATAACATATGTGCCCAGTGGCTATGGAATTAAAATATTATATTTGATATAGAGTATTGTCAACATCACAAAATATTCTATTTGACAGTGTTGATCTAGTTTAACACAAAGAAAATTAAATACCACAAGAAAAACTATAAGAAAGAAACTAATACAAATAGGAGCAGAAATAAACTAAATAGAACATACACAATATAAAAGACAAATAAAGCCATAACTTAGTTCTTTCAAAAAAATTAACACTTAGCAAGACTGATCAGTGGAAAATGATAGAAAACACAATTTGCCAACATCAAAAATGAAATAGTGTTTAAGATCACAAAACCAGAAAGCCACCAAAGAAAAGAAAAGAGAGAGAAAAAATTAGTGGAAATAATTACAGATTCTTAATGACATTTAAAATTATTAAGAAAATATTAAGAAAAACTTAATGTTAATAAATTTACTGACAGAAGAAGTAGGCAATTTCCTTATAAGGCACAACTTAATAAGACTGACAGAAGAAGAATGGAAAAGATGAAGAATTCTATACACATAAAAAAAATTAATCTTGTTTTAGAACCTTTCCCATAAAGAAAAATCTAGGCCCAGATGATTTTAACAGCAAATTCTTTAAAATATTTAAGGAAAAAAAATTTCAATCTTACACAAAGTCTTTAACTCTTCTTCTCTTCCTAGTATAACCTTGATACCAAAACCATACATGGAGATTTCAAATAAGAGTACTAAAGACCAACCCCTTTCAGGTATAGATGTGATGTATAGATGCAAAATTCTTAAAGAAAAATGTGAAGAAATGGAATCTGGCAACATATAGAGACTTTTTAAATAGACAGATATAAAACTTTGCTCTCTCTCTCTCTCTCTCTCTCTCTATATATATATATATATATAATTATGAAAAAGTAGAATCTCTACCAAGAAATCAGAGTTGGTTTAACATTTGAAGTTCAATTGATGCAATTCACCTCATTAATGAGAAAAATAAATAATGAACATCTCAATAGGTGTATAGAAAACATTTGACAAAATTCTACACTGATTGATCATTAAAAAAAAACTCTTTAGTTATATCTGGTTACATATAGTAAGTGAATGTGTAACAAACAGATAAACAAGAAAAAATAGAGTAAAAATATTTTAATAATACAAAGTAAGTCAATAAAGAAGTGGTGAAGAAAAGAATGTAAAGTGAATAGAAAATAAGATTTTTAAGCATTCTTTAAAAGATTACATAAGATTATGTTCTTTAAAGATTACATAAAATAATTTAGTAATTACATAAAATATAAACTGGATAAGTAATTAAATTTTTTATGTATAGGCAAATTCACTATTCTTAAAATGTCATTTCTACCCAAGGTGTTTGAAAGATTCTGTACAACCCCTACCCCCCCTCCCACAAAAGGTCTCAGTAGTTTATTCGTTTTATATGCAGACTGTGGTTCTGATATTTATATAGAAAAGCAAAGCCAAGCATAGCTAATGCAACACTGAAAATAACAACAATGAAGGAAGACATATACAATCTGACTTAAAGTGTTACTATAAATTATAAAGTTACAGTATTGTATTGGTACAAGAATAGACAAATGGACAAAGAAATCAACATGGGCAATGTGTAAATAGACTCACCCACATGCTGCAACCTGTTTTAACAACAAAGACTACTGCAAAACAGTGATGAAAGGACTCATTTTCTATAAATTGTGCTACTGCTCTTGGAAATCTATGTGGGAAAAAAATACAAAAGCTTGATACATATATCATATCATGAACAAAAATCTATTATAGATGCATGGTAAATACTTATGTAAAAAGCAAAACAATAAAGTTTCTGGAAGAAAACATAGAAGAATGTTTTTATAACACTGAGCTGGAAAAAGATATAGGAAACAGGATATAAGAATATTAATAATTTGGATTTTGCTAAAATTAAAATTAAAAATTTCTCTTTATCAAAGCACCATTAAGAATTGGGAAAGGAACGCCATGATATGGGAGAATATATTTGCAATTAATAATGTACTCTATGTTATGTAAGATTTTATCATTGGGAGAATCTAGATGAAGGGAACACAGGAAAAAAAAAAAAGAAAAGTAAGAAAAAGACGCATATTGAGAATACATACTTAACACCAAGAAATCAATAATAAAAAGACAGATAATCGAATAGAAATCTGGTCAAAAGATTTAAATATGCATTTCAGAAAAGAATGCTAATATACTTAGTTTTCAGGGGGATGAAAATTAAAACTACAATGAAATAGAGCAAACAACTGCCAGACTGGTTAAAATGAAAAAGACGGAAACCACAAATGTTGGCAAAGATACAGAACAACTCTCATACACTGCTGGTGTGAGTATAAATTACTGAAATCTCTAATTTAAATTGAAAGACTTCAGAATTTCTCTATTAAAACTAAGTGTATGCCTATATTATGATCTAAGAATTTTATTCTTAGATGTACACCGAAAAGCATTGGTTACATAGCTCCTAAGAACGTTAATAGAAGCTCTGTTTGTAATAACCAAGAACTGTTAATAAGTGTTACAAAATAGTGACTAGAAAAAAGTGGCTAAAATTTTTGAATATATTCATACAATGTAATGTAAAAGAGCAAATTATAGCTATGTGCAACAACATGGATGAATGTTGTAGTCAATACCTGAGAGAAAAAAGCTAGACCCAAAATAGCATGTTTTACATGATCCCATTTGTACAAGATTAAAGAACAGGCAAATGCAACCCATAGTGATAGAAATCAGTATAGTCTTCTTGGGATGGGAGGTTTTGACCAGGAAGAGACACAAGGGAGCCTTCTGTGGAGCTGGAAATTTTCTCTATCTTGAATTTGATGGTTGATACACATATGTAACATAAATATTCACTGAGCCCACCCCCTGCAACTTGGTCTCTTTTTACCACATTAACTGTCTCTTAAAACCTCACTGCTAACCACCCCAGTATCGGCTGCAACCAGGTTTACCCCTCATCCCTCCACTGAACATGCTTACACTAATTGGGTTCATCACTAATGACCATGTTGCTAAATTCAATGGATATTCTTAACCACTCTTCTGTCTCTCAAATCATTTATTACTCTTGCCCTACCCTCACCATTTTTTTCTGACCCTGCATACTACAGTGTCTACTGCCTCCCATGTTTTCACAAGGAGTCGGCCATGTCTTTTGATATCACAAGATTTCCATGTATGCATGACCTTTAAAACTCCTCCTCTGAGCAGATGGATTACAGCAAGGCATTTGCTCTTAACAAATGATTAGAAAAGGGACTTCTCTATTTTGTCTGAACCAGCCATGGTCCAGGGAAGATGGCCTTGCAAATGGACAGAGAGCATATTCAGCCTTTTTTTCCTCTCACCCCTTGGCTGGGAGCCTTTATGCAGAACTGCACCTGGATAAGTCTTCCTTGTGATACCTTGCCTGGAAAAAGCTCAACAAAATCCTACTCATTATATGAGTCTCAATTCAATTGTGAATTTCTTTATGATACATTCCAGGCCTTGGGCAAGTACACAGGCATCTGCTTCCTCCATGCATCCCGCATCCTCCACTAAAGCAACTGACACATTATATTGTCACCGTTTACAAGTCTGACTCCAATTTAAACAGTAATCTTTAAGGGCAGGGAATGTGTTTTTCAACTTTGTAAACTCAGTAACACACACATAATGTGGCCTATAAACACAATCAGTAAATATTTGTCGAATAAATGAATCAAATCGGTAGCAAATGAAGACAAAATAAGAATAGGTAAAAGATAAATATAATAATAGAAATAATAATGTAAGATGCAAATTGAGGAAAACTGAAATGTCCTGCATTTTTAAAACTTAAAGGATTTACATAGAATAAAAAGAAAAGTTCATTTTAGTCCTATGGACTAAAAGTTAACCTACGTTAAATACCTAAAGCCACTAGAACTTCACTTCACTTATGTTTGTTCAGTTTTTGTTTAGTAAATTATCTATACTCTATCTATCAAAGTCTAACATTTTACAAGCAAAATAATGAAGATCTAAATCTGTATTAGTCAGGGTTCTCCAGAAAGACAGAATCAATAGGATATGTTATAATTATATGAGAGGGATTTATTAGGGGAATTAGCTCACATGGCTATGAAGAAAATCCCACAATAGGCCATCCATAAACTGGATGCCAGTAGCGTGGCTCAGTCCAAGTCCAAAGGCCTCAGAACCAGGGAAGCTGATGGTGTCCTTGGTGTAAGTTCTGGAACCCAAAAGCTAAAGTGTCTCAAGCTCTGATGTCCACAGATAGGAGAGAAGAGTGTATCCCAGCTCCAGTGGATTGAGAGAGAAAACTTCACCTCTTTCCTCTTTCTTTGGTTCTCTCCAGGCCCCCAGTGGATTGGATGGTTCCCACCCACACGGAGGGTGTATCTTTCACGCCCAGGCCACTCAGACTCATACTAATCCCTGCTGGAAACACCCTCATGGACACACCTGAAAAGATTGCTTTACCAGGTTTCTCAGCATTCCTTCATCTAACCAAGTTGACATCTAGAATTAACCTTCACAATATCTGACTAGTTCAGCTTGTTCTATCAGTTCTATAACGTATGCTTTTAAAGAACTTGTTTGGTAATACCAGAGAAGGGTAATATCATCTTCAGTTCTCAGATACTATAGAAACAAAGTTCCAAGTAAAATTTACTAACTCATCCCCAAGTGTTTCTACCTAAAGATCCAACACTATACTCAGTGACATGAAAATAAACAATGGCAAAGAAATTGAGATTGTGAACGTCTTTTAAAGATTTAAAAAATTTTTATTTTTAATTTCATTTCTGCAATTTCATTTCTATGATATCTATTATCTTTAATAATGAAAATATCAAATAATTAGATGCAATAATTTTGAATGAGCAATTTTATTAAACAAGATATTATGTCAGACACTAGGGGTGATCTATAATAGTAAATAAGTTATCATCTCTCCTGTCAAGGCATTCCATCCCAAAGGATAGAGAGAGACATACAAGTACAGCTATGAGTTGAGACACAGAAATTACTTGGATTGACTTTCTATAACACACCTTATCAACAGTGGAAACCTGAAAGACCACACCCCCACCAGGTGTAAGAAACCATAACAAATTCTTGTTAAAGAGAATGACCATTTAGCTATTGTTTTGAAACAATTGTATTGATTGAATGCTTTTCATGTTTGGATTCTCAGTACATCAAGCTCTGAAGAAGGAATAATAATGAAGTTTTCCATTAAGAACATTCTTACAGCTAGTATTTTTTTCTTTCTTTCTTTTTTTTTTTTTTTGCAATGTTGATCAAAGAAAGTTTGTCTGTGAATCTTCACTGAATTTCCTACTTGTATGTTCATCTGGCATGTGACCTCTCGGAATGAATTCAGTGCTCAGTGTCACCACTGCAGCTCTTCACTTATATTGCCTCTTCCTGTGGCACTTATGCTGGGACATGTGCGTGACATCTTTTAAGTATGAGATGATTATTTTGTTCTCTCTGCCTTTCTCTTGTTCTACTTCTACCTTCACTTATACCTCTGTTTCAGAGTTCTTAACCCCCTTGAGCAGATGAACTACAGCAACTTCTCCTCCTCTAAAAGTTTTACATTTTAAGGTGCAATCAGACACAGAACTGTAGTGGGACATGGGTGTGAAAGTTGAGGATTTAGAGGACTTTTGAAGATTCTTCTTCTCTATCCTGTTGTCTCAAGAAAACATCCTATCTGACTGCTCTCAAAACCTCAATCTTTCCCCTCTTAGTGTAAGTTCAATTTACCAAAAATAATATGTTTTCTTCTGAATGAAAGGGTAGAGAGAGCAATGAGAAAGAGCGCAAGAGCCAGGGCACATTTTCTTCTTTGTCACCTTGTATAGAGGAAGTGAAGCTATAGAAAAGAGTTTGCTTGAGAGACAAACAGTGCAATAGTTTTACTCAGAATACTTTGTGTGTCTGTCGTTTAAAACAAATATGTAATCATAATTGCACTTAGCTAATTGACTTGTGCTTTACATAGGAAAATGTTTATGGTCACATTATTCATAATTAGGTTGCTTTCAAGTTTTCCTGTAATGATGAGAGTGATAGGTGAAAGTTTAGGAATGAAGTTAAACATTCCTGATTGAAACAAAGAAACAAAAGGACCTTTTGCTTAAATTATATTTACCTTCTACCTCGTTTTAGTCTTGTTTTATATAGGTTTATCATACCATTTAAGGTTCTTAGGCAAGAAATAGGTACATTTGAAGCAGATATATTCGAAACAGCTGATGTGCAAAATGGGATTGAGCAAAAGACTGCAGAATAGATTTTAGTATCCAGCTAAGATTGGCTAGCATGAATTTAGAGTGTAACTATTCTAAGTGTTTTTTGTTTGTTTGTAGTAAATTCAGAGGTACAACTCAAGAATCAGGATAAATAATGTGCAGTTGAGTCTACTAAACATTAGGTGAAGACATAAAGATATGACAGAAAAACAGGTGGAATTTGAAATCCTGTGAGGCAAGGAGAGAAGAAATATTACCCTGTGCTAATAAGAAGAGTCAAAAGATTCAAAATCTTAATAAAGCAAATTCAAAAGAAATGGATAATTAAGAAACTTCAGATTCAATTCAGTAATCAGTTTTCAAATTTGTGGGTAATAAAAGTTACAAAATGTCATGTTTATAACAAAGTTCTAACAAAATTTTCTTTTCTATAACACGTGAATTCTAAAAAGCCAACTTAGAAATATACTAGAAATTCTTCAAAACAAAACAAAACAAATACAAAGAGGCTATGCGGCTTCTGGCATTCTCCCATCACAAAAAAGTAAATGGAAAGAATGTCATGAATGTAAACAACATTCATGTGAATACTGACAAAAAGCAAAGTAGTCTGACCTCTTCCAAAAATTGCCCTCAGAAGTGCTTGAAATGAAAAAAGGAAAGAGCATATTTAGTAGGGGCAGATACTAAGCCAGACTAGAATAATAAACAACAATAAAGAAGCCACCTCCAGCCTGACACATTTCAACTTGGAGGAGCAGAACTTGCAACTTCTACAGGAGGAACACTAAAGGAATTGGATGGAAGGAGAGAAACAGCAAGTAGAGGAAACAGCAGAAGTTCCCCAGTCTTTACAAAGAAAGCCTGCTCAGCTGCTGTTTCTGTTTGATTAAGCAGATGGGAAGTGGCTTATCTATGAGGGAGAATAAATAAAACATTTTCTTAATTCTCATCCAGAGTAAGAAATTTTATTAGTCTTTAGAGTGTTTAATCCACTAGCATTTTTATAATTTTTTTGAAGGAAAACATACAAATTAAATTTAAAGTCAATTGATAAGGAACAAATTAACACTCAAAGATTAACAACCATAATGCAAAAAGAACTCTTAAAAATGAATTAGAAAAATTTAAACAGAAATTTGGCAGAGAACATGAGCAGATAAGTCACACACCCCAAAGAAACACCTGTGGCTAATGAGAACATTCTAAAATGAAGATGTTGTTTGGTTAGGGAGGTGGTCAGGGGGCTGGCCCTTGGCTCCTATCTCAGGACCCCGGCTGGCTGGCTCCATTGCTTGCCTGGTTGTGTGGGTGGGGACAGAGAAGGAAATATTATTGATATAATATATAATCAGGGAAGATAGGGTAGGAGAGCTTCAAAGGAGTGTATTACAACTTCAGCTGCAGGAAAAAAAATGAAATAAAGAATGAAACACTGAGGGATTGAGAGAATACAGTGGGGTCAATGGATTATGCATAGAGATAAAGGATTTTTACTGAAGGAGCATTTGCAAAGCAGAAAGGAAAGAGGTTGTGATTGGAGAGTAGGGTTTTAGTGTCGGAAATATTTGGAAATTAGAAAAGTCGAAGGTTTTTCAATGGGAAATGGAGGTGGAATGGAGGAAAATATCACTGGGATGAAGAAGTATACGTTAGTGTGTCAGACGTGTCTGTGATATGTACTTTGAAGCCTTCATGTAGGGTGATGGCTATCAGAGTGGAAAAACAATTAGTCTGGGAGTCCTTATTAATATGTTAAATGGCCAGAATAATTAGAACAAATAAAACACCTGCTGAGAGTCTTCAGCCCTGGCCATGAGCTGTTAAGTATTTATCTTCATTAACTCCAACATTTATTTTTTTTTTGACAAAACATCCACAAAAGCAAGATAAAAGGGGAATATTTACAACTCTTGCTATATATTTGTTGGCTTTCCCACAAGTTGGCTTTCAGATGACTTTGACTGGCACACTAAGTGGTGAAAGTTCATGACAATGGAATGCACTGAAGTGCAGGCATGTTCCAATATCATCATGGAAATAGTTCACACACTGTGAAATAACAACATAGTAATAAATCCTGCTTTTGCTGTGTGATGAGTACATAAGCAAAGGTGGAGTTATCCCATCTGGTGGAAGAGTGAAAGAAGGGTCTGCAGGAGGGAAAAAGCAAGAGGACACTCATTGCTTCAGAGTCATAGAGAAAGTGGAACTAGTTGTGTGTTAATCTAACATGGAGAGAGTCTTTTGGCTCTCCATTCTAGAATGACACAATAAGTCAAGTTTTGATTATTTGAGTTTAGCTTTATGTCTTTACAGACTCATCTCCAGCACTTAGGACTCATGCAATGCCATGTGACTATTCACACTAATTTTTCAGGAGTCATGAGTTCATCTTTCTCATGGAAAGTGTCTGGAACCAAGTGGCCAGAACACTGGCAGAAACACTACAAAATCTGGGATACTACAAAGATTTTAAATCAAGTGTGGGAGTTTTAAATGAGTGACAGTGAGTGAGCAGCAATAAGCATGAAGAGGGTATGTTCCATCTTGAAGGTATGAGCCTCAAAGAAAGTTTTGTGGGAAGACAATGTAGTCTCTGGGGAGTAGAGCAAACATCTACTCCATCTTGTGGTAAGGAGATGGCAGAAACGTCACTTCCATTTGAAAGAGGGAAGCAGTGGTCTTAAGAAACATCTTATTTCAATTAGAGCAAGGAGGTGGCAAAGAAGCAGCTGAAAATATGGAAAAGTTCATTGATTAGAAGCTGGAAGTTCCAGAGAGTACAGAAGAAATTTTGTGGAGGCTTCTGGAATGCCTCATGAAGGCTAAGGCTGAGAAGTCTGATGTCCAGACAAGATTTGAAGAGAAGCAGGGGAAAAGGGGGTCTTGGGCTGTCAGAAGGGTACATGTAAAACAGGGATAGGAGGTACAGTGGTGAGTCCCAGCAGTTTCTGACAGAAAGGTTGGTAAGTGATTGCTTCTAATGCAGGGGTCCAAATAATCTACTCAGTGCTTGAGCAGTTTATAGAACAGTAGCCTCCAAACCACTCTGGACGCCATTTCATCAGATAGTTTTCAGTCAGCTACCTTGAAAAAGCATCTGCAAGGTTTGTATCTTAGTCCTGCAGGGAAAAATATAATTGAGAGACTATATCAGTAAATACAGAGGGCTTAATATAGTACTTAGTCTTAGATCCAGGTAGTAATAAAAGAAGCATGGTAATGATAGTCACGGTGATAATAGTAGAAGAGTAACTCTCTGCTAATTGATTTTTTATTTTTTGCAGTTTAAATTTTGTATTTTTTATTGTACTGTTTTTTGTTTTTTCAAATATTGTATTTTCTTTTTTAATTTTATTTTGTCAATATACAATGTGGTTGATTATTGTGACCCATTATCGAAAGCTCCTTCCCTCCTCTCTCTCCTCCCTCCCACCCAACAATGTCCTTTCTGTTTGCTTGTTGTATCAACTTCAAGGAATTGTAGTTGTTATGTCTTCTCCCCACCCCACCCCCCGTTTTTTTTTTTTTTTGTGTGTGTGTGTGTGAATTTATTTATTTTTAGCTCCCACCAATAAGTGAGAACATGTGAGTATATGCATTCATTATAAATTCCTCTAGGTTAGACATTGATTTTTTTTTTTTCTTTTTTCTTTATCCCCTAATCAGGCAATTGATCTTCTAGCCAGGGTTAAGGTAATTGGATTCTCCATCCAAGAAATTTGGAATGAGAACTGAGACTGAGGGGAGGCAAGTCAGTGTGGCTGGTCTCCTAAAGAGAGGAAGTGTGAACTTTGGTCCACGAGTAGGTCATGCCTGATCACATTCAGGATGGCTGTGGCATGCAAATTTGTCAGAGGCCCTCAGTGCTTGCCCTTATGGTGAGATGAAATGAGTCATTTCACTGGAAATCTGGCAATTCTATTTTTTTTTTGGATGGCTGGGAACCAATTTAGACAGTGAAATAGAGATGTAGATCATAATCATAGTGAATAGGCCCATGGAATAGTGATTCCAATAACAGAAAATCTCAAGGGCCTCCTTTCATTATCTTAATCTAAACATCATAGAGTGAGATCCAAGCAACATTTACTGAAAGCCTACCATGTGCCAGCCACATTGCAATCTATCATCTCACCTCAGCCTCATAAGTCCTGCTGTGGTTATCACCATAAAGGATAAATGACTTGCAAAATTTCAAAGATACGATTTAGGTCTTTGACTTCAGATTTTCTTTCTTTCTTTTTTTTTTCACTATATCTGGCTATCATTCAAGATAATCAGGGTTGTTTTCTTTTTTTTTTTGAGTAGAAAACTGACTTTTAGAGCTTAATAACATCTATTTATTAGTATTATTAGTAGCGATATTTCCAATTTCTTTATTCTTTTTTTCATTCAAAAATGATAGCACAGCCAAAACAAATAGGTCAAAAAAAGTTGGGCGAAGAGAGAATTCAGATAGGAAAGTGAACCAAAATCATGAATGTTTCATTAGTCCCTCTTTTTTTGCTGGTGGTGGGGTTTGATCTCACTAGCAATTAGGGGTGGGACTGGAGAGGAGAAAGAGAGAGAGAGCCCTTTTTCTCAGTACCACAGTCTGAATGTTCACACATAGATCCCTGTAGAGATGGCACTTTATAACAGAGCAGACTGCCTCTTTAACAACATTTCTAAACAAATAGAATCATGAATTTTATACGTCAGTGCAAGCTCGTGGAACAAGACTAACGCAGAATGTGGTAAAACTAGTTCTAAAGGAAACTTTAGCATAGTGATGGTAGTTGAATGATAGGATCGGCATAGGGATGTCTGAGACCAAACACAACTTAAAGAACATCACTTTGAGGATGAAGAATTGCAATCCATTTGTGGTTCTTCACGAGATTAATAGCACAATTTCTTCAGATGCCTAATCTTTTTGTATTTTAGACTCTTTACGATCCCTTACCATTGCAAAAACTTAGTGAGCAAATCCATTTGATTCTACCACTGAGTTTTAGTTTTATAGCTATTCCCTTGTATTCATCCCCACTGTTAACAATGGGGCTTAACCCATCGGGATTGCTCACCTGGATTATTACAGCAGACTTTTAACCAGTTTTTCTGCTTTAGTTTGCTTCCTTCCAGTCTATTCCCCACAATACAATCTGTTTAAATTCTTCTGCTGTTTTTCCTTTTGCTCTCAAGATAAACCCAAGCATGTAAACATGATTTGTAAGACTATATTACGGATATTATTGAATTTTTTTGGCTTCATGTCTTGCAGCAGTCCACCTTTAGCACTAAAGTTAGCTATTTACTAGAGCTCTCTAACTCCCAGTCTTTCTAAGCAGTTTAACTCTTGACTCAGACATCCCTTTTTTAAAGAAAACCTTCTTTGATTTCACTGGTTTGAATTACATGCCCTTTCTTGTACTCTTTTAATGTATTTTCCTTCCCCATTACAGTATTTTGCACACTATAGTATAATTTTTGTTTCCTTATTTGTTATTGCCTAGAATGTAATGGAAAATTAGGCATCTTGTTCACAAGTATATTTCCAGCATCTTTCTTCATTTCTAATGTACAATAGATACTCAGTAAATATTTGTTGAGTGAATGAATAAGTTAATGAATGACTAAGGAAATCATCACGAAAACAATTAATCATTTCATTAAAGTACATTAAGAATTATAGGAATTCGCTCAAGATATTTTCTTAATGTTTGACTCTTACTGACACAATGAAATGGATGGATATCCTCCACAAAACTGTAGTTCATCCCTCAGTGTTGCTTTAAACCTTAGTCCTTGTGGGGTACATTGTTATAGTAGGGCTCTATTTCTCCCCCTCAGACTGCTCACCCTTAAGTTTTACCACAAGTTAAAAAGTATTCAAAACTATCCTCTTTCTGAGTGTTCTTTTACCTAACAAAAATTTATTTTCCATGAGATTATTAGTTTCCAAGTATAGACATTAGGTTGAACTGAAAGAAATTGCCAAAATTTAGCCATGTTTACAATAAAATGACTATTTTATATATTTAATAATATATTTTATATATTTTAGATATCCAGTAGGCTGCCACTGCTAGCCCTTCAAACATAATTGAATATCTTTGAATGCATGCCCAGGTCCTCAGCCTTGGACAGCTTCATTACCCTAGATAAATTCTCTAGCACTGACAAATATTACATAACATATAATTTGTTATAGAGTTCATGAACAATTTTATCAATTAGGGGGTGCTTTTTCTTCCTAAAGCTTTATAATACCAGAGGCAAGAAGAATTCCTTATATTCCCCTTTATTCCTTCCAAATTAGGCGGAATATTCTAATCCAATGTTAAGCTTGCCATTTACTTGGAAATTATATTAAATTCAACACAAATGAAATATTTTTTTCTTGCCTAACAATATCTTCAAATATATATGAGTATAGTCCTTGGAGGTTTTCATGAAAATGTTAAATTGCCTTAATTCAATAATTACCGTATTTGTCATTGAAGCACAATAGATATTCAATGTATTTTTAGATTTAAGTTAGGAAAATAGACAATGTAAGTTTATGTAGAGCTTACAAGGGATCTTCAAAGATGAAGTGCCATTTACTCTGGAAGACAAAAAGAAAATGAACCTTGAGTATTTTCCCCAAAGAAAGCAAGAAAATGTGACATTAAAATATCCCACCTCTTAAAACCTCCATTGCTAAATTTGAGTAACTTAAAAAAAACCCAAAACCCACTTTTTGACTACTCTTCTATTTCACTTTTCCATTTGTTTCTAAATGTATATATAAATATTGATATGCAACTAACAAAATAGAGAATAAATGGTTTCATAATTGTGTGCAGCTAAACATCTCTTTAAATTTCACAAATTGGAAAAGGATGTGTATTCACTATTGTACAAGTTGTTCTGTGAAATAACTCTAGAAATCATAGTTTATATGCTACATTAGTGTGCGGTTGTGTGGTTTTTTAAGAAAGACTTCAGCAGCTCATAATGTGGTAGTTATTAAGAAAGTAGAATTTTTCCATGAATAGTGAAGGGGCATGTTTATAAAATCTGTGCTACAGAAATCACTAGTGCGTGAAGTAGAGGACCATGACTCTTTTTAGGAGTTGCCTTCTTCTCTTTCTAAACACCTAATAACGATTGTGATTGACTCATATGACTTTTTAGACTGATGTGTTGATGTAAAATTCCAAGACAAAACCAATGAAAATTTCACTATTGTCAATGAGAATTCTCTAGTAGAGTTTAAACCATCAATGATTTTCAATTAGTATAATTTAGAATAAGGTAGCTATACATTTTACAACACAAATATTCAATCTTTCTTTTCAATAGTTTCTAGTTCATCAATTTATACATATATTTGAGACAACAATTAGTCTCTTTGATTTCAAGAATCTAGTATTCACTGTTGGTAAAATAGCTTCCATTAGTGGCCTCTAAAATGTTTACATTAAATCTGATTAAAGTTCTCAGTATTATGAAGATTTGGTAAAACTTACCAGGGGTTTTTCTTTTTGTGATTTTCCTTAATTTTTCACAGTATCTGACTAACCGTAAATTGCTTAAGAATCCCATGTTCTTATTTGATTTCTCTAGTCTCTAAACTCTAATTTCTGGGGAGAAAAATGTGCTAATACATGTGCCAAGGTGTGTTCTGGCTTGGGTTGCAAACTTTTATGAGGAAGAATCCAAAAGCAAAGCAAAAAACCTTCACTTCATTACAACTGCATTAGGGTAAGAAGTCTAGTCTCCTCTCATAGTTGTTTTATGAGGTGATAATGAAGGAAAAATTCTCTGGCCTAGACAAAAATATATTTTAAAGGAGGTTAGAACAGATCATTTCAACCTACCCAGCTCAACTTTAAAAGGGGTTTGAATGACATTTTCTGGTTGAGAATGAATAGACTTGTTTTAAAGAAAAAGAACGACAGACCAAAGCATATTAATGGTTTTATACAATTAAAAGTTATTTATTTATTTAAAGCCTGAAGTCTTTCCATATACCTACAAGCATTGCTATTTTCTAGGCTTCCAGAACATCACTTTGACATTCCTAATAATCGGAGACCAATAGGACTGAATTCGGTATTTGTAATCCAACTATTCCAAGTGATGTACAATATTGTTCACAATATTACCTAATGTTCTGATGTAATATAATACCCTGAGGAAAAAATACATAATCTCAGTATTTAGAAGGCTTTTGAACATAAAGGATATAAAATAAGCTACTTAAATTGTAAAATGTAAATTATAGTTCTCTTTGCTTTAGAACCTTGTGCATATCACACTTAATGTTTTTACTATAGAAATGAACAGCATCCTTTCTTCTTCTCTCCTAACACTTATCAGGCATTTTTAAAAAAATACACAGAACCTTTGATTGAGTATATTATGGTGACATTAATAGTGGTGATGATAATAATCCTGACACCTCTGACTGGGTAAAACAATCTAATAGTAATAATAAAGGATGAGGTTGGAGAAAATTATGTTAAGTGAAATAAGCCAGGCACAGAAGGAGAAATACTGCATGTTCTCACTCATAAGTGGAATCTAAGAAACAAAGAAAGAAAGAAAGACCATAATAAAACACTGAACTTTCAGAAGGAGAGAACAGACTTATAGTTAGGGAAAAGTGGTAGGGGGAGTGGGGAAAGGGAGTAATTGGGTAAAGGACACAAAAAGTAATTGTGATTTGTAATGATGAACCTGCTAATAATATTGATTTGATCATCACATACTGTACACAAATACTGATAGTCAACTCTGTACCCCATAACTATGTATAAATAAAAATAATTTTAAAAGGTTTAAAAGTCTTCATGTTTAGTGTTTAAATTTAAAAGCACTGTCTTCTGCACATCCCATAAATCCTCACAATTCTGTTAAAAAAAAAGAAAAAACAACAACAGCAACAACAACAAAACCCCCCTGAGATTTAGTAAGTTAATT
Source organism: Cynocephalus volans (assembly GCF_027409185.1). Classification (NCBI taxonomy): domain Eukaryota; kingdom Metazoa; phylum Chordata; class Mammalia; order Dermoptera; family Cynocephalidae; genus Cynocephalus; species Cynocephalus volans. Next base: position 32,526,405 of record NC_084474.1, on the reverse strand, counting down.
CACTCATCCAAAGTCACACATGTGGTAAGTAAAGGAGTTGAGAAAGAAACCCCCTAAAAGAGAATACAGCTGAAAAATATATTATAAAATGTTTAGTAAAGCTAAAACTTTGGTTTGATTTCATGCTTCAAGAGAGATTATTTCTTATATTGTATAGTGAATAGTAGGTACTCAGCAATATTTAAAGAATGAACAAATGAATGAAGTAATTAATGAATCAAATTATTACAGCTCTACGTTATGAGTTTCTAGGGATTTGAGCTTCTTGTATACATAAAAGTACAGGGAGACCTGGAAAAGGAAACATTATATATGGTCTAAAGCAGAAAATAACCTAGTAAAAAGCATTTATTCATTTATTTCAGTAAGAATAAAAAAAGGAGTCTGGAAATACAAAGAATTTAAATACACAAACATTTTGGGTTTCAACTCACACCATTCAAATGAAAATAATTATTTCTTTTCAGAAAATGTTAGTATACCTTATACCAGACAGGATACTTTCAATCCATAAAATTAAGATGAATAATAACACTTCAAATAGTCATATGAACTGTGATCTTAAAAATACTGTTTTATACTCATAATGTATTAAAATGTAAGTTGAGGAAGAAGAGTATAAAAAGCCCAAGCCTTTTTATTTCATTGGTTGGTATTTTAAGATTTTAATATTTTGTGTTATGGATTAAATATTATCACATATAAACCTCAGGTTTAAAATAAGAAAATATCTTTTTAAGCAGAAAACAAAAATCGGTGCCTCTGTAAAGTGAATCCATTGATAATGTTGACAAATGAATGTGGAAAACTGGTTGGTGTTCAGCTGCCAGTTTTTCCCAAAGATGGGTAATTCAGGCCCCACTTTTATTTCTAATACTACGTGCTTAAGTTTAATGTTGAATGAAGAATGATAGAAGGACTCAGTGAAGGAGGAAAGATACATGCTAATTAGCTTGAACTGATCTGATGCTCTTTATTAGTGCTAAATATTCCTGAATTGCCACTGCCTACAAATCCAAAATGCAAAATCTACCAATCCAGCTTTGCATATTTAGTAGCATATGGAGTCTTGTCAGGCAGCCAGGAACTTCCTCATCTACTTGATTCTGAAACAAGAGGTTGCCCCTAATTAAATACCTTAAGCTGATTCTATTTAGATTGTAATCTGCCCTAATTGCTATTAAGTTGTTGAAATGTATAAAACAGCTGTTAAATACCATTTTTGACTTAACAAGAATCATTATGTGAAATAGAAAAAAGCATTAAAAATTCAAAATTACAGTTTATTTTGAAAACTATTATCTTCATTAATGGTGTTTCAGGAAGATTTATAAATAGAAGATGAGCTATGGGAGCAATATTACCAAAATTAAGGAACAATATTCTGAAGAGAAATCTGGTGTGTTTATTTCTCAAGAAATAAATGTTAAGATCTTTTAGTTCTTTCATTTCACACAAAATGAGTACAATTGAAAGTATTTTCTTGAGAAAATTTTGTTCACACAGGTTAATGGGGATTGATCTGTGCCAACTGATTTAACGGGGGCTTTCTTGCCTGGTATATCCTAGGACTACTTTGAGGTGTTTCCCTGGAACCAAATTTGACATCTTAAAATGCCTAGGAAAATGCTGCAAGAATGTGGGATCAGATTTCTGTGAAAATGCTGTTCGTGATATGCAAATGATGAACTATTACCAAATAGCTGGGACCTTTTCTATACCAGAACCCCTACAGATCTCTTTGGACATCACAATTCCTCTTGCAATTAGAGAGTTCATTAATCTTCCAGGAACAAATTCAAGAATGAGGGGGCATTATATCACAACTGGACACTTTGAAAGAACATACTATGTGAAAACATACTTGGAACTGTCATAGTATTTTTATCACCTGGATGTAGGCAATCTAGACTCTACAATTGTGTCAGTGAAAGAAAAAATGACATTGACTTAATGGAGTGATCAGGGCAAGACATCTCTTGATCCTGCAGTATTTGAGATTCAGTTATACTTAAGTACTTATTACACAAAAATTTTTCAAAGGTCTTCTTGTCTAGGTTTTGGAGAACATCAAATTCCCTTTTAGATTAATATGATAACATATTTAGTTTTGTGCAAAGTTGCCATAAATGTATCTTTTGCTACTACATGGAGAAATTCACACTTCCTTGCCTCTTCAATTAGGTTAAATGCAGCCTTCTTTCGAAGAAACTGATCCTGACCTAGAGAAAGAATTTTTAAGGTCTTCATAAAATCATTATGATTTTAAAATGGAAAGTTGTTTACAGAGTCCATAAGATTGACTAAGAGAAATAAAGTATAATACACACTTACTGTGGGTTAATCTCAGGCAGCCCATTTGAGAGTCTGGAATTGCCTGTTAGAGTCTATTTTACATTTTGTGATAGAAGAAATAAAGTATCAGTTATATATTGAAGTTCTATGTTATAACATAAATACAAAGTAAACAATTTTAAAATACTAATGATCTGGATTAGAGCAGAGCTTGAATAACATGTATACTGAAAATATTGGCAGCTGAACACTAGCTATCCACAGTCATTTGTCAACACCAACAAAATATTTATTTTATAGGGACAAGAAATCTTAGACATAAGTCATCTTTTTGTTTGAAATAACACTCCCTTATTTTAACTGAAAATTTATTCCGGTTATTCAGGAAACAAATATCAATATTTTAAAAATGATGATATACTTTCCAGGAATGACCAAATATACAGAAATTATAAATAAAAAAGTAGGTAGATTTGAGCACTTGACACTTGAAGGTATTGTATGGCCAAAATAAAATATGTGTATTTTCAAAATTTTAAAATTATTCTACTGTGTTTTCTGATGTGTTCTAGGATTTATTGTCCAAAAAAAAAAAAATCCTCTATAATTTATTTGTATGTAAGATATAAGGATCTAGCTGTTATGTTTTTTCTAATCAGTAACTAGAATACTATAGACTGTCTTTTCAATGACAGTCATCTCCTAATCTGTTGGCCTCACCAAACCTGAGTAATAAACCTGTTTTAAAACAGTTCCATTGATATGTATTTCTAATCATATTCTTACAGATACTTTTATTTTTATGATTTTGTAATACTCTCAAATATCTTATAATACAAGTTCCTATTATTATTTTTTGAATCTCATTGTGATATGATTGGCTGAATTAGGATCTGTGTAAATTAATTTGAGCATGCTTGAAGAAAGGCTCTTCAAATATGTTCTCCATAAGGCCAATTTAGGAAAATACAACATTCAATTTTTAGAAATATCCATACTAATAGAAACCAGAATGGTAAGAATAATGAGTATCAAACTAGATGTCAGGAGACTGAAATTTTGGTCTTGAATCTACTTAGTAATTTTGTCACCTTAGAAACATGACTAAGCTTTCTCAGCCTCTTTATCTTTCTATAAAGAGAATGAGATCCTTTCCCTGTTAAAATTTTTGCATCTGTCTTTCTAATGTTATAATTCCATCATATCCCTGCATTGCTAAACTATGGATAGGAAAAAAATGCATTAAGACTTGGTCTGAGGTATGAAGGTACCATGAAGTATTGGAGTGCTTCAGAAAAAGATAAATGGTATTGTATATTTGATCTAATAAAAGTTAAGGCAGTTCTGCATAGGCACAGTAGCCCCTGTCTATGCTGTGACATTTGACAACATCAAGAAAGCTACTTTAAACATATCAAACAATGCTACTACAGATTAAGCACCAGCCTGTATATTTGAACTGCCAAGACCCGGGAATTAGCTGCACTTTTCCTATTAATAGTAAAGTGAAACTAATCTCTTTCAATGTCCTGAGATGCCATTCACTTACTTCCTGGTTCTTTATGTAATGTTTGCAAATAATAAAATAATTAGTAATTACCACTTAGAAGTTACAAACAATATATTTTCAACATATTTTTTAGGTACCAAAGTTTTACTCTCTTATTTTGTATAATCAATTATAGGATGATTTTCTAGTCTGCCATTCAAATAGTGATGTCCATTTTGAAATCTATAGTAATTGCAACCACTTATTAGGCACTGTCCAATGGGACAGACGTATGAGTTACAGATATGTTATCTCCATTTTACGGGGAACTAATTGTAGCTTAGAAACGTTACTCTGCTGGACATTGTCATGTATTGCTCAGGTGGAAGTTGTCACGCACAGCTTCCATCCCCTACTCTCAGCAGATGGCCTCTGGCTATGCGCCCCTCAGGAACTTTCTCAGCTAAGGAGAGCTCACCTGAGGTTAAATCCTTTCCCTTAGTGGTCTTCATCCAATGACTGAGAGATGCTGGAATACAAAGACGTGGCCATCACCAGGCAGCCCCTGAGCTTCAGAGCTTTGTGTTTGCTCATCTGGGGCTTTACTCCGACAGGCAATGTGACTTGACTTCTCCCTCTGCCCACTCCTACTTCTCTCCCCTCTTTTCCATAACTGTTGGACACAAGGACACAACTTTGTAAACATGTTGAACAGCAGACTGTTTCAGAGTCTGCTGTCTGAGCAATCTATTCTGTAGCCAGTTACTGTGGCCCAGGGTGTTTTAGCTAGCAGGTAACCAAGACAGGATCTGAACTCTATTCATCTCTAAGCCTGCTCTCCTTCTCTACCACACTCATCGCCTTCTCATCCTACAGAGCTAATTCAGGGATTGCTCCATTGAATCTTCAGGATGTGTTTAAATTCTGTCAGTTTTTAAAGAATTTCAGTGGATGAGTACATTTTCACTGGATTTAGCCACACAAATCATCACACAACTGTTTAGTTACAGGCATGTAGCAATTGCAGATTTGCTTAAATTATTTTCTTCCCATAGCCCCATTTCTAATTAGCCTTCTCATTTCTTTGAAGCTTTGTTTTAGTTTACAAGCAGTTAAGTTGTGTGTTTGTTCTAATTGTGTACATATTTGGTGTGGTTTAAAAGGATGACCTAGAAATGTGTTTTTAAATACATCACAACCATATTATAGACATTATATTTTATCATTTGTACCTGTTTAGATTTACTTCAAAAATCTCTGGCACACTTTAACTGGATTTGTATTATCTTTAGCCTGACAGCTCTCAAAGTAAGGTTTTAAATATTAAAGCAATTTCTAAGCTTTCAGCAAGATCATAACAATAGATCCATTTGCTTGTGGAATTAGCATCATACCTCAACACTATAAATATGTCTGTGTCGGTTAGCAAAAGCACATCTTGATTGCACTGAATGCTCCACATCTCAAAATGACTGTTATTCTGCATGCATCATGACTAGTAAACACACATCTCTTTCCAAAGAGCATTGTTTCCGGAGGAAATCAACTGTCGTTAGTAATGTGTTCATTGTGCAGATCCCTATTCAATGAAAAACATGGATGGTTTTTATTTGTTATTTGTGCTTAAAAGAAAATATCTCCAGAATCTACTGTTTATAAGATTTATTTCCCAGAAATAGTATTCTCTGGGAATAAGGCAGAATCTACGTACATGGCTACTGTCCTGTGATCTGGGAAGTATGCTACCAGAGCTGCTGCTGCTGCCTTTACAGAAAATGGGTGGGGAAATTCTTTCAAATTAATTCTTTGGGCTGTTCTGAACCCAGACCTCATCCCCACCTTCAGACGTGCACCTCTGTCCTGGACAGTAGAAGGGTTGTTTGAGTTTGGACTGAGCTGTCAGCCTCTCTTACTGGTGTCATCTCTTCTTTTTCCCTTTCTTTCTTTTTTCTTTTTTTCTTCCTTTTTTTCCCCTTTCAAAGCCCCATTGTTGCAGAAGCTCAGCAATGGGCTGGGACGAAGGAAGTCTTTGAAAGGAGACCTAGCTCTACTTTACCATGGGGCTGAGCAGCACTAAGCAAAACCCACCTCACATCTGTCTAAATCACACTGAAGCGAATGAACTTTTAAACAAATGAGCTGCGTGTTTTCCTCTAATGCTTATTACTAGCTGTGCAGTGAGGCTGCACCGATTTCAAAGGCTTTTCAATTCCTGCACAGAACTGAGAGGCTGTGGCAACGGTCCTTTGAAGAGAAAACACCACTGTTGGGACAGGCAGACAGCTTGGGCTTGGCTCAAAGACCTCCAAAAGTGACAAGAACAGTGGAGGGGATGGTTCCGGCTACAAGCAGCTCAAGAAATTAATATAAAAGAAGCTTTCCTCTGTCCCCTACTGCAAATATTTTCTCTTGCAAGTGGAATCCTTGGAACTTGTCATACATATAAATTCTCTTTCAACTCCAAGGGGCTAACTGTCATACCTGCCTTTTGGCATCACTCTAAATTTTAGACATTTTAATAACTATCTCTGATTTTTTATTTCAAAAAACTTCTTTTCGTTTTTCTTTTTTTTTTTTGGCTGCAGCTAAGCCTCTCTAATTCTGCTTTTACTAAATTAACATTTGTTGAGCATTCCTAAGGGACTTTTGTTTATTTTTTATTTTTTTTTTCATTCATTTCTTTCATCCAAAAAGGATTTGTAAAAGAATCAGGTATAAAATAAAAATATTTAAGCTATGGATACAAACTAAATTAAAAAATATTTAGTGTTTTTCACATGAAAGAAATCTGCAAAACAAGCTTCACTCAACAGGCTTTTGGAGAATGCTTTGGAATGTTAATTGGAAATCATTCTAATCTGTTCAACCACAGAACTTCTGTTAGGTAGCCTTGATTAGGACAGTTCAAGTTACGCTCTCTACCTAGAAGTGATGAAGCTATATTTCTTCAGGAATATCTTATAATTTGGACTTTTTATTCATTTATCCCAACCATTATGTCATTAATCCAGATTGGTGAGTTTAATGTTAAAATGTAGGATAACCCAGAAATTCTGGGCAAGCAGAAAAAAATCTCCTAAGAAAAGAAGAGGAAAACTTTCCATTAAATACTTCTAAAACTGTGGCTACTGCTCAAGTGTCTCATGGAAATTCAAGGAATGTAAAACATCATCTCACAGTATGGGGAATATTCATAAAAATTTTAAGTTTCCATCGGGGAATTCACCAAGCGGCTACAAAAAGATTCAATGTGTGAAATCAGACAGATTTGGTTTTATTGCCAGCTCTGCCACTATACAAGAGGGAAATCTTGGTAATTTTCTTACCATCTCTAAGTCTCTCATTTTGCATGTGGAAAGTGGGAAAAAAATGAAATAATTTACTAGACAGTAGATAATTGGTAAATGTTGTTTCCATTTCTCCCTCTTGATTAAACACTTTAAAAATTATAGTTTAAATGTATTTCACACAAATTCACAAAAAGCATTTGTGATTGACATATTAAATCACCACTCTTCAACTTCTTAACAATTACTCCAGATGGTCAGACTGTTGTCATGATGATGGTACTTTTTCACACTATACAGTTTTTGTAACTTTGAAAATCAACTCTATCGAAGTATAACTTACATATTATACTCATTTTAAGTGTTCAGTTTGATAAGTTTTGATATAGATAGATAGATAGATCAATCGATCTTGAATAACTACTCCCCAATCAAGACATAAAACATAATTCAGTACCTCCTCAATTCCCTCATGCCCCTTTCCAGACAATCATTCATCCCCCACAATCCCAGGGATGATCTACTTCCTTTCACTGGAGGTTAATTTAACTTATTCTAGAATTTCATATAAATGGAATGTCACAGAAGGTACTCTTCTGTGTCTGACTTCATGTGGTCAGCATAATGTTGTTGAAATGCATCCATGTTGCTGCGTGTATCAGAGGGCCTAACTGCTGACTAGTATTCCATTGTATGAATATACGATACCTTGCTTATCCATTCACCTGCTGATGAATAATTGAATTTATTCCAGTTTGGGACTGTTTTTAATAAAACTGCTCTGAAAGTTTTTGAACAAGTGTTTTTGTGGACATGTTTTTATTTGCCTTGGGTAAATATGTAGGAATGAAAGGGTTAAGTTACATGGTAAATGCAAGTTTGACTTTATAAGAAAATGTTAAATAGTTTTTCAAAGAGGGTATACCATGTTATGCCCCCATGAGCATAATGCAAGACTGTCAATTGCTCTGTGTCCTCATGGACACAAGGTACTGCCAATCTTGTGGGGGTGTCTGCTGGTAACTTCTTGTGATTTTAACTCGCATTTCTTTGCAATGGTGTTGCACATCTTTTGATATACTTAATAGCTTCTAGTATATTTGTTTTCTGACAAATCTTTTTGTCCAAATTTTAATTTTTTTATCTTATTTTTGATTTTTAAAGTTCTTTATTGAGTATGTTCTAACACAAATCCTTTTGTCAGACCTATGTCTTACAAATTTCTCATCTCAGTATTTGGCTTATTTTTTCCCTTATACAGTAATCTCTTGTATAGCAGATTTTAAATTTTATGAAGTCCACCTTATCAATTTTTTCTTTTATGATTAATCATTTATGTGCCCTTTTTATAAAACTTTTGCCTAGACTAAGATTATATAAATCTTCCCTTATAGAATTTCTAGAAATTCTATAGCTATAGTTTTAGTTTTATGTCTGTGAAACATTTTGAGTTAATTTTTGTGTGTGGTGCAAGGTATTTTTGAGGTTGTTTTGTTTCCATGTGGGAATCTCATTATTTAACTGTCTTTTGAAAATTTTTTTTTTCTCCATTAAATTACCTTAGCACCTTTGTGGAAAATCAATTTTCCATACGTTTGGGTGTATTTTTGGATACACTATTTTATTTCAGTTTTTTTAATTTACTCGCTTGATTAGTGTAGCTTTATAGTAATCTTGAAATCATATACAATAAGTTTTCTAAATATGTTGCTGTTGTCATTTAAATCATATTCGCTATTCTTCCTTGCATTTCCATATAAATTTTAGAATTAATTTACTATTTGATACAGCTAAGCGTTCTGGGGTTTTAATTGGAATTGCTTTGATTTTATAAATAGACCTGGATAAATAAACACTTTAACAATAATGTGTCTGCTAAACTAACAATATGATACAGTTCTCCACTTGAGTTTTTCTTTTAGTTTTGGTCAGCCATTTGTAGCTTTTAGGTCTTGTACATATTTAACTAAATGTACTTGTAAATATATCACGATATTTTATGCCTTTGTAAGTAGCATTATCAATTTTTATTTTCTATTTGTTTATTGTTAGTAGAGAGAAGTTCAACTGACTTTTTATATTGATATTGTATCCGGTGATCTTGCTAAACTCACCGTAGATTTGAAACTCAGTTCTGGTAGATTTTTGTGGATCCTTCAGGTTTTTCTATCTAGATGATCATGTCATCCTTGAATAAAAGCACTTTTGCTTCTTCCATTCCAATCTGTAAGCCTTTTATTTACTTATTTATTTATTTATTTTCATTATTGTGCTGGGTCAGTGCACCAGTGGACAGAAGGAGAGAGGGGACATCGTTCCTTGGCTAATTTGAGAACTTAGGGAAAAATTATACAGTCTTTCACAATTCATATACCCTTTATCAAACTGAAAGACTTTCCTTCTATTCTTGTTTGCTGACAGTTTTTATCATGAACAGGTATTAAATTTTGTCAAATACTTTTTCTGCATCTCTTGAAATAATCATATGTTTTTCTTCTTTTTTATTATGGTGAAATACATGATTGATTTTTGAGTGTTAAACCAATCTTTTATTCCTGAAATTAATCTACTTGGCCATGATGTATTATTCTTTATGGAGTGTTAAGCTTATTTGCTAAGATGTTATTAAAGGTTTTTATTGTTTATGTACATGTAGGGTATTGTTTTGTAGTTTTCTTTTCTTGTAATGTTTTTTTGGGGATCTGGTTTTATTACCAGAAAAATGCTGGCCTCATAAATTGAGATGTGAAATGTTCCTTCTTTTTCTATTTTCTGAAAGAGATCATGTAGGATATTATTTCTTCCTTAAATGTTAAATTCTTCAATGAAGGCAGTGGTCCTGGAGTATCATGCAGTTTTTAAATTAAAAATTCATTTAAAAAAATATTTTTATGGTTACTCAGCTTTTCTATTCCTTTTTGAGTTAGTGTTGTTAATTACTGTTTTTCAAAGTTTTTGTCCATTTCATCAAAGTTGTTGAAATTATTGATATAATGTTGTTCATAATATTTAAAAATTTTCTTTTAATGTTCAAATAATCTGCAGGGAATTCACTCTTTACTCCTAAAATGGATACGTTGTGTATTTTTTCTTCCTTTCTTTTTTTTCTTAATCAGTCTTGGTTAAAAAAATTTATTATTAAATTTTAAAAAAATAATTGGCTTTCTATTTTATTTATCTTCCTTATTTGTTTATTTTCTACTTTACTGATTTATGATCTTAATATTTCTTAAATCCTTCCTTCCACTTGCTTTGAGTTTAATTTGCTCTCTTTTTCTAGCCCATTCTGATGAATGCTCAAAACTTTTATCTGTCTTTTCTTTTCTGATATAAGCATATAAAGCTACCTATCTTCTACTTCATCCATATCCCACAGATTTTGATATGATCAGTTATTGCAATTCAGTCCAAAATATTTTCTATCTGTAATGATGATGTATTCAGAAGTGTGCAGTTTAATTTTCAAATATTTAAGAAATGTTCAGATATACTTCTGTTATTGATTTCTAATTCAGTTCTGTTGTGTCAAAGAATATATAAGATTTAATTTTTTTCAAATTGATGGAGACCCATTTTATAACATAGCATGTGGTCTATCTTTGTGAATGTTCTATGCACACCTAAAAAGAAATAGGCATTTTGCATACAATTCTACATTTATCAAATAGATACGTCAGTTTTCAAGTTTTCTATACACTTACTATTTTTTGGTCTACTTGTATCTATTGGTTTCCTGGAGAAGAGTGTTAAAATTTTTAACTGTAATTATGGACTTGTTAAAATTCTGTGTATTTTATTTATATTCTGCTTTTGATACTACCTTTCCAAAGATGTTAAATGTAATTCAAACAAAATGCAAAATTTTACTTCAGAGACTGTTTGCAGGAAAAAAGCAGTATCTTTAAATTGACAATTTATGCTCAAAATACACTAACTATATTACATTAACTGTGCTATATTACATTAACTATACTATATTTACAATGTTACGCTAAGGTTAATATAGTGAAATGAATTTCAGCTGAATGCTGAACTCTTCTGAGAGAAAATGATTCCATATAGAATATACATTTCTACTTTAATAATATGATAATAAAAGTATCACTAGATAAAATTTGCATGAGCATCAAACAGAAACCCCCCAAAAGTTATGTAGGACATAGATAATATAACTATTATAATGTATAAAAATATACATCTATTATAAGAATATTAAGTAACACAAATAAAAGATAATAGTTGTTAACAAATGTTCCTGTATGTGGTAGTGGTTTGTGCAAATATTGTATAAAAGGGATGACAGAAATGAAGCTAAACTATTAAGCACCATTTTTAGAATCCCAGTAAACTCAGATTATATTAACTGAAACTATCACTTCCACCAATGTCTTTTAACTAAAATTCAACTGATCATCGTATCTACTTTTGCCTTGCCTCAGATCAGAAAACCAAAAATAATTATGGGTCTTGTTACGTTTCCTGGTGATCATGGGTGATAATGAGGACAAATCATGTTGATTATACACATTGAAAAACATACTCCTCAAGACTTCCTCACCCATCATTCACTAATGATATAAATGTCAGTCACCATTTTTTTTTTCTTTCTCGTATACCAAAGAGAGAAAAAGCAAACATATGAACCCATATTTAATTTAGAACAGAATCTGAGAAGGAAGTTATTGTAAATATGTTAACAATAATGTGCAACAATTATAAGGGAACTCATTAGATTGTCATGAAAACCTGCTATAATCTGAGCATCATACTAGGCACTGAGGATTTCTCCATCAATATGTGTACATTGAGGTAGACAGATACCTAAGCAGATATTTTCATTACATAACAATATCCCAATGGAGACACGTCCAAGATGATATGGTTGGGCAGCCCAGTTATTAACACATGGCTTTTTAGAGAAGGTGGTGCCTCAGCTGGGTCTTTAAAGGTGAAGAAGTACAAAACAGAAAAGAGAAATGGAAAGGGTATTCTGGGCAGAGAGTATTACAGAGAGTGGACTAGGCAGTCTGGCACAGGAATTATTAGTTCATTATTCCTAGAAAGTAAAATGGGATACACAAGAGCAGTTTAAGAACCACGTTATAGAGGAATTTGTAGGTTTTGCAAAGCAGATCAAGGTAATCCTGTAGGGAATGAAAAAGTTGTTGAAAAGCTTGGAAGAGATGCTTTAAATTGTTATTTAGCAAGATTATTGTGACTTCAGGTTTATCAGGTTAAAAAGGACAAAGTCAGAGAAAAGGAGATCAGTCAGGTGGCTACCCTGACAGTCTAGTTAAAAAACAATGCAGGCTTGAATCTAGGTAGTCTTAATAATAGTCTTAATTAAACAGGACATGCATTAGAAGAATATTTAGGAGCTAAAATCTGCAAGACTTGTCCATTGATTGATTATGGAAAGTAGACAAAAAGGGAAATGAATTAAATCTGATATTAACATTTTGGTGGATTGAATGGATTTAGAAGTCATCAACCTATAAGCTATGATTGCCTGAGATTATCACAAGGTGAACAGGTGGAGTGATTACCAGTTCCTAAAGACATTAAAATTAACACCCTGGGGAATACCAACATTTAAAAAGTTGAACAAAGGAGTCAGAGTACTATGAAGAGATGAGGAGAGCCAGATGAGGATGGCAGAACAGGAGTCAAGAGTTCCATGAGCATGACAACACTGTCCATGCAGCAGGTGAGCGGTAGTGAATTTGGCAGTGATGAGATCATGTGGAATATCACTGACAGCATTTGCCAGATGGTGGTGGAGATGAAAATTAATTAAACAAATGAGGGAAGGAATATGAAGAAGACATAGCAAATGCGGACCACTCTTTTGAGAACCTTGGCTTTATATTTTACAGAGGTTAAACAGATGAGCTTTAGTGCCAAGAATCTACCATTTAAAAAAGTGTCTTTGGGCAAAAGTGAGACTTTTAAGAATCAGTTACCCTAAATGTGAATTGAAGATAAAAATATCTATCTTATGGAGTTACTGTGAAGATTAAAAGACATGATGCATTAAAAGTGAATAGCATATACCTAGCACATAGTGAGCATGTGAGTGTGGAACTCCCCTCCCCCCACACACTCATGTATACATGATAGGACTAACTTTATTTTCCCTTTATAGCTAGCCTCTAATGATTAACAAAGCTTGTATCAAAAGCAGCTGTCCATCACACTTGAAGACTCTACATCCTGTCTCCCCAATACATTTACCTATATAAAGCCCAGCCCTCAGTCAATGGGGGAGGCAACTGGGACTTTACCCTCTGCCTCCCAGTCAACATCTTCTGAAATAAAAAGCTGTTCCTTTATATTCTGTCTAGGGGTTGTGATTGGCAATCCTGTAGTGGTGAGAACTCTGACCCACATAGGTCAGGGATACCCCCGACTAAGTCAGCCTCTCACACGTTGGCCGTGAAGGGGAATCCCATGGGACTTGTTTGTTACCCAGTATGTGGTGATCAGTATGCACAGATTCTGTGGAGTTTTCTTTTTGCTTTGTTCTCAATTTAAGGTATAATTTTTTTTATTCATTCACTTCATTTCAAATAACATATTTATTAAATTATTTTGATTTGTATTCTTCTAGACCCCAGATGTAGATGGTTGATTAAACGTATTCCCCAGATCATGGCACGGTAGCGTTACTGTTCCATTGTATTCATTTATTTATTTATCTATTTATTTCTTACTTTTGATATTTATTTATTCTCTTTTACCACCACACTTGAATCCTTCTTTCTTCCTGCTACAAAGAAAACAATTTTATTGAGTTTAGTACATATGTTTTGTGTTTGTATCATAACAAAGTAGTTTTCTGTTATCATTGCATGTATTTTAAATTTGTTTAAATAGTTTCATGTAATGTGACAATCTTTTCTTTTTTTACCTTTTTCCTAACAACATATTTTAAGATCTCTCCTTGCTGTATGTAGTCTCCATTGCTTTAATTAATCAACTGTGTGTATTGATGCCATTTCACTTCTTATTCTCATAGTGATGGACACAGAGATGGCTTCCAAGTCCTGCCATTATAAATAATATCTTAGCGAACATCCTGGTACAGCGTCTGGGCTTGCATCACATTTCTTTGGGATATGAGTGTCCTGTGTGGGTATGGCATGCTTATAGGGTACCGTAATGCTTAATTTTCTGAGTAGTTCCAGTGGGTTCCCTGGCCTGGCTCTACCAGTGCTCCTATGAGGGTCTCTGATTCTCCACATCAACACTAATAGGTGGCATTACCCATCTCTCCATTGTTTTTCAGTCAACTGATGTAAAATTATATCACATTATTTGCACAATCATAAAAACTAACAATGATTTTGAAAATATCTTCATGAGAGCATTTCCCTTAGTTTTTATATTTTAAAACCACTCACTAAATTATGGACCTAGGAGAAAAGGAAAATTTGATAACTTGTTAAATGAACATAACCAAACATTTCCCAAATCCACCCTATGCCTTAAATAAGAATTACTGGTTCTTTCATTAAGCTTCACTTCACATACATATTTAAATTAAAGATTATTAAAGCTAAAAGTGACCTTAGCCACTCAGACCAAGCTCTCAGTTTCAAGTGTGAGGATTGTTCCAGAGTTTTGAAAAATTTTTTGAATCATAACAAAAACATAAAGAAATTTTGTTTGGGGGAATGATATCTCTACTGATATAATTATGTTCGTGTTTCCCATTTTTTCCCACTATCTGATCTTTAAATTACTTATTCTTTAGCAACTAGCCTGTAATTGATTCTAGCTGCCACAGTATTTCTTTCTCAAATCCTTAGACAGGTCTCATCTTCTTTCAACATTCTTTTAAACAGCAATTTTAAAACAGACATCATCAAGACTCCATCTGTGTTACTCTCTCATTTCATTGAAAGCTACATGCTTTTGAAAGTATTTTGTTTGAAAGAGCCATGACATCAGGTGGTCCCTTTGTCAGAGATCTAAATGTTCCATGGATAAAGATGCAAAGGTAGATACATACTGACTTTTTTCTATTTATGGTAGCAGATTGAATTTCAATTTGGAGTGTAATTTACACCTTTGTAATTTATTGAAGCAAAACACCCCAAGCAACAAGGAAATCTGGTTTCCCTGATTTCTTGCTACTCTTCTGTCCAATTAGCTTTTTATTTATTTCTTCCCCATAGCTTAAACACAGCACAATTACTTAATTTTATTTTCTAACTCCATTTTCCTTTAGTAGACTCCAAGTAGGAAAATTTCTCACTCTGAATGTAGAATCCCTATATGTCTTTGATGGTTATTTGTTGCCCACTATAATATATGCTTCATTTCAGTTTCTCTCTTGATATATACTTCTAAAATTTTTTTAATGAATTTATTTTTTAATTGAAATGCATTGATTGTACATATTTATGGGGAACAGAGTTGTATTTAAGTACATATTTACAATGTGTGATGATCAAATCAGGGTAATTAGCATATTCATCATTGCAGAACTTAATTATTTTGTGTGTGTGATGAGAACATTTGATCTCCTCTCTTCTAGCCATTGATAACATCATTACCAGTATTATTAGCAAGATGTTCTTTCTATAAATCTTGATGATTCATTAGATGTAACAGTCGCATCATTAGGCCCTTTTAAAAATCCTTCTCTAAACAATAGAATAATAATTAGTAATAGTATAAGGAAAATATTAGCTCAATAATTTATTCTCTCCAATCCCCCTCTGTGTCACCTTTTAGAAAGGGTCTAGCTCAATTTCATACGGGCATTAAAATTCATCTTATATTTTTGACTATGCTTCTTGGGCTACTGCTTTATACATTTCATAATTCCTATAAACTGTTACTTAAATCCCAAGTAGAATGACAGACAACAATAACCTTGTCATCATACAAATAGATGTGCCTCTCAAGGAAGTGAAGTATTTAATCAGTAATACCATTAGGACAATTAATCTATTTTTTTTCTTTTTTACCACCACTTGAAGGTCAGAGAGAAGAAAGAAGACAAAGAACTCAACCAAGAACATAAATCCCTATTTTTCTGTTGGTTTTACCCATACTGTAAAATCATAATATTCAAAACTATAGGAAATTTACTTTAAATGTATATTTATTCAATAGACCAGAACACAACAGAAAAAAAAAATCTATAACTCTATTTATGGATCCAAAAACTACGGATCTCTCTGGAAACTGGACAGCTGGGAACGTTTGGATGTGAGCCAAATGAGTGCTGGTACTGCTTAAGGCTGCAGTAAGCAGGTGAAGGTTGAGCTGCTTCTGATCCATAGTTTTATCACAACAGAAACCTTTACATTTTGCCACAACATACTTTATATGACATCATCATCAATGTACCTAATTGAGACCAAACACTAAATGGACTCAAAGAAGTTAAGGACACTTTGGATCATAACCTACCTATCCTGTGATTATTTATTAAGACATTACAAGGTAATCACCTACTGTGTTGCTGTTCTCTATGGTATTCTAGCAGGGATGGAATCACCGGGTCTCTTGTTATGGGGGCCCATAAAGAATTGTTTTCTTTTTTCTTTTTGTTTTTGTTTTAATGTATCTTTGATTTCATGCTAAAATACAAGGAAAAATATTCAGTGTCAACTGGCCTTTGATAATCCAGAATTTATACATAAACTTCCTTATGTTTTATTTCAGTGAAGGGGATTCTTATGTCCTATAGCAATCTCGTTACAATGAGAAGTATGGTTCTTGATTGATTTTTATGACTTCCTGTAGCTTTTGTCTTAGCTTGGTGATTTTTAAGAAATCATTTATCGAACAAAAGTAAGGCAGTTCTTCGTCCTCTAAAAAAAGTAACTTTTTAAGCACTTAAAATCAAACTTTTGGGGGACAGTATGTCAAAATATTCTTCTACTATGATATATTCATCTTTGTAGCCCTTAACTAGCTTGACAATCTGACTGCACCACTTGATTTGTAGCAGATGTTGTTAGAATGTTGCTATCAGTATTGAGACTGAGAGACTGGATAGTCCCCAGAACTTTTTAACAGTGCTAGAAAGCCCTCTGAGTAAATATCAGGAAATGCTGACAAGCTCATTGAAGCAGATATTTTTCTGCACATAATATGTTTTGCTTCTTTCTGTCTCAATGCTGATCCATATGTTTTCTGATGATAAGAGCTGAGGAAAAGCCATGGTTTCAGCCTGGACAAGTCTACTCTGAATGGCTCATTTCACTGTAACCCACGGCCGCTGCCAGTTGCCTTCATTGTGTTATCAGAATTCCTGGGAAAAAAATGGAAGATGGCGGGGGAAGGTGGGAATGGTACATCTGCTGTCCTCTGAGTCACAACAGATGTGGCACCAAATCTTGTACTATAGCACATCAGAAACACTAACTTGCCTCCCAGTGGAGATGAACTTGAGTGACCGATGTGGAATGAACTAAGATCTAGAATAAGGATGAAAAGTTGTATCTTCATCTGTGAGAAGGGTGAAAATAGGGTACTCTGTAAGTACGATGATGAAGATTTTTAAGCTTTGGAAGATGATAAATTCTTATCTTTTTAATCATTCAGCATGCATTGGCCAATAACATTTTCATGAATTTTGGATGACATTACAGACTTGATATTATCTTCATTCTTTGTATTTAAGCTAGATATTTAACACAGTTAATAAAGTCAGTTTTTCTATGTAATTGGTAACACATAATTCAATTAAATGTTCAAAAGTTACTTTTGTTTCCTCTTTTAGAACAAACATAAATTTCTTTTCTTCATGTTGATTGGTATAATTATCTTTTTTCTATTTAAAATAACAGTGGCTCCTGTTTTAAGCTCTTAGTTTTTTGAAATATATCCTGGCAAAACTCTTGACAATATATGATAATTGCAAACTTTTTCACCTCAGTTCTACAATAGAATTAGTCCCCAGTGCCTTAAGATAGTCATGTATGTAATGAATGAAATATCCTATGCATCTAAAATGTTACTAGCTATGTGCCATTCTAGAGAGAATTGAGAAAATTGTATCCTATGAAGCTTAATAGCCCTTATAAAATTCCAGTTGAGAAACTTAAGATAGTGTCAAAGTTCTTTTTAATCAGCAGATTTTTTTTTCTTCAAATGAAACTTTATGTTGAACCCCCAAACAGAAAACAGATAAAAGCTGAACTCTTTTGGATGAAGTAGGAGAGGCATGCCTGGGGGAACTGGCTTTCACACATACAAACTCAGTGGGTGCCTTTAAACAATATCTACAGATATACAGCATACAGTTACAAAGCATTGCTGTAGATTTTTGAGCTGTGTAGACTTGAAGCTGATAACTAGAGATATTATACAGCATGTTACAGATAGACTTCTACCATACCCTCCCGGAATAATGAGTCAAAGTTTCTGAAAAAAGGAAACATATTGCTTATGCACAGACAGTGTTCAGAAAAATCAAATTGTAACTAGTTCTGGAATGATGAACAGATACTTTTCCCTATTCCTTCTGTCCTTCCATTAATTACAACTAAAAGCTGTGGACATTTTATATATATATATATATATATATATATATATATATATATATATACACACACACACACACACACATACACACATACACACACACAGTATATATATAATACACACACACACACACACACACACACACACAGGAGGACTCTGAAAGGTAGACAGAAAAAGACAGATCTACTACTAGAGACATTGAGATCAGTAGTGTAATATTAGTGAATTCCCTGGATTTTCTTTTTGTCTCATATACCCAAACATGGAGTTGAACAAGGTGATGGCCTGGAAAAGCCAATATGCACAAGCCAAAAGAGCCCAACAAAGTTTGTGATCTATAGCCTAAGTACCAAGAAAGGTATAGCCTAGCAAAAGAGGTTTTTAGAAAATATTCCAGCCAAACACCACCAAAACTGTGACCCCCTTCTCAGTCATGCCAGCAAAAGCTGAATGAGAATCCTAAACTGTCCAGCGTCCCAATCCTTGCCAGAGTGTAATTATATGCCCCAACCCACCTTCTAGGATGGTGTCACAGAAGGCCAGGACTCATCCTTGCCAGATGGTAATAAACCCATTTTGTAGTCTTCATACCACGGGGAAAGCTTGGAGTTCCACCCACACCTAGCAGTAACAAGATACAATTTCTCCTCGTCACTGGAGTGGTTCGAGAGTAGGCTTAATGGAAAGTCAGAAATTTCACCATTGCCCAGCAGTGATGATGACACATCTCTATCCCTGTGGTGTTAATCAAGACTAAGTGGGGAGCAGAACAATGTATTCCTACTTTCCCCAACCATGAAGGCGTCATCAGAAGTCTAGAGAGCATGAACTCCCACACCCACTCTGTAGTACTGCTGACTCATTCCCTTGAGTATCAAGAGGCTACAAGAGGAACCTGTACTCTATCCTTGCAGTTATTGAGTGATACTCCTTTCTTTCCTTGTTTCAGAGGTGTCAGAAGATGCTGTCTAAAACAGAAGGTTGAAATAAGATCCAGAATCAAATAGTATTACACCTGAATATACAGCTTTTCACAAGCAATCATATGTCGTGCCAAGAACTAAGAACTGAATGAAAAGACATTATCAATGGAAACCATCACCCAAATGACACAGATGTTAGCACTATCTGACAAAGATTTAAAAGGAGCCATCAGTAAAAAAAAATGCTTTAATGAGCAATTACAAAGATGTTTGAAATAAATAAAAAATGTTTAAAAGCTTTCAGAGAAGAAAAAGAAGATATAAAAAGAAGACAAATGGAAATTTTAAAACCGAAAAAAAAAATACTTGAAATAAAAACTTAATGAATGGTGTTTTAGTCCATTCAGGCTCCTACAACAAAAATGTTAGACTGGGTAATTTATAAAAAATAGAAATTTGTTGCTCACAGTTTAGAGGCTGGGAAGTCCAGATCAAGGCATCAGCATATTTGGTGTCCGGTGGGGGCTTGCTCTCTGCTTCACAAATGGCACCTTCTGGCTGTGTCCTCACATGGTGGAAGGAGTGAACAAGCTTCCTTGGACCTCTTCTATAAGGGCAATAATTCCATTCATAGGGGTGAAGCCCTCATAACCTAATCATCTCTGAAAGGCCCCACCTAATGAGTTTAAGTACAAAGAAATACAAAACATTAACACCATAGCCAGACTTCTGAAAACTAAACACAAAGGAAGAAAGCATTTGAAAATATTAAGAGAGAAATGACACATTTTCTATAGGAGCAAAAAAATTTGAATGACAGAAGATTTCTCATTAGAACCCATAGAGGGTTAAGGTTGAAGGAGTGGCACATTTTCCAAATGCTGGAAGAAAAGAACTGTCATCTCAGAATCCTGCATCTAGTAAAAATATCCTTCAGGAATAAAGGGGATGTATTGACAAAGGAAAACTGAAGAATTTTTTTCTCAGCAGATCTACATTAAAAGAATGAAAAAGGAAGTTCTATAAACAGAAAGGAATGGCAAACAAATTTAGGAACATCATAAAGAAGGAAAGAACATGATATAAAAAAATGGGTATATGTAATGGACTGTTCTCTCTTGAGTTTTCTAAATTATATTTATTGTGTCTAGCAAGAATCAAATTTATTATTATTATTATTTTGTAGGAAAACATCACAAACTAAATTTAAAGTCAATTGATAAGGAACAAATTTAACACTCAAAGGTTAATATTCTTAGTCCAAAAAGAATTCTTAAAACTGAATTAGAATAATCTAAGCAGAAATTTGGTGAAGGACGTGAGCAGGTTAAGTCCTACACCCAAAGAAACACCCATGACTAATAAGAGCATTCTAAAATGCTGTGACAGGGGTGGGAGGGGGCTGGCCCCCAGCTCCTGTCTCAGGACCCCAGGTGGCTAGCTTCATTGCTTATCTGGTGGTGTGAGCAGGGGTGGGAATTGTGGTTCACATCCCCCATCTTGGGACCCCCGACAGCTGGCTCCATTGCTTGCCTGGTTGTTGTTTGGAGCAAAAACTATAACACTACCTGATGTCATTCTAAATGTATGTAGAAGAAATATTTAAGAAAATATTTAATATAAATGGGATAGTATAAAGGGAGGTAAGAATTCCATACTTTACTTGAAGTTATACAATGATGACACTAGTAAACTGTGATAAATTATATATACATATATATGTGTGTGTATATGTACACACACATATATAATAAAATATTTTGAGGAACCACTAAAAAAGCTATACAAAGAGATATACTGAAAAACGCTCTAGATAAATAATGAGAGAGAAAAGAAAACAAAAATAAAATGACAGACTTAAGTATTAACATATCAGTAATTAAAATAAACAAATGATCTAAATGCAACAAGGGAAAAACAAATTGGTAAAACTGATTTTTTAAAAAAACTTGTAACTGTATACAGTCTACAAGAAACACACTTAAATATAATATAGGAAGGTTGAAATAAAGGTTGGCAAAAGTTATCTCAAACAAACATTAATACAGAAGTAGTGGCTACATTAACTAGTTAAAGTAGACTACCCAGCAAAGAAGATTACTGGAGACAGAAAAGGGTATCATATGTTAATAATGTGGTCATTCCGTCACGAAGAACAGTAACACTAAATGTTTATACACCAAGCAACAGCGTTGCAAAACATGTGAAGCAAAACTTACAGAATTAAAAGGAAAAACAGGTAAATTCACAATTATAGTTAGACTTCTATACCCCTGTATCAAAAATTGATAGAACTAGAGAGAAAATCAGCAAAACTATTGAATAACTCAACAACACTATCAAGCAACAGTGTCTAATTACTGTCCCCAAGAATAGCTAAATACACATTGCTTAAAAGTGCCCATGGGACACACAAGGCTACTTCAAAAGGTTTGTGGAAAAATGCAATTAAAAGAGAATACAAATCTTCCCACAAGCTTTTTGAAGACACCTCGTATATCAAAATAGTTCATAGACTGAATCATAAAACAAAACTCAACAAATTTAAAATAATTGAAATCATGCAGAATGTGTTCTGTGATCTCAGTGGAATAAAATGAGAAACCAATAAGAGAAGGATAATATGAAAATATCCAAATACTTAGAAACTAACCAACACACTGGGTCAAAGAGTGAGGGAAATTGTATAAAGTACATTGAATTGGATAAAAATGAAAATACAAGATACTAACATGTGTGGGACACAGTTTAAAGCAGTGCTGAGAGGGAAATTTACAGCACCAAATGCATTCATTAGAAAATCTTAAAATCTAAACTCCTACCTTAAAAACCTAGAAAAACATGAGTAAAATAAACCCAAATCCAGCAAATAAAAGCCTATTAGAAAGATAAGAGCAAAATGTATGAAGTAGAAAACAGTACCACAATAAAGAAAATCTTTGAAACAACTGGCTAGTTCCTTAATGAGATGAATGAAATTGTTAAATGTCTAGCAAGACTGCTGAAAAAACAAAAGAGAAGGCAAACTACAAATATCCAGCATGTAAGAGGTGATATCACTACAGACCTAGCAGACATCACAAAGAATAAAGGAACTATTACAAGCAACTCCACATACATAAATTTGACTAGTTAAAATGGACCAATTCCTCTGTAAACACAAACCATCAAAACAGACTCAAGGAAAAACACACAATCCTAACGCACATATAACTCTTTATTTACAATATTTGGAATTTCTTCTTTTTTATTTTTAATTGAAATGCATTGACTGTACATATTTACGGAGTTATATTTCAATGCATATATAATGTGCAGCAATTGAATCAGGGTAGTTAGCAAATTCATCATCTGAAAACTTTATCATTCCTTTGTAATGAGAACATTTGAGCTCCTCTCTTCTAGCTATTTGAGAACATACAATAAATTATTGTTAATTATAGATGCTTAGCACTACTGTACACTGCTAGAATTTATTATTCCTATCTAGCTGTAATTTTTGTAATTTTTTGTCCATTAATCAAACTCTCACTATTTCTCCTCTCCCAGCCTCTAGTAAGCATAGTTCTACTATCCAGTTCTGAAACTTCAACCTCCTCTTCTCCTAATCGTCTTCTCCTCCTCCTCCACCTCCTCCTCCTCCTTTTTATTGTTATTATTTAGCTACTAGATACGAGTGAGAACGCGAGGTATTTATCTTTCTGTGCCTGACTTATTTCACTTAGTATAACGTCTTCCAGGCTAATCCATATTTCCACAAATGACAGGATTTCATTCCTTTTAATGGCTTTATCATATTCCATGTGTATATATAGCACATTTTCTTGATCCATTTATCTGTTCACAAACACCTAGGTTGATTCTATATCTTGGCTATTGTGAATAGTGCTGCAATGACCAGGGAGTTGCTGAGATCTTGGGAAAAGCATTGGTGTGCTCTGCAATTCCTCAGCTGGATTGGGCAAATTTGGGCAGGCTCACTGGTGCCCTGGCCAAGATCCTGTGCCACTTATTAGACACTGGGGTGCTCTGCAGCTCCTCAGCTTAAATTAGTATTCCTGGGTGGTACTGCTGGCATGGGGCTCAGAACCTTGGTCTTTGAGGGAGACAGTGATGTGTTTAGAAGCTCCTCAGCTGAAGTGGGAAACCCTGGGTGGGATCACTGGGCCCTGCACCCTCAAAAGAGGTACTGGGGCACTCTGGAAACCCTGGATGAGGTCATGGGGGCCACGGGTGGGCTCCTGTGCCCCCAAGAGAAACACAAAAGAGCTCTGTAGCTCCTCAGCTGAAGTGAGTCACTCTGGGTGTGACTGCCTGGGTTGTGAGCTGGACGCCATACCCCCAAGAGAGATGCTGAGGTGCTCTGCAGCGTCACCCACTGAAGTGGGCCATTCTTTTTTTTTTTTTTTTTTTTTTTTTTGTCCTTTTTTGTGACCATGCTCAGCCAGTGAGCGTACCGGCCATCCCTGTATAGGATACGAACCCGCGGCGGGAGCGCCGCTGGGCTCCCGGCGCCGCACTCTCCCGAGTGAGCCACGGGGTCGGCCCGAAGTGGGCCATTCTGGTTGAGGTTCCTGGGTTCATCAATGGGGCCCTGCACTCTCAAGAGAGACACTAGGTTGCTCTGCAGCACCTCTGTTGGAGTGGGCCACTCTGTGCAAGGCTACTACAGTCACTGGTGGGCCCCTTTGCCACCAGAAGAGATGGCAGGTCATCAGCTGGAGTGAGCCACTTTGAGTCAGGTCTCTTTGCAGGTCATCAGCTGGAGTGAGCCACTTTGAGTAAGGTTTCTGGAGTTGTGTGTGGAACCCTGTGCTTCCTAGACTGATGCTGCGGCACTCTGCAGCTGCTTAGCTAAAGTGGGCCACTGTGGACAAGGCTGCTGCAGTCATGGGTGGACCCCTGTGCCCCCAGGAGACACGCTGAATCACTCTGAAGCTCTCCAACTGGGGCAGGTGGCCCAGGTGGGCTCACAGGAGCAGCACAGGGGGCTCTGTGCCCCAAGAGAGGTGTGCAGATACTCCACAGTTTTCCAGCAGCGGGACTCTGTGCTCCAGGAGAGGTGCACAGGTGTTCCACTCTAGAATGTAGGGCTACAGGCAGTGACAGACAGACACAATAAATTGGCTTTCTGGCTCAGGAAAGTGCAAACACTGGCTCCCACTGTCCTGGGGATGGTCTTCTCAGTGCTCTGTACTGTGCCTGTTCCCAGGAGGCAGAGTGCCACATGCACTCAGGTTTTTGAGTCCTGATGTGATGAGGGGGCCTTAGGACTGTGAAGATGCCAGGGCTATTGGGTCCTTGCACAAAATGCACTCAGGTATCAGCTCCAATCCCAAAATAGCCATGTGCTGTGGCAGACCAGGACCTGTGGGGTAGGAGGGCTCAGTGTGAGCTCCTTTTCTGGATTAATGCAATAGGGTGGTCTCCCAGAAACTCCCCATACTAAGCTCATGACCTGCAAGTTTCATGTGACTCCTTTGTAGCCTGGATTGCAGGCATCCCTGGTACAACGCTCATTTTCATTTTCCTTGCAGACAGAAGTTCCTCCTGGCTCCTGGGTGCTCCTGGCTGGGGGACGGGGTTGTGGAAGCTGGGAATCTACTTTTGTTCTCTATGGGGCTAACTACAGTTTCTTTGCTTACGAGCATTTATTGTTCCTTTGATGTGCTCCAGCTCTGTCCTTTAGTTATTTTCATCCAAATGTAGTTACATATTTGTTGTTTTCTCTGTCTTTGTGGGAGACCAGTGGTAGAGTCTTTTAGCTGTCCATCTTGCTCTGCCCTTGAATTCATTATTAAAAATCTCTCCAAAGAGAAATATTCAGTTTCAGGTGGGTTAACTAGAAAGTTTTAACAAATGTTTAAAGAATTAATAACAATTCTATACAATCTCTTCCAGAAATTAGAAAAGAAGGGAACCTTTTCCAAATCATTTTTTGGAGCTTATGTTACCCAGATACCCAAACCAAAGATGGTAAAAATTTATTATAAATATATATGTAAAACTCTTAATAAAATATTACCAAATTGATTTCAACAATGTAAAAAAGGAATTATGCACCATGAACAAGTGGGATTTATTCTAAAGAGGTGTATTTAATTCAATATTCAAAATCAGTCAATGTAATCCACTATATTAACTAGCTAAAGAAGAAAAACCACACAATACACAATCATATCAACATATACAGAAAGCTTTGACAAAATTTAATACCCATTTATGCTAAAAGTTCTCAAAAGAATGGGAATAGAAGGGGAATTCTGTAACTTGGTAAAGAGCTGCTAAAAAACAAAAAAATACAGGTCACATTATACCTAATGGTAAAAGATTGAAGGTTTTACCCTTAAGATTGGGAACACAGCAAGGATATCTGCTCTTTACACTCTTATTCAAGATTGCTGACAACTACATGAAAAAAAAAGTAAAAGGCATACAGACTGGAAAGCAAGAAATGAGTTCTCTGTAGACAGCATGATTATCTATGTAGAAAATAACAAGATATTATGAGAAAACTGAAAAAGAACTAATAGAGGAGTAATTTCAGATATAAGATAAACCTGTACAAATCAAACATATTTTATTTGTTAGCAACTAACAAATGGACATCACAATTAAAAATAAAATATAATTTACAATTAAAAAACCCCCCACAAGATAATTAGATATAAATCTAACAAAACATGTTCAGGACTTACATGCCAAAACACTGATGAAAGAAATCAAAGAAGGTCTAAATAAATAGAGAAACACATTGTGATCACATATTTGAAAACTCAACGTAGTATAGAAACTAGAATAGCTAGGACAGTTTTTAAAAAGAAAAATAATGAGTCTTCCTGACTTCAAGACCTAATTTATAGTAAAAGTAACCAAGACTGTGTATATTTGTGAAATTATCAATGTATGTTGTTAATCAATGGTACAGGAAAGACAACCCCAAAATAGACCCATGCAAATAACTCAAATGATTTTTGACAAAAGTACAAAAGTAATTCAATGCAGGAGAGATAGCCTTTTTATCAAACGATGCTGATTCAGTTGGACATCCTTGGTGGGGAAAAAAAGAAAAAAAACCCTTTCATCTAATTCCTATACCTTACATAAAAATTAACAGTAAATAGGTCATAGACCTAAATACAAATTATAAAACTATACAACTTTATGGAAAAAGCTTTTGGGATTGACGGCTGGGCAAAGAGTTCTTAGACTTGACACCAAAAGTATGACCAAGAAATGGAAAAAAATATATAAATTGGCTATTATCAAAATTAAAATCTTTATGCTCTGTGAATGTCCCTGTTTAGACATTGAAAAGACAAATTTCAGACTGGGAAAAATTTCTGCAAACCAATATCTGAAAAAGGACTAGTATCTAAACTATATAAAGAACTCTGAAAACTCAACAGTAAAGCAACAAATAATACAATAATAAAATGGAATTGTCTTCACGTATTGGAAGACATGCGAAAAAGACATGAAAAGACAATTCAACAAATAGGACATACAGATGGAAAAAAGCACTTCTTCATTAGCTATTAAGGTAATGAAAATGAAAACCTCAGTGAGATATAAGTACACACCCATCAGAATGGGTAAAATAAAAAAATTATAGCAACACAAAATGATGGTGAGAATGAAGAGAAACTATATTGCTCGTGTGCTATTAACAGAAATGTAAAATTATACAGCCTCACTGGAAAAGAATTTGGTAGTTTCTTAAAAACAAAAGGAAAATCAAAAACTAAATATGTGATTACTATACAACCCACAATTGCACTCCTGGACTTCTATTCCAGAGAAAGAAAACCTTATGTTTACACACACAAAAAACCTGAAAATAAATGTTTACAGCAACTTTATGCATAACAGCAAAAAAAGAAAAAAATCCAAATGTTCTTTACCAGGTGAATGTTTAAAAATC
The DNA here is from genome assembly GCF_027409185.1 of Cynocephalus volans. Lineage (NCBI taxonomy): Eukaryota > Metazoa > Chordata > Mammalia > Dermoptera > Cynocephalidae > Cynocephalus > Cynocephalus volans. The sequence goes on along the minus strand of NC_084474.1, from coordinate 32,498,979 downwards.
TGTAGTATACGTACTGTAAACTGGATGAATTTCCAGAGAATTGTTAGTGAAAAAAGCCCATATCAAAAGGTTAAATACTATATGATTTCATTCATATAACATTATTGAAATGACAAAATTATAGAACAGAGAGCAAATTAGTGGTTGCAGGGCTTGAGGAGGGGTGGAAGCGGGAGGAAAGTGTATATGGCTATAATAAAGCAATATGAGAGACCTTTGAGGTGTTGGAAATGTTCGGTATCCTGACTGTCAGTGTCAGTTATCCTGGTTGAAATACTGTACCATCGTTTTGCAAGATGTTACCGTTAGAGGAAGCTGGATAAAGGGTACATGGAATCTCACAACTACTTGTGAATCTAAAACTATCTCAAAATACAAAGCTTAATTTAAAAAATCAAATGGCAATTATTGACATTTTGATAAATGTCCATGGGGGGGGTCTTTTTTAACATTTGAAAAACTGGAAGTTATCATTATCAGACTTGAGAAAATACAAAATACAGAATATTAAAAAAAAAAAAAAACTTCTGCATTTGTTTTCTTTCTTGTATCACTGGTATTTTAGCAGAATATTTTTAGTCAGTGAGATTTTAGTTACTAGCCATGCCTAGTGTCATTTATTATGGACATATGCCAAAAGTAAATACTGCCAAATTATAAGCGTGTTCTCTGCTGAAGAACTTCATTCTCACTAAATATGTTTAGCAGAGGAAAACATACTCAGTTTTCATCACCAACTTATGATTAGCTCACACACATTTTCCTCGTGCCTTTTCAGTGGGAAAATGTTTTCAAAATAACAACAATGCACATATACTTTGACTAAATATGTACTTGCCTATTTAGTTAGTGAAATACGTTTTAAACATGCAGTATATATTTAGTGTAGGCAGAAAAACAATCATTGTATTTAAAGTACTTTAGGTTAGCGATAATAGGAAAATGACAGTGATTCTAGAAATACATGATCTCAAGCAAGTTATGATACATTAAACTTTAAAGTCTTATGTTATATAATAAATGGATTTATTTTAGCAAATGCTGAATGTAGATATGTGCCATCACATCTGGACTGAAATGTCCCCTTTAAAAACATATATAATGACATTACCCCACATTTTGAAACTTTGTATCAAATTAAGGCACTCTAGATTAGAATTCCCATGATTATATACTTATCTCTTTTGCATTTTCAAAAGCAATGTTATTGCCACAAAGGAAACTTTTCTATGAATACTCGAAAGACAATATGGCATTCAGTGCCTTCAAAATTATCCTTTTGTCTGACCAGGATACACGCCAAAGAAAATTAAAGCAAGAAAGTAAGTGAATCCTCAGTGGGCAAAGTGATTTGGTTAAGGATCACAATTTGAGTGAGAACAGTTGCAGCCTATTGAAGACCATAAGACAATGGTAATGCTATTTACGTTTTAGCATTGTTGAAATAGTCTTCTTTGCTTTTTGTTGGAGCCTAGGAAAAATTATGTAATTATTAAATATAATGGTTCTTTTAAAAAAGATATTGTTTCATAGGATCAAAAAACAGGCTGCCAAATTTATCCACGTTCCTTCCTTTTTCTTTTCCTGTATGGAGCAGAAGTAATTGCTTTTTGTTTATTCTTTGCCTATTCTATGCAACTTATTTTGAAGGTAGTCATACAAAATGCTGGCATGGAAAATAAGAGGTACTTTGTAGACTAGGTGTTATTTAATTAAATATAAAAAGCTAATTTAAAATAATACTATGCTCACAGTAATGAGGCAGCTCTGATTGCAGGCCACTAGAATGCTTTTAGCACACCCTCCGCATCTGGAGGTCGTGTAGAATAGCTTCCTCTTCACAATACTTCAATGCTTCATCAATACTGACTTATCCTGGAAGATATACTTAATATCATCATAACTTCCATTTCCCTTTTTCTCTTTGATTGGTTAGACTGGCATGAAATGACTGAAACAGAGTGGTGTTCTTTGAAAAAAAAATTATACTTAAAGATATATAAGAGCCATAAGGGAATATTACAATCCCAAATTGTGTCTTTTGCTCTAATTAAGAGGGTAAAATACAGCTGAGGGTATTTTAGACTAACCTTCATTAAATTTTTAACTGAATATCATAGGAACAATAGAACAGAGATTGGGCTTATTGAACAGTGTAGATCTAAATGATCTATTTAACAGTACAATCAAATCTTTTTTTTAAATTCAAGGACTTATCAATTCTTTTCCTTTGCCAAATCCTACTTTCTTTCTCTTCCATGTTCTCTTTAGTTATATTTGGCAGTGAAATAATATATATAACACTCTTGAATTATGCTGTCCTGAATACTAATATCTCTCAGCCAATTTGTATTTACACAGTACTATTACCCAGAGTTATTGATCTATGGTAGGTATTAATTTAGTAGTCAATGTAAATGCACTAAATAGAGCTACAATTACACAGCTAAGGGGATTCCTTCTGTTAAAAATATTTTAAAACTATGTTAGTAGTATGACTGATGATCACGATCATAAAACCTCTGGATCAGAACCTTGGGATATTAGTAAATGTAAAATTTTAAAGAAATTTACAGGCAAATAAGTTAGGCAAATATAAAATTACACAATTCTGGTTTTTGTGTGTTTCATTGGAGGAATTCTCGAAGGATGTACTATGTTGATGAGCCTATTAAGTGGGATATGCTTTGAGAAATCTCACCTTTCCATGGGATTAGTGGAAAGAAGAGTTCTCTGTGTAAAGAAATACAGTATAAACAGTAGTCTCTTTCCCAACAGACATCTGCAAAATTGCCTGACGAAGTTGTCTGGCCCAGCCGCATAAGAATAATGTATTTAAAAGAATCATCTGCTTCTCATTTTTCATTTGTTGTGATATTTGATCCAAACTATTTCATGTCTCCCATTTAACTTCTTGAATAAAAAATTAAAGCTAAAAGCAGGTCTAGTCCAGGAGAAGAGCTGCAGAGGGCCAGAGCTAGACCGGTGGGCTCTATTTTTGAAGCAGCCTTTTATTTCTGCATCTCTGATATCCAAGGCATAGCTTTCAAAAACACTTCTCTTGTGACGAGGTTGCTTTTATCTTTCCCATTTTATTAAAGGAGTTAAATGGAAGGTATTCTGAAACTCCAATTTAGCTTTTATTTTTCAATAAAAATGACAGTCAAAAAACAGTGTAGCCACAGGAGAGGCAGGGTAACCTGGCACAGAAGTGGTGACAGCCTGCTGAGCTGGGACTACAAAGTGTTTGGATAACAGACTCACCAGGCTTTCTAAATACTTTGGTAAGACACTGTAAGAGGAAGGCAGATAATAGTCTTCATCTTTACATTTGCCAGAGCCATTTCTACTGTCATGAAATTTTTATTTAAAGAAATCTAAGGAGAGAATTATATTAAGTGAAACGAGTCAGGCACAGAAAGAGAAATATCACATGTTCTCACTTATTTGTGGGAGCTAAAAATAAATAAATAAATACACAAACAATGGGTGTGGGGGGGAAGAAGACACAACAATTACAATTCCTTGAAGTTGATACGACAAGGTACCAGAAAGGACATTGTTGGGAGGGAGGGGGGAGTGGGAGGAGGGAGGGAGTTTTCGGTAATGGGCCACAATAATCAACCACATTGTATATTGACAAAATAAAATAAAATTTGGAAAAAAAATAAAGAAGTAAAGAAATCTAAGGAGGAGACCATTAGAATATGGTTCTTGAATACCCTAATGCACTTGTTTTGGTTTGATGTTCTTTTGTGCCATAACTTAGAAAGTATAAATTGCACATCTTTTTAAGTCAAATAGCTAATCCCATGCACCTTTCCAACTAAATGATAACACTCATTTGACAGCATGTCCTTAAATAATATTTACTGAATTTATACAATGCCATCCTAAGTTGTGAAGATAAACTGACTCCATAAATAATATTCTAACATATTCAGAGAAGATCTGGGTTTGACCAAAGCTCTATAATCCTTGCATAATTTCACTATCATTTTTCCTAAGGTGTGTAATAAATATTTAGAAGAATATGAAGCATTGACGTATTTCTTAATTTACTAACTTATTTTCAGGACGGTATGTGTTCATGGATGGTGTTCATAATCAGTAGAAAATTATAGTATGGAAGGTTACACATTGAATTTAATAACCTATGACAAACTTTGCAGATATTGTTAGATGTATTTTGAAAAAATCTAAATGAGAATGTGTTGACAAATGGAAACCTGGAGGTAAATGGGAGAGAGATGAGATGAAGACCTTTCCATAGTGCAGTCTCAGGAGAAGCACAGAGTCAACAACCCAGTCCCTCCAGTTGCTCTTCTAAGATGTAAGTTCAGTGATCTGAGGAGCAGGTCTGAATGCTTTACCTGGTTTCTCTTGCTCCTGGATGGAGATATTCTGAATTGTGTTAAAACTGAAGAACCCTGGATTTTTTGTGCAGTCCCGTTGTACAGCCAAGGCTTTTTCACTTAGATGAGCAGAGTTAAAATATTAGTAAGAATAATTTTCCTACAAGAGGCATGCACATTTCAAAGTTTTTGTGTGGCTCTGAGTCACCCAGTGAGAAGTGAGTGTTAACAATTATGGGCTTGTTTTCAATTTCTAGCATAAGAAGTCAAATGTTAATGATTTTTGTCAAAAAACTAATATGCTCCCATGTGCATATACTACATGAATCAATGTAATGGAAGGATTAGTTCAAAAGCACCAAAGTGCTGATTTTGAGAGTTTACCAGTTAGTGTTAAAATAGATGAAGTGATTTATTCAGATGCTAGAAGGAAAAGAAAAACAGGACAGAATAATTATTTTACTCTCTTTTAAAAGGGGTAGACTTTTCAGTGTAGTGAAGCAATTCGGAACCTGGACTTAAGCTAGACTGCCTAGGGTATTAATCCTGCTTACTAGCTGTGTAACTTGGAGAAAATTATTTAACCTCTCTTTCGTTTTCTCATTTGAAAAAGGGGATGCTAATAATACCTACTTAGAATTATTCTACATTTGAAAGGAGTTAAAATTTATAAACTACTTAAAATGGGCCTGAGATGTAATAAGTGTGTTTTAATTGTTAGATAGTACTATAATGGGACATGCAGGACAAGGCACACTGTTTCCCCCTTAGTCACTTGATTATTGGATTAGTGCATTCACACATTTCCCTGTTAATCTATTCCTGGTGATTGCTGTTCTTGAGACCAAAATGGTCTCTTTTTATCAGTAGTTACAAGGTCATCAAAAAACAAAATTAACTGGAAGGATACAATTGATAGAATTGGGAGATATAAGCTCCATGATGCCTGAAGATATCAGAATCATCAGGGCATCCTTTACATCATTTTCAATGGTATGCTTTTCTGGTTGTCCCCTTGTGTCCTTTTTAACATCTAGCAGATTGTTCAATGCATAGAAGCCACTTAATAAATATTTGTTTAATTCATGAATACATCAACTATTTTAAATTAAGTGGTATTGTTGGAAAGAAAATAGAAAAAAAAATTGGCTTTATATTTACCACAAAATGAGCCATTTTTATACTTAAAAATGGAGTTATAATGCTGAATGTTTAATTTCATAAACAACTGCATTAAATAACTGTAAAAATCAAAATATAATTTTTAAAAATCCTTTAATATATTAACACATTTTTGGTCAATGTCTAAAGTTAAAGAAAACAGACGTACCAGGTGGATTACTTAACTTGCATTAAAAAAACGAGATTAACTCTTACAGCCCTCCTTTCACAATGAAGGAAGCCATCTGCTTTATTCAAAAAGATTCCTGGAATTGTGATTGCTTATTTGGTTCTTATATTATAGTTTCCATTTGGTAACACTGACTAATTAGTTGATTGCTTTTCGTCTATTTTGACTTATAGAATGAAAGCTTCTTAAAAGATGTGATAACACCAGAAATGGTATTCCAAAGGGCAAATGATTCTATCACCTGGAGATAACGCATTACTTAGGCAGAAAGAATTGCTATTAAGGATGGAATATAAGATGCAGAACCTTTATGACTATATTAAAGCCATTTAAATTTCAGCCTATTCTACTTACTACTGCCTGAGGAAGTGGAAACATAGGGTGTTTCTTAGATTTAGATTAATCTTTTCTTTTGCTGGAATTGTCTGGAAAAATTGTATCAATTTTCTTTCCATGCACAGTAAAGCTTTTTTTGCTGAAATTTGAGAAACACTATTTTGACATTCAAAAACTCCTAAACCCTCCCTAAATTCATCATCACCATTAAAAAGTGTCATTACTGTTATATTTGTAGGACTTAAACTAAAGCTTAGTCTCTAAACTATTAAAACTTAGTCTCTAAAGCTTAGTCTCTAAACTAAAATATTGTTTTGTTATAACATAACAATATATAATGATCAGGAAAAAATCGAAATAATGCAGGGATATACGCAGTTAATGTAAATTCCTCTATATTCAAACACCCCTACCGTGTTTTTCTCCCTAGAAGTTGCCATAGTTAACATTTTTAGCCTCAATTTTCTATATTTGTGGACGTGTACATTCATGTACAATACATCTGCATGGGTGTATATATAGTTCCTTGTTTATATATACAAATGTCATAGACATCTTTCTGCTTATGTATTGTTTAATTAACAGTATCTTTTGAAGACATTTTCATGTCATGACAATGAATTCTGCATAATGATATACCAAAATTTATTCAACAATTTCAATGCTAAGGAACATTTTATTGGCTTCATTTCTGATATTTCATACACTGTTGTAGCAAACCTTCTTACATATAACTCTATGTGCATATATCTGGGCATTACAGACATTACCAAGTCTTTTTGCATAAAGACTCTACAAATCTACGTTTTTACCAACAGTCACACCCACATTGCCAACTTCCTAGGTCATTAGCACATCACATGTCCATTTAGCTGTTGGGGAAACAAGAACTTGTACCACAGATCTCAAGTAAGACAAAGCTGAAGTATTATTTAATTTAAGACTTAGAAGCAGAGTAGGAATTGACCAGGAAAACTTGGGAGAAAATGACTCAGACAAAGCAAATTTAATATCCAAGCACCTTAAATTAAGAGAGAATCTGGTGCATGAGGCGATAAAAAGGTACTTAGGAAGGACAGGTGTCAGAGTGTTGGTGAGTTGTGTGATTGAAAATATTATGTCTGCTCTTAATAGGCTTTCTAGGACAGGTTGGTTTAGTCCCTCTGAGGCTGCCCATTTGTGAATGCTGGCCTAAAGGAGATGCTTTTCTAATTTGTGCTAATGCTGAAATGCTAATCAGAAGCAATTAGAAGGCCATATCCCAGAAAAATGTGTTTTCTGATAGGTATTCTCTGGAGACAGTTCCCAATACACTCATGATGAATTTCATGGTGGGAATTTCAAAATAGAAGGAGGGATGCCATGTTTGGATGTCATTTTTACTCAAGTAGAAATTTTTAGTACCTCTTAAATGACAGAACAGAAGATAATCTGGTTCTTTCCCTATTGGGCCAATACTGGCAGGACAAAGCATTAATGGACAATGATAGCACGACTGAAATTTTTGATAACTGAGACAGGATGCCATATGAACACATGATCAAGTAAACAAAGATGTAAATTGAGAATAGTGGTTCCTTAGTGCTTGATATACTATAAGCTTGATGTTTATAAAAAGAAATAAAAACTGGGAAACTTTTAATATGAATAGTCACATGGACATCCTTATCAGATTGAAAACTTACCTAGTTGCTTATGTTACATAAAAAGGAAATAAATATACTCTTTACTAACATTTTATTCATGAATTTGTACTATGTAGTTCATAAAGGCCTTGTAATGATCAACTATCTCTCATATTCCTGATTAATTTTTAATGTCCCTCCCTCTAATTAATATAGAGCAACTGAGATATCTATCTATCTATTTATCTATGTATCTGTCAATCTATCTATAAACAAGACTTAAATATATTAAGAAATATCAAACTGGGAAGAATTCTGTTTTCAAATGCACTTCATCTAATTACTGTAAAATGTGACAAACATCTTACTTTTTTTGATGCCATGGTATTATGTAAATGTCCTTAAAATGAATTAAACAAGATATCCCCTTTCAAAAGGTACACTATTAGAATATGGAGCTGTTTCAAATAAGTGGCATTTATTAATATTTGTAATAATAACTGCAAATTAAAAGGAAAATATTCTTTTAAAGAAGCATGGTATAGTAAGAGAGCAAGAAGCTAAGAAGCCTGGAAGGTTTCTTTGGCCAGGAACAGGGATAGGGGTATAAGAACCAGAAAATGCTTTTTAAAATATTAATTCTTATGAAATTATAAATGCATGCTTTTACGAAAATGAGGAGGAAGAATTTTTCCACACTTGACCAATCAGATATTTCAATGAAGAGAAAGATTAACTATGAGTGAACTAGGTAACTATGGGTACAGTCAGGAAATTTACTTTCCATGGAGAAATAAGGATAATCTAAATTCACTTCCTCTTATGGTCACCATGTGCCAAGTTAGAGAAAAACATGTCTAAGGCAAACTTAAAAAGGAAAGTCAAACTCCTAAATGTTCCTTCAGTTATTCTCATCACCACAGTGATGAATGCTTGTGAATAATATTCAACTATTACTAGAATTTCAATGGCATTTTATGGAAACAACTTTTTAAAATGTCCATTATATAAGGGAGATGCATCCTTCAACCATAGTTTATAACTGACATCAAAGAGAAGAAATCTCTAACTGGATCAATGATTCCAACACAAATAAAAAGAAAAATGTTTTGCCCAACATTGCTATAAGAAAAACTTGTGGTATAATTTTTTTGTTAAAGGTTAGCATAAATATTTTCAGAAATATGCATATATATATTCTAAACAAAAGGAACATAAACACTGAGGACAACATATTATTATCCTTTTATAACCATTATTCATTCCTCCATTCATTTATTCATTTATCCACATCTTCATCCATTTCATTAAAAATGTGCACTATTAACCTTTTTCACAAAAGATATTTTCATGATTTCACACTGTTATAAAAATTTAAATATTTTAGAAAAATACTTAATCCCTTTGTTCAGGGTGAGCACATGTTACAACAGAAATGTCACAAACAATGTTATTAGAACTGAAATGGAAATAAAATAATATACAGTAGAAGAAAACAGCAAAGAAAAAAATCCTAGGTAAGCTTGGGAAATACAGGAAAAGCTCATTATATCTTCAGAGCTCCCATGTCTTAAGAGTACAGGGCACAGTCTTTTGACATTGTTTTCCCTAGAAAGTAATGTATTCTGGTTATATGACTCTGTAAGCTGTCTAGTTCTTGGAAAATAATGATGTTGAAAATGAAACCATTTAATATTTTTTCTGCAAAAGATCTGTTGCTACTATGTAGATATGTATTGAAGTATATTGTTAGAATGAAAGTTATGTTTGTACCTAGTGTTGTCCTGTAAAAACACTGCCATCAAGTTAAAGTAACTACGCTTAGGGATTATTTCTATAAAGCTATCTCTGAGCACTGTGTGTGTGTGCGTGTATACGATTTGAACGTTAGATTTTTAAAGAATTTTATTTTGATTTTTGATGAATGAAATGTAGCCATCTCCTTATTTTTTGTAATCTACAGCCTGCCATTAAATATGGTAATTCTTAAGAACACAGCTCTTCCTACAATGATGTTATGATTCTTAGAGGAAACATAGTGGGAAATCTCAGAACAGGGAGTTTAGGTTTTTTATAGTATGTTGCTGGGAGTTTTTGGAAATGGCAGAAACTAACTAATGTGGTCTTCAACTAACCATGCATCTAAACATCCAGTGAAGACGCACAATTGTAACATGTACCTGTCTGTGAATTCAGAATATGAGGAACCATGATGTAGCAAAAAAGTGAGGTCAATAGAGGTAAACTCAGTATGGCACTAGTTTCACCTCTCAAAGGAAAAGTGGAAGTTGTGGTAAAAGGGTTGAAGAACTGAGCACACATTCAACAATACTTAAAGATCTAATGGCAGAGAATTTTCCAAAACTGATGAAAGAAACAAGGCTGGGTTGAAGAAGCCTTATGAACCCCAAATATGATAAATACAACAAAAACCATAAAAGCACATCATAGTAGAACCTGTAAAGAACAAACAAAAAGCAGACAGCAAAAAAGATATAGAACTTTCAAATAAGGAAAAATAAGACTGTTACCTGACTAGCAACAGAAACAAGGGAGCCAGAAAACAATAGAAAGCTTCAAAGTACTGAAAGAAAATAACTGCTAGCCTAGATTTCTGTATCCAGAAATATATAGTCAAAAAATGAAGGGACATTACACACATACTAAAATTGAGAATTCATTTTCAGCAGACTGGCACTAATGAAAAAAATAAAAGATGTTATTTAGTCAGAAGAAAAATAATCCCATATGGAACCTTGGAGGTGAGAGAAGAAATGCAAAGCATGAGACATGGGTTGATAAATAAATATTGACTATAATATACAGTAAAAATAATATCTTATGAAGTTTGTTTTATACAAAATAAAAACACTCAAACACAATAACACATAAATTAAGTAGAGCTAAGTAGAATCAGGGTGTTCTATGATACTTATATTATCTTGGAAGTTGTAAAAGTACTAAAGTAAATTATATGTTAAAGGAGATATAGTATAATTATTAGTGTAGTCACTAAAGAATAATACAAACTATATTACAAATTTGTAGTAACAAAAACAGCATGGTACTGGCATAAAAACCAACACATGGATCAATGGAACAGAATAGAGAACTCAGAAATCAACCTATGTAATTAGAGCCAACTGATCTTTGACAAAGGCATGAAGAACGTACATTGGGGAAAAGACTGCTTCTTCAATAAATGGTGCTGGGAAAACTGGATATCCATTTGTAGAAGAATGAAACTTGACCCATACCTCTCACCATATACCAAAATCAACTCAAAATGGATTAGAGACCTAAAATAAAGCCTGAAACTTTAAAACTCCTAGAAGAAAACATAGGGGAAAAAATCCAGGATTTAGGACTGGGCAATGAATTTATGAATAACACCCCAAAGCACAGGCAACAAAAGAAAAATAAACAAATAGGATTATATCAAACTAAAAAGTTTCTGCACAGCAAGGGAAATATTCAATATAGTGAAAAGACATCTTACAAAATGGGAGAAAATATTTGCAAAATATGCATCTCACAAGGGATTAATATCCAGAATATACAAAGAGCTCAGACAACTTTACAGCAAAAAACCCAAATAATCCAATTAAAAAATGAGCAAAGGAGCTGAATAGACATTTCTCAAAGGAAGGCATACAAACGGCCAATAGGTAAATGAATAAATGCTCAGCATCACTAATCATCAGGGAAGTGCAAATCAAAACCACTCTGAGATATCACCTCACCTCAATCAGACTGGCTATTATAAAGATGACAGAGAATAGCAAATGTTGGTGAGGGTGTGTAGAGAGAGAAACGCTCCTGCACTGTTGGTGGGATTGTAAATTAGTACAGCCGTTATGGAGAACAGTATGGAGATTCCTAAAACAACTACAGATAAAACTTCCATATGATCCAGCAATCCCACTCCTGGGGATATATTCAGAGGATTGGAAAACATCAGGCCAAAGGGATACCTGCACTTCCGTGTTTATTGCAGCTCTATTTACAAAAGCTAAGTGATGGAACCAAACGAAGCATCCATCGATGGATGACTGGTGAAGGAAATTGTGGTATATATACACAATGGAATACTACTCAGCCAAAAAAAGAATGAAATTCTACCATTTGCAACAACATGGAGATGTACCACATTTTCCGTATCCACTCATCTGGTACATCTACACAATGGAATACTACTCAGCTATAAAAACGAATGAAATACTGCCATTTGCAACAACATGGATGGACCTTGAGAGAATTATATTAAGTGAAACAAGTCAGGCACAGAAAGAGAAATACAACATGTTCTCACTTATTGGTGGGAGCTAAAAATTAATATATAAATTCACACACACACACACACACACACACACACACACACACACACACAAAAAACAAACGGGGGGGGGAGAAGATATAACAACCACAACTACTTGAAGTTGATATGACAAGCAAACAGAAAGGACATTGTTGGGGGAGGGGGGAGGGAGAAGGGAAGGAGGGAGGTTTTGGTGATGGGGAGCAATAATCAGCCACAATGTATATCTACAAAATAAAATAAAATTAAAAAAAATAATAAAAAACAAACAAACAAACAAACAACAACAAAAAACAACATGGATAAGCCTGGAGAAAATTACCTAAGTGAAACAACCCATGTACAGAAAGAGAAATACTGCATGTTCTCACTCATATCTGGGAGCTGAATTCATAAATAAACAAATGAACAATAAAGAGAGACAGACAGAAAGAAAAAACGATAATCACAGTAATACACTGACCTTCTAGAAAACTAGAAGTAGAAAAGGGGAGTGGAGGGGGAGAGACTGGGGGGTTAATGAGGAGGTCAATGGACACAAAGAATGATTATATATTGTAATGATGAATAAGCTAACTACACTGATCTAATCACCACACATTCTACACAATTATTGAAAATCAACATTGTACTCTACATGTATATATAATAAAAAATAAAAAAATAATTATCATATAAATAAATAATAATAAATAATTTATCATATAAATTATAACTAGTTATATAACTAGTTATGTAACTAGCAACCTAATAAAGAAGAAAAATAAAATAATACAAAACTTTAGTCAGTTTTGCCCCCCAGGCCATGTGTAATAGTTTTCTGATTATATTTAGTAAACGTTGAACTTCAAAATACATTCTTTGTCACTCTTATCACTCTTGTCGATCTTCTTATCCTAAGGCCAATTTCTGAGATTCTTCCAGTTTTACACATTTTTCCATCAGTTATTCCCAAGCATTTCTTCTGGACTCTCTTATAATAATTTGGAGAAAAAATTGGATAATTTGGAGGCAAATTGAATTGCCTTTTTGTCTTCCATTTAATGACACTTTTCCAGTTATACTGATGTTTTCATAATGTTCTGATTGATGGGGAGTGACTAACTTCAATCTCTTCCTGATGATGTTAGACTTGCCAAGAGGTCTGAGGACAGGCATGATTCAAGCTATTAGAGAAATATCTCTTCAATGGGAATTGTCAAGGATGAGAAAAAAGAGTTAATGTAATCTGATAACTTGATCACTTTTAAAAATAAATATAAATATTAGCATTCATATTTACACTTTTTAAAATTCTTATCACTTACTTTTAATAGTGTCAAAAATAGAGCAAGAGTGATAGTCTGCTTTAAAATTACAAAGTCTTCAGATGGCAGGAGCACTCATAGGGACTTCAGGAGCTGTGGGAAGTCCCCACCACTGCTGCAGACACTGCCTCTGTATGAGTGACTTGCCATAGCTACTACCACCACAAGGGTGGCTCACCAGACATTCAACGGCATTGACATGAGAGTCATCAGCAGATCCTGGGGAAAGAGGTGAGCAAGGACCCTGGAGGAGCCTCTGCCTGTGGAAAAGAGGAATGAGAAACCCACCCAGGATCACTTATTGAAAATGAGGAGCTCCAATATACCACAGTGCACCCATCAGGGTCATGGGACACTAGTCAGGGTGCCAACAAGCTTACCCAGGGACACCCACCTCTGCCAAAGAGTGACAGGCACACAGGAACTTCTCCCAAGAACACAAAAGCACACCCACATCCTCAATAAAAGAACACGGTGTCACTAACCTCAGCAAGTAATTACCAAGTGCTCCAGTGCCTAAGACATAGAGGCATCCACACACAACTTCAACATTGAATATGGCCAAAGTTCCCACATGGGGACTACACTACTGCATCTACCTGGAACCAATACTAAAACAGTCTACTCATTGTCAGTGTAAAACACATCTACAGGATAAAGTCTCTTTCCTCAAAGCCATCTCCAGAGTAACAGAAGAAGCAAGTGCTTTACCAGCTGACTAGATATCAATGCAGAGATACTAGAAATATGAAAAAATAAGAAAATATGACACCAACAAAGGAATACAGTAATTATAAAGTACCTGATCACATAGAGCAGGAAACCCTTGAAATGACTGAAAAGGAATTCTGAGCAACAATCTTAAAGAAACTCAATGAGATATGAGAAGACTCAGTTAAACTACACAATGAAATGAGAAAAAATATCCAGGATATGAAGGAGGAAATTTAGAAAGAGATTAATACCTCAAAAATGAATGTATTAGAACTTCTGGAACTGATGGATTCTTTCAACAAAATTCAAAACACAACTGGGAGCTTAAACAGCAAATTAGAGAAAGTAGAAGAAAGAATTCCTGATCTTAAAGAAGGCTTTTCCAAAATAACTCGGGCAGACAAAAAAAAAAAAAAAAGAATTTTAAAAATGAAGAAAATCTAAGAGAGCTAGCAGACAACCTTAAGTGCATAAACATCTGAATCATGCATGTTCTGGAAGGGGAGGAGAAAAGAAAGGCACTGAAAACCTATATGAGGTAATAAAAAGGGAAAACATCCCCAGTATAGGGAGATACATAGACTTTCAGATCCAGGAGGCTCAAAGATCCCCAAACATATTCAATCCAAAAAGGTCCTCTCCAAGACATATTACATTCAAAATGGCAAAACTCAAAGGCAGAGAATCTTAAGAACAGCAAGAGAAAAGCATGAAGTTACCTATAAAGGAGCCCCTATCAGACTAACAGCAGAATTCTCAATAGAAACTCTGCAAGCCAGAAGAGAAATGGATGGTATATTCAAAATACTAGAAGAAAAAAATTGTCAGCCAGGAATACTATACCCAGCAAGGCTATCCTTCAAATATCAAGGAAGAATAGTATATTTCCCTGACAAACAAAAACTGCAGGGTTTCACCACCGTATTACAAGTCTTGCAAGAAATCCTTAAGTGAGTCCTGCATCTGGAATCAAAACACAATAATCAGTACTATGAATACACAAGAAAGAAACCCACTGGTAGAACACAAAGGCAAATGAGAAAGAGAAAAAAGCTATATCTTACCACCTCAAAAACCCAACAAACACCAAAGACAGACAATAAAAGGGAAAGAAAGGAACACAAAGATATTTAAACATCCAAATGAAAATTGATAAAATGCCAGGAATAAGATGACAACTTTCAATAACAACCTTAAATTTATATGGATTAAATTCCCCACTCAAAAGACAGATTGACTGATTGGATTAAAAAACTAGATGTAGTGGGTTAGAAATCTTGATTCTCCTTTGATCTTAGAGTAGGATTCTTAGGTAATGCATGCATAGGGCTATCCCTAGAGTTGAGGACAATAGTCCACAGATAAGTTTGGCAAAAGCCATCTAATGAATTCTAATCATTGTTTAGGGATGGGATTGTGTACCTTGACTATATTAGGTTGCTGGTTTGATTCCGGCTCAAAGGACTATTGACTATTTGACCTACTGATTATTCTTAAGATATGTAAAGGAAACTCCTTGAATGCTGTTTAAATATGCTAAGGAAATTGCTGTAGGAAGTATGTGGAAAAGAAAATGTTTGCTAAGGACAAGCTGTTTGTTTGGTGGATCTACTTAGCTTTTTACAAATTGCATTCTGGAATGTCACATTGTTGATTTTACTGCTATTACTAGTTTCAGTTGCCATAAATCACTTCTGTAACACTGCCTGTTTTTATGTCCTTCTTTGATCATTGAATCAACTGATTTTTCTTGTGAAACTTCCTTGTCTTGTCAATAAAAAGAAAGGCTGATTTGGAATTGTGACTGCTCCTTTGATGGGCTGCAGTCCCTCCAGGCTTTATTCATGGTACTTTGAGTGATTCTTTCTTTTTTTCATCTCAGTTGCACAGTGGGAAGTGTAACAACTAGACCCAAGTATATGCTGTCTACAAGAGATTCACCTCACCTTGAAAGACACACAAAGACTAATAGCAAAGGGATGGAAAAGATATACCTCACAAATGGAAACCGAAATCAAACAGAAGTAGCTATTCTTATATTAGATAAAATAGAATTTAAAACAAGAAACATAAAAACAGACAAAGAAGGGCATTATATAATGATAAAGGAATCTATCCAAGAAGAAGACATAACAATCATAAATATATATGAACCCAACATTGGAGCACCCAAATATAGAGAGCAAACGCTATTAGAACTAAAGAAAGAGATAGATCCTAATGTGATAATAGTTGGGGACCTGAGCACCCCTCTCTCAGCATTGGAAAGATCATCTCAGCCACAAATCAACAGAGAAACACAGTATTGAACTACACTTTAGAGCAATTGGATTTGGAAGATATCTACAGAACATTTCATCCAGCTACTACAGAGTATACATTCTTCTCATCAGCATGTGGGACATTTTCCAGGATAGGTCATGTTAGGTCACAACAAATTTTTAAAAACTGAAATCATTTCTAGTATTTTTTCAGACAACAGATTAAAACTAGAAATCAATAGCAAGCTAAACTCTGGAAACTGTTCAAAAACATGGAAATAAAAAAAAAAAAACATGCTTCTGAAAGACATATGGGTCCAAGAAGAAATTAGGCAGGAAATAAAAATATTTCTTAAAACTGATGAAAATAAGGTCATATCATACCAAAACATGTGGGATACTGCAAAAGCAGTACCACGAGGGAATTTTATTGCAATAAATGCTTATGTTAAAAGAATAGAAAATTTCAAATAAACAACCTAATGCTACACTTCAAAGAACAGGAAAAACAAGAACAATCCAATCCAAAAATTAGTAGAAGGAAAGAAATAATTAAGATCAAAGCAGAACTAAATGAAAGAGAGACCCCAAAAATGATAAAAAAGATTAATAAAACAAAAAATTATTTTTTAAGAAGATAAACAAAATAGACAAACAATTAGCCAAGCTAACTAAAAAAAGAGAGAAGATCCAAATATCAAAAATCAGAATTGAAAAAAGAGATATTACAACCAATACCACAGAAACACAAAGAATCATTAGAGACTATTACAAACAACTGTGTGCCAACACATTTGAAAACTTGGAGGAAATAGATGAATATCTGGACACATGCAAACTACCAAGACTACACAAAGATGACACAGAAAACCTGAACAGACCAATTACAAGCAATGAGATTGAAGCAGTAATCAGCAGTCTCCCAATAAAGAAAAGCTCAGGATCCGATGACTTTGCTAATGAATTTTGCCAAATATTTAGAAAGGAATTAATACCAATTCTCTTCAAACTATTTCAAAAAATTGAAACAATGGCCATTCTCCCAAACTCATTCTATGAGGCCAGCATCACCAGAATACCAACTCCAGAAAAAGATACAACAAAATAGAAAACTACTGGTCAATATCTCTGACAAACACTGACACAAACATCCTAAACAAAATATTAGCAGACAGAAGAGCAACATATCAAAAAAAAAAAAAAAAAAATACAGCATGATCAAGTGGGATTCACCCCAGGGATGCGAGGATGGTTGAACACACAAAAGTCAACGAATGTTATCCACCACATCATGAAAACCAATGACAAAAACCATATGATTTTTTTCAATAAATGTAGAAAAAGCACTTGATAAAATTCAACATCCCTTCATGAAAAAGACTCTCAGCAAATTAGGTATGGAAGGAAAGTATCTCAACACAATAAAAGCCACATATGACAAACCCACCTCCAGTATCATCCTGAAGGATGATAAACCCACTCCTAGGATTCAATATACTGTATGCTCATGTTTTTCTAATTTAAGCCCACAGAAAGAAAATGTTTCCCTTTGGCCATTCGATGTCTTAATCTAAATGAAAGTGGGAGTGAGTGATAGGTGAGGGCGAGAAAGGAAGTTCTAGTCTCTGTAGGGTTTCAGTTCAACCATGCCAGTTTTCAAGGCTTACTGCAAGGACTAAAACACTATTGGGACAGATATACCATTCAGATAAGTAGTAGTCATTGGGTTCCTATTTGAAAGGTGTTTTATTCCTTTGGGAGAAATCCACTATTGTGCAAACTCATTCCTTTCCTAGAGCCTGGATTCTAAATTGCTCATGTCAGTAAAACAAAACAAAACAAAACTGAGAACTTTACAAATCAAGTCTCCCTTTTTCTGTAGCTTTTTAAACTTCTTGATTTCCATTTCATTCCTCATGTGTTTGAGAGTGTATTCATTTCTTCTTGCAAAAACATAATATTTAAAAATGATTCTTTTCTTACTGAGCTGTTTTTCTTTCTAGTCCAAGACAATCTTGTGAGTAATTATTTTAATACTTTATAAGTTATATTATGGTCACCATGAGTCTCAAGCTGGAATATAAATACCCTTGGAAATATAGCTTCTATAGTAGAGCATAGTAAAACCTGTTTCATCTTCCTAGATAGTCAAGTACTGAAAACTTTATAAGCAAATTACTTGGTATTTACAAATAATTGTCATGTTATAGAATGCAATATAGAAACTTTTTAATGTTAGAGATGAGACTTCAAAGAAATTTCATGATTACCTTCAGCTGTTTACATCTAAGCTCAACAAATAAATGAAAGTCTGCATTCATTCTTTTTTGCCATTATTGACAGATGCTGCTAAAAAGTACTGACCTGAAATGTCTCAAAATAATTCTATCAATAAATTATTCTCATTGCCTCTGAGCAAACAAATGTGTTCCAGAATGAGGCTTTAAAGAAAATGTCTTCTTAGACTCTAGGTTTCAGCACATCATTATCCATTTGAAGGATCATTAAAAATAGTCTTATTCAACAACTAGAAACTTGGATAATGAAATAATTAAAGATGTACAATATTTCTGTATAAAGTTTATCATTTTGATATTAATTTGATATTAAATTGATATTAATTTTTTAAACCATTCTTTCATTTAGTAAAGTTTCATTTAATTACACACCACATCGAGTAGTGAATTGTTAGAGGATAACAGACCAAAGAACCAACAAAGTCTGTTTAAATAAATTAAGGTTTATATGTTTATATTGTATATATATAAACCTGAGAGAGAGAGAGTTTAAAAATCAAGTTTTCAAGTACTATTTAATAACATTAGAAAATATTTTGGCCTTTTGAATTAAGTGAAAAATAAAGCTAGCTACAAAGTTTATTAATAATATGAATCCAATTTTGGTTACAAAATATCTGCATTTTATCATATGCATATATTATGTATATTTACAAACTAAACACATATAAACACAACATACTAATAATGTCAAAATGTTAGGAACTATCTGTCATGTTGGTGGTACTTGGTGACTTTTATTTTCTTGTCTGTATTTTTCTCTTTCTCGTTTCAATAATCATATATTTTGCAATCAACACAAACCTATTTTAGTTTTAATAAAAACTTTCACATTCTATTGTACACTTTTAGAATAGTTACTATTTCCTCTTTATCTCTGAATCACTGACAACAGCTGAAACCATCTATGGCACACAGCTTGTTTTCTGCATTAACATAACTTGACTCTACAATTAGGCCGTCTTCACCAACATCACTTTACTATTCCACTGTCTTCATCAAGATAAGTGTACTATTCCAGGAAACTCTTGCCCAGGTTGCAAGTAACTTTAGTATTCGTTTAGAAGCTTCCTGGAAAAACCACTTAAATGAACATAAGACTGTTAGACTTTTCAATACAGAGCATCATATGACTATTTAGTCTTCAAGATTCTTTGTAAACCCTCATCTCAAAGCCCTCCCCTTGGAATATCCACCACTATAAACTATTACATCACAGTTCTTTTTCAATTCTAGTCCTTCCTTCCTCTCCTTCACTAGGTTGAAAAACCCTCCATTACCCAGAGTCTGAAACCTCAT
The DNA here is from genome assembly GCF_027409185.1 of Cynocephalus volans. Lineage (NCBI taxonomy): Eukaryota > Metazoa > Chordata > Mammalia > Dermoptera > Cynocephalidae > Cynocephalus > Cynocephalus volans. Next base: position 32,479,116 of record NC_084474.1, on the reverse strand, counting down.
AAATATCCTAACTTTGCCATCCCTCTTCCAAGAGGCTACAAAAACTGTCTCAAGATAGTGCTCTAACTCATCAAGATAAGAATAAACTTAACTTTGTCTTACCAACAGGCTCCTTTGGGGAATTTTCTTTTAGGGAAGCCAATATGTGTTCAAAGAATGAGTGGCACAGGGCCTTCCACATAATAGGCATTCAATAAGTATAGATTGAAGTAATGTGAAAATGTGGCAGTTCATTGAATTATTGTCAATGTCTTAGTGTCTTTGAGAATTTTAATCTTTAACTCTACCCCCTTTGCAGACAAACATAAAATTGCAATGCACTTATCTTTTGATGTTGGTGGTCACATTCCATGAAAGCAGTTTAATTTATACTTGTATATTTGGTCTCATTTCAAAAAGCATACTTCAATGATTATTGTCCCATCTGAGAAAATGTATTCCATATGGTTTATTTTTCTTTATTTCTTATAGAAAATTTAATATTTAGCTTTATGATTGATTAATGTAGTTAATTAATTTTTATTATCTGAGTTTTCTTATAGACTTTGCTTTGAAATATTAGATTAATAATAGAATTCAGTGAGGCTAAAAAATGAAGCAGATACATGATTTCTGGAGGTCTGGTTTTGCAATCATTATTTCTAGACATTTGAGAGGCAAGCCTTCTTTCTTCAACAGCCTAGAATGAAAGAACTTAAGAATGTGCACTGAGAGTTAAACAATAATCAGCACCTACTCATGCCGAGTCACTTCAAAGGGTGAGTGCCTATAAATGTTCTGTTTAGAAGGTATTGACATATGTAAAGAATGTATCTATCAATGGATGGATGGTGGTAGAGGTTCCAGTATAAAAGCAGACAAAGAGGAACATTACAGGAGGCAAACCGGTACACCTAGGCAAAGCATTTATATTTTTTAAAGCACTGTCAAGAGTAGTACTTCTTAAACCTTAATGTGCATACAAATCACCTAGAGAATGAATCACAGAATTCAGATTTTCCTATGAAGTTCTGGCCTGGAGCTTGAGATTCTGTGTATTAACAAGCTGCCAGGTGATACTGACATAGCTGGTTCGTGAACCACACTTTGAATAGCAAGGATTTAATTGAAAGGAACTCTGGTTCATAGACATGCCTTAATTTATCTCCACTTTTTCTGAATTCATGCTCATCAAGCCAATTTCTGATTGTAATTTGCTTTGTTTTTAGTTTATCTAAATCCACAGCTTCCAAATTGAGTATTTTTTGAAAAAACATTAACTCTGTAGTATAAGTTCTGGTATATTTGTTAAAAACATTAACTTGTTGCTTTATAGACCCAGGTCATTAATAAGTCATACTTATTCTGCCTGCAACTGAGTAACCCAGAAGGTTCTGAGTGGTGAGAGTTCATTAGGAGGCAGCAGAGCACTGTGGGTAGGAGCCTGTCCTGGGAACCTGGAACCACTACTTAAATTACTTGTGTGGCTGCGGCTAAGTTACTTATCTTCTCCACACATCAGGTTCCCTCTTTGGTAAAGGGGGGAAATAATAATAGTTGTATCTCTTTTATGAGGTTATCGTGAGGATTATTGTGAGTGAATCTTTGTAAAGCTCTTAGAATGCTTGTAGCATGTGAAATTAAATTTGGCCTAAACGTTTCTCCAAACATAGTGAATTGTAACCTAATGTGACGTGCAAACAGACTGTAACCTACTCTTGTAACATGTAGCCCAGTCTCAGCCAACCATAGCAGCCAACCAAATAAGTCAAAGCTCACCTGTAAACAATCCGTCTTTTTCTGTACCTCACTTCTGTTTTCTGCACGTCACTTTCCTTTTTCTGTTCATATATGTTATCCGACCATGTGGCAGCTCTGGAGTCACTCTGAGCCTGCTCTGGTTCTAGAGGCTACCTGATTCGCGAATCATTCTTTGTTCAATTAAACTCTGTTAAATTTAATCTGTCTAAAGTTTTTCTTTTTACAAGCATAAGAAAACACTGTGTAAATGTTTGTAAATTAATCTGAGTTTCTCAGCTCTGGGCAATATAGAAACAGTACAGTATTCTAAGTGAGCATTATATGCCCAGAGTTTAGGTGAACAGAGGAGAATTATGATTAATGAGAAGTTGTTTTAACTCTAAAACTCACTATAGTGTTTCCTAGCTCATCTTTTAAAGATGTGTTTATAAGTGTAAGTAGAAAAAAAATAGTTGGAACCCCAAATTACAGGGTGCTTAAATATTCTTCTCTCATCTAAATCTCCTTAGATTATATTCTGTCTTCCTGTGATATTTGATTATATTTACTATTTGTTTAGTAAAGTCTTCTAACCATTTGCATGGGCAATATCCTTTAATACAAAACTACAAACATATTTTCTTCCCCAAGTTTTTTTTCATCTTATTCTCCTTTTGAAAAACAATATTTTATGATCTCTTTTAATCTGGCACTTCTCCTAAAATGTTTCAGGTTTAGATTGTTCTTTAATCCTTCATTTTACTACTAACCATTCTCATTAGCCTCCAATTTCTTAGTAAAATTCTCCAAAAAAAAAAAAAAAAAAAAATCTTCTTAACTTTTGCTTTTGCATGGAAAAAAACCATGATTTTTTTCCAGATGAATTTTTATTTTAGTCGTAATTATGAATTACTCTCTTTTACTTAGTTGGAGATCACTTCAACTTATTAGTATCTCTTTACATTCATTATTATTTTAGATTTTAGCCAATATTGAATTTAATCCCATCCCAGCAACATTTATTGAAAACCTATGTACAAGAAGACATATTGGTAAGGTTCTGTAGGAGATAGAAAAGAAAGAACAAAATATCCTTTGTTTCAGAAAATGGCATGTGTATAAATAGCTTTTTTAAAATGCAAAAGAGATTAGTTCCGGAATTTATACAAATGACAAAATGAGCAAACAAAAACATGGCAGATAGCTCTCTTGAATCTCATGCCCAGTGTCCCTGAAATCACTGCTCCTGTATCCCTCTATCTCTTGGTGACAGGTCTCATGGCCTCATTTTTTGTGCACGGGGGATGAGAAGCTAAGTAAAAGATAAGATAGTTTAGATCTTTTCATATACTGTTGTTTTTCTTCATATGTGTCACTAAATTTCCCATAACTGTTCATTTTCCTTTACATTCCAAGAAATCACAGCAATATTATTATGTAAAGATACTTTATAATAACACGTTTGAATTAGCGACCCACTCTTCTTGAATATTGGGAATATTAAACTTTTTTTTTTAAAGAAAAAAGCTCAAAGAGTCTGTGCTTATACAGAGTTCCTCCTAGTCAATCAGGGCATGGGGGCTATAGTTCAGGTTAACATATATTTTACATTTTCATATAGCTTATACTTATATTATTGCCTTTGCTTTTTCAAAGTTATTCATAGAGTTCAAAGCTTTAGAAATCTGGTTAAAATACGAAACTCTTTAAATTCATTTAAGCATTTCTAGGCTTAGTTGGCATCTGAATGAGAGTTGCTCATATCGTTGCATAAAAACTTCCTGTTCAATTGTTGGTAGTAGAAAATCCCATGCTGCACTAGATAGCATATATTGAATTTCATCTCTACCACTGAAAAACAATTTGTGCTTAATACTCCTGTTTATTTTTAAGAGACTACATAGATATATTTAAGTTAAACAAACCATTAAGATAATAAAGTTCCATTTGCTTCAGAAAATTTACATTAGGCCTACCCACAAATACAAAGGTTTCTCCTATTCTATGCTGACCCATGAAAAATTATTCCCTTGCTACCAGTATCTTTATCACAAGGTTAAATAAAATTGTATCAGCAATAATTAACCAGAATATACCCGTCAATTTGGACACTTTTGAAGGATAGTCCCCCCAAAATTGATGAAGTGCAAAATATATTAAAATTATTAGATTTTGGGGTCACAATTTTTCAAGTACCTTAATTTCTTTGTCTTAATTCTTTTATATCTTGAAGTTATACCAAAAAGGATTGAAATAATTCTGAAAAAATAATTGCTTCCATTCTCAAATTCTCTCCATCTTCTTGTGTAGCCAAGAGGATAGATGGGCAACCACTTGCATATATTTACCCCCAACTCCAGAGTTGATGATGTAATGACACTGCCACCATGTCATTCTTCCTTCTTTCTCCTTCCTAGTTACAACATGAAGAGAAAAATTATTTCCTTTCATAAAAGTCTGAGGATTTATACCATTTCTGGTTTCATGTGATTACATCATGAGTCATTCAATAGTCAACAATCAATAAATACTTACTGAACACATATTCCATGGTAGGCACATTACCACTTAATAACAGCAGTTATAGAGCTAGAGTTGGAGCTCAAAGGAGTGAAGAAATATCTTCTCTGGAAATATCCAGTTACATCTGCTGTCCAGTAGGACTTAATGGTATCTGAGGATATTCTGAGAAAAAGCATTTGAACCTTGTTCACCACTGAAGTGAAGATGAGTTCAGGTGACCTGCTTGATTATTGTAGCCCCAGCAAATGTCAGATGACATTAAAAAATAAAAAAATCCTGAACGTCAAATGTCAGGGAAGAGAGATCTCAGCTCTGCGAGATCCTGGCAAGATCTTCCTCTTCTATTTCTTCTCCAGTAAAATCTCAGTTTCTCTGAGATTCCCATTCTCTGAGCACCATCCCCTACCTTTTCAAATAATTCTCTTCTAGAATTGTACTCAGACTATTCTTTGATCCTATTGGGTCTTACAATTGATTTATCCTACAACTTCCCCTTTTTCTCAGTTGGATCCATTGTCCAACTTTATAATCACCAACTTGTATACATCCTCAACTCCCTAGCTCCTTATTAACCTAGTAAAATGTTCAAACTTTCTAAAATTCAACTTTCTGCTCACTCAATTTCTTGTACTACAAGACCTGAACTTTGTTTTAAGAAATAAATGAACTTCTTGACTTGTTTCACCTTAAATCTACGACTACTAATTTCAAGTGGCTACCAATTCTATATAGTTCAGTAGTCATTGATTCTCTCCCCCTTTTAGAAAACTATTTTATACCTTAGCCTCTCTGTAACATCTCTTCTCCAGTCTTTACTCTCTCAATAAGACCTCTTTTAGGAAACAAATTTTACATACTCCCATACTCACATCTACCTTTCTCTAGCTACCAGACAGCTCTCATCAACACAGAACTTGCCTCAATATATTCCATCAATAAAAATTTAAAAGCCTGCCCTCAACCTCACTTCCCCTTCTCCTCCCCCATTCCTCTTTAGGTCAAAAGTCCTTGAAGCAATTGTCAATATAAGTGTCACTACTTCCTCTCTTTGAACCCTCTATAATTAGCATTTACCTCATCACTCGCAAAAGAGCAACTACAGTCCAGGTTATCAGTGGTCTGGGTTTGGGTTTCTCACAAATCAACTGGGAGGCAGGACTTGAGCATCGGTTGCTTATTTGGGGTGAAGCACAATTGTGGAAGTGGAGAAAGTAAAATTGAAGAAAACGAAAATCACCAGAAATGATAATTAATCAGAAGGATTTCCCTCATGGGAAACTGGTACCCATGGGAACTTTCTGAGAAACTGTGTAGCATTTACCTGCGGAGTTGTCAGTTGTTGGATACGATCTACACCTGAAGCATCAGGTGAAAGCAGGAAGGCCTAAGGGATATGGGATGAGATATCTGGGGTGCCTTCTGTGGCACTCACTTTTATCTCTTCCACCTTCTGTCTCCTTCTGCTCAGTCTTCTTTGCTCCAATCTCCTCCTTTAAATATTGTGATGTCAGGGGGCTCAGTTGTTACACTTCTCTCTTCCTTTCTTCTATTTATCCTCATTCCTTAGGTAATCTCATTCAAACTCCCAGCTTTCCATATAATCAAACTTTTCTTAACTCCAAATGTATATATGCAATACCTGCTTGACATGACGTCACTTTAATTTTAATAGGGCTTCTAAACAATCCGTGTTCAAAATATCTCGTATTCCTCCATCGTTCCCATCTCAGTAAATGGACATCCATTTTCCCAGTTGTTCAGGCCTCTCTTGAAGTTACACTTCTCTTTTGGAATGTGTATGGCTCACTTCGTCACTGCATTTAGGGCATTGTTTAAATCACCATAAGAAAGAAGAAGTTCACTAACGAATCTATGTAAAATAGCATCCAAGCACATCCTCAGCCCTTACCTGTGTCATTTTCTTCATTATGCTGATCACCACCTGACATCTATAAGTTGCTTATTATTCATCTCCCACAGCTAGAATGTACACTTCTTAAGGAGACATTGTTTTATTCACTGCTATATCACCAGCAGCTAGAACATTGTCTAGCACTTATTAAGAACCCAACAAATATTTGTTGAATAAATACAAAAGTGTTTCAGAAGAAAAATAAAACAAACATAAAAAAATAAGGAGTTTGTCCTCATGGGTGTAAGTCAGCAACAGGGTTAATGAATGGAAAACGGTGGTGATACCAAGAGCAGTATGACACTTGACAAGAGCCTATTCTAGCAGGCACTTGAGCAGCATACATGTGCCTTGGGACTAGATGACTTTAAGGAGTGGTAATACTTTGAAACTCCAGGTGACTTTGTTGTGGCAACTACGTTCACTTATCTTTCTATCCCCCCATTGCCTTATGAAACAGACGTGGTGAGCACCTGTAACTGAAGTGGTATAGGTTCTTTCTACACATTTTGATGGTTCCTCACATTATGAATCCTGTCTTTCCAAGGAGAATAAAAATCCACCAGAACAACTGTGAGAAAAAAGCTGTATTTCTCAACCTTCCCTCATGCTGGGCAGGGGTACAGATATATGATAATCTCTCAGTGAGACACATCCGTGCACGCGTTTTCTTGATAAATTACCTACATGAAGAAAGCTGCTGACCATAGGGCATCCATTTTGCTGGTGAACGAGTGGCGGAGAAAGAGTTTCTGGGGATGGTGGAAGCAGTTTCCTGGTCACGCAGGAGTAATATGGTTTAGAGATTGTCAATGGCAGCAGTATTCTTGCTAGATCTGTGGTGTAACTTTGGGAGTGGTTTCTGGAAGCTCATCCTATTGCTTGTTCTTTTAACCTCCCAATAACTCTGTACTCTACTATATTTTAATCAGCACATTTCTGATTAAACTAGATAGACTAGATTCTGATGTGTGCAACTAAGAACCTAGAGTGATGCACAGGTACACATACAGCAGCCAAGCATAACAGAAGGAACATTCTGACTTATTGTAGTAGGGCAGCAACAATAACCTTTATCTTATTGATGCAGTCTCAGTAAATCAGTTCCATAACTGAATATGGATTGCTCTTCAGAAATATGGTGACTGTGATGGTTACTGGAATAAAGTTCCAGTCTATAAACTGCCCTTCAACTGAATTGTCAGGAGATGGCTGCTAGAGGACCAGCTGGGCTAGCTGTTTTGACAGTCATCAGTCAGGACTACTGTGTGGCTACATTGTCCGGATATATATACACACCTAGAGATAGGAAGAAATTGTTTGACTACTTAATTCTGTTAAAGACTGAATTGTTTATGATCAATAAGGTCATAGTTGGAACCACGATGATTTAAGCAATAATGGGGTATGTATCGCTTCTCACTGTCTGGAGGTATATGGAATTCTGGGTTTTGAAAGGATGCAAAGTATTCTTAGAAAAAGTCTACATTTCACAAAATTCCAGTCATGTGCCTACTGGAATGTAGGTTTTAGTTTATAGGGCTAGGTTTGTTTTAAACCATTTTATCCATAGCACTCAGCATGATGCCTGGCACATATAGTTAGTTGCCTCAGTACCATACTTATTTGTTGCATATATCAGTGAATGAACACAGTTCAACGTTATTTGAGAAGTGCAGATTTTTTAAAATCTTAATTTTATAGAATAAATTATTTAAAATTATAAATAAAATATTTCTGATTTTACAAGCATTATTCACAAAGTTCATGGAAAAATAAAATTAAAAGATAAATGAATATTTCCATGAACTTTGTGAAATACCCTGGTATGAATGGCAATGAAAAGTTTGATAAAAAGTCCATTCTTATATATTTCATCAAAGTGACTAGAAAATAATAAATGTCATAAAATGTGTTCCTTAAGTAATTGTCAGTTTTATCAAGTATGCTGTATTGCAAAATAATAAATGTCATAAAATGTGTTCCTTAAGTAATTGTCAGTTCTATCAAGTATGCTGTATTGCAAAACTTATTTTTTTTTCTCTACAATTAATCATGTAAAAAGTTCAAGTAAATGTGATTGTGCAGTCACCACTTCAATTCTTATTGCTGTATCAGGTATCATTGAGGTTACTTTGCTTCAGCCTTAGCTCTCTAGGCTTTGAGGGGTAATATCAAAAACAGTCTGCGATGAAAATAGAGAACACAGTCTTATGCTGGGTTTCCAGAGAAAAGACTGTCCACTTAACTTTTACCTTCAACATTTTCTTTTAGCTTACTGTAGAAATCACAAACCCAGAGTTTTACTGAGTACCAAGATACTTTTCTAAAATAGCAACTCATTACCCTAATATATTAAGGTATTTCCTTGAGATTAAAAAAAAAAAAAAAAAAACCACCAAGTTTGACAAAAGATATTTTAGGTCTATTTTTTCCAGCTTTCAAGCTTGGTGCTACCAAACATATGAAAAGCAAAATCACTTGAGAATCATACAGGACATGAAACCTACAGTTTAAAGAAAGCAGATACATCAACCAAGAATATTCTCCAAGGCTTTAGCTCTAGTGGCCAGCCTTTTATCTCCTTCTTCCTTGGAATTTTGCCATTTAAAAAGAGAGCATTCAATTCTTATTTTCAAAACTCTCTTACTGCAATTTCTCATGACAGCCATTTTTCCATGACTTGAGAATGACTGAAGATATTAAGTTCAGGTAAATGTAGTTTAGACAGGGAATACATGAGGAACATAATTCCAAGTATCTGTTTCCTCAACTTCTACCTCATACACACCTACTACCAGTGTCCTAGCCAGATTAGACAAGGAAGAGAGATTAATGGGATTGAGTTTTGGAATCAGAAGACTTCGTATCTAACACCTGCTTTATTATGTAGTATCTATGTAACCTTGGGCAAACTTTAAAACTTCACCTGTTTCTTTATTCATATATTATTGATAATAAAAACCTAATATTACATGAAATCATGAGGATAACTATGAGTTTATATTGCAAACTATATAATGTTATACTAAAAGTTACTATTGTTAATTTATCAAGAGTTTATTTGGAAGTATACCCTCAAAAAGAATATATAAACAATTCTAAAATAATCATAACCTACAACTATATGTCTTTATTTTATCTTACAAAATACTGATATTTTGTTATCTCATAATTGTTATATACAACTTTAAAGTTTTTTTTTTTTTCCAATGCCTGGCACCTAGCAAGTTTTCAATAAATATTTAATGAATAGCTAAATAAACACATTCACAGCCTCATAAAACTGCATGTAATAAGTTACCTTATTATTGTTGTAAATGTCAATAACTTTGAAACAGAGTTATTAAATCAACTAAAGAGTGCAGTTGATATTTAAATGGAATTTCTTTTTTCCAATCTCTCTTTTTATTTCTCTTTTGTGAAACCCATTTTCTGCCTCTTAATGACATATTCTAAAACTTTTGTTCACGTTCCATGATAAAAATTCAGCCTGTCTTGTATAAAACTCTAATCTCCCAACTGATTCAGGGCTACAATCCTTGTCTTCTCCACTAGCTAAATTAGTGGTTGGATTGGAGGTCCTGCCACTTTTCAGTTATCACAGTCCTTGACTCCTTAGTATCTAAAACAGTTGATCATTCCCTCCTTCTTGAAACAATTTCTTCACTTGGCTCTTTGGACATTGCAGTCTATAGGGTTTGCCCTTCTCCCCTGGCTACACCTACCTGGTTTTCTTTGCTAGATCCACTTCTCTTACTGCTTTCTTAGTGATGGAGTGCTATAAGGCTTTGCCCTTAGCCCCTTTCTCTTTTTTTCATATTCACTTTCAAAGTAGTTTATCATGGCATGGTTCTAAATGTCATCATATGCGCATGACACCCAACTGTATTTCTTTCCTTATATCCGTATTTGCTCAACTATATTATATGTAATTACTACGGGTAATACACCCTTAAAACGGTCAAGGTAGAATTTTTGCTTTTCTTCTTCCTCCAATCATCCCCAACTCAAGGAATGACCATCATTCATCCAGTGGATGAGATCAAAACCTAGAAATCAGTCCTGACTTCACTTTTTTCCTTAATCCTACATTCAGTCCTTCAGCAAGAATTTTTAGTTCCTTTCTTTTTTTCTCTTTTTAAATTCACAGTTAAGTGCTCATGCTTTAAGGATATAATTCAATGAGCTTTCACAAATGTACACATGCAAATAATAAAGACCTTAATCCAGATATAGAATATTTTTTACTTCTGGAAGTTCTTTCACTTCCTCTTCGAGTCATTCCCATTCCCTACAGGCAACCACAGTTTTGATTATTGTTAGTTTTTACTAGCCTTAAAACTTTACCTAAACAAAATAGAAAAGTGTGCATTCATTTGTGTCTGGCTCTTCTTGCTTAGCATAATTATTATTAGTTTTTAGAGATTTCATTTTATCATTGCATATATTATTGATTTTAAGCACCTTTTGCCAAAATAGGCATTTAAAGATATCAGTTTCCGTCTATGGTCTGCTTTATATGCAACCCCCAAATTTCAACATGTTGTTATATTTTAACTAACAATTCAGTTTAGAAATTTTCCAACTTTTCTTTTCTTTGTGAACCATATGTTAATTAATAGTGTACTGTTTAATTTCTAAATATTTGGAGTTTTTCTAGCATCTTATTTTTATTGATTTCTAACTTAATTTCACCATGGTCAGATAAAATAATCTGTAAATTTCAAATTCTTCAAAATTTATTGAAAATGTATTTTATGCCCAAGATACCAATCATCTTATCAAATATCCATTATGAACTTAAAAACAATGTATATACTGTACATTTTTGGGGTAATAACCTATACATCATAGTTAAGTTACCTTGGTTAATCATGTTTCAAAATATTTATTTTTTTACTTATTTTTCTCTACTTCTTAGAGAAAATAATGACAGTGGGTGTTAAAACTTTCAACTATGGTTATTGATTTTTGCCTTTAGATTTGCCAGCATTTGCTTCATGTGTTTTGATATTTATAATTTTTATATCTTGCAATTAATTTCCCATTTCTTCTATAAATGGGTACTCTCCTTTTGGGTAATGTCCTTTGGCACAGAGTCTAATTTGTCTAACATTAATATAGCCACACTAGCTTTCCTATATTTTCTATATTTGCATGATATGCTTTTTTTACCTTCATTTTCCTTTCAACCTGTCTGTGTCTTTATAAGTGGACCAACTTTATGCAAATATTCTTTTATACTTTATCTGACAATATCTGTCTTTTAATGGTAGGATTTACTCCATTTCTACTTAATTATTGATATGATTTTATTTAGGTCTGCCATCTTGCTACTTATTTGTTGTCTCATCTTTCAATTTTTTTTTTATCTCTTTTCCTGTTTTTGAATTAGCTATTTTTAGTATTTCCTTTTGTCTCCACAATTGGCTTGTTGGCCATGGCTCTTTGATTTATGTTTTAGTTGTTATTCCTTTTTTTTTTTTTTTTTTTTTTGTGACCAGTAAGGGGATCGGAACCCTTGGCTTGGTGTCATCCACACTGCGCTCAGCCAGTGAGTGCACCAGCCATCCCTATATAGGATCCGAACCTGCAGCCTCGGTGCTCCCAGTGCCGCTGCGCTCCCAGCGCCGCACTCTCCCAAGTGAGCCACAGGTTCGGCCCTTTAGTTGTTATTCTAAAGATGAAATATGCATTCTTCACTTTTTGCAATCAAGCTAGAATTAACATTTACCTCTTATATAAAATGTAAAAACCTTAAGAATATGATTAGACCTAACCCTATCCTTGTTGTACTTTTGTCACATAATTTATTAATACATGAATCATAAACTTCCCAATATGATGTTATTTTTGTATTCAGCATTCAAATAACTTTCAAGGAAATTAAGACAAGAAAAAAAAGATGTTTTTTATTTACACTTATCTACCATCTTTAGTGCTTTTAATTTTTTTCCCATAGGTCTGACTTTCCATTTTTTGACATTTCCCTATAGCATGAAGAACTTCTTTTAACATATGTTGCAGTATAGGAAACTTAACTAGGCTTTCATTTATCTGAAAATGTTTTTATTTCACTTTCACTTGTGAAGAATATTTTTGCCAGATAAACAATTTTGAGTTGACACAATTTTTCAGTGAGAGATTTGATTTAAGAGACATACTAATCATTTCCCATCTATATGCATATGAATTTGAGCACCAGCAATGTCCATAATTATTAGTTCATTACAGATTGTCTTCATTTGATTAAGCATTGGCATATCATTGGCTTATATGGTCATAAAAATCTTAATAAACAACTTTTGTGTCTTCTAAAAATATCTGTTAAATATCTATCGAATATGTTGTTTGTCAATGTCTGTCACATGAAGATTCATAATCTTATTACATTTAAAAATAGGACAAAAGTTTATCTCAACGGGAAAATTATGTTTCCTTTCATATGATAATTATATGGATCATCATATTTTTCTTTTTATTTTGGGAGTCAAAAACTAATCTTAGGGATCAGTCTGAGTAACTGAATTAACATAGATGTGGAGCATAAAACTAAACTATTTTTCTGTATTGGCTGATGTTCATTTATTTTAATTTTATTCTTTTCTGAAAGTAGGAAGTGGATAAATTAGAAAGAAATATGTAGATATTTTAAAAATCATTATTTTATATTTGGCAGCAATGTCATTAATCAAGAAGGTTTTATATGCATGTTTAATTTGTTTTTATTGACAAAAAAAATGTTGGCATGGATGTCTTATCAAACATCGACCCCCACATCCAGGGCTGGCTGAAGCATTGCTTGTCCAGAACTACGGATACATCACAACTAAAGGATCTAAAGGTTGAAAGTACAAAATGAATCATCAATACAAGGAGGGACTATGGCAATTCTATCAGAAGTTTTGAGAGCTGGCGTACAACATAATGAGCATGAAGAAGCTATGATGCGAACATCGGAATAAGGCCCAAAGACTCTATAAAAACAATCAGAAAAACACCATGCTTCTGCAGCTGGCTTTTTGCATGTGCTCTCTGACATGATGCATAGGCAGTCTGGCTCCACTAAGTAAAGGTTGGTGTAACATATATAGAAGAAATTGTAGCTAATTATATTTTTTATAAAATGGAGCTTAAAAGTAATACACCGTTCATCCTTGAACTTGCCCCTTTTCTTTATTTGTCTAAATTATATTTACTGAATACTTAACATAAAGGAGACATTTATATGATAGTGAGTTAAACATACATCTAACCCTAAAGAGATTTTCATTCATTAGAAAAAATTAGATTAGTTTTTAAGTATCCGGAGTCCAAGGTAAATGTGATCAATACCACCAGAGATGTATAGAAAAATGCTAAGGAAGTTGAGAGAAGAATGAGGTTATTTCCAGGGAAGGCTTTAAAGATAGTGTCAAAGATAACCTAGATTTAGAAGAAGATACAGGATATGGGAAGTCCAAGATATAGGTGAGGAGGAAGCATGGATGCGATGCTCATCAATTCTTATATTCTGTTTTATTTTGAAATGATAGCAATGATGGGAAGGTTTGGTGATGGTGGTGATAAACGATGATTAAATATCCTATTTTACAAAGAACCTGATACCATGTATCATCATGTACATAGTTAGGAAAAATACTTTGGGGAAAATGGTCATTATATGTGTTGCCCTTCAATATTTTAATTGTAATTATAGTTTATATAATTAAAAAATAATAAATTGTAGCTAATTTCTCTGCTGACTTGAATGGCATAAATACTACCTACTTTTTTTCCCTCTTTGACATTGCCTTTGTCTAATTGTGTGCTGTGATCATCCACCAGATTTTCCAGGGTAGTGGTTGGAAAAAGATTTAATCCCGCCATGGGACAATTTGCACTATTTAGGGAAAGAACTCAGTAACTAGGGGTTAGGTAAAGGGCCTGCTGGTCCACAACTCCCTTGCAGCTCATCCTGTAACCATAGGATGAATGACATGCTCATTTATTTCTTTTGAAATACTTATTAGTCACAGCAGTAGGATTTTCCCAGGAGCAAATAGCTGACCAATTCTTGCTGCAGTTTAATAAAACTCCTTGGCCTCAGGGATCACTCTAACTGGGGATTCCACTTGCACAGGTACGTGACACAGCCCAGGAAGACAGCAAAGGTGAACTCTGCTTTTGCCTGCCCAGGTCTCTGTGGGTGACCTCTCAATAAAGGAGGAAAACTGTTTGAAGCAGTGGCAGTTCTGGGCTGACATAGTGACCAACTGAAGTCCTTAGAGGAAAGAAGATATTGGGAGAGGTATTTAAACCCTGCCTGCCTTGTTTAGTAACTCAGGCAGTCAGTTTCTCTGCTTGGGAAATTATGGATATATACGATCCTTGGGGAAGGCCTGAGCCTTCCTTCTAAATTTGTTTTAATTTATGTAAAAATGAAAGATGAATCTTTTTAATCTTTGGTCATTAGAACATGTCACATTTATTATGAATTAGTGAATGCCATTAAAAAAAATACAGGACCTTTCCATATGCAATGGATGATGAGTCATCCTTGGGAAACATGCTTTACATGGTACCTTTTGCTCTATTTATTCTGTGGCACAATGTTCATTTCCTCAGGTTCATCTGCTTTCTGCTACCTGACCTATATAACATGAAGACTCAAAGTTTCATGAAGGCAGGGATTTTATTTGGCATCCTTACCTCATTACTGTCTGATAAAATGCCTGGTTTGAGAATCAGTGCTCAATAAATATCATGCATTTAATACAATTACTCAACCATATGCTCATTTATTTAGATATTTCACTGTGATTAAAATTTTTCCCAAATTGAAGAAACCACTAGCAGCACATTGAATACAACTATAATCCTCTCTTCCACTTAATTTCTCTATATTAAGAGCAGTGAACCAAGAGCAAAACATCAGAATCATCCTTTAACCATTGGCATTTGAAAACTTCAGTTCACTTATTCAATATTCTTTGGCTTCCTACAGCTATACAACACAAATAACACAAAATGCATAAATCATGATTCTTCATCTGGCACCAGCTGTTCCTGATACAGAATAAGGGCTTAATAATTAATAGCTCATATTTATTGAGCAATGGTACCAGTCACCCATCTCAACACTTTAAGTCTATTGTTTCATTTAATCATTTTCAAAAAAGCAATTTGGTGGGTGCTATTATTTTTCTTACGAGCAAACAAAGGAAGTTAAGTATTTCCCATGTTATCCAACAAACCTGGAATTCAGATAGATCCCAGAACTTAAGCTCTGAATAAGTTCTGTGGTAGTTGCTCTTGATATTACATACTAATTAAGCTTGTTTTAAAAGTTATTTATTTTTTGGTTGAAATGCATTGATTGTACATATTTATGGAATATGAAGTTATATTTCAATACGTGTGTACAATGTGTGATGGTAAAATCAGAGTGGTAAGCATATTCATCATTGCAAAAATTTATCATTTCTTTGTGATGAGAACATTTGAATTCTTCCAGCCATTTGGGAATATACAATAAATTATTGTTAATTATAGATGCATAGCACTACTGTATGCCACTAGAATTTATTATTCCTATCTAGCTGTAATTTGGGGTCCATTAACCAACCTCTCCCTATCTCTCCTTCCCTCTTCCCTTCCCAGCCTCTAGTAACCCTAATTCTACTGATCGAGATTTTTGAAAAGCCTATTGGTTACACATGTAAACAACAATAACGATGTAGTAAGGATATCGTGAGCTAAATTGTTCTTCACTGGGTTTCTTTCAGAATCGGGAAATATTGACAGAACATTTGGGAACAAAGCCAAAAGGAGGATTGTTGGCTAAGTAGAGTCTGTTGTGGAAAAGAGATTGGTAGGTATTTATTGTAATGATTCCTGGAAAGGTAAATAGAAGTGATGGAGAAGAATCCAGGATTGGAGCTTTTTGAAACAAATCAATCTGTTGCTTTTCTTCCAGGGTTTTGCTCTCCTGTCAGCATACTGGTACCTATTTATTCCACCTGTGCTTCATCCCATTTCCATTTTACAAAGCTTTCAGGCATGTTGGAGATATTTCTATCTTTCTGTATTCTGTCCCTTCAGCTAGTTGATATATTTATTCAGTGGTAATTTGACTAAATAAAACCCTTGGTCTGTAAGCTGTGAATCCAAGTAAAATAGTTAGGATTTTAGATAATCCAGTGAATAAAATTAACTATGTAAAAGGAATGAAAGGTTTAGTTAGGACATTTGATTAACAGACTTGAAATCACCAACTAAAAGGTCAGCTTCAGCGTCCAGCAGCTGAGGAAAGGTGTCCTGAAACGAAGAGCAGGTATTCTCATGTAGAACCGACAGAAATTAAGCAACTGATAAGTTCAGTTAATGTCTGGTAACTACCTTTGCTCAACTGACACAAGAATATTTAGGGAGAAAACATCATTGTCATAAAGGAAGTAAGAAAAAGAACTGGCTAGTAGTACTGATGAGTTCAGATTTTAATGCATAATATGGAAAGAATCAGTAGATCATTCTAGGTGAAATATTTAAAAGATTAAGTAAAATCGGCAGAAAAATGAGGAGAGATCAATAAATGGAGATAGAAATTTGGATACAAATTTTACTGAATGTCCTGTGAGTGGTTAAGATTGCTGTGCGGATGTAGAAAGGATAAAGAAGAAGTGGCGGACACAGCAATGGTAAGGGTTAGGATTAGGAGTAGAGATGACGTCCTCAGTTGGGGGAGAAAAAAGAAGAACAAAAAGTAAAAGTGATAGGCCAAAAAATTATAGAATTAAAATTTTTCTGTTTGTTATCAAATACCACAACTGGGATTTTGTGTGTTTGTTTTTTTTAAATAATAACTCTCATTTCTGACCCTTCCTCTTCACTCATGCAGTGAAACCTCCATTACCTCTGGCCATTTTGCTAAACAATTGAAGGCTTCTTCTTACAGAGGGACAGCGACTTCTTACGCCCATTATTCTGTTCAGCTCTGATTATGTGGTTCATACAACCAACATTGACTGAGTTTCTACTATGTATGAGGCACTGTGAGAGTATATTTTAGTAATATTAGAGCAATTATTATGGTAATTATTTGAGTATTAGACTGTCATTTTTTCCCAGGGGAATGTCACACAATTCTCAAAGTTAGGAAGAGCGCTGAACCCATCTTGTCTTTGCTTTTGTGAATAGATGGTCCACAAGTGTATCTGTCTTTGCCTAGTTCCTCAGAGAACTGGACCTGGAGTAAGCAATAGTGCTGATGCTTCATTTGGAAGGTACCATTCCAGGGCAGTGAGAAAGGGGGAGTGAGACAGGGAGGGATGTGAAGGAAGTCTAGGTAAGGCGTTGCACTATCCCTGACTTAAACCAGATCACAAAGATAAGCCCATTGCTTGGCATATGCATCTCCTTGGACACTCATGACTCTTTTGGATGGGCTGTGTGGATAAAACATTCTTCAGAGAGCTATATGGAAGGAAGAATGGAGGAAATTTATTCTGCCATCTTCTGTTTTCTATTTAACAAACCATATCCATCAAGGAATTAATTTCCCTGCACTTCAGAGTTGTATTTTCCGGTCCCTTTGGTAGTTGTTCTGAAACTAGATCTCAGGCTCCACATGATTTATCCAACCTTGGAGTGATGGGGGAAGATGTCACTTAAAGGTTGTGGCAGGTTTGGCTCTAGATCCAAAGGGAATATCTCCACCCTCCTGGACAACCTCTGGCATGGAACTCTGCATGCACAGGCTGAGTTAGTAGCCTGCAGCAGCAGGGTCATGGGTGGCCCCTCTGGGAGAAAAATACTACAATGATGGCTGAGGATGAACAAGCAACTAAGGGGCTGGATAGCAATGACATCAGGAGGACCTGACAAGATGCATTAACCTGTGCCTGATATGGCATTTAAACGTTAGTGGATTCTCATTACGCAGTTTCTATCACACCACCTTTTAGAGTAATGAGTTCTACCTATTAATATTTGCTAGTTTTTGCTTTTGTTCTTTTCTCCTCATTTTCAACATTCATACCTTTACTTTTTATGAATTTTTTTCCTTATTCATCCAAGAATTATTTTCACATGATTCTTTGACTATACAGATAAAAGAAAATTTTACCTCTTTTTAACTTTGATGTCTATTCCCAGTTGTATAATGCCACTTGTGAGAGCAGAAACACCAATACCACAAACAAAACTTCTTTGCCTCTTAAGCCTTTACAGTGATTCCTTTTCAATATTGCCCAAGAAGAATTAATGGCTTCTATTTATGAATTCCGTAGGGCAGCAGCTTCACTGTAGTGACCTTGTAGACATGCACATATCCACATAGACCTCACAAACAAAGACTTGAAGCAAAACCAAAGCTAATCTGAACATTGCCAGAATATCTCCTGCTCCTGCAGTCCAAAACTAGTTCCTCAGCAACAGGGAATCACGCAACTCATGTGGCAGCCAATCTGGCTCCTTTTATCTTAATGCTCTTTTGGTGTGTGGGAAAAGGACCATGAGAAACTGGCACCTTTGGCTATTTTTCCTTTCATTATCTATGTAAGTAATAAACTGTATCTAAAAGTGATGCGTTATCTGCTTATCTATTGAATTGGTCAAACTTTGGCTTTGGTCTTTTCTTGTCTTGTGTGTGCTTGACAAATTCTCTAATTATTTTGCATATAAATTGTTTTACATAATTTATTCTCTTCCATTTTACATGCACAGTTAGTAGTTTAAAAGTTTCCCACTGAATTTAAACTATTTAAAGGCAGCAACTATATATTTCACATTTTCCTCCAGAAAAATGAGTACAATTCATGAAATACAGAATTAATGTTTCCTGAATAAATACATGAATGAATGATCCATTTAGCTATGAATCAAGAGAAATACAGAGTAGAAGAGGAAATGCATTAATTCCATAAGCAATATTCTCTTACCAACCAATAATATATTTTAAAACGTGGAGTTTTGAATCTCTTTTCATTATGGAAGAGTAGTGAGAGAGCCAAATTATTGATAAATTTGATATAATGAAACTCTCAATGGTTTGACGTCAATTTGATTTTTAACTATTTGTTAGGGGAAATGATTGAGGCTGCCTTTCACATGAAAATCGATGCTATCAAATGTCTATGTAAGTGCTTGTATTTGCTTTTTTTAAACAATAAAAATGGAATTAAGGTGAATCATTTTTTCAATAAATATTTGTTATGTACTCACCACATCTCAAACACTACTATACATCCTATGGATAGAGCAACAAATACAATAGGAAAAATTCTCTGCTCACATTAAACTTACATTCATATTTTCTCACCCATTCTTCTATGGATCAATTAGAGCTTGCTTCTTGCTTCTTGAAGTGCATAAAAATCATTTAGGGTTTTTGTTAATATTCAGATTGTGATTCAGCTGGTGTGAGGTGGGTCCTGAGATTCAATATTATTAGCAAGATTCCTCGTGATGCTGATGTGCTGAGGTCTGCCAACCACATTGTCATTGGCAGATATTGGAGGACTTATAAGATCTATGACTTTGGATCTTGGTGTCAGGATCTGTCTTCCCCATGACTTGACTAGACAGTTTCCCTTTCCCCTCATCACAAGCCATTTTCTACCCACATACAGTTTTTTTCTTGTTTACAGCCATTTACTTCAGTGCTTTGGTCATGCTGCCCCCTCAGCCATGAATTTCCATTTCCCTCTTTCCACATCTAAATGATGCTTTTGGCTGATTTGTACCAGGAGGAACCTAGCTGTTATCTAGTCCACTGCTCTGAACTGTCAAATGAGAAACTGAGTTTTCTCAGAAAATTTCCTCACTACCAGTCTTATACTCAATTTATGGCCATTTCAAGGAGAGGAAATTGCACATGTTTAATGTACAATTTAGGTAACTGTAAGTTAATTTTTCTATAACCACTTATTCTCCTTCTCAAGTCTGATCCACCTGATGTCATCAAAGATAATGTTATTATTTCCAGGCAAATTCAATCACTTCCTGGTTTTCTGAATCATTATTCACTGTAAACTCAATTCATAATTTCTATCCTTTCTCTTTCCGTTTAGGACTGTATCAGAAAAGTTTTGCATGTCACTGAGGAAACAGTGTAAAGTCATTCATTGCTGTGCTCAGACCATGCTGACATTGGCTGCTCTGTCTTCGCACATAATCATCTACAAACATCACACCCAACTCCACTGACCTTTGTTGAGACGCACTGGTGTTCAATCAGTCATTTTCTTCTAGGCGGTCACCAGCACAATTAAATCTGGTTCTTATTTGATTTCTCACTAAGCAATCTCTGTGTCCCTTCTTCAAAAGAGTTCTTTCTCTCACTTTGAAGGAATTCCCACAACCTTTTCAAGGCATGTGGAGAAAATCTGACTCATTTTTCTAGAAACGTTATAGAACCGTTTAAAATCTACTGGCTCATTAATGTACATAGCATGGGGCTTTCCCCCAAGGATTTCTTAGAACCACAGAATTGAAATCAAATCAAAAGTTCCCTCTACATTTTGATTTTCCTTCTCATTCAACACTCTTTTCGGGGGGAGGACAGGTGTGAAACTTTTTTTAGATGCTGCGAAATCAGCAAATCCTTTTTGAATGTTCTCTTATCCGCCCCCTGCAGCCCTGTTTTCTTCTCCAGATCAGTTGACACTTACCTAATGGGTGTTAAAAGAAATCCAATGTAGCCTATGTTTTTCTTTTGCAATTTTTATGACAAGTCTTAGTTATTAATTGCTCAATTTTCTTTTTTGTTTAATTTTAGTATAGTCAATGCTACTGTGACTTGTATAAATGTGACTTAAATGTTTATTTTAACTAATGAACTATATATACTGACTCTTAACCATTCCTGAAGTAATCAGTGATTCTAGTCATGTAAATGGAGTGTCACATAAAAAAGAAGTGAAGAGGGAGCTAATTAACTGGACTTCAAAATATAATTCCACCACTTATGGAATGGTTTAAATTGCCTGATGTCTTTGACCTCTGCTATCAACATACTTTATATTACTCTGACTTTTGTGTTAACATTCTAAAGCTCCTTGTATGGCCCTCAGTGTTCAGCAACCATTTCAGTTTTGTTATATAATGAAGCCAATTGCTAACTGATTGAGAAGTTTTATTTGCTTCATCCAGGGTCAGGAATTCATCTCAGCTTACTGCTATCCCAGCATATGCAAGCCAGAGCAGATATATGATTGTGTAATATTTAGTACACCTTCAAAGACAGAAACAGTTACAGATTAAATTTTATAAGGAATTTTTCTTACTTCTATTTCACAGTCAAATCTCAATCCCCAGGTTGTACAAATTAATAATAACTTGAGGTTAAAAATTTATTAAGATGACAAAATATGTAGATGATGATTAAACCTACACTCAGGGATTACAGCTATAAATACATGCATTTTATACTTTGTCCAATTACACACGACAGACTCCATATGAAACTCCTAGAGTTTGCCTTTAATTTAAAATCCCTCCCTATTCTCTGTGTTATGTTGCTCAGATGGACTTATTTTATCTTTTTCTTATCAAAGGTTGTTTTAGAAACACACAATGTATATAATTACACAATGCGTCCTGGAAAGATTATTTTCTTATATCAAAATCCACTTGTCAAAATTTCATAATCTTTACATTTGTACCCACACAAAAGTTCAATTTAAATTCAGAATTTATCAGTCTTATTTTTGAGTGGACTTTCCCCTGCAATGTCCATATAGTCTCCTAAATTTGGCTGCCTCCTTTACTCATCTCATTGGACAAGCCTATTACCATGTGGTCTCTGCCACCATATGCATCTCTCTGTTGCTCTGTGTATTAAGGAGGAGGGATCACTGGCCTTTCAAGGAGAACAATTTGTCATTGTGAAGGATTATCATGAAAGTTAAGGATGGCAAAATATCCCAGATCCTGAACACCCAATGCCAGTAGGATCATCCAGTCATTATGTGAATGAAAAACACCTCCACATATTACCAAACAGCCTAAGGGGGATGTCCTGGCTGAAAAACCCTGCTCTGTACACATTTCTGTGTGATGAGCACTCACTGGAATTTGGGTTCAAGGGGCTCATGTTTTGTTTATTTCTTTAGCAGAAGGAGTAAATTTCTCATTGCGGTCAAGTTGAAAACAGTTTTGTGTGACAGAATATGGATTCTGTAATACATGTTAAAAAAAAAATGTTACCCCAACCATATTAACCTTCCTGATCATTGTTCCTACATTGCCTCTTTGAAAATATGAGCCCTGGAGTCTAAATGCTTTGTTCCTATAATGCGCGGTGCCCAAGAATGAAGACAACTCTGACAATATCAAGCTGATAAATAGGTTCTGGTGACATAATTCACACCCTTGATTACATGGCAGCCTTATTACCAGTTTTTTGTTTTTTTTTTATTAAATGAGCCAATAATTTACTTTTATTTCTAAAATCATTTTGAGGACTTATTTTTGATACCTTAAAGATAAAAGAATCATGTGACACATGACTAGTTTCATGGCACTTTTTCTGTGATTTAATTAACCAATTTCATGGGCAGTTGGGGTGATGAATGGTCAGAGTAAATGCCCCTATTACCACGTTCTGTGCAACTAAAGTTGACTGCAATTAAAACTGGAAGCAAAGAATAAGACAACTGAAAGTAAACCCCGTCTTCATGTAGGCATAGAACTTTAGCTTTTTCATTATTACAAACTTCTTGCTCTCGCTAACAGAGCCAAAAGAACTCAGACATTCTTAAACACCCTATTAACAATACGAATGCTCCAACTCAATATTTTTTTCATTTCATTCAAAGTATTTTGGAAATAATTGTGTGTATATGTATATTTACATTTATATAAGTATTATGCAATATATATTTATATGTATATATGTATATAATATATTGACATATTACGAATATATATACAAGGTGAAAAATAGTCTGTGCTTAATTTTATGTACATATTTTGCTGCTAAAATTCGAGGATGGAGCACTTGGTTGTCAGGGTAATAAGCACACATAACGTATTTTATTGGATAACTTAAACTGGGTGTTAGGAAATGCTTAAACAATGCCTCGATCCCTGTTGAAAATACAGAGTATGAAACAAATCCAGTGATTTTTCTAGAAAATAGATTATTTTTAAGTAGTTATGTAGTCATTTTGCTAGTGCCCACATGCTACTGTTTCAGTTTAATAGTTCCATTATGTTACTTTTTGTAGATACTTGTCACTGTTAATTTCATACAGCTTGATTTTGCCCATGAACATATAAAACATCTATGTTTCTGTAAAGTTGCAATACTTATTTATTTACTTATTAATTAAATAAATACTCATTGTGTATTTTCAGTCTTCCAGGTCTTCTGCAAAGTGCTGGGGATACAGCGGTGAAAAAGACAGTCATGATTCTTACTTTCAAAGAGCTTTTATTTTAGGGAAGATTTGAAGGCATTAAATATCATGTAATTGAGGACATAAGCTCCAAGAGGCCTGGAATTCTTGCCTCTTTTGTTAGCTCTTGTACCTGGCACAGAATAACCACTCCACAAGCATTTGTTGAATGATTAAATAAAAGAAGGAATGAGTGAAATATAAGGTCCTAAGGAACTATGTAACAGAGAAATGAGATTTAACTTAGTGTAGGGGTCAAGGAGGTCTTCTACTCAAAAGCAGAGCTACAGTAATTAACTCCACAGAAAAATTCTGGACATAGTAACCAGAGGTAAGCATAGACCAGCAATGGAAGAAAGCAGTCAATACTCATCCCAGATGACCTAAGGAAACAGAGCAAGGTTGACAGGACACTTGATCAAGTGGATAAAAGGGATTTAGTGGGAATGGAATGAGCAGTTTCCAAGCCTATGGAGTAGATTATGATTATAGAGATTCAAGTGTCTATCATTTACAATAATGATTGATTACAGGCTTGTCTCCAGGTTCCAACTAAAAGGACACTAATAAATGATAATGGAGACTTACCCCAGTACATTTTGAAATACCTTACTATTTCCTTCCTTAACTCTATTCTTTTCTTCCTTTAATCTATTGTACTTTGCTTGCAAAATCCTCCTCACTGGACTGAGTAGCAAAGAACCAATGTGTGAGAAATTATTCAGAACACAATAAGTAAGGATAACCCCAAAGTTTTCACAGTTCTTTCCTTTTGCAAGGGAGTGCAGTGATCCATATTAATCATATCTAGAGTCCTATAATTATTCGCAAACCCCAAAATGGTGACGGATGAAGGCCGACCATTGATAGACTCACAATCATCTCCAGAAACAGCATAGAAAGGAGGGAACAGTTGTTGGTAATAAGCCTGGCTGTTAGATTTTTGTTTGTAAGTCAGTGTTCAGTGCACAAATGCTATCACCTTGTGGTGTACCTAGAGGAAAAATACCTCCTTCTTATCCCTAACACTAACTTGATTACTCAAATTAATACTGGTTTGGTGAACAAAGTAGTTCAAGAATATCATGCCTCTTCGAGGGAAAAAAAAAAAGAGTGGTCAACTGGAATTTTCTAAGAACCAAACCCTTGAGAAAGTTGATACCTGGATATGTCAATGACGATGTGGAGAAGTTAAAGGTCTATCTCTGGGAATTAAGTAAGAGGCTAAGGAAGACAAAAATAGGCAGAGGTTCTGTTTCAAAGCAAGGGAGGCTTCCTACGGCTTCAGGGATTTTAATATTTCCAATTACTTTTTGAAATTAGCAGCTTCCGTTAGACTTTGGCATTCTCAAGTTTGCTCAGTTTTCATTAAAATTCATAGGAAAACTAGTGGCATCATATATCAGTAGGAAGTGGGCCCAATCAAAGGTTGGGTCTTTTGGGGAGAGTTTGGATCAGTTCAAATTTAATGACTAGATGCAGCCTTCCTCTTAATTTTCTCTTGCATCAGCATTTAAACTGAGATCTGTAAAATTCTAATTACTGACTAGAGTAACATTATCGGCATTTATCCTTTGTTAACAGATATTACTTTTGCTTATTTCAGGAACCCTGCCAGAAATTACCTACTGTATGGTCAATTATCCACCTCCCCACAGCAACACATTATTTTAATATAAACTTTTCGCTGTAGTCAGCAACTATTGTGTATTTTCTTTAAATTGAGTTGTCATATCTTATTATAAAATATAAAAGGAAATGGCTGGAACTCTTAGGGTCAGGCAGAGTCATTTTACTGTGGTTTGGCTTCTATTTACAGCATATGTTCTATCCAGCAAGCCTTAACACGATCATGAGAAAATAAAAGAATCTATGAAATAAACAAAATAGTTAAAATGAGAATTGCACACTTTATATCAATTGGGCTTAGCCATTTTAAAATAATTAAATGCAGATCGTCCTTTATGCTAACCTACTGTGCTATGCAAGAAATGTAAACATGTCCTTAATAGGAAGATTAATATCCAGGTTAAATCAGTTTTAGGTTCCCTGCCTGATAACAAATCTCATTTACATTCTGAATACCAAATAGTGTTGAGCCCAAAATGGTTGCAAGCCTTTTTTTTTTTTTTCAAGTTCAATCTGAACATAGAGTGATAATCTTTAAAGGTCTTCATTGATTGTGGTTTATTATTCAATTATCTAAATGCTGAGCTCAAGAGGAAGTGGGAATTCCTCATTACAATCTTACTATGAAATCAAGAAATGTAGACTAAATATGTCAAAATATCTCTTCCACAATGTCTTCTGAAAGTTCTGATGTTATAATATTGTTATCAAAATATCAGGATAGATAATTAAAACAAGGATTTAAAGTAGAGAACCACTTTTAGTTTCTGAAAAAGTGATAAATTACAGTCTATTATCTGCTTTCCCACAATGCAGGTAATAGCTTATTTTAAAGATAGGTGAAAGAATGCTAATGAATTATTAATCAGAGTGGTTCTTGCTCCTTTTTAATAATGGTAACTTTCAGCATAATTCACACTCAAAAGTATGGCTTTCATTGACTAACATGTGAATGTTTTATTAATTAAGACATTTGAATCTTCTTGATTTCAATCTTTATATGTCAGAAAGAATTGTTTCCTACAGTGACCCTCAACAAGCAGGCTAAAAAAACGTTCCACAAGGACATGCCGATGACAATAATAATCTCCCAGACAAACCACAATTCTTGTATTTATGACTAATAGTCATTTATGCAATAGCAGTGTGGAAAGAGCCAAATTCATATAGCAGCTACCCATTTAGTTCAGATAAATTATTTTAAGCGTACTTGGGTAAAAAAGGGGAGGCCCATTGGCAGAATGTGGGGATGCTAAACTATCATACCATTTTTTACATTTTGAGAATCAAAATGTTCAGGAATATGGTTATAGTTTTTTTTTGTTTGTTTGTTTGTTTGTTTTTTTTTTCCTGATTTTGATAGGGTCCAAACTTGGAAACACCACTGATTTTTTTGCAAATAAGTAACTCAGGATTGTTAATTTATATATTTGTTGATAGTTGAGTCATTAGAGTATTCTTCAATGTTTGCCAAGCCTTACTTCTCTGGCAAAGGTATGTAGTATGATCCTGGTTCATGGAAAAAAATAGCATTATACTTAGTTTACACAGCCTTTGATTATCTAGGACATTCTCCAGACCACCTCAAGTGATCTCAGGTCAAACTGTGGGCCTAGAATGGGTTTCAACAATAATCTAAGTGTTCTCTTCCCTCTAACCTCTAAACAGTAGGGACATGAATGTGTTATTAAAATGTACAGTATTAAAAAATATACACTCAGAGAATGCCTGTATCTCAGCTATCTATGGCTACCTGTAAAACTACTTCAAAACTTAGTGGTTTAAGCAACAGCTATTTTATTTGCTGACAATTATGTGGAGTTAATTGCTTTAACAGGGCTCAATTGGGTAGATCTTATGTACTACTGGAAATCAGCTGGGGTCTCCCATAAGGTTTCAGCCAGAGCACAGCTTTAATGTCTGACAAACCTGGTACAAATTCCAGTTTCTCTACCTCTGTACCTTTTGGCAAGCCATCTAATTTTTTAAAATGTAACCTTATTCATCCATAAAATAATAGTAATAATACCAACTCTATAAGGAAAGGATTTTCTGGCTTATTTTGGCCATATTGTAAAGTACAATTAAGGCAAAGATACCTCTACTTAGAGAAACTGTGTTAAAACAGTAACTCCCATGCCCCTTCTTACATAGTTCTACTTCAGACCCCTGCGTGGGTCTCTTTTACTCCAAATGACTTAGTAGAATTAATTAATGAAGACAGGGATCCAATAAAATCTTTCTCTCTGCTGGTTCCTTGTGACTGGATGTTTAAATGAGCTTGGAAATCTCCTGGGATCTGATCATCTCCCTCTGATTGTAATCCCAGTTAAGTGTGTGAATCCCATAGTTTATATTCAGGTGGAAGTATGGAGCTCCATTTAGGACTTGAGCCTGGGCCACATGCATTATCTTGGCTTTTATTCAAGCTCTGCTTACATTTTCAGAAATGTGTATGACTCTTACAAAAGTCATTCTTTTATTCCCAGTTTGCAATTTTTAAAAATTATTTTTAAATTTTATACTACTTCACTAGGAACTCCATTGGAAAGGGAGATGAATCAAGCATTCCTGGACTTGGGGCTGTAACCCTATAATAATAACCCCCAAATAACTCCTGTAAACACTCATACCTGCCTTGAACTTTTTAAGGATTAAAGAGTGCTCAATCAACTTTAGTTATCTTTCTCTTCCATGAGTCAACTGTTAAATGTTCTTTATATAAAGACAAAGTTTACACACTTTAGTGTATGATATATAATTGGGAACTCAGTATAAAAGTTCTATTACTCATGTAATTTCCAAAACTAGTAATAAAGATGCAGCTGAATTCAGGTGTAGCAATAGCCAGAAATAACACAGACATAATGTTACAGAGTGAATTTTTAATTTTCAAAAAATCTCTACTATTTACGTAAACACTCATTGACCCCCACTGTGCACTACACTGTGGTTTGTGTGATGTGGGGAGGAAGAACGCAAAGTTTGCATTCAATGATTTACTGTGTAGTTGGTGGGTTGGGCAGTAGGTGATGCTACGGGAGCACAACGGAGAAGCATCTCACTTCCATCAGGGTGCTTAGGAGAGTTTCAAGAAATAGCTTTCTGCCTTCTCTTACTTAAGCTTGACACTCACAGGCGGGTACCTTCTCCTCAACACCCCCAAACCCTTCATTTATATTTCTTACATAAAAGTAGAACTGATATTCTGAAAGCTATCACCTGTTTCCCATGTGGAACACCATCCTTGACAATCCCCCGATTCCAACATACCTAAATAATAAAACTCAAAGATCATTACTGTGGCATAAAATCCCTTTATGGCCTGATCTTTGTTCAACTCGAGTTTCATTTAATCTATTCCTCTCTCTTCTTAATGTTCCCCTATTTCAAACTTTTCTCCATTCCTCATGATGTTCCACATGCTGCTTGTTCTATCTGGGATTCCCTTCTTATCACTCTTTACCTACTCATTTATACTTATTTCTCCAAACTATGCTGTCCTATTTTCTCTTCAAACTATTTTTTTCTTACCAATTCTCTTTTATTCCATGCTACCACCATCACCATAAACAAAGTCACTCCCTTTTCTAATTAGCTCTGTGACTTATCATTTCTTGCTTATTTTATTTATTTATTTTTTTGTCTTTTTGTGACCGGCCATACTGCGCTCAGCCAGTGAGCGCACCGGCCATCCTCATATAGGATCCGAACCCCCGGTGGGAGAGCTCCTGCGCTCCCAGCACCGCATTCTCCCGAGTGCGCCACGGGGTCGGCCCTCATTTCTTGTTTATGAAGTAAATATGTCCCCGTCTTCTATGAGACTTTGAAGACCATGACTATATGCTATCGATCTTGTAAAATGCCTGTCACAGCAAGTTATTTTCAAGGGATAAGAATGAGTTAAAACCAGTGCAAGAGCCACGGAGACAGTAATGGAGATAGGAAGCACAATTCAAAGCATGGAATTGAAAAACAAATGGGGTCCTTTTCCTTAAGAAGGTAAAGAAGAGCAATGAATATAAGGATTTTACTTTAAATTTGGCTTTGGTGGTGGAGAAGATATTGGTCTAATTTGTTCATGTCCTGACATTTTGTCACAACAAACTTGAAATTTTGATGTCACATGATATTGTTAGGCCTGATCCTCACTGTCAAACTGAAATAATTATTAGAACAATTACCTGGGAAATGTTGGTATGGAAACAGAACTGTTTGTCATCTCCGTTAATAAAATCAGACCTAGTTCTTAATTTTCCATATAAACCTTCACACAAATGGTTCTCTCAGTTTTGTTTCTGTTGCTTGGTTGTTCGTTGTTATTCGTGTTCTGAATAGTGTTTATTATTACTGTCAGAGAAGTGACCGATCTGCCTGGGTAGCTTATGCAAGTCTGGGTTATTTGTTTCAAATCTTTTTCACATGTTATTTCTCAGCAACTATTCCATTACATACAGGGAAGCAGCAACTCATGCCCATAAACCATGGCATTAAAGTCTAAATTTCCATCGAGCTAATTTAGTAGGCTGTTTAAATTATGTGATAAAATTTTTTGCAGAACTTCATACAGTTCCTGCAATTTTTCAAAAAGACATCCCAGACCTTCTGGTGAAAGGTAGAAATGAGTGTTGGGAGAGTATTCACTGACATTTCAAACTCTTTAAGAATATGAAATTACAAATATGAAAGCTTAAGCAGGTGATTTTGATGTTCAACCTAAAATAGAATGATTGATTTTTATATGCAAATTCTATCTTTTAAACTCAGTTGAAATCCAGACTTTTGTATTCCAGGACATCTCCTCAGAAACTTAATTTATAGGAAATGATGATTTCCTTTGAGGGAAACATTTCTTAAAGAGACCTCTTCACTGAACTGTGACTCAATGAAATATGAATCTTTGACCACTTGAGATTGTGATCTGAAAATATTTTGGGGACTATTAGTATCAAAATTTTTAAAAATAAAAAATTAACATAGAGTGCACCCCAACATTCTATAAGAGCTAAAAAAAAAAAAAAATTGCATGGAGCTAATACACTGCTATTCCCTGTAATAGGAGATTTGATAAAATGCCCAGCCAGTTCCATTTGTATAAATGGTCTGGAATGGTTTATGGTCTCACATCAGTTCAGTCATTTAAATGCTGGAGTCTAGTTCTCATAGTTGAGCGTATATGAATCTGGAATCAGGCAACTAATCATTTGTATTGCCCTAAGCTGCAATAGTGAGAACAGGAGCATATAAACCAGATGAAACAGCTTCATTTACAATTACAAAAGCAAGGGCTTTCACAGAACAAAAAGCAGTTTTGCTATAGCAATTCCATTTTCTAGATGCCATTTTCTTTATTTGTGAAATATGCAAAAACACTGAAAATTATTTATTTATGTACTATTTTTGAATTGTTTTACATAGAGCCATGAAAGAAGATGTTTAATTATTTTCAATATAATTTCATTTCATTTTCATTTTTAAAACTGTTTAATTTGAGGCCAAACTGTTTATTTGGGGTAAGAAAATAAATTACCCCAAATAATTGTCCGCATACTACTGGATGTCATCACTGTTGTGTTCTTTTTTATTACGAGATGATGCCACAACACATTCCATTATGTTATAATATGTAACCATAAAAAGTATGAAAAGGTTACGGAAAAAATGATTTCTGCTTATACTGTCTTTTGTATATTTAAAATAATGTAGACTTTCTCTAGCAAAATAGGAATTTTTACACAGAATATAAAGTGTATGCTATATCACTAATACAGATAAAATAGTAATAACAAATAATGTTTCTGCCCCCTGCTCCTTCACCCCCCCACCCCCTCCCAGCCTTAACATCATTTCAGTGATGCATGTGTTTTTAGGTCAAAGACCACTGGATAATGACATCCATAATAAATTGGAAATAAAAGACAAAAGAGTTTGCCATGCTTCAGAGTCCATTTAAAGAGGAGAAAAATTATAACATTTATTTATTTTAAACTTGGAAAAAAGTCTCTTAAACGTAGCTTTAAAGTAAAGGTCTTAGAAAGTTAACTCTATAGTCAGATTTTGACATTTGTTAACTAGTTTTATAGAACAGTTTTTAAAGCTGGCTTCAGAGATCATTATGTAACTGTATACAAGAACCAATAATGTCAGCATGCCATAACAACAAGTCACTGTGGTTCGATTTCAAATACTGCTGTGCATTTAATAGCTTCCTGAATGCATTGTGTTTTTGTCCCAACAATATGATTTCATTTTGGGGTACAAATTAGCAGATTAGTATTGATAGTTCTTGTGTCGATTAAACAAATTGTGTATCTTGCTACACATTTTCAAGTAGTAGAATTTTTCTTTTCCCTGGAAAGCTGTCTTGTTCTTAAAAGAAATAATCCAAAAATGTCTTCACTGTATGGTCCTATTTTTATGATATTTGGTTTATCATTTTTTTTTCTCTGTTTCTCTGAGACTTGAATATCAGGCTGTATTCTCAAATGAAAGGATTTCTGATTACAGATTTCAAACTGAATATGAAAAACAACTATTTTTAAGGTAAGAATAAATACCTATGGTATTTCAAAATTTATTTTCATCTTATATACTTTTTTCTTGTGAACAAGTAACAAGGATCACTATTTTTTTTTTTACCAGTAAAGATACATTCCATTGTGATATAAAATGATGTATTTCACCCCCAAATGTAGTTCCAGACATAAAACCAATTATGTTCTCTTTATAGTTATAGTATTCTAGCTTTATAGAAGATGTTCATCAAACTTTGGTTATGATTTGTGCTCACCAAACCCCAGGCTCACACATATAGAAAGTGGTTGATAAGTCACATTATACAATGAGAATGCAAAATTCAATTTTATCCATGTAAAAAAGCCCTCAAGCAATATGTGCTGGGTGAGAAAAATACAGACAGCATTTTTTTTATCTACTGCTTGGGTGTTCATCTGAATATCATAATACACTCTAATCTGCTACGTATGATAC
This sequence comes from Cynocephalus volans, assembly GCF_027409185.1. Classification (NCBI taxonomy): domain Eukaryota; kingdom Metazoa; phylum Chordata; class Mammalia; order Dermoptera; family Cynocephalidae; genus Cynocephalus; species Cynocephalus volans. The sequence continues at coordinate 32,446,959 of NC_084474.1, read as the reverse complement.
AAATCCAGCCATAAGAACACACTTAAGATCTCCAAAGTTAACCTCTGAAGGGAACACTTAAGACAAATACCCCTTAGATTTTCATTTCACTACATTAGCAAAAAATGTCCTGGAGGAATGGAAAGGCCCCAGCTCATTTTGCACTTCCAATTGTACATAAACACGCAAATAGGATATGGACGATTTGATCCATGGTGCATATGGGTTACAAATATATATGAAAGCTTTAATTCTTCTGGCTTCTGTTCACTCTCAAGATGTCTTCTCTATTACACTGGTAGTCGATTTTACCTTCTCTTAACCATGCAAAAGCTACAGTGTTTCAAAGCTGCAGGTTAGTGATGGTGGCAGCTTATTTCCTTTGCTTATCTACATCCCCATCTTACTGTCTTCAGGCATAAAAGAATATTATCTGTGTGGCAGTTATGGCTGGAGCCATCTACCCCGTTCTTGGTATCAGCACTCAAAGTGCTCTGAATAGAAATCGTTCAGGTGAAAACATTTTCCATAGTTGCATTAAAACTTAAAATCACAGAGTGCTGTAAGTTACAACTAAGTTTACACAAAATTTTCAGTGAGTCTCTTCTGTGGAAAAACATGTAAGTGGTTGGAGTTTTCTTTTGCTGGGGCTTGTACATGTAGATTTGGTAACCATTTGTAATGGTACTGACAATGGAAAGGCAACCTATACATGGATTTTGTTTCTTTACTTAATTGTTATTATAAATAATGTACCACTCTGATTGCTTGAAATCATAAGGAGTATCTTCAACTACTGCACGCAGCCTCTGATCACAATACCTTCCTTTATTCTGAATCTGGGGGATGAAGCAGAGAAAAGAGGTGGGGTAGGCTGTGGGAGAGTAAATGCAGAGCAAGTTATGCATTACAAATGTCAGGTTACGGAGAAAGTGTATATATTCGTATAAGATAATTTGGAAGCTGGAGTTGTGATTGCAATAATGGCTTGTTCATATCTGCATTTCATTTAAATGCACTGTTTTGACTCAGTGAACATTTGTCAAAGATAGTCTAGCTAAACTTTTTCACATGGCCACTGAGGTAATGACAGCATTACATTACTGGCAAACTGCATGACTTGCTGATACTTCCATTTTCCACAGCAGCTTATGAAATAATCAAAATGTGTGCATGAAATGGCGGCCTGTTCTGAATTTATTTTAATACAGATGGGCTTAGGCTGAGAGAAAAAAAAAAAGTGTTGGACCCCTGACATAAGAGACAATGACTTTGCACAAAGCTGAATTTTACTAGCAGAAAAGATGGATATACGAGTATTAGACTTTTCATAGCTATAGGAAGGATAATCTTTCAATCAGATTAATGAGAAAATATATTGCATGGGCCCTACAGCACTTTTTGCTTTCCAGGCTAATGCGTGATTTAAATCCCCAAAGTACATTTTCAGCATTACAATATCCTTTGATAATAATGTCGCTTGCACAAAGACAGATAAAAATAAAACAGTCCCCCTTGATTTCCCATTTTAGATTTGAAGTATATTTTCTGTTCTTTGCTGGCAATGAAGTGAATTCTATTGAGAAGAGTCACATTTAATAAGACAAAGAGAATTTTCTAATTATGCTACCTGTCAAGATTGGAATCTATGGGATTGCAACTGCAATTGAAGACACGGAGGAAGCAATTGCAGAGAGTCCCGTTTACTTTGGTGTATGATTACTATTTGTACTTAGATATTGCTAAATGTAAATCAAGCAAACACACAGAAGCACGCTTTGAGGTAAACACCAAAAGGCAGGTTTCCAAATAGATCCTACTATTCCCATTTCAATTTTTAGTAACCAATTTTCTGAGATTTTCAAATTCATCTATTGAAAACAAAATAAACCACTGAAAAAAAAGGGAGGAGAGGCAAAATTGCCTGCCGTGTTATATGACCAGCTAATGCAAAAACCTGTAAAGGCAAACAGACTGGTGCAACAAATATACATACATAATCATGCATAATAAATATCTAGTAGAGGAAAGCGACTCTCAGGAAAAATATCTATGAGGGAAAATAGGTACAACAACTCTAGAATACTTCTATACATTTTGTTATTTTTACCTGATTTGTATTATATCTACGCAGAAATCAAAGAAAATCTTACTATTATTCAAATGCTTCCCTGGAAGTTATCACATGCTATTCTTCCTCAGCCTCTGGGGAATATTCCCCTGTGCTCCATCAAACATTACTCTTTTTCTCCCCCCCCCAGCATTACAATTGTTGAAACACTGGCACATTAGAAAAGAAAAATAAATATTTTGCTTTCAATGGCTACTTCATGTTCTGTGTATATGTGAACCAACACACGATCAATTATTATAAATGTTATTATCAGTTAAAAATAATTCTACTAGTACTTGTGATGATAATTATGATGATAATAATTATGATGAATAGGAATTTTCCAAAGTCACATTTTCAAAGACACATCAAAAATAGAAAAAAAATAATTAAGCAAAATATCTAACAGTAGCAAGCTTGTGATTGATTAAGGATTCGGTTTTTAAAAGTTAACTTTTAATCGCCAAGAGAATAAATGATAGATCTATTAGGCTTTACAAATACATTTGACAATGTATTTAAATGTTTCTGCTTTGCATATGTTTTAAATAGGTGTTTCTAACTACCTCATCCATATCTTGGTTTGCTGACCATACAGAGAGAATAGGATATTCTCAAAGCATTAACTTGAAAGTTTAACTTGAAAATTAAACTCAGCAAATGATTTTTAAATAAGCTAAAGATACTTTCAAAGGAAACCCATCAATTATTATAGTGTTGTTGCCTTAATTTTTTACAATAAAATAACCATTGGAATTAGGGTATGATTTAAAAATTACTGTATGGATAGAAGTTCTGAATATGTAGTTAGGAATTCTACATATTCTACATTCACTATTTCACAATCTAACCTACCCACATGTTAAAGGCTGAATTGTGACCCCCCCAAATTCATATGTTCATGTCTTGACCCCCAATACCTCACAGTGTGATTGTATTTGGATATAGAGTGTTTAAAGAGGTAATAAAGTTAAAATGAGATAGGGTGAACCCTAATCCAATCTAACTGTTTTCCTTATAAAAAGAGGAGATTAGGACACAGACGTGTACAGAGCAAAGACCATCTGAAGATGCATGGGGGTGATGGCCATCTGCAAGGCCAAGAGAGAAGCTTCAGAAGAAACCAGCCCTGTTGATATCTTGATCTCAGACTTCTCGCCTCCAGGACTTGAGAAAATAAAGTTCTGTTGTTTAAGCCCCCTGGTCTATGGTACTTTGTTATGACAGCTCTGGCAAACTAGTATACTGTATAATAACATGAAACCTTTAAATGTGCAATGCTAAACCTTCCTTTTAATGTTAATGCATCTACCTCTGAATTTTTAAATAATGGGCTGATAATATAATTTCCTATCAAGCTACTCACATAACCTGATTCTAACTTTTGTCTTTGAGTTCATGAAAACTAAATTCTTAGCAAATTTATTAAATCATGTATACACAAACGAGTCAGAGTAGTGGAAGTTGTCTCTGTGGTCCAAATCCTTTAGATATATTGCTATCATTGATTTACACATAATTTTGACTGGTCATATATAGTAATGTGATCAATTTGATATTAGTAAATAGTCACTTCACATTGTGCTAAACACATGAAGCTAGGACTACATATATGTAATAGCAGGGTTTTTTGAGGTAAATGTAATTTTGTCCAAGCTGGTTGTATTGACTAATACAGATTAAGAAAGTAATTTGAACTAACAGAGTACGCCAATATCTGAGTTGCTAAATAATAATTATGACTAACAATAGTAATCACACATGAATATTAAGATCTAATATGTTCCAGACACTGGACATAAACATATATAGCTTTATTTAATTCACACAGTCTTATGATTCAGATCTACTTTATCCACATTTAAAAAAAATCACCTGAGACTTTATGAAATTTATTCACTTACCTCGATCACATAGCTAGTAAACATTAGAGCCTGGACTCAAATCTAAGATGGTATCAGATCAGAGGGCCAGGGTCTCAAACAGTCTCTTACTGATGAAATAAAGATGATGTATCACAAATTCCTTTTATGCCTCTTTGTAGTAAACAAAATTTAAGAAAAATCCTCATCCTCCTAAATTTGTTTAACTTAAAGTTAAAAGATAGATAAGTAAAAGAGCAACAAAGTAACAAATCCATTTCACATACTTAAAATTCTAAGAAGATGGGCAACAAATATACAACCAAAATTTTTTTAAAAAATTATTCACTACAGATGTTACTGATTAGCGGTCTAGAAAAGTGTAGTCTATTAGGGATACCCTAAGAGTAGTATTCCTTGGTCTTGTTAAAGGCTCAGTGAAACATGGGGTTACCCATCTATTCTTGTGTCCTGAATGCCTCATGTTTAAGGAAATTAATCAACTTATCCTTTCCTGGGAGTGGGGGTTTGGACAAATTCCTATTTCAGAGTAAACATTTCGATAGGACTTTCTGTTATATAAGGTAAATTGTGAAATAGAAATTGTGGAACAGACAGTATATTTGAATCAGATACAAATTCATTATACTAAAATCAGAAGAAAATGTAATTAATTGTGGTTGAAATAATTGTTTATTTATCTCACATTAGAAGAAGTGCAAGTGAGGCTAGCTCCTCAAAGTATTTATGGATCAAAGGTTGAGGATCTCGGCTGCATGACCTGTCTGCACCACCATTAGAGGCATGTAGACATTGCCTTAATGCATGTTACCTTGTGGTCGTAATTTAGCTATCAAACTCTAGGCATGAAGTCCATATCCAAAAAAACAAAGGGGGGGGGGAAAAACCCCACAGAAAACCAGTGAAGTAAAGTTTGAAAGGCCCAAAGGGTATAATTTTACTTTTAAAAAGTTCTCCCATAACAGCCATTCTGCAACTTTTGTTTCTTTTTCATTGTCCATGTCTAACTGTAAGACATTAAATAGCTGTAAGGGAGACTGAAAAAAGTACATATTTTTACTTCCTAGCTTCCATACAGGAGAGAATTAATAAGAAAGGGAATATGATTTTTTTTCTGAGTGAGTAATCCAAGTGTGCTTCAATTAGTCTATAAAGTTATTAAGCTATATAACTACTTCATTAAAAATAAATTCCCTGTAGAGTTCCTTAATAGTAAAGCAAAAAGAGCATTTTTGTTTGTCTTCAGGAAAATAATGGAGGAGAGAATTGGGGGTACTATGGCTCATTCAACAGTTTTTCTTACAGGAAATAGTCACACATCACTCAGAGATTTGCAGAGTAGGCAAAGCAACAAATCAAACCAATTAATAAAAGCAAAAAATAGAATCGCATAGGAAGCAAGCTTAAGTCTAAGGAATAGCACTAGACATTATTAATTAAAAAGTCTGACCCAAAGAACAGGTATAACAAATACTTGCTAGATAGATAGGTGAATGAATTAGTGACAGGTCCTAGAGAGATTTGAGATCTATTGTTTGGCTAATCTGTACAGTACTTATCACAGGAATAATTTGCTTTAATACTATGCATCATAAATTCTTCACTTGCAAAATGTGGTAATGATATCCACATAAGGCCTTTAAGGTCTTTAAACAAAACGTATAGTTAGCCTTGAAAATGAGATTTTGAGATTACGATAATTTCAAATTACAGAATTGAGATTTTTCATACTAATACGAATATGATTAAAATTGATTTCATTTGGCCTAGAAAGAAAATGCCTTGTTAGTTCTAAATGTTTAAAATTCTAAACAATTCAGGAAAACTTTATTTTAAGATCTGTTTGCTTAGCCATTAGAATAAATAATTTATAAATTTTGGTAAAAATTTCTGCTTCCACCCATGAAGAAATGAATTACTGCTGTGTCATTTGCTTTTACCTTGGTTAACTAGGAAGGAAAAAAAAAATGAGGTAGACCTTACTTTAAATGCTCATTTTCTGACTGGAAACATTTTCCAAACAAGGCAGGGAAGGTGGAACACAGCAGAGTTTGAAGCTTTTCTCGAGGAAGCCAACCTTAGAGTTTTGGGAGGAGTCTAGAATTTATAGAGGTTTCTAGAATTTATAGGACAATACCAGAGTCTAGAGTAAAACAGAGAAGCAGTATCATTATATCTTTGTATGAATACCAATCTGTCATGTATAGGGTAAAACTCTATGAGACTGGCAAAGAATAACTACAGGAAAAGAACAATTAGAGGGAATCTGTAAGCATAACAGTTCCAGAGCTCAGAGAGATCTGTGTGTAATTCAAATTCCCATCAGCCAAAGCGGAGAGAACTTACTGTGTATATATTAGGCTTTCAAGAGAGATTCAGACAGGTCAGGTGTTAGTAGTGAAAGGAAACTAGCTCTACACTAAAGGCTATCTAAACTCACCTTATAAAAACAGAAAATAAACCTGAAGAAACTCACATTGTTATGCAAGAAGTTGACTACTTACCAGAAGGAAGAACATTCTTTACAGAAATACAACATGATCTAGCACTCAAAATTATAAAATTTACAACATGTAGCATTCAGTCAAAATTTACTGTGATAAAATAGAAAAATATAACCCAAATTCAGAGTAAAGAGTAACTAGAAACAGACACAAAAACAGAGATGATGGAATTAGCAGACAGGAAGTTTAAAACAGTTATTAAAAATATGCTCCAGAATTTAAGGAAAAACATGAAAATAATAAGGAGAGATATACAAGATATAAAAGAGGACCAAGTGGAATTCTGGAGGTAAAAAGATAGCACCTGAAATAAAAATCAACAATAAAAATCTAAAATCATCAAATGATAAAACACTGCAAAAGAAAAGATCAGTGAACTTGAAAGCATCACAAAATTAAAATTATTTTTAAATGAAGCACAGAGAGAAAAGAGACTCAAAATTAACAGTAGTAGTCTAATATAGGTTTATTCATTATTCCAGAAAGCGATTAGGGAGAGATATTTTAAAAACGGAAGAACTGATAATGAAAAACTTTCTAAATTTGATCAAAACTATATATCCACAGACCCAAAAATATAGAAGAGGCATCAATTAAATAAACACACAAAAACCACTGATTACAAATGAAAAAAAAAAAAATCTTAAAAGCATCCAGAAAAAGAAGGCACATGCATAAGAACTAAGATTAGAAGTTTACAGAGCTTTTTTCAGAAACTGCAAATGAGAAAACAATGAAACACTATATCTAAAAGGCTGATAGAAAATCTGGTAGTTTAGAATTATATAACAAGCAAAATATATCCATCAAAAAAAGAACATGAACTGAAGAATTCTTCTATGAATAAAGTTGACAAAATGTATTGCCAGCTGGTGTGCAGTATAAGAAATCTTAAAGGAAAATATTCAGGTTGAAAGAAAAAACTACTAGATAGAATCTATGATCTACAAAAAGACTGATAAATACCAGTAGTTGTAAATGAAATGAAAGGGGTTATAAAAAGAGTGGAAGGGAAATGAAAAGATATTGTTGTCATATCACTACATTATACATGAAGTGCTATAATGTCATTTGAAACTTAACTCTTGTATTTGTCCACTTCTGTTGCTTATAACAAAATAAACTAAAACTGGGTACTTCGTAAGAAAATGAAGTTTATTGCTTACAGTTTTGGAAGCTGGGAAGTCCAAAGTCCAGGGAACAAACACATTCTGGGAAGTCCAACTCCATGGTCTTGGTGGAGGTGACAGTGACCCAGGGGTCTCATATGACAGAAAATGGTGGAGTAGAAAGAGAGACTAATTTCTCATGTGTTCTTCTGTTAAAGTCCTCAGATCCACACCCATGACTATTATTATTAATCCATTCACTACAGCATAGTCCTACAACCTAATCACCTCTTCAAGTCCCCACCTTTCAATTACCACAATAGGATTTCTTACCCTCAACAGTTAAGTGGGGATTTAATTTTGGGGAGACATTCAACCCAAGGCAACTCTGAGGAAGTAAAGACGTCTATTGTAATACATTGAGCAACCACAAGATGAATAAACAAAGACGGATAGCCAATAATCTGAAGGCAGCAACTAAATAGAAATACTAAACAAAAACTTAACTCAAAGGAAGTATAATTAGAGAAAAAGAACAAAGAACACATGAGACAAAGGAAAAAAATAGCAAACCTAAGTAAATGGAAAGATAACTTGTGTTCATGGATAAGAATACTTAATATTGTTAAGATGGCAATACTACGCAAAGCAATCTATGGATTCAATGTAATCCATTTCAAAATTCCAATGGCCATTTTCTTTGCAGAAGAAATGGAAAGTCGATCCTCAAATTCATATGAAATTGCCATGGGTCCCAAGTATATGTTTGATCCCATGGGTCAAAACAATATAGAAAAAAAGAACAAATTTGTAAGACTAACACTTCCCAATTTCAAAACTTACGAAAAAGCTACAATCATTAAAATAATGGGGATGAATACATAGATCAATGAGATAGGCTTAAGAGTCCAGAAATAAACCATATATCTAAGGTCAACTGATTTTTAACAAGGGTGCCAAGACTATTCAATAGGGGAAAAAATTAGTCTCCTTGAAGTATAATGCTGTAGCAATTAAATATCACATGCAAAATAAAGTTGAATCCATACGTCACACCACATATAAAAATTAATTCAAAATAGATTGATGAACTAAATATAACAGTCAAAGCCATAGAAGTCAAAAGAAAACATAGAGGTGAGTCTTAATGCCTTGGATTTGGCAAAGGATTCTTAGATATAAAACCAAAAGCATGAACAACAAAAAAAAGGTAAATTGGACTTTATCAAAATTAAAAAACTTTTGTGTAATCAAAGGACATGATCAAGAAAGTGAAAAATACAACTTACAAAATGACAGAAAATTATTTGCAAATCACATAATAGATAAGGGCATATTTCCAGAATCTATAAAGAAATCTTACAAATCAACAATAAAAACAACCAAATTAAAAACTGAAATGAATTTTTGAATTGACATTTCTCCAAAGGAGAAACACAAATAGCCAATGAGCCCATAAAAAGATGTTCAATATCTTTAGTCATTAGGATATGCAAATTCCAAACACAATGAGATACTTCTTCATACCTAGTAGGGTAGTCAGAATAATAATAATTCTTTTAAAAAGGGAAAAAACACAAATATTTGTGAGAGTATGGAGAATTTAGTATCCTTGTATATTGCAACGTTTCAGACTGGCTTCTTTCACTTAACAATAGGTACTTAAGATTCACTCTTACTTTTTTATGGCTTGACAATTGATTAATATTCCACTGTATGGGTGTCCCAAGGTTTGGTTGTTTACTCACCTATCAAAGAGCATCTTGGTTGATTCCAGTTTTTAGAGATTATGAGTAAAAAGCTGCTATAAACATTTGCATGAAGAATTTTGTGACGGCATGTTTTCAGATCAGTAGGTAGCAATGTGATTGCTCTACCTGCTGGTAAGATTATGTTTAGCTTTGGGAGAAACTACCAAATTGTCTTCTGATGTGACTGTACCATTTTTCATTTCCACTAGCAATCAATAAGCATTTCTGTTATTCTGTATCCTCACCTGCAATTGATATTGTCAGTTTTTATTTTGAGGGGGAAATTTTAGCCATTTTAATATTTGTGCAGTGGTAACTTATTGTTTAACTTTTGATTCTCTAAAAAAAAATTACGTTGAGCATCTTTGTTTATACTTATTTTCCATTTCCGTATAATGTTTGTTGTGGTATCTTTCCAGATCTTTTGTTCATTTTTGAATTGGGTTGTTTTTTCTTACTGTTTAATTTTAACTGATCTCTGTATATTTGGATACGAGTCATCTATTACACATGTGATTTGCAAATATTTTCTACCGGTCTGTGGCTCATCTTTTGATTCTCTTAGAGTATTTCACACAGCAGAAGTTTTTAATTTTAATAAAGCCTAACTTATCAATTTTTTTTTCTTTTACGGAACATGCTTTTTAATTTGTGTTTTATATAAAAACTCATTTTAAGCCTAAGGTCACCTAGATATTTTACTATGTTTTCTTCTAAAACTTTTGTAGTTTAGTCTTTTACAGTTAGGTTTACGATACATTTTGAGTTAAGTTTTGTTAAACGTGTAAGGTCTTTGTCTTGTCTAGCTTTTTTTTTTTTTTTTTTTTTTTTTTTTGGTCTCTTGCGGATATCCAATTGCTCTAGCACCACTTGTTTAAAAAGCCATCATTATTTTAAAAGTAAAAAAAAAAAAAGCTATCTTTTTTCAGTTGAATTGCTTTTGTTCCTTCATCAAAGATCAGTTGGCTCCATTTGTATAAAACTATTTCTATTGTTTCATTGATCTATTTTTCATTTGCCAATACCTCATAGCTTACTGTAAATCTTAAATTGGGTAATTTCTTTTCCTCATCAGGAAAGTGTTGGCTATTCTGCATATTTTGCCCATGTACAAAAATCCTGTACACATCTTGGTACATTTATAATGAATTATTTCATTTTTTTGTGCTATTGTGAATGGTACTTTTAAAAATATCTAATTCCAATTGTTTATTGACAGTATGTTGAAAAGTAATTGGTCACTGTTTATTAACCTAGTGTTCTGCTTCCTTGACATACTTGTTTATTAGTTCCAGCATTTGTAAAACAGATTTCTTGGGATTTTTTACGCGGACAATTATGCAATTTCCTAATAAAGATATTTGTATTTCTTCCTTTAAAATCTGTACTCCTTTTACTTACTTTTCTTTTCTTATTTCACTAGCTAGGATTTCCATTATAATAGACATGATGCGAGGACAACCAAGCCTTGTCCGGATTTAGTAGAATGTGTTCAATTTGCCACTATAATTATGATGTTAGCTATAGGATTTTTTGTAGATATTCCTTATGAAATTTAAAAAATTTCCTTTATTCCTAGATTGCTGAGAGGTGTTTTTGTTTGTTTTTTGCTTTTTTATGGATGTGTGTTAGATTGTATAATGTTTTGCCTCCCTGTATCAGTTGATATGATTATATGATTTTTCTTCTTTAGCCTCTTGGTGTGTTGGACTACATTGATTTATTGTTAAGTATTGAACCAGCCTTGAATACTTGAAACAAATCCCCCTTAGTTATGGTGTATATATTTTTTTATACTTTGTTGCATTTTGGTCTTACCTTTTCACTATATGCTTAATAACGGGAGATAGAAGATGACTGAGACCCAAAGAATTCTTGTATAATGATGTCTTCATTTTTTGTTTAAAAGTATGTAAGGCAGCATACTGAGTTGATAGTTTTTTAAAGGTTCAAGAGGAAAGTTGGACAGCCTTCATATGTAAAAACCGGGAATGGCTGGGGAATGATTATATACAGGAGAAAGACTGAAAAAGGGTTATTAGAGATGATAGCGATGGGAAAATTGTTAGAGCCAAGAATTAAGATGATAAGAAGAAAAAGAACTACTGGTGAGATGATCAAAATTATGAGTCAAGTTTTGGGGAAAAGTGTATCAGGCTGGACTGAAATACTTCATCCCTGTTCAGTAATTAAAACCAGCATGCCAAGCCTACAATTACTCAAGATTTATTAGTCCCTCTCACTTTTTTTTCTTCTACAAAAGTAAACATTTGAGAAAGAGGGTTTTTTTTATTATTCATAGAAAACATACGTATGCTTTTTATTTTATAAAATTTCTATGCAAGTCTTGAATGTTTATGCAAGTTTTTATGCAAGTCTTGAATGACATTTTTTTTTTTAGCAATCTTCTCTTACAGGAGATATAAAGTCTTCTTATTTACAAAAAGATGAAATGATACGAATAGAGCTATTCTAACTTATTTTCCACATCTCATCATTCCATGTCAATTTAGAAAAGAGTCATATTATGGTTCCTTTCTTTGCAAGGTTTTCATGATGATGATAATGATTATGATGATAACGATCCTCATTTTCTCACTTCCTCCAGCCATCCATATATCATACACTATCACAATTGGCAAACTGCACCCTAATGTGTCACTAATACTTGAAAAATAAAATGCTGTACTACTCATTTTAACTCTGATATGTAAGGAGCCTAGAAATTGTTACTCTGTCCTTATAATAAGAAAAAAACTAAAATGACTGAAAAGCAACAACATTTCTAGCATCCATCCTAGAACTAAGGTTTCAGGGCAAACTGTCATCCAATCTGGAGATACAGGCAAATTCAGAGCAACAGCCTGGATATACTTACCTAGAGCATAAACCACCCACTGGAAATGTAAACTGCTAAGAGCACTTAAATGGTGATTTTGATGAATTGCTGAAACTGAATGTACACTAGAATGAGAGTTAGCAACTCCTTGGAGCTGTGGTCTTGGAGAAATGCCTCACTTTGGGGTTTTACTATTCCTGAACCATTCTATTTGGGAATAATAGTATCATTGTGATGATCCGAGAAAGAGCCACTTGTGGCTCTCGCAGAAAGAGATGAAGTTCTCACCGCAAAATATGCCCAGCACATTCTCCATGATGTTTTATTCTAAAGCCTATGCTTAGAGTTAAAGACTTCACCAGATACTTATTCCACCTGGAGGTACATTGTTCCTCAAACTTCAGCTCTCTCTTGTTTTCTGTCTAATCTAAGAAGGATGAAAAAAACTATAACAATGGAGAAACACTTGTGTAGGTCACAGCCCAACAATATGAAATGACTAAGTAACTGAGATTTAGTCAGAAGATTATAGAACACTTTCCATTAACCGTGCATGGCCACACATAAACAGGGCTCCAGTATAATAGAGGATTACAGCTGTAAGAACTGCAAAATAAAAAATCTGAAGAGAAGTATGTAGAGAAGGCAAGAGAAGAGACAAAAAATACACTGAGGAGTTGAAGTCTTTGGCATCTACAGCTATAGTAAACATTAAACACATATCTAATCAGATTCAAATAAATCCTTACACTAAAGACCTACTTAATTCAGTTCCCAATACCTCATAAAAATGTCTGGATTTCAACAAAAAAATTTATAGCATGCAAAAAGACAAAAATATAAAAAAGTCTAAGGAGACACAACGACATCATAACCAGACTCAGATACAATACAGAGATAGAATTGTCAGAGAATTTAAAATGACTATGATTAGTTATATTAAAGTCTCTAAGGGAAAAGATAGACAACACGGAAAAACAGATTGGTAATGAAAGCAGAGAGGTGAAAATTCTAAGATCCAAAAAGAACTGTTTAAAATAAAAAAACAACATTGTAACAAAAATGAAGGATGCCTTTGATGGCTTATTTGTAGACTGAACACAAATGAGGAAAAATTAGTGAGCTAGAATATAAGTCAGAAATTGCAAAAATCAAAATGTAATGAGAAAAAAATAAATAAAACAGAGTAGAATATCCAAGAACTTTAGAACAACTTCAAAAGGTATAGTATCCCTGTAATCAGAAGAAAAAAAATAAGAATGAAACAGAAGAAATATTTGAAGTAATAATGGCATAGAACTTACCAAAATCAATGACACACACAAGTTCAAAACCAGCAAACTCAGAGAATACCTAGGAGGACAAATACTGAAAATATTATACCAAGACATACCATAAGCAAACTGTGAAAAACCAAAGACAAAGAGAAAATCTTGAAAGACACCAGAGAGAAAGACACACCAACCTGTAGAGGAAAAAGAACGAGAATTACAGTTATCTTCTAGCCAGAACCATGCAAGAGAGTGGACTCAAATATTTATTTATTAAAAGAAAAAACTCCCACCAACCCAGATTTTTATATTCAGCAAAATTATTCTACAAAAGTAAAGAAAAAAATGAAGACTTTTTCTGACAATCAAAAATTGAGAGAATTCATCACCACCAGACTGTCTTTGCAAAAATGTTAAAAGAAGTTCTTCAGGCAGAAGTAAAAACTCATATCTACAGAAATAGAGGAAGAGACATTTACATAATTTGCTATTCAAGAACAAAAGAATGCACATATTTCTCAAGCTCACACAAACCTTCACAAAATAGACCGTATTCTGTCCCATAAATACACTTAAATTTAAAAGAAGATAAATTATACAAAACATGCTTTCAGATGATAATTAAATTAAACCAGAAATCAATAACTGAAACATAGCTGAAAAATTTTAAAATATTTGGAGATTAAACAGCACACCTCTAAATAACACATGGGTTAAATAACAAGTCTCAAATGAAATTTTAAAATATTTCAACATAAATGAAAATAGAAATACATCATGCAGGATGCAACAAAAGCAGTGCTGTGATCAAAATTCATATGTATTATTGAGTATATTAGAAGAGAAGAAAGATATAAAAAATCAATAATCCAAGTTTCCACATTAAGAACCTCGAGAAACAAATCAAGTTAAGCCTAAAGTAAGCAGAATAAAATGAATGATAAAAACTAGAACAGAAATCAATGATATTTAAAAGAGAAAAAAAAATACAGAAAATCAATGAAACCAAGATCTGTTTCTTTCAAAAGATCAGCAAAATTGGTAAACCTCTAGACAGACTCAGAAATAGAGAGAAGACACAAATTACTGATATCAGAAAATAAATAATTCATTATTATTAATACCATAAACATTAAAAGGATAATAAATAATTTCATTAATAAATTCCTACTAGAATTAAGGGCATGAAGCATAACTCCCAATTTTCCAACTGAGGGCTGGGCATAGTGACTGCCTTCAAATGAGAACAGTATGCAAAGAAGAAAACAAATAGTAACTTTATAGTGGAGAAACCTGACAAACACTACCTCAGCCAGGTCATCCAGCCTGCCGTCCTCAGTGATGTCATGGTGACAGCATGCACTTTGATATGATGATAGTAGGCACATTGAAGTTATAGAATGGCGCTTCTGTTATTTTCCTTTCAAGAACAGGTAACCTTAGTCTAATCATGAGGAAAATAACAGACAAATCTCAATGGGAGAATATGCAACACAATACCTAATTGGTAATCTTCAAAACTGTCAAGGTCATCAAAAACAAGGAGAGTCTGAGCAACTGTCACAAGCAAGAGTTGCCTAAAGAGGCATGGTTTGGAAATGTAATGTGGAGTTCTGAATGGAATCCTAGAACAGAAAATGGACTTAAGTAAAAACCAAGGAATTCTGAATGAAAGATCAGCTTTATTAGCAATAAAGTGTCTACATCTGTTTCATTAATAGTAACAAATGTATCATAATAACAGTAGATGATAATAATAGGGAAAACTAGGCATGGAGAATATGGGAAATCTCTATCTTATCTTCATAATCTTTCTGTAAATCTAAAATGTTTGTACAATAGTTTATTTTTATAATATACGTGATTTCACACCTTCTGTGAATTACTTTAGTAACAGTTATGTCTTTATAACATATCTAAAATAGTTCAGGTATTATCTGCTTATAGAAGAGTCTATTCATAGAAGCAGAGTGTAGAATGGTGCTTGCCAGGGTCTGAGGGGAGGAAGGGGCGGGACTGGGGAAATAGGGAGAGGTCGGTCAAAGAGTACAAAGTTTCATTTAGACGGAGTAAGTATGTTTTGAGAAACTATTGTTCAGCACGGTGACTACAGTCAATACTAATATATTGTGTACTTGAAACTTGCTGAGTAGATCTCAAATGTTCTTACCACCAAAAATGATACATACGTGAGATGATGGATATAATTAGCTCAATGTAGTCACTTCATAGTGTACACATATATCAAAACATCACGTTGTAGACTGGAAATGTACATAATTTTTGTCAGTTATAGATTAATTAATCTGCAGAAAACCAAAGTAGTCGAAACAAATATTAAGAAAAAATTCTAATTTTTGTTGAAAGTCTTTTTTTTCATAAATCTCTCCTTCTATCTTGTGAACAAGGGGTCTGATTGCCCTTTATTCCAGATTATCGTTTCAAGGATTTTCATACAGTGAGCAGTTTTTGAAGGTGGCAGTAGTGTACTACCCATTTTAAAAGATGTGTTTAGCCCAAACTCAGGATTGCACATTTGTGATGTGACTACGTATGCATGCAGCTTATAATCTGCACCCATCAGTGCTGCCCTGTATGACTTCAGGACAAGAGGAATTGACACAAACATGCTGATGATCATGCTGCTTGCTGAATCATGAGTAATAACGTCTTATTTATTTCTTTATTTTTTTGATTCAGGATTTCATGTCCTCTGTCAGCCTCCCTGAAACCGTGGCAGGTTACTTATTAGTTTTCAAATGAGATAATATTTTAAACCCTTCATAGTTCTTGACAATATTTATATTTAAAACTTAACATTGAATTGTTTTTACTTAGTAAATTAAACTATACAATGTCTAAGGGATTTGTCTTTAATAATTTATTCTGGAATTACGTACTAAATATAAACTTTTTTCATTTTTCTCTCAGCTTTTCACTTTGCTTGACTGTTTATTCTTAACAATAATAATCAAATTTATCGATCTACTTCAATGAACTATTTTACGTATGTATTATCGCCATGTGATCATCACACCAATCCTAAGTGGTATTAAACTTTTAGACACCGATTTAAATATTTTTAAAAATTCCTTGCTGGTTGATAAATAGATGTTGTTCCAAACCTTTTCTCCCTGGTCTAGTCCTCATTGCTCCCGACACCCTGATACTGTCTCAAGATATCCACACCTCCTTCTGATACAGTGACTAAGGGGTTAACATTTGTCCCAGCCTGGGGTCAGAGAGTGGCTTGAGGAGCTAAGATCTTCTGTGTCTATCTGTTCAAACTGTACAAAGCTGAGAGCTATAATTTTGAATATTTCATCTAATAATATCCACATTATATTGATAATACAGCTGAGGATCAGAAAGAGGTAACATCTAAAGTTGTAGAGCATACAAATTTTGAGGCCTATATTTAAATGCAGAACTGTTTCAATCAAAAGAGCTTTCTTTGTCTTCTATATCATTTGTTCCTCTTATTCCAAGAAAGTGCACCTTCTGTTTAGTCTTTGACATTAGGAATGCCTGTTTGCTTTACTCTACTCATATCTATACCTATATCTGTGTCTATACTGAATAACTCAATAGTCTCATTGAAAAAAGGTCCAAGATGACAACACAGTAATCTATAAACTTAATGTATGACAAGTACCAAAAGATACTGAGGTGTGAAACAAAAACACTCAGGGTCTGAAATCCTCCCAAACCAGGAAACTTGTGTTTCATCCACGATGGGTCATTGTACTTTTTCCTCTCTTAAGTGGATCCAGGAAATAATACGAGGACAAAAAAATACAACACTACTGAAATTTGATGCAATAAGACCTAATAAATGTTTCAATCCATTTGCACTACAGCACAATTGGTACTAACTTGGAAAATTTAGTGCTTAAAGTATTAGAAAAAAAAGTACTTTTGCATTAACTTCCTTTTCCTTAAGCACTAGAGTATCTTTTAAAATATTTCTTTTGAAATTAATATTTTCCTACTTTCCAAGGCTCTTAAGGGGTTTTGCATAGGTTAACCACAAATAGCAATTGGTAGAAGAAGCTTCTGATAACCTATCTCACAACCAGATATTCCTGTGTAACTCTGTGAAAGATGAGTGGCAGAACTAAATGTGTGTGTTCCCTTTTTACTCAGAAAAGGTTGGAGAGAATATGCCTGGAGATTCAAAATAGCAAAATTGAGTTCTAGATATAAAAGCTCAGGACATCTCTTTTAAAGTAGAAATTAAGGTGTTAAAAAAAGTTTATAATCTTGAATTAGAAAAACTACCATATGATACTTAATAATTTTAATGGGATTAGAAAAAGAGGAGAGTAGAAAGCAAATATCCTCTGTTTAGTTTCTTTAAAAATTATATCTTAGCCATAACCCTTAGTAAATAATCAGAAATATAAGTAAGAATTAAAAAGCAATAACATTCTTTTACAATAACACTTTTCCAGTGAGAAAATTTATTTGTTTCTATAATAATCAACTGCAATGCTGACTCTTGAAATACATGAATGGTTTTATGTCACTAATTCATATTGAAGAGAGTAAGATATAGCCCTTGATGCATCCTCAACTAATTGGTTTATTGCTCTAACGAGATAGCAACCAGGAAAACGGTTGGTAGCAGGGGCTCTCAACATAGGTTATTATATGAAATAACTAATTTAAGCCTTCTCAGGCTTGTCACCAGCTGGTCAATATGAGACTGCATCTTCAGAGAGATAATGAGAGGCAATGGCGTTCAGGTTAGGAATCCACAGCTACACTCCAACCTAACCTTTGCTACCCATGTCAATAGACCTCAGGAGCTCTCTGTTGTCTCTCAAAATACTTAAATTGGTTTTTACAGTTTGCCCAAGTATATGTACTTCTTTTCAGCAAAAAACAAAACAAAACAAAACAAAGATGATGATATGAATATAAAAATAAAACATTTTTTCAAAGAAGACTCATGAAAGATTATTTTCAATGAAATATCTTTTAAAAACATTTTACCATAATTTCCAAATTTGGATTCATAATTTAACTAGCTGATGTAGACAGAACAGAAGATAGTGACTTTCAATATTTGCTGATCTTTAAGAAGCAAAGCCAGTTTTTGTTCAATAGAAAGAATAATATTGTAAAAATTGTTATGGTTGCTCTTAAAATACTGCTGAGTTGCTAGTATGTGATTGATTTAGGATGTTTCAGGATGTCTACCTATGGCTAAACATATAAGATCTCTCTCTCTATTTCTCTCTGTGTGTATATATATAAAATATGTATACATTATATATGATATATAATATATGCACATATTATTTTATACATATATATGGATTTTGATCTACATTGCTACTGGAACAATGCCTTCCTGGCTATCTTTAATGTACACATAAACTACCTGGGGATTTTGTTAGAATAGAGATTCTGATTTAGTAGGTGTGGGATAGAATGCATGATTCTACCTTACTAACCAACTAACCAGCTCAAGGTGAGAAAAATGCTGCAAATCCACATATCACACTGGGAGGAGCAAAGTACTAGAGAACACATCTGAGAAGCCCTGACTTCATGTGACACTCTAAAGCCAGTAAGTTTTTTGTTTGTTTCTTTAATCAAGAACAAACAATTACCTATCTTTTAGAAAAACTAGTTCATTTTCCTGCATAATGAGATTCTAATAGAGCATTATCACAAATACTGTAAATGTGCATGTGGACTGTAAAATCAACACTTGTAGTACCCAAACTTGGGTAAAGGCTTAAAGTATGTTTTATTTGTTTATATTGGTTAAAATTTTTGTGTGTATAATGATAAATCCAACAACACAGAACTCATTTTCACCTTCTCTTTTCCTTATTGCTAACTCTCTTTTCAACAGAGAGAAATCTATTTCTTACTATTCATAATATATTTACAGAATTGCTCAGTTATGGAATTTATGATAAGTAGTTTCAGAATTGCTAACACATTTTACTGTAATAAACACCTACTAACAAAATTACAGTAGTTATTTATAATTCTTTTTGTATTTAGACTTCAATTACATAGTCAAAGTACTGTATTTCTCAGATACTTGGGTTAGTTCTTCCTGAGTATCACTCCTTCTCACCTGCATAGTGTGTTTGTGGTTCATTGGAAATGTAGTTAGGCTTATTGGTTTTGTTTATTGTTTTATCTATTTGGTTTTTTTAAAAATTTCTTTTCTTCTTCATCCTCCAATATTTTTTGTAATTTTGTTTATTTATTTTTAACTATGTGAAACACTGAAATGTTTCTAAAAGTCAGAACTTTGTTAAGGTATACACTGAAAGAAGCCTCATTTCCCTTATTCTTACTCTATTCCCAATCCTCCATCATTTCTACCCTATTTCTACCAATTCCTTTAGGGGAAACTATCTCAGTTATTTCTGCATCTCTTGCCTGTATTTCTTTTTATGCAAATAAGCATAATATATGTCCCAGTACAATTTAATAAAAATTTTATCTTTGAGATGACAATTTTATCATTTGTAGTGCAAAAGTATCTCCCATTCTCTGACTATAGCAAATTTCTTTTGCAAAGTAAGTAAAAACAGTTGAGGGCAGAGAATTGGACCATTTTTGTAAGCAACCTACCACAAGCATCTCAACTAATTCCCTGTTAAGAGGAAGGATTCATAGGATCATAGGTACACTTGCTCTGGTATACTTTACAACTAGTGGTTCTCTACACTGACTAATTGTTTCAATCACATGGGAAGTAACTTTAAATAATCCTGATGAAAGGGTTCCTGGTGAAACAAATTAAATTAAAAATTTTAGGATTGGATCCCAAGAACCAGTATTGTTTTTTTTGTTGCTGTTGTTGTTACTTACAAATAATAATAATAATAATTGAACAGGGACTCTGGGAAGATGGCAGAGTAGGAAGCACCAGGAATCTGGCTCCTCACCTAGACACAACTGCACTGGCAGAATCAGTCTGATGTAAATATTTTGGAACTCTGGAGTCTATTGGAGGCTTGCAACATCATCAGGCAGACTTGGACAGTAAATTGAGATTATTTTCAGTCAATTTCACGTCTTAGCACAGTAGTACCTACCCATCCTCTGTCCCCAGTCCCAGCAGTGGTGCACATGTTCCTGGGACAACCTGCATAGTTTACGGGAGGCATGGTAGGGAAAAAAGTACCCTGTCACCCAAATATCAAAGATCTGTCTGATGATCTTTGACTTACTGTTGCTTCTGATCACAAAGGTTTCAGATAAAAAGGTGGGCAACACTGTTGTTACACTTCTTCTCATTATTGCAAGCCCCTCCTTCTCAGGCTGAAAGGAATTCTGAGAAACTTAAGGAACCAGTGCCAGTCTCTCATCAGTTTTCTTTTTTTTTCTCTTTTGGGATCTAGACATTAAAGACAAGTACATTCAAAAACAACTGCTCCTGTGGGTAAAATTAGAAAGTGATTGTGTACGCCCATGGAACGGCACAGGCTCAGGAAAAAGCTGAGAAGACCTTAAGTCTACACCTCAGGTTGAACCTCAACACAGATATAGGCTACAACAATTCTTTATTAAAAAATCTATAAAGAAAAGCAACAGCAGAAAGTTTAGCAATGCTGGAGAAGGGGGAGTATCTGATTTACCACAGCTACCACATCATGTTATTAGATTGAAATGGCCAGTTTTCAACCAAAAAATCACAATGCACACAAAGAAACAAAAACATATGGCCTATTCAAAGGGCCATCTCATGCAGGGGAAAAGGTATCGGCAGAAACTGTCCTTGAAATAAACCTAATGGCTAATCTATCAGATAAAGAGTTTAAAAGAACTGTCTTAAAGATGCTCCAAGAAGTGAGAGAAGATGTAAATAAAAGTCAGGAAAACAATGTATGAATTAAATATGAATAAAGAGAAAGAAAGTCTAAATAAAAACCAAAAAGAAATTCCAGAGCTAAAAAGCACAGTAACCAAAATAAAAAATCCACTAGAGAGATTCAAAGGCAGATTTGAGCAGGCAGAATAAAAAATCAGCAAACTTGAAGATAGGACAATGGAACTGATTGAGTCTAAGAATAGAAAGGGAAAAAAACTGAAGAAAAGTGAACAGAGCCTAAGAGACCTGTGAGACATCACGAAGCAGAACAGCCTATGCACTGTGGGAATATCAGAGGGAGAAGAGAGAGAGAAAGAGACAGAGAGAATATTTGACGATATAATGGCTGAAAACGTCCTAAATTTAATGGAAGACATGAATATAAACATCCAAGAAACTCAGCAAATACCAAGCAAGATAAATTCAAGAAGAACCACACAGAGACACATTACAATCAAACTCTTAAAAGACAAAGACAAAGAGAAAATCCTGAAAACAGCAAGAGAGAAGTGACTCATCACATACAAGTGATGTGCAAAAGCATTACCAGAAGATTTCTCATCAGAAACTTTGGAGGCCGGAAGGAAGTGAGCCAATATATTCAACATGCTAAAGTGAAAAACAAACAAAAAACAACTATCAACCAAAAATTCTATATTCAGGAAAACTGTACTTCAGAAATGAAGGAGAAATTAGGATGTTCCTAGATAAAAACTGGGAAAGTTCTTTACTGCTAGACCTGCCCTACAAAAAATGCTTGAGGGAATTCTGAAAGGTGAAATAAAAGGACGTTAGACAGTAACTAGCGGCAGTATGAAGAAATAAAGATTTCAAAAAAGGTAAATACATGGTCAATCATAAAAGCTAGTATTATTGTGACAATAGTTTGTTAGTATACTTTTGGTTTTCTATATTATTTAAGAGAATAATACATTAAAAAATTGTTAGTCTAAAAGCTAGTATTAATATAACCTTGATTTGCAACTCCACATTTTGTTTTCTACATAATTTAAGAGGCTAATGCATTTAAAAGAATTATTAGTTTATGCTTAGGGGCATACAAAGTGTAAAAACGCAATTCTGTGATATCTAAACTGAATATGGGGGCAGAGCTGCAAAAGGGGCAGACTTTTCAGGTTATTGAAAGTAAGGTGGTATAAATTCAAATTAGAATGTTATAATTTTAGGATGTTAAATGTAATTCCCATGGTAACCACAGCAAAACAGGTATAGCATATATGTATACAAAATGAAAAATAAATTCTAACAACTAAACACAAAAGAAGAGAGTCATGAATGTCATAAGGGACAAAAAATCTGTAAGACATGTAGAAAACAAATACCAATGACAGAAATGAGTCCCTTCTTGTCAGTAATTGCTTTAAATATAAATGGATTAAACATCTCCATAGGAGACAGAGACTTGCAGAATTGATAGAAACACTGTATCCAATAATACCCTGTTTACAAGGGACCCAATTTAGATGTAGCAACACAAACAGACTCAAAGTGATTCAAAGTGATAGGACAGGAAAAGATATTTCATGCAAACAGTAATAGTGGCTAAACTAACCTCAGACAAAATAAACTTTAAATCAAAAACTTTGTAAGAAACAAAGAAGGATTTATATATTAATAAAAAGTTTAATATAGTAAGAAGATATAACAATTATAAACACTTACGCATCTAAGGCAGACCATTACAATACATAAAGCAAGTATTAACAGAATTGAAGTAAGAAATAGTTCTATAATAATTGCTGGAGTTTTCAGTATCCCTCTCTCAATAATGGATAGAACGACCAAACAAAAGATAAGTAAGAAAGAAAAAAAAAGAGAAACCTTAAACAACATAATAAACCTAATATACTAACAGACATATACAAAACCCTCTACCAACAACAGCACACACATTTGCAAATGTATATGACACATTTTCTAGAACAGACCATATGTTAGGTCACAATTTAAGTTTTAATATGTTTAAAAAGGTAAATATTATACAAAGTATCTTCTCTGACCACAACAGGATAAAGGTAGAAATCAATAGCAGAAGTATAACTGGAAAATTTACAAAATTATGAAAATTAAATAACACAGTCTTACAAAACCAATGGATCAAAGATGAAATCACAAGGGAAATTAGAAAATACTTAGAGATAAATAAGAATGAAAATACTACATACCAAGACTTATGGGAGACAGTGAAAGCAATGCTAAGGAGTGAAATTTATAAACACAATAATATATAAGAAAAATCTCAAATCAGCAATCTAACTTTAAAGACTTGAAAAACAAGAATAAACTAAACCCAAAGCTAGCAGGAGGAGGGAAATGACAAAAGATTAGATCAGAGAGAAATAAAATAGAGAATAGAAAAGCAATAGGATAAGTCAATGAAACCAAAAGTTGATTCTTTGAAAAGATTAAAAAAATTGAAAAATCTTTAGCAAGATGCACTAAGAAAAAAGAGAAATGAGTCAAATTACTAAAATCACAAATAAAGGTGTGGACATTACTACTGACTCTATAGAAGTAAAAATAATTATATGAGAGGGCTATGAACAAGTGTACACCAAAAAATTGGATAACCTAGATAAAATGGACAAATTCCTTGAAACACAGAACCTACCAAGACTAATCATGAAGAAATAGAAAACGTGAATGGATCTATAACTAGTAAAGAGATTGAATCAGTAATAAATCACTACCAGACAAAGAAAAATCATGAGCCTAATGGCTTCAAGGGTGAATTTTACCAGAATTTTAAAGAAGAACTAATAAAACTCTTCACTAATGTTTCCAAAAAATTAAAGGAGAGAAGACTCCCTCACTCATTAGATAAGGCTATTATTACTCTGGTACAAAAACCAGAAAAAGACACTACAGGAAAAGCAAACTACAAACCAATATCCCACATGAACACTGATGCAAAAACCTTCAAAAAACTATATCTACAGCATATTAAAACAATTAAAGCATATTTCTCAACAAAACAGAAATAGAAGGAAATTATCTCAACACAATAAAAGCCACATATGAAAAACTCACAGCCAACATCATACCACATGATGAAACACTGAAAGCTTTTCCATTAAGATTAGGAAAATGGCAAGGATGGCCTCTTTCACCACTTCCACTCAACTTAGTACTGAAAGTTCTAGCCTGAGTGATTAAACAGGAAAAATAAAAGGCACCCAAACTGGAAAAGAAGAATTAAAATTATCTCTGTTCGCATATGATGTGATCTTGTGTGTAGAAAACCTTAAAAATCTCACAAAAATACTTAGAACTAATACTGAATTTGGCAAAGTAGCAAGATACAAGGTCCATACACGAAAGCCAGCTGCATTTCTATACAGTAACAATGAACAATTTGAAAAGAAAATTAAGAAAACAATATCATTTATAATAGCATTGAAAACAATGAAATACTTAGGAATTAATTTCACTAAAGAATTAAAAGACTTATACAATAAAAAACTATAAAACATTACTAAAAGAAATTAAAGATGAATAAATGGAAACACATCTCATGTTAATGGATTGGAAGACTAAATATTGTTAAAATATCCATACTACCCAAAGTGATCTGCAGACTCAACGAAATTCTTATCAATAACCTAATGATTTTTTTTTTTTTGCAGAAATAGAAAAACTCATTTTAAAATTAGTATGAAATCTCAAGGGAATCTAAATAGCCATAACAGTTTTGAAAAAGAAGAACAAAAAAATAACACTTCCTGATTTCAAAACTTACTACAAAACTATAGCAATCCAACAGTGTAGCACAGACATAAGGATAAATATGTAGAGACCAATAGAATAGAATAAAGAGCCTTGCTATGGTTTGAAGGTATGTCTCCTCCGAAATTCATGTTGAAACTTCATCCCCACTGTGGTGGTATTAAGAGGTGAAGCCTTTTGGGAAGTACGTAAGCCATGAGGGCTCCACCCTCGTGAATGGATTAATGGATTAATGGATTAATTAAAGAGACTTCCGATAGAGTTTACCTCTCTTGATCTTCTGCCTTCCACCATATTAGAACAATGCAATAAGTTGCCTTCTGGGAAGCAGACAGAAGAGACCCTTACCAGATACCAAATCTGCCTGTTCTTTCATATTGGACTTCCAGGCTCTGGAACTGTAAGACATAAATTTCTAATGTTTATAAATTGCCCAGTTTCAGATATTTTGTTATAGCAGCATGAAGGGAATAACACAAGCCCAGTATTAAATTCTCACATATGTGATCAAATGATTTTTGGTAAGGATGCCAAGACCATTCGATGAGGAAGCGATAGTATTTTCAACAAATGGTACTAGGAAAACTGGATATTCACATGCAAAATAATGAGTTAAATCCTTACCTAACACCATACACAAAAAATAACTTAAAATAATTAAAGACCTAAATGTAAAGACCTAAAACAGTGCAACTCTTAGAAGAAAATATAGGGCATAGCTTTATAACATTCGATTTGGCAATGATTTCTTGCACATGTCACCAAGGCAAGGCAACAAAAGAGAAAAGAGAAAAACTGGGCATTCTGAAAAATTTTAAAATTTGTATATCAAAAGACATTATCAACAGAGTAAAAAGGCAGCCCACAGAATGGGAGAAAATATTTGCAAATCATATATCTGATAAGGGATGAATTTCCAGGATTTATTTTAAAACCTCCTAAAACTCAACAACAACAAGAGATACCAACAACCCAATTCAAAAATGGGCAAGGGACTTAAACGAACAGTTCTCTTAAGAAGATATACACATGACCAACACACACATAAAATATACTAAATGTCCCTAATCACTATTGGAAACACAAATCAAAACTATGAAGAGATAACATCTCACACCCATTAGGATGGCTACTACCAAAAAAACCAGAAAATAACAAGTGTTGGTAGGATGTGGAAAAATTGGAACACTTGTGCTATGTTGAGGGAATGTAAAATTGTATAGCCACTGTGGAAAACAGTATGGCAGTTTCTCAAAAAATTTGTACATCCATGTTCATATCAGCATTATTCTCAATAGCTAAAACTTGGAAGAATCTCACATGTCAATCAATGGATGAATCACCAAAAAAATGTGGTATATCCATACAACATAATATTACAAAGCCTTAAAAAGAAAGGGAATTCTACAATTTGCTATAACACAAATGAAACTTGAAGACATTATGCTAAGTGAAATAAGGCAGTTATGAAAAGACAAATTCAGCTTGTGTGAGGTACTGAGACTGGGAGTAGAAATGTGGCTGCCAGTGGTAGGGGAGAGGGTTACTGGGGAGTTGCTGTTTAATGTACAGAATTTCAGTTTTACAAGATGAAAAGAGTTATGGAAATGGATGGTGCTGATGTTTGCACAACATTATGAGTGCATTTAACACCACTGAACTACACACATAAAAATGGTTAAAATGGTAAATTTTATGTTATGCATATTTCACCAAAATAATAAAAGATCGAAAAAAAAATTACATGAAATCCTCACCACAATCAAGGTAAATAGATGGTTTCACGGGTGTATGCATATGTCCAAATATCACATAGTATACATTAAACATGTGTTGTTTTTTAGAACAGCTTTATTAAGGTATAATCTATATACAAAAATATTGCACTTATTTAATGTATACAATCTGATTAGTTTGAGTGTGTACATATACCCATGATACCATCATCACAATCAAGGTCATAAACATATATACCACCTCCAAAAGTGTCCTGGTGTTCCTTTGTGGGTGGTGTGTGTGTGTGCGTGTATTAAGAACACTTAACATTAGAAAGAGTTGTTTATAAATGGGTATAAAGTTTCAGTTATGCATGATGAATAAATTCTAGAGATTTCCTGTACAACATAGTGCCTATATTAATAATTCAGTATTGTGCACTTAAAATTTGTTGAGAATAGATCAATGTTGCTTTTTAATGCTCCCAGTGATTCTAAATGAACATTTACAGTTGAAATTCTGACCTGGAATGAGACAAAACCCACTGAGAAAATCATGTTAATGAATCTCCCAAAACAAATACTACCCTGAATTTTGTTATTTATAATTTTCCATTCCCCAAGGAAAAAGTTTAATCTTTGCTGTGTTTTTGCAAGCTATCGTAATCACTTATTTATGCATTCTGTTATTCATCTTATTCACATATTTATTTCATACTCCTAATTCAAAAGAAATTATTGTGGTTATTATAGTAGCCTTTATTGTAAACATGAAATTATTTGTTTAGTATCCAGTACATAAAAGGCAGTATAGAAGCCCTTGTGAGAGATACAATAACAAACATTCCTCTAAAGAATTTATTGTATATAATACAGAAAACACATCCATAAACATAATGCATGATTTTTTAAAAAATAAATCTATAGTAAAAATTGGTAAAAAATGTTTTGAGAATTGAGACCTGAGAAATATAACTTCTGATTGAGGACATCAGGAAGAGATTTTTGGAGAAGACGTCTTTTAAGCAAGGCCATCAAGAATGATAAACTTGCTGACACTATGTAGGTTAAAATAGTCATGTTCTAAATAGATTCTTGCTTAGAATAGCAAAATTTCTTCATTTTGAATTATCCAGACAGCCAGAAATGTTCATGCTTCTCAACTTTCTGTGGTGGGAGTACCTACTACTGGCTCAGAAAAATCACTAGCTTTGGAAACTCTGTAGCCAGCACCAAAACTTCTAAGGTATTAACTGAGATTAATTAGTTCCCTCTTATAACACGGAATACTGTTTGTACTTTATTAAAGTAAAAGCTTACTCTATTAGATGAATAAAGGAAAGATTGCCAGAATTAATTTTAAAATCCGAGTTTTGGAAAAAATATAGTTTAATTCATTTTTAATTGCTCAGTATATATAAACTATCAAAGTACTTTACTGCATATTCCTAAAGCAAACTGCTTTAATAAAAAGATGACTTTTGCAATTACTATATTAGTTATTTGTCTGTAAATCAAAACCGATGAAGAAAACTGTATGTAGAAATTGGTTGCTATCTTGAATGAACACCCACCCTGATTTTGTTTTCTTGTTTGAACGTTTAATTTGTTTAGCAAAAAATTTTTCTTAATCTTTTATCATTGTGTGTGAAAAGGTTAATGACTTTAATATATTTTATGTATTAGGTATTTTTAAACATTAGAATCAAATAATTTTTAAGTGATAGTGGAGTTTTAACTCTTCCCCGACCACAGGACTAAAATAAATCATGTAACTACTGAGGATGACCCTGCAGAGAGGAGCTTCCTATTTAGCAGAAGTTTAGTTACCTCCTAAGTTATATAAGAATTAAGAAAAGGCTTCCTCAGAAATAGTAGATGTCTATTCTCCAGGTTGGACATTTTATGTTATAAAAAGTTTCTTAAGGATCTTCATTTTGTGTAATTTTATAAATGAATCTGAAAATAGTGTCCTAGTAAGTTACAGATGTACTTTTTCATTCATTCACTCATCTAACAAGTACCTAATAATTGTCTATTATATGCCAGAAGCTATATTAGATTATGCTTATTATTTGGAAGAAGTTAATTTGAGGTGGATAATTTTTCATGAAAGAAAAATTGGATCACGTGGTCACCCATGACAAAACAGGAGGTAATAAAATAGTTCCTAGCAGAGGTTGATTATTGACTACAATGCTTTGAACAAAGCTAAAATACTACTTTTACTAGTATATTTAAAAAGCAGCATAGCAGTATATTTTGATTCAATAAAATGACAGTAAAGCTTCCAAATCATAACTAAGCATTAACAAATTGACCGAGCTGGGTAAAATAAGTTTATAAAGAAATCATGGTTTGAGACTTAGCTGTTTTGGAAATGTCTACAGTTTTCCCAAGAAGGTCTAAATATCCATTTCAATCAGAATCCCATTGTCACAGTTTCTTTTTCCTTTTCTCAAAGAAAAGAACTCATCCCTAAATTAACATCTTACAGAAACCAGAATGCCATCTACTGGCAGCCTCCAAAATTTTGTAAACTTTTAAACAAAACAATTTAAAATAATAAATACATCTTTAATGAAGAAATTCCTGTATTTTGAGACAAACTTGTATGTTAACATGTTCACACATTTAAAAGATGAGGCATTTTCTACATGCACACTGCAATTTATTACCATAATAGGGAACAACTTACACGAGGTAATATAAATAATATAATTATCAAACGGCTGCTATCATTGCAACATTCTTACTAATTTGAAGGACTAAAATTCCCTTAAATAAAAAATATATTTAGAGTTGAAAAACATTGTTTACTGTTTCTAGATATCATTAAGTCATCAATTTACTTTTTAACTTAACATTTAGATCCAAAGAATATTGAAGAAGTTGTCCAGAGCAAAGATATGAAGACTTTATTGAAAATCGATTTGGTGATAAATGGATGCAGGAAAAGCACAATGAAATTCTCCCATAGGTAGTTATGTAATTAATTGATTTAATGAGACATTTAAGTCTTAAAAATGTATTGTTAAGAAATATCTAATATTTTTTTAAACAGTTCAACTTAATATTGAACTTACACCTTTAACCTAATTATATGTTCCACGTTTCATTTCAACTAATAATTCTAGAGTAAAAGAAAGTCATGAACATGGAAAATCAACATGAGATTTTAAAGCCTTTTCAAAAATAATACATGCATCATTTTAATGATTTACTAGAAGCATATTCTTATCCTTTTACTGTTCTTTCATGTGTAATTTTACACACTTGTAAAATTAAATTCTCCCTTCTTACCAAGAGCAGACTTCACACAAAAATTATGAAAGCTTTGAAAATGGATTCATATCATAATTTGCCTTTTAAAGCACCTAGTCCCCTAAATTTTGCAGAAGACTCATTCCCTCAGTCATCAGTAGGAGGCTTTATGGGGAAGCCTAAAAGGTAAAGGTAGCCATGCTATTTTACGGATGTGCATAATTTATGTGTAAGAATGCATTTCAGGAAATCCTGAAATCTTGTCATGTCCTTTTCAGTTAAAGTAGGAGAAGAGTACTTAAAAAGTAAGGCCTATCAGTCCAGAAAGGCATTTTTAAAAGGCCATTATAAACGAAGTTCTCAGAACTCTGGCTCCAGCAAAGATATAAAGGTTAAAAATTGCCTAGGCCTCTCTACTACGTGATCATCTTATTTTAAATGCAGATTGTCAGCAACTTTGAATCATGCATGTTCATGATAAAATTTAGAGAAGTAAAAATATATTATAAGAAGAACAAGAGAATTTTCATGCACAGAAATTTGAGAGTGCACAAAATATTAAATAAACAAGCTTTAAAACTGTAATGATTCTTATATAAGGCAAACAGGATAGCATTAATTTATTTTCAGTTGCTCATATATATTAATATTTGGTATAATGTTTTTATCCTAAATATTATAATTTACAAAAAAAGTATTGTTTGCTGATGCAAATTTCAAATGATCAGTTTAAAACTATTCCTTATAAAGTTTTGCAACCTGCTTTCAAAAATGCAAAAGAGATTCTGAACATTAATTCATTAAGAACACTGAAATTAATTTATATATATATACAGATAAGGTTTATAATTTCTTATTGCTTAAATAAAAAAAATTACAAAGCAATTGGACTATCTTGCAATTTGTAAAAGAAAGTATATTAGTTTAGATCACAGAACAATTTTTAAAAAATGAATTAAAATGTTGCATATCATCTGCTTTTCTTTTCATCTTGAAAAAATTTTCAGGTAGCCAACTGTTTTGAAATAAACTTCCCTGCAGTTGCTATAGTGATGATAATAAAGTTCTTGCTTCTATTTGTGTGATAGAGGTTCCTAGCCGAACACTTGAAAAGGTAAGCTAATCAGAATGAAGACACTGGTAGTTCTCATCTTTAAGGCAACCTCCTTAACTTTAGTTCACAATTACAGGTCTCAGCCATTGCTGACAATTTTATTATATTACATTATCATAATCTCTCTCAATGTAGCCCTAAAAATTATACCACAAAGATGAGTCCTCTTTTTTTAAATTATAGGTTAATGTCATTGGACAAAAGATATTTTAGTTAATTCTGGAGATTTTACAAGAAAATCAATGACTGAATCAAAGATCCTGCTCCATTAGTTATTTTTGTCCATTACAGTGCTTTATTTTTTTAACAGTACAATGATTGTATGTTATTTTGCTTCAATGATACATGTTGTTTGAGTCTCATTTCATCTCAGCATTGATGCAAACTAAAGAACTTAAAAGCAGACAGTTACTTGTCACACTGGAAGAATCATCAAAAACATGTCATAGACAAAGCCATATTACTTAGATACATGTTCTACCACAGTGACAAAAAAAAAAAAAGTAATTGTACTTACCTTAAAACATTTGGAAAATTTAAATAGTTTTAAAAATTGTTGGTTTAGAGAGAAAATATGAAAAACAGCTTGTACAATCACAGAAGGCATTTTATGTCATATGATAAATAAGCAGAAATGTTTTTTCTTACTCTCAAAATCCAAATGGTTTGTTAAAAATAACCACAGTTCTGGGAAGTATTTTACTAAAATACTTATTATACTTTCAATCATGATTATATTATAAAGATGCAAGGCACTTGCTATAAGACCTGGATGTATTTTATATCATAAGCATACATATTCTTGTATTTTTTTCATCAGCTCTTAAGAATAGCTCTCTTGCTTATAAATAAGGTATATTCTAAATATACCTTAAAGGTGTGTATTAGTTTTCTATTGCTACATGACGAATTACCACAATGCAGTGTCCTAAAACAACAGCCACTTAGTAATGGGTCCGGGCACAGTGTGGAAAAGCTCAGGATTTCTGGTCCTGGTCAGAATTTACCCATTCTAAGGCTGAGATCAAGGTGTCAGCCATGTTGAGTTCTTATTTGGAGGCCCTGGGGAAGAATCACCTTCAGGTTTATTGACGTTATTGGCAGAATTCAATTCTTTGTGGTTGTAGTACTGAAGTGTTTCTTTGCTGGCTATTGGGGAGCCACTCCTCTCCTAAAGGCTGTCTGCAGTCCTTGTCTCATGGCCCCCTTCCACCTTCAAAGCCAGCAGGGGAGAATCTTTCTCTTGTGGAGTCCCTCTCGTGCTCTGAATCTATGACTTCAGGAAAAGCTCAGTACTTGTTAATGGCTCGGCTGATTAAGCCCGGCACATCCAGATAATTTCCCATTCTTAAAGTCAACTGTGGCATATGAATGAATCTAATCGTCGGAATAACATCCATCATATTCACAGTTCTAGGTATTATGCAGGCTGTGTAGACCAGAGAGTGGATATTTTGGGAGACATCTTAAAATTCTGCTACCATGTCATAAAAATGTGTTTGGTTATTCCATGAGACAGAGTTTTGTATTTTTTTTTTTAATACAGACTCAAGTTAGATCACATATAATAATGTGCTACCTAAAGAAATTGATTCTAAAAATCAGTTTGTAATTTCTTCCAAAGTTGCACGATGAGTGTCCTGATATGGGGCATTATTAGTACTCGTATAGTGTTGCATAGAGGGCAGGAGCTAATCGGAGCCCTCTCTTTCTTTCCAAAATTGCCACTCACAGGAGACCATAATCACAACCCAGAATCAAATAGCACTGAAAGGTGATTCAAGTAGTTTACAGAAACTCTGTGATCAAGAATTCTAATTTGCCTCAATTCTTCTATACTTTTTTCTTTACTGGTGGACATTTCAACAGGCTCTAACAATCTGGATATGTGAAGAGAAGAGCTGAATATGATAGTTAACTTTTTTATGAACAAGTTAGGAACAGTTGTTATGTGTTTTTATGTATCAGCTTTGGAGTCACACAGCATGGATTTGATTTTATGTCCTGTCACTTATTCACCTGCTGTTCTTCAGCAGACTCCTTGGATCTTCAGTTTTGTTACCTGTAAAATGGGGATAATAGTATGTCATTCAATTGCTATAAAAATAATTGAAACAATGCATATATGATCCAATTCCTTCATGAAACCAAATGCTCCGTGAATAGTAGCTGTTATTACTATTATTACAGTCATCGCTATTATTATTACCTGAGACTTTATATGAAGATGTTCAAGTAATAATAAAACGTACTAATATTTGTTGAATTAATGCCGTGAATGGTACTTGGTACAACAGAGGGTTTTAACTAACTCTTACAGTAATTTATTATATAGATATTGTTATCTCCATTGTATAGTTAAGAAAGCTAATTAGGGATGTTATAAGGCATGTTCAAAGCCCAGAACTGGTTGGTGGCAGAGTAAAGATTCCAACGCAGGGCTATGCTTTCAGTCATTCTTCACTATACACCTCTCCTGAAAGAAACAAGAGTCCACTCACATCAATTACCTACACTGACCTCATAATACATGGCTGCTTAGTTCAAGGTATTTAGGGAAACTAAAAAACGTTCCTGTCCAAAGAAACAGGTATCAGAGAACATTAACTAAAGGAGATACCGCCTATACCCTGGAGCACAGAGAAGCCAGGTTGGACATGGAAAAGATAATGGGAAATTGAGAACACCAAAGGTAATTTTTATCAACTATATAATTTTATTAAGGGCTAGCCCTGCATGGATACTCTTTAGCATTCTGTTTCAATACACGAGAAAACTGAATATCACTTAATCATCTCTATCTATCTATCTATCTATCTATCTATCTATCTATCTATCTATCTATCTATCTATCTATCATCTATCTATCTATCTATCTATCTATCTATCTATCTATCTATCTATCTAAAAGCTCAAGTGAGGTTCTTTTTAATATCAGAGAACACACAAATTGAAACAATTAATTCCATCATTTATGCAAAAGTCCTGTTGCATTTATCAGTGGTTTCAAACCATGGAACGGACACAATCTCAGTCCTCTTGGTGACAAAAGTAATTGTGTGCAAATTTCTGATGATGAAGTTGAAAATTTATTTTACTATGGGCATTTTAAGACAGAAGTTTAAATTTAAAATAGGTATTTTCCAAAACACAGGACAGAGATGTGAAGCCATAACCTGACCAATGACATGCAGGTCATGAGTAAACATATGGTCTGCCACAGTGACTCAATTAACCATCCATCAATATAATTGCATAATACATCAGAAGAGATAGTCTCTCACCACTGCGGGTCAGCATCCCCTATTAAATTTAAAAACGAAAAGCATCACTTTGCCAGACCTTATTTGGCTACGCATTTTAAAATTATACATTTGATATTGTATTTATACTTTTTGTTCTCTGGAAGAAATATTTTAAATTTTTTAAAAAATTGGAACATAATACATAATCAATTATACATATTTGTGGGGTACAGAGTTGACTATCAATATTTGTGTACAATGTGTGATGATCAAATCAAGATAATTAGCATATTCATCATTGCAAAACATAATCATTCTTTGTGTCTATTAAACAATTTCCCTCTTTTTGACAAACTGATTTTTGGGCTGCTGGTTAAGAAATGATTCGAATAATAAGCTGGTATAGGTGAAAATCACAACTCACAAGAAAGTACAGCACTTTAATCAATTCTAATCATGTTAATGGTGAGACAAGAAAGAAGATATCATTTACACATTATGTAAATTATGTATAAAGTTGACATGTTACCAACTTCTAAGAAGAGACATGGCTGAACTGATTTATGCAGCCTTTGCAGACATTAAACCCTTCTGGAACACTACACATGACAGAATAATGACAAAGCACTATTAAGTAACATTTACAAAAAATGTGTGTGAGAGAATTAACCTAGATTGGAGGTATGATCACGAAAGAGCTTGAAACCATGAATAAATAAACAAAATAATGGGTTTATACTACATAACCAGGATGTACTTGCTGAATCAGGAAATGCCAGGTTACTATGTGACACGCTTCTCCTTGAGTCTCAAATCCCAGGGAATGGTTCCAAATCATTGACCTTATGTGAATTTACCCATAAGCCTTAGTGTAAAGGGGAAAACCTGAAGAGGATGTATGCTAGTCGATAGACACATAATTCCCATTTGCATTTTATGCAACCTGTATTACCTTTGGAGACAGAAAGTAACCACTGGCTAGAGTGTTATTCCTACGTGATTCTTAATACAGAAAAAATTGATAACACTACATTTTTTTTTCTATTTTTTCAGGACTCAACTTTCCTCTGGTATAATTCAATTTTTCTGACCTACTGTAGTTTGATATAAAATCTTACTAGATTTCTGTTTTTGTTACTTTTCTGAAATTGGCACACCCTTTTAGAATAAGTTATGATATTTAACACTGAATAGTCAACTAGAAGAATAAAATTTTTGCAGTATCTACCTTCTAACAAAACAAAAGCTGTATGTAGTTAACTGATTACCAGTTGTGTTAGGTAAGAGTTTTTTAAAAAGACAGAAGACAAGGAGAAGAAATGAGCAAATCTTCAAAATTTGTTTTAGTTGCAGCAACTAACCTACTGGGGCTACCAGTTCAGAAGAAAATGGTGAAATTTTTTGAAAAAGAAACCAGGCACTGCATTGAAAGATAGTCTCTATAACTAAAATTAATTAAAAAAGCCAGTACCTATGTAGGCAGTGTTTAGTACTCTTGGGTACAAAAAAGAACTATTTCCCATTTGGAAACTATCAGTCCTCCCAGTCCTTTAAATTTGCATTATTAACAAGCTGGTATAGACAACTGGGTTCTTTAGTGTTAAGTGTGTTCTCTTTGCAGTTTTTCAGATATAAAGATATAATCAAAAAGTAACATCCTTTGGGACTTCGACATTCTTGAGGAGACATCATGTGTCACAACTTCACTGCTTTACTAGAAAATCATGAGTGCTGCTAAGATCATCCTTACATCTCAAAATCTTTGCCACATTAGATACATCATACCACCCAGGAAACTACCTACGGAGTTCTCACACAAAAGATAGGAAGTGGGTTCAGCGTTACCCCGTGCCAATGTCAGAGCCATTTGAAGACATTGAACTCGCAAATTTTTACTTTAAACTAAACTGAAACTGGCTTGATTTTACCATTATGGATGGGCTTGCAGGTAATTTTTGTAAAGTAGCTCTCTCTGATGATACTTCATACAATATTTCATTAAAAAGAAAAAAAGGTGTATAGTGAAAAAATGCTCAACTTCCGTTAAGTATCAGGTAAATACAAATTAAAACTACATTGAGATATCATCTCACCCCAGTTAGATTGGCCATTATGAAAAGGACAGAGAATAACAAATGCTGGCAAGGATGCAGAGAAAGGAGAACCTTCCTACACTTTGGTGGGACTCTACATTGGTGAAGCCATTATGGAAAATGGTATGGAGGTTCTTCAAACAACTACAGATAAAACTACCATATGATCCAGCAATCTCACTGCTGGGTATATACCCAAAAGAATGGAAATCAGCATGTAGAAGGGACACCTGTACTCTCATGTTTGTCACAGCTCTGTTTACAATAGCCAGGAGATGGAACCATATAAATGTCTATCGGTTACCAAGCCCAAGTCCAGCTGCTTGCCCCATGTAAAAACTCTGTCTTGGCTTGTCAAAATCTGTTACAGAACTCAGGGCATTCAGCTCCTGATTGAGGCATAGAAAGAGAAATACTGCATTTCCTCACTCATAAGTGGGAGATAAAAAATAAGTAAGGAAAAAAGGAGGGAAGGAAGGAGGGAAGAACAATCATAATAATACATTGAACTTTCAGCAGGAGAGAGCAGATCTATGGTTACTAGGCAGGAAAGAGGGAGAGGGAGGGGAGAAAACTGGTTAATGGACACAAAGCTAGTTAGGAAAAATAAGTTCTATTGATGTACAGTCGAGCTAGGCATCTATAATTAACATTAATTTACTGCATATTGTCAAATAGCTAGAAGAGAGGAGATCAAACATCCTCAAAAAAGGAAATTATTATGTTTTGTAATGATGAATATGCTAATTATCCTAATTTGATCATCACAGTGTGCAAAGGTATTAATACTACCTATGTACCCCACCAATATGTATACTCAATTATGTTTCAATAAAGATAAAATAAAATAAAGTAAAATAATATGTTCAGAAAAATTTTGAAAAGACATGTAGAACTAGTAAGATATTTCATAATAAAATAAAATCACTCTGTTGCAATAAAACCCCTTTACACTTCACTTTGAACAGATGACTCCATCTTTCACTTTAGAGAATACATGATGGCCATGATAGTTTAACTTTTAAAACCCCCTTTTTCCTACCTCAAGCTTATTTATACCTTCACCCAATTTTTACTCTGTTCTAACTTTGGGGATCAATATTTTTTAATGTGAGGATTAGAAAAGTGCAATTCTTTGGGTTTGGAAGCAGGTGGGATCAGAACCACCAGGAATCTACTGCAGAGCTCCACATAATCACTGTGAAGAGATTGATGTATTCAGGCCTCCATCAAGTTACCAGGTAAAAGGAACTACCATGGAGAGCTTCTGCTCTACATGAAGTTACGTTGTTTTACATGCAGCATCATTAGTCATTAAAGAAATGTAAATTAAATCCAAAGTCAGATACCTAATAAAATGGCTACAAAATAAAAACTAAAACTGACAATTCTAAGTACTGACAAGGATGTGGAACAACTTGAACTGTTGTACATTGCTGGTGAAAATGTAAAAACAGTACAATCACTGTGGAAACAGTTTGACAGTGTTTTTATACATTTAAACATATACTTAGCCTACAACATGGTTATCCCACTTCTAGTTTTTTACACAAGAAAAACGAAACCTGTGTTCATAGGAAAACCTTCCTGTGAATGTTTATATCAGCTTTATTTGTAGTAGTCTAAAACTACTGCAAGTGAAGAATGAAAAAACAAACTGGGGTACCTTCATGTAAAGAAATATCAATCAACAATGAAAAGTAACTGACCATTGAAACACACAAGAGCATGAATGAATTGCAAATGCATTAGGGTAAGTGAAAGAAGCCAGATTCAGAAGGCCAGGTATTCTCAGTTCAACTTATATGACGTTCTAGAAATGGCAAAGTCATAAAAATGAAGAGCAGATTATTGACTGCCAGGGGTTCAGAGTGAAGGAGGGTTTAAGTGCAAAGCGATAGCAGAAGGGACTTTTGAAGAGGGTGGTGGAACTGTACTGTTATCTTGATTGTGGTGGTGATTACATGAGTGCATACATTTATCAAAACTCAGAACTGTCCACCCAACAGTATAAATTTTAAATTTTGAATAACACGTACTCTGCAAATTTTAATTTTGGACAACTAGGAGGACTCTAGAGTAGTATAAGTTTGACTTTCTTCCCTGGAGCCATAGAGCAATTGGGTATAAATTCTAGAGTATAAAGACTGATGGAAATTCTTAGAAGTGGTAGGTGAAAGGGAGAAGCGAAGTGATAAGATAAATAGACATATGGCAAATGTGCGTTAGTAACTGGAAGACATTTTTAATTGTAGCTAATTTCCTTCAATCAGGAGCTACTGCCATAATAATCACATATGTATACATAAAAGCCTATAATAATACTGTAATACCAGGTTAATAAAGCTCTAACATAGAAATTATACAATTATAATAATCTACCACTGATATGGACTGCATTTTAATTATATATTTTCTCTCTTAATTTCTTATGTGCTCTAATGAGTATTTCTCTCTTTTTTATTTTAACTTTTTCTTGAACATATTTGTAGGGTACAGTGTGTTGTCTCAATACATGCTTGTACTGCACAATGATTCACTCAGGGTAGACAGCAGAGCTTTGTACCTGTTAGTCCACCACTTCTCTCCCCTCAACCCTACCCTCGTTCTCCTCCCTGTCTCTGGTAACCATTCTTTTATTCACTAATGAGTATTTCTAAATGAGTAATAGATGCTTTTCTTAGATGTATTTGAAGCTTTTTCTTAAATTTCTTTCCATATTTGGGATGAAAGTGAGAGATACTAGATTGACCTAAATTAAGGGTTATTTGGACAGAGCAGTGTTTTAATGGAACTCTTATGGATTGCCAAAATTGGAGCAGACCAGGAAGCTTGTTTAACTAAATAAGAAGGCATCCATTTAATAGGAGAGACAAAGATAGCCAGAGAATATCTGAGATGCACAGGATTGATAAAATAAATGAATATATTGATAATAATGGGAGACAGGTTGCTCATGAGGGAGTTCCATATGTGGAAAGGAAGAAAACTTTAATAAACCCTGTGATGTTGGATTGGAATTGGAGATATGAGTGTGAACTCATGGTTTTCAATACAGATAGTTAGAGAAGTAGTTAGACAGACAGTGAAATAAGTACATAAACAGTGGGAGGACGAGAGACATAAAGAGACAGAAAGAGAAATACGTACAGGATGTGTGTATGTGTGTGTGAATGCGTGTGTGGTTTCTGTCCACTGAGAGGGCTGGGAAGAGTGAGATTCCAATAGCAATGAATGCATCTAGACTAATATGTAAGTTTCTCTTCTTTTTCTATTTTATTATTATTTTTTTTTAAATAAACATAATAATGGCATATATTTACGGGTTACATTGTGATATTTGGGCACATGTGTACAATGTGCAAGGATCAAATCAGGGTAATTAGCATATCCATCTTCTCAATTATTCATCGTCTTTTTGTCAGATCTTATCTTAGTTTCTAAATGCCATTCTTCACCAAAAGAAATCATTTATCCTTGGGGAAATGAGAAATGGCAATTTTGTGGGAAGAAGTGCTTAGTCAGGGAAAGTACAACATGAGCCTGGAACATCTTGTTGTTCCAAAAATTTTAATAATGCTAATAGAATTATGAGATATGTCAAAAAGACACAGAAGTCAGCCTGAATGGGCTTTCACTTAGAAAATCTGGGATAAGTTGGACATTAAAATACATAATGATAATTAATGGATTATAACCCATTGAATAAAATAGGAATTCATGAGGCCAAACTGATATAATTAAAAATACATATATCAAGTACAGAAAACTTTACGCTACAGTAGGATACTAGCTAATACATGTACTAGATATTATTTTTTCTACATATTGGCAAAAATCCTGAATATAGTACACTATTATTAACTATAGTCCTCATGTTATATAGATCTTTACATTTGCTCATCCCACATGTCTGCTACTTTGTATCCTTTGACCTACATCTCCCTGTTTCCTCTCTGGACCCTAACTCTGGTAAACACTTTTATTCTCTATGTCTCCATCTTAGTGTATTTGACTTTTTTCCCCATTTTTAAGGTTCCAATTATAAGTGAGATCACAGTATTTTTCTTTCTGTGTCTGGATTATTTCACACAGCATAATGTCCTCCAGATTTATTTAAGTTGTGAAAAATGGCAGGATTTCCTCCTTTTTTAAGGCTGAATAACATTCTATTATATATATTCGTATACACCGCTGCCCCCCACCACCCCCACCACACACACATGCAGTTTCTTTATCCATTCATCTGTTAAAGAACAGGTTGTTTCCATATCTTGCATATCTTGGCTACTGTGAGTAATGCTGCAATGAACATGCAAGTGCAGGTATCTTTACAAGGTGATGATTACATCTCCTTTGGGTGTGTATACCCAGAAGAGGTATTACTGGGTCATATGGTAGTTCTCTTTTTAATTTCTCTAGGTAACTTCATATTGTTTACCACAGTGGCCGCACCAATCTACATTCCCACCAACAGGTTACAAGAGTTTGTTTTTGGTGTCCAGGAAAACCAACACTTAACCTCACCAACACTTATCACTTGCTTTTCTTTTTCTTAATATCTGTCCTAACACATGTGAGGTGATATCTCATAATGATTTTGACTTGTATTTCCCTGATAATTAGTGATTTCCCTGATATTAGTGACTTTTTCATTTGCCTGTTGGACATTTTTATCTCATTTTTGGAGAAATGTCTGTTCAGGTCCTTTGTCAATTTTTTAATCAGGTATATGTTTTCTTGTAATTGAGTTGCATGAGTTCTTTATAAATTTTGGCTATTAACCCCAGATCAAATATATAGTGTGCAAACATTTTTCCCAATCTGTAGGTTGCTTTTTCATTTTGTTGATTGTTTCTCTTGTCGTGCAGAAGCCTTTTAGTTTAATGTAGTCCCATTTATTTATTTTTGCTTTTGTATGGAATATCATTCAATTTATTTGTGTTCTCTTCAATTTCTTTCATCAGTGTTTTACAGTTTTCAGTGCATAGGTTTTCACTTCCTTGGTTAAACTTATTTCCAAGTATTTTTTAAATTCTATTGTAAATAGGATTCTTTTCTTGATTTTATTTTTCAGCTAAGTTGCTGTTTGTGTATAGAAATGTCACATATTTTTGTGTGTTGATTTTGTATCTCGCAAATTTTTTATATTTATTTATTAGTTTTAACAGTTTTTTAGTGGAGTCCTACACACAGAATCATGTCATCTGCAAATAGAGATAATTTTATTTCTTTCTTTCTGAGTTGTATATCTTTTATTTCTTTTTCTTGTCTGATTGCTCTAGATCATAATTCCAGTACTATGATGAATAGAAGTGGTCAGTGTGGGTTTTCTTCTTGCCTTGTGGGTTTTTACAAATATCCTTTATTATGGTGAGGAATTCTCCTTCTATACCTAACTTTTGAGATTTTTTTTTTAATCAAGGAAAGGTGTTGAACTTTGCCAAATACTTTTTCTGCATCAATTGAGATGATCACGTGGTTTTTGTCTTTCAGTCTGTCAGTATGATGTATCGCATCAATTGATTTGCATATGTTAAAAAATCTTTGCATGCCAGGAATAAATCTCATCTGATCACTTTATTTTTTTCAAAAAAACAATTCTTAGTTTTATAAGTTTTTTATGGTTTTTCTATTCTCTATTTTATTGATTTCTGTTCTAGTCTTCATTATTTCCTTCCTTTTGCAAAACTTTGGGTTATTTTTCCTCTTCTTTTTCTAGGTTCCTGAGGCATAATGCTAGGCTACTTACTAGGGATCTTTGTTCTTTTTTTAATGTAAGCATTTATTGTTATAAACTTCCCTCTTAGAACTGCTCTTGCTGCATCCTATAGGTTTTGGTATATTGTGATTCCATTGTTATTGGTCTCAAAATATTTTTAAATCTCCCTTTTGGTTTCTTCTTTGATCCTTTGGTTTTTCAAAAGCATGTTCTTTAATTTTTACATGTTTGTTAATTTTCCAAAATTCCTCACCTTATTGATTTCTAGTTTTATATCATTGTGGTCAGAAATAATATTTTATATAATTTTGATACTTTAAGACTTATTTTGTGGCCTAGCATATGGTCTATCCTGGAGAATGTTTTACATGCACCAGAGAAGAATGTATATAAGAGTTTTGTATATATCTGTTTTGTCTAAAGTGCAGTTCAGTTCCAGTATTTTCTTATTAATTTTTTGCCTGGTTGGTCTTTTTATTGTTAAAAGTGGCATTCTGAAGATCTCTACTATTATTGTATTGCAACCTATTTCTCCATGTCCATTAATACTTTCATTACCTATTTAAGTGCTCTGATGTTGGGTGCGTATATATTTACAATCATTATGTTCTTTTGACAAGCCCTTTTAGTCCTTTATCATTAAAAAAAGACCTTCTTTGTCTCTTGGGACAGTTTTGACCAAAACTCTATTTTGTCTGATATGCATATAGTCACTCCTGCTCTCTTTTGATTACCATTTGTGATAGATATCTTCTTTTAATCCTTTGCTTTCAGCCTATGTATGCCCTTAAAGCTAAAGTGGATCACTTGTAGGAAGCATATAGGTGGGTCTTGTTTTTTTTTAACTACTCAACCACTTTTGATTGGAGAATTTGGTCTATTTACACTTAAAGTAATATGGACAGGTAAGGACTTACTACTGCCATTTTGTTAATTGTTTTCTGGTTGTTTCATAGATCCTTTGTTTCTTTCTTCCTCTCTTATTATTTACCTTTGTGATTTAGTGATTTTCTGTTGTGCTAAGTTTAGGTTCTGTTTTTCAAAAATTGTTTATTCACTATAGTTTTTTACTTTGTGACTATCATGAGGTTTACATAAAACATCTAATAGATATAATAGACTATTTTACACTGATAAAAATGTAACTTCAGTTGCACACAAAAATTCTGGGCTTTTACCCTCCTCTCTACAATTTTTACTTTTGATGTCACAATTTACCTCTTTTTATACTGTGTACTCTTTAACAACTTATGTAGCTATAGTTATTTTTTAATGTTT
The DNA here is from genome assembly GCF_027409185.1 of Cynocephalus volans. Lineage (NCBI taxonomy): Eukaryota > Metazoa > Chordata > Mammalia > Dermoptera > Cynocephalidae > Cynocephalus > Cynocephalus volans. Next base: position 32,403,483 of record NC_084474.1, on the reverse strand, counting down.
AGACTTTTTACCTTTATACCAAAGATATGAATTATTTACAAACCACCATTACAGTATTGAAGTATTCCAAATTTGACTATATATGTACCTTTGCCAGTAAATTTTATACTTTCATGTGTTTTCATTTTAGTTGCTAGTATCTTTTCATCTCCACTTGAAAAAAAACTCAAGTATTTGTTGTAAGGCAAGTGGTGATAAATTCCCACAGCTTTTGCTTGTCTGAGAAAAACATCATTTCTCCTTTATTTATGAAAGACAACTTTGCTGGTTATAGTATTCTCGACTAGCAGTTTTGTGGGTTTTTTTTTTTGTTGTTGTTGTTGTTGTTGTTATTGTTGTTTTCTTTCAGTGCTTTGAGTATATCATCCCTTTATCTCCTGGCCTGCAATGTTTCTGTTGAGAAATCCACTAATAGTTTAATGAGGATTTCATTACATGTGACTTGACACTTCTCCTGCTTAAAATTTCTCTCTGTCTTTGACTTTTTTAAATTTGGTTACAATGTGCCTTGAGGAAGAACTCTTTGGGTTGACTCTGTTTGGGAACCTTTGAGCTTCAGGGATGTGAATGTCCATATCTCTCCCCAGATTTGGGAAGTTTTCAGCAACTATTTCATTAAATAAGCTTTCTGTCCCTTTTTTTCCTCTTCTCCTTCTGAACCTCCCATAATTCAAATGTTTGTTCATTTTATGGTGTCCCATAAGTCTTGTGGGCTGCTTTCACCTTCACTTTTTTATTCTTTTGTTTTATTTTTCCCTATGAATGGGTAATTTCAAAAGACCTATCTTCAAGTTCACAGATTTTTATCTTCTGCTTGATCTAGTCTGCTATTGAGACCGTCTATTGATTATATTTTTTATTTGTTCATTGACTTCTTCAGCTTCAATATTTCTGTTTGGTTCTTTTGTATGATATCTACCTCTGCTGACTTTCTCATTCAGACCATAAATGATTTTTCTGATTTTGTTGAATTGTCTTATATCTCACTAAGTTTCTTTAAGATTATTATTTTGAATTCCTTTTCAGACAATTCACAAATTTTCTCTTCTTTGGAGTCAGTTACTAGAAAATTATTGTGTTCCTTTGATGGTGTCATGTTTCCGTGCTTTCTCATGTTTGGCATGTCCCTGCATTGATGTCACCGCCCATCTGGTTGGACAGTCACCTCTTCCAAACTTTAAAGAATAGTTTTAGGAGGAAAGACTTTCACCTGCAGATGGGTCATAGGGTGTCAATTGGGAAGGCTCTGTTTCAGGGTGGATGCAGTGGTATAGCATCCATGCAGCTTATTCAGCTGCAATCAACATCAGCAATGACTGTGGGTGCCTCAGTGGACTAAGCTTCCTGAGTTTGTGGCTGGTGGTGGCAGAGTGTGCTATAAGAGTCTTCAGTGTTAAAGGCTTTGAAGGTGTTTCTGTTCTCATTTTCCCCAAACTGGGGAGTCTTAGTTGAAGGTATTCCTGCTGGTGTTAAGCCTGATACGGCCCACAGCAGCTGCAGCAGCACTGAGTTTCAGGGTGCATGTGCTCAGACTCTCTGTTGAACTGGGATCCTGGACTCAGGGTCTCACAAACCTATTGTGGATTTGGGGCACAGGTTCACTCTCCATGTCATGGGTGGATAGAGATTGCTCACAAAGCCAGGGTCTATGACTCAGAGGCACACTCCAGATTTTCAGACCTATGGGTCCAGGTTGTACCTGTGACTTGGATGCTGGGGGACAGAGACAGCAATGACCTGGCTTTAGGAAAAAAGGAGTGCTCCAGAGGTTTGAGACCCAGGGTGCAAGGCACAGCTGAAATTTGGAAACCAGAGCCAGTAGGGCACAGCAGCAACTCAGGCTTCTTGGGATATGGCACTGTATGGGGAGACTCTGGACCCTGGGATGGTGGGATATGACAGTATCTATCCCAGGCTCTGTGAGGCCAGATGCAGTGGCAGCAAGGACCCAGTAATGGCAGAGTTCAGCTGTGGCTTAAGCTCTGGGGGAAAGAGAATAGTGCAGTTTTGGCTTTACTTCCTAGGAGGGGGAGTGTCTCAGGAGTTCAGACTTGGGGGACTAGCCCAGTTTCAGGGAAGCAGGGTGCTTCAAATGTTTGGCCTGCTCTGTTTCCCTGGGATGTGGGGTGCCACATCAGCTCAGCCAAGGCACTGATTCCTCTTGAGGCATGTGCCACTTCAGCTCCAGAGCCATGAGGCATGACTGTTCTGGGCAGCCAAGTCAACATTTCCCTGAAAGGCAGTACACCAAGTCAGCTCAGATCCCAAGTGATAGAGTACAGCAGCAACTGGGAGGGGTAGATAGGGTGGCTCTACAGTATCTTGGCCCTATAGGGTTGGCTGTGGCAGCAGGTCATCTAGGCAAAATGGCAGGCCACCAAATGCAGGTAGCATTGGGGCAATAAAGCTTCAGGGACAGAAGGATGCAGTGGCAACTCACTCCCAGAGCAGAACACACTTCACAGCAGTAGTTCAGGTGCCAGGATGGTGCAGTGCGGTCACAGAGCAGGCCATGGGGGTTGGGGCCCAGCACTGGCTCTTTCTCTGTGAGGAGCATAACCAGGCAGGCTCCAGGCAGCTTGCTCAGCTGGGCTTAGCACCTGTAAGGACTTCAGGAGTCTGTAGTGGTAAGGACTATAGGTGACTACAGTGGTGATGAAGCTGCTGGGGTCCTTCTCCTACAGGGAGAAGTCCTTTCCGGTTCTAAGCTGATCTTGACTTGGGGTTGGCATAGGAGAGGCAAGGTATTTTTTTTTTTTTTCCATTCTCTATCTGGGTTTCTGTGCTTAACAGGATTTCTGCTACTGTGACTTACTCTAGTGCTCTTCCATAGTGATTTTTGTCAAAATGTAGTTTTTTATTCATTGCTTTGGCTGTCTTTGTTGGGGGAATGAGTGCTAAGTGCTTCTAATCAGCTTTCTTGCTGACGTCACTTTCTGTGGTAGGAATTATTGAGTTAGAATTAGAAAATCATTATTTGGCAACCATTAGAGTAGAAAATAATTTGGCAAGGAAACATCAATAGATGCTAAAACTAGTGGGGAAAGTTGCTTATGAATGAGATATTTACACAGTTTCAAAGAACATTCCCCCAACATATCTATTAATTTCAAAGGGTAAAATAAAGTAACTTTAAAGTGAAGAAACTAGGTAGACATCAATTTAATCAAGTGACCAAGGTTAACGTAACAAGTATATAATTCAACATCATGTATCACCTGATAGAATACAATAAGAACACAAGATCACCTCTATGATATCCCTGCCAAAAGAACATAACCTGAATTTAATCATGAGGAAACATCAGACAAACCCAGACTGAAGAAAATTCTACAAAATAACTGGCTGTAATATTTAACATGTTAAAGTAATAAAAGTGAGGGAAAGACCAACTATTTTGATTGAAGAAGACTGAAAAGACATGACAACTAAAAGCAAATATGACCCTAAATTGGGTATCTTTGCTGTAAAATAAATTATTGAGATAATTAGCAAAAAATGAATTGGGTTCCTGTATTGATAAAGTAATGTATTAATGTTTATTTCTCAGTGTAGATGGTTATATTGAGATTATGTAGGAGAAAGTTTTTGTTTGCAGGAACTCCCCACTTAAACATTTGGAGGTAATAAACATCTCATGCCAGCAACTTACTATTATTAAGTTCAGAAGAAAAAAGTTAGCTTTACTTATTTTGCAAAAAAAATGAGCTTCTAAGATGTCCACTTCTGTTGATGATTGGTTATATGAATCTATAGGACTCTGAGAACCTGTATGAAATGGTTTTCAGGACTGTCTTTTGATGAGGAGAATAAGAAAAGCATTTATCTACTAGCTTTGGTCCTTCATTGTGTAAAGGGTTGACCAAGGTATTAACTCTCTCCTAGTTTCAAGGTCCATGTGCATGGGAGCCAACTGGATTCCTTCTCATTTCACTGTAGAATCAAACAGAGAATTACTAGAAAAGAAGGTTAAAGGTGTTTAGCCTGGGCTTAAAGTGAAGTGGTAAACCAGGACATTCAGAAAGCTGTGCTCAGTTGGTTTCCATAGAGTGGCTGGAATGACACAGATGAAGTGTAGAGTATCAGAAGTGCTGTGAAAAAATGGGTAGATGCAATACACCCCTGGTACCATTCAGATTTCTTATGCCCTTCATTATATCTGGCTACTATCCTATTATATGGAGTTTCAATATTTGTGCGTGGGAGGTACAAGGCCAGTCAGTATAGAGTCAGTTCAGATGTTGGTCAAATACAATTTCTGCAAAGAGGTACTGTGAAAGAATCAGCGAAAATGCTACAATGGCCAGAACTACTGGAGATATCTTGAGAACAGACTTTCTTTACTACAGAAGGTTGTGTCCTTTTTCTGGAATTCAGTCCATACTTCAGCTTTACTATGGGCCTTGCCACATAGTGTCATTATCCAACGGAGATACTACTGCTACCATTGGGGTGGCTTGATCATTTAGCCCATGAGGCAGGGAAGACTGTACTTTAGCCTGGTTCCTATTTGAAAATGTTGGTCTTACGAGTCATCTAACAAACAGGTGAAAGCAGTATCTCCAAGTGAAGTAAAAGTTGCCTTTAAAATGCAGAGAATTCCATCAGACACTGTACCTCTTAACGGCAAGTTGTGAATTACAAAAGCAATTGCAGAAATAGTAATAATAATAATAGTAACAATAACAGTGAATAAGAAGAAAAAGAGAAAAGGGATGTCACAGGATGCCTCATATCTTTAAATTTCTAAAATGTTCACTTGTAGTTTCTTGAGGTTTAATCTTCTATCCTCTCACACAAATGTGGTTTACTAGGGCATCAAGCATACTTTCCAGTCCTTGCTCACCTGGTCCAACTGAAATAATGCTATCAGTATTGTGAACCAGCGTGACAGCATGACATCTGCGAAATGTCAAGACAATTCTGTTTATCAGAGCCTTTGCAGAACTGGTCACTGCATTAGTGGATGAAATAAAAGACAGATAAGGCCAACAGGTTCTGAAGTGATGAGTAAATGGTATGCAAAATAAGCCAGAAGCAAATAACAGAACCTGGAGAACAGATCATATGGAGTTTCTGTTCCTCCCATAAAAAAATGACCACAAAATGGAGTAGCTTAAAACAACCCTCGCTTATTACCTCACAGTTCCCATGAGTTAGAAGTCTGGACACACTGTGGTTCAGCTAGTTCCTCTGTTCTGGGTCTCACAAGACCAAAATCAAGGTCCATCTTCCTTTCTAGAGCCTCTGGAGGAAAATCTGCTGCCCAGTTTATGCAGGTTGTGGTGAGACTTCAATTCTTTGCAGTTGTAGGGTATATGTTTCCTTGTAGGCCTTTATGTCCTTGGAAACCTCTCACACAATTAATTAATTAAGCCTTCTTCTGAGCCCCGAGAGCACATTATTAATGTTTTTATTAGATTATTTACAAAATATATACTGTTTCTGCTACAATGTAAACTTTTGTATACATGTTTTCATACTACTTGTGTCTCTCAGGCCTGTTATGGTGCCAGTGCTAAAAATGCTTCTTCAGTAAATGAAAGGTAAGAATGTTTAAAATAATAAAATCACTTCCATGTTCCCGCAAAGCTGGTAACAATGATTCCCATGCAACTGAAAATACAGATAACTGTATCTTCGAAGCCAACCAATTCACCAAAAACCGATCATTGAGTGTGAATTGATCTTTCAGTAAATTGGACATTTGTCAATTTGCTTTTAGGCTAATTGGCATCCTATAAATTGATTCTTGGTTAATTTACTAATGCTCTCTCTGTTTAATGGCCTTAGAAGAGTTAACCTATATAATTGAAGCATTTGATTCTAGGTGGTTTGCTTTATAAGGAAAGCAAACCAAGCAGCATATCATTGAGTCCTTTACAGTTATTTTTAACAAGGTAACAAATAATAATTACTTTTTATTTTCTTCATTCTTTTAGATCTCAAATATCTGGTGAGCTTAATCAATGCTGTCTTTAGAAAGGAAAGAAAACATAAAAACTTTATCTTAATACCAAAACCATTTTGAAAGTTATCCAGGATTTAGAGAAAGCCTGAAAGGTATGTGAGCAGTATATTTTGTTCCTGGTTCCCCCTTTCTATTCAAAGCATTTCTTTCATGTGTTAATTCAATAGAAGAGAGACTACCATCAAGTCTGCCTCTCTAGTATGTACTACACACTGAGAATGTTATAAATGTATTTATTCATTTTAACCAAATCACAACAAAACAATTTAGAGGCCACATGGAGTCTCTCATAATGGGGTTTTACCTGTACTCGGACTGAATTAAAACATCCTATATAGAAATCAGCTGTTTAAACATCATCTACAAAGACCTGAATCACAATGTTTTTCTCTGAAGGAGCACATTATTTACCGAAGTTTTGGACAGAGACTAATTAATCCACATTTTGGATGGTAGCACTGCTGGTTTCTGACAATGTGCTCTGCATCACACCATTCACATAATTCTCTCTTTAGAAAACCTGTATGAAATTTTCTAAGCAGGAATCCACATAAATTTCTTGCAGATAGCTCAGACTTTTCATTATGCCTCTGATGTTTATAGGGGGAATTTTTTTTTTTCATAGAACTGACTATCATTTATTTAGAGTAAGAAATTTGTTTACACAACTTTATTTTATCTATTTACCTTTCTTTCCAAAATGTATTTTAATGAAGATAATAAATACAGTATGATTACTTTATAAAGTCATAACATCCACTGAAAGAGAGTATAATGATAAGCAATAATCACCAGAAAGCCATCTCGTTATGATTGTTTTAGCATTTGATAGAGATTTTGCCTAAGGCAAAGCCAGGAGCTTCATTTATTTCAAAGAGATAAAAACAAGGGAATATGCACATTTTGCATTAAATATTATTATGCAATCGCACTCTATGAGAGATAGTGAGGAAATTTATATTCATGTGTACATTCTCTCTAACCTTTTGAGACTTCCTAGTGACCACAGGGACACTGTTATCCTAGCTATTCTGTTAAGTCTAACAGCAATTGAGTCTGAAGAGCCAATGATTGCACACATCTTTGTAATAACATCAGATTTCCATGTGACAAGACATTTGCTATTATATGTTATTTTTTTAATTGCAAAGCTGATGAGTTTAAGTCAACATATTTCTTTCCTGCCCCTTCTGCTTGTCAGCTGTAGCTGGATTGATAAAATGCAAATGAACAAATCATTAACGAGGACTGGTTATGAATCTCTCAGGCAGTTCAGGACCCTATCAAATCCTGTACCTATTACTTTGTGTGATTGATGTACTATTGTAAGTGATTGTTCCTGATCTTATTAAATCTTATTGATTTTTTCCCAGTTTCTATTTTATGCAGGGCCAGGCTTAGACTATTATGAATGTTGCTGAACACTGTTAATCAAGCTTACACAGCTATTTTGATGGCAAACAATTAGAACTCTGCAGCTCTATGCTGCAATTAGCTTCAGGGGTATGGACCTCAGCACCATAATAATGAAAGAGACCTCCTTCAAGCACAGTAATGAGATTTACAATTATGACCCCAAATAACCTCTGAAAAATAACCAATCTTCAAATTTAGATATGTTTATCAATAATTTTCTCCCTTTTTATAAAAATAAATTTGAAACATTTTCTAAACAATAATATTTCCTAGCAAAATCATTCTTCCTATCCTTGTAGTATATCACAAAGCATTAATAGTATTGATTACATGAAATTGCTGCTGCAATTGACTTACGAATGCATAAGCAGATTAAAAAACTATAAAAGAATTGCTCAAATAGGTGCAGAATATTTATATTTTCAAAAAACAATTGTGAAATATGTTAAATAAATTATAGAATGCAAGTATTGTTTGTTTTTTCATTAGTTGATTTATTCACTCAACGAACTTTTATTAAGCATCTACTGTGTGAATAGTACTGTGGCAGAATCTGAATCACACAAAGATAATTGAACAGTACTTCCTGCTCTAGAATGCTAATCTATAACATTATAAATGCATAAATTAATATTGTCAGAGTATCGATGTCAATGTAATACCATTTAAACCTAGCAGAGAGGACCTTATGGATAATATTTATTCTAAACCTTTTCTGCTTTAGTCAAGTACAAATTCTTTTTTATTCCTTATTCTTTATTTAGAAGGTAGTATCTAATGAGATTTTTCTTATTCAACCACATCTTTTCCTTCTTGTCACTTAGGAAGAGATATATGTCTTTACCTGTTTTCTCAGCAATTATTTTATTCCCACCTCTTCTTTTCTTCTCAGTCACCTTACTGCACTAATTTTGTCTCTCTTGTTTATAATTGTTCCCTTTCCACTGACTCTTTTTCTTTGTAATATGAACAGGTACCCACTGCCTAGAACAAAGCAACTAACCAATTACTAACCATCCCAACCTGTATTTGATGTTAATGTTATATAAATCTACAGTTCTTCCATTTTCTGCCTAAGTTCTGCAACCAAATTTTGATAACTGTGGCGTCCACAGTAAAGCACATCGCATTTAAAAAAAGAAAACAAAAACCAGCAGCTCTGTTGATAAGGCCAGAAATAAACCATATAACTTCCAGAACGTTTAATTGCAAGAAAAGTGTTAAGACAGACCTCAACCATCCTGAAGCTTCACTATACATCAGGCATGAGGTAAGGTTGATATAGGGTCAGAGTGGTGATAAAAGTCAAGGATATTAGTTACCTACAATTACTAGCACCTGGGCCATTATAGTCAGGCCTGTGTGACTCACAATTAAACAAACAGACATTCTGATGTTAACTTTGGCATTTTTCTTAGTGATATCTTGCAGTAAGAAGTGGAAAGGTCAAGATAGCAGTTTTAGAGTCAAAGTAGTGAATTTTAAATCTCGCTAAAACCGTTTATGAGCTTTGAAACATTAGGCTAGTTACCTAAATGCTTCTGAACCTGAGTTTTCTCATCTGATATTTAGAACTCATCAAGAGCTATCTATTGTCAGGGATTAGAAATAATGTATACTGTACCATACATGACTTTAAAATCACCTACCTCACTTATACCATTTTCCCAGATAATATGTTTCTACCAACTTGCTTTTGAGCGAAATAGACCTCATGACCCACCTACCCACTTTCAATGCTAAGTACATCAGGGGAGACATTTAATCCAGACTTCAGCCACATGGAATGCCTATAAAGTCTAGGTTAGAGTCTTCATCAATGCAAAAATAGCTAAATATAAGCTGAAATTGGAGAATTAGAGGGGAACATCTGGGGAGCCTGCCAATTCACAGCAGGGAATGGTGCAGATGTGCTTATTAAAATAGATTAAGATACCCAAGGGTGGGAAGGGATGAAGAGATGGAGATAGAGGTAGAAATAAATAGATACACACACACACACACACACACACACACACACACACACACACACACACGCACACACGCACACACGCACACACACACACAGGGGTGGGGTGGGGGCAGAGATTGAGCATACGAGTGCACCCAAGTGACCACTGCCCTGGCTCTTGATGTTCTCCAGTTCTCATGAATACTGGCTGTTTTAATGGCATGAAACCTTATCATCTTAACCCTCTCTCACATTTTCTTTGTTTGTTTGTTTTTTGTTTGAGCTAAGAAGGGTATTATGACAGATCTCACCCATCCTGGAGCCTCACTATATGTCAGGCACAGGGTGAGGTTGATATAGGGTGAGAGTGGTGATAAAAGTTGGGAATATTAGTTACCTACAATTACAGCTTTCACGAGAACTAGAAAACATCAAGAATCTCAGTATGTCATTTATTCGTTCAATGGGGACATATGATAACCTATTCTAGGCTTCAGAGAGCAACAGTGTAGAAATCAGACAAAAACTTAGCTTGTTGAAGTTTTCATTGCCCTTCCTCTATCACAATATTCCTCTCTCAGAACCTTGGAGTAATTTTTGAAACTTACAATTTTAAATTTCTTACCCAGCTCATGAACAGCTCTTGGGCATTTTTACTTGCAGGTATTGCCTGTCTTTCCACTGACTCTCCCTTTGGCCAGGTCCTCATGGTCGCATATCTACCTACTGAAACAGGCCTCCTTATCTTTTGCATCTTCCCACTCCCCACTGTCCTACAAACCTCCAGACAAATCTTTATAAAGCCAGACTTTAACAATGCTATTTTTCCCATTTTAAAAAATTGGTGACTTCTAATCCATATCCAAACTCCTTAGCCATTTAGTAAAAATTCACTATAATCAACCAATTTTTCCAGCTAGTTCAGCTACCAACTTCTAAATCAATGATTTATTAACTATAATTTTGCTTTAGCCTGGATGCCCCACCCCCACCCCCACCTCATCGAAGTTTAATCTTCACTGTAACTGTTGAGGGTGGGAAATCCTATTATGGTAATTGAAAGGTGGAGCCTTGAAGAAGTGATTAGATTGTAGGACCATGTCATAGTGAATGGATTAAAACTGGTGGTCAGGGGCATGGTTCTGAGGGCTTTAAAAGGACAGTGCATGAGAAACTGTCTCTCTCTGCTTCCACCATCTTGCAATGTGAGACCCCTGGGTCATTGTCACCACCACCAGATGTGTTCCTGGGACTTTAGACTTCCCAGCCTTAGAAATTGTAAGCAATAGATTTTGTTTTTCTTTATAAATCACCCAGTTTCAGGTATGTTGTTATAAACAACAGAAACAGAATAATACAAATGTAATAATTAATTTATTAAATTCTCATTATTAATATTATATGTATACAATTTTATTCTTGCATCTCTGGTTTGTGCTAGTACTTTCCTAGAATGTATTTTTCTCTGTTTGAATCTTTGCTTCTTGAAATCTTTCTAGACTCTCTAGTAATACTTTCTGAGTTTGAATCCTAGCCTCCTCATTTTTCAGCTATATGAAAATAACATTGGGAAAGTTACTTAACCAACCTCTCCCTCAATTTTCTTATCCACATAAAATAGTGTTCACTTCATAAGGTGTTTTAAAGAGTGTGGTGGATAACCTCTAAGATGGACTCATTCCAGTGACCTTTGGCTGCTTGGTATCCATGCCCTTGTGCCATGCCATCCCCTTGGTAGTGGGCTGAACTTCTAGACCTACTTCTAATGAATGGAGAATGGCAGAAGTGTTGAATGTCACTCTGAGATTAAGTTAAAATGACTATAGCTTCCATTTTGGGTGTTATCTCTAGCTCTCCCTTGGATTATTCATCCTGGAGAAAAGTCAGCTGCCATTTCACGAGGCAGTTCTGTGCAGGAGCTCACATAAGTGAACTTGGATGATTTGCTGAGGCCTAGCAACAACCAAGCGAACTTGAAAGTATGTTCTTCAGCTCCAGTTAAGTCTTGAAATTACTCCCGCATGGACCAACTGACAGCTTTACTGAAAACTTATGAGACACGTGGAGCCAATGATACCCAGCTAAGCTCTAGAGTCCTGATGCACAGAAACTAAGATAATATTTGTTGTTGCAAGTTTCTAATTTTGTATAAAGTTTGTTATATAACAATAGATGACTAATAGAAGGACTAAATGAGATAATTCATGTAAACAGCTTAGTAAGTATCCCCAAAATGTTAACTGCTAATTGTATTTCTGATACTATGAGCCACATTCATCATTCCGTCTTCTGAATTCTCATGGAGTAAATATATTAAAATCCCTAGCAATTCTATGGTTATAATTTCATATACACTATTAATGGTATTACACATATATATATATTTGCATACACATATATGCTTTTGTATATATGCTTGTATATGCATGTTTGGATATATATGTTTGCATATCTAGATCTATATCTATATGTGCATCATATATATATTATTTGTATATGTGTGGGGGTGGGTGGGTGTGTGCATATGTGTGTGTGTATGTAGGTCTTTCAGGTCAAGACTCTTTTGCTTTATTTTTAGCAAGCACTGTGTTAAGCCTAGACAAAATGTGAATTTTTTGTATGATGAATAAATTGATGCTAGATAAAATGACACACTTTGATCCATTAGACTGGCTTTAAGAAAACTTCAAGCTGCGGAACTGGTATTTCTGGAATCCATTTAGGGTGACTGTGAATTGGGTCAAAGGGAATTAAACGGATGGAATTATCTGGTTTCATTTGAGTCAGCTGAGAAAATAGAAAGGATATAGCCCTGGTTTCCATAGTCAGCAGCAAATAATCTTTAATTTAATATTGGACAAAATATAGGTAATTAAAACCAATTTATATTATCAAAAATTATTTTAAATGCTAGTAAATGGTAAGCCACATACCGCTAATCTTAAAAGCTTATTTCGGGTAGGAAAGATTTTGAATTGCTTTGTGTATGCTTTAAATGTTGTCAAACAGCTAGACTATTTGTTTATGTGCCTTTTTTCATCACATCCATTAGTTTAAATATTACATGGATGCACAAATTAAAGTGATACGGACATTCAGTTAGAAACCTGGAGGCAAGTTTCTGACCTAAAAAGCACACAGATTTGAAAGACTGACAGATCTGGGCTCAAATCCAGGTTCGGTCACTTACTAAATTTGTGCCTTTGAGCAAATGATATAAATTTTTTTAACCTCGGTTTCTCATTTTCTAAAACAGAGATAATAATATTTGCCTGGTAGAATTATTTTAGTGATTAAATCAGGTTATAAAGTATCTGCTACATAGAAATCACTAGCCTTTTACCCCTACTATTTTTATGCATGTTCATATTAAAAATCAGAAATCAACTAATTATCAATTATTTTGATGATTAAATCAAGTTACAAAGTATCTGCTACACAGAAATCCCTAGCCCGCCCCTACCATTTTTGTGCATGTTCACATTAAAAATCGGAAATCAACTAATTAGCAAATACCACAAAAATATCTAAGTTCAAAAATAGTGCCTGATTCCAACTTTTTTTGTTTTTCAATGTGGCTATCATTGAGTGAGACAATGTTACAATACTAGTAATAAGAATATCAGCCAAGCTGCCAATAGGACTAGAAAGAAATATGTTCTTTGCTTATCATGTTTCTAAGGCTAACAACCGCCAAAACTTCCAAAGGAATTTTACAAGAGAAATTGTTATGATTTGGGGGGAAATGGGAAGTTACTTAGATTTTTTTCCTTGCTAATAAGTTTTCTAGTTCCCAAATATATGAATGTCAACTATCATTTATTTTTGTTTCCTTGTTTTTAAATTGTCCCTCAAAATAACTTGGAGACTTACTGAGCAACATGTCAAATGATATTAAGAAATATTAGGTTAGATAGTACTAAACAAAAACAACATCAACTCCAAAATTTGTCTCAGCTAGTGGCTAAATTTACACTAGCTTTTTGAAATGGAGATTTGAGAAATAATTTAAATAGTTAATTCAAAAATAAACCATTTTTTTTCCTGCCATCTTTGTGATCCCTTCCTTGCAATTAATCTCAATTTTCTTGTATTCCTTTCCCTCTTTGTGATTTCCTGACAAAACCGCAACAATAATTAAACCCAAATATTCACCTACCCTGGGCCTATTATAGGGCTCGTTGACGAAGTAGAAGAAAAACCATCCCATGTTGAGCGGCATTAATCATGACCATAAATCTCACATGAACGCAAAACCGAAACTGAAAATCCTATCATCTGTACCTAATGCATAAGTACTTTATTCATAAAAATGACTATTTCTTGCCAACTCCTCTATTCTAACCTTCAAAATGTCACCCAACCTTCCAATGGCTCCCCTATAACTACCACCACCACATACACATAAGCATACAGACCCAGAGACAGAGAGGCACACACACTTAGCTGATATTCTTGCTTTTAGAACACTTCCATCTTCTTCCACCACCAAATCTCCCATCTCCCTTCTAACCCTTTTCCTTCTGTTACCATGGTTGAAGTGTGCCCACTCATTTCCAAAGTCAAATTCTTCCCCAGTGGTCTAGATCTCAGTTCCCTCTTGCATTCTCAAGGATGTTGCGCTTGCCATCATAATTTATCTCTTGCATTACTACATTTTGTCCATTAGCATGCAAACACTCTCAGGCCACTTTCTTTCCTCAGTCTATCTGATGAAGTTTCAGTGATCATTCTTTCTTTAAAACTGGTCTCATCAAAGTCATACATAACCTTGTGTGCTGCAAAATCTGTTTCCTCCTGTTCTTAGTGGCATTCAACATAATTGACCAGTCCCTCTTTTTGAAACATTCCTGTGGATTTGAAAACAATCTCCTGTTTTCCTCAGGCACAGGAACTGATCTTTCTCTTCTTATGGATCCTCTTCCTTTACTCAGGCTGTAAGTTTTCATAGGGTCCAGGATTTCATTGTATGCCATTTATCGTCTCTACATTGACTCTCTGCTTTGGTCACACTGTTCCATACTATGATTTTATATTATCCAAACCTGATCTCTTTACAGATGGCACTCCAGACATTTTTATAGGTGCTCTGATAGAAGTGTGAACAATAGAGTGAGGTCATAACTATGAAACAGTTTTATTTTTTTCATTATCGCCTTCAACTACGATCTGTTGAATATCCTATACTGATATCTATGACAGTGGTCACACCTTTCCCCTCAGTTTCAGCTATTGCACTATGCAGCCAAACTCAGAATAAAATTTAACCTCATATCCAATTTTACAGTTGTTTCATATCTGTTTCTAAAATTCCTGAGGAGGGGAATATAGCACCTTGGTGGTGCTCAGTGAACATGGAATTTCATCTTCAGAGCTTTTGTCACCTATCTGGGTAATAGAAGGTAGCACAGAGAATCCAGTTACAGTTACATAATCAATTGCCTCCCTGACATTTCTTCTTGGGTATCAAAGGGGGGGCGGGTCTCAAAGTTGACATGGTCAAAATAGAACTCTTGATTTAAATCCTTCCCAGAAAACTGTTTCTTTCTCAGTCTTGCACGTTTCATCACACATCACTATTATCTATTGAATTATCAAGACCAAAAAATAGGAGTTAACTTTGACCAAAAAATTATCAAGACCAAAAAATAGGAGTTAACTTTGATTCTTCTTCATCCTTCACCCACCCCAACATCCAATTCAAAAACAAATTCTGTCATCTCCATTTTTAAATATATATCCCAAACTCATTCATCTTATTTAGATGTCCAGACTTCTCAATTTAGTTCATAGCATCATTCTTTACTGGTCTGTTGCAATAGCCCCCTAACTTAACTTGTCTCCCACATTCATTCATTTTCCCTTCCTTCCTTCCTTCCTTCCTTCCTTCCTGCTTCCTTCCTTCCTTCCTTCCTTCCTTCCTTCCTTCCTTCCTTCCTTCCTTCCTTCCTTCCTTCCTTCCTTCCTTCCTTCCTCCCTCCCTCCCTCCCTTCTTTCCTTCCTTCCTTCCTTTGTTGGCAGCTGGCCAGTATGGGGATGTGAGCCCTTGACTTTGGCCTGCCCTCCCATATTCGTGCTTGTCTCCTGGAATCCCTTTACCACACACCAAACAGAGTCATATCTTTAATGTGAATTCTTTATTTGCTTAATTGATTATTGCTTGTTACCTCCCTTAGAATATCAGCTCTGTGAAAGCAGAGAACACGTCTGTTTGGCACAGATAGTGCTGTGTGTCCACAAGCCCCATTTTCTCTTCCTCTTTGGCACCTGGACTGCACTTCCTGCCTCCTTGGCATATAGCTGTGGACATGTGGTTAGTTACAACAAATGGAATGTAGGCCCAGCCTTTAAAACTTTCTGAGATTTTCTGGATCTCTCTCGTCTCTCACAGCCCAGGCTGTTGCTGACAATCCAGTGACAGGCACTGAGAAGCCACCAGCCGGCAGGAGTCACAGTGCCTCCTCATTCACCATTTGGAGTACAAAATCCAAATACCCAATTGTACTGAAATGTAATTGGAAAATAGCTTTTATTGCATTAAGTCACTAAGATTTTAGGGTTGTTTATTATAGCAATTAGCCTACTTTGACTAAATTGGTCCTGTTCATTGCTACATCCACAGTACCTTTCACAGTAGAGCATGAAAAATATTGAGTGAATGAATGAATAAGTGATTGAATGTTTAGTAATATAATTTATATTTGCAAATCTGAGTTGCTTTAAATGCATACTCATGTATAATATAATTAACTGAGAATTTTTCCTAATTATGTAATTCTACAATATAAATTCTCCAAAGATTATGTGATGAAATACAAACTACTTAGTAAAGTCTACAAGACACTCCTTGAGCTGTTTTTTTAAAATTTTTAGCTTTACTTTTCTCCTCTTCTCTCTCTATATATCCACAATATTCATTGCTATTATAAATTGCAGTTTCCCCAACGAGAAATGCCATTCCAAATTCCCATGCCTTTGCTCACACTGCTACATCTTTCTGTAATATTTCTCATCCTGCAAGTCTCAGTTTAAGTGAGAACAACTCATTTTAGTTCCCACAATACTGTCTGCACTTTTTTTCATAGCACTTTTAATCTTATATCTAACTTCCTATTTCTATAAGCATTTCAAGTGTAGTAACAATATCTTACCTAAAATCACAGACATGAAGCCCTGTTCATTGTTTAAAATACTAGCAGGGCCCTGACATATTTGCTGAATAAGACATATAAATTATTTAATTCTCATTTCTATTCCCATTTGTAAGCAATTTTCATTACCATTAATAGCAATAGGAAGATATGATTTCTTCCTTCTAGTAATTTACAATTATATAAGTGTATTATAGGTATTGCCCACTCTATACTTTCTTTTGCCACCTTGCTCCTCCCACCTCTCCCCAACAAACACTTCTATGTAGGCAGAATAGTTATCTTTCTATGTAAGATTTTAGTGCCAGTCGGAAATTACTAAATATCTTCTATTTTCTTAATAGTATTCAAAATTTATTTAATAAGGGCCTGTGTTGTCAATGTCATCACATCGCACATATTTAACATAAAAGTTTGGGAAATTATGTGACACTCCTATAAGTATAGAACTGTCACTAAAGTCAGGGCTGGCTATGCAACACCAACAGTAAGCTTTGAAATTTAGATTTAAACTTAGATGTCTTAGATAATTGGATGTTTTTCTAGTAAGAATTGTTAGGAAAGCTTACAGAAAGATAATATTTGGATAGAATTATTATATTTATTTGAAAATCAATCATGCATTCTTTTACTTAAGAATATCTTCCAAGTGGAACTAAGGGGGAGATAATTAGCTCTCCTTTTTCTAGCTGAGGAAAAGATGTTTCCACAAATAGCAAAGTATAGGAATTGTTATAACTTTAGGAAATACCCCACTGACATTCAGGCCTTGTCTTTCCTTAAATTTTGTCCCGAATGATAATCAATATTATTTTACTTTGAAGTTTGATACTTGAAAAGTCAAGTTTCGACATAGTCTTTCAGAGCTATAATTGCAGAAGCCAACGCTTAGTAACTGGAGAATGTAAGTCAATTTTCCAGTCATAGAGTGATATAGAGTCGATCTGAAACTAGGACCTTGGTTCCCTAATATATAATCACCCTCTCATCTCTTGTCACTGTTGATTTTTGAAGGTTAGGATTTTGCATAGAGTGACTACTTTTGGCTTTTTCTCTTAGATTTATTTGATCACACTGAAAGAATCCTCTACTTATCAATACTCTGGAAAATGTCACAATTGTCTCCCATTAACTTACAAATTATAGAAAAAACTTCAATGCTTTGTTCACTAGATACAAAAGAATATGCTGATGAAAATAATAAATACGTAATCTAAAAGATTTTATATACTTAAAAACTATCTCAGTCAGTCAGGCTTAAAGTTATCTTTCCCTCTTTTGTCCTGTTATCTCTTATTAAATGTCAGCTGGTTCTATCTCAACAATATCATTCATATTTATCTCTTCATTTCTATTGCTACAGTTACATTTCTTATTAGGACTCTCATTCTCTTTTGCTTGGCCTATTGCTGAAATGTCCAAAACTATCATAGTTTTTGAAGGTGATATTTCTTCACTGTTTAAGACGTATTTTGCCATGCACATCCCCCATATCATCGCCAAAGCTCTAGAAAATTGGTGTATTCGTTTCATCTGTCACATAGCGAAACTTTATTGAGTTTCTATTTCTGGACTCAGCACTATATATGTGATCAACTTACAATCCAGCCAGGGAGACAGATTAAAATAGCTTTTTAAGTGCTGGAAACCAAAATCACGTAAATATGAATTTACTGGTAAAAGAATAAGAACAAAAACATTTTTTTCCTGGAAGAATTGAAGAAGTTTCTCTGATCAGGAAAAATTTTAGATGGATCTCAAAGAACCAGTTGACATCTATCAAATGAGACAGCACTAAAAGCAGCAACTGAACTAAATGTTTTAAGATAAAAAGTTCAAAAAATTTTTAGTAGTTTGAAAAATTGAGAAGTTTAGAACATTGGGGATGTGGGTTACTTGGGGAAGGGAAGGTGATGTGGCTACAATATCTGACATCACATTCATGGCCACAAAGGTCCTCATTTTCTGGCTGAGTAAACTGGCACCTTGAACTTTCCACACAGCTTCAAGTAACTCTACTGAGTTTTAGTGAATCTTCAGTGACCAGCATGAGATTGCAACTGTATTCTGTTAAGAGGGTGAATTTTTAGTTATTTAGAATATACTAACTTCAAGCTTAAAATGACATGAGGCTTGAAGCTATTTCAAAGTCATAACTTGAGTATTGCTATATTGAGTTTAACAGCTATGTTTAGTTTATTCTGACTCAAGTTTGCTCTCCTTAACAGATAAAAAAAATAGATTTTTTTTTTTTTTTTTTTGTCTTTTCTCCTTTAAAGTCAAGTTAGAGAAAAAGCTATTAGAGTTTCAGGTATTATTCTTAATTTAAAAATGGTCTTATGGCATTTCCTGTAAGCTGCCAACAGGCACAGGTGGTTGTTTCACAGTTCCAAAAGTTCTTTTCTGGCCTGCCATCTTTGGCCTGGAAATTCCAGACACTGTGGCTGCCCCTGCACTGCTATTGAGATTCTGGGGTTGGATCTTCTGTCCTTGAAGCTGTGCTTCTAGTTTTCTATGCATTTCCAAGAGCTACAAAAAATGAACAAATCTTGGGAGTTGCCCGATGAATTTTACCAGTATCAGGAGATGAATAAATGGTGAAGTAGAGTTGCCCAGGGCACATTCATCCTGCAGAAGATCAAAACAGGCCTACTGTCACCATTGCTGCCACCATGAGTTAAGCCTACTGCTGCCAAGGACACTGAAGATGTGAGGGAGATGGCTGTAGACACTGGCATCACTGCCGCTGCCATGAAGAAACTCCACTGTCACCAAGGACACCACAGATGTGAAGGAGGCAGTTGCAGCCACCAGTACAACTGCCACACCCATGAAGTAACCCCACTGCTGCTGTGAACACCATAGCAAAGTGGTCAGCTGCTGAAACTACCATTGCTACAGTAGCTGCCACCACCAGCATGGTGGGCAGCCAACATTGCCAGGACAGCAGCTCACTAACACTGGAGTCACTGCTGCCATGCAGATAGCCCACCTAAGCGACCACCACAGCCAACACCACCAAAAGGGTGGCCTGCTACCATTGTAGCAGCCTCAGATGCCATTGTCTCTGTGCAGGTAGAATGCCATCCACTTAACTGCACTGACACAAGGAGGGTCACCAGCAGAGTCCAGAAAAGGAGAGTAACAGAAAAAGCAACTGCTCCACCAGATGACAAGTCATCAATGTAGAGATACTAGAAACATGAGAAAACCAAGAAAACAGGAGTCCACCAAAGGAATACAATAACTCTGAAGTACCAGACCCCAAATAGCAGCTAACCCTTGAAAAGACTGAAAAGGAATTTAAGGAAACTAAATGAGATACAAGAAGGCACACTTAGAAGACACAATGAGTTGAGCAAAACTATCCAGGATATGAAGGAGGAAATTTACAGAGATTAATACTTTAAAAAAGAATGTAGCAGAACTCATAGACTGAAGGAGTTTTTCAACAAAGTAAAAAACACAACTGAGAGATTAAGCAGCTGGCTAGAGCAAGCAGAAGAATTTCTGATCTTGAAGGCTATCTCTTTGAAATAACTCAGGTGGAAAAAAAAAGAAAAAGAAATTTTTAAAAAATGTAGAAAATTCAAGAGAGAAGACAACCTTAAGCACACAAACATCTGAATCATGGGTATTTGGGAAGGGGAGGAGAAATGAAAAGGCATTGAGACCATATTCAATGAAATAATACTGGAAAACTCCCCATGTGTAGGGAGAGACATGGACCTTCAGATTCAGGAGGCTCAAAGATCTCAGATTCAATCTAAAAGGTCCTATTCAAGACACATTATAGTCAAACTGGTGAAATTCAAAGACAAGGAGAGAAAAACAGCAAGATAAAAGTGTCAAGTCACCTATCAGGGAGTCCCCGTCAGACTAACAGCAGACTTCTCAACAGAAACTTTACAGACCAGAAAAGAATGGGAGAATATATTCAAAATACTAGAAGAAAAAAAAAAAAATCCAGCCAAGAATACTAGACCCAGCAAGGCTATCCTTCAGAAATGAAGGAGGTATAGTATATTTCCCAAACAAAAACTGCAGGAGTTCACCACCATGCAACCAACCCTGTAAGAAATCTTCAAGGGAGTCCTGCATCTGGAATCTGAAAAACTATAATCACTACCATGAATACACAAGAAAGAACAAGCCCCACTGATAGAACAAAAATTCAAATAAGAGAAAGAACTGTATCTTACCACCACCAAAAGATGACAATCACTGAAGACAAACAATAAAAAGGAAAGAAAGAAACAAAAGATAGTTAAAATGTCAAAATGAAAATTGATAAAATGCCAGGAGTAAGACAGCACCTTTCAGTATCGACCTTAAATGAAAATGGATTAAAATCCCCACTCAAAAGACCTAGACTGACTGATTTGATTAAAAAGCTAGACTCAACTATATGCTGTCTTTAATAGAGTCACCTCACCTCTAAAAGCACACACAGACTGTATGTACACTATGGAATACTACTCAGCCATAAAAAAGAACAAAATTCTGCCATTTGCAACAACATAGATGAGCTGGGAGAAAATTGGGCTAAATGAGATAAGCCAGGCACAGAAGGAAAAATACCACATGTCCTCATTCATAAGTAAATACTAAGAGAGAAAGAAAGAAGAGAAGAAAGACTACAGTGATGCATTGGACTTGAAAAGAGAGAGAACATACCTAGAGTTGCCAGTGGCGGGGGGAGGCAGGGCAGTAGGAATGGGAAGGAGAGTTTGGGTGGGGGGTATAACAACCACAATTTGTGGTAGTGGGCATGCTGATAGCATTAATCTGATCATCACATCTTCAGCACAGGTGGTGACTGTCAGCTTTGTTCCCTATAATTATGCATAATAAAAATAAATAAATAAAAAAGACACACATGGGCTAATGATGAAGGGATGGAAAATGATATACCACACAAATGGAAATTAAAAATGACAGAAGAATCTATTCTTATATCAGATAAAATTGACTTAAATGAAAACCATAAAAAGAGACAAAGAAGGCCATTATATAATGATAAAGGGATGAATCCAACAAGAAGACATAATAATCATAAATATACATGTATCCAACATCAAAGCACCCAGATATATAGAGCAAATAATATTAGCCAATACTATTAGACCTAAGAAAAGAGGTAGGACCAAATACAATAATAGTTGGGAACCTGAACACTCCTCTCTCAATATTGGACAGATCATCTAGGCAAGAAATCAACAGAGGAACACAGGATTTAAACCACACTTTAGATCAATTGGACTTCACAGATGTCTACAGAACATTTCATCCAGCAACCACAGAACATGCACTCTCTTCATCAGTGCATAAAAAATTCTCCAGGATAGATCACATGTTAGGTCACAAATCAAGTCTCAATAAATTTTAAAATATTGAAATCATTTCAAGTATCCTTTCAGACCACAAGAAATTAAAACTAGAAATCAGTAACCAGCAAAACCATGGAAAATATACAAACCTAGAAATTAAAAAACATGCTTCTGAATGATGTAGAAATCCAAGAAGAAATTGAACAGGAAATAAAAAAAATTCTTAAAACTAATGAAAATAAAGACACATCATATAAAAACCTGCAGGATACTGAAAAGCACTACTAAGAGGGAAGTAATTGCACTAAATACTTACATCAGAACAAAGTAAGATTTCAACTAAACAACCTATCACTATACCTCTAAGAAGTAAAAAGACAAGAACAATCCAATCCCAAAATTAGTAGACAGAAAAAAAAAAAAAAAAACTACAAAGTTGAGATTAGAACAGAACTAAATGAGACAGAAACCCAAAAAATGATACAAAAGATCAATAAAGCAAAAAGTTGGTTTTTTGAAAAAATAAACAAAAGGAGAAAAACCATCAGCTAGACTAAAAATAAAGGAGTAGACCCAAATAACAAAAATCAGAAATGAAAAGGAGACAGTAAAAGCAATACTACAGAAATGCAAAGAATCATAAGAGACTGTTATAGACAACTGTATGCCAATAAACTTGAAAACCTGGAGGAAAAAAGAAAATCCCAGGACCAGATGACTTTACTGTTGAATTCTACTACTTTTTAGAGAGGAATTAATATCAATTCTATTAAAACTATTTCAAAAAATTGAAACAGAATCCATTCTCCCAAACTCATTCTATGAGGACAGAATACCTTAATATCAACTCCAGTCAAAAATACAACAACAAAAAAAAGAAAGCTATAGGCCACACAAAATCTTCAACAAAATATTAGTAAATAGAATACAGCAACACATGAAAAATAACTATACACCAGGATCAAGTGGGATTATCCCAGCTATGCAAGGATGGTTTAACATAGGCAAGTCAATAAATGTCATACACCACATCAACAAAATC
Organism: Cynocephalus volans; assembly: GCF_027409185.1. Lineage (NCBI taxonomy): Eukaryota > Metazoa > Chordata > Mammalia > Dermoptera > Cynocephalidae > Cynocephalus > Cynocephalus volans. The sequence continues at coordinate 32,380,622 of NC_084474.1, read as the reverse complement.
CATGATAAAATCTATATGACTATCTCAATAGACACAGAAAATGCATTTGAAAAAATTCAACATCCTTTCATGGTAAAGACTCTCAGCAATTTATGTATAGAAAGAAGGTATCTCAGCACAATAAAAGCCATATATGACAAACCCACCACTAATATCATTCTGGATAGGGAAGCTGAAAGCTTTCCTTTAAGAACAGGAACAAGACAAAGATGCCCACTCTCACCACTCCTATTTACCATAGTATTGGAAGTACTAGCCAGAGCAATTAGGTAAGAGAATGAAATAAAGGGCATCCAGATTGGAAAAGATGAAGTCTTATTGTCCCTGTTTGCAGATGACATGATCCTGTACATAGAAAAATCTAAAGGCTCTACAAAAAAAACCTCTTAGAATTGCTAAATGATTTCAGTAAAGTTGCTGGATTCAAAATCAACACACAAAAAATCAGTAGTGTTTTTATATTCCAACAGTGAACTAGCAGAAAAAGAAATCAAGAAAGCTAGCCCATTTACAGTGGTAGCCCTCCCCCACAAAAAAATACCCTAGGAATAAATTTAGCCAAGGAAGTGAAAGATCTCAATGAGAACCACAAATCACTGTTGAAAAAAATTAAAGATGGAAAGACATTCCATGCTCTTGAATTGGAAGAATTAACATTGTGGAAATGTCCATTCTACCCAAAGTAATCTACAGATTTAATGTAGTCCTAATCAAAATACCAATGATATTCTTCACAGAAATAGAAAAAACAATCCTAACATTCATATGAAACAACAAAAGATCCCGAACAGCCAAAGCAATCCTGAGCAAAAAAATAAAGCTGGAGGTATAACACTACCTGACTTCAAATTATACTACAGAGATATAGTAACCAAAAATAGCATGGTACTGGCATAAAAACAGACACACGGATCAATGGAACAGAACAGAAAGCCCAGAAATCAACCCACATACTTACAGACTACCAATCTTTGACAAAGACACCAAGAACATACATTGGCAAAAACATTGCCTCTTCAATAAAAAGTGCTGGAAGAACTGGACATCTATATGTAGAAGAATGAAACTAGATCCATGTCTCTTGCCATATATTCCAAAATCAACTCAAAATGTATTGCAGACTTAACTATATGACCTGAAAGATAAAACTCCTAAAACAAACAAACAAACAAACAAACAAACAAACAAACAAACATGGGGGAAACACTTCAGGAAGTAGGACTAAGTAAACACTTTATGAATATGACCCCCAATGCACAGGCAACAAAAGGAAAAATAACCAAATGGTATTATATCAAACTAAAAAGATTCCGCACAGCAAAAGAAACAAGTGAGAGAACAAAAAGACAACCTACAGAGTGGGAGAAAATATTTGCACACTGTGTATCTGACAAAGAATTAATATCTAGAATGTAAAAGGAACTCAAACAACTTAATAGTAAACGAACAAATAACCTGATTTTAAAAAATGGGCAAGGGAGCTGAACAGGTCTTTCTCAAAGGAAGATATGCAAATAGCCAACAGACACATGAAAAAATGCTCCATTTCATTCAGCATCAGGGAAATACAAATCAAAACCACATTAAGATATCATCTCAGCCCAGTTAGACTGGCTATTATCAAAAAGACAGAGAATAACAAATGCTGTCAAGTATGCAGTAAAAGAGGAACACTTCTAAACTGTTGGTGGGACTGTAAATTGGTGTAGCCATTACAGAAAACAGTATAGAAGTTCCTCAAACAACTACAGATAGAACTGCCAGGTGATCCAGCTATTCCACTGCTGGGTATATACTGGAAGTAAAGGAAATCATCCTGTCCAAGGGACACCTGCACTCCCATGTTTATCACAACTCTATTTATAATAGCCAAGATATGGAACCATCCTGAATGTCTATCAGCAGACAACTGGATAAGGAAAACGTGTGATACATACACCATGGAATACTATTCTGACATTAAAAAAAAAAACGAAATACTGCCATTAACAGCAACATGGATGAACTTAGGAAAATCATGTTAAGTGAAATAAGTCAGGCACAGAAAGAAATACCACATGTCCACACTTGCAAATGGGAACTAAATAAATAAACAAATAAGTCAAAATAAAAAGGGGGGGGAGAGAGAAAGATACAATAATTGCAATAACAGATTGAACTTTTAAAAGGAGAGAATAGAACTAAGGTTACCAGTGGCAAGAAAGAGGGAGGGGGAGGGGGAGTAAGAGAGGAATTGGTGAAGGGACATGAAAAAGGATTACATTGTAGAATGTTAAGTATACTAGTTATCCTTATTGGAGCATCACATATTGCATATAGGTATTGATATTAAACTCTGTAGCCCACAGGTACATACATATCATCAACAGTGTTTCAAAAACACAATGGTCTTATAACAATCTCTTAAACAAACTATTGCTTGATGCAATAACTGCTCCTCTAGAACTGACTGAAATCTATGGCCCATGAAACTTGTAAAACATCAGGGTTCACTTCAAAAGCTTTTTGACACTAATTTATGGGGTTTATCATTCCATGTTTAAAGCAAATATGGAATGGGACAAGCTGAAATCCCAAAATAAGAAATAAGTGTTCTATGGTAACACTAACAAGCCATTTCCAAGTATGACCAAAACTACCTTTTTAAGTTGTTGACACTTATGAATTTCTTTTAGCTATTTCTTTGTACACAGCCTCACCACAGAATGAAGGGATTACTTAAACTATGCCTGAAAACCTTAACTTCAAGCACAATATTGCCTCTGAGAGAGGATTTGCCAGTAATACGCAGCTGCTGGTTACAATTAGCCCTAATCTAACTCTGAATTTCTTTTCTTAACAGTTGTTCAACAAATATCTATCTACTTGGCATGGAACTCCATGTAAGCAACTGCAAGTAGGAGATAAATATGTATATACGTATATACACAACACACATACATATTTAAATATATGCATATATGTAAGTATATTATATATGTATTTAAACATATATATTTAAAAATCACAATTAAACAGAATCCAGGCAGGATATAGAGCCATGGCACCTACCTTTGGGAAGTTTACCATGTACTTGGAGAGAAAAAAACACATAAAAGGGCCGGACCCGTGACTCACTCGGGAGAGTATGGCACTGGGAGCGCCAGAGGCTGCGGGTTTGGATCCTATATAGGGATGGCCGGTGAGCTCACTGATTGAGCATGGTCGAGGGTTGCAATCCCCTTACGGGTCAAAAAAAAAAAAAAAAGAAAAAAAGAAAAAAAAGAAAAAGAAAAAAACACATAGAATAGCTTAGAATTTGTAGTAATAAACAAAATTTTATAAAATTTGACAAAAAATGCTTAGAAAGGACAGAGCAGTTGATTAATTAATAAAAGTTAAGAAAATTAAGAAAAATGTCAAAGATGAGTTTTTTAAGTAGCATGTATATATCACATCTGATTTTTTTTTGCAGCCAATGTAGAAAATATTAGAAAATGTAAATAATAACACATAAAAGTTACTTTCAATCCTACTAATTGTAGATAATAAACACAATCCTTTGTTTCTTTCCAGCTTTTGCTCATATAATTACACAATTTTACATAGTCACTGTCTAAGTCTCTAAGTGGATGCTGTGGTTTTCCACCCAGATACCTCCTTAGCCCTGAGGCATTAGTTCCCCACCTGCTACTGTTGAAATTCTTGGCCCTCAGCTGAGTGGTTCTTTGAGAGTCACTCTCAGTTGAAGAGATTCCCATGGGATTGGTTGAATCCTGTGTTCCAACTTTAGTTCAATGCCTCCCTCTACCTAATCTTCCTTCCTTTATTCTTCTGAAGGTGTTGATCTCAAGGGCAGTCCTCAAAAAACTTCCTACAAGCAAATCTTTGTCTCAGCCTGTTTCCCAGGAAACCTCACCTAGTGCAATCTTCAAATATTTTAAAATCTTTTTCCCTCCACTTGAAAATATTTATGGTTAGCACAGCATGAAGAATTTATACAATGTATATAATATTTTCAGTGACTTCATGGACTTTTATTCTATAAACATACGATATTTTCCTTACCCATTCCGTATAACTGAACATTTAGGAGAAGGAATTCAGGGTTTGAGATATAGAAAAGTTGTGGGAAACAAAGACTTGGACATAAAGGCTGGGAGGCAAAATATGCAAGTGTAGGATAGAAATGTATATTTAAGTTGACAAGAACAGAGATTCTAAGGAGCAAGAGTGGTAAGCTAGGAAATTCAACTGACAGTGGAACTGGAGCAAAGATAAAATGGCCAGATTTAAAATAATGAAGAGTAGGCAAATTACTTGATGAAAAAAAAGCACTGAAGGAAAATTATTCTAGGGAATACAAGGGAATTAAGTAAGGTAGAGAAACCCTGGAGGCAAGGAAGTGACTAGGTCTCTAGAATAATCATGCAGATGAAAGACCCTGGATACCTGGAATAAAGTGTTAGCTACAAAGTTTGAAAGGGAGGCTCAAGAAACATAACAGGCCTCCCCCCACCAAAAATAGGCAAGGCTTAGTGATGGATTAGATCTAGTGAGGAAAATAGAAAACGAAAGTGAAAATGATTATAAGTTATTTACCCTGGGGACCTGGGAGAAAGACTTTTAATGTTAGTGATGAAATTGAGAAAGGGTGATTCTTGGTAGCAGAAGATGATTAACTTACTATCTGATGGGTTAAATTCCTGGTGTCAGGATATCAGAGGAGATAATGTATAGGCAACTACGCAATGCAGAGAGGAGGCTAATTTTTTTTTTTTTTCTGTGTGAGATGTGCAAAAATAGAAGGTTTTAATTGTAGCAAAATATAAAACAAAGCAGTGTTACAGCGACTAATACATGTAAGTATTCAAGGCACTGGAGTTTTCTCAAACAAGCAACTAGTATTATCAATAAGTTTTATCTATCTAAAAATATACGTGGCAAAGAGGATTTCCTTCCCGTTCTAAAGGTTCAGTAAAATTTTAGTCTGGCAAACAAACTAAAAATAGACAAATTAGCATGGGAAAAGAGTTTATAAATTTACTAACTTGCATAAACAAAAACTGGGAAAATCTGTCAGATTGACACTGCCTGCACTGCTTCAAGAGAAGATGCTTCAGCTTAGATTAAGGAATCTCCTTAACTGACTGCACTGAAGATGCTGAAAAAAAGCTATCTTATGTAAGACTACTCCAGACAGCCTTTGTTTTTCTTTTGTTTGTTTTTACAGGAATGCTTATTAAAGATCTGTTTGTTTGCATCATATACAGAGACCCAACTCTGAGAGCCCATCTGCAGTGTCATCTCCTGAAATAAGACACAACTTTTAATTGAACTGATCTATTCTCAGGACTAAGAGACTGATTGATTCAAGAAGATATGAGACACTGTATTTAAATTTTTCTTTTCTGTTTGTTCCAATATATGTTTTATCCTTCTTTGCCTATCTCTTCTTTCGAAACTTCTAACCCAGATCTTTTCATAGTTACCAATTCTACTTTAACATGGGAAACTTTCTGAAAATACTTCCAAATGGAGTACTGAGGGAAACCAAAAGGATGCTACTCCAAAATACACTTCTTTGGAAAATTTAGATGGCTATTTAGAGGGGCTACAAACACAAGAATAATCCAGAAAAGCTGTTTCTTTGTGGGGGAAATTTACATCTGTCGAGGAAATCTGCATTAGCGAAGTAAACAGCAGATGCAAAAGCCTTTCTCTGAAGCCCCCCTTTATGCATATCTAAGACTAATTCACAGATCAAAGAGAGTAAAAGTCAAACATTTTTATTTTTATTTTTTTAAATGATTTAATTCACACAACTTTACTTACTTATTTTATTTTTTGATGGCTGGCTGAATGAGGAGAAAAAAGTCTTACAGTTTTAAAGGTTTGATGGAGAAACTTACCACGGGCTACCATCTATTTTTTCTGAGGGCTGCTCCCGGGGAGGCTTCATGTGTATAACCAGATAGACTATGCTCGCCTTAATTTCCTCCCTTCACTCCCATAACCCGTGGTGCCATCTCCTTCCCAGAAGCTCCAAGTCCCTATTCTTTCTGTGATCTCAGAATAGCATAACAACTTTGCTCATCTGGCCCCTCCTTTGAGTCTCACACTATGTGTATGGCTCCCGTTTTTATGCATATTAATAAATATATATGCCTTCCCTCCCTCCCCGTCAACCTGTCTACTGTGAGTTTGTTTCACAGACTCAAGTTGTTGAACCTTCAGAGAAGGAGAAAAATTCTCTTTGCCCCTGCAGTTGAACATATGCATAGATACTCCTCAACTTATGGTGGGGTTAGGTTCCAACAAACCCATCGTTAAGTTGAGAATATTGTAAGTTGAAAATAGGTGTTTTGTAGGTATATGGGATGCAAAACACAAAACACAATATCCAAAAAATGCTGGAAGCACAATATATGGTAACCTATCAGTTGTTTACCCTCCTGATGGTGTGGCTGAGGGGAAGCTGTGTCTCACTGCCACTACCCAACATTGGGACAGAGTATTGTACCACATACTGCTTGCTAGTCTAGGAAAAGATCAGAATTCAAAAACCAAACTGTGGTTTCTACTAAATGCATATTGCTTTCCCACCATCGTACAGTCAAAAAATCATAAGTCGAAATAAATGTAAGTCTGTATATACATATATACACACACACATATCACATATATATACATGTACAAGTATTCTCTAAGAATATTATAATTGTACATTTCCCCTATAAATCTGAAAACTAAGTACAGAAAATCAGATTTCTTGGGACAATAAACAGGTCTCCTTTTTATAGAGAAATAAGGATTATTTAATTAATATCAAGTTTTATTTCTCTTAATAACAAAAACATACACTAGTTTTTATAGCTGGACCAGGTTTGCCACATTTGGATATATTCTTAAGGTACATTTGATGATCTTAAGTATATGAAGATCAGAATTATGTGATGAATTTTAAAAAATCGAAATCATTTTGGAGAATGAGGTTGGAATTTTTAACTTTTTTATTGATGCATGATTGATTATACGCATTTTGGGGGTACAGTGTTGATTATCACTATTTGTGTACAATATATGAAGATCATGTATTTGTTATTACAAATCATAATTAAGTGGGAATTTGAAATTTGTATTAGAATCAAGTCAAAGGATAATTCTTTTTGTAAACCATTTTCAAAACAGAGGACCAGTGTTAATTGGCAATTTATTAGTACAATCCATTTTTCACTGGTTCTTTCCTTAACTTGCTCACAAAGTAGTTATTTTGGGCTTTTGAGAGATACACAGCAGTCTCGTATATTACTTGAGTTCCTACCTTCCAGGCTGATGTTGGCTGCCCAAGAAGTCATTTGACAGTACCTCGGTTCTTCCTTTGCCAGCAAGCCCTACTGAGATAAGGGTGATATTTGTACCAAGGGTACAATCTCAGAATGTTCCAAAAGCCACAAACAAGATGCCATGGTGGTCTCAGTTATTCTGCATCCTCAGTGAGTCTAATAAACATTACATTGCACAGAGAAATGGGAGAGACACTTTCATGGGCTACCTCACATTTTGTCACCTTGCTTCTTGCAGCCTTTCTTCTGCCCCATAAAATAACACCCCACAAGAAAGCCTGTTTTCCGCATTTAGCTTTTCTCCATAAGGCTCTGCCACAAGTTCATGGTGTGTGAGACAACTATCACTTTGCCATTGCCATTGCCAATGCCTTTCCTCTCTATTGCCTGTATCTCTGAGCACTATTTCCCTCAATATTCTTAATAAAATAATGTGCAAATTGACTTCTAGTGGTCCTTTACCAGACATTCCTGGTATTGTATTCCAACAGTAGCAACATCTCCAGCTGAAATCCCAGTTACCTTTGTTTGGGTGACTATATAAGGGTCAATATCCAAACTTTGGAAGTAGGAAAATATGAACATTTGCATCAGATACATACTAATAGTAATGAATTTCATCACTGCCATTTAAGATATTGACATTTAAAGGCATGGTGTTTTGAGATTATTACAGAAAGTAGGATTTGTTGCAACACAAACATCCTCTAACAACATTTGTTTTGGGTGCTTTAAGATTTTCTCTTTCTTTCTTTAACATTCCAGGTTTCTCACCTCTTTGCAAAGCCTCATAACACACAAAAGTCATGCAGGGTTGCCCTAATCTAGTCTGTCTTCATCACTGCAACCCCAGGAGCAACTCATATACAAGACCTTCTCTGCTTTTTTGCTTCTGCTATTGCTTCTACTCTTTATTTAAAATATTTTAACTCTTACTTGTACATATTTGTGGGGCACGGCATGTCATTTCAGTATGTGCGTATACTGCACAGTGATTCACTTAGAGTAGATAACATGATCTTGTACCCGTTAGTCTACCACTTTTCCTCTCCTCTTGATGTACTGCTTACCTTATAATCATTAATGATTGTTTAATAAATGAATGAAAGACTACAGTTTAAAATCTGAGAAGAAACACTGTTCATCTCAGATAAGAGAACCCGTTCTTATTTTAATAGAGGTCTGCAAAAATGATACCTGGAAATTTCAAAGGCCCATAATTTGGCTGCAGGAGGTTTCTTTGGATTTTGCATTCATTGCAACTCCTCTCAGTCTACACATAAATAAAATTAGTCCTCTGCATACTCATCAAAGCCCACATATAAACAAATGCTTTTGCTGTGGTCTTTCTGTCCATAGCAATGACTAGACAATCCGGGATGTATATGAAAGTAATGGAGTAGAGAAAGAATGGGAGAGCCCTCCTCAGATCAGCCAAGTGAGTATTTTAACCTGAGACTTCCTTTAAAGCTGTTTAGAATCAGTCTGGCCTTCAAAGCTAATCTTAGTTGGGACATCTTCGAGACAGGATGCCCTTTCTCACCGCTCCTTATTATAGATACTTGCTAGTACTTGTGCATATATTTTTTGCAAAAAGTTCCTTTTAGGGTAATAATCAGGAAATTATATAATTTCAGGGAAGAAAAACAAGACATAAAGTGACCTAAGCTTATCTTTATCTGATGCTATAGGACATTGGAGAACAGCAATTGGATTCTCCTGGACAAAGGACTTGCTGCCTGTTGAGAACATAAATCCATAGAGAAAGAGACATGCCCTATGAGCAAGGAGCTTATCGCTTAGCAGGAGAACCAAAGAAAATAGATAATTATAATAACTTGGAAGAAAAAAGAAGAGAAGACTAAACAAATTCCTAACCATCACCTGCTTATTGTCCAAACTTAAAATGCAAACAACTATATTTTCAAAATTAAGGCAATCCAAATATAATCAAAGGCACATTTTTTTCACTTAAATAAAAATGAATCTTATGATAATTTTAAATAACAAGAGCTGTTTCTACTCTGAGAGGCGAGAATAAGTTAGAAATTTCAAAACTTACTTTATATACTATGGGTACCTAATAAATAATTGCTTACTTAATTCTGATGGTGACTGGATGGTAAATGGCAAAATTTTAAGACTTGATGGTATAAAATAATAATAATATTTCATTTCCTTTTTTCTCTTTTACAAAATGAATCAGTGAATTTCCATCATATAGGGATTCTATTTTGCAAAACTATCAAAGTAGAATAAAAGAAGTGTCTTTTACTTACATTTTCCAACAAATTTTCACAATGCATATATGTAAATACATGTAACAAATGTGTAGCTTGCATAAAATAATTAAACAGGAAAAACATCAATGCTCAATTTTTTTCAAGAAGGAAAATAATACTAAATAGCAATTAATACAGAATACGGAACAAAAAATATATTGGATAATGTTTGTAAATAACTTACAACTTAATCTATATCAATATTTATGTTAATTCTTAATAAATGATGTATTCATTTTTTTACAGAAAATTGAATTTATCCCAATGAAACATTTGAGGTAATATATTGAATTCAAAGAATCCCTTCTGGTGTAACTAAAGACTGCTTCCTGAAAGAGATAAAGCTGGCTTTTGTATTTATCAATCTGATATTGAATTCAACAAATCAGATAAGCAACCTGAAATGTGTAACGAAAACCTATTTTTATGAGTCGATAATTACAAGAAAAAGACAAATAGCTACTATTTATTTTTTCCCGTACACATGACATTTATTTCTACATTATTAAAGAGGCTGCACCTCTAAACTTGTCCCCTTTATTTACCACAGCAGAGCATGAATGTTTCTTTTTTTTTTTTTTAAATTATACATACATGTGGGGTATAATGTTAATTTTCAATGACTGTGTAGAATATGTGGTGGTTAAATCAGTATAGTTAGCTTATTCATCACTACAGTCCTTTACCTGCTCTATGCCCAAAATCTTAGGTGCATTATTTTCTATAATTCTCACAACAGCCCCATAAGAAAAGTTGTGGAAAGATTGAGCTCGCCCATGATCATAGTGGGGAACTAGGATTCAAACTGAGATGTGGCCAACTCCAAATCTAGTGTGTCAGCCTCTGTCGTGTTGGTCCTGTGTGAAATAGCACCTCCCTATTTGAATACTGCTCTGTTCCCCTATGTCATAAATCCCCTACCACTTGTCCACAGACACCAAAGCTAGATGGACAATACCTGCCATTTAACCTAATATATTCAGCGTACAATGCAAACACGAAGTTTTTTCAGTAATATAGGGAATTCCTTCTTTACATTTTTCCTTATATCCCAGTTTTTTCTTCTCTATGCACAACATAGCACTTTTGTTCAGTATAGGGAGACATCTGTGCTATGTGCAAAGAGGATACATTTTGATTTTCTTTCTCATAAGGAAGAAATACCACAAAATGAGAAAATGCACAAATGCAGTGCTGAGAGGTTGAAATAAATTGCCTATTCTTTAACTGAAATACAGCTTATGTTTACAGGCAGAGCTACTTTCAAATTTGAGAGGTGAAAATACATGATGAAAAGGAAGAAATAACAGTAGAAAGAAAGATTAAGAAAGGCTTGCTCTAACTTGCCTTCCTGTGCAATTGTACTTATTAATATTAGATCATCGTCAGTAGAACCCCTTTGGTGACAGCAGTAGCGAACTCTCATTGAAATCTTTGAGTTGCATGACAGGAAACTTCAATTCATCAAACTAAGCAATCCAGCACTTCACATCATGCATATTAACTGTGTATGATAATGGTGTATCCTCACCAAGTACACACATTAAAGACACATACGTCAAAGTGAAATACTCTGTGCCATGTTAGAAATGTCACTAATGCTTAAGGTTTATTTTTTTCCAAAACATATTTTTCAGTTTTGTTTTCAAAGAAGGTGTGTATGTGAGTGTGGATATGTGCATGTGTGTGTGTGTTTGGTTGTATTTCCTTCATTTTCTTTTTGTATGACTGGTGATTTCTTGTAGAATGAGAGAGTAATGTTTTGCTACTTTTGATTCCATATAAATTAAATCCAAGTGGTCTTTTTCATATCTTAATTTATTCAAGAATAAAGTCCACGGTTGGGAGATAGATGTGTTGATGATATAGTATATATCTATTTATCTATCTATCTATATATTTATCTATCTATATATAAATCTGTTTATCTCTATATAGATAGATACTATATATTTAACTATATCTATCTATCTATCTATCTATCTATCTATCTATCTATCTATCTATCTATCTATCTATCTATCTATCTCTCTATATATAAAATAAAAGGTTAGGTACTCAGTGAAATAAAATTACCCAACCATGAATGATTTGGTATATAATATCAGACATTTTCTGACTTAGAATGACTCTCAACCCAGCTTGCAGGGAGTCGTGAAAGGAGAGGAGTTAGTCAGATGCTTTAAAAAAATCTTGTAATCCTGTCTTTCAGGAGGGGACATGACGTTTTGGTAAATTATAAAGTAGAGGGTGCCGGTGCCTTTCAGTAGATGTAAAACGCTTCACTTGGTACTAATGTACATAAAGCAATTAGTTACTTGTCATGAGGGGTGTTCCCTAAGGCAGTGCACTTTCTCCATTAGTATTTATATCTACATGCCATTATACATCGGGCAGCACTAAATAGATGAGATATGTTTAGAGAACTACTGAAGTCATGTGCCATCAAGAAGAGATATTAGCAAACATTACTAGCATACAGGTGGAGTTGGATCACTTAGACAGTTTCCAGTTAGATATTTATAAATGCTTGCTGAAAATGCAACATAGAGAACTGATTAATTAACCCTTAGAGGATAAGTTATTTCTAGAATTTATTGGTAAGTATTTTTTGCTAGTGAGTTCAATGATTGTGACAGTTTTGTCAGAGGTCATCTCCTCCCTCTACGCTTCCCAGAATACCCTGTCCTCTTCAGCTGGAAAATTCAAAGTTCTCTTCTGTTCAGAAAATATCAAAAACATATTAAAAGAAACTCAATTAAAGGATCTTAAATATAAATCCAATCACATCCTGTCACATCTTAGGCTTAGGATATAGATCTCAAATAAAAGCAAGATTATGTTATTTTATTTGTCCTTAAATATATTCTTATTTATTTACCTTTCTCTCTTTCCATGCTAAACTCTTGAATATTCATAGGTTTTAAAAGATAATCTTGGCTCTTTTCAAATATATGTTCTATTTAAAATCTATTGTTTTGATTCACCAGTTTTTCCATTGAAATTATTAAACCATAATCTCCTTAATTCACTAGACTTCCAGAAAATATTTATAAATATCTCATATATTTAAGGTATTGAAAATTATTAGAGAGTCAGTCCTCTGGGACTAGCACTCCATGGGGTTTATATGTTGTTTAAAACTTGCCACACTGTGTGTTATGTACCTCTACATATATAGATCTCTTTCTGACACTTACTTACAATGTATTTTCAGGCCAGGCACAATAATATGCACAAATAATACTGAACTCCTGTAATGCTAAAGCCTTGAATCAGGGTTATTCTTGGTATTTGTTGCAATAATTTTAAAACATTATTTATTATTAATGTAAAAATCATGGCCCCTTTCCAAATAAGTTCCTATGTTTCATTATGAGAAAGGATATAAAAGGATTGGTAATAGCCTTGGAAATATCAAACTTATCCATACACATAAATTTTTAAAATACAAAAATATAACATTGTACTGGTATTTATTAGAATTATTACTATTTAATGAAATTTATTGTTATTGCATACTTGAAAATTCCAAATATTATGCATAGAAGGGAATATGAATATAAGGTAGTTAATTTAAAGCTTTCAGACATACAGAAGTTTTGAATCTTAAGGAATTTAAAATTCATCGTTTGCTTACCAAAGTTTTTGGGTCAGTATATATTTACCTAATATTTTGTGAGCAAAAATTGTCCATGGCTTAAAACATATAATATTTCTCTAATTCATGTCTTCTGAGCCTTAGAAATTAACTATCATGGAAGCTAAGTAAGAGTCACTTTTACTTATTATATTTTTGTAGCTACTTGGATAGTAAGACATAGAATAAAGAAAATTGGATTATAAAATATAATTATATAACTCTTAAAACAAGAAGAGAAAGATATTGCTACATGCACATTGCTGTTTAAATTTCTCTTCTGTGCCTGGGCCCTTAACAATATCATACAGAGTTGAGGCATTTGGTATGCAGAAAAAAACATGCAGTGTCCTTGAAGGATCTTTTCTATTGTGAATCTTGGACAGGGAGAATTTAGTCTTGAGTATGTACTCAATGTAAAATCTATACAGAATTAAAAAGACTGAATAGTCTGGAAATATTTCTAGATCAACATCCCTCAAAATAACTCAGAGAGAAAAATTCTTGCCAGAAAGATTTAAAATACTGTACATGATGGGCCACTCAAGATGGGATCTAAGGGTTGTCAGCCTTCCCTCTAATTATAAAATCCTACAGAACCTCATTTCATTGCTGTTTTCCAAACAATAACTGTACAAGTGTACTTCCAAATATTACCCCGGCCTCAAGAAAAGTCTTATAAATTAGCCAATATAACTGAGTTGACTGTGTAGTGAAACATAGTATCTGATGAATATGTCATTGTTAATTTTTCTAATTAACTTAATCATTGCAAACATGTTATGAAAGGTTGAGGTGAAATATACAAATTATATCCGTTTATTTCAGCATTAAATATGAAAATCTCAAGTCAGCTTTTTTCTAAATGTTAGGATAATAATAAATTCATTTTTTAAGTAAGCATTACAAAACCTAGTCCAATCTCTAGGAAACGTTGCCAACTTTTTTTTTTTTTTCATTTATGACAACACACTGGGATAAGAGTAAATACTAATCTCTCCAAAATATTTCATTTAAATATTGATTTGTCAAGCCTTTTTGCAAGGTTATACAATTAAAGGTATCAGCTGAGTTATGTTTCAGGTTTTTACCTGGTTTTGTTTCAAAGAAGGAGAGAAAGGAGTTCAGAAACTGGCCAACAGTCCATTAAACAGATATGTAATGAGTAAGTACTTAGTGCAAAATATACTGCTAGGTAGGACTGGCTAGATAGTTTGCAGGCCCCAGTGCAACAGGTAATTTTAGGGACCCCTGTCCAAAATTTAATAATTTCAAGATAAAGACAGCAGAGCGTTAAACAAAGCCCAGGCTGCAAGCCCATGAAGCTGGCCCAGCTGCTGCTCCATATGGAAGACCTAAGGACGAATATGACAATTTTACTTGGGGTCAAAATGAGGAAGGGTATAGGGAGGTGTATTGTGCTACCCTTCACCTGGAAGCTAACCTGAATGATTGCTTTTATCTTAGAGAATCAGGAAAGGTTTGTGAAAAAATTGTTATCTGAAAGATGTGCTGGGTTTAGCATGGTTAAAATGGGGAAATAAAATTATTTTAGACAAGGGCATGTAACAGTGTAAGCCTGGGGATAGAAAAGAGCAACGTGTGCTAGATGTAGTGTGTAGATTGAGTTCATGTAGAACAGACAGGAGAGATAAAGTTAAAATTATAGGTTGGGATCAAAACAAGGGATGACATGAATGCTAGTATAGTGCATTTGAATTTCACTTTGTAAGCAAATGGCAGCCCTTGAGTGAAATGGGTGTAGAAGATGAGGAGAGATACTAGGGTCCAATGTCTAGTTAGTGAGCCAGTTATACTAGTTATCAGGGCCTGGATTAGAGAGACAGCAACAGAAGTGGAAAACAAGGACTGATATGAAAGGCATTGCAAGTGAAGTATTGATATACATGGGGACAGTGGAGAAGGATTATTTAAGTGACAATGACAATCAACTCAGTCAAAAGGAAGAAAAAAAAGGAAGCAATTCAGAGATCATTCCCTGAAAAACTAAATGCTAAGTCTATTAATGAACATGGAAGTAGGAAGTATGCTATGCAATAGAAAGAAATGATTTGGGATAAACTGAAAGAGATTAATTTTAAAAAGTAAGAATAATAACATTTGAGAGCACAGATGGTTATATCCGTCGGTAGGTAATAGAAAAATGTAGTTTTATGTTACTATCTTTTTCTGCAACAGGACAGTCAAGGACTTGTAAGTGCATCATTTCTGGATTTTCAGAAAATTCAGAAAAGTCCCTTTCTATGTTGCGTTAGAAGAATGCAATAGTAATCCAGTCATCTTTTTTTTTTTTTTTGGTTCCCTGAATTGCTCATATTCTTCAAATCAATAAACATGTATGGATCACCCACTAAGTACCAGGCACATTAGAAAGCACTGGGAAATAAAGCACGAACAAGGAAAAATGTCCTCAACCAGTCCATAGACCTACAGGGAAAAATGAAGATTATCTTCTTTCTGATAGCAGTATGGTGCCCAGAGGAAAGAGAAAATGAGGCTTTCTGAGTGAATCAAGGAGTCTTTCCTAATGGTGATCTTTAAGGGGCGATTTTACAGTCTTGAATGTATATCTAACTGTCTGTATTCATTAAAATGTTATGAAATCTGTAGCAAACTATTTTCTGCAGCTCTTCCAAAGACAAATGTAACAAATCAAATACTTGGGTTATAATGAAATATTTGCTGTTCAAATATTTTTATACCTTTTTGCTAATAAAAGTAGACAGAAGTGGACTTTAATAAGTATTAAGAATGCAGTGGACTAAGTATGAAAACACGGTACCTGTAGTTTTTTTTTTTTCTGATTTTTTCTTCTTATAAACTTAAATATCTCTTTTTTAACTCAAAATTTCAGTTATGTACACTTTTAAAACATAGTTGAATGTTGCATAATTCAGCCATGTGTGTTTTAGGACAAATATTGGGAGATGCTATGTTCAGTACCAATGTCTATACCATTTAAACAATGGAAGCATCAGGTAAGTAACAACATTTGGACAGCAAGTCAATATGACTATGAAAGGTCTCCAATAATGAGCAAATTCAGACCAATGCACAGTTTGAGTATTTGGCCTCCTTATTGACAAAGGTTGCTTTCAATCACACTTTATCTATTACCGTATCAATCATCACTGTAAATGAATACAATGTTATCATTGACAAAGACATCACTTAGGCTGAGAAAGTAAAGGTTCTAAATAACAAAATAATGAATGGTAGGTTATTCACTGCAGGAAAATGAAAAATACACCTTAAGAATCTATTGATAGGGTGGTAGAGATTTTGGGGACCAATATGAAAAAAAAATGTGTGTTGCTCACAAGGGCCTTGAAATAGATAATAATTAATATCATTGTTATTTATTAAAATTCATGCAGCTGAGTACTTTCCTTGGTAAACAAATTAAGATATAGAATTGAACTGATAAAAATGATTTACATGCATGATTAAAATATTGGCAGCCTTATAGAGTGAAATGTCACTATTTTGCTGTACTTTCAAGTTTTACATTTCCTCTCTTTGAATCCCTGTCAGCCTTCATGAACAGCAGAAAGTTTAATCAATGCTTGAGGTAGCGATAGCATAACATTGAATATATCTCTTGCTAATAGTCAAAATGGTGTTTAGTAAGCATCATAAAGTAAAACAACATACCCATATATACTAATAATCATATTATAAATTAGTGTTTTGTGTTTTTATTTTATTTTTTTAAATACCGTGCCTATAAAAGAAGCTGTATTTTCACTAAATTGTTTTATAGTTACTGGTTTAGCTTAAAGCATTTGGGTTGCAATAAGAAATGAAAAGATCAGGAAATTCAAAATGTTTATTTATAACACTTGATACCAATTTTTAAAAAAAATTCTGTGATGCAAAGCATGTGTACAACAAGATTGTGTGTGTGTTTGTGTGTGTGTGTGTGTTAATATTCTTTAAGGACTTGAATTTAGTTTGTGATTTTGTTCCATTTTAAAGAAAGATCTTATTAAGGTTCACATTAACTCAGATAAAGGAAAGAAAGTGTGTTGTCTTGCCATAAAGAATGTGAGATATTCATTTAGGTTAATTTGTTAATTTTAAATAAATTCTAGGAATTCAGGAAACAAAAGAAGGGGAAAGACGGTTAAAATGGCAAAGGAAATGAAGTGAGAAATTTCCAGCAGATTCAGCTGAATGAAGAGACTATGTGGAATAGCATGACACATTTGGTCATTAAGGAAAATCATACAAATGAGTGTGAGAAATGGATGGACAATTTTATAGTAGAGGGTAGGAAGAGCATGCAAAGAGTAGATGCATAAAGGTCACAAAGAAGGAAAATGGGAGGAAAGAGGCTTACAGCAATCTACCTTTATTAGGCCGACAATTACTACTCACCTAGAAATTGCTTCTCAGGCCTATGAAATATCTGAGCTGTTAAGCATAAAGGAAATACTGTTGCTACTTATGACTGTTTTAAATGATCAGGATGTATGCCCTCTTCAAAGCTTTTGAGACAACTTTTTAAATGGAAAGCTAAACTTAATTTGCTTTCAAAATAATTTCTGTAGGTTGACTTTATTTTGCTGCTATAAATACAAAATGTAAAGCTTGATGTTTAAAACTTTTGTAAAATAAAAAAAAATAAGCAAATTACTTTTCAAACAAATAAATTTTTATTTAAGATATATTTTCACATAACACAAAATGAGTAGACATATCTTCAACAAGCAAAAAAAGATAGGGCTATTATCAAATACATATTATATTTGCAAATTTAACGATATGTTAAAATTAAACTATATGATTTTTTCTCTTATAACTCACTTATATTAAAAACTTATATCCAAATTTTCATTCTTTTTTTTTTTTTTTTTTTTTTGGCATATATCTCTCATCATATGTCCCATATCCTTGTTGAATATCTAGGTCATTGACTTCTGAATTGAATTTTATGAGGTAGAGTAGCTTTTGATATTAGGCCATAAAATGATACTGCTATTTACACCTTCTCTTTTGCTCCAAATCTTGACACATTTTGCCCTTGATTGTAACTGTATTTGCAAATAGATGCCTTTTTTACATGTTTTCTAGACTCAATATTTTATAGAGAGAAGAAACATACTATTTCTCTAACCAAAGGGAATAAATAAAACACTGATCTAGGCCATTCGTTAAATCACAATTTGACCCTTGACACAATAAGTTACAAACCTTAATGCAAATGAGGATTTTAATTTTTACTTCACGAAGCATATTGCCACAACATTGAAAAACTTTTGTATACACCAGAACATCTTATTTAATATTTCATTTTAAAAGGTTGAATTTATTATAAATAGAAACAGGAAAAATAAAAGGAAAATTAAAAAACCTACAGCAAGATGCATTTTGTAATTTTAACACAGAAGTTTCAGACTATCAGATTACCCTACCTCAGTGAAATGGGCATAACACAGACAGATTCTTATCTGATCACAAACTAGAAATAGAAACCTGGAGACACTGAGCAGAGTTTCTGATCAGTATGAAGAAAGAGATCACACGTAAAGTTATTTTAATTTTCCCAATGTAAAATAATTTATGAGAATGAAGTTTGTTTAAAGAAGAGGTGTTGCTCAAATGTTGGAAAAAATCCCTAAAAATGAGCAAAATGTTAAGAACTGGCGAGCAAAAAAAAAAAAAAAAAAACATTCCTTCCTGATAGATTCAGAAGGAAAATTCTAATAGTCACATCATAAAATCCTGATCTGTGTGTCTTAGCTACAGCTAGAGGAAAGGGGCGAGAGAGGGAGAATAACTGAGGATGTTATTAATGCATGTGAGTAGCACTTAGCATTTGCACCTCAGAAGTATTACCAAATTCTGAGCTAAAAGCAAAAAGTAAAGTGTTAACAATAGTCCAAAAGGAAATGAAATAATTTACTATATTTTATTCAAGTAGAGGCTTAGAGACTCAAACTTTATTGTTTGCTAATTTATGTACTCATGGATGTTAGAGCTGAAATATCTCAGAAGATTCCTAGGTCTAGCCCAAGATTTCAAGCAAATGTGGCATTTGTGTCTTTATTTTACAGAAAAAAAAATCTGAGAACTAGAGAGGGTTTAAAAATAATTATAGCAACAAAATAGCTACTAAATATACAGATAAAATAATAAAATAATGTCACTAACACAGTAATAGCCAACATATATAACCATACAAATACGTATTTTTTTTATTTACTGTAGTTTAGCATGACTTTTCAAAGGAGAAATATTACCAGATAGTTACTTTATTCAGTTTCTGACCATCCCGATTTCTCTAAATTATTAATTTTGCCAAGATGTTGTGGATCTCTGTTCTTTAGTAATTTAGCTAAAACAGTTTGTGGGGGTAAAATGGCAGCTGTAATTAACAAGAGCATGTTGTCGATTGAATAAATTTGTCTTAGTTTATTCTAGGTCAGATTATTCTAGTTTTGTCTGAGATAACGTAGCTTATTTCACTCAAGTGATGAGAAAATAGGAATCTTTGGAACTCTGCAAAGATGCTGGACAAGTGCCTACTACTGGTTTAAACTACAAGTGGTCAAGAGATTCATTTGTCCACTCTGGAAGTGTTTACTAAAGTACTCTGCCTGACAGCTTGCATGTATTATTTCTACACCTCACAAGAAGCTTGCAAATAAATTACCACACCCACTTCACAGGTGAGAAAATCTAGGCTTAGTGAGCCAAGTGACTTACTGACAGTTACAAGCCTAGTGAGGGGGCACTGGGTCTGTATGATTTTAGAGCTCAGGCTATCTCTGCAAACCCTTGCAAACTCCCTTCACAGCTGTCAAATCATACTCTGGAATTCCATCATTTATTACCTATCGGATGATGCAATCTATCGGTGATAAGATTTTGAGCCCAATACGCACTCAAATGGGAATATAAAGAGGAGTTATTATAGGGTTGATTAGAAGTCTATGGGTTAATACATACTATTTCTCATAGATATATTAACCTATCTGTTTCAAATGTGACTTTGCTCATGTCCAATGCCTGCTCCAAATGTGCACACTTAATCTTCATGATTCGTTTGAACTTATTTGTTTTTATGGTTACTTACATGCTTGAATTTTTAGCTGAACAAAAAAAGAGAAGGGGAAGCACAATTGTTTATTTATTAGTTAGTTCAAAATTATCTAGAGAGTCTCTTATGTACGAGGCATCATTCTAGATATTAAGGATGCTGACACAAACCATCCAGTAATTTCATGGAGAACACAAGAATAATTAGGATGGAAAATAATCTCAAACTAAGGGAATCATTTATGTAAAAAATGAATTGATTCTTTAATTGTAGATGCAGCTAGCTGTTTGTTTTCTAAGAATTGCACTTAAGTGGTGTAAAATAAAATAAATAAAGTTTCAGAATAAAGTTCGCAGTTAATTTATTGTTACCTAAATATCGGTACTTAAATCTCAGTTTATAAACTATAATCCCCTCATTCACAAATCATTTGCTTAGATTTTAGAAATATGATTTCTATTAAAATCAATGGGAAGAGTGTGGCTTCAAACTCTAACCAGTACTTTGAAAAATTACCCCTATGAAGTATTACAAGTCTTTCCAGCTGTTGATATTAATATTTACCAAAAGTTAAATTTAGAAAATGTCCACAGATGAAAACAATTTTATCAGAGTTTTTTAATCCTTCTTTTTGCATAAAGTAGCACATTGAACCATTCAGAGAGCGTTTTCAAGTAAATTAAGATTTTTTATAGGTTAAAAAATTATTACTATTATTATTATTATTATTTATTTATTTATTTATCTTTTTTGTCTTTTTCGTGACCGGCACTCAGCCAGTGAGCGCACCAGCCATTCCTATGTAGGATCCGAACCCGCGGCGGGAGCGTTGCCGCGCTCCCAGCGCCACACTTTCCTGAATTCGCCACGGGCTTGGCCCCCAAAATTATTATTTTTAAATTGAAATCAAGAAAAATATACACAAAAAGAAGAAAATACTAATTTTATATAATCTAAAAGCAAAAATATTAAAATATATCAGAAGTACATTTTCTAAAATGTATTCCATTTGAAAAAGACTTCCTGAAATTCCATGGAATTTCTATACATGAAAAAAAATACACAATTTGTATAATATTCTCGTGAAGATATGAGAATCTATGTTGAAGACAAAATCAGAACAATCAGTGCCTTGTCCACTTAAGACTAAGATTCCTCAAAATACGGAAATAAAAATGATTAGTTAATATCAGTTAAGTACATATAGTGATTGTGGTTATGGGGAATGACAAAGGTTTTCTTGTGTAATTTTCAAAGTTAACAGTATGTCACTAATCTGCGGTGTCTGCTCTGCTCTCTTCCATTGCCTCCTCAAGACTAACAAAGCAGTACTTTTCAAGCAATCAATGGATCTGGCTGTATCATTTATTAATACTAATTTAATAACAGTAACAGCAACAACAACAATAACAATATATATATTTTTAATAATACATTACTATTTACAAAGCATTTTCTTTTACTTGCAGTTTTTCATTCAATCCTTTCATGAACAACTCGGAGCACTGCATACGGCTGCAGGCAGGTGATGCTCTCTCTAATAGACTCTGTTGCAAACAATCATGCCTAGAATTAAGCAATCTGGAGGCTGCATTTCCAGGTCCAGCTCCCACCTCCTTGCTTACCCCAAGCTCCTCTTTGTTCCCATGGCTTCCACTACTTCCACTAAAGTAGCCCTTAGTAATATATTTTTATGAATGCTTGGTTATGTATCTGTCTTCTCAGCCACACTGTACATTTCTTGAGGCAGGACCCCATATTTTTATCCTAAGAATCGATATACATTGTAAGTACCAAGAAGATTTAAAAGCTTTTAGTAGAATGAATTAATGAATCTTTAATTGTCAGATGAAAAACAAAGGCCAAAGGGGGAAAAAAAGACCTATTTCTAATACTCATTGCTAGTGTGTTGGCTTTTTCAGATGGGGCTGTGCTTAGCTTTTCAATACGGAATGAATTTCATGTGGGAACTGGCTTTTTAGAAATACAAAGACCTTGGGCCGAGCCCGTGGCGCACTCGGGAGAGTGCGGCCCTGGGAGCGCAGCAACGCTCCCAACGCGGGTTCAGATCCTATATAGGAATAGCCGGTGCACTCACTGGCTGAGTGCGGGTCACAAAAAAGACAAAAAAAAAAAAAAAAAAAAAAAAAAAGAAATACAAAGACCTCAGCTAACATAAATGAAAACATAAGTTAATTCTGCCAAATATATAGAGTATTTGACAATTTTTAAATCTTAAACTTTACACTTACCCTAAATCATCAGTCTTGGTATGGTGTAGCATGGTGATTAAAACTGTAAATTCTGGGCCACCCTGTGGCTCACTCAGAGAGTGCGGTGCTGTTAGCACTGAGGCCGCGGGTTCGGATCCTATATAGGGTTGGCTGGTGCGCTCACGGGCTGAGCGTGGTGCAGACCACATCGTGCCGAGGGTTGCCATCCCCTTACTGGTCAGAAAAACAAAAAACAAAACAAAAAAAACCCTGTAAATTCTGAGATTGTTTGGAGCCACACTGCTTGACCTTGTACAGGTTACATAACTTCTTTGTGTCCCAATTTTCTCATTTATAAAATATAAAATACTAATGCTATTTTCATCATAAGGTTGTTATGAGAATTCCTTGAGAAAATACATGAAAAATTATGCAAAGTAGTACTTGGAAAACAGAAAATTTTCAACAAATGTCATCTGTTATTATCATTACTATTCTATACTCATTTTTCTCTGCTTCTGAAGAGTTTGCATGGCCCTGGACACGAACACATCTGACTCTTTCAATTACCTATAGCCAAATATTCTCTGAATGGTAGCCAGCTCTTATACCCTAGAGAAATTAAATACTGTTGTCAGTGGCAGAATTTTCTATTCAAAACATGGGTTTTTTTTTTTTTTTTTGAACATTTGAAAAGATTCATTTCATTCAAAGTTGCATCAAAGTTGTGTTTCTATTGTTAAGGTAGAAGTGAAGGTCAAGAACTTTTGTATCATTGGCAGATAAATGTTTATAACCGTGTTTCAAAATTACATTAGTAAAATTCCATTTAGTTTTAATTTGACCTATATATCTTATAAAACATAGCATTTTAAAGTATAGTATTATCTTAAAATAGTATTTAGTTTTTCTCTTCACCTTGAAATTATCTTAACTGAAAAGGAGGTGGCAAGTTCACCCTGAATCTACATACAAACTGTAATTACAAATGGGAAAAAAAGTCATTATTTCCAAAGATGTTACTAATAGCTCACTTTATAGCCTTATTTCTGTTTTCTTGTTTATTTTTAATTTAGTCAAGATTATCTCCCTTTTAAAAATATAGAATTATCTAAATATTTTAATTTTTTGTGCTTTTATTCATTTGAAAAAACTTGCAACACTATTTAACTTAGTCTTTAAATTGAGTGAGTGCTAAGTAGTTCAAGGTTACCAAAATGTTCCTAGATTAAACCTTATATCTTTGCCTCTGTCTATATTATAGTTTGAAAGACTTTAAGAAAGGTCTTGAACATTTTAAATATACTGAATAAAAGTGTAAAAATAGAACCCTTCATCGAGATCTACATTGCATAAACTAACTGGGATGTCTAAAATATGTGTTTGGCTGTCTGGCTTTTTTACTTATTTTGTTATTTGACTTTATATAATAAGTCTGTTCTTAAATAGTGTTAATCACCTGAGGATGTCAAATAAGTTTATTTTAGAGACAGTAAGTAAACACGCAAGTCATACATTCCATCAAAAAATCCTGGTGTTCATTGTAATCATAGGACAATGAATTAAGAGTACAGGATCCTTTAATGATGAAGGGAATAGAGTAAGTCATTGCCTTTTTTAGTATGATGAATATTTATTCAGAACTGTCAGGAATACTTACTACATACTATGTCATGTTCATTAAACATGTTATACAGCAGTCTGTCAGAGAGAGAATCAAAAGATCTTCCAGAGAAAAATATGCTTCACAAGCAACAGAGGTCATCATTAATTCAAAAACAGAATACTCCATTCAAAACAATATATTTTTTCTGCTCCTTCCTGAACATCCAACCTTCAAAATTCAGTGAGATGGCATCACAAATAAAGTAGAGCATGAATAAAAACCAAGATTTTCCTTTCATATATATTAGAAAATTAGAACAGGATTGTTACATTCCTGAGAGTTGAAAGCTTTAGTACACAAGCTTATCAAAAGAGAAACAAATATATTTGTATAGGATTTATGGCTAGAAAATAACCAGTAACCAGCCAGCACAGCTGTAATACACTACTCCATAGATTATATCATCACAAAATGTTGATAGAAATGGTAGGAGATGAAAGAAAAAGAGGAGGAAGAGGAGGAAGAGAAGAAAGGAAAAGGAGAAAGGAGGTAAGGAGAAAAGAAAGCATGCGCTGTTAAAATCTCTACAGCAGAACACGGATGGAGCCCTCATCACCTGGTATTCTATTCTTCATATGAACTATGAAGAATAAATAATACGAATTAGTGTATTTACAAATGTAAGTGAAAAGTATAAAACAACTGGTTAGATAAATTTACATTTTCATAACAGTTCTGTTAATCTTGAAATTTAAATACTGAAGACGGTGTATTTATAATTTGCTTCTTTAACCAAATATAATATACATATTTTGAAAAAGTTATTTGCTTTCAACTTTATCTTTAATTTCTAGAAGAAAAATAGAAAATGCCTGTGAGAGGTTGAAAAGCAGCCTAGCGATGATTATTTCTTGGGTGTTAGAATGGGCTTCCTCGGGGAAGAGGCATGATGTAATCCCTAGAGAGCAGTAAACCGTTCTAGGTACTTCTGGGATGGGAGTGTTGCATGTGGGAACAGCTATTTAATACTGCCAAAGGGGAATTAGTAACACCTCTGCTGCTTCTTTCCTAGAGTTGACTAACATTTATTGATTACTCTCTTTTTCTGCCGAGTATTATAATAATAAGATCTGTATTTATTTACACTACACACTAGTTATAAGAATATGAACAATTTTTATTTTACTTTTCCTGATCTGAAAGTGGGGGCAGTAATATTTATTTTTCCTACTCACAAAAATAATCAATTTCTTTGAGATGATATAGATATAATACAGGTAGAAATACAAAAAATATCTGTAATGTATATCAAAAATCTGCTACAAATATATGCTTCAAATTAAGCAAGGTCATCATTCATACAAAACATATAGTCTGTGTATAAGTCTGTTTCTGTTGCTTATAACAGAAATACCTGAAACTGGGTAATTTGTAAAGAAACAACATTTACTCCTTACAGTTTTGGAGGCTGGGAAGTTCAAAGTCCTGGGAACACGTCTGGTGAGGGTCTTGTTGGTGGCAACTGCACACAGCAACACAAGGTCTCACATGGTGGATGGTGGAGCTAGAAGAGCAAGAACTCCTCACATGCTCTCCTTTTAAAGCCATCAGAACCACACCCACAACCACCATTAAACCATCTATAGATTAATCCATTCACTAAGGCAGGGTCCTCACAGTCTAATCACCTCATCAAGGCCCCACCTTTCAATTACATAGTAAGATTTCCCACCCTCAACAGTTACAGTGGGGATTAAGCTTCAGTAAGATTGGGGGGATTTTCAATTCACAGCATTCAAGCTAAAAACAATAGTATTTTGTTTTTCTACTCCTCAGCCACTTCGCTGATTATTTTTCCTTACTTCCCATGGCATCAATCTCCCAAAAATTCTCTCAAATATATTACTTCACAGGATAGATCCCCCCAAAATTTATATCTTGTTTAAATAAGTGTGTGATATAACTGCTTATTGGTATAAAAATAAAACATTTTGAGATAAAATTTTTGTGGAAACTGACCTGGAAATTACAAATAATTACCACATTTGAGTATGAAAAAATATAAATTATTTGTATGCATAGTTACTGTAATATGTAACGGTTTTTAATGAGTAAAAAAATGAAGACCGAGTTTTATAAAACCAAACAAAGAAGTCTAAAAGGTAGTGTATTTGAAATGTTATCTCCTAGAATGTTATTATTTAGCATTTCTATATTGATATAGAACACTTAATTAATGCACAGAAAAACACATTATAAATACAAGAAGAATCTTTGAAAATACTAAAAGAATTGCTGAAAATTTTTATATCTGCTTATATTTGATAACATCTTATTATACTCTGATTCTATAAACATAGACAATGTATATATGGCTTATAGAGCCCAACATAGGTGGCTTTCTTAATCAGTAGCTGATTTTATAGCCCTATCAGGTGACAGTCTCTTGTGCTTGGTTATCTGAATTGAAAATATAGTGTTACCCAGGATCAAAAAGCTATACATCTAACATTGGTTGGTTATTGAAAGAAAAAAAGTTCATATAATTTCAAGAAAAGTTGTCTCTATTTCTGCACTGGAGTTTTTTGAATATGAGTCTTATTTTCCAGTTGTACCAATTTCCTTATTTCTTTCACCATCATTACTATTTTTCCACTTGTGCATTTAAGAATTCTTGACATGCTTTGGCTTTCCTCACCTCCTCAGTTGCTGTCATTTCTCCCTTTCACATTTCTTTCAGATTTTCTTGTTCCCCCGACCCCACATGCCACCAACTAATCTAGGTCCTTATTGCTTCCTTGCTAGATTACTGCAATAGCCTTATAACTGATCTCTCTGGTAAGTTTCCTAACCCTACAGTTCATCTTGCATACGTTTGACAGACTAATTTGTCAGGGGCCAATGTGATCATTTTCTTCCTGGGTTAAAAATTGAAAAGGGCTTCCACTTATGTATCACATTAAATCCAAATTCTTCTGCCTGCCTTTCAATGTGTTTTATTATCTACCTCTCCTCCCTTTGCAAACTTATTTTATGGTATTATCCCAGAAAACTTATCAAAATGTCTTTTCTCTGGCTCTTCCAAATTCAATGATTAGTCCATAAATGTTCCATGCCTCCCTATTCCCCAACTGGATCAAATAAGAAGGTTTTCTTAACTTCTCTCTCTTAAACCATCCATCTTTAAAGTTCAATCATTTCACACATTTTCTGAAAGCCATTAGTTTATATTGATCTACTATCCTTTACTTAAAGTATTTATTTTCAGTTTTAATAAATTAAGTATTTAATCTACTAATAACTAGTTTTCCTTTCTGAAACCATACATGCAGTGGATTGGATGGTCCCCCAATGTCATTGAAGCTTAATCTCCGCTGTTACTGTTGAGTGTGGGAAATCCTATTATAGTAATTGAAAGGTAGAGCCTTGAAGAGGTGATTAGATTGCAAAGACCCTGCCATAGTGAATAGTTTAATGATGGTCATGGACATGGTTATGAGGGCTTTAAAAGGAAAGCACACGAGGAGCTTTCTCTCTCCCTGCTCTGCCATTATGCCATGTGAGACCCCTGTGTCACTGTCACCACAAGCAAGACCCTCACCAGATGTGTTCCCTGGACTTTGGACTTCCCAGCCTCTGAAACTGTAAACAATAAATATTTTTTTCTTTACAAATTACCCAGTTCCAGATATTTGGTATAAGCAACAGAAACAGACTAATACAACACTCTGAGCCAAAAACTATGCTTAATATTTTACATTCATAATCTCATCCAATCTTCACAACAATCCTAGCGGGTTGAGTCTCTTAATGCCTACAGTTTAATGATTAAAACCTGAAGTTCTGGTCAAGATGGTGGAATAGACAGTCCCCAGCATCACTCTCTCCCACAAATCAAATAATTTCCAACTATAAAAATGTAACATCACCAAGCTGGGGCCACTGGAGCTCAGGTGAAGAGGAGTAGAGACCTATAGAACTCATGAAGGCAGGAGAAACCATGATGAGAGAAAGAAAAAACTGCTCTCAGCGTTTTAGCCTGTGGCCACTTTAATGCTGGAACACATGGAGCAGGAGCTGGCAGAAGCCGCAGCTGTGCCCTTTAGATGGAGTTACTTGGAGGCGGAAGAAGAGAAGAGGACATTGGTAGCCCCCAGCACAGCAAGACCACTAATAGGGCTCCCGTGGACCCACACAGGAGCGAGGAGCCAGAACAGCTGAAAAAGGGGAGCCATTCAGAGGCCGGTGAGTCAATGCAGGGGACCGGAACAGGGCCCGTCACATGGGAAGTGTTTGGAGCATGAGTGGTGGGGGAGACCAGCCCACCGGGAGAACACCGGGTCACAGCAAGGACAGCCGATTTGCCCCCCAATCGACACAGGACCACTCAGAGGAAACTGGTCAGGAATGCAGAATTGCATGGGGTGCAGTTTAATGAAAAACTCAGGCCCTGATCAGAGTTTCTACACAACCCAGGTGCACGGAATATCAGAGCTGGAAGTATCTGTAAGGTGAACCATTAAACCCTGAGCTGCACAAAATGTCTTCCTTAGGGAAACAGCAGCAAAGCAGCAATTTAGTCCAACCATACAGCTCAAGTGTTGGTTCCCACAGGAAGTTCCCTGTGTTAGAAGTAAGCAAAGGACAAAAAATTAGTTCTGGCCCAGGCACACCATAAATGCCTTGGGATCCACCAGGGGACATGAGGCATGGAGCCAGGGGCAGGACCCCAGCTCACAACCACTGACGCTACCAGCACCTTGGGGCCATGCCCAGGAACCTGAAAATTAGAGCTGGGGACTGGACCCCACTCCCACCGAGGACCCAGACCTAGCAGACCAGACCCCTTTCTCACAACCAGGCACACTGTGACAGCAGCTCAGAGCCCTGTGCAAGGGCCTGAGGCATGGAGAAGGGGACTGGCCTCCCCTCCCACAACCAGGCACACAGTGACAGTACCTCAGGGCCTGTCCAGGGACGTGGGGCATGGAGAAGGGGACTGGACCCCTCTCCTACAACCAGGATCACCCTGCCAGTGCCTTGGGGCCTGCCCAGGGTCCCATGGCATGGAGAAGTGGACTGGATCCCCCTCCCACAACCAGGCACCCCGTGCCAGTGCCTTGGGACCCACTCGAGGACCTGGGGTATGGAGCCGGGGATAAGAAACTCTCCACAACCAGGCACACTGCCAGCACCAAGGAGCAGGCCAAAAACATCTCCTCCATGTGGGTGGCTCACCACAGCCACCATGATAACCATGGCTGCCACAAAGGTGGCTAGATGCCACAACCACCACACAGATGGTCTGTCAGCCACTGGAGTGAGTTGACACAAGGAGAGTCACCAGCAGAGATAAAGAAAGGAGGATGATGTCTCTCCACAGAGCCCATTTCCAAGTGATGGAAGAGGCATATGCTCTATGATAGTATTGGGGGACCTGATCACACCTCTCAGCATTGGACAGATCATTTAGGCAGCAAATCAAGAGTAACCATTATACTTTCAGAGGGTGAGAAGAAATCTAGGGTGATTGGGGGGGATGAGGAGGGATTGGACAAGGGGCATAAATAATAATTACGATTTGTAACAGTATATATGCTAGTAATATTGATTTGATCAACATATCTCAATGTTGAACCCTAAAAATTTGTACTATCAATTTTGATTCAATAAAAATTAGAAAATAAAAATAAAAAACAAAACAAAATGAGACAAAACAAACGAAAACAATGATTAAAACCTGAATATTCCAGAAACAATAAACAACCCTAATGATCCAATATTCTTACTATAAGAAATCTTTTATTGTGTCTAACTTAGGGTTGCAACATTTAGCAAATAAAAATATAGGACAAATAGCTAAATTTTAATTTCAGTTAAAAAAGCCAACTTTTTTGTTATAAGTAAGTTCTATGAAGTAGCTGAGACATACTTATACTAAAATTGTTTATCTGAAATTCAATTTTACCTTGATGTATTTTATCTCGCCACTGTAATCTAAATCTGATGTGGAACTCAAAGACCTCTTGTAGTGGACGGAATTATGTCCCTGCAAAACTCACTGAAGCTTGGATTATGTCCACAAATTTTATGTATTAGAAACTTAGCCCTCACTGTGACTGTTAAAAGGGTGGGAAATCCTATTATGGTAATTAAAAGGTAGAGCTTGGAAGAAGTGATTAGACTGTAGGACCATGCCATAGTGAATGGTTTAAAAATAGTGGTCGGAGCATGGTTCTGAGGGCTTTAAAAGAGAAAGTAGAGTCTCTCTTGCTCTTTCTGCTCTGCATTTTGCAATATGCTACCCTGCAACACCATCACCACCACCAAGACCCTCACCAGATGTGTTCCCTGGACTTTGGACTTCCTAGCCTCCGAAACTGTAAGCAATAAATTTTTTCTCATAAATCACCCAGTTTTGAGTATTTTGTTATAAGCAACAGAAATGGACTAATATAACTCTCATACCAAATAGTGTCTTTTCCATACAGTATTGAGAATATGGACAATGATAAGGCTTTTCTCCCCCAGTTCAGCTTATACGTCTAGTCAAAGCAAAACTAGAAGTTTACACTCTGAGATTCCTCTTACTTTGCTTCAGGCGCATGAATGTTAGTAATAAAATATAAAAAGAAAATTTTAAAATAATAATCAAAACAAGATCAAGATTTCTGGGACCCCAAATGAATTAAAATGCAAAGCATCAAGTGGGGTTTAAGCCACATGCCTGCTAGTCACAGTCCATAACAGGATGAGAAAGCCAGAGGGTTGGCTCCTGAAGGACAATGCAGAATAAAGTGGGGTACCAAAATGGAAACAGAATCTGGAATCAGGTTCGGTATTTGAAACTAGAGTCTAAGGTAGGACTTACCCACTCATGAGAAGAGGTTGGAAAAAAAGCTGCTGTCAAGCATATTTTGAGATTATGGCTCATGTGATATTGATGATTAGGAAGGTAGGAGTGCATTTCTAACTTTAGTTTCTGTTAGGTTCCTGGAACTGAGAACATGACTTTTAGAAAGCCACCATCCTTCAGTTTCGTTTCTCTAAGTTTCATTCTTCAAGGTCTCTGCTTCCCTAAGTCTCTGCTCCCACGAGCAGGCTGAGCAGGCTACACCTAGAGTGTAACATCGTAACTGCTTCCTCTGGCTAGCCCAAGGTTTCTGTCTCCCCAAGTCTCTGTTCACGTGAGCAAGCTGTACCCGGAATGGAACATTGTGACCGTCTTCCTAGGCTAGGCCAGATGCTAATCATAACCCTATAAAAGAAGACACCCAACTGCCTTTTGGTGCTGACGCCAGTTTTCGGCTCTGCCCGGCAGGTTCGCTTGCCGCTTGTTCATAAAATCTTTTCTTCCTTTACCTGGTTAGCGTCTCCTTCCTCAGTGACCTTACAGTTTCTTCATCAAAAAATCGGGGGAAGTAATACTGACCTCACAAATTTCTTCTGAGGATCACATGGTGAACACCCTTGCAAATCAGGAAATAAATAAATAGAACATTACTATAATAATGTTCCAATAATCAGCCTGTGTCTGTGCTCATCTTTTTAAACATGATCTTATTACAATGAGGTGGCAAAGTTAGGATACTTTACTTATTTTTAAAAGTGAAGACTGAGATCAGATAAATTGTCTTACCCAAAGCCACATAGTTACACCAAGAAAATGTCAGGGTCAGATTTTGAACCCAGATCTGACCAACAGCCATTGTACCAGGTATGCTGCCAGTAGTGGCATAATTTATTGCAAGTAGAAACCAGCAGCAGAAGGAAGTGTTTAAGTTTAGATAGTAGGTAGATGATGAGGTAGTGAAAAAATAAGAAATTTCATGGAAACTTATCATTTGAAATTTTCAGATTCTAAGCAGGATCTGTCACAGCATATGAAATTAATTAATTATAAAATGAGTTTATGTCTTAAGCTTTTTAATTGATTATTTCATCCAGGGAATGTTAGACATAAAACAGAGGCTAAAAAAGTGTGTCTTGTTCAATATATTGATGATGAAGATATCACCCATCAATATATTGATGACGAAGAATATTCCCACCTGATTGAATAAAACACACTGGGCAATAGGGCCCGTTTGTCCATAGAGCTTAAGCATTTGCTTTCCATGCTGTGATGTCTGCAGAACTCCCCAGGTTTCTGTAAGTCAGAGGAACTATATGTTAGCTAGGGTAGGTTGATGACTATAGCAAATTGCCCAGGAAAAAAAAAAAAAATCACAGTGGCCTAACAGTATAAGCATTTATGTTTTGTTCATACCAGTCCAAAGGAGATCAGCAAAGTGAGAGGAAATAAACAGCAGGGGAAGCAGGAGTGGGCAAAAGTGGGACAGCTTTACTCTGCAGAGTCACTGATGGACTTGGGCTCATCCATCTGGTCCCAACATCCTCCCCTACAACCTCAGAATCCTCCTATGGATTCTCTGTATCTGACTGCTCAGTGAACAAAGAACCAGCATAGAAGATAGTATAAGAGCTTTTGGAGGCTAAGCCAGAAGCAGTGTAAATCACTTCCGCCCTTTCTCCGTTGTAGAACTGAGTCACATGGCCCACCCTGGAGAAGGCTGGCACCTGAGGTCAATCTGCAGCTTGGGCAAAGAATGAAATGCATTTGGTGGAAAAATGGCATTGTTTCTTGCACCCCAAAGTTGTAGAAGATTAAATGGGGCTTAGCTGCAAGGACATGATTAGTAGTAATCAAAATACAAAGTAGAAAGAGTTTATAATTGTAAACCACAGGTTTTGCTTTTAATTTTCATTTCCTTTATCACCAGACTTCTTTTCCAAATCACAAGACTTCTTTTCTTAAGCCAAGTGATTTTATTATTTTTATTTTTTTTAATTTAATTTTAATTCGTCAATATACAATGTGGTTGATAATTGTGGCCCATTACCGAAAATTCCCTCCCTCTTCCCTCTCCCCCCTCCCTCCCATCAATGTCTTTTCTGTTCGCTTGTCATATCAACTTCAAGGAATTGTAATTGTTGTGTCTTCTTCCCTCACCCCACCCCCGTTTTTTTGTGTATTTATTTATTTATTTTTAGCTCCCACAAATAACTGAGAACATGTGCATTTCTCTTTCTGTGCCTGTCTTGTGTCACTTAATATAATTCTCTCTAGCTCCATCCGTGTTGTTGCAAATGGCAGTATTTCATTCTTTTTTATAGCAGAGTAGTATTCCATTGTGTAGAAATACCACATTTTCCATATCCACTTATCTGATGATGGACATTTGGGCTGGTTCCAACTCTTGGCTATTGTAAATAGTGCTGCAATGAACATTGGGGAACAGGTATAACTTCGACTTGATGATTTCCATTCCTCTGGGTATATTCCCAGCAGTGGGATAGCTGGGTCATATGGCAGATCTATCTGCAATTGTTTGAGGAACCTCCATACCATTTTCCATAGAAGCTGTACCATTTTGCAGTCCCACCAACAATGTATGAGAGTTCCTTTTTCTCTGCAACCTCGCCAGCATTTATTGTTCACAGTCTTGGGGATTTATAATCTATTTCTTAAGGCCTCTTTGAAGTTTGTTCTTAGGTTCTTAATACATTCTAAGGTTTAAATGTTTTATATCGTCTTTAACTATAATATAAACAAATTTATTACTTAATTAGTAATAATGGTATCTTCTACTTGTTTAGTGCTTTAAAATGAACTCTCACATTAATTATATTGCTATATATTTTAATATATACTATTATTTCTAATTTTACAGACATTTAATCAGACATAAGTTATATGCTTGCCCATCATTGCCCAGTCTGTAAATCAAAACCAGAAAATAAAATCCAGGTTTCTTTCTTTTAAATAAATGATAAGCATAATTTCTGATTTGAAAATAGAAATTGTAATAGAAGCTAGTGTCTCTAAGCATGCCCAGAAGTTCTTTTTACCCTGTTGTGATTATAATAGAGATACATTAACTATCTATTCCAAATGTGAGTTTGCTCATGTCCAGTGCCTGCTTTAAATATGCCCACTTACATCTTCCTGGGCACGCAGATACCCATGTCCTTGCAAGGTCTGGGCTTGGTTAATTGATATGATGGCTTCATTTCCATAACCACAGTTTTTGTCTGCCTGGTGAAATGTAGAAGTTACTTCTTGATTCTGCTGAGTCTTCAAAAGCATTCAATTAAATATACAGTTCATTTGCATTATTCATAGATTTCCATATTTGCAAATTCACATACTTGCTAAAATTTGTCACCCTGAAATCAATACTCATACAGTGCTTTCGGGTTCATTTGTGGACCTGCACAGAACAGCAAAAACTTTGAGTTGCCCAATATGCACATTCTCAGCTGAGGTCAAACAACACACTCTCTACCTCTTGTTTCAGCTCTCACACTGTACATGTGTTCCTATTTAGTGCCATGGTTTCCTCATTTTTGTGTTTTCTCTTGGTTATTTCACCATTTAAAATGGTCCCCAAGCCTTGTGCTGAGGTGGGTACTCTTGTTCCTAAGCAGGCCTGTAATGTGCGTTACGGAAAAAGTATGTGTGTTTGATAAGCTTTGTTCAGGCATGCGTTACACTCATGCTGTTGGTCACGAGTCAAATATTAATGAATCAACAATATATATTAAACCTGGTGTCTTTAATCAGAAGCACAACAAAACAAGGCTATGTATTGATTGCTTGATGAAACTGTCTTGACCAGAGGCTTGCAGGAACCTAACCCTATATTTCTCCTAGGAGCAGTGGTTCAGTAATCACTAATTGAGCATTTCTGTGCCTTTATGGATCATAACTGCCTGAATAATGAGAATCAATTGGACTATACATGTCCGTGTCAACCACAGCCAGTGTAACTCCAAACATAGAGCAAAGAACACAAATCCTTCTAAAGAATTATATTTGTCCTTTGCAGTAATAAAATAATGTCCAAACCCCAGAATTTGGATGTTTCTTGTATAAACACTAAATATATTTTGGTCTACTTAAGATGCAAAAATGAAGGCCTCAGTGGGAGTTTTAGCAGGCCAGAGGATATTTGACATTTAAGAGAGAGAAAGGCAAATGATATGTGATAGACCATGGGGGTTGTTCTTAAAACAAACCTGTAAAGCAGGCATTGTATTCCTTTTTTGTCCTTCATTAGAACTTGTAGTAAATGAGAGTACTTCAAAGAGATCATGGAAAGGTTCATCTTATCTGTTAATTCTATTATTCCATAAACTTTTGGAAGTACCCTCGTTTTGTCAGAAAAATACAGATTCCATCAGTCTCTACCTGCATGTCAGATTATCCTTTCCTCATATCATTACTAGAGAAATGAGAAGGAAAGGAGGGTAAAAGATATTGGACCAAGAATATTAGTAATCTGGTGGACAAGGTAAACCCTGGAAATTGTCTCTTACCCATTTTTTTTTTTTTCTCTAGAGATTAAATCTCAGTGTGTACTGTTCTGTGATACTCAGGGGCAGTACACTATGTTCCACACCTGAAATACTACTATTGTAGAAGAATTTAGCTTTGAGGCAAAAACAGGGTAAATTAAGAGAGAAAAATAATCAAAGGGTAGTCAATCATAGAAAATTCAATACATGTCTGTCCGAAATTTTCCCTGGCTAAACTGCCATTGTCAACATAATAGTAAGACTTCCTTTCCCTTCTTAACATATATTTTATAAAAGCTGTAAAATAATACTCATACACGAAGGGCCTTTTGGTTTATTGCTGCAATTGTTCCAGTTGCCTGTATCTTCATTCTTGCTGAGATTTCTTGTTTCTTACTGGCCATGATAATTCATACCTCCTGTTTAACAGAGGATCCTACCATGAAAATTTGCACACACACACAAACACACACACTCTTAACTACTATGTGACCATACAGTCCCTATTGTTTATTAGATTGGTTCATCTTCTCTCTGTACTAGATCATGGAGATCATTTCTTAATGTCTGTATATACTTCCGTTTTGACAATCTGCTACTTTAATGGCTTTTTAGAATACTTACAAAGTTTGTATTATTATGCAATCCGTGACAATCACATTTGATTTTCACCTACACACTTATTTCTTTTGGATAATTTCTATGAACATTTAAAATTTTGGTGCATGTTGAAAAACTGCACTTGAGGTAGGGCATATTAATTTGCGTATTCTCCAACATAGTATAAAACTTCTCCAACTTTGCACTTAAACATTCTTTCCTATTCTTGTCAACACTGAAGGCCAAAAAAACAAAACAATGCAAAAAAAATCACAGAACATAAAATTGTAATCTACTTTTGTGTTATTTTTTCTTGATTGGCCATTTTTTATGTATCTATATTTATAAAAGACATTTGTACTTGATTGAATTATCTTTCTATATATCTTTTGCTTGTTTATTTCTGAAGATACCTGCTATTTTTTAATTCATTTGGAAAAATGTTTTTAAATGGATATTAGCCCTGTATCTTTCATATGTGAGTCTATTAGTGATTATTTTTCAATTGCAATTAAAATGAAATACAACTCAAGAGAGCTTAAGTAAAACAAGGAATATATTGGTCCATGTAACAGACAAGTCCAGAGTGAATTTCAAATACATCTGTATCCAGACACTGAATGATGTGACCCAGACACCGTTTTCCCATCTCTTGTTGACACCCTCATGCATACTCTCTTCATGAGGTTTCACGGCAACAGCAGCTTTAGGTTTTACATTCTACCAGCTTACTTATCCTAGAGAAAAAATAAATCTCATATACATATAAATATATGATATATATATATACACACACACATACATATATACACACACACACACACACATATATATATATATATATATTTTTTTTTTTTCCTGATAGCTTCAGAATCATTTTGGGGAATTACTCTTAATTTGCTACATCTGCCTTTCCCTGGAGTTGAGGGTAAGGAGCAGTGACGTCTGCATGCTCTGAAACACTAAGGCTGACATTTGGGTAGGGATATTTTTTGAAAGAAAAACAGAGTACTGTGTACCAAAAGATGGTTATCAAATTCTAGGCTTGCAATAAAAGTTAATGCTGTCTACACGCTCAAATATATTTTCCTAGCTCATTTTTTGTCTATTTATGTTGTTTATATTTTTAGGAATTTTCATGCATTCAAACATGTTAGTTTTACTTTATGAGTTCTGCCTTTGGTGTTATGCTTAGAAAATACTTCCTTCCTTAATAATATAAATATATTCTCCTACAAGTCCATTTTTTAAATCTAAAAACTGGATTTAGATGGAATTATTTTTACGTTGGGAATGGGATATTTTCCTCTACATTATTATTCAGTTATTTCAAAGTCAGCCATTTAACCATCCACGTCTTCCCACTTATTTGAAAATTAAGCTTTATTCTATATTAAATACCCATGGATTTTTTAAAAATTAAAACATAATTGATTGTACATATCTGTGTGGTACTGCATTGAATATCAATACCTGTGTACAATATGTGATGCTCAAATCAGGATAATTAGTATATTCAACATTACACAATGTAATCATTTTTTTTTTTTTTGGCCTAAGTTCTGTTCTTCTCTTTTCAAAGTTCAATGAATTATTGTGATTGTTATTTGTTTGTTTCTTCCTTCTTTCCTTCCTTCTTTCCTTTTTTTCGTTTCTTCCTTCTCTCCTTCCTTCTTTACTTTCTCATTCTTTCTTTCTTTTGCTCCCCGTTATAACTGAGGACATCTGGTGTCTCTCTTTTTATGCCTGGCTTATTTCACTTAACATAATTTTCTCTAAGTTCATCCATATTGCTGCAAATAGCAGAGTTTCATTCTTTATATAGTAGAGCAGTATTCCATTGTGTATATTACCACATTTTCCTTATCCCTTCAACCTTCTATGGACATTTAGGTTGGTTCCAACTTTTTGCTATTGTAGATAGAGCTGCAATAAACATGGCAGTTCAGATATCCCTCTGACATGATGATTTCCATTCCTTTGAATATATACCCAGTGGGGGGATTGCTGGGTCAAGCAGCAGTTCTAACTGTAGTTGTTTGAGGAACTTCCATACTATTTTCCATAATGTCTACATGAATTTACAGTCCCATCAACAGTGTAGGAGGGTTCCTCTTTCCCCACATCCTTGCCAGCATCTGTTATTCTCGGTCTTTTTAAGAATGGCCAGTCTAACTGGGGCAAGATGATATCTCAGTGTGGTTTTGATTTGCATTTCTCTGATGTTTAGTGATATTGATCATTTTTTCATGTCTGTTGGCCATTTGTATATCTGCTCATGAGAAATGTCTATTCAGATCTTTTGCCCACTTTTTAATCAGGTTATTTGTCTTTTACTGTTTGATTTGTTTTCCCCAATGTATGTTCTTGGTGGCTTCATCAAAGATCCATTGGCTGTAAGTACATGGGCTGATTTCCGGGTTCTTTATTCTGTCCCATTGGTCTGAGAGTCTGTTTTTATGCCAGTACCATGCTGTTGCTGTTTTGTTTATTACAGCTTTGTAGTATAATTTGAAATCAGGTAGTGTAATGCCTCTGGCTTTATTTATTTATTGCGCAGGAGTACTTTGGCTATTCAGGGCCTTTTGGTGTTCTACACGAATGTTTGGATTTTTTTTTTTCTATTTCGGTGAAGAATGTTATTGTTATTTTGATGGGGATTGCACTGAATCTGTAAATCGCTTTGGGTAGTACAGACATTTTGACAGTGTTAATTCTTCCATCCAAGACCATGGAATGTCTTTCCATCTTTTTGTGTCCTCCTTAATTTCTTTCAACAGTCATTTGCAGTTCTCATCGTAGAGATCTTTCACCTCTTTCCTTGGTTAAATTTATTCACAGGCATTTTATTTTTTTGCTGTTGGCTGTCCACATGGATATTTTGGTCTGTTTTTGGAGGCTGCTTCTTGAAATAATTGGCTAATTCTGTGCCACAATATTTTGGATAGAATTTCATTTTCTCATTCATTCATTCACATGTTTAGTATAATTAAAACTTAAATAAAATAAAGTCCACTTTCTTTGGTATACAGTTCTGTGAGTTTTACACATGCGTAGATTCTGGTAACCACCACAGATAGGACACAGAACAATGTCAACCTTCTAAATAATTTCCTCATGCTGTCCCTTGTTTAATTTTTATTTTCCTAATGACTAGTAGTGATGAACTTCTTTTCCTGTGCTCATTTTCCATCCTTTATCTTCTTTGGTGAAAAGTCTGTTCAAATCTTCTAAATATTTTTACAAATTCAATTGTTTATTTTCTTATTATTTCATTTTGGAAGTTTTTTTTTGTTTTAAATACTCAAGATATAAGTTCTTGGTCTGATATGTGATTTAAAAACACTTTTTTCCCCAGTATATGGCTTGCTTTTATTGCCCTAACAATATCCTTTGCAGAGCATACACTTTTAATGAAATGTATTGTATCAATTTTTAATTTATAGATTACACTTTGGTGTGATATCTAAGAACACTTTACCTCACTTAGGTCACAGACATTTTCTCACATCTTTTTCAAAAATGCTTATGTACTGACACTTTCATCTATCTATTTTGAGTTAAATTTTGTGTACATTGTGAGTTGTAAGTTGAGATTCATTTCTTTTCATGTGGATATCCTCTTGGTCTAGCATTATTTTTAAAAGACTGTCTTTCTTCATTTGAATTGTCTTTGCAATCTATCTGAGTGAATGTCTTCTCTTATCATTTATTGATACAAATTTAAAGGCTATTTATTGTTGTTAATTATTTAAAAAATCATTTGGAATTATTTTCTAAATCCGCATCGTAGCCTTCAAAAATCTATTTAGAATAATGATTAGAATTACATAAAATTACTAAAATTAACTGAGAAAATTTACATTCACAAAATAGAAATTTTTATATAGGTCAATTGCATTTCACTCAAGAATTTTACAGTTTTCTTTATATATATTCTCAAGATGTATTTACTGTCAATATTTTATACAGTATTTGTGTTGTTATTGTGAATGTAATATATTTCTATTATATTTTCTAAATTATTCCTCCTGTTATATAGGGAAGCGGATTTTGTATGTTTGCTCTTAATCTATATACATTTCAGAGCTTATTATTTCTGAAAATTTTTCAATTTGTTCTCTGGAATGTCTCTGACATCTATTATATTTATACAAATAAAAATTGTCTCTGCTTATTCAATGCCTATATTTGTAATTTCTTTTTATTGTGATAGCAATGATTAGATCTTCCATAATATTGACATTGAGCATCCTCAACTAATCTTGACTGTAAGTGAGAATGATAAATTAAATCTTACTGCTTATATCCCTGTTGAGTTCAGATAGATAAACTCTACCATTTAAAGGAATTACCTTTTATTCATGACTTAATAAATGTGTTTTTCTTTTTTAATCAGAAATTAAGGTGAATCTTATCAAAAGTCTTTTACATACTGAAACAAAATTATACTTTTATCAGTACTCTACAGTTTTGATTTTTTTAAATAGATATTTGGTGGTTGTTGTAGAACATAACTGTAATGAAAACAGTCTTTGTGGGAGAAAATACTTTCAATTCAAAACAAGTCATTAATAGACAGAGAATCTAGTCTTACAGCAGAAATACTTCAAAGTAGAAATATCTACTCAGAGCAGAAATACTTAAAAGAATTTTTTCACCTATTTTATGTCTCTTCATATGTCTTTTATAATTATTTTGATATTTTATGGCATTATAACAAATAAAATGCTAGAACTGAGAAGAAATGTTTTCATGCAGTTTGGCTTATGTAGTTACTACCAGCTCTAAATTATGTGAGTTTTTTACTCCCACCCCTTTACTCAAGAAACCTAGTCTGTAGATCTCCTGACTAATCAGGTATCTTATTTTTCTATTTCTCATTTCTCTTTTCCAATCGGTTCTCTATAGTTATTGTTCATTTTTAATTGTTTACTAAACTCTATTGCTTCTCCTTCACACAATGATTAATATCTATGATGAACATTAACCTAACCTGAATGAACTGAGACTTAGAAATCTACTGTCGGTGGGATTTCTACCAGTCAGACAACCTGCCAACATGTGTTATCCAGAATTAAATTTAGAGGACATCAAACCTCAACCAAGAGAAACCTGAAACAGATGCTCAAACTGTATGTCCAAGCAGTTTCCTAATGTCAGGGTGTCAACAGTGTACCCTTGTGGCCAGTATGGCAAATATTAATTGCTAATATTTATTCAACATTTATGTTCTGGGATCATTCTGACCATTAAAACATATTTATTCTTGTAATTCCCACAATTAAATGGACTTCTAGGAAGACACTATTCAAAAACCAATACTTTACAGATAAAGTAAATGGCACTGAATTGTAGAATAATTTGCTTAAGGTCATATAGCCAATAAGTGTTACAGGAGGTTTAGAGGTCAAATTGTTAAGGCTATGAGTGTAACAATTAGGTCAGTGGTCTTCTAGTGGTTCAAAAGATTTTGAGCTTAGCCTTGTGAAATTGGAGTCCCAGTGATGCCTAGAGTTAAATTCTATGGAACTAGAGTGGCCAGAAAAGTCTATAGAGTCATATGCAGGGTCACTGGAGAATCTTCGCCAGTTCTTGGAACTTCCCAAGATTACAGTCTAAATTTCCAAATTATATCTCATCCTTAATCACTGAGAGTGATTACATCTGAAGTGCAACATAAGAATTATCCAAACCAGAAAGGGAGAAAAGATGTTTCTCAAAAAAGTATTGAGGAAAACAGCATATCGTAGTCAGAAATGAAGATGGATCTACTAAACTACTCAGAGTGTTTAATATTTGTTCTCACTCAGGCACCCAGAAGATGATCACCCAACTAAGAATTCATGTGTTTGACTCTTAATTTGAGAAACAGGCTTTGAGACAATAACCAATTTATCAAAATTAAAGTCAACAATCAAAAGTGTGGTGGCTTTATAAGTCATCAAAGCCAACAAAATGATGTTAATATCAGCCACGTTTTCAGAGTATCTAGTACATAGCAGTCATTGTTCCAATGACTGGAATTATTGTTAAAATATTATCCTCACAATATGGTGGTTGAGTTTGATAGTGATAAGTCAGCTGCTATTATTTCAAAGCATTCTTTAATCTAAATAAGGGAACTTCTGTATTCCTTTATCCAGTTCAGAATCAAAGCCACATATTACCCAGTAAACTGGAGATAAGTATCAATATGCTAATTTTAAAGATGAAGAACCCCAAACTCCTCAGTTATCATAGTTGCAATGTGGCAGAACCAAGCTGTAAACCTACGTTTCTTCTGATTCAAAACATAACAAAAATATTTCTGAGTTTCCCTGTTTTCCAAGATGACGTGGTGACATTTGAGCCCAGCTGTCAACTAAATCCAGCATTGTCCCTTCTCCAAGTTAGATTTTTTAGTTCTTTCAACTGATATTGACATGAAATAATATTAAGACTTCTTCACATGCCTGGCTATCTCTTTGTGAAGCTCTGTCAAGAACTCCTGAAAGACAAACACCAATAACTGACCACTCTTGTCTGACCAGCAGAGAATTATATCTCACATCTTAGTCCCTGTAGACTTCAATTTTTCACTAATATGTATGTAGAGTTTACTTATCTATTTCACAGAGCTAATGTGAATTTCAAATAAAATATCATGTTATAACATTTTTAATTATACAATGCTATATTATGTGTGCTGTTATTAATATTATTAGAACAGGTGCATTTGAAGTTCAGTACTATTCCCAAAATTATCTGTATTCATAAACCTTTCTCTTGTTAAACATGCTTTCTATTGATATGCATTTCGCTTTCTTCAAAAGATCTCTAAGTATTAGCTTAACATTTTCTATGGTGCCCAGACTGAATGTATATTGTACTGTCTCCTATTTGCAAATAGAAAAAGACATGAAGTAGGAACCATTTGGTAAATTAATGAAACATTTAACAATTATACAGATTTTGTGACTCCACATCAGTACATTAAGGCTTTTGATTCACTTATCTTTAATTCATGTGTAGTTCATTGATGCAAATGTTTTGGCTGTAACATTTCTATTGAATCAAGCATATGCTCCATTAAAATCTCCATGTGACCTAGGGCCTTATCTGACTTTTTAACTTAACTCGATGATATTAATGATGGAACACATTCTCATTTCCTGTAAATTTCTAGAAAACTTTCATACTATTGCTTCAGAAAATGATTGCTCAGTAGCCACTAGTGGCAATTCTGAATACAAAGAAAATTTGTGTGGCATTTATTTGTCTATGTAATTTATCTTACTAGCATAAAGACGATTTTTGGTTTATCTTATTTTTAATTTAAACTTTAAAATTCCTAATAAATATGTAAAGAAAGAATTCATAGAAATAAGCAACACCAGAGAAATGAGTCATTATTAATAAAATTACATGTTGATCTATATATTTCCAGACATTTTCCATGTATATATTTTATACAGTTATGTTTTATAGTGATTTTTAATTTAGCAATATATTATAAACATTTCCCAGACAAACAAGTATATTTGAAAAATATAATTTTCTTTAATCTCTAGCTTTTCAGCATATGAATAAAACACAATCTTTTTTTCCAATCACTCTGTTGAAGGGCCCTTCAGTCACTTCTTATTTTATTTATTAAGCAATACAACAATAACTATATTTGTGGTTAAACTTTAATCCTAATATTTTAATTTTTCTTGAAATAGGAAATTGTGAAATGGA
The DNA here is from genome assembly GCF_027409185.1 of Cynocephalus volans. Classification (NCBI taxonomy): domain Eukaryota; kingdom Metazoa; phylum Chordata; class Mammalia; order Dermoptera; family Cynocephalidae; genus Cynocephalus; species Cynocephalus volans. Next base: position 32,336,807 of record NC_084474.1, on the reverse strand, counting down.
ATTTTTTCCTTGGAAAAATGGAACTGCAAAATTTTTAAAGTTTTAGATATATATTATCAAATTGATTTAGAAAATGGTTTTATGAATTGACTTTCCACAATCACCTTAATTGAAGACAGCCCTGTTTACAGTCATTTTTAAGTTAAATATTCCCCAAATTGCTAAATGATCCATTGTATCTTCTTGAAAATTGTATGGTTTTCTAAACCAGTGTATTTTTTAATATGTTTGTTGGCTATTCTATATATTTTTCTACATAGTTCTTATTTATGCTCATTTTTTATTCTAATTGAATTTTTCATTTTTTGATCTTGATTTTAAGTTTAAGAATATTAATTTTATCTATGCTTGAATTTTTAAATCTATTTTTGAATTTATATTTTTCCATATGAAAGTTATTATGTTTCAAATAACGTTCTTTTCTTTCTCATATGTAAATATACTTAAAATGTGTACAATCAGATTGATATTTAAGTGTGATTTCTTTTTTTTGTTGTTATAATTTTTAAACATCTTTTCTCACCCTTATTCTGTTTAACAATTTTATTATGCTGAGAATTTCTTCTGATTTATGGTTCTTAAAATCATAATAATACTGTGGTAATTTTATCAAAAATGCTTATAAAACAATTCAATTTTTCCATAGATTTAAACTGCAACACTGAGTCATTTTATGTAAGTAATATTTTAATACCTAGCAGAATAAATTACTCTCATTGTTATACTTTTATAAATGAAATTTAAAATCATTGTGTCAAGTTGTAAAGATAATCCCACTGGTAATTCATAGGAATTGTATTAAATTTATGTATTAATTCTGAAAGACATGGCACTAAGTCTTCCAAACAAGGGTAAAGAATTTATTCTGTTACAATGCAACTTTTATGACTCTAAGCAAAGCATTTAAAGTCCTGAACACAAGTTAGTTTTTTAGTTTTGGTCAATGTAACGATGTAACATGGGTACATAAAATGTTAAAGTTAGAGAAAGCTGGATGAAGGATATATGGGCACTCTGTACTGTATTTTCAATTTTTCTATAAATGTAAACTTAGGCCAAAATAAAATGTATACTGAAACTATTGTTCTTTTGTTGTTGTTGCTTCTGCTTATATCCATACATAATTCACTGGACTGTAGGTGAATTTCATGATGATGGAAGGAAGCTAATGAACTACCCACCTGAACAACCACGTAATTACAGTTTCCAGAAACCTAGATACCAGCCAGAAAGCTTCAGGAGACAGCAAATGATCACTGAGCTAAAGAGGTTTCTTGGGATTTTTACTTTTCTTCCTCTTTTCCTGCTCTCTCCCTGAGGAACTTATCCAGGTGTATGGATGTTCAGGTTATGAGAAAGATGAGAAAAACCTTGTCTCACTATGTTAGTCTCTTTGTGCTGCTATAACAAAATACCTGAGACTGGGTAATTTATAAAGAACAGAAAGTTATTCTCTCAGTTCTCGATGCTGGAAAGTCCAATATCAAGGTACTGGAATCTAGTGTGGGCCTTTTTACTATATTATCATATGTCAGAAGGTGGAAGGTCAAGAGAGGACAAACATTGTGTCCTCATGTGGCAGGAGACAGTGAACAAAAAGAAAGTGTTGGGCTGGGTCATAGACCCTTCAAATGTGTAGACTGGGTCATAGACCCCTCATATGCAGATTGCAAGCTAGGTAACTGGTAAAAGATCCTAGGAGCTGCTGGCAAGGTTGACATGCTTTATTCAGACATGAGCTCAGCCCTCAGCCTCCTCAGTGGCAGCAGTAGCCTGTAGCCTCCAACACATCCAGCAGCAGCAGTGGCACCCTGGTGGTCTCCCAGGAGTGTCTTGGGGAGCCTTGTAGATCAGAGCCATTTGTCCTTTGTACTTAAGTCAGATAACCAGGGGACACCTGGCTGTGAGTCAGTTAACGAAGGAACACCTGAGCCCATGTGCACAGTTGTGTTTACAACAGACAAACTAAGTCATGCTCGGCAAGTTTCTGAACAGCTGAGGGAGCCTGACCATTTGTTTTCATTTTCCTTGCGGAGAACAAACCCAGTTCTGCAAGCTTTTTTAATAGCAACGTTCATTCATTGATGAGAACAGTACCCTCGTGACCTGAACACCTCCTGAAAGGCTTCACTTCTCTATTCTGTTGCACTGGAGTTTAAGTTTCCCGTACATGAATTTCAGAGGAGACAAAAACATTAAAACCATGGCTTTCTGCCACTGACCACCCCCAAATTCATGTTCTTCTCACATACAAAATACATTCATTCCATCTCAATAGCCTGAAAAGTCTTGTTCTAGCATCAGCTTTAAAGTTGAAGTCCATAGTTACATCTAAATATTATCTAAATCAGAAATGGGTGAAACTCAAGGAATTATCATGAGACAAATATCCCTCCAGCTGTGAGCCTGTGAAATCAAACAATTTATGTACTTCTAACATACGATGGTGGGACAGGGATAGGGTAGACATTCTCATTCCAAAAAGTGGCAATAGGAAAGAAGGAAGACATGCGGTATTTCTCTTTCTGGCCTGGGTTGTTTCACTTAACATAATTTTCTCCAGGCTCATCTATGTTGCAGCAAGCAACAATCACAATAATGCATTGAGCTTTTAGAAGGAGAGAACAGAACTGTGGTCACTAGAGGTGGAAATGGGGAGGGGGAGGGACAGAGGAAGGGGAATTAATGAGAAATTGGTTGGACACAAAGAATGATTATGTATTGAAAGGATTAATAAGCTAACTATCTGGATTTGACTATCACACATTGTACACAAGTATTGATAATCAACTTTGTACCCCATGAATATGTACCATCAATTATGCTTCAATAAAAAATAAATTGGAGAAAAAAAAGAAAGAAGAAAGGAATAGAAGGTCCCAAGTAAGTCCAAAACTGACATTGAATCTTAAGGCTTAAGAATAATCTTCTTTGACTTCATGTCCCACCTTCTGCAGATGCTGGGTTGGAGGCTGAGCCCCTAGGGCCCTAGACAGCCTTGTTTCCACAGCTTTGCTGGGCACAGGTGATACTTTAGCTCTCACATATTGAAATGGCATGTTCACAGCTTCTCCAGGCTGATGCCGCACACTGGTGGCTCTACAGTTCTGGGATCTTGGGTGGCCACACTCCCATGGCTCCACTAGGCATTTCCCTATTGGATACTAACTGTGGTGGCTCTGACCCCACAGTTCCACTGGGAATTTCCTTATTGGGAGCTCTCTGTGGCATCCTTTGAAATCTAGGTGAGCAAGCAGAATCAGCACAATACGGATGTTGCCAAAGTTCGTGGCCCATACCCTCCAGAGCAACCCCCTCAGTGGCACCTGGGTCTGCATTAAGCCTAGGCCCACCTGAGCCACAGCTGGAGCAGCGAAGGACTGCTGTACCAGAATGCAGAGAACAGAGACCTGAGACAGCCCTTGGCAGTGAGCCCTAAAAACCCAACCACTGGCACCATTCTCCCCACAAGTCCCTAGCACTCTAAGCCTTTGATGGGTGTGGCAGCCTTGAAAATCTCCAAATGTCTTCAGGGTCATTCTCCTATTGTCTGGATGAATAACATCTCCCTTTCTTCTATCCATACTAATCTTTTTATCAAACAGTCACTTGGCCACACTTTTGCTATTCTCTCCTGAGCATACTTTTTTTATTCTTTACATGGCCAAGCTGAGAGCTTTCGAAATCTTTATGTTCTGCTTCCCTTTTAATTATAAATTTTGTCTTCAAATTGTTTATCTTTTCTTGAATTTTACCATAAGCAGTTAAGAGAATCCATGCAGCATCTTGAATGCTTTGTTGCTTGCAGATTTCTTCCAAGAAATATCCTAGTTTATCACTTTTAAGTTCTGCCTTCTATTAAGTCCTAGGAAATGAACCTAATTCAGCCAAGTTCTTTGCTATTTTCTAACAAGGATGGCTTTGCCCCAGTTTCTAATTAGACATTTTAAAAATTCTATCTAATACTTAATCAGAATGACCTTTACTGCCCATATTTTTATCAACATTTTGTTCATGATCACCTAAATAATCTCTAAGAAGATTCAGGCTTTCTCTATAGCTTTGCTCTTCTTCTGAGCCTTTGTCAGAATTGCCTTCAATGCTCCATTCATGGTAATTAAGGCATTTAAAAAAAAGTTCTAGCCTCTACCCATTACCTAGTTCCACAGATGTTTTCATATTTCTAGGTATTTGTTGTAGCCATACCCCACTTTTCTGGTACCCATTTCTGTCTTAGTTCATTTTGTGCTGCAGTAACAGAACACTAAAGATTGGGTAATTTATAAAGAACAGAAATTTATTTTCTTATATTTCTGAAGGCTGAAAAGTCGAAGACCAAGTTGTCAGCATCTAGTGTAGGCCTTCTCACTGCATTCTCACATGGCAGAAGGCAGAAGGGCAAGAAAAGATGAACATTGTGTCCTCAAATAGCAGAAGTGCAGAAAGAAAGCAGACCCATTCTTGCAAGCCCTTTTCATAACGGTATTAATCCTGTCCTCATGGCCTAAGCACCTCCCAAACGACCTCACCTCCCAACACTGTTGCATTGAGAATTAAGTTTCTAATACATGAATTTTGGAAGGAATAATCATATCCAACCATCGTACTCACCACTGCAAAGAGGTGTGCTGTGAGCACCATACCCCAAATGCAATAAGAAGACATGGAGGCACAGGCCTGAGTCAGGCCTGCTCAATAAATAAACAAATAATTCTCATAAGCCACCACAGGGGCCTAGCAGATCCAGGGACATTGATCTAGACAAGCTGGCTCTATTAAGTCCTGTACATAGACTCTTATCACCCCTTTTCTAGACCATGGCACTGTAATATGTTTGCAAAAAGAGTAAACTCTAGGGAGAGACATTATATACTAGTTCTGGCACTTAGGAGCTATATACCATGTGCAAGATATTCAACATCTCTAAGCCTCAGTTACTTCATCAGTAAAATGAGGTTTCTCTTTCACATCTCTGTGCCTGCAGTGGATTGAATGTCTCCCCCCAATCTTACTGAAGTTTAACCCCCACTGTAACTGTTGAGGGTGGGAAATCCTATTGTGGTAGTTGAAAGGTGAGGCCTTGTAAAGGTAATTAGATTGTGAGGATCATGCCATATAGAATGGATTAATCCATTTGATGGTGAAATGGTGGTTGTGGGTATGGTTCTGAGGGCCTTAGGAGGAGAGCACACAAAAGGCTTTCTCTCTGCTTCACCATTCTTGCCATGTGACACCTTGCATTGCTGTAGAGTCACTTCACCAGATGTGTTCCCTGGACTTTGGGCTTCCCAGCCTCCAAAACTGTAAGCAATAAGTATTGTTTCTTTATAAATTACCCAGTTATAGGTATGTCATTATAAAGAACAGAAATGAACTAATACAGAAAATTGGTACAAGAGAAGTGGAATGTTGCTTATAACAAATACTTGAAAAGGTGGTGCTGGGAAAATGGAATAGTTTGGTCAGGGCGCTCGCCTCAGGTTCATTTGGGTGTGGTTCAGCACCCTTTGTAAGCAAATTGTGTATGTGTGGAGTTGGTGTGCATGTGCGCCAATGTATCTTTTTAGTTTTGTTGCTATTCTTGTGTTCTTGAGAGAGAGAGAGAGAGTTTGGTGAAGCAGGCAGGCAGGCATCTGCCTCAGGCATCCACCCGGCACAGCCATGTTTTCCATCCTATGACTCCAAGGACCCTTTTGGCCAGTTACCTAGCTCATAGACCTGGGTGTAAGGGATCTGGTGACACAAGCCTGGCATATGAAGTGTTTGTGACCCAGTCTGTGAATGGGCTTGAGAGGTCTGGGAGCTCCAGACCCAGCCCTAGCTCAAAAATCAGCCCAGTTGGCAGGATCACTGGCAGGTAAAAGAGCCTGACAACTGGTGTGGTCGTGGAGCTAGACAATCGGCATCACGAACAGGATTAAGAGCTAAACAATTGACACTGTGAGAAGGATTCCAGGTCTTAACCTAGTCAGACAGGTGGAAATGGTTTTGGTACTGGATGTTGAGTAGAGGCTGGAAGAATTTTGAAGGAGCAGGGTAGAAAATACCTAAATGATGGTGAGCAGAATGCTGATAGAAACATGGACAGTAAAGGCCATTCTGAGAAAATCTCAGATGTAAATGAGAAAGAACTTACTGGAAATTGAAGCAAAGATCACCCTTGCCATGAACTGGCAAAGAAGTTGGTTGCATTCTGTTCATGCTCAAAAGTTTTATGAAATGTGAAACATAAATGTGCTGACCCAGAGTATTTGGCAGAAGAAATTTCTAAGCAGCAAAGAAGGCAGGAAGATATACGGCTACTTGTAACAGCCTACACTGAGTTATGGTGGCAAAGGCATGAAGTAAAGCTGAAATTTATAACTGACAAGAAAAGAGAGGACAAAAACTTGGAAAATTCTCAGCCTGGCCCCTAATCTCTTTAAGCAATTGGTCACTGGGCCTTGCTTTCTCCATGTGACACCCTGCATTGCTGTAGAGTCTCTTCATCAGATGTGCTCCCTAGGCTTTGGACTTCCCAGCCTCTGCAACTGTAAGAAGCAATAAATATTGTATATTTATAAATTATCCAGTGCCAGATATCTTGTTATAAGCAGCAGGACTGGACTAATAGAGTAACTTTGCCCCACATGTCTTTGTATCTTTATCAAACTATATACTGACTTATTCAAATATACAATGAAAAGTGACAATGAGGCAGCTATTGTTGTAGATGCTAGAGATATACCAGACTCTCTTTCACTTACTAGACTGAGTTATATGATGACGGGGATAAATTTTTATTTACTTTGCTATTACCAACTAGGTCTACCATGAGTTTAGCAAATACTTAACAAAGGAATTTCCTTCACAGCAAAGCTAGCTTCATATACTCTAAAGCAGCTGTGGTTCCCCACCAAGTGAGAGACCATGCACAAATGCATACAAATGCACACGCACATGCACACACACTATTAGAAAACATTGTTTAAAAGTAAATGGGTTAATCATGGCCCACAGATCTTTAATAGCCCTTTCGATTTGTTCGGGGAGCTCTTCTGAATGGCATAATCTCAACAGCCTACATTTCATCATTGACAAAGAGTTATGTTTGGCTATAAGGTGGACCTTAGGCAGACCTAAAATAATGTCCATTGTACTTTTCTGACTGTTATTTATGTATTCTCATATCATTGCTGTTTTCCAACTTGTGCTAGTTACTACAGTATTTAATTTAAGAACAATTAGTAACCACATATTTTACATGATAGAAGGAATCTAAACTGCTACTGAGGTTCCCCACTAAGTGAGAGGCACTAACTTCTACTACCTAAGAAATCCTGGTGTCTCAGGAAAATTCCATTTGTTATTTGGGAGAGTACTAATGACAAGAACTGTCTGCACAAGGAATAGTGGGGAGAAAGAAATCTATCTGCATTAGGTGCTGCTTTTATACCCTGTTTCCTGCACTTTCTGTCATAAAGTAGAAAAATGCATGCATCCTGTTCAGTTGTCACAGCAAAAAGGCCTGCAGATTATCTAAGGAACATGCATATACCCATGGAAATGTATCTACACAATGCAAATATTTGCCAGTTGTGAGCTTCATACAAAATCACCGAGGCTAAGATCATGTTTGCCTACCTAGCCTATCAGGAAGCTTAGATGACAAGGAAGCCACGATGTCCGAATGAAATACAGGACACCCTCTGGGTTTGTGGACATAGGATTCCCAGTTTTCAGTACTTATTATCAACATGACACATGTTCGATTGATTGATGCCCCTCTGGGTGGCTTCAGCCCCAGTTGCTGCCTTCCTTTGACTGGTATAGTCATATAAATGGCCCTGAGCTAAGAACACAGCTCTTTATTAAAGGAGTGGTTAACAATTTAAAGAAAGGTGCTAAAGACAAACAAGCTCCTACTATGGATCTCTTTCCCTGCATAATCCGAACTAAAATGCCTGAAGGAAGCTAAATGAGACCACTGCATTGTCCTGAGTTATTTTGCTTTAGAAGGATAAAAAAAATCCTATAGCTTTTATGTTTGCCCAATTCCAGGTGTCCATATAAATTTCATCCTCCAAGAAATAAATATTATTGTGCATATGTTTCTGTCCTCAGAAAACAAATAAACATGAGATTTTATGTGGGATGATGTAAACATGAAAATAAAAACATGATTAGAATATATCTTTCAGGACAATTCTTCACATCAATGTTATTATGAGGAGTTAATGTTGGTAACACTGCAAATATATGAAAAACATCTAGACAGTGTCGACAAGTGCCCAAGGAAATTTCTGATCTTCAGATTCCTTTATGTCAAAAGCCAAACAATAAGTTTAAGGACACTTAATTCACATGCACAAAATATATTGAGAAAACATTTTTTTAAATGTTTAAATTCTCTCTATCATGCAAAACATATGGTCACCAATTGTTCTTAAAATTAAATATTGTAGTAACCAGCACAAGTTGGAAAACAGTAACAACACGGGAATGTATAATTAACGGTTAGAAAAGTATAATGGACATTATTTTAGGTCTGCCTAAGGGCCAGCTTATAACCAAACATAACTCTTAGTCAATGATGAAATGTAGGTTGCTGTGATTATTCCATTCAGAAGAGCCACTTGGACAGATGGAAAGGGCAATCAAAGATTTGTGGGCCGTGATTAATCCATTTATTTTTGAACAGGGTGTTTTTTAGTAGTGTGTGTGTACGTGCATGTATTTGTGCAACTGGTTATCAAAGTATTATCCAAACTATATAGAAGGTTTTGATTTGAAAATAAAATTAAGCAAATGCTACTAATAAATTAACTCATAATAATAAGTGCTGGTTTCTTGCATAACTAGGTATGCTTGTATCTTGTAATCCTTTCTTAAGAGACTATCTAAAGAATTATAAAGTTTTGTAATTAAAAGGAATTTTAGAGAATATGTAGTAATTTCACTAATGTAAACTTATCAGACCCAAGTTACAATCTCAATATTATGCAATTGTTTAGGAGATTTCATAGGAGATAAACTTTATTTTAAAATAATTAAAAAATTTAAATCAAAGTATATAATCTACCTTTTGATAAAGCAGATATTTGAAGACAATGCCTTATTTCCAACATACAATGCTATTACACAGGAAGTCCAGAAAGGAGCAGATTAATTTTCAGTTAATATATTTCCTGCAGAAATTACTGTCCTCTGTTCCTTTTCCTCTACCTTTTTCTTCCTTTTGTAATATTTCCTTTCCCCATTAAACTGAGCATAAAGTGGATATTAAGTTGATAGATGTATTAAGTGAGGAGACATGTTACTTAGTTTTGAAATGTTGATTAATAGAAGCTCGTGTCTTTTTCTTTTATTGACAAATTAACTCACCTTTTATTCTTAACTTCATAGCTCATCTCACACTGTGATTTTATGGTTTGTATAAGAAAAAGTTTTCCTTATTGTGATTTAAGTGAAAATATTATATTTTTTAGAATTGACTGATATTTACACTATTAAGACATGAGAAGACTCCATAACTTATAGTCTTTCATGTTAGAAGATATGCTTAGTTTTACCTGAAATAGATTTATCTGAAAAAGACTCAGATGTTTTCTTAGTGTTGGGCAAGGACAAAGCCCTGTAGCATGTAGCTAACATGGTCTTTCTTATAGTGGCTTTCACTTGCAATCTGTCTCTTGACATGAATGTTTTGCATCAGGATGAGCATTTCCCAGTGACCCTCCATTCATGCCACATGTTGAGATGTGAATCAAAAAGTCCTTAAAGTATTTCTTCTGTACACCTTGCTTCAATAGATTTATTCCAATTCTAATTTACCTTGGAAGGATCTTCCTATTCAGTAATAGTGGTAAGACCTATAAAGGAGTAATCCAAGAAACTGAATTTCAGAGTTATTAGTTGGAATTAAAGGGTTCAAATTCACTATAAGTCTAAAAAAGTAGCAATCACTCTGATAAGCAAAAGAGAGAAAAAAAAAATTCGCAGGTGAATTATGGATACTCTTTTTTTTTTTTAAATTGGGTTTTTTCAGATCGCCTAGAAAATTTAGCTGTTGACACATTATACGTGAGGATTTTTTCTATTTCAATTCACATTAGATATTAGGCAATGCATTAAATTGTAGAGCATTTACTATAACGCTTTGATAACACAGAACAACTCTCTGCTCAATACCATATCATCAGTGAACCTAGTTGGTTGTACTGTGTATCCTGTCTGGGCCACACAGATGGCTCTTTGCCCTTCATTTGGAAGCAGTCAACCCATATACATGCTGAAGAGTCCAATGTGCTAGAATTAGTCCTCTGTGGTCCCTCAAGAAGTTCCCTCAGCAATCAGAATTTCCACATATTCCAATCTTTTAATTACCAATCCTAAACAATTCATTTTACTTCTATTAAGGCTGGAGTCTTTGGCCAATAGAAAATCTTATCTGTAATTCCCTTTGACACTAAATAATAATATTACTAGTAGGCTCTAAACTATTAGAATCTCATTGGTCAGATCATCTGGGCAACAAATCAACAGAGTAACCATTATTCTTTCAGAAAGAAAAAGGAAATCTAGGGTAATTAGAGGTGGGAGGTGAGAGAGTGAGGGGGAAGGGGTGAGATTGGACAAGGGGCATAAAGAGTAAGTATGATTTGTAACAATATATATGCTAATAATATTGATTTGATCAATATGTCTCAACATTAAACCCCCAAAATACGTGTAATCAATTTTGATTAAATGAAAAATTAAAAACATAAAAGAAATAAAGAAATGGATAAATAAAATATAAATTATTAGAATCTTTGGCTTAATAAAATTGCATGGATATTTGACCTGCTATAAAATGGAAAACTGTTTTCTTTCTGTCTAGCTTAAATAGCTAGTGGTCACTGTTGTAATTTCTGAAATCACAGACAGATATACATGATCTTTGAAAATCCATCTTGCCTGTGTGGAAGATAACTTTTTATCTTTTAGATTTAATTCTTTCTTTCCTGGACCCCTTGAATGTCCTTAGTATAACTCGTGACTCCTCCATGCTACATCTGAGCCTTCTATATAGCAAAATTGGAAAACTTTTAACACAAATTGGAATTATTGGTTTATCTGTTACCTTTCATACTAGATAACGAACACATTGAATATAGTATATTCCATTCCTGGAACATAGTAAGCACCAAATAAATGCCAATAGGATGAACTGATTAATGAATCACAATTTGGTTATTAGGTATGATTAATGAGGAAATACTGAAATATAAACCATACCATTAATTTTTTTTTCAAATTCTAGAATCATTGTAGAAGTTGATGCAAAATTGAACACTTTCTGCTTAAAAAAGTCGCACAAAAAACTTAATAATTATGGTAACAATTAAAGAAGCTGAAATGAATGTGAGTATTGTTTTCAATTGTATGGTTTCAGTTTGTGAACTTAATAGTATTTGAATATACTCTAAATCGTGGCTTTGTTTTTTTTTCTGCTTTTTTAATAAATGCATTAGATTTAAGCTAAGAATTGATAGCAATGACAAAAGATGAAACTTAAAATTGGGAAGGAATAAATGAATGGCACCATAATAAATACTGTTCTTGATGTTTATGAAAGTAAGTTTTCCCAATATTATTAAAAAAAGCCCATGATGTTAGTTTTCACTGTAATGCAACTTATTTCATAAGGGTGTACTTTGGTCTGGCACTGGCAAAGGATTTAAAAGGAAAAATAATATAATACGTGATTGAATTTTGTGCTGAAGCCTATTTATATAGGAATCAAAAGAAAGACTCCCAAGCACCATTTGGTTCCTTTGTTGAAATACCAAGTTACCTAAACACTGGCATACAGGACAGAAATAACTGTGTATTTACCCTGTAATTATATGATACTTAACCTTATAATTAAGGGAACAACAGCTGCCACGTACACAAAGTGCACTTACAAGAAGTAAATGCACTATAAAGTAAAGCAATTACTGAAATAAACTGTATAATTAAAAATCTCTTAAGGCAGAAACAAGGCTTGCCCAGCTAATTCTAAAAGTACCAGGATAGTTTCTCCAGATGCATTATCCTGTAGTTTACAAAGAATAGAAAATATATCTTTTTTCAGAAGTGTGTTCTCTGGAAAAGAACACAAACAAGCTCAAACCTTTTAATTTGTTCCCAGAACTGGTAGGGAGAGGCTGTTTTGGGAGCGGCTGAAGTTGTAAGAGCATTCAGAACACTAATGTCCAAATGCATTTTTGATAATAAGTGATGATTCAAAGCAGACCTATCCATTGGCATTGAGAGAAACAATACCTCTTTTTAAAGGCTTATCACAATAAGAACTATGCCACTTTTCCAGAGAAACCCTGAATGTAGTTGGGGAGATATTTCGCTTTCAGAGAGCCAGATATGTTTGACTCTATCTTTTGTTACAAATGGGTATAAAATAATTTAATAATAATCAGGGAAGAACTTATATATAGTTCTCACTGCCTTTCAGTATATAACCACTTCTCCAGCAATATCATATGTTTCTACCCTTATTTTTACTTATTATTTTATAACTACTTTTAATTTCAAGCTATTTTGGAGGGAATAATATAAGGCCTTACTGATTAATCTCATATCACAAACAATACAGATAATGCAGATAATGACCCCCAGGTTTTTGACTTACGCAGCCACTGGATGGAAGGGCCATTCACTGAAATAGAAACTACTGGAAGAAAATAAGGTTGGTGTAGAATATGAGGCATTTAATTTTGTACTTGTTGGATTTTAGGTTATTTTGGAATTTAGAAGTGATATTTCAATTCTGCAGGTAATTACGTGTAATATACTATAAAGCATATGTACCTCACAGGGCCTGGTTTTCCAAAGCCTTGCAGTTTCAAATATTGACCTTGAGGAGGACTGGAAATTTTCCTCAGTCTATAAAGTCTCTGGTGTAAGATAAAGATTTGTGGCACAGCAAGGCTGCTGGCTCAAGGACAGACTAGTTACTGATTGTTATGTAAAGATACTGAGAAATTGCTGTAAGATCACTTAATTGTCTACTGGAATGTCATCTGACTTGTTTCACTGAAAGTTACCAGCCTATATTGTTAAACTATAACCCACCTATGTTCTCTTCCTGTAACTTCCTGGTCTGGAAAATAAATGCAGGAAGAGAACCCCAATTCAGGGTTAATTTCCCAAGGAAGGGATGCCTCTCGCTGGAAGGTCCTGGGAAGATTAACCACTTCGGGGTCTCTCACTGCTCAGAAGAGACGGGCTTTGAGTAATCTTTTGCATCTGCATTACCCAGGGGAAGTAGGGTGACAAGTCCATGGGGGACGAAGCAACATAAAGCAACATAATTATACATATATGAACTCTGAGAAGAGTTCAAAGGTACAGAGAGTAATTGAAGTCACGAGTATGGATAAGTTTTTCTAGGGAGAATACTGATTGTGAAAAAAGAACGGGTCTAGGACCCAAGCTGGGAAACACCCATGGGGAAAGGCAAGGGTAAGGAAATGAGATAGCAGTAGAAGCCCATGACCAGCCTGGTAGGAAAAGTCACAAAAGAGTATGGTGTCAAAACACCAAGGAAATTTTTTCAAGGCAAGGTAGTCACCAATGTTAAATGCTGCTGAGATACAAAGAACTGAAAAACATACTATGGGCTTACCATCATAGAGGACATTCATGACTGTAAGAGAGTCACCAATTATGATGGAGCTTTCCAATATTTATGTGAGTCTGAGGACTTATTTTTTTGTAACATGATTGTACAAAAGCTCATTTAATTGCAGTTGTCCACTTAGTATTTGATCACTGATAAAATAGTTCATAAAGATACTTTTATCTGAGTAATACTTTGGAAGGAATTTTTGTTTAGCTACATGCTTTTGAGAATAGCAGTACATATGTATTCAAGCAGAATAATGTACTCAGAATTGTAGAATGCATATGCTTTGCGTTCTGTTTGCTGTACACTGTGTATTGTCCTTGATCACAACTTTGAGACCTACTTTAACTCATTTTGATGGACATTTTTGCAAATAAGCCGAAATGACTCAATTTTTTTTAAAAAAAGATATATGTACTCATTTTATTCTACCCCCCCATGAAAAGCTGGATGAAACAAAATATAAGTAATGCCCTTTCCCCTTTTTCATTTTTGAAACCACATCATCTTTTGTACATGTTTTTGTCATTTACCTCATAAGTAGTAGATCCTTGTACTCTTTTCTTATATTCCTATTATTCAATAAGTCCCCTTTTTTTTAAAAATGCTGAATAGAGGACTATGTCTTTCTCAAAATGATATCTTTCAGTACCTAACATAGAACCTTGAACATGGTAGCGACTTATAAAAACTAGGTAAAGAAATGTAATAGAAGTAGAAGTCATGGTTCCCTTTTATTCCACTGAGCACACATAGTTGCATTTGAGTTCATTTAACATATTGTGATTTTTTGCTGATTCAAAGCCTTGGAGCTTCATATCCATAGTCCAGGATACACTCACTCTTCCAATAAGTATTCTTCAGTCTCCCACTATGTGTAAGCACTATGGCAAAGTGAGACAACTCTTGTCCTTGCTGGAGTAAGAGGTGTGCCCTGTTATAACAAAGCCTAATGCAACTGATGACCCTTTTTTCTTTTCTAAGAAGAGTAGGCTTCCCTTGGAACTTTCAGACCTCACAGATTTGGTTTCATTTTTAGTTATTTTGTTTTACATTATTTTATGGTACAACTTCCAAAGATATAATAGAAGTCCTTTTTTTTTCTTTTTTTTCTTTTTTACAGGACTCTATATCCCAATAAGAGATGTTGGGAGTGGGAGAGGAAGAGGACTATGTTCTTTTCACTTTGAGAGATTCTTTTTAACTCCTGGCATCTTGGCCCACCAATTATGTTTCTCCCACTCAAGGAGGTAAAATGAGTTAGGCAGTTGGTAAGTTAGGGAAAGAAAATCCTCCCAGCTCCCTGCACGCTTCTCCCTATGTTTTCTCCACGTTGGCAAGGGACCACCAGGAAGCAGAGGAGGTCCTGCCCACTAATCCATGCTATTAATTTTAGAGAGAGTCCAGGGAAGGCCTGCATTTGTCCAGCACTGGCTGCAACTGTGTGTGTACCCTTGTCTAATTTTAGGAATCACTGTAAGAAATGCTGCCCACACAAAGACCATGCTTTTCAATATTCCCTTTGTAAAGGAGGTCTGCAGTTGACCCCTCTGTCTTTTAACAGATTCCTCATTCAGGCAAGGAAACGGGCATCATTCACTGTGCCCTCTAAAAATGTCAACAAGTATGAATGTGATGCAGAGCCTGGTGTCCTCTTTGAGGTGCAGAACTCCTCCTTCCAACTGTGCTTTTTGTCATTTCAATATCAAATCCTATTTACCTTTAAATATGTTTTCTCAAAGACTTCTTGCACAATCTGTACTTTCATCTTTTTTCTGTCTATATTGTTAAAGCAAAGTATTTATTTCTTCTTTGATTACAATATGCTGAATACAACAAAACATAACAAGTATAGTTATTCCTTTAAGGTGGCAAAAAAATCTAATAATTTAGACTTTTAGTGTCCTTTAAAAATTTTGTGGCATATTTTTACTCAGCGTTATTGTGAAGTTGTGCTAGGAGTCACTGAAGTCACCATTTAAAGAAATTAATGACAGAAGGAAGAAGATGTCAGTCACAAGCACTTTGTCCTTATACATCTTAAGCTACCACCTCAGCCTCAATACATGGTCAGTCCAGCTCAGCCCAATGGACACAACACTTTGAGAAGCATCTGTCTGTCCCAGGAAGCCCTTCTGTTCCAATTCCAGTTCTGCTCTCTGTTCACTTCAACTTCTATGACATTTCTCAGCTTTGAAAATACTATTTCTGTCTAATGATATAGCAATATATTGGTGACATTATCTTGAATTATTATTACCATGAGCTAGACAAAAAGGATAAAGAAGAATAAAAATAATAACATGTTTAACTAAATAATTAGAATGATCTCTGCTCACATATAAAAAGAAAACAATATGACACAAAAGAATATTATTAAAGGGAATAAAGAATAAGAAAGAATTCAAAACATGACTCAATTCTGACTCAGTTCTGTTTCTTTGATTTAAACAATAATTGTTTTTAAATTTTGTGTTTGAAACACCTAGATTCTGTTGTTTACAGTATTTGACTACATGTTCTGCAGTGGATCTTTTTCTTCACCCTTTTCTTCATCATCTTTTCTTCTTTTATAAAAATGTACCTGTTCTTTGAGGAAAAGAACGACATGCAATTAAAAATTATTTCAAAAATAAAAATGCGAGGATATTCTTTCCTTTGAATTTTTGTGCAGCTTATTTCATAAGTTTCAGTAAATGGACCTAATTGGTGATGTTTTAGCTTGATAGAGCACATTAAATAAAGATCTCACTTGAAGAAGAATTTTTGTGCAGCAAATATATATTTAATTAAGTATCTGATTTGCACTGGCCCTAGATCTAAGGGGGGTACAGACATGATTAATATAAAGTCCTTGTCCTCAAAAAGCTTACATTTCAGAAGAAGTGGTTTGCATATATTCACACATTAAAAAAGAGGAAAGAAAGAAATAAAAATGTTATTAGTTTTACAATTAAATGGCTGTAGGGATTTATAATAGGCAAATGTGACTTCCCACTGGGGAAATAGGTGCTGGTGAGCTAATCTGGATCAGACATGGTGATGTCTTTCGGGGGAGACCAAGATGTGAACACACCCATAAAAAGTAGAAAAATACGCCACAGAGACCGACTAGGGCAAGAGAATGAAGAGTAAAACTGACAGGCAACAAAGACGAAAGTTTGTTTTGTAGAGAATGGGCTGTCACACGAGGCTTAGGCACAAAATGATTTACATTGTTTTTTTGAAAGCAATGATCTGATAGCAGACTTTGTTATTTAAAGAAGGATAAATAGATCTAAAAAAAAACAACAAAAACACTTAAAATCACTTTTCTTCTGATTTAAAAGGTTACACGCATTTTGTACATTTGCCAGAGAAATTTAGAGAAACAAAATCAAAACAGAGAAAATAAAAAATTACTAGTTATGTGATCACATAAAGAGTGGCAAGGTGATGTGGCTGTAGAGGCAGATTATCTATGTATCACATCTATTTACCTATCATCTCTCTTTCTCTCATATCTATCTGTCTGTCACATTTATCATATCTTTCTATCAGATTCATCTATCATCTTTCTATTGTATCTATTTATCTCCCTATCTGCCTATTATATCTATCACCTATATGTCATTTCTACCTATCTATTGTCTTCTATCTTTCCATCCTATCTACCATATCTACCTATCATATTTATATATTATATCATATCTGTCTTTCTATCTATTCTGTCTTCTATCTGTCTATCCATCTTTTATCTATTTTCTAACTGTCTATCTATCTAATCTTGTAATAGGGAGAGGAGAAAGTACAGACTCGTAGGCAGACAGACTTTTAAAGTTGCCAGCCCCTTTATATCTAATGGTTCCCTTTACAAAGTTCCCTGAAGTGAACTAGCCCTAGATATAATTCTTTAAGATAATGAAATCTTTGCTTCTGATTACAGGAGTACTATGGAAAGTCTATAAATATGTTTTTATGATTCTGTGTAAAGTTGGTGTGCATTCAAACAAAACCAGTCCATGGTAACCACTGCTCTCTGTGCAGGGCCAAATTGGAATTGGAAGAAACCTAGGGGTTAGGGAGTTGGAACAAGTGTCTGCTCCTGGAGGCCAGTCTCATGTTCAAACCTTTAAGGAAAGAGAATTAGCCTTAGATATATTCTCTAAGAAAGGAACATCTGCATACCCGATTTAGTGATAGCACTATGAGAAGTGGAGAGTTAACATTGGTGGCCTGAGATTCAGACAGCTTGGGTTTGAAATTTGGCTCACCTGTTTACAAACTGCTTTGGCCAAATTTCTAACTTCCCTGTGCTTTCATTAGTAAAATGAGGAAAACATTAGTATTATCTCACAGAGTTTTTGTGAAGAAGATACAAACAAAGTGATCCCTCATAAAACGTTAGCTGTTATTATTATTATAAAAGTCAACCAGTCATGCAATATTTTAAATTTTTTCTTTCTGATGAATTTTAGCAATCAATGAACTTCTTGGTATATGGTAGACAAAAAAAAAACATTGCCGTAGGAGTGGGAAAACTTGCACTGAGATCACAGACCATTCTGAAAAAACGAATCAAAACCCTGATCTGTTATGCTTAATGTTCTTAAAACATCACCAAAGAATTCTGATGGCCTCAGGTATTTCTACTAGTTAACCTCAACATACACACAAAAAAAGAAAAAAAAGAGTCAAGTCTGAATTGGTTATTCAGTTTCACTATCAAAGCGTAGGTTGTCTTAAAGCAGGGGTCAGAGTCCATTTTTGGAAAGGGCCGGATAGTACGTATTTTAGGTTTTGCAAGTCATATAGTCTCTGTCAAAACTACTCAAGTCTGCCATTGTGGCATGAAAGCAACCCTAGGTAATATCTAAATGAATGAGTATAGTTGTGTTTCAATAAAACTTTATTCATGAACAACAAGATTTAATTTTACATAATTTTACAGGTCATTCTCTCTATTAATGTTTTCTCCTTGAAATATTATAGGGTTTTATCATTTTATGATTTTTTTCTTTTAGTTTCTCTATTATATCTTTCATCTTTACATCTCTGTTTTACATTGTAAGTTATTTACACAAATCTATCTTCTAGTTCACCAATTCTCTTTTCAATTGAGTCTATTTTGCCATTTAATCCACCTAATGAGTTTTAAACAACATTTTTTATTTTCAAGAAAATTATAATTTTGGTTCTGTTTTACATAGTATTAGTTCAGGATTTAAATTTATATATTTTTTTGCTTTAATCATTTTATTCATTATTATTTTATAATGTCTTCTTCTTACTGTCCTATTACCTCAAGTTCCTGGGGGTATTAATAGCATCGTGTTGTGTTTACTCTCTCATAATAATCCATCTCATGTAGTCTATAATTTTTATTTTGATTTTTCCCTTATCTTTTTGTTTGTTTTGTTTGGTTTTGCTTTGCTTTGTTTTGTTTTTCCCCTGAGGAAGTCTTTTGTATCCTGTGGTTGTAGAAATATTTTTATTTTTACGATCCCTGGACAAGGTCTTTACATTACCTTATCTTGGGCTTCCTGCAACATGCAGGTAGGTTTAATTTTGTCCCAACACTCATGTGTGGCACACAGTTGGGCTTATTTTTGCTTCTCAACAGATCATATTTTTCCTCATCAAATTTACCTAATTTTTCACTAGGCAAGATCCCAAGGCTTTCTTTAGTCTCCTCTTGAGAGAAGATGATGGTCACTTTAGAAGACTTTCAGCATTGTGCAGGAATAATGCAGTTTCTTTTACCTGTATAGACCCAATGTCATTTTTTTTTTTTAATCACGTGAACATTAAAACCCTGGTACTTAATTCCTAAAATCTCAATCTGGGTCTCATAAACTGCTATAATTTTGTCTTATCCTCTTAATGTTCCCATTCTGAGATTCGTATTTGCTTTTGAAACCTGGTAATTCCCTTTCTCAATCATCCTTGATAAATATATTTCTAAGTGATTAGAAGCTGGATCTAGAGTTAGATTTCCTGGATTTAGAGTTAATTCTGTCTTCAAGCAGGATGAAATTAGATAAATTGTTAAACCCACCAATGATTCAGTTTCTTTAGTTGAAAATATATAGGAGATTGACAAGATGCTAGAGACTTGAAAATAGAGACTTGTTAGTGGTCTTGTTGCTGATTTCTGGTAAATGTAATAGGATAAGAAATCATATGGGCCACTTCCAAATCTGACCCACAGAAATCTCTCATGAATCTCTATTGTCTCATCCTATTTCATAAATTCTTTAAAGCCCATGTGCTGAAGATTTAGCCATGATAAGAATAAAGGAGACTTAGTTTGTGAATCACTACTTGGAGAACTGTATGATCATCATTAAATTGTGACATGAACAAGAAATATCCTTTATGATGTTAAACCAGAGATTTGGGTGTTCTTGATTTCAATTCCTAGCTTTGTTTATCTTGCCTAAAACAGAAATTGATACCTTGTAATTGGTGCTGAATATATTGTTATAGGAGCTGCCATAATAAACACCCAAAGTAGGAGGCAATGGAATAGCAGTCAGAGAGGAAACTGACATGGGGCGGGGCGGGAGGGAGAAATGTTGTAATCTGTGGCACGCAGTGACAAAAAATGGCAAAATGATGACTGTGATAATCTAAAAGACAGCTTTAGAGGAAGAGACTAGAATGAATCCAAATTTTAGTATGCAATTATCTATATCTGGTTGTGTTTGACAAGGTATTTCAAAACCAAATGTCTCAGGTGAAAATTTACCAGGTTTTACAGATGAAATGAAAGGGACAATAAAGGAGAGTCTTGAAATATGGATTTTGAAAAGAGTATTGCTTCTAGGTCCCAATCAGTAGGGGACAAAACTGAGAACGTGTTTGAGTAACAAAGTTCCATTAAGACTCCTCAAGTTTGCAGCAAAGACCAGACTGAGTGTGGTCTTTTCTCTCAAGCATGATAACCTTGAATAGCTTCTTAGAGTACAAAGCCTGAAGCCATGGAACAAAATAATAAGTTCATCTTCCAAGAGCAGAATAGAACCTCATCTAGGAACTTCACACACCAACAGATTGGAAGCCTTTACAGTGTATGCACAGCAAGGTTTCAAAATAGCTTTACAGAAGTGTCTACTGTGTTTATTCCATTTTCTCTTTTCTCAGTGGGATTTATTATGTGATTATCCCACCCCTGCTACACTACCATATTGAGTATGTATGTGTTGCATGTGGGGGGTGAGAGGAAGAGCTGCTGGAGAGGATATTTTGCCAATTTAGTCAGAGTACCTGCATTGGGAGCCACATGCAGATACAAATTGCGTATCACTTAAAGATACCAGACCTGGAGCTGGATGCAGAGACTGGATGGGTCATTGTCTAAAGGGAAACAGAGAAAACTGATAAGTGGTGATTAAGGAGGCAGGTATTTGTAAAGACTGAATCTATACTCACCATGTTTACCTTTTGGTTGTTCTTATTGGGCACATTTATTTTTCAGCAACTTTGAAGTTAGGCTGAGAAAATGTGGGTGGGAGTGGTGGATATCATTTTCATTCCTAGTCCATGAAAAAGATCCCATCTACAACCTTCCATATTCTCTTCCCATCCCCCAGTGACTTGAAGTCACATATTGATGGAAGAAGCCTGGGTCCCTCTGCTGCTGTCTGAAGAAGAACCATCTGGAAAGTAGTAAATCACAACAAGAGTGAGAAACAAATATTATTTTAAGCCACTGTGATTTGGGGGTTATGGCTTATTTTACCCTTACTAATACACTACCTCAAAGTGTTATCGAGAAGATTAGCTGAGTTAACACATGTAAAGTATTTGGAAGTATGCCTGGCATATAGTGAGTGTTTCACAAATGTCAGATTTCCTAAATATACTTTTCAACATTTATGTGTTTGGATGGGATAGTTGTCTGCACTAATTAAATCCACCATATTGTGGGAATTTTGGACAGGTAAAACTCTAAGGAGATTTGTCTTTCATTAAAAGTGCAGATTATGTGATGAATTACTTAATCATTATTAATACATACATTAATTGTTTAATTAAAATACATTTTACTGGACTAGTTATTGAACTAGATATTGGAAAGGTTATGTACTCCTACCCTTAGTTTTAAAGAAAAAAGAATTAATTATGGGATCAGTGCAAGTTAATGTCAAGGGTACTAATTTTCACATATGATAACTATGTTTATGTTTGTGTTTTTATATATATTTGTATATGTATCTATCAAGATATAGATACAGCTATTCCCTAATCTATAGAGTCTTTAGGTATGAGACTTAAAATCTGCAAGTTTGGAGTAAAACAAATAACTGCCTCTCTTCTAGATTATCTGAAATCCAGTCAGCTACAGACTGATTCCTTGCCTCCTGGTGTGAAACATGAATGGTCTAGGCCAGAATTATTGTTTTTGTTGCAGCAGCAAAAGGAAAAAGTCACACTTTTTTTCTTTTGTGACATTTGTCTGTCAGTTGCATCACCGCTGTGGTAAATGGTATGTTTCTTATAATTTAATTTTGGCTCCTTTTCCATTTTTATGTTCAGAAGTGGGTAATCACAACAGGAGTAAATTGAATAGAATCATTTCCCAGATGCTGAGTGATGCTGAATATTTTTTTGAACCAGCCCAAATGTCCATCATCAGATGAGTGGATAAGGAAACTGTGGGACATCTACACAATGGAATACTACTCAGCTATAAAAAAGAATGAAATACTGCCATTCACAACAACACAGATGGACTTAGAGAAAATTAGATTAAGCAAAACAAGTCAGACACAGAAAGAGAAATACCACATGTGCTCACTTATTTGTGGGAGCTAAAAATAAATAAATAAATAAACACACAAACAAATAAAGGGTGGTGGGGGGAAGAAGACAACAATCACAACAATTCCTTGCACTTGTTAAGACAAGTGAACAGATATGATGTGGTGTGGGAGAGGAGAGAGGGACAGGGAAAAGAGGAACAGGTAAAGGGTCATGAAAATCAACTACAATGTATATTGAGAAGTTAAAATTTAAAAAAAAATATTAGAAAAAGAATCATTCTCCTCAATAATATGAACAATCATGATACCTCAATCAGTGGTTACCAAGGCCTCACATTGGATCAGATGATTCCTGTTCCAAACAACAATGTTTGCTCGTTAAGGCTATGGAATCTAGGGTGATTTAAATAAGTTAGATCATGGCTTTTCTGTATATTTTTGTGGTCAATTAAAAAATTCAAGTAGGAATGTCACAATTAGGAATTAGGAATTTTGTATGTGGATACACATTCAGAATTACTAAGAAAGTTCCAGAAAGAAACTATCTTCTACTGGAAATACTTTTCAAAAATTGGTGTTTATTAATTAAAAAATATATATATTCACCTTCCCTGAGAGACTTCATGCTCTTGAGAGTTAGGATCATTTTTCATTATTACTTGTCCAGTTCACAGAATAGATACTCATTATACAACTTCCAAATAAATGAATCAAAAGTGTACTTTCAGAAATGGGTCATCAAGGAGAAAACAAGATTTGAAAAATTGCCACTTGCTTAGTGTCTTCTACAGTTGATCTGACATCTAATTTAGTTGTCCTCAAGTAGGAGCATGGAGCAGGTAAGATCCAGCAATCTGCAGTTAACATTGATTGAGAGCTTACTATTTTTTTGATGCTAAACGAAGTGTTTAACTTTCATGTCTCTCATTGTACTCTCAACAATCATATAAAATTATTATGCTTATGCAACAGATGAGTAAACAGAGGTTGAGAGAGACTAAACAGTTTTCCAAAATCAAATAGCTGTTGAGTGAAGGCGCTTGGCACTGAACCAGGTCTGCTGGACTCCAGTAGCACTGTTCTGGATTGCTCAAAGAAAGATACCAGAAATTAGGTCTCATGTTCCATTAACTTTGTGTTTGTTTTTAGGAGATTGGTCAACTTGTATGAGTAATGCAGGTACTCAATAAACAAAGAATTTTCCCCATTCTTGGGAAGCTCTGGCCTACTTGACAATGAAATAGTCGTTTGGGTAAATCCTTTTGTGACCCAAGAATTGTTCTCCAATTTAGCTCTTCCATAGGTTTGGGTTTCTAGTACATTGGATAATCTTAAAGTGAGGCACTTGGGCACTTGAGTTGGAATTACCTGGATTATCTAGGCAAAATGTGTTTTCAGCTCTTGGGGACTTAATTACTGGAGCAATTGCACAACTCTCCACCTCAGTTTGGCTCTGTGGAAACTGTGACAAAGTAATTGAGATGGTTCTGTCAAACTGTGCTTTCTCAGTTTTATTGTTACTTCCTTTAAATTGAAGCCCAGTATTGTCGTCATTTCCTAAGATGATAATGTTGATAAGGGTTCTGATCAGCATGTCTAAGTCTGGCTTTGAACACCAATGAACACTCAATAGCTTTTCTGCTTCATAAATACAAGAGAAGAAATTTTTTAAAGAAATAAAAATATAAAATACTTCTTGGCAATAGAGCAGTCTACTGGAAAAATATCAAGAAATGTTAAGACCTCAGGATACAGAACATTCAATCAAGAAATAAAATACCAAAAATTTCCAGAAGCACTGAAATATCCAGTCACATATATACAGGTATAATTATTCATACAAATATATATTATCCTTTAAGCTTTTTCTAGAGACTTTATAATGGCCATGATATAGAGTAGTAGAACAAAATACACCAGGAAAAAAAAAAAAGAAAATATATGCTGCATGTTTAAGTAATAAGAAAATTAAAAAAAAAAAAAAGACCTTACAACAAAAAATTAGTATGTGGATAAAATTGTCAGTGTATTTGGTCCTTTTCTTACTTTTAATCCTGACCTGTGCAATTATCCTCAAGCTATATCTTTGGTATCACATAGATTTTCAGATGTCAGTGAAAGCACTACTTGGTTTGTGTCATACACTGTGACTAAATTTGAAAGAAATTATGCTCACTCTAAGAAAGAGACCTTAGCTGTAGTGACTGGAGTAATGAAATTGCCCAAATAAATTCTCGGAAAAGAAATTACCTTGACAACTGCCCATAAGCTCTTATTTGAAATCTTAAAACCCTAGATTGGGTAGCATCTGGAGCAGCTGCTAAAGTGCTTTGATGAACTTTAATACTGTCAAATATTCAATATAAATATTTTCTGGGATACTCTAATGCGGATGTCTTTCCAAGGCTACCTTGAGAAATGTTATCACTGACTTTAAACCACTTTAAAATCTCTTCTCTGTAAATATTACAAGTGAAAGGATAGAGTATATTACCAAGGAAATAGGAATAAAAACAGTTCTTATCTAAAAATGTGATTGGAATTCTGTCCTGATTATGTTGTAAAAAAATTATTTAATCATTTACAGTAACTACTATTATTTATTGATCATCTTTAAAAAATTACTGATTACCAACTTTGCACTAATTGTTGCATTTAATTCTCCATAAAATTATAGTCTAATAATTTAAAAATTATTCACCATGCACATTTTATAACTTATTTCTTTGTTATCTTTATTTTTTGTAATTAAGTGTAGAAATATGTACTCTGGATGGAAGTCCTAGGTGGAATACCTAATGCCACTGTGTGACTTGAACAACTCAGCACCACTCTGAGTTTCCTCTTCATAAAGTGAAAATTGCATTTGATTAATAAATTAAATTAGAAAATATAAAAATTATATATTTTTTATAACATTGAGAAAACTGAATTATTTGTAGGTTAATTTTTCTATCCTAGTCTGAGCTAGGATTTTACCAAAAGGAGTTTTTTGTTTTATTTCAGTTAATATTTTCCTGCATAAATTAGAAGTGACCATCTGCAAAATTTTGCCAATATTATTAATTGGTATAAGAATTGATGCTATGTGTCTGAGAAAGAAGAGGAGATAAAAGTCAATTTCATTAAGAGTATATGATAGGATGATCAAAGGGCCAATGATAGAGAAAAATACTCTACCATGCTTTCTTAACTTGAAACTTATGGTGACAAATTCTGATTCTTGGCCTGACTTTTTTGCAAGTCACTTTTTATTTAAAAATTATTCACTGTCATTAAGGTCAAAATTATTGTTGTAGATATTTCCTTAGAGCAGTTAAGAGATTGGTTTCTGAGTAGGAAATATGGTAGTTGAAAATCTCCAAGTTCTAAAGAAAAAGTCATAGTCAAGCTAAAGGAGTTTCAGTAATGTTTTCTATTTCTGAAAACAGACTTCATCTTTTAGTTTTGGAGCAAGCAACCATCTTATAACTATACAAAAAAATCTTACTCACTGACTTCTGGCTTGTTCATGTTAATATGCATTGCAATCCCGTTCCTGTTCATCTGTCTCCCCTTTCATCCAGTTCTCTGCAGAGTTATGAACTTGACCCACAGTCATTACTTGATGCAAGGTGTTCTGAAAGTGTATGTGTCCACTTCACACCTAAGTGCATCTTCTCTCTCCCATTTATCTTCTTTGAACTCTTCTCCAATATTTTCTCCAGTGGTTATGGCTCAGAATTCTGATGAGGTAATCTATGGTGCACTTGCTGAAATAAAAATAAGCACAACTCACCAAAAATTCTTTGAATATAAGATAACCAACTTCATCATATTTTTAAAGAGATATAATATTAAAAAAGAGAAAGAATCATGTATAAATGGAGCCTACAAGAGTAACAGAGAAATGGTGCTTTTATTCTGTTTCCAGTTTAATTGTAAGCACATTAAAGATAAGCTAAAAACCTGATGTAAAATATTAACTTGTGGAAACAAAATATTCTTTTTATAAAAAATAAACAACTTAAAATAGACTGTAATCTATTTTCTTAGGAAAATAGATTTCTTAGGAAATCAGATTTCTTAGGAAATCTGCAGGAGTTGTTATACTATTACTATTGTATAAGTTTACATCATTGACAAAAAAACTAAAAAAATACCTTTTTGCCATGTTTTCTGTGGTATAAAATTGTCTAAAAATTTTATGGAAAAAAAATAATGATTAATAAAAGCTTATCTGAAAAAAGATATAGACAGGCTTACTTTTGTTTCAAATACCCCAAATACTTATTTAAAAAAAAAAAAAAAAATATATATATATATATATATAAAGACCATTCTCTCCTTGAGTGCAGCACTCTTAATTTTATAAGCATTTAGTAAGCAAATAATGTTAATCAAGTAATCACTTACAAGTTATACATTAAATAGACTATTGTTGATTATAGCATAGTTGAACTAAAATATTTTTACTTTGATTCATTCATGAAATTAGTTAAAATTCTTAACACTGCCACTATAATCACCAAATGAAGCAATACATTTTATCAGGTATGATGCTGCAATATTTAACCATAAAGCCTTTATATAGCTATTTATTCTTAAGGACTTTAATTACAGCTTAGCCACATTAGATTATTAATCACAAGCAATAATCATTTCAAACATTTGTGTATATTGTGGGACTCTTAAGTAAACATTTTCAGTTGGAATGATTGCATTTAACCTACCAAATCTATTTCAGACTGCAATTATTTGGCAATTCAGCAAGGGATTCAGTACATAAATTCAGTCACCTAAACCATCAACCTCTATACATCTTATATGGTCTATTGCAAGATGGTTAAAAAATAAAATGATGTCAAGAAGGGTATGACATAGTGAACTCATGACTTAAATCATTTTGGCTTTCTTGTATCTATGTGATATGAATTGAACTTGGTGAAGCTGTCTGCTGAAGAATGGCTGAGTAAGCCTCAACAAATTTGGTTATATTGTAAATGCAATAACTGTAATTCCATAAAATAGTAATTCCAGGTTACTTACTCTCTAATGTAAAAAAAAAAAATTACACAAAGAGTCTCAAATACTGGATTTTACTAAAATTAAATGAACTATTTAAATGTTATTTAAATGTGTAGAATACTATGACTTGTAGATGTATATGTAACATACAAAAATATTTTGATATAGATAGAAATGTTAGGCATAGTATCATAATCTAACATGCTTTTAATTTTCCATTATATACTTTGAAGCTTACCTTTAATAATACCTACATAATAATTGCCTTCAAAGTTTCGGAAATTTATTTTTAAATAAAAAATGTAAAGTTGTACATATTTGTAGAATAAAAAAACAAAGAGCACATACATCACACAATGGTGTGAATTTGATGAGGTAGTTGTAGTCAAACTAGAAACTCATTTAATATATGTCCTTATAAAAACTTTTTGTGGTATAATGTCACATTTCACTCAAAATCTTATTTCAGAGAAATATTATGATTTTAACATATATCTTTTAAAGACCTGTTCATATTTCATATATGGAATTTTAAAAGCATTAGAATACTTAACAAGGTAATTAGGATTTTGATTAACATATTATTGTCTACTTAATACACAATTGGGGGGGTTGAAAAGTAGTCGGTGCCTACAATCTATTTCATCTTCTTAATCCTTTTTTTATTTTTAATTTTCCAATTTCTCCAGTTGATTATTTTAGGAAGAAACTTCAAAGATTGAGCTGACATCTTTGAAGCATCATATGGGAAAGTGACTCTGAATAGCCCTTTTTACAAAGCCTTGAATCTGGGATCTCACAAGTCTCAAAAAGAAAATGACCCTGCCTCTGCTCCTTACACAATAAGGGTTAGGCACAGTTTTGCATTTACGATCTAGTTAACTTCATAATTCTTCTGCATTAAGTTATTATAATAAGTCCAGTACTGGTGAGCTTGCAATTTAGAATCTTAAATGAAAAATTTTAACATTTGTCAATTTGAAATATACATCTCATCAAAATCTGATCTCGTTTATAAAAGAGTTGCTTCTATATTCCAGACCATTTCTCTTACTAAGAATGAGCTTTTAAGTAGGTAAAGAGAAAATCATTTAAAAGGAACTAGGAAATAGAATTGGCATTTCTTATGTCAAAGAAGTGAAGGAATGAGTTCTTGGTCCAAATATTCATCTGTTGAATAAATTTCATTGCAGACTGTCTTGACATATGCATCACATTCCTCTGACCTTTATTTTGTAGTCTAGAGAGACTGAGACCACACAGAATCGGTGCTGTTATATCTAACTGTACTTAAACTTTGTGTCTGATCAACTTAAGTGTATTGGATTTGAAAACAGTTAGTCAATTGTTTCTAGTCCCTAGGTGGTGGTTTATGGTAATGTTTGCATCAATACTAACAAAAGCCATACCACAGTACAAAGTACATCAAGGAAATGAAAGACAAGGCTGACTGTTGTCAGTTCTGTCTACAATAAAGGCAGGATTCAGAGCTTGGGCAGAGATCGTTAGAGAAACACAAAAATGAATGAACCACAGAAATCTTAGGGCTGATGGTTCACATCAAAGGTTTGGGGACTGGCTAATGGGCAAGGTTGCACATAGGCCACAAGACATATATCCTGGACTCATTTAGGAATAGCAAAAGGTCACCAAAAAGAGGGAAAATGCTCCTAAAATAGCATAAAACAATCTTCTGGAGAAACTATTCAGAGAAGAAAGAAAAAAAAAAAAGCAGTATTAGCATTGCTGTGTAAACTACATCCACTTCAAATGGTATTTTTGGTGAACAGATCTATTTATATTTTTATTTCAAACAGCAAAATCCCTAACATTGAGAAATACAATATGATGCTTTATATTTGCTGGAGTATTTTCTGTCGCCATAAGACAAATACAATGCATAGACTGTCAATTCAGTGAGATTTAAAAACTCTGAGGCTTACTACTTATAAATAAAATGGTCCTGAACATTTGCTTAATTTCAAAGCATCATATGCCTGGAGAACAGCCAGGTGTATATGTAAGTAGATGTGTACAAATAGAGCAATAATAATAACAGAATTGATTTTGATATTTCTCTCGCTTTGTCTGTATCAGCTTATCATGTATAATTTTAAGAGCACAATTAAAGGAACTAAATGCTACAATAATATGACATAGTCATACAATGGCATCTATTAAGGTAAGAATGTAGTTATCCTTTATTTGAAGCCTAACCTCCAGATACCTGCTGTGCTGCTAGATGCTAGAATGTCAAAGAAAAATAAGTGAAAGCATATCTCATCATGGGGTAAATTGCCTGTTGAAAAGAAATGTACTTAGTTTCTCATTTGAATGCTGCTTTCAGTTAAAAAAAAATGGGAAGGATTGTTATCAAGGTAAGGACTAATCTTTTATGACCCAAAAGAAAGAGACAGAGAGAGAGAAAAAGAAAAAAAAAATGTTCATTTGAACAAAAGCAGCAATCCAGAAAAACAAGAGGCCAATATTGTTTTCCATTGTATTTTATGCCTATTTTAAGGCTTTTAGTGTCAATTAATATAATGTAAAATTCACTTCAAATTAAAAAGATGTGCAAAATTAGTGATTTCTATTATGAAGAGTGCCTATTGTAAGGTTGTATGTGGTTCTTATAATCCTATTTAATCACATATACCTGATAGTCATTTATAATATGTGAGATATATGCCAAACTATACCTTATTATTTTAATGACACACATTAGTCATACTTCAAATGGACAGGCATCCCCTCAAGTATCATAGAAATAAGGACTTTGTATATAAAGATGTGTGTTTACACAGGTAAAGAATTTCTGCAAGGCACAATCATGTTGAAATAACTGTCTAATACTTCATAAATAATATTGTATCATTTCACTTTAAATATATTTTCTTCATCTTTTTTTCTTTCTTTTTCTTTTTGCTTAACCTTCGTAAAATGGCACTGATTTAAAAGTAAGTAAATAATAATTTCTATAAATTGAAACTCAAAACCTACACTTAATATTTTACATGAATATCAATTTAATATTAATGAAAGATTAGCAACAAATTATCATAGAAGGAAACTTTTAAAAAATAATACCAGTGCTTAAATAAGTGTTATTAAATTTCCTTGACTTGTTTTACATATTGCAAAGCACTAATTACCTCTGAGGTCTGTGACTAATTTACTTAGCAAATTTTTCATTGATTCACAGACAAGATTATTGTTTTCATATTTGCTAATTTATAATATTTCTTTAAATAATATATTTTTAAAAGCTCATGAATTTGACACTAAGAACACAGAAACATTTGTCTTTTAAAAAAGAATACTCTTCAGTAATAGTTTCAGCACCATGTTGTTTAGAGATAAACACAATTTTAATTTTTCTGAACAGCAGTTTTTATACTATTTTCCCAAGTTCCCTGGTATTATATTTTTTATTATTCCAATGCTGTCATTTAAAATAGTTTTAAGAAGAGGAAAAGATAACACTTTCTAAAACAAGTTATTGATGTATGCTTACAATAGTGATATATAATTTGAAGCTACCACATAAAATTTCATTAGACAAAAAAATTGTTCAAAAAATATACATAAGAAACAAAACCCAAAACCTAACCCATTAAAAATAACAGAATGTGTTTGCCTGGATATTTTAAAAATCCAAGGACATTTGAACGTTAGCTGTCATTGTAGTCCAGTTCACTGTTTATTTCTTTGGTATGCATCTCCTGACCTGTATATAAAATTCATAGTTTCAAAAGTGACATGTGCAAGCCTTGGACAACTGGGGAAAAGGCATATTTCCTGACCTTGTAACCATAGCAACCACTTGCTGATTGGTAGCAGGCAAGCTTTCCATCCTTTACCACTAAAGCAAGTATGTGAGGTTGCTGCTGGCTTTGTTTGTGACTCGGGCTTTATTTACATGCAAACAGAAATACCAGACTTGAAATCAGTTTTCTGTTAAGCATACTATCATAGAATTAAAACAAACAAACAAACAAACAATAAAAGCACCTTAATTTCATAGCTTTATATTAATGTTATAATTACAGTGGAAGCAGAACACATTTTCCACTGAAGCTGTGTGTAGAAGCTTAACTTAGGTTGTTTTTCTTCTGTTTTGCTTTGTACCCCACCATCAATCCTCTACCCCCAACAACAGAACAAAATATGCATATATATATATGTGTGTATATATATATATATATATATATAGCAATATATAACTTTTAAACAAATTCCATAAAATCAGTAGAATACTTTATAAGATTTATGAGTAAGGAAAAATAATAAGTCCTTCAAATTATGCTAATGACAGTCTATTTCCATAAACTGCCTTAAATGGTAATTAGACAAGCATTTATGTATTAAGTTTGCATCTCTGAGAGGCTAAACCACTTAGAATTCCCTTCTGGAATGACCCAATACAAATTTCTTTGGATGTGTTTGCTTCATATACAGGATATTTGCCTTCTGAGAGTAGAGACCTTCCTATTCATTTCTTTCCCCCAATCTATTACATTTTCTTCTCATAACCAACTATTCACCTTCTTATAAATAAAAAATGGCATTTTATAAAATTCACTTTGGTGAATAATCTGTTCATGGGATTCAAGGGATGAACCAGGCATATACTGAATCCACTCTGACCCATCAGCTGGAGCTCCTCTCCCATGTGGAAGTTATTTTTCATGACAAAGTTATATAAAAGTTTGTCTTATCAAATCCTTGCATGAGTACAGTATAATGAAAAGATACAAAGCGAGGCTTGAACATTATAGTAAAAGGTATTTATATGCCATCTTTGAAAAATCAAATGCTCTAATTTTTTATATATTATCGAATTTATATTTATTAATGAGGTTTGTTAGAAGCCATGCAATGAAATAAATTCCATGAGCTATAAAATTATTTTCCTGAAATTGTCTATCAATTAATATGGACACACTGAACATATTATTTTACCAACGTGTTCTACATTTGTTTATAATATAAGCATATTTTCACCAATGCCTACATGTTTAAATCATATTAAACAAGAAAATAAACATGCAATAAAATATTTTGAATAATGTGAGTTTAAAATACAAGTAGAATATATTTTCAATAAAATGCACACACAAAGGATTTTTACTTACAAAGCTGAAATATGAAGTTTATGTTGTTTCACCATAATATTAAGATAAACAAAATAAGCAAAATTTCAAAATAAAGTAAATGTTTAAAAGCCATCATGCTAGCAGTTTTATCCAGTTACTAAATAAGTACTGATTTTGAAGCTAAAAAATATTCTGTAGCCTACATAATACATATCATAATAAGATTTAAGAATTCACTATACATGTCCACAGTCTCTCTGGGATCTACTTAACAATTCCACTATATAAAACTGTCACACTTACTTTTTTTTTTATGGAAAGGTCACTTTCTGATTGTCAGTATTTAAAATATTTAAAATACACTCTTCAAAAAGACAGGGTTTTTGTTGTTTAATAAGAGATAATTTAGGTTGATACTAAAAATTTTATAACAAACCCTATAACTTTGATAATCTTTAATAGATGTGCATTCTTTAAAATTTTAAGCATTTACCTTCATCCTGTGGTATTTCTATATGGTGTAAAAGAAAGCAAAATGGTTGCCTTAGTATAAACATTACGAAAATAGAATTTTGTACTTGCACTTAGCTAAGATAGGGGAAGTATTTTTCATTTTTGTACATAATGGTAGTACTCAGACATAATTTGATTTCAGTATAACCCTGTAAAGTTCTTTCCTTGCCCTGATGTACTATATAAAACATTTCTTAACTCATTAATGTCAAGTATAAATTAGTATTATATTGGAATTTTAACAGTCCAGCCTCTGTGGGCAACATAAAAACCAGACCATTGTCAGAAATGGTGTTAGGCTGCATGCAAATTTAAACCAGGTATCATTTATCATCAAAGAAAACACAAGATGTATTAAACTCTTAGGTGTCCAAACCATGATCCCTACTACCACAAATTATTTTGGTTTTTCTATACTTTAAAATATCAACAGTTTTTGTTGAACACATGAGGAGCAATTTTAACAATAATATTTTAAAGTGCTCCCTGGTTTTACCAAATCAGAGTATGACTAATAGTCAATGTTCAAATGTCTAGGATACATTTTTTCATATATATGC
This sequence comes from Cynocephalus volans, assembly GCF_027409185.1. Classification (NCBI taxonomy): domain Eukaryota; kingdom Metazoa; phylum Chordata; class Mammalia; order Dermoptera; family Cynocephalidae; genus Cynocephalus; species Cynocephalus volans. The sequence goes on along the minus strand of NC_084474.1, from coordinate 32,303,233 downwards.
TTTGAATATCTGAACAGGCACGTTGTATTGTATTAATGTCATAATTCAAAGGGAAATTTATTAACCCTCCAGTATTCCCATCATTGCTAAAAGTTGCAAATTCTAGGTGGCAGAACCTAGACAGTAATATCAAATTTTAATAACAATTCCTCTTCTTAGTCAGGGCTATACTGGAGAAAAGCATAAATTGCTGTGACTGACCGTTGGATGTTAGAGAAGCAATCTGACTTCTCCACACCCTTATTTCAGTGTATCTTCTCTGTCCCTCAGCTGTATTAATGATAGCATGAAAGGTCACATGATAAACGAGTGACAAAAATATCAAAACATATTAGCCTGTAGCTTTGTTATCAGTGTGTGACAGAGATGACAGAAAATTGTATTTTTCCCCTGAATAATTTTGCGTTACATTTTGCTAGCTAGGCAGAGTGAATTAGGGAGAAATTCCTGCCTCTGACTGTTTGTCTCCTTTTCTGACATACTTGAGGTAATAATATACATTAATAATAGGGACTGTTCTCAGAAAAGGAATAAGAATTCAAGATCCAACAGTCAGTCTCCATTCTGCAACCTGCTATCCTTGTTTTATTCCAGCAGAAGCAAATTTTCTTGAAAAATATGCATAAAATCAAGCATTATTAATGTTAGTGATAATAAGCTTGGGTAGACTATAGATCCAGTAAGTGAATCATAGAACAATAAGATAAAAAGAAAAATAACATAAAGCAACTTGAAAGATTCAAAACATTATATGTTAAACTGTACTCTTGTATATTTAGGGAGACACATGTCCACTAGTTGAATCAAGGCAATTTCAATAAAGCTAATCTATCTTGTTGGGATGTAGACCCAGTAATTACAAATTAGAAGCAAAATTTATACCTGCTGGATTACAGATTGATAGAGATTGTAAACTCTGGGGACGTGAAGTTTGGAATCTTTGGAAATTAAAAATAGGAATTTGAGGGAACTTAATGTCTTGTGGTGATAAGGTATCATCTCAAAGGGTAGGTTAAGTCCTGTCTTGTCTAAATTAGCCTTCCCTGGGTGAATGACAACATTGCCAACTCAGTCCTGTGCTTCCGTAACCACCTTAAAAGGTATTAGTATTAAATTAGTTACAATACTCTGGAATATTAATATAATTACCTTTTCTTTTCAAAAGCTATTCAAAGCATGAAACTATGAAATATTATATGGGCACATTTGATATTAAATTTAAAAAATGCTTTAAACTTGTAGAGAGGAAATATTTTGATATTATAACTTAAGAATAGAATTTTTAAAAAGAAATTCTTATTTTATTAAATATGAGCCAGGTTTTATGCTAAGTGTGATACAAGAGTAAATAAAACCGAGTCCTTGCCCTCAAGGAGTTCAAAATCCAATGACGGAGACAAACTAAATGGCTGTTTACAATGTAGTGATAAACTGAAACTGGTGAGAGAGGAAATGTATGCTATGGGAGTGGATAGGAAGCTTACCTACCTAGTCCTGTCTTATAGCTTCAAGGGAATCAGATTCAGGAACACAGCAGCTTGAAGTAAAGCCACAGCTTAGATATGTCCTCTTATTTCAGAAAAAATAATTTTCTCTCAAATACAGCCGTTTTTAATGACAGCTCCATATTTTATTCCATTGGAAATAGATAACCCTAAAAAAGTCTTAAAATTTTCTTTGAAATAATTTTCTCCTTTTGGAAACAAAATAACAACAAAACCCATATGAGAAAAACTAGAATGCAACCCAAAAAACAACTTCAGCTGTCGAATTTTTGTATTCCTCCAGCACTTTTAGCATTCTAAATATGGGCACTTGTTAAAACTGGGGAAACACGAATAAAATCCTCAACCTTCAGGAAACAATTTAAGAGGGTTGATGGTTATGCAAATAGAAACAATTTTATAAGTCCCCCTTCCTGATCTTTTTTTCTCCAATGCACTGTGGTAACTTAGAAGACTGCAAGAACACAAAGGACAAATTTGGAAGAGGTGAGATTTTACTGATATCAAAGGAGGAGATGAAAGTTGGTCATTCAGAAAAGTATGTGGTGAGGTCCTGAGCAGAGAACTAGTCTACAAAGAATGTGGGTGTGAAAATGCTTATCATGTTTGGGAAATGGTATTTAATTCCATTTTCAAATACGGTGTACTGGAGATAATTAAAACAGATGAGACTAAAATAGTGTATCATTTATTATGGTTTATGCTACAAGTCAAGGAAACCACAAACGGTGGTTTAAACCATTGAAAAAAAAAAAAAAAGTTTATTCTTTTCTCAACAGCAATCCAGAACTAGTTTGGGGATTTTTCAATATCATTAAGAATTCAAGAGCATCCCATCCTTCCCCTCCAACATGAAAGTGTGTTGATTTTCATCTCTGGGCTTAACAACTTGTGTTCAAATGGTGGCTGCTGCAGTTTCAGACATTGCGTCCTTATAGTGGCCAAAGCAGAAAGGTCAGTAAGGGAGCAAAAATGGATCTCTTTCAATACCCGTCTCTCCTTATCATGGAGGAAATTCCTATCCAGAAGATCCTCCGTGGTTTCTTTCTCCCAATTTGGATCACACGATCACCTCTATCTGCAATGGAGGAAGGGAAAGAGGGCAAGAGATAATGAAGTTAGAGATGGCTGTTGGGGACGCAGACACCTATGTCTTCCCTGCGTGTGCCTGCTGATGTAGCTTCATATATGCCGTGACAGTTGGACTTTACAGAGGCCGTGAGATTCAATAGAAAGAGCATAACTTCTGAAACAGAGATATTTGAGCTAAATCTTCACTGCCCTAGTTGTTAGCAGAAAAGTAACGTATATAAAGCATGTGGTGCTGTATCTAGTACATTACCTAATATGTATTCCTTCCTTTATTCTTTTCTTTCTCTTTCTTTTGTTCTTGTTCTTTTTCTTTTTTAAAATTTCGTTAAATTCTGTAGACAATGGGAAGCCATTGAAGCTTGTTAAGCAAGTTAAAATGATCAAATCCTGCTGCTCTGAGGAAAAAGGCTGCCATGAAAAGAGACTATAATACTATGGAAATAATTTAGGAGATTCATAAATCCTGGTCAGAGGCTGTCAGGGTGGTGACAACCAGAAACAAAAGTAAACAATATTTTAGAGAAGCAAAAATTAACAAAATACACTGAGTGACTTACTTTATAATAAGGAGTTAAGAAAAGGGACATGTCAAAGATGAGGATATTTCTTAGTGGATATGAGGTTGCTGATTAAGATAGAGAGTAGAAGTTTTAATGAGGGACTGTGGAAAATTAACTTATGGGCATATGCTGACTTTGAGATATCAGCCTGACCTTCCAAAGGAGCCGTCTAATTGAAAGTTGGAACTGCTGTGGGCACTGTTGGACTGAGCTAGAAAAGAGCTATGGAAGTTGTAGGCATAGGCATAGTCACGGAAGCCATGCGAATTTATGAAAAAGCTATAGAGCAGAGAGTCTTGATCATGGACGTCCTGCATTTGACTTTTGGAGGATCTGTGAGCCTCCTGAAACTCACGAACTTAAAATTTGATGTGTGTCTGTTTTTTTTTTTTTTCCCCTCTGGGAATAAGAGACATAACATATCGGATTCTCAACAGCGTCAGTGAACCAAACAAGTTTGGGAACCACAGAAGTCGGGGGAAAAGAGAGGACAAGAAAGGCAGCAAGCTGTATTTAGGGGACAGACAGTGGAGGATGAGGGTAGGCAGGGGAATGGCAGGGAACACTTAGGGAAACAGATCAAGTAGAATTGCAGAAGCCCAGGGAGGAGGGAACTTTGAGAAGACGATGCTGCAGAGAAGTCAATGGACCTAACAGTTTTTCATTCAAATCGCCAACTAAGATATTATTTTTGACCTCTGAATGAACAGACTTTTTACAATGGCGTGGCAAAAGTCAGATTAATGTGAGCTGACATTTGAAAAAGAGAGGAAGAGAAAAGAGAGAGAAAGAAAATGAAGACCAGAATTAAAGTGATTTAGACTAAAACTATTACACTGCCACCAACGTTGTTTAACATAAATTTTCACTAGTCATTCCACATTTGCAAAGTAATGTTTATAAGGCCACTTACCTTTATGCAAATAATTAAATTTAATTATTTTAATCCCATTCTTTCTTCATTTAGCATTGCCAAAGTTCAGCATTTACTTATCATGTCTAACTAAACAACTACATAGCTTTGTTTCTCAGCTTTGTAGCCCTGTGTCTACTGATAACATAAATTAAGTTTAATAATTCAAACGACTATTTTTAATCACTGGAAATGTATACTTCAATGCATGTTTACCTTATTGATAATGTCTAAACTATTTATTAATCTCCCAACAGCTTAGCAACAGTCACTGAAATATAACTTCGTCTTAATTATCCACTAAGATAACATATATTTCTCTGAATAATCACAGAAAACTTCTGGACCTACAGAGAGTAATTCTACTTAGAAGGTGCCATTTTTAAAGTCCTAATTCATTTTGCAGTGTTGACAAGGTTTCCTTAAAGAAGTTTTTTTTTTCTGGTTATATCAAATTAGATCTTTTAAAATTACTGGGATAATAATTTTCTCTACCTTTATTCTTTCTATCCATTATTTATGTGGTATAATTGGGGTACATGATATCTTATAATTTACTATCTAAATTGCATTAAAGCCGTGGCTAAATCATGTATTTTAATTCTGATCCAGTAAAGCTGAATACTAATTTCTTGAGTTTTCCATGGGGATGAGAGGTTAAATTTCAATTCATGGGCAATTCATAACGGCTGTGCTTCAGTTTTGATCTCTGAGGAATTTCTCAATTCTTGATTGTGGTTCATACATCACTTTTGACAGAAATAAATGTGATTATAGACCACCTTGTAAATATTACATGGTACTAGCTTTTGAGAATACTACTTAATATACCAACATGCAAGTAATATGTATATATGTATGTACACATACATACATACATACAGGCACATCTATATCTGCAAAGGAAGCTTCACGATGTGCTCGTGGCTGGTTAAATCTGAGCATTTTATTACTAAGCTAAGAAGGCTGGGATATGATATTTGTTGGAAAATAAGCAGGTTCTGCCAATCCTAGGCTATCTAATTAGTCTGCACAAAAAGGTATTTTTGTGCCACTCACAGATAAAAGAGCTGAATTCAAAGACAGTAAGTCATTTACAGGTGGTAACACTTACTTCTATGTTTTAGTCTGTCCGATGCCCACATTCATGCTATTTAGCATTGTATTATTAGAGTTCTTATTTCTCCTAGGTCTAGGAAGAGTTCCACAATTTAAACTGATTACATCAGACATTATTTTCGAACTGGTATTAATTATTAGTTCAATTAGTTCAATAATATGCTATATTAGAATTATGAAACTACCCCCGCAATAACAAAAATTAAAATTTTAGATTAAGAAGTTTGATAATCAAATAAGAGTGAGGTGATGTCAGTACATGAATTGTTTTAAAATACTAAATGACTCATTTACTATTTTTTTAATGTGTTAAATAAAGACAATGCAAACTGAAAATCATGCAAACTGAAAATCATGTATGTCCACTTGAAAGTATGAGGCTAAAAGGAATGTGCAAGCTAATGGCAGAGACTGCAGACCCAGATTTTTATCCACATATCTGAGCTGAAATGATCTTTAATTAGAGACTCCCTTAAAACAATTTGCAGCATTTTTTTTCCTGAAAAATCTAAAACATGCTTTTCTTAGAGACATGCATACATACATGCTCGTGGAGAAGCAAATACTGTGCTTAAAATTTACATTGAAGTTAGACATATTTGCCATGTTTCTGCCATTTACAAGATGTCTGAATTTGGGCACAGTTCTTGACTTCTTGACGCTTCCCCATCTGCAAAATAGGGGTAATAATGGTGTCCACAAACCAGAGCAAATTCAATGTAATAATCTGCAAAACATGCTCATGCATGCTCGTGCAGAGAAGCTCATACATAGTGGCTGCTTATTGTTAGCTTCCACTGAAAAACAAGTGAATAAGCAAACAAAGAAGACTAACAAGACCACTCAGAAATTATCCATGAAAGTACCATTTTTACCATTAAAAAATGTTGTCACAACAATTTCCTGTTTTCAGGACAACTTAAAGTGCTGGCTGTGTCTTTCAATTTGTTTATCTGTAAAGTATTTTTCTCAAAATTTCTGAGAAGATAGGACAAAATTGTCTACATCCATTCTTGTGTTGAAAATAGTCATTGTGTATTCTTTCCTTTGATTTGATCTTTATATTGATCCTGGTTGCTTTCTAATATACCTTATTCTGTAATAGTTTTTGATCTACAGCATCTCATTTTGATATTGGTAAAGTATAATTTTTCCACAGCCAAAAGTAAAGTGTACTTTACTGTATCCTCAGAATACAATGCCAACAAGAATACTTTCTTTGTTAATTTCTGTATGGAATTCTCATTACCTCCATTCAGCATGCCAAAAGATAGACTCATATTTAACTAATTGTTTAAAAAACATATTCCCCACTAATAATATAGTACCATCAGCGCCCAGTGGCTCATAAAATGATTTTGCATTTCACTTAAAAGTTGAAAGTCCTGCAAGTTATACTAAAGAGACTATACTAAATTGCATCACTGGTTAACAAAAAAAGAAAAAAAACTATTTTCAGTAATAATTTCAGACTAGACAACAGATGAAAATGCAAAAATCAGAATTATAATTAACGAATTGGCCATATTTCTTTGTGTATAAATTTTATCATATATTGGGTGTATTAGTCCATTTCTGTTGCTTATAACAAAATACATGCAATTGGGTAATTTATAAGAAAAAGAAATTTATTGCTTGCAGTTTCTGAGGATGGGTAGTTCATAGTCTAGGGAACACATCTGGTGAGAGCCTTGGTGGTGGCAACAGTGACGGCAGGTATCACATTGCAAAAATGGTGGAGCAGACAGAGCAAAGAGACCAACCTCCTCATTCAGTCTCTTTTTAAAACTCTCAGAACCACGCCCATGATCACCATTTTTAATTCATTCACTATGGCATCGTCCTACAATCTAGTCACCTCTTCAAGGTCCCACCTTTCATTTTCCATAGTAGGATTTCCCACCCTCTTATTTGTCACAGTGGGGGCCATGTTTTTAATACATTAAACTTGGGGATACAATTCAATCTTCAGTGAGTTTGTGGGGGGGGACTTTCAATCCACTGCATTGAGTTTTTTATATGTCTGTATATTTTTAATAGTCAACTATCAATTTTAATTCATTAAATAATTAAGATAATGTTTGTAGTTTTAGAAACAAACGTGATAACTTTAAAAAATTAAGCTAGGTTATTATCCAACATTATTATATACCTTTTCACACACAATGAGCTTGGGGTTTTCATAATTAAATGTAAATTTCCAGTGATCCATTTGTTTTTAGTAGTGGCTTTGCTTTACACAATACCTGATTTCTAAGATAGCTGCACAGTATGAGATATCTAAGAAAATGGGGTCTGTATATTTTAACATCAATTTAAAAAACCTCACAAAATGAAATTCCTGAACCATAAGACTGGAGTAAAAGCCTTTAATTTAATTAAAATATTATTAGCTATGAGACAAGAGGGTCTCAATTTCCCTGGGTTCACATGTCTGACAACTCCCCTGGGCCTCAAACCACTCCCTTAGTACTCAAGCCCCTCCTCTGAGTTCTGAGCTACTGCTGCTTGTTGCATCTATTTTTGGCACCAACATGTGGAGAATACGGCAGGAGGGAGATTTATGTAATTCCAGTGGCTGAGCATGCTCACAAAAAAGGAGTTTATCCTATGAATGACTTTCCATTGGAGGTGCTAGAGAGCACCTAGCATACTTTAAGTGTGTTTGGTAGAATTTGGCCAATGAGTCTGCTCGAAAGAGACCAACTGAGCATGTGCAAAGTTATATTACATAACCTGCTACATAACTGGGAACCACCTCGTTAGTTGAATATTCATTACATAGCATGAATATGTATAGATAGCTAAACTTTAAAAGTAGAATTCGGAACTAAGGTGGGGTCGTTGCTCACTCTCTGGAGCTAGCCTGCACTTTGCCTGTGAGATGTGTATTTCTTAATTTTTATGTTCAACCTGCCTTTAGCGAGCTACTGTTCAATCTCTGGAGCCAGCATGCACTTTGTTTGCAAAGTGTGTATTTCCTACATTTGTATTAAACTTGCTGTGGCTGCTGTTCACTTTCTGGAGCCAGCCCTCACCTTCCCTGTGAAAGGTATATTTCTTTCTCTTTACATTAACCCTGTTTTTGCTTTCTACTCTGACTCTATTCTTGAATTCTTTCCTGTGGCAGAGTCAAGAACCTGGTAGAGAAAGGGAGGTGTTAAGGTTGGCCATCTGACCTCTCCAGATACTCTCTGTCCCAATCATATTTATAGTCCTGATACTTCGGATAGGCACGTGGGTATATGTGGGTGCATAAATGTACAGAAACATAAGAAAGGAGAGGATAGAGGGTATCTCTTCATACCTTGAATGTCAGATTTCAAGATTCCTAGGATGTTTGTGTGATGGGTAGAGACGAAAATTTAAAATAAGAGACAGAATGTGTATCACCTAAAATCATGTGTACTAATTATCTTGAAGCACAACACTTGTTCAAATTATGGTCTAATTAAATTTTAAAACACCGTTCCATGACCTGAAATAATGATAAGATAATTATATGATAAGGTTAGTAATATAAGTGAACTTTTATTGTGCATTACTATTTCCTCAGCATCGTGCTAAGCATTTGAGTAATGCTCACATGAATCCTCTGTCATAGAAAGGAAATTAAAATGAGCAAGTTTAACTAAATTGCTCACAGTTGTGCCACTAGGATTGACTGACACAGAACTCAGGTCACCTGATTCTTAGCAATGATATCATGGTAGTCAAGGTTCATTTAGTGGCAAATGATAGCAACCCAATTCAAACATGCCTAATCAAACAAAAATGACATTTAAGGACATATAGAACTAGAAAGGATAGGGGGATGGGTTGGGTTCTGAACTCACTGAACATCATGAGAGTGCTTTTTCCCCCTTGCCATTTCTTAGCTGTTTTGCTCTGAGTGTTGGCAGACTGTATTTTTTTCCACATGGCCAGGGATGTCCACAGAAATTCCAAGCTCATATCCGCTGGCTTAGCAAACATCAAGAATAGAATTTCCTTCCTTAAAGTCGTATCCTAGGGAAGTTTTAAAATATTCTCTGCAGAATATCCTAGGGTATTTTCAATTTGCTGATTTAATTATGTGTTAACCCTTATGGCCAAAAGGGTGGGCTTTTACCCAGCAGATTCATGTGGAGCAAGAAAGGAGTAATTGCCCTCCTCTAAAAAAAATGTAAACGTTAAATTTCCATCTATAGGAAGACCAGGATAAAAAGAACATGAGTCCAATTTTGTAAGACATATGCATATTTTGAATGCATATTTTTAGACTTAAAAAAATGAGCAAAAACTTAATTGCAATTACCTTGGAAAGGTGTGATAAAGGTAATTTTGTTTTGTTACATTGGCATTTCTGATATTCTTTTAAATTGTCTTTCATAAGCATGTTATTTCTATAGTTTAAAGAAGTTATTAAAAGAATATAAAAAGGAATAGCAACTCATTAATAATTATTTCTCAGAAATATCAATACTACTCAATAGTAGTTAGTTTTCAGTGAAATATTCTTTTATTTTATAGTCATATAGAAATATACAATTAATAGGGCCAGCCTGTGGCTCACTCGGGAGAGTGCGGTGCTGATAACACCAAGGCCACGGGTTCAGATCCCTATATAGGGATGGCTGGTTAGCGCACTGGGTGAGCGTGGTGCTGACAACACCAAGTCAAGAGTTAAGATCCCCTTACCGGTCATCTTTAAAAAAAAAAAAAAGAAAGAAATATACAATTAATGACATGTACGATAATAATAATTATTTACTTAGATGCTATTTTAAAACAATTTTAAAATTGGGAGATATTTCACATAAATTTTTGATATTCTGATATAAGCTTTGTTTTCCACATTTTATGGACAACTATGTATAATTTATATTCACATACTTTATGTGAATTCAATTGAAACATCTTTTCAGATAGCTTATAATTGAAACATTTTTATTTTTTCTCATTTTTTTATTCTTGACAGATTTCTTCTAGTGAGAATTTCTTGTAGTTTTATCTGACTTATAATTACTTTACTTTATAGTATTAAGGTGCAGGACACTTTTCTGATTCTTGAATATGACTAGTTTCCTCTAGTTTATGTCCTTTTATGATTGCCTCATATATTTTTATTTCAGCTTTCAGAAACATGTAAATTTATTGTTTTTTAATATTACTTTTTATTGTTTGTTTTATACAATTCCTTTTTTATCCTCTCACACTTTTATTAATTGAGGTACATTTAAGTACAACAACATGCACAGATCCTAAATGTGCAGTTCTATGAGTTTTGACAAACGTGTCTATCTGTGTAGCCATGACTCTTACCAATGTTTGGAACATTTGAGTCACCTGAAGAATTTTCTGTGTTTTTTCCCAGTAAGTTCCCCACTCTTACCAGAGACAATTGTTCTGATTTCTATCAACATAATTTGTTTCCTTTATTCTTTAAATCCCTTAAATGAATGATAGAGACTTGCAGTTTTATGGGTCTGACATCAACAGGATCTTTATATTACATGTTGTTTTCTCTTTTAAGTTTAGCATAGTTTGTTTTATATTTAAAATGGGTCTCTTTTTAGACAGTATATAATTTGGGCCTACTTTTTTATCCAGTCTAACACACTCTTATTTTAATTGTAGTGTTTCATTCATTCACATTTAGTATAACTATTAATGTGGTTGCATGTAAGTCTGCCATCCTGCTGTTTGTTTTTTATTTGTCCTGTTATTTGTCTTTTTATTCCTCATTTTTTGATTTTTACTTTTTGGTAGCTTATTATTGTAGAGGGTAGAAATCTTGATTCTCGTTTGATTTTTAGTATAGGATTTTTAGGTAATATATGTATGGGACAAAAGTCCTTGGTTAAGAGACAATGGTCTACAGCTAGGGGGCTAGAGCCCATCTAATCATCTCTAATCACTGATTAGGTATGGGATTGTATACTTTAATGATTTTACAGTTAACAGGTGGTTGTCATACTGATCTTTTTAAGAGATTTTAAAGAATTGCTATAGGGAAAAATGTGAAAAAATGTCTGCTAAGGGCAAGCTGTCGGTGGAAACTTTAGAGACAATTATATTTAGATTTAATCATAAGAATGTAACTTTTGCTTAAATCATTTAAGGAGAGGTTATATTTTAGACTAGATAATGATCACAGTTTGATCAACTTAACATTTCACTAATTTTACTTTGTAATATCACGCTGTTAGTTTTAATGATGTTACTATATTCTATTGTTTAAGCTATACTTAGCTATGGATAACTTTTGTCATGTTGCCCATGTCTTTGTGTCCTTTTGAAATGATTCAATCAACTGATTTTTCTTGTGAAACTTCCTTGTCTTTACAATAAAAACAGAAGCTAACCTTGAATCAGGGCTGTACCCAGTTTTCTCCTTCTAACAGAGGAGTTGCTGAGGTGCAGTCCCTTCAGGCTTTTCATTGCATTCATGCAGCTTTGAGTAATCCTTTTTGCATCTCTGTTACACAGCGAGAACTGTAACATATTACATCTTTTCTTTTTGTATTTTTAGCTATACTTTTTTGTTATATTTTTTCTTAATGATTTAAAATATGCTAACTTAACATATCACAGTATACCTAGAATTAATGTTTTAAGTCACCTGTGATTTGTAAAACATACAAGAGTATTGGTCTATTTACTCCATCCCTTGTCAATTGTTATCATATATTTTGCTTCTACATATGTTATAACCCTCACAGTACACTTCTCATATTTTTTGCTGTTAAAAGTTAATAGAGTTTTAAGAAATATATTTTTAAGAGAAAATGCAATCTTTTATATTTACCCACATATTTTTAATTTCTGATAATACTGTATATTTTCATGTGTTTCTCAGTTTCCAACTGGTTCCATTCTCCTTCAGCCTGAAAAACCTTTTTTAGTATTTCTCATAGTGCATGTCTGTTTGCAATAAATTCACTTAATATTTTTATTAGTTACAAATTTAAGGGTTGATTTTTTTTTCTTTCAGCATTTTAAACAATGTTATTCTGTTTCTTTGGTCTCTATTATTTCTAAGAAGTCAGCCTTCATTATACCCATATTTCCCCAGCATATAATGTGTCTTTTCTTTCTAGCTGTTTTTAACATAGTCTTTTTATTTTTGGTTGTCAACAGTTTGAGTACGATGTGCTTATGTGTACTTTTCTTTGTGTTTTTCCTGTTAGTATCTTCTGAACCTCTTGGGAATAGGGTTTGGTATTACCAAATTTGAAAAAAAAAATGGCCAGTATTTCGTCTGCATTCCTTCTCTCCTTTCCTTCTGAAACTCCAATTATGCTAGCACTCTCAGTATTGTTCCATAGGTCATTCATATTCTGTGGGTTTGATCAGTCATTGCTCTACTTACTTCATATTGTATGTTTAGTTTAAACCAGTTTTCAAGTTTACTGAGTCTTCTCAAGCTTAAAAACTTTCATTAAGCCCATCCAATGACTTTTTAAATTTACTTTATTTTTTAGTTCTAGAATTTCCATTTGATTCTAGTATCTTTTTCTACTAATTCCAGTGTCTGTTATTCTAGGGGTTTGCTTCTATTAACTGTTTTTGTTATTTCTTGAGTGTTCATTGAATAATCTTGATTATTTCTTGAATAATGATTTTGAATATATAGGTCAAAATGCTGATCATTCTCATAGCAGCAATTTTTAAGTTTATACCATATAGTATAGATGATGAAACATTGTAGAGACTCTGTATTCTATTTTTTTCCCTTGAAGAGTGTTGAGATTTTTTCCCTAGTAATCAGTCAAATTACTGGGCATCTTCTTGACATGCTGTTAGGGCAGGTCTATTTTGTCTTTGTCCTTACTCCAATGGATTAGCCTTTAGTGATGTACATAATCCTTAATCAACTGGCATGGCCCTTCTGGAGGTTTAATTGAAAGCCTTAGGCTTTAGCCAGTTCACTAACTTGGCAGCACTTGCTCTTCAACTATGTTTGCAACATAAGGAATTTGATGAAATTTCTCCCATGCCCCTTTCCTCTCCTAGCTGTTGCGTTTTTGCTGTGCTTGTGTAGTTTAGGAGTCATTGAGCATTAAATGGCAATCTGTATGTAAATTTTGAGAGTTCCTTCTCTGTGGCTTTTACTTTTCTTGGACTTCACACCTCAGTTTCCAGTCACTCCACACTTCAAATTCTGATTCTTCAGCATAGTAAGCTCAATATCTTCTTTCTGTTTCACCTGTATTCACTACTACCCCTGTGAGACATGGGAGTACCTTTACCATAAAAGACAGTAAAATGTAAATCTCCCCTAGTTTTCTTTCCTTTTAATAGTTGTTCATCTCGTTTCTGCCTGCTTTCAAATCTTTACTGCTTAAATCTTGTCCAGAGTTAATAATTCTTACTGGCATGAACATTAGTTCAATATATGCTACTGTGCCATTACTGGAAGTAATGTATAATTTGTGTTTTGAATATTTCTTCCCTAAAAAAAATTCACCAGTAAGATGCCACAAATGTTGTTAGAACTACTTCTTATGCGGAAAAGAAGAGTTTGGAGAAACTTGAAAGCTGGGTTTTTTAAATGTTAATTTTCATGGTACTTTGGTTTAGAATGTTAGTGGACTTTTCTACTCTTCTAGGAATATGTTTACAATGTCAGAGATATATTAGAAAAACTAGTTTAAATAAATGTCAGCTATTGATTTATTAGGATTCAACTGCCTATGTATAGTAGAATTGTTTCCAGCTGCAATAAATCATTTGTTATTTTCCTTCAATATTTAATTTTCAATAAATTAACATCGTATGTGCATATAGGTGGAATATATGGTATAATAAAATGTATATGATCCTCGGAAGCAGATTGACCTAAATTTTTATCCCAAATTTACCTTTATGAACTCAATAACACTAAATATTTTTAATCTGCCTGAGCTTTGGTTTCCTTGTCTATAAAAGTAGAGATAATAATATCTACTTTATACTATATAATACTAAACTTAATGAGTCTTGGTAATGTAAACTAGAGACTACATTTATTATCATTATTATTTTTATGTTAAATTCTTTAATATACTATATGCATATGTGTATACATAGAATTACACGTGTATATTTCCTATAAATATGCATTATAGCCTCATGGCATTTAAATGCATACAATGTTCACTTACGTTGATTCTCATTCTTCACCACATCCAAAGCATTGGAATGGTGTTACTTAAAATAATCTCTAAAATATATTATCGGAACAACATAGTAACTGAAATATAGGACACTTTTTCTCTTGACTTCTATATCAATTTTGGAAACCATATCTTTCCTTATATGCCATTTTATGTCAACAATGCCCATTTCTAAGCACAAAATCTGTATAGTAATTAGAATAACTTCTTTAAAAGTATGTGTAATTTAAATGAGGTAGCTAAGCATGGCATTTTTTTTTTCCCTTTAGCATGAAGGAAGATCAGTCTAGAAATAATGAGCAGTTTGCCATTTTTTCTTTTCAGTTTTATGTGGACTCATTTTTAGCCTATTAAAAATCCATTAATCTATTAAAAGGAGGTTTGGCCATAAAGTTGATTATAATCACTTAACATTTTCTACTTCAAATGCAGAAGTTTATATAGATTATAAAATAAATACTCATAGGATTTTAAATATGTGTGTATATATACCCATATATGTATGTACATACATATATATGCATTTATGTATGTATATACATATATATACACATATATGTGTATACCCTGAGTTTCCTTTTCTCATTTATTCTATTATCTTTTGCTTGTGTGTTGCTCAATTAACCATTCAACTATGGCCCGAGAGTAAGAGCAAAGAAACAAAAATTTAAAAAAAAAACTCAAACTGAAGAATGTTTATATTTAGAATAAAAAATCTTAATGACAAACAGGTTTATGTTTTTCCTGTGTTTGAGAGTTTGGATTTCTCTGCACAATTCCTAGAGCTACAAGATTCCATCTGACTCTCTTCAAGGAAAATCACCTATGAGAACACTGACAACATAGTAGGAACTCGATAAATAACTCGCTAACTCGCTAACATTTGTTGACAGTTTTCACTTTACTGTCAATGATTGTTTTAGTTCATCATGATCAATTTATCAATACTTTGTAATTATTGCCAAGGTACACTATGATTCCCGAGACCTTTGCTTTTGTCACTCTCCTCCTTTTTTGAGCTTGACATTCCCCAGTGATGTAGATTTTCATTTACTTGACATTTTGTATTGTTTTTCCCAAGAAAACTATATTTATATCTTCCTCCATATCCATATCTATCTCTATCTACCTATCTATCTATCTATCTATCTATCTATCTATCTATCTATCTATCTATCTATCATCTGTCTGTCTGTCTGTCTGTCTGTCTGTCTGTCTACCTGTCTATCTATCTATCTTATAGTATTACTGGCGTAAAAGTATTACCTGGCTTCAAACTCATTTTACCAAACTCTCTGTAGATGAGTAATCTCAAGTTTTTCCATTGATATGGCGAGATTTAGTTCCATATGAAGCAAGGGTATCAATGTAATGAAATAGAAGCCCCAGAGAACCAAAATAGAAATAAAAACAAGGTGTACAATGATGAACCAAGGGGCCAATGGCAAAATTAGCCAAATTTCCACTGCAAAAAGTACCTTCTTCACAATTCAGCAGAAATTCAGCAATACTGTAGTAATCCTGAATAGTAATACAACTATTCAGTAATCCTGAAGTTTTTCAGAATTTAGTTTTTCATTGTCTATGGATAAAAGAAAGATAAGATCTGGCAAGAATAGCTTCTGGGCAGCCATAATCTCATCTTTTATTCCAGGAATTCTTATCAGGGGGGCCTCTCATTTCATATGTATAATTTTTATGCATTTCTATATACGCATTTCTTAGGATTTTATTTTTGTGCCTTTTGTTACATTCTGAGTGAAGATGTCCTAATCTGAAGAAAATATTATTTATGATGGCATGACTTGAGAAGTTCATGCAAAGATCTCACACTGACATTTAACTTCTATAAAAGGATACTTAGGAAAAAATCTTAAAAATCTCATTTATCAGAAAATATTATTCACATCTAAAGTAAAAGGACCGTACTTGCTAAACTTTCAGTCAAGTTAGAGTTTATCAAAATTAAGAGTGATTATGTGGCCAATGAAGCCATCAATAAAGCAAAACACTATTTACAGAATGGGACAAAATATTTGTCAACCACTTATCCGAAAGGGACTAGCATTCAGAATATGTAAAGAACTCTTCCAACTCAACTATTAAATACATAACCCAATTAAAAGTGCAAAAAGGATTTAAATACCTTCTAAAAAGGTATACAAATGATCAATAAGCACACGAAAGGATGCTTAACATCAGTAGTCATTACAAAATGTAAATCAAAACCACAGTAATGTACTATTACACACATACTAAGATGGATAAAATGAAAAGGACAGACAATAGCAAGGGCAGACAGGATGTGAAGGAATTGGAACCCTCATATATTGTTGGTAGGGACATGAAATGGTGCTGTGGCTTTGGAAAACAGTTTTGCAGTCCTTCAATATGTTAAATATAGAGTTTATCATATAACCCAGCAACTGCACCTCTAGGTTAATGCCTCTCATTTCCAGGGGAAATCAGAACATATATCTATACAAAAACTTGTGCATGAATGTTTATAGCAGCATTGTTCATACTAATCAAGAAGTAGAGATAACCCACATGTCCCTTAAATGTGAATAAACAATATCTGTTCTAATGGAATATTATTCAGTGATGAAAACAATAAAGTACTGGATAAAACTTGAAAATATTATGCTAAGTGCCAGGAGACAGTCAGAAAAACACATATTTTATAATTCCCTTTATGTGAAATGTCCAAAATAAGAAAATTTAAAGAGAAAGAAAGTAGATTAGTGGTTGCCAAGGACTTGGGTGACAGTGAAGGCAGAGGAGAAGAAAGTAAAGAAGAATGGGAGTGAAAAATGACTCCTGAAATGTGTGGAGTTTCTTTTTGGGGTGATGAAAATCTTCCCAAGTTAGATCTTGAGGATGGTTGCAAACTCTGTGAATGTACTAAAAGCCACTGAACTATACACTTAAAATGTGTAAATTTTGTAGTATGTGAAATATACCTCAATAGACTTGTTGAGTAAAATTTAAAAGACAAGCCATACTAGTTTCTCATTAGACTTTAATATATCTGACAATGGTAAAACTAGAGTTTTGTTTATTTGTTTTAATGTTGGTATGATGTTTTATTACCTAAATATCATTTAAAATTCAAAAGAAGCACAAACTTTCCCCAAGTACCTACCAAACTTGTATCTGCTTTTATGTTTTATATTATTTCCTGTTCCTGTCCATAAACAAACTTTAATTTAATTGTAATTTAATTAGAACATCTCTTGCATTTTGTCTTCATTGTTTTTTAAAGGACAATGATATTTGGGTTTTGTAACTGATTCAAAGTATTTTTCAAGTACGAATTATTAGCACTATTTGTGTATGAGTAAATCCAATAATAATTCCTTTCAAACAAATTTATTTTTGTCAAAAGTAGGCGGACACCAACATAGATGAGCTTGGAGAAAATTATGTTAAATGAAATAAGCCAGGCACAGAAAGAGAAATACTGCATGTTCTCACACTCATTTGGGGGTGCTAAAAAAGAGAACAATACAAAAATAAATAAATAAAGTTAAATGTTAAAAAGAGAGAGAAGAAATGTGGTTACAAGACTCAGGGAAGGGGAAGAAGTAAGGGGATAGTGAGAGGCTGGTTAAATGACAGAAAATTATAGCCAGATCCAAAAAATAAGTCCTATTGGTGTAAAGTTGACCCAGAAATCTATAATTATCAATGATTTACCGCATGTTATCAAAGTCTAGAAGAGAGGAGATCAAATGTGCCCATCACACAAAAGTTAAGTTTTGCAATGATGAATATGCTAACTACCCTGAATAGGTCATCATCTATTATACACACTTATTGAAATATAACTCTGTACCCCATGAATTTCTACAATCAGTATGTTTCAATAAAAAAATAAAAAATAAATAAATAAAATTCTGTTTAAAAATAGGTGGGCAAAACTATGCAGTACAGAATGCTGAAATGATTTAAAAAGAAAAACAAGATGTGAAAACTATTGTTTAAAAAGAAGAGCTTAGCAGGAGGGTTAAATTATAACTAGAATGAAACATAAATAAGCTACTTCTGAGATAGGAGGTGCTCAGTTTTCATGGGCTCAGGTTACAACCTTTGGGTTTCAAGCCACTGACCAAGGTCTCAGGCCTCTCTTCTAGGCCCTCCCCTAGTGGAGAGTTACCTTTGCTTATTGCACCTATTTTCAGTACCAACAAGGGGAGACTGAAACCACAAAGGGTGGACTGATCCATTGACTAAGCAGGCTTGGTAAAAAGGAATAATAATAATTCTAGTAGCTGAGGAATAAAGGAATTTATACAGGATTTTATGACCCCAGTGACTGAGAATGCTCAAAGGAAGGGGGTTTATCCTTTGAATGACCTTCCACTGGAGGCACCAAAGAGCACAGAATAGCTTTGAATATGTTTGGTGCACATGATAGAATTTGACCAACGAATGTGCCCTAAAAGGAGACCAACTAAGCATATGCAAGACTATGTTACATATCTGGGAACCACCCCCTTCATTGAATATTCATTAGATACCATGAATATGTATTCAATAGCAAAGCTATAAAAATTGAATCACAGCAGAAGGTGAGGTTGCCAACTTCTCCTGGGGCCAACCGTCATTTCTCTAGCAAGATGTGTATGCTTTACTTTTGTGTTAAGCTTACTTCTAATGGGCAGTTTCCCACCTCTCAAGCCAGCCTACACTTTGTACTAAACTCTGAGTGTGTATTTCTTACTTTTGCATTAAATTTAGTGCGGGTTCTGCTCAGTCTCTGGAGCTAGGCAGCACTTTTCTCTGTGAAGTCTGTGTTCCTTGCTTTGCTACATTAAACTTGCTTTCGCTTTCTACTGTGACTCTGCTCTTGAATTCTTTCCTGTGGTAAAGTCAAGAATCTGCTAGAGGTTGGGGTTAGTTGAGGCCAGCTATCAGGCCTCCCCAGACCCTCTCCTCAGGTATGAAAAGTCTATCTTTTCTTGAGTGCCTTGCTTTTGGTAGGGATGAGCCTAGATTGGTTGGGCTTTTATAGCCTGTGCCATTTTATATACTTCTTATACCTGAAATCACAAAACTATGCACAGACAGCAAAACTGCCTTGTTCTGAGAAAATTTCAATGCTAATATGTTTCAGTATCTTTTCAAGTATTAAATCATAACCATACATGTGTTTTGATTGTGAAGTAAGTGATAAACTCATGGATGACATTGTCATGGTTTCTTCTTTTGAATTGAATTACAAAACTGTCTAAATGTTTTCTTTCTCTTTTTTTAAATTTTAGTTAGGCTAAAATAACCTTTTAAAGAATTAGCAAAATTTCTAGTTAGTAAAATTTTTTTCCTATATACCTTTGATAAAATAAATACTAACCATGTATAAAATGAATTTCTGTAATCTGGGTTACAAAAGCTGTTTAAAATGGATAATAAAAATATTTTTTATATATGAATAATTGAATTTTGTTACAAAGGTAAATTCTAAAATATAAAATATAAATGGCTATAGATGAAAGGCCACATTTAATTCACACAATTTAAAAACTAAAAATAAATTTAAAGCATTTTTATTTGGAAGTGAGATTTGTAGTTACAAATTATTGAATCTAAGGCATGTTTTCTGTACTATATATAAACAGAGGAACACAGTCTGAGATCACTACACAAGCTTCATATCCTACTTGTAAATAATTTGTGGAGTACACTCGAGACAGTTATTGAACATCCATGTGTTTTTGGCATTTTAACGTAGGACAGAAATCAGCTATTTGTGAGAAGGAAACATTCATTAATGCTTGGACAACCTTCCTAAAGCCAAATGCAAAGTTTGTAAGTGCAACTCTGCTAGAAAAACTCATAAAAATTATATCCAATGTCCCAAATTATTAAAGTGCTACCAAGGCTCATGTAATGTTCATTGATGAGCATCTTTCCTCAGCATGCATAGACCTGGAAATAATTGTTTTCCCCTCTAAATACTAGGATATGTCAAAAAGTTTGTGGAATGACTTGTATTGTCTTTTAATTCTACTTTTTCCGTGACGTTTTTGTAGTACCCTCATAAGTACACTTTTTCATAAATCAGCATAGTGGTGATTTCCAATTTTAGAATTAGGCACTATATTTTATAACCTAATTTTTTATTTTTTCTTCAGTATTGTATGTTTTCATTACCAGCATTTTGGTGGTTTTGATTGTTCACACATTACCACATTTATTCTTCTACGTGGAAATCATCCTATTTTTCTAATCATTTTAATTTTCACATAATTGAGTCCCTGTGGACAATTTTCTAAACCTCTCTGGAGTTCCTGGTCTTCCTCCAACCTCATTGCGTGGTATCTGAGAAAATGGCAGGTGGATCTGAGCCATGTTGACAAAAACCTTGCATTGCCTCCCCGAAAATAATCATGGCCCATTGTATAAAATTTTATAACCCCGATTGTCAATTTTACTGCTTTGCACTTATTTTGCCTACCCTATATGGGGTAGATGGTTAAATATAGTAAGAATTAATAAAAGTTCAGAGACCCATTATCTTGGTTAGCAAGTTCTCAGCCAGGATCCAATTCCTGACACTCTAGCTCCTAAGAGCCACTTCTACTCAAGCACTCCCATTGATTTATGTTTGGAGTTCTTCCTGTATACAGAGACTGTAAGATATGCACCATCTGATATAGGCACAGATCCATGGTTAAACCATTCTCTACTACCAAACTGAGAATTTGTCAGTATTTTTCTCATTTCAGAAAAATTTCTGGGGAACTAGGCTGCATGATCATTTCTAAATTGAAATCCAGATGAATGAGTTCTGATTTCTTCTGAAACTTACATGTTTATTCCCACCCATAAATTTGTCAATAGAAATCCTGAAAAGATATGATATCAGGGTCTCCTATTCCTTGTTTCCCTTCTCCCTACTCATCATTTCCTCTAATACAGCTTCTTCACTTGCCTCTTACACCAAGGCCAATGCATGATGTGAGGTAACTCCATAAAAGTACTTGGAAAGGCCATCCTGCCTCCAGCATCTACCTTTCCATCCCTTTGAAATGAAGTTTCTTGGGAGACAGCATACAGGCATCCAGGACGAATGCATAACTCTCTCTAATAATGATTTCATTTTTTCCTCATTGTCTTTTGAAGAAAAATTCATTTTTCTCTAACAAAAAAGACATCTACATGGTATATTTGGTTTGGGGGATTTGTCTAGGCATTTGAAGAGATCATTTTAAAAATGTAAACTAAAAATTAAAAACCCATTAAAACACTTAAAAAATATGTAAGTCTGTACTTTTAACATTTCAAAAAACTTTTAAAACTGGGGTTGAAAGTGATTTTTATCAATGTAAAAAATATTTTAAAGTGATGAAAAACAATTCCTTTGATTTTAAGTTGCAAAACTCAACTTTAGGTACAAATATCACTTATGAAATTTGGAAGACTCTGCAAATTCCAGACAGCAAGACAGGAATAACAACCAATTACAGACAATGGCAACTTCCTTGAAATATAAGTTTGAGTTATATTATCTAGAATTTCGCAGTGAGGAACATGAAAATAGAAGTTTTTCTTTTGTTGTTGTTTTTTAAATTTCAGTATAAATGTAAGTTTTACATTTTGTATTTTTATGTAGGCATTAGTTTGGAATTTATGTTTGGAATTTATGTTTAGGATGATATATAACAGTATTTATGTCGGTCACTCCTCTAAAAGTCTTCGTCTAGCACTGGCAGGTGGGAAGAGGGGCTGATGGTAAATGAGCCTTCTGAAAGTTTCTTTTATATTCATTTAAACAAAATTAACTGAGCACCTATTATACGTAAGATATTAGTGACACAGTAATGGATAGAGCAGCTGTCTTGGGACTGACGTCTTGCAAGCATCCAAAAAGTTTCAAAAATCTGGAACTGCCGTCATTGTTAGCATATCTTTTTATATTATTATTGGTTATGAATATTCATGAGATACAAAGCTGACTTTCACCCCTTGTGCCCTTGATGTGAGGACTAGATCCATACTGGCAGCATACCCATTACCACAAATTGCATTTGTACCCTGTGTCCTCCACCCAATTATCCCCAACCTCTCTCTCCCTTCTCATCCCCCCCCCCACTCCACTTTGTAGCCCAAGGAATGTTCTCTCCCTCTGTAAGACCAATGCACTACTGTGGTCTTTCTTTCTTTCCTTCTTCCTCTCTTAACTCCCACATATGAGTGAGGACATGTAGTATTTACCCTCTGTGCTTTGCTTATTTCACTCAGCATAAGTTTCTCCAGGCTCATCCATGTTGTTACAAGTGGGAGTATTTCATTCTTTTTATGGCAGAGTAGTATTCCATAGTATATATACCTCAGTTTTCTTATCCAAACATCCAGTATATCTTTTTTTTACCTGTGTGTGGTTCCAGCGAATCTGGGATTTCCTGAACGCATGTGTTGCTGTGAAGGAATTAAGAGTGTATCTGCTTGGCCTACAAGTAGTAATGTTGCAACAATGCCATTCATTATTCCTCTAAGCATGCATAACTCAGAATATTCCTCACCAGATTGTTGTTATAAGTTGCGGACTCAACTCAAAAACTCAACTCTTAACTGCATAGGTTCAATAATCGTAGTCTTTTTCCACTCACATGAGATGTTTCAGCAGGCTACTAAATCACTATATGCTTATGCCTGAACATAAGCATTTTAAAAACAAAAATACTTTACGATTTTTATCCCAGAATCAATTTTAAAATAATTTGTTTAGTCTTTAACCACAATGAGATAAGTAATTTTAATGAGCATTAACTAAAACAATATTAATGAATATATGAATTAATCTTATTCTTTATAGAATCAATGATGGCTTTGGCCTAATAACGAATATTGTTCAAAAAATATATCATTTATGCCAATAAAATACAAGAAAATTTCAACTAAAGTTTCTATAACATGACAAAAAAAAAATTCAGAAGCTCTTTAAAGAAGTCAATACTTGTAGGCAAAGTATTCCTTAAAATTACAAAGCATACTTATAATCAGTATGCAAATAATAAATCCACAATCACAGACTATTCTACAAACCACGGAGGGTTAAATGGCATGGAATTTTCCTCAAGAATATATAATCTAGCAGAGTTATAGGATACATATAATTAGTGTTTATATTAATAAAACTAATTGACATAATGATAAAGTCATATAATTACCAGATACCATAACATCAAAGAAACAAAAATGGAAAATTGAAAACATAATTTTAGGACAAATCAACTAAGTCACTTCATACCCTAAATCCTAAATACTGGAAGGTCCCAAAGGGACTAAGAGTAAAGGGGGAATAGCGGGCCAAGGCAGAAGCCACATGAAGTACTGTGATATCTTCAGATGACAGCACAGAGTCTGGCACAGAAAAAGTACACAATAAATCCATATATAAAGAAACGGTGCAATAAATGAACAATTGAGTAAAGCAGCTGTGTGCTTCAGACAGTTCAGTGTTTGGTTTTCAGAAGAACTAAATTTTATTTTCTTTCTCTTTTTTTTTTGTCTTTTTTTTTTTTTTCGTGACCAGCACTCAGCCAGTGAGTGCACCAGCCATTCCCATATAGGATCCGAACCCGCGGCGGGAGTGTCGCTGCACTCCCAGTGCCGCACTCTCCCGAGTGCGCCACGGGCTCGGCCCTAAGTTTTATTTTCAATGTCCACTTATCTCTGAAAGTTTACAATTTAGTGAAAAAGTGGAAGGGTTTCAGAAAAGGAAAGTGTTCACTGGAGAGAGAAACAGAATTTTAGAGCTGAAAGTCTCTTGCCTTTCACTCCAGGAAATCCTGAAGAAGGGCAATGATGCTCAACAATCACAGGCCTTTGCTGAGCTATGAACAATGTCTAATAAATCTAACAGAAAACAAAAGCAGTCAAATTAAAAAACACTGCCTACACACAGAAGCAATTTTCCAAGAACACATTTCACAGTTACAGAGGAAAACCCTTTCCTTAAAAGTCACCATCAAGAATTTCATAAACAATTCTAGCCTTGGTATGAGCACACTAAGGCCAAAGAATGGTTGATTGGATAGTGAATTAAGTCATCTACTACAGACAGTACAAATCTAAGGGTAAAAGAAGAAAAAATAGAAGGACCAGAGAGCAAGATCTTCCAATATATTGGGAAAAGTGGTGTGAGAGGCTATAACAGAGATGAACTGTGTAAAAAAGTTGGGGATTTGAAGAATTACTAGGAAAGTGTACACAAGTGGATTATGCAAGCTAAAAAAAAAAATTGACAAAGCTTATTTCAATTTCATGAGGCCATGGGACTAAGAGAATAACAGTCCTACTGCTAAATATTTTAACAATCTGGGCACTTTAATCTGATTCAAGGATACCAAATTTAAAGAAAATAGTTTCTGACAGATCTCATTTGAAAACTGTAGAATGATTCCAAAAATCACTGTGTGGCTTCAGCACTGATTGGTATCAAAACATGTGTAGTGAAATAACTACTTATTAAGAAAATGCCTTCCAAGTTTCTCCTATTTCAAGAAGGGGCAATAGCCTCACCCCTCCCAGGATCCAAAGCTCGAAACATCTGCGTCAATCCGCTACTCTTCCCTCCACTCTCCATGTCATATTAGTCACCAGGTCCTGCAAATTCTCTTTCCAAACTGCCTTTTGAATCTGGACATTCTCGCTGTTTCGACTCCTCCCTCAGTTTCAGCCCTCATCATTTTTTTCATCTGCACTTCTTTTCTCTCTCTCTTTTTAGTCTTTCATTTTTTCTACATTAGTTATTTAGATTTTTTAAAGAAAGATTTGTCCTGTTTCTCCATGTATCTGTTTTGCAACCATTTATTTATATCAGTATGTATTCAAGGATATTTATTTAACCTCTGGGTCACAATCTAACTCTTTCCTTGTTTATTTTATTGCTCAATTTGTTCCAGCTTCAGCCGTTGACTTTTTCAAGTTGTCTTCTATGCTCTTTCAAAATGCCTCCAACTTGTTATTTTGCTTTTTTTTTTTTTTTTAGCACTACAAGATGTTCCAGGCTCACATTTTCTCATTCATTTTAAATTTTTATTTATTATTGGCATATTTATTCTTACAAATCGTGATATTTCTTTATGCCTTTGCCTGATCTATCACTTCCCAGACCCCTCCCCCCCCATCTCTAGCATGGTTAGGTTTGTTCTCTCCTTCTGAAAGTTCAACTTACTGTTGTAATGCGCTTCCTCTGCAGTTCCATCAGAAATCCCAACCTCCAAAAGAGACTTGGATTCTGTCTACTCTACATCTCCTCTTGGTCTAGACACCATCATCTCTATCTTAAAACATGGCAACAGTTTCCTCCTTCTGCTTCATCCTTCTGCTTCCAGAATTTTCTTTTTTAATAAGAATCTGGTTTATCACCTACATGTTCCCAGCTTTGTATCCTTTGATGCCTTCCTTTGATTTTCACATAAAATTCCTCAGTGTGAGCATCAATGACCCAAACTGTCTTACCCTCAGCTATATTTGTAGACTCCTGTAGAATCACTGTCTTCTCTCCCTAACTATGCCTCAGTTTCACCTGGGCATTCTTTTCCCCCTATCCACAACCCAATCTCTCTCTCCTGAGTCTGCATTTACTGGTTCCACTGACTTCAAGGTCTTTCTTTCTTTTGACAGATCAGGTTCCTTCTCATACTTCACGTCAGTTCAATTGACACTGCTCTCAGGGAAAGCTATCCTGCCTACCTGATCCAACGTGGTGAAGGATTCCTCGTTCCCAGTTAGATAGACTCTAGCACATCCTCCTGTTTATTAAACTGTAGTTCATATACAAGATTTTAAAAACATTTTACTATTATTATTTTCAAAGTAGTAAATGCATTTAGTATCACATTTCAAATGAATTATGGTGAAAAGCACTAGTATCCTGCTCTACCTGCATCCCTCAGTGTAAACCACTATCAATTCTTATCTTTTTCTTTTTGTGCTTAGCTTCATGTTTCCAAACTGTCCACAAATACAATTATGACTTAATTTTTTTTTTGCTTTAGAGGTCATCATTTGACTTCTTAAAATTGAAAATAAGTAATTAGATCTCTAACTCCTATCTTCACAGTTTTAGTTGAACTCAATCATATTTATGTTATTATAATTTTGTGTATATCATGCACAGATGAGCCATGTAGCATGCAATGATTATATTTAACTTTTTATAATACGTTTTGTTTACTCTCGAGTTCGTCATTTCATCTTTTCATTTGTTTAATATTCTAAGAACCTATGAGCAATTCATCCACTAACTTTACTGGATGTGTACATTTCTTCTTGATGTGTGTAGAGGGATTTATTTGTTTTGTTTTATTTTTCATGGAAAACTCACTCTGATGTCCTACTTCCTTTAGCTCCCATCAGATCTATTTGCCTGTAGGTCTTCAGAATGGCTGTTGCTTTTTAAATTTCCTACAACATTATCCTGGCTATACCGTGCCTCTCTCCAGTGGTGGATTCCCTGGTTCTTAAACCCTGTGTATTCCTCAGCTTTTAGCTATCACCTTGCTTTGTTAGGATAGGTTGCCTAAGAAGTAAGGCAAATTTAGGGAGAGGTGCTGATACATTGTTTTCTAAAAATGTCTTTATTCATAATTGAATGAGTTTTTCTAGAAACTGTATTCCAAATTAGATATATTGTCTTTCATCAGGAAAATTTTTCTTCTAGCTTACAATAATGCTGTTGAATGTGTTAATGCTAGTAGATTCTTGGTTCAATTTATATGCATTTGTCTGGTTGATTATTCTCTCTCCAGAAGCTCTCAAGATTTTGATTTGTCCCCATTGATTTAAAATTCTAAAAAATATGCCTTGATGAGTGTTGTTTTCCCCCATTGTGCTGGACATTTTGTGGGCCTTCTCAATCTATAAGTTCAGGTCTATCATTCTGGAAAATTTTTGTGAAATTACAACTGAAAGTTTTTCTTCTCTTCAGTTTGTTTGCTTTTTCTGGCATTCCTTTAATGATTGACGAATTTTCTTATCTTTCCTATAATATTTTCCATCTCTTTGTCATTTTGTCCTACTTTTTAAGAGATAGTTAACTTTTAACATCAAGACTTTCTATTTACTTTGAAAAATATTATTATAAAAAAATGTAGATTCCAAAATGTCTTTCCTCAATGTTACCTTAATTTATGACTCCTGATTGGGGTTTTATGGAAATGATATTTTTTTCTCCTAAAACTGCTGACAGTGCTTTTGTTGTTGTTATTGTTTTGTTTTCCATCTTACTTGTTTCTCTTTGCTCTAAGTTCCTGTCTCTTTGTTATTTTCAACTTCTACCTTTTGTTTTATAAGAGTTCTTCAATCCTTAATTAGCTATTTGTTTTTAAAATAAAAAAAAACCAAACAGTTGGAAAAAAACCTTCCATTTTTTGTGATTTTTAAATTTTTCTCTAGTGATTTTCAGTTTCAATTTTATCGATTTCTGCTCTCCTTGTTATTATTTGTTTTCTTCTGCTTACTTTGGATTTTATTTATTGCTGTTTTTCTAGTTTCCTAAGGGAAATTAGATTTTTGGCTTTAGATTTTTATTCCTTTTTTAGAGATTTTCTCTATAGAGTAATCTGTGTGGGTGTTTGTGGGTCCTCTCTTTTTCTTTGATCTCATTAATTCCTCCCAAAAGAATGACTTACTCTGACTGGTCTGGATGCCACTGTTATCAGAGCTGAATGGGAAAACACAGCTGTGCAGGATGAGAAAAGTGGTTTCGCCATTCACAATCATTTAACTTTTAGGTTTTCATGCTTTAGTGTGTTCTGTGGATTGAATTGTGTCACCCAAAGTCCATGTATTAGAAACTTAACCCCCTCTATGACAGTGTTAAGAGGGTGGGAAATCCTGTTATGGTCATTGAAAGGTGGAGCCTTGAGGAGGTGATTGGATTGTGAGGATTGTACCTTTGTGAATGGATTGATCCATTTTTGGAATAATGGGAGTGGTTTTGGTGGCTTTAAAAGAAGAGTGAATGAGGTTAGTTGCTCTCTCTCTGTTCTGCCATTTTGCCATGTGATAGCCAGCATCACTGTAGAGTTACCACCAAGAAAGGGCCCTAACCAGATGTGTTCCCTGCACTTTGGACTTCCCAGTCTCCGCAACTATAAGAAATAAGTTCTATTTCTTTATACATTACCCAATTTCAGGTATTTTGTTATAAGCAACAGAAACAAACTAATAGAGTGTGCCTGGCATCTGTGAATCTAGAGTCCTATTTGTCTTCCCCAGATAACTACCTTCTTAACCTCTGTCTTCTGCCGTGATAGGAACTAGTAATCACCTGGCTAAATTGAGTGGGGTGAGGTCTTTCTTGTCTAACTTGTTCCTTATTGAGATATTCAACAAAGCCTTTTATTCCAACACCTCTGTCTTCAGATAACCTATACCTCCGATTCCTGAGCCTTTCTGGGCTTACGCAGGTTGACTCAATTTGTTTCCTGGTGCCCTCCTACCACCACAGCACATTGTAGGTCTACATTTTAGCATTCTGGTCTGCTAAGACAGTTACCAACAACCCATCTGCTTAGCAGCTTCCAAACTTTCTGCTGTTATCTTCTTTTTTTTTTTCCTTTTACTTTGTGTTTTGATATATGTGGAATTTTCCACTTTCCACCTCTCATTTATTGTTTAATCATGCTATTCTCAGTTTAGTATAGTTAAGGGAAGGAACAGAGGCAAATGAGTGTTTATATTTTTATATTTAGCCTGAAGTTCTAAGTTTACTTCTTACATTCAGTAATACATGATGAATATTTTTTCATGACATTGAATAGTCTGATCTCATCAGCATTTTGAATTCATGCTCTTCCTTAATGCCTCTCCTTCTACAGGGGTTATTTGCTTTCTTAAAATTTTATCTTTTCACTAGAATGCGAGGCCCAGCAGTGTAGAGACTTTGTCTTCTTTGCTAGTGTTTCATGAATTAATAGAACAGTACTTAGCATCTAGCAGGCACTAAATGAATATTTGCTCAAGGGACTCTGAGTTTGTTGCTACTAGATCTTTCCTTGAAACAGACCACTCTGCTTAACACAGCTCTGGTTCTCCACTGACTAGGGATAAATTTAAGCTCCTTAACTTGGCCAGCAAAACTGTAATCACCTTTCAGTATATCATCTTCATCCCACTCAGTCTGGACTCCTCCCTTCCATCATGTTGCAATTCAGGTCATGTTATAGCATGTTTCTTTATCTTTTGCAGTGCCTTTGACCCTATTCTATATGAGACAATCTACGGCTGGTTCTTTAATACATAAATCACACATAACCATATTCTTCAAGAGTTTTCTGGCTCCTTAGCTTGAGTTAATCCTTTCTCTATTCATGACTCTTAGATCTTTGCTACTTAAACGTGTGCCACAAAACAGTAGTATTGGCATCACCTGGACATTTGTTTCAAATGAGGAACCCTGGGGCCCGATACAGATTTACAGTCTCAGAATTTTCATTTCAGCAAGATTCTCAAGTGATTTATATGCCCATTAGATACCGAGAAGCATGTTTTAGAAAACCTTCTGAGATTACATTACTGTTTGCTCCTCACCTCCCCTTCCCTACCTATAAGCTAAACAGTGATGTACTCGACAGAAAGTTCGCATTGATTCAAATGTTCCTAAATACTAGCTTCTTGGCATATGGTTTTTCAATAAATGCTTCTTGAAAGAAGACAGAAAAGAGAAAGGATGGAAGGAAGAGAAGAGGTAAGCATGGGAGGGAGGAGGAGCAAGAAGGGAGGAAGAAAGGGCCCCATTCTTAGACTCAGGGGGCTGTCTTCAGACTGAAATGTGTCTGTAGGCTGTGAAGAGCTTGGAGTCATGCAGCTGCAAGCCAAGGAATGCCAAAAATTGCTGGCAACACACCAGAATCCAGGAAGAGGCAAGAAAGCATTCCTGTGCAGTTTTCAGAGGGAGCAGAGCCTTCCTGACACCTTGATTTCAGACATCTAGCCTCTAGAACTGTGAGAAAATACATTTCTTATTTTTAAGCCATCCATTTGTGGTACTTTGTTATGACGGCCCTAGGAAACTAATACAAATTCTAAGGCCAAATCCCCATCTAAATTTTGTGGTTCTATGAGGTGATGAGCAATCTCTTTGTTTTGATTATTTTATCATGGGACTACTTCAGTTCCAGGACTTGGGCATAAACTGCTGGAACTGTTAAATGATTCATTAAATGATATGCCAAACAAAACTTTTGGTATTTTGGTACATTTAAATATGGGCAATAGAGGGATTTATGTCAATTAAGCAATATTACATATCATTTCACATTTTATTTTAGAATAGTCTTCTTCCATGAAGTTGTTTAACTGATAATATTTTGTTAGAACTAAGTTTTGTATGTCCTGATTTTAGTAGCTTGAAAATCAAAATTGAAACAACCAACCGAAAAATAAATGGAGGCAGAAAACCATCTTCTGTGGCCTGCTGTTAAGTCTACAAATATCTTATTCTGTCAGTGTGATTTCATAGCAGTATGAAAAATGTCAAAAGTGAGGATGACAAATCAGTCTAGTGAGGAAAAATGACTCTTGGACAAGAGATGTCATTTGTCATGATTGCCATTTGACTGCACTTTCCCCACTCTTCTCTTTCATATGAATGCAATTTTGCCATTAGTTTTAAATTATCTTTACTGCACAATGGCTTGATCATGAAAATTATATTTCTATTCAAAGAGTTTTGTGAAATAAAAAGAATTTCAAAATGTAAACTTATATGGTTTTGCGTATTTCAAAGAATATTTTAAAGAATCGTTAATGTTTAATTTATTAAATATTACTATTTTTTCAACCAAGTAGCCATTTTTTTCTAGACATAGGTAATGCTATGGCTTTTAAAATTTATTTCAGAACTGACACAGCTGAGCACAGCCCTCTGAGCCACTGCATAATACGGGTGGTAATTAAGCCACAGCTTCAAGGTTGCATGGGCACAAGACAATTCAGCCTAATGAAGTATCGATTGGCTGCAGTCGAGGTAAAACAAGTTGACATTCATTTAGAGGTAGCAATGTGAATATACCACAATGCCACCAAAGAAATAAAGGGAACGAACAATGAGGTTGAATTTTAATCTTGCAAACACAATTAAGAATCTTATTTATAGCATGCTGCTATCACTTAAACTAAAGCTAATTGCATACTTACTGCCCTGACATAAGATACCTAAATCAGCAGAAATTATATATCCTTAGCATAATGGAAAAAAAAAAAAAAACAAAAAACAAAAAAAGAAAGTGAAAATAAAAAAATGCAGGAAATTTAATGTTTCAATTAGAGACAATAGTAGTACCTTAGAAAATTGTACTGATGAAAACGTTTGGAATCAAATTTCTCATGTAGTTGTTTTGCACAGTTAAGTTGACCTCAGAATATTATGAAGAGTAACTCAGAAGAGCAGAATTCAATCTAGATTAGCTGAACTTTTAGTGAGAGTAGGTTGGTGTCTCCTCCATATTTACTATTTTCTTTGCCAAATGATTAACATCAATAGTCATCTGAATATAATTTGCTAAACATTTACTGAAATGACCTTATGTTCCCAGAAACAAATTTAGTGGCTATTACATTAACAACTACATTGAGGAAGACCACGATTTCTCAACATTAATATTTTCCCTTTCAAATAAGCACTAAACTTAAAGTAAACTAGTGCCTATCACATGGTACATTTTTAAGCTGTCACTAGCATCAAAAATTGTAAAGATTTATTGTACCCATATTTGTAACCAAACATAGTTTTCATAATATGTGTCTAAACACTATTTTAATACTATAAAATAAAATATTTGGCCATTTTTAACAATTTATTACTGATTTATAATTTAATATATAACTTTAAAAAACCTGATTAAATATTAGGAATTATTACATTAAGCATTAGTATTTAATGATGAAATGCCCCAGAAGTGACATACTTTCTGTTTAACTTTAATATATTGACACATAACAGAGGCATGTTAAGTACTATTTGATTTGATAGCCAACTAGAGAACGATCATATATATATTATCTCAGTATTTCTTTAAATCATATCTATTTTACTTTTAAATAAATAAGAAGCTAAAGTATGTTTTTCAATACTCTCAATAATATTAATCACAAAACGACTTTTAAATCTACCATCTAAAAAGTTCATTTCTGACAAATGTTGTCTTTGACTTACAACACTGATGGAAGCTGCTTACTTTAGTGAAGAGGCCAGTTTATCTTTCAGGAAGACATGAAAACACATTTATCACTATTTCTACCTAGAGAAGTCATCTAATCAAAGCTTTCACATAAGAATTAAAATTCAAAGTGTACTTATGCTAATCAATTAATTCATAGTAACTGGCAATGTACAGCTTTCAAAATTCATATTTTCTCATGAAAAATAGCCCCAAATAAAAGAGTGCTAATGTGTCTAATTACATTATAGACCTCAGACAGATGGACATGTTCTTTACAATTGATAACCAGATGTTAGGATTCACAGAAATTGCCCTATTTGTTATAGAAAAAAAAGCATTTTCTTTGCTGATTATTTCTTTTAATTTGATAATTAATTGTTTAGGGCTTCAGTTATGTGATTTACATGTTTCAGTTATGTGATTTACATGTTTCAGTTCATCACATCTCATTTGAATTTTGTTTTTCTCTTGAGTTATCTGTAAATCAAAAATTTATTTTTTATAAAGATTTTATGAGATTGCTATAATTAATATAGTTTTGTAATATTTCAGCATTATGTGAAAACAATGCTGTGATTTCTATTACAATGTAGACCAGTTACTACATAGAGAGCAGAGAAAACTTGGTTTCAAAATTAAACCATTTTCTGTTAACTGCCATCACAATATCCTAGATCACTGATAACAGGGTAAGAAACAAACATTTTAATAATTTACTGTGCATTTTTATAATTATGAAAACAATACAATAAATGGTTCTCAAGAACATATTTCTAAATTTGTTTTTTAATTTTAAAACTTTAAAAAAAATTTCCTACTATGCCACATACAGTATTTTTCATTCAATAAATATTTTTTAATTTGAATCTTCTATTTAGAGTATCTCAAAGCCAATTGTCAATTTAATCATAAACTTAATGCAATATAGCTTAAAAATAACTATTATGTCTTTAGAAATAAAGTCATATCTAGTGTGAGATGGTAAAATGTTGCATGATAGTAATTTACCAGATCTTC
Organism: Cynocephalus volans; assembly: GCF_027409185.1. Taxonomy (NCBI): domain Eukaryota; kingdom Metazoa; phylum Chordata; class Mammalia; order Dermoptera; family Cynocephalidae; genus Cynocephalus; species Cynocephalus volans. The sequence goes on along the minus strand of NC_084474.1, from coordinate 32,269,705 downwards.
TTTCTCATAGAAAAATATTTTTTAACAATCAGATTCTTAGCCATATAAAATAATAGAATGTATATTCTTGAAATTGAATTTCTTAAATACTTAAGATAAATTGGGAAATTAATTTTTATTGCTAGTTGACCAAGAGAAGGCAAAAAACAAATGCTATTATGTGTGCATGCATGCGTATGTGTGTGTGTTTATATGAACATATAAGGATAGATGTTTTGGCATACTGATAGAAGAAAGAAGATGAAAATGTCCAGGTACACAAGTTTGCAGTGTCTAACAGGTTCTATTCTTATGTGCATCAATTAATTTCATTTTGTTCCCTTGTCTCACAGCTCTCCTACCCTTATGTTAAGAATACCTGGTAATGGTGATGCTGGAGTCTAGAAGAAATGCTAAGAATGATTCCTCATTAATACAAAAGGTTCAGAGTGGACATTATGCTAAGTGAAATATTCCAGGCACAGAAAGACACCACATGATCTCACTCATGTGAAATCTAAAAAAGTTGATTCATAAGAGTGTAGAGTAGAATAGTGGTTACCAGAGGCTATGGAGGGTAGGGGAGAGGTGGGGACTAGAAGAGTTTGGTCAGTGGTTACAAAATTATAGTTAGACAGGAAAAGTAAGTTCTGGTGTTCTATTACAATAGGGCAATTATAGCTAATCACAGTGTAGTGTATATTTCAAGATAGCAAGAAGAGAAGATTTTGAATGTTATCACAATGAAAAAATGGTAAATGTTTGAAGTCATGCTTATGATAATTACCCTAATTTGATTATTATACAATGTATACATGCATTGAAACATCACGTTGTACCCCATAAATATGTACAATTATTATGGATCAAATATAAATTAAAAATAATTAATAAAATAACACTAAAAAAATACAAGTCTCATGCTGTTATGGTCGGACAGTAGTGATGTGGGGCACTGTAATCTTAGAAAATCATTTTATATTAAAAATATCATTGTAAAAGGCGAAAGATTTGTACGTTTTGAAGAGAAACAGGGCCGACCCCGTGGCGCACTCGGGAGAGTGTGGCGCTGGGAATGGTGCTCCCGCCGTAGGTTCGGATCCTATATAAGGATGGCCGGTACGCTCACTGGCTGAGTGCGGTGCGGCCCGTCACAAAAAGACAAAAAAAAAAAAAAAAATCATTGTATTTGTTCTGTTTATGTTGCTTATATCAAAATACACAGAACTGGCAATTTGTAAGACAATGAAATTTATTGCTTATAGTTTTAGATGCTAGGAAGTCCAAAGTCCAGGGAACACATCCAGTGAAGATCTTGGTAGTTGTGACAGTGACACAGGGGTCTCATATGCAGAAAATGGCAGAGCAGAGAAAGACTAACCTCTCATGTGCTCTTCTTTTAAAGCCCTCAGAACCACACCTATGACCAGCATTTTTAATCTCTTTACTCCAGCATAGTCCTACAATATAATCACCTCTTGAAGGCCCTACCTTTCAATTACCATAATATGATCTCCCACCCTCAAAAGTTACAATGGGAATTAAGCTTCTAATACATGAACTTTGAGGACACAATTCAATCAAGCCTTAGCAATAGTCTGCATTTATAAGCTAATATATTAGAGCAGGTAGCAAAATATATTTAGTCACATATGGCTGTTGTAACAGTCAAGGGAACAAAGTTACATTATACTTTTTTCTTGTAAGTCAAGCAGTTTACAAATACGGTTTATAAGAATTGTTGTTTAACAAATTTTAATAAATTAACATCCTCATTTTAATAACTTTACTTTGTACAAATAATTGTCTTATATGCATATTCATTGGCTAGTATAAATAATCTTTTTTTAAATTAAGGTATTCATTATTATGAGTTTGGGCAAAAGAGTGCTCATAAGAAGTCTGCTTTCTTCTTTCTCTTGAGTAAATAGTGAGTCACACTCACTATTCTATTTAACATGCATATTTGAGAAATTCCAACAAAGATCATCAGATATCAATAAGAAAAGGAAACTCTTAGATAAGAAGATATAGAATAAAGAGGAATACTTGAGTTTATATAATTTTACGTAAGTATTTATGCTTCATTTTCTAACTTCTCCAAAACACAAACTTAAGAAATAAAAAAAATTATTTAATCAAAAAAAAGTGAGAAATCAAAGTAAACTTTTATTGTCAGAATTATTTAGGCAATCTTATCAATACTTATTTTTTAACACTGAGTCTCATTCAACAATTTCTGTAGGAGTATGAAGATGATCTGATTTTATTGTGAAAATAGTGCTTGAAAAAAAAAGAGTATGAAAAGGAATTCAATGAAAACATTACTGCTTCCGATTATGGTTCCTTCTCCTAGTCCACATTATCATCAGTTTCTTTTTCTTTTTCTTTCTTTTTTGTCTTTTTCCAAATATTTTTTATTATCAGTATAGACACACAAATCAACTCTTTAATTTCTTCCACAGAAATAAGAATATATGATTTCCCTGTTTTGTATCATCCTTTTGTTTCACATAACAATATCATATTTTATCAAATCTAAAATACCATATGTTGAAAGATGCACTACTTTTTACATTCCAAGAAAGAAAGTTGTAACACAATTTTTTGTATTATTTAGAATTTATTTTAAACACAATAAATGTGTTCTGTTAGTTTTACTTTGCCATATATTTTTACAAGGTAGCCAATTTGTGCACGCATTAAAAAGGAAAATTCAAGAAAAATAAATTGGTTAAGATAACCTAAAATTTTATATTTAGAAACCAAATCCTCATAAAGAGTTTTCAAGTTGGAGTCCCCAGAGTATTTTCTCTAACAATATGATTGTTTATTCTATCAAGTGCTTAGATGATTTAGCAATTATTAAAAGAAGTCATAGGAAAAAAAGCCTACTTCGTGAATATTTCTAAACATGCCAAATTCACCACCTGACCCTAAATTACCAGGGGAGCATTCTTTTAAGCCTTAGAAACAAAACAGGTGCCTTAGGAGACTTTCTTCCAGGCAGCTGACAACCATTCTACAAGTCTGAGACTGGTGTTTGTTGAGTGTGCAACAAAACTGCACCACAACTTCCCAGATCATCTAGATTTCTGATGTTAATATATGAAACAAAATGCATATTAAAATCAATGAAATATGATACATCTTGGAAATCTGATCATTTCAGCACTTTACTTTTTGTGACGGTGGAATGATAGTGCATTTTTAAGTAACTTAGTTTATGTAACCAGACCCTTACTACCAGATTTTTAGTTTCCCACAATTCTTCTCTACCACTTTGTTTTATTTATTTTTTCCCATTTTTCTTTTTCATTGTTTTGCCTTGTCAATGCTGGAGAGAGCATCAGTATTTATACAATTTGGTGTAAGTATGCTTACCTATCTGTGAATAATATTTTAAAGAAATGAAAATAATCAAAGAATATGGATTAATTTGATAAAATTTTTTTAAAAAATTCTGTCCCTACAGGATTTATGTTCTGTGCATTAGTGTGCTTTATTTTCCCTATGCTAAAAATGTATTCTTTATTTTCCTAACCTTCTTCTTTTTTTTTTTTTTTTTGGTTATGAATATTCATGGGGTACAAAGCTAATTGTCACCACTCGTGCCCAAGATGTGATGGCCAGACCCATAATGGCAGCATACCCATTACCACAAATTGTGTTTATATTATAATTTTGATTATAATTGTGATTATAGTGCTTGGTTCCCTGCACTCACTAATATTATGCATTTTCAAACTTTTAAAATTTTAACAGTCTGAAAAATGTTCCATGTAGGTAATGAATGGTGCCACTTGGAGTTGTCCAATCCTGTGGTGCTGATTCAAATTTATTTATATTTTCCATTTTATATTACAATGATTGTATTTTGCTTAGAGAGGCTTTCAACTGTACAATATTACTTTTTACATTATATATACATTTTTAATGCTTTAATTTTTCAGACTTTTTCTTTTAGTGGAAGATCATCTGTATCCTAATGTCATTTGTCTTTGACTCTGCCTAACCTCATATACATATAGAGAGAGAGAAGGAGAAAGATTTTTGCCTAGTTCTTTCTTAGGTTTTTTTTGAAACATTACAACAACATGTAAGGGAAATGTGTGAGAGAATATATTTTTGCCACCAATCTATAGAACAGCTGTATATTACATTAAGCACAAACATGAGACTTATCTAATTGGCCCTCTTCATTTTGCATGTGAGGAAATTGGGGTCTAGAAAATTGACTTTCCCTTTAGGTCAACAAATTAGAGATCCAGAATTTGAATCCACAGTTCTGGGTCCAGAGTTTATTCCATTATGACATTAATACCACCAAGTCTGAAAAGAGTAAAGATATGTGAATGACCACAAAATGTAAGGACTTTTAAAACATTTTGGGTAAAATTATTTTTTGTTGTTGTGGTTTGAAGAATAAAGCAATGAATCTTGTGTTGCTAGACTGGTTACTTGGTCCCCATTCCAATAACCAACTGAATAAGATGCTTTTGGATGACCACAGATGCAAAGATAAAGTGTGTTCTGTATAACCAGACCAATGATGAACAAACTAATTAGATTTAATTATAATTGCTCTCTTCATTCTAGATAATAATGTTGCTTGATTCAGAGTTAAAAGGTGTCTTCGTTTCACAAATTTATAACTCCCATAATGCACATGTATATTTACTTGTGAGACCTGGAGTGTACAAATATATAATTTACATTTTTATAAGATTGGTTAATAACAACCTGTTATAAATCCTATTATTTATATCACATAAGTGTATAGTATTTAAATAACTGGATGATGAGGCATATTGTGATGAACATTTATTTCAACAGAGTATGCCTCACCAGCAATTCATTTTAATATTGTTTATCATCAGCATTTTGACTGATGGCCTTTTCTCAAAACTGTTCTTACCTAAATATCCAACACACCAGTCCAATTTTAGGTAAGCCATCAATCTTCACTGGTTTGGGGGATAGCTTGGGAAATTGTCTTTTCTTTTTTTTTTTTCTTTACCCAATTTGGTGATCTGAGTTACCTATATGAAAACTAGACCATTCTACAAATTGTAGTCTTAATTCAAGTTAACAAATTGGTCTGAATTGATAAACTTGTTAAACCATAAAAAGTAAATAAACATATCTTAATTAAACCAAATATAATATGGTACGTTTCTAAAAATAATAGAAAATATTGCTGCATTTACCCTACATTTAAGATATAACTTTCTGTGACTACTTTTAATCACTTCCCTAGAATAACCTCTTTCTTCTTTCAGCTATGGAGCAAATATAGCTAAAAATCAGACATGGGATCTAATCCTGTGAGTTCCCAAATTAGAACACGGGTTGAATTTACTGCTTCAGAGTTAGGGCTTTCATTTGGGAATAGTGGAAGGCTGAGAATTGGAATGTGGTCATTTAAAATAATTTATATGGCTCTGGGTATTCCACATACATAAACCCCACTCACCTGTAGAAACAATTTCTCATACTCATATCTGCCTTGACTGACAATACTGTAAGGACTTTACCTGCAGTCAGGTAACAAAAAGTAGTTCTTTTTCATGTATGTGCAAATTCTGTTACCCACTCTATATACCATTCCTCATTGTTTTCTAGAAATGTAACTAGAGTCAGGTTCCTGCAAGTTCCAGTAGACGAATATAAAGTAAAGATCAAGAAAATACAATTTATGCACCAAAAGAATTTCAATAATTTCATCATTTATGTTAGTAAAAGTCTATGTATGTATAAATTCTGAGAGTGCTGGGTTAGGTAGAGAAAAATATAATTGTATATTAGGTTGGATTTCTCAATGTGGATGATTTTATGTAAGGTTCTTGATGTTTTATTAAACTGTGTAGCTAAAAATAGCTCTAACTAGCTTTGAACTCTAGCTGAAAACAACAGTGGCTTGCATGAAATGATATTGAATGGTTGGAAATCTCTCATTACAACTTAGTGGAAGAAAATAAAGGACATATAGGAATAAAGAGAAATGTGCCCTAAGTCTCTCTCACAGTGTGTTCAGTTTATTCCTGAAATTATTCTGGATTAATCTCTTCAAGTTTTGAATGTACAGCTGGAATAAATATATGCCAGACTTACCACAGACCCCACAGGGGTCACCTGTTCTATGAAGTGAAGCCTATCTGAATGGGAAGGACTGAATGAAACCCCATTCAAAATAGCAAACAAACTGCAAAACCACTTCTCTGAGGGAATAGCAGAAATTAGAAAGACTAGAAAGATGCGTAAATCAAGATTCCCATTACATTTTCACTTAACTCATTGGCTTGGCCAGTGCAGAAAAGGGTTTGGTTTTGAAGGGTGTGGATTTTTCTAAATTTCATTAGGTGGTAATTCCACTGCTGCTGTTATCATTTAATTGTGTGTGTGTAAAATATACTTGATTCTAGAAAAGTCTATAAAATAAATAAGTAAAGTTCAAAGAATAACCACAAATTGTCTACTCATTTACCCCATAATTACATCAAGAAAAAATATTGTGGATTTCTAAACCACTGTGAGGCCCTTCCCAATCATATTTCCCTTCTCAGCTAAGTGAAACCATCATCTTCAAAATTATGTTAAATCTTCTCTTGTTTATTTTTATGCTTTTATCACCCACATATGTAACTTAAAAAGGGCCACCCAACCCACATATGGCTGCACAGATTTAAATTGCCTGGGTACCATGTGCAGTAGCACTGATGCATAAATGTTACTGTGTTCACTTTGGTGTGGTGGATTGAATGTCCCCCCAAAAAACATATTAAAGCTTTACTCCCATTGTAACAATGCTATGAAGTTGGGAAATCCCACTATTATATTTGAAATGTGGGCTTTTAAAAAGGGATTAGACTGTGAGGACTGTGTCCTCATGAATGGATTGATCCTGTCAGGGAGTAATGGGCATAGTTCTGATAACTTTATAAGGAGGAGAAGAGAGAAGGTTAACTCTTTTTTGCTCAAGCCATTTTCTCACCATGTGATACCCTGTGTTGCTGTAGAGAGTTATTATCAAGAAGATGGCCCTCACCAAGGCACCCCCTTGTCTGTGGACTTCCCAGCCTCTGAAATTATAAGAAATAATTTTTCTTTCTTTATAAATTATCCAGTTTTAGGTATTCTATTATAAACAACAGAAAAGAAAACAGACTAATACACTTTGGAAAAAGTAAATTACAAGCCAAAAGGAAAAATATATATAAATAACCACGTTGAAAGCCCATCAGAAAGAGTGATGTTGCCATTATAATCTGACGACTCCCTATACAAGACAAGCTATACAGAGTCCCTGAATCAAGGATTTATTTCAGCTGTCTGACAGTTTACAATAGGTGTTTTTTAGAAAGTTAGTAAGGTCATGTGTGACTCCTCAACAATGTAAAGGTCACCAAAGTCATGGTATTTGGTAAGATTACAGTAGAGTTCAAATGCAAAATGTCAAAGAGAATTAAAATAAAAAGGACTGGAATGTTTGATAGTTTCTTCTCCAAAATTCATCATGACCCATTTCTAGCTCCTAGGTGAGATTAAAAGAAAACAATTCTGTTGGGTGAAAAAGTTTCCCTCAACAAAACTAACTGGGAGGTTATAGAGGGGGTGGAAGAACTTTATCAGTATGTAATCAAAACAGGTAGGTGGGGCTGGCCAGTTAAATCACTTGGTTAGAGTGTGGTGTTGATGATGCCAAAGTCCTGGGTTTGAACGCTGTACTAGCCAGCCACGAAAAGAAAACCACCCAAAACCAAACAAAAACAAAAACAAAAAACAACAAAACAACCACCACAGAAGGAAAGACACTTACTATAGAATGTCATTTAATACAAAAAGGTAAGAATCTGAGCCAGCATTAATTAAAGGTTAAAAAAAAAAAGAACACTCTGGCAATGGCTAACTAGCTTTGGACAAAATAGTAGTTGTAGCAGTGATGATAATAATAAGTTAAAACAAATTGAAAACATTAAAGAATTACCAGAAATGACAAGAATTACCTACAATTTCTAGGGCGAGCATTTGCAAAACCAGATTCAAAAGATGAGGGAGGCCGGGAGAGATGAGCTTGGCATTTGGGACTACTTTTCTCATTATGGTAATTGTCAATTCTAAAAGCAACAATAAACACTGGCTAAAAGATGAAAAAAACAATAAGTTTGAAAATTCAGTATTACACTTCTGAATTGTGCAGAGGTCAAAGAAATAAATCACTATGGGATATAGAAAAAATATTGAATTGAATAATAACAATAATCATAATGCATATTGAAACTTGTGGGATATAGGATATTCACCTCAAAGAATGTAGAAAAAAGAAAATAAAAATGAGCCAAAGTTAGGCCAGCCACCAAAAAAAGAAAATAATGGAATAAAAAAGAAAAAAGAAATGAAAAAATTGAAAAAATAAAAAATGAGCCAAAATTTATAAACTAGAAAACAAATGTACAATAAGGAGGAACAATAGCAAAGCAAATTTATAGACCCCAGAAAATATTTATTGAACACACACACACACACACACACACACACACACACACACACACACAGACATGAATTGTTAATATCAAAAATTAAAAAGAAACATTACTACATATTTTTCATCTTTTATAGCAGGCAATATTAACAATTAAATAAATTAAATTAAATAATTTCAGAATTCTATTTTAGAAGATCCACAAAGAAAACTGTAACAAAAATATCATCAAACCAAACCAAGCAGAAGTCTAATGAAGTATTTTTCAAATACCAATTTGATACAAAATCTTTAAGATACTACAAAAAGGGAACACTTTCCAACTTATTTCAGGAAGCTATCATGACTGTGACACCAAAACCTGAAAGGAAGAAAACTACAGTACATTGTCACTCATTTTTATGAAAACATTTTTTTAAAAAATCCAGAAATATATGAATAAAAAATAATTAAAAAATTATCATTTATTTGAGGGTAGAAGTCTGATTTAATACTTTAAAATCAATTAATATAATTGGATACAGTGATAAAAACAAGAAGAAGAATCAAATAGTCACCCCAAAGATGCAGAAAAAATATTTGCTAATATTCAACATCAATTTATGTAAAAATTCATAAGAAAAATAGTAATTTTCCTAGTCTGATAAAAAGAATTTAAAAAATAATATTTAAAGTTAAAATATTGAAAATTTTTGTTTGGACTTGAGAAAGACATAAGAAACGTGTTGCCATCATTTCTAGTCAATATCATAGTAGAGGGTCTAGACAGCAAGATAAGGCAAAATAAAGAAATAAAAAAAGACTTTGAGTTAGAAGAAAAATAAATAAAATTATAATTCTTTGCAAATAGTAATTGCGTATCTAAAAAGTCCAAATAAATTAAAAAATGAATTTAGCAAGGTCCATATACAAAAACCAACTAAATATATCATCAACATTTAGAAAATAAAATTGTAGAAGAGGCTGTATTAGTTGCCATAACCAATCATCACAAATTTAGAAGCTTAAAACAAAACTCATTTATTATGTCACAGTTCTGTTGATCAAAAACCAGGGCACAGAGTGTCTTATCTTTTCTACTCTCTAGGTTTCACAGGACCGTAACAAGGTTTGGAAGGTCTGCTTTCCTTTCTGGTCTCTATGGATGAATCTACTTCTTCTTCTTTTTTTTTTTTTTTGTCGTTTTTTCGTGACCGGCACTCAGCCAGTGAGTGCACCGGTCAGTCCTATATAGGATCCGAACCCGCGGCGGGAGCGTCGCCGCGCTCCCAGCGCAGCACTCTACCGAGTGCGCCATGGGCTCGGCCCTGGATGAATCTACTTCTAAGCTCATTTAGAGTGTTGGCAGAATTCAGTTTCATGTAACTTCAGGTCTAAGGTCCCTGTTTCCTTGGTAGCTGCTGGGTTCTAGATGTTATGCATATTCCTTGGTTCAGGGTCCCCTCCCTCCATCTTCAAAGCTAGAAAATGGTGGGTCAGGTTCTTTCCAAGTTTCAAATCTCTCTCACCTTCCCTTCTGCTGCATCTCATCTCTGCTTCCTTCTCTGCCACATCTCTGACTTTTGCCTAAAAAGTTTCTTTGTTTTTAAGGAAATATGTGATTATATTGTGTCCACCGGGATAATTCATAATAATCTCCCTATTTTAAAGTCCATAACCTTAAATTACATCTCAAAGTCCCCATCATATCAGTAGAGAGATTAGTGTTTGGTTGAATAAAGAGAAGTCAGATCCTAGGGAGGTGACATCTTTAGATTTTTACTTACCAAATAAATAATTTAAAATACCATTAAAATGCATCCTATTTCTATGTATAAACCTAATAAAATATTTGTGCAATGTATTCCTAGAAAACCATAAAATATTACTGTAAGAAATTAAAGAAAGCCTAAATAAATATAAGTATATGCTTATTTATGAATTGTAAGATTCAATGTTATAAAGACATCAATTCCTCCTAGACTTTTCTAAGGATATAACACAACCCTATTTAATGAAAACTGGAAAACAGATTTAAAAATTTAAAAGGAACCAAGAAGTGTCAAGGTATTTTTTAAGGAAACAACACTGGAAAACTTAAACTACCAAATTGCAAGACTATAAAACTGCATTAATCAGGATGTTAACAATGTGGTATTGTCAGAGAGACAGAGAAATGAAACAGAGAATCCAGAAGTGGATGCAACATATATGGACATTTGATTCATTGTAAAAATGCCACTGTAAAGAAATAAAGAAAAGAGTCTTATTAATAAATTGTTGTTCAGACAATTGCATATCCAAAGGAAAAAGTATAAAATTTGACCCATCCCTCTTATCATACTCAATGATAACAAAAATAAATGTCAATGGATTATGAGAGTAAAAGTCAATGGATTATAGATTTAAAGCAGTATAGATTTTAAGAAAATTATTGTGGTCTACATCTTATAAAATGGCTGCCAAAGATCACTGGGAATCCTCTCTATTTGACTATAGATCAAACATAGTGATTTGCTTCTAACAATAGATTATGGTAAAAAGGATGTGATCTCTATTTGTTTGGCTCAGGAGAGAGATGATAGTCATAAAAAAAAAAATCTTGAATCTGTTTCCACATGATTTCTCTAGCTTATATTCCCAGACATAGAGTTGATGGATTTTAAGTTATGGGAATGGTCTATTTTACAAGGTAAAACTTTTTTTCCCCATAAGACTGGTAGCAATTTATAAGTCTTTTTACATTCTGACAATCAATTTATTAAATCTTACACTATTCCACTCCCTCATCATACATGACATTGTTAAACTTTTTATGTCATTTTAATTGAAAGTTTAATGCTCTTCATCCTGGTCTCATTTGTATTTTTTAAAAAATTTATTACTAAGGGTTTTGAGTATCACACTTGCTGATTCATTTTGTGTTTATTTTTCTGGAAAATTCATCTATTATCCTTTTCCCATTTTCTCATTGTGTTTTGCTTGCCTTTTTGTGACTGATATGTAACATTTCTTTATATATTCTCAATACTTATCTTTTGGTAGTTGCATATATACCTTGTCAGGCCTGTTCTTCATGCAATCTTTTGATGGACAGATGTTTCTTAGTATAAGAATACTTGATATATCAATTTTTGTGTGTATTTAGGACATTTTAAAGATGTGTAGTTAGAAAAACATGTTTAATCTTGAGGATATAATGATATTCTATATTCTCTTCCAAAACTTTTAAGGTATAGCCATTTTCATTAACTACTTAACTCCCTTGGGTCTCTTTATACATAATGAGAAGTAGGCAACCAACTTCATTTTTTCCATATGGATAACGAGTTGCTTTGCAATATTTATTGAAGAATCTCTCACTCTCTTATTGACCAGAAACACAATTTCTATCATATATTAGTTTCCATATGAATGATGTTGTCTGCTTCTGGGCTTTCTATTTTATTTCACTGGTCAATTTTCCATTTCTAACCAGATGGACTTTGGATTTCTCAGCCTCAGAAACTGTATGCAATAAATTTCATTTTCTTTATAAATCACCCAGTTCCTAGTATTTTATTGTAAGCAACAAAAACAGACTAGTACAGAAAATTGGTACCAGGAGTGGGGTGTTTTTTTATAACAGACACTTGAAAATGTGGAAATGGCTTTGGAACTGGGTATTGAGGAAAGGTTGTAGGAGTTTGGAGGACTCAGGAGAAGACAAAAAGACAAAGGAAAGTTTGAACTGTCTTAGAGACTGGTTATGTGATGGTGAGCAGAATGCTGATAGAAATATGGCTGTAAAGACCATTCTAAGGAGGTCTTAGATAGAAATAAGAAGGAGTTTATTGCAAATTGGGACAAAAATCACCCTTGCTGTGAACTGGCAAGGAATTTTGCTGCATTCTATCCATGTGCTGGAACTTTGTGGAAGCTGGAACTTAGGAGTTGTGAACCAGAGTACATGGTGGAAAAAATTTCTAAGCAGCAAAACATTAAGGAAGCTGCATGGCTACTTGTAATAGCATATGCTGAGTATGGTGGCAAAGACATGACAAAAAGACTTTATGAATTTAAAAGAGAAGCAAAGCATAAAGGTTTGGAAAATTTGCAGCCTGGCCATGTGGTAGAGAAGCAGAGAGCATTTTCAGAAGGCAAATTCAATGGTACTACGAAGATCAACACAAAAGCATGGGATTATCAAGAGAAAGCAGAAAGGGCCCTGAATTCACTGCAGAAGCCTCTAGGGACAACCTTTCCATTTCAAGCCCAAAGGCCTAGGGAGACAAAATGGTCTTGGAGAACAGGCCTGAGGCATCCTCCACAGGCTAAATACTCAAGACCACCTAGGGAAGCTGCTTCCAGTACCAGCACTCCAGCTGTTTTGGCTGCTCCAGCTATGCCTAAATTGGTTGCAGGTGTGGCTGGACCCACAACTTTGGAAAGTACAAGCCAGAAGCCTTGGCAGTGTCCACGTGGTGTTAGGTCTGCAGGCTCACATAAAGCTAGAGCTCTGAAGGCTTGGGAGACCCCACCCCAATTTCAATGGATGTATGTAAAAGTCTGGGGACCCAGGAAGAGATCTGTCAGAGAGGTGGAGTCACCACAGCCAGCCTTCACTAGAGCAATGCTGAGCTGAAACGTGGGGTCAGAGTGGAAGCAGAGAAACCCCACCAGCACCATTTCTAGTGGAGCTGTGAGAGCAGGACCACCACAGAAACTCCAGACATGTGGAGCTACCAGTGTACAGTGCCAGCCTGAGAGAGCTAACGCATCACCTAAGACCAGGAAAGCCATAGAAGTGGAGCTTCCCAAGGACTTGGGGACCCAACCCCCACACCAGCATGCAAAGGAGGTTGAACATGGAGTCAAGATACATGATGTGGGCTGGACCCCATCTCGCTGCTGCTGGACTCCTCCCAGCCTGGGGGAGTGGGTGCCAACCAACGAGGCAAAAACCTTCCACCCACAGGCACTGAGGCGGCTATATCAAATCGCCAGTCCTGGCAGGATCCTAGACAGACAATAGACTGAACCAGTGGATGATGAAATCCATTGCCACAATGACTAGACACCAAAGGAAAGATTCCAGAAATATGAAAAATCAAGAAAGTACACTACCAAAGGTAATAACTCACAAGCTCTTGATTGTATAGAACAAGAAGCCCTTGAAATGTTTGACAAGGAATTTCAAGTGATAATTCTAATTAAACTAAATGAGATACAAGAAAACTCAGCTAGACAACATGATGAAATGAGGAAAAGTATACAAGATCTGAAAGAAGACATATACAAGGAAATCAATGCCCTGAAAAAGAATGAAGCAGAGCCTGCCCAGCTGAAGAATTCATTCAATGAAATTAAAAAAAAACACAACAGAGAGTTTAACCAGCATGCTTGCAGAAGCAGAAGAGAAAATTTCAGACCTTGAAGATGGGCTGTTTGAAAAAACACAGACAGACAAAAAAGAAAAAAAAGAGTTAAAAACATTGAAGAAAATCTAAAAGAGATATCAGACAACCTTAAGCACTCAAATATCCGAGCCATGGGTATTCCAGAAGGGGAGGAAAAATGAGATTGCATTGAAAGCATATCCAACAAAATAGTGGCAGAAAACTACCCAATTTTCAGATTCAGGAAGCCCAAAGATCCCCAAATGTATTCAACCCAAAAAGGTCTTCTCCAAGACATGTTATAGTCAAATTAGCAACACTCAAAGACAAAGAGAGAAGCTGCAAAAGAGAAATGTCAAGTCACCTATAAGGGAGCCCCAATCAAACTAACATCAGACTTTTCATCCCAAACCCTAAAAGTCAGAAAGGAATGGGATGATATATTCAAAATACTAAAATACAGAGATTATCAGGCAAGAATACTCCTGCAAGGCTATCCTTCTGAAATGAAGGGCAAATAGTATATTTCTCAGACAAACAAAAACTGAGGGAGTTCACCACCACACGAACACCCTTACAAGAAATTCTCAAGGGAATACTGGGTTGGGTTCCTGAAAAATAACTACCACTGCCATAAAAACCCAAGAAAAATCAAAACCCACTAGTAAAATAAAAACGCTAAAAATGAAGGAGGAAAAAAAGTTTATTTACAACCCAAGAAACCAACGAATACAGAACAAAAACAGTAAATCAGAAAGAAAGGAACAAAAGACATTTAAGACATCCAAATAAAAATCAATAAAATGCTAAGAGTAAATGAACAGTTTTCAATAACAACTCTTAATGTAAAAGGATTAAATTCCCTACTCAAAAGACACAGACTGACTGACTGGATTAAAAAAGAGAACCCAACTATATGCTGCCTTAAAGAGACTCACCTCACCTGTAAAGACACACATAGACTAAGAGTGAAAAGATGGAAAAAGATATACCATGCAAATAGAAATGAAAAACGAGCTGGAGTAGCTATTCATACATCTGATAAAATAGACTTTAAACAGAAAACCATAAAAAGAGATAAAGATGGCCACTACATAATGATAAAAGGATTCATCCATCAAGAAGACATAACAATCATAAACATATATGCACCCAATGTGGGAGAAGCCAGATTTATAAAAGAAATATTATTAGACCTAAAGAAGGAGATAGACACTAATACCGTAATAGCAAGGGACCTGAACACCCCACTATGAGTATTGGACAGATAATCTAGGCGAAGAATCAGCAGAAAAACTCAAGATCTAAACAACACCCTAGACCAATTGGACTTGGCAGATATCTACAGAACATTCCATCCAACAACCTCAGAATATTCATTCTTCTCATCAGCATATGGATCATTCTCCAGGATAGAACACATGTTAGGTCACAAATCAAGTCTCAATAAATTCAAAAAAATTGAAATTATCCCATGTATTTTTTCAGATCATGATGGATTAAAATTAGAAATCAAAAATAAATGAAATTCTGGAAACTATACAAACATCTGGAAATTAAATAGCATTCTACTTAATAACACATGGGTCCAAGAAAAAATCAAACAGGAAATCAAAAACTTTATTGAAACTAATGAAAACAATGATACATCATACCAAAACCTGTGGGATACTGCAAAAGCAGTACTAAGAGGGAAATTGATCACATTAAATGCTTACTTCAGAAGAATGGAAAGATGGCAAGTGAACAACCTAATACTACACCTTACAGAACTAGAAAAACAAGAACAATCCAAACCCAAAGTTAGCAGATGGAAGAAATCATTAAGATCAGAGCAGAACTTAATGAAATTGAAACCACAAAAATTATACAAATGATCAATGAATCAAAGAATTGGTTTTTTGAAAAGATAAATAAAATTGACAAACCATTAGCGTGGCTAACAAAAAAAAAGAAGAGACAAGACCCAAGTAACAAAAATTAGAAATGAAAAAGGTGATATTACAACTGATACCTCAGAAATAACAAGAAATTATTGGTGACTACTTTAAACAACTATATACCAACAAATTTGAAAATCTGGAGCAAGTGGATAAATTTCTGGCCAAGCACAAACTATCAAAACTAAGTCAAGATGATGTAGAAAATCCGAGCAGACCAATAACAATAAAAGAGATTGAAGCTGTTATCAGAAGGTTCCCAACAAAGAAAAGCCCAGGATCAGATGGGTTCACAACAGAATTCTACCAAAAATTCGAAGAGGAATTGACACCAATTCTCTACAAACTATTCCAAAAGATTGAAACAGAGAGAATTCTCCTAAACTCATTCTATGAAGCAAACATCACCCTGATACCAAAACCAAGTGAAGATACAACAAAAAAAGAAAACTACAGGCCAATATCCTTGATGAATATAGATGCAAAATTCCTCAGTACAATACTAGCTAACAGAATATAGCAACAAATATGCAAAATTATACACTATGATCAAGTGGGATTCATCCTAGGGATGCAAGGTTGGTTCAACATATGCAAATCAACATATGTGATACACCATATCAATAAAATCAAACAGAAGGACCATATGGTCATCTCTATAGATGCTGAAAAAGCATTTGGCAAAACTTAACACTCATTCATGATAAAGACTCTCTACAAGTTAAGTATAGATGGAAAGCATATCAACATAACTAAAGTCATATATGAAAAACCCACTGCCAATATCATCCTGAATGGGAAAAAGCCAAAAGCTTTTCCCTTAAGAACAGGAAGTAGACAAGGATGCCCACTCTCACCTCTCCTCTACAACATAGTGTTGGAAGTACTAGCCAGAGCAATCAGAGAAAATAAGGAAATAAAGGGCATCCAGATTGGAAAAAATGAAGTCAAACTGTCCCTGTTTGCAGATGACATGATCCTATATATAGATCAGCCTAAAGCTTCTACAAAACAACTCTTGGAATTGATAAATGATTTCAGCAAAGTTGCAGGATATAAAATCAACACAAAACTCAGTAGCATTTCTACTTGCCAATAGTGAACATGAAGAAAAAGAAATCAAGAAATCTAGCCCATTTACAATAGCGACCAAAAAAATAAGATACTTAGGAATAGAGTTAACCAAGGATGTGAAAAATCTCTATAAAGAGAACTATAAACCACTGTTGAGAGAAATTAAAGAGGACACAAGAAGATGGAAAAATATCCCATGCTCTTGGATTGGAAGACTCAATATTTTGAAAATGTCCATACTACCCTAAGTGATAAACAAATTGAATGCAATCCCCATCAAAATTCCAATGACATTTTTCTCAGAAATGGAAAAAACTTTCCAGACATTTATATGGAATAACAAATGAACGTGCATAGCCAAAGCAATTCTGAGCAAAAAATAAATAAATAAATAAAGCTGGAGGCATAACACTACCTGGCTTTAAACTATAAGCTACAATAACCAAAACAGCATGGTACTGACATAAAAACAGACACACTGATCAATGAAATAGAATAGAGTATCCAGAAATCAACCCACATACCTACTGCCATCTGATCTTTGACAAAGGCACCAAGCCTATATGCTGGGGAAGAGACTGCCTCTTCAGCAAATGGTGCTGGGATTGAAACTAGACCTGTACCTCTCACCATATACCAAAATCAAATCAAAATGGATTAAAGAATTAAATAAACACCTTGAAACAATAACACGTCTTAAAGAAAACATAGGAGAAACACTCCAGGAAGTGGGACTAGGAACAGACTTTGTGAATACGTCCCCAAAAGCATAGGCAAACAAAGGAAAAATAAACAAATGGGATTATTTCGAACTAAAAAGATTCTGCACAGCAAAAGAAACAATTAACAAAGTTAAAAGACAACCAACAGAGTGGGAGAAAGTATTTGCCAAATATACATCTGACAAAGGATTAATATCCAGAATATACAAGAAACTGAAACAACTTTACAACAACAACAACAACAACAACAAAAACAAGTAACTCAATTAAAAAATGGGCAAAGGAGCTAAATAGGCACTTCTCAAAGGAAGATATAGGAATGGCCAGCAGACACATGAAAAAACGCTCAACAACACTCAGCATTCAGGAAATGCAGATCAAAACTACACTGAGATATCATCTCACCCCAGTTAGGATGGCTAATATCCAAAAGACTGTGAACGATAAATGCTGGCGAGGTTGTGGAGAAAAAGGAACTCTCATACACTGTTGGTGGGACTGCAAAATGGTGCAGCCTGTATGGAAAATGGTATGGAGGTTCCTCAAATAATTGCAGATAGATCTCCCATATGACCCAGCTATCCCACTGCTGGGAATACACCCAGACGAATGGAAATCATCAAGTCAAAGGTAAACCTGTTCCCCAGTGTTCATCGCAGCACTCTTTACAATAGCTAAGAGTTGGAACCAGCCCAAATGTCCATTATTGGATGAGTGGATACTGAAACTGTGGTATATCTACACAATGGAATACTACTCTGCTATAAAAAAGAATGAAATACTGCCATTTGCAACAACATGGATGGACCTAGAGAAAATTATATTAAGTGAAATACGTCAGGCACAGAAAGAGAAATATCACATGTTCTCACTTATTTGTGGGAGCTAAAAATAATTAAATAAATACACAAGTAAACTGCGGGGGGAAGGAAGAAGACACAACAATCACAATTCCTTGGAGTTGTTAGGACAAGCGAACAGATATGAGGTTGTTGGGAGGGAGAGGGGAGAGGGAAAGGGGAAGGAGGTTTCGGCAATGGGCCACGATAATCAACTACATTGTATAATGATAAAATAAAATAAAAATTTTTTAAAAGATACATGATTTTTGTGTGTTGATTTTGTATCCTGCTACTGTGCTGAAATCATTTATCAATTCCAGCAGTTTTTTTGTAGAGGTTTTAGGCTGTTCAATATATAGGATCATGTCATCTGCAAACAGGGACAGTTTGACTTCATTTTTTCCAATCTGGATGCCCTTTATTTCCTTCTCTTCTCTGATTGCTCTGGCTAGTACTTCCAACACTATGTTGAATAGGAGTGGTGCGAGTGGGCATCCTTGTCTAGTTCCTGTTCTTAAAGGAAAAGCTTTCAGCTTTTCCCCATTCAGGATGATATTGGCAGTGGGTTTGGCATATATGGATTTAATTATGTTGAGATACTTTCCCTCTATACCTAACTTATAGAGGGTCTTTGTCAAGAATGAGTGCTGAACTTTATCAAATGCTTTTTCAGCATCTATAGAGATGATCATATGGTCCTTGTGTTTGAGTTTATTAATATGGTGTATCACATTTATTGATTTGCGTATGTTGAACCAACCTTGCATCCCTGGGATGAATCCCACTTGATCGTGATGAATAATTTTTCGTATGTGTTGCTGCATTCTGTTTGCTAGTATTTTAGTGAGGATTTTTGCATCTATATTCATCAAGGATATCGGCCTGTAGTTTTCTTTTTTGGTTATATCTTTACCTGGTTTTGGTATCAGGATGATGTTTGCTTCATAGAATGAGTTTGGGAGATTTGCGTCCGTTTCAATCTTTTGGAATAGTTTGTAAAGAATCGGTGTCAATTCCTCTTTGAATGTTTGGTAAAATTCTGTTGTGAATCCATCTGGTCCTGGGCTTTTCTTTGTTGGGAGCCTTCTGATAACAGCTTCAATCTCCTTTATTGTTATTGGTCTGTTTAAATTTTCTACGTCTTCACGGTTCAGTTTTGGGAGCTTGTGTGTGTCCAGAAATTTATCCATTTCCTCCAGATTTTCAAATTTGTTGCCGTATAGTTGTTTATAGTAGTCTCGAATGATTCCTTGTATTTCAGATGAATCAGTTGTAATATCGCCTTTTTCATTTCTAATTTTGGTTATTTGAGTCTTCTCTCTTCTCTTTTTTGTTAGCCATGCTAATGGTTTGTCAATTTTATTTATCTCTTCAAAAAACCAACTTTTTGATTTGTTGATCTTTTGAATTGTTTTTTGGTTTTCAATTTCATTTAGTTCTGCTCTGATCTTAATGATTTCTTTCCGTCTGCTAACTTTAGGTTTGGATTGTTCTTGTTTTTCTAGTTCTTTAAAGTGAAGTGTTAGGTTGTTCACTTGCCATCTTTCCATTCTTCTGAAGTGAGCGTTTAATGCAATAAATTTCCCCCTCAATACTGCTTTTGCAGTATCCCACAGGTTTTGGTATGATGTATCATTGTTTTCATTAGTTTCAAGAAATTTTTTGATTTCCTGCTTGATTTCTTCTTGGACCCATATGTCATTAAGTAGAATGCTGTTTAATTTCCATGTGTTTGTATAGTTTCCAGAGTTTCGTTTGTTATTAATTTCTAGTTTTAATCCATTGTGGTCTGAGAAGATACATGGGATAATTCCAATTTTTTTGAATTTATTGAGACTTCGTTTGTGACCTAATATGTGATCTATCCTGGGGAATGATCCATGTGCTGATGAGAAGAATGAATATTCTGAGGTTGTTGGGTGGAATGTTCTGTAGATATCTGCCAATTCCAATTGGTCTAGAGTCTTGTTTACATCTTGTGTTTCTCTACTGATTCTTTGCCTAGATGATCTGTCTAATATTGACAGTGGGGTGTTCAGGTCCCCTGCTATTATGGTATTAGTGTCTATTTCCTTCTTTAGGTCTAATAGAGTTTGTTTTATAAATCTGGCTGCTCCAACTTTGGGTGCGTACATATTTATGATTGTTATGTCTTCTTGATGGATCAGTCCTTTTATCATTAAGTAGTGTCCCTCATTGTCTCTTTTTATGGTTTTTAGTTTAAAGTCTATTTTGTCAGATATAAGAATAGCTACTCCATCTCGTTTTTCTTTTTTGTTTGCATGGTAAAACTTTTTCCATCCTTTCACTCTTAGTCTGTGTGAATCTTTATGCAACACAAAAATCAGTAGCATTTCTTTTCTCCAATAGTGAACATGCAGAACGAGAAATCAAGAAAGCCTGCCCATTTACAAGAGCCACCAAAAAAATAAAATACTTAGGAATTGAGTTAACCAAGGAGGTGAAAAATCTCTATAATGAGAACTACAAACCACTGCTGAGAGAAATTAGAGAGGATACAAGAAGATGGGAAGATATTCCATGCTCTTGGATTGGAAGAATCAACATAGTGAAAATGTCCATACTACCCAAAGTGATATACAAATTCAATGCAATCCCCATCAAAATTCCAAAGACATTTTTCTCAGAAATGGAAAAAACTATCCAGTCATTTATATGGAACAATGAAAGACCACGCATAGCCAAAGCAATGCTGAGCAAAAAAAATAAAGTTGGAGGCATAACACTACCTGACTTTAAGCTATACCACAAAGCTATAATAACCAAAACAGTACGGTACTGGCATAAAAACAGACACATTGACCAATGGAACAGAATAGAGAATCCAGAAATCAACCCACACACTTACTGCCAGCTGATCTTTGACAAAGGCACCAAGCCTATTCACTGGGGAAGGGACTGCCTCTTCAGCAAATGGTGCTGGGATAACTGGATATCCATATGCAGGGAGAATGAAACTAGATCCATACCTCTCACTGTATACTAAAATCAACTCAAAATGGATTAAGGATTTAAATATACACCCTGAAACAATAAAACTTCTTAAAGAAAACATAGGAGAAACACTTCAGGAAATAGGACTGGACACAGACTTCATGAACACGACCCCAAAAGCACGGGCAACCAAAGGAAAAATAAACAAATGGGATTATATCAAACTAAAAAGCTTCTGCACAGCAAAAGAAACAATTAACAGAGTTAAAAGACAACCAACAGAGTGGGAGAAAATATTTGCAAAATATACATCTGACAAAGGATTAATATCCAGAATATATAAGGAACTCAAACAACTTTACAAGAAGAAAACAAGCAACCCAATTAAAAAATGGGCAAAAGAGCTAAGTAGGCATTTCTCTAAGGAAGATATCCAAATGGCCAACAGACATATGAAAAAATGCTCAACATCACTCAGCATCCGGGAAATGCAAATCAAAACCACACTGAGATACCACCTAACCCCAGTTAGGATGGTTAAAATCCAAAAGACTCTGAACGATAAATGCTGGCGAGGTTGCGGAGAAAAAGGAACTCTCATACATTGTTGGTGGGACTGCAAAATGGTGCAGCCTCTGTGGAAAATGGTATGGAGGTTTCTCAAACAATTGCAGATAGATCTACCATACGACCCAGCTATCCCACTGTTGGGAATATACCCAGAGGAATGGAAATCATCAAGTCGAATGTATACCTGTTTCCCAATGTTCATCGCAGCACTCTTTACAATAGCCAGGAGTTGGAACCAGCCCAAATGCCCATCATCAGATGAGTGGATACGGAAAATGTGGTACATCTACACAATGGAATACTACTCAGCTATAAAAACGAATGAAACACTGCCATTTGCAACAACATGGATGGACCTTGAGAGAATTATATTAAGTGAAACAAGTCAGGCACAGAAAGAGAAATACCACATGTTCTCACTTATTGGTGGGAGCTAAAAATTAATATATAAATTCACACACGCGCGCGCACACACACACACAAACACACCAAACCGGGGGGGGGGGGAAGAAGATATAACAACCACAATTACTTGAAGTTCATATGACAAGCAAACAGAAAGGACATTGTTGGAGGGGTGGGGGGGAGGGAGAAGGGAGGGAGGTTTTGGTGATGTGGAGCAGTAATCAGCCACAATGTATATCAACAAAATAAAATTTAAAAAAAAAAAAAAAGATACATGATTTGCCAGCTTTGCAATTTAATGCCTGCCCTCCTGGGGTTTGTACCTGTTTGGGACCTGTTACCCCATTCTTTTGGCCTATTTCTTCCTTCTGGAATGGGAATGTGTACCCTATATTTGTCCCACCATTGTATCTTGGGAGTAGATAACTTGTACTGATTTCACAGATGGGACTTTGAACTTTGGACTTTGGAGTTGAAACAAGACTTTGAAGATGAAATGAATATATTTGCATGTGAAAAGACATGAGTTTTGTGGAGCCAAGGGTGGAATGCAGTGGATTGAATTGTGTCCCTCAAAAAGTCATTGAAGCTTGAAGTATGATCCTTAATTTTATGTATTGGAAACTTAGCCCCACTGAGACTGAGGGTGGGAAATCCTATTATGGTAATTGAAAGTTGGGGCATTGGAGAGGTGATTGGATTGTAGTGCCGTGCAGTAGTGAATGGATTAAAAATGGTGGTCAGGGGCATGGTTCTGAGGGCTTTGGAGAAGAGAGTCTGCTCTCTCTCTCTCTCTTTCTCTCTCTCTCTCTCTCTCTCTGCTTCCACTATCTTGCAATGTGAGACCCCTGGGTCACTGTTACCACCGCTAGATGGACTTTGGACTTAGCCTCAGAAACTGTAAGCAATAAATTTCATTTTCTTTATAAATCACCCAGTTCCAACTATTGTGTCATAAGCAACAAAAATGGACTAATACATTTGACTTCATAAAAATTAAAAACTTTTGCTATTCAATAGTCACCATTGAGAAAACAAACACAAACACACAAAATAGCACAACAGATTGCAGAGTGTGATAACATACTTGCAAAACATATTCAGAAGATATAATGTAATCTTATAAGTCCCCCCCCCAAAAAAAGACAAAAAAGGGAAAAAGGTTTAAATAGATATTGCACCAAAGAAGATATATAAATCACTAATAAGCACATGAAAATATGCTCAGTGTAATTATTCATTAGGGAAATTCAAATTGAAACCTCAACAATGGGCTAGCCCGTTATCTCAGTTGGTTAGAGCACAGTGTTATAACACCAGGATAAAAGGTTCAGATCCCCGTGCTGGCCAGCTGCCAAAACAAAAAAGACAAACAAGAAACCTCGAGATATCTATACAGACTCACTAGAATAGGTTTACTCTTAAATGTTGAAAATACTGAGTTTTGACAAGGATGTGGAAAAATGAAACTCTCATATATTCATGGTCAGAGCATAAAATATAACAGAACAGTCATTTTGGAAAAAAGTTTGATAGTTTTTAAAAATCGTAAACATATATTTACCATATGATCCAGCAATTTCACTTTTATGTGTCTCCTCCAATAGAAATGAAAATATATGTCCACAAAAGATTTGTATGTGAATGTGCATTGTTTATAATTGCCAAAAATATGAATCAATTAAAATTTCCTTAACTGGTGATTAGATAAATAAAATGTTTTATATCCATTGAATGGAATACTGCTCAAAAATAAAAAAGAAAGTTCTATAGATATCTGCAGCAACATAGATATATCTCAAAAACATGCTCAGGGAAAGAAGCAAGACACAAATCATTATACATTGTGTAATTTGAATTTTGTGGAATTCTTAGAAATAAAACTATACATTCAAAAAGAAGATTAGTGGTAGTCTGAGTTGCAGGCAAAGTTTGACAGTTCGTGTAGTGACAGAAGTGTTCCAAAACTAGATTGTGTTCATGTTGCATAACTGTACAAATTTACTAAAAATCATCTAACTGTACATTAACAATGTGTCAGTTTTGTGATACACATATCATGCCTTAAAAACAATTAAATAATTAAATTGAAATATCTAAAAAAAATTGCTGCCAAGCATATTTCTTCCCAGGATTCACATAGTAAATTTAACTCCTATTTGGGTCTTGACCCATATTGTTATTATAACCCAATGTTCAGAGAATCAAAATTCTGTCTTCCTTATCTTCTATTCACTTCAAATATCCGATTTTGTTGTTGTTGGTTTGTTGTTTTGTTTTATGACTCAAAGTTCTGTTCTTCCTCTGGAAAAACAGATGAAAACATCTTTTCTACTAAATCCAAGTAAATAAAACCATCTTACACATGTTCCCATAAGATACCATTTTCTACACCTAGTCTACAGAGAGAATACTTTATGTGGCAAAGATGGCTCAATGGCCACCAGAATGTAGGCTCTTCTTTCCATAGAATAGTATTGTGACACGAAAATAACTTCTTGTCCAAGAACCACAATTCGCAGCTCTGCTTAGATTTAGGAAAAAGCAGTAAAACAAGATTTTGTCAATGAAATACGAATAAAAATGATGTCTGTCACTTCTGGGCCATGATGATTAGGAAACAAGGTATAG
Source organism: Cynocephalus volans (assembly GCF_027409185.1). NCBI lineage: Eukaryota > Metazoa > Chordata > Mammalia > Dermoptera > Cynocephalidae > Cynocephalus > Cynocephalus volans. Next base: position 32,244,748 of record NC_084474.1, on the reverse strand, counting down.
TTTCCCTATTCTCTTTCCTCCCTTATCTGGTGGCTGGCACAATTCGTGGTAAATTGGAAATTCATATGTTGACATGGCAGCAACAACAATGTGATACAGAACCCGCCTTCCTCTCCCCCAAAAAAAGGAACACTCATTCAAGTCATCTGAATAAATTAAACTTCTATTGTGCTGATGTGTTAAGTCACAGAAATGTTGGAGTTAATTAGTTATAGCAGATGTAGTGAATGAATTGGGAACTAATACAGTCTATGCCATTTAATAGAAAGATATCAAGCACTCATATTCATTTTTTTCATAACTTAGATTTTTTTTTGTTTGCTTGTTTGTTTTATTTTGTTTTCTGGTTAAAAACATTTATTCTTTCCTAATAAGGATAGCTGATCCCTACTCCTTCCTGTATATGGTTTAGGATAACATATCTTCAAGAATTTTTGTTGTCATATACTATTAGAAGAACCACTTAACTTTCAGTATAATTTAACTCTAGTTCTCGATCTTCATATCATTTTCTTCTACTTGCTCATTTTTTGAAAATTTCTTTCAATGATTATTAAATGTTTGCATTTCTAACTTCCTTCCTGTCTTTATTATCTTATCTTTCTTATTCTCATAATCTGAAGTGTAAATATATCTTCCTCATATGAACTTTCTTCTTTAGCCAGGAACATGAAAATAACAATTTAAAAAAAAATAACAAATGCTTATACCGCACTTTTGGGGTGTATCAGGAATTATTTTAAGTGTCTTATCAGAATTGAATTATTTACTTCTCATAACAGAAAATACTATTTTTAATACACTTTTTCCAAAGAAGAAACTAAGAGAAATCAAGTAATTTGCAAAAAGGTAGTAAGCTATTAAGAGGCAGATGTGGGATCTTATCTAGGCAGTCTGGCTCCAGAACCTGTGTGAGTAACCACTTCATCAGACGGCTTACTAATTACTTAAGTATATTTGCACCTCAGATCTTGCCTTTCTGTAAGGCATGTTTTCTTATGTGCTGGCTCCACAGCAAAATCCTAGCGTTATTGTTCTTCATCTGGGAAATATTTCCTGATCATGTCTCCTCAACTTCTCAGTAGCAGACAGACCATGTCCTCACTGGACAGAGAATCTGCACATGCTTTGATGTGGGACTTCTAGCCTCCAGGACTGTGAGAAATAAATTTCTCCTCTTTATAAGTTACCCTGTCTCAGGTATTGTGTTATAGCAGCACAAATGGACTAACATAAAGTCTCTTCAATTTTCCCCTCTTCACCTAAATGAAAAATCAGGTTATTCTACCTTCAAGAAAATGGAAAAGAAGGGGTCCTCAGAAACGAGCATTGCTCATTGGCTCCTTCAGGACCCAGGGAGAAGCTACTACAATACTTGGGCATTGCATATCCTTGCTATGTTTGCTTGCAAAATTTAGCTGCTGGTGTAAGACCTGGGATGAAAACTTCAGCTGAATTATAACCTGATTACCTACTCTAATAATTCCATTCCAACTTCATTTGTGTAACAAATCCACATGGTCTTGCCAGGGCTCTCCATATTGCCCAAATATGGCAGCATGAACTAAAGCTCCCTGGTCTACCTTTTTTTGTGGCCCCAGATGTGACCTGCCATACATACTCTGAGTATTTATCTCAGGGGTAGGTGGGAATTATTGTCCAATCCATGTCACTGGGCACTAAGGGTGGATGGTGAGAGTTCATGTAGGTATCACCTCTGTATATACATGTTGCAAAACAAAACAAAACAAAAGCAAACAAAAAACCCCACATATGTACAGTAGTAAACCTTAAGATAATCTCTTCTTTAAGTCCAAAACATGAGCTGGCAAAATATTTCAACCCTACTCTCACTCTATCCCTAAATTTATCTTTGGGCAGTCAGGCTCATCTATGTCATCCTCTGTTCATTCTTTCTCCTTTTCCTGTAATACTCAAGAATCAAAAGAAGCAAATCTTTTTGCTCTCTCCTCCTTCCTTTTTTGTTTATCTCAAGTACCATATAATGTGTGAGTTTTTGGCTCTCCACTTCCTGAATATCATGGCCTCTTAGCTCCCGATACCAGCCTCATAGCTTACCCCTCCTGGTACACAAAGCACAGAGAAGCCTGTTCAGCTTACCATTGAGGGCATCTATCAGAAAATTCTTCCCAAGCATTCTGTACTTGATTACACTTAATTCTTAGAAAAATCCAGTGAGTTACATATTAACAACTTCATTTTGTAAGTGAGAAAAACAAGGCAAAGGAAGTTTAAGCTACTTTCCAAAGGTTGCAATCAGAAAGTGCTAGATCAAGGATATAAGACCGAGTTGCTTCACTAAAAACACTGCTCTCATTTACCTGGCTAAACAAAGACTTTTAACTTCATCATCTGACTCAGGAGCCACAGAGTAGATGGTCAGTAAATGTGTCTTGAATAGAAATTAGTGAAATAATTATCAAATTTTGAATCCCATTTTATTACATTTCAAAGAATTGATGCGGATTATAATATTTTGCTCTTTGTTGCTGTAGAGAAACACATACACTGTAAGTTTTATTTTTTCTTACACATATTTAATTTGCCTTCTAATTTATTATCTATAAAATTCTGATCATTTAAGAAAATTAACAAGTCTATCAGAAACTTATTTACACAAAATTTTAATACCAAATCCTGGAGATATATACAGTTATAGCGTAATTTCTTTGCCTTAAGGAAATGGAGAAAATGTCCTGAATGCAAAAAGGAAAATTGACAACACATGTAAGTAAATGGATGTCTATTGAATGTCACTGACTGGTATTGCTTTATGATTTCATATAAAGGATAAATCATTTAAGGTTAGAGTGAAGTATGATGTCCTAAAAATTAATAGAGAATGTGTTGGGGTAAATAAACAGTACAAAATGCCTTGAAGTAGTTTATATTAAGTTAAGACTAAAATGATCAATTAGGACCCCATGCTGCCACCACCAGGATGGCCCCAGGCAAAAAGAAAACCCAGGCAGCAGGCACTGCTCCCCTGCTCTTCCTGAGCAGAAGACAGGACCCTGTGCTGCCACCACTGAGAAGGCCCAACACAGGCAAAAAAAACTGGGCCGCCACTGCCCCATCCCACCCTGCACATGCAGAAGGTAGGACCCCATGCTGTCACCATGGGGGAGGCCTTACACAGCTTCTAGAGAGGGGTCCACAACAGCCACTACCACAGCTTCTACTACCGCAAGGATAGCTTGCTGCCACAGTAACATACACAGCTACCGTGAGGGTGGCCCATTGCATATTTTACTTCATTGACACAGAGAGTCACTTGAGGAGCCTGGAAAAAGAGGAAGAAGTCTTTCTCCTCAAAGTCCACTGCAGAGTAACAGAAGAAGAAACTGATCTAAAAGACAACTGGAAATCAAAATAGAGATCCTAGAAATACCAAAAACAACAACAACAACAAAAAACCAAAATAAAACAGAAATTATGACACCACCAAAGGAATTTAGTAATGCTCAAGAACAGGAAATCCTTGAAATGATGGAAAAGGAATTTCAAGTAACTATGTTAAGGAAACTCAATGAGATAAGAGAGGACTCAGTTAGACAACACAATGAAATGACCAAAAATAAAAAATAAAAATAAAAATAAATTCCAGGATATGAAGGAGGAAATTTACAAAGAGATTAATACCTTAAAAAAGAATGTAGCAGAACTGGAACAGAAAACACTAATTCAATGAAATAGAAAACACAACTGAGAGCTTAAGCAACAGAAGAGAGCAAGCAGAAGAAAGAATTTCTGAACTCAAAGATGGTCTTCATGAAATAACACAGGCAGACAAAAAAAAAAAGAGGAAAAAAAAGAATTTTAAAAAATGGTGAAAGTCTAAGAGAGTTAGCAGACAACCTTAAGAACACAAAAGTCCAAATCATGGAGGGAGAAAGGTACAGGCATTGAATGGAAAATTTCCCAGGTAGAGGGAGAGTCACAGTCCTTCACATCCAGGAAACTCAAAGATCTCCAAAGAGATTCAATCCAATAGCATACTCTCTGAGACACATTATAGTCAAACTGGCAAATCTCACAGACAAAGAGAGAATCCTAAAAGCACCAAGAGAAAAGCATCATGTCACTTATAATGGAGCCCCCATCATACTAACAGCAGACTTCTCAACTGAAACTCTACAGATGAGAAGAAAATGGGATGACATATTCAAAATACTAAAAGAAAAAACTGCCAGCCAAGAATACTATATCCAAAAAAGTTATCTTTCAGAAATGAGGGAAAAATAATACATTTTCTAGACAAACAAAAACTGCTTGAGTTCATCACCACACAACCACCCATGTAAGGAATCCTAAATGGAGGCTTGCAATGATCACTACCTTGAATACACAAGGAAGAACAAAACCCATTGGTAAAACACAAAGCAAATGAGAAAGAAAAAAGAAACTAAAACTTATTACTCCAAAAGAAACCAACAAACACTTAAGATAAATAATAGAAGGGGATGAAAGAAACAAAAGATATTTAAAATATGTAAACAAAAAGCAATAAATTGTCAGAGGTAAGACAATACTTCTCAATAACAACCCTAAATATAAATGGATTAAACTCCCCACTCAAAAGACACAGACTGATGGATTGGATCAAAAAACTAAACTCTGCTGTATACTGTCTTCAAGAGACTTACCTCACCTGTAAAGATGCACACAGACTAATAGTGAAGGGATGAAAAAGATATGCCAAAATGAGCAAAAGAAAACCAAAAATGAGCAGGAGTAGCTATTCTTATATTGGATAAAATATACTCTAAACCAAAAACCAAAAAAAGAGACAAAGCCAGTCTATAATGATAAAGGAACCTATCCAGCAAGAAGACATAACAATCATAAAATATATATGCACCCAACACCACAGCAACCAGGTATGTAAAGAAAACACTGTTATACCTAACAGAAGAGATAGACCCCAATACGATAAAAGTAGGGGACTTGAACAACCTCTGTCATCATGGACCGTTCTTTCAGGCAACGAAACAACAGAGAAACACAGGATTTAAACTGCATTTTAGAAAAATTGGACCTGGCAGATATATACAGGACATTTCATCCAACAACTATAGAATATACACTCTTCTCATCAATACATGAAACATTTTTCAAGATAGACCACATGCTAGGCCACAAAGCAAGTGCTAACAACTTTAAAAAGATCAAAATTATCTCAGTTATCTTTTCAGACCACAATGGATTAAAACTAAAAATTAATAACAAGCAAAACCCAGGACTCTATAAAAATACAAGGATATTAAAGAACACACTCACAAATGACCTATGGGTCCAAGAAGAAATTAAACAATAAATCAAAAAAGTTCTTGAAACCAATAAAAATAAAATCACGTCACATCAGAAACAATGGGATACTGCAAAAGCAGTACTAAGACGAAAGGTTAAAGCAATAAATGCTTACATAAAAGGAACACAAATTTTTCAAATAAAAAAACCCTAATGCTACACCTTAAAGAACTAGAAAAACAAGAAGAATCCAATTCCAAAGTTAGTAGGTGGAAAGAAATAAGATCAGAGCAAAACTAAATGATATGGAGACACAAAAAGTGATAAGATAGATCAATGAAATAAAAAGTTGTTTTTTTGACAAGATAAACAAAATAGACAAAAAATTAGCTAGGTTAACAATAAATAAATAAGTAGGAAGAAAAGAGAGAAGACCCAAATTACAAAAATCAGAAATGAAAAAGGAGACAGTCCACAGAAATACAATCATTAGAGACTATTACAAAGATCTATACATCAACTAATTTGAAAACCTGGAAGAAATGGATACATTTCTGGACACATACAAACTACCAAGACTGAACTAAGAAAAAACAGAAAACCTTAACAGACCAGTAGCAACGAGACTGAAGCAGCAATAAGTAATCTCCCTACAAAGAAAAAAGCCCAGGACTGGGTGGTTTTACTGCTAAAATTCTACCAAACCATTAAAGAACAATTAATACCAATTCTACTCAAATTGTTCTAAAAATTGAAGAGAGGCCACTCTCCCAAACTCATTCTATGAGGCCAACATCAACTTGATACCAAAACCAGACAAAGATACACCAAAAAAAGAAAACTGCAGACTAATATCTCTGATGAACATTGATGCAAAAATCCTCAACAAAATATTACCAATCAGAATACCTCAACATGTCAAAAAAATTATACACCATGATCAAGTGGGATTCATCCCAGGGATGCAAGTTAAACATATGCAAGTCAATAAATGTGATAGATACACCACTTCAACAAAATCAAGGACAAAAACCATATGTTCATCTCAATAGATGTGGAAAAAACATTTGATAAAATACAACATCCTCTCATGATAAAGACTCTAAGAAAATTAGGCATAGAAGGAAAGTATCTCAACACAATAAAAGCCATATACAGCACCACACTGTTAATATTGTCCAGAATGGGGAAAAACTGAAGACTATTGCCTTAGAATAGTAACAATAAAAGAATGCCCTCTCTCACCACTCTTTTTAAACATAATATTGGAAGTACTAGCCAGAGCAATCAGGCAAGTAAAAGAAATAAAGGCATCCAGATTGGAAAAGATTAAGTCAAATTGTTCCTGATTGCTGATGACATTTTCCTATATATAGAAAAATCTGAAGACTGCCAAAACAGTCTTAGAGTTGATAAATAATTTCAGTAAAGTTTCAGGATGCAAAATAAACAATCAAAACTCAGTATCATTTTTTTTTATATAATCTAATAACAAACTAGCAGAGAAAGAAATCAAGGAAGCAAGCCCATTTACAATAGTCACCAAAAAAATTAAATCCTAGGAATCAATCTAACCAAGGAGGTGAAAGATCTCTGTAGTGAGTACTACAAATCACTCTTGAAATATATTAAAGAAGGGGAAAAAAAGGTGGAAATACACTCCATGCTCTTGGATTGAAATAATCAATATTGTATAAATACATACTTCCCAAAGTAATCTACAGATTCAATGCAATCCCTGTCAAAATACCAACAAGACTCTTTACAGGAATAGAAAATCCTAATATTCATATGGAACAACAGAAGACCCCAAATAGCCAAAACAATCCTGAGCAAAAAATAACAACAATAATGAAATAAAGCCAGAGGCATAACACACATAATGTCAAATTATACTAGAAAACTACAGTAGCCAAACAGCATGTTACTGGCATAAAAATAGACACTGGAACCAATAGAACAGAAAAGAGAATCCAGAAGTAAAACAGCAGACTTACAGCCAACTTTTCTTTGGCAAAGGTAGCAAGAACATACACTGGGGAAAAGATCGTCTCTTCAATAAATAGTCTAGAAAACTGGACATTCATTAGCAGAAGAATGAAACTAGACTTGCACCTCTCAATGTATACCAAAATTAACTTAAAATGGATTGAAGACTTAAGTATAAGTCCTGAAACTATAAAACTACTAATGGAAAACATAGAGGAAGCACTTCAAGAAGTAGGACTGTGCAAAGACCTTATGAATAAAAGCCCAGAAGCACAAAGAACAAAAGAAAAAAGTAAATAAATGGGATTTATTTACTTTACAGAATATACAAGGAACTCAAACAACTATAGAGCAAAAAAAAACAAAAAAACAAAAAACAAAAAATGGGCAAAGGAGATGAATAGTCATCGTTTTGAAGAAAGACATGCAAATGGCCAAAGGGTACTTTCAAAAATGCTCAATATCACTGATCATCAGGCAAATGCAAGTTAAAACCACGTTGAGATATCATTTTACACCAGTAAGACTGACTATAATCAAAAACACTGAGAATAACAAATGCTTGCATTGATAGTTTATTAGTCCATTTCTGTTGCTTATAACAAAATACATGGAACTGGGTGATTTATAAAGAAAACAAAATTTTTTGCTACAGTTTCTGAGGCTGGGAAGTCCAAAGGCCATCTAGTATTAGTGACAGTGACCCAGCGGTCTCACATTGTAAGACAGTAGAAACAGAGAGAGCAGAGAGCAAAAGAACAACTTCCTCATTCACTCTCCTTTTAAAATCCTCCAAACCACTCCTATAACCACCATTTTTAATCCATTCACTATATCATGGTTCTACAATCTAATCACCTCTTCAAGGCACCACCTTTCAAGTACCATAACAGGATTTCTCACCCTCAACAGTTACACTGGGGATAAAACTTCCAATATATGAAACTTGGGGGACATAATTCAAGCTTCAGTGGGTTTTGTGGAGGACATAACTCAATCCACTACAGATGGGGAGAGAGGGGAACACTTCCACACTGTTGGTAAAGCTATAAATTAGTACACCACTATGGAAAACAGTACGGAGATTTCTCAAACAACTACAGATAGATCTACCATAAAATCTAGACTGAATATCATCATGTCAAAAGGATACATGCACTTCCACGTTCATTGCAGCTCTATTCACAATAGCTAAGAGTTAGAACCAACCTAAATATCCAGGTACAGATGACTGGATAAGGAAAATATAGTATATATACCCTATGGAATACTACTCAGCCAGAAAAAGAATGAAATTCTGCCATTTGTAGCAACATGGATAAGCTTGGGGAAAATTACGTTAGGTGAAATAAACCAGACAGAGAGGGGAAAATACCACATGTCCTCACTCATAAGTGGGACCTAAGAGCGAAAGAAGGAAAGAAAGAAAAATCACAGTGGTGCATTGGACTTGCAGAGGGAAATAACATACCTAGTGTTTCCATGGTTTGAGGAAGGGTGGGGGAGGAAAGTCGGAGGCAGTTTGGGTAGAAGACACAGGGAATAATTGCAATTTGTGTTCGTGGGCATACTGATAGTATTGAACTCATCACCACATCTTGGACACAGGTGGTGATGGTCAGCTTTCTGCCCAATAAATATGCATAATCAATAAAATAAAATAAAATGATCAACTAAATAAATTTAGTTAGTACTGTTGATAAAAGCAATTTCCATAGTATTTCAGTGAACAGAAAATTTTAAAGACACTTGAAAACTTAAGAGAAACAGGGATCATTGGTGCATAAGAACCTTGGTAGAATTGGACCCAGAGCACATGGGTACTCTATCTATTAATTGTTTTCCTTACACAAACAGAAATTTATCTATTAATAGTTTAGTTAAGCCATTCTGGCTTTTACTCTTCGATTGAGAAAGATGGGTATTTCAGGGTGCAGAGGAGTTTGAAGCAAAAATGAGGAAAGATAAAAAGAAAGACTAGGAAAGAACTGTTGGAAGAAGAGAGAAAGGGAAGAAAAGAGGAGTAAGAAGTGAGAAATAATAAGAAAAGTAAATGGGAAAGGGGAAAGAAAGAGGAGGAAAAGCAAAGGGTAAGGGAAGGTAGGAGGGAAGTAGATGCTTGCAAAGCAATGCTAAACTTTCTCTTTTTTTCATTCCTATTCATTTCATAAATAAATTAATGGACAAAATGCAGCATTCTAGGGAGGTTCAAAAGATAGAAATCTCCTAAGTGATGAAGATATAAGCTTAGACAAAACTATTTCTTGGTTTTGATTTGCATTTCCCTGATGCTGAGTGATGTTGGGCACTTTTTTCATGTGTCTGTTGACCATTTGTACATATTCCTTTGAGAAATGCTTATTCATCTCCTTTGCCCATTTTTAAATTGGGTTATTTGTGTTGTTTTACTGTTAAGTTGTTTGAGTTCTTTGTATATTCTGGATATTAATCCTTTCTTGTATACATAGATTGCAAATATATTCTCTCACTTTGTAGGTAGTCTTTTCACTCTGTTAATTGTTCCTCTTGCTGTACAGAAGCTTTTTAGTTTGATATAATCTCATTTGTTTATTTTTCCTTCTGTTGCCTGTGCTTTGGGAGTCATATTCATAAAGGCTTTGCTCATTCCTAATTCCTGAAGTGTTTCTTAGGTTTTCTTTTAGGAGTTTTATAGTTTCAAGTCTTATATTTAAGGCTTTATTCCATTTTGAGTTGATTTTATTATATGGCAAGAGGTACAGGTCTAGTTTCATTCTTGTACATGTGCATGTCCAGTTTTCCTTATACCATTTACTGAAGAGGTAGTCTTTTCCCCAGTGTATGTTCTTGGTGCCTCGGTCAAAGGTCAAAGGTCAAAGGTGGGTCTTTTTTTTTTTTTTTTTTTTTTCCAGGATTGCTTTGGCTATTTGGGGTCTTTTTGTTCCATATAAATGTTAGGATTGTTTTTTAAAAAAATTTTTATTTGAAGAATGTCATTGGTATTTTAATGGAGATTGCAAGAACATATAGATCATTTTGGATAATACAGACATTTAACAATGTTAGTTCTTCCAATCTGACAGCATGGAATGTCTTTCCATCTTTTTTGTCCTCTTTAATTTCTTTCAACAGTGATTTGTAGTTCTTCTTGTACAGATCTTTCACCTCCTAGATTAAATGTATTCTTAGTGTTCTCTGTGTGTGTTTGTGTGACTATTTTAAATGGGCTTGCTCTCTTGATTTCTTTCTCTGCTAGTTTGTTGTTGGAGTGTAAAAATGCTAGTGATTTTTGCATGTTGATTTTATTTCCTGTACCTTTATTGATATCATATATCAATTCTAAGAGGTTCTTTGTAGAGACTTTAGATTTTTCTATGTATAGTATCCTGTCATCTCCAAACAAGGACAGTTTGACTTAGACTTTTCCAATCTGGATGCCCTTTATTCCTTTCTCTTGCCTGATTGCTCTGGCTAGTACTTCCAATGCTATGTTAAGTAGGAGTGGTGAGAGAGGGCATTCTTGTATTGTTCCTATTCTTAAGGGAATAGCCTTCAGTTTTTCCCCATTCAGGATAATATTAACAGTGGGCTTGTCATATATGGCTTTTATTGTGTTTAGATACTTTCCTTCTATACCTAATTTGCTAAGAGTCTTTATCTTAAAGCGATGCTGAATTTTGCTTTTTTTGCATCTATTGAGATAATCATATGGTTTTTGCCTTTGGTTTTGTTGATGTGGTGTATCACATTTATTGACTTGTGTATGTTGAATCATCCTTGCATCCCTGGGATGAATGCCACTTGATAGTGTTGTATAATTTTTTTGACATGTTGCTGTATTCTGACTGCTAGTATTTTATTGAGAATTTTTGCATCTATGTTCATCAAAGATATTGGCCTATGGTTTTCTTTTTTTTTAATTGTATCTTTGTCTGGTTTTGTTATCAGGGTGATGCTGGCTTCAAAGAATGAGTTTGGGAGCATGGCCTCTTTCTCAGTTTTTCAGAATACTTTGAAGAAAATTGGTTTTAATCGCTCTTTAAAGATCTGATAGAATTCAGCAGTAAAGTCATCCAGTCCTGGGCTCTTCTTTGTTGGGAGAGTGCTGATTATTGCCTCAATCACATTGCTTGTTATTGGTAGGTTTGGGTTTTCTATTTCTTCTTGGTTCAGTTTTGGTCATTTGTATGTCTCCAGAAATTTATCTATTTCCTCCAGGTTTTCAAAATTTTTGGTGTATAGTTGCTTATAATAGTCTGTAATGATTCTTTGCATTTTTATGGTATCCCTTGTAATGTCTCCTTCTTTTCTAATTTTTGTTATTTTGGTCTTCTTTCTTTCTTTTTTTTAGTTAGCCCTGGTTAATGGTTTGTCTATTTTGTTTATATTCTGAAAATCAACTTTTTGTTCTACTGATGTTTTGTATCATTTTTTGAGTTTCTATTTCACTTATTTCTGCTGTTATCTTAATTATTACTTTTTGCCTACTAATATGAGGATTGGATGGCTCTTGTTTTTCTAGTTCTTTGAAGTATAGCATTAGGTTGTTTATTTGAGATCTTTCTATTCTTTTCATGTAAGCATTTATTGCAATAAACTTCCTCTTAGTACTGCTTTGCACATCCCACAGGTGTTGGTATCATGTGTCTTTATTTTCATTAGTTTCAAGATTTTTTTTGACTTCCTGATTAATTTCTTCTTGTACCCATATGTTGTTCAGGAGCATGTTGTTTAATTTCCATGTGATTGTATAGATTCCAGAGTTTAGCTTGATATTGATTTACTTTTAATCTATTGTGGTCTGAGAAAATACTTGAAATGATTTCAATTTTTTAAATTTTGTTGAGGCTTGATCTGTGACCTAACCTGGTTTATTCTGGAGAATGTTCCATGTGTACATGAAAACTATGTATATTTTTTGGGTTTTGTATGAGATGTTCTGTATATATCTGCCAAGTCAATTGGCCTAAAGTGTGGTTCAAATCCTGTGTTTCTCTGTTGATTTGTTGCCTAGATTATCTGTCCAATGTTGAGAGAAGTGTGTTCAGGTCCCCAAGTATTAACATACTTGGGTCTATGTATTTCCCTTTGTCTAATAGTTTTTGCTTTATATATCTAGGTGCTCTGATGTTGGGGCATACATATTTGATTGTTATGTCTTCTTATTGGATAGATCTCTTTATCACTATATAGTGGCCTTCTTTGTCTCTTTTTATAATTTTTGATTTAAAGTCTATTATATCTGATGTATGAATATCTATTTCTGCTCCTGTTTGGTTTCCGTTTGTGAGGTATATCTTTTTCCATCCCTTCACTCTTTGTGTGGGTCTTTGGAGGTGAGATGAGTTTCTTGAAGACAGCATATAGTTGGGGCTAGCATTTTAATCCGATCACCCAGTCTTTGTCTTTTGAGTGGTAAGTTTAATCCATTTAAATTCAGGGTTGTTACTGAATGGTATTATCTTACTTCTGGTATTTTATCAATTTTCATTTGGATATTTTAGATATCTTTTGTTTCTTTCTTTCCCTTTCATTGTTTCTCTTCAGTATTTGTTTTTGGATGTGTTAAGATACAGTTTCTTTGTCTGCTCATTTCCATTTTTGTTCTACCAGTGGGTTTTGTTCTTTCTTTTGTATTCATGGTAGTGATTATCATTTTTCAGATTAATGTAGGACTTCCCTGAGGATTTCTTGTAGGGCTATTTGTGTGGTGGTGAACTGTTGTTGTTTTTGTTTCTCTGGGAAATACACTGTATCTCCTTTTTTCTGAAAGATAGCTCGTTTGGTATGGTATTCTTGGCTGGCAGTTTCTTTCTTCTAGTATTTTGAATGTATCATCTCATTCTCTTCTGGCCTGTAGAGTTTCTGTTGAAAAGTCTGTTGTTTGTCTGAAGGGGACTCGTTTATAGGTGACTAGACATACAGCAAGATTAAAATAGATTTAAGAGATTATTGATTAGTTGCAATGGATGGACTTTCTTTGGATTCTTACTCAATTTACCAACTACAAACATTTAAGAGAAAATCATGGATATTTTTAATATGTACTAAATATAGACATTCATAAGGGTTATTATTTGTTTTAGTGATAAACAGAAGTGATACATTTATGCATTATATTATGTAATACCTGTGATTTGCTTCAACTAATCCAATGGTAGGATTGTTAAGTGGGCTGAAATAATATTGATTATGAATTAATCATTGATAAAGGATAAAGCTTGGATAAATGCATAGAAAGCTACACAGAATGCAGCCTTGCTCCTCTGGAACTTTAAAGGCTCCTGACAATTCATAAACACTTCAAAGCCCAGGGGCAGTGTCTGGTAAAGACAGAGGTGGCCAGAACAATTTCAGTGCCTGGAATGGTGGCACTGGCATAGAAGGTCAAGCCGATAGTTCTTCATGAAGTAACTTTGGCAAAAACAGCACAATTCTTATCGGAGCCTCCTTGTTAAAATTGCCTCAGAAGGTTTCATGGAAAACAGAGACATTGGTAGGAGTGCTCACCATATGCTGTCAGAAAAAATTAAATACAGAAAAATTATAAGACGAAGTGAACACAATATGTGAGGTATCCTTAGGAAATCCTAGAAACATTGTTGAAAGGGATTTTGGAGATCTTAAATATATGAGGCATTATAGTGCATTAAATATTACCCCCCTCTCCAAAAAAAAGTTGTATCCACATCCTAATCCCCAGAACTAGTAAATGAAAACTACTTGGAAAAAACTTTGTAATTATGTTAAGGATATTGTGATGAGGAGATCATTCTAGATTATCTGGGTGGGCCTACAACCGATGGCAAATTTGAGCATGCTATCTGTCCAACTTCTCATGCTTTGGCCAGCCTGTGAAGTCAAATTAGTTTCCTTAGTCTTTTCCTAACTCTTTGGTACCTATGCTTTTTCCATGCTCACAGGATATAGATTGTTCCCCAGATCTTCATGTATCCTGGTATCTAGTTATTTTATGTTAGCTTCTGAACAGAACTTAGAGTCATGTTTCTCAGCCTAGGAACATGGAAAGATAGTAGAGCCCTCTGGCCTAACTTAGACCTAGTGATCCAGGGTATTGTTTGTAAAAGTTTTCTTATCAGTGGTTGTTGTCTAAATTACATACTCGCAAGGATATGAACCTAGCCATTAATATTTATTCTTCTTTCTCATAACTTCTATGTGAAATATGCTATCTTTAAAACCCTAAGCAAAAATGCTTTGTTCGTACATCAGCATTAAGCCCATAAATTTCTTCGTATGAACTGTGCAGTTAGTCTCCATCAGCTTTTGCCCCAAATCATGTGTAAAAAGTGGTGGAAAAAGTTCAAAATTTAATTTTTGTAAATGTTGTTGAATTATTTGTAAATTTTTGAAGATAGAGTCTACTGCAATATAAAGAACCCCACTTGAAACATCAGAAAATATAGGTGCAACTGTTCTCTCTACCGCTAACTTCATCTGTGATCTTGGTCATGTCTTCTAAGTTCTCTAAGTCTCAGTTTCCTCATATAAAAATGGGTACACTGAATTAGTTGACTGCTATATCCCTTCCAGCTCTGAAACACCAACTTTGATTTTTTAATACTATAAGAAATCTTGATAGTTACAAAAATTATTATCAATAAAGAAAATATATTTTTAGAGAAAATACTCTGCTGTAATTTTGTTATTTAAGTTCTACATTTCATCTTCACTGTAGCTAAATACACCTACTCTGTTTGATCCTTTGATTGTGAAACTGAAAGTCATCTGCCAAGAGTTTTTAGTTTCTTTTTTTTTTATTAAAGTAGAAATACGTGTAAATGCACTGATGATACTATATAAAATTTTACCAAATTTCTGGGTTTTTCCTGATTTCTTTTATTTGGGCTGAGAGGACATAGACATGTATTAAAAATAGCTTTCACACTTTGTTTTCTTAACAATGTAATTTTAAATGCATAGAGGTTCTGGAGGTCCCAGAGACCACCCTTGGGTTTGGTAATTCACTAGAAGGACTCACAGAACTCAGCAAAGCTTTTATACACTCAACACAGTTTATTACAGTGAACAGATACATATTAAAATCAGTGACAGAAAAAAGCACGTAGGACAGGTTCCAAGAGAGACCAGGCACAAGGCTCCAGTTGTTCCCTTCCAGGCGAGTCATGCCAACAGGGCTGGCAGGAGCTCAGTTGAGCTGGGCGAGGAAGACAGCAGAGCTGCCAGGGGTCAGAGTGGACAATTAAAACAACAAGCCAAAAATGAAAGGGTCTTTAATCACTTACGCTATGGTATAAGCACGAGGCTGGAAGCATACACAGGTCTGACAACTTCTGTTCTATCTTCCCTGTGGAAGGTGCCTAGAGGGTCAGGTGGGTCACTGCAGATGTGAAAGGTCCGGTAGACGGGGACCAAACAAAAGGCTCTGACAGTTTATGAACCCTGGGGTTAGAGGAAGAGGGAGGGGGAGACTAGGAGTTGAACAGCACTGGTGACTGAGTCAGAGTGGGGTAAAGTGTGTTCAAAGTCTCCCCCCATATCCCCCGTAACCTCTTTTCATTTAAAATTTTTTCTCTGTTTAAATGATTTGCTCTTTCAGTAAAATTCTATGACTAACCTTTCATTCTGTTTCTCCTTATTTACCTTTTTAAGATAATGCCTCTGGTATAGAAGTCACACGTTGTATGCCTAAGGTGTTTTTCTGGATCTTGGAGTTAGCTTGGCCCAACACAAGCCGAACTTGGCTGGTTGAGCTGGCAGGCCTCTCTCCTGAGCCTGCTCGAATGTCCTATGGGTGACTTTTTTGATGTCAGAGGGCCAAAAACTCTGACTCCAGATCTTCTTAACCCTACTGTTTTCTGAACCTACAGAGACATGCAGACTGCTTGCACCTGCGCAGATCCCTCAAGCACGCCCTCAGACTCTTCAACCAATCACAATCCCCCATGCCTCGCACCAACCTTAACCACTTCCCCCTCAGTATACCTCTTTTCCAGCTCTGGACAAGATAGACTTGAGATAGAAATTCATCTTCTCACACGGCTGCTTTTTCTCTGGTATTTGCAAAAAATAGCGTTTGGCAGGTGGGCAAACTAACTCCATTTGGCAACGCCCCCATAAGGAAGCCTCTGCAGAGGCACCTGAAGAAGACCTCCACCGAGGGCCTAAGCTAAAGATACACAGGAATGAAGGTGCTGGGGCTTGGAATCTATATACGTGAGAAAGGATGACCGGCCAGAGGGACCTGAGCCCTTGACTGCAGCTCCCTTCAGAGAGGGCTGTGTACCAAATCTGTGTGGGGAGGGCAGGTATTTCCACGAGGATTGTCAGGAAAAGCCTTTGTGATTGTTTATGGTCAGGCCTGAAAACTCACACATAGGTTTCTTACAGGGAGAGGAACTCCCCACTTCTCCACACAGTGTGTGGTTGTGCACACGAGTACTGCCAGCCTGGGAAGCTCACTGGAGCCTTAGTATGCAAGTGTTTTATTGGGGCTCAGTCACGCAGGCATGGCTGACCTTAGTCTACAGCTCCTCCAGAGGTCAAGCTGCTACTGCATGACCCAAGGCTCCTACCATAAATCTCAGTGTTAGCAGACTATCAGAGGCCCCCAGGTAAGCAAAACCCTCTTATGAGGCAGGACATTCCAAGGGCTATAAGATTACCTTCCAGGAGCTGGAGGCATGGGCCAGACTTTTCTGCTGCATGAGGTATTACATGAAACATGAGGTAGAGATAAGTGTAAAAGTGAACTACACTTGAGAAATATAAGGTAGGAGATAGGCAATAAAAGAAAAAAAATAAAGGTGAATAGATATAATTTCTTCCTGATTTTATCCACTCTACTACCATATTGTTTTGTTACTGCGTTTCTATTACAGTGTTATCCAATACCTCTGCTTCATCTAGCATCTAGTTTTTCTATCTATAGAACAGATAAAGCAGTTCTCTGTCAAGTTTAGGTAATATTTGACCTTACAAAAAAAAATCTTTGTGGATTGTCTGAAATGGTTGTAGACCATAATTTTGGATAAACTGTGCTTAACTAGTGATAAAGGAATATCAAGAAAGGTCATAAAGGAGACCCCATTTGTCCTCTGGATTGGAGAAAATACTGTCATATTGATACTGTTACAAGGGATGAGGGTTCCATTTGCCTCAGTCCTTTCTCCAAGCCAGTGAAGAATCAGAGACTCGAGTGAGAAACAACAACAAAGCTTTAATGAGCACAAAGGAAGATATACTTCAAGAGAGAAGCAGGACAATACTCCGAGCAGAGAATGCCTTTTTTTTTTTTTTTTAATCAAGTTGCCCACAAAAGTATTCTGGGTGGAGTTTCCACTAAGTTACCCTGAAGGGGATGGACCTGGGTATATAATGGGGTATTGTAATTTTCCATTTCCTTCTACCTGCTCATTACCGACTGCCTAACAATATGACAAATCTTTGTGAAAATTTGTCCTCTGAAGACAAGCTGTATATGGAGTGTAGTTTACTGCTGTATTAGTCCGTTCTGTTGCTTATAACAAAATATCTGAAACTGGGTGATTTATAAAGAAAACAAAATTTATTGCTTACAGTTTCCAAGACTGAAAAGTCCAAAGTCCATCTGGTGGTGGCAGCAGTGACCCAGGATCTCACATTGCAAAAGAGTGGAAGCCGAGAGAGTGGAGAGAGTGAGAGAGAGAGACAGACTCTTCTTTTAAAGCCCTCAGAGCCACAGCCCTGACCACCATTACTAATCCATTCATTACTGTGAGGTCCTACAATCCAATCACCTCTTCAAGGCTCCTCTTTTCAGTTATCATAATGGGATTTCCCACCCTCTTAACAGTCACAGTGGGGGCTAAGTTTCTAATACATAAAACTTGGGGGACACAATTCAAGCTTCAATGAGTTTTGGGAGGACATAATTCAATCTAGGACAGCTGCCATGGTATCCTATCAGGCCTTTATGAGGCTAATAATGTATCCTAAGGTGCCACAAAGTCAAACAATTCATGTATTCTCTATGTTCTTCTATGAAGTGATGAAAGAGCACAGTTTCAAGTACATAGGTTCTGCTCTTGTTAATTCAGCCTGGTAGAGACATGGCTTCCTATTTATGTCTCCAGTGTCTTATAGTGAAAAAAAACCCAAAAAACTGAGATTCAGGGAAATAAATGACTTAGACTTCCCACAATGACAGAGCTGGGATTCTACTGAAGGTCTGTGCCCTCTGCACCAGGAGGGCCAATGGTGTCTTCCTCCTCTTCTCTCTGCTCTTCTTCACCCTCCTGTTCTGTTTCCTCCTCCTCTTCCTGTTCATCTTCTCCCTCTCCTTCTTCTTCCAGTAATTTTCCTCTTCATGTGTTCAATTTGAAATGGTTTCTGTTGGATAAATATGCTGGTTGGGGCATATTTTGTCCCTGGCTCTGCACATACTCAAGAGTGGCTGAAAAATGATCCTTGGACCCAGAGAGGAGTGCCTGCTGCAATGGTCTGACCCCCTCAGGTGAGCCCAGCAGACCCGCATGGAGCTGAAGGCTCATTCTACTACCACAGATTCTGGAACAGGACCCAAGGTGGTGTAACATAACCACCACCACACCAACTGTCAAGCAAAGACAATTCACCATCACAGTAGCAACCAAGGACACTCCACAGCCAACCTCAGTGTAATAGAAAAAGCAAACCCTCTACCAAATGACCAAACATCAACAACAACAACAACAAAAATAAACAAGAAGAAATGACACCACTGAAAGAATACTGCAATGCTCCAATGTCAGCCTCTATGGAATAAGGAATACTTGAAATGTTTGAAAAAAATTCCAAGTCATGATCTTAAGAAACCTTGAAGAAATAAAGGAAGATTCAATGAGAGAACACAATGAAAGAAGAAAAAAATATCCAAAAGATGAAGTAGGAAATCTACAAAGAGATCAATATCCTACAAATAGTGTAGCAGAACTTCTAGAAATGAAAGATTCACTCAATGAAATAAAAAACACAACTGAGAGCTTAAGCAGCAGGGTAAAGCAAGCAGAAGAAAGAATTTCAGATCTTGAATATGGTCTTTTTGAAATAACTCAGGGAGACAAAGAGAAAGGGAAAAAGAATTTAAAATAATGAGGAAAATCTAAGAGAGATAGCAGACAACCTCAAGTGCTCTAACACCCAAATTGTGGGCATTCCGGAAGGGGAGGAGAAAGGAAAAGGTATTGAAAACCTATTCAAGGAAATAGTAAGAGAAAACTTCCCAGGTGTAGGGCGAGAGGCAGACCTTCAGATCCAGAAAGCTCAAAGGCCCCCAAACAGACTCAATCCGAAAATATCCTCCCAAGACACATTATAGTTAAATTTGTAAATCTCAAAAACAAAGAGAGAATTCTACAAGCAGCAGGAGAAAAGTGTCAGGTCACTTATAGGGGAAGCCCCATCAGACTAACAGTAGACTTCTCAACCAAAACCCTACAGGCCAGAAGAAAGTGGAATGATATATTCAAAATACTGAAAGGAAAAAAATTGCCAGCCAAGAATTCTTTACCCAGCAAGGCTCTCTCTCAGAAATAAGAGAGAAATAGTGTATTTCACAGACAAACAAAAGTTGTGGGAGTTCACCACCACATGACTAGCCCTGCAAGAAATTCTCAAGGGAGTCATTCATATGGAATCTGAATAATGGTGACCACTATGACAAATACACATGAAAGAGCAAAAGCCACCATTGAAACTAAAATGCCAAGAAGAAAGACAAAGAAGCTAAATCATCCTCCCTTAAATTTTTAACTAACATTGAAGAAGAGAAGGGGAAATAATGATCAAAAGATATTTAAACCATCTAAACAAGAAGCAATTAAATGACAGGAATTAAGGAGCTCTTGTCAATAACTACCCTAAATGTGAATGGACTAAACTCCCCATTCAAAAGACACAGACTGACTGATTGGATTAAAGAGCTAGACCCAAGTATATGTTGTCTTCAAGAGACCCGCCTCACCTGTAGTGACACACATAGACTAAAAGAGAAGGAATGGAAAAAGATATATCATACAAATTGAAACCAAAAATGAGAAGGAGTAGCTATTCTTGTATTGCACAAAATAGACTTTAAACCAAAAAATGTAAAAAGAGAGAAAGAAGGCCACTATATAATGATAAAAGGATTTATCCAGCTAGAAGACATAACAATTATAAATATATATATGCACTCAATACTGGATCACCCTTATATATAAAGCAAACACCCTTAGACTGAAAGAAAGAAATAGGCCCTAATACATTAATAGTTGGTGATCTGAACACCCTTCTCTCAGTATGGGACAGATATTCCAGGCAACAAGTCAACAAAGAGACACAGGATTTAATCTACACATTAAACCAACTGGACTTGGTAGATGTATACAGAACATTTCGCCCAACAACTAAAGAATATACTTTCTTCTCATCAGCTCATGGAATATTCTTCAGGATAGACCACATATTAGGTCACAAATTTAGTCTCAGCAAATTTTTTAAAAATTGAAATCATTCCAAATATCTTTTCAGAACACATGGACTAAAATTTGAAATTAATATTAAGCAAAACTCTGGAAATTATACAAATACATGGAAACTAAGTAATAGGCTCCTGAATGACCTATGGGTCCAAGAAAAAATTAAACAGGAAATCAAAAAATTTCTAGAAACTAATGAAAATAAAGATACATCATACCAAAACCTGTGGGACGCTGCAAAAGCATTAGTAAGAGGCAAATTTATTGCAGTAAATCTTACATCAAAAGAACAGAAAGATTTCAAATAAATGACCTAATACTATGCATCAAAGAACTTGAAAATCAGCAACAATCCAAGCCTAAATGTAGTAGACAGAAAGAAGCAATTAAGATCAGAGTAGAACTAAATGAAATAGAGACCCCAACAAACAATAGAAAAGATCAACAAAACAAAAGTTAGTTTTTAGAGAAGATAAATAAAATAGACAAACTATTACCTAGGTTAACAAAAAAAAAAAAAAAAAGAAGAAGAAGAAAAGATGCAAATAACAAAAATCAGAAGCAAAAATGGAGACATTACAACTGATACCAAAGAAATACAAAGAATCATTAGAGACTATTATAAACAACTGTATGACCACTAATATGAAAATCTTGAAGATATGGATTAGTTTCTAGACACATACAAACTACCAAGACTGAACCAAGAAGAGACAGAAAACCTGAACAGACCAATAACAAGCAAGAAGATTGAAGCGGTAATTAGCAATTTTCCGAAAAAGAAAAGTCCAGGTGCAGAAGGCTTTACAGCTAAATTCTATCAAACTTTTAAAGAGGAGTTAATACAAATTCTCCTCAAACTATCCCAAACATTTGAAACAGAAGCTGCTCTCCCAAACTCATTCTAGGAGGCCAACATAACTCTGATAACAAAACCAGACGCACAACAAAAAAAGAAAACTACAGGTCAATATCCTTGATGAAACTAAATGGAAAAATCCTCAGCGAAATATTAGAAATCAGAATACAGCAACATATTAAAAATTATACACTATGATCAAGTGGGTTGCATCCCAGGGATACAAGAATAGTTCAGCATATGAAAGTCAATAAAGGTGATACATCGCATCATCAAACTCAAGGACAAATACCTTATGATTATCTCAATAGATGCTGAAAAAGCATTTGACAAAATTCAACATCCTTCATGATAAAGACTCTCAACAAATTAGGTACAGAAGGAAAATATCTCAACACAATAAAAGCCATTTATGACAAGCGCACCACCAGTATCATTGTGTATGGGAAAAACTTACAGCCTTTCCCTTAAGAACAGGAGCAAGACAAGGATGCCCACTCTAATCACTTCTATTTAACATAGTACTGAAGGTACTAGGCAGGGCAGTCAGGCAAGAGAAAGAAGTAAAGGGAATCCAGACTGGAAAAGATGAAGTCAAACTTTCCCTCTTTGCAGATGACATGCTACTATATATAGAAAAACCTAAAGACTCTATCAAAAAACTCCTATAGCTGGTTAATAACTTCAGTAACATTGCAGGATACAAAATAAATGCCCCCAAATAAGCTGCTTTCATATATTCAAAAAATGAACTAACAGAAAGAGAAATAAAGAAAGTAAGCCCATTTATAATTGTCACACAAAAAGTAAAATATCTAGGGGTCAATTTAACCAAGGAGGTGAAAGACTTCTACAGTGAGAACTACAAACCACTTCTGAAAGAAATTAAAGCAGACACAAAAAGATGGAAAGATATTCCATGCTCTTGGATTGAAAGAATTAACATTGTGAAAATGTCTATGCTACCCAAAGTGATCTACAGATTCAATGCAATCCCCATCAAAATACCAATGACATTCTTCACAGAAATGGAAAAACAACCTTACCTTTCATATGGAAAAACAAAAGACCCCAAATAGCCAAAGCAATCCTGAGCAAAAAAAAAAAAAAAAAAAAAAAGCAGGAGGCATAACTCTGCCTGACTTCAAATTATACTACCAAGCTGTTCTAACCAAAACAGCATGGTACTGGTATAAAAATAGACATTCAGACCCGTGGAATAGAATAGAGAACCCAGAAATCCCCCCACAGGCTTACAGCCATTGGATATTGGACAAAGGCAACAAACTCTACATTGGAGAAAACACTGCCTCTTCAACAAATGGTGCTGGGAAAACTGGATATCCATATGCAGAAGAATGCAACTAGATATGCACCTCTCACCATACACTAAAATTAACTCAAATGGATTAATAACCTAGGTATAGGACCTGAAACTGTAACATTACTAATTGAAAATATAGGTGAAACACTTCAGCAGCTAGGTCTGGGCACACACTTTATGAACATGAGCCTGAAAGCACAAGCAGTAAAAGAGAAAATAAACAAATGGGATTATATCAAACCTTCTGCACAGCAAAGGAAACAATCAACAGAGTGAAACAACAACCTACAGAGTGGGAGAAAATTTTTGGTAACTATGCATTTGACAAGGGATTAATATCCATAATATACAAAGAACTCAAGCAATTGTACAGTAAAAACAACAAATAATCCAAATAAAATTGAGCAAAGGAGCTGAATAGACATTTTTCAAAAGAAGACATAGAAATGGCCAACAGGTACATAAAAAAGTGCTCACTTTCACTAGTCATCAGAGAAATACAAATTAAAACTACATTGAGATACCACCTCACCCCAGTTAGACTGGCTATAATCAAAAAGATGGTCAATAACAAATGCTGGCCAGGGTGTGGAGAGAAGGGAACACTCCTACACTGTGGGTGGGACTGTAAATTAGTACAAACACTATGGAAAACAGTATGGAGGTTTCTCAAACAACTACAGATAGATCTTCCATACGATCCAGCAATCCCACTTCTGGGTATATACCCAGAGGAATGGAAATCATCATGTCGAAGGGATACCTGTGCTCCTATGTTCATTGTAGCTCTGTTTCCAATTGTCAAGACATGGAACCAACCTAAATGTCCATGGATGGATGATTGGATAAGGAAACTGTGGTATGTATACACCATAGTATATATACACTACTCTGCCATAAAAAAGAATAAAATACTCCCATTTGCAACAACACAAATGAGCCTGGAGAAACTTATTTTGAGTGACATAAGCAAAGCACAGAGGGATAAATACCACATATAATCACTCATATGTTGGAGCTAAGAGAGAAAGAATGAAGGGAAGAAAGACCACAGTATGGCATTGGACTTGCAGAGGGAGGGAACATTCCTTGGGCTCCAAAGTGGAGTAGGGGGTAAAAGGAGAGGGAGAGGGAGGTTGGGGATAATTGGGTGGGGGGCACGGGGTACAAATGCAATTAGTGGTTATGGGTATGCTGCCAGTATGAATCTGGCCCTCACATTATGGGCACGAGGGGTGACAATCACCTTTGCATCTCATGAATATTCATAACCAATTTTTAAAAAAGAGTGTCTGAAAACTATTGCTATCTCTTGAAGTAAAACCTGTGTTGTCCAACGTGAGTTGGTCTCATACCACATTAGCTTTTTGAACAAGAACACTCCAAGAACTCTTCCTTTATACCATTTTATTCATCTTTCTCTTACAAAGGAACAGAAAACAAAAGACAAAGAAGCTAAAACCTAAATAACTGATATCTCTGCTCTTCCAAGCAGATGAATCAATTTAACTTGAGCATTTTTTTTTTCTTTTTTTTTTTTTTGTGACCGGTAAGGGGATCACAACCCTTGGCTTGGTGTCATCCGCACGTTGCTCACCGGCCATCCCTATATAGGATCCTAACCCTCGGTGCTGGCTGCTGCGCTCCCAGTGCCGCACTCTCCCGAGTAAGCCATGGGGTTGGCCCTTAACTTGAGCATTTAAAACCAATTGGTAAATATTGTAGAACAAATATCTAAATTCATCTGATTGAATTTACCTAGCATAATATCTGGCATGTAGTATTTAGCTAAAATATGCTTGTTGAAGGCAACTGAATCGTTTAGTTTATTTAGTCAATATGGCTAAATGACGTTACATACTGAGTCATGGCCTTACTCAACACATAAAATGATAAATACACAAACGTGGTATGGCTAACACTTGGATGAATAACACAAACTCAAACAACATAGCAAAGTATTATGTCTTTTCCTGACTTAACAAAAGTATTATTTTTAAATATCCAGAATGTTTTTATGACTCAGTAGCATGTTATCTTTTCTGTTTCTGCAAGAAGTCAGTTACCACTGGGTAGAAGAAAAAATGGTTTGGGCTGAGCAACCATGATAAATGTATTTATTCTATTCCATTCACGTTTATCATCCCGAATGATTGGCATTAGCATTAGGTTGAAATATTTATTGCACTTATTCAAGATAAATTGCATCAATATAATTTATTATTTAAGAACAAATGGGAATAATCTGCATCAGTGAAGATAACATTGTGTTTCATACTATTCTTGACAACGGCAGGTTTAAGGAAGTGTTAAACTACTTGGTTTATAATTTATAAAATACAAAAATGTAACTGTAAATATTTAAACATCTTTAGGAAAGAGGAATTAAGAGGTGTGACAACTACCCCAAGGTGGGGGGAGGCATGCGGCAAAGACATTTCAACAGAAAAGTCTGCCAGTGAAGCCTTCTAGGGAGGCCTGAATTAATCAGACTCTGTCCCTGTGGGTCCTTTCACAGTCCTATAGTAAATGAGGAAAGTAATTTACATCTAAACAGAATCTTCAGTAAATAACTTCCACCAATGAGTAACATAGCTTAGTCTGTTTAGTCTGACTTCCATGACTAGGTACTTAGTTTCTGAGATCTTAAAATGAAGCAGTATTTGGAATTAGAACACTTGTACATATAAATTTATCATTTTCTTTGTTTTACTAATTTTATTTCATTGGTGAAATCTGCATTAATAATAGTGTTCTATTGTACTGTCATCATGAAGGATGCTGCCGAGATTTCCACTGACATCTTTCTGTTACTGTTCTGGCATCATCCTAGATATTGCTTTTCCATCACCATCTTGACATCATAGCATAGCCTCTCCAGACTTATGGTGATATTGCTTTGCATTGTTTTAACATCACAATATGGTCTGTGTAGATTTGTATTGACCTCATTTTGCCATCAATTTGACATTGTAATTTGGTCTCCATGGAAACATGAAACCATTTTGTTGTTATAATTTGTCATTATAATGTGGTGTCCATGAGCTTATCAAAATTGTTTTCGTATAGCAATTTGACATCACAACACAATCTCTATAGGCTCCCCCTAGGAACATTATGACGATGGTAAATTGCATTCAAGTGAGTGGGAGTAGAATTATGATAAGCATGAGAAAAATATTCATTGTATGTACTCAAAAGATATTTTTCAGTCTTAAGTATGTGCATAATTTAACTTTTTATTCTTTTAAAATCCTGGCAGTTGGTTTTTGTGTGTATGTGATAAGTATTAAATTTTATGCATTTTACATGTCAAAATTTTTGAAAAAAAAAAAATCCCTCATTCCCTCAGAGTAAATTTTCTTCCGCTAGCAACATCCAGAATGCACAGCTATCTTTGTTCATTTTCTTCAGTTTCTACAGACTCACTGACATTAAAATCTGTCTTTGCCTATGACAAAGTAAAAATAAAAAGCCCACTCTAAACTAAACCACAAATTCTCCTTCCTAAACGTGTTACTGTATTTGAGATTTTTAAACTATAATTTTATTATTCCCTATAAACAGTTTTTGACATTATTTTCTTGGATAATTTTCAGGATTCTTTGGCAACCAATATACATGCAAGCTATTCACATTATCTTAGATAGAACTGGGGTATTTATTGGATCAGAGAAACAACCACAGGAAGAGAATGGGTGAAACTGGCCTTAGGGGTGCTAACACCAGAATAATTGAATGCTTTAGGGCTCTCTCTAGTTCTCACATCTTCTTTCTCAGTGTCAGTTCGCTTTCTCTTATTTTAGTCCACCTAAGTGAAAGGAATGGCTGATAGCAGTTTAGGACTTAAATCCTATAGGATTTGTGATCAGTGAGAAATGAAATAAATCAAAAATCTCATATTCAACAACTCTACTCCAAAAAACCTCAGAGAAGAAAGCTCTCATCCAGTCTTTGTTACTTGCTAATTTCTAGAAAAATCACAGTGGTCAGGGATACAAGATAAGACTAGCCCAATTTGGGTGACCTATCACTCCCATCACTAAGATTGCAGGAATATTATGATCTGAAAATCATCCATCAAAACCAAAAAAAAAAAAAAAAAATCATATTTCAGAATAAGAAATGAGCTGCACTGGATAGAAATAAGGACAACTGTTTATATTATATTTTCCTGATTTACATGCCGCTCTGAACTTTTTCCTAGTGATTTCTACTCCCATCTCTAATGTTGACAAATGGTCATATTCTACGATTCCATTTCTAATATATTTAAAATGCACTTCATTATAATCTGTCTTCCTATCATTGATTCTTTGGACCTAGTTCTCAGATAAGGTTTGGTTCTCATTCTGACCAACCCTTATCTCCCATGTGCCAGACATGGATCCATTAGTATGGCCACCATCCACCCAAAGATAGAGATTGTCTTGGGAAGAATTTGATGCTCTTTAAATCTAAAATCTTTTGGGGGGCCGGCTTGTGGCTCACTCGGGAGAGTGCGGTGCTGATAAAATCTTTTGGGCCATTCTATTTTCATTTCCCTTTTATTTATAAATTTAAAACTTTAATAGCATCTTCTTCTGTGGGGTATATCTGGAAAATAGAAGAGAACTAGCAATGTTCTAAACAAAGTTGTATAACTAAATCATACAACTTTATTTAAAGTGTCGTAAAATAATTTTAAAGAGATTCTCATTTTATCTGCCAACATTCTTATAGAGGGCATCTTACAGTATGCATTTTATATATATATATATAAGAACTCATGTTTATAGAGATTAAGTAGCTTGCTCACAACAAGTTTGTTAGCTCCTAGATTTTGGGCCTTCAGACTCAGACTGTGATGTAAACTATCAACTCTTCCGATTCTTAGGCATGCAGCCTTGGACTGAGTTATACCACTAGCTTTCCTGACTCTTTAGCTTGCAGAGAGCAGATCATGGGACATCTCAGCCTGCATAGGTACAAGAATCAATTCCCCTAAATACACACACACACACACACACACACACACACACACACACACACACACACACACACACACACACACACACACACAATTGTTTCCCTGGAAAACCTTGATTAATACAAATACCTAAAGATTTGGGTAAATTTCTCTCTTCTTGAGGTCCTTAAGGTATCTTACATTTCCTGAGGTCCCCAAGACATGTTAAGTTTCCAGGCTTCCTTATTCACCTATAAACCTAGAAACCCTGGGAGCTAGGTATCAGGCTAGTTTTTCTAAGAGAGCTGCTGTAGATTCAATGCCCCCAACCTCACTGAGGCTGTTGAGGGTGGAAAATACTATTATGGAAATTGAAAGGTGGGGCCTTGAAGAAGTGATTGGATTGCAGGACCATGCTGTAGTGAATGAATTAATAATGCTGGTCAGGGGTGTGGTTCTGAGGGCTTTAAAAGAAGAGCCTAAGAGGTTAGAATCTCTCTACTTCTACTGTCTTACAATATGAGACCACTGGGTCACTGTCACCACCACCAAGGCCTTAACCAGATGTGTTCCCTGGACTTTGGACTTCCAGTCTCTGAATCTGTAAGCAATAGATATTGTTTTCTTACAAATCACCCAGTTCCAGGTATTCTGTTATAAGCAACAGAAATGGACTAATACAAGAGCCTTACAAGCATTGACTCCATAAATTCAACCTTGTTTTGTTGAAATTGTTCATATCTGATTCTACGCATCATGCTCAAAAAAGACATTCCAGTCAAAGCCCTGGTAGTACAATTGGTGTTTTCAGTTTTGTCCTGCTGCGAAGAGACCAGCGTCTTATTGAACTGAAGTAAATAAGTATATTGCCATGAAAATAAGTATACTCATTAGCAGTTTCAATTCTAGAGGCAGGGAGAAAAGATAAATGCATCACTTTTATTTCCAAAAGTCACAAGTATGGATAACTTATTTTTTCTTTTTTTATTATTTTATTTTATTTATTTTTTATTGGTTATGAATACTCATGAGATACAAAGCTGATTGTCACCCCTTGTGCCCATAATGTGAGGGCCAGATTCATACTGGCAGCATGCACATTGCCACAAACTGCATTTGTACCCTGTGTCCCCACCCAATTATCCCCAACCTCCCTCTCCTTCCCCCTTTACTCCCCTACTCCACTTTGGAGCCCAAGGAATGTTCCCTCCTTCTGCAAGTCCGATGCCGTACTGTGGTCTTTCTTCCCTTCCTTCTTTCTCTCTTAGCTCCTGCATATGAGTGAGTACATGTGGTATTTATCCCTCTGTGCTTTGCTTATTTCACTCAACTTAAGTTTCTCCAGGATCATCTGTGTTGTTGCAAATTTGAGTATTTCATTCTTTTGTATGGCAGAGTAGTATTCCATGGTATATACATACCACAGTTTCTTTACCCAATCATCTATCCATGGACATTTAGGTTGGTTCCATGTCTTGACTATTGGAAACAGAGCTGCAATGAACATGGGAACGCAGGTATCCCTTCGACATGATGATGTCCATTCCTCTGGGTATATACGCAGAAGTGGGATTGCTAGCTCGTATGGAAGATCTATCTGTAGTTGTTTGAGAAACCTCCATACTGTTTTCCATAGTGTTTGTACTAATTTACAGTCCCACCCACAGTGTAGGAGTGTTCCCTTCTCTCCACACCCTGGCCAGCATTTGTTATTGACCACCTTTTTGATTATAGCCAGTCTAACTGGGGTGAGGTGATATCTCAATGTGGTTTTAATTTGCATTTCCTTGATGACTAGTGATGTTGAGCACTTTTTTATGTACCTGTTGGCCATTTGTATGTCTTCTCTTGAAAAATGTCTATTCGGCTCCTTTGCCCATTTTTAAATTGGGTTATTTGTTTTTTTACTGTACAATTGCTTGAGTTCCTTGTATATTATGGATATTAATCCCTTGTCAGATGCATAGTTAGCAAAAATTTTCTCCCACTCTTCATGTTGTCTTTTCACTCTGTTGATGGTTTCCTTTGCTGTGCAGAAGCTTTTTAGTTTTGATATAATCTCATTTATTTATTTTTTCTTTTACTGCTTGTGCTTTCAGGCTTACGTTCATAAAGTGTATGCGCAGACCTCATTGCTGAAGTGTTTCACCTATATTTTCCCTTAGTAATGTTACAGTTTCAGGTCTTATACTTAAATCTTTAATCAATTTTGAGTTGATTTTCATGTATGGTGAGAAGTGCATATCTTCTGCATATGGATATCCAGTTTTCCCAGCACCACTTGCTGAAGAAGCAGTCTTTCCCCAATGTAGATATTTGTTGCCTTTGTCCAATATCAGATGGCTGTAAGACTGGCTAACTTAAGAGTAAGTGGGAAGGGATTTCTTATATTTAGAAAATAGAACATTAAAGACAGTACTCTTTCAAACAAAAACTGTCATCATCCTTTATCAGTTCATTCCATCCCTTGTAATTAATTCCAATTCTGCTTGATTTTGGGTTAGATGCTCTATGATCCTGTCAGCCTATGCACTAGAGTTCTGGAAATCCTTACTTACCAGTAGTATGGTCTCAAAGTCATTTAAGCAATGCCACTGTTAATCATTCTATCCTGTAGCAGATTCAAATATTTTCAGAGTATTATAATAAAACAACAACTATCTGGGAAAAATTTCTAAGAATTTCATGCAATTTCTGAAATCACAACATTTTACTCATACAAATATAACCTAGGGAAGGTTTGTATCTTTTCTTATTTGAAAATGCCTCTCATGCAATTCAACATATCAAATTATTTTTAACATTTCTTTTTACAATGTAAAAGAACAAACCCTTTAGGAAATCTCTGGGTCAGTTTGAGAACAAGATTTCACTTAGAATTTGATTAGGGGAAGGTCAACTTTTAAAAAATGTTAAACAAACAAACAAACAAGCAAACAAACCTTAGCTCTTTTAAAAGAAGTCTTGGTTCTCTTAAATAGTTAAGGACATGGTAAAGGTTAACATAAGGTATGGAAAATTATTCTAAGACACAAAATCTTAGTTTCCTAGGCAAAGGACTAAACAATTAAAAACAAAAAGAAAAACAAACCAAACCTTTTACAACTGCTTATTAAGAACAGGCCAATAATCTAAGAAAATGTCATTTTGACAGAGAAAAAAACAAATTCTAGTTTTGCATCAGTACACTATTAGGCTTATTGTTTCAAAAAAAATTATGAATAAATCCATTCAATTTTATCAGCTTTAATTACACATGATATTCCTTTCCCATAAATCTACAACTTTTTATAACCATTCAGTTTTTGGCCCATATTTTTCTCTTTCTCATTTTGGAACAAGTAGTGCCTTTCTTCAGAACAAAATTACTCTCCGTTTCCCTTAACAAAACACATCCTAAAAAGGTATCATATCTCATACACATCCTACTTTCCTGCATACTTTACATGAAGAGTTGTTTTCCTTATTATTTTTAGTAGGTTAATAATTTACACAGGTCTATTATAATTTTTACCCATCACTAAAATTTTTGCAAAGAAAACTAGAAAGTAAACAATTGTAAATTGTCTGTAGCATACCAATATTCTACAGCAGACAATCAAATTTTATGAATATACCATCTCATAATATTATAGGTATATGCTTCTTCATAGCACGATTTTTCAACGTGGCAAAAAGAAAATGTTTATTAACAGATCTAAATATATTTTGTCTTTTTAAATAACATAAAAAGCAGCCATAACTATATAAACTTAAACTTATGCTTAGCAATGAATGTTTAAGTAGCTTATCTTAGTTTAAAACTATGTAGATATTTAATGAATGTGCATTATTTAATTTAACTTTGCATAATTATGATTTCAAGTTACCAAAAAGATTTTGGAAACTGCTTTTAGGCAAACATATTACAACATTAAACAAAGCTAGCCATTATCTCACTTAATTTCCCTGATACATATTAGATATCTTTACAGTACATGTATGTTAGACAAGAACCACAAAAGTAAAAACTTGAAAAAGTTAAATACCCTTTTCTTTTTAACTGCTGTGCTTAATATACATGAAGTAATGGATGTCAAACAATTCATTTTTACTGCACCTTTACTTCTACATGTGCTCTTAGGTTGAATTTATAATTTTTATAATTGTAAGCATCAATTATATATAATATTACCTTATTTCACTAGCAAATCCAAATAGAATAAAAATATATGCTCTACTGTACTTAGTGCTGATAACTCAGAAGACATAGCTGTTTTTATTAAACCAATATTATTAAATTAATCTTATTTTACCAAAGGTTTACCCAAGTTACCTGTACTTGAAAAGCTTTTGCATTAGTTTCTGTATATGGGGAGTTTCAGGAATAGTTAATTTACATTCATACCTATTTATCTCTAAGCCAATCAGACTGAAATCCCTTTAAGGGATTTTATAAATTAATTTGGCAATACCCCTTGGAGGGACAAAATACCACTAATACATAAAATACATACATTCTTACATAAACACATGTACAGACAGACACAGAGATCTTACTACTTTCATTCTAAAATTTTAGCCATGAGTCAGGTGAACATAGTAATGTACTCTTATTTTTGTCTTACTTTCTGTTTTTTATGTGAATTGCGTTTCTGGAAGATGGATCAAGTTAAGAATAATACCTACTGAATATGAGGGCTAATGCTTTTTATCAATATTCGTGGAGGAGATTTTTAAGATTTTCCTTCGCTCAGATATAATCTCATGAAGGCTGTGGAATACACATTAGGTGAGAGACTAAAGGGACATCAAACTACTGTCTGGATGTCTCCAAAGCCTCATCTGAGTGAATAAAATATCCTGTCTATTTCAAATTAGCCTTTTTTTCTTTTTCAGCCTCAGGTAGTTGCTTATTGAGTCCCTGAGTCCCTTGAAAGTCCTCAGTAGGGAAAGGAGACCTAATGTTCAAGTGACCAAGGGCTCGAGTAAAAAGAAAAAAGATCGGGCGTGGGTGGACAGAAGGAAGGAGAGGGTAGGGGCTGATGGGATACATAGCAAAGGATTCAAGGGAACTGAAGGGAGATAGAAGGTGGTGAAACAAAGCGGTGGGAAGGGAGACATCTTAGAGGAGCCAGTTTGGGGAGAACCTTGCTTCCAAAAAAGGCTACTGAAATCCCATTTGATCCTTAGTAAAATCCTACCAACAAGAACAGAAATGGACAGAGTTGGCAGAACAAATAGTCTTCAGAGGTTTGAGAAGAAGACTTCAGTCAGATGAGAAGCTCCCATGTTCTTAACTAATATTATCTTAATGCTTATGAACAAGGAAACTTGGGACTGTAACCAAACTTCTGTTCATTACAGAGACTAGCCTCTTGCAAACAGAGAAGCCCAGGACTCTAATGCAGCTTCTGCTTGCCCAGATCTCTAACCCAGCTTCTTACAGAGAAATCCAGACTTCGACCCAGCCTTTATTATTCCAGGACTCTAATCCAGTTTCCTGAGTATACGCAGAATGTAAAGAATCAAAATCTGTCCTTAACTGCTTCAATGAACTGCCATCGGAGCACTGACTTAGAAATCGAACTCACTAATGGGTCCCTAATTAATCAATCAGGAGTGAAGACAAAGACTTGAAAAATAAATACTTGGAGTTCTGAGTAAGAGTCCCAGGGGTCAAAAGATGAATCTGATATTGTACAAGTCTCCTCACCATAATTGTCAAAGAAAAACCAGAGCTGGACAGTAGTTAAAGTGGTAAAAATAGACTCTATTCAGTAATATTTGCAATAGAGGAAAAGAAACCTTAGTCTAGAACTGGGCTCAATTCTAAATACAATATGCACAAGTAGAGATTTATAGCCAAAGAATAGGGGTAGGGGTTAGTGGGTGGAAAATTACAAAGAGGGTAGAGTAATTCTTTGCTAAACTGATGAAGCAAGATTCTTGCTGAAGGCAAGCCAAGGTGCTCAGATGTTACCTGGGGGAATGGCTGGAGATAAAAAATTTGACAGGATATCAAGGGTAATCGGATATTGGTGTGGGGGTGCTGGTTAAACTGACTTGACAGAGTTCCTGCTAAAATTGGGCTCTTGAGGACATGCCCAAGGATGGAGTCAAATTGAAAAACTGTTCAGAGGAGTCTATCTATAATTTGGCCAAAGAGAGACTCCTTGCCAGTTGGTACAACGTTCTTTGAAGTGGCAGTGAAAATATTGCTGAATTACTGAAACTTATTTTTAGGCTTGCCTTCATGTGCATTTCTGAAAATCTTTTAAGACACTCCCTTTCAAGCTGATATTTAGTTTTAAAAAAAATGGTATTACTTAAGAATAGGTTTAATCCAATATGTTATTAACACACTTCAAAGTTTATTTTTTTCCTTAACAAAAGCAAACTCTAAATTAGTGGATACTAACTGATGCTTAGTCAAAGGTACCAAATATAAAGGACTGATAGACTTTCATGAAAGTGCCAAAGGAAGAAAGGAAGGGAACTGCATCTTGACTCTTGAATCTAACCCACAGTTCAACTGTTTTAACTCAAATGACTTCAGAGGCCAGGCAAGTAATATGAACAACTGAAGGTTTGCTCCAAAACAGGATCTCAATAGTATTCTTTAGTCAGAGACACTCCTCAAATATTAAACACATAGGGATATGTTTTATAAATGTGCAGTCTCTTATTTTGCTCTTCAGTAGCATGAGAACAATGGTCAACACAGTAATGGATGGCAAATAAAGCTTGGCCTCAGTGTTAGGGAGATGCTAGGGAATAGCAGCGTCTATGGGGAATGGATGAAATACATCTTCTTGAAAGGACTAATAGCTCCTTAGTTCCTTCTGGTTATTCCCATGTGAGAAAGCACAACCACTGTAGCCAGATTGTCTGGTTTTTCAAGAGAAGCAATATATTCGTATATCAATGTGAAATCTTCAGATATTTAAATTTTGGCAACCAATGTAAAATGATCAAAAACATTGTTCAGACCACTGTAAGATCAATTCAGATGCCCTAGATTAAATTAGTAATACACATAGAGAAAGCTGAAACCATGAGGGAAAATGAATATTTTAAAAACAGGTGTATTTTTAAGGGTCCTGTGAGAATTCTGTCACGGTCATGAGGTTCGTGGAGATACAGTTCAGAGTAGGGATTGTACTAACCTTTTCTCAATTAAGTAAAAGTGTACTTTTCCTTGCTTAGGCTGACAATTCTCTAATTTAAAAACAATGGCCGGGGAACAAATTAAAACACTCACAGCTTAAAATTGCAAAGTAAACTTGTAGATTGTTTGCTAGGAGATCTTAACTTTTCTTTTCCTTTTTTTTATTATGAATATTCATGAAATACAAAGCTGATTGTCACCTCTCATGCCCGTGATGTGAGGGCCAGATTCATACTGGCAGCGCACCCATTACCACAAGGGACAGGTCCTGAGCTTCAAGTTAGAATACAGCCTCAAAGGAAGATATACCATGGAATTTTCTCTCCCAATTGTAGCTATTTGCCCAGTGGAAAGTACCTCTGGATGACTGAAGTAAATTTACTGTACTTTGATCAAACAGAGAAAAAGATCACCTCAATGGTATTCCAGAAACTCAAAACATACTTTGTCTTCACTTTTTCTCTCCCATCTTCTAGTACAGAGAGAAAATTAGTGTAAGTAGTTATGAACTAAAATAAAAAATTATACTTAAGGTTTTTTTAGTTGAGATAATAATCTCAGAGTAGTGGTTGAGACTTTGAGATTCAGTGCTCCCATTTTATAACAAATATTAACATGTAATGAAATAAAATTTATAGATAGCATAACATACCTTCAAAATAACATTTAGAAATAAACAATGTAATGCCCTAATTCAAACATAAAGAAAAATAAAGTAATTTATAGCATACAAGAGAATAATTAAATTGAAATATGTTAAACATTGACTACATTAAAAGGCAAAATCATCCTTAAAAATTTTTAAAATGCCCCTGCAAGGCAGTTCTATATGCATGGAGAACCACTCTCCTGTATCTGAATCTATAGCATGCACATACTTTGCTTAGATAAGTGTTTTCCACAAAGTATTGTGCATTCCTTGGGACAACTGTCTAGTGAAATGCCTAGGATAGGTTAAGGACTGCACATTAAAACACATTTTGAAAAAACTGCCAATTCGCATTAACATATTTGATAGCCTGAAAAGTCCTACAGAAATGAAACTCATTTAATTATGTTTATCTTAATATTCCTCAAATTTATTTTCTTTCCCCCATAAAACTTAATTATATCTCTCTGCTGTTTTGCTTCACAATATGGAATCTTCAGGATAGCAGAGTTTTCCTAGGGGAAGCAATTATGTTCTGTGCAGAATGGAAATGGATCAGAAATAGATTCTAAACTTAGGCAGTTACAGTATTGTGAACTACCTAAGAGACTATACTTTAAATATTTGGGTACTTTTTTAATCATCATCTCTTCTAGGTGGATTAAAGTGATTCAATTGATAACTTATGGTATCTCTAATTCTCCATCTCTGTTGTTTGCAATTTATCTTTATATATATGTATATTGTCAACTTAAAACAAAATTTAAGTAGTGCTGTGCTAAGCATAAACCCTAAGCCAGGTGGACGGTGACTTTGATACATTTCTTTCCCACAGAGAATTTATTTCCTTCAAAATATTGCAAGATTTTGGGGAGTCTTTCACAGTATTTGGAAAATATTAGACACTTGTTGAATAGTTACCGATTCACTGATTTTTATATTTGGAAGAGTTATTCATGAATTTATAACATAGACAAGCATACCTGGGTTAAAAGAAAATTCACTTTACTTGAGGGAAGCCATCATTTTGATATCATCATCATCAAATGTTTCCCTATAAATAACATGACACAAAGTTCCATACAAAAATTATAAGTAGCAATAGCCTTAGAGCAAAACTGCTGGTGAGAAATTACTCCTTTTAACCTCTGCCATCATCATTAATCATCATCATCATCGTCTTTATCATGAAGCAGAGCAAGGAGCCAGAATTTTTAGTCCCAACATTTCCAATCTTTTATAAACATGTAAAGGATGGGAAGGCATAATTATCAGCATCATCGACATTTAACATATTCAACATCTCACATTTAATGAGTATTTACTATATTCCAGCCACTATGCTACCCTTCTTGTATGAGTTATGCCAGGTGTATTAGTCAGTTTTGTGT
The DNA here is from genome assembly GCF_027409185.1 of Cynocephalus volans. Lineage (NCBI taxonomy): Eukaryota > Metazoa > Chordata > Mammalia > Dermoptera > Cynocephalidae > Cynocephalus > Cynocephalus volans. The sequence continues at coordinate 32,207,728 of NC_084474.1, read as the reverse complement.
TGCTATAACAGAAATACGTAAGACTGGGTAATTGATAAGGAAACGAGGTTTATTTGGCTTACGCTTCTGGGACAGCTGCATCTGGCATGAGCCTCAGGCTGCTTCTACTCATGGTGGAAAGCAGCAGGCAGCCGGTGGGTACAAGCAGATCACGTGGTGAGAGGAAGCAGGAGAGAGAGAGGAGGTGCCAGGGTCTTTTTAAGTAATGAGCTCTTATGGTAACTAATCGAGCGAGAACTCACTCATTAATTCCCCACCCCCAGGGAGAACATTAATCCATTCATGAGGGATCTCCCCTCCATGACTCAATCAGTTTCCAGCACTGCAACATTGGGGATCAAATTTCTGCATGAGTTTTGGAGGGGACAACACATCCAAACTCTATCATCAGGTAACCATCACAACAACTCTATGATCTAGTGGTAAAGATCAGGAAACCAGGAAAGAGTGATGTTAAATAATTTCCTCGATGTCATGCATTAGGACCCTAGAGTATCAAACCCTATACTCTCAGGGCTTTTGACTCCAGAGCCCAAGCTCTTAAGTTAGAAGAGTCAAAAGCAAGCAAACAAACAAACAAACAAAAACAACTGAGATTACTCTGTTTACTCAACTTTCATACATGTACTTGTACAGCGGCACAGCTGCAACATGAACTAGTTACCTGAGCTCTTAATTGCTCAGTAAAGGAAGTAATTCTAAGAGCTTAGAGATGACTTTGTTTTGAAGTTTTAAGACTCAGTTCCTTGTGGGAAAATGTGTTTAGATGTGCTTTTAAAAGGAGAAACAATTGTATCTAGAATTTCCATCATCCCTATGATGATATCTAGCTCTTGGCCAATTAATTTCTTAGCCAGTTTTGGACCCTGAGGTGAAGAAAATAAACCTAGCTATTCTGATCCATTCTTGCTTTGCTTCCACGTCTTCTCTGACTTTGTTCTCAAGTGGATGAAGACTGTATTAGTAGATTCCTGTTGCTTACAACAAAATAACTGGAACTGGGTATTTTGTAAGAAATATGCTTTACAGTTTTGGAGGCTGGGAAGTCCAAAGTCCAGGGAACACATCAGGTGAGGGTCTTCTTGGCAGTAAAGTAGGGGTCTCATATGGGACCATGAACTGGGACATGGTCTTTACAATCTATTTACCTCTTCAAGGCCCCACTTCTCAGTTATCATAATAGGATTTCCCACGCTCAAGAGTTACAGTGGGGATTAATCTTCTATGTCTTTGGGGGGCTATTCAATCCACTGCAAAGTCTGATTTGTTAATATGGTTACTTTCAAATACCAAAATCATGCATTAACAAAGAAGTCAAAAGAGAGTTACCACAAATACAAAGGAACAAAGGCAACAGAAATTTAAAAGGTACTAGCTAAAGGGGGAGAAATAATTGTTCATTAACAGATCTTCAGATCATTCTGTCCAATGTCTAATTTCACCTATAAGAAAGATTTTAATATCCCATATGCATTCCCAATTGTCATTGTCACTCTATTACGTGAGCTTTTACTAACTGTGTTACAGATCAAAAGAAGGTGAACAGAAACAAACTTCTCATAACTGGATGTATTCATAAACGATTATTACAATTCCAAGTTTTTAATTCATGTACAGGATTATAAATTTTAATAATTAGTGTCTATAGGTTTACTTCATTTTCTTAAAATCAATGAGCAAACTGCCAAAATGTACACATTCATAGGACATGCAGCATTTTAGGAAATTATTTTTGACTTAAAAAATACCTGTATTCCGGGCTTCAATTGATAACATGCTATTCTGCCCTCTTTCCACCATGCTTCCTGCACTTTCCCATGTGATGTTAAAATGAAACTGTACCACATTAAACTTCATCTGTAGCATTCCCTGTCCCAGCTATATTCTTTTAAGATTTCCCAGTAGTTTTATCCCATACTCTGCTCTGCTTTCAAACCAAGGTATGTTCAAATTTACTCCTATTTCAAGGTCATTTATACAGAAGCTAAATGAGATTGGCCTTAGTATAGAACTCAGGGGAACTGTATGGGTTACTTTCTTTTTCTACAGTCTTCTATTTATAATTGTGGGGGAGGGATGTGTGTGTGTGTGTGTGTTTGTGTCTGTGTGTGTTCTGTACTTTATTCTCAAACATAGTTTGCTTAATCTATTAATGCCAATACTTTATGGACATGAAGAAAGAACTATTATGGAAAAAACTGTATTCTTATATTCATTGCAAAGAAAAATCTATAAATGCATTTGCAGTTATACATGTTAAAAATCAAGTATGGAAAGAACATATTGAAAGTCATGAGAATCAAAACAGGTAGTAAACCTGTTACTAGATGAATATCTTTACATACTGCTTCAAGTTTCAAATAGTTATTCAAAATTTAGCATCCTTTTTAAAATTTGTTCTTTTTCATATAATACAGCTCTCCACTTTTTGGGAGGAGAGGTTGTTTTTGTTTTTTTAAAAGATGACCGGTAAGGGGATCTTAACCCTTGACTTGGTGTTGTCAGCACCACACTCTCCCAAGTAAGCTAGCTGGCCATCCCTATATAGGGATTCGAACCCGTGGCCTTGGTGTTATCAGCACCAGACTCTCCCAAGTGAGCTATGGGCTAGCCCTCCCACTTTGAAAGTTTCAAGTGCATATAGTTTACTAAAATTTGAACTGAACATTCTATTATTTGCCAGCAATATTTTCAATTAGATGTCTTTTTTTTTCAAATTATTCTTGGGTCTTTAACATTTATTCCAGTCTTTCACAGTTTCTGTATTTGCAATCATAATTTGAGAAAATAAAAACTAATACTCATAGCATGGTTGCATGGAAAATTTCCAATATGGAAAGAAAAAAATTACCTTCATAGTATCAAATTTACTAAACAAGGAGTATATACATGTTCATATTAAAAATATCTCTAATATTAATACATTAATAAATGCTTATTAGTATTTTGTATATGTTTAAGCATGCAAAATATCTATATGTACTATTTTTTAAAAAGTGACGGTTTTATGATTTGTAGTGTCTCAGCATATTTAAAGGACTTTAAAAATCATTATTACATTTATCATTAAAAAATACTGTGCCATGAAACTAATAATTTCTAATTTGTTATATTTTAGTGGTTGGATTATGAATCAGGATGTCAATTGTGATGTACTTAACTTAGCAAGTTAGAATATTTAGTACAAAGCATTTTTATACTTAAAAATTGTAGCCTTAAGTATCACTTATTTCTGGGATTTATACCTACAGCCATAGATGATTCTAAGAATTTAGTTTTTAACACATTTCTTATATAAAAAAGTGATCATGGAGATTTTTTTTCTATCATTGTTCAGTTTAGTAATTAAACATGAAATATCTTTCCGTAGAAATATCTGCTTTGCTACTTCAAATGCTCATCACTCTTGCTTGTAATTCACCGTGTGGAAAAGCTCTAAGAGCACTTGGATAAAGAAAAGGACCTAGATGAGCTCAGCCTTACCACTGCCTTTGCCAAAACACAAGGTATGTGGAGAGAGCCATCTTGGACCCTCAGACTAGTCCCAGTCACCAGCTGAATACCAATGAGGGATCCAAATCCATGCAATGTGAAATAAAATATTCTCCCAGCCAAGCCCTATTTAAATCCTTGATCACATATTGTGAGCATAATAAAATGATTAATGATGTTTTAAGCCACTAAATTTTGGGTTGGTATCTTAGGCAAGAATAGAAAAACTACCTTTCAGATTGTATTAAATATTTGTTATATAAAAATTAGTTTCTATATGCTTATAAATAACTAATTTTTTAAAGCATATTATTTATTTAATAAAAAGTTTAAAAGTTATGTTAGCTTCTTTTTTCTCCTAAGTTTTTGTACAGTTCTCTATCACAGATTTTTTTACACTATATTTCAACCATTTGTCTATGTGTCTTGCTTTTCTCTTCAGATACAGTTGGGTCTATGACCATGTGTAATCCTTTGGTAGAGTAACTGGAAGTTAAGCAAATAAATACACTTTTTCTCAGACAGTCTGGGCTCCTGGACTGTGTCATTTCACTCAAAAAAATCTCAGTTTCTTCACCTGTAAAATGGAAGAATGAATAGTATTTAATTAGTAGACTTTTACAGATTAATCAGGATTATCTTTAATACAAAACTGCATAAAAAGTTCTCAAAATATTTAAGCTATCTAAATGTGCTGCTCCTGAATTTCGTTTCTCATCAAGGTAAAGTAACAGGTAACCAATTTACCCTCCCATACAACAAAGAACAGTGATGCTCAAGGGACAAGAGACAAATCAAGTGACTCCAAGAGCACTCACCTTGACAGAGTTTCCATGCTGTGTGTGACCCAAAGAGGACGGACATAGGTGGGGTCTGATGAGCCCCATGAGTTGAGGAGCTGGAGCTGTGAGTTGGATCAAGGTGTCCAGTGTTCATGGGAGAAAGCACTGGGGATGAGGGACCTGCCCAGCAAGAAAATTCTAGATACCCAAAGATGGCCCCTGGACTACTGAGCTGAGTCCTGATCATCACAAGCATGTGAGGGAACTACCTGAGGCCCAGGGAAGGACCCACCTGAAGGGATCACAAGTAACAGGGTGCAGCACTCACACAGGCAGGAATAGTGCTGGTTTCTATTAAGCAGACTTGAAAATTTCATGATTCAAAGGGCACTGGGTAGAATCCATGGAAGGGTCTTGACTAGAGGGCAATAATTATCCCTAGACTGAGCACTGTTCCATTTTCACCTAACACATCTTAAAAAGAAGATGTGAAATAATGAAACCATTTCTAAGTTACTTAACCACATCAAAGAACACTGCTCAGGAATATAGAGATCTAAAAATCAAGCACTCAACTGAGAAAAACTCACAATATTTGGAATTCAACAAAAAATTATTAGGTATGCAAAGAAGCAAGAAAATATCCCCCATAATGAGAAGAAAAATCTATCAAATTGAACCCGAAACTGGCACAGATGTTAGAATTAGCAGTGGACATTTAAACAGGTATTATAAATGAATTCCACGTGTTCAAAATATCAAGCAGAGATACTTAATATCTCTTAATTACACACTAGTGTACTTCAAAAAGTTCCTGGAAAGCTAGAATTGAAAGATAATATGAATCTTTTCATGAGCTTTTTGAAGTACCCTCATATTTACATAAAAATATATCTTTATGCATATATAAAAACATGTGTGTGCATTTGTGTGTATGCACATATATGCATGAATATATATACATATTCCCAAATCAATCTTCTTGATATGTAAACTCCATGTGGGAGACAAAATTACACTGACTACAGAAAAGTGATTGGGAATAAACTACATAGAACATGAGCTTAGAGTTAAATAGGAAAGGAGAGGGGAGAGAAAGAACACTTTTCGGTAGGCGTGTACTGTCCCAGGTAGCTTGCACACATCAGCTCATTTGATATTCACAATATAATAGTTCTCACAACCCTAACAATCTGGTTTGATTCTAACAATAATATGATCCATGTTTTCATGAGAAAACTGAAGCTCAGAGAAATTCGGAATGTTGTCTGATATTACACTGCTTGAGATTTTAAAAGCCAGCATTTGAATCCATGTTTGTCTGGTTCTTTAAAACCAGACTTCTTTTGGTTTATTTTTCTGCCCTCATGGACATCTATCTCTTGGAACAAAATAACTCTTCCGTTTCCCACCATCCTTTCTATTAACAGGAAAGAGGACAACAGGGGAAACACACACCTTCCTGTACAGGGCAGGACTGGGAAATTGGTATACATAAATATTGCCCATTCTTTAGTGGACAAAACTTAGTTATACACCTACATCTATATAAAAGGAAGGCTAGGAAATGTAGTCTTTAATCAATTGTCCAGCTAATGATCGACTCTTCTTATGCCACCTCCCACCCCCGCAGCTTGCTCTAGGATGCTGCAGGAGAGCTCCTCAGTTCAGTGAGCTCATCCCCAGAGTTCACAATCCCTACAGTAAGAAACAGGTTAACAACAAAGAAAAACAAAGAAGTGGAAGGAGAAGGAGAAGGAGAAGGAGAAGGAGATTCCCCTAATAGTCAATGATAAAAGAACAATTTTTAAAATTACTCGACATATGGTTCTGCTTAACTGACAGATCATGTCATTGTACAGAAGAGATCTAAAGAAAATCCTCCCTTTAGGAACAAGCAAAAACAGTAATAAGGCCTGGAGGAAGCAAATAATTGCTATTGTCATGGCCACTTAGAAAGTAGACAAATTCTGGATTGTACTTTACTCTTTGTTAAATAGCATGAGAAAGTCACTGCAAAGACTAGCTTTCTTTTGTGATGGTAAACTTTTAAAAATTTCATCTCCAGAAGATGGAATTTAAAACAATGGTATTAGAAGAAAGGATAATTTCTGAAACAGTTAACCAATTCATTTAACAACAAGGAAATAAAATCCCCATGAAAGGCAAACCCTAAATAAATACTGAGTTTTGAAATTTTTCTGTTCTTAAAAATTATCGCTTGGCCAATCATTTTCCAATTTGGAATGCAATGTATTACATTTTAATATGGAAAAATTGGATAAATGTCTGAAAACTTCTATTGCATTTCTTGATCATATAAATATTACACACAGTTTACATAATTATCAAAAAGCAATCAAAAGGGTCAAAACAATTTGAAGCTGCAATGTGACTGAATAGCTCACTTTTGTTTCTAATGCAAAAGTGATGAATATTAGAGAGAACAAAAGTGATAGGAGACAACCAAAAAATAGGACTCTGAAGATAACATCGTTTTTCTTCTGGTTTCTATTCTGTCTAAACATAACTTGGAGTTTTTATCTTCTCCAGTCATATATTTAATCCTTTACGACTATCTTCTTTTCTGAAGCCTGTTGGGGAAAGTGTTACATTAATGATCAGGAATAGGGAGATGATAACTGGAAGGGACATAACATGTTCTCAGAATGACCTGTAGTACCATGATAATTAAGAGAAATGATCAATAGGAACCAAAAATCTTAACACAGTTAAAAATAATTTACTGTGGAGGTACCCTCTAACTTCTAACAGTTAGTGTAGATTTAGCTATACCCCAGGAAATTTCCCCCAAATTCTCACAAGTCATTAAGTCCTCATTTTTATTTTAATTATAATTTCAGATGATTTCTTCCTTTGAACATATAGAACTTTCCATTTTACCTTAAAACCTAGGCTAAATGAATAAAATAACTGCAATTTTATGCTTTTTTTTTTTTTTTTTTTTTTTTTTTAGTTTAAATGTGAAGAGGAGGAAATTATACCATAAATAATAAGCAGCTTAGGGATTTTTCTCAAATCCAGTTAAGACATGATGTGTCTTTCTGGCTACCAAAATACTATAATTTTAAGTATTTTTCATTTTTCATATATTGTATCCACAAAGGTAAATGGATATAGTTCAAATATAAATCAAAAATACAGGATTACACTCGTGATAAGGCTCTTAATCCCACTTCCAGCTTTCAGGTCTCTGAGCAGTACCATGGCAGTTGGCAAGATCAAGCACCTTACAAAAGGTGGCAAAAAGGAAGCCAAGTGATTGATCCATTTTCTGAGAAAGACTGGTATGATGTGAAAACACCTGCTATATTCAATTCAAGAAATATCGGAAAACACTAGCCACCATGACTCAAGGAACCAAAATTGCATCTGATTGCCTCAAGGATCATGTGTTTGAAGTGAGCCTTGCTGATCTGCAGAATGATGAAGTTTTATTTGGAAAATTCAAGCTAATTAATTACTGAGGATGTCCAGGGTAGAAACCGGCTGACTAACTTTCATGGCATGGATCTTACTCATGCTAAAATGTGTTCCATGGTCAAAAAATGGTAGACCATGATTGAAACTCATGTTGATGTCAAGACTACCAGTGGTTATTTGCTTCCTCTCTTCTGTGTTGATTTTACCAAAAACTGCAGCAATCATACATAAAAGACCTCTCACACTCAGCACCAACATGTCTGCCAAATCCAGAAAAAGATGATGGAAATCATGACCAGAGAGGTGCAGGCAAATGAATTGAAAGAAGTGGTCAATAAATTGATTCCAGACAGCATTGGAAAATGTTACTTTGCCTCCCATGGATTTGTCACCCTTTTTCCCTTGGGTGACGGAGCCACCAAAGATTACTCAAAGCCCATCTCTTCTGAGCAGTGAGAAGCCCTGAAAAGGGGTTAATCTCCTGGAACCCTCAAGAGAGAGGCATTCCTTCCATTTGGGAAATTAACCACAAATTGGTGTTCTCTTCCTGCATTTGTTCTCCAGACCAGGAAGTTACAGGAAGAGAACAAAGGTGGGTTTTTTTCTAAGTACAGTTTAAAAGTTTAACAATAGAAGCTGGTAACATTCAGTAAGAAAAGCAAGGTGTCCGTCTATAATGCAATTTGCAACAAAAGCTTGATTTTAGCAAGCATTCTCTTCTTCCAGCAATTTCCCAGTATCTCTCCATATCAATCAGTAACCTGTCTGTCTTTGAGCCAGCAACCTTCCTGTGTTCCAATTCTTTATCTTACAACAGAGACTATAGCCTGGGGAAAATTTCCTGTCCTTTGCAAGGTCAATATTTGAAACTGCAATGCTTTGGAAAACTAGGCCCTGTGAAGTACATTTGCTTTATGCATACTCCACAGAAAAATGTCTGTTCTAGTGTTTTTCTCATTTTTAAATCAGGTTATTTGTTTTTTGTTGTTGAGTTTTGGGAGCTCTCTATATATTCTGGATACTAATCGCTTATAAGATACTTGATTTATAAACATTTTTCTAATCCTGTGGGTTGCCTTTTTACTGTTTGATAGTGTCTTTTGATGCAGAAAATGTTATCATTTTAATGAAGTATAATTTGTCTACTTTTTCTTTTGTTGCCTGTGCCTTTGGTGTCATGTGCATCAAATCATTACCAAATCTAACATCATGACTCTGTTATTTTACCTGTTTTACCAATAGTTCTATAGTTTTAGATCTTATACTTAGGTCATGGATTTTTGTATATGGTCTTAGGTAAGGGTCTAACATCATTCTTTTGCATATGGATGTTCCAGTTTTCCCAGCACCGTTTGCATAATTTAACTGTCTTTTTTTCCATTGAATCATCTGGGTACCCTTGTGAAAAATCACTGGGCCATATATGTGAGAGTTTGTTTCTGAGCTCTCTATTCTATTCCATTGGTTTATATTTCTGTCTTTTTGCCAGTCTCATACAATTTTAATTACTGCAGTTTTGTAGTAAGTTGTAAAATCAGAAAGTGTGAGTTCCTCGATTTTGTTTTTTTTGTGGAACAGGGTCCTTTTCACTCACACTGGCTCTAAGCTATGTGCAAGCTGCTCCAGGAGCATGAGGACGGTTACCTGCTACTAAGCTGAGGGATAGGGAATAAGAAGCTGCTACTTTTCTAGGTGCTGAAATTGACTGACATTAACTGTACTTTACTGATGAATACTTCTCTTGGAAGTTACAAGCTTTCTATGGACTCTAGAGTTCTAAAATAGTTACATAAGATTTATTTATTATTTAATTATATTAATATTTATTTTTTTAATTCATAGTCTGGTAAGTTTTCCAAGTTCCTCTCCAGGCTTGATTTAACAAGTATGAGAGCACACACAGTGAGTAATCAAGATGAGATGAATCCCAGAGTTTCAATGTTGTGTACAAACCTGAGTTAGCTCTAGTCATTGTAGGGTCATTTCATTCTCAGTTATCTTTATAAGCTACCGTAATAAAGAGAAAATACTTGTCCATCTAGGACTGTCTCTTTTATTTATTTTTTTCTTCTTTTCTCTCTCTTTTCTTCAAAAGTGCTCTGCTTTCTGTGTTCTCTCCTTTTCTCCCTTACTTATTGGAACATGTTTCCCTAAAATAACATATTGACTCCCCCTTTGCTGCACTTAGTCCTCTAAACCAATGCCAGAAAACAAGAACACAGTTGTTGATTACCAGATTAATATCTCCATTCATCTTTCTCCTCATATCTTCTCCTTTTCAAGCTTTTTATTTCCTTAACTTGCCTGTAGCACTGCCTAGGGCCTCCAGCATGATGCTAAGTAGAAGTGGTAAGAGTGAACATCTTTGGCCCAGTCTCAGAAGGAATCTTCAATTATTTCACCATTGCCTTGCAGGGATGCCTCCCCACCCCTACCCCCCGACAGCAAGTACATGGTGTTTTGTAATACCAGTTAATTCTCCAACACTAACTGGGTGTCCAACAGTTCAATTCGGTTCTGACCCCAACTATCCTGAGTTAACCTAGATCTCAGAGATTAAGGGCTCAGTCACACAAAACTGGCCCCACTTCAGAAACACCAGCTGCAAATCAGGTTCCCAAGCTACTCACGTTTCTGCGTGATGGGCAACATACACAGGGCTTTCCACACCTCATCAGGTTTGATATATCTCCAGAATGACTCAAAGAACTCAGGAAACTTCTCTACTTAATATGACCTGTTTATTATAAAGGATACAATTCAGGAACAGCCAGATGGAACAGATGCATAGGGAAGGGGGTGGGAGGTTATGGAACTTCGTGTCGCTTCTGGGTTCACCACCTTCTCAGCATCTCAATATATTTATTCACCAATCCAGATGCTCTCAGAATCTCATTGTTTAGGGATTTTTATAGAGGTTTCTTTATGTCGGCAGGATTTCCTGCTTTCCTTTGGGTTAATAAAATAATTACACACATCAACCTCTCTTTTATTTATACTTCCCCATATAATGTCACTTTCTGGTTTTCTTAATTTTTTCTTGCTTTATAATGTTTTCATCTGGTAGTATTTCTTTCTGCATGAAAAACTTCCTTAAGTAATTTCATTCTCTCTCTTTTTTTTTTTTTTTCTCTCTTTTCATATAAATGGCCAACAGGCACATGAAAAAGTGCTCTACATCTAATCATCAGGGAAATGCAAATTAAAACCACAGTGAGATATCATCTCTTTTCAATTTGTTGTAATGTAGACTTACCTGCATTATCATCACTCAGCTTTTATTTTCCTGAAACCATCTTTATTTCAATATTATTTTAGAAGGATTATGTTTTGGGGAGGATATAGAATTCCAGATTGACATTTACTTATTTCAGCACTTCAAAGGTTAACACTTCACTTTTTCCAGCTTTTGAAATTTCTGTGAGGAATCAGATGAGATGAAGATAATACTTCTTTTCGTTTTCCTCTCTACGTGTTCGAATTATTTCCTCTTTATTTTTAGTTTTTAATAGTTCGATTCTGATGTTTCTAGATTCCATTTCCTTTGTGTTTATCCTGTCTGGGTTTTGCTAAGCTTCTTAAACTATGTGGTTATGTATTTTAGCAGTTTTAGAAAATTCTTGGCTATTTATCTACTTTTCCCTCATTCTCTTTCCTTCCTTTCTCCAAATAGTGTTTTGGATGTTTGAATTCTACTGCACACGTCTCTTATTGTCTGATGTTTCGTATTATGTTTTTTCTCTATGCTTCAATATGAATATTTTCTATTCACACATCTTCCAGTTCACTAATCCTGTTTTCTCTTTTGTCCAATCTGCTGGTAAACCCAACCAATTTGTCTCAATTTTAGATACTTATTTTTTAGTTCAAGAATGTCCAATTGATTATTTTCATATATTTGCATTCTCTGTTGTCATTCTCCAATTTCATTTATTTTTCTAGCTTTTTCTCTAAATTTTTGAACATATTTATCATAATTTAAAGTCATTTGGTGTTAACTCCAACATCTGCATCACCTAATGGCATGCTTTTATTGCTCATTTTATGTCCTTTATTATCAGTTTGTCCTGTTTGTTTTAAATGTCTTACAACATTAAATTTAATACTGAGTATTTTGTATTAAATTATCTAATAGCCTTAATAAAATATGGCTATAATATACTATTTTTTCTAATTTTTATTAGAGGATTGGTCTTCCATGGATGACTTCATCTTACTTAATAGTTAAAGCTCTTTCTTGTTTTAAAATAAGCCAGTATCTGGTTTCACTATAGCAGCAGTGTTGATCTTAAAGTAACTTGATAATAGTGAGAAAGCAAAGAAGAAAGAGCACTCAAATCTTGAAGTGTTTTTTAGCTCAATTATAGTACACATAAAATTTTTCATGTCTCCTTCAGTTATAAAGTTCTAATGCCCACTAATTTTGGCAAAATAATCAGTTTCAGGCAGTACTACATTTATTCATGTCTGGGTCTAGCATACACATTAATACCATTTCTGCTTAATGACTCAAGACGAAGTTGTCTTTTGGTAAAATCTTGTATTCAGTAGAACTAATAGCACTTCATTTAGTTTACAGAATGCCACTACCATAAAACTGCTGAACCTCTATGAGTCAATATTAAGCATGTTTATTTGCAACTGCAAAGCCTCCAGGACTCAAATCTGTGTAATTTGTCTCATAATTTATCTCTTTTGTACACAAATAGCAACCCATTTCACAATCAAATGTTGGGACCTATTCATCTTCTCTTTTACCTTTTAGTTAAGGCAAAAGAAAAAGAAAAATTAAACATAAAACAAAAGGCATTTCTATCTTTGTCCACATAAAAGATCATAGGCAAGTCAAGCACTGCATGGAATGACTTTTGAAAAAATAAAACTTAACTCATAAAATTGTCTTTAGTACAACGACCTGTATATCTGGAAGATTCAAGATTAACTCTAGGCCCAACATGGAGTCAGATGTTAATGCAAATAAACAAAGAAGAAAAATGATTTAATATTTCTTCCCAGTACAAGTATGAAACAAAGGTGAATTGCTGTGTAGCATAAAGTAGGCAGAAATGAATCATGTGTTCAATTTCCCAAGAAGAAGATAAGGTATTTTAAAATGGCACATTGTGCATTGACATTGAAGATATTATTCCAAAATTCTAATAATAGAGCATAATCCATTTCATTTAGACTTCAGTTAAATGTGTTTTTGATGTAATAATACATTAACATAATATCCTAATAATTTAAATTATGACTTCAGGTCATGACTAATTAATCTATGGGGTTTTATTAGACTCTGATAAACTCCAGAAATAGTTGGTAAAAAGAAAAATGATTTTTTAATGACTATTTTAAAGCAGTTTAGTCTTCACAAAGAAATTTGACTCCAAAACTTCAAAATTAAAATTAAAGCATGATTTAATGTTTAACTTCTTTCATTTGTTTGGTCTGAGAATTGATAGAGACAGCTAAATAAGTGGGTGAAAGGATGCTCACTTATATGCTACTGTAATTTTTACATTGATAATTTTTCTTTAATGTGGGACTCACAAAGAAGTGGAGTTTTTAGTTTTTCTAAATGGTAGAACATTGGAGTCTCTACCAAGAAATGTTTGCATATTTTCTATATCTAATGATATTGGCAATACTCAGCTATACAAGTTAAATAACCATAAACAAGGGTTATAAGTTTTTCTAGATTCAGTCCATTTGATTCAAAGTATGAGATATCTAAGGGCAGAGTTTATACTTAAAACTTTTCAAAATGAGTGACTATGATGAATACTCCTAAATATAGTATTTTTTCCTTGAGAATAGAAAACATGAACCACAAGCCCATTGTGCAAAAAAATTCCAAACGTCAGAATCATTTAGTTGATCTAAAAAGAAAATAGGAGCAATAAAAAAATTATAAGGTAGGACAACTCGCAATTTGTCCAAAATAATGCCAAAATTTTGATGAAACTTATTCACTTATTTATTCATAAATCAAATGATAATTCATAAAATATTTCAGTTTGTCTGCAACTTAAATCCTTATTCTAACCCAGTTTTCATTGGTTGGTATTAAATTAAGTCAAGATAGAGTTTTAAAACTATTACAGGTTATTTACACACTAATGTGCCGGCTGAGAAGTTGACAAACCAGAGCCTGAGAGCAAAGCCCAGCCTGCTGCCTACTTTTCTATGTCTCAGATCTAAGGATGTTTTTTACCTTTTTAAATGGTTAAAGAAAATCAGAAGAAAAATTATACCATGCGACATATGAAAATTAGACAAAAATCAAATGTTAGAGCCAATTAATAAAATTTTCCTGGAACACATAGTTAAATTAGATATTGTAAAGAGAGAATTTACCCTAGTTATTGATCACATATTAAAGTGGTAATATTTTAGATATGTTGAATTAAATAAAATAGATTATGAAAATTAGAGTCACCTGTTTCTTCTAATATATTAGAAAATTTAATATTACATATGTATTTCACATTATATTTCTATTAGGCAGTGCTGCTTTGATATTGGTTTTGCTAGTGATCTACGAGAGAGATGGAATAACAGTTCCATGTCTCTTTTAATAGGACAAGATGCTCAATACAACAGAATAATTTTAAGGTCCTGCAAGAGATTGGAGTTACTTATACCAACAGTAACAGAGAGTATGACAAAATGATAAATGATGTTATCAGGAGTATAGGGTCCATCCAATTCAAAGCCCCTACTGCTCCTAATTCCTCAATTTCTTTTTCCTTAAGAATTGACAACATGGAAAGATTCAATGGTTTTAGAAAAGATGAGTGTAAAGGCTTTAAATAACTCATGCCTAGAGGATCACCCAAAACATCCAATATATTATTATTATGTTTTAAGTTCCAGAGCACTTTCTTCACAGAAAACTTTACTTCAAAATTAAAATCATTTATTTCCCAAGAGAACAACACTGTAATTGGAATTAACATTATGTTAAGAGCGGGTCATCTGTAAACAACAAGAAAAGGAGTGTTTTATTTAATAAATGGTGTTGGGATCAGTGTTTGGCATTTGGGGGAATCTACTTAGATCTTGTAGCAAAGACTCGTAATTTCCCCAGGATTTAGTCTCCCATTCTTTAACAATAAACCCTCTGAGTTTAGGCCTGCACCTCAATGCCCCACTGTCTTTCTCCAGCTCCCTGGCAGGCAGGGAAAGTGTGCAACTTCCTGTGCACTTTCTTAAAAAAGAAACTGCAAAATCTTTGTAAAAGAAGAATTACTGTGATTAAAGTTGGGTTGTGGGCCCTGAATCCCTGTTTACTCAAGTTTCCCCACACCCATCTCAGCCTTAAGGTAGCTTGAGAGAACCATGCAGATAAATTCTAAAAGGTAAGACTCTGAAGACAGAATTAAGCCATGGTGTGAGTTTGCTGAAGTCTTTCCATTAATGCTTCATTGTCATGAAATCAATGGCTGTTATTTAAACTTGAAATATTAAATTCAGTACCGAATCTTTTTGTGAGTAGTTCTCAAACTTCTTACTAAATAGGTAAACTTGAAAATAAGTATACATGATTTATGATAGTCCATCAATAAAAAGATACTTCCTAACCTTTATAAAATCAAACTATATTTTTTATTAACTTGATCCATAAGAAATTGCCAATTATGAAAATAGTAATTTCGCATGGTTCAACGCTGTAGATTAAAAAGATAATGATAATGGGTATAATGGCTATCCTGGCTGAAGATCTAAAAATAGTATCTCTTCCACTCTGTTAATATTATACCTCAAGCTAAAACTAACACTAGGCAGAGATACTTAGTAGAAAAATAATTATGTTGCAGAGAAGTTGGATCTGAATTATCTGGGAAAATCATGTAATTATGCAGAAGTTGGGTTCAAGTGGGCTAGTTAATGATCATCTCAGGAACAGCTGAAGATTTTGTTTAGGATATTCCATAGAACAATTTCCTACCATGGCTAGATTACGTAGCTTAATAAATTAGCTTTTGGCTAAGGGATTTAAAGTCAACTTTTCCTCCTCCTCCTGTGCTTTGAAATCAAATTTCAAAATGTCAGCTAATTTATCTATAGCCATCTTCAATGATGCAGCTTTCTAAATTGATACCATTTGATGGGGTTTCATGCTGTGGGAGAGATTTTTTTTTTTAAATAGGAAGTTTTATACACGTGCCAAACAGTCTTTCCAAAAACCAGGAGGAATATTCTTTTACATATTATCTGGAAGCCCAATAAACAAGCACATGTTTGAAAAAGACTACAATTCTTACTTCAGACTCTGCAATCAATCTTTCACACCCTGGTAATTCCAATTGGCACTGTATGAAATTCCTAATGAGATGATTAAGCAATTTCTCATATATTTCTTCCTTATTCCTGGAGATGACATTATGAGAACACATATAAGCATGAGAGTTTAAGGATAAGAATCTTGGGACATTAATTCATCCAATATCGATTGAAGACATTTTAACAATTGTGCAAGAAGCAAAATAAATTATTTAAGTCATAGTCTACATCCTAGAAGAGTTCATAGTTCAATTGGGGAGAAAAACCAGTGAGGAGTATATAAGTGGTAGTTTAAGCATGGATGTGAATACATTTTTTTAATTTGTCATCCAAATCTTTAGGAAATTAAAAAATTGCATCTTGTTTTATTCTACAGTGGAGGTAGCCAATATCTTTTCTGTTTGTCATGCCTATTGGGAACTAACTGGAACTAAGAATTTAAAGATGTGGGCCAAATTATTGTAGTAGTGAATACAGATGACGCAGTATTAGGAGGAGTTTTAAGAGGTTCTACGCTACAAAACACACTAACTTTCTTTGACTACAAATTTTTATTTGCGTGGTTATGACTTTCTTTTGTTTTGACAATTGGTGATTGTATA
Organism: Cynocephalus volans; assembly: GCF_027409185.1. Classification (NCBI taxonomy): domain Eukaryota; kingdom Metazoa; phylum Chordata; class Mammalia; order Dermoptera; family Cynocephalidae; genus Cynocephalus; species Cynocephalus volans. The sequence continues at coordinate 32,191,122 of NC_084474.1, read as the reverse complement.
GCCAAAAGGTAACTCGTACAAATTCAGAATTCAGAAACCCAGTACTGGAAAATAAATTATATGTCTTCTACCCAATCTATAGAATCCTCTCATTTTCAATACTTGTATATGGAGTTGTGGTGGAAATAGTAAACTCCAAATAATACAGTTGTGAGAAATAAAGATGAGTAGGTACGTGCAATTATTTTTTTTTTCTTTTGATGAATTTTTCAGGTCATTAATTAAGTTTATAGATAAAAACTTTGAAAACCACTGATGGCAGTAAAAATGCTATTAACACCTTGATCTGAAGACAAGTGAGCTTGTGCTTAGATAGTTTCTTTATTCCATGTATTCCAAGGACTCCTGGAACGTCAAATTCTGACTGCTCACAATTTTATGACAAGTATATAGACACCTATGCCCAAGTTATTTCTTAAGTTTCTTCGTCTAAAATTGCTCTAGATTATCTTTGTTGAAATTGAACAGTTTTAGCACCCCATTCCATTTAATAGTTTTGAGCAAAAAATGGACAAAACAATTTGAGGAAAATAACTAATCTTTTGCTATAATCATAAAGGGAACAAAACCAAACCATATTAAGGCTGATGGTTTTCAATGGTAAGTGCTGTCAGAAACCCAACAAGCAATGTAACTGACTCTTTTATTTTCAGAAATTCTTCTGAAGAATTGTATGTGTCCTAGTTCTGATTAAATTTCCTAAGTATTTTCTGTATTTGGGGCAATACCAAAAAGTTTTCTATGAACAATTGTTGAAATTTAAGAGATTAAAACATGTTATTATGTTCTTGATCTCATAAGCAAAATGAAATGTATGTTTATAAGTAGGGTTTTCTTATTTTAAAAAATGTTTGAAAATAGAAATTTTAAAGTTGTTTCTATTTTAAGACAGGCACTTGAAATAATTTAAAAATTAGAAAAGACTTCTAAAAGTCTCTGGTCATTGAATTTAACCAGGAGTTTTGGTGAAGTTTAAAAAAATATAAAATTTCACATCTACTGGATAATGGGCATAAACTTCATTGTAAGTCAATTAACTTTCTTAGGTTTATGGCCCTTTCCTTTCTGCTTTCAGGAGATAACACCACAGTCATGTGTTGTTTATTGGATTATGAGCAATTTAGAAATTTGAGATATTTTACTTTGAACATTAAGTAAAGGAATTTACCCCAGTTAGCTGACTTTTATCTTACTAGTTCTAAATATACATGAGATGGAATCTTAATGTTTTATCTTTTAGATGCCAGTTAGGTGCCATCTTTTCCTTAAGACCTTTCCTGACTCCCCTTATACTGAAGTGATTTCTACTTTATTTAATTTTACAAATCATTGTTAAAAAATTTCTATGTGGCACTTTGCTAAGAATGTAAATAAGAGAAACTCATAGTCCTCTACTCTCCTACAGGAAAGTACTTGTATTTTCTTTTAGCACTCAAATTATTCTGTGTTTCCCATTAGTTTCTAATGAAGGGCTCTTGTTTTATTCATCTCTTTCTCCCCAGTACCCAGTTGAATGACCAACTCATGGATATATTTGATGAATAGATTGTTGAAATGAATTATATCCGTTTTCATAAAAATTTATTATCTTTTGTCTACTAAAGAGGATCATTTTTTATTTTTCATGACTAAAATGGTTTTCTAACATGAGAGGTTCACTGTAATCAGTATAAGAAAGAGTTGTATGGAACAAAAATAGGGAATCTGGTATTGGCTGTTCTATAACTTTCATTATAATGTAAATCATGGCTGTCTAGTCATCCTATATCCCCACACTCTGGCACGGAATCTGGTTCGGAGTAGATGCTAACAGTGTTTTTCTTGATCAATTGAGAAAGTGGGAGAAATACAGGTGGAGTTAGTGCTCCATCCATTACTCAATGTGTGATTCGATATCTATTGTTTAATCTCCACAGCTCTGTTTTACTTTCCGGAAAAAAGATTTAATTTTTACAACAAGATTGGTGTGAACATTACCTGGGGAAAATGTTTATGAAAATGCTTTGTAAACTGTGAATCACTAAACAAGTACACGAAGGTTACTCACAATCTTAAAAGTATAAAAAAAATTGTGTTTTTCTGCATTGCTTTATATAAAAAGAGAAACCAAACAAAACAAATGCTACTTAATTTCTCTGGCACATATTTTAATGATGTGATAGAATATTTTGATTCCCTTCCCTGCCATTTCTTCCATAACATTAATAGTTTTGTTGATTCTCTGCCATTCAAATTATAGTTGTGAATACTGATATGTTTTCATAATAATGCAAAAGGTAATTAACATTTTTTTTCAAAGAATTTTCAGCTGTGAGTCAGTGTAGGGGATGGTAAATCCAAAAACATTTTTGGTGTATTTTTTCTTAACTGGGTGAGTTGTCTTAATAGAAGTCTCAATAATTAAAATAAATGCAAAAGCTTTAGTTCATCATCATTTCTCAAGTTTTATCCTATAAAATGAAATATATCACCACAAGTTGTCTATTACATGAAAAGTCAATCATCTATTTGTAGATTTGCCCTTCTTTGTGACTTTATGTAAAATTTACTCTTCATTAGGATAGTTGTCATCTAAGATTCTCTATCATGATTCTTCATTTGACTTTGAAAAAATCATTTACATGAATATCCTGACTTTCCCTATATTCTTAAATTTATACAATGCAGTCGTTCTAGCATAAGCTTGAATATCAATCCTAGGTATGTTTTATGCTTTTACCTGCACTCCCTTAGGCAAATAGATACATGAATGTTCATAGAGATGATTGTAAGTTTAACATCACAAAAAGTTTTTAATATTTAGAACTATTCATTTTTTACTCTCAGAAGTCTAAGGAGAACCTCAACATTTACCAAAAATGAATTAGGTTTTATAAATGTCAAAATATAAAATATTTATTAAATGCCTAATCAGCTTCATAACCTGAGTAATAGTTAGCAAACACAGACAGATAACAAAATGCTTCATTTTTGTGTCCAATGTCTGTTTGCTGTAAAGGTGAGACTAGTGATAATGCAGAAGACTTTCTAATTTTCATAGGGAACTTTATATGAAGATGTACTAAAACTTTCTGGTACTTTAAGGGAAAGTCAATCTTTTCTTAATGATTATCCATGGGTTATTGAATAATTAAAACAAGCTTAAAATATTTTATATTTTAGCAAATATGTCTTGCTTTTCTAGTGCAAATTTTGTTGAAAAATATTAGGTTTCTATATACAAACAAAAAATAGCAAATATAAATCAGGAATTTGGCAAGCTTAGTAAAGTAATTGGGATTAAATTCAATCAGGCTGCCTAGTGTTTTATCAAACACTAGTTACTGTTTTTTATATAAACCTTTTCATTGCTTTGAAAAACTCAAGTAGTATACAACCCTGTGGATTGAAGCCATCTGGATATATAGAGAAAGAAGATTTGAAGATAATCTTATGTATGTTGTGAATTTTTTGAATAACATCAGATTTAGCTTGACAATTTAGAGGCTCATAAGTCAAATACAACTGAATTGACTAGCCTTATAAGTCAAATTCAAGTGAGTCATCTATTTTTTGATGAATATCTGTTTCTAACTGAATCCTAGCAAATGCTCCTCATGTGGTACAATTCTAAGGGTTCAAGCTAAATAAATCATCCAATAAAGACATTTCCATCCAGAACAGATTAGGATTCTTTCTTAATGATATCCTCCATTTTTGCCAAATTTACTCAGCTTTCCTTTACCAAATATTTGTTAAGTACCTGCCACCAGGTTGCAGGCACTGTTCTGAGCACTGGAGAGCCAGAAGTGAACAAAACAGGTAATATCCCTGCCTTATGTGGTTTATATTTTAATGACGATACAGAGAGTAAAGAAAATGAGGGAAATGTATCTTCTGTTAGATAGTGATAAATTCTGAAAAAGAAAAATAAACCAGGGAAGGGGGATAGGTAGTGTGAGATATGTTTGTGAAATTTCAGAGAGTTGGTTAAGGGAAACCCCACTGAAAATTTGACATTAGGGTAAAGACCTGAGGTAAGTGAAGGAAAAAACCATTTGAAAATCTAAAGAAAATATCAGAAACAGAGAAGAAAAAGTACAAAGGCCCTGAAGTAGATGTATATTCAATAAGTTGGAAAACTAGCAAGGAGGCCAGTGTAACTGGTGTGGAATGGGTGAGAGAAGACTAGTAGGAACTGGAGGTTGGAAGGGTAAGGAGGTGGCGGAGAATCATGCAGATGCTTATGGTTACTGTTAAAAAGGTTGATGTTACTCTGAGAGTGGTCAAAACCACTTAAGGATTTTGAGTAGAACTGACATCATCTGACTTAGATTTAAAGAGGATTTTTTTCATGATATGGTGACAATGGAGAGAAAGGACACATGAATGGAAGAAGGAATGCCAATTTACTCCCCACTGAAATCATGCAGGGGAGAGAGAACAGTGGCTCAGACTGGGATGGAAGCAAAGCTAAAAGAATGTGAAGAACAACCGAACATGTGAGACAAAGAGAAGTGTGATGGATGACATCGAATGGACAAATGAAAATGCAAATGAATCAAGCAAATGGAAACATGGAAATGCCACTCCTGAAATGGAGAAAAAAAAATGTGGGTTAAACAGGTTTAATTGAGGATGAGGATATATGAAGACCTCAGTTTGAGAAGTCTATTAGGTATTCAAGGGGAATGTTTAGTTGGCAAATAGTTATGTGAGTCCAAAGTGCAAGTGAGAAGTCTGTGTTAGAGACATACATCTGAGATTTACCAGCATCTAGAGAGTTTTTAAATCCATGAGAGTAATTATATCACCAAGAGAGTAAATGCAGATATAAAAAAATGAAGTCTGTTTCTAAGAGTGGAATTTTGGGGTCATATGGTAACTAGATTTAATCATTTGAGAAGTGGCCCGACTGCCAAAGCAGCTGTACCATTTTATATACCTGTCACCACTATGAGGATTCCAATTTGTTCACATCATTGGTAATGCTTGTTACTATCTGACTTTTTGATCTTAGTGGGTGTGAAGTAGTATCTCATTGTGATTTTTATTTGAGTTTGCCTGACGACCAGTGAGGCTGAGAATCCTTCCATGGGCTTATTGACCATTTATATATCTTTGGGGGGAAATATCTACTCAAATAATTTGTCCTTTTTAAAATTGGGTTGTCTTTTTATAACTAAGTTGTAAGAGTTCCTCATTTATTCTTGATACAATTTCCTTATCAGATATGATTTACAATGCTTTTTCTCATTCTGTGGTTTGTCTTGTCACTTTCATGATGGTGTCCTTTGAAGCACAAAAGGTTTAAATTTGATAAAGTTCAATTTTTCTGGTGTTTTTCTTTTGTTGTTCATGCTTTTGGTGTTGTATCTAAGACGTCTCCAAATCCAAAGTCATAAAGACTTTACCTTGTGTTTTCTTCTAGGAGTTTTGTAACTTTAACTCTTACTTTTAGGTATTTGATCCACTTTGAGGTTTTTTTTTTTTTTTTTTTTTTTTTTTTTTTTTAATATGGTGTGAGATAAGGGGCTAAGTTCATTCGTTTGGATGTAGGTATCCAGTTGTCCCAACATCATTTGTTGAAATGACTGTTCTTTCCCCATTAAATTGTCTTGACACACTTGTTTAAAATCAGTTGATGATATCCTAGAAATATACCCAAGAAAAATTAAAACATACACTTACTCAAAAACTTATATATGGCTATTTATAGCAACATTATTCATAATAGTCAAAAGAAGATAGATATAACCCAAATGCCCACCAACTGATGAATGGATAAAAAAAATGGGGTGTTAGCCATACAATGGCATATTATTCAGCCATAAAAGAAATGACGAACCTATGCATGTCACAACACAGATGAACCCTGAAAACGTAATGCTAAGTGAAAGAAGCCAGTTACAAAAGATCAAATATTATATAAGTCCATTTATATGAAATGCCCAAAACAGGGAAATGCATACAGACAGAAAGTTGCATAGCACATTGCAGGCCATAGGGGAGAGTAGCAAGGAAATAGCTAAAGAGCTTGTGGTTTCTTTCTGAGGAGTTGATGTTCTTATGTTCCAAGTGTTCTAAATATTCTAAATTTAACTATGGTGATGGTTGCACATATTTGGGATTATACTAAAAACAAATGAATTGTATGCTTTAAATTGGTGAATTATAAGATATGTAAATTATATTGCAATAAAGTTGTTTGAAAAGAGAGAGAGGTCTGCGGAAAGGTCAAAGGATGCTTCAATATTGATGGTCAGAGAAGGAGATCGATGGAGGAAAAACTGGAAGGAGCCACTACAGAGGAAGGTGCAAAACCAGGCAACTCTATTAGGCTAGTAGCTAAGTGTGGAAAAAATGGTTCAGGGAAGGAGTGATCAAACGTATTAAGCATAAATTTAACCAAGAGGTTAAATAAGGAAGGATTAAAAATTGACCACTGCATTTACCACAGTGAAGGTTAGTAATTTGATAATAGCCATTTTGTTGCAGTGGTGAAAGCAAAAGCCTGATAATAGCAGTTTTAAGAGGAAAAAAGGAGGGAAGAATTTGCTATCAGGGAGTAAAGAACTCTTTGAAGGACTTTCGCTATAAAGGAAAGAAGAGGAATGAGAAAATACCTAAAGGGTAAATTGAAATCTGGAGATTTTTTTTTTTTTAACGTTTTTGATGCTGGTGGGAGTGATTTCTTAGAGAGAAGAAAATTGATGACATAGGAGAGAGAGAAATAGCTGAAGCACTGTCTTTGAGTAGCGAGAAGGGATAGGATCTTGTGCACAGGTGCAGAGCAAACACACTGTGAGTCCTTCCATCTTTGGGGGGAAGAAAGTAGAGCATGTGAGCACAGATGCAAACAGGTGTGTATATTTGGTGGTAGGTGCTTATGGAAATTGGTTGGTTCCAATTTCTCAAATTCCTCGTGTAAGTCTGAGGATTAGGAAGTAGAGTTGCAGGCTTGATGAATGAGAATGTATAAAATAGCCATTAGGAGAAAGGGAAAGTAAATGGACTGTAAATAAATAGCATGATAGCCAGGCAGCATGAAAGGCCCTCTTGAAGTTATTGATCATGGATTCATGAATTCAAAATGAAAATAGTACAGTTGTGAGCTTTTTTCCTCTCCCTGTGTTTATGTGTGTTGGTACAGAAGAAGGGCAAGCAGAAAGATGGCTGGTGGTTTAGTCAATGGGGTAAAGTGATGCTGGAAAAAAGCAGAAAAATGCAGGGTGATTTAAGGAGTAACTATAATGATTGATAGGGAATTTAAGCTGGAAGATAGATGTGAGAATATATGGGGTGAAGGATGGTGACAATGTGGTGGGTCCTGGTGTAATCAAAGGACGGTTGGAGCAAGGGCACTAGAGTAACTGTGATTGAAAGGTAAGAGGTGGCAGTCAAAGAGAGTGGAGAGTATGAAATGAAGATCTGGGAGGATTAGCAAGGTATCTTTTACTCCCTTCAGGCTCAGAAAGGTGTGAAAGAGGAAACATCCACCACTGGAACGAGAAATGCTAAGGAAGCAGGTATGATCAGGTGAGACCCAGTCCCCAATGAGAGCAAGAAATTTTAAGGACCAGTTAGAGGAAAAGTTGAGGATGCAGATTAGTTAGCTTACAATTACTTTAGGTTTCAAAAAGGCATGGAGCAAAGGTTTCAGAGAATGGAGAAGAAGGGAGAAAACAAACAGAAAACATAAGGTAAAGATGTCTATAGGGATCGTGATGACCTAGAATCATGAGATGCTTATGATGACAGTTAAGACCATCAATAAAGGGCATGCTAATTTAAGTCCTGGTGATGGTTATAGATGGTTATATCAGACTATGAGCGAGGATCAGGAGGGATGAGAGCTCTCTTGCCAGGAGCACACATTTCTGAACCTTCAACTGATTCCTGCTGATGGATATCTGGTGTTTTGCAGAGAGGCAGGCTCATTTTGCAAATGGAGACAGGAAAAAAGCAGTACTGATATATTATTCTGAGCCTCTCTTGGCTGATGAACATGGTGGGATGCAGAGGGGTAGTCTTACAAACTCATAGATCCTACTTTTATAGAACTTGACCTGAAATACTTCTGTGAAAGTTAGATTCCGTAAGAATCATATCTTTACAGATAGTATTATAAGATCAAATGATTGTTAATTATCTCTACTTTTTAACTTGCTACTTTGTCAGCCTGATATCAGGTTTATGTGCATGCCACCACCTTCCTCATTTTACAAACTCTCATGATAGAGAACATAAAGACATATAATTCTTCTCCAGAGTATGGCACAGCCGAAAAATAGGAAGACCCTGGGTAAATGATGATTTCATGGAGGCACCATACTAGACTGAAGCTACTTACTCTGGAGTATATATGAAAGGTTAAATATTTGTGAGTTAGAGTCGTTGTAATTGCATTTCTGTTACAAGTTGCTGAATGCAGTATCCACCTGGTACACCTTCAAAAATCTTCATCATTTTCTTTTTCTTGTCATGTTGTCCGTGATCTCTAGTGATATGTAAATAGTAGACACTATAGTTGCATTTAGTAAGGCTGTTTTCTACTTACCCTCACCTCAACACTAACCCATTCCCTTCTTTCAAGGAATATGGTAGAATTATGTTTCTCTTCTGCCTTGAGGAAGAAATGACCATTGGACCTGCTTTGGCCAATGAAATACAAGCAGAAATCACCTTCTGTAAGTAAATCTTAAAAAGCCGGTGTGCAATTCAGCATATATTTCCTTATTTCCTGCCACATTAGCTGGATATATTACAGATTATGGACACATCATCAGCTTGGCTCACTGAGCAAAGATGATGTGCGGGACAGCCCCTAGTGACCACAATGGGTGTGTAGTGAAGATGAGAAATAACTCTGTATTTTTTTAAACCTTCAAATCTGGGGCTTGTTTGTTATTATATCTTAATGTAGCTTATTCCATAAGCATAGTGTACTTTCTTGTTTTGCTTCTGATTTTAAAGAAAAGCATCTACTGTTTCTCCGTTCAATGTGACATTTTTCTGTATTTTAGGGATATGTGGTTTAGGGGTATTCTCTTATCTTTGTAATTTAGTTTTTACCTATTTATTTAGTTTTGCTGTGCTGATTTCTTTTCAAAAAATTCTTAAGTTGAATACTTTGTTCATTTTCTGTTAATCTGTCCCATTTCTTGATAGATATATTTAAATCATAAATTTCCCTCTAAATATTGCTCTATATCTCACAATTTTCAACATAAACTCCTTTAAAGAGCATTCTGCTCTAAGTATTTTGTATGTTTCCTTATGATTTTTCTCTTCTAACAGAACAGTTATTTAAAAGTATGCTGTCCAGTTTACAGTAAACAGATTTCTTTTTTAATTTCCTTTAGTTATTAGCGTCCAATTTTACTGAATTTTGATGAAAAAAAACATAATATGGTGTTGATTTTTTAAAAATACATCATAATTATTTTTACTCTAGTATAATAAAATTTTGTGAATGCTTGAAAAGTGTGTGCAGTCTTGGTATGCTGAGTGTAGAGTAGTCTTGGTATGCTGAGTGTAGAGTTTATAATCATGTTATTCAGATCTTTTTTTCTTCTTAATTTGGACTTTGTGGTCTTGATCTATCAATTTCTGAAAAGGATGTGTTCAAGTCTTCAACTAGGATTGCTGACTTACTTGTTTATCCTTGCAATTCAGTAAGTTGCATTCAGTATACTCAAAGCCATCAACAGATTATTTCATTCATCAAATACTGTTCACTACACTGAGTCCCTTGAAAGCAGAGACTGTGTTTGTCGCTGTACCATTCAAAATAGGAAGTACAAGGTTGAATTGTATGGTATGTGAATTATATCGCAAAAGAGTTGTTAAAAAATTTGCAAAAAAAAAAAAAAAAATACAAGGGCTGAATATAGTACACCTGTATTAGTCCTTTCTTTGTATTGCTGTAAAATAATACCTGTAACTGGGTAATTTATAAAGAAAAGAGGTTTATTTGGCTCATGATTCTGGGACAACTGCATTTGTCACAGACCTCAGGCTGCTTCTACTCATGACAGAAAGCATAAGAGCAGCCAGCAGGTGCAAGATCAAATGGAGAAGGGAGGGGGAAGAGAGAGAGAAGGAGGGAGGGAAGGCATCAGTGCCCTTTAACCAGCCAGCTCTCACAGTAGCTAGTAGAGCGAGAACTCACTCCACCACCACCGCCCCTGACCCATGACCCAAACAGCTCCCAACATTGCCAAGTTGGGGATCAGATTTCAACATGAGCTTTGGAGGGACAACATATCCAAACTCTATCAACATCCTTAATTCATTTTTGCTGAACTTTAATAAGAGAATATTAATGCAAATTTAATTTTAGAATTTTTCCCATGAGAGTTATATGCTTGAATTAATACATCTCCACACTTTCCTTAGTATCTAGTAGTGGTATAAAATATGCTTGTGAAACCAGTGTGTGGAGAGAGAGAATCTAACTAATTTATAGGAAGATTTAACCTGTAGATACATTTTTTGTAATCTAAGCAAGTGAGAATGATGGCTGTATTTAAATATTTTTTCATAACTGTTTGTTAAACATACAAAATAACAAGACAAAGTCATTAATAAACATTACAGAATCTGACTGATTCTAGCAATCCTACTACAAATAAAGATTTTTTTAAATTCTTGTATATAATTACTGATGGAGTTTGGATGTGTTGTCCCCTCCAAAACTCATGTGGAAATTTGATCCCCAATGTGGCAGTGTTGGAAACGGAGTCATGGGGGTAGATCCCTCATGAATGGATTAATGCTCTCCCTGGGGGAGGGGGGATTAATGAGTGAGTTCCCACTCGATTAGTTACCGCGAGAGCTCATTGCTTAAAAAGACCCCGGCACCTTCTCTCTTGCTCTTGCTTCCTCTCGCCATGTGATCTGCTTGTACCCAGCAGCTGCCTGCCACTTCCATCATGAGTAGAAGCAGCCTGAGGCCCATGCCAGATGCAGCTGTCCCAGAATCATAAGCCAAATAAACCTCTTTCCTTTATAAATTACCCAGTATCAGGTATTTCTGTTATAGCAACACAAAACGGACTAAAACAGTTACCTTCCATCAGTATAATAATTAAGGATAAATATTTCACATTATTTCACAGATATTTTCTTCATGAGTCAAAAAAGATCATGAACTTGATCCTTAAATATTTATTGAGCACTTACTATGTACAGTAGAAAATAATAAAGTCAAAAGTTTTTCCCTCATGCATCACACAACCTAGGATGAGTAGACAGAAAATTAAATATTCCAATAACGAATAATATAATGTCCATTAATTTCTATGAAGAAAATTGGGGGAAATAATAATATTAGTGAGCAATGAGGCAGGACTACTTTAATTATAGTGATTTTTGCGAAGTGATAAAATTTTACCTGAGTCTTTAATGATGAGAAATAGGAAGTCATACAAAAAGTTGGTGGATATTCTCATCATTTTTCACTGCAAGTATTAAAATCTGACTTACTGAATTTTTTTCTATTTCAAAAATCAATATTATAAGCAAAGTCTATAGGTTTAATATCACTGAGTACTTTTCCTCCCGGCCAAAGTGGAGATTTTTACAAAGAGGCACTGAAGATTTCCATAACTTATAAAATATATGTCCATCATGGGCATAAATGACCATTTTGGAGAATACAACAAGAATTCACATGTATATGCTGTATTTTATGTCCTTAAGTATTTAGTAATTTTATTTGAATAATGCTCCTAATTTATTTTGAATAACCTGTGCATAGGCCTCTGTCTTAATGATATTTGTCACATTACATATTTAATCATAGGTAAAGAGGATAAACAAAATGATAATGTATTCATTAAAAAAGCATATTTAATTAAATTCTTTAAAAAGTACACTATCTTTTTTCATATGAACTCATAATTAATGCATGTGGCAATAAAACTTGTTAGTACATTATTTAGACTTTGTTCTTTCACCTTATCTCAACTCCTTTTTTTCTTTACAACCTATTCCCAGTACCAAATATTAATTTAAATACAGTATGACAATGACAAATTATTTCTGCCTACAAATGGAAAAAAATAAATAGTTCATGCAAAATTTAAAAGACACTATATATCTGTAGTTATCTGAATCTCTAGCTGAACCCTTAGAGAAGATGAGATTAAGTTTTGCCTACATCTCTGTTTTGAGTTTTAGAAACTTATCAAATGTGCTTGTCTCCAAAAACTCATTTTGATAAAAGTTGTGTCTCATCCTAAAACCTCTTGCCTTAATCCTTTGAAGACATGTAAAAATTATCTCTTGACCAACATTACGAGTATTAGAGGAAAGTGAAGTATAACAGTCAGTCTATCAATAAGTATCTATCTTTACTCTGATGGAGAATACCAGGAAATTTTATGAAGAATGGTACTTCCTGAATAGGGAAGGCAAAATGAAAATGGAACATCCATGACCGGAAATGACAGATAATGAAAGATAAGAAAAAAATGCAGTCTTCCTTATTCAATGCAACTTTCTTTTCCAAAATATTTGTTTGGAGCCCTTGTCTTGCAATAGAATTGTTGTGCTTCCAAACAGTATTCTATGGTCAAATGAGATAATTATTGGATAATATCTCCTTCTATGGATACATAATGTATACCTGCATTATGAAGACTCCAAGAAGTACAGTCAAGAAATGTATTTTTCTTTGTTTCCCAAATTCATGTAATACTAGAATATTTCTGCCACCAACTCACCCACTCAACTGTGCACCTGATGGCATGGCTCTGCCAGACACAAGACTAGAAAGCTCTATGCTGACTTGCCTTTCAACTCGGCCGACATCTTTCATACTTTATGTCATTGGGTATAGCACCTCTGCAAGTTCCTTAGCCTGCTCCAGGACTTGGACACACACTCCTTAAAAGAAAAAAGTATTCACAGTGGGTCAACTTTGAAAACCTGAAAAATCAGAGTTCAAAGCAGAAAAGTTTTCTAGATAGAAATATCTGCAGACTATAAGATGTAACTTGATCACTATTACCAGAACTTTCTAAGTATGAATTTAGAAAAAATAAAGCCTCTTTCAAAATAAAAAAATTTAAAAATCACAAACTTAAAGGACTCAGAATTTAAGTAGTGATTTCATAAATTTTTGTTTAAATTTCTTTACCTTTTTTTAAAAAAACTAATACTGGCTTCTTATTTTAAATATTGTTTTTGAAAAATCTTATTTTATGTATTTCATTTTTGTTATTGTTTTGGCAAATAACTCAGCCAAGGCTTATCAAGCTGTGATGAGAAAGGTATTTCAGAGAACTGACAGACTAATCACACGTTGAATGGCAGCATACAGAAAATGAACACTGGCCTAGAAGTTAAGAGATGTGGTTTCCAGTCTTGCTTTGCCACTAAATAGCTAGGTAATTCAATGCAAATCAGTCAGCCTTTTCCTCATTCATAAAATGAAGATAGTCGCTGAATAACCTGAGTTGTTGCTTTTTTCTATAGTGTCTTATGATTTCATACACAGGAAACTAATATTCTGAAGGCTATTTCTAAGTAATAAGTGGGACTTCCACAGAACAAATGTGATTGTCAAAGTGCCCCATTCCAATGTGGCTTGAATTTATAATAACAAAAATTAGTATGTGTTAAAAATGTTTTACAGCTTATGCAAATTTTTTCAAACATCATATCAGCTCCTAAAATTGCCCTGTGTTTTAGATATTATCATTTCCATTTTATGGGTAAGGAAAAATAGTGTAGACAAGTTAAATTTCTTGTCTATTGGTCACAAAGGGAGAAAAACATGGGCTAAAGCTCAAATTTAGATGTCTCTCTGGCTCCAAACCAATGCTTTTCCCACAATGCCTAGGGGTTTTTTACTAGTGCATGCAATTATTCAGTTGTGTCAAATCACACTGTGATAACTGCTTCTTGCTATTCTTTATTTTTAAAAGGAAGCTCTCTCTCTCTCTCTCTCTCCCCCCCCCGCCCCATTTTTTCTAAAGAGCAAGTTGTACCAGAAAGCATTCTTGAAGTTTCCTTCTCAAGGTGGAGGCTTCTTTTGTTTTCCACAACCTATGCAGTCTTGATCTGCCAATGCCTCTGTTGCAGATGTGTTAAGAAGACTATGAGGCTGATAAAGTGTTGTGTTATTAACTCTGACCTGCTGTCATAGTATTCAGACTGATCTAATTATAACTACATTGCAAAATAACCCATTTTCCCTTACAGTATGTGTTTTTATACGGTAATACATCTGCTTAGCACTGTGGGTTGTCTAATTTTAATCCACTAAAGTCATGAACAACATGCAGTTGAGGCACCTCTTAGAATTTGACCAGCTGTTAGGAGTTGAGTGATACGTCACCTGTGCACGTCTGCTGTGGATGTCAACCCAGTACACTTGGTTCCTCACATGAGTTCTCTTTGTGTACCAAAACAGAGCTTTTAAACAGTCACTAATAAGTACGGATGCATCCCTTGGGATTGTATCTGTGCAGACATAAGGACAAAGTAACCGTTATATAAATACTCCAGTTACTTAAAGCACTTCAGTATTATCTAATCCACAATTCAATACATTAATTACATGGCACCCACATGAAGTATACAAGTGCTTTTATTTCCACAGGCAAATCAAAGTAATTAAGTTAATTTTAAGGAAATTACATGAAATGAGGTTGCAGGGGGAAGTCAACAATATGTATGGCAAGACTGGAATGAAAGATTCTTGATACCCAGTTTTAAACTCTAAGTGTGGTTTCATGGTCTATGCAGCACCCCAAGAGTATTGTTTAGTTAGAAAAGAGTCAGGGGCATAATCTTTTTATAAGATCGTCAACCAATTTTGTTACAAAAGACTATTGTTTAAAAGCATCAGTATATTGAAAGGATGAACAAGGAACTTGAATTCCAGAGAGTTTATTGTGGGATTTATCCAAACATGTTTGTGCATACATGGGTGCAGAATTAAGTGAGAAGCTGTCTTACTTTTAAAGCTATGAACTTAAGTCTCCTTTGAAGTGAAAGCCTATTTTACAACAAATTTTTACTAAAACTTTCCTGAATTACTTTCTTATGTAAAATTATTTTCTTGTGCTTTCACCATAATCTTGTAAAAGAAGAAAATTTTAAAAGCCATCTGGCTACGTTGGTGGTGGACATTTTAGAACACAGTATTTGTGTAATGTAAATATATTTATTGTGTTTATGAGTCTAATATGAAAGGAACCCCTGTAGGGCCTGCAATTTAAATATTTTCATATAATTATTTTGTGTCTATGTTTTCATCCAAATTATCACATTCTGTTAAGTTTGCTCAAAAAAACGAATGGAATGATGAGAAAGTGCTGAAGATGCAGCCATACTAAGTACAAAGAATAAGCTTAAGTGAGGTGTACACACAAAAGCTATGTTTTCTTTTCTTTCTTTCTTTTTTTTTTTTCTTTTTTAATTGCAACTGGTCAGTACAAAGATCTGAACCCTTGACCTTGGTGTTATAACACCATGCTCTAACCAACTGAGCAACCCTATGTTTTCATTCAATTTGGAGAGAAGAGTTTAATTCAAAGGCCATCATGCATGGGATATTCCCAGTGAAGTAAATCTGAATTTGTAAGCCTAGAAGGAAATGCTATGATAAAATTCCAAACATTCAAACTTGACTGTGAGGAAGATTCAGAACAGCATATTTTAGTCCTTTCAAAACACAAGTACACCCAAATCTTAGAAGGGAGTGTGTTTTTTGTTTATTACACACTAGGCATAAAGATTTAAATTACATTATCAACCAGGGAAAAAAATTTTTTCCAGTATGTTCAGTTATTTTTTTTTATGTCTTAAGTAATATTTCCAGTGCTTCAATGGGTCCTGAGGAGAGTTAAAAGTTATTGTCAAGAAATGTGTGCTTAAATTTTTACCCTTAGAGACTCAAACAATTTGTTTACAAGAGCTAGTGATTTCTGCATGGTACCAGACAACTCTGAACAGCTCTGCCAAAGATTCTGACACCATGCAGAGAACAAAAGCCACAAACCTCAAAGTCAACACAAGTGGAAGATGCAGAAGTAGTAAAACAAAGATGTAATAGGAGCATTAAATTGAAAGGAGACAATTGAAGTTATCTATCCCTCTGGGTGTCTCTCCACATTTTCCCTCTCCCCACTCCATTATCTGACAGACGAAGAAACAGAGAAGTGTCTACAGCATTGATGATTCATTCAGGAGTTCGTGCATACCTTTTAAGACAAATATGTATATATCTTCTCAAAATACTGGGAAAACTTATTGAATCCTTGGAATGGCTTTGACATCTCAGAAGATTCTAAATACTAACAAACTTTTTCATAGAGTTAGAAAAATAATATTCAAATTAATACAGGCAGTCCCTGATTTACCATGATTTCACTTTTGATTTTTCAATTTTCTGATGGGTTTATTGGGGTATTAAATGCATTTTCAACTCACAATACTTTTGAGTTACAATGGATTTATCGGCTGCAACCCCCTCATAAGTTGAGGAGCATCTGTAGAGTAGTCCCTCCTTATCCACGGTTTTGCTTTCTGCAGTTTCAGTTACCCACCAGCAACTGATATGAAAACATTAAATGGAAATTTTTTCAGAACTAAATTATTCATAGGCTTTAAATTGCATGCAGTTCTGAGTAGCATGATGAAATCTCATGCCTTCCCACTCCGTCCTGCCCAGGACATGAATCATCATTTTTACAGCTGATCTATGCTGTGAACACCACCAGCCAGGTAGTCACTTAGTGGCCGTTTCAGTGATCAGATAGACTGTCATGATATCGCGGTGTTTGTGTTCAAGTAATCCTTATTTCACTTAATAATGGCCCCAAAGTGGAAGTGTAGTGATGCTGGCAATTTGGATATGCCAGCGAGAAGACATAAAGTGCTCCCTTTAAGTGAAAAAGGAAACTCCACTTAAAGAAACACAAAAAATCACATGCTGAGGTTGCTAAGGTAAGAATGAATCTTCTATCCCTGAAGTTGGAAAGAAGGATAAAAAAGTTTATTCTACTTTTGCTGTTGCACCTTGAACTGCATAAGTTATGGACACAATGCATGATTAGTGTTTCATTAAGATGGAAAAGGAGGGTTGGCCAGTTGACTCACTTGGTTAGAGCACTGCCTTCTAACACCAAAGTTAAGGGTAGTTAAGGGTTCGGATCCCTGAACGGGACTTTGACCAAAAAAAAAAAAAAAAAAAAATGGAAAAGGCATTAAATGTGTAGGTGGCAAACAGGAAAAGAAATGTATTCTGATTGATGGCGATTAGGTTTGGTACTACCTGAGGTTTCAGACATCCACTGGGGGTCTTGGAAAATATCTCCCAAGGATAAGGGTAGACTACTGCATGCAAATATTTGCTATGCATATTATTGTTTCTGCACATTTTTATTTCCAAGGCCTCAGGGCTATATTCATAGTCATGGCCTAGGGAAGATTAAACCATCAGCAGTAAAAAATGATTTGCTTTTTTCCTACAGCACCCCAGCATACAAAAGTTTATAGGAAATTTAAAGTAGTCTAGTCCAATCCTCTCTTTATGTAGATAATAAAATTGCAAATAAAATGGATAAATTTTTCTGCCCAAAGGTCTAGGGCTAGAACCTGAATTCTTTGTCTCCAAATCTATTCCTCTTCCTACCATGCCACAGTATTTCACTCATTCTGACAGGCAATGAAGATAATTGTGTTCAGGTGGGAGTGGAGGAGTCAGTAAGAGGCCCTGCATCAGCTCTAAGACTCGCATTTTTCAGGGAGGAAATGCCCA
Organism: Cynocephalus volans; assembly: GCF_027409185.1. Classification (NCBI taxonomy): domain Eukaryota; kingdom Metazoa; phylum Chordata; class Mammalia; order Dermoptera; family Cynocephalidae; genus Cynocephalus; species Cynocephalus volans. Next base: position 32,173,364 of record NC_084474.1, on the reverse strand, counting down.
GAGGCTCATGGTGTATTTTTTATTCCTTCCTATATATAAATTGCTCTCCTAAACCAAAGGCTAAATGGAAATCACTATTTTAATTATTTTAAGCAGTAGCAGTAGATTGTGTGCAGTAAAGATCCATTACATCATGTACATCCTTGTTAATGTGTATAGATAAAAGCAGCTCAGATTTTATTTTTTTAATTCACAAATCATATATAGAGAATTTAGTAACAAATAAAATTTTTCAATCTGCTTTCTGTTTCCACCAGCCAAGTACAACTCTTGTCTCGTTCTCTTTTCTAATGGCCTCTTACAAGGCATGAAGCTGTTGGACTTTTTTGTATAACATTTGACATTCTTAAATAATCAGAATCTTGATTTTTTGCTTCACTAATTTACTTCTCTCTTCCTATTTTGGAAATGCCAGAATGAGATATGGGTAAGCCTTGTTCCTGTCCTCAAGGAGGATCCCCTTGCTGGAGTGTATGTCCAAACTTGCTCCTACTTTGTTTTTGACAATTCAGGTCTCTTCTCTCACTCCATCTGCGTCTTCCATCAACATCAGTGTTCTGTCCTTAGATTAATTCTCTTTCCACTTTCCAAAAATCTGAGGATTTTTGTATATTTCCGTGATTTCAAAAAGGATCTATGTTGATTGTTTCAGGAACTGGCAGTCTAGGCACTTCTATCTTGTTGGCTGATTTGGGCTTGTTTGCTGATTTATGACTTCAGCCTGTACTTTTCATCTGATCTTTGCTTCCATATGTCCATTCAGACTCTGGACATCTTTTCATTGATGATTTCTCAGTCTTTCAAATTCACATCCACAACAAAACTTGGTTTCTTTCTTCCAAGGCTTGTTTATCCTCCTGAATTTTTGTCCACATTAAATTGCTTTATTCTTCAGTGGTGGTCTAAACCAGATAATTCATTCTTGACTATACCCACTTCATTAGGCTTTTTATATATAATTGGGATCCTTTAGTTCTCATGGACATATTTCTAGAATCTACCCCCATCCCATCATCTCACCTATCATATCCTAGTCAAGGTCCTTATTCTGTCTCAAGATTAAATTAATAGCTACTCCTAACATTTGAGGCTCTGGTTAGCTACTCCCAATTTTTTAAAGGATAGTAATATATATAAAGTGACCAATAAATATAAAATTCTTTGTGGAAAATAACCACTCTCAGGAAGAATACATGCAGTGGAGGTGACTTTGTCATGGAAATGGTAGAAATAATATTATAAAATATGTGGACTAATCTCTGATGCATACTAAAATAATTTGAGTCATATTTAATTTTGACACTATTAGAATCAACTTTTCAACACTACTATAAATGTAATATTGATAAACTAAGATTGCATAATTCTGGTCTGCTTTGGCTAGTGTTTTCCATTAGCCAGATATTTACAGGATTCAATTTTAATCATCAGTATCACTTATATAAGTCCATGGATTTTAGTATGAGTTTTTTTTGCTCATGTTACTGCTAATATAATATATACAAAAATCAGTTGCTGATATATGTATACATCTAATTAAATCTTTTTTAACTACTTACAAGAGAAGAAATTATCAAAATTAAAACTACACTTTTGAGATCTCGTTTGTCTGGTCTATGAATACTAAATTTTACTTAAAAATTCTACCTTTTTTGATAAAAACTAACCTTCATTTTTTGATTCACTTTAAAAGGGCAAAGATCAAAGCCAAGATAACATTGTAAAGTAGATCATTTTTATTAGAAATTATAGCCTTAGATAGAAGTCCGAAAAAAGTTAAAAAAAAAAAAAACCTCTAATAAAGAAGGACTGACAGCCAAACTTCTAAACATTTCACTAAATATCAAACCCTAAAGGTTTTTCACTCTCACCTCAGAGCTCCCATGTAATGGCTCTCATAAGTCATGTCAGCAGGGGCTGCTTGACAGGGTTGTCATAACTCTGCAGTGTCATTCTTCAATTTACTCATGTGTTCATTGTGTACTAAGGAATAAAAAGTCTTGTAGGTGACCGCATTAGGCCCAGAAAGCCAATATCAAGGAACAAGTTTTTATCAGAAAAAATGTTTCTGGCTACATACCTATAGCCACAGATATTACACATTAAATCCAACAATTCCATGCCAAAATTTAAATAAATGTAATTCTAAACCTAGTATAAACCAGATTTCAGTAATATTAAACTTGAAATGTGAAGTGTAATCAACTTAGTCATTTAGAGATAAAGATTCATTAAACTATGCATTTTAGAACATATTACCTTATGTTTCACCTTCATCAAAAGTCTTCAAAAGTACATGAAATTTCTGTTTCTTTTCAAAGTCCTCTCCCATTCCCAATTTAGAAAGGAAAGTATTATATTGCTTTCTTTTTACCTCAAGTAATGTAGTTTTAGTTGAACGTGGAGCCTGAAATCTAGTTTTGACCTTTGATTGTGACTTTCAGCCTAAGAATAAACTTAAGGCAACAACAGGAGTGAGACTTTGAGAGGGGTTATTTTCCAGGTCTCCCTTTGCTATGTGGAAGTCAATTGGTTGGCGTCAGGAAAGACAAGGTTATGTCTAATCACAATTTTAGCAATGCATGCTGTTATAAGGCAGTGGTATCAGAAGGAATGTAAAGAAACATTAAGAAAAAAAAAGTAGAGTATCGGGAAGATTTGAAGGATCTCTAACTAAAGCAGCTGCACTCATAGATTATAATAAACTAGCGCTGACCCTAGACGCCTCAAGTTTCAGATGCCCGAGACTGACAGTTGGCCTGGAATAGATAATCCTGCTAACCCAACATGATTCTGAATTTACTACACTGAAGGGGATCAGTCCTTCTCATATTCCTGTGAAGATGTAAGAAACAGGCGTTTTTCGTGTTTGAACAACCTTGCTCATTAGGAAGCAACAGATGAAATCCACAGATATGAGATGGGTTTACCCACTGTTATGTCTATTTTTCTTTAATGCAGATTTTGTGTCAACTGCTAACACATATAGGTCATCAAGATACTATTTAGCAAGAAAAAAAATTTACCGTATTAACTCATTCTCAACAAAGCAAAACATCAATTAGAAAATTGTGTTTTAAAAATTACAAGATACACGTTTCAGTTAATGTTTTGTTATTGTTGTTCATGGTCTTGTTTGTATATGAACAATGCAAAAAAAAATAATAGTAATTATTTTATAGTAATGCAAGATAGCCAAGAAACTAAAATGGTGTAAGTCATACAGAGGATACATTTGCTTAATTAAAACAACAAATAAAAATCAGAATTAAATGTATTGATTTCTAGATACTATACTAAGCTAAAGAGACAAATCTTTAGCAATTCTTCTTATGCTGGTATATTAGAAGTGAGGATTTCCAAATGCACATAAGCATTTTTGGAAATTATTTTTATTTATTTATTTATTTTTATAGAAACATAGTTGATTTTATATATATATATATATATATCTGTAGGGTGCAGAGTTAAATATTAATACCTGTGTGTAATATGTGATAAATCAGGATAATTAGTATATTTAATCTTGTACAACATAATCATTTTTCATGGCCATTTATCAATTCCTCCTTTACTCCCCTGTCCCCCAACCTCTGGTAACCTCAGTCCTGTTCTCTCCTTTTGAAAGTTCAATGTATTTATGTGATTGTTGCATCTTTCTTTCTTTCTTTCTCTATTTGTTTATTTTTTAGTTTCCATCTATGAGTGAGAACATGCAATATTTTTCTGTGCCTGGCTTGTTCCACTTAGCATGATTTTTTCTAAGTTTATCCATGTTGCTGCATATGGCAGTATTTCATTCTTTTTAACAGCACAGTAGTATCCCATTGTGTACATATACCACATTTTCCTTACCCAGTCATCCATCAACAGACATTTAGGTTGGTTCCAACTCTTGGCTATTGTAAATAGACCTGAGATAAACATGGGAGTGCAGGAATCCCTTTATCACGATGGTTTCCCTTTGGGTATATACCCAGCAGTCGAACTACTAGATCTGATGGCAGTTCTGTCTGTAGTTGTTTGAGGAAACTCCATACCATTTTTCATAAGGACTGCACAAATTTACAGTGCTACCAACAGTGTAGGAGGGTTCCCCTTTATCTGCATACTCACCAGCATTTGATATTCTCTCTTTGGTAATAGCCAGTCTAACTGGGGCGAAATGTTATCTTGGTGTGGTTTTGTTTTCAATTTCCCTGACGTGAAGTGATTTTGAATATTTTTTCATGTGTCTGTTGGTCATTTATACATCTTCCTTTGAGAAATGTCTATTCACATCCTTTGTCCTTTTTTTAATTGGGTTTTTTGTTCCTTTCCTATTAGGTTGTTTGAGTTCCTTGTATATTCTAGATATTAATCCTTGTCAGATGTATACTATACAAATATTTTCTCCCACTCTGTAGGTTATCTTTTCACCCTGCTAATCATTTCTTTCATTGTGCTGAAGCTTTTTACTTTGCTATAATCCCATTTGTTTTTATTATTATTATTATTATTTTCTTGCCTGTGCTTTTGGGGTCACAATCATAAAGTCTTTGCCCAGTCTTACTTCCTGAAGTGTTTTCCCTATATTTTCTTTTAGGAGTTTTATAGTTTCAGGTCATAAATTTAAGTCTTTAATCCATTTTGAATTGGTTTTGATATATGGTGAGAGGTACAGGTCTAGTTTCATTCTTCTACATATGAATGTCCAGTTTTCCCAGCACCGTTTATATCATAGGGAGTCTTTTCCCCAGTGTATGTTCTTGGTGACCTTGTTGAAGATCACTTGGCTGTAAGTATGTGGATTAATTTCTGGGATCTCTATTCCATGCCATTGGTCTATGTGTCAGTTTTTATGCCAGTACAATGCTGTTTTGATGACTATAGCTTAGTAGTAAAATTTGAAGTCAGGTCATATAATGCCTGCAGCTTTATGTTTTTTGCTCTGGATTGCTTTAGCTATTTGGGGTTTTTTGTTGTTCCATATGAATGTTAGGATTGTTTTTTCTATTTCTGTGAAAAATGTCGTTGGTATTTTGATGGGGATTGCGTTGAATCTGTAGATCACTTTGGGTAGTATGGACATTTTCACAATATTAATTCTTGCAATCCAACAGCAAGGAATGTCTGTTCATCTTTTTGTGTCCTCTAATTTCTTTCAACTGTGATTTGTAGTTCTCATTGTAGAGATCTTTCACCTCCTTAGTTAAATTGATTACTAGGTATTTTATATATTTTTTGGTGACTATTGTAAAGGGGCTAGCTTTCTTTATTTCTTTTTCTGCTAGTTCACTCTTGGTGTACAAAAATGCTACTGATTTTTGCATGTTGATTTTATATCCTGCAACTTTACTGAAATCTTTTATCAACTCCAAGAGTTCTTTTTAGAATCTTTAGGCTGTTCTGTATATAGGATCATGTTATCCGCAAAGAGGGACAGTTTGACTTCATCTTTTCCAGTCTGGATACCCTCTATTACTTTCTCTTGCCTAATTGCTCTGGATAGTACTTACAATACTTTGTCAAATAGGAGTGGTGAAAGTGAACATCCTTGTCTTGTTTCCATTCTTAAGGGATATGCTTTTAGCTTTTCCACATTCAGGATGACATTGGTGGTGGGTTTGTCATATATGGCTTCTATTGTGTTGAGATAATTTCCTTCTAAACATAATTTCCTAAGAATCTTTTTCATGAAGGGATGTTGGATTTTGTCAAATGCTTTTTCTGTGTCCATTGAGATAATCACATGGGTTTTGTTCTTGATTTTTTTGATGTGGTGTATCACATTTATTGACTTGAGTATATTGAACCATCCTTGTACAGCTGGGATGAAATCCACTTGATCATGGTGTAAAATTTCTTTGATGTGTTGCTGTATTCCATTTGATAACATTTTATTAAGGGTTTTTGCATCTATGCTCATCAAATATATTGTCCTATAGCTTTTTGTTGTTGTATCTTTGTCTGGTTTTGGTATCAAGGTGATGCTGGCCTAACAGAATGAGTTCGGGAGGAAGGCCTCAGTTTCAATTTTTTGAAGTTTGAAGAGAATTGGTATTTCCTGTTTAAAGGTTAGGTAGAAAGGTAGATTCAGCAGTAAAACCATCTCTGCTGGGCTTTTCTTTGTTAGGAGACTGCTGACAACTGCTGTAATCTCATTGCTTATTATTGATCTGTTCATGTTTTGTATTTCTTCTTGATTCAGTCTTGCTAGTTTCTAATTTTTGTTATTCGTGTCTTTTCTCTTCCTTGTTTGGTTAGCCTAGCTAATGGTTTGTCTATTTTGTTTATCTTCTCAAAAATTCAAATTTTTGTTTCATTGGTCTTTTTTCTTTTGGGGGGTTTTCTATTTCATTTAGTTCTGTGCTGATCTTAATTACTTCATCTACTAAGTTGGGGATTGGATTTTTCTTGTTTTCTAGTTCTTTGAGGTATAGCATTTGGTTGTTTATTTGAAATCTTTCTATTCTTTTACTGTATGTGTTTATTATAATAAACTTTCCTATTAGTACTGCTTTTGCAGTATCCCACAGGTTTTGGTATGATGTATCCTTATTTTCACTAATTTCAAGGGATTTTTTTCATTTTGTGGTTAATTTCTCCTTGGACCCACTGGTTTTCAGGAGGATGTTGCTTAATTTCCATGTGTTTGCTAGTGCCCAGAATTTTGTTTGTTACTGATTTCTAGTTTTAATCCATCGTGGCCTGAAAAAAATACTTAAAATGATTTTAACTTTTAAAAAATTTGTTCCGACATGATTTGTAACCTAACATATGGTCTGTCTTGGAGAATGTTCCCTGTGTTTATGAGAAGAAGATGCATTCTGTGGTTGTTGGTTGAAATGTTCTGTAGATATCTACCAAGTCCAATTGTTCTAAAGTATGGTTTAAATTCTGTGTTTCTCTGTTGATTTGTTGCCTAGATGACTGTCCGATGTTGAGCAAGGCATATTCATGTCTCCAACCATTATCTTATTTGCATCTCTCTTTATTTAGGTCTGAAATAGTTTGCTTTGTATATCTGAGTGCTTCAATGTTGAGTGCATATATACTTATGACTGTTATGTCTTCTTGCAGGATAGTTCCCTTTATCATTATATAATACTTTTCTTTGTCTCTTTTTATGACTTTGGTTTAAAGTTTATTTTACCCGATATAAGAATAGCTGCTCCTACTCATTTTTGTTCCATTTGTGTAGTATATCTTTTCCCATCCATTCACTATCAGTCTGTATGTGTCTTTACAGGTGAAGTGAGTCTCTTGCAGACAGCATATAGTTGAGTCTAGCATTTTAATCTCATCAGCAAGTCTTTTTGTTTTCAGTGGGGAATTTAATTCATTTACATATAAGGTTGTAACATAAAAGTATTGTCATACTTCTGGCATTTTATCACTTTTCATTTGGATGTTTTAAATATCTTTTGTTTCTTTCTTTCCTTTTTCTTGTTTATCTTCTGAGTTTGTTGGTTTTTGGAGGTGGTAAGATATAGTTTTTTTCTCTTTCTCATTTGCATTTTTTGTTCTACCAGTGGATTTTGTTCTTTTTTTGTGTATTCATGGTAGTGATTATCATTTTCTGTATTCTAGATGCAGGACTCCCTTTAGGGTTTCTTGTAAGGCTGGTTGCATTGTAGTGAACTTCTGCAGTTTTTGTTTTTCTGAGAAATACACAATTTCTGCTTCCTTTCTGAAGAATAGCCTTGCTGGGTATACTATTCTTGGCTGTCTTTTTTTTTCTTTTAGTATTTTCAATATTTCATCACATTCTCCTCTGGCATGTAGAGTTTCTGTTGAGAAGTCTGCTGTTAGTCTGAAGGGAACTCTCTAACAGGTGACTTGACACTTTTGCTGTTTTTACAACACTCTTTCTCTTTGAGTATTGCCAATTTGATTTTAATGTGTCTTGGAGAAGATCCTTTAGGATTGAATCTGTTTGGGGATCTTTGAACCTCCTTGTCTGAAGGCCCATGTCTCTCATTATACCTGGGAAGTTTTTTGCTATCATTTCATTGATATGTTCTCAATGCCTTTTCGTTTCTCCTCCCCTTCAGGAGGAACACCTGTGATTCAGATGTTTGTATGCTTAAAATTGTCTTCTAGTTCTCTTAAAGTTTCTTCATTGTTAAAAATTATTTGTTCTTTTTTCTTTTTTTTTTTCTTTTTCATTTTTTTTCTTTCTTTCTTTCTTTTTTTTTTTTGTCTGCCTGATTTATTTCAAAAAGTCTGTCTTCAAGATCAGGAATTATTTTCTCTGCTTGCTCTAGCATTGCTTAAGCTCTCACTTATGTTTTTTATTTTGTTGAATAGCTCCTCAGTTCCATGAGTTCTCTTCCATGCTTTTTAAAAAGTACGAATCTCTTTGTAAATTTCCTCCTTTATAACCTGGACAGTTTTGCTCAGTTCATTGTGTCTTCCAAGTGTGTCTTCTTGTATCTCATTGATTTTCCTTAAGATTGTTATTGAGAATTCCTTTTCAGTCAGTTCAAGTGTTTCCTGCTCTATGGAGTCTGGTGCTCTGGTACTTGGGAGTTATTGTATTCCTTTGGTGGACTCATATTTTCTTGGTTTTTTTTTCATATTTCTAATATCTCCATGTTGATGTTTGGTTATATGGTAGAGCAGTTGCTTTTTCTATTACTCTAGAGTGTGCTACAAGGAGAGAGACTCCTATACATGTGTTTAATATGTACCATTGAGTATGGTAGTTTAGTATTGATTCTGGGTAGATGCAGCAGTCTTGTCTCTGTGGGTACTTTGGCTTTATGCAATATTGGAAATGCGTGTGAGTGACTCCATGGCCTAGGCACCGGGGCACTCAGTGACTCCTTGCTGAGGTTATTGATATTATGTTGGATCATCAAGGATGTGGGTGAGATCTTGAGTTCTTGGAAGAAGCACCTGAATGCCCAGTACTCTTTAGTTGGATTGGGTGAACCTGGGCAGCCTTGTTGGCCCCCCAGCTAGCGTCCCATAACCCTGATAGGTACACTGGTAATTTTCTTCCTTACTCTGGCTATCTTGGGTTTCTGCACTCTTCATGGGTTCCACCTATGTCTCTCCCCAGATCAAAGAAGTCATGTGGGCTGCCCACATAACTCCCACCCTCAGATGTGCTGCATTGGGAGGCAGCATCATTCCCCCTGTAGGTTGGGCCACTGGGTCACAGATTGACACTCACTCTTCTCCTTCGTTTGACTCCTCTATTGAGTCTCCTTGTGTCAATACAGTCTAGTCATTGGCAGTTCACCTGCACAGTGGCAATGGATTCTGTGGCTTCTGTTGTCGTGGCAGGCTGCCCTTGAAGCAGCAGTGGCTGTGGCAGTTGCTTTGGGCTGCTCACATGGCACTGGTGTCTCCAGCAGTAACAGGCTTCTTGCATGATGATGGTGGCTGCCTGGAGGTGTTGGTGGTGGTTGCAGCTGCAGCAATAGTGGTTGAAGTGGCCTCCCGCTTGGATGTGGTGTCTACAGCAGCCACCCACACAGCCAGTGTTCGCAGTGGCAGTAGGGTTACATTGTGGTGGCTGTAGAAATGGCAGCAGCAGCTGCAACCACCTCCTTTGCATCTGTGCTGTCCATGGTGGCAGCAGGGTTAACTCACGGGGGCAGCAGCAGCACCATCTGCTGTAACCACCTTCCTTACAACTGTGGTTTCCTTGGCAGCAATGGGCTACCTTGCAGTAGCAGCAGTGGCACCAGAGGCTGCAACCACCTCCCTTGTGCCTGCAGTATCTACATTGGCAGCGGAGTTACCTTGGGGTGGCAGTAATGAAGGTAGTGATTGCAGCCTCTTCCCTCACGTCTGTCATGTCCACGGCCGCAGTGACAGCCCACCCCCAGGACTGCTGCTCTGTGGGGAGCTGCTCTGTGGTGGGCAATGCTTTTTGGATCAGATAATGGCTTCAGTGACTATAGTGGTGGTGGTGGTGGTGGGCCTGTTTTGACCTTCTTCTGCAGGAGGAATGCACCCTGGGTGCCTCTAGTCCACCATCTTGCTGGAATTCCCAGAATTTATTTTTAAAAAGTCAAGTTTACTTTTCATTCGTTTTTTTTTTTTCATTTTTCCAAATGCAGAATTTAAAAAATAGAAAATTGACAAATGATATGAATAAAATTTGGATAAAGGATAAAATCTTAGTATTTATGTCAAAAGATAATGAAACTTTTAGAGACTTTTACTATTTATTGCAATGTATGCACTCTCCAGCAACACAAGTTTTTCTTTTATTCTTGTCTTTACAGCAAATAAAATTTCTCATTTTTTGTAGTTTGTTTATTTTTACTAATTTATATTTTAACAATGGTTTCTCCTGGCACAAATCAGAGGCTCTCAAATTATGATCACATCTTTCCTGTGACTGTTTTTGTAAATAAAGTTTTATTGCAACACAGACACACCATTCATTTGTGTATTGTCCATGGCTGTGTTCATGCCACAACGGCAGAGTTGAGTAGTTGGGGCAGAGACCTTATAGTTCACAAAACTTAACATATTTACTATCACGAACTTTACTGAAAATTAATTGATAATACTTGATGTAAATGAATGCTTTCTTTATTTCTTGAAAGCAGACTGATTTCATCCATTTATATTTCCTCCTTTGTCCATTTATAAAAACTTTACAATAAGGAATTTATATTCCTTTTAAATTGTTAATGCTGATTACATCATATGAGTTATTAAAACAATCTGTATACTCATTCTGTCACTGTATTATTGATTTATTGAATGTGTCATATCACTTCTTCATTTTTCCCTTTGACACCATCAGTTTGACTCTATGTATTTATCACAATGTTTTCATTATATTGTGGTAAATGTAATATGTTTTAATATTTACATGTATATTTACAAATTATGGGTTTTTTATTCATTTGTCCTTTTTTTTAAGACTGGTCAATGTAGTAGTGAGAAGCGAGAAAAGAGTAGAAGTTCAATCTGTAACTGAATGTGAACAATCAATTCAGATAACTCACCTCCTCCAAACCAGCTTCATTTATTCTTTTAAATAAAGAAATTATAAAATTTCCCAAGTTTATCCACCCCCAAAATTCTTTAATTCTTTTTTTTAATTTTGGTAATGTGTTGATTGCAGAAATTAATTTAAGGAAAAGCAGTTCTTAGTTTTGAAATCTTTATGAGGACTGTACAGAGCAATGCATTGAATGCAATTATCACAGTTCCTAACATGTAGTATGTTTTCAATAAATATTTTGTATTATTATTATAATTACTGTTATTATGTAATGGTTAAGGCTATACACTAAGATTGATTGGATTAAGTGTCTCGTTCTGTATTTTTAGACTGTGTTTCTTTAGGCACATAACTAAACCTCTTTAAGTCACCATTGTTTTCATCTTTAAAGCAGGGGAAATAAATAGCTACCATATGAGTTGTTGGGAAGACCAAATACAATAATCTATGTTTAACATTATAAAGTATTATAGATGGTAAACTTTAAATTTTAAAATATCTTTTATACTTCTGACTGCATGCACTTTGCTGTACTTAATATTTTGTAGTTAAACCTTTTATTTTTCTTAGTTTCTAAAATTTTGTTCAATTTGTCAGAATTTTTCTTTTTTTGTATTAATTTTATTATTTACTATTTAATACCTTAAATTATTTAAAGAACTTCATTATTCTGCTTTTTCTCATATGTCTAAATTTTTAATCATTTTTCTGCTTCTTGAATCTACTTTTCAGTTAATTTAATTTTTGTATTTTTCTTCTAATGCTAAAAATATTTAAAGCTATGACTTCCCAACCCCTCAAAAAAGACAAATTCCCATAAGCTTGGAAATACTGAATTTTTCACCTAAATTTTCTATAAGTGCAAATTTCAATCCCCCTTCAGGCTAACATCTATGAGAGTACTTTCATTACTTTTCTGAAATCAGAAAGTAGATTCTGGGCAATTTTTTTTTTTCTAAAGTTTGAAATGTATAGAGATCCCCTTTGTGACCTATAATACAACCATATTTTGAAAAGTTTTTGAAAATATAGGATTAAGAGATAATACAAATATCTTCCTAAACTTATTTAAGTACCCGCCTGTGAATTCATCCATGGCATTTAGGTGATATTATGTATTCTCCCTTTATATGACACTTATTTAGAAATAAATTTATTAAGTCAAACCACTAAACCACACTACTTAAATCTTCAATCAGCATTTTTTATTCCTCCTTGGTATAGCAGATCCTACAAAATATAATGAAATTAAGGTATGGGTATTCTTTTCTAGAAAATATAACATTTTGTATACATCTTTAGGGTGTTTGTTTAGGCTTTGATATTCACTTACATAATTTAAATCAAAAACACTTTCTCAATATGCTTATTATTCTGTACCTTATTTTGCCAAAAATGAGAAATTCACATTAAAAAAAGACTGCCAATAGAAGAGAGATTTTTACCAGTCTTTTTGAGTTCCCACACTTTTATAAATTTCAATTTTGTGTTACTTGATTCGTGTGTATTAGATACCAGTTATATATTATACTTTTTATCCATGCAAGAAAAAATCTTATTTTATTAATACCCTTCCCATTTGGATTCTGTTCTCTCTCTCTCTCTCTCTCTCTCTCTCTCTCTCTCTCTCTCTCTCTCTCTCTCTCTCTCTCTCCTAATTGTCAGATTAACTTCTCTTAAAAAAATTTTCTGGCATTTCTTGAGTTCTTGAAATCTCTTTCTCTTCGTTTAACTTTTGCATACCATTTTGGTTTAGGCATATCTTTGTATTTTATATATTATATGATTTTTGATTGTTTTCTTACACAATTTGAGATTCCTTGGTTTGCATAGCTCTAAAACATTCTTGAAAATCTAGAAGGTCACATGCATGCATAGGGATGTGCACATGTCCAGGACAGACTTGAGAAGGACAAGAGCTGTCACATATGGCTTGCCTCAAGGCCCTGTGCAAGCAGAGTTGTGAAATACCTTCTGGAATGTTGAGACAAGCACCAACATACACAAAGAGCACCTCAGTAAAGGCTTGGAAGAAATGGGAAAGTAAGGCCCATACATAGGAGGAAAAAAGCAGGCAATAGAATCTGTGTCAGAGAAAGCCCAAACAGAATTACTAGACAAAGACTTTAAATCAGCTATTACAAACATATCCAAAGAACTATAAAAAATTATTTCTAAAGAATTAAAGGAAAATACAAAATTATGGCTCACTAAATAGAGACTGTCAAGAAGGAGATAGAAAATATAAAGAAGAATCAAATAGAAATCCTGGAGTTTTAAGATACAGAATCGAAATAACAAAAAAAAAAAAAAAAAAAAAAAAAAAAGTAGAAGGGCTCAAAAGCAGATGTGAGCAGGCAAGAGAAAAGAATCAGCAAAGTTGAATACAGGTCGATTGAGATTATTCAGTTTATATGTCCATCAGCTGTTGAATGGATAAACAAAACTTTACCTCATACAAAAGAAAATTAGTCAGCCACATAAAGAGAATATAGTTCTAATCCATGCTACAACATGGATGGACCTTAAAAGCATTATTCCAGGTGAAATAAGCTAGACACAAAATGCCATATGTATGATTGCATTTATATTAAAAGTTCAAAATTGGCAAATCCATAGAGACAGAAGAAAGATTGATAGTTGCCAGGTTCTGGGAAAAAGGGAGCATGGGTAGTGACTGCTAATGGTTATGGGATTCATTTTGGAGATGAGGAGCACAGTCTAAACTTTGATAGTGGTGATGGTTGCACAATTCTGTGAATACACTAAAAAACATTGAACTGTATTTATACTTTAAAATGGTGAATTTTATAGTACGTAAGTTATATATTACTAAAGCTGTTTTAAAAAAATAATGATCTCGTGTATCATCTTAGGCTAACTTTTCCTCTTCAATTTTTTTACATTTATATTTAATGCAGAATAATCTTAACTCTCTTATCTAATCAATTTTCTTTATTTCTTTTCTTAAAGTTTAATTTACTGCTTGCTGTATAGTTCCAAAGCTTTCTTTAAAATATTAATACCAAAGCTTTCTTTAAAATATTAATATTCTATGAAAAAGAACTTATGCAGATAGGTATTATTATTACTAAAAATTTGTTTGCAAAGTTAAAAAATCACATAAACAAATGTACAAGCATGTTCTTATTGTGCAAAATAAGGTTCAGGGCATAACAATTAAATAAATCATGACAAGTATATTGTGTTTGATTTTATGTATGCAAATGATATCAAAATAATATAATGAATAGTGAAAATAGCTATCATCTAGGAAAAGTCAGGTAGATGGAATTTGTCAGTACACATACAAGACTGAGTTCTACAAGAAAATGTAAAAGCCTCAAAATCTGCTATTCCCGAGTTTGTCATTTTGATGTCATTATATCGGTAAATTGTCACTCTTTAACAAATAACTTAACATTTTTTCCTCAGTATATTGTACTTAAATATATTATGTCCGGCAGTCTTTCAAATATTGCTCTACAATTTCCTATTTTTAACTCATGAATTTGTGATGCATAATTTTATATTGGTGCATGTATGTGTATTTTTAATTTATGCATTACATTCTAATATACATGTGTATCTTAATTTCACATTAGATTTATAAATTGAGGTTAATTAAATGTAGGAATGTCTTGATATAGTATAACTATGTTTCATAGAGAGCAATTATAATGATTTCCTACATTATGTCCCTTGGAGTCACAATTAGAAAATATTTGACCTGATGGACTATTTGTATGACCCATTTTCTTTGTTCTTATGCACATATCACTAAATGAAATTAATTTTGCCCTTCTAGAAACTCATGTGCAAATGTACTTCCTGAAGATATGTTGCTTGCCTACATCAGTCAGTAACAAAGCCTAAAGCTTCTTCTGCTATAAAAATAATTATTATTTTCAGTTAATTAGTCTTTAGATTTTTCTTAGATTGTAACTAAAATGCTGTGCTGTGCTCACATGTGCAAGAGAGATGCATGCAGCTGAGAATTTGGGCTAACAGAGTTCTGGAGTTACCCCTTATATGTTTGAAAAAAGGCTTTGAAACTATAAGATTTTACAAGGGTTGGAAAAGCTACTTAGGTATTCCTCCCTGATCAATAGAAGGCATTTTTTACTAATACAATTTAGCAATAGCAACTTTTTCATTTATTTATATATTCAACTTGTATGTATAAAGTTCCTGCTCTTAGCAAAACAAAGATGGTCTCTGCTCCAAAAGGAGCTGCAAATCTAATCTACTGGGGTAGGCAAATATAAATCAGATAACCCCATAAGTAATATATGCTTGTGAGTCAAGGTTGAAAGTTAGCTCTTTCAACACCATTCTAACTGCCTTTTTGCTTTGGTGCTTTCCAGAGTTTATCACAGTAAATGGTAGAATTCTGAAGAGTTCGAACCAATCAAATCTAGAAACTAGGAATTTCTAGAAAAGTCTTTGCTTTTCTGATATAAGGAAACACAGACTGCCGGCATGGAACTTCCCACATTTACTTCCACTGTCTGGAATGCAAATGTGAAAACTTGGAGGCTTTGTGGTGACACATGCAAGAATAGAGGCCTACAGCCTACAGACGGCAAAGGAAAGTTCAGAAAAGACCTGTTCCAGATTCATTATTATGGGAGAAAAATAAACAACTATTCTTTTTTGTTTGTTTCTTCATTTGGTTTGTATTTGTAGATGAATACATTCCACACTGATATAAATTCAGTTGTGATGAGTGATACAGAGCTGAAACATACGGTATCTTGAAAGCAGAAAATGGGGTACTTTGTTACAGGCACTGGCAGTCTGGAAGTGACAGGTGACATGGAATATAAAAAAATGAGCAGGAGGTAACTTAGTGAAGAGCTGAGGTATATAAAGAAATAAGAGGAAACATGGGATGTAAAGGGACCTGAGGAAGTGAGTTTGCAGAGAATGGAACTGAAGAGGGTGGTTCAATCTGAGGATGGAGATTAGAGACTTATAAACCCTGGTAAGGCATGTCATCTTTATTATGGCAACTATGAGAAGACATTGAAGAATTTTAATAAAGCAAATGAATGTGAAATGATCAGGCTTTATTTATCTTTTATTCTCTAAGTTGATTCCCTTTTTATTCTAAAGAACAGATTGGAGGGGTGAAGGGAAAACACGCTAGAAGACTGTTGTGGTGGTTCCATATAAGAGATGACGGTAGCAAAAACAAGGCAGAAGCTGACACACAGAGACTAAGCAGGTATTAGGAACGGGGGATTATCTACTGTAGTGGATTGAATTATTTCCCCCCAAAACTCCCTGAAGCTTGAACTGTGTTCCCCACATTTTATGTATTAGAAACTTAGCCCCCACTGTCACTGTTAAGAAGATGGGAAATCCTATTATGGTAGTTGAAAGGTAGAGCCTTGAAGAGGTGATTGGATTGTAGGATCATGCAGTAGTGAATGGATTAAAAATGGTGGTCAGGGGCGTGGTTCTGAGGGCTTTAAAAGAATGGAGTCTGTCTTTCTCTCTGCTCTCTCTGCTTCCACCATCTTGCAGTGTGAGATCCCTGGGTCACTGTTGCCACCACCAGGTGGACTTTGGATTTCCCAGCCTCAGAAACTGTAAGCAATAAATTAGGTTTTTCTTTATAAATCACCCTGTTTCAGGTATTCTGTTATAGCAACACAAAAAGAACTAATACATCTACCAGTCTTACAGATGGAGGTATCACTAGGAAAGATGTCAAAATGACTTGTGCATTTCATGTTTTTCTAAGCAAAAACACTACAGTGTGGTCCCTGTGAAAGACAACAAATGTCAGAGCAGCAGGCCTGGGTGGGTGAAGATCAAGATTTTGGTTTTACAGTTATTGAATTTGAGACGTCTTTGACATTTCTAAAAGAAATGTAAGACAAGCAGTTGTGGGCACAGCTCTTGAAATTAGAAAATCAGAAATATAAATTTGAAACTTTTCTGGTTATATATATTAATTGAGACTAAGAGTAAAAATTAGATCATAGATAGAGATTATCGTAAGGTCACTGAGGAAGGAGACGCTAGCCAGGTAAAGGAAGAAAAGATTTTATTAGCAAGCGGCTAGCAGACCTGCTGGACTGAACCAAAAAATGGCATCAGCGCCGAGAGGCAGTTGGGTGTCTTCTTTTGTAGGATTAAGATTGTCATCTGGCCTAGCCTAGGAAGATGGTTACAGTGTTCCACTCTGGATACAGCATGCTGGTGGGAAAAGAGACCTGGGGAGACAGAAACCTTGGGCCAAGAGAGGGAAGCAGGTACAATGTTGCACTCTGGGTACAGCCTTCTCAGCCTGCTCAGCCTGCTGGTGGGAGCAGAGACCTTGAAGAATCAGACTTAGAGAAATGAAACCGAAAGGTGGGGGCTTTCTGACAGTCAGGTTTTCAGTTCCAGAGACCTAACAGTCCTCCCTTTTTAATTTTTATTTTATTTGCTTTTAGGGAAGGGGGGCAGTGATTATCCTTTTCTTATAACTACTTCCTGCTGTACAAGGGTGTAGTGATCATGGGGTGGGGGTAGGAGGAAGTGAGTGGGGTCCCGGTAGGCTTTTGAGGTGCTGATAGTCCCCTTGTATAACCATCTCATGCTCCGTGTGGTTGGTGATTCCTGTAGCCCGTCCTGGATAAAATTGAAAAGAAGCTTAAGTAAACATGGGCCAAAAGCCAAAATAACAAAAAGGACAAGTAAGGTGGTAAGAAATGGAAGAATCCATTGTGTGAACTAAGAAGCAAAGGGAGATGTACTTACTCTGTCCGGGAGGCATGTAGCCCTATCCTTTAGTCGTGCTGTGCCATCCATCCTGAACCAAACCGGACTTACTGATACAGAAACAGCCCTCCTCCTGGAGGAGAGCAAAAGTCCCTCCCTGGGCTGCTGTGAGGAGGTCCAGTGCTCTGCTGTTATGTAGAACTACCACTTGCCAGGGAGTCGACCTGATCTTGATTATCTAGTTGATCTGAAAAAAAAAAAAAATTTTTTTTTTTTCACTTTGTCAGACTGGTTAATGTAGAAACAACAGTGTTATTTAAAGCATAATGTCTAGCTACAGCTAAGGATACAGCTAATGTCTGGTATACTGTCGGCAGTGACAATTTTTTAGCCTCTTATCCTGTTCATGACACCAGTTGTAAAGCTAGGCAACCATGCCAGTTGTTGTGCTCTTTTACCTGCTGGTAATCCTGTACCAACTGGGCTGATTGTAGAGCTAGGGCTGGGTCTGGAGCTCCCAGACCTCTCAAGCCCATTGTCCAGACTGGGTCTCAAACCCTTCACATGCCAAGGTGGGTCCCCAGACCCCTCACATGCCAGGCTGGGTCACCAGACTCCTTCAAACAGGTCTATGAGCTAGGTAACAGGCCAAAAGGTCCATGGAACCATAGGTTGGAAAGCATGGCTGCGCTGGGCGGACGCCAGAGGCCAACACCCGCTGGCCTGCTTCACCAAACTCTCTCTCTCTGTCTCTATATATTTCTTTTCTCTGAAGAACTCAAGAATAGCAACAAAACTAAAAAGATACATTGGCACACATGCACACTAACTCCACACACACACACACACACACACACACACACACACACACACACACACACACACACACACACAATTTGCTTACGCAGAATGCTGAACCACGCCCAACTGGACCCGAGACAAGGGCCCTGACCAAACTATTCTATTTTCCCAACACATAAGCATGTGCTGCCTTGTGTAGCCATAAGTAAGTTTAAGGCGCTCCTATTCTGTAGGACCACTTTTGCCAGTGAATTTATTTGATTTTGAATGGTGGAAAGGGTGGAGACCATCTCAGCCAGAGTGTCAGAGAGGACTTTTGATAGTTGTTGGAGATAGGTTGTGATGGTGTTAAAATCAGCTACTCCTGTCCCTAGAGCTGTGGAAATTCCCAGGGTAGCCAGTAAGGGAACGAGGAGTGGAGCAGCCCAGTTATGATAGGTCATAGAAGAGAGAAGTGTCTCAGGAAGGGGAACCTGAACAGTTTGACTGTTTGACAGTAAGGTGACAGCAGGAGCTGGAGCACTAAGGTACAGGTGCCAGACCAGTTAGAGGGAAGGCAGAGGCCAAATGAGGAGCCACAGAGGAAGCAGACAGCCGGGGTAGTAAGACAGAAGCTGTAGGCAAAAGTGGCTGGTTGTGAGACTTTATTTTTTTAGGTCCCACACTGGTAGGGAATATTAGTGGGGGAAGAGAAAAACCTTTATGGTTTCTGAATGAGAGGAAGAAGTGGGTGCTGTTAGGTCCCCAGAACTGAAAACCTGACTTTTAGAAAGCCCCCACCCTTTGGTTTCATTTCTCTAAGTCAGATTTTCAAGGTCTCTGCTCCCACCAGCAGGCTGAGCAGGCTGTACCCAGAGTGTAACTGCTTCCCTCTCTTGGCCCAGGGTTTCTGTCTCCCCAGGTCTCTTTTCCCATGAACAGGCTGTATCCAGAGTGAAACACTAATCATCTTCCTAGGCTAGGCCAGATGCCAATCTTAACCCTATAAAAGAAGACAACCAACTGCTTCTCGGCTCTGATGCCATTTTTTTGGCTCAGCCTGGCAGATCCACTTGCCACTTGCTAATAAAATCTTTTCTTCCTTTACCTGGCTAGCGTCTCCTTCCTCAGTGACCTTACAATTATGAAGACAGAAAAAGACAGGCCCTAGAGTGAAGCCTTGATGAACTCCTCCATGGGACAGATGAGTAGAGCAAGTTCTGTCTTGCAAAGACAGCAACAAAGTGTGGAAAGGGATATAGAAGAATACTCAAAAGAATTCTGTGAAAAGGAGGCCAAGATAATAGAGCATTTTAAGAATCGAAATATTGCTTAACTTATCAAATGTGATTAGTTAAATGAGGATTTAGTAGGTATTCACCACCAGATGTGTTCCTTGACTTTGAACTTCCTAGCCTCTGAGGCTGTAAGGAATAAACATTGTTCTTTTTACATAATCCTGTTTCATATATTTCTATTGTAACCAACAGAGACACACTAATTCAATGGCCATAGAATGGTCTTCTCTGGGCTTTTCTTGTTTATTATGTTCAATTAGAAATAGGGTAAATTTGTATATATAAGTTCAAGAAAAACACTAATTTTTCTGCTTGGTTAGGGAGACACAAGATCAACTTCAACTAGATCACAAGAAAATGGGGTCCCCAAGAACTTCAGTAGAAGTTCAATAGAACTATCAAATAGTTTTCCAAAGTCCTGAATACTCTGTCCTAAAATAGAGAGTTTCCATTATTCTACATTCTAATCAACGCCTAGTGTTTTTAATGTTCTAATTTTAGTCATTCTGGAAGTTTTGCAGTGGTCTCTCATTGTGATTTTAATTCATATGTTTCTCATATGCTACTGATGTTGAACTCTACTATGTTTATTGGCCATTGGACACCTCCTTTTGCAAAATGACTGTTAAACACTCTTGTCCACTTATTCTAATGAGCTTTTTGCCCTTTCATTATTGGTTTATATTTCTAATGTATTCTAGGTACATAAGCTTTTGCCATTACACATGTTGCAATTTTTTTTCTGTCATTGTGAAAAATCTTTTCACTTCTTAATGTGATTTTTGATGATGGGAAGCTTTAATATCATCAAGTTTAAAATATTTTGTTTTATGTTTCCATTTTTTTAGGTTTTATTATTTTTTGCCCTGTTTAAAAAATACTTTTTTTTGTTCAAAAGCCATAAACAGAATCTTTTATATTGTTTTCTAGAAGTTTTATTGTTTTACCTTTTACATATGGAAAGAGCTACAAACCAACTGGACTTGATTTTTGTGCATGGTATGACTTAAGAGCCTGTTTCCAGATGTATATTCAATTGACTGAGCACAATTTATCAGAAAGTTCTTTCTTTCCTTACAGCATTGTAATTCCACCATTGTATTAAATAAAGAGTCTACATATTTCTGGCGTTGTTTCTGGAATTTTAATTACATTTCACTGGCCTAGTTCTGTTCATTATGCCAATACCACACTATCCTTTTGTAGTGTAATTTTTTAGTGAGTGTTGATGTTTGGTAGAGTAGACGCTTGGATGTTGTACTTGTACTTCTCATTCAAAGCTATATGTCATCCTTTGCTTTTTTTTGTAAATTGTAAAATTGGCTTCTTAATTTACATAAAAAAATAGCACTTGATATAAGATTTTATTGAATATATTGGTAAGTTTGAGGAGAGTTGGTATTTTTATACTACTTGTTCTTTAATTAAGAAACATGGCATATTCTTCTGCTTTTATGTTTAATACTTGCATTTTCTTCCTCTTCTTTTAGAATTAATTTATTGTTTTTTACTAACTGTGAAGCATAGATAACTGATTTTCAGTCTTTCTTTCTTCATATATGCATTTAAATTATATAGTATCTCAAAGCATAGTTTTACCTCTCTTCTACTAGTTTCTACTCCATTATCATTTAATCAAAATATTTTCTACTTTCAATTTTAAATTCTTCTTATAACAATGAATTATTTACACAAAGATTGATTATTTCCCAAGCATTTTAAGATTTTATAGTTTTTTATTGATTTAAATTTAATTACTCTAATGTTATAGGACATCTTTAGTATGAACTGAATCCTTTAAAATTCATTGTATCTTTACTTTGGATAATCGTTTTCCATGTAGCTGAAAAGGATATATATCCTACATTTGTAGCTAGTGCAATATTGTATATGCTTATTCAGGTTTGTTAAGCATGTTTTTAAAATCTTCATGACATTTATGTTTATTTGTTTGCTTGTTTTAACAGTTACGGAGAGTTTACTATGCTGATCATTTATATTAATCTTTAACAAAGCCAAAAGTGTAGGTGCTATTATTATTTACATTTTACAGATGAGGATGCTGAGGCTTGGATATGTAAAATTACTTACCCAAAGTCACTCAGCAAGTAAGTAATTGAATTGGCATTTAAACCCACCTCTACATGACTCCAAAACATATATTCTTCACCACCAAGACACACTGCCTACTTGTGTTTTTCTTTTCTTTTTTAAGTAACTTTATTTTATGACTGATGGTGGTATAGAATATCATACATGTGATTGCTTTCAGATATTATTTACTTTTAAACTTGGCATTGGGAGATGTTTTAGTGTTCTTAACATATATTTTATATCAAATCTTTTTAAGAGGCTAATTTCTAAATTAAAAAATCTTTAACTTCTATAATAATATGATTCATTGTCTAAGAAGAAAAAAGAACTATATTTCTAATTTTTTTTCTTTTAATTTATGGTAGTCCTTCCTTATTCATGATTTTGCTTTCTGTGGCAAAAAAGTGATAAAGTGAAATTCCTCCACTTGATTAAAAAAAAAAAATGCTGAGGTTGCTAAAATCTACAGTAAGAACAAATCTTCTATCCATGAACATGTGAAGAAGGAAAAATAAATGTGCTAGTTTTGCCATTTCACCTCAAACTGTAAAAGTTATAAGTGTGTCCTTAATATGCAAAAGGTATTAAATTAGGTGGAAAAAAAAAAAAAAAAAACCTGTTCTGATTGACAGCAGCCCGGTTGGGCACTATCTGGGATTTCAGGCATCCACTGGGGGTACTGAAGTATCCCTGAAGGATACCTTCTCGTTCAAGATGAAGGGGGATTACTGCATATGACTACCTGTTCTTAAAAAGCACTTCAGGCAACACTTAACGGTACAGCTCATCGAAACTGGATTGAAAAATAAAAGAAATATGTTAGGTTTTGTGAAAGTCCAGAAGTAGTGCAAGGTTTGGGATAATTTCTCCAAGATTCTCTTGTCCTTTTCCCCCAAGTCTTCTTCATCCTCAAACTGATTTGCCCTGATGGCAGAAAGATGACTGCTATCAGCAACAGGGCTAAATGCTTCTAATTTTTTTTGTTGTTGTTGTTAAATCTATGAGGAGAGAGTTGATTTATGTTCTCTTAAGCATAAAACAAAGGTTCCAAGTTTCATTCTGATTGGACAAATTTACTCACGTGCCTACCCTTTAATGAAGTACCCTGATTGCTTTAGGATAGACCCCTCAGAGCCTGCCTCTGCAAATAGGGTTAATGATAATCCCAGACCAATACAATGGAGGAGGTATGTTTTGGATGCCTGTTTAAATCACCAATAAGTTTCAAAACATCAAAAAGATGATTGTTCCATAGAATAATTCAGAGATCTTAGAAAATCAAGCCATCAAATTTTTAAAATATACAAGATCTTAGAATATAAAGTAAGATGAGTATAAATTTAGTTTTTGTCTTTTGGGTTTCTCTCTTTGAATCTGAATATTTTACACAAAATTAATCTTCTGTATTTCCCTTTCTCAAAATTTCTCTAGGAGTTTTAATTTGCTCTTTAAGATACTAACACTTAATTTAGACTTGTTCTGTATTGTTCTGGACTTCCTTCTTATATATATGCCTTCCTGCTCACCTGACTCAAAATGTATTTGGCTCTGTGAGAACAGAAGCTACACCTGTCAAGTATTCTCCTTAGCATGGTACAATATTGGCCACATCCCTGAAGCTTAATAAATACTTGTTGCTTTAAGATATGTCACCCAGCAAAAGCAAACATATAGGTTCACAGAGCAGGAGAAAGATAGAGTGGTCCTGTTCTTTTTACACAAAACAAGTTACAGCAAAATAGGCAATAGTGATGTAGAAGCAGAGTTAAGGTAGTTTCTAAAGTTTTCTATTTAAAACACATTTCAGACTGCAGGGGGTGAAAAACAACTTAGGAGAAATCAACTTTGTTTTCCAGAGAGTCTACTGGCTACTATACATAAAGTATATGAAAAAAAAAAAAAGGAATCATGTAACTCCTCAGTAGATTTCACATTATGCCTTTTATAAAGCAATTTAAATTTTGTTTTTGCAAAATCACTAAACATCCTAATTTACCTTCAGTAGCCATGTTCTATATTTTTAAATAATCATTTCAAGAATTCTACAATTGGAAGATGTGAAAATAAAAAGCATATACTGACTTCTACTTTGTGCTTTCCTAAATCATCAGAGGATGAGGCAATACTTAAACATTATAATATGTGTGTACACGTATATGCACACATTATTATGTACTAGATATGCTATGGTATTGTCCTTTTATTTCCCTTTGTAAAAACACGTATGAAATCATGAATTTAATATGCAGCTGAGTTTGAATTTGAATGCAGACCTAGCTTTCCAGTCTGACCAGCCTGTTCCTTCTTCGCCTTGGGTATCCATAAATATAACTTGTTAATTTGACAGATAAGGAACCCAAAGACCCCAGGTCATGTCTGACAAGATCTTAGGTTGCCTTACACTTAACTCACGTTATCTCATTATTGGTCTGAACCTCTTCAAAACTCTTGTGCATTGCTAAATGTTTTAGAAGGCTTATAATAAAATATTTTATGGTTTAATTAAGGTACAATAGTATAATTACATAAATCATGAAGATTATTTTCTGTAAAATCAAAGCACAGTTTATTTTACAAAAAGAATGCTGGAAAAGCCAAAGGAAACCATCAAAAATATCACATTTAAAAATTACATTGTATCATTTTTGTTGAGGGATAAACATTTACCATTTTAAAGACTTTAATAAAATGTGTGTGCTATGATTAAATATTTCATGTTGTAAAATGTAAACTCCAGTATAAGCCTTTTTTTCCCCTGAAGAAACATCCATGTACTATCGTATTTTCAATAGAGTTACTGACTATAGTTTGTTTTCACACCAAATATGTGACTCTTTTCAAGTTAATGGATAAATTTGCTCATCTCTTTCTTTATTATAAGGCAAAGATAAATAAGTCTTTTTCACTCAATCTGCTGAGATAACTTGTGCCCATGCCGAAAGGTGATCTGTTCTAATCAACTTCACGAAGTCTGATGGAATTACACTGAACATATCTCATACCTGACACAACTACAGAATGATACAGTTCAGGACAAACATTGGTGACCTGAATAATACATGACAGACAGATGACCGGGTGAGAAAAGTAATTTTTCACCTACACCACTTGAGTTTCTTTATTAAAGGCTGAGACATGTCTGATGGAAAGAAGCTTGCTTTGCCAGCTAAAATCTGGTGTGTTTTATTAATAGCTCCGCCAGTATTCCCCTGCCGTTTTACTATTTGAAACATGTTATTTTGGCAGTAAAATACAATAGACATCTACTCTGCATGGAAACGCAACATTTCAAAGACATTTCATAAGAATGTAAAGTTGCTCGTAATCAGATTATTATTTAATATACTTATATGACCAGGAATATTAAGCTCACTGAATAAAAATATCAAATTTTAAATTTGAGGATAGATTATTTGTGAGTTGAGGGCTCATAGTTGCTTATGTTTCTATGTTGCAACACAATCTATTCAAAGAAAATGCACAAAAAAAGTAAAGTTTATCATTGATAATGGTCATGTATATTTCTAATGATTATTTTCGGCAAAATAAAATTTAATTACTTTAGACAGCACACTTTGGCAAATATTCTGGTTTCCTTACCAATTTTCACAATTTGCAAGAAAGGTATGATTTAGTGAAATAGTTGAACCTTATAATATTACCTTAAAAACAAGTCATATTGGATTTATTTATTTGTTTGTTTGTTTGTTTATTTATTTATCTGTTTAAATTAGAAGGTAAATCATACTATTTAATTCCAAAAACTGGTTTTGATAGACATTATAATGAAAAAATATGTCATCTATAAATATAATATTTATATCCCATGCATGTAACGAACATAGTAAGTCTTTTAAAATAGCATGTTTTCTCAAGCTGACTAATGGTATACCCTGCAATCATTAATTTATACAAGTGTCTGTGAAATACCTGTTATGTTCTAGGCCTTCTTTTAAGATCTGAGATATAGCAGTAAATAAAGGATTGTAAATTTGCTTTAGTGGGAGAAGGCAGACAATAAACAAATAAGTAAAGTTTAGAGTCTGCCAGTGGGAGGTAAGTACTATGAAGAAAAATAAAGCATGGTAAAAGGATAAGGATTGAGATTGTTCAAATATTAAATAGGGAGACCAAGAAAGGCCTTAGTGATATAATCACATTTTAACAGACAGAGATGAAGCAAATCACGTGCTCTCTGTAGGCATAAATAACAACAAGCAAATAGGCTCTGTGACATAGGTAGTTTAGGATGGGGTAAAGTTGGTAGAAGATGAGGTAAAAGAGGTATGGAAAGTGGTGAGAGGCAGGGAAGAAAAGAAATCCAGGTCACAGAGTTTCTTCCATACCACACTAAGGACTCAGCTTTAATTCTGTCTAATTCTGGGAAACCTCTGGAGGATCTTGAGCGATCAGAGATGTGATTAGACTTTTCTAAAACAATCATTCAGGCCGATACATTTAGAATCCACAGCAAAGCATGAAAAATGAAAGAGGTAGACTAATTAGGAAATTATTTTAGTAATCCAGATGAGTGATGTGGTGGGGGGAAATAGAGGTGGTATAAATTGGTCAGATTCTGTATATATTTTAAAGGTAGAACCAACAGGATTCGTTGGTGTTTTCAATATGAAAAGAAGAATCAAAGATGAGTTCTAGGTTATGGTTCTAAACACCTGAACGGATGGAGTAGTAGTTACCATTTATTGCATTGAAGAAAACTGAGGGAAAAGCAGGTTTGGTCAAGGTAGAAATCAGGAGTTGGAGGCTGACCCCGTGACGCACTCGGGAGAGTACAGCGCTGGGAGCGCAGCGACGCTCCCGCTGCGGGTTCGGATCCTGTATAGGAATGGCCTGGTGTGCTCACTGGCTGAGTGCGGTGCAGGCAACACCAAGCCAGGGGTTGCAATCCCCTTACCCGTCATGAAAAAGACAAAAAAAAAAAAAAAAAAGAAAAAGAAATCAGGAGTTGGATTGGTGTATTAGTTCCCTAAATCTGCTGTAACAAAGAAGCACAAATTGAATGGCTTAAAATAACAGAAATTTATTCTCTAACAGCTCTGGAAACTAGAAGTTTGAAATCAAGGTGTCAGCTGGGCCATAATCTCCCTGAAGCCTCCATGGGATTCTTCCTGGACTGTTCCAGTGGTTGGTAACCCCAGGAATTCCTTGATTTGTGGCAGCATAACTGCCATTTGCCTCCATCATTACATGGCATTTTTCCTGTGTCTATGTCTTCACATTGCCATCTTATTAGGAAACAAGTCATATTGGATTAGGGGCCCACCCTACTCTCCACTATGAGTTCATCTTAACTAATTACATTTGCACAGATCCTATCTCCAAATAAGGTAGCATTTTGAGGCATTAGAACTTGAGCATATATTTTCAGGGAGACACAATTCAACACATAATAATTGCAAATATGTTGATTTTGAAAATAAAACATTCGAGTGTGGGTGCTGAATAAACAATTGGCTATATTAACTTCAAAATATCTGGTATGAAGTTATAAATTTGGAAACCATCATTGTATAAATGGCATCTAGAGCCATGAGCTGGAATAAGTCTAACTATGTAGTGTATATCCAAACACAGGGCCTTGGAATATTCCATTATAAAAAAGAGAAATTAAGAGGAGCAAGCAAAAAAGAATAGAAAGGAACAGCCATTGGTGGTTGTTAGGATGACCAAGAGAGACCGTGAGACAATACATGCCTACAGAACTTCTCTGCCCATTCCTTCCCAGTGATGATCATTGCCAAAATGCACGAATTCACTCAGATCACAAAATGGTGATGTTTGAATTATTCTTTTTTCATTTATTGTCTGAAAAAAATAAAATATATATATATATATATATATATATATAACTTGCCTCTCTCTCTCTCTATATATATATAACTTGCCTTTGTCATCTATATTTGGATACCCTGGATACATTTCTTATAGAAATGGGGGGAAATACTTGCTCCTGCTTTGTTTCCTCTATTTATCAGTTTTCAAAATAAGAGGTGGGTTTTCTAACAACGGTGACCAGTAATTGTGCTTTTTTAAAATGTTACTTTAGTATTTTTATGGACTGATATATTTACACCTATTAGAGTGTCTTCATTTCACCACCTATTCTTTATTGAAGCTCAAATTGCCTCATCTTTGACAAATGGGAGCCTAATTCTAGTTTGTTCCCTGGTCCTAATTTTTTTTTTTTGACATGACTCAATCTTTGACAGATTCCTTGCTGTCTGCTATACCATCTTGTACAATTCCTGTGCCAGACATGGAATCAACCATTTCTCCAAGGAGTCCTACTTTTTATTGTGAAATAATAAGCAGAGACACAATTTTGGCTCTAATGGTGCTTAGAGATGGGTTCTTAGTCACATTCTCTAGGCTTTTTTTAATAGGATAGAGTTAAGGAACAGGTATTTTTTTCAATATAAATGCATCATAAGTTTATGCTACAACCACCAATTAAAATTCAAGACTACAGAGTTCCACTTAATCACATCAGTCTTAGAATGTGTCTCCTTTCTTCCACATTGGAAAGGTAGATTCTCATTAACATCAACATTCTTGCTTCTTTGCAAAAGTATACATGCAACAGACTCAAAATAAAAATATCCATACTATAATTTACACTATGGTTACTAAAAATAAAAAGTTTATTCATTCATTTATTTATTTACATCCAGTTCTTTTTGTTTTAGGGAGTATTATATCACTTGGACTGTACAGTCAAATCACTGTCTTCAAATCACTCAAAATAACTTCTCTCTGTGCATATTTTCTACCAACTAAATACACAGTGAGCTTCACTTGTTTCATTTTGGTTTTGATTTTTATGAATTTTTAAATTTCTCTTAGATTAATATAAAATATTTATAGGAGTCCAAAGTCAACTTTATAAAATTGTAGATGCAAAGAAGTTTATCATTCACATCTGTTTTCTCCAATGTATTTTCTTCCCACCCTCTTAGGTAAACCTTCTATTTCTTTGTATATGTTTTATAGTTTATCTTTCCAATATCTATCTATGTTCGATTAAGCAAATACATGACTACATTCATGAGCTCTTTTTTTTTTTTTTTTTTGATGACTGCTAATTAACTATAAACACTTTACTCAACCTTGATTCTTTTACTTGAAAATTTATCCTGGAGTTCAATCCACACTAGTGTCTAGAGATATTCTCCATTGCTTCTTACAGATGCACATTACTCCATTTTGCAGATACAGCATAGTTTTTTCAACCACTTCTTTAAAATACCTACTTCTTATTGGTTGTCTTTTGCTGTTAAAATAATGTTGCAATGAATAAAGGTATGCATAAATCTTTTGTGTTTTAAGCACCCTTTCTTTGAAATATATTCTTAAAGTGTGATTGCTAAGTCCAAGTATAAATATATGTAGTTATTGCAGGTACTGCAAATTTTTCTGTATACTATAAATAAATAAATATACAAATATATTAGCATATATATATTTCCTCAAAACATCGCCAACAAAGTACCTTGTAATTATAGATTTTTTTTTCAATTTGACAAATAAAAATAATATTTCAATTTCAATTTAATTTGCTTTCCTATTTTATGCATGGGCCTTAGTATTTTTTATGTGTTTAAAAACTATTTTCATTTCTTTACCTGTGAATTATCTGTTTATTTCTCTATTCCATTTTTCTATAAGACTAAGTCTTTTTCTTTTCTATGTTTTTATTTTAATTTATTAATATACAATGAGTTGATTTTCATGTCCCTTTACCAGTTCCTCCAAAACACTTTATATCTGCATTTTAAATACAATTGTACTTGCAACATACACATGATTTTTAATTATGTTTACTCTTTGAATATTCTTGTTGTATCGTGACCAATTTCCATATTATTGCATCCTAAACATGTTCTATTATTATTGTAGTAGTACAACAGGTATAGGTAAAATGGGTTAAATTTCATTACATAAGGCAATTAGAAAATTTATATTTTATATATATATATTTATATTTACATATGTGTATATATATGTAATGATTTTATGAATAACTCTTTACACAAACTATTTTTCTAGTACTTTGGATTTTTAGGAGGAATACACTAGAAGAAGAAAATTTTATGTAAAAATTTATAAATATTTTTGTATGTTGGAAAAACTATGGAACAATTCATAGAACCTCCTATAAAGGGTTTCAGTTTTGCTTTTATCATATTCAAAATTTTGTGACTTTAGGGGTACAATTTAGTATTTGAGGAAAATAATTGCTTTTGAAATATTTAAATATCAATGCAAGTAAGCATTTTTAATTTTAAAATATTTCTTTATATTTGTGATTTCTGCATCCCTGTCCTCTAACACTGCTATATTTATTTGTCTTAACTCTGTGTAATTATGGTATTATTTTCTGCACACATAATTGCTGGGTTGCACTGTCATAAAATTATTTTCATTTAAAAGTACTAATCATATGTAAATTACATGTTCCTTTTGATTTTTTTTTTTTTTACTTCCAACTTGGAATATGTTTCTCTTAACCTAGATTTTAAATACTCTATTTTTATTTAAAAATTTAATTTTTATATTGAACTAGTCACACTGAACTTATTTTAAGCATAATTGTTTAAAGAAATATCATTTTTTCTCAAATTACTAATAAACAACCCCAATGTCCTTCTAAAAATAGCATCCCATTTCACTGATTTTTGATACTATTTTAATTACATAAATTATTAAATTTCCTTTGATTCCTTAATCAATTTCAGATATCACATTTTACAGAAAGCTTTTCTTGATACTGCAAGGCTTCTTTGGATTCAAGTTGATGTGGTTTTATCCATGAATAGCTGTATGAGTCATTGCTATAAAACAAACAATTTATATAAAATAAAATAACTTATGAAGTCAATTCATAACCAATGTTGTCTCTTTCTCTGAAGTTTTCTTCATTGCAAAATATATCTTTGTAAATGTTTCATACACATTTCAGAAGACAGAATAGTCTACATTTGACATATCGAGAATTTTAATTTAATTGATTATAACTTTTTCTAATTTAACTTCTCTTCTAGTGTAAGTGTATATTAAACATCACAATACTTTCAGTTTCCTATCAATTTTACCTTGAATTTAATATCTAGTTTTTATTGCCATTTTTGACACATACATTTTTAGCAATCGTAACAAAGAAAGCTAGTGCTCATTAAAATAAGCTTTCTCTTTTTCTTTCTAAGCTTAGCTATATTTCCTACCCTTTTTGCTTTTGGTGAGACCAGATGACCAGGCTCCAGCCAATGGAATGAAGAAAAAAATAATGTATGCCAGTTTAGGACTGAATTCTAAAATCCCTCTCATAATTTTCACACTTTCTCTTCACTTGTACATTGTTCATATTCTGAAAATTCAATGGAGAATGGCAAAGCTCTACAAGATAACAGAGCAACTGAATGGTAGGAGACTGTCTTCCAGAAAGGAGTAAAGAACCCCCAGTACACTCGAGTGTATCCCAGCATTGAAGTGCAATATTAAAGAGATTGATTACTCAAGACACTGAAATGGTTTATATGGCAGGTGACTTGAGATGAGTAATACAAGACACCTCTTTTCTTACTATGATCAAATATTTTAGTAAGATAAAAAGATTACCTTTATTTCATTTAACGCTTCATACTTTAAATTCTCTATTATTTCTCCATTATCTAATAATATATTTGCTTTCAACCACCTTGCTAAAAAAAGCATTTGAGGCAATTATTTTTGATATTTTTGCTCTTTTGAGAAAAGTTTGACTTATACAATTTTTCTCTTGCTTTTCATTTTTAACTTCTTTATGCTTTGGATTTGTTTTCTTTATAAGTTACTTATTTCTGCCTCAATATTTATGAGTTTTTTTCTTTATTTTTGATATGTGAGCAAATTTTTTTCAAGTAATAGCTAAGTATAGATTTCCTTTCAGTAATTTTCCCCAGATCATAATGAGGCTTTGAGTAAATGGTCTTATTACTTTAAAAAAATTAATACATTTTTATTATGCCTTCAATGACAATTATCTTGTTTCTTTCTTTGAGAAGAGTCATTATTTCTAGATCAGATTTCTATGATTATACTCTACGTAACTTTTTTTCATTAACTTTCTTTGTAATTTGCAGTGTTCTGTGAATACTTATTTGTCTTTTATACAAATGATTCATTGGATTGTATTGTTTGTTTATTTATTTATTTATTTATTTATTTATTTATTTATTTATTTATTTATTTTTTAAAAATTTAATTTTGTAGATATATATTGTGGCTGATTATTGCTCCCCATCACCAAAACCTCCCTCCCTTCTCCCTCCCCCCCTCCCCCCCAACAATGTCCTTTCTGTTTGCTTGTCGTATCAACTTCAAATAATTGTGGTTGTTATATCTTCTTCCCCCCCCGTTTGTGTGTGTGTGTGTGTGTGTGTGTGTGTGTGTGTGTGTGTGTGTGAATTTATATATTAATTTTTAGCTCCCACCAATAAGTGAGAATATGTGGTATTTCTCTTTCTGTGCCTGACTTGTTTCACTTAATATAATTCTCTCAAGGTCCATCCATGTTGTTGCAAATGGAAGTATTTCACTCGTTTTTATAGCTGAGTAGTATTCCATTGTGTAGATGTACCACATTTTCCGTATCCACTCATCCGATGATGGGCATTTGGGCAGGTTTCAACTCTTGGCTATTGTAAAGAGTGCTACGATAAACATTGGGAAACAGGTATACCTTCGACTTGATAATTTCCATTCCTCTGGGTATATTCCCAACAGTGGTATAGCTGGGTCGTATGGTAGATCTATCTGCAATTGTTTGAGGAACCTCCGTACCATTTTCCATAGAGGCTGCACCATTTTGCAGTCCCACCAACAATGTATGAGAGTTCCTTTTTCTCCGCAGCCTCGCCAGCATTTATCGTTCATAGTCTTTTGGATTTTAGCCATCCTAACTGGGGTTAGATGGTATCTCAATGTGGTTTTGATTTGCATTTCCCGGATGCTGAGTGATGTTGAGCATTTTTTCATATGTCTGTTGGCCATTTGTATATCTTCCTTAGAGAAATGCCTACTTAGCTCTTTTGCCCATTTTTTAATCGGGTTGCTTGTTTGCTTCTTGTACAGTTTTTGAGTTCCTTATATATTCTGGATATTAATCCATGGTCAGATATATATTTTGCAAATATTTTCTCCCACTCTGTTGGTTGTCTTTTAACTCTTTTAATTGTTTCTTTTGCTGTACAGAAGCTTTTTAGTTTGATATAATCCCATTTGTTTATTTTTCCTTTGGTTGCCCGTGCTTTTGGGGTCGTATTCATGAAGTCTGTGCCCAGTCCTATTTCCTGAAGTGTTTCTCCTATGTTTTCTTTAAGAAGTTTTATTGTTTCAGGGTGTATATTTAAATCCTTAATCCATTTTGAGTTGATTTTAGTATACGGCGAGAAGTATGGATCTAGTTTCATTCTCCTGCATATGGATATCCAGTTATCCCAGCACCATTTGCTGAAGAGGCAGTCCCTTCGCCACTGAATAGGCTTGGTGCCTTTGTCAAAGATCAGCTGACAGTAAGTGTGTGGGTTGATTTCTGGATTCTCTATTCTATTCCATTGGTCAGTGTGTCTGTTTTTATGCCAGTACCATACTGTTTTGGTTATTATAGCTTTGTAGTATAGCTTAAAGTCAGGTAGTGTTATGCCTCCAGCTGTATTTTTTTTGCTCAGCATTGCTTTGGCTATGCGTGGTCTTTTATTGTTCCATATAAATGTCTGGATAGTTTTTTCCATTTCTGAGAAAAATGTCTTTGGAATTTTGATGGGGATTGCACTGAATTTGTATATCACTTTGGGTACTATGGACATTTTCACTATGTTGATTCTTCCAATCCAAGAGCATGGGATATCTTTCCATCTTCTTGTATCCTCTCTAATTTCTCTCAGCAGTGGTTTGTAGTTCTCATTATAGAGATTTTTCACCTCCTTGGTTAACTCAATTCCTAAGTATTTTATTTTTTGCTGGCTATTGTAAATGGGCAGGCTTTTTTGATTTCTCTTTCTGCATGTTCACTATTGGAGAAAAGAAATGCTACTAATTTTTGTGTGTTGATTTTGTATCCTGCTACTGTGCTGAAATCATTTATCAATTCCAGCAGTTTTTTTGTAGAGGTTTTAGGCTGTTCGATATATAGGATCATGTCATCTGCAAACAGGGACAGTTTGACTTCATCTTTTCCAATCTGGATGCCCTTTATTTCCTTCTCTTCTCTGATTGCTCTGGCTAGTACTTCCAACACTATGTTGAATAGGAGTGGTGAGAGTGGGCATCCTTGTCTAGTTCCTGTTCTTAAAGGAAAAGCTTTCAGCTTTTCCCCATTCAGGATGATATTGGCTGTGAGTTTGGCATATATGGCTTTAATTATGTTGAGATACTTTCCCTCTATACCTAACTTATAGAGGGTCTTTGTCATGAATGAGTGCTGAACTTTATCAAATGCTTTTTCAGCATCTATAGAGATGATCATATGGTCCTTGTGTTTGAGTTTATTAATATGGTGTATCACATTTATTGATTTGCGTATGTTGAACCAACCTTGCATCCCTGGGATGAATCCCACTTGATCGTGATGAATAATTTTACGTATGTGTTGCTGTATTCTGTTTGCTAGTAATTTAGTGAGGATTTTTGCATCTATATTCATCAAGGATATCGGCCTGTAGTTTTCTTTTTTGGTTATATCTTTACCTGGTTTGGGTATCAGGATGATGTTTGCTTCATAGAATGAGTTTGGGAGATTTGCGTCCGTTTCAATCTTTTGGAATAGTTTGTAAAGAATCGGTGTCAATTCCTCTTTGAATGTTTGGTAAAATTCTGTTGTGAATCCATCTGGTCCTGGGCTTTTCTTTGTTGGGAGCCTTCTGATAACAGCTTCAATCTCCTTTATTGTTATTGGTCTGTTCAAATTTTCTATGTCTTCACAGTTCAGTTTTGGGAGCTTGTGTGTGTCCAGAAATTTATCCATTTCCTCCAGATTTTCAAATTTGTTGGCGTATAGTTGTTTATAGTAGTCTCGAATGATTCCTTGTATTTCAGATGAATCAGTTGTAATATCGCCTTTTTCATTTCTAATTTTTGTTATTTGAGTCTTCTCTCTTCTTTTTTTTGTTAGCCATGCTAATAGTTTGTCAATTTTATTTATCTTTTCAAAAAACCAACTTTTTGATTCATTGATCTTTTGAATTGCTTTTTGGTTTTCAATTTCATTCAGTTCTGCTCTGATCTTAATGATTTCTTTCCATCTGCTAACTTTAGGTTTGGATTGTTCTTGTTTTTCTAGTTCTTTAAGGTGAAGTGTTAGGTTGTTCACTTGCCATCTTTCTATTCTTCTGAAGTGAGCGTTTAATGCAATAAATTTTCCCCTCAATACTGCTTTTGCAGTATCCCACAGGTTTTGGTATGATGTATCATTGTTTTCATTAGTTTCAATAAATTTTTTGATTTCCTGCTTGATTTCTTCTTGGACCCATATGTCATTAAGTTGAATGCTGTGTAATTTCCATGTGTTTGTATATTTTCCAGAGTTTCATTTGTTATTAATTTCTAGTTTTAATCCATTGTGGTCTGAGAAGATACATGGGATAATTCCAATTTTTTTGAATTTATTGAGACTTGATTTGTGACCTAATATGTGATCTATCCTGGAGAATGATCCATGTGCTGATG
This sequence comes from Cynocephalus volans, assembly GCF_027409185.1. Lineage (NCBI taxonomy): Eukaryota > Metazoa > Chordata > Mammalia > Dermoptera > Cynocephalidae > Cynocephalus > Cynocephalus volans. Next base: position 32,137,793 of record NC_084474.1, on the reverse strand, counting down.
AGAAGAATGAATATTCTGAGGTTGTTGGGTGGAATGTTCTGTAGATATCTGCCAATTCCAATTGGTCTAGAGTCTTGTTTAGATCTTGTGTTCCTCTACTGATTCTTTGCCTAGATGATCTGTCTAATATTGACAGTGGGGTGTTCAGGTCCCCTGCTATTATGGTATTAGTGTCTATTTCCTTCTTTAGGTCTAATAGAGTTTGTTTTATAAATCTGGCTGCTCCAACATTGGGTGCGTACATATTTATGATTGTTATGTCTTCTTGATGGATCAGTCCTTTTATCATTAAGTAGTGTCCCTCATTGTCTCTTTTTATGGTTTTTAGTTTAAAGTCTATTTTGTCAGATATAAGAATAGCTACTCCAGCTCGTTATTCTTTTCTGTTTGCATGGTAAATCTTTTTCCATCCTTTCACTCTTAGTCTGTGTGAATCTTTATGGGTGAGGTGGGTCTCTTGTAGGCAGCATATAGTTGGGTCCTCCTTTTTGATCCAGTCAGCCAGTCTGTGTCTTTTGATTGGGGAATTTAAGCCTTTTACATTAAGAGTTGTTATTGAAAGGTGTTGATTTCTTCCTAGCATTTTATTGGTTGTTTGGTTGTCTTAGGTGTCTTTTGTTCCTTGCTTTCTGATTTACTGTTTGGTTTCTTTGTTTGTTGGTTCCTTAGGTTGTAGATAGTGTTTTTGTTAGCTTGTTTTCTCTTCATGAATGCCATTTTTATTATACTAGCGGGTTTAGATTTTTCTTGGGTTTTTATGGCAGTGGTAATTATTTTTCAGGAACCAAACCCAGTACTCCCTTGAGGATTTCTTGTAAGGGTGGTCGTGTGGTAGTGAACTCCTGCAGTTTTTGTTTGTCTGAGAAATATACTATTTGCCCCTCATTTCGGAAGGATAGCCTTGCAGGGTAGAGTATTCTTGGCTGGCAATCTTTGTCTTTTAGTATTTTGAAAATATCATCCCATTCCTTTCTAGCTTTTAGGGTTTGTGATGAAAAGTCTGATGTTAACCTGATTGGGGCTCCCTTATAGGTGATTTGACGCTTCTCTCTTGCAGCTTTTAAGATTCTCTCTTTATCTCTGAGTTTTGCCAATTTGACTATGACATGTGTTGGCGAAGGTCTTTTTGGGTTGAATACATTTGGAGATCGTTGAGCTTCCTGGATCTGAAGATCTGTGATTTTTCCTATACCTGGGAAGTTTTCCGCCACTATTTTGTTGAATATGTTTTCAATGGAATCTCCATTTTCCTCCCCTTCTGGAATACCCATGACTCGGATATTTGATCGCTTATGGTTGTCTGATATCTCTCTCAGATTTTCTTCCATATCCTTGATTCTTTTTTCTTTCTTTTTGTCTCCTTGTGTTATTTCAAACAGCCCATCTTCAAGTTCAGAGGTTCTCTCTTCAACTTCGACAAGCCTGCTGGTTAAACTCTCCGTTGTGTTTTTTATTTCGTTGAATAACTTCTTCAGTTCAGCAAGTTCTGTTACATTTTTTTTCAGGACATTGATTTCCTTGTACATTTCCTCTTTCAGATCCTGTATACTTTTCCTCATTTCATCATGATGTGTAGCTGAGTTTTCTTGTATCTCATTCAGTTTCCTTAGAATTATCACTCGAAATTCCTTGTCAGTCATTTCAAGGGCTTCTTGTTCTATAGGATCTAGAGTTTGAGATTTATTAACTTTTGGTGGTGTACTTTCTTGATTTTTTGTATTTCTGGTATCTTTTTTTTGGTGTTTATTCATTGTGGCAGGGGGTTTCACAGTTCACCAGTTTGAGACTAATGACTAACTAGGATGTTGCTGTGGTTGCCAATTTCGTATGGCTCTCTCCGTGACTGCTCAGTTGGCCTCTAGTGCCTTGTGTGTGTGGTTGCCTCAGGTCTTGGGCTTCTCCGGGGAGCCACCTTTCTGGTCAGCTTGGACTCTGCTGGGCTGGTGGATCACGTACCACAGGGTGTGTGATCTCTGTTGAGCTTTCACTTCCTGTGCAGGACTTCTCCCTGTTCCGTGTGCTCTGGCCCAGGCTGTTAGATCGTGCAGTGGCGACCCCACCGGGTGTGTGGTTTCTGTCGAGTCTCCGCCTCCCTGGCTGCACGTCTCCGCACTCTGTGCGCACTGTGCTGGGCTGGGGCGTGTCTTCTGCACCCCTCGTCTATCAGCTGCGCCTTCAAGACCCTGCTCGGCACCGCCTCGCCCAGGAAGTCTACCAGGTTTCTGCTGGGCACAGACGACCGGTCTCTCTGGGTGCCTTTGTAGCACTATGTAGATCTTTCTCGGGTCTTGTTCACCTTTGTATCCCCCCAGTATAAACCGAGTCTAGCGCCCACCTGCAGCCTGGTCTCCGGCAGGTTCAAGCGGACCTGGGAACTCTCCTACCACACTATTCCCAACCAGAAATTCGTTAGGCTTTTTTCCAAACTGGTGGCCGCAGGGATGGTATCTGCCTCCCAGTAACAGGGAGTTTACCTGGGGCCGGAGTCCAGGGTATGGTGGAGTGACAGTCGGCCCGCCCGTACTTCCTTGCCCTCCTGACACTGGCCCGGGACACCCCCCGCCACCAGCCCCGCCAGAGAACCACGGAGGGAGTGGGAGCAGAGGCCGGTCCTCAGGCTCCGGAAAGCCTGGCTCCAGGCCAAGCAAGTGGGAGGGCTCAGTGATGGCCGAGCAGGGTGGAGCTGCCCGCACCTGGGAAAATGGAGGCAGCACCGGGCGGTGAGTGGCCTGGTGGTACAGGCGGGAGCTGCGTGGGCATCCACCCCCCGAACAGAGCTGTGCCAGGGATCACTCACAGTGCTGTGCCAGGTCGGGTGCTCGCTCTCTGTCTCTGGTTTGCCGCCTTTCCCAGTTCTCGGCCGCTGCCGCCTCGGGCTATTCAGTCGCGGCGCGGCTCGGGCGCTCCCAGGAATCTTCTTTAATGCTGGCCTGAAACCTCGAATCCTGAATAGAGCAGCTGGCTGCCTTCAGCGCGGCCCCGGCCTCCGGGATCCTGGCTGCATCCACAGCAGCCCTGGCGCCGTGTTCCCTGTTTCGAGACTCGCTTTTGCAGCTAAGAAATAGTTCTTTTCTTGCTCCACACTTCAAAGCTGTTGCCTGTAAATGAGGCAGCCTCTCCTGCCGGGGGCAAAGTGGCGGTCACCCCCCACGACCGGTCAGCAGCAGCAGTCCTCCCTTAAGAGATGGTGAGAGGAAGGTCCACAAGTTTCCCGGCTGCCTGAGGCCCAGTGGCCACCTTTTCCACCTCAGCTACTCCACGCCAGCCGCCGCAGCCGCCGCCATCTTGAAAAGCCGGATTGTATTGTTAAATCTAGTATATACTGCTTCTCTGACTTATTTTATTTAATTGTACTTTATTTTTCCATGCTCTTTTGTCCTTTTAAGTACTCTTCTCTTGCTTAATATAGCCACTTGACTATTGGATTTATTAAAAATTTAAAGCAGATATCTTTTTAAAAATGTTATATATCATGAATAAATTTTTATCAAGAGAGACTCTCCATTGAGTCCTGATAATATTCTTTCCCTTTTCATTTATCTGTGCATGAAAGGAAAGCTCTTCAGGTTTAGTGCTGGAGAAGCAATAGGAACTGGGGACTGACCTCAGATTGTTCACAGGTCCATCATACTCTGCTCAGGAAGTGTCAATAGTCTCTGTGAAATGTAAAAGCAGTTTTGATCTCCACAAAACTTACCAAATTTACAACTTACATCAGCCATTTCAAAGTTCTTCATGGTATGTAATTCCATTTCAATTTTCCAGGCAATCAGAAGAGGTGCACTTAGTTCCAACTGGAAACAAAAATTTCCTTTCTCTCAGGCTGTGGTAAACATAGCAAAAAGACAAAGGGGAAAATAGACACAAGGCTTATTTTCACTGTTGGTAAGTTTCTTGATTTCTTCAATGTAAAGGAAAACACATACAGAGACTTTATAATTTGGTACTGAGTTACGATCTCTCTATTCTATACCCCAAAATCCTTCCCTAGTTGATTCAGCTCCCGTGTTAGTTTTTTGTAACCAAAGACCCATCTCAGTCTTAGCTGTAATTTATTCATACGTATCTGGTGAACTGGTGATCAGACTGATTTGCAAGAGAGAGTTTGGATGAAGGAAGGAGGAGCTGGTTCAAATAGGTAACCTGAGGGGAAAAAATGGGTTGTGAGATCAGCCAACTCTGACAATATAGGTTCTCCTGGTCTGTGCTGAGGCAACTAATGTCTGAGCCTTATCAAGAGAGAACTGTCAGGCAGAATTTAACATGAGACTTTAGTAAACCAGGAAAAATAAACAGTCACACTTTGAAGCTTAGGCGAAAAGTGTAACTTGGAATAGAAAAAGGAGCAACCTCTTCACTTGTGTCTTAGGAGGTTAACCTTCCATTGTCCCCTTCGTGACATTGTAATAAATAGTTGTAATAAATTTTACCTCTCAATATACTGAAAAATCTAAACTCTATTACTATTATTTTTTGGTTTAAATTGTCAATTATCTTATAAAGAGATTTAAAAAGGAGAAAAGTATTTTAAATTTACCCACATATTTACCATTCCATCACTCTTTATTACTTTAACTCCATAGTGTATCTTTTTATATCTTCTACGTCTTGACATACATGATCAATTTTTCTCTCTGTTCTTAAACTTATAGAATATACAGACACTCTTTAACTTAAGATGGAGTTACATCTCGATAAACCCATGGTAATTCAAAAAATCATAAAACAACGCAAGTCAGGGACCATCTGTGGTTGTAATTAATTTATGTCTTTTTCTACGAATTATGTAATCTTTATTATTTTTCAATATGTTGTTTTTGATTATTTTCTTTTTATTGTGGGTTATATTTTCCTGTTTCTTTGTATCCTTAGTGATTTTTGATTGAATGTCATGCACTTTTAATATTACGTTTCTGATTAGTAGGTATTTTTATATTTCTATTAATACTCTTGAGCTTTGTATTCAAGTGCAAATTGAGTAAAAGGTTAAATTACTTAGAAACACAGTTAAATTACTTAGAAATATCTTTATCAATTTGAGTTTCCTTTCAATCTTTCATATGAAAGTCCAGATCAGTCTTTAGTCTAAGACTAATTCTGCCCAAATACTGAGGCAATATCCTCCTAAGTACTCCTCCCAATGCCCTTTAATTACAAGGTTTTCCACTCTGGCTGGTGGGGACACAAATTCCCTGCCTTTTATGAGTTCTAGGGATTGTTTCCTCTCCTCGTACCCTCCCCTCCTTGGTTAGTTTTTTATCTGCATGCACTGATAGTGCTCAGCTGAAGACTCTTGCAGAAGTCTGAAATTCCATGTCTGTGCAGCTCTCTCCTCTCTGTCAATCTGTCCTATGAATTCTGGCTTCTGTGACCTCCCTGAACTCCATCCTGCTGGCCCCCTTCTGCATTGTGTCCTGGAATCTCTCTCCAGGCAGTAAGCCTGAACAATTTTAGGACTTGCTTCAATTGCTAATTTTCTCTTAGTGATCATTGTCTTATATTGCCCAATATTTAATGTGTGCAAACCATTGTTTTTATTATATATTTTGTCTGATTTTTAATAGCTTCAAGCATAATGGTACTTCTTGCCCCTGTGAGGGTACTTCAAAAAGTAAGGGAAAATGGAATTAAAAGATAATGAGAATCCCTCCATGAACTGTTGGAAGACCCCTTGTATGTTGCCCAGAAGCAGAATTCCCCCAGAAATATATATATTTTTGTTCTTGCAATTATGGTCATGTTAACATGTATAACACCAGCCAAGAACCAGAACAAACTGCTTAACAGAACATACCATGGAGTGGGCACTGCTTACAGAATTCCACACAGAGGCTCAGCCCACCCCTCAACCCAATGTCTAATGTAAGCTTCTTTAGCTGTTGGATCCCCCCAGGGAGGGAGTCATTGCATGATTTGGTTTGGGTGGCATGTTATGGGGGTGAAGTCAGGATTCAATCCTCGGGAGGGGCACAGTCGGGGCTGGGGGTACTCCATTGTGCTCCTTGGCCCAGTTGGCTTCAATAGCCCCCTCAGTGGAGTCCCCAGAAAACAAGCAGGGGCTGCAGCCACACACACAGGCTTCACAGCGCTGGAGGCAATCCGTGCAGCAGCGGAAACAGAAGGCAGCCCTGCAGCAGTCCCACATTGAGGGTCACCAGAGTGGGCAGCAGGTGAAGGGCTCGGCGGCCAGCTCTGCAGAGCCAGAGATGAAGGTAATGCTCTCTGGCCCATGGTGACCAGGGTCCTTGGGGTCTGGTTACGAGGGCGGTGGCTTGGTGGAGGCTGGGCTGGTTCATCATATGTCTCCAGACATAGTTCCATTGGCTGCTCCTAGGGTCCCACGAGTGGTGGCCCAGATGATGGGCGGGGGTGACCAGGGCGGGGCATGGCTCATTGCATGGTTTGCAGCAGCCAGACACCTGTCCCCAGTCGCTGTTCACCTGGGATGCAGCCCCCAGTATATTTTTTAATGCTGTTCTTTCTCTATTGATTTGAAATGTTGTCTATCATATTAGAATACATAAATTATTTAATTTCTGGACTCTTGTCTATTAATTGCAGTGCAAGTGTTATGTTAATATTGTGATTAGAATTTATGATACGTCAATTTGTTAGGTTTTAACTTCTATCACTTGCAACCATGATATCATTTTTTCTTTTTATAATTTTCTGATTTTTCTAGTTTTATTCTTCCACACGAATTTTAAAACCTTTGTCATATACCTTTAGCCAATGCTGTTTGCTTTTTAATAGGTATTGAGTTGAATATATAGATTGATTTTGAGATAATGTCTATTTTTAGTGTATTTTTCTTCATTCTTTATAATTGTGCTTCTTCCAAAAGCAAGGCATATATCTATTATTCTCTATTATATCATTCTATACTGAACCCTCAATAGAATACATGGTTTCCTTCATATAGATACTGAACATTTACTGTGAGATTAAAGTATTTTATAGTATTTTTTGCTATTTTCAAAGGTATGTTTTTTCCAATAATTTATGTTTATTGTTAGAATTTATATAGAGAAAGTTTTTGCTTTAGATATTTTAAATTTTAACTGGCCACCCTACTAAATTTTAACTGGTCACACAACAACCACCTACTATCTATTATGTCTTAGGTGATTCTCTTCAATTTATAAATTATGCTCTTTTAAGTTCTCCTTTCTAATATATAAAACTTATATTTCAATCTCAGGTCCACTGCTTTAAGAAGCCCTCCAAAACAATATTAAAATATACCATAGATAGTCTATAAGTTTGTCTGGTTTCTGATCTCTTTGGAAATTCTGCTATTTCATCATTAAACATGATGCTGAGTTTTGTTTTCTGATATATATTTGATTATCTTCATGTTAAGAAAATACCCACCTCTTTCTATACATTTAGGGAAAAAGAGAACTGTACTAGAGACAAAAACCATTTGTTAAAAGCTACAAAGTCAACTTTGTATTGAAGCTGTACACAAGACAGATAAAATTTATTTGCTTTGAAGAGGAAAAAAACCCCACACACTTGGTTAAACAAACTTTAAGTCCCCATTTTTACCCCATATTGTAGTTACCGGGACACAGCTGTACTCCCTAGTGCTTCTCTATGCAAACTAAAACCAAGCAGTGATTACCAAACCTGGCTGTGCGTAAGCATCTCTGGAGAATTTCTTTGTAATGCAGAGTCCCATGGCTGATTCCCTGAGATACTGCTTCTGCAACTCTTGGGAAGAGAACTGGACTCAATTTGTAATGGATCTCTAGGGAATGCTGAGATTAAGGGTTTTTTGAATCATTGCTCTGGATGATATAAGGTCAATATTCTACAGTACGCTGTAGCATAATGCTATTCTGTAATCTTTAAGAATGTGAACATGAATATAAGCATTTCATCCTAAAACATATGCTGTGAGTACACATTTTGAATGCAAACTATGTAAAAAAAATGAAATAAATTCATCTCTCTATAGGTGGTCTACTATGCCATTTATTTTTCTTAGCATATCAAGGCAAAATTGGAGTATAATTTAGTTAGTGCTAATTTTTAGCCAGGATCTCTGCAGAAAATTTTAGGAAATTACTTTAAAAGAAATTAGGTTGTTTTGTAAATCTTGACTTGATGCATTCTAGAGAACTATGATCCATTGTGGTTAAGCACATATATCTTTTATTAAAGAGAGGACTGACAGTAATGACACTATTATTCAAATACATTGTGATGGTAAAAGTATTCATGTTGCCCAACTCTCTGCCCAGTGTGTACATATTAATGATTGATTTGTTTTGCCATAGGGAACAAAGGAACATTTTTTACTTTACTGTGGGCTGTAATAGGCCCTATAACTAAGTCACATAAAATGTTGTTGTAAACCAGTGTAATTAAAAGTCATCAGTGGAACTTTACTTTCTGTAGTCTTTGTAAGATAGGAAAGAATTGGAAGAAACATAACTATGAAAGCTTTATTTAAAATAATAAAAGGAAGGTTTAAAAAACATGAGAAGAGTCAAATAGATTATCCACAGTAACTCAACAGAGAAGAAAGACCAGAACAAAGAAGACTGGAGTAAAAAATACATACTGAAATGGAAAAGCAATAAATCTTTTTAATATCCAGTGGTTGCAGACACTAGAATTTGTCACAGGCTTTATTTTTTATAAGAACTTCTATGCCCCTATGCCACTTTTCCATATTTCAACATTTTTTATAAAAGATTATAATATTATCCAAATTCAGCTATTCCACTTATAATGGCATCTAGAATTGCCATGATAAAATCCAGGCTCTCTTTTTCACTTGCGAAATATGGTAAATGAAACTTCTTGCTGCATAAAGAAACATACTTTCCTTAATCTTTCCAACAAATACGTAATCTAGTAAATGCGGATTCTTCTAATATTGAGATCTTTACTCAGTCAAGGCATAAATATTTAATGAGAGACTAAAATATACCCTAAAATATGTATGACATAATTCTAGGACCTTTCTTCTAGGAGCTTTTTTTGAAGATGAACACACGTTTGTCTATTGCATTTTTTATCTCACTAAAGAGAACATATCAAGTGTACAGATACAAATAGATCTAGAAAAGAGAGGCACAAACATCACCTATTCATTACTGATTTCTCAGCTCTTATGTACCTCTTTACACGTTCTTTCCACTGGAATATATTTTCCAAATAAAGTTATCATTACTAATTTTAATAATCCAAAATTAATTTTCAAATTATATTCTGAATGAGTACTATAGTTTTCAAATATTTGTGCCTTTTGTAAAATGATACATAGACACCATTCCCTAGCCATTAAAAATGGAAAGATGATTTGTAGAGATTTTTATTTTAGATTAACTTTTAAACTAATTGAAATACAAAATCTTGTATATTTTCAGGATCTTTCAGACAGCAAGCCAAAGTAACACATGCTAAAATAGCAAAGCTTTGTGCCCTGAATTTTCAAGAGAATAACGTAAAACTACTTATTTAGAGACATAGGGAAATTGAGCAAGCCCCAGGAAAGAGAGCAGATTGGGCAATAGTTCTCAGTAAAATCCCTGCCTTAGTACAGGGACTTACAACTTAATTGCTCTGCATAATACATATTTTTAAAATTCTTTATATATTTTAATTACTCCACAGATCAAAATTAGTAAGGACTTGTTATTTTGTTAAAGAAACATCACATGGTGTAAACTTGCATTAACCATCACTTTATGTAAAGTACGTACTACACAATTTCTAAATTGTCACATACTCCAATATGATGTCAGCTGATTTTATGTTATATAAAGTTTGGTGTTAATTTTAGAAAATACAACATTTGTGATTTGAAGACTAAAATTTTCAGCTTGTTAACTATCCACCTATATGTATCCTGTGACAAATATATTTGAGAGGATATTCTGCAACATTTTATGTCTTGATTTCTTACTCTGGCATTCTCTTGCAATTCACAACCCTAATCTCAAATTGTGTGAATGTAGACATTGGGCGTATATTAGCTACTTAGCATAAAACTGATGACATAGCAGAGTAAAACCCATTAGAAAGAAAAATATTGGCTGAAGTGAGATGCAGATTTAACTGATATTGTAAATTGTTCCCAGTTACAGCAAAGTTGTGTGTTTTTGTTTTATCTGTGGCATTTAGTTTCAACCAAAATAAGGAAAAGTGATATACAAAAATAAATAATTGATAATATCAACAACATTATCTACGAGCCTTAAAATTGTTGAAGGCAAAATAGCTCAAATGATTCTTAATGCCTTTCAGGCACATCTGAATCAAATAAGGTAATTATTCTTTAAAATGCTTACACAATGTCTGATTTGCATGCTAGTAATTGCTATGCCTTGTGGCATCTAGCAATTGACACAGCAATGATTTTAATTATTGTAATTTCATCAGTATAAATACATCAAAGTTATGCAAATACTATCTCATAATCCACATAGACAGCTCAGAGTATTTGATTTACTAGTCTTGTAAGTCTCTTTGTCTACACAGTTTACTCTCAGATGTGACTCTGCATTGCAATCGAAGCCTTTCACTCACATCAAAGCTCTAAATCATAACAAGATGAGCTAATTTTACAAACACTGACACTTCAAACATTAAGTTGCAAATACAATTATAAGATGAAATATAAAAAGGACTTTGCTCGGATATCATGAGGCACAGATACCTGCAGCTAATCATATGTAATGTTTTCTCTGACATGAGAAAGTAAAGATATGACTCGAACAAATGTCTTTGAATGAATTAGAACAGAAAAGACCCACCCCGTTACATGATTAATTTAAATGATACAATAGTAAAATCTTATTGTTATGCAATAAATTATCATCAGTATTATAGTCACTCATACCCTCAGCTAATAGAGTGTACCAAGCCACAAATAAGACTTCCCTTATTGACCCACTGTTGGTATGTATATCTTAGACCATGACTCTTGAATTTTCAGGGGGTGGAAATTCTTGCAAATGAATATAACTAACAGTTGGGAAACTTTTTCTCAGAAAGTTCATTATTGTGAGAAATTATCCCATCATAGTTTGGCTAAAGCTAAAAATTTACAAAAAGAGAAACAATAAGGTAATGTTTAAGAATATTTGAAAACCTACCTATAGTCTTATTTTAGGCATTCAAATTGAAAAAATGCTGGTAGATATGATTTTAAATTTTATGCATTTGATGACTTTTATAATGAAAAAAATACGACTTAATTGGCACTAATTGATACTCTTTTTGATCTATTTGCATCACTAGAAAGGCATTAAATTTCAAGTAGAAAAGAAACAACAAAAGAGAATGGCAAGACATAACTTTCAACAGAGAATAGTGAGTGAAAGCACACCATCTATTTACCAGAGATGGACAAAGGGAAAACTTGATTCTCCTCGGTGCTTTTTATGAACAGGTGCCAGTCTCAGATTCCATGTGGTTAATGTCATTTTCCTACCAGTCTATGTGGAAAATGAAGGTGACACTTGTTTGCTCCTCTTACAAAATTCTGCTTGTGAGTAGATATGATAGACAAAATTTTAAGATGACATCCAATGAGTCATGGCCTTTAGAGTCTCCTCCCTTTGAGTGTTGGTGCAATTGTGATTTCTTCTAGCCAATGGAATACAGCAATGGTGAGAGGACAGTCACTCCCATGATTGTGTTACCTTATGTCTTAGCAAACTGGAGGGATAATTCTCCTGTTGGACTTGAAGTGAGCTGCCATGTTGTAAGAAGCCCACATGGCAAAGAAATGTAGATGGCCTCTAGGGACTGAGAGTGACCCTCTGCTCACAGCCAGCAAGAAAACTGGGACCTCAGTCCTACAACAGAAAGAAACTGATTTCTACCAACAACTGTGTGGACCTGAAAGACAACCTCAGGCTTCAGAAAGAAACACAACTGACTTGATTCGTGAATTGCAGAAGTGGAGATCCTAGTGGAGGACCCAGATTAGTTGTGCTCAGAGTCCTGATCCATGGAAACTAAGAAAATAAATTAATGCTCTTTTACAATGCTAAGTTGGTGATAATTTTTTTAACAGCAACAGAAAACTAATACATTTGATATTATTGAAATGTGACTGACTGGGTTTTGAGCGATCTCTCTGTGTACTTGCATGTGTTTATATGAGATGTTGCTGATCTGTGTCAGGGGGACTTGTATCTATCTCCATCGGCAGCTGGACTCTGTGGTCACTTAGAGGCATGTGTATCAAAGTCACTGATATACAAAAATAAGTATTAGACAAGTGGATTTAGAGAGGACCTAAACTGGAAGTTCTGTTGGTGCTTTACTGCAACTCACTTTTTTTTTCTTTTTTCTTCTAACTGGATAACAGTCAAAAACCATGCATCCTAACCATAAACCAAAGTGGTACTAAAGAATTTGTTTAGAAATTATGTACTATAGGACAGTAGTAAATAATGCATACCCAGACATATGTAGAATAAGTTAGAATGCAAGACTAGTTCCTTTTAGGACTTTCACTTTAGGCATGTTATTAAAATTCTCACTCCATCATCTTCATCTACAAATGGGGACTAATTATACTTCACTTATACATCTGTAGTAAGGACAAGAAATCATATAAATGAGAAGGCTGGCAAATTATAATTATTATGATAATGACATTAAAACAATTAGATATTCCATAAATATTTATTTATGAGAGGTGCTATGGTATGAATGTTTGTGTACCCCCCAAATTCCTGTGCTGAATCCTAACCCAAGATGATCATATTAGGAGGTGATTAGATTATGAATGCAGAGCCCTCAGGATTAGAAATAGTGCCCTCATACAGGAGACCAAAGAGAGCTAGCCAGCCCTTCCACCATGTGAGGTTACAGAGAGAAGATGAGCCTTCACCAGACATGAAATCCACCTTCATCTCAGACTTCCCAGCCTAAAGAATTGTGAAAAATAAATTTCTGTTGTTTATAAGCACTCCAATTTATAGTAGTTTGTTATAGCAGCCCGAAGTTACTACAGCAAGAAGCATTACATTTTGGTGAAAAAAATCAATAAATTATGAACATAGAGAACTTAAGTATTCCAGTTGCAACTCTTTGCTGGCCACACGATCTTGAGAATGTCACAGAACTTCACGAGCCCTTATCTATAAATAGGAGCAACAATATCTGTTCTACGTACTTCACAGTGTTGATGTGACTCTCAAAGAAGATGATAATATGTGAAACTTTATTATAATTAAATATAAGGCATTAGAATGATTTCACAGAGGCACATATTTATATACACTGATCAATCAAATAAGTATTTTATAGGAATTTAGCAGGGAATTTATTAGAGCAGTATCTTGGATCATTAATGTATTTATACATTCAAATATAAATTTTGCTTTCAAACTTATCTAAGTAAAAAATCCTCAAAACTTTTACATTTGACAAAAAGAGATGTCAACATCGTGTGTTTCAGTCTCACAAATACCAGGAAAAATATTGCCAATTCATCTTGGACAAGGAACAAGAAAACTAAAGACTTAAAAGGCAGTAGGAACACAAGAAAACAGACAGCATCATGAACACATCCCATGCAACTAATGATGCAACACAGAAAGATAACATCAGTAAGCCACCTTGCATAGTCATCAAGTGACAGGAGTGACACAATAGAATCACGTGCCAGATACTGAAAATGCTAAAAATGCAGATTTAATTTTGTACTCCCTCCTAGCAAGGTTATGATATCTCCAAGGTTTCCTCAGACATGCTTTCTTTTACTGGACACACATTAAACCTCTACTCGTTAGCACTGGAAATTGAATGTTTCAAATGTACTCAACACAGAAAATTGTAACTACCCACATGAATCTCTTCCAAGGGTAGACTCTTTCTTTTGCCATATATTTTATGTTGTATAAACATTTATGTTCTTTACAAACATACTATCCACCTCTTTTAATTCATCTTCTCTGTATCTTGTGAAAAATAGTCCTTTTTGATTTGGAAGAAAGGAGATTAGCTCATGGCCAGGAAGATGTGGCAAAGTCATTTTCTATTTCCTCTAATACGCATTTTTATTTTTCTTCTAAGGGAATGGACTCAGGAAATGGAAAAAAGAAAGACAGAGAAGCAGGGGAAGTAAGGAGTGAGGAAAATAGGCCCATGAATGAAGGAAAATGCTGAGAGAAATGTGGAAGGGCTGAGGTAGAGCTGACACAGGGAAAACAATAGGTAAAGAGATTATTTTTAGGACACTGTGGAGTGATCACAGGGGACTGGAGTCAAGGTCACATAAAGCAGCTAGGAGAATACTAAGCTAGCTAATTTAACAAGGAGAACTGAGTCTTTAGACTCAATAGGTATGATGGAAGGGATTAGCATGTAAAGAAAGGAGCAATATTTCAATCTAGAATAATAAAATCTCACCATTGGAAGAATATTTGGAAAGGATTAATGCCCAAATAATTTGTAAGGAATTGATGTACAATAGACAACTGCAAGGGTGAATTATCAGCAGATATTTTTTCCCCAGCTAGAGAAGAGACAAGCTCTGTTCCTCAATAACCAGCAATCAGCAATAGCATTGTGTTGGCAGCACTTGAAAAGTTAGAACGCAAGAAGGCTCTCTTCTGGGACCCTCTAAGTAATTTTCATGACACTTTTTTAGTTCTTAGTAATAATAAGACCCAACATTTGTGTAAACCTTCATGTTAAACAAAGCAGAAGAGAGGAGAGAACCAACATTTATTGAGTACCTGCTGTGTACCAGGCACCATACATATTCTGTCTTTGTACACTGTGTTCAGGGAATAAAAAAAATTGGTTCAGGTGGTAGTGCCCCCAACGTCATGTAGGTTGTAACAAAATGGAACCAGAAAATGAACTTGGATATATATTTTACTTTCCATGCTAGCGAAGGTAGATAAGAGGGGGGAAAAAGTAGAAATGAAGAAGGGAGGAAGAAAAAAAATAATAAAGAAGCTCGCATCTTTCAGTGTTCATTGCGGGACAGCAGCAATGCTCATCACCATATATCACTTCTGGGTATTAGGCCAGGATTGATGTTGCAGTAAATACAGAGGGGGAAATTCAGATGCAAAGAGGTAAAGTAACTTGCCCAAGTTTACACAAGTTAGTAAGGGGGCTGCATTCAATTTTTTTGACTCTGGAAACAGGAGTTATTTTTGTAAGGCTGTGACACACAGTCAAAGGATAAACCAGAGTTTGTATTGTGGACCTGCCAACATCTTAATTTTAGGTAACTATGGTAACAAGTCACCCATCCTATCTGAGTCTCAGCTGCTTTTGTCAATGTTGGATAATAAATGTCTACCTTACAAGATGTTGTAAGGATTGCAGATACTATATATGTCTTGAATGCAGGTATTCACAATAAATAGTTGATATACTTAGGTAGAGGTTAACCAGACTAGAAGATGCTAAATTGGAAATCAGGGGTGCGTGGGATAGACCATACATAAGAACACTTATTTTTACCTGTCTGGTGTCACCAACCAACAGGAAAAAAAATAAAAGTAAAGTGCTCTAAGTAACAGAAACTTTTAAAATATCATCATCATCATCATCATCATTATTAATGAAAATACTTTATTCATTATACATTGTACTATACATTTTAGTTGGTATTATCAAAAAGAAGCAATTGCCACTCAGGTTTGCTGATAACAAGAGAGAAGTCACATTCAAAAAAACAACAAATTGCAATATTTCAGGTACATTATGACCATGTACAGATGAATTAAAGGGCAGAGAGATAAAGAAAAACAAAAGACTAGTGGAGGAAAAATGATATAACTATGTTAATTAATGTAAAGTATATATCTAATACAACTTCTATACTAACACTACTTTGGAGAAGTAGAGATCTCAGGTGTTTTAGTAAGTAAACAATTGAACAAATTTTTTTTTAAGGTAAAAAAAAAATTCTTATATAAAGTGGATCCATACATTAATTCCTGAAATTTTGTCTTTTTATCCTTCCTCAGTATAGGCATATACTAAGACTTTTCTTTGTAAATATTTTTTTTAAATATGTATTTCTATTTTAAAAAATTTCATCCTATGTCATTCTATAATGAGGAACATGTAAGATATTTTGTGATTTCATGAGAGCCAGATAAAATTAACTGAAAAAGTTAAGGTTTCTTCCCTACTAGAGCCCATGTTTTTTCAAGTATATTAGGAAGCCATAATACTTTTAATGAATTCACTTCCATTGCTATGGTGACTGCTCCAGAAGGCAACAATAACCCTGAGCAGTGATTGGCAGTGAGATTCTATGTTTGCATTTTCACACTGTTGCAGGCAAGATCAGGGAACTTTAATGATCACTGACCATGACATGTCCGAGATAAGAGCTGTTAGGCACCATTGTCTGACATCTCTCACAATCTTACACAACCTAGTTCTCCCACATTTTGAAAGGTAAGTTCTGGCATATGGAGGCATGTCAGGCAAATGTGTCAGATCAGAATATGATCCTGATTTGTGTACGTTTACAACCTTTGCCCCTTACGACTCTTCAAAATGAAAAAAAAAAAGATCAGTGTCAATGTTACAGCAATTGAAATGCCTTACAAAATATCACACGCAGATTATAACAGAAATATCTGTGCATTTTATGAGCTGTTTTTGGAATGACTATTGACAGCCATGCCTGTAAATACCTAAATACATTTTCAATAAAATTTGAAATTTTGCATCATTAGTTGTTTTGTTTCATAGCATTAAACAATACTGTCAGACAATCCAAAACTATTAGCATCCATTCATTTGTTAATCAATTAAACCTATTAAATGTATTGTTGTGTAGTAGACAAAGTAACTTGATAGTTCTAAGCAAAACATCTTAGAAAAAAAGTATGGTCTCTTTTGAAAATTAATATAAAAACCAGTAAATGGAACTTGTGACAAGTGAATACATGTATATGCTATCTGACAAAGACTAAATTATTAATCATAATTCTGCAATAACTTAAAAAAAATTAAAATTAAGAACTGGCAATGAATGCCAACCAATAGATCATCTAATCCACACAACAAAGTTGGAAGTAAATTATATTGTATTTCCATTAACAAATAATAAAACTGATGAAAAGAATGTAAATAGCATGCCTATGTATGCTCATCTAGGAAGTTCCAGAGCCAAAATTCTACCCCAGACAGTGTGCACCAAGCTTAGAACTACTATGCTCTGCCGTAGCACATAGTACAAACCTTATTGCAGTAACTCAGTCCCACCCATGATACTCTGAGAATGTAGAGAAGGAAGTAAATTTGAACCAGATACCAAATCAGGCGTCATTTCAATGGTGTATGTTTGATTTTCATACAGATAAATTTTACTGTCACATTATTAAAACTTACCCTTCACCAGAGATTTTAGGCCAGGATTTTTAGGCAAAGAAGAGTTTCTTCCACAGCACCTGTTTAATTTTTCATATATCATAGACTTTTTCTACTCCCCAAAAGTTATTTCAGATTCTTACTAATTTGAATCAATGGTTCCTTGCTTCCCTAAGTCTTATTTTCTCATCTGTAAAATATATTGTTATTAGCCTCACAGTTTTCAAGGAGTAAACTAAATTAAATACAAAAAAATTATGCAATACATAATGATTATAGGTACCTGGTGATAGACACCTGTTGGATTATGCATATTGTAGAGTTTTTGAGCTTTTTTACAATTTAGAGTAATCCAGAGCATTTTTTTTACAAAGGTATACTATATCATCAAAATTTGTATTAACATTTGAAGAATGTCTGCTCCATATCTCTCTACTCCTTTCACTAGTCAAATATATATTGTATACAATTATTTTTATTTGTTCATTTTCCAATAAAGTAATTCAGTTAGCAAAACGTAGAAGAAAAAGCACTTGTAACATAATCCAAACGAAACAAATAAAAGTCAAGAGTTGTTATTTTGGCATTAAGGATAAAACTCAATTCCTAATGATTCAATAACTTTAACACACACACACACACACACACACAAATTGTTCTTATTCTTGTAATTATAAACTTTCTAAAGCACACAAGAAAGATATCGTGGACAGTCAGACAATGGCATTTTACAGAAGCATGTATGCCAAGAAGTTAAAAGATAAACATTCCACAAATATTATGCAAAGAGGAAATTTTCAGAAATGCACAACCCTTGGCTATCAAAAACATACATACATAAATCAAATAGCACATTTGTATTTTTTACAATAGAATTTGTATATTTCTCATAAACCATTCTATATTTTGTAGCTTTCTGTTCATGGAGGGTTCTAGTCTTTCAACATTCTGAGGCAGTAAGTGTCTTCAAAGATGAGTAATGAGATCAAATACTGTTCTCATCCAGATCATAGCCTTTCGCTGTGTTCTGTGTCACAACTGACTAGGAGGCATCATTACCAGTTGATGGGTGTTTAATTGTCAATGAGAAATGTGTCCTGGCATTGGTCCAATTCCTAACAGCAGTGTTTAATGTTACAGAAATCACTACAGTGTGTTAACTCACTTATCCACAAAGCATATTGCTGTATGGATTTAAATGAGACAAAAAGCCCATTTGGCTCTAAGAGACTCTATTCAGAATGGAGATGATGAACACTTTCCCTAAATTATATGACCTTTAAACCTCACTGTTGAAACATAACTTGAAGAAGAAGGAGGAGAAAGAAGAAGATCTATTCAAACAGGCAACAAATGCTTTATTGGGCACCTAGTATACGTGGGATGATGTGGACAGCTAGATAACAGAAAACTGCTATCTGGGTTTCAGAGACTAAGGAGAGTGACAGAGTTAAGTACACAATTTTGATTATGGGAGATTAATGCTGTAAAAGAGATGGGACTGAGCTGCTATGAGAGCACAGAGCAGAAAGTTGCCTTTTTCTGAAGATATTAAGAAAAGTAACCTTGAAGAAATAACTTTTGAACTGATTGAAGAAATTGCAAAACAAGAATGGGCCTGAGGACATCCAGAAGGAAGTTTGTGTAAAAATGTAAAATCTTTTAAAATCCTACAAATAGCTCTCCATAGGTGGAAGAGGAACTACATGTGGGCAAATGTATCCATAAAATTCCAGGCAGAAGACAGAAACCACAGCAATAATTTGACCAGGAAAAATTGAATATAAAAAATGACAAAATAGTAAAAGATGGTTAGCTACTGAAAAGACAAAAGAAAACTGAAGAAAATAGGAATAGCAAATGTAGGGAGTAGCTACTACCTTTTGTGCTGAAGAAAAAGAACTTAAGGAAGAAACAAGCTTGGAAGATGGTTGACCCCAAGGTTGAGATTCAGACCTTAGAGAAGGTGTGGCTGCTGCCCAGTGGGTAGGATGGCACCTTTCCTGAGCCCTGGGGGACTAGCTCGCAATGAATCCTAATCAGGGCACTACTGTACAGAGCAAGAGAGCCGGAAGCCACCTGCTGTAGTTTTAGGAAATCCTGCTGAAAAGGGGACATCATTGGGTCATGTCTCTGGCAGCCTCACATAGAAGCTTGGAAGTAGCCAGGAAAAACAGCACTGAGAACCAAAAAGAGAATTGCCCCTGATAATGGCCCTGCAGTGTCCCTCCAGCACCCCCTATTGATAATGTCTCATAATGCATCAGCTGACCAATAAGAAATGTTGACAGCGTCCACCTCCAGTATCACAAAGCAGGTCAAAGAAAGGTGGATTTGGAGTTCAGGGGTAATCAATTAAAAACCAATACAGCAAATTTGGGGAAGCGAGGCTACAAACGGCAGATAGGAACTTCAGGACAGTTCTTTGGGTGGCCATGGGGCAACAAGCTCTGCCCGCTATCTTGCTTGTGGTTCTCAAGAATAACTGCAGAATGTGCTGGGAATGTGACATCCTGACATAAGGAGGAAGCGGCCGGAACAGTGTTGACCCTGTTCCTGTCCCCCTAGAAAGGGATGTCCTTCAGTCATGTGACCTGAGGTATACAATCCTGAATGGACTGCTTTCCAGGATTCCTTAGCTGCAGCGAAAGTGGGGCATGAACAGATGAGACTCCATCCATGCTGGGCAGCTTTCCTGAGCCTTGGGAGACCAGCTCATGATGTATTCTGGACTTCTGTTGTCCCTTGGCGCCTATCTGTAAATAATAAATTCATGTCATGTAACTTGTTATGTGCATGAGTGTTCTGTCTCACTGTATTCAGACAAGTTGGTAACCAGTGCACAGTGAACCTGCTTCTCAGGGACCTCATCATCAAGATCTTTGAAAATCACACTGGGAATCATGTACATGATCCTGTGCATCATAATCCTATGCATCATGAGCCTGTGCAAAAATTTGACTGTGCAAAACAATCATCTGTAGTGCTTATTGAAAAAAAAAGATCTGAAGCATCATCCTGGGGAATTTTACTTTTGTAAGTAGAAAGGAATTGCATTTTTTTAAAAACATACATTGCTGGGGATTCTACTACAAATGTTTCTTGTTCACTTTTTTAGAAAGAGTGATTTAGATGGTGAAGACTCTTGAAGCTTTGAAGCGGGGCAATGACATGCTTGCATTTGTGTTTTAGGAAGTTCATTCCATCTAGAGATAGATAGCAGATTACAGTAATGAAAGGTAAGACTATTAGATTCTTCATTTTGTATAGAGAGATTAGTGATGTTATTCTGCCTGACTGGACATACAGATAATTTTGTAGCTATATAATAGGTTTAAAAATATTAAACTTAAAATAACAGAATACTAACTAAAATGAGAAAATAATATAAAATAATTTGTGACAGTCTGGCTATTTGGCTCCATTGGTAACATCAAGGCTATCTAGTAATGCACAGTATTTTGTGCAAAGCGGTTGTTCAATTAATGTTATCGATCGACTGTCTTGCAGGCATTTCTAACTGACAGGCATGTTACTGCAAACTGAAATAATACTACTTCTTTTCATTTAGCAAGAAGGGATGACTGAGATTTAGCCATGGGCAGTGTAAAGTACAAAATAAATTTCAAGATATTTGATAAGTTGCTATTTTGTTTCTAGGGGATAACACACGTTTTCTTTTGAATGAGTAAAGGAAAGCGCATACATGTTTTCATTTTAGAGTCTGTTTAGAAAACTGGATTTCTTGACTCTCTTATTTTTATGCCAAAAATTGTTAAAAATTTTAACCATGTAAGAAACAATAGGTGAAATGTATGACATACAATTTAAATTCAAGAAAGAATTAATGAATCCTTTATGCAGCATAGGTAAACAATACCATTTAAATACCTTGGAATCAAGAAAAAGTAGTGGTGACTCTGGTTTTGAAAATTCGGGAATATCAAGCAGCTGTGGAAATTGCATAAGCAGTCTCTATTACTTTATAGCTGTGTGATCATGAGCCATTTTACTTACTTTCTGCACTTTAATTTTTTTTTCATATATTTGTGTATAATACACACATGCACACACACATTTCTAATTGAGCACCTAGTGTGTTAATATGTGTCATACACCGTACTAATCAATTAATTTATGTAATCTCATTTGATTATCTGGTTTACTTCTTGAAATAAATCTTTAGTGTATAGATGATTCCTAATGCATCTTTACTGTCAAAGGACTCGTAAGTGTCAGCACTAGGCTCATATGCAATCACCTTCTCACTGTTGAGGATTTAGGGGCCACAGTCACTATGTTCTGCTCCCTCACCACAGGTTTAGCCAGGAGAACACAAGCAGATGTGTCACAAACATAGAGAGGTTTCCAACTTCAGCTTGATTTCAGAAAGTTCAGGCTGCCTTGTTAAAAGAGTACTGTGCATTGAATTATTTGATAAGTCCTGGCAAATATGAATATATGTTCCTTAAATTTAGATTTTATCTATGATTAAATATGCACAGGATGTATAAACATGTATACTATATACATACATATATTGTGTGTGCATATTTGTGTGTTTATATATGTACATGTATATATGAGTATATAGCCTCTATATACCAACTCCTATATATATGTACTAGATGCACACAGAGAACATATGTGCATATATACACACACGTATATATACACACACACGATATACATGTATACATAAACACACATGCACATGCTTTTCCTCCTTCCCACTTTCCAAGTCCATCATCTGCTAGTAGAAACCACATCTTCTTATCTCTGGAACATAGATCCAGAAATAGACTATTCTCAAAAATATCTGTTAAATTAATTGCGTGAAATGAGCCAACGCATGAAGCATTCTTTATACCTTCCAAATAAATCAATAAAATATTTTTAAACTTAAAATTTATTAAATTTTGTTAGTATAATTCATGTTGATCCACATATGGGATGAAGTAGATATAGAATATCTTGATTATAGCAAAACTGCTGACAGAACTTTCCATGAGATTTTATTTGGGATTAGGTAGTGAATTGGGTCTAAATACTATTAGGTAGAATTGAAGCTACTTGGCCATCCATATAAAATGAGTTTTAATTAATGGCTTGGTGCCAACGTAAGTCAATATATAGCTTGCTATAGGACTTTTTATGTTCAGCATATTTAAAAAATAGCATTTATTTGTACTACTAAATACAAAAAGTTGTATAGAAAAATTCATAAACTCTTAAAAACTGCATTGATGCTGAAAGTAATATTTCTTGTAGTTTTTTTTTTTTCTATGAGTATGTTTTAAATAACTAAAATAGTGTTCTTTATTGGTCTGTGATGGGCAGAAACTGTTCCCATTTGTTTTAAAGCACTTTGGTATTTAGGCTTTATGTTGCACTAAAGGTGCTCTCTGGGCCTGTTGCTTATCTTGCCTTGCTTAGGTATATATCTGTACCATATTAACTAATCAAAATAATAGTGAATATCTTTTTTCTCATAAAAATCGATAGGTCACACTTATCTCCATAATGTTGAAATATCACTTATATCCTATTTATTTAGTGAGACTGAGGCTAAAAAAGTCATTATACCAAAAAAATAGTCTTCCTAAGTGAAATAAGATATTTCAAGAGACTTTCTGGTGAAAATCATTTATTAAGCAATTGTTAACTGAAATGTAAGTAAATTCAATTTTCTTTAATATTTTTATGGCTTTGAATTGTTAGAAACTATGGGCTTACACTTACTTTTCAACTATGTTTTTATAAAGTTATGTTATTAAGAAAGTTTGTTAACTTGACCTATAACTTTTAAATATTTAAGACACATGATTATTGGCTCCCTTTTTGTACTCTTGCCTTGGGACTTGAGATGTTTGACTTGTTGGTGGAACAAACTCAATTTTCTCTGAAACTTTCTTCTTTTATTTCTTTTCTTTATATACTTTATTATGCCTGAGTCAAATATACGTTAGCTTTACTTTAAAGCTTTTTTCTTCTCATGAAGTTTTTACACTTGGCTTTCAATTCATTCTGACAAGAATTCACACAAAAAATTTTTTACATGAAACTATCGTGCCCTAAATAAAAATATCTTAAAAATTAAAAGCATTCCTAAAATTACTTTATGTAGTTTTAAATGCAAACATATAAAACAATACTATAAAGATTAGAATGACTATATATTGATTCTCTAATACATTTCTTTATATTATTATTTACATTCTAATAAATATCTTTTAGCTTAAAATATATAAAATGGCCAGCAGTGAATTATCAATGTGTTTCTTATATATTTGTTTGATTTTTTAATATTGCTTTTTTACATAAATTCTATCCTCATTATTATTATTATTTAATTTATTTATTTATCATTTTAAGATAAATAAATAAATGGCTGGCCTGCACAAAAATTCAAACCCTTGACCTTGATGTTGTAACACCACACTCTAATCAACTGAATCATTATTTTGGGGAATTTTACTCTTGTAATAATATTTATTTAATAATGCATTAATACTTGTTCTGACTTTTATATTGTCAATATATCAAATTTTTAATCTACTTTAGCTGAAGGTGATATAAAGATATGAGAAATTACTCTGATTGACATGATGTACCGGTTTACATTATTTGTTGATAAGGTTTTTGGCTGGAGCTAAGGCCAAATTATCCCTGATAATTTTATTTCTACCAATCTCCAACCTTTTGACCTTACCATCTCATGAACTTCAAAAATTACTAACAGCAGGATAATAAAATTGAAATCAAGTCAGGAGAAGGAAGAAGTATTATTTAGTGGATAGACACTTTCCCTGAAAAACCATTTTTGTTCTGCTTCTCACACTAGGATTATGATAATGAGCAAGTCACATTATTTCTCTGAGTTTTAGTTTTCTTATTTGTAAAATAGTGTTGGGTTTTAAGACTCCTTTTGTAATTCTAAGGCTTATGAGGGTAGATGTTCTTTCTGTATTTTATGAAATCTGAAGTGCCCAGCATAGTGCCTGGCACACAGTAGGAGTTCAATAAATATAGCCATTCCTTGGTACCCATGAGGGATTGGTTCCAGGGCCTTCTGAGAATACCAAAATCCATGAATGCCCAAGTCCCTAATATGAAATGGCGTAGTATTTGCCCATAACTTATGCACATCCTCCTGTATACTTTATGTCTTCTTTTGATTACTTATAATACCAATACAAATAAATGCTATGTAAATAGTTGTTATACTATATTGTTTAGGGAATAATAACAAGAAAAAATGCTGTACATGTTCTATACAGATACAATTTTTAAAAAATATTTTTGATCCATGATTGAGTGAATTCACGAATGTGGAACCCATGGTTACAGAGGGTGGACTGTATGTGCTGAATGGCTAACTATTAGATCATATATGTTTAAAGCATGAGATGGATGGCCTTAAAATGAGGCAGTTTGAGTGCTGACTAGTACAATAGAAGTTGAGCATAAAATAAGTTGATGAAATCATTGTAAGGTTCTTCATTAACAATTCTAAAATTGTATTATCATTGGTAATTTTAAGGTCAGATGTGACTTCTTAGGGCTTTATAATCCCAAATTATGTCATCAACTGTCTGCATTTTCGATATTGTTTTATATGTATTTTCCAGTTATTTACAAGAAAATTTCATTCTGACTAAATTTTTAAAAATTGAAATTAATATCCATGTTAATCAGAGGCAAAACAAAACAAAAATATTATTACCTCCCTTAATGCTCCCGTGCCCTAAAAACTTACCACTTCAGCCTCATTTTTCTGAATCACAAGTTTCAGTTTGCACTGTGGTTTTCAAATGTAGACCTGGCTCCATGAAATTATTTAAACTGCTTGAAATCAATGATCTCCAATTACTTCATATTTGCCTAAACTCAGCTCAGAAGTCCAATATTTGCAACGACTCCTAAACTGATAATCAGGACAAGAGGTATATATGCAACATTGTGGAATTATTCAAACATTCAAAAATTTAAAGCCCTCAAAGGAGGCAAAAACTAAAAATTCTTCTGGAAACGTGAACCACTTGAACCACTTCAGTAATTTTCAATTGCTTTGTGATATGCAAGCAAAGAACCTCGATCACTTTCACACTGAAGCACTTAAGATCTCTGATAATTTTACACCCTCAGAGCCATTTTTTGAGCACCGTCATTTCCTCTACTGAAGTGGTTTTAAAAATATGTGAAGTGTTTCAATAATTTTAGATTATCTTCTGTGGCAAAAGCTCAAACCCTGATCACCTCCAAATATGAGTTAATAAAATTTGAAGTGGTCCAATATTTTCTTAAAAACTACGTGTTGTGATTTCAATTGTTTTATAAATGACTTCAATTTGGATTGGGTAGACTACACAGTAATGTAATTCAAGATCCATGGAGTAAAGCTTAACTATCAAAAGTAAATTAAAAATGCAGATGTTAAAAAATGAGCCACCTTTCTCATACCAATCCTTGAATAAAATATGTGTACAAAACACATTTTAATTCCTTGATTATAAGACTTTGGCCCAAAACTCAAAAACTGTATACAAAATACACACACACACACACACACACACACACACACACACTGAACAAACTAGTATATTTAAGTAGAGAACAGAATACCATTTAAATGATGACCACTGGGGGAAAAATGACATATTTCAGAAGTATAGGTAGATATAATATGCCCTATGTAGAAAGTGGCAAATGTATAGTTAGGTTTACCTGTAGATTCTAAATTGAGAAAATTTTAGATCATTTGCAACAATATCCTGGAGGACTTCATTAAACCAAGTAACCCATGACTGTGGAAAACAATAACTGAATTATCTGATATTTTGTCTCTTACCTTAAATATTAATTTTCTTTTGATGTCTATTTCAAAATATCCCTTTGTTTCCCTAATATTTACACATAATGCTTCCTCCCACTCGCAGAATACTTAGGATGAAACTGATGGTCAGGAACATGCAGGACCCAGTGGCTTCATGTTCTTCCTAGAACATTGCTGGGATCTTAACAGCATTTTGTGAGGACAGAGAAAAGAGAAAGTTCATGTGAACCCTTGAGGACAGCTAAGTGTCAATAATGGTAAATAGTGGTAAATAAAGGCCAAGGAGATACCTCCATACACATAAAAGTTTCATTTTCCAAATATGAAAATCAAGACCTCGAAAGGTTAAATAAATTATCCAGAGACTCACATTTTTGTGACAAACAAGTAAAAGAACACGTTTATTACCATGAGTCTCCGTCATACATCCTTTTCCACAGTCGTTGCCTAATAAATTAGAAAGCTATATTGTAAAATGAGGTGAATCTTCTTTTGTTTACAATATGAATTAAATGGAAAAACATGACATTTTAGAACTGGAAGAAGTGTTGGATTTCACTTAATGTGGTTCAGCCCTTCCATTTTACAGGTGGAGAAGATGAGTTTGGAGAGATGTAATGACTTGCACGTGGCAGAGGTCTGACAATAATTGAGGTCTCTGACCTTTGTTTTATTTTGATGGCTGACATTGCAGATGCACCTTGTATTATTCTGTTCACTTAGAACAGTTTTTTGTTGTTGTGTGTCACTGTGAATGAGAAGAGAAAAAAATATTCCCAGGCATCTGTCTGTAAAACAGTTTTCTTTCATAGAAAATGTATTTGAGTGGTCTTTATACTGTACACTACAAGTTGCTTAATCATCTAAATTAGAGTTTATCATAAAATGAAATGTAGAAAGACTGCAAAATGTCATTTTTAAATATATGTAAATATGATAAAAAAAAACTTAAGATAATGACATCTTGAGAGTAAAAATATTTAATAATATTTCTGGATTTGATAAAAGAAGGAATTTGGTAGTTGGAAACTTGAAATGAAAATATTGTTTAAAACTGATTAGTAGGTACTGATTAAGTTAGTATTGTAATTGTGCTTTTATTGTGACCTGTAGTACCCCTATAATTTTAATTTCCAATCTCCCAAGAAAAGCTGTTTTCAGAGCTAAATTGTGGCGTTTATATAAAATAAATAATGATAAACATTACAACACTTATCTTTCCATTTGATAGACACAACTATGAATCAGATTCATACAGTTTCCTACAGTTACTATCCTTTGCAAACTAGTTTTTGTAAGTAATGGCCACTGGATCATCATGTATAGAGAAGGTCATTTTCATTACTGAGAATTTTATTTCGAAATCTCCAAAATTCTTCTACTGAAATTTTATTACATAAAAGCAATATGTGCTTATTTGGGGTTGGGGGGATACTTGAAAGCCAAAAGTAATACAATAAGTGGTGCAGATTATGTTAGGGTGCCAGCACATGAACTTCTGTGCTTATAGAGAAGGCTCAAGAGACACACTCTGGTAAGAAGGTGCTGGAGCAAGTCAAACTCCCAGTATCACTAGGCACAGATATCAGGGGACTATTTGGAACCTCAAGCAATATATTCTATAACTAAAGCAATACATACTAAATAACTATGAGAAAGTCTGAACAAAGCTATCCACCCTTACCAACACCAGTTGCCTGTAACTCTCTTAGAGCCAAACTGCAAGTCATTCTACTTTGGAGAAAGATCTCATTACTCAGACTGGTCCAGTTCAGAAGCAGAATTAGCACCTATAGTCTCAGATGCATATGAATGCAGTCCCCAGGGACCTACAGATGTAAATTTTGGAAGACTCTCATGAAATTTGTTGGACCCTGAACAGATTATATACAGTTTGCCTTTCCAGGGAGTAAAGCATGAACTATGAAGGTGAATGCAACTTTAAGAATAAAACGTCAATTATATTTTATTTGTTAAAGAAATGTAGGTATGATCACAGTTTAATTCAAATAAATATAATAAACCACAAAGGTAAAATTACATATGCATCCTAAATCCCATCAACCAGGATTGACCATAGTCAATTTAAGGTAACCGTGTGTGCAATTGGCTCTAAATGCACATATTTAGATAGAAGAGATGCCTGGGTAGAAAGATTGAAGATGGCCAAGTAGTTAAATAGGAAATATATACAATTTATGCAAATAAAATTTTTAAATTACATTTTACCTGAATTAATCCTAGAAAAATAAACTAAACGGACACTAAACTACCTGCTGAAATTCAAATAAAATTTCTTGTCATCATTAACCAGTATAGACATAATATTAAAAAATCCCTTATTCCTCTAAGAAAAATAGTCATGAAAAATATTAAGTTTAAGGTCGTTATTTTAAAAGCTATATGGTTTGATTTTAGGTCCTATTGACTACTTGATATGAAATTTTAGATGACAAAATTGGCACAATTATTTGACACATCTAGTAGCCCTCCATCCACCTTACCCTTCATCTTAATTCATTTAACCTGTCAGTTTAGAATATTTGCAATTTCTTTTAAAACGTGTTCTTCCTTGGTTTATCTGAAGATTCTTTCAAAAGTTTCTCCTATTGAATTTTTGAATATTTTAGTTACTTTTTTCTGATCTCCCACACATCTAATTATATCTATCTGTATTTAACTTTTTCATCTTTTTTATATCCATTAAAGGGGCTGAGTATCCCTTATCCAAAATATTTGGGACTAGAAGCATTTCAGATTTCAGATCTTTTCAGATTTTGGAATATTTTCACGTACACCATGAGACATCTTGGGATGGGATGTTTAGACCCGAGTCTAAACACAAAATTAATTTTTTTTTGTATAGATCTTATCCACATAGCCTGAAGGTAATTTTATACAATATTTTTAATAATTTTGTGCATGAAACAAAATTTGTGTACACTGAACCATCAGAAAGCAAAAATGTCACTATCTCCACCACCCATTTGGTCCTCTAGGAATGAAGAGGCATTCTGCTGGATAGTTTGCTTTAATGTTTTCTCCAGATTCATCTGCCTCATCAACAATGATTTTTGTCTTAGAAGTCTCTCTGATTTTAAAAACTTACATGATTGTGTAGATGTACCACATTTTCCACAATGGAACACTACTCAGCTATAAAAACGAATGAAATACTGCCATTTGCAACAACATGGATGGACCTCGAGAGAATTATACTAAGTGAAACAAGTCAGGCACAGAAAGAGAAATACCACATGTTCTCACTTATTGGTGGGAGCTAAAAATTAATATATAAATTCACACACACACACACACACACACACACACACACAAACCAGGGGGGGGGGGAAGAAGCTATAACAACCACAATTACTTGAAGTTGATAGGACAAGCAAACAGAAAGGAAATTGTTGGGGGGGAGGGGGGAGGGAGGAGGGAGGGAGGTTTTGGTGATGGGGAGCAATAATCAGCCACAATGTATATCGACAAAAGAAAATGTTTAAATAAATAAATAAATAAATAAATAAATAAATAAATAAATTATTATCACTGAAAAAAAAAAACTTACATGATTTCTCATTCTGTTAGGAATGCACGCTGCTCTAGACACATTTTCACTATGTTTTCTCTAGGCACTATTTCTGCAGTTTTAACATCATCTTCATTGTTACTACTGCCACAGTCACCTTGACTCAGAACCATTTCAGTTATTTCACCATCAGTCAATGAATGAATAACTGGAACCTCATTACTGATGTTAAAAACTGTGATATCCACTTCTTCCAGCTTACTAATAGAGTCTTACTTATGCATATTTTTTGCATATGTAAGGAGGTCACACATTATTTTTTTCTCACTTGATATACAGAACCCTTTACAATCACCATCTTGTTCATCATCATCATTGAACATAGTTGCAGGACAGAGGTTGTGCAAGACATGCACGACTGTGTTTTTAGTCATTGTATTCTAAGAGTTGGCAAGAGCATACACAGCATCCTTTATATTAAACCCATGCCTCTGTTCACTGATGCCAGCATGCTGTTTAAGAAAGTGTTTTTAAATTTTCTCTTCATTGATTTAAGGATCCCCTGGTCACATGGTTGAGTAAATGAAGTCACATTTGGGGGAAGTACCTAACATAAACATTATTTTGATGAGAATTTCAGTTGGAAGATTAGCAGAACAGTTGTTAAGGAATAGCAGAATCTTTCAGTTGTCATCCAGTCCCAGCTTCCCTGCAGTGAGCACAAGCCACTGGTACAAAATGTTTGTAAAACCAATCAAAAAAGATGTCCCTGGTAATTGATGCTTTTTGTTAGCATAATAATGGACTGGCAAGAAATTCACTCCTAGAAAATAGTGAGAATGCAAGCTTTTGCTTATCATAGCAAGTTTATACTTCTGTGTTTTTTTTTTTTTTTAATTTTTTTTTTATTTTTTTTATACTTCTGTGTTTATATTTATGTGTTTATACTTATGTTTGCTGCACTAGCACATCCCAACACTCTGTCCTTGGCATCCTTAATTCCTGTAGGGGCCTTTTCATCAGATGTAGTTAATATCTTTCTGGGGCAATAATGCCAAAACAGTGATATTTCATCAGCATTATAGACTTGTTCTGTCATCAGATTTTCATCAGCAATGATTTTGGCAAACATGACAATGAATTTCTCTGCTGCTTAGTGATCAGCAGATGCTTTGGCACCACAAATCTTTAAAAAGGTAATGCTATACCTTTTCTTACGTTTTTGCATCCAGACTATTAAATATTTATAGTTTCCTTCAATTTTAAGTTTATTGTGATAGATCTTTTGTTTCATGGTCAGCATATCATTAAGTAGCATGTATTTACTATGATGCTGACAAATCCACTCTTTCAATACACAATCAAGATCTTCGTTTTTAGCTTTATAAAGTTTTTCTATTTTTCATTAACATCTGTGTGTCACTTTCAGCAGAGAACTTCAATAGCTTATCCTTCTGTTTCATCAGGTCATATACGGTGATCATTCCAAGACCATACTCTTCTGTAAAATATTTCACACTCACATCACTGTTCACTTTCTCCAACAACTCAACTTTCTGTGCTACAGATAAACACAAATGCTTCCTCTTTTTTCTTATCACTGTCACCCATAGGGGTATCCTCAGGCCTTTTTGACATTTTCAATAATATCTTCACACTACAGAGCAGAAAATAAGCAAAAAACCACAGTGAGTAATGCATATAGGTCTTGGCTTTATGTGAGGCATCGATGGGAACCTACTGTTGGTGTGTCCAGCCAGCCCGCGTGCCATTTTATTACCCTTTGTGGGTGTGGTTGCATGGTGGAAATCTGTGCAATTGTGGAAAAGATATGTCACAGCTGGAAGGAACAGGGAGGGTATATTTTCCCTTAAAAACACTCAATAAACTGTGTGTTGTACACCTGCATGTTGACTGTGACTTGTCACATGAGGTCAAGTGTGTAATTTTCCACTGGGTCATCATATCAGCAATCAAAAAGTATTGGACTTTGGAGCATTTTGAATTTTGTATTAGAAATGTTTAACCTCTATTTTTTAAAAATTATTTAAAGGGTTCTGTTTATTTTCTTTTGTTTTGAGTAATTTCTCAGGCCTCTTTTAGATGCTTTGTGTGTGTGTGTGTGTGTGTGTGTGTGTGCGTGCACTTTCA
This sequence comes from Cynocephalus volans, assembly GCF_027409185.1. Classification (NCBI taxonomy): domain Eukaryota; kingdom Metazoa; phylum Chordata; class Mammalia; order Dermoptera; family Cynocephalidae; genus Cynocephalus; species Cynocephalus volans. The sequence goes on along the minus strand of NC_084474.1, from coordinate 32,105,946 downwards.
GCCATAGCTGTACTTCTTTAAAAAATTTTTCTTTACATGTAACTTTTTATCTTTTTTAATTCCTTTGCTAAGCTCTGCCAAGCATCTTTTCTTCTCACTTAATTGCTTTATGACATCTTTCAACCATGTATCCTCTTCTTTTTTCCTGTTTTTAAGAGAGCACTCATTATTGAATGTAGCTTCATTGAGACTATGGAAAACTTTTGTGTTCAGAAACCTGTTTCCTGGAATGATTCTTCTTGTGTCCAACTAATCTTTTTTTTCTGCATTATGTTTGTACTGCTCTTTTTCTTTGATTTTACATTCTATTTACAGGTGCATTTTTGTTATGTTAATTTTTACTGTGATAGGCAGAATGGTCCCCCAATGATTGTCATGCCCTAATCCAGGGAACCTGTGAATATGTTACATTACATGATAAAAGGAATTTGCAGATGCAAAGTTACTGAGTTTGAAATAGTGATATCATTTTGAATTATTCAGCTAAAACTTTCTCCAGCTAGAGTCAGAAGAATGCAGCAGAAGTCAGAGAGATTTAAAGATTTAGAGGAACTCCATCTGCCTTTGCTGGAAAGGCCACATGGAAAGCATGAGAAGGAATACAGGTAGCCTCTAAAAGCAAAAACCAGCCCCCGGCTTATAGCCAGCAAGAAAACAGAGACCTCAGTCCTAAAACTACAGGGAACTGAAATCAGCCAACAATCTGAATGATTTTGGAATTGGATGCTTTTGGTTATACACATTAAAGAAAGTAGCTCTGCCAATACCTTGGTTTCAACCAAGAGAACCTGGCCAAACTCACCCAGACTTTTACAGAAATTGTGAGGGTTTCTTTTTTTTTCTTTTTATAATTGGGGGCTAAGTTTGTAGTAATTTATTATAGCAGCAATGGAAAAAAAAACACACTTACATAGGATACTTGTTTTTTGGAGAAGTTTTGAGAGGGGCAGCTTTCAACTGTAGCCAATTTTGTTTCTAGAACTTTCACTATGCATGCAATTTTCTTTACCTTGGCGGGTGTATCTCCCCTCCACTATGTCATGAAAAGGTTTAGGATAGCAAAAGCTCTCCATCTATCCTTAGATCACTGTCTTCCTATTTCCTTGTTTTTAGCCAAGAGGGTAGGTTGTAGATAGAAACAATGTACGATTAGCCTGTTTCCTCCATTATATTCACTCTCCTTCCTTTTCTTCAGAGCTGAACTGGATTTCTGCAAGTGTATTTCTTTCTTCTCCTGAGATACTCAGACTTCTAGACACTATCTTTTGTTAAGTGATCCTTGAGACAGTCTTTCAAATTCAGAGAAATCCATAATCTGCAGATGGCCTAAGAAGGCACACACACATCAGGCTATAGCCTTCTACTGCATCCAGAACCAGACTTTACAGTTTGTTTCTGTAATTTTCCTTATTTTATAGTGCTGAAGGTTTTGTTTTTCTGTTTTTTTCCCTAATATTTGCTCTTTTTTTTTCTTCTTTCCTCTTTAGGAGTAGTGAGGAAAAGTAAAAATGCTTCTACTTACCAAACTTTAACCAGAAAATGTGTGCATTTTCAGTGAGTGGTTCAGTATAGGAAATGAAAAGACCCAAAACTGAGAAAGGAGGAATGAGATAGGGAGAAAACAGTACAAAAATAGAAAGCACAAACCAAAATAATTCAATTTGCTTTCAATTTATCTTTTGATTTAGATTGAAATTTTACCTTAATCCACAGGTTTTCTTCATTTTCTTGGTTCCAGTAACAGTGATTACAGCACATGAACACACAAATGTAAAAATAAAAAAAAAAAAAAAACACTATCATAATCTGAGAAAAACCTTTGACAGAGCAATATGGTTGAACAAACATAAGATTGTGAATATAAAAAAATTCTAATTTTACTGCCACATCATTTTTTAAAACTTTTAATAAAATTAAACAAAAAATCATCACTTTCTAAGTCCCAGGTCACTATTTTCTGTGTGGAGGTACATCAAGGAACAAAACAAAATGTGTGCTCCGTGGGGTAACACTTCAGAGTATGGAAGAAGACAAGCAATAGACAGGTAAACAAATTTATGTTATTTTGAGATAAAGAAGAAACAGAGGTTGGCTGCAAAGGTCCTCTTTCATGGAATGTGTTCACAGAAGCCCTCTCTAATAAGGTGACATTTAACAGACCTGAAGGAAGAAGTAAAGCAAGCAAGGAAAAGAGCAAGTGAAATAGCCCTGAGATGAGAGAGTGCTCCCCTTGGTCAAGGACACAAGGAGTTCTTTGTGGCTGAAGCAGGGAGAGTGACTAGGAAATGGGTTGGAGAGGAGGTCAGAAAGGTAGTGTGTGGCTCCATCAATGTGATCTTGTGAACACTTATAAGAACTTGCTTTTTTCCTCTCTGTGAGATATGAAGCCGCTGGAGAGTACTAAAGAAAGGAGTGCTGTGGCTTGTTTTCTCAGGATCCTCTGGCTTCTGTGTGGAGAATTGATTGGAAGTGGATAAAGGCAGAAGTAGGAAACCAGTTGGGAGACCATTCAACCCAGATGAAAGATAATGGCGGCCTGTGTTTGGATTGACAGTGACAGTGGCAAACTTGGGTCAGATTCAGATTATATCTTCAAGGTAGAGGCAATACTCTTTGCTAGAGGATGTGGAATGCGAGGGAAAGAAAGCATTAAAAACTGATTTCAAAGTATTTAGTGGCCATGTGGAGATGTCAAACCTTCTCATTTCCTAAAGAACAATTTCTGTATTCTTTAGCATGCTATTTAAGACCATATTAAATGTTACACTCATAGGCCCTTCCAATCTTATTCCTCACATAATAGCCATATTATGTTCTGCAGAGTGCTTAGTAGAAGGCGATCAGTATAGGCTGAGTGAAGAATTAATTTAATATCTATAAACCACATTGAAAAAATGTTATGTATAGATTTATATGTATAAATATATTGAATACGTATCAAGAGAAAGAGATATATTCTTAGTATAGAACTACGAAATTTTATATCGATAGTTCATACACATATTTTGCCAAGCAAAAGGAAAGAACTTTGTATAATACTGCAAATTCAAATTCTGCCCAAAGCATGCCACACAGAAATAATGACAATATTTATTCTAATAATACAAAATCAATAGATGTCATTGAACTGCCATCTGAAGCAAATTTAGAATGCCATTTTGTTGATTATTACTTAAATCAACACTTGCCAAATTAAAACTAAAAATGTTTTCTTTTGCTTGAAAAACTATATATAGTTCTCTTTTCTTGTAAAATACTGATTGAAGTTAATATAACGGAGATATTAGCAAATAATCCCAACAGATATATTTTTAAAAATGAGATTTGACTTTTTGTAAAGAAAAATATGATTGTATAAATTCCATAAGTAAACCTTTTGCAAATGGTCTTTTAACTCTTATTGATCCTGACCTTGGCATTCAGAGTCTAATTATACTAAAAACTGCCCTATATCTCTTGTGTACTGGAAAATCATTTCCTGAAATTAATCAGTTCTTCAAATGCACCGCTCCTAATTATCATGTGGTTATTGAGATAGTATACAACTTAAAATATATATAATACTAATTTCAAATACTTTACTTGAATAAATCACAGTATTAAAATAAATCACAGTATTAATATAAATGCATGATATATTTTTATGTCTTATACCATAACTACAAAAAGGACATAAATAAAATGCTTCTCACTGTTTCTTACATAACATCAAATTTCAGAAATTAATAGTAATTTAAAAAATAATATCAACTAACAGTCTTGAGTGCTTAGTATTGCAAATAATTGTTCTAAATACTCTATTTTCTTTTAATGTGCAAGCACTGTTGCAAGTATTTTACAATTATTACCTTGTTTAAACCTTACAATCACATGAAGCAGAACTATTATTATCACCTCTATAGACCAAAGAAAAAGGAACAAATGGTTATCAAACTGTCTGTACCATATAAATATTATATAATGTTGTGATGTGGTAGGCAGAATTCTATGAGGGACCCCAAAATTCCAGCTGTTAAGTATGAGCAGGACTTGTGAATATTGTGGGATTTCCTTCCCATGATTGGGTTATGTCATAATGACAAAGGTGAAAGGATTTCACAGGTGTAATTAAGGCCCCTAATCCAGTTGTTATTAAGTTCAACAAAGGGTAGATTATCCTGGTAGCCTGACCTATTCACATGAGCCCTTTTAAACAGAGTCCAAGCCTTGCCTGAGTGAAAGATTCCCAGCAACAGAGATACATTGTTTTAAATTTATTTATTTATTAAATTTAAATTGAATTTTTTTTTTCAAATTGCATTTATATCTTGTGTCCCCCACCCAATTATCCCTGACCTTCCTCTCCATCCCCCTTCCCCCACTCCACTTTATAGCTGAAGGTATGTTCTCTCCCTCTGCAAGTCCAACACACCACTGTGGTCTTTCTTTCCTTCTTTCTCTCTTAGTTCCCACTTATGAGTGAGTACATGTGGTATTTATCCCTCTGTGCTTTGCTTATTTCACTCAACATAACTTTCTCCAGGCTCATCCATGTTGTTGCAAATGGGAGGATTTCATTCTTTTTTATGGCAGAGTAGTATTCCATGGTGTATATATACCACATTTTCCTTATCCAGTTGTCCATCAATGGACATTTAGGTTAGTTCCATATCTTGGCTATTGTAAGCAGAGCTGGAATAAACATGGGAGTTCAGATATCCCTTCGAAATGATGATTTACACTCCCCTGGGTATATACTTGGAAGTAGGATTTCTGGATCATATGGAAGATCAATACTCTCACCTGTTATCCTTGAACAAGCAAACTGCCAGGCTGTGTAGAGGACCACATGGCAGGGAACTATGGACAGGAACTAGGGGTTAAGAACTGTCAAACTATCTCTGCTAAGAACTGAATTTTACCATCAACCAGTTAACTTGAAAGAGGATCCCAGCCCGCTAATGAGAACTGCACCCTGGCTGACACCTTGATTTCAACCTAATTAGACCCTTACTGCAGAAACCAGATAAACCATCCCTGGACTCTTGACCCACAGAAAATGTGAGAAAATAAATGTATATCATTTTAAGCAACAGATTTGTTATGCCATAATGGCAAACTAATGCAATCATGTGTTGCTTAACGAAGGGGATACATTCTTAGAAATGCATAGTTAGGCGATTTTGTTGCTGTGCAAAGAACATAGAGTATATTTGCACACATCTAAATGGTATAGCCTGCTATACACCTAGGCTGTATGGTATAGCTTATAGCTCCAAGGCTACAAACCTGTATTGTATGCTACTGTATTGAGTACTACTGTACTGAGTACTTACTTAATGGTAAGTATTTGTGTATCTAAACATATCTAAGCATAGAAAAGGAAGTTTTCAGCTCCATTCTAACCTTATGGGACCACTGTCCTATATGCAGTCCGTTGTTGACCAAAATGTCATTATGTGGCACATGACTATATATGTAGTTAACTCAGGTCTTGGATTTGCCTAGTTATTGCTTAACCATCATCGCTACATAGACATTGGGTGGTTTCTTCCACCCTATTTTTCTGCCAGTGGCAATGGGGTATAGGTTTTCTGGAACACTTCTATGACAGGATTGGCTCCACCAAGACACAGCTCTGAAATGTGTTATGTCCACACTGTTCAAACCACGCTGGATACTAAATGAACTTAGCAATGTTCCTTAATTTATCACTTTATAAAGACCACATGCTAAATTGGGAAAAGATAAACATACAGAATGGAATAAACCCCTCAGAGTTTATAGATCAACCAAGCCATGTTCCAAATATAATAAACTACAAATAATACGCAGCATTTCTCTGATGCATTTCCACAACTCAGTCTAACAGGACATTGATGAATCTGCACTGTCTCTCATCTGAGTCATTTCCAGCTCCTTTTCAGCATCTATTGCTCATTTTTATTAATCTTCTGTGCCATGCATTATTCTCATTCCATAGTATCCGCTCACATCAGTTTGTAAACAGTAAGTACAAAAATGCATATATATTTTTAGTCTGTTTGTCTACAATAGCACAAAATTCACTCTGAGCATAGGTGTTCCTGACCATATCTCTCTCTTCTATTCAGTTCTGTGTCTATTCCAGCTACCTAAGTTCAGTCCCAGGCAGTCCTACAGCACAAGAACTCAGTTCCGCTATACTGTGTTCTTTTTGAAATGTTAGACAGTGTAGACCAGAGAATGTGTTGACTTAGCCCGCTGCTTTTCACATTCTGCTTTGTCGCACCTTTAATTTTACACTATATAAGGGAGGGATACCTTGTACTACCTGGAAAACTTTTCTTCATTTTCACAGAAATATGTTGTAGGTTTAACAAAATTTCTGCTTGCAGTCACCAGGGTTTCACTGCTGATGCCATCCACCAATCCTGTTTCCTCCCAATGAAACCCCCTGTCTTAACCTAGGGAAGTGAAGTTCTGGCACTGCTCTGCAACCTTTAAATCCACCTATTAATTAGCTATGCATTGCCTGTCATAGCTTTGCTATTATCTTCAAATATCATTTAAATATTTTAGTATTATTAGGTCATATATTTTTAAGTATATGTTCTCCAAACAGATTGCTAGGTCTTTAGACCTGGTCAAAAAGAATTCCTTTTCTTTGCGAAGAGGTTTAAAACAATAATCCATTTCTCAATCTTTCTCCTTCTATATTTACTCATAATACATATTTACATAATTACACATAATTACCACTACTCCAGACAGGTATTTAAAGTTTTATGACTAAGTACAAAAGAGTCTGTTCTACTATTTTCTCCTCTTTCTCTCTGTTTCTTCGCAGAAGAATTTGAAGAACTTTCTTCCCACATTTTTGACCTCTGACAGAGCAAGACTATAAAGATAAGAGCTACCTTTTTTTCAAGATCTCTGAAGAGAAAAACACTACACAGGGTGCTTTATGATATCCTCCGGCACCTTACAGATCTTATAGGTGGAGATTCCACTAAGTACAAAGCAAGGCTGAATACAGAGTTCCTTGATAGCCTGGATCTTTTTTAAGGTAGGAAGGGAAAGATGCTGGAAAGAGGGTCCATTCTCATCTAACTCTTCTGCTCCTATCCCAGCAATGCTATGATACTAATGCTAAAACTCAAGAAACTCCAGAAATCAAAGATAACAAAAATGTCTGTTTTTAAAAGTCAATCTGATAAACTTCTAAGCACACTTACATGGTATTTTCTGTGTTCAAATCATATAGTTTGTTATAAAGGAATCTGTGTTAATAAGATAGAAAACATTAATATCATTGGGCATAATAATGCAAAATTTGGTATTTCAGAAATGTGTTTTCTGAACATGGGTTGTCTCTTACAAAGATGATATAGTAATTTATACTATTGGCCCAAGTGTAATGGCTATATTGATTCACTGTCACCCTGTAATATACACAAAATCATAACAACATATTAAGCACCGTACAAAAATTTATGAAGTACTATGATAGACTTATTAATGACCGCACCAAAATTTGCAAAGAAAAATAAACTACACGTATTAATAAATAAAATACACTGCACTAGCACTTCAAAGTCTTCATAGTTAATTAAATAATAATGTTTAGTGATTTAACATAATTAAATTAATATTACTTATTAATTGACTCTGACCATCACCAGAGCTAACATTCCATAATTATGTTGCAGGCTCTGGCTAAGCACTTTATATACATTTTCTTGCCACCTTCACAAAAATCTATGGGAGAGCCTGCATCTCTCATAGATTCACCATCATGAACCCCATTTTAAATATGATAAAACTGAGGCCTAGGGAGAATAAGTATTTTAACCAAGGCCACACAATTCAAAATTGGGGGGGCAAGGTCTGAACTCCTGAACCCATATGCTAAACCACCACATTGTAGTCAAAAGAATGTATATTTGTGGAGACAACAGTATTGTATTTTTATTTCACATGGAATCCAGCAAAATTATCCCTTAATTCAAACTAAACTTTTACTACCTTATGGCTATTTATAATGAGAACATATTACAATTTATATTTTCTACAAAAGCTATGTAAAAATAAAGCTCTGAATTAAAACTTATGGATGGGTATAGGTACTAGATCACCAAATTAAAAGAAAAAAATTCTCAGGCGCTTATGAAAACACAAAAAATACCTAAAATACCAGTCAAGAAATAGGAAAGATTTGGAGGGAGGCATAGGAGGCAGTTGCACTTGTTATTTATGTTTGTTTTGTTTTTTATATACAGAATGGAACCAGTACCCAAATAATATTTTCATTTGGCAAACTGAATTCTTATCATTAAACTAGTCATCTTTGACCATATCTTTTGAACTTTATTTAGTTGAATTGTCATAGTAGAGAACAAATGCTATCAGTTAATATATAATAGACTACTTCGTATGTTTTCTCTGCATAGTAATAAAAACAAAATGGAGAATTTTGCTGCAATCACAGCTCTACTTTTAAATAGTAAAGCAATAATCTAAACATATATAGACAAATTTCCAGAATTAGAGTTATGGATATAGAGAACAGTGAGAGGAATACTCTCCCTCATGAAAAAATAAATTATTTTAAGAGATTTAAGTTTCTTGTAGTTTTTATGGTCATTGCTGTATGCTTAATCCTGGAAAGATTCAATTCTCATTTAAATATCACCTCTCATCAATCACTAGTGCTTTCCTTCCTGGGTCATTGAGAACATAATAATTCATTATGTCATTCGAAGGTGTGCTGACCTACTTTCACTAGTTAATTCCAAGGGAAGGATCAGATGTTCCATGCTTTTTGTAATTGATTTGACGATAGATTTTTACTAGCGCCCCATGACATGATCTGAGGGCATTCCAGGCAGCAAAGGCTCAAGGTCATTATTGAAGTAAAAATTCCTCAAGTCAATTAGTTACCTTAACTGAATTTTCTGTTTCTGTTGACTGTTGACAATCAAGACAGCACAGGGTAATTTTGAACTGTAAATATGGGAAATATTATCATATATTATTAAAAAGAAATCACAACTTCAGAGCTAGGTACTTTACCTTTATAGTTCATAGTATAGTATATTTTAGCTTATATTTCAGATTCTGTTGACTTCTCTGTCCACTTTCAAAGAGGCTGGACAAATGATTGGAATAATGTTTACTGTATTTTATGATAATTTTCATTTCATCTTAAGTAGTTCTAATGTAGAGACCACTCTATTTTGAACATGTCTTCCTGTGTGACTTCATTTTCCCCCATAACCTTAAAAACACTGATAAGAAAACTAGTAGAATCATCAAATATTTTATCAGACACGCACAAAATCAGTGTAGGTACTTATAATAACTGTAGGTAGTTATTAGCAATCATAAATTGTTATTTACCATATTGAATTTTTTCAAAAGAAATGGCATAAAGAGAAATTTTAAAATTTATTTATTTTTTCTGGAAATTACAGGACTCAAAAGTTTCCAGAGATAAATTGGTCTATTTGTCTAGTTTTTGATTTTCAAACAGATAATCCAAAGCATATATATGTATAGAAGATGAAATGATTGAGAGAGAAAGTGAGAGGCTCAAAAAAAAAAATAAGTTTGGATTGCTTTCTATAGATACTCTGCCCGGATTAATCCTGTCATGCTTGATCTTTCTTATATTCATCCAAAACTTCTCTTACTTTATATCAATTTCTCTTTTTTTTAATAAGACATGTAGAATAATGGCATACCTTTGACAGACTCTATATCCAGAAGATAAACCAATTTTTATTCTTCTATTTTATAGACAGAACTGCCTCAATTTCCTTCTCCTGTCTTCATGAGACATGTTTTTCAGCTCTTAAATATTATTTTTATGGCTCTACTTGGAACGCTTTTTGATTTTCCCAATATTCTTTTGAAACAGAAATATTTAACTACCTTGCTCATTCTTCTTTTGTGGCCATTGCTTTCTGTTCATGATCTTCTATTGGTACTTGGCAAACGTGTTACCCAAGTTTATTACATCTATGTTCTTGATATTGTATCATCAAGTATTTTACAGCATTTTAATCTTCAATTTTTCTTCATATATGGCAGTTCATTTCATAAATTATAGCAGCCTTAGAAGATATAGTGGGCAGACATATTAATCTGTTTCACACCAGAAAATAAGTGGATGTTAAGTGAAGTTTAACTGCACCAAAGCTATTAATATATGCCTGACTATAATTCTATTTTTTGGAAACTTGCCTTGCAAGGTTTTATTAAAATTGATTATAAACTTGCATATTAAAGTGAATATATAAATGAGAAGATCACCTTTTCAATTGTCTGAATAGTTCAAGTTTAAATGTACTCTGAGGCCTTAATTCTCAGGATCTGGAAATATTTGATTATCCGAATCAAAAATGTTACCATTTGTTGTTAATGTCCATGTTGCTGTTAGCAGAAATCATTGACCTGCATCGCCTAGCTCTGTAAATTCTTATCATATCATGTTTGCTTTATTTCACTATGTGTCTGTAAACATAGACTCCAAGTCTCTCTTGCACTTTCTTTACATAAGCATATATGGACATAGAAAATACACACACATATGTGCATATAAACAATTTACATATTAACACATATACTCCTTTATACAAAAATATATAAACATATAGATACTCACCTATACCTATATCTATGTAAAGACACAGAACCCTATCTGATCTTTCCATTGGAAGAAGAGATGAAAATGTCAGTGTTCATTAGGCTTTAAATGACTTTGTTAGAGCTTAATTTGTACCTGGCTTCATAAAACCTGGCTTTTCAAATATTAGTTGATTTTAGCCCACAGTTCTATGAGTTATATACTCTCCACATTTCAGAGATAAGAAAAGTGAGGCTTAGAGAGGTCAAACACGTGTTAAAGAAATCTCGACCACTAGTGCAGAAATTGAATAGATTCTGAGGATAACTAGCTCTAAGCCAAATGTTCTTAACTACTATACTGCACTGTTTCTTGTTCATATGTTCATATGTACCTTACTATTTTTCAAAATTAAACACATTGATCATTTTCGTGCAAAAAGATTGCACTAATTCACAGTTACAAAACTTCAGGAAAATTAAACTGTATAATGGTTTTGCAAACAACAGTATGTTTTAGTTTCCAGATACTTCCTCAAGGATAAGAAGTTATTTTAATACATAAAAACCAAGGTCAAGCTACATCAGAGACTCGGATAGTTTTTCTTGCACTAAGAAGGACAGATAATATTTTCAAACAAATATTTCTCAAGCTTTTAACACCACAGAAGGAAGATTTCTAATAAAACCTTGATCTTTGACTGATACTTTTAATAGCATATTCAAATCCTGTCTGTTCTATTTTTCCCCACCTTCATAGCCTTAATTCAAGACCTCCCTCATTTTGAGTATTTCTGAAATCCTTAATTCTAGTACTTACGTACACCAAACAATTTCCAGTGCCTCTGCTGGAAAGAGAGAGCAGTGATTTTAACAATGCTCCCGTACCCTTTTCCCCACGTCACACTTCATGTTTGAAATGCCCTCCTTTTCCAGTCTAACAAACAACTTTGATAGTACCACTGACTTGTAATGCTCCCCCAGCACTCCACTCAAGTGTGTGAAATGTCCTTTTTTCCAATATTGTTAATTCTTCTTTTGTTCCCATGTAATACTCACCTCCACATTCTTAGATTGTCAGAGGTCATGCATGGAATATTCTCTATTCTGGTGCTGCACGTTTAGCCTTGTAGTTTCACAACTTATATGCAGTGCAGTAACTTGACCTTTCCCTTTGATTTCTGTCATACAAAATGTATTATATGGGCATTATATTAATACATATATACATAAATGTTTTATATATATATATACATAAACATGTCTTATCTATAATACATATACATATATATATATAACAAATATTGTTTAAATAAATAGGAAAATATAGTGTGTATTTCTCCATAACCTTTGTCTTAATGTTCATCAATAACAATGGTTTATCTTAGTCTGGTCTAGTCTAGCCATGCTAAACTTCATGGATAGGTTAATGTAACCTAACAACTATAGTGGTTAAACCACAAAACTCAACTTGTTTACTAAAATAGACATTTATTTATTTATTTTTGGCTAATGTAAGAAAGAGTCAATGCTGGTCTTACCAATGAGGTGGCTGTCATCCAAAAACCTGTTTCATCTGGCATTTCTATCTGTAACAGAATCACCTGGAGGACTCATTTAAAATAAAGAGTTCTGAATCAGTAGGTCTGAGGTAGGACCCAAGAATTTGTATCTCTAGCAAGTTCCCAGGCAGGTGCTGTTGCTGCTGCTAGTCTGAGGACTGCTGACATTAGTGGATATGGGTTCTGGAATCAGACTGCCTGAGTTTGAGTTGAGATCATCACAGCTACTTACTGGTTGTGGGACCTCTAACAGTTTAATTTCTCTGTGAATAAGTTTCCCCATCTGTAAAATAGGGATGATAATAATGCAGTTGACTTGAATAACACGAGTGCATTGAACTGCACAGGTCCATTTATACGGGGATTTTTTTCAACCAACCACAAATAGAAAATACTGTAGTTGTGGGATGTGAAATCCACGTATAGAAAGGCTAGCTTTTGATATCCCTGGGTTCCACAGGAACTTAATCTCATCAGTGGTCTCCATTTTAGTCTACTGGAGAAGACAAGGAGGCTGGAAGATCCACCGTGAGGGGTTGTTAGGAAGAAGCATGCAAGTAGTACCTATCACCTCTGTTTACAATCTATGGGTTAGAATGCAGTCACATGGAAAACTAATGATGAGACAGACAGGAAAATGTAGTTTAATTGCATGTGCAGGAAGAGAAAAAACAACCGGTTTCTGCCATAGAAACTCTCATGACTTAATTTGCTCTCTATAGAACCTACAAATGTTTCACAGCCGGACAGAAAAATCCTCAGAATCGAAGAACACAAGTTCTCTGAATTTTAAATAGTGTTAGAATTTTTTTTGAGAATGTAGGGAATGCAAACAATACAAACCAAAGTGGAACATCCTATTGCTACTTCATATTACAGCCTGATAAATGCTATCAAAGTCCTTCTATAATATCCTCTCCCTTTTCTTTGTGAATTTAACCTTAGTTGTCTCTTCCATGAATTGTCAAAAGGAAGATGTACCAGCCTGAAAATAGACTATACCAGTTGATCTGTGTGCCTTATAATTTTAAAACCTATCCTTAATTGAAACAAAGATTAAATCTTTGAGATAAAAGCAATTTATCTCCATATTTCAGGAAAGTATAATTAGAAGAAAATTATTCCTTTTTAAATTTTTTTTATTATTTTTATTATACATACATGTAGGCTACAACGTTGATTTTCAATAATTGTGTACAATGTGTGGTGGTTAGATCAGTACAGTTAGCTTATTCATCATTGCAATATGCGATCGTTCTTTGTGTCCACTGACCAATTCCTCGTTAGCCCCCTCCCCTTTTCCACCTCTAGTTTTCTAAAAGTTCAACATATTACTGTGATTGCTGTTTCTTTCTCTCTGTCTCTCTTTATTGTTCATCCGTTTATTTATGGATTCAGCTCCCTGTTATGAGAACATGCAGTATTTCTCTTTCTGTACCTGAGTTGTTTCACTTAAAATAATTTTCTCTAGTGTCACCCATATTGTTGCAAATGGTAGAATTCCATTCTTTTTTATGGCTGAGTAGCATTCCATTGTGTATATATAGCACGATTTCCTTATCCACTCATCCACTGACGGAGCTTCAATAAACATGGGAGTGCAGGTATGCCTTTGATCTAGCGTTTTCCAATCCTCTGGATATATCCCCAGTAGCAGGATTGCTGGATCATATGGAAGTACTATCTGTAGTTGTTTAAGGAACCTCCGTACTGTTCTCCGTAATGATTGTACTAATTTACAGTCTCACAAACAGAGCAGGAGGGTTCCTCTCTCTCCACATCCTCGCCAGCATTTGTATTCTCTCTCCTTTTTATAATAGCCAGCCTAACAGAGTTGAGGTGATATCTCAGAGTAGTTTTGATTTGCAATTCCCTGATGATTAGTGATGTTGAGCATTTTTTCATATACCTGTTTGCCATTTGAATGTCTTTCTTTGAGAAATGTCTATTCAGCTACTTCGCCCATTTTTTAAATGGATTATTTGTTTGTTTGTTTTTTCTGTAAAGCTGTCTGAGCTCTTTGTATATTCTGGATATTAATCCCTTGTCAGATGCATATTTTGCAAATATTTTCTCCTTTTGTAGGATGTCTTTTCATTCTATTGATTGTTTCCTTTGCTGTGCAGAAGCTTTTGAGTTTGATATAATCCCATTTGTTTATTTTCTCTTTTATTGCATTTTCTCTTTTATTGCATTTTCTCTTTTTAGTGCTTTGGGGGTATTATTCATAAAGTCATTGCCCAGTCCTAAATCTTGGAGCATTTCTCCTACATTTTCTTCTAAGAGTTTTAAAGTAACTTATATTTAGGTCTCTAATCCATTTTTAGTTGATTTTGGTGTATGGTGAAAGGTATGGGTCAAGTTTCATTCTTCAACAAATGGATATCCAGTTTTCCCAGCACCATTTATTGAAGATGCAGTCTTTTCCTCAATGTATGTTCTTGGTCCCTTTGTCAAAGATCAGTTGATTATAAATATGTGGGTTGATTTCTGAGTTCTCTATTCTGTTCATGTCTGTTTTTATGCCAGTACCATGCTGTTTTTGTCACTACAGATTTGTAATATAGTTTGCAACCAGGAAGTATAATGACTCCAACATCACTTTTTTTGCTCAGGATTGCTTTGGCTATTCGGGATCCTTTGCTGTCCCATATGAATGTTAGGATTGCTTTTTCTATTTTTGTGAAGAATGTCATTGTTATTTTAATAGGAATCACATTGAATCTGTAGATGGCTTTGGGTAGTATGGACATTTTCACTACATTGATTCTTCCAATCCATGAACAAGGAATGTCTTTCCATCTCTTAGTGTCTTCTTCAATTTCTTTCAGAAGTGATTTGTAGTTTTCATGTAGAGATCTTTCACCTCTTTGGTTAGATTTATTCCTAAATATTTTACTTTTCCGGAGACTATTGTAAATGGGCTTGCTTTCCTGATCTAATTTTCTTCCAGTTTGCTGTTGAAATATAAAAATGCTACAATTTTTTTGTATGTTGATTTTGTATCCTGAAACATTACTAAATTCATTTATCAGCTCTAAGAATTTTTTTGTGTAGTTTTTTGGGTTTTCTATATATAAAATCATGTCATCTGCAAATAAGGACAATTTGATTTTCTCTGGACATCCAAGTAAGTAAGAAAATTATTCTTCAAGTTCTTTTTTTCACTGACCTTAGTTTTAATTATTGATGATTTTTTTCTATCAATACGGTAAAAATAGTTTCAATACTATCAGAATGTTTCCACAAGTGTGTGTGTGTGTATATATATATATATATATATATATATATACACACACATATGTATTGTAGAAATACTGATTTTACAACATTGCATATAGACTTAAGAGAAGAAAATATTTTGCAGCAGCAGAGCATTTGAATGGGTGGCAGTTTGAATAGTGATAAAAAAGAATATGAATTCCAGGTACCAAATGTATAGTCGTATATTGGCCCTGACTAGGATGACATCTTACTGATATGGGAGGAGGAAAAAGAGGGAAAAGTGTGGGAACTAGCATACATAGATGTTCTCCTACATGACAAACACTTTACATACACAAAAACTGAGGTTCAAAGATGTTAAAAAGTTTGTGCAAGGTCATAGAGCTGAATTTGAAAGTATTTCTATGTGATTCCTAAGCTATGGTTTTCCTGCTTGACAGAAGGTGAGGACATTAGTGTCTTGCTTACCATCCTACATTTTAATAAAATGTGCTTTGTATTATTATCTATCTATTTCACAGGCACAGAGTTTATCCCCTTTTTGCATGTACTAACATATAATTGCATCCCCAAATGCCTATTATGTAGACATTAAAATTGCAAACACTTTTTTTTTTAAGGTCAATTACATGATCTATTGTGAAAATAGATAAAGGAACTAAATTGTCATTCACTTGATTTTTGCCTAGAGATATGTCACTCTGCCCCTAACCCATAATACCTATAGTTGGAGTTCCTCATGCACTTCGTTGTGTGTACAGGTCAAACTGGACAAGCTAAACAGAAGGAATGCATAAACCAGAGCATAAGGAATTATCAGACTGAATCTTAGAAGTATCTTCTCTTCAAAAGAGGCAATTATGCCTCATTCTTAAACATCAGTCAGCATTTGGACCTTCGTTAGCTCTCACCCTGACACAATTCCAGCCATTTTAACATTTTAAAATATGCTGTAATGGCATTTTTCCAACTTAAATGTATTGTTTTTAAATAGAAGCTATTTACTTCCATTATCAATATGCATTAAAAGTGTTGAAAACAAACTAAAATATGGCATTTGTAATTTTAAGTGAAACTATCTTTGAATAATTGTTTGATTCAGCAATAGAAAGTGCGTACCACAAGTCTTTCCAAACCATGTAAATATTCATAACCTGTTTATTATACTTTAAGTGTAATCTGAATGTATGTTGCTGTTTTTGTATGAGTACTTTAAAAATGTGTCTGTTTTGATATGTATATTTGAATTTCAAAAAGACAGAAAGAAAATTATGCTATAAAATAAGTAACTATTCTGTATATTGTGTTTGTGTTGAATATTCTGTATATTATCCTTACAGCACAGCACATGGGGGATAAAATGTAGAGGAGAAAGGTAGAAAGAGAGGTTGATAATGACTGCTAGGTAAGACATGAGATGTGATGAAGAGACACATGGATGCTATTAGAGCCATGGAAAGAGTTCATAAACCACTACATCATTCTAATAAACCTTTATACCTAATAAAGGTATAAACCTCTAATAAACCTTGATTTTTGAGCAAAGTACAAGCATTGCGTAGTAAAAAATTAAAATAAGGGTAGAAAAGTATTCACTGCCTTGATACTATGGTTCTTCTTTGTTCATATAGATAACAACCCAGTAGTTCTATTGCTTCAAGATTGTTCATTATTCTATTATCTGTTATAATATACTGTAATTGTATATAATATTATAACCTGCATTGTAGTAAAGAGGTATTTAATGAAAGATCAGAAGCTGTTCTCATGCTTCTGTCTTATTTCTGTTAATTTACTCTTCCCAGGACAGGTTAGCAGGACTGATAGCTTGTTTGTATGATACCTCTTCAGTACTTATGGGTTGTTTTTATAGCTCTTTGAACTGAGAAGAGGAAGCTTAAGAAGGTAGATTTAAGACGGTGCCTTAGAGAAGTAAAATATCAAATACCAGTTTTAAAAAAAGTTTTTCTTAAACAGTTGCTCACAATCACCAGTCAGTGATCTAATCTACAGGTGAAATTTGAAGATACATCCAGATTATCTCAGCTCTTTATTTACTGCCAGAACTTATAGAGTGTCTCCAAGTGAAAGATGAGCAACCTTGAACTATCTCCACCCCCAGTATGAATTCTCATAACCCTAATAAGAACCTGGGGAAATTCATCATAAATGATTATCTGGGCAAGATTAGCATTCTCTGTATTAGCTTGTTTGAACTTCACTTTCTTATGTATCATGTTTGACACTTGGTAGGGTTTTTAGAGGCTGGGGAACCTTAAAAATCACCACTTAGAAGTACATTGCTCAAAAGTTTAGAAAAGCCACATTCAAATATGACTTGTGTCCTTTTTATTCCATTACAGGGCTCTATTGTTCTGCCTCACATTTAAAATCTTGAAAGTTTTGTCTAGATTATAAATGCTTTTCATTATGGATTCAGATTAATGCTTAGTATAAAATCATAAGGCAATCCAATATATCAACTAGGCAGCATAGGTCAATTCCATCCTGCTGTAAACTCTACAATTATATCGGAATTCATTTCCCCATATTTAAAAACAGTTCTAAGGGTCAGTAGTAACAACCCATCAAATGCCAACTTCTCTTTGCTCTTTTCAAACCTTAAATGTACTTCTCAAGCCCTCATTCCTGCTGAGTTCTAAGTCAGTTTCTCGTTACCACTAAAATATTGCCCTCATAAAATAATACCTTAGTTCTGCTTAAATTCTCTTGAATGTTTTTTTATTTTTCCCCTTGTCCTGACTCTGTAAAATGTTCACACAGAGCAGACATGTCTACCATTCCAAGAGATCATTCAAAAAACCAGCAGACTGTAAACTGAATGGACTCTTATCTCAGAAGGATGAAGGACAGAGCTGCCCTGCTGGGATTTGAAGTGTTGGTTCCAGGGAGTCTAGATATTTTAAACCAGACACTTACACAACCCATTTTTCTCTGGCCTTATGACAGAATGCACTAATTCATTTACCATTCAAAGTGTCCTTCCATAATTTATGCCACACACTGACGTGTATTTAACTCTCTAAAATGTCTTGAATATAATTTGTTCGAAAGATATTATACACGATAAACTATAATGTATTTTTAAGAGGCATTTGGAATAAAAATAAATATGAATTGAAGGAAAATGCTTATTAATAAGCATTTATATGGCACTTCATGTTTACAGATGGTTTTACAGTCATTTTTTATTAGTTTAATGTGCCAACTCTCTCTGGGCTCAAAGTGCTACTTAAGTACATCTCCGGACTTTATCCCCCTGGAGTCTAGACTTATGGGGTCAAATGTTGTAAAGACAGTCTTTCTGGAAAAGTTGTATCCTAAAGCTATTAAGGAAATTTTAATGTGATGGATGAGAGTACATCTAAGATACAATTTTTATTTAAATGTCTGGTTATGAGAAAATAAGAAGAATAAATATGGATGGATGTTAGTAGCTTTGCATATATAGCTAATATGTCCTATGTTAGCATAAGGTTTATGGGAGCCCACCTGGCTTCTCGCCCATATTTGTAGGACTAGATCTTAAAGAATAGCATCCATGGGATCTGTCGAGGGTTGCCTGTGATTCTTATGTGAAAGCACACCTGAAGAGCTAGGTATTTTGTTCCATGTCAGGGCTACTACTGGAAACACTTGCTGTTCCAGAAGTGTTCCAGATTCCAGACTGATGGCCTATATTTTTGGTCTTGTGGTCCAACTAATGTCACCCCTCATTCTGAAGGCATGTCAACTGCCAGTAAGCTCTGTGAAAAACCATTTATGCTTTCGGGAAATTTTATTAGACAGAATCTAGTAACATAGCAAAATTCTGCAACACGACTACAGGGTAAGTGATAGTGTCTCAATCAGATACGTATACCCCAAAATTCCAATATTTTCCTACCATCTACATTCTGATATCTGTTGCTCACAATATTTTAATGATATAATTGACATTATTTCAAAACTGAATATAACAGATTCAAATATATTTTGGTTGAGGAAACTTGTGAGTAATTTTCACAGAAAGTCTCTATCACCACGTAATTTACACTGGCATGTGATCTTGATTTACTCAAATAATCTTTATAAATGGCATGTTTCACAATCACAATTAAAATTTAAATAAGAATAAACACATATTGATGTTATTATTAGTTAAAAAATAAATAAAACCCTCAAAATTTGCTTGATTTCAGATTCAGAATCTCATTTAAATTTTGTAATTGTTTTCTGAGGATCCGTTGTACCTGATCATCTCTCTGGAAGCCTTGTAACTATATTTGCAGTTCCAATAAAATCATAAATAGTATTAAAAGTATGGAAATAAGCAAATGAGAGCAGCAAAATCCAGGGAAGAGGGTTTGGGGAAGCTTTGTAAAGAAACTTACAATAAAAAACAAACAAACAAACAAAAAACTGATGGCAGTCTTTAATATGTCCAAATAAAATAAATAAATCTATTTTTTCTTAAATTCGGCTAGTTGTGTATTACTAAGCATTTGTAACATACTATTTACAGCATCACAACTAAAAAGAAATGGGAAGAATTAGCATTAACTGAGGAACAAGATAAGCTCCTTATACATGCTGCTTGGTGTAGTTTAATCCTGGCAATCCTGCTGCAGGGTGGATGGCAATAGTCCCCATGAGGTAATGAACCTAAGACCAAGAAAGTTACATCATTACACTCTCATAGTATAAACTCATAATGTTTACTCATAAAAGCATCAAGGTTGGAGCTTAGATTTGTCTAATTCCAAGTCTGTGATCTTCCTACAATGACTGCTGCTCTCTCTGATGTGAAGTTTTTCCCAGGCTACAGGGTCTCCTAAATTGAATTGTTTTTCTAAAGAGACTACTCTATTTTAGAACAGACTGAGGCAAAACCAAAACAACGATATGAGCATATATGTATGCATATATGACAGAGAGACAGAGAGAGAGGGAGCCTTCTATAAAATCATGAATTCAATTCAACTTGCATTTATTAAGTACCTACCTGGTACAACACAATTCTGTGATCTTTCCTATTTTTCTATCAGTATCCCCCTCCCTAACCCTGTTGACACTGCCTTGATGAGGCCACATCACCTCTCTGCTGGATCATTGCAATAATGTTCTAAACATTTTTCCTGTTTCTAGGGTTGCCCTTTCCGATTTCCTCTCCACACTGCCACTCAAGTGTTGTTCTGTCAAATATATCTAAACATAGAACCCTCTTATCCAAGTATCTTCAAAACATCCTCATGCCCACAAGACAAAACATAAACCCTTAGCTCTTCAGGCTCCCTATTTTCATAGCTCATAGTCTTCCATCTCAATTTGGCAAAATTGTGTAAGCCATAGTGGTTGAAATGAAAGAGTATGGACTAAAACAAGAAATTTACTGAGCATAATTATGTTGAGCATGAAGGTTTCACTATACTGGTAACATTGTATGGCAGGCTTTATTTTAATTACTTTTTTCATGTGGCTTTAAGTGTATTTGTTCATTTAAAGTTTCCGTGTTGCTATGGATTGAATCATGTCCCTCAAATCACATGTATTAGAATCTTAACCCCACTGTGACAGTGTTAAGAGGGTGGGAAATCCTACTACAATAATTGAAAGGTGGGGCCTTTAAGAGGTGAATAGATTGTGAGAATCATGCCCGAGTGAATGGATTGATCCATCCGTAGAGTAATAAATTGATGGTTTGATGGGTGGTAATGGGTATGGTTCTGATGGCTTTAAAAGGAGAGAGAGTGAAAAGCTCTCTCTCCCTTGCTTCTGCCATTTTCACCATGTGATACTCTGCATCACTGTAGAGCCACTGCCAAGAACAAGACCCTCACAAGACGTGTTCCTTGGACTTTTTGGACTTCCCAGCCACTGAAACTGCGAGCAATAAGTGTCATTTTCTTATGATACATCCAGTATCAGGTATTTCCATTATAAGCAACAGAGATAGACTAATACACACGGATTTTGATAATTTTGTAAATTCAGAAGATTTTTGAAATTTTTGATAACCTTATTATTTTGTTTGTTTTTTAGACCATATTTTCAATTTGTGTTCAGTCAATTATACCTATATTACTTCACTATGAATTGCTGTTTTACATTTTTTCCACTTTTACCTAAATTATTAGGAAGCAGATGATTGAAAATTAACCTTCTTAATTATTCACATAGATAAATTTTACAGCTTTTAGAATTTTTAAAATGTTTTACATGTTAAAGTAATTTTTCTATGCTATTTTTTAATTAACATGCTTTTTCCTATTTACTTTTTCCAGTTATCCATACATTAAGCATTTTATGATATGCTTCCTGATATTTATAAAGATAGAATAAAAATTTATTTATAAGGAAAGTAATATTCAATATTGGTTAAGGAAAGTTTAATGTTTGAGTTTGTTAATCATAAAAAGAGGCTTAATTTTTAAAGTTAATTTACCAATATCATTGCAACACAAAATTCAGAAAAAGATATCTGTGCCATTTTCTATTTAGTCTTCCAAAAATTTTCTGAAATGTTTTAACATTTTCCCTATATATACACTTATACCCTATCAGTGCTATTCTTCTATTTGCTCACTTTGAATGATTCTCACTTTTTTCTCAAGCATATTACAGCTAATAATTGAGTAAAAGTTATTGGTTTATCATACAGTAGTTGATTGAAAATATTAATTTTATAATTTTTCATTTAATCATTTCACATTTTTATTAAATTTATTTGATTCTTTCATTCTAGTAAACTAACAGCAATTCCCCCTGTACGTTGTATCCTTTCACATGCTGATGTTATTGCATGTTTTTATCCCTTTGTAAAATGCCATCCTCTCTCTCTTTTTTTTTTTTTTTTTTTTTTTTACCTGGCATTGGACTACTCATTAGCTAAACAGTAAACTTCTCTGGCCCTAACTTCCCCAGGAGGATTTAGTTATTTCCTTTTTTTCTCCCAGTGTGTCTTGTATATGCCCCCATTTAATAGCTATCAAATTAAATTGTAACCATGTACATTTCTGTTATCTAAGAAGAAAATAAACTTTTTAAGAGGAGGATAATGATGCCAGAGGAAGGAAGGAAGAAAGGAAAGAAAAGGAAAGGAGGGGAAAAAAAAAGAAGAAATATTCTAAGTGAAAGAGGAAGCTGCAAATATATGTTGGGAACTCATAAAAGTGTCAAGCTGCATTTTAATGTATGCACATATGAAATACATCCATGTCTTTACTACATACATGCATACACTCAAATAACACTGTTTCCCCCCATCTTGTTCTATACAATGGTAAGAATCAAAAGTTTTAGGTATACCATAGACTTATTTTGTCTTAGAAGGATAAGAAAGTAATATTTGAATTAAGTATAGTTTATTTTAGTACTAAGTCAAACTTTTTGTCACAAACTCATATGAGTGAGCGGTGATATAAACTTGAGTGAGCCATTTAACCTCTCAGAATTCTTTTTCTTCAACTACAAGAACAAGGAAATAAATACTCTTTTTAATGTCTACAAATTTTAAGAATATAAAAGGACAATGTGAGTTCTGATTCTGAAATATTTAGTGAATAAAATCTGATCATTCCCTTTCACGTAGTTCCTAAACCAAAACTAAATATAACTTCTACTTTTTGCCCCTCCATATACTTTGATAGTATTTCTCTTACTGTGTTCTATTTTGTAATTAAGTCAATTCATGCAATTCCTCTACCTCCCATCTCCCCAGTTGAAAACAAGGGATTTATTTTTGCATAATAACAAATATACTTTCAGAAATTAAGAGATTTGGGAGCATGAGTTCTCAAACTTAGTGTCATAAAAATTATCTGGAAATTTTTGTTTAAAGAGAGAAGGGGGAGGTGGAGAGAGAGAGAGAGAGAGAGAGAGAGAGAGAGAGAGCATGCCACAAGCAAGCTTATTTCATTTCAGGCGATCCAGGCCAAAAAAGATGCTAATTCCTTAGATCTGAGGTAGAATCCAGAAATGTGTGTTTTAATGAGCATTTTAGGAGGCTCTAATGTAGGTGATGGAGTGACTTTGAGAAATCTTATGAGACTCTTATTCTTCCATTTCTTCGGGAGTAATTGGTTCATGTTCCAGTTACTACAGCTTATAAAAAATTATTCAAAAACATAGTAGCTTAAAACCAAAAACAGCCATATATTACCTCTCAAGATTTCCATGGGTTAAGAATTCAAGAGTGCTTCAGCTGGGTAATTCTGGCTTGTAGACTCTCGTGAGGTTGCAGTCAAATGCTAACCGTAGCTAGGGTCTTCTCAAAGCCTCTTCTCTCAAACGTCTGGAACCATGTTGGGAAGACATGAGTAGATGGGGCTTCTCAGAGATCTATCCTTATGTGGTTTCTTCACATAATCTCTCTAGCATAGTATCTGTGGGTTGGCCTGTCTTCATGCATGGCTGCTTAAAGTTCCAAAAGTTTCTGTCTTAAGAGTGAGAGTAGGCAAAAGCTGTATCTATCCTTTATATGATATGACCTAGAAAGCCTCATGGAGTCATTGCTCTTGGTTGGAGCGGTCACAAACCTCTGCCCAGATTCAAGTGGAAGGAACATAGACCCCCGTGTCTTCAGCCTCATTGTCTAACCCAGTTACTATGAGTACACAGTAGATAATACAATTTTAAAATTCTTTTATTTAAGGCATGTTGTAATTTGGGATATAAATAAGCTGAGATAAATGAACAGAAGGTAGCTCTTTAATGATTTATTAAGGCAAAGTAAAGAGCTCAAGCTTTCTAATTTTATGCCTTGTGAAACAGAATCACAACCTGTAGACTATTCCTGTACATTGATTTTGCTGACACTCCATGTGGATCTGTGGAAGACCCATTATGATGATTATGATGAACTTTATGCTCTTCTTCATGGATATGTGGATATACTGATGGCTTGTTTGAAAATCTTAGCACATATGTACATAAATACTCAATAAATTAAACTTTGACATTATACTCATAAATACCTCGGATAGCACAATCGTCACGCCTTTGTAAATTAAGGAAATAATTCTGTCCTCGATTCAAAGTGATGGAAACACACCTCAGAAACCCTTAAATGTGTACTTTTATACGTGTGTGTATGATATACGTAGTTAGACCAGTCAGGATCACAAATGGTTTAACAAAAGAATTTAGAGAAGGGGCTATTTATAATGATGTGGGTGGAGTTAAGGAAACCAACCAAAAATGGAGTATCCCTGAAGAGGAGCAAGAGCATGCTGCCATTCACTCCAAGCTTGAGGAAGTAAGTGAAGGAATGATGTCAACAGAACCCAGAAAGAAATGGAGCCATAAGAGCGGGGTTACCAGACAAGATCTCTGGCTATAAAAGATGGCAGCCACTGCCTGAAACAGCAAGAGTTTGAGAAGGGTGAAACAATACTGCTGTGGAATGAATTTGTGTCCCCCAAACTCCACGTATTAGAAGTTTAACACCCACTGTGACAGTGTTAAGAGAGTGGGAAATTCTATTACAGTAACTGAAAGTTGGAGTCTTGAAGAGGTGATTAGATTGCGGGGACCATGCCTAGTAAATGGAATAATAAGCGGATGGTTTATTAATGATTGTGGATGTGGTTCTGAGAGCTTTAAATGGAGAGCACATAAGGAAGGAGCTCTCTCTCTCTCTGTGCTCCTGCATTTTACCATGTAAGACCCCTACATCACTGTCACCATGAAGAAGTCCTTCACCAGATGTGTTCCCTAGACTTTGGACTTCCCAGCCTCCAAAACTCTAAGTAATAAATTTCATTTTCCTATAAATTACCCAGTTCCAGGTATTTTGTTGTAAGCAACAGAAATGAACTAATACAAATACCCTGGATTTTCTCTTCTCCCCCTTCTACTCTCCTATTCCTGCCTCACATTGGCCGAACCCAGTAAGAATCTAGAGAACAAGGGATCCAAAGTGAGGAATTCATAGACACCAGCCCCTTGGAACACTGAATAGGGAAGAAGAGAGCTGTCAATGATTCAAAGAGACAGTTAGAGAATAATCAGCCCCAATAAACCAAAATTCACTGACAGGGGACATATTTTAGATCAAACTTTAATCTCAACTCCCATGCTTGCTGAGAAAGTGACCAAATTGGTAAAGATAATAGCCCATGACAAGATGTCCCCTATAGCATAGCTGGCAATCCAGCTGAGACTGGGCTTCATCATTCTCTCTTTGCCTGAGGACAATCAGAGGAGAAATTACGCCTTTTGTTTGTAGTAATCAATAGCCAGGGGTATTTATTAACAACTGTACACGTCCCTAGAAACTACAAAGAACCAAAGAATCTGGTAATATTTGCCTAGGTAGTATTATAAAGCTGATTTCTCTTTCTTAACAGCAAACTGGATCATACATAAAGCCACAGAAAACTGAAGGCTTTTGTTGAGATTCTGCTATGGGCTACTCTATCATTCTTGTCAACACTGGAATTTACTTTTTAGAAAGTGTGAACGGTTTTCTAAAGTTACTATTGCATTAATCAAAGCCATTACAGAGAAATCTCATATTTATGAGGTAAGGGAATGCGTCAAATGGTAAAAAGGAATTCTAATTTTTGGTCAGGCGAAAGCTAAAAGAGTAGGCCAATGTTATTTAATGAGTACTCTCAAAAGGACCACAACAATTCAGAGACCATGGCAAAAAAATTATGTTCTGAAAGTTTATATCAAATAGTAAAATAATACACAAAAAATTTGCAAATTATTTTTAATATAAATGTGGTCAAGGGATAATTTGGACAAAAATAAATGTAATTATAGTCTTTTTGTTGACTTTTTTAAAAGTGTGGCCTCTAGCTTTAGTGATATTAGCATAATCTAATTTGTTTGCTATCTCTTCATAAACTAGCTGGGGTCCATATTTAAAACAGAAAATATAGTCAAATCAGAAACTAAAACATGATAACAGAAAACAAATCCTGCCAATAAATTTATTTGTATTTAATTCTGATGAAAATATAGTAGCATTTAGTTTTTGCCTTTGAAATTAGTTTTATCAAAGATGTTGTATAATGCCTAATGGTTTTATATATTATTATCATTAATTAAGAATTCTTTGGATCATGCTAGCACATATGTATAGTTTATGTAGATAAATATGCATGCATCATTATGTATGTACAGAAAGCAAACTTATATAAACATGACACACACACGTACTAATGCAGAATACAACATTATTGTAGGCTTTACATTATCTTATTGGTCAACTTAATGTCACTGTGAGTCCTTTAGCAGGATTGATGGCCTGGATGGGGGAGGGGCATCTATACTCTTCTAGAACAAGTCCCAAGAGGGCAGCTACTACAACTTCTAACACTTTATTATTGGTTAATTTGGGGCTTCTTTCACTCAAATGACATAGTTAGAAGAATGTCACTGCACAAATCAATACCTAGTGCCTTGCCATTGATGTGCCTGCTACCTTAAACAACAGCTGTGTCTGCAACCATCTCCTGAGTAGTAGTCAGGATACTAATTATTGCAAGCATGCTGTACTTGGAAAGTGACTCTCCAGGAAAATTCTGACCTCTTCATGTAAAACTCAGCCTGCTGCACACTCAGCAGCAGCTTTTGTGGTTTCTTTTTGTCTCTCTGTTTTCAAGAGTACACAAAGATCCCATTCACAGTGAAATTAAAACGCACTTGTAATGCAGCCTTAAGCAATAAGAACAGATGATAAATTTATTAAAAGTAGATGATGACTGAAATTTTGATCTCTTCTAATTATAGTTATGTTACCATTCCCCCCCAAAGCTTCAGTTTTTGAAGTTTACTTTTGCAGACTAATGATTTTTATAAATATTAAAGAATGTATTTGAAAAAAATGTTGTAATTTTCTTAAAATTTTTCTCTCAAGATCTCTTTAAAGAATGGGATTACTCTCTTTCCTAACATAAGAATTCAAACCATTGAATCAATGGTCTAAAATTGCTCAAATTATGTTTTTCATAGTTATCTAATCTACTTAAGCTTTCACCTGTGTTTTTGTACTTTCTCTCAAGTTTGATATAATTGAAATAAACATTTTACCATTTATACAGAATATTAAACATAAGTTGCAAAGTAAGAAGTTAAAAGGAAGTAAGAAATATGGCTACTTCCATCCCATAGAAATTTTACAACAATCAATTATAAATCATTAAAAGTATTGCACCTTTAAAAGTCATACAAAAATAATCATCAATAGAAAGAAAAATATAACAGATTATTTAATATTAATTATACAATTTAACCTTTGTGAGTAGTTTTGATGTGTCTTTTGCTTAATTGTAAACCACTTTTTTTTCTTATTTAATAAAGTATACTATATGATTTCCATGTGGTTGTTTCTCCAGCAGTTTCAATAGTGCCTCTTTAGCCGTGAATTTCAGCTGATAAGATTTCCCATATTAATGTCCGTTTTAAAAAATCTTATAATACATACCTAATAGCTTATATATTCTTGGCCTATTTCTTACTGATTTTTAAAATTCATTCATTTAATGTATTGTGGTATAATTTACATAAAATTTAATACACAGATCTGAAGTGTTAAGATTGGTGAATTTGGACAGTTTTATAAAGCCATGTGATTGTCATCTCAAACCAGTTATAGAGCATTTCCATCACCCCAGAAACTTTTTAATGCATGTTTCCAGACAATACTCTCAACCCTGAAGCCAATCATTTTCCTATTTCTTTGACTATATGTTAATTTTATCTGTTTTTATCCTTTGCATAAATAGAATTATAGAGTGTATAATTATTATACCTGCCTCCTTTTATGCAATAGATTTTTCAAGTTACCAAGATTTTGAGTATTTTTAAAAAATTTATTCCTCGTTATTGCTCAGGAGTATTTTATTATTTGAATAAACTATAATTTGTTAGTCCATCTTCCACTTAATGGACATTGTATTATTTTCAAATTTCTGACTACTGTGAATAATGATGCTATACATACTCTTGAGCAAATATTTTTATGGACATCTTGAATAAATCTCTTGGAGTAAAACTGTTCTTAATCTCACTCTTTTTCTCTTTTGATTCATTTTCACCAGTTTTATCATTTGTACTAATCTTTTCAAAGAACTGACTTTTGGATTTATTGATTCTCACTATTGTTTTCTATTTCTTTACTGTTCATTCCCACTTTTATTTTTGTTATGTTTTTTTCTAACTAGCTTGAGTTTAATTTGCCTTTTTTCCTTGATTTTTTAACATGGAAACTTAAGTCATTGATTTTATACATTTCTTTTTTACTAACAGATATTTAAGGCTATAAATTTTCTAAGCACTTCTATTGCTGGATTTTAAAATGTTGTTCTTTCACTAGTATTCAGTTAGACATATTTTCTAATTTTCTTTGTATTTCCACTGGATTTTTATATATAAGCTTAAGTTCCACTTAGAATAAATTTTTGTGCAGTAAAATTAGAGCATCATTTCCTAAAATATAGATGTACAATTTTTGGAAAAGGCTAGTCTTTCCCCACTGAATTACTTTGGCATATTTGTCAAAAATTAGTTGACCATGCAAGTGTGGGTCAATTTCTGAACTCTCTATTCTGTTCCATTGATCTATATTTCTCTTCTTATGACAGTGATATTGCTGTTGCTTTTTAGTAAGCCTTGATAATACTGAGAGTCAATCTTTGTTGTTCTTTTTCAAAATTATTTTGGCTATTCTACTTCTGCATTTTCATATAGATTTTAGAATCAGCTTCTCCATTTCTACAAACATTGTTACTTTATTTTATATCATTACTTTGAGACAAAACATGTTGCATGAGGGAATGAACTCAAGCATAGTTTTTCTCTGTTTTATATAGTTAAAAATATATATATATTAGGAATGGATTTGATAAAAGGACAAAGAATACTTTCTAACTTCATTTTTTTCTATTTTTCACACTAAATAACTATGATTTCACTTAAATAAATGTAATTTATTTTAAAATTTAAACAACTCAATGCTTTTAATTAGTTTATTCATACAATTTTATGTATATATATATTTAATTATGAAAAATTAATGTGATTTTATGTCATGGAACAAATTAAAATATTTTCCTATAGAGAGAAACAGTAATGGTCTTTTCATATTAAAACCTTTGACTGTATGTTCTATTTTATTACAAAGAATTATTAAAGAGTGTTTTAATATGATTTTGGGCTTTTAAAATATCTCATACAGCTATTTCTTCCACCCCCTCAATTCTCCTTTTTCTTAGAATTTTCCTGGATATTTTCATGTATTTCATTGTATATACATGCATACACATGTATCCATAAACAAACATATCTACTTACACACACATATAAGTATGTGCATATGTATATACATATATTTATTATATTGATATTAAATATATATATTATGTTGAAATATTGATGGTTTTCTGATATTTGGTTCTAAATTCAAGTAAAACTATGTCCATTTATTGCCATATTTCTTTATATTCAGAAGTAAAATTTTAAAATTTTCTGTATATACATACTAAATAATTCTTGTGACATTCTTTTGAGGCATTTTTTTTTGTAGTGACTTAAAAAAGGGTCTTTTGATTTTTCTTCTAACTTATTGTTTCACCAAAAGTGGGCTGTTTTAGAGCAGAGACCATTAAGTTTTGTTCATATTTTATTTCCAGATTCTAGCATACTACACATGCATTTCTTTTGGTAGGTAGTCACACTTTGTAGATTTTGACTTGGTGTTGAGTTTGTTTCTTACTTGGTGATGATGGAATATTGTGCTCAACGTATTCCAAACACTGTGCCTATTGTTTTATGATGTAGAAAGGAAGTGAGGTAAAGATATTTAAACATTATTAACCAAAACCCCCAAGTGAGGACTTTCAATAAGGTTTTAAATTTTGTGTACAATGTTCAGTATCATCTATGATTTGGATATTTACTGAAATCAGAAATTATTATACAATGGATGTGCATCATTCCATGGAGGTTTGAGATGCTCCATTTGAAAGGGAGATTGAGCTGAGTAGGCTACAGGGCGGGGCTAAAATAAATTACCCTGGTCACAGAAGCTTTTCCTAATAAAAACAATAAGTGTTTCCTGGGTACAGTATTGAAATTACAAATCAATTCAGATGTGACTTGAGGAGCCATAACAAGCCATTCTGGTTATGACATATGGTCCTGATTCATAAGGCACTACTATTAATGATATTTATTTCTAGACTAAGTGGACAGTACTAACAAGGAAGCAGAGATGGGTAAGAATTCTGCAAATCTACTATCTAGGTAGTTGCAAGTGAAGTAGTCAGTCTTTAACTAGAATCCTTTTTTTTTTTAAATCCAATTTACTCATCAAGTTTAGTATTCAGAAAAATCAGCATTTAAGTATTTTGAGATCACTTGTTTGTCTCAATATGAATAAGTGAATTAATTTTGTGCCAGAATATGTGTTGAAAGTCCAGTAAAAGCAACTCAGTGTTTATGGAAAATAAAACTATAAAACCCATACTAGAATTCTCCATGTGCTTTCTAATGACCTAAGATAAAAGTCTCCCAAGATTTTTGGTGAAGAACTTCAATCAATACAATGTTTTTGAGAATACTCTACCAATATGTTTAAAGTTATTTGTTTAAATAACTGATACTGTTGCCTAAGTGTATAGATCCTTAACAAATATACTCAAAAAAAAATTTTTTTAAATGTTAATGAATGATACAAGGATGAAATTCACTTAAATACTTTTATTTAATATATTTAAAATGGGACAAAAACTTAGCTGTCAAGTTGGAGAGTGTATTCTTACTGCACTAGAAATTTATTTTAAAAATGTATTCCTCACCATTTTGCAACAATGACAATAATCATTGCTTTAAGCAAGAGTCCTTAATAGACACTAAAATTACTGGATGAAAATTTGATGAGGAATATGATACTTACACAGTCCTAAAGTATTGCTCACAGATTACTTATGAATTACAAAAATAAATTGATCATTTTATAGTGGAGAAATCTAATCAACACCTCTTTGACTATATAATCAGATTTAATATCACCATATTGGGCAAAGCAATAACATATACCTTTTGATATGATTTATTAACAAACACAATCACTTATATAATATTTCTGACCAAAATGCATATTTTGACCCTGATAATCATAATCAATAATAGACAAATCTAAAGTGAGAGACAGTCACAAAATACTGACAATACTTTTGAAAAAGAAAAAGGCTGAGGATTCATTCCAAAAGATAAGAGATTAATAGCAATCCACAAACCTGATTGGATCCTGCATTGCTGCAAATTTCTACCAAAAAAAAAAAAATAGAATAATTGTCAGAAATTGAATATAATGTTTATATTAAACAATGATATCTAATACATAGTATTAGGTTATATCAATGTTACATTTCCTGAATTTGATCATTACACTGCAGTTATATGAGAGAGTATCATTGTTTTTATTCCTAAATGCATTCTGGATATTTAGAGGTCAAGGTACATGATATCTGCAAATAACTCTCAAAGAAAAAAAAAATATCTGGATAAACATATAGAGGAGTGATAAAGCACATGTCACAAAATGGTAACAAGTAGTGGATTTGGGTCAAGAATAAATGAGCATTCTTTGCACTATATTTGCAACTTTTGTGTTCGAAACTGTTTAAAATGAAAAGTTAAAATATTCAATGTTTTCTAATCTTATTAGCATCATGTAACATATACAGTGGGTTTAATCATTAAAGAACGATATAAATCCATACTTTCAAAAAAAATATATAGTTCTACCATTGGCCGCATAATTATGCAGTGAGCTCATTACTCTACCCAGCTGTTTTTCAGTAATGCTTCTTTAATATGTAAATTTAAAATCCTCCATCCCTTGGTATTCTGCTACACTGAGGAAAAGCATTTGAATCTGATACCCAAAGACTGAATGGGAGTTAGCCAAGCACAAAGAAACAAAATCCAAAAAGCAGAGTAGGAAGTTCTCCAAGAAGATGGCAGAACCATAGAGAATGCCTACACATTGACACTGGGAGGATGAAAAAGGAAATCTGTTAAGAGGTCATGGAGAGGTTGGATACAAAGGTAGAAGTTTGCATTCTGAAATGCCCTGAAATCTAAAGGAGATTATATTGAAACTGGGTGTGCAAGATCAACCATGTCAAAGTGCTAAATAGAGGCCAAGGATTGGGAAAGATAAACATATTTATAAGTTTTGAGATGTTTGATTCATGTATTGTTTGAGCTGCGGCCACATTATAAATGCTACTTGTAGGTAGAAACAAAGTTACTCTTTCAAAAATGTTGATGGTTAAGGAAGTAAAGTGATAAATTGTATCTAGAAGAATTAAATGGATTGCAAGAAGCATCTTTTCTTTTTAGAGTGGGAAAGATTCAACCATGTTGTAAGCATTGTAGCAGATGTAGCAAATAGGGTGAAAAACTGAAACAAGACTAATTGGTAAGGTGAAGGAGCAATATTGATAAAGAAAGGATGGTTTTCAAAATAAGAAGATCCTTGGTTTTTAATCCTATTCCTGATTCACAATATGACTTGAGGAAGTTTTTTAGCTGCTCTTACTTGCAACTCCTTCATATGTAAAATCTGGAAATGGTCACCTTCGCTGGGTTTTGGTAATGGGCCCAAACTTTTCCTAGCACCAGTAAATGTTGCTAAATTGATCTCAAATAAAGTATAGAATGAGTAGTTTTGGCACACTGAGAGAATAAACAAAGGAAGTGATATGCCAGATTTAGATTTTGAATTGAGAGAAATTAGTGTGGCTAGATGTTAAACGACTTAAATTTTCTCAGTAGAGAAGGAAATAAATAAGTCTGTTGAAGGTCATGTACTTGTGGAAAGTGAAGAAGGTCACCGGGAAAAATTTGGAAAGAGGTCAATAAATGATTAATTTAAAAAATGCTGGGTGGTTGTAAAAGGACAAATTGTATTGAAATATTTTCTGAGGTTCCCATATATGTCTATTGGATAAATAGACTATTGAAATAAAGACCCCCAAGATACAATCCCACATGGAAAGATAAGCAAAGAGTTGGAGTTCCTTAACTTGTCTGGTGAAAGAAAGTGAGCTGAAACACTGGGTACCGATCAAGCTTTATTAAAGGAAAAGAATCTGCCGGGCTGCATTCAAAATGGAGAGCAGCAACCAGCGTCGGGGTGGGAGGGCTTATATAGACTGTAAGGAAGGCTGATGTAATCAGGGAGGGGCTTGGTGCTGGTGTGGATGAGTTTCTATTTCTCAGAAACCATGAGGTTTCTCATAAGTGAAAGGCTGGTGGCCATTTTGTGCTGAGTGTGTGTAAAATGGCACTGGTCACGTCCAAGATCCATCATTCCCGCCTTTTAAGTATAGGGAGAAGGGAAAAGGAACAAAGGTCTCATTCTTCTGAAGCTACTTCCTGCTGGAGATGGGCAAAGATTTGAAAAAAATAAAACAATTATGTGGCGGGGTATTGGTTTCATGTGCTGAAGTCCTCCCCCATTGCTATAGCCTAAGTGAGTGGTTTGGGTGAAGCAGAAATGTTTTGTTGTGAGGGGGCACTGGACTCGAGCAGAATCCCCTTTGGAAAGAGCTATCCAGTAATTATTACCCCCATAAGAATATGATGTGGCAGTTGTCTGGTCATAGCATGTTGTTGGAACCTAGTCAGGGATGTGAATGTGTCCTGTGCGGTTCCCCTGAAGATTCTGGGTGGCTGACCTAGGAAGTTGGAAAGTGTCCTCCCACCCACCAAGACCTTGTTTATACATTGTGAACAGGGTGTGGCATATGTCTCTGTTAGGAAAAGAAGCAAGAGGAAGAGAAAAGGCAGGTGTTCAGAGGCTGACAGGTTGAGAGGATGCGTAACAGGAAACAGGAGTAGAGGGTAACCTCCTCGGGGGTGTAATCGCAGAGGGCGCCCTGCCAGGCTAATTCAGTTACCCACTCAAGGATGTCTTCAACCTGGAGGTGGTGGGTCGGGACCAGTCTTGGAGCAGCTCTTGTGTGAAGGATGTGAAGCGGGCCTGCAGGAGTGAGAGGATAATCACCGGGGGAAAGATTATCCTTCTTCTGGGATTGGGGGAAGAGCAGAGGTCCTGGAGATTTTTAGTCTTTTGAGTCCTAAAATGGATGAAGTGTAGGGAGATGTTGGGTTGGGGGTTGAGCAGGGGGACCCCTCTGGCTTGTTGTTAACAGATTTTTTTCGGGTGAAGTCTCAGGTGCTAGTTTTACCAAGGATAAGTGATACCAATGGGCCATTCCTAGTACTTTCACTGCCATGGGGGTGGTGAGAAGTACTGTATAAAGCCCTTCCCAACATGGTGAGAGGGGCTTTGGGATTTGGGTTTTAATATACACATGCTGTCCCAGGCTCAGTTTAAAGTCTGATGGGTTGGTGGGGAATGGATGAGGTAATAGAAGGTTGGCCTGTTCCCAAAGAAGATCCCTAATGAGCGAAAGAGTAGGGAGATACTGGCCTAAATGTCATGAGCCAGATGGGAGAGGTGTGAGAGTGAAGGGTCTACCATACATAAGTGTGAGGAGCTGCCCGAAATCGCCATTACAAGATGGCGCTGATTTCCGGTGGAGGGCAGGGCTGCTCGGTAACACGCCTGGGCCGATTAGGCAGCCACCAATAAGGTAGGAGCACGTCCTAGGCGAGGAGCAGTCTCTATATAAAGGGCGCGGGTTCCCTCGCTCGGGGTCTCCATTTTTGGCAAGCTTATGCTCTCCCTCTCAAGATGCATTACAGCTGATCTGCAGAAGGATCCTTTGTGTGCCGCGTCGTTCTTGCTGGCGAGACGGTAGCGCGGGACATTTGGTGCCGAAACCCGGGAACTTGTGTCATCGTCAGCACCTTCGGAGACCCCCTGGAGACAGGGAGGATTCAGAACTGCAGGAGGGTAAGTTCGGAGAGGTATGCCTGTTCTTGGTCTGGGGTTAATCCGGTTGGTTTAAAAGGCTTTGAAATCGCCCGTTGGTGTGGTCAGACTGACGTAGATAAGCAGCTGCACCAGAGACCTGTGTGAGCCTCTAGTACGTAAGGGAACGGCGCGTCTCACAGCGCCTCCCACGGAGTGGGGCGCGTTATGGGTTCCACTCAGTCCATGGTTACCGCGTTAGAGGCCGTGCTGAGACAACGTGATATAAAGGTAGGGGGCCGTGTGCTCAAAAATTTTGTAAAAGAGGTAGATCGTGTAGCGCCGTGGTTTGCTTGTTCCGGCTCCTTGACTTTGAGCTCTTGGAACAAACTAGGCAGAGACCTTGACCGCAAGTACGCGGAGGGAGACCTCCGTCAGGGCACCAAGACCATTTGGAAGTTTATTAAAAATTGCTTAGAAGATGAGGGCTGTAAACCGGTAGTGATAGTAGGGCAAAATACATTAGAGGAGGTCCAAGACAGCATGTCAGAAACTGAACGGAGTGAGAGGATGGGTACCCGCAGGAGGAGAGACGTCTCCCATAAGAAAAAGGGCCCTCCCGGTAAGTCTACGGACGAGGGAGAGATTCTAAAACAACAAAGTGACACTCCCGGCACATCTGCCGGTAAAGGAGGGATTTCAAAACCCAGACAAAAGTTGGAAGGGAAAGAAGGAGGCCTCTACCCTATGCAAGAGCTGGGGGCCTTAAAACAAGAATTAGAAGATTTAAATCTGGATGAGTCCGACTCCGATCCCCTCAGCCCTAGTGAGGAATCCGATTTGGAGGAGGAAGCTGCCAGGTACGAGGAGGAGAGATATCATCCCGACAGGCGGCGGAGACCACTCGGGGAGTGGAAATGCCGGCCGCCCCCAGTGGCCCCCGCACGGCCTGCGCCTTCGGCGCCTCCTCCTTACGTGCAGTCTTCTAATCCCTTCTCATTCCTCTCTGATAAAGTGAGGAAAAAGGTTCAAGCTGCCTTCCCAGTTTTTGAGGTTGAGGGCGGAGGGAGAGTTCATGCCCCCGTCGAGTACACCCAAATTAAGGATCTAGCAGAGGCGGTTAGAAAATATGGTGTAAATGCCAATTTTACTCTAGTAATGCTAGAAAGGTTTGCTGGTGTGGCTATGACACCCGCTGACTGGCAAATGTTGGCTAAGGCAGCGCTCCCTACCATGGGTCAATACATGGAATGGAAGGCGCTATGGCATGAGGTTGCACAAGCTCAAGCCAGGGCAAACGCTGCTGCACTGACCCCCGAGCAGCGAGATTGGACCTTTGATATGTTAACAGGCCAGGGCCCATTTGCCGCTGATCAGACGGCTTTCCCATGGGGTGCTTATGTTCAAGTTTCTAGCACTGCCATTAAGGCTTGGAAGGCACTCCCCAAAAAAGGGGAAGCTTCTGGGCAACTTACTAAGATCATTCAGGGACCTCAGGAACCATTCTCAGATTTTGTGGCTCGAATGACAGAAGCAGCGGGGCGCATCTTTGGGGACCCTGATCAGACTGTGCTAAATGCTCAGCTGAAGGGAGGATTAATGGTGGTTAACCAGCGGGTGGATCTTGTGCAGGAACAAATAGACGTTTTATGGCAAATTGCTCAATTGGGGTGTCAATGGAAATATTCAGGGTTATGTGTCACCAGTATCCAATATAAAAAGTATACCAAAGCTGCAAATTTGTCTAAACAATTATCCCAGCATCTTTCAACAGGTTGGACGAGAGAATTTGACAACCTGATAAACCAGCTGCGCATGGCCATTGTGTCCGTGAATTCAACAAGAGTGGATGTCTCCTTCGCAGCCGGACTGTCCTCATGGATTAAAACGGCCGTGTCCCACTTCAAGGAGTGGGCAGGAGTGATTGGGGTTGGCATGTTCTTATGTGGGGGAACTGTGCTCCTACTATGGTTGGTCTGCAGATTAAAAGCCCAGACCCAGAGAGACAGGGTAGTCATCGCCCAGGCATTTCTAGCCCTGGAACAGGGGGCCAACCCTGACGTTTGGCTGTCCATGCTTAAGGATTAGCCTGCTCTGACTCCCCTTCCCCCTTCCTGTTGGCTGGCCTCCCTGAAGCTTGTTCAGAGGAGTTCGCCCTTGCTCAAACAGGTCTATGTATAACAACAGGCTCCAGTGTGTCCAGAGACGGGCAACTTCCCCCAGACTTGAACCAACCTAAGACATGGTGCCCGGTGGCGATAGGGTCAACCTATGACGGGTAAGGTCAAAGTCTGTGGAGGGACGACCTAGGACAGGAACGCTGGCTAATTTGTCCGCGACCGCCGAGCTTGTACCAGCCGCTTTAAATGATAAAAAAGGGGGAGATGTGAGGAGCTGCCCGAAATCGCCATTACAAGATGGCACTGATTTCCGGTGGAGGGCAGGGCTGCTCGGTAACACGCCTGGGCCGATTAGGCAGCCACCAATAAGGTAGGAGCACGTCCTAGGCGAGGAGCAGTCTCTATATAAAGGGCGCGGGTTCCCTCGCTCGGGGTCTCCATTTTTGGCAAGCTTATGCTCTCCCTCTCAAGATGCATTAAAGCTGATCTGCAGAAGGATCCTTTGTGTGCCGCGTCGTTCTTGCTGGCGAGACGGTAGCGCGGGACACATAAGTTTGAAGGGGCTGAGGCCAGTGGGTTTGTGGGGGGCAGCCCATAGGCAAGTGAGTGCTAGAGGGAGAAGTTGGGCCCAAGGAAGGGGAAGTTCCATGGACACTCTTGGTGAGGTGTGTTTTTATGAGGTGATTAGCTTTTTCCACTTTGCCTGATGACTGAGTCTGATATGGTATATGTAAGTCCCATTTGATATGTAATGCCTGTTCTATGAGTTGTGTAATCTGGGAAATGAATGCTGGGCTGTTATCAGACTGGAGGCTGGTGGGCAAGCCAAAATGAGGGATGATTTCTGAGGTGAGAGCATGCGTTACTGCTGAAGCATCCTCTGAAGTGTGGGGAAAAGCCTCAACCCAACCTGAAAAGGTATCTACTAAGGTTAGAAGATAGTGTGTCCTTTTGTGGGGAGGCATGTGAGTAAAATCAGTTTGCCAGTCCTGGCCAGGAATGTATCCTGTGGCCTGGTGGGTGGGAAAGGACCGAACTTGGAGGCCACCTTGATTGGAGCAACGAGTCCACAAAGGACAATTTTGAGTGATTTGTTTAAGTAACTTGGCCATGTGAGGAGAGTAATATAAGGGCTAAAGAAGGTGTAATAGGGGTTCATAGTCTATATGAACTGAATTATGGAAATCTAAAAGGATTTGCTCAGTTTGTGTGGTAGGAAGGACATAGCGACCAGAGAGAGTATACCAGTTGTCCTTCCTCGGTGCTCCCAACTGTTGGAGGTGTTGTATTTCTTGGGGTGTGTATTGGGGTAAGGGCATAGGGGCCATGAGAAGAACCTGAGTGGGAGAGGAAGAGTGGGGGCCTGGTGACTGAGCAGCCTGTTTTGTGGTTAGATCCACCAGTTTGTTTCCCTGGGCTATGGGGTCATTGGAGGTTTGGTGTCCTCCGCAGTGTATAACCCCAACCTCCTTTGGGACTTGTTCAGCCTCAAGAAGTATCTTGATAAGATGTCCATTTTTTTATGGGTCCTCCCTGAGTGGTCATGTATCCTCTTTCCTTCCATACAGCTGTGCAGGATTGTAGGATGTGGTAAGCATACTTAGGGTCAGTTTATAAATTGCCTCATTTGTTACTTGCCAGAGTGATGGCAATGAGTTCTGCCTGCTGGAAAGTGGTGTTGGGGGGGGGAGGGGAAGCCTCAATAGTTAGTGTTAGATTTACTATGGCATAACCCACCCAGGGGATAGGTGTGGAGGTGGCTGTCCCATCTATGAACCATGTATGTTGGGGCCGCATAATGGGATGCAGGGAGATGTGTGGAAAGGGATTGAGAAAGAGGTCTAAAGCCTCCATACAATTATGTTCTAAGGGTCATGAGTGTTTTGGGATAAGAGTGGCTGGATTTAAGGGAGAGCAAGATTTAAAGGAGAACTGGGAATTTTCAATGAAATTAAGATGGATAAGTTGTAGGCAGGAAGGGGAGAGTGGAAAGTGAATTGACATGGCCTATAGCTGAGAAGGTCTTGAAGACGATAAGGGGAACAAATGACTGTTTGTTGTCCAAAAGTTGGTTTAAGGATTTTTTGTGTTAAAAGGGTGGTAGCCACCAAGGCCCATAAACAGGGAGCCCATCCTTGAGCTGTGGTGTCCAATTGTTTGGAAAGGTATGCAACAGGGGAGAAGGTATCTCCCCCCTCTTTTCTCAAAACCCTGACCACCAATCCTTGGATTTTGGTGACATATAGGATAATGGCAGGGTCCCCTTTGGCTGCCTCATAAAGTGGTTTTGCTAGTATGCCAAAGTTAGTAATCCATAGGCAAAGATACCCTGAAAGCCCCAAGATAGAAAGGATTTCACCCTTTGTGGTAGGAGTAGGGAGTTTAGAAATTAAACTTTTGTGATCCACCATTATTTCTCTTGTTTTGGAGGTGAGGTGGACTCTCAAATAGGTGACTGAAGGAGAAGAAATTTGGGCCTTGCTGGAGGACACTCGATATCCCCTGGAGGCCAGGAAATTAAGGAGAGCAACAGTGTGGGCCTGTGAATCCTCATAGGAGGGGCTACGAAGGAGGAGGTCATCCACATATTGTGTTGAAGTGCTAGAGGTTTGAGGAAGTCCAGATAAGTCTTGAGCTAAGGCCTGGCTGAAGAACCTGGGGCTATCCTGAAACCCCTGAGGTAATGCTGTCCAGAATGACACATATTGGAGTCAGTCAAAGTGAAGGTGAACAGATTTTGACAGGAAGGGTGTAAATGGATAGAAAAAAAAAATCTTTGAGGTCAAGTACAGAGAAGAAATGAAATGGTTTGTTGTTGGGATTGTGGATAGAAGAGTATAGGGGTTAGAAATGATTGGGGTGATGGGTAAAACAGCTACATTAATGGCCTTGAGGTCTTGATCTTAATGGTATGAGCCACTGGGCTTTATAACTGGAAGAATGGGTGTATTAAAAGGCTAGTGGGTAGGCTGGAAGAGATGAGAAGAAAGGAGTTTGTGTATGACATGTTTTAAGCCTATTAGGTGTTTGTTAGTAATGGGGTACTGTGGGGCATTAGGGAACAAAGAGGGGTTCTGCAATTTAACAAGGATAGGGGAATGGTGTGTAGCAATGGAGGGAGAAAAATGTCCCATACTATGGAATTAACCTTATCTGAGGGTTAATCCCTGGAAGCCTCAGGGGCCAGGTCTGGGGTGGCCTGTAACAGGAGTACTGTAGTTGGAGTTAAAGTTTCTAGGGTAAGGGTAGCTTTGAATTTGGAAAGGATGTCCCATCCCAGTAAGGGGGCTGGGCATTGAGGCATTATTAAAAATTTGTGAATTGGGTGTGATGTAGGGTGCAGGAAAGGGGTTGAGTGATCCATGGGCAGTATTCTGATCCCATGACCCCTACTATTGTGATGGGGTTGTTGGTCCTGCATATTCTGGAAGGGCAGAGTAAGTGGCCCCTGTATTGATGACAAAAGAGATCAGCTTACCTGCTACAAGGAGAATTACCCTGGGCTCACATGTCGTGATCTCCATGGGGGCCTCAGGCCCTGGGCATCGTCAGTCCTCCCCCTGGGAAAAGCCGAGAAGCTCTGGTAGGGATGGCCACTGAGCTAAAGGTTGTGGGTTAGGGACTGGGCCACTCCATCTCTGGTGAGTAGAATGGTCAAATTCCCAGTGACCTGGCTGTTTGCAGTGAGGATAGGGCTCAGGAGAGGGCCTGGTGTTAGGTTAGGCCCATAGGCCCATACCCAGTGGCCCAGTTGACCACATTTGAAGCAGTTCCCAGGTGGCTTGCCCCTAGAGGCAGCCGGCTTTGGAGTGTGTGATCCCTGGATGGCATTAGCCAGGAGCTGATATTTGGCCTGATCTCGTTTGTAACGATTCTTCTTTTCTCCTCCTACTCCGTATTGTTAAAAACTTTGAAAGGGGCATTGAGGAGGTCTTGCTGGGTCACATTTGGACCATCCTCAAGTTTTTTAGTTTTTTTCAAATGTCAGGGGCTGATTGGGTAACGAAACGAGAGTGTAAGAGGGCCATGCCTGCAGGGGAGTTTGGGTCTATACGTGTGTATGTATGTAAAGCCTCAGAGAGGTGGGTTAGGAACTCTGTGATTTCTCTAAGCTTGTCATAATTGACTGACCTGGGAGTAGACTTTTGGAGGCCATAAATCAAGTGTGTGATCACTTATCCCAGAGATCCCGGTCCCTGTGGCCGGCCTTGTGGTCCCAATTTGGGTCTGTGCAAGAACAGCAATGGCTCCCATGGGCCACCCATTATTTTGGGCCTGTTGTTGGGCAGACATGCTCCATATCTTCAGGGGACAAGGTAGAAGTAAGAATCATGAAAACATCATGCCAGGTGAGACCATAAGACTGGATGAGATATCTGAATTCCTTAAGATATGTGTCCAGGTCAGACTGGAAAGATCCCAGTCATTTTTCCATTTGGGAGAGATTAGAAAGAGAAAAGGGGATATGGACCCGGACAATTCCCTTCATCCCTGCCACTTTATGGACGGGGTATAAAGGAGCTGAGGTGGGGTTGTCACCTGATGAAGGGGAAGAAAGAGAGGGGTTGGGTGGCTGAGGATGGAGAGAGGGAAAAGGTGAAGGGGCTGGTGGAGGATCTGGAGCGTAAGGAGGTGGTTGGGGACAGAGTGGTCTGATGGATCAAAAGATTGATCCGAGTCTGGAAGAGGAGGTCAGGCATGAGCTAGGAGAATTTGAGATGAAGGACAGTTTTGACAGAGAGAAGGATGTAATCAGAGACAGAAGAAGGCTTGAACATATGGAATCTCTCTGGCTTTGCTGCTTCAGTGACAAAAATTGTCTAGGTTTCTGAGAGTATCCAAATCTAAAGTGCCACTTTCTGGCCACTGGGATTTATTGTCTAGTTTATATTTAGGCCAAACCTGATTGCAGTAAAAAATGAGACATTTGTGCTTAATATCTCCCTAGAGGCCAAGAGGTTGTCCAGGAGACAGCCCAGAGGCATAGAGTGTGGAGAAAATGAGACGTTTAGGTTTAAATTGGCCGGGAGACAGCCCAAGGGCATAGAGCATGGATGTATGTATTGTGAGGATCCCATTTGGAGGGTGAGAAAAGAGGTGATTAGTCCCAGTAGAAGAAGGGTAACACCAAGGAGCGTCCTTCTTGGTGTGCACTTCGTTTTCGAGAGAGGAGCCACCAGCCAGCTAGAGGAGCATCCCCCAATAGCTGGGGGGCACAAGAGGGCATCCCCTGGCCAGGCACCGGGAAGTAGACAGTAGTCATAGAAAGTAGTTGGGAGAACCCGTACAAGTAGGACAGACCCACTGATCACCCTGAATTGAGGCTGATGTTGAATGTGTTTGTCTGAAATGGCAAAAGGAGAGAATCCTGGAGGTACCTGGTTTGGCAGGTCTGGGAAGGGTGGCCAGGGGGCCAATCAACCCAAGAGAGGGGATTGTCCGAAGGTCTCCGCCAGGACTCTTCCGAGGTTTCAGCACCAAAATGGAAGAAAGTGAGCCAAAATGCTGGGTACCAATAAAGCTTTGTTAAAGG
This sequence comes from Cynocephalus volans, assembly GCF_027409185.1. Lineage (NCBI taxonomy): Eukaryota > Metazoa > Chordata > Mammalia > Dermoptera > Cynocephalidae > Cynocephalus > Cynocephalus volans. Next base: position 32,063,076 of record NC_084474.1, on the reverse strand, counting down.
AAAAGAATCTGCTGGGCTGCACTCAAAATGGAAAGCAGCAACCAGCGTCGGGTGGGAGGGCTTATACAGGTTGTAAGGAAGGCTGATGTAATCAGGGAGGGGCGTGGTGCTGGTGTGGAAGAGTTTCTATTTCTCAGAAACCACAGGGTTTCTCATAAGGGAAAGCCTGGTGGCTATCTTGTGCTGAGTGTGTGTAAAATGGCACTGTTCAAGTCCAAGATGGCACCGGTCACATCCAAGATCCATCATCTTGGCTGGCTGGAAATTGCCTATAAATTTTTTCCAGAAAAAAGGTTTAAGAATCAAATACAAAGGAGAGGACTTCTTGAGAGATCGTTTCTGTTCTTAAAAAAAATTACCTGCGAGAACTTTGCAGACAAAGCTCTGTTTCTAAAAATAATGTATGCTATATTTTTAATTTTTATTTTTATTCTAATTCTGTATGCACACAATTGTGAACATACAGATCATTTACACTGCTTGAAATATATGATTTGAAAGCATATATTTCTGTCAAACTATCAAGTAGGAGAATGTATATACTAACTTGAATGTTCTTGTTTAAATATCACTGAATTATTTCTAAATTCACCTGTATAAGAGTTAGGCTAAGGTATTATTATTATTACCTTTTGGGTCATGGACTTATAAGACTAATAAATATTTTCAGTTTAGTTTAACTAGTTAGCTCATACCTCTCAGCTGGAAGAGCACAGTGGCTCTACTGGAGTCCAAGTTCCTTGCTCCATAACCAGGTTCTGTCTCTTACTACTTATGTGAACTAAACCTCTTAGTTCCTCAGTTTCCTCATCTGTAAAATGAGGAGTGCCCCTTTCCTAGCAGTATTGTGAAGATGAAACCGTATACTTATGTAAACCATTTAGAAGACTACCTGGAATATAGTATGTGTCCTCTTAAGTATTAAATATTATTATAATTACCAGTTATAACTACTCTGTTTCTGACCCAAATCACAACTCTAAATTTGGTCCCTAATTTCAAATTTATGCCCTTGGTTGCATGGGTCTAAAGGGGCCATGATTAAGTCAGCATATCCTTCTTTAATATATGAAAATAACTTAGACTGCCAGAATTATAAAGGTTAGCAGTGATATGAGCTATATATCAAGATATCAAATATTTATAATGAAAAGATCCACAGATAGACCATGTTTGATGTTTATTAATTATAATTTTGACTCCTTGATAATCTAATCTTAAAATTTATGTTCAATAAGTGATGACCATTATTTTATTTTTTATAATAACTACTAAGCATTATTTTAAAAATGAAGTAAATGTGTTTCTTTGAAATGATCATGAACTACAAAAATTCTCTTTACGGAGACTCAAAGAGGTTAATTGACTCACCTGTGGTTGTAAAGCAAGTAGATGGTAGAATGAAAACTTCTTTAACAATGCTGCTTCCTAAAAGGCAAAGCATTTCATGTGTGTATTGACTTAGAATTTATAAATGGAACTAACACATGCACTCTTATAATTTTCACAAAAAAAATCTGCAATATGAGTGGCCATGGTTTATTGTTAATATATAAATATTTTGAAAGTTCAGAAAGAGAGAATCCCAGGAGTTACCCATGGGTAGCATAGCTGGTAAGTGACATGTCCAATTAAAACTAAACACACACTCATACACACACACACAAACATAATTAATAAACAGGCCCAGTCATCTGATTCCAAATATATTGGTCTTCCAATTTATAAAATGTTTTTAACTGCTATATAATACTTGCATATCAATAATTAGATTATGTAATTAGCAAACATGTAGGAAGCATGAATGGCTAAATATGGGGGAAAAAAGTGCTGAAATTTACAATTCAATTAAATTTCAAATAATAACAGCTCAGGCCTGCAGGCTGTCACTTCGCATCTGGAACAATGATTCCCACTGTTTTTCTGGTTGAAACAATTTATTAAAACCTCTCAACATAAGCAAATAAAATTACGATAAGTCCCGAATCCAACACAGAAAGGCTAGCATAAAGCATTAAAGTCATAATTTACCTTAGGGAGTCAGAATAAAGAAAACTAAGAAAAATGAGAAAAGTTCAAAAAAGTCATTTCAACATCCCACTAGAGTTAAAGATTATTTCCAAGTATTCCCATTCAGATGTTTTTATAATTGCATGGATCCTATGGAGCTGCACATTCTACCAGTGCTCAGTGGCTATACCCAGAGGTGATGACTGTTTCTGACTGGCTGCTTGCTTGCTTTTATTTTCATTTCCTGTGCAAAAGTGAGATTGCTGTTTTGGGACAGTTAAATCTACTTCAAGCATAAGAATCACTTATCCCATGTGGAGGCAGCTTCGATGAATAGCTTTTCATTTCTTCGTATTCACCCTGACTTTACAATTGTGATGCTTAGTATGTTGGGTTTCATGTGGTTCCCCCTCTGCATCACATAGCTCTCTTTCTTTCTGTGTATTCAGGCCAAAGTTTGGAATCTCATGGTTCAGATGGCATTCTGGCAAGGATTGTCATGTGTAGACTAGGTTTGTCTCTGCATGGTGTGCTTCTTGATTATTTGCTTATTGTTAAATAAGTATCATAGCGCTCAGATTGGGAAAAAAAAAAAAAAGTACCAGAGCAACACTGATATAAAGCAAAGATTATGATGGGTTTTTTTTTTTTTTGGTTTGTTTGTTTTGTTTTTCTTAGAGGACAAAATAAAGTTAAAAATATAAAAAAGGAATGAATGTCTTGGTAACTGTTTCATAGTTTTCTCTCCAGAGAAGAAATGCTCCTTTATTAAATGGCTGAGCGTTTGACAAAAATTAGGTCTGAGCAATGCATTATGATACAAAAATATGTATTATATCCCAAACTATGGGTTTTCATTTAACCTTAGCCATTAAATAAAGGCAAACATTCATTGAAAAACTAATGAAGTTGGAGGTGCATACAATACCAGCGAGATAACTCAGAGGGCAGAAAATGTAACTACAAGTAATTTTCTTTTGAACAGACGGCTGTTAGTAGGTCACAATTTAAATGGTTGTTACAGATAAACATTTCTAAGAGTGCATATCTTGCAACTACAAACTAGTCTTTCCTCAATGAAACGTTGAATTTAACACTTTGTCTGAAAAAATTTCCACAAAAAAGCGGTGACATTTAAAACTATTTTTCAAGGATTAGCAGATATTCTCAACAACAACAACAAAAACAACTATTAGTGAACAGGAAGAAAAAAAAATCCCAGATAAGAATACAGATTCTAAGAAAAAGCATGAAAATGTAATAAGGCATGTTAAGTAAGAACATTTGAAATATTTCTACATGTTTTTGTAATCTGCTGAAAATATTTACAGAAGATGTTACTGAGAAACATAATTGCTGTCAGATTTTAGGGGTCCCTGTAGAAGGTATTAACAGTTTAGAAATTCTTCTCTGACCATTACAAAGTTAAGATGTTATATGGCTCTAGGCTAATGTCGGAATCCAGCGGACATCGCCAATTGTAGCGCTCTTCATCCTGTTTGTGACACCAATTGTGGAGCTAAGCCTAGGTCTGAAACTCACTGACCCCTCAAGCCTGTTCACAGACTGGGTCACAGACCTGTCACATGCCAGGCTGGGTCTCCAGATCCCTTACACGCAGGTCTATGAGCTAGGTAACTGGCAGACAGGTCCTTGGAAGCCACAGGTTGGAAAGGCACAGCCGCTTGTGTGGTGGCAGCCACTGGAGGCAGTAGTCAGTCAAGGTGGTGGAGCCGCCCAGGCGCACTAACTCCACCCACACACAACCTATTCACAGCAAATGCTCAGCAAGATTCTGAACATCTGAGGGGCCCTGACCATTTTCCTACATTTTCCCAACAGATGTTTTAATTTATTTGTTTGTTTGTTTGTTTTTAAATAGATGAGAGTATTCCAAATTATACTTTACCAAATTATTTCTGAAAATCTTGCGAATGGTACTTTGGATTGAGGAGATTATGGTGAACATACCTGTTTTGATCTTACTGCAATAATCCATACAAAACATCCTAAAGAACTGGATGAATACTGTAGAAGAAGATGATAGGAGAAGATGTAAGAAGGAAGAGTTGGTAAAATTTAGTGGGATGTAGGCTGGAGTATAAGAAAGAAAGGAGTCAAGGATGAAGTGCATTTCGAACTTGTGAAATAAAAGGAAGGATCAGATTTAAGCAACATCTATATAATACAAAAAGAATAAGATGAACGTTTTTGGAAGGAAGGCTGTCTACATTTTGGAAATATGGGCATTGTGTAATTCACAGAAATGGCAAGGAGGAGCTGAATTACAGGATTGGAGTGCAGCAATGGAAAGGGTTGGGAATACAGATTTGGGAGTTACTGTTGTATAAGCCATAGTTTATATCCTAGACATGAAAATGATTTCCCAGAGAAACTGCACAGGGTGGAAAGAGAATAGGGTGCAGGATGGAACTGCAGACAACAGCTACATGCTTGTGACTGGTAGAGAAAGAATAAAATGTCAAGTTGACAAACAGGAGTAAGAAGAAAAATGTTTCACAGAGAGAGTGGTAATAGCTTAAGGCTTACAGAGAGATTAGGTAAGTAATTAAGCCTTCCTTCTTAAAATGTTCTTCCCTTATATCTTATTTTCTTCTGTTTTTTTTTTATTATTATTCACCTATTTCTTAATATTCTCCATAATTTCATCTTCTTTTTTAAATCTCCTTCTTTGAAGGTTTTATTGCCTGTTTTCTTTTTTCATTACTTTTGGGCATTCCCACCGAGACAGTTTTAACTACCATTTCATATTAATTATCCTAAATATAAATAATTATATTCATTCAAAAACTCTTTAGGATTACTACTCCTGAAAGTAATCGTGGAAAACAACAATATAGGTTGTCCCTTCTTTCAGACAGACTGTAATGTGAATCACAGACTATAATGTGATTAAATGTGAAATGATCACATTGACATTTTATATGTGACTCAGGTAGTTGTATGGGAAGTAGATTTGACATACAGTCTAGAGGCAAGGGCTTCTAGTGAAAATTTGTTTCAGTAATTCTACAAAGAAATAGGAGTCTAGGGTCTAGACTAGTGATATCAGGATGGAGAGGAGTCTAGGATGACCCACAAGTTTGTGTGTTCATGTTTTGTTCTGTGTTGCTTTGGTTAAGTTGTTGATGTAATGTCATCAACATGTAATGATTGTCATGGATGTAATGGTTAATAGGAGTGGCATTCACTGTCATAGCTGTTTCTCCAGGTTTTGGAGCAGGTTTAGTTGAAGGAATAGAAATGACATCAGTTTTGGATATGCTGAGTTTGACATATTTTTTAAATGTCTGAGTGGAATAATGAACAGGTAATTAAAAATTGTGGACTGCAACTCAGGAGATGTATGTCAGGCAGTCATTCCTACAGGCATGAATGGAAGTCCTTTTGGCAGATTGTGTCAGATACATAAAAGGACTGGGGAAAAAAACCCTAAAAATTGCCATATTTGCAAGAGTCAGTCATGATTTCAACCTCTCTCCTGAGCTTCAGAGTCACAAAAAAAACTTATATGTAGAGTAGCCACCTGTACTTCCAATTCAATATCCAATAACTTCTGTAAAAAATTATTTCACTTATTCTATTTTATCTATTAATATTGCTACCATTTTCTCAGTTATGAATTTCTGAAACTTTGAACATTTTTTTCTCTTTTGGGGACCTTTACAACTTCAATTAGTTAGGTACGTCTTATTGATTCAACTTCTATAATGTTTTTCATGTTCATCCATACTTTCTATTTTCACTGTCACTGACCTAGTCCAAGCACTCAAAATCCCATCTGGTCTATTTCACAGCTTCCTAAATTGGTCAATTTCTAGTCTGTCCACCCTCCAATACACCTTTCAAGGTCCTTGAGGTTTACTTTTCCAAAATAGAAATTGAATCACATAGTGTCCTTACTCAATATCCTGAAATGGCATATCTTTACCAAAATGAGAAAATTCTGAGGCCTCTAGGTAGAAATCCTTTAGTTTATGTCCCAAATTATCTTCTCAGCTATATCTCTCAATTTACTCCACCAGGAATTATAAACCCTAGTCCACACTAAGTGCTTGTGGTTCTCCAAACATCCTCCCCAATCTCTCTTCAGTTTTTCTATATCTTTGCTTGTGTTTTTTCCTCAACCTGGTATACTCCTCCTATTATTTTCAACCTATCTAAACATTGCCTATGTTTTGATCCCTGGCTTAAGTATGATTTCAATTAAATTTTCCTTGATGCTTTAATCAGAAGTAAATGTTCCTTCTGCTCTGTCTCATATCGCCTCTCTTTTAGCAACTGTTTAATTCTGCATCATTTTATATTTAGTTTATTATACAATTTGATCCTTGTGGCTAATACCCTTATATTTTATCATTCTCATTAAAAACACAACAGATAGAGTAAGGCTATTCAGGAACAACTATTTCCATGGCTTAAGGTAACCTGGTCCAATTCCATATTAAGAATCTAAGTTAACTTCCATTAAAATGGTAACAGCTACAGTTAGAGGGGGAAAAAAATCCTATGTGTTTTTAAATAACAGTGAGCATTTTTTAAATGCTTAGCTGCCTGTATGTTTAGATAAGCAATATGATGTCTGATAGAGAGCATTTAAGACTATCTCACCAAATAACTTGTGTTGATTCAATCAAATATTTTGAATATCTTTGTTCAATGCTCCAGAATTTTCCATGGATTAGATACTTAGAAGTTAGAGGCAATTGGGCCAGTGAGTCCTTGGCTCTAAGGAAACAATGTTTCTCTTCAGGTACACAGCTGATGAGTCACAAAAAATTAAGCAAAGCTTTCGCTTATCCCAGATCTCATATCATTCTGGTCACTACATCTAATCCACAGATGAAAGTCTTTGGAGAAATTGGTTTACTCATATAGCAACAATTTTTAACACAGTTAAAAGCTGAGTTCTTTCCTCTCTTAACATATCTAAATATGTAGATATCCAAACTTTATCACAGATGCATACAATGATCTGTGGTAGAATCCAAGTGTCCTGCTTTTAAATAGAGCTTATATATATTCTTTTGAATCCAGCAAGATAAAGTTCCCTAAATTCTCAGGTTCTTAAGCAGAAGCTTATTTATTTAGGGTACACAGAATCAACCTTTGTTCTCTTCTGCAGACATCGTTACTGGGGCTGGACACTTCATACAGCCAGAGCTGTTCAGGTGTGTTATAACTGAAATGCAGAAGACAGAAGATGTGCTGGCAAGTGCTCTATCTGAAAGAAAGTGAGCCGAGACATCGGGTACCATTCAAGCTTTATTAAAGGAAAAGAATCTGCTGGGCTGCACTCAAAGTGACGGGTAGCCCAGAGTTGCCCTCAAAATGGGGGACAACACCAGGTATGGGGGTGGTTGAGCTTATATAGGGTGCCAAGGGCTGGCTGATGCCATCAAGGAGGGGCATTATGCTAATGTGGAAACTGTGTGACCAGGGTGGAGAACTGCACCCTTGCAGGAGCAAAAGGGTTTCTGTTTAAGTCACAAGGCTTCTCGTAAAGGGAAGAGGGGAGGGGGTTGGTGTTGGAGTGGAAGACAAGGCTGGCAGCTATTTTGTGCTTATTGTGTGCACAATGGTTCCAGTCATGTCCAAGATCCGTCACTATCCAGAACAAATGCCTGGCTACTAGCATCACTAGACTTACTCTAGTCATGGTTCCAGCAGAAGTCATAGAAAAATGGTTTGGGGTGTGAAGAAGTGTTCTCAGAACAACCGTGAATAATCAGAATAGAAGGTCCCCACCCACATGAACTGTCCTAAGAAAACAGAGTATGTCTTTGATCCCCAATTGATTGGCCTCCATAGGTGGAAAACACTTTCAGCTTATTTTATTTCCTTGCTCAGACTGACAGTACAAAAAGAAAATCCTTGGTAATTGGAAAGCTCCTTCTGATTCCTTATTCTAATCCCCTGACCTTAATGTTTATCCAACAAATCCCTTAGTCTTCCTGTTACTTGTCTCCATCTGGACTTTGGGGATTGCTTTGCCCTTAATTCATCCATATTCACCTGGCGCACATCCCCTGAGCCACAGAATATTTTCTTAGAATAGGACTTTCTATATTTACTTAGGAAATGACATTTGTTTTATAATAGTTATTTAATAATCCATTATATCTACCTAACATATGCTTACAACTAAAACATCTTAAGATTCTAATTAATAACAAGACACAATTTAAGAGCATAAATGATATACATAATGAGATACATCTGAAAGGTAAACATTACCTAAGATTATTCTTTATTCCCTTACATTCAAATATTAATTAATTTCAGTTCATATTTATTTACAGTGTTCATAGCATAGAAAATCAGGGGTGAAAACCCAATTATTAATTAACTAATGCATGCCATACATTACATATGTGCTTTCATGCACGCTCTTCATTTAATCCTCATAGAACAGTGTTTTGTTATTGGTGAAGAAACTGAGAATCAGATAAGTAGCTTTTCCAGCATCATAAAGTCAGTATTTAAATCCAAATCTATGTCACTTTGTAGTAGTCATAGTTCAGTAAGGAAGCAGAAACCCCTCTAGATTCTTCCACCTAAGGGAGCCTTATACAGGAAAATGGATACACAGGTGCTGGAACTGCTCAGGGTCAAATGGGCAACTCAGAAATAGCGATTTCTGAGAACACCTATCTTGAAGACTAACTCCACCCTAAGGCTGGAGGGAAATAGAAATTGATAGCTTGACCAGAGCCCAAGACACAACATCCTCAGTAGAATCCAAGACCACAGAGGAAGGGGTAAACTGGTTGAACCGGAGAACATGGGGAAAATTCAGGCATTGTTATAGCCCCTGCCTGAGAGATAGAAAGAAAAATAAAGGTAGGAATACTCTTACTTTCCCCCTCCTTATATCTTCCAGTTTCTGTCCATACCTCCCATTAGTTAATTTTACTCAGAAACCAGTTGCCAGAGGAATCTGGGAAATGCAGTCTCTGTGAATTAGTACAAAAGAGGGAAAGGGCCGGAAATTAATTTGAGGGCAAAGGGGCAAATACCAGCAAAGATTCCAGGATGTTACATAGAACAATTCAGTGGGCAGTGCCAACAAGGGCACGCATGTGAGAAAGTGTGATGTATGTTCTGGAATAACAAGCAGTGCAGTTGGGCTGCTACATGTAGAATGTGTGGAAACATTAGACTGGAAAAGTAGAGTAATGCAACAATATGGGAAAATATGAGGGCTGGGTTACATTGTTAAAATTTAATTTAATAATAATAAAATTTGGACCAGTCAGGTGATGCAACTGGCATGTCATTTGGAAAATATTAATTTGAAAATTGCATGCAGAATAGTGCTGAGAAAACTGGAGAATGTCCAGCAAGGAAGTAACTGCAACAGTTTCAGAAAGAAATGATAATGACAATGTAATGAAGAGCTACAATTCATTGTTCATCTACAACTTGCTAGCTACTATTCTACATAATTTATATATAAACATTATCACAGCATTGTTGCATTGATTCTCATGACAGTTCACATCAAACATCATTATCTGACTATACAGACTAACTGAGAATCGGAGAATGAAAGAGATTCACACCATTATATAATGGGTAAGTGACAGAGCCTGATCTACACTACTGGTAGTGAAATACAATAAATGAAATTATTTGGGGTGATACAAATTGATGTGCTTATGAACACAACACTTGGTATCAAAGTTGGCATATGCCCATAGCCAGGTATCAATTATCTGTGTGGTTAAACAATGTGTCTGAGTGTTAATAAGACAGGAGGTGTTCAGTTTGCATAGGTTCAGGTTTCAGGATGTACCTCTGGGTTTCAAGCCACTCCCCAACGTATCAAGCTCCTCTTCAGGCCCTCCCCTAGCAAAGAGTTACTGTTGCTTGTTGGACCTATTTTTGGCACCAACACAGGGAGACTGAGACCACAAGGGACAGACTTGTGCGAATCCAGTAGCTGAGCATGCTCAGTAAAAGGAATTTATACCAGCTTATATGACTCCAGTGACTGAGCATGCTCAGTAGAAGGGAGTTTATCCCTTGAATGACCTTCTACTAGGGGTGCTAAAGATCACAGAATATTCTTGAATATGTTCTGTGTATGTGATAAAATTTGACCAATGGACATGCCTTAAAAGGAGACCGAGCATGTGCAAGACTATTTTAAATAACAGGGAACCACCTTTAGTTAAATATTCATTATATAGAATGAATTTGTATGAGATAGCAAAATTGTAAATGTGAAACCCCCAGCAGAAGATGGGGCTGTTGCACACTCTCCTGAAGCCAGCCTGCACTTTGCCTGAGATGTGTATTTCTTTCCTTTTGTATCTAACCTGCCTTTAGCAGGCTGCCATGCACCCAGGAGCCAGCCTGTTCTTTGCCTGTAAATGTGTATTTCTTACTTTAGTACTAAACTTGCTATGATTGTTGCTCACTTTCCTGGGGCCAAACTGCACTTCACCAGCTGAGGTGTGTAAGCTTTCTTTTGTAACAAACTTACTTTCCACAAGTGGCTGCTGGCTCTCTTGAGCCAGTCTGCACTTTATGCTAAACTTTAGGTATGTATTTCTTCCTGTTGTATTAAGCTTGGTGTGGGCCCTGCTCAGTCTCTAGAGATAGGTGTGAAATCTGTATCTCATATTCATTACATTAAACCTGTCTCATCTTCTACTGTGACTTTGTCCTTGAATTCTTTCCTGTGGTGTAGTTAAGAACTTGGTAAGAGAATGGGGTGGGTTGAGGCTGGCCAGTGCACCTTCCCAAACCTTCTCCTCCAGCATCACTAATGCCAGAAAACATTTTTTGTTTGTTTGTTTGTTCATACATTTGTTATTTTGAGAAGCATGGATACTAATCCAGATTGCCATGGACTTTTCCCTCTATTTTTTTTTTTTTTTTGTAGGATGGATTATTCTTTAATTTGAAACTTTTCTGTGATAAATGAAATATTTTATTACAAACATGCTCATGTTAAAGTAGTGTCCTCAAGGCCTGTATTAGAGGACTCCATAAAGTCAAAAGAATGCTAACACAGTATCTAACTGTTAGAGTTTGGCTATGTTGTTCCCCCCAAGACTCATGTTGAAATCTGATTGCCAAAGTGACCATGTTGGGACCAGTTTGAGTTATAGCGGCAAATCCCTCATGAATAGATTAATACCCTCCCCGGGAGTGGAGAGGTTGTGAGTGAGTTCTTGCTCTATTAGTTCCCGCAAGAGCTGGTTGTTTAAAGGACCCTGGTACCTCCCTCTCTTCTCTCTTGCTCTTGCTTCCTCTCACCATTTGATCAGCTTGTACCTGCCGCTGCCTGCTGCTTTCTGCCATGAGTAGAAGCTGCCTGAGGCCCACACTAGATACAGCTGTCCCAGAATCATGAGCCAAATAAACTTCTTTTCTTTATAAATTACCAGTTTCAGATATTCTGTTATAAGCAACAGAAATGGACTAATATACCAACATATACCAAATCCCTAAATTTTGTTTCTATATTTAAATGTTTTAATATTGCCTCTGTGTGAGCACTTATTGTTTTCTCTAGTTTTTTGTTAATTGCTATTTTTAACAATTGACTGTAGGATACTTACAGATATTCCACCAAATTTGTTAATCGACTGTAGGATACTTACAGATATTCCACCAAATTTCAATAATCTGATCTCCACTAAGTGAATAAGCAATCATAGTAAATTACCTGTTCAACATTTGTACTGATGTGCACTCATTCATCCAAGATCATTTTCATAATACCCTGAAATTCTCAGTAACTCTTGAAGTAATAAGGACAAAAAAAAAAAAAAAAGAATCTCTATAAAGTTTAGATTTTCTCAGTAAAAAAAGTGAATACTATGAGGCTTATTTTGATATTTTGCTTGAGATCAATGGTCATTTTTATTTGGTCTAGTTCTTATTTTTATTTGCATTGTTATTTTTGCCATCAGATCCAAAGCCTTGAAGAGTCATTGAGGGATGACTAAGTCTTCCTAAAATTAGAAATATCTAATATAAAGAGAACTGAATGTGACAGTTTTTCATCCATAAAAACAATTAGATGCTATTTAATACATCCCACCTTACCTCTCTAAATATCAATTGAAAAGTGGTCTTGGAAATGCATGGCATTTTAATAATATGAGTCAGAGATTGAGTCACAGTATTGTTAGCATCAAAATGACTCATTTTATTATCTTTGTTTGGTTGAATCTATAATGATCCAGTATTTACATCCTTGCAGTAACTTCCGATACCATTTCTGTTTCTTCTGAGAATATTAATCTAATGGAGAGAATAGGTCATCACTGAGATGGATGGCAGTGCTCTATAGAAAGTAGATAGGCATATTATTCTCAACGCATTTGATTTGTTGCTGCCCTTATGACATAAAAGCCCATATTATTGCAATTTCTGAGGATATCCATCCTCATGAAACATTAAGCCAAAACACTAAAATCTACTCTACTGTGTGTACCAAAACTTCTACAAGCTACAGACCTATACTTTCCAGTTGTTAAATGCTTTGATTGTTCCAACAACCTCTTGTTCAAATTTTTCAGTAAGTGACATTTCTGTAATTTCTGTCTATACAAGTTATTTCTTCCCTATGACATTTGCGGTCTTCCCAAATATTTACCAAGTATCCCAAATACCATTTAAACTGGTAAGAACTAAAGTGAAAAGGTATCTTGTAGAGCATATGAGGCCTTAGAACCTTCAGGCCACAGAGCAATAGATTAAATGACCTCTCACGACCCCCTCCAGTCCTATATTCTATGGGGACTGATAAACCACAGAGATAGCCAAACAAAAGGGATACAATGAAACTGGTTCTATTATCTCAGCTTTTAATGGTTTTCTGTGTGTGAAGTTCAAAGCTGAAAGTTTCAACAAAGATTTTACCAGCAGAGTGTTTCCTGAACTTACCACTTTTGTGCTTACAATACTTCCTTATAACATTTTTCACAGGCCAAGAAAACGTGCTTTCTTTCTAATTCCAAAAGTAGTTTAAGTAACAGGAGATATTATTACAGATAAGAAAAAATATGACAGTGAATTCAGATTAACAAAGTTGGATTTGGGGTTAGGTCTACTAGATCAACCAAAGGAATACCAAAAAGGCAAAAGTATGATTTTTAATCAAAAGAAAGAAAAGTACATTTGGAGTAGAGACATACATGCTAACCAGATGAAAAATAAAGGGGAAAAGTTAAAGGAAAGAGTAAATGAAATATGCTGAAGGGTAAATTAAACTATGTTCAAGGGCTATGCATATCATCTAGAAATAAATATGGTTTTAGTTAGAATAAAAAGTCATTGTGGAGAAGAGCCCCAAAACTAATCAAAGCCAAGAAAGAAAAAATGTACAGTATAAAACATGAGCTAGAGAGAAGCAATGAGATGATTGAATGAAGTTAAAAGTGTAAAAAATATGATACAAAAATTAAGGGTAGAAAAATGAAAGGGAGATTGCACGAGAGTTTGAGATAAATCAGTATCCTTTCAAGTAGAGAAGTAAGAAGGGGTCAGGGCCGGAGATAATGGGACCTCCATGAAATGGAAAGTGTAATTTATTCACTGAAGTGGCGGATATTGCTATTAATTTTAATGACTTCTTTGCAACAGCTTTCAGCCTAGAGAATGGAGAAAAGATATTAGCAAAGAGACATATATTTGCATATTTCAAGGAAGGAAGGAGCATGAAATAAATATCATGCTGGAGCAATGAGTAAGTTACTAAACTGTTTAATTTCTGGCAAACTACAGAAAAAAATTAAAAGTAAACCTGGATTTCAGAAAATAGTATCAGTAAATAAGACCTTATCAGGTGCCTTTTAAAACTTTATAAACTTCAAGAATCTGAAAAAAGAGCCAAAATTTCTGGCTCACTTATTTTCATGCCTACAGTCTGAAATAATTCATGAAAATGTAATACTCTGGCAGCTATGTATATAAATTTAGTCAATCACAGAAAGCTTGATTCGTTTTTTTCTGGCAGAATTTTAGTGTGAATACACACCCACATACACACACATGTGCGCACACACACACACACACATACATGTTCATTTTAAATTAATTTTACTTTGCTATGGAAAGATAAAATATTTCACTTCCAGGAAGCTTTTTCCCCTCAACAGAGCATCAGCACTCATGGAAGTCCTCGAGGCAGCTCCTCACACACCCACCGCTGTGTGAATGATGAAGGCACACACAGAGACAGGCAGTGGAGCACAGAGCAAGCTCTAGCCATCAGTGCCTCATGCTGCCCAGCAGTTTGAAGAAGCCAGAAGCCTCACAACAAATCATCCCAGCCAGAGCCTCAGACTTATCCATATCCTGATGGGGAACACTCATAAAAAGCATACTTTTCCCATCTGAAGCAGTTTACAGCTAAGTGATTCATTAATGGGCATGAAATCAAAACATCATCTCTTCTACTAATAGAACTGTTCTCTTAAGATATTGGTTAAAAATTTGCATGATTTGATCTCACATATTCTTTTTAAAAATCTCTACCTCTGAAGATCTCAAAAAAATGCTGAAGATGAAACTGATTTCAGCGCTGATGAGTTGGACTTCACAGGAGAACGCAAGGTTGCCTGAGAACTTACTTCACTGAATACCTGCTTCAGCACATTCTGGTGGGCAGCCCAGCTAGAACTCCACTCCTGTGATGATCTTGTTTCTCAGACACTGTGAGTTTGATTTCTCTCAAAAGCACAAGACAACCAAGCCTATGTTTATCTAGATATTATTGTTCAAGTAATTAAAATAGTAAATTAGCGTGTCTCCCTAGGTGTAAATGCTGTGTAAATGATATGTGCCGTAGCCTAGGACACAGGAGACCTCACTTCTGTATTCTGGCTGTAAGTAGCCAGACAAACTTAGGAAAATCTCTTGAATGTTTCCAGTGCCAAGTGCCCCCAAAGGGGTATAAATAATTAAATATTACAGAATTTGTGAAAAAAAGAGAGTTCATATCTAGCTGGGATAATTACGACTTTGCTGGCATCATAGATGGGATTTAAGTTTAGAACAAATTTAGATACGCAGGTGGAAAGCTAGACAATGTTCTAGGTAGATCAAAGAGTGTGAATTAAATCACATGATCCGGGAAAGCTCTAGGTGTTCAGGAAAAAGTACTGCACTAAAAGAATTAAAGGCAACAGGTGAGGAGGCTTGAAAGGTAATTGGAGAATAATTTATAGAGAAAATTGCATGTCAGGTAAAATTCTTTTGAACTTGTTCAATAGAAAATTATTAAACACTGTAGTCTTAGGAAAAAGATACATTCTAGTAAAATTAACTTGGGATAATGTGCAGGATTGGTGAAGCTATTTTAAGACCTAAATTTATGTGGTGTGATCAGGAATGGAGAGAGATTGACTGGCTGAGGAGTCATTGTAAAGGAAGAAGCCACAGGATGTGGGAAGTGAGTGAATAAAAAGTAAGGAGGAATCAAATGAAGGTTGAAGATTAACTGGAAATACAGTGATGTCACTCATGCAAATGAGACTATCATGAGAGGAACAGGGAATCAATAATAAGCCTGATTTTAAAATGTTGAAGTAATGACCAAACACCATGCATTCTGTTATGCGTTACATTTTTGACAACAATTGTCCAACAGCGATTTCTACTCAGTACCAACCAAACTAATGATCTTCTAAATTATAAAATTAAGCATGACTTTAAAATGTTGACTATTAAATAGCATTCTATTTACATAAACTGGTGGAGGGACTAAGTCAAAATTCTCTGAGGGGAAAAAAGGCAAAGTTCAAAACATTCGCAAAAAGTATTCTAAAATTAAAGTGAACAAAATGTGATATAGATAGCAGGTTAAATCTAATATTCACAAAAATAACATACATTCCAGACTATTAGAAAGTAATGTAAAATCCACCACTCTTGACGCATACACTCAAGTTCAAATGTAATTGCTTTGGAACAAGATTTTGGAAAAAAAAAAATTACTTCCTTCCCAACTCTGACCTAACCTCTCACATCTCTATTTGTTTTCTGTGTCAAACATCCAAAAATCTTTGAAAGACTCCAGCATGGAGTATAAATGTTTCCAGGGTGTGATTCTGGCTGTGGAATTGCTTCTATTTGTCAGTTTTGCAAGCGGAGAAGACTAAAAGTGGGATCAGCTGTTTTCTACAAAAATGAAATCTAAAAAATTGCTTTAGGAGGATTCAACATTCAGTAGGTCTACAGAAATGACCTTCACCTTTAAAAATGACCATTCAGTGATACAGAATTCTCCATTTCTTTGGTTTGACATGATTTAATTGACACCAAATCTGACAACTTCTATTGTTTTGTTTTTATTATTATTTACTTTTACCTCTTTATTATGCAATCTAAATTTTAAATTATTGCTACAAATGTCTATTATGAAATAGGTACGTGGTTCACCTTTTGTGCTTTCTGTCTTCTCTTTCAGGGTGTGTCTGAAAAGTTGAAGAAAGAAACAGAGGAATTTTAAAATGCAAGGGGTCCTAATTGCTCTCAGCAATCTAAAAAGTTTATCAGCTTTTAATTAGAGCCTTCAGTTAGAGAAGACAGGCTTTTCTTTTATAAATGAGACAGTTCTGAATGCTCCACTCATTGTTCGAAGCTGCTTCAAATTGCGCTGCACTGACCTAGTGTTAACATCAACATAATTCCTGGAGCACTTCAGTGTGACCTGGAGTAAGACACGAGCTCTTTGAGTCTCTGATTTTCTTACCTGTAAAACAGGCACCATAAGACTTTCATGACAGAATAATTTGTATTTAAAATAACTAAATACAGAACAGTACTTGCTACAAAGTAAGTGCTTAATATAGTAAGTAAAAACAGTTAATACGTAAAGCTTCCATTAATCAACTTGCCACTTTTTTGAGGTAACACTAACTAAATGGCCTCACATATTTGGTAGCAAGTGTGCTGATTTTATTAGAACTGATAAGTTGTTTAAAATTGTTTATAAAAAGCTTAAGTGCATCCATAAGCTGAGAGGGCAATGAGACATTAAAAAAGAAAGGGAAGAGGGTGATTTTCCCTCTTTACCCTACCAACGTTGATAAAATTGATCATTGACTAATCAATAGCATTTCTAACAGCCTTCAGGGCACTTCAGCACCTGATCTACCTCCTAACTAACTTGTCAACTGTACTACGTGGCCTCCATTTATCTGCTACAAATAGAGACTGCAATAGCATGATTCTTTTCCTTTTATTCTGGCCTACAGCTGAATATTGTTATCTTTATTATACTGTTCACAATAAACCAACTTTTTTTTCTTAATTATTACTTGCATATCAAAATATCATTTTTTGTTTTGAAGACCGCTTTTTACTTCAACAAATCTCATGGTCTCTTACGTGAGAATAGATATTTTTCATTACTCCTGAGTTAACAAAATATGTCATCAAAAGAGTTTGCCACCTACTTTAAAATGATTTTAAATGTAATATCACTTTGTAAATTATAACAGTATCCACTGTATACACTTGAAAAGTAATAAAAGACCATCATGCTGTACAACATACATGTAAATGCACACACACACGTATACAGGCTACATGTTGAGATGACAGGTTCAAAGGTCTTTTACAACGAAGAAAGCTCCCCTGTGAGTCCTTACTTGACAATTTGGGGTATGTGCATTAAACCAACAAGAATCTCAGATGATCTAAAATAAAAAACTTCTATTCTACAGAAGCAGTTTGAAAATCTGTGAAGACATTTTGGGTTGTAACCACGAAGAAGAGTGTGATATGCCACTTATGCCGTGGGAATCTGAGATGTCAGATACTTGGCAAATTAATAGATGCTATTGCACAATTTTTAGATTTTCTACCAGACAGTCGTATATATAAAGAACCTGTTTAAATTTATCTTTGTCTAGAAAGCAAGTTCATTTTACATATAAATTCAAAGTATTTGGGGCAGGTTTTTAATATATACTGAAGTTTCCAGAAATGTATCACCATGTAAATCAAATGAAGATTGTACTTTGTTTTAAATTTTACCAAGAGTTCACCATTTGAGTAACGGGTGACTAAAGGCAAGGTTGCACATTTTATTTGAGTAGTCAATAAACATATGTGTATCAGCCTTCATAGGTAACTACCATGGTATTCATGGTATTTCTCCATGTAGGGGCTAGCCTCTGACTACTTATGTGTGTCTTCCATTACAGTCATGACTAAGCTTTTGCAAATTAAAAACATATTACGTTATTAAAGATTATTTTAATATATTTATCCCTTATAGTTAAGATATTATATTGGTGCTTTTTGTTTAATTATGTGTATTGGTAAGTGAAAATATGTATGAATTTTATTTCAGAATAGTAAGGGTTATTAAAAAACGTTTGTTGTAAAAATGAAGTATTAGGTTTAAAACCACTGTCCTAAAACAAATGACATTGTTTTCAGTTATATTAAATACTTTCTGTAATTGATAAAACTTCTCAGGTTTCTCTGATCTAGATAATTTGGATTTGCTCCATCAAAATATGGACATTCAGAGTCCATCATATGCCGGACACACATTTCCTTTTTTTCCCAAATAGGACTGAGTTGAAGTTTGGAGAGGTAAGGATGGAGGGTTCTTTTACAATGCAAACTCTTACAACGGCACCTTCGGATAATAGGGTAAGCCAGCTTTACTAGGGGAGCACGGACAGATGGTGCTCTGCCTGAGGACAAAAAAAAAAAAAATGAATCAAATGAGTACCTGATTATGTGATACTACATTATTAATATGCTCTATTAATAATGTAATAGCACAACTACTACACATGTAATGGTGCAACTATTACGTAGTAATACAATTCGAGGAAGTTTCAAATATGTTCTCAAAAAAAAAAAAAACAGCACAGCCTGAAGTTGTCACTAGAGGGATTGTCCTTTAGTTTGGCATTAACGATAACCTTGGGTTGCAAACTTCAGAACTATTTGGGAAATTTGGGGAAAGCCACCATTCATGTATTGTGAGTCCTAAAAAAGAGAGCAAGAAGAAGTCTCTGTGGGGTTTCCCCATGACTGGGATTGACTGGTAGAGGTAAGTAATCTGAAATGTTGCCCTCAGAAGCTGCTAAGAACTGCTGGTAACTCCCAAGTGGAGCCATTGTCAACTGTAGTCTCCATATACTGGGGCCATGCAGAGGGAGCCAACTCAATGAGCAGGCCCTGCCTCTTCTCTCCTGCCTTGCTAGATCCATTACCAGGACCCAGCTTCAGAATCAATTCCAACAAAGGTAAATATAGGACTCTGGCTGCCCCCCTCCTAAATTCCTTATTGCCGGTTTCCTTTCTGACATGCCTCCATCTCGGTCAAGTCAGAAAAGTAGGAATAAAGTGTGGGTCCCACACTAGGATATCACCAGGTGTCCTGAGTAAAACAATCCTGATATGTTTGGTTTGTATGCTGTTGAGCCCTTCCAGCTTCTCTTTACTAATTTTTCCTTTCCTATGTATGTGGTGTTGTACTTGGCTCTGGCATTCAATGTTAGACAAAAGCAGTCATGTCCAAGCTCTTATGGATCATGAAACCTAGTGTAAATAACAGACAATTAAATTAACTCACAAATAAAATGAAACTGCAGTTGTAATCAATGCAACGAAATGAAGGTGCATGGTGCCTTGACAGCATTAAAGGAGGATTTGATTTAGTTACTGAGAAGAATTCTGTGAAAATGATAATTGAGCTGAACTCAGGGGACACGTGTTAAATGGTGTAGTGGATGCTGTAGGGTCCTGCCCAGACCTCTCTTTCAGGACGGAGGCACTAATTCCCACAGCTGCTTGGAAATCCAGTGGCTGATGACTCACAGACAAATTGTTCTCCAACTAGAAAACAATGTCGGGGGTTGGACGGAGAAGATAAAGACCCGTCTGGCATCTTTAGCCATTTCTCATTTTCTATATTTTAATCCATAAAATAGAGTTAATGATATACTCTACTCACCTCAAAAATTTGGGGGAGAATTAAATGAAAAAAAAAAAAAAAACATATCCGAAATGCCTAGTACAATACTAGATATGTAGGAGATAGTTTATCATAATTGTTAAGGACGTGAGCTTGATGACAGACTGTCATGGTTTAAAATTCTGACCATACCATTTACTCAATGTGTGATGTTGGGAAAAGTGACAAAATTGTTACAAAACTTTCAATCACATAAGTTTGCTGAAGGTACTTTAACCCAGCATACAGTAGCAAGTGCTTAATTAAGTACTTAATTCTGATATTAAGACAAGCAATACCAAGTAACTTAGATTGTCAAGAATATTTGTTGGCTATTAATCATCTTTATATTTTAGTGCCCAGAATAGCATTAAAATTTCATAAATATTTTAAATGAAAAAACGATCATTTTCCACCAGCAATTTTTTAGCAATACTTACATTTATTAAACATATTTATGAAATGCCTGCTATATGCCAGGCCCTGTTGGTAATGTTTCCCTGGTACAACTGAGGAATTGGTGGATACTGAAGACTGTCAAAGGGGATTTAAATAGTAACATGAAATTCAGGTCTCTTTTAAAGGTCATGGGCTTCTAAGGGAGGTCAACTCCAAGATTTGAACAATAAGACTACATTGACCCTTCCACATTCCATATGATTTTGTAGGCTTTTTCATCCCTCTTTCTGCCTTGATTTTTCCTCTGTTTATATAAAAGCAGTTTTTTTACAAATCCACGAATTCTGAGTTATTAACTTCTCACAAGTTGCAAGGTGATGATATGTATCTGCTACAGATTTTAGAAGATATGTTCAAAGCCATATCTATTAAAAAGTTTTATGCTACAAGTTTTGTGCAAAATATGACAGTATCAAATCAGAAAGTCTCTTCTAAAGTATGCCCTCCTATCTACTAGCATTCTTTTATGAAGCTGTCAGCCAGGAAGCACATTATCAAAAGAATATGGGTAGGAATTGGCCCTTCCTCTCTCCTATACACTTAAAAGTCTGCATAGCAATTTCTCCTTCAGATAAAGAAACTATTTAAGTAAAAAGGTGTTTAAGGCTTTAGTATTCAACCTGAAGTGAGTGTATCAAAAGACAATATAATATAAACTTAAAAATATTAAAAGGAAACAAATCGAGATTAATGTGCAATTCATTTTGCCCAGCACAGCCACAGAGCTCAGAGTCAGCCAGTCTTAATTTGAAAGGGTTTACTTCCATTTAATTTCATAGATTCAACATTAAAAACAGTGATAGTTCCTCTTCATTATTCAATCTCCGCTACAATTTGAGACACTAATGTTTTAATACTAGGACCAGCTGCCTCTTTCCAGAGAGAGCTAGATTTCACATTTGGTATACTAGCAATATTTATCCTCTGGTGGCAGGTTAGTACTGAGGCAGTTTTATTAATATTATCACATAAGAAAAATTTAAGCCATAACAAGTCTTCAAAAGAGAAGGATGACTGACAATGTTTCACTCATTTCAGAGTCTAGACTTGGGAGATAATTATTTCTTGGTTTCTTTCAATAATCATGGAAACCTCAGTGATGTTTCATAGTACTGTACAACATAATGAATCATCAGAAAAATTCAGTAGTTTCCTAGGAGTCACAGAAATGACACTGATGAGACTAAGATTGAAATTTTAGAATAATCCAATCAACTGATTTTTTCAAATCTCTGTGAAAGGTTACTTTGAAGCTATTAGTTTAGCAAAGTATTTATAGAAACTGAGGAAGCACATCTAGGGTACATTCATTTAGAAATATTTTTTGAGTATCATAGTATTGAATTCCCTTGTGTTGTTTTATGGAATTAAAAAAAAATGTACTGGGACAATTTCTGCGCTATTTTGAGGGTCTAAAACAGTTGAATATGTCTTAAAATTACCACACATTAACAAATGAAAAAAAATGCTCTAGTAATAATGGTAATAACAATAAGAGGTTGTATTTGCTCTGAGCTAGACACATTAAGTACCTTAAATACCATTCTTAAGGCTTTACCTCCATTCCTTCATTGCTACCATCATAGCAATAACGAAGTAGGTGTTGTTAGCACCATTTTACACACAGACTGTGCTTCTGAAAAGTTAGTAATTTGTCCAGAGTTGCTGTTTAACTGGTAAGTTGGGATTTGAAGCCAGGTTGTTCAACTCCAGAGCTCTTACTCTTAAGTGTCCTTGAGAAATTAATAAGGAATTAGCATACACAATACGGTATAATTGTAGGATATTAAGCTCAAATACCACTTACTGAAAAGTTCTTTTGAGCCAAATTTTTATCTTCAATTCAGAGAATCCACTGGGGGAAAAATCTGTCTTTTATCTTCCCTAGGGTATCTCCAAAATAGTTTCTCAAAATCAGATTTCCAAAAAGTCGAAGTACTTCAAAAAATGTTATTTTAATAAGGGCCTAAGAAAAGAATCTGTAAAATGCTTATTCTTGAACATAATTTTGAGTATTTTTACTTAGTATCTTCTAGAGATAATATGCTCAGCAATTTTTCTCAAAGTTATCTACTATTGCAGTTGTACAGTAAGCAAATTATAAAAATAGAAAGACCGTTTTCCATTTACTTGAAACACTAAGCAATTATTTCATTCTGTTATACCAAATCTGCTCAGTAAGTTAAAATAGACTCAACTTGATGAAGTATGTAATTTAAAATTCTTAAGTTTGTAATTTGAATGATTACTTTCTGCCATAAGCTGCTTAGGGATTTTTTCATTTGTAAAGCTAAAACATTTGGCTACCCAAACAAAGCATCAACAGAACTTGCCATACAATCCTTTGTTTATTAATCATCTTCTACTGATAATCTAAATGATGATTAGTCTTGCCTCAGTGAATTCTTTCCTCTTCTAATACACATTTAGTTTAATCCCTGTTACATATTCTGATTTGTCATAATTTGAGAAGTGGAATTGAGGAACAATCCTTTCAAAAACTAAAGTGATTAAGGCAAAAAAAAAATTTGAAATGTAAAAGAAATTGCAAAAAAAAATATTTTTAGCAAAGGCCAGATGTTATATATAATAGAGAAATGAAGATGCATGTTACAGTCATTATTCCAAAAAATACTCATAACTTGAAAATGTAATTCAACTAGGAGATCTCTTTTTATTTAGATATATGACATGTTCATTTTCTTCCTAAATATAAACCTTTTACAAATTGTAAGTAGTAATAAAATCTAGCTAATAGTAGGGCCTGCTCTTTTTCATGCAAATAAAATTTCAGAAAAGATTGGGGTAAAAAAAAATGTCCAAAAATATATATTTTTAAATACTTTTATAAAATGCCTTAAGAAAAAATATTTTAAAATTATTAACCAGAACAGGGCCAATATATTATGTGTTAAAGGAGCATAGTTGAATAGTCAGAGCTGGACAGCAACTCTCGGATAATGTAAAGTCTGTTTGGCAAAACATCATTTTCATTTTAGAGTAAACCAGCCTTGTATGCTTTGCTAAATCAGCTCTTGACTCCTTAATTCTCAACACTCCTTTTGTCTATGTAGACTCATTTGTTATATGTTTTATCTCTCTAACCCAACTTTATATTGCTTTCTATTTTCCTAGTCATGCTTGTAACAATCCATCTTCCTCTTTTCTACATTCAGTCTATTTTTACATCCACTTAAAAAAAGCCTCTTCATAAAATCAAATTTTCTGATTGTGTCAGAAGCAAGTCCTGACCTCTTTTTTTATTCTGAAATGACTGAAGTATGAGAAACAAAGGTGTAGAATAAAAAAAATAGGCAAATAATTTTTCAATATTTTTAGAAATGCTCTTTTTAGAATGTTCTACCTGCTTGGCTGATACAATTGTCCTTGCCTATTTAATTTAATCTGTGAACCTCTGGGGCAAGGACCAAGACCTTCACTATGGTTCACAAAGTGTCAAGGGGCTCACTGGACAGTCAGCAACAGGAATAATGAAGACCTTGACTTTTGAAGTCGTTTCATCCTTAGTATTTACCAGAATTCATTCCATTGCTGTTACTCGCTTGAATGATTTCACTGAGTTTTGAAAGAGAGTATTTTTCATACCCTAATTGTCATCTCATAACATGTATTAATATACTCTAGATAATAAATGAGTATGAACATTAAAAATAATTTTAATTTGTCCTTTTTCACTCAGTGAAATCATCCAGGTAAAGATGGAAAGAATTCTGGTAAATCTTAATTTTGCTGGGAGGCCATTGGCCTCACTTGGTTAGATCCTACTGATAATGAAGGCAAATTCTTGTCCTGAAATATGCCTTTGCTTTTCCTAAGCCACTGGTTCTATCTATGACATATGCAGATGTCTAACACACACCTTAGTTAAAGGGGTAACTGAGCAACAGAGTGTGAATAGATCTGCAAAACTCTATCATCACTATTGAGGAAATTGTTTGGAGTGCATGCACTAGTAACAGTGAGTGAATAGCATCTTTTTGGTTAATAAAGAAGAGTCGGTTTGTTAGCCTTCTGATATGATTAATTTTAATTAGAGCAGAACCAAAATGCTTGCTATGTAATATACAAATTATTTAACATTCTAAGAACCCCTGTGTAATAAACGTTAGGAACATAAATAAATGACATGTGTTCATTATGAAATGTTTACATGCCTCTAAATTACTATATGCTTCTGTTGATTATGAACAATATGAATACCCATCTGAAACTGATAATAATCAATGGTTAAGTGGGCCAATAATAATATCTATAACAACAAATATAATAATATTATTTGCTTTATATAGTACCTTTCATCTAATAACCATACCTTTATGTTATATTGACCACATTAATAATTTATGTTGTGCTGGTTATTCTACAATTTTGGTGTAAATAAACATAGTACCCACCCTCAAAGATAATTTTATTTCAGTTTTATAATGAGTAAAATCCTCCAAGGATGGTTTTATTTGACATTAGTACCTCAGTGCCTAGTTCAAAGCTTTGAGTCAACTCTCAGAACATCCTTGTGGAGTTGCACTGAAGCCATTGAAGTGCCCTTGTACACTTAAAAGGCCATCAGTACACCTATGAGCTGTATGGCTGGTGTTTCTTTAAAGACCTGGGTTCCCAACTATGTGAGACGTGAGTCAAATTTTTCAAGTTTTTATCAGCTCACATGAAAAGCAGTTGGGTATAGTGAAAAGATAACTTAAGTCAAATTCCTGTAGGGTACAGACAAGAAATATAAATAATGAATGCATGAATTAACCCAGAGCATGAAATGTTAGAGAATAATGGAAACTGACTTATTGAAGACCATGAGTTCTCTAAGGTGGGTGCTGCTACTTAGCTGGAGCCAGTACTGCTATGAAGCCATGAGTGCCCCAAATTGCCAAATCATCTGATATCTAACAGAATCTGGAAATCCAGATTTTCATATGAAATCTCAAAATTTTAAAGTTCAGAACAACAACAAAAAAAATTTTAGAATCTCTGTTAGGGCCAAATAAAGCATATCTGCTGGTTATAGCCAGCGTCAGCCATAATATTATGATCTCTTTTGAACTGAAAAAATAATAGATAAGAGTTATGAGTATCTAGGTCCTAAATATAATCTAAACTCCTCATGTTTTGATATTCTTATATAACATAAATATTGGATTACGTTTTTTGTAAGGTTCCTTTTTACTGTAACAACTTATCACTCTATTATATGCAAGAAAGATGTATGAAATACAGATTTAGGCTATAAAATAAGGATGTTTACCTATATAACCCTTGGAACACTCCAGAAATACACTGTGTAGTCTATTCTAAAAAGAGGCAGGAGAAAGTTATGGCAGAAATGAAAAAGAAGAGTAAACTGGATGCCATTATACAAGGAGGTTCTGTGGTAAGTATTCACAAAACATGACTGAAGTCATTTTGCCTGTGGCAGGAGCAAATTTATACAGTCAGTGACAGAAAAGATAAGATTACTTGGAGGACCGGTGAGGAGTCTGTTTTGGTCATTAGACTTTAGAAAAAGAAGGTCAGAGGATTTATTTTGAAGAAGAGGTTTAGGGAATTGGCAATGAAGCTCAATAGTAAGAGATATATTGTCAACAAAAGAAGTAGGAGAGAAAAGTTAAGAACAGGATTGCTGGAAAGGCTAGAGCCAAGAAGAAGTGTTTTAGTTATGGGATGAGAAAAGTCTTATTTAGAAGCAATGTGTACAAATAAATCAGAGGTAGAGTAATAAAAACAGGAGCTAGCTAAGTGATTTCAGAAGACTCACTCAAAGTTGGCAGGCCTATAAAAATAGCCTATTTTGGCAGTTTTTTAATTTAAAAAATAATTGACAGATCTGCAGTATTATTTATTTCCAAGCATGACCATTTCTTATTTCTTACACAGACCTGAAATATTTTGAATTTTTTTATAAATGAAGGAGAATATTAAAAATAATTAAGAATTAAGAATAACTGAGAACAAACAACACATTCCCTTCCTACTTACCAGCTTTTATTCTATCTCAGTCTTCTCTAACTCTGAATTAAAAATGTAAAACAACAACAACAAAGGTTAATTGCAAAGATAAACATACATGTTATTTGAAGATTCACAAACAAAACCCTGCTGAGTTGCTAAGTACCCAGTTCAGTACTGCAGAGGAGGGAATGAGTCAGAAGAGGGTAAGTTGAGCTCTATTTATTAACTACCTACCTGTATTTTGGGTACTTGCTAAAAGTCTTATCATTGTTATGTCTTCTATTGCTTTCAAAAATTCTCTGAGATATATGATATATGGCATTATTACATTTTAGAAAAGAGAAAGCTGAGAATCAGAATACTTCAATAACCTGCTTACGTTCCTGTGAGGGGCAGATGAAAATTTGAATCTAGATTGGACATCAAATTCTATAGTCATAATTGTTCCACTGTATTATTTGCCCCCAAGGAGGATAAGAAATTCCAATTCTCAAAATGTTTTATGTTGGAATGCTTTCGGGCTTTTTTGCTTGCTGTTCTCTCTTCCTGAAATGCCAGTCCTCCAAACTGTCACTTAGCTCACGTCTTTTCAGCATCTCAGTGACAATTCTTCTGGCCCCTCCTCTAAGAAACCTTCTGTATCTGAGTTATGCAAGCTGCCTCTTTGTCTTAGGCATAGGCACTCTCTATTCCTTAGCACTGTTCCCCCCGCCCCATAGCACTTTTGATATCTTAAATTAACTTATTCTTTTATTTTTTTACTTTGTAAACTATCTCTTTCCTCTAGAATGTAAGCTGTATAAGAGCAGTCTTCTCATCCATATTGTTGACCCCTGGAATCCTAGCACTTAAAATCACACCTTGCCTATAGTAGGCACTTTATGAATTTGTGCTGAATTCATAAAAAAGGAGTAATTGCCCAACTTTGATCTCTATTTATTTTTTTCTTATCATTTTTGGATAATGGGCAGCTAAACTGATCATTTTGTGACATTTGAAAAAAGAAAAAGACTGCATCCAACCATGTCGGATTCTCAATTCCTATGGAACTAAGTAAAAATTACTAAACAGAGGGTACAAGAGTCTTGATGAGCTTCATTTCTATCCTTTGTCATCATCTCTTCCACAAAACACCACCACAGTCATAAGCTGTGAGCTCCAATCTCCCTGGATCTATTCACTTCCTCATCTATTTCCCTGGCCTTTCATTCTTACTGCCTTGCACATCCCTCTTCCTGAAACATTCTACCCTCCTTTGGCTAGAAAATTGCCACTAATTCATGCTGACAGGCTCAGGTATTTCTCTCCTCTACTACTCCAGGACTTTGCTTTCATTTCAAGTACAGTCCTTACTTCATAACACTGTAATAGTTACTTTCATACTTTCTCTCCCACCAAATTTTGAGATCCTCAAAGACTGAGACCACAGAATAATGAATTTGAACATGACAAGTTTTACTATGTCATGCCATTCTTGATGACTGATTCACTTCATGTACATTTTAAACTGAAGTGATCATTACAAATGGCAAACCAACATTGTCATTCATAATAAAATTCCCATTTTTTATGTCTAACATTAATCTAAACATTTTTTTCTGACTTCTATTTACCCATGGGGGGAAAAAGGTATGAAGACTGCTATAATTGGGGTGAAATAGAAAGAGCCAATAGCAATGTGCAAATAATATTCATGAAGTGGGTTAATCATAGAAGCCCTTCATATATCGTAAACCACAACTCAGTAATTAAAACCACAGTGGTCCTAAAATGTCAACAAAGCCTAATGCAGGACAACCACAGTCTTCATTTTAAATTCTATTTAACTGTATATGTATTCTGGTTTCTCTTGAGAGCATGTAAATCTTTCATCTTTTTAACTGTAAATGTGTGTGTGTGGTATGTATATCAAATTTTTAGCTGTACTAATTAATCTTTCAATTTTAGAAGAAACTTTCTCCACTCCTCTAAAGTATCTTTAAGAACAATCTTATCTGTGGCTAATAATCTTCTTATCAGTTTGTCTAAAAAGAATTATAGTGACCCCTGCTGTCCAAGTTGATAAGTAGATATGATCTTCACTTCCCCTGGGGAACTTTCAAATGCAAATTTTAATTTACTGCTTACAATTTATAATCAAAGTCACAATCCTTGCTGCACTTTAAACCCATTATTAAAACAGGATGAAAAAAGACATTTGATGAAAATTTTCTTCCAATAAAAATGTATGCACTTAATTTAGACTTACTGCATATTTTACTATTTCCAGCATGGCAAGAATTTTTTTGTAAAACTATAATAAGCAAAGAAAAGAGGAGCCAAGGTGAAATGTCAACTTGGCAGTAAAATAGGTATTTGAACAATTGCAATTGATTTTGAATGTAAAAGAAATGCAGAAAGATCTAACTAGAGGATTGTCTAAAATCAAGATTTCAGTAATTCTCTATTTTAAAATAGAGAATTAGCCTTTAAAGGCTAAATTAGAAATACTGGCTTCCTTTCACAATTTTTCATTTTTAATGGACATTAAAAGTTAATAGCTGGCTTGACTGTAGATAATAAAGATTTCTGTCATGTGTTGAAGTAGTACAAATCAATATAAAAGCTAGAGACTGCAGTCACAACAAAGACCTCAGTATGGGGCTACCAAGAAAGATGACATCTCAAATTTTCACAGGAAAAAAAAATTATAAAAGAAACTATTCTTTGAACTGTTAGAAATCTATTCTACCTTTTTAAATAGTGTGCCTTAATTGGATTAAAAAAAAAAACCTTTGGAGACCTTAAAAATTTTGTGGAACTCACTTAGGTTTTAGTATCAAATATACCTTTTTACAAGAAGGTATGCACCACACTGACATATTAAAAATTAAAATACTTTGAAAATTTCATTTAATGATTTCAGCCAAAATGAGTTTCAAATGAAAACAGGTGGGCTACATATTAAAAATATTGTTCTAGAAATCTATGCATGCATTATCTGGGATCAACAAAAGGTTGATTTATTTGTATATATAATTTGCAAGAACAATTTTCTCAGTTACAGAAGTCATTATAGTTTCGATATTTTTTTTTTCATAACTATTTTCATCATAAGAGAGATGAGTTCCAAATGTTGGTAACAGTTTTAACAAGTCTTGTTCTTGAGACAAAACTTAATGTCATAGGCAAATCCATAACACATAGGCAAATCCATAGCAAATCCATAATGTAACATCTCAGACTAACCTTGTAACCAGCGGTGTTGGCATCTGCAAGAGTCCTCTCTATACAAGCAGTTGATTTGACACACTCTGTCCACTCATTTCTAGCCCTGATAGCTAGAGGTCAACTTTGCTTCTTCAGAGGATAGTTCTAAAGACATCCATGACTCAATGAACAGAGCTAAATGGGGTTTGATGTATTGGGGTGCACAAAGCTTTAAGAAAAAAGAAAAGGTGACAGAGATAGTGAGATGCAGAAGAAAAATATAAATGCATTATTACTATAAATGACTATTAATAAATGCATTTATTCAACATGGTTTTTTTGGTTTCTGCTTAAATTATATTAATTGTTATAAATATGATATCATATGATTCTTTTTCTTTTTAACATCACTAAATAATGTAAGACCTGTCATAAAGAAAAATGCCAATTCCTCAAATTTAAGACAGCTTTGATTTTACACCAATACATAAAATTAAAATAACTTTCCTGATTAACAATACACATTTTATGCAGCAGAATATTATTAGCAAATATCACATTACTTCATAGAAGTTATCAAATTCTGGTGTTAAAATTCATACCTATAAAAGGAGGTTCAAGAACAGAAAATCCACACACTTCCTTTCAAAATAAACTCTAGTAGTTAAAAAAAAAAAAAAAAAAATCCGTAGACAATATACCATCTGTCTCCCAAACCATGTGAAAAGAAAAGCTTTGAAAATGCAGCCGCTGCTAATGTGACATGTTGAAACATTAATCACCCCCTTAGGCCAATATAATTGTAGCTCCATGTTAATTACCTAACAATTAACAGCAGTAATTTCCAAGGGGCAATCAATGAATTAGCCTGTGATTTTCCCACAGATTTCAGTCCCACACTGCCAATCTGAATGCTTTGAAACTCCTCACCGTGGTTCATCAATGACACTACTGGTGTATGAAATAAAAATTCATTTGCACCCTTACTAATTAGGCTAGAATACATCCCTATGTGTATTGCAAACTCTATTCACTTGCACAAAATCTCTGCCACAGGCATTTTTCCCCATTTAAAAATTCATTTTCTATTAAATTAGAAGGTCACCTAGCAGGAAAATGTACTAATCAAGATTTTATCACTAACGAATTAAAGGTTTTTAATAAGCAAGCTTAATTAAGTTATCCTAATGAGTGATAACAGCTATTTACAACTTATGGGATGTGTGCACATGCACTACAGCGTGGAGCGTTTGAAATCATATTCCTTGAATTCCGTAGATGCTGCATGTTCCATACGCAGATGGAAGTTGACTAGGTGCACATGTACACAATTGAAATTATTTCAAGCATAACAATTGTTTTTGAGAAAAGGGAGGAGCTGGCTAGAAACAAAAGTTAATTAGCTATCTACATTTTATATGATAAAAGGCAGAATATCTGACTCAATAGGATACCTATCTTCTTCTGCTGACCCTGTACTTGTCTCAGTGTCAATTACACCCATGTGTTGATACGTTTTATCCTAAACACATGGATACTGTAGTTGTTCATTGAGATAAAGATAAAAAATGTTTTTCCAAAAAGCTAAGTATCATTTCAACAGACAAAACATATTATTTTGATGGAAATATAGTATGACACACACAAATTTCTTCTGAAAACTTTGCTACTCTCCAAAAAGTGAAAAGAAACATATATATGGTATGTAACCATTTATTAGTTAAGAATTTTTACTGAATTTACCAACACTTTTGTTTCTGCCTTTATGTTTCTATTTCCACATGCGAAGATTTTGCCCTTGAAGAATATCTGCTTTTAAAATTAGTGATGAAGAGAGAACGGGGAAAGGATCAACAATATGTCAATAGCAAAGTTCTATTGTGACACCCATAGATTCTGCAATTCCACAACTAGATTATTCTTTCTTTAAAAGATTTGCTCACAAGACTTATTAATCCATGACTCATTTCATTCATTCATAAAGCACACAATACTATAAACATTAGGTATAATACTAATTTCAAGATGATAAAATCACAAATAAATATTTCATGTTATTTAATGGTGTTGAAATCTGTGTAAGGCATATACAAAAGCATAATGTTACCTGTTTTAAAGGTGGAGGGTAGAGGAAAGTAAAGTCATAGAATTACCAGGAGTAAGAGCAAACCGTCTCGCCAGTACTCTATCCACAATGATTACCAATGAAAAAAACAACACATTAGGGTACGGATAATTTAAGAAGACTGAAGGAATACAACCCCAAATATTCTGACATGCAAATTCTTTCACTCTCAGATCCTCTTTCTTTGACCAATATTTAACACAGATTACGACAAAATCATGTTATAAGGCACCCATCATAAAATCATAGAATTTTTAATCTAAAAGAGACCTTAAGAGGTTAATTTTAAAATGAAAGAACTGAAGCTAAGTGATTTAAAGTGACCTATTTATGGTCACATAACCAGTTAATGGCAGACAGAGATTTACTGACCTGTTAGGCCTATGCCCTCTACACCACATTATGCTGCCACACTGCTAGTAATGTCATTATTTTATTCATTAATGTCATATTTAGCAATAATTAATACATTTTAAAAAGAATTTTGGGTGTTAGCCTCCTGCCTCTATGACCCATTTATTCTTTACCACCATTAACAGCTCAGTGGTAATAGAAAGAACACGATAATACCTCTTTAGTCCTCGATGTCCAAGAAATCCTTATTAACTGGCTTTGAAGACACCCCTCACACTGGCTCCAATTCCCTATTTCCCATCTCTGTTTCCCTCTACTCTCTATTAGCCTTATATATGGGCATGGCCTGGACCTTTTAAGTGGAGGGGGATGGGGGGAAGCACTATATCCCTGTTTTGACCTTTCTTTCTGCAAAACAAATAAACACACACACACACACACACACACACAATTTCTTGGGATTTCCAAATCCATAATGTCAATTCTTTGATTTAGTTTTTGTTTTTCTTTTTTTTTTACAAAATAGTCTTGATGTAATACTTGCAGATATGCCATAGTCAACCCTACATTTATGTGTTAGCTCCATTATCTCAAACTCTTCCCTCTTTTCCTGTTCAAATCCAACACATTCTCAAAACTCACATGCCCTGTGGTCTAGCTTCACTACTCTAGGCTTCTTGTTTTTCTTTTTTTTTTTTTTTTTTCCCATAAAACACAGCACTTTCTGTGAGTGTATGTCACAAGCTAGGTTTAATGACTGTCATTCAGTGTTTTCTCTTACTTTTATATTAATGTGTTTTGATTGGTTTATATACCATGGTACAAACATCACCTCTTCAAGAGAGCCTATTTAATCTGGCCAATCTAAAAATAATTTCCTGGCCAAATCTCTATCAATTTCATTATACTCTTTTTAAAATTTTAATTGCATTTAAAGCTCCGAAATAATCTTGTTTATTTACTTGCTTATTTAGTGCCTTCCCACTATATAATATAAATACCACTTTAAGAAAGATCTTGTCTGCCATTTTTACTACTATGTCTCTTGGATCTAGAAGAGTACATATCAAGAAAGTAGGCATTAAATACATATCTGTATATTGAATAAAATTAAATGATTAATATTTAAATGTCTGGACAATTAAATTTGGCTTGTATAGTGGAAAGAACCAGACTGGCTAGGCCTCAGATCCTGATTCTGCCGTTCATTCATTCCTTCATTTATTTACTCACTCACCAAATGTATGGTATCTGTAATGTAATAACAGGTACCGTGATAGGTGCTAGGGATAGGAAAGAGAGCAAGAAGTGACACGGTCCCTGCCAACCTGGAGTTTAAGTCATATGAATCAAATAACCAGCTAAAATAATGCAAAATTACAGTTCTCACAAGATTCATGAAAAATAAGTATACAAGTGAAAGTATAAACAACAAAAATCTACTCAAGGTGGTCAGAGAAATCTTCTCTAGAATTGTGACAACTGAGTTGAAATCTGAAGGAGGAGCTGATATTACCTGCATGTGCAGGAATTGTTCTGCTGCCCTGTGCAGAGAACTTAGGGAAAGCTGAAGGTAGTAAGGAGGGAGGAGGAAGATGGGAAAAGGGATCTGAAGAACCAAGTGTAGGGCCAGGCCATTCAGGAATGTGTGGATATGCTGAGTATTTTGCTCTTTATCCTAATAGCAATGGAAAATAATGGAAGCAGAGGCAGTACGTAACATGAGCAGATTTGTCATTTCAGTATAGCACCCTGACTGCATTGTGAAAAATGGTTAGCAAGAGAGAGATCAAAGTAGATTCAGATAGACAAGTGAGGGGCTGATTTCAATATTCTAGGTGAGAGTTGACAGTATCTTGTGCTAGGGAGATGGGGTGGAGAGAGGAAGATATAGACAGATTTGAGTAAATCCTAAGAGAAATAACCAACAGGGCTTGGTGGTGCAGGTGGTGTTGAGGGAAACAGAAATGTCAGGAATGATGCTCAGATTTCACATCAGGAAAGATAGTGCCAGTCTCAGATATGAAAGTAGACCATTGCGTGTGTCAGGAGAGTTGTTTTCAGGAGAAGTTCACGTGTTAAGTTTTGAACTGTTAAGTTGGATATGTCACTGAGAAACCTAAGAAGAGATGACAAAGCAGGATGTGCGTACAGAATACTGAGGAAATGTACGAGTTGAAAACATTCATGAAACCCTGGGTATGAATAAGATGATTTGTAGGAGAGAGTATATAATGAAAAGAGAACCTAGCTGTAAATTTGCAGTACTCCTAACAGGTGGCCATTGTTTGTATGTTTACTTGTATGTTTCCCCCCAGACTGTGAGCACCATGGCAGTCTAGAGCACGCCTATTTTGGTTTTATTGTATTCCCAGTATTGTCTACTTGCAGGGACATAGTTAACACTCAATATTAAAAGAGTAAATGAAGGAACAACCTCGGGAAAATGAATTCTTCACTTTGAGTCTTGGTTTTTTCATTTGGAAAAAATGAAATATCAATTCTTATATCACAGCATTATTCTGAGGGTTACATAAAATGACATAGCAAATAATATTGCAAAGTGTCTGTATCAAAGTAGCGATCAGTAAATATGTGTCTTTTTCTTCTTTATTACAATTGTTTCAGGTCAAGTATAACATATCCTATTATGGATACCAAGGAGTATTGGATACAGAGCAAATTGAATTGAAATAAACTACTATAAAATATCTTATAGACCTTTAAATTATTCTTTAAAAGCAATGTATACACTAATTGTGCAGTAAGGTATAGTCTAGCTGGTCTGGGGTGTTCCAGCCCTACACATTCTGAAGAAAAGTTTGGCCCTTGATCTTTTCCTGGGATGTAACTCCTAAGACTAAATGATAATAGCACCTTTGTTTACCTAGGGCCCAGGGACACAATGGGTGGTTTATGTTAACAATGTAATTTATGGTGGCAGCCTTGGGCTACATGGAATCAGTTTGACCTCTGGAGAAGCTGGAGACTGAGTAAATAAGGCCAACCACGTGGTTATTCCATGCTTACCCCCAATAAAAAGTCCTGGACACCAAGGCTCATGTGCCTTCCCCGGTTGACAATATTCCGTATGTGTTGTCATATACTACCATTTGGAGAACTAGTGCTATCCACGTCACTGTTCAAGGAAAAAACAACTGGAAGCTTGTTTGTAGTCTCTCCTGGACCATGCCCTATGCACCTTTTCTTTGGCTGATTTTGATCTGTTTCATTTCATTGTAATAAAACATAACCATGAGTACAACAGCTATTCTGAGTTTTTTGAATCCATCTAGTGAATCACTGAACTTGAGAATGGTCTTTGGAACTCTCAAGGTACTACACCATTCATGGAGTAACACAGCTTCTTGATTTTAGGGGTGTAATAGTTAGGAGCTCAGAAATGTAATCTCAAGTATTTTTATTAGTGTTTTATTAGTGGTGGTGGTGGTTTATTTATTTGCCTTAGTTTTATTGTGTGTGTGTGTGTGTTTTATTTGTTGTGAAAAAAGTAACACACAAGTACTTTCTTTGCACTAAGTGCTATTCTAAAATGTTTATATGCGTTATCCTATTTTAAATAATAAACATTTAAATAATGTATATTAGTTTCATCTTGCAGATGAAAAATTTGAGTTCCTAATATTAAGTGTATGGTACAAATTCACCAATTAGTAAGTGGCAGAGCCAGATTTTGACCCTGGGTAGTATGATCTCAGAGTCTAAACTGTATTTTAATCACTCTAATATAACAGCCCATTCTGGTTAATCATACTGAGTCTAAACACAGAAAAATCAAGCAATTTCTTTAATACTCAAGTAAGTAATTGCTCTAACTTAAGCTAGCACTTTTCCTCATCATATTCAAAATTATATCGGAGCTTATGCAAGGAGTGGCTTAGCAAACATAGCAGTGCACTGAAGGGGTACTCAGATTCACCTGGTTTCTTTAAAATCCTCACTGGTCTCCGATATTTATGTTAGTCTAGAGCTCACTGCATTTTATCGCTTGCATTCTACTGGCATCCATCGCTGAAGTCTTTAGTTATTTTTCCCTTGTGTTCTCTTATTCTCTAGTTTAGGGAAGGTCTGGTAACACCTTCTTGCTAATAACATCTCCACTGAGCTTTTGGGGGCTGTAAAGGTCTCTCAAGTCTCCAACACATCTTAATCAGCTTCGTTGTCAAAGTGGCCCATCCATCCTCTGTCGCAGTACATTTCCCTCTAGCTCAGGGGGCTGAGTCTACTGGCTTTTAAGTCAATGTGCATGCCACAAAAGAGTATGGTGTAGTAGCTAGTGAATACAAAATCAACCCATTTTCTGCCTGATCATGTCACCTGATCCCAACTCTCTTGGGGGCCTCCCAGGTGGACCAGGGCCACCCTGCACAGCAGTTTTGACATTCTTAATCCAAGAATGTCAAAGAGAGCTGAGAAAAATGATAAATGAGAAAAAGACACTATGATCTGGAAATAAGTAAGTGAATATTGCAAAGATGACATATCTTACTCAAACAAGTTATAAGTTAGAGCAATTTTAATCAAAATTCTAAAGAGATTTTTGGAAGATGAGGTTCAAAAATGAACATAAAAATTTCTTGAAAAATAAACAGATCAAATGGTTATGAGATTTGGAGAAACAGAGACAAATGAGAGGAGACATGTTTTCCCATATATCCAACAATCTGAAAAATTCTGTATAAACACAATGTTACTGACTTTGGTGGCTTTGTTGTGTGTCCACATGGCTTTGCTAAACTGCATCACCAAATTCCCTTTCCAGTATGTATTCTTCTGGACATTACTGCAACAGAAAAAGGAAAAAAAAAAAAAGAAGAAGAAAAAGAAAAATAAAGTGGTAAATAGGCATCTGAAAAGGTAATCACTTCTAAATAAAAAAGTGCATATTAAAGCAATGGAATAGACGTTTAAACCATGGACAGAGAATAAAAGGTTAATATTCATATTGACAAAGATGATGTTAAAAAAGAGCATATTCTAAGCTCTTGGTGAAATTATACGTTGCTAAAACTTTCTGGAAAGTATCTTGTCAGTATGCAGCAAAGTATTAATAGTGTTTATACTATTGATACAGAAATTTTAGATCTTATAACCTAATAAAAAGGAATAATCAGAGAATTAGTTATTGATTCACATATATGAATTTTCATGTCGAACTTATTTTTAACAGTAAAAAGTTGTATAATAGTGCAATAGTTAAATAAATGGTGGTATATTCATATGATTAAGGCTTTAAAAGCTAGGTTTAACAAAGGCAATGTCATGTATAAATGCACATGAAAACAACAGTACCAAATCCATTTTCCTAGCATGATCTCACAGGTATAAAAATAAAAATACATGAGCAGAAGGAAATAAATGAAAGCCAGTTGCCTTGAGGATAAAATTTGAAACATATAATTTGTATGCATGCATTTTAAAATACCATTTACATAAAAAATGCAACAGTAATTTTAGAATAAAGTTAGCATTTCTGCTAAATAAAACAGATTTTCACAGTCTCATCTTCCCAGGTTTTTCTTTTGATTAAAAACTGTTTTTTCTATTTGATGTTACATATTAATGGCATTAGAGCTATTAAAATTATGTTTTTACCTTTTGGAATATGTGTAGAGATTACAAGATGTTAAAACAATATGCAAAGCAGGCAAGAAAATTTGGGAAATAATTTTGGACATTTTTGAGATTTAAGAGAGGAGTGATAAGTTAGATTTAGAAGACAGGGCAAGGGGATATATACTAACAGTGAATCACAAAGTAGGTAGAAGTGGCTTCTAAGAAAACACAAGAAAAAAGTTGTCAAAACCCGCAGTCTTCTGTTCCAAAGTATTTTAAAAATATAAACATGCCTCAAATATCTGTAAAGTATATGGTAGAATTCTACCTGAGGATGTATAAATTTGCCCAATAAACAGAACTTTCTAGTCTCCCAAAGTAGAGAATTGAACATATATGTGATAAGTGCAGTAATATCCATCAATCCTTTTTAAATGTGTATTCATTTTAATAATAAAAATTTTGAATGGAAGATCAGGTCCTTATACATGATTGTATCCACCCAGTCTTTTACATAGTGCTCAATAAATATTGGGATTCTAAGATAAAATTTTTAATATAAAATTTTAAATATATTTATATATGTAAAATAAGTATTTAAACATACTTTTTAGGATACAGTGGTGAAAGGGGGTATTTTAAACCCTAAATATAACTTCTGTCTTTACAAATAGAGGGGAATTACTTGGAAACAGTTTATTGGCTCTGACTGCTTATTGCCATATGACTACTTGCAATTGCCCCAAATCCTAGAGATGCTTCTCTAGAACTTTCCGTCTAACAATGCAACACAATCCAAATACAAATGTAGCCTCAGGAGGAAAAAGAAAAAAAAAAAAAGGATGATTTAATGAGTGACATGTAAACAAATAGATAACCTTAATTTTTAGTATTTTTGCTTTTCTGAGTAAACCTAATGTGAGCCTACATGTAAAACACATATGGTATATATAAAATCTAGTATCTTTGGACTTATAAATAAATTTCAGTAGAAGTAATATCACATATTTCTTTCATATATAACTTGTCACTCAGTTTCCTAAATAAATGAGTATATTAGTTTCCAAGGTTGTGAATATCACAAAGCTGAACAATATTTAAAACAGGTTTAATGGAATATGGATATTATATACCTTTTAGACTGGGCTAAATTTCTATATACTCTATACAGCAGCAGTTTTTACTCTTGTTGTTGAGACTTACTCCCTGGTTACTAAAGAATTTATAAACTCAATTATTTTCATCATCAATTTCTAAAATTGTCAGTCCTTTGAAATCTACCCCCAAGATGATCTCATCATTTTGGGGCCAGCATGCTAAATAAGTTTTTATTTAGAAGTGTCAAAGATGGATGAAATAAAAAAATACATATTTTATGTATTCAAATATATGTACACATTTTATATCACCTGCAGGAATTTTCCCATTATAATCTGATCAAAGATCACTCAATAGAGCAACACAAATCCCTAGAGAACTTCCAGCGTTGTTTTTGAAATAGAATGTTTCAAGCAGTGACAAAAAGTAGAACTAAGTAAAAAGAAAAAAAATAAAAAGCAAAAACCAAACCAACTCCTTTTAAATGTAAAATGCAAAGAAATCAGATAAATTTATATATTTAATGGAAAATGAATCCCTCAAATAAACCATGTTTTCTTCAATTTGATTTGAACTTAATGATCCACAGAATTTCATTCCACACAGAAAAATGTAGCATATCTCTCTCACTTACTTGTAAAAATGTCTCCAGTTCTGAAAAGTCTCTTCAGTTACCTGCCCTTTTAATTTTTTAAACACACATATTCCCAACATATTGGAATACATTTAAGTAGAAGAGATCAACATGTGATTGTAAAACTTGTTTTTGTCATTTATTTTTATTTAGCTTCCATTGTTTCTGCTGTCATCAGGTTAAAAGTTTTAGTTCCAGTCTTTACTGAGGGATTATATGCGAGGAGAAAACAACAGTATAACAATTTTTGCAGAGTGTAGCCATGTAGCCTTTATGTCAAAACTGGGAGTTCCACACACACAAGTATTTTGAAGTGATTTTTTTTTTCTCTGACAGATTCAGTAAAGTCAACTAAATTATCTAGGAACTACCCAGGAAGTGTATAGGTTAGAAGAGTCAAGAAAGATTAACAGAAAAATATAGTAAATATATAAAACAAATTCAAAAGCCACTAAAATGAAAATCGATGCTTAAGAATTAAATATTATGTGCCTAGTGAATAGGGAAAGAGATCTTTTTTTTTTTTTTTAATAGAGAAAAGAGGTTAATTTCTTACAGTTTTGGAGGCTGGGAAGTTCAAGGTCCAAGAAAAACATCTGGTGAGGGCCTCGTACTTGGTGGGAACTCCATGCAGAGTTCCATGGCAATACAGGCAATCACATCAAGAGGGCTGGGTGAGAGCACTTCAGGAAAGAGATCATTTGACTAGTTAGAGAGCAATTAAAAAAAAAAGAAGAAGTGGAAAGGAAGAGAAAGTCTGATAATGGAAATAATTTTAAGTACTGAGTTTCTAGAGAACTGAGAGAAATTTTAGAAACAGCAATTATTAAAGTTAATAAAATTGAATACATTTTGATAAACAATCAAATTTTTACTGTAATTTTCAGGGCATATTTGTAATAATTTTAAAATTTTTATTGCAATCATAAATTTGACTTTTAAGACATTTCAGCACCTTTAAAAGAATTATATAATTTTGCAAATATCTACTCTTTAAAGGGAAATTCTCCTAAATAAGAAAGACCTTTTTTTTTTTTTCTCCCCCATGTTTGGCCTATTTCACTTAGCATAATGTCCTTCAGTTTCATCTGTGTTGTCCCAAATGACAGGGACATTTTTTTAAGGCTGAATAGTATTCCATTGGGTGTGTGTATACATATACAATATATATGTATACACACACACATACATACCACATTTTCTTTATCTCTTCATCCATTGGCAAACACTTATGGTGATTCCATATCCTGGCTATTGGGAATAATGCTGAAATGAACACAGGGGTGCAAGTATCTCTTTGAAACACTCATTTCAATTTCTTTAGATAGATAACCAGAATTGTAACTCTATTTTCAGTTTATTGAGGAGTGTTTTTTGTAACAGCTGTACTAATTTACATTCTCACCAAGTGTGTAAAAATGGCATCCTCCTAGCAATCTCTAACACTGTTTCATTTCCCAATAAAATTCATAGAAACAGACTGAAAAAAGAAGAAATCTCACGTTTGGACAGCCTTGTAACAGAATATTAGAAATTTCCATCTGCTTTAGAGTAAAATGGAGTTTCCATCACTAGATGGCAAAAGATCTATTCAAGTTTTGCAATGAAACAACCACAAAATGGATAAGTTTAAGAAGTTGGAAAATATCTCTCACCTTCCTCTCCTCTCTCTCTCATAAGACCCAGGTACCCAGTCTATATTTGTAACAGAAATGGCAACATTATACTTTAATGCTGCAGGTACAAATCTCTGAAGTAACCAGAGTAGTTATGAGGAAAATAGAGTAGTTTAGTCAGGCTCCCTGGCCTCAGGTCTGGTTGGGGGTGGTGCAACATATTCTTTGTAGACAAGTTGTGTGGGGGTGATGTTAGTGTGCATACTGGGTACTTTTAGCTTGTTGCTATTCTTGTGTGTTCTTCAGTGTGTGAAGCAAGGGCTAGGCAGAGCACGCATCTAAAAATAGAGCATGTTTACTTTGCTGGCAGCTGCTCAGTTTTTTCTTTGGATTTTGCCAGAAGTTGCTCAGTTTCTCCTTGGGCTACCTATCTCTTAGATGTGTGTGTGCTGAATAAAGACTATTCTTCCTTCAACCATGGATCTAAGTACCTTTTCCTGTTACCTAACTCATAGGCCTGTGTGTGAAGGGTTTGTGAATGGGCTCAAGGAGTCTGTGAGCTCCAGATCCTAGCGCTAGCTCTACAGTAGTGTTTCCAAAGAGCTTTTGCTTACCTCTTTTAACACCTAGCAAAAGCATTTTCCTAATAAGAACTGAGCTTGTAAAACAGGTGGCAGTTATAATGGCACGGCAAATTCAGGGGCACAGATGTCCCTAGGATAGAGTCCATACACAGAAAATCCCTGGAAGCAAGATGTGCTGATCATTGAAGTTAGCTGTGGACTTCAGGAGTTAACAATAATCAAATCATCAGAAGGCTGGGGTAGGAGAACAGGTTATCATAAGAGAAAAAAGGAGTACTAAATGAAATTCACTGAAATTAGGAAATTGTATTGGATATTGTGAGAATTAAGCTTTCTTTAAGCAGTAGACCTGAGAATGATATCTGACCAAAATCCAATGAAACCAGAGTTTAAGGAAAATTTTGTAACCTAGGTAAGTTATTATTGTTATTTTCATTTATTTTTTTAAAATTTAGATACTTAAGTTCCCTGAGATCCAAAATACTTGTATACCCTTACTAAATAAAAGTATAATATTCTAGCAAGATAGTGCAATTGAAGGTGTCTGTTTTCAAATAAGTATATAAAAATCAATAGATTTCTTTATGCCAGCAATAACTGATTTGAACATATAATGAAACAGAAAATCCATTCAGCATAGCAATAAAAATATGACATAGTTAGGAATAAACTTAACAAGAAATATACAGAATTTACATAAAAGGAATTACAAGGAATTACTGAGAGACACAAAAGAATTAAATAAATAGGCAAAATAGATCATTGAATAGGTATATTTAATATTGTATAGATATGAGTTTTCAATATTAATTCATATTGTAATGTAAGCATTTAAATACGCTATATACTACTTAGCAATTTACATCTAAGATTTTATTCTAAGGTGCTACTTATTAATATGTATAAAGATATAGATGTGAACATGCTTATTATGGGGATTTTTATAGTAGTAAAATCATCAAAAATAAATTAAATACTTAACAATAGGAAACTGGTTAATATGTGCAAATATTATAGTGAATATAAAATCACAAAAAGAAGTGGATAATAGTTTCTTATGACTGAACATCACGGTATGACTTAATATGTACCATAAAGTTCCATGTTGACAGTGTAGGTGGAGTTATGGGGGTGGAGTTATGGTGGGTGGGATGTTATGACAACATCCCTTTTTAAACTAAAGAAGTGTCATTTAGAAGTTGCTGATAAAGATGGCATTTCCCTTGGCAAGTAGACTTTCTTCAGTTGAGGAAAATCATTACAAAAAGTTCCCAAGTTATAAAAATGGTAAGCAAATAACCAACAATTATCTTTGGGGCAAAAGATAAAGTCATTATTAACCTAAATACAGAAATTCAAATGTGATATATTTGCTCTGCTTGTTAAAGCACTCCCATGATTTTATCTCAGGCTTGGACTTCAGTCGAGCATTTCAGGAGAGATGGTCAATCTATCCTTGGCACCATACACTGGAGAAAAACTGAATGCATTGTCATCTCTAGACCAGGCCACATGTGCCCTCTCCCTGGTCCCTGGGCCTCAGAGTCCCCTTCTCTCATCTTCTTTCAATCATGCCACTAACAGTGCCACAGCATAACGTGGTACAAGGAGAACACGCCTAATGAATGAGTCAGCAAAAGTAGGTTCTGGCATCATCTAGATATATGCCCATCATAGGTCACTTTACATTACTTAGCTTCAGTTCCTTTATTTTTATGTTAATGTTTTAAGGTCCCTCTGAGTTTAAAAATAATATGTTTTTTAACATAAAATTGGCATTGTTGCCACAGTCTTCCCTTCTATAGCTGGTATCAAGGATGGAGTT
The DNA here is from genome assembly GCF_027409185.1 of Cynocephalus volans. Taxonomy (NCBI): domain Eukaryota; kingdom Metazoa; phylum Chordata; class Mammalia; order Dermoptera; family Cynocephalidae; genus Cynocephalus; species Cynocephalus volans. The sequence goes on along the minus strand of NC_084474.1, from coordinate 32,019,655 downwards.
GATACCTATTTGATAACTGTAGTTTCCTTCCATCCCACATTTCCCTTAACCCCTGCCAATACTTAATTCATCTTTTTTTTTTTTTCACCTGGTGGAGTGGGCCCTAATTTTTATTTCCAAAGGACCTAGATCCTCATTCATTATTGAGTTGGCACATTTTCTGTTAATATTAATAAGCAAATAATCATGTTAAAGTACAGTGGTCAATTTAGTAACCCTGTTCTCCACAGATTTATGGGCATAAGCAGCCACAAACGGTCAGGAAGCAGATTGAAATTCCAATTTGGTGGCACTGTAGCTGTATTCCTTGATGGAAACTTTCTCCTTTGAAAACAAGGGCCTTCTTAAAAAGCATTTCCAAGACTGGGGAATTATAAAGAATCATTCTTTCTATCAGCCTGTAGCTTTGTACCCATCAATCCACCTCTCCATCCCCTGCCCCGCACTGGTTGACTAGAGCTAATAATATCATATTGTATATTTCCAAATAGCTAGAAAAGAGGATCTGGACTGTAATCAACACAAAGATAAATGCTTAGGTGATGGATATGCTACCTACCCTAAATGCATCATTGTACAATATATGCATGTTTTGAAACAGCACGCTGTACCCCACAAGTATGTACAATTAAATTATAAAATTAAAAAAAGAAGACTTGTGCTATGGGTGGGTTGTTGGGTACGATAGTAAAAGGGCACTACCACTTCCAGTCATTGTTTTTCAGCCCTGTGTATTATGGCTATGCTATGGTGGAAATAACCCTGAATATTGGTTTCTAGTATTAAGTATATACCACACCAGGAGGGAAAACCTGTACAATTCAAAACCCTCTCCACTGGAAAGATTTACCTTCATAATTGTCTCTCAGTGTTAACCTGGATTGAGCTGTTAGACAGCATGGACAGTAGACATCCATATCTAGCTAGTGCCGACAGCCCATGCAGACACCACCGAAACCAGGCCTTCAAATGTTCCTCTACTGTTTCCTGGTCATTGCAACTTTCCAAAAGGAGAGGTCAGGGAAAGAGGCAACAAAGCGTAAAGGGAAAGTACCATGTATGTTTGAGCCGACTATTTGTGTCATTCACTTGTGTTTTCTGGATATAAGTTGAACCCAGTATCTAATATACCATTCAATTAGTGATGGTACATACCCAACTTATAATTTATTGGAACAGAAAACATTGAGTGTGTGATAGGCAACTTAGATCTTATAGTCACTTATCCTATGACCAGATATTCAGTCTTTAACAAGGTCCCTTATTCAGGAGCTGTTTGTTTCTCAAATGAAAAATTGCTGTTGATGAAGGATGACAAGGCTTTGTTCCAAAATGTGGATCTTCCCAATGTTCCTCCTATTAAAGCTCATCAGAGTCTCCATAAAGCAACCCTAAATGCAAAAGACACTTGAAGATCCTTTGTCATAAGACCCAAGTCTCAGACAGCCTTCACAGCAGCCTGGATTTGAAGAGATCTCTCTTTTCCTGTGTTCCACTTCAAAATGAAAACCTTATAGATTGCTCAAGAAAAGGGTCAAAACAGTAAACATATATGTAGTACATTTTGCCCCCAAAGTCCAAAAGGCCCACCAAGCATTGTGTCTCTTTTGTTGTGGGCAATACAAACTGCAGCACTTTGCCTTTACCATTGGAAGGTCTATTCCAACAGGCCCCAGAAAACTGAACCCCATTTCACTGATATGGCAGGAGCCGGAATTTTCGCCTAGCTTGGTATCCCACCCTTCAGCACACTAGCACTTTTCTAAGGTAGTTAGTGTACTTATTAGTTCTTGCATCTCGATTCCAGGTACAATTTGTCTTCAAAGAAATGGACCCGCATAAGTGTCTGTGAAATATCAAGAGGCTCAAGATTCCTAGCAGTTTTTTATGACCAAAGCAGAGTTTATATAAATGCAATTTAAAATATGATAATGTACTACTCTCCCACCCAGGTATCTACTTTTGATGGTCCTTATTAAAGTTTATGGTAATCCGTAATCATTTTCAAGATCCATCTGGGTTTTGCACTGACAAAAAAGAGAGTTAAGTGGGCATGTGGTAAGTATCACCACTTTTGCCATCATTGGTTTGTGATAGCAGTACCATTCTCAATAATTCTCTCAGGAAATTATTTCTGGCTTGTATATTAGGCCATTTTCTGTTGCTCATAACAGAATACATGAAACTGGGTTATTTATAAAGAAATGAAATTTATTTCTTATAGTTTGGGAGGCCAGGAAGCCCAAGGTCCAGGGGCACATCTGGTGAAGACCTTCTTCTTGGTGGGAACCCTTTACAGAGTCCTGCGGTGATGCAGGCAATTACATGGTGAGAATGTCAAGAGCCCTTTAACATACTCTCCTTATAAAGCCACCACTACACACCCATGATAACTCATTAATCCATTCACCCCATTAATGGATTAATCCATTCATGGGAGCAGGGGTTTCAGGATCCAGTCATCTGCTAAAGGCCCCATCTTTCAATACTGCCAAATTGGGGATCATCCAGGGCTTTCACTTTAGTCCTTTCTACCATAACCACCATTATTTCATGAGACAGGAGACCACTGTGATTTTATCAGTTGTCAGTTATGTCTATTCCAGCCATTCAGGAACTACGGTATTAATCAAAGGTAGCTCTGCAGACCTACTGAGCTACAATGAGAAGAAATTCCGTCAAGGGTCTACCAGCCCTCATGCTGTTCAGTGGATCCCAGGAGCTGTTTTAAAGTCCCCAGATGTCAGATCCTTGATTTAATATTGCAATCCCCATACCCAGAAGGAATGATCAGCCTATTCTCATAACATATCAAATAATTAATAGTTTTAGTTAATCTCTGTATTTCTTTCAAATGTTTTCTGATAAACACTATTTTTACATTAAACTTTTTCACTAAACTTTTATATTTATATAATAAAGTTATTTTTAAATTGAGTAAATTATTCTTCAAGTGGTCTTTCTTTTTCTCCTTTGTGAAAGTTTTAATCCTTTCCTTGGTTTCTCTTTTTTTTTTTTTTTTTGTCTTTTTTGTGACCAGCACTCAGCCAGTGAGTGCACGGGCCATTCCTATGTAGGATCTGAACCCGCGGCGGGAGCGTCACTGTGCTCCCAGCGCCGCACTCTCCTGAGTGCGCCACGGGCTCAGCCCTCTTTCCTTGGTTTCTGTAAAAGTCTGCTAAAAGCAACTTGCAAACGTACGTAGAAAGTTTTAAAATATTAAAACGTAAAAAAGATCAATAATAGATTCATTAAAACAATATTATATGATAGTTTAGACATTCATAGGAATAGTATTTGCCAAATTTTAAGATGACAAATTTCAAATGAGGTACGAGGATAGTAGTGAATGTCTGGAGTACTGTGTTGAGAACAATTCTGAAGACACATTTGGCTTCAACTGGAAACTCTGTTCTGATTGATTAGAAATATCTGTCATGGACAACAGAAAGAGTACTGTTGACCAATATGCACGTATCTGACATCTACGTCTTAATGAGTCTATTTGGAGAACTTGCCATTTGTGACAAGACCATACATAATCATTGTATATACTGTTCTGCCTAGAAACAGAGGAAGATTTTGTTGTTGTTTACTTAGAAATATTTTCATGCTAAAATACATCAGAATATATCAAATAATTTGAAGACATAAAAAAGAGAGTTTGACTTTTATTTATTTATTTATTTATTTATTTTATTTCCTGTTTTTTTTCCAGTTTGAGTTTTAAGTAGCATCTATATAATGCTGAAAATTTGGGAAAACAGCATGACTGACACAAGTTTCCCTAACACATCAGTAATGTAGATCAGTAAATAAATGTAGATCAGTAAAATAGATCAATGCACAGGACTTGAATTGAGTACTTTTTCCCTTTTGGGTCAATGATCCCAACTTATATTTTATGATATCTTGAAAATGTTATGTTTAGTAATATAGAGGAAACTTGTTAGTTAGGCTGTCACAATATTGCCTATCAGCCAAAGATTTAGTTTTTCATATTGTCTCATGAAAAATGGAAACTTCTTTTGCACTTTTCAGTGCTAAATGAATTCAGTCCTGTCCAAATGCCTCAAGCACATTTTTTCAAATTAAATAGCTTGATGAACATATTGATATTAGCTGGTATCTGGGTGATATTTTTGTGTTCAAATTAAGATAAATGTTTTGAAATGAACATTTTAGAAACATTTTATTGAGATCATATTTTAATTTTCTTTCTTTTCTATGTTTGCAGATTATGTTGATATTCTTTCTTTAGGATATTCTGTGTATCATAATCTTTTTATTCATTAAGACTTAATTTGAATAGACCAGCTGTGATAATATTCAGTATAAGAATTTAAAAGAATTAACAGCCTGCCTTTTATCACAATCTATCAAGAGAACATAACTAAATGTTTTCTCCCGTCAGATATCTGAGAGCTATTTTCAGGTTGAATTTATGTACAAATAAATAAGACCCACTTGAGAGGTTCCTATTAGTAATTCACAAAAACCCATAATTTAAAACAATTTTAGGATGACAAAAACACTACTGATTTTTGCATGTTGATTTCATGGTGAGAGTGGGCATCCTTGTCATGTTCCTGTCCTTAAGGGAGAAGATTTCCACTTTTCCACATTCAGGATGATATTGGCAGTGGTTTGTCATATATGGCTTTAATTGTATTGAGATACTCTCCCTCTATACCTAATTTGCTAAGATTCTTTATCAGGAAGGGATGTTGAATTTTGTCAACTGCATTTTCTGCATGTATTGAGATAATCATAGGTTTTTGTCCTTGATTTGGTTGATGTGGTATATCACGTTTATTGACATTCATATGTTGAACCATCCTTGCATCTCTGGGATGAATACCACATGATCATTGTGTATACTTTTTTAAAGAAATCAAGAAAATACCACATGATCATAGTGTATACTTTTTTAAGAAATCAAGACAGCAAGCCCATTTAAAATAGTTGCCAAAAAAATGAAATGCTTTGAAATCAATTTAACCAAAGAGATGAAAGATCTCTACCACAAGAACTACAGATCACTGCTGAAAGAAATTAAAGAGGACACAAAAAGATGGAAAGATATTCCATACTCTTGGATTGGAAGAATTAACACTGGGAAAATGCCTATACTACCCAAAATGATCTACAGGTTCAATGAAATCCCCATTAAAATACCAATGACATTCTTTACAGGCAGAAAAAGCAATTCTAACATGCATATGGGACAACAAAAGACCCCAAATAGGCAAAGCAGTCCTGAGCAAAATAAATAAATAAATAAATAAAGCTGGAGGGATAACATACCTGACTTCAAACTATACTACAAAGCTATAGTAACCAAAACCAGCATGGTATTGGCATAAAAACAGACACTTGGACCAATGGAAAAGAAGAGAGAACCCAGAAATCAATCCACATACTTGCAGCCAACTGATTTTTAACAAAGGCAACAAGAATATACATTGGGGAAAGGACTGCCTCTTCAATAAATGCTGATGGGAAATCTGGACATCCATATGTAGAAGAAAGTAACTAGACCTGCATCTCTTGCCATATACCAAAATCAAATCAAAATGGATTAAAGACTTAAATATAAGACCTGAAACTATAAGACTCCTAAAAGAAAACATAAGAGAAACACTTCAGGATATAGAACTGGGCAAACACTTTATGAATATGGCCCCAAAAGCACAGTCAACAAAAGAAAAAATAAATGGGACTATTTAAAACTAAAAAGCTTCTGCACAGCAAAAGAAATAACAAAGTGGAAAGACAACCTACAAAATGGGAGATAATATTTGCATACTATGCATCCAACAAGGGATTAATATCCAGAATATGCAAAGAACTCAAACAACTCAATATTAAGAAAAAAAATAACCCGACTTAAAAATCATGGGCAAAGGAGCTAAACAGATATTTATCATATAAAGGTAAACAAATAGCCAACAGACACATGAAAAAATACTCAGTATCAGTCAATATCAGGGTAATGCAAATCAAAACCACACTGAGATATCATCTCACCCCAGTTAGACTGGCTATTATCAAAAAGACAGAGAATAACAAATGCTGGTGAGGATATGGAGAAAGGGGAATCCTCCTACACTGCTGGTGGAACAGTAAATTATCACAGCCACTATAGAAAACAGTATGGAGTTTCCTCAGACAAGTACAGATAGAACCGCCATATGACCCAGCAATCCCTTCCAAACCCAAAGGAATGGAAATCATCATGTCAAAGGGATACCTGCACTCCCATGTTTAATGCAGCTCTATTTACAATAGCCAAGAGTTGGAATCACCTGAAATGTCCATTTACAGATGACTCTGGATAAGAAAAATGTGGTATATATACTCAATGGAATGCTACTCTGCCATGAAAATAATCAAATTCTGCCTTTCGCAGAAATATGGATGAACTTAGAAAAAATTATGTTAAGTGAAATAAGCCAAGCACAGAGAGAAATATCATATCCTCATCCATAAGTGGGGAAAGAAAGGAAGGTAGGGAGGGAGGGAGGAAGGAAGGAAGGAAGGATGAAAGGAAGGAAGGAAGGATCAAAATAATATATTAAACTTTCAAAAAAATTAAGAATAAAACTGGGGTTATTAGTGGTGGGAAAGGGGTGGGGAGGTGGTTTGGCAAGAAACCAGTTAAGGGTCATAATGATTGATTACGTTTCATAAACATGAATATACTAATTATCCTGATTTGATCATCACATATTGTACACATGTATTGGTACTCAATTCTGTACCACACATATATATAATCAGTATAAAAAATTCTAAAAAAACAAAACAAACAAAAAAATACAATTCTATTCACTTTATTTTATTTTTTTAAAATATCAAACTGTTTTTATTAGCAATTCATGTATCAGGCAGCATCCTACCTACAAAATAGAAGAAGCTTTGTTAGGAATGGCAAAACAATTGGTTTTGTATGGTAGCTTGAGCAGGAACAAACAGAGTAATACAAAAAAGTGGATTGGTTAATATGTTACTGCTGGTTACTTTTTTGTAAGTGTTAAAGCAAAGGAGTCATATCATTCTGGCTCAAGAAGACTAGGCCCCTTCTGATCGGTTGCTATAAATATACTGTTATTTGAAAGTCTGGTGTGTTTGGAGTTTCTAGTTTTTTGAGGTTTCTGTTTAATTGCATAGAACCTGGCACAAGTGACTTCATGTTGGTCTGCTTGGGGCCTGGTGCAGGAGCTCAGTCCAGTGCAATAATTTCTTATTAAATTTACTTAACGCAATCTTTTTTCTTTTCTCTCTCTCTTTTTTAGAAATTGAAACATAATTGGTTGTACATATTTTTGGGGTACAGTGTTGAATATCAATATCTGGGTGTAATATGTGATGGTCAAATCAGGATAATTAGTATATTCAACATTACACAATGTAATCTATTTTTTTTTTTTTTTGGCCCTTTACCAATTTCTCACTTCCTTCCCTCTCCATTCCTCTCTCCCACCTTTGTTGGCCTCAGTTCTGTTTTCTCTTTAAAAACAATTCTATTTAGATAACATTTGACACTACTACTTTATTTTTTTGTTGAATGATTTAATATCTACCTTGTTAGCATACTATTAATAACAAGAAAATTATTGGACAGTTACTTGATAATAAAATGATCTCACTGAAAATAACCACATAACATTTAAATCCAACATTTAGAAATAACTTCAGGAGCCATAATAAATATCAAAAAAAAATATGTATTTCTACTACTTTAAGACCCCCTTTATAAGTTGGGGAGTGGACATGAATCTGTCTTTTTGCAAATCCATTCTCATATACTCTTTTATATATTTGGACATTTCCCCACCTTATTAGAAAGAGCTTTACTTCACTTCATGTTCGTAAAATCTATGCTTTATTGCCTCCCATTGTAGACAGTTATTTCAAGAGATTGAGAAAGAGAAATGCTGATTGTAAGCCAGTTATGGAAGTAGTAGGCCTATTTCCATAAAGCAGTTCCTGATCAACAATATGTATGTAAATTTCTCTTTCCATAGCTTCCTTTATGTAGTGGATTGAATTACATCCCACCCAAACTCATTCAGGCTCAAGTTTTGTTTCCCAAGGTTTATGTGTTAGAAACATAACCCCTATTGTGATTGTTAAGAGGGTGGGAAATCCTCTTATGGTAATTGAAAGGTGGAGCCTTGAGGAGGCGATTGGCTTGTAGGACCGCACAGTAGTGAATAGATTAAAAATGGTGATCAGGGGTGTGGTTCTGAGAGCTTTAAAAGAGGAGGAGAGTCTGTCTCTCTCTGCTCTCTCTGCTTCCATCGTCTTGCAATGTGAGACCCCTGGGTCACTGTTGCCACCACCAGATGGACTTTGGATTTCCTAGCCACAGAAACGGTAAGCAATAAATTTTGTTTTCTTTATAAATCACCCAGTTTCAGGTATTCGGTTACAGCAACTGAAATGGACTAATACACTTTATCTATTCTTTTGTTAATTAATCATGACTGGATTCTAAACTAATAGTGGTTGCCCCATTCACCTTGCCAGAGAGTAGCAAAGTTGTAGGAATTTGATGATATTTTGGTCAATGAGACAAGAGGGGAAATATTCTAGAGGGTTTCTGGGAAAAGTTTCCTAGTTCTTAAAAAAAAAAGATGCAAAGGCAGAAATGATCCTTTTCTTTTGATGAACATTTTTGTGTCTATATGTGAACACCGTCACTACCTCATAATCACTAAGGCAAAAATGACACACTAGAGAGGGCAATTTAAAAGCTTAAGAAATAAAATAAAATAAATATAATTATGTGTGGTTGAATCATTGAATCAACTAACCTTGGAACTACCCCACTTTGTCCTATCTTTCTTATGGTTTATGAGATTTTTTTGTTATGGTTCTCCCATTGTAGACAAAGACTGTCCAAATTTTTTTTTTTTGAATTTTATTTTCTACTAAGAATTATGATATCTGGAGTGGAGTAAGTGTGAAAACAAAAGATACATATTTCCTGAATTTATTTTAACTGTAGACTATCAGTCCTGTTATCAAATTTTTAATAACCAGTTTCCTCTTTGACATTATGATTAATGTAAATTTTAATATATTCACTTAAGGAATTTTAAAATTACATCTTTGAAAGTTTGATATGTTCCATAAAACTGTAAAATAGGTTTGTTTTACTCCTGCGCACAAAGAATGTAATTTGATCACTTTTTCAGTAGTCTTTGTAATATATTTTTATGTAGTCATTACTCATAATGTTCTGACATGTAATGTTATTATTGGAGTTTCTTTCTCTGTTTTTATTACAAAAATCTTCTGGGTCTGTGAAAAGTTTAATTTACTAAAATGTAATAAATGTACATCTAACTTTAACCTCAATTTATGAAAATTTATGAAAATTAGATATGCTGCTTGACATTCAAAATATCAGGCTTTGCAAGTTTTACATTTAAAATGTGAAAATATACATACTTACCAAAATTACATTTATCATCTTCTATGCAATTTATGTGCTTAAAGAGACAGGTGTATGTAATTTTAATGTCACTCTCAGAATCACCAAAAAGTACCCTGGCAATCAGTGGAAAGGTTTAATAGGTTTTCTGTCTTGTTCTTAATTTGCTGAAATTACAAAATCAATACTTTCAGTTGTAGCTGCAGTTACCCGTTTTACTGCTTTAAGATAAAGTCTACAAGAAAGTAACCTTCACTTTCAATTTGTAGCATAGAACATCAGGTTGTTCTTGGCCACTACTTAAGTAGCTTGTTCTCTGCCATCCCGTATAAGATATTCCAAAGGTGTTGTGGTTCCATTTCCAAGGAGATACGTACTAAAAGGAACTGTGATTAATTACAGAACAAGCAGGAATTCAGAGTTTTATACTTCTCCAATTCCCCTTCTCTTTACAACATATTGATATCCCTTCATTTATTTAGCTTAAACTCATCTGAGTTATTACAATAATTTACAACTCTGGATCTTAGACTGACATCAAATGTCCACAAACACTCTCCACTCAAATAAGAAATAGTTTCTTACTCTCTGAACTCTGTCTTACTGCTAAGATACTTGTTACAGGGGCACATTCCTGCCACTTTTGAGATAAGCAAATTGTCCTCCGCTAGAGTCAGGTTAATACAAAGTAGACAAGTAAATACATTTCTAAAATCTTAGTTTGGAAAAAATGTGATAGATCAGTCAATTTAAAATGTCAAAGATATTGGAAGTGACAAAGGGATTTTGAGTATTAAAGCTATCAATGATTTTGTTGTAGTAAGTGTCAGTAAATGGACAGAATCGCTACTGAAACTTGTTTTATAATGTTTATCACATAGTCTTCCATGTACACATTGTCTTTTCTTATTGAAACCCACAGTCTGTGTACAAAAAAAAAAGCTTGAGAATTTGGGCTTATTAATGCAAATGACTTCCTTTCAGTCCCACAGTTCAGAAGTGCTCTGCTCCAGGCTATTTAGTAGAAAAGGAACAAATTTTAGATATTAGTGAACATTCCTTCACCTTTGCTTTTACGATGCTTCATGTATTTTACTCTCAACATCTTGGATGCAAACACATGAGGTTTTACCATTTTATTATCTCATGACCACTATGTTTGAAGCACAATGGTAATAATCACATTCTATTATAATCTATCTGTTTGCATGCCTATCTGTTCTGATAACCCAAGTGCTCTTTGAGAGAAATAATTCCTTAATTATCTAGCACAAAACCTATTCAATACAAGGTACTCACTTCACTCTCTAGAATGAATAAAATCAGGGAAAAATAAATAAAACTTCAATTAAAATTGAAATCATGATAAACTGCTAGTGAACTTAACATATGAGAGCCAATAGCAATTCTATGTTTGCTATTTATAAAGATTCCCAGGATTCTATTTAAGGAAGAAAAAAAGAAACTGTCACACAGGTAAATCACTTTTATATTATTGTATTAGTTTAGACAATGTTTCTGAAACTGTAGTTTGTGAGCCATTAGTGAGTCATGAAATTATTTTAGTGGATAATGACCAGCATTATCTGTCTTAGTAAAATAAAATTGAATGAGATAAAACAGAATAGAATAGAATAGACCAGAGTTTACCTAGTTAAGACAATTAGGGTTTTGTAAGAACTTTTAATTAGCTATATACTTGTGTATATACTGTATTGCAATTTAAAATGTATTTTTCACTGAGGGTAGTGGTCAAAAAGTCTGAAAAATCACAGTTAGAATATGAGTTTGGTAATCCATCAGACACCAAAAATAATCTTGGTTTAGAGAAAAAAAACGTTGATTTATCTCTTATCTAAAGGTGCCAATATAAACAATCCAGGACTAGGCTGGCACTGCTGCAGGGTCAGTTCCTGTGCTCCTCCCACCATGTGGCTTTGCTATCCCTAGAGGATTTCTCTCATCCATGTGTTGCAATAGGCTCATCTCCATGTCCCCATGTCCATATTTCAGTCATTAGAAGAGGAAACAAAAACCCCAAAACAACCAAAATTACCAGGCATGACTCAGAAGTTGCCCACAGCTCTCTACCAACTTCAGATTCTATACCTAGTTCTAGAAAAGACTGAAAAATATGGTCTCTATTCCTTGCATCCATATACTGAGCTAATAACCTAGTTTTCAATTACTATGTAAAAGGAGGAGAATGGAAACTGTGGACAAATTATAGTCTGGACACATGTTTGGTAAACTTAAAAGAAGGACATAATGCAAATCAGATTTCCTTATATGCAACTGGCTTGTTCAGCATTGAAATTCAAATAAGTCTTGGCTTCCCATCTTCTCTTTTGATCTGCTAGTTAGTTCTTATGAAAAACATCACATATTGGTAAGCAGCCTTCAAGATGACCCTCAATGATCCCCACCTTCTGATATATATCCTGCATAATCTCCTGCCACTGTGAGAGAGCTGGACATGAACATAGTGACTCACTTATGACCAGGAAAATATGTCAGAAGTGATGGTATGTCACTTCCAAGATTAGGTAATAAAAGAGACACAAAGACTTCTGTTTTCATTGCTTTCTCTTTGTCTCTCATCACTCGCTCTTGGAAATCCTTGTCATGAGCAGCACTATGGAGAGGCCACATGATGAGAAACTAACACCTCCTGCCAGCACCCATGTGAGAAAGCTTGGAAGCTGAGTCTCCAGCCCCAGTCAAATCTTCAGAGACTGCAGCCTCATGAGACACCCTGAGCCAGAGCCACTAGCTAAGTGGTACCCAGGTGCCTGACTCTCAGAAACTCTCGGAGATAATAAAAGATTCAAATTTTCTAGGGAATCTACAAAATGGGTCCTAGTTTTGCAAATGTAAACCAGAGACAGATGACAATTAAAAAAAAAAAAAATTTAAGGAGCCACAACTCTGAGGAGTCTATCTCTGTTGAAAGTACAAAAGTTGATCATGTAAAACATAAAGATTTGTTTGTTTTCTAAATACAGACTCTAACTACATGTGGATGCAAACCATTATTTATCTTGTATGTGCATGGATGCATTTTAATCAATCCCTTAAACCTGAAAAAATTCTGCAATGATATACACACCTGTTATCCTTTTCACAATGGAGTAGGTAGTATAAAAAGACCTGAACCATGTTGGATAAAACTGAACCCAGGAAGCACTACTGATATTTATAAATGTTATTATTTTAACTACAAAACCAGACATGCAGAATGTAATGATTTTGGGTTATTATTTGCTGTTGAGTCAATGGGACATAACCATACATTTGTTTTTAAAGAATAAAGTTTCTTTCGAAATAACTAAATATTATCTATGCAGGATATTGCCCATTGTTACTTTGACTTTATTCTCTCCCCCTTTTATGTAATTCCCAGTACCAAAAGGACCAGAGAGCCAATAACTACATTAAGAGTCTCTTAAAGTAGGATTCCTCCAATTAGATGCACATATGCATACATGTAAATCACATGTAAGACAAAAGCCATCACATTAGTTTTTATTGCTGCATAACAAATAAGTCCACAAATTGGACAACTTAACACAAATTTATTACCTCACAGTTTCCCTGGGTTAAGGGTCTGCATACAGTCTAGCTGGGTCCTCCTCTCAGTAACTTCCCATGCTGAAATCAAGGTGTTAGTGAAGGATAGAATCTCATTGAAAGCTTAGGGTTTTCTTTGAAGCTCACTGCATGGTGGCAGAGTATAGTACCTTGTGGATATGAGACCGATGTCCTTATTTTCTTGCTGTCTATCCACTGAGGGCGGTCCACCATCCCCTGCCATGCTATACTCTCCATAACATTTCACAGCACGGCTGTTTGCTCCTTCAAGGTCAGCAGGACAGCCCTCGTCACTTGACTCTCTCTGATCTCTTTTTAAGGACTCACCTAATTAAATCAGGTCAACCCAGCATAATCTCCCTTGATTAACTCAAAGTCAGTTTATTGGAGATTTAATTACATATGTGAAATCCCACCACCATATAATGTAACATAATCATGGGAGTGATATCCCAGATCCAGAGGTCCCATTCACAATCAAGAGGAAGGAATTGTACAGAGTTTGTTTACCATGGAGCTGGAATCTGGGAGCAATGTAGAATAGATGCTTTGTACAGCCATCTTCCTGTTGCTGTTACTTCTGAAAAGGAAGGTAATGGAGGCAGAAGGCCAACTCCACAATGAAGACAGCTTCCTTGAGAGGAAGTTTTAGTGGCTTAGCTCAGCGTTTCTGTGTCTCATCACCAGTTTTGTTCATGTTAAAAGCTAGCTCTACCAGCAGGAACGGTGGTAGCAGCAGAGGTTTTCTAACTTCTGGAATTTCGTGGCTGTGGTACCTTCTTAAACTCATTCATCCAGGGCTTGCACTCTGACTCCCACTACTCTGGTCCATCCAGAGATGTTTTAATACCTGAATTTCCATATTAAGTATCTACTTAAAATACTGTAATGTTTTTGAACCCTGCACTAAAATCAGGCTTGTCTATTCCCATTATCAATTATCCTGGAAAGGGGCAGGTCATGAAAGAGAAAATAAAGAAGGAAATGGAACTCTTAGACTGAAGGAGGAGAGAGTAGCCATTCTATTCTCAGGCATGTAGATGCTTGAGAGAGTTCCCGGAGCTTAAAGTAAGCTGTTGTCTACTGAAAAGAGGTGGGTTAGGAGTTAGGAACAGCAAGGACATGAAACCATGAGCTGAAATCTGTGGGCTGTGAGAACAGCCAGGTAGTTGCATGTTGTTTGAAATTGCAGTTCCTGTATCTTATCCTTATGTTTTCAATAAAGATGTGTTATAAGTTATACCCTGGTCTCAGCTAAACTATAGAGAATCAAAGCAAGAATTCATGAATGTTCTTGAAAGAAAGTAGCAGAGAGGAAAACAGTGTGTCCATAAGGTCAGTGTGATAGTAGGACCAGCTGCCTAAGCAATGCTGCAGGCCTGGGATTGCAAAAAACTCATCCAGAGCAATACAAAAAGAGACCCACAGTCGCAGTGGAGCTTCAAAACCCAGAAAGAAGCATTCTGGGGCATGGACTGTTGGAGACCATGTGAGATATCCCTTCCAGATAAATCAAAAAAGAAGGTAACCAGAAAGAGAGACGGAGGCAATTCTGCCACAACTGATGAGGCTTTGCCACATTTTGGTTATATCATGTAAACTTTGAAAAAAGCTCACTCCTTTGAGTGAAATCAAAGAATAATATTGCCAATCTTTTTGTTTCCACCTGACGTAACTTAGACAAATTCTTCAAATATGTTGTAAACCAGTTGGTCTTTCACTATCTAGATTGTTCTCTACTCATGATGATCCAACTTTGGATTTTTCAACTTTTCAGTGGTGGAAAAGCAATACCCATTCAGCAGAAATCATATTTTGAGCCATACAACCATTCTGTTTTTTGTTTTCAGTACAGTATTCAATAAGTTACAAGAGATATTTCATACTTTATTATAAAATAGGCTGTGTTTTAGATGATTTTGCCCAACTGTAATCTAATGTAAATGTTCTGATTAAATTGAAGGTAGGCTAGGCTAAGCTATGATGTTTCATAAGTTATATGTATTAAATACATTTTCAACCTACAATGGGTTTATTGGGACATTACCCTAAAGTAAGTCAAGGAACATCTGTTTTGTATTACCTCCATTGACCTTATAGAGCAACACCTGCTAAGTATAGGGTAAAAGATAGTAAAAGAGCTCTGGTACCACCTATATATTCATCTTGATTTGGGGCATTACCTTTGGATATGAGGGGATATCAGTCTTATGATTATGCTGCATTACATGGCAAAAGGGATTTTGGCAGATGTAACTGAGGTTCCTAATCATTTGAGTTATTTGAAAGAGGAGAGTGTCGTCAGTGGGTCTCATCTAATCAGGTGAACTCTTAAAAGGCAGTTTAGTGGTCAGAGACAAGAGAAATCAGAGGGATTTAAGTCCTGATAAAGATGGAGGATCTCTGTGACAAGCAATTTAGGTGGCCTGTAGGGGCTGAGAGCAGCCCCTAGCTAAGAGGCAGCAAGAAAACCAGGACCTCAGTTATTCCACTGCAAGAATTAATTCTGCTAACAATGTGAAAAATCTTAGAAGACAACCCCGAGCCTCAAGTGAGACCCCAGCATCATCAAACACCTCATTGGCGGTTTTGTGGGAACCTGAGAACAGAACCGAGCTGTTCCATACCATTCTGACCTATAGAACTGTATCTTAAGCTACTATATTTTTTGTAATTTGTTATGCACCAATAAAATATGAATACAATTAGCACTATTTGTTAATTAAAGAAATGACATTCTTAATAAGCAGTCATTGGTCATGGTGTGAGAACGTATATTGAGCACATCCAGGAGCACTATTTGAACTGAAGATAAAGTAACTGCATGCATTAAAAAAAAGAAAAAAAGGTGATCTTTGTGTTGAGGACATGCCCAAATGTGAGTTTGGGAAGAGAAGAAGTATGCACTAACACTGGGCTGCCACAACTCCCCTGGAAAAAGAAGAAAGCGAGTACAGCAAGGCTAACAAGAGAAATGTCCCGAAGTGCTCTGCAGGGTCTACTCCCATGTTTCATCCCCTACACTCTAAGGTAAACCCAGCCAGTAACGCACACACAGCCAAACTGACAGGTCTCATAATCAGCCCCTACATTTTGACAGTGACCTTTTGGAAAATAAAGTGTACAAGTGTTAGAGACCCATGCCTGCTAGCTATATTCAACACCCCCATACATAAGAATGGCATATCTAAATATCTCTAAACAATTGAGGAAAATATGCATCATGAAAGAGAAGGGCTGAATCAACACACAAAATACTTAACCCCCCCAAAATCAGAGATTATTCAGCGAACAGAGATGAATTCTAATCTGTGCTCTCTGAAAAATTCAAGAAAATACACAGCTGTAAAACGATAATGATGAACTGCTATGCAAAACAAGTAAGTAGAAGGCATGAAATAGCTTTTGAAAAATAAGATTGTCAAAATTATAAAATTAAAAAAATCAAATATATGGGCTTAATAATGTAATGTTATCTGAGTAAAAATTAAACTAATAATTTAAAATATAAAGTTAAGGAAATTCCCAGAACATAAAAAAAAAAAAAAAAAAAAAAGGAAACAGAAAGGAGTATTTTAGAAAGAACATAAAGAAACATAAACTACCAATGCAGGAGGCCTACCATCCTCTAATAAGAGTTCAGGGTTTTTTCAACAGATGAATGGATAAAGAAAATGTGGTATCTATACACAATGGAATACCATTCAGCTGTAAAAAAAAGAACGAAATTCTATCATTTGCAGGAACACAGATGAGTTTGGAGGACATTATGTTAAATGAAGTAAGTCAGGCACAGAAAGACAAGTACTGCATGTTCCCACTCATACGTGGAAGCTAAAAAGTTGGTCTCATAAATGTAGAGAATAGAACGGTGGCTACCAGACACTGGAAGGGATAGAGAGGAGGAGATAGCAAAGGTTGGTTAAGGAATGCAAAATTACAGCTAGAAGGGAGGCCTGCGGTCTAGTGCTCTATAGTACTGTAGGGTGAGTATAGTTAACAACACTCTTATTGTATACTTTCAAGAAGGGAAGATTCTTAATGTTCCCAACTCAAAGAAATAATAAATGTTTGAGGTAATGAAAAAAATCAGTGTTTGCCAAGGTTTCAGGAGAGGAGGGAAGGAGAGAGGGATGAATAGGTGGAGCACAGAGGATTTTTAGGGCAGTGAAATTATTCTGTACGACAGTGTAATGGTGAAGACATGATACGTATTTGGCAAAACCCATAGAACAGTACAACACAAAAGGGAACCCTAATGTAAAATTGAGTTAGTAATAAGAGATCAATACTGGTTCATAATTGTAAGAAATGTACCACACTAATGTAAAATGTTAATGAGAGGAGAAACTGTGTGTGTATGTATTGGTGGGAAAAGAATCAACCATAATAGAAGAAAAACTTACTGAGCCAAAAAAAGGCAGATCTTCAAAATATGTAAAGCAAGAAATATTACAAATACAAATAGAAATTGATATTTACTTAATCATAGTTGAAAGCTTTTGCTCACTCTTTTGGAAAGGAGTGTATCTGAAGGACAAAATAAATATTTGAATTAACAAATTTTTGGGGGAAATGGGAAAATATATAATCGGAGGAGTACATAAGGTCTTTATGAAGACACATAAAATACAGAAACCATAAAAAAGAATACTGATAAACTTTGTTTTATATATTTTTTACCTTTCCCCCATTTCCATGTATTTTTTCTTTTCTTTTTTTGGTGACTGGTCAGTACTACAGGGATCCGAATGTTTTATATTTTAAATTTCCATACAATAAAAGTTAGCCTTAAAAGTTAATGACAAATAATTGAATTGTATATTAGAAACACTATTACTTCCGAGAACTTGTCATAAATTTTTATCAATTAATAAAGTCAAACAATAATAAAAATAGAAATTTTATTGAAAATAATACAATAAGCAATAAATATTTTAAGATTTTGTAAGCCATTCAATTAATTAGCAAGAGGGTTATTTAAATAGTAGACTTTACTATTTGTTTCATTTGGCTTCTGCTTATTAGAGTAGCAAAAACTAAAACATACACATGCATTTATGATATCCAGTGTGAATATGAGTGTGAGGAAATATATTTTCATAGTTGATAAAAGTAAACTGGTAGCACTTTTCAGAAGGCAATTGACCTATGTGTATCAAAATTTCAAATGCACAACGCAACTTGTAGGTAGTCCCTCATTAATAGCTGTTAAATGAGCATAAACTAGTTAACCGGTACTGAAGATAGCAGCAGTTAATAAAAGATGCAAGGTGTCTGCCTTCAATGGACCTTACATTCTTATACATACCTTAGAAAAGAACTGCAAATGTTCATAAAGAAGAATTTATAAGGATGTCCACTGCAGCGCAATTTATAATAATGAAAAACTGCAATGCATTGAAATGCCCACCAATATGGGAATAGTTAATCAAATTATGGTTTGTCTATAGTACAGAATAATAAGCTGTTGTTAAAAAGAATGGGGCAGAGCTATGAACACCGGTGTGGAAAAATCTCCAAATTATGTTATCAAGTGAAAAAGGCAAGTTGCAGCATAAAAATGTAAATAACTACCTTTGCCTTTAAACATTATTATATATTTCTCTTTCAATCTTTATCTCTCTGTCCCTATATATTTATTATGTTATATTTATATTTATATATTCTATCTCCATAGAAAAGTCTGAATGTATATATACTCATTGGTTAAGAAGTTAGCAGTGATTATTTCTGCTATGAATGAGTGGAATTGGAGAGAAAGTAAGAAAAAGAACTTTATCATTTTATTTTATAGATTTTATTTTGTTTAGATTTTAAAAGAAGAACGTATACAAGTTGCACTGCAACCAAAGGCAAGTGATGAAGAAACACATACTCCCCGCCTGCTGCAGCAGCATTCAGTGGAGAAGGCTACGATTTATTATTGTGCAACACATAGAGCTCCATTAAGTCTGTGCTTCAGGCTCCAGGTGAGGCACCCTGAGGCTTGGACTGTGTGACTTGTTGGTTGCAGGGTCAGGGAAATCCCAGTCCTCACCTGGTCACTCAGGGACTGGGAAAAAATGAAATATGTTCTGACAGAACTTTCATTCCAACTCTAGCCTGGAAGCCAATTGACTGCAGTTCACAGTATCACCAAGCTCCCACGTGGTATGATTAAGGGGTGGGGGTCCAAGCCTTGCTGTTGCAGCTAGATGATGTGACAAGCTGGTTGCAGAATTCACCATATCAGCATTCTTACTTAGGAAAGCAAGAGTTCCTTTGCCTGGCATGGCCAAGAAACCGGGATCCAACCTTCAACATTGGTCAGGTTCAATTGCCTTAAGCACTGTGATGTAACCAGTTTTCATGGTGTTTTTCAAAAGATTTTTTTTTTTTTTTCTTTTAAGCTAACATGAAGTATATCAGTCTTGGACATTTGCATTACTTTTCACATATGTTACTTGAGTAATTAATGTGTTATAAAACTGTGATGTCAAGGTAAGACAGTAATTGTTATCTTTTGAATTTAGAGAGAGTGAGGTCAGTGGCTATTTTGGAGAAGGTGGTGGTGTTTTAGGTAAAAGATTAAAGTCATACAAGGAAAAATTAGAGGTAATGTGTAAAACTATTTGAGAAATATGGTTTGGAAGGAGCGGTAAGAAGCTGACAATGAACTTCAAGATGTATGAGTGGGTGAGAACGGATCTCAAAGGCCATTTAGGTTGTATGTGGGGAAGCCTGCGGTGTACTTGAGTGAGAGTGGCAGGAGAAGGGACCAGATACATAGAAGAGAGGGCATGATGGATGGACGGATGGCAAAGTCCCATGGGCACTAGCATGTGGTTGGAAGGACTGCCCTTGAGTAGGAAAAAAAATTTCTTTCCCATTATAGCAGGAAGGAAGGAAGAAAAGATGGTGCAGAGGCCAGCATTTTTGTAGATTTTTTGATGAAAATTTGAATAAGGACCTGTTGGATCACTTTCATTTTATCTGAAAAGTGGAAGGGAATTTAATTGTTCCTGAGAATTAAAAGAAGAATGGTTAGTTTGAAAAAAGAAAATATTTGAAACACTTGCCATAGAGAAAAGAAAAATGAGTAAATGAGGGTAAGAATTGGATTTCCTCAGCAGTGTTTCACATAAATGCAAGTGAAGATAACTTGCTCTCCTGTGTTACTTCCCCAATAGTGCTAAACTGGCTGGGTGAAGATGTGGAAAAGACAAGGGTTTGGATTGATACAGAATTGGGGATTTTCCAGTTTAGTGTGAGGGGGAAACTATGAACTAATGCTATCCACAGAACCTACATATAAAACATTCAATAAATCTTAGCGATTGTAGAAATGGATAAAAGTTTTCTAAAAGGAACTAAAAACCAGTGTGACAGGAACTTTGGTGTGACTAGTGATTCTCTGTTGTTCTAGATCTTGGGAACTGGTGACAGAAGACTGCAATTGCCAGGGAAACAAAGAAATCGTCATTGTCTTGGTATTCTGGGATTACCTGTTGTTTGGTGGCATGGGGGGTGGAAAGTCAGGGTTCCACCTTGCATGTTCATGTTTTTTATGATCTTTACCCTAAATTTGGTTTCTTCTTTTTTTTTTTTGTCTTTTTCGTGACCGGCACTCAGCCAGTGAGTGCACCGGCCATTCCCATATAGGATCCGAACCCGCGGCGGGAGCGTCGCGGCGCTCCCAGCGCCGCACTCTCCCCAGTGCGCCAAGGGCTCGGCCCTAAATTTGGTTTCTTCTGAGGACATCTGATCAAAAATGTCATGCCATTGTGAAGTGTCTCACACCAGAATATCACTGTCATCTAAATAATCAATAGCAGTTATTGAACTCTTACAGGCAAGAAGCATGCTTTGAATCTGAAGAAATACACATACCTGACTGCCCACTGCTAGAGACCTTATGTAATATCCTTACAAATCAAACAACTTTGTTAGAGTCAAAGAATAATGTTAATTATCCATTTCTTCTGAATTCTCAAGGCATTTTATTTGTACTTCCCTTATGAAGCTCACACCTTGTGTCATAGTTTTTCTTGACATTCTTCTTAATGTCTTAAAATAAGTTAAGCATAGAAGAGACCATATGTTTTCATATTTGCCTATTTAAGTTTCATGAAGTTCTAGATGAAAGTATGACTCTGTGAGGTATCAATCTGTGATTCACAATAAAGGGCTATAAAAACAAAAGTAGTATAAATTTAAAAGTGGATTTTAAATCCACAATAGTCTGGATTATTCTGCCAAAAATTTCTAGCTCTGTAGATGTGACAAAATTCAGTGTGTCCTTGAGATATATAAGGCTAGAGTCTCTAAGCACAAAGTACAGGCAAACCATAAAGATTTGATGGATATCTTTAAAGACTAGTAGTATTTGTATGGACTGACAACATTTGTTTGGAACTTGAAGATTACAACACTAAAAATGGATTGAGAGTGCAGCTGGGTTCATTGTGCTACAAAACACCAGAGGAAAAGCAAGTAGCAATGACAAAAATT
Organism: Cynocephalus volans; assembly: GCF_027409185.1. NCBI lineage: Eukaryota > Metazoa > Chordata > Mammalia > Dermoptera > Cynocephalidae > Cynocephalus > Cynocephalus volans. The sequence goes on along the minus strand of NC_084474.1, from coordinate 31,998,126 downwards.
TCTTTTTTATTGTAACTTTAGTTGGATCTCAGAATTGACTTGCTTAAAATGTAAATTCTGACTAAGTCATCAAATCTTGGAAACACCGAAGCCATTGTTTTGAATCAGATTGAGAAAAAGTCAAATTCTTTGTCTAAAAAATAAACAAGTGCCAACCAATTCAATGACTATCACTGTAGTTTGTTGTGATTGGTCTGTTCATGTTTTCCACATACTCAACTCAGCAGGCTTAGAGCTCCAATTCTATATTTAATTCAAGCACTGTACCATCAAGCAGAAATTTTTCAACAATCTCATTGTCATTTAAAGAAATATGGAAAAAGTTATTATTTGCCAGAAACACTTTAATGTCTCAAAAGAAATAATAATAATAATTCCAAGTACTGTATGTGTATTGTTTTTTAATTCATGGAAAATAATTTTTAAAAAGCCCCCCCTTTCTTTCCATTTTTCATCTTGACAAAGATAGTGAAGAGAAGTCTGCGTTTTATTTTACTTCATATTCAGGAAAATGCAAAAAAAAAAAAAAATGCAAAAGAGAATGAAAATAGACTTAGTTAAGCAATTGAATTTAGCTTTTAAACTTGAATCAAGAAGACTATTCATTTTTAAAATGGTCATTTTACCTGTTGTTTCTGTGTCCTGTTAGAAAAGGGAATCCAAATCAGACGCTAGAAGAGACTTTAGAGAAGGACCTATTAACAGAGATGTGGTTGGGTGTAAGAGAACAAAGAAGAGCTGGCAAGGGGAGACAAGAGAATTAATGGAGCCAGTGTGAACTGAAGGCATGGAGGAGAAGTTGTTCACGAGGCTCTGTAGCCCCATAGCTCTGAAGGAACACAAAAACTGCCAGAAATTGAGAAAATGTACTCAAACCTCTCCCCATCCCCTCTCCCCATCTTCTCTCCCACTTGTTCTCCTGCTGGTGCTTCCCACTAGCAAAAAACCAACCAAAGCTAGTAGGTAAGGGGGACTGGGTGATGAAAAAAGGAGTCATATGCCTAGGGCACAAAGTAGAGTAGGGAAGGGTGAAGATGGAGCCTAGGAGTTCAAGGAGGAGATATGGGAACCACCAGCACACTATAGCTTCATGAGGTATTTGCTGTACCATAAAAAAAATGGCAACAAATGCTGACTCTGCCACTTAGTTTTATAGATCTGGACAGTCCACTTCTCTTCTCTGACCCTCAGTTTTCTTTCATAAAAATGTATGCAAAATGATTGCATTACTAAACAAATAATTTAAAAATTGTCCTAATGTTAGGCTTGAAGGATGGCTATAAAAAAGGAAAGCAAATACTAACCATCTGGTGTTGAAAACTAACAAGGAAGGAAAACAGAAAGATTAAAAATGGTCTAGTGATGGAATTAGTAGAAGCAATCACAACTCTGTCACCACTTATCAGACAACGGGGCATGAATAACTCCACCTCTAACACTCATGAGCACCCTGATGTAGCAGCATCCTAGGAAAGGCCAAAAACATGTCTATTGAGTGTGCATTATTTACCAGAGGCATGACAAGTGTTCTTAAATATTATCCTCATATTGTTCATACCCTTAATATTGTTTATATTTTCTCTTGCAGTTTTCACTTGCATATCATTCATTCCTCTGTCCACAAGCCATGTATGTAATCAACACCTAGTTTGAACCAGACCCTACAAAGCTGAAAAAGATGTCTGCATTTGTAAGTAGATTCTCTCCTCTCATGGCTAAGTAAATGTTGAGAGAAAACTCTGGTACTATTACCCACATTTAAACATGTTTTCATTTTTTTTCCTACTTGCCTGGCAAATTTGTATGTAAACTATCAAACTTACAGAACGTGTTGGTATTTAAGTGACAAGTGTCTTTTGCTTCTTTTATAGTAGTTCCTCTTACTGACAGTATTATTCAGTTTATTGTAGTTTCCGGGATAATTTTTTCAAAACATTTGGAAAATCCAAGAGATCATGTGGAAGATGTTATAATTACAAAACAAAAAAGAAAAAAAAGAAAAAGAGAAAAAATTGTGAAGAATCTGGATGTTTTTTAGCTCAACATAAAAATGAACTCTGAGATGTCACTATATTATCCTTCATTAGAAATAGTTTTCCCGGAAAGCACCATACATTTTTTCACTGTAAAGATTGTAGAATAACCATCTGACATATTCAAATAAAATCTATACATTTAATCAACTATGATTATTAATTTGTCCATATGATAAAATTCTGAATAAATCATTGATCATTGACCTTTGGACAATGCACCATGATTTTCTTTGTGTTTTGTTGGTTTTATTTGATGTTTCTGTTTCTGTTGATTTGCTTATTTGGGAAAATACAGACATACATTCTTTCACACATTTGTAATGATAAATATTTTCATGAGTTTTGATTTTCAAAAATTTGAATTCATGATCAGCAATATAACTGTTTCCCTTAAATTTATACAAACAAAATTTATATAAGCAAACAAAATTTATATAAGCAATTTGATCTTGCTCAAATGAGATGGTAAAATGACATCTGAAATCTGTGTTGGGTCAATAGCTAAAAATATGGATAGTCCAGGCCCAGCCAGGGATGTGATATTGCATAATATCTGAGGGCACATGTTGAACAAACTGAAACCCTTGGAGTATGTAATATTTTAGCAGCATTGACTAGTGCAAGTCAGAAATTATATAGTATTTTCATTTTTATTTATTCACATCATTCCTCAGATATTTGGGGCAGCAAGATTCATTATTCCATGAAGGCTGTGAGTTAAAAGTGCCTATTGTAAAGCAGTTCCTACCCCCTACTGTTTGGGCTAGTCTTAAAGAACTGGCATTCTACCTTGAATTCCATAATTAACACTCCGCAAATTAACATAATCCAGAGCCAAAACACGTCACCACCTTCATCGCCACTACCATGACCATGCTGTTTTCATCATTTCAGCATTATTACAATTAGCACTAGCACCAAATTTCAGCTTAGGCCTCCTGCTTTCATGCTTTGCCCAGGGACTTTCCTTCTGTAAGTGTTATGCCTTCTAATTTTGTCAAAATTTGTCATAAAAATTGGGTTGTGTGTATTTGGCTGCCTAATGATACATACTTAGTGATTAGGTCCATTCCCCCAGTGCTATTTTCTACATGGTTTTGACTTTCTCTGAATCATAGTTCCTAACTGCTTCTGTTTACATTTTGAAAGCATTTAACACTATATCAAACTTAACAGCAATTATAAATACAAAAAGAGTAAAAGCTCAGACAGAATAACTATATAAAAAGCAGCCTTCAAATGAATTGGAAAGATGATCGTAAAAGCAAACATTCACAAGCTTTCTTTTGGGTTCTCTGCTAAGCTTTTTCTTTAATCCTCATAATCATAGACCACCTCTCTCCATCACTTGGCCATTCATCTATACTGGTGCCAAACGCACAGCCTGTGCTCTGCTCTCTGCATCCTGCTTCCTTTGACCCCATTAAATTACACAGCCTTTGTTCAGATGCATCCTCTCCTTCATGTGGATAGTCTCCTCACTATTTCTAAACTTAACCTGTCTTTTTGATTTTTTTCCAGAAACAAAAATTGGCTATCATTTAATATTTTATACTCTATAAAATTTAAAACTGTTAAGCATATTAAGCACTTGGAATTATGCTAAGCACTAAGAGGCAACAAAAAGGTAAAAAATATTAGGTCATAATCTGGCTTTAAAAAGTTCATAATCTAGGTGGGGAAAGAAAACATGAAAACTAAATTACAATAAATTTTTCATTTGTAATTCAAGATAATAATAGGATGATTATCAAAAGGCTGTACAAACTAATGTATTCAATGAATAAGAGAATAACTGTTTTGACAGTCTAGAATAGCATAGCTAGTAGGTAGGCAGAAAAGAGAATATTTTAGTACATACAAGATTCAAAGTGCAAGTAATGAAATAGATGGGTAGAGGGACAACCATGTGAGTAACATGTTTACTAAAGAGAATCAGTTCTTTAAGAAAGGGGTTGGGGTGAGACTGGAAAGAATGCAGGGTTCAAATTATTCAGGGCCTTAAATAACAACCCAAATCATCTTACCATCATCTGGTAGACAATTAGGAGCTTTACAACATTTTAGAAATGGATAGTAATATGATCGTTAATCTAGTGATATAAAGGATGGCTTGGAGGACATAAAACTAGCAGGGAAGCTTCTACAGGAGATCCTATGGAGCAGTGACAACTTCCAGAATCAAGAGAGCAGCAGTGGGAAGAGAAAGATGAGCAATTTTCAAGGAATAATAGACAACAATTTAATTTATTAACCAGGAAAGAAGAGGAAAAGAGGAAGTCAAAGATGATCCTAAAGCTTTTGAGTGCTCTTTGAGAGTTCGTTTCGGAAAGACATTTTGGAGGAAAATGTGATTCATTTTTAAGTAAAGATAGATATTCAGTGATCCATATGTGGGAAATTTACAAATGCAGGTCTGGAGTTTAAGAGAGAAGAAGTGTCTAAAGGCATGTATTTTGGAGTGATACCACAGGGTGTTATTTGAAACTACAAGATGACAAGTTGGAAACTCTAAGGGAGAGAAGCTATAGAGAAATGAGAAAATGTGTCACCATCAGAGCAGAGCAAATACTCAATATGTGTTATTTGATGATCATGAAGCCACACGCCGAACAAATCAACCCCTGAACAAATAGTTTACAATAGAAACTCTGACAAGCTCCTGATCTCTTCTAGGACAGAGATGGCTACCTAGGAAGATAACAGATGATTTACTACAGTGTCGATGATTTTGTAGTAAGTGTAATATTATACATTCTAGCTGTGGAATTTGGGCTAAAAACATGATTAGTTACTAAATTTAAACAGACAATATTATGGTTTCATATGTGAGGCAGATGACCTCATATTGTAACCATAATTGTAAAATATGTCATTGAAGTAAATATTATATTGATTTCCAAAGAAAAGTTATATATATGCATATATATACACATATGTGTGTGGGTGTGTGTGTGTCAAGCAGTAAAGCAATAGCATTACTATCCCTTAAACTGTTAGGTTGAATCATGTAAAAACTTGAAGACCCAAAATTATCAAAATTAGCAATTTTACATGGGTCCATCTATAATTTAAATTTATATCTTTAACAGATTTCTAAACTTTAAAATTCAAGTTAAAATATTATAACAAGCTGGTAAAAATTTTCTGGTTTTACTTTATTTGACTTACAGATATTCTTTTTATCAAATGAATTTAAATCTCAAAAAAATAAAACATCTGCCTAATAAAATATATTTGATTTATAAGTATATGAAAAAATTATACAATGACTACTCTAGTATAGAACAAAAAATTAAGTGAAAATACGATAATTATTTGACAAATTTTATCAAAATACACAATTTAACAAGTAGTAAAAACAAAGAGATAACAACTTTGTCCACTTAATATTATGTTTACATTGATTCTATTAACAAGATAATTGCCAAATTCTATTTCACTTTGTACTCTGTCGACACAAAGGCAGTTTATTTAAATGTATTGAAATGCTAAACAAAGGACACAAAAATTACTTTAAAATATTGATCTATTTTTAAAGTAGATTGGACAGTTCAGCATCATGAAGCTCAGTACAAAATAGATTTTCTTCTTTCAGGGCAGACACTATCATAATGTCCTTGCTAAATGCATGCATTTGATATAAGAAAATTATGGTAATGTGACATTCCTACTACATGATGGAATATTCTTCTAGATAGTGAAACATATTAATAACACACATGATAGAGTTCTTTTTGGTTCTTGACATTTAGAACCAAATTTTTCAAAGGTTGTCTTTATTATGCACGTATACAGTAAGTATAAACCACACACACACACACAAATGCCTCTTAGCCTTTGCCTCCATAGTTTTCTGCAAGTCAACAGTTGATCACAATTTTCCAGTTATTTAAACATTTCTTGTGAAATTATTTGCACTGACACAACCTTTTGAGATAAACCAGTCTTCCCCTGTGATAAAAGTATTTGGTATAAAAGGAAGGTTAAAAAGCTACTGAAAACATAATACTCATAACATACAAAATAACATTCACAAGAAGTGTGTATGTGTTTTGTGTATATTTGTATTCATTTATACGTTGACTTAGCTATTTTATATAGATATACACACACATACACATGCATATTTTTGTGGCTAAAGTTAAATAACACTCTAAGAAATTTCTTGTAAAAGTTTTGTGTCACCAATCTAATTTCTTTGAAGTTTTTATGAATTCTTTGCACCCACTCTTCACAAATATCCCCATTTTCAGACGCATGCAGTATTTTTCAATGGTACACTGAACTTTCGAAAGGAGAGAACAGAACTCAGGTACCAGAGGTTGGAAAGGGGGTGGGGATATGGGCAGAATTGGTAAAGGGCCATGAAAAACCATTACATTGTATAATGTTGAATAAACTAGTTATCCTGACATGAGCATCACAGGTATTGATACTCAACTCTGTACCCCACAGTTACATACAATCAACTATGTTTCTATTGACAACAACAAAAAAAGAGGTGATGTGATTGAATAGTGAGGACTATGCTCTCATGAATGAATTAATCCATTTACAGAGTAATGGGTTAATGGCTTAATTGGTGATAAGAGAGTGACTCTGGTGGCTATATAAGAGCAAGTAAGCTCCCTGGAGAGGTCTTGCCATTATCAACATGAGATATCCTGGTTGCCACAGGACCCTATAGAGTTTTCACCAAGAAGAGGGCACTCACCAGATGTGCCCCATGGACCATGGACTTCCCAGCCTCCAAAACTGAAAGAAGTTAATTTCATTTCTTTATAAATTACCCAGTTTTAGCAGCTGGTTGCAACTGTTTTCTGTTATAAGTAACAGAAAACAGACTAATACAGTTACCATTAAATTTACTTATAATAATACTTTCTGGTGCCTTATTTTTTAAAAATCATTTTTAATAAATAACGATGGCATTCAACGGAAATGTATTTGATCTTATGAAGGAATAAGTACGCTACAATTCAGTTTTTAAAATAGCAATCTGTTTTTACACACAAAATCCAAAATACCCAATATGATTTGGTTTATATCACATAAAAAAAAATTTCATGCTTGGAAAATTGTTTGCTCCACAAACTGACATCTGTTTCCCCCTAAATAACACAGCATAAATGAATATGGGTGTGCACAGACTGAAAATGTTGCTGATCCTTGAGAACGGAGACCATATCTTAGTTAGCTTTGGATCCCTACTTGGGTCCTGACATGTAAATGATATTTAATGAATGGACAAAATTACACTGTTATACAGTATCCAGTCAGTATAACATTCAATTCAGAAACATAGTGAATATTCATCTATTCCAGTTACAAGCAGTGTTAGGTGCTGACGGAAAAGTTTTGATTTGATTTTCTCCAGTCAGTTATTTACCTCTTAAAGTCATTTTTATGGTCAAAAACTCATTCATGAAATGCCTTGCCAATGTCATGATCTAGTTTCTGGCTGAAGAATACAGTGGAGTAAACTTTATATAAAAGGCAATCTAGCCTCTAGTTCAATTTGAATGCTATCTTAGTGCGGGGTGCAGATTGGATTCTCCAGAACGCAGGCTTGGAGATGGAAATTAGTGTGCAAGAGGTTTATCAGGCAATGTCTTGGGGATCAATTCTCTGAAAGGTAAAGTCAAGAAGCAGCCCTGTGAGGAGGAGAAGCTGAGTGTTGATGCAGCCTCAATGCAGGTCTCAACCAATTATATAGGAAGTTCCAGAGCAAGAATGAAACTTGAGTTGTCTCAGGTTGGGGATAAGGTTCCCATGTTATTCAGTAGATGTGGATATCCCCAGAAGGGGAATGTGATCTTGGGTCATTATTTTTTTTTCAGCAGGTGCAATCTCCTTAGGAAGCTTGCAGCTGAGGCCTGTCTCAGGCAGCATTTGCAGAAGATAAGGAAATGTCTGAAGGGGGTTGGGGCATGCATCACATTGCCTACCACAGTGAGTCAACAGCCAGAGCTAGACCTAAGTATGTAATGACCTCTGGCTGATTAGAACAGTAGCTGGCATGCTGATAGCCAATTTCTAATTTAGATCACTGTTATCTATTGTTGCTGCAGTTCTCTCTTAGGAATTGTGTCAGCATGGTCATGAAGATCACCAAATCATATGTTCAGCCATTATTTCTAAGAATTCTGGGAGAAGGTAACATCAGCCATTAGTTGGGGAACATTCATCAATTTGCAAAGCTTGGTGCAGACTGTGGCTGGTACTAGGCCACACTGCAAGGTGGCAGGGAGGCATGGGGACTGAAATCTAGCCTATGTTCAACTTTGCAAGCCTTGTCCTGGTGACAGTCTGTGTCTGCCCAGAGAAACGGGTTGTCTTGTTGCAATCTGCCTGCCATAAGGGTGGCATTTTCTAGCTTATACAAAGGTACTCTGTGTTCTAGCAAGGACTCAATCCTTATTGCTTATTCTGGCTTTCACAGAAACACTGTGAAAGGCATAGACACCCCATTTTAGTCCTTTTCTTTTCTTTTTCAGATGCTGACAATGACCATGTTTGCAGTGGTGAAAGAATTCCATTTCTGTACTATCAGTCTAATGGGTTGTGTATTGTCAAGACTTACTATATTGAACATATGCATAGATCACATCATAGTCTTATTTGTGCCACTTTACAAAACAACTCTAGAAAAAAACATGGCAATAGATAATGAATTTTATTAATCAACTAGCACTCTAAATTATTGTTTGTTTTTAGAACACCTTAAAATTTCTAATATTAAAATCCATAGAATTAGGAATTTATAAAGTAAAATTTTGCAAGAAAAATATTAAGTGGTTATTTCTATTTATCTTAAAAAGTCAACATTTTCATGAGTTATACTAAACATGTACCCATTTAATCATATTTCTTGCCATAAATTTTAATCTGCATTTCCACTATTTGTCATACTGCTGGCTCTAAAAACAAATATAATACTTAGTAAATAATAATGATAAAATATGCTTGGAATTTTAAAAGTTTTTGTCTGCATTCTCATTTGTTTACATACATGAAATTATATACAGAAACAATCCATTTACAGTTCTTCAGTTCAAATCAGAGAGTATTTAGGTAACAGTGCCACCTATTGCTGTAAAGTTAAAGTAGCCGTATTTGTAAATATTCCCTTAGTATTTGATTCTACTATTCTTATTTTTCTGACTGCTACTGTTACCCTAAGTTTTCATTTTGATTGTAAATTAATAGATAATTTCAAGTAATTTAAATATGTGAATGTTTTCATGAACATTACATTTAAAAAGGGAGATTTATTTGAATGTTTAAATGTATAATATTTCAAGAATCAATATATAAATAAAATAATTTAGGCTGGAATGTTTTTCTGTCTTTGAGAACCAGCATTACAGTAAACTATGACAGAAATCTATAATTTGAATTAAATTTTATATAATTATCAAGAATAAATAAAGTGTTTGATTTCATTTGTGACAAATTATACTTAAATATGTTCAAAATAGATCATTGGAAAAAAGAAATCAAATCATCTTTGCTCGATAAAAATTTCTTTAAAAAATTGATCATAGCATTAAATCTGGATTTGCCTAAGAGTATTTAAATTGCAATAGTTTGCACACTTTTTTCCTATTTTGTAATAATAGAGTTCACGATTCACCGAAAATATATATTCATATAAATTGTCAAATGCCTATTTTTAATAAAATATTATATGTGAATATCTTTCTGAATGTAACTACATTTTTTATACGCATACGAATAAATGTTTATTTGATTAACTAATTTTGAAAGACTACCAGCTCATTTAGGTATACATAATTATAGCTTTAATTGTATATTAGTTTTTATATTGTGATTTTTTTGGCTTATTCATTATTGTATATAAAAATAACTGCACATGGCATTATTAATAGTAAGACTGTCTAAAAATATAAAGAGAAGTTCTTGAATTATCCAGCAGCAAAATCTCCAATGAAGTTAAATAAAAGAAAAGCAGAATTTTCTTTACATCCCCAAAAGGTTTGAGGTATAAAGTGGTAATTATAGAATCTGGAATTTAAAGATACTTTATATGAGCAAAAGAATGGGTGATTTTTAACATATGCCTTTTGGTCCTTAGGGATGATGTCCTAAATCATAAATTTCTAATACCTAATTATATAGATTATATGGCTTTTGAAATTACAATTACTAGAGTTTGTATATAATCTTTGTAACTTAAAAATAAAAATTATTTAATCTTTCAATTATATCTTTTAATTTTTATATTAAATCTCATTGAACTGTCTTGTTGATTGTCTATGTTTATACAATAAACAATAATGTCCTTAGATCATCTCTATTTGTGCTATTTAAATTCAAAGTAAGCATTATGAATACTATGTAAAATCTGAATATGCTGAAATACTGAATTAGCTTAATATTACTGAGTTACTGAGTGCTTGTATAGCTGAGCATAAGAAAACATTCAAGTTTAGTGAAAATATGGCCAATTACATATCTAGGAATGTAGGAAATACATCTTTTTTTTTTCCTGGAATTTTAAATTATTTGTGCTATCAGAAAAATATAATAAAGACTCTTACACACCAGGAACTTGTTCACGGCTATATCCAGAATATCTAGCACAGCTCTTGGAACATAGTAGGTGGAAAAAACTATTTATAAGAATGTTACAAGAATAAATATAATTACCAGTTGGCCTTAGAAAGATAAAAAAAAATTAATTTTTGTGTCTCTAATTGGTCTTCTTATTCAATGCAAATGATTATTTTAAACACAGTTTCATTCAAGTATAGATTGTGTTCAGAAATACATTAACTAAACCTTGCAAAACAGTAAATATTTTGAGGTACAGAAAAAAAATTTGTAAGAGATCTGACCACTGTTTCAAAAATTCTTGTTTTACACTATACACGTATATGTATATATATATAAAGGACACTGAAAAATCATTGAAAATCAATATCTTCACAAACTTTCAAAAATTTCTCATCTTTGGAACAATTACTATATTTCAATAAAAAAAAATCAGAAAATAGAAAGAATAGTCAAGGGGAACTGTGGAAATGTTTTCTAAACAACTATTTTTAAATACCCTAATCCAACTCTGTAATATGAGGCAGCGCATGAGAAACATTGTTTATATAAATCATGTATTATTGTCAATAAAAGTAAAGAACACTAATAATGTATATTAAAAATAAAAATAACATGTTTGCTGGAGAAAAATAAGCATAAATTTATGTATATAGACTGAACTTGATAATTAGTAGAATCTGAGTGGTTTGGCTTATTTTGTACTGTTGGAATTAAAATAAGTATTTTGTATAAAGATGTTCAAGGTCTTGAATTTAAATTTTGGGGTCGTGCTGCTCTATATAAGATTTTCATTAGGCTATAATTCAATCTAGGATGAGGGTAGGGATGGGTGTGCAATTAGGTCTAATGTTTAATTATTTGTCTTGGCTTCCCCACATAATCTGCTAAGAATGCAGACTAGGAAAGCAAGTTAGAATGCAAGGATAGGATAGTTAAAATCTATCCTCAACAGCTAACATCATCACTGCTTTTATGTCTTGGCTTTACTAGATCATTGCTTTAAATGAGCATCAGAAAACCAATGGAGCTTTAGTCTCCACATTACCTTTTCCTCATATTCATTTTCAATTTTTTTTGCATGTCATCATTTTAATGTAAATCTTTCTTTTTCTTTTCAGTGAAATGAAATGATTAAGTAATTCTGCATTTTGCATGATTAAAGATGACGGATAAGCTTGGGTGGATAAAAATCAAGGCTCCTAACAGAATCTGTGCACCTCACATGTCAGAATCCTTCTAGCTTGCTCACTGTTAATGACAGGAAAAATTAGCATGTCTGTGGGTAGCATAGGAAGAATCAGAAGATAAGGAAACTATATCATTTTTTACCGAAATTTAAATGCTTTCATTTTTTTGCTGTAATTAATCTCCAGCATAAAGAGTATAAATTAAATTTATGTTACATCCTAACCACAATGTAGCCTCAAATAAAACTGAAAAGGCAGCACTTATTTAACAATTGTTTAATAAGTGCATAGATGTAAGCAAATGTAGGAAACAGAGAAAAAACTAATGCAAGGACATTTACAGAATCGCTGATGATATAAAAAATCGATTGCTATAATAGCACCACTTTGGTCATTTCCTCATAATGACTTAGGAAAAACACAAATAAAAATAAAATTAACAATATCTACCATTTTATTTTTCACAACTCCTTTATCTTTCATCTTTGCATAGTTCACTTAGGCTTATCAATTAGAATGAAATTATTATAAGAGAGCACATACATACCGTCATTGTTTCTAGATTCAAGAACTGAAATGATGCTAAGAATTGGGCTTTTGGCCCAGCATGAACTAGCCTCTGTGTTTAATCTGAATTAGTAAAAATGTAATGTTAAAGACCAATGTTACTTTTTAATTTTAACATTTTTAAGGAGTTGCCCATAGTTTTCTCAGTCAGTCTTAGTTTTACGAAATGAAAAACATTAGTTTTAAGCAGAGGCCCATGATAACAGTAAAATACATCCTGCTTTAGCTTTGCCATCCCGAACCATACAGGATTTCCTGACCCAAGTTTTGTAGACGTCTGTATCATGGTAGCTCTATGTTTCTTTTTTGACAAAAGAAATTACTATTCTTTGAATTTTTTTTTTTTTTTTCTGAGTATGTTCTGGATGGCAAAATTTGGGCCATGAGATGCTAATTTCTAACCTAACACCATGACAGCAATCACAGCTATCACAAGGATGGAATAAAGAGAGCAATCTAACATCCAGGGATATGAGTTTCTCATCAGTGGCTGGCAGACTGCCGTGAAGGCTTACAGTAATCCCATTGGACAGCCCTGGTTGATGAAGACTGGGAACAGGCAGCCACAATGTAGGGAGTTCACAATTGCAAGCATTTGTCCATCATTTAAAGCTATATGAGAAGTGGAGAGTATTCATCTGAACAACAAGCTGTAATTTTACTGGAGTAACATTTACACAGTTTTTAACCCATTAACTCCTTCTTTCCTTGTACACATTGTCGTTCTTGTTTTATAAAATACCTCTCTAAAAAGCAACATGAGAACACCTAACACAAGCTTATCTGTTAAGCTGTGAAAACCTGCCATAAAAATAAAAGCTTTTGTTTGGAAACAGCATCGGTGAGTGACATTTCTAAATCTCAAACTTGGCAGTTTTTTGATAGTTTCCTCTTATGAGGTGCTTTTAGTACTTGAAATTCATTTTTAGCATATCACAAGCATATCTGGGTTGGTATTCAGCTTTTTTTTATTTTTTATTTTTTATTTTCATGTGTGCTGAGTCTGGTCTGACCATCTATTACTCCAGCCTGAGATATTACCAAAATGTAATAATTCAAGTTATTATAGTGTTACCATGCACACAGAACCGTCTCTCTGTGTGTGTGTGTGTGTGTGTGTGTGTGTGTGTGTGTGAGTGTGTGTGTCTTCACTTGTATTGTACAGAAATATTGTAGACTTTTGCAATATGCTTCTTATTTGCTTCTCTTATTACTTTAGAAATTGGGCATTTCAAGAAAAAGAAACGATATGTTTTGTTATATTAAAAATAGAGAATGATAGTTATGAAAAGCAAAAAGAACTTCACCTTTTAAGAATGTTAGTGGTTAAATTATCTGGGGGTCATTTTGAATGGAAGAGTTTGCCATTATCTAAAACTCAGAATTAGAAAGTTAGGGGTTGCTAACTTAAGTTAGGGTTTCCTCTCAATTAATATTACATATAGTCTACATTTTTCCTCTTCTAGTTAAAAAATAAATAAATAAAGTATTTATATATTATATTATAGCCAATATCCACTTTCTACCCAGTGTTCAAAGAAAATCTGTTTTTATCTCTACAGCAATGGTTATTTCTTGCCACCATTGTTTCTCACCCCTATCTTACTTTTCCCATTTAAACCCACAGAAAAATCCTATGATCATATAATATTATAAGCTTTTACACTTTGGTCTTCAGGTCCACATTTCTTTCTCAATAAATCCATTGAAGACTACAGCAATTCTGCTTGCCTACTAATCCAACCATTTTATGACATCAAACCAAACCTTCTATTTGAAATCAAGGTCATTGCCTATTGCATGGCAGCAGCAATAAACCCAGAGAATATCAGTGATTCTTTAAAAAATTAGACATATTAGTGGGACAAAGATCATATTCTCTGCTATCTATTGTATTACAGGAATACAAGAACCCAAAAGATACACTGGCATTGAACCACAGCATGCCTGGCACACATAGGTCCTCCCTAGTTCCTAAGCGAGTTTGCTCTTTTTGTGAAGATGTTGCTACAACACAATGTCTGTGAGGCCTAAAGAAACAATTTCTTATTTAAATCGGATCTAGAATCCTCAAGGATAGCCAAATAGTACTGCAGATGCCTCTAAAAGTGTTTTCTATTCACTTGCCTATGCTCAATCCCAATACCCTTTGGGATTCAGAATTAAACTTAAATTTCCAAAACCTGATTATACTAAAGATGATCAGTAAATAATTGCACATTATCAGGTTTAATTCAAAGTCCTTCTTATCTTAGCACACAAGGCCCCAACCTCTCTTTTTAGTTTTTTAAAGCTTTTTATTGTAAACTAAAACATAGATCCAGAAAACTACACACACAAAAATAGTATAGCTTAGTGAAATGTTGTAGGCAAACCTCTTGTAATGCCAATCCAGTCAAAAAATAGATCTTTTCCATGTCAGAAGCCCCTCCACATGCTCCATCCCAATGGGAGCCCACCCTACTTGTATTTGTTTACAGTTTTATCACCTAAATGTGCATGCAGCCCTAGTCACTATACTATGGCCCTACCAAAATTTTTATTTGATATATTTAAGTCTTTTAAAAAAATCTTTAGATTCCCCTGCTTCATCTCTTTCTTTTTTCACACAATTTTTCAGATGAAGAACATACAACTCATAGTACCTTAAAGAACCTACAAACATTCAACCTGACTTTGTCAGTCTAGATTTTCTGATTGCAAACTCATGGTGCAATTTACCATGTTCCTCTGTCCTCTATAGCTGTGCTTCCTGAAAAATGGCCATTGTATCTAGAGACTTGACCAATCTCAGGTCGGATATCTTTTATGGTGTGTTCTTTCATTAGAAAGGCACAAAATGTCTTTTTTCTTTTGTTGATATTGGCAGCTGGAATGCAATGGTCCATGCATTCACTGGGAATAGCAAAAGAGTGGTATTCTAATTCTAGGATTTTGTTTTTATTTATTAGCTTAACTAATTTTATAACTTTACCTCTGTAGGGTAGAGTTCATGTACAGCTGACCTCAGAAAGCTCTCTTTTTATCTCTTGGGAAACCTGGATGTCTAGCTTTGACTCTTGACCAAGATAACTGTAGTGGGACTTATGATTCTGTTTAAAATCTGAAACTCCGCTGGTGACCCCCAAACGCCAGGCCAGTTTGCTTACTGGTGGTTTTAAACTGACATAATGGGTTAGACAGCCTGAATTATTATGTGAAAAGAGGGGAATAAAAGACCTTCTGGAAACTTCTGCCTTGAGCCCTTCTGGAGCCAGGATTCATTGCAGTCTTGGTGATTCGATCCAGAGATGTTTATCTGTGTTTGAATAAGAACCATGGAGAGCTTGCGACTGAAAGTCTCCTGGATCACAATGCCTGCCTGCACGCTGTTTCTTCTGATGTACCATTCCCTTTGACTTTAAATAATAGCCTTACATGAGTATGTTTTGAAAAATCTAATGAATCTTTTCAAATATTTAAAATTAAGAAATATTTTCACAGATTTCCGTGCCCCTCCCCCCACTGCCCCGACACAGTATGACTTACTAGTTTTTTCTCCCATGACTTAGCTCATATAGAAAGGAAGGATGAATTTTGGGTTTTTTTCCCCTCTAATTTAGCCAGTTTTCAAGATAATGAATTTGTTTTCTCAATAAGTAACCAAATTTTTAGTATATATTTTAAATTTGTTTCTTTAAACATATTGAACAAGTTTAGATTAATTACAACGTTTACGCTCACTGAGGCTCAAATTGTCCCATTTATCCCAGTGGTTTCGGACACATTCCATGCTCTCTGGTATGTCAAGATGTACCAGGGTCATCTTTTGCATTTCCTGCCTCTGACTTGGTGTATTAGAGTTCTCCAGAGAAACAGATCCAGTGTGATAGATAGATAGATAGATGATAGGTAGGTAGGTAGATAGATAGTTAGATAGTTAGATAGATAGATAGATAGATAGATAGATAGATAGATAGATAGATAACAAGAATATTATTAGGAGAATTAGCTCACATGATTATGGAGGCTAAGTCCCACAATAGGCCAGCTGAAAGCTAGAGAACCAGAGAAGCCAGTATTGAGCCTCAGTTCAAGTCCGAAGGCTTCAGAACCAGGGAAGCTGATGGTGTAACTCACAGTGTGAGGCTAAAGGCTCAAAAGCCCAAGGATGGGGGTGCACTGGTGCAAGTTCCAGATTCCAAAAGCCAGAGATCCTGGACTTCTGATGTCCAAGGGCAGGGGAAGAAGGGTGTCTTGACCATGAAAGAAGAGCAAGAATTCTCCCTTCCTCTACTTTTTTGTTCTATCCAGGCCCCCAGCTGATTGGATAGTGCCCACCCACATTGAGGACAGATCTTTCCCACTCAGTCTGCCTGTTCACGTACCAGTTTCTTCTGAAAACACCCTCACAGACACACCCAGAAGAAATGCTTTACCAGCTACCTAGGTATCCCTTAATCCAGTCAAGCTGACACCTAAAATTAACCTTCCCACGTAGTATCAACCCTTACAGTAGTCCCTCCTTATCTGAGGTTTCGCTTTCGATGGTTTTAGTTACCATTGTATGGAAAATTCCAGATATAAACAATTCATTAATTTTAAGTTATGCATCGTTTTGAGTAGTACGATAAAATATCATATTGTCTGAGATGTGAATCTTCCCTCTGTCGATGCTGCAGAGGCCACCCATCCATTAGTCACTCAGTAGCCATCTCAGTTATCAGATCGACTGTCAAGATATCACAGTACTTGTGTTCAAGAACACCTAGTTTTACTTAATTGTGACCCGAAAGTGCTGGAGTAGTGATGCTGCAATTCGGATATGCCAAGAAGAAGCGGTAAAATATTTCCCTTAAGCAAAAAAAATGAAAGTTCTCCACTTAAGGAAATAAAATAAGTATGCTGAGGTTGCTAAGGTCTTTGGTGAGAATGAATCTTCTATCTGTGAAATTGTGGAGAAGGAAAAGAAATTTGTGCTAGCTTTGCCGTTGCACCTCAAACTGAAAAAGTTATGGCCACAGTAAGTAAAGACTTTTATTACAGTATATTATCATAGTTGCTCTATTTTATTATTAATTATTGTTAATCTGTTACTTTGCTAAATTGATAAATTAAATTTTACCATAGGTAAGTATGTATAGGAAAAAACCCAGTATATCTTGGGTTTGGTACTCTCTGTGGTTTCAGACATCCACTGGGGGTCTTGGAATGTATTCCCCATAGATAGGGGGGGACTACTGTGCTCCAGAAACACAGTCTGGGTCCTGGGAATGCTCACAGCTACTGAGTAAGTCATTGTCTCTAGGCCTTTACAATGAACAGAACTAATAATTAAATAAATAAATAGATAAATATTAAATATAATTTATGAGTTTACACTTGTATATTGAATTCAAAGTCTGGACTATAGGGTGTTACTTAACAAACCTCTCTATGTATTTTCCCCCAAATTGAATAGACAAGGCACTCTGGGGAATATTTGAAGAGATTTATATTAAAAGGGGGGGATAACAAAGGTTTGGATATAGAGGAACCACAAAGGTTAATACAATGACCCAGAGCTTTTTCCCAGTGCACTATTACCAAACCTAAGTAAAAATGAATGAGAATGGGAGCGTAGTTTTTGAAACCTAGAAGCAGAAAGAGTTGTGTACAGTCAGTCATCTTGTTAGGAAACTTCAGCAAGGTCAAGGGACACCACAGCCAGTCTAAGGGAATCTTGTAAGGTGGGAGCAGGAAAACTAGCCCCTGATCTCACTCTCTTCCCTCCTGACATTCTTTCAGAGCTCTGCACTTGATGCATCCAGATATAATTAGACAGAGTAGGAGGCCTGCTGCTGCAGTCAGTAAAAGAGAGGGAGAGAAGGTGGATCTAGGGATGCAAATGAAGATGTTTATACTATCAATCTGTTTGATCCTCAGAATTCACCCTGATCTTTTGTCCCCATGAAAGGTTTATGTCCCAACACAGAGGATGTACAAAATCCTATCAACTGTTAAACCATAGAGTCATGACAGTGTGGTCATACACCCTACCACACAGATCCACCCTAGAACTGCTTCTTTCCACAACACGTATTTTCTCCTTTACCACTGCCAGCACTTTGTCTGAATGGGGTACTTTACCTTGCAGGATGAATTCAAACTTTTTTCCTACAATTTCTGAACTCTTCTTCTTGTATTTATTTGGCTGAATGGCTCTCTATTGAAAAGGACTATTGAGGAAATGAGTCATCAGAGATGCCTCAGTAATATTCCTGGATTTCAAAAGGATCTTTCTTTGTTACCATTATGTAGCTGCAGACCAATTTCCTTCCATCGTAGTTGAAATCAATTACTATGGTCAGTGCTGTGATCAACCACCTTCTTAGGCTTCTCTTTTTTCTTTTTCTTTTTTCCAGGTCCAAATGAAGGAGAGAATACACTGAAATCATGACCATTTTCTCTGGAAGAAGCTTTCTCTCCCTGGGCACTAGGATCTCCAAACATATCAAGTCTGAGGTTGTAGGGACAGACATCAGGGAAGAAAAACATGGAGAACTGACCCAAATGTAAAAACAAAGATATCTGGTAAAGTCCACATTATATGTATTATTTTATTGTCTGTTTTATATACTTACTATATTTGCCAATAACTATTCATCAAAGGTGATATTACAATTGCTGAAAAATCCATTACATGAATATGCCACAAATAATATACTCAATTAGTAAATAATCTCTTTTCTGTTCATTTTAGCGCTTTGGGGATATTTTGTAAAATTGCTCTCTAGAAATATGGCCCCACCTTACACTTCCTCCAACAACATTTTTTTTACACTCTTGCCAATATTGAAAGTACAGGCAGATCTTGATTAAAAGTGTGGGCTCTGTTGTCAGAATTCCTGGCATCAAAACCTGACTTCACTACTTATTAGCTTTATGACTGAAGGCAAGTTACTTAACCTGTCTCAGCTTCACTGTTGTGTAAATAAAGTCGGTCATCATGATGTCTACTTATAGGTTTTGTTAGAAATATTAAACAGAATGCTGAATGTTTAAAACAGTATCTGACATATAGAAAGCACTCAATAAATTTTGGCTGAATAACAGTGGGTGTTATAACTCTAAAAATTTATCTTTTCCAATTTGGTGAGTACAAAAGTTATTTATTATTGTTTTAACTTAATTTCTTTAATAATCAGCTTGAAGTTTATTTTTCTTTTCCTCACAGATGATTTAAGTTTATGCTTTGTACACATTATTTTGACAGTGTTTATTTTAAATATTAAGGAGGGCATTTTCATATTAGGGATAGTTTGTTTACCATATGTGTTTTAAATTTTTCTCAAGTAATCATTTGGATTTTAGTTGTGTCCATGATGATTTTAACAAATAAACAATTTGCACATTATAGATAATTGATTCTACCATTTAAAAAAATGATTTCTAACCTTGTTATCATTCCTGGAAAGGCTTTCACCATCCAAAACTGCATAAATAATCTTCAAATTCTCCTAATACTTTTGTAATGTTCTTTTTTACACTTATAACTTTAAAACTCTGCAGTTTGTTTAGATGTGAGTTGTGAAGTACAGAATCTTTTTTTTTTTTCCAGAATGACTAAGACATATTTTGTACAATCCATAATATTATCACTGATTAGAATTGCATCCTTACTGTATGTGAAACTATTTATGTAAATATAATTTAGAACTTTCTATTGTTTCAACCATATGCCTCTAGCTTTCTAATAAATGCAAATATATGATAAGCTAAGAATTCCCTTAAAATTAATTTTTAACAATTTAATTAAATATTTTGTAAAATGGTGTTTTAAAGGTATGTAGGCCATAAACCATTTGAGGTTCCTGGAATTAATTTATTGAAATGTGGCAAACATTTTAAAGACAAAAATAAAATAGAAAAATATTAGACTTCATTATGTGTACTTGTATTTAGGGTGAATATTATTTTACAAATCTTTGTTTTTGTTTCCTTTTGTATGTGTGCATATGTGTGTGTGGACTGAATCCCAATTCTAAATCCAAAAAGATTGAAAGCCACTGTTGTAATATAAATTCCTCCAAATAACATTGGAATTTTTTTTTTTTTTTTCAAATTTCAATACCCCTCACCAAAATTTTTCCATTGGGATTTCTACTGGCATTATTTCAAGCATCACCATCTTTACTTTTCATTTTGAAAGGCAATTTCATCCAAAGTAGTCTGCAGACTCAATCCATTCCCATGACATTTTAGTATTTTTTCAATGTGTTAAAGAAATCTAGTTTGGAACTAATATGGATTTGTCTTCTGTAATTTCTTCTCTGCATCTCTCTGAATTTTATTCACTACTTGGTAAAGTAACATTTACTTATATTGGTTTTACAGCTTTCCTTTGTTATCAAGGAACACTTATTCCATCGGCATGTGGGTGAGAGCCATCTCCCATGGCATGTGGGGAATATTATACCCCATCCTTGACCATTTTTATTCTAGAATTTAAAAAGCAACTGGCATATCACTGGGATAGACAGATAGTAAGAAAAAACTGAATAACATTTTGCCCACACTAAGAAATTGAGGAAGTAAGGCTTTTATATGTTACTCGGTGTTACAGAAATGTGTGATAGAAAAACAGCGATGCAATCACAGTTTCTTATAAAGTGGGCGGTCATAGATTGCCTGAGCTGAATAAAGGCACACATACTTAAGAGGGCACTTCACTAAGTTAGTAGAAAAATGGAATTAAAAAGTAATACAAATGTTTCTATGAACTTTTAAATTCTTGGTAGTACCTTTACCAACATCAAAGTATCAGTTGCATATAAGATGTGCCCAGTATTGTGTTAAGAACTGTATATGTATTATCTTATTTAAACCCACCTTGTGAGATTTAAAGTTTCATTGTACAAATGAGGAAACCCACACTTATGAGTTGTGAAACTACCTAAGGACACAAAGCTATGTGACACAATGGACACATGGCAGATCCAGTCCTGGAAATCAGATTTGCTGATTCTTAAGCAACTCAATGAGTTTCAAGAGCTCCATCATTCTGAAAACAACAGACAGAGAGAATTTTTCTTTCAAGTCCCATAGTCCCTTGTGTCCCTCAGTGTTCTCATAGGGAGGAGTGGATCCTGGTTCTTTACCACCCCCATTTACCACCATGCCGCATTCTGCAGCAGTGACACCAGCTCTCTTTACTCTAGGTACAATGGCTTTCTCTCTTTTTCTTGAATTCATATTTTTCATTCATATAACTTTTTGAGAGAATAAATGATTCATCTAATTGAACTTCATATACAGGACAAAACAAGACAAGTTGAATGTTTTCATTTTTTACTTTGGGGAAAAAATAAGCTTTTAGTCAAATCAACTTAAGAAACAGCTTGAATTGCAAGATAATACTGCTCCTATAAGTAATTGCTTATGTGCCTGTCCTATTCATAGTGGAAGAGCTATGATTTATGAACATTTTTATTTAAAGTATAATCTTGGATTTATTCCAAATAATTGTCATCTTTGAAATGTTGTCAACCTGGGCTAGCAACAGGGATGCCAGAATTAAAGTATTATATCAGCTCACCACATGGTCCGCCCATTGGGCTCAAGTACATTTTTATCTGTCTCTCTTTTATCACATATTTCCTTACTTCACATTTATATTTAATCCAGTGACTTCTGTGATTTCTTTTATACCAGAGAGCATGTAAAACACAAGAGAAAATGAGTAGACATATTCACTTAGCAGGAGCTTTCTTGATGCTTCTCTCTTTCTTTCTCTCTCTGGCTGAAACTCCATTAGGCAAAAGTGCCCCCGGTATTAATCTAAGATGATTAGCTGTGAAGTGGAACAAAAAGGAAAGCCTGGGGTGGAGCCATCTGAAGGAGGGAAGATACAGTAGAGCAGAAGGATCAAGAAGAACATGAATTTAAGAGGCAAACTTTCAAATAATACAGGAGCAGAAAATAATGTTAGCTACATCTGCAAACCAAATGGGAATGTATGTATATATATACACAAACAGACTTCAAAAAATTCATGGCAAGATTTGTATTATATTTTAATTCTATTTTTTTCCAGAAACTTTCTGAAGTACCTTTGTATGTGTATGTATATGTGTGCATGGTATATATATATATATATATATATATATATATTACCAGCCTTGCATTAGCTGTGCATAGAGCTCAGAGAGCAATGTCAGCACAGTTCCGTTCAGTTTTTTCACTATTTCCTTTTAAAATTTTCTGACTTCCTGACTTCTTTTCTCCTATACCTTCCCATATCTTATTCCTATAATATGTCATTAATGTTGTGTTAGAGGTAGCACTGCTTGCCAAATATATGATGTGCTGCCCTAAATAATCCAGCCTCCTTTGCAACTGCATTAGGTCATGAGACAACTACAGCCAGTACTAATTTATCACAGATGACTTGCTTCATTTCTAGGCTAAATGTTTAGGAGCTAGTGTACCACCTCCCTGGGGAGAGAGTAACATTATGTAGGGAACCTGGATCCCTGAGTCATCAGGTGGAAGAGGGGCTCTACTGACTGACAGCAGACTTCCCTTGAATAATTATTAAGAGTTGTGTATTAAACTACTGAGATTCTGGGGTTAATTTGTTCCCACAGTATAATCTAGTTTATACATTAAGCTACATTTTAAATTAGTGTGTACACTGGTACTCACTACTCATATACTAATTAAACAGAAAGAATACACAGGCCATACTTTAGAAAACCAGGATTTTATTGCTGTCTCTTCTACATTCCTTCAAAAACTATGTACAAAGTGCCTACAGTGTTTTAATAATAGTTTCATATATGCTCTAGGAATTGTGGACAATACAGATAAGATCCCTGTTCTCAGAAGAGGTCAGTCAAAAATTAATTAAATAAGTAAGTTAGGTAATTCAGAGATTTATAAGTGCTGTAACAACAATACCACAATTATATGAGAGGGATGACTAGAGTAGTTAAGGGAGGCCTCTTTGCCTCAGAGTTAGGACATTAATGAAATGAAGGAGCTACTGCAAGTTTTACAGAGAGGTCTTTGGTTATGCATGATCTTACTGCTTTAAGGAACAGAAAGAAGTTCAAGGTGATTGAGCATCAAAGCATAGTGAACCTGGGGAGAGTAGTACTAGATAAGACCGGAAAGCAATGTGTCTTGAGTCTGCCGTAAAGATTTGCAGTTTCATTCTAAACCCTATGAGGAAATATAGAAAAATTTAAGTAGGAAAATATCTCAATCCCATTTACATTTTCATAAGCTCATTCTGGGCATGGTGCAGAAAATGGATATATCGTTAATACAGAACTGACCAGACTCACTAATAAATTAGATGTGCAAGGTGAAGAAATAAAGAAACCAAGAATAACTACTATATCTAGGTGGGGCAACTGTGTGCATGGTGCAAAATGGAGAGGGCTGAGAGAAAAAGTGCTTTCAGATGGGATTTATGATGCCTCTTAGACATCCAAGTAGAGTTGTTTAATAGGAAATTAGAAAAAAAAATACTAGAGCACAGTGGAAAAGTTAGGGTAAGAGGTAAAATTTGAAAACCTTCTTATCAAATTTCATTTCATAGCATTGGATTGAGTAACATGACTTAGAGAGAAGCTTAGTTAAGAAGAGGAGTGGTCTGAGGATAAAGTCCTGGAATATTCAAGCATTTGGCAATTCAGGGTCTTAATTATTCAATCTCTTACTCTACTTCAAAACAGGCTGCTCTAAGCAGCTAAAAGCTTCATTTTGAAGGGATCCATAAGGAGTGGTCCTAGTGAAAATTTCTGGTATCGTGGTAAGCCATGAGGAGAGACAAAATCAGTAAGAGAACACTTCTGAAAAATCTACAAATCACACAGCTTAGGTGGTTGCTTACTCTATCTGTAGCCCTAACTTAATTAAGAAATTGTCATTTAACACAGAGACTCTTCATGATATGGTTCAACATAGGGAAAGTAAGGGCAAACCACTTCCTTTAATATATACTGGGACTACAATCATAAATTTCAAATAAATTATCACCCTGACACAAATCTTGATTGGGTTTCCACGAATAGCCCACTAGTGAAATATGCACTTGGCTAGTCAAGGAAGTGATAAGGGGGCCACAGAAATGAGTAATTGTTCTAAGAGTGATCTGACCTATTTTGTTATATGGCTTGGGGACATCAGTCAAATTTTCTGTGTGTGTTTTGAAGCAAGTGCCTTGAAATAGCCAGCACCAAAGTTCCATTTGCCATCATCATGGCCCATATTCACAGGAAAACCACAATCATTGCTCACCAGGTAGCACAGGTATAGTTCTTATTAGTAACAAAAGAGACATCAGGGACAGGGGCAGAAGATGTCTCAATGAAATAATGATGATCAATTCTTGAAAACCTCCTCATGAATTCCAGAATGCCAGCAACTGCTTTCTATAGCACACTAAATACTGTATCTGAAGAAACTAGAAGATGTATAATAAAATGCCTTTATCACAGTCTTAGTTAGAATCTCATGAAGGATATTAGTTAGGAATTGTTTGGGGATGAGAAAAATTATTCACTCAATTTGTTTTGGTGATGTCCTACATATATCTATTAGATCTCTTGTAGATTTACTTAGCAAAAGTAGAGCGACAGGATGAACATGCATTGGTTTGATTTGTTATGAGCTATCTTAGTGCCACAGAATGAGTGCCACTTACACTGGATTATATATTTTGTGAGTATAGTTGCTATTATAAATTCAAAGAAGAGTAAAAACAATGAGAAGAGAAAAGTGAGTGTATAAAGGGAGCAGTGAATCCCCACCTCATACGAAGTCTTGGCTCCAGTGCTGCAGCAGTCCTCAAACCCATGTGAAGCTTAGGAGCCTAGTATTCAGTGTCCCTTCTCCAAAGCTTCTCCCATCCCAAACTTGGAGAAATGCATGCCTAATTTATTTATTAACTTTCCATGAGATCTACCATGTCCCTCCGTCATTTCCCAATCATGCATCTACCCTGGCAACCCCCATTCCCCTCTGCTTTCCCAGCTTGAATTAAGCTGGTTAAGAATTGGGTGATTTTGTATATAAATATACACACACATATATATACATATCCATTGCCAGACGTGGAACCTCTGAAAGCAAGATAATATGTGGGCTTATCCTGATAAATACAATAAAACCAGTCATTTTATCTCACACGTATATTTAGATTATTGTTTAATTTTGCCTGTACTTTCTTTTCATATATCAAGTACCTTCAGATAATCATTAAATTAATATTGTAATGTATTAAATATTAAGTACATGCTATGCCAGGAATCCCCTTATGATATACAAGGTATAGAGCAGTGAGAAAGAGAGACATGTTCTGTGCCCTCAAACAATGTATATTCTGGTGTTGGAAGCAGGAATTACATTTAAAGTTGCAATGAAATTGAGGACTGTTTTAATGTATAGAATGATTCCGGAACTCATTATAATTATCCTCAGAAGTATCAAATTATGGCCTATTTAATCTGTAAAAGACCTCTGGAGAACTAATTCCACACCCCCTCCCGAATTCTGATTCACACTAGGATATGTCCTGACTTTCAAATAAATTATTATGATTGAACCCTTTGCCTTCAAAGCAATCCACTTAGACATTTTTCTGACGTGCTAACATGTGTATTCTTTGATCCCCATCCATGTAAATCCTGAATGCACAACCTCAGACACAGTAGAAATATCGAATAAGGACTGTCCGCTAAATCAGGGATGGCATAGTAGTTTCAACTTAAATGCTAATCTGCACTTTGTTGAGAAAGATTATGGAGTCACATTTGAAATCAGCAAGAGAAAGGACCCATGAAAATATTTGTGACATGAACATAAGAAGGGGAGGAATGACTCCTGTCCATCATTTTTGTGCTACATTGAGCGTATCCTCTGTGACTAGACGGAGAGCTCCTCTACAAGACTGTGAGTTCCCTGAGAACTAAACAGTGTCCTATTTATTTCTGCACATATTTGGGGCCTTAATTACTTTAAAAGAGAGAGCAATTTTACATAGACTCTCTCCACTGACAATTATCACCAGGAAAGTTCTTTGTGATTAAGCTCTGTCCTACATTTTCTAAACAAATTGAAGAGTATTTGTAGGGAATTTTCCTAGAAATTTACCTATCACGCCACTCTTCATTCCCACATGATCAGACTGTCTCTCTCTCGTTCATATGATGTCTTTCACAATAATATTTTAATGCTCTTATCTTTGACATTCATATTCCACCCAGAAAAGATGATAATGCCAAATGCAAAAAAAAAAAAAACCCCCCCAAAAAACAACAAGTTATATCCAATTGGTTAGGTATAAATACATGCCATAAAAGGGGGACATTTTTCCTTCTCCTTTTTGACTATATATTCTCAACAATCCAAGTACTTATGGGATAAAAATCCATGGAATAGAGAGAAATAAGAAAAAATGCATACATTAATACTCTAATAAAACTCCTTATAAATCCCTGAAACTCTGATACTTTTCTATCCAGTAAAAACATCTTATTGGTATAAACATATGATTATTGAATTTTTCTCCTGAGCAAAATGGCAGATTATTTTGATATTTGTTCTAGTAAGATTTTTCTTTGTTTCTTAAGGAAAAGTTGTTTTCACAATGTTCTCTTTACCAGCACATTTCTTGGGTCTCCCTCCACCAGTGTACTGTTTGTTTTGAGCAACTTTTCGTTTTACATGTTTATTTGACACTTCTCTAAGTGCTTATAAAAAGCCTTTCAAATAATCATACCAGATTAAAATTTTAGAAGAGAATGTAATAGGTACTTTTGTTGGGGGTAGGGTGGGCAGCATTAAAAGAAAATTGTTAAAGTTGTCTATACCACTTACATTGATTCATGGTGAAAAATGTTTCTTAGTTTATTGTCCCCATCTGAAGAGCAAATCTATGCAGAAAATCTGATCAAAGCACATTCTTTAATAATGCATTCTCTCTCTCTATTGGCATTCTTGAGTTCTCCTGACTTTTACAGGAGAAGCCTAACATTAACAAATGGACTGATACTTAAAATGTACAAGCTTCACCTGAGTTTTTGGAAAGTCATTTGAATGGTGTCTGAGTTAAATATACTGTAGAAAAAAGTCTTTCCCAGTGATTTATGGAAGAAATGTAGATAAATGTAGACTGGTGTTTGTCTCTGTGCGTTTTCTTCTCCTCTGATAGAAAATTAGGACATACACCCTGCTGTGTACTGAGGTTGCACTTTAGCTACTGGTGACCCAGTGGATTGGTCATGAAGTGGCTGATTTGTGAGTGGTGAGTTTTCTGATTTCAGCACTAGCAAAGGTGTTCTAAGAGTGTTGTCTCCTCACTTGGTATTCTAATGACCTTTCAACACTGAATTGAGATAAAGCAACAGATGCTACTAATAGAATTTGCTTCAGGGAGGCCCATGGTGAATTGCTGACTTTACCATGAACTTTAGTGCTATATGACACTAAAACAAAGCTACAGTAAAGGAAACAAAAGTAAATAGGAAATAAATAGAAAATACAATTAAAAAAAAATCTGAATACACAGAGGCCATGTAAACCATTATGTGATTTAACATTCAACAATTTTGTTTGTTAAATATGCAACCAGGCTGGTGTCGTCTTAGATTTAATAAGCGCTATGGCAATGGGCATGTTTTTATGCTGCTTTGCAGTACTTAGGATGGTATTATACATTATAATAAACAAAATGCGAAAATGTCACAGTCGACTAAATTCCTATCAATTATGAACTTAATTTTTACACACATTTAATACTTATCTCATTTCAGACTTTGCTATAGTGAGAAATTTTCTTTTAAAGAAAAATGGTTTATACAGTTCACTTCCTGCCATAATCAAGGTCTTTCTAACCTGATATCTGAAGGTTATGCTTCAGTGAATAATTCAGTAGGTTAGTGAAACTCTGGCAGCAAAGAAAGTGCTAATCTTAGATAGAAGCTGTGAAGGATATTAAGAAACAATTGCAAAAAGTGACATATTTAATAGAGAAAGATTACGCTGTGCTACATCTATTTAATTTGAATTGAATAAATTTTGCCAGCATTTGATGAGATGCAGACTAGAAATTATGTGAAACTTCAGTTTCACTGAAGTCTGAGAGACAGAATAAAGGCCTTAAAAATATTTTATTGTGATCTTGAAGACTTCTCAGTCATTCAAGATAATTTTGAAGAAACTGAAAAAGAATTTCCTGTAGGACTTTATTAATTTGAATTAAAAAGTAAGAGGTAATAGAAGGTGTTTTCACAAAAGATAAATAAGGCCTGGAACTAACAGGAAACAGAGTCACGTGAGTCCTTGAAATCAGGGAATTCCTCCTGGACTGTGACTGAGTGAGACGGGCTTCCTTCTCCATTTTTCAAGGGAAATTTAGTTGATCTGGCTGAGACAACTCTGAAATTATGAATAATTTCAAGTGTGAAAAATGATAGGGGGCAGTGTGTGGCCTTCATCACTAAATAGATCCTCATATGAGCCCATCTCTGACATTTATAATTATCTTCTGTTGTGTATTCACCTGACATAATTTCTAAAAAAGAAAACAGAAATACTTCTAATGCTTAGCCCAACACTACTTAATTTAGAAACTTCAAAATGGCAAATTTATTAGCAAATTAACTTGAACATTATTTATCTCTGGGCAAGGTATCCACTGTAAAATGTCAGAGGACCTGTTCTCTCTACCCAGACTGTGTTCCATGAAAAGTACAAGTCCACATGAAACCATTTTGGGAAACGTGTGCTCCATCTTCTTCTTGGGTATTCAGAATATAATTTAACATATCAGAATAATCTAAAACGTTATGTAAAAAATTTAGAACAATACCTATAGATGGCAGCCTCTTAGTGTGTGGCAGGACATTACTGGTTTTAAAGGAAATCTCAAAATCAAACGAAGTAACTAGACTATTGTTAATATGCATTTATGAGCTGCAATAATACCATAGCAACTTTGAAACACTTAAATATAGTAGGCAGCCTTAGAAAACAAGTCTGCTGGGTTTCTGATCCCTTTCCTTCTTAGCTACATGGCAGATTGAGAAATAAAACCTTGCCTATTTAGTTACTGCTGTAGATGTGGTCAGTTTCTCTGCTCTCATCCCACAGACCTTAAAGGTTCAGTGTGTTCCTACCAACTTTGAGTTGCCAGCCAGCTTCATGTGGCCTCAGCATACATGAGGGGCTTTTTCCATGGCCATTTGGCCCATATGAAGCACTTGGAAGTGCTGGGGGAATCTATATTAGACCCCAGGATCCTTCAAGAAATGACTCTTGAGAATTGTGCGTAAATGGCGCAGCTCACTTGCCCATGGCCGGGATAGTTCTGAGATGAGTGCATTTTGCAGATTTTCCTTCAGGGATTCAGCCCACTTCCTTACTTCCCTTGTGGTGTTCCCTGTACTATCCAAATAATCTACCTGCACTTGAAGATTTGCCTAAACGTCTGCTTCCTGGAGAAACCCACCTAAAACACCTGAAATTTCTCACAGTGGGCAGGAGAAAGCTTGCATAGATTTTGCTGCCCTAATGCAAAAACAGCTTATTCAGGGATGCAATTTTCTTGATCAACCTGCTGTGAAGTCTAGGCTTTTGGCTGTAATTGTTAGGAGTTTCACTCGATTCCATTACCATTTCCTAAAAATCTTAAAGACTTATTTTGGGGGAACATTATGAAAATATTTTAAAAAATTAACTAGTTGAGAACTGAATCCACACTATATGCAATAGAAGAATTGTAATAAAATTGACACTTGAGTTTGAAATCATCTCATAGCTCTGAAATCAAAATGAGACAGTTCAAAGGCCTTCTCAAATGTCCTGAAATTCCCAGGGAAGAATGTAAATTCTCATACTCACCTTTGCCTCTGTGACCATGCTTTTAAGCACACCTTTTTAATTTATACAAAATTCCCACTCACACCAATGAGAAGTAATGGAGCCGACTTTACTGAAAATTGGAGAAGCTAGTAGTAAGCAAGTAGCTTGTGTTGTAAGAACGAAGAGCCATTCTCCCTCCGTAGAACACTAGGCAATCCATTCTTACAATATTATCTGGCCGCTACATTCTCTGCACTATACAACATTTTTCTCCAATATACTAGATTCTACCCTGTTTTTATCCTAAACCCATTCCCCAAAGAACACTGTCCTTCATGCCCCGATCTGTCTTTCTTTCTCCTCTCATTACTCCTCCTCTTTGTTGCTTAGTCCCTCAGAGTCTCACTATATCCCCTAAACACAATGCAAAATATTTTCCTCTTTTCCTAAGAGGAATTCTGATTCCACTTCTTTATATCTACCATCTACTTTACATATATACTGTTTATTTATCTAAGTAGATTGGTAACAGCCAAAGTAATGTTTTTTTTTTAATTGACACGTAATCATTGCACAATTTTATGGAATACATGCGATATTTCAACATATGCATACTATATGTAGTAATTAAATCAGGGTAATTGGCATATTTATCACCTCAAATATTTATCATTTCTTTGTGTTGGAAACATTAAAAATCCTCTCTGCTGGCTATTTTTGAAATATACAATAAATTATTGTTAACTATAGTCATCCTATATTACCACAGAACACTAGGTATTATTCTTCCTAACTATAATTTTATATCTGTTAACCAGCCTCTCCCTATCCCCCTAATCCCCTCTACCCTTATCAGTCTCTGGTAACCACCATTCTACTCCCTACTTCTATAAGATCAACTTTTTTAGCTTCCCACATACAAATAAAAACATGCAGTATTTGTCTTTCTGTGCCTTATTTATTTCACTTAATATAATGCCCTCCAGGCTTATCCATGTTATTGCAAATGACAGGACTTTATTCTTTTTTGTGGCTGAATAATATCCTATTGTGTACATATACCACATTTTCTTTATCCATTTATCCATTGATGGACACTTAATTTGATTCTATGGCTTGGCTGTTGTGAATAGCTCTGTAATAAATATACAAGTGCAGATATCTCTTTGGCATTCTGATTTCCTTTCCTTTGGATATATACCGAGTAGTGAGGTCACTGGACCACATGGTATTTCAATTTTAATTTCTAAGGAGACGTCATACTGTTTTCCATAATGGCTTTACTCATTTACAGTCCCACCAACAGTGTATGAGTTCCCTTTTATCTGCATCCTCACCAGCATTTGTTATTTTTTGTCTTTCTGAAAGAGGAAGTTTTTTTTTTTTGTAGTTACTTATCCCTTCTTACCATGCCAGAGTTAATAAATGTGGTTAAATTATAGAGTTCAACAGAATTTTGTTAGATAAGTGAATATTGTTTATTTAATTAGCTATAAACTTATTTTATCTGTCTTAGAAGCAACGTAGCTGTAAAACAGAACTCAGCGTTTCAAAGAAATCATTGGGTAAGAGACTACTTTTAAAAATTCTAATTCAAATTAAAGTTGATATAAATAAAAATATTAAGAAGTCAGTAATATGGATGGCCAACTGACATGAATTATGAAGAATTATCAAGATGGTGTTCAATTGACTGAATAAAACTTTTAAAATATTTCGCTAGGGTAATGGTGAAATATGTAATCAAAATGTTTGGAAGAATATTTGTCACAATTCAGGTCCTATCTTATTTATCTCGAACTTTTAAACAGTTTTTGAAAATGCACGCTGCTACCAATTGGACTAAGTTTCTTTTATCAGAGCATATACACCGATTTCAATTAGTTGTGACTCTTCCTTGCATCAGCTGTTGAAAGTTTAACACTGACCCTATTAGGGAAAATTCTATTACCCTAGTTATTTATTCCCTTATTTCGTACTTTATACACATGTGCATATACATGGATGGATAGATAGATAGAGATATAGTGGTACCTTCAACTTTGGTGCTCTTTCAATGCATTTTCTTTAATACTCCCACTTTCAAAATGCCATTTTTCATGCTCTTCTAAAGTGAGACAGCTCCTATAGACTACTGTGGATTTGGAACAAAGAGAATAAATCCCAGGCTTAGGGCTACCTCAAAGAGGTTTTCTTTCTACTTCTGCCTTGATTCTTCAATCTAAAGTTTTTATTCCCTGTCCCCAAAATTTCAGAAACCATGACTAAAAATGACCTTCATGAGACTTTTCTGGAATTTTATTATTTAACAGTTTTTTAGATACTTTTTCAGTTATATTTCAATTGGGTCCCAAAATTTAGGAGAAGAGAGGATTGTAGCAACCCTTCTGAATGCCTCTGAACATTAACAGAGTTATTCATTCATTCAATAAATATGTATCAAACATTATGCTAAGATTAATATACATCATAACAAAATGAATCTTGCTGCAGAAAGAAATTATATTTTATTTTTATTTGCCTGTTGCTTTGTCCCCCATGGATTTGTCACCCCACATCCCCTGGGTGATGGAGATGCAAAGGATTACTCAAAGCCCATCTCTTTTGAGCAGTGAGAGACCCCAAAGTGGTTAATCTCCTGCTGGAACCCTCAAGTGAAAAGCAGCCCTTCCTTGGGAAATTAACCCCAAATTGGGGTTCTCTTCCTGCATTTATTTTCCAGACCAGGAAGTTACAGGAAGAGAACATAGGTGGGGTTATAATTTAACACTATAGGCTGGAAACTTTCAGTGAAACAAGTCAGATGACATTCCATTAGACAATTAAGTGATCTTACAGCCATTTCTCAGTATCTTTACATAACAATCAGTAACTACTCTGTCCTAGAGCCAGTGACCTTGCTGTGCCACAATTCTTTATCTTACACCAGAGACTTACAGCCTGAGGAAAATTTCCCATCCTTAGCAAGGTCAATACTTGATACTGCAGGACTTTGGAAAACCAGGCCCTGTGAAGTATATTTGCTTAAAGAATCCTCTACATTTGCCCATCTTCAAAGAGAATGCAGTAAAAATGCCCTCATTTATACTAAATATGAAAATATTTATTTTATATTGACTGAATAGGCCACAGTCTAATTTCAAACTTTGCCATAAGAGCACCTTATTTCAAAGAAGATGCTAAAATAGTTAAGCAAAAACTCCTTCATCTGTGTTTCTTTTACTTTGTTTTTCCAAAATATTGTCTACATATATTACCTAAATTTATCTTCACAACAAACAAATCAACTGGGTAGCTTACGTCATTGTAAACAACTCATCAGTGAGTTAATAGATTAGAAGAAGCAGGTGGCCCTTAAGAATGGCAAACATGCTTATTTCTAAATCTCCATTCCAGTCTTCCCACCCATCTCCTGGCTGGCCACAGACAAGTCTTTCTTTAAAAAAGTAGTAGCCACAAAAGCAGGTGTTAAATTATAGATCTCAGCCATCCAGCCTTTATCTTAAAGCAACCTACACTGCTCAGGGGCACTCTGATGAGGTCTGTGCCCTGACCTGTGCACCAGCTAAATCACTCAGCTCACACATTTCCCAATCACTGCTATTGATACAAAAACAAACAAGAGAATGGCCCTTCAGCTTTTGTCCAAAATATGTGATTCAGTGGCTCTGTTTAGACACCTCATAGAAAGGACATTTGTCTTCTAAGATACCAGCCTTTCCACTTCTGCCCTAAATCCTATAATTTTCACTTACCTTCTATTTCATTTCCTCTCCA
Source organism: Cynocephalus volans (assembly GCF_027409185.1). Taxonomy (NCBI): domain Eukaryota; kingdom Metazoa; phylum Chordata; class Mammalia; order Dermoptera; family Cynocephalidae; genus Cynocephalus; species Cynocephalus volans. The sequence goes on along the minus strand of NC_084474.1, from coordinate 31,964,144 downwards.
TCCATCCATCTCCTCACTCCTGCCTTCAAGCATACCCAGGACATTTACTATTAAAAGAAAAGAAAAAAAAAAAAAAAACACACACACAGACACACGCACACACACACACACACACTAAACACTGCAGCTTACAACTCGTATGCATTTTTTCTTTCTATTATATTTTTAAAAATTAACTTTTCACTGTTTGTATTTAGACGGACTTTATATATGCTATAAACACTTTCATATGTATAAAATATGAAATATATTAAATGGCAATCTGAAAAATACCTTATCCTTCCAATCTTCCTCCAGCAGCTCTGCTCTTTCTGAGATTCAATTCCTTCTATCACTGTGTGTTCTTCCAGAGATAATATAAATATATTTAACCATATATGTTTATATCCTGCTTATTTTTTTTGCACAGTGATTATATACAATGCACATGTGTTCCATGTACTGGTTTTTCCACCTGACAATGTATCTTGGAGGCTGCAGAATATCAGAACATACAGAAAGACCTAGGATTTTTTTTTTCATTTGTTAATTAGTTTGTTTTAATAGCTGCTTATAGTCATTGTATGAAAATATTATGATTTATTTACTTTTTTGATGAGCACTTAGGTGTCTCAGATATTTGATATTCCAATAAAACTTTAATGAATGTCCTGTACATATGTCATTGCTCACATGAGCATATTTGTGTAAAGTAAGTTTTTAGGCATAAAACTGCTGTTTAAAAACAGAACACAAAAAGACTTCTTTCTAATCTTTTCTCTCAATGTGTTACTGAAAGATTCTACACTCCAGCCAAAGTAAATGACTCACTACCTTCCTTTTACTACCTTCCATTACTACCTTCCACTACTTCCTTACTACCTTCCATTTGCCTGACTTTCTGCCAGCATTCAGTGTGTACCCTTCTCTTTAAATGCCCTTTGCCACCACCCCCACAAACTCATTTGCTCCTTTCCAGTTGACCAAAATCCTTCTCCTTTATGAACCATTCTCTCATTTTTCTTTCTAAAAGGACACATTCCTGTTTCTTAACAACTTCAATGCATCCTGTTACACTGAACTCTCATGACCCTTACTTTGAAATGCAATTATTTGTATTAATAATTAGTGTATTTGTATTAATAATATTTGTATTAATACTTAATTCCCTCCTATGTACTTACAGAATAGCCTATAACTTGTTTGTTGGTTTATTTGTTTGCTTGCTCCTTAGTTGCACTTAGCACAGACCCGGATATTTATTAGATTCACTAAATGTTTGTTGCATAATGCATTATTAAATAAATGAATGAAAATGAATGAATAAATGAGTAAATAAAAGAAATCTAAGTTTTGCGGAGAACCACATTTAATTCCATCTAAGTGGGCTAAGCTCATTTTTCTGGACTTTTCTCATTGTATCTACTTGATAATTTTGTCTTCAAAGACTTTGCTAAATGAATGAAATTGTAGGGCACTTGAAATACCAGACAATTGAGATAAATTGTAAACCCTTCAAGTTGAGTGTTATTCATATAAATTTGGCACCCACATGAAGATGCTATGAAAATGTTATTTTACTCTGTTCATGTATGCAGGGTCTAGAAATTAATTCTTCTGTGGTAATCAAGAACAAATGCATACTCATGGAGAATTGTTGCTTGTGTTCATTCATCACTGTTTCAGGAAGTGTTGCCTTCTCTATATCTCCTCTCCTATTTCCTTTTAGAGTCTAGATTATATTGGGGTTTGGGGGAAAATATCTGGTCTCCACATAAAGCAAAACACAGGGCTTCTGAGTAGTTCTATGAGAAAGACACAATTGAGAGAACTGCTGTCGTAAGGCAATGCTAACCACTTTTGCTACCACCACTGTACAGATGATAGAATTTGGGATCTTAGTGATGATGTTTGGTCCTTTTTAACAGTGCAGCCTATGGAAACCATTTTCTTGTCTTTGAATCATAGGATTTTGTCAACTGTGCAACAATTAAGATAAATATTGAAATTTTTAAAAATTTCAGACACTCTCAAACTTTGTTAAAAAATACTATTTAACATGCTGATCATAGGATATTGTGGTTTATAAGGAAGACCAATGAATTAGAAATTACAAAAAAGAGTCACAATCGTAAATTTGCCTCTATGCCTCTTTGTTCAGGTCCTTTCTTCTCTGTCCTCCATCTTCTCATTGAATAAATAACGATTTAGACTAGAAAATTTGAAGGTCCATTTAAGTCCTAATGATCTATTTAAGAGTGAGAGCTCTGGAGACAGAAAACCTGCCTCCCAGATACAGTTCCACTCTTTCGTGCTAAGTGAGTCTTAGCAAATTATTTAAGTCTCTGAGTCTCTATTGCCTTATTTTTTTATTTGGGACTAATGGTGCTTCCTTTAGATGGTTATTCTGGGGTTCAAATCAAATGAAGTAAGTAAAAAATATTTGTAAACTCGAAGTCACTTAAAACAAATAGTAATTTTATAACAGTAGTGCTATTTCTTAATAATGAATCAAGACAGTCTTATTCTCATTGCACAGTGATTTTTAGGTAGAATTTGTGGTGAAGAAGGCTGTGTGCCACATGTTGGTTTCCATAGTCTATGTTTTATTTCATGCATAAGGCTTAAAACTTTGGGAAAATCATTTTATCTCTTAGCCACAACTTTCAATACCTCTAGGAAATAAAAAATCCTAGTTTCTTAAAGAAAGGAATAAATGCTAATATAAAAGGAGGGTGCCAAATACTATGCAGAAATATTTAAAAATAAATACCAAGAAATACTAATAAATACTAAAAAATAAATACCAAGAAATGCTTAAACTTTACCAGATTTCATATATTTCTAATAATTAAAATAATATTAGGAAACATTTTCCATTTGAGTTCCAGAAATTTTCTAAGGGCTGCATGAATTAACTCAATTAAGACTAAAATCAGGTATGTATCTTTTTAATTTTACAAGTGATATTAACTGAGGAACAGGTTGAATAATTCGCTCAAAGCCACATTAGTGAGTAGTGTAGCCCTCATTTCAGTTCACATAGTTCAGTTCCTAATCAGAGATTATGAGTGTAAACTACCTAAAGATATCGAATAACAAAAAATGTATCTTAGTAATAATAATTCCTGGCTCAGGTATTCTAAAGAGTCACAGAGAAAAAAAAAATAGTATTGAAACTTTTCATTATTCCTGTAGTTTTAAATATAACATGAAAAGAATGGAGAGAGAGAGAGAGAAAGAGAGAGACTGTGTGAGATGGTAGGTCAGTAGACAGTAGAAAGAAGTGATGAGAAAAAGATATCTAAAAGGTCATAATGATTTTTGTCCCTTTAAGATAAATGAAAGGGCCATTCTCCTGAGTTTATCATTTTTGAAGAAGATGTGTTGATGCCAGTATCAATAGCAGCAGTAGAAATATCAGCATCAGAACAGTAATTAGCATTAGTACACAAAAGATATTTCTGAGCATCAAAAGTTTAAGGAAAATGCATTATGGTTTTTAAAAATTTTTTCTTTGATTATTTGCTTATTATTAAAAGATTGTTCCAAAATTGAGAAAAGAATTGGTTAAAAAATGTTTATTTTTAAGTTCATGCTCCTAGCCATTAAAACATCAGTAGTAAGTTGTTACTGTTTATTTCTTTACGCAAGAGTAATAGTCGACACTATTTGTCTTTTTTATGGTTTATTTTGTTTGGTTGTAGAATACATCATTTTCATAATCATTAACATTAGTCTCTAATCCAGTGAGAAACTAAATGAAAAGTCTAAAACTATCAAGCAGTACCATTACAATATTGATAACAACTGGGAGCAACTGGAATTTTTGAAAACTTTAACTTGCCTTAAATTCTTTAGGCTTAAAAAGCTTTAGACTCTAAAGGCAGTTATATCACTGATTTTAACAACAAGGATTGGTCAAAGACCCAAATTGGAAAATGTTGTGTTTCATGGAATCCAGTACATTTGTTTTCCATATACAAAATGTCATTTTATTTTTTAAAATAACAGACTGCTTGAAATAAGGCTAAAGTCACTGTAAGCATGGTTATACAGAATGAAAGCACCATAGGCACAGACGACCACAGAGAATGGGAGAATTACATGTCCTCAACACTCAAAAACATAGGCTCCATTTACATGTGATTAGACGTAGTCACCAAAACAAAGCAATCCAGTTCCCTTTGCTTTTGTTTGTTTTAAAAATGTCTTTCGTATAAGCACTGCAATTTACAAATGCACCTAGTTTGCCTAAGTCTCAATAGAGGAGATGTGGTATTTTTTCAGGAAGATCCCTATTTATTTTAACTAGCCTTGAACATTAGGATTGTGTTTCTTGGGAAGAGAGTCAGAGACGCTGTCTGTCAAGAGTTACTGTGCTTGGTAATTCAGAACTTCACATTAAACTAACTCTTGAAATTTTGCCACCCTTAGATTTAAGACAGTTACTGTAAGACCTTTGTTTTAAATCTGGTCTGTTCTTAGGTAGGGAAGAGCATCCTTCTGCCTTATGTTGTCTGAAGAGTTTAAAGTCCCTGGTTTCCAGGACAACCCTTGAAACAAGAGTCACAGAAAACACTTTGTCTTCTTGAAAAGCAGAAAAGAAAAATATAATGCTAAGATTTCTAGAAAGATAGAATTAGCAAATAGTTTTCCATAAAACAAGCGTCTTAAAAGTGCATGCTTCTTTTGTTTCCTACTTTTTATAAAAGTAAACTGTGTATATGTGGCATAAATTGCATAATATAAAGAACTAATATAAATGTGTGTACTCATATGTGCATTTCTCTCAGATAGACAGACAGACATATAGATAGATGAGCAACAGAAAGAGAAAGAGAAGGACACAGATAGGCAGCAGGACAGACTTCTAAAAGAGAAGGGAAGAAAAATGAAGGAAAAAGAAAAAAAAGAGAGAGGAAAGAAGAGATAGATTTTTTGAGGAGGAAATCTTTCAGGGTCTAGAAACCACTTCGTTTGCTTTCATATCCTTTGCTTCCTGGCAGCTATAGAGCCGAGTAGAGCATTCTTACCTGGCTTAGAGGAAAAAGGAAAGTCTCTTAGCTCATCTTCTCTAACCCCTCCGATTAAATCCCTGCCAACAACCTATGCTTAGTCTCAAAGCATCTCTACATAATACTGAGGATTACATTTAACGAAACTCTGGAATTGAGAATACTCATTCAATTGTATATTCCCATATATGGAATACAATTATAAAAATAAAACCAATTCAACCAATAGTTTATGTATAAGAATCTATAATAAAACACAGAAACAAAAGAAAGAAATGTAGACTGATATAGAAATAATATTCGGTAAAATATAGTTTGACCTCAGAGTATTTATTAAACACCAATTAAAAGGTATATGTTCAAGTTGTGAAGATGAATATTCCTATCATAGAGCATGATAGATGTTCACGTTGTCCTAAACCTATGAAAAAATATAATTATATCTCCACCTAGTGGATACTCACGGTAGAGCAGGTGTAAGAAGTAAAATCTAATAAAAAGCAGCAAAGCAGGCTTTACATAATCTTGGAAACGAAGCCCAAATTGGTTTGTGATATCTTGAGGGATTCTAAAAAATGCTAGGGTACCCCTATTTTATTTTTTTTTATTTAAGAGCCGACTAATCTCTCTAGATGTTACAAAATGGTCCTTTCGCCTCTTTGTCGGTACGATGTTTTCACTGATCGGTAGAATAAAGCCAACTTTATATTTACACGTTTGAACTGTGCATTGCAATTGGTCTTGGATGAGAAAACATGAATTTTAAGTGGAATTGGGATGGATTTATCTGGTTTGGTGAATATTTGGGTGCATATTGCCTCCTAAACTTTTGTCTGAAGAAAATAAAGAGCTTGATGATTATCATTGGGGCAGAAGTCAATTCCAGATAAAACAAAACTAAAAGATAAAAGGAGATCCTTGGGTTGTACTAAGGACCTTCTTATTAACAATTATTTTGATGCTACTGAGGGAAAATCTGGACACTCAGGCAAACTTATTCAATACCAATGGTTAGGTAAAGGTTATTGGGTGTAATTCAATTTATTAAAGAAAACTGTTGTATTTTTTCCAGCACAAGCATTTTTACTCTAGGAACAAATGAAAAATTTTATTTTGGTTTTCTCCCTTAAGTGTTCAAGGGAATGTTATAAATATTTAAGAGCTGTGATTTACAGCTATGAGATCTAGGAGCAGTGGACTGAAGTAATCTGCACTATGTAATATATTTAGCACAATAATGTTCATCACAAAGATGTATATGTGGGGTGTGTGTTGGGGAGGAGCGTGAAAAATGCACTTCCTGGACAGACAAAGAATAGATGGCATTAAAATACAATGATTTCTCATCACAAAAAAGTACTTTAAAATAAATTATTGATAGCAAACCAAGATCATAGATACTTTTTAAAAATTGTTGGATCCAAACTAAGGATGACCTTAAAAATCATAAAAAAAATGGAAACAAACACACAAAAAGAATTTTTTAAATGATTTTAAATAGTGAAAAGTAGTAGAACTTACAGATTTCCTATGGTAAACAGGGAACATCTACATATCTAGAAAGGTATATTAATACTAACAAAAATTTTTCAACAATAAGAAAATTATATCACTAAAAACTGTTGTTTTATATAAATAATAAAATAAAATGCAGCAGATAAAAAAGGAATAAAATTCCAAAATAATGCAGCAACTGATATGCTGAGAATTATTTTGCTTTCGATTTGTTTTAATTTCTGTTTTTTTGTTAATTTCTCAGACTTTTAAAATATGACATTTTGCTAAGCTTTCTATTTAGAAATTTTATGATATATCAGTTGCTATTTTACAGATGAGCTTGTCTACACTACATTTTATATTGATAGTTTCAAATATAATTTAATAAAATTTCTTATCCAATTTAAGATTGAAAGTTAATTTATTGCTCTTCTATTCAACACGCTGTTTATTTTTTATTATTTTGCACAATCATTTGCTGGCCTTTTACTTGGAAAAGGTGTTAGATGACATTTTTATAACGTTGACATGTTTAATTTTCAACTGCCTAATTTTACCATTTTCAAAATTAGCCTTTAAAAAACAATTTTTTAATTTAGTAATTTTTTTTAAAGAGAACAAAAACTTGTAAAAAGGTTAGTAAATTTTTCTTTTTTTAAAAAAACATTGTGATTGGCAAATTATCCAAAAATCAAAAAATTGAATCATGTATACTAGTATTTAGTATAACTTTTCAGGCCTGTGTCATGGTAACTGAGAAAGCTAATTTAGTCATATAGTTGCTTACACTATGTGGTAACAGCAATGAAACTGTTTTCTACATGTACATTTTTGCAAATGTTTTTGAAATTTTTCCTAGGGCTTTCTTCTTATTTCTGTTGAAACTAAATATAGATACTATGCCTGCTGTTGTCCTTCTACTAAAGATTTAAATTTTAAAAAAATAATAAATGCCTGTCTAGACAACCCTAAAATTGTTTTAGTTACTGATGTATGGATGACTGATAAATGTCATCTTTTCTGCCTGCAGTGCATTTTGAATCTAGTCGACTGGCATTTGTCTGCAGCTGACCTGTGTCTGCATTTTAGATTTACATGAAACATTTAAGTTTTACAACTATAAACCTTTTGGTTTCATTGTTCCTACTCTACATCCAATACAGTAAAACAATTAGATCCTCTACCATGTTTCTTCTTCCTCACATGGATGTTTTTAATTAAACCAGCAGGAAAGATTGTAATCAAACGAAAGGCAATGGAATTTACTTCATCCCTTACCTAGTGAAACAATTATTAAATTCCCTAGCTTCATATTTCTCATACCAATAAAATTAAATCTGCAGCTCTGCTAGGAAGGGCAAGGAAAAAAAAAAAAAAGCAGTTCCAAGTAATCAAAGCCTATAGGTCCTCAGAACAATAATGCAAAATATATAGCTCTGCTGTTGTCTGGAAAATTGTTAGCTTACTCCTGTAGATTTCATATCAGTTTTCCTCATTTTTGCTTTATTGGGAAGTGTTCCTATATCTTACACATAATAATGGAGCAGTAGCCCTTAGAAATGTGGTTATAAGATCTAATTAGGTTATTTCCGGACCATGTTTTTACAGAATAATGGCTTACCTTGCGTTGACCCATGATTCTACTGAAAGAAATAGTTTTCCTTGCTTCTGTTATATAATAAATGTGAAATTATCAAGAACATGAATACAAAAAAGTGCTTTTCTGGCTGTGTGTCTGTGAGTTTATGTTGGACGTCTCATTACCCTGATGCACTGTGACATGTGACATTCCTACTTTTCACCTTTTATACTGTTTACAATGCTTGGACAAGTTAAAAAATTTATATGAGCAACAATCATCCTTACATTTCAAACATATGGAGAAAATAATTTATGTAATTTCTAGCCAATAAAGAAACAAAGAATTTGAGCAGGTATAGAAGCGATAACTTCAGAAATATGAACAATGATTTCTGACAGCCATCCATCTGATTTAGGTTTGCACTAAACTTTTAGCTGGCAATAGCCACTGAAGATGTACTTCCCGTGTGTATATCTTGTTTCCAGCACTTATCTCAGATACATCAATGTTTGTCTCCATTGTTTGTGCAATTAAGAGGAGAAAACCAAATATTTCTCACTATCTAGTACTTGACTTATGGTATGCATTCTATGAAGTTTAAATGAATTAACGAATATGAAAAGAATGAATAAATATGGTGATAGTTAAAATGTTAATATTAGGTTACTAAATTCAGACTCCCTCCTCTTTAACACCAAAATGTCAAAAACACTTAACTTGCCAACAAGCCCTATAAAAAAAAATTTGAAAGTCATAAATGAAGATAAGCAGCAGAGAAAAGAACAAAGGTCCCAAAAAGAGAGGGAGAAAGAATTCTGAGTGATATATTTGGATGAGATGGGAGGAAGAAAAAAATAGAACAATTAAGATGGACATAATTTTACAGTATTTTGATTATGAATTTAAAGCTTTAAGCTACCTTCATTGATAAAACAGACAAAATTAGGCTGCAGTCCTAACTTCATGGCTCTTCTTTATGATTTATTTTGTCTGTATTCAAAAATAAATCCATGTTCTGTGAAGAACGCTGACTCTAATTTATGAAGTGATTTATATGGGCAGATGCAGACGACTTTGGCTGAAACTGGTGTTTGGTCAGGGATACAGGAAATGGAGTTATATTTGTGGTAAATGTAACTGTAAATGTGACTCGAATCAATGCAAATTTTGCAGACAGTATACTTAGTAAGATGATAATGATTTTTAAAAGCAATTTACAAATATAAATCATTCTATCTTACATTGTTTTGGTTATGGGTATGAATACAGGAAATCAAAAATAGAGTAATAAAAAAGACAAAAGAAATTATCTCAGGAAAAAAATGAATATTTCCCAAAGGGAAAATAATGAAGGAAATAAAACACAGTATAGGTAAATCCGTCATTACTCTCCTTAAAAGGAATATCTTCTTCAATAATTTTCTTAGTTATTGTTTTTTATAAATTTCATCATTTATTATCTACTAGTTTATACAAATGAAAAGTAAAAAATAATTCCACTTTAAAAAATTCCAAAAACTCATTAATTAAATAATAAAAGGTAAAAATATAATTCATAAAGCATACATTTGAATTTAGAGAAAAGGAAATGAAGTAATTTTTAGCATACAGTTGAGTTTGCTTTTTTCCAATTGTCTTTACAAAATATCCCAGTTCACTCGAAGTGATCATTGCAACAATTGAGCTATATGTCTTTTTGAAAATTAAGATACATCATTCATAATAGCCACGTGTTTGGAAGGTGAATGTTGCTCATGTTAGCTCAGCCTGCCACATTGAAGAAAACTGAATCTAATTTGCAACCTGAATAGATAATTAACAAATTTGGAGATAGATTCAATAAATTTACCCAGAATTCACTACAGAGAGATATAAACTTAAGAAATATGAAGAAGACTTTAAGACACTAAGGCTAGAATGCAAAAGTACTAGATATATCTAATAGACACTGTTAAATTTTACTTTTGATATAGTGGAATAAGTTTTCAGTGGACTGACCTTCTTGTTGCTATTTATTGTTGTAAACTCTGGGCAGAATACCATACAACAGCTATCTTACAGGTTTGTAGCATGGACAAAAGCAGGCCTATTTTGAATAAAATTGTAGATATGAAATGTCAAAAAGTGAATGCCCTGACTTTGTGGTTTTGGTCTTAGGGCAAGCTGAGATTGCAACATGGCACAGGTGACTCAAGCTCTTATAGAAAACCTATCTTTGTGGCATAAGAAAGAAATAAGACAGGACAGTCAGAGAAGCCAAGAAGTAAGAAAGGAATTTGTACAAAAGAGGTCATAAAAGTGGGGCTCCCAATTTTGTATGTAAACACTGTCCAAGTCCTGTCTGAACACCAGACCCATCAATGCAAGGAGCAGTCTTTAAACAGCCCAGTTAGTGAAAAACCTCAGACTGAATTTAGATCTGATCTACCACCCACAGCCAGTAGAAAAAGATGAGTCTAACCATGTTAATTACATGCTAAAACAAAAGCATGACATTCTTTGGAAGAAACTATCAGAATCCAGAGACTCCACAACCTAATATTCAAAATTCAAGGAATACAATCCAAAAGTAGTCAGTATGCCAAGAGCTTGGAAACTTTGACTAATTCCCAAGGGAAAATGTGATTAACAAAGGCAACCATAAGATGACACAGTTGTTGGTATAAGACAAGGATTTTAGAACAGCTATTATAACTATGCTCAATAAGATAAAGGAAATATTTTTGTAGTCAAAGAAAACATAGTAAATTATCACCAGAAAATAGAAAAGATAAAAAAAGAAATGTGGATTTAGTTGTGTCCCCCCAAAGGTATGTAAAAGTTCGTACTCCCAGTACTGGTGAATGTGACCATCTTTGGCCACAAGGCTTTTGCAGATGTAATTAGATTAGGGTGGAATTTAAATGTAATTGCTAGTATCCTCAAAAGAAGAGACTCAGAGACACAGAAGAGACAGAAGGGAGCATGCCATGGGAAGATGAAGGTAGAAATTAGAGTTCTGTTACCACAAGCCAAGGATTGCCTGCAATCACCAAAAGCTAGGAGAAGAAAGTGAAGATTCTTCCCTCCTGCCTTTGGAAAAAACGTGACCCTGTTGACCCCTTGATTTCAGACATTTAGCCTCTAGAACTGGGAAAGAATAAATTTCTTTTATTTTAAACCACCTAGTTTGTGGCAATTTGTTATGGCAGTCCTAGGAAACTAATACAAGAAGAACAAAATGGAAAAATTTAACAAATTGCAAAATACAATATAGAATTTTAAAAAATTCTTTTCTCTATATGGGCTTAATAGCAGAATGAAGACAACAGAGCAAAAGAATCAGTCAATTTGAAGACAAATCAACTGAAATGAACTAAACTAAAGATTATAGAGAGGAAAAAATTAAAAAGAGACATTTAGAAAAAGTACAGAGACTCAGGGACTGTGGGACAGTATCAAAAGGTCTAATATATACATAATAAGAATTTCAGAAATAGAAGAGAGAGAGAATAGGACAGAAAAAGTATTTGAAGAAATAATGGTTGAAAATGTCACAGATTTGGTGAAAAACATAATTTGACAAATTTAAAAAGATCAAGATATTCCTGACAGTATAAATATAAAGAAACCATGCTGAGGTACATCATAGTCAAACTGCTGATAACCAAAAGTGAAGACAAAAATCTTAAAATCAGTCAGAGAAAAGTGAAAGGTCACATACGAGGAAACTGCTATTGAACTAAACATGGACTTTTTCCCATAAACAATGGAGATGAAAAAAAAAAAAAAAACAGCAGTGAAAAAAAAAAACTCACCTAAAATTTATTATAAAATAAGATATTCTACATAGTAAGATAAAAAAATAAACTTTTTCAGAATAAAAAAAAAAGAAAGAAAACTAAGAGAAGCTATCTCCAGCAAACCTATGCTCTAAAAGGTAATTTTTTTCAGGCTGAAGGAAAATGTTTCTAAAACAAAACTTGGATCTTCAGGAATGAATGAACTGTACCGCAATCATTATTTAAAGCAAAAGTTGTAGTATTGACTTCTTGAGTTTATGACATAGGTAAATGTAATATTTAGGCAACTACAACATAAGCAATCATGTTGTGGGGGTAGTGAGGGAGTACAAATTTACCTATACAGTTGCAAGGCTATTGCATTACACATAAAGTGTCACAATACTAATACTAAATAGACTATTAAATGTGGAGGATATACATTCTAATTTTTAGAGCAATGACTTAAGAGAAGTGTAGTTATACCTTTTTAAATTGTAGTATATAATAGACATTGCAAATAGGCTAATTTTTCTTTTTTTGACCTTGAAGGGGATCACAACCCTCGGCACGGTGTGGTCAGCACCACTACTCAGCCAGTGATCGCACCAGCCATCCCTATATAGGATCCAAACTTGCGGCCTCGGCGCTACCGGTGCCGTACTCTCCCAGGTGTGCCACCGGGCTGGCCCAAATAAGCTAATTTTGAATTGGTGATTTCAATTTTAGAATCACCGTGATTCTTAGACAAATGCAACTAGGAGAAAAGGCCCAATTTTATACCTAGGGCTCATGAAAATTTAGATAAAAATATAATTCTTAGAAACGAAAAGATGCCAGAAGACAAATTAATTAATATCTCAAAAGATGAGGAAAAAAAATCTCAACCTAGAATTTAATATCCAGTTAAAAGATTATTTGAAAAATATTGGAAAAAATACAAATATTTCCAGACAGAGCTTAAGGGAGTATAACTTTTATGAAATATTAAGTTGAAAGAAATATTAAGAATGAACTCTGTTACAAAGGAAATTGATGTCCTAAGTAAGTTCATTGGTAATTCTAAATAAATATTGACTACAAAAACAGAAATAAAATAATAATTGTTTTAGCATGGGTAAAAAACAAAGTAAAACTAAAGTACTAGACAACAATAATATGAAAGGTGGAATTCCATGGGGAGTTGTTTGAATTTTGATTGTTCGGGATGATGATAGAGATATCTATTTTATAACTTAAGAAATATACGATGATAATTAAAATATGAGGATAACTAGTAAAAGAGTGCAAATATATTAAATATCACAATAACTGTCAAAGTATTATGCTCCTTTTTAAACAACAGCAATTCTTACATTGGAGGAAGCACAGAAAAAGCATAATTTATACAATTTATACAAAAAAGCTTAACAATATTTTCAATAAACATGCAGACACACAAGAAGAGGGAGAAAGTAAAGACTAACCACAGACTAACTGGTCTAAGAACATTAACACCGGACTGAATGGACCTTAATGTACAAAGTTAGGAAAACGGGTCGTTACATAATGGTAAAGGGAAAAAAGCAATATAAAGATAGCTAATTCCTAGTCCATATGCATTTAAAATATTCTCTATAAATAGTAAAAAAAAAAAAAAATCAAAGAACTAGAAATAAAATTTGATAAATGACAGAGGTGAATAATAAACTTCAGCTAAAAGATGTGTGTTTGTATATGAAAGTGTGTGTTAATATACACATATGGAGAGAGGCAGAGAGAACAAATTCTGAACACATTATTCAAAGAATGTATATTCTTTTCTAATATGCACAGATACTTATAAAAATTAAGCATGTATTAGACCAAGAAACAAATTTACAAATACCAAATGTTTTGTTTTCAGGTGATAATAATTCAAAACTAGAATTTGGCTTTTTGGAAAGTTTAATCCAAAAATAATTTTGAAAGTTGTAGAACATACTTATAAATAATATTTAAGTAAAAAAAAAAGACAATGAAAATTACAAAATATTTATGAATAAAAGACAATAAAATTACTAAACATCACATATGTGTGCACATATCTAAAATTAAAAATTTACAGGCTGAAATATTTTATTAAAAACCAACACAAGATTAAAAATTAATAGTCTAAGCATTCTATTCAGAATATTAGAAAAAATAATAAAATAATGCCAGAAAGTTCATAAAAGAAATAAAGTTGAAGATATAAGTAAAATATAAAACAAAGAAGCAATAAAGTTCATCCAAATCTATAGTTACTACTTTTTAATTAATTATTAATGAAACAAATGACTGAAGTTTATGCAAAAAAAAAAAAAAAGAAAACAAAAAATATTGGAAACATACAAGGTCACATAACTATAAATGAAATTTTTTTAAAAGAGAGAATGCATTGAACTATATTCCATCAATCAATGTCAAATAATGTGAAAACTTATCTATAAAAGCATAACTTTCAAAAACTGATTTAATAGACATTTAATCATTAAGTTAACCAAGTCAGTAATCAAATTCAACCTACAAAGAAAAAATAAGAATTAGCAAGACATGTGATATAAAATCCTTCATAGAACACCCAGATTAAAAATGCCATTGGGAGACAGGAGGTTTGGGGAAACTCCCACTACCTGGCAGAAGGCAAGGGCACACTGAAAGCACCACTTCTGCATGGGTGGTCCACCACAGCCACCACCACAGCAATGGCTGCCACAAAAGCAGCTCACTGCCACAGTAGCAGCCACAGCCACCATGAAGGTGGCCCACCAAGCACACAACTGTATTGACATAAGGAAAGTCACCAGCGGAGACTAGAAAAAGAAGAGGAAGTGTCTCTCCTCAAAGACCACTCCAGAGTAATAGAAAAAGCAACTCTTCCAACAGATGCCCAGACATCAACATACAGATATTAAAAATATGAAAATCCAAGAAAATATGACACCACCAAAAGAATATAGTACTTCTCAAATACCAAACCCAATAGAGAAGTAAAACCTTGAAATGACTAAAAAGGAATTTCAAACTACAATCTAAAGGAAACTAAAGGAGATACAAGAAGACTCAGTTAGAAAACATAATAAAATGAGAAAAAAATATCCAGGATATGAAGGTGAAAATTTACAAAGCAATTAATACCTTAAAAATTAATGTAACAGAACACATGGAACTGAAAGACTCATTCAACAAAATAAAAAACACAACCAAGAGCTTCAACAGCAGGCTAGAAGAAACAGAAGAAAGAATTTCTGACCTTTTAAACAGTCTTTCAAAATAACCCAAGAAGACAAAAAAAAGGAAAAAAGAATTTAAAAAATAAATGAAGAATATCTAAGGAAGCACTCAACTTTAAGTGCATGAACTTCAAATCACAGGTGTTCCAGAAGGGGAGAAGAAAGAAAAAGGCATGGAACCCCTATTCAGTGAAATAATAATGGAAAACTTCCCAGGTATAGGGAGAAACAGTCCTTCCAATCCAGGGGGCTCAAAGATCTCAAACTGAGTTAATCCAAAAAGATCCTCTGTGAGATGTGTTATAGTCAAGCTGACAAAGATAAAAGACAAAGGAGAATCCTAAAAGCAGCAGGAGAAAAGGGTCAACTCATCTATTAGGAAGCCCCTTTCAAACCAACAGCAGAGTTTTCAACAGAAATTCCACAAACCAGAAGAAAATTGGATGATATTTTAAAAATACTAAAGTTAAAAAACTGCCAGCCCATAATACTATACCCAACAAGCTTTTCTTTCAGAAATGAGAGGAAATAGTATATTTCCCAGATAAACATAAACTGCAGGAGTTCACAAAACACAAGCATCCTTGCAGCAAATCTTCAAGGGAGTCCTGTATATGGAATCTGAAAAACAATAATCACTATCATGAATACACAAGAAAGAACAAAACCCACTGGTGGAACAAAAATGCAAACAAGAAAGAGAAAGACACTAAGAGTTACCACCCCCCAAAACCAAAAAACAACAAACAATAAAAGGGGAATAAAAGAACAAAAGATATTTACAACATCCAAACGAAAATTGATAAAATGCCAGGACTAAAACAATACCTTTCAATAACTACCCTAAGTGTAAATGGATTAAGCTTCCTACTCAAAAGACACAGACTGACTGATTGGATTAAAAAGCTAGATCCAACTAGATGCTGTTTGCAAGAGGCCCACCTGACCTGGAAAGACACACACAGACTAATAGTAATGGGATGGAAAAAGATATATCACACAAATGGAAACCTAAAACAAGCAAGAGTAGCTATTCCTATATCAGATAAAATAAACTTTAAAGCAAAAACTTTAAAAAGAGACAAAGAAGGCCACTATATAATGACAAAGGGATCTATCCAGTAAGAAGATATAACAAGCATAAATATATATATGCACCCAACATTGGAACACCCAGATATATAAAACACACCCTCTTAGGCCTAAAGAAAGAGATAGACTCAGTATGATAATAATAGGGGACCTGAACACCCCTCTTTCAGCCCAGGACAGATCATCTAGAGAAAAGATCAAAAGAGAAAACATAGTATTTAAAATAATCCAATTGGACCTGGCAGATATCTACAGAACATTTCACCCACC
The DNA here is from genome assembly GCF_027409185.1 of Cynocephalus volans. Taxonomy (NCBI): domain Eukaryota; kingdom Metazoa; phylum Chordata; class Mammalia; order Dermoptera; family Cynocephalidae; genus Cynocephalus; species Cynocephalus volans. Next base: position 31,947,712 of record NC_084474.1, on the reverse strand, counting down.
TACTACAGAATATTCACTCTTCTCATCAGCACATGGAGCATTCTCCAGGATAGACCACATGTTAACTCACAAATCATGTCTCAACAAATTTTCAAAAATTGAAATCATTTCAAGAATCTTCAGACCATAATGGGTTAAAACTAGAAATCAATAGCAAATTAAACTCAGGAAATTATACAAACACATGGAAATTAAACAACATGCTCTTGAACAACTTATGGGTCCAAGAAGAACTTAAACAGAAAATCAAAAAATTTTATGAAACTAATGAAAATAAAGACACATCATACCAAAACCTGTGGAATACTGCAAAAGCAGTTCTAATAGGGAAGTTTATTGCAATAAACACTTACATCAAAAGAATAGAAAGATTTCAAACAAACAATCTAATGCTACACCTCGAAGAACTAGAAATAAAAGAACAATCCAATGCCAAAAGTAGTAGATGGAAATAAATAATTAAGATCAGAGCAGTACTAACCAAAATAGAGACCCCCTCAAAAGATAGCAAAAAACAATAAAACAAAAAGTTGTTTTTTTGAGAAGATAAACAAAATAGACAAACCATTAGATAGGCTAACTAAACAAAGAAGAGAGAAGACCCAAATAACAAAACTCAAAAATGAAAAAGGAGACATTACAAACAACACCACAGAAATACAAAGAATCAATAAAGACTATTATAAACAAGTGTACACCAACAAATTTGAAAACCTGGAGGAAAATGACAGATTTTTGGACACATACAGACTGCCAAGAATGAACCAAGAGGAAATAGAAAACCTGAACAGACCAATAACAAGCAACAAGATTGAAGAAGTAGTCAGCAGTCTCCCAACAAAGAAAAGCCCAGGACCAGATAGCTTTACTGTGGAATACTACCTGACCTTTAAACAGGAAATAATACCTATTCTCTTCAAATGATTCAAAAAAGTCGAAACAGAGGCCATTCTCCCAAACTCATTCTATAAGCCCAACATCACCCTGATACCAAAACCAGGCAAAGATACAACAAAAAAAGAAAACTACAGGACAATATGTCTGATGATCGTAGATGCAAAAATTCTCAACAAAATACTAGCAATAAGAGTATGGCAAAACAGCAAAACAATTGTACACCATGATCAAGTGGGATTACAATAAATAATGGGATTATATCAGCCTAAAAAGCTTCTGCATAGCAAAAGAAACAGTTAACAGAGCTAAAAGGCAACCTACAGAATGTAAGAAAATATTTGCAAACTCTGCATCTAACAAGGGATTAATATTCAAAATATATAAGGAACTCAAACAACTTAACAGTAAAAAAATCAAGTAACCTAATTTAGAAAGTGGGCAAAGGCGCTGAGTAGGCATTTCTCAAAGGAAGATATAGAAATGGCCAACAGACACATGAAAAAAATGCTCAGCATCTCTAAGTATTATGGAAATGTAAGTCAAAACCACAATGAGATATCATCTCACACCAGTTAGATTGGCCAGTATCAAAAAACCAGAGAATAACAAATTCTGGCGAGGATGTGGAGAAAAGGGAACCCTCCTACGCTATTGGTGGGACTGTAAATTAGTGCAACTGTTATGGAAAATGTATTTATGTTCCTCAAAAACAACTACAGATAGAATTGTCATATGATGCAGGAATCCCACAGCTGGGTATACACCCAAAGGAATGTAAATCATGTCAAAAGGATACCTGCACTCTCATGTTTACTGCAGATCTATTTACAGTAGCTAAGAGTTGGAACCAACATAAATGTCCATTGACAGATGACTGGATAAGGAAAATGTGACCTATATACACAATGGAATAGTATTCTGCCATAAAAATGAATGAAATTCTGCCATTCACAGCAACATGGATGAACTTAGAGAAAATTATGTTGAGGGAAATAAGGCAGGCAGAAAAAGAGAAATACCGTATGTCCTTGCTCTTAAGTGGGAGCTGGTAAAAGAAAGAAAGATACAACAATCACAATAATTTCTTGAACTTTCAGAAGGAGAGAACTGAATTGAGGCCACCAGAAGTGGGAAAGGGGTAGAGGAAGGGGGGTTAAGGAGAAATTGGTAAGGGGCCACAAATACTATTTACTTTGTGTAACGATAAAACAAAAAATAAAAAATAATAAAAAATAATAATTTTAAAAAATGCTATGGGAAAGGATCTCTCCCATGCTCTAAGATCTGTATCTCATAGAAATGTGTAAATGACACAGGGGTGGGTAGTTAAGGAGAAAGAGAAATGAATAACCAGGAAAAAGATTGGGAATGACCAACATTTACAAAAACTCATAACTCTATCAGGAGAAATTAAATTTAAAGCTGAGCTGACGTGATTACAGGACTGAAGAATGTGACTACACATTCTTTATTTGCACAATATGTAATATATTGTAGAACTCATTACACCAAGAAAACTTCAGAAAATATAAATTTATTCAAAATCTTTGGGTCAGTTTTACAATGTATGGAGGTGAAAGCCTAGATTCTAAAATCATCAGGTCAGGCCCTAATAAGAAGATCATTAACAGTGTGCCTGTGGGAAACTTGTAACTTGCACATCTTTCCTATGGAGATAGTTTCCTTTCAGATTGTTGAGTGAAATAGCCAGAGTGTAAATTAAGAGCCTGGTATAATGTACAAATATTTTTTAAAAAATGACCACAACAAGTTGAACTTTCAGAAGGAGAGAACAAACCTAAGGTTGCTAGAGATGGGGTACAAAGGGGGGAGTTTGGGAAGTGATAGGTTAGGCCAAGGGCATAAAGAAATATCATTATTTGCAAGAATGAATATGCTAATAATAAATACAAATTTAAAGTAAAAAAACATGACAGTCATAAATATTTACTAAGAACAGCAGTGGTATATGTAACTTTTAAAGCTGATGTTAGGAGGTGCAGAAACTGAACCCCAGTGTACCTCTTTCAAAGCTTCTGATTGTAAAATAATTCAAGTACTAAATATATCAAGGCATTTAGTGTGGAGAGTTAATTTTGACATTTACGTGTACTTATACATTTTCAATTTGCAGAAGGATGGACTTAGTATATTACAGCTTAAAAGTTTAGAGATCACTATAAAGACAAATAATATTGGAAAAAAATAAAAAGAGTAGCATATCTCCTATGTAAGAAATAAGTGAACATTGTGTTGTAATTATTTAACTTTTTTAAGGCTGCCTAAAATACCCAGATGATAATGTTCATTTTGAACAAAAACTATACAGAATAAAATATTAATATGTTGACTTGCAAGAGGAACGCAGCTACTATGAAAATAAAAGTTTAACAGCATAAGACAATGTAATTCAAATGAGTAACTTTTATTCTACCAACATATATGACTTTTAAAGAGATGGCAAGAATTATAAGAATTAAAAATGTAAGATCTTACTTATACATTTAAAAATATTTTTACTGGTGCCAAGAAACCAATAATCAAAAGAGGGATGAAAATTTATTTATAGAGAAGTGAATGTATAGCCTAGTAAAAGTTGTTGGGGACGAGCCATTCTGAATGGTAATATGCTCTCAGTTATATCTGTGCTGGTTGAGAAAATTCACTGGAATATAAGTGTTAGGGAAAATGAGGGGAATTATTATTACAAGCATTAACACAGATATCGAAATCACCAAGGTTAGTGAGAGGAAATAGAGTGGAGGGGAAAGAAAGTCTTGTTCTGAAGTCTTCAAATAAGCTCATTTAACGATTAAGTGGCTTTGAGGATATGTGTTAAACAGATGGTATAAACATGAACAGAATTCAGGTGCTGGAGATTTGGTGCAGCCAAAGGCTGGAAAGGGGCCATGGAAGGTGGGGGGCATTCTCCTCCTGACACTGGGGATCAGGGAGCTCTGAAGAAGCAGAGGATGCAATGGGAAAGGGAAGTGGTATAGTCAGGAGAACTGAAGATTCATGTTAAGGAATAAGAAGATGGGGAAAAAAAACAATTATGTAATTTCGGTGGAGTTGGGAGAGATTGATAACAGTATGTTAAAGGATCCACAGAGTAGAAGAAAAAATGGTTGTAAGAGATTGGTTAAGGGCTGACTTAGAAAAGGGAAAGACTGAGCTGAATGGCATTGAGAGAAGTAGGAAGTAGATTTTACAAATAATGAATCAAGTACCCAATGGGGTGTAAATGTGAATAAGTGAATACAAAGAATGTCATGGTAGGTGTGTGTGCATGTGACTATGCATGTTCATGATTGCATGTGCGTGTGCACTGCATGCACATGCAAATGTAAATGAGAAAGTCAGCAGTAAGAAAAATAAAGAACAAAGAGTTAGGGAAGGCAGTATATTTTCTTCTAGCAATTTCTTGGACTAATTTAATAGAGTCCAGTTGGAGTAGAGTAGAATGGGATGAATTTACAAAAAGTACCAAGAATAGCTTAATGTTCCTATGTGAGTGCAGATACTCCTGACAAATCAATTTTTAAAAGTTTTTATTTTTCAACAATCACCCAATTACAACATCTAGTTATTTAGAGTCAATGCTTTTTATTTGTGACATTACCCTTCGAACCAACATAGCACCTCATAGTTCTTTATCAACACAACCTCTAATTTAAACAAATTATTGTCTCTGTCTTTCACAGGTACAAATTGACAAGTATAATTTGGCAAGTGCAAATTTACAATGTCATTGATAATTGAAAGCAGGAGCGTATGGAGCGAGATACAAGAAAAAAGGATGAGAGAAATTTTGTAATTCATCCCACGATCATTATCAACACCAGTTCTTTTCTGTTACAATAAGAGGAAAAGCATATTATATTTAAGTATAACAAAACTTTTTGCTGTTGCTGTATTTTTCTAAATCAAGGACTAAGTACACTAACGTGAAACAGATTCCATTTTGTCACTATTCTGCAGATGGTGCTGTTGACCTAGCTTCTCACTCTGGGCACTATAAAAGGGACTGTAACAGTTGTTCAGTTCACTCACTCTTCCTAACATTATATCTAAACTGGTTCCTCAACGAAATGGACAATTTTTTTCTTAAATATTCAAAGTTTTAAAAAATGCACTCTCATCTAAAAACCGAAAAGAAATCAAAAACCAATTTATCATAATAACACAATTCAAAAATTAGCAATATCATAATATCTGCTAATATTTCAGTTAAATATATTTAACATTTTCTACCTTACCACGCATGACTTTCAACTTAATTCTTTTGCATTTTATACTGTATTAAAAAGCATGTTCTTATGTTTCTAAAATTATTTTAAATAATCACTTTAAATATCTGAATATTCCATTATTTGTTTGTAAGGTATTTTTTTAAAATTCAGGTTCTTAATAAAAAATTTAATTGCGACACACAACACTCAATATAGAAGTCAACTTGAGTATAAATACAGAAAACAATTTTATACACACAATACACATTTAGATATACGAACTGTGGAATCAATCCAGTGCTCTGATGTTAACTGCTAAATCTTTCTCATGCAAATTGATAAAATCTTCAGTCATTCGTAGCTCTGGAGAATGTCTGTGTTCTGATGCTTTGCTAGGGCCACCTATTCTCTCATTCTGGCTTTCGATCATCTGGCTGATTTCTGCCTGCCTCATCTGTTAACACCACCAGTAAAATTAATTTACAGAAAATTATTTTCTATGTTTTCAAATGTTTAATGATAATTTTATTTTTCTATTCTTAATTTTTTTTGGCAGCTGGCTATAAAGGGAAAAGATAATTTTAAAAGTAATACATTTGTCTTAGCCCTGTTTGTTAAAATACTGTTTCATAGTGTTTGCAAAGCTCTAGCTATTTATGTTTCTACTTGATACTCTCTATATACGAGAAGTTCAGAATGTTTAAATGTGCCTATTGCAAGTGGCTAGGGATGCTGATACAGTGACAGGATTTCATAGTTGTTCATGCCACTTGGCAGGACATCAGCATCTTCTACTACTGGTGCCATCTGGAAATAACTTTTTTTAAAAAAACTTGGATATCGTATAGTTACATTTTGTGTTGCATCACCAACAGTATGCCCAGTTGCTATAAAGATGCTGAAAATCAATCATTATAGTCCAATTATTACTTGAAGATTTGTTTTTAACTATTTAACATTGTAAACATATAAATTAAACTTAATCTTATTTATAGTGCACAGCACAAATATAAATATGATTTATTCCTCAGAGTACATATTCTCTACCATTATCCAGAAAAAATTAGAAGCAGTCACATATGAACTGATTAGCAGATTTCTTCTCTTAGATATTTAGTTCACTATCAGAGGATGATAAACTTTTTATAGAGTTAGTCTGGCAGAGTCAAAGCGGTGGTTTATTTAGGGAATGTTTATTCAGTGCTAAAGGATAGAGGTGATAAAATAACATAAAGATGGAAGGGGAAATGCCCCATTAACTTTTCTTGCTAATTTCTTATTGTTGTTTGGGGGGTTCATGGTTTTCATTTTATTATGATATGAGTATCTAAAACAGTGGCATATTCTTTCAGTTTCCTTCAAGTCTGCTATAATCAGTGCTGGACTATGACATGTGGGCACCCTGAGAAGTCCCGTAATTTGATATCTCTTCGAACAAATATTGTCAAACTACTGTTCAACATTTTTGATAAAGAACATGTTGAGATCTAGAAATGGAAGAAGGGAAAAGAAAGAATTATTGCCAGCAATGCTATAGTATCTTGAGAAATTCATCTCCAAACTGCAAACTCTAAACTTGCATTTTTTACTTAGCAGAAGACTAGAATTTCCTCAGAAGAGATTTTAAAATGACAGGTGGGGTTGGAGAACCAAAGTTCACCTTAAGCATTCCAACTTTAAACTATTTACAGAACTTTCCATAAGGAGAGTTCTAGATAACAGAACTGTATTCATCCTCTTAGATTTCTGGTGATATTTAACTGCTTAGAGAATATTGAGCAATTTCTATGCTGTTCTTATCTTTAACCCAGTTCTGACACTTTCAGCATTAATCTTAGTTGTCTGAATTCTGAGACAATTATTACTTCTATGTCTTATAAGCATTATGCATGTGCTTTAATTTTTCTTTTATTTACTCAATATCCAAATGGGCATTTAAAAAAAGAGATCAAGGGGAAATGTAATCGTAAACAAAAGAGAAAGTTAAGCTTATTATGTCAATCAGAAGTTTCTCCCTCTCTCTCTCATTTATCTTTTAGCAATTCCCTTCCTTTCCCCTGACATGAAACCCCATATCAGAGCTGTTTTTTCCTGGCTTGATTTCCACATGCTATTTCCTTCAGATACAATTTGTCACAGCCTGACCAACTCCCTTGAAGCTTACACTTTTGGTGTCATATGTCTTCAGGATAATAGCGATGGTTCTGATGAATGATGATACAATGGGAGGCAGGAGAGATCCTTGACAATTTGTTTGCATTGTTGCATTAATTGAACTAAAGTTTAGACTGGGTCAGTAGTGAGTTTTTGTTTCTTTTTTTCCCCTCAATGGGATAGCCATTTTAAGTCCCTTATATAACATCTGGTAGGAGACTTATAAATACTTCTTTAGGTGATCCTTTATTTGTTAATAAAATCAAACACTTACCAGAAGATCTCCATATAAATTCAGGTAGGTCATGATGCAGAGTCACCTGTGAATGCCCCATTCACTGCCTTCGTGCTCTGGGAATGTCACAAAGCCTCTTTAAACTTTAATCTCCTCGCTGTAAAATGCAGATATTATTAGCACCTACTTCATACAAGGGTTTTGAGAATTAAATGAAAAATGGGCATAAAGTACTTAGCACAGTGTGTGAGAAGTAGAAGGGATGTAATGAATATTACTTATTGTTGGTATTTTTTATCCTAAGCAATCGTTATAATAATTAGGATCCTGTGGGCTTAGTAGCTTAATTTAACATATTCTGTATTTAATTACTACATAAAATAGAAATAGCAGAATTTAAAATTAGGTAACTTTTAAGATATCCTCAAATGCTGGGGTCTAAAGACTGTATGATTCATACGTCTATGAATCATATTTCAGAATAAGTGTCCAGTCACTAACAACTCTAAGTACAATATTATCAATGTATTTTTCAGTGTTCCTTTTCCCTTTGTGGATTTCTAACACCAACCTGGTGGAGCTCAAAAGCAATGAGGCTCTAGTGTCAATTTCCTTAGTTTTACTTGAGTAGCCAATATAATAAATGTGGAGGCGACCGTTTTATTGATGTTGAGAAAGTGAAAGTAAAATCACCCTTGAAGCAAATGGAGGTTGATGATTCCCGCATCACTTTAGATGACATAATTGTTAAGCTTCATTTCTTTGAGGATGTGTTTGCTGTCCAGTCCTATTGACATCAGTGAAGATGCCTTCATTACCTGGTTGCCCTGTCTGGATGTTCATGCAGTGAAACTTTTAAGTGCTTCTTCCAGTACACAGCAACAATTTGATGATTTTAATGTTTCTGGTCTTTCAAAACTCCTATTTTCCTTCTTCTTTTTTTTTCTAAATGGACAAAGGCAATAATGCCAGACAGGCTATTCGATTATTTGGTTAAAGAATCAAACTAAACTCCTACGTCCAGTTATCATTTTTTTTGACAGATTTTGAAACAGACCAACAGAGCTATACTACAAACTGTCAAAAAAAAAGTTGTGTTTCAATTCTGTAGCTTCCCCAAGGCCTGGTTACCATTTGGTATTCTTAACTTACTTATTGAATTTTCACTCAAGTAGTCTGGGTTGCTGAGAATTGTCAAGCTCCTCTATTAGCAAGAAAAAGCTTGTTTGTAGAATGGCATTGAAAACATGGCTCAACCAGAGTAATGTCAATTCACTAATTTTCATCTCTCACATGAATTTGTACCATGTTTGGACGTGATTGTCACTTGGCTCTGCATGATCGATTTCTGGAGAGTTCTTGGTGGATTGAGTACAGACAAAGAAGGCTGGGGTTTAATTTTATTTTGTCACATTTAAATATTTTGTTTTAAGTCAATATGTATGTTGCAAAATGGTTTTACAGATTATATTAATAAGGTGTAGTAGTTTTCTAAACAGAGGAACGTTTTGGAATACATTTTTTTTTCTAAAAAGAAATGAGCGACAGAGAATAGTAATTTTGTTTTACACATTTTTGACATATCTCACTTTCAGGGAATTATTTATAGTTTCTTATATTTCTTCCACAATGTAAACGTTATGAAACTACCAATTATTGATGGTCCTAGAAATTCAAGTAATTTACAGATTATGAATAATCTAGATATAAATGAAAGAAAGAAAGCCAAGCTTTCATGTGTGTGGCTAAATGTTTGCTTAAAAATAAGTCTTTTTAGTAAAAACAAGAAAACAGGTGGACTTCCAGAAGTACATTTTAAAGAATACACAGTATAAACTTCCCATTTTACAGATATGATGAAACTACACCAAAGAAGATCATTTACTTACCCATAGTCATATCTATAGAATCAAAGGCACAGATATCCTGATCCCCAGTTCTATATATTTTACTATTAGCTCATGCTACCAGAATAAAATTATTTACAATTATTTATTCCAATTTTGTCAACCCAGACTGACCTGTCCAACAATGAAGAAAACAGAGAAGAACTTTGGTAACCACTCATTGATCACAACTTTTCCAAGACTCTCTCTCTCTATATTGAAATTTCTTGGCAAAAATAGAAAGACAATTTAAAATAAATCTACAAACTGAAACTTTGCTTTCTCTTTTTTTTTTTATTTTTTTTTATTTTTTATTTATTTATTTTTTTGCTTTCTCTGAAGTAGAAAGATTACTGTAAAAGCAAATTAGTCTTCCAGTATGATTTTCTTTTGTTTTAAGTCACTGGTGATAAATGAGATGGGAGAGATAAAACTGAAAAGGGAAACATTTACTACTTTAAGAGTCGAAGCTGAATACTGGCAGCCACAACTTTCTTCATTTTTACGACAAATGCACACCCCGCTGGCAGGAGTTTCACAGCATTACAATTTTTTATATATTATATATATTATATTTTTATATATTACTATTTTTATATATTATATGCAATATGCAGAAATACACAAAGATGCGAGTATACAAAATATGCATAAAAATAGAAGACCTCATAGCACTTCTGTGTTAATTCTTGACTTCAAAGTTTTTTTACATTTTTTTTTTAAAGATCACGAGCTTCATACTCTTCAATATTTCTCTGTCTTTTGAGTATGTAGATGTCTGCAGAAATATCCACCTCTTCGCACTGTGGCCACTAGCAATAAAATGCAGTGATAGAAAAAAAATGATCTGGATTGCTGTGTGGTTACCATATGAATTCCCTGTCACTTTTATTCAGGTGCCTGAATGACGTACTCTGTAGCTGTTTGACATTCAGTGATAATGTGACTATTATAATTAAAATGGGTCAGTCCAAATAAACATTATAATGGGATATATAACAATTTTAAATGCAAATTGAATAAGATGGTTTGATTTTGTATGAGTTACTGAGGAGTACTTTATTATTTGGATTTTTTAAAAAAAGCTTTTTCTATATGTCATGATTTTTTATGAATTAGTTACAGCAGTAGCCCATTCAATAAATTCTTCAGAACCTCTTTGACTAGTTTCACCAATCTTGTCAGTAAAGAAACGGAAGAGACACAACAGGGAAAAATACTTGCTTGATATTTATTCCATGTCCAGCAGACTGATTTGAAATATGGATCCCAATGTTTACTGTCCACCATGCATTAATAGCTTTATGACATATGACATATAATGCATAATTCCTAATACAGAAATTTGGGAGTAAAATAAATTATCTTTAATTGGCCATTCCTAAAAGACAGTAATAAAACACAGCAAAAACATAGTCTTACATTCTTTAAACTTATAAGAAAAAGCAGGTTTTTATCAGTTTCCCCTTAATTATGATCTTTCCACTCAGATTATTAGAGGCTGTTGTGGCAGTATTAAATCAGCTAATTTTGTTTGCCACATAGAACAAAATATCTAAAATACCCAATAACTGAAACTCGGATAATAAAACACTGGCTTCAAAGAGCTTTGCTGAATAAATTATTCTTTCTCCTTTACAGTTACCTGTTCTTTGTCTGGCTTTCTCTGTCTCTCCCTCTCTTTAGATCAACAGCATGAGTACTGTTTTAAAAAGTAAACATTTTTTCATAAGATCCTTGACAGTGTCTATAACTCCTAATTATTTGCCCCCCTAATCTTTTGAGACAAACTTCACTTTTGCAAATGAGTATGTGGAAGGTTAGACAATTCTTCCTACTACGTTTTCATTATTAATTTTCAACAGGGTGTTTGAATGTGTATCTGAGAAGTTTGCCTTCTAAATAGGTCATGGAAGAGCCTAAAATCAGCTCAGCTGCATGGGTGCCCTGCAGCCATTCTCACTTATTTCAGTTGAAAAGGCAAAATGCATTTTTGAAGCTGTGCAAAATATTAAGCCAAACGAAGCAGAAGTTGATCTAGTTTGAAGAATGAAAAACAAAAGCAAAAATTTGTAAATTCTCTTCAGAATCACTCTCTGGTGTGATGTAGGCTGGAGTCTGGAAAAGGAATAACTAAGGTGGTGCAGGCGAGTCTTGCATTCTTTCCAAGAGGAGAGATAGGGTGAAGTTGGACTGTTTTTGCAAGCAGTTAGTGAATTCCCAGCACTTAGGAACTGTGTTTGAAAAGATGATTGACAACCAAGGCAAGCAGCCAGGACTAGAGAAGCAGAAAGGTGGCTGCCAGGAGGATGACTGAGCATGTCCAGTGAGGAGCAAAAAGCTGTAAGGCCCACTAAGCGAGTTTATACTAATCTGTATTTATCAGAAGAATTTGTGGAATTATTAACAGAGTTTCCTCTTTATAGTTTGGCCCAGGGGTGACTGAGGGTATAGTAGTTAGCTGACATGGTTGATCTTATATGGAATGGGAATGATGACTTTTAACATTTTTAGATACCAAACTTATGCTGCTTCTATGAAACTCAGAGGAGGTCACCAGCATAATGGTTGACAGCTCTCTCCTGTCTCAATATTGAGCTCATCTGTCCTTCCTCGTGTCTGTTCATCAGTGTGACCTGCATTTGTCTCACTTCATCCTTTTACTACTTCCAAATCTTCAAGGATCAACTTTTCCTAAATTAGCCAAAAGGTTTATATGCATCCACACATGAATTTGGGACTAATAAAAATAAATATTTGTGATAGAAAACTCTGAGTAACACTCCTATTCAAAGCAATGAGAGAACACAGAAGACAATTGCATCTATATTTTATACAGTCATATATCAAAAAATGACTGGACACAAGACTTCAGAGTAAAGAAAAATTATTCTTATAGATATTGTTGAATAGCAAAGATTAGGGTAAATTTGGTCATTAAAGAAAAGCCTTCTAGCTGATTGATGTCTAATGAATATCTTGCATAATAAGCAGAGACAGTTAACAAAATTATGTACTGAAATGTCCCTTGGTTAGCCATTAATCACACACTCTATCTAATAATTTTCATTACATACATCCTGCCAACAAAATAACACAAAAATTATTGTACTATCTAAATTAGCTTCACATTTCTTCTAATTGGTCTCTGTTTTCACCCAAAAGTTTTACTTAAGTTTTCTATAAGTCACTTAATAGTCATAGTACACTTATTCCTTTGTAGAAATGCAACTAATGAAAAGATTTTGCTTGTTTGTTTGAGCAAGATTTGAAACATCTGTGAGTTATCTGTAGAGAGACAGGCACCTGTTTCAGCAAACTAATACTAAAAACAGCAGTTGCATCTTCAGAGTTCCACGAGGCATGCACTTTAACTCTTAAGTACATGATACGTTAGAACGTAATAGGCTTCTATGACTAAGTGATTTCAAAAGTTTTTCATTTCTTTCTAAAAGAGCATTCCAGAAATGAAGTTCTAATCATTTCTAACATGTCTTTGGATAGTGCTTAGCATGGTGTAATGAAGTTTAATAAGATCTACTGATAGCAAGCTGACAGAAACCCTAACAATGGAAAATTAGGATCATATACAATAGCACTCATTAAGATTTGAGACACTGAACACCTGAGATTTTTTCTCTCCTATTTGTTAATGTTTGAATTGTTGCTGACTAAACTGTTTTCATCGATATACTCATTAATTTACTTAATTGTTTCTGAAGAAACAATAATACTGTGGCAAAGTCATCGAAACCAGTCATTGAGACCATTCTAAAGAGTTGATACATATCTGAAGTACCAGAACAAACATTGTATGAATAGGATAGAAAATAATTTGATAATTTATGATTTTCCATTGTCTGCTTTTTCTTATTTAACATGACTTTTTTGCTTCCCTTTCCCTTTGTCAAGGTCTGCTACTCTCTTCCTACCCCACCCCCTCTCCCAAATGCTCTTCCTCTCCCCCTCTATAAAATCATCACAATTACTGTTTACACATTGACAAAGCTGAACTTATTCCCAAATATCAACCTTTTATTAGATTCTATCCGTTTTGGCCCTCAATCCTTTTTGTATGCTAAATTCAATTGTGATACTAAAAGTATTTTTTTCTTTGTGTTTTGTTGTAAATAAAATTTAAACTCTTTTTATTCCATTCTTATCATTCTATCCAGTTAATTATTACTTTATAGTTTAAATCAGGAGTTTTTAATCTGATATTTTCAAGTTCCCTTTTATCACCTAAAATTACATGCAAAATTTTGGGTTAGGTCATGTATGTATTATTATGAGGTTCACCATTTTTATAGAATTTTCAAAGCTTTTAGTCAGTTGATGTTTAATAAGAGCTAATGATAATGAGCTGATAGAAACCCTAACAATGGAAAGTTAGAATTATATACAGTAATGTTCACTCATTAAGATTTGAGACAGAGCTGATACCCGAGGTGTCTTACATTAACGCCTGAATTATCTTAGCTAACAGGTAGGGACAATTACCAAACTTATAAATTGAAATGTCCCTATTTAGCCACCTAATCACATTTCACTTAACAATTTTTATCATATATACCTACCAAAGAAAAACCTACAAACAATTTTTCTAACGTTTAAATTAGCTTTATGTTTCTCCCATATTGGTGTTTTTTCGTTAGAAGAGGCGAAAAGTTGCAAACCACAGGTTAATATTTAATGCAGCACATATTACTATCAGTGATACTGAGTACACAAGAAATTACTGATGATATGAACAGTGAAAAAGAAAACATGGAGAAGGGAACATAAATACTTATCTACTTGATTTTACTGAAAACTTTTAATGATTTATATACCACCATATACATTTTTTGTCCATGTACGAACTATTAACTTTAGCCACATTTTAAAATATATGACAGTCTCACGGAGAATGTTATTTTCTCCATTAGAACTCAAGCTATTAAATTCATTATCCATTTTTGTTTCCTTGTCGATGCAATCTGTTTCTTTGCTTTGCCCCTATTAAGGTCACATTGAAAAATTGAATCTGTTCCCTAAGTCAGTCTCTAACCTCTTTTATTATTTGAAAGAAAGTTTAGTGCTTGAAAACTTGCTTGGGGAAATAGAATTCCTTTCCTAAAATTTTCCATTGCACGAACATCAGTATTGCAAGCATGTTCGCCAGTGAGCCCCTGGCCTGCTTTTAAAGCATAACTGAACAAAATGGCTGAGGTCAACATAGGGCTTCTCGTAGGCTCAGCTAATTCATATGTTACAGGTGATGCTAATCCCTTCGGAATGAATGAAAAGCCACTGCTTTCTAATTCCCACTGTATGTGGGGGGTGGGAGAGTGTGTGTGCGTGTGGAGGGGGACTGATTGTTTCTCTGGTCTGTGGGTTTTCTAGACCTAAAGAGAAAAATCTTAATAAACTCCAATGCCAGTTTCAAATACCTTAAAACACGATCCTTTTACAGTGCAAAGTAAATTCTTTTTTTCCACTTATTTTACTTATTGCTTGACAAAATTATTCTTTATGATACCTACTTGATACGTTGGATGAGAGAATAATTTGAGTGCTCATTATGGAACATGTACTATGGATGAAGTAATTTAAAAAAACACATCAAGGTTTTGTGGTTTTTGTTTTTGTTTTTCTCATATACAGTGGAAAATAGAGTAGACTAATTAGCAAATTTCAGCCACCTCAGCCACCCTGAATTCGGATCTCTGTCTCCTGGTCTCCTCAACTCAGTAAGACTTTGAATTCTCCTCCTGTTTCATGGTCTACAAGGCTGGGGTGTTCCTTCAAGCAAAAAGCCAATGTGATTCTAAGACTCACATCACTTGATTTTCTGCACTTCCTGCTCTCCAGTGTCTAAAAAGAGTAGTTTCACATATTTTGTCTAGTTTTCTCTCTGTTTACAATTAGAAGGTAATTCCATTCCCATTGGCTTTCTCATGACAAAAAGCAGAAACCCTTACATTTATTTCTGGATTGCAAACTTTTAAAGTGAATTACAACCCTCATACAGATTAATTTTCAAAAAGAAACCTACTAATGTATGTAACACCCAAATTAAGAAATATAACATTATCAACACCCCAAAGCCCCATGTGTACCCCTTTCCAACTACTATAACCACTACTTTGACTTCTAATAGCAGTGATGATTTTTGCCTATTTTTGAACTCTCTATATAGTACACACCCTTTTGTGCCAACTTCTTTTGCTCAACATTATGTTTTTGTGATAACCATGTTATTGTATGTGGTTCATTCATCTTATTGTAGAACATGCCAGTCTATCCTATTGAATATATACACACAACTATGCCAGTCTATCCTACTGTATATATACACCACAACTGGGCAGTCCCTGGTCTGGAGCTATTACTAATAGTGCTGCTATAAACAGTTCTGCATGCTTGTTTCAAGAACATATGGACATAATCTGTTAGGTATCTCTCCAGAAATTAAAAGGTTGGGTTATAAGTTACATGTTTATTTAACACAAGCCATACTGCAAAATATTTTTTTTTCAATATTTTTCTTTCATGGTTTATTCTATAAGTCAATTAACAGTGTATAATATTTCCATTTGATCCACGTTCTCAGGAATACAAAGTATTTTCAGTCTTTTATTTGAAGTATTCCAGTCAGTGTGCACTAGTAGGGTGGTTTTAAATTCTATTTTCCTGGTGACTGTTAAAGTTGAGCACCTTTTCACGTGTTTATTGGTCATGCGGATCCTCTTTTGTTAAGTGACTGTATTTAAGTCTTGCAGATTTTATATTGGCATGTCTCCTGTTTTTCAAAAATGATTTGTTGAAGCTCCTGCCATACTCTAATAGGAATCATCTTTGAGATGTGTATTGCAAAATCTTCTCCTCTGGTTTTTTCACTATTTCAATGATATTTTGATGAAAATATTTTTAAATTTTAATTCAGCATAAGTTGCTTTATTTTTCTTACTTTAGTTTTTTGTATTTTTTAAAAACTTTTCTTAACCCAACCCAACATTGATACTATCTTTTTTTCCCCCAAAAAACCTTTGTTGCTTTACCTTTCACATTCTGAATTTGATTTTTTTTTTACATGGATGAAGTAAAGTTCTTGATTTATTTTATCTACATGAATATCCAATTGGCTCAGCACAATTTATTGAAAATATCATCCTTTCCCCACTGTCCTGAAGTGTCATCTTGTGATTTATACGTTGAGTCTGTCTCTGGACTCTAAATTTCACGCCATTGTTCTATTTTCTATCTTTGCACCATTTCTGCACTCTTTGTTTTCTGACTTTTAAAATAGGTTGTTTACATGGCAGTAGGAGTCCTTCATTTTTATTTTTGTCTTTAAGAATGTTTTGTCTATTTGGGGGACTTTATATTTTTATATAATTTTTAAAATTAGCTAATCAATTTCTACCAGAAAATGCTAGAATTTCGACTTTGGATTGCGTAAAATTTATGTATTATTCTGAGAACTGATGTTGCAATATTAAACATTTCTAATTCATTAACATGAGTATTCTTAACTTCATTCTGATACCTATAGGATCTGTAGTGATGTTCCTCTGTTCAGTCATAATGATGGATTTTTTAACAAACAGTTTGGACAATTTTATTAATCTTGAAGAATCAACTCTTAGCTTTGGTGTATTTCTCTAAGGCACTTCTGTTCTTAATTATGATCCACTTGCTACACTTGTTTCAGTTTCATATTCTTCCTTCTTTAACTTCTTGAAGTTCAATTATAGGCCACTTATCTTCCACCACTTTTTTTTTTTTTTTTAGCAATATACTTAGTTATGTATTTCCTACCAAGAACTGTTTGTTCACATCCCATAAATTTAGATATATCATATATCCATTACCACTCACTTAAAAATGTTAACTAATTTCTTACACAAATTCTTATTATGTAGAAGTGTGTTGCTTAATTTCCAGGCCGTTGGATTTTTAAAAATCTTTTTGCTATTTATATCTAAGGATACTTTGACTTATTTCAAACCTCTGAAATATGTTGAAGCTCACTTTTTGACCCAGGTAGTAAATTTTGCAAAATGTTTCACGTGCAATTGAGAAAATATCTATTCTCTTATCACTGGGTCCATTGGTCTTTATATACTAGTACGTAATTTATAAAATTTGGGGCTCAGAATTTCTTTTTTCTTACTTATTATTTAATAGATCTGCAACATAACCAGCACCATTTAGACAAGCCCAAGTACAAAATGGCACTGTCCACCTCCTGCCCTCCCCTCCCCCATTCTCTTTTACAAGAAGCCTCATGGTTCTGGAGAAAATGAAACTTTTGGTGTTTTTGCATGTGCAGAACTCTCCATTCCCATGACCTAACTCAATCCCCACCCCGGAATTAAATCACCCAGCTCTTGGCGCCAACATACCAATATAAGCTCTACCACCCCCACACCTGGTGCTGTCCACCATTTTCAGGGCAGCCCCAGGCTGCCTAACACTCTGAGCACAGCCCAGCAGATTTCTTTCTTTAATAAAGCTTGAACAGTGTGCGGTATCTCGGCTCACTTTCTTTCATTATGGTGCCAAAACCCAGCAAGGATTTTGGCCGACATTTTGGACAATTCCCTCTCTCTTGGGGTGATTGGCCCTCGGCTGCCCTTCCTGGACCTGCCAAAACCAGATGCCTCCAGGAATCTCTACTTTTGCTGTTTCAGACCAACATATCCAACATCAGCTTCAATTCAGGGTGAGTCAGTGGGTCTGTCCTGCCTACTACTTCTATTAGCTCCCCTGACTACTCTCTATGACTTAGGTCTCTACGAAGCCCAGGTGCCTGGCTGACGGGACTCTTCTCGTGCCCCCCAGCTATTGGAGGATGCTCCTCTAGCCAGTCAGTGGCTTTTCTCTCAAAAAGAAGGTGGGCACCAAAGGGGATGCCCTTTGCTGGCACTCTTCTTCTACCAGTACTGACTGCCCTATCTCACCCTCTACATGGGATCCTCACAATCCAAATCTCCATGCTCTATGCCCTTGGGCTGTCTCCTGGCCAATTTCTTGGCTTCCAGGGAGACATTAAAACTCAAACGCCTCACTTCAGTGGATCCCAGTGGCCACAAGATGGCACTTGGTTTAGACACTCTCCAAAGCAGCAAAAGCTGTAGAGATTCCTTTTTCAGGCCTTCTCCTATCTCTGAACATGTTCTTCTCTCTGTCAAAACTGTCCTATGTCTCAAATTCTCCTAGCTCATGCTCAACCTCTCCTTCCAGACTCATACCAATCTTCTGATTCATCAGCCCTCCACATTTCCCTCTGTTCCCCGCACGTGGCCTCCAGACACTCTTCCTCAGCTCAACCTTCTCTTCTTCTCCCCCTTCATCAGGTAACAACCCCACCTCAGCTCCAGCTTCCTATAACTCTTCTGTGAAGTGGCTGGGATGGAAGGAACTGTCCAAGTCCATGTACAGGGAGCAGGTCTGGATGGTGGCTCAGGTACATGCTCAAAATAATAGGCAGCCTGTGGGAGCTGGTGCTGTTCCTTGCACGGACCCGACTTGGAACTACCAGGCTGGCCATGGGGATCAGGATCTCGAGGATAATATGATCACACCTACTTCACGGCCTCCAAAAGGCTACTCACAAGTCAGTCAATTA
The DNA here is from genome assembly GCF_027409185.1 of Cynocephalus volans. Lineage (NCBI taxonomy): Eukaryota > Metazoa > Chordata > Mammalia > Dermoptera > Cynocephalidae > Cynocephalus > Cynocephalus volans. The sequence continues at coordinate 31,928,692 of NC_084474.1, read as the reverse complement.
TGACAAGCTCAGAGAAATCACACAGAGATCCACTGAAAATCCCAATGAGTCCCTAACCCGCCTCTCTGAGGTTTTACACGAATACATATGTATAGACTCAAACTCCCCTGCAGGCATGACTCTCTTACACTCTCATTTCATTACCAAATCAGCCCCTGATATTCAAAAAACTATAAAAGAGATCAGGCCAAATACCAGCTCCTGGCGAATGTCATCCAAAGCTCACATACTCCAAAGCTGGCTACCTCAAGAGGCAGTCCACCAGGAAACTGTTTCAAAGGAGGTGAACCAGGCCACTCAGCATGGCCCAGTCCCCAACCTACAGCCTTTGGCTTCACAGCCATCCTTACTGGAGCTTCTTGGCTTTGCCCAGGAGGAGGACTGACGATGCCCAGGGCCCAAGGCCTCCACAGAGATCACCATGCATGAGCCCAGGGTTACTCGCCTTGCAGCAGGTAAGCAGATCTCTTTTGTCATCAGTACAGGGGCCACTTACTCTACCCTTCCTAAGTACGCAGGACCAACAACCCCGTCCTCTATCACAATAGTGGGGGTCATGGGATCAGAATACTGCCCACGGATCACTCAAACCCCTTTCCTGCACCCTATATCACACCCAATTGACACACAAATTCTTAATAATGCCTCAATGCCAAGTCCCCTTACTGGGATGGGACATTCTTTTCAAATTCAAAGCTACTCTTACCCTAAACACTTTAACTCCAGCTACAACACTCCTGTTACAGGCCACCCCAGACCTGGCCCCTGGGGCTTCCACCTTCCCCTCCCCCTTGGACAAGATTAATCCCTAGTATGGGACACTTCTTCTCCCTCCATTGCTATGCACCATTCCCCTAACCTTGTTAAATTGCAGAACCCCTCTTTGTTCCCTAATGTCCCACAGTACCCCATCGCTAACAAACACCTAATAGGGTTAAAACCTGTCATACACAAACACCTTTCTTCTCGTATCTCAGGGCTTAGCCACTCACCTTTCAATACACCCATGCTTCTGGTTATAAAGCCTAATGGCTCATACAATTTAGTACAAGACTTATCCTGACAGATGTCATTCCCAACAACTTAGTTGGACCGTACTACCTCAGGGGTTTCGGGGTAGCCTCCACTTTCTGGCCAGGCCTTAGCTCAAGACTTATCTGAACTTCCTCCAACCTCTAGCACTTTAATACAATATATGGATGACCTCCTCCTTTGTAGCCCCTCCTATTAGGATTCACAGGCCCACACTGCTGCTCTCCTTAATTTCCTGGCCTTCAGGGGATATCGAGTGTCCCCCAGCAAGGCCCAAATTTCTTCTCCTTCAGTTCAAGAATCTAATTTCTGAACTCCCTACTCCTACCACAAATGGTGAAATCCTTTCTTTCTTGGGGCTTGCAGGGTATATCTTCGCCTATGAATTCCTAACTCTGGCGTACTGGCAAAGCCACCTTATGGGGCAGCCAAAGGGGACCCTGCCATTCCTTTAGATCCCACAACGCCCATTCATTCTCCCTTCCAGCGATTAAAAGCCACTCTCATCGCAGCCCCAGCTCTGTCTCTCTCAAACCTATCTCATCCTTTTATCCTATACATCACCAAAACCCAAAGATTGGCAGTCGAGGTTTTGGGACAAAAGGCAGGAGATATTTTCTCCTTGGTTACAAACCTCTTTAAATAACTGGACACCACATCTCGATAAGGGGCCCCTATTTACGGGCCTTGGCAGCTGGCTGCCCTTTTAACATAAGAAAGCTCTAAACTAACTTTTAAACAGCAGACAGTCAAGACCTTCTCAGCCATAAGGCCAAGTCAATTCTCTCTCTTTCCCACCTACAACTTATTCACCTTACTTTCATTGAAAACTCCCAATTCTCCTTTAAACCTTGCCCTCCCTTGAAATCCAGCAGCTCTAATCCCAAAACACTCATGACTCTTAGAATACAATTGCATGGAGGCTTTAGACCTCTTTCTCAATCTCTTTTCACACATTTCCCTGCATCCCATTATATGGTTCATAGATGGGAGCGCCACCTCCATGCACACCCCACCCCCTGGGCAGTTTATGCCCTAGTAACTCTAACACAAGCTATTGAGGCCACACAACTCCCAAAGGAGTTTGGGGTTACACACTGCAGAGGACACCAAACCTCCAATGACCCCATAGCCCAGGGAAACGAACTGGCGGCTCTAACCATAAAACAGGCTGCTTAATCACCAGGCCCCCACTCCTCCTCTCTTGCTCAGGTCTTTCTCATGGACCCTACGCCCTTACCTCAATACACACCTCAAGAAATACAACACCTCCAACAGTTGGGAGCACCAAGGAAGGACAACTGGTATACTCTCTCCAGTCGCTATGTCCTCCCTACCACACAAGCTGAGCAAATCCTTTTCGATTCCCATAATTCAGTTCATATAGGCTATGAACTCCAACTACACCTTCTTCAGCCCTTATATTACTCTCCCCACAAAAAGACACGCTATCTTCTAACCCTAGTAGATACCTTTTCAGGTTGGATTGAGGCTTTTCCCTGCGCTTCAGAGGGTGCTACAGCAGTAACGCATGCTCTCACCTGAGAAATCATCCCTCGTTTTGGCCTCTCCACCAGTCACTCACTCGCCTATGGGCTGCCCACCCCCCCACAAACCCACTGGACTCAGCCCCTTCGAACTTATGTACAGTAGGCCCTTTACTCTCACACCTCTCTCTTCCAGCTCATCGCCTTTAGGCCAGTATCTCCCTACTCTTTCACTGATTAGGGATCTTCTTCGAGAACAGGCCAACCTTCTATTACCTCATCCTTTCCTCACTACCCTCTCAGACTTTAAACTGAGCCCAGGACACCAAATGTATATTAAGACCCAAATCCCCAAACCCCTATCACCATGCTGGGAAGGGTCTTATACAGCACTTCTCACCACCCCCAGGGCAGTAAAAATACTAAGAAAGGCACCCTTGGTATCACTTATCCTTGGTAAAACTAGCACCTGAGACTTTACCCCCAAATCTGTTAACACCAAGCCAAAGGGGTCCCTCTACTCAACCCCCAGCCCAACATCTCCTCACACTTCATCCATTTTAGGACCCACAAAACTAGCAATCTCCAGGACCTTCGCTCTTCCCCCAATCCCAGAAGAAGGCTAATATTTCCCCCGGCAATTATCTTCTCACTCTTGCAGGCCCGCTCCACGTCCTTCTCACAAGAGCTACTATTATACTGTCTGTTCTAGTACTTGCTACAGGATTGGCCAGTGCTTCCCCAAAAGATTGTAACATTATAGGAAAGTTTCTCCTGGCACTTCCTTACCTCCTATCAGTAGGATGCTTCTTAGCAATGTCATTGTGACAATGTCTCCTTTAAGTTCTTTTGGCTCCCTAACCCTTTGCATCCTTCCCGTGTTTTTTCTCCTATCTCAATGCTCCCCCTTACCCGGGACATGGAGGTTCCAGGTCCGCAGGGACGATGCAGTCCTCAGCGAATCAGACTGGTCCCCGAGTAACTCATCTGTCTTCCACTTTATGAGAAACTTTTTGTTGTCACCCCCTCCCTTTCGATGCAGCCCACAATGTTTCCACACATGTCTCTTCACTTTCCTCTAATCCCACCTCAGTGGGGACTGTCAGCGTTGTGCGGGGCCTGCCCACACTCTGCCTCACTAACACCAAATGCTGCCACTCACTTACCCCTCCTCATCCACGCCCTAAAACCGGAATATATTTCCCTTGTAAAACTATGTTATCCTGTTACCTGCCCTCCCTAACATGATTAATTGCATATTCTTTAGGCCCATCCCTGACATCACCATCCAGATAGATGGAGAGATGGAGACGGGACTGGGACTAACTTCAGCTCTCACCTCAGGAAGTGCCCCCCAATCCCATAGGGCACTAATTTTATGCTTTTAATTAGGGCAGATATCCCTCCTGCAACTGGAGCTGGCATAGCGGGCCCTGCTACTGCTTCTCAATTCTATCAAAAACTCTCAGAAGAACTAAGCATAGACAGTATCCCCTCCCTCCAGTGACAGGTCACCTCACTCACAGCAGTCACTTTACAGAACCGTTAAGCCCTTTACTTCCTTACAGCCCAGAAGGAAGGCACCTGCCTCTTCTTGGGGGAGGAATGCTGTTATTACATAAATGAGTCTGGGGTGATCCAAAACCAACTTAAACCGTTTCACTGAACCCTTGGATACCTTGGCCTATGCCCCTACTAGAACCCCTAACTGTGCCTCATCCTACTTTTTGGACCCTATCTCTTTTGGTGTTTCTCTAATTTCTTGCAGGAATGTATACAGGCTTTCACCAACCAAAAGGTCGCCAAATTGTTCCTGCAAGGAGGATATCAGCCCCTCAGAATCAGCGACCCTTCCCCAGAGGATACAGCCTCCCCACACAAGGCCAAAATAAGTCTTTTATTTTTTCCATATCTTTGCCCATCTCCAGCAGGAAGTAGCTTCAGAAGAATGAGACCTCTGTCCTTTCCCCCTTTTTACTATACTTAAAAGGTAGGAATAATAGATCTGCAACATAACCAGCACCATTTTAGACAAGCCCAAGTACAAAATGGCGCTGTCCACCTCCTTCCCTCCCCTCCCCCATTCTCTTTTGCAAGAAGCCTCATGGTTCTGGAGAAAATGAAACTTTTGGTGTTTTTGCATGTGCAGAACTCTCCATTACCATGACCTAACTCAATCCCCACCCTGGAATTACATCACCCAGTGCTTGGTGCCAACATACCAATATAAGCTCTACCACCCCCACACCTGGTGCTGTCCACCATTTTTGAGCACAGCCCAGCAGATTTCTTTCTTTGATAAAGCTTGAACAGTACCCAGCACTCAGCTCACTTTCTTTCATTATTTTGTTTGTTTGTTCTACGATCTATTGTGGCAAATGTGGTAAATTTTTCCAGCATGATTGTATATTCATTTTTTTTATCTATTAGTTCTGCCAAATTTTATTTTATATATTTTGAAGTTATGTTAATGAGTTCATGGCAATTTAGACTTAATCATCTTGATAAATTGATCACTTTTTCATTTAAAAATATTTCTTATCTCTAATGATGTTTCTTATCTAGAATTCTACATAGCATAAAGTTGTTAAATAAACCAGTACTCTTTGCCTTAATATTTGTGTGATATCTCTTTCATTCTCTCTTTTTCTAATTCTGTGTCTTTTATATAAGGTGTGTCTCCCTGTGTAGTATATAATCTTGTCTGTTTGCTTTTTTTGTTTGTTGTTTTTCCTCCCCAGCCTAAAAGTCAGCCTTTTAACTGAAGAATATTGTCAGAATATAGTGTATACACTCATACATTTAGTTTTATAGAAATAATTTTACTATTTGTTTCTTACTGTACTGCCTCTTTGCTAATTATCTTTATTTGTTTAAATCAATCAAATAATTTTTATTATTCCTTTTTAACTACTTAGCTATACATTTGTTGCCTGAAGATTGAAATGTGCATCGTGTTTACAGTGTAATGCAAATTATTTCTGTTATTACTTATTATATATCTGAGTTTATATATAAATATATATCTATTATATAATTATATATTATTAATATATAGTTATATATATTTACATGTAAATGAAAGTATATATATTTACATCCATGTAAATGAAAGTGTGTTGGCATTAAATTTTCTTTGTTTTGTAAAAACATTTATATAACTTATATAATTACAGAATTTTTATTAGGTGTAGAATTCGGGGTTGGCAGGTATGTGTGTATATTTTGTGTGCGTGTGTTTGTTTAAAGATTTCATTTTATCACCTTCTACTTTTTATATTTTCATTGAAAAGTCAGTTTTCCATCTTATTTTTAGTTTTGGAATGCAATGTATTATTTTCTGTTGCTATTTTTAAAATTTTCTGTTTGTCTTTTACTTCTCAAGTTTTACTGTGATGCATCTATACGTAATTTGTATTGTTTTGTTTTGTATTTTGTTTTTTGGATTTTTTTGTATTTATCTTTCCTTGCTCTCAAAGATTATAATCCCTGGGGTAAAAATTCTCTTTGGTTTTGGAAAATTCTCAGCCCCTATTTCTTCAAATATTGCTCTGCTCCTTTTTTTCTGGAACTTCACTTACACATGTTAGATTCAAGCATTTCTTACATGTCTCTAAAACTGATCCATGAGATTTTTTATTTCAGATTTTTAAAAATTAGGAATAGAATGTTTGAGTTGTTTTATTTTTTTAAAGATTCCAATTTTATGGTAAAATTTACAACTTTTTATTACTTTTCCACCTTTTTCAATATTTTCTTTTAAATATTAATCATTATTGTTCTGAATTATTTTGTTAGCAGTCTGGATAATCTGATTTTTTTCTTGATTTTCTTTACATGTCTGTGGTCAGTGCTAAGAATTTTTAATATATTTCAGCATATGAAAAAAAATAGTGTCTCTAGATAATATTATAACTATACAGAGAGAGTTGGTCAATTTGTCTCCCAGTCATATAGAGAGTAAGTTGATCACTACCAGGGTCTTCAACTAAGCAGTTTGTTCACCAGAGCTCTTCTCTCTCATAGACTTATTTCCTTGGTGGCATAGACTACTGAAAACTCCATGCTCATTTTCCAAGGCTTTCAGGTTAGCTGTTAGTCTCCTATGATGCATAACTTCAAAACTTATCATATATTTTGAAGGAAATCTGGCCTTGTGTTGGTGTTCAAGACTATAATTCTGCTATTCTAATCTACCAACATCATCAAAAGTGCAAATATCTCTACCTCTTAATTGTGGGTGTTAGCTGCTTCTGAATTTCCAACCTCTTTCCAGTGTCCAGAGTTGGTAATTGTCCCAGAGAAAAAGAAGGTGGAGTTCATCAGCTCTATGCTCCAAGATATTCTCTCTCTAAAATCTTAACACTTAATACATAATTTGCTTCAGCAGCTTTCTGGTCCTTTTAAAAATATTACTTTTGAAAATGTATCTGCATTTTCTAACTTTTCATAGGGGGAATAACAGTCTGCCACAGATGAGTACATCACACTTTACCAATTCTGTAAAGCAGAAACCTCAATTTTTCTTTAACATTTTGTTTTTGTTTGTTTTAGATGATCTTTAGGAATCACATCATTTAACACAAAGCTTTTTTATAAGAAGTTAGTATATGCTCTTAATTAACATTCTAAGTTTATGGTTTGGTTGATTTTTTTGGTAAAGAAACACATGAAGTTAATGTTCTTTTAAACTAGCCATTGAGTCTGCTTCCCATATGAAGAAAGATCAAATTGGTCTATGTCTGGTATAAAGGCATTAGATCAATTATAATGGAATTCCAGGGTTTTCATCTTTTATGAGAAGGATCTTAGCCACCATGACTATGAAGTCAGGAGAACCCTAAAACATGAGCAGAAAACAAATAAAGATAATTTCCTTATTTTAACAGAGACAAAGAAATGCTAAATCCAGAAGAAATGGTAAACTCAAATATGAATTCTTACTAATAAGCAGCTCCAACAGCTGCATAGATATCCCAGGTTATTTTCTTGAAAATGAAACACAAAAACTGTTTTTGATAGAAAAATATTCTCTGTGAAGAATAAGTATATTTTAACTGCAAAAATTTGAATTACATATGAAATTAAGATGGTAAATATACACAGTGTAGCTATTGTTATTTTATATCATGCTAACATATAATCATTTGGTGTTTCAAGTATTTATTATGTTTAAGAGAACTTGTCATATTAGATTACAATATCAGTTTGTGATTCCAGTTTGAATTATGTAATAAAGAACTGATACAGAGAATTTAAGTTGGAACCAAATTACCCTTAAACAATTTTGGAATTTCTAAAGACTTAAGCTCACCATACATATAAATTTAATTTATTAGATTATCAAAAGTTATTTTAGTGGTTAGACAGACTGTTTGATAACACAACATAATTATTCACTTTGTAAAATTCCTCTTAAAATGTTAATTAGAATCCACTAGATTTAGAAGTAAAATATAGTCATGGTTACTAGGGGCTGGGAAGGGGAGAAGATATGGGGAATAGAAAGAGGTTGGTTATTGAATACAAAATCACAGCTAGATAGTACAAATAAGTCCTACTGGTCTGCTCTACTGCTAAGCACCTATAATTAACAATAATTTATTATATATTCTCAACTGGCCAGAGGAGAGGACCTCAAATGCTCTCATCACAAAGAAATGATAAATTTTTGCAACGACAAGAATGCTAATTACCCTGATTTGCTCATCACACATTGTATACAAGTATTGAAATGTAAGTCTGTATCCCATAAATATGTACAATCAGTACATGCCAATTAAAAATAATTAACAAAGAATTCTTTTGCATAGAGAATGTGTCCATTCTCTCCCTTTTAATTTACTTATTCAATCACTTATTTATATCAGTATGGACCCATAGATATTTATTTGATAATTTGGGTTATAACCTAATGCTACATTTTTTTTCTTCCTACCTAAATTGTTTCAGCTTTAGCCACTGGGAGCTTTCTCATTTGGCTCCTAGGTCCCTTTAATATACCCCTACAGTTTTTGGTTTTGTTCTTCTGTGTTTTTCATCAAGTCTGACAATTTCTGTCTTTTGACGTGTCTACCTAAACCATTCACATTTAAAGTACCTATTGGTATAGCTGGATTAATACCTATCATCTTTGTGACTGTTCCTGTTCTTTGCATTTGTTCTTTTTTTTCCCCCCTCTTTTTCTGCCTTCTGTGATTTTAACCAGACAATTGATATGATCCCATTTATCTTCTCTTCTCATATTATTTGTATTTCTTTGTAAAAAATTAGTGGTTACCCTAGAGTTCACAATGTACATTTTAAAAACTTTAAGGTCACCTTTATGTAACACTGTACTGCTTAACATGTAGTGCAATTAACTCTGAGTATTCCCAGTTCCTCCTTCCCATTCTTTGTGACAATTGCCATTCCCTTGCTATGTAAATACTTGCCATGTGTTAAAATTATATAATACACTGTTCCTATTATTGTTTTAAACAAACAGCTATCTTTTAGATCAACTAGAAATTATAAAACTGAAATATTTTATTTTACCTTTATTTTTTCTCTAATGCCCATCCTTTTTCTTTATGCAAAAAAATTGTCTAATTCAATTTTCTTCTGCCTGAAAAACTTCCTTTAACTTTTTTTTTACAAGAAAGTTCTGTTGGCAATAAATTCTCTGTTTTTGTTTGTCTGAGGATGCCTCTATTTCTTCTTCACTTCTGAAGACAAATTTCACTGGATATAGAATTCTAAGCTGGTAGGGCTTACATGGCTTTTGATGAGAATTGTGCCATAATTTCTATCCTTTTTCCTATACAGGAATTTTCTCTTTTTTAAAAAAAATGTGGGCATCCTTCAAGATTTTCTCTTCATCTTTTGTTTTTTGCAGTTTGAATATGATATGCCAAGCTGTGCTTTTTTTTGGGGGGGGGGGCTTAGAGTTCTCTGAGCTTTCTGAATCTCTGTTTTGATCCTTGTCATTAATTTTGGAGAGTTCTAAGTTATCACTACTTCAACAATTTTTTCTGATCCATTTTTTTCAGTTATTATAATTATAAATGGTTCACATTTTGATATTGTCCCATAGTTCTTAGATGTTCTCTCTCTCTCTCTTTCTCTTTTATCTTTCATTCCTTTTTCTCTTTGTATTCCAGGTTAGGATGTTTCATTGCCCTACCTGCAGGTTCACTGATTCTTTCCTCATCTGCATTGAGGCAACTAATAAGCCTATCAAAGACATTCTTCATTTCTGTTATTCTGTTTTTTTATTTCTAGCATTTTCTTTCATTATTAGAGTTTCCATCTCTCTGCTGGCATTACCTATCTGGTCTCACATGCTGGTTACTTTTTTTATTGCTGCTCTTAACATATTTAGTCAGTTATTTTAAATTCTCTAAGAAGTACATCATCTGTGTCATATCTGAGTCTGATTCTGATGATTACATTGTTTCTCCAGACTGTGCCTTTTTTGCCTTTTGTCTTATAATTTTTTGTTGGAAGCTGAATATATTGTATTAGATAATAGAAACTGAGGCAAATAGAAATTTAATGTGAGAATTTGTTTTAATCTTACTGGTGTTGGGCTGTGTTTAATGTTCATTAGAGCTAAGATTGCCAGAGTCACAAATTCTTCTAGAGTTTGTGTTTTTGTCCTCCTTCTTGACTTTGGTGTTTCACTAAGCGCTGCTACCCAAAGAGAATATGATACACGCAGCTCTTTCAGTCCTTATCCACTATTATCATATTAGAGCTGCCTTAGTGTTGTGGTAGAGGGTGGGGGAGAGTGAGAATTCTATAATCTTCTAATTAAGTCTCATTCTTGACCAGCACAAACTGCTGCCTCATCAGTGACCCTGCCCTGGTAGCCAGTGACTGTAAATGACAGCACCAACATGACCTGCCACCTCACCAGCAGCAGCACTCCCTACCACTGCCACAGACACCAGTGCTGAATGTGTGGTCATATGTGCAGCAAGTGCTGCCGCAAGGGTGGCTTGCTGCTTCATAAGTGGCCTGCTGACTGCTCATCAGCAAGACATAAGGAGAGTCACCAGTAGAGCCCAGGTAAATAAGGGTGTGAGTGCAGACCTGTGACCCAGTGGCTCGGCCCACAGGGAGAATTACACTGCCTTATGCAGTAGCACAACTGGGAGTGGGAGGTATGTGCACAGCCCATGGTCTGCCTTCATGTGGCAAGAGGCCCATGCAGACCCCACCAAGAGTACAGAAACCTAGGAAACTCAAATAGAGCAAGAATGAAAATTCCCTATCACCATCAACTCATCTCTCAACTTGGGAAAGCAAGATCCCAAGAGGAACCTCTGCCTATAGAAAAGAAGAAAGAAAAAACTCACCCACGGTCACTCATTCAAATTGAGGAGCACCAGCTCACCCATCAAGGAAGGTAAGGGGGAGATAGCCAGAGTGCCAACAGGCCTGCTCACGGTAACCCACCATAGCCAAAGAGTGACAGGGCTCTGAGACACTTACCCCAGGAATTCAAGAGCTTGCCCGCATCCTGGTGAAACAACATAGCATCACCCACCCCATCAAGGAATTACTGTCTCAGGAACTAGGCCGCAGAGGCACTCACACATAATTCTAACACTGAATTGAGCCAAAATACCTACCTGGAGACTACAATACTGTGTCTACCTGGAACCAATACTAAGACACCCCATTCAATGGTCATTAAAAATTACATCTATAGGAAGGACTCTCTCTCTCCTCAAAGCCCACTCCAGAGTACTAGAATAAGCAGTTGCTCTACCAGATGACTAGACACCAAGGTAGAGATACTAGAAATATGAAAAAACAAGAAAATATTACAACACCAAAGAAATATAATAATTCTCAGGTACAAGACCCTATAGGGCAGGAAGTCCTTGAAATGACTGAAAAGGAATTTAGAACAATAATCTTAAGGAAACTCAATGAGATACTAGAAGACTCAATTAGATGACACAGCAAACTGAGAAAAAGTATACAGGATCTCAATGAGGAAAAGTACAAAGAAATTAATGCCATAAAATTAATGTACCAGAGCTCATAGAGCTAAAGGATTCATTCAATGGAATAAAAAACACAACTGAGGGCTTAAACAGCAGGTGAGAATAAGCAGAAGAAAGGCTTTCTGATCTTGAAGATGGTCTTCCTGAAATAACCCAGTCAGACACACACACACGCGCACACACACACACACACACACACACACACAGAAATAAGAAATTAAAAAATGATGAAAATCTAAGAGGGCTAGCAGACAACATGAATTGCACAAACATCTGAATAATGGGGATTCCAGAGTGGAAAAAAAAGGAAGAGGCATTGAAAACATATTTAATGAAATAATAGCAGAAAAATTCCCAGGTATAGGGAGAAATTCAGATGTTCCAATCCAGAAGGCTCAAAGATCCCCAAACAGATTCAACCCAAAAAGATCCTCTCTGAGACACATTATAGTCAAACTGGCAAAGCTCAAAGACAAATAGAGAATCATAAAAGCAGCAAGAGAAAAGTGTCAAGTCACCTTGGATTTGAGAATTAACATTGTGAAAATGTCCATACTGCCCAAAGTGATCTACGGATTCAATGCAACCCTCATTAAAATACCTATGCCATTCTTCACAGAAATGGAAAAAACAATCCTAACATTTATATGGAACAAAAGACCCTGAATAGACAAAGCAATCTTGAGCAAAATAAATAAATAAATAAATAAAGCTGGAGGCATAACACTCCCTGACTTCACAGTATACTACAAAGCTATAGTAACAAAACAGACACACAGACCAATGGAACAGAATAGAGAACCCAGAAATCAGCCTATTACCTACAGCAATCTGGTCTTTGACAAAGGCATCAAGAACACATACTGGGGAAAACATGCCTCTTTGATCAATAGTGCTGGGAATATTGGACATCCATTTGTAGAAGAAAGAAACTAGACCCATACTTCTTGCCATATACCAAAATCAACACAAAATGGATTAAAGAATTAAATATACATCCTGAAACTACAATAGTCCTAAAAGAAAACACAGGAGAAATACTTCAGGAAGTAGGACTGGGCATAAACTTTATGAATATGACCCCAAAAGCACAGGCAACAAAAGAAAAAATAAACAAATGTGATTATATTAAACTAAAAAGTTTCTGTATAGTAAAAGAAACAGTTAACAGAGCAAAAAGACAACCAGCAGAATGGGAGAGGATATTTGCAAAATATGCACCAACAAAAGATAAATATGCAAAACATATACAGAACTCAAGCATCTTAACAGCAAAAAAACAAGTAACTGATTAAAAAATGGGCAAAAGAGCTGAGTAGGCATTTCTCAAAGGAAGATATAAGAATGGCCAATAGACACATGAAAGAAATGCTCAACATCATACAGCATCTGGGAAATGCAAATCAAAACCACATTGAGACATCATGTCACTCCAGTTAGGCTGGCTAATATCGAAAAGACTGAGAACAGCAAATGCTGGCAAGGATGCAGAGAAAGATGAAACCTCATACACTGCTAGTGGGACTGTAAAATGGTGCAGCCATTATGGAAAGTGGTATGGAGATTCCTCAAACAACTTCAGATAAAACTGCCAGATGACCCAGCTACCCTATTGCTCTGTATATATCCAAAGGAATGGGAATCATCATGTTTATTGCAGCACTATTTACAATAGCCAAGAGTTGGAACCAGTTTAAATGCCCATCATTGCACAAGTGGATGAGGAAAATGTGGTATATTTACACAACCAAATACTACTCTGCTATAAAAAAGAATGAAATTCTCCCATCTGCAGCAACATGGATGAACTTAGAGAAAATTATGTTAGGTGAAATAAGCCAGGCACAGAAAGAGAAATACCACACGTTCTCACTTATATGTGGGAACTAATTTAGATAAATAAATAAATCAGAAAAAAAAGACATAACAATCACAATAATTCTTTGAACTTGTTAAGAAAAGTAAACAAAACTAAGGTTTCCAGGGGTGGGAAAGAGGGAGAAGGAGGGGGGAAAAGGAGGAATTGGTAAAGGGCCATGAAAATCAATTACATTCTGTAATGATAAATTAAAAGAATAATAATAATTATACACCATGATCAAGTAGGATTCATCCCAGGTTTGCAAGGATGGCTCAACATATGCAAATCAACAATTATGATATACCACATGGACAAAATCCAGGACAAAAACCATTTGATTATCTCAGAAAGATGCAGAAAAAGCATCTGACAAAATTCTACATCACTTCATGATAAAAGCCCTCAGGAAACTAGGTATAAAAGGAAAGCATCCCAACACTATAAAAGCCATATAAGACAAACCCACTGCCAATATCATCCTGAATGAGAACAAGACAAGGACTCCCACTGTCACCAGGCCTACTTAATGTAGTACTGGGATTACTAACAAGAGCAATCAGACAAGAGATAGAAACAAAGGGCATCCAGATTGGAAAAGATGAAGCCAAACTGTCCCTGTTTGCAGATGACATGATCCTGTATAGAGAAAAACCTAAAGACTCTACCTAAAAATTCTTATATCTAATTAATAATTTCAGGAAAGTTGCAGATACAAAATCAACACCCCCAAATCAGTAGTATTTTTATGCTCCAATGATGAACTAGCAGAAAAATAAATCAAGAAAGCAAGTCCATTTACAATAGCTACCAAAAAGATAAAATACCTAGGAATCAATTTAACCAAGGAGCTGAAAGATCTCTATAATGAGAACTGCAAAACACTACTAGAAGAAGTTAAAGAGGACACAAAATGGTGGAAAGACATTCCATGCTCTTGGATTGGAAGAATTAACATTGTGAAAAAGCCCATACTACCCAACGTGATCTACAGATTCAATGCAATCCCCATGAAAATACCAATGACATTCTTCACAGAAATAGGAGAATCACCCAGCATACTGACACCAAGAATAATACTTAAAGATGATTTTTTAGAAGAGGAAAAATTACATCAGATAAAAGCTCAAAGATGCAGTATGAAAAAAAGAGTAATGAAAATGGCTTTCATATGAAAGTAAAACTAACTAAATGTCTAACATAAAATGCTTTTTGAGATTCAAAGTATATATGAGTTAGAATACAAAACAGCAATACAAATGAGGTAAGAAGTAAGTGGAGTTAAAGAATTCCACGTTCTTTGCATTGTATGTGGTTTCTTAAAATAATTAATTTATATTATCCTTTAATAAGTCAAGGATATACATTGTAATTTCTAAGGTAGCCAGGGAAATAATAGTAAGAGAATACATTAGTAAGCCAATAGATGCACGACAAAAATTATAAATATTTTAATACATGCAAAAGAAAGCAAAATTGAGAAGCCAGAAAGAAAGCGATTATGTTAAACAATAAAATAGCAAAACCAACTATTCTGCTTATAAAACACAACATCAAAATTATGAAGCTTAGCCCTAGCAAATTCAAACAAATTAGACTTCAAGGCAACAAGCATTAAAAGAGGCGAAAAGGAATATTTTCCAATAACAAAAGATTAGCTAACCCTGGAAGATATATAAAAAAATTAATAGGTATGCATCTAATAAATTAGTGTCATAACATAAAAAGCTAAAAGTATGAGAAATAAACGTTCTGTGGGAAAGCACTTTGAAATCTTGAATAATACTATAAACATGTGATATTATTTTTACCATAATTTGTTTTATCAAATTTTTTCTATTTTTACAAAATGGGTCGTATATGAAAAGTTTCCATGAACTTTGAAATAGTTTTAAGTTTTTAAATTCATATTACAATATGAAATTGCATTTAATTATCTTCTTGGTTTCAAGCTGGTAGTCTTGTTAAGTTCTATCTTTTCATGCTTGAAGGATGCAAAATTAAAAGATTATTGAAGCATCTGTTAGAAAACCAATCAGTAGGCAGATATGTTACCACAGGGATGAGGTATCAAAAAATTGTAACAGAGCCATGGTTTATCTTTGATACAGAAAAATAGAATAGAGTATATCACACAGTGATTTTGAAAGTGTGATTATATGCAGCTGATTTTTTGCATATTCTGCTTTCAGTTATTATTCTCCCATACATAACTCAGAAGAACAGAGCTATTTAGAACACTGGTACCTTTGTTGAGATTAATTACATTGCAGGATTTTATTAGTGGGATCTAACTGCTTAACAGGGGTTATAGATAAAAATGTTCAGAAAGATGAATTTTGTAAATACAGGTCTCTATTTGGAGATCACCTCTACTCCATAAACTCTCCCTTTACTCCACCCTATCCAGAACCTGATTTCAATTCTCTCTTTTACTTTGCTTTTCATGTATGCTTATTACCTCTGTATTTGGAATACTGCCTGCACAGTCATTACATAAGTAAAAATACAGATATGGCTACATAAAATAACATTTACAAAATAATATAAATATAAAAACATAAATGCATAGTTACTTACATAGTCATGTATGTATCATTTATAAATATTATAGATATTTAGTGTCATAAATACAACCTTAATTTAATTGAACACTATATTAACCAAAGTTTTCATGATTGCACTCTCCCAAGCCCAATGTCCGAATCAGACAAATGAGTCACAACTGAAAACCAAGTAATATCATTGGAAGATCATTTGTAAACAAGTTATTGCTCCTAGCTTTATTCTAAGGTGCTAAACTCATGGCCAAAGATGATTATGTCTGTATGTTGAACAAGCAATAACGAGGATCTGGCTAATAAAGAAAAAGATATTTTTGATTTATTTGTTTAGATATTTTTAAGAGAATCAATTATAATGTTGAATTGCTGCATAGATTATCTTAGCGTTGTACTTTAATTGCTTTTCCAATTAGACATCCAATCCATACTCTAGAGATCCTCTCACCCATCTCAGATCATTTCCCTTCCAGTTCTTGGTTCCTTCTACACTTATATCTTTACTCCCCAAATTGGACATCTCCTCTTAGGAATTAGGTTCTAATGGGAATTCTTTCAGCACTAAGTATTATAAGAACAAACATTGACAAATTATTGGATTAGACCACTACTACAAAAGGTTTAACCTCAAGCAGAAATAAAGAAAAGAATTATGCACACACACACACACACACACACACACACACACACACACACACACACACACACACACACACACACACACACACACGCTAGCGTACTTCAAAAAGTTCATGGAAAGGGCCGACCCGGTGGCGCCATCGGGAAAGTGTGGTGCTGGGAGCGCAGCAGCGCTCCCGCGGGGGGTTGGGATCCTATATAGGGATGGCCGGTGCGCTCACTGGCTGAGCGCTGTGCGGCCGGTCACAAAAAAGACAAAAAAAAAAAAAAAAAAAATTTCATGGAAAGATTTGTATTGTCTTTTAATTTTATTTTTCCACGAACTTTTTGAAGTAACTTCATATGTGTACGTATATACTATATATAGTGTATGTGTATATATATATATGTATATATATATATATAGTGTGTGTGTGTGTGTGTGTGTGTGTATAGTATGTTTTTGTGTATATATATATTACATATGTATGCCTTGCAATCATGTGAAAGTTCTCATTTAAGATCTTGGAATTTCTCTGGAGCTACAGAAGATCCAGAATATATGTTAACAGTCAGTAGGATCTCAGTGTGTGACTCTTAATAATCAGTAAATAAGTGAGTACCTTATTTACTGATTAAATTGCAAGAAAGATCTGAAAGTTAAAAGTGGACATCAGTAAAGGAGAAAAATTTGTAGATTTAAGAAACAGACAAGAAAAAACAAAAATACAGTAGTAAGTAAGTAGTAATAAGGGAATGCTTAATTAGTTGAAGAACTTCTGCTATCCAAGAACTTCAGGAATTATGTCTTAGAATATACTATTAAAGAATAATTTTATTTCCTTGGTGTAACATCCCTAGTTTTACCAATAGGACATTGTTTAAAGTTTTGGGTTATCTCAAGCATTAAAGTGTCATCATTTCCTAATTTCATTTTGCATCACTGCCATTTAGTCACAATCACACCAAATTTGGAAGTGTCACAGAACTCCCAAATTGAAAGACTGCCAAATTCAGTCAAATTTAGTTTTGTTTTGCTTTTTCTCTTTATGCTCGAGAGCCAGATTATTGTACCTTTTAGATGCTTTCAGGGTTTTAATAGTCGGAGTGCTTGCCTCTAAGATTCTTGGTGCAAATTCCTGGCCTGGCTGCCACCCAAAAATAGTGTTATGAGCACACTGCTCATATTGGATGAAACTGCACAGAATACAATGTGATTTGATGTGATATTTTGAGCATTATACTTCTATAAAATATGATCATTTGAGAATATAATTCTATGCTGGGAAAGGACTGAGTAACTATTAATGCAATTTCTGGAATATCAGGCTTATGTTTACTATTATTCCCAAATTTCTTAGAGTACTTTCTCCATATAACAAATACAAAAGCAAAGATTCACAGAATGTTAATCTGATTTTTGATATGTTTTCATAAGCTTTATTTTAAAAGTTTCTGAAATATTCACATTTGGAATAACAAGATTTCCTGTTTGCATGTATATGCCATAATAAGTAAATGTACATTTTAAAAATTAATTGCAATTGGATGACAATAGATTTAGTATTTGCATAAAAATAGATGCCAGAAAAGTGAAGAGACCCATAATGCCAAGTTTTTATGTTGTCACATTTAACAGCAGCATTTATTGGGAAAAAACGACAAAATGACAGCTTTAAAAACAAAAATAATGTCAATAAATCACTTTAAAACTAACACTTTGGCAGCCCCCTCCACCTGTAAACAGGCAAGAGAGCATGCCCAGGGTACTAGGCAAGGAGCCAGGGGCTACATTCCCCTCCTCCCAAAAGCAGGCAAGAAAGCACACCAAAAACACCACTTCCGCATGGGTGGCTCACCATACTCACCACAACAGTCATGGCTGCCAAAAAAGCAGGTTGATGCCACAGCAGCAGCCATAGCCACTGTACAGGTGGCCTGCCTGACACTCAACTGCATTGAGACAAGAAGCGTCATCAGCAGAGACTGGAAACAGAAGAGGACATCTCCCTCCCCAAAGCCCACTCCAGAGTAATAGAAGAAGTAACTGCTCTACCAGATGGCCAGACATCAATGTAGATATACTAGAAAGACAAAAACACAAGAAAATATGAAACCATCAAAAGAATGCAATAATTCTCCAATACCAGACCCTATCAAGCAGGAAACCCTTGGAATGACTGAGAAAGAATTATGAGCAACAATCTCACTGAGGTCTGAGAAGACTCAGACGACATAATAAAATGAGAAAAAAAAAAAAATCCAGGCTATAAAGGAGGAAGTTCACAAAGAGATTAATACCTTAAAAAAGAACGTAGCAGAATTCATGGAAGATTGAGAAGATTCACTCAATGAAATAAAAAACACAACTGATAGCTTAAGCAACAGAATAGAACAAGCGGAAAAAAGAATTTCTGATCTTGAAGACAATCTTTCCAAAATAACCCAAGTGGACCAATAAAAAAAAAGGGAAAAAAAATTTTAAATCAAAAAAATCTGAGAAAGCTAGCAGGTAGATTTAAGCTTACACACATTTAAATCTTGAGTGTTCCAGAAAGGGATGAGAAAGGAAAAGGCATTGACAATCTATTCAACAAGAGGTCAAGAAGGTTTCAATAGTGAATTCTATCAACATTTATGGAATAAATTATACAAATTCTGCACCATTTCTTCCAGAAAAGTGAAGCAATGGAAATACATTCTCATTCTTAATAATTGCCATTAGTAAGCTAACACCAAAAGCATACAGAGATATTGCAAGTAAAGAAAATTATAAACCAATATCTCTCATGAAATATATGCAAAATGTTCAACAAATTACTACCAACTCAAATCCAATAATGTACAAAAGGAATCATACAATTTAGACAAATGGGACTTATCCCAGGTATGCAGGAGTGGTTCAACATTTGAAAATCAATTAATGTAATTTATATCATTAACAGGCTAAAGAGAAAAGGCACATGATCAGCATATCAATAGGTACAGAAAAAGCATTTGAAAAAATCCAACACCCATTCATGACAAAAACTCTCCAAAAAGTAAGATAAAAGGGAATTTCTTAACTTAAAAGAACATTTAGAAATAATCTGCAACTAACCTTATACTTAGCATTTTCCCACTAAGTTTAGGAACAACATTATACCAGAAGTCCTAACTGATGCAATAACACAAGAAAAGGAAATAAAAGGTATACAGATTAGTAAGGAAGAAATAAAACATTTTTATTCACTGAAGACACAATTGTCAATGCATAAAATCTGAAAGAATTGCCCAAAAGTCCTGGAACTAATAATTGATTATAGCAAAGTTGCAGAATACAACTTTGGTGTTTTGGAGTGTTAGTATTGATTCAATTTCTATAACAGGTATAGGCCTATTTAGAATGTCTATTTCTTCTTGTGTGAGTTTTGGCAAATTGTGTATTTCAAGAAATTGGTTCATTTTATCCAGGTCACTAAATTTATGAGCATAGACCCTATCACAGTATTTCTTTATTATTCTTTTAATATCCACAGGATCTATAAGGATACCCCTTCTTTCATTTCTGATACTAGCAATTTTTTTTTTCCTAGTTAGCACAGGGTAATACATTTTACTGATATTTTCAAAAAACCACCTTGATTTGTTGATTATCTCTTTTGATTTCCTGTTACCAATTTTATTGATTTCTGCTCCAATTTTTTATTTCTTTTCTTCTGCTCACTTTGGAATTTTTTTTTCTAGTTTCCTAAGGAAGTTTATATAATTGATTTTAAATCTTCTTTTCTAATATATGCATACAATGCTATAAATTTTTCTCTAAGCACTGTTTTTGCTGCATCTCACAAGTTTTGTATGTTTTATTTTCATTTCCATATGTTCAAAATGTTTAAAATGTTTTTTTTGAGATTTCTTCTTCAATCTATGTTTTACTTAAAATGTGTTGTTTAATATCCAAGTATTTTGGTATTTTTCAGCTATTACTCTCATTGATTTCTAGTTTAATTCCATTGTAGTCTGAGAGCAAACAGTGCTTTATGCATTTTGAACACTGTTTTTAGGTATATACACATTAAAAATTATGTATTCTTGAAGATTGACCCCTTTTTCATTTTGTAATGCCCCTCCTTTTTCCTGATAATATTTTTTTGCCCTGAAGGATGGCCTGTCTAAAATTAATATAGTTTTTCTTGCTTTATTTTGGTTAGTGTTAGAATGATACTTTTTTTTATCATTTATTTCCTATCTATATAAGACTTTATGTTTAAGGTGGGTTTGTTTTTAAATCTACTTTGACAATTTGTTTTTTAATTTGTGTATTTAGATCATTAATGTAGAAAGTAGTTATTGATACTGTTGGATTAATATCTACCATGTTTATAACTGTTTTCTATGCAATTTTTTCTATAAATTTCTGTTCCTATTTTTTTTTTCTTTTTGGGACCAGTAAGGGGATCATAACCCTTGGCTTGGTGTTGCCCGCACCGCGCTTAGCCAGTGAGCACACCAGCCATCCCTATATAGGATCCGAACCCACGGCTTCGGCGCTCCCAGAGCCGCTGCGCTCCCAGCACTGCACTCTCCTGAGTAAGCCACAGAGTCGGCCCTCTGTTCCTATTATTGACTTTTGCTCTTTTTCTCTTTTGTTGTTTTAAGTAGTGACTATTTTATATAATTCTATTTTCTCTCCTTTCTTAGTATAGCAGTTATACTTTTTTTTTTTTTTTTGGCTTTCTTTAGTGGTTGTCTTAGAGTTTTCAATATACATTTGCAACTCATATCCACTTTCAAGTACTACTATAATACTTCATGAGTAGTAGTGTAAGTACCTTACAGTAACAAAATATTCTTAATTCCTCCCTCCTGTCTCTTGTCATTGCATTATTCATTTCATATATCCATAAACTATATTTATGAAATACACTGCTGCTATTATTATTTTGAACTGTTTTCTATTAGATCAATTAAGAATAAGAAGTAAAAACTTTTGCTCTTCTCATATGTAAGGATACAGTAAGTCAGCATCTGAAACCCAGAAGAGGGTACTCAACAGAACTCAACGATGTCGGCATCCTGATTTCAGACTTCAGGCTTCCGGAACTATCTTGTTATTGTCAGCCTATTCTTGGACAAAAAAGGGGAAATATGAAGAGAAAGACTCATTCTCTCTACCTTTACATCTGCTGCAGCATATCCCACTGGTCCAAAAACTGCATCAGCTACCAGGAACCTTTCATGTTTATTTCTAATATAGCTTTTGACAAAGTCCTGTGGCATTATACACTTTCACATTATGTCACTTCTGAATATCTACTCATTTTTCCCCCATACTAACGGAAGTATCAGCTTTCATTTTTTTCCAAACTGAGTCTCTCTGTGTTCTTTTTATTCACGATTCGGTCGACTTGTACCCAATCAGGCACAGGATTTAAAAACTACTCATGTTGTCAACTACCTGACAATGTTCTTATAGCAAGCAGGCATGAACATTTTAAATACTTAAAAATGTAACATTTTATTCAAAGTTTATAGGACATGCTGGCAGACATTTTACTCATTTAGGAAATATTCATTGAGTACCTAGCATGTGCCAAGCACTGTTGTAAGTGACAGTTACACAGGTGTGACAAAAAACCATTTCTGCCCACAAGGGGTTTGGCCTAAATATTCTTCAGTAAACACCAGCCCATTTTTGTAAGCTGTGTAAAATTGGATGGGTAGTATGGAAAAAGAAAAGATTAACATTAAATAGCTTTTGAATCATAGTTAAGTTGTATCTTGCTTGAGAACTGAGCTCTAAAAAAAGAGTTAAGGTGAAAATTGAATTTGGAAACATTACTCTTTAAACATTAGAATTACATTGAGAACTGTCAGATACTTACACTAACATTTTTAAATAAAATGTTAAAGTTTAAAATAAATTTGACTATTCTTCAGCTTCATAATTTTTTAAAAAGGAAAAAGAATTATCACCTTCACTTATTTCTTCTTCCCTAATGTTCTTCCTTTGTTTAATGTAGATCCCAGTTTCTAACTTTTATCATCTCTCTGTGAAGAACTTCTATTAACATTTCTTGCAAGGCACATCTACTGGCAACAAATACTCTTGAATTTTGTTTTTCTGAGATTGTCCTATTGTTCTTTCACTTTTAAAGAGTAATTTTTCAGGATACAAAACTCTAGGTTGGTGTTTATTTGTTATCAATACTTTAAATATTTCACTTTACTCTTCTTGCTTTCACAGTTTCTGAGAAGCAGTCAGGTGTAATTTTTTTCTTTGCTCCTCTATAGGTAAGGTGTTTTTATCCCTGCTTCTTTCAAAAATTTTTTTTACTCCTTGATTTTCTGCAGTTTGCATATGATGTTATGAATAGGTGTAGTTCTTTTGGTATTTATTCTGGTTGGTGTTCTCTGAGTTCCCTGGGTCTGTGATTTGATGTCAATCATTTAATATGGGGGAATTCTGTCATTAGTGCTTTAAGTATTTCTTTGGTTGCTTTCTTTCTTTCTTTTTTCTCTGGTATTTCTATTTCATGTATGTTACACTTTTTATAGTTGTTTCACAGCTCTTGAATGTTCTGATTCTGTGTCTTGTTTTGTTTTCAGCCTTTTTTTCTCTTTGCATTTTAGTTTGGGAAGCTGCTTCTAACCTATCTTGAAGGTGGAAGATTCTTTCCTCGGCTGTGTTTAGTAGACTAAGGAGCCCATCAAAGGCATCTTCACTTCTGTTACGTTGTTTTTGATCTCTAACATTTCTTAACATTTCTTTTTGGTTCGTAGAATTTCCACCTTCATCTGGTTTTGTATATTGTCTACCTTTTTTGTTAGATCCCTTAGCATATTATTAATCATAGTTGTTTTAAATTTACTCTCTGTTATTTCCAACATCCCTGACATACCTGGTTCTGATGCTCCCTTTGTCTTCTCAAACTATGTTTTTACGTTTTACTATGCCTTGTAAGTTTTCATTGAACCTTCCTTGATTAACTGGGCAAATTTAAGAAATTACAGTAAATAGCCCTTTAGTAATGTAATGATAAAGTATAGGGGGAGGAGAAGCTTTCTGTAGTTCTATGCTTAAGTCTCAGTCCTTTAGTGAGCCTGTGCCCTCGGACTGTGAGTTTCACAAGTGCTTCTCGTCCCCCTCCCTTGGGTGGTACAGGATGGCTAGAAGGGGCTAGAATCAGATATTTCTCTTCCCACACATGAAAGCCTAGAGCAGACTGGAGTTGAGATTTCTTTTCCCCAGGTCAATTAGGCTCTGATAAAATCCTACTAGGTTAGGCTCTGGTAAAATAATTTATCTTAAGGGCAGGTCTTGTTGAGAAAAACTGAATACTCTTATGTATCATAAAATAGTTACTTTTTCCTGACCTCTGCTGGAAACCAGAGGGGATTTTTCTCCTACCTTCACTGTGAGAAACTGGCAGAGCTCCTGAAGATAGAACTCACAGAAGTGTGAGGGCCCTGCTATGACTGGACTCCACCTGGAAACTTTATCTCACAGACTTGTCCACGATAAGCTTCCAGCAATTCATCAATTGCAGTTTAGGTTTTCCTACCTTTTTACTGATTCCTGCAGAGGTTTGTGCTCACAGATTTCTGCTCCAGTAGGTTGTGATTCTCTGTATCCGCCTGTCTGTCTCTCCAACTTCTGGGGCAGCAGTGTGCCCTACTACCTCACATAACTGACAGATCTAGAAGAGTTGTGGATTTTTCAGTTGGTTCAGCATTTTACCTGTTGTTAGAAAAGAGTGATGATTTCTAAGCTCCTTACATGCTGAACAGTAAACTGTAAGTCAGTATACACTTTGAAAGGAAGAGTCGACACCAGTTGACGATCCACCAGAGAGAGCCCGTTTATTAGGCAGCACACACACACATATATAGGGCTTTAAGGGGAAAGCTGATTGGCTTAAAGTACAATCCCTACTTAGCATACTGCATGGGGTTTGCGGGGGAGCTGATTGGTGTGTAATTCGTGCCGGCGGGAAGGAGAATAGGGAAGAGAAGGGCAACCAGTGCCATGATGGGGTGTGGCCGAGAAGGGCTTATGTGACCGGGGTGTGATCCCTTGGGGCATTTGGGTCCCTACACACTTTTTTTTTTTTTTTTTTTTTAAATTTTATTTTGTCGATATACATTGTAGCTGATTATTGCTCCCCATCACCAAAACCTCCCTCCCTTCTCCCTCCCCCCCTCCCCCCCAACAATGTCCTTTCTGTTTGCTTGTTGTATCAACTTCAAATAATTGTGGTTGTTATATCTTCTCCCCCCCCCCCGGTTTGTGTGTGTGTGAATTTATATATTAATTTTTAGCTCCCTCCAATAAGTGAGAACATGTGGTATTTCTCTTTCTGTGCCTGACTTGTTTCACTTAATTCTTTTTTTTAGTGTTCTGCTATTCTTCAAGCTTTATTTGACAAATACAAGCGTACTTCAAAAGTTTGTGGAAATACTGAATTAAGAGATAATACAAATCTTTCCATGAACTTCTTGAAGACACCCTGCATACCTACGTACAACTAATTGTTGAAGAACAGTATATTTTCTAAAGAGGGTTATCTAAACCAAATTGTTGCTGTCAAAACCTGCATACTAATAATATCAAAGTTTTTTTTAAGTATATCTATTAAAATTATCAACATCTATTTCTGCTTAGGTTGGACCTGATTGTATAAAGAAATTGCAAAGAAAAGATGACAACTTACATTTCCTTTGGTTTTACTACTCTAGCTATTTGTTTTTGCATTGCAAACTACCATAAAACTTAATGGTTTAGGCTTCCGTAAAGGGACACAAAAATCAACCACATTATATATTGATAAAATAAAATAAAATAAAATTAAATTAAAAACACACTGCATATATTAAACATACTTTTATACTTTTAGATTTTCCAATAGAATCAGTTTGAGCCACATTTCCCAAAATATAATCACTTTTTATTTTTCTTTCACTAATATTCTACAACTACCAATACTATAAATAAATAAACATAAATAGATGAACCCTAGTAGTTCCACCACAGTATAATAAATCATCATTTTGGAAGTTCTCTTTCTGATCTTAACCACATATATTCATATATATTAACGTAGATAAAATCAGAGGAGATACAATTTTTTTCTCTAAGCATTATAGCAGAAACAATTTCTAGGCGGACAGAATTGTCCATAGCTATTGGAGTCATAATGTTTCACTACATGATTTGCTTAGTCATTCCTCTATTTTTGTTGACATTAATTTTAATGAATAATATGCATCTTTGCGTTTCCTACTTTTTTCTCTGCCTTTCCCTCCTCTTCCTCCTCCTGCTTTTTTTCTTCTCTCCCTTCTTTTCTTTCATTAGTATTGCACTGATTCCATAGCAGTATGGGGAGAATTAAAATCTCAATATCGATGGGCCTTTCAATTCTCAAGTCGGTGTGCCTTTTCACTGTTTTTTTTATCAGAAATATTTTGTATTCATTTATAGAGGTTTTGCATGTTTTTGCTTAATCTATTCTTAATTATGATTTGATGCTGTTGTAAATGGTATTTTTTGTTTTATTATTACTTGAATTATATAGAAATAATTTTTATTTATATTTTTGCATACTAGGATATTGTTGTAGTTTGTATACTGCGATATTGCTGTAGTGGATTGAATTATGTCTCCCTAAAACTCATTGAAGTTTGAATTGTGTCCCCCAAGTTTTACGTATTAGAAACTTAGCCCCCACTGTGACTGTTAAGAGGGTGGGAAATCCTATTATAGTAATTGAAGGATGGAGCCTTGACGAGGCAATCTGATTGTAGGACCATGCAGTAGTGAATGGATTTAAAATGCTGGTCATGGGCATGGTTCTGAAGGCTTTAAAAGAAGAGGAGAGTCTGTCTTTCTCTCTCTCTTGCTCTCTCTGCTCTCTCTGCTTCCATCATCTTGCAATGTGAGACCACTGAGTCACTGTTGCCACCATCAGATGTGTTCCTTGGACTTTGGACTCCTGAGCCTCTGAAACTGTAAGCAATTAATTCCATTCTCTTATAAATTACCCATTTCCAGGTATTTCTGTTATAGCAACACAAAAAGGACTAATACAATTGATAAATTCACTTATTAGTTCTAGGAATTTTAGTCCTTTTGATATGCACAATCAGCACATATATAAATAAGATTCTTTTCGTTTCTCAGTCTTTATGTTCCTTCCTTTTTTCCTTCCTTCCTTCTTTTCTTTCTTTTTGTTTTATTGCTCAAGGTTAAACTTCCAGTACAATTTTAAATATAAACGGTAAAAGTGTGGATATTTTTGACTAGTTACTCATTTCAAGAGGAAAGTGATCAATATTTTATCATGATTTTTTAGACTAAAGAAGTTCCACTCTAGCTCTAATTTACTGTTAATAATAATTTTTTCCATTATTTATTGCATCTATTGAGATTATCAGATAATTTCCCTACTTTATATTATTAATATGCTGAATTACATTTATTGACAGTTGAAACAACCTTACATTCCTGGAATAAATTGCTCTTCATCAAGGTGTACAACTCTTTATATATATCGTCACATTTTATTTGACAATATTTTGTTGAGGATTTCTGTGTGTGTGTGTTCATGAAGATGTATGTTTGCCATCATTTTTGCTTGAACTGTCTTTTCAGGATTAGGTTTTAGGGTTATTCTGGCCTCATAAGGAAGCTGGAAAGTGTTTTTTCTTCCTCTATTTTCTGAAAGATTTGTACAGAATCAGTCACATTTTCTTCTTAAGAGTTTAATAGAATTTGCCATTGAAGGTATCTGGCCCTGGGAAAAGGTTTTTCCTAAGAATTCAATTGATTTGATAAATATGTGGTTGCTTAAATTTTATGCTCTTCTTATGGTAACTACAGAAAATTATCTTTTAAGAAATTTATTCATTTCATATGTTTTTATATTTGTTCCCATAAAATTGTTAATAATTTTTATTATACTTTAATGTATAAAGAATTATCTTGGTATCTATTCCTTCTTTACTTGTATTGGTAATCTGTTTTCTCTCTTTTTTCTTGATTATTCTTAATAGGGGCTTATCAATTTTATAATTTTTTTAAAGAAACGGTCTTTTATATGTTAATTTTGTCTAATGTTCGTCTCATTTAATTTAGTTAATTCTTATTTTTTCTTCTAATTATTTAGGGTATAATTTTACTTTATTTTTTTAGTGTCTTAAGGAGCAAAGATATATCCTTCTACATTTTTCTTTAAGAACTGCTTCAATGAATGTTGATGTTATTCTTTCGTTAAAGTTCAGTTTAAATGATTTCCAATTTTTCTTGTGATTTCTTCTTTGACCCAAGAGTTATAGAAGTATGCTGCTTAACTTCAAATATTTTTGACTTTCTAAATATGTTAGTTTGTTGAACTCTAATTTAATTCTGTTGTGGTCAGAAACCACACTCTATGTTATTTCAGAAATTTGAAAATTATCATAATATGTTTACGTTACAGTATATGGTTTTTCCTTATTAAAGATCCATCTACTTTTTAAAAGAATGTCTATTTCACAATTGTTAGGTGTAATATATAACAATTAAAGTTAGATGATGATTTTGTTTAAATCTTGTATGTACTTACTGATTTCTCAATAAATTTTTGCTTTATCGATTATTTAGAGACAAATGCATAACTTTTCTAGCTCTGATTGTAAATTTGTCTATTTTCCTCTTTAGTTATCAATTTGCTTCACAGAATTTTAAGTTCTGATACTAAATACATACACATTTATTATCATTATGAGTTCCTGATGAATTATGTAATATTATAAAAAGGTCCATATTAATAAAGCCACTCCTTTTTTGTTATTTTCTACTCTTTATTTTTAGTCTCTTTGTATTTTTATATTTGAAGTGTGAATAACATATAGTTGGATTTGCTTTATATCTAGTCTGAGTATCTCAAACTTTAAATGTTTAATTTATTTTTAATTCTGTTATTGATAGATTTGAGTTTGTTTATTATCTCATATTTTCATTATATTTTCTATCTTGTATTTATTTTCTAAATATAAAATGTGTTTTCTCTTTGTTTTCCCTGTTTCTTCCTGCTGTTGTCATTCTCTACTGTTTTAAAGGTTTCTTAAAGGTTAGTTTAGTATTTTTAAGTATTCCATTTTGTCTCTATTATCATTTTATCTGTCACTCTTTGTAACATTTTTTTGGTTGCTGTAGGGATAACAATGGGTAGTCTTAACCTATTGCATCCTGCTTTGAAATAATATTATATTATTTCACTTATAATGTAAGAACCTGACAGCAATACAATTTCATTTACCCTCTCCCACATTTTGTTGCATAATTTACTATTACATATGTTAAAAACACCATAATACATTACTATTACTTTTGCTTTAAATTATCAAATTCTTTTATATATTAATTTTTATTTACTTATATATTTACCATTTCTAGAGCTCTTTTTTCTTCATCTAGATCCAAAGTTCAACTATTTACTATCAGGCAGAAGCATGTCCCTTGACATTTCTTGTATTTTGAGTGTCTGGCAATTAATTCTGTTTTTATTTATATAAAAAAGTTTATTTGACCTCAATTTTGTAGAATATTTTCACTGTATAGAAATTTCAGGTTGACAGTACAGGACATATGTTGGGGAGTCCCATCAGGGGAAAATTTCATTACATGTAATCTCACCTAATAGGCTCCTCTTCTTTCAAGGTTGTATACTTTACAATTTTTGCTGCTCTCACCTTCTCTCCAGTCTTCAAAGAGTTGTTTTCCATGTGCTATCCAGAGTTTATAATTGTTATCAGTAGGAGGATTAGTCTAACATAAGATAGTCCAACATAATGTAAACCAGAACTCCGTTCCTTTCTTCTACTGAATTATTTCCCTGAATAAAAATAGCTAAAATTTATTGAAACATTATTAGCAAAAATAAAATCACATATTTTGATGACACATCTCATTCACCATGCTTGTTAGCCATAAGTCATTTGAAATTGCCTTAATCCAAGTGTGGTGAGCCGAAAAGTGTCCCCCAAAATTTATGTCCACCTGAAGTCTCAGAATGTGACCTTATTTGAAAATAGCTTCTTTTTAGATGTAGTTAGTTAAAAAGAGGTCATACTGGATTAAGGTGGACCTTTGTGAGGAAAATAGAATAGTTTGGTCAGGACCCCTCGCCTCGGGTCCAGTTGGGTGTGGTGCAGCACATTATTTTTAAACAAGTTGTGTGGGGGTGGAGTTAGTGTGCATGCATGCCCATATATTTTTAGCTTGTTGCTATTCTTGTGTGTTCTTCAGTGTGTGTGAAGTAGTTGCTCTGAAGGCTTGTCGGTAGAGCTCACATCTAGAAATAAAGCCTATTATTTCTTCTTCCATGGCTCCAAGGACCTTTTCCTGCTACCTAGCTCATAGACCTGCCTGTGAAGGCTTTGTGAGTGGGCTTGAGGGGTCTGTGAGACCTAGCCTTAGCTATACAACTTAAATCTTATTAATGGTGTCATTATAAAAGAAGAGGACACACGGAGATGCACACAGGGAAGAAAGCCATGTAACTACAGAGGCAGAGATTGGAGCTATGTAGCTACAAGCCAACAACTTCCAAGGACTGCTGGCAGCCAACAGAAGCTGGCAGAGAGGCATGGAACAGATTCTTCATCAGAGTCTCCAGAAGGAACCAACCTTGATGTTAGACTTATAGCCTCCTGAACTGTGAAAAAGTAAATTTTAGTTATTTTAATCTACCCAGCTGTGGTGGAAAACTGTGCTAGAAAACTGATATGCCACCTTTAAAAAGCACATAGTTGATGATATTAAGGTCATAACCCAAAATATGGTTTAAGGTACATAGGTAATTCCAAAAGTGGACATTATATATTATAAGTGAGTATAGAAAAAGGCCAAAATACATTTAGAAGTTTATTTCCAAAACTTTTGTTTAAAAATAAACCTGAGATGGCATTTATTTTGTGTAATAGCCATGAGTATCATTATAAAATAATGTAAGCTTTGGATTAAGATAAACCTTACTGATTTGAACCCCGATCAGACTTAACAAATTTTGTGACCCAGAACGAATTAACTCCTCAAATAAGTTGCTTCATATATATAATACAGGCTTGTTGTGCAAATTAGATGATATTGTATATGTTAATTCTGGGCTCAGTGATTAAAAAATAGTGAGAACTTAGGAACTTATTGGGGAAAAGATTTTCCTATCATAATTTTGTGGTTATTACAAATAGTGAGGGTGGGAAGCAATTTATGTGATATGAGCAGACATTCAAGAAAAAAATTGAGTTTTCATAAATTAACTTCTGATTAGAAGAAGAAAAGGTAGAAGCAAGCACTGGCTGTATATAATAGCCCTGAAAATGAGTGTCTGTCTTTTAATTAATTAATTAACAAATATTTGTTTATACAAGCTACATTCTATATACACCTGCTAGGAGTGCAGTGGTGGAACAATCAGACAGACATGTTTTTTTGTCTTTCTTGGTAGAGAAAATAGCGTGGTGAAAAGTCCTAAGTTCTATTAATCAAAATAATAATGAGGGAGATGATAAGAGTTTGATGTAGTGAGTGAAGGTTGTCTAATGAGAAATGATTAGGTTGGAGAGATAGCATGTATATATGATATAGGACTTGGTGGGATCACGGCATGGAATTTACATTTTACTCTAGAGTAATTGAAAACCATTAAAGAGCTTTAAAATGGGGACAGCCATGATTATTTACGTTTATTTGTAGCATACAAATTCAAACTTTCAAAAGAGCACTTTTTCTATTTATACCTTTCCATCTTAGCCCAATTTTATAGGTTTGTGAAGGCATCTTCCTATGTAAACTAATTACATCTTTCAAAATAGATTTTAAACAAACCAAAATATTTCACTTTCATAAATCATAAGTGAAAATGTAAGTTTAAGCAAATATCTTCCTTTTTATTCTCATTGCTACTAAAATTTCATGATTTTTTTTTTTAGCTGTTAAAATGAAGCAATAATTTTGCAATTTTTCAAGTGGTTTTCTAGGCAAGGGTATTCTCTGTATCTGATTTTATCTGAATCTACCTGGGAGTCAGG
The DNA here is from genome assembly GCF_027409185.1 of Cynocephalus volans. Taxonomy (NCBI): domain Eukaryota; kingdom Metazoa; phylum Chordata; class Mammalia; order Dermoptera; family Cynocephalidae; genus Cynocephalus; species Cynocephalus volans. The sequence continues at coordinate 31,897,086 of NC_084474.1, read as the reverse complement.
AAAGCATGTTGGCCCCAGAGTGAGTGGCTGTGAATACTTGACCAGATCTCAAAATTCATGTGCAATGAGCACTTTGAGCTTTCTTAACTACAGAAAATCCTCAACTTATAGGAACTGAAGTGATTCTCATTTATAGTACTCTTGCAATTGCTCCTGTGTAATTATTTATGGCACTTAGAGCAGCAAGAGCACAGATTATGTCACTCAGGCTATCTGGGTCTTATGATTGTCACATAAAACTTGAACCCCTGGATTGTGTCCCTGAAGTCATTCTAGCTACCTGTTTCAGCAACACAACCAATTCCTTAACAAGAACTAACCAATTCCTTACATTTCCACCATTTCTTTCCCTGCCAGGCATTTCTTATATAACCAAAAAAATTATGAAAGTTAACATTGCATATCTCTTTAAAATTATTATTTACAAGTTCAAAAACCTTTATGCTATACGATGACCAGATATTTGTTTTTCATTTCATAGTTCGATAATTATAATGTTTCTAGAAATATTTATAGGCTATTGGTCAGTAGGTCCTTGGGTAGTTTATGTAACTACTACAATGCTTAACCAGAATATGAAAATAGCATTGTCATATTAGAATACTATATTTTAAAAAAGTAATATGCAATATGCTTAAAAATTTCTTGTATCTATTCAACTTATGATCAATACCAGATTAGTGGATTACTTTTTAAATGAGAAATATAGTTTGAGAATTTAACTAGTAAAAATGGGTTTATTCACCTAAGCAGTTAAAATTTACCTGTCAGCATTATTAAGATGATTTACATAAATATTCCGGAGAAAAAATACATTATTTTCCAAATGCTAATTTAAAGAGAAATTCACTCAAGGTATGTTCTAAGGAACTAATGAAAGGAGTATGTAGAAGTTACAGTATTCTTAAGAGAAATATCTAATATGTGCATTAGTTCATAATTTTACAGACAGACTTTAATCAAATATAATGATGAAGATAATATTGCCCATGAAATTCTATAAGAAATTTAAAGAGATTTTTTTCCCTAAATTGTATTGACCTATTCTTCCAATAGTTTTTCAAAACTTAAAAATAATTTTAACCCCTTCCTGGATTCTTCCTTCAATAAAAATCATCGTTCCATTTGTGATTTGTAACCCTACCTATTCCAGCTCCATTTTCCAGGTTTTGTAACTTGCCTCTCAGGTGATGCTTTATGTCAGCTACAGTACTCCCTATGGTTCAACTGCAATGGCTGATTCATAATTTTCCTCATATTTCATGGTTTCCATGTCTTTTACCATTATGTTCCCTCAACCAAAAATGTATTTCACGACTCCTTATATAGTTTATATCCAAATCTTGCTTACAAACTCACCTCAAATATCTATCCTCTAGTAAACATTCACAATACTCTTAAATGAAAATAATTGATCTTTTATCTGTGCTCTCAGGCCTCATTGTTTGTACCTTTCATAATAGTTGCTAACTTTTTCTAGTACTTTCTGATCCCCTGATTCCATGATAAGCATGTTTTATAGACTTTCTCAATTCACCCTAATAATAGCATAACTGAAGTTAGTACTCTTTGTTTTGCTTTGTTTGGAAATTGGTACTCAGGAAGAACTTGAAAATAATTTTACAGGTATTACACAACAGAACACACTTTTGAACCTAGGCTAAAGCTAAACTCTTAATGTCTATGATACATTCATTGCATCCTGATACTTATTGCAGTCTCTGTTATAAATCAATAACTTGACTTTTTTCACTAGATTTCAAACCTTCTGAAATATAAAACAAAAATATATGTCATCCATCTTTGTGTGTCTGACTCTGCTTAATGCTTTCTTGACCCTAGCGTACACAAAATAAATATTTGTGAAATATTAAATATGCATATATTAAAATTCTTCTTAATTTCATTTTTATTTTTAAATTACCAAGATATCTTTTATTAGAAGAATCTTTTCTGTATACTGGAAGAGAAACATAGAGGCAATTCTGTGGCAATTCAGTAGCATACTACTTTAACTACTTTGCTGAAACATCACCAAGTTGTGTGTCTTGTGATGCCTTTAGAAGTCATTTCAAAATTTTCTTCTTTAAACAAAGCAGTTTTACTCTAGACTAAGGTCATTGTTTTTCTAAACAAATACCACTACAAGTATTGATTTGCACTTCTGATCTTATTTATCTGCCAGTGAACTGCTCATTAGATCTTTACATTTATGTTTAAATTGAATTATTGTATAGCGCAAGAGCAGTGATGATTTATATATAAAATAATCAGTACTATAACCTTAATTCATTTTATTTACTGCTATTATCTTAGGGAAATCAGCATTTTTTTATTCTAAATTATCAGTCTATTAAACCCATGTGATTCCAAAGCTAAAAAATTAAATATTTATTTTATTCTAGATTATTAGTATATTGAACCCATATGCTTCCATAGTTAAAAAATAAAATAAATAGCCAATGTCATAACTGTATATAAGCTTCCTGTGACCCTAATATCTAATATAAGTAGGAAAATTATTTGTATGAATGAGGATATTGAGTAAATGAATATAAAAAAATTAACATATAAGTAAAAAACATTTTTATGCTGTTTTTGATGTGTAAAAATATATTATATTTTGTGTTGCAAAATATCCTTTAACAAAGTTTATAATTTAAGTTAAAAAATATAAGTTGAAATCTATTTTAAAAATATCTATGAGAAAAAAATTATAATTTGATAATATAGATGAAGGTAAATGATAATGTTTCACTTACTAAAAAGTTGCATCTATTTTTACTATCCTAATTTTCATTTTAAAAAATTAATATGAAAAATTGATAGTTTTATTAAAATAGTCACAATTATCCAAAAATAGTCCATTAAATAAAAAGTATATATATTATTTTTTTCTTCAGCACATTTCTTTCTTCACCTTTATAAAAGTAATTAATAGCAATGAGTATCTCTTATCTAATTTGGAAATCACTACTGATCACCTGCTAATTTCTGGGAATTCTGCTGAATCTTGGAAATTTAAAAATGTATCTGACATGTTTCCTGTTCTCCTGAGGCTCAACGTATTTGCAATAAACAGCAATTAAAATATTGAAATAAATGCTATAAGTAGAAATATATGCAACAAATGGTGAGACACCTGAGGGAAGTCTTTAATTTTACCTGAGAATGTTGTAAACGTGCATGGAAGGAGTAAACCTGATATGTTAACAGACCTTTAAGGAAAATCAGGAGTAAGCCAGGAGATCAAAGAAAAGAAGAAAATGCTTTTCAGAAGAAATAGCCTATGAAAAATAGCCTGCCACTCTTCCATTAGTAAAATTCTTAATTATAATATATTTTTCTCGTCAAAACTCAGATATAGCCAACTTTTCCATTTTAACCACTATTTCCAAGCATCTATAGTTCAATTTTACACACATTTTTAATGTCTCCTTCTTCTCCCAATTCATCAGTTTTCAATGCCTGAGTTTACCTGGAAATGACTTAGAATCAGAAATCTCTCATTGTTTTCAGTGTTTCAGTATAAATAGCTTTCATTAGATTATTTTATAAATTCAAATTATGTGGACATTGTAATCTATACTTCATAAATCTGATTTTTACAAGTTTGAATTTTACAAATTTGATTTTTGTTATTGTAATCTATATTGTGATTAATTTAATTTTATAATCATCTATTGATAACGTATAAACACAAATGAAATCTGTTTGTTATTTCAGATTGGGTTCCTTAGGAATTAGACTCTGAGATTAGCATGTAGGACGTTTATTAAGGAATGTTCTAAAGATCCGCATCAGAAAGGGAGGGTGGAGGCAAACTTTGGTAGAACAAGCGGTTAAGCTGCGACGCAGACTCAACAAATAATCAGCCAATCGCAAAATGAGATCTGAGATTAGGATGGCTCTTCAGAGTTTTCCTGATTGGGCTCAAGAAGTCGAGGCCTGGTTCCTGAGACGTACCTTCAAGAGGGCATTTCTTCTCTCTGTGTCTCTAATCTAACAGCTTCTGGCTGAATAGGAACCAATACGATGTTCTGTAAGATGTCAGGATAATCAAGGTATCCTCAGACTATATTATGACAGGAGGCAGAGGAGTCAATACAGGCTATGATCAAGACTGGAAATGTATACTGTCATCTGTTCCCAATGAAAGTAAACTGTTTCTGAACTTTCTGGGAAGAATGGAACAAAATGCATTCATTAGATCAACAGCTACATACCTCACACCTGCAGCCACATCAGTCCACTGCAAATGAGGCTACTATTTGGTTCAAGTTTGTGATGGTCTATTATTATTCTTCAGGGTCTGTCTGCCTTTTTAGGGTCTTTGTGATGAATTAAATGGAGATGTAATGAATACCACTACTTCTGCATTCTGTAAATCTTTAAGGAATCATAATATTTGCTCCTTCTATAAGATGTTGCAGATTGGTTTCCCTGGGAAGCAGGCCATGAAAATGAGGTTGACCTGCAGGAACTTTATTAAGAAATGATCTTGGGATCAGCACAAGTGGGGGAAAGAAAGGATGCAGGACTAGAGGGAGAAGTTACGTTGTACTGCATTCTTAACAGAGAATTCAGCCAACCCCTCAGGAGGACCTAAAGCTAGATGGCTTGTCAAAATTATCTCAGCTGGAAGTGAGGGGACCAAGCTTTTATAGTCCTGCATCACTGGATGCAAGATGACCAGGTGAAGAGAGTTTGACCTTGCATAAGTAGGCTTTTTACAACCAAGGCCAATTCCCAGAGGCTGTTTAGGACCTTCAGCAAGAAGTCCTACCAGTAGCTAAAGGAATGAGTCTTTCAGCCCCGAGGGAGCTATTGTGTATCACATCACATATGATCATCTTATATACAGTAACCTTCCTACATTTACATATAAATCCTAATATTTTGTTTATAGATTTAAATTAGTTTTATGTATACAGTCACGTAATCTTTAAAAATATGACAGTGTTCATTTATTATTTTCAATTTGTGTACATTTAATATCTTTTTCCTGCCTTATTGTACCAGGTAGGACACTCAATACAGTATTATTGGAAGTAGAGAGGTTTTTTGTCTCTTAAGAAGAACTATTCAATATTATACCAATAAGTTTAATATTAATTGCAGAGTTTCAGGAAGTTTTCTTCTATTTTTAGTGTGGTGAGAGATTTTCTTTTTCTATTGATGTTACGTTTTGTTTTATCATGATTAGGTATTGACCTTTATCAAGTGTTTTTTTCTGAATCTGAGACAATCATGATATTGGTCCTTCTATTAATGTTATCAATTACATTGATTTTTAAATGTTAAACCAATCTTGCTTTTCTGGAAAGCCTATTTTGGTATATTATCCTTTTGATGTAGCACTGAATATAATTTAGGAATGTTTTATTTACATATTTTGCATTTGCATTTGTGAGTTACTGGCCTGTATTTTTTGTGCTTCCTCCATTTTTATTGAGTTTAATTAAATACTTTCTTCATTTTATTTTTCAATTCAGAAAACTAATAACTGGAATTAATACAAATTATATATTTTTTCTATTTCCTAAGTATTTTTGTTTTTATGTTTATTTATTATTTTCTAGTGCTTTATTTAAGTTTATTTATTCTTTTTATAGATTCTTAACTGTAATTTTGTTTTATTTTTATGTGAACATTATTGAGATTTAATTTAATATAGTAAAATATAACTATTTAAATGTGAAGTATGATAAATTTTTACTATTTATACACCTGTATAATCACCACCAAAATCAGGGTCTAGAATCTTTCTAACACTGCAAACATTCCCTCCTTCCCCTTTGAAGTCAGATTTTACCCCAGGCAATAATCAATTTGCTTTTTTCACTACACGCTTATTTTGCATTTTATACAACTGGAATTATACAGTAAGTATTCTTCTGTCTGGCTTCTTTTGTTCATCATAATATTTTTGAGACTCGTCTATTTTGTAGTGTGTATCCATAGTTTATTTTAATTGCCGAACTAATTTAATCTGTATGTGAATATGCCACAATTTATTTATTTTTTGGCTGCTGTTGGATGTTTGGATTGTTTGCAGTTTTCAGCTATTATGAATAGAAAACTTTGCACAAGTTTTTAAGTGAAGTACATTTGCATTTCATTTGAGCAAATACCCAAAAGTGGTATTTCTGAGTCATATGGTAATTGTATGTTAACCCTTATAAGAAACTATTCATTTCTTTTGAAAGCGGCTGTACCATTTTACATACCCAACGGCAGTGAGATAGTTTTATTCTTTCCACATCCTTACCAAAAACAGAGCATGAAAGACAAGAACCATAAAAGACAAAAGGGAAAAATTGAACTTCATCAAAATGAAAAGTCTCTTCTCTTCAACAGAGGAGAATCATTAAGAATATGAAAAGTCAAGCCACAGGCTGGGAGCAAATATTTTCAATTAATGTATCTGAATAAAGACTATATAAAGAAATGTACAAGTCATTAAGAAAACAAACAACCTAATTTTAAAAATGGGTAAAGTGTTTAAGTAGAAATGTGACCCCGAAAAAGATATACTACTCACCAATGAGCTCATGAAAAGTTGTTCAAAATTATTAGTCATCAGGGCAATCAAAAACCCCAATGATATGACACTATGTGCCCACTAGAATGTCTAAAATTTTAAGACTGACAATTTTAACATATTTATTTTTGATTCTTGTTTAAAACTTTTGAAATTATAAGTTTTCTTATATGTATTCTTTGGACTTTATCCCTAAGATTTAACTGTAGTGTTCTTTCTACTTCTGTAAGCTTCATGTCATTGCAGTTTTAATTTAATAGATTTGGATTTGACTTAATTAATTTTATTAAGTTTTTGCTTTCAAGAAATGCATTTGTTTTACTTATTTTGTTTTTATTTTTAAGCTTTAATAGAATAATAGTGCAGAATTTGTATTTTCTGGTTTTTGCATTGTATTGAGGTTTCTTTGTAGCCTAGCATATGATTATTTTAAACTGTCTCTAGAAGCTTGAAAACGTGCATATTCTTTCTTCACACAACATTAATTAACACATAAAAAAGTATAGATAACCCAACTTATTAATTAGAATATTCAATTCTCGCATTTTAAAATTTATCATAATTTGTCAAAGATTTAGAGTGGTATGTTAAATTTTCTGGCTGTGATGGTAATTCTTGTCAATCAGATTTATGTATATTAATTTATTTTATTTATTTGATCTTGGGTTAGACAGTACACACCTGTCATGTCATCATATTGTATGGTTTCTTTTAACAATGTAAAATTATACTCGTTGTTTCACTTGAATTCTAAACTGTTTTTTTCTAATACCAGCATTCCTGTTTTATAATCATCATTTTTTTTTTTTTTTTTTTTTTTTTTAGTGTATAATTGGTGAGCGTCCGTTGCCAACTCTCTGAAGTAGGCTCATTAAGGACTGTGCTAGAGACTTGGTGAAAATGAGCCTTCTGATGAGAAGTTATAGTTTATTGAGAAAGGCTGCAAGGATACATTTTCAGAGAACAGGAGATAACTGTCTAGGGAAGGCTTGGTGTGCACAGCTTCTTAGTCTCCCTGCTGCTTCATGGGTTGGTGGTGATGCTGCTCTGCCTTTCCAGGGAGCAGTTCTGCCAGGTCATATTCATAACCACCCAACGCAGACATTCCAACATGATTACCTAATACACGACAAGCACTGATTTTAGTGAATCATATCATCTTGATTTCACATTTGGGTTCCTGGTATAATTTTTTATTTTTCTTCCCACTAGTGTGTCTTGGTGTGTTGCTACATCATCCACAGGTAATATACTATGATCATATAGATCACATGTGTAAGTTTCTTTGCAATTTTGTACTAAGGTGAGCATGGCCAGTTGGTCAGGCCACTTTACACCCATTTTCTACTTCCCAAGAATCACTCTTGACTTCCTACCTCACATACCAAGTTCAGAAGGTCTTACTGTGTCTGCTTTAAAATATGTACACAATCCATTTGGGTACTCTCATCCTAATCCAAGATAGACATCTTTTTTTCTCTCCCTTTGAATAGTATAACTAGTTCCACTGAGGATGCTTCTGCTCCCACTGAACTCATTTTCCATTTAGCAGAGTGGTCTATTGTAAAACACAATATCAGATTAAGTACCACTCTACTTAAAACTGCTTGATGAATCACTGATATATTTAAAGTAAAATGTAAAATACCTTGCATCATCTGTATGGAACTGCATGACCCGCCCTCTGCCTTCCTCCCCATCCTCAAGTTTTGGCCTTAAACTTGTTCACTTTGTTTTATCCACTGGTATGTTCTTTCAGGTTTTTCTGAGAATTTTTCTGACCTGAGAGTAAATTCATCATAAATTCTGTCATACTACCCTGTCAACCAATGTAAAATAACAGCCTGGTTGGGGATAATCAAAGAGAACTTGGTAAACAATTCTAGAATTAGGCAGCTGTCCAAACAAAATGGTTAAAAATGCTCCACCCCACCACATGTGCAGATCGTATTTACAGCCAGAAGAAAGAAGTGACATTTAGAAAGAACCTGATGGGCTGCAGGCATATTTGCCTTACACAGTCATGCTTTGGCAGCATTCGCCTTTGATTGGCTGGAGGTTCAGTTGCTATGACTGGCTTCTTAGGTTACAGGCTGTTTACGTATCAAGTTAACTTTCATTTCATGATGTGCAGAGAAACTGATAGGCTAATCTCAAAATATGTATGGAGGCAGCTTTAGGCCCAAACCTGTTTAAGATGTACCTGAAGCTCAAGCTGAGTTGACCTCTGAGCTCTATTTTAGGAGCCTTAAGCAAATTGAAACTACTTTCTTTGTAAACCTTCTTGTTAGACTACAAAATAATGATTAGTTATTTAAGTTATTTGTATGACTAGGACTTAATGTCTCCCTCCCCTGCACCAAATTCCATTAGAAATAAGCGCAGCAGTATCTACAAATTTATGGAATCTTGCAGGGGTTCAATATATACATATTTGATAATTCATAAATGTCTCTTGTGACAAATTATGTACTGTTACAAAACATACATAAATTTTGTATTCTGATCTGATCTAAAAAGTAATTACACTGTAAATGTAATTAAAAATGTAACTAAAAAATCACCCATTTTTTAACATGTAAAACTTAATGAGATATCTGAGTAGTCATATGTTTCCCATATTATTATTATTGTTTATACTTTCTTGAACTCTTCATTTTTTTAAACTAGTTTTTCACTGAGCTGCTCAATTTTTTTTATTCTGTTTTTCTAGAATTTTATATTTTATGAATCCTATTTTTGTTCTATTAAGGGTTATCCAGAAATTGTTTTTAAATTGCATTTTTTTAATGAAGCATCAAGAAGAAATTAGTATATATAGTTGCCCCGTTATTTACATACTATGTAAAATTAGTTTTAGGATACGATTTCTTCTTCCATCCCACTTGACCCCAATTGCCTTTTGAGTACCTACTCTTTTATTTTTTGTCTCATTGGGCAACCTTTATATTGTTTAAAGAAGTATTTTTCCAGACAAAGGATCAAGCTGGCTATAAGAAATATGGTGTTAGCTGACTTTCAAAGGTGGTCATGGCAGGAAAGTTCAGTTATTTGTTCAGTATTTGTTTATTTGCAGAGCTTCCATGTCTGAGTAGGTGGTGCGATTACCTTTGTCATTCATCTCATCCAACAGAATCTTTCCCTTTCAAAACATTGCCTTCTACTTAGACGTGCCCACGGTTATTTCACAACTCCAGTGAACTGTGGCCAATGAGGAAGACTCTCCATGGTCAGAAAGAAGTTTACTCTTGCATTGGGTCCTTTTTTCTACATGATTGTTATGGCACTCTGATGTTAGAGTCTCTCTATCTCTTCTGTAACTGAATGCAAATCTCCTAACGTGGAAATTGCTGTGGCCTTGACCCTCCACTATTCTGTTTGTCTGGCTCAAAGAGAATCAGATTAATATCACTATGAGTTCTCTATTTTTTGACTGCTGTAATCCCTTGTCTTTGATTTGAACTTCATTAACTGTCCTGTGCTCTACCTTTGGTCTTGGCCTCTAATATTACAACATTGAAATTTCTGAGGGTTCTACTTGTGAAATGTCATATCTCTTTTGCAGTCTGTACTTCCCTCACTCTGATGTCATCTATTTTATAAAATGAAGATTAAAAAAAAAATTTAAAGTTTTAGTATGTGTATAGGTTGTTTTTATTTTTAAAGTCTTTCTCTAAGTAGTTCAGTGTGATTTTGGAAGGATGTGAGGGAAATTGGTTAAAAGTATCAGCTCAGATAGCCAACATGAAATGAATGTCAAATTGCTCTCAAGTATAGTGTTACAATAAGCCATATTATTAACACAGTCCATCTTTTTTTATTCTAAGTTATATTCCTCCTGCGACCCAGAGTAAGGACTGTTCTTTTTCTTCTCACTTTCTCTATGAAATTAAGCTATAACTCCTATATTCTTCACTTAGATATACAAATTACCCATTTCATGTTTTAAAAAGGTTTTTAAAATTATTTAAATAGTAATTTACTAATTAGTTATTATTTAAATAGTAATTTCTAATGTAAATGAAATATTAATTTATTAAGAAATTGGGTGAATGTGGTGTGGGTTGAGTGTCTCTATAGAGGCAAATGTACTAAAACTTTTTTCATAGTAGGAAGTCAAGAGGCAAAGTCAAAAAAAAAAGTGCAATATAAACATGTTTTCGAACTATGGAGAGAAAATATTAGATAAAAACCACTGCAGTATTTGAACGTTGTTGCTGCGAAGTGGAACTTGAAGAAAAAGAGAGTAGTGGAACAGAGGGCTAGAGGTTTTCAACATAACCTTTAAGTGTAATTGGTCTTTTTGAGTGATGTACACATATTATCTCAATAAGAGTAAAAATAAAATAAAATAGAAGTTAATAGTAGAATTCTACAAAAGAAAAGATTTACTGGTCCTCATAATTTATGAAATTTTACAAAGACGATTTAAATATAAACAGAGATACCAGCAATCCAAATGTTTAGGTTAAAAAAAAATTAAAGGGGCATGAAAGTCAAGTACAATGTATTTTGAGAAGCAAAATAAAAAAAAATAGAAAATTTAAATTATATTATATTAAAAAAATTTTTTTTCTACTCTCTCTTTTTTTTCTTCTCTTTTAAATTTACTTAATTGACCCATGATAATTGTACATATTTATGGACTACAATATGATATTGGGGTACATATATACTATGTGCAATGATCATACCAGGGTGCTTAGCATATCCATCACCTCAAACATTCGTCATCTCTTTGTGTTGGGAACATTCAACATCATCTTGACTAGCTATTCAAAGTTACACAACACTTTATGGTTGACTGTAGTCTCCCTATATTACTGTAGAACACCAGATACCATTCTTCCTATCTGTCTATGGTTTTGTATCCACTGAGCACCCTTTCCCCATCCCTCCTCCTATCCACCACCCCATCCATCTCTAGTGACCACTATTCTCCTCTCTCCTTCTATGAGATCAGTGTTTTAACTTCCATGTAGGAGTGGGAATATGTGGTATTTTTCTCTCTGTGCCTGGCTTATTTCACTTAACATAATTTTCTCCAAGCTCATCCATGTTGCTGCAAGTGGCAGAATTTCATTCCTTTTTATGGCTGAGAAGTATTCCATTTTATATATATATTAGGGTAAAGACTTATGTGCCAAAGTATATCCATACAATGTTTAAGCTAGCTTAGGTCATGTATTTTAATTGCTGTGGCAAAACTCAAAACCAAGCAAACTACACAATTAAAGTGCAAATGTGAGCATTCTTCCTTTAATCAGTGTCCAATTCTATAATTATTTGGAGATGTGCTAATTAATTTTGCTCTGGTCTCTGAAGATCATTATTAATAGACTCTATATAAATTTAATTAAATGACTATATGAAATATATTATCTGTAGCTCTAAAATGATGAAATCATTTTTGAACACTAATGAAACACTCCATTTCAGCTTTTTATCCTGTTTTTATTTAGAAAGTTCAGTGAAACAACATGGCATCGCAGTTTAGAAATATTTTAATTTTGTTATATTTTAGCATTTAAAAAATCTACTAATTTTTTGATTTTTGACAATAAAATTTATAAAAATAATTTTACATTTATAAAATAATTGTTATTTCACAATAAATTATTCATTTCTATTACCTGAAAAAAGTTTAATACTATATAAAAGCAATAACTTTCCTTATCAATATTTTGAAAATATGTTGAAAACATTAGTTCCTCTTTGTCCAGCATTTTTGGCAGTTCAGTATATAAAAACATTATATTACAAATCCCCTGACCATAGTTATTAAAACAAAATCATTAGTAATAATTTCTAAAGCATAGCTGTTTAGTAAATATATGTGGATAAATTAGAGAGTTCACTAACAATGAATTTTGTTTTACATTTTCAAGACGTTTGCTATGGTCTGAATGTTTTTGTCCCCCAAAATTCATATGTTGAAATTCTAACCGCCACATGATGGTTTAGGAGGTGGGCTGCTGGGAGGGGATTAGGTCATGAGGGTGGAGCCCTTATGAATAGGATTAGTGTCCTTATAAAAGAGGCCCCGGAGAGCTGTGCTGCCCCTTCCACATGTGAGGACACATGTAGAAGGTGCCATCTATGGACCAGAGACCAAACCTGATGGTGCCTTAATATTGGATTTCACAGCCTCAAGAACTGTGAGAAATAAATTTCCGTTGTGTATAAGCTGCCCAGTTGACAATCTTTTATTATAGCAGCCTACATAGATTAAGACAGTATTTTTAAATATCTTCTAAGAGAACAACCCAAAAAAGTAAACAAAAACCTACAAAAGATATTTATATTTATAAAAATCAGACAATCTTAATCATGAAATATACAGTACAGTAAGTTTTCAAAAAATAAGCGTTAAAAAGTCCCCTCCTACCTCTCTCATCCTCTCTCAATGTTATATTTTACAGTTTCACAAAGGTAACAGCTCTTGGAGGAATTTTATTGATTCTAGTAAATCAATGATAGCTTTTAAGTAATCATTTTTCCACCTTAAGAGTTCAATTTTGCTTTAAGAGCCAATGAGTTAGTTAACATTAACATAAACTTTTTATTTGTAGTATAAGTGAGAGTTATGAAATTATAATCTTAGAAATTTTAAAGGATCTTGAAAAATCATTTAGTTTAGTCTCTTACAGCTTGAGATGCTCTTTTTATATCATTGATAATTATTCAACCAGTTTTTCTCTGCTTCGGCAAATATAGTGAGAGAGAGGAGTTAGTGCTTCATGAGGCAGCCTGTCATTAATTGTTTTAAAATAAGCTCCAGCTTTAGATATATCAAATTGTTTGGAGCTTCAATGAACTGCACTTCTCAGTCTAGAATTAGATATTTGGTGCATCCCAGGGCTGTAGAATTTTTGAAAATCTGCTAAGTCAGTGATTTAAATTTGTTTTTGTTTCTATCAAAATCTATCTGGCATATCTTTTATTTTCATTAATGTTTTTAGTGGAAGATTCTTGTTAAAAATGCAAAAGTGGTTTCTTATTCATGCCACAATAATTTTACATTCATTGCTTACATGTATATACACATTATAGGCAACAAGATGGATAGTATTTAATCATCACCCAATTTCATATATTTTAAAACCACACTGTGAGTAAAAAATTCACGTTTTTCATTCCACACCAAAGATTTATTTTCATTAAAGTCAGCCAGTCCTGGGTTCGAATGAGGCTTTCTTACTCTTTAGATTTATGAACTTTAGGTGTGTTCCTTAAACCCTGAAGCTAAAAGTTTTTCTACTTATAAAAGAGAGATAATAACACCTCTTACAGGGTTATTGGGAGGATTAATGAGGCACATTAGTGGTAGATGGCTAATTTGTCTCCCAGAATTGTACCGCTGTAGCTGGCACAGCCTTTCCACCTAAAGACTACTCTCCTGGCCTCTCTGGGAGCTAGATGCGGGCATGTGCTAATTTCTAGTCTGTGAATGACTGTTCTAAATTGTTGAAGAGAGAGAAATAAATGTCTCCCTTGTTTGAGCAACTGTTTTAGGGGTTTCTTTGTTACAGTTTAGCCCGTATCCTAACAGATAAAACTAACATGTTTTTACGTTAACACACATCTTCAAATACAATCAGATTCGAAGAATATCCAGTCATACTTGGAATTGCTATTTATAATTTTCTAAACTTAAGACAGGCATATTTCGCTGTGGCCAAAGAAATGCTTCTTATGCTAGCCACAGAATGCCCAGAAGTGATTCTTCTTCATAGAAATACACTCTATTCTAAAGCAACTGCTTTGTTTTTCTAATCTGCAAGTTTATAATTTATAGAAAACTTGGCTCATTTTATATTAATCTGGGATTTCTGATCTACTATTCTCAGTCAACAAACAAACAAACAAACAAAAAACAAACAAAAAAACACTTAGTTCTGCATCACATCACAATAAAGTAATTATTTACAGATTTAAATTAATATTAAGAAAACAAGTAAAAATAGTACATAAGATTCAACTGGTTCAGGCACAATACAGGGGCAGTTGAAAAAATACACTGTAGAAACATATTCAAATTCAGATATACATTGCTTGTATGTGAAAGCTTTCCACAGTAGCAACAGCAAACAAAAAGCGTATAAACAACAAGATACTGTCTTATAACAGCACCATGAAGCCGTGGCTAAGAGTTTGCCAAAAGTACAATCCTGAGATATTTCAAGACCAACGCTTTTCACATTTGTGCAGTGCCATTCAGAAGTAAACATGTTCTCACAGTTGCTTTTGTTTGGAGAGAGGCTGGTGTGAAATGACTGAAGCTTGGTTTGTAGCTATTTTGTAATGTTCTTGCCCAGAGCCTTGTGGTGGGGAAGGGAGTGGGGTTTCAGGAGTTGCTGAAAAAGAGCCAGAGAATTGTATTGTGATGGAGGCAGTCAAACTGCCCCACTCCCATTAAACCCTACACAACACCAATATGCACTATCCTATTTTGAAAATATTTTTAAAATATCATATATAAAATAGTGATTTGCGTTAGATGCCCTTGACATTCCATTGGAGAGGCGCTCTCACCCTACCTCCCCAAGTAGCATTAAACAGGAAGAGGTTATGCTAAAAATCTTCATAGTCACTTTAAGGTGTTTTCTGCCCTCTTTTTTTTTTTTGGTTGGTGGCCGATACGTATGGGGAACCTAACCCTGGCCTTGGTGTTATAACACCGTGTTCTAACCAAATGAGCAAACAGGCTGAGCTAGCCCTTCTGCCTTTCTTAATAGCATTTATGAATATTTGGTTATTTAACAAACCCAACAGAAAAAAGTTAGTGAAAATAATTAACAGAATGCTAGTTTTTTCAAATATTAGTAAACAATCTTTATAATTTGGCATTCAAAGTGCACATAAATTAAAAATATTTGAATTCCACTAATTCAGACATATTAGATGACATGAAAAGTAAAGGTAAAGGTACTTTAAATGTGTTTTGAAATCTAAGCTGTAGTCAAAAGCATTTGAAAAATACTGGCTTTATCACTTCAAAATTATTCTATTACAATCTGAGCTTGCCTGTTCCTTCCCCTTCAATGCAAAGAGCAAACCTGTGCAACTGAATAGAAAGTAACTAAATATTTAAAAAGTTGAATATTAAAAAGTTACAGTTTGAGTACTTCATTGTCTAGAATAGTATTTCTTCCTATGGTAAATTTTACTACATTATGAAATAATATAGGAGCTATTCTGCAGTTTAAAAAACTTGAGATATTTTAGTACTCATACATTATTATTCTATATATTTAATAATAATAATAGAAAATGTTTGATGATCAGACTGAGGCATTGTAAACTTCTTAGTTTTTTTTTCTCAGTTTTAAAAATTTCTATACAAAAATAAAAACTGTCAACTTTTGCCTGGTGTTCTTTAATATATTAACTTCATGTTATTGTTAATTATGGATTAACAATTACTTAGAAACAACATTTTAAAATGCAGTTTAATTGACAAAAGAATATCCAAATTTATTTTCAAAATTATTTCTGGATATTTAGAATGGGCCTAAAACTGCAGTGGCCTTCTCTAAAAAACAAGAAAACATGCATGAGCTTAAATTTATATTGTACGTTTTTAATGTCTTGTTTTGCATAAAATATAAACTAGTCCAAATGAGCACAAACAAAGCCAAGTTTTCCTTTACAAATGATTCTATAAATATTATGTTGAAAAAGGAAAAATAAAAACCAAAAGTGTGAGGTGATTCTTAAAAGATTAAGATCAGCAAATAAGTTTTTTGAAGACTAGAACACCAACATTTAAAATGTAAAGAATTCAACCACCAGGAGAATTGTCAAACTCTCTTGAAAGTTGATGCCTGCAATGTTTGATGTGTTGTTAATATGTTTTATTTCCCAAGTTTACGAATAACTGATCTCTAACCCAATTCCATAGACTCTAGCATGGTCTTGCCTCTCTTCCTGCTCTTGACTATCTATTAGATAAATATGGTAACATCTACTTTTCAGGGATGGTCCTAAGTTAATGTCTTTGGAACCATATTAAAAATAATATGGCTTAAATATACCATATTATTTTTATAATTTGTATGTTTTGCTAACTATTTCATTTTTGCCTCTCTTATATACTTGAAGAACATTGTGTTTGAAACACAATTTACATAAGATCTACCACTGCTTGTGTCTAAAGGACATCGTGATAGCTCCAAGTTCTGTGGCCTTTACTTTTTCTACCACAAGCTAAAAGTCAGGTGGTACTCACTAAAATGTTGTTTAAAGCATAGGACATTTGGGTAAAACAACATTGTAACTAGTTACTAAAAGCTATTGTAAATTCAGTAGGCCATACAGATATGCATAATAATTACATCACTATAATTCAAGTCATTTCAGTGGGTTAGCTTATTTGGTATTCAGAAGCAATAGATCAAAGGTAAATCTGGGATTAATTAGTATAAATTCAGAAACAATTAACTAATTCTAAATATTTTGTAAAATAATTAGATATTTTTATTCCCAGAGTAACTAACAAAAATAGAATTTGCATTAAGTCTGCAATAATAAAAGATTAACTTAGCTACTAACAACCCCTAGTATTTATATAGTCATTTGAATTCCAAGAAGTTTTCATAAACAGCCATCACTTTGCACAGTTCTGATATGCATGAATTCCAGTTACCATGGCTTAAAATAGCATGTCTCACAATGTGGTTCAAATTTCAGTTATCATGGTAACTCATAATTAACTGCGAGTAACTGCATAAACACAAACCTCGCTGTCAACTCTTCAGTCTACAAACAACTAGCTAAATAATACAGGTGCTTTGTGATCACATCACATCTTTCAGTTTGCTCATGACTGGTCATTAAGCATCACTTATTCAGTTTAGGCAGCAACAAAAAAGTCTATGGTTGTGTTGCCTTCCTGTCTCCCAGTGATAAATCCATGTGACATTTTATAAAGAAACAAAATGTGATAATGCTAGAGCAAAATTCACACCGACTGTAAGTGGAGTCATAGAAGAAGTAGTTGACTACGGGAATGTTGATGCTGCAGTTGTGTGAGTCTCTAAATACGCAGCCCGGAATTTAGTGAAGGAAAACTTGTCCACAGAAACAAGGAAACTGCATATGATGAAAAGGATGAAGATGTTCCAAAGAAAGTGAAACTGGCAAAAAACTTCAGTTTAAACAGATTTTCAGTGGGATTTCAGGACATTGGAAGTGCAAAAGATAAAACATGGAAGCTAATCCAAACTTCCAAAAGAGTAAAATTCATCAGGGCACAGAAAAGATGCTCGCCTTCCTATAGTAAGTTATAGAAGAAGCAGGCAAGCACTGCTCAAACTACACTTGACAATATTTTTATAAGGAAATAGAACACTTTAATTTTCAGTGTTTCTAATGTTTTATATTACAGTGTGCTAAATGTAATATTTTAAATTACAGTGAACTAAATGAATATTAGATCTATTATTTTTTCCAATTATTCTATATGTTTATAATCTATAGTTAAGAGAGTTCTTAATGTTTTGATGTTTTCAGAACAACCATAATTTTCCCATTGATTATTAAGATTCCTTTGCATGGTCATTATTATGGTCCCACAGTACCATGCAAAGTTAGGGCTACCTGTACGTTCTTTTGTGCTCTCAAAACCCATGAAGTAGAGATTTAAGTTCTCACATCATTTTATCGAGCAAACTCATGCCTAGAGAGACTAAGTGACTGGCTGAATATCGCAATTTCATACAGTTCAGTCCTGGAAAGTAAATTCTACCAAATTTTTACAATGTCTGGATACTAATAGAGTCTTCCCCAAAATTCCACTCTTTTCTCAGGAAATTAAGTTTAAGAAATATTACGGTGGAAAAATAGCCCAGATACTTACAGATCTGGTCTGTATGAACCAGTGTTGACATGGGACCTAAAAGTATAGTGTGTCCAGTTAATGGATCTTGAGACAAATGTGGGTGCATTGGATGATGGAGATGGCTACCATCGTTGGAAGCACCTTCAGAAGATAAAAAGATGCTTGCATTAGTGATACTTAATCAGGAATGGTGAGTTTACCTCAGCACACGTTTTGATTGACAGCTTGAATATTGCTATTTTTGCAAAGTGCTTTTTGGGAATTCAAAAGTAAATTAATAGAACCACTGCTATATTAAAAACAATGTCAGCTTTCACTGTACATTGGCTAGATTAATGTTGTATCATATTATGTTGTATATTAATAATGGACCTTGTGTGCCATTTCCTGGAATCATTAGGTTTGCTGCCTGTTGTTAAGGCAATTCCAAGAATCACTTACCTCAAGTTTATAGACTTTGGGATCACCCTAATAGCATGAACAATTTTTATTTCAAAAAGATATCATTAGGAACACATTAAGCACCAGAAAACTAAAAACAAATACAGTGATGTTACAAGGAAATTTAATATAGATCAGAACATAAAATAAATGATATTTTAACTTATTCCTGACATTTATTGCAGGAATGAAATCTCATTTTCTCGTTTTTACTGTTTTGTGTCAATTAATTACTCCAGGAGCATGATGTTCATTTTTAAGCTGTTTACTATATATATTTTTAGGTTGTGCTGCAATCCCAGTATTCTTGAGGTTTCAAAGGAATCAGGCATTAAAAAAAAAAAGCAAAACAAAACAAACAAAAAACCCCCCATAATATAGTTCAAGAAGTCCTACAAACAAGAAATACATTTTCATTTACCAAATTTGGAAGAATCTGAAAATTGAACTAAGAGGGATTGTGTGTGCTAAAGATGGTGGAGGCTGATAAGAATGGGGATTTGAATCCGTTCAAGTATGTTTGTTCATGTCAAATGGGTTTTCCAGACTTTCTAAATGTAAAAAAATTGAGGTCATTATGTCCCAGCAGAAGAAGGGAAAAGCAGGAACATGCAGCAACTTCAAAAGATGAAATGCACATGAACAAAAAAATGAATAGGTCAAACTTGTCCTAATCTACCTATTGTGCTGCTAATCAATAAAATGGAAATTCTTAAATGTACTCACCACCCAGTAACATTTCCTGAAGTAGGTTGTCAATTTTAACCATCCCAAAAAGTTTAACAAACTGTATTTGCTCAATCATTTGCCAAGTGATGCTCTGCAGTGTGGGCAGGAGCAGAAGCAGCTCTCCAAACCTCCCCCTGGAATCGTACTGCCGATCGTTGATGTAGTCCTCCAAACTGATCTGCACTTGGAACCGCATGTTCTTAATTTTCACTGGGTCACTTAGCCCTTTTGCATCTAATAAAGGAATGAAAAGGGCAATCTGAAGACTTAATCCAACTAGAGTATGAGAGTAAATATTCTAATGTTAAAAAGTTGTTTAATTTGCATTATATTAATTTTTAAGGGATTTTGAAAACAAACCTGGGTCAAAAAATACAATTGCCTTCAAACAAGCATACTCATTGTCATCAACCTGGATTTCTTGAAATGGTCGAACCAACTCGTCTAGAACACGATTAGCCACACGGCTGATCTCAACTTCACAGCTGTTCCGGTGAATAACCTGGTTGTTTCCTAGTGGGGAGAAAAGAATTAACCACCTTGTCCTAAATTTTATTTTGTCGATATACTAAAAATGGTCAGATATTGTTTAAAGTTTTGCCAATCAATGTTGAAAATTGTCTAGCCTGGAAGGAATAGTGATCATACTGCAGGCTCTCTCTCCAAAGGGTTGTTAATTATGTTAGAAAAACTTAAGAATACTTAAAGGATCAATAACATTGATAATGTGATCACATGCATTTTAACAGCCTCAATCACTGGTGATAACATGAAAGTACAGACTAATAACCAGCTAATAATTGACCAGGGAGAGTCAAAATATAGTGATTAGCTTTCCACTGTGTCAGTCATATATTAGTGTCTTACTCATTAAGGAACATAATGGAAATTCAAAAGAATCTTTCTTGCTTACAGTGGATTAAAAACAGCACTGTTTCGATGCTATTGGAATATGAAAGAGTAAAAACTATTGAGACGCAGTTTTTAACAAGCCTAAGTAAAGGAGGCTGACTTTTTCAAATTAACACGTGTATTCTGAGTTCTTTCATTATGTAAAATATTCCTTCTTTCTGGATTTCTTTAAATAGAGATGGGATAACCACTTTACGGTGCTGAATTCAAGGGAGTTCAGAAATTGGATACAGAGCTGACTCCTTAATTCTTAAAGATTTTTCTAACTTAGAAACTCTCTGGCTATATTAGGATGAAGTATAGCTTCTAAAATAACAGCTAAATTGCTATTTTCTGGTTTTATAAAAAGGAGAATGTTATGAATTCTTTCACGGCAAGTGAAGACAATCTTTAGGGTAACAACATGTCCAAAAGTATTCATACAATGCAGCCTCACTCTTTCTCTTTTTTTCCAGCTTTATAGAGGTATGATGGACCAAAAAAAAATAAAAAATTGTATGTATCTAATGTGTACAATGTGATGTTTTGATATACATATACATTGTGAAATAATTACATAATTATCACGGTCAAACTAATTAACATGTCACCTCCTACAGTTCCCTTTTTAATTTTTTTTTGAGCCACACTCTTTCTTATGCAAAATTAGCTTACTTAATTGTTGAGAGTAAAAAAATTTGGAACAGTATAGTAGACATTTTGTTTTCTAGGTATATTGTATACAGATCTCTGATGAAAACAGGACTCTAGTACTTCATCACTACTGGAAATGCAAGAGAAGTATTTAATAGCATTTCAAAGCATAGTTTCTGCATCACATTATGTGGTTTAGCATCTGGTCTATCTTTTCCAAGTATTGTGACCTTTGGTAAACTTTCTCTCCCTCCGTTTCCTCACCTGCAAAATGGGCTGAAAATAATAATATTTATCCCTCAGAGTTATTTTGAGGATTACATGAAAGAGTGTATGTATGCATGTAAAACACGTAAAGCAGTGCATTTACATAGTAACCCCTCAATAAATAGTGGCTATTGTTATATTATGTTCAACTTCACTTATATTTGAGGCCAAAATATCTATTACCAAAATAAACAATTAGTCATCACTTCACTTACGCCCAAGAGAGGTAGAGCTAGTGAGCAACAGAAGGATGTCAGCCCTTAAAACTTAATTTTATGAGTTAGGTAATGTGAGGGGATTAGAAAAAACTACTTAAAAAAGACAAAGCTTTCAATTTGTGTCTTTTCTCTCTTCCACCTGTTATTCTACTTTTGCACCTTCTAGCCCTCCTATCTATCAGAATTTTTCACACATTGCCGCTAATTTTTTTTCTTATTCAGTTATTTTGAAGCATGTTATGGGCAATGGAATCATAGGAGATAAATATGTTCCTTAAAAGTATATAAAATAATTACAAGCAGAAAATGAGGGAGTGTGAAAACCCACTGAGACTCCATAGGGCGGTCATATAAATCACTAATTCTTTGTCCTGATATGATATAAACATGACTCAGTATTATATTTATAGAGCAACATCTCTTTTTTTTTTTTATTTTTATCAGCACCGCACTCTACCGAGTGAGCCACGGGCCGGCCTTATTTATTTATTTATTTTTTAAATCTTAGTGCTCTCTGATAATCTCATTGCACTCTGAACTTACGTGCAATCAAGGCAAGGAAAAATAGGGCTTAGAGAGGACACAATCAATTAAATCCAATCTGTGAAGTGACAGCACCATTGGACAGTGTCCGTGAATGCTTGGTAAATACAGAATAGATCCTGCATACTATTATAAAAATGAAATATGCATAATTTCTTCTTAAATTAAAAAAAAAAAATACAAAACCTTACCCAAAAGCAAAATATCTTTATACATCATGGATCTCTTTGTAGCTCCAAGCAGTAAGTGTTCCCCTGCGTGAGCTCTCAGCAGTGCCACCTTAATGAAAAATTCAAAGTTTAACATTTAATTATAAAATACAGTGATTAAAAGATGGCATAATATGAGCCTGATTAACTTACAGTATCCTTTAAGCCTGGGACTTTTTTTTATTATTTGAAAAATGTATAATATTCATAGATACTTGCCATCACTAGGCTAGTTTTCTATTGCACCATGTCAATAAAGTTTACTTTTGGAATTTTCTAAAACTATCTAACAAGTCAATACAATGGCAGCAGAAAAAAATGCAGACCAATTAGTTGTTTTGGAGAGAAACAGAATCAAACAAACTGGAGTTCAAATCCCACCTTGGCCACTTATGACCTATTTAACTTTGAGTAAGCTAACCAGTATGTTTGGGACTCATTTATTTTCATCTATAAAATGTGGGTAGAGGGGAAAAAAATCTCACAGTGAACTCATGAGGACTAAATGATAAAAATATATGAAAAACATAATTTCCTGCACATAATAAACTGAACAAACAAAAGCAAAGTGAGGACTTGTAAAAAAAAAGATGGAGGCCTGGGTTCTGCCACTTTGTAGACTGAACTTCTAACTCTTTGCAATAAGCTGTCAATCGAGTTCCATTCACACACTCCATTACCTGCTGGGTGTCACTAGGAAGTATAGAAAGCATTTCAAATTTAACACCTACTGAGGTAATGTTTCTCCGATAGCCTCATCTTCCTAGTAAATGGCACCATCAAGAGTCTATTCTGAGTCCTCTCTAACTCTACTGCAAATCCTAGTGCTGCTTCTCAAATAAAAGCCAAATCAAGTACTGCTTTCCATCCCCATTGCTATCACCCCAGTTCAGTCCCTTGTCATTTGTTACCTGGACTATGGCAGCACACTCATAGGTATTCCTGCTTCCTTTCTGATTCCTTCATCATAAATCCTTGTTGACAGAGATTCTAAGACAATATTTGCAAAATAGTAATCACTTATCATCACCCCTCTGCTGAAAACTCTTCAGTGTTTCTTACTGGATTTCTTACTGCCCTTAGAATAAAATCCAACCTCTTCAACCATTCTCCCAGGTGATAGGAGGAGTGGGGGAGGTTTCAGTGCTTTGCCTCCCACCCTCCAAGTCTCTGACTTCTTGCAACACCCCTTGTCCGCATTGTTCCTGACTGACTCACAACCTTTGGACATGCTGTTCCTGAACCCGGAATGCTTTCTGCTCAGCTCTTGGCATGCTTGGCCACTTGTCATTCACGTCTCAGGAAATACCTTCTCGGATCCCCAATTTAATGGATCTCTTAATATCCTCCAGTCATTGTCCAGCAACTCATTCTATCCCATTTTATAGCATTTTATAGGACTTATCCCCACCTAGAATTAACTTACTCATAATTTGTATATTTTTTATTGTCTGTCTCTCCCAAATAGAATGCAGACTTTATGAGAATAGAGAGGCAATCTGTATTTTTACTGCTGAATACCCAGAATTCCTAAAACCGAACAGCAGTCTCCTAATAACTATTCCTTTGATGAAATTTCTGAAAAAATTTAACTGCGTTACGGATCAGTTTTAGAAACAATAAGATGGAGATAATGACACCTATGTCACTGAGCTGCTGAGAGAATTAAATACAATATTATAATTGATAATGCAACTGAAAGCTAATTCCCCAGTGTTTTATAATTATAGGCATTCACTAGTTAATTTTATACTGTTAATATTAATTATCAGTATTAAAGAATCAGCATATAAAACTATTTTTGACTGCTAGATTTCAACTTCTCAATTTTTAAATCAGTGTCTTCGTACATAAGTCAGCAACTTCTGAAGAAGAATGGTAATAAAAATATAAAGCTGATAAATAACACAACCCTACTTATATTGCTTGGGGTGAGACTAGAAGGTTTTAGCAATTTAGCATTATTCACCCTGGCATAACCTTCTGAGCCAAGCTATCTTTATGATATGTCAATAACTGTGACTCATACCAGGAAGGCAGTTACAGAACATTTTAAGAATGATTTCAGATTTCACAGTATTTTTTTCCTGTCACCAGGTGAAATGCACTCTTAGAAATGTAACTGCTAACTTCCTATGATGACTTTTTTCTTGTGTAAATATTTTTCCCTTTTTTTATTTTTACACAATGGTGCCCTTTTCCCCTTGATTGTTTGTTTGTTTTTGTGTATCAAGGGTAAAGAACACTAGTCAGAGGGTACATAAATATACACTGGGCATAACACTTATGTTTAATTCAATGTGAGAGAAATGAACATTTTCACATTATTTTCATCTACAAACATTATATACTACTTAGAAGAGTTCAAAATGAATCTAAAATAATCCAATCTTCATTGACTAATTAGGAAATTCAAGTTCTTAACTATTAACTAAAATGTCTTAATGGACATGGGACAAAGTATAAAAATATATGTATTGAGAAAAGATCACTAAATCTGAATTCTTTCTATTTCTCTGTAAATTTCATATCATAATTCTACGGACTTTTTTGCCAGATCTATAATTTTTGCAAAATAAAAGCTGGAATAAAATTGAAAGCATGAAAACCAAAACTTTATATTTCAATAGCAAAGTACCAACAAAGACACCAACGAATCCCGTGTGGTATCTCTGTAGGAGTCACCTGGTATTTCTGAGAAATTTCATATGGCATCTTCAGTAAACACCAAGACACAGCACTGCACCGTTTGCCTCCCAGACATTTACTCTTCCAATACTTTATCTCACAACGGTATTACTTGCTGTCTTTCTTCCTCACATAAACTTTTTAAAACTCCGAGAGGGCAGAACAGTGTCTTGTTAAACTCTTGTCCAATCGATAAGTTTGATAGACTCTTAAAATAGGAGTCAAACAGTAGTGCCTCTTGATAGAACAAGAAGGCAAATAGACAACAAAATCCAATCATTTTTTCATAAGATAATTTATCTTTTGTCAAATGCAGTAAATGTATTGCGAATATATTTGGAAGAACATAAAAACTTAGCAAAGTTCAAAAAATATTTTTTAAAGCGTTCATTATTTCTTTAACTGATACCTGGTCATCCAATGGTAACTCACAGAAGGCAGGAATATATTTAGCCCATTCCACCAAGACTAAGAGCTGCTGTTTCATAGATTCACAGACATCACCAACACTTGCAATTTTCTTAACATTTATGTCAGTGCTTGCCCCAGGGCTTGAGACTGAGATCTAGCATGAGAAGACCATTATATTAATTGATTATTTAAAATAATACATAGCCATTACTCCTCTTTTTTCTATGACTGCAATAAATAAATACCATTGAAACAGAAATTATTATTGTCATAGTATCTAGAAATATAATAAACACTTTTTGACTGAGAAACAAAATATCTCTCTGCTTACAGATTACATTGAAAATATTCAATACATGTCATCATGTTTTGGTAACAGTACCTAATTTTACTTGCCAAATCTGTAAACTAAGTTACCACAAGTTTTGGGGAGTTTAGTAATTCAAAATGGCTACACAAAGCGACAGGCAGTATCCACACGAAATACTTTCTGTGACTCTATTTTTAATTAAAAATGATATTTGCATTAAAATCCATCTTTAATTTGTTGAAGTTTATAAACAAAACATTTCCAGTGGAAACATTTACCAAACTGGGGAGAAAAGATTTGGCTCTTGACTTAGCAATGCTGAAGAGCTTAACATACAATAATAGATTTTTAAAACTGTATATAATTTTTAACTATATGAAAAATATACATGGTGTTAAAAAGCCTTTCTGCTGGGCTGACCCGTTGGCTCAGTTGGTTAGAGCATGGTGCCGATAACAAAAACACCATCTAAAAGTTTTAATAAACTTAATTTGTGAACATGCGTTGTGTATATGTCTTTATATGTATCTGGATATTTTCTCACAGCTCCCCTAAAAGGATTCTCTAAACTGCTTTATTGGTTTCTAAAACATTCTCTAAATGCTTTACTGGACCATCAAGTAATCTTCAAGTAATGATAATAATGGTGATGTTAACCTCATCGATTACCCTTGTGTTATCAAATACAAAAGTAGTCACACTGACTCGTTAAAGGATCTGATTAACTACATAGCAATTTCATAATTTGATTTATAATAGAAAAATATCATTAACATTTCTTACAGAGGCAATGCTAAAATAAACTGTCTTCAAAGGATTTTTTAAAATTTAACTCTTAAATGACTCATTTTTATGTATATAAGTAATGACTTGCTCTTTTTACTTTAGAACTGATATTCTCACTCTAGAAATTAAAATAATAAATCTCTGTTTCTCCCTTGTTTTCTGAATTTTGGCTCTTCATTTAAATATGTTTCCAAAGCAGATGCCAAGATGACTTCGTGAGTCCAGAAGTCATTTTCAAGGAAAGAAGCTCTGATGGCAGGTCTCAACCAAATTCCCCAAATGTTCTGGTAGCAGATTTTACAGAGTCAGCCAATAAAATCAAATACTGTCCCCAGAATACTCTGCCTTGTATTAGGTATTTTTAATCAACCTTGTAACCAACTTTTTTTTTTTTTTTAAGCAATCTATCTTAGACTTAAATTCATCTAACTTTCCCATTTAAAAAGAGGGTCTTGTACAAGAAAAGTCAAAATTAAGTCAGCAGTCCCACTAATACTTTCAAAGCAAAACGCTTGAATTTGTGTAGATGTAGTTTATTTTAGCAATGAGTACATTTCAATGAAATTAGATTATTTTAATAGATTATTTTAATCAAGTGCCTAAATAGACACGTGATTCTGTGAAATGGGACTGGATGCTGGTGTTCAGCGGGTACCTGGCGAGACCGAACTTCAGCTTGTGCCAATGTGTTAATGGAGGGGATGTTGCTGCCATCAAATGTGTTTCTTCTGGTGCTTATTCTATCACGTTCATTTTGCACAGCTAGGGGAGAAAATCACAGTATTTATTGGTCAGTTCTCATTAATATATCAGGACATACAATTTAAAGTAACAAAAAAATGTACAAAAGAATGAGAAAGGGTCTTTCTAAAAGACCTCTGGTGAAGGGGGAAGATTCAATCTGAAAATATTTTCATTCTGTACCACTTTTCAAGGTAGGAATGGCCAGACTTGTCACTTAAGCTCATGAAATGTTGCTGTTTGGGACTTCATGATGGCATGCATGTTAGAAAGTGTTGTTTCAGCCAGTTCCACAGTGCTGTATTTTTAATAGGATGCTTTTCTATTTTCTCAAAGTTAATAACACTATAAGATAACTACAGGAAGAGTATTGCCTGTGAGATTAACCAGGTCAAAGATAAGAATGTATTCAGTGTCAGAAAATATGAGTCATAGATTTGAAGCTTCCATTTTCTTTTCCTATAGAACACTAGCAAAAATGGAAAGTAAATTTATCTTAGTTAAGATGATTTTAAGATTGCAATTTTATGATCTCTTATGAAACACTGTCCTTTCGACACTTTAGTGACATTAATAAAGCAAAAGTTGAACCAGGTAGAGGCCTCTCCTGAGCAGACTGAGGTTTTAATATCAGCGTTTAGAAAGGTGAAGAAATCCTATTGTCGTATGAAAAGTTTGTAAAAGAGGGCCAGATCTGCTTCCTTATTTCAGAAAGGAAAGAATAATGTATATTCCCAAATCTCTTATTGAAAACTACATTTTTTAACTATAAGAAAGAATTAGAGAGGAAATGTTATGTAGTATATTTGTCATATAAAGAATAAAATGAGTCAGGTTTCAAAATTGAATTTCAAAACCTAGTATGTAAAATATCTTCCATTAACAAGAGAAAAAAAAACAAAGCCTGTAGCCTCTAAATTATTCAGGTTAATGCTCTAATCTGTTCTGTTGGAAAGATAAGACATTAAAGTATCAGGTTTTTTTCTGTAATTTCTTTTATTAAACAAATCCACCAAATTCTATACATAATCTAGTAACAGAGACTCAAAACTTACTATTAACAATCAACTCCATTAAGTTGGGAGGGAAAATACTGGATATTTTGCCTTTAAGAAAGACTGAGTAGTCTCTAAATTGGAATGAATCACTAATATTTTAAAATTATACTTACTGGTAGCTTACTTATTCTATTTTTTTTAAAAAAGAAATTATCGATTTACAACTTTAACTCATTTGGAAAGCATATGTGGAGACAGAAAATAAAATGTTAGCTATGCTTTTATGAATTTTATTTACATGATCAATCTCTAGAAAAAATGCAAAAAGATATTGTGAACATTTATAATTTTCTCACTGTTACCATTTTTGACATAAAATTATGTTTATATAGGTTTTCATCTAAATAATTTTCCAATTGTGCTATTACTGTAAAGAAGGGAAATATATCAACTTTGAAACTCAAAAGTTACTTTCTAATCTATTTAGGAAAATTAAAGCATTGTTTTATGAATAGTAGAAGATATAATTTCACTGTTTTTGAAAATTATTTTATTGCACAAATTGTAAAACTCATAAAGAAAATATTGTGATTAGCTTGCCCTTTTGTAGGGGTAGAAATGGGGTTCTAGTAGAAATGTATGAAGACGATTGACAAAGTATGTAATTAATTCTATAAACTACCAAATAGAGCTTTTATAACATTAGAAATAAGTCATTTTTGAAATGAGAAAGTACTTCTTTAATTTTGTGAACTTTACTCTTTGTCATCTTCTTTGAGACTAACAACCTGAGCAAAACTAGTGGTTTTTGTTTTTAAATTTAAAATATCAAATGGCAAAGTAAAAAACTAACTATCTTCAAGATGAGTTTAATATATTTACACGTCTGTAGTATATAGTAATTTGATTTGATTTTTATGGTTTGCAAAATAGTTGTGAAAAATATATCTTTGTATATGATTGGCACAGGCATGCTGCAAAACTGACAGGCATAAATCTTGTACCTGCCAAACATTTAGAATGTATTCAACTCATTCGTTTCTAAATTAACCATATTTATAATGTAGGAGAATATACTCAGATTATTTAGTGCATTCTAAGTGAAATTAGTACACACTAAAATGGCACATCCAATCTGTTGTGTCTGTCCATCAATAGAATAGAAGAAGCTCGCTGAGACGGAGGATTATTTTGTCTATTATGTTCACGACTGAAACCTCAGCAACTAGAATAGTGTTTGGAAAATAACAATGCTCAATATATATGTGTTAAATGAATGAATGCATGAAAAGTAGATGTTCAATTAATGTTCATGAAATGAATAAAGATATCCAATAATTGAGAATAAAAAAGCCTTTAAAAATACATTTGTAATTTCAACCTATTCATAGATTTTGTCTTTTATATTTTGAACAGGATGCTGGAATTTTATTTTGACAATAATTTTGTTGCCAGGGATAACAAAGTGGTGGAGAAAATGGTGTCCGTAATCAGTCACCAGATAAAAGACTGGCTCCACCGCTGGATGTCCTTGAACTAAATTCTTTAACTTAAGGAATCATAGAATCAGAATTCATGTAAAAATGTTATTGTAATTAATGAGAACGTGTATGTACGTTTATCACTTTTCATCAATAATGTTAATTATTATTACCTTCTTTTTTCATTCCTGCTCTAAAACACTTTTTTAATCGACAGTATCTACATTGATTCCTTTTGTCCTTGTCAACAACACATTGCCGACTGAACCTATAACATCAAAGAAAGATACATTAGTTTGTAGGTAACTATTATTTATCAAAAAAAGAAAAAAGCATATAAACAGACAAAGACACTTCAAGTAAGTATGGTCAAATTTGGCTGAATAGAAAGAATGTGTAACAACAACTATGACCTTTTCAGGCTCATTGTCAGCACATACATAGAGAAACAAGCCTCACCTCTCATGCAGTCTTTAAAATAAAATAAAACTGAATGACTGTCTTATTTTTGGCCAGTGTACATGATCATTTCTGTCATGAGTCATGAAAACCAAACCCTAGTTTTAAAATCTTTGACATATAAATTCTAGTTGCTCATTGCTGAATAATTTCAGTGTGATGAAGAATGTATCGGAACTTCACTCACCTACACATTCATGATTTTCTATTTTTAAATATTCTTTTATTAATTTTAAATGTACCTCACACCCAACTGAAGTTTACTCTAAATGTCAGATTACATCTCAAGGAGCCCTTGAGAACAGCATTGAGAGTACAGTCTTTGCACAATGAGGAACCACTTCATAGCCATCAGAATGACTGCCATTCAAGAAAAAGACAATACAAGGGAGCGTGTGGAACAATCGAAACACTTACATATTGCTTGTTTAAATATTAAGTGAATACAACTGCCTTGGAAGCAAGTGTGGCAATTTCTCAAAAAGTTAAACATAGAGTTACCATATGACTCAGCAATTCCATACTAGTCTATACCCTAGAGAAATAAAAACATAACGCTCACACAAAAAGGTGGACACAAATGTCTATAGCTGCATTATTCCTAAAGCTATCAACTGATGAATAGAGTAGATAAAAAGAATGTGGTATGCCACCATGACAAAATATTATATGTCAATAGACGGAAATAAAGTACCAATACATGCTACAACATAGATGAGACTTAAAAACACTATCATAATCTAAACTAAAGAAGTCAGACACAAAAGACTACATACTGTGTGGTTTCATTTATGTGAAATGTCCAGAAGAGACAAATCTACAGAAACAGAGTAGACTCATAGCTGGGGAGGGAGTTGGGGGAAAATGGGGAGGAACCAATAAAGGTTTCTTTATAGATGATGAAAATGTTCTAAATTGATTGTAGTGATGGTTGCATAACTCTGTAAATACACTAAAAAACCGAATGGTATATGTAAGCAAAACAAAAGAGTACAGTCTCTAAAATTAGATCTGAGTTTAAGTCCCAGTTCCACCACTCACTCTCAGTAGAAGTTGGGATTTTAAATAACTTTAATTTAGAATTGTAAAATATAGAGAGCACTTGCTGTAAAAGGTCATTGTATGAATGTACTTAAAGGAGTCTGGGGCAAATATTAACAATACAGTAAAAAATAACATTTCAAAATTCCAGTATAAAGTTACCCATATTTATTTACATATCCCTGATTATTTATAGTTAATTATTAATGAGAAGAATAAGGGGACATATTCTGTGACCTAAAAAAGAAAATATTTCTCCTAAAAAATCTGAGTAGCCACTTAAAATTGAATGAGAAGTATAGCCTACGATAAGTGAATTCAGCTAGAAATGATATGTGCTTTCAGGATGAGCAAAAATGTGTTCATTGGGAACATGTGACTGAGGAGACTCAGGAAAGGGGATCAGATTACCAAAAAATACAACAAAGAGAACACATCCAATTAACATCAAATTGGTAACAAAAATTGAATAAACATATATTATTAAGCACCTACCTTGTTCAAAATCCTGGTGTAGGAATTAAACGGAGGAATATTACTCGTCCCCTTCATTCAAGGGAATTACAATCTAATAGAGTACACATACTAGTTTGCAAATAGCCACCATAAAAAAAAAACCTAATGTGAGAATGGTTGAAACAGCAATTTAAAGTGCTTTGGGAGGGAAAGCCCAACTTCAGTGTGATGGAACAGTTAGAATGGAAGTGAAATTTGTAAGCTTAAAAAAAATGGATAAATTTGAGACCAGCAAAACCTGAGATTAAAAATACTTTTATGCTCCTAAACTTCATCAATATAATAAATATTTTCCAAATGGAAAATCATAGCATTTGCTTAATACCAAAACATATTAAAAAGGCTACATTGGAAGCAGCATTCATGATGGGAATGTGCAAGAAGGTAAACCTGACATGTTCTTAGAATATTTATAAATTTCTCAGAGCTGCTCCGGGAGCACTCACTTCCCACTCTTCCCATACAGGCAAGATGGAAATCTTGAAAGCCCTTTGGGCTGATATTCTCTGATTCTTACTAGTTGTTTTCAGATTTAGATGTATGGATCACCACTTTTCATGTAAATGTATTTCATTTTTAACAGTATACATGACTCCAAGAAGTGCTGTTTACATGTCATTTTGTATTTATTTCAATTGTTAAGTTTTTAAGAGCACTCAATATTCAATATAACCATAGAGAAAATGTTGTTGAGGAAGGAAATTGATCTACTCTTCTAGTTTCGATGTATATAAAAGCAAAACCCATATAAATTACTCTTTTTTGTTTACCAAGAAGTTTCTAAAATGGGTGGTTAACATTTCTTTCAACCTACTTCAAACTCTCCTGGAAAAATTACTGGAGAACACCAGGTAGATATTTGGGAAGTTATATATTAACTTTTATTACGCCCTGAGAAATGAAACAGCACCATGCTGTGAGAGTTAACTTCTTCTCAAATGTCCAAGTTGTTTTTAAAACAATATAACAATCCTACACATGCCTTTCACTGATAGGGCAAACATAGACTTTTTTGTTAAAATCAGCCATTTTTGTTAATAGCTTATATTCAACCTAGTTGTAATCTGCATTCAGGAACTCTCATACTGAACAAATGCTGATATTTATATCTAAGTTGTGTTATGATATTGTCTAGATACTACTAAAAAAAATAGCCTACTAGAAATGTGTGACACACAAAATCTGGTTAAATAAGCTATAGATGGAACATTTAAATTCAACGGCAAAAAATATGGCATGAGAAATGTATTTTAAGTTTTAGGACTGAAAATTAAATTTCACTTATTGACAACAAGAAGCTACCAAAGTCATCTGCACTTAGGTAGTTTTCCTTAAAAGACCCAGGATGTAGTAATGCGAAAAAGGAAATCAACATGCAGAAAAATACACACATTGAGAACCCATTTAAATGCAGATTTTATAATGTTTACTGGTATATGAACATGTGGTAAAATGATAAAGAAACACAAGGAAGAGATCAACACCCCATTCCAGATGTAGTTACCTCTGGGAGACAAAGGAGAAGGCAACAGGGGAGGTGTCCACTAGAAGCTTCAACTATGTTGGTCTAAGCTGGGTGGTAGGCATGTGGATTTTTTTATATACCTTTATAAGCCTAAAATGCTTCCATAAAAAGAAGCACCTGTGTAAATGCATCCTGCATGCATTCCCACCCATTGTCCCTTTTACTGCACCTTGGAGATTTCGTTGATAGAGTTACAGATATTTGAAAGCTTGAATTTTCTTTCCCTACTTCTTGCATGCTATTTTGGAACACATCTAAAGATAACTTTCCTAAAAGGAACATTTCAAGTACCTGCAGGAATAAACGTGACTCTTGCGTATGCTGCGTCTGAAGAAGCCCTTACACCCATCACAGCTCGATGCCCCGTAGTGCTTTCCTGTTGCTCTGTCCCCACAGATAGCACATAGACAGTTGACACCATTCTCTGTGGTATTCATACTTGTTGTCTCTGGAGCAGAACTATCTGTTTAAAGGAAAAAAAAAAAAAAAAAAGAATTGTCCTACTAGTTTATATTACAGGCTTGAAACAGTCCATCTGTTGGCTTCTTGGAGGCCTCACAAAAGTACTTTTCTTTCAACCACTGGCTGCTTCCATTCCAAGCTCCCCTCTCATTTCTGACCATTAAACTTTGGGATACCATGGTGCTGTCTTCCAACAACACTGTTTCCCAAAGCAGGTTCATCCAGTCCCATGACATTACATTTCTTCTATATGATGAAAAACCCCAATATTTTATCTCTAACCCTCATATTCTGCATGGGGTTCAGTCTGAAATGACTAAGTACTTATTTAAGAAATTCCTTTTGAAGACTAATAAGAATCACAAATTAATTCATCAAAACAGAACTCTTTCATTTTCCCCCTAGAACTTACCCTTCCTTCAGTCTTCCCTGTATCAGTCAACGATTCCATCTAGTACCTAGGACTAATAACTTGGGAGTCTTCCTTGATTTCTCTCCTTCATCCTTTATATCCAACCCATCAGTAAATCCACATTTAAAACACATATTTCATCCACAACTTTTCACCTTTTCACCTTGGTGACCCTCATTCAGTCAACCATCATCTGTCCCCTGGATTATTTCAATAGCCTCCTGTCTAATCTCCCTCCTGCCACCCTTGCTCCTCTGCTGTTTTTCTGTTACCCCAAAGCCACCAGAGTGATCTTGGTATAAGAAATTCACATCATGTCACTCTTCTGAGTCCAACCCTGCCATCATTTGTCACTAGATACAGAATGAAGCCTACACACCTCACTATGGTCTGTAACCGCCTGTACGATAAAGTCCCCTCCCCCACCCCCACCTCTCTCCCTCAGTATCTCCAGTACTTCCAGTACTGTTTTTCATCTGGTTCACTATTCTCCAGCAATGTTTTTTTTTTTTTTGCAGTCTATTCATATTTCAAAACTTTTACACTTGCTCTTCCTTCTGCCTGGAAGGAAAGTTCTTCTTGAAGCCTTTCTTTGAGCTCGATATCAGGTTTCTGTTCAAACCTCACATTTTGTGTAAAATCTTCCCTGAACACACATTCTTCTAAAAGAGTCACCTCCTATCTTCAAGTAGAACCTAGAGCCCTACTTATTTTCTTTTTCTTAAATAACAACTTCATTGTCTAGAATTACATTATATATTTCTTTACTCATTTTTATTGTCCATCTTTACACTAGAATGTAAACTTTCAGATGTCAAAGAATTTATCTGTCTTAGTCACCCCTCTGTTTTCCACTTAATAGAATTGAGCCCAGCATATAGTGGGCATCTAATATATAGTTTTGAAAGAAGGAGCATTAAAAAATATGCAGATGATATTTTTACTAAATAAATATTTCTTAAATAAGTTAATATTGTTGACTATATCTTTAAAAATCTGTATGTATTCAACATATAGATATATAAGGTATTATATTAAAAATTTAATTTATCATAAAATTTTATAATATAAATATAACAACAACTCATTATTATATCTCCAATATAACAAAGCGATAAGATTAAAGGTTGTCATGACTCAATACATTCTGTGACATTACATATGTTCTACTTACCAGTACTTTTGAGTACACAAGTATTGTCATACATAATTTTATAAAATTAGGAAAAAATTTTAAGGAGGGTATGCTTAAGGTTAATCAGGTGACATTATAGAATTTAAATGTTATAAATTGTATTTTGCTAACATTAGCAAAATAGATATTAGCAATATGTAAGTTAGAAGTGTTCAGAACTGATTGTGTTGTGGAATAGTACAATCCATAGAAATGTGAAAAAAAATCAATTCTTTCTTCAAGTTGAATGCTATACTTACATATTATTGACCACATTATTACAAACAAACAAGTTAGATCTTTGGAAATAGGCATAAAAGTTAGTTGTTTCAGTATATTTTGCTGAATATTTATGGTGAATTTGTTTCTACCATTTAATAATTTAGAGTCTTCTTTTTTAAAGTCATGATTCTAATGAGATAAATACTCCATTAAATATCCCTAAACATAAGGAACTAAAACATTGACTTCCAAGAGTTGCACTACAGATTCGTTTTAACTCTATTTGTGCTAAAATTTCAGAATTCATCTTTTAACATTTTTTTCAAATCTCCCCACTAATAAGTTATCATTTATAGCTTATTAGAGCACTAAGCATACAAATTGTACAATAGAGTAAGTTATTAAGATATCTTCAGTACAAGATGCATTCTCAATCCTGAACTAAACACACACACACACACACACACACACACATTTTCCAAAGTATACATAATTACTAGACATTAGGAATTCTAACAATTATAAGTTACTTTGGAAAAGATTTTTACTTAGAAAAATTTAAATTTGAAGTCAAGAGTAAACTGTATTACTTAAAGACATAAACTCTAAACAACTCATGTCTTATTGAAAGTTAAAATGTGACAGTAGATAAATAACAAGAGCTTTGTGAGGCTAAACATTAGCCTGTCAAGTAAGGTTATAATATAAACCTTTGTTTCCTTTCATATTTGCATTCAATGCAAAAGCTTGATAGCAATTTTAAATGCAGTTTCTCATCAGTAGCAATTCAGAACTGGAGGAACGAAAGGAGGAAGCAATCAGTAGATCTCCCCAGTGTTCTATGGAAACTGTTCTCT
Organism: Cynocephalus volans; assembly: GCF_027409185.1. Lineage (NCBI taxonomy): Eukaryota > Metazoa > Chordata > Mammalia > Dermoptera > Cynocephalidae > Cynocephalus > Cynocephalus volans. The sequence goes on along the minus strand of NC_084474.1, from coordinate 31,860,665 downwards.
AATTCATTTTAAATATTGCATAGAAGACATATTTTCACAGCCAATCTGCCAATATTACGTATTTCTATGATTTACAGCAAATAAAATAACTACTGAAACTACTCTTTTTACCCAACTGGCCTATGACAGAACTCTGAGGTTACTTTATTACACAAAATCAGGCTTTTCCTATCTCCAACATAAAATAGACTTAGCATTATTAATTTAAATTTTGTGATGAAGTGCAAAAGCTCAGATTGTGGCTTTACAAAGCAAGCACTGATTTCTCCGGCAATAAAACATTGAGCCACCCCCTCAGCAAGCTCAGTTTAACTTCTCTCATTAAACATACTTTTCTTTATACCTATAAATGGATGAGAACTCACCATTTGAATTATATAGGATCTGCATAGTTTCAAACTCCAAAGTTGTGTAAGTTGGGTCCAAAACTTCACTGTAATTTGCCATGTCCATGTCCAGTATCGATTCTGATACCCTCATCATTGATTTAGAAACGCACATACAGGTGGCACCTCAAGCCCAGTGCGTGTGATGACTGTTTTGCTTTCAATCTGTGAGTGATTATCCAAAGTTAACTGTAACTGAGTGACTTAAGTGCTGCAGTGGGAGGGGCTGTAAAACTGTAACCTTCTTCCACAGGCCATATTCTGTTTACTTCTTCTTTTATGGCATACAAAAGCAATTCCTTGTGATAATCTTGGAATGCTTCGTGGTATCACCTTATCTGAAGTGCTGTAGTGGACTAACATGATTTCCTAAATCGATTTCCAGTAGACAATAAATGTGATCAAGAGAAGGATTAAAAATGGAAAAGAGAATCTCTCAGATTTTAAGCTGTAATTATAACATGAGGTATCCCATTTAAGGGGCTGAAACCACATGCCACATATTCTGAAAGATGGAACTTATTTTACCCTTATAAATTTGGTAAGTCAAGACTATAAGTTAACACTTAACAAAAGAACTTACTTTCAAGTTTTCTTATATGTACAATAAAATAATTTTATTTTGGAATACAAAATTTTGTAATTTGAAATGACTGAGATTTATGATATATTCCAGTAGCACCCTGGGCATAAACCAAATTCAACCTTTAACATATTCTCTTTAATTATCCATTTATGGGTCTGTGTTCCTTCCATGTTTGTAAACTTCCCAAGGACAGAACCAATACAGTTGCCAGTATCTTGTAGACATTCAATTAGTAATTGTTACCTAAAGGAGATCTCATTTCTTTTGACTTCTGATGCCTAATTGCATTCTGGGCATTAAACTGAAAGAAAAGTGTCCCTAACATGCATGGATCTACACATTCCCATCATCAACCTTCAAGTATGCAGCACAATATATCTTTTATGTGTATACGTGACAAGGAGCATTTAGAATTTGGCAAATATTTAGACCCTAGTATTTAATGAGTATACTTTATTTCTGAGAATATATTTATTGATTTGATTTTCCAAGAAAGAACTTCAGCCGCATTTACATTGTAAATTCAGAATTTTATTTCCCACATTTGTTAAAGATTACAGCAAAGTAATATTTTATTATTATTATTATTTATCATTATCATATTCATTATTGCACATCATGATTTTTCTTTATGCCTTTACCTGACCTATCTCACCCCAGAACCCCTTCCTCCCTCCCCCCACCATCTCTAGTATCCCTAGGTTTCTTCTCTCCTTCTGAAAGTTCAATGTATTGTTGTGGTCTTTCTCTCTCTCTCTCTCTCTCTCTCTCTCTCTCTCTCTCTTTCTGTCTTTCTTTCTTTCTTAGCACCCCATTATGAGTGAGAACATATGGTACTTCTTTTTCTTGTCTGGCTTATTTCACTTAACATAATTTTCTCCAGACTCATCCATGTTGCTGCAAATGGCAGAATGGCATTCCTTTTTATGGCTGAATAGTATTGCATTGTGTATATATACCACATTTTCCTTTTCTGGTCATCTGTCAATAGACACTTAGTTTGGCTCCATATCTTAGCTATTGTAAACAGAGCTGCAATGAACATGGGAGTGCAGGTATCCCTTCAACATGACGATTTCCATTCCTTTGGACACATACCCAGTAGTGGGATTGCTGGATCATATGGTAGTTCTTTCTGTAGTTGTTTGAGGAATGTGCACACTATTTTCTGTAATGGCGGTGCTAATTTGCATTCTCACCAACGGTGTAGAAGAGTTCCCCTTTCCCCTCCTCCTCACTACCATTCAGCAAAGTAATATTTCTTGATCAAGTTCTTAATATCATAAACCTTGTGAATACTCTATCTTAGAAGTTATTGTATTTCCCATCACATAAGACTGGCCTCTTAAAATCAACTCAAAACCATGTGAAGAGAATAGCAGAGTCCTTTTAGTAGCCAGATTCACAAAATCAAACAGTTATGGCTGGAATAGTCCTCTTGCCTTCATATTCTGTTTACTTTTAATTGTGAGGATAATATTTTGGATTAAATTTTAAAGACTGATGTTCTTTAAGAAAGGCTAAACATAGTTATTCAGTTTGGGGGGAAGTGGACCGAAAGCAAATCTTGTGGTTTTCATCTGTGTGAAGTCGTTCTCATTTGAAGTGAAGTAACAAAGATGTGTCATCTATGGGAGCCTAAGAGGTGAATTGTGCATAGTTCACAGTCTTTCTCATCTACGTGGTAACTAACCCATACTGAAGGATGTCACCAACAAAAGTGTCCCAATATAAGTGGAAAAAGAAAACAAAAAGAAAGGGAACCATTCATTTATAGGACTGCAAAACACTAAAAAAATATGCAGACATAGCTCAGGAGAACAATGTTATCATGGTTTTATTGTTCCACCCTGTTCTGTTCCCATGACAGACATCACTCTCAGATCAGGGCATTGTACTCTAGGGTGGAAGGGGCTACCTCAGCACAAATCTTCAGCTAGCCACCAGCAATGAATCAGAGCTGGCTTTCACGATGAAACCTATTTCTCATGTTGTTGTAAATTAGTTTCTTCATTTCATAGAGTAAAAACTTGAGAATTTCCAGAAGATATAGTAGATCCACATAGCAGGCATATCACCTCAAGTGGGGAGTTAGTCTTCCTAATGATAACCAGATGTGGAAACACACACAGAATTCAGTCAGCTTCAGCCTAGAAAAAGAAGAATTCTCTTTGACATTTTTCTCAAAGAGATTACAAAGTACAGTGGAAGCCCTCTTTTCTTAAATTCTAGGACTAGTAATTTCCTGATCTGATTAGGCAAATAAAATAATTTTAAAAGGAATTATAAAAATGATATATCAATACCTAATAACTTATTTGATTTAAATAGATATAAATGCTACTGTTTTGTTGGAGAATGAAGACCTTTTCTTTGAGTAAGTATCCACTGATTGGGATTCTTTAGTAATTTTATTTTTATTTTTTTGCATAAATCTCATGCATTGCCTTTGATTTCTAGTAATTTTTTAAAAGAGGAAAAAAGTCAAAGCTAGTATTTTTTTTCTAGTATTTTTTTTTTTTAATGGAGGGAAAAAAGTAAAGCAACGTGAAGGCAGAAGCCTTCTGGAATTTTACAGTTTTCAAAATATTTTTTACATTTTTGTCAATTTGCTTTGATCTACTTCCAAAGTATTTCCCTTGGTTTTTATGGGGGGGGGGGGAGGCACTTTTAACCTCATATTGCTTTAGATTGTTCAATATCTAACTAAGTTATTAAACAAAATAACAAGAACAAATGGCGACAACATGCTAGATGACAGATACAGATGACTCTTGATGGGTAGATAGTGTTGGTGAGATGTGCACACCCTGAAAACTAATTAGTTTGTTCCACAAAGAAAATTGAGAACTTAAGTTAATCCTGATGGCTGGCTAAATGGAAATTAGACTTTCTCTTGTATTGATTTCAACTTGAGATAACTTGTATTTATAAATTAATGTATGTATCTCTTTATGACCAATCCTCGTCTCTACTCTAAACCTATTAGGCCATATTCATAATTTTTTTTATTTGTTTAAAGAGAAGAAAAGACAAAGAAAATGGATGAGGAAGAAAAGAAAGGAGAGAGACAAAGAAAAAGAAGAAAATGTCACACAGAAACAATTTTGGTTATGGTTAACTCTGGATTTTTAGTTGAGTATTATAATCAAAGCAAGTATCACATTCTTTAGTACTCCCTGTGTTTTTCATTCAATAGTGAGTGTGAAGTTTTCATAACTCAGGAAATAAATCCATGGCACAACTGAACAAAATGTAATTATAAAATTAAGTTGCAAAAGCCTTAAATACATAAAACAGTTATGGTGTTCTTTTAAATATTTTCACACTAAAATTCAGTTATTTTCAGGAAAAGGACAGATAGATATCAGCCAGGCAAGCTTTCCTTATTGCTTCATCAACTTCTTGCAATGAGTAAATTCATTAAGGCTACATTAGATTAACAGCTTAAGTAGTTCAAAGAAAAACTATATTACCTTTACATCTTGGTGATAATAGATACAACTATCCTTAACTACATGGGACTTATGTTACTAAACCTTACAATCAACATAAATTTGGAAGTACTTTTAAGTTTAATTCCAAGGTTTACTGGGAAAAACGTCAAAAATACATGCAAATATATAAAACAGTAATTTATAACAAGTAGCACACATTTTCTAAAGTAAAATTTATAAACAATCTATATTCAAAAATAAATATGTATGATATGCTACAATGTACTGGAAGTCTCACTTAGATGCCACTTTGCAGTATCTGTTCTTTAAACTGAGAAAACTATTACTGTACTGTTATTTAGTGTCATCTCATGTCTTCTTAGCCCTAGTCAAGTCAAATACTCAAGAGAGAATGACATTATATGTAAGTAAAAGGTTAATTTTAAATAGTACAACTAGTGATCTCAAAAAAAACGTGTCTCTCAGAGAAATGGTTCTCTAAACTGGCATGTGAAATATATTTAAATTTCTTTAGAGCAACATACCATGAGATGAAAACAGTATAGTGTTTAAAGAAGACAACAATTCAATTCACTATTGAGTGTTCAAGATAATAGCAGAAACGTTTCTATCTTATCTGTAAGACTATTAAGCCTGTTAAATTGTTCTATACTTTATATTTGATGTAATCATTCCTTCACAGCGTGATTTAAAATAGAAAACAAGCTAATAAAAATCAAGGTTATTTGCATAAAGGAATTTTCGTAAAACTAATTTGGAATGTCAATATCAAAATGGAAACATTTTATTTTTCAAGTATAGTTAATACATTTTTTCTCTAAACTTATTCCTTTAAAATTAGTTTTCATTACCCAAAGCACTACATATTAATTCCAAAAGCATTTCTGTAGTTTTTGTTGTTTTCATATCCCACTTTCCCAGTATGCAGATTACACAAAGTACAATCACTAAAAGCCAAAAGAAGAAAAACAATAATCCAAGTCAACCCAGTGTATTTTTCAGTGCAAAAAGGAAATCATTAAGTACAGAAATCTACCCAACAACATGGCTTAATTCCAAAGAAAGCTACCTTTCATTTCTCAAAAATAAAGTTAATTAAATTAAACATTGTATTTTCTTGCCATCACTGTTCTAACCTAAGCATCATTCCTATTTTGAAATAGAAAACTTGTCTCTTCTTCTTTCTAATTTTGATTAGAGTAAATTTAAAAATTAAAACAATCAAAAAATCTGCATTTTAATCTTCAAAGCAAGTCACTATCCCTGACATATATGCCTATAATGATGGGACTGTGTTCTCAACGAGCTTCATAAATCTTTTCTTAAAATCCAGAATATATATAATTTTCAAATAAAAGCAATTTAAATAATTTCTTTCATTTTGGTTTTTGATCTTGCAGATCTATGCAATGGCCCGCAGAACCACATTAACTAATTTGTACACTTAAACCAAAGTTATTCCCAATATTTTAAAAAGTCTATTTTTTATCATTGTTTTTGAAATATACTCATATCGTAGAATTGCTGAAAATTCTTGTATTTAAAATGAACTTCTATAGCTTTGCTTGCATATTGTCGTAATTCCCCTTAAAGATTTACAATTATTCCATAGCTCATTTCTCAGTTTATATTGTTTTTCAGTTCATGAGCCTTAGTGCAAGGAACCAATTTTAAATACTTATTTTAGTGTTACTTTTGATCCACATCTTTTTTTTTTATCAATGCAAATTACTCAAATCACTATAGAAAATGCCATTTATAGTAAAATCTAAAAAATTAGACTGAGATACATAAGCACCTTGTGAAATAGCTGAATTAGTTTACAAGAATGCAAATATTGTTTATAGTATTTATGATTTACCTCAACTATTTATATTTATTTTACTTACTCATTAAAATATCACACTATTACTTAAAAGTAGTTATATGCAAGTAAACCTAAAATCCAAAACTAAAGAAGAGTGAAAACTGTATTATAATTAAATCAGCCACTGTTAGGATAAACAACATGAGGACTGCACAGCTGAAGCCTAAATGTAGCCAAGAAAATACTCTGCAGAAAAGCTCGGAGGTGATAGAAAAGATATGCATATATTCAATTTACTTCAAGGCCAGTTGCCTTGTGATTCAAAACACACTCTCCTTTTCAGAAGATAAGAAGCTGATTAATACTAAATTATTAACTGGAATATCGATTATACTGGTAAGGAAAATTTTTTAAAAAGTGTGGATATAAGAAACATGTTAGGATTTGACAGTCACTATTTCTTCATTTCCTTTGTATAATGGGTATTACCATTGCTGCTACTGCAAACTCAGCACAACTAGTAAGACTATTTAAGATGGTGGCGGCATTTTGATACCAAAGTTGCTGCATTATGCAAAATGAAGGGAAGTTATCAGTTTGGGCCAGTACCTATTTCAAATATGTTCTTAAAAGGTATAATGTATAAGAAAAATAGCAGCAGTATTCCTATGCTGAGTGCACATTTAGACTTGAACATTTTAAACAAATGTACTATAATGAACATAAACTTTAGCATCCAGAAGCCAAATAAATAAATAAATAAATAAGAGTTACAGTTTCTCCATTTAAAAATGCAATGATATTTTATACATTACAGTGCAGTCAAGAACTGACTGCTCGGCATTCCTCCTTAAAGCTTTTTTAGATACATAGATAGAATAACATTTTAATATGATATTTGGTTTAGATAAAACAATACTTGAATCTCTGTTTAATAAAAGGGGACATATCATTGATTCTTAACTGGAATGTTAAATATTTCACCTCCTTTTTGATAAATATATCTTAAAAAACAATATTGGTTGGCTTTTTGAAAATACCATAATGAAGAAGTTGATCCTTGAACAATGCAGTGGTTAGAGGTGCTGACCCCTGCACAGTCGAAAATCTGCATATAAATTTGACTCTCCAAAAACTTACCTATTTAACTAAACATTAGGCTATTTAACTGTTTAGTTAAGTATGTCATGAATGACTAAAATTTTTCCAATATATTTATTGAAAAAAACTTGCTTATAAATGGACCTGCACAGCTCAAACCCATGTTGTTCAAGGATCAACTGTATTTCTTTTGAAGTAAAAACGCAGAACATAGTTAAAATAGTATTAATAGTGAACACATGAATCTAATATGAACTAAACAGTGTGGGTAAGGTAGTGGCTTTTGTAACACAAGCCATCGCCACTCTCAAGTAAGTAGTGTAGAAGTGCTTGATGCCAAACTTGAATATTAGGTCAGTGTTTCACAAATTTCTGCTGCACTTTAGAATCGTCTGGGGAACTTTAAAACTCCCCCAAGGTCCAAGTTGCATCAGATACCAATTAAATCAGAATTTCTGCAGGTGGGAGCCAGGAATCAGTTTTTTTTTTTTTTAAATCTTTAGGTGTTTGCAATGTGCAGCAAAGGCTAGGAGTTTACCAGTGCTTTATGATGTAAGTTTTATGAAAGCAAAGATCTTCTATTTTCTATTAATTGCTATGTCTCTACTGCCTAGAACACTGCCTTTCATAACCATATGACAAACACTCCACAAATACTTATGAGTATGTGAATAAAATATATATAAAAATAATTTACTTTGACAGAGTATAGTATTTACAATGAGCACATGAGTACATTTTATGTGTCAAGCACCTTTCCAGTCACTAGCTGTTTCTACGTGAAAAAATAGAAAAAAATCCAGCCCCAGTGGAGCTTACAATCAAGTAATTGTCATCAAAATAATGAGCATGATTATAATGGCAATGATTTAAATCTGTATAAAGAGACAGATAACTGAAATATTGTCTTTCCACAGGTGCCATGAAGCTAGGTTGAGAAATATAATTAATGTCCTATACATTTAGACTTCTGAAACAAAGCAAACTTACTGGCTTGCAGGTAGAGAGAAAGAAGTATGTAAGCCCTCTTACTGTCTGACTCCTGAACACCTGCCTTAATTTGCACTGTTGTTAATTCTTAGGTATTCCAGTGGAAAGTTGAGAATTACATATACAGGTTACTAACCTGGGACTAGTTTAAATCAGAAGTAAAACTCATTCTGAATTTTGTTGTAGTCTCTTGAATGTGATTGTATGTCTATATCACAATACCAATGAAAAGACTTTCCAGAGCACAAAGAACATTCTTCTAGTTGCCCCATTCACTTCCACTACAGGATTACAGACCAGAGTTAGTATTTGGGAAGCATCATTTAGTATGGTATAAAAAGCAAATGCTGGAATAGGAGGCACTCACATAAATATTATAGAGTACTTACCATAACTCAATATTAAACATGTTTCTAAATAGTGAAACATTAAGGCCATTTCCCTTAACCTGGGAATACTACAGGAGTACCCAATCTCACTAGTACCAATCAAATTTCTTTTTAGGTTCTAGCATTTACAATGGGGACAGAAAATTTAAAAATTCGTGTAAATCTTGGAATGATATAAAAGATAACCTTTAGAAAATAATCAACTAGAAATAACAACAATGGTAATGATTCAATTTCCTTATATGTAAAAGCATATATAAAAATAACAATTATCTCAAAGTAATATATACAATTCCAATTAGAAAGTGTTTTATTTATTTGTTTTTGATGGGGTAGAGGGGCTTTAGATGAAATGACATGAAAGCCATATTGAAAAATAAAAACTTGCAAATTACCAAAATTTATAAATGAAAGAGTAATGAGAATGAACTTATCTGATTTTCAAATATAACATAAAGCCATTATAATAAAAACAGCATGGTATTGTATTAGAATAGACAAATAGATCAGGAGATAAAAAAAACTTTCTAGTTTGCAAAACATTTGTGCATACATGGGAAATTCATAATACTATTGAAAGAAAGATGTGTTATCAGCTTCTAATTAAATAAATTCTGACAAACTAAAATATTATCAGGCAAGATTTATGGAATTTTGGCAGTTCAAATACTTAGTTTTGTTGCCCTTCCCTTCCAACTTCTATCCAACCACCATCTACTTTTCTCAAGAATAGCAGCTACTGATGTCTGTGGGTAGTAGACCAGGAGTGTGTGAACAAAGCAGCACAGAATGAGTCTGCAGAGGCTTGAATGTAACTACTCATGTTTTTCTGTAGTCTCATCTCTATCCTAGCAGCAATCTAAAGAAGGAATCTGACAAAATACTCTGAACCTGACAAATGGCCTAGGAGGCCTATCAGGCCCATCCTATGGCATATCCATAGTACTAAGACATGAATAAGATACCCGTGGACTCTTCCTCATTCCCACTTACAACAGGTGCCACCTGTACAGTATCCCTCTTCCCAGCTTTAGGAATGAGCACAGTAAAGAACAAGTTCGGCAAGGAAATTGCAAAATGCACAGTTATCCCCTCTCAAGTGAACAGGGCCTAAGGTAAAGGTGCGGATAGCATGTTTAAAGCCTTGACTCAAGATTTCGCAAAGAAAAAAATACGTGGAAGTAAAAGACTTAATTCATTTCTCTGAACTATAAGAAAATCAGAAGTCTTAATAAAGACTCATTCAGAAATATGGCTTATAAATGAGTCAGTCACAATAATTGAAAGATTTTCTATACCGATATTTGTAAAACTTGTTTATTGTCTATGTATAAAACAAACATTCATGGTATCAAAACAGCTAAATAGTGTACCAGTTTCAGAAGTAAATATTAAACAAAATTATTTGAATTCTGATTGTAAGTAGTGAAATGAAACACAGTTACCATTTTATTAATTTCTTAATGATCAAATATGTTTTTGTTATGTATTCTTGGAGACTGTAATAGTACTAGTATATTATAATTTTCTATTTCAACTTCTTAAATGCAGAAAGGATATGTGTGTGTGTATGTGTGTATAAATACATACACATATGTACAGCTGATTCTCATTATCCATGGTAATAATTTTCTATAAAGTCAGCATAAGCACTGAATTAGCAAATACTGATCTATTGCTCATAGGAAAAATAAGGATTATATCCTTCAAGCCTTTGGTCACCACATTTTTCATAAACTAATCAATATATAACCTTCTTTTTATGTGTGTTTCTGTTTAAAGATACCTGTTTCCTATATATTGTTGGTTCATTAACATTGAACTCACAGCCAAGAGCACTGTAACTCATTTCTGAATGAAGCTAATCTAACACATGTATTTCCTCCATGAGACACATCACAGGTCTCTTGCTCTTACGATCCCTAGGCAGCACTTCAGCACTGTGCTTGGGGCCATTTTAAATAGTAAAATCACCAACAAAAAGAATAAGAATGAGAAAAGTGTGGCACTAAACATATTGTAAAAACAATAGTTGTTTACAATAGGAGAACTGAAACAAGACTGGAGAGCAATGCCTTGTTTGACTTGAACTGGGAGTACACACATGAAGCAACTCAGACCTCTCTCTGCCACTCTGCACCACTCTTCACATGTCCACGAATAATTGCAAAGTGCCCCAGGTATTGATTTTGGGGTTAAAAATAAATTTGAGTGAGTAGGCAAACTCACAAATACAGAATCTGCAAATAGTAAAGATCAACTACACTCTCATATATATATGAGAGCACTTCCAATAGTTCATGAAAATATTATTATTATCTTTCAATTCTATTTTTCCAAAAACTTTTTGAACTGCCCTCATATATGCATTATAACTAAGGATTTTGACATACAATAAGAAGAAAGGTATTCATTGGGTCATGTAGCGTATTAATCACATTTTGAAGCAAAGAAAACTTTCTGATAACTGCAAAATCTTTTTAAATGTGCATATTTTTAAATTCTTCTTTTAATTTCTTGAGGCACAAGAAAACTTTTAAAAGTTATGTGAATATACTGTTGGGATTAGTATTTAGGTTTTAATGCAAAGAGAATTGACATATAGCAACAAATCCATTCCCTTTTAGGTTTGTCCTTTTTGGTTGAACCAACCTCCAAAAGTTTACAGGTCATTTTATTTGATACGGAAAGCCAAACAAGAAATTTTCAGTGCCAGGACCCTAAAAATAAAAACTCTATTTCTAAATCTTTAACTTCAAAAAAAAACAGCAACAAAGCTTCAGTCAGCAATATCACTGTCATGTTGGATTGTGACAGTAAATGGATGTTTGTTCAGTCAAGCAGTTACACCCACATTCATTAGGGCAATTTAGATTTTTAATGATAACTATACCTTATGATAGCAGATATGTTCTTCTAACTATTCTCCCTTCAGTTATGGTAGAAAGATAGAAATGAAGGAAGGAAGGAAAGAAACAAGAAAGGAAAGAAGGGAGGGATGGAGGGAGGGAAAGAGGGAAAATAACAGCTTAGGTCATAAATAGGGACTTCTGGAAAAGTTTAAGTAAGCCATGAATACATAGAATTTAAATATTCAATAATTATTTGTATCAAAATGCTAGGGGAAAAATAATTATGTTTTACTTAAGTATTAAGAGAGAGAATAATTGTTGTGGCATTACTACTATTTTTAAAATAAAAATGAGTAAAAATTAATACCCAGTAGAAAAAATTCTTACAATTGCCGCTCTAGTTTTTGTAAGTCTGAAGCTTACACAACTTTGAGAGGGCTCCTGAAGAGGAACAAATTACTAGAAACACATTGTTAACTGAGGATTTTGAAGGGTTCACGCAACTGACAGGCCTGAGATTTGTTTCATTACCTTCACTTGAAATCTACCTTTGACATAACAAATACAATAAATGTTTTTATTTAAAATGATATTATCCTAATTCCACCTCTACCTTTGTGGCAATTCGCTTTTCTCCTCTTCCTCAACCACCCCATAAATATAGACATTATTCAATTCTGCATTCTTTTGTTTGCTGCTATTCTCTTTTCCTTTGGAATCTCAGGCATTTAAAATTACCATCACTATTTAGAAATATGATTCCAAATTTTTATTACTGTAGCTACATCATTGCAGTATATAATTTTACGTCCTTAGTTGTTGATTAATCCTTTTTTTTCCTAGAATGCTTTTCCTAGAAAAACTTTGCCACAATAATGTAAGTGCAGACCGAAAAATTCAATCTCATTATTATGAGGTCAATAAAACGTGAGCCTATGAAACCTCACAGATGAGGTTGCAGTGGCACAGTCCAAGTCTTTCCAGCTCCCAGAGGTGGTTTGGACACGGTAACAATTACTCATTAAGGCTGAAATGTTAATTGGGAACATTCTGGAAGATGTGATTGGTTAGAACGAAGACAGTGACAACTGACTGTCTCATTACTTTCCAGAGTAGATTAACTGCTATTACCTCACCCGTCCCCTCATCTTCCCTCACGCTTTGACAACTGGAGCTATAGGGAGCATGGAAACCAACTGCCAAAAATATTATGCCCAAACTCTCATTATTATAAAAAAGTTGTTTACATATATAAACTGGAACTCATTTGCCCACCAAAACAATAAAAGCTTTCCTTTCTGATCTCCCTAATTTTAATTTGGTATAATTATTTTTCCAAATATAACTCATATATCTATCTCTATATACATAATCTTGAAAAAAAAATACACATGTACGATGTTAACAAATATGCCAAATTCTATCTACTTTGATCTTCCTGTCAATTCAATAACCAAGCAGTACTGATTCACCCTAAATAATACTTTTCTTATCTATCCCTACCTATGCATTCCCATAGTCTTCCTAGTTCAAGATGAAATCGCCTTCTGTGTAGGATACTGCGACAGTCTCCCAGGACATTCACTTCTTCCGTCCTCTTCCCCATCCCTTTCATCCTGTGAACCTTATACAAGCTATTGTTCTTAAAATACTTATTTTATAATGTCATTATTCTGATAAAAAATTAACGGCTACTACAATATAAAAAGCATGTAACATATAAACATAGACATCTAAGGTAAATTTTAAAAACTATGCATGGGATAACACTGAATAATGATCAAACCACGTGAAATATGTGTCCACCGTAGGTCTTTAAAAGGAGCTCAGATTTCTGTGCGTAAATCCTAATCTGTGCATACATGGGTGTGTATTGCTGTGAAACTTTATCAAGCAATAGGTTTATGATATATGCACTTTTCTGTATCTATATTATACTTCAATAAAGAGATTAAAAACTTAATATGCTGTGAGATTGTATCTTAATGTAGTTTCACTCTTTCTAGCAATTTAATGCAACCCCATATAAGGTGTTTTCTATTAAATGTTTTCATTATACCACACATGTCATTACACTAAGAATACTCTTTGATAGAGAAGTGACAACTATTGATATTTCTATAAAAATATACAAGATCAAATATGCAGAATTATTTCTTTCTGGTCAGTTATGTTCAGTGTGAGTGTTAATGCTATGCCTTCGGCTTCTTTTTACAAATTTACATTCTCTTTCGTGTTATGGGCTTTGGAGAAATTTTTTTAAACATTCACTGAGTCACTTTGTCTTAAAAAATGTTCAGTAATTTACTAATCACACCTGCATGCTTATATACCACTATTGCTCAAACCAGCTTCCCCATACATTCAACATACTCACACTAAGAAGACTCACATAGATACCTCTCCTCTTTCCTTATTTATTGTTCATCACTAGGGTCCAAAATATTGGAACAATTAGATTATTACATACCTGACAGTGTTTGGTGTGTATGACTAGGGAAAGAAGAAAATAAAATAAATAATTGATTTTTTTTTTCCTGTATGAAGAAGCCATTGCAGTAATGGGACTTAAGGGCCACTTAGGGAGCCCGTGAAATAAACAGAGATGTAATGTTCAAATTCCTTGATTCCAGAAGGCTGAATTAGTATCTGGGAGAAGTATTAGGGAGAAGAAATTCATCGCCCTGTGGATTCAAGGAGGTTGTTATTCCTTTGCACCACCTACGTAGAGCTGGGATTCAGAAAAGGTCTTTCTGATCACAAACGTTTTGCTTCTTTAAGGTCATCTGTTTAGTGATATGCTTCAATTCACTTTGTCAAACTATGAAAAGTAACCAGATTTTGGTAAAAGTATTTCTGTTATGTAGCCATGCTATAATTCCAGCTTTATTTTCTGTATAAATACTTTATCTTACTTTTTTATTTTTATGTTTTATTTTTTACTGTGAGACGTAATTGATTTTACATATTTGTGAGGTACAGAGTTGAATGTCAATACCCACGTACAATGTGTGATGATCAATTCAGCATAATTAGCATGTTCATCATTACAAAACAATCATTCCTTGCATCCATTAACCCTTTCTTGCTAACCCCCTAAACCCCTTTCCTACCTCTAGTAACCACAGTTCTCCTCTGTCCTTCTGAAAGTACAACATATTATTGTGATTGTTGTTTTTCTTTCTCTCTTTCTCTCTCTCTCTTTCTTTTTTTGCTCCTACTTATGAGTGAGGACATGCGGTATTTCTCTTTCTGTGCCTAGCTTATTACACTTAACATAAATTTCTCCAGACTCATCTGTGCTGGTGCAAATAGCAGAATTTCATTCTTTTTATGGCTGAGTAGTATTCCATTATGTATATATACCACATTTTCCTTACCCAGTCATCTGTCAGTGGACATTTAGGATGATTCCATATCACAGCTATTATAAATAGAGCTGCAATAAACATGGGAGTGCAGGTGTCCCTTCAACATGATGATTTCCATTCCTTTGGGTATATACTCAGTAGTGCAATTGTTGAATTACATGGTAGTTCTATCTGTAGTTGTTCGAGAAACCTCCATACTGTTTTCCATAATGGCTGTGCTAATTTACAGTCTCACCAACAGTGAAGAATTATCCTTTCTCCACACCTTCATCAGCATTTGTTATTCTCTGTCTTTTTGATAACAATGAGTCTAACTGGGGTGAGATGATTGCTCAGTGTGCTTTTGATTTGCATTTCCCTGGTGATTGTGATGTTGGGCATTTTTTCATGTACCTGTTGGCCATGTATGTTTTCCCTTGAGAAATGTCTATTCAGATCCTATGCCCATTTTTAAACTGGATTACTAGTTTTTTTACGATTGTTTGAGTTCCTTGCATATTCTGGACATTAATCCCATTTGGAATGTATAATTTGCAAATATTTTCTCCAATTCTGTAGGTTGTCTTTTCACTCTGTTGATTGTTACCTTTGCTATCTGGAAGTTTTTTAGTTTGATATGCTCCCACTTGTTTATTTTTTCTTTTGTTGCCTGTGCTTTTCATAAAGGCTTTGCCCAGTCCTATGTCCTGAAGTATTTTTCTTATGTTTTCTTCCAGGAGTTTTATAGTTTCAGGTTTTAATTATTTTTATTAATTTAATTTTATTTTTTTATGGCTTTATAATTGTTTTTTTTTTATTTAATTTGATTTTATCAATATACAGTGTGGTTGATTATTGTGGCCCATTGCCGAAACCTCCCTCCCCTCTCCCACTCCCCCTCCCTCCTAACAACCTCACATCTGTTCGCTTGTCGTAACAACTTCAAGGAATTGTGATTGTTGTGTTTTCTTCCCTTCCCCCAGTTTATTTGTGTATTTATTTATTTTTAGCTCCCATGGGAGAAAATATTTGCAAAATATACATCTGACATAGTTTCAGGTTTTATGTTAAAGTCTTTAATCCATTTTGAGTCAGTTTTGGTATACGGTGAGATGCAGGGGTCCAGTTTCATTCTTCTACACAGGGATATACAGTTTTCCCAGCACAAATTATTGAAGAGGCTGTCCTTTCTCCATTATATATTCCTGGTACCTTGTCAAAGACCAGTTAACTGTACGTATATGGGTTAATTTCTGGGTTTTCTATTCAGTTCCATTGGTCCATGTGTCTGTTTTTATGCCAGTACCATGCTGTTTTAGTTACTGCAGCTTTTGTGGTATAATTTGAAGTCGGGTAGTATAATGCCTCTGGTTTTATCTCTTTTGCTCAGGATTGCTTGGCTATTTAGGGTCTTTTATTAAATCACATGAAATATCATTCTACCAAAATTTAGGTAACATTAAAAAAATTATCAAGCTACATCACTGGTTCTCAACAAGGGTGATTTTGCTCCCTCACCCACTCAACTGGGGGACGTTAGGCAATTTCTTGAAGACATTTTTGGCTGTTACAACTGAAGGAGAGGGGAGAGAGGTGCTACTGCATCTAGTAGGTACAGTCTAGGGATTCCACAAATATCTTACAATGACAGAGGAGACGCCAACAGTGAAAAATGATCTAGGTCAAGTGTCAATAATGCTCAGGTTGACCTACAATAGAGTGGACAGCTTTGCTTTTACCAGTTGCTATGGTTTGAATGTGTTTTCTAGATTTCACGTGCTGGAAATTTAATTCCCAAATTCACATATCGATGTTATTTGGAGATGGAAAATTTGGGAGATAATTAGGATTGAATAAGGTCATCAGGCAGAGATCCCATGATGGAAGTGGTGGCATTATAGGAAGAGGAGGAGAGACCTGAGCTGGTACTCTTGCCCTCTCACCAGGTGATGCTCTCTACTATGTTGTGACTAAAGAAGAAGACCCTCACCAGATGCTGCCACCATGCTCCTGGATTTCACAGCCTCCAGAACCATGAGATAAATAAACTTTTTCTTTTATAAATTACCTAGTTTGTGGTATTCTGTTATAGCAACAAAAACAGACTAAGACACCAGTCATGTTTCCTTGCAAAATATTTTCAGCAAAATTGTGAAAATGTGCTTGAGTGTCTGAAAATTATAAGAATAACTCTGATAATATGCTTCAGCCTTTTGAGCATTATAAAGAATTTTTTAATCCATAAAGTTATTATTATAAAACAAGTGTTCATATAAATATATTCCGGTATACTCTAAGCTATACAGACACTGCTTCTTATAGATTATCATAACCCCAGTATCTCTACAGTCAGACAGTAGTATAAAAAATTTTGTTTAATTAATTAACTACTATATTAGCATAACAAGTGTAATTCTTTGGCAGGATCTTCTACATAGAAGTCTAATAAAAGTAGCTGTTTTATTTATTTATTTATTTTCTTTGAGAAAAAAGCATTATAGCTTCCAGTGTTAATTTTAATAACTGAGTATTGGGAAAGGAAACATACAACAGCATAAGATATGGAGGAATTCTAACTCTGAAATACAGATACAATGGACATTTTCAAAGACAGTTTTCATTTAAAAGATAATGATTATATTTTTAACGCATCTGCGAAGCTCTGAAAATATTGTATTTAAAGACCAGCTTAGTCTACGATGAAATTCAGAAGGAAACTATATACCAACTAGAAGATGATACCAAATTAGTGTTATGAAGTAAGAGTATACATTTATTTTTGATCACAGGCTTCAACGAGTTAAAACTGAAGGAATCAGTCGTGAGGACTGTCAGAACATTCACATACATCCACGTCCTAGAACAAATAATAAAATTCTTCACTAAATTGTAGGAATGACCACGATTCCTCAATGACTGTAGGAACAAGCAGTCAGTCAACAACTTCTTCTTATTATACCTGAAGTAAATAAACATTATCAATATTATCAATAGATATTTAGACAGATTATATACATAATAGAGCTCAGCTCCCGCCAAGCAAATGATTTTCTTGTCTTGCACTTAATCTATTTCCCTTAATTTTCCTTAAAACATGTATCCACTGGTCTTCTTTTACCTAGGGAATATAAGCCATAAGCTCTATAACTTCAATTTATTTATTATCCTCTGATTTTATCTGGAAAGCTTAAGAAATATTTATTTCAACAGTTTAAATATGATTTAATAATCTTCAAATATTTATTCTTTTAGACTTTAGTATGTTTTACTGTTAGTCCTTTTGTTATTTTCCATTTATCTCTATATAAAATATTTTACTTATATTACATCCTGCTTGAGATAATACTTTAATTAAAAATTGAACAGTAGTGAATGCAAATGCAGAAAACTTGCCATTTTTCTTACATTCAGTATTATGTATGATAGTATTTTCCTCCATCTCAAAAACTTGCCATTTTTCTTACATTCAGTATTATGTATGATAGTATTTTCCTCCATCTCAAATATATTAAAAAAACAATTTACCTAAATACTATCAAAACACTAAAAATATTTGCAATCTGTTTTCTAAAAAGATTGACTTTAGGTTATTTATGAAAATCAGCTACTTTTATATAAAAATAAATTCTATTTGGCAAAAAAATAAAAAGCAAAAATAATCCATTTGGCAAACACAACAAACAGAAAGAGATGGTAGATGAGAAAAAACGAAACACAAATTTAAAATACTAAGTGAAATTAAAATCATTTCAAAACTTATTAAGAATTATAAACTTTGGCAGTCAGGCAGTCATATTGAAGTGACTTCCATTAGAAAAGCAGATAGCATTAAATAAAATCATAAAGTTTTTTATATAACAACAACTATTGAGCTCTTTCTGTATTCTAGACACTTTGCTAAGTTCTTTATTTTGCTACATACCATATCTTTTAATTATACAAACAAGTATATGGTTTAGGTAATATTACTTACTACATTTCACAAAGAGAATTAGAGAGATCAATTATCTCATTAATACATTTATTCAATAAGAAATTCAAAATTCAAAAGCACTTTGATATCTAAGATAGGTATAAAAAATAAGTCAATAAAAGGTAAAATTAAATCATAAAAGACATTCAACTTAACACAGAGAAGGCAAAAAGAGAGGGGAAAAGAAACAAAAAGCAAATTGAACAGAAAACAACTATCAAAATGGTGACTTTAAATTCATCATATCAATAATCACTTTAAATGTGAAGAGTCTAAAATATAGAGCTAAAATACAGAGACGGGAAGTTTGATTTAAAAAAAAAAAAAACTATTTGCTGCCTACAAAAACTCACTTTAAATATAAAGACATACAACATGAATAGGTTAAAAGAAAAAAGAGGAAACAAAGACATATCATGCAGTCAATAAGTAAAATAAAACTGCAGTAGCTGTATTAATTTCAGAAAAAAAGGAGATTTCAGAATAAGAAATATTATCAGGGATGAAAAGTGACCTTCTAATATGATAAAGGGGTCAATTCTTCAACAAGACATAACAATCCTAAACATGTATGCACTTTACAAAAGAACTACAAAATATATGAAGCAAAAGTTCATAAATTGAAGTTAAAATAGACAAAGCTACAAAAACAGTTAGATACTTCAGCACTTCTCTCATTATATGATAGAACAAGAGGCAGAAACTCAGTAAAGACATAGATGACCTAACCAACACAATCAACCAACATTATCTAATTGATGTTTACAGAACACTCCACCCACCACCAGCAGAATAAAACTCAATTCAAGTGCACAGGGAACGTGCACCAAGACGGACCACATTCTGTGTTATAAAATAAGCCTTAGGGGCCGAGCCTGTGGCGCACTTGGGAGAGTGCAGCGCTGGGAGCGCAGCGACGCTCCCGCCGCGGGGTTCGGATCCTATATATGAATGGCCGGTGCACTCACTGGCTGAGTGCCGGTCACGAAAAAGATGGAAAAAAAATAAATAAATAAAAAATAAAAATAAAATAAAATAAAATAAGCCTTAGAAAACATAAAAGAATAAAAATCACACAAAATATGCTTTTGGACTATAAAAGAATTAAATTAGAAATCAATAATAAAAAGACACCTGGGGAAAAAATCCTCTAATGTTTGACATTAAACATACCCCTAAATAACCCATAGGTCAAAAAGGAGGGCTTATGGAAAAAGCAATATTTTGAACTAAATGAAAGTACTCTTCAAAATCATGGGATGAAGCTAAAGCAGTGCTTAGAGAAAAATTTGTAGAATTAAATATGCGATGGTTAATTTTATGTGCTAAGGGATGCCCACAGGCTGGTAAAACAATGTTCCTGGGTATGTCTGTGAGCATTTCAGTTGATAAACTCAGTGAAAAAGATGACCCTCACCAATGTGGAAGGGCATCGTCCAATCAATCGAGGGCCCCAAATAGAAAAAGTGACACAGAACAGGTGAAATCATTCTCTCTATTTGAGGTGGGACAACCATTTTCTGCTCTAAAATGTTGGCATTTCTGGTTCTTGGTCCTTCGACTCCATCCAGAACTCACAACGTTGCCCTCTTCCCCTCACAAACTCAGACTGAATCACACCACTGGCTTTCCTGTTTCTCCAGCTTGCAGATGGCATGTTGTGGGACTTCTTGGTTCCCATAATCATGAGGGCCAAGTCCTACAATTAAAATATGTGTGTGTGTGTATACACACACATCTTACTCGTTCTTTTTCTCTAGACCATCCTGACTAATACAAAATGCTTATATTAGATAAGAAGAAAAGTCTAAAATCAGTAACCTAAGATTCTACTTAGGTTACTGAGAAACTGAAGAAACTATAGAAACAAGAGCAAATTAATCCTAAAACAACAGAAGGAATTTTTAAAAAATGGGCACAAAGCTATGTTTATAAGTTGTATAAGCTTATAAATTGTACAGTTAGGAATATAATTTAAACATTATCGCTCTGGAGTCTGGGTGGCTAACTAGGATTGGAATACTGTAAAGACTAGTAACCACGCAATATGTAGACAGTAATAAACATAAACTAATAGTAATGGCCAACAATAACATTTCAGTTGAGAAGGACGTGATCCTTAAAGCATTTTAAGAGTTTACGTAATTTAAATGACAAATGTAGATACTGATTAATTTTAAACTTGAGTCAAATAAACAAGATGAAATTTTTAGTTTAATAGATGAAATAATATCATATTTAATTTACAGAAAAAGTAAGGATAAAAAATGGAGAAAGGATGAATGGGAAGGTATCAATGAAAAAGGCAAGAAATAATTTTGAAAAGGAAGAATAAAATTTAAAAAATAAAAAGACACATATATGTAATCATTAAAAATTTAACTTGTCATTAAAAAAATTGATATATTTTCTAAAACAACAGTAACAAAATCCTGCTTTATGCTGTATAAAAAGGAAACCCTAATAATAGGATATTTAAAAGTAAAAGGATGGAGAAAATATACTAGTCCAAAGAATATACTAGTCCAAAAAGAGTGTTATGTTAATATTAGACAAAAGAGATTTCAAGAAAAAAAAGCATTATTGAAGAGAAAGAGAATTACTATGTAATGATAAAATCCTATAATTCATCCAGAAGATGTACAGTTTCTAAGCTTATATAGAGCTAGTGGCATAGACTAGAAATACACAAAGTGAAATGGGCAAAATTAGAAGAAGTGACACATCAACACTTTAATTAATTTATTTTTTGGTGGCTGGCCTGTACAGGGATTGAACCCTGGACTTTGGTGTTATCAGCACCATGCTCTAACTAAGTGAGCTACCTTGGCCAGCCCCACACTTTTATTAAAATATTTGATACATATCTTTTTGCAACTGATAAGATGAAACAAGAAAAAATTAACTAATTTAATAGACTTATCCAGAAACCATAATCCAATAATTAGAAAATATGTATTTTGGTCAGTAATTCATGAACATTTACAAAGTTTGACTCTACAGAAAGTCTCAACATAAAAATTAAAGAGATCATGTTTTCTAAACAAAACTTAATAAAATCATAAGCTAAAAACATAGAAATAATAAAAAGCTCACTAGTTTTTACAAATAAAAAAATCTAAAGAACTCATAAGTTTAATTAGACAGTACAAAACAAAGTAAGGGGCGGGGAATCTACTTTGGTATGAAAAACTAAGCTATAGTAAGAGGAAAATGTTGAGCCTACAGGAAACGGAGCTCCATTTAACATGGATTATGAAATACGTCAAACTCAACTCTGGCTTTCCTCTTCAGCCTCACTTACGTCACTTATTTTTCCCTCTAAGCTTCAGTACTGATGAACTTCCTCAGCTCAAATTCTCTCTTGTCTCTGTGTCTATGCACATGATTACAGCTTCCCTCTTTCTGCTCTGATCACCCTCTGTTTGCCACTAATATTGCTTATTATTCTCATTACTTGAGTAGTGTTTTCAGCTAAACTCTAAGCTCTTTCAAAATTAGTACTTTTGACTTCTTAAATCTATATAGCCTAGTAGCTGAAAAATATGAAGCTTCAATAAATAGTTTTTGTATAGATGAATAGTTTTAAGTCTAAAAAATTCTCCCACAAGAGATTTAATAGATGTTGTTTCAGTTAAGGCATAATTTGTATTTAATTATTTAATGTATTTAGAATTTATTTAGGACCATGATGTTAAATGGGACCTACCAACTTATTTCTTTTTTTTTAAATAAACACTTTTGTACACACACACGTTGATTTTTATATAGACATATAGTCCCTGACTTGTGATGGTTCAGCTTATGATTTCTCAACTTTGAGGTGGGTGTGAAAACACTTAGTAGAAACCACACTTCCAGTACCCATATAACCATTCTGTTTTTCACTTTCAGTACAGTATTTAACAAGTTAAATATTCAACACTTTATTACAAAATAGGCTTTGTGATGGATGCTTTTGCCCAACTGTAGGCTAATTTAAGTGTTCTGAGCACGTTTAAGGTAGGCTAGGCTAAGCTATGATATAATGCAGGTTAGGTGTACTAAATGCGCTTTCCACCTAGGATATTTTCAGTTTACAATGGATTTATCAGGACATAACTCCATCATAAGTGGAGGAGCATCTGCATAGTCAAACTCTGTGAAAATATATCCTATTTGGATATTACAAGATTAGCAAATCGTTCAAGTCCTCTGCCCAGTCCCCCTTCCCAAATAGGGTGTAAAAGTTCTTGTCAGGGATAGAAGATAGAGGGTATCTCCCAGCCCAGTCTGCCTACTTATTCTGAAAGAATGGGTTTTTTCCCCTGTGTATAGAAAAGGGGCTCTATCTAGTCTACTTGTTAGTGTATTCTCTGTGTCTATTCCTGCCCCAACACCATCATTGTATCCTTACAATAGTGTTTAATAGCTGATATAATTAGTCTTCCTTCACTTTTATTCTTTTTCAAAATCACTACTTTATTTTATCACGTTAAAATTATCTTTAGAATCCTTTGGAGAATTTTTGTTCAAACTATAAATTAATTTAGAAACTTCTGAATTCTCTATTCATTTTATTTTTCTTACTCAGGAACCTGGCAATTACATTCATTCTTTTTTTTATGTTTTCTTTTAAATAACAAGTTTAAAATTGTCTTAAACTCATCACATATCTTGCTTACAATGATTTCCAAACAAACACCATGTAGTTTTAAAATATATAGCTAGTTAAATTTTGGTGGAATGACTATATTGCTTTTTGAACCAGTTTTGTAAATTTATTACATTAAATGGTTTTGTAAAATAAATTGTAAAAAGAATAATAATCCTCATCATTACCTTTTCTCTTATGTCCTGAATTATAAAAGTCTCATAAGCTAGATAGTAAATAAAAAATAATAGTAAAGTTTACCATATATGTAAATTAAAATTTAAAAGTCAGTTATTCCCCTTTCCAATTAACTCCTCAGTGATAGGGATATAAAGATAGAGATTGTGATAAAGAGGGAGGAATGTAAGTAGGTAGATTATATATGAAAATAGATAATTATCCATCTACAATTTCTATATAATCTATATATAATCCATATGTTTTTATATATAAACATACAAAATATGTTGCACAAATGCACACACATAAACATACACATATAAATGAAAAATTTTTATACACATATTCTTTTCATACGCCTACAGAATTTTTCAGCCTTAATAAAATTGTGGTGTTCAACTCTCAGAAAATGAATATCATTCTACATTAATACATGGAGAACCATCTCTTTTTATTTTTTTTAATTTTTTCTTGCCAAAAAAGGCATTTCAGTGGCTTCCACCTAGGCCGCAGAAATTTGTCCTTGCTTGCAATCACAAAACAGTCTGGAAGGTTACTAATCCTTGGTAAGGTATGTGAGGAGAAAAAAGGAATTTAGGAAAAGCCAATATGTAAGCAGCAAATTCACAAAATATTTAGAAACTATAATTAAATGTTAGTGAGCATTTCAATCCTGAAATATATTAAGCTTTAATTTAGAAAGGAGGTCAAAGGTAATGATATTGTAGTAATCAAGATATATGCTTCCTTGAAGGAACTGAGGGATAAGAGAATGAGGTGGTTTGTTAATTATTTTCTTTGATTAGGTTACCTATTTCTCCCCAAGTACATTTAAATATTAATCAGAGATTCACGTTAGTACTGTATTATTCAAAAGGATAAAATGAGGAAAGAGTTCAAGTATACAACAAATATTGCCACTTAAAATGGAAGATAAGAGTTCACTGCTTATTAAACTTAGTGCTTAATAACTAGTAAAGCCACTTGTAAATGTTATGAGAGTTTATTCTTGCTATCTTATAAAGGGAACTTTTATGTTTATGAAATTAGTTTAGTATTTGTTTGACTGAACTTTCAAACTCAGATTCCTAAAATCACTAAATCTTCCTCTTTTCAGACCTATTATTGTTTAACTTTTAGGTTGTGTAGCTTCTAATACACTGGAAAATTGGTATGTAGTAGTAGAATACAAAGGTACAATTCTCTATACTACACACATGATCTTAAGTTACGTACATAATCATTTTAAAAAGTGCGCCTGGATTTTTAAAATGCAAAATACTTTTATTTTCATTAAGAGAAAAAATTCACTGAACTAATCAATTTTCAAAATTCAAATTTGTCCCCAAGAATCTTAAACTCTGGGAATGTCTTTTCCTTATTAAAAAAATAATAATTAAAATGCACTGTTATTTATTACAAACAGACTGTCAAGGGTCATTCCACTTACATTACTGAGTAGTAAGCAGAGTTAATTATTCAGAGTTTGTTTGTCTACAAAATATTTAAAATGTAACTGACAGTTAAATGGATTCAGAACATTCTTCTTTAGATGATTTTTAAACAAGATAAAAAAGTGTCAAGAATTCCTAAATATGTATATTTGCAACTTTTGCAACGCTTGTATACTGGAGTTTACAATATAACTCTATCATAAGGCATGTTTATATTTGTTTGTGAATGATAAGACAGTGAAATTGAAGCAAAAAGTTTGGAAAATAAAACAATGTTGTTACATATTTTGCTTTAACTTTGTCCATATTTTAGTGAATGAATATGATTTCAAAACATTCTGGTTTTGAGGTCCCAAACCTTTGAAACTTTTGTACTGTTTATCTTGTGTTGGAAAAGAGGTTAAAGAACAAGGTAGAGAGAGAAGCAAACTCATGGGAGACCATAGACAATCCAAATTCATTTGCATATTCCAAAGGTTTATCTGGAGCAAGAAATGCACAGTGTAAGTGAATCTGAAAGGCACAGCTAGCAAGGATCTCAGAGACATCTCAAACTAGTGCTTCATTTTGCAGCTCAGAAAACAGAGGTTAAGCGACTTGTCAAAAGTCCACCAACAAGTTAGTAGAAGAATCAGGTTTGGTAATCAGTAACTACATCAAATATTTCATGGGTAAAATCAGTACCTTCATTCAAAAATAACACATTTGCAGAAATGTCAGCATAGAAAAAGAGAATTTTTCTAGAAACCTTAATAAATTATCCATAAAATCCTCTGGAAAGAAAATTTCTCAGTGATAGTTATAATGATTGTTATGAGGTTAGTATATCCCAGATTCTGGTAGAAATTTCTATAATCCCCTACATCAGTGAATGGAATTAAGAAATATCTACCTTCCTTTCCACTCATGCACCACCAAATATAACAAATATAATTCAACATTACAACATTATAGAGTCAGACAGCTAAGAGGCTCACACTGCCTCCCTCAATTCACAATTCAGTGCTTAAAATCCTAGGGTTGCTTGTATAAGTAACAAGAGATCATTTTAATTTATAATAAAAAATCAAGACCCTAATAAGCAAGTTGTCATTAGAAGAATATAAATGTACAATTTAGAAAGACAAAGGAAAATATAAATAGAAAATCAGCATATGGGAAAATGTCCAAATTTAATAATAATTACAGTACATTAACCTCAAAATACAATTTTATGCCTAGAAAATTGGCTTATTTTGTAAAAGTCATTATATGCTGCAAATAACTAATATCACTCATACAATACTGATAACATAGATTTCCCTCCTCCCACACGTAAGTGTGTATAATATAGAGCTATTAAAGATATTATTAAAAATATATACTTTATATATAATTATATTATTAAAGATTTTATAAGAGCTATTGAAATGCCTTTGACCTAGTAATCCCAGTTTTAAAAACAAATCTTTCTTGAGATTTAATAACCAGAACTGCACTTGGTATTTTAAAGGCAGAAACACTGTTGTTAATATAAAGGGTAAGGTTACATTTTCTGTTTTCTTTCCTGATCATGCCCAGAATTTTATTGGCTTTTAGGATTATGGGGGCAACTGAGACTCGTATATTCTGAAAATAGTCTACAATGATTCCTAAGCCTTTAAATGACCTGGAACTTCCTGTTTACTGACTTTAAACTAGTTCCCATCCACAGCAAAGGATTATAGCTTGTAACCATGTGATTTTCCCACACCTGGCACACTCCCACAGGCACACCCGGAGCTGCCAGCAATTCCCAGCTCTGTGGCTATAAGTCACTCCACCCCTTTCTCCCACTCAAGAAATCACTTCATAATTCAAGAGAGTAAGAGAGTTTTTATAGGTGCAACACTGATTCAGCTCTAACCTAGAAGAAACAATCCTCAAACTTCAATAAAGTATTATAAGTAACAAATTACTCACAACACAAACAACAAGGATTGTGACACATGAGCTTGTCATGGCACCATGGATCTAGAACATAGCTCTGATCTAGAACAGCAGCCATTGCAAGAATAGCTTGACAACATCTCTCAGTGGAAGCCAAAACCACTGGATATATAACCACCCTGTACTATTACTGTTACTGCTAGTAAGAAAAATAATATATGACATTAATTAAAGTATCATTCTATAGCAAGCCCTGCATTACTTTACATATTTTATCTTATTTAATATTTACGATAACTCTGTAGGAGACTACCATTTTTTGTCTTTATTTTACAGAGAGGAAACTGAGGCTTAGAAAGTTTAGTAATTGCCCAAGATGTGGCCAGTGACAAAATCAAAAATAAATACAACGCTATCTGAGGTCAAACTCTATTCTCTCAACCAGTGAAGTCTTCTATATGTAATGTCCTTGTCCAGAATAATATCTTTTTTTCTTTCTAGCAGCATCTCACTGTTTTGGAATTATGTATCTGTCCAGAAAAAGTGATGCATGCAAAAGTTGTATGTGTATTAGAGTGTTTGTGTACTTTTAAAATACAGATAAATCATGATATATATTAAGTTCTGCATATTTCTTTGTTTGAAAATATCTCCAGGAAATATATCTATCTCATCATGTATTGAACTACTATCCTAATAGGCATGTGTTTGCTATTAAAGACATGATATCATTAATAGTCTACAAACATCTTTGCTAACAATGTGTGAGTCTTTCTAGAGACAGAATCCCTGAGTCAAAGATATCGACTCTTTTTTTTTTTTCTTATTGAGGTCAAATTACTTCAAGGCAATTATAATAATTTACACATACAGCAATATACGGTAATAGAATTCTTGTTTTTACACAACATTATTAATACCAAATAGTAGCAGACATTTTTATTTTTGCTAAACTGAATGGTACAAATAGTATTATATTGTTTACACTTGTGTTTCTTTAATTATTTTACACAGCAGGCCATTTTACTATGTTTAAAAGCTTATTTTGATTTTGAACTGATGTTCATGTCCTTTACCCATCAGGGTGGTTACTACTTTTCTTATTGATTAGTAGCTCTTTAAATGTCAAAATTAACATTTATCTAAAATGTGTTATAAACTACTATTTTTATCATGCACTTTTAAAATTTCACATAGTGATATTTAATTATTTGTTTCATTTTTATATATTACTGTGTTTTTACAGGTATTCTCATCAGAATTGAAGAAAAAATTTTCTCTCAATTTCTCTCCCTCTCATACGACTTTTATATACTCATTATTTTATCTTTAAAACTTTGTTTTGAAATAAGTTCAAGGGATCTATTGTACAACATTGTGATTATAGTTAATAACAATGTGTCATATTCTTGAAAATCACTGAGTAGATTTTGGGATTCTCACCACAAAAAACTCAAGTATGTGAGATAAGGCATATGTTACTTCACTCAATTCAGCCATTCCACAATGTAGACATATTTTCAAACATCATATTATGCACCGTAAATATATACAATTTTTATTTCTAAATTTTTTAAAAAACTCTTGTTTTATATAAAATATATGTGGGCATAATATATGCAGCCAGGACTCGAATATAATTGTTTTTATGATAGAATGCTGGCCTATTGTCTACACACCATTACTGAATAAAAATATCATTTAACAATGATTCAGCATAGTCTCTGTGTATAAAAAACTGTACATGCATGTGTGTGTGTGTGTGTGTGTGTGTGTGTGTGTGTGTGTGTGTGTGTGTGTGAGTGTACGTGTATTTAGGAATACATTTGGACTGTTTCATCTTATTGATCTCACACATACCAAATAATACAAAACTTTTCAAGATATTGCAGTTTTATAATATGTTTTAAAATCCAGTAGTATCCTTACTCTTCCCTCATCAGTCTTTTTTCTTAGAATTTCTTCTGGGAAATACTAATATAATTATACAAGATAAATCATAAACATGCTATATGTATATATATAAACAACATATGTTTTTATATTTATATAATATATGTTTATTTACAATTAAGTAGTTTTTAGATATATTAAAAAGGTTGGGTAACCATTACCACTGTGTAGTTCCAGAATATTTTCATCACTCCCCCCAAAACCCATACACATTAAGAGTCATGCTCATCTTTCCTCTGCCAGCCCCTAAAACCCACTAGTCTATATTTTTTTCTCTATTAAATTTGCCTATTCAGGACATTTCATATGAATATAATTGTACAATATTTTTTGTGCATGTGTGTGTCTTGCTTCTTTCACTTAATGCAATGTTTTCAAGGTTCATCCATGTTGCAGCATGTATCAACACTTTTCTTTTTAATGGCTGAATAATATTCTATTGAATGGATATATACTGCACTTTGTTTATCCATTCATTAGTTGATGGAAATCTGGATATTTTTTAGCTTTTATGAATAATGCTAATAAACATTGTTATATACTTTTTCATATGAACATATATATTTACATTTTGGGGGTACATATCTGGGAAATAAATTGCTGGATCATATGGTAATTCTATGTTTAACTTTTTGAGAAACTGCCAAACATTTTTCCAAAGTGGCTGCACCATTTTACATCCCAATCAGCAATATATGGAACTTCAATTTCTCCACATCCTCACCAACACTTGTTATGTTCTGTCTTTTTTATTATAGCCATCATTGTGGGTATGAAGTATTGTCTCAATGTTGTTTTTAAATTGCATTTCTCCAATGATTAATGATAATGAGCATCTTTTCATGTGCTTATTGGTCCTTTGTATATCTTCTTTGGAGAAACATCTATTCAAATCCTTTACCCACTTTTAATTGAGTTGGGTGTTGTATTATTGTTGCAGTGTTAAGAGTTTTTTATATATTCTGGATGCTAGACCCTTATCAGATACAAGGGTACTTCAAAAACTTTGTGGAAAATGGAATTAAAAGATAATATGCATCTTTCCTTGAACTTTTTGAAGACCTCTTGTATGATTTGCATATATTATCTCCCACTCTGTGAGTTGTCTCTTCACTCTCTTGTCAACGTTTACTGAAGCACAAATGTTTTTAAATTTTGTGAAGTCTAATTTATTTTTTCTTTTGTTGTTTGTGCTTTTACTGTCATATCTAAAAATTCGTCACCTAATTCAATGTTATGAAGATGTGAAGTTATATTCTCTTCTAAGAATTTGATAGTTTTAGCTGTTAAATTAGGTCTCTGGTCATTCTGAGTTAATTTTTGTATATGGTAATCGGTAAGGATTCAACTTCATTCTTTTGCATGTAAACTTCCAGTTGTCTCAGCACTATTTTTTGAAGAGACTATCATTTTTCCGTTGAATCTTCTTGGTGACAATGTCAAAATTAGTTGACCATAAATGCCTGGGTGCATTACTGGACTCTCAATTCTGTTTCATTGATTTTAAGTCTATTTTTATGTTAGAATTGTACAGTTTTAATTACCGTACCTTTGTAGTAAGTTTTGAAATTGGAAAGTGTGACTCCTTCAATTTCATTCTTTTTTTTTTTTTTCTTTTTTGCCTATTTTGGGTCCCTTGTATTTTCATATGAACTTTAGGATCAACTTCTTGAGGTCTGCAAAAAAAGACAGCTGGAATTTTGTTAGGATTGTGTCAAATCTCTAGGTCAATTTGGGGAATAGTGTCATCTTAATGCTAAATCTCCCACTCCATGACCATGGGATGTCTTTCCAATTATGTAGGTATTCTTCAGTTCATTTCAATAATGTTTTGTAACTTTTAATGTATAAATCTTGTACTTCATTTGTTAAATTTATTTCTTAGTATTCTGTTCTTTTTAATGTTATTGTTAATGGAATTATTTTCTTAATTTTACTTTCAGATTGTTCATTGCTAGTGTATAGAAATACAACAGATTTTATACACTGATATTGTATCCTGTATATTGATATTGTATCCTGTAACCCTGTTGAACCCATTTATTAGTTCTAGTACCTATTGGCAGATTTCATGGAACTTACCATTTACAACATTATGTCATCTGAAAATTGAGATAGTTTTACTTCTTCTTTTCCAATTTGGATGCCTTTTCTTTCTTTTTGTTGCTTCATTGTCCTGCTTAGAACCTCAGTAAAATGTTAAATAGAAGTAGCAAAAACAGACATTCTTGTCTTTTTCCTGATATTTGAGGGAAAGCTTTCAGTCTTTCAGCATTAGTATGATATTTGATTGGATTTTTCATAGATGCACTTTATTGGCTTGAGGAAGTTTGCTTCCATTTCTAACTTAAGTGTTTTTATCATGAAAATGTGTTGAATTTTGTCAAACGCTTTTTCTGTGTCTACTAAGATGATCATGTGGTTTTTTATTCTTTTAGTGTACATTGACTACTTTTTTTAATGTTGCACCACTCTTTCATTTGTGAGATAAATCCCACTTGGTTATAGAGTATAATTCTTTCATTATGTTGTTGCATTTGGTGTGCTAGAATTTTGTTAAGGATTTTTGCATTAATATAAATAAGATTATAGGTCTGTAGTTTCTTTTTCTTCTGATGTCTTTGCCTGGTTTTAGTACCAGTAATACTGGCTTCAGAATAAGTTATGAAGTGTTTCCTCCTCTTTAATTTTGGGATGTGTTTTCTAAGGATTTATATTAATTCATCTTTAAATACTTCATAGAATTCACCAGTGAAGCCTTCTGATCCTGGGCTTTTTTGTATTATAATTTTTTTGATGACTAATTCAATCATTTTACTTGTATTACAATTTACTATTTCTTTGTAAGTCAGTTTTGATACGTTGTGTCTTTTTAGAAGTTTGTCCATTTTATCTAGTTTATTAAATGTGTTGGCATATAATTGTTCTTAGTGGTATTTCCTTGCTTTTTCCCCCTGTTATTTGGTAACCTTATGTAAGTTAATAGAAGACCCAATAACTGGGTATGGGTTTTAAAAAATATACTCCAAAATAAAGAATCATAATTGAGAAAACATTATTCTTTTAGAGAAATTTGTTTTATACAATGTGAGACGCTATACAATGTTTGATTCATAGCATGAGAATCTTCTTTTAATAAAAAACAATTCCAAGGAATCCTATGAATGAACTCTAACCTAAAGTAACAAAATCTAGGAAGACAGATATGTCTGGGCAGATTATTTCAGTACTGCGAAGAAAACCAGGACATCTAGGAATGATGAGGGAGCAACCAAGAAGAAAAAAAATTAATAATACAGATTAAAATAAAATAAAGAATTTCTGCCCTGAATTTGATGATTTGTTCTTCACTAGCTGTATGAAATGATGTTATCTTTTTTAAAGTGAGTTATTTATTAGATATATTATTTACCCCTCTTTTACTTTCTCTACCATGTCTAGCCCTCTCCTGGTCACTCTTACATCCAGCAGTTACGACACCCTCCTACAAGTAATAAGATGTGGTGTCCTTTGCCAGATAAAGTTAAATGTGTTTAATGACACACAAACACAAATACATGTCTTTCTGCCAACAGAGAGAACAGATTTTGTTTTAAAACAGATATTCTGTGTACCTAAGGATGTCTGGACAGCTTTAAAGATGATTCAAATACAAACACACACGGCCCTGTTGGTTCTGTCATTCACCCCTTCTCCTCTGCACAGCATTTATACACCCACTCAGATCCAGTAAAGAGCAAGCCAAAGGCCGTGGACCTAACTCAGCCAGTCTTTTCTGAATCACGGGGAACTGGAACTGAGAAAGTGCACTTTCTGCAGCAAAATTTGCCCTTGATTGATAAGATAATGTTTCTGAATCTAGTAGGCACTGCTGCTTTTGAATTTCCCTGAAACTGCAATTCTTATGGGTACAAAAGCTTACACTGGTCATCTGAGACATAGCAAAACCCTTCTTTACTTATTTTAATGCCGTTCACACATATAGTAATAATGCATTTGATGTTGCGCCATTATACTATAATTTCTACATATGACATTGCTTTTGCGTTTTCTATGAGTTTTCTCCACTATTCTATTCTGGTTGTAGCAACTTTAGGCCTGTTGATTGTTATGGAATAAAAGCCAAATGTTACAGGGGCTTTTTCATGACAACGAGTTTTAAGCTTTTGAGCTTTGCAGGAGGATTTATAAATTATGTAGTAAGAACAGGTGTAAGATTCTTTAAGAATTCTAACATTTGAGAGTAAATCCCCTCTGAACTTTAAGAGATGGGGAATTCTGGGGAAAGCCACCAGAAATAACTAGAAAGTTGAAAATGCCCTGAGAAAAACTGTAGTAACACCAGACTTTTGTATGGGTAGCTACAAGTTGAAGGCTGCAGGAAACATAAACAAAGATATCTTCAATGTTGTGAAGTTAAATGCAACATCAACTGACTTGAAAAAAACAATTAAATTTAAATATAAAATTATTTTTGAAGAAGTAATAGATTTTATATATTAGTTTTAGTATTATGTTATTTTTCCCATGGATATTTCATTTATTTAAATAATTAGTTATTAATAGTACATGCTTATAAGTATAATAGTTCACAAAATTAAAAGACTTTGCTGAGAATGAAAGGAATACACAACCGATAAATAAAAAGGACAAAAACTATGAAAAATATTGATATTGTTCTATTTCTTAAGTAAGTTGGTAGCAATACTGTACCTATTTCAGTATTATCCTTTATATAGCATACATAGTGTATTTGTACATATTAAATATTTCACTATGAAAAAATAAAAGTTTTGAAAAAAAAAAAAAAGATATATGTTATTACATCTGCCTTATTCGAGTTCCAAAGTTGACAGCATGCTCAGGCAGAGACACTCTAATATCAGGATCCCACTAACTCCTGAGCAGCGTGAATTCTGAGATCTATAGTAATCCTACAGATTTGTACCTTAAAGTCTTGTTTAATAATAATCTTCCACCCTTAACAACTGTAATAAAAATGATAACAGTGGGGATATTTAAAATGGAGACTACAGAGAAATGACAACTATAGTAATGTTTTGTGTAGGACTTTGCATGAGATGAAGTAACATTGTTGACGATTTCAAACATGAGGTCACAATGAGAAGGGTAGCAGGGCACTATTTAATCTCTAAGTCATAAAAACGTGATCTGCGAGTCAGTAGCAAAAGCATACACTCGTTTTACTTCAAAATCACAGTCATTTTTCCTCTTTGATGATATTCATCTAGTTATGTCTTCAATTCTTGTTGTTGAGACATAATAGCTTACTACTGGCATAAATTACTCACTGACGGAGACCAAACTATGAAACTGTGTAGTTTTCTGAAAACCAAAAACAATTACCTTGTGTATAGTTAGCAAGCCATAATTTACAGGCAATTAAAAAAAAATGGCTATTGTTATCTTTTTAAAGTAGATGTTTATTGTTAAAGTAAAATATATTTTTCTATTATTTCCACAAATGCAGAGTTAATGGCACTATCTAAGATTTTACCTTTCAAACAGTATATTTCAGCACCTTTCATTCATTCATTCATTCAAAAAAATAATGACTCATTCTGTTCAAGGCCCTAATCTAAGCAATAATTTCAAGGATTAATAAACCTCAGTACCTGCACTTAATAAGATTGTTTCTAAATGCACGTGATTCATAACATTCTAATGTACAATCTTTATTTATTACCTTCAATAAAAATAAATTTAATCTGTAGTTAGGAGCAGTATTCCCAATGGTCACAAATTAAAGCCCAATTTATGCAACTATAATAAAAGACCTTATTAATGTTCATCTCATTATTTCAGGCAATAAAAATAACTTAAATTTTCACTTATCTACCACATGATTTTCCTTAGTTTCTTTCTGCATTGTCATCTCAGTGTGTCTGAGTGTGTGTGTGTGTGTGTGTTTTGGAGGAGAGGGAGATTGTTTTCTTCTCACTCTTTGCAAAAACACTTCATGTAACTTTAATAAGGCATTTATTTCATGCTGCCTGTTAATTTCTTGAACGTGTGTTCATAACCCCATTACACCTTCTGCTCTTTGCAGGAAGGTTTGATATTTTAGAAATAGACAACTCAGATTTTTTTCACAATTTTTTCAAAGTATGAACTCAGCGAATTTTCATGAATGGACTCTAAGTTTATAAACATTTATTATTACTAATATATATTATAATTATTTAAATATCAACACAATGCTGCTCAGAGAGCTTACATTTGATACATTTATATAGAGAGAGTAGGTTCTATTATTTGACGTTAACATAAATGTCTGCAAATTTGCTTGGAGTGGGAAATGGAGCAAACTAAAGAAAATGTACCCCTAATTACTCGGGATGAATTTTCAAAAAATTTTTAAAAGAATCACAATAAGAACACAATCAAGCTTAATTAAATTAATAGATACAACAAAGAAACTTTCTAATTCTTTTGATAATGAGTGGGAATTATATATGCTTATCAATTGTTGTTTAAACAGGTAAAAAACACTATAAAACTTACAGAAATTGATTTAAAACACTATTGTTAAAGTAGATAGTACAAAAAAGTTAAGAATATACAATTTTGGAAAATAAAAAATGCAGTTAGTAGACAAATATGTAGAAAATTTTCAACCTAAACCGAACATTTTAAAGGGTAGTTTTTTTACTTTTCAAATTAGCATTTTATTTTTCAATTACAATACCTAGTGCTAACAAGGATGCAGTAGAATGGATAATCAAACTTTTGCTGAAAACACTCAATAGACACAAATATTTTGCAAAGCTATTTCACAATATATGCTTTATAACTTTTTCCTCAACGATTCCTGCTGTGAGAAAGAAAGGATGCATTTTTCTAGGAATTCTTTGGTGTGGAGAAGTCTGGGTCCGAACGTCCTTCATTTCTTCCCAGGACGTGCAGCTCAGTCTACTTAGCATAGCTTAGTCTAACAGCTCTTTCCTTGAGATATTTGCCTTGCTTCCTCCTCTAAAATTTTTTAACACAAATCTGGTCCATTCCAATGATGAGTTTTCCCCTTCTATGCCAACTTTAATTAAATATATAGAGATAGATATATATGGTTTTCAATACATATTTTCACACACATTTTAATATATTATGACTCACATGTCTGAATACGTATGTGTTCATATATACATATCTAATACATTTTAATTTTGTTCCAACTCTATTCCCTCATGCATCTCTTACAGAGAGACGCCTACAGACTCCCACTGGCTTTTTGTGTCAAACCAGTCTTGTTCAAAAAACCACCCCCTACCTGCCCCCAAAAGGGAATAGGCAGAGATGACTTGGTTGGGTGGTTCTTTTCTCATGAAAAATCAGCCTGTTGCTTATAAATCAAAGCTAAAGAAATCTTTCTGGCCTTCCTCATGTGGTTCCTATGAGGATGAGATGAGGTCAGCGGGGATGGATAGAAAAGAACACTAATGACCTTCAGAGTGACTTGGGACAAATCACTTCAACCTCCCATAGGATTTGGTTCTTCTCTACAAAGGAGGATCATAAGACCCATCTCATAGCATTGCTTTGAGGAACAAATGAGATAAATTAGTTGAAAGTTTTATGTAATCTTTGAAACAACGTGGCAAAATCAGTTATTGTTGGTGAGAGTGGGGCACACATGCAAGACGTATACAAATGTAGGGAGCTACCACACAGCTCCGGTATGGTGCTGGACCATGCATTTTGTCTGATTGTACTCTCTTTTAACCAGCTTTTGAGTTCTAATTTAATTTTTCATTGTGTTGCTTCATAAGGGACAGTAAAGGAGTCTTCCCTGCTCTACATGTTTCCAGCTGGATAGCTTTACAGGAAGCAATTTTTAAAGGGGGATAGCACTGTATCTAACCTCAAAGGCTAGGTAGAGTGATTCAAATTATCAATGGTGAAAGAATTTAAAAGGGGTGGAAACGAGTAGGTGGGAACAACAGGGATGGATTGAGTGGGGGAGGTGGCACCTCAGCTGGGCCTTGAAACAGTGGAACGATGTTAAGAAACAAGCATTCTAAGCCAGGAACTGAATACAAAAATAAATGTAGGAAACTCATTTTGAAGGTGATCGCCTTCACTGTGCTGGGAAAAAAATGAAATGAGCCCATAACAATATAGCTGGCTCAAAGCAGTGGTCAAGAACACCAGCACTGCACTGGAGCAAACCATGCCTAGAGAGATCATTGAAACAGGCTTGAAGCTTATGGCCATAAGGTCCTTATGGTCTAAATCTACTTGTTAGTTTCCAGCTTTGCTCTTCCTGTGCCCGTCTCTTACCCACAGCAGTCTGTCTAGAATTAGCTGCCTCTTTAGCATGTAAATGTTTATGATTTAATCCTTTGTCCTCTAACTGATTCACATTCCCCATTGCATTGAGAATTACAGTGATCTTATAAGTATGTTTTAATGTTCCTCTAATTTCTATTATTGAAAACAATTGTCTATAAGATGCTAAAATTGTAATGTATAATTACTGCATTTTTAAAAATTCTCAGCATGTATCTATTGATATTCTATGAAAATATAATTGTTACAAAATTGGATTCTTAAGTAAAAAATTATGTATCAGTAATATGTTATAACTATCACTGACACCTAACATGTGTCTGTGCTAGACTCCAAATGTATTAGAACATTTATTTTCCCAATAATTCATTGGGTAGATATTACTATCATCATCATTACTATTACTATTATTTTTCTTTAATATAGAAGAAACTGATGTTCACAAGGACTTTGTTACTTGCCTAAAGTCACAGAGCTCATAAATAAATGACAGAGATGGGATTGAAAGGCCCATAGTCTTCCAACATAATCAAACTAATTTTAAGGGACAGATGAGAAAAGTAGTTTTCTTGGATTTCCAAACTATAAGAGGCACTAAAATAACTCTGACATAAATCACAGAATTTGAACTGATCCTGAGCCTACTAATGTAGAAGCTGGAGGAGGGGGAGAGGGAGATGCTTATTATTAAGCACAGACCTCTTTCTACTGAGTGTTTTTATATGTATGTGTGTAGTTTCAGTCTGCAGAAAGTGGGCAGTCACAATCTGTACAAATTGCTCTGTTTACTGAACATAAAATCGTCTTTTTTGCTATTTAAATTATAAACATTAGGGCTGGCCCGTGGTTCAATTGGGAGAGTGTGGTGCTGACAACAGCAAGTCAAGGGTTAAGATCCCCTTGCTGGTCATCGTTAAAAATTACACACACACACACACACACACACACACACACACACACACACACATTAGAAAAATTTTGGTTCAGAAAATCACAAAAGAAAACCTAAATGAGAAGAAAATATCTCAGAAAAGAGAAAGCATTTATAATTTTTTTCAAAACATTGACTCTACTACATCAGTGCAAGTGAATTAAATATGTGCATTTGCTCTGATAAACAATTTTTATTAATAAAAATAGTTTCTCCTGTCATTAAATAAATGTTATTCAGATACTTTAGATTTTTTAGTTTGAAAATGTGCTAATTAATTTCTAAGTATCAGGCTCCAGATTGCTACCATGTCTGGTGCTCAGTCTGGCACGTATGCATATGAACACTTTTATGATATTTTGCAAACAGTATATCAGAAAGAAGAACCAATGACAAAAGGTCAAATCATAATATGGGCTGGACAAATCATATTTGCAATCTAAGATAGGAAGGAAAGGATTCTACAAGAAGGCTGTAGTCAGTATACACTAGGCGACCTTTCAGTATATATGAGACCCTAGAAAGCACAAGCAAGTCAGGCAAGAAGAAAAGAGATCTTTACAAGGTGTCCAGGTAATAAATAATTTACAAAGCAATTTAGCAACCTCAGCAGGCACCACTTACAAGGCTGTGGTAGGGAACGGAGTCTATATTTGTAGAGAAGAGTAGAATCAATACAAGGAGTAAGCTGTCAGTGTTTTCTATAGTGTCAATATCTCAGACTGGCTGCTTTCACTGGTGCTCCTGTGGAAACAATTTCCAAAAGTATACTATTGAGTGACATACTGCATGGATTAAATGATTTACTTTAATCCCCTAACTGCATGTTGAAAGACCAATAGCCCAAAAGGAATACTAGAGAGCCTGAGGACAAAGCAACCTGTAATAACAGTGTGATTTTGGAATGGTTTATACTTAAGAAAGCCCTAGTGTCACAGCAAGTTCCATCCAGAACAACAAGTCAAAATGAGAAGTGGCCATGGCAGACATAATAACCTGGCTACCAGGAGAATGGTTCACAATATTGAGAGATCTGATTAAATAGATTTATTGGTCAACTTCTCCATTTGTAAGTCATCAGATAAAATGTTGATTTGATCCTGGAACAGTAATGAGCAGTCTTAACTCCCTTTTAGTTTGTACCTATGTGTATGTATGTACCTACGTAAACATTTTTGAAGTGTCTTATAAAACTCTAACATGTCCTTAGCACTAAACAATCAGGCATAATAAATACTTAACTGATTAAATCAGAAAGTTCTAGAATTAAATTCGATGTAAATATAAAGCACTGGGAAGTTTCAAAGACAAGTGTAACAGAAAAACACACCATCTTAGCTATGCTGGTAGGTTTGAAAAGTTGGCTCTCCAACACCATTGCTATGTGACTTCAATCTTTTAAATGAGAAGATGGGTTTCAAATTAGCACAAGTCCCTTCCAGTACAAACAATGCTATTAATTATAACATCAATTATTGCTCAGCATTAGAGAAAATTGATGAGTTATGAGCTGTTGAGATGTGTGGGAACATTTTCCCTTAAATTGAAAGGCATTGAACTATTGGGATAAAGAGCTAAGATGCAGTTCAGATCCTGCCATTTAGAAGCACTCACATGAAACTCAGAAAGTGGAAGAGATGCAGGAGCTTTATTGTTTCTCCAGAAACAGCAAGTGAGTAAATGCTTGGGCTCCACCAAATATGAGATGCTATCGTGGCCTCTGGGTGTTTTCCCAGAATTCTGCCACCTCCATGTTGGAGGCTGTTTGATCAGCACTGGCAGCTCCTTGATTCGCCAGTTAGTGATGGACCTGAAAGCTAACAGCAGTCTTCTAAATTTTGTTTCACTACACCAGCCAGTGGTTTTGTGAGTACTTTGTTCCTTGAATTAAATTTTTCCTGCTTCAAATTCCTAAAGTGTTTTCTGCTTTTCTGAGCAAACCATGGATGAGACAGTGCCTTTTAACAGACAGAAAACATCACACTACATATATTCCACTTTTAAAGTGTGAAGAATTAGAGTGAGAAAAAAATATCAAAGGTAACGAATAAAGCCTATTAAGAATGGCTGATCCATCTACTTAAATCTCAGTTTTCTTGTTTGTGAAATGAAGAATTTGCTGTATTAATCCTTAAGGCCCCCCATGTTTTAAAGTCCTAAAAATGCATGATTCTAAAGCTTTTTGCTCAAAATGTCCAGATGTTCAATTTTGTCAAATTATGTAGCAATTTCTAAACTCCCAATTAAGAGGTCCTCAATGCTAAGGTCTGAGGACCTAAAGAAAGACATGAAACATGGTTCCTACCCTCAAGCTATTATAGAGTCAGTCTACTGTGGAGAGAAACACTGATAAGGTTAATTAGCATGAACAAGTGGGAAAAAAATTATTCCAATTCTAGTTACTTCTGAAATTCAGAAGAAAATTTATAATTGAGGACTGGAGTGACTATGATATTGAGTGTAAACTAGGCTTTACAAAATGGGCAGATTTTGATTGGTGGGCAAAAGAAAAAAAAATATTTTGGGGTGTAGGGAAAGCAAACAAGGAGTGTTGGAAACAGTATGTGGGAAGTGTGACTGGACAGTAGGAGTGGGGCTATTTTAAAGAGGGTTTGAAGAGCTAGGCAGAAAATTTCAAATTTGTTTGCATGAATGATTGGAAGCCATTAAAGATCTTTTGAACAGATAAGTGATATAATGTGTACAAACCAAATGACAAATAAAAAAGTTCAAATATTTATTTATCCTAAAAGTCTTAAATGTGGCAGGTTCCAGAGCCAAGGGAATGTTGTAAGTTTTTAAAATATAATAAAGAAGAAAAAAAAAAAAAGAAAGAGCAAGAATCACTGATCCACACACACAATTATATGTGAAAGATCTGTCCTAGAAAGGACAGAAAGAAAAACATAATCCTAATAAAATTAAAGGTTGTGAAAATGAGTTTTAAAGCACTTACATAATTCAGAAAAGAGTGAGTAAACAAAAAACTGGATTTGTAAGCTTTGCCATTTTTTGAAATTGTTAAAATATTAAATGGGAATTTAAAATTACCCAGTTTTTCAATTCACTTTTGGAAAGTGAATTTCCAAAGTTAACTTTAAATTTTTAAGTCTAGAAAATGTTTTTAAAATTTTTGTTTGTAGTTTGCTTGAGTTTGTCCAGTTTCCATCTACAAATGCACAGATGAGCTAGAATTTATTTCTTCAAGTAAACCATAATAAATTATAACTATTTTAACTACAGTATGAATAACTGCCAGACAAGGACTATCATTTATATATATTTTGTCTTTATCTTAGTGCCTTAGCTCACTACTTTGCATATAATAAAGGCTTAACATGCATATATGATCAATGAAAGAAGAAAAGATGGCCAAATCAGGTTATTCAAACCTGGTTATTAAAATACAATAAAAAGCACTGTCAAGGTTCAAGCAGAAAACATGTTGGGGTCTCTGAATAGGGACAATGAAGAGTTATACTTTAATATATGTGGAGGGGTGTCTTAATAATTATGCAAAGGCAATTCCTAGGGAAAATGTCCAAGGGGACAGTCAGGTTCATTTGTGAGGTCAGAGCCAAGAAGTCCTTGTGGTAGTCAAAAAAGAACAGCTAGAAATTAATAATCCAGTTAAGGCAGGGGGTTGTCATTTATTCACTTAGTTATTCATAAGATTTTCATGAATAAAAATAAGCCCTATTAACACTCAGGGTTCATACTAATGCTCTGGACAGAGGATAAGGTGGGCAGCTAGAGAACCCCCTTATGGGAGTCCTGGTAGGTGCGACAGCCATCATAATCTGTGTGTCAGCAGCATAACTTAACTCTAAAGCCCTCCAAATACTGTATCTCAAGATACCCGTCCTTGTTCTGTCAAAAGTCTAACAAAGGACAGTTGCCTAAGCCGGATTATTCATAGTCTTTACTCATTTGTACATACTTCCCAGAGCAGGAACAATCAAGGCAGCAATCACAGGAAGGAAAGCCAAAAGCAAATGTATGACAGAACTACAGAGAGAAATTTTAGATGTATATTACCTTGGTGAGTTTCAGAAACAAAATTAAGTTCTGAAAGGCAAGTTCATCTTAAATAATCATGCTTGCAATAAATAAAACAGGTGTCTTTAAAACTGGACAATGTAAATGTCTGTGATAAAAAAATATCAAGACTAAAAGGCACATATAGAAAGAAATATATTCAACCAGTTCAAAATGTTAATTAAGTTTCTATGGTATAGACTTTGTACGGCATCCTGTTCTACAGTCTTTTTATTAGATTTTACATAGAATTTTCCAATAAAACTATAAAAAATATATTTCAAAGATTGACTTTGAATTAAATTATTCAGAAAAATTAATCAATTGCAAATTTTATGTGAATTCACAAGATAGTTATCAATTTGCAATACATAGAACTCTTATTCTTCACTTTCCAAGATCTATTTATTCACTGAAAACTCTTTGGAATTTGGTGACAAAATATTCGGACTTGAGATCTAACTACACCATGATGAGGTGAATAGACTTAACAATTTTCTTTCTTTTTACAGAAAATGGTAACTAATTGGTGTAGAAATCTTGGGGAATGTAGAATTGTATGCAAAAAATAAAAACCACTGCAATTCTACCACTATTTTTATTTTTATATTTTTTTCAGAATTTAACATGTTTATCAATCCATTACTATTAATAAATTATTAATATAAAGTTGATGATATTTCACCATATTTGACTTACAAACATTACCATTGAATACAGTTCAGTGAGATATAGCTGTCTTATTAGTTATATCAGTACAACCACTTACACATTTGGTGGCTAAGAGCTTGGGAACTACATTCAAAGACATCAGGTTTAAATTCAGCTGTTCGCTTACTTGCTATATAATTTTGGACAATTTTTTTTCTCTCTAAGATTTAGTTTCTTTGTCTATAAAATGTGATAAAGATGGTTTGTACTTCCTAAGTTTTTGGTGGAGTCTGAATGAGATGACATGGAAAGTACTCAGATAATGCCATGCACCCATCCATTCATTCATTCACTTCATCGACTAATGTTTACTGAGTTCTTCTACGTCTCAGTCACTGTGACAAGCATTGAGTTAACAAGGATGGAGTTACTGCTCCAATAAAGCTTATCATCTACTGGGGAAAACAAACATTAAAAAGACATCACAAGGTAATTAATTATAATTGTAATAAATACCATGAAGGAAAATTAGAGTGTCATGAGAACATAAAAATTGGGGGACATAACCTGGTCTGAAGCAAGCCTGCAGATCAGCAAAGGCTTTTCTAAGAAAAAACATTTAAGCTGGAACCTGAAGGAGCAGTAGGCAGACAAAAAGGTGGAACAAGAGAATTCTAGGCAGAGAATTCTAGGGAGGCCCTGAGCTGGGTAGAAGCTCTGAACATTGGAGTACTCAAGCTCAGTATTCCGAGATTGGTTTCCATAATTGCAATACTATGCACTATATATCTGTATATCCTGCCGTTTTCATTTATCATTAGTCTTTGAACATTTTTCCATGTTATTAAAAAACATGAGTTGTAATGGCTGTTTAATGCTTATCATAAAGATGCACCATAATACACTTTACCATTCTCCTATTGAGTCATTTTGTTTGTTTCTAATAATTTCTGTTTTAAGAAAGGCTGAGATAAATATTCTAACTTACTTGGGATTAATTCCACATAGTGATATATCGGGTCAAAGGGAAAAATATGGTCAATTTTGCCAAATTTCATTTCATTAAAAGAGTAAAAATTTACATTCTGAGAAGCAATCATCCACTTGGCTTCTTTAACTTGAATCTTCCTTAATTTTATTTTTGAATCTGTGACAATAATAATAAGGTTTTGATAACCCAATGGGGTTATTTTATGTGAAAGTATCCATGTGCATAGAAAATTGTACTAAAGGCTAGTTATTCTTATCAATGCTGTTTATTATTGATGAAGACATATTAACATAAGGGTAATAGTCTAAACAACTATAACCAGTAATACTTGTTAAGATGAAAATTTGTTTAATCTTCTAATGGGTGTTATAATAAATTTTTAAGAGAATATCTGGCATATACTTAGTTTAAAAAATATTATCTATATTCTATTTAAATACATCACTTTCTTTAGTTTTAAAGAGTATACCTATCATTGGATAAACCCAGCTTTAGAAAAATGGTATTGAACTTCAATGAATAGTTGCACAGATGGTACTTTTTAGAATGAGAAACCTGAACAATTTAGACCGTGAGGCCACTTGGTGAGATGCAGGGGGCAGTGTAACAAAGGCTGAGGAAAGAAATGGATGAACTGCAGGAGGCACAGCAGGGAGGGGCCGGGCACCCGCGGGAACTTCCCCGGGTAGAATAGGCGGATTGTTCTTTTGTAACAAGAGACCACCTCTGCTGGCTTTATGTCAGGGGCCCTGTTAAAGAGAAAAGATCCCTAGTTGTGCAGACAAGTTCT
This sequence comes from Cynocephalus volans, assembly GCF_027409185.1. Taxonomy (NCBI): domain Eukaryota; kingdom Metazoa; phylum Chordata; class Mammalia; order Dermoptera; family Cynocephalidae; genus Cynocephalus; species Cynocephalus volans. The sequence continues at coordinate 31,815,937 of NC_084474.1, read as the reverse complement.
GGGCCAATCAAAACCACTCAAAGAACTACATTTGTGTTGCAAAGAAAAACTGACCATCTTTTGAGTAACTTATTAAGAAAAAAACAGAAAAAAGTTTATCTGATTTACTTGAAATAAATAAATAAGCATTTTAATAAATCAACTCATTATTTTTAGAAGTATAATCAATTTTATATTTATTTTAGTAACATGAAAAAGTACTAGCTATTTCCTCATAATTGAAAAGCTATTGTTTTATCATAGACAAATCACTTCAAACTATTTTATGATGCCTGTGCACGCTCAGTTCACATGTCACTCAGTTTAATTTTGTTTTGTTTTGTTGGCGGGCTTGTACAGCAATTGAATCCTGTACTTTACTGTTACCAGCATCATGCTTTAACCAGCCAGCTTAGTTTGAGTTTAGAAGTGTTCAATCATTCCTCCTGAATATGCAGTCTCTACTGAATACTCTTACTTATTGGTAAGCAGAATAAAGTATTAGATTAAAATTTTAACCAGAACCTGTTAACTAGGAATTACTTTTAACAACAAACAATAATAAAATGATAGTGTAAATATGTTATAAACACTACCACTGTTACATACAGAATTAAGATATGAGTGCTTCCAATTTAAAATTCAAACATATTCCTAATAGGAAAAAGGAAGTATGATCACCAGCAAAGTAATATTTTTAAAAATATTAAGTTGTCAGTGTTCTAGTGTATGGTGACAAATGCCTGAAGGTGCTCAGGAAAAGCATATAAAAGAAAACTGGACTCTAATACAAACTATGTCTTTCAAGATCAACACAAGGAGGTCTCACTAAAGTCCTCTCAAATTCCCAGGTGAGACTTTTGATTTCTTCCAGCCAACTAATCTACCTGCTGTTTACATAATTATAGTAGAACTGTGGGATGTTCCTTAATCTCATTCTTATTCTGGAAGGTTTTTACATTATATTGTAAAGCATCAAGTAGGGGACACTCTAAGGTGAAGAACAAAAGATTTTAGCTTTGAAGACAATCTACTTATAATTTGATCATCTTGAGGACCTTGTCCCATTGCCCTTGACAGTCAAGTCTGCACTATTTTTATCCACATGATTTTATGCAAGCTTATATAAAAAGGCTATCTGAGCATTTCCAGTAAGATTCACTAAATTTTGCTGAACAATGGTGCAAGTAAATAGATTATTTTCGTGGTAGAGGATGGGGACAGGCACAGCACATGCACTTCAGATATGTATACAAGTGGCCATCACACATTTTTTTTCGTATCTTATGATTTTTATTATCAAATGAGTTTCTAAAAGTTAAAAATTCCATTACAAATTTAGATGTACAGTTTTTATTGAGATAGAATTTGGCAGTGTGGATCTTAAATTTTTCTGAGGACAGTCGTCAGAAACTTCATTTAGGTTGTGATATTCCCTCTTGATCAAATGTGTGGACTCCAGGGAATGTCCTAGCATCCCACCATCACTATCTTCTGTCCATCCCCCTGCTCTTGCTTATGTGATCTGCCCAACCCCTGTAGGGTTGAGACATGATGACTCCTCAAATACATAACAACCACAGTAGAATGGAGAACAGGTAAGTGCCTCATAAACAACACTAACTTACTGTTATCGAAATTCCAGGGAGGGAGAGTTTCTTCCTGGTAAGTCTATTCATCTCAGAGATGACCACAATGTTGGACCTTGAAAAACAAGTGGAATTTCAACTAGTGAAAATACGAAGGTGGGTTTCTGAAAAATCTGGAGCATAAGGCAGTTCCAGAAGTGGAAAAACGCAAAATTTGTATGGCAATTCCTGTGTCTGACTCGAGCACAGGAATCAGGAAAGAAGAATTGGATCATAAAATGTTAAAGGTGAAGGAACTTCAGATGTAATCTGGAAGTTCTAGGGGCTTTTCAGTCCTTTATTTTATGGAAGTATCTTCTAAACAAATTTCAAGCATGCAATCAGTAGGTAAAATCAAAAGTCAGAATTGTGTGGGGAACTAAGCACAATCTGTAGGACTCCGCAAAGCACTGTTTGAAAACCAGTGATCTAACCAACCTCTGTGACGAAAAAGGAAACCCAGAGAAATCAAATTACTAGCTCAAGGTCATTACTAGGATTAGAAATCACTAATCACTTTACCTACTTTGCAGTAATATGTATAACACTATAAATTACCCCAGTTATGTTTTCTGGCAAGGTTCAGAGAAAAGAAGGTAAAATATTATTCAGATACCAATACCACACTTTGATATGAAGAAATTAATAATGTTGGATGGATTTTTAATCTCCAGCTGAATTTTGTTTTATTTAGACTGTTATCTTTATCATTCAGTCTCAGTTTTACTGATGAAAATTATGTTTTAATCTAAAACTAAAAATCAGAAAGAAGACCTGTAGTTACTTAGAGTGCAGCCATGTTGCAGGATTTGGCCTGAGCTGCCAGCTCTGCTCTCTTATACTTCCACACTCAATATATGGGGCGCCATCACGGCTGCACAAGTGTGCAGTCAAAATGCTGTGTCCCTCTCAAAGACATGAAAATGTTTTTTCCCAAATTTGGATTTAATTTGACTGGATATATTAGACACTTTCCACTTAATGTTTACTAAAGTTTTGTGTTGCCAATTCTTGGTAAACCTTTTTTAAAAAAAATTTAGATTAACAAACTAAAAATTACCTTGTATATCAACAAATAAGCAAAATATTACCTATTAGACAATTAAGCATGCATTCTATAAGAATTGCATTGTTCTTAAATTACATGAGATTTTTCCAAAAACAAAACTCTTATCTATAAACTCAATAAATAAATAAATAAATAAATTAGGGATATTTTTCTGTTACATAAATCATAAACTTTTGTAATATGTTTTTCTTTTTTCAAATAGTATGGTATATCCTAACCAATTGAAAGTATCATGAAAAACTACTTTCCTCAAACTAATGCAAACAAACTTAAAAACACTGATGCAATAGTTTTTCAGAAACATAATGTTTATGAAAACCAACCACAGAATATATAAAAATTTAAAAGAATATTTCTTAAAAATTTTTCAGCTTATTGTAAAATCTTCCTTCACATATGGCAGTTAAACAAACAAGAACATTAGTATTTTTCCCTCTTGTGATCCAGTTTCTAATAAACGAAATGTGTGTTCAACAAATAAGTACTCATGCACAGCACAGCTGTTTGTTTACACAAGACACACACGCACACACACACAGTAAAATAATATTCAAATCAAGTGAGAGAATCTTGGTAATGATGAAGCCTTGATATTAATTTCTAGACTCCCTTTCTCTCTGATGATTTACTGTGTCGTGAGTAAATGTATGGCTCTAAATACAGTCTCCCCCAGTACAAATACTGGCTCTGCTGAAAAATTTCCAGAGGAGACTACTAAAAAAACAATCCTCTCCTAAACATAGAGGATCGATTACTCTTGATCCCATAAAATCTGCATTTGAAAATAGCATTATCAGCTAAATATGCAAAATATAAAAAGTCTGATTGGCACCATGCACAGAACATTTTTTAGGTGTAATCCACTGGCTGTTCAAGAGCAATTATTTCTATTCCTTTAGATAAAACAATCATTTGCCTTCATCTATGAGAAAGCAAAGCTAAGAAAGATCATCTAAGAAGCTGATCTATCACTAAGGGTTGTAATTTGGTCAAAGATGATTTAGAGAGTTCTATTTGAAAAGAGAATACTGTGCTTAACAGTTATCGAGAGCCAATTCTGTGCCAGGCATTTTGCAAGGGCCTTTTCTCATTTAATCCACATCTTATAAGGTATGTGTTACCATCTCCAGTTTTACAGATGAGAAAGCTGAGACTAAAAAAAGGTACAGTAACTTGAGCAAAGACATGGTACTACTGACAAAGCCAAAATTCTAATCTAAATTTATCTTATATCAAAATGTACCACATCACAATTTGGCACTCGAGTCTAACAAACCAATTTCTTCCATTTTGGGGGTAGAGTCACAGCTCCTGTGTTCCCAGACTGTACAAATATCACTTGCTTTGCTATGAGTTTCACTGTCTTCATTGAAAGAAAAACATTTGTTAGACTACTCATTGTACAAAGCCCTGGATTTTAGAATCCATATAACAAAAGGTTTTAGAGTTGAAGAATGCCTGTAGAATTATGATAGAGTTCTCACATCCATGATTTCCCTTTCCCTTAAAAAGTGTTCATCCTTTTGTCCCCAGAATTACTTGAATTTCAGTGCATATTCTCACGAATCATGAGAACTTGTTTTTTTTTTTTTTTTTTTTTGTTGTTGTTGTTTTATAACGGTGCAAATAAAACAAAGAAATGCAAGAAGATCTAGCAGAATAATGAAACCTGGATTTTTCGTTTTACTTAACTTGTATGTGGATCCTCTTTTAAACGTTTACATGGAAAATAAATGTTTCTCTTGTGTGAATATCCATTGCAGTTCTGCTCCCCAAACATGTGTTTCCAAATTTGCTCACCTAAAAATTAACTGTTCTTCAACTCTTGTTCATATAAAGATATTGAAGGATTTGATCCTAAATATAGAGGGTTCAATAGACAATGGTACTGATAATATAACATAAATCACTCTCCACTGTGTGATTTTAACACTAAAAACTCCATGGTTCAAAAACTTAACATAAGGATCTTTTCAAAATTTATTGGTAGGCTCTAATCTCAGGGAACACATGTATACATCATGTCAAATGGTTTCCTTTTGAATTTCAGGATAATCCAAAAAAACCCAAAATATTTAAGATTCTGAAACCAAAACTGGTAAGTGCTTCTATTTCACCCCTACAAATTCTACTAAAGGTGTTATCAAGTAAAATTGACAAGATGATGATAAAACAAGGAGTTTGAGGGGGGTTAATTAATTCTAAAGCCAAATACTCAGTCTTCAGTTTTATTTTGAAAATAGATAAGTAAACCAGATTATCAAACACTACATTAAATGAAACTATGCTTAGTTTTCAAATTGAATCTACTCATAAATATTAGAAATACTAATATTTGCTGAGAGGGGAAACTTACTCCTTACTCCTGATGTTTCTTTCTGTGAAACTGGAGCTGTCTCCTGTCCTCCCCATCTATTCACCTGGCCCTAGAGGATACAAACAGACTTATCCATTCGGCAAATTTTGGAAGATTAAACTGGATGCACAGCTCTGCCCAGCCCCTCTTTCTTTGGGGAGCAAGTATCATGCAAGGTCCCTCAGAAGGCTACACAGACAGGAATTCCTACCTTTGAACTCTCGATAAAATATTACATCAATAATCTTCAGCACATGCAAAAACAAAACAAAAACAAATTTTAAATACTATGCTTGAAGTATGTTATCTCCTCACAAATGCTGAATAACATAATGGTTAATTCTGCCAATAGGTTTAGCCTAAAAAGTGTAAAAAGAAACATAGGCCTGATATTGAATAGTTGATAGTAAGATAAACACTCAAACTCAGAAGTTCAACAATTTACATTAGAAATCAAAAGTAAATTAGAAAGTTACATACAAATTGCCAGTTAGATACCCTCAACATATGTTTTAGTACCCTCTCTACAATAAAAAAATTGTACTTCTATAGTTTATTGTAAATTAAAAGTAAGACTAGGAACTGGGAATTTTCTTCTTGGCACTTTAAAATAAAAACAATGAATGAATAAATAAAAAACCTCATTTGAACCTGTAGGTCTTCAGTGCTCATCAATATAACTGATCCATGAGCCATTAGTGGGTCATAAAATAAGAAAGCTCAATAAAATAATCATAACCTCACATGTTTATTTAGTTCTGAGACTTAAATGATGGACCTTTGTACCTGCCCATGCCTAGAGACAGTTTCATCATGCACACGCACACACACACACACACACACACACACACACACACACACACGAAAACTTAAAAACACACTTAGGCTCATGTTCTTTCTTTCTCTTGATTATACAGATTCACAAACCCACGTGTTCATGCGACAACATCTAACATGCTATCATAAATTTCCTTTAATAACAACAAAGGGGTATTGTTTAATTTTCTTTTAAAAATAAATAACAAGCCATGTTTTTTAAATTTTTGTCACAATTATTATTATTTATAATTTTTTATTTATGAATTTCTTCTTGAATGTAAGGTAAATGGAAAGCAAGACAAACAAAAAAAAGAGCTAACTAATGTGGATGTATTTCAGCTCTTTGTATAATTAGATTTCTAGCTTTCTGAAATTGTTTCATCATTATAAAATTCATTTTAAGTAGTTTTTAAGAACAAAAAATCCAAAACTTTCAATCTTCTTTCTAACTTCCTAATATGGAGAATGGCCAAACTTATATAACATCTCAACTGGTCATAGTTTATTAAATAAACTTAAGATGAATAAAGACTATGCCTAATATACTTCATAAGATGAAGAATGGCCAAACATATAACTCCTCAACTGATAATAGTTTATTAAACAAACTTAGGGTGAATAAAGACTATACCTCTTACATAGACTATGTTTTCACACATATAAAAAGTCTCTTGTTACTAATGCCAAAGTAGTAAGCTAATGCCACATGGCTGATTAAATCAATCTGGCTCTAATAAATCTTCAGCTTAAAGAAAGAAATGTTTATTAATTCTGTCTGTCTTTAAGTTTGTGTTATCTACAACCAATATCCCTACCATCTTCTCTGGTCTTAATTGCTAGATTTTAGGGGAAAGGGAGTCTCTTCCCTCCAAAGTAATCTCTTTAACTAGGATTTTGATGCCTTTTCTAGATGCTTTTCTATCTACGTCTAGAGTGCTCTATTGACTATCTCTGGTTAACCACGAAAATTCTCACTTCCTTCCTATCTTAACAAAAGCCTTCTCCTAACTATTATCCTACTTTTTTTTTTCTCAGATGGCAGTTCTAAGAAACTGTTTACGATTTGGTCTTCATTTCATCATCACCCACTCAATTTTTTTTAACCTCATTCTGCCCCAACCATGCCCCCAGAACTGGTTTTCTCTCTCAGTTGTCGCCAATGGAGACCACAACTTCCTTATCCAGTGCTACCTCTTTTGCATAGTTCTCTATCTGGTCTCCCCAATCCCAATACAATTTATTTGTTCCTAACAGATTAATCTTTCTAATCTTTCTAACATGTAGTTTTGTTTAATATCTTTAGTATGGAGGGTGGAGAAGGTGAGACAGCGAAGAGGATCCTAAATGGTTCTTCAATACCTGAAGAGACAGAGGGATTCTTCTTTCCCTGGATAGACTTTAACTTAATCTCACTATTCTCTTTACCTCTGAATAGCAAAACTATTAAACTCAGTGTTTTTCCACAAAGCATTCACATGCCTGTTTCAAACTTTAGTATTCCCTTTTTCTAAAACGGTATTTTTCAAATATTTTTAACTGTGACCTACAGTTAGATACATTTTAAACTGTGACCAAGTATACATATAATCATGATTCATATGTGTTTTGTTTATGTCTGTATCACATATGAATCTAGACAAATTTCTTGACATGACACTGTAACTTTCTATATGCAAATCATGACCCACTAAGCTTATTCTATTCAGTAATAAGTTTTGAATTCTTTCATTCACCATATAACAAAGAGCAACTTAGTTTAAACATTCTGATCTAGATTTTCTAAATTCTTGCCCTATTCTAAGACTGGTTCAATTATACAGCTGATTTAGTCACGCATTTAATTTGAAAAACACGTATTAATTCCCTACTGGAAGTCAGACAAGTCTGTATGCATTGGGAATAAAATGATCATGAGCAGAACAAAGAAGTCCTTGACCTCTGGAGTTTGTGCTATCCCTTTCCACCAAAATGATAATCTTCCATGCTCTTCTTGAATTATTTACCTATTTCACCCATGTCACAGTTACATCATGCTACTTTATATCTCCTCATCTATCGTATGTGAAGTTCCATCTGCACAAATAGACTATGATATGTTTTAAGAGAAGAGTCTAAATTGTATTTATTTGCACTCTGTACCTTCACTTAGTGAGAATCACGATAGGATAAAGGCAAAATACAACTGAACTCCAGCCCTAGCTCACTACTTACCAGCTTTGTCAGCTTAGGCAAGTCGCTCAACTTCTCTCGAACTCAGTTTCTTCATCTGTATGATGAGAGAGTTGGGCTGCATTAGTGGTTTTTAAATTCTGCTGCACAAAGTTTTCAGGATTCCATGGAGGTCTTAAAGCACAACCGAAACGGGTCTTCACTCAAAACGACAGCAGGAGCTTGGATCCCTATCTCCTGCTTCAATTGAAGGTTACAATTTCGTTTGAAAAAAAGAATCTCTATGCTAAACGCTTTTTCATTGATCAGATCCCAAGATCTTGCAATCATGTTCCTCCCCTTCTCCACCATGGGAAGTTGAGGTGGGAGGAAGAATCGAGCAGGAAGAAATGAAGTAGGGAAGAGTCACAGTAGGAGGGAGAAAGGAAAGAAAGAAAGAAGAAAAAACTTTTTTAACAGAGTATATTAATATGTGTTAAGAACTATGATAGAATCAGCATATATGTTATCTTACTTTTCAATAGCCTTACAAGATAGGCATTATTAAGCCCATTTTGCCTATAGGAAAATGAAGCTCAGAGGATTAGATAACTTGATTTAGTTCTATGATTAAGAATCATTGTGACCAAGGTCTGCTCTTTTCCCATTATCTCAAGCTGCCCTCAAAAGAACCTAATGTGGACATTACATTTGCTCCTTTCATTTTTGCCATATTTCTCCTGACTTTTTTTCTCACAACTTTTGAGAATATATTTCAGTATTAGTCTTACTTGCCAATTAGGAAACCAAGGTTCAGAGAAGTGAAAATGATCTCCCCAATGTCAAAGTAATTCAATGAGGCAAGGATGGAATTAAATACCTGAATTCATATTCTGTGCTCTTCCACCACACCCAACTGCCTCCTTTAAAAGAAAAATAGAGAAATGGGGAAACATAAGGGAAAAGGAGGTAGAAGGTATGGGACAGGTTGGACAATTATAAGAATTCCACCACTTACTTCAGAGGGCTATTGAGTCAAATGAGATAATCTAATGGAAAGCACCTTGAAAAATCTGAAACCTTGTATCAACAAAAGGCATTATTATTAACGATTCAGACTACACTGAAGATGTCATTTTATATTTTTGTGAAATTCTGTGTAGTAATAGCAAATATAAAAGAGCTATGTAATGAATTAATTGCTTGGACATACTGCAGAAACTCATATAGAAGGACGACAATCTGACACTCTTGAGATTATGTACAGAGTTGGTTACTTATGTCTGCTTTCTGTTCATGATATACAGTTCCTACCGGCAGTAGAATAATTCAAATTTTCAATTTTTCTTGGATTTCATCACAAACTCAATCAAAAGCATGAAAGTCAGTATTTTAATATCCTTACACCATGTGAAAAATAATAGTATGCTCTACTACCTGAACTCTGAAAGCATTTTTTATTTTGATTGTCTTCCCATTATAGTGAGAGATTGTCAGGACTTTATCAGGAAAATCATCCAAACAAACCAGGACATTATTAAGGTTCCAGCAGTGCAGTAACTCACTGAATGCATGAGTGATTAAAAGCTATACAGTTGTGACAAGGAGCATAAGGAGATCAGACAAAGGAGTTACATGTCTTTAAAAGAAGGAAAAAGAGAGTAGAATGATTTAACCCCTATATCTCTTACCAGCGCTAAAGCCACAGCATTATCTGATCAATATTGAAAGCCTTCTGTGACTGGATTCCCTATACCAAATAATCTCCAAAGGTCACAGCACTGGAAAATGGGATTAACACATTAGAGCATAATTATTGCCTTGACACACTGTGAGGATTCCAAAAAAATGATATTTAATATAGCAAGATGCCCTCGTATTAGTAAAATGCTACTTATTTTGTAAATTGCCACTGATTATAGTTACACTTTATTGGTTCATTAAATTATTTTGGTTCTAGAACCATATTTTCTTTTCATTTAGCATTCAGAAAATTGTAAATTAAATGTTTCCTATTTGCCAGACATTGTAGTGAGCACTGGAAATAGGATATAAACTCAGAAAAGATGCTCCTTGGAGGAATGCACCATCCAGGGTAGAAAAGAAACAACTAAATTAATGTTTTAGTAGAATATTAATTGAAAGAATGCCTACGTCATATCATTAGATGAAATAATTGTACCTTAAAAACAAACATATTACCTACCAAAACGCTAACTGAATTCTCTTAAGCAAAGGAGAACAATGATTACTACAGATTGTATTTTCTTCTTTACATCTTATATGCCTTCTGATATTTATAAGGGTCTTTTACTGCTGTTATAATCCAATGCAAAGAATCCATGAAATAAATTCTTTAATGGGTAGTTGGGCAGAATGCTGTGAGAACTCTAAGAGAAGGCCACTGATGTCACGTTAGACACAGGAAAGGCCTGAGTGCGAAGGTGACACCTGAGCTGTCCCTGGAAGATGACTCAGGATTTACTGAGTGGGTGATATTTAAGGGAGTGAGAGAATCGTCTGAAGAGCAATGAGCTTTGCAGTAAGCATTCCATGTAGTTACAGAGGTGGATGGGGGAGAGAAGATAGAAGCTGCAGGTTCCCTAGGAGAGAAAATCATGAGGCCAGACTGTAAAGGGCTTTAGGTACCATCCTGAAGACACTTGGATTTTATCCCACAGTGCATGGAAAGCCAGGGCCTCAGCCTCTGAGGCTCTAAACATGGACACTTCCAGATTTCTTTCTTTATAAGGTCTCTCTACCTGCTGAGGTTATGAGGTAAAACTCTTGGTTAAAAAGGAAAACTCTTACTGGAATGAAAACTGAGTATGGGGATTTGGGAGTTACATTGAGTTGGAACTGACAGGATGTGTTCACCAGCTGGGTATAAGGATGAGAAAGAAGGAAAACTTGAGAATACCCTGAAGAGATTTGATGATAGAAAATTAAAGGATGGCAGGTTTAGGGTAAATGAAAAATTAGTAAAATGACTGGTGCATATGAAGAGTGAAGTGCCTGTGCAATCTTCATTGAGCAGTTTGAAGCCCAGCTCTGATACTCAGCACAGAGAGTAAGGTCCTTTTCCCACTGGTTTTCACCACTACTAAAGTAAAGTAACTAATGAGGAAACATGAGCAAGTAAATGAGTAACCTTATTAATGCAATAAGTGAAACCCTTTAAAAAAAATTGATGAGGCTTCTGTTAATGGCAAAACAAAAAACTCAGGACAGCAAGAATACCTATACTTATATCCATACACATTCCTTCCGATATAGATTGGATTATCGTCCCAATTGTTCAGTTCCTTGTACTAGGATTATATATCCACACCCTGGGTTATGTAATTTTACAGTACCTCCTATCCCACTAATGCTGGCCTTGGCCATAAAACTGCTTTGACTAATGGAATGTTAGTGGACATGATGTCGTGGCCCGCATGCCTTGGCTTTCTCTCTTGTGCACCTGTGATCCGTCACAAAAACAATTTGCCAATGTCTCCACTGCTCCTTCAGCCTGTACCTGAAACCTAAAACCCAATCAGAAGCCTAATAGTGTATGTAGATCCAGAGGAGCCAAGCCTAGATCAGCCAAATTACAGCCCTGTGAGTATAAAAACAAGTAAAAACATCGGCAAGCCAATGAGAGTTTTATGTCTTTTTTATTATTATGCAACATTATTACAGCAATAGCTGACTAATACAGCTTTTTTTCTTTTTTAACCTCGGAGTAAAGAAAAGACTTGTTTTTTTGTTTTTCTCTTCCCTCAAGACTGTGGTTTTCCATAAAATCCTAATTCACTCATCTTAACTTACTTTCCAGATTATCGGGAGGTGATAACAAGGCTACCATATTAGGAAGCAATTATTAACGAGTAAAAATACTTTTAGCATTGGAACACTCTAAATATATCTCTTGTTGACTTTCAATTCACAAAATAAATATACATTGGGAGATGCAGGTTAAAACAGGGTTCTTGGGAAATTCTTAAGTCACCGCTGCAGAACTCCAAGTGTGGAAGAAAAGAGAAGGACCAAAGAAGGAGCCCTCCCTGGAGAACATCAGCATTTAATTGGCTGAGAGAAAAGAAATCAATGAAAAAGGCTAAAAAGAAATGATCACAGAAAGGTAGATATACAACCAGAAAAATTACAATATAGAAATAAATGGAGAAAACAGTGCAAAAGATTGGAATAATAGAATATTTAAATGTCATTCCCTTTTAACTATCATTTCTCTCAGGCATCTAACCCAAAGATAAAATTATCTGTATGGAAAGGAATATATGTGTGTGTGTACACATATATACGAAGTGTCTTCAAAAAGTTCGTGGGAAATGTGTACTATGAAAAACCTATGCATGGATTTCAAAATTTTTCTGGACCAAGATAAATGTGCACTAACTTGTTACAACAAGTCAGAACAGGATCTGGTTTGAGGCACTAAGAAGGATAAAATATCAACTTGAAAAGATTCCTTACCAATATGAATTCTATCAAAATTGAAGAAAGAAAAAACACCAAATTTATGATGAAGCTTGGGTGGAAGAACGGTGAGATCACTGATAGTTTGCAAAAAGTTTACAGGGACAATCCCTGCCCCTCACCCAAATCAGCAGTATACCAATGGATAACTCATTTTAAGAAGGAAAGAGATGATGCTGTAGGTAAAGCCCACGGGTGCAGACCATCCACATCAATTTGAGAAGAAAAAATTAATCTTGTTCATGCCTTAACTGACGAGAACCAATGATTAAGAGAAGAAATAACAGCCAACACCATGGACACCTTAGTTGGCCCAGCTTACACTATTTTGACTGAAATTAAATTTGATCAAACTTTCTGCTCAATGGGTGCCAAAACTGTTGTGCCTAGATCAGCTGCAGACAAGAGCAGAGCTTTCAGTGGACATTTTAAACAATTGATATCAAGATCCTGAAGCATTTCTTCAGAAGATGAAACATAGCTTTACCAGTATGATCCTGAACACAAAACACAGTCAAAGCAATGGTGGAAGTGGTCCAGCCAAAGCAAAAGCAGCCCATTCAAGAACAAAGATTATGGCAACAGATGTAGGGGTCACTCAAGGTATTTTGCTTGTTGACTTTCTAGAAAGACAAAGAACGATAATATCTGCTTATTATGAGAGTGTTGTTTGGCCAAAGTTTTAGCAGAAAACCTCCAGGGAAGGCTTTACCAGAGAGTCTTTCTCTACCAGGACAATGTTCCTGTTCATTCCTCTCATCAAACAAGGGCAATTTTGCGAGAGTATTGACGGGAAATCATCAGGCATCCACCTTACAGTCCTGATTTGGTCACTTCTGACTTCTTTTTGTTTTGTAATCTTAAACAATCTTTAAAGGACACCTATTTTTCTTCAGTTAATAAAATATAAAAGATTGTATTGACATGGCTAAATTCCCAGGACCCTCAGTTTTTTAAGGATTAACTAAATGGCTGTATCATCACTTACACAAGTGTCTTGAAGTAGGTGGAGTGTATGTTGAGAAATAAAGTTTATATTTTTATTTTTATATTTTAATTCCATTTTTTCCCACAAACTTTTTCATGTATGTATATGCACATGAGGAGACTTCCCAAAGTTCATGGAAAAATAGAATTAAAAGATAATATAAATCTTTCCATGAACATTTTGAATGTGTGTGTGTGTGTGTGTGTGTGTGTGTGTGTGTGTGTGTACAGTTGTCCCTTGGTATCCATGAAGGATTGGTTACAGGATCTACTGCAGATACCAAAATCCGAAGATGCTCAAGTCCCTGACATAAAAAAGTTTAATATTTGCATGTAACATACCCACATTCTCCCATATATATTAAATCACCACTAGATTACTTACAATACCTAATACAATGTAAATACTGTGTAAGTAGTTGTTATACTGTATTGTTTATTAAGTAATGAAAAGAAAAAAGTCTGTAAACGCTCAGTTTTTTTTTCTCTAATATTTTATTCTCTAATATTTTTGATCCATGGCTGGTTGAATCCATGGATATGAACGGATACGGAGGGCCGACTCTATATATGACAACACTATAATAACAAGGAACCAATCTATAACGGTAAGCAGATTCTTAAGATTTAGTGTGAATGTAAGTCGCCTACAACATTTGCAACTAATGCAGATTACACAAATCCACCCCAGTAACTCAGATTCAGTGGTCTGGATTGGGACTCAGTATTGTCAGTTTTAACAGTGCACAGGGGTGGATATGATAAAAATTTTCTAGGAATGACATTTCAAAATATGCTGACTTCTGGATGTCTAAAAGGAGGAAGCGAAAAATGTGGATGGATGAAAATTTGTGATCTCAGTGTGCTGTTTTCTAATATAAGATTTCAGAAGTGACCTGTGAGTGCTGGATAATAACAGGTTCAGTATGTGGCCACTCCAATGAAATGGAGTTTGGGAGGAGGGTAGTGATAAGGAGAGAGTTTGGGTAAAATGCTTAGCACATAATGAGCACTCACACATTTCTTGAATAAATAAATGAATGCTTTAGTAAAGAAACTTTCTCAGGAAGGTATGTGATTGGAGCATAGATCTAGGAGTCATTTTAATTCAAGAAAATGAATTAGAATGTACTGGAAGAACATGTAAGGATAAAAATATTCTAAAGGACTTTTTAATTTAAAAAAGTGAAAAAGAGAGTGTCAAAACAAAGACAAAAGAAAGAATGGTCAACAAAATCAAGCAAAACCAAAAAAGTGAATTTTCACATAAAGAATGCCATACAAAGTTCATGAAAAGATTTGTGTTGTCTTTTAATTCTATTTTTTCCATGTACTTTTTGAAGTACCCTCATATAAGGTAAAATTTAGCAGAGTAGTCTATTAAGATAAACTGTATTAATAAAATAAAATCCATATAAATGTATTTGACTATTACGAGGGCATCTGAGAAAAAGTTGTTCCAGAAGAAAGTTGGAGGACAAAGTGGCAGTCATCCTTGGTGACAGACATGAGGAAAGAGAGAAGGTATTAACCACATAATCTCTGAGAAAAGGAAAAGGAAATTTTAGTATGAATGTAAAGAAACAGAAGTCTAGCATTGAGAAGCTAGATGATGTGTTTAAACCTATTTGAGAGATCTCTACTTGAGAATCCTTTAAAGTGACTAAATAACAGACACTAAAATCTGATAGCAAAGAAAAAAGAAGCTATTTAAATACTGGCCATTTCCTGATTTTTATACATATTCACTTTGTATACTTTATTTCATCAGATGCACACACACACATACCATAACTAGGAAGCAACAAGGACTTGAAGTAAACTATCTCATTCTATTATCCCAGGCTGTTTCCTATGTTTTTTTTTTTTTTAAAAATGGGAATTCCAGAAAGGGTTAGAAGTAGAATAAGTGAATGAAGGGTTGAGTTGTTAGGAAAGAAAATAAGTTCAACTTTGAAACTTACATCCTGCTTTAGTTTGGGTATATTTTCTAGAGTTTTGGTTGATTAATTTTTTCTCTCCCATTTTTAATTTTCATTTTCTGGTTCTTATTTTCACTAGTTCCTGGATTAGTTTTCTCTGTCTTTTGTCTTTGATTTTATATTTTTGTTCTCTTTCTATTTTCTCTCTTTGACATAAGAAATATTTTTATTGATTACTTTTTTAGGCTTCTAGTACATTTTATGTTTTGATTATTATACGTTTAATTTCTAAGACTCCTTTCTAGTTGTATAATTATTTCTAT
Organism: Cynocephalus volans; assembly: GCF_027409185.1. NCBI lineage: Eukaryota > Metazoa > Chordata > Mammalia > Dermoptera > Cynocephalidae > Cynocephalus > Cynocephalus volans. Next base: position 31,800,224 of record NC_084474.1, on the reverse strand, counting down.
ATTTATTTAAATTTTTGGAAACTATAAAATGTACCATACACTCATAAAAGCAGATAAAATATTATCTTCAAGGTTGTCTTGGCTATCCTTGTCCAAATCTTTGATTAGCAAATAGATGCTTAGAATGAGCTTACTAATTTTCACTAAAAATAATGCTTGAATTTTTGTTGGAAATGCTATGATTTTATTGATTAATTTTTGAAGAGTTGACAACCTTGTTATATTGAGTCATCTAATTCATGAACATGATATATCCCTCTATTTACATTATTTTCAACTTTGGAATTTTCTGCATGGAAACATATGTACACACATATACGTATATGTGTGTATATGTATATGTATGTATATATGCATACGTGTGTGTGTGTATATACACAAGTATTTTGTATAAGCATATCTATATGAGGCTGTCTGAAGGCTCTCATGATATCTCATTCCCTTCTTGTCACCATTCCTGACGGTCGACAAACACCAAAGCTCCAATTAGGATAGACAAGGTGGCTATCTGCTTTATTTCCAGATGCCTTGGGAATTTCAGGGAGACTCCGTTGTATCTCTGTTCTACTCTAATCCAGCCAGATATTAGAAAATAAGGTTTATCATCCCTATACAATTCTTCATTTATTTTCCTCTCCCAACATATTCTCCTGTCCTTTCTATTTGCACCCCATTGATGAACCTCTGTCCACACTTTGATGATACCTTTTGAACTTACGAGACATGATTCTGGAATATTTGTTCCCTGGTGTTTTCCTGAAAACTGCTTCAGCGATCATGGAAGCCTCATATATATCCCTTGGTCTAAACAGGAAGAGCAGGTGGGTAGTCATAGGTAGAAGGTAAACCAATGGCTAATATATCAAATTACTAATATACAGCTTGATGGGCTCTTGAAAATTGAGATAACAATAAATATACAATTTGAGATTCTGATTTATTTTAAAAAATGATTTTTAAAAGGCTGACACAGGATTCATTTCCCATAAAACTACTAGTTGTACACTTATAGTAGTAAAAAACAATACAGAAAACTACATCTTAAAAAATTAAGTACCTAACATGGAATGAGAAAAAGCCATCAGCATGCTAATAAATTAATTCAAATGACTAAATTTAAGAGACATTATAAACAAACAAACAAACAAACAAAGCAGTCATTGAATGCCAGAGGGGGAAAAAAGAAAGAGAATATTGAGCAGCAGAATATTATTTAATAAATAAAAATAAGGCCTACAAAACATTTTGCATATTTAGAAAATAAAATTTTTGCAAGTTCATTATCAGACATTACTTATAACATCTGAGTTCAGAATGTCGTATGTTGTATGCCTTCTCTAACCTTGTTACTTTCTAAAAATGAGGGAGAAGAAATAAGGATTTGTTGAACACCTACCAGCAAAGTGTTTAAATACGTTTCCATTTGTTCTGAGGAATAAAATTTGGTATAGCTCACCACCACATCAACTCTAAAGAGAGTACACTAAGAGATCTGTCTGAGATTATACAGTTAATAAATGATGAAGCAACAATTTTTCTGGATTCAAAGCTACTTCTATTATATTATAATACTATAGTTATTTTGTCATAATTAATCTCAGGGATTATATTTTTGATCTATAATATCTGTAATATCACCCTACCAATGGTGCACTAATGCCTGGAAGCTATGAATGTTACCTTACATGCCAAATTGTGACTTTGCAGATGTGATTAAAGATCTTAAAATAGAGAGATTTTCCTGAACTATCTGGGCAGGCCTGATGTAATCACAAGAGATGGGACAGAGAATCAGAAAAATCAGCAATGGAGATGTGTGGGAAAAGCAGACGTGTGGGAAAAAGCAGACATGTGGTTGATGGGATTGTTGGCTTTGAGGATGGAATATGGACAAAGGGGCCAAGCAATGGAGGAAGACTGTGGAAGCTGGAAAGGGAAAGGAAAAAGATTTTCTCCCAGAGTCTCCAGAGGAATGCAGCCCTGCTGACACCTTAATATTAGCCCAATCAGACCCCTTTTGGACCGTAACCTCCAGAGCTGTGACATAATAAATTTGTTTTGTTTCAGGACACTCAATTTGCAGTAATGTCACATCAAAAATAGGAAACTAATTCACAATCTGCTTCAGAATCCAGAAGACCCAGGCTTAAGTCTTTCTCCTGCGTGATTTGGGGCAAGAACTTTAACCACTATGAACCTCTGTTTGTGTACCTGCAAAGTTGAAATCATAAAAACAACTATTCAGACAAGTGTGGTGATCATTAACCTATAGTAAGAGCTCATTAAAGCCTAGATGTTGTTATTATTTGGTACTAGTTATAGAAAAGAAATTAAATAAAATTTGTAAAAAATGATGAAGATTATTTTCTGCTTCAAAACCCCAAGGTTGGTTAACCAGTGATCCTTCATAAAATATTGGCTACAAGTTGAGATATGAAGAGGGAAACCTGCTCCAATATTGAAACCACTTCATGATTTGAGCTCGTTCACTTCACTCTTTAATATCTAGCCTCTTTGGGGAAGAGGCAATATCCTTGACTGGCTATAAATCTATAAGTGTAGTTGCTTTTATGGCTCTGAATGCAATAGAACCTAAGTAAATACTGATAAGTTCTCTATTCTTCTGAAAAGTTTCCACCCACATAATATTGTCCTATCAGTGGAAATCCCCACAGTTTTGATAAGAATGAAGGCAAGAACTCTTTTATATATAACACTTGTCAATTAGAATCAGAACAGCATTCATCATTTTGTTGGAAAGCCTATAAGTTTTTTAAAAACTCACTTGAAGTGTATAATGAAATTTTACCCTTCTTGTTTTTGAGCACCTGCAGCTGGTTTGGGAGGTTAATGTTGGCTTTCAAGTTTATTTTTTCCAAGCATCCTTTTTCATAGTTTGCATTTATTGATTAAATGCTTAGCTGAATTAAAAGAAATAAGTATTTCCAGTCACCACAGCCTGAAATAGAACTGAAAATCACATCCATCTTTTCAGTATAGGGATAGGTGCTAGCTTCATTAACTATGCCTATAGAAAACTATATTAACTCTTTCAAAACACTTGTTTACTAGTCATTTTCAGGAATTCTGTGTACACTGTACTTAAAGAGTTTTATTTTTTTTTCCAGAAGCTATTTATTGATTTAAGATTTCTGTACACAGGATCATAACACAGCAGGAGTTAATTAGTATCCATGAGGCTTCACAACCAGGTGAATCCTTTCAGAAAACCATGATCATTCTAAAAGTATAAAATATGACTAAAGAGAAATGATTTGCTACATAACTCTCCCTATTCCATGGTGTATTTTCTTCTTCAGTATGTGAATTACATTAAGTCACAACTTACGTTATTTGAAAAACAACTCCTTTTGTCATTGTGCACAGTCCAGAAATAGGGAGTTTTTCTAGATGACTAGCATTCTGAAGATAAGTGTCTGTCTTGGTGCCATCGGACCCTGATGTGTCTGAATGTGTCTGGATAACAGCAGTGGATAGGAGCTACAGATAAACAAATATATGATTAAATACATAAATGAACAGACATTTCTGGAATAAATATGTATATGAATTAGTTCCTGTGTTTCATATGAGGATGTAGCAGACTGTGCTAATATGAAGCTAAAGTACACAGGTCATTTATAAATACAAATGTAAAAGCAACATTACAGGGTCAAGACTAGAATGAATCTTCTATTATCCAGAATCCTATCACCCAACAAATCAACTATCTTTTTATTTACGCTTCTATTGATTTCCTGATCATGTATTGTATAGTATATTTGTCTAGCACACCGAAGTCAGAATTTTTTTACATACTGAGAAAAATTCAGCCACAAGTTTAAAATTCTGCACATACATTAGGCTTTACTTTCTTGATAGATCACATCTGATGTCTACTTCCAAAAAACTTGTGACACTTCCGGTATTATTATTTGGCCTGCATTCTATTTAATTTTATGAATGTTTTATTTACCTAGTTAGTAGAAAGTTTCTTCCCACTTGGGAATAGAAATTACATCTTTTAAGATCTTTGTAGTAATAGAATTGCATCTGCCTGGAAGGGAGTGATAAATAGGTAGACAGACATCTGTTGAATGAATGTTGAATAAATGCAGTCATTGTAAGAAAATACAAAACGGATGGGTAAAAAGCTTTTAAATGCCTAATATTTTATATTGTATTTTGAATGTCATTGTAACATCTCGTTTCATAATCTTTGTCACCTGAGGTGAAAACTGTTACTAATCAGCATGTTTTCATTAATATCATATCTATTAAATAGTAAGGTATCAAAAAGTCATTAGAAAAATAAAAGAGCGAGAGAGAATCATTATTCTCTTTAGTTTCACTTCGATTTAAAAAGCATATGTAAGATGAAAGCTATGTCATCTATGACTTAACTATGACTCCACTTATGATGTTGAAGCACCATGAACTCTGCCCCTGAATGCCAACCTGCAAGTGGAGGTTACCACTTCTTCACCCAAGGATATAAATTCAATTCAATCAATGTATCACCTGTATCAGACATTCAGGAAACAAAGAAATTAAGAAGACACAATTCCTGTCTTCAAGGAGTTTATAGGACAGTGGGGATATTTTAATTTTTTTTTTAATGGTCAAAGTCAAAACAGGCTTTTGTTTGTTTGTTATTGTTGTTGTTTGCATAGAAATCATGAAAATTGGACCCCTGCTTCCTTTGAGAAAATGAAGCCCTTGAAAATCAGTCTGAGTGTCTCTTTGTTTTCATTTTGACAGCTATTCCCCCATGGCTAGTAGATAAAGGTTAGACCATTAAATACAAACAGTAATTTCTTGTCTCCTGATCATATTCTTTCTTCCCCATGTCCTCAGGTGAGTTTTACATTTTCCTCCCATTTTTAATCCAAAACTTGGTCTTTTTATTTTATTTTTTAATTGTCTTGTAATAACTGTACGTATTGCTGGGATACAGAGTAATATTCTGATACATGTCTACACTGTGTGATGATCAAATCAGGGTAATTAGCATTTCCATCACCACAAACATTTATCATTTCTTTGTGATGGGAACATTTGAACCCCTCTCTTCTAGCCATTTGAAAATATACAATATTTATTGCTAATTGTAGACACCTAGCTCTACTATAGAATACTAGAATTCATTCTTCCTATCTAGCTGTAATTCTGTATTTGTTAACCAACCTCTCCCTATCTCCTCGCCCTCCTAGCCTCCAGTAACCACAATTCTACTCATATTTAACCCTATCTCACATATCTATATACACATTAACTCCATAAGCTTATGTACAAAAGGAGCAGCTACTATTATCATTACCTCCTAAATTTATATGTCTAATTCTAACCATCTATCAGTGAGAATAGTCAGATAGATTCATGTTTTAATTCTGGCTCTGTTACTTGCTGTCTCATTCTGGACAACTTCAGTTTTTTTATTTAAATAATGGTGCTAAAAAGATTTGCTTCAGAGATATAGAGAGGGATAGGCATAATGTATGGTCACAGTGGGCACCAACCTCCCTATCTTAAGTCCAAGACCGAGGATCGTATAAAGCTACCTGCCAAGTCAAGGTACTACTTGACTGTACCAAATAAGAAGCGAGGTGCCTGGAGTGTTAATGTGCATCTTCATCTTCTCACCGTCTCTTAGATGATGTGGACTGTAAAAGGCATAGTTCTTCACCATGAAAACTGATGTGTATGGGTTCTCTTTACAAGTGTATGGTAGAATTGTCTATGGCTGTAATATGAAGCCTTAGAATCTGTTCTGCATATGTCATATGCTTGGTGAATGGCTGAATTAATTAGTTAATGGATCATTTCTGGATATATTAGAGATTTAGTAAATATTTAAACAAATTAACTAGTTAGAATATTCCTTATTCTGAATGGCTTTAATATAGAGGGTTAATTTTATCATCCTCTGAAGCTATGGATAGATTTTGGTTGCTGTCTGAAAGACTTTCATTCTTATAGTTTCTAAGAAAATATTTGAGTTAATTCTTTTCATTTAAAAATAAAATAAATTAGGCCTAAAAAAGGACCAGACAAGATACAACATCAAATATAAACTTGAAATGAGAACTAAATAATCCAATAGCACAGAAAGAGTTATATTTTTCAGATGACCTGGCTTTCAAGGAAATAGAAAAGGGATTTAAAAAAAAAAAAAACTCAAAGATACAAATAAGCAAATGCTTTTAGTATTTCCATAACTCTCTTCCTGAATTGTGTTATAACTCAGGGCCTATCTCACCTTCAAATATTTTTATTTTCCTTCTTGGAAGGTATTGAATGCATTTGAGATTAATCCTCCACTATTCTGTGTACTTCCTCAATAATAATACGAATATTATGTTGAATTTTTAATGACTCGATTAAGATCTTACATAAAGATCTCAGACATGTAGAAAATGAGGCTAGATATATGAGGCTCCAGACAAGTTTATAAAATTCTGTGCACTTTTAAACAAAGAAATCCCCAGCTATACCCAGATGAGTGTATTTTACAGCTCTCATAACCACTTAGTCAATTATGTTCATAAAATGGAGTTCATACAACTTGTTGCAACAAGTTCTGAATTAGAATACTTAATTGTATGAAATTAGCAATTATTTTATTTCTTTATTCAACTAAGACCTTTTTGTTTGATTTTGTTGTTTTTGTTTTCTGAGAGATGAGATCAAATCAGTCTTCATACAGAATATATGCAAACATAGCAACTGCTATATTTTAAAATCAGCAAAAGTAACATAGAAGAAATTACATTTATAGTGCATCATGATTATTTTTTTAAATCTTCTTAACATCTTACTGGAAAATATAAGGACAATTATCACTTCTGAGCTTTTTCAGAGTTATTTCATTAATTCAGTTACATTATGAATGTGTCTACAAAATCAAGCATAAAATTGAAATAATTTATCAGGATACATGTTAAGAAAAGAACATTTTTTAATTACTTGGAAATTTTATTTTGCTTTACTGTAAGCTGAATTATCCAGAAAATTATAGTTCTTGATGTTTATGCGTAACTGGAAACACCAGGCTATAACCTTTGAGTTCATTGTTCTCTGGAGTATAAATTACCTGACTATTACTCACTACATTGATGGTCATTGTTGGATACATGTGTAACGAAAGATACCAATACTTTAAAAAACCTAATTTTTAATTATTAATCACTTCCTATTTGTCTAAAAGCAATGTGGTTAAATAAAAATACATAAAATCTCTTTAGACAGAATTGGAAGAGCTATATGGAAAATATCACCTAGATTTTTTTAAAAAGTTTCATAAATTTTATGTTTCAGATAATACATATTGTTTTCTTAAAAAGATTATAGTAATCTGGCATTGATTTCCTGGGAAGTCAGTCTCCTCAAAACTTATAATTAGTTTTTTATCTCTTTGAGGGTTGACATACTTAATTTGAAAGATAAGTTATTAGTTTGGTTTTTAATGGGATGAAAAAACCATGAGGCCTACCTGTGAGGAGAGAGAGAGAGAATCTCTTCCTCTTCTTATATGGAAACTAATCCCACCATAAAGCCCCCCACCTCATCACCAATTCTAACCCTAATTACTTCCTAAAAGTTCCTTCTCCAAATACTATCACATTGAGGGTTAGGACTTCAACATACAAATTTGGAATGGACATAAACATTCAGTACATAAAACCAACCCCTGGTGCATACATTATTTTCCTCATTTTATAAAATAAAGCAAAAAACATTAGGATCAGAGATATGAAATAACTTGCCCATGATGGAGGCAGATCAGCCTAATCCCAGGAGGCCTAAATTAATGTTATTAGTCCCCCAGCTATTCTGCTTCCCCCAAGGAATAACACAGACACAGCCCTACAGTCCTGAAACAAGAAGTCTGGTTGCAGATATTACAACAGCCTGGTATAGGGAATAGAAAGCTGAAGCTGAGAAGGCCTGACATCATTGCTACTCTGCTAGATGAACATAAGCAATCACTTAATCTCTTAAATTAAATTCATAGAATCATTTATTTTCTCATTAATTCACTCTAAACATATCTGTTAAAAGTTAATATATGCCAGGCAATGTGCTCAGAAACCAAAATGAATGATAATAGGGAATGCCTTCAATAATTTCTCATTCAAGTGGAAAAGCAAATATATCTGCTCTCTACAAAAGTGTTTTTATTTTCATTATCTACTAGTGAAGAGCACAGGCTTTGGAACAGAAGTGCCTGGGTTGGAATCATGGCTCAAATACCTATTAATTGTATTCTTCAGTATTTACGCTCTTTAAAACCGACATACTAATGTGGAAAGTGGTGAAATAAATTTACTCATCTCTTGGGGTAGTGTCAGGGCTAAATGAGGTAAAGTATATAATACCCTTACCATGGCATTGGACTCATACTAAGTTTGCAACAATTATTTGTTATTGTAAATATTACTACTATATTCATAGTATGAGGATACTTCAAAAAAGTTCATGGAAAAATAGAATTAAAAGATAATATGAACCCTTCCATGAAATTTTTGAAGACCCCTTGTAAATGTCAACACCAGATATTAAAAATTTTGTTCTTTGGTAACATTTATCTATATTATTTATTATAAAGTTATAAAGTAATTGTGAATTTATTTGATACCAGTTTGGTAGAGACAACCAGTAGTTCCCTAACATATGTTCTCCCTCCTTGCACAGCCAAAGATTTGTAATTGGGCACTTTGGAACTGGCGATCATATTTCCCAGCCAACATGCAGCTCAGTGCAGCCATGTAACTAAGTTCTCACCAGTAGAATAGGATCAGAAGTGATGTCTGCTATTTATGTGCCTGGGCCTTCACACGTTGTACATGACATCCTCCATTTTCTCTCCTTTAACCAAGCTGAAATGCAGATTTGCCTGTAATTATTGCTCCTCCACTAAGCTAACAAGACAATTATCTTTCTTTCTTTCTTTTTTCTTTTTTTTTTTTTAGTGGCTCATCTATAAGGAGATCCAAACCCTTGACCTTGGTGTTATCCTTTTTTCTATCTTTAAAAAAAATTTTGGCAGCTGGCTGGTACTGAACAAGGCAATTATTTCCCTGTGCAATGGTTATAAAACTACAAAGCTGCCTGTTTTGTAAATAAAGCTTTACTGGAAAAGAATAAAGCTGGAGGCATCACACTACCTGATTTCAAAATCTACTATGAAGCTATAGTAATTAAAACAGCATGGTACTGGCATAAAAACAAACACATAGACCAATGGAATAGAATAGAGGATCCAGAAATAAATCCACCCATTTACAGTCAATCAATTTTTCACAAAGGCACCAAGAACATACTTTGGGGAAAGGACAGCCTCTTCAATAAGTGGTGCTTCAAAAACTGGATATACACATGCAAAAGAATAAAATTAGTGCCTCTTCTCACACCATATACAAAATCAACTCAGTATGGGTTAAAGACTTACATGTAAAACCTGGAACTGTAAAACTACCAGAAAAAAGCATGCTAACATTGGTCTGGCCAATGATTTTTTGGATATGACACCAAAAGCACAGGTGACAAAAGCAAAAATAGACAAATGGGATTGCATCAAAGTACAAGCTTCTGCAGAGCTAAGAAAACAATCAACAGAGTGAAGAGACAACCTACAGAATGGGAGAATATATTTGAAAGCCATAAATCTAATGAGGAGTTAATACCCAAAATATATAAGGAGTACAAACAACTCAATAAAAAGAAAACAAATAACTCAACTAAAAAATGGGCAAAGGACCTGAATAGACATTTCTCAAAAGAATACATAAAAATGGCCAACAGGTACATTAAAAAATGTCCAACATCACTAAACATCAGGAAAATGCAAATTAAAACCACAATGAAATATCACCTCACACCTGTCAGAATGGCTATTATCGATAATAACACGAAAGATAATAAGTGTCAAAAGGATATGTAGGAAAGGGAACCCTGTACACTGTTGGTGGGAATGTAAATTGGTACAGCTATTATGGAAAACAGTATGGAGGTACCTCAAAAGCTAAAAATAGAACTGCCACATGATCTAGCAATCCCACTGCTGGGTATATATCCAAAGGATATAAAATCAGTGTGTCGAAGAGATATCTGCATTCTCATGTTTACTGCAGATAAGATATGGAATCACAATAGCCAAGATATGGAATCAACCTGTGTCTATCAATGGATGAATGGATAAAGAAAATGTTCTATATGTATACAATGGTATTTAGCCTTAAAAATGAAAATCCAATCATTTGCAACAACATGGATGAGCCTACAGGACGTTGTGTTAAGTGAAACAAGCTGGACACAGAAAGACACATAGCACAAGATTTCACTTATATGTGGAATCTAAAGAAGAAAACTCAGAAACAGGGAGAAAAGGGTGGTCACCAGGGGCTGGGGTAGTGGTGAGTGAGGGGATTGGGGCAAAATTGGTCAGAGGGGACAAAATTTCAGTTAGACAGGGGGAATACATTCAAGAGGTTTATTGTTCAACAGGGTGACTATATAGTTGACCCTTAAGCAACGCAGGGGCTAGGGGCACTGGTCCCCTAGCACAGTCAAAATTCCCCTTATAACTTTTGATTCCCCAGAAACTTAAGTACTGAACTACTACTTAAGCAGCACTTTCTTAGGGTAGACGCCTTGCAGCACTGTGCTCTCCGAGCCCACGTGGGGAGTGGGAACTGTATCTTTACTTAAGTAGTAGTTAAGTACTTAAGTATTACTTAACTACTGATAGGAAGGCTACTTAAGCATTTATTTAGGTATGTCGTGACATATCTAACCAAAAATTTTCCAATATATTTACTGAAAAAAATCCACGTATAAGAGCACACATGCAGTTCAAACCCGTGTTGATCAAAGGTTTGCTGTAATTAATAACAGTATATTACATATTTGAAAATTGCCAATAGAGTAGATTTTAAGTGTTCTCACCACAAAAAAAAAGAAAAAAAAAGTGAGGTAATGCACAGTGAAGTAGCTTGACTTAGCCATTTCACAATGTATACACATGTCAAACATCATGTTGTATACCGCAACTATATGTGGAATCTAAAGAAGCCAAACTCATAGAATTTTTTACTTGTCAATTAAGAAACAAATTTTTTAAAAAAGTTTTCTTGGAACATAACCATACCCATTTGTTTATGTGTTGTCTATAGCTGCTTTCACTCTGCAATTGCAGAGTTGAGTAATTGCAACAGAAACCATATGGCCTGCAACAGAATTTACTAGCTGGCCGTTTATAGAAAAATATTGTCAACTGCTTCCCTAGGAGATGGCAAAGCAAAAAGACAGAAGCAATCTGAGTCTCCTTATAACCATGAGAAACACAAATACCATCCATCTCAGATCTGAGACTTTTGGGTGGTTGTGTGAGAAAGAAATAAACTTCTATTGTACTTAAACAATTATTTAGGGCCATTTAGTTATAGCAGCATAATTTTCACTCTAACTAATATACCAGGAAATCAAAGTTTTTATAAAATGGTGCTATTTAAGATTCTTTGTCATTTTTAATGAGTTATGGGAACTTTTCTTCTTAATTTATGGAATCTTTTGCACCTTAGGGATGCAAACCTATCTTTGTAACATGCATGAAAAATAATGCCCATAGTCTGATGCTTGATTTGTAGGCTTATGATGTATTCCTAAATAGTTTTTAAAATATTTATCTTCTATCAAATCTATCATTACTTTGTCTTATAATTTCTTGCATTGCTTTTTATTTAGAAACATTTCCTCATTGCACAATCAGATAGACAGTTGTCTTTTTTGTTTTATTTTGATTTTTTCTCTATTTCACTCATAATTTTTCATTCCAAATAAATATTTCAAACAGTATCCAGCAATACTTATTGAATAGTTCCCTCATAGATGTGTTATAATAACTTATAACCATGTATTCATATTTATATCATGTAATCATATATTAGAAATGTATAAACATTAGGATCTATTTCAGAGCTTTCATATTGTTTCTTTGTTCTAGTCTTCATTTCTCAAACCAGTATCATAGAGCTTTAATTGTTATTGTCATAGAATTCAGTATGGCAAGTCACCCTTATTCATTTTTACTTACAGTTTCTAACTTTTGGGGCATATGGGGAGAGAGATGCTTTATAAAAATTCATCATTTGTCAAATGATAAAAATAAATTATAAGTTAATTTATTTATCATGACTCCAAAGAAAGATTGATATAGATGGATGCTCATGATGCACAGTTTGGTGAAAAAAATCAGATGACACATTACGTTTTCCATACGTTGTCACTTTCAAAAGTAAACTTGCAAATACTCTAATTTCATAAAATTCTTCATTATACTGAGGCTAAGATAAATAATTTCTGGCTAGTACTGTATAACATTACACTTTTAATACATGTTTTCTCATGTAATTATTATGTAATTATTGCAATAATTCAGAGAAATTATTAATACTATTGTTATTTTCATTTTAGAGACTGGAAAACTGGATAATGTGGTTAAGTATCTTGATTAAAATCATAAAGTCATTGCTTTAGTCCATTCCGGCTGCTATAACAAAATACCATAAACTGGGAGCTTTTAAACAACAGAAATTTATATCTCATAGTCTTGGAGGCTGGGAAGTCCAAGATCAAAGCGCTGGCAAATTCAGTTTGGTGAGAGCTTGCTCTAAGTTCGTAAAGGTGCCTTCTCCTAGGGTCCTGACATGGTGGAAGGGGCCTAGCTAACTCTCTCAGGCTTCTGGTATAAAGGAACTAATCCTATTCATGAGGGATCTAATCACCTCCTAAAGGCCCCATACTCCTAACATCATCACGCTGGGGGTTAGGATTTCAACATACAAATATTGGGGGGACACGAACATTCAGGTCAAGCAATGAATACGCAGTAGAGACTGAGATTCAGCATGCCTACTCTCTGTCATAATTCCAGTCTCAGTCAGCTGAGCATTAGTTCCACAGTGGCTCTAGCCAACTCACTGGAGGTGGGCATTTTATACATTTGTCCCATATCATCTTAAAACTCAGGTTTTTATGTTGCATTGATGAAATCCCTATATAGAAAGTCAATATAAAAAAATAACCTCCTGTCTCTTGCAGGCTTGAGGAAATATTTATGGTTATTAATTTTGAATCGTGTTTTGTTTATTATTTTTCTGATTGGAATTGGATCAAATGTATATATTCACGTGGACTCACAGCTTTATAATTCTGCAGCTTCTCATCCAGAAATGTCTTTCTATTTGTTCACATATTTTTATTGGGTCTTTAAAAGAGTCTTTTTAAAAAATCTTGCCTATTTATAATTTTAGTAATTTTGTTATAAAACATGATATATGCAAATGACATTTAATATTTGTTCAGTTTAATAATAATAATAAAACAAATATCCATATGTCAGGACCCAGTTTATAAAGCAGAATATAAACAGTGAATTTGAAGGGCCATGGGCAATTTTTTTGATTGAACCCCCACTCCCAGAGTTAATTACTATACTATAATAATAATTTCTTGCATTCCCACATATCTATGAGTTAATAGCAATGTACTGTTTAGTTGTTTCTTTTGGGGGGTCTTTATAGAAATAAAATATTACTGTAATATATTTTTCTTTGATTTGATTTTTTAATGAACATTCTGTTTATGAGATTTATCTATGTTGATGGATATAGAAGTGCTTTATTTATTTTCTCTGCTTTATAGTAAATTATCACATGAATATATAAAAATGAATTTGTCCATTCTACTATCAATGGACATTTGGGGTGTTTCCAATTTTAGCTTTTACAAACAGTGCTGTGATAAATATTCTGGTACATGTTTCCAGGTGGACATGTCAACGTGTGGTTTGTGGACCCGCTGCTCATAGATTGTTTGATACAAGTTCATTGTGGGAGGAGTACAGAATTTCAACATAAGCATAATGCATTTAACAGTAATTTAACTTTGCTGTAATATCTAAGCATTGAATCAGTGAACCCATATTGTTTAACAGGGCTTGACCAGTTTGTTGGTGTTGAACTCATATGGTGAGTCATAATATGACAAAAATCAGTTCTTAAGATGTGCTGTACAACATTGTGCCTATAGTTAATAATACTGTATTGTATATTGAAAAATGTTATATGGCTCATCTCATGTGGAGTATTCCTACCACAACAAAATAAAATGTAAAAGAAACATATACTTGTACTCATCATGCTCAGAAGGACCATGTGATATTTTTAAGATTAAATTGGCAACTGTAATCCAAAAGTGTACAAAAATTGGATAAAATATGAATTTATATTTACTGTATAAATACCCATACAATCTTCATTTTTAATTAAGCCTACTTTTAAAATTCATAATTTAACATTATTAGCTAAATTCAGAAAGTAAAATTTGTGTTATTTATTTTTAATGCCTAAGTTATTGACAGCAATATAAGCTTCACTGAATTTTATTTTTGTTTTTGTCAAGACAAGACATACTTTTCCACAATGTAGCAGTAGCAGTAAACAACATAATAATACAAAAATGATTTCAAAGAAATAAGACCAGTGTCCCTTAAGTTTTGCCCAGGAATGTTATCTCTCATATACTTGAGTTAGCTTTTTAGCTATGATTGTTGATAACGTGTGAAGCTACATGTATTCAATATTTCCCATCTAAGCATTAAAAGTATTCAGTGTTGCTAAGACTAAAAATTCACTTAAAAAAAAATTCTGAAACAGTGAAAGACTGCACCAAAAGTGTGTGCTTAGAAATGTTAGGTGGATCTGCAGCAAAGAAGGTAGCCCAAGTACCATTTTTCAATGACAGCATAGTTCAGCACTTCATGGAAATTGAAGAAAAATAGCAGACCAACTCATAGAACAAATACAGATAGAAATGTGATGAATGCAAAGATAACACTAACTTGGCAACTATTTTAGTATATGTGCTAATTGCAAAAATATTAAAATGTATTGCACATATAATTAATATTTGTGCAAATTTATACCTTATTATACATAATGATGGTATAAAGAAATAATAGTTCAACTTTACTGATGACAAACACAATCAGCTATTGATTTGTAAAACTGTAAAGCATTACATTGACAAAGCAAATAATTCAGAGTTTAAGTTTTATTTAGGGTACGTTCTGATGGCACAGTTGCAATGACAAGAAAATATTCTAAAATAGGTATCCAGAATATAATAAGAATATGTTTAAGAATAGCTTCTTAAAGCTTGTACCAGGATAAATCAACATTCTGATTTCTTCACTGAGAAAGAAATTATGTAGCAGAAATTGTAAATTAATTAAAGAATAGTTTTAAATTAGATATTATTTTCTTTATTATTATATAATATGTAAGCTTATTATTTTTAAGACCCTTATTTAGTATGGAAATGCAATGTATAATAGGGGAAAATTTTCTGTAGCAATGTTTGATATAGAAGTTCATATATGAGGGTACTTCGAAAAATTGGTAGAAAAATAGAATTAAAAGATAATACAAATCTTTCCACAAACTTTTTGAAGACCCTTTGTAATATGAACTCTTAACATCTCTGAAATTTATTAAACCATTTTCATCCCAATTATTTAAAAATGTGATTGGGACTGCCAGACTTGCTTAACATTTTTTTTTTTTTTTTGGTGTACTTTATGCTCTTAATACTTCTGTGCAAGAAAGGAATATAACATGTTTTTCAATGTCAGATAAAAAACAAAAGTGTATGTTAGAAGCCTAAAACAGCAAAGTTTCTAGATCATTATGACATGTTCTATAATTTAACAATATTATCAGTGAAGAAGTGAAGATCTTGATAATGCACATGAGCAAAAAATTATCATTGGGTCTTATGAGTTTGATAGAATACTTTGGATTTTACTTTTCATAAAAAAAATACACATACAAGAAATTCATAAAAATAATTTAAATTAATTGTAAATTATAACAAGTCACTGATAAAGGTTTGAAAAAATTTCCAAAAATACTAAATGACTAGGTTTATTTTGTGTAAAAGTTAAAAATAAATATACTTGCATTTACCCTTTTGATGCTATATTTTCACTACTATGAATTTATCCTGACGATACACCTCCAACAATTATATAAATTTGCATAATGTTATTCGTTATAGAATTGTTTGTAATTGCAAAATATTGAAACTATCTGAGTATCCAAGCCTAGGATGTTGGTTGAATATACTATGATGCATACACACAATGGAGTACTATGCAACTACTTTTTGTAGTTGTCTATAAATGAGGAAGTTCTCTATAAACTGATATACGGTGAATTCCAAGACAGATGATTCAGTAAGGAAAGAATCAAGGTGCAGGAAGCGTATATAGTAACCCCATCTGTGAAAGAAAGAAAGGAAGAAAGTGTGTGTGTGTGTGTGTGTGTGTGTGTGTGTGTGTGTGTGTGTGTGTGTGTGTGTGTGTGTGTGTATCTGTTAATCTCTGCAAAAAAATTCCCAGTGAAATTGGTTACACATGAGGGGGGTATAAAGTGAAAGGGATGCAGGAGACAGTGTGACATCTGTAGTAATCCCTTTTTACATAGTTTTTACTTTTGAAAACATGAAATGCATACACAAAAAATGTAAGTAGATAATTAAGAATGGGAAGCAGGTAAAAGAAACTTAAAACTGGAAGCAAGGTGAAACAGATGAAGTTGAGTTGTATTTCAAATGATTATCATAACCACACTGAAGGAGAAGAAAGGAAGGAAAGACTCATCCAAGTTTATTATGAACTCATTATTTGTCTGCATACACTTAGTTTGGGACAGGGTCTGGTATTAGGGAGGGAGACAAAATGCAAAAAAAATCCTGAACTAATTTTAGGTTTTATAGTTGTATAGGGGAAGCAATTTCGAAACAATTGTAAATGTTAATATAGGACAGAGTAAATGAATAAATGCTTTGAAGTTCTTGGGAGCCAGAGTTGTGGCTTAGAGCGAAGGACAAATAGGAAATGGGGAAAGGCAAGAAAAGTGGGGATAGATTAGAATTAGAAGTATCAGAGACAACTAATGATTTCTTAAACATGCATATGTTAATGTATACGCATGATTTATAATCACGCACATTCCTGTCAGCATACTTTTGTAAAATTGATCTAGTGTAATAAAATATAGGAAAATTTTAAATATAAGGTATTCCTTGTAGTGCTGTCATTAATCCAACCCAGCTTAGATACATCAAACAAGCAAGAAACAAGCTCATTTGCCACATTAAAAACTCTATTAATATACACTGTTATTATTCAAAGTGTTCCTTTAGGTACATAATATATGGAATTGCTATTACACTAATAACACTTTTTTCAACTTTCTTTTTAATTTTTTTAAAATTTATTTTTGATTGACATGTATTGACTGTACATATTTATGGGGTACAGTTGCATTTTAATACATGTATACACTGTGTGATGAGCAAATCAGGGTAATTAGCATATCCATCACAGCAAAGATTTATTATTTCTTTGTGATGAGAGCATTTGAGCTCCTCTCTCCTAGCCATTTATTGAAAATATACAATAAATTACTGTTAATTATAGATGCTTAGCACTACTGTAGAACTTATTTTTCCTCCTTAGCTGTAATTTTGTATCCATTAACCAACCTGCCCCTTTCCTCCCACCCTGCCCCTTCCCAGCCTCTGGTAACCACAATTCTACTCTCTACTTCTATGAGCTCAACTTTTTTTTTTTTTTTTAAGCTCCCACATAAGTGAGAACATGTGGTATTTGTCTTTCTGTGCCTGACTTGTTTCACTTAACATAATGTCTTCTGGGGTTATTCACATTGTCACAAATGACAGGACTTCATTCTTTTTTATGGCTGAGTAGTACTGTGTATATATACCACATTTTCTTTATCCATCCATTCATCCATGAACACCCAAGCTGATTCCATATCTTGGCTATTGTGAGTAATGGTTCAGTAAACATGGGGGTGCAGATATCATACCAAAGAAAGAAATGAGCATACTCACAACATTTTATTTAGAAATAATTGTAGAATGACAAAAAGTGGCAAGTGTAATAGTGATTCTTTATATTAACTACTTATGATCATACCTTCAATGAACAATTTGTAGAGTTTTTCTAATTATTTCATTTTTCTCAGTGTTACTTCTGATCATATTTATAAAAATGTAATTTTATTTAATCTAGTAATTTAAAATGTGTTTGTATTTTGTATGTCTTTATTTTTAAATTTATTTTTCTGAGAAGTTCATTATAACTTTTTTCTTTTTTTTAAAGAACATGTAATTTTATTAATATCATTTTTTACATTCTAGGATGTTGTTGTGGAGTAGTTGGGAGAGAGGGGGAAAAGAAAAAGGGGAAGGAAATGGGATGGAAGAAGGAGGAAGGAGTAGGGGTGGGATTGAGGCCTGTGGCATCCCCCTCATTCCCATAGGGGTGGAGGGTCTTCCAGTTGTGGCTTGGTCATTGCCAGGCTGGGTGCAGATGTCAGGGGGGTGTGGTAAAAGCCCTTGCCCCCCACCGTCCCAGCTCGGGAACTTTTTTTCCAATAGTTAATTTCTATCCTATTTTATAAAAGATTGGAAAGTTTGTCCTGGAGAATTTGAGAAGCACTATTGCTTTAGGTGTTCTTAACAGTTGAACTGCTGGCTCACAATACTTTTGAATAACTTTACCATTAATCCAAATAGTTTTCTGAAGTCATTGTACAAAGATACACTCTTATACAGTGTATTCTAGTTCCTGTTACTCACTAATGCTGATATTGTCATGCACTTCATTCCTGGAAATGTGATGAGTTTGACACAACACTCACTGCAGTTGAAATTTGCCTTCTGTTTATTACAGACTAGTGCAAGCTTGTTTACAAATATCTCTTAGCTATTTGATTTCTTTTCTATGAAATACCTGTTCATCCCTTATCCCTACTTTTCTTCTGGCTGTCTTTTCCTGTTGTTTGAAACCAACTTTTTATATATTCTAGATTCTAAAGTTTGTTGGTCATGGGCAATGCATATATTTTCTTCCAGTTTTTGAACTATTTCATTCTCTTTACAGTGTCTTTCCATGGAAAAGTTATTAATTTGAATGAAGTGGAATGTATCTATCCATCTCTTTACGGCTATGCTTCTTTTTAGAAGTAATACATTCGTGGAAAGTGATTCTCATATGCCCTTTCAAATTTAATTTATTAATTCGATTGAAATTGAATTTTATGTTAAATGTGAGGCGGGGTCCAGTTTTACCTCCTCTATTAAAAATCAGTTTTCCTAGTACCTTCTGTCCAGGGGACTATCCTTTTCCTACTGATGTGCAATTCTGGCTCAGAGAACCCATTTCCACATATGTGTGTGAGGTCTATGAGCTAAGCATTCTGTTCCAGCAATCTGTTTCTGAACTAACAATACTTTGTAATAATTATAATAATTTTAAAATAGATCTTGGTACCTGATAGGGCAAGAGATCCTTCCTCCGTACTACTTTTTCAGGAGTGAGTCATCAATTCTTGCCCATTTGATCTATCATATAAACGTTAAAATGAGGTAGCCAGTTTTCATGAAAAGTATTGGTGAGTCATGATAGAAATTATATTAAACCATAAACCAATTTGAGGAAAATTGTCACTTGAAAAATAATGTCTTCTTATTTAAATAATGTCTTATTATTTTAAAAATCTTGTCTTCTTATCTATAATATAGTATGATTCTCCATTTATTTAGGTGTCTTCTAAGGCTTTTTGAAACAATTTTATAATTTTCTACATAAAAAACTTGGATGTTTTCACAATTATTCTGAGGTACCTTATAATTTATGTTGCTGTTGTAACAGAATATTTTTCAAGTTAAAATATTAGCTACGTATTACTAATATATGAACATGTACTTTAATTTTCAATTTGTAAAAAATTACTAAAAATTTGGTGGTAGTTATCCTAAATAGGAAATCACATCATCTATTAACAAAATAACATTTGTCATTTTGTTAATGAAGCCTAGTAACTTTTTTTCTCTGCCATCTTATTGCCCTGGCTATGACCTGTAGTACAATGTTGAACTGACATGGTGAAAACAGGGATCACTGATTTATTCTGGATTTTAATCTTTTACCATGGAGTGAGGTATTTATCAAAAACTTTACCTTGTTAAAGACGGTCTCCTGCATTCCTAGTTTGTTAAAATTTTAACAAATAGATGAATAGATGTTAAATTTTCTAGTTTTTTTAAAACTTATAAGATGATCATTATATTTTACTTTTGATTTATTAATATGGTGAATACACGAGTAGATTTATAATGTGGAATCAACTTTGCATTTCCATAATAAGCTCCACATTGGTGATGATGCATTATCTTTTACAAGCATATTTGGTTTTGTTTTACTATTATTTTGTGTAGGATTTTTGCCTCTGTCCTCACGAGTCACGTTGCCCAGCTATTTTGCTTCCTCATATTATGTGTCTGGTTTTGGTATCAAGGTTATACTAGCCTCATGAAGTAAGTGTTCCCAAATGTTCAATTCCTTCAAAGAGTTCAAGGCAGGTTGAAATTATAGGTTTCTTAATTATTAGGTAAATGCACCTGTAAAATCACTTATCAGGACTTGAATTTTCTTTCTGCAGAGATTTTTGTCTATTGATTAAAGTTCTTATTGGCTATTAGACTATTAAGATTGCCTATTTCATCATATGTTATTTTTTATATGACCATGTTATATCAACACGATAGTTATATTTTTATGGATATAATTTTCTAATTTTATAAGTGTTTAGCTGTAAAGCTATTCATTCTGCCTTTGTATTATTATTGTAATCTCTGTGATTTTGTAATCTCCTTGTAATATCTGCTGTGTCATAGTTATATCCCAGTTTTATTAACTAATGTGTGTGCGTGTGTGTGTGTGTGTGTTCATGTTGTCATTGTTTGTTTTCTTGAGTCATTTTATTAGGGATTCAATTTGCTAGTTGTTCGGGTTTTTTTCTCTGTTTTTCATCCTCTACTGTATTATTGTTTCCTTCTTCATTAATTTCTTATCATTTATGACTTCTATCCTTCTATTTCTTTGTATTTATTCTGTTCCATTTCTAGCATTTTAAGATGGATGTTTACCTTATCTATTTCTAGTGTTTTTTTTCTTTCATGTACCATCCTTAAATTTCCCTTTTGTTTCTACTTTAGTGGTCTTCCAAAAGTTTTAATGTGTCATAGTTTCATAATCATTCATTCATAAATATTACCTATTCTCCATAATTTTTCTTAGAAACATTAGTTATTTAAAAGTGTATGGGGCCGGCCCCGTGGTGCACTCGGGAGAGTGCAGCGCTTGGGAGGGCAGCGGCGCTCCTGCCGTGGGTT
The DNA here is from genome assembly GCF_027409185.1 of Cynocephalus volans. Taxonomy (NCBI): domain Eukaryota; kingdom Metazoa; phylum Chordata; class Mammalia; order Dermoptera; family Cynocephalidae; genus Cynocephalus; species Cynocephalus volans. The sequence continues at coordinate 31,778,894 of NC_084474.1, read as the reverse complement.
CGGATCCTATATAGGGATGGCCAGTGCGCTCACTGGCTGAGCGCGGTGTGGGCGACACCAAGCCAAGGGTTGCAATCCCCTTACCGGTCACAAAAAGACAAAAAAAAAAAAAAAAAAAAGTGTATGTTTTTTATTTCCAGAATAGGGGGTTCTTATTTTTACATTGAATTCTATCTTAATTGTGCTGAAGTCAGAGAATATAGTTGTATGATATCAGTCTTTTGAATTTATAAAATCTATGTACTTACTGTTTTTTGTCTGGTCAATATTAGAATTATTGGTACAGTTGTGTTAAAGTCTTCCACTGTAATGATATATTAAAATTTCTGTAAATTATTACCTAGTTTATTTTAAAGTTATACTAGTACGCATAAAGTTTTAAAATTACATCTTCTTGTTGAGTTGAAATTCTTTCTTTAGTGTATTAGTTATCTATTGTTGCAAAACAAATTGCCTCAAGATTTAATGGCTTAAAACAACATTAAAAAATTATTATCTCACAGTTTCTGTGGGTCAGGAATTTGGGAGCAGTTTAGTTGGGTGGTTCCGTTTCAGGATCTTCCACATGGTTACATTCAAGTTGTTAGCAAGGGTTTAGATATATGAAGGCTTGACTGGGCCAGAGGATCTACTTTGAAAATGGCTCACTCAAATGGCTGACAAAATGGTACTGTCTGTTGGCAAGGGGCCTCAATTCATTAAACATGCACCTTTCAACAGAGCTACCTGAATGTCCACACAGCACTGCAGTTGATGTCCCCCACAGCAGTGCTCCGAAAGAACAAGGCAGAGTCTACATTGCCTTTTATGACCTAATCTCAGAAGTCTTACATTGTCATTTCTGGAATATCTTATTGATTAAACAGGCCATGTCTATTCGTTCTTGGATGAGACTACACAAAAGCCATGAATACCAGGAGGCAAGATCATAGGAATTTAGCTACCACATAGGGCAAATTTTTTTGCTTTAGAATTTCTTTTTTTGTTGTTATTTAAAAAGTAAACTATTTTTGGTTATCATTTTGACATATTTTTTCCCATCTTTTTACTTTTAACATTTTCTGTGTTATTTTGGTTAGATGTGTTTCTATGAGCTATAGAACTGGCATTTTTTTGTTTGTTTGTTTTTCACTTTCGATAATCTCTTTTAACTGGAAATTTTAATCCATTTGTATTTATGGTGATTACTGATGTTTGGATTTGTTTCTCCCATCTACTACTGTCTTGTTTTTTCTGTGTTAACTTTTCTTCTCCCTTCTTTACCTTGATCATTGTCTTGATTAATATCTGGTGATTTCACTATAATATATCAGCGTGCTCCATGACTGCACCATAATGTATAATTGTCTTGAGATTTGCTTTGCTTTGTAAATGTGAAAATCAGTGTCTTTCATCAATCCTAAAAGTATTTCAGCCTTATCTCTCTGAATATTGTCTCACTCCTCTCTTCCTGGCTTTCCAATTAGGTGTTTGTTACATTGTCTATTTCTATCCTCTGTGTCTCTTAAAATCTTTTTCATATTCTCCAGCTCTGTCTCTCTGCTCTACATTCCATGTAATTTCTTCAGATCTATCTTTCATTTCAAAAATTCCCTTTTCAGCTATCTCTACTATATAAATCACAAAATGAATCTCAACCTTTAATTTTTTACTATCTGTCAAAATGCTCTTTGGTTATTTTTCAAATGTATCTGTTTTCACAGTCTTTTGTCTTATACCTTGTTTTATTTTTTTAAGTGAATTGAAATATTTTAATGAATGTAGAATATTCTGTCCCATTTAATAAGCTAAGATGAATGATTTTTTATTTTTTATTTTTTTAAAATTTTATTCATCTATTTATTTATTTATATTGGTTATGAATACTCATGAGATACAAAACTGATAGTCATCCCTCGTGCCCATGATGTGAGGGCCAGATTCATACTGGCAACATACCCATTACCACAAATTGCACTTGTACCCTGTGTCCCCCACCTAATTATCCCCAACTTCCCTCTCCCTCCGCCCGCTCTCCACTTTGTAGCCCAAGGACTGTTCTCTCCCTCTGCAAGTCCAACGCACTACTGTGGTCTTTCTTTCCTTCTTTTTTTCTGTCTTTGCTCCACCATGAGTGAGTATATGTGTATACCTCGTTTTTTAATAATCTATATTTTTAAACATATTAAACATACTTAACTTATATTCTATACATAAAAATTCCAATAGCTACAATCTTTTTGCATCTGCTTCTGTAGTTTGTTTTTCATGGGAACTCTCACTGTGATGCTTTATTCTGCCTGAATTTAGTGATTATCTTTTTAAGGTACTCTTATGCTTTTTGAAATTTTATCTGTGAGAATTATTAGAGATCATAAGTTAAAATATTTTTCTTTTCACAAGATTTTTGATTGTTTCTGCAAAATACTTGGGGACACTATCAACTATGTGTCACTTAAAACTCAAATTTTACCATTAGACGTTAGGTTACACATGTAGTGTGAATCTGGAGTACATGAAAGTGAGGTTAGGATTATCTTCAGGTGAAACTTTCCTCTTCTTGCACTGTACCCAGAATCAAGTATCTCCTTCAAGAGCATTTTCTTTCTTTCTCTCTTATTCGCTTAAGTAATTCACAAATAAGAGTTGCCTTTCAAGGATATTGTTTATCAGAAGGGCTTTCAGTCCAACCTGCCAACTTTAGCCAGTCAAAACTAATTTTTTTTTTCTTTTAACCAAAAACTGGTCTCTTATGTCATAAACTGGATGCCATGAGGAACTGCCAAATATCACCAGAAAAAAAAGTCTGTTTCAGTGCTCATTACTTCTATTGATTTGTGATTTCATGTTGTTCATAGACTCTAAGAATTCCCCTTACTTTCCTATCAACTCAGCTATGCAATTAGATCATCTTTAGCCTGTATAGCATTTTTAGGTTTTGTCTAATGGGAAGATTTCTCTAGACACACAGTCCACTATATTATCAGAAATTATGGAAAGAATAAACATGGAATTTCAGATTTGAAAACAGCAATGAAAGACTATGATTTTAGCCTTCTTTCTTAAACTTGGACTTTTGGCTCTGATCAGCTTTCCCTCTTCAAAGGAAACAAAACACGCAGCTACCCTTCAAACCACCACGAGATCTTTGCTAATCCTGGAATAAGCTTAACATTAGATACTACTAGCTTTGTTATGAGACTCGGTATTATTTTAACCAGGGTGAATAGCAAAGAGCCAATAATCCTCTATGATGTTGGCTCTAAAGTCAGAGTTTAATATGGTGGAAGAAAAGAGTTATGGTCAGAGATTCAAATGAAAGAAAGAGAAGAGACAAAAAAAAAAAAATTCCTATTCATAAAAAAGAAGGAAAAAATGGTCTTACACTATGTTGAAGATTCAGTTCAAAACACAATACAAATATTATAGAAACATACTTTCAAAAGATAGAGTCTAAATTTGATCAGTATCTGATCTCAGAGATCTAACATCCACAGACTGAATATGTAAAAATCTGAATAGACAATGTACAGAGAGTCCCTTTAACCTATAGTTTCTTCCTATATTCTCTCTCTCCGTGACTAGTACCACCAGCCCATTCATTGAGGTAAGCTAGAAAGTTAGAAATAACTCTTGAATCTCTGACACAATCATATTCAATTCATGACGAAATCCTTATATTTTGCCCTGAAAATCTCTCTGAACTCAATCTATTTCTCATCTCCTCTATCAGCATCTCCATCTAAGCTATCATGATCTGTTACCTGTGGTCTCTTGACTGGTTTACCCATGTCTACCGTTGCCGCCACCCAATCAATTGTTTAGCTGCACCCAGAAGGATATATTCAAAATGTAAATCTGTTTACATCATCTTCCTGCTTAAAACATCTCAAAAATATCTCAGTAGCATCTCATCACTCTGGGGGAAGTCAAAAGCCTTAACACGATCAATAAGATCCATGTTTTGACACTAAACACCTATCAAATAATATTCTTCACAATACTACTTCCTCTCTTTGTACCAGCTACACTGGCCTTCTTTCTCCTCTTCACGTTTACAGTGTTTCCTCCTGCAGCTCAGGGTCTTTGCATACATCAATTTCCCTACAAGGAATACTCTTCCCTTCCTTTCTCCTTTTCCAAGTTAGTTTCCACTTACCATTTAGACATCAGCTCAATTCTCACTTTCTCAGTGAAGGTCTTTCTGTGCTTACTTGTTTAGATCGTATCACCAATTGCAAAGTCTTACGGTACCACGTACTTTTCATTTGATAAGCTCAGAGTAGCTGCAATTACTGAATTAATGTCTACCTGTCCTCTAGCTGAAAGCTCCATGAATACGAGGATATCACCTAACACATCACTGTCCCTGATAAAGTTTTTATTCTTTTTATTTGTGAAATATATCAGAAATGAAGCATGTATATAATGAATGTGTACAGGTGAAAAACTAATAATAAATAAAACACCAAGTAACATCACCTGAATGAAGAATGAGAATACTGACAATCTGTGAAGGTCCCATTTGTGCCTCTCTCCATATACACACCTGAGATCATATAACAAAATAATTCAGCACTTACCTGAGGTTTTGATCATGATCATATCCTCCTTTTATAAACATAAGTAAAAATATTGGCATTTATGTATTATGTCAACAAACAGTGTTTAGATTTTCTAGTTTTTAAATGACAAAAGCAATCATACTCAATTGATCCTTTTCTGATTTGCTTCTTTCACTCAATGTTGTTCCTGAGAGTCAATCAGATGAAGTTGATGACAATCTCTATTTCACTCATTCTCACTACAACATAGTATCCTATTGTATGTATGTAAAGCAATGTCTTATTCATTGCACTATTGATCGACATTGGGGATGTTTGCTGATTCCTCCTATTAAAAACCACGTTGCTCTAATTGATATCACCATACTTTCCTCCTCCTTTTCATGTGCAAGACTTTATCTGGGGTATATATCTTGGAAAAGAACTGTTGTTCTTTTCCAAGAAGTGCTACAACAAACCTTCAGCATTCATTTAATTTAGTAAAATATAAATTAATTTATTATGTGCTATACGTACAAATATATCCATTTATAGGAATATTATATAAATTTCATTTATTTTCTACATTTTTTCACTATACCTACCATTATCTAAATCAAGGAAGCATATACTTTTAACAATTTTAATCTATTTCATTAATATATTCATTTATTTAAAAATATCTATCAAGGCATCCACTATGTGTCAGGTTCTATACTAGATGCCAAAATATTCTTAATTTTTTATACCCTTATTCCAACGGTTAATTAGAGGCTGGATGCCTGTTAGATGCTCAAAACCACAGCTCACTCACTGATCTTCAGAAGGTAAGATTCATTCTGATACTAAGAACCACAGTAAGATAACGAGTTAAAAAAAAAAAATGCCTGCAAATAGCCAGTACATGGTGTTAATTGTTGATAAAACTGTTCTAAAAAGTTTACTTATTATTGCCTCACTATTTGTGAAATCTTTAAACATTAACTCTAAAACTTTTTTCAAAAATAAAATCACGTAAATAATAATATTTAAAAGAACACACATTTAAAATGTTTAAATCAAATTTTTGTTGCATTAAAAATTAATCATTGCATTTTTCCCAATCCCATCATCACCCCTAGGCCTGGAAATGGTGTTACATGATAGAGTTTTAACATGTGACTACAATATCCCAAGTACTAAACTAAATATTAACTTAGTTCGATCAGTGTCAGGAAGTTCCACAGTACTTAGCCAATCATTATCTCTTACCACCTACTTTTTTCACCAAACAACCTTTTATCCTCCAATAAATAAGAATTGCGATAATGGAAACATTGTCTGGTCTGCACCTCAACAATATTATTAAGCTTCAAACTGTAGCAATAATTTAGGTGTCCCAGAGAGAAAATATTTATTGCTGGCACACCTTAACAAATAAAAGCTGTTTAATGACTATGCGTAAAAGCCTGTGTTGAAGGAATTTTTTTTTTTTTTAGTTCACTTCCTGGTTCAGAGGTATAAGAAAGGATAGAAAAGAAGTGTCTAATTAATTTAGAGAAAATTTTGCTATAAAATGATCAGAAGAGGCACTTTATAACAGTAGGTAAGGTTCTTTAAAACTTTTTGTTCTCATAAACTTACTTAAATAAAAAGTAGGTTTTCAAAATCATGCTCACTAATACACAGTAAAGCACAGGATTGTTGCATGTGGGTGTGCTTACCTGAACTATTTACATGAGATCTATGTTAAACATAGTGCCAGAATATACACTTATTCAGTTTACTAACATAAAGGACTACCTAGTTGTTAATGGGTAGCATGTATTCAGTACCTACTACATGAGAAGTGATACACAAAAGTGCTGTGAGGAAACATAAAGAAGACACAGTGAAGATGTGATTCTGGGCACACACATGGCATGAGCAAAATCCATGAGGAATGAAAGTGAACGGTGTTTATAGCCAAAATAGTAATAAAAGTCTAACAATTTATGTGAATGAATAGTTATACAGTTGTGTGTAAAGCAAATTTATACAGAAAGAACAGGAATGATCAAAGTCAGGTTGAATTTGTTAGGTTGACATTCTAGACTCAATTCTGCTGCCACTTTCCTAAATTATTTAATTTCTTCCTTTTTGAATGATAGTATAATATTCTTACCTATTTATAAAACAGAAACATTTCTATTGGTATTTTAAATATATTTTATATCTTAAAAACCCAATATTAGCTAAACATATATATCCCTTATGTCCCAGTAATTCTACTCTTGGGAAACATACCAGTTAGAAATAAGAGCTCAGTTCCAGTAAAAGACTTATAAAACATCTTCAAGACAGTTTTATTTATAGTAGCTGAAAAACTGGAAACTGAAAACCACCCAAATGACCATCAAAAGTAGATATGGTAAATTTTTTTTTTTTTTTTTTTTTTTTTTGGTACATTCATCCAATGGCACACTACAGAACAAGAAAAAAAAAAAAAGCTACTGATACACACAGCAACATGGTAAAATAGGCAAAATTAATCTATGTCTGGGTAGAAGCCCAATGGTACTTTTTAGAGAGCTGGAAATGTTCTATTTAGGGTGGCAATGGTTACATGAATATATACATAGATAAAAATTTGAGTATATGATTAAGATTAGTGACTTATTGACTCACTAAATTAACTTCTGGAAATTAATTCTAGAGAAATAAATACATATTTTTTTTAAAAAGCTATATTCATGGATAAACATTCATTACAAAATTATGAATAGGAAATAATGTAAATCAGCCTATACAACAATAAAAAATGGTTAGATTGTATTATTTTAATTTAATGGACATTTTATGTAATAATCAAAAAGATAATTTTAAAGAGTACTCTAATAAGAAACGAAATTAATTCAATAATCAGTGGAAAAATCAAAATACAAATTACTCATGGTAAATAAATATAAAACATACATCTGCCCACAGAAATGTGTAGAAAGTAAGCGTGTGTGCAGGCCAGTGAGTGATTTAAATTTAGTTTTTAAAAACTTCCTGGAATATTATAATTCTACCCTTATAATTAAGAATGGGCATACATATATTAAGAGTTAGAAGAACTAATTAATGTAAAATGTTATTAAGGGACAGATCAAAGCAAAATGAAGAGGGATTACGCTTTCAGATAAGGTGAATGACGCAGAGAAGACACAGAGAGAAGCAAGAGTATGACACTATGCAAAAGAGAAAAAATTCCAGGCCCCCAAATTCAAATGGATGTGTAGTTGGGCATAAATTTGTAGAATGGGAGGAGGTCACGGAAGAAAAGAACAAGCACTAAAAGAACAAATTAAGGCAACTGAATCTGACAGAGGAGGATGTAATGCAGCAGTTAAGCATTCCAGAATACATCATTCCTGTTGTTAACTGGCTGTGTAACGCTCATCTGTAAAATAAGACTGATAATAATAGTCATCCGCTTGTTAGGAGGACTAAATGAATCATTGTGGGTAAAGCACTTAGAGCAGTGCCTGTCAATAGTAAGTGCTCAAAAAATATTAAATAACATAGCAGGAAAAATCAAAGTTTACAGAGAAAGTAAAGAAAGATTAATTTCACTTGAATTTTACCTAAATTTATCCTTTAATTTTTTAAAAATTCATGGCTTTATCAATGTTAATATATTTAATTTGATAATGATTTTTCTCATTATTCAGAAATTTGACATTAATTTTACCCAGGGTTCACCGAGGCCTGATTCACACAACTGCAGCTTCGCTGAAATTCAACATGATACAGCAGCTGTCTGAGCATCACCCTGTTCATATAAACAAAGGTATTTATTTCCACGTGAGCTTCAAAGTTAATTTAAGACCTGGAAAGTAGTACATATCATAATGGCTAAAAAGCAAGTAAATCACAGCGGTGGAAATATTAGCGTTTTGGTTGAATATTTAACAGAGCTGTCATTACTTCAGTAAAAGTCTTTCATCTGGACCTAGAAAACAGACACAGTACAGGTAAAACACGGTACTGTTTCCTCACCCCTCACAGCATAAGTGGTAAAACATAAGGAACGGTCACTAGAGAGCTTGTGTTGCCCCCTGATCTCAGTGGCATTTCTTCAACAACTTCCTTTTCTGAAATTAATTTTGTTCTCAAACTCTCCCGCAAGGATCTTTCACTCTTCTTTCCTCTAAGTGGAATACACCACCTCATGAATGGATAGGCAACTTCCTCCATTCAAGGCCCCGCGCCTCCCGCGCACGCACATAGAAGCAAACAAAGAAAACAAAACACAAAAGAGTAGTTTCCAGGGTCTGCAAACACGCCATATGAAGAAATGTAAAACCGTGGTGTTGCTCAAGGCCGCATCAACGTGCACTGCGCATAGGGGGACCCCACGCCAGTCACCGCCTCCACTAGCTGCAGCACAGCCCACGGAAGCTTTCTAGGACTGGATATGCTTGGCTCCACGCCAGACCTCCTGCATCACAAGCACTGCAGGTGCATGCAGCTCAGCAATCTGCATGATTACTAGCTCCCCAGGAGATTCCGATGCCCACTCAAGTTTGAGAACCACTTGCCTGTGCCATTGCAGTGTAAACTGCCTCATAGTTATAAATTTTAAAAGTAGTGGAAAGTCTAGCAGTACCATAAAGTCTCCATAAAGTGTAAACTTACCTCTGTCAACCCTACTATCTTCAAACATAATTAAGATTGAGGTGATAGGTTTTTCATAAATGTGAGAAAATATTTTTCCCATAGATCTATTGAGTTGTTTGTTGAAAACAGCTGATGTAAAAACCAATTCAAAGTCAGATTTTCACAAAATTAAATTAAAAATCATCCCAGGTAATGAAAGAGTGATATAGCTTGAGCCTCCTTTGACTAACCTTTAGACCCAGACCAACAAACAAGGTAGCCACTAGCCACATGTGGCTACTGTGCACTTGAACTGTAACCAGTAGAAATTGAGATATATGCCAAGTATTAAAAAATGCACCAGACTTCAAAGACTTACTACGAAAAAAGAATGTAAAATATCTCAAATATTTTTACATTTACGTTGATTATACACAGACATGATTATATTTTTTATGTACTGGACTAAAGAAGGTAAAGATTACTAAAAATGATTTTCCCTTGTTTTATTTATCAGCAACGTGGCTATAAAAGTATACATGACGTTGAATTATGTTTCTATTGCACAGTGCTACTTTACAGTCCTCAACAAGCACTTAGTATTAATTATATATTAATCCAAACAAAAAACTATGTCATGTAATATAAATTTCCGAGTTATATATGGAATAAAAAATGTGTCAGACTTTTTTTTTTTTTTTTTGCTTTATTAAATACTTTGTATCCTCTTTTCCTGTCTTCTCTTCTTCTCTTGCTCCTCTGGCCTTTTGTTGTATTGCTTTCTAGCAAAGTCCACTCAAGCTTCTCCTGCTGAGACCTCCCAGTCAGCTGAGCCTATTTGATTATCTCCAATCATCAATAAATATGGAAGAATTCATAAAACCTAAGAATTAAAGGATAAAAAAAGTCATATGATGTTTATGTGTGGGAGGTGGGGGTGAGTTTAGAAAGGGTACTGCATACAAAGGATGAAGGCCCTGAGATGATAAATAACTTATCTTTTCAGGGAAACTGAGAAAACTTGAATGTGACTAGAACCTAGGAACTAAAAAAGCTTTTCAAAAGGTAAGAGAGACGGTGGAGACCAGAATATCAAATGCCTCCTAGGACATAATGAAGTGTCTGGACTTTATTTTTAGTACAATGGGAAACCAATTGGATGGTGATAAGTGGGAGGATGATGTGTTCTTATTTATGGTTCAAGAAAGTGTATTAGTTTTATGTTGCTTATAACAGAATACCTGAAACTGGGTAATTTACAAAGAAATAAAATTTATTTCTTACAGTTTTGGAGACTGAGAAGTCCAAGGTCCAGGGGACACATCTGGTGAGGGCCACCTTTTTACTGGGATCACTCTACAGGGTCCCATGGTGGTGCAGAGTATAACATGGCAAGAGGGCTCAGCAAGACCTCAAGTTAAATGTGCTCACTCGCTCTCCATATGAACCCACCAGCACGCTTCCTGTTATAACCCACTCATCTATTAATCATGAGTGGATTAGTCCATTCATGGTCCAATCACCTCTGAAAGGTCCCACCTTTCAAATGCCACATTGAGGAATAAGCTCCAACATGAGCTTTAGAGAGGACAAACATTCAAACCATAGCAGAAGGTCACCCTTGAATGGAGCAATATGGAAACTGAGAGAACAGTGAATAGACTGCTGCAGTTGTCCACGTAGGCAATGACTGTGGCTTGAATGACATGGTAGCACAGTAGATGTATGGAAAAGTAGAAAACTCAAGGCTCATTTGAGGTAATATTGGCAGATTTCTAATTCACCAACAAAATAGATAGGAAGTGTAAGGAGAAGACAGACTTTGGGTTTAAGCAAAAAAAATGAGAGTTTTTTTTTTAATCCGATTTCCGATATCACAAAGGGAAAATAAAAATCATGGAAAAGAAATGAATATTTCCATTTACTAAGAAACTACCAGCTACTAAAAATGGTGCTGTGTAGTGTCTTATATATATTGATCAATTTCGTGGGTTCTCGGGAATCCTACGAAAGTAGGTGGTAGTATCCCAGATTATGGATGAGTAAACTAAAGTACAAAGAAATTAAATAGCTTGTCAAGTATCACTCAGGCATCTCAGTCAACAGTCTAATTCCCTTTGACTTAAAGTGTTTTATACACACCACACCATACCAGGACCTGATAATTTTCTCTAAATCAATGAACTACTGTTCCTAAGGTATTTATTGCAAGATAGCTAAAGACATAACCCAACTAACTAACCATTCACAGTTTTAAACAGACTCATCAGAGTGAGCACACTGTTCCAATTACCCATGATTCACAATTATATCGTTAGTAAAATTAAAGTGTTTGGGAGAGTCAATCATGAAGCTTTTACTGCAATCTGAGTTGTTAGGATTTTATCTGAGAAACTCTAAAACAATCTGTTTAATGCACAACTTAAAATACAGAAACTGCCCTTTGTACCTTAAAGGCTTGTGTGTGTTTATCTCTCTCAGCCAGGGCAGAGGGGATGCCACCACGGATAGTGTCTCTAGGAATCAGTCTGACACCTTGGTACCTTTGCTATCAGCACAGATGGTGCTTTGCTGTATGTCTCTTTCCCATTAATTCAAGAAGAATACAGTTTAGCAGTTTCTGAATTATTGTATGTGTAAATTTAACACTTATATTTATTTATTTTTCCAAATTTTGGCAGTTGGCTGGTAACAGCGATCAAACTCTGGAACTTGGTGTTACCAACACCATGCTCTAACCAACTGAGCTAACCAGTCAACCCCTAAATTTAACACTTTTTACTTAAATGCAATGCTTATAAATTAAGGTGAGGTATAAATGCCTATATGAGGACCTGGACTCAGCAGAGTAGAAGCCTGAAAGAAAGACAGTTAAAATGCTCTCCAAAATGAAAACACAGTATCTGTCTTGTTTCAGAGTTCAGCTTAGTTTTCATTGTTTTTTAACTTCTAATATTCTCAGTGACACAAACATACATACCCACAGAACTTCCTTCTGCAGCTACTTAATCAAATGACTGCACCATTTACTCGAAGACCAAGATGGGGAAATCATAGTTTGTACGATACTAGCAGACAACAGAAATATTTTTTTTTTTACAAATAACAGATTTATCTCTAGGTTATTCATGGAAAATTCTTTCCGTATATTATTCGGTAACTGCTGATGTCATCCTCAAGCCACATCAACTTAGCTAGTGGTCTTAGTCAGAGGACTAGTCTAAAGGGAGGATACACTAAGCCAACAACGAGGGAAGTGTGGATTGGGGTAGGTGTTAAGAGAGATGAGCCTTTCTAGAGGACAACATAAGTGGTTTGGGTTCTAAATGCTAGGAGTGGTTGATTTAGTTCATAGTCTAAAACAAATATATGCATGAACCATAAGGAAGATTTAGAACATCTAAGGTTGTAATAAGACTAAATACCCTACTGTTATGGGCTGAATTGTGTACCCCTCCCCACTCATCTCTTGAAGTGCTAACCCCCAGTACCTCAGAATATAACTGTATTTGGAGATAGGGTCTTTAAAGAGGTATTTAAGGTAAAATGAGATCATTTGGGTTAGCCCTAATCCAATATGACTGGTGTCCTAATAAAAGATCAGTACACAGACAGCACAGAGACCTAGGGGTGATTATGTGAGGACACTAGAAGAAGGCAGCCATCTGCGAACCAGGGAGAGAGGCCTTGGGAGAAACCAAATCTGCTGACACCTTGATTTTGGACTTTTAGCCTCCAGAACTGTGAGAAAATAAAGTTCTGATGCTTAAGCAACCTACTGTGTGTAATTATGTTATAACAGCCCTAGTACACTAATATACCTACCTAAATATATATATATATATACACACTTAGGAATGAAATATATATTATATATGTATTTATATAATATATATTTCATCACATATATAAATATATATGTATTTCATTCTTTTTCTTTATGTAGAAAAAAAGTATTTTTTGAGATAAGTTCTGTGTATTTTCCCTATATCTGCAATAAATATGTGTGTGTCTATGTACATATGTATATTAATATCTTGGAATAAGTGATTTGTATATTACAAATAAACCAACTTGAATAAATTTTTTTCTGTATTTATTCCTCCAACTAGAGTTTGCCAGTTCCTAGACTCTACTTATATTCTTTAAATCACATAAACCACTACATGTTTTACACACAATACCCACTCAAAAACCCTTGCCTGATCGAATTGTAACCCTTTGTAACAAAGGATGCATTTTTATCACAGCTACTTGTTTCACATAAATAAGTTATCAGTTCAATTTTACAAAATGAAATGTAGGTTTTGAATTCATGTATAAGAAAAAATAAGTGCTTTATGTAAATAGGAAACCACAATGTTCTTCAAAATTATTTTGTGCTTAAAAAATAGAACTACATGTTATGCATCCATACTGTTCTCCATTGCAACTTGAGTGTTTCAGGTGGTTTGAAGACATATATCAAAAATAATCTCTGCTTAGATAATAATTACTTTGCAGTGTATGTAAGTTTTAACTTTTTGGGAATCCATGCAGAGACAGAGGAAAACATGACTATCAAAATTCGTAAGCCACATGGTAATAGAAAGTAGTTCAATGTATATTATACATGCTAGGTGCAAATATACTCACATTTCCTGCTTAATGTATACAAAATGAGGATAGTTTCAGGTAGCAGGGTTTTTTGCCCAGAAAGGAGGTGACCAAACTAAACTGAGAAAGGAAAATCAGATTTTAAAACATTTCAGACCTTTAAAATTATAAGCCTTGCTGCCCAAGAAGTTTCATTATTAAATAATTACTAGTCGAGAAACTTTTTAACTAATAACTATTTGTGATGCAACTCATTGCACAAAACTAGTTAAATTCTTAAAATTGATACTATAAGTATCAGGTTTTATTTGATCAAATATGTGCCTATTATGATTTTGATTGATGATTTAATAAATTAGTTTCAATTAAAAGCTCAAATTCAGTGTTTTACAATCTATTCTAATGTGTCTCAGAAGTCAATCTGCCATATTGTTTCCTTATACATGAAATATCAGATAAATTATTTTAACTGAATAGATGCTCAAATGAGCACAGTGAAATCATTCACATGCTTTATACAAATATCTGATAAGACACAAAGAATGAGGCAAATAAAATTACCTTATTTCATTTTTAGCTTTAAAAGATACTGTTAAAATTGAGATGAGCCGCCTGGTTTGCTCAGTTGGTTAGAGTTCAGTGTTGTAACAGCAAGGTCAAGGGTTTAGATCCCCATACAAGCCAGTCACAAAAAAAAAAAAAGAAAAAGAAAAGAAAAGAAAAGAAAAATGAGAGAGAGAGAGAGTTGAAATTAGTAGCATAACACCTTAGGTATTAAATTACTAGAAGAAGAAATGTAGGTTGCTGGAATCGAATGGACTTGGTTCATATTCAATGCTGACACTAGCTATTAAGTCTCAACTGAGACTTTGACTCAGTTTCCTCATCTGCACAATGGAATAACAATAGTTCATAACTTACGGAGTTCTCATAAGATTAAATGACTTAAGACATGTGAAGCACTTTAGGACCTAGCACACAGAAAGTACTTAATAAATGTTAAGTAGTCATCATAATTAATGATAGTAGTAACAGTGTGTGTGTGTACCAAATCTGCAGAAATAGAAATACATATATAGAAATATTAACTTAATATTAAGAGGAGTCAAGATAGCAAGCAATCTCAATGTTTATTAACGCATTTGCCTTGTGCCAGACTCTATGCTGAATGCTTTAAATGCCATCTTACATAATCCCACAATACATTGTGCACTGAGCAAGGCAGGGCTTAGGTAAATCAGCTAATGTGCCCAAAGCATTACAAGCTAGAATCAAGTCTATTGTACTTTAATGGCTTCATGCTTTTTCTATTGCCCCAAACCAACTAAGTAATACAAACATGAAGAAAACAATTTTGCAAATCTGTTTTAAAAGAAGCTCTGACATTCCAGGTTTACCTGTGAGAAAATGGCAGATCCCATGCTAAGTCTGTATGGACATACTGCACAATACTTGAACAGTTCTTAAAATGATTTTAAAAGTATTACACAAAAGATATACAAACAACACAGTATTGTGTATGGACACATTAAAAGAAATGCATTATTGTATTAGTCCATTTTTGTTGCTTATAATAAAATATATGGAACTGGGTAATTTATAAAGAAAAATGAAATTTATTTGCTTACATTTTTGGAGGCTGAAAAGTCCAAAGTCCATCTGATGGTGGCAACAGTGACCCAGGGGTCTCACATTGCAAAATGGTGGAAGCAGAAAGAGCAGAGAGAGAGAGAGACAGACTCTCCTCTTCTTTTAAAGCCCTCAGAACTATGCCCTGAACACCATTTTTAATCCATTCACTATGGCACGGTTCTACAATCACCTCTTCAAGGCTCCACCTTTCAATTACCATAATAGGGCTTCCCACCCTCTTAACAGTCACAGTAGGGGCTGAGTTTCTAATACATAAAACTTGGGAGACACAATTCAAGCTTCAACGAGTTTTGGGGGGCCAATTCAATCCACTACAATTATTAATTCACTTTTACCTTCTTGGAAAAAGAGTGTGGGGCTTATGCATATTAACATTGTTATTATATTGATATTTATCAGCATTAGTGCTCAAAAAAAAGAGTTTAAATTCCATAGCATGACATAGTCTTTATATTTAGCTTCCTTCCTATTTTTCTCAACTCACTTCTACCACCTTTTCCTGCTTTACAACATTTTGGGGCCTCATAAAATCAATTTTATTTATTTATTTATTTATTTATTTTCATTTGCACATGCTATTTGTATTGTCTATTTCTGTTGCTTATAACAGAATTACCTGAAACTGGGCAATTTATAAGAAAACAAAATTTATTGCTTACCGTTTCAGAGGCTGGGAAGTCAAAAGTCCAGGGAACACATCTGGTGAGGGTCTTCTTTGTTGGTGACAGTGACACAGGCATCTCACATGGCAGAATGGCAGAGCAGACAGAGCTAGCTCCACACTCCTGCTTTTAAAGCCCTCAGACCCACATCTATGACCATCATTAAACCATCAATCGATAATCCATTTAGTTGGGCTTGGTCCTCACAATCTGATCACCGCTTCAAGGCCCCAATTTTCAATTACCATAATAGGAATTCCCACCCTCTTTACACTGTCGCAGTGGGAGTTCAGTTTCTAATACATGGACTTTGGGGGACACAATCCAATGCACAGCATTCTGTCCTTGCCCCCAAAGTTCATGTTCTTTTCACATGTAAATACACTCATTCCGTCCCCAAAGTCTTAACTTGTTTCAACTCAAATGTCCAAAGTCTCAAGGTCCCCTCTGTGAAATCAAAACAAGTTATCTATTTCCAAGATCCAATAGTGGGACAAACATAGGGTACATATTCCTATTCAAAAAGGGAGAAATAAGCCAAAAGAAAGGGGTAACAGGTCCTAAATAAGGACAAAATCCAGCAGGGCAGGACTTAAGTCTCAAAACTGGTGAATCATGTATCTTGACCCCATGTTTAACATACTCTGCACATTGGTGTGAGGACTGGGTTTCCAAGTCCTTGGGGAAGCCCCACTCCTATGGCTTTCCTGGTCTCCAGCCATGCTTTAGCTCTAACAGTTCTGGGGTTTCCACGATGGTCCTGTTCTCATAGCTACACTAGGCAGGGCGCTGATGTGGTTTCTCTGCAGCAACTCTGACCCCAAGTATCCACTCAGTATTACTCTAGCTTAGGCTATACATGATGACTCCTTCCCTGTGACAGATCTCTTCCTGGGCCCCCCGGCTTTTTCCTACATCCTTTGAAATCTGAGTGGCACAGCTCTGACATCCTGGGAGCCTGAAGACTAAATACCGCATGGATACCACCAAGGCTTCCAGCTCGTATCTTCCAAAGCTACAGGTCCAGCCACACCTAGGGCCAATTTAGCCACAACTGAGATAGCAGAGGCAGCTGAAGCAGCCAAGGCAGCTGGAGCTACAGGGGTGCTGAAGCTGGAAGCAGCTTCCTGAGGTAGCCATGGGCAGTGAGCCTGTGGAGGGCATCTTGGGCGTGTTCCCTGAGACTATTCTGAATCCCAAGGACTCTGGGCCTGTGATGGAAGAGGCAGCCTGGACGATTTCTGAAGTGCCTTCACGGTCTTTTTTCCCTTCTCTTGATAATCCCTTTCTTCTGTACTAATCAACTTAGCAAAGGGTCACTGGGCTACACTATTGGTTTCCTTTCCTGAAAATACATTTTCACTCTTTATGTGGCCATACTGAGAGTTTTTCAATTTTTTGCTCTCTGTTTTCTTTTGAGTTATAAATTCTGGTTTTACATCATGCCTTTTCTGCCACAACTCAGTGTGGGCTGTTGCAAGTAGCCATGTAGCTTCCTAAATGCTGCTTACAAATTTCTTCTGCCAAATACCCTGTGTCAGCACCTTGAAGTTCCACATTTCATAAAATTTGGGAGCGTGAACAGAATGCAGCCAAGTTCCTTGCAAGTTCAAAGCAAGGGTGATCTTTGCCCCAGTTTCTAATAAGCTCCTTCTCATTTACATCTGAGATCTCCTCAGTATATGGCCTTTATTGTCCATATTTCTATCAACATTCTGGTCACCACCATTTAACCAACTCTCTAAAACGATCTAAACTCTGCTCACCAGCAACTAGGCTTTTCCTAGCCTGTTCCTCCAAATTCTTCCAGCCTTTGCCCAATAAACAGGTCCAAAGCTGCTTCCACATTTCCAAGTATTTGTTATAAGCAGCACCTCACTTCTCTGACTCCAGTTTTCTGTATTAGTCCATTCCTGTTGCTTATAACAAAAATACCTGAAGCTGGGTAATTTATAAGAAAACAAACTTTATTGCTTACAGTTTTGGAGGCTAGAAAGTCCAAAGTCTAGGGAATACATCTGGCGAGGGCCTTCTTTGGTGGTGACAGTGACACAGGGATCTCACATGGCAGAATGGCAGGGCAGACAGAGCTAACTCCTCACTACCGCTTTTAAAGCCCGCAGAACCACACCAATGACCACCATTAAACCATCAATGGATTAATACATTTACTACTTAGGCATGGTCCTCACAATCTGATCACCTCTTTGAGGCCCCAATTTTCAATTACCATAATAGGTTTTCTCACCCTTTTAACACTGTCACAGTGGGGGTTAAGTTTCTAATACATAGACTTTGGGGATCACAATTCAATCTATACCACTATCCTATTTATGATTTTAAGTAGGATACCGTGACTCTCTTTTTTTCTTGGTCAAATTCTACTCCTTATATAAGAATAAATTCATGGGGAGAAAATATTTTCAAAATCCACATTTTATTAAGGACTTATGTCTATAATACATATATAGGACACTTTCAACTTGATAATAAGACCAACAACTTGATTTTTAAAAGGGGAATGCATGGGTTTTGAACAAAACTTCACCAAAGAAAATACATGGATGTTATCTAAGCTCATGAAAAGATACTCAACATCATTTGACATTAGGGAAATAAAAATTAAAATTACAATGAAATATCATCTCATACATTTTAGAATGCCTAAAATTAAAAAAACTGTACATACCAAGTGTTGGTAAGAATGTGAAGAAACTGGAAGTCTCAAACACTACTGGTGGAAATGTAAAATGATGTAACTATTTTGAAAACCAGTTTGACAATTTCTTCCATATGACCCAAACTTTCTACTCTACGTAATTATAGAAGACAAATGAAAGTATATGTCCACATAAAGACTTTGTATAAGAATTTTCATAGTAGCTTTATTTATATTAGCCAAAAACTTGAAACAACCCTAATATTCAACAACAGGTAAATGAAACACATTTTGAAATATCTATACAATGTCATGTTATTCACCAAAAAAATAAAATTAAAAAAATAATGAACTATTGATACATGCAACAAAATGAATGAATCTCAAAATTGTACTGAGTGAAAAAAAGCCAGACACAAAAGAGTACTGTGTATGATCCCATGGATATAAAATTCTAGAAAATGCAAACTAATTTATAGGTGCAGAAAGTGTATCAGTGGTTGCCTCAGTACAGGAGAGGAGAGGATGAGCATGAGCAGGAGGGAGGGTTTATGAAAGAGCTTTAAGAAACTTAGAGGTATTGGCTATATGCTCTATCTTTACTTTGGTGATGGTTTCAAGGGTATATCATATGTCAAAACTTTTCAAATTATACACTTTAAATATATGCAGTTTATTGTATATTAATTATACCTTATAAATGTGGGGGGGGGGTTCCAAAGGAATAAACTACTGATACACACCATAAGATGAATGAATCTCACAATAATTATGTTAAATGTAAAAAAAAAAAAAAAAAAAGACACAAAAGGCTATATACTATATGATTGTACTTATGTATTATTCTGGAAAAGGCAACACTAGGAACAGAAATCAGACCAGTGGTTACCAGGGTAGTGGTACAGGGGGTTAAGGAAGGACACAGGAAATTTGAGAGGGCAGGGGTGAAGAAATGTTCTGTCTTCATTGTGGTAGTGGTTATCCAACTGTGTACATTTGTCAAAGCCCATTGAAATGTATGCATGTAAAGGGATTTTGCTGAATGTAAATTATATCTCAATAAAATTAAAATTAAAATTAAAAAATCTTATATCATCTCATACATAACCTACTCCAGGAAAAGTTAGCGGATTTCTATAACACTTCCCCAATATTCAACAATTACACATATCACAGTGAGTAATAATTCTTTTATATGTGTTCCCAACCAGACTTGAGAACCTCAAGAGGAAATTGTTTCTTAGTCATTGTTCGATCCCCAATATAAAATGTAGTACTTGAAAATTTGGTTCTTAACAAATGTTTTAATTCTATTATTGGTATTTCACTTTGCTTCTTCATTGTAGTTGCTCATTCATTCAATCAACACATACACATTAAGCTTCAACTAAATGCCCAACTAAACGGTGGGCAAGAATAATACAGTTCCTATCCTCAAAGACCTGACAGTCAATGAATGCTTATCAAACATGCAACCAGAATGTGTGACGAAGTTAGTAAGTATTATGATAGAGAAAGAACAAGATACAATTAAATTGCTGCATTGGGTAAGAAGGACAGGAAGTATTTTGAAGGTGGTATTTGAGCAAAGACCTGCCAGATAAGTGGAAGTTGGCTTGGATGGGTGCGGGTAGGTGAAAAATGACAGTAATGGAGGCTGGGAGTGTTCTAAACAATAGAAAGAGCAAGTTTGAAGACACAAAGTGTAGTGCATTTGAGGAACTAAAAAAGATTTGTTCCAGCTGAAGACTAAAGTAAGAAATCTTGAACAGAGATGAGGCTTGGAGTGGAAATTATGGACCAAGTTACAAGAGTCTAATGATGTGAACACACTTGGACTTTTCACTAAGGGCATGAAATGACCAAATGACCAAACTTTAGTTTTGCTACACAAACCAAGTTTTAAAACATGAACAACTTGTAGGAATATAATAATTGAAAAACTATAGATCCATAATGACAGTGATCAAATGAAAGCCTCCTACACGACTTTTAAGAATATGAATTTAGTGTTAGCTTCAGCCTCTCCCACTCACTCATATTCCATATTCTACAATCCTTAAATTTAGTTTAAAGACCTTCCAAACATCCCTGGATTCTATCCTCTGCTAGCCACTGGACTACTGTGAAAGCCCCCTGATATTCCTCTATTTAATCCATCCTCCAAAATGCCGCCAGTCAATATTAAAAAAACAAATCATAGCCCAACCAACTTGAAGACTTTGGATGACTTCCCATTGTCTAGCAGACATAGCTCCCATCTTTGTCACTCATATTCAAGATTGTCAGAAAACCTGGCCCAGTTTTCCTTCTCCACTTCATCTCTCGCCACTACTCCAACTCCAAGTGTAATCTCCTCTGCCCCAAATACCTTTCTGATTTTTCTCTGCTCAGCAAATTCTAATCAGAAAATCATTAACTCTTCCATGAAATTTCTTCAGGCTATTTAAGCTAAATGTAATCTTTGTGCTTCCGTTTTTTAGGGAAGTATACTAATACTAATTAATTATCTGTTACGCTCATGTAATAGTTATCACCTTATATTTTGGCTGACTGTAAAGTGTTTGTCCTCCCAGTGGATGATTTGTGTTTGAGAGCAAGACACTGCTTTATTTATATTTGTATTCCAGGCACCTAATACAGTCCCTGTAACTTAATTCCTGCTAAAATAATATATATCAACTTTATTTGCAACCTATAACCAAGACATCTAAAATAAGAAAACTGAAAAAAAAAAAAAAAATACTGGGCCAGATGCCATAATCTTCAGTCAACCACGATCATAAGCAAAGCACAATGCGGTATGCAGGCCTTGCAGAGCAACATGCACAGATGCAAAATATTTTTAAAAATTAAATTACCAGGTTCAGATAACACCAGCTGATACTTTTAAATGAGATGGGGAAACACTGCCTAGATGTTCGTGTCAACTTTTATTATACTCGTATAAATGTGATTCTTCTATATCGGAACAGAGCATTTTATAGCTAGGCAGATAAAATGCTTGATTTAAATAACACAAAAATTCATCCACATACACTTTGAGATTAAAGACTAATATTCTTTTTCTTTCCTTTAGTACTATTATTTTCATTTCACACCTTTTTAAACTGAAGCACAGGAGCACGAAGTAACTTACTCTGGGATCCACAACCAGCAGAGGGCAGAAATGAGATGTACACACAGGTCATAAGATTTCCAAAGCCCATGTTCTAGCCATGAACTATACTAGGGTGGTGTTTGTCTACACTGCTTAGCTAAAAGCTACATGAAGTCAGGGACTGTCTATCTTATTCACCATTGTATCTCTGAGGCCTATTAGACGGCTTGACCAGTTTTGTAGGTGTCCATAAATTCTTGAAGTCATACGTACTTTTTGTATGTAAATATAATAATCTCTAGAGAGAAGTTCAATAAAAACAGGTAACACTAAGAACTTACTACAAATCAAGAAGTATGTCAGATGCATTGTCTCGCTCTATTATAACAATGCAGCAACGCAGAACACATACTGGATACTCAATATATGCCGGGCACTGTTCTCAATGTTTTCCAAAGATTAATATATATAATTGTGACATCAATTCTATGTCATAGGTATTATAACTGCATATATTTCCAAAATGAGAAAATTGGGGCTCGAAGAGGTTAACTTGCCCAAGCACTGCCCGTCTGTTCCATTTAGCAAATACCTGGGCAGGGATATAAACTTTCCCATTGGGCAACAAAGCTTGCTTTCTTGGCTTATATGCCATGCAGCTACCCATACAGTTGTTCATCCTCAAAGGCCTTTATGCTCACCCAAATGTTAAATGACATGGAAAAAAAAAAAAAAAGTTAACTCCTTATGCATTTTCCAGAAAATCATCTTGATAAAATAAAAACTTTTCATGGGAACACAACATCAGATGCTATCAGTTAATTCTACCATGTAAAGAACATACTCTGACACTGCATATTAAAATACAAGGTAGGAACAATAGGCAGTAAGGCAGATCTGTTCCGCAAGGTGTACTGATAATGAGTGGGCAAGATGGTATTGAGTTACAAAGGTACTTACATAAGCACCTAAATATGTATACATGTGGCTCCTACAAAAGATATATCAGAAACAAGTTTGCTGCTACCCCTTACAGACATTTTGTGACCTAGAAAAACGCCTTCCTCGGGGAATACCCAGCCAAGAATAAGGGACATGGCTTGGCCTGTGGGTGGAGTCAAGGTTTCTGTTCTCACTCTGCTCAGTCAGGCACCCCTGTGCACAAAGCAACTTGATGACTACCTGGAGCAGCCATGGTGAGTCTCAGGGCTTAGGGCCACAGTGCCTGAATTTTAACACCCAGCTCTATCCTCTGTAGATGTATGACTTTAGTCAATTTATTGAATTTCTCTCTCTCCCTCATTTTTCTGATCTGTAAAATAGGGAGAATATTAATATGAACTGCACAGGACTTGTAAGAATCTAAAAAAATGCATGTAAATTGCTTACAACTGTACTTAGCACATGGAGTATTCGATAAGTATTTGCTATAATATCTACAGCTTAACCAGCCATAAGAGTAAGCCATATTTGAAGTATTCCTTATGTCTGTGTGTGAGTGGCAGGACTGATATCAGCATTATAAGTTCCTCCGAGGATGGTAGAAAGAAGTAACTTTGCTAGCACGCATCATTGTACACCCAGTTTTTTCCCTTGCATTGACAGCTTTTAATTGATCCAAAGTAATGATACGTCATTTAAAATTGTGCTTTCATCCCAGGGGTATGAATTTGCTTTTGTAAAGGTGGCAAACACGTAGACAAGAACCACAAAATCACAACAGTGACTTCTAGACCAATGATGGTCCACATGTTTGCAATATAGAAATTTTCATTTATAATGGACCAGTATCCCCAGCCAGTCAGTGAATGGATAGATAGTAGCAAAGGCAGCAGCATCTTTTAAAACTCAAAATAAGATGGTATTTTAAAGTGTATTTTAATATATTTTTAAAGCAAAATTCTCAAACTCCCTAAATCCAGTTCCAGGACTGGTTTACAGAGGGAGGTGTGGTGAGAGGGTGGGTACAAGAGGACTATTGTGGAAAAATGGTGATCGCTGGAGAGGAAGAATAGCTCAATGGCCCATAAATGTTTATGAAGAAAGAGCAGAAACATGTAAAATGAACAGAAAACCAGGAGAAAGTAATAAAAACAAAAACAGGAAATGTTGCTGTCAACGTGGTGTTTCGTTTTCAGGACGTCCCATTAAATTTTGAGCTTGTGCATTCTGTATTTTCTAGCCCTTGCCCCCAAGTGAATGAAGGCTTATGTTAAGATCGCTCTGCATGTCCTAGAAGAGTGCTTTGACTCTGTTTTGAGCAAGCCTTAAAAACACAGCGCATCAGGTATGAAGCACAGACTATATTCAATTCTGAGATCTTATCACGTGCTGGCTTATTCCCGTTAGACACAGAAGATCACAGCTCAACCTGCAGGCTATTTAAGCTTCCAAAGGACATTTCTACCCAAAGTGAGCTAAGATAGTTTAAATACTACATGTGAAATCTCCCCCGACAGCATCATCTGAAGATGCCCACTTCCAAGATGTGTCTATGAGAGAAGGGACGGAAACCGCGACTTGAGCAAAGGTCATGGGGTGATGCTCCAGGGCCAAGCGTCTTCCTTACCAACCTGCATGGCCCATGGACATCCATAAATCCTGGCCTTGTCCCAGGCCTCCAAAAAACAAAAACAAACAAACAAAAAAAAACCCTAAAAAAAAAAAAAAAACTACACCGAAGCCCCCCAGAGACCTGGTAACCATGTGACCTGCGACACCCACCAAAACTTCCTCTGCACCCAAACAAATGCAACTTTTGCTTTCTTTTCCTGGGTGAAAGACTTGCACATCCCCCTGGCCTCCCACCCCCCACCTCCCGGCTGCCTCCCCTCCAACCCTTTCTCCTTCCCTCCACCACGGGCAGTGGGAGGCCTCAGGGTATCTGCTTTCAACACCGCCTGGCCTAGGGGGCCTAGGGCTCAGCCCCTGCCCGGCTGCCGCTCCTCCTTCAGCCGCCTGAGGGGAGCAGAGCCTCCTCCCGCCCACCCCCGCCGGGGTGGTGGACTGCGGTCAGCTCAGCCCCGGGCGCCGGGCGCGGGCCAGGACACTTACCTGCGCGGAGCCGCTCCCGGAGCTCCCGCGTCGCAGTCAGCGGCTCCGCAGCCGCCGCATCTCCCGGCAGCAGGTCCCCCACCCGCCCCAGCAGCGCGGTCCTGCGCCTCACTTTCCCGAGCCTGGGAAGTTTGCTGAAAGCGAGGAGACGGGGAGAGGGGGTGGGGCTGGGTGATTTGTTGTTGTTTGTTTGTTTGTTTGTTTGTCCCGATCTCTAGCAAAGATTGTGGACCATATGCCGGGAGAGTATCAGCTTGGCTCAATGGCGACAGGGGCAGCGGCCCGACGCTCACCGTCCGATCGATTTACTAAACAAACTGAAACGTGGGTGGGGATGTTAAACAGTAACCAGCAACCTCAATGAAAACTGAAAGCGGCGAGGCCGCCACCGCCTCGGCGCGCTCATTTCCCTGTTCCCAAGGCCCCAGGGCGACCGGCGGGCGGGCCAGCAGGTCCCAAACCCCGGCCTCCGCGGGGCTGCCGGGCGGCAGCTGCCACGCGCCACAGGCCCAAATTTCCACCCCCGGGGCGAGCGGCACAGCGGCTTGGCCATGCGGAGCCGGAGCTGATCGTTCTCCTGCTTCCCCCACGGGGACCCCGTGAGGCTCCCGCCCTGAGCCGGAGGCCAGCGCACCCTCGTCACGACGCCCGCACTGTCCCCCTCCTCCGCCCCAGGTGACGCCTCGTCTCGGCGGTGTCAACCCTGGCTGGGGAAGTGCTTTAGGACAGGCGGTGGCGAGCAGAAGCCTGCTGACCCCACGATACGGGTCTAATTCTGAGCCAATGCGTTCCAGAAAAGGGCCGGACGTATCATTAAGGGGAATTAAGTGGGCTCCTGGGGCAGCACCGCGGCCACGCCGCTAGGGGAAGCCGCTACCGTTTCTTTCAAGTGCCCCTTGGGCCTCTGGGGTTAAACTCTGCCCCGAGGCTTTTGATCATCTTGCTGGGCGAGAGTTCTGGGAAGAGGAGCGAGGCTACTTTTCCTTCCCAGCCATCCCAGTTACCTGTCATTAGGGACCTCTTTACATATGTGTCTAATGGAAAAACTTTCCTGCGTCCCCGCCGTGGTCAAGGCGCATGCACGAGCCTCTGACTTCCAGACACGGTGCTCAGACCCAGGCAGGACGCGCCGGTCCTCTCGCCCGGGCGATTGTTAACCAGCAATACAGCCGGAGCGCTGGCTTTTAGAAACGTCCCAACAATTTAACTTCGTGGTTTCGGGAGTGAATGGCTTCAGGTCAAACAAGTAATTGTCCCCATGAGATAAATAGTTACTTCATCCGTAAGGTTTTTCTTTTCCGACCAGAAGGTTGGCTGTTATTTTAAGGCTTTAATAACAATGCCCGGGAGATCAAAGAGATAGGTGTTTGGGGGTTTTTTTTGTTTGTTTTGAGGTTTTTTTTTTTTTTTTTTTTTTTTTTTTCTATTTAGATCGGATTTACTAAACTTTCTCAGCTTCCTCCTTCTGAATATCTTGGTGAAAGGCTCTTTTAAAAACAAGTACTTGGCTGTTTTAGAAATCAGAACAAAGAAGAGAGATCATATACTATTTTCTTTAAATCGACCTTCTTGAGCAAAACACATTCTTTGGGTCCTTGTGGCCCGCACGGTTTGCAACCCGTGTCAGGAAAGTGGCCTCGTTCCACGTCGCCCCGGGAAGCGGTGCAGAGACAGGGAGTCGCAGGAGTTACAATTAACGGGTTGTATTTATTATGCAAATCTTTCATAGGTGTGCTGTTTGCAGATCACCTATGGACATTCTTTTTAAAAATACTTCCAGATACTTGGAAAGTGAAGATTGTATTATCACATGCCAAAATGTAAATGTATAGTTCCCACAAAACACACAAAGTCTGGAGACAGAAATTCCTCACCGTCATTCACAGAAGCTGTAATGACAACTGACGTCTCTTGTTCCCAGCAGAGAAATCATATTTCAATTGACTAGTCTCAGTTTATTTCACTGTTAATCCGCGATGTCAGTGGGCTCAGTTTGGGATGACCCATTTATTACTGATGCGTGGTAGAGTCGCTGATCTACCAGCAAATAATCACACGTTCCGTGTTCAAAATCATTTTGACTCAATATATAGAAACTTTGCCAGGGAATTTTATAAACAGGAGAATTATGACTAATGATGAGAGAAACCGTCGTGTATCTGAGGAAGTAAACTCCGTAAAGTCTTAATTGTTACCTAAGAGGAGCATTGCATTTGGCCAATTTAGAAAAATCTTTGATGAGATGCGTTGACGTCACACGGCCAGTCCCCCTGCAGCAGGAGCAGAGGTTCCAGATGAGTGCGGGAGTGAATGAATGAATGGGTGAATGAATGAATGAATGAATGACCGAGCAACGCTAAGAGCTGAAAGGGGCAAAGTGTTGTCTCGGTTTCGGAACTTGACAGTTTTTACTAGATAAACCGTGCCAAACAACCAAGATTTAGAGCATCCCTTATACGGTTCCTGGAACTAATTTATTACGATTTTCCATGGCAGGGGTTTAAGCTGCTGAAGATGAAAAATGTGCTCTATGGAGAGCCGTCCCCCGGTGCTCGCGGGTGTTGGGGTGGACAGCAATGAAAAGGAAGAGATCAGGATATTTCTCAGGGAAAGGTTCTCAGGAGGTATAAAGTTCCGTTTCGCCAGTTAGTGAATAGGGGGAAATGATACACGTTATGCGTTTATGTCGCATCTACTCTTTAAACTTAAAACTAAACACAAAATGTAGTGTCCAGCAGCCCTTCACTTCATTTTCCTATGAAATGTCTCGTTTAGCCTGTGCTGCTTCTTTGCGCTTTAGTAATCTTTTCTGCATCACTTCCCCCCCCCCCCCTTCTTCCCAGCGCCACCCAGATTGTCTTGATAGGGACTCCGGGCTCTCCCCGGCAGGGTTCTGATACTATTAATGAAAGCGGTGGCCTTGGACAGAGCGCTCAGGACACGCGGCAGGCGCGGGCGGGCGCGCAGCACCTCAGGGCAGGGCTTTCCTGATTAAGCAGCCACAGACTCTGTCCGAGGGCAACTCCGAGCCCCTCTGAACCTAAAACCACCCACAGACGCCAACAGGCAGTATCCTCTTCCTACCCAGGTGCTGCAGGGGCTGCTGCTACTTCTGGCCACCAGTACTCAACTCGCTCCTGCGAGATCGCGGTGGCGCCCGCCCCGGAGTCGGCCACCGCCCCCCGTGGGCGCAGTCGGCGGGAACTGCCGCCCACCCTCGCTCCCGTTCACACGCAGAAGGGGGAGAAGGAAAAAATAACCCGCTCCTACAGTTCTCCACCCCCGTTCTTGTCCCCATTTGAGCAAAGGCCAGTGAAATCGTCAAAGCCATTCGTAGGTAAAGGACCGCTGGCGGAAAGCGGCCACTGGGGACTCAGGTGAAATGAAGAGTCGGGAGCTGCGCTAAGTGCGCCCCCCAACTCCTCGGGTAGAGCTTTGACCCTGCGGGCGAAACAGCCGCCAGAATTTCAAAAACTCCCTGGAGGCCACTGAATGTTTTATGCACCAGAAGGGAAGGCCGGGATTCCGGTCACTGGGGCTAGGACGGGGGGAAGCGCTCGGCCATCCTGGAGAGGGTGGAGGTGAGGGTGGGGGATGAGAGCAGCCTTGCAGAGCCGCGGGCTTTTTCCCTGGCAGCGGATCTCTGCCTCGTTGCCCCTGCCTCTTTCAGGGAAAGCGCTGTCCTTTTGCTCCCTAGCGCTGCCCAGAGCGAGGGTACAGATTGCTGTAAAGCTGTCGACTCGCGCCCCCGGAAAGGGGGATGCGGGGTCTTTGCCTCTCCGACCCTACGCAGCAGCCTCCGGCGAGGTCTGCTGCCCTCCTCTGGGCCTGGAGCAACAGCAGACTGTGACTTGGATCCCCGGACTTTGGTACCCTGCTCTGTTAATTGGTTTGTCAGACTTTCCGTGGAGTGCCCACCTTTTAAAGACTAGAATTTAACGTGGTAACAAGAGAAGAAAAAAAAAAATATATATATATATATATCAGAACAGACTGATTGAACAGGGCACAGGGATTGATTGACAAGTGCCCCCAACCCCACCACCAGTGTAGATTAAAGAAAAAAAACATCTAGACCTTTTGGGAGGTTTCAGGCATTTAAAAACACTAAAGCTGAAGGAATTGCCTTTGGGACTGGCCTCCCTACTTGGCCTTACAAATACCCAGGTAAAAATTAGTATTTATTTTATGCCCAAGTCACAGATCTGGAGCACCCAGAATAAGTCCATGTAAGAAAGGCCACAGGAATGTTCCCAGACTCCGTTACCTGTTAATAAAAATGCAAAACCAAGATTTCAACTTGAGCAAGATTTCTAAATTGAAACTGCTCTGCGTATGTTACACATCTGAATGAGACACTGTGAAAATCGAACACTTAATAATTCTCAATGTCAATGTATGGTTCTCTTGCCAGAAAAACAAACTACTAGGCTGAATCCCTTCTTTTACCCACCCCCTCTTCGTAGATTTCCTGCTGAAGTATTGATTTCCAAGGTCTCTGCAAGATTTGCAAACTTTTACAGTCATTTATGGTACATGCAATAAAAAAAGAGGTGATATGAGCATGCTAGTTCAAGGTGTAATGCAGAGATGTATTTGGTGCCCTTGGCAACTATCTGTGAGACCTGTTTGTCTTTGCAGAACACACCCTTCTCTGCAATGAACCCCTCTGTTACAAAGATTGGCCCTTTACATTTTCAGGGCCTTGGCCCCTCAGTGGAAAGGCACACAGTTCAAAGCAGAAAATTCAGTTATTTCAACTTCATTTCAAGCTAAGAAAAAACCCCTCTAAACAAAACTGTGGGAAACAAGGAAAAAGAATCACTTTAAAATACCCTAATTCCCTACTGTCTCTTTTCATAAAGAAAAATAAAGTAAATCGATTACCAATTTACAGTGTAATCTCTACTGCCCCTTGCATAACAGGGATCCACAGGACCTTCCACTGTGAAAAAATAAAAGCATTGAGATTATTCAGAGACAGCACACCATTTTTGATTGAATATGTCCAAAGGAGAAAGAAAAAAAAAAAGCAAACTTGAATGCTTCACATAAAAAGACGTGACTAGTTAAGTACCTATGTGTTGCTGGATTTTAGTTTTACAATTTTTCAATAAAGAAAATAAATATGTGAGAGGGCTGTTTACTCTGTAATTGTAGATAGTATTTAAAAGCCTTATTAGAAACCTTATACTCTACCAGTTTTACCAGTCTTTCTGTTTTTTTTTTTTTTCTTGGATATGTATAAGAGACTGGGGTGGGGTTAGGAAGAAAGAGAAATAGACTCATTTTTAAAATTTCGTCATTTGAACCAAATTAGTGTTCTCATTTGCATATAAGACACAAATTAAGAGACACGATAAGTTCAAGAGATCTTTTGTACAGCATGGTGGCTATAGTTAATAACAATACATTGTTTTCTTGAAAAATGCTGAGTGGATAAAGTGTTCTCACCACAAAAATGATAGCTATGCAAAGCAATGTGCTTGTTAATTAGCTAGATTTAACCATTCCACAATGTATATATACTTCAACACTATATTGTACAGATCAATACATGAAATTTTACATACCAATTTTAAAAATTTTTGATAAAATAGAGTATTTCCAGTACTACAGCAAGTGTGCTTGTGACACTTTCCAGTCACTACCTTCTCCCAAAGGTAACTACTCTCCTGACTTCTAACCTGATTAGTTTCGTCTATTTTAGAACTTTACATAAACAGAATTACAGTGTACTTAAATACACACACACACACACACACACACACACACACACACACACACACACACACACACACACACACGACATACATAGCTTCTGAAAGGTATTCAGAATCCTATACCTGCCATCTAGTGGTCATAAGAGAAAATGCTGATTCTATGCACCCTCAAAAGACTCAGTCTAGCTGTTTTCTTATTTACAAACCAAAACAAGTCTAAGAAATGAAGGAAAAATATAAATTTAAAGATTTAAAGCTAAGGGAAAGGAAATAAACAATTGTGTTAGGGAGCTTTATAACATAATCCTTCAATTGTACTCTATTTCTTTTTGTGTATAGAGATCATTAAGGTTATTGATTTTTGCTCAGATAGTCCATTTATTATTATACTAGTTTTTCTTCTGCATATTCTCCTCATGTAGATTTTATGCTATTTTTCATTTTTGGATTGAATTTACTATCAGCTTTTGAACCAGCTGATATGAAAATTTTTTAAAATACAAAAAGAAGCTAATAGATATCCTCTTCCTGTTTAAACTCTTAAAATATGCACACAAAGCCATCCTTCATTTTTGCAAAAAAAAAAAAGAAAAGAAAAAGAGAGAGAGAAAAGAAGAAAGACGGAATTGAGTACACTTATACACTTGCTTTTGGTGCCTTGTTATAAGTATTACAATCCTTCAAAATTTGATTTAACCAAATACCAAAAAGCAGTTTAAATTCTATTTGGTATGGGAATGTAACACTATGTACATTGAGGTTTACATTATGAAATATTTAGCATATGTAGAAATTTTGCTGAATAAAGTAGCCATAAAAAATCACCATCTGCCTTTTTATTTATTTATTTATTTATTTTTGGAGTGCTTACAATGCACCAGGCATTGTTTTGTGGGATTTTAATTAATTAACACACTGAGTAGTTACAACAACCCTAGAAGATTTGTATTATTAACAATATTTTATAGGTGAGGTGGCAGAGAGTTGGAATCCTGAAGCTGGTAAGTTCAGAGGTGATGTGGTTCCAGAGCATCTTGCATGTCATACTAACTCCCAGAGATAAAAAAAAAAAAGAAGAAGCAAACAGACACTACTGCAATTCATGTTATGGAATAAAATAGAAGCTGAATACAGCCAAAAGAAACATTGCTTGAAGGCACATGATCTGCAAAATATCAGACATCCAACTGAAACAGAAAAAAAAAAAATCAGTTTATTACCACTCATTGTAAAAATCAAGTGTTAAGAAAAATATTTTTTTTTTTTTTTGTCGTTTTCGTGACCGGCACTCAGCCAGTGAGTGCACCTGCCATCCCTATATAGGATCCGAACCCGCGGCGGGAGCGTCGCCGTGCTCCCAGCGCCGCACTCTCCCGAGTGCGCCACGGGCTCGGCCCAGAAAAATATTTTTAATAGGCAAATAACATATTCATTTACGTTATCTGTTTAATACAATTCCTGACAGATACCTTGCAAATCTTTATCAGATTTATCCTACAGTCTATGCCCACCTGGAATTTAATTTTAAATAGTGAACATATGCTAAGGCAAATAGTTCTCGAAAAGCACTCTGACATACTGCCAAACATTTATCCCTAAATTTAGTTGGCCCTGAGAGCTCAATTATCTTCCTACCTTGCCTGATTCTAATTTCATGTTTCATTTCCTAAACAAAATGTAAGTACGTTCTGAACATATTTTTCTATTGTCTAGTTGTATAAAATATTCTCCCCTTTTCAGATCAACTACTCTATAAATATGAGCTAGTTAAAAGGTCAAGAATATTAAATCATCACAATTAAATATATATTCAAAATTCCTTTATAACTCTGTGTCATAAGACCAAGGTTTCTCCTCTGGAAGCATATTGATCATTTTAGAAACTGTAGGTGAATGATCAGTCTATGATACAAGGTGGTTTTGTTTCATTTTTAATCCACAACATTTGAAATATTAATGGCTAAGTAGCACTGCAGTATGTAGGTATTAATTTAAGAGTAGTGAATGCTTTCAAGAGTTGCTAGCTGCTAGCTTGTGATTCCAGCAATGGTTTAATACTCACAAAAGAGGCCACCAGTTCTGCCTTCCTCATCTCTCACCTGCCTCTAATCAAGATCAGACAGCAGAGGAAAGCGGAGACTACAGTCAAGCCCTTTGTACCTCTCCTGTGTGTCCATGTAGATCTAAGTGCACCTTCCCCATTTTAGGAAGAAATATTGATGCTCACACAGGAAGAGAGAATATTCAACTCCTGTTGAAGGTCAATCCTCCACCTGTGTTCTTGATCCCATCCCTTCCGATCTATGCCTAGCCTTGTTCTATCAATTATTTGGTTTTCATATGTCTTCAAACTCTCCCTCTCTAATGGCTTCTTCCCTGCAGGCTATAAATAAGTTCAAGTCTTAATAACAAATCAAAATTGTTTTTAAAAAAGTAAAAACAAAATTTTCTCTCTCTACTCTGTCTCCTTTTGGCATTGTCCAATTTCTTGTCTTTAACAGCCAAGATTCACTAGCCAAGGCAACTTATGGTCTCCTTATCAACACCTTCCCTTCACTACTGCACCTACTACAAGCAGGCTTTAGCTGGTTCCACTCCATGGACTCTGCTCTCTGAAAAGGCCTTAGTGGCCTCCTGATTGGTAAATCCAATAAGGACATGTTCAATCCTTATATTAAGCCCACCTGAGTCACAGTCTATGTCGAACCTTCTTAACATTGTTTTATCTGTATTTTTTTACCAATTTGCTCCAATCATCCTGTACCTACCAGTATTGCCTAAGATTCTTCTCTTTGACTTTTGTCTTCTCACTCTTTCTGGACTAGCCCATGTATTCTAACAATTTTACCTACCACAACATTGGCTGTTGATTTTCTAAATTATATTCAAACCCAGATCTTTTTCCTAAGTATCAGTATTATAAAAGTTTTAGCTTACCAACCACTTTCCAAATGGTACCTCCTATACCTTCTGTAGGCACTTCAACCTCAATGTTATCAAAAGTTGTCTTCTCCTCAAACTTGCTTTTCCTTTGGATTAATTATTGCCACCATTATCCATCCAGTTGGCTAAGCGAGCAAAATAGGAACCATTAGTGACTTCACCTTCTTCATTACTGTCTTCGTTTGTTTGTGTTGCTATAACAGAATACAACAAACTGGATAATTTATAAAGAAAAGACATTTATTCCTCACAGCTGTGGAAGCTGGGAAATCCAATATCAGAGAGTCATCATCTTGCAATGGCTTTCTTGCTGTATTGTCCCATGGCAGAAGGCAGAAGGGCAAAAAAGTGTGGAGAGCAAGAGAGGGCCAAATCCCTTTTATAATAAACATGCTCTCAAGATAAGGAATGGCTCCTATGATGTTAATACAGCATTAAGCACCTCTTAAAGATCCCACCTCTGAACACTGTTGCATTGAGAATTAATTTTCCAATACATGAACTTTGGGGGACACATTCAAACCATAGCAATTACCTTAAGTTAGTATTTGCGTCCACCTATTCCAGTTGATTAAAGTAAGAATATTATTTTACTCACATTAAAAAAAAAAAATCTGGAGGTAAGTAGCCCCAACTTGGTAGGGCAGCTAAAAAATGTCATCAGGGCTCAAGCACTTTCTAATTTTTCTGTCCTGCAGTTCTTAATGTGTGACTTTCATCCTCATGGTTAAAATATGCTTCAATCATGTTACCTGTATTCAAGGCAGGAAGGAGGAGGAAGAGCAAAAAGCCAAAGGACCATGTCAATGAAATGAATCATCTCTCTTTATATGGCTTCCCTACCAGGTGCCAATCAGCAATGTATATTTATTCCACACTTGCCAAAACTGGATCATGAAGATATTATTTACAACTGCATATTATGAAAAGGTATCTTCGGTAGCCAGATTGCCAAACCAAATATATTTCTGTTTTTGCTGAGAAGTATTAGTAAATTGGACTGTCCGGATAGCTCAGTTGGTTAGAGCATAGTGTTGTAACACCAAAGTTAAGGGTTCTGATCCCCACGTAGCATTCCGGGTGCAAAAAAAAAAAAAAAAAGTAGTATTAGTAAATTGAATTTTTCTGTATAACAAGCCACCTAGGGACTTAATGGTTTAAAAAACAGCAATTATTATGTCTCACAATTTTGGGGAGTAGTAGGACAGTTCTGGGATATCTCAGCTGAGGCTGGATGATCTATACTGGTTTCAAACTCATGTCGAGGGTATCTGCTGTAACCATTGGGCATTCCTCTCTCTCTGTGATCTCTCATCCTCCAGGAGGATACGGCTTCTTCTCATGCTGGTCTCAGGACTCACACAAGAGGCAAGAGAAGGCCAGCCCCAATGCACTGATACTTTTTAAGCATCTTTTTATACAATGTGCATTAATATCCCATTGACCAAAGCCAATCACATGGCCAAACCAAGATACAAGGAGTGGTGAGAAAAATTCTACTTCTTGATGGGAGGATGGCAAAGTCACAACGTTTATAGGAATGGGAGGAATTTGTCTTCATTTTTCTCCAATCTGCTACAGTAAGGAAGCACAGGAAAATAGGAACTGCATAGGCAATAGTAGTGACTGCCTTATCTGTTATAGTTTAACCCCATTTAACCTGTAAATATCTTAATTAATACCTAAAAAAAAAAGTCTGTTCATTCTAAGCTTCCCTATAATTTTCTAACTTCCACATCAATGATTGTTAAATTTTCTCAGGTTAGGATCGCTTTGAAAATTGGGTCAAATTTATGGTATGTTATGGACTGAATATTTGTGTCCCCCCAAATTCATATGTTGAATCTCTAAACCCCAATGTGGCTGTATTTGGAGATGGGGACTCTAAAGAAATAATTAAGGTTAAATGAGGTCATTCGGGTAGGCTCTGATCTGATAGAATTAGTGTCCTTATAAGAAGAGACACCAACGAGCCTCTTCTCTCTTTCTCCACGTGCTCATGTGAGGATGTAGCAGGAAGACAGCCGTCTGCCAGCTAGTAAGAGAGTCATCAATGGAAACTGAACTGGATGGAGCCTTCATCTTGGACTTCTAGATTCCAGAACTGTGAGAATATGAATTTCTGTTTCTTAAAGCACCCAATCTAAGGTATCTTGTTATGGCACCTTAGACTAATATCACTACCTTTTATCTGATAAAAAATTCTTTACGTTAAGTTTTTTTGTTGTTAAAATTGTAGCTGGGGTTTCAGTCTCCTAAGTGGATTCTGACAGACACAGGAGAAAGTGATGATGAGTAGGGCAGAGGAGAGATTTATCTGTGAGTTCCCTTCCGTCTACTGCTTCTCATTGGTCTGAGTTCTCAATGTCCAATGTTTAACTCGTGGGGAGTGATCTCCCCATACATCTGTGTGGTCCCTCCTATTCCTTTCAGAAGCCTTTGGGTAAGCTATATTACTCAGGTCTAGGAGTGGTGAAAAGAATTAGAATCTCAGTAGATATTTCAGGAAGCAAAACTGTGCTCCTGTATCAACTGGGATAAGTCACAGTCACACTTGGTTGCTTTAGTGGTGACTGGGTAGACCCCTGTGGAGTCAGTCACTACAGTGACGGACTTGATTCAGATAGTCATGATCCTGTAGTGGATGGTCTATTATCCTGGGTTGCAAAAGTGAGCACAGTATGGAATAGGGTCTACAGCTGCTCCACTAGGGATATTTGTTTAAGCAAGAAAAAAATTTTGCTAATGTTGTATAAGCTAGATAATTTTAACTGAAACAGAAATTGGTATCAGAAGTTGGGAGCTACATTACAGGGATGCTAAAACCCTGTAAAGTAGGTGGCAACAGTTAAAGTGTTGGGCAGACATAGGTAGTGAGAAAACTGGTTTCAAAAACTGAAATCCATGAAATTTGTCAGTGAAACTTTTGGTAAATATTTGACTGTATTAAGTTGGAAGTCAAATTACATAACTAGTTAATTTCAGCTCCAGAAAACATGCTCTGGAAATAAATGTTAGCAACAGTGTTTGTTGCTATTAGCTATGGTTGGCAAGATATTACAGAAAGAAAATTAATTATTTTGCTGATTTATAAACAGAGACAAAAGGAAATAGAGAAAATCAGGGGAATTTCAGAGTTACAAGATTCAAGTATTTCTTAACTCCAAGTAAAAGATAAACAGCTCATCCAGCATCTCGCAGGTGAAAAGGACACCATCCAAGTTTGTAGGTAGAGTATAGATAGTTCCTGGCACGAGGCAGAAAGATTGCTAAAGATTTCAACAAAGGTGACCTAGAAAAATGTTGCAGTGGAGTAGAATATTATGGAAGATATGATGAGACAGCTATTTTCAAAAGTATGGGGGTACAAATGCCTTCAAAAGCAGCTGAGTTCATTGATTACTGTTAAGTTATATCACCCTCACAAGAATAAGGAGGGAATGAGGACTGTCAACCAGTAGTACATACCTTAGTGTGAAAGCCAGGGAACCTCTGTCTTAGTTGATTACCTGTAGTGGAAGAGTAGACACAGTTAAGGGTAGGTTGAAGACCTAATTGTCAGAATTACAGAACTCCAGAGAGATCTGAATGTTCAGCCATTGCAGGTCAGTTACACACAGGTTAGGGCACTGGTGAGGAAAACCTCGAATTCTGAATCATGGTACACATCCAACCAGGTGGATGAACTTAAGGATGTTATCTCTGTAACCCTCCCACCCTCCCCAGCCCTGGGCTTTTTGGTGTTGCAGCAGTGGCTCAATCATTCCAAGTAAGAGCTAGCATTTCCTCTTCTGGAAGATGCTGCAGAAACCTCTCGCATTCAGGCGGACAGGTACCCTTTCCCCCTTTAGGAGCTGTTCACATTTACTTGCCTGTATGCCCAGTTGCTAACTAGGGTTATTTTCCAGCATAACCCACACAGCAACATATCTATCTAAGGATGTGGGTATGGGCCCATGACTATAGGATCTACTGGTCATTTCACATCTTGCATGCCCCAGAGGTAGCCAGCTTCACTGAATTCTGGATCAGCCTTCCAAAGGTGTAATTGACGCACCATGTTGGAGGAAATACCCGAAAGGATGGGGTGTCATCCTTCAGGATAGGTTTATTTATTAAATTAAAGACCTCTACGTGGTGCTGTGTCCACGAAAGGAAAGATACCTGCATCCAGGAATCAAATGGTAGAAGCAGAAGTGGCTTCTATAACCATCACTCCCAATGACACACTGGAAAATACTGTGCTTCCCGTCCCTACAAACTCTAGGCTCTGCAGGTTTGGAAGTCCTGGTCCTCAAAGGGGTATACTCTTGAAAGGACAGCAAGGTTCCCATTGAACTACAAGTTATAGCTGCTACCAGGGCACTTTGGATTCCGTGTGCCCATGGACCAACAACCAAGAAGAGGAATCACCACACTGAGTGATTCCTGATCAGCAGAAGGAGGTAGGGTCGCTTTTACACAAGTAAATGCCAAGGTGATAGATGAAGGTGTGAGGGAATTAGAATGGACGGTGGAGGAGGGAAAGGATGAGTATTAGTTCTGTCCCCAAGATCAGCTGTGATGACAAGGGTTGTTCATCTCACTAACCTCCCTCTTCTAGGTTCCTCTCAGGAAGAGGGATCCCTAGGACCATGGAGAAGCTGCTCCCTGAACCTGTGAGAGGAGTAACGGGTAGATTGTGGTGGCCATGAGAATGTGCCTCACAGATCGCCCACTTCGGGGAGCTTAATTGGCCACACAGCTAACACTTTGATATCCATCACCTACTTTGCAACCATGGCATACTTCCCATATGCTTCTCACAGTTGGTAACCAAGTGTACCAGGGACAGTAAAGCAGGCCCATTTCTTCTAAGGCAGGCTCACTTGAGCAGTGGGAATACTCTAACGACTGACTGGCTCCAGAACACCCTGGCAGCCCGGTTGAACATTCTTTGACTCATGGCCGTCTAGGGTGCTTCTACCTAACCTTCCTGACCTCTCTCCTTCACTCAGGTCTGACTTATCTCATGCTCTGTGTCTCTCTGAGCCTTCTCTGGCTTTTGTCCCATTTCCTCTCACAGGTATTTCCCCTAATAAAATCATTGCATGTTTATACCTATCTTGGCATCTGCTTCTTGGAGGACCTGAGTGAACACATTATTCTTAGGATAGGAGGCCCCCAAATAATCTAATCAGCAGGATTTCAGAATTGCTGTGGACCAGGACTGCTGTATGGCTCCTGTTCATTCTCTTTCTAAACAGGAGTGTTGTGGATAAACTGTCCTTTTCCATCATTCATTATTATGGTGAGAATAAATTGTCCTTTTTACATGATTATCTCAATTCTAGATCAGGAGGACCTACATCCAGTCCCGTTTTAGTGGCCATCACTCATTACCCCCAACTTTAAATACTATAATGTTTCAACCCAGAAATGTCAACTTTGAGCTCAGTGCCAAGTTGGATGGGACTTTTGTATTATTTACCTTGGTTAGTGGGTGTCTTAATCCACTGCTGTTGCTATAACAGAATACGACAGACTGGATATAGAGAGAAGATATTCATTTCTTACTGTTCTGGAGGCTGAGAAGTTCAGTATCAAAGGTCCAGCATCTGGTCTGCTCATGCTGCCTCAAAACATTTTGGAGAATGGAAGGGGAAGTGGGCACTTGCAAAAGGGACAAAACACAAACATTAATCTTCACATTTTTTTTGCAGCCTATGTGTTGGGAAAATAGAATAATTTAATCAGGCCCCCTCACCTTGGGTCTGGTTGGGGGTGGTGTGGTGCATTCTTTGTAAACAAGTTCTGTGTGTGGGTGGAGTTAGTGCACATGGGTGGTGCCACAACTTGGCTGGCATTTACTGCCTTGGGCATCTGCCCCACGTGGCCATGCTCTTGAACCTACCGCTCCAAGGACCTTCTTGCTGGTTACCTAGCTCCTAGATCTGCATGTGAAGGGTTTGTGACCCAGTCTGTGAATGGGCTTGATGGGTCTGTGAGCTCCAGACCCAGCCCTAGCTCGACACTATGGAACTAGGAGCTTGAAGCAGATAAGGACTTGTACAATGAAGGTCACTTTTGTGCACAATGGGGTTTCTATTGAGCTCCTAAACAGTTAGAAAATTGTTTTTCTCATCAATGGAAATGGGATATGATCCCGTATGTACTCTACAGTGTGGACATTAATTATATTGAGTCAGCAATCAAATCAGACTGAGGGAAAGAGAATAACCTGGGACCATGCAATTAGAAAAAGAAGCATTAGTAGCTATATTGGTCAACATTCAGAGAACAGAATCTACTCTAGTTAGTTTAGGCAAAAATTGATTTAGCACGTGGTATTAAATAGATTACAAAAATGTTAAGATGGATGGAGGAAAGAATTCTAGGGACTGTGTCTGGTTTATCACTGTGCTTCCAGTATCCACAACCACTTTGTACTTAAGATATATTTTGGATTGGATAATTCCAAAAAATTCATGAATTTTGTGGCTCATTATCTGTAAATGTGTGGAGGTTATAGTTGGGTATAACTGAAAACTGTTTAACGAGAAATTGTTCTGACACAAAGTTTACTCATATTTGCTCTACATCTGTGCAGGTGACAGGTAAGATATGGACACTGCTTGGTGTTCAGAGTAAAGTTTCTCAAGGTAAGTTTGGAGATGGATAATTTTAAAAAAAGCAATCAGTTCCTCCCTTTTACTGAAGCTAACCTTCAGAGAGTCACCAAATAAACCTTGCCTTAAAAAGGGCATGATTTAAGTAAACTACACACTTAAAATAAATTTATTCTTTCACATGTCAATATAGTTCAATAAAGTAAATCCAAAAAGTAAACGTTTTTAAAAAAATTAAAAAGACCTTTTTGCTTTTCCTATGTAAAAATGTTAGTATGAAACACATTAGAAGATCCTGAAAATTAAGTGGATGTAAAGAAATAACTAAACACTAGAAAAAGAGATATATTTTCATCTAACAAAATTATTTTTAAGCTCTTTTTTTTTTTATGGAAACCAAGTCCCCAGATCAATCTATTTCTTCCCTCTGATCTTTTTGTATATTATATAATACTTCACTTATAGAAAAACAAAGTCAAATTGAAGCCATTTTCAGTAATAAAATAGTTATTTTGGTAGGTGAGCATTAAATTTATCTTTTTTAAAAAAATTAGCAGCCAGTTTTTTGAAACTTGAAGGATTGAGAGGGAAAAAGTTAAAACAAAGGTCATTGTTATTAGGTCCATTTCTAAGCAGTCCTAGAACAGTAAATATGAAAAAGCATACATTTTCTTAATCCTCTTTATGAGAGTAAAGCTGTTCATGAAAATGTCACATACTACCAAGCACTGTTCTTATATTGTATTGTACTGTTCTATCACACACTACTCAATACATATAACACTAGCTCTCTTCCACTCACTGTTAACATCAGCAGAACATAAATTGATAATTGTGTGGTGACTATGCAATTAACTCATGTCACCACTGTACCTTTTCATTAGCATCACCAAGAGTAGTGTTACCCTCTTAGTGACCACAGTGTAAGTGATAACATCCTTAGCTGTTAAAGTAAATAATAATAATAATAATAATAATAATAATAATAATAATAATAATAATAATAATAATAATAATAATAATAATCAAGTGAATTTAGTGTCGTGAAGGGTGATAGAGTGACAGCCTTAAAGACTGGAGCCTTTTTATCTATTACATGGCACCAATAGTGAAATGCAAACCTCTGTAAGCGGTCTCATTAGTACGTCTCACCTCTTTTCTCTAAGAACAGAAGGTTTCTTGCTTATTCCTTTACTTGCTAAAATAACATGCAGTTAACTATTGTATTCGCAATGAAGGTAAATGGCTGTGAGAGCAGTCCCAATGGCATGGGTTCCTTCATTTTCCCACTCCTGGACAGTAGTCCCGCTAACTATAACTAATACACTTGGTATCTCTGTTCTCAAAGCATAACTTTGTAAATTCTTTTCATTGATTATCATTCATTAAATGTCTACTTGGGATGCAACAAAAAACTATTAAACTTTAAATTACTTTTACAGAAAATTCATTCTTTTTTTTTTTTTTTTTCGTGACCGGCACTCAGCCAGTGAGTGCACCAGTCATTCTTATATAGGATCCGAACCCGTGGCGGGAGCGTTGCTGCGCTCCCAGCGCAGCACTCTACCAAGTGCGCCACGGGCTCGGCCCCAGAAAATTCATTCTTATATTCAACCATGGTCAGGTTTTTGTTCTTTAGGTTCATGTTCTTGCTGAAAATAAAATTGAAAATATGTTATATATTCAGTGGTGTAGCCTTTCTCAAATTATGAGACATCGAAGAAGGAAACTGTTAAACTGGAGGGTGACAAGTATCTTAGTGATTGAAAGCATGGGCTCAGAAATCAGATTCACCTGGATTTGGGTCCAGGTGCCAACTTTACCTAAACATGTAAGAAGATATGAGAACACATAAAAAGAACTGAGGTACTAGGAAGTGCTTCCTTGAGGAAATACTTTTTTTTTCTGTGATATGAATTAAAAGCAGAGTTATCTAGGCACAGGGAAAAACATTCTATATAGAGAGAATAAGAAATTGGCACATGAAAAAGCCCCATTATGAGAGAGAGCCCAGCACATTCAAAGAGACCAAAGAAGACCTCTGAGATAGAACTTGGGGGTTAGGGGTCTTCGTGGGGTATTGGAGTTTGAGAAGTAGACAGTCAGTCATCAGGCTTTGGAGGGCACAGAGCTGTTGTGAGTTTCAGGTCTGTATAGCTTGAGCAGTAGGAAGACACCCATGGGTTGTAAAATGTGTGCAGTGTGTGTGTGTGTGTGTGTGTGTGTGTGTGTGTGTGTGTGTGTGTGTGTGCGCGCGCGCACGCGCGCGCATGTGTGTGTGTGTGTGTGTGTGTGTGTGTGAAGAGGGAAGGTGTGCAAAGTACAGGGAAGGGATTATGCTTTCTAAAGATCACTGGCTGCAGTGTGGATAACAGAGGGGACAAAAATCTATGTGGGTGATCAGTTAAATGCTATTACAATATTTTAGGCAAGAAATGAGAGTAGTCTGTACTAGGGTGGTGGCAGTGGAGGTGAAAAGACAGGGACAGACGCAAAAGGTATTTAGGAGGCAACACTGTTGGGACTTGACTACTGGGAGGTGAGGAGAGGGAAGATCATAGATGACTCAGATTTTGGCTTGCAGACCTAAATGGTTATCTATTCACATGGGTTATCTGTTCACATGTTTTTACTAAAAAAAGAACAGGGTTGTGAGAGAAGACTTGTGATTTGTCAAGGTGACTTTGAGAACCCGAGAGTAGTGAGTCCACAGTATCTTGTACGAACTCTTTTAGGTAATTCGTATCCACTTTTGTCTCTTTCAATCTATTTTCCACAGAGAAGCCAGAATTATCTTACAGAGCCCCAAATTTGTTTACAACACTTCTCTTCCTGCTTAAAACACTTAAATGACTTCTCACTGCATTTGAGTTTAAAAAAAAAAAAAAGTAAATGGAATCTAAAAAGTCTGTCTGATCTAGTCCCTGGTTTTCTGGTTGGTGTTACTAGATCAATGCCCTCTTCCCCTTGCTCGTTATCCGTCTTTTACACTGGCCTGCCTTCTTTTCTGCTGCTTGAGAGCATCGTGCTCTACAGTCTC
Organism: Cynocephalus volans; assembly: GCF_027409185.1. NCBI lineage: Eukaryota > Metazoa > Chordata > Mammalia > Dermoptera > Cynocephalidae > Cynocephalus > Cynocephalus volans. Next base: position 31,735,731 of record NC_084474.1, on the reverse strand, counting down.
ACAGGTTCAGCTACCTCAGTTTATTTATCTTCTACCCGTTCTTCTGTTGTCAGCTCAGACTTCAAGGAAGTCTCATCTGCCATATGTTCTCTTGGCCCTTGCAATTTTCTTTTATAACATTTATCATTGTTTGTAAATTTATAATTGTGAGATTGTTAAGCTTCAATGTCTTTATCGAAGCTTATATATGGGTTGGTAAGATGTTACAGTTTATTTGGATGCTGTGGCAGGCAAACTTTGTCCCCCAAAGATGTCTATACCCTAACCTGGCACCTGTGAATATGTTAATTTACATGGCAAAGGGACTTTGTAGATGAGATTAAGTTAACGACCTTGAGATGGGAATTATCCTGCATTATCTGGGCAGGCCCCATCTAATCTCATAAGTCCATAAAAGCAGATAACCTTTCCCAGATATGGTCAGAGAAAGAGACGTGGCAACAGAAAGAGGGGTAAAAAGATGCTATGTTGCTGGTTTGAAGATGGAGGAAGAGAGATACAAGCCAAGAAATACAAGTAGCCTCTAGAATCTGAGAAAGGCAAGAAAACAGAGTCTGCCCTGGAGCGTCCGGGGAGGATTGCAGCCCTGATGTACCTTGATTTGAGCCCAGCACAACCTGTGTTGGACTTCTGATCTATTGAACCATAAGGTAATAAATGCCTGTGGTTTGAAGACACTAAGTTTGTGGTAATTTGTTACAGCAGTAATAGAAAACTAATACAAATGCAATTATGAATTATGTTTACACTATGAGTAATTCAGAGTATAATACTGGTCTATTTGTTTCCTAATTTTGAAATTACATTGTTTTATTATGATGCTGTTTCATGAAAATATAGTATTTTGAATTACCAATACAAAAAATTATCTTCAACTTTGACATTTTTAATTGAACTCACAGTAGCATTCATAATAACATCAAATGTTTCACTTCAGAAGAAAATTAAACTTCCAAGGCTTTACACGATTTCATAAATTATATGAAGAAATAATTGAGGTTTTTAAAATTCATTTATTTTTAATTTTTTTATTTTAATTTATCAATATACAATATAGTTGATTTTGGTGTCCTTCTACCAATTCCTCCTTTTCTCTCCCCACTGCCCCCATGAACGTCATATCTGTTCACTTGTCTTAACAAAACCAAGGAATTGTTGTGATTGTTCTTTCCCCACACCCCCATTCATTTGTTTATTAACTTATTTATTTTTATTAGCTCCCACAAATAAGTGAAAACATGCGGTATTTCTTTCTGTGCCTGGCTTATTTCACTTAATATAATTTTCTCTAAGTCCATCCATGTTGCTGCAGATGGTAGTATTTCACTTTTATTTTTATAGCAGAGTAGTATTCCATTATGTAGATGTAGCACATTTTTCTTATTCACTCATCTGATGACGGGCATTTAGAATCAATAAAATCAAACACAAAAACCGTATGATCATCTCTATAGATGCTGAAAAAGCATTTGGCAAAATTCAACATTCGCTCATGATACTCTATAAATTGGGCATAGAGGGAAAGAATCTCAACACAATTAAAGCCATATATGACAAACCCACTGCCAATATCATCCTGAATGGAGAAAAAGTGAAAGTCTTTCCCTTAAGAACAGGAATGAGACAAGGATGCCCATTCTCACCACTCCTATTCAACATAGTGTTGGAAGTACTAGCCAGAGCAATCAGGGAAGAGAAGGAAATAAAGGGCATCCAGATTGGAAAAGATGAAGTCAAACTGTCCATGTTCGCAGATGATATGATCCTTTATATAGAATAGACTAAAGACTCTACAAAAAATCTCTTAGAGTTGATAAAGGATTTCAGCAAATTTGCAGGATACAAAATCAACACGCAAAAAATCAGTAGCATTTCTATATTCTAACAATGAAGTGGCAGAAAAAGAAATCAAGAAAGCTAGCTGAGTTATTATTAAAATTAACTTAGGTGATTCTTACTTTTAGCATCTGATAGCTGTGATATAAAAGTGGCATTAAATTCTTTATAAACTTTTTCTTTTGCTAATGGATCTAACCTACTAACAATCACTTCACAACTCTACAAGAAATCATGGAAACAAAATCAGTAAAATTAATTTAGAAGAACAGTTATTTGATGTGTATGAAAAGTCATGCATCGCAGTGTGATAGGTAAGTGCACCTTCTGCGGCTTCACTTGGTTAGTCTTTGTCTTTAGCACAATCTCTTCTAAATTAACTGCTTCTTTTTGGAATAATTGCTGATGTTTCTTCCTCAGATTTAGTTGTTCTGGTTTTTACATGTTCAGCGATATCATTATAGCCCCCATGGTGGATGACAGAGGTCAGCAAACAAGTTACCCATTCAACTCTCTTGAGAAACAAATTTCAGTACTAAATTTTCACTAATTGTGCATTTTCATTCTTTTGCTTTTTGGTTGCCAAAAGTGTTTATTGCAAAATAAAATAGCATGTTTTGTTACATGTTTTATGACATGACTGTTCATCCTTTATTTTGCATTTTCTGTGGTTCTAGTGTATACATCCACTTGTTTCCCACTAACCCCATGGACTAGTGTTCTATGGAACAAGTGGCTGGAACATCAAGCAGCCATCAGGAAGAGCCCAAGTCATTCTCCCCCAATGCTAAGACCAGAGGAGTTAACTGTCCCTAGTGACTTGTGTCCATCTGTGTGTCACACAAATTGTCATACTCAAAATTTCCATGAGCCTCTGGCTCTCAACCTGTTCTTTGATGAAATGCGTAACTCTATTTTCTTTAGGGTCTTTTGTCCTGTGCCTCCTTTAAAACTTAGGAGTTTTGTCAAGAAAATGAACTAGGCCATTCATCAATATCCATTTTCTCCTTTGTAAATATATTGAGATTCCAAATATAGACAGTCTGTTTACATTTCCAAGCCTTATGTAAATTGGTCTCTTGCTGCTCCATCTTGCCCATAGTCCATACTGGCCTGGCCATGTCGGCTTTCACAATCTAAGAGCTTATGCCTTTGTTCTAGAACCCTTACCATCTACTTTTCTTCAGTTCCCTGTATTCCTAAGTCACTTCCCAGAATAATAGAAACTCTCCAAATTTACAAAAGTTTAAAACCTGGAATAACTCTTATGATTGTTCTCTTGAAACAACTTTGCTTTTCAAGTTTATTAAATATGACTCTCAGTTCAAAAAGCCAGTTGTACTGGAAACATGAGTTCATTTTTTGACACTGAATTTAATATCTATTTTGAGACCGATACTCTCTGTGGCAGAAAGTGAATTTTAGTCAATTCCAGGTAATTTTAGTTCATTCAAGATCCTTCCCTATGCCTCTGTCTTCACTTCGCCAAACTTCTCAGTTTCTTTTTAATGCCGATCACTGAACAGCAAAGGGTCCATCTGTCCCTGTTTTCTTCTCCTGAGTTGTATGTGGTGCTGGAAGATTTTTGGCCCTTGGGTCAGTCAGTTGCTGCCGTGTTGTTTCTTGATCCTGTTCAGATTTCCATTAGATTCGCTTCTTTGAGCCACTTCAAACCTCTCTCAGGGGCACAGGACCATGTGCCTCTCTGTCACGTTGCCTTAGACCCATATGCTTAGATACACTGGACCTTTTCTTCTTCTCGTACTTCATACTGGTCATGGGAAGCTCTGAGTTTTAACATCCTCTGACAAAACTTGACATGGCCCATCACTCTATCTCACCTGAACTACTTGCAATTAAATGGTACAAAGGGAAATCAGCTGCTACCAGATTCCTTGTTTGAGAATCAAGAGGAACTATACTTCTAAGTCAGAAACCAGGCTACAAGTCACTAGTCTACATTACAATGATAAGAGCTGATAAATATCTACATGTCTTTATTTTAGTAAACTGGAATGTGTTTTCTGGGCTAAAATTTAGGTCCAGGCCAAGTTTGCTTCCTCATCACTGTAATTTTATTTTATGTTCTTAGTTGTCTGTATTTGGAATCCAAAATATTACCTTTTTCTTACTTCAACTAGTTTGATTTTTACAGAAGTGTTTCCCATGACCTGAATTTGGAAATATCATGGGGCGTAGAAGAAAGACATTCATGGTAGTTAGTGAGAAAGGAACTTGCTCAACATAGCTATGCAATTTTAGAGGTCCACAGAAATAGCAGAGGGCTTTTCTGAAGGAGAAAACCTGTTTACCCATCCCCACCTCATCTCAGACAGGACAGGGCAACTCAAAGCTCTTTACACAGGACTTGTATTTTGGTTCCAGTCTGCACTATGTACTGCTGGCCTAAGTATATAATTTGAGCCAGTTCTCCTGTCTGCATAAATTTATAGACTCTGAGAATAAATTTAATTGAGAAAAGGACCCTAACACAATTGCTTTCTCAGGAAAATTCATAAATTCTCTGTTCTACTCATATTTTAAGTTAGATAAGCAAACTAGACTTTGAACACATTTTGAAAGAATCCTTTCACTTTTTAATTATTTGTTTCCTGACATTTTCTCAAAAAAAAAAAAAAGAATTAAAGACAAACTTCAAGAGAATTTAAATTTTTGTTCCAACCTGGATGGTATAAGAAGAGACATATTTGGTTCCCTTGCTATCTTGGACATGTATTTACAGGAGCCAGCTGAGCTTCCTATCCTTTCTTTTCCTCTGTGCACTCCTAGTGGCATAAATTTACCTGTCTATTGAGGAGACAGGACTCTGAATTTAACCTTCTTCTTTTCCAGACCTCAGAGAGGATGGTAATGACCTGGCATCTGTAGCAGTAAATATAAGAATGCACATTAGCAGATATTATGCTTTTTTCTTAAACTACTATCAAAGTAGTAACAAGATATATTCTGCTGGAAGTTCCTAACATTCCACTCTTATTCTTTACTGTCCACAAACATTAGCTGCAACATTTTGTGTTCAGAACTGATCAGTATTATAAGCATTTAAAGAGAAGCAGAAGGCATGTCACTTTTTGTCAAAAAATTTAGAACCCAATTGAGACAGACAAGATATATTTATAAGAAATTATTAAAGAAAAAAATGTTTCATTATTCTGTGATTTCAAATAAATTATCAAATTTCTACTTTGTGGCAATACAAAACATAAATAAACAGTAGAATCATTGAAAAGAGAGGTTGACAAAGGCTTGAATTCTACAGATCATCGGGACTGAAAGTTAGAGGCATAAGTCATGGCTGGAATTATGGGTAAGATTTGGAGAGACAGAGAAAAGACAAGTCATTCGAAATCTACTACTAGCAAAAATGTATTTTTCTATTCTTGTATCACTGCTTGATATAAATTTTGAACTGTTTCAAGTTGAGTATTTTTATTTGACCCTCTAAATAGTCTACGTTCCTCTGATTTTATAACATTGGTATCTGTCTCACCAAGGCTAAAAAAAATAAGAAAACAGCATTAGTTTAATTTGATCTAAACATAAATGCAAAACAAAACAGAGCAAAATTTCTTATAAATATATTTTAAAACTTTATAGCTTTCATCAATAAACTCGGTCCATTGATATCTCCTGTGATTAGTCAACCCCTGAAATCACTGTCTCTCTTCACAGGAGAAATCGGGGAAGGTGGTGGAGAAGACACTAAAAGATAAGTTACAGTTCCTTCTTTCCAAAAGATTGTTGCTGTTTTCATCTGGCCAACTGTCCTCCTCTTTTCTGAGTAACATCAGAAACTTCTCACCTCCAATTCCCTCCCATGCAAATATAGGGATCTAGTGCACCTCACTCCATGGATTCTAATAGGTTATGATAGGTTGTCAATATAATACTCTTCCCCAGACTATCTCATTCTCCAGATAAAGAGAAGAATAGATCTCAGGATGTGCTAATGATAATTTTATATACCTGTGGTCATAGTGTCCAAAAAGTTGATATGTGATGCAAACTGAGATGAAGAAAGTTCTTCCTTGAATTTCTACAATGAAGGAAAAGCATAACTTTTTCCTCTTGGATCATAAACTGTTAAGATATAAACCCAAACAAGTTCCCTGCTATATCGAAGTACTTGAGACAAATACAAAAATAAAAGCCTAGAAGTAGAAAGTCACCAAGATAGTGAAATAGACAATCTGGCATCACTCCCCTCCCTCCACGAACAATCAACTTACAACTATTAAAACAGAAAACTGCCATCCTGTAATTACTAGAACTTGGGAAAAGAAGAGAGATCCCTTATGTCTGAGAAGATGGCGAAAGCCATGGCAAACAGCTAGAGTGATTATCTTGATCAGCCCCAGTCCCAGCTGTTCTCAGATGGCAAAGCTATAGCAATGTCCTTTCTATGAAGCTACTTGGAATCTGTAAGGGAGAAGGATGCCATAGACACCAGCCAAAAAAAAAAAAAAAAAACATCACTTTGGAGTGCACCATCCCACTTCCAAGGCCAGCAAAACTGCTTGCAAACATCCCCTGCACTCACAAAAGAAAAAGGGGCCATACCTAGTGGGAGGAAAATATCATGCATAGGTCAGTGAGCCTTTGCAGGGTAAGCATGTGGAGCCTGCACCATGAAAAACATTTGCAGTACCAGAAGAGAGGCCTGATTTACCAGAGGTGTACTGGAGAGCAGCACAGGAAGCTGATCTGCCTTCCAATTGGCATGGGTGCCATATAGTGCAGACAGGTCACTGTGATAGAAATGCATGTCACAAAGTTGTTGGGAAAGGCTTAAGCCTGAGCCAGAATATCCACATAGCCCAGTGGCACTTGTGGTGACCTCATATGACCCAGAAGTGACTAAAAGGCCAACATTTAAAATCCAGACCACACAAAGTGTTCTGCTTTATTGTTGTTTAAGAAATAACAGTAAGGCAGCAATTTAGCCTAGACCAGCATTAGAGATTTGGAAACCACAGGAAGTTTCCTCTGATCCCAAAATTAAGCACAGGACTGCAAATTAGTCCCAGTGCAGTGTTAAAGTGATGGTGATTGCTATTAATCCATCACAGAACAGAAAAACAAAACAAAACAAAACAAAACAAAACAAAAAACAGACTGGAGACAAAATTCCAATATTAACCAGTAAATGTCTAACACCACCAAAGAACATCTATAATATCTGGAAGAGATAGACATCTCCTCAAATGCCCAGGCAGCACCATAAAGACAAAAAGATTGAGAAAGAAGAGGGAAATATCCTACCATGAAAGGAAAGCAACAGAAAACCAGCTATAGACCCAGAAGAACAGTGGATTTATAAAATCTCTGACAGAGAATTCAGAATAATCCTCTTAAAAATATTCAGAGAATCACATGAAAATATATATGAATTAAATGATGTTGGAAAACAACTCAGGAGCAGCACAAGGAACTTTACAAAAAATAGTATGAATTAAAAAAAATCAGAAATTTTAGAAATAAAAAATACATTATCTGAACTGAAATACTTATAAAAAGCTCCAACAGCAGACATGATCAAAGAAAGGAATCACTGAACTTGAAGACAGAACATAAAAAATTATCCAATCAGAGGAGAAAAAAGTAATAGAAAAAGAAAACACAAAACAGAATTGCAGCAATTACGCGTCTCCCTCAAGCAAAATAACTTCTGTATAATTAGCATTCTCGAAGGAAGCAAAAAAGGAAGAGACATAGAGATCATACTTAAGGAAATAATGCTGAAAATTTCTCAAGTATGTAGAAAGATGACAGCATCTAAGTACAGGAAACTCAGAGGTCATCACTCAAATTCAATCCAAAGATGAACACTCCAAGGCACATCATAATCAAATTATCAAAAACCAAAGGGAAGGATAGAATACTGAAAGCAGTAAGAAAAGAGAAACATACTACATAAAACAGAGCCCAAATATGGCTCTAAAAGGATTTCTCAGTAGAAACCCTACAGGCCATGAGAGTGGGATAATATATTCAAAGTGCTGAAAGAAAAAGACTGCCACCAAGAATTCTATATCCACCAAAACAAGCCTTCCAATATGAAGGAGAAATAAGGTTTTTTTCCAGACAAACAAAAGTGAAAGGAAGTCATCAACAGTAGATCTGCTTTATAAGAAATGCTAAAGGGAGTTCTTCAAGCTCAAAGAAAATGATGTTAAACTATAATAAGAAAACACTTGAAGGTACAAAACTCACTAGTAAAGTAAGTACACAGACAATCTCAGACTACTTCAATGCTGTAAGCGTGGTGAATAAAGCACTTATATCCCTACTATGAAGGCTAAAGAACAGAATCAACAAGATAATAACAAATGCAACAACTGTATAATAAATAGGCAATATTAAAAAATGTAATTTGAAACAACAAAATGTCAAAAACCAGGGGGGATGATGCCAAAGCATAGAGTTGAGGTTTTTTTTTCTTTTTTCTTAGTGAACAAAGTTGTTATTATTAGTTTAAAATAATCTGTTATAACTATAACACATTTTTTGTGAAACTTATGGTAACCATAACACAAAAACATATAATAGACATCATAAAAATAAATAGTGAGAAATTAAAATATCCTAATAGAGAGAACCAGGTAATTATTAAGGAAGACAGTGAGACCAGAAAAAAAAAAAAAGAAAAAACAACCAGAAAAAATGTAATAAAATCTTAGTGACAAGTGACTACATATCAATAAAAACTCTAAATATAGATAAAAACTCTAAATATATATAATATAAATATTAATAACTCTCTATATATACATAATATAAGTATACATAAATATATAAGGCTTAAATTTCCCACTTAGGAGACACAAAGTGGCTGATATACTGCCTGTAAGAAACTCACTTCATTGATAAGGACACACATTGCCTGAATGTGAAGGGATGAAAAAAAGATACTTCATGCAAATGGAAATCAAAAAAAGAGCAGAAATAGCTATATTTATATCAGATAGAACAGATTTCAAGCCACGGAAAGTAAAAAAAAAAAAAAATTAGAAAACACCAAAAATGATAAGGAAGGACATTATAGAATGACAAAGGAATCAATTTAGCAAGCAGATATAACAATCCTAAATATATCTGCACCCAACACCATAGCACCCAGGTATACAAAGCCAATACTGCTAGAACTAATGGAAGAAATCGACTCCAATACAGTAATGGTTGAGGACTGTAATAACCCCCTTTCAGCAAATGACAAATCATCCAGATGGAAAATTAACCAAGAAACATCAGAGTCAATCTCCACTCTAGGACAATTAGACCTAATGGACATTGACAGAACGTTTTATCCAACAGCAGCAGAATATACATTTTCTCAGCAGCACATAGAACATACTCTAGAATAGTCCATATGTTAGATCACAAAACAAGTGTCGACAAATTTTTAAAAACTGAAATCATGCTAACTATCTTGTCCAACCACAATGGAATAAAACTAAAAATCAATAACAGAAAGGACATTGGAAGTAGTACAAAAACATGAAATTAAACAACATGCTCCTAAACAATAAATAGGTCAAAGAAGAAATTAAAAAGCACATTACAAAATCCCTAGAGAGGAATGAAAATAATAATGCAACATACCAGAACCTATGACACACAGCAAAAGCAGTTCCAAGAGTAAAATTTATAGCAATACATGCCATCAAAATAGTAGAAAGACTTCAAATAAACAACCTAGTGTTACAACTCAAAGAACTAGGAAACAAGAACAAATCAAACCCCAAATTAGTAGATGCAGAGAGCTAACAAAGATCTGAGCAAAAATAAATGAGAGATTTTAAAAAAAACAAAGATGGATGAAACAAACTGCTGTTTTTCTGAAAATCAATAAAGACTAACAGAAAAAAAGAGAGAAGACTCAAATAAATGAAATTAGATATGAAAAATGAAACATTACCACTGGTATCACAGAAATACAAAGCTTCATAAGAGACTGTATGAACAACTATATGCTAACAAACTGGAAAACCTGGAAGAAATGCATAAATTTCTGGATACATATAACCTACCAAGGATGAATTGTGAAGAATTAGGAAACTTAAACAGATGAATAATGAGTAATGAAATTAAAGCAGTAATGAGAAGTCTCCCCAAAACAAAACCCCAGGACCACATTGCTTCACAGCCAAATTCTACCAAAGCTTTAAAGAAGAAATGCCATTTTTCCTCCAACTCTTCTGAAAAACATGAAAAGGAAAGAATACTTCGAAATACTTTGAAAGAATGCATTCCAGTTGTAGTATGAGGCCAGCATTGTTCTCATACTAAAACTGAAAGAAGATGCAACCAAAAAAGAATTCCTAATCAACATAAATGCAAAAATCCACAACAAAATACTAGCACACAGAATCCAAGAAAACATTTAAAAAATAATTCACCATGATCAAGTGGGATTCATCCCAGGGATGCAAGGATGGTTCAACACACACAAATTAATAAATGTGATACGTCACATCAAAAGAATAAAAGGGAAAAAAAACCCCCACACATGATCATATCAATAGACGCAGTAAAAAGGATTTGATAAAATGCATCACCCCTTCATGATAAAAACCTTCAACAAATTAGGTATAGAAGAAAAATACCTCAACACACTAAAGACCATATATGACAAACCCACAGCTAATGGCACACTGAACTAACAAAAATTGAAGACCTTTCCTCTAATATCTGAAGCAAGACAAAGCCCACGTTCCCCACTTTTATTTAACATATTACTAGAAGTTCTAGCCATCACAGTAAAACAAGAGAAAGAAATAAAGTTCATCAAATTGGAAAGGAGGAAGTCAAACTGTCCCTATTTGCAGATGACATGATCATATATAGAAAACTCTAAGGACTCCACCCCAAAATTACTAGAATTGATAAAAGAATTCAGTAAAGAGGCAAGATACAAAATCAACATACAAAAATCAATAGCCTTCCTGTACACCTATAACAAAATATCTGAAGAAGATATTCAGAAAGTAATCCCAATCACAATAGCTACAAAAAAAAAAAAAAAAGAAAGAAAGAAAGAAAAGAAAAGAAAAAAGAAAGAAAAATACCTAGGAGGAAATTTAACCAAAGAGGTAAAGACCTCTACAGCAAAAACTATAAAACATTGGTGAAAATAACTGAAGTGGACACAAATAAATGGAACGATATCCCATGTTCATGGGTGGAAGAATTAATATTATCAAAATTTCCATATTACCCCAAGTAATCTACAGATTCAGTGTAATCCTTATCAAAATACCAATGACATTCTTCATAGAAATAGAAAAAACAATCTTAAAATTTGTATGAAACCACGAAAGACCCCTATAGCCAAAGTAATCTTGAACAAGCAAACAAAAAGCAGAATTGTTGCCATCACACTACCTGAGTTTAAAATACACTATAAAGCGATAGTAACTGATAGCATGGTTCTGGCATAAAAACAGACAAATTGACCAATGGAACAGAATAGAGAGTACAGAAATAACACTACACATTCACAGCCAACTGATTTTCAACAAAGGTGCCAAAAATATACACTGGGGAAAGGACAGCCTCTTTAATAAATGGTGCTGGGGAAAATGGATGTCTACATGCAGAAGATTGAAACTAGACCCCTCTATCTCCCCATACACAAAAATCAAGTCAAAATTGATTGAAGAACTAAACTTAAGACCCCAAACTATGAGACTACTAGAATAAAACTGGGAAAACACTACAAGAAATGGAAGTAAGCAATGCTTTTTTGAACAAGACTGCAAAGGCACAGATACCTAAAGTCAAAATAAACAACTGGGACTACATGAAACTCAAATCTTCTGCACAGCTAAGGACACAATCAACAAAAGAAGAAACAACATAAAGAATGGGAGAACTGTGCAAACTACATATCGAAGGGCTTCTTAGCCCCTTGACATATAATAACAAATAAGGAACATATAAGGAACTCAAACAACTCAACAGCAAAATAACAAACAACCCAATTTAAAAAATGTGCAAAGGACCTGATGGACATTTTTCAAAAGAAGACATGCAAATGTCTAGCAGGCATGTTAAAAAATTCTCAATATCACTACTCATCAGAGAAATATGCAAAGCAAAATCACAATGAGATATCATCTTCCTCCAGTTAGAATGACTATTATAAAAAAGACAGAAAATAACGATGTCGGTGAGTGTGCAGAGAAAAGGGAACTCTCCTGCATTTCTGGTGGGAATGTAAATTGGTACAATCACTGTGGGAAACAGTATAAAGTTTCCTCAGAGAAGTAAAAATTGACCTAGCAATCCCACTACTGGGTATATATCCAAAGGAAATGAAACTGATATTTCAAAGAGACACCTACACTTTCACTTTTATTGCAACACTATTCATAATAATCAAGAGATGGAATCAACCTAAATACCCATCAAAGGATGAGTGGATTTTTTTTAAAAAAAACTGCAGTAAATATACATAATTGAATACCATTTAGGTATTTAAAAAAATGAAATACCGTCATTTGCAGCAACATGGATGGAGACCATCATGTTAAGTGAAGTAAGCCAGGCACAGAACAACAAACCCCGCAAGATCTTACTCATGAGTAGAATCCTTAAAAAAAAAGTAGGGAGTAGAATCTTTAAAAGTAGAAATAGGGAGTAGAGTAATTGTTACCAGAGGCTGGGAGGAGAGATGGAGTGGAAAGAGGGAAGTGATGGACTAATGGGTGCAATGCTACGCTATTCACCCTAAGTGAATCAATATATAGTATGCGCATGTATTGAAACAACACACTGTACCCCACAAATATGTACAAATAAATGTTGAAAAAAAGGCTAGACTAGTGATGGTGGGGGAAGAGGGGTGGTAAAGAGAAAAAAGAAGAGAAAGATTAAGACAGTGCTGATTCTGTTAGAATTCCAGACTTTCGTTATTGAAATATGCTCTGCTCCTGTTTCCCTGTGCTTTTGTTATGTGAGCCAAAACATTTCCTTTTGTGCTTAAGTTATTTTGAGTTGAATTTCTCTCACTTACAACTGAAAATTTTATAACACGAGATTCGGGATGTATATGAAAGAGTTATAGAACAAGAGAACATAACAAAATTACATAACTAAAGTTCAATGAAAGTTCATTAAAGTGAGAGATATGTATGAGATGATGTCTTAGATTGTCTGGGCTGCTATAGCAAAATGTCATATACTGGGTACCTTCAAAAAACAGAAATTTATTTCTTTCAGTTCTGCTGGGAAGCCAAAGATCAAGGTACTGGAAGATTTGGTGTCTGGTGAGGGCACTCACTACCTGATTCATGGAGGGCAGTTTTTTCACTGTGTCCTTGTGTTGCAAAAAGGGATAAAGAAGCTCTTTGGGCCTCTTTTATAAGCACATTGATGGAGTTTGGATGTGTTGTCCCCTCCAAAACTCATGTGGAAACTTGATTCTTAATGTGGCAGTGTGGGAAGTTGTTTGAGTCACAGGGGTGGATCCCTCATGAATGGATTAATGCTCTCCCTAGGTGGGAGGATTAATGAGTGAGATCTTGCTCTATTAGTTCTCACGAGAGCTGGTTGTTTAAAAGACCCTGGCACCTTCTCTCTCTCTCTCTCTCTCTCTCTCTCTTGCTTCCTCTTGCCATGTGATCTTGTACCCGCGAGCTGCCTGCCGATTTCCGCCATGAGTAGAAGCAGCCTGAGGTCTGCACCAGACACAGCTGTTCCAGAACTGTAAGCCAAATAAAACTCTGTCCTTTATAAATTACCCAGTCTCAGGTATTTCTGTTATAGCCACACAAAATGGACTAATATACACATCAATCCCATTCATGAAGGTGGAATTTCCCAAAGGTCTTACTTCCAAATGCCATCACTTTGGGGATTAAGTTTCAACGTATGAATTTTGGGGGGACATAAACATTCAGTCTATAATAGAGGCAGTCATAAAAATATGAATCATGGTGTATGAAATCTTGATTTTTGAAAGGAGGATAAAATTTTTTGGTGAAGAAGAAAAAATAATTCTCTCTTTGCTTATGTAAGTGCATAAGCAAAGGAGTAGAGGCAGAAGGACTATCTGAAATATGCATGTAAGTTTCAATCATATACATAGTCTTTAACTGAGAAGTGCTAGCTCATGTTGTCATATTACCTGAAAATTTCTTTATCTTAGTTTCATTAGAGATAATAAGTCTCTTCTTTTAAAACATTAAGTTTCTTAAAAGATTACTAGTCATTCATACTGTGGCATAAACTAATGTGTTTATTTCAATTCCTCCAAAAATACAACTAATATTAACCAAGTTTAATAAATGGATGTTTTGATAAAGAGCCAAAAAGCCAAGAAAAAGCATTACACTCCTGAATAAAAAAAGGGAGAAGGAGGGACTTGCCCTAACAATTTTCAATACTTACTCTAAAGCTGCAGTGATTGAAACAGTGAAGTATCTGTGGAGTCAGAAAAACAGGCAAACACACTTGAAATAATCTATTGAGTAAAGCATATTTATTCTTTTAAAACTTTTGATATAAAAGAAATTCTTCAAATTTTTATTGCATCTCTCTTTCTTGGATCAGTATTATGTTGTGTCTAATATGGACACAGATAAATCACATTCCTTTTAGGATGTGGAAATATGTGAGAAACCCTTGCTTCCATGGCAACAAGAAAAATACAGACAAAATAAAAATCGCAATTTTCTATGCAGCTAGCAAAGAACAGTGGCTATAAGGAAGGCTCAAAGAATTGAAGTCCAGGGTAAAATAAGCTCTCCATTTGGTGAGCAGAGAACCACGGCGTCAGCTTCCATTACTAGGGACGGGCATTTAGTTTAGATAGATGTGGACAGAGAAAAAGCCTGACATAGGAGAAGCTCTTCTGGGAATACCTATCAGCTAAGTCTTAGCCAACAATGTGAGCTAAAGATATGATGTAGTGAATTGAATTATGTCCCTCCAAAATTCAAGAGAAGGAGAAAAAGGCCCTGAAGGTATTGCAGAAGCCTCTGGGGCCAACTCTTCCATTTCAGGCCCAAAGACCTAGGGAGACAAAATAATCTTGGGGGACAGGTCTGAGGTGCCCTGCACGGACTTGCCCAGAGCCACCTAGGGATGCTGCTCCCCACACCAGCACCCCAGCTGCTTTGGCTGCTCCAGCTGTGGCTACATTGGCTCCAGGTGTGGCTGCATGTGCAGCTTTGGAAAATATAAGCCAGAAGCCTTGGCAGAGATCACCATGGTGTTAGGTCTGCAGGCTCACAAAATGCCAGAGCTGGGAAGGCTTCGGAGCCTCCACCCTGATTTCAAAGGATGTATGGAAAAGTCTAGGGGCCCAGGAAGAAATCTGTCACAGGGGTGGAGTGACCATAGACAGCTTTCGCTAGAACAATGCTGAGCAAAAATGTGGAGTCAGAGTTGCAGCAGGGAAACCCCAACAGCAACATGCCTAGTGGAGCTGTGAGAGTGGGACCACCATGGAGACCCCAGGCCTGTGAAGCTACCAGAGTGGAACACCAGCTTGGGAGAGTTGACGTGTGGCCTGAGACCAGGAAAGCTGTAGGAGTGGAGCAGCCCAAGGACTTAGGGACCCAACTCCCACACCAGTGTGCAGGGGAGGTTGAACATGGAATCAAGGTATCTGATTTGCCAGCTATAAGATTTAATACCTGCCCTGTTGAATTTCAGACTTGTTTGGGACCTGCTACAACCTTCTTTTGGCCTATTTCTCCTTTTTGCAACAGGAATATGTACCGTATGTTTGTCCCACCATTGTATCTTGGAACTAGATAATTTGTATTCATTTCACAGATGGGACTTTGAACTTTGGACGTTTGAGTTGAAACATGTCAATACTTTGGGGATGAAATTAATGCATTTGCATGTGAAAAGACATGAGTTTTGGGGGGCCAGGGGCAGAATGTAGTGGATTGAATTACATTCCTCTGAAACTCACTGAAGCTAGAATTGTGTCCCCCAAGATTTACATATTAGAAACTTAGCTCCCACTGTGACTGTTTAGAGGGTGTGAAAACCTATTATGCTAATTGAAAGGTGGAGCCTTGAAGAGGTGATTGTGTTGTAGGACTGTGCAGTAGTGAATGGATTAAAAATGGTGGTCAGGGGTGTGGTTCCGAGGGCTTTAAAAGAAGAGGAGAGTCTGTTTTTCTCTCTCTCTGCTCTCTCTGCTTTCACCGTCTTGCAATGTGATACCCCTGGGACACTGTCACCACCACGAGATAGACTTTAGACTTCCCAGCCTCAGAAACTGTAAGCAATAAATTTTGTTTTTCTTTATAAATCACCCAGTTCCAGCTATTTTTTTTATAAGCAACGGAAAGGGACTAATACAGATTAACAGAATCTGAAAGAGTCCCAGGCATAAAACAAATTGCTCTACCTGACAATTCTCTCCTGGCCCTTCCCAATACAAATTTGAATTTGACCCCACCCCTTCCAAAAAAGAGGCTTTGGAGAAAAGCAGACAGATATTACACAGAACCATATTTAATCATAGGTTGTCACATGTGGATTCCAATCCTTGGTTTAAAAATATCTGAAATTTCAGTCTAACTCATTTCCACCTCAAATACTGATGTGATCAAAATAGTAACAACATTGGAGGTTGGGAATTCCTCTGATCATTGTCAAATTCAATTGAACCAAAAACTACAACTCTGGCTTAGTTCAATTCAATTTAGGGAGTTATCTAAATAAGTAGCTCTTCACCCTAATGGCCAGCAGAGAAAAAGGCCTGCACTTTCTGAGAAATAAACAAAATTCAGTAAAACAGAATTGTATCTTAATTTGCACTCTTATTCTATACACAATGTTTAGTATACTATTAAAAGTAACAAAACAGCAAAGAATCAGGAAAATGTCACAATAAATAAGAAAAAATGCAAGATCTTTTAAATAACTATTGTAAATACATAAAGAATTTAGAGAAAAAGATGGATATACTGTGTGAAAAAATATGGTATTCCAAGAGAAGAGCAGACATTCTAGGAGAGCATCACCTGAGAATTTAAACATATACACACACACACATACATACACACACATTCATATACATATATATATATGAGGTCTTCAAAAAGCTTGTGGAAAATGCTTATTATAGAAAATCTATGCATGGATGTCAAAATTTTTTACCACAAGGTGAACTTATACTAACTTGTTATACCATGTCTGAATAGAATCTAGTTTGAGGCACTAAGAAGACTAAGACATCAGTTTGTAATGAGTCCCAAAGAGTAACATGAATTCTGTTAAAATTGAAGTAAGAACAAACATCAAATTTATAGTGAAGATTGGGTGGAAGAAAGGTGAAATCATTCATGCTTTATAAACAGTTTATGGCAACCATGCCCCAGAGAAATCAGCAATTTACAAATGGAGAACTCATTTTAAGATGGGACAAGATGATGTTGAATTTGAAGCCCTCAGCAGCAGACCATCCATGTTAATTTGTGAGGAAAAAATTAATCTTGTTCCTGCCTAAGTTGAAAAGGACCAATAATTAACAGCAGAAACAATAGCCAACACCATAGACATCTCAATTGTTCAGCTTACACAATTCCGACTGAATAACACTGAGCAAGCTTTCAGCTAGATGGGTGCCAAAACAATTGCACTTCTATTAGCTGCAGACAAGAGCAGAGCTTTCAATGGAAATTTTAAAGAAATGGGATTAATATCCTGATGCACTTCTTTGAAGAGTTGTAACAGGAAATGAAACATGTATTTACCAATATGATCCTAAAGACAAAGCACAATCAAAGCCATAGCTATCACAATGTAGAAGTGGTCCAGTCAAAACTAAAGTGTACTGGTCAAGAGCAAAGGTCATGGCAACGTTTTCGGATGCTCAAAGACATTTTCTTGTTGACTTTCTGGAGAGTGAAAGAATGATAATATCTGCTTCCTATGACAGTGTTTTCAAAAAGTCAGACAAAGCTTTAGCAGAAAAGCACCCAGGAAAGTTTCACCAAAGAGTCCTTCTCTACCATGACAGTGTTTCTGCTCATTCCTCTTACTAACTAAGGCCAATTTTTCAAGAGTTTCAATAAGAAATCATTAGGTACCTTATAGTCCTGATTTGGAAATTTCAGACTTCTTGTTTTGTAATCTTAAAAAATCTTTAAAGGGCAACCATTTTCCTTCAGTTGATGTAAAAAAGACAGCAAACAAAGAACAGATGGGAAAAATAGAAAATAAATAACAAAATACTTAAATCTAATCATATCAATAATTTCATTAAATATAAGTGGACTACTCATGCTGATTAAAATACAGAGATTGACAGGTTATTTAAAAAGCAAAATCTAACTATATGTTATTTTTAAAAAATGCATTTTATATACAAAGATGCACATAAGGTTAAAAGTAAAAGAACTGTGCTATACAAACAGTAATTATAAGAGAGAAGGCATGGCTAAATTAAAAGCAATAAACAAGAAATACTATCAGAGATAAAGAGGGACATTTTTAACAAAGAATATTATTAGAGATAAAGAGAAACATTTAATAAAAATAAAAAAGTTAACTTATAGAGAAAACATACAGATTGCAAATACAAATGCATGTAATAACAGAGCTTAAAAATAGTATATGAAGGAAAAAATTGAAAGAATTAAAGAGAGAACTAGAAAAAAATACAATTAGGGTTGAAGATTTTGTACAGTTTTCTCAGCAACTGATAGAAAAATAAAAAAACAGAAATCTAAACAGCACCTTTAACCAACTGACTCGACTGACATAGAACAGTACATACACACATTTTTTTCAAGCACACATGAAATAATGATAAAGATAGATCATATACTGAACTCCAAAATCACTATTAACAACATAAAACAATCAAGCTTATATAGAGTATATTCTTTGAGCACAATAAAGTTAAATTAGAAATTAATAAGGAAAGGATAATTAAAATGAAGAAATATTTGGAAACTAAGCCAGACAATTTTGAAGAATACATGGATCAAAAAAGAAAGAAGAAGGGAAATTGAAAGATATTTCAGACTAAATGGTAACAATATACAACATATAAAACATTTGTGGATGTGACTAAGGCAATGCTTAGAGGAAAACATATGATTTAAAGATTACATAAGGAAGAAGAGGAAACTCTTCTAAACGCATTTTATGAGGTCCAGATCACCTGATACCAAAATCACACAAGAACACAACAGAAAAAGAAAACTGAAGGCCAATATTTCTGATGAACATAGATGCAAATATCTTCAACCAAATACTAACAAATAGAATTCAACAGGACATTCAAAAGATTATACACTATGATCAAGTGGAATTTATCCCCAGGATGTGAAAATGTTTCCACATGTACAATCCATAAGTGTGATACATCGCATCAAACAAAATGAAGAACAAAAAACATATGATCATCTCAACAGACATAGAAAAACATTTGGTAAAATTCAACATCTCTTCAGGATAGAAATTCTCAACAAATTAGGTATAGAAGAAAAGTGTCTCAACACCGCAAAGGCCATAAATGACAAACCCACAGCTAACATCATACTGAATGGTAAAAAGTTGAAAGCTTTTCCTCTAAGAACAGGGACAAGACAAGGATGACCACTTTCACCACTCTTTATTCAACATAGTACTTGAAATTCTAGTCAGAGCAATTAAGCAAAAGAAAGAAATAAGGGGCATCCAGATTGGAAAAGAGAAAGTCAAATTGTCTCTACAGACAACATGATCTTACATATAGAAAAACCTAAAGACTCTGTCAAAAACCTCTTAGAACTGATAAATTCAGTAAAGTTGCAGTATACAAAATCACACAAGAATCAGTAGCATTTATACACACAATGAGCTACCTGAAAAAGAAATCAGGAGAGTGATCCCATTTACACTAGCTAAAACCTAAAAAACCTGGTATAAATTTAATCAAGAAGGTGAAAGATCTGTATGATGAAAGCTACAAAACACCGATGAGAGAAATTAAAGAGGACACCAAAAAATGGAAAGACATCCATGTTCATGAGCTGGAAAAATTAATATCTTCAAGATATCACTATCTTGACCATACTATCTGAAGTGATCTACATATTTAATGCAATTTCTATCAAAATACCAATGACATTTTTCACAAACACAGAAAAAACAATCCTAAAATTCATATGTAACTACAAAGACCACAAATGGCTGGAGCAATCCTGAGTAAAAATAATAAAACTGGAGGCATTACATTACAGACTTCCAAATATACTACAAAGCTATAGTAATCCAAAAAGCATGGTACTTGCATAAAAACAGACACATGGACCAATGGACACAACAGAGAAACTGGTAATGAATCCATGTATTTACTGCCAACTGATCTTTTTTAAGGAAACAAGAACATACATTGGGGAAAAAAACTGTCTCTTCAATAAGTGGTGCTGGGAAAACTGGATGTCCATTTGCAGAAGAAAGTAGGCCCCTATCTCTCACCATATACCAAAATCAATTCAAAATGGATTAAAGACTTAAATGTAAGACCTAAAAGTATAAAACTGGTAGAAGAAAACAAGGGAAACACTCCAAGACATTGGTCTGGGCAAAAATTTTATGGAGAAGACTTCTAAAGCACAGTCAACAAAAGCAAAAATAGACAAATGAGATTACATAAAACTAAAAAGCTTCTGCACAGCAAAGGAAAAATCAACTGAGGGAAGAGGCTACTGGCAGAATGAGAAAAATATTTGCAAACTATTTATCTGACAAGGAATTAATATCCAGAATATACAAGGAACTTAACAACAACAGAACAAATAATGTGGGTAAAAAGTGCACAGATGACCTGAATAGACATCTCTCAAAAGATGACACCAGGAGCTGGCTAGTTAGCTCAGCTAGTTAGAGCACAGCCTTGTAACACCAAGGCTAAGGGTTCGATTCCCTGTACTAGCCATCCCCCTTCCCTCCAAAAAACTTGAAAAAAAATTTTTAAAAAGAAGACATACAAAGGATCATCATGTATATCAAAAATGTTCAGCATCATTAATCATCAGAGAAATGCAAATCAAAACCACAATGAGATATCATCTCACCCCAATCAGAATGGCTAATATCAAAAAGACAGAAAATAAATGCTGGTGAGAATGCAGAGAAAGTGGGACTCTTATACACTGGTGGCGGGAATTTAAATTTGTAAAGAATTTATTTTAAAAGTATGGAGGTTCCTCAAAAAACTAAAAATAGAACTACCATATGACTCAGCAACCCACTGCTGGGTATTTACCCAAAGGAAAAGAAATTAGCACACCGAAGTGATAGCTGCACTCCTATGTTTATTACAGCAGCATTCACAATAGCCAAGATACAAAATCATCTGTCTATGGACAGGTGAATGGACAAACAAAATGTGGTGTGTATACACAATAGAATACTACTCAGCCATAAAAAAAGAATAAAATCCTGTTATTTGCAGCAACTTGGATGACCCTGGAACACATGAAGTGAAATATGTCAGGCGCAGAAAGATACGTGCTGCATGTTTTCACTTGTATGCAGGAGCTAAAGGAAAAACAAAGTAGAGCTAAAGGAAAAACAAAATAGAATTGTGGTTGCTAGATGCCGGGAAGGGTGAGGAAAGAAGGGATAGGGAGAGGTTGGTTAACAGATACAAAATCACAGCCAGATAGGACAAGTAAGTTCTAATGCTCGGCAGTAGTGCTAGGCATCTATAATTAACAATAATTTATTGTATGTTCTCGATTGGCTGGAAGACAAGAGCTCAAATGCTCTCATCGGAGAGAAATGATAAATTTTTGTGATGACTATGTTAATTACCCTTATTTTATTATCACACACTGCATACATGTATTGAAATATAACTCTGTACCCCATAAATATGTGCAATAGGTATGTGTCCATTAAAGACCACAGTAGAAAATATAAAATGTTTACAAACTTTCTAGAAACTAGAAAACAATGAATTAAACACAGGGTAAGTACAAGGAGAGAAATAATAAATATGAGAGCATAAGCCAATGAAATGGAAAACAGAAAAACACTAAAGAAAATTATTAAAATTGGCTTTTTGCAAAGATTAATAAAATTGATTAACTTCTAGAAAGATTCACCTCGCCCCCTCAGGAAAAGAGAGAGAAGCTAGAAATTGTCAATATCAGGAATCAGAGGGAACATAATTACAGTTTCTACAGACATTAAAAGAATGTTAAAGAATGAACATATTTGTGCAACAAATTTCTCAACTTAGATAATAGACAATATTGGGAAAAACGCTACTTAGCAAAATTGTAGAAGAAGATATAAAATAATCTGAGTAGCTTCGCATCAATTAAAGAAGTTGAATTCATAACTAAAATTCTCCACCCAGTGACAATTATATGCCCCAATGCTTTTACACATGACATGTAACCAAAATTTCAGGAAAAAATTATATACATCTTACACGACTATATATGTATATACACACACACACTGATTCAAACTCTATACCACCATGAAAAGGAAGGAACCCACCGCAGCTACATACAACATGAATAATTCCCACAAACATAATGTTGAGAGAAAGAATCAAAACACACATGAATTCATATATGATTCCATATTTATGAAAATCAAAGCCAGGAAAATATATTGTGAAGTGTTCATGCTGAGATGGGAAAACTACCAAAAAAAGCAAGAAAATAATGTGGGAGGAGCAAATGGTGGAGTTTTGGTTATAGGCAAAATTCTACTTGACCTGTGTGGTAGCTATTTGATTATTCGCTTTATAATTATTCATTTATATATAATGAATATATGCATATATATATAATGCATTCTCTAATTTCACAATTAAAAACTACCAATGTTTTCTTATTATTTTCAAGAAGGGATTAAAGCAGTAGAGTTGACATTTAGAGCAGGAATATCTGACTTTAGCATCTGCTTTCATCTATTCATTAAACCACACATAACACACACATACGAACAAAAATATCCCATGGTTCTGAGAGGATGGTATTAAAGTCACAAAACTCTTGTTGCAGAACTCTTGTTATAGCAATATTCTGCCCTAAAAACTTAGGTAGGTGTTAGCAATAAATCTCTCTTTCATATATATAATTTTAGTTCTTTTCACACATATTAGCTTATTCTTTTGTATCCTTAAAATGTGTTGTTTCCATGTTTCTCTTGGCTTGAGCAGGACAGAACTGCACTCACAAGTCAGGAATTGAACCAGTCTTGATCATTTTCAACATGTGTTACTCCTGTAGAACGAGTCTAAAAGTCACAAGTTTTAGTGAGAACTTATTATTCACATTAACGTTTCTGAACTAACTGAAATATTAGAGTTGAAAAAAAATTAGTGTTGATTATTTTAATGTTTTGCTTGGTTATCAGATTGCCTTTTAAATTTCCATCATCACCTTACTAAAACTTTGTGCATTGCTTCTATACATTTTACTGACTAAAAAAATTACCGTTCATAAAGTTAGCAATGAAATTACACAGGAGAAAAATGTTACACATTTGAAAATCAGTTCTGAGCAAGTATTTCATCTGGGTAATATGTGTAGACAAGCCTCCATATTTAAATAAACATTGCATTACATTTCATAAGCAATGATGTCACAAATGTCTAGCAAAATATTTTACTAACAATAAAATTATTGTGCTATACAAATGAACTGCTAACCTTATAAACTTGCTTTTCGAACAACCCTTATATTTTAATATATTGAGAATATTGTTGTCTTTCAGGAAAAAATATACCACATGTATTTTTTTTTCATAACTTTTCACTTATTTTCTTTTTCTCCCCCCCCCCCTTTTTTTTACATAGACATATAGCAAAAGGTATCTCTGGCAAAATTACACATTCATTTTGCTTCTGCTTTCCAAACCTCATTAAGAATATCCATAATATTATTTTTCATTTTATCATGGTCATATTACATTATAAACTTACTTTTATTTTATTGCTTAAAAAAAGCTACATTGAAAAGAATGTCTGTTTTTCTAAAAGACATACTCAGGATATTTGTAAAATTTTGTAAGTGAGCTATAGTATCTAAAAACAATACGTTGGTAAATTTTTTTCCTGCAACTATCTTTACACAACATATAATCTTTCTCTTTAATTTTTTAATATTAGTCAAGTTTAATAATTTAGGATATGTTTATATATTGTCATTCAGATATTTCTTTATGTTATCTATAAAACCTGGACTATGCTTTTTTGTATGATTATGGAGCCTGGCACTTAATTATGTATATGCATTAATATATGTATATCGGTTGAAAAATCCTTTATATAAATATGAGTAATATATACTAGTTTTTATAAAAAGTTCATCCATAAATACTCAACTTTATGTGTTTAGTCCATCTGGAGCTTGTATTTTAAAGAAGCTACTATGTTGAAAATGTAATGATGACAAAATTTATAATGAATAGCAAAGACAATGATGTTTATTTTCTAGTAATTAGTATACAATAGAATGAGAAAAACTATGCTTTAAAGAAACATCTAAAAGCAAATATACATATATAAGAAATTAAAATGCTTTAGGTTATCTTTAGAACCATTCAAATGTTAAATTAGTAAAAGAATGATTTTTTTTTTTAAATGTGCTAATTTTCAATGATATTGCTAGAAAGATTTGGGTGTATTTTTCTAAGTAGCCACCAGATGGCTATATGGGCCCTTCCTTGATTTTTAAAGTTCAGTTTAGTTGTGTTTTTTTCTACTACAGAACTAAAGATTTATACAATTCCTTACATAATTTTTATGGAATTTAAAATAACAGAAGTATGCTGATATAATGTATATGACTGCAATGATGTGTGTGTGTATAATTGTTTCCTCTGATTTCAGTGTAAGTAGTGAAGATTAATATAGATAAATTTAAAAGGATCTCGAAATCATAGAACTTTAGAACATTTAAATATTTACCTATTTTTTTAATCCAAATTCCTGATTTTATGGGTTAGGAACTTGAGATCTAAAAGTTAGGTGTTTCTCCATCTTTTTGGGCTTATTTTCACTGGCAAAGTCAAGTCTAAGTGCATTATCCAGATAATTGAAATGCAGGATTGGAAAAGGACATCAAACCTACCTGGAAAACTACTCTACAAATAAAAAATTAAGGTTGCTTATTTCTTTGAATAATTCAGGAAATTATATTTATGTAAATGCAGAAATTTTCACTTTGCTTTTCATTCTGTCAGTGCACTTCTAGGGTAAAATAGGCAACATAGAAGGAAGTCTAAAACATTTTTTAGCATTAAACTTTATTAGCATATTTTGGTCTGGAACACAATTGTCTTAAAAATAATTAGCTTTGTGCTACCATAAAAATAACTAAAAAAGAGTTCTGTAACTCTTTCAAGTGTTACTATTTAATGTAATTTATACTTAGAAATATTTGCACAACGTACATTAATTTAGCACGCCATTATTTTCCAAAAATAACATTCATTTTGATACAACTTTTCTAAACTATTTCCAAAAGCTTTTATTAATTTCTTTTGTATTTATGGCTTTGAGTATACCTTTTCATTTTTCTAGACTTGTATTTAAAATTGTAAGCAATAATACTGAAATGATTTAGCCCTTATAAATGATTGGCCCTTATTGTCCTTTTTGTGGGAAAGTTATGTATGTTCACAACTATGAGATTTTACTCAATGAACAAGTTGACTTTTTCTCCAAGAAATCATATGCTAGCCTGGGAATGTTAATATTACCTTGTTGCAGTCCCTCAGCAAAGAATGGAAGCAGGGCTCGGGGGAATGCCGTGGAATGTCTGGGTAATGTTGCTTTAGTGTGGTCAGAATTTACACACTGTAACTCACATATGTTAATTGTGGCATGGTTTATTTTTTATAACTGATCTTATTGCGATCTCAAGAACTCTTTCTCAGGATTAAGGAGAGGAAAAAAAGAGAGAAGAAAAATAAAACCTTAACCTTGGTAAGCCAATATTTATTTCTGTTGTGACTGTCGTTTAGTCATTTCAAAGTTCCTCCAATCTGGAAGGGTCTTCTCTCCCCCTTTTCTTTCCCAAGATGGTACAGTGTGTTGCAGGGCAAAGAGTACCTGTCCTGATGTGGTGAGGAAAGGTCCTTAGTTGGCCTGCTGTGCCCTTAGTCCATGCTGGCTCCATGGAGATGTCCCAGGTGCCTTCATTTCACTGGGTGTCCTGCAATAGTGCTACTCTGAAAATCATAGTTCACCAGGCTTCTCATTATTTCTACACTCTCTCTCTAAGCCCTCAAGAACCACTGTGTGTGCCATAAAGGTCATGGGGAACTGTCCTACACTGTTTAACATTTGAAATCTCTACTTTTGCTCTGCTTCAGCTGAACAATGATGTGTTGATGTGCCCTATGCCATAGTGTCCTCTCAGCTTTTAAACGGGAAGCAGGACACAAAAAGAGCCTATGGGTTCAGGCTCCCTGTCACCTTCCCTGTGCTTTATCATCTCTCATTAGAACATCGTATCTCCTCTTTTGGAGTTGGCTTGAGTGGTTGAGTGGAGGAGAAGTTGTTTCTGCATCACGGTGTCCTCTCCTCCAAATCCTTCCAACCACATCCCAACACCAGAGATTGGTCTTTTCCCTTTGACTTGTACCTTTTCTTACATTTTTCCATGCTCTCTACTATGGCTTATATAGGAAATTCCTATGTGTAAACGCTCAAGCTTTGCTCTGGCTTTACGGTGAGAAGCTTTGTGAACTTAGAAAAAAGATTTCCTCTTTCAATATTGCCTAATGTTCAAAACTTTCATTTCTCTATGAAAATATGTATATAAAAGCTTAATTTGACACTGAAATTTGAGCACAAACCACTTTATTTTAGGATCTGTTCACCTTCCCTCTGAAATCAGAAATTAAGGAATTAAATCAGTAGGGAGACATTGAAAACCAGAATCTGTAGTGAAAATTGATTTAATATCTCTAATAGTCTTAATAATGAAATATTAATAATTTAAGTAATAAAAATTCTCATACTTAGTCACTATGTTCCTGATATTCCTCTGCAACTCTCAGCAATAAACCCTGAAGTGATGTAAAATTTGTGTTTGATTGCCCCTGTATTTTGTTGCCTGCTCATTTGGCAGGGCAAAAGAAAATAAAATAGTCTGTCTCCTCTAAAAACTCATTCACTTATTCATTCATATATCCTTTCATTCATTCAGTGCCAGAGGAATATGAAAAAGAACTATAGGAACAATAAAAATAACAACACAATTCTATTCTTACTCCAAATAGTCTCTCTGTACCACACTGTAATATTTGAAGAAGCTTTCAATGCATTAAAAGGGCAAAATCAGGGCATCCATTTATGGTTAATTTTTTCATGGTGCAGTTAACTTCAGAGAATCCCCTGGGAAAGAAATTGATTCTGTTGCACTTGTTATTACTTTTATAATCAGGAAAAAGAGTATCATAAAAAGACATGATTTTGACCTCACATTGGCCCAGAGTTTGGCAGGTATAATTAAAAAGTGAATGTACCCAATGTCTTAGAGAATAAAGCCCTTTTATAACAAATAACCTTTTGATGGGGAAACCACACTGTTTGTACACCAAAAAGTAATTTTAAAGCTTATGTTGAGTTAATGCCAGGGTAAATAGAAGCCAAAGCTTCTTGTCCTTCTTTTCTCTTTACCAAGGAATCAAAGCAGATCTATTTCAGCATTCTGCTTTTACAAATATTCTACTGTAAATTTTATGCAGTTTGCAAGGACAAAATCCCTTCCAATGACATTTTGGAACAAAAATGAAAATTCTGGATCTATGGTTGTGTGGGGACTAGATTTTAACAATCTGAACAGAAGAAGCCTTATTGTGAAGGAAGCCAAATTTAATACTTCAATGTTCCAAAGACTTGTCAACAGTTCATTTAAGGAAACATTAAGGAAACAACTCACTCTTGAAATTTGATTTTGACCCATTTTATAAAAGTAATGTCTATATTTTAGTTAAGGAACATTTTTTTGGAAATGTGAGTTTATCTCCATAACTTAATGCATGGTACTGTGGCTACATTAAAGGTAGGTTTATTTGGATAGGAATTTCAAACTGGATAGACTTCAAAAAATCTTTCAGTGACAAATTAACAGATAGGAGGAATTTGAACGAACACCAAAAAATTAGTTTTAAAAGTGTAACCAACCTTCAGACTTTGAGTGTTTAACAATTGATAATTTTATTCTGATAATTAAATGACACAAAATTATGGTCACTTTATAAATGGGGACTTCTTGTTGTAATAAACACTTCAAATAGACCATCAGTAATGGATATTCCCAGATTAAGCTCAGAGCTTAAGCAGTTCTTCAAATGGTACTTTGTTTATATGTCATACAATATCCTTCACAATTTACAAAGTGCTTATTTCATTTTATTTATCTGTTATAGGCTGGAAGCCTTTTTAAAACTTTACATTTATTCTCACCTTACAGTTAAGTAAATTATGAGAATTAAGTAAATTATGAGGATTAAGTACAGTTAAGTTACATTAACTAAGGTAACATAGCTAAACAGCAGAAGAACCAGGATACACTCAAATGACAGAGATTCTAAATATATTGCAAATACTTAATTTTTCTTAGATATAAACATACCACTCATTTATAATGTGTCTTCTTTGTTCTTACTGGATGTTTAGAACACCAGGATATCACACTAATTTGATTAAGCTAGTTGTTTCTAAGCACCTTTTTTTAGCACTTAAACATAATTTTTATCCCAAAAATGACATCTCGAGCCATGGAGAACAAGCTCTAGAAGATAGGAAATGTACCTAATTTCGCTTTTATTGAAACTGTGCACTTAGTAAAATGTCTGACATATTGTAACTCCTAATAAATTACAGCTGAGTGAATTCATGAATGAATAAAGAAAACAGAGACCACTTCTTCACATGGAAAAAAATAATAGTACAAGTTTTCTGTGACATCTGCTCTCAGTTCTAAGAGAAAATTGTGGAACACTGGCAGAGAGGTTGCTTTATCTATATATTTTTTTTAAACTGTGACATTCCTGCCTTTTTAATAAGTTCATAATAAATTTTGAGTTAGGCCTTTA
This sequence comes from Cynocephalus volans, assembly GCF_027409185.1. Taxonomy (NCBI): domain Eukaryota; kingdom Metazoa; phylum Chordata; class Mammalia; order Dermoptera; family Cynocephalidae; genus Cynocephalus; species Cynocephalus volans. Next base: position 31,706,832 of record NC_084474.1, on the reverse strand, counting down.
TATCTCAGAATTTTAAAAATTAAGTGGATTATTTTGATAATCAATAGAAAAAATCCTGTAATATTGTATTGTTTTATCACCTCAAATATCAGTTAATAACAAAACTCATGCAGTTTGTATAATAAAAACCATTGTACTTTTAGAACTCATACACAATTGGTAATTAAGTTCTCATTATCTGGTTATTCCTTATTTATTCTTTAAAGTTCTAAGTTATTTTCTCTTGGCCTTTTCCTTTTACTATCTCATATGCAGACCACTTAATCAGGCCTAAATTTAGTAGTTCATGCTTATATAGAAATGGCTTTCATATACCTCCTACCTACTCATTCTTCCTGTCTCACTCTTTTCTGTTATATGCTCAGTTGTTTTCTTAAAGCAAGCAAACAAACAAACCTTTAATCACACCAGCCTTTTGCTCTTAAACCTTCGCTGACTTCCTATTCTCTAAAGCAGTGGTTCTTAATTTGGGGAATTCGTAGCAAAAACTGCAGATACAGTTTTAACAAGCTTACCAGGAGATTTTGAAAGGCACTGATGTTGAAGAGCGATTGCTCTGGAGAATAACATCCGCAATCCAAGCAGAGTGTTCCATATCCTTAGCCATTTGGGCCCATCCTACCTTCACCATCTCATGTCTGTTCTACCCTTCTTTCCCTTCATGTAACTTCTATTCCCACAAACCAAATCTCTTGTGATTTCTTGAATTCATCGGAATTTTTCTCCTTCATCTATGTCTCTGTACATGCAGTTCAGTCTACCTGAAATTTTGTGCTGCATAAATTTATTTTGGTTGAGTGTATATTTAGCTTTTCCCCAGTACCTAGAAAAATAAAGGGGATATAGTAGAGATGTACTGTGACTCTGAATGGTTTCTCTCACTGTGCAGACTTTGTAGACTTTCCTCTTTTCAGAATTCAGTGGATTGCAGAGCATGTACCAAATAGTGTTGCGCTTAATCATACAGTTTAAATGTACACATGCCACTTTCAGATATGACACTTATCTGACAACCTCAACTATTTGAAAACCAAATAATAAGAACCAAAATAAATTTTAAAAAAGACTCTGACAGTCAAAACAGAATTAATAACCTAATGTTGATAACCTTTACTTACTGGAAATACATGAACCTATGTATTCCTAATTTAGGCAGAAGTATAATAAACTCATTTGTCTAGTCCCCTAGTACACAGAAAATTAGAATCAGAACTTGGAAAAAGGGGGTTTGATGAAAGATAGAGGAAAGTGACAGGTACTATAAAACTAGACATAAAAACTAACAGCTAGAAAGATGAAAAAATATTTTTAAAAAAGATTCAAGAGCTCAGAAAACTCCTTAGCACCTTAGGGATCTTCAGTATAATGGAAGATATTTCTTCTTCTCTATTTCAAGTTTTTTTCAATATCTATAAATGCTTTAAAAATATAAGTGAGTAGAATTTGTTTTTGTCATCAACAAAGCTTAGTACTATAATTGTATCAGAGAATAGTTGGTGATATTTACGTTGATGGTGGTGATTATTAGAAAACATTCTACTTATATTAACTATCTTCTGTTTATGGAGGCAGGAAACTTCAATACATTTAAGAAAGATATCTAGTTTCTGTTGTTTAAATAATAATTGTGAAAGCTGGAATTCTACTGTCAGAATTAGCCCTTTCATATCTGTTTTATGGGTAAAATGGCCTTATCTACTCAATCATATAAAAGCTTCCTGATGGTGTCTGTTAGACTTCTAGAAAACCAGCATGGGCTGGGGACATATTGGACAATTAATGCATGTTTTCTTTTGACTGCTGGGCTAATTAGGGCCTCTGAGTGCTACAAAAGTGGATGAAAAATATTCAAAAATTTTATTTGGATCAAGAGAATAAAACCAAATACACTATTTTGCTTCAACCTTTTTAAATGCATGTGTAACATGTAGGCATGCCCTCATGGATCCAACATCTATGGTTAAAAATCCCTAAGCAAGGAAGCAGACGATCACCCCTCATCGTGTCACCACGGATGTCTCATACTATTCTAGGCCCAGTTCTCACTTCCATTTTAGTCCTTCTCACTTTTCAGCTGACCTACTTTTTCAGATCACATTTTACTTCTGTGATTTATCTTCTTTAATTGCCAACTTGTTCTAGACTTTGACTTTCCAAACATGACTCCCACTTCTGAGACACAGTAGAAATGTAATAACTATTGATTGACTGATTTCCTGTCTCAGTCTCAGCATATGTCTAAGGGTAGGGGCTCACCCTCTATATTAAGTGAGAAGCAGCTCACTCCTAAACCTCATGGAACCTACTTTAACCCCCTGCTCCTTTCGTTGCCCACCACCACCTTCCCCATGTTCACAACTCCTATGTGACTAAGAGATTGGAGAATGCAGAGTTTTGGCTCTACTTGTTAACCAGAATATCTCTTAAACATACTCTTTGAAACTTAGTCTATAATAGTCACTTAATGGTGTTGGAGTGAGCAGGACTGAGGCCATGTTGGGGCCTAAAACTGGATGAGCTCTAAAAGATTTTAGAAAGACACAGTTTTTTTTTTTTCTTGGCCTGTCTTTCTCTGAGTTCTCTCTTTCCCCATGGTTATTTTATATTTTGAATCTGGTTATGGAGCAAGTTGATATTATTTAAATAAATTTAAAGTTGTTTTCCAGCCAACCTGAAGATGCAAACTTGTAGACCTTGGGAAACCAAAGAAGACATCAATAAATCTGTGCTGATTCCACCCCTCCTGCAGAACCTTGAAGTAGCACAAAGATGGAAGCAGAAACCAGATGGAGTCTTGGCAACACTTTGCACCAGGCCCTTTGCACGTTCCCCTCCTTCCTGCTTTTCATTTCCCTCATTCCATTCTCTCGATCTGCTCTTTTTTGTGTGTGTGTGACCAGTAAGGGGATTGCAACCCTTGGCTTGGTGTCACCCACACCGCGCTCAGCCAGTGAGTGCACCGGCCATCCCTATATAGGATCCGAACCTGCGGCAGGAGCGCCGCTGCACTCCCAGTGCCACACTCTCCAGAGTGAGCCATGGGGTCGGCCCTCAATCTGCTCTTTAAAAACCCCTCAGTGAATCTTGAATCTTTGAGATGGCTTTAGCCTGGCCACTCTCCTTCAGGTTTACCAGAGAGACGGGTTAGCCTACCATTTCTCCTCAGGTCACTGGTATTCCTGAAAAAACTGACAGGAACCAACATTTCACCAACATTTGACTTTTGAATGGTTTGTCTTTTCTGGGGTCAGGCAGCCAGACCTGTGTCCACTAATGATAGCATAATTATAATACTAAACAACAATAGCAACAATAACAACACCAAAATCCTCTATTTGTGCCAGGAATGGTGCTTAATTTAGGTACTTGTGCATTTTTTGATTTAATCTTCACAACCCATCGAGATGTAATATTTCCATTTCTTAAAGAGATATCTGCGGTTTACAAATATTATGTGATTTGCCAAAGTTCTTAAGTGTCAGCAAATTTTTGAATCTGTATCTGTTAACCCTAGGGTTGTTTGTTGCAAGTTCTGCTAATACCTAGTAAATCAATTTTCTGTTAATTCATTTATTCAATTTATTATTTATTCATTGCTAGCCATCGTGGCTATAAAGATGAGCACAAGAAAGAAGAACTTACCAAAAAGGGTACAGCTTGTGATGGAGATATACATGGAAGCAAACAAGTGTAATGCAAGTTATAAAGACTCTCATGGAAGCAACCAGAACTAGAAGATGCTGTGGAGACATGGAGAGCAAAAGCTCTGAGCTTCACCTGGGGCCCAGGAACTTGGTAATTGTAGAAAATAAACCAGAAGACATAAAGCTTAAGGTACACTTATGGGTGACTATGAGACTGTCAAGTCAAAGATGGAATACACAGCACACATGGAAGGACATCTCAATCCCAAACCTCAAAACTGGGTTAATTTTAGGAAAGACTAAGGATGAAAAAATGTAAGTACATGTATTGTGTTCTGATTACTTGAAAATTGATTTTGCATGTAGTAACTTCGTGGTAATAGTCCACTAAGAACTATTTTTGTGAAAATAAAGAGACCTGTTTACCAACAGCAAAAATTTTGGGTAGGGAAAACTTTTGGCAATGTGAAGGATTGATCTAAACATATCAGAGTTTCAAAGTAATAGAATTACTGAATAACTTATTCAAATATGTTTAAAAATAGAGATTGAAAAAAGTTTTTTAGCATAATGGAAAAAAGATAAAAGAATTATTATGTAGATGAGATTTTATGACAAATTTTAATTTTAAAGTTTTAACTTGAAATTAGTTTTACAAAACAAGTGTATTTATAGTAGAATATAGTTTTAAGAATCTTTATTGAAACATATTGAGTGTACATATTTATGGGGTACAGAGTTATATTTCAATACATGTATACAATGTATGATGATCTAATCAGGATAATTAGCATATTCATCATTGCAAAACTTAATTATTTCTTTGTGATGTGAGCATTTGATCTCCTCTCTTCTAGTCATTTGATAACATGCAGTCAGTCAATAATTGTTAATTATAGATTCCAGGGTCAACTGTGCACCAGTAGAACTTAATTTTTCTGTGCAGATATAATTTTGTATACATTAACCAGCCTCTCACTTTCCCCCTCCTACTCCCCTTTCTTGCCTCCAGTAACCAGATTTATGTACTGATGGAGTTTGGATGTGTTGTCCCCTCCAAAACTCATGTGGAAATTTGATCAACAACGTGGCAGTATTGAAAACTGATTAAGTCATGGGGTGGATAACCTCATGAATGGATTAATGTTCTCCCTAGGTTGGGGGAGTAATGAGTGAGTTCTTGCTCTATTAGCTCCTGCAAGAGCTGGTTGTTTATAGGACCCTGGCACCTCCTCTCTCTCTCTTTTGCTACCTCTTGCCATGTGATCTGCTTGTACCCGCCGGCTCCCTGTTGCTTTCTGCCAGGAGTGGAAGCAGCCTGAGGCCTGCATCAGATGCAGCTGTTCCAGAATCATAAGCCAAATAAACCTCTGTTCTTTATAAATTACCCAGTCTCAGGTATTCCTGTTATAGCAACACAAAATGGACTAATACATGTACCCATTAAAAAATTTACTAATGATAAATAACTTCAGAGGAGAACAAACCAGTGAACTGATATGCGAAGCTGCCTTGATTAATTCTGCACATAAAAGTCTGTCCTTCAAATGGGATACAGAGATATTTTACATGTGTAGTGTGAAGGTTAATTCTAGATGTCAACTTGATTAGAATAAGGAATGCTGAGAAACCTGGTAAAGCTATCTTTTTAGATGTGTCTGTGAGTGTGTTTCCAGAAGAGATTGGCATGAGAGCCTGAGTGGACTGGGTGGGAAAGATCCACTTCAAAATGGGCAGGAACCATCCAATCTGCTGGGAACAAAAAATGAAGAAAAAAGGTGAATTGCTCTCTATGTTTGCTGGAGCTGGAATACACTCTTCTCTCCTGCCTGTGGATATCAGAGCTTGAGACTTCAGCTTTTGGGTTCCAGGACTTACACCAAGGACACTATCAGCTTCCCTGGTTTTGAGGCCTGCAGACTTGGACTGAGCCACACTACCAGCCTCCAGTTTGCTGACAGCTTATTGTGAGACTTCACTATCACATGAGTTAATTCCACTAATAAATCCCTTCTCATATACTTATAACATATCCTATTGATTCTGTCTCTCTAGAGAACCCTGACTAATACACATAGTATTCTAAATAATATAAGAAAAGAGACAAAAATGTAGTCTTTATTCCTAAAAAGATTACAATCTCATTGTTCAGAAAAGACATACGATTGTAGAAAGATAACATCAACAACAAAATAAGGCAAGCATATGCCATAAGACATTATAGAAAAACCGTGATCATGTAAGATTAATGGTTATGAAAGCTGTTAAAGAAGAGATAGCATGTAATCTAGATTCTGAAGATTTGGTGACATTTGGATAGCTATAAAGAAAGGCAAAACAATTGAAGACAAAGAATATTGTAGGACGAAAGCAAATATACTATGCCACGGCTGTCCCAACTAATACCTTTACCCATTGCAGACATTGATAATAGAGCCCTCTAAACTTGGAGTGGTTCTTACAATCCTTTTCAATAAAGCCAATATCAATCACGCTCGGCTCAGGAGGTGAAGCCAATTTGCCATATTGTTGGGAGAATACAGGTGTGATATTGTGATATAAAAAGAAATACACATTTGGTCATTGTTCCTTGTTCCTGACACAGAGCTCCTAATCCCTTGGAATTTCCTAGACAATAAGAGTGTCTTTTGTTCTAATGAGACAGCTCTTTATGGGCTTCTGGATAACATCAGGATGGAGGTATTGGTTACCTCTATCTGGTTACCAGAAAGACCAAGCTATGATTAGAAACTTGGAACCTTCAGCCCCTCAACTTCATGAGGTGCACCTCAACTTCGCAAGGACAGAAGCTCCTGATCTGAGGACTTTCCAGAACTTGCCCTATGTATCTCTTCATCTGGCTCTTCAGCTGTATTCTTTATTGATATAACAAACCGGTAAATGTGTTTCCCTGACTTATGTGAGTAGTCCTAGCAACTTAATCAAACCCAAGGAAAGGGTAGTCCTAGCAACTAAATCAAACCCAATTTATAGCTGTTAGGTCAGAAGTACAGGTGATGACCCACTACTGGTGATTAGAACACTCTCGTGGGGCTGAGCACTTAATCTTTGAAATAGCACTGTAACTCCAGGAAGATAGTGTTAGAATAGAATTATAAGACACCCAGTTGGTTCCCACTGGAAAACTGCTCGGTGTGTGGAAAAATAATCCCACACACATTTTGGTGACTAGAAGTGCTCTATGTTGTCTTGAGTATTGACTGTGTGAGAGAAAAATAAGTATGTGTTTTTCTGATACAACTGGCAAATTTCAGTAGCAAGAAAGAAAATTTAGAGTAAGAATCAAACAATGTGGTTAATAACAGTTAAGGATGAGAAGGTTTGGAGCTATAATATGGAGGTCTCAAATGGCACACTAAGATTTTCAACTTTTTTTATTATATTATATTATATGTATTGTATAAATATTTTAAATATTTTATAATTTTATATTGTCAATATTCTATCCTATTTTCTTCTCCAGTGACCTCAGCATTTGATACTATAATACTGGCATTATTTTCACTTTTACGACCTATTAAAATTTCTGTATTCTACACTCAATTTTCTTCACTGGACATTAATGATAAATACACACTGATTTAGCAAATGTTTATTCAGTGCCCACCATGTGTTGAACTCAGTGCCAGAGTGTGCAGATGTAGCCATGCAGTACAGATAGGTTTTCTGTTCACATGATGCTAATGATATAGCATAAAATAGAATTAACTAAATAATTAGATTATGAGAAGTTTAATAACAGAGAAAGTACAGAATACATTGCTCTTATCCAAACTTTCTATGATTGTTTCATCCTGACATTTATCTATTCCTATAATTCCAAAGAACTTTTTAAATATTTATGATTTTCCAGAACGTTTACTGATTTTTTTACGTTTGTCTAGTCCTAGAATATCTAATCATATCTTATATTGAAAGGTAAATCTGTCTTCTTTTTTTGGCAGCTGGCTAGTACAGGCATCTGAATCCTTGACCTTGGTGTTTTAACATCACTCTCTAACCAACTGAGCTAACTGGCCAGCCCCTTAAATCTATCTTTTTGATACTCATGATAGTTCTTAAAATTTCTGAACACCATAGTTCCTTATTCTTTTTTAAGAAATACTACTATGTTCTATTCCAACTCTTCTCATAACAGAGTAGTAATTTCAGCACTTATGAAATATAGCCTGACGTAAGCCGACTGGAAAATGATCTTACATTTTAGGACCAGGTCCTGGTAAGCATGGGGCTTCGTATGTAGGAATGCTATAAAAAGCTACAAGAAAACAGCAAGCAACCTAATCAAGCAGAAACATTCTTTTTTTTTTTTAAAAAAAAAAACAATCTAATATTATACTGCCTTTTCCCATGCTCCTTAATGCATTTCCTGTGGTTACAGGATGAACTTTTGGGTATTTGTAAATTTAGAAGAAATTTTTTCACCTATCAGAGAAGAAAGTGAGATTGGCAATCACTATCTTATTTCCAAGAAGCCATCCATCCATATTTCAGAACTATGGTTTAATTTTCATCTATGACTAGGCAGAGCAGGCAGTACTTTCAGAAATATGAATCTAAGTGAAATCTACAAGTAAGCACAGGTACTGAGTGTTTTAGTACCCTACACATCTTTATATGAAATTGCATTTCAGAACATACTGAATGTTAAAAACCTGATGCCTTATTATCATGATGAGACAGAAATGGAAAACGGCAGAGGACTACAAGCAATTTATTTTCATGACAAGCCTGCAATATCATGAAGAACAGTAAACATAAACCATCCTCATTGCCATCTAAGGACAGTAATCTTGTCCTCCAAAGATGTCACACCTGGGCCTCAGTTGTTTTAAATGACTCATTTCATATTTCCAGATATTCTTGACCAGTCTAGTTATAAAGTCCAACCATTTCTAAAATAAACATTACTCTCGTCTACTTTATTGAAGAAAATTGTGTCAACACAGAATGCTAGGTTTGAATATTTATGAATCATCCAAGCATCCTGAAAAGAATTAAGGTGATTTTGTTAAAAGTATGGCTTTGAGTTCACATTTTGATGTGTGTATAAATAAGTAAATTCTAGAGAAGATATTACAAAATGTGTTTTTTAAAATAAATTAGACATTAGAGGTGTGTGTGAACATGTGTGCACCTGTGTGTGCACATGTGTGTTTGGCAAAATTAGAGACTTTATTACCTTCAGTGCCTAAATTATATTTTCTGACATGCCAAGGTAGGGCCAAATAAATGTAAGAAAAAGGACCTCAAATAACTCCACAGCAGAGGCATTTCATCATTCAAAACAAATACATATTCATTATCACATATATTCTATGGGAATTATAGAAAAATCTTCAATTTTAACAAGGTAAAAGGTGATCTTAGGTCTCAGAAAATCTGTGGTTATGGTGTGCTAGCTAAAAACATTGACCTTGATCTAATATAACATTTTTGCTGTGGTGTGTCCTTTGAGAGATGTAATTTTACTATTACATTGAGATAATTATTGTTATATGCCTATACATTTCTAGATTCCACTTGTTATTATAATTTAGTAGAGATGATTAAAACTGTGATTTTATTTATTCTGTTTGGTTAATTTACTTACTCACTTATTACCACTTTCAGTGTTTCTCAGTTAAGACAGGAATCCTCTCAAATAAAAAAGTTCACTAGATATCTAATGTACGCTGTAAAGAATTCCAAAAAAGTACACTTTTAGGTAGCTAGGGAACAGTACTTAATACTCTTTAACATAGTCTGTAACCTTTTTTAGAGCACAGAGTCTTTTAAAATCTCATGTGAAGATGGAGATCCTCTCCTTAGAAAAATCTACATTTATACATCTAAACAAAATCTTTCATACAATTTCATGGGGTTCTTAGGTTTTCTAAAAACTGCAAAATGATGTTGGAATAGCTGTATAATTGTGGATAGGTTACTTAAATTTACTGTGCCTCAGTTTCCTCATCTGTATGTTCTGGAAGATTTTAGTACTTATCTCTTGAGATTGTTGTAAGAATTACATGAGTTAATATATATCAAGTGCTAAGTTCAGTGCCTGACTCAAAGTAGTACTATGTATGTGTTTGTCCTTATTGCGGTTGTTGTAAACCTGTAGGCAGGCTAAAGAGAAAGGTAAGCCTAGCTTTTGGTAAACCCTTTACTTTATGAAGATTTTGAATCTGGATTAGGTTTTGAGACTTGGGTTGGCAGGGAGAAAAGCAGAGTGCTTTCAAAAAACAGTAAATATATTTTTAGAGGTAGAAAAATTGTGTGGCATAAGTTACTAAAGTATGTTCAAAAGCAGAAGTCTCTGCTATGGATGCAAGGGGACAGCAGCAGATTGGGTGAGGTGCCCGCAGGCAGCAAAGGCCTTTTGATACCATGCCAGGAAGTTTGACTGGAAAAGTCAAAGAGGACCTATGTTTCTATCGCATGCCTTCCTATCTTCAGCCTTTATTCCTAGTTTGTGCAAGTCAAATCAACTGTAACAATGAGGAACATAATATTCAAGCTCAAACTGGTTGAATATAGCTAAAACTAAGTAGCAAAGAGAAATATTTGCAGAGCAGCACAAATGAACTTGTAGAAAATGTGAAAATGTGCTAAACACAATGACATTATACTGAAGAAGAAATGGCAAGCCCGAGGTGCTTGTCCATCTACCTGGTAAAGGTGAATGGAAATGGAGGAGAGTTACAGAGTTTGTCACAGAAGGAATGAAGCTATGTACAGGCTTTGATATGTACAGCAGAGTTCACCAGCAAGACAACAGCCTAGAAAGAGGGTTTTCCACAGCTCACTCTTCTCCCTCCCCATGTAGCACATCAGTAGGGAATCCAGAAGGACACAGCTCTTAGAACTGCTCCATAGGGTGGAGAAGAGGATCTCTTGTCTCTGACACGTGGGCTAGTTCCAAGGTGGTTAGACGGTATGACAGAAAGAAAAAGAAAATCCCACCTGCATTCCTGGTGTTATGAATGGCAACAGAGAGAAGTAAGGGAAGAAAAAAAGTATCTTCCCTACTTTATCCTGAGTTTTTCACATAGAGACGACTTGTGCTCGATAAGGTAAGGGGCACAGGGAGGGGAAAGTTTGAATTCTGTCTTAGCTTCCTGTTTGGGTCCCTACAAAGGAACCATATTTCAGGCTTCTTCCAGTGCTCATCAGTGTCTGAGAGGCTGATCATTTCATCCAGGAGACTGAATTCTTCCTAGGACTGTTTTAAGGATCAGATCAAAGTAAGGTTTAAGGTAGATTGTGTGTTTTTCCCCCCTGCAGGCAAGTGGGTAGAATCATAGAAAGCCCAATTATTTAGACACCAAATAAAACACACGGCATTGGATTTCTGCATGTTTTAATATTGATGGGAGTTAAATTTACCCAATCTACTTTTACATACTTAATTTCAAATACGAAGCTGAGGAACAATATTCATATTATAGTTATGAAGTTTCTACCGTGTGCTCCACGTCCAACACACTAAAATAACACTGAAGTTTTAAAAGATAAGCGCCCTCTGTTGAAAGAACTTTTAGGACTTAAGCAAAAAGCAAGTAATAATTAAAAAAAAAAAAACCTTTAGTTGCTTAAATTTTAAATTTATTCTATTTCAGTTATATCAATTATCTTCCTATAGTCACAAAAAAATTGAGACCAAAGTATAATACAATGTTTTATGGTTTTATATTTTCCAGATCGTGGGATTTTCTACTTCAGGAAACAATGTATTGAAATGAAATTTTCTCTTAGTGCTTGTAATGTGCCCTCCCTTACAAGCCTCTAGATAAAGTCTGGAAAATGCTCTGTAGAAAACAGTGAAGTCAAAATGTGTTTTAGACATATGGGATTTTCCACAGACAATATCTGAGTAGATTTATTTCAAATTATTGGGGGAAGAGGGAGTAGAAAACCTCTGAGGTAAAATATAGATTTTAAATAAACAGAAAGATTGCATATTAACCTCCCAGTTTCTTAACTGGGATAGTAATAATTAGATTAGAGAAAATGCTGACTTTTTTAATATCTAAAAATAAAATAAAGACTGATGACTTGTAATGGGGAAGTATTCCAGAAATGAATGAAGGCTGTTCACACAATCTGCTATATAGCATTGTTTTTCACATAGTAGATAATCAAAAAATGTTTGCTGGATGAACCAATTATTTTGGAGAACACGTGGAATCAGTTAGCTTAATACATTTACCCGAAATGCAGAATGCATTTTTCCAGAGCTGAAGACTTGTCTGCAGCATATTTGAATAATACAGGAACTTCATTTCCTCCATTTCATTTCCCTTCACCTCCAATCTTGGCTTTCCCATAAACGCCTTCAACTGTGCTGACAATTTCACCACTGACTGCTCTGCCAATGTAGAGGCTGGAGCCGTGGTCCAGGCCCAGACCAACTGCTCCTGGGCATTTCCCTTAAGTAGCCTGAATATCCAGTTCTAGAGTCCAGATTTAAAAATACCTGCCAACAATATACTGATGGCAAAACGGACCTTTGGATTTTTATTTTTCTGTTATTGAATGATTTTTTTATACGCTATTTTTTTAAGAGTTTGCACTCTTTTCAAAATATTTCCTAAATTAAATTATTTTATTTGATGCATCTTACAAGAAACCCCAATGGCAAGATGGTATAATCTTGAATTTTATTTTATTTTTGTTTCTGTTGTTACTCAGGAAGAGCTCCTAATATAATTGTTTATGTATGAATTATTACGCTGAAATTTTAATTAGGGTGTCTGCACACAAAACTATGTTCTCCTGTGGCTCCTTCATTTATTAATTGGAAACAGTCCACAACTGGGAGTGAGAAATACCTAGTTCAGAACCCTGCACTCTTCCATAAAAGCTATCTATGTCCTTGGGCAAGTCACTGGACCTCTTCAATTCCTTTTTCCCTCCACCATTATTACTAAGAGAAAACAACGATTTGCAGACATAATACAACATCTGAAAATACCTGTGGGCATGTCCCACCACAAATAGACTTAGCTAAATGTACCACTGGATATGGGTAGTAATATTCGGACCTGAAGTTTTTGCATATTCCAAAGCAGAATTGTCATGTTCTTCCTGAAGCCGAGGGGGACTCACCTTTGTCTGTGGATGTATCAGCTCTCAGTCGTCTGGTAATGATTTCTCCTCTATCGTGTTTTGTGAGAGTTTTTGTTGTTTCTTCAGAAAAGAAAAGAGGAATTAATGCATCTATTTCTTCTTCTTTTTAAGATGTTTAGTAAAATGTCAACTCAAAGATGGGCAGGAGGTAACATTAGTCAAAGCTAATAGGTATCATAATGCCTATTAGAATAAAATGGGAATAAAATGGAATTTTGAGACTGAGAGGCAGGTTCAATTCCTGGTTCTACCACTAGCTATCTGACTGTGAGTGTATTACTTAATCTTTCTGAACTTCTGGCTTTTCATCTGTAAAAGATAGTAATACATTCCTTACATATTATTGTGAATAAAAATGAAAAGTTTTATAAATTATTCAACACACAGTAAGCTCTCTCCCATGATACTTAATATTGGAACCAGAAATTTTAGGCTTAGTATATATACTCTCTCATTTTCCAGTGGGAAACTGAAATCTGGAAAAGCTAAATGACTAGCCCAACATCATATAATTACTTACTGACAAAGACTGTACTATAATCCACTTCTCTTAAAATTTAACGCCCGTTTTACTCCAGAACAATGCCACCTTTATTGAGTACTACCAAGATCATATTTCTGACCTAAAGAATAACTACATTTCTCATTGTGATAACAGCAATTTTTGGTACTCTTATTTTTACATTGGAGATTTATATTAGGACCTTCTTTTGTCTAGAGCAAAATTTTGTCCAAAAGCAAATGCATTAACAAAGTGTCATTTATTTAAGGACCGTATAACTAAGTTCAAAACAACTTAATTTCCCTGGTGTATGCTCTAAGCTTCACTGTAGCAATCAAGGATGGTATATTTAAATGTGATTTAATAGTACTTAGTTGATATATTATTTAATTTATTGCATCATGCATTTACACAATTTCATCGTTATAGTGCAAAAGCAAGTCTAATGAATAAGTGCTATGGTTTACAGCTGCTCCTTTAGTATGAGAATGTAGTTTTCCCTATTATTTATATCTATTTCATTTGGTACCATAATTTTGAAATAAAATGTCATTCCTTACTTTTCTGTGCGTAAATGTGTATTCATATTATGTCCAATAAAATCAAGATGAAATAATACTTAGTACAAAAGTCCTTTTATGTTCAGAAGAAATAGTTTCGTAGAATGAAGGTCTAAGCTGAAGCCACAGCACAATGGAGGTGATGGCTTAATGGTTTTCTTAAAAATATTTCTGACAGGGTCAATTTTGTTAAAAACAATCCTGCAAAACTAATTGCACTTGTGAAAAAAAATAGTAGTGTTTGTGAGGATCAGACTTCCTGTTGAAAGAAGCTTTTTGGAATAATTTTTCTGTGGGGCAGTAAAAGAGAATATTTAAAAGAGAATTGTAACAGTCACTGGTGTATGTGGTATGTATCTTCTTACACTAACTGGTCATTGTAACTTAGAGTACATCACTTAACCTCCCCTAACCTCTGGTTCCTTTTCTTTCTCATCATAAGTGGTAATATCTGTCTAAGACTACAGTAGTTCTCCCTCATCTGTAGTTTTGCTTTCTGTGGTTTCAGTTACGCTCCGTCAACTATGGTCTAAAAATATTAAATGAAAAATTTCATATATAAACAGTTCATAACTTTTAAATGGCACACAATTCTGAGTGGCATGATAAAATCTCATTCCATCCTGCTCTGTCCAGCCTGGGACATGAATCAGCCCTTTCTCCAGTGTAGCCACAATGTATGTGCACGCCACTAGTTAGTCACTTAGTAGTCCTAAGATCAAGCTGTTGTTGATAGGACCAATTAATTGTCTAATGGAATGTCATCTGGCTTGTTTCACTGAAAATTACCAGCCTATATTGTTAAACTATAATCCCACCTATGTTCTCTTTCTGTAACTTCCTGGTCTGGAAAATAAATGCAGGAAGAGAACCCCAATTTGGGGTTAATTTCCCAAGGAAGGGATCCCTCTTGCTGGAGAGTTCCAGGGAAATTAACTGCTTCAGGGTCTCTCACTGCTCAGAAGAGATGGGCTTTGAGTAATACTTTGCGTCTCTGTCACCCAGGGGATGTGGGGTGACAAATTCATGGGGGGCGAAGCAACACAAAGCAAAAGGCCAGTACTAATTTTTTGTCCTTTGCTTACTTCTAAAATGGGGGACCTTCCTGTGGGAACCAGTACTTGAGCAGTGTGGTTGAGTTAAATTGCTGCTTTGCTACTGTTTCCCTACGGAAGGATTTTTGTGCAGCACAGGCTTTAATGATTGACCTTATATATACTTCCATCTCTCCAATGACCAGGTGCACCTGGAATGTGTAGAAACTCTGATCTGGGCCTGAGTTTTTTCATCAAACTGCACCCCATGCAATTCTGTATTCCTGACCAGTCTCCTCTGAGTGGTCCTGCACTGATGGGGGGGAGGGGTTGGCTGTCCTTGCTGTGTCCCAGTGTTCTCCAGGTATTCCCATCTCCCCTACCCGCAGTGCTCCAAACACTTCCCATGGGACAGGCCCTAGGCTGGTCCCTTGCAATGACTCACTGGCCTCTGAATGGCTCCCCTTTTCAGCTGTTCTGGCTCCTTGCTCCTGCGTGGGTCCACAGGAACCCTATTAGTGGTCTTGCTGTCCTGGGGGCAACCAAGGCCCTCTTCTCCCCTGCTACCTCCAGGTAACTCCATCTGAAGGGCACAACTGCAGCTTCTGCTGGCTCCTGCTTCATGTGTTCATCAGATCCAGCCTTAAAGCAGCCGTGGCCTAAAACGCTCAGAGCAGTTTTTCTTTCTCTCATCGTGGTTTCTCCCGCCTTCATGAACTCCATAGGTCTTTCCTCCTCTTCCCCTGAGCTCCAGTGGCCCCAGCTTGGATGATGTTACATTTTTATAGTTGTAAATTGCTTGATTTGTGGGAGAGAGTGATGCTGGGCACTGTCTATTCTGCCATCTTGACCCCTTTTTCCAATAGCTTTTTCTTTAAGCACTTTGAATGTGTTATTCCTTTGGCTATTTTAAAAAATTTAAAATACTAAATTAAAAATTAAAAATACTAATAAGCAACACACAGTTTGAAAAGACAAAACAAACATCAGAACTGGACTCAGATATGGCAGGGATATTGAAATTATTTGAATGGGAATTTAAAACCACCATGATTAATATGTTAAGGGCTTTACTAGAAAAGTAGGCATTATGAAATCAGAGGGATGGATATTCTGAGAAAAAAAATTTAATGCTAGAGTTGAAAAACACTGTAACAGGAATGAAGAATGCCTTTGATAGGCTCATTGGTAGACTGACACAGTTGAGGAAAGAATCTCTGATTTTGAGAACATGTCAGTAGAAAATTCCAAAATGGAAAACAAAGAAAAAAAAATTGGGAAAAGAAAACAAAAACAGAACAGGATTTTTAAATCCAAGAACTGTTCAAAAACTATAAAAGGTGTAACATACAAAAAGAGAATTTCAGCAGGAGAAGAAATAAGAAAAGACAAGAAATGTTTGAAGCAATAATTACTGGAAATTTTCCCAAATTAATGTCAGACAACAAATCTCAGATCCAAAAACTTCAGAGAACAACAAGCAGGATAAATGACCAAAACAAACAAACAAACAAAAAAACCTATACCTATACATTCTATTCAAACTACAGAAAATCAAATATAGAGAAAAATTTATATATAAGCCAGAGAGAAACAAAATCCTTACTTATACTGGACTGAATTTAAGAATTATATTCAACTTCTCAAAAAACATAAAGCAAATAAGAAGAGAATAGAGTGAAAAGAGTTGACAAAAAAACCTCACCAACCTAGATATCCATACCCTGCAGAATTATCCTTCAAAAGTTAAGGAGAAATACAGACTTTCTGAGACAAACAAAAATTGAAGCAATTTGTTGTCAGTAGACTTGCCTTACAAGAAATGTTAAAATTTCTTTAGAAAATTATACAGTCAGAAACTCAGATCTGCATAAAGAAAAGAACAGCATAAGAGAAGGAATAAATAATGATAAAATAAAAACTTTAATTTGTCTTATTCTTAATTCATCTAACTGATAGCAGTTTATTGTTATTATGCATGCTTATATATTTATATGTGTACACACTTATATATGAGTGGAATGAGTGACAGCAATGATACAAAGGACCAGAGGGAGGATTTAGGAATACTTAGTCTTTATAAGATAATAACTCGCAGCATGTGACTATTTTCTTGAGTTTTGCTTGCTCTCTCTCTGGGGAATCCCATTCTTCTTTCCACACTGGAATCATACCTAGTTTAACAGGAGCTAATAAGACCTTATATTTCTTTGTAATTTAATTGTTAAGCTACCCATATATTTTGGAGTTGTTTACTTTACATAGTGTGTACATAGCTATATAGTCAATACTCTAAGATACCCTCCCCCCTTTTATGTCAGTGGAAGTCAAAACATTGAAGTTAAAAAGTCAACTTGAAGAATGCAGCAGTGGCTTTATTAATGAAAAATAAAAGTCTTTAAATTTAAAAAATTGCTGGAAAAAAGAATATTTCAAAATGATTAAAAAAGTCAGTATACTAGAAAGATATAATGACAATAAACATACACACACCTAATAACAAAGCTACAAAATATATAAACCAAAAACTGAAAGAACCAAATGAAGAACTAGACAAATCAAAAACCACAGATAAAGATTCCAATACTCCTCTCTAGTACTGATATAACAAGTTGAGAGAAAATCAGTATTAGCATAGAAGACTTGAACCAGAATACGAACCAACTTATCCTAAACAATGCTTATAGAACACTCTAACCACAGCAGAATGCACATTCTTTTCAGTGCAGATGGAATATATTCTCGGCCATAAATCAAGTCAATATATTTAGAAAGACTGAAATAGTACAGAGTATCTGGTTTCTGACAACAGTGACAGAAAGAAACGTGGACAATACCAAACTATTTGAAATTTAAAAACACTTTCAAATAACTCATAGATGGATAAAAGAAGAAATCAGAAGGGAAATTGTAAAATATTTAAAAGTGAATAAGGAACAAAATGCAACCAATTAAAATTGTTTTATACAGTTAAAGCAGCACTTAAAGGGAAATGTATAGCTTTAAAAGCTTGCATTAGTAAAGAAGAAAGTTCTAAAATTATATTAGCTTCCATTTTAGTAAGCTAAAAATTATCTAGAAAAGGAACAAGTTAAACCCAAAGTATTGAAAATTTTAAAAAGACCAAAAAAAAAAAAAAAAGAAAAAGAAAAGAAAAGAAAAGAAAAGAAAGGAAAAGAATACAGAAAAGGTAAACTCAAAGTACTGAGAAAAAAAGAAAATAATGAGAAAAATATAAATAAGTGAAATGGAATAGTACACAGCAATAGAGAAAATCAATGAAATGAGTGGGGTCTTCATACATTTTCTGTGGCTTATAACAGAACATCCGAAACTGGGTAATTTTTAAAGAAAGGAGGTTTATTTTTTACAGGTACAGAGGCTGGAAGTTTAAGGTCCAGGAGGTGCATCTGGTGAGTCTTCTTACTTGTGAAAACTTTTGGAAGAGTCCTGAGGTGGTACAAGGCATCACATGGCAAGGGGGCAAGGACGTTTACATGCTCTCTCCCTCTTCTTATAAAGCCACCAGTCCCCTCCTATGAGAACCCATTAATCCATTAACCTATTAATTTTTGAATGGATTAAAGCATTTCTACTCTTATCACTTCTAGTCTACATTTTGCTAGAGGTCCTAGCTAATACATTATTGCAAGGGGGGAAAAAGGCATACAGATTAAAAATGAAAAGCTAAAATCTTTATTTACAGTTGATGTGATTCCACACATAAAAATAAAAAGGGTCATTTTAAAAAGCTACTAGAACTTAGTGACTAGCAATAATGCTGGAATTAAGATCAATATACAAAAACGTGTATTTGTTTTCTACCTGTTTAATGCTAGTGCACAAAAACACAATTGTGTTTGTATACCAGCATTAAACAAGTAGAAATTGAAATTTAGAAGACAATTACAATTGCATATAATACTTAGCATTACATTTAATTAAAAAAGAAAAAAACACCTTGTAAGATATATACAGTATAAACTTCAAAAATTGCTAACATTTTTTAAACCCTAAAGAAATTGAAATGTATATCATGTTTGTGGATTGAAAAACTCAATAACATTAACATGGCAATTCTCCATATATTTTTCTATAGTTTCAAATAAATTCAAACAAATTCTCAGCAGGCTTTGTTTTTTTCATTGGTAGAAATTGGCAAGCTGGTTCTAACATATACATGAAATTGCAAAAAACCTAGAAGAGCTAAAATGATTTTAAAAGAAATTAAATGTTTTAAAAGAGTACTAATCAAAAATTATAATCATGTGATATTAGGATGAAAATATAAATATAAATAATGGAACAGAACAGAGAGTCTAGAAATAGACCCACTCTTATATGGCCAATTGATTTTTTCCAAAATTGTCAAGGAAATTTATTGAGAAAATAGTTTTTCATCAAATATTGCTGAAATAATTGGATATTCATATACAAAAATGAATGTGAATGTCAACCCTTATCACTCCTCATACAAAAAAAATAAAAATTCATCACTGATCTATTCGACAGAACTAAACCATAACTCCAAAATAAATCATAGGAGAAAATTTTTGTGCCTTTTGGTTAGGCAAATATTTCTTAGATAGGACACAAAAAGCACAGAACAGAAAAGAAAAAGACTGATAAATCAGATCTCATAAAAATTAAAATCTTTACCATTTTAATAATAAAATAGACAAACTACAAGCTGGGAGAAAGTATCTGCAAAACACACACACACAGAACTTGTATCCAGAATATATAAAGAACACATAACTAAATAATTAAAAGACAGCCTAATATAATTTTGTGCAGAAGATTTGTAGATCCTTCAAAAATATGACACATGAATGGCTGATAAATACATGAAAATACACTCAACAACTTTTGTTGTCTGGGTAACGCAAATTAAACCACAGTAAATTACCTGTAAACCAGAATGTGAAAAAGAAAAACAAAACCAAATAAAACCACTAAAACACACAAATAAACAAACAAAAAACCTAGCAATACTACATATTGGAAAGGAACTTTAATATATTGTTGATGAGAATGTAAATTGTACAGCCACTTCAGAAAATTGTTTGGCCATTTTTCATGAAGTTGAATATACACTTATCATACAATTCAGCATTTACACTTCTAGGTATTTGCTCCAAATAAATGAAAGTTTATGTCCACACAAAAACCTTCAAAAGAATGATCATAGCAGCTTTATTTACAACAGTCCCAACCTGTAATTAATCCAAATGTTTATTAACTAGTGAATGGATAAACAAATTATAGTATATCTACACAATGGAATATTGATTACCACTAAAAATGAACTACTGATACAAGTAAAACTTGGATAGATCATTATGTTGTGCGTAAGAAGCTAGACATAGAAGACCACATTCTGTACAATTCCATTTTATGAAATTCTAGAAAAGACAAATCTTATCTATTGCAACAAAAATTAATTCTGCAGTTGCTTGGGACAAGGGCTAGGAGAAGGGAGTTGGCTGTAAAGGAGATGAGGAAACTTTTTGGGGTGATAGAAATGCTCTGTGTTTGCCTATGGTAGTAGTTATAAGACTACACATTTCCAAAAAACCCGTCAAACTCTATACTTATAACAGGCAAATGTTATTGTATGTAAATTGTACCTCAATAAAGTTGTTTAAAAATTCATCTTGTCCAAATAAGAGATAAAATATATAGATAAAATATTTTAATTCAACATTAATATTACCTGCCCCTCCCCCATGGTAGAAATATGCCCAACATAACATATGCTCAGAAACTAAGACTTTTAGTTTCTGTTGGGCAAAATGAAGTGATCGTCTTTCATACATACCAGCCACATTATGTAGAACTGGAACGAGATAAACAGACCAGATTTTATTTAGCTTCAGAAAGACCTTTTAAAATAAACAATTTCCAGTCTATCAATAATCTTTTAAATAAACTGAAAATCATTTTGCCCTCCTCGTTTTTTATTTCACACCTGAGAGGCCTTAGTAATGGAAACTTTATTTGCTTTCTGTAGAGTGTCAAATTCTCTCTTGCTTTCTTTGGCAGTTTCTTAGAGACATCACCATGAAATTTACCCAGAGGGTGAAAGTTTAGGTATGCTTTGAGAAATCTCTGGTATTCTTGATACCAAATAGTTAGAACTCTTGGCTGTGGGGGGTTGGGGGAAAAGGCGGCTGGGGGTGGAGGGGGGGACGAACAGTAAATGCGTCTTAACTATTTAGCTTGAAGAGTTGTGTGTGGTTTGGTCTTGTGGCAAAGCAGAACTTGTGCAATTTACAAGGAAAGAATAGATTAATCACAGGACTAATGCAGATAAAATTTGACATCTAAACTGGAATTATTTTAAAGACAGGAAAAGTAATCACCTTTTTTTCTTAAAAAAGAAATAAACTCTGAATTGCAAGAGACAGAGCTAGGGTCAAACACTTATGATTTTGTATTCTCATGTCTTTCTTCTGACATTATCAGTCCTTGATAAAGCAATATTTCTTTGCAGTTGCTATGATTTTTAGAATTTTATAATTTAATCTTATAAAAAAAAGCAAATGGAAGAAATAAATTTGAAATTCCTTCTTAGCATCTAAACTTATGTTTTCAACATTGTATGTATTGACTAATATAATAATGTAAAAACTTCTGCAAATGGGAAATCAGCATGTATCTGGAATTTTCCTGCATTTTATTTGAAGAAACTCTTCTTGCCCTTCTGCAAGAGAAATTTGACATACAGCTTTTTTACATTACCTGGAAGAACAATTATTGGGTTGAGACAATCAGACTACACGAATGAATGCATTTTTAAAAATGGCTTCCTCAAGAGTTGCCATTCTTTATTAAAGAAGTTATATATGTCAAAAGGCCTTAGAGAAATAACTGAAAAAGATTATCACAATGCCCTTGATTGGGATTATGTAGTCTTCCTAGCCATCTCCCTTTTGGCAAGGCTTCCTATTTTTAATTTAAAAATATGATACAAAGTAAATTTAAATTATTTTAAGACAAGTAAATGGATTATTCACAAAGATAAAACTAAGGTAAAAATAATTCAATTGGTTGGAGATAAGGTTGAAATTTGAAGATAAGATAGATGAGACACGTGATATTTTAAAGTTTACCTCAATTCTGTAAGCCAATATTGATCAGTTAAAGATTTATTTTTCTCTCTTCACTGTTCTCTGTTTTAAAAAAATAAGATATATTTGTTCTTGTTATGAAATTTAAAATATATGTAAATGTATATAATAAAATACAAAATGTTCCTTTCACTTTTACTTTCCTCATATCTCACTGTAATCAGGACAAAAGTAGCAAACAGTTTAAAATATTCCAGAATTATTTTTTTCCTATATTCCCATATAGAACTTTCTTGGTATCTGTCATGGTTAATTTTAGGTATCAATTTGACTAGATTTAGGGATACATAGGAACCTGGCAAAGCATTATTTTTGAGCGTGTCCATGAGGGTGTTTCCAGAAGAGATTAGCATGTAAGCCTGAGTAGATGGGGTGGGAAAGAGCTGCCCTCAACATGAGCAGGTATCTCCAATCCACTGGAGGCCTGGAGAGAATGAAAACAGAGGAAAAGGCAAATCTCCAGCTCTATCCACTGGAACTGGGGTACACTCTGCTTTCCTGTCTGTAGACACCCAAACTAGGAAGTCTTCAGCCTTTGGGTTCCTGGACTTACACTAGTGGCATCCCGAGCTGTCAGGCCTTTGGCTTCACACTGAGAATCACACTATTAGTTTCCCTAGTTCTGAGGCTTTTGAACTTAGACTGAACCATATTATTAGCTTCCAGTTTTCAGATGGCATATCATGGGACTCCTCAGCCTTCACAATCATGTGAGCCAACTCCCCTAAGAAATTTCCTATTATATATTTATATATATGTGTATATATCCTATTGGTTCTATCTCTCTGGAGAACCCTGATTAGTACAGTATCTAAGTGGAATTATACACATACATTATAAAAAAGTTTTTTAATTCATTAGAAATTTACCAACATCTTTTCATGTCTGTACATATAGGTTTTTTGTATTCTTTTTAAACTTGGTATAATATCCACAGGGTGAACAGACCATAACTTTTTGATGCACATTTAAATTGATTCTACTATTTTGTATGTTTCTAACCTTTCATTTTGAAATAATTGTAAATATTCCATAAACTTTAACATCTTACATAGCCAATTCTCACTACTGGGGACCCTGGCAGTCCTGATAGGCACTAAGCCCAGCTGAGAGAGCTGCCTGGAGTTTACACAGTTGTACTCCTTCAGAGGACCTAACACTGTGCCCTGCTCTCTGTGGCCCATGCAACTCCTGTGCTATGCCATCTTGGAAGTGAAACTGCTGCTGGACAGTATCTCACCCCAAAGATAAGTGAGATCCTTTTTTCCTAGAAGCTAAACTACCATTGAACTGACTTCCCTGAGCTGAGCTGAGAGCAGCTGTGGCACTCCACTCTGAGAGGCTAAACAATGGTGGAGGCACTCCATCCATCCCTCCCAGTTGTAGCTGTGTACGTCCCCCTGACATTGGGCCTGAAGATGCATTCTCCCCTGGGGGAATCTTTATCCCTCCCAGTGGTGGAACTGAGCTGAAGCAGCACATCACTCCCAGGGAAACTGGTGTCTTGGATGAGAAGCTGCTTAGCTAAGTAACTGGTTGGCCAAAATGAGCAGCTGCACATCCTAGGGCTTAGTTCAGGTAGTACTCTGAGTCCCAGGGAAACAGAGCAGAGGTTGAGCTGAGATACTCTGTCCTACTGTCCAAACAACTCTAGTAGTCTGCCTCCCTGGAGCTGGACTGTACTCCTGGAGACTGAGTTGCAAAGATACCTCTTTCCCTGAGGAGTGAAGTAAACACTGTACCACTCCCTGCCACCACAATGCCCAAATGACAGCTGTGCTCTGCCATTCTAGGTCCTTGCTGCCTCTGTACCTGGACTCGCAGACACTGAGATATTGCTAAATCTCACCATTACAAGGGGTAGAGTCACCACTACACAAGGCCTTACCCACTGGAACCAAGTACAAACTGAGCCCTATTTTCTCTGGTTCTCAAATTGCAGTCAAACTCTGCTTAATGGGCCCAAACCTCCAGAACAATCTTTCTCCCCCAGAGTCAGGTCAGTGCTGTGCCCTGCCACGTAGGGTCAAAATCATAGCTACAACCCATCGAGCCCATTGAGCCCAAGCTGCTCAGAGTCACAGACCCTGGCACTGTGAGCAATCTACATCTAACCTTACCACAGAGAGTGAACCTACACCTGAAGACCTAGGTGCAGCAATAGATTATGAAACACTGTGCCAAGATCCTGGCTTGACAGACACTCCAAACACCTCCACCTGGGACCAAGCACTGTTGCAGCTACTTGTAGGTCAGATCAGACCCATCACCAAGATGAATCCCCTTGGCAAACTATTCTCATTGTAAGGAAAATCAGAATAGGAGAATCCCAAAAGTCCTTATCACTGAAAACCTTTACAACTCAGGCCGCCACCACTGCTGCCACAAACTGCTACAGCCTAGGTCACTGAGGCATCCACAGCTATCAGTGACAAAGACTGCAGTTAGAGAAGCTACCTAGAGACTAAACCATGGCATCTATACAGCACCAGAGTCACCACACCCTTTCTAACCAGCACACTAAGACCCAACTGCAATTGAAAGACTCTGTCTATGAAAGCCACTCTGTAAAGTTTGGAAGATGCAATTTTTCCACCAAACTCACCAAGATCAACGAAAGGAGATAAGATACATGAAAAAGCAAGGAAACATGACATCAAAAGGACACAAAAATATATAATAACAGACTCCAAAGAAAAGGAAATTGATGAACTGCCTGAATAGGAATTCAAAATAATGATCTTCAGAAAACTCAATGAGATGCAAGATACAGATAGATAATACAACAAAATCAGGAAAAAAATTATAATATAAGTGAAAAATTTAACAAAGAAATATCATTAAAAAAAATCAAACAAAATCCTTCAGCTGACGAATGCAGTGAATAAAATTTTAAAAAATACAGAACAGAGCTTCAACAGTAGAGTAGAGCAAGTAGAAAAAAGAATCTCCGAATTCAAACATAAGTCATTTGAAATTACCCAGTCAGAGAGAAAAAAATAAATAAGAATAAAAAGAGTGAATAAAGCCTGCAAGTATTATGGGATACAATTAAGTAAACAAATATTTTAATTATGGGCACCCCTGAAGGAGAAGAGAAGGAAAAAGGCATCAAAAACTTATTTAAGCAAATAATAGCTGAAGTTTTCCAAGTTGGGGAGAGATACGGATGTACAGATCCAGGAAGCCCAAAGTTCCCCAAATACAGTCAACCTCAAAAGGTACTGCTCAAGGCATGTTTTACCCAAAATGTCAAATGTCAAAGACAAAAATAATTTTAAATACAGCAAGAGAAAATTGTCCAGTCACATACAAGAGAATCTCCATTAGATTAACAGCAGACTTCTCAATAGAAACCTTAAAGGCCAGGAGGGAATGACATACTATATTCAAAATGCTGAAAAAAAAAATTTGCAGCCAAAAATATTATACCCAGCAAAGCTACCCTTCCTGAATGAAGGAGAAATAAAGCTTTCAACAGACAGGAAAAAAGTGAGGTAATTTACCACCACTAGGCCAGCCTTACAAGAAATGCTCAAGGTAGTCCTACATATGCATGTAAAAAGAAGACAACCATCTTGAAGAGAACATGCAAAGGGTAAAATTCGCCAGTAAAGCAGGTACACAAATGGGAAAGAGAAAAGAATCAAACCTTATCATTACATAAAAACCACCAAACAGCAATGATAAAAAATAAGAGAGAAAGAAACAAACAAAAGTTATGCAAAACAACCACAGAACTATCAACAAAATGACAGGAGTAAGTACTTTCCTATCAGTAATAACCTGAATGTAAATGGACTAAATTCCCCAATTAAAAGATATTGAGTAATTATATGGATAGAAAAAAAAAAGACCCAACTCTGTGCAACTCCGTGCTGCCTTCAAGAAAATCACTTCACCTGCAAAGACACACATAGACTGAGACAAAGGATAGAAAAAGATTCTATGCAAATAGAAACCAAAAGCTAGGAGGAGTTGCTATACTGATATTAGATAAAACATATTTTAAGTAATAACTATAAAAAGAAACAAAGAAAGTTATTATATGATGCTAAAGTGGTCAATTTAGCAAGAGGATATAACAATTATAAATATATATGCCTGTAGCATTGGAACACCCATATACACATGGCCCACATTATTAGATCTAAAGGGAGAGATAGACTCCGATACAATAAAAGTTGAGGACTTCACAACCTACTCTCATCATTAGATAGATTATCTAGACAAAAAAATCCACAAAGAAATATTTGATTTAAACTGCACTATAGGTCAAATGGATCTTGCAGACATTTACAGAATATTTTATTCAGCAGCTGCAGAAAACATGTTCTTCTCATCAGCACATGGAACATTCTCCAGGACTGAACATATGTTAGGATACAAAATAAGTCTCAACAATTTTTAAAAAATTGGGATTATATCAAGTATCTTCTCTAACCACAATGGAATAAAACTAGAAAACAACAGAAAGAGGAAATTTTGAAACGGTACAAAAACATGGAGATTAAACAATATGCTGTTGAATGACCAATGGATCAAAAAAATATTAAGGAAATATTTTTAAAATTCTTGAAACAAATAAAACATAAGCACAGCATACCAATGTCTATGGGATACAGCCAAACCAGTACTAAGATGGAAGTTTATAGCCATAAATGCTTACATCAAAAAAGAAAGATTTCAAATAAACAACCTAACAAGGCATCTTAAGGAACTAGAATAGGAAGAACAAATGAAACCCCAAATTAGTAGAAGAAATTAAATTATAAAGATCAAAGAAAAAATAAATAACATTAAGACCACACCCACCCAAAACCCACAAAAGATCAACAAAAGAAAATATTTGTATTTTAAAAAGATAAATAAAATTGGCATACCTTTAGCCAGACGAACCAACAAAAAAAAAATGAGAAAAGACTCGAGTAAATAGAAGACCTAGAGGAAATGGATGAATTACTGGACACATACAATCTACCAAGAAAGATTAAACCAAGAAGAAAAAAGAAAAGTTGAACAGACAAATTATGAGTAACATTATTGAATCAGTAATAAAAATTCTTCCATTAAGGAAAAGCCCAGGACTGAATGGTTTTACTGCTAATTTCTACCAAACATTTAAAGTAGAATTGATACCAATTCTTCTCAAACTCTTCCAGAAAATTGAAGAGAATGGAATTCTCTATGAAGCCAGCATAACTTTCATGCCAAAACCAGAGAAGCATACAGCAAAAAGAGAAAACTATAGGCCAATATCCCTGATAAACATAGATGCAAAAATCCTCAGCAAAATACTAGCAAACTGAATCCTGTAGCATATTGAAGAGATCATTCACCATCATCAAGCACTCTTCTCAGCTCTTACCATGTGATACCCTGCATTTCCATGGTACTCTGTAGAGAGCCCCCACCAAGAAGAAGGCCCTCACCAGATGTGTCCCCTGGACCTTGTACTTCCTGGCCTCCAAAACTGTAAGAAATAAGTTTCATTTTCATATAAACTACCCACTTTGAGTATTCTATTATCAGTGACAGAAAACAAACAAATACAGAAAATTGAATTTTTAATTTTATTTGTAAATTGTGTGCAACCCATCATTTAGATGAATAAAGATTATAATTAATATTCATGTGTATATATGTATGTATTATATACATATGGTTTTTGGAAAGTAAGTTAAACATTTACTAGCACACCACTGAATATATATCAGGGAAATAAATATTAAAATTATAACAAATTCTACTGTGCATACATTAGGAGAACAAAAATTTAAACATATATAAAAGTTTATATCAAGTGTGGGTAAGTATGTGGAATAGCTAGAACTCTCTTATTTAATTGGAAAGAGGATGACTTGATAAAACCACTTGCTAAAAATATTTGAATTTAACTTTCCAATTAAATGTACTCATTCTCTAATACAGCAATTTGATCCTAGTTATATGAGTACTTGTCTGTAGAATTGCAAGTATTTGTACACCAAATACATAAAAGTATTTAAAGCTACATTCTTTGTAATAGCTGCATATTAGAATACATTAGCAGCTAAAAAATAAATGTTATTATTTGTGACCTACACACAATAATCAGTAGCATTTCCATTCCAATAGTGAACATATAGAAAGAGAAATCAAGCATAGTTGCCCATTTACAATAGCCACCCAAAAAATAAAATACTTAGGAATTGAGCTAAACAAGGATGTGAAAAATCTCTGTAATGAGAACTACAAACCACTCCTGAGAGAAATTAGAGAGCATACAAGAAGATGGAAAGATATCGCATGCTCTTGGATTGGAAGAATCAACATTGTGAAAATGTCCTAACTACCCAAAGTGATATACAAATTCAATGCAATCCCCATCAAAATTCTAATGACATTTTTCTCAGAAATGAAAAGAACTATCCAGACATTTATATGGAATAACAAAAGACCACACATAGCCAAAGCAACACTGAGCAAAAAACATAAAGTTGGAGGCATAACACTACCTGACTTTAAACTATACTACAAAGCTATAATAACCAAAACAGTATAGTACTGGCATAAAAACAGGTACACTGATCAATAGAATAGAATAGAGAATCCAGAAATCAACCCACGCACCTACAGCCATCTGATCTTTGACAAAGGCACCAAGCCTATATACTGGGAAAGAGACTGCCTCTTCACCAAATGGTGCCGGGATAACTGGATATCCATATGCAGGAGAATGAAACTAGATCCATACCTTTCACCATACACTAAAGTCAACTCAAAATGGATTAAAGAATTAAATATACACCCTGAAACAATAAAACTTCTTAAAAAAAAACATAGGAGAAACACTTCAGGAAGTAGGACTGGGCACATACTTCATGAATATGACCCCCAAAGCATGGGCAAGCAAAAGAAAAATATACAAATGGGATTATATCAAACTAAAAAGCTTCTGCACAGCAAAAGAAATAATTAACAGAGTTAAAAGACAATCAACAGAGTGGGAGAAAATATTTGCAAAGTATACATCTGACAAAGGTTTAATATCCAGAATATACAAGGAACTGAAACAACTTTACAAGAAAAAAACAAGCAACCCAAATAAAAAATGGGCAAAAGAGCTAAGTAGGCATTTCTATAAGGAAGATATACAAATGGCCAGCAGACATATGAAAAAATGCTCAACATCACTCAGTATTCGGGAAATGCAAATCAAAACTACACTGAGATACCATCTCACCCCAGTTAGGATGGCTAATATCCAAAAAACTCTGAACGATAAATGCTGGTGAGGTTGTGAAGGAAAAGGAATTCTCATAGATTGTTGGTGGGACTGCAAAATGGTGCAGCCTCTATGGAAAATGGTATGGAGGTTCCTCAAACAATCGCAGATAGATCTGCCATATGACCCAGCTATCCCACTGCTGGGAATATACCCAGAGGAATGGAAATCATCAAGTTGAAGATATACCTGTTCCCCAATGTTCATCGCAGCACTTTTTCCAATAGCTAAGAGTTGGAACCAGCTCAAATGTTCATCATCAGATGAGTAGATACGGAAAATGTGGTTTATCTACACAATGGAATACTACTCAGCTATAAAAAAGAATGAAATACTGCCATTTGCAATGACATGGATGGACCTAGAGAGAATTATATTAAGTGAAACAAGTCAGACACAGAAAGAGAAATATCACATGTTCTCACTTCTTTGTGGGAGCTAAAAATAAATAAATAAATACACAAACACACACAAAAAAACCACGGTGGGGGAGAAGAAGGCATAACAATTACAATTACAATTCCTTGAAATTGATATGACAAGCATACAGAAAGGACATTTATGGGAGAGAGGGAGGAGAGGCAGGAGGGAGGGTGGTTTTGGTAATTGACCACAATAATCAACCACATTGTATTTTGACAAAATAAAATAAAATAAAATATATAAAAAAATAAATGTTATTATGCAATCATATGATCTAATTTTATATAGCAATAAAAGAGAATGAACCACTGCCACATAAAACAAGATAGTTGAATATCATAAAATTGAGCAAAAGAAAAAGAGTGCATACTAATGATTTTATGTATGTAAATTTTAAAAAAGACAGGAATCTAAATTAAAGTGTTAAAAATCAGAATAATGGTTCTCTTTAGGGGACTGTGAGGGTACTTAAAAAAATTTGTGGGAAAATAGAATTGAAGGATAATACAAATCTTTCCATGAACTTTTGAAGTACTCCTGTAGTTACTCAGAGGGGTACTAAAGAAGACTTCTAGGGTGTTGGTAACTTTAAATTTCTTAATATGGGTGGTAGTTACATGGATACATTCATTTGTAAGATTTCAAGATGTGTGGACTTTACTGTAAAAGATTTAAAACAGGAACTAGACAAGGATGCCCACTCTCACCACTCCTGTTCAATATAGTGTTGGAAGTACTAGTGAGAGCAATCAGAGAAGAGAAGGAAATAAAGAGCATCCTGACTAGAAAGGATGAAGTCAAGCTGTCCCTTTTGGCAGATGATATACTATATATCGAACTGCCTAATGCTTCTATCAAAAAACTCTAGAGTTGATAAATGATTTTAGCAAAGTTGCAGTATACAAAGACAACACACAAAAATCAGTACCATTTCTATACTCCACCAGTGAACATGCAGAAAAAGAAATCAAGAAAGCTAGCTCATTTACTATAGCCACCAAAAATAAAATATTTAGGAATAAAGCTGACCAAGGATGTGAAAAATCTCTACAAAGAGAACTACAAACTACTGTTGAGAGAAATTAAAGCAAACACAAGAAGATGGAAAGATATCCCATTGTCTTGCATTGGAATAATTAACATTGTGAAAATGTCCATATTAGTCAAAGAGATCTACAGATTCAATGTAATGCCCACCAAAATTCCAATGACATTTTTCCCTGAGATGGAAAAACTATCCAGACATTTATATGGAACAAAAAAAGACCATGCATAGTCAAATCAATACAGAGCAAAAATAAATAAATAAAATAAAGCTGGAGGCATAACACTACCAGACTTTAAACTATTTTACAGAGCTATAATAACCAAAACAGCATGGTACTGGCATAAAAATAGACACACAGAGCAATGGAATAGAATAGAGAATCCAGAAATCAAACCATACACCTATAGCCATCTGATCTTTGACAAAGGCTGGAAATCTACATATTGGGGAAGAGACTGCCTTTTCAACAAGTGGTGCTGGGAAAACTGGATACTCATATGTAGGAGAATGAAACTAGACCTGTACATTTCACCATATACCAAAATCAACTCAAAATGGATTAAAGAATTTAATATATATCCTGAAACATTAAAACTCCTCAAAGATAACATAGGGGAAACACTCCAGGAAGTAGGATTGGGTACAGAATTCGTGAGTAGGACCCCAAAAGCACAGGCAACTAAAGGTAAAATAAACAAATGGGATTATATCAAACTAAAAAGCTTCTGCACAGCAAAAGAAATAATCAACAGAGTAAAAAAAAAAAAAACAGCCAACAGAGTGGGAGAAAATATTCGCAAAATATACGTCTGACAATGGATTAATATCCAGAATGTACAAGGAACTCAAACAACTTTACAGCAAAAAACTAAATAACCCAATTAAAAACTGGGCAAAGGAGCTGAACAGGCATTTCTCAAAGGAAGTTGTACAAATGGCCAACAGACACATGAAAAAATGCTCAGTATCACTTAACATCTTGGAAATGCAAATCAAAACCACACTGAGATACCATCTCACTCTAATTAGGGTAGCTGACATCCAAAAGACTGAGACTGATAAATGCTGGAGAGGTTGTGGAGAAAAAGGAACTCTCATCCACTGTTGGCGGGGCTGCAAAATGGTGCAGGCTTCATGGAAAATGATATGGAGGTTCCTCAAACAATTACAGATAGATCTACCATATGACCCAGAGATCCCACTGCTGGGAATATACCCAGAGGAATGGAAATCATCATGCCGAAGGGATACCTGTACTCCAATGTTTATTGCAGGTCTATATACAATACCAAGAGCTAGAACCAGCCCAAATGTCCATCACCTGATGAGTAGATAAGGAAACTGTGGAACATCTACACAATGGAATACTACTCTGCTATAAAAAAGAATGAAATACTACCATTCACAACAACATGGATGGACTTAGAGAAAATTATATTAAGTCAAACAAGTCAGGCACAGAAAGAAATACCACATGTTCTCACTTATTTGTGGAAGCTAAAAATTAATAAATAAGTAAACAGACAAACAAATAAGGCAGTGGAGAAGAAGGCAGAATAGCTACAAAAATTCTTTGAACTATTTAAGTCAAGAGAACAAATACAATGGGGGGGAGAGTGGGAGAGGAATGGGTAAATGGGCATGATAATCAAGTACAATGCATTTTGAGAAGTAAAATTTTTTTAAAAAATCATTTCATTAAATCATAAAAAAAAGAAGATAGAAGATTTGAGCAATACAAATAAAAAGTGTGAGCTAATGTGTATTTGTAACACTATAACCAACAATTGTAGAGTACACATTTTTTAAAAAAGCACATATAATAGCCAACCTCAAAAATGGCCAAAATGGCCCCCAATGATGCATTGGGTATCTCTCTCTGGCTCTTTCAATCTCAGATATTTCCTTCTGGGGTAAACCAGCTGCTGTGTTAAAAGGATACCCAAGCAGTCCTATGAGAGGTTCACGAGGCTAGCTAGAGGCCTTCTGTGAATAGCCAGCATTAACTTGCCAGGCATGTGAGTGAGCCTCCTTGGAAAGTGGTTCTTCAGCCTCAATCCAGCCTGTACATTACTGTAAACCCACCTAACGTCACTTCTGTGTAAACTTTAGTGGCAAACATAGAAATCACATAATGTGTATTTAACTTAACGAGTTCTAAAACCAATCTTTATCCTTTCTCCTTCCAATGAACACAAAGAATTTAGTGTGTTCTAACTCTGATCAACATGTCCCACTTTGTGCTGTGTTCCTGTCCAACATTTTCATTCCATCATGTTTAATAAAAACAACTTAATCTGACAATTTAGACCACATTATTATTTTATATAGTTCATATTTATTTACATTCACTTATATATTCATATTTTATTCTTTCTTCCATCTAAGTCCTTATGATGATTGCCAAGTGGTAATTTTTTACTTGTATTCCTTTTACATTCATGAGTTGGCATTCTACTGCAAGGAAGAGCATTCCCTATTCATTCATTTACTCTTTCATCTTTCACTCATTTATATCCGTGTTGGTTTGTGGGTTCTTAATCTATTCAATTGATTATAATCCTTTAGTATCATTACTTATTTTGATGTTTAAAGTGTCCTAGATTTGGCCAGTGATAGCCCCTTCAGCATGGCTCCTGTGACCTTTAGATATAGTCATTATTCCCCATGTGCTTCCTCACATTTTGGCACAAAAATTGTTAAAATGTTTCAGGATCATGATTTTGTTTGTTTGTTTGTTTTTCTTTTTTTAATGCTTCAGCTGTGTAATTAAACAAATCTCTACAAGAAACTCTGATTCCTTTGAGTTTGACTGATTTTTAATATCTCCCTTGATATATACTAAGGTTCTTGGTCTTTTGCTCTTTGTTTATCCCTCCACAAGTATTGCATTGATTTAAGATTATAGATTTATAATTAGTTTATTACACAAATATTAATGAGGTACTGTTATATGCCAGGCATTGTTACAGAAACAAAAGATACAAAGGTTAAACAAACAAAAAAAACAATGTTCAAACAGGAAACATCTACTTTATTTGTAGAAGAGAGACAAAAAATAACATAAAATGTAGGTATAGCAGATAGTGATAAGCCTGTCTTGGAAGGACAGCTCTTTACTTTATTCTCTTTTTTGAAATATCTAAACCTAAACATATTCTGTTCTGTATAAACTTTAGAGTTGGTCTTCAGGCTCCATTGACATTTTGAAGGTATTTCTTTAGAGTTTTTTTTTTTTTTACAATATCCATTAATTTGTAGAGAATTGACAACCTGATGATGTCCAATATTTGTTTCCATATCAAGACATAGAGCTAGCTTATTTAAAAGAAGTGTTGTTTCTCAGTTATTAATGTACCTTATTTGAATTATTTTATAATTAATTGTTTTGCTGAAAGTCTGTTGTGCTATATTATTTTTAAAATTATTAATACATGTGTAGCCATTGTCTCACACACATTCAAGAATTCTGGGTTGTTCGATGATTGCAGAACAGTATTGTATAGCATGTGATTAAGGAAACGGGCAACTAACAGAGAAACTGGGATACTGATGGGAAGAAGAATACAAAGAAGAAATGGGAAAGGATCAACAAGGGAGTGAGATAAAGAACTCCAGCAGTCTGTGTTGTGGAATAAAAATTTAGGAATCTTCATGTGGTAGAGTGTCACTGTGGTAGTTATGATGTGTGAGATGCTAAGAAACAGAGAAATAAAAAATGCTGAATTTCAATCATTTCTGGCATGAAAATGAATAAAATCTTTGGTGTTTTTGTGGTCCATTACAATTCAGATAATTTGCTTTAAAAAATAAAATTTTATTTTAAATAGTTTTAGATTCACAAAATCGTTACAAAGATAGTACAATGAGTACGCATGTACCCCACAGCTAGTTTCTTCTCTTGTTAACATTTTACATGGCTACAGTACATTTGTTATACCTAATTAAGCAATATTAATACATTATCATTAACTAAACTTCAAACTTTATTCA
This sequence comes from Cynocephalus volans, assembly GCF_027409185.1. NCBI lineage: Eukaryota > Metazoa > Chordata > Mammalia > Dermoptera > Cynocephalidae > Cynocephalus > Cynocephalus volans. The sequence goes on along the minus strand of NC_084474.1, from coordinate 31,672,093 downwards.
AATTTTATTAGTTTCTCCCTAATGTCCTTTTTCTGTTCCTGGATGCTGTGTAGGTCCACTAGACAATTTATTTTAAATTAAACTGTTGCTATTGGCTGTACTCAGTTCCTTTAATAAAACACTGTCCTGAGGCAGACTTCCAGACTTCAACATCTAACAAATCAGTCTGACCGTATGTAGATTATACTAGGACGTGATGATTGAATGCTCTTTGTGATTCTCTTGTTTTATGGTCAGATGTTAATTTTTTTGTTTGTTTTTCTTAGAAGATAACAAATTTGTTTCAAGGTGTAAAGATGATCATCTAACATTATTGAATATAAATAACTAAATCTGAAGTTAGAAGATATACTAGGAAGCCACTTTTATTGACCTTTGAAGTCACTGTGCTTTCTTTCAACCTGTAGTTGAAGGGCCATAGAAATATTTCAAAGAACTAGGGTAACTTCCGTTCCTCTCAGATTTTTGGTGGAAATAATGTAAAATGCTCGTGAGTATCAAATATCATGGTTTGAGTACTAAAACTAAGAATCAGAAAAATCTGAAAAATGCCTTGGCACTGTTAATCATCTATATGTCTGAATTCAGCAGTGAGAAACTAAACTACTAGTGACACTTGTGATGTATTAAACAGTCCTGAGCAGAACAGATTGCCTGAATCATTCAATTAGTTTTTTAACACTGATCCAGTTCACCTGTGGTCATATAGCCAGAGCCTGGAAAAATATTTTCCTCTGGAGGGATGTCCAGTGTAATAAAATATTTAAAAATTAAAAAACATAAAAAAAGTAAATTTTCGCAGACTTGTCTTTCAAAATTCTTACGATATTTAACTAATTTTGATTCTAACAAGATCTTTTGGAATATAACAGAAAATGGGCTATGTGGGTATTAAAATGTTTGGTGAGATCTAAGATTTATTCTATTCATTCATCCAAATATATATTGAGCTCCTAATATGTGCCAGCCACTGTACTAAGCCTTGGGAACACAGTGATGAATTGCCACAAGAAAAAAGAAAAGACAGGGTATGCCATAAATTTTTAAATGATGCTTCATAGTTATAGTGTAGGGGAGTTCAATGAGCAAGTCAATGTTTACCAAATAAACATAGAGTATGTTTTCTGGTGAGGGAGAGTCTTTGGTCAAATAGACAGACACCAATAGCATTTGTGTGTCTGAAAATGATATCAAAGAGCTTTAATAGGGCAAGGTTGTCCTTATCAATTTAAACCTAAGTAATTATGGTCATCCCCAGTATTATACAGTATTTTACTAGAAAAGCATTATGAATTCAATATTCTTGTACATATTTTCTTTTTTTTTTTTTGATAACCGTTTATGCTTGCAACATTTATAAGAACTTCTGTTGTAGCAATGAGCTCCCCAAATCCCCTATTTTATTAAGGTCTTATTATATGAACTGCCTTAAAATTTCAAATGATGCTTCATAGTTACAGTGTAGGGGAGTTTAATGAGCAACTCAGTGTTTACCAAATAAACAAGTATTATATTCTGGCAGCGTGTCTTTCCTAACTTCGGAACACGGAGAGGAAATATTAGACGACTTATTATAGGTCATACAGCAGATAAGTAGGTAATTAAACTAGTTCAACACTCATAACCAAATCAAGACAACTCTTGCATATTGATGCTGGCTGTGTACATATTGGCATGCTACTTAGATTCCCCCACTGATAAAGAAAGTACTTCAAAAAGCATTGTGGGGCTAGATTAGAAGTTGAATACATTTTTGAAGTGCATGTTTTTTCTCAGTGTATAAAATTATGTTTATGGATAATGTGGTGATGGATTAATAGTTTAAATATATTTCTTTGGAAATGTCTAAAACCAGAATAGTATGCAGGAGGGAAGTGCTTAAACTAGTTGGGTCATATATATGTTTTATCTTATGTCCAGTGGGTTTAGCCAATATGAGTGTTTCTGCTGTGAAATGAGGAAAAAGAACTAGCACATTTTGTACTCTGTTAATGCTTATAAAGGTTTTAAGGTTCTTTTTGACATTTTTATTGAATTCCAAAATATTATAATCTGAACGATTTGTATTAAGGCAGTTTATAAAACTGAAAACATAAAAAATAAGTGGATTCTCTTATATATTATTAAATTTTGAACTACCATAATAAAGAAGTCGTATTTGCATTATTTTTAACTATTTATAAACAAATCTGAAAGCTTGTTGGCCTTTCTGATTTTTAAAATAAAAGATGTTCATAGATGACTTACCATTCCAAATATGGATTGGTTAAAAGGTTTTATATATGATTCCCTAAAGGCTGTATTTTTATAACTTTCCTAGGTGAACTTAAACTGATCGAGAGAAATGGAGATACTGTATAGCTGGGCATGATATAACATTATCAGCCACAATAAATAGCATAACTACAATATTAAAGATGTGAATGTGAGAGTTGGCCAACCCACAGCAGTGCAGAGCTATGGAAAATAAATATTTAATATGTAAGAGAACAGTGACTTCAAAAATTTAGAGTTCTTATAACACTTGTTTAAATTTCTAGATTTATTTAATCCTGCTTCCTATCAGCAGTTCTTAATTTTATCCACTTTAAAGATTGTATACTCTTAATCTGTGAAATTAAAATTTACATTTCAATTCTTAAACTTTAGTTTGAAGTAGTTGAAAAGATATAAATAAGAAAATTATGTATATTTTAGTAGACTTAAAATACCAGTAATCTTAGAATTTAGTGCCCACCAAATACTCAGAATTTAATATAGAAAGAAAAAGCGAAAGGACTCCTGATAAAGAACTCAGGGATTTATACAGATGCAAACAGATTTCTCTACTCATTTTTTGAGATAAAACATAGTACCACGGACCTCAGGAGTTCAAATACCTCAAGAATGTTTGTAAATCATTTAAAGTCTTTCTTGAGAAGCAACCAATCAGCACATGAAAACAGAAATTACAAACTTTAAAAATGCATTTCTTAATCTCAAAAAAAATGTGATTTTAACAGGATGGTGGTTGGTGTCTGGCCTCTTCCCTTGAGTTGTACAGAATCACTTGCTAGCCTCACAGGGTGCGTGGGGGCACGAGTGCAGGGAACACGAAGGTCCAACATGAGAATGTCTGCACTGAACAGATATGTGGTCTGTGTGCATTACTTTGAGGTTGACATATTTCCTAAATCCCTTCAAGACTATTCAGAACAGACTTGCTCTCTTTGTCACTGTGACCTCGGTCACCACCCCGAAAGTCTGACTTCATCTCCCTTGGTTCAGTTTTCATTTTGCCAGCGCTGTTTCTGCTCTCTCTGCTGGCCTGCTATCTCCTTCCACCGTGGACTTCGGTGCCATGAACGGGCTTCAGTTGAAGGGCAAGCTCTGAAATTAACTTTGCTACAAATGTTCTTTCTACCAATTATGTGAAATAAAGCTGGATCTCTGCCAGCACACAGCCTGTCTTCCTCAAAAACCCAAGCAAATGATACCTATTTTCTCCTTCCTTCATTCCCACTTGCCAAGTCCTAGAGAAAAGCTCAAACCTGTACTGTCCTTGCTTCTACCGGTTGCCATCACATCACTGCCATTTCTTCAATTCAGAAGCAGCCTTGGCAGATGCACATCTCCCTCTTCTGGCCCTGCACTTGCCCTGTGGACTGCTGCTGCAGGAAGCTGAGGACGCGTGTGAGTGCTCTCAGGCTCTCACAGAGCTGCACTTGCCCTGTGGACTGCTGCTGCAGGAAGCTGAGGACGTGGTGAGTGCTCTCAGGCCCTCGCAGAGCACACCAGGCCTTCCAGGCACTCGCGCTTCCCTCTCCAGAAGCCATGGGCAGCTGCTGCAGAACTTGTCTCTTCCCACTCTGACCAGATGGTGTAGCTTTCTGCTTCACTCGGGGGCATGCCACAGCTCTCCTCTTCGCCCTGAAACCAAACTTTTTACTTTTCTGCTTTTCTGCTTTTCCTCCAGTCTCACAGGAGACCAAGAATTCCTTTTTAAGCTTAACTGGTTACTTTGGCTCACAACCAACTGCCTCCTTTTCCTTCAAGAATGTCTTCTAGAAACAATCAAATTCTTTCTTTGCTAATTACTTCTCAATCTAAAAATATTTCCAAATTCCTTTCTTCCTAAAAATATTTTATCATTTTTTCATGTCTTTCTGTACATTCAAAGAAAAATACCTTTAAAAAAGAGTTTCAATCCACCATCTCCTTTTCACTTTCTCTCTTCCTTAACTTTCTCTAGCAGCTAACATTTCTCAGCATGCCAGTGCTTTTCCATGTCTTACTCAGTCCCAATTTATTCACTCGAGAATATTGTCTAAAACCTACCATGTGGCTGACCCTACTGTCAGGTGCAGTGGGCATGGAGTACACAAAACTGACCAAAAACCTGCCTTCATGGAGCAGATCTTATGAGATAAGGAAGTTATACAGCACATTAGAAAGTGCTAAGGACAATGAAAAAGAGAAAAAATAGAAACATCAAGCAGTAGAAAAATAAGGCAGGGAAAGGAGTAGAGAGTAAGGGGTACACGGATTCATGGTGTACCATGTTCTTAACAATGGTTAAGAAGGGCCTCATTGAAAAGGTGCCATTTGAGCAAAGGCTAAAGAAAGTGAGGAGTGAGCCATTTGAAAATCTGGGGGAAGAGCCTTCCAAGGAGAGGAAAAGCCAGTGCCAAACCCTGTGACAAGAACCTAGAGGCAAGTGTGGCTGTTGCAGCGTGCACTAGGGAGAGGGAGGCATGGCATGAGGTCAGAAAAGTAAAAAGAGGAGGGACAGCAGGTCATTGGACTGGAGAAGAGAACCAAGTGCTGGTACACAGACAGGGCTCACTTTCACAACTGAATTCGTTCTGAATGATAAATGGGTGTGTACTAGAAAAAAAATAGCATGTGCAAGTCTGTCAACAAGTCACGTTCAGGTGAATAGTTTTAGGTAGCTGGACCCAGGGCCCTTGTGAGAAAGAGAAGATTAGATGGGAAAGGGAGGGAGAAGCCAGATCATGAAGAGATATGAACTTGGAAGGTAACATAGCTGAATTTCAGTGTATAGCCAGCAAGGAGACGTCTGCACCTTATCAAAGGGATAAGATAAAGAGAATGATTTCAATGATATGGAGAAAGAAGCCTGAATCAGAATGCCAAGGCTCTACCAAGGGCAAAGAACCTTCTGACCTCTTGGATTTCCTGAGCAGCCTTCCCGCCTCCCTACCTCAGCCCCTGATCACTGCGCACACCTAGACGGTCTGCTGCAGCCACACAGCATGTCTTGCTTGTTCTGCTGGTTCCCTCTACTCTCGTGTGTTGGTTATTAAGCTGCTGCCTCCCATCGCCATCTATATTCTGTTTTGTGATTATCTATTTGGTGCTCTGCAAACTACATTTCTCCTGTTAGGTTCTGCCAAAGGGGAGAGATTGGAGGGTTGAGGGAGGGAGAAGGGAAACGCTCATTCCTTTTTGTTTGCTCTTATGTCAGCAACCATTTTTCATCTCCTTCAGGCAGCAGCAGTTAGTTCCAGTGGTAATTGGTTATAATTTTCACTTTCTTTTTTGTTTGTTTATTTTGCTTACAGGCCCTAAATAGCCATAACACAGATGCTAGCAACAGCCACCTGGTGCCCAGCTTCCCAGGGGTGTGGGTTCAGCTCCATGGGGCTCCTCCTCAGAGTTCCTGAGGTTCCAGCACCAGCTGGGCAGTACCTCACCTTAGAGGATGCAGGTCCCAGCCTCATGGGGACCTGCCTCAAGCTTCTACAGCCTAATGACCAATCTTTTCCCTTTGTTCCATTAGTCCTACAGGTGAAGGTTGCCCATTGAATTACTATCTCTGTGTTATCCCCAGTGGGTTTTTTTCTTTTCTTTTTTTTTTTTTTTGGCCTTTGTAGTCCTCCAGTACTTGTTTAACTAAATTCCTGTATTAAAGTTTCTTCATTAAAATAGCTGGTGTAATTACTGCTTTCCTGGTTGGACCATGACTGTTACATCTCTTGATTTTCCTTCTCTCTCTGAACATTCTGCTAAAAATAATACATAGACCTTTGTTACTACTGATTCTTCAAGGTATTCTTTCATCTTATATATTTTTTCCCTCAAATAAAAACTCACTTTAAACCAAGTAAACAATTATCTGAGAGACTGCAATGTTCAAGACATTGTGCTAGACACTGACACTGTAGAAGGTACATAATATTAGTGGTGGAACAGTGGTCCTCTCTCTTTTTCTCTTTCTTAATGGAACAGTAATAGGAGACTTTGCATGCTGTATAAGCTCGCATATTCTACACTATCACTACAAGAAAATCACTTGTATTGCTTTAACAATTGGGAAATTCTATTAAACACCATTCTTCTTAGTATGTTTGCCTTAGTTCATCATAAGATTAAAATAATGGAATCTTTTTTTACTATTTTATATGAGTATTATTTATTTTTACATAGGTAGTTCAATTCTCTCATACATATACTGATATAGCAAAAATGTAATATTAAACTAGCTCAAATGTAACCATTCTGTACATGCAACAATGCATTAGAATCCGTAGCTTTTTCTCATCTTGACTAGGTTGTTTGGGTTAGAGGAAGGTCAAAGGGAAAGAGAGTTGGTAGCAGATTGTTCACTTGTGTCAACAAAGCAATAGCAGTTTAAAAACTGGAAAAGAAAACTTCGCAGGCCAACAAGGCAAAAGGGAGGAGGCTAAAACTAAGGAGTCAGCAACATTGTAAAGACAGAACATTGGCACTAGTTAGAAGCCCGGAAAATCAAGTACCAGTTTAAAGGCAGTTGGTACATTGGGCCTCTTAGAATTGAGGAAGGCTTATTTTATATTCTTTGTACGAGATGAATGAATTCTCAAACTGCTGGATTTCAAGGAACTGGAAGATACATTATTTGTGTGATATGCTTAAGAATTCCTAGGGCTGATAGATCAACAGGAACTGGCATAATTTATTATATTCCAGCTGACAGAGTAAAGAATAAAGACAATTCTGTATAAGGCTCATGTGAAAAAGGAAGTCAAGTGTAAAAGAAATCGGATCTTATTTTTTCCTGATCTCTGGCCAAACATTCAGTTAAGAGGTGAACTTTTCTTCTAGCAAAGAAATGATTCTTGCCAGGAATGTGGAGGTAAAGCTATCTTATTCCAGGCCAAACTGGGAATGAATTATGAAAGTGAAACATATATTTTGGAAAACCAGATCAACTAAAGATCTGATGCAAAATGTTAAAAAAAGAAAATAATGAATTCAGGATGTTCTAGATTCTAAGTCAATTTCAGGGGGAATTCGAGGACTTTGTGGTTTTCTCCCCCCGCCCCCAACCACCTCCTGGCATCAAATTTTATGGCTCTTATATTTTTAGTAAAAAAAAATATATATATATATATATGTTTTCTGAAGTTTGTATATGTTATGTGAGGCTTTTAAACTATTATTTTATTTAAACAACAGCAGATGGGACATTTAATTTATGACAATTCTCCCATGTGTCATGTGGGACAATGTTGCTCTTTGAATGTTTTTGTAGCATCACCAATTCCACTAGCCTGCCAATCAACAATATCCTTAAGGAAAAGTTATCAGTGATTCAAATCAATACAAGGGTGCTATTCTTTGATGTTAGTAGTAAAGATTACAGAAATAATGTGATATATTCCTAATTTGATTGCATAATCATTCAAAGTTATTTTATGATTTTTAAAGGGATTGAATAAAAAAAAGTGATGTTCGAAGAAGAAAATAATACTTGTCATTTTACACTTGTCTATTATCGACATGCAATTGTGATTGGCCAGTATTAGATTCTTTTGAAGCAAGTAAAGCATATCTGCTAAGTATAATCTAATGTAGAGAATGTATTTATAAGCTATTTTAAAAGACATAGGGAATTTCACAGCATAGTTTATAAAAATAAATAATATAGAGTGTGTTTGACTAATGTAATGGTTGAGAAATAATTACTACTCCCTTTCCCAACATTTTGTGAGGTGGGGGTGGTAGTAACATCAGTCCATTATTAGACTATGTTTTATAAAATTGTTACATTATGTTTTATGAAATTATTGTCTGGATCTAGATGTCAATTAAAAAAATAGGTATTAGGGGGCTGTCTGGTTAGCTCAGTTGGTTAGAGTGAGGTGTTGATAACACTGAGGTCAAGAGTTCAGAACCGCTTTCTAGCCAGGTGCCAAAAAGTAATAATAATAATAAAAGGAAAAAATACTTTTATAATAAAGAAGGTATTAGCTTTAAACCAAATCTTTTTTAGTATAAATTTTAGATTAATTTTTCAGCGAAGTTTTCATCTATCTGGCATAAGACAGAAACTCTGCAGTATATTTGCCTCAAGACCACATACCAATTATCAATTTCTAAGTGCTTTTTGTAGAAAGTGATGTAAATACAGATGAAATGCCATTAGAGTTGTTTTCTTGATCTCAGGAATATTTTGTTGTAGTACAGTGTGTTAAAAAAGATTACATTATTAAAAACTGCAACGGCATGCCTTGATTTCAGTAAGTGAAAATAAAAGTCGGATCATTTTACAAGTTTTCTTCCACTGGGCATTTTGAAACTTTATGTTAGTTTTCCATGTTAGAGCATTCATGATATCTGAGGTGAAGGTTTGAATAAAAAGGTACCAAGAAACTGTCTATCTCTTTTCTTAGGAAGGATTGTGAAAGAAATAGAAACGATTCAGCAAATTTAGTCAAAATACTATGTGTAAAATATTGTGATACACAGAAACATATTGAGAATTAAGTACATTAAAGTCAAGAGCTAGAATGTATAAAGTACTCAAATAAAAAAAAAGCTAATCAATTAGTATAGGAATTCAGAGACTAAGAGGTTAGTATTTTCTGAGAAAAACAAGAAAGAAATGACAGTGGAGGAGTAAGGTTAGCAGACAACAATGAAGACGTTTCTCAATGATCCCTGCCTCCTAATAGTCACATCCTTGTGTAATCCTTTCCCCTTAAGAGGCTTTCTACTGATAGATGGAATACCGCAAAGGTTATTGGATGTCACCCTTGAGATTACATTACAAAATGACACTGGCTTCTATCTTGTTGGCCCCTCTTCATTGCTCACTTGCTTGTTCTTATGAAGCAAGTTGTCATGTTGTGAGCTGCCCCATGCAGTGGCCTCCACTCAACGGCCAGTGAGGACCTCAGGCCTTTATCCCAACAGTTCACAGGGGACTGAATCCTGCTAACAACGCTAGTGTGACTTTGGAAGCAAATTCTCTCTTCAGTTCAACCTTGAGATCAATGCTGTCCCTAATAACAACTTGACTGCAGCCTAGTGACCATCCCCAAAACAGAGGCATCCAACTAAAATGTGCCCAGATTCCTGATGAAAAGAAATTATGAGATAATAAATGTTACTTGTCTTAAGTCACTAAGTTTTGAGGTAATTTGTCACAACCATAATTAACTAATATAAGGAGAGTGATGAAAGAGACAAAAATTTCAGGTAAATGGACTTAAGCAGAAGAAGGAAGATTAAAGTGGATTCTCAGTGGAAGTAATAGAGTGAGAAACACACAGAGCTAGGAAATTTCTTGGAGTGCTGGAGGGAAAGCAAAAACTTGAATTTTCCAGAGTATCATGTGCATGAAGATTTTGTAGAGGTCAAAATTTAAAACAATACATTGAAGTCTCAACACTGAAGGCCTGGAAAGTCAAGTTTAGAATTTAGATTTTATTTAGTTGAATTAGGTATATGGGCTGAGCAAAGGAGTACTTTAGGAAGTTTTAACAAGAGTAACATATAAGATGAATTAAAAGGGAAATACTTATGAAATGTACTATGAGAAGACACATAACAGTATAGTAAAAAAGTAGCAAATAATGATGATAAAGATGTGAGATACTGAGGGAAAGGAAGAAATTATAAGACATCCTTTGGTCAATGAATTTATTTGAGAATCTTGAGGAGAGAGAGAAAATGTTTATAAAGATTCAATGCTGGATTAGTGGGGAAATAGTGAAGCAATATGAAAAAGATTAAATTCAAGAGAAGAAGCATGATTGGGATGAAGAAGACATGTCTTGGTTTTTTTATCTTTTCAAAGCAAGATAGCAATAAAACATCGTGGTGACAAATCAAAGCTACTAGTGAACATTTTAGTATAAAATTTGCTTGTGGGTTATACTTAAAGATGTGTGAAATGATCAAAGTAAGAGACGAGAGAGAATCTTGGAAAAAGATCCACATTTAGGACTTGAATGAAAATCTATAGAAAAGAGCCAGAGAAAACAAGGAATTACTAGGAGAAAGTGGTTGGTACAGATGTAGATACTGATAAGGTTTTATATAAGCAGAAGATCAAAACCCAGTGTTTTAGGGCCAAAACCAATGTTATTAAAATTACTCCTCAGCCATTCAAAAAAAAATTTCACAAAAGCTGCCATAGAATCCCTTCATTTTGAGATATAATTTGCATGTGGGTTATAGTTAATTTTTTTATTGTGTTCTCCAAGATAAACGAGTTATAAATCAACATAAGCAATTGAGCTGTTACTTGCTAAAAGGAAGTATCTGTGCAAGTTAATTGTGTAAATTTTAGAATCTATCTTTCTGGTAAATAGATAAAAGTGTGCATGTATTTATTTAACAAATCTCTGTCTCTCACCTTCTATGTGCAAAGCATCCTTCTAAGTCTTGGGGCATAGCAGTACAATAAATAAGATAGACATAACTCATTCATATGGAGCTTACACGCTAACATGCCCAGTTTCTAAAAGAATTATGACACCTCTATAAGAGGAATCCCTGAAATGTATATTTACTTATAAAGAAGGGCATGCAACTAGCTGTAGCAAATACAAACCAGGTCTTACTCCCACATAAGAGCCACCTTAACATAAGGTATTTGGGGAAGAAAAGACCTGATATTGTTTTAAGTCCATTTGCTCTTTTCCACCTGACAGCTGCTCCTCTGAGTTGTTTAGGTCATTCCACTTCCTATCCACTTCTTCACTCACTGGTGGTTTTGACCTGGAATTCTCATTTCCCTGAGTACCATGATGATCCCAACTCCCCGTCACAAAGCTTGGTATCAACCTTGGTCCAAGTATCTTCTCCTCTCTTCTCCACTAGGAAGTCCACAGGACACAGGAACAGTCAGCAGTACATTTCCTTACATATGATTTACCAAGTCAAGAATAGCACCATGATAGCGGTGGAGGTAGAGAGTGGGATATAGTCAGAGATGCAAGGCTGGTCTGAGCAGGCCAAATCAGGGTAGTAATTAGCACTCCAAGTTCAAGAACGGTATAGATTTGTTACTGACACTGAGTATTTGCAAACAGCTGAAGTATGATGGTAGCACTCCATGTCCAATCCCACTTGATGTCTTCTTATCTACATATAAACAATGCAAAGTCTAGAATATTTATCTGTTTAGTAATGTATCTCATACATTTAAAAAAATGAAACACAAGTAAATACTCAATAACTGTTACTGAATGAAGTATAAGAATTATAAATATTTGTAATTTTTCTAAAAGTCTATGTGTATCACTGTTAGTTCTCACTTTTTCTCAGGTGCACACATACACAAAATGCTAAACAAACTTTAATTTTCAGAGAAAACACAGATAAACCCATAGAAGGAAAAGAAACATTTTCCTGTCATATTTTGGAAGAATATCTTATGATGGATTCCATGTTTTTATTATTATGCAGCACAGTGCTACTTCTTTCTAACCAAATTTTACACACACAAAAAAATCTCTTTTTCAAAAGATAACTCTGGAAAAAAGCAAAATGTCTTGCTAGGCTTATGATACAGAGTGCTATTTCAGAAAGTGACCTGCCCAGAATTATAAATTTTACCCCTCCTCGAGTATGTTATAATCTCCTTAACACAGAGATTTTGTTTTTACTTTTTTTTTTTTTTTACCTTGAATGGAAGCCATAAGATATTAAATGGTATAGATATGCTATTTACTTCGATATGTTAAAACGTATTTTTGATTAGGTTACACATAAGTACATGTTTATGCTATCCTAGATTATGTATTTTTAGAAGAAGAGCCCAAATGGAATTGTGCGTTTTGAAACATTTGTCTTTCTCTTATGATGGTCAATTTGACTATATATTTGTGGTGATCAATAGCTTTTCTATGGAACCTGGTGATATTTAACATCTTTGTAACTATCATAAACAACATGTAACAGACCCTTAATAATAAGTTATAACTATCTGAATAAACAGAATTTACTGATATTTAATGTAACTACTGATAATTTATCTACATAATATTTTCTGTTTATTGGTTTATAATGCCTTTTCAGAACTTTGGTAATTTATCTGTATGACATTTTCTATTTTTTGGTTTAGAATACCTTATAAGACATGAGATTAAGAATTTTTGAATGACATTGACCGACATACCCAAGAATTAATATTTCCTTCTCTCTTAAAGGAATTATTTAAGAATATTACATAACAATACAGTTAAATAGCAAGGAAATGTGAATTCACATTTTCCATGACTCTGTGAATTTATGTGTGTGTGAATTTACAAAATCACGGAAATGTAAATTCACATTTCCAGAAATCTATAGGAAAATATGAGATAATATCAATGCCATCTATCTAAGGATCATTTTTCCCATGAATCTGTAGTGGAGACATCTGCCTTTTATTTTAATTTCAAATATTTTAGATTAATTTGCAGTTCCTTATCTAGACCATATTGAGCTAAAATTGAGCTAAAATTCTCTATACAATTTATTAACATAATCACTGCTCTTGATAAATTTAGGTACTGAAATGATTTAGTGTGCTTTTTTTTAGCTAACTCTTCTTAATTTGTGTTGAGATCTATATTGTCTGGTTAATTTTGTTCATCAAAAAAAAAAAAAAAAAAAAAACATGATACAAAAGAATAGGTCCTAAGTTCCTTCCACATAAAAATGGATTTGCTTTATGAAATTCTATAACTTCAAACCACAACTCAACCATAGTCAGCAATGCCAACAATTAGTCAGCCAACTAATAGAGCCTTACTAAAGACCTACCACCATGTGTCCAGAATTGAGGGAGTTTCCATAGGCATGAACACAGCATAATTCTTAATTAATTCATGCCAGAAGGGACAAAGGCAAGAGGCCAAACAGAAGAGAGGATTTAGCAAGACTAATACTTCACTATAACTGGAAAAAAAGTTCAAATAAATGGGTCAGAAATTCTATCTATTATATGACTGCTCACTGTCGTTTATAGGTAATTTTACCCAAGTGGTAAACATCTGCACTTTATAATGACCAGCATTAAGCAAAGCAGAGCACTGGAAATTTTCCAGCAAATTGGGAAAGGTAACCAACACACTTGAACTACTTTGATTCAATTAGATTTTCCTATTCCACCCTTACTGTTTCTTCTATATATAAGTAAGAAATGTTGTAGAGTTATAATCTTAGATGATGACAATGTCTTTAACATTTACCCTTGCTGTTGCCATCTACTGTACATTATTTTGAAAAAAATTAACAGTGATAGTTGAAAAAAATCCTATGAGCTTCTCTCTCTTGCTCGCTCGCTCTGTTTCTCCTTCTCTCTTTCTCTCTTTCTTTCTCTTTTATAAGTAATCACCTTTCCCCATCTGAAACAAATTAACTCCTGGGGAGGAGATGTTCCATGAGCTTTCACATAGTCGTTTCCAAGGAAACAGCTTCTATTGTCCACATGAGTCCTGCAGCTCAGACAGTGGATTGCTTTGTATCATCAGACAAAAGTCTGAAGAAGCCAGCTAGTTAACATATACTTTGAGAGGGTAAAAATCAAACTAATGATCCCACTGTAATCAGTATTGGATTATTTTTTTTTTCAGTCTACTGTGTGAGTTTGTGGAAGATGCTAAGGGCTGAGTTTTGAAATACTATGTTTTGTATAATCATAAAATGACTTCACTAGAGGTACCTCTTCAAAGTCTGTGGAATGCCACATCCTTCAGTGTTGTGGAGCCCTCTACTGGGAAGCTCTGTGTATCAAACTCAGAAAGAAGGTATTTTGTTTTCCAAAATCCATCAAAGTTTGAATTATTGATTGGTGAATATTATTTAACTCTTTCTTATGAATTAACCCTTAGTTCAACAGTGTCGAGTTACTTTACCTAACTTCTTTACTATTGTTTCGCCTGTTAGGAGAAAACAGTGTTGTTAAAGTTTCTTGTTCCAAATTCGTCCGTATGGACATCAACCATTATTTTAATTTAATCCTTTTAGCTTGAAAAATTGAGTATGGCTTCAAAACACAAGCAAAATTCAATCTCTTTATGTCTTTTTATTGTTAGTTATTCTGAGTTACGCTTTTAAAAACCTTAGGTCAATATCGTAAATACAAATATGTGAAAAGATAGAATAAGAAGAAAAGATAATAGTATTTTTAATATGATGTGATGGAGCTGCAAGTGTTACAAGATCAGAATTGTATTGTTTTGGCTGAGAGAAATTACAATATTTTCCATGCAAAGAACAATAGCAAGGAACAGTTCAAAATTCAGTGTGAAGATAAAAGTCAAACCAAAAAAAATTTTCTGAGTATGAAAAATTTTAAAAGACAACATTTTATTTTAGAAAATGTCTCACTAGGGATAGATAGATACCCTATATTAACTATGTAGCCAAAATTAAGTGGAATGACATTTGATATGACAAAAATATTATATTTAAATTATGTCCACATAAGAGGGTAGAGATGTGAATTACTGTTCTTTGTAATTTAGGTTTTTGTTTATTTTCAAGTTAAAATTAATCTAAATAGCTACCAAAAGAGTTATAGAATACAGAGAATATTGGAAACTTTTTATAAATATCTACAGTCAACCACATGCCTGGCCATACCTTGGAACTGATCATTACTGAGAATTACCCAACATTTCAGATGAGATCGGATGCATTCAGGGTGGGATGGCTGTAGACGCAACATTTCAAATATAAATTCTAATGTTTCACTCTCTAACACAACTTCACTTCCATCAAGTTTCTTCCCATTTTTATGTTCGTTATATCTTTTATTTTGATCTCCTAGAGATATTTAGTTTATGATTCCCTTCCCTTCTCTCTTCCCTCCTCTCCTCTCTTCTATTCTGTTACTCTCTTACCTCTCTCTTCTCTCTCATCAGTCTTATAAAACTTTGTTTCTTAAACCATTAGATTACTAATACTTCATTGTCTTGTCTACTGTTATTCTATATAAATTTGAAAAAATTCTACAATACCCCCTGACATAATTCTAATCCTATATTATTTCACTTATTCAACTTCTCTCTTACAGCCAGACTGCCAAGAATTTCTATACAAACAAGTTTGGATTAGCAACATGACAGACTCATGGTCTTTAGTCTCAGCTAGAAACTCAATGAAGTCTTACTGAAATTGTTTAGGTCCCCATAGAGATCCAACACTCATTTCTCAAAACAGCCACTTTTAGCCTTCTTTACTCTCCAAAAAACTTATATAACATTGCTGCAATCACACTGAGCAGAAACCCTTGCCTTCTAACTCAATAACTCAGTGAATAGAGGCTATCTGATAGGAGCTCTTTCAACTCTCATCTTTTCATCTAACAAATTCTGACAAATTCACCTGCATTGTGATAAATGATTTAGGATAGGGGTGGGGATTTCAGATATTTACGTTCAGAGATGGGTTTTTGTTGCTGAAGTTCAATCACGTGGCCTGTATTGTCTCTCTGACCAGAGATGAGTGCATCAATCAGCACATCAACTCAAGTTGAGGTAATTATCTTCCAGGAATTTGAAATTTGGCTTCAGAGATTTTAGGGGGTATCTGATGACTGATATGTAAACTCAGGAGCCGTGTACACATGGAAAAGCAGACAAAGTGACATTGAAGTAGAGGTACCAAGGGAAGCAGAAATGACAGATCCACAGCCTTGAAAAGGGTGATTTTAAATCTTGAAGAGTTTCTGGTTCCCATTTTCAGTCCCTACTGAAGTGTGTTTCCTGCTCTGAGATCCTAGGGGATACCTTTGAGCCTTATATTTCCCCTTTTTGCTTATACTAGTTTAAATGGGTTGCAGATACTTGCAACCAAAAATCCTTCCACTTAGGCAAGTGTTCACATTCATACATTCACCTTCTCTGCAACTTCAGTGGAATAGTTTCCTTCCTAGCACAGCTGAGTCCGTCTGTACGTGCCCTGGATACACACCTCTCATGTTTTCTTTGATACCTTGTGCCATTGGCCATTGGTACACTTTCTCCCATGGCCTTAGCTCACCTTCTATCTCCTTCTACTTGGAATGTAAGCATGCTAAACCAAACATCCTAAACCACTCCCACTTTGAAAAAGAACAATACATTTTTCTTGAATTCTTGCTTCTGTCATACATTACCATATTGTAACAATGACACTCAGTAGAAAACCTCTTTCCATACAATGCCAAACCTCTGGAAAAAGCAGTCTAATTTCACTCTCCAATTATTTATCGCCTATGTATGCCTCAGTCATTTCAATTTGCTTTCTGTTCTCAGTGGCTTCCATTGATAATTTTCAATTGCTTTTGTGATATATTACAAAATTTGACATCAGATCATTCCCTTCTCTCTTTTAAAACCAGCTCTTTCTTTTGTTTCTGACATTCTACACTCTATATTATGCACAATCTTCTTTGTAAAATAAATTCTTACTCGTCTTGATGACAGAGAATTGTAAATGTAGAGCTCAGTCCTCTCTTTTAAGCTCCAGTCACATACATAAATACACTGTGTGTGTGTGTATAATCTTCTCTCTGAGCATTTTCTTCAGGCACCTCAAACTCAACATTGCCTAAAGTGTTATTCATCATCTTCATCCACAACCCTCCAATCCTTCAGAGTTTCAAGCACCATATCAAATCACACTAGTATCCATTCGTCACCTGATCCAAATATCTCATCCATGAGCTTAAAATTGCTGCAAAATCTTCTCAACTGATCGCTCCTGTCTCTACTATCATTCTCCTCCAATATAGAATTTAAACTGTTGGCAGAGTGAATGTTCCATATGTGCATTTAATCACCTGTGCCCACGCCCATTGCTAATAGTAGTGACCTTGGAACGAGTACACATGGGACTCACCTATCACATATATAAATATTTAAAAGTGATAAATGAATTTAACAAACTGTTAAATAAAATCAACTATATCCTCCTACCTTTAAAAATACACTTTCATACCAATAAAGTAATAATTTGTTGCAAAGGCATGGCTTATGTAACTAATGTCTGCCACATTATCAAAGACAACTGAATGAATTATTACTGCCTGTCTCTAGATTTTCTGATGTTTGATGACAATATTTCCATAAGTAATAAAATAAAAATATGAATGTCAGTAATTACTGTATAATTCTTCAATAAAACTTATTCTTATTTTTTGACTTCATTTTAGCAAAATCACAATTTGTATTGTTACTATCAAATTTTTTTTATTTTCTGGTTGCACTCTGGGCTGACATCACCAAGATGATGGAATAGACCATCCTGGCATCACTTCCTCCACAAAAGATCAACTTAAAAATTGTAAAACAAAAACTGCCATTCCAAAGTCACTGGAACTTGGGGAATGAGGAGAGACCTGCTGAGTCCATCGAGGTGTGGAGAGACATGCCAAGCAGAGGAAGGAATCACCCTGATCAGACCCAGACACCTATGCCCGGGCCAACATGGCACAGAGCATGGAGCAACTACATGGAGATGGCAAAGTTACAATAGTGCCATTTGTGTGAAGCTACTTGGAGTCTGCAAGAGAGAAGGGTGCTGTGACCCATGGCAAAAAATCACCAAATCTTTACAGTGCGACATCCCAGTTTCTAGGCCAGCAAAGCTGCTTGCAAGCTTTCCCTGAGCCTGAATAGGAGAGAGGGACCACAACTGAGGTGGGGAAGGAATAACCCAGAAGTTGGTGAGTGTTCATGGATGAATCGTGCAGGGTCTGCCCACAGGAAACATTTGCAATGCTAGGGGATGGGGACAGCTGATCTACCAGGGCTGCATTAGGGAGTAGCATAGACAGCTTACCTGCATTCCCATCAGCACAGATGAGACACAGTAGAAACTGGTCGGTGCAATAGAACTGCAATTGGCACAGTTTGTGGGAAAGACTCAGACCCAGGTTGGACTGTTCACAAAGCACAATTGCATTTGTGATGACCACACAGGACCTGAAAGTGACTAAATGGTTGACAATGAAACCCAATTCACACAGAAAGTTTTTTCCAGTCTGAAAAATAACAGTAAAGCAGCAATTTAGCTCAGGCACAGAGTTCAAGTTCCAGTCCCTGGAGAAAGATTCCCCCAATCAGGCAATTAATCACAGGACAGAAAACTAGTTCTAGTGCAGAGGTTAAGTGGTAGTGGTTCCTGTTATTATACCACAGAACAGAAAAAACAAAAATAAAAACAAAAACAAACAAACAAAAAATACCCACACAGACCAGAGACAAAGTTCTGATATCAAGCAAGAAAAGGTCAACACCACCAAAGAACACCAATAAAACCTGGGAGAGATAGCTGTCTCCTCAAATGCACAGATGTCAGTTTAAAGACACAAAGATTGAGAAAGGACAGAGAAATATGACACAACCAAAGGAAACTAAAAACCACCAGCAATAGAACCAGAAGAACAGCAGATTTATGAAATGTCTGAGAGACAACTCAGGACAATCCTCATAAGATGGTGAAAATGACACAAAGCAAAAAGAAATATTAACAGATAAAATAATTGAATAATATTTGGAAAACAATCCAGAAGTAGAATGAGAAATGTAACAAAGAAATAGAATTAATTTTAAAAAATAGACATTCTAGAAATTAAGAACATATTAACTAAACATAAAAACTTGATGGAAAGCTTCAACAGAAGACTTGATCAAACAGGGAGAATTAGTGATCTCAAAGACAGAACAGATGAAATTATCCAAAGATGCAAAAAGAAATAAGAATGTGAAAAAATGAAACAGAATTGCAGCAATTATGGGACTCCTTCAAGTAATGTAACCTACACATAGTTGGTGTACCTGAGGAGATGAAAAAGGAAGAGACTTAGGAAGCATATTTAAGGAAATAATCGCTGAAAATTTCTTGAGTATAGAGAAAGATGACAGTGTCCAGGTACAGAAAACTCAGAGGTCACCAATCAAATTCAGTTCAAAGAGGGACACTCCAAGTCACAATATAATCAAATTATCAAAAGACAAAGAAGGAATAGTAGAATCAACAAAAGAAAAGAAACATAACATTCAGCACAACCGCAGCACAGCTCTTAGTAGAAACCCTACAGGCCAGGAGAGAGTGTTATATTATATTCAAAGTGCTTGTTTTCTTCTTGTACAGTTGTTTGAGTTCCTTATATATTCTGGATATTAATCCTTTGTCAGATATATATTTTGCAAATATTTTCTCCCACTCTGTTGGTTGTCTTTTAACTCTTTTAATTGTTTCTTTTGCTGTGCAGAAGCTTTTTAGTTTGATATAATCCCATTTGTTTATTTTTCCTTTGGTTGCCCGTGCTTTTGGGGTCGTATTCATGAAGTCTGTGCCCAGTCCTATTTCCTGAAGTGTTTCTCCTATGTTTTCTTTAAGAAGTTTTATTGTTTCAGGGTGTATATTTAAATCCTTAATCCATTTTGAGTTGATTTTAGTATACGGCGAGAGGTATGGATCTAGTTTCATTCTCCTGCATATGGATATCCAGTTATCCCAGCACCATTTGCTGAAGAGGCAGTCCCTTCGCCACTGAATAGGCTTGGTGCCTTTGTCAAAGATCAGCTGACAGTAAGTGTGTGGGTTGATTTCTGGATTCTCTATTCTATTCCACTGGTCAGTGTGTCTGTTTTTATGCCAGTACCATACTGTTTTGGCTGGGCAAAAGAGCTAAGTAGGCATTTCTCTAAGGAAGATATACAAATGGCTAACAGACATATGAAAAAGTGCTCAACATCACTCAGCATCCGGGAAATGCAAATCAAAACCACATTGAGATACCATCTAACCCCAGTTAGGATGGCTAAAATCCAAAAGACTATGAACGATAAATGCTGGCGAGGCTGTGGAGAAAAAGGAACTCTCATACATTGTTGGTGGGACTGCAAAATGGTGCAGCCTCTATGGAAAATGGTATGGAGGTTCCTCAAGCAATTGCAGATAGATCTACCATACGACCCAGCTATCCCACTGTTGGGAATATACCCAGAGGAATGGAAATCATCAAGTCGAAGGTATACCTGTTTCCCAATGTTTATCGCAGCACTCTTTACAATAGCCAAGAGTTGGAACCAGCCCAAATGCCCATCATCGGATGAGTGGATACGGAAAATGTGGTACATCTACACAATGGAATACTCTTCAGCTATAAAAACGAATGAAATACTGCCATTTGCAACAACATGGATGGACCTTGAGAGAATTATATTAAGTGAAACAAGTCAGGCACAGAAAGAGAAATACCACATGTTCTCACTTATTGGTGGGAGTTAAAAATTAATATATAAATTCACACACACACACACACACACACACACAAACCGGGGGGGGGGGGAAGAAGATATAACAACTACAATTATTTGAAGTTGATACAACAAGCAAACAGAAAGGACATTGTTGGGGGGGTGAGGGAGGAGGGAGGGAGGTTTTGGTGATGGGGAGCAATAATCAGCCACAATGTATATCGACAAAATAAAATTTAAAAAAAAAAAAAAAAAAAAGTGCTGAAGAGTCACCTCTCCCAGGGTGATGGAGATGCAAAGGATTACTCAAAGCCCATTTCTGGAGAGCAGCGACAGGCCCAGAAGGGTTAATCCCAGGAGCACGTCCTTCAAGAGAGAAGGTTTACTAGGAATAACACTGAATCAGGTTTTTTCTCAGTTTTTATTGTCCAGGCAAGAAAGTTACAGAAAAGGAACACAGGTGGTTACAGAAAAGAACAATGAGGGCCGACCCCATAGCTCATTCGGTAGAGTGCGGCACTGGGAGCGCAGCAGCGCTCCCGCTGCAGGTTCGGATCCTATATAGGGATGGCCGGTGCACTCACTGGCAGAGCATGGTGCGGGCAACACTAAGCCAAGGGTTGCGATCCCCTTACCCATCACAAGAAAAAAAAAAAAAAAAAAGAACACTGAGATAATCGTCATGGCAACACTGAGTTCCCTAAGAAACTCCAACAGCTGAAGGCAAGATAAAGAACACCCCCCAACCATCAACCTTGAAGCCTTTAGCTCACATACTTTCCCATCATTAGGTTTAGCTGCACCAAGGATGACTTCCCTTAAAGCAAGCACATTTGCTGTTTTACAATTTTTTTTTATCTACAAAAGAGACTTTAGTCCTGGGAAAGTTTTCTGTTTTTCCCAAGCTTAGCATTTCTATGTGTAACACTAAAAAGTTAGGCTATTTTTAAAACTACAGGGCTTTGGCCTGCTAAAAACCACAGGGCTGTGGCCCCACTTAGCTACAACCTATACTAAGGGCTTTGGCCTTTCTAAAACTAAGGACTGTGGTCCTACTAAGCTATAAGTTAGGCCCTGTGAAATACACGTGCTTCATAATGCTAGTATCCTCCACACTGAAGGAAAAAGTCAACCAAGAAGTCTGTATCCACCAAAACTAACCTTCAAATATGAAGGAGAATTAAAGTCTTTACTAGATAAACAAAAGCTAAAAAAACTCATCAACACCAGAACTGCCTTACAATAAATGCTGAAAGGAATCATTCAAGCTGAAAGAAGATTACGCTAAAGTATAAGAAAGTATTTGAAGCTACAAAACTCACTAGTAAAGTAAGTTAATTTGAGAATACACCAATATTGTAAGGGTGGTGAATAAACCACTATATTCTTACTGAAGGACAAATACAACAAAATAATAACAAGTTCAACAATTTTATAAAAGATAGGGAATATTAAAAGATGTAAATTGAAACAAGAAAAGGTCAAAAAGTGGAGGGAGTAATGTCAAAGCATAGAGTTGGCTTTGTTTTTTCTTCTTTCTTAATGATCACATACAATTAAGTTCTTATTAGTTTAAAATAATCTGTTACAACAATAACATTTTTTTTTCTGTAGCCTTATGGCAACCATAACACAAAAACCATTAATAGACATAATAAAAATAAAGTGAGAAATCAAAATATACTACTAGAGAAAACTACTTAATCACAAAGAAAGACAGTAAGACTGGAAAAGGAAATCTGCAAAGCAACCAGAGAAAAGTAAGAAAATGGCAGGAACAAGTTCCTATATATCAATAATAATTCTAAACAATGGATTAAATCCCCATTTAAAAGACACAGAGTGGATAAATGAATTATTAAAAAGAACCAACAATATGCTGCCTATAAGAAACTCACTTAACCTATAAAGACACATCAACTGAAAGTAAAAAGCTAGGAAAAGATATTTCATGCAAATGGAAATAAAAAAGAGCAGGACTAGCTGTACTGATATCAGATTAAATAGTCTCCAAGCCAAGGTAAGTAAAAAAAAAAAAAAAAAAAAAAAAAAAAAAAAAAAAAAGATAAGGAAGGTCATAATATAATAACAAAGGGATCAATAAAAGAAGAGGATATAACAATTCTAAATTCTAAATGTATACGCGCCCAACACTGGAGCACCCAGATATATAGAGCAAATACTAGTAGACCTAATAAAAAATAGGACCCAATACAATAAAAGTTGGGGATTTTAATACCCCACTTTCAGCAAAGCACAGATTATCCAGACAGAAAATTAAGCAAGAAACATGAGAGTTAATCTCTGCTCTAGACTGATGAGATCTAATGAATATATATAGGACATTTTATCCAACAGTTCCAGAATATACATTTCTGTCAATGGTGCATAGAACATTCTCTGGAATAGACTATATGTTAGGTTATAAAACAAGTCTCAAAATTAAAACAAAAATAATGAAATCAAGCCAACTATATTGTCTGACCACAACAGAATAAAACTAAAAATGAATAACAGAAGAGACATTGGAAACTGTATAAATATATGGAATGTAAACAACATGCTAGAAAACAATGAATAGATCAAAGAAGAAGTTAAAAAGGAAATTACAAAATTCCTAGAAACAAATGAAACTGAAAACACAATTACTTGAACCTATATGATATAGCAAAAGCAGATCTAAGAGGGAATTTTATAGCAATAAATGCCTACATAAAGGGCTGAGCCCGTGGCGCACTCGGTAGCGTGCTGCGCTAGCAGCGCAGCGACGCTCCCGCCGCGGTTTCGGATCCTATATAGGAACGACCGGTGCACTCACTGGCTGAGTGCCGGTCACGAAAAAAAAAAAAAATGCCTACATAAAAAGTAGAAAGACTTTAAATAAACAACCTACTGACTGTTATGATTCAAGCAAATATAAAAACAATAACAAACCAAACCAAAAATTAGAAGAAGGAGAGAAATACAAAAATCTAGGCAGAGATAAACATATTGGAGATTTTTAAAAAATACAAAAGATCAATGAAAAAAAAGTCAAGTTTTCAAAAAGATGAATAAAATTGATGAACCATAGGTGGGCTACCAAAGAAAAAAAAGAGAGAAGATTTAAATAAATAAAATCAGAAATGAAAAAGGAGACATTACAACTGATACCACAGAAATACAAAGGATCGTAAAAGGCTGTTACAAATGACTATACACTAACAAACTGGAAAACCTAGAATAAATGGATAAATTCTTGGGCACATACAACTTACCAAGGATGAATAATAATATTGAACCACTAATAAAACGTTTTGCAACAAAGAGAACCTCAGGACTAGACAACTTCACTTCCAAATTCTACCAAACATTTAAAGAACTAATACAAATTCTTCTCAAACTCTTCTGAAAAATTATAAAGGAAAAAATACTTCCAAACTCATTCTATGAGGCCAGCATTACCTTCATATCAAAACCAGAAAAAGACATAACAAAAAAGGAAAACCACAACCAGTATCTCTAATGACCATAGATGCAAAAATCAACAAAACACTAAGGAACTGAATTTAAAAAAATGTTAAGAACATCATCATCCACTATGATCAAGTGGGATTCATCCCTGGGATCCAAGAATGGTTCAACATAAGCAAATGAATAAATGTGATACACCACATTACTGAGATGAAGGAAAAATAATATGTTCATTTTGATAAATGCAGAAAAAGCATGTGATAAAATCCAAACCCTTTCATGATATAAGCACTCAACAAATTATGTATAGAAGAAATGTTCCTTAATACAATAAAGTCCATATACAACAAACCCACAGCTAACATCACACTGAACAGAAAAAAGTTGAAGTTTTTTCCTTTAAGATCTGGAACAAAACAAGGATGTCCACTTTCTTCACTCCTATTTAATATAGTACCAGAAATTCTTGCCAGCCTGATAAGACAAAAGAAAGAAATAAAGGACATCCAAAATTGGAAAGGAGGAAGTCAAACTATCCCTATTTGCAGATGACATGATCATATATTGAAAACCCTAAAGAAACCATCAGGAAATTACTAGAACTAATAAATTAATTTGGTAATGTGGCAGGATACAAAGTCAACAAACAAATATCAATAGCATTCCTTTATGCCAGTAACGAAATATCAGAAGAAAAAAATCAAGAAAGTAATCTCATTCACAATAGCTACTAAAAAAAGAATGAATATGCTATTAACCTGATTTGATTATCACCCAGTGTTTACATGTATTGAAATATTACTTTCAAGCCCATAAAAATGTACAGGTATTACATATCAATTAAAAATAAAATTAAAAAGAAGAAAGAATTTTATTCACAGTTCCAATTGTTACTGCCTCAGCAGAGAAATGTTTCTCCAAATTGCTATTCATTAAAAGCTATTTAACAGCTATGGCAATTCAAACTGAATTCCATAGTGTATAGAGCATGGAATACTACGTAGCTATAAAAAATGAAAATCTGTCATTTGCAGCAACATGTATGGAACTGGAGACCATTACTTTAAATGAAGATACCCAAGTACAGAAAGACAAATACTAAACAATCTCACTCATTTGTGGAATGTTTAAAAAAAACAAAGTGGTTCTCGTAGAAGTAGATACTAGAGTAATGGTTATCAGAGTCTGAGAGGGGAGGAGGGTAGAGGGGGATGAAGTGATGTGGTGGACTAACAAGTACAAACTATGGTATCTACCCTAAGTGAATCTATGGGCATATCTTGAAAGCATACACTGTATCCCACAAAGATGTACAATTAAATGTTAAAATTATAAATAAATAAATAAATAATTTATTTCTGTTCATATTCTGTGTTCTATTGACACTAATAACAAACTAGCAAGTCTTCCTTGAATTGCCATAGCTCTTAAGTAGCTTTTAATTAATGGCTAATTTGCATATCCATCACTGCAAACATTTATCACTTCTTTGTGATGGCAACATTTGAACATCTCTCTTCTAACCCTGTGAAAGTGTGCAATAAATTATTATTAATCATATATGCCTAGCTCCACTGTAGACCACTAGAACTTATTAGACCTATCTAGCTCTGATTTTGTATCCATTAACCAACCTCCCCTATCCTCTTCTCCCCCTTTTTCTTCCTACTCACTAGTAACCACAATTCTACTCTCTTCTATAATTACTTCTATAAGCTAAACTTTTTTCTTTTTAAATTTAGATCCTGCATATGAGGGAGAACATGTGGTATTTATCTTTCTGTACCTAACTTATCTCTCTAACATAATGTCTTCCAGGTTCATCCATGTAGCCATAAATGACACGATTTAATTCTTTTTTATGGTTGAATAATATTCCATTGTGTATATATACCACATTTTCTTTAACCTTTTATCTGTTGATGGACTCCTAGGTTGATTCCATATCTTGGTTATTTTTACTAGTTCTGCAATAAATATGGTGAAAAGATATCTCTTTGGTATGCTAATTTCTTTTCCTTTGGATAAATACCCAGCACTGGAATTGCTGGATCATATGGTAATTCTATTTTTAGCTTTCTGAGGAACCTCCATACTGTTTTTCATAATGATTGTACTAAGTTACATTCCCATCAGCAGTGTATAAAAGTACCCTTTTCTCCATATCCTTGCCAGCATTTGTTATTTTTCTGTCTTTTCAATAGTAGTCATTCTAACTGGAGTGAGAGGATATGTCACTGTGGTTCTGATTTCCATTTCCCTGATGATTGGTGATGTTGAGCATTTTTTTCATATTGGCTATTTGCATGTCTTTTTCTGAGAAATGTCTGTTCACTTCTTTTGCCCATTTTTTAATCAGATTATTTGGGGTTTTTTTTGTTTTTTAGCTATTGAGTTGTTTAAATTTCTTGTAATTTCTGTACATTAATACCTTGTCAGATGAATAGTTTGCAAATATTTTTCCCACTTTGCTAGTTGACACTTCACTCTCTTGATTGTTTCCTTTGCTGTGCAGAAGGTTTTTAGCTTTACACAGTCCCATTTGTCCTGTTTTTGCTTCTGTTGCCTGTGCTTCAGAGATCTTCATAAAATTTTTGCCCAGACCACTGTCTTGGAGTATTTCCCCTGTTTTTTTCTAGTATTTTCATGGTTTCAGGTATTACATTTAAGTCTTTAAAGCATTTTTGAGTTGGTTTTGGCATATAGTGAGAGATTGGGGTGTAGTTTCTGTCTTCTGCATATGAATATCCAGTTTTCCTAGCTCCATTCACTGAAGAGGCTGTCTTTTCCCCAGTGTATGTTCTTGGAGCCTTTGTAAAAAATTTGTTGGTATATATAAACCAGTAGGTATGTGGCTTTATTTCTGGATTCTCTGTTCTGTTCCATTAGTCCATGTGTCTGTTTTTATGCCAGTACCATGCTGTCTTATTTACTATAGTTTAGCAGTATATTTTGAAGTCAGGGAGTATAATGCCTCCTGCTTTGTTTCTTTGTTCAGAATTGCTTGGGTTATTTGGGGTCTTTTGTAATTCTACATGAATTTTAGAGTTGTTTCTTCTATTTCTGTGAACAATGTCAGTAGTATTTTGATACGGATTGCATTGATCTGCAGATCACTTTGGGTAGAATGGTCATTTTGGCAATATTAATTCTTCCAATCCATGAACACAAAAGGTCTTCTCATTTTTTGTGTTTCCTTTAATTTCTTTCATCAGTGTTTTGTAGTTTTCATTGTAGATATCTTTTTCCTCCTTGGTTAAATTTATTCTTTTATATATATATATACATATATATAAATGGTCTGCTTGGTCTGCTTCATCTGGTCTGTTTTTGAAGCTCATGGTTGCATTTTTAATTTTATCCAATGAATTATTCAATTCCAAGATTTCTGTTTTGGGGTTTTTATTGTTTGTTTGCTTCTTACGATATTCATCTCTTTTTTTGGAATTTCTCCTTAAATAGTGAATTGTTTTTCTGATTTTGTTGAATTGTTTACCTGTTTTCTCTTGCTTCTTGCTGAGATTTATTAAGATCATTATATTAAATTTTTTCAGGTATTTTATTCCACTTTTTTTTTTAGATCTGTTACTGGAGATTATTGTGGTCCTTTGGGGTGTCATTTGCTTTTTTGTGGGTTTTTTTGTATTCCTATGTTGGTGTCTGCACATCTGGTGCAACACTTGTTTCTTCCTATTTCATGGAGTAGCTTTTGTAGGGAAACACTATCATTTGTAGATGTGTTCTACAGTGTCAGTTGGCTACAGTGCTTTGACTTTGATTCTGGGTGAGCACAGAAATGTAATTGTCATTTGAATCCTTCAACTGCATTCGACCTCATAGGTGACTTCAAGTGCTTTAGAAGTCTAGGCTGTAGTTATTTATGGAGGCTGTGATTCAGCTTTGCTGGGAGCAAGAGCTACAAACCAGGCATGTTCTCATGTCCTGCAGAGGTGCATGTAGGTGTGTAGCAGCTCATCTGGCCGGAGAAGTAAGGTCACTGAGGAGGATATGCTTTGGGTGATTGGCACTTCTCACTGCCCAGCAGGGAACTTGCTTGTTCAGAGGCTCTTCTGCTAGAGTGGGGGGAGTCACTTTGGCCACAGGTGGGTTTTGGGCCCCTAGGAGAGGGGTTGGGGTGCTCAGCTGCTCCTCCACTGGAGTGGGATGGGTTGTCTGGGGAAAAGCAGCACCTTGGGTCTCCAGGAGATATGTTGGGGTGCTTGGATGCTTCTTTGCCTGAGTGGATGTTGTCACTAGGCTGTGGGAGGCAGAACCTTAGGCCCCTAGGAGAGGTTCTGGGGCACTCAGCAGCTTTCCAACTGAAGTGAACAACCCTGGGAGGAGTTGGTGAAGTCACAGGTGGGACTTCGGGCCCTAATAAGAAACACTGGGGCAATTGGCTGCATCTTCACTAGAGTGGGTGGGGTCAGGGGAGTGGAGCAGGCAAAATCTCAGGCTACCAGGAGAAGTTCTGATATAATCATCATCACTTTGCTGGGATGGGCTACCTCAGACAGGACTGCTGAGGCTGCAGGCAGGACCTCAGATCTTGAGAGAGATGCTTGAATACCCTGCAGCTCTTTATCTGGAGTGGGTGACCCTGGGAAGGGTTGCTTGGGCCATGAGTAGAAACTTGGACTCCCAGGAGAGCTGTTAAGAAGCTCTGCAGCTCCTTAGCTGGTGTGGGCAACATGGGGAGGGGCTTCTAGAGTTGCAGGTGGGAGCTTGGACCTACAGGAGAGGTGCTGGGGTCACTTCAGCCCCTCAGCTGAAATGGGTGAAACTGGGTGGAGTCACTGTGGCATCAGGTGAGAACTCAGACCCCTGGAGAGGAATGCTGTGGTCACAGGAAAGAAGTCAGACCTCAGGGAGGAAGGCATAGAAATGAAAGCAGAGTAGAGAGTCCCATTGTCATTCAAAAGTGTTTGATTTTGATCAGAACTCCAGACTTGAAGGGGAACTGTACTACATTCAGAAGGGGTTCAAGTTTCATAGAGCTGTGACTTGAAGCCTACATGCCCTGTCGATGCTAACTGGTAATTCTGTTTTGTGGATTTCATTTGCACAAAGGTGGTCAAACTGAACAATGTGAGAGTGCTACAGATGTCTATGAGTTACTTGATTTGGGGAGTAAGTATTTGCCTTTGGGTGTTAGAAAGCTCCCTGCCTTGGCCAGGGTTGTCTGTCATATTGGATTGGGCTAAGTATAAGGTATAAAGGCAATAGTAGACCCAGATGTTTGGAGCAGAGAAACTAAGTGGATATTGTCAATGTTATAATCAACCTTTTGTTGATTATAAGTAGTTGCATTAGAACTTCATTCCAGGTCTGAATTCTGTATCTTATGCTTTTACCATTGTAAAACACACCAGTCATCATCATTGAATGGAATAAATTCATTCCAGTAAAAATGGAGAAAATTGTGTTTCTACTAAACCCTTTTATAACAACTTTTAAAAATTTGGTGACATATTTCTACCAGTACAGAGAGAGGGAGTATTTCAGCAACAGCATGTCAAAAATAGAATGTAAACAGTTATTTTATTTTAGCCTTATGAAATCCCTTTAAGATAGGACAGGAAGCTATATATTATTCCCTCCATGTTTCCTGTGTAGAAAGGAAAATGAAGCACATTGGGGTCAAATAATTTGTTAAAGGTCACCTAGCAAGCTGAGAATACTACCCTTCCAATGTGCTTTCCACCAGACCATGTTAGACCTTAAAGGTCATGGATACACATTTGATTCCAAGTCTGAATTGCATTTTGGAGTGTGGAACCAGGTGACTAATGGAGAAATAGTGTTTGGATATTTTGTTGAGCTTGGAAGAAACAGTCCTATTTAAGCCAGTGACTGAAACTGAGGGAATAACCTGCTGGAAGACTTACTGTTTCAAAGCCAAGTGCTGCTTGCCTATGTCAAGATACATGCAGTTTTACCTCTGTAGTAAGGAGGGAAACATCTGTTACAATGGAGCTACTCCAGTGCAAGGGAGATGAGAAAAAAGGTTGATTATAACATTGACAATATCCACCTAATTATGCAAAAATGCGCTATTGCACAAGAACAATTTTCCAAGTTATAAAAGCTGCTGGATTAACCAGGTGGCATTGTTGGATGCAAATCTTGCTTTCCACTTTGAACAGTAGATATTTAAATGTCAACAGATGACTACTCCAAGTTGCTTTCAGTTCTGTGGTTTATGGAAATGTTTAATTAGATTTATTGACAACCCACCATCCAACCTGCAAAGGTTAGGACTCCAAAGGTAGTAAGCTTACAGAGGGATATTTTATAAATTTTTGTATTTATTAAATATCTTTATGAAGAATAAGAATGAATACACCCTTTGTATTTCTACATCTTGATCTAAGTGCATTTGTCTAGTTTGTTTATGTGGATCAGCAGGTAAACTTCTTTTAAGAGAACTTGTTTAACCGGAGAATCCTAAATAATTTATCTATATAAAGGGATAGAAGTCATGTGTCTGTCACCCATCTCTTTCCCTGCTTAATATCCTGTTTCATAGCCATGCCTGCACCGCTGTTGGCCTCATAAGCCCAAGATGATGAGCACTATGACTGCGCTAACTTAATATGTGTGCTTTGCGACATTTTTCCCCTCGCTAAGATGTTTTAGACTATCAGGGGACCTGGTTTGTCCATGTCTCAGCATCAGTGTGACACTCAAGCTCCAGTAAAGATTGAGTTGAATCTCAAGCTTCTTCTGAGTTAGATCTTCATGATTACTTTTTGTTAACAAGTTTGAAATAAAGTATTATGACAATTCAGTCTTCAAAACAATCTATTCATTTGCATGCTCAGTAAAGAAAATGAATTCCAAATTTAAATAGAAATTATTTCTCCGTTTTCGCATTATTATCTATCTCCATTTTCATAGAAGAGTGAGAGACCATTTACCGACTCTTTTGTATTTATGGTCTAACCTGTTTGGTTATACTTTTTACTGAACCTCAAGTCAACTCTTAGGATCTATCAAAATGGATCATGCATGTATATGGGAAGGAAATGATACCAGATGAAGATGTTTTCACTAATCTTTATAATGACATATTTTGACAGGTCATTAAGAACATGTATACACCAACAAAAGTTTGCACAAATATGCCCATAACAATATGCATACAAACTAGGGAAAAAG
This sequence comes from Cynocephalus volans, assembly GCF_027409185.1. NCBI lineage: Eukaryota > Metazoa > Chordata > Mammalia > Dermoptera > Cynocephalidae > Cynocephalus > Cynocephalus volans. The sequence continues at coordinate 31,641,023 of NC_084474.1, read as the reverse complement.
GGATGGGCATCTGGAAAAAGCATGCCTCACTCATGCTGTAAAAGACTCTGAGTATATGCCTGCATTTCCAGCTACCTGTTGGCTAAACACTAAAAAGAAAATCATACTAGTTTTTCTCATCTGTATTATGCATGTTTTGCCAATTAATTAATAAATACCAACCCCCCCCAAAAAAAAATCAGCTTTAAATCATCAGTAAATACAGCATATACCTTTGGTATAAACTTAACTTGAATGAAGAGAATTTGTGCTTTAACTTATCTGTTTACTTACATATTAACAGGCATATCACTAAAGAGGCTAAAATTTCTATAGATTTAATTTACCTTATATTTTCACTCCATTAAACTGTGAAATAACTTTTACTATCATCACTCTACAGATGAGAGAACCAAAGAAAGTTAACTGATTTGCCATAAACTAGCAGCTATTGAAAGTGCCCAAAGTGGGACTTGAGCCCAGCCGCACAGGTTCTGTATTTCCTCTGCTTTCCACTGTACGATGCTTATTGATTCTTACATCTCTACCCTCAGCTACAGAAGGTGTGTTCATCACATGTGTTGGTAGTGATATAATTTCTGCTAGGAGGCAAAGACATGCAAAATAATGGTTTAAAAGACTGGAACTTATTTCTCCCTGACCCCAAAATATCAAGGCTCTTCTCCACAGAGCTGTCAGTAGATCACTTCTGTCTTGTTTCACCATTCTTCCATTTTTGAGTGCTGCTCTTAACTCTGTGCCTCAAACTGGCTGCCCACACTTCTGCATCCCAGCCAGTGAGAGGATACGTGCGAAGACACACTTCTCCCATTCAATGTCACTACATAGAAATTTCACACGTCAGTTCTGCTTACATTCCACTGGCGACAACTTAGTTACATGGCCACCCCTGACCACAAGACAGGCTTAGAAAGATAGCCTTCCTCTGGGGCCATACACCATGGTCCGTGACAAGTTAATAAAAGACAAGGAAGACTAGTTGCAGTCTCTGCCATAGAAGGAGAGATAATTTTAGATTCTTTGGATGTTACCATGAGTCCCAATTAATGTGTTTAATACTTTTTCCAGTAAAAGGTCTTAAAGACAAAGAGAGAAAGAAAATAAGGTTTGCAAATTCTGTTTAAGAATTAAGTTATTTTAAGCGGTGATTTTTAACCAGGCTATTTTTTGTCCCATGGAGTTTATTGTAACTGGTTGTCACCTGTATATCATATGAGTTTAATGAATAGAAGGTTATCTATAATGTCTATTTTAACTTTTTATACAGTATCTCATTGAAATTCACAAGTATTTGAAATTTAGATAAATAATTTTAGTTCTGCTAAAAGTGTTGATGTGAAAAGACCAAAAATGATATGACCATTTTGTACATTGCGAGAGTTTGTTAAACTGGTGTCAGAAAAAGTAGTGAAGATAGCTCTTTTTTGATTTAATTTGAATATCTAAGTGGGTTATACTCTTGGAATATCTCAACCATTGGGAAACTTTGATGGTTGGAAAGGAATGCCTTGCCAATGGGCCATACCAGGTTAACTGAACTTTCATTCTTTCTGGATTCCTACATTTTTCTTTTCAATGAAAATACAAAGAAACAGGATAACATTTTCATGCCCAAATGTAAGACATTCCTCATTCCTCCATTTCAAATTGGTTTTTGTATGAGATTGGCTAGAAAACAGATTGAATTTTCAGGTAATACACTTCCCTAAACCACACATTTTCTATTTTTCATTTATGGCAAAAGTCAGCTTTCTGTGAGTGTGTGTGTGTGAGTGTATGTGAGTGTGTGTGTGTGTGTGTGTGTGTGCATGTACACGGGAGTGTTTATTTTTGAATTGGTGTCCGTCCACTATCTTCCTTTTAAACACCACCTTAACTGTGGTTTTTTCTGCCATAGGCCATGGCAAAGGTCTGAAGGGGCAAGTTTCTTTGAGCTCAAGACTGATGTTAAGATTTACATCAAAGTTATTTTTCTTTTTTTAGCTTTTCCTCTTGTAAATTAGCAGTTATCACAATTGCATTAGAAAGCATATATTTTAATTTCCTCAAATGACTCTTACTCTTTCTCAGTGCACCTGGTTTAATTACTTATGGTAGGCTGATAATTGGGTATAATTATCACAAAGACTAAAAGTTGTAGAGTGGATACAGGAGTCATTTGACCTGTAAATTGGGCCTTGAATTTAGGAGATATTATTAGAATGTTTTGTTTTAACATAAGTGTATTTGAGGCCACATGTCCTTTTTTAAGCTCACCAAATTTCTAGAATAGTTAAGCATTAGAGAAGGGGCAGCTTGGCTTGGCCTATTTCTGGTTGTATGGAGTAGCGAGAAGGTGAAAAGGAAGACAAAACTGTAAGAGTTCCATGTTTTAATAACCTTGGAACTGGTGTTTCCAGAATTGTCTAGTTATATTTTTAGCCACTGTGTTAATGTCTATATTATTGAACACAAAAATATTTACTGTAAACAGAAAACCATATTCAAAAGTCATTCTTTCTCCTCTTGTCTACTCTCAAGGCAGTTTCAGAGGCTGTGTCTAGAACTTAAGTCATGCCATTCTCTCTTCAGAACTTTGCAACAACTTCCTGTTTGATTCAGATAAAAAGCAAACATCCCTATGATGGCCTAAAAGCTTTCTCTCCTCCCCCCTCCCACGCACCCCACACCCCCTGGCTTCATTGCTTCCTCCCTTTCCCTTCACTGTCTCAGCACTACCTTAATATTACCTGAACACATCAGGTACTTTTTCATCTTTAGACCCTCGTTTTAGTTTTCCTGGGCCTAGAAGACTTTTCCCCAGCAGCACAAGAGTACTTCAAAAAGTTCATGGAAAAATTTATATTATCATTTCATTGTTTTTCCATGAATTTCTTGAAGTATTTTCGTATCTGCTTATCCAACTCTTCATCCCCTTCTTCAAGTTTCCGTTCAAGTATCACCTTCACATGTGGCCCTCCCTGACCACCTATTTAATTTACTCCGCACCCAGACTCCTGACGGCCTCCTTAACTGGCCTTCGTATTTAAAAATAGCACTTACCAGCTTCCAAAATGTTATAAAATTTACCTATTTGTTATGTTTATTGTTTGTTTCTTTCTACAGTGTAAGCTCATGAGGACGAGGATCTTTGGTTTATCCACTGTACCTCAAAAAGGCCTTAAATGGTGATGACACCTTGTGAGTGCTCAGTATAAATGAGCTGAATGAATCAGCACAGCCAGCCTCCCACCCCTAACCACGCTGCTCTCTCTCCGTCTTTTTCCTGTCTGTCTGTCTCTTTCTCATGTACACGTATACTAACATCCACACTAACTCAAAAACATAACTCCTCAACCGTTCAATATCTCAGACACTGATTAAATGAATATATAGCTAGAAGTGTCAAATGGACATTTAGCTTTGTACAGCTCCTGGTGACTACAGAGAGTCTATTGGAAATAAATGAAAACCAATAAAATGAGAATAAGCAAAGGCTACTTCTTCAGAGCTTTCTATAGCAAGGGAGTCAGCCACCATCACTTGCATTTTACCAGAGACTCAATGGCAGGCAGAGAAATAGAGAAGCTTCATAGTGAATAAAAAGGAAAGTTTTGGGTTTGCCCTGTTTGGAGGCTGTTGGCAGAGAGAAGCTGTAGGCAGGCCAACTAAAGTGGGGCATCCTCTAAGATTCATTAGGGGCCCATACTGATTTTCTCTGGTTGGGCATATGATGGAAGCAGGGACAGAAATTAGAGAAGCTAGGCCGAGCCTGTGGCGCACTTGGGAGAGTGCGGCACTGGGAGCGCGGCGACGCTCCTGCCGCGGGTTCGGATCCTATATAGGGTGGCCAGTACACTCACTGGCTGAGTGCCGGTCACAAAAAAGACAAAAAAAAAAAAAAAAAAAAGAAAAGAAAAAAGAAATTAGAGAAGCTTTCCATTATTAATTAAGTTCCAGGCATTTTGATCCCACTGTTAATGTTTGGTTTCTTGGATCGTTGCTAGAGATAGCAGTCTGATTTCCTGTGAGCTTGGCCTGTAGTATAGATATTAGGCTGGCTTCCTGGGCTGGTTAATGTAGATAATGGATTAATTTCCCTGGCTAGTGATGCAGGTTGTGAGTGAGAGTTCTGTTTTATATATGACCTAGCCATTGTCTATTTGTATATTCAATCTCTCAAAATAAATGAACACACAGAGCAGCTTTTCAAAGGTGGATAAGCAGTACATATCTACACACCTATTAATAAAATTCGATTAATGATCTCTAAATAGTTTTTCCTAACAACTACCATTACTTTGACAAATCCTCTTGACTTCCAGAATTTCAGTGAATTACTTACAAGCTGAAAAAATTTTTAAAATATTATACATGCAGTCCATTTTGGGCACCACTGAGATTCTTCTCATTTGTTTATAAAAATTGGAAAGTGTAAGCTAGTCAGATATATTTGGGGATGCTGTAACAATTCACTGATCATAACAGGCAATGGGCTAAGATCAGTATTCATTGGCTTCTACCATCCATTCTTACTTTGCTCCAATCTGGTTTCCACGCTGCAAATAGCAATACATGTAAAATCTAGAGAGAAGACAAATCTTAATAGAACATCATCTTACTCAGTCACTTCACTGACTTCTTACTGTTGTGAAGGTAAAGTATGAAATTGTTAACATGGGCAAAAAGACCCTTGATGGCTTGACCTTCCCCACCTCTTCAGCTTTCCTCATCCCCAAACCCTCGTTTTGCTCTCCAGTCTCTCTGGTAACAGCTCCTTGGGCTGGCTGTGTTCCCTCTTACTACACAGCATTTCCCTGCGCTTTCTCTCAGCCCAAACCTTTTTCCTCATCTTGCCCTTTCCATCGTTTTCATTATTTGACTTATTCAAATGATTTAGATGTCAGCTCAGGCTTCAACTCTTTCACTAGCATCATTTCTCCCCTTTATCACCATCATAGCATTATGTATATTTGAGTCCTAACACTTACCAGTCATTATTAAGAATCAAACAAATAAATGTTATGTCTGTCTTCTCCACTAGATGGAAGCTTTGGGAAGAAGGATACCATTTTATTTTCGACACTATTTTGACCTCTGTGCCTAGCACAGTGCCTGACAAATAATAAACAATAAATGTTTGTTGAATGAAGGAATCAATGAAGAAGTGTTAAGAATACACAAATGAGTAAAATAGGTCAGCGGTCTGAAGGAGTTCACTGTCTAGACAGGAGTTAACATAAATCATAAATAAATAGTGCATAATAATCTACAAAGTACAGTGAAATAATCATAGAGGAGGAACAATTAAATACATGATTTTAAGGCCATCTTCTAAAAAAGGGTGATTCTTGACTGAGATTTAGAATAGGAATTTTTTATTTGTTAAGAAAAAAGTGAAAATCCATAACACTCTCTTAGCTTTGATGTCTGTAACATAGATCTTAAATATAAAATAATTTTTTGTAATTTTGGGGTCAGCAACTATTCTTGATTATCCACTATAGTGCTCCTTTGTTCAGTGGTTATAATGATTTATGGCTGAGTAATAAACTACATAAAATATTTTGAAAAGAAATAATAACATCACTTTTGAAAAGGATTAAGCAGCTATTTCTTTTTACTATTCTTAGTGTAAATTAAAAGGAAGGAAAAGAAAAAAAAACTTTCCATAATGCTAATAAATCAAGTTATTCAAAGTTATTCTTTGATGGATAGAGAAATATTGAATTAGGCAAACTGAGATCTGAAAACTAAGAAAAGTTTGGTTGTAAGGGCTTTATTTGGAGGATTTTCTTACAGCTTTTGGTTACCCTTGCTGTTCTCAGTTCAAGAGGAAAAAACAACACCCTGAAAGTCACTACTGAAAATATAATCTTTCCTTATTTCTAAAATTTTTCCTCTTTGAAGAACTGTATATATGTTTGTTTATTTATTTTTATTTATATATTTTTTTAAAAGATGACTGGTAAGGGGTTCTTAACCCTTGACTTGGTGTTGTCAGCACCACGCTCACCCAGTGAGCTAACCAGCCATCCCTATATAGGGACCTGAACCCGTGGCTTTGATGTTATCAGCACCGCACTTTCTCAAGCGAGCCATGTGCCGGCCCCCAGAACTATATATTTAAAAGGCAACAGTCTCTACTCTTAAATAGTCTTCCCTTCTTAAGTGGTAGCATTTGTGACAAAGATTCACTTCCCTGAAATGTTAAATATTTTAATAAATATATCCAAAGCTTTTAAGAATCCAAAGCTTTTAAGTTGCTTTAGGCAACTCTACACAAAAATAACATCCTTTATCTAACACATGGTATCTCCTCTTATATTGTATGAGCATTAAAAGAAATACATTTCCTGACCCACAGACTTGTTCCTGAGGGAAAACAACAATAAAAAATACTTTAATATCACAGTGGTGATCTATTTCCATTTACTGTATTTTAAAACACATCTGAGGAGACATACAATTTAATGAGTTCCTTTAAAATATTTATAGGCTAGTTAAAATATATTCCCAATCATGTCTAAGTATTCAGCAATTTTTTCAGTAGTTTTACCTGATTAAATTTCAGCTGGGTTTTGCCAGACAGAGTAGTATTTGCAACCTAACCGGAATAACTGGGGCAGATATTGAAACACAGCTAGACTGAACAGAACTGACATTAAAGATCTTTTAAAAGTTTATATTTCTAATATTACTGTCATGGAAATGGGAGAAGGGATGATGGCAATGCCTTTAACAAAACAGCCCAGCAGTCCTCTCTCTGAGTGCTAATCAAGAGCTAATGCATTGAAAACTTTAAGCCCTGTGAGTTTGTGCTTTTTTTTTTTCCTTTCATACCTAGTCAAATATTAGCCCTAACCAGCTTTTGGTGTTCTCATAAATGTCACTCTATTTGCAGGGAGGAAAAAACAGAAACAAAAAGCAAAAAGTAAATCTTGCCATTTAATTTCAATATAACTAAGTTTGACTAGGGTATATGTTGATCAAAAGACAGTATAGTGCAAAAGCTTTCTATAGGGATACATTTTTGAATGGAAGACTAATGCCACAGTCTTGCTTTTTAGCTCTGTCTAGGAGCTAGATTAGGAGGCTGTGTGTGTCTTCTCCCATTCCCTGTGAAAATGTTCTATTGATATATTGTAAGGAAGCTATATCTATATCTAAATTTAAATCTATCTATCAAGTGTTTTAATTGTCACATTCATTTCCGCTGTACCTGTTGTTGATCAGGCAACACCCTGAAGGTCACTATGCAGAATGATGAATTTCTACATTTTCTCACAGCTATTATTATTGACTTATGGAATGTTTAGTTTCAAAAACATACACTTATTCATCCAAAGAAGTGCCATTTTTGGTGTTTAATTGCTATGACACATGTCTACTTGCTAAGTGACCTGATTTTGCTTGCTTGTTTGTTTGGTTTGGTTTGTTTTTTTTAAAAAAATCTCATTGAGTAAGAACACCCACACAGCTGGTTGACTTGACTTCCTGCCTAGGTCCATAGTAAAACTTTTCTTACAGTTCTCTATGAACATTAGGTGTCACCATAGGGCAGTCTACTTCAATTATCGCCAGCATGCCATTTCTTAAATTAGTATAAAGTCATCATAATTCTAATTTTTGCTTTCTTGATTAGTAACCTTCTACAATAGTCTCCTTGTTAATTTCTCATCCTTTCTTTTCTCCTTTTATATTTCATAGTGTCAACTATGAAGTCAGAGGCAGAGTCAAACTACTTGGGACTAATTTTCTTTTAGACATGTATTTGGTTGATTACTGTCAAAGATTAACGGGAACGATCAGAAAGACGAGGGAAACTATTTCCTTAGCTGTGATGATATGTTTTTTGTGATTCATTAAAACATTTTTGCTAGGTATACATTAAGTATACATATTACAGTATTCTTTAAATTTTAGTTTTAAATCAAAATTAACTGTGCACATAGTTAAAAATATAATAATTCTAAAAGGCATATTATAAAAAATGAGTCCCATTACCCATTCTTCTAATTTCTGCTCTGCAGATTTCAGACCAATGGCATTCACATACAAAGATCTAAATAATGTGCATATAACTTTACTCTTTGATTGTTTTATTTTAGATACAATTAATGATCAAAGAAAATAATTTAACTCATTCACATTCCCTTCTCCACTATAACCCGTCTCTATATTTCCCTTTTCATTGTGGTTTTCATTGAATCACAATTTAGAGCTGAGCCACATTTGCTCTATGTTATATACTTTTTTGTAGAAAATTATATTGTCCCTGGAAGTAATGTTTCTTTTTTATTTCTTTATTTGCTCAGTTCTATGTAATTGTCACCATTTCATTCCCAAATTTCTAATGTTAAGTAAAAAGTTATTCTTGTTACAATCAAATACATCAATTTTTAGTTCAGAAATTTATTTTTTAACAGCTTTATTGTGATACAACTCACATACAATACAGATCGCCCATTTAAAGTGCATGATTCAATGGCTTTGACAATATTCACACATATGTGTTCCATTACCACAGTCTATTTTAGAACATTTTCATCATCCCCGAAATGAAACTCAACTACCCTCCCCCCAGCCCTAGGCAACTTCTTATCTGTTTTCTGTCTCTAAATGACTATTCTGGACATTTCATATATTTTGAGTAATACAATATGTGGTCCTTTGTGACTTGCTTCCTGTAAGGTTAATAGTAATGTCCCTCCTTTCATTTCTGATATTAATTTTTGTGTTTTCCTCCTCTTTTTATTGTATGTATTTATGGGATAAATTGTGATGTTTTGATATATGTATACATTGTGAATTGATTAAGTCAAGCTAATTAACATATCCATCACCTTATTAATCCTTTTTGTGGTGAGAACATTGAAAATCTACTCTTTTGGCAGCTTTGAAATACATAATACCTTATTTTTAACTATAGTCACCATGCTGTGCATAATAGATCACTAATTTTTTTTCCACCTAAGTGAAGCTTCATCACCTTTGACTAATGTTTACCCTTTCCCCATACCACCCCCAGCCTTTAGTAACCAGCATCCTACTCTACTTCTGTGACTTTGACTTTTTTGGATTCCACATGTAAGTTAGATCGTGTTGTATTTGTCTTTCTATGCCTACCTTATTTCACTTGGCACATTGTCCTCAGGGTTTATCCATGTTGTCACAAATGACAGAATTTCCTTCTTTTTAAAGGCTCTATTGATCTAACTAAAGGTTTACTAAGTTTTTGATCTTTTTAAAAAAACATTTTTTTTCTCTAATTCTGTTGTTTTTTTACTCTCTGCTTTTTTTGTTTGTTTTTAAATTTGGCTGTAATCTTTATTATTTCCTTTTTTCTGCTAGCTTTGAGTTTAGTTTGCTATAATTTTTTCTAATTTTTTAAGGTTTAATTTACATTATTCATTTGGGATGATTCTTTTTTTCAATGTAGGAAGCATTTACAACCATAAATTAATCTCTGAGCATTCTTTTGCTGAATCCCATAAGTTTCAGTATATTGTACTTTTGATTTATTCACCTCCAAGTATTTTCTAATTTGCTTTATGATTTCTTTTTTGAACCACTGGCTTTTTAATAGTATGTTATTTAATATCCACATATTTATAAATTTCTTAATTTTTTTCTGTTATTGAGATCTAGAGGCATTCCATTGTGTTTGGAGAAGATTCTTTGTATGATTTCAATCTTTTAAAATTTATTGACGTGTTTTGTGGCCTATAATTTGGCTTGTGGTATAGACTGTTCTATGTGTACTTAAGAGGAATGTGTATTCTGTTGCCATTGGGTGGAGTGCTTTGTATATGCCTGTTAGATGTTATTGGTGTATAGTGTTGTTGAAGTCCTGTATTTCTTTTTTGGTCTTCTATCTAGTTGTTCTGTATGTTATTAAAATGTGGTCTTGAAATATCCAATTATTTTTTAAGAACTGTCTATCTCTTTTTTCAAGTGTGAAGTTTTGTTCCATATATTTTGAGGAAAATATGTTAAGTATGTGTGTGTGTGTGTAATTGTTATATCTTCTTGATTTATTGAGCCTTTTATCAATAAATAACGTCCTTTGTGTCTTGTAGCAATTTTTAACCTAAAGTCTTTTTGGTCTGGTATTAGTATAGGTACCCTAGCTCTTTTTTTTTTTTACTATTTGCATGGAATGTATTTTTCTGTTCTTGTCCTTTCAACCTACTTGATTCTTTGAATTTTAAGTCTCTTGTAGACATCACATAGATGGATTATGTTTTTTTAATTATTCTTCTAATCTCTGCCTTTTAAATGGAGACTTTACTTTTAAAAGTACTGATAAGAAAGGACTTATTTTTGCATTTTTCTTTTTTCTTTTTCTTTTTCTTAATTTTATTTTGTCGATATACATTGTGGCTGATTATTGCTCCCCATCACCAAAACCTCCCTCCCTTCTCCCTCCCCCCCTCCCCCCCAACAATGTCCTTTCTGTTTGCTTGTCATATCAACTTCAAATAATTGTAGTTGTTATATCTTCTTCCCCACCCCCCCGGTTTGCGTGTGTGTGTGTGTGTGTGTGTGTGTGTGTGTGTGTGTGAATTTATATATTAATTTTTAGCTCCCACCAATAAGTGAGAACATGTGGTATTTCTCTTTCTGTGCCTGACTTGTTTCACTTAATATAATTCTCTCAAGGTCCATCCATGTTGTTGCAAATGGCAGTATTTCATTCGTTTTTATAGCTGAGTAGTATTCCATTGTGTAGATGTACCACATTTTCCATATCCACTCATCTGATGATGGACATTTGGGCTGGTTCCAACTCTTGGCTATTGTAAAGAGTGCTGCGATAAACATTGGGAAACAGGTATACCTTCGACTTGATGATTTCCATTCCTCTGGGTATATTCCCAACAGTGGGATAGCTGGGTCGTATGGTAGATCTATCTGCAATTGTTTGAGGAACCTCCATACCATTTTCCATAGAGGCTGCACCATTTTGCAGTCCCACCAACAATGTATGAGAGTTCCTTTTTCTCCGCAGCCTCGCCAGCATTTATCGTTCATAGTCTTTTGGATTTTAGCCATCCTAACTGGGGTTAGATGGTATCTCAATGTGGTTTTGATTTGCATTTCCCGGATGCTGAGTGATGTTGAGCACTTTTTCATATGTCTGTTAGCCATTTGTATATCTTCCTTAGAGAAATGCCTACTTAGCTCTTTTGCCCATTTTTTAATTGGGTTGCTTGTTTTCTTCTTGTACAGTTGTTTAAGATCCTTATATATTCTGGATATTAATCCTTTGTCAGATATATATTTTGCAAATATTTTCTCCCACTCTGTTGGTTGTCTTTTAACTCTTTTAATTGTTTCTTTTGCTGTGCAGAAGCTTTTTAGTTTGATATAATCCCATTTGTTTATTTTTCCTTTGGTTGCCCATGCTTTTGGGGTCGTATTCATGAAGTCTGTGCCCAGTCCTATTTCCTGAAGTGTTTCTCCTATGTTTTCTTTAAGAAGTTTTATTGTTTCAGGGTGTATATTTAAATCCTTAATCCATTTTGAGTTGATTTTAGTATACGGCGAGAGGTATGGATCTAGTTTCATTCTCCTGCATATGGATATCCAGTTATCCCAGCACCATTTGCTGAAGAGGCAGTCCCTTCGCCACTGAATAGGCTTGGTGCCTTTGTCAAAGATCAGCTGACAGTAAGTGTGTGGGTTGATTTCTGGATTCTCTATTCTATTCCATTGGTCAGTGTGTCTGTTTTTATGCCAGTACCATACTGTTTTGGTTATTATAGCTTTGTAGTATAGCTTAAAGTCAGGTAGTGTTATGCCTCCAGCTTTATTTTTCTTGCTCAGCATTGCTTTGGCTATGCGTGGTCTTTTATTGTTCCATATAAATGTCTGGATAGTTTTTTCCATTTCTGAGAAAAATGTCTTTGGAATTTTGATGGGGATTGCATTGAATTTGTATATCACTTTGGGTAGTATGGACATTTTCACTATGTTGATTCTTCCAATCCAAGAGCATGGGATATCTTTCCATCTTCTTGTGTCCTCTCTAATTTCTCTCAGCAGTGGTTTGTAGTTCTCATTATAGAGATTTTTCACCTCCTTGGTTAACTCAATTCCTAAGTATTTTATTTTTTTGGTGGCTATTGTAAATGGGCAGGCTTTCTTGATTTCTCTTTCTGCATGTTCACTATTAGAGAAAAGAAATGCTACTGATTTTTGTGTGTTGATTTTGTATCCTGCTACTGTGCTGAAATCATTTATCAATTCCAGCAGTTTTTTTGTAGAGGTTTTAGGCTGTTCGATATATAGGATCATGTCATCTGCAAACAGGGACAGTTTGACTTCATCTTTTCCAATCTGAATGCCCTTTATTTCCTTCTCTTCTCTGATTGCTCTGGCTAGTACTTCCAACACTATGTTGAATAGGAGTGGTGAGAGTGGGCATCCTTGTCTAGTTCCTGTTCTTAAAGGAAAAGCTTTCAGCTTTTCCCCATTCAGGATGATATTGGCTGTGGGTTTGGCATATATGGCTTTAATTATGTTGAGATACTTTCCCTCTATACCTAACTTATAGAGGGTCTTTGTCATGAATGAGTGCTGAACTTTATCAAATGCTTTTTCAGCATCTATAGAGATGATCATATGGTCCTTGTGTTTGAGTTTATTAATATGGTGTATCACATTTATTGATTTGCGTATGTTGAACCAACTTTGCATCCCTGGGATGAATCCCACTTGATCGTGATGAATAATTTTACGTATGTGTTGCTGTATTCTGTTTGCTTGTAATTTAGTGAGGATTTTTGCATCTATATTCATCAAGGATATCGGCCTGTAGTTTTCTTTTTTGGTTATATCTTTACCTGGTTTTGGTATCAGGATGATATTTGCTTCATAGAATGAGTTTGGGAGATTTGCGTCCGTTTCAATCTTTTGGAATAGTTTGTAAAGAATCGGTGTCAATTCCTCTTTGAATGTTTGGTAAAATTCTGCTGTGAATCCATCTGGTCCTGGGCTTTTCTTTGTTGGGAGCCTTCTGATAACAGCTTCAATCTCCTTTATTGTTATTGGTCTGTTCAAATTTTCTACGTCTTCACGGGTCAGTTTTGGGAGCTTGTGTGTGTCCAGAAATTTATCCATTTCCTCCAGATTTTCAAATTTGTTGGCGTATAGTTGTTTATAGTAGTCTCGAATGATTCCTTGTATTTCAGATGAATCAGTTGTAATATCGCCTTTTTCATTTCTAATTTTTGTTATTTGAGTCTTCTCTCTTCTTTTTTTTGTTAGCCATGCTAATGGTTTGTCAATTTTATTTATCTTTTCAAAAAACCAACTTTTTGATTCGTTGATCTTTTGAATTGTTTTTTGGTTCTCAATTTCATTCAGTTCTGCTCTGATCTTAATGATTTCTTTCCGTCTGCTAACTTTAGGTTTGGATTGTTCTTGTTTTTCTAGTTCTTTAAGGTGAAGTGTTAGGTTGTTCACTTGCCATCTTTCTATTCTTCTGAAGTGAGCGTTTAATGCAATAAATTTTCCCCTCAATACTGCCTTTGCAGTATCCCACAGGTTTTGGTATGATGTATCATTGTTTTCATTAGTTTCAAGAAATTTTTTGATTTCCTGCTTGATTTCTTCTTGGACCCATATGTCATAAGTAGAATGCTGTTTAATTTCCATGTGTTTGTATAGTTTCCAGAGTTTCGTTTGTTATTAATTTCTAGTTTTAATCCATTGTGGTCTGAGAAGATACATGGGATAATTGCAATTTTTTTGAATTTATTGAGACTTGATTTGTGACCTAATATGTGATCTATCCTGGAGAATGATCCATGTGCTGCTCAGAAGAATGAATATTCTGAGGTTGTTGGGTGGAATGTTCTGTAGATATCTGCCAATTCCAATTGGTCTAGAGTATTGTTTAGATCTTGTGTTTCTCTACTGATTCTTTGCCTCGATGATCTGTCTAATATTGACAGTGGGGTGTTCAGGTCCCCTGCTATTATGGTATTAGTGTCTATTTCCTTCTTTAGGTCTAATAGAGTTTGTTTTATAAATCTGGCTGCTCCAACATTGGGTGCATACATATTTATGATTGTTATGTCTTCTTGATGGATCAGTCCTTTTATCATTAAGTAGTGTCCCTCATTGTCTCTTTTTATGGTTTTTAGTTTAAAGTCTATTTTGTCTGATATAAGAATAGCTACTCCAGCTCGTTTTTCTTTTCTGTTTGCATGGTAAATCTTTTTCCATTCTTTCACTCTTAGTCTATGTGAATCTTTATGGGTGAGGTGGGTCTCTTGTAGGCAGCATATAGTTGGGTCCTGCTTTTTGATCCAGTCGGCCAGTCTGTGTCTTTTAATTGGGGAATTTAAGCCTTTAACATTAAGAGTTGTTATTGAAAGGTGTTGATTTATTCCTAGCATTTTATTGGTTGTTTGGTTGTCTTAGGTGTCTTTTGTTCCTTGCTTTCTGATTTACTGTTTGGTTTCTGTGTTTGTTGGTTCCTTAGGTTGTAGATAGTGTTTTTGTTAGCTTGTTTTCTCTTCATCAATGCCATTTTTATTATACTAGCGGGTTTAGATATTTCTTGGGTTTTTATGGTAGTGGTAGTTATTTTTCAGGAACCAAACCCAGTACTCCCTTGAGGATTTCTTGTAAGGGTGGTCTTGTGGTAGTGAACTCCCACAGTTTTTGTTTGTCTGAGAAATATACTATTTGCCCCTCATTTCGGAAGGATAGCCTTGCAAGGTAGAGTATTCTTGGCTGGCAATCTTTGTCTTTTAGTATTTTGAAAATATCATCCCATTCCTTTCTAGCTTTTAGGGTTTGTGATGAAAAGTCTGATGTTAACCTGATTGGGGCTCCCTTATAGGTGATTTGACGCTTCTCTCTTGCAGCTTTTAAGATTCTCTCTTTATCTCTGAGTTTTGCCAATTTGACTATGACATGTCTTGGAGAAGGTCTTTTGGGGTTGAATACATTTGGAGATCATTGAGCTTCCTGGATCTGAAGATCTGTGATTTTTCCTATACCTGGGAAGTTTTCTGCCACTATTTTGTTGAATATGTTTTCAATGGAGTCTCCATTTTCCTCCCTTTCTGGAATACCCATGACTCGGATATTTGATTGCTTATGGTTGTCTGATATCTCTCTCAGATTTTCTTCAATGTCCTTGATTCCTTTTTCTTTCTTTTTGTCTGCTTGTGTTATTTCAAACAGCCCATCTTCAAGTTCAGAGGTTCTCTCTTCAACTTCGACAAGCCTGCTGGTTAACCTCTCCGTTGTGTTTTTTATTTCGTTGAATAACTTCTTCAGTTCAGCAAGTTCTGCTACATCTTTTTTCAGGACATTGATTTCCTTGTACATTTCCTCTTTCAGATCCTGTATACTTTTCCTCATTTCATCATGATATCTAGCTGAGTTTTCTTGTATCTCATTCAGTTTCCTTAGAATTATCACTCGAAATTCCTTGTCAGTCATTTCAAGGGCTTCTTGTTCTATAGGATCTAGAGTTTGAGATTTATTAACTTTTGGTGGTATACTTTCTTGATTTTTTGTATTTCTGGTATCTTTTTTTTGGTGTTTATTCATTGTGGTCGGGGGTTTCACAGTTCACCGGTTTGAGACTAATGACTAACTAGGATGTTGCTGTGCTTGCCAATTTCGTATGGCTCCCTCCGTGACTGCTCAGTTGGCCTCTAGTGCCTTGTGTGTGTGGTTGTCTCGGGTCTTGGGCTTCTCCGGGGAGCCACCTTTCTGGTCAGCTTGGACTCTGCTGGGCTGGTGGATCACGTACCACAGGGTGTGTGATCTCTGTTGAGCTTTCACTTCCTGTGCAGGACTTCTCCCTGTTCCGTGTGCTCTGGCCCAGGCTGTTAGATCGTGCAGTGGCAACCCCACTGGGTATGTGGTTTCTGTCGAGTCTCCCCCTCCCTGGCCGCACGTCTCCCCACTCTGTGCACACTGTGCTGGGCTAGGGCATGTCTTCTGCACCCCTCGTCTATCAGCTGGGCCTTCAAGACCCTGCTCGGCACCGCCTCGCCCAGGAAGTCTACCAGGTTTATGCTGGGCACAGACGACTGGTCTCTCTGGGTGCCTTTGTAGCACTATGTAGATCTTTCTCGGGTCTTGTTCACCTTTGTATCCCCCCAGTATAAACCGAGTCTAGCGCCCACCTGCAGCCTGGTCTCCGGCCGGTTCAAGCAGACCTGGGAACTCTCCTACCACACTATTCCCAACCAGACATTCGTTAGGCTTTTTTCCAAACTGGTGGCCGCAGAGATGGTATCTGCCTCCCAGTAACAGGGAGTTTACCTGGGGCCGGTGTCCAGGGTATGGTGGAGTGACAGTCGGCCCGCCCGTACTTCCTTGCCGTCCCGACACTGGCCCAGGACACCCCCTCCACCAGCCCCGCCAGAGAACCGCGGAGGGAGTGGGAGTGGGGGCCCCGTGCCAGGCCAAGCAAGTGGGTGGGCTCAGTGATGGCCGAGCAGGGCGGAGCTGCCCGCACCTGGGAAAATGGAGGCAGCACCGGGCAGTGAGTGGCCTGGTGGTGCAGGCGGGAGCCGTGTGGGCATCCACCCCCCGAACAGAGCTGTGCCAGGGATCACTCACAGTGCTGTGCCAGGTCGGGTGCTCGCTCTCTGTCTCTGGTTTGCCGCCTTTCCCAGTTCTCGGCCGCTGCCGCCTCGGGCTGTTCAGTCGCGGCGCAGCTCGGGCGCTCCCAGGAATCTTCTTTAATGCTGGTCTGAAACCTCGAATCCTGAATAGGGCAGCTGGCCGCCTTCAGCGTGGCCCCGGCCTCCGGGATCCTGGCTGCATCCACAGCAGCCCTGGCGCCGTGTTCCCTGTTTCGAGACTCGCTTTTGCAGCTAAGAATCAGTTCTTTTCCTGCTCCACACTTCAAAGCTGTTGCCTGTAAATGAGGCAGCCTCTCCTGCCGGGGGCAAAGTGGCGGTCACCCCCCACGACCAGTCAGCAGCAGCAGTCCTCCCTTAAGAGATGGCGAGAGGAAGGTCCACAAGATTCCCGGCTGCCTGAGGCCCAGTGGCCACCTTTTCCACCTCAGCTACTCCGCGCCAGCCGCCGCAGCCGCCGCCATCTTGAAAAGCCTGCATTTTTCTATATACCTTTTTTGTTCCTGATTACTTCATTATTGTTTTATTTTGTTTAATTGTTTCTTTTTGCAGAATACCATTTTGATTCCCTTCTCAGTTCCTCTCATGAAGATTTTTGATTTATATTCTTTGTGGTTACCTTTGGGATTATAATTATTAGCATCTAAAATTTATAACTACCTACTATGAAATTATACCAGCTTAGCTTCAATGGTATACAAAAACTCTGCTCTTATCCATCTCCATTCCTCCCATTTTAAATTGCTATTTTCACAAATTATATCACTATATGTTGTGTACCTATTGACATAATTATTTAATTGTGTTAACTATTAGATTTTGTTTTATAATGATTGTTTTGTGAATTTTTCTTTAAAATCATATAATAAGCATAAAGAATTACAAACCGAAAATACAATAATACTGCCTTTTATATTTATGTACTTAGTTATCTTTACCTGTGTTCTTTATTTCTTCCTATGGCTTCAAGTTATTGCCTAGCATCTTTTTATTTTATCCTGAAAGTCTCTTTTTAGCATTTTTTTTTTTTTTGTAGAATAGGTCTGCTAGCAATGATCCCCTTCAGCTTTTGCTTTTCTGGGATTGTGTTACTTTTTCCCTCCATTTTGAAGTATAGTTATGCCAAATATATAATTATTGGTTGACAGTTTTTTGTTTTATTTCAGCTTGTTAAATATATTATCTCACTGCCTTTTGGCTTCCATAGCTACTGATGAAAATGAACTGTTAATCTTGAATATTCCCTTGCATGTGATGATTTGTTTATTGCTGCTTTCAAGATTCTCTCTTTGCCTTTGTCTTTTAACAGTGATTATGATGTGTTTCTGTGTGGATCTCTGAGTTTATACTACTTGAAATTTGTTAAGCTTCTTGGATGTGTAGATTCATGACTTTCATCAAATCTAAGAAGTTTTCAGAAATTATCTCTTCAAATAGTCTTCCTCCCCCCTTCTCTCTCTCTTTTCTTTCTGGGACTCCCATTATGCATATGTTGGTGTGCTTGATGGTGTCCCAAAATGTGTCAGGCTCTGTTGTTTTTTTTTCACTCTTTTGTCTTCTGACACTTCATACTGGTAATTTAATTGACCTATGTTCAAGTTTTCTGGGGTGTTTTCCTTTGCTTGCTCAAATCTGCTTTTGAACTCCTGTAATGAATTTTTCATTTCAGTTACTGTATTTTTCAGCTCTGGAATTTCTATTTGGTTCCTTTTTCTAATTTCTATCTCTGTATTGATTCTCTATTTGTTGAGATTTTGCTCTTTTGTTTTTCTTTAGCTGTTTGTCAATGATTTTCGTTACCTATTTGAGTACATCTAGGACAGCCATTGCAAGACCAACATCCATGTTTCCTCAGGGAAAGTTTCTTTCTTCTCTGTCCAGTAAGTCAAATGTCTGTCTTTCCTCTGTTAATGGCAGTTTCTGTTAATTATCTTTCTTATTTTTATGTTTATAAATGAGTCATACTTTCTTGTTCCTTGGTTTGCCATATAGTATTTTGTTAAAACTGAATATATTTACTATTATGATATGGTAACTCCGGAAATCAGTCTTCCTTATTCTGTATTTGTCATTTGTGCTTGCTATGGGATTGTAGTTTTTTGTTTGTTTGGTGACTTTTATAAACTATTTTTGTAAAGATTATATTCCTTGTCATGTGTGGTCTCTGAAGTCTCTTTTCCTTAGTTTAGTGGTCAGCTATTGGTTTGATAGCTGAGATTTCCTTAAATTCCTAGAGCTGAAAGCAAAAATGAAAACAAACAAAAACAACAACAATAATAAAGAAAAAAAATAAAGCCCTCTCCAGGTTTTTCCTTATTGGTTCTTTCTTGGGGAATTCCCTCAACACTTAGCCAGGCCATTTAAAACTCTGTCTTAGCTTTCACTTTTTGTTTTGCACTTAGCTTAAAGGCCAGCCACAGGTGAAAGTGTATGCTTCTCGCAGGTCTTTTCAGAGCATGCATCTTGCCATGTGTATGAACATGGCTTTATAAATTCCCAAGTACATGTGGAAGCTTTTAAAGCCGTTATTCCCCAAAGCATCACACTTCCTGGCTTTTCCTCACAGCCTTCTAACATTGTTTGCCACAATTGTTATTTTATGCTCTGGGCAGAGGTGATCATTTATTGTCTGTTCAGTTTTTTTGAGGAACATGCTTCAGAGACATGAAACAAAGGCAAACATCTTGCATCGTTCCTTCAGGAACCCACAGACAGGTTAAAGCAGACAAACACAATTTCTTGGGAACAAAGTTTACTCTGCCCCTTTTGGAAACAGGTAACCACACCAGGAATGTGGGCTGCCCTTTTTAAGACTGCCAACATTCTGGAGGGTCAGGTGGGACAAAGATAAGTTAAACACCAAAAACTTCTCCTACTATATTTCAATGGCCTTTCTCCTTGTTAAACATTTATTTGTTTGCTGCAAACTTTTGACCGTCTTCCAGAGTTCCTATAAAAGGTTGATTCTAACAGATAACCCAGTTTTTCAGTTGTTCTGTTCAAAGGAAAACCCCTGAAGTTGTTTGTTGTGCTACTTTTGTTGGCCTCATTCATGCCATGTTTTATATCTTATCTTGTTAAGCATTTTCTAATTAAATTTGCAAAGCTCTGACATATGGAAATCTCTAAACTGTTAAATTAATATAAAAATTTATCCTCTGGAGATGGGATCCCTGAAGGACTTACAAAAGCAAACACAATTTATTCTGGAGAAATATGCCCTTCACCCTAGCTGCACAGGATCACTCTACATAAAGTCCCACTGAAGGTTAGCACAAAATTGGAAGTAAATAAACACATGAAGAAAAAGTCATCATAAAAAAGATTCAGAAGACTAAACTACAAGATCTGACAATCATTATCTTAAAACAATAGAAATATTATTTGATAGTTTTTTATTATTTTCAATTGACAAATAACAACTGTGTCTATTTCTGGGGTACACTGTAGTGTTTTGGTTTGTGCATACATTATAGAAAGATTCAATCAAGCTATTTAATATATCCATCACCTCACCAATTTATCAGTTTTTTGCAGTGAGAATATTAAAAATCTATTCTTTTGGCAATTTTGAAATATGCACATTATTAACTGTGGTCACCATACAATGCAACAGATTACTAAAACTTATTTCACCAGCTTAACTGAAAAATTGTACCCTTTTATCAACATCTTCCCTTTCCTCATTTCTTTCCCTCTCCTATCACCCTCCCCCCCAACTTCTGGAAAATCTAAAAAAGGTTGATCTCATAGAAACAGAAAGTAGAAAGGTTCTTGATAATGTATTAAACTTTGATTTCTGTGATTACATTATTACACAGAGCCAGGTGATTGACAGAATTTATGAGACTCCAAAGATTATGTTCATGTAAGGCTTTAAATAAAACTAAATAATATGGTATAATAGTAGAGCAAAACACAGGCCAACATCAGAGAGGTCTGAGACTTCCCAGTGGGAGGTCAGACAGAGGACAGTAAGATCCGTCTTCTACTGTCCATCATTGCACTGCTAAATGCCTCCATGACTGCTTGTCTCACTAACCAAGACACCACTTCCAGAGATCACAAGTGGGTATGCAATTTCTGGTTCCAGTTTTTCATGAATTTGTAATGTGGTGCTGGTGGTGCTGTTGTGTATGTTTGTTTTTGATGGGTTTGAGCCTGTCTCACTTGGATTTTCCTCCTCCATTAAATATTTGTGTGGTAGTACCTCACACTAAGGTACTTCTTACCTTCCAGTTCTTAAGGCTCATTTTTCAGCTCATTGGCTGTTACTCAACAATCAATAAAAATTCATATGTATTCATAGCATTACTGTTATGATCTAATTCTTTTGATGCCACAGTTAGGAAACGTGATTCTTAGTTCTATCCATGAAGCAGATTTATCTTTACCCATTTTACTCAAAATACAGCCAACGACCTGCCATAATTCCTTCCCAACTGAGTGCTGTTCTTACACCCTTGAGCTACCATCTGTAAACCAACCTGCTTGTTTGGCATCCTCTGGGAACTGATCATAAAAAGAATCCCATTCAGTTACAGGGCTAGGTAGCTCCTCAGGGGGATCTAATGTACAGCTCAAAGCCATGGAAGCCATCTTTTAATGTATTGCAGGGGGGGCCCTGTCTCATACTCTTGAATATTCCATTTCTATTTGAGAAACTGTTGGATTTTTTTCTGTTGGAATGTTAATTTTACATAATGCATGACATGATAAATATTTCAGGTCTCATAATAATTTTGTGTCCTTCCATACTAAAATCAGGCTTAACAAACAGGCCAACATTTGTTTTTCAAAGAGAATATTGCTGGCAATTGAGTCAAGAAAATGTCTAATCCAAACTCCCAGCAGTTAACACTGGGAGGCAGAAATGGGCTTTTGGCAAAGGCATCAGTGAGTGTGAGGGGAGTCACTGACACTTCTAACATCATTTAAGCATTATTAAATTTGTATGGCCCTAAATGTACCCATTGGATAATGACTCTGATACTCCAAGAGGGTGCTGTTGTTCAGAGACCCATTCTAATTCAGCTTTTTTTCCTTGTAACGGTAAATGCAGGCTAATAAAATTTACATTTGTTCATAATTTTATGAAACAAGACAAACTAATTAATTTTTGTTTTAATTTTTGAACTAGAGGAGAGAGTTGCTTTCTTTTAGTTACCTGAGGAATGTTCTATATGCCTCTGGCCCAGGTAAGTCCTATAAATGTTACCATGGGTTCTTGGCCCTGTATTTTAGCTGGTTAATTAGGCAGCATCTGGTAATGATATAATTAATTAACATCTCTAATTGTCTTAACTTGATCTTCAGATTAAGATCGACATTATATCATCATTAATATGCATAAAAGGTTGGGAGATAATTGGGAGGGGACATAAGTAATTTTTGGTAATGGGTATGCCCCCAGTATGAATCTGGCCCCCACACTATGGGCAGGAGGGGGGACAATCAGCTTTGTATCTGATGAATATTCATAATAAATAAATACATAAATACATAAATAAGTAAAGTAAAATGTATAAAAGTACATCTCAACTGAATCATATCAAAGCCTCTTTTCTTTGGGGCAATAAGTAGAAGAATTTAAATATTTCTGTGGAAGCTCAATAAAACTATATTGAATTCTGAGTGCTACATGGATGCACATTAACTTTGACTTTCTTCCATAATAGAAATAAAAAAGAAACCATTAGATAAATAAATCACAGAATACTAGTCCTCCTTAGCTTGTTGCAAATGTGAACCATTAAGACCTTATCAGTATGGCTGATGCTGTTGGAGACACTACTTTGTTCAGTCCTCCATAACTGATAATCTCCAGGATTCACCACATTTTCTCACAGATCATATTAGATTATTAAGAAAGATTTTTAGTGGATGCTCATATACTTGTGTCTAACATATCCTTAATCAAATTGGAAATTTATTGATGATCCTCAGGTATGCTATGTTGTTTAAATTAACTGCTTGAGTGGGTAAGGTCATTCTAAAGGTTTCCAATTAAAACAAGATAAAGAGCAGATTTTTACAACATCCTTTTCTTCAATTGCTTGAGTAAGAGAAGAGTTCCCTGCCCTTCCCCACCTCCCCACCAGCACCTGTCATTTAAGACATTTCAGATATTCCAACAATACATCCTGGTAGCATCGATACATCAGCCATAAATAACTTTTGTTTATTCATTTTTACTTTGAGCCAAATTTTCCATTTTAAGCCATTGACAATTTGTCACATCCCCATAACATTATTACACTGCCTTCTTAATTGTATTAGCAGATTTACGTATGACAGTACACTATGAGCCAGTGTACAACAATTTCAATAAAATTTCTTTGTTCCATGTCACTGTTAATGGTCTCTGGCACCTTGCTGGGATAGCATCAATCTCTCAACCCTGGGACCAACCTGACGTACCTTCTTTCACTTACATTGTTTTAAAAAGTGCTAGTTCTGAAGATTCTTTTTTGATGATTTTAAAAAATTCATCACATCTTGAATAAATTGAACAAATCTGCCTTTGTCTTTTTATAGCTTGAAAAGTTGGTGGAGCAGCTGGTCCACATATTCTCTATTAAAATTTTAGTAGTTACTAGGGCTGGCTGGTTAGCTCAGTTGGTTAGAGTGCAGCTTTATAACACCAAGGTCAAAGGTTTGGTTCCCCTTACCTGCCAGCTACCAAAGGAAAAGAAATAAAGAAAAAATTAAATTTTAGTAGTTACTCCATCTATCAGCTCCTTTTTCATGACGTTTTTAATTAGACATCTGTACAATCCCAGCCTATTTAACTTTCATGAGGATGTTTTCATTCCTTTTATTCTTAATCTTCACTTTCTTTTGAGTACTTCTAATCTTTTTTTCCATCATTCAGCCCGTTAGGGGGAGTGTAGCTTGTAGGTCTGGGACAGCCTTTCTCACACGCTTTTGCTCTCCTAACAGAAAGTCACACAAGAATCCCAAGAATTTGAGCCTTGCTTGTCACATCAATCATTTCTTGGGTGAAAGGCCTAAACGTGGAGCATACTTTATCATTAAATAATGAATCTCAAGGTGCCTACACCTTGAGATTTTAACATTTTTAACATTTAACATTTTAAGATTTAACATTTTTAACATTTCAGCACCCTCAGGAGTATTCAATTTATCATATAAAGTTGGAGTTGGTCTATTCCCCATATCAAGGTAATTTTACATAAAATTGACTTCAACCAGCTCAACAAGAGAGGGTGTTCACATTTTTGCAAAAGGTGCACTGCCTGAACTCTTTGAATATTCCCAGCTTTGGAGTATCTGTTGATCTCCACCCTTCCCCTTACTATCATGTCCGAAATCTGGATAGCCTTTTCAGTGACTATCGGTTAAGCAGGGTAACATGTGATCAAACCAAATATCTACACTACTCTCTGTTTTCATCGTGTCCCTTCTCACTATAGGCAGAATCTGTGCTTTATGCTTTCTCTTTCTTTCATTTTTTCCGGAGCAAACAAAAGTGGCCAAGTCACAGAATTCTTGGTGGACTTCCCTTATGTCTGAATTTCTTTTTTAATCCATTTAGCTATTTCCCGTGGCTCCAGATCTGCCCTCCAACTTGATATCTTTTTCCTGCTGTCAATGGTTACATCGTCATTTAAACATATGCTAGTCTGGCCACCAAAGGTATTTCATAACTCAGTTCTTCATCTTCCTTTCTCTCAGACAAAGCATTATCTATTATTTAATTACAGAACCAAGAGCCATGTCAAGTATCGTGCTCAGAGTACCAATTGCAGCAATTACACAGGTTCAGATAATTTAAAATACTCATGGAGACTACACAGGGAACATTCATGTAAAGTTTTAATAAAGGTAAAGGACAAAATGCACAGACAACAGAAAGAATGGAGATTTCTAGTTATAGCTTCCACAGTCTATACGTAGTCACACAGGACATGCTTTGTCTGTGGATCATGAACCATCATGATATATGTGAGAAACCACCATCAGCAGAGCCAACACACAAGTTTACTGGATGTGTCTTTTATACACCATTAGTCGTAGAGCTAAAATGAGGCTGAGTAACCAGGTGAAATAAATGCAAACCATTAATCTATACATTTTCAATAAACAGAGTAGACAAACTGGTACAAGATACCCCCAGGCAAGTTCTGGACTTGAAAAACCACATTATAAATCACTGGCAAGTATATTTAATCCCTATTTTGGACAAAGATCAGAATCATAACAGCCCTAGTTACAAGAATGAGCTATCTCATGCCAACAGAAGTTAACCTTATCATTAAACAATGATTTTAAAATAAAATAAGAAATAAAAATGGCAGAAAAGAGCAAGATAATAAAAACAGAGGCATATTTAAAAACAACTAAATACAATTTCTAGAATGACTAAAGTCTTTTTCATTGAGAACTACAGATTAAAAATTACTGAAAAAATTGATAAAAAGCATTCAGAAATCAGCACAGAAACATGGGATAAAAAAAGAAAATGTGGTTAAAGCTCATAGAAGATACAGAACTTGGAATGTACACTCTGAGAAGTAATAAAAGTTATAATAGAGAAAATATATAAAGAGAATATTTGAAATAACTTTCTACAACTGTCTGAAGGTATATTTCATAATGTTCAATAAATAAATGAGTTTAAGCAATATAAATAAAAGGTAATTTTGCATCATTAAACAGAACAAGGAAATTGTACAATAAAAGGAAAGAAAGATTTTAAAACCTGAAAGAGCAATTACCCACAAAAAATAAAACAATAACAAAGGCGGCAATGTAATACTATATAAAATGTGTTACTATACATAAATCTATACGTAAAATAACATATTGCTGTGGTTTGAGTGTTCCCCCCAAACTCATGTTGAAACTTAGCCCCCAATATGGTGGTGGAAGGTGGGGCCTTCAGCAGATGATTGGATTGTGAGGACCGTGCCCTCATGACCGGATTGATCTATTCATGGAGTAATGGGTTGATAGTTTAATGGGTTGTCATGAGTGTGGTTCTGATAGCTTTATAAGTAAAGGCAAGTAAGAAGGTTAGCTCTCTTTTGCTCATGCCATTCTCTCACCACGTGATACCCTGGTCACGGTGGGACCCTGTAGAGACTTCCCACCGACAAGGCCCTCACCAGATGTGACCCCTGGGCTATGGACTTCCCAACATCCCAAATTGTAAGAAATAAATTCTATTTCTTTATAAATTACCCAGTTTCAGGTATTCTGTTATAAGCAACAAAAAAGGACTAATATACATATGAAATATATATAATTTTCAATTTAGAATTCTGTATACTTATAAATTATTGTTAAGACTGAAGTCAAAAATTGAAACCTTTTCAGATGAACTGAGGCCTAGAGAGTTTATATACAACAAGGTCCTTTAAGAAACTACTACTATATGATAAACTTAAGAAAAAAAGAAAATCGAAACCAGGTGGGAATGATATTCAAGAAGAAGTAATTTAAACAAATTCTGATTGAAAAATGAGTAAATTTAAATAAGCATTTGCTACAAAAAATAATAACTAATGTGTAATTAGGGGGAAGAATAAAAATAAGGTGGAACTGAAAAGATGACAAAAGCTAGTAAGATAGAAGAAGAAACCTGTGTTAATGCATGGCCTGGGAGGAGAGTAGAGATAATGACTAATTTTAGACTTTTCTTAGTCTTGCACGCATAGCAAAATTTTAAGGGTGGCATCTAAAAGTTATACTAAATAACTTCCACATCAAACAAGAAAATAATAATATGTAACACTTATGTAGTGCCAATCTCTATACTAAATATTTTTTTATTTACATACTTATTGTCTCTGCAAATCTATGTGGAAGATGTCTCATTTTATAATGACCCAGGATCACACAGGTGGAAATTAATTGGCAGTGCTATGATTCAAGCCTAGGTGATATGGTTCCAGGGTCTGCATGCTGAGCCCTCACACTATATTGTCTCCCTGAGAAACAGGAGAAAACACAAAGAAATAAATAAAGGAAAATAAAGAACTTAACGAGAGAACATAATAAGTAAGCAAAAATAAAGAAAATTTTATTAATTTAATAGTAGACTGGAAGAGAGAAAAGAAGCAAGAAAATTTTGTAGAAATAAATCTAATACCTTAGACAATGCAATAAATGTAAAATGATTGATTATTTCTCTTAAAAAATTGGCATTTTGATTTTAATAAAAATCAGGCTTTGTGGTGGTTATGAGACATTCCTAAAATATAAGGATATAGAATGTATTCACGTCACTTAACAATGGGATACATTCTGAGAAATGTGTCATTAAGTGATTTCATCATTGTACCAACATCGTGGAGTATACTTAGACAAGCCAAGCCTCCTACACCCCTAGGCTAAGTGGTACAGCCTATTGCTCCTAGTCTATAAACCTGTACAGCATATTGCTGTGCTGAATACTTTAGGCGATTGTAACACAATGCTAAGTGTTTGTGTATCTAGACATATCTAAACAAAGAAAAGGTAAAAAATGGTATGCTTCAATAGGATACTTACTATGACTAGAACCTGCAGGACTGGAAGTTGCTCTGAGTGAGTCACTGAGAGAGTGGTGAGTGAATGTGAAGACCTAGGACTGTCACCACTGTAGACTTTATAAACAATGCACATTTAGGCTACACTAGATTTATAAAATACATATTTTTCTTTTTTAAATAATACAATAACACTTACTGTAACTTTTTCATTTTATAAACTAGTTTTTAACTTTTTGACTCTTTTGTCTTAAGTTTAAAACACAGACACATTGTACAGCTGTACAAAAATATTTTCTTTTTTATATCTATTCTATAAGTTTTTTTCTATTCTTAAAATGTTTAATTTTTTTTACCTTTTAAACTTTTTTTGTTTAAAAGACAATAACAAGGGCAATAACATGCACAGAGCTGCCATCTACTGTGATAAAAATGCCTTCTGTTGGAATACCTCTTGAAGGATCTGCCTGAGGGTGTTTTACAGTTAACTTTTTTTTTTGATGAGTAAAAAGAATACACTCTAAAATAACAATAGAAAGTATAGTATAGTAAATACATAAACCAGTAACATAGTCATTTGTTGTCATTATCAAATATCATGTACTGTGCATAATTGTATGTGTGATAGTTTTGTACCACGGGCAGCACAGTGGTTTGTTTTCAACAACAACAGCACAGATATGTGAGTAATGCCTTGTACTATGATGTCATGATGGCTATGATGTCCCTTGTAATCTAATGGGACCACCTTCATATATGCGGTCTGTTGTTGACCAAAATATCATTATGTGGTGCATGACTATACCTAAAAATGAAGAAATTGAAGGCATGATCCAGGAAAGAAATAACTGATAAACTGGACTTTATTACAGTTAAAAACTTGTGCTTCATGATTGACACTGTCAAGAGAATGAGAAATCAAGCCACAGACTGGGAGAAAATATTTGCAAAAGATATATCTCATAAGAAACTATTTTCAAAAATATACAAAGGACTCTTAAAACTCAACAACAAGAAAGCAACTCAATTTAAAACATGGGCATAAGACCTCGATAGACACCTCACCAAAGAAGATCTATAGATGGTAAATAAGCATATGAAAACATGCTCCACATCATGTGTCATGAGAGTAATGCAAATTAAAACAATGATATAGCACTAAACACCTATTTGCATGGCCAGAATCTGGAACACTGACAATGTCAAATGCTGGCAAAGATAGGGAGTGACAGGAATTCTCATTTGTTGCTGTTGGGAATGCAAAATGGAGCAGCTGCTTTACATGACAGGCAGTTTCTTACACAACTAAATACACTCTTATCATACCATCCAGCAATTGCGTTCCTTGTTATTAACTCAAATGAGGAGGAAACTTATGTGCACACAAAAATCTGCATGCAAATATTATAGCAATTTTATTCACAATTACCAAAACTTGGAAGCAACCAAAATGTTCTTCAGTAGGTGTATGGATGAATAAGCCATGTACATCAGACAATGGAATTTTATTTAGTGCTAGAGATAAATGAGCTGTTAAGCCATAAAAAGACATGGAAGAAACTTAAATGCCCATTACTAAGGAAAAAAGCCTATCTGAAAAGGCTCCATAGTGTATGATTCCAACTATATGACATTCTGGAAGAGGCAAAGTTATGGATAGTGAAAATATCAGTGGTTGCCATGGGTTGGGGTGGGGGATGAATAGGTGGAGACCAGAGGATTTTTAGGGTAGTAAAACTATATGATACTACAATAGTAGATACATGTCATTATACATTTGTAAAAACCCATAGAATGTACACCACCAAGATTAAGCACAAAGATACACTCTAGACTTTGGGTGATAATGACGTGTCAACACAGGTTCATCGGTTGTAACAAGTGTACTGTTCTGGTGCAGGATGTTGGTAATGGGGTAAGCTGTGTGTGCGTGGAGACAGGGAGTGTATGGGAACTCTGTGCTTTCTGTTCAATTTTACTGTGAACCTAAAAATGCTCTAAAAAATTAAAGTATTTTTTTAAAAAATGAAGTAATGACAGAAGATATACCAGGCAAATTATGACAGCAACTGCTCTGTTAATACCAGAAAAAATGGAATATTAGGATCTTTACTAGGGATAAAAGATTTTGCCACACTTGGCAAAAGGAAAAGTTTACCAGATAGATGTACCAGTTATGAAATTTAATTTACCTTTCCAGCTTCTAGAAGCTGCACATATATTTTGTCTTAGGATCTGTTTTAGTCTGTTTTGTGTTGCTCTAACAGAATACCTGAGACTGGGTAATTTATAAGGAAAAGAGGTTTATTTGGCTTACGATTCTGGGGCAGCTGCATCTGGCATGGGCCTCAGGCTGCTTCTACTCATGGCAGAAAGTGGCAGGCAGCCAGCGGGTACAAGCAGATCACATGGCGAGAGGAAGCAAGAGAGAGAGAGAAGGTGCCAGGGTCTTTTTAAGCAACAAGTCTCACGGGAACTAACAGAGCGAGAGCTCACTCACTCCCCCAGGGAGAGCATTAATCCATTCATGAGGGATCCAGCCACATGACTCGATCAGTTTCCAGCACTGCCACATTGGGGATCAAATTTCCACATGAGTTTTGGAGGGGACAACACATCCAAACTCCATCAGGATCCCGTTTCTCTATCTTCAAAGTCAGCAATTTTGCATCTCTCTGGCCATCTTCCTTTCTTATCTCTCTCTCTTTCTCTAGCTTCAGTTAGAAAAAGTTCACACAAAAATGTGGACATCGGGAGGAGGAAAATCTTTGCAGCCCACCATAAGGTCTGTCTCTTCACTAGTAATTCTATATCTTACTTAGCATACATTTTTTGAAAACTCTCACTCATGGCCAGGAGACACATGGACACTTACACAGAATATTAATTGCAGTATTATTTGTAATAGTGAAAAACTTAACCCAAATGACTATTAGGAGGAGAATAGATTAATAAATTATGGTACATTCAAACCATGGAATAGTAAACACTGGTTAAAATGAGTGAACTACAGCCTCGTGTCAACACAGTTAAATCTCAGAAACATAGTTTTTAACTCAATAAAATAAAAATTATACATCATATTGTACCATTTAACTAAAGCTAAAAATAAGAAAATGACATAATGTAATATTTTTATTTATACAGATCTGTGTATAAAATGTCTAAAAACATAGGAATGGTAAATATCAAATTTGGAGTATTAGCTACTTCTGAAGAGGGACAGTAAGTTATACAATTAAAGAGAAACATATGTGACCTCAACTGTATTCTGTATTATTTCTCAAAAAGTCAAAAAAAATAATAATGATGATGAAAATGTATCCAAATGGTAAAATTTGACAAAACTGAGAAGGATTCACATTATGCTCTGTTGTCTTTTTGTGTATGCCTGATGTATGTTATTAAAAATGGATTATTTATTCATTGAGACATCAATATTTAGTAGTTAAGACAGAGACTCTGGCTCAATCCCAGTTCCTCTACATACTACTTATGATCCTTGTTACTTTACGAAGTTATTTTACCAATGTATGCCTCAGTTTCCTTTGAATGGGTTGATAAGAGCACCTGCCCCACAGAGTTGTGCTGAAGACAAAACATGAATCAATACATTTAAAGCACTTAAAACTGTGCTTGACAATTGTGATAGTTTATTTTATGTGTCAACGTGGCTAGGCTGTGGTGCCCAGTTGTTTGTTCAAACACTAACCCAGATGTTGCTGCTAAAGTATTTGTGGATGTGACTAAGATTTACAATCAGTAGACTTTAAGTAAAGCAGATTATCTTCCATAATGGAATGGACCTCATTCAATCAGTTGAAGGCCTTATGACCAAAAACTGAGGTTTTCCAAAAAAAGAGGAATTCTAGATTAAGGCTGTAGCATAGAAATGTTTCTGGAGTTTCCAGCCTGCTGGTCTGCCAGCCTGCCTTGCTGATTTTGGATTCAAGCCTGCAATATTAACTGTTGCATGATTTTCCAGCCTACTGGCCTGTCCGATAGATTTCAGACTCATTAGCCTCCACAATGAGCTAATTTTAAAAAACAAATCTCTTTCTCTCTCTCTTTCTCCACACACACATGCACACACACACACACACACACAAATATATAGGTTCTGTTTTTCTGTAGAACCTTGACTAATACAGCAGCTAAGTAAGCCAGATGTTCTCTTTTAGTCCATATTAGCACAGCATAACGAGTACTATAAGATTATGTAAATATTTGGGGGATAATTTTATCTGCATGTTTTCTTTTTTGCATTTATTGGATGTGACTTTTACTGTGTACTTTTACAAAATTTTTTATGGTTTGAAACTGCGGTTTGAAATATAGTACGTTTTCTCCAGAAAACATGTTATAGAGTATGTTTTTCTATGTACTAAGAGATTGGAATTGGATTTTGAACTACTGTAGTGAAAATAAAGTAAAAATTAATGAATTATTTAGAATGTAACATTAGTTAAATTAATATGTCTGATACGTGCAACACATTCCGGACAAAACCACTGAAACCTGTGGCAAAAGCTAAATATATACTGTGTGGCCACTAGAGGGCATACAACATCTGCCACATTTTTCTTTAAAAACAAGAACTTTTGACTATAAAAAAAAATATTTATAGTTTGGCCTAAGAAATAAGAAAATAAATTCCCATTTATATTTCAATAATTATAACAAATATTTAAGTACATATTAACGTATAATACTATATGTTATTATTTAGTATAATATATTAATGTAATTTAATATATCATTAAAATTAATATTACTTAAACATAATTAAAATACATATAAACTTAATTTAAAATGAGTATATTTACCTAAAAGTCACTTTTCAACCAATTTTCAATATTTAAGTACTACTTCCCAAGACCAGATTTTTCATTGTAGCAATGCATTTGACCCTGAAGCAATGAGTAAGTAAATAAAACTAGATTTTAAGTTTTTTAAAGGTAGGTAGAACACTTTATTTATCTTTGAATCTTGTACATTTACTGACTGTCACATTTTAAGAACATAGATTTTTTTGTTATAAAATTCATAGATTTATATAGGACTAACATTAGGTACTTTACAAAGGTTTATAATGTGCTTCCAAAGATGTCACTTTGCTGAATATATAATGGGGTGATATTGTCAGTCAAACCGTATTCTCTAGGAATTCAGGGCCAGACGACAGACTTGCATGTCAGAAGTAAGATCCATCTGCCTAAAATTATTTCCTCTATCTGCTTTTTGGTTGTTGGTGAACCCACTTAGGATCTTCTATTGAATAAAGCTCAGATTCATTACTTCTTTCAAGCATTGTAGGTCATTGCAGTAGAGTGGATAGCATACATGATTTATCAGAAGCTCTAGAGCTGAGTGCTTGATGTTCAGTCTTCTAACTGTGGAACATTGGGAACATTTCTAACCTTTTCTAAAATTGAGAAAAAAATATTTTCAATTGCAAAGATAATATAGACATTACAGGGAGTCTGGGGAAAAAAATGAAAAGAAAAATTGTATACCTAAACTCATGTATTACATTCCTATGGCTGTTACGACAAATTACCACAAACTCAGTGGTTTAAAACAACACACATTTGTCATCTCATAGTTCTGCAGGTCATACGTCTAAAATGGGTCTCATTGGGTAATCAAGGTGTTGGCAGCATGGCATTGTTTCCTGGAGGCTTTAGGGAAGAATCTATTTTCTTGGCTTTTCTACACTTCTAGAGGCTGCTGGAATTTCTGGCCATTTCATCTCCAAAGCCAGCAGCAGTCAGTCCAGTCTCTCCCACATCACAATGTTCTAACACTGTTCTCCTGCCTCTCTATTCAGCACTTAAAGGACCCTTGTAATTACATTACCGGATTTTTCTAGATAATCCAGGACAATCTCTACATTTTAAGATTAGAACAGTTGTTAACATCCATATTTCAACTAACAGTCTATTGAAGACAATCCAGGCGTTTTTTTACTACTAAAAATTTTTCTAGCCTTCACCCATTTCCAAAGTCCACATTTTTAGGTATTCTTACAGTCGCTTCATTTCCAGTTACCAAAACTGTATGGGTCAGGGTTTATGCAGAGAAGCAGATCCAGTAGAAGATATATAATAAGAGATTTATTGCAAGAAACTGGCTTACATGACTGTACAGGCTGGCTGGGTAAGTCTAAAATCCATAGAATAGGGCTTCATGAAGGGCAGATTGGATCTGTCTGATAAGGCTGAAGCTGCCGTTCATAGAAGAAATATCTCATTCATCAAGGAGCTTGAGCTCTACTTTTAAGGCTTTTCAACAGATTGAATCAAGCCCACCCAGATTATCCAGGATAATTAATCTCTCTTACTT
Organism: Cynocephalus volans; assembly: GCF_027409185.1. Taxonomy (NCBI): domain Eukaryota; kingdom Metazoa; phylum Chordata; class Mammalia; order Dermoptera; family Cynocephalidae; genus Cynocephalus; species Cynocephalus volans. The sequence continues at coordinate 31,607,578 of NC_084474.1, read as the reverse complement.
AAAGTCAACTGATTATGGACATTAATCACATCTACAAAATACCTTTGCAGAAATACCTAGATTTATGTTTGAATCACTTGGGACTATACCTTAGCCAATTTAACACATCAAACACATCAAAAGACTGTCAGATCCTGTTATTGCAGTGTAAATATTATTATAATTTTATAATATTTATTTTGTCTTTATAAATGTGCCATTCAAGGTAATTATATTCATAATTTACATCATCTTGATATTTACTTATTTTGTGGTTTTTATTATAGGCCTTTTAGATGTTACCGAATATTTCTTATAATTACAATAGATAATAATTGCATACTATTCTGTCAAGTTTTTAACGATAATTAGCATTTACTTCCATTTTTTTTTTTGCCATTAGAAATTACACCATAATCAAGCATTGCAAGCTAAGACTTTTTGCATTCTTTGATTTTAAAGACATAAATCTCAAAAATGTAATTACTAGTTCAAAAAATGTGAATGAAATGATGTAAACTGAGGTTGTCACATTACTAAATTGGAAAAATATTAAAATCATTCTTACCTATCTCAAAAAGTATAAATTATGTCATTCTGTCGATTTAATGTCCCCCCAAAACTCCTTGAAGCTTGATCCCCATGGTAACAGTGTTAAGAGGGTGGGAAATCAGACTACGGCAGTGTTAAATGGTGGAGTGTTAAGAGGTGGTTGGATCGTGACATCTATGCCATCATGAATGGACTAATCTATTTGTGGAGTAATGGCTTACTGGTTTGGTGAGCTGTCATGGACGTGGCACTCGTAAGCTTTATAAGGAGAGCAAGCGAGCATGTTAAAGAGCTCTTGCCATTCTTGCCAGGTGATTGTCTGTGTCATTACAGGACCCTGCAGAGAGTTCCCACCCAGAAGAAGGCCCTCACCAGGTGCACCCCCTGGACCATGGACTTCCAGCCTCCAAAACTGTAAAAAATAATTTTGTTTTCTTATAAATTGCCCAGATTTAGGTATTCTGTTATAAACAAGAGAAAATAATACATAGCAAAAAGTTTTATAAATTGTAAAGAGCTATACAACATGAATTTTTGTTATCGCTATAATACGTTGTGATATAAAATGGAAAATGTGTAAATGAAGGGTCAGCCAGATAGTAAATATAGGTTTTGTGGGCTACATATAGTCCTTTTGAAATCACACAATTCTGAGATTATAGCATGAAACCCTGAATTATTTGAAATTTCTAATGAATTAATTGGGAGCTAAAAAATAAGAAAAGACAGAAGCTGCCTCTGCAACATCATTTACTAATGACTGTCATGGTCTTAGAAGGGAGCAGAATTAAACATAGTGGTTGTCTAATAAATATCTGTTGAATTAGTGAAAAAAAAAAGAAGGGAGCAGAATTAGACAAGCAGAAATTGTCAATATATAAAATATTGGTAGGGACACAATGTACATGACAATGTTTTTGATCAGATGGCTAATAAATAATTTAGATGAGAAGTTGACAAACTATAGTCCATAGGTTAGATCTGGCCCACCTATTTTCTTTAAATAAAGTTTCAGGGTTTTTTTTTTTTTAATCTGACATAATTGTATGTCATACTCTTTGAAGATTCATCTATCGGATTGATTTGTTTTGTTTTGCTTTCGTTGTTGCTGTTTGTTTTTAGGAGTGGCATAAAATACTGTAGATAAGAGCGAAATGGAGGGGGGCAGGAAGGACATTTTGTTTATTTATTTACTTAATTTTGGGGGGAGGAAATTTTATTTTATCAATATACAATGTAGTTGATTTTCGTGTCCTTTTACCGATTCCATTTTAAAATCACGGGTTCATCTTGGACTTTCTGTATTCTTAATTAGGCAGAAAAGAGAGGAAAGAGATTTTGTGCTTTGCCCTTGGACTCTGTTCTAGGCTCTCTTCCCTACTCTGTATCATCTCATGGGCAACCTTGCACATTCTATGACTTCCTTAGCCTTCCATGTGCACCACTTATACCAAACTTATAGTTTAAGTCAAGACCTATTTTCTGGGCTTCAGCCCCTTCTATCCTGCCACCCACTGGAACATCTATACTTGAGTCTTAGAGTCTCTAAGTCGCAACACTTCAAACTGAAGTCATCATCTCCAAATGTTTTTCGTCTAGTGTTTCTTAGCTCATTGAATAGTCCCATAACACAACCAGTCACCGAACCTAGAAATCTTGCTGTCCTCTTTGCTGCGTTCATCTTCCTCATCCCCCATATCTAGTTAAACCCCCAAATTCCGTTGATACTACCACCAAAGAATTTCACAGCTCCTCTGAGTTTATCCACTGTCTACTCCTACTACCTCCACTTTGGTCTAAACCTTCATCTATTTCTAGCACAGTAATCTTCCACCAATTCTCTGAGTATCTACTCTTGTTTCACTTTAGTCCAGGCATTGTGAAATCCATGCAGTGTGAAATTCAGCCATAGTAATCTTCTTGGAAAAGAAAATCTGATTATATCACTTCCCTCTTGAAATCCTTATGCCTTAGGATACTTTCTAAAGTATTTCACACAACCTATAATTCTTAACAAAATCTATTTTATAACTACTCCTTCCTTACCATTTTCCACTTCTTTCATATTCTACTTTTCAGGCATAGAGCACTTATTTCAAGTACTCTTTCTTGCTTCATAATCTTGTCACATATTCATTCCTCTGCCAGGAGCAGTTCTCCATTTCTTTTTACCAACACAAACACGTTCACCAACCCAGAGCCTACTTCTCTTCAGGTCTCATCCTAAATTCATTCTTCAGTAAACATCCGTGGACACTCAGGTAAAGGTAGGTCTCTCTGTTCTATGCATGACTGTACAGCTCTTCCACAACACTTAGTGCTCCTGAGACAACTTGCTCAATGTCTGTCATTTACTTTACTGTGCAAGCCCCTTGAGGAAAGGTGTGTTGCTTTTGATCACTGCTGTTTGCCCAGTGTCTAGAACAGTGGCTGGCTAAAGTATATAAAAAAACATTGAAGAAAATTGAGTGAATTTGTAAAAGAAGTAAAGGAAAACGATTTCACTTATTTTTTTTAATATTGAGTCATCATATAGTAATATTAATACAATAACATTAGTACACTAAGATATTGTTACTATATATTGCACTAATACGTAATGTTGTGTGTGTGTGTGTGTGTGTGTGTGTGTGTGTTTTGTTGTTCTACAGAAAGCATAAAGTGGGACAGGCCCACAATAGATGCCAATAAGATTAAAGCTCTACATGGAGCTGTAAAAATCCACCAAATTGCTCATGATTTCAGCTACAGCACCATGACATTTTATTCCTACAAGCCAGAACCAGAGTATTTATTCTCTACAAAATGTATCTTTATTCACTTCCCCAGTTCAAATGTCACTGCATTTCTAAAAGCACTTCTTCCCTGTACCCAAACCGAGTTCCTTACTTATTTATATGCACTCCTAATCCATTTTTTATATGTCTCTACTTTAATACCTGTCATATTGAACAATAGGTGGTATAGTTGCATGTTGAAGTAGGTCTCCCTCAATAGCCTGCAACTTGCTTGGGTTCAAAGTTATTTTTAATCATTTTTTGAATTTAATCACTTTACTGAAATTTCTTCATAGAATTCAAAAAATACAGTAGTATAGACCTCTGTGTACTACTTTTTCTTTGTTTCTCTATGGGAGTTTTGTTACTACAATGTTAGCGATGCTCTCTTCTCAAAGCTTTATTTTTCCCTGTTGTCTGTGACACCACTGTTTCCTGGTCATCCTTCTGGCTTTCTGACTCTATTTTCTCAGTCCTTGTCAAGCACTTTTTCTTTCATTTGTCCTTATAATAGCAATTCCATTAAGGCTACTGTATTAGATCTTCCTCTTTTTTCTCTTTATTCCTTTCTATAGTGATATAATTAATTTTTAAAACCTGTAAATTTTAATTGAATTTAGAGTTCACCAAATCAGAAATATATAGGTTAACCATAGAACAAGTTAAGCAGAGATAAAATGACAATTTTTCATGGACATGATTGAAGAGATTATTGCTTTGGGGGAGAGGTTGGACTAGATCATCACTTTAATGTAATTACAAAATTTAAAACTATGAAATTTGCTACATTTGTAGCAAAGCTCATTCACTCAACTATTTTCTAGTTGAGATTTTAGAGATGCTCGCTTGATTATTGTAGTGGATTGAATGGTCCTCAAAGTCACTGAAGATTAATCCCCACTGTAACTGTTGAGGGTGGGAAATCCTATTATGGTGATTGAAAGGTGGGGCCTTGAAGAGGTGATTGGACTGTGAGGACTATGCCTGGTGAATGAATTGATCCATTCACTGAGTAATAACTTGATAGATTAATGATGGTCATGGGTGTGGTTCTGAGGGCTTTAAAAGGAGATCACAGGAGAGTCTCTCTCTCTGCTTCTGCCATCTCTCAATGTGATACTCTGTGTCACTAAGCCACCTCCAAGGAAGGCCTTCACCAGATGTGTGTTCCTAAGATTTTGGACTTCGCAGCCTCAGAAACTGTAAGCAATAAATTTCATTTTCTGACAAATCATCCAGTTCCACGTATTTTGTTAGAAGCCGCAGAAACAAACTAATTCAGATAATTGGTATCAAGAAGTGGGCTGTTGCTTATAACAAATACCTGAATATATGGAAGCAACTTTGGAATTGAATTTTAAGGAGAGTCTGGAAAAGTTTGGAGGAGCAGGCTAGAAAAAGCCTAGCTGCTGGTAGGAGTTTAGAAGACAAGAAAACCATGGAAAGTTTGGAATTTCTTAAAGACTAGTTAAATGGGTGAGGAGCAGAATGTTGATAGAAGCATGGACAGTAAAGGCCATACTGAGAAGATCTCAGACAGACATAAGAAGAAGTTTATTGGAAACTGGGGCAAAGATCACCTTTGTTGTGAACTTGCAAGGAATCTGGCTGCATTCTATTAATGTCCAAAAGTTTTATAGAATGTGAAACTTCAAGGTACTTACTCAGGGTATTTAGCAGAAGAAATTTCTAAGCACAAAAATATTCAGGAAGCTGCAAGGCTACTTGTAACAGCCTACACAGTGTTATGGCAGCAAAGGCAAGACATAAAGCCATAATTTATAATTTAAGAGAAAGCAGAGGGTAAAAAATTGGAAAACTTTCAGCCTGGCTATGAAAGCAGGGTATAGGAGATTAGTACAGAAGAAAAGGATTATCAAGAGAAGAAAAAACAAAAAGACCTTGAAGGCATTTCAGAGATATTTTAAGCTGCCTCTTCCATTACAGGCCCAGAGGCCTAGGGAGACAGAGTGGCCTCAGGGAACAGGCTTGAGGCACCCTCCATGGGTTCACTATCCAGAGCCACTTTGAGATGCCGTTCTTGCACCAGCACCCCGCCTGCTTTGGCTGCTCCAGCTGTGGCTAAATTGGCCCTAGGTGTGGCTGGACTCACAGCTTTGGAATATACAAGCTGGAAGCCTTGGTGGTGCCCACATGGTATTAGGTTTGCAAATTCTCAGAATATCAGAGCTATGGAGTCTTGGGAGAATTCACCCCAATTTCAAAGAATGTGTGGAAAAGCCTGCGGACCCAAGGAGAGATCTGTTGGAGGGGCAGAGTCACTGCAGACAGCTTTTACTAGAGCAATGCTGAGCAGAAATGTGGGGTCAGAGTTGCAGCAGAAAAACCACAACAACACCATGCTTAGTGGAGCCATGAGAGTGGGACTGCCACGAAGACCCCAGACCTGTGGAACTACCAGAGTAGAACACCAGCCTGGGAGAGCTGAAGTGTGTCCTGAGACCAGGAAAGCTGTTGGAGTGGAGCTGCCCACCCAACCCCCATACCAGTGGATAGAGGAGGTTGAACATGGAGTCAAGGTCCTTGATTCACCAGCTGTAAGATTTAATGCCTGCCCTGCTGGAGTTTGGACTTGTTTGGGACCTGTTACACCTTTTTTTTGGCATATTTCACCATTTTTGAATGGGAAGATACATCCTATGCTTGTTCCACCATTGTATCTTGGAGGTAGGTAACTTGTTTTGATTTTATATATGGGACTTGGGACTTTAGACTTTTGAGTTGAAACAAGTTAAGACTTTGGGGCTGAAATGAATGTTTTTGTATGTGAAAAGGGCATGAGTTTTTGAGGGGCTGGGGTGGAATTCAGTGGATTAAATGGCACCCCAAAGTCATTGAAGATTAATCCTCATTGTAACTGTTGAGGGTGGGAAATCCTATATGGTAATTGAAAGGTGGGGTCTTGAAGAGGTGAATGAACCGTGAGGACTGTGCCTAGTGAATGGATTTATTCACCGAGTAGTAAGTTGGTAGATTAATGGTGATCATTGGCATGGTTCTGAGGGCTTTAAAAGGAGATCACAGGAGAGTCTTTCTCTCTGTGCTTCTACCATCTTGCAATGTGATACTCTGTGTCACTGAAGCCGTCACCAAGGAAGGCCTTTACCAGATTTGTTTGGAAGACTTTGGACCTCCCAGCCTTAGAAACTGTAAGCAATAAATTTTGTTTTCTTATAAATTATTCAGTTCCAAATATTTTTGTTAAAAGCAACAGAAACAGACTAATACAATAATTAAGTAGCAAATTTAATTTTTTAACAGAGGGTTTTTAAAAAGCTTTTTCCAAATTCTTCTTAATATCTCCCTTCAATACTTTTACAAATATATAAATTCTTGACCAATAAAGGTTAACATCAATTTAGAAGATGTATAATTTGTTCCCAGTTCAAAGTAATAGAGTCTGATTTCACAATGTTTTTTGAATTTAAATACATCTAAGTAATATTTCTTCAATATATTCTATATGCTGGGCACTGTGTTTGGTACAAAAGAACTGACTAAATATCAACTCTGCCCATTATTGCTCACTAAGCTATCATGAAAAATCAGATCGTCTAATCAGTCTTGCATGAATCCTAGTTACTCGGTGCCAAGCTTTCCAAATAATCCTAAGGATATAGAGGCAAAAGTGAAGCAAAGAGTTCTGGGACACCCTGCTTGTCTCCCCACATTCTTTCTTCTTACTTAAAATCTATGCTGTCTGGTCTAGAACAACAGATGAGGTCTGCAGGTGAGGTGAGAGAGTTCCCCCTCATTCATCGGGGAACATTTAAGTTACTAAACATCTCTGTTTTGTATTCCAGAGAGTTGTATACACAACATTCTACTGAGACCCATGTCCTATAAATTCATAAATTCCAGGTTTATTTACCATAAATAATTTTTAGCCAGGAACATTCCACTAAAAGCATTCTATAAATAAGAACTTTTATTTTATTTTTTTAATGTCGTTAATTAGTCTTTTTACCCAGAGGTCCAGGTGAAAAGGAGATTGGGCCAAGTCATCTGACTTCATTGCCACCCCCAGACCCCACCTTCCAGCCCAGAACAATTGGATCACAGGCCAGTTTCCTTACTTCTTTATTATTCACAATGTACTGGAGAATACAGAAGATTATGTTTTATTTCTACGGTATGTACTCAGACAAGTTTTCTACGAAACTTATAGAAAGAATAATTAAAAATGTATAGATGTGTGGCCAATAGATGTTTATCTGAAAAATAAGATGTTATCATGTATTACAGAATATTGTAGCAGCCTGTAATTAGTCAAAAGAATAAATATAGGTAGCTGGGAGTAGAATCAGTAAAGACATAGGTGAAATTCAAAGCCCTGTACGTTGGCTCTCTTTTATTAAGAAGCTGGGGCTCATTATCACAGCATAGACAGAAGAATGCTGCTGTGCAGGTAATCATCTACGTAACTCACCTTTCCCCTCTTCACTAGTTTCTGATCTCCTTAATGGCTCCTCTGTTCACCAATTTATACACAGTGCTGATAAAATATTAGACAATAAATATTTCTAATGAACTAATGAATAGATGTGTCCTCCAAAAAAATCATATATTTCCCTATTTGTTAATGTGGTTTGCTTCGTGTACAGAAAAACATTATTTAGAATTTCTACATCATTGTTACTACTTCATATCAGAATCTTTCTAACTTCTGGTGTATGAAAGGAGTTCTTGTCTCATAAAATGCACTCAGTTGTTTAGAAAAATGCCTATGCTAAAGTCTGAAAAAAATGTTAATTATTGTAAGTAGATATTTCAGCAAATATGAAACAGCAACACAATATTTTCCAAATTCTGCTTCATATTTTATTTTTAATAGAATTCAAGATATAAGCATACTACTAAGTCTACTTCAAAGCATTTGAAAATTCTTCTTGAGCTCACACAATACATCAATTTTCCCAGAAAAATTTTCAGTTATGATATTTCACATTCTAAATAACACCTATTTTTTATAGCCTTATTCAGTGAAGAAACACTCATGGGTAGACGGATGGTAGCGCTATAACCATGAACTTTTCTCGCTTCAACATCTTCAATGCTTTTTTTGCCCTTTGGAAAATAAACCTTACTTTATTTTATAATGAAACCACTTCTTTATACTTAAGTTTACTTTTCTGCTTTAGAGAGCAAACCACTCTTAGTTGTTAAGGGAGGACACTCTTTATTAAGTAACAGATCCAAACACTGTCAAAACTGAAGAAAGAAGACTGATGGGACTTTTCATTTGACTGACTGGAATTTCAACGACAGCCTGCTCTCCCAAGAGATTCCGTTAGTGGTTTTATTTGTTCTTTTCATGGCAGTTATTCTAAAATTTATATGAAAATGCAAAGGACCTGGAAGAGCCAAACAACTTTGCAAGAGAAGAATAAAGTTGGAGTTGCATTATCTGACTTCAAGGCTTGTTATAATCACACCAATGTGGTATTGGCATAAAGATAGACAAATATATTAATGCAACACAATACAAAGTCAAGAAATAGGCTCACTTATGTATGACCAATTGATTTTTTATAAAGTTGCATAGGAACTCAGTGGAATAAGGGTAGTCTTTCCGACACATTTTTCTGGAAGAATGGGATATTTGTATACAAACAAAAATAAACATCAATCCATGCCTTATACCACATAAAACACCAGTTCAAAATGCATCAGTGATTTAATGTAAAACCTAAAACTACAAAACAACTTAGGAGGAGATTTTTGTAACCTTGAATTAGGTGCAGATTTCCTACATATAACACAAAGTACACAATCCATAAAGAAAAAAGGTAGAAAATTATGTTTTATCAAAAATAAAAACTTCTGGTCTTCAAAAACCATGGTTAAGAGTATTAAAGAACAAGAACCAGAATGGGAGAAAATATCTGCAAAAAACATATCTGATAAAAGACTGGTATCCCAATACATAAGGAACTCTCAAATGCATTAATAAGAAAAGAACCCAATTTTTAAAATATGCAAATGATTTAAACAGATACTTCACCAAAGAAGATACATGAATCCAACAAAAATTGAAAAGATATTAATTGGGCACATGATAAGATACTCATCATCAGTCTCTAGCAAAACATTACAGAGGCATTTAGATGTAGAGAGGTGACACTGATAATAATAATGGTCCAAACTAATTAACATCTTTCTGTTGAATTTTTACCTTTAATAAAATGAAGACAAACACACCTGACTTCAAAGGCTTATTATAAAGAACTTCATAAATCATAGGAATACAGTGACATCGATCAATAAAAAGCAATCTTCAAAGAGAAAATATTTTAAAAATTATTACTCAGTTAAAGAGATGAATCATATAAAGATAAAATAGATGTGTGGGCCGAGCCTGTGGTGCACTCGGGGGAGTGCGGCTCTGGGAGCGCAGCGACGCTCCCGCCGCGGGTCCGGATCCTATATAGGAATGGCCGGTGCACTCACTGGCTGAGTGCCGGTCATGAAAAAGACAAAAAAAAAAAAAAAAAAAAAAAGATAAAATAGATGTGAAAATTACATTTAACCCTAACATTATAAAAGAAAATAATACAGGTTTAGACAGATGTATCTTTTGGCAAAGTTCGTATTTTAGTGAAATCTAATAATGGCCACGTATTTTATGCATTTGCAAAGTAAACTGGCTAAAAATCAAAACAAATTTTTATTTGGAAATTCAAAAGTCTGTATAGTGGGGCTTCTTCCTCTTACCAAACTTCATTTAGATCATTGAATATATATTTTGTAAGCATGAAGAGTCTAATAGTATTTTGGCAAATTCTCAGAAGAGTGAGGAAATACTAGGTCATCCAAATCCTAAAAAAGCAATACTCTTGATTTTTTTTTTTTTACAGTATTATAGGTGGTTTTCTAAAGAATACTTTTTTCATGGAGAATCTTAGGTTATTTCCATGTAGAGTAAATTTTGAGTAAAAACTAGTAAATATTTTTGCATTTGGAAATAAGAATAAGAATGGCTTTTGCAGCCACCAGATACCTAGATACCTATCACTTGGCTAAGGTTCTTTGCAAGACATAAATATCATGCATACATTTAAGGAGATTTTAAGAAAGTGATTGTTTGTAAAGGTAAGAGTAGGCTTTATGGAAAACACAAGGGACAGTGTAGTACTTCAGGGACTAAAAGAGCTGGGAGGCATTATTATACCACTTAGGAATGAGTGTAGAAACGGTTAGGAGCACTGGGTTAGAGAGGTCATATTGAGCAGGCTGTCTGACTTCTGCTGTGACCTTCAGTTGAGGACCACAGCCAGCCCACAGTGACCCTCCAGGGAGAGAGGGGGTATAAATATCCTAAACTCACTTACTGTCTTTCTTCCCTCCAACTTTTGATGATCCCATCAACTGAACCAAACTGGTAATCAGATAGTATGTTAGTTTAGTTCATATAGTAGGTTGCTTCCCAGGAAACCCAACAAAGAACAAATGAAAGATATCTAGCATACTGAGTTAGGATGAAAAAGATACATATTGTGCAGCTTAATTATGCTTTTGTCGTGCTTGGCATGTTACATTTTAAACTATTGTTTCAATAACTAAATTTGCTTTTCATTTATCTTATATGTAGCTGGTAATTTCTTATAAGATTTAAATTCTTCAGTACTCAAATTTTACTTGTAAGTCATAATTTTATTTTTTTTGTTTTTTTATTTTTTTTGTGACCGGTAAGGGGATTACGACCCTTGGCTTGGTGTCATCCGCACCGCACTCAGCCAGTGAGCACACCAGCCATCCCTATATAGGAACCGAACCCGCTGTGCTCCCAGCGCCGCACTCTCCCGAGTGAGCCATGGGGTCAGCCCTAAGTCATAATTTTAAAACAACATGAAAGACTTCATGTACATTTTTTGTTCCAATGGCCAGGAGTGTCAAAAAGGCACATGCACAGTATTTTTATTGTGGCCTTAAGTTTAAATTCTACTTCAGAAAAAAGTGAAGAATTGTTAGTGGGAAAACTTGGTTAGGCCTCCTTATCACCCTTGTAGAACGCTGTGATTTCATCTACTGAAGATTTTGGAAAAGGAACTCCTGAGAAAAAGGGGGGAAAAAAACATATCTAATGTAGCCCATTCTTTTCGTGGGGACATGACAGATTTTGTACGTGTTGAATTTGAAGGCCAGTGAGACATCCAAATTGAGATGTCAATATACTGTTGGATTTGGATGTCAGGAATTCAGGAGATGATTCTTGATTAAGATATGTTGATTTATCAACCATCTTAATGAGATGATAATTAAAGCCACAGGAATGTATTAGTTTGCCACGGGTGAATGTGTAGAGTAAGATAAAAAGAGAACCTAAGAGGGAACATTTAAAGATATGACGATTTGGGAAATAAACTTGTCATTATTGATTAAGAGTTACATAAGTATTCATACATTTTAGTGGAAAAATATCACTTAAAAAATTTACATACAAAACTCATCCTTAACTCAGAAATAAAACAATGCATGAAAATTTTTATTATTAAAAACAATGAAAAAGAACCAACAAACAAAAATAGGGTAGGAAAGTGGCTTTTAAATGATGTTGTATCCATTTAAAGATATATCATTTAGTCGTGGAAATTTTATAAAAGTGGTTTTAGGAACAATAACAACAAAAGCAGTTGTCATAATAGTAAATGAAAAAATAGGCCATAAACACACTCATCCAATTTCACCCAAACTAATTAAAATATATAAACAAAGACTAAAATGAGACTCATAAAAGTATTCCCAGTGGTTCTCTCTAGGGTAAGAGTCCCTTTGTTTTATTAAATTAATCTCAAATTATCTATAAAAACCCTTATTTTTTACTTCAAAAACTTTCACTAAATTTTCAGTATTTTTATAGGACATTGTAGTTATTTATATCTACCCAGCATGTGTTCCTTTAGCCACCCATTCTGGTAAAAGAGTGAGTCTTTTTTTGTGGTATTTATTTTGTTTTAGTTGTGGCAGACTTTCCTACAAAAATTTGGGTCTATATCATGAGCTGATAATTGATCCATTTACATGAACATAGATATTGGGACATAGATGGACACGTGATTCAAATTAGAACGGTCAACCTCTGAAATTCTATCAGCATAATTGAGAAATGGCTCTGTATTTGATTTGGGATCATTGACTGCAAGGCTAATGTAAGTTTGCAGCTGCTGGTGATCATTTTTGCTGGAAAATGAAGCCAATGCAGAGGTCAGTAGAGCCAAGAGTTGGAGCAAGAGTCCTGTTGTTTGAATCCCTGGGTCCTGCCATGCAGCAGTGATTCACCCTTATGTTTCAGTTATGTAAGGTTTGATTTCCTATTATTTACAAATGAAAGATCAAACTCAAGTAGGCCAAAATTATAAAAAAGTTCTGACTCCAGTGAATCTATATTAGACGTATTTTCTCTTCAGTTGTGACCCTAAAGAGGAGACTGGATCGAGAGTACGGATATGGTGGGGGGTTGGGGAGATGGGGTAGGGCAGAGATAATGGCAGGACTGTGATCCAAAAATGAGGTTGGAATCCTCCATTTACATCTTGCTCGTTGAGAAAATGTCTGATACTCATATTAGTATTAATATTCTCTGTCCACACCACACTCTACTTCAATCTCAAAACAAGAGATTGAAGAGGACACTCAGGAAAGTCAAAATGTTATCTGAGAGGAGCAGCTGATGGTGTATCATTTGCCAGCTATATCCATCCTGGGACTATTCTAACTAAAGAGCAGGAGTAAGAGATTGGATAAGTGGTGGTTGGCTCTTGTTATTTCCCTACTTTCCTTTTAGGCCTTTTTTAAAAAATGAGTAGGTTAATAATGCCATTTTGGCTAATCCAAATTTGTCTATACTAAAAGTAGTGGTGACTTTTTACAAGCAGTTTATCCCTAATTCCTAGAGTCAACTCAGAGAATACATCAATAACATTGCAAAAAAACGGAAAAACAAAACTAATAAAGGAAAAAGAAAAAAAATGATGTAATAAAAGTGTATCTGAGGCAATGTCCAAAACACTAAACTAAGGAGACATACTGTGATTAAGCAAAAATTTAACTTCCTGGCTAAAACAAAAATCAGATAGCTTTTTTATGTAATGAAATGTGATGTATTTTCTTTGAGTGTTACTCTCATAGACAGATCATTCTTTTTAGAATTTACTATCATAATGTTTGGGATTCTTCATTATTTTTGGCAATGCTTTTTACTTTACCTAAACTGCATACTGTTTTACATATCTACCTTGTGTGCATTTTTTTAAAAGTGTTATTAAATATCTTGGCATCTGCTTACCAATGAAAAAATTAATTAAGAAAGTTACAAAATTATTTTAAATGAACTCAATTTTAAATATTATTTTATGAACCCAAAATGCTGAAGATAAAGGCTGTTAGTAATAATCAAATGAGTTAATACTTCAATTAGTGATCAATATAATACAAAAAAATCTTATATAATCAATTATATAATCTTAATTATATAATCAATATAATACAGATAAAATAACATAGTCATATAGAAATATGACTAAAAGGTAACATATGAACAAGATCTAAAACATAAAACTTAACAGCCTAAGTAGATATGATGATTACTTGACAAGTTAACCCACAAGGTTCAGAAAAACATTGAACCTGCACCAGCAATATGCTAGGTTTGCTTTGTTTGGTCAAGAAAGAATAAATTGATAGTGTTAGGGAAACCACATTAGTATTAATACAAGTCACTAGAATCTTTCCTGAGAAATCTTAAAATCAAATGAACATAAAAGATTATTTCTTCTAGGTTTACTTTCTAATAGTGAATGCACTTTGAAAAATAAATGGCCAAAGCCCTTTTACTCTGTTTAAATTGTGGATGTTTATTATTCAAGAGTAGAAATATTTAATTTACATTTCAGTCCAGGAAAAAGAATCACGACCTGTCAATCATCAAAATTTATTCAGTTTTCAAAACGCTGAAAAACAAATCCAAGCTCTTAATTGAATTAAGTTTGGCATATACTCTGTAAATACTTTGTGAGCAACTAAAGTGTTTATAAAGTGGAGGAAAACATAACAGGCATAGTAGTAGTATTTTAGAATTTTAAACAAAAATTTATAACAAATCCAGTGATTTTATGAAATGGATATATGTTTTCTAAGAACATATATTTTAGGTACTTAGGTACCTATTAGCCATTACTTCACTGAGTAAGTAGAAGTAAATTTTCTATCAGTGTTAGTGGATGAAATTTAAACATTTGAATTTTGATGAGTAAAAAAGAGTTGCTAGAAGGCACTCTCTGTATTTTTCCTTCTCAATATAAAAACATCTTAAATATCCAGTAAATTTTAAAATTTAATGTCCCTCACCTACCTTTCACAATCACCTTGAAGGAACAAACAGCTTTTATTTGTATTATTTTAAATATATTTTTATAAAGAATATCATTTTGCATTAGTTGTTTCTGGTTCTGTTCACTTAATGGTAATTAGGTTCAAAGTTGCTCTCCGCAATTGCCTGGCTCACCACTTTGGTGAGCATATGTGATGTAAAGGAATGCGGAATTAGAGTCAAACGGATTCGGTTTATATTTTTACTAGCTGTACAATCCAGGAAAAGTAGGTCGTCATGAAAGTTCAGATGAGTCATTTGTAGACAGAACCCAAATTGTGGTATTGTGTTGTATCTGAGGATATATCTCAGTCTTTGGAAATTCTACATCTATCATAGAAACTAAAAAATGATTAAATTTTATACTGACTTTAAAAAATGTTAACAGTGTTAAAATTTTGAAGGAAAGCCAGAGATTAAAGGTAGAAAAAATGCTAAAATTAGATGGCAAGAAAGAAGAAAAATATTAAAACAGAAATGTGAAAAGATATAATTATAGCAAGACCAAAATTATAACAATAAAATCAATAAGACAAAAATTTAAGATTACCAAGTTTGTGACTATAAAGGGCACTAAAACAAAAAGTGTAAGACAAGAAATAAAATAGTAGTTTTTTAAAGTTGTAACTTTTGAAGAGCTTTAGGAATAAATTAAAATAGAAAATAACAGATAAATCCAAATAATTAATATTAAAATAAAGAAATAAAAATTTGTAAGTATTAAAAAGCTAAAAATTTTCAAGTATTACAAAATTTTTAAAAGACTAAAAGGTTAAGAAGCTAAAAAAATAATAATTCAAAGATATTAAAGGGTTAAAGGTGTATATGATAAATATCATATTTAATTCAAATTAGTGACAAAAATGAAAATATGTACTAGATACAATTTTAAAACAATATGATTTAAAGCCTAAAACAAGAAAGCCTAATTTATGAGAAAGATAAAGTAGTCCAAAGGAAAAAACAATTAAAAATACCATCACTAAATATTTTAAAGTGTTCCAAAACAATTCCCAAATGCAAAGCTAATATAACTTTAAAATAAATCAAAAACCCCATTCATATGTGTGTATATATATACACACACACACCCATATATATGTGCTGCTCATATACATGAGCACCACATCAAATGGTTGGGAGTAAGATAGAGCAAAAAGTCCCAGAATATTTTGTTTTGTGCTCCAGGCTATCATCTTAATTTAGAACACTGATAAGGGGAAGGATGACTTTAAACAACTATCCTACATTGCCTCAGAATTTCTCTACCTTCTGCAAATCAAAATACTCGGTAAAGCAAGGTAGGAATGTTGGTCGTTCTCAGTGTAGAATCATGTATGGGGATTATGTTTGTAGGTGAAGCTGTAAGTGCGGGGGAAATAAGGGGAGCTCTATGAGGGTGGAAGGTATTCTTTGTACACATTGGTGAATGAAAAGATCTGAAGAAAATGGATATGAGAGGAAACCGAGGAAGAGAGTGCATATGAAAAATGAAGACAGTCCGTGGACTGTATTTCAATTAATTCTTTATTGACGTGAAAATCAATATTGGAATTTTTTAATGTTTTATTTTACTTTGTTTTATTTGGAATGAGAATTCTGTTTGGGCAGTATTTCCTAAATGTGATGCCAACTGCAAGCTCTTGGTTATAGTTCCAATTGTATTTCATTTACCTATACAAAGTGTTACTTAGAACAGTGTTCCTGAAACAATACTCTGGAAGGTCCTGCTGGGCTGGTCTGTGTCATCCATCTTTACTCCATTATACTTAGCACAATGTCTTTGCAGTGATAAGGGCTCAATAAAATTGTCTTGAACTGGTGCCAGATTTTTTTTTTTTTAATTATAGGATTTCCTTATACAAACACAAAAAGAATGAGTTTGGCTCCAATTAAAAGGAATTTATCCACTGACTATGATTGTCAAGTAATATTTCATATTTCTCTCTTCCTAGGAGCAGTCATTAGGTTTAAAGCTGTTCATATAAACATGATGAAAAGACGGTAAAGAATTTAGCATTGCATCATTGTTTAAATTATGTGCAAACATTTCTGAATACCTATTTCTTTGAATAAAAAACACCAATCTTTCATATTTTGTACAACAATGAAAATGAAAAAATGTGTTTTAAAATCTCAATATATGACAACTTAGGGGAAAAACATGGGTTACCCTATTCAAAGACTCCAGAAATGAAAATTGCTTTGTTACATTTTCCAACTTACAATGTGTTTTACTGTTGAAACATGCAAACTAATTAAAACATGCTTTAAACATTTTCTCCAAAATAGTTTGTCTTTTATCTAATCTGTGCTTCTTTATTTAGCTGAATTAGTAACAGGAATGTAATACTTTGGGTCTATTTGTGTATGTGTGTAATCTTTTTTATTTTATTTAAATGAATATTGAGTCTTGCTTACTCTACAGCCTCTGACAGCATCCTTTCTATCAGGAACTTCGTTTATCCCATTTCTCTTAAATTTGATAATATTTTTATCACCCTTCTGACTCCCCTCCCCTGCTTTTTTTTATTCAAGACTTTGTTTTTTAAGAGCAGTTTTAGGTTCACACCAAAATTGAAAGGAAGATGCACAGATTTCCCATCAATCCCCTGCCCCTGCTCCTGTGTAGCCTCTTTCATTATCAAAATTCCCTACCATTGTGGCACATATCTTACAACTGATGAGCCTACATTGACTCATAGTAATCACCCAAAGTTTACAATAGGATTTACAGAAGGGTTCCTTCCCTCTTAGTGTGATACATTCTGTGAGTCTGGACTATGCATAATGAAATATATTCATCATTATAATATTATGCAGAATAGTTTCACTACCCTAAAAATCCTCTGTGCTCTAATCTATTCATCCCTCCTCCCTCCTGATCCCTGGAAACCACTGATTCTTTACTGTCTTCATAGTTTTGCCTTTCCAAAATGTCTTATTGTTGGAATCATACAATATGTAGCCTTTTCAGATCAGCTTGTCTCAGTCTGTTTTCTGCTGCTATGGTAAGATAACACAGACTGGGTAATTTATAAAGAACAGAAGTTTATTTGGCTCATGGTTCTGGAAGCTGGGAAGTCCAAGAGCATGGCACTGCTATCTGCCAAGGGTCATCCCATGGCAGAATGCATCACATGGTGAGGAGTGTGAGAGCAAGAGAGAAAACGAGGGCTGAATTCATTCTTTTATCAGGAGCCCATCTCTGCGATAACTGAGTCCCACAATAACAGCATTATCCACTTATGAGGGAAGGTCCCTCATGATCTAATCACCTTTTAAAGATCCCACTTCTCAACACCATTGCATTGGAGACTGTTTCCAATATATGGATTTGGGGGGCACATTCAAACCATAGCAGCTTCTTTTACTTAATAGCATGCATTTAAGTTTCTTCCATGACTTTTCCTGGCTTCATAGCTCACTTCTATTGTCTGTATGTACCACAGTTTATTTGTTCATTCACCTACTGAAAAACATCTTGGTTGCTTCCAAGTTTTGGCAATTATGAATAAAGTTGCTGTAAATATCCAGGTGCAGCCTTTTGTGTGAACATAAGTTTTTACCTCATTTGGGTAAATTTTCACCAAGTAGTGCAATTACTGAATTACGTAATAAAAATATGTTCAGTTTTGTAAAAACCATCAAACTGTTTTCCAAAGTGGCTGTACCATTTTATATTTTCACCAGCATTGAATGAGTTTCTATCGCTCAACATCCTTGCCAGCATTTGAGGTCAGTGTTCCAGATTTTGGATATTCTAATAGGTGTAGTGGAATTTCTTTAAGTTGCATTTCTTTGATGACATATTATATGGAACATCTTCTCATATTCTTATTTGCCATTTGCATACCTTCTGTGGTGAGGTGTCTGTTAAGGTGTTTGCCCATTTTTAAATTAGGTGGTTGTTTTTTTATTGTGGAACTTTAAGAGATTTTTGTATATTTCAGATTATAGTCCTTTATCAGATGTGTCTTTTGCAAATATTTTCTCCCACCCTGCTGCTTGTCTTCTCATTTTCTTGGCATTGTCTGTCACATAACAGAAGTTTTAAATTTTAATGAAGTTCAGCTGATCAATTATATCTATCATGGTTTGTGGCTTTGATGTTTTTCTAAAAAAGCATCACCATACCCGAGGTAATCTAGGTTTTTACCTATGTTATCTTTTAAGTTTTATAGTTTTGCATTTTATATTTAGGTCTATGATCCATTTTGACTTAATTTTTGTGAAAGGTGTTACGTCTGCATCTTGATTCATTTCTTTGCATGTGTCTGTCCAGTACTTCCAGCATCATTGTTGAAAAATTATCTTTGCTCCCTCTTATTGCCTTTGCTCCTTTGTGAAATGTTATATCAGTTGTTTGTATTTATGTGGGTCTACTTCTGAGCTCTCTGTTCTGCTCCATTGACCTCTTTGTCAATTCCTTCCTTAATTCCACACTATTCTGACTTCCATAGCTTTATAGTAAGTCTTGAAGCTGGGTAGTATCAGTCTTCCAACTTTATTCCTCTCCATCATTATTGTGTTGGCTATTCTGGGTTGTCTGCCTTTCCACATAAATTTTAGAATTTGTTTGACAATGTTGACAAAATAACTTTCTGGGATTTTGATTGGGATTGCATTGAATCTGTAGGTTAAGTTGGGAAGAACTGACATGTTGACAATATTGAGACATACTATCCGTGAACATGGACTATCTCTTCACTTATTTAGTTCTTCTTTTATTTTATTCATCAGTTTTGTGGTTTTCTTCACATAGATCTTGTTCCTCAACATCTTTTATAGATGTTGTTAGATTTGTACCTAAGTATTTCATTTTTGTGAGGTGCTAATGTAAATGGCATTGTATTTTTAATTTCTGATTCTGCTTGCTTTTTGCTGGTATATAGAAAAGTTATCAACTTCTGAATATTAACTATGTATCTTATAAATTTTCTATAACCACTTATTAGTCCCGAGAGTTTTTTTGTTAATTCTTTTGGATTTGGATTTTCTACGTAGAAAATCATGTCTTCTGTGAACAAAAACAATTTTATTTCTTCCTTCCCAATCTGTATACCTTTTTTTTCTTTTTGTTTTGCATTATCTAGGACTTCCAGTATGATGCTGAAAAGAAATGAGAGGGGACATTCTTGCCTTTTTCCTAACTTTAGTGAGAGAGCTGCAAGTTTCTCACCATTAAGTATGATGTTAGCTGTAGATTTTTTGTGGATGTTCTTTACCAAGTTGAGGAAATTCCCCTCTATTTCTAGTTCCCATTTCCTTTTTCACATCAGCATTTAGATGTAATGAAAACAAGCAAACCAACATGATCTAGTCTTTCCTGTTTAAGAAATGGAAAACTCCTTTTCCTTTTTTCCATTTTTTTCTCCAACTACCCACTTCTCAAAGCTCACCTTCTATATATCCTCACATACACAATTGCATAAGTCCATTCCAATCTGATTTCCACTCATATGACTCCACTGAAATTATTATGAAATTTTCTTATTATGTTCCATGGACTATCTCTGATATTTTTCATTGTTGTTGGACCCTATGGCAACATTTGAAACATGTTGTCAATCACAACTTTCTTGAAAAATACTTTCCAGTACCCCTGCATCACTTGGCTTTTATGATCACTAGAAATCACTGGATCTCATTCTGTCTCTCTGACAACTTAGTTTTTTAGCATTTCATCTGATAAAACTCTGAATATTGGCATTATTAAGATTTATTAAATGCTCTCCTTTTATTCTATAGTATCTTCTTTTTCTTTTTTTCCTTTTACTTATTTATTTACTAACCTGATTATTGTAACATAATTGATTGTACATATCTGTGGGGTACAGAACTGAAAATCAATTTTCTGAGTGTAATATGTGATGCTCAAATCAGGATAATTAGTATATTCAACATTATACAATATAATGGTTTTTCTTGGCCCTTTCCCCTCTTTTCCACTTCTGGTGACATCAGTTCTGTTCTCTCTTTTTGAAAGTTTAAAGTATTATTGTTATTGCTATATCTCATTCTTTTTTTTAAAAAATTATGTTTACTTTTTAGCTCCCACTGATAAGTGAGGCCATGTGGTATTTCTCTTTCTGTGCCTTGCTTATTTCACTTACTGTGATTTTCTCTAAGTTCATCCATGTTCCTGCAAATGGCAGTATTTCATTCTTTTTTATGACTGAGTAGTATTCCATTGTGTATATATACCTGACTATGGGTGTTTAGGTCACTTCCAACTCTTGGCGATTGTAAATAAAGCTGCAGTAAACGTGGATGTGCAGGTATCTCTTCAACATGATGATTTCCATTCCTTTGGGTATATACCCAGCAGTGGAATTGCTGCTGTTCTATCTGTATATGTTCTATCAGTAGTTGTTTGAGAAAACTCCATACTGTTTTCCATAGTGGCTGCACCAATTTATAGTCCCACCAGAAGTGTAGGAGGGTTCCTCTTTCTCCACATCCTCTCCAGCATTTGTTATTCTCTGTCTTTTCTGTAATGGCCCATCTAACAGGGGAGAGATGATATCTCAATGTGGTCTTGATCTGCATTTTCCTGATGCTGAGTAAAGTTGAGCATTTTTTTTTCATGTGTCTGCTGGCCATTTGTATATCTTCTTTTCAGAAATGCTATTCAGCTCCTTTGCCAATTTTTAGATCAGTTTACTTTTTTTCTCACTGTTAAATTGTTTGAGTTCCTTTGATATTCTGGATATTTATCCTTTGTAGGATGCATAGTTTGCAAATATTTTCTCCCACTCCACAGGTTGTCTTTTGTTCTCTTAATTATTTCTTTTGCTGTGCAGAGGTTTTTTAGTTTCATATAATCTCATTTGTTTACTTTTCCTTTTGTATCCTGTGCTTTGGGTTCATATTCAGAGTCTTTTACCCAGTCATACTTCCTGAAGTGTTTCTCTTATGTTTTCTTTTGGGAGTTTTAAACTTTCAGTTCTTATATTTAAGTCTTGAATCCAATTTGAGTTGACTCTGGTATATGGCAAAAGGTGCAGGTTTAGGTTCATTCTCCTACATATGTTTGTCCAGTTTCCCTGGAACCATTTATTGAAGAGGGAGTCTTTTCCCCAATGTATTTTCATGCTGCCTTTGTTGAAGATCAGTTGGCTGTAAGTTTGTGGATTGATTTCTGGGTTCTCTATTATATTCCATTGGTCTGTCTATTTTTTTATTTATGCCAGTACCATGTTGTTTTGGTTACTGTAGCTTTGTAGTATAATTTGAAGTCAGGTAGTGTTATGCCTCCAGCTTTATTTTATTTATTTATTTATTTAATTTTTGCTCAGGATTGCTTTGGCTGTTTGGTATCTTTTGCTGTTCCATATGAACATTGGGATTGTTTGTTCTATTTTTGGGAAGAATGGCATGGTGTTTTGATGGGGATTGCATTGAATCTATAGATCACTTTGGGTAGTATGCACATTTTCACAGTGTTAATTCTTCCAATTCAAGTGCATGGAATGTCTTTCTGTCTTTTTGTGTCCTCTTTTATCCTCTTTCATTTCTTTCAACAGTGATTTGTAGTTTGCATTGTAGAGACCTTTCACCTCCTTAATTAAATTTATTCCCAGTTTTTGTTTTGTTCTGTTTTGTTTTGCTTTTTTCTTTTGGTGACTATTGTAATATTGTAAATGGGCTAGCTTTCTGGATTTCTTTTTTGTTAGTTCATTGTTGGAATATAAAAATGCTCCTGCTCTTTGCATGTTGATTTTGTATCCTGCCACTTTACTGAAAATGTTTATCAGCTATAAATATTTTTCTGTAAAGTCTTTAGGCTTTTCTATATATCGGACCATGTCATCTGCAAACAGGGACAATTCAACTTCATCTTTTCCGGTCTGAATGTCTTTATATCTTTCTCTTGCCTGACTACTCTGGCTAGTACATCCAATACTATGTAAAATAGGAGTGGTGAGAGTGGGCGTCCTTGTCTTGTTCCTGTTCTTAAGGGAAAATCTTTAAGCTTTTCCCCATTCAGGATGATATTGATGATTCATTTGTTGTATATGGCTTTTACTGTGTTGAGATAACTTCCTATTTTACCTAATTTTCTGAGAGTCTTTACCCTGAAAGGATGTTGAATTTGTCAAATGCTTTTTCTGTGTCTATTAAGATAATCATATGGGTTTTTTTCCTTGATTTTGTTGATATGGTGCCTCAAATTTATTGACTTGTGTATGTTGAATTTTCCTTGCATCCCTGAGATGAATCCCACTTGATTGTGGTATATAATTTTTCTGACGTTTTGCTGTATTCTGTTTGCTCATATTTTATTGAGGATTTTTGCATCTACACTCATCAAAGATATTGGTCTACATTTTTCTATTTTTGTTGAATCTTTGGTTTTGGTATCAGGGTGATGTTGGCCTCATAGAATGAGATTGGGAAAATGGCCTCTCTTTCAATTTTTTGCAATAGTTTGAAGAGAATTGGTATTAATTCCTCTTTAAAGGTTTGGCTGTATTTAGCAGTAAAGCTATCTGGTCCTGGGCTTTTCTTTGTTGGGAGACTGCTGATTACTGCTTCAATCTCATTGCTTGTTATCAGCCTATTCAGGTTTTCTATTTCTTCTTGGTTCAGTCTTGACAGTTCGTATGTTTCCAGAAATATATCCATTTCTTCCAGATTTTCAAATTTGTTGGTGTATTATTGCTTATAATATCTCTAATGATTCTTTATGTTTGTCAGTTATCAGTTGTAGTTTCTCCTTTTTCTTTTCTAATTTTTGTTATTTGGAGTTTCTCTCTTCTTTAGTTAGCCTAGCTAATGGTTTGTCTATTTTTGTCTTGAAAAACCAACTTTTTGTTTCATTGGTCTTTTGTATTTTGGGGTGGGAGGGTTCTATTTCATTTAGTTCTTCTCAGATCTTAATTATTTCTTTCCATCTACTCATTTTGGGATTAGATTGTTCTTGTTTTTCTATTTCTTTGAGGTGTAGCATTAAGTTGAAATTTTATTTGAAATATTCCTATTCTTTTGATCTAAGAGTTTATTGCAGCAAACTTCCCTCTTAATACTGCTTTTGCAGCATCCCACAGCTTTTGGTATAATGTGTCTTTATTTTCATTGGTTTCAATGAATTTTTTGATTTCCTGTTTAACTTCTTCTTGGACCTGTATGTCATTCAAGAGCATGTTGTTTAATTTGCATGTGTCAGTATAGTTTCCAGAGTTTCATTTGTTATTGATTTCTAGTTTTAATCCATTGTAGTCTTAGAAGATACTTGAAATAATTTCAATTTTTAGAAATTTGTTGAGGCTTGATTTGTGACCTAACATGTGGTCTATCCTGGAGAATATTTCATGTGCTGATGAGAAAAATGTGTATTCTGTGGTTGTTGGATGAAATGTAGATATCTGCCAAGTCCAATTGGTCTAAAGTGTGGTTTATATCCTGTGTTTCTCTGTCAATTTGTTGCCTAGATGATCTGTCCAATGTTGAGAGAGGGCTGTTCAGGTGCCCAACTATTATTTTATTTGGGTCTATCTCTTTCCTTAGGTCTGACAGTGTTTGCTTTACATATCTGGGTGCTCCAATATTGGGCAAATACATATTTATGATTATTATGTCTTCTTGCTGGATAGATCCCTTTATAGTGGCCTTCTCTGTCTCTTTTTATATTTTTGGTTTGCAAGTCTGTCTTACCTGATATAAGAATAGCTACTCCTGCTCATTTTCATTTCTATTTGTGTGGTATATCTTTTTCCATCCCTTCACTCTTAGTCTGTCTTTTTCTTTACTGGTGAAATGAATCTCTTGTAGATAGCATATAGTTGGATCTAACTTATTAATCCAATTAGCTAGTCTGTGTCTTTTGCACCTCTAGTTTGCCAACTTCTCAAAAGTCTATCTGTACTTTGTTCTGTGTTCATCATATTGATTCCCATGGCTTTATTATCTATATGGAAAGGACTCTTAGAATGGATAATTCTCTGAGCAACAGTATTGTACATGTAGCTTCTTCCTCAACTTTCAATTTTAGTGGATTTTCCTCAGGTAACTTAAGCTCAAAATACACTCAAAATGGAGCTCATGATTTCAATTATGCCTCCATCTCCCAAAAGGCTAACACGTTGATGTTTTCAATTCAATAAATAGTACCAACCAGAAACTTGAAAGTCATTTTTGAACTTTAGATATTTCTTCAGAAAGTGAACTGTTTTTTTCTTTTACAAAATGTATTTATGGCCAAACTGAATGTTAAAATATTGCTCTAATTTATAATTGAGAATGAAGGGCAATACAAAGGAATGAGGGAATTGCTTGCATGAAAATAATGAGAAGAATTAGTGAAGAAAAATTTGTTTTCAAGAAAGCAGTGTGTAGTGAGTGGCACTACAAAAAAAAGGGGAAGGAGTGTTAAATATAAGAAGGGAAAAGATAAAGCCCAATCAAATGGTTTCAGGACATAGCTGAGGGGTAATTATAGTCAGAGGTAAACTTGTGATGGCAGTGAAGGCCAGGAAAGTCTTAAGATAAAGGACGATTAGTATTTTAAATTTGATGCTATTCTCTTGTACTCTTCTGTGACTTCTAACTTTTAATAAAGTTCTGATATACTACAATGCTATATGATATTATCAGTTACTAAAAATGTTTGAAAAATGAATTTTATGGAACATTTGGAGCAAGGTGGGACAGAAAGTCACAGGACATGAGATATATAATCAAGACTGATAAATCAGAAGAGACAGGATATAAGCATCATATCACCAAGAGATTTATCAGTTCTATAAGAATCTTGGGAGAACCACAGACAGAAAGGAGGAACTAGATTTCTCAGTTTGGGGCACTGAGACCTACAGTCAGTTATTTTAAAAGTTCAATGTTAAAGGCAACTTCAGAAGGTTGTAAAATTTAGAAATACATGGGCTTCTGATCTTCAGATTATGTGATAAACTATTAAGCCTACTTCCTAACTATCTCTTATATCTATTTTCCTCTATTAATTTTACCACCAACAATACTGAAATGGTCTAAGTTTTCCTTCCCATTACATGTTTTCTACCTTTCAGCCCATCTTCAGTTCCCATAACACATCTCCCCTCTGTAACACTAACCAGAGTGACCCCTTTGAAAATAATATTATCTGGGATTTTTAGTCTTTTAATAAACAAGAATAGCATTCATGTGGCTTATGATATATATTTTTGGGCTTAATTCCATTATATGATTAAGGTTTTATATTTATTGTGCTTATTATTTCTTAATTTTTCTCTCCTAACAAACAACTATTAGATTGATAAAACTATTTTACACTTTTTACTTCAACTTCCTACTTCTATTATTTTAGTGATAGCTCTTACATTTTTAGGATGCATGACCAAATTTCCTTGTCTTCCTAATCAAGCCTAAAGTTAATCTGTATCACTATCTGTATACCTAGAACTGTGAAAGAATACATTTCTGCTGTTTTAAAACACAGTGTGTGCCACTTTGTTAAAATAGTGGTAAGAGACTGATATGCACCATTTGTCCAACTACCCCAGAGTGTTCATGTATGTTGCTTTCTCTGCTTGAAAAGTTTGCACTCAGAATTTTTTGTTTATGTAGTTAATTCTATTTTTGAGTTTTATTTCAGCTAAACATTACTCTTTCTCTGCCCCCCTCCACTAAGTGGGAGTCTGTTGTACATTCTCATTGAATCCTTCATGTTTTGAATATAGCATTTCCCATAAGTGTAAGTGAGCAACAATATAATTATTGTATATTGTTTATTCTCTCCAGTTGAATGTAATCCCCGTGAGGACACAGATACATGTTCATCACTATCCATTTAGCATCTAAGACTATATCTAATTCATGGTAGATTTAAAATAAATATATGTTGAACAGTTTAATTAATATACATGATAAGAAGGCTAAATTTCAAGATACTGACATTCCTAATTTATCTATTCAGGAATAACAAGTTGAGATCTTTTTCAATTTAAAAGATTCCCAAATGCTAAATACACGTATCATTGACAGGTTAATGAGTAAAATATGTATTTCTTATTACAATACTTCCTTTGAAAAGATTTAACTATAGTTTCATCAATGTCAGCCACCCACCAGAACCACAGTCCTATCTTAAACAACATTTAGCATTTCTCCTTGAATCTGTTTTCTTTCATTAACAGAAATCTCAATTTTGTTCAGCTTTTACTGGCCCGAGGGTTTCTTCTTAGGCATTTGCCCAGGCTACTTCTTATATGTATAAATGTAGAACAAAGATGTTTTTCAAGTGGTTGGGAGATAAGGAAACTGTTAAGTGTGAGGCAAATAATCACATAAGGCATCAACGTATTCCTCAGTTCCAGGGGAACGTCCTGGAGATGGTTGCTAACAACCAGGAAGAGCAGAAAATGCCGTAATCTGAAAGCATGAGTAAGAATGAGCTTAGCAATGATTACGTGAGTGGGGATATGATCAGGAATTTATGCGAGCCAGAATATTCACAAATAGACAAAACTTGCTCAGATGGAAAAAAAAAAAAGAAATAGGCATCTCCAGGTTTACAAAAAGAACTTTGAAAAAAAAGTTTGATACTGTTGCAAAACTGTCTTTACAGTAAGGAAAACTCCTTAATCTTGGTGATCTTTATCTGTTCAGTGGAGACTGATTATGGCAACAATATACAGAAATGGCCTCTCGTTGGTACTAAGAATGAAGTATTGAGCTTCAAACTCAAGTTCTTCTAAGTAAGAATAGTCAGATGAGTAATCCTTCACAAAATCGTTAAGAGATTTAAAGTAGAAGTAGGTAGGAATAAAAGTTTATCTTTCAAAATGTAAAATCAATAAGCCACAAATACTTTTTAGTAAGCATAGACATGGGGGTTTTCCTTTTAAATTTGAAATGCTTTCATTTAATATTCAACACCAAAATCATTCCCACTTTTTTAAAAATTTTATTTTTAATTTTTATTGAAACAAAATTGATTATACATATTTTGGGGGTTCAACATTGAGGTATGTTGATCAAATCAATATTACTAGCATATATATTGTTAAAATCGTAATTATTCTTTATACCCTTTGTTCAATCTCTCTCCATCCCTCTCTCCCTCCCCCCTCCCTGCTCTAATTACCCTAGATTTTTTCTCTCCTTCTGAAAAAATAATGGTTACTCTGTTGATTTGTTGCCTAGATGATCTGTCCAATGCTGAGAGGTGTGATAAGGTCCCCAAATATTATCATAAAGCAGATGCTTCTCTGTCACTCTGAAATGGACTTTGTGGAGAGAGACATCCTCTTCTTTTCTTTATCTCTGCTCGTGACTCTCCTAGTGTCAATGCACTCCAGTAGCTGGCAGACCATTTGTGTGGTGGTTGTGGCATCTAGCTGCTTTCATGGAAGCCACGGTTATTGTGGTGGCTGTGGTGGGCCTCCCACGTGCAGGTGATGTTTTTGGCATGCTCCTTGGTGCTGGTGGTGTGCCTGGTTGTGGGGAGTGTCTGGTCCCCAGCTTCATACCTCAGGTCCCTGGGAGGGCCCCAAGGCGTTGGCATAGTGTGCCTGGTTGTTGGAGGGGATTCTGGTCCCCTTCTCTATGCCGCAGGTCCCCAAGCGGGCCCCAAGATTCCCACTTTTTTTTAATAACCAAATTAACACATGACTGTGAGACCCCAACAGCTAATGTAAGCATGCCTTTCTTTCAGTGCCACACTAGGTCTTGTGAAGGCTGATATGAAATGCCACATGTTGAACTCTTTTGTTAATGAGGTGTTCTATATAGACACATATCACTATTACTTATAATCTTATCCAAGTTTTCCTAGGATTTTAAATGGCAACTTTCAATGAATGTTTTAATTACATTTTTAGTGAATGGTAAACAATATGTAACTCAGAAAAATGAGTTATTCTGAGCCTTTTAATTTCCTAAAAAAATGAGGACATATCTTCTTATGCATCAAAAATTATATATTTTTTATTTATTACCATGTTTTCAGAATTATGAGTAATTGCAGTAATTGAGTTTCTGAAAAATGCATTAAGGAGAACTACTCTGAGTTAAGGCATGAACTTTAGCTAATGTGAACTTGTGATAATTATTTTAATCCAAAGTATGCTCTGTCAATAAGATACTCTCTGTCATAAAATATCACAAACTCATTTTTTAAAAAAAGCATTTTTCTCATAAATCTTATTCACCCTGTCTCTGACTAAAAATTGGCTGGGCCAATTCACTCATATTAGTCAATTTTGCTCATGAGTCTGTTTTAGTTGAAGATCAGTTTACATAGGTAGAATATATTTCTCAAGCTGTAGGTTTTCATATTAGCCATGCAGATATTCCCCAAGTATGTCTCATGTCCTCGGACCAGAGGGCTAGCTGCATATTCTCTTGGTGATGGCAACAGTGCAAGAGAACAAGTCCATTCAGGCAATTCTCTTTTTTTTTTTTTTTTTTTTTTGCCTTTGGTCATGTCACATTCACTCATATCCACTGGCTAAAGAAGTCAAATGGCCAAACCCAGAGGGGGAGAAAATTATAGCTCAACTATTGTGGAAGGACTTGCAAAATAATGAGTGTGGTGAAGAACTAAGACACAATAATATAATTTGCCACAGGCATCCTTTTAATTTTCTTGATAATTTGACTCTTAGTTGTTCTTCAGAATATTGAAATGGTTCAGTAATAAATGTACTGGGATAAATAAAATCAGGCTGAAGCCTGGCTATATGTCCTTCATTACTTCTACTTTTGTTGTTCTTCTAAATGAGATCATTGTTGGAGATATGCATCTTGGGCATGCAAAGTAGGAGACTCTAATATTAGAAAAAGGAATAATTATTAAAATAGTAGGTGGGTAAGAATGATTTCTAATGTTCCTGAATATGTGGGTATACTAAAAACTCAGCTTTGGCTTTAAGCAGAAAAGCAAATTAAAAGATCCTCAAGGTCCTAGGAAAACTACCATCCTTATAACTCAAGGGTTGAAAGATTTATTTCCCTGTAGACCAAGGTTTCAACAGATCAATTAATAGAGCATGTTCTTTTCTTCTGCTGCCATGTGCAGGAAGAAAAATGTGTTGATTATGCCATTTCAGAGTACTGTATACACAAAGTCAACTTTATGGGCTGGTCTAACCTGCACTGCGGGACTCAGAAATTGGGAACCAGAAAATAATCAGTCTCTGTCCACTTGGCAGCATGAACTATCATGAAGGCCAGTAGTTGGCAGACAGGATCTGGAGCCCAGAGTGGCTCTCGCTTCACAGCTTCTGATCAAAGAAATGAAGCGCCCTAAATTCAGTGAAGTTGGAGATGCAAATTACTATATAACATGCGCTCTAAACTTTACAAAGGATTTAGAGCAATATAATCCTTCCCCTCCAGGCAGGGAAACGAACACCATTAAAATATTTAGGTTTTACAATACCATAAAGGAAGGAAAATGTCATTAATATCATCGAGTCAGCCATAATGGGTTCTCTTTCAGCACAGGGCTAATTTTCTTTCTGGCTTCTTCCCTTACAGAATGATTTTTCTGTGTAGAGCCTCTGTTAGGTTAATGGCAAACTTTTTGTGTAGTAAAGCAATAAATCAGCTCCTTATTATTAACCTGGGCTCCTTTAATTTTATGATTTTTAAAAAATATTGTGAAAAAGTATATCATTCTCAAATTAGGGTCTATGTATCCAAAGCATTTATTATTTCTAAAATAAAAAGTTAAATAGTAGCCTTTTTCCAGTGTGAGATGATAAGGGTACACAATGTATCTTTGGGACTTAGGGCTGAATGTCACCTTGGAGACATTAAATCCAACTTTAGATTAGGGCAGGAATCATTTCTAAAGTATCCCTGAAAGAATGTCATCTACTTTCTGATGGAGCACTTTCAGTGAAAAAGACTCTTTGAAAGAGAAAATCACAACAGGAAGCCAGATAATATCCACCAAATCTCCCACTGTTTATTTCTTCAGCTCCATAATATAAGCTATTTTATTTAAAAAGCGAAAAAATAGGAACTGTAGATAGAAAATTTATACTTTCTGAATAAAAAATTAAAGAATTTTCATTTTAACTTAGTTTTACTGTATATTTATATCTCCTCCTCTGGAATGATTTTGAAGAAAAGGGGGAAGAAATGAGAAGTGAATAGTCAGCTCTATTTATGGCGTTGAAAAAAGAATTTGGTTTTCTGGAACACAGCCTGAGATAGCAGAACAACGTTTGGCAAGAGACAGGTTGTGTTTGGCTGGAGAGTCATTGGCACTATCGAGAAACATCAGAGTGTAGATGTGCGAGAGAAAGAGAAAGACCCAAGCAAAATTGAACACCAGGTGAGAACCAGAAAGTGGTACAGCAATGTAAGTATGGTCTTTCAGTCAATATAGAGTTAAATGCAATTTTGCCCTTTTTCTTATGGTCAAAGAACTCATATTACCAGTCCACATTTCATTTAAATTAAGGAATCAGGAAAAATTCTTAGGTTTTACAGGTGGATACATTTGCTACTTCCTTTCTAAACATAGATACAAGAACTTTCCAACAAGGTTCCAACTTTAATATATCAAAAACATGTATAAAGAAAGCAGCTTCCCTCGGTATTTCTCCATTAGAAATTAAAAGATTGTCAACTGGCATAGAGAAGTGAGTGCCTAACGAACTGATTTTCTCAAAAATAACAGACATAAAATGTAGACAATGAATAACAGGAAAGAGATCTGAAGGCTCTGGAGACTGATTAAAAGCAGATAATTTGTGGAGAGAAGTCAAAACTGGCACAAACACCCAGCAGAGTGAGTTTCTTTCTTTTTTTCTTTTACACTGAGCGTATATGCAGTCTTGACCTTGGTTGAATTGTCAAGCAGCCCAGATTCTTACAGAAAATTTCACCATTTTTCTGTAATTAGAGGAATGTATCCTGGGGCAACAATGGTCTCTGAAGATTGAGAGGGAGGTTCCAGAAAAACACCTGGAGATACGTAATTTCATACATAAATTCAACCATAAATTCATGCTGTTCCCTGAACCACTAAGTCTTGAAGAACTGAATGGACATCTGAGCTGCTGTCTACATTGGAGTTTAACCAAGTTAATTTCCTGATAAAAGCAAAAATATTAACACTTTTGAGCCTAATCTCGAATGAGCCTATAACATAATTTGGAATCCACGTAATATTCACAATGTCCAGGATATATAGGGATATCCTGGAATTTTATGGGTATACTTACTATAAAATAGCCCGAAAAATGTAGTCCAACCTTAAGAGAGAAGACAATTAACAGATGTCAACCCCAAATTAATAGAAATGCTAAAATTATAAGAAAAAGACTTCATAACAGTTATTTCAACTCTGCTTATGTGAGGTAAATGCAAATGGACTAAATAAATGAAAAGGTAATAATCTCAACAAAGATATATAGACTATGAAAAAGTAACCAAGTATAAATTTTAGAATTAAAACATACAATATCTAAAAATAAATTCACTGGAGAGTCTTAATAGCATAATGGGGATGATAAAGGAAAAACACAAAAAAAATAGATCAATCACAATTATATATCTGAAGAACAGAAAGGAATAAAGATTGCATGAAATAAATAAGCAGATCTTCAGAGACATGGGAAAATTTCAGCAAGTAAATTATATGAATAATTAATGTCCCAGATAAAAAGGGTAGAGAGTGGTCAGAAAGAAATTTTTTGAAAAAACGTCTGAAAACTTCCAACATTTAATGAAAAACATACATTTACAAATTCAAGAAACTTAGTAAACCAAATACAATAAAATTGAACAGATCAATTTCTAGGGGTATCATAACCAACCTGCTGAAGATCTTGAATGTAGTCAGGGAAAGATGACACACTAGAGAGGAATAATACAGAGAAGAATAACAAATTCAGTACCTGCAAATTTCTCCTCAGAAACCATAAAGCCCAAAAGAGAGTGGACAACCTCTTTAGAGTGCTGAAATAAAATATATGTTGATCAAAAATTCACTATCCATTGAAAGTATTCCTCAAAAATCACTCTCCCATAAAAATTAATTGAATGAATGTATTTGGGCCTATTTCTGAACTGTGCATTTGGTTCCAGTGGTCTATTGATGTATCCTTACACCAGTATCACACAGATGATTACAGCATCTTCATGGTAATTCTTGAAATTAAGTAGTATAGCTTTGATTTGTTCTTTCTTTCTTTTCCTTTTTTTTCAAGATTCCTAAGATTTCAATAACCTTTTTTTGCTCTTGCTTTGTGTACTGTAATGTGGAAATTTCCTCCAGCCAGAAATTTTAAGCAATTATAGGGCTTACCTTGTTTGCTTCTTTCTTTCAGAGCTTGTGTTGTTTGTTTGTTTGTTTGTTTGTTTGTTTTCCAGTGACAATTATGGCCAGAAATAGTTTGTTTTCTCTCACATTGCTAATAATCTAAGAACAATATTCACTATATTTAATATATTCACTATCATTTTATGACCCATACAATTTTGGTGCTCAGCTTTTTAAAAAAATTATTTATCTTAATTGTTACATTGTAATTGTACATGCTTAAGGGGTACAGTCTAGAGTTTTGATACATATGTATGGTGTAATGATCAGGTCAGTATAGCTAATGTAACCATCACCTTGTGCGTTTATTGTTTCTCTGTGGCAGAAACATTCAAAAGCCTCTCCTCTAGCTATTAATATACAAAATTTAACTGTTAATCATAGTCACCCTACTATGTAATAGAACACCAGAACTTATTCCTCCTATCTAATTGTAATATTGTGCCTAATATCTAATCTGTCCATGTCTTCCTATCCCTCCGCCCTTTTCCAGTTTCTGGTAACCATTGTTCTACTCACTGCATCCTTTTGTGTTTGTAATATAGTAATTGCCCCCCAAAATGTTTTATATTTAATTAGGTTATTCTAAAATCAAAATGGTAATAATTGTCTCAAGTCTGGGCTTGCATCTTTGTGAGCTTTCATTATAATTATAAAGAAAAAACACTTTTTCAGGCATAATTCATAATTGATTATACTTTTAAGGAATAAATTAGTTTCTTAATATGTTTTTAAACTTATGAGAATGTCACCATTTTACATTACATAATACTAAGCCAATGACAAGAAAGTAGAGATGAGCATAATATGTAAATGAAGTTTTGGGCTAAACAAAATTAAAATGATCTATTGTACTGTGTAAATAAATATTTTATGATTCAGACAGATAACAATGGTGGGAGAACTGAGGCAATCATGGCACAGTTGAAGTATACTGAAGATAAAACAAAAGAACCTATAGCAGTCAGTATTATATTTCTGTTCTTTATCGTTAACTTGGTTTCATTAAAAAAACATACTATTTATTATATTAAAATATAGTTACTTTAAATGTTATAAATATTATAGTTTTATAGACTTTAATTGTATCATGGTACAAAACTTTTGCATCAACTAGTATAATATCATTTACGTCATATTATAACCAAAATTATTCTAGCGAACACTGGGTGTCCAAAGTTTTTTTGATGGTATTTGTTATTTTGCTGTTATTGTTGATGTCAAAGAAACACTGTTTTATAACAACAACAGTGGGAAAGTAAAATCTATTTTAAAATCTATACTCAACTTTTATTTGAAAAAGAAATGTTCTCAAGTATAAACTATTTTTTTTCCTATTGAGATTATGAAGTAATTTATTAGGTTTATACTGCAGTGAACACACACAGAGCCTGCTCAGAATGGACTAATAAAAATTTCCCTGTCATGTACAATTTTAATCACATTGAAAATAATGAATAGTACCTCAGTGGGAATTTTTCATAGAAAGGAAATGATAATTTTTTTATAACATTGTATGTTTTTATCATGTACAATATGATGTTTTGAAGAATATATATACATTGCATAATAGTTAAATCTATCTAATTAACTAAGGCATTACCTCATATGGTTATTTTTGTGGTGAGAGCACATAACTTCCGTTCTCTTTACATTTCTCAGTTTACCATCATTAAATATAGTCGCCTTGCTGTGCAACAGATCTCTTGAATTTATTCCTCTTATTTCACTATAAATATGTATCCTGTGACCTACATCTTCCCATCCACTCCTTCCCCCCTAATCACACCAGCCTCTCTTGATGTTATTAGATTTTACATATGAGTGAGATCATGTGGTATTTGTCTTTCTGTGCCTGGCTTATTTCACTTTACATAATGTCCTCCAGATTTCCATGTTGTTGCAAAGAGCAGGATTTCATTATTTTTTAATGGCTGAATAGTATTCCATTGTGTATATATACCACATTTTCTTTATCTATTCATCTGTTGATGGACACTTAGGTCGATTCTTTTTCTTGGCTACTATGAATAGTGTTGCAGTAAACATGGGGGTGAAGATATCTCTCTGACATACTGATTTTATTTCCTGTGAATATATTCTCAGTACAGGGATTTCAGAATCATATGGTAGTTCTATTTTTAATTTTTTGAGAAACCTCTATACTATTTTACATAATAGCTGTACTAATTTACATTCCCACCAAGAGTAAGGGTTCCCTTTTCTTCACATTCTCACCAACACTTGTTAACATCTGTCTTTCTGATAATAGTCATTCTCACCTGGGTGAGATGATATCTCATTATGGTTTTGATTTGCATTTCCGTGATGATTAGTGATGTTGAGTATTCACATACCTGTTGGCCATTTCTATGTCTTCTTTTGAGAAATGCCTATTCAGATCTTTTGCCCATTTTTTAATCTGGTGGGCACAAACTATTTTAGATAACTTAAAACTATGCTTGTTTAATACAACTAGACTGGCTGTTCAGAACCCTGAACTATTGAGTAGAATTTCAAGTAGGGGATAAATAAACATTAATTTATATTCATCAGAGCTACTAACTATGAATTAAAATTTTTAAGAAAGTACAATTAGTCACAACCGTATGTGGGTTCTCCAATGAATTTAAATCTGTTAACTAATTGGATGTGATTTCAATCACAGGGCATTTTTAAAATAAAGTATGATTATACTTAAAACATTTCTGTCAAAGGGTAGTAAATGAGTCAATGAAAGACCATGTAGCCACACTGATGCTTAGACTGTACATTACAAACATCACAAATTGAAAACATGTGTGTTTTAAAATAGAAATAAAACCTCATGTTTCTCGCTCATAGAGTCAAAACTTTTGGGAAGGTATGTGAAATATATCGAACTTAATCTAACTTATAGCCATAATAAAAGCAGAGAGAAATGGACCCAGGAACTTATTCACAGTTAGAATTTTCAATGTCTCTTATCCTTGGTTCTCTCACTGGATTAAATTCAGTATCTCCTCCCCATTGGATTATAGAAGCTCCAAGTTAATATCTTTAAACTTCTTTTTAAAAAAAAAATTATTACTGTATTTATCATTACACAATGTAATCACTTTTTGCAGCACTTTACAAATTTCTCACTAACCCCCTTCCTTCCCTCTTTCTCACCTCTGGTGGCCTCAGGTCCATTCTATTTAAACTTCTGACAAGAAAGGAAAGGGCTCTACCTTCTGTCAACTTCAATTTGGAAATTCCTGAGAAGAGGTGTGACTTGCTTGTTCATTCTTGAGCCAAGAAAGAACCTAGGACATCAATTATACTAGGGAAACATGACTAGAGGTTAGAGATCTTATAAACATAGTCATCTGCTTCAATGGCTCATGACTCAACTAATTACCATGAATATGGAAGCAAATTATTTAACAGATGGTGGCTTCTATTCTAAACATTTTGAATTGGGATTTGTGATGGTGGGAAGGAGAATAATGTCTCAAAAAAGACGACTTATTTTCCAAAGAAGAAAGGTATAAGCATAAAATATGCTCTACAGTCCAACTTTGGCTTTCTAGGGCACCATTAGGTACACGGGTATAGAACAGAACCCATGGTATAGGTAGGGTATACTGCAACCTACCCACTTTTTTTCTCTTTTCACAATTACAATAAGGCTACTGCATTAACAAAAGCCATTAAGGGTGGTTTATCCAAATCACAGTGGGTTATTTTTTTCATACAATGAAGAATCCAGCATTATTTTCAGTGCTGATATAGTGTCTCCATGGTGTAATTAGTGCCCTAGGTTCCTTCTACCTTTCCCTTTACCATCTTTAACATGTGGCTTTCATTCTCATGTGTCAGTTAATGGAATTTCCTGAGTGTCTAAATTGGCTTTTGCTATTCTATCCTCATAACCACAATGCTATTAGGGAGAAGAAGAAAAGCCAAAAAGTGGGAGGGTGAAGCCAATATGAGAAAAGCAAAATTATCATGGAAATAGTTATCAAATTTAGCTTACATATTATAGGCCCAAACTGTAAAACATGGGCCATAAGTCCTACTAAGGAAGTCTGAAAAGGTAGTTTTCTAGCTAGACAGATTGTTGCCTTATACAAAATCCAGATTTCATTGATAAGGAAAAAGTCTAGCAAGTGAAATTTGTAACTAGCTGTTCCTTCTAGCTCCAAGCTCTGGATTTCTTATTTTCATTTTTCTCAACTACTACACATGGCTGTGCCCACAAACGTGTTGGATAAAAGGTGATTGTTATCATTCTTTACACACTTGAAGTTCCTGAAATAAAATGATGTTGAAAATAAAATTAAAAGCAAAAAATACATTTTTATTTTTTAGAAAAAGTAAAAAAGGGGAACAAACATGCAGTGGTTTACAATCCACAGCATATACCGCATCCCACTGGACAGGGCTAATAAGGACTCATTCCTTGGAATTGAACTGACCTCCCTATCAACCACTCTGCTGGCTGCAGATCCTGCCCATTATAGGAGCTTATCTTCACATGAGGTCTCTGCAACCATTACCTGCACAAAATGAGCAGCCCAAACCCTGTATGCATGGAAAGAATCACTTCAGGACTTAAGCAAACATGTCTCCCCTTTTGAAATCAGAAACAATAAAAGCCCATACAAGTCCTTTAAAACCATAATTGGCTACATTTCAATTTTGTTTTGGGGAAACAATTAGTAACCAACACGAGAAATTGTGTTAGATCATTTTTTTAAAAGCTGGACCCAGTATTCACTTTCTCTCTTAGCAACAGGCCTGCTAGTCCCTCTAGGGTTTTGCTTCATGGCAATTGCTTTGGCCTCTGTCTCTGAATATAAATAATGGACTGAGATGGGAAGGCCAGGCTAATCTTCTCTGGAATGTGGCCCCTGACATCAAGCTACATCTCCATTATGTGATTGCATTAAAATTCCTATGTCAAGCAAGGAGGACACAGCAGGGGTGCTTGGCCAAGGTCTCTTCCTGTTTCCTTAGGCTGATCTGTGGCTTCATCATTGCTGTCATTAACATCATCATCCTATCCTGTCCTTTCTCCTCCCTTCCTTCTTCTCTCTCTTTCTCCCTGCCTTTCTTCCTTCCTCTCTTCCTTCTCTCATTCTTTCATTCTCTTATTTCCTATTTTGTTATTTCTTTCTTTTTCTTCTCATGATAAAATGCACGCTTAGGTGATGTCCCGAATTTAATCCAAAATCTCAATAAGTTTCAATCTCAGAGAGCACTTTTTCCTCCAGTGCCAGGAATCTAAACCAGAAACTGCAGAGAAATTCTGTTTTGAATGTGACAAAGTTTTTCACATTTCCACAGTGTGCACTAGCCTGTTTAAAGTATGCTCTAAGAGTTTCCTGGATCAACCAACTGGGATGAGTTTACTTCTTCAGAGACAGAGTTTCACAAAGCAAAATTTGGCTAATCTTCTCCAGCAGTGTTTTTACTATTACATTTATACTCCACCCTTCTGCATTTCTGATGTTTTCCATTCTTTACTTTTTCTATTGAGACAGTTCTTAAAATTGTCATTGTCTATAAAAAGTACTTTTAAAATACTCTTTTTTATTTGACACAGCCTTTTTAACCATTGAATTCATCAGTTGAATCTAACAAGTTTGACACACAATATCCACCAGGCATTTTTAAACTGTTTGGATTGTATTTAAATACCTGTCCTAGGCCCCATCACATGAGCAAACATGTCCTTTAAAATCCAGTGGACCAAAACAGACATTCTGGTTGAGAACAAGCTCTTCAAATCCCATCTTAAGCGAACATTTGGAGTTGATACAAAGCCTTCCAACCTGACTGAAAATTTAGAAATGGATTTATTTTTTAATATTAAGTTACATAAAGTTAATTTTCTACAAAACAAACCAATTATAATGTTTGATAACTAAAAAAAAAAAAAAAAGTTTTCTTATCTCTTTAGTCAGCTTGCTTTCCTAGAGCAAGTTTGATTCTGTTCTTGATACCATGCTGATAAATATAATATATAGACAGGACAATGCAAAGATCAAAAGAAAGCATCAGGTTTTATAGACTAACTGGTTATTCCCTTGATAACACTTTTTTCTCAGAATATTGAATCATGTCATTTACAGCTGTTATGTATGCATGTATGTTGTGTCCTGAGATTTCCCTTCAAGTCTTCCAGCTTTTTCTTTCTAGCACTTTTTTCAAGAAACCGATGCAAGTGATAAAAATATTATTCTGCTATTTATACACTGCTATGGCTATACATCTTCCCTAATATCTTCTCATTAGATTTGTATCAAAATTTTGGTTAAATTAATATCTAGTGCTTACATTTCTTTTTTTTCTTTCTTTCTTTCTATTTTTTTTTTTTTTTTTTTTTTGCACTTTGTTTCCTCTGGTATGTTTCTTTCCTTTTTTCTTTATTTTTTAAATTTTCTTCTGTTTTGTTTGTTTGTTTGTTGTTTAACTCTCTTTGGTTGCATCTTCTTGAACAAAATCTCCAAAATTTTCAGGTCTACTGCTCCAGCCAGGACTGGTTGCTCCCTAGGTCTTTTTTTTTTATTGTACTTCCTGTTTCTAGATTCCATGTCTTCCCTTCTTGATCTACTCCATCATTTCAATAGGATATTCTTTCTGAAAAAAAGTCAATATAAGGTAAAATGTGAGCTCTTTTCTGCCTAAAAATGTATTTATTCTACTCTCACACTAGACTAATACTTTGGCTCAGGATAGACTTCTGGGCTGAATATCACTTATAATATTCATGAAGAAAAGTTGTTTTCTAGTTTTCAATGTTGCTGGTGAGAAACCTGATATTCTGATACTTGATTCTTTGTATGAAAGGTTTTTCTCCTTTTTAGGAAAATATAGAATTTTTTTTTTTATTGTGTGCAAAACTTTGGATTTTCATATTGATGTCCCTTAGTTGAAAGCTTTATCAGTTTTGCTTGGTAGTTAGTAATCCCTTACTTTCTAGAAATTTATCTTTCAGTGTTCAACATTTTTCTTGAATTGTTTTCTGATAGTTTCCTTACCTCAATTTTGCACATTTATTTCTCTCTGTGATGTCAATTACCTGGATGTTGGAACTTTTAGACTAGTTGTTTAATGCCCTTATATTTTCTATTTTTACCCATTTTTCAACTTGATCTATTTTATATAATATTTCCTCAACACTGTTTTCTACCTCATTTTTTGTTACTGTGCTAAGAGCTCTTTATTTTTTCCCTCTAAATGTTCTTTTTTAAAAAAACAGCATTCTTGTGTTTGTTATGGATGCATTTTTTTCCTTATATCTATAAGATATCTATGGTATATCTAATATACCATATTATAAGGAATGTAGGGGTTTTTTGACATTTAATTTGTTTTTTAATTCTTCTCATGTTTTCTGTTTCTTTCAAGTTCATTGTTTTTGTTATTTTTTTCTTTCATCAGACAATTTCCTTAAGTGCTTGTTAATCTTTGATTATGTGCTCATATTTAAGAGTAGAACACTAAAAAGCATGTGTATGTATTTCTACGAATTTCACTGCAGAATAATCTAGGCAGCTGGTTCCTGAGAGCATCCTTGATATAGGCGAGTTTAGGTTTTTTGTTTTCTTTCTTTCTTTTTCTTTTTTTCTTTTGATCTCATTAAATTTCCGAAGAAACTTACAGTCTTCTGCCTGGGGGTTAAAAGTTTGGCAATTTCTTAGAGTCTGCTAGTAGTTACCAACTTAGTGTTTTCAAGTTTTCACATTTCCCTTTCGTTTTTTTTTTTTTTTTTTTTTTTGGAGTTAATGCCTTAAAAAAGTACTTTTAATATAATTGTAGTGGTAATTTGGGAAAGAGCAGAACTAAATTCATGAGCTCAACTTACCAAGCTTAAGCAGCATTGTACTCATTTGTTTCTAAGCAAATGAGAATTACATAAAACCTAACATTTCTATATACCCAATAATTAGAATGAATAATCACACTTAATCAGAGTTACTAAACACCACTTGTCTTTTTAATTTCTTTCTTAGGGTTCATAATAATAGTTGGGGCATACAGTAAAATATCTTCCTTTATGTTTATGGCTTAGGCTGTGTTGGATGGACATGAGCTGGAATCATACTCAGATGTCAGAAGTGAGGCAAACCCTTTCCCTCATATTATTTTTCAACTGATTTACATAAGGTGTGGGATATTGGTTGGTCAAAAAGTATTTGAAACTTTCTACCACTGCTATTCAAGAA
Source organism: Cynocephalus volans (assembly GCF_027409185.1). Classification (NCBI taxonomy): domain Eukaryota; kingdom Metazoa; phylum Chordata; class Mammalia; order Dermoptera; family Cynocephalidae; genus Cynocephalus; species Cynocephalus volans. The sequence continues at coordinate 31,566,400 of NC_084474.1, read as the reverse complement.
TACACAAAGAAGCCTAGCAAAGATTAGATTTAAAGAGGACATTATGGGTTTCTGAGAGGAAAACACACCATAAACCACAACTGGTAATATCTTTGCACATTGCTGTTAAATGGTGAGTCTGACACCTGAACTCCTCCTGACCAGACAACCTGTTGATATTTTTCCCATTTGAGAAAATGACTGTGTGGGTCAGGTATAAAGGCAGCATCACGGCCTCCTCCAATATGGAAACATAGTTTGAATAGATGTAACACAGGAAAAGCACTTTGCTATTTCTCCGGAGCAACAATTCTGATGTTCAGCATTTAGGAGGTTCAGAAATCATAATGTGGATTTTCATTTGTACTGATGATGCTAAAGTCCAGTCATATTACTGCACAGAGGGATAACAAGACTGTTTCTCTAATTCTTGCTTCAAACAGCTTTCATAGGAAATTATACATGGAAGCAATTGAGTGCAGTGCTGGATACACAGATTAGGTGTCATACAGCCCTGGTTTAGAGACACAATTCTTGTTATTAATAACTGTGTTGTGACTTTGGACAACTTATATATTGTCTAAGACTTAATTTTCTCATTGATACAGTGGGGATCATATTAGTACCGACATCATAACATGTTAAGACAATTTCTGTCATATGGTAAATGATCAATAAGTTTTAGTTATTATTTTTATTTTGCTATTATTGTTGTTCAAGTATATTTGGTAAGACAAAGATCCTCCTCTAATGAATCAGAGGCCTTTCTTTGTGGGATTTTCTAATATTTCTTCAAATATTTTTAGAGCAGAACACTAACCAGCATACTGAATCTGTGTACAAAAGCTGCTGCTATCCCCTCTACTATGGCAAACCTACAATAGTCTTGAAAAATTCAGGTGAATGCAATAAAAAAGAACAGCCTGCCGCAGTCCCTCCCCCTGTGCCTGGCACCCAGATCTGGATTAAACATTCCTAGTACTGAAGGCACTTAGGAATCTGGAGGCCTCACGAGCTAACCGTGAGAAAATTCCCTGTCTAAAGTGAGTCTGTAAATTGTTTTTTAGTAATGCCTCTAAAGTCCTAAAACACTTAAGACAGAACTGGGCTTTAAACAAACTAATGACATGCTTGTCAAAACAGTTCAGGAGAGTCTATAAAATAAGCTTATGAGAAGAGATGGATCTCTGTGGGAAGAGAGCTAAAGCAAAAAAGGAAATTCTAACAAAACTTAGAGATCAGATACAGCAAATGTTTTCCTGGGCAGATGTCTGTAATTCAGATAAAGGCTTGAAGACTAAAAAGGAATCAGTCAACTCGTCTTGGATTACATAAAGGGCAGACAAACATTTTCTGTCAAGGGACAGGTAGTAAATATCTAAGGCTTGCAGGCCAAGAGGGAAAATAAAGAATGTAATGTCGGTACTCATAACAAAAGAGAAAACAAATTTCACAAAAATTTTATTGGACAAAATTCAAAATATGCAAATAATTGTGTAAAGTTTCTTTCTTTTTTTTTGCAATACAAGTCTGCCGATGAAATGAATAGAATTCTTTCTTGGGGGAGGGGATAACATTTTCGTAATTAGGGTTCAAAGTCAATGTTCCCTATCATCCAGTTGATTGTAAATGTTCATTTGTGGTATGGACTGAATTGTGTCTGCCCAAATTCATATATTGAAGCCCTAACTCCCAATATGACTTTATTTGGAGAAACGGCCTATAAAGAGATAATAAAGGATAGGTGACGTTGTAAGGGTGGGCCCTAATTCAGTTGGTCTGGTGTCCTTATAAAAAGAGGAGGAGACAGCAGAGATCACACTCCCTCTGCCTGTGCAAGAGGAAAGTCCAGGTGAGGACACAGTGTGAAGGAGAACATCTACAAGCCAGGAATGCAGGTCTTGCCAGAAATTGACACTAAAGGCACCTTGATCTCAGACTTCTAGCCTCCAGAAGTGTGAGAAGATAAATTTCTGCTGTGTAACTACCCAGACAGAGGTATTTTGTTATGGCAGCCCTAGCAGACTAATGCAATCTGTGAAAACCATTCTTAACTGACTGGCTGTACAAAAACAAGTGGCTGGCAGGAGTTCGCTGACCCTAAACTACATGAACAAGAAAGAAACTACTTCTGGAAAATTTCCTTGAACGGAAGCAGTCAGGGAAGTAAAGTAGTGCATTCCAGCCCCAAATAAGAGATCTTATTTGCTCTGGAATCAGGAGCACCAAGAACTCTAAAAATTCCTCCAGGGAATCCTTTCTGGTCAGTCTAGTGTGCAGATTGTATTCTCTCCTCTCAAAATGTACTGTCTATACTTCCAAATAAGAACTTACATTCAACCCTTTTATTACACTTGCATTGCTCTTATAGAGCCATTGAACGTTTCTGGTCTTCTGAAGTATCATAATCTTCTGGAGAGAAAAAGCAACACTTTATAAATATGTATAAATAAGGTTGATAATTAAATGACCAGCTCTGGAGAGATTTCAGGATTTGGATCTGTTCCTGGAAGGTTCATGTTCCCTGGTGCTTTAGAGATGCTGAGGGCTTTTTTTTTTTTTTCTCTTTTCTTTTTTTAAAGAATATGAGTGTGCTATAGATATGCATCAAGTTACTTTAGTTTTAATTATGTTTGAAAAAGAAACAAAAATATTTTAAATATATTTAGGTTAAATTGACACATTACAAATGTTGCTGTTGTTGTTTTCTCTCATCACCCTTTAATTCAGAAAGGAAGGGAGTTGAAGGAGGACAGTTGGTAGGGGCTGGGAAGAGAGCCCCTGGACAGAGGTCCCACCCTGCTGTCGCATCTTTTTGATGGTAAGCTATTCAGAGTAACAGTGGAGGGGTTCTATGGTTTAAATGTTTATTACCCCCACAACTCATGTTGAAATTTAATTGCCATTGCAACACTATTAAGAGGGAGAGCCATTGAGAGGTGATTAGGCCATGAGGGCTCCACCCTCATGGGTGAGATTAATGCTGTGATAAAAGAGCGAGTCCAGCCCTCTTTTGCCCCTTTGCCCTATTGCCTTCTGCCATGTGATGGCACGGCAAGAATGACACAGAGAGATGAAGCCCCAGCTGTGGAGGCATGGCTGTGTCCACCGAGATTTCAAGGATGCTGCAGAACTGTGAGAAAATAAATTTCTGCTTGTTATGAGTTAACTGGTCTCAGATATTCTCTTGTAGCAGTACAAAACATACTGAGACAAAGGGGAAGAGAAACTCACAGATACAGAAGGTCACCTTCTATTCTGTCAGCATGTCCCAACCCTGCAGCAGTGACACCCTGGCTAAACTTTGTTTCTGCAATGGCAAGCCGCCCTGAAGGCTGAATGCATTTCATTTTTCTGACACTGAGAGTATGATATCATATATTATCATATGATATACTCTTCTCTACCTTACCATAGCCAAACATGTATTAAACATATAAATCCACCCTATGTCATTATAACAATTACAACATTATAACAAAATTTTCTTTAAGTCAACAGTCTGATCATCTAGAAGATCCTCATTACAAGGTACAAAAATCTAAGGAAAACTAAATCAGGAGGATTTTCTCAGAGACTATCTTCTAATTGTATCCTACCTTGGAAAAAATATTTTAAGGTGGTATAACAAAATATATTATTTTGTTTTGTATTATATATTATTTCCCAGCCTCTTTTGCAATTGTGTGTAGCCACTGGACTTAGCAGGCAATGAGGTGTGTTAACCACAGTGATGTTTGACAACTTATCCCCATATGAAGGACAAGAACAGTAACCTGTATAGCCAGAGGATCTCAGTGAAATTAAAACTTGAAGCCTCTAAACAGATCTGGGCTTTAGCGTTCAATCTGATTTACACCACTGGAAGGACGAATACAGCAGGGCATCCACTACAGCTCACAATCACTTTCATATGGTCCTAGCACACCTATCAACAACTGATAGACAGGTTGTCTGAAGTTCTTCCCATTGTAAGGGAGCCCCTTCCCAGCCCCAGGAGGAATATGCCTAAAAATGGATTGAAGACAGATGTCCTTGTTCACAATCCTGCATGTGAGATGATGGCTAAGTGGTCTGTAAAATCAGGTGAAATATGGGCATTGATGAACAATAGGATTCAAAAATCTCTTTGAGGCAGCTGGCAAATTGTGAGACAGAGTCGGCAGAAAAGGAGATGAAGAACAAAATCTCAGGGTCTGAGGAATTATCATGAGGGGAAAAAAAGCTAAAGCACATGAAAATGGGTTACACTCAAAAAGGCCTATTTATCACTGTCCCCAAAGACCATCCATCAGAGGCCTCAATGGCAGAGCTCAAGTGTTTGAGTTAGAGTTTAAAATGATCACTTAAAATTGGGAATCTGAATTCTGAGAATCAGTTGAAGATTCTGTCACTACCAATGTCAGCAACATGGGGAAATAATTACAGATGGGAAAAGTAGCATTTTTTCAAAAGTCGTGAGGATCCAAGAGGAAAAAAGTAGTGGCAGTCACAGTTTTTTAATGGTCTTATTTTTGGTAATCCTCATTCCATTAGAACTGATAATTCAGGATAGTGAATTATTTTGATAGTTAAAAAATTATCCCGAATAATCATTGAACTAGAACTGTTAATCTTTCTAAAAATATTTTTGTTTGCTTTTTAACATTTGACTTCTTAATTGTTCTACTTAGAAACCTGAATGACATATTGAAGAAAAAACATAATGTGTTCAAACAACTTAAATATGTAAGCAATGATGAGAGTTACAAAAAAATTATAGCTAGAAACCTTTTAGAAAAGTTGTCCTGAAATTTTATTTACTTATTTGGTTAGGGCTTGTGTTTTTCTTATTTGAGAAGTTCTCACAGACTATCTCATAAAATAGTAAATCTCCCTTAACATAATGAGCACATAGCTACAGAAGAATTTCTCTCATCAAATGGAACTTCTGTTACTGAATACAATATAATTTATCTGCTGGATTTTTAAAAAACATGTTACATATAATTTTACAAGTTTTGTTTGATTGATTCTATTGTATTTATCAATAACAAGCTTTTATCTGTCCTTTTCAGATAAAAATTGTTTTAAACTGATTACTAAAAATAATATTTGTGAAGAATCTCTTTACCTTATATTTAGCTCAGAATTTAGCTTCTTTCCTAAATGATTCTAGTAGTTTTAGAACTGATTTTAATTTTAAACATAATTACTTAGTTTAATATGTGACTTGATTTTTTATTTTGAGATAATTTTAAATATGTAAGAATTGCAAGAATTGTACCCCCCAAAAAAGACTTTGTTCTTGAATCACAAAAAAATAAGTTACAAGAATAATCACTAATACTCCAAATACTTCAATATGTAGTTTCTGCTAACAAGGACATTCTCTTACATAACCAGAGTACAACCAACACTGATATTTTACTACTTCTAATCCACACAGCTCATTCAAGTTTTGCCAGTAATGTGCTGGAATTCATTCGTCTAGAATCACCTGTTCCCTTTAATTGCTGTGTTTCTTTTAGAACCTTTTATTCCAAAACAATTTCTCAGTTTCTCCTTGACTTTCATGATTTTGACATGAGAATATTATGCCATTTATTTTCTAGAATTATTCTCAACTTGGGTTTATTTGATATGTTTGATTTGTTCTTATTATTAGATTCAGATTATAAATTTTTTGTTAGCAATTTTATTTAAGTGTTGTTGTATCCCTCACATGGTATACTATCGGGTAGTGTGCAGTTTTGATTATTCCATTACCAGTGACATTAACTTTATAATTTGTGTTAGAAGGTATTTTCCAGGTTCCTCTATATTAAAGTTGTTATTTTTCCCTTTTAATGTATTTGTGGGGAGGTATTTTGAGACCATATTCACTTTGTTTTTTTTCTATCTTTCATCAAATTTTTTCACCCAGTGATAAAATGATGATATTCTAATTTGAATATTCTTCTGCATTTGGCATTCTACTCTAAAGAAATAATATTTCTTCTATTCATTTATGAATTCATTTACTTGTTTATATTAGTGTGAATTCATAAAGCTCTATTTTAATCATTGAGTTATAATTCCTCACTGTCTATTGTGGATTGAATGTCCCCCCAAAATTAATTGAAGCTTGAACTCCATCATAACAGTGTTAAGAGGGTGGGAAATCCAATTATGTTATTTGAACAGCAGAGGCTTTAAGAGGTGATTAAATTGTGAGGACTATGACCTTGGGAATAAATTCATCCATTCATGGAGTAATGGGCCTGGCTCTGATGGCTTCATAAGGACAGCACATGAGACTTGCTCGCAAGTAACACTCCTGCTCAGCCCGTTCTCACCATGTGATACCGAGTTGCTGTAGAGAGTCACCCCACCAGAAGGGCCCTCACTGGATGTGTTCCCTGGACTTTGGATTTCTCAGCCTCTGAAACAGTAAGAAATACATCTTATTTCTTTATAAATTAATCAGATTCAGATATTCTGTTATAAGCAGCAGAAATGAACTAATATACTTTTATTATTTGTCTTGATGCTCCACTTGTACTACATTCAACTTAGAGGGCCTTTTCTTGATGGCTTCTGGCTCCTTTCAATGTACCCCTTATTCTTTAAGTACTTTTTTACTGTTTTCAGAAAGCAATATGTTCCAGGATCAGCTTGTTTTTCCATACTCTAGTTTTAGAATTAACTATTTTTTGAAGGAGACTTTGCTTCTCCAAAATAATATTTAAAAATAAATGCCAGTTGCTAGGAGTACCCATCACCACTGGGATTTGAGGGCAAGATGGTGGAGTAGAGGTGCCCAACATGCAATCCTCCAACAAAATTGGACAAAGCAAAATATGGACAGCTAAGTACAGGGGAGAGATTGGTAGGAGAGTATCAGAGTGTAGCAGGAGCCTGGTGAGGACACTGTGGAGGTTGAAAACCAAGGAGGGTGGTGTAGAGAGGAGAAAGAGCTATGTGGCTTCAGCCACAGCCACGTCTCCTACACCAGGATTAACCAGAAGGAATTCTCCATCATGGCTGAAAGAATTACTTCAACCTTGAAGACTTCCCAGCGATAGCCTTCCTCCTCTTGTCCTAGCCCCCCTCCCCCAACCACCACAGTCAGTTGTGCCATTGTCTACTCCCAAAGCCATGGCCCTTCTGACTGAACAGGAGTTCATCTTGCACAGATCACCATGCCACACAGCCCGTGCTGCCCATGGGGCCCCACCCAGCATCCCTGGCTGCCTGTGTAGCTCCAGCCTTCCAGCTGCCCATGTGGCCCCACTCACAGAGCCATCCATGCAGTCCTATCCACCCATGTGGGAACAGCCATCTAACAACCTGAATGGCTCCAGCTGCCCCAACTATCCATGCAGCCCCACTAATCTGTGTAAACTCAGCTATCTAGCCATCCATGTGGACCCAGCCCAACTTCACACACAATACCACATGCCCATGTGGGCCCAGATGCCCAGCTGCCCACACAGCTCCAGACACCTATGTGGGCATAGCCAACCAGCCACCTGCATGGCTACAGCTATCCTGGCTGCCTGTGTGGCCCCAGACATCCAGTTGCCTATGTGATCTTAACGTCACAGCTGTGTGCGTAGTTACACCTACACACATGGGCCCAGCCACTCTTACAGTCCAGCCAAAGACATAACTGTTGGGGCCCTCTGGAACTACTGAGTGTACCCAAACCACTGGGTCTACCCAGAACAATTGAGTCTACCCAGAACTACTGAGACTACTAGTGTACATGGAACAAAACCTAAACCACTCCACCCAATGGGCAGTATATAAAAGATCTACAGGAGGGAATGCCTGTATTCAAAAGCCACATAGAGTAATAGAAGAAACAACAGCTCCACTGGAAGACCAGACATCAGTGTGGTTATACTAGCAATAAAAATAGACACTACCAAAGGAATACTGTACTTCTCAAATACCAAGCCACAAACAGCAGGAATTCTAAAAAGGAATTCTTAGTAACAATCTGAAAGAAACTCAGTGAGATAAAAGAAGACTCAGTTAGACAATACACCAAAATGAGAAAAACAATCTAGGACATGAGGGAGAAAATTTACAAAGAGATAAATTCCATAAAGAAGAATACAGCAAAATTTCTGTAACTGAATGACTCATTCAATGAAATCAAAAGTACAATAAGAGTGCAAGCAGTAGGCTACAGCAAGCAGAAGAAAGAATTTCTGAACTTGAAAATAGACTTTCTGAAAATAAACACATGAAAAAGAAAAAAATTAAAAAATGAAGAAAAACTATGAGAGCTATCAGACAACCTTAAGCACACAAACATCTGAATCTTGGGTGTTCTGGAAGGGGAGGAGAAAGGAAAAGGTATTTAAAACATATTCAATGAAATAATAATGGAAAACTTCTCAGATATTGGTAGAGATACAAACTATCAAATCTAAGAGATTCAAAGACTCACAAACTGATTCAATCCAAAAAGGTCCTCCCTGAGATACATTGTCATCAAACTGTCAAAAATCAAGGACAGAGAGAATCCTAAAAACAGGAAGAGAAAACTGCCAAGTCACCTATAAGGGAGTCCTATATGCTGTCTGCAAGAGACTCACCTCACCTGTAGAGACAAACACAGATTAATAGTGAAGGAATGGAAAAACATATACCACACAAATAGCAAATACATGCAGGAGTAGCTATTCTTATATCAGATAAAGGAGACTTTAATTTGAAAACCGTAAAAAGAGACAAAGAAGGCCATTATATAATAATAAAGGGATCTATCCAGCAAGAACACATAGGACTTATAAATATACACCCAACACCAGGGCACCCAGATATATAAATCAAACACTATTAGACCAAAAGAGTTAGACCCCTATATGATAATAGTTGGGAACATGAACACCCCTCTCTCAATATTGGACAGGTCATCCAGACAACAAATCAACAGAAAAACACAGGATTTAAGCAAAACTTTAAGCCAATTGGACTTGGCAGATATATACTGAAAATTTCCTCCAACAAGTACAGAATATGCATTCTTCTCATCACCACATGGAACATTCTCCAGGATAGACCATATATTGAGTCAAAAATTAAGTCTCAACAAAATTTTTAAAACTGACATCATTTCAGGTGTCTTTTCAGATCACAATGAGTTAAAACTAGAAATTAATGACAAGCAAAACTCTAGAAACTATACAAACAAATGGAAATTAAACAATATGCTCCTGAGCCATATATGGGTCCAAGAAGAAATTAAACATGAAACTAAAAAAATTCTTGAAACTAATGAAAATAAAAAAAATCATACCAAAACTTCTGGGATACATCAAAAACAATACTAACAGAAACTATTACAATAAACACTTACATTAAAAAAATAGAAAGATTTCAAATAACCTAATGCTACACCTCAGAGAATGAGAAAAATAAGAACAATTCCATCTGAAAATTAGTAGATGGAAAGAAATAATTAATATCAGAGCAGAACTAAATGAAAAAGAAACCCTAGAAATGATACAAAAGGTCAATACAATAAAAAGTTGGTTTTTGAAGAAGATAAAACATACAAACCATTAGCTAGGCTAATTTAAAAAGAGAGAGCGAGAGAGAGAAGACCCAAACAACAAAAATTAGAATTGAAAAAGGAGACATTAAAACCAATACCACAAAAATACAAAGAATCATTAGAGACTAGTATAAGCAAGCATATGCCAACAAATTTGAAAGCCTGGAGAAAATAGGTAAATTTCTGGACACATATAAACTACCAAGAGTGAAACAAGAAGAAATAGAAAATCTGAACAGGCCAAATATAAGCAATGAGATTGAAACAGTAATTAGCAGTCTCCCAACAAAGAAAAGCACAGGACCATATTGCTTTACTGCTGAATTTTACCAACTCTTTAAAGAGGAATTAATGTCAATTATCTTCAAACTATTAAAAAAAAAATAAACAGAGGCCATTGTCCCAAATTCATTCTATGAAGCCAGCATCACCCTGATACCAAAATCAGACAAAGATATAACAAAGAAAGAAAAGTATAGGCCAATATCTTTGAAGTCATAGATGCAAAAATCCTCAATAAAATATTAGCAAATAGAATACAACACATCAAAAAAATTATACACCATGATCAAGTGAGATTTATACCAGGCATGCAAGGATGGTTCAACATGCAGAACTCAATAAATGTTATATATCACATCAACAAAATCAATGAAAAACCATATGATTATCTCAACAGACATGGAAAAAGCATTCTACAAAAATTAGCATCCCTTCATGATAAAGACTATCAGCTAATTAGGTATAGAAAGAAAGTATCTCAATACAATAAAAGCCATATATGACAAACCCACTGTCAATATCATCCTGAATGGGGAAGAGCTTAAAGCTTTTCCCTTAAGAACAGGAACAAGAGAAGGATGCCCACTCTCACCACTCCTATTTAATATAGTATTGGAAATACTAGGCAGAGCAATTAGGCAAAGAAAGAAATAAAAAGCATAAAGATTGGAAAGAAATAAAAAGCATCAAACTGTCCCTGTTTGCTAATGACATGATCCTATATACAGAAAAGCCTAAAAACTCTACCAAAAAATTCATAAAGCTGCTAAACTAATTCAGTAAAGTTTCAGGGTACAACATTAACATGCAAAAATCAGTAGTGTTTTTATAGTCCAACAACAAACCAGCAGAAAACAAAAGAAAAAACAAGAAAGCAATCCCATTTACAATAATCACCCCCAAAATAAAATACCTGGGAATTAATAATACCAAGGAGGTGAAAGATCTCCACAACAAGAACTAAAAATCACTGTTGAAAGAAATTAAAGAGGACACAAAAAGATAGAAAGACATCCTATGCTCTTGGAATGGAAGAAGTAACAATGTGAAAATGTCCATAGTACCCAAAGTGATCTACAGATTCAATGTAATCCCCATCAAAATACCAATGACATTCTTCACAGAAATAGGAAAAAACAATCCTAACATTCACAAAGAACAACCAAAGACCTTAAAAATTATTAAAATAAAATAAAATAAAATAATAAAATAAAATACAGTAAAAATAAAGCTGAGGTCCTATACTATCTAACTTCCAATTATATTATAAAACTATATAAACCAATATATTATAAAACTGTATAAACCAAAGCAGCATGGTATTGGCATAAAAACAGACACATTAAGCAATGGAATACCATAGAGAATCCAGAAATTAACACATATTTACAGCCAACTGCTCTTTGACAAAGGCAGCAAGAACATACATTGGGGAAAAGATAGCCTCTTCAATAAATGGTGCTGGGAAAACTGGACATCCATATGCAGAAGATTAAAACTAGACCTGTACTTCCCACCATATACTAAAATCAACTCAAAATGGATTAAAGATTTGCATATAAGACAAGAAAGTATAAAACTTCTAAAAGAAAACATAGGGGAAACACTTCAGGAAGTAGCACTGGGCAAAGACTTGATCAATAGGACCCTAAAAGCACAGGCAACAAAAGAAAAAGTAAACAAACAGGATATATATACCTAAAATGCTTCTTCACAGCAAAACAAACAATTAACAGAAAAATAGACCTACAGAGTGGGAGAAAATATTTGCAAACTATGCATCAAACTAGGTATTAATATCTGGAATATCAAGGAACTCAATCAACTTAATAGTAAGAAAAGAAGTAGACTGATTAAAAAATGGGCAAAGGATCTGAATAGGCATTTCTCAAAGAAAGATATAGAAATGGCCAATAGACACATGAAAAAATGCTCAACATCACTCAGCATCATGGAAATGCTGATCAAAACCACATTGATTTACCATCTCACCCCAATTAGACTAGATATTATCAAGAGGACAGATAATAACAAATGCTTGCACTGGTGCAGAGAAAGGGGAAACTTTAGTTAGTCGTACTGTAATTTAGTACAGCCATTATGGAAAACAGTATGGAGGTTACTCAAACAACTAGAGATAGAACTGACGTACAATCTAGCAATCCCACTGCTGGGTATATACCCAAAGAAGTGGAAATCACCATGTCAAAGAGCTACCTGCACTTACATGTTGATCTCAGCTTTATTTACAATTGACAAGAGGTGGAACCAACCTGCCAATTCAATGTCCATTGACAGATAACCAGATAAGGAAAATGTGGTATATGTACTCAATGGAATATTATGCTGCCATAAATAGAGTGAAATTCTGCCATTTACAACCACACAGATGAACATAGAGAAAATTATGTTAAGTGAAACAAGCCAGGCACAGCAAGAGAAATTCTGCATGTCCTCACTCATAAGTGGGAGCTAAAAAAAGAAACAAATTTTTAAAAAGAAATAAAGGGAGAAAGATACAACTATCACAATAATAAATTGAACTTTCAAAAGGAGAGAACAGAATTGAGGTTACCAGCAATGGGAAGGGGAGGCAGTTAGCAAGAAATTGGGAAAGGTGCACAAAAAATGATTACATTGTGTGATGTTTATCTAATATGCTAATCATTCTGATTTGAGCATTACATATTCCACATGGGTATTGATATTCAACACTGTACCCCACAGACAGTACAATCAATTACATTTCATTTTGTAGTGGATTGAATTATGTCCCCCTAAAACTCACTGAAGCTTGAATTGTATCCCCCAAGTTTCATGTATTAGAAACTTAGCCCCCACTGTGACTGTTAAGAGGGTTGGAAATCCTATTATGGCAATTGAAAGGTGAAGCCTTGAAGAGATGATTAGGTTGTAGGACCTGCAGTAGTGAATGGATTAAAAACGGTGGTCAGGGGTGTGGTTCTGAGGGCTTTAAAAGAAGAGGAGAGTCTCTCTCTCTCTCTCTCTCTCTCTCTGCTCTATCTGCTTCCACTATCTTGCAATACGAGACCCCTTGGTCATTGTCACCACCACCAGATGGACTTTGGACTTCCCAGCCTCAGAAACTGTAAGAAAAAATTTCATTTTTTTATAAATTACCCAGTTCCAGGTATTGTGTTATAACCAACATAAACAGACTAATACACAGTTAAAAAAAAAATTAGGATGTGACTGCTCCCATGTTGTGTCTGTGACAAACGTGTGTATGCATCATATGTATATGTGTATGGATATATATAATATACACACATACATATATACATACATACACACTGGAGGTAACAGTATGAATTCATGGTTTTCAATATTATATGCAAAAATATGGATCATGTACATCTCTATATTTTTATCTGTAATATTGAAAACCATGAATTCACCCTGTTACCCTCAGTTCTAATTCACTGGGCTAATTCTTGTTTTCTTCCTTTAAATATGTGCTCTTCTTGTCTTCAGCAGTAATCCTGCAGGTGCCATCATAGTGTGCGTGCCTCTGGATGGCCTTAATGTACAGTGGACTGCTGTGTGGGTCTCCTGAACCTTAAGCTTAACCATTGCTTTCAAGAATTGTTTATTTAATCAATCTCCTCTGAATGTAAACAATTTCCTGTCAGTTCCACTGCTACCAATCTTGTGTACTTTCCTCATCCGTCTCCAGTTCCCACATTATTTGCTGGATAACCACTGCATCCATGCCTCAGGCAAATGCTGGTCTTACTCACTTGGTCTTTAACACCCAACATGAGGCAGCTCGAGCATGGCCTTGTCTAAATGGACAGAATTCCAAACTGGCTTGGATGTCAATGTTCTATACTTAGCCCCTACCTCCACCTACGGGAATACCTGCATTGCTCAGCCCTACGGGATATATCTTGGACTTAATTATTTAAAAAGTAAGGAAAAAACAAGGAGAAAAAAAAAGCAAGAAGGGAAGAAAGGAATTTAGACAGGGAAGAAAGGAAGAAGGAAGGAAGGAAGGAGAAAAATAATAACAGTATTTAAATTTATATCTTTTATTGTCTGTTGAAAACTTTAAATTACATATATAAAATATGTTTGACTTTTTCTTATAAGTAACATATTGAAAGTTCTGAAAAAACTTTGAGGAAAAAGAATTTAATTTATGAAAATAAAAAAATGCTAAAAAACAGGAACCAAAATCCAAAAGAACATTCAAATAATAAAAAATAATTATACTTATACCAAGTGAAAATCTATATTTATTTTCCCTCTGGAAAATTTATTCTCAAATAATAAAGGTACTTATACTTAGATGAAAGTCTTTTGAGAAATTCCAAAAACAGCGCTCTGCACCTTATGAAACAATTTCTTTTTTAGAGCAAATTTCTTCCCTACTCCTGATCTCCAATCCACAAACATAGAAATGCTTCTTTGATTCAGATAATAATGACTACAAAAGTAAAATTAAAGAGATAACTATATAATTACCTAAATTATCTAAATAAGAGATAAAATAACTCTAAATTTCTTTCTTTTTTGTAACATTAGGAATTATTTTCAATTCATCATAGTTACTATGATCTGGATCCTCAGATACTTGGTCCTAGGTATGAAATAGTAGAGAACTGTTTGAGAATTGACCCAGTGAGGAATAAGAGCTCTGAGGGCAGTTACTATCTGTTAGGAACCATGAACTTGTCAGAGGACTGGGTAGAAATGGAGAAAATAGAGCAAATCACACTCTCCTGATACCAATTTTATGTCCTTTGGATCAGGGCCTTCATTATTACTGTTTTGATCTTTCTGAGGGAGAGCTGCCCCACACAGTCATTAATTACACTTTCATTGTGTTTACTTTCATTAGAAAATTTTAGCTCTTCAGTCAATTTCATAATTCGTATTCACTGGTCACTAGGTTTAACTTATCTCCCAAATATTTTGGAAGCATTCACTGAGACTGAAAAGAAAAGAAAGCCTTTTTATCATGGTCTTAAAAATTTAGCTACTAACATCATTATCTTTTTTCTTGTAGTTCATTTGATCTTATTCATAACATTCTATTTTTTTTAATCTTTCAAGTTTAATAGTTTTACTAGCATATTTCTTGGTGTTGATTATTCCAGATAATTTCCCTCAGGTTTCCAGTGGGCCCTTTCTGTATATAGATTCAAGCCTTCTTTTATGTCTAGAAATTTTTCTTCAATACAATTATAAATATTAATTATGTACCAGTGTGTTATTTTAGTCTTCAGGGACTCCAATTATGCAAATATTATTCCTTCTTTGCCTTTTTTCCATTTACACGGTGTTCTTTCTTGTACTCTCACTTCTTTAATTTTTGTATTCTCGATTGTTATCTTGACTGTCCTAAATAATCATTATTGCAAAGTTTTTTTATTGTATGTATTTAAGGTATACAATAGGATGTTCTGATGTACATAGTGAAATAGTTACTATAGTCAACGAACTTAACATTTCCATTGTCTGACATAGTTACCCTTTTTGAGTGGTATGAGCACCTAAAATCTACTGTTTTGGCAAATTTCCAGATTTATTTAATTTTATTCTTTCTTAGGCATGATGTATTTGTTTTTACTTCTGAGATAATTTTTTCCATCTTTCATTTATTTGCTAAATTCAATCTACCTTCTTTCATTTCTCTCTCTTTCTGCTTTTTTCTGCTCTCCACTTTTAAATTTATAATTTAAGGATTTTTTAATATCCCTAAATGCTTGCTTATATATATTTAACTCAATTTGAAGTGTCATCTTACAGTTGTCTTCTACTACATGTTTTTGTGGGGTTTTTTGTTTGCTTCTTTTTCTTTTATGGGGTGATGGAGAATATTACCAAAGTGTGTTTAATTTTGTATTTTGATATTTGTAATAATTCTATATAGATTTACTGAGTTTTTTAAATTTATTGTTGTGCATTTTGGGTATTTTACATAATTTCTGGCTCAGTGAAACCCTTTTTTGTCAGTAGATCAAAATACATCAAAATCCTTTAAAACAGATAGAACTCTACCGTGGGTTTTATTATTTCCATTTTGGTGGTTTGGAATTGGTGTGTGACTCTGATGTTTTGTTCTCTTTTGTCTGGTAAGACCCTAATGTTTCTCTTTGCTATCTTTCCCTTTTACTACTAATTGCTCAAAAGTACTCCTCTAACTTCTCTTTTTCCTACAGTTTTTCTTATTCTCTTGGCTGACTTTGCTTACCAGAAAGGCTTGCAGTGATGCAGTCATATGAGAAAGTATTCCCTTGGGGTTTGATTTTTAAAACTTTATACTTATTTTTTATTTTGGTCATTCTTTGTCTTCAAGTCATGATTAAGGCATGGGGTTTTTTTAACATAGTTTTTTGCTGTTGTTGTTTTATGTTGTTTTTCTTTTTAGAGTTTTTAATTATTTGGGGAGATATGTTGAAAGATGCATATAGAGACCAGTCATCACTGTTTGTAGCTACCTAGAAGTTCCTTGTCTTCTAAATTTTTATTTCTGTATGGCATATGCCTCTTGACCCGTATTATTTGAACTAAATTATGTGCAATAAGCAAGTAAGGTATCTCATTACTTGTTATTATTCTTCTCCAATAATCGAATATACACATTATGATAACTCAAATAAAATTTGCATTGCTATTAGTGCACTGTAGACAATAAAGTGAAACTTAAAAAAATAATATCCAGTCCTGAAGTTGGAGATTTCCATTCCATCAAACACAAGGCAGATGTGCTGCACAACAAAGGAGAGAATTTTATATTACCAAATTGTACTCCTGCTATACCTGTTATGCAGTTACAAAGGAGTTCAGTCTTAAGAATGTCAACTAAGTAGTTTTCACTAATAATAAATTGTTCAAATACATTAAAACCTTTAAATGAAACAGCACTATATTACCCAAAATGAGGTAGGTGTAGGTCATTAGAGCATAAATTATTACCCCATTTAAAAATTGCTAGTTTCTTGTTTTCTGGCAAGAAAACAGTGAGCCATTTTAGAGACTTGGCAAAGTCAAGTGTATTTTAGCACAGTTTCAAGATAAAAACAACTTGTCATGTCAATATGAGGCAAAGAAGTGAATGAGAAGTAGTTTAGTACCCATATATTCTGTTTTGCCACGCAACTGAAAAAAATAAAAACTGGTGAGAGTTTTAATTCTACATTTCACTTTACCAGTGGCGAATTATAGTAATTATTGAAAATAATTCTTATCTAAATAATAAATAACCTTCTATTTTAAAATTTGTTCCCTTTTGCAACCATCTTCTTTTTTCTGCTATCCTCATCAGAGAGAGAGAAAAGAAAAACATCATTTTTTCCCCAAATGTCTGTAATATGCTAATTTGATTTGGAAATTACGTTTTATGTGCCTTGCCTCAGGGTCCATCTTCTACCCATACAACACCCATGCCCCTTTTCTTTCTTTCTCCACTTTGCTAAAGAAACTAACTTTTCTTTATTTTTACATTAGTCATAGCAACCGTTCTTTTCTATAGGGATTTCTCTTCCCTTAAACTTGAAGTGAAATAAGGATGTTCTTTCTCTACTTTGTTGAGACTAAAAATAGACGATCCGATGTATTTTGCTGCTAATCACTATAAAGAAAAGCAAGAGTTCACAAAATTAAATACAAATTACTACACTTACAAATTTCCTACTTATTAGTTCCTGAAAAATGATAAATTTTCCTTTTCAAAGCTGAAACTCAAAGCTTTTACATAATTTTGCCTGGCTCTTAGTTTTTATTCTTAAAATGGAGCTCATCAAACAAATTAACACTTGTATTTTTGTCTATAGCAATATGTGGTTTGAAATGTTCCTGTGAAATATTCTATCTCCCAATCAGAAAATACCTAGAAGTCTAGCTAATAATTCTTCATTTATTCAAATGGACAATTTGCATGTCATTAAGCTTCAAACTAGGCCAAGGGACTTTCTTCTGTGTGTCTTAAAATCGGTTGTTTCTGTGAAGGTTACATTTCAGTTTGTTTCTTTTCCTTGATAGAATTTTTCTGCACAGTTTTAGGTTCATCGCAAAATTGCATAGCAGGTACAGAGTTCCCATATACCTCCTGACCCCACACGCTCACAGCCTTGTCCACTACCAACATGCCACACCAATCAATAAACCAACATTCACACATCATTATCATCCAAGTCTATAATTTGCGTTAGGATTTACTCAGTGTTGTATGCACTGTGGGTTTTCACACATGTATACCAACATGTATTCACCATTATGGTATCATATAGAATAGTTCATCTTCCTAAAAATCCCACGTTCTGTTTATTCATCTCTCCCTCACCCCAACTCCTGATCTTTTATTGTTTGCATAGTTTTGCCTTTTCCAGAATGTCATAAAGTTGAAATTATACCTTTTCAATTATATGACATTCTGTTTGTAGCCTTTTCAGATTGGTTTCTTTCCCTTAATATACATTTAAGTTTTCTCTACGTCTTTTCATGGCTTGATAGATCATTTGTTTTTAGAGCTAAGTAATTTTCCATTGTCTGGTTAAACCACAGATTATTTACTCACTCACCTGCTGAAGGAAATCTTGGTTGCTTCCCAGTTTTGGCATCAGTATGTTTCTTTTGATTATTTGTATTTAAAAATTTAAATATTTTATTCTTTAATATGAGTGGGATGAAAACTTCTTGTCCCAGAATGTTATCAGACAATGGGTGAATTAAAGGGCACTTTTTAAACTAACTATCCCTACTGTCTTCCATAACCAGAATATTGATGTATTTACGTATTTCCATCCAGGAACATATCTTTGCTACCTTTAACAAAGTAATGCCCTGAAATATCCAGGAATCAGCCATTTGGTAAAAGGTTAAAATGTTTGCAGATTTCCTACACCATAAAATTGACTCCATTTCTTCTTCCATTCCTTCCTGTTTTTGTTGTTTTATTTTGTTTTAATTTATAGAAAATTACCAGATTATGGCAGAATGACTTGCTTTCCCCACCCTAAGGTCACCACTATTTTTGGAATAAAAGAGACCTTCTGAAATAAAGGGACCAAATTTTCAAAACTAGTTTATTTTTATTTATTTTCTCTGGAATTATAAATTGGAAGAAATAAAAAAGGTATATGTACATATATGATTTTTATTTGAGGAAACTATATTTAAGCATTTTAAAAATAAATCCATTGCCCACTGAGGGCTTAAGTCATTTGCTAGCATTGAATTGCCTGATACTTGAAAGGTAAAAACATCTTTTGAAAAGATATGCAGTTTTCAAGATATCAGTGATTAATATAATTTCCAGAACAGCTAGAATATTTCCTGACGCTCCATGTTTGAGGACTGAAATACCTGGAGCAAAGTAACTTCGGGCATCAGTATTTTGTTGAACAGCTCCATGAAAATACTCACATGGAAAGGTACATTTACTTGCAAGAATGTTCTTTCTTCTTCTGCACTGATATCTTGGATACCATGATTTTTTTCTGTCATTTTATCCCTTTCCCCAAACTGAGGTGGATGGTAGGAATCCTACCTTGTACTCCATTCGGTGACAAGGACCTGTTTCCTGCCTTATGGTCTGTTTTCCAGGCCTAACACTAGAAAATGCTCTGCTACTTAGTCTGCCTCTTCTCAGATGGTTTCTCTGTTCTGTATCGTAGGCACTGCCTCATTCCTTACTCTCGGATAGGAGAATTCTCTGATTATTTTTTCTGTCCATACAGTGTAGTGAAATAATATGATCTAAGATAAATACAAATATAAATACATAGATTACTACAAATTGTGCAGTGCATAAGAACAGCTATCCAGTGAAGAAATTCATAGAAGGCATTAATAATGTGTAAAATACATTCTTAGGAATTTTAGTGTATGTTGCATGTAATTGTGGAACATTTCGCAACTTGGCTTTTGACCTGTGCACATGTGTAATGCCACAATTAAATCTACTCTGCCCTGAATGGTTATAGCAGACAAACATCAGGACACCAGCAAAGTATCCCTATACATTTCCTAAACTGAAATGAATATTCATTTTCTTTTACTCCTCATGTGATTTTCAAATAGTTTATCTCATTTGCCTCTGAGGTAGTTAAGATTAATTAAGTCATTCTGAGATCTTACAAGCAAATACTGAAGCTGACAAATGCTGCATGGAATTTCACAAGCTGTCCTTTCTCCCAGAGAAAGCTGAGTGTGCAGTACTTGAGGAATCAGGAAATAAAGACACCTGGTTACAATTTATCACCATTTCCTTTGGCTAGACTGACCTCTATGTCTTGTGATGTTTTATTGCTCTTGACTTCTCTCATTAACTCTTTAAAATACATGACTACATTATGTTTTCAAAGTTCACAAGTGTTCGATCGGTCTGGAATTTTAATACACTATATAGTTCCGAAGCTTCATTTTGCCCCAAATTCCTGCATTAAGCATCAACATAACCCTAGATAAATGTGTTTGTATATATTTGCTCCCTTCCTTCTCTTACTGCCTGTTGTTGATTTGTAAGAAATCAGGGAAAGCATGTCAAGAATTGTTTCTGTTTAGTGAAAACTCTGTGGTCCATTGGGCCTTCGCTTCTATAATTGTCCTAGTTGGTTGACCAGAAACTCTGGCCTCAAGCTACACCTACCCACAAACTGTTTGAAGCTTTCTTTCTAAGCCCAGCAGTTGCAGAGTTCCTGATGAAATGAATAGAATCATTCAAATGCATTTGTATGTATAATGTTAGTTAGAAAGAAACTTTTCTTTCAATATTTGTCTATTTTACTCCCTACAATGTCATTTTTAGTAACTATGATTACTGTATATCCATAATTCCCAGAAGAAAACTCATCCTCTACTGTGTTAAAGATGTGTAAATCATTAACTTTAGCCAGGAAAAGTCTCTTGGGAACAAGACACATGTATCCAAGTACTGACTGAAGCTCCACTTTCTGGTCCCCATAGTCACCTAAAACTCAACACTTCAAAAACTGAACTTACCATCTCTTCCTGTCTTTCTTGGCTCCTTCCTTATCTTTCTTCTATAGTTTTTGACACTCAGGTAATTATTATAGTTATTCATGCAGTTAACTCGAATAGAAACCCTGAACTTTATCTTGCATGACTCCATGTTACTTACACCCAATTTCATCCACTGCTAAATCATTTTAATTTTACCTCCCAAATATTGTTTGAATCTATCCACTTCTCTTACAAATACGACTTCCTTTGAACATACCACCATCATATTTCAGTGTGTTAATTTGCTTCTTTCTTCAAACTTTATACATTTTCTAATCCATTATTCACATTAGAGTCACATAAACTTAAAACAATAATCATGTCACTTCAGGAATTAAAAACCTACAAACATCCCTTACTTCTCTTAGAATAAATCCAAATTAAGTAGAATATATTTCGTGATCTTAAATGATTTAGTGCCTGATATTTCTCTAGCTTCACTTATGACCCTTTGTAACTAAGCAAGCTTGCATCATTTCAGTCATCATGAATTTATTTCAGTTCCACTATTAGGAGTGCAACTTTCTCTCTGGAGTTCTTATCATAAGTTAAAATGCTCATGTAAAAAAAAATCATCACCTTTTTAGCATGGTACTATTTAGTGCCATAAACTGTTCTTAAATTTTTTAGATATTGATATTTTATAATCAGAAATTATTCATCTTAATAGTAGACATATCTCTCAAAAAAGACCACACACTTGCCTAATAGCAAATCAATTAATATCAACTTTACTAAAAAGAAGGTGAAACATATTGATGGTATACTTAAATATCTAATAGTTAATTGCTACAATGAGAAAAAACACATTAGTGAAAATAAGTTAACATGTTAATATGAAGAATGAAGATTTGGCAAGTACAAAAGAAATATGGATGGATTCTTCTTTAACTTGGATGTAGGGAAAGGCATTCTAACTATGTCTTAAAAGCCAGAGGCAAAAGAGAAAAGATTGATTAATTGGCTACAGAAAGTTTTCTTTAAGAAATTGACAAAAAACACCACAAGTAAAATAAAAATACAGCTGACAAACTGGGAATTAATATTTGCAACACATATCACAGATACAGGGCTAGTCACTATAGTGTATAAAGAATGCCTAAAATTGAGAGAAAAGTTACAAAAGCTTGAAAGCATATTGGACAAAAAATACAAGCAGATAATTCTCAAACAAACCATGAAAATACTGTCTTTAAACACTTGAAAGTGTGTTCAACATCTCACATAGAGTAAAGCAATTTAAAACATCAGTGAGATACCATTTTTTCACCTACCAAATTAGCAATATAGCACTTTAAATGTAAAACAATACACCTATTAGTGGAACTGAAGAAACTGACACTTTCATATGGTGGGAAATAGGCATTTCTTATATTATGGGAAATTTGCACAAACCTTAAGAGAATTTGGCAAAATCTCCCCAAAAATACATATTTGTTTACTTATTGATTTAGTAATCCCATTTTAAAGAATGTGTCTAAAGATACACCTCCAGCAATACTAAAATACACATGATATACTCAAAGGATATTCTCTGCAACATTATTTGATATTCTAAAATATCGGACACAATAGAAATGCCCATACATCAAGAAGTGATTGAACAAACTATAGAACATCTATCTGGTAAAGTACTCTGCAAGTGTAGAAATGAATGAAGAACATCTCTAAGAATAGATATAGAGTGATTTCCAGAAAAAAAAATAATATAAATATATATATATATAAAGTGAAAAAGGCTAAGTGAAGAAGAGTACCTTTAGTATATTACTTATTGTGTAAGAGAAAAGGAAAAATAAAATATATGTATATTTACTTTTTTGAGCACAAAGAGACAGAAAGGATAAGCCAAACACTGATGAGATAGGTTAGCTTCAGAGAGTGGATAGAAATGGCATAGAAAGAACAGAGAAAATGAGCAGGAGAAGGACACTTCTCCTAGTATACCTTCTGGTGCACATCTGACTTTCAGAACCATATTAATATTTCGTATACTCAGAAAAAGTAAATAAAATCAACAAGAACTCTAAAATTGAATACGAACAGAAACATATCAACTGCTCTGTGTTTCAAATGAATAGCATTACAAATAAAAGGGAGGAAGGTTGATATCAAAACTTTTCACTTTTAACACAGTGATTAGTCTATATGACCTCAAGCTAAAGACAAAAGAAAAAAAAAATAAAACTTCTAAAACCACTCAAAATAAAATTAAATGAAATTAGAAGTCTTCTTTTAAAAGCACAGGTTGGCAATTCTGAAATCACTTTCTGTACATTCTAGGACTGAACACATAAGTAGAAACTTTGTGGGAATGGGAGACAGATTTCTCATTTAGAGAAGGAAGAAACGAATATGGAAATTAAGATAGAATGAACCTGTGAGTTTAAATTGGGCTTGGCAACATCAGTGTGGTATCTGCTTCTATACTCTAAAAGTATATAAAAGCAATAGTACTTCAATAGCAATGAGCACACCTAATAACTGGATTTTGGTTCTAAATGCCTCTCCTCTTAAAGGAATCAAGAACTCTGGGGAAAATGGCTGATTTCAGAGCTGGGGTGGAGAAGGTCCAAGATAATCCTGGAATAATTTTGAAGAATGATGGGGATATGTCAAAAGGGCCCAGAGCCTACTAGAAGGAACCCTTACTTGCATTACAACTTAATATCAAAATAAATAGTGATAGTAAAAGGTTATATCTCATTCAATAAATCAAGACCCCACAAGTTTACTAATGATAGAAATAAATAGATAAATGGAAAGAGAAATTGCTTCTTTTCAGTAACATGCTAACTAATAAATGTACAAGAATGATGGCATTAGAATTCACCTTAACTAACATTATAAAAATTGATTCAGTCAAGAATCATCAATGGATGCTAAAAACAAGTCAATCAAGAGCAACATGTTATTAATAATGCCTTAGTATATTTCCTCATACAACAGTTAATGGTCACAAAATGTAAAATAGTAACTTTGTAGGGGAGAAATCTGACAGGATCCACCTTAACCAAATGATCAAATAAACATCATCAGTAACAAGGATAATTCACAGCAAGTGCTTCCAGGTATGATGTATTGGGAACACCAGCTCTATGGTATTCCTACCCACAGTGCATAATATCAACTTAATCATAAGAAAACAAACTAAAATTTAAGGATATTGTAAAAAGGTAATTATCTTCTACTCTTCAAAACTGTCAATGCCATAAAATACAAAAAAAAAAATTAACAAAGGAGACTAAAATGAATGAAAACTGAATACAAGACATGATTTTGGATTTTCTTTTGCACAAAGGTTATTAAGGGATATTAGTGAAATCAGAATAACATCTAGCATCAATATTAATTTCCTTTTCTAATGTTTGCACTGTGGTTTTGTTCCTGGGAAATAAATGTTCAAGTATTTATGATAAAAAGAGATGTTAGCAACTTACTCTTCAATGGTTCAGAGAAAAAATTTCTACCTATTTGTCAACCTATTTGTCTTGAAAAAAATGATAAAGCATGTTAATATTTGGAAAACCCAGGTAAAAGGTCTCTAGGAATTCTATATACTATTCTTGCACCTTGTCTGTCAATCAGAAATAACATGCTCCTGTATATGGAAAAACCTAAAGGCACTACAGAAAAATCTTAGAGCTGATTAACAATTTCAGTAATGTTGCAGGATACCAAATCAATACCCTCAAATCAGTAGTGTTTTTATTCTCTAATCATGAACTAGCAGAAAAAGAAATCAAGAAAGTAAGCACGTTTACAATAGTCAACAAAAAATAAAATACCTAAGGATCAATTTAATCAAGGAAGTGAAAGATCTCTACAATGAGAATTACAAATCACCACTGAAAGAAATTAAAGAAGACACAAAAAGATGGAAAGACATTCCATGCTCTTGGATTGGAAGAATCAACATTGTGAAAATGTCCATACTACACAAAATGATCTACAGATTCAACGCAATCCTCATTAAAATATCAATGGCATCCTTCACAGAAATAGAAAAACAATCCTAACATTCATATGAAACAACAAAAGTTCCCAAATAGCCAAAGGAATCCTGAGCAAAAAATAAAGCTGGAGGCATAACACTGCTTGACTTCAAATTATACTACAAAGCAATACTAACCAAACCAACATGGTATTGGCATAAAAATAAACACTCAGAACAATGGAACAGAATAGAGAACCCAGAAATGAACACACATATTTACAGCCAACTGATTTTTGACAAGGGCAACAAGAACATACATTGGTGAAAAGACTGCCTCTTCAATAAATGGCACTAGGAAAATTGGACATCCATATGCAGAAGAATGAATCTAGAAGAATGATACCTCTTGCCATATACCAAAGCCAACTCAAAATGGATTGAAGATTTAAGTATAAGACCTGAAAGCATAAAACTGCTAAAGAAGAAATAAGGGAAACACTTCAGGAAGTAAGACTGGATAAACTTTATGAATAAAACACCAAAAGCACAGGCAACAGAATAAAAAAATAAATAAGTGGCCTTATATAAAACAAAAACCTTCTGGACAGCAAAGAAAGCAATCAGCAGAGTGAAGAGATAACTTGCAGAATGGGAGAAAATATTTGCAAACTATGCATCTGACAAGGGATTGATATCCAGAATATACAAAGAATTCAAAGAACTGTGCAGTAAAAAAAGCAAGTAACCTGATTAAAAAATGGGCAAAGGAACTGAGTAGACATTTTTTGAAGAAAGACATACAAATGGCTAACAGATACTTGAAAAAGTGCTCCTCATCACCAATCATCAGGGAAATTCAAATTAAAACAACATTGAGATATCCTCTCACCCCAGTTAGACTGGCTATAATCACAAAGACTGAGTATAACAAATGCTGGTGAGGATGTGGAGAAAGGTGAACTCTTCTACACTGTTGGCGGGACTGTAAATTAGCACAGCCACTATGGAAAACAGTGGAGGTTTCTCAAACAACTATTGATAGATCTACCATGTGATACAGCAATCACACTTCTGGGTATATACCCAAAGGAATGGAAATCATCATGTCGAAGGGATACCTGCATTCCCATGTTCACTGTAGCTCTACTTACAATAACTAAGACATGGAACCAACTTAAATGTCCACCAACAGATGACTAGGTAAGGAAAATGTGGTATATATACACTGTGGAATACTACCAGACATAAAAATAGTGGAATTCTGCAATTTGCAACAATATGGATGAGCTTGGAGAAAATAAAGTTAAGTGAAATAAGCCAGACACAGAGGGAAAAATACTGCATGTCCTCACATAAGTTGGAGCTAAGAGAGAAAGAGGGAAGGAAAGACAGATCACAGTGGTGTGTTGGACTTGCAGAGGGAGAGAACATAGGGTTGCCAGTGGTGGTGGTGGTGGGTTGGGAAGAGGTTGAGTGAGGGACACAGGGAAAAATCACAATTTGTGGTGGTGGGCATGCTGATAATATTAATCTGATCATCACAACTTGGGCACAGATGATGATGGTCAGCTCTTGCTCTATGAATATGTAAATCGATTTTTAAAATAAATTATTTTGGAAAAAATGTAAATAATGAGTTTAGCTCATAAATATTTATTTTCTCAAGACTACACAAGTTTCTTTTTCACTGACAATTAGCTACATTTCTTCAACATTTATTTTTCTATTTTTGTTCTATTCTTGATTTTGTTTAGTAGGAGATGCCAACTAATAGTCTGCAATATAATGATAAACATTATTTATAGTAAGTGGAATGAAAAAAGAACTTAAGTCCAAAATTATGAAAAGAAAGGAAAGTTATTCAAAGATAAAAGGAGTGATACAGATAAATAATTAATAGAAATTTATATCCAAGGAGATATAATATTTTTACTCACATTCACTATTATAGAATATTTTAACCATGAGAAACCCATTTCATTTTACACCAAAAGAAGCTAAATTCTTGATCAACTGAGAGTATAAGTTCATATAACCGGGGAATGGCAGAGTTGTAAATACAGCCTAGATTTCTTGACTGTATTGTGTGGTGTGGTGATTAGTATTTGGCAAACTCCCTGTTATTGGCTAAATTTGACTCCATGACAGGAAAACTCTCTCAAGAAGCAGTGTGGTTTTGTGGTTTAGAGAACATGGTATGTATTAAAGAGATTTGTGTTCTAGAATCATCTCTGTTGCTTACTAACTGTGTGGCTTTGGAAAAATCTCTTCCAGTTCTGACTCTGAATGTAATGATATTTTCCCAAAATTTTTATTTATTATAGAAAAAAGTAATAAAAAATTAACATTAAAGCAAAATTTTTTAAATGAAAATGTTCATTTTTATTTCATAAATACAGCTTTAAAAAGTGCTCTGTTTTTCAAATCAATCTAAAACTGACTATCAAATTTGCAGATATGCAAACAATGTTGGTAGGAATATAAATTGGTATGTATTTTCTTAAAGATGATATAACAGTACACCTTTAAACCTATAGTTATTTGTATACACATTCTCTAACAATTCCAAGATTACAAAAGCACCATAAGAAAATAATCAAGTAAGTACTAAAAGGTATAGATACAAAGATATTTCATCTTAACTCTATATAAACAAAAAAAATGAAACAACCTTAAAGTCCAATAACAGTTGATTAAATATACTATTTTGATAGGATGGAATAAAATATAGACATTAAAATACAGCAATGTTTCCCAAACTTGAATTAAGAAACACTAATCCTTGGAAAATATTTTATTAAAAAACAAAAGTATTTAGGATCTGCAAAATTATGTAAAGTAAGATGCCATTAATTCTCAGATATGGTAATAGTCTAACATCCATTGTGTTTCTCCACATTGAAGCATGCAAGAGATATTGTATGGAATGACTGCAAATTTAATCTGACCCTAGAGCCCTATATTTATAGATAATTTATCATGTTCTCGTGGAAGAAAGGTTAAGAGAATAATGTGTGGTAAATGTTACTGTAGAGTATTTAATGCCGTGGCAAATATTCGAGATACATAGTTAATTAAAATGTATATTATAAAAATATATACAGATTATACAAAACCATGTATATGTTTATGTAATTGTATGCACACATATATATGTATGTATATAATTAAAAGTATATATGCCAAAAATTAACAATTTGGGGGTTTAGAAATGAGAAGTAAATAATATTGTTTTCTCATGTTTAAATTGTTAATTTTCTGCAATATAAATAAATTACTTTATTCCAAATATTTTCTTTAGGTTACCAAATTTTGGGTATTTTTCTTCCCCCTTGTTTCTTTATTCTTCCATTTCTGTGTTTTGTTTAGGACTCCACATCCTAAAATCAACCACTTAGTGTTATATTGGACCCTAACTGAAAAAAATCTGTTGGTGTTTCTTCCTTCACAACATCCTTTTCTCTGTTTCTACAGTGGTGTATTGCAGATCTGGCTAATTTCATCTCTCCTCCACAACTTCAATATATTTAGCTTCACCTTTCCTCCACATTTTTGTGTTTCTGTGGCATGTTCTGCTAAATTCTACCTTATACCATTTTCTTCCTTCCCACAAACTGTTTGACTATGATTTTACTGCTATTTTTTTTTTTTTATCATTTTTGTCCCTTATAAATGGGCTGAGTAGGGAGCTATGTTTTTCCTCGTTATCTCACAAATGAATCTGCTAACTTTTATTATGTTTGCTTTTTATAGCTAACCTCTGTAGGTAATTAATTTAGTTCTTGTTTCCCAGATGGCTAAATTTCTCCTCCCAACACTGAAAGAGGATAATAAACTTGTTATTTTATACAGTAAGTGAAGTAGATATCAATGAAAGAACAAAAAAAATCTATGATCTACAATCAATGTCATATCACAGAATAAGAGACATTTTAATAGCAAAATAAGTAGGATGGGCTTTAATTCCCTAAATAGAAGCCTAACCTTTCCATGGAAGGAGAGTCAGCCACCATACACTGACATAACCAAAGCTTAAAAATAAGGGAAAAATTACAATACACATACGTAAATACAAAGGCAATAAAACCATCGCCTAACATTTTATTTTGTCAAATTATATAACATTTAATTGCTTTCTTGATATGTTGGTCAGTTCGGGGCTCTCTATTCTATACCAGATACAAAGGGTGATTTAAATCCCAGTGGTTGCAAGATTTTATTTATTAGTTATTGAAAACCCAGTTATACTGGTATATTAGTTACCTGGGCAACCATTACAAAGCACAGACTGGGTGGTGGCTTAAACAGAAACTCATCGTCTCACAGCTCTGGAGGCTAGAAGTCCAGATCAAGGTGTCAGCAGGTGTGGTTTCGCCAAAATTTTGCTCTTTGCTTACTTCTTTTCTTGCAGAAAGCCACTTTGACGTTGTGTCCTCATATGGTCTTTTCTCTGTGCATATCCATGCCTGATCTCTGTGTATCCCAAATCCCTCCTCATATAAGTACAACAGTCATATTGAATTAGAGCCCACCATAATAGCTTCATTTTAACTTAATCACATCTTTAAAAGCCCTATCTACAAATAAAATCACATTCTGAGGTACTAGGGACTTGAGCAAATGAAATTTGGGGAGACACTATTTGGCCCATAACAACTGGAACAGCACTCAAATTAGAATGTCAGCCTCCTTAAGGATTTTAGTTTAGATGTTCCAGTCTAAGTGATTTTAAGACTGAAAAATTTAGAGACATACATGTTAGCTGTAAACTCTGAGGCAAGAGTATGTTTAATTATTACAGGAACCATTGTATTTTTAGTTATTAAACAATTATTACCAATTCCAATTCTTCTGATATTGAGAAACTAATTTGAGTTTTTCAAATTTTTGTTTTTTAAGATGGTGTTAGATACTGTGGATTTTCCAACTCTAGCAAGGACATCAAAGTGTTACAGAGATTGGCACAATGTTTTTTCCCTCCTTCTCTCATCATGGATCTGGTACGGAAAACTTGAAGACTAGTACATAGAAATGAAAAAAAAAATTAATGTATTGCATTCTGAGTTATAAGTGAACTCATCTTTGTGCAATAAATTAAAACAATAAACTTTTGACATAGTGTAATGCCTGCTTTTTAAACATAGACACAAGATGTAGCTGAGATTCTATTTCAAAGTGAGAAGTTTACTTTTCTCTGGATTTTTGTTTAAAAACCTGTATAAACAGGCTTTCATTTTTGGCATTTTTGGGGGGAGCAGAGGTTTATTCATCTTGAATGTTTAGTAAATCAGACTTTTCAGTTGTAAGTGACAGATAGCAACACGAGTAATTTCAGCAGAACAGTTAATCATTTGACCCACAGAATTGAGACTGAAGAATTTGGCTTGAGAATAGGATAGTTTTAGAGTCTGCTGTTGCTGGTGTTATGCAACAAATTTGCTGCAGCTACAGGCTTTATTGATACTTCTGCTGCTGCAAAACTGTCCTGGCCCCATGAAATCTTCTGCAATCATCTCACCTTCACTGTCCTTGTCTGGAGTGCCACATGTTCAATATCCAAAGTCCTGGGCAAATGTATCTGATTAGTGGAACTGCAGACAAGTACTAACAGCCTAAGCTGAAGAACGATATAGCCCCTTAATCCTCCATGGTGGAAGAAGTCACTGGAAATCACTCTTTTCTCAATAGCCCACGTGGTAGACAATTCCACACACAGAAAGTTAGAGTACCTAGGGAGCAGGTTCTATACAGAAGAGCTGGGAGATGTGAAGGCTTTACATCTGTCACAATGTCTGATAAGTTCTCCATGTGGGCCTAGGGAGCATAGAAGGGAAACTCTATAAGTGTGCTAAAGTTCAAACTAATTTCAAACTAAAATTTGGGAGGAAACTTCAAATCTCAATTTACAGAACATAAAAGGATTAAGTCCCTTGATCCTAAATGCATGCAGGCCAGGAGGACAAATCCTCCTAAAGGTTATCTGAGGTTAAATACACAAAATAATCAATAAAGGGGATGATTATCTTTACTTAAATAACTAACATTTTACTCAATTTATATGGAATTTTTTGATTATTGTTGAGGAATTCTAAAATGCAGTATTCAAAGAATAATATAAAGCACAACCCACCAACCAGATTTAAAAATTATTCCAATTTGGTAATACTTGTTTCATCTGTATTTATACAATCAGTAACACATATTATAAATAAAATTGAAGCCCTTCTTTCCATAGCTAGTCACTTTCTCTTCACTAGAGATAAACATTATCATTAATTTGCTGTATACGACTATACTCATACTTGCAATCTTTAACATATTTGCGCATACATATATATGTATTCTTAAAGAGTATGCTGTATTTTTGTGTTTTGTTATAAATATACATAAATGGTACCATACATTTTTGTATTGTCATCATTTTGTAATCCTTTCATCATTTTGTTTTGAGATTTTTTTTGATACACTAATTTTAGTTCATTCATTTTAACTGCTATTTCATATCCACTCTTATAAAGATAACGTATTTTATCTACCCCCATTGGTGGATAATTTTTTGTTTGTTTTTACCAGTAATGCTACAATAAGCATTTTTTTACATACCTTTTTGTGCACATATATGTGAATTTTCTGGAAATATAAATTCTGGGCTACAAGGCATGAAAATTTTTTATTGTGCTAGGTGATTGCAAGCTATTTTTCTACCTGTATGTATTTTTAAAAAATAAAAATCCTCAAAGGCAAATTGTATTTTTACTGTTACCTACTACTTATGAACATAAGTTCATTTTTTTTTACTTTTTGCTTTTACATCACAGAGACAAATCTTCTTAATGTTTGAATATAAACTAAAATTACTTTTTTCTCAGTGTTACAGACTTGTGTAATCATTTAACTTGCCAATCTGTTCATTTTTCCTTGCAAAATAATTTTGTTGTGTGATTGGAGTCTCTTTTCAAAGTCCTGAGAAAATGCTTAATCATAAAAATCAAAGACAGATTTTTCTCTTGGAAAATCTGCACAAATCGGCAGAGCCAGGAGCATTTCTACAAAAGTTTGGGAAAACAAAATCTAATTAAAATTACTAAAAATAGACAAAAATCTCTAAGTCATAAGTTTTAAGGTATATTTTGAAGGCTTGGGTAGGACAGAGTGTATGGTTACAACAAGAAGGTATCATTAGTTAGATTTGAAAGAATTTTCACAATGGCTCCTACTTGGAGATGTGTACATGTGGGTACATATATAAATATACATATGTATATATTCTTCAATATTATTTGCATGAGTTTCTTTTTTATCCGTTCAAGTAAAGACTTTCTATTTTATCCCACTGTTTCTGTCTGTTTGATCATAAACTGGGTATTGGACAGAAGTAGCAATTCAGATTGAACAGTATTTCTGTTGGATTCTGAAAATAAGACATAAGCTGTTTTACTATATGGGTGACTTGGTGATCTTGATTATCTACTAAAAGATGGGGGCATTCTTCCTCATTGAGAAACTGTCGTCAATCAGATTTAGTTTCCATCTTTTTTCTTCTTTCTCAGGAAATGACTTTTCTAAATATACATTTTACAAAATCAGAATGGATGAATTAATTCCCACATTCCTCCTCCTGGCTTTGTAGAGTTAAAGCAGGAAAGTAGGCTTAAGTGAGAGAGAGAGAGAGAGAGAGAGAGAGAGAGAGAGAGAGAGAAAGAGAGAGAGAGAGAGTGTGTGTGTGTGTGTGTGTGTGTGTGTAAGGTGGACGCCTTGCTTCCCTTTCTGCTCCCTTTCTGAAGGAGAGGAAATGCCTCCTTACAGGGCAAAGATCCTAGCTGGTTACCAGCCAAATATATTCTGCACTCTCAGACAAGGGGTGTGTTTGAGGTCTAGAGATAGATGTCTCTGGGGAGAGTAAAGTAGTTTTGTTAATGTAAAGAAAAATATGTTTGACTTGAATATCCACGTGTTTCTACTTATGCAGCATATTAACTTTTGTTGCAGCTCTACTACAGAATTTGGGCAACCTGAAGGTGAAGTTCCTAACAGTTAAGCTTCCCAAAGCTTAGAATGGGATTTCTTCTGCCTGACAGAACTCCCTGTCAATGCTAGAGTTCAAGCAGAGTCAGACTATCTGAGGATGTTGATGGAGAGATGACTGTGTTAACTGGGAAGTTGGCCTGTGTTATATTGTAAGACATTTCTAACATCAATGTGTCGTGATTTATCAGTTTTGGAAAGAGAGAGATCAGTTTGGTTCTGCAGTTGGAGTATCAAAGGAGAAGTAGGTTCTGAAAGATAAAAGATGGGTAGAATTTTCTTGTGTGGTGACAGGCAAAGGGCAGTTCAGTTAGAGAGAGACTCTGAACAAAGGTATGGAGGTGATGGCCATCTGGTATGTGAAGTACTGGAGTTCAAACAATTTTGCAGCAAAATTTAAATGAGGAGACAAATTTCTGCCACACCCATGTGCTCTTCTACTCTGTCAGCAGAGTGAGGGAGAAGGTCTTGTAATTCATGCAATTTTAGGCAAGTTGCTTATTCCATTAAATTATACTCATATATTTTATTTATAAAATTTAACATAGAAAGAGAGAACATATAGAGAATATATAATCTAAGTGAGAGGGTTTTCTGAGGAATAGATAATATTATAAATAGAATATAATGGCAAATGTGATTTTTATGTTGATGTATCTTTAAAAAAGAAGTAAATAACTGAAGATCCAAACTCTATGTTGTTTAACCAGCTGGTAAGGACAAACTCATCTTTATTAGTTTCATTTAGGGTATTATATATATACGTTATAAAACTATCATTACATTCAAGATCCTCATGTCTCTGCAAAAATATATAAGGCTTAAGATAGTTTGAAGTAACAATTTTTGAGGGTTAAATGTATGTACACTAATCAAATTATGATTTGAGTCAACAGAAAATTAACAGGTACCTTCAACCTGGCAAAAACAAAGACAGATTTAGACACACACAGACACACACACACACACACACAGACACACACACACAGACACACACACATACTCACACTCACACACTTACTGAAAAGCTGGGGTTTCATCTCCTGGGCAAATCTGGTGTTAACGTACTTTGCATCCTTCAAACTATGATCTAGCTGGAGCCCACTTGCCTAAAGTAAACCACCTCCTTTTAACCAAAATTGAGCAAAAAATTCATTCAATTTCATGGTGTTTCAGTGTGTACGTTTTAGAAATGATGAAGTCAGGGAAACTAACCCCAAATCAAATACTGAAGCCCATTAAAGTATGCTTGTTTGCATATTTTGGCTTTATATGGATAACATGCTACAGAGAACTGCTGAACAAAAGCAACATGAACTTCTGAGCTGAATGAGGCACAAGGTTGCGGCTGATGTTTTCTTGTACAGCCCGTTCAGAACTCACACAGTAGTTAAAGTGTTGTTGATGGGTCTGTCCCAGATCAGCACTTCTTGGATATGTGAGTGAAAAAAGAGGTTCAGAAGTACTGAGTCTGCAAACTTTTAGGAAGTCAAAGGCAACTGAAGTGTGCTATTTAGAAAAATGCATCATATGTAGTTTTGAGCTCTTGATATTTAATTAGTGCTATTGAGATTTTGCTGCTCCACTGCATGATCCACCTTTCTGATATAAAAGTAGGAAACTTTATAAAATAAATATTGATGATTTATTCAGTGTAGGATTTCAGCTTGTGAGGGCTAACAGAGAGCCAAACAACATAGAAGTAGCGGATTTTGGCACAGAAGAACAGGAAAAAAAAGGTCTGTTGAGTGATTGACAGCTCAGATTCTGAGGGGAAACAAACACTCCACCTTCTTTAAAGAGGCACAGATAATAATGTGCTTTTGAATATTCAAGCACTTTCTGTTATTTGAAGGCATAAATTGAGTCAAAGAATCACAAAACTAAATTTAAAAATGCAATTAAAACTAAGAGAAGTAGACAGGATTTTTTTAATGCTTAAATTATTCTATACTATCAGAAGTTGTATTTTATACTTGAAAAATTTTAAACCTCTATATTGTACAGATCAAGGTCAAAACCTTTGATCAGAGCAAATTCTGAGTGCCAGGATAAAGTAAATTGTTCCTCAATTTATGCATATTTAAGTATAGCACATTTAAGAACTGCTATAACCTGATTAATGAAAAGTTAAAGAGAATGTGTTATTTGATGTTTGCCAATATAAGAAGAGAAATTTTACGAAGCCCATTTTCTTTAAACAATACAATTAATTTTTTGTAGTATTCTACAAATAAGAACAAGTGGCATAGTAATTTGGCTCAAATATACAATAACTACACTTTTGTCTGAGTATTGGAGCCAACTTTACAGCACTATCATTTGAAAAACTCTAGCAGTCAAAATTATTGAATAGTTAGAAACATGTGAGAAAAGACTGATTTGTAAAAATAAGATTCAGTGGGATTTCAAGCTGAGTAAAGAGAAAATACCACCAAATTTGAATCACTAACATAACAACATCTAACACTTCTTAATTCATTAGACATGGAGAAAGTCACTGAACGTATATGTCATACAGTTTATTTTTAATTTTTTATTTATTTAGTAGTTAGATAGAAAATTTCTTTCTCAACATACAAAGGAAAATATCACAAATAGAATTTAAAGTCAATTGATAAGGAACAAACAACACACAAAGATTAACATCTTTAATGCATAAAAAACTTTTTAAAATGAATTAGAAAAATCTTAACAAAAATTTGGTGGACATAAGCAGACAAGTCACACACCCAAAAGAAACACAAGTGGCTAATAAATACATTCTAAGATGTTCATAGAAATGGAGATTAAAACAGAAAATGACATTTTTCATTTCTCAAACTGAAAAAATATGATACTGTATAATACTGTTGCTCTGAGAAAAACAATGTTAAAATCTTCTACTGTAAGTATAAATTGGTAAAACTTTTTTGAAGAACAGATTGAATTCATAAATAGAAGTCTTTAAAATGTTCATACACTTTCAACCAATTATCCTACTTCTTGAAACCATAAGCATATAATAAAAGAAAAATTTTTTTAATGTGGAAGGTAATTAACAATGGGAAAAAGTTGGGAATAAATTGAAAATCCAACAATATGAAAATGGCTGAATAAGTTACGGACCTCTATAAAATGTAATGTAATGCAGTTATTAAAATCATAGTTTTGATGAATATTTAGGGCAAATTCTCAAGATGTAATATTAAGTGAAAAAACAGGATGAAAAAACTGCACTAAAAATAACTAAGTATGTTTAAACTCCAGATATACCTCAAAAAAATGACTGAAAAAATATTTTCTTTGTAATTTTTTTTCCTAAAAGGGAAATTTATTTAATGTAAATGCATACATCAATAAAAAAGATCTCAGATCAACAATCACCTTTGCATCTTAGGAAACTGGAAAATGAAGAGCAAACTAAACCCAGACCTAGCAAAGGGAATAAATAACAAAAAACAGAGCTTAGATAAAAGAAATAGAAAGTATTAAAAAAAAATAGAGAAACTCAATGAAATCAAAGGTTGGTACTTTGGCAAGATCCACAAAATTGACAAACCTTTACCTGGATGGACTAAGAAAAAAGAGAGAAGTCTCAAATAATTAAAATCAGAAACGAAAGAGGGTTCATTACAACCAAATTTACAGAAATCAAAAGGACTATAAGAGAATACTATGAATGATTGTTGGTCAACAAATTAATCATCTAGATGAAATAAATAAATTCCTAGAAACAAGCCCCTTTAAAAAAATATATCAGAAACATTGAACAGAACTATACCTGGTAAAATGAGTGATTATCATTTTTCAGTTTCCTGATGCAAGACTCCCTCAAGGATTCTTGTAGGGCTGGTCATGTGATGATGAACTCCCACAGTTTTTGTTTGTCTGGAAAATACACCATTTTCCCCTCATTTCTGAAGGATATCTTGCTGGGTAAAATATTCTTGGCTGGCAGTTTTTTTCTTTTAGTATTTTGAATGTATCCTCTCCTTTCTGTAGAGTTTCTGTTGAGTTTCTGTTAAGAATTCTGTTAGTCCCATACATAGTCGTTAATTGTCTCAGTTGCAATACTTGTTCCAAGATCTCACTTTGAGAAAGCATTATTATTAGAAAACATATTTGTGTTTTACTTGTTATTGCATTCCTGACCATTGCCATGTTAAGAATCTACTCAGAGGAAATACATCTGAGACCTGCCTTGCAGTTCACTAAGGGTGGTGCACATGTACTGTGGTCATATACTCACAAATATAGGTAGACTTGAGTGTAAATAGAAGACAAAAAGCAAAGATCAGTGTATTGCTAAAACTTTTTAAGTTGATCCTAGTTGTTTTTAAAAATAAAAATGTCCAACTATATTTTTTAAATAAAGAAAAAAAAGCATTTATGGACTGCATAAAAACGAGTTAACATGATTGTCCAAGTAAATGCTTTTTTGATGTCAATGTCTTTGAATATTTTTGTGAAATATAATTTAGTGTGTGCATTTTACTATAGCTTTTTTAAAACAAATTTAAGAAAATGTTAAAGGTATAAAAACAACACAATTTGATCCCATTATTTAGAGGAAATCCTGAAATACCTTATTAGTAATGGACCTGGGAAAACATTGTCTAAAGCAATCATCCTTAATGCCTATAATTTTCGAAGAAATATCTAATGGACATCCTAAATGCAGAATATATTACAAGGCAAACATTTGGATATGGGTTTTATAAATCGTACTACTCAAATGTGTCTAATCTTTCTTTTGAAACAGAAAGTTCTTTTCTTGGAGATTGTAAGGAATAGTGAATCACAAATAGACACACTTTCGTGATCTCATATCAGAATTTCTAGAAACAATTAAAGATTGTGTTAAAGTGTTTCAAGTGATAGTATGAATGTTGGAGGTGATAAAGCTGAAAAATACTGTGTCCTAAAGCCTCACTCACTTCATAGAGGTCCTCCCGATTAGACTATCTTCGTTAGCTACACACCTTGAATACAGGTAGAGCCCTTTTTAAATAAAAGGCTTAGGTGTTTTCTTTCTTTTTCTTTCTTTCGTTCTTTCTTTCTTTACTTTCTTTCTTCTTCCTTCCTTCCTTCCTTCCTTCCTTCCTTCCTTCCTTCCTTCCTTCCTTCCTTCCTTCCTTCCTTCCTTCCTTCCTTCCTTCCTTCCTTCCTTCCTTCCTTCCTTCCTTCCTTCCTTCCTTCCTTCCTTCCTTCCTTCCTTCCTTCCTTCCTTTTCTTTCTTAGTACCCACTTATGAGTAGTATTTTTCCTTCTGTGCCTGGATTATTTCACTTAACATAATTTTCTTCAAGCTCATCCATGTTACTGCAAATGGCAGAATTTCATTCTGTTTATGGCCAAGTAGTATTCTATTGGGTGTATATACCACACTTTCTTTATCCAATCATCCATCAATGAACATTTAGATTGGTTTCATATTATGGCTATTTTACATGGAGGTGCAATGGACATGGGAGTGCAGGTATCACTTTCACATGATGATTTCCATTCCTTTGGGTATATATCCAGAGTTGGAATTGCTGTATCATATGATAGTTCTATTCATAATTGTTTCAGAAACTCCATGCTGATTTCAGTAATAGCCACACTAATTTGCTGTTCACCAACAGTGTAGGAAGGTTTTCCTTTCTTCACAATCTTGCCAGCATTTGTTATTATCAAATGTTATTAAATGTTATTTAATACTGTCCAGCTTAATTGGGATGAGATATTTCATTGTGATTTTGATCTGCATTTACCTGATCATTAGTGATGTTGAGCATTTTTTCAAGTACCTGTTGGCCATATGGATGACTTCCTTTGAAAAACATCTATTCAGCTCCTTTGCCCATTTTTTAATTGGATTATTTGATTTTTTACTGTGAAGTTGTTTGAATTCCTTGTATATTCTGGATATGAATCCCTTGTTGGATGTATAGTGTATTAGTCCTTTTTGTGTTGCTGTAACAGAATACCTGAGACTGGGTAATTCATAAAGAATAGAGGTTTATTTGGCTTATGATTCTGGGACAGCTGCATCTGGTATGGGCCTCAGGCTGTTTCTACTAATGGTAGAAAGCAGCAGGCAGCTGGTGGGTAAAAGCAGATCACATGGCGAAAGGAAGCAAGAGAGAGAGAGAGAGAGGAAATGCCAAGGTCTTTTAAACAACCAGCTCTCACAGGAACTAATAGAGTGAAAACTCACTCGTTAATACCCCCTCCCCCAGCCAGAGCATTAATCCATTCATGAGGGATCCAACCCCATGACTTAATCAGTTTCCAATACTGCCACACTGGGGATCAAATTTCCATATGAGTTTTGGAGGGGACAATACATCCAAACTCCATCATATAGTTTGTGAATATATAAACAATCTGTTGATTGTTTCCTTTGTTGTACAGAAGCTTTTAGTTTGATATAATCCCATTTGTTTATTTTTTATTTTGTTGCTTATGCTTTGGGGGTATTATTCATGAAGTCTTTGCCCAGTCCTACTTCCTGAGGTATTTCCCGTATGTTTTATTTTACTAACTTTATGTACTTGGGTCTTATAATTAAGTCTTTAATTCACTTTGAGTTGATTTTAGTATATGGTGAGAGGTACATGTCTAGTTTCATTCTTCTTCACATAGATGACCTATTATCCCAGCACCATTTATTGAAGAGGCAGTCTTTTCCCCAGTGTATTTTCTTGCTGTCTTTGTCAAAGATCAGTTGTAAGTGCATGGGTTGATTTCTGGGTTCTCTATTCTGTTCTATTGGTCCACATGTCTGTTTTTCTGTGAGTACCATGCTGTTTTGGTTACAATAGCTTTGTAGTATAATTTGAAGTTGGGCAGTATTATGCCTCTGGCTTTATTTTTTTTGCTCAGGATTGCTTTGGCTATTCGTGGTCTTTTGTTGTTCCACATGAATGTTAGGATATTTATTTTTCTATTTCTGTGAAGAATGTCATT
The DNA here is from genome assembly GCF_027409185.1 of Cynocephalus volans. Lineage (NCBI taxonomy): Eukaryota > Metazoa > Chordata > Mammalia > Dermoptera > Cynocephalidae > Cynocephalus > Cynocephalus volans. The sequence goes on along the minus strand of NC_084474.1, from coordinate 31,526,717 downwards.
GGTATTTTGATGGGTACTGTATTGAATCTGTAGATCACTTTGAGTAGTATGGACATTTTCACAGTGTGAATTCTTCCAATCCAAGAGCATGGAATTTCTCTCCACCTTTCTGTGTCCTCTTTAATTTCTTTCAGTAGTGTTTTATAGTTCTTGTTGTAGAGATCTTTCACCTCCTTGGTTAAATTGATTCCTAGGTATTTTATTTTTTTGGTGACTATTGTAAATGGGCTTGCTTTCTTGATTTCTTTTTTCTGTTAGTTCATTATTGGAGTATAAAAATGCCACTGATTTTGAGGTGCTGATTTGTATCCTTCAAATTTACTGATATGTTCATCAGCTGTAAGAGTTTTTGGTAGAGTCTTTAGGGTTTTCTGTATGGAGGATCATGTCATCTGCAAACAGGGCCAGTTTGACTTCATCCTTCCTGATCAGGATGCACTTTATTTCTTTCTCATGCCTGATTGCTCTTTCTAGTACTTCAATACAATGTTAAATAGGAGTGGTGATAATGGGCATCCTTGTCTTGTTCCTGTTCTTAAGGGAAAAGCTGAAAGCTTTTGGATGATATTGGCAGAGGATTTGTCATATCTGGCTTTTATTATGTTGAGATATTTTCCTTCTACACCTAATTTGTTGAGAGCTTTTATCATGAAGGGATGTTGAATTTTTTTAAATGCTTTTTCTGTGGCTACTGAGATAATCATATGGTTTTCTCCTTGATTTAGTTGATGTGGTGTTTCACATTTATTGAATTGCATATGTTGCATCCATGGGATGAACCCTACTTGATCATGGGGTATATTTTTATGATGTGTTGCTGTTTCCTAATTGCTAATATTTTGGGGGGAATTTTGTGTCTATGTTCATCAAGGATGTTGGCCCGTAGTTTTCTTTTTTGTTGAATCTTTGTCTGGTTTTGATATCAGGGTGTTGGTGGCCTCATAGAATGAGTTTGGGAGAGTGTCCTCTGTTTCAACTTTTTGGAATAGTCCAAAGATAATTGATATTAATTCCTCTTTAAAGGTTTGATAAAATTCATCTGTAAAACCATACAGTCCTGGGCTTTTCTTTGCTGGGAGGCTGCTGATTACTGCTTCAGTTTTATTGTTTGTTATTGTTCTTTTCAGGTCTTCTATTTTTTCTTGGTTCAGTTTTGGTTAGTTTGTATGTTTCCAGGAATTTATTCATTTCCTCCAGGTTTTCATGTTTGTGTATACCTGTTTATAATAGTCTCTAATGATTCTTTGTATTGCTGTGGTATCAGTTGTAATGTCTTTTTTTACATTTTTTATTTTTGTATTTGGGTAGTCTCTCTTCTTTTTCTTTTTCTTTTGGTTAAGCTAGCTAATGGTTTGTCTTTTATTTATCCTTACCAAAAAAACCCCATTTTTTTCATTGATCTTTTGTGTTATTTTTCATATCTCTAGCTCATTTAGTTGTACATTGATCTTAATTCTTCCTTTCCATCTATTACTTTTAGGATTGAAATGTTCTTGCTTTTCTAGTTCTTTGAGGTATAGCATTAAGTCATTTATTTGAAGTCTTTCTATTCTTTTGAAGTAGGCATTTATTGTGATGTACTTCTCTCTCAGTACTGATCTTGCAGTATCTCACAGGTTTTGGTATGATGTGTCTTTATTTTCATTAGTTTCAAGAAATTTTTCGATTTCTGGTTTAATTTCTTCTTGTACTCATAGGTCATTCATAAATTGTTGTTTACTTTCCATGTATGTGCATAGTGTCTAGAGTTTCTCTTGTTAATGATTTCCAGTTTTAATCCATTGTGTTCTGAAAAGAAACTTGAAATGATTTTGATTTTTTTTAATTTGTTAGGACTTGATTTGTGACCTAACATGTGGGTTATTCTGGAGAATGTTATGTGTGATGATGAGAAGAATGCGCATTCTGTAGTTGGGTCTAGCTTCTTAATCCAACAGTCAGTCTGTGTCTTTTGAGTGGGGAGTTGAATTCATTTACATTTAGGGTTGTTATTGACAGGTATTATTTTTACTCCTGTCACTTTACTGATTTTTGATTAGTTGTTTTAAATATCTTTTGTTCCTTTCTTCCCCTTTTATTATTCGTCATCAATGTCTGTTGGGTTTTTGGAGGTGATATGATTTAGTTTCTTTCTGTCTTGTTTTCATTTATGTGTTTATTTGTGTGTTTGATTTTGGACTTTTTTCGCATTTTTATTTATTTATTTTTTTATCTTTTTTATTTTACTTTATCAATATACAATGTAGTTGATTTTTGTGTCCCTTTACCATTGCCTCCTTTCCTCCCTCCCTCTTCCCCTTCCCCCATCAACATCATATCTGTTCACTTGTCTTAAGTTCAAGGAATTGTGATTGCTGTGTCTTCTCCTTCCCCCTATATTCATATACTGATTTTTTTAAATTGTTTTTCAGATTCCAGATGTAGGACTCTCATGAGAATTTCTTGTACATCTGGTAGTGTGGTGGTGAACTGCCACAGTTTTTGTTTGTCTTGGAAATACACTATTTCTTCCTCATTTCTGAATGATAAGCTTGTTGGGTGTAGAAGTCTTGGCTGGCAATTTTTTTCTTTTAGTATTTTGAATATATCATCCCATTTTCTTCTGGCCTATAGAGTTTCAGTTGAGAAGTCTGCTGTTAGTCTGATGGTGGCTCCCTTATAAGTGACTTGATGCTTTTCTCTTGCTGCCTTTAGAATTCTCTCTTTGTTTTTAAGTTTGCCAACTTGATTATAATGTGTCTCAGAGAGGATTATTTTGGATTGAACTTGTTTGGAGATATTTGGGCTTCCTGTCAGAGGTTCTGCTTCTCTCCCTATACCTGGGAAGTTTTCCTTTATTTTTTCCTTAAATTTGTTTTCAATGCCTCTTCCTTTCTCCTCCCTTTCTGGAATGACCATGATTCAGATGTTTGTGCTCTTAAGCTTATCTGCTAGCTTTCTTAGATTTTCTTCTTTTTTTAAAGTTCTTTCTCTTTTCTGGGTTTTTTTTTTTTTTTTTCTCTGCTTGTGTTATTTCAAAAAGACTGTCTTTGGGATCAGAAATTCTTTCTTTTGCTTGTTCTAACCTGCTGCTTAAGCTCTTGGTTGTGTTTTTTATTTCAATGAATGAATCCTTCAGTTCCAGTAGTTTTGCTACATTCTTTTTTAAGGTATTAATCTTTTGTAAACTTCCTGCTTCATATCCTTGATACTTTTTCTCATTTCACTGTGTTCTCTAATGGAGTCTTCTCTTATCTCTTGAATTTTCTTAAGATCATTGCTCTGAATTCCTTTTCAGACATTTCAAGAGTATCCTGCTCTCTGCATTCTGGTACTTGAGTATTCCTGTATTCCATTGGTGGTGTCTTATTTTCTTGTTTATTTGTATTTTTAGTGTCTCTTCACTGATGCCTGGTCATCTGGTAGAACAGTTGTTTCTTGTTACTCTGGAGTGGGCTTTCAGGAGAAAGACTTCCTATCATAGTATTGAGAAATTATATTCTGTAAGCCTATTTTAAAGTTAAACTCATGTAATACAAATGCTGGGTTTTTTTGTTTAGGTATATATATTTACTGGGAGTTTTTTTTTTTTAAGAAAAAGACTAAATTATTATTTACATCTTTCCAAAAGAGGGAGTTTAAGCAGTTTCCAGTGGTCAATTCTTATTCAGAGTTACTTTATATACATGTTCATTCTCATTTGTTTATTCTCCTTGGCCAGTTCTGCAAAGGTTTAACTGAATATTATTTCCTCTTGCCAGCAGGGGATACTTAAAAAGATAAAATAACACAACTTCCATATATTTAGTCATTATTGAGCCAAAGGAAGATAAATTAGATTTTTTAAAGTATATTTGTGCTTTTTATAAAAATCATTTTTTTTTTCTTTAATACTCATTTACTCTCAGGAGCTCTTCTGGAATCCAGACCTTTACCACTTAGTTTTTTCATTTGGGAAAGCTAATGAAAGGGACAAATGCAAAAAGATAGCTATTGCTAAAGGAAGTTAAGTTTTTTTCCTTTTCCTTTTTTATTTCATTTATTTTCAAAGTCAAATTGTGGAATATTTCCTAACATCCATGCACTCATTTCCAAATTATAAATTTAACTATAACTTTAATTAGTGAATAATTCATGTATGCTGAGCAATAGTTCCAAAGCTTTTTTTAATCTTCTCAGTATCTTCCTGAGTTACAAATAAAAGAAGAAGTGATCTAAGTATTTATATATAATAAAATGGATTTGAATAGCTAATTCACTTTTTATTGCTTTCTATAAAATGATTAAACCCTACATCTTTGAACCACATATTTCTGCCCTTTGATTCTTTGATTAGATTTATTACTTAATATTGCATTACTCATACATTAAAAAAAGCATAATATACTGATTTTATGACATCCATTGTACACGATACAAAAGTTACTTGTAAGCAGAATTTGGTATACTTCATTATGGTCTTAAATTTTTCTTTAATAAGATAATTAGCAAAGTCATGAAGTAAAAATAAAACACACCATGCTAATAACTCTGTAAGACTATTCTCACATGATCAAAATAGTATCCTATCTTTTAAATGTTTCTTTAATATTGCAAATTTGTGTAATTTTATTGTCATTTTAATAACTACTTTGGGAGGGGAAGACTTCTGGAGGAACTGTATGAATTTCACTAAGTAGTGCTTTATCTTGCTCATTAAAAAAGATTCAATAATGCTTTTGTAACTCACTTATTACTAGAGGAATAAATGTTGTTTATAATTAGTAGAGGCTTTAATGTTTAATGTAGTCAAAAAGCCCAAGGTACTTAAGTATTGTGACTGGAATAAGAACTTGTTAATTGATTTTGTTCTGTTTGGACCACCAGAAAAAAGTTTTGAAGTGAGAAAAAAATAAGCTGATTTTTTTTTTTTTTTTTTTTTTTTTTGCCTCACCAGGTTTTTCTTCTTAAATAGAAGAGACTCACTACAGTTTAACTTGAAAATATACTCAAAAGAATGTAAAATGGATTTATCTAGATGAGAACCACATATCTAAGGAAAGTGGTAGGTTCTGCTTGTCCTCTTTTCAGAGTTTACTCAAAAAACTCCATGAACTAACTCATTTCTCACAACTCATTTAAAATTAATAATAGCTTACTAAAAATAAAATCCAAGTTATTTTTTTTTCTCTAGAAAGACTGGTTAGTATTTATGGCAATATGTGCATATACAATTTATATTCTAATTCATATATACATCCATTCATTGACTTATTTAACACAGTTATTGAGTTTCCATATACCTAAAACCTTGCAAAGCATCGATGAGCATAAATTAGTATTTTGTGACTTTCTTAGGTCAGATTAGTCAAAACAAACTTTTTTTTAAAGTAGAAATGTCATTCATTATGACAGATAAAATTCTCTGAGTGTTTAATTCTCTCCATATAGCCATATTATCTACAGGTGTCACATTCTTCTTCCATTCTCTTTAATTTAGAATGATTCTCTTATAATTTTCTTTAAATTTATACACCTGGTTATATTTATACAGATATTGGGGCAATAATCAATAGCTTAAGAAATAGTTGTCTTTTTATATCGTACACAAAATCACCAGGTATATGACATGAACAAAAGTAGGATGAAATTTATTGCTACCCTTTTTACTCTCCACACTTCTTTTTTGTTCATTCAGCTCTCCCAAGGACAGACTGCTGCGCTCATGGTGCCCTGTCTGCAGTTACACCCAGATGTCATCTCCCTGCAAATCACCTGATTGACTTCCTTCTTTACAACCTCTTGTTCTCATCAAAATTTACCTGCTCTGGAATCAACTACTTCTCTCTAATTCCTAATGTAACTTTTTAATCTGTCAACATAAAAGTGTAACATTTCTATGGGATGATTTTATGGTAGAAAGCAAAGATCTATGACACAAAGTCTTTAATGTTGACACATCCATTTTTTAACATTGATTTTTTGAGACAGTTTTGGTATCTTGAACTGATAAATATTTAAGCTTCCAGTATGAACTTTTCAAAACGCACACAATTTGAAATATAACATAATGAACCCTCATTATATAACATCCACAATTTTCAAAATTTTGCTAATTTTATTTTTATCTATCCCCTATCCCACTATTTGGAGGATTTTAAAACATGTTTCAGACAATTCATAACTTCACATATAAATACATGACAATATAGCTCTAAATAATAAATACACTTTAAAATGCCACAATGCCAGTAGCATCTAGCAAAAATTAACAATGATTTCTTATATTAATTTTTCAAACATATTGTGTTACAATTGGCAAGATCACTTTAGTGTTCATACAAGTTATGTGTGTGCTAAAGTCAATATTTTAATGGTAGATATTTCTGGCTAGATATAAAAGAAAAGCTGTTCCATGGTATCTAGCACAGTGCAAGATAAAAACCAACATAAGATAAAAATGGAAGACTGTTTAGTGCAGGGATTAAGTGTCCCAGCTCTACAGACAGACTGTCTGGATCAGATCAGGGGCTGTGCTACTTATGAGATATGTGATATTGGACAAGTTTCTTTCTCTGAAAATAATGGTTGTTGTAAGGATCTGATGAGCATATATATTTAAAAACAGTTTGCATAGTCCTTAGAAATAGTAAAAAATGCAATTACTATATTACATAATGTAGGCATTCTTTTCTGTGTATATTTGTGTGTGTGTGTGTGTGTGCGTATGTGTGTGTGTTGTCTTAGAATATAAAAATCTTACGGTATAAGGCTATCAGGAAAAAACAATCACAAGAGAGCTAGCTCTTCTTAAACATTACTTGCAGAAAGGAGGCATTTCCAGATAGGTATATTAGCTAGTGTTTTAGATTTATGGCAGCCTTTCAACATGGCAAAAAGATTGGGGAACTTTATTAGTAAATTTTATGCTATCTGCAGAGTTTACATGTGCCCTGTGTATTTGATATTGATATTCCACCTATTCAAGTATATTATGTAGACAGTACTAGAGGGTGTCAGATGTTCCTATGAAATCCAGTTGATTAGACATTTTAACATTGGCCTTAATTTGACTGATAACAAAGAAAATTGTAATTATGTTCATTTTATCAAAGATGCAGGAGTGCCATCTAGTGCTCACATTTGCTGAACTGCAGACACATGGCCCTTAGAAACCCAGTAAATGATGGAGCAGGCATGTACCACTGATACAAGGTAAACAAAATAACAGACAACATAGTAATTATCTAATTTTATATGATTTGTTTGTAGAGTCTAACATGACGTTTATTCTGAGACCATAATTAAGTTTCTTTTGATCATATAGATTGCTATATCCCTGGTGTATTTCTATCAGGTTTTCCTGGGATTTTGCTTTGTGTACCATAATAAAACACTGTCAACATCTGATAAAATCTTGGCAAATTAAAGGCTAAATTTTAATAACAGGAAAAAGAAACTTATATTAGTGAATAATAATATTAATATAATGGCCAATACATTTTGGATACTTACTATATGTCAATTAATTTGCTTTGCTTTTTACCTTTGCTATATCATTTAATACAGGAATTCTATAACTGAGGTGTTATTGTACCCATTGTACAGATGCAATTAAAGCTTAAAGAGATTGTTTGTGACATCGCATTGCTGTTAAGTGCGGAAGACATTATGATAGATGTAATCTTCAGGAGATATAATTGGGTTGAATTACATGCTGCCTAACTCTACAGTACTTCAATGATACCAACAATCAAATTAAAGCATTGAAATGCCCACCAATTAGAAATAACAAAATATGGTATTTGTCTACTCACAATCTTGTAACTGAAACTTCCTCAAATCCCTATATCATACAATGTAGTTATAGCAGAAATTAATGCAAACAACCTTATCAAGTTATCTAAAAATATGTTGCACTTATAAAAGGACAATTATTATTTTTTTAAATAACCCATTAATTAATAAAAGAAGTATTGATGTCTCTTTCACTTTAGATCAGATTTTCTCAACCTTGGGCTAGACAGTTCTTTTTTTATGGGGGGGCTATACTTTGAATTGTGGGATAAATATTGCCTTTAACTACCTATGCCCAAGACTAAAGTGATGAAATATGTGTTGTGGTCCTGGAAGGAGGCCTTCTGTTAGTAGCACTCACCTTCTTATTTTAATATAGACTCATTCCAAAATACTGTTGAAAACATTGGATACTTACAGACAATGGGGCTGGGTAGTTATGAATAAAACTAATGGTGCAAGCAGCTTAGATTTTCCCCAATTTTGCATTTTCTTTTAATTTATGTTGCCTTTAAAGAATTGCTATCTAATTCTAATTGGAACATTTTAATGAACCGAAAAAACAACAACAACAATAAAAAAAAAAAAAACCAAGCAATTATCTCCTTACAACCTCAATGCAAAGCAATCACCTTTCCTTTTTTTTAATTTTTATTGTCAAGGTAGAAAGAAGTTAGGAGTAGAATTAAAGGATTGAAGAATGAACAAAGATAATCTAGATGGCAAAAAAATGGAAGCAATGGGGCATTGTAGGGGGGACTTAAATCTCTAAGATAATTTTACTGTAATTTTTAATAAGGGTTCACAATTTTTTTAAAAAAACATGAAAAGATGAATAATTCAACAAACTCTGAGCCTTACTTTCCTCATGTAGAAAGAAAAGGATTATACATATGCTTGGTATCACTCAAGAAACTTATAAAGAATAAGTGAACTTATAAGTTTGGAGGTAGTTTATTTGTAAAGATCAAATAAGTTGTATATTATAGAAATCTTCTCAACTTCCTATTAAAATATACACAAACTTACAAAAATAAAACAGCTATCAATAGCACTCTAAGACCCTACAGACTAGTTCAGAGTCTGAGCAAAATTTCACCTCACTGCCTGGTCATTCCTTTTCACGCTTTTAAAGTTACTTTAACAATTATTACCAACCACAGGGTTTGATTTTTTTATTTGTAGATTCCCATACTAGCATACTTTTTTTATATTTGTATTTGCCTTTGCCTTGGTAATATCAACAATAGTTCCAGAATTCAATAAGTACTTTTTGGTGGCTAGAAATTATTGCTATCTTTTGATTTTTCTTTTAATAAAGCAATTCATAGTTTTTTTTGCATTTACATTTGTGAATTTTGTTCATCTTCTCAAGAAACAAAACAAGTAGATACGAAGGAAATGGAATGCATGGGAAAATGGAGTTAATTTGGCAGGTATCTATAATTTTACCTGCAAGCAGCTACTCAATGCTAAACTGTTAGATGTATATTACCTAATGGGATATGTTATAGGATCCTGAAATACTATGCATAGATTCAAATTTATGCATAGATTCATATTTATGAAGTTTAAGATAATTTTTCAGTAGAATAATAATCACTATTATTCTAATAGTAGAATAATAATCACTATTATTCTAATAGTAGAATAATAATGATGAGGCAAAATAACAAAAAAAGCTTACATGTGTCAAGTTGATTTTATACAAATCTTATTTTAATATACAGTTGAAAGCTGCATGACATGATGGGGGAACATATCTAAGCATATAAAAAACTTATTCTAAACACTAAAACAATGGAGTAGATATGGATGAATATTATAAAACTTTTCAATGCACAAGGGTGAGCTATCTAAAAAAACTTTAGAGTATACATTAAGAAAGTGAAATTCTTCTGTCAAGTGAAACTCACCTTATTTCAACTGCTGTATGTGTTCATGTTCTGGCGAATTGGGTTTTCTTCAAGAGAAGCACTAATTTACTTTGTAGTATGCAGAAACATTCTATTAGTATTTACAAACTCAATGCTGCCTTGTCTTGTGAAGCATGTTATTAACTGTTAATCCACACAACACCCCTTGTTAAATAGGTCATTATTATTATCTTCACTTTCCAGCTGAGGAAACACACCAAGAGAGGTCACAGAGTGAGTCAGGGCCAGGATTAGCAATGAAAAGCACCCAGTTGTCAGTGCTTTCCTTGGGCCACCAGGCCACGTTAAATAGGTGAGATGGCTTGCCTGCATAGCCACAAAGAATGGGAGCTGGCCCAGGACTTGTAGAACCAAACTCCTAATAAAGGCAGCCTGTGTAGCACTTGCCTGAGGACTTTATTCAAGTTACCCTAAATTTGAATTGGTGGGGCCCTCACTAATATGCTTGACCTTGTTCCTGAAGGTTGCCCTGACTATTCCTCGCCTCTTCTCACTGTCACTGCTGAAACCCTATGAGTTTACCTGTGGTTTGCTCTACTTGAGCCCATTTCTGATGAGAGAGTGGTAAAGAGTACTGAGGATATTTTATAACCTGGGATGATATTTCTGGGGGTAGTAAAATCTGTATTAATTCTCTTGGAACAACTAGACCAAATTCAGTTTTTGCAATCTTCTTATCTAACGTTTGAGACAAAAAATGCACATGTAAAAAAACTAACTAAAATTCTACATAGTGTCTAGGGCATAGGCAATAAATATGGTATAATATATTTTATAAAATAATGATAGACAATGAAGCCATGAATTTTATAAATTTTTCAACTTGCAGTTGTTAAGAAGCCTTTCACTGCTCAATAAAAAAAGTAGTATGATCAAGGGAATAAAAATAATGCAGGAAATGGTGGGAAAACCTCTTAAGAAGAAGTAATAGCAAACAAAAAACCTGGGCGTTGTTGACACTATGTAGCTTTCAGTTTTTTAAATGTGTAAGAAATGAGTTACCAATAAAGCTTATCAAAAACATATTTTTATTTTAATTAACCTAATATCACACTGGGAAATAAAGACATTTGATCAAAGTAGCAAACAGAAGTTGACCTATTGCTAAAATATCCTATCAACGTTACATAATGTTTAATACATTTGATGCAACTGATAAAATTTGTAAAGCTTTTTTGTTCTATACAATGAAATATGGTCCAAGTCAGTTTTTCTTTAATTGGGGTGAAATAAAGAAACATTTCCCAAGGGGAAAAAATAATAATAAAATATATCAAAGCTGGCAAAAAAAAAAATGGAAATTCAGATTAGCCCATTACCTATAAAAAACAGTTGAATATGTTATTAAAAAACCTTCACACTGAAAAGCAACCCTGGCTCAGATGACTTCACTGTTGAATTCTTTAAAACATTTCGGAAGAAATATAATAATTTTACAAAAACACTTTCAGAAAACTGAAAAATAAGAATTCCCAGCTCACCTTTTGAGGTCAGCACAGCTTTTACTCTCAAATTTAAAAAGAACATTATGAGAAAGAAAAATTACATGTAAATTTCTTTCAAAACATACTTGAAAATTCCTAAACAAAATGTGAGTAAATCAAATCATAAGACAGGTAATACATCAAAACCAAGTAGGTTTTATTTTAGGCCTATAAGAGAAGTTTAACATTCAGAAAGCAGTCAATCTAATTAATTACACTGACAGAATAAAGGAGATAAACGACATACTCATCTCAATAGGTTCAGAAAAAGCCTTTAATAAATTTCAATATTTTTTCATGATGAAAACTTTTAGCAAACTAGGAATAGAGGAGAATTTTCTTAACATAATAAAATTATTTATAAATTCCATAACAAACATCATATTTAATAATAATATATCAAGAACTTCTCAAGAGTGGGAACAAAGTAAGGGTGTCTGATATCATCACTTCTATTTAATTCCATACTGAATTCCCTAGCCTGTGCAATGCTATTACAAAGAGAAATAAAATGATAAGGTTTTTAAAGGAATAAATAAATGAACATTGTTTCCAAATGGCATAGTTGTAAATACAAATTATCCCAGTGTCTATAAGTAAAGCATTAGAATTAGTAATTAAATTTAGCATGACTGCTAATATAAACAATTAGAAAATAAAAAATTTAAAGAAAGTATTAAATTTAGCATTATTCAATCAAACTTCTAGATAAAATTCAAATGAAAAGTGTGCAAGATCTTTGTACATGAAACTACAAAATATTACTGAGCTAAATTTGAGACAAATAAGTAGAGAAAATGACCAAAGATTGTAATACCTGAATTTGTCCCAAAATTATATATAGAATCAATTGATCTAAAATCATTGCATTATTTTTATAGAAATTTATTTTTATATAAATGATTTTTATTTTTATTTTTATATAAATAATAAGTTCACTTAAAAAATTCATATGGAAGTGCTAAGGGCCAAAATGAGGCAGAGTGATCTTCAACAAAAACAAAGTCCTAGTACTTAAGTTAGCAGATACTAAGATTTATCAAAAACTCACAATAAGTAAGACTTTATACTACTGACACAAGAAAAGCTGACCAATGGAATAAAACAGAGTCTAGAAAGAGTCGTATGTACACCCACTCGATCTATGGTAAAGGTGATGTTGTCTTGGGGTAAAAAGTTAGGCTAACGAGTCTTGATCCTGATTGTCCTCAATCCACAAAACTCAATTCCAGGTGGACTATAGATCTAAATGTGAACTATAAAACAATAAACTTTGTAGAGGGTAATATACATGGACATCTTTATTACTGATAGTAATGTTTTATTAAAGAGGACACAAAAACTACGAAGCAGATGTTAACAACTGATAAATGATACATCACATAAATTAAGATCTCCTGTTTATCAAAATATCCCATGAAGATAATTTAGAAGGCAGAGTGGAAGAAAACATTTTGTATGTATATGTGCACGTGTGTGTGTTTGTATGTATGTATGATATATATGTAGCAAATATAAACAATGTAAGAAGAACTACAAATGGAGGGAGAAAAAGATAGACAACCCAACAGAAAAAAAAAAAAAAAAAGCAAAGTATTTGAACAGGCACTTCACACACAAAAAAATTAATTAATTAATTAAATAGCTAATAAGCACATGTAAAAGTGTTCAGTACCATTAGCTATCAGATACATGCAAATGAAAACCACAGTTTGACACCATATATACCTGCCAGAAAATCTGGGACCAAATACTGCTAGTGAAAGTATAAATTTGTACAGTGTTTTTGGTAAGTTGTTTGACATCATCACAAACAACTTTTTTTGGAAAGTTGTTTGACATCATCTAAAGCAAAACATTACACTGGGTATAGAAAAGGTACACATGTGTACACTAAAGACATGTACAAAGCAGTTGACAGCATAATTATTTTATTTAATGAAAAATGAAACAACCCAACTATCCATCAACAGTAGAATGGATACAACTTTAGAATATTGATACAATGGAACATTACATGGTAATGAAAATGAGTAATCTACTGCTACAAGCAACAAGATGGATAAGTCTAACAGACACAGTATTGAGTGAAAGAAACCATACACAAAAAATGCACACTGTATAATTACATTTACATAAATGTCCCCAACAGGCAAAACCAATCTGTGTAATGGAAGTCCAAATAGTTTTTCTCTTGGGGGCTAGGGGGAGGATGATTGACTAGGAAAACACAAGGGAAGGTTCTTATAATATTCAATACATGATCTGAGTGGTGTTTAAAAAGGTGTGATTAATACATCAAAAAGTTCAGCTGAATGCTTCAGTTTTTATGTACATATGGCTTATTTGTTATGTATTACACATCAATAACAAAGTTAAACAAAAATTAGAGACCACTTTGAAGACAAAGGACATACAACATTTGTCTCTTTCATGGTTGTAAAACAATGACTAAATTCAAGTATCAAATCCTGTCCAATTAGATCAAGGCGAAGCTAAGAGGAAGACCATTGCTTAGTCCTTTAATCAAAATTCAATAATTTCTATTCAATTTCTATTACTTGCCAACAGATATTTTCTTGTTAAGCATTGTTCATAGATTCCATTTATTTTCAGATGAGATAAAAATTCTTTCCCATAGGCATATATTGCCATTCTTAAACCCAGGCAACTACTTCACAAAAAAAAAAAAAAAAAAAAAATTCCCAAGTCATAAAGGAGATCAATTCAGTCAACATATCACCACTATTATAAAAATAAATCCAAAGTACACATTTCTCTTGCCGTGAAGCAAATTCAAAATATTCAGGTTATCTCGAATGAAGCTTGAGCGAGTTTTATTCCCTTCTTGGTTTGAAACACCAGAAGGAACCCTTCATGTCAGCTGGTTGCTGCAGAAGCCAAACACACAAATGAAACTGCAAATTATAAAGCCACCAGTGCTGCCTCCCACTTAAATGCCCGGCCCTGTTATCAAAATATCAGACTGCTCCATCACCCTCCCCTTGGACTGGCAACCTAACATGTTCATTTCAAGCACTCTATAATAATAATAAAATAAACCAAGCTTTGTAAATCCGCTCCCTAGAGGCAGGCACAAATATTCTTTAGCTTTGCATACTGTTACCCATGTCCTGAACTAACTTTATTATGGTCACTCTGATAATTAATACTTTCTGGCTAATCAGTGTCTTTGAAGACCTTGCCCAGACAATTCCACACCTATGCACATTTAGCCACAGCCATTCTATTTTAGTCCTTTGTCCGTCTCACTCTTTTGCCAAGTTTAGGACGAAAGACAAACACACCTGGTTATGTGGGGCATTAGCACTACTTATGTTGCCCTGAGCACCCTGGGGCTCAGGATATAGACCCCATGATAACTTCATTAGCATGGGATAAAAGGTCATATTTGTTCCTGAAGAGAAGTACATTCATTCTTTCATCTTGTGAGTTGGAATTAGAGCATAAGAAATTTCCTTTTTTCTTCAGTTTAGTATTTCATATTATAGAGACATAATGTACAGCAGGACCTTCTCTGGTCCATATATTGAGTAAGTCTATTAAAAACAATCTAACAAATGAAATCTCTTATTTTAGCAGCAATTGACAGAATTACAAAATTTTGGCACTGAACAGGACATATGTCACATTCTGAAAGAACTGTAAAAATAAGGTATGAAGGATAAAAAAAATCTGACTTCCTTAAGGTCATACAAGTACTCAGCTGGTATTAAGTAATTTGCTTCTATTTTATTTGTGCATAATGAAGGTAAACAGATAAACAAAATGGAATAATTTTCTAACCCCTAGAAAACTGGGTTGTACTACTTAACAAAAGGATTTCCCAAAATATTTTAGAAGTATGAAAGAGGACAAGTGTTTTTGTTCTAGTAAGAAGAAAATAAATCATTTTTAAATAGCTTGTCATTATTGAATTTTTATAAATTTTAAATTTTGTGTACATTTTATGTGCATTTTAAACTGATACATTTATCTAAGTAACATATTCTCAAAAATGTTTTACTCATAGGAGTACATAGTAACAATTTTTGAGACAACTCACTTAGGCTACAATTCTTCTCCAGTATGATATTTGGTAGAATTTATTTTATTTTACATATTTATATTTATACACATATACATATATATGTACATATACATATATTTGTATATATTTCCACTTCTTGGGAACTGCAAAGTCACAATATTCTCAGAAATGTAAGAGGGTGCATCACTCTAGAACTTTGTAAGCAAGATCTGAGGACTTCAGGAGATCCCAGAAGATAAAAGGATCTGTGAGCCCACCGATACTTATGAAGTATTTGGCATATGCATATATGTGTACCTATGTGTACATTTCTGCATGTTTGGAATATAGTGAGTTCATAGCCTTTACTAGATTCTCAAAGGGATTCTTCACCAAGATCAGTATAAGCATCAGTGTTCTATATTCAGTTTTGAAGCATTTGCTCTGGCTCACTCTGCAAACAAAAAGTTACTTTCTTTCCTTTTAACTGGGAGAGGGAAGGTTAAAATATGAACATCTTGGATAGAATAATCTATAGCCTGTAACTCTTCAAAGTTAACTTTTTCACATCTGAAATCTGGAGATATGTGAGCTAGGTCAAGCCCTAATCAAGTTTAATCCAATAGCATATATTTTTCAAATTTAATTAATCAGTTTTGCCAAGTCCAGTAGAATTATTTCAAAAGTAGTAACATATAAATAAACTTTCACACTGTCTTTCAAGGCCCAAATCAATTTATGAAACAACTGCCAAAAGTATACTTCAATTAACTATATCATATTGCCACTATTATATGAATAGCTATAAAGAACAAATTGTGTTGACTGTTGCCAACCTAAACATTTTTCAATTTTAAAATTTGTTGATCTTCTAATAACACAATCCAAGAGTATTATCAAGTTGTCTGCTATATCTATTTGTTTGTCTTTTGTCTTACATTTTGTCTAAAATGTAAGCTGCTAAAAGCAAAGACATGTGTCTGGTTTGTAAAGTGTGGTACATACAGCAGCACAGTACATACTTTATCTATTTTTAACTCCTTCTGGGCTGTGTTCATACACTGCAAAAACCAAAAGGCTAAAAAAAACTTCAGAACAACTTCCATGTAAGTTTTCAGATATAATTTATGTTCTTGAATCATATTCATGCATCTATTTGAATTTGTAATGATGTTAAATGGGGAAAGAAGCATAGATACACATTTCTCTGGTACATATCTACCAGGTATGATGAGGCTTTCAAGTCAGTGGTTCTAGTGGTTACTTTCTGATCCCAGAATTGCAGTTAAGTTGCTGAGATACCACACTCACCGATTAGAAAAAAAGTCTTCCTGACTCTCCATCTTCTTAATTGTGGCAGAGATGACAGTCAGTCATGGAGGCCCAGCCATTCCAATGATTTGGAAGGACCCAATCATTTGTATTAAATCCATTTTTGTTGAAAATAGAGTGGTTTCTGTTACTCACAATTCATTTTTGACTGAAACATGGGTACTCAATTTTTCTTGACTGAATAAATGAATTATTTATTTGTAAGGAAGCATAAAATACATTTTAAAAGAAAAAAAGTAAAACACTAAAAAGAAAATTCATTTATTGGGTTGCCCAAGAAACAGACTCTGAGACATAGATTTACACACAGTTAGTCTGTTGGTGGGTACTCCTGGAATCAACGCCAAGATTGAGCAGTGAGGGAAGTTGAGCGGTGATGCATTTGCAACCAAGGAACCAGCCAATCACAGTAGGGGAGCTAGGATGGTCCCTTAGTGTTGTCCAGAATTGTGTGGCAAGTGGACAGGCTTTTGTACCCTTGCATCAGCCCATAGAGGTGGACTGACATCCTCCCAAAGGTTGTGAGGGTGAGCTCAGCCAGGCTCTTTTTTGGGATAGGGCAAGTCCCAAAGAAGACTTGCTGACTCAGCTGAGAGCTTTCAGCCACCAACACTCCCAGCAGTGGAGAAATGAGTGGCTTAGCTCTGGAAGAAGGTAGGAGTGGATCTAAGCAGCTCACTGTAGCATTTATTTCACAAATATTGTGAACGTAAAACAGCCACACAATCTTGACCAGAAAGCCTTGATTAGAGTATTATTTCTTCTACTTAGTAGCTGCAGGAATTTGGACAAGTCATTTAAGCCCCTGAATTTGTTTCCTCATCCAGAGAAATGTAATAATAACACATGTTAGTATACATAATAATAATAACACGCATGCTAAGGGTTTGTTGTGATATATGCAAAAGAGCATTGCAGTCTGCAGATCATACGAGTCAAATTCTAGTTACCATTATTTTGCAGAAACTTTGGCTCAGAATGATATGGTCCGTTTTTAAGTCAGTGCTCACTTAAACCACACATATGCTAAAAACTGGAATGATATACACAAAATTATAGAGAAAGCAAATCAAAAAGAAAGATGGAATTTGGTTAGGCTACATTTCCTTTATTCATTTATTCTTACATTTATTAATTTATCAAATAATATATTATTGTATGTACGTACTGTGAAAAGACTCAGATATCATGAGGACAGGCACTCCATGGTAGAGCTTGAACATAGGTAGACATTGACCTTCTTTGACTTTAAAAGAAAGTAAACTATCCAACTTTATGTGCCAGTGTTACTATACATGGGCAGGCCAGGAAGAGCACTCCAAGTAAAAGGTATCAGGAACCAAGTTCCCAAAACAAACCCCATACCCCATGAAACCTTTTCATCACTGTTATGTAGTATGTAATTTTCTTTAAAAAAAAAAGACATTAAAGTAAAACCATGCTGTTCTGTAAACTTTTCAACACACAATCTCCCACAGCTACACTTATATTTGAGGATTCAGTGCATTAACCAGGGTCCTGTGATGTATGTGCCAACGACAGCATGGAAGAGTTTTGTGGGGGTAATATTTCGTACCACTGACACACTTTTCTTTGTTCTTCTTGTGACAGCTCCTGCTGTCAGGAGAATTGATGGTCACAGAAGAGTCACATATTCTTTACTTTCTGTCCATAAAAGTCAAGAACCAGTTTGGTTGCCTCTTCTTCAAGTTAACAAATAAAGAAAGAAAGAAAGAAAGAAAGAAAGAAAGAAACCACCTTCAGGCTAAAACCATGACACACTTCTCTCAAAAGGCAGCCAACTGATGGTTTAGTAAATACTGTGCTAAATTCTCCTGTTCTGGCTACCTTCCAAGTGAGCATTTTTTTTTTTATATAAAGTAAAAGTATACATAAGAAAATGAGTATATAATAAGAAAATACAGCTCAATAAATTAAATAAGCAATTTTATGACCTGTATTAACCCTCTTGTAACTACTTTCACATTTAGTTTTATGAATGAGTTAAAATCAAATAAGATTAAAAACCAAGAATGAAGTTTATAATGTGTTGAATAGACCCTTGGAGGGAATATGGGAGAGCTACAAAGAATGAGATTGAAAATCTATTGATAGATTACCGTATCCTGAAGTCATGGAAAACTAGTACCATTATAGAAATGCAATTTGAATATACAATTGTTCTTGGTATTTGTAGGGGATTGGTTTCAGGACCTCCACAAGATACCAAAATCTGCAGATTCAAGTCCCTGATATAAAATGGCATAATATTTACATATAATCTGTGCATAGCTTTCTGCCTGTATATTTTAAATCATCTGCAGTTTACTTACAATACCTAATGCAATGTAAATGCTATGTAAATAGTTACTATGCTTTATTACATAGGGAATAATGAAAAGAAAAATGTCTGTATGCCTTAGTACAGACACAATTATTTTTTCAAATATTTTCAATCTGTGGTTCTTTGAATCCATGCATGGGGAACCCACAGATATGGAGGGCCAACTGTAGATCACAGTTGCCTCAAATTGCAAGCTGTATCAGTTATCTACTACAGTTAATTAAGCCACCCCAAAACTCGGTGATCTAAAAGCACAATCATTTTATTTGCTTATGATTTGGGAAAGGCCCAGCTTGGCAGTTCACCTGCTGGTTGTACCTGGGGTCATTCATACGGCTGCAATCAGCTGGTAGGTCAGTGTGGGACCTCAGCTAGCTAGGAAGGCTCATTTCAATTCCAACTGGCCTTGTCCTCAAGTGGGCCAACCCTGGCTTCTTCATGACAGCAGTGTTCCCAAGAACAAGACACCCAAGCCCCAATTCAGAAGGGCCTTTCATGTGTCTGCTGGCATGTCATTTTCTAACGGCCATTGGCCAAAACAAGTGACATAGACAAGCCCAGAGCAATGAAAGAGGAACTACATGAGTGGACTATCCATTGGAGGCCATTACTGTAACAATCTACCACACAAGCCAACTATATTAACTAGGGTGGCATGATTAGTGGGGGTATAAACAAAATTGAGCTATCCACACATGAGGGTCAAATCTATAGCTCTATTAACTAGCTCTGTGACTTCAGGAAGACCACTCTATGTGTCTTAGATTCCTCTTATGTAAAATTATGTAAAATTATTATCTTTTAGAGATAATGAGGATACGGTGAGACATTTCTGTGTTAGCACACACTTAAAAGTTAAGTTTTATAAACTATTAGTTGTACAATTAGTAAAACAAAAATAAAGAAATTATTAAATTGCTGTGAGTTTTCTGCTAAAAATTCCACTGCACAAATTACCTTGCATGTTGTTTAGAATTGTAAAATGTAGACATGTTCTATACCTCCTAATATGCGTGTGAGAAATCTAACATATTTTGCTTCATTTTATGTGCTGCTGAAATTTATCTAAGGAATGTTTCTAATACATACATACTGTTTTTATTCAGAAGACTTTTATGGAATGTTAATAAATAGTTTCATTTCAATTTCAACAGTTGTACAAATAACTGTTACCTTATTAGGCCAGTTTGCCAAATGAAGTTTTTTTCCCTGATTTTAAGCCAAAAACAATCCCCCCAAAATTCATAGAAAAAAATTCAAAATTCATACACTCTGGTGCATTAGGCAAAGAGAAGGATATGCTACAGTAATGAAAAGATCCATAAGTCAGTTTTTAAACGTTAGCTCATCTCTCAGTGAAGGCTTGGGCTCTGGCTCCAGAAATTAATCTAGAAAATCCAGGGGAGGGATTAGCCCTGTCACCTTATATTTTTTTTGACAGTTTTTTAAAATTTAAACATAATTGATTATATATATTTGTAGGGTACAGAATTGAATATCAATAAATATGTACAATATGTGATGGTCAAATCAGGATAATTATTATACTCATGTTTATAAAATGCAATCAAT
Source organism: Cynocephalus volans (assembly GCF_027409185.1). Taxonomy (NCBI): domain Eukaryota; kingdom Metazoa; phylum Chordata; class Mammalia; order Dermoptera; family Cynocephalidae; genus Cynocephalus; species Cynocephalus volans. The sequence goes on along the minus strand of NC_084474.1, from coordinate 31,506,263 downwards.
CTTCGTGCCCTTAAACTAATTTCTTGCTAACCCCCCTTCCCCTCCCCCTTTCCCACCTCTAAAATCACATTTCTGTTCTCTTCTTTTTTTCTTGAAAGTTCTATTTTCTTCCTTCCTTCCTTCCTTCCTTCCTTCCTTCCTTCCTTCCTTCCTTCCTTCCTTCCTTCCTTCCTTCCTTCCTTCCTTCCTTCCTTCCTTCCTTCCTTCCTTCCTTCCTTCCTCTTTTCTTTCTGTTCCCACTTATGAGTGAGGACATGTGGTATTTCTCTTTCTGTGCCTGGCTTATTTCATTTAACATAATTTTCTCTAAGTCCATCCATGTTGCTGCAAATGGCAGAATTTCATTCTTTTTATGGCAGAGTAGCATACCATTGAGTATACATACCACATTTTTCTTATCCAGTAGTTCGTCAATGGACATATAGGTTGATTACAACTCTTGGCTATTGCAAATAGAGCTGCAATAAACATGGGAATGCAGGTATCCCTTTGACATGATGATTTCCATTCCTTTGGGTGTATACCCACCAGTGGGATTGCTGCTCATATGGAAGTTCTACCTGTAGTTGTTTGAGGAACCTCCATACTGTTTTCCATAATGACTGCACTAATTTACGGTTCCACCAACAGTGTAGGTGGGGTCCCCTTTCCCCACATCCTCACCAGTATTTGTTATTCTCTGTCTTTTAGATAATAGCCAGTTTAACAGAGGTGAGATGATATCTCAGTGTGGTTTTGATTTGCATTTTCCATGTGCTGAGTGATGTTGAGCATTTTTTCATGTGTCTGTTGGCCATTCATATACCTTCCTTTGAGAAATTCCTATTCAGCTCCTTTGCCCATTTTTTAAATTGGGTTACTTCTCTTACTTTTGAGTTGTTTGAGTTCCTTGTATATTCTGGATATTAATACCTTGTCAGATGCATAGTTTGCAAATATTTTCTCCCATTGCATAGGTTGTCTTTTCACTCTGTTACTTGTTTCTTTTCTGTGCAAAAGTTTTTAAATTTGATATAATCTCATTTGTTTTGTTTTGTTTTTTTTCTTTTGTTGCCTGTGCTTTGGAGTCTTATTCATAAAGTCTTTTCCCAGTTCTATATCCTAAAGTGTTTCCCCTATGTTTACTTTTAGGAGTTTTGTAGTTTCAGGTTTTTATATTTAAGTCTTTAATCCATTTTGAGTTGATTTTGGTATACGGAAAGAAGTACGGGTCTAGTTTCATTTTACTTTCATTTCTGTTCTGTTGGTTATAATTTAGCCTCATGGCTGCACATAGCCACACATACTTACAAGGGAAGCTGAGAAACAGTCTGGCTAAAGAGCCATTTTCCCAGGAAATAGAGGGGAAGAGATTGAGAAAGGAGCAAATAATCTGCACCGTATATGGCATCCAAAAGTCTTAATACTTTTTAGTGTACTAATGTTTTATTTATATTTCTGTAGTCTCTGAACTCCTGAAATATATTTTTTAAGTTCTACATTAATTATCAAAAAGCATAGACTCAGCTCTAAAGGTAAGAAGTCTGGTTTAAGAATCCACTTGACAATTTTTCTGCAAGGTGGTCAATCTTTCAGGTGCTGATTGGATGTTTCCATTGACAGAAAACTTCTATTGCATGATGTTATCCTGTTCAAAACCCTCATGTATGCCCAAATCTGACTCTTCTTAATTTATATTCATTCATCTTACTTCTGCTTATAAAACAACACAAAGTCTATTACTTCTTCTATATGATATCGTACACATATATGAAGACCTTGTTTCCCCTTAATCTTTCTTCTTCAGGTTAAGTATCCTCTTAGATTTAAGAACTTCTGGTATAAATTGGAAAAATCTAGAAAGTCTTCCACATTCTTCCTGGATACATAATCTTTATGGGAAATAAATGAGCTGTTAGAAAATGTTGAAGCAGTAATATTTCTCCAAAAAATACTAGATATTTATTTTTAAATGATGGTTTATTTCTTAAAAGTTTTTGGTAGTTTGAGACAGTGGTTCTCTAAGTGTAACAACCTCAGTAGCACACAGGGCATTTTTGAAGAGCAGATTGCAAATGTTAGAGCCCAAACCCAGACTTAATCAAAACCCTGAGTGGCAGAGTCCTGAAATCTTTGCTTTAACACATGATTCTGCATGGTAAAATGGGGAAACATTGGCTAAGGAAATACAAATAAGCTATGTGTATTGATTGCTTTGATATAGGCAGGCAGAAAATTTTAGTTAACTTAGTAGTGACATACTTATGTGTTTACTGGAAAATAACGATTATTTATTTGGTAAAATAAGCAATTCTTTTTGAAAACATATGTAAACTTCAGGTCGTCTTGTCTCTTAGGTAATGATGGTAAGAATCAACATCTCCTGGATTCGGTGAACAGTTACAAGAGTGTCTAGGAGGTTTCCTGATGATGCTTTTCCTTGCTTTAATTGTTCTGTAAATATAATGACTATAATGAGTAAGCAGAAAGAGAAGCCAACTGAAGGGAACACTGTGTTTTTCATACTCCTCTTTCCTGATTTCCATTCGCTTCCCTTTATTTTCCAATTGGAAATGGTGAAGTCCTCAATATTTTCTGGAAGCCAGAGACAACGTTTACATGACCTACATAATTTACATGGTAAATTCCACCCCATGTTTGACTAAATCTTAACTTCAGAAACAATATTATCTTCCTGGGTTTTCAAACAAGGAAGCTCACCTTGCAATATGAGTAAAGACAGGAGTCTTTCATTCAGTTTTGAAAGTATTAAAAGATTTTTGGGGGGGCCGAGCCCGTGGGCACTCGGTAGAGTGCTGCGCTGGGAGCGCGGCAATGCTCCCGCCGCGGGTTCGGATCCTATATAGGAATGGCCGGTGCACTCACTGGCTGAGTGCTGGTCACGAGAAAAAAAAAAAAAAGACAAAAAATAAATAAATAAATAAATAAATAAAAAATAAATAAATTTAAAAAAAATAAAAAAATAAAAGATTTTTTTTTAAATGATGAATTTTATGCATTGATTTAAATGATGAATTATTTTGTTTTAATAGGGCTTTGAGTATTTGCTTTATCTCAAGAAGTGAATCACATCATCAGTGAAACCAGAGCATTTTTTTCTCTATATATGTGATTTACAGATCTGACTACTCTAGGGCTCTTTGTACCTTCCCGAAAGATTTGGAGATATGTGAATTTCTGTAGAAATTGTAGGTATGATAACAGATAATACAAGACATTGCATAAGCATGAAGGAAAACAGTTGGACTAAAAGAAAACTAGTAGACAAATATGAATTTATCTGAAAAACATTTACTACCATTAATTTTGGCTTTCTGATGCTTTTATTTTTCACATAATTGCTAGGTTAGTGTGAGTCATTACTAAACATTATAGAGAAGAGAAACCCCTGAAAAACTTGGATTCTAATGAGCACAGTGGTAAGTATTAAGGAAACCATGTGATAATTCTTAAAATACAAAGCGAGGCAGAATATAAAAGACATAAGCCTAGTTTTTGGATTTAGACTAATGTGAGTTGATTCTGAAGTCAACACCAGTGTACCAACTTCAGAAGATGTACTTAACCTAACTGGATACAATTCCAAATTCCATTTCCAGTTGTACCATCTCTGACAAATTAATTGTGCTCTTGGAACAGTGGCCTCATTTGTAAAATGATTATTAAAATACCCACCACTTAGAGGGTTTGTAAGTAGTGAATGTAATTATGTAAGTATAGCAGGACAAGATCCCTGTGCTATATACCCTTCACTTCTTCCTTCAGTCACTTCTGGCTGAAGTGATTCAGAGGTAATCAGTATTAAAGAGGGTCTCCATTTGCAAGGCTCCCATCTTCCTCCCTTAATAGAGATAAGTATGATTATTTTCCCTATCTCAGATTCAAAAGTCTCTCTCTCTCTCTCTCTCTCTCTCTCTCTCTCTCTCTCTCTCTCACACACACACACACACACACACACACACACACACAAACACACACACACACACACACAAACTCACACACACATGGAAGCACAATGGCAGAATGGTACATAGTACATAGCAGGAAGAGACAATTTTATTTTTCTTCTAAGATATCTAGAAATGAAGGGAGTTAGGAAGAAAGACAGTGGACGTGTAAATATCTATCTTAGCATCAAGCAGGTCTGAGCGAAACCTTACTGAACAATAACAAAATTCTAAGCTGTTCTCTGGACTCTGAGTGTGTTTCCCTGAGAGGAGACAATAGGACTCTGACTGATAATGCCCTCTATCTGCATGCTCCCATATGTGGCAGGGACACATGTCAAGAAACCACATTCTAGCAGAGTGCCAGTCACATTGTAAACACCCAGGAAAGTATTTGGTTGTATTGCAGATAAGCTTATAGACTCAGGGGAGGGTCTGACAGAAAGAGCGAGTGTTGCTCCCAAGCAGGTTTCTTCCTTCAGGCCCTGCGCTGCAGCTCCAGCAGACTCCAGGGGACAGTGAGGATGCAGTGTATGGACAGAAGTTGTTCTCAACATTTCCCATCAGCCCCTTACAAATAGGTCCAACCGCAAGTAACTTCTGCTTTCCACAAAGCAAAAGTTAGGAAAGTTTACTCAAGAATGCATTTTAAGCTAAAAATTTTACACTTCAGAATTTTTTTTTTTCTTTCTTTCTTTGGCAGCTGGCTGGTGCAGGGATCGAACTCCAGACCTTGATGTTACCAACAACACACTCTAACCAACTGAGCTAATCAGCCAGCCCCAGAATTATTATTAACTGCATTTTTGCCCTGACAAAGACATGAACATAATAGGTCCGTAGTGTGGTTTATCTATAAAATGCTCTAAAGGCTGAAGAAATGAGAGAAGAGAGCTTGCAAGTGTCTCATGAGGGTGCACTTTCTGGTAGGAAGTTTTCAACAAATGGTAGCTTCACCATAGCATAGAGGTATCACAGCTCCATGTCACACCTTCGGCAAGGTACTTACCATCTGAGAATAATAGAGAGGATAGAGCCTACTTTACAATATTCTAGGAAGGAAAATAAATAATTTTAAGAAGCTTATTCTTCTGATTCTTCCTTCCATCAGGGTGTCATAATTTATCTGTTACTACAGAGCCTGGAGAAGAAGGACATCATTTCTAAGAATTTAATGATTTTTAAGGAAAGGCTACACTTCTAATGTTTCTGGAAATGATTTATACTGACAAAATGTGCAGAAACAAAGAGAAGTGTTCCTTGTTTTAAAAAGCCTCTGAGAGAATTTTTGAATGTATAAAATAAGATGTGAAATAGTTTGAAGTACAGAGTTAGAAGCTTAAAAGTCTTTCATACCAGCTAATTGAGATCTTTGCGTTCTAATTTAAGACCAAAGAGAAACTGATTTAAGAGTAAGTCTCTATGGACACATATGTTCCAAAAATAAGACCACTGGCTGGTCCAGCAAATCTCTTAGATCTCTTAGTTTACAAGACCTTTCCTTCCTAACTTCTCCATTAACACTATGTCATGGCTAAAACCCCAATACTCAATGCCTGATAAAAAGCCTTCCCCAACTCCATCCTTTCAAGATTGTCCTTCAGACTAATACTTTATTTGCTCAGCAAGTTTTATACATGGCCACTTTCCCTGGAGGCTTGTATGAGCTTTGAGAGATTCTATATTAGAAACAATTTTTTAATAGACAGTGGCAGACTAGTAAAGAGAAAATCTAGGGAGAGACTCAGGACCCATTAACATTGGTGGGGTTGGGTCTAAGACATTCCCAAGGTTGGAAAAAAGCAAAGTCATTTTCAAATCAGCAAGCTAATACTAAATATTTAATACATTGCTGGCTTAAAACATCAACCTTCTCTGTTTACTCCAACTTTTGTGAAAGTTCTGCTACACACAGTACTTCATGCTATTACTAATTTACTTTTTGGATGAACTAAATTGATAGATTAATTGGTCAACGGGGGTCTATGTCCCACATTTAGTTTGACATAGTGCAGAGAGAAAAGAACTGTAGCAAGAGGAAGTGGAATTTTAGAGAGAAAATTGATAATTCAGAAAAAAAAAAAATCCCCACCAAAAGAAAAATCAGAAATTTTTTAAAAAGATTAGTAAATAATATCCCCTGATAATTCATGAGTGTACTTAAGGAGATGCTATATTGCTTAAATCACCATGATTGTGTTCTGTAGTCAGTTTATCTTAAACATTAAAAGAAAGGGGAAACCAAGAAGATCAGAGACTTTAGGGAAACCCAGTCTGCTGGCATCTGTGCCACTGTCACGTGAAGATTAAGCACAGAATAAAAAAATGAATGTTTGCTCTCATTACAAATAGTAATAATTACCTGGCCACCAACACCAAGGTATTTGAGTAGGTCAGTACAGAATATGATAAAGAAGGAAAGAAACAAAAACTAACAAACAAAAAAGACAAGAAAAGAGGTGTATTAGTTTCCTTTATCTGCTGTAACAAATTACCACAAATTTAGTGGCTTAAGGGAATACAAATCTATTACCTTACAGTTATAGAGGTCAGAAGTCTAAAATCAGTTTCACTTGGCTAAAATCGAGGAGTTAGCAAGACTTTATTTCTTCCAGAGACCCTACAACAGAATCTTCTCTGCTTTTTCCAGCTTCTAGATGCCACCTGCATTCCTTGGCTTGTGGTCCCATCACTCCAATCTCTGCTTCTGTTGTCATCTCTCCTTCTGAGTCTGATACTCCTGCCTCCCTCTTATAAAGACCCTTGTGATTACATTGGGCCCCCTAGGAAACCCAAGATAAATTTCCCATCTCAGTATGCTAATCTGGAATCTCAGCTTCTTCATTTCACAAAGGGGTCAACCTTTACAGGAGGAAATGAGAGGATGCACGTATCTGTACAGTTGTTGCACATTGTATGCAGTCAAGAAAAATTCAATCTGATTTTTCTAGTGAGGATAAATGTCCTGCTTAGTACAACAAAGCTAGAATGTGGTAGGATTTAAACACAAGCAAATCTTCCAACTCCAAGCTCTTTCTACCATGCCCTGCCTCCTGAATGAAAACACCAGAATAAGAAAAAAATTCATTGTTCTTATCTTCCCAAGTGTGAACACAGATGTACATGCAAACATCCCTACCTGCCACCTTTCTCATAGACCTTCAGCTCTTCAGTCTTATTATTTTTCTGCAATCATTTAGACACGTCTTTCAGTAGGGAGAATAGCACCCCAAAGACATCTACATCCTAATCCCTGAAACCTGTGAATATGTAACCTCACATGGCAAAAAGGACTTTGCAGATATCATTCAGGACCTTCGCTTTCTGCATCTGCCTGTGACCTGTATGTCAGTCTTCCCTTCTGGCATGTTGTCTTAGTTCAGCTCTGTACCCTGAACATATTCATGGAGTGCCTGGGATGTGAATTCCTTCTGCTGGTTTTCGCAGAGCTAATCCCCAGTGTCTTCACTGCACCCACCTTTAACAAGAAACACACTTACCTAGATAGAAGGATTCCTGCATTAAGTCTTATAGTGTTCCCCTTTTCCTATGGAAAGATTTAATTATTACCTTATAAACATGCAACAGTACAAGCTAAGGGAAACTTAGAGATCAGTGTATACAAGTCTTAATTTAGTGGAGAAGAATCTAAAGTTCAGAGCAATTATGTGGCTTGTTGAGATCACAGATCATTCGTGAAGGTGATTTTATTGCACTTACAATGTTATTTAGGTCCTTTCATAAAAATATAAACAGCAGCAAAGTACTTATTAGGAGCAGGGAAATTCTCTATCCTGTGTGTACCTGGGAGTGAATAACTAAATGCTGACTGAAATGAGAAGCTTTTTCTGGTGATACTTTCTAACACCATCTACACAATATTTTGACAGAGAAACTTAGTGATGTTCTGATTAATTTAAAACACCAATGCTTTCTGGGTAATCTTATTACGACCTTCTGACTAGTCTCCCACTTCCTGCAGCTCATATTATTTTCTGCTTAAAATAAGGACTTTAAAACTAGAACTGTCTTGGAAATTTTCCTCAAGTAATTATCACCTCCTTGAATTTCTTCCCTTGAAATTTAGTCTTTATTGAAGCTGAACTGTTAATTCACCAAAAACATGATTTTTCCCCATATTTATACATACTTCATTGAACTTTTTGGTCCATTTAAAAGAGCCTCTTGGGAAATAATAGATAAACTAGCTCAGAAAAAAAAAATTGGCCATGTCTATGGAAGGGATGGAAAGTGTGAAAATATTCATCTTCTTCTCAAAGTGAATGTGTCCTTTTTTTCTGATTAAAACCTGGGCAAGTCCTGGCCCCAACCTCATGTATTTTGTGTCTCTGAACAATTGCTCCTCCTGTGCTCTGAATCACATCCCATCTGACCTTTTCAGGCTTAGAATTGACAAATAAATCCAGCAAAATTAAAGGATACATGGAGATTATGCAAGTCAGTTCAAATTTTATAAACTAGCAGTAACCAAATGAATGAATTTAAATGAATCTAAAATAGCAGTTTTAACCAAATGTTATAAAATAATTAAAATACATTTAAGATGTGCAAGGCCTCTATTTTAAAGTGCAAAATATGACTCAGAAAAATTAAAGGAGAGCTAAATAAGTGAAAAAATGAACCATGATTATAGATTGGCAAATGATAGTGTTAAGATGTAAATTTTCCCTAAAACGGACTACAGATTACGGCAATCTCAATAAAAATTTCTGGTAGGCTTTTATTGAAGAAACGGACACACTGATTCTAAAATTTATGTAAACATGCATATAATCTGTAATAGCCAAAGTAATTTTAAAAGAAGAAAAACAAGCAGAGAGGGACTTATACTACCTGATTCTAATACTAACTACAAAGTTGCAGTAATTAAGACAGTTTGGTACAGGATAAAGGATTCATATATATAGAAAGAAATTAGTTAATAGAGTAGAGAACTGAAATAGAACCCCACATAGACAGCCCACTGATTTTCTACAAAGTCACCAAGGAAATTCAGTGAGGAATATGAAATATTTCAACAAATGATGGTAGAGCAATTAGATATCCATATCAGGGCGGTGGGGAGGTTATTCTTATATTGTGCCAGAGACTACAATAATCTTAAAATGGATCACAGATGTAAATACAAAAGCTTTTTTAAAAATATGTAGAAGAAACCATCAGTGAAAATCTTTGTGACTGTGAGATAAACAGAAGTTTGTTAGAGAGGGCACAAAAAATAAGAACTATAAAATTATTAGCTGGATTTCATCAAAATTAGAAACCTTTGCTCTTTGAAAGACTTAATACATAAAGAACTCTTACAACCCCAAAATGGGAAAACAAACAACTCAATAAAACTTGCAAAAGATTTGAGCAAAAGTATGATAGAAAAGACATGTGGACATCCAATAAGCCATGATTGTAAAATTTCAACTGATTTTTGGCAATAATGTGCCAAAAATCATTACTAGTTAAGGAAATGCATATTAAAACCAATGAGATACTAATAAAAACAATGAGATTAAAAACCATGAGATACTAATTCATATCTACTAGAATTGTTAAAAAATTTAAACAAACAAAGCAAAAAATATATATATTGATTGTTGTTTAGGATTTGGAGCCCCTTCTCATACATGTCTGGTAGAAATGCAAAATTGTACAATCAGTTTGGAAAATTGCTCTGCAGTTTCTTAGATGTTAAATATACCTCACCATAAGACCAATGCATTGCACTCCTAGGTATCTACCTGAGAAAAATGAGAACATATGCCACAATCTCATTTATATGTGAAATTATATAGAAATAGAAAATAAAACAATGGTTTTCAGGGTCCAGGTTGGGAAGAGGAAAAGGGAAGATATATGTCAAAGAACACAAAGGTATTTGAGTTTTAAGATTTCCCCAGAAACATTGTCAAATGAATGGCCGCTGTAGCTTCAGGACTTGAGGAATCTTAAATGGCTACGTAAACCAGCTGGTATGCACTGCGGATATATCTGGGTCAAGTGATTTTCAAACTGTGGGAGAACGACTTTCATAATTAAAATTTTTACTCAATAAATCATGCCTGGATGTTGGTTTTGAATCCTCTTACTTCACCAATCTTAAATTCCACTTAACTTAAGCAACCATTTTTGTTCTAAAGCAGACAGTCTGGCATGTCTAACTCTCTCTTCCTGTATGACATCAAGAAACTGTAATCTCTTATTATTAGCAAAACTACTAATTCAAAAACTTTCTAAAGCATAATGTAAAAATAATCCATCTATAGTGATCCACCAAAAATCCCTTGAAAATTTAAAATACTATTCAAGTGAGATTACAACTAGACCTACAAACATTTTCTGTGCCAATGAAACAGAGGATCTTAGGCAGGAATATTTCTACTACTTGTAAGCTATTATATCTATTACATCGTCTATTATATTATATATATCATATCTATTATATCATCTGATCATTGTAATAACAGTTTATGTGAATATTATTATTAAGTATTATTAAATATTAAATGAATTATTAAATGTTATTACAAAAAAGAATAAATATTGATTGTTGGGGAGGATATGGAGCCAATTCTCATATGTGGCTGTTGGAAACACAAAATTGTACAGTTTGGAAAAAAGTTCTAAAGTTTCTTAAACTGTTGATATAACTTACTATAAGACCAAGGCATTCCACTCTTGATTTCATCTCTTGGCTGTTGTGAATAGTGTTGAAATGAGCATGGGGAGTGCCTGCTTCTTTTTGATACATTGACTTCATTTCTTTGGGTATATACCCAGTAGTGGGATTGCTGGGTCATGAGGAAGCTGTTATTAGTTTTTTGAGGAACCTCCATACTGTTTTCCATAATGGCTGTATTAATTTGCATTTCCACCAACAATGTCAGAGGATTCCCTTTTCTCTGCATCCTTGACAGCATTTGTTATTTTCTGTCTTTTTGATAATAGCCATTCTAATGGAGTGAGATGATATCTCAGTGTTTTGTTTTGTTTTGTTTTGTTTTTGTGACCGGTAAGGGGATTGCAACCCTTGGCTTAGTGTCGTCCACACTGCACTCAGCCAGTGAGCGCACCGTCCATCCCTATGTAGGATCCGAACCCATGGTGAAAGCGCCGCTGTGCTCCCAGTGTCGCACTCTCCTGAGTGAGCCACGGGGGTCGGCCCTTAATTTACATTTCCCTGATGATTAGTGACGTTAAGCATTTTTTCATGTGCTTGTTGTCATTTGTATGTCTTCTTTTGAGAAATGTCTGTTCAGGTCCTTTGTCTGTTTATTAATTAGGTTATTTATTTTTTTGCTATTGAGTTAAGTTCCTTTTATATTCTGGATATTTGTCAGATGTGTAGTTTGCAAACACTTTCTCCCATTCTGTAGGTTTTCTCCTTCACTTAGGTTATTGTGTCCTTTGCTGTGCAAAAACTTTTTAGTTTGATGGAGTCTCATTTCTCTACTTTTGCTTTACTTGCCTGTGCCTTTACAGTTTTGTTCAAAAAAACCACTGCCGATTTTTTTTTTTTTTTTTTTTTTTTACCGTTAAGGGCATCACAACCCTCGGCATGATGTTGTCTGCACCACGCTCAGCCAGCGAGCGCACCGACCATCCCTATATAGGATCCGAACCCGCGGCCCTCAGCGCTACCAGTGCTGCACTCTCCCAAGTGAGCCACGGGGCTGGCCCCCATTTTCATTTCTTATAGCGTTTCTCCTATGTTTTTTCCAAATAGTTTCGTAGTTGCAGGTCTTAAACTTAGCTCTTTCATCCATTTTGTGTTGATCTTTGTGTATGGTAAAATATAGGGGTCTAGTCTCAGTCTTCTGCATGTGGATATTAAGATCAATGTCTTTTAAATTGTCATCCAAACACTAACACTTCAAAAGGAAAATATGTTTATAATTTTTACTTTGAAACTAACATATCAAATCTCTCTGGGTTTACACAGATTTTTAAGAAGTGAACACAAATTAATAAACTTTGATGAACTTTTCTTATCATACTTTTTTATGCTAAATCTATGACTTTCTAGAGTAAAAGGGATTATATCTTTACCAGATGTACCTTTATTTTTCTGTTCCAAGAAGTGGAAATGAATGTATGATAATCATATATCACCTAAATTATATCAGTAGCTTCTTAATATATTTAAATTTCCCACTTTTTCTCACCCCAATACCACTTTTTTAAAAACTCAGACCTGATAATGACCATTTTTCTGCTTGATACCTCTAGATGATTCCTTGTTACCTACAGTGCTTCTCAGAACAGGCTGTGGCTACTTATATTAGTTAGAGGCACGTATTAAAAGTGCAGTTTTCCAGGCCCATCACACAACCTGAGATCGAAACATTTTGTCTTTGGCCCATTAACCTCCGTTTTAGAAAGCAGTCCAGGTGCTTTTGAAAACCACTGGTGTAACCTAACAGCTAAAACTGACACTCTTTGGAGCAAAATTCCAGGCCCTTGAGAATTTGGCCCCTTTCTATCTTGCCTCATCTGTTGTCTTTCTCATTCATTCATCATTCATTCTATGCTTATTGGTTGATTTCCTCCCCATACTCACTACATACTTTACTAAAACAGAAGAACAATATTTTCTTCTTTTTTATCACAGCAGTAGTTTACAAATTTTAGAATTCACAAGATTCGTACGGGCCACTTGTTTGGCAGGTTCCTAAGTCCCAGCACTATGAAATTGTACTTCGGGAGCCCTGGAGTGGGTGATAATAATTTTAATTTTCATTTTAATATGTACACCCCCCCCAGTGATTCTAAGTCAAGTGGTCCATGAACTACACTTTGAGATTATCTGTGACAAGCCAAGTAAACTACAAATTACAGTGCATTTTGATAAATGTCTAAATGTTCCTGGTGCCTCAGAAACCAGGACCATGAAGCTAATTTTGCCTGGCAAATAAACTCAGAGAAGAAAAGACTGAAGATAGGAAGCAATCAGGAGGTGATTGTCATAATTAAAGGTTGTTCAAAAATGATGATGAAAGTTGGACTGAAGGAATTGTACAGATGAAGAAATCAAATGAATTCAGGAAATAATTAAAACCAAAAATTGATAGAACTTGTGATTTATTGAATGGAGAGATTGGGAAAAGGAGGAAATGATATTTCAATATTCATGGAGAGACGGGTTGCCATGCTTTTCTCAGATATTAGGAATAAAGAATGGCACAATTTTGATAAGTTTGGCCTTGTGGCCTTCAAGTTATCTGTACAGTAACCGAGAAAACTAGATTCTGCAAATAATCAGATACACATAGTTGAAATTCAAGAGAGAGGTAATGGCTGGACATATAGATTTTAACATCACTATTATGTTTATGGTAGTTAAAACAACCAATGCAAAAGAAATCATCCAAACAGAGCAAGGACAACAAAAGAAAAAATGGACAATGAACTGAACTTCAGAAAACACAGTCAAGCTATTCCCGAACACACCATTGTCTGGGAACATTTGGTATCTTCCTTCATACTTCCCACATATGTGGGTACTTCAAAAAGTTCATGGAAAGATTCATGTTATCTTTTAATTCTATTTTTCCATGAACATTTTGAAGTATTCTAGTACTTCGCTATGTAGAGTTTCTACTCTTACTCCTGACGTGTAGAAATATTTTATTTTATTAACAAACATTTAACATTATACCCACTATAATGTTTACCATTGGAAGAAGAAATTATTTCCTCTTCGGCACTCCTTTAGTATTTTACCCATATTTTTTTTATAGTTATCATTGTACTGTTTACGATTAGTATTATATTTATTCCCCTCAGAAGACAGTGATATAATCTTGAAGGCAAGAATGGTACCATAATTCTTTCTTTGCCTAATGCCTAGGGTTGCCAAATGACTAATAGTTGATTAATGTTTGTTAAATAAAGTGTTGTTGCTTAAGTCTTCTAAATGTTATGATTCAGCATTATCCTGTTTAGCAAGTAATTTTTATAATCATTTGAAAAAATATTAAATTAAAATTAGTGAAAAGGTGATGGAATGCAATCAATGATAAATGGAAAAAAGAATAGAAAATACTCAAAACAAAGAGAATAAACTATTTTTTTAAAAGAAGCAGAAAGAAACTTCACATATTAATTACTAAACATTAAAGGAGATAAAAATTATTTAACATTCCTGTATTCATTCCACAAACATTTCTTAGACAAGGCTTTGTTCGAGCACTATGCAAGTATGCAAAATGTTAAATGGTAAACTCTCCTCTAAACAGTAATTCAAACTCTTTTCACATCAAACAGAACAAGGTGATGTCTTTTTCAAATTGCAACAGCAGACCACTTACAGCTTTTTAATGCTGTACTGCCTTGAGTTTCTTTGTATACACAAAAATAATTATTTACCTGTCCTTATAAGTCTTACAAGTCTTCCTATAATCTTTTTGAGAGAAAATTAAGAGCTAATTTTTAATTTTTGTGAATATTTTAAAATATTTTAAGCATGCAGAGTAAATGTACAAATAAGTTTAAATATATAGCAACAAGTTTACAATAAGTGATTTAGGACCAAGGATTAGTAGAAATGTAATGAAAACAAAACAAAAGGAATATCTTTAAAAACCTTACAAAAGGGAGTTCTGGTCAAGATGGTGGAATAGATGGTCCCCAGCATCATTCTGTCCCACAATCAATCAATTTACAACTATTAAAAAGCAACAACAACCAAACTGGAGCTGCTAGAGTTCAGAGGAAGAGGAGGAGAGACCTACCGAGTTCAAGAGGCAGGAGAAGCCATCATGAAAGGAAAAAAAAGGACCGCTTCAACCATTTTGAGCCCCGGCTGCTTCCAGGCTGGCACTGGTTAGCACAAGGAGCAGGAGCTGGCAAAAGCCACAGCTGTGCCCTTCAGATGAAGTTGCTTGGAGGCGGCAGGGGAGAAGAGGGCCTTGGTGCCCCCCAGGCCAGCAAGACCACTAACAGGGTTCTCGTGGACCCATATAGGAGTGAGAGGCCACAAAAACAGAAAAAAGATTCCACTCAAAGGCCAGTGAGTCATCATAAGGGACCTGTGCATGGCCTGTCCCATGGGAAGTGTTTGGAATGTGGGTGGTGGGGGAGATGGGCCCACTGAGGGAACACTAGGATACAGCATGGACAGCTGATCTGTCCTCCAATCAGTGCAGAACCATTCAGTGGAGACTGGTCAGGAATATAGAACTGCAGGGGGTGGAGTTTGCTGAAAAGACTCCTGCCAAGACCAGAGTTTCCACACAACCCAGGTGTAGCAGACCTCACAAGACCCAGAAGTGCTTACAAGGTTGACAATTAAAACCTGAGCTGCACAAAAAGTCTTCCCCATGTTGTGAGGTTGTCACCCAGGAAAGGAATCAAACACTTAATTAAGAATTTTAACAGAGTCTTTATTAGCCAGCTGGCCACTGCCTCCCCTGGTATTGTGGTGGGAGAGCAGCCCCAAGTCTTGGTCTTGTGGAGTTTATAAAGGCAAAAAACACATCCCGTTGGCACACGAGTTCATACAGGTAGAAAAAACAAGCTAGGTCACTAGGTTACAGGTGCAGAAAGCAAGCTAGATCACAGAAGCCAAAGTGAGCAGTTAAAGCAATCAAGAACAAAAATTTTCACTGTGTATGGTTTCTGTTTCTATGCAATGGGTTCTGTTTTCAACAGTTTCTCATGCAGAGGGGGTTTAGCCTGTGTCTACCTAAGATGGCGTTGGTAATGTTCAGGGTGCTCTGTTATACCCAGAGAATCAGCAGCAAAGCAGCAATTTAGCTCAACCACAGGGCTCAAGTGCTGGTTCCCTTAGGAAGCTCCCCCATTTTAGAAGTAACCAAAGGACAACAAATTAGTTCCGGTTCAGAGTTTAAGTGGTGGGAACTACAAATAATCCAACACAGAACTGAAAGAAAAAACAAAATACTCAAAGATCAGAGACAAAGATTTGATATTAATCAGTAAAGCTCTAACACCACCAAAGAACACCTATAAAACCTAGAACGACTGGAACCTCCTGGGCTTTCAAGCCACAGGCCTCAGCCATACCCTCCCAATGACCACATACAGTCCAGTGATGACCACTGGGCTGTTGCCAGAAGCACCCTGGGCTCCTGAGCTGGGGCAATGGGGAGTCAAGGGCCTCAGCCATGCCCCCCTGACATCCACCAGAAGTGGCCCGGACTCTCAAGCCAGGACAGTGGAGGGCCAATGGCCTCAGCCATATCCCCCAACATCTGCAACCAGCCCAGCAAGGATCACCAAGCCAGCACTGGAAACACCTCAGGCCCTCAGCTTCAGCTACACACCCCTGACATCCACACTCAGCCCAGTGACAGCCATCAAGCTGCCACCAGGAGCACCCTGGGCTCCTGAGCCAGGACGGTAGGGGAATGAGGTCTTCAGCCACGCCCCCCCCCCCCGACATCCACATCCAGCCCAGCAATGACCAAGCCACCACCAGATGCCCCCTAGTCTTCCCTGTCAGAATGAGGGGGGTGCCATCACCCCTGACCACACACCCCCTTCCTCTTCCTCTCATCCTATTCCCCTTCCCCTTCCCCCTCTTTCTATCCTCAACTGCTAGACAACAATGTCTTAGAATGTAAAAATAATAATAAATTAATAAGTAAATTATAAGTTATAATTATAAAAAAATAAAAACCTTACAAAAGGAAAATGAAAGAATTTAGAGACAGAGTGGATAAGTATGATAAGGGAAAGAAATGAGTCAAAATAATTTAGATTTCATTCCCACAATGGAGAAAAAAATGATATAGTAGAATCTAGAAGAGGTGCCAAATTGGAGGGAAAAGTACTTAATTTTTCTTTAGAAAAATCTTAATTGCATGTGAAAATAGAACAGTAAAAATATCTAGTAGAAAAATTTATATTAGCAGCTAAACACTAATAGAAGGTATAAGACTCATGGAATATTTTTTTAACTAAATCATCATAGAAGTAAGAGTGGAAGACATGAGAATGTGTATATTCTTCTCTGTGGGAAAAGATTAAATATACAGCTTTGAAGAATATCACAATTAATAATGAGGAAAGAAGAATGTGCTTTGACAATAACACAGAAATAGAAATCAGGGAAATAGGGAAAGAACTAAAAAAGGAAAAATGCTAGAGCAAGGAGAATTAAATGAGATTCCACACAAAATGTACTTACCATAGTAACAATAACAAATAGTATAAATGCAATAAATTATCACCATTACCATTATTATAGAATGTTCCATACACTACAGAGAGGATGATGAGATCATCGTCCACATTGCCAATACATCCTTTTGCCTAGAAAATGAAAGATTATTATATTCTCAAATAAAAAATATCCTGCAGCTTATTATTATCTTAAAATAAAGTTTAAACTTGTCACTATGACACATATGGCCCTTCAAGATCTTTTCCTGACCTAATTCTCTAGGATTGGTTTCTATTTTAAATGTTTTATGTTAATTATAAGAACCCTCAGAAAATTGTCACTTTGTGATCTGTCTGACATCTTGTTGGAAAAACTCCATTCTCAGGGCTCGCATTTATTTTGGTCTAACTCAGAGCTCACTCTGTCCAAACAGCTCTATGCACAGGGCATTTTTCAATAAAAATCAGCCGAAATTATTAAATATTGACCCCGCCTGAGGATGCTTTGTGAGTTGGGGCTAACAAGAGGCTGACCAAAGAGTTAAAAGGAAAACAAAGGAATAAGATGTCATAGAGGGATTGGAAAACTCTGCCATAGTCCAGGGAATCTAGAAGGCTAGAAGTATGTGCAGGGCTGTGTGCCTGCATAAGGCTGTGCACATGCGAAGGAAAGGTATGAGAAGGCCACAAAGTCACGCATCGGGCTAACCTTGAGTCTCCATACAAACAGGCTGTGAAAATCAAGGCAGAGTTGTAAGCTGCTGGTGCGTTGTAAACATTGTAACACCCACTGCCCCCACTGCTCCCACCACCACTGGCAAAGTAGTCTGGGAGATTTACTGATACAGACATTTAGGAAATCTCTGTCCAATCATCAATGACCAATAAGCTAACCAAGCAGAGACTTCAGTCACGGTGTGTGACAAAGAATACAAACATCACAGAATTAGTTCAGGAAAGTCACTAAAAAACAAATAGCAACCATAGGAGAGGGATGGTCTGATTTGCAGATATTACACATTATATTAATTGAAATTTCTACTTTTGACAAAATATTAAAGTATTTTACAAAAAAAAAAAGATTACATACACACAAGTAGGGAAAAAAACAGTCAATAAACACTGTCTACAAGGAAGCATAGGCATTAGACTTACTAGACTAGATACTATGGTTTGGATATGTTTTGTCTCCACCTAGCCTCATGCTGAAATTTGATTCCCAGTGTGGCAGTGTTGGCAGGTGGGGCCTAATGGGGGAGGGGGGGTTGGGTAATAAGGTCAGATCCCTCATTCCTCAAGGAAATGCAAGAATGGTTTAGTTGCTGCAACAGTGAGTTGTTACAAATAGTCTGACTTCCTCAGTTTCTTTCTCTTGCTTTCCATCTTGCCATATGATATCTATTAACATACCAATTCTCCTTCCTTTCCACCATGAGTGGAAGCAGCATGAGGCCCTCATTATATGCAATTGCCCAGTCATGAACTTTCCTGCCTACAGAGTTGTGAGCCAAATAATCCTCTTTTTATTTTAATAAATTACCTAGTCTCAAATATCCTGTTATAGTAACACAAAATGGATGAATACACTAGACAAAGATTTTAAATTGATTATAAATATGTTTAAAGAACTGAATGGATCATATCTAAAGACTTAATGTAAAGTATGTGAAAGGATGTCCACTTTTTGCCACATTGTACTGGAAGTTCTAGGCAGAGAAATTAGTCAGAAAAAAAAAAAGGAAATAAAAGAAATCCAGACTGGAAAGGAAGAAGTACAAGTTTCTCTACTTACAGATGTCATAAACTTGTACACAGTAAATTCTAAGAAATTCACAAACATACACAATTAGCCCTAATAAGTTCAGCCAAGTTGCAGGATACAAAATCAATATTTGAAAATCAAATTTATTTATATATACTAAAAATGAATAATCTTAAATAAATTTTAGAATACATTTTATTTTATGAAATAAAAAAGAATAAAATACTCAGGAATTAATTTAACAGAAGAAGTATAAGATTTGTACACTGAAAGGTACAAAACATTGTTGAAATAAATTAAATAAATAGAAGAACATCCCATATTCATGGCTTAAGAGGATTAATATTGGTAAGATGGCAATACCTCCCAAATCGATCTAATGATTAAAAGAAATTTCTATCAAAATCTCAGTTGGCCTTTTCAGAAATTGACAACCTTATGCCAAAATTCATGGGGAAATTTAAGGGACCCTAAATAGCCAAAACAATCTTGAAATGGACAAGGTTGGAGAACTCAAATTCAAAACTTACTACAAAGGTACAATTATCAAGAGACTTTGGTACTGGCCTAAGAAACAGAGATAGAAATCAATGAAAAAAATTGAAAGTCCAAAAATAAATTATTGCAGTTATGGCCAATTGATTTTCCACACAGGTTCCAAGGCATTCCAGTAGCTAAAAAGTGATCTTTACAACAAATGGTGATGGGACAATGAGGTATCTACATGTGAAAGAATAAACTTAGATCCCTACCTCACACTGTGTTAAAAAAAAAATTTAACTCAAAATGGACCAAAGACCTAAGTTAAAGAGATAAAACCAATACTTTTAGAATAAAATAATAATAAATCTTTGTGACCCTGTTTCTTACGTATGACACTAAAAGGCACAGACAACAGAAAAACCCAGCTCAATCAGACTTCATCAAAATTAAAAACTGTTTTGCTTCATAGGTCACCATTAAGAAAGTGAAAAGGCAACCCACAGATTGGGAGAAAATATTTGCAAATTATTTATATGATAAAATACTTGTATCCACAAGACATGAAGAATGCTTTAAGTAAGCAATAAAAAGACAAAAAACCCAATTTTTAAATTGGACAAAGGATTTGGATAACTATTTCTTTGAAGAAGAAATACAAATGGTCAACAAGCACATGAAAAGAGGCTTAACATTATTAACAATAAGAGAAATGCAAATAAAATCCATAATGAGTAACAGCTTTAGATCTACTAGGGTGGCTGTAGCCAAAAAGTCAGACTACAACAAATGTTAGGAAGCAGAGAAATTAGAACTCTCATATGTTGCAAGGAATATGCAATAGAGTGCAATGCTTCGGAAAATGGTTTAACAATTTCTCAAAATGTTAAGCTTACAGTTAACATATATCTTAGTAATTCTACTTATATATACCCATGACAATTGAAAACTTGTCCACACAAAAATATCTTATAGGGGCAATCCAAATAGTCTAAAAGTGTAAACAATACAAATCTGCATTAACTGAATAATGGATAAATCAAATGTGGTTTGTTCATACAATGGAATACTATTTGGTCATAAAGGAACAAAGTTCTTACACATATTACAACATGAATAAACCTTGAAAACATTTTCCTAAGTGAAAAATTCCAAACTCAATACACCGCATGTTGTATGGTTCTGTTAATATAAAATGTCTAGAACAGGAAAAACCCTAGAGACAAAAAATGAACCAGAGGTTATCAGGGGCTGTGGTTAGGAGTGAATGGGGGATGCTAATAACGATGGGTTCTAGAGGAAAAGATGATAAAAAAAACATTCTGGAATTAGATAGTGGTAATTGATGCATAACTTTGTGAATGTACTAGAAACCACTTATTGTAAACTTTCAAAGGATAAACTGCATGGTATGTGAAATATATTCCAATAAAACTGTCAGTTTTAAAAATGCAGTTGTTAGAATTGCTTCAAGGACTATGGTGTCAACTAAACCAAACTTTACCTCCTTTGAGAACTCTCCAGGTCATCCTATATAAAGTAGTTCTCTGTTTTATCTGCCTTTTGTTGTTCTCATTACATTTACCAAAACCTATATTTTTGAAATTTGCTTATTTTCTCTCTCCCGATGGGATGCAACATGTACAGAATGCAGGGATTCATCTGGCTCTTCAATGTAACATAGTTATTCACCTAGCAAGGTGCTTATGAGAGGGAGTTTACTGTGATGCTTAATCTTCAGGGCCTTTTACTTGCACAGGTCCTTTCCAAGGCAATGGGAGAGGCCTTGTATCTTCACAAAGTCATATATTTTTGTAACATTGGGAAAACTAAGATATTTTAGCCACAATTAATTAAGAACACTGTCTCTTTCCAGACTGGTTTCTCCTCTGTCACAGTTTTCCTCCTGTCAGAGTGTGATAGAATGGCTGTCAGTATTTTTGAAATTCACCTAGGAAGAAGATGAGTTGGAAAGACATTTAGTTTAGTTTGGTAGGACATAAGTGAAAATTTCATTAATTGAAATTTTTACAAAGTTCACAACAATTAAAAAATTTTATAGGAAATTATTCAAAATAATTTGTGAGGCCCAAGTAAACATTTCTAAACTATCAATAACTGATCAACCATGCCAGAGGAAAAACTGAATTATATTTTCATTTGCCTATTGAAAATAATATTACAAAATGGTTGTTATATACAGATGTTATTTAAGTGTATGCAGCTGAACACATAAGGAAAACTATTCGGGTGTGTTATGCAATTAATATAACTATTAAGTGATTTTTCTGGATTTTTAACATTTGTGGCATTTGTCTGCTCTGAATGAATTTATTTAAAAAGTTTTCTTATTACAAATAAAACAGTCACATTTGTATTTAACCTGACAGTCATATTTTTGCATCCTTTATTTTATAGAGGTAACCCAAAGAGCATGAGCTTCAGCCTCCACAAGGAGTAGGTTTTCACCTACTCAGCATGTACAAAATACTCAGTATATATTGGCTTTGGCTGAATATTTTTAATGAATAGATTAATTGTTAATGTCTCAGCATTATATATCTAGAGCACTTGATGCTATGTCAGGGTTTTACATACAAAAGAATAATCTGGAAGCCAATAACTACTGAAATGACTGGTTTTTGTTTTTTTGTTTTTGTTTTTTTTTTTCCTTTTTCCAAAATCTGTGCTTCACAATGTTGCTTTGCATTAAAAACTTACTTAAGGGCCGACCCCGTGGCGCACTCGGGAGAGTGCTGCGCTGGGAGCGCTGCGATGCTCCCGCTGCGGGTTCGGATCCTATATGGGAATGGCCGGTGCACTCTGAGTGCCGGTCACGAAAAAACGTACTTAAAATTTTGGTCAGAGATGAAGTAACCTCATTAGGAGCTCTGAAGGGAAAAGAAAATAGAGAAAACAGTGAAATATTTTCTGCTTATGGGGGGGCAGAAGTAGGCATAAACTGTCTAGTATTTCCTTCTTGGGCCATTATCCAACAGCTAATTTTTGCTTTTGTTAAAAAAAAAGCTATAGTTATAAAAATGACAAAAAAATTGCTGTGGTCTACTGAAATCTAAATGATTGCTTGGAAAGTTTATTAGCTAAGCAGAAGAAATAATAAAAGGGAAGATTCTTATATCAGTTTAACAGTTCTGCAGATATTATTTATTATGGTTTTATCTCTAGGAGAAAACATCTCTAGGACTTTTGAGTCCCTGAATAGACTTGCTCCCCAGAATGCTGCTCATAAGAGAGAAAATATGCTTCCATTTCTTTCACTCAAGACTTGCTGTCAACTAGCTGCTGGCACTTATTACAATTTTATTGTTTGCCTCATTATTGAACTTAAGATCATGTTATTTTTCATTATGAAAAAATATATATACAATGGTCCTTATGCAGGGAAGCAGAATCTTAGCCCAAGATATCTCCATTGTCCTACTGGGGTGAATAGGTGACAAGAAAGAAGTCATGATGGAAATTATTATCTAGATCATACCTGGTCAAAATAATCCAATTTTTTGCTATACTTGACACTCATAAGTCAAGGTACAAGAATCAGGGTCAGAAATGGTTTAGAAACTCTGTAAATGGAAGAGACATGTATAATACAAACTTCAGCATCAGGAAAGACTAATTCACCCTTACTAATTCAGCTTGTCCAAGACCGAGTAAAGCCTTTATTGTATCAGAGGTTATTTCAAGAAGAATCAGATAAGTAATACAGTATCTCTGATAACTGACATTTTTTCTAAATATTTAATATTTTGGGGCACTCAATTTCTCAAAAACATATCAATACAACACTAGGATTAGAATTTTTATAAGTAAAACAAGTAACTGGTAACTATGTGGCTAACCAGCACTTATTAATTACATCTAGCCATCATTTATTAATTATTTCCTTTGGGCTGAAGATACAGTCATAAATAGAATCACAACTTACAAGAAATGCTTAATGTGGTGCTTAAAGTTGAAATAAAAGGATGCTAAGTAACAACATGAAAGCATAAATCTCACTAGTAAAGATAAACATATAGTCAAATTCAGAATATTCTAATACTGTAATGGTGATATGTAAATCACTTATACCTCTAACATAAAAGTTAAGTAACAAAAGTATTAAAAATATCTATAGCTATAATACATAATAATGTATATATAATGTAAAAAGGTGTAAAATATGACATCAGTGGCATAAAATGTGGGGGAGTGGAGAAGTAAAGCTGTAGGATTTTGTATAACTTAAGTTGTTATCAACTTAAAAAAGACTGTTATAACTATAAGATTTCTATGTAAGCCTCATGGTAATCACAAATAAAAGAACCTCTAGTCACTACACAAAAGATAAAAAGAAGTAAATCAAAGCATATCATTACAAAAAATCAACAAATTACAAAGGAATATAGTAAGAGAGGAAGAAAGAAATAAAATAACTATGAAACAGTTATAAATCAATTACCAAAATGGCAATAATAAGTCCTTATCTCTCAATAACTACTTAAAATGTAAATGGATTAAATTCTCCAGTCAAAAGACAGAGAATTGCTAAGTGGATGAAAAACAAGATACAACAATATGCTACCTACAAAGAGACTCACTTTTGCTTTGAGGACACACATAGGCTGAAAGTGAGCAGAAGGAAAAAGATATTTTCTGCAAATGGTAAGCAAGAGAGCAGGGCTGGTTATACTTATATCAGACAAAAGAGACTTTCAGTCAAAATATGTCACAAGAGAAAAAAGAAACTCATTGTATAATTATAAAGGGGTAAATTAATCAAAAGGATATAACAATTGTAAATATCTATGCACCTAAATATTAAGAAAATATTAATAAATTTGAATGGAGAGATGGACAGCAATACAATAATAGTAAAGGACTTGCAACAGAGGATAGATCATTTAGATACGAAATCAATAAGAAAGCAGCAGAGTTAAATAAAAATATAGATCAAATGGACCTAACAGACATATATAGAACATTCCATCTAAAACAGTCGACTACACATTCTTCTCAAGCACACATAGAATGTTCTCCAGGATAGATCATATGTTGGGCCACATCACAAGTCTTAACAATTTTAATATTAAAATAATCTTTTCTGGCTACAATGGTTTGAGACTAGAAATCAATAAAAGAAAATTTGAAAAATTCACAAATATGTGGAAATTAAACACCACAGTCCTGAACAACCAAGGGATCAAAGAAAAAAATCAAAAGGGGAATTAAAAAGTATCTTGAGACAAATTAATATGAAAACACAACTACCAAATCTCATGGGATAAAACAAAAGTAATTCTAAGAGGAAAGTTTATAGTGACAAATTCCTTTATTAAAAAGAAAAGATTTCGGGCCAGCCCCGTGGCTCACTTGGGAGAGTGTGGTGCTGGTAGTGCCGAGGCCGTGGGTTTGGATCCTGTATAGGGGTGTGGTGCGCTCACTGGCTGAGCATGGTGCAGACAACACTGTGCCAAGGGTTGTGATCTCCTTACCAGTCAAAAAAAAAGAAAAAAAGAAAAAAGATTTCAAATAAGCAACCTAATTCTATACCTAAAAAAAAAAAAAAAACTAGAAAAATATTAGAGGAGAAATATATAAAATAGAAACTAGAAAGATAATGTAAAAGGTGAACAAAACTAAGAATTGGTTTGAAAAGATATATAAAAGAATTGTTTTGAAAAGATATATAAAACTGACAAACTTTGATCTAGACTAACAAAGAATAGAAAAGTGAAAGAGGACTCAAATAAATAAAATTATAAATGAAGGAAAAGACAGTACAATTGATTTCACAAGCATGAATGTAGCACAGAGACTACTGCAAACAATTATATGTCAACGAATTGGATAACCTAGAAGAAATGTATAAATTCCTAGGAACATATGACCTACTATGTCTGAATCATGAAGAAATATAAAATCTGAACATACCAGTAACAAGTGAGGAGATTGAAGCAGTTAAAAGAAACAAACAAACTCCCAAAAGAAAAAAAAAGCACAGGAACAAGCATTTACAGAAGAATTAATGCCAATCCTTCTGAAACTGTTCCAAAAAATTAAAGATGAGGGAATAGTTCATAATTTCTTTAACAAGTCCAGCATTACCCTCATACAAAAGCCACGAAAGGATACAACAAATAAAGAAGATTACGGGCCAATATTTCTGATGAGTATAGGTGCAAAAACCTTCAAGAAAATACTAGCAAACCAAATTCAAGAGCACCTTAAAAGGATAATACCACAATCAAGTGGGATTATCCCTGGAATGCAAGGAAGATCCAACATAAGCAAATCAATAAATGCAAATACACCATACTAACAGAAAGGAAAAAAATCATATGATAATCTAAATAGATACATAAAAAGCATGTGACAAAATTTATCATCTTTTCTGATAATGAAACTCATAACAAATTAGGTAAAGGAATGTATTTCAACCTAAAAGAGGCTATACACTGTAAGCCCACCACTAACATTATGCTCAGTGGTGAAAAGCTGAAAGCTTTCTCTCTAAGATAAGAACATGAAATAGGTGCCCACTCTCACTACTTTTATTCAAATAGTAATAAAAATCCTAGCAGAATAATTAGGCAGGGAAAAATAAATAAAAGACATCCAAATCATGAAGGAAAAATTTAAGTTGTCTCTACTTGCAGATGACATGATCTTGTATATAGAAAATCTTAAAGACTCCACCAAATAAAACCTGTTAGAACCAATAAACAAATTCAGTAAAGTTGCAGAATACAAAATCAACATACAAAAATCAGTTATTTCTATAACTAGCAAGAAACTATCCAAAAAAACCTAAGAATAACAATCCCATTTACACAGCATCAAAAAGAATAAAATACTTAAGAATATATTTAACTAAGGAGGTGAAATATTTGTACACCTAAAGCTATATGACATTAACAAAAGAAACTAAAGAAAACAAAAATAAAAAAGATATTTTGTGTTCATAAATTAAAATAATCAATATTGTTAAAATGTCCATTCTACTCAAAGCAATTTACAGATTCAATGTAATTTTTATCAAAATTCCAGTGCATTTCTCACAGAAATAGAAAAATAATGCTAAAATTTTTGTTACCATAAAATACTTTGAATAGTCTAAGCAAACTTGAGAAAGAGTAAAGCTAGAAACATCACACTTTCTAATCTCAAACTATATTACAAAGCTAAATTAATCAAAGCCATATGGTACTAGCATAAATACATACACATAGACCATTGAAAGAGAATAGAGAGCCCAGGTATAAATCCATGCATATAGTCAATTAATCTTTGACAAGGATGCCAAGAATAAATAATGGGAAACGATTGTCTCTTCAAGAAATGGTGTTGGACAAACTGGATATCCACAAGCAAATGAATGAAACTGGACCCTTATCTTATGAACACTAACTCTAAATGCATGAAAGAATTAAGTATAAGACCTGAGACTGTAAAACTACTAGAAGAAAACATAGGGAAAAGCTCTTGGACATTGGTCTTGGCAATGATTTTTTGTATATGACACCAAAACATGCAACAGAAACAAAATGAACAATTGAGACTACATCAAACTAAAAAGCTTCAGCATAGTAAAGCAAACAATCAACAAAAATGAAAAGGCAACCTGTGGAATGAGAGAAATCTGATAAGGAAGTCATATCCAAAATATATAAGGAACTCATTCAACTCAATAGCAACAAAACAAATAACCTGATTTTAAAATGGGTAAAGAATCTGCCTAAACATTTTTTCAAAGAAGACTTACGAATAAGTGGGTAATAGGCATATAAAAAGTGTTCAGCATCACTAATCACCAGGGAAATGCAAATCAAAACCATAATGAAATATCACCCCACTCCTTTTAGAATGGCTATTAGCAAACGGACAAAAAATACCAAGTGACGGTGACGGTATGGAGAAAAGAGAACCCTGGTACACTGCTGGTGGGAATGTAAACTGTTACAGCCACTATGGAAAACTGTATGGAGTTTCCTCAAAAAGTCCCACTTCTGGGTATATATCCAAAGAAAATGAAAGCAGGATATCTGCACTCCCATGTTAATTGCAGCATTACTCACAATGGAATCAACCTAAGTGTCCATCTATGGATGAATGGATAAAGAAAATATGGTATGTGTATAAACACACATACACACACACACACATATAAATGTGATATGTATACATACAAATGTGATATGTGTATATAAATAAACCTGCATACATATATAAATGTGGTATGTATGTCTACATATATATATGTACATATCCATATCCATATAATATAGAAAATTAAGTATATATGTATATGAATTCAGCCATTAGAAAAAGAAATTCTGCCATTTGTAACAGCATGGGTGAACCTAGAAGGCATTATGTTAAGTGAAGTAAGCCAGGCAGAAATACAAATACTGCATGATCTCACTTACATGGGCAATGTGAAAACATTGAACTCAAAGAAGCCGAGAATAGAATAGTGGTTGCCAGCGCTGGGGGTAAGGGGAAAGGAAAATGAGGAGATATTGGTCAAAAGGTACAAATATTCAGTTATAAGAGGAATAATTTCTGAAGGCTTAATGTACAGCATGACTTTGGTTACTAGAACTGTATTGTATACTTAAAATTTGCTAAGAGAGTAGATCTTAAGTGCTTTTGTTACAAAAATTAAATTAATTAATTGATGGTAATTATGTGAAATGATAGATCAGTTAGTTAATTTGTATACATACATTTAATCATCAAGTTGTACATCTTAAATATATACAATTTTTGTCAATTATACCTCAATAAACTGGAAAAAAGTAGCAAGAAAAATATGAAATATAAAATAATCTGTTTTGAAATTTTATTTTATGATATTATGACATTTCTCAGTAAAGGAGGAAACTGCTTCATTTAATATGCCATATAAAACTTTACATTGGGGTGATGTTTAACCACTAATTATTTAAAATGATTAAATGAGGAGAAGAGTATGACAAGTCATACATATATGAATAGTCTTATTCATTTAAGAAATGTATTTAATTTGAACTATAGTTTCTAATTTGACATTATGGAAATATAATGAACCCAAATTCTTCTTAGACTCTGCAGGCAAAAATTTATATGTAATTATTTTTATTCTACAATAAACTGTAGTAAACTATAATTTTCATTCAAGTTTGACAGACATAATCATTTCCATAAATGAAGTTAATCATCTCTAAACTGAGAGCTATTTTGGTTAACAGTTTAGAAGCTTAGAGATATCTGTTAGAATTTACATGTAAAATCTAAATATAAATGTTTTATTCTAGCTTTCTAAAATTTGTTTTGGTACTATTTTATTAAAAAATAAAGTAAATGTTACAGGAATTTGTGCCTAAAATAATCCTCTGGACTAGAGTTTGGAAACCAGATTTAGCTGCTAGGAAAAAAGGAAAAACTAGTCTCTTTTGCCAATTGAAATAGTAATGACTATTAAAAAACAAAAAGCTGATGTTTAAAAATTTCCCTTCTTAATAAACATTTGAAAATGCCCAAAATCAAACCTTAAAATTCTGAATGGATTATAAAAATGAAATTTTCATTTGTTATTACATATTGAGCATTGTTCCCAGAGATAGTTTGGTTATCTTTTAACTCCAAAAAAAAAATTTTTTTTTTCTTCAGGAATTCTTTCATTGTATACATTTTTCCATTTTCTTTTTGAAATATATCCTTTACATCTTTAGATGCATGAACAAAACTTTTTCTTAAAAAGTACACTTCTTTTATCAGTGTGAATATTGGAGCCCATGTATTTTCATGAGGTTAGTATTTTCCCAATCATATCTGATGATGTGTTATTATAAAGATCAAGTGTAATCATATATTTTGGTTTGATCTTAATTTTTCCTGCACTGCTACATTTCAGTCTAATGATATGTACAAGTGGTAATAAAATATTTTCTTTTAAAAAATGATTTAATGTTCTGGGATTTGTTACCAAACCAAGAGGGGGTTTATCGTCTGCCACCCCTAAATGACTAAAGAGTCTCTCATGCCAAAGTTTGTAGTGGTAAAGATCAGTGTTTATTCGAGTGCCAAGTCAAAGGAGCCTGTGGCAGCTAAAAGAGCTTCAAAACTTCAGACTCCCCAATAGTTTAGATTCACAAGCATTTATACAGCAGAAACATGAGGGGGATATCCTGGGATTTATGTGGGAAGCTGATTGGTTAGGGGTGAAGTCAACAGAACTCTTCCTGGTATCTTAACTGGTATTTTCCATGGTGCCTCTTAGTGTTCAGGGTATGTGTGCTTCAGAGCAGGTTTGCAGTTGCCGGTAGTCTGCAGAACTAACTAAAGATTGACATTATAGATGTTATCTTAAGCCATAAGACATTCAGTTAAGTAAAAAACATCCTGATCCTCAAATCAAGTTTCAGCCTAAGGAAAATATATGTTTAACTAACTTTATTCTTATTGTCACTTGTACTGGATTATCTGAGAAATGCAGCCTATTCGCTTGGTCAAGCAGTTTTTCTTTTGCTATATCCCGTTCCCCAAACTGAGCCCTGTTCTGATTGGGGTCAAGGAAACAGTAAAAGAAAGTAGGAGGTCTGTTCCCTGGTTTTACTATGGTTACTTCTGATGGAATCTAGTTCAGTGATTATTCTAACAGTGATAAGCAAAGTTGCCTTTTATTGTTTGCAAGACCTTTACAAACTTTTTTTTTGTCAGCTGACAGGAAGCAGAAGTCTGCTGCTACTGGGGTAGAGGCCAGAAAATCCTTTGCTCTCCAGAAACCGATCAGTTCAGAGCAGAGTTCAGCTGCCGTGACATCCTAGACCCTACACTGAAGAGAAAGAAGAAATTTCCACTGCTGGTGGAAGGACAGGAACACTGAAAAAGACGCACTCCGAGGCTGATAGACACAGGGCCTGCCTAAGAAAGAAACTGGACCAGCAGAGCTGAGAAAACCTATCTGCCTCAACACTAGCCCTAAACCAAATAACAAGCCACAGCTGCCTGCCAGTGGGAGAGGGAGAAAATGGCAGAGACCCCTATGTGGCGCAGGTGGCAGAGCCTAGGTAGAGGTGAGGATAGAGCAAGAACACTGCAGAATGTGCTCTGGCACTGCAGCCCTCACAATGAGCACAAGGTGGCTTCAGTCCAATACCAGAAGATTTTGAAGCCTGTGGGTCACCCATAGTGACTAAATCCACAATAATTCAAGCCCAGCTTAACAACAGACTGAATTGACATAAAAATTAAAATCTGCTCTTTGAAAAACACTTTTAAGAAAATGAAAAGATAAACCAGAGTTTGGAATAAAATATTTTCTAAACACAAATCTGATAAAGAACTTGTTTACAGAATATATAAAGAATTATTAGAGCACAACAGTGAAAAGACAAACAACCCAATAAAAATAAAATGGGACTTCAATTTGAACACTTAATCAAAAAAGATTACAAATGTTCAATAAGCAAACAAAAAGGTATATGACATCAGCAGAGAAATTAGAATTTCCACTACAGCAAAGTACTATATATACCTTCACTAAAGTGGCTAATATTAACAAGTGTTGGTGAGGATTTGAAGCAGTTGGAACTCATGCATTGCTGGTGAAACTGTGAAATAGTATAGCTAATTTTGGAAAAGTCTGGCATTTTCTTAAAATTTTAAATATACAAATAGTGTGCAAGCTACCATTACATTATGTAGGTATTTAACTATCAATATCAAAACATATATTCATACAAAAAGTTGTATGCAAATATTCAGAGCAAGTTTTTCCTTAATAGCCAAAACATGAAACAAACCAAATATTGATAGACTAGTGATTGGGTAAACAGATTGTGGTACATTCATACAATAGAATACTAATCGACGCAAAAAAGAGAAAATACAATACATCCAGTAACATAAATGAGTCTTGAGAGCATTATGCTAAAGTTGAAGCAGTGGGACACAAAAAGATTGCATATTATATGATTCCAATCACAGGACATTCTAGAAAAGGTAAACTACAATGTCAGAAATGTCAGTGGTTAATGCAGAGGAGGGAATCATCTGCAAAGGGACACAGTAGAACCTCTTTGGGATGATGGAAATTTCCTAATCTTGATTGTGGTAGTAGTTTCTATGATAGTGTGCATTTGTCAAAATATATTAAATGGATTTAACTTTAAATTGAAGGATTTTCTTGAGTGTAAATTATACTTTTTTTAAAGGTAGTAGAAAGATTCAATTGAACATTTGATGAATAAAAAAGTAAGAAAAGACTATTATAGATAAAAGTTTCTTGACAAAGCAAAAGGAGATGTGAAAAAAAATTCGAAAGATGGATTGACCTTGGATAGGAAGAAAAGCAGCCTTTCTCTTGTGACCATGAGAAAGAGGACAGGGTGAGATGATATAGTGCACATACAGACACATGTGTCAGTTTGGTAGCAGCTGTGAAAATCCCAGGTTCAGAATAATATGCTCTTTTCCCCCATAGTATCACATCCATGCTGCTGATGGAAATATTCTTACATTGGAATTACTATTGTTGTAGTTTGGTGGATCACTATGCAAAGTTTGTATAATCAGAAAGTCATGATAGTCTCTACCACGAGGGCTCGTGGTTAGGTGTATCAGATAGGTTTAGTTACAATAAGCAGAAGACATTTTGAATGAGTAGTAGAGTAAAACAGGAAATTTATGGCTTACAAACTACTGAAAGAACTAGGAAAACGAGATCAGGAAATATGCTTTGAGAAAATTCAGAAGGAAAGAAATCACATAGGAGCCACCACCAATAATCGTGGCTGACTCTAACACCAAACTAGTGACTCTCGGGAGAAATTTGGAAACTGCTGGCACTTTTGTTATCTGTCAGCCTGCACATTCCTGCCTACAGCTGCTGCCAGGGAATTATGGTTTCTCTATCAGTTCCCAAGAGTGTCTCCCATTTGTGAAATCTAATTGGAACCCTGCTGGTAGAGTCTAGTTTCCAATCTCTCATCTTCAGCAGGACAGGGAAGTGTCCAGTGACTAGAAAAATAAAGATGGTACCAAGGTTTAAACATCTGTGATCTAGTTCTTAACTGTGCAGATCAAGAAATTTTATCTTTCCAGTTTCCTAGAGTTGACTGGATTTGGATGCTTAACTCAGAATATTTAGAATCATCAGAGTTTTAAACTAGGATGTCCTAAGCCATAGTAATGGAAAAAAGGCTTCCTTTTTGTTGGACGGTCACCATGTTTCAGGCTCTGGGCTAAGCAACCTATATGCATTATCTTATTTAATTCTCACATTAACCCTAAGAGCTAAGCATTATCATACCCATTTAGTGGTGAAGATGGCCAGGCTTGAGAACTTAGGAAGCTTGCCAAAGTTCTTTTGAGGGATGAACTTGAAATTGAGCAAAACTCTCAATAATAATTACATTCTACTACCTTCAAATATGTATTCCCACATGATTCATACATTATGAGTAATTTGTTAGTTCTCTATATAAGCCAAAATTGTATGTCAGCCTGGAATCAGAACAGAGGGAATGGAATAATTCCAATTCGGGGGCATGCATCTAGCTCTATAATCACTAATAACAACAATGGCTGACATTCACATCTCACACATGCTAACCACTCTTCTATGTACTTTACATTTTTAGCTCAGTTAATCCTTTTGAGGCAGGTACCACTAGTGTACTTTAAAGATAAGAAAGCTGATGCACATGGAAATTAAATCATTTGCCACAGGTCACATAACAAGCGAATGCTGGAGCTGGATTTAAACACCAGGCAGTCTGGCTCCAGATGCCTTTCAAATCTGGCTTTAAAATTCTTTGTCTCATGCTAATTTAAGTTTCTGAATTCTGCTTAATATCAAGCTATACTTCTAATTTCCTCATGAAATTATTTCCAAAGAGAGGCTACCAAAAAGCAAGCAAACAAACAAACAAACAAAAACCCTAAGAGAATTTGTGGCTAGCAAATCTACTCTTAAAGGGAAATTATAACAGAAGGTTTAGAACTTCAGAAAGGAATGGTAAAGGTAGCAAATGTAACAGATTATACCACTTTTCATGTGTTTGGTAAGTAACACTTGATTGTTGAAACAAAAAATTATAATACCACCTAATATAGTGCCCAAGATATATACTTCAGACAATTGTAATTAAAAAGTGGGAAGAGTAAAAAAGGCCTAAATGGAAGTAGACTTCTACCTCCACTCAATATGGCAAAAAATAGATACCAGCAGACTTTATATTGTAAGGCTTGGAGCAACCAGTGAGAAAGCTATACAAGGAGATAAAATAGCAGATTTACACCTTAAATCAACAATTTCAAAGACTTTTTTAAAATTCTAAATCATCCACACCAGTTTAAAAACAGAGAGTGGCAGAGGAGATTTTTAAAAATGATCCAAAAAAAATGCTGTCTACAAGAAACTTACTTCAAATATGACACAATGGATAGCTAGGTTGAAAGTAAAAAAGGGTGGAAAAAGATGTACTAAGCAAATATGAACCAAAAAAAAAAAGATATTGATATCAGATAAAGTAGACTTCATAGCAAAGAAAATTATTAGAGACAAAGAGGTATAATAATGATGAAAGAATCAATCTGCCAGCAAGACAAAGGAAAACCTTTGTTTGTCATGAAAAATAGCTAAAACTCATCAGAATGGCTCATACTATTAATTAGATGTAGAAGATATTAATGCAGGAAGGCACTTGAGTAACTTTCAGTGTGAGCATAACAGTGCGGTATTATTCTAAGTCTAAATAAATGAATAACCCCCACTTCCAATGTAGAGTTTTTAAAGCCTCCACAGATTTATAATGATGAATAATTTAAGACAGTGGTTCTCAAACTTTACATACAACTGTACCATCTGTAGGGCTTGTCAAAACATGGATTGCTCAGCCCCAGCCCCAGAATCTCTGATTCAGTAGACCAGGATAGGTCTTGAGAATTTGAATCTCAAGCAACTTACCAATTGAGAACCATTGCCTTGCCACATCACCACATCACCAGACTGTCACTGGAAAATAACTTTAATTTAAGTTTTAATTCATCATTGGACATTGGAAAGTATTCTATATCTCAACTATGTCAATCTTTTTTTTTTTTTTTTTTTTTTTACACAATGCTGCCTTCAAATAGGCTATTTCACATATTATTTTAACAAGTATGCTTTAACAGCTATTGGGCATATCCAAATAAATTAAGCCAAACACAGAGGCAAATACAAAAAGAATAACTTTTTTAAAAGAAATCAATTACAGTCTAACTATATATACTTGAAACAATAATATTACCAAAAAACTGATAGTTAAAAGGAAAGTTAGAAAATAGTGTCCAAAGTGGAAATGAGATTGACATGTCTTTGGACAATGGGCAGTGAGATAGTTGGCAACATATAACGAAGCTTCAGACTAAATAAGGTCTATAATATAAGTTCCAAAAATTTCTTTAAACCAAATTACCACACATGGTATATCCAGCTTTTTTGTTAATAACTTAACTACATCGAGCAATTATGAAAGAAGTTAGTGTTATCATCACGCCTATAAAAACAGAAACTATAGTCAAAAATGAAACAAAAATATGTTTTTCATATGTATACAAGTTTTAGAAATCATTTTAATGTTGAGATTTTCAAGCAATATCACACATGTATAAAAAATTGTCAAAGACAAATTTTAAGTGGAGAGAACATTAAATAGAACAAAAACTGAAAGTAATGACTCTCTTTTTAACTGCATTCATGTTAGTTGGCCTTTCTCTAGTTTGAATTACTACATTATTTCAGCACATTCCTCCCAAACTTTCACATTTCTACTTGAATTTTTATTTTGACAGGCAATTTTCTTGTATCATATTGCTTTTATTTTATATGCAGCAAGCCCAACAAAACTTATTTTTTTAACATAGTAATAATTTTGCAGCGTATAGACAGAAAACATAGGACTGCAAATTTTAACTTTCAATTCTCAGTGACTCCCCCTGTCTGATCTTAGATAAACCAATATGAGTTAAAAGTATATATTTACTCATATGTAGACATGAAGTACAAGGCATGCTCAGATTCAATTTCAGACAATGACTTCTATGCCAGAGAACAGATAGTTCTTGAAAGAAAATCTATTATCCAATTTCCTTTTACTGTTTATAGGATTAAACCTGTAACATTCTAGGATTCTAACACAGTCTTTATGCCATCTCTGATTTGTCTCTGTAACTAGTTAGTATCATAATATTATGAATTTTTTTGAAAGAGAAAGGATCTCTAGTGTCACCTTTCTCATGTTTAATTTTATAAGTGTGTTTTTATTCTCTTTTCAAAAATTTGAATTTCTGTCTAAGAATTTAGCAACATCTGATAAAGGAATAAAAAATTGCAACAAATAAATACTTCCCAGTGCTTTTTCTTCCATATATTATTGAGTAACAAGTGTTATGTGGTTTTCTGGTGACTACACTAAGATTTATTCTCAAAAGACCCGGATTTTAGGTATCTGTAAGTTACCAAATATTTAAACAGCCTTGGGAAAACTGTTGATCCATTCAAAAAAATAATTATCACGTGTCTGAGTGCTAGTGCTAGAATAGTAGTATTGGGAATATTACGAGAGACAAAATCTGCCTTGAGTTGCTTACTGCTTGGTAAGCAACACAAATGAAAATACCAGATTGTAAAAACTGTAAATACCAGATAAAGCTAATTATAGGATCTGTAAGTATCTCAGGCAGGATCACTGAGTCTTGGTTAATCATGGGAAGCTTCCAAAGAAATTGATCTATAACTTCACATGCAAAGGCAAACTGTGTCTCAGATCGGGCTGCCTGGAAACAGGCTTTGTGGAAAAGAGTTACATGAGAAGAAAGACTGGTGAGTACCTCCAAAGAGAAAATTTGGAAGAAGCACCAGTGTTTATCTACTAGTAGAGTATGTGCACTGGAGTTGTAAATGAGAAAAGAGTAAGGGCATGACAGGCAAATAGAATAGAAGTCTCCTGCAGAGAGAGGGTGAACATATTTGTTCAGAGATGTGCAAGTGCTTTAGTGTAAAGGGAACATAAAATATAAAAGATGGTTATGAATTTAGAAGAGTTAGATTGAAAAGAACTTGAAGTATCTCATATGCCATGGAATTCATCCTTAGGGCATGGGTAGTGGACGGTTCTAAGCAGCGAGAAATGATAAGCAATGTTGGCACTGAAGTAAATAAGGGGAAAGACTAAAAGTAGAGTGGCAAATCAGGAAATGGTTATAATGGGTTATGGAAGAGAAAATGGTGTCCTAATCTAAAGACACTGCTAAAAGGAATGGAAAAGAGTAGAAAGACTTGAAAGGTAGGAGGGAAAAGTGATAGGCTTGGTGATCGGTTAGATGTGAAGGCAGGGCGGAGAAAGCCAAGGGTGACTTCTTAGTTTCTGACTTTGTTAATTGGATTAACAATGACAGATGACATCGACAGAGATGAAAATCCAGTAGGAAACGTTTATGGAATATCCAGATGAAGATGTTCAGTGAAGAGTTGAAAATGCCAATATTTATACTAAGGAGAATGACACAGGGGTGAGCAATATATCAACAAAATGGAAACAGTTAGAAGAGATGATCACAATTTAGGAATCATGTAGAAAGCGAAAAAGAAGGTGATACTGTCATTTAAAGTTGAGCTAAATAAAAAGGATGTGAAGGAGATTGTAAAGAAATGATTGATTTCTCAATTAATAAAAGGACCTGTAAGAAGTGTGATGCTCAATTTGAGATGCAAGTAAAGTTTTCAATAAGTAAATTATTTTGAAAAAGAAATCACTAGACAAACATTAGACATTATTATGTTATTTAAGTGGTTATTTAATTTATATACTTCTCTTACCATTCTTTCTTTGTCTCTTTTACTTTTCTTTTTTCTGCCAAAACTTTAATCTCCGGTGTATCTCAAGATTTAGTCCAGGTTCATTTTTCTTTTTCCTCAGTCCCATTTCTTGGCATATCTCGTCTATTCTCAAGATTTTAACTGCCATCTATATGTGCAGAAGTTTGAAATCTGCATTTTTCCAGCTCTGACTTATTTTCTGAGTCATATCCTGAGCTGCCTGAAGAATACAGCCAAAAATTCAAATTTACTTTGGATCTTCCCCAACACTTTTTGTCCCATATTCTTGAACACAGTTAGGAGCACCGTAGTCTATGCAGTTATCTAATCCAGAAACCTTTACCTCACTGCGTAGCCAACCAGTCACCATCTCCTCATGATTGTATCTCTTCACAATCTAGCCTCTTAGCCATGACCTCATCAGTTCGTTCTGGACTATTGCATTATCCACTTAATTTTTCCCTCTTTAAACTCATCCTCCACCCTGCAGCCAGGATAATCTAACAAGCAAATCACCCTATACAACTGCTTAAAATCTACTCTGACTCCCCTTTCTAAAAGATATTTAGCATATTACACAGCAAGATATTAAACATATTATACAAAGTCTTTAGAACCCTCTTCCTACCTCTCTGGTTTCTGCTCTCACAAGCCCTTTCCTCTGCAAACTCAGATTATTAGAATAATCTCAGATTATTCCTTGCATAAAACTTGCAAGTCACGTCTCTTTGCATTCATGAGTATTATTCCTTTTGCTTGTAATTCTCTTCTGAATTTTTCTTTAACTAAAACTAGAATACTTCAAAGCTCCTCCTGAGACACCTTTCCCTTAGAGAGCATTCTCTGAACTCACATCTTACTTTAAATTCTGAACCCCTTCTTTGAACTTCTCTAATGCTCTATATTAGCACTTCACAGACTTTATTGACCCATATGCATTTATAGGTCTATCTATCCTGCTAGACTGTCAGCTCCTCAAAGGTAGGTATAATGTCTAAATCATGCTTACAGCTTTCATGGAGTTCCTGGAAAGGGTAAATGTTTCAGTCATACGTGTTAAACTGAATCGAATAAAATAACAATACCAGTGCAGTAACTACTCTTGCTGTTCCTCCTTCACCATTTCTAATTGTCCCTTAAATTAACTCTTCACGTTTAATTCCTGTAACAGATGAATGAGACCAGGAAAAGAGATTGGTGAAAGGTAAGAATTAAATTTAAGTTTACTAGGACCTTCTGCTCTGGACTTTCTTTTTTACGTAAAGCTTATCAGCCCATTGTTATACACTTGCTTTCTTAAGCAGCAAGATTAATTGAATGATGAAGACTAATGGATCATGCCAGGATGGCTCATTCTGTCTCCATCAGAGAGATGCTGAAATCTGACAGTTGTGCTAAGAACTTACAGTGAGAAGGCCTGTTTACTATTCCTGGCTCTGACCCCAGCTCATTGAAAGTCTCTGAGCAATTTCCTTAACCGTCTGCATTTCCTCTACTATAAAAGATGCCTATGAGTATTTGGCCTCAGACTCATGGGAATCCTTATTTAAAAGGCAGTACAGAAATGTCCTTATCCTCGCATATTTGAAAGTAAGGGACTTGCATACAACAAAGAGAAAGTTACTCTCCCAAGAGATTAAAACTAAAGAAGAATGAAAACTCTAAGTCAGGTTAGGTGATAAATTGTAAAGTTTATTCAGTTTTTCAGTATTATTAATGTATATTGGCCTAAACCAGGGTAGATCAGTTCAAAACAAGAAGGCTCTATTTTCCACTCATTTAAGGCAGGTCAGCCTGTGTGGCCACCCTACAAGCTAACAAAATATGTTTTTGTACAGCAGTATGTATCCTGCTTTTATGTTTATACAGTCATGTACAGTAAACTTGCTTAAAATGATTTCCCCCAAAAATGACGTTATTGAAATTTACTCCTTCTTATACACTTTTAACTACATAGACAGTTGAATACATAAAATATACTTTGACAAGACATAGGGAAAGATCAGGACAGAGTGATGAGGGTTTGGAATATGGAACTTTAGGGAATTTTTAAAAATTATTTTTATGACATGAATGGTAAAATGTAAGAAAGTATACCACACAACTTCTTAGATAAATTTTATAAAACTCCCATATTTATGGGATTTGGAAGGGTTTTTTTGTTGTTATCAAAGGAGAAAATAAATGAGTGATTAAGCTGATATTTGTTACAAAATGCAAAGGTTGTGATGGAAAGCTTAAATCATGTATTTTCTGTATGCTAATCCAGGTACAAATTCAGTATACCCTCTAACTTTATAGCGATATAAGAATTAAGTATTTGCATATTGTTTACAAATATTCTTGCAGATTAAGGGCAGCTAATCAACTCCAGTAACCTCTGCATTATATCATCACATGAATGCAAGTATGACTAGAAGATATGACATGATTAAGATCCTTTATTGTGTTTCAATAAATAAATAAATAAATAAATAAATAAAACTAAAGTAATAAAGTCAGTTTTTTGTTGTTGTTGTTGTTGTTGTTTTACTAACACAGGGGTGATCAAAATAAATAATTTAAGTGATAAAATAAAATAACACAAAGAAGGATAAATAGTAGTTTAATTTTTATTGAGTTTTCTGGAATAGGTGGAATAGGATTAAGTGTTATGTTTTTCATCCTTAGTAGAGGAGAACATTCTAAATAATAGGAACAGCAATAGCAATTTTTAATCATAGAATTACATTCATAAACAATAAAAAAGCCAACAGATGTACAGAATTCATATTTATTAATCATGACTATCTTTTTTTGAGGCTAACTACGAAGTTTTTCGTTCATTTTGGCAAAGTTTTTAAAACAACCTAACATACTGTAAACTGATAAGTTTTCAAAGATATGAAAGAGGCAAAGCTAGTTAATTCATCTGAATGACTCAATAAAAGTTATTTTATAAATGTCATATATTTCATATGGAGATGAAAAGAAATGGCCCATTATGAGAGTATTTAGAAGATAAAATTGACAAAAAGTATTGGTAGATTCGAGATTAGACGTAAGTGTTAAAGGAGAAGGAGGTATGAAGAATGTCTTCCAGACTCTTGGGTTAGCCATGAGCAGCTGGTTGGCTGGTGGTTCATGAACTTGAGGAGAGGGGACATGAAGAGAACCATATTCAGTGGGAAAAGAGGGAGGGAGACATAAGTTCAGCTTGGAAAGTGTAAATTTTAATGTATCTTCGGACATCCAGGAATTTATGTCAAGCTAGCATTTGAAAATATAGGTTGCAACTCAGAGGAATGCTCAAGGCCAAAGTTGTAAATGTGAGTGTCAGATGCATAAGGACAGCAATTGAAGATATAAAGGCTGGATTGCCCTAGGAAGAGAGGGAAAAAGAGGACGGTCCAGTAGTAAACTTTGAGGACCTTGAAAATTGACCCTCGTTTAAGAAGAGTAAATCCAGTACAGAGACCAAGATAGAGCAGTCAGAAAGGTGGGGGAGACCCAGAAAAAAATATAGTATTACAGAAACCAAAGGAAGAAAGTATTTCAAGAAGGATGAGTAGCATCTAATGTTGAGATAACACATAAGAGAAGGAATGAAAAACACTTCACTGCATTTAGCAACTTGAATATCATGGGAGCTTAGCCATTTGGCAGATTCTTTGGTAGACTGATGAGAATTGGAATAGACTAAAGAATGAGAGAGAAGTGAAGAAACGAAAACGGGTCACGTGAGCAAATCTTCCAAGGGGTTTGCTGTGAATAGAAGGGAGACATAAGGACAGAGGTGGAGGAGGATATGGGCAAGGGAGGGTTGTTTTAAGATAGAAAAGACTTCCTTAACTTTAGTGAGCCCGCTGAAATCCACCTCTGTATCACATCTGCATATTCAGGCTTTCACCTTAACAACTGCTAGTCCTACATCTTTCTATACACTGCTGCCCTGTCAGGGTTAGCTTTGGAAAATCGTTAAATGGTAAAGTCCACATGGTAACGAAATAACTAATGTTATTCATGTTTTTAAAAAATAAAAACTATATGTGTAGTCTAATAGTTTAATCTTTTATAAATTGCTTCTAATCTAACATATTTGTTTTATCTGTCAGAAAGTCCTTTCCTCTACTATTGAATATTTTTACCACAGTTATTTAAAGATCCAGATCCTCTTAGGCCTTTCCTTGTTCCCATATCAGGCTGTTTTGTTTACATTACTAGGATAGTATTTATCAAGATCCATCTTTATGAGAAATATTTGTGGGGGGGGGGTATGTCGGGGGTGGAGGGATTAAGGGTGGGGTGGGAGGGTGTGCAAAGCAACAACTGTGTCTAATTGGAGAAGATTATGTGCGAAAAATCGGGGGGTTCACAGTTACACAAAACTGGAGGATTGGGGGTAATACTTTGTTCACCCACCCATTTCAGTCACTGCTTACTGAGCACTGATTGGATTGTTAAGGATTTTCCAGTTGCAAGTGGTCAAAACTCATGAGTTAGCTAGGAAAACTTCTTTGTAAGACTGCATAGTTATTTTATATAATCAAAGATATCTAGAGACAATGAAATTTTGTCTTAAAATTAGCAAAAATTTTTTAAAATGAGAATACTTATTTCTGATGAGAGTGTGGTTAAACAGGTATTCTCATGCACTATTTTAAGGTCATAAATTGATACAACTTTTTTGGAAAAACATTTTGTTTCAAGTATCAAGAGCTTCAAAATATTGATTTATTTTGATGCAGTCATTCTACAGAAATTAATTTGTATTTAGGTAAACAGCTGAAACAGAATTTAAAAGTTCATGTCACAAATTATGCACATACAAACACATCCTAAAATTTTAGAAACAAAATAAATGGCCCATAATAGGTAAAAAATAGTTATGATTTAGCTTTAAATAAGAATACATGTACAAATTATTTTCTCCTTCTGTTTTAGTGAGGAAGAAACTGAGACTTATTCTGTTCAGTACTTAACTCAGCATTTCTATTCACCAGAATATTTATAGCTTTCTGTTACAGCATTTAATCAGAAATATGAAAATCTCTGTCCTCAAATAAATCACATTATTATAGTGAGGGTCAGACAGTAAACAAAACAAAATACCTACACTTTGCCATGTTCTTTATTAGGCAATTTCATACTCAATTTTACTTATACTCAGAATAACATTGGAAAGTGGAAACTGAGCCTCATAGTGAATAAGTAATTTGTCCAAAATCACACAGCCAAGAAGTAGCAGGGCTCGGAATAAAACCTCCATTTATCTGATTTTAAGGCTAACATTTTTTTTCAGTCAGATTTGTGAATATTAGGCCATTTTGCAGTTCTCTCTTTGGTAAAACTCACCTTGGGATACCAATCCAGCCCACAGTTGCTCCAGAACTGATTGTTTTAATTAATGATTTTTAGAGGAAGGGAGAATTTTATTTTATACTTTTGATTCTGTCTCTAAAGGTGTAAAATTGACCTTAAGGCCTCAGCCCAGGGATAGATATGCCAACCTTTGGAAAAGTTGCCTTGGAATGAAATAAAACAGTTCTCTAACAGGGCAGTAGAGCTGCAACCTAATGAGAACATTTATATAAGCTTTTGGAGTGAACTCAGTGCTCACTGGAAATCTACTGTATTCATTTTTTGCTTTTAATGCACACTAATAACTCAGAGATCCCCCTAGGAGAGCGTGAGCATAGGATGTAAAATAAATAATATGGAATTAGTTTCTCTGGATTAACTCCTGATTGTCACAGCTAACAAATTTTTGATCCTGAGAATTATTTGTCAAAGGTAAATTTGGCAGAAACAAATAAAAATATGCCATCATTCAAAAATTAATGATGTAAACAGTTAGATTTACCCCAGCCTCACTAGGCTAACTTGCCAGTTTATGGCTGGAGCCAATCATAATAAGCAAAGCTGCGCTCATGCCAATATGTTGGGTATAAAGCTGAAGCTATTACAAGGTTTCCATTCTATAATTTTGTATTAGCTTGCTCTACTCTTTTCCCCATGTAAACAAATGAACTTTTTTTACATATGAGGTGTATTAAGTTCAGTGATTGAATAGGATAAGCACTCAGCTTAGACTGTATGGCTGTTTATGTTGTGAATATAGAAAAGTTAAAGACATGTGTGCTCTTTTGACAGGTCGTGATTAAATTTTTCATCTAAAAGAAGGTTTAAGTGACAATATAACCTAAGATTTTGGCCTTACCTTTTCAACAGCTCTCAAGAGAAAGGCTCATTCCAAATTCTCCCATGTTAAGTGTAGACAGAAATTTCAAGAGAGGATATCAGCTTCTTCAAATTCTGTTTCTCCAAGTAATTTTGTCTCGGGAGGAT
Source organism: Cynocephalus volans (assembly GCF_027409185.1). Classification (NCBI taxonomy): domain Eukaryota; kingdom Metazoa; phylum Chordata; class Mammalia; order Dermoptera; family Cynocephalidae; genus Cynocephalus; species Cynocephalus volans. Next base: position 31,462,756 of record NC_084474.1, on the reverse strand, counting down.
TACTACTGGTCTAGAATCTGACCCTCAGCTATAAAGATTTCATCTTTTTTCCAAATAAGACATCACAGCTCAGGTGATCAGATTTATATACCATTCTAACAGTAAACTAATGAAATGACAGAATTTTAATTTCCTCATTTATGATACCATAGTAAAGATCAGGACATTTATTTCCATAATGAAAGATATTTCTTCCCAGCATCAGTTAAATGCCTAGGAAACAAAATAAGTAAACTTAAGGCTGCTTATTAAATATGGAATTTACACAAATGAGTTAAATGCTCTTTGAGGAGAGCTCTGTTCTCGTTAGGGTAAAGTCTATAGAATAACCTTTGATACACCATAGAGTACAACATTTTCATTTAAATTTTTTTAGGTAAAGATTTATTATTATTATTATTATTTTTGAAACATAGTTGATTGTACATATCTGTGGAGTACAGAGTTGAATATCAATATATGCATGTAATATGTGATGCTCAAGTCAGCATAAATAGCGTATTCAACATTATACAATATAAATAAAAATTCATCTGTTTTCCAGATAGTGCCTCATGGTTCCAAGGAAAATGTTTCATTATTAGTGTTAGAATAGCTCTTAAATTCAGCCAAGAAAAATTGTATGCATATTAATTAAACTCATGTGACCAGAAAATATTTACAACTTGACTCATTTAAATTCAGTTCAACAAATATTTATTAAACAGCTACTATATACCAGCCATTGTGCTAGCCACCAGACTGTGAAAGCACAAAGATGAATCTATTATCCCTGCCATGAAAAAGTGACTAGCAATGGGAACAAATTCAAAGTTAAAAGAGCCACGCATTTCTCTATACTATCTCATTATCATTAGAAAAAAATAAGTACTTTCAAATGTTTTTGCTGTAAGCTGTATGAGAGAAAAAAATTCAAAAATAAAAGCTTCCAAATGGAATTAATCATGCATTTTACAAAATATTTATTTTTCCAAACAAACCTAAATTAGAGAATAAAAAATAAAATATAGAGTGGAAAAATCATAGCATTAAATTATTATTGGGACTCAAACTGAAATATAAAATTTCATAAATTTAATATAAGTTAAAAAATATATGTAAATATTGAACAAGTATTATGTCTGTAATTTCAATCACTTTTTTCTAAATATTTCAAAAGTAAGTATATTCTATACATTAAGAGCAAATAGAATAAAAAGTTTGTTTTCAGTGTGAACATTTGGGGGGTTATATGGAGCATTAAAAAACTGGTGGGAGGTATGGACCACATATGCATTAAATACTGCATGCCATTTTTCATGGGCTCCCCCAGGTCTCTCCATAAACCTCTACTATCTAACGTTCACCTTGCTGTAAGATTATGATGCTTGATACCTGCTGGCACACACTTCCGGTGTCCTTGTTTCGGTATTCCCCATTGGCATCTTTATCTCATTATTGGGGCACACTGCTGTCTCTTGTGGTCCTGCCTTATGCCATCTACTTGCCTACTTGTTGTCTGCCCCCATTTATCTCAATCCCATGCTCTTACATCACTCCTCTACCCTTCGGAGTTACTGTCTACCCAAACCACTTTGATGTTTCCCACTATGGTTCATGTTTCTATCCCCACAGAATTGCAAGATAATACAATGATTATACATTTGTACTTGGGAGATAGCAATGTTTACAGTGAAAGGCTGATTGGACCAGGGACAAACTGGAGACAAGGAAACTAATTAGAACTCTATTTCCACTATCAAAGTGATTAATAATTAGAGCTTTAACTAGGGCCAGTTTGGACTCAGAGTTTTTTGACTCTTTCCTCCTGCCATAATACTGGACATTATAATACTGCTGTCCACTAGGCTTCCTTTCCTGATTTACAACTCTTCCATTGTACCTTTTGAAGTATCAGATCCTGGGTCTTATTATGGTACAATTGCAAAGACTGAGTTTACTTTCCATAATTTCTGTCAAAATTTTCCATCTTCCTATAATTTTCTCTCAACTTTGGCTTCATCTCCTTTCTTTCTAGTCCAATTTAAATTATCTTGAAAAGGACTGATTGCCAATTGCTTATAATGGCTGTGGTGAAATAAACAACAGTAAATTTGCTTATACTAGAATTGAGCATAAAGAGAACTTCTGAACTTCTTTTTATTTACTCTAAATAGAAATTTTCCAGTTTTAAGATATAATACATATGAGAGTACTTCAAAAAGTTCATGGAAAATTAGTGTTAACTTTTAATTCTATTTTTCCACAAACTTTTTGAAGTACCCTTGTATGTAGTTGACTACGGTGGCTTTTGTTTTATCTCCCCAGAATGCCCTGTCATTTGCCTCTTCAGGAAACAATAACCTCTTTCTTTTGGAGAAGTCCTCCCTGTTCCATGAGGTTTAAATGGAGCTGCCAATCACAGTACCATGTCCTCCATTCCCCAGCAGTCATGGAAATGGGCAGATTACCTAGATCTGGCCAATCAGGGTATCCTAACTCAGAAATGGCCATTGACCCAAGTCTATCCAACTAGTGATCACCCCTGAACTTTTCTGTTAGAGAGAGTAGGAAAGGCTCTCTTTATCTTGAGGCCAATATACTGAAAAGAATAAGCCTGGAGTTGCTTGCTGACATTTTACCCAGCTACAGGATAATTAAAGGGAATTAGGGCAACTTATAGGGAGCTTCATAAACAGGTAAACATAGGAGATGGATGGAAAGAGTGGTTAAAAGCATCCTTTGAGCCTCTAGATTTGGTGCTGGAATAAACATAAGATTTAGAGTAAAATGTCTGGGTTTAAATTTGATTTTAGTAGAATTCAGCAAATATCTGTGTGCCAAGAAATATTATATATTTGTGTGAGGAAGACTGCAATTAAATTGGCTCCAAGAGTCTGGTGCCTGCATGCTCCCAAAGCAGGCACATTTTCTTTCCAAGTTTCAAGCCAAGACACAAACTTAAGTGAAGGTTCATGAGCCATCCTTCTGAGAAGAATACTATAAACTCACACAGTCCCTGTTTGGGACACCAACCACTCCTATATTCACTAATCCCACAACCATGGATTCCAGTAGGCTCCTGGATTTGGAAGAAGTTCGTATCCTCCTAGTGCATGTTCATTTTGCATTGCCCACAATTCACAGAAAGATGTCTAAACAGAAAGCTTCATCACCATCCTGAAAGAACACTTTTCCTATCAGTGCCACAATCCTTTCACCTTTTACCCTAGATTTCTCTTCTCCACCAAAAATATCCCAATTTAATAGCACCGATGGTTTCTATTCCATGCTACTTTCCCAGGAGCCCTAAAACACTGGCAGCTAGTCAAAACCCAAGCAAAATATAGGTCATTCATAATTATTTTTGGAAGATGAGTAGGGTTAGGGGCAAACGCCATATGGTAAGCACATTTTTTGGCACAAGGCCTATACAAATGCATCTAGATGGAAGGTGCCACCTGACCCTCTTTGCATTACATGTATAATCCAACAAGTGAGAAGCAAGAGAATGGCTCTCCAGGCTTTTTTGCTGTGATCAGGGACATTCTGACATAGTTTTCTAACTTCCAAAACCTCCATTCAAGGGAATCTGCTAGATATTTCAACTCCTCCTTTTGTTCTCAGTCCACAGAGGCCCTACTCTTCACTGTGAATACAGCTAGCCTTTCCGGGAGGTCAAATTGAGGGAACCTCTGTAAAACATCCTATGAGTCTGTGGCTGGCCTGTTGCTTATCCCACTGGGAAGGGCCAGGCCCACAGACACAGTTGTGCTAACAGGCTTTCTGTCTCAAGCATGAAGCCAACTGTATTAGAAGAATTCATCAGCCTGGGGAATCTGACTCCACCCAGTTTATAAAACAAGTTCTGTACTGTCAGAGTGTTCTTAACGACATCCTCTCGAGTCAGAGACCCACCCTAGGCAACCTAAGACAAAGGGCATGGTTCTCCTTATTAACACCCAGAGTATCTCACCAGGTTTTGTCCTGAATCTAAGGCTGTCTACTTGCCATAGAACCTGCCATTTTGCTTGTCTTGTTTTAGACTCTGGGGCCATGTACATTATGCCTTTCCTTAGCACGGACACATTGCTTTATCTTTTTGGCTTCCCTTATGTTCATACCAAAGAGGTTGACATCACTCTATTCCCATGCCCCAGCCACGTAAAGACCACTGGATCACGTATTTTCCCCAAAGAACAGAAATACATATATTTACATAATCCTGTTTAACATTTCCAAGAATATCTCAACCATAATTGACCTGAATGAGGATTTGAAAAAAAGATTTTCTACCACTGACTTCTTGTAGTCAATGACTCTCTGTCCATATTCCTTTGTATGAAAAATAAATACACAAAACAAACTTCACAGGATTAGAATTGGAACTGGTAAAACAGGCCTGGAAAATGCAAATGCCACCAGTTTCCAGAGATGGCATATCATTATTGCTCATTCCGTTCTCATATCCAAAAATCAAAAAAAAAAAAAAGTGAAAATTATGTCACACTGACAGAGGAAAACATCTCTATCCCTCCAACCTCATGTGGGGGGTGAGTCAATTGATATATTTAAACATAAAAATACTCCTAATATTAAGAATAAATATTCTGGTCAACCTGTGTATGCATATATCTAAGACCACTCATACCATACGTAGGCAAATAAACACACACAGAGAAAAAGAATTGAGTCTGGAGTCACTCATAATCAGTATTGTTTTTCTTTCATCTAAGTCTTGCATGTGAATTAAGTCAGAGCTCAGTGGTTTTGGAGACACATATATAACCAGCAACCAATCAGTGAATGTGAACATGTCATTGGAGGAGGGAGTAGAAAATTTAATTAGGTGTTCTAGGCAAATCAAGCCACCCACGAGTGTGTTTTCTGGAAATGGTGATGGTATTTTTACTGGCATGGCATAGCTACATGATGTTATTTTCCTAAGTTAATATATTTTTATGAAAAAAGTTTGACCGAAGTAGTTGGCAAAATTCAGATTTTATTTTTTAGTTGAAGGGGTGGTTTAGAAGAGGCATATCTTTGGGGGTGTAAGAATGGCTGTGGGTTCTTAAATTGGTTAAAATGGCACTAGTAGAGTAGAACTAAGAATGCTTAGGTGGAAAAAAAAAATGAAAACTTGGTCGAATCTGAAAATCTCTCCAGGAAAACCGACCCTCTGTTTCATAAGCCATTCTATTCCTGTCAGTGATTAGCTCATTTTCCTAAGGAGAAAAAAATGGCATCAGTGGGGAAGGAAAACGAGGAGGGTTAGAAGTAAGGAAAAGCTATGAGGTAGATGTGAATTTTAAGCTGAGTCTTTAAGGATGCAAAGTATAATTGTGGGCAATTGTTTCTTCTTTGCCCAGCAACCTCTTTCCAGAGCAGAACTGACCTTCCCTCATCCCGTGTGATTTGGGGATACCTCTCTAAGCCCTAACCACGTGTCTCAAGCTGTGTGCAGAAGTCAGTCAAAGAATTGGACACTTAACTACAGCCAATGAGAACCTTTTCTTGAAATGTACCACATGGACAGAAGTGAGAGAGACTTTTTCTTCCTTTTAGATCTCAAGCTGTCAGCCTGTCAGCTCAGTTTTCCTCGTCACTGCACTACCTTGTCCTCCACATAGGGAGAGCATTTGTGAAGCAGGAGAGTACATAGCCGACAAGAGAGGCGAGATGCACCAAGAAACAGGATAAAAGCAAGCATCAGACCCAGATGTGCCACATCTGGACTTCCAATGGACATTTTGTTTCAGTTAGAGGGAAATGTATTCTGTCACTTGGAGCCAACAGAGCCCCATCTAATGCAACAAACCTACATTAGAGTGTGTAGTAAACTAAGTTTTATCATATACATTATATCTTTTGAATTCCCAAATTATCCCTTGTTACTGGCAGTATTTTTATTCCAATTTTAAAGATAAAGAAACGGAAGCTCAAAGAGATAAAATACCTTGCTTAAGATCTTGTAGGGAAAATGTGGTAAATTTGTCTAGATGTTCTGATTTCAAGTGTTACTCTCTTTCACTATATGCTTTTGCTTTGTTGCTGCCTGGGAGTTAAGTCTGTATCTCAAATTTAAGAAAGTACAAAGAATACTATTATAAAAATGCATAGCGGGGTGACCTAAGCTGAGCCTACGCTGAGAATAATGAGGACATGAGAACAATAACTGTCCTCATTTCTGTGCAGAGTGCAGAAGCTCAGGGAAGAGCATACATAGCTGCACCAAATATGCAGGACTTTGTTCATGAATATATTTCAAGGACATCTTAGAAATTTCAGGATGGAGATGGATGAGTTTGCTTGGTAAACTGAATACCAAGGGATAATGAACAAGAAAATTTGTGTAGAGAGGCTCATTTGTACCCACAACTTGGTGAGGTTTCACCATATTCAGGTTAAATTTGTTTTCTTTGAATAACATGTTTGAGATTTAAGAACTAAGCAAAGATGGAAATATACTTGTATTTACTTAAACATGTTTTCATCTATTGATTTTTTAAATGGATGATTCTATCTGGAATAGAAGAGAAGATAGTAGCTAGGAAGGACTGTATATCTAGAAAGATTGATTTGTTTTATTAAATTGTTATTTGGGGCAAGAGAACTTGGATGAAAATCAAAATGCAAGTTAGACTAACTGAATGATCTTGATCAACTTTAAATGTAAGTTTTCTCACTTACAAAATGACAGTACTAATAATTACTTTTTAGGATATTTGCCAAGATTTACTAAGTTAATATATGCAAATGTATATAATAAATGTTACAATAGTACAAATGTTAGCTAATTTAATCTTGCTTATGATATACTCAATATGATTTTGCTTATAACATAACACTTCTTAGACTGAAAGCTTTCTTTCCAGATTAAATATTAGTTTTATTAACTGTTTCTTTTACTTCTTCAAACAGGAACAACTTTCCTAAAAATAATGGCTTTTGGGTGAATTCATGTTTCATCACATGGACACATTTATTCCTTTATCCACAGAATACTCTAAGGAGATGTACACAACAGGAATTGAGTAAATTAAGAAAGCTCTTCCATCTCATGTTCTATTTTTATATATATAATGAAAAAAACATCTAGTCGCTAGTTAGCCTGCCCCTTTGCATTTTGGAAACAATCCCACTGTGTCTGTAAGTCTCTACCTCTTCATTTCTGTCACACTACAGGAACTGAAATTTTTCAACCTGTAGGCAAAGATCTGCTCAGGACATGAGCCAAAATAACCCAGCCTGCCAATACAAAAGGACCTGCATACTCTCAGACAGGTGTGGTCTGGTGCTGAAGTCTACCTCCTGGCAAGTTGGTGAGGCTCCTTGGCCTGGAATTTTCTCCCAATTTTTCAGTCCTTCAAACCCTTTTCTCCCTGTTTGCCTCTTCGCACTCCCCACCTCCATTTCCCCTACACATTGCAATGTTTGCCCAAACATTTGTACTGCTCTACCCTCTGGGGTTGGAGGCCTGCCCTACATCTCTGATTTGTGCTGATGGAGGGCTTGGAATAAGGGAGGAGCAAGGCTAGCCATCTCCATATCTTTCATTATCTCATTCTTACTTCCTCTTCCTTTTTTCTAGGATGGATTCCATTGCCTACCTCGCCTACAAGTCACGGGTTTAGGTCCGGCTTTAACCCAGAGAGACTTGCCTGAAGTCAAAGCTGTGTTAACCATGTAATTATTAGTGTCACCTCAGCTGAGAACTGCTGCTACTCTAAACAAAATTAGGAACCAGTGGCTATCAATCCCAGCCCTGTTCCAACTGGAGTTTACCACAGTCTCATGTATATTATGATTTGGACATTTTGCTGCTTCTTTGAGAGTCAACCCTATACCATATGAAGCTCCTCCTGTGCTCGGGAAACAGATTATTTCCCCTATTTTTGTTGGCCTACTGTTAAGACCCGAAGCCAAGAACACACAGATTTTGAAAATATCCACACCAAATAGAATGTCTAAAAATAAATTATTTCTTCCATCAGCAAACAAGATTTAGTGTTTCTATTAGCTATTTTTCCCATATTACAGAAAAAATAAAATGTCATTTTAAACATTCTATTTTTTTTCAGATAAAAAAGTAATAATGGTCTGGGATAGAATATTTCAGAAACACAGAAGAGTCTAAAGAAGAAAAAATTTCTTACTACATTTTTCAATTATAAATTATTTATTGTATTCAGTTCAGAGAATATAAATTTTCGTATGAAAACACATGAGCGTACATTACATAGGCTAGTTTATAAATCACAACATATCTTCCTATGGGTTTGTTAGGTCCTCATATTGTTTGGGTTCTCAACAAATATCTAACAAAAGAAAAAAATGATGGGGTATATCAAGTGTGTATGGCAAACAGCCAGGAATAGGAAGACAGAAAATCTGGTTTAGTACTTATTCTGTCCCCATAACTCACTGTGTTAACTTGGGAAAATTCTTTGCCCTCTCTGGACCTTAGTCATCTAAAATACAAGGAAGTTGAACTTAATGCCTTCTAAGCTCTAGTAGACAACGAAAGAACTAAGGCGCCATGAGCCTGTGGTTTTCTGTTAAATGTTAAAATGCTAATATAAAAGTTTTAGCTAAAGCTATAACAGAATAGATGCAAAATGCAAAAGTGGATTATAAGACAGAACAACTTATTAAAAACGAAGTGTGTAAAGTGAGTAAAATTGTTGTGATTTGTTTTACCAGCATTCAGGGTAAGATTTTTTTTTTTTTTCTTTTTAATGTCATGAAGGATATCAAAAAGAGTAGGAGATAGTACAAGAAAAATAAATTATGCCATAATATGAGGAAACGAATGCTAGATTGAAAGGTCTTATTCAATTTAATACACACTAAGTAGTCGCTGATGTTTTCTGATGAAGCATATGGATGTTACTGGAGTTGTACTTAAGGAAGACAAATCCAAATTTCTTTCCACCTTTGTTTCTTTTGATGCAGATCCATTTTATTTTGTCATTGCTGGTGAGCATGGAGGTGCAAAGGAATGGCCTCATTATAGCTTTGTCACTTTTTAAAGGAAGTGTGCTCAATATCAATTTGTGTTTGTGCATGTGTGTATATCTCTATGTTGGACCCTAAGAACTTGTATTCCTTTGCCACAAGAATACAAGATCAGTGTTATAATTAGGAATCCACTATGATTCTCTGTTAACGGTTAAAATTTGCTTTGTTCAATTTTTATTCTCTCTCTTACTAATTGCTCTCCTTCATATTTTTAGAATTCTAATTAGAATCTTATTCAATTACTCTGGTAGCCATAGGACACACTAATCATCTCCTTAATCTGAGATTCCAGGAAATAGTTCATGATAAAATGTATTTTCTCAAAATTTTGTATTGCCTATCACGATTATAAAAGTATAGTTTTTATGCCGTTTATTATGCCAATCAATGAGGTGATTTCCTCTTTGCATTGTTTCCCTCAACCCTTAGCTAACAATTTTCTCTTTGAATCCTGAACTGGAAAAACGTATATTTCTCTTTAGTTCCTTGGCTGGTTCTGTTTCCAACAGTTTTTTCTTTTTCTTTTTTTCTACTGTTTGTTTCCTCCCTGCCCTCTGGTCTTCCTGCAGCCCCATATGAAGTCAGTTACATTACCCAAGGTTATACACTGTTTCAGCTTCTAGCATACTCCACCCTGGAGAGGTCATATTTCAGGAATGATATGATTTGTGTATATACAGGGCTGGGGAATGGGAAGTTAAAGAAAAGAGGGAAGACTGTGTACATATTCAAGTAAGGAATTGGGGCTTTCTCTGGGTTGAAACACTATATAGACACACTATTGTTAGTAAAATTGAAGACCTACTTAAACCGAAAACCAGAGGTAAGAAAGACTTTTTGTTTTTAAATATGGAAACAGAAGAAGCCATAACTGAAAATAAAGTGGGGTTCCTGGATAGTTAGTCTCCTGTGTTTTTGGTTGGTGAAAGTCAATGGAATCCTTTCATAGCAAGTGAAAGTTGGCCACAGGGGCAGCTGACATTGGAAACACAGCACAGAGCTCATGTTTTGTGGAGCTTATTGACTGCTTCCCAAACAGAAGAAATAAACAGAAGACTGGGGTTTTTAATTTTAGGATCTATTTGCACCCTATTAAATTAGAGAACCCGAATGACGTCTGCCTGGAGGAACTCCTGGCTGCACTAGTACTTTCCTTCCTAGCCTGACAATAGATAATTCATTTCTAAGTGGCACATGTCACTCCCTTGTCCAGAAGTACCAGTCACTGGGATGAAACACAAAATTAGTGCTGTTGTCTTTGTGCTTGTGATAATGTCACACCTTAGCTTAGCTGGTCAAGTGGTTTCAACTCCGTGTTAAGAGGTTTATCCCAAAAACAAGTTATGTATTAAAAGCCGTTAACCATCAATTTGCTAAACTGTGGCTTGAATTGGGGGTCTTACAGCTTTCCCCTCAAAATGAAACCAGTTGAATATTCATTCAAAATTTTTTTTTCAAACACTTATAGAACACTTTCCATATGTATTAATTTTTTCTTCTCTACTTTAGATATTTTATTAATTTCTTTTTGTTTGTCTTTTATAATTAGAATGAGAGCAAAAGGAGAATAAGGAACTTTTATGTATTTACAGGAAATAGGGTAGTGCCTATACATAGTAATTACACAACAAACACTTTCATGCGAGTTGGAGTGCTTGACTTTAGAATGATGGATTTTTAGCAACACGTTTGTTATGAATTGTCTTGTGCCTTTCATGAAATTAATGAATTATTAATACAAAGATATAACCTGATTGATGTCTGTGAAGCAGCAGGAGGCAGTAATCTGTGGATTCTTTCCTTCTCAAAGTGGCTAATTTGTACAAGATTTCATGTAGTTTTATAGACTTAAAAGCTTCCAGATTGAACACAGCCTCAAATATCTGGCTTACTCTAACCAAAAATAAATCTTAATCAGAAGACAGCCAATCATTCCCGATTTTTTTTAGCTAAATTTTCCCATTAATGTAATGCTGAAACAGAATGATTTTGATATTTTACTATCATTTTTTAACTTAAGTGGTAGTAAAAGTTAAAAATTAAAAAGCAAGTTTTAAGAGTCTCTTTTATTGCAGTCTCAGAGAGGTTCTGTACAATTCAGCGAAGTAAGCCAGTTGTTCTTCAAACTATGATTCACAAGTCTTTCTCCTTTCCAATATTGAGGCGTTTGAAGAAGTTATGCTTCTACTGTTAGCTAGTGTTTTTTATGTTGTGGAATCAACTGTCTCTTTAAATTTAAATAATTTCTTCCAAGATGCACATTCATAAATACACAATGAAGCATGTTTAATACAAAGACTGATACACATACAAATAAATATACATGTAAATACATGTATTACCAAAAACAAAAACAACAGAAGGAAGAATAGACAAATTGGACTTAATTGAAATTTAAAACTTTTGTTTATCAAAAACATTATCAAGAAAGTGAAAAAACAATCTACAGAATGTGAGACAGTACTGGCAAATCATATATTTAATAAGGGTCTAGCATCCAGAATACATAAAGAACTCTTACAACTCAACAACCAAAATACAAACAACCCAACTGAAATATGGTCAAAAGACTTGAAAAGAGGTTTTTTCCAAAGAAGGTATATGAATGGCCCACGAGGACATGAGAAGATGCTCAGCACCATTGGTCATTAGGAAAATGTAACTCAAAACCACAATGAGGTACCACTTCACACTCAATAGAATGGCTACAGTCAGAAAAACAAAAAATAGCGAGGTTGGCAAGGATGTGAGAAATTGGAACCCTTGTGCATTGCTGGTGGGAATGTAAAATGGTACAGCTACTGGGGAAGATACTTCGCCAGTTCCTCAAAGAGTTATACACAAAAAGACCATTTAACTCATAAATTCCCCTCTTAGGTGGTACGTGCTCCAAAGTATATGCTCCTGAAAACAGGTAGTCAAACAAATACATTTACACATCTGTTCATAGCAACACTATCAAAACAGCTGAAAGATGGAAACCCAAATGTCCATCAATGGTTAAATAAGTCCATAAATTGTAGCATACACACATGCTCGCATGCACACACACACACACACACACACACACACACACACCGCCCTACACGGGTGCTTCGAAATTTTCAGACAAAATAGAATTGAAAAATAAAACCTTTCCATGAAATTTTGAAGTAACCTTGTAGGGGTGTGTGTGTGTGTGTGTGTGTGTGTGTGTGTGTGTGTGTGTGTAAGGGAGAATGTGGAAAAATGGTTTAATGTTTACAGGGTCTTATTTTAAAGTGATGGAAATGTTTCGGAATTAGAGGTGGTGATTTCAGAACATTGTAAATGTACTAAATGTCATTGAATTGTTCACTTTAACATGCTTAACTTTACTTTACATGATTTTCAACTCAAATTTAAAAACTTGATCAACTCATAAAAACAGCTCTGTTTATTATTTCTTCGTCTACCAGAGCAATATAGAAAAAAAAATAGACATTCCAGTTTAACAAAAATTTCATTTGCATATATGCTTTATTATTAGAAAAAAGTTTAGACAAAGAAATTGATTTAAGTTTTGTGTCCAAACTTACTAGTCTTAGAAAAACAATAATATCTTTGCATCTCAGTATCCTCATCTGCAAAACAGAAATAATATTAACTATTAAGCAAAAATAATTTACATTAGAGTGCTTTTAGAACTTTAAAGTACTATATAAATAAAAGATCGTATAGTCAATAATATTATTAAGTAGCCATGAAACAACAAGTTTTTGGATGACCCTAAGAAGCAAACATTTCAGGAAAATGCAGCAAGTAGTTAAAATTTAGTTTAATTTAAATAATATTTATTGAATGCCACTATGTATCAGACAATAATCATTTGCTTGAAACATGGTGAACAAAACAGTCAAAACAGATAGAACTCCCTGCCTTCAGAGAGTTTCCCATCCTGCTGAGAGATGTTTCAGGGTATGAGCATAGTGAGGGAGGGCATCTGTTTAAAGGGGGGGTTAGAAGAGTGATTCTAAATCCTAACTGTACTGTTTCTCCTCCACATTTCTATGAGAGTTAGCTAATTCATAGCAAATGGAATATATACATCTCTACTTACATATACATAGATTTGTCAAAGGAAAAAAATGAGGCTAAACTTCAAATCCTCTAAGTCCATTTTTTTATATAAATAAAAGCCATTTTTGAGTCAAGAATTATGTGGAAATGGCTTTACATTATAATGTGAGAGTATGTGAGTTTTCTGGTAGAGCCTGGGTGGAGTAGAGTCTGGAAAAGGGACTAATGCCATAATGAGGAGTAAAGAATGTAAAGCAAATGGCTGGTGTTGAAGTTCATGGGGGAAAAAGATGCATTTGGGAAGTTCAAGTGATGGGATGCCTAAAAGGCTGCTAAATAACAGGAACTGACAATTACATTTTAATTATTTATGGTGTTTCAATTTAAATGTTTTCCATTATCCTCGACTACAATAAGATCTGCTGTATGCACAGACACTTGGGTTTTAGAAAACTTAAGTAAAGTGATTTTATTCTCTGTCTGTATTGGTATGGAGCAAAGAGAAAAGAACAGTCCCAGGAAGTGAGGCTGAGCGTTCAATAGAACCAGGAAATGGATCCAGTGTCACCATAAAAAAGAAGACCCCAGGAATGCACAGTAATCTAAGGGAAAACACTAAAACACTGCCCCCACCTCACACACACTGAAACAGAACTATAGATCTGTGAACTTGAGTCAATGTAGTTTTAAATGGATGACTTCCATTAATATACGTGTGCGTGTGTGTGTTTAATATTCCAATAGGAGAAACTTCCTAACCGACGGGCAGAGGTACAGAGGTGAAAAGCAACATGCACATTGCAGAGATCTACAGGTATCTTGGTGTGATGGAACCATAAATTCTGAGGCCAGAGTTTGGCAAGTGCTGAGGCTCACTGGAAAGGAGAACCCATTTCCTGGAGACAGAAAGCTTTGTATGGATTGAGAAGGAACGTGGTTCACTCTGTAGGCAATAGAGAGACATAGGTTTTTAAGCAGGAAAGTGATAGATCAAATTTATGACTTGGTAAAACTACTTGGTATTGTGGATAGCATGGCTATGATGGGATCAGAAACATAGTTAAAAAATCCACTCATGAATCAGCTTACTGACAGGATTAGCAACCCTCTAGTTATCTGATACCCAAGCAGTTTCATTCAAAAGTTTCCTCAGAGGCCTAGCATCCCTGCCAGTGTAAAGTACCCAGGAGTAAGAAACTGCTGCCTAGACAAATGGAAACTCGGATTCAAGTTAAAAAGACAAAACCACAGAAGGATGACTTTGGTATTTTCTTTTAACTAGTAAAAACACCAAAAATTGCTAATACCCACAGTTTTCCAGGAAGAAAGAATTGCTTTGCATGGGGCTTTCTTGCCAACCCCCCCCAACTTTTAAAAAGAGCCTTTGGGGCACTTCATACCCTATAAATTCAGTAGTTGAACAATCATTTGTTTTAGTTTTCTAAATTTTGAATAGAAAGTGAATTTTTATTGTAGCAAAATGTTATAGATTGACAATTGAGAAAGCCAGAAAATAAAATGGGAAAAGAATGTGGTTCAAAGCATTCAAAAGGTAGAAAGAAGAACCTTCAAACTGTGATAACCTGAAAAAAGAAATCATGAACACATAAGAATACTGTGAACTAAATCAAACACAGAATCAGCTAAGATAAATTTTAAAAATTTCCTATACAAAAGAGAGCTTTTAAATCATGTCCTAAGAAATAAGAAAAACAAGAGAAAATACCCACAGGTTGAAGGAAGATCAAACAGAAGGCAGAACTGTTCAAACACTGTTTTCTTTCAATTTCTTTAGCTGAGCAGGTAGAAAAGGTGATAAGAGGAAATCATAGCCTGAGATAAGTAAAAATCACTGAAAGGACCTAGCCCTGTAAAGTTAGTTCAAGAGTCTGGGCCCAAAGCATTAGGTTTTATGAAAATGAAGGAATATTCAGAGGTGATCGTGAAACCATCATCAGTAATATTTGTGTAATTGTACTAATGTAAATGCTTTTGACTGCGAGAAATAGAACACTTGAATAATGGTGGTTTTTGAAATAAAGGCTTTTAGAAACTTTTGAAATAGAAAGTCTTAGGCCTGATGCCATAACTCTGCAAATTTATTAAAGTCCTAAATTCTTCCTGTGTCCCATTGTACTGTCTTCAGTAGATTAGTTTCATTAAAATAAGTGCTTGTCACTTCTGGGTCACATAATGAACTTTGTTCAAGGTAAAAGGTTACCTATTCTGTTATCTCTTTATTTTATCCATGGAGCAGAATCATTGCTGGTACCAGCCTGCCCCAAAGCATATCTTTAATATCTTTGTTCACAAGTGGATCACCTTCCTAACCCTACCAAATCTGTGGCAGAGTGAAATGTGGTTAACTATACTTGGTTCATATAGTAAGGCTTCATCCCTTGGGGAGCAGGGATGGATCTGTGTTTCCTGACCATAAGCTCCTGAAAAATTTGAGTTCTATAAGCTAATGAGGAAGCACTACTGGGCAGGCCCAATAGCATCACATGGCAGAGTATTTATGAAACATAGGCTATCAGAAAATAAAGATAAACATCATGTATTTTTCAATTTCTTTTCTAAAATGTCTTATTATGGAAAATTCAAACATATTAACAGTAAAGTGAATGAATCAATGACCCCCCCCAGTATCAAGCTACCAACTTTGATAATTTTTTATGTTTTGCCAATTTTTTTTTATCTATTCACTCACCATTTTTTGTGTGTGTATTTTTTAAAAAATTAAAAATCATGACTTTCCATTCTTAAGTATTTTGGGTTTTTTTTATAACAAGTGAAGATATTCAAAAATCTAACAATACTTTCATTGCATTGAAAAATCACATATCAAAAATATGTAAGTATAACAATTCTTGTGCAACATTTCCTAATGGCCACAAAAAATTTCTTTGATTTTTAACTTTAAAATAATCTTAGATTTACAGAAATGTTGCAAAGATGGGACAGCAAAGTTCCTGTCTAGTTTTTACATAGCTTCCTCTAGTGTTAATATCTTACATAACCATGGTGCAATTATAAAAACTAATAAATTTACATTGGAAAAATACTATTAACTGAACTCTAGACTTCATTTGGATTTCCCCAATTTTTCCACCAATGTCAGTTTTCTGTTCCAGGATCTAATCCTTTACATCACATTGCATTTAGTTATCATGTCTCCTTAGTCTCCTCCAATCTGTAACAGTTGTATAAATTTCTTAGTATCTTCTTAGAGAAAAAAAATTAGATTTTCCATAAAGGACAGTAAAATTTTGTGGATTTTTTGAACAGCCCTACAATAGTTTATCATTTAAACTTGTTGCAATTATTCACTCAGCTTTTTTATTCGTCCAGCAAATATCAGCAAACAAATTACAAAATTCTCTGTCCTCATGGAACTTGCATTCTAAAATAATTAGTAATAAAATCATAGACTGAAAATAAATATGTGCATATTTAAGAACCTGAAGTAATCAAAGAACCAAGAAGTCACTTTGTAACACGCGGATTTTCAGAGGAAAAGAATCCTTGTGTAACTGGAAAGGTAGAATTAAATAAAAGAGTTAAAAGCTGACAGAATGTCTTGTGATCTGCAGGAAAAATAAAGGAACTCCTTGGGGATTTGTTCTAATCTGTGAAATGACTTCTGCATTTTAATTAGGAGAAGGACCTTGCTTGGCTGCACCGCATTTAAAGTCAACATAGAGGATTTTTCCCTCCAAAACGAAAACACAGTTTACTAGTTTACAGTGCCAAAACTCCAACCCTTAAATCCCAGGGCAGTTTCCCCTTTTTATTTTAATCAGTAACTTGGCTGGTGAGGTAGACTGTATTATTGTTCAACAATATCTGGTGCCCCTTCCTGGGGAAAGATTATATTTCCTTGCATCCTTGAAAATAAACTTGGCCGGTGGCTTTGGCCAGTGAACTGTGAGCAGGAGTGAGTCAGCAACTATGTTCCTTACACTGCTTTGTAAGCCTGGGTCCAGATGAGGACCACAGAGACGTGGCCGAGCGGGTGCATCTCTCCATTTACTTAAGTCTTTAATTTCCCTCAGCAATATTTTGTGTAGTTTTTAAGTGCATTGGAGATTAAGAAGCTTATCCATTATATTAGCTTTGTTTTTTACATGAGAGATAATGACTCCTGTAAATAAAGTTTTAATTCTTCCTCTCCAGATATGTCTTCTATATTCTACAATGTTTAATAGATGTAGTAAGAGAAGATATCATCGCCTTGCTCCTGACCATAGGAGAAAGGATGCATTTTTTAATGAAATATAATTTTGGATTTGTATTTTTTTTTTACAATTAGATCAGTTTTTGCTTCACATGTTTTGGAGCTCTTTTATTAGGTGAATACATATTTAAGATTCCTATATTCTCTTCATGAACTGACCCCTTCATCAGTATGAATTGTCTCTTTTATGCTATGTAAATACTGATAGTCCTTGTTCAAGGCTTTACTATCTGATATTACTGAGGCCATTTTAATTACCTTTTAATTAGCATTTACATGACATATCATCTTTCATCCTTTTACTTTAATATTTTGTGTGTTTATATTTAGAGTAGGTCTCTCGTAGACAGAATTTGCTTTTATATCCAACCCAACATTGAATAATGGAAGGCATTTCAGACTACTGCTTGCTCTGTACCTCCAATCTGTTTTCCCCTCTTCCATAGTGAATTAGCAAAGGTTGGGAGATGGGTTTGTTGAACAGCTAGCCAGTCTCTGTCACACATAATAATAGAGGCTTAGCTAGCCATATGAACATCCAGATAAAAATTATATTTCCCAGCTTCCCCTGAGGCTAGGGGGCCACCTCTTTCTGCCAAGTGGGGATAGAGGTTAGGTTCCCCGTTGGTCCCTATTAATGCTGGAGAAAGGGGAGTCACCTACTTCATGCCATCTTGTTCAATCTCTTGATGTCAGGTAGGGGTGGATGCTCACCCCACCTGGGTGGAGGTGAGACAGTGGAGAGGGATAGAAGTACTGCCTGCTTCTACAGGTGGGGAATGGAGAGCACCTCCCTGCTCAGCGCCACTGTTGCTGGCCCAGCAAGGGAATTGAAGCCACCCCGCCTCAGCTGGTTGAGGATGAGAGGTCAGCTTCTTGCCTGGTCCTGCCAGCACCCAGGTGGGGGAATCAGAGCATCACCTGCTTCTGGGAGTCAGGTGTGGGATGGAAGGTCAGCTTCCCCCTCCACCTCACTAAAACCATGGGGGTGGACGAAATTGTTCTGTTGGTGTTTGCGGGAGTAGGGGAGCTATTCCCCCAAACATTTTTTTACTATTAAGCTCTCCTTTTCCTGATCCCTTAGCGAAGGGGAACAGACATTTTTCTTGGAGCTTTTTTTAGTCTGTACCCCTGCCTGATTCTGGTTGGAGGCTTCTGCAGCCCTGTCTAGGGATTTTTCTAATCCTGGGAAATTTTGTCAATTGTTTCCTCAAATATCCCTTTCTTTGTAGTTTCGATTTTTTCTCTTTCTGGAACTTCTATATGGATTTACATACTTCTATTTCTGGTCTCATTATCTCTTAGCCTTTCTTTTATGTTTTCTGTAGCTTTATATTAGTTTGCTTTTTTCTGGAAGAGTTCCCTAATTGGCTCTCTCAGCTCATTTACTCTTCAGCTGCATCCATCCTACATTTATGTCTTGGTGACGCTATCTCAGATTATGATCTGTAACCAGTACTATTGTTATTTGCTTTCCATGTCTGTTCTCCCTGCAGTATAACTTACCTACATTATGGGCATTCTCTCATTTTATGCTTTATTGTTCTATTAATCCTAATTTCTTCCTGTTATGTTTTGTCTTAATCTTTTATATGACACATCCACCTATTCCAAATATCCAAACATTTTCTTGTACAACTGATGCTTACAAAAATTATATAGCAATCCTCTCCTATTTAACATCTTTATAGAAAATTCTGGTTGAAGGGCTATTATCAGTAAGTTTTTGATGCATTCTCATTCACAGATATCTAACCATCTGTCAATACTGCATGATACAGTGGTTTCTTGTTCTATCATCAAGTAATTCTATTACCTATACAGATTTTACCTCTATAGAAGGTAAAAAAGTTTCCTTAAAAGTGACTGTAGAACAAGAAATATGATGGCAGTATAAATATTTTAACATTTATTTGAAGTTATTTTCAGTGGTGTTCTTAAAATGTATTTTTCTTGCAAGGACTTATTTGTTCCTGATCCTCAACTGTTCTCGTTCCAAAAACTAAATATTTTAGCTTTTAGCTATTTCATTACATATAGTATAGAATAAATTACATGCATCTAGATGTAACAAATACTCAATAAATTTTATTTATAATTAGAATTTTTCTGTTATGTTATTTATGGCTATATTACTCCTAGGAATTCAATTATACTTTATTTAGGTTATTACTCTGTAATTACATGTTCTCAATGCAGACAAATTTAAATCCTTATTTTTTAATCAATACATATTTTTCTTTCATTTTTTTCTGTATCAGGGCTTTAGAAATTAAAGTGTATATATATATATATATATATATATATATATATATATATATATATATATATATATATATATACACACTCCAGCATTTCTTGAACTATCAATTCTTTGACTAACTTGATTCTTATATAGAGATAACTGGAAATGATAGTTACATTTATCTGTAGCCATTTGAGAAAGACTCAGAAGGATATGAACATATCTGCTAAACTCTGGCTCAAAAATAATGAGAACAAAGACAGCACTTTCTTGTCTATTAAAGTGGCATTTTCCCTGAAAGTAAACCCTTATATATTGCTCTTACATTGAAAACTATGTTTCTTCTAAGTGTAAAGAACTTGTAACAAGTCAATACTGTTGACATTTTTATCTAAATACTATTTTCATTATATTGTTTTGTTTTAAAAACTCATGGGAGCACTGGTTGGGTGGCTATGAATTATTTATGAGCATTTCTTTAATTCATCATTCTAAATATTACATTTTTTTTTTATTTTTAAGGAAAAGAATTCTCAAATCCCTTTCCTTGTGTTTGTCTGAACTTTTCCATTTCTCCTCTTTCACCCTAGCTCAGATTTTTGCATCTATATCTGTTTCTCCTTTCCAGTTGAGTGCTCCAACCAGTGGGCAAGGCTGCCAGTAAGCAAAGATTTACTCAGCGTGTGAGGACGTGGAGGAGTATTTGGCTGGTGCATGCCCAGCCTAGCTTTCTCTGGCAGTGCTACACTGAAGGCTACTGTCAAACAGAATGTCATATTGACCAAAAGACCTGGGGAAGAGCCATTAGAACCAGAGGAAATTATCTGTGGGTTGGTCTATTTTTTTTTTTTTTTTTTTTCACTGTGAAGGAATATTCCTTCTTTCCTTTTAGGATTGTTATAATTCTCCAATTGACATGATGAAAATGTTTAAATGGTTTAAACAAAATGACTTGTATAAAGAAGAAAAGACAATTCAACATATGCAGTAAAGTTTATTATTTAGTATACCTGTAGAAAAGAGCACATAAAGGACTACTAATTCATATTCCAGTATTTAAATGTTTGCAAAATTCTCCCACTTATTGCATTATGTGACAAATGCTATAAATTTCATTATAATACTCATCTGTGGTATTGCAAGGGAATAGAGCATGTGCAAAGTAAAAAAAAAATAATGCATATGTAAGAAATAAATTATTTGCCTTGTGTTCATACATAAATGGTTCCCGGGCCGGCCTGTGGCTCACTCGGGAGAGTGTGGTGCTGATACATAAATGGTTCTTAACATGTATATATTCTGTGCATGTGTATTTTTGTGCTTAAATCACAGAATGCACAAGTATTTATGAATAATATCTTATGAATAAAAATATAGATCATTAAAATACATCAGTAGTCAAAAAAACCCTTGTTTATAAATGCAATGAGACCCTTAAAAGCTGTAACAAGTTCAAAGTTGATCTTGCATTGCAATTGACCAACCCTTAGACAACCTTAGGAGGACTCCATACTAAACCACATGGATTTTTACCTCTTTTTTTATTGAAAGCAGTTAGAAAGTCAGGCATTTCAGTCAATTATACTATTACAACAAAGGAAGGGTACAGCGATAAACTCTCCTAGAGTAATATACACAAAGTGTACATTAACACCTTTACTTTAGATACACCTGTTAGATTTCTCTTTGACATTACAGACAAATAAACCTGTCCAGACTCTTAATCCCTTCTGCATTCTTATTGCTTTTATTTTTCTGTTGTGTTTATCATGCTCTATTAATTTTAAGTATTCCAGACTTTAGCCTAATTTGTAAACCAAGAACTTATTTCCACCATATTTTTATCTTCCAGATCTTGGATTCCCCCAGTGTCCTGCAACCATGAAAGCTCCCACCTCTTAGCCTGTTGTCAGCAAACCTTGATGACTGACTCACTGATTTTGGTTCTATGTGTCTGCCCTAGCTAGGTGTCTGCAGTAACTCAGTGTTTCAGTTTGGCATCCACCAAACAAATGGAGGATTATCCTCCAAGCATAGAAAGGCATTTAAAGTAGTCTCTATTACAAATCTGTTTACTCTGAGAAAAACTAGATATACCAAGAGTCCTTTGTCTTTAGATCATTTATAAAAGTAATATCTTCTAATTCTCTTTCCCTCTCTTTTCTCCAAAGTTGCCTTCCACTCATTTTTCATCCATCATATTTCATTTAACCATTTCTGGGTGAAACATTTCTAATGACTTTAGATTATACAGTAAGCATAAAATAAAATTTGAACTAGAATTTGATATAAACCCTTAAGCTACATAATATTTTTTGGTACATGAGTCATGACTAAAGATCTTATCCAAAGTCCAGCATCAGTTTTTAAAATTATGTGTTAGACAGTTCTCTTTATTAAGTTGTTTGACCTTTCAATATAGTAGTAAAAGAGAGATTTAGTTTCCTCTATTGGAATGTGCAACTGTAACACTTTTCTATGTCTTTGTATTTATTGATGGTTTATCCTTTTAATATGAAAAATTTCACAGTCTCCAGATTGGAAAACAAAGTAATATTTTTGAACCTCCTGTGATAATAAAATACATTCAAGTGCCGCTTAACAATGGGGATATGTTCTGAGAAAAGTGTCCTAGGCAACTTTGTCATTGTCTGAAAATCATAGAGTGTATTTACACAAACCTAGATGATACAGCCTACTACACACGTAGGTTCTCTCTCTACAGTATAGCCTGTTGCTCCAACCACAACTGGAGTGGTCAGAGGTTGACCAAAAAGTCATTACAAAGCACATGACTATATTCCAATATCAGTAATAGATAAAATAATTGTTATGTCATTTCACTATTTCAGTTATGATGGGAGAATTATTTACATTTCTAAATTCCCTTCATAAGTTAATTTTAAGATAAAAAATAGCACTTATATTTAAATCAAGTGTATCATTTTCAAATCATTTTGGAGTATAGTAAGTAGAATTTGAGTCTAAAACAAATCATTTAATATCTCTGTATGCTGCTTTGCCAGGTTGTAAAAATGTGAATAGAAACACCTACTTCATGGGGTTTTTGTCAAACTCAAATTAAATACTATACATGGTAAACGTTTGTAAATTGTAAGACATTTACTGACATTTCAGGAATTATTATGTGTTAATATAAAATGAATTTTATGGCATTGCTTTCAGAAAATATAGGTTGAACTCATAATTTAAAAAATATGTGAGCCACAGAGTTTTTGAGGTTATGTATATTCAGAATTGTATGATGAATTACTATTAGCAATTACTATGTATTGCAAATTTGACTTTATTTAACCTAGATGACCTGTTTGAACTGTAAACAATAAATTAGAGCTTCACTTAAAATATTTATGCAAAAAGTGACTTTAACCTGTCACTCTTGTTTCACTTTATTACGGGGGTAACATTTCTTATGCTATATTCATTATTATTAAATTAGAATCTTAAAGCTTTTCCTCCAAAATCTTGAGAAAATTTCAAGCAACTACATGACAGAAAAAATATAATTATTTTCTAGTATAATACTTAAAGTATTGGTTTGCTTATATATTCTATTTTCTAGAAATGGTTTCTAGAAAACCATTGCTGAAACCATTGAAGAAACATTGCATAGTTTACCTTATTTGTATAGAACAGTTAAAAAAATTAACAAACCAGCTTGTGATTTTGTATATTTGCTTTGAAGCCACTTATGGCAGAAGTTTCAAATGAGCCATGGGTAAGATATTGTCTTCACAACTCAGTCAGGGCAGT
Source organism: Cynocephalus volans (assembly GCF_027409185.1). Taxonomy (NCBI): domain Eukaryota; kingdom Metazoa; phylum Chordata; class Mammalia; order Dermoptera; family Cynocephalidae; genus Cynocephalus; species Cynocephalus volans. The sequence continues at coordinate 31,439,462 of NC_084474.1, read as the reverse complement.
TCTTTCAACATACGAAGTAACACACATCCCTATATATCTCTTTCAATTACAAAAAATACAAAAGATGTGAAGTGTTTTAAATTCAATATTTGTAGGATATAGACTTTAAAACAGTTATCTAACCTGGACCAAAGCCAAAAATTTACTAAAAATTCTTTACTATAGTTCATGTAATGACGAACTCCTGATAGGTTGCTCACCTCCTGCTACTCCTGTTGAAGCTGGGTTATTCGTACTGACTTATTTTCCCAATAAAATGATATGTACAAGAACATTTTGACTTCTGCTATGGATTGATTGAATTGTATCCCCCAAATTCATATATTAGAAGCTTAATTCCCACTGTAATTCTTGAGGGTGGGAAATCCTGTTGCGGTGATTGAAAGGAGGGGCCTTGAAGAGGTGATTATATTGTAGGACCATGCTATATTAAATGGATTAATATAGTGCTTGGGGCATGGTTCTGAGAGCTTTAGAAGGAGAACACATGATAATTTTTCTCTCTCCCTCTCTCTGCTCTGCCATTTTCTGCCATGTAAGACCCCTGCATTGCTGTAAAGCCACAACCAAAGAAGACCCTCACCAGATGTGTTCCCTGGACTGGACTTCTAAACAGCCTCTGAAACTGAAAGCAGTAAATTTTGTTTTGTTACAAGTAACAAGACAAATACAACTTCTGTTTATGAATTCTTTCAAAATTTAAAATTTATTTTCTCAGTCAAGCTGGCTACATTTCAAGCACTTAATAGCCAGACTTGGCTAGTGGCTACCATTCTGGACAGTGCAACCCTAGATTTTCTGCTGCTCACTAAGATTGACTGCTGGTTCATAGCTGTCCAGTTATCTGAAGAGCTGGTGGAATTTCTAAGAGCCTATTCAATTCTAACGGGAAGGCAAGGTATTCTCTACTCAACTTAGGACTTGCTTCATTGAATGTGTCCTGTTATGCCATCATGAGCTGCAGTATTTTTAAGGCAAAGGATAACTGCTAGGGATTCTGACATGGGACATGTAGATAAGACATATTTTAATCTGATTTACTCTTGGTTCCAGGAGAATCAAAAGGGCAGTATTTATTTCTCTTTATGTTTAAGGACCAGCTGAATAGAAAATAATGTATTTCCTTTTTTCTCTCAGGATCAAGGGCCTTTTTCTTTTTTCTTTTAATTCATTTACACTAGGCCGGTATTTTCCATTCTCTCAGAGTTTGTGGACCACTTTTTAATAAAGAAATTTCATAGTGATCCATGTGAAACCTTTTCACATGTAGAACCTATTGATGAAAAGCTAATGTGAGTTCAAAAGCACTTTAAACCTGTAGTTAATTTATTTCAGACATGTCTGCATAAATTGAAATTACAGTTATATATAAGTCAATGTAAGATATTTATTCAATCAAAAAGAATGCTTAACACATTTTTTTTTACTGCTATATCCCCAGCTCAATAAATACTTGTTGAATTGGTAGATACATGTATGACAAAAAAATTCAAATTGGCTTATGCAAAAAGGAGAAATACATTGGAGTATAAAAAAGAAAAATCTGAGGTGTTTCTCAAGTGTCAGGCTTGGCTGGGCCTCATGGCTCAAACAACCTCAGCAAGTCATCTGTGCACCCACCAGCTCTTCTTTCTCCTGTGCTGGTTACCAGACAGGGTCATGTGACATGGTGGCATCAAGCAGATCCAACAAATTGTCTTTAGTAATCTCTACAGGAAAAAAAAAATTGTTTTCAAAGAAGTTTTTCAAACTATATTCCTTTTTCAAACTAGTTAAAAACAAGAGATGAGCAGAATTTTTCTCATGCTTCTATCATGAAACATTTACTTTGGCCAGAGAGTTTGCAAATGCTTTGTTCCAGGCCTGAATCACAGCCCACCCTGGGATTCTGAGGGTAGGTTCAGCTCCAGATGAATAAAGTGGACTGAAAGCACAGGAAGTGTAATTCCCCCACATAAAACCAAGATGTCCTGATCAGGAGAGGAATGATTGAATGTGGCTAAACAAGAGAAACAGATTCCTCACTCAGACACATAATGATTCACAAACCGCTGTGGAAATTCTGCTCTCCTCCAAGGGTCATAGGCCCAGAGGTTTGAAATTATTATCTGAGGCCTTCAGTAAATGTTCTGGGATATTTAGTAAAACAGGTTTTTCTTCATAAAGGTAGTCCCTCTAAGGCATACGACAAGGTATTCCTGGCCTCTAATGTCTGAAACTGCTATAATAAGCACCAGAGATACCAACGATCTGGTTTAATGAAAAATATAGAAACTGTGGTAGCAGAATCTATAATTCTAACCAAAAGGAAAAGCATAGGGCACCCAATATCATTCCAATATCATACCTGTGTATCTCAAACTGGACTATTTAACTGACAAAAAATGACTTTACACTTCTTATGGAAATATAAGCATATGAGACTAGTGGAAAATTTCTTAGAAATAGAGTAATAAGCCACATCAAATGTTAAAATATATTACAAAGCAAATTAATGAAATACATTATTACTGGCTTATATGATAACTAGATAGGTTGATGAATCAGAAAATAGATCCGATAATTATATCAAATATTTATGGAAATTTAGCTCAAATAAGGCAGCATTTTCAAATGTATGGAAAAGATAAATTATTCAAAAAACAAGGTTAGGAAAAAATGGATGGTTTTTGGAAAATTGCCGTTTAATTTCTTCTTCCCTAAGTCCTTATACCAAAATAGATTTTAGATGGAGCCAACATTTGAACATGTCAAATGAACACTTTAAAGTGCTTGAAGAAAACTTTGAAGATCATATTTTAACATACGCTTGGAGTAAGAATTGTCCTAAGCAAGACACAATATTCAGAAATCATTAAGGAAAACTTATAACAGATTTAACAATATAAATATACAAACTTAAAAAATGAAAAGGAAATGTCAATTTTTTAATTAGATAGAGCAGCATAATGGTATGCATGTACACTTCCATAAGCACACACAAAGAAATGCATATCCGAGACTGTAAATGTATACAAAGCTTAGTTGAATTTCTAAAGGGAAAGTGGGATTCAGGGTAATTCTATGACTTACTTTCCATCATATATTCTTTGCACTTTTTGGTTTTTTACTGTCATGGATTATATCACCTTTTATGTACAAAATACAGTTTATACGAATAAACATTTGGAACCTCTGGTTCCAGCCATAGTAGAATAGCTTGATTTGGACTAACCCTCTAGCACAAAACAACTATAAAAGCTGGAAAATTTTATAAAACATGTATTTTGAAGGTTTTGGAAATCAAGGAATGTTGGCAGGTGTTGAAGGGCTGTAATCCGTGAGAGAAAGGAAGTGTGTGATGAGAGCTCTCATTCTTCCTGGCCTTTTACTGAAGTCATTTTCCAAATCTCAGATGAGGACAATGGAGCACAAGCAGGAAGTGTAAGTTGTGCTGTGCTGAAAAGACCGAGGTCAGATGTGGGGGCCGCCACACCAACTGGGACTTAAGGGAAAATACCAGTGGAGAAAGAAACCTCAGAGACGGAGTCCAAAAATTAGTGTACAAATCTCCCTTAAATCATTAGCTGACTATTAAACTGTCCACTCACAGTGTTAAGGCTAAAAACTCAAAATAAAATGAGATTTAAAAAAAGATTAAAAAAAAAAAACAGTAGAAATAGCATCTGAAAATTTTAAATGCTAAAGCAGAGATAGCAGGATAATAGAATCAAGGTGATACACTGGTGCTTTAGCCCACCTGGAGGAACTTAACATCTTTTAGAATCTCTACGATTTTTCATTGAATCCAAACATATGAGGCATGCAAAAAAAAAAAAAAATAATAATAATAAATAAACAAATGGTCAAAAATTGAGAAAAAATTTAAAAAATAAAAAGAAATCTACAGGTGAGTTAAATATTTTAGATACCAGTTAGTTATCACTCAGCAAAGAAAAGGAAACTTTGTTTCCAAAGGAGCAAGAATAAGTAAGACTTACAGCTTAATGGTTGTCTTTACTATAGAAGGCAGAAGACATTAGGATATTTGTAAAATAACCAGAAACAAACAAAGGAACAAACAAAAAGTTCATCTAGAATTCTCTCTCTAGCAAAAATATCCTTTAAAAATAAAGCTGAAGCAAAATTGGTTCAAATAACTAAAAATTTAGCAAAAACCAATTCCATAGGCCAGCAATGAAAGAAATTACAAGAGTTCATCAGATTAAATAAATATGACCTTATTTGGAAACATAAAACTTTAGAAATAAAGATGAACATTTAAAAGGTAAAGATGAGTGAATATTGACTAATTCAATGAGCAATAATAAAATAATAATGTCTTATAAGGCATATTACAAAAGTAGAAGTAAAATTTGAGACAAAAGCACAAAAGGAAACTCAGTTAAACTATTTGAAGGTGCTTTTGTTGGAAGTGACGAATGTGCTAATTTAAGATAGACAGTAATATATAAAAAAATGTGTATTACAGACTCCAGAAATTACCACCATAAGGAAAAACAAAAGAATATAGATCTAAGAATTTAATGAAAAAAATAAATGGAATAATTAAGTCTAAAAGAAACATAAAACAGCAGAAGCCCTGACCTCACTGTGAAAACTATTCAGGGATTACAAAGTGGCTCTTTTCTCTCTGAAACATAGCCCTTCGAATTTTGGCTGCCTTAGCATCTCTAAACTTGAAATTTTCTCCCCGCAATTCCTTGAGTCTGCACAGAGCATTGCTGGTGTCTCTGCCTCTCAACGGCCACTCTCTCCCTAGCTTTCCAGTTTTGTATCCAACACCAAAATTGGCACATGCCCAGTGGTAAAGAGGACCATGTGTAAGGTTAGGCTTACTTCAGTGTCTTTCTTTTCCTCTAGAATCTGGCCCTTTAAGTCCTGGCTGCCTTAGTAGCTCTCACATGTCTTCAGACAGATGTATTTTTATTTATTATTGTTAAAAGTGTTACCCGACGATTCGAACTCTTGGTGAATATTTTGGTCTGCCATATGCCTCACAATTACAGCCAGAAGTGAAAGTTCTATATTGAGCCTCGAAGGGAAAATTGCAGTTGGCAAGTTGAAAAAGAAGGAAATAGTATTCCTGGTAGAGGAAATAGTGGTACAAAGGCACAACATGGATAGAAACGATGTGTTTAGTGGGCATAGAGTTCCAGAACACAGGTAGCACAGGACTGATGAGGGATGAGATTACAGGGATATTCTGGGTCCAGGTAAGCAAATACTTTATCTTTCTAAGCAACTTAAATTCTTGTCCTATAGATATTAGAGCACCATTAATGGATTTCTGGCATGAAAATTACATAAGATACAGGTGTTAAAAAAAACTCTTGTGATATCATAAAGAATTAATTTGAAAGTGGCAAAACTGATCTGAAGATCAGTTAGGTGGGTGTTACTATAATCCAAGCAAGAGAGCCTGAGGACTTGAAGTCAGATAGCAGCAGTGATAATGTAGAGAAGAGATATAAATTATATACAGTCAGTGAGGTTTTTTGATGGATTAAACATAGTAAAGGAAAAAGATTCAGACATAGCTCAAGTTTGGGGCTGAGGGAAGGTGTTACCATTCATATTTGTTAGGGGAGCGAATAATATATTGGCTTTGTTGACTTTGAGATGCCTGAAGTACAGTTATCTGAAGATATACAGTAGGTAGTTTTACTTATGTACCTGGTTATTAAAGATCTTGGCCAGAAACCTAGATTAAGATGTCCTCATGGGCTAGGTAGTAGTCATGAGCATGAACAGAATCAGCCAGAAAGAACTTGGTCTTTGTTCTCCCCTAACAATCTAGCTGAATCACAGCTTGATAATCAGTCCTTTCCAATGTAATCAAGATAAACCACAAGAAGATGCTTTTTTAAGAAACTGGAAGAAATTTGTTTGGATTGTATGACATTTTCAGGTTTGCCAAAGTTATTTATATAAACTAGCTGATTTGATCTATGTTTCTAATGGATAGACAATTGTGAATTTTTGCACTATTATTATTCTATCGATATAATGTTATTACTAGGCACTTATAGAAAACTTGAATTATGCAGGATTTGAAAGGGTATTTGCTGTGGTTTCTTTTTTCTATTTATGTGGGAGGGCATTCTTGAAAAATGAACCTTTTCATGAGAGGTAGAGAAATTCATTACTTAGAGATATTTTCCATTTCATAAAAGAAAATTCCTGTTGGCAAAAATAACTCATCTGTGACATATTAAATGTTCTATTATATCTTAGATATTAGATCATGAGTTTATTCATTCTGATGCTATTTATAAAGAATAAAAAAATAAAAAACCTAAAATTGGGTAAATTTATACAAGTATACAAAAAAGTTGCATTGTCAATGTTACTTGACTAAGACACTAAGGTATCTATAATATCAAAGGTTCAAGACAGTGTGTTATAAGAGTAGTAACATACTGTAAATTTCAAAAACATTAAAGAAATAAGACCAACTTCTAAGCTCTTAAAATAACCCTCTCTAGTATATTTTAGCTATTTTTACTTTTGCCTTTTGCACTTTTTCCATTTCAGGATTATAATGTTTCAAGGCATTTGCAGTTCTCAGTTTATGCCTTCATCTTATTTGAAAGGCATCATTTCTGATTGTTTAGACAGCAAATTGTCATGCTGAGTACACTTTCTGTATTCCTCCAAGCTCCAGTAAGCCTCTAACGAGCGTTTCTGCCTTTCTAGTCCAATTTTTAATCTGATAACCTTGTGATTTCTGTGAGAAGCCACTAATGTTTGAGTAAAATTATAAATCTGTGTATTTGAAAGAATACCACAGCTTTTTGCAAATCATACAATTTTTAAAAAATAAACTGGCAACCATTATTTAAATCTTTTAATCAAATTGAAGTGAAAAGTAATAGAAGAGAGTTTTCTCTTAGATCAACTTTCTTTAAAAAAAGTATTTCTGCTTCTTATTATAATGTAACAGAGAACAGACTCCTCTTTCCCTAAGTACAAGGACAGTTCAAAAAGTTCATGGGGAAATGGAATTATAATATAAAAATTAAAAATATAGACTGTGTCTTTCAACATAAGCTCCATCAAGTTCAAGACACTTTTGTAAACAATGATACCAGCCATTTAGTCTATCTCTGAAGAACTGAAAATCCTGGGAATTTAATCATGTTAATGCAGTCTTTTTTACGTTATTAACTGAAAAAGAGTGGCTACCTTTTAAAGGTTTTTTTAAGATTAGGAAGCAAAGAGAAGTCAGAAGGAGCCAAATCAGGATTGTAAGGTAGATGCGTAATGATTTCCCATCAAAATTCTCATAAAATTCTCCGTGTTGGATGAGAGGAATGAGCAGGGGCATTGTCTCTGGTGAAACTTCCAGGGTCCCAGAAAACTGTTGTCATGACCTTTGCTCTTGACAGGTCCACTTTAGCTTTGATTGGACCACTGCCACCTCTTGAAAACCATGGCTTTGATTGTGCTTTTCCTTCAGGATCATATTAGTAAAGCTGTATTTCATCTCTTGTTACAATTCTTTGAAGAAATGCTCCAGGATATTGACCCCATTTTAAAAAAATTTTTCATTGAGAACTCTGCTCTTGTCTGCAGCTGATCTGGACTCAAAAGTTTTGGCATCCATTGAGCAGAAATTTTGCTCAACTGTAATTTTTCAGTCAGAATTGTGTAAGCTGAACCATTTGAGATGCCTGTGGTGTTGGCTATTGTTTCTGCTGTTAATCATTGATACTCTTCAATTAGGGCACAAACAAGATTAATTTTTTTCTCACAAATTGATGTAGGTGGTCTGCTGCTGTGGGCTTCATCTTCAATGTCATTTAGTCCCTTCTTAAAATGAGTTATCCATTTGTAAACTGTGGATTTCATTGGGGCATTGTCCGTGTAAGCTTTGTGTAAAACATCATTGATTTCACCATTCTTTTACCCAAGGTTCACAATAAATTTGATGTTTGTTCTTGCTTCAATTTTGGCTGAATTCATGGGGCTCTGATAGAGGCTCTTTTCAAACTGATGTCTTATACTTATTAGTGCCAAACACCAGAGCCTGTTCAGACATTTTTATTTTAGTACTAAAACATTTTAAAATCCATGCATAGTTTTTGCATAATATACATTTTTCATGAACTTTTTGAAAACCCCTCATACGTAGAAAGGAAGAAAAATACATAAAATAGCTGTTTTCAGACATTGGTCATCAGGCAATATTTGGAGTAACTGAGAGAATGGAAACAGTCAAAGGGATACCTGTGATCACCCCAGCTCTGTCCCTTGAGGAACATTCTACCTGTCGTCCAGGGAGAAAGTTCCTTAGAAGAGCACCATTGTCTGAGTTGAGCAGACATAGAATTCAGTTCACGGAGGGTGAGACTTTCGGCAGTTGCAGAGCAGTGTTCTGAAAAAGAGAAAGCGACGCAAAGAACGGGGTCCAAAAATTTTCTTGAGATCACCTTGAGTTTTTGCTGAATACCAAACTACTTCTGCATATGCAAAACCCCAGGGGACTGACAAAGAGCAGTCAGAGAAGAAAAAACAGAATCATTTCCAAAGCTCCCTCCAGACTAGAATCAAGCTCTGATCAACCAGAGGGGAGATTCCTCACTTATCACCTGGAACAGAGAATAGAGACCTCCCTCAGATGAACTGAAGCTTAGTATGAGGCTAAGCAATCTCTAGACTGTATTAAAACAACAACAACAACAACAAAAAAAACCCTTAAAAGTTACCAAAGGAAAAAGAAGCACATCTACATAGAAGAATGACTTCAGATGTACATTCACAAAAGATGTAAGTCAGAAGACAATGAAATGACATCTTCAAAATATTAAAAGCAAACAACTGTCAACCTAGAATTCCGTATCCAGTGAAAATATTTCTCAAAAATGAAAGCAAAATAAAAACTTCTGGAGAACACCTGTAATAATAAACCTGTGTGAACACCTGTAATAATAAACCTGTGTGTGAATATAAAAATTTTTTCTTATTTAAAAAATTTTTATGATATATTTGACTTTTAAACAAACATAATAATGTATTGTGGAACTTATAAAAATGTAGAAGTAAAATTATGACACAAACAGCACAAAGAATGGGAAGGGGCAAATGGAAGTATTTTGCTGTAAGTTTTTTACATCACATACAAGTAGAATAATATTTTTTGCAAAATAACTGAAAATTTAGAGATGCCAATGGTAAGCTCTAGAGAAACCACTAAAAAAATGAAACAAAGAGGCTTTGCAAATAAACCATTAATGAAGATAAAATGGAATATTAAAAACTTTCAATTAATTCTAAAGAAGACAGGGAAGAGGTAAAACAAGATAGGCAAGTAAAAACCAAATTACAAGCTGACAGATTTAAACCTGACCATATCAATAATTATATTTAATGTAAATGACCTAATTATTCAGTTTAACAGAAGAAATTGTCTGGCTGGATATAAAAAAAAGACCCAACCATATGCTACCTACAATAAAACCACATAAAATATAAACATTAAACATAAAGGATAGATTAAAAATAAGTCTATAATAATGAGATTCCACTACACACCTATTAGAATGGCTAAAATTTTGTAAACTGGAAATATCACTTGTCAGTGGGGATATTAGACAACTGTCATACATTTCTGGAGGGATGCAAAATTGTTTAGCCACTGTGGAAAATTGATATTTTTTAAAAAATAAAGTCAGGCATACAATGCACCTTACAAAGCAATCGCTACAAAGCTTTATTTATGAACACTAAAATCTGGAAACCATTTAAATGTTCTTTAACTGGTACGGTACATCCCATAATGGAATACTACTCAGCAAAAGAATGCAGCAGACCACTGAAGAGTACAAAAGCATGGATAAATCTCAAGTTCGTTATGCTAAGTGAAAGAAGCCAGACTCAAAAAATTACACTGATTTCATTTATATTAAATTCTGGAAAAGGTAAAACTATAGTGACGGAAAACAGAACAGTGACTACAAGAACTGAGAATGGGGGACAGGATTGACTACAAAGGGGCACCAAAATTTGGGGGGAGTTGATAGAACTGTTCTGTATCTTAATTGTGTTGTTTGTTACACAACTGCATGTATTTGCCAATAGTCAGAGAATAGTACAGTAAAAGTTATGTAATGTATACACTAAAATGCATGAAAATTAGGTTTCAAAAAAAGTAAGTGGATGGATGGAAATCTATCATTCAAGCACTCATAAAAATCGAGTGATATTATCAAATAGTCTTCAGAACAAAATTATTTCTAAATATTTTATTTTTTATTATTATTTATTTTAGATATATGCAATATATTTGTAAATTAAACTTTAAAATCCTACTAAGGGATACAAAAGATGAGCTGAACGTATGTAAAGATATTACATTTTTAGAAAGTTTATTTAACCTGTTGATACATAAATTTAACAAGAGTCCGATAAAAATACCAAGAAGATTTTGTTTTTATAACCAAACAAATAAAAATATCCAGGACAAATGAAAGAGACCAAATTTGTCAAATATTAAAGCATTTTTTCTTATAGAACTATAATAATTAAATCAGTGTGGTACACATGAATAAACAAATCAATGGAATAGAATGGAAAGTATAGAAATCGATGCAAATACAAGGGAATTTAGTATATGATAAAGTTGAAATTCCAGATTAGCAGAGGAAAGCCAAACTATTCAATAAAAAATTGCTAGACAAATGGGACACTCATTGGGAAAAAAATAGTTATAGCGAATACCTTGTAGTTTATACCAAAATAATTCTCTGACGGACCAAATACATAAATGTTAAAGGATGATACCACAAAATACTGAAGAAGCCATGGAAGAATTAAAAAATAATTTTGGTGCTGAAAAGGCACTTCTAAGTACAGTACAATACCCAGAAGCCTTCAAAGAAAAAAAGAAAATTCACTATGTAAACAAATTCACTATGGCAAACAATATCATAATCAAAGACAAAGACAAAAAATTAAGAAAGAATAATTGTAACATATCAACAGATTCATACTAAGAGAAATATAAAAACTCACCGAGGTACCATTTTCACCTATTAGATCAGTAAAAATCATAAAGTCTGATAGTAGCTTATAGTGATATGGGGAGAATTGGGTAGTTTCTTATGTTGCTAGTGACTGTAAACTGGTACAACCTCTCAGTAGAGCAATTTGATTATATCAAGAAAAATTACTATTATTTTAAAGACAATGTTTGGATTTAAGTACATTATTTTCATTTATTTACTCAACATTCCCTCTTTCATCTTGTATCTTAGATTGCTCTTCTGGGATCAATTTTTCCTTCCTTTAGCACAGGTTTCTTGATAATAAACTCCCAATTTTTAACATCCTTAATCTTGAAAGATAGTTTCACAGGGTTCATAATTCCAGGTTCACAATTATTTTCTATCAGCATTTGCAAGCTTGTATTCACTACCTTCTGACTTCTCTTGTTGCAGTTGAGGTCTGCTGTCTTTCTGTCAGTCCTTCATAGGTGACTCAACCTTTTTATCTGGCTGTCTTTGAAATCTTATCTTTGTCTTTGGTATCTTCAAGTTTTACTAAGATGTGTCTAGATATGATTTCATTTTTATTTACCCTGCTTGGTAACATTTTTGCTCCTAGATATCTGATATCATGTTTTTCAGTAGTTCTAAATATTTCATAGCCATTATCTCTTTAAATATTTTATTCCCTTCATTCTTTCTATTCTACATTTTTGAGGATCTGATTACACTCACAGAGAGAGATCTTAATTAGTGCTTCCTTTATGTTTTTCCTCTACTTGTTTCTCGGTGTTGTACCTTTGGTAGTTTATGAACTCTCAATTCTCTAATTCTTTCTTCTTCTGTGCCCAATTGGTTTTTATTATAAGAATTATATTTTTCATTTCAAAAATTTTTTAATCTATATGCTTATCCATTATACTATCTTGTTGCCTGCTCACATATGTATACATTAATGCATTTTTCATACGTGGATGTATTTTTTAACTTTTACTTTGAAATAATTTTAGATTTGCAGAAGAATTATAAAGGTAGTATAGGCAGCACAGCTTCCCTTCATGCTAATGTCTTATGTAACCATTTACTAAAACTGAGAAATTATCACTTGCATAACATTATTAAATAAACTGCAGACTTTATTTGGATTTCACTAGTTGTTCCACTAATGCAACTTCTGTTCCAGAATCCGGCCCAAGATACCACAATGTAGTCATCATGACTCCTTCGACACCTCCAATCAGTGGTGGTATCTCAGTTTTTTCTTATTTTTCATGACCTTGACTTTTGAAGAGTACTTGAATTCTGGTCAAGTATTTCATAGAATATTTCTCAATTTGGGTATGTGTGATGTCTTCTCATGATTACAGTGGAGTTATAGGTTGTGGGGATGAAAGCTACTGAGGCAAAGTGCCCTCCTCATCATATCGTATAAAGAAGTTCATGATATCAACAAGATTTAATATTGATGACATTAATCTTGTTCATTTGGTTAAGGTGAGGTCTGACAGTCTTTCCCATTATTTTTCCCTTTCCATAATCTTCTTGCTAGAAGCCAGTCACTAGCTGAAAGCAATTAAGCTCCCCATCCTAGAGGGAAGAGAATTAAAGAATTTGTTATAGACAGTACAGTAATTAATAATATTTTGGAGGAAATACTTTGATTCTGTGCAAATATCCTGGTTCTTCTTGGAGTCTTGCTCACTATCTTTAGCATTTGCTTGTAGATCTTACCAGCAGGAATTATTAATGTAGTATTCCAATGGTGATTTTCTGTTTTACTTATTCCCTCTACATTTACTATTTACAACTCTTCTGTGAGGAAGATTTTTCACTTTTTATTTTTTTAATTCAAAGTATTTTAACATTTACTTGTACACAGTGGTGGGGTACAGTGTGTTGTTTCTATATATGCATATACTGCACAATGATTCATTTAGGGCAGTTAGTATAGTTTTGTACCCATTAGTCTACCACTTTTCCTTCCTTCCCACCACCCACCCCACCTCTGGCCTCTGGTAACCATTATTCTACTTTCTACTTCTATGGGAACCACTTTTTTGTTGTTTTTTTAAAGATTCCACATATGGGTGATATCATACAGTATTAGTCTTTCCGTGCCTGACTTACTTCACTTAACATTATGGTTTCCGGTTCCACCCATGTTGCTGTAAATGATAATGATATCATTTGTGTGTGTGTGTGTGTGTGTGTGTGTGTGTATAGCTGAATAGTGTTCCACTGTGTATATATATCAGCTTTTTTATCCATTCATCTGTTGATGGACATCTAGGTTGATTTCATCTCTTGGCTATTGAAGTGCAGGTGTCTTTCTGACATACTGATTTCATTTACTTTGGGTATATGCCTGGTAGTGGGATATCTGGCTCATAAGGTAGATCTATTTTTAGTTCTCTGAGGAACCTCCACACTGTTTTTCACAGTGACTGTACCAATTTACACTCCCAACAGCAGTGTAGAAGAGTTCCTCTTTCTCCCATCCTCACTATTTTTTTCATCTCACTCATGATATCTCACTGCAAGATTATATCTCATTCTGGTTTTAATTTGCCTTTCCCTGATTAGTGTGTTGAGCATTTTTTCATGTGCCATTTGTATGCCATCTCTTAAGAAATGTCTGTTCAGGTCTTTTTCACAATTTTTAATTGGGCTATTTGTTTCTTTGTTGATGAGTTGCATAAGTTCCTTATATATTCTGGATATTAGCTTCCTTTGTAGTTCAGTGGTTTTCTCTAGCTCTACATTTTGATTTCTCACTGTTCATTTTCAGTATGTCTCATAAGTTTTTATGTTATGGTTACTATGAGGCTTACAAACAAAACAAAATAAAACATGCTATACTATAACAAATTATTTTAGACTAATAACAACTTCATTTTGACATCTAAGAAAAAAGAAAAAAAAACAAAGTCAGTTTTATGCTTTGGCATCATTGCCCCCCACTTTTTGATATCTTGTTGCAACTTACATTTTTTAATATTGCCTATCTTTTATATGGTTGTTGTATATGTTATTCTCTTGTCAGGTTTGTCTTTAGACTTTATACTAAGGATGTAAGTGGTTTATTCACCACACTTACAACTTGACTGTATTCTGAGGTTGTCTGTATATTTACTTTACTAGTAAGTTATGTACCTTCAGATGTTTTCTTCTTACTCTTTAGCATTCTTTTCTTTCAGATTAAAGAGCTCCCTTTAGCTTACTCGCAGGGCAGGTCTAGTGTTGGCGAATTCCCTTAGGTTTTGTTTTTCTGGGGAAAGACTTTATTTCTCCCTCATATTTGAAGGTTACTTTGGCCAGATACAGAAATCTTGGCCGACAGTCTTTTTCCTTCAGCACTTTGAACATATCATCCCATTCTCTTCTTGCCTGTAGGGTTTCTACTGAGAAATCCTCTGAGAGACGAATTGGGGCTCCATTGAGTGTTATGTGTTTCTTTTCTCTCGCTGCTTTACTTTTTTCTTTGTCTTTGATTTTTAATAATTTGACTATGATGTGTCTTGGGGTGTTCCTCTTTGGACTGAATTTGATTGGAGGCCTCTGATCTTCCTGTATCTGAATGCTGTTATCTTTCTCCATACTTGGGAAATTTTCAGTCATTATGTCCTTGAATATGGTTTCTAAGTCTTTTCCTTTTTCTTTTCCTTCTGGTATACCAATTATTCGGAATTTATTTCACATGAAGGAGTCCCATATTTGCTGTATTTCTGCTTCACTTTTTTTAATTGTTTTTTATTTTTTGCTCCTCTGATTGGATAATTTCATGTTTTTCATCTTTGAGCTCACTGATTCTTTCCTCCATTTGATTAAATCTGCAGTTGAAGCTTTCTGTTGAGATATCTGATTCAGATAATGTGTTCTTTATTTCTAGAATTTCTATTTTTTTTAATTGACTCCATTTCTTTTCCCAGCATCAATCCATGTTCAGCAGCCACTCCTTGCCCTCTACCAGGGTGGCTCAGAGGTGACCAGGGTGGCTCAGAAGTGTTCAGGGCTTAGAACAATAGGCACCATCACTATACCCTCTTGCTATGGCCTCTTGCACCTTCACGAACTCCGTGGGTCTCTCCTCCTTTTCCTCCAGCTCCAGCGGTCCCAGGTAGGCAGTCTTTGTTTTTTAATAGCTGCAAATTGGTTACTTGTGAGGAGGAGCAATGCTGGGAATCACCTATTCTGCCATGTTGATGACATCACTCCCAAATATTTTATATAGGTTACATATCAAACAATAACATTTTGGATACATTAGATTAAATAAAATGTATTATTAAAATAAACTTTTATTAATGTGGTTATTAGACAAATTAAGATCATATATGTGGCTCATATTAAATTTACATTGGATAGTGCTGGAATAGCATGTCCAGAAATAGATCCATATATGTGTGATCAGTTGATTTTTTTCCAACAGAAGTATTATTGCAATTCAATAGGAAAGACTAGTCTTTTCAACAAATGGTACATGGGAAATTAAATATCTATATGGAAAAAATAAACTCCTCCCCTTCACACAATGCACAAAAATTAACTCAAATAGATTATAGACTTTAAATATAAAGCTTGTAAAAGAAACCATGGGAGAAAATCTTTTCAACCTGATGTTGGCAAATATTTCACAGATATGACACAAAAAGCAAAAACTACAAAACAGAAAAAAATTAATAAATTGGACTTCATCAAAATTTAAAATTTCTCTTCAAAAGACACCATTAAAAAAAGAAAGAGAGAAAGATAAGCCACTGACTGGAAGAAAATATTTGAATTTTATATATCTGACAAAGATCTTATATCAGGATACATAAGTAACTTTTACTGTTACAACTCAATAATAAAAAGACAACCCATACAATTAATAAATGGGCAAAAGATTTGAACAGACACTTCCCATAGTAGATACTCAAATTGCACATGAAAAGATGCTTAGTGGTATTATTTACCAAGCAAATGCAAAATAAAACCACAATAGCATAGCATTAGATGCACATTGAATGACTAAAATTAGAAAGATTAAAAATACCAAGTTTGCCAAATGTGTGGAGCAACTTGAGAGCTCTCATACACTACTGTGGGAATGAAAACTGGCACAGCCACTTTGAAAAACACTTCAGCAAAGTCTTTAAAGTTAATTGTATATTTGCCATATGACCCAGCAATTCTACTTATGTACCCAAAAGAAATCAAAATTTGTGTATACCTGAAGACTTGCACATGAATGTTTATAGCTGCTTTATTCATATTGGCTAGAACATAGAAAAGCTTTTTTTTTTTTTTGACCGGTAAGGGGATCGCAACTCTCGGCACCATGGGCGCACCGGCTACCCCTACATAGGATCCGAACCCGCGGCCTCAGCACTACCAGTGCTGAGCCACGGGGCCGGCCTGAATGTAGAAAAACTTTAACGTCTGTCACAGGTAGATAAGCAAATTGATGGATATCCATATGATGAAATACTATTCCATGATAAAAAGAGAAAATTACTGACAAATGTAACAGCTTTAATAAATCTCAAAAACATTATGCTGAGCAAAAGAAGCCAGGCACAACATAGTACCTACCATTGTTATATTTATATGAAACCTTAGAAAAAATCAATCTAATTAATAGTGACAAAAGGTACAATAGTGGTTACCTGAGTCTGAGGAAATTTAGGAGATTGACTGGGAATAAGTGCCAGAATTTTGGAGGGCTTATGGAAATGTTTTACATCTTGATTTTGGTGGGGGCATATATGAATCGGTAAATTTGTCAACACTTACGGTTTGAATTGTTTCCCCCAAATTCATGTTTAAGTCCTAAACCTCAGTACCTCAGAATGTGACCTTATTTGGAAATAGGGACATTGCTTATTTAATTAGTAAAGATGAGGTCATTTTGGAGTGGGGTGGGTCCCTAACCACCCTACTGGTGTCCTGATAAAAAGGGGAAATTCTGACATAGACACACACACGGAGAATGCCATGTGAAAATTGGAATTACGACACAAGCCAAGAAATTCAGAAAACTGCCAGCAAACCAACAAAAGATAGGAAAAAGACATGGAATAGATTCTTTCCTAGGACCTTCTGAGGGAACACGGCCCTGCCAACACCTTGATCTCCAACTTCTAGCCTCCAGAACTGTGAGACAATAAATTTCTGTTGTTTCAGCCACGCAGTCTGTGGTACTTTATTACAGCAGCCCTAGGAAATTAATGCAATTTACCAAAATGGATAATTTAAAGCATACATTTTTTTGTATCTAAATTTTACCTCAATAAATTTGATTTAAAATGATTGCATATAGTCCATAAAAATCTGAATATCCATGCACCCTCTGAGAGAATGCAATATTTATGTATGTGTACACACACACACACACACACACACACGTAACTATCATTTAGTGTTCAGCAAGTGCTAGGGAATTTCAGGTATGTTCTTTAATTCTCACATCAACTCTGTGAGGAAGTTATCATAATTACAGTATTACATATGAGCAAACTATATCTAAGAGAAGTTTAATAAAACCTGTGTGGCATCATTCAACAAGAAAAAGGCAAAGCTGTTATAAAAACAAAGGTTTTCACTACAAATTCAGTGTTAAATCACAGCTTATACCTAATTTTACATGATTATTGATAGTATCTAATATTATCATGTATGTAGATAGCTACACACATTTTATATTATCTTTAACAAGAAATTTTCCGTTATGTTTTTTACTTTTATATCTCTCTTCACCTACCTTTAGACCATATCACAACTTCCAAGTGTGTCTTTATTTGCACTTCCTGGAGTCCAATAGCTGAGTCTTAACTACTCCAATGTCTTCCAAAATCTGGTACTTTTCTTGTTCCCCAACTGTTTCTTTTCCATACTAGCCTGTTCTTGTTTTATGGGAATACCGTCTTCTAAACTCCCCTTGAGGATATTAATGATATTTTTAGAGGTGCTCTTTTTCTCAGAAATGTCTTTTTTCTGGTTCAATTGATACGGTATTTGCTTATTTGTGTTTATGTCTGATGATCCTTTTTGTCTGTTCATATATATGTTTGAAGAGCTGGGTTAACATAGGCCGGTTAACATCTCTTATTGTCAACCTGTTGCCTGGATGAAAGAGGTCTGACACAAAGTTCTTTGTGTGCGGTGGCATTTTGATTGGTTGGATTCGCAGGAGGTATGTGGTCGGGGGTGGAGAGGTTGGAAAGTAAGGAATGAAATCAGGAGGACACCTGAATGGCAGTAAGAAAGCAGATTCTTCAATCACTTTGGTTTGTGGCTCTGCCAGGAAGAAAAGCCCTCTTCTCAACTGCGGCATTCTCTTGCATGGCTCTGAGCTGGGGCTTCATGTGTTCTGAATTAATTCTAATCATCTATATGATTCCAAATGCCCTCCACTTTCAGGATATCCATGTGTTTATGAACAGAATGTTTTTCCTTTTTTTATTTTCCTTTTTTATGACTAGGGGGAGGGGAAGTAATTGAGTCTATTACCTTGAAAAAGTAGTCCACTAATTTGACATCTATGGAACACAAACCACATCTTTTTCTGGTGTTCTCTGAGCTAATATTCTTTTTTATCGTTTTTTATAGGCCACATCTAAAGAAAGCTAAATCTCTATTTCTCTTCTACAGATCTTCCTACATCTAGAAAATGTATGGCATATTCAGGGATTATAAGATTTTGTATGGGAGTATTTCTAAATCTGGTGTGGGAAGAACTAGTGGAGTTTTTCACAGTCCCCATGAAAATGTACAACAGGGTGAACAAGTATCAAGAGCAGAGACTTTAGATTAGGAGAGATGGGGACATGAATTACATTTCTCAAACTCAGGACCCTAGACAATGTTGCTTAACTTTTCAGAGTCTGCATTCTAATATAGAAGAATGGAAAGTAGTCTTGTCACACAGGTTTGTTGTGAGAATCAAGCAACATATATAAAAAGTACAGCAGTGTTTCTAACACATAGTTGGTGCTCAATACATGCCATCCCCTCCTCTCAGACAATCATCTGCAAACCCATTGCTTATAGACATGTTCATCATATAGACTCAAACTCTTTAGATCCCAGGAATATTCATAAAGTCCTTTATTATAAAATGCTACAAAATTCTAAGGTTGACATTATGAGAGAATGCATTCAATATTTTTGCTTTATTCAAACTGTGAATACCTGAGTGCCTTTTGAGCACACTGATATGTGTTATCTCGTAGTATTATTCAGCCTGGGCATTTCTTTGAGCTCCAACAGTGCATTTTAACCGTAAAGAGATTGTGTCCAGCCTTCTCTGCTGTCCCACTTACTCAACCAGACTCACATGTCTCATACTTTTCAAAAGCTCTTGTTCTCTGCCCTCAAGACCTGCTGACCTTGGCTTTGTGTTGTTTCTAGAATGTTCCTGCAATATGGTATTTGCACGTTTGTTTTTTTTTTAAGGAATTCTTCACCTCCGTAGCTACTCCTACTGAGCCTTAAGATTTAAGCTTTAATGTCAATTCCTCGGGAAAGTCATCTTCACTCACTTCCCCAGGTCAAGTCACACTTTTCAATATTCTCACGATACTATAAATATTTTCTCAGTGGTTATGCAGTTCTACAAACTTCTTGGTTTATAATCACATATTTTCTTATTTAATTATATAATTAATATCTGCCTCCCTTACTAGGTTCTGATTTCCTGAGGGCAATTTGCTTATATCTACTGATCAGCACAGTCCATAGTAGATTGTAGGAATTCAGTATTTTTTGAATGAATGAAAGCAGAAAGCTTCAAGAGGGGTCATTATTCATTTGTTTTTCATTATATTCCTAGCCATGCTGTTTTCATATAGTTTCTAAAAAACTATCTGTTTTAGCATAAGTAAAAGACCCAATCAGGCTGGGTTTTAGCATTTCTAATGATATTTTAAATCAATTCATGCCTTTTAAATATTTATCCTTTATTTTCACTTCATCTTCTGTATATGTTTCCTTTTAAAATTGAGTTTGATACAGTTTTGTGTAGGCCCTCTGCTTTTCATCTTCATGAACATATTCATAAATGCAATTGGCAATTCAATATGGTTTTAATTAGAAAATATTTTTTAGTAATCATTGAAAAATTAGTCTCCATAATGTAATGGTCTAATGCAAGGATGTTTGCTTAACAGCAGCACTGTTCTACGCTCTGATTATTTCGTGTAATGTGACATAAAGATTGGAGTATAAAAAGAAATAGAGAATATCTAATTGCTAAGAATAGCAGAGTTCTAAAGAGTTTGCCTGCATTTTTTAAAACTCAAACTAATGAAAGAGGATCAGATTATTTCACTAAACTACTTCCTCAACTCCTGAATATTATAGTGCTAGGGTAGACATATCATCTCAGGTAAATTTTTTAAATCAACCTAAACAATGTAATTCTTTGTGTGATAAATTAGCTTAAACTCCAAATCTGAAGTCTGGTATGTTTACAAAAATGATAGTTCCATTTCTTTGCTTAGCTCACCATGCTATTGAGAAGAGTTTACTTTTCTTTTAAAAACATTTTAGAAATGCTAGAGAACAGTCAAGATTTTAAACCACAGTATTGAATAGAAAAGTGGACACTGTAATATGCAAGGTATCTAACAGATCAGGAGAGAAATTAATATTTATATTACTCTACTTTGCTTGAAATACACAGATTATTTTTAATCAATGAGGATCATTAAAGTAACTAACAGTCTGGTAAATATTAAATGCCAAAATGATGTTAACATTATTCTATAAGCATTGACCTATTTTAAATCCACATATGGAATGTCCATCAATAAACTATTTTAATTAGCTATAATACTTTATCTTCGTGTTGAGGTTCCTCTATGATAACGTGCAAAATTATTCACTTACATCATCAAGAATTAGGAATTGTTGGAATACTCATTCAACAATTGTTGACCCACTATTTATAGAGTGCAAGAAGGTAAAAATCACTAAGATAATGGTGCTCTTGGGTAGAGAGATGGATAAGCATATTACCTTTCTCAAAGAGCTTATCCTTAAGTTTAAAGAACTAAATATAAAGCAAATTAAATAATTAATATGGTCATACTAAAAGAATGTCATACCAAAGAGAGTTTAAGTCTTACCAGGAGAATTACAGAAAAATTACTGAAGGATTTCACATTTAGTTAAGTGCTGAAGAACCAATAGTGTAGTATGACAGATGCAGAGTTTCTCCAAGGCAAATGACAAAAATAATAATTATATGATAATAAAAACACTTATTGACCACATACCATGTGTTTAATATTCTTTGAAGTACATTATACATAATGTCTCAATTCTTAGGACAATCCTTCTGAGATATGATTTGTCCCGTTTTACAGGTGAGGTAGTTGAAACATAGAAAGTTAAACAGCTTGCCCAACACCACACCCTGTGTAGAAGACAGGTAAACAATATGAACAAGACTATGGAGGTTCTTGAACACTTTTAAAAGGGAGTTTAGTTTGCTTAAGCAATGGAAACTCATGGAAGGTAGTAATTCCAGTAAAAAAAAAAAAAAAAAAAAAATATATATATATATATATATATATATGTAAAAGGATGCATTGAAAACAAATGGAGAGTGACACAAAGAGGAGGCTCCAGTTTGAGACATTGCAATAGTACAGGAAACTGATGAAGGAGATCTAAACTAGAAACAAATGCAAGAACCCTAATACTGATGAAATTGATGGGGCTTTCCTATTGGAGGGGAGCAGTGAGGAATAGAAGATGAATCTCAGTAAAGTCACACTACTTAAGAAGGTGGTAGTGTATCTTTTGAAAAAACTGTTCCCTCAAAATCTGCTTTAAGTTTTAAAAATTTGAATGCATAAGTCATTGTTTTGATTACCTGTTTTTTGAACCATTTAACTCCCTGCTAATGCTTGAAGATGATAATGAAATGTTGGTGTCTTCCTAATTTGCTCTCCAGCACCTGTTTATGTGAGCCTGCCTTTCTTTCTTTCTTTTGTATTATTCAACTTTCTTACTTTCCCGGATCCCTGCTTGTAATTTATCTCCTTTTTATCTGCTCCTAAACTCCTCCTCATTTACTTTCTAAAAATACTTGAAGTATTTATTGTCTTGTCAATTCTTTTATAATCACTTTTTATTTTTCAGATTAATTCCTTCTACTTTACAAATTCATTTCTGTCAGTTTATCTAAATTCTCCCTTACCATAATGCTTCTAATTATATGATTGTCTGTGTCTATTTTCTCTTTCACACACAAAGACCTAAACAGGTTGATTTCGCAGACTTCTGGTATTATGTTATTTACACTAATGTCAATAAACCAAATTTAGAAGACATAATAGTTTTGTTAATTTGCCTTAAAATGATTTCTAAATCAAAATAAGCATGCAAAGGGAACTGAAAATAGTATTTTGAAACATGATTAATTTTAATATGTTTATAGGAAAAGAATAAATTCACCAGCAGGAAAAGAAATTACCAAAAGTAACATTTTACAGATTTTTAGTCTCAAAGCACAATACATTTTCATAGAAACAAATTCATCACTGTTATAGGTACCATAATAAGGCAACATTTATACACAAGGTCATTTACCATTAAGAAAACCAGTGGCAATGGCGATGTAGTACATTAGTTCAACTTTGTTAAACTTTTTGCTATTATACTTCCTGGCCTGCAGGAGTATTTGCCAGGATACAAAAGAAAATGTGTGACCTCAATTTTAACAATACATAGAAAGCTCTGGCTGCTCATGCTTAATCCTATATTTATTATATGATCACTAGGAATGTTTTCATACCACTATTCTAACTTTATTTCATTTAATATTGTCCATGCCCAAGAAATCAAACATTTTAACAAATTCATTTGGATATTAAATGGTTATTTTATACAAAATAAGAAGTGCAATATCAGGATTTAATACTCTATATTCCTAAACTTAATAGAACAAAAAAACTGTACAGGTAATAGTGGAAAAAATTTTGACATTATTTGGAACAGGTAATGGCATAGCAATGGACTGGGGAAAATGGGATAAAAAGGTTTTAGTTTTAGAGTTGATCATTTTTAAACGCACCAGATGATTTTCTGAAGGCCATTCACATTCATTGTTTAGATTCATTTTATTAGTGGCATATACAAAGCACCATATAATATATGAAATGTATAACAATCATGACTATGTAATTAACTGTAGAAATAACTGCTAAGAAAATATAGCAATATTTAACACAGGATTTCCAAAACCATTACAATATTCAATATTTTCCCAAAACTAATGTCCCATGTTTACTTTTATAGACTTATCAAGACTTATATGCATTTGGCACTTATTTTGGACTGAAAATAGTTGATTATCTTGATTATCTTCTGTACAGTAATGTTACAGTTTTATACAAACTTTAGAAATATGGCATTTGGAATAGTCTTTATGATCCTCTTCCAAGTGTTTCATTTCACACAACAGCAAATACTCGGAATGCCTTTCCTCCTGGAGGATTTTGTAAACTGCAAAAAGTACAAAAATATATTGAAGTCATCTCCACATATAATCCTTTTAATAAATCATGCTTTCTTATGACAGTCTAGAAAGCAGCTCTATGAATCCAGATGGTCAACTTTCTTAGGCTACTATAATTTATAGTTATTGGAAAGCCTGAGTGAGAATGATGTAATTTTGAAAGTCTTGGTTGTGTGCTGGACTGCAAGTGTACCAAGAAATTTAAGATGTGTAAGGATAACAATAGTAGTTTCTAGAGCTTCACAGATTCTAGATCATATTTTTATATATTACCTCCTTAGATTCTAAAAAAGCAGAGTTAGGCAGCTGTTACTTCATTTTACTGGGGGAATATTAAGACTCAAATTTACAACTAATTTGCATGGTTAAAAATTTTAACTATAGGTTAAAAAGATGGCTTATGCTTAGGCAGTGCTCTAGAGGACTAGTTTATTATCATTTCCTAAATCTGACAGATTAATGCTCAACATCTATAGTTTTAAGAAAATGTTAGTGAAGAAATTTAATGGTCAATTCTGAAAGGATCTAAGAATTTCTTTGCTGAGATGTAAAAATACATACACATACAGAGCATCTAATCTCATTCTTTAGGAACTTTCAAAACAGAAGTTAAAAGTAATGCAGAATCATAAATTTTACTCTGTGTTGTTTATATTTTATTTGGCAATGTCAATCAAGGTATATTTTGGTTTAAATGTCTAGAAGTTAGAACATTGATAATGCCATTAATCATTATTTATCCTAATCAACTATAAACTTCTGAAGCTTTTACATTTTCGTACATAGTTATATTTTCTTAATGATTAAAAAAGACTTTTAGAGATAACACAATAAATGTTAAGAAAGAGACAAAGTGCAATTCCCTTCACATATTTATTCATGTGAGAGAGCTTTAGAGTGAGGAAAGAATAAAGACATCACAGGTGTGAACACACAACCAACACAAACATGCAGGTGCGCTAGGTTTTTTACAAAACCTATGGCCAATGTAAAGCCATTTTTATTTATAGGAAACAGATTGACTAAGTGCCCTAGGAAGTGGACATATTTGATGTGTTTCTTTGTATATAGTGATGTACTGGAAAAATGCATATCTTTGAGCCTACAGATTTAGTGCTGATCCTGAGCTCTGAGATCTACAAATTATTTGGCTTTCAGCACATCATTTAACCTCTCTGGTTAAAACACATGTACATTACGGTTTACAGAATTGACATTACAGGGCTATTGGTGGAACTGAGCTAACATACTTAGAGTGCCCAGTAACGTTTAGCATCTGGAATATTCATAGTAGGTACTCAGAAACAACTATTATTCTCATTTTTACTAGAATATCTTCTTTAGGTGTAAAATAAATCTACAAAATATGAGAAAGTAAATGAAACCACATTACTCAGTTTAGCTTATAAAAACTGCATATCAGATTCTATAACTCAAGAATCCATTTTACATACAATATGCTTAAGGAGGCCATGAACCAGGTTGTACAGACAGAAGTCACCTTCTCAACAATGGTCTCTTGATGTAGTCCCATGTGAAAATAGATGTTAAATATAGGTCTGTCTTTTTACAGGTATGACACCCAGATGGTTATATGGAAGGCAATCTAGACATCCAGCAAAGCACATACTTTCGTGTCCTTTACAGAAATTACTATATATAGACCCTCCATTGGTAATTTTGAAGAACTCAGGAAATACCTAAAAGTTAGGAATTTTTCTGTATCTATACAATTAAATGGAACTTAGTATTACTTCCATAAGTACCAATAATTTTAAAAATAACTATAGATTCATTTTTCTTAATGTTTATTAATAGTTGGTAAAATAAGTCATACGAATTTTCTCAAATCACTAAAATATATAACACTAGAGGGCTACATAGTATGAGATGACCTAAAGGCGTTCATTTACATCATTCTAGGCATCCAACTTCCAATCAAAAGAAGAATTTGGTTCTAGGGAAAATCAGACTCATTGTTTTTGTCAAATACTTTGTCAGATAACAGGATTAGAGAAATATTCAGTGCCTTGCTCACCTAGAAAGAATTAAATACAAAAACTAATCTAGAAAATCCAAACAGGATGAAAGAAATTTCCTAATTATAAGATCAATTAACAAAAGAGTGGTTCTGACCCGTAAGCTGATTTTCATGTTGATTTTTATAAGCCTGCAGGAGACAGGCACTTCTGGTACTGCAGCTTCTCCCATCCCTGGAAGACCAACTGTTACACAAGTGTGCTAAGAAAACACAGTCACTCGGCCACTTGACTTCAAACCCATATAAAAGTGGGTGCGTTGTAAAGCAATCACAAATAAAGTGGTAGATGGTATACAAAGGCACACACACACACACACACACACACACACACACACACACACACACACACACACACACACACACACACACACACACACACACACACACACACACACACACACACACACACACACACACACACACACACACACACACGCTTTGTTTTTACCTTTCCGAGAAGATTCCATTCTGAAAAGAAGCAATGTACATCTTTCTTTTGTCCACAGGCATAACGTCAACATAACCACCATGATTTCGAACCACCCCAGCATGTACTGCAGCTCTGCAGATACTGGACAGCTGAAGAGGCAAGGAAAAAACCTTCCATTATTAGGAAATTCCTGCTGACCTTGCCCTGCCTACTCCTCTATTGCACTAAAGTCGCTGACATTTGCCTCTGTGTGGATAGCCCATGAGCAGTTACAGAATGATGTCTTGTGCATGAAGGAATGTTTCAAAAGTCACAATGTCAAGCCAGTTCTGAGCAAGTCTAAGGGCAGAACTTAAGGGTGGCTGCAATGGCAAGAGCCCTCCAACACCTAATCTAGTGAACACTTGTCCTGTCCAGACAGCAGGCTTTCTGACTTGCAAAGAAATTAAAAACAAAAACAAAAACAGGCTTTTATAGTGTCAAAGCAATAAAAAGCAAATTAGCTCCCTTTATTTCTGCCAAGGCCTATTTGTCATTCTTAAATGTTAGCCTTTGCTAGCCTACACTGGAGTCACTTGGGCTAAATGTTCCCAAGCTGGATTATTTGTACCTTGTTTATGTTCAGTTTTTACTTATACACAACTCAACCAAAGTTCTATACATCTCTATGGCCCCTTTTCCATAATAAAGGTATATATTAAGTGGGGAGCTTTTTCCTATCAAATAATATAATCTACACAGAGAAATTCTGCCTGGAAGAATAACCCTAAGAAGAAAAAAATGAAGGACAATCATAATTTCTACCTAGTTTTGCAGTGCCTACCTATCACTCTAGTTTGAATATTCTGAAATGAAGTACTAGGAAAGTTCTATGATTATATTGTACCAGTTATAATCTGAATTGAATGGGATTTCTATGGAGAAAAAAAAAATTAGTGTTTCAGGTCTAATACTTTCAAATTTTTAAGACTACTTATTCCTAAAAGTCAAATAATTTCTTTTGGCTCATTAACGTCTTCTCTAGATTTTTAACATTTGCTTTAATCCAAATGCTCTACCAAAATTTGTCAATAACTGAGTATAGCATGAAGAAATCCCACAAAACGAAATACTTGAACTGTTTCAGTATAAAGCAATCTACCTCCTAGCCCTCTGGGTCCTTCTTGATCCCCCTGGTGTGTTATTTTCTTATCTCTATGCACATGTGGCTGATTTTTACGCTTTTTTAAGTTCACATAAGCATGAATATCTTACACGACCTTGCTTTATTACTGTGCTCTGAACTCTGTGCCATCAGTCAGCATTTATTAGATCACAGAGCCTGAATGCCAAGCTGTTTAATCCTGTTCATGCTTTTGCTATATCACAAAATACCATTCATCTGAAACCTCGAATCCTTACTCTGAGGAAGCATTTTATTCATCATTTAAAGTCCCACATTGCATTAATTTTGCACCCAATATTGTTCATAACGGATGGAATTAAAAATAATTCTATATACATTTCCATATTTATCCTGTTCTGTTAAAAGTGTATTATCAGCATTTTTTCCCAAGGCAACAAAAGTGCTTACATATAACATTCACTAAATCCAAGCACTTAATATGTTTCGAGACTATTGTTTTGCCTACAACTATGCAGTCAGCAGGCATTCCTATCTGAGTTCAAAAATCAGGAGACATTTTCTTTTCATACCCACACTTTATAAGAATTAATGTATTGTACAAAGAAAGAATAATTTATCTGTGAAAACAATAAAATTTTTTAAAGAATGCAGAAATTAATCTGAAACAAACTATAAATAGAAGCTCAAAACAACAGAATGTATAAATTCTAACTCTATAAATGAACACAGAGAGAGAGGGAGGGGAGGGGAAGGAAGGGAAGGGAAGGAGGGAGGGAGGAAGCTTGGTTGATTGGTTTTCACCTTTTTGTATCAACCTTATTCAAAGAGAATATATTCTGCAGGGGCTGAGAAGACTGACAATTAATGACTAAATCTCTGACTCTGTACTTACCATGTGATAATAATCTTCATGTTTCCAGTTTACTCTTCAAAGGATTATGTAATGATACATAATATCTACCCATTTCACTGAGGTAGGAAGATAAAATGACCTCAGAATATAAGTTCTAACAAAACCTTAACTCTAGTAAGAGATGGTTTATAGGTATAGAAGTACATAGGATCTTTTGAAAGACTTTCATCTGGCATGATTAAAATGAAAAGTTCTGGTGCTTAAAGGGAAAATCTGAGAAGAATAATTTCTTTGGAAATCTTCATAAGCTTATTTATTTTCTCAACAAAAATTTATGTGCAAGGTAGACACTAAATGTCTGTTGTCATTGTAATGCTCTAAGTTCTGTTAAGGCAGGAGCAAGCCTGTCTTGTTCAGAGCTTGGCAGACATCAAAATTAGTGATGAAAAATGATGAATGAATTACCCAGCTGCTGCCTTCAAGAAACTTACAAACTAAAATAAAAGAGGATGATAATCATAATATCTAATAAAATATGCTAAGTGCTAAAAGGAAAAAGCAAGGTTACAAAGGTTGAAAGGAGGACAACTTAATACTTGAGTTAGGAGATTCAGCTATATATATATACCTCACCAGAAAGTGGCAATAATTTAGGATGTGAAGAATGACCATGATTTTGGCAGATAGAAAAATTTTGAAAAGGATGCATTTTAAAGAGACAAGAATAAAAGCACAAATGTGAGTACTGGAGAATTAAAGATACCAGCAGGAAACTTAAGCTGCAGATAATAATGCAAATCTGGAGCCTGAGAGAGACTTAGAATTGGAGAATAATTTCAAAGGGAAAGCTGAATTGAAAAAAAAACCTGGACCTAAATCAACTCACCAATAAATAAAGTAGTAATGTACATATTTCAGGCCTCTGTATGTAATCAAATTCTCATAGTTTTCTACTGAATATGTGCATCAAGAAGATAGTGCCTACATTTGCTTTTGTTTGAACTCTGACTCAGAAATCTGTAATGGTTTCTAAATGTATGCTGCATAAAATCTAAACTCATCAGCATGTACTTTCAGACTCTCCATCTGCATGTTTCCAGAACTGGATGCCTCTGTCATTCAGAGTAAATTGGCTGCAGCCCCCTTTAGCTACAATTGTCACCAGCTCAGAAATGAGCAAAGCTGTTGGGTATGCCACATGCAGCATGATTACTCTCCTCTCCGTGTCTGTCTTTGTAGAGGCCACTCACCTGCCTAGAATGTGTCCTCTAACCCTCTTGACCAACCCACCCTTCAAACCTGGCTCAAGAAGCATGCGGCCACACTGAAGCCATCACAACCAAGATTCCTTGTCCAATCCGACTGAAGTCGTTACGACATCCCCTCAACTACCTTCCTCTTCTACATATTTTCAGGTAGCACCTGTTTTTGATTCTATGGTACTTTTCAAATGCCCTTTTGGCAGTGAAGATATTGTTTATACGTTTGACAAATTCTTAATGTCCAATTTAGTCTCCAAATACCGGAGAACCTAAAGGAAGATTAAAGAAAAGCAAAATGCATTTTCTTTCACAAGAATGTCTCCAGACATTAAGTACCAGACAAAAGACACATGGGGAGGATATGAAGAAAAATTCAGTCAAAATAAATGATTATGCACTCATTTTTGCATGTGGATATAAATGTTTCACTGATATTGATGGTTATCTTTTCTGAGAATATATGCATCAACACAAAATTTGTTTCCTTGCTCAGTATATAAATGTCCACATATACATCAAAATGTGTGTATTTGTTTTTATATATAATGAATGTTGACAGCTGTATAAATTAGGATACTTACATCAGAATAAATTCGAGTTCCAATTACACGAGCATAATGTGGATTCGCTTGCATACAGTTACGAGGACAGTATACTCTGAAAAACAAACACATATATAAAGTAAGCTGGTTTCTTCAGTCTTTCTTATTAGTGAAACCACAGACATGCATATACAAAAGTAAACTCAACATTCTAAACCCCTCTCTTTTTTTCTCCTGAAATAGGTCAATTGTACAATCCAGGCAGCAGATACAATTACTCCTGTTTACTTTATCTATTTCCCTCTTTTGGCACAAATGTGATTTTTAAAAAAAATTTGGTCAAGAAGCCTTCTAATTTGGGGATTCAAAATGGAAAGGAGCATCAGGAAGCACCTCTTTGTACCTGAGAATTTGGTACCCAATATGTCTGTAGAACTGAGTAAACAGATAACTTGGAAAATGAATCATTATCTGCCCCACACATTTAGTAGTCTCTCTTCTCTATGTTCACAACTTTGGTATCTCATCCATTTTTGTGGCTTTAATTATCACCTATAAAAAGTTGATTCCCACATTTACATCTCCAGTTGAGGCTACTTTTCTTAATTTCAAATCTGTATATCCTAATGCTTATTCGACCTCTCCAAGTAGATCTAATAACATCTCAAACTCAGCACATATGAAAGCAAATTCCTCATCTCGTCCTCTTGTCCCCAAGGTCTGTTCTTTCTGTAGGCTCCCCATTGCAATAAATGGCACCTCCTTTATTCCAGGTGATCAGGACAGAAAACTTTATTCTATCCTTAATCCCTCTCTTTATCTCACACCTTACAACCAACCCATCAGGGCATCCCTAAGCACATCAAGCACCACAACTGTGGATTCTATTATCGGTTGTCTGACTACTGCAATAGCTCTCCTACGATCTCCTACTTTCAATGTGACCCTTTCCAATCTATTTTCACACAATTATTTTCAAACACACAAATTCAAACATGTCATTTTTCTGCTCCTAATATTCTGGTGGCTTTCTATCTCATTCAGAATAAATGACAAGATCCTTAGAATAGTCAATAACCCTGCCTATTCTGTCCCCCCATTACCTCTCTGACTTTATACCCCATTCATTTTTCACTTTCTTACCCTGCTCCAGTCACACCGGCCTAATGATTATTCCTCAAACAAAAACAACAGGCTCTTGCATCAGGGCCTTGGCACTTTTCTTTCTCTCTGCCTTGAATATTTTTTCATTAGATGTCCCATTGCCTTACTGATATCTGATTGGCTTAGCTCATTTAAATGAAGTTTTTAAAAGCTTTTTTATTTTAAAATAAGGCCAGATATGTGTTTAATCAAACCACACGATACTAAAAAAAAAAAAAAATCCATTCCCAGAGGTCAAGAACCTGTCAAGTGGCACTTTATAAAAAATCAACTGAATTTTCTGAATTCACACAAACACACACACTCTGAAAAGAAATACAAACGAAAACTGGAAAAAACAATTTATTTTACCTATTAAATGAGACTCTCAATACAATAACCACATGAAAATCATTGGTGGATGATGGCATCAATGATTTTCCTAAAAGCATTCTAAACATACTTCAATTGAGGAAACTATCTTTGCCAATTGAAGCAGATGTTCTTCAAGATAGCTTTTAAGAAACTGCCACAGTTCTTATTTCTAAAATCTGTAGAACATTCTACTCTCTAGAGTATATATACTTCATATAACATCTAAACACCTAAACCATTTAAATATATGTAATAAATGAATTGGAGTTTTTATAACTGAATTAAAAGGTTCATGGTTATAAAAGATGCTGTCTGGGGTTTCTGCAGGAGGAAGGGTGTCTTATTGACTGGAAAATGATCTCATAGTTTGAGAACTGCTGGGCGTTCACTGCCTATCCTCTGGTTGTAAAACTACTGGTCCTGCCCTTAGGACCATGCTGTACAATCTCTGTCTTGCCCATATTTAGCACTTGGTTTGCAGAAGGCCAAGGTCAGCAGCTCCAAGTTATGTTAGTTTCTACCCTAGATAAGTTCAGGTAAACAAGAGACAGGAGAAGGGTTTTGCTTGTTTGTGTTCTAATCTCTGGTTTTAACTCCTTGTTACATACTACTGACAAGGTAGGCAGTGATCTAGTAAACATTCCTTTACTTACAATCTGCCTGTAAACTTTGAATAAAAATGCCAACACACTTTAATGACACCTACATTTACATCTTGAGCACCCAGCAGATTTTAAACACCTAAGTATTTATATATATATATATATATATATATATATATATATATATATTTATACATATTATATATGCAAGATAAAATTTCCACTAACACACACACACACACACACACACACACACACAATTTCTACAAGATTATGGCACTAAATAATTGTTAGACACGGTTGTTCTGGGTTGTCCTGCCAGATATGGAACCTCTTGAGAATATGACTATGAAGGTATATCTTGTTTCTTCATGATCTTTTTGAGCTAATTTCCTTTCATTTATTTGCCCTTGCCATTTTTTCTCCAGAATAATCTTTGTTTGAACCTATTTAAGAGATGTGAAATACTAAAAAAGATGTACCAGCCATATGGTTTCCTGAAAGTTATATACTGTCATAAAAGCAGTATCATTATGGCCTAATTTATCAAGCTATTAAAAATTTTATATAAGAAAAAAAAAAAACCTTTGTTTCACAAAGGGGAGAGGGGCTTTCCAGACCACTTAAGGTCAAAATTATGTATAAATTATTATTTACATACATTTATTTTATTGGTGACATTAAAAGCAAAAACTAAACTTTTAAAATTTATATGATTTTCCTTTTTTGGATGTTCACCTTCCTGGAACAAGCCAAGAAATAGGGAACATGTTTATTAATATTTTACTTGAATGACTTTTCTCTTTTGGAACAATATTGATGTAGTAGATTGAATCATGTCCCCTCAAAACTACTGAAGCTTGAATTGTGTCCCCCAAGTTTTATGTATTAGAAACTTAGCCCCCACTGTGACTGTTAAGAGGGTGGGAAGTCCTATTATGGTAACTGAAAGATGGAGCCCTGAAGAGATGACTGGATTGTACAACCAAGCAGTAGTGAATGGATTACAAATGGTGGTCAGGGGCATGGTTCTCAGGGCTTTAAAAGGAGAGGAGAGTCTGTCTCTCTCTCTCTCTGCTCTCTCTGCTTCCACCATCTTGCAATGTGAGACCCTGGGTCACTGCTGCCACCACCAGATGGACTTTGCACTTCCCAGCATCAGAAACTATAAGCAATAAATTTCATTTTCTCTATAAATTACCCAGTTCCAAGTATTTTGTCATAAGCAACAAAAATGGACTAATACAATTAATATAAATTATTTTAGAGATACAAAATTACCATTTATTAAGCATCTAGTAGAGGGAAGCTTTATGGTGGAATGCTTCACAGAGATTATCCTTATTATTTGGCTTTATAAACCCAGTCACGTGGCTGCCATAAGGCCTAGCATAATACTGGTATATACAGTAGGCATTTAATACATATTTATAAATGTATAATTTAAAATTTCTGCTTTTTTCACATATCATGATGCTAAGATTTACCACTTCACCTAGAAATATGTCTCTTTCTCCCTATAAAACTACAATCTGTAAGTATAGATTCTTGAGAAATCTGAAAGAAAAATACTATAAAATTTTTCAAATTTCAAAACAAACCATGATTTAATCAAATCTCTGAGCCTTTAAGAGTATAATTCGTGAAGTTCTAGTAACAGTAGAATATACCTTTATAACAAAAACAAGGTGTCACATAATTAATTTGTGGTCCAATGGTAAAAAAGTATATGATTTACTTCACACAGTAAGGGACCGTGAAATCATCCTGCACACTTTATAATCTGATGATTTCAGTAACACATGTGCTGAAGAATTTGAAAATTCTCAAATCAACATGTACCAAGTTAATAACAGTATTCTCATATTATACACAAAAAGATCTGTTTTTTAAGAGGAAACAAGTTAGTTATTCACATGTGAAAGAACAGATTGTTTATATCACAACTGCAATTGAGGAACTCCCTACTGACAGAAAATGAAGTTCTCAATTGTTATATCAACATCATATTCTTCTGTTATCTTGTAAATAAACAATCCCATTCTTTAAAGTAAAATACTGCTTCAGTGTTAAAAGGGTAAGTAATGAGGTTTTTCCAAAGTAAATAAACTTTTCCATAAAAATTAAGCTCCTTTAATTTTTTAGTAAATATATTTTGTCAAATTACAATTATACCTCTAAATCTCATTTGTAGTTTTTAGAAATAGTGTAGATAGAACTAAGACTCGATGTGTAGGGACATACTTCACTTTTCCTATGTACTGAATATGGCTTATGGCCACAGCACTTCTACCAGTTTTCATCTTAGGTTGGCTAAGACAAATGAAGCATTTTTCTCATTATTTCATAGTAGATAAATTCCATTATAATTTTTTAAAAGAGCGTACACAAAACAAAAATAAAAGAAAGGTAAAGATGGGCTTCTTGACTTATCAACTGCAAGTAGACTGATCTAATTTAGGAACTGGATAACAATGTTAAAAAATAAGAATTACATATTTTAGTTTCTGTTGAAAGGATTTGTTGTGGACGGAATGTTTTTGTCCCTCAAAATTCATCTGCTGAATCCCAACCCCTACTGTGACTGTATTTGAAGACAGGGTCTTTATTGAGGTAATTAAGGTTAAATGAGGTCAGAAGGGAGGGGACCTTATCTCATAGGATTAGTGTCCTTATAAGAAGGGACACAAGGAAGTGCATTCTCTTTCTTCTTCCACATGTAAAGACACAAAGAGAAAGTGGCCTTCTGCAAGCCAGGAAAACAGTCCTCATCAGGAACCAAATCAGCCAGCCCCTCAGTTTGGAATAGCAGGAAGAACTTCTGCATGTGGAGAGAGTCCACCAGCAGACCTGGACCACACATAATCTGTGATGTTCCACTGCTCCCTCCTGCTTAGCAGTTCAAGATCACACACTCTGAATCCTAGAGACACCAGAATTTTAGGCAAAAGGAAAGTTATCACAGGATCAAAGCCCTGCATATATTTGCTGTTTAAAAAAAAAAAAAAAAAATGAGGAAATTTAGCAAAAATTACCTTGGGCAATGTGAAGCAGGCTTATGAAATGGACAGAGTTGTTCCACAGTTGTTTCACAAGTCACAGCCTGAACTGAAGAAGTAAAACACAAAACAATAAGCACATCTTTTGGAAGCAATGCCATGCTACATAGTAGTAAGAAAATAAGATGAAAAAATTGTGCTAACCTGTTACTTTAGAGACTGTAAAGGAATTAGCCGACTGATATTTGCTGAAGACAAAAAGATAGAAATGTCAATCATTTTCTTACAGGCATCAGTATCAGCATAATTCCTGATAGATTTAAGGTCTACAGGTATTTTATTTCTTTTTAACCATTTTGATTAAAATAGGTAGATAACTAGTGACGTCGGAATACATCATCTATTTTATGCTAAATCCATATTACCTTCATGTATCAACCAAATCAATACCATTCTTAATATTAGAGGGTGGTCTCCTTTCATTATCAATTTCAAAAACCTACAGATAATAGCATAAAGCAATACACATTGTATCTACATATCTGTTTCTTATCAAAATTAAAACTCTTAAATATTAATTCCTTGTCTCTGCAGAACCACAAACTATTTAATCCTTCACGATAGTAAATACAAGGCAGTGTTGTAAAAAGACTAGAAAATAGTAAGTGCCTCGAGGGAGTAGGCATTCTTCATTTTTTGTTTCCCTTACTATCTATAGAGTAAAATGTCTATAATAAATAAATGAATTGCTTCTCATTATGTACATTATTAAAAAAAATAGTAATATAAGGCTAGGTACACCATTATGTATCAAAATTTTAATTGGTCTATGGATATACAGATTTTCAGAAAAACATCTCTTGCTAAAGGTAAGGCTTGTGATGGCAATTTAACATGGTACATCATCTGAATACATTAGCTCAGGACTAAAGGCATAAAATTTCAATAATCCTTAAATAATCTTTAAATAAATTTAAAAGAAAAAACATAAATAATAAGGTAAGTGTTCTTTAAGTCATCACACAGTGTTTGGTTTACCAAAGCTAATCATTAATATTTATTATTTAATGAAGGTAGTCAATACCTTTTGCTGAATAAATACTTATAATAATAAATATAAATAAATATTTCTATAAAAACTTTACAAAGGAGACTTATTGCTAATGGCTGAAAACCACATATCAAGCCTTTGGACAAAATTGTATACATAGGAGGTCATTCTGCAAATCTGCAAGAGTTTTTAATAAATTATTTTTTATAATTATGAATTCTCACTTAACCCTACTGTGGAGTTTCGTGCGACTGTATAGTTACAAGGAAAGAGACTTTATCATATTACCTAAGAAAAGGCATTCTTTATGAGGTTCAATAAAGTCCAGTTTTATACTCAGAAGAAAAAAGACACTACAAAGATATTTCAAAAGCCAACATTTTTCTACTTTCTACAGAGTATATATAAAAAGGCAGTGTTTTAAAATAAGGTATTTAGAATACTTAAAATGAGAAACATTTCAAAAGTTAATCGATGCTTTTATGTTGGATTAAAATACATTTAAATGGACAAAAGAAGATGACATAGTTTATTACATATCTAGAGAACTTTTCAAAATGCTCTTTTACCTATTAATCTAACTTATCTTATTAATAAAGTTATGGCTGCATAAAATAAGACATTTTCCCTAAACAGGGCAGGAAGAATATGCAAATTAATTAGGCTTCTCTGGGGTATTTTCTGTCACAGCTAAAAAATTTATTGCTTTACAATGGGAATTAACTATAAATTTATACATTCTTAATGAAACTCAAATTTTGGAGTTTTGGAGTTTTAGAGTTTTTGAAGCAAAAGAGCTCAACTTTGAATTTAGATGCTTTTTATTCTTTTTGCCTTAGATATTACACAGCTGAATGAACTTTGGAAATTAGCAACTTTGTAAGTTAAATTCTTCTACACTTTGCTCTAAAACAATGTGTTAGCTCACTGTTATAATATCATAAGGTCCAAAAGATCATTCCATTTGGGTACTTACCCAATGGTTTGAACACCATTTCTATTGGATTTGATGAAATAATGTTTTCTTCCTTGTCTAGTGATATCTACCCAACCACCATCATTGTCTATTATACCATAATGAATTGCAGCTCTACAGATGCTGGATTGCTTGGGGGAAAAAAGGAAATAAAAGGATGTTAAAATATTAGAGTTCAGCATAGGACACTACTACCTCCTACTTAATTGACACTAAATTATATAAACATTTCTGAGCAAAATATTTATACTAATAAAAAAGTTATTTTTCACATTAAAAAATCAAATATCATATGGAAGGACTATATTCCCATATAATTACACTTTCGATACTCACCATTTCATAATGTACACTGCCAATAACTTTAGCTTTACTATCCAAACAGCCAGCAGGGCATTCATACCTAAATGAAAGTAATCGGGAACAAAATTCAGTTCTTCTCAATGTCAATACGAAATGAAAATATTTCTTATGCTTCATCAGATAATTTTGAGAATAATAATAAATATTACCTATTGCAGGTTGTTCCTTTGCACTGATCTCTTAGTCTTACTTCACAAGAAACAATCTGGGCTAGAAGCAAAACAAAACGAAATAAAAATATTAGATAATGTAAAACCTGCTAATTTGTAATATACAGCCTAATGACAAGTTTTATCCATTCTAAAAATGTTCAAATTAATAAAATATAGGTGGATATGCCATCTATGGAAACTTTAAAATTTTTATAAATAATGCAGAGGACTTACACATTTGCTGTGTACTTATGACTTCGTTTCTATTACTATCATCTGATCTTGTCCAAACGTGGGTATCATGGACTTGTGACTGCTCCCGTTCAATTTCATTTGTTTCTTCTTCTCGAGCAGGATAATACCTGTCTGACCCTTCTGTTAGAGAGAATGGATTTACAAAACATGAGTCCCATTTTATATGTGCACAAGTTATTAAATAATGATAAACCTTTATATGCCTATTAACATTTAAAACTAGAAAAATCAGTAGTTTTTTGACACAGGTTTTGGCTTAAAGTGGTGATCTTATGTACTGCATTGAGGTAACTGAAGTATACACATAAGCCTTTAGGCACTTGATTCACTTATGCTTGTGTTTGGCTAATACTCAATGGATTTACTTTTAAACTTTACTTGTATTTCAACGTTATCAGTGTTTGGTTTTCATAATGACACATGAAATCTACACGGTGATCTAACAAGTCAGGGCTTGGTAAATTTGAATTTGTTTTCCCAAATGAAAACATACTCTTAATATTTTCAGGAGGATCACATTTAGAATTCCCCCAAGTGGAAATTCAGTCTAAAGAACAATTGGCATACCCTTGCTATTTACTACAATACCCATTTCCATGTGAAAGTTTTTCTCTTTTAAGAGGAAATCCAAGGGGCAGAAATTTAAATTTGACAAAAGATAATAATTTCAAACTCTGAATTTAATTTCTTTACCCCACATTGGCCTACATAAAGAGCTTGAAAATGGCATGTTCTGGAGAGGTGCATTGTTTTCATGAGTGTCCAAGAACTTGAAGGAAGTGTGAAGTCAGAGGAAAGTCAGTTCTAAGTAAAATATAGTGGTCATTGGTGAAGAGGCAAATAGGCTAGAATTTGGGGGGTAGAGTGACATACATAGCTGCATCTTGTCTGCTCATTATAGCTAATGAGTATTCAGTCATTAAGGGAAAGAAAGACATTTCTTTATGAGCACTGAAAAAAAACCTGCATTTACTGAAATATTTTCTAGTACACATAGTCTACATTAACCTTCATTAATCATCATTAAGAAAAATGTACAAGGCAGTAAAAAATGTTCATCTGCATGCCCAAGAGCATGAATTTTCACAAAGCTTTATCATATACACTTTTCATGCGCAATAAACAGGATTCCATGCTTATATTCACTTTTTTAGAATATCAAATGCATTTGAGAGCACTACTTTCGTAAGTTTTGCAGAACT
The DNA here is from genome assembly GCF_027409185.1 of Cynocephalus volans. Classification (NCBI taxonomy): domain Eukaryota; kingdom Metazoa; phylum Chordata; class Mammalia; order Dermoptera; family Cynocephalidae; genus Cynocephalus; species Cynocephalus volans. Next base: position 31,400,594 of record NC_084474.1, on the reverse strand, counting down.
TTTTTTTTTTGTTATTTTGGTATGACAAATTGTATAGTCTGCAGTGAAAAGTATAGAATACCTATAATTCATAAGCATGGTTCAATAAGATACAGAGAAGTATTTTGATATAAACTTTTAAAGCGCTGAAAATACACTGCGTTAAATTGCTAAATCCTTCAAAAATGATAAGTTATGGAAATATACATATATACACACACATACATATTGTCAACAATATATAAAGTTGGCTGTTAAGAATATAAATATTCTATCACTTTGGGATGATTTCAAAGTAGAATTTGAAATGGTTATCTGAAATAATCATGAAACTTTAAATATATGTTGGTGTAACAGACTTATCAATAACATAAATATTTTAAAATGGTTTATTCAAAATATTTGAAGTAGAGTTCTGGAAACTTTTCATGTAGTAAATGTACTTTTGGCTTTTTTTTTTTTTTATACACAAGCTAATGTATAAGCTGGATTAAAATAGAAATAAAATTGAATGTTACAACACAATAGCACTTACCTTTGTAGCACAGATTTTCTCTACAGCCCCCTCCAAAACTAGGTGGGCAAGCAGAACAGGGCCGTCCATGTTTGTAAGGGGCATGGCCCCACCAGTTTCCCCTTAAAGACATGATCCACTCTATTAAAAGGTAGTCTAACTGCATAATTTATAAGACATTGCAAACATTACTATAATAAGAATATTCTAAGTAATAATTTTGGTGTGTAGCTTTAAGACATTTATATAGCTTAGTAGAATCTTTTTGTTAATATGTTTAAATAGTTACTGCCTAATTTTTTTGAAATTTTCAAAGTAATTTGCTATATATAGTGTTAAGAATTACAAAATCAAACTTCTGCAGAAAACCAAACTTTGCTAGGGGATATTTACCTCTATTCTATTTTGTTTTGATAAAAACAGATCTTAGACTTAAATTTGACACTAAGTACAGTTGTGTTATATTTTCAGTGTAATCATTCAAATGGTTTTTATACAGATGAAAATCAATGCATTTCTCCATTCATCTATAGGTGTTAATCTCCGAAAAATCAAAATTATTAAATATGTATGGAATATAATGACTTGGCGAATAAAACTGAAGATAAAAATATGATTCCTGTCCTCGCAAAGATCATATTTTCAAATTACATATTCACTTTAGGCACTGATTTTATGCATTAGGCAACTATAATTGTCATATTATATAAACTGAAATAATACAATACTCTTTTCTCAATAACACACACTGAAAATAAGAAAAATCAGGAATATACAGGTACTTTCAGGTTGTTAAGAAAAACTTACATGCAAAAGTAGTTTGTCTACTTACTTTGGGGAATAATTGCATACCAAGTAGAGAGCTTTGGGCCATATCTGTCCCCAGATGTTCATGTTATGGCATAAATTAATGGCACAGCCTATTCTGCTACTTGTGGCCCATACCACCTACATGAGAAAAAAGAAAGTTTCAGAAAAAGCAGGCTGAGATGAAATAAAACAACGTAACAGAGAAAAATGTAAAAAAGCTGAACTTGAGAACCAACATTTATCATTCAAAATAAAAAGCAAAAGCAAATAGGATATTTCCCCTGAGACTTTGGGTAGAACCTAATTTTAAAAAGATATCTACAAGTAAATAACCACATCTGGCTATAAAATGTAAACATTTTCAAATGCAAAATTACTAAATAACTCAGAAGTTATTTTAGTAACTCACAAACCTAAATGTCATATTAATATTTCTAGGAAGAAACTTGCCTAAAAAGGGACAGAATTTCATATCCTAAACAGAAAGTACTGAAAATTTAAGTGTTCAGATTTCTTATATAACACAATCTTTTCACTGTACTTATTAAGTAGTTTGATGATGCTTTAATTTTGTCACACACAAAGTCATACAGAACCATCAGTCTGCTTTATGTTCACTTACAATAGGTCATAGAAACACAGATAACTGGTGAGCTTTAGCTAACTGAATCTGCCTTTAGTTGTCTGATTTAGAAGTTTAGAATATATCCAATACCAAATATAAACACTAAATATAAAAAAAAATGCTACACACATATAAATATTGAATGTCACTGATAAATAAAACCGTATTTTTATTCTTTGAATTAAAACTTTGACTGAAGATGGTAAATTTCTCTCCATATACAATTATTGGGTCCATATTAAAAACATTTTGTACGTGAAAACATTGAAATAATGTCTTTTAAGTAGATGTTTGGACATTTTTCGGTGATAATTACTTTTAGTGTTCATAGAAATTTGTAAGGCTACCCCACATAATCAATAGCCATCTACGTTTTGTTTTATTTTTAACCATACCAAATGACATCAGAAAGACACAAGTTCAGCAGCCTAAGTTCTCCCATAGTTATACTCAGTTTAAATGAAGAGAGTATAAACACAACCAAAACATACCTGTGTATAGTGAGTACATACAGGACCAGAACACCTGAATGGACAATACGGGTTGCATTCATGTTCATATGGGTAGCTGAAGTCTCTTACTTCATCATACCATGCTTGTACATGAAACGTCGGGGGCCTATATCTGTTAGAAAGAAAATAATCATCGGATGAGTGGATACGGAAAATGTGGTACATCTACACAATGGAATACTACTCAGCTATAAAAACGAATGAAATACTGCCATTTGCAACAACATGGATGGACCTTGAGAGAATTATATTAAGTGAAACAAGTCAGGCACAGAAAGAGAAATACCACATGTTCTCACTTATTGGTGGGAGCTAAAAATTAATATAGAAATTCACACACACACACACACACACACACACACACAAACGGGGGGGGGGAAGAAGATATAACAACCACAATTATTTGAAGTTGATACGACAAGCAAACAGAAAGGACATTGTTGGGGGGGAGGGGGGAGGGAGAAGGGAGGGAGGTTGTGGTGATGGGGAGCAATAATCAGCCACAATGTATATCGACAAAATAAAATTAAAAAAAAAAAAAAAGAAAAAAGAAAATAATCACAAAGAATGAGTAAAGTTGGAGAAAATGTAAAACCAAATAACATGACACAGATTGATAAGATTTGGTAAAAAAATATTTTTGTGTAAGTCATTAATCTTAAATACCTATGCCCATTACATTATTAATATACCAATGATTAAAAACAAAAATAAGTTTAAAAAACTGCTGATTGTTCCGATATGTTATTTGCTTTTTGTTATTTGTCTTTTCATCACTTTTCTTTTAGACACTAAATCTTCGAAAATTTGCAATGATGAATTAATAAGCATTTCATTTCAATCACTCATGTTTTCAGAAACAAAAAGCTGGGCTTTAAGATACCTTCCCCAATGTGCTCCCAAATTCTGTCCAATTGATGGAAGCAAGTTTGCAGGTCCATGTTCCCACAAGCAAGTTTCAGCCCACGATTCAGCAGATCTTTCCAGCTCTACATCCCAAGTCTACAATTTAAAACAAAAACAAAATGCACATATGTAGAGTTTAGACATTTCCTCAAAATACACTGCTGCTCAGTTTTTGTGTTTTCTTCCTTCCTACTTCTTTGTAAAATCAATACCTTAGTCTAGGTTCTTACCAGACTCAAAAGTCACCTTGATTTTTGCACTAGCCTCCAAATCAATCTCGTTTCCATCTCTTACCCCTCCTGTTTGTTCCCGTAAGTGTTTACATTACCTAAGTGAACACAAATACACCTAAATGATATGTCTGTCTAAACACATTCAACAAATCCCCATATGCATAAAGTTCCTGGTCCCACAGTTCCCTGTCATTAGACAGCTTATTCCTTGCTCCTGCTGACATTATTCCCACTGCCTAAACATCCTTCTCCCAATTACTTGTCAGACAGATCTCTACTCTGTCTTCATAATCCAGCTTTATAAAATACTTTTTCTGTGACACCTTCTCAATTCCCTTAGATGTAAGCTTTTCCCTCCTTGGGGCTGTTAAAGCTTTGTTACACTCCTTTGTTTAGCACCTCTGACATTACAATGTTAGTATTTCTCTACATGTCTACCTCTTTCATGAGACTGAGTTGCGTGGGAGCAAAATTATTTAACCTATGCTGGTATCTTTGGCCTATTTTCTGTATCTCTCATATAAATAAGGTGATGAGTAAAGGTTTGTTAAATACATGAATGGTTAATACATCTCTATAAAAACATGTATTATTTTCATACGTCAAATTCAATATGAGTGAATAATTCATACTTTCAAAATAATTTATTAAGAAAAAATTACCGAATAAATTATTTCAGTGAAATAATTACTGAAATAATTTTGCCAGTCCCTGGTTTAGTATTTAGCTTGTTATTGAAAAACGGGCCTTATAGTAAGTACAGTGGTAAAAACAGAGTCAGATAGAACTGGATTCAATTTTGGCACTACGATTACAGGACTATGAGTATGTTAAGAAGACAGAAAAATGGTCTTAGAAATGGAAAATGAGGACATGACCTAAGGTGATGGCAATAAAGGAGCAGATGGAATAAAATCATGTTTAGGAATTTAAATTCCGAGAAGTTGATGGACGACTGGAGATAGATGGTGAGGGAAAGAAATGTTGAAGACTAATAAGGTTACCAAATTGGGAGAAAAAAAATACGGAAAGAGAAATAGATTACTGTAATAGAAGTGTGTCCATGTATTTCTATGTGTATCTCAGGAGAGATCTATGAAGTATCTGTGATACATGCAGTATATGTGCCAAGTAAAATGTGATGGTATATAACTGGATGGGTTCCAGAGGAAAATAGCATGCTCTTAACATATGAATTTTGAAGTTATTCACCCACAGATAGATGTCTACGGGAATATGATATATAAGTGAAAAGAGGAATAAAAAGAAAATCCCTAGTTATAAAAATCAAAGGGGAGAAGAAAAACAATGAGACAGTGAAAGAAGCCAGGAAAAATGGGATCAGAAAGGTAAAGTGAAACTAAGAGGATTAAATTATAGAAGCAATGAAACGAGAGATTTCAGGAGTAGAGAATGGGAAAGAGGTCAAATGCCACAGAGAAAGATAAGATTTTCTAAATACTAATTCATGATTAAGTGCAATTTCAGATCAATGACAGGTGGAGAAATCAGAACAGAGGGCGAATAAGTGAATGGAAAGAAAAAGTAGAGAAAGCAAGTGTAGCTTACTTTCCCAATACTTTGGAAAGGAAGAAGAGAGATAGGGCAGAAGCTAGATAAGATGTTAGGGTCTAGGAGAATGTGTTTGCTTGCTTTGATTTGTAAAGAATGAAAGAAACCTAACCATGATGAGACACCAAAAAAAAAAAAAATAGGACACTAGGGACAAAGAGGCATGGAAAAAAAAAAAGTTTCTGGAGAGAAGTTTCTTAATTCATATAATTTTTCATAAATAAACATTCCTCTCCATTCCATTGTGGATTTGAAATATGGAAAATCATGCTTTCAAAGACACAAAGTTGCTACATGATTAGAGTAAGAATATTCTTATTACAGTACATCTTTATTATCTAACAAAAATACCAAAGTGTACTTAGAAGCAACTTAAAAAATTAAGAGCAGCAAACATAGTTGATTTTCATAAAAGCTTTAATTTTACTTTGAATTAATGTTGAATATTCAAGATGACCAGTTTTATGATACAGACATCAGAAACTTATGCTTATACATAACTATCACTCAAGCACTTTATTTGCCAATTATGGGCATACTATTAATTAACTTTATTTAATTTTATAATTACATATTTAATTTATTATACAAAGATGATATAATTCAAGTTCTTGTCATTATTTGTCCAAACAAAAATTACGTAAGAAACAATAAATTTGGGTAAAATGCTGATTTTCTTTTGTGTCTAGAAATTTAGAGAAATAATCATCTCTCAAAAGCAAGCAGGTTTCCAGGTAGAGTTCCATGGAAAGCAGATTGTCCTTATGAGACAAATTCTTGTCTTCAATCCTGGAAATCAGATTCTTGCAGAGCACGTTCCTTTCGCATAGGTTTCGAACCTAGCAACCTCATATTCAAAGAGCAGCCAGGAACCACAAGAAGAACATTATTTATTTATTTAGGAACTATCTGTTCCTAGATGGCTCAAAAAAAAAAAAAAAAAAAAAAAACGCCTTGAAACCATTGTGATGGTTTTAAAATACCCTTCCCACAAAAGGTGGAGTCAAATCCCCTCTTCTCCCCTTCAAATTATGCTTGATAATGACTCACTTCTAATAATAGAATGAGGCAGTAAGACTTCCGAGGCTAGGTTAGGAAATACAGCTTCTGTTTTTTTGTTTTTGTTTTTTGTTTTTTTTGTCTCTCTCTCTCTCTCCTTTAAGACACACCTTGACAGACCTAAGCCAACAAATTACAAGTCCAGCTACTGGGAAGAGGCTGGAAAGACAAAACAAAGAGACCACACAGAGAAAGAGGAATGCAGGAGTTGCTCCGGTGGTTTGCATTTCCCCAGCCCAGGCAGGAGACCTTAATTTTGCAAACCTTCAGATGATGGCAGCTGAGATCATGATAAGCATGTAAGATCCCGAGCTAGGACCACCCCAGCTGAGCCCTTAGAAAGAGTCCTTAAGACTCAAGGTCAATTTACTCTTGTTTTACACACGAGTCTATAATCTTAGATGTCTATTCTTCTTATGAAATTGAAGATGCATCCCTTTTAGAGAGGATATATACAACTGGTTCCAAACTCATACATCTGTTATATTTCAAAATTTTGTTTATATTTCTGTTGTGTAGAAATTGGAATAAAACCTAAAACATATCATTCAAATGCTTTTAGCTAAGTTTTCTTATTTGTAAAATATATCAGCTGAAATAAAATGTAACTCAAACCACTTCAAGGACTAAAATTCAAAAGTTGAGTACATACTACAGATAAGCTGTTTTTAAGGTATGACAATTTTTTAATCCAATAAAAATAGGAAGAAAGCATATGAAATAAACTATAATATTGCTAAAATAATGGTATATATTATTTTAATGTAAGAACTGAAGCAGAGGGGAATGCAACTAAAACTTAGTTCTTTATCAATGTTTAATAAATATTAATTATTGACAATTTCAAAAGTAATTACCTATTTAAAGAATCTCATCAAGCGTAGATGTTAGGTCAAGTTCAATAATACAAATCGTGAATATCCTTTAAAAAAAAAATCATTGAAACTATAGCTGTCCTGGAAGAAACATTACCATGACATGACAAAAGTACGGTACGTATATTTTTATGCTACAACATAATATTTCAGGTTTTAAGACCGCCAATAATTCATAGGAATCCCATTTAAATGTAGGTTAGTCTCTACACATTCCTATTTAAATTCAGGCTTGTAAATGAAATCAAGATGGCCTAGAGAGCTGCTTTTTTCTCTCTGAACTATTCACCCAGCACTCATTTAAAGCCACACCACACTAAAATTACTACTTCGTTATAAAATGGGTATTTGAGGTGTGTAGAAATAAAATCAACTCTCTTTTCCTACTACATCTGTAAGTTGTTCATTCTTAGAATATAGCAAAATTTTCAATGAAGTTTTATTATTAAAACAAACATTTACAATACTACTGACACTTTGTCTCAATGATATTTTTAAGCCAGTTCAACATGGAGGCTTTCTCACTTCGAGTGTGAATATGTGTGTGTAAGAAGTTGTAAATCTTGACAAAGGACTTTCAAAAGTAAACTAGTAGTATACAGTAACTTTAGTACTAAAATACTGTGCTTGTAGAAATTGGAAATGATGTAGCTATCTAGACATATATGAAAATTTAATTGACTGTTATCCCTTGTGAAATACGAGTGAGCATATACAATTCACATTCCTACCACAATATCTGCTATCCTGCTCTACTCTAGTAAAATAGGCAGTCAATGACAGGTGGACATCATTCAAAAATGTAGTTTTTACAATTAATACAGCTAGCTTACCTGTCAGATGTATAACTGTACCTTAGGCCAAAATGGTCATTAGATATAACTTTTTCTTTCTCTTTGATATTGAAAATACATTTTTCTCTTAAAAAGGATTAAGTATTTTCAAATATATCTTCCTCACCATAGTAAATTTATAGCTCTTTCCACATTTACAAAATTTGAAAATTCATGTCCTGGGAATTGTTTACTCTTTATAACTTCAAAATCATTATTGTAGTACATTAAAAAGAGTTGGAGACCAATGTTAATAAGGCACTAAGAATTTGTCTGAAGATGAGTTGATCATTGAGGCAGGCTTTGAGAATGTTAATAAAAAACTGAAGGAGAAGGTGGACTATTTCTCAAGTAAAAATGAAACATTAATTTCACACAGAATATCTAATGTTAAAGAACTTTTCCATTGATCAGCATTTAGTCTTAGATTATATTAAAGGATATAGAGTAAAGTTCTGTGAGACTGTGTGATTGATGCAAATTTGTGTAATTAGACTCTTCACACACAAATTACCCTAAAGATCAGTGGTGAGGGTGGAAGTAATGGGCATCCATTCATCAGCAAAGTTATTGATAAGTACTTATTAGAGAAGGTATAATTAGTCTACCAAAGAGAATACCCCAGATGACACTGAAGTGGTTAAGCAGTTTATTTACAGAGTTCTTTAGATTCACCAGTGAAGAAAATAAATAAATTAGCAAATAGAGAAAATTTAATGGAAAACTGACTGGCATGGTCTGACCCCTTTAAATGCCACACAGATATAACTACTGACTGACTAGCTAGTTGAATTGATGTTGAACATTCCTAACACAAAGAAGTGATCAATATTTGAGGTGATGGATACACTAAGCACCCTGATGTGATCACTGCACACAGTATGAATGCACCCAAATATCATACTGTACTCCATAAATATATATAATTACCACAGGTCAATTAAGAAAAATAAAAAGAGAGGGTAAAAAGAAACAGAGTAGAACAGTGGTTACCAGAGGCAGGGAAAGGGAGGAGTGGCCAGGGAAATGCTGGTAGGTAGGTAAAAAGTTACAAAGCTACAGTTAGATAGGAAGAATAAGTTCTGATGCCCTAAGGTAACAACAGCCAATAATACTGTATTGCACATTTCAAGATAGACAGAAAAGAGGATCTTGAATGATACAACCACAAAGAAATGATAAATGTTTAGGTGATAGATATGTTAACTATTCTGATTAGATCAGACAATATATGCTTGTATTGAAACTACAAACTGTACCCCATAAATATGTACAATAAAAATAAATTAATTAAAATAAATGTTTTTTAAAAAGAATTTCTACTGATTAATCTCATCCCATCTCACCGTCAAGCCCCCACCCACCAAGTCTGGCCATAGCTTACCTACCTCACTTATATCCCACCCCTTCTCTACATGGGCCCTCTACAGTTGACTCTCTCAAACTTTAAAGTGCTTATAAATTACCAGGAGATCTTACTGAAATGTAGATTCTGATTCAGTGGGTCAGGAGAGAAATCCAACCTACCACATCTCTAACACCTGGTGCCAGGACTATACACCAAACAACTCTCTGAGTCGCAAGGTTCTAGCACCTGTCCATTCACATTTCCCAGCCATTGAGTCCCTCTGATACTTTCCCTGTCAGGGCCGTTCATTCTCTCCTCTCTTCCTTAGTTACATAAACATTATCCTTTCACCAAAGTCCTTTCACATTCTCTCTCCTCTTGGAAGTCATTCCAACTACAATACTGCGTTTATCTCACCCTTCTCTGAATCTCTTTACACATAATTTACCAGTTATTACATATTCTCCTGGCTCTGTCTCTGTTGCTTTGGGTCTTAATCCCTAAACCAGAATTTTAAATAAAAACTGTGCCATACTTTTTGTGTGTGTTTTCCATGGCACCTAATATAACACCTGGCTTATAACAATTCACCAACATGTACTCACTGAGTATTTCCTGTCTCATAGCTGGCCTAGGAATGGGTAATTAAGTTAAGTCAGAAATACAAGAACGTAAGTTTGGTGCCTCAAACATACATGGGTGATACAAATTCAGGAGGAGAGAATACATCATGCTCTTAAATGAAATGTTTGTTTTAAACTCCTGAAAAGATGAACTTGGATTGTTTTTGCAGATATCATCTTTTTACTGACTTTGTGATAAAACCAAGACTATGATGCTGAAATAGGAGGTACTCAGTCCCAAGGGATCAGATTTCAGGCCACTCCTTTAAGTCTCAAACCAATCCCCTAGGACTCTAGCTCTGCCCCTAAGTCCTGAGCTATGGTAGTCTATAGCACCTATTTTTGGCACCAGCAACTGGAGGCTGAGATGTAGGGGGGCAGCTCACTGACCAAGAATGCTCAGTAAAAAGTAGCTTATCCCTTGAATAACCTCCTACTGGAGGCACTAGAGAGCACCAAATATAACTGATACATATTTAGTGCATGTGATAGAATTTGACCAATAAGCATGCTCTAAAGGAAACCAACTGAGTATGTGCAAGACTGGTTTACAAAACTGGGAACCACCCACTTAGCTGAATATTCATTATATAGCATGAAGATGTATTAGATAGCAAAACTATAAAAGTGGAATCCTGGTTGAAGGTGCGGCTGTTGCTCACTCTCCTAGAGCCAACGAGCACTTTGCCTGAGGTGTGTATTTCTTTCTTTTTGTATCAAACTTGCCTTTGGCAGGCTACTGTTGACTCGAAAGCCTGCTGCTCACTCTAGAGTCAGCCTGCACTTTGTGACAGTGCATTTCATTTGCATTTGTATTAAGCTATTTTATTAAACTGGTGTGGGCCCTGCTCAGTCTCTGGAGCTAGGCTGCACTTACCCTGTGAAATCTGTATCTTTTATTTGTTATATTAAATTTGTTCTCACTTTCTACTGTGACTCTGCTCTTGAATTCTTTCCTATTGCAGAATCAAGAACTTGTTAAGAGGACAGAGTGGGTTGCGCCTGGCCATTGGGCCTCCCCAGATCCTCTCCTCTGGTATCAATGGCTTCATTATTTTTATAGTCATTTAAGAGGGAGTAGTTTAATCTTCAAGACTATGTTGTGGATGTTTGAGGGGACTTGAGTATTTAAGGAAATCTTTTAGTAATTGAAAGACACCATCTAATTTAATCAGTTCTGTAAGTCTTGATCTATGGATGCTGTCCATTTATAAAAATAAATACCTGTGTATAGTTGATTTATAGCCCAGTAAATTTCAGATAGATGTAGGATTGATTTAAAATCCAAACATAGAAAAATGCATGATAGGAAAGATGAATCTCATAATAAATCACTTACTCATGCATTAGTTTATTTTTTAAATTTAAATATCAAAATGACAGTAACTTAGATTATAAAAGTAAATAAAAAATGATTTATTGTACTTGCGAATAAATCTTCAAAAATAAAAAAGATGGATTGATAAATGAAAAACTTCTTTTGAACAAATTACTAAAAGAGAAAGTTTATAGACACAGAAACTGAAACCTCCAATTTAATACCAAAACTTTAACATTCAGTGCATGTATATATATGTTTAATGAAACTGTATATTACGAAGCTCATTGTTCATATACTGCTGTACCGAAATTTGTGTTTTCACTAATAATGACTGCTTCAAGAATAATAAAGTGATAAACTTCCAAACAGTCAGTGAAAGCTATGTAAACCAGTTTCCTGTTTTCTTTGATGGTTAGGAGGCTCAAAGCTAGATTAATAACCTTAATATTCTCAATCAGATTTTTAGGCATTCTTCAGGAATATGCTTTTAGCATTATCTTCCTCAAAATTTAAACAATCTCTAAGATGATAATTTTTTTTTAAAATATGGTTTTCAAAAGTCCTTATTGGAAAATCTGACAAAGAACCTTGTGCTATCTCCTCTTCATTTGTCCCACATAGCCATCTCAGCCCCCTGCTGCTCCCAACTCTGAATTATATCAGGCTGTCTTGCCCACTGGCTTCTGGGTGGATTTGGCCAATGGAAGATGCAGACAGGAAGTCAGAGAGTAGCAGGTGAATTTAAGTATATATTACCCCGAGTCCTCTCTGCCTCACCATGATGGTGATTATGTCCTCTCACACAGCTCCGCTTCCAGGGTCCAGCCCTCCCCAGGCTGTGACACTATTTCAACCTGGGACCCCAACATCCCTTGTGGCTTACCTTAACCTTGTCTACAACTCTGCATATAGACCTTGTTACTGAGGCATTTGTTTTCTGCTGATAAATAAGTAGCTGAGAATAAAAATCGCACAGAATTTTTACTAGCAAACTGCCTAACACATTACTTGACACATACTAGATCTTAATAAATGTGCCCTTCTTCCCCTCTTCCTCTAAGAATCTCCTTAATTTGCTGAGATTAATGTAGCCTTTTTATTCGCTTTGGAACACTGCTGGTATTCATGTGACTAAGGTACAAATTCAAATTCAATTTTCTGAATGACTGAAAAACAAGATAATCACTGCCACTTAAAGTTCCAAATGAAAGGTAAATAATCCTCTTAGAATGTGAATTTTCAGACAATATTAATTATAAGCCAAAGTTTAGAATAAGTTATTCCTACCTTTGCTTGGAATCTCTTGCCAATGACTAATTTAACACCTTTTTGGCATTAAATTTCCGAGATGACATTTCCACTGAAGCCTCCAACTACCCCTGAAATTTAGGTAGCACCTATATATATATATGAATATTTTAAAAGTGTTAATAAACCCAAAGTTTGGGAATAATTTACAATAACTGTTTCCCTTGAAAAAGTCAAACTAATATGGCCAAGTTACCTCAAATAAAATGTTTCTTTGTAAGCATGCTGAGAACAGAGAAATGAAAAATGAATAATGCTGTGCTGCTTAAGTCTGTCATAATTTATACTACAACAAGGTTCTTTTCACCATTTGAGAAAACGTGTCCTTAAATATCTCCAGAACACAGGTTTGGATCAGTTCACACAGATCATGACTCCCCTTTGAATCAACTGCACACACATTTCCTTATCAATAACTTACTGACCACCACATAATGACTATAACCTACTTCAAATACTATTTCAAAATATACCTCCACCTAAGAGACATGCCATGACCACTGCTTTAATCTGAATTTCTTTATGATTTATTTTACAGTTTTAAATATATTAATTTGTACTTCTTACCACATTGCAATTTACATCTTGAAAACAGTTCTCCAGCAAGAGCCTCAACATTCTGATCATTGTACCTCATGGAAGATCTATCCCTCTCTTCAGAGAGGTTCTGGCCATCCCCACCCCATAAGACAGAGCTGTCAGTAACCCAACGTAATTCTTAAAGTCACTGAAATCCAGTAACTATTTAACCATGTGTCATGATTACTAAAGAATGATTTTGCCCTAACCAAAAAGCCACTGTACTTAAAAATATAAACTTAAGTGAAATGTAAACATAATACTTATCTGAAAATAATGCTTTTGCCATTTTCTAATAGCACTATCTCGTCAAAACAGAATTAATCAAATCTGTTTTCACTCTGACCACTTTCAATCACTGCTGAAAATCTAGTCATCTTTTCATTCATTCCATTTTTTCCCTCCAATTAGCACAAACTGAGCTTAGAGCATGTGTCAGCTGCTCAGCTGGGGAATGCAAAGATTACTACAGCACACTCCTTTCCCACAAAAGAATGTAAGACTAGAGAAAGATAAAAGAACATAAACAGTAGGGGCACGTGAAAGAGATAATGGAAGCCAAGGAACTGGGGTGGGGGCAGCACCTGGCTCTGCATGGGAGGGTTTCAGACAAAAGCACATTATGTTTCAGGTGAGTCTTGAAGGAAGAGTAGAAATTCATTAGAGAGAAAACAAAAAGGGCATAAGGCATTCTGACGTCTGCAGAGCCCAGTGCACCTGGCAAGATTCAGTCAGCATCAAAAAAATCCAAGGCAGATGGAAGAAAAGCATGGGTGTGTGTGTGAAACAGCACTGCTTTCTGTCTGTTCAGGTTGTACTTGCTTTGTTCACAGCACTCTTGATCTAACAGATTTCTTGGCCTTTCCTTTCTAGACCAAAGTTTCGATGCTCTTCTTCCATTCCAGTCGAGAGCTACCCCTCCCCGAACACTTCTGTCATTTCAGTTTCCCTTCTCTGGACAACATCTGATCTCAGTCACTCATTCAGTATTTCACATATGGATTTGCTGTGTCTTCAGCACTATAAAGTACAGTTTTATGTCACCTGCTTCTGTACCATAGTCTCGGCCTTGCCTGTCAGAATAAATAAACTGACTTTGAAGTTATATTTTCTCCCTCCTATGTCAAGTGCTTTTTCAACTTGGTAATTCCTATCAACCTATAAACTTTTTCTCTAAAAAAACAAAAACAGGGATGACTGGTTTGCTCAGTTGGTTAGAGCGTGGTCCAGGATTCGAGTACCAGACAACTGCCAAAAAAAAAATAAATGAAAAATAAAAAAATAAAATGCTTTCTCACATTCCTCTGTAGCTGATTATCCCATTTCTCTGATTCCTTCACAGCAATGTTATCTTGAGGCGTTAAAGGTATTTCTCCATGCGCCCCCCCGTCCCCCAGCCGCCTTCTCTTCTGACCTCTTTAATAAGACTTCTGGTCATGCCCCACCATTGAAATTACTCTTCTAAAGGTCTCCAACGAATCTGTATTGACAAAGCCACTGTTGAGTTTTCTTCCTCATCTCACGCAGCTTCTCACAAGTTTTGGAAAAAAATGACTTCACCCTTGTTGAACACTCTTCTGCAGGCTTCTGGACACCAATCTATCCCATCTTTTCCACCAACCTTGCTGACTACTTCTCAGCTTCTTTGCCAGCTTCTCCTTTCTGCTCAATCTCCACAGAGTGCCGTGCCCAGGGCTCAACTGAAGGCATCCAACCCTTGTCCACAAAAATCTTTTTCTTGGATGAAGTGATACAGACCATTCAGTTCTGCTGGCTCCTAATCATATCCACATGATTTCCACATTTTCATCTTGAGTCCCACGTCTCCAATTGACCATGCAAGGCAACTGAGGATGGCACAGCCTCACACTCTCAGCCAAAAATAAACCCCTCCCGACTTCATCCTCACCTTCTCCTGTTGGTTTCTCCTCCTGTCTCAGCAAATGCATCAACTACCCATCAAGGGACTGGAAAAAGCTAACATCACAGATTCCTCCTTAACCTATAACCTTTGCATTAAAGCTATCAGCAAAACCAGTCAGCAATACCATCAAAACATACTCTGAAACTACCCACCTCTCTCCATTTAACACTATCACCCTGGTCCAAGTCACCATCACCTCTCACTCAGAATATAATAGTTCCCTAACTGTCTCTCTGCTTCCAGCCATGGCCTCCTTTAGACCATTCTCTATAGGTAGTCAGAGTAATTTTATGAAACTGAAAAAAGAAGTAAAACCAGGTCAGTCCCTTGCAAGAAACTGCCCAATGGCTTTTCATCTCGCTCAGACTAAAATCCAAACTTCTCTTCATCTATAAGGCCCCAAAAGATTCTGACCTGTGCTTATATGTCTACTTTATTTTCTATGACTTCCCCCATTACTGAATAAAATTCAGTCACACTAGCCTTCTCTGTGAAAATCCAACTTTGTTCCTGACTTAAAGACGTTGTGCCTGGTATCCTTTCCCCCTAGAATGACAGGTCTCTGTATCTGTTTAGCTGACTCCGCTGTAATTCAGCACTCAGCTCAAAAGCCACCAACACAGTGAAGCCATCCCCAACTGCCAATCATTCTCTAAAGGCAACAAATATTCAGAAAAATAAGGACAGGGTTACTTAGCATACTGACTGTAATACTTTCTCCAATTCATTACCACTTGAATTTTCACATTTTCCTTCCTATAAACTAGATATTTTATATATATGAGAGGTGCCTCAAAAAGTTCATGGAAAGATTCGTATTATCTTTCAATTCTATTTTTTCATGAACTTTTTGAAGTACCCTCATATATATATTTTTTTTCCATACTATATACATAAATAATGACGTATTACCATTTTTATAAAGACTTGTCTTTAATTAAGTTATTAAAATCATTAAAAATGAGAACTTAAATTTTAAGTCGTACGTAATTATTTGGTTGTATAAATTCCCATAAGGAATATGTGAGAGAATACAGTCTGAACAGCAGCAAAGAGAGAATGTTTCTGAACTAAACATCACACTTAACTGTGGTTATATGTGATTAAAAGTGAATATTTTCAGTTTTTAATGAAGGCATTCAGTGAAGACATTCAGCAAAGAAAGAAAAAATACAAAGAAATTACATTTTCTTATTGACCATCATAAAGTTTGAAATATGTTCCCTAAGTACATTATCTCTTCTAAAACTAAGTTGAAAACTTTTGGTTAAAAAAGAGTTAAGACTGTGGACACCTGGCCTATAGGAGACGCTGCATACTTGATGCACAGGTAATGAATAATCTGCTAGTTTCTCCCATCCCACTCTTCCCTGAATCAGTCCCGGGCCATTGTAACTGCTTTAGCAGATCTTCAGGGCCATACATATTGTTAGGTATATTATAAAACTGTCATATCCACACTTTACTTGAGCTTTATCAGCATCATCTGATGGAGTTGACCATCCTTTCTGCCTTCCTTCACTTGGCTTCCAGGCCATCACGCCCCCCTGGTTTTCCACCTAATTCTTAATTCCCCTCAGTGTTCCTCCTCACACTCCCCCCACACCTACACTTCAGAGTGTGTCAGGGGCTCACTTCTTGAAACTCTCTATCTATACTCATTCCCCTGACAATCTAACCTCTCCTTATAACTTTAAATACCATCAAAATGCTGATGAATCTTAACTTCATGTTGGAGATTGGACCACATATATCTCATCGCGCTATGTCTAATTGCATACTTGACAAATTCACTTGGATATCTAAACTAAATCTCAAGTTTAGTATGTCCAAAATTTAGTTCTGACTTTCTGTACCAAAAGCTGGTCTATCCACATTCTTCCCCATCTTAGAAAATGGCAGCTCCAATGTTCCGTTTTTTCAGGCAAAAACTGTACAGCCATACTCCGTATCCAAAATCTGTCCATGCTACCTCAAAAATGAAATAAAATCCCAATGATATACCCCAGGAAAGTGCAATTGGTGATTACTGAACAGAACTGGACCACTGTCTTGTTCTGCTTCTCATGCTAAAGTTCTTACCTTCTGTTGCAGGGAGAGAAGGAAGAAATTGGGTTATGGGAGGGGAGGGCAGACCAGGTAGGAAAAGAGCAGGCATCTTTATCCTGGGAAATGAGGAGGCAGAAGTTGGGTTCCACCTCCTCTATCTCTCGGGGTTGTGTTAGGAAAATGAGTAACAAGTAACCTGCAATTTCTGGAATCTCTGCAGCCATTCCGGAAGTCCCTACAAGGTGACACGATCCACAATCTTTTCCATTCATATTTAAACCAGATTAGAAATTGCCATCAGTTTTCAAAAACTGCAGTCAAGGCTTGGATGGATTTAGATCCTGTACCAGATACAGGAAATCCCAGCCTACTGGTTGCCTGGAGAGCCAAGTCAATTTCATTCGCCTTATAATAAGGCCTCATTGACTTTCAAGATTAATGTTACGGTTACAAAGAAGATTATATTCATACTCCTGCCACTTGTCACCACCTTCACAGCGACCACCCTACTCCTAGCCACCATCTACTCCTGGACGGATTACTGTAGCTGCCTAGTCTCCCTGCTCACAGCCGTGCCCCTCCTCCCACTGCCTAAAGTCAACAAAACCAGAAGGATCCTGAGTAAGGGTGAGTAAAATCATGCTACTCCTCTGTTCAAATGCCTCAAACAGCTTCTTACCACTCAAATTAAAAGTTGCGGTCTTTACATCTGTCCTCCCCAATTAAATCTCCAGCCTCATGTCCTACAACACTTCCATGCTCACATTGTCAGCCACCTGGAGATTTAAGGCCTTCACACTTATTCCATGCAAGGAAGAATGTGTGTTGTGTTCACTGCTAGGCCCTAGATAGTGCCTAGCACGTCGTAAACTCCCAATATATGCTGAAGGAAAAAATGTATAACAGTACACTTCTGGCTTTGGATTCTCCCATTGAAACTACTTTTCTTCTCTTGACTTTCTAAATCCCTAGATATGTTGCTGACATTTAAAGGGGATTCTTTTGTCTCCTAGAACTCCAGGGTAATTATTAAGTTCAACAGAACTGGGTTATAATGTCACTTTTCTTCCTACAGGTATTGCCATCTGTGATTCAAAAAGAAAAATACATTGAAGTGTCAATGTCTTTAAAAATCCTATTCAAATTAAAGTTCTGTAAACATAAAATTGTGTAGACAAAGATACTTAAAACAAAACATAACTTTACTGTATCTAAACAATACTATTAAAAATCAATAAGCTATTTTAAATTTAGAATAAAGAAATTTTAGGAACTTTAAATAATGATGATATTCTTTGAACCAAGAGATTTTATGCACCTTTAAGTGCATGTAGATACTGCACATGAATAAAAGATAAAAATATTTAATTTTTGAAAATTATCAAGCACCAGTATAGAAAGAGAAAACTACTCTTTTTAGGAATCAAGAGCTACAATAAAATCTTGATTGCAATGAATTCCTGACACTGTTAGCATGATTAAGAAATGTGTAAACACTGAGTTATGGGTAAACAAGTTACGAGGCCATCATTTCTTTATCTGTATTTATTCTAGATATATGTTGCTGATGGCAAATAATGTCAGAAAATATGGGTTTATGAAAGTAAACAGAGCAACTCACAAGCTAAAGATCCCAGAGTAGCATCACCCCCTTCAACAAACTAGGCTGTCCCATGTCCAGTTTCTAGAATTATCTGCTGAACCGAAGCACAGAAGTTAAAGAAAAACAAAACAAAACAAAAAACAGATTTCCAATTTTAAGCATGGCCAAGAACGTAAATGGCGAACTGGAACCAAGCCATTGGTTTGCAGCCATCAATGCGCACTACAGACTGGAAGTACCATCAGTTGTTTGGCTCATAGCCTCTGACTACCTAGCAAAGGAGAGGTCATCAGATGTATTTTCTTCTACATTTGGAAAATGCTGTGCCCAGGGTCTGCCCATATCCTCACCCCTGTGTGAGGTGACAGTAAGCATGCATAGCCACCAAGCCTCCCAGCAGAGTGTCTGCCCACAGTTCTCAAAAAGACATGGAAACAGCAGTAATGGTGGGAAATGGTTTATATAATTGGGTCACATGTCCTCTTTAGGTAGGTCAAGTGCCCTGGCTGCTAAAGTCTATCTAGACTTAGGTACACTTTGTATAATAGTAAACTATTTTAGATTTAAGTCAATCCATCATGTTTTAGTGGTTCTGTGTCAAAAATCTGTAACAAGTGGTAAATACTCATTAATTCATTTTATTTTTTAAATTCCAGAATATTTTAACACCTTTACTATTACCTCACTCGCTCTATACTGCAGAACAATCCTTAATATTCCCATAAATACTTGAAAAAATAGAAAAAAAATATCTTGAATTATTAAAGCATTTATGCCTTCCTCTGAAGTGTCAATATCCCTGGTATTGGTGATATCTTACCTTCCAGAACTTTTATTATTTCAATTCCTCTTTCTTACCTGTCCTACATATTGTCTCATATGTAATCTTACCTATTCTTCCATTCACCCCTTCATTCAACACATATTTATCAAGCATTCACAATATTCAATCAATGAACATTTACTTAGTACCTCTTCTATGCACCAGGCACTGGGATATAAAGATAAATAAGGTATGATCTAACCTTCTAGGAATTCAAAGTCTTAGAAAGGAAAACAGACATGTAAATATTTCATTGCAACAGAACTTTAATACTACAAATAGGCTGCAATTAAGTACTTGAGGAGTGGGCAGAGGAACAGGTACACCAGAGAAAGCCTTATAGGAAAGACATTTATTTGAGTTTAGTCTTGTGGGATACATTAAGAGTTTGTTAGGAGGAGACAGGAAGCACAGGCATTCCAGGCACAGAGGACACTGAATGAGCAAAGAGGCACAGAAGCGTGAGGACACATGGCCATCACAAGAACGGCGATAAGTTGACTGTGAACACAGGTTCAGATACACACAAGGGAGGTGGGGGCTATGGGGAAGATCAGACTACACATGCCTCCCTTTATAAGCTAATCATGGTGGGCTTTAACTTGTGAGCAGCCAAGAGCCAACAGAACTTTTGTGTAGCTGAGAAACCAGCACAATTTGTTTGAAAGAAATGTCAGTTTTAGTAACAGTGGGGACAGTGGACTAAATTAGAAATAAAGTAGGAACAGATCAGTATAGTCTGCTGGGTGGGAAGCGGTGGTACCCATGTAGCTGTGAGATAATGAGCAAAGGCAAGGATAAAACAGAAAAGGCAGATTCAAAAGACATTTCTGAGACAGAATCTACAGAATTTGGCAAGTAATTGTGTCCTAGCATACTTCAGAAAATTCTTGGAAAAACATAATTGAATAATATGAATGCTTCCATGAACTTTTTGAAGACTGATTGTATTTATGTTTGTGTGCATTTGTTCTGTGGACATGGGTGGCAGGAGCTGAGGATATGTCCTATTTCCCATTTTTTGCTTGTTGGCTAATTGGTTGGTTTCTTAGAGAAGACTGAGCATGCTGATGATATTCACTAAGAAAAAACCCAGGAAGGAAAGCAGGTTGGCGGGTGAGGGTGGAGGGAAAGGATAAGACATTGAGTTCTCTTTTTAAGACATCTTCAGCGTGAAGTAACGTGCAGTGATACACATGGAGATGACGAACGGCCAGTGGGAAACATGAAAATGAAGCTCAAGGACAGGGCTGTCGGATGGAGACATAGAATATGGAGCCACAAATAGATGACGACATAGGAAGGAAGGAGGACAAAAGTAAAAACCTGAGAAACAAACTTTCAAGAGATGAGCAGGAACAAGAATATGGTGATAAAAGATCTAAGTGATGGGGTCTTAAAACTCATGGCAGGAATGGCTTGAAGAAAGCAAATATGCTGAACAATATCAAATGTTTTATCTCATTACAACCTGTGGAGTTTATATTCTTCTACCCATTTTACCAGTGAGAAAAACAATGCCCAGAATAGTTGCTGACTATCGGAGTTCACATACCAGGAAGCAGGAGAGATGAAATGTGAACCTGCTATCTAGGTCCAAAGCCAATACTATTTTTGTTCTAAAATCCACTGCCTCTTCATGGTATCTCCACTGTCTCTTTACTGCTATCCACTGTAGCTTCATCTGATGTCCTAAAAGCTCCAGTTTCTCAATTTACCCTAAATTAAAGGTAGGTATGCTCCCTCCTCAGGATTACTGGTTTCCACACCAATAACTCATTTCTCTCCTTCCTCATTCTGCCATAGGTCTGTGCTTTATTAACCTAGTCTGATTCTTACCTACAACCAGCCTGCCAATTCCCGCCACTTCCTCTGATTGACGTATGCCCTCCACTGTTTCCTACAATTCGTGGTCCTGACCACCTTCAAGAAACAACATTTATTGAACTCATCTTCCCCGCTGCTGAACTCTCACAATTAGTAATATTATATTATTCTGTGCTCCCTTGGTATTATTCGTAGGCATGAATAAAGAGTTTTGTTTTCTTGCTTAATAGAAAAATTTCAAATATGTCTATTCTTTCCTCTAAATAAACCTAAAAGCTCTTCAAGGGAAGATATGGCTTTCAGGACTCAATTTTTAACACTACATGTTAAATGAGGATAAGAATTATCGTAGGGATGTAATGTTAATAAGTGTGGATGTTGCTTGGCTTACATAGGTTCAAGGACAAAAAGTAGACTAAGCACCAAGTGCAAGTAGGGTAACTGGCAATTCAAACAATAAATGTGAAATGACATATAGGGTACAAGTAGCCAAAGGGATGCCATTCATAGGACACTGCAGATTTTACAGAAAACAGCTCATTGGCCAGTTTTTAATTTTGTTTTCTCAGAATAAATACATTTTAAACAACTATGTGAATAAACTGTACTTTTACAAGATTGATCAATGCCTATACTTTTATTATTATAAAATACATAAATTAAAAGTATGTCAAATAAAATAGTATTGATCTTGTAGACTTCTCCTCAAGTGTATATTCTAGAAAATGTGTTCTAGTATTACAGTTGGGCAATGAAGTCCTCTGCATCCTAGTTAATGGCCAAGACACAGTTCCAGTGCTAACAGTATCTAAGGGCAACACAACATAAACCCTGGCTGGTTTCTAAATCTACATTTCAAGGATAGAATGAAACCAGTGAAACTAAAAAGAAACTCACATAAACATCTCTTACCAGCCATCATATAATAGGCAGTTATTTCTTTTGGAAATCAGACATGAAAACGAATCACAGAACTTTTCTTTCATGATTTCCATACTACTTAAAACACACACAAATATTCTGAGATTTCTATTTGTGGTTTTGAATTCCCAAGTTCTTCCTTATTTTAAATAAAAATGAACTGAATACCTATCCCCACGAAATAAGAACAGAGTGGCCTAGTTGAAAAGACTCCATAATTGGCTCTTTCTGTTTGAAGGTTCACAGATAAAGTCATAGAATTTCTCACTTTGGACAAACACTCGAAAATACACAAGAGGCAGAAATGTAAGACGTTACAGATGTCATATCCTGAACAGAATCTTGAGAAGATGTAGTATGAGGAGACAGAAAATTAGTTCTGTATATCTTAGTAACATTAACTGAGACCTTGCAATACACCTGATAATGAGCTAATCTCATTTACTCCTCACAACAACCCTTTGAGGCATGTACATATGACAGACACAAGGAAACTTAGTAGAAACTACTGTGCCAAAGTCACATAACTGTGGATGTCAGTGCCAGAATTTAACGCCAGACAGTGTGATTCCTGGACCCCAATTCTTCATCTGATGAGTTCTCTTGAGGGCTACCTACTTTCTCCAGGGTAAATATTTTTTCCAGTAAAAGTTAAAATAGTATAATGCCATATTCTGTAATGGGAAATGGGAACTTAGAACTTCCATATTTCAGAAAAGTTACCTAAATGGAGAATATTCATCAAAACTAATATAAATGCAGGGGAAAAAAAACAAACAAACTAGAATGCATTAAAATTAACTGTACCCTGCAATGTACCTAAGGGAGAAATTTCATATCCAATGCTCATTAAATAAGCTTTGCTATCACCAGTGACTATTTATTATCAAGTTTTGCTAATGCATCCCTAATCCACATAAGTAATATAATAGATTTCTGAAAAGTTGTCTAAATATTTAGGGTATGAAGTAGCATACTAATGAGTTATAAGCTAATAGTCTTGAAGTAATTTTGTTTCCTAAACTTGCTAATTTACTCTGAGTAAATATAAAGTTATTAACATAAACCTAAACCTATATATATAAATATATTGTATATTTTTATTTAATCCTTTGGCCATGCTTATTTTCATACTTCAAAGTTCACAAATAAAAAATTCAGGAAAAAAAAAAAAAAGACCATTACCAAAGCACTCTTCAACATAAAGCAACCATAGAATTCTATCCTTTACAATATCATTTACATATGTCTAAGAAACAAAGGCCCATTGGAAACTGTGTATATATCAGCAATCTAGAAAGCTTCTTCAAATTATTATTCTATGAATTTTTCAGGTTCACCATTCATAGGAAGAGTCTATCAGGAATTAGGAAGCAATTATTCAACTAAGTTACTTAAAAGCAAATACACCAGCTGTTCAGCATTTTCAGTATAGTAACCTTCCTGGTAAGAATAGAATTTAGAGCATTTAGTACATATTTAATTCTACTCTGAAATTCAAAGAGCTTTTATAAACAAGAGGAACACTAATAAAGGGATATGCAGAGGAAGGCACCCTTAAAATCTTTTTTTTTTTATTTCACACAGGACAAAAGACTAAAGAATAGCAGGAGGAAATTGAACCATGGTGGCTAAAAGCATCAATAAACATTTCTTTTATACATACCACTTGAAAAATTTCCTTACCATATATTCCATATTAGAAGCAGTTGGGTACACCTGACTTCGTAACTTATTATGAAGGTCCAAGATACTCTGCATGTCATTGTCTGTGATGGCCCTTTTCCCTCTTTGTTTGGCCGTCCACCACTCACCATCCTCATCCACGTACTTTTCCAAAAGTTTCTCCAATAAAGTGGCATTAGGAACCACCATGGCTGGAATTGCTCTAGCCATAAATAGCACTGTGGTTACTCTGAGCCACTCTTGCGCAGTACACTTCATAATGAATGACCTCAGGATTTCCCCGGGAAAATCTCCAAGTCAGGCTCTTCCACTCCTTTTGGCTATAACGACATGTCATGTGATTAAGATGAAAATACTAGCAGGTACTAATTTTCTAATAACAAAAACAAAACAAGAGTTACAAAGGCAGTGTGCCAGTTTGATCCGTCTATGCAATGCCAGCAAATGGACATCCACTTTTTGAAATAACTTATTTCCAATCCATTTTTTCTTCCAGAGTATTTTTTACAATGCATTGTTTCCATAAAATAGATAACTAACTATATTTTCCAAGATAATATCCATGAAGTCAAAAATTAATGGCAAAAGTAGCCCAGAAAAGTCAAAGTTTGAAAATAATGTCTGAAGTACAAGTCTTTAAACGATTATATACGAGGGTACTTCAAAAAGTTCGTGGAAAAATAGAATTAAAAACTGACACAAATCTTTCCATAAACGTGTGAAGTACCCTCGTGTTACATGTAGCCTGCAAAGGGCATTATCTGTCTAGAATGTTCTATTTCCCTCTAGATGTCCATGTTTCTCTACAGAGAGTTTTAAGGTAGTATTTTTTTATTTGAGGTACTGTTTTATTCCAGTGTCCCATCTCTGGTTCACAGACATTCATAATGTCCACAACATTCTGAAATTGAGAGTGAATGTTTTAAAGAATTATAAAATGCATGCATCCGTGTGTACATCTAGGGATCCCAGTGAACTACTGCGAATGAATGGTTCTGGTCACTGAGGGGAGTCTCCTGTTACCCAGGCGAGGGTCAGAACTTAATCATTATTTCCTGGAAAGTCTGCTCCTAACCTCTGGCCCGCACCCGAGAAAGCCAGCAGCTAGCTCCCCGACAACCTGAAAGCTTTTTCTCCCATCCACCGCAGGCGCACACTCTCCACTCAACCCAAATGGAAAGCGCGCGGCAGAGGAGGTGAAACCTACAAAGTCACTTACAAGAACAAGGTCCCGCTCATCTCCACCATGGCTGCTTTCCGAGCAGCCCACCTCCCCCAGGCCTCACCAAGCTACCAGTTGGCTTTTTTTTTTTTTTTTGAAGCAGGGTTGATACAGAAAAAGGGAGATAGGGAAAAGTGTCGGCTTGACCACTCAGCGCTGCGTTTTAGAAACGCCCTTACCTCTCCAGTGTGATGTTCCCTAGGAGAGCTGAGCCGAAAGGGAGCGCCGGCCTCCGCAGCCGCCTCAGCCTTCACACGCGACCGCAGAGAGCCCCCCTCGGGACAGAGCCAGGCACGGCGCGTCCGTGGCGACGAGGGCGCTGCCTGCAGGGGGATGCAAGCTTCGGCGGCTCCTTCCAGACCTGGAGAGAAGCGGCCAGCAAGGCGTTCCAAAGCTACACCGTGGAGTTGCTGCGGGCGGGGAGCTGCCTCCTCAGCTTGCCAGGGTGGGCGCCCGAGCGTCTCTGACCACTAACTGCAGGAGCGCTGGGCGGGGACACGAGCGGTGCTCTGCGGCGACGGCCGGCGGCGACCTCGCGCTCCTGCCGGGTAAAGCCGCGGGGCGCAGAACCGGGCGCCGAGCGCTTCCGCCGCTCCCTCGCGCTCGCGGGCATTTATTGCGGGCCCTGCGCGCGCACGTGACGTGAGCGCCGCTCCTCGCCCACCCCGCCTCCACCCCGCCTGGCCCGAGGCCCGCGGGAGCGGCTGGGGGCCTCCCGCCCTGCTTCCCCCTGCGCAGCGGGGCCCGCCCGCTCGGCCTCCGCGGCCGCGCTTTCGGCTTCAGAGACGGGGGCGGGGAAGGTCTGGACCCCGTGGGAGGTGTGTGCGAGGAGGGCCTCTAACTCCTCCCTCCCCGCCAGCTCCCCTCTCTCAAAGATCCTCCTGCTGGCTCCTTTCTGTTGAGCCGCTGAAATGCCTGTAACCGCCTTGAAGAAAAAGGAGCGGCCCCGGAGAGCACGGGGTGGGGGTGGGGATGCGGTTAACACCTTCAATCACGGAAACTGGGGCAGGACGGAGAAGGAAGGGCCTTTCCCTTTATCTTCTCCCGGGGTCCGTGTCTGTTTGCAGGGACTAGTATCCAGAATGAAGAAGTGGTTCTCTTTGGCTCCGTGAAACCTTGTTAAGGATCAGATGGGGAAGGGGGTTCATAGAATGATGGTGCATTCTGTGACTTGGGATTGCCTGACAGTTGAGAGCCCCACTGCACCCATAAAGTATGAGACTTTGTCTTCTCAAGGTGACCACAGCACTTTTTGTTTTCCCCTGATGATGCTTACCTTGATGGGGTTGATATAAAGGGTACCCTTAATTAATGTATCAGTGCTATTTTGACAGAATTCAAACTCCAGCGTTAGGATAGACCGTGAGTGGTGAGAGTAGTTCTCCTGATGTCCATGTTGTAAGCTGGCATAGGAAAATTACTAATTTTAAATTCAAAAATCTCACCCTACTGAGTGTGGTGCTTCTCCTTAAAGGCACGTTTTTCATTTAAAAAGCACTTATTTATTTCATTTACCTCTGCTTCCCTTCCGTAGTGAATCATAATCTCAATTTTATTTATTTATTTATTTATTTCAGTTTTTAAATGCTCGAGTATCTAGCATATGGTCAAATAAAGTAAAGCGTTCTGGTGGTAACTCAAATCATCCCCAACTGCTACCTGTCTCTTTCCACCCTGCAACTACATTGTTTTTATTAAACCTAAAAACTCGGATCTAAGCCTAAAGTGAATGAGAACTTGCTTCCTTCCACAAAGGAGAAAAGGGAAGCATCATCTACCAGAAGGGTGTAAAAGGTGCAAAATTTGGGTGCACATAAGACTTTTAAGGAAGATGTAATTTTGCAATTTTATAGCAGTTTAAGCACACGAAAAAATACTAAGTTTGTAATTTTCAAATAGTTATTCATAATTCTCATGCACAGCGTTCCAGAAAAATGGTTTTCCTCCTAGAAACTGATAGAAGACTCCCAAAGTTCATGGTAAAAGAACTATCATTTGTTACAGCAAATGAAGAACATGTTTCTATGCTGCAATTTTAATGTGGTACTGAAAAGTATACCAAGTATGAATTTAAAAATACCATTGAAAGTAATAACATCATTTGAAACATTTTCTAAAAGAATTTAAATTGGGAAGAAGGGAATTATGATAAGTAAAGTTAAATGCATTGATAACTCTTGAATATTTCAGTTATAAACCTTTCTACACAATGTACAAATCCAATACTTAAAGGCTTACATTAAAGAAAATAAAATTTGGTTTAAAGGTTTTAATTCCAAACCTTTCTATGTATATACTTTTACTCGGTGTTTCTATTGGTTTCCAATTTGGGTACTGCAGGTATTATTTTAATATAAAAGAATTATTTATACATACACCATGTTAAGCATTAACATTTTAATAATACGTCTTGTCATTCTTGACTCAGTATATATGTTGGAATTGCCATTTTGAAGAGTAAAATTAAACACAATATTCTTGAATACTCAAAGATGGTACTGTTCACATTTTTATTTGTTGTTGATAAATATTGTGTAGACAGAAGAAAATGTCTTCTCCACACAGAATTTATGTGAAAGTGGCATTTTGGTTTGTGGCTAAGGCTGTTACTTGTAAAGCCATGGTTGTTTTTAGCATTACTACTTTCTTGTGGCAGACACTGTTGGTTGTCTAACCAAGAATCAGCCTTCCACCCCTTTCTTCCTTCCAAGTCCATAGCCTCCAATTTACTGGGGGAGCCCACCCTCTCACATGCTGTCAAACTGGAGGTGACTGTTGATTAGTCAAAGCCGGTCATTACAATCTATCCCAGCTACCAGTGACTGTTTTAGCATGGACATGCTGTGCAGCCCTGGCTACTGAAAGAAAGGAAGTCTACTTGGGAATGAGGAAGAGGGTGGCAAGGGTTTTATCTTATGATAAAAAGCAAAAAGAGAAAAATATTTCTTTAGGTGCTAATGCTTAGATTTGTAAATTTAAACATGCAGCTGTTATGTGCAGTGACAAGCCTAAGGGCAGAGACCTATCATCCTGGCCCAGCAAAAAGGCAGACAGTGCCCAAGTATCCCTGCCTTTGACCAATCATTGGAACACCTACCCTCTTTCTCTTGTTATAGGACATAAAAGGATTAAGTCACATTGACTTAGTAGGAATTACTCAGTAAGGGTTCAGTTCTTATTACTACGACAACTGAACTGGGGGCTTTATATTTGTTACTTTATAAACTTAGTGGGCTTTCATCAAAGTATTGTGCAGTTTAAAAATTTAACTTTTAAGTAGAAGTAACTAGCTATAAACATGATAAAAATCAATCTGATATTTTTGGCAATCTGTAGTGAATTTCTTCTCACAGCTGAAATAGTATTCAATTCTGTTTAGCATAGGACATAGTTTTTATTCTTATCCAAAGCAGCCATTTGTCTCTGACTCAAGATCTGAAGATATATGAATATATACATAAATAAAATATGTAGTATTTCAAATTGCTCTATTTTTAATAATATTTAGGACATCTATATTATATGACAAAATTTTAATGAATAACACATATAATCTTTCTACTCTATTTATTGATTATTAAAACTTTATTATTGTAATGTTACATACATGCATTAAATGCAAAACTCTTAAGAATACTTCAATGAAATTTTCCAAAGTTAACACACCTGTGTGAAAACCACTCAGCTTCAGTGGAGAACACAACCATCTCTCTAGAATCCTCCTTTGTGACTTCGTCCTAATACGTTCTCCCTAAAAACAACTAATATTCTGATTTCTTATCCAAAATTAGTTTTGCCTGTTTTTATCATGTAAATGAACACAACAAGTAGATGATTTCATTGTCTGGCTTCTTTTGTGTCTGATTTCTCTTATTCAATACGTCTGTGACATTTATCCTTGTTGTATGTAGCAGTAATTAGTTTTTTCTCTTTGATGAACATACCACAATTTATTTATTCATTCTGTTGTCAAATATTAAGGTTGTTTCCAGTTTAGGACTATTAAAAACAATGCTGATAAGAACATTCTTGCACAGGTCTTTTCGTGCACATATTTACACTTTTTTTCTTATTGATTATATAGCTAAGAGGACAACTGTTGGGTCCTAGGATATGCTGATGTACAACTTGAGTAGGTAAACTGGGCTGTATACCTTGTTCTTATTAAGTCATAGGAATTTTTTAAGTGTTGGATATATGACCTTTTTAGATATAAAGTATATTGTAAATTTCTTATTCCTCTCTTTTCTTTGCCTTTTTCACTCTCTTAATTGTGTCTCTTGATGATCCCAATGTCTTAATTTGAATGAATTCCAATTTATCAGTCTTTTGCTTTATGGCTAGTGCTGTGTGTGACCTGTTGGAGAACTGTTTGCCTATCCCAAAGTTGTGAAGAAAAGTCTCCTATGTTGTCTTCTAGCTTTATTATTTTGCATTTTGCAATGAGGTCTTTGATCCATCTGAAGTGGATTTTTCTATTATGGTGTGAAGAAGGAGTAAATTAAGATTGCAATGATTATATAAAAAGCCAGCGTTTCTTTTAGTCATCACCATAAAACTGTTCATGAATTTGTTCTAGAGAAAGTTCAAATTTCAGAATTAATAAGTAGAGAAATTTAATTGTCCTTTTAATTTAAAATTATTACAATGCTTCAATTGGATTAAAAATATGAATGATGAGACCCACATTGATGCCAT
Organism: Cynocephalus volans; assembly: GCF_027409185.1. Classification (NCBI taxonomy): domain Eukaryota; kingdom Metazoa; phylum Chordata; class Mammalia; order Dermoptera; family Cynocephalidae; genus Cynocephalus; species Cynocephalus volans. The sequence goes on along the minus strand of NC_084474.1, from coordinate 31,370,744 downwards.
ATCTTAGAAATACAGCCTATTTCTTGTTGTATAAGAAAGAAATTATTTTAAGCTTATTTTTAGATTTGCAGAGGATCTATTGGATCGTTCATTTGTTGTTTGACTGACCTTCAACCACTAAATGCAGTGATTCATTTTTGTCATCATCTACTACCAGCCATGCTGCCTTATTTGTATCTGAAAAAAAAAATTCTGTAATTTCTGTTCATGCTCATGTGCCTTTCTTGATACTATTTTCACTACTTGAAGTCTCTTCTGTTCATTCTTTTCTGAATATCCGCACCCTAACCATTCCCCTCCACAGAGGTTTTTTGCTCATCTAGCCAGACTTTCTCTCTATTTCACTTTCCTCTAAATCTTATCACTTTCTGTTTTGTAAATTATAGCTTTTCATATATTTGCCGTATTTCTCCAACAATGCTAGAAGCTCCTTGAGAAAAGAGATCATGTTTATGTGAACTTCGTATTATTTACAATGTACATTAAATTAACAAATGAATTTGGGTTTTTAAAATATTGTGCATTTCTTAGAAAAGTACACATGTCCCTGAATATAGAAGCCAATGGGCAGGAGAAGAGAATCCACAAAACAAACAAAGCACACCATGCTAGAGATGATGTTCACCTGGAGATTTTCCTTTTGAGGAAAAGCATATTGCATCAAATATTTACATCACAAATATGCTATAGAGAAGACAGGAAATTCAAATTATTTTAAAAGTGAAAACTGGGCAAGGCATAACCGCTCTCTAAAATATCTCCAGACCCACTACCATTATCAGTTTTTCAGTGTTTAAGCAGTTTGAGTACTGCCCTAAGCCATTCATTGAAATTAAAATTATGTATGTAAACTTTTCTTTAAAAAAAAAAGGAAATGTAATTCATGTTCTAAACCATTCATTCTTTCCAATATATTTTTTCTAAACATCCAGAGGAAAGTGTTTTCTAACGTAAGGAGAGAGAAGTCAAATATTGGTTAAGAATTATGTTCTACTTCACTGTTGTTCTTTCTACTATGTGTGTTTGATCTATTGATGGGTTGTATTTCCACAAGTCTCTGTATAGTTTGTATGAAGATCTGGCGTGTGCATAGTGTTGGCATCTGCAGCGCTGCAAGTCACAGCAGGAGTCAGAGATGTAAAACTGAAAAGAGCGATTCATGACATAAAACTCTCTCTCCAGGTTGAATCAATGTATTTTTAATTTCTTTAAATCACAATATTCAAAACGGTAGGAAACGCTAAAAGAAACTTTTAAAATTAGGGAAGTATTTCTGAGGTACATCAGGGTGGTATTAGACATCTAGCAGCAGTGTCGTCTTTTGATGATCATTTTTCTTTCTAGATCTGCAGAGAAGTGCTTCACAATGTGCCTGGGTTAGAGGTTGCCTTTCAGGTTTACCAGGAGGGGCTTTTGAAAGGCGAGCATTGTAAAAGGAAAAGTATTCACCCTTTCATGTACAGAATTAATGTCGGGGACGGGCTTTTCATCCTAATATAAGAAGGATGAAAGCTTTCTCAACTGTCATTAGCTGGGCCATGAAGAAATACTTGGCAAAAACTTTGCAATCCACCTTTAGTGGCAATTTTAAAGAATTACATTTAACAAAAGTTAAACAGCTAAAATCTCTGGTGTTCAGCAATCACATACGCTACACAATTAAAAAGTTGTATATATGTGCAGGTGTATGTAGTGTTTGAATGTTAAACACATTATTTCACCAGATAGCAGGGGAAGGATTAAGCAAATGCAATTTTAATTAGTTAAGTTGAGAGGAAAACACCGGAAATACGGAAAATTTGTACAACTTTTCATTTGAGATATGTTACCTTTAACTATTCTTCTGAGAGTAAGCTTAAGAATTAACTCAGATTTTAGAAATGCTTTTGGTCTAAAAAAAAAAAAAATGGCATAACCACAGAATAAAAGCTTAGTAAATAATGACTTCATAAACAATAAGCAAAGCACATGGACAAATAGGAAATATGCTTAAATAACCGGCTTTCACAAATGAATCTGAATCATTTATAACCTCAGTACTAATGTAACTGCATCATTCATAGAAGGTGCCTTTTGCTTCTGATTCTGTCTTGCTTCATGCTATGCCCTTAACTCAGGTACCCATATTTGGCATCTCACTGTCTCCTAAATATTCCCGTCTTTGTGTCCTTTACCCAAATTCTTCACCAAATTATAACATCTGTCTCAATAGTTTCAGGTATTTCTGTCTTCTTTTTTTCAAATCCTAATTCAAGAAATTTCCCTAATCATCCCCATATAGAAATACTTTACCTATACTCTAAAATCAACATATACCCTAAAACACTCAAGAAAAACCAAGAATAACAGTGAGAACATATTTTTTAGACTTAAGAAGACCCTGTTCTTTTAGTAGAAGTTTTAGTTATACCAGTGATCCAAATATTAAGATCCTTAAAATATAAACTGTTCTATTTAAAATAAATATTTAGCAATCTAAACTCATAATAAGCAAAATTAAATTTAATATGTACTTGCTAGAATTTAGGTGTAAAAATGTAACTTTTTAAGAAAGTGACTTTTCTTTTTTGTTTTAAAGCATTCATTGAAAACCAAGTATATTCCACGTGGTGACAGATTGAATTATTTGCCTACAAATAAATCTTCTTTCTCTTGCCATTAACTTTAGACTCGACCCTGTGACTTTCTTTGCTCAGTAGAATGTAGGTGGAAGTAAGAGTGGCCATATCCAGCTGAGATCTTTGGGGGCGTGGTGATCTGCAACCTGCTGTCTTAAAGCTTCTGCCTTCTACCATGAAAAGAGTATGCCAAGGTAGCTGTTGCTCCTTTAGTTTGGGTACTTCTGAATTGACCTAAACCCTGGAGTTCAGCCTAGACCGGCTGAGGTCAGCCAAGACCACAGCCAACCTGCCAGGTCCATAAATACCCAGTAAATGTTTCTATAAGCCCCTAAAATTTTAATGTTGTCTGTTGCACAAAAGTATAACAGCAAAAGACTGACTGGTAAATAAATACTTCTATATTTAATGTACCAACCTTACAACCATGCTGTGAAATAAATACTGAGGTTCAGAGAGATTAAGCAGACTGAACGGAATTTGGTGATAAGTCATTTCCTCAAAGCTAATGTGCCCACTACAACCTCCCCCTCCCTGCCACCAACCTGCCCCATCCCACTGCTCCTTTCTTTTTCAGGTACATGTATAGAATCTTTTGAAGATGCAAAAAAGTCATTGGAAATACTGGACAGTATACAAGAAACAGCAAACTAATTGAAAACATGTGTTCCAAGCATTTGTTTTGAAGTTTCTAAATCTTACTAATGACTAAATACCCTCATTAGTGACTTAATATTTGAGAACTTTATTTCTGAGTTTGATTGGCATCTCAACAAAATAATAAATACAAGTAATGATGTATCCAACTTCTAAGAATAAAAGGATGATGGTGGATGAAAGTTGTATCATGCTACTCCACAATTACCTAGGATTTGAGATTGCTCGTCTTTCGAAGAATTGTATCACTTTCCTAAAAAAAAAAAAAAAAAAGTCTTCATTTGAAAATTTAAATAAATTTCTGTTCTAATCAATCACAAGCTAATGTCATATTTTAAGAAATAAGATACATGATCAAAAACAGCCTTGAAAGAATGGTTCAATCCAAGCAGAATTCTTGAGTTGAGAGGGTCTGGTGATACAAAAAGGCATATTCACTTGATTGACAAAATGAACATCAGGAAGCATGCAGGCTCAAATCCAAAGTAAGGTATATTTCTTGGTATTAGAGAAGAAAAAATGAAGTACAAAAGCTTCCCGCCCTCAACAATCTTATATAAAGGAACTTGTGTTCTGAAAAGTAGGGTCAAGCTTGTGCCAGGAAGGAAGAAAGAGGTGTGCTTGCTTTGAGAAGTGAAGAGTGGCTGATATCCAGATGGCAGGTAGAACGGCTGAAGCGGAATCAGAAGAATTCAAGACACGTTTCTCAGTTTGCCAAAGCAGCAGTCTACCCAAGTTTATTCAAGATTTAATACTTTAAATTGAGGTGAAACTGTAACTTTCATCATACATCTGGAATATTTGGAAATGAAGATTGCCTGTAGTTATAAAAAGAACATCTGGAAAGGAACATGTAAGAAAAACCATTACTTCTGCAAATCCCATAAGATGGATTTAATTTCTAATTTAAATTAATAGCTTATCTGTTAGTAGCAATTCAGAGCACAGACCATCTATTAACAAGATAAAGCACTGGTCCCACATGTTGAACCAATTGCCTTTACTTTATCAAACCAGGTTTCTTGTTTCACTCTGGCTTCTCAAATTTGTTTAAAGTCGGCCTTCGGCTTACTTTGTTAAGCCAAGGGATAGGAGTAGAATTAAAGGAATGCAAACACGAAGAAAAATAAAGTTATACAATATACTCTTTCTTTTACTGTTTCCCTTTTTGTTATTCTATCCATGATTCCCCATTTTTTTACTCTCTCTTTTAAAAGACAACTTCTTGTTTGTGATGCTCCACTTTACTTTTAATATTAACATGTTTATATCTTAAACATTCATTTAACTAAAAATCATTTTCTGAAAAAATTTTGCTATCTGTTTAATTAGGTAAAATATACCTTGCTATTGATCTTCAGTTTGTGGCATAACCCTGGCATCACTGTACTACTGTGGCCATCTAAGAGAGAATATAATATCCTTAGACAGAAGAAGCTCTGTCCTGGCATTTCATGAACTCAGTAATTATGCCTTACTGATTCATGACTTTGGTTGCTTTCCATCGGTAATCAACACCATGAAAATACCTACAGAGAGTTTCAACAAACCCTTGGGAATGTATTTTATCCATCAGTTTAGTTTTCACTTACTCATCCATTTTATAACAATGTGATAAATACCCTTGGATGATTATAAAAGTGAGCAACTTCAAATTATTATTGGCTTAATGATAGGTAAAAAGGCATATTAAAAGGAAATTTTCTTTATTCATATTTTGAAAAGTAAGCTCAAGTAAAAGAAATAACCATTCACTACTGTGTTTATGCATATATATTTACTAAGCCAAATTATTGACAAAACATCATCAGTTTTAAAAAATTAAAACTGCACTACTTTTAAGAGGTTTCATTTGCCAGAAAAATTCCATAATTTGGTTTGAATTGGTCTGTTCTCAAATGTAGAATCATGTCTTTCATGACTGTGATAGAGCAGTGAAAGCCAAAGGTCAGTTTTGTTTTGAGGTTTAACCACTGGAGATAATATCTCAAAAGAAAAACCATATTTAAGACATCAATTTCATTATGATATGCATTTAATTAAATATGCAAACCCAAAGGCCATTGTGCCTGATACGGACAACTAACAATGTTGGTTCCATATTCTGAGAAAATATTTCCACCTGTTTTTCCAACTGCACTAACACTGCTTTCTTTTTAGTTCATTGCTATTTCTAGGTTTTCAATACAAGAAATAACATTTGCTTCTGTACTTAAGTCTGATAAAATCATAGTTTAACTGACATTATTTAATGAATTCAAAAGAATGGAAGACTCAGCACACATGGACATTTTCTATGCCCTTTCCTATGTTTTCATTGCCAAATTATTTTTTTTTCTATTAGAAGAATAAGTTTACAAATTAGGTCCAACCAATCAAGTTTGTATTTATTGTGTAAACATTGAGCACATAGAACTCTAATCAAAGAATCTCCCACTTGACTGAGCTTCCAATGGAATTGTTATGCTACTTTGAGAGAAATCTGAGGATTAGTCAGTCCATGAGTTTTCATCAGAGGAGATTCTAAGCATGTCTCGACAAAGTGACGACCTTTTGACTACTACCACTACCAAATACCTCGCTTGCCACAGGTGCTCATAGCCTAAAGAGAAGTGAGGAAAAAATCACTGGGGAATGCAGCTTCTGATGAAATTAATGGGTAAACTGTCTGATTATAAAACTGAGGCCAATGAGTCCCTCCCCAGTACTCTACCTACATGGAAGGTTTACAGACAAATTTTAATTGTTTTTATTGACCCTAGTTTATGGGGGTAAGAATTTTATAATGTATAAGAGGATTTCAATTCTTCTCATATATCAAAGTCATATTCTTTTTAACTCCTGAGGCCAAAACAGGACAAAGTACATCTATGCAGACACCAACTCTCTCCCTTTCTAGGATCGACATGGACAAACCTTGAAGAGATGAAATGATTCTAGCTGCAAATTCAGAATACTTTAAAATTTGGGGTTTTATAAAAATGGAAAACAATTTCAATCATGAACAAAAGTAGGTAACTTGAATGAAGCCTTCTTTTCTGGTCAAGGCACAAAAAGACTAGGTATTAGGAAAAGTGGTACTTGCTATGACAAGCTGGAGCAGTGTGGTGGCAAAGCTTGGTAGAATTTGTTTTAGTGAAGGACATTTTCAGCAGATTTTCTAAGATTCTATCCCTTGAGACTATCTTTCTTCAGTGATCACATCTGTAACTGAGCACCATGATCAATGATGAGGTAGCTCAGCCAGATCATTTTCGTGTGTCTTTTTAAAGGATTTTATTACCCATTGAAGTGTTCTGCAAGTCAAGAAGGCAGCATTAAGTTGGCTGGGAGCCACTCTGAAGGTAGCATCCTATGGTGACTTCTGCACAACCAAAGTGAGGTAGCTAAAAACTCTCACATGTGACCTGAAGGAAAAACTAGACAATACTTTCCATATGCTTGGCTACAGAGCCTCTTGTTAGTTGCATTCAATTAGCAAAGTCCTCTCTACCTGTCATTGAAAATGCTCACTGGTTCAGGGACTATTTACCAATGGGTCAGAGCACAAAAGGCTCACACATACCGTACTATGACATTTCATATAAGGGATATGAGTATCCTCAGATTTTGGTATCTGTGGGGGGTCTTGGAACCAATCTCTTAGGAATGACTGTATTTGGAAACTTGGTAGGTAATTGGTGTGGAAGTGGACTGAACCATTCAATAAATGGTGCTATTAGAAATTGCCTTCATTGTGCAAAAATGAGTTTATATACTTATTTCACACCACAAACAAAAACCATATCAGTTCCATTAAGTATGCCTTATGGGAAACATCCTGAAACTTGTAGAATAAATGGAAGAGAAATATCTTTTTAATGTCATGTAAGGAAAGAATTTTAAAAAGATCAAAAAATCACAGTACCCAAAAGAAAACTTGACATGTTTAGCTATGATAAAAATTAATCATTTGTAACAATACAAGAAACCATTAACAAAGTTAAAAGACAAATCACTGATTAAAAGAAGATATTTGTAACATATCATTGAAAGATTTGGATTTAGAATAAGCAAAGACACTTAAAAATCATTAAGAGAAATACAAATGACCCAAGAGGGAAAAAAGGTCAAGCAACAGAACTAGAAAATTGCAAGGATAATAAACTTATGAAATGCTCTACCTCAGTAAGGAGAGATGCAAACTAAAATAATGGATACCATTTTTAATCCACTACATTGGCAATATCAATTTTTAGCCAGGATGTAGAAAAAGATGGATGTTCATGTTGACATTATTGGAATTTGATATATGCCAGGAACTCTGCTAAGTGTGTACAATGACTGATAAAATTTTTTATATGGGTAAATAAATTATAAAACATGCATGAGAGGAATACATAGCTTAGAGTAGAGGTTACCTTTAGGAAGGATGATAGAGTGATAAAGAAATGTAATCAGGGAAGACAGCTACAAAGCTTTGTCTATATCTGTTCCCTTTTAAATTGAAAGAGAGACACAGAGAGAGAGACAGAGAGAGACAGAGAAAGAGAGAGAGAGAGAGAGAGAGAGATCTGAACCAAGAGGATAACCATTAGATAGTGTGCCTTCTTCAGACTACTTACTCCTACCCTTTAGCAGTTTCCTCCCAGAGCTCATGTTCTTCGTATCTCTATAAACGCTCACAGCAAGTTGATGTAAGTATTATTATTCCACTTAACATGCAATGAAACAGACACTGGGAGATTTTAAATGACGTGCTCAAAGCTAGCAATCGAGGGAGTCAGAATTAGAACCCAGATCTCATATACTCCAAGAAAATTTTCTGGCAAGGCATCCTACTTGCTGCATCTAATAATGAGCCTGGGGATGTACTGGCAAGGAACATTTGTGGCACAGAGAATCATAAACTCAGAAAAGCCACATAGGGTCTCTGAGGTTATCTGAGTCTTAGTTTGTGGATCCCTAAAAGAGATCCAACAACACCTCCCGTGGAAAGGTGCTGTGAGGGTCAAATGTGATGGTCACTATAGAAAACTTTATCAATGCAAGGTTATAGACAAATTCCTCTAGAAAAAAGAAACAATTTCTTCTAATTAGGAATTAGCAATCCCCAAATCCCCATTGCCTAGCATAGTGCCTTGCACCTAATAAGCATTCAATAAATATTTGTTGATGGTGATGTTGACCATAGAAAAGTAGAAGTCAAAACCAGAACTGGCAGCTCTCTATCAAAGTCCCATGAAAATCCATTACCCTTCAAAGGAGTAAAACATCCCAGGGTACTATAGAAAAATGATACAATACATTTATCTATTACTGTATGAAACATTCCTATAACACCTAATCTTTAGTCTTTGAATGAATAGTCTTTGACTGTCTCTGTAAGAAAACAATTTTGTAATATTTAACAAAGAGATCATAGAAAGATATTGTTTTTCCTGCAGCACAGTTGATCAAAGAAGCCATTTCTAATGCAGTAAGCTAGCAATTGTGATGTACACAAACAGGTCCCTCTAATTCTAATCTCTATGAATAACAGCCCAACTCAACTTCTATTTATCCAGTAATCTCTAGGATTGCTTTAACATCACTGGACAACAGGAAAAGTGTGTTGGAGGGAAGACAGAATGGAAAGACTCAGAGTCCTTAACTGACTGTCATTAAATTTTGCAAATTTTACAAAAACATAATCCCATATGGACATATTGTTAGTGCCTTTCCTGGGGTCCTGGGTAGGGCCTGGGTAAGAGATGGGTCCTGAAGCTTGATCTTCCTCAGCTTGAGGGTTAATCTGCCTCTATGTGTCCTCTGAGCAGAGCCCTCCATCCAGTGTCCCCCACCTGCTGAGATATTTCAATGGAGAGGCCAAGTCAGGTAGTTGGTAAGAAAGGGTTAGGGAGAGGTGGAGCACCCTTCCCTGTCCTGATAGTTCCTACTGGCCTCGTAATAATCTAAGTTGTCAAGCCTGCCTGAAAACTGGCAAGAATTTCAAGTTTCCTCTCCAGTGGAAACTGTAGGAGAGAACACCACCTTCCTGCCAAAGCTCATGGTCTTCCACTGTTAAAGAAATTAAAATCAAAATACCATTTCATTGAAGTTTAAAGTAATTTAGCCCAATAGAAATGGCTTCTATTATCTTTGGAGAGAATTTCATTCCTTCAGGGCAATGTATTAGGTATGTGGGAAGATGCTTCAGCCCTCTGAATCTAAAAGGTCTGACTAGCACCATTAGAGCTCCGTGTTGCTACACCGTGCACTGGGGGGAGATGTGAATGCCACACACGTGAATTCGACTGCCTGCTGGGTCACCGTTCACAGAGCTTTCCATGCGCTACACAGAGCCCTGGTGGCTTAAAGAATCACTGCATGCCTGGGTTACCAGCAAGGGAGTGACACAACATACACATTATTATAACCAGGGAGTACATTTGGCATACAGGAAAATAGGGCTCAGTGTGAAATCCAGATCTTTTTTGCCTTTCCATCTAGGTCACAAAAAAGAAGGAACTGGAGGTTCAATTAGGGACAGCTTCACAGAGAAGGCAACTTAAAAAAAAAAAACCCTTAAAACCAAACCACAACCATCTTCACACTGACCTGGCCATGTGGAGCCCTAATTCCAGTAACACCCTTGGACTGCATCCACTGTTCCCAGGGCTCTCTCCCAGGACTGTGTGAGCCGAGGAGTGTCTTCTTGCTCAAAGGAGACACTGAAGAACTGCATTCAGCAGTGTGGCAGAGCGTTCAGCAATATGGTTTTTGTAGGCAGACGAGCCTAGTGAACAGCCGTGAACAGCAGAACAGTTGTCCCTGATTCTTGGGCCTCATGCCACAGAGTCACCAAAATTCTCCTTCCCTCGGAATAGGCTCTGGAAAAGTGCATTCTGTATTTAAATATAACAGGTGCATTTTATATTACACCTGTATATTCATGATTTCACACACAATATATTTTCAATAACTCTAGTATTTAATACAGTCAGGCATTTCACTGTTTAAAGGACATATACAGAGAAATGTAATAATCTCAATAAGCACCATACCACTGTGGACAACAGTCTAGGCATGAGACAAAACAGGTGGAAAGAAATATTAAATTTCTTTAATTAAAAAAAGGGTAAAGTAAAAATAATCATGGACACATTTTTGGATGAGGATACCTAAGACAATTTGTTGTATATTATAATTTATAATAAAAAATTTTACATGTCATATTATCCCTTAGGTCCAATCTGCAAGTGATTACTCCAAAATAATTGTATATTGGCCGTTAGTCAATTTACACATATTATATTTATCAAGATATTGTAAAATCAAGAGGCAAAAGATCAAAAACATCATCCAATATCACTTAATTATTTAATAGTTAAATGGTCAAAAATGGCATCAATGAAATGGAAAAAAGAAATTAGTGATAATAACTACCTGGAGCATACATTCTTTTTCTTCTATGGTTTCATCTTAACAATATCAAGAGCTCATTTAATTTCTTCAGGAAAGGGAGGTAATTAAAAAGTGATTGGTTCCTTAAATAGTTATTGCCCTTACTTAACACAATTTAGAAATCTTAATTTCCCTTACCTTTTATTTAGAAATACAGAATAAGACTTTAAAGTGCCACAACCATATTCACATATAACTGCAGCTAGTTTTCAAAGATTTTGTCTTTATACAAATTGAAGAAAGAAAGATCAAGCATTTAGACAGAGGCTAGATAGATTGCTCCCTCTTCTGGTAAATCGATGCATTTTAAAACAAAAAGTATTAATAAATGTGAGCCATTTGGTTTACAGTAGATTTAATCATTCAAAGAAATAAATGTTATTATAAACTATTTAAAATATATTACAGTTAATTAATAAGGCTCCAAACTGAGAGCTTCGAGGGTAGCTTTAAAATAGAATCTTTGAGGGCTTAAGTCGAGTATTCTTACTTGTACTGAGCATATTTTATCCTAAGAACACTTCTATCATTCTTCTGACCATTGTTCTTGTATATAATTATGATTCATATTGAAATTTGAAATGTCTGGAAAGCATTGTATGAGGGAGGGGGAAGGAATCAACTGAAGCAAAAATATGCTTTTCTGCTCTTTGTTGAAACAAATGACTTCAGCCTGTAAGAAAATTTTAAGGAGGTGCTCTATTAGATTTGCAAACTGAGGAAGACTACCTCCCAAAATGAAGGGAAAGTCTGCCCACTTAAAAGAAGAAGAGTTTTTTTGTTGGGTTTTTTTTTTTTAGAAAATGAAATTTTATTAATATTATTTTCTACATTCTAAGATGTTGTTGCAGAGCAGTTGGGAGGGAGGGGGAGAGGGGAAAGGGAAAGGGAATGGGGTGGAAGAAGGCAGGAGGAGGAGGGGTGGGATTGAGGCCTGTGGCACACCCCCCCTCATTCCCATAGGGGAGACTGGGGGGCTTTCAGCAGTGGTAACTGCTGGGCTGGATGCAGATGTCAGGGGGGTGTGAAAAGGCCCTTGACCCCCCACCATCCCAGCTCGGGAACCTGGGGCCCTTCTTGCTGCAGCTTGGTGGTCGTCACTGGGCTGGTTGCATGTGTCAGATGGGCATGGCCAAGGCCTGAGGCCCCCCACCCCCACCCCGGCTGGGAGAGCCCGGGATGCTTCCTGCAGTGGCTGGGTGGTCACTTCTGGGCTGGCTGTGCATGTCAGAGGGGCATGGCCAAGGCCCTCATTCCCCACCCTTGGGATTGATTGCTGAGGCCCCTGAGCCTCCCCCTTTTCTGGCTTGGTATCCCAGGAGACTTCTGGTCCTTCTATGGGTTATAGGTGTTCTTTGGTGAAATGAGATCTTTACAAGTTAATATGAAACGTCTCTGGTTGCGGGGACTTTGTTTTTTCTTTCACTTCTGTGTTGGATTATTTGCTGTTTCCACCACTTAAACTCTGAGCTGGAGCTAATTTGTTGTCCTTTGCTTACTTCTAAAATGGGGGAACTTCCTGTGGGGACCAGTATTTGAGCTATGTGGTTGAGTAAATTGCTGCTTTGCTGCTGTTTCCCTAGGGAAGGATTTTTGTGCAGCTCAGGTTTTAATGGTTGACTTTATAGGTACTTCTGGCTCTCAAGAGATCTGAAACTCTGGTCTGGGCCTGAGTCTTTTCTTCAAACTGCACCCCACACAATTCTATGTTCCTGACCAGTCTCCTCTGAGTGGTCCTTCACTGATGCGGGTGCAGATCAGCTGTCCTTGCTGTGCCCCAGTGTTCTCCTGATGGGCCTGTCTCCTCCACTACCCATGGTGCAAACACTTCCCATGGGATGGGCCATGTGCTGGTCCCTTGCAATGACTCACCAGCCTCTGAGTGGCTCCTTTCTTCAGTTGTTCTGGCTCCTTGCTCCTATGTGAGTCCATGCGAACCCTGTTAGTGGTCTTGCTGGCCAAGGGGTCACCTGCTGCCTCCCCTGCCTTCCCTGCTGCCTCCAAACACCTTCACCTGAAGGGTACAGCTGTGGCTTTTGCCAGCTCCTGCTCCATGTGCTCAGCAGCTCCAATCTGAATGTGGCCAGGGCTCAAAACAGTCCACACAGTTTTTTCTTTCCCTTATTGTGGCTTCTCCCACCTTCATGAATTCCGTAGGTCTCTCCTCCTCTTCCCTTGAGATCTAGTGGCCCCAGCTTGGCTGTCATTGCTTTTTTATAGTTGTAAATTGGTTGGTTTGTGGGAGAGAGTAACACTGGGAACCATCTATTCCACCATCTTGACTGAAAGTCTAGAAGAAGAAAAGTTTTTATAATCAAAAATGGGAAATTTTAAGCAATAAGCAGAAGTCTACTATTGTTTAAAACATAACAAGTTAGTAATTACTTTGTTTTTTCAGGATATATTTGATCTACAAAACAAGGTTAATTGCATTACAGAACTGAGATAAATGTGTGCATCTATTGCACTCTAAACAGTAGGTTTCTTGATGTTAATAAGTCCCAGTGAAATGTTGGTTTATTAAACAGTAAATTCCAGTAAAAGATCAGTTTCTCAGGCCCCAGAGGAACTATTTACTTTAATCAAACATGGAGTTACTTTTGTTCTCTCTTCAATTCTCCATTCTGGCCTCATTTCCTCATTTCCCCCTTTTGATCAATGTCACACCAAAGCATTGCCATAGATCAATTTGGGGAATTAAGTTATTACTTGCATCCCTGATTGCCCAGGTGCTTGGATGCTGCCTGGGGTCCATCCAGTCCCTCATAGGAGGCTTCACCAGGAGAAAAGTATAGGGAGTTTCAGGTTATTATCATGATGGTGTTTTCTTGCTTTTAGTCATTAAACATTTATGAATACATGTTAAAATAATCTTGTATTCTATAAGGCATGACAAGCCAACCAATAATATTATCAATCCATATTGAGGTATAGTTTCAAATAAAGTTTCAATTTTATCTGGTAGCCAAGAAAATACAACTTTGGAAGGCATAAAAGACTTAATGAAATCCCAAATTTGTTAAGCTGAAGGACTATTGAATTTATGCAACCAGGTGGCTTGTTCATAAATACATTGAACACCTAATTCTACTAGGATGGAGAAATTTATCCACATGTAGCTAGTAGTATTTATAACAGTGAATACTACTCCTTGTTCAGCTAATAAGTAATCTAAAGCTCTTCTATTTTTTTATTACCATAGAAGTTAAACTATCTAAGGAAGTTTGTAGACTAGCTAAGGCATGGGTGGTATTTTGTGACAGTTTCTCCAAAGTTTTAGTTAAATTTCTAAGGGAAGCTTCATGATAAGCAAAACCTCCTCAAGGGGGAAAGGCTCAATGGCCAGGTCTACAGGTGTGATTATTAAGCTGAGAGCTTCTCTTTTTTTGTTGTTGTGGCAGTTGGTCAAAAGGATGGGGTTTATAAATTTGGATTTCTGGGTGTATGAAGCCCGAGGTACATTGTCCTGTTATCCAGGATTATTTATACACTTGAAGGCTAATATAAGCCCTTCTGGTCCTTCTGGTCTGCAGGAGGTAAGAAGAGAACTTTTGAGGTGACCACAGATAAGCCTATAACCCTAAGTATGCACCAGGACTTAATAACAGCAGTCTTATTATTGAGGTTAGAAAAATGCAAATGGTTAATAGCCTTAAGTGCATTGATAAGAAAGAGGACCAGCAGTACAGGGATATTTTAAATCACAATAAGGAGCAAACTTAGTGGGAATTTATTTTTTACAAAAACTTTTCCATGAGCCCCATTTATTGGGGAGTAAATATGAAAGCCTCCTAAATGGATCAGGGTGCTTCTGGGTAAATATTGTTAGATTTCCATAATTTAATGGAGAAATTTCTAAAGAAACAGGAATTTTATCTTTATTTCCCTAGAAAAAAATGTATAATTACAATCAGTAGTGTTACACTCTGTGCCTAGAATAAAGGATGCAAAGGGGAATGCAAAGAATTATTTAAGGCAAGAAAAAACTTCTGAGAGGTCTGATTTACCATGCAGGTAACAATAAAACAAGAAAATTCATATGAAACAATAACTTTACAAAGCAAGGGAGTATAAATGGGACATGTCCAATACCATTGAACATAATTTAAACTCTAGAAACAACTTATGGTGTGTGCATGCATCTATTGCTATCCTTTCAAAGACATGAGGTTGAGAACAAAGGGGATAATAGCAAATCCAGCAATCTGTTAAATTTTCTCTTGCAATTGTCGCGGATAATTTAACCATTGAATTATCTTCCCAAGCATTATTATGATTCAACATTAAATTAAGAACTGTTAAAAGAATCCAACTGGTCAAGAAATTCATTTGAAAACCTGTCATTTAAAAACATCTAATCAGGGAAAAAGCCAGAAGTCCAAATTGAAGTCAGGTTCGATCGTATGTGGTTAGCTATTGGGGATGGTCTCCTATGTATTAAAGAGTAAATGCACTGGCAGGTTTGTTAAGTGGTTAGAGCATGGTTCTGATAACAGTAAGGCCCAGGGGTCATTCCCTGTACCAGCCAGCTGCCAAAATAAAAAAAATAAAAATAAAAAAAGTAAATAACATAAAAATTAAAATAAAGTCTTCAGAAGATTCATCCCAGTTAATCTCTTAGGGTTTCGAGGGCATGAGACTCTGTAATCACTATGTTTCAATTCATCTTTATCTTATTATCTGAAATAGGAATTGTATACCATGAGCTTTTGCTATTAGCTTTCTTTAAACAGGTAATGTGAATCCATGAATCTATGCCCTCACTTAGCAGTACACGAAGTGGTCAATAGTACCAGGTATGATCCTTTCCATTTGGGCTTTAACAAATCTTTATTTGATATCTTTTCCGATATACTAAGTCACCAGGTTGAATGGGAGGATCAATTTGATCTTCATTTGGGAACTTTAAATAACAGTCTTTAACCAACTTTGCCCTTTCAGTTGTTTCCCAAATTAAATTTTTAAGTATTGTAGTAATTCTCCTTTTAATAATGTTGAGGGGATACGCCCTTCTATAATTCGCATAGGGCAACCCATGACTTTGTCAAAAGGAGATGATAACTGAGATCTTCCTGTTGGCGTGGACTGTAAATTGAACAACAATATAGGTAAAACTTTAGGCCAAAATAATTCAAAAAATTGAGTATATTTTGCAAGCAATAATTTGTCCTATTTGTGCATTCTACAACCCTAAGGATTAGGGGTGGTAGGCACAATGAAAATGTTGAAATATAGGCCAAACTTTGCATACTTTGTGTATTACATTTCCAGTAAAGTATGAAAACCTCTATCACTACGTAACTGCATAGAGATGACCCAAGATGGAATACTTTTTTCTAATAAAATTTTTCTACAGCTTTACCAGTTGCCTGTCTACAAGGAAAGGCATCTTTTTTACCCAATGTGAAAACAACAATAAATAAAACATATTTATAATTTAATGATGTGGGAAGTTGGATAAAATCCATCTGCCAAATTAAAAATATCCTTCTGGAATGGAGAATTATCCTGTAATAGTGTGGTACAGCTTTTCTGGATTAGGGGGAAGGTCGGATGTCTTTCATGTATCGTCTGGGCAACCATTGGGGCTAGTTTCCAAAAATGCTGCTGGGCCCATTTTATCCCTTTGTTGGTTCCCCAGTGGCTTAATTCATGTTTGAATTGGCATACTGAGGGATTCATTCTGTCAAGAAGTACAGGTTTACCATGTGGCCCTTTCCATAGATATCTGTGCTCCACGTCTATTTGACAACACTGTTTGCCTTATTTCTCCCTTTTCTTTTCTGTCATGGTTTCTTGTGCCTTAATAAATTCTTCTAAAGCCATGGAGGAAGGAAAAATAATTCCTAAGGGTTCAGAGGGATGCCATGTCACTGGCAGTTTTATCTGCATAGTTATTTCCTTTATTTTCATCTGTTTCTGCAGAAGAGTGGGCAGTCACTTTTAAGAACAGCCAATTGAGAAGGTTGCAAAATAGCATCTACAAGGTACAATAAAAAACATGTTTTTTAAAAAATAGGGATTCCTGAAGAAGTCAGGAGGCATCTTTGTTTCCATAATAGCCCGAAGTTGTGGGCTGCTCCAAAGGCATATGTACCATCAGTATAAACATTTAGGGAGTTTCCTTTAACTAAAGTATAACCTTGAGACACGGCATAAAGTTCAGCTCGCTGAGCTGATCCAGCTGTAGCTTTGTTTCAATTACATCATTTAAAGAAACTACACCATGTCCTTCTTAATATTGTCCAGTTTTGGTTTCAAATAAGATCCATCAGGAAAGCAAATAAAATGCAGATTCTGTAAAGGAGTTTCTTGTACGTCTGGGCAAGGAGACAACAAAGAGGCAGTTAAAGGTATATAATTATGATCAATTTCGAGTTCATCAGCAGTTGGTAAAAGAGTGGCAGGATTAAGGGGGATTCAAAGACCAACAGATACATTTGGAGACAGTAAAAATTGTAATTCTTATATAGACAATCTACTGGTAGATAAATGCTGAGTATAGTGAGGCTCCAAAATAGCTCTAGTGTAAAGCAATAACACTGCACAAGAGGATCTAGAGTTAATTTTTCTGCTGCTGTAAGCAAAGCAGATTCTGCTGCCAAGGCTCACAGACAAGGTGGTAATCCTTGTGCTGCAGGGTCTCATTTCAAACTACAATCTCCTACAGTTGTCTTATATGAACCAGCCCATTGGGAAAGTACACCCAAAACATTTCCGTTTATTTCATGACAATATAGTACAAAAAATGAGTGATAGTTAGGTTGACCTAAAGTCTGGTCAGAAACAAACAATTGCTTAAGTTCATGAAAGGCATTTCGTGCTTCTTCATTCCATGTAACAGGGGTCAGGGGCTGTATTCTTAAGCCATAGATACCACGGTTAAGCAGTAAGAGAATAGTTAGGTATCCATTGACGGACAAAACTCAGCCAGTCCTGAGAAGACCCTTAGCTGCCTTTTAGAATTGGGCTGAGGAAAACTAGCAGCACTTTTGTCAGTGTCAACTTTAAATCCTTCTGAAGTCAGGAAGTGCGCCCCACCCCCCCAATTTTACCTGAGTCATGAATAATTGCTATTTATCTTTAGACATTTTGTGACCCTTCTCAGCTAGTTCTGACAATAAATAAAAGGTTCCTGATTCACTGTTTTCGTAAGAGTGAGAGCAGAACAACGAATTATCTATATATTGTCATAAAACAGAATCAGGAGGAAATTTTAGTTCTTGAAGATCAAAATGCAGGGTTTGGGAGAGCTCTAACATATAGCGAGAAAGCTGGCGCCCTCTAGAGGACCATTTCTGAAATTTGTTACGGTTTGGGGTTTGGGAAATTATTTAGTTTCAGGTTTGGTTGGGGGTAGGGGGGCAAGATGCTCTTGGCCTGGTGTGGCCAGTGGCCAAAAACGCTAGACGACAACGAATGTCTTATTCAAAGTGACCTCTCAAAGTTTTTTTCTAAACAAAACATGTTTTTTCTTTCCAGTTGTGAAAATAATCATTTCTTCAATTAGCTACATTTACTACATCTACATGTAAAATAGTCTTTTAAGCCTGGTTTACTATTTGTGACCTTGTTTCTCAAAAACAAAACAAAACAAAAGAGAGAGATTAAAGAAAAACAAGAAGAAATACAAAGTATTTCTCTGTATATTTGTATGCACGTTATGCACGTGTGTGTATACATATAATTGTATGTCTTTAGCCATTATTTTCAAATGTCAAATACAAAAATGTGATAAAAAGCACTCAACTGAATATTTAAGAGTAGATTTTAAAACTTAGTTCACAAAAGAATCGTTCAGAGTACCTCTTCTGCCAATACATTTTTTTCTGATAAAACAAAGAACCTGTCAAGAGTAAATATTCTATAAAGAAACACAGTTTTAAAGTTGGCAAAAATGTCACATTACTAAGATTTTTAATGAAAAGCTTGAAATTGTAAACACAATAACTTGAGGATTCAAAAAAAATCTCATTAAAAAAATAAAGTTCTCCTTGACAATGCTAGAATCGTACAATTAATAATAAATGGTAGTGAGCCAAACACTATTGCAGAATATGTAATATTACAATTGTACAAGAGGTTATTAGTACAATGATGGAAAGAAATACCAGTGATGTAATTTCTATGCCTCTTTTATAATATTTTGTTCAATATTTCATATTCTTATAGATTTTTGATTCATTAAAAATATCAAATGGAATAAAAATGTAAAATGATATGAAAAAGGCTTCTATGTATTTAAAAATTTCAAACTTTTTTTCAAATTTGTAAAGATATGCAATAGATGTCACTTAAGTGAAAAAATTTATCATTGGTTAATCAACAAATTTAATTATTGTACTTAAAAAATTTCCTTTCTGACTTCGAATTTTCATATATATATATTTTAGTTCTGATAAGTTTATAAATATTGATTAGGAAATAATTTGCTGTCATTTAAAGGCTATTAAAAAGATATGTTGTTTGGACGTAAAAATCCATATGAACTTAAAATCAGATATTGTTAAATTAATTGATTTGAAATAGCGATACAACACACCAGCAACTTTTGCAGAATTAGTTAATTGAGCTAAAGACAATTTCAAGAAGAAAACTGAATTACCAAACATTTGAATCTGGTGAAGGCTTTCATACATACATTTTTGGAAAGAAGATAATTAATTATTATAGCATTTCAAGTTTTATAGTAGCTGAAAAATCTTTCACAGAAGTAGTGCAGCTGCAGCAAAACTAATAAATCTGACTAAATATGTATAACAATGGTGATTTAAGACTACGTTTTGTGGATGAAATATTAAATTATCAAAGATGTGAAATGCAAGGACCTCATAAAATTTTATCAATGAAGTTAATAAATATTTCTTATCATTGCCATATGGAATATTTTAAATGTATTGTAGCACAATGGTAAGTAATTTAGTTTAAACTTTCATACTTAAAACATTTTTTTTGATGTCTATTATTTTTTAATCTTTCTCTGATGTGATCCCCAGAGGTTTGCAACATCACTTTGGTATAGACTCTTTTATCATTTTATCCTGCTCTAAATCAATGTCTGTTTCCTATCAAATACAGAAGGTAGAGATTTTAGGTTATTATTAAGAATAAGAGATTGAATGTTTGCCTTGAAATCTGGTGTAATTTTAGACAAAAAAAATATTTTCTATTATACTATCAAAAGCCTGTCACATAATATGACATCAGGAATTAGTTTGACAGTTAAATTTCAAAATTAAGTACAGTTTATTTGCAAGAATAGCATACCTCCTTATTTCTCCCCTTCAACAGTAATCTTTTTTTACTTAATTAATTTATTATGAATGTTCATGAGATACAAAGCTGATTGTCCCCCTTCCTGCCCATGATGTGGGGGCCAGATTCATACTGGGGGCATATCCATGACCAGAAATTATTTTTGTTCCCTTTGTCCCCTCCCAATTATCCCCCAATCTCCCTCCCCTACCCCCTCTCCCCTCAACTCCAACTTGTAGCCCTAGGAATGTTCCCTCCCTCTCAACAGTAATCTTTCAAGGAACAATATAGTCTTACTTCAATTAAAGTTATTTCCATTTTTTTCTTATTACATACAAATTACTCTGGTTTGTTGTTATTTGTCTTTACACTCTTACTTTTCTTCTGCTTGTCTTTATTCTCTTCATTCCAAATGTTTTATTATAACAACAATCATCTGATTACTTCATTTTGTCTTCCAGTGTAGTCAATGCAGAGTATTTACAAATAGAAATGCATAATTTCATTATAAACTACTTTCATTTTATTTCTCCTAGCTATTATAATGAGGATTACCACATTGATTTTTTAACCATTAAATGTTCAAGTTAAAATTAAGTGTTGTGAAATACTAATCAGCAACGAAAAGGAACAAGCTATCAATTCCCACACACACAAAAAAACCCATAAAAAAACGTAAACAACTCTTTGCCAATTTCTGACCAAAACCTTTGGCTATTTGGTTTAATGGTTGCATTCCTAGAAAATTTGGTGTATATGAAAACTAGACAAAAACATTCTTGCTTCAATCAAAAAGAAAGGTTCTAGTTCACATAAGTATAAACAGATTTTTCACTTGTGTGAAAGTCCAGCGAGACATTTAAAAGATATGCATAATCGGAAAAAAAAACTTTTGTTGTGGACGATGGCCCCACAACTTGGGCCAGTGAACTACTACATTATATAAAATTTGTTTTCCACTTTTTAAATTAATTTTTAGCCCCATTGCATTTAAATTTGAAATGTCTATGTTTAACATACATAATCATGACAGTAATTTACGTAAAGTTTTAGTAATTTATTTCAAAACTAAAAAACTAACAACATCTAAAAAAAAAGAAGTTGACATGAAATTCCCCAGCTATTAGTTTGGTTTCATACAAAGAAATCTATAACACGTAATTAAATTACTTTCCTTTCCACATCTAGTTTTGAAACATGTCTCCTATAACCGGATGAAATTGAACATGTACATAAAATATTAGAGACGAGTAAGCTGGGCTCCTATTTAGACATCTTTATAATGCTTTGCAGTGCTTTTAGGATTAAAACTATGTTTAGAGTATTTCCTACAGTGCCTGACTCATAGAAAGACACAACCAGTAGCAGTTAACTATGACTGAGGATAAGTCATTTGAGGAGCCATTTTTAAACTCTGAGTGTCTATGTAACTGAAATATAGTTAATTTTTTTTCCCAAAGCTAGAACATTTTGAACACGAAAATAAATAAAGTAGATCTGGACGTAACTTAATTCATGAAATAAGTATCTATGAATCCGTAATTATGTAATTGCTCAAATGAATGAATAGATGGGGGCGAGCAGACAAATTTCTCATGGAGAAGAATTCCAAATAATTTATGTGGATTCTCTGCCCTCATGGAGGTGGAGCAAAACTCCCCACCCCTTAAGTGTGCCGTGCATAGTGACTGTCTTCCAAAGAGCATATAATATGGAAAAAAATATTAAAAAGTAACTTTAAAGTGGAGAAACCTGACAAATGTTGCCTCAGCCAGATGATTAAGGTCAACATCAACAATGATAAATCATACTGAAAGTAGGTACTCTGGATACAATGTGATAAAAATGGCAACTTGCCTCTATGGTCTTCCTTCCAAAACCATACATACAGTATTATCAATAGAAAAACATTAGACAAATCTTAAATAAAGACATTTTGAAAACACCTGACCGGTATTCCTCAAATCTATCAAGGTCATCAAAAATAAGGAAAGTTTGAGAAACTGTCACAACACTATATAGTGTGGAGCCTAAGAGGACAAAATATAATATAGTATCACAGGTAGGATTCTGGAACAGAAAAAGGATATTAGGTAAAACCTCAGGAAATCTGAATTAGGTATAGACTTTAGTTAATCATACTGTATCAGTATTTGTTCATTAATTGTAACAAAAGTATCGTTCTGATACAAGATGTTAATAATACATGAAACTAGGTATGAAATATACAGGAACTCTTTGTACTATCCTCACAATGATTTTTTAAATCTATGATTGCTCTGAAATAAAATGTTTATTTGAAAATGTCTTCAATCATAGATTTTGTTTTCTAAGTAACATAATCCAGTAAAAAGAACCAGGGCTTCTTGGAGAAATAACATGTCAAAGACTGGGGCAGGGTAAATGGAAGATGAACTTGCAGCATTTGTTTTGCGAGAAAGTAAAGAAACACTCTCTCCCTCAACAATTTGAGCACCAAAGTAAATAATGTAGTATTGGACCTAAAGAACTGAACCCAAAGAATCAAATAAATGTCCAGAATTCCACAGTGTTATAAATTAATTATTGAACAAATAAATAAATGAGACAAAGTGAGGAAATCTTCCTTATAAAAGAATTCCAAATAATATATTTTGATAATTACCATTTCAGAAGGTGGAGCTGAATGCCTGAGAGTTTGGATGTGTTGTCCCCCCAAAACTCATGTGGAAATCTGATCCCCAATGTGGCAGCATTGAGAGCTGTTTGAGTCATGGGGGCAGATCCCTCATGAATGGATTAATGCTCTGTGGGGGGGAGGGGGTAGTGAGTGAGTTCTCGCTCTATTAGTTCCCCCGAGAGCTATTTGTTTATAGGACCCTGGCACCTCCTCTCTCTCTCTCTTGCTTCCTCTCGCCACGTGATCTGCTTGTACCTGTCGGCTGCCTGCCACTTTCTGCCACTAGTAGAAGCAGCCTGAGGCCCTTACCTGATGTAGCTGTCTCAGAATGGTGAGCCATATAAACCTCTTTTCTTTCTAACTTACCCCATTTCAGGTACTCTGTTACAGCAACACAAAAACAAACTAATATAATGCCCCTCTTCTTGAGTGTGAGCTAGAATTAGTGATGTACTTCCAAAGAATAGAGCATGGAAAGGGAAAAATTCTAATTTAACAGGAGGGAATCTTGGCAGATATCGCCTTAACCAAGTGATCAAGTTTAACATCACCAACGAGAAGTCGTGTTTATATCATGTACCCATGTACCCCTTGATATGATGTAATGAGAGGGGCACTTCACTCGTATGGTATTTTTTCTCAAACCTATAATACCACTTAATCGTGAGAAAACATCAGACAAATGCAAATACAGAGGGACATCCTACAAAATATCTGACTAGTACTCATCAAAATTCTCAAAATCAAAAAGACAAGAAAAGACCAAAACTATCACAGATGAGAGGGAAGTAAGGAGGCATGGTGACTAAATGCAGTGTGGTATCCTGAGTAACAACCTGGAATAGGTAAAGGACATTAGAGGAAAACCAGTAAAATTTAAATAAGTTTATAGGTTAGTTAATAGAATTGTACCTATGACAATTGCTTAATTTTGACAAAGCTACCATTAGAGGAAGCTGAATGAAGAATACATAAGAATTCTATGTACTATCTTTGCAACTCTTCTGTAAATCTAAAACTGTACCATAATAACTGTCTTTTCAAAATAATCACACAAATTGGTGAAATTATTGACATTTTGAGGCTTGAGGAAATCAACAAAAAGAGATGTGTGGTGGCTTGCTTTGTGTTTCAAAGCTATCTACTGAGAGAAAAGAAAATGCTCAAAATGAGACCTGCTTTTTGAAATGCCATCAAGATCTTAGAAAAGCAGATAAAGAGATATTAGAAAATGTGATTTTCCAAATACTTGCAGTTTTGTTACTAATGGGTAAAATTGAGTTCAAATGTTTATTTAGAACAAGACAACATTTTTACTGGTGTAGATTCCAGATTTGTTTTAGCAAGTCAATGCTCAAGAGATTTTTAAAACATAACATTATCTGAGATATACTCAAACAAAAGCTTCTGCAGGAATTCCAATTATTTAGCAGAAAAAAGAAGAAAAGAAATACAGAGTAAACAATTTATAGAACTCTATAAATTCTTAATCTCAAGAAAATTGTCATACAAGAATTATTATAATTTTCAATTAAATAATGAATCGTGCATGGAAATGCACTTATCCATCAGTGAATACCAAAAAAGAATCTGGAAGATCTTTTTCCACTCATGACCACTATAAATACTGATTGCACTATCTTTTACCAACTGCACAAACACACACAGATTCAAGCCAAAATCACATGCTCTCATGCTTAGCTTTCTCAGCATGGCCTTTCAAAGTATATACACTTTCAGAGCCTATTTGTTGTCCTTTCCTAAATTACTCATAACTTTTAGAAATCGTCTCAACTACATGTTGAATTTAAATTACCTTAAAGAAAACTTAAGATTTTTGAAAAAAACAATTAGATCCATACATTTTAGGTGGCCACTGGAGTAATGTTTACCTTTTTGACAGAGGAAGCATGAAATTTACAGTAGAAAATGTGTTGAATATTTTTCAGAAAGGCAGGGACCAGGTGCTTTCTTGTTATTGCTGAGCCATATGTTAAAATTGGGCATTAACTTGCATATTTGTGTGGCATAATCTCTTTCTTTTTCTCTTCGTGTAAAAAGAAAGGAGGTAGGATGCTTTGACCATGGTAAATTGAGAATTGCCTCCCCTACATAATGACAGTGTGGTAGCCTGGCTTTACCTTAATGCATGGAAGAAAAGTCAGTCTTGGCGCACTCTGTTTTGTCAATGAAAGGCACACCTTGCTTGCCTGGGCTGAGGGACAACAATGTGAGCAATTGGAATGGAACCACATCACACATCAGTGGGTACCCGTGAAACCACAAGCTTTTCACCACCGTGATCCTGATGAGAATCAGTACATTTGAAGTATTACAAAGGAATGCTCTTGGAAAGAAAAATTGAGACAAGTTTCTTTGTGCTAAAAATATTACATTTTCTTACATAAAATTGTCACCGTCTGCTTACCTCACAGGTGTTAAACGATGTAATAGTGTGAATGAAAATCTTGTATTGCTAAAAGCTTTGAAGACTTGTGCTTCATTCTTCAAGTTATCTCTAACCATTTAATTTTCCAAGCTATGTTTAAATAAGCTTTTGTTTTTCCAAACTGTATAAAGGGATTACTGGCTTCAGATTTTAGCAGATCTTTCTCCTTTGGCCACTGGACTATTCCCAACTTCTTATAATGGTGTTTTTTATCAAGGTGGAGATATGTTTAAAATTATATTTTAAAATAACAACATAATATCAGTAAGCAAATGTAGACCATGTCTGATAATTGGAATGAAGTTAAGCAAATAGATTCTTATTAAGCAAATCCTAGGTTTGGGACAGAATGAAAGAGTGAAACCACTGTATCTGAACTGACCTTCTACTTTAGAACTTGCATATTCTATACAGAAACATATTTTATCACTTTTTAATATAATTTCAAGTTTATCAAACTGAAACTACTTTCTTCTCCAATTTGCATACAGCCTGCAGGAATATATTCAAGAGAGTGAAGGCAAGAGTGATCTTGGCCTCCGTTCATTTGCTTCCTCAGCAAATATTTATTGAGCAGCTACTGAGCTGACAAGTATTTGGCTTTCAGATCTGGTACTTCTATGTTGACACCAATTCACTCATATCCATGTGAAATGTAATCTAGTTGTTTTCTGTTCCAACAGTGAGTAGGAAAATTTTCAAGTTCTGTTTATTATTGCCTCACCTTGAGGAATGAGAAAAGGAGAGTGGGAGTCAGATTGTTATGAGAAATGTCCAAATGAATACTGGTTATGATTGTCTTATTATGGAAAAAGAAGTCTAAACATGGTTTCATTTAGAATATGTTGTTTTTGATGATTTTGTGTATGGCATTGAGACTTGGCAGTGGAATTGTTTTGATTTCTGGTCATAAATTTAGAAATTGAAGGAAAAGAAAAAAACAGTAGAATTTATAAATAAATATATTAATTATAAAATGGATAATTTTCAGAGAAATCACAAATGACTAAAAATTGACTGAAGAGGCAGAATATTTGAATAGCAAAATGACCATAGGGGAAACTGAGATCGTTGTCAAATACTACTATTTCACTCCACAGTGGATCAGGATGACTTTAAAGTAAAATTCTTTCAAACATTCAAGGAATGAATGTGCATATCCTATTGAAAATGATCCATACAAATAAAATATATATATTTGTATATGTTTTTCTGAAGAAGTGTACAAAGCGAATATAACCCTGAGACATTATAGAAATACTCTAAAAATATATAGGTATCAAGGAAAGGTAAGAAGAGAAAAATGGAAAAACAAAAAACAATAAGTTGATATTGATAAATTGAGACTCAAAATCCAAAACAAAATCTAGATTGAATGAACAATATATTAAAATAATTGTTGAGAATGGCCAGGAAAGTTTTATTCTAAGAACCCAGTATGATTAAGCATTATAATCTATGGATATAATTTATTACAAAATAAGACGGTTAAAAATTATATGATAAGTTTGATGTATTTCATAGTTATTTCATAAATCTTCAGATCGATTTTAGGTTTATATAAAATTATTACTGCAATAAGAGTTAAAGGATGATTTAGAAAATCCTATTTCACATAAACAGCCATGATTGTGTTTAGGGATTTGAAATAGTGTCATTTCCATTAAAATAACTGCACTAATCGTGATAAGATAATTACTGTAACAAACAGCTCCCATATTTAGTGCTCACCCCATGAAAGTTGCTCATACACCTTTGCCGTGTGAGATTTCTTGGTCTGGCTGTTCTCCTCTAAGTGTTTACTTAAGAGTAAGATTCCTCCTTTTTTTGGCCTCAAAATTCACTAAAGAATCAGAACTTTTGGCCCCTAACCTCAGATGGGAAAAGAGAAAGAGTAAGGAAGATCACTTGGGAAGTTTTTAGGGAGCAGGCTTGGGAATGACGTACATACCTCTCCCCGCATCCATTCAAATTCTATGATCCCTCCTTTATGCAAAGTAAGATAGAAAATATAGTCTAGCTGTGCACCCAGGAGGAAAGGAAATGGAGTTTGGTAAATGCATAGCAGTCTCTTCCTTGATGAGAAACAAGCCAAGGCTGCCTTCTGTCACTATTTGAATCATCATTCCAGAAATGAAAACTAACGTAACCATCTGAAGTCACAAATGGTGAAAATATTGGTTAGAGGTAGAAAAAATTATTTACTGGTGACCTCATGTAGAAAGACAAAAGAATCCACTGAAAAGCTATTAGAAACCACAGGAGTTCAGTAAGCCCTCCAGTTAGCTATAAAATAATTATAAAAAATGCAATCATTTTCTTATAAAACAATAATAGTCAGTTAAATAGTATAATGAAAAACATTTGGATATAAATATAAAAAGAAATCCATGAGGCTTACAGGAATAAGCCTTCAGAATTACAAAAAAAAAAAAAAAAAAAGCATGAGAGAAATCATGAATCAGTGGAGAAATAAGTTTCTTTACGTGAATATTCTGCATAGTAAATAGATCTATTTCCTTTAAATATAAATTAAATGCAACTTCCAGAAAATCTCAGGATAATTTTGTTTAAATGTTATGATGTAGTTCTAAAATTAAATATGTTAACATTTTGAGAAAAGTTGACAAATGAGTCTATCATATCAGACATTAGAATATATTATGAAGCTACAATATTCTAAGAATGTATTATGAACACCAGAGAACAGAACAAAAATATTTTTAAAAATTTTAACATTAAAATAACTATAAAATGATGAAAATGTCATGGTATATTAGAGAGGAAGAACTCAGCTTTTCAATAAATAGTTTTCATTTGCTAACAAAATTCAGTCAAGTCAATTCACAATTTTACATAACGTATCAAGAAATATTCCATATTAATTTAAAAAATTAAAGATATTATAAAGTTAATAAAAATAGAATTTAATATTGTGTACTGGGGAAGTTATTTTTAAAGACTATGCCAAAGATAGAATCCATCTACAGATTTCTTTTTTAAAAAAAAATTCTACAGATGTTCACTGAGTGCTGAATATACTCTAGGCACTAATGATCAGTAGGGAACTATTTTTCATGTTCTTAAAATTTGAATAATTGCACAAATATTTAATGAAATTGTGAATATCAATATGAAGGATAGTTACAGAAAAATATAAGAATATGTAACATGGGGAAACAACCTACTTTGGAGTGTAAGAGAACAGTTCCCTGAGGAAGTGACATCAAAGCTGAAATCAAAAGATAAGTAGAATGTAGTCAGGCATTGGAGGGGAGGAAATTAATATAATAAATAAATATATAGCTGAGGTAGGTACAGGTAAATTGATACAATTTTCTATATTTAGGACTTTTTCCTGTACCTTAAGGGCTATGAGAAGTTCTTAGAAGAATCTGAGGTAAACAAGTTTAGATTCTTAAGGGACTCGTTTTGTCTGCATTCTAAGAATAAATTCAAGAGAGACATGAGGGAAGGGTGCAGAAGTCCAGGTGAAAGATGAAGGTCCAAAGTAAGGCAGTAGCTGGAGAGAGAGAGAGTGATTAGGTTCATTATCTATCTGAGAGGAAGAATTCACCGTGCGCAGCAATGAGTTAGGTAATGGAAGAGATGGAAATGTGAGAGATGACTCCTAGCTTTGAATAAAAGCCATGTGTGGCTTGAGGTCCTATTTCCCGAGGTAGGATATTCTAGAAGAGGATTTTATTTGAGTTAAGCGTTGGTTAAAAGTTGAACTTTAAACATTTGAGTGTAAGATGCCTATGACATTTCTAATTAGATATACCTTAGAGGACGTTAGATGAAAAGGTATTGTCTTGTAGATTGGTTCCCAGTCATAGGCATACATAGATAGAGCTGAAGCTTCAGAAATAAATGACATGGTATAAGGATGGAGACTTTAAACTATGTATGGAAAGTATCAACAGCCTGTATGTAAAATGAGAATGGTTGAGGTCTACGACTCAGTGTCGAGGGATCCTACCATTTAAAGATCGTGTGTTGTGACCTTAGGTCAAGGCTTTTGAGATTCTGAGACTAGTTGCAGCATAAGAGCGTTATACACTGAATAAGATAGAGAAATAAAGAGTTCAAGTGTTTTTTTTGTTTGTTTAATTTATTGGAACATATTGATTGTACATATTTATGGGGTACAGGGTTGTATTTCAATACATGTGTACAATGTATGATGATCTGTGCAGGATAATTAGCATATTCATCATGGAAAAACTTAATCATCTCTCTTTAATGTAAACATTTGATCTCCTTTCTTCTAGTACTTTGATAACATGCAATATCATTGTTAATTATAGATTCTTGGGTCCACTCTACACCAACAGGACTTACTTTTCCTATTTAGTTGTAATTTTGTGTCCATTACCCAGCCTTTCACTATATCCTTTCTCCTCCCCTTTCCCTCCTCTAGTAACCACAGGTCTTCTCTCTCCTTTTAACAGTTCAACTTATTACTGTTATCATAAATTTGCTTTTGTTTTGTTTTGTTTTATTTTATTTTTTAGTTCTCACATAGGAGTCAGTACATGTGGTATTTGTCTTTCTGTGCTTGGCTTATTTCACTTAACATAATTTTCCCCAAGCTCATCCATGTTCCTGGGAATGGCAGAATTTCATTCTTTCTACGGCTGAGTAGTATTCCATTGTGTGTATGTACCATATTTTCCTTATCCAGTCATCCGATGATGGACATTTAGGTTAGTTCCAACTCTTGGCTATTGTAAGTAGAGCTGTGATGAACATGGAAGTATAGCTATTTAGCCCGTTTCTGTTGCCCATAACAAAATATGTGGAACTGGGTATTTTATAAAGAAAACAAAATTTATTGCTTCAGTATTGGAGGCTAGGAAGTACAAAGTCCAGGGAACACATCTGGTGAGGGTCTTTTTTGTGGTGGCTTTAGAGCACTGCAGGGGTTTCACATGGCAGAAAATGGTGAAGCAGAGAGAGCTCTTGGTGTGCTCTCCTTTTAAAACCCTCAGAACCACACCCACAACCACCATTCAACCATCAACTTAATCACATCTTCAAGCCCTGCCTTTCAATTATCACAAGATTTCTCACCCTCTTAACCCTGTCACAGTGGGGACCAAGTCTACAACACATTAAACTTTGGAGGGACACAATTCAATCCACTGCAGCACGTATCCCTTCGATATGATGATTTCCATTCCTTTGGACATACACCCAGTAGAGGACTTGCTGGATCACATAGCAGTTCTATCTGCAGTTGTTTGAGAAACCTCTGTACTATTTTCCAAAATGTCTGTACTAATTTACAATCCCACCAGCAATGTATAAGAATTTACCTTTCTTGACATCTGTAGAAGAATGACAGCGGACCCCTACCTCTCACCATATACAACAATTAATTCAAAATGGATTAAAGGCTTAAATGTAAGGCATGAAACAATAAAACTTCTGGAAGAAAACACAGGGGAAATGCTCCAGGACATAGGACTAGGCAAAGATTTTATGAATAAGACCTCAAAACACAGGCAACAAAAGCAAAAATAAACAAATAGGACTAGATCAAACTAAAAACTTCTGCACAGCAAAGGAAACAATTAACAGAGTGAAGAGACAACCTGAAGAATAGGAGAAAATATTTGCAAACTATGCATCTGACAAGGGATTAATATCCAAAATATACAAGGAACTCAACTCAGTTGGAAAAAACTAGTATTCCTATTAAAAAACGGGCAAAGGAGCTGAATAGACATTCCTCTAAAGAAGACACATGAATAACCAACAAGTGTATGAAATAATAGCTTCCATGATTGAAGGGGTTGGTGGATAAGATCTAAAATAACAGCTCTTCTTGTGTTTCAACTTATATTGCTTTTCAGTTCATAATGAGATCATCTTAAATCATGATATGTAAAGGCAAGCTTTTTGAATTTAGGCAACTTCTTCCACACACAAAAAAAGGCCTGCCAAAAAAAGTAATGATGCAAAGAAAATAACACGTTTGATTGTTGGTACTGTACATAAATATATTTACCACAGTGCAACATCTGCCTGAAAGAAAATGATGGCTGAAATAAGGACAAAATGTGTAATTATCTACTATGTAAAATTTTCAAATTTACATATCCAAACACGATTTATATCTACATCATCGAAAGAGCTTTATGTATAACATGTCCTTTTAAAATGACCTAATGAGTCATATATTCAGTCATTTATTTGTTCAGCAAGTATTTGCTGAGTATCTTCTATGCTTTAATAACACGTTAGGTATTTCAAGCCTTGAAGTGTAGATGCAATAAGTAACATCCAAATGGAGACCTAAAAATTCAGCAAACTAAGAACAAATGATGAGGAAAAGGAAATAAGAAGAGTGTACCAAGCAGAGGGAATAACTTTAAGCAGGCTGAGTGGTTGAAGAAGACTGCACATTAAAGGAATGAAAACCGTGGTGGAAAAGGCCTGGACTAAGTGCAGAACGTCAAGAGCCTTCTCAGACACTAGAAGGAGTTAGAACTCTATTCTAAGAAGAATTGGAAACCATTGACCAGATTTGTAAAAAACTTTATTGAGGCATTTTCCACATATCATAAAATTCATCTATCTCAAGTGTAAAATGCAATGATTTTTGTGTAACTTTGCCAAGTGGAGTGGTGCAACCACCACCATAACTCAGTTTTAGTATGTTTTATCCTCCCAGTGAGATCCCTCATGCCTAATTATAGTCACTCCCCATCCCCATTTCAAGCCCCACTAATCTACTTTGTTGTTATACACTTGTTTTTTTTCTGCAAAATTCATGGAAATGGATTCATATAAAATGTGATTTCTTGTGTCTAGCTTCTTTCTTTGTTGATAATGTTTTTGAAGTTCACTCATGATGTCACGTGTCAATAATTTATTCTACTTTCATTTCTTAATAGTATTCCATTGTATCGTAATACCACATTTTATTTATCCATTCAGCAGTTGATGGGCATGTAAATTATTTTCATTTTGGGGTGGTTATAAATAATACTGCATGAACACTCAGGTACAAGTCTTGGTGTGAACAAGTTTCCTTATTTCTTACTGGGTTTTGTGGTAATTTTGTTTAACTCTTTTTTGTAACCATGTGCAGCATAGATATTTTGAAGTCTATACACTTTGCACAATGGTTAAATCCAGCCCATTAACAAATGCATCACCTCACACCTCACATAGGTACCATTTTTGTGGTGAGAACACTTAAAATCCAAACCCTTTCATGATCACTCTAATCCTAGTATATTCAAAATGTTTCTAAATTCATTTTTAAAATGCTTGCCTTAATTTTTTTAGGATAATCTCAGTAAACGTTGTTTGATAAATTCTCGGATTAATGTGGATTTGAGATACTTTACTCAGAATTTTCTTGATCTTATTAACAACGAATTCTAAATATTAGAAAAAAATGTCATTAATTTTTATGTTGATATCAAAAAGCAAAAACAAGAAATGTTTAAAGAAAGCTCTATAAATATTTGGATAACTGGACAGGCTAATTGCTTAAACCTTTGAGGACAGTGTGCAGGACTCAGAGAACATGTATCAAAGATTTGTTGTTTAGACAAAACGCAGGGTACTTAGTAGGTATTTTGAAATGTTTTCAACCTCAGTAATCAAGGCAGGTATTTTTCCACTTCACCCAGGACAATGAGAAAGAGTTCATTGTCAATCAGAAGTGACTGAGGGTATTTCTGGATACTGACAAAATAATTAACTCTATAATTTACCTTCTTAAAACTTAATTTTGAAGAACGCCATCTAAGAATTACTTCTAGAAAAACTGTGTGTTATTAGTTAATAATAAAAATAGTCTGATTTTCCTTTTAAAACTGCCATTGTATGTTTCTATTTTGATAAATTTTACTTGCCTTTGGTTCCTTTTTTACAGTTCAGTACTTGCTTGTGTGTATTTAAAATTGTGTCCCAAAATATGAAGGAAAGCCATTTATGTCTTAGATAGCATAAAAACCTCATTTTCACATTCTCTGATATGTTTTTAAATCATGCATGAAGTAATATTTATTTCAGTGGGAATTCCCTTAGAGGGTGAGTTATTAACTATAGTGGGAAACCAGAGTCCCAAAGAGTTAACAAATATAACATTTCATGAGAGGTTTTATTGTTAGTGTGGTTGACATGAGATGCCTAAACAGAACAGTGTGACCATTTATTACTTTCCACTGTAACATCGTTCCAATGGGAGTGGTGAAGCAGGGAGGCGGCAGGGTGGGAGAAAGGTGTGGAGCACCTTGGAGACTCTCTGGTCTTAGAGTCAAGATGTTTGACTTAAGATCACTGCACTGTTCTCTTTACTAGCTGGGTTTTCTGCACCTCACTTTCCTACTCCCTTCCCCTCTTGTTACGTAGGTGAAATAATTCAAATCTTCACGGTTTGTGATGAGGAAGTAAGATGTCAAAGCACCTGCCAGATAACAGGTGCTCCTGCTGATTTTCTTCCTTCATTAGGTATTTACCCAGATGATGGCTTCCTCAAAAAGAGTCAATATGATATATATTTATACTTCCAGCAGGTGACATAGTGCATGACATATAATAAACACATAATAAGTGTGTGTGCTTATATAGAAATAAAAGGACTAAAAAGCATAGTATTTAAAATTATAAAATGTAAAAGGACGTAATTTTTGTCAGAGACCCTACTTAAGGCTTCTCAAATTATATTCACTTGTATGGGTAGGTAAGGTAACCTTCTATATTAGTCAACAATTAGTACTTCTTTGAATACTCTACTTGTACGTGATATGGCTTAGATACTAAAAGTTTGCCCTGACTGCTGCATTAAAAAGGATTGTAAGTAGACAAGGACAGAAGCTAAGGGATACAGTAGAAAACAATTACAGAAAACCAGGCCATATAAATTGGTGGTTTGGACGAGTTTAGCAACAATGCAGGTAAGGAGAAGTGGTCAAATTTTGTATATATTTCAATGGTACAGCGAACATATTTTCCTGGAAGTTTGCAGGTAAGATGTTTGAGGAAAATGAGCCCAAAAGAACTCCAAGCTTTCTGTTCTGAATGACTTCAGTGACAGAATCAACTGAGATGGGGAAGGTGAAAGGCAGAGCAATTTGGGGGGAATGTTAGGAGCTCATTTTAGATATACTAAATTTCAGATGTCACATACAAGTGGAGGCAGTTGTCTACATAAATCAGGAGTTCCAGAGAGAGTTCTAGGGTGCAGACATAAATTTTGAGTTTATTAGACTAGAGGTGATATTTAATGCCATTTATATGTGATGAGATCATCAAGACAGAGAATGCAGATGGAAAAGAGTACCAAAACTTGAGTTCTACGGGCACAGTACACCGAGATAATTTCACAGCAGTAAGTGTAATCTAGCTAGCATGCCCGATTTCCACAGTAAGTGCTATAGACGGCTTCAGGAAATGCTTACTTTTAAAGGAGTAGATAAACTAGTTTTGAATTATCATAACCAAGGTTGATCCCAAAGAGGGAATCCTAAGCAGGCTGGGATAACGTGAGTTCCTTAGGTCTTGTCCAAGGCATTCTGAAGGAGTGACAAGAATGTTAATAAGAAGATAGCCTGATTTATTGGCTGACTCCAATCAAATGAAGATAACTCCCAAACTATCCTCAAGACATTGCTACGGATACAACAAATCAACTTGTTTTGCATTACTGCAAACATTTATGAATTCAATGAGTTATTTAGTCTCTTGCAAAGATTTTATAATCTGAAAATTATAGAAGGACATTCATAAAGTGGCATAGGTATGAACACATCATTTAGGCCAATGTTATTTTTTTTGGCAGAAATTTTATGAGTTCCACTTCAACTTTAAAGAGCAGGAGGGTATGTATGACTCAACATCTCATAATATTTATTTTTTTTACCTTCATTTAGTAATCATTATCTTAAATGGGAACTTTTAACTTTTCTTAGTGATGATGAAAGTCCTAGAGAATAAGCTTTTTAATTTTTAGAAAATCACAGGAATTCTGATGATGGCAACAGAGAGAGGGGAAAGGGGGATAAATTGGAACACTGCTTTTTCATCTCCCTGCTGTCGGCAGATGTGCTTAGGTTTTGGATGGTTTCCCATTCACCTTCATAGAAATGTGTTTACTGCAATCACATGACTGACTGGTTCCATAAGGAGATCTTGATGGCACAGGGAACTAGTGAAGAAGAGTGACATGCGAAATTTCGGGTGTACAAGTCATCTCTTGTGATGCCTTCAGTGAGAGAAATAGGAAAGTCTGGCAGACAGGCAAACTTAGAACCAGATGGTTAAAGGTGCTATTCTGACAAATAGACCTGGAGTTATGGGACTGACAAATAGACTTATTTTCTAAATAAATTGACTTTCTTTTTTAAAATGAAAGGGGGAATTCTCTATTTTACCAAGATTTGTGAATTCTTGCTTAGGAGTTATCTTGTCCATTGAGCAATATATTACTCATGTCGGTGTTTTTCAGAGTCCTTCCAGATCCCCACATCTGCCAGCTGCTTTTCTCCACCTCAGCCACAGCTGGTCTATTCATCTGCTTATGTTACTCAAGTTATTGAAAGACATGACCTTAGTTTGCCTTGTGAAACTTCTTATTAGCAGTGAAAATGTGCTTTTGCCTCTGATTTCAGTTTACTCTATTCAAGTGAAATATAAAAGAGCACTGCTTCACTATGCAGTTAAAGCTGGTTTTATTAAAATAGGAAGATTTCCTTTCTTCTTTTTTTTTGGAAAAAAGCACACTGAGCTTTTATGAGGTTCTCTTTCTAGCCTCATGGACTTTATTCCCTTCCTTCATTCCTCAGTGGTAACCATAATTCTAACATGTAGTCTTTGAATCCAAGATTTTTGTCACTTAGACACTTAGGTATGCATCTAAATATACTCATAATGTATGGTATTGTTTCATCATATAAATTTTTTCATAATTGGTACTGCACTGCACATATCTTTCAGTAACCAGTTTTTGTTCATATATTATGTTCTTGAAATCTCTCCATGCTGATGCCTGATGCACTGCATAACAATGTTCCAATCAACGATGGACCATATATACAGCTGTGGTCTCATAAGATTACAATGGCTATACCATCTAGGTTTGTATAAGTACACTCTGTAATGTTTGCACAACGACTGGCCTAATGATACATTTCTCAGAATGTATCCCTGTTGTTGAGCTGCAAATGACTGTATATGGTCAGTAAATGCTGATAGTTTTTCTAGGATTTGAATAAATTAACCTTCCCATCAGCAATGTCTGAGAGTTCCCAGAAATCCATATCACTGCTAACAATTATTATTATCAGGCCTTCTAACTATCCATTCTGATGAAAGCATATTGGTGTGTATTGTGGTTATAATTTGCATTTTCTAGACTTTGATTTTTTTTTTTTTGCATTTTTAAAAATTGAGATAAATTTATACGAAATAAAAGCAACCATTGAAAAATGTTCAATTCTGTGGTTTTTAGCATATTTACAAGGTTGCACAACCATCAGTACTATTTAGCTCTGAAAATTTTCTGTTACCCCAGAAAGAAACCCATAACTGGTAGCTGACACTCTTGATTTCCCCTCCCTTCATCCCCTGACAACCATTAATATACTTTCTGTCTTTATAGATTTGCCTATTTTGGGCATTTGATATGAATGGAATCATACAATGTGTGGCCTTTTGTGTCTGGCTCTCTCACTTAGCCTAATGTTTTCAAGGTTCATCCACGATGTAGCATGTTTTGGTGCTTCATTTCTTTTTTATGCCTGAATGATATTCCATTGCATGAATATACAACATTTTACTTACCCATTCATCAGTTGAAGGACATTTAAGTTCTTTCTACTTTTTGGATATTATGAATAATGCTGCAATGGACATTTTTGTACTACTTTGGTGTGGATATATTTTTAATTCAATATGAAATGAAATATGAATAAATAAATGTATAAAATATATAAGATTTACAAAATAAATGTATTAAAATATATTTACTTTTTAATACCTAAGAGTAGAATCACTGGGTCATATGATAAACATATGTTTAGTTTTGAGAAACTGCCAAACTGTTTTCCATAGCAGCTTTAACATTTTATTTCACCATCAACAATGTTGAGGGTACCCATTTGTCCATATCTTCTCAAATACTTGTTATTTTCCATTTTCTTTTTCAATGAAAGCCATTCCAGTGGGTATGAAGTGGTATCTTATTGTGATTTGTATTTGCATTTTCTGGATGACTAATGATATTGAGAATCTTTTCATGTGCTTATTGGATTTTGTATATCTTCCTTAGAGATGTGTCTGTTCAGGTCCTTTGTCTATTTTTAAAATTGGTTATTTGTTTTTTTCTTCTTGAGTTGTAGATACTATTTATATATTCTAAATTCTACATCCTAGCAGACATGATTTACAAATATAACTTTCTTTTATTATGTGGCTAGCTTTTCCACTTTCTTGATAGTGTCCTTTTGATGCACAAACACTGACAGCACCAAATTCTGTCAAGGATGTGGATAAACAGAAACTTTCATTCATTACTTGTGGGAAAGTAAAATGGCACATCTGCTTCGGAAAACAGTTTATCAGTTTCTTACAAAGCTAAACATACTCTTAACTTGTGAACCAGAAATTGTGCTCCTAGATTTTTATACAACTGAATTGAAAACTTAGCCCACCCAACAACCTGCATATGAATATTTATAGCATAATCGCCAAACTCTGGAAGTAACTAAGACGTCCTTCGATAAGCAAGTGGACAAACATTCTG
Organism: Cynocephalus volans; assembly: GCF_027409185.1. NCBI lineage: Eukaryota > Metazoa > Chordata > Mammalia > Dermoptera > Cynocephalidae > Cynocephalus > Cynocephalus volans. The sequence goes on along the minus strand of NC_084474.1, from coordinate 31,332,915 downwards.
TGGCAATCCGTATAATACAATAATATTCAGTGCTATAAAAAACAAACTTTCAAGAAATAAGAAGACATTGAGGAATTGAGGAATCTTTTATGCATATTGCTAAGTGAAAGAAAGCCGTCTGAAAGGCTACAAACTATGAATCCACTTGTATGATATTCTGGAAAAGGCAAACTATAAAGATAGTAGAAAGATCAGTGGTTGCTAGGGCTTGGGGGAAAGAGGCAAGGGTTAAATAGGTGAAACAAAAAAAATTTAGGGTGGTTAAACTATTCCGTTATGATATTGTAACGGTATACAATGTCATGCCTTTATCTAACCCCGTAGAACATTACTGTACTAAAAGTGAACTTTAATGTATGCAAATTTAAGAAAATAATGTATGGGATCAGTTCAGGAAAGAATGCAGGCTATGACAAGAGAATTTTACTGTATTATACATACATGAAATAAGCTTACTAAGGGGATGAAGGGAATTGATAATCTAAGTTACTTTGGAAATGAGTGGCATCTGTAAGATTCAAGGCAAAAAAGAACTGCACATAAGCACTCTATTTAGAGCACATAAGTGCTCTAGTTCATAAAATTGTTGCCCATGGGGGTATAGGTCAACAATTCTGATGCTGCACTACATGTACACTGAAACTGAGCGAGTAAGTAAATAGCTGGCCGATTGTGAGAGCCAGATTTCTCACTGTTGAAGTGGGAGGTTACAGATAAACAAGAGGAGAAGGCTAGATGATCCAGATTAGAATTGGAGACCTCAGTATGAACTCATGTTAGGTTAATATAGATATCAATAGTTGCATATGAGTATTTATAGATATGTGTATATAAACAGGTTAATATTTAAACCCATATATTTTCTTGCTCTGTTAGCTGTAAGGGTCTAAAACCAGTAATGCCCCAGTAGCAATGAGTTCACCTAGTAACCCTAGTACTCATGTCTTAGTTTCTATTACCATTCTCCAATAAAAAGAACTTGGGCACCTTAAATAAATGGATGATTCTACAACTGGAGAGGAAAATATACAAGCTTAGCTGGAGCATCTTCTAATGCCACAAAGTAAGAAAGTGCTGAACAAAATCCACATTAATGGAAATATAACAAAGGAGCACAGGAGCAAACTGAAAGAGCTTCCAAAGGCAAGACTGGAAAGATCTGAGCAACAAAATAAATTAAATTGTATTGGATTATAACCCAAAGCATAAAATAAATATCCACAAGTTCATACTGATGTAAATAAATGATTTAATAAATTAATAAATAGGGCAGAAGGGACAAATATTCTGTATGGAAGAATTCCAAATAATTTATGTAGATATTTACCAGTTTTTTTCAGCATGGTCATAGTCATAGTAACAAAACAAACAAACAAAAAAGAAATAATAACCATAAATATCAAGAAAGAAGAAATGTAAAACTATCTGTGCAAATGGTTGTTGATATAGAATAATCATAAAAGGTCTACAGAATAACTACTAGAATGGATAAGTGAATTTAGAAAAATCGCAGGATACAGAGTTAACATACAATAATCAATTGTCATAATGACAGCAAAAATGAAGGGAGATAGGATTTAGAAAATAATTCTGTCTGTAGTAACAATATAAAACATAAAATTCCTAGAAATAAATGTTTTAATAAAATACATGTAAGACCTGTGTACTCAAAACTATAAATCATTACTGGGAGAAAATTAAAAAGACTTAAATAAATGGAGACCTACCACCTTCATAAAAATGTAAATAACCAATATTATGAAAATGTGAATCCCACCCCCAACTGATATATATATATTTGAACATAATCCCAGTAATACACCTGGGAAGCTGTTTTGTAGAAACTGACAAATGGAATTTAAAATGTATATAAACCTGCAAACCTAGAATATCCAACACAATCTTATAAAAGAAGAACAAATTTGTAAGTCTTATACTACCTGACTTCAACACATATTATAAAACTACAAAAAGCAAGACAGTTCTTCAATGGAAAAGTAGAGATCTCAGAAATGGAATCACATTTATAGAGTGATTTGATTTTAGACAAAGATGCCAAAACATTCAATGGGAAAAGAAAGTCTGTTAACAAATGGTACCGTACCAACTGGACATACATATTTTTTAAAAAAGGAACATCGACCTCTACCTCATTTCATACACAAAATTTAAATAAAATTGGGTCACTGACCTAAACGTAAAGGCTAAAATCATAAAGCTTCAGAAGTACGCATGAGAGAATCTCTTCATGACATGGAGGTAGACAATGTGTCTTAGAGTGGTGCCAGATAGCAATAAAAATAAGAAAAAAATAAATAAATAAAATACTATTTTATCAAAAATTTTAAAATTCTTCTCATCAAAACATTGTTAAGAAAATTAATAGGTAAGCCACATTTTAGGAGAGAGTATCTGTAAAATATATAAATGACAGAGAACAGCACTAAATAAATATTTTTTAAAAACATCTAATACTTAATAATAGACAAATATCCCAATGAAAATGGGTAAAGAATTAGACCATGCTTCACAGAAGAAGATATATAAATAGCCAAGAAACACATAAGCGTTCAATATCATTAGTCATCAAGGAAATGAAAGTTAAAACCACAGTGAGATACCATTACACACCAATCAGAATTGCTAAAATTAAAAAGACTGATTATACTTAACATGGACAAAATTTTAGAGCAACTGGAACTCTCACAAATTGTTGGTAGGAATAGAAAATAATGCAACCACTTTGGGAAAATCAGGCATTTACTTATCACTAAAATGGCATCTCCCCTAAAACCCAGCAATTTTATTCCTAGATATTTACTCCAAAAAAACTAAAACCACATTTTCACAAAAAGTTCTGTACAAGAACATTCTTACTAGCTCCAGTTAAAATAGCCAAACACTGGAAACAGCCAGAGTGTCCACTAACAAAAACCATATAAACAAACTGATATACTCGTACAATGAAATGGCACTAAGCAATAAAAAAGGAACCAACTACTGATACCCAGCCCCCCCCAAAAATCCCAAAACCATGCTGAGTGAAACAGGTAATATATAAAAGGGTACATAACTTATGTCTCTATATGAAATTCTAAAAAACAATATATAAACAATTCATGGTGGAAAAAGCCAGATGAGTGGTTTCCTTTGGAATAAAGATTGGGGGGGGTTGCCTGGGGAAGAAAGTAAGAAAATTTTCTGGCAATATCTTGATGTTCCATCTTAATGTCTTAATGATAGGAATAGGATTACCCAAATGCATTTATTTGTCAAAACTTAACAAATTGGCCTTTAATATTTTGCATCTTGTATGTAAACTTCACACAAAATTAAATGAATATTGAACTTTTGCTAATCATATGAATGCTGAAGTATTTAGAGAGGAGTGCACTAATGTTTGCATTAATAAAATTAGGAAAATGAGATAGATTAATGATGGATAGAGGGATGGATATGTGATCAAGCAAGTATAGTAAAATATTAATGATTAAAACTAGGTTATAAGTAAATGTTCACTATAAAAGTCTTTCAACTAACATTTAGATTTTTTGTAAAATGCTGGGGAAGGTCAATGCTGAATATTAGCTACACTGTATCTTAAATTAAAAATAAATTCTCTATTGTTCTCAGAATGTTTTATAATTCTGAAGTGTGTGCAACAAAAAATAAAAAATAATTTTTTGTTGTTTGTCTTTTAACAGAAACCCTAGGTTACTGCTACATGACACCCCTCAAATTGTTTGAAGATGGTTATTGAAGTATTCTAGAACATATGAAAAGATATAGTTAAAGTTTTTTAAAAATAGTTTCTCAAAATTTTGGTCCCCTCCATTGTTCAAATTTCTAGCCCTTATCCATATCTTCCCACAAAAATAAATATCTTTGTACCAATATTGGCAAATCTGCCTGCATTGTTAGTAACTTAAATATATAAAAACACCTACTAATACATTTCAGCTCAATTTTGACTTAGAAGATCCATGGCTGGTGTTTTTTCTAATATTCATAATCCTAAGATTTTGGTCTTAGTCCTTCATGATGGAAGAGTCTTAACTATTAAAGATAGTAATAATAGACGTCCCTAGATATATTTCCTGAATGCAGTATGTAGTCATTTCAGTAAGCTTAATCGTAGATGATAATAAAGGGGAATCTTATTTTACTCAAAAGGGCATATGCTTTTATCTCCAAAGTACATAGGACTGTTTAATGTGAATTGATATGTATGTGAAAAACCAAAAACATTTTGGATACAGCGGAAATCCAATAGATGGCAGTGAAATACAGAAAATTCACTGTTTCTTGAATCCATACTTAATTGCTTTCAGTGGTAAGCTGCTAGTCTATTGCCATTTGAAAGCTCCAATAAAATTGTAGAATCATGTTACATTTTAAAAATACTGTGAGGTCTTGGATAAGAAATAGCTCCAAACGTACTGTGTCCGTGAAGATGCTGTGGCTTTGTGGGATTAAAGGATTTACTTGAGGTTACATAAGCAAGTTTGTGGTAAATTCAAGTGTGGAATCAACATGACTCAATGGTGCTTGTGTAAATATTAAATCCATCTCACAGCTGGATGCTTCTTGAAAGATCGAAGTTATGTACAAATAATATCAATAATTCACGAAGGAGTAGAAAAGAGTGCAAGAGGAGAAGGGAGATAGACTGGTGTTAAGCCACAAAGGGCCTCTAGGCCATATGAAGGATCAGCCATTTCACTGTAAGTGCAAAGCACAATATCATGGATTTTAACTCTGGCTTTTTGTTCTTATAATCTTTTGAGGAATTAAAAAAATAAAATAAAAATAAAAACACATCAATAGCCCATCTCCATGAAAATCCACAGAGATGCTGATTTTTCTGAGAAGAGGTCTGGGAATTAGCATTTAAAAAAGCTTTCCAATAAGGGCTGTACTAATTTACCCCCACACCAACAGTGTATGTGTTCCCTTTACTCCACATCCATACCAGCATTTGTTATTTATTGTCTTTTTGATAATAGCTGTTCTAACTGGGGTGATATGACATCTTATTGTAGTTTTGATTTGCATTTCCCTGAAGATTAGTGATGTTGAGCATTTTTGGTGAACCTGTGGGCCATTTTTATGTCTTCTTTTGAGAAATGTCTATTCAGTTAACTTGCCCATTTTTTAGTCGGATTATTTGGTTTTTTGCTGTTGAGTAGTTTCAGCTCCTTTCATATACTAGATTTTAACCCCCTGTGTGATGAATAGTTTGCAAATATTTTTTCCCATTCTGCAGGTTGCCTGTTCACCCTGTAGATTGTTTCCTTTGATGTGCAGAAGCTTTTTAGTTTGATATAATCCCACTTGTCTATATTTTGCTTATGGAGTTTCCTCAAAAAACTAAAAATTGCACTATCGTATGATCCAGCAATCCCACTACTGAGTATTTATCCAAAGAAAAGGAAATTAGTATATTGAAGTCAGTTTACCTGTACGCCAATGTTTCTTGAAGCACTATGCACAACAGCCAAGATATGGAATCAACCTAAGTGCTTATCATCCAGTAAATGGCTAAAGAAAATGAGGTATATATACACAATGGAATTCTCCTTAGCCATAAAAAGAATGAAATCTTGTCATTCACAGCAACATAGATGAGCCTGGAAGACATTATGTTTAGTGAAATAAGTCAGACACAGAAAGAGAAATACTGCGTGTTCTCACTCATATATCGGAGCTAAAAAAGTTGATCTCAGAGAAGTAAAGAATAGAACAGTGGTTACTAGAGGCTGGTAAGAGTAGTAGGGCTGGGTGGATAGCAAGAGGTTCATTAAGGGATACAAACTTACAGCTAGATAGGAAACATAAGTTCTAGTGTTCTATAGTTGTACTAGGTACTACAGTACTGCTATAATTAACAATAATTAATTGTATATTTTCAAATTGCTAAATGAGAGATCAAATATTCTCAACATAAATAAATAATAAATGTTTGCAATGATGGGTATGCTAATTACCCTGATTCGATGTTCACAATTGTATTCGTGTATCGCAATATCACTCTGTACCCCACAAATATGTACAATCATTATGTGTCAATTAAAAATAGAAAAACTAAAAAAGTTTCTCCATGATTCTGGTACAGCAGCAAAGATCATGGACTTTGGTATCAGAGAGTCTCAGGATTTGATCTGTGTTCTGCCCACTTCCTAGCTCAATGAATTTCTTTACGTCATTTACTCTTTTTAAACCTCAGTTGTCTCACGTGTAAAGATGAGTAATAATGATTTTACCTTCCTCACAGAATTAGTTTTAGAATTACATATGAGTATAAATCGCCACGTCTTTAATCTTATTTTTAAAAATAATTCTGTAAATTCAATATGTACATGACTGCTTTTGAATGTGTGCTTTAATTCTTCATCTGTGGAATTCTATTTTACTTTTGTTGTTATTGTGGTATTTTATTTAGATATTGATCCATGAATTTCATAGCTGCCAATTACATATTCATTTGAAGATATTCATGGTGACATGAATACACATTAATATTAGCACATTTGAAAGGAAATGCTATTGAATTAAATGGCATTTTTCTGAATAAAGTCAGCATAGAATTACTTTCTACATTACGGGTATAAGGATTGCCTTGTAGAAAGGGAATTTGTCTTTATGTCAGCTAGCTATCACTGTAATAAACCACTTCAAAATTCAGTGGCTTAAAACAACAACTTATTTATCTCTCAATTTTGTGGGTCAACCTAGGTTGGTCTTAGATGGGCATTTCTGGTTTCTGGTGATCACCAATGCCGTTCCTCATGTGTAGACAATCAGTTACTGGGTCTGCTATGGGTTGGTGGTCTTGGAAGGGCAGAGCTGGGCAGAGTCATCTTTCCAGGTAGTCTCTAACTTTCTGGGTTTCTTCTCACAGCATGACAGGGATTCCAAGAGAGCTGGCTCAAGCACACTGAGCCTCTTGAAGCTGAGGCTCAGAATTGGTACACTATCACTTCTGGTGCTTTAAAACCAGTCTAGATTTAAGGGAGAGGAAGATAGTTCTCACCTCTTTATAGGTAGAGATGCAAGGAATGTAGACACAGAGAAATGTGAAGATCAGAGGCATTTTTGCAATCTACCATAGCCGCCTTTGGGCTTTATCTAGAAATAAAAACTAGGCAATTGTTGGGAAGTACAGAGAGACAGATCAGCTAATCTTCAGGAAGAACATTACAACAACTGAAATGATGTGCTCCATTTTTCCTTTAAGTAATCAAGCCAAGGCCAGGTGCTGATTTGCACATATAAGGTGAAAATTATTGATGTGTTGTTTAGAAGGTTTTATAAGGAGCTATTGACATGGTGTTTGAATTCTAAAGTTTCATCCTTTGAGATACTTTAATCTGGAATTTTAAAGGTCAATAAAAAGATAAATTACAAGTAGATCAAGTGATCAAGGGCTTAAATATAAAAAGTAGATCTTATAAAATTTAGGTAAAATATCAGGTAATATCTTTATGACAAAAGAACACTAAAAGTTGCTCGACCTAGTAGTAATAAGGGATATAGGATAATTAGGGGACTGCGAATTAAATGATAATTAAATATTATTACACACTTAACCTATTGAGAAAAATAATGAAGACTCTGTCAATATGAAGTTTTGATAAGAATGTGGATCAATGGGAAATCATTTACCACGTATGGGAATATAAATCGGACTTCCACTTTGCAAACTATTTGGCATTATCTTGTAATTTAAAAGTATACACCCCCTGTAACCAACCATTTGACTCTCTTAATTTAACAGAACATATTTTATATGTATACAAGGAAGCATGTAAAAGAGTATTCATAACAGCATTATTCTTCATAACAATTACAATAATAAAGAAACAAACCAAATGTCCATCATTGGAATGCATAAATCCATGGCAGAGTATTCATGGCATGGGATATAATGTAACTGATTTGGAAGGGATGACAGCTATAGACATCAACCTGGAGGAATCTCAAAATGATGATGTTGAGCCCTAAACATGTTCATAGTGTTCAGCAAAAGAACGAATACTAAAGCATTTCCTTTTTATAAAGTACAAAATTTGCAAAGCAAAGCAATTTATTGTTAGGTGATATATACATGTGATAAACTATAAACAAATGAGGGGAATTGTGAACACTTCAGGATAGGGGTTGCCACTGAGAAGTGTTCTATTTCTTAATAAGTGTTAAGGTTAGTAAGTGGGAATAATAAGTATTAGTGTTTTTTTTTTTACTTGTGACACGACATGTCCATATACATATATGACGGGTCTTAAAAAGTTCATGAAAAGATTTATATTATTTTTCTTCTTAAATTTTTTTATTGAAATGTATTGATTATATACATTTATGGAGTACAGAGTTATATTTCAATACATGTATACTATGTATGATGATCAAATCAGAGTAATTAGCATATTCATCATTACAAAACAATCATTTCTTTGTGATGTGAACATTCAATCTCTCCTCTAGCCATCTGATAATTCAGTGAATTATTGTTAATTATAGATGTCTAGCTCGACTGTATATCAATAGAACTTATTTTTCCTATCTAGCTCTAATTCTGCATCCATTAACCAACCTCTCACTATCTCCCCTCTCCCCTCCCCTTTCCCACCTCTAGTAATCTCAGTTCTACTTCATCCTTCTAAAAGTTCAACTTTTATTCATTCATTCATTTACTTATTTATTTTAGCTCCCACATATGAGTGAGAACATGCAGTATTTCTCTTCCTGTGCCTGGCTTATTTCGCTTAATAAAATTTTCTCCAAGCTCATCCATGCTATTGCAAATAGCAGAATTTCATTATTTTTTATGGCTGAGTAATATTCCATTATGTATATATACCACATTTTCCTTATTCACTCATCTGTTGATGAGCACTTGAATTGATTCCATATGTTGGCTACTGTAAATACAGCTACACTAAACATGGGAGTGCAGATGTCCCTTCAACATGATGATTTCCATTCCTTTGGGTATATATCCATCAGTGTGGTTGCTGGATTGTATGGCAGTTTTATCTGTGTTTGTCTGAGGAACCTCTATACTGTTTTCCATAATGGCTGCACTAATTTACAGTCCCACCAACTGTGTAGGAGGGGTCCCTTTCTTTGCATCCTCACCAGCATGTATTACCTTTCAATTCTATTTTTCTATGAGCTTTCACAAGTACACTCATACATGTACAAAATGCAAATACTATACACATTCATTTGTATATATGATATTTCGCAATAAAGGATGTTTAAAGAACTTGATAGGCACACTCATCCTTATGTTAAGAATAAGGAAGAATTTGTTTTTTCCCACCACAAAGAAATTAGCTGCCTGGTTTGCCTCACTACTGTAATTTTTCATATGACCATATAAAGAGCTTTAATCATCTCCACTTTGGAGAGATAGATTAAAGTCTGTAACAATTCTTTGAGGTCATTTGTTTATTTATTTGTTTCAAAGACACTCAGAGACTATATCAGATCCTAGTTCCTATGTAGACCAGGGTATTAAGACAAAAATTCAGTTTGAGGATAAAAAGGAAGTTCATTCTGGGGTAAATGCCAGGGATGGTACAAAGGAAGCTCCTCAGTCCACACACTGGGGATGTGTGTTCCCTCTGTTTAAGGTGGAATTAGCCTCACAAGTCTTTCTGGGAGGTGACTTCTAAGTCACAGCTTTGCCCAGTTATTGTGGGAAGAGGACAGGTTCTTTCTTCCAATCTCTTCATTTCCCGTATTACAACCTTTGCTCATTCACTTGTGATCCCACCCTTGGACCTCCTAGCTCTAGTCCCAGTCCTAAACTTCTCCCCACCCCAATCATCCTACTTAGAGAGAGTACAATAATATTCCTCTGTACACTTGCTTGCAATTCTATACCAGTCCTTTAGAACATCAAATATCAATCCTCTGTGTGTTCAACCCTGCCCATCTGCAAATGGTACTGACCATCTGGCTGAAGGCAGAGCACTATCCTAACATAAATTAGAGCTGATCAAACATGTGGGTCTCCTTATTACTAAAAGAAGTCTGGAAACAGTCTGCTATTTGTAAACAAAATATCCCTGGAGGGTAGTTCTAGTGACATAGATTCAACCCAGGTAACATGTGGCTTCTCTGCAGGGTCCATATTAATTAAGATCATTCTGCCCTACTGGATTTCCACCTTCATGCTTAGTGTTTATTCCAGGTATTGGCTTAAACTAGTGCCCAGGCCAGAGCCCTGGCCTGTCAGGAGACACGTAGACCTCTCCATCTACTCCTCCTGCCTCTCTAGCCCTGAGACTATTTCTAGTATTCCTGTCGGGGTGAGAGGCCAGGGCTTCTGAACCCTGATAACCAACGAATCCTGCTACCATACCCTGTTCTCTCAGATTGATGACCCCAAGCAGTGACTTTAGCTGGATTGAACCAAAGTCCGAATGTGTCTCTTGGCCTCACTGATTTAGACAGCTGCCTCCTGGGCTGGCCAGTTAGCCCAGAAGGTTAGAGCACATTGTTATAACACCAAGGTCAAGGGTTCAGATCCCCTTACTGGCCAGCCACCAAAAAAAAAAAAAAAAAAAAAAAAAACAACCAAACAAAAAAACGTATTCATTCATAGACAGCTGCCTCCTTCCTGGCGTGGGTGGCGTTCTTCCCTGCCAGATGCCTGTGATCTGTGTATTCAGCCCTCTCTGGGTCTGCTCATCTGCTCCCCGGTAGGAGCTCCAAGCAGGCCTCACAGTCGTAGCCACGTGGCTTATGAAACTGGTTATCTACCCATTGTCCTTGACAGCCCTTCCTAAGCCACTTCTTAACTTACTGACATCTGGTAAACTATGAATTTTACCCTGAAAGGCTGAATAATTCCATCTTCAACTTTAACTCACTATTTTAGAAATATGATTCAAGAAATATTTCTCTAAAAATTGTTTCTAGCATTTCAAATATTTTCATTCTCTCCTCTGTTGTCCTTCTGATAGTATTCATTCTCAATTTTCCTCTTTCCTTTTAAGGTAGTGTGTGTGTGTGTGTATGTGTGTGTGTGTGTGTGTGTGTGTGTGTGTGTGTGTTTTCCATTTACTTATAATTGTAAGTGCCTTTAAGGTAGGTGATGATAACCAAACAAAATTAAATTACATTTTTAAAAAATAATAGTTATAAAGAAGCAAACTGATTGAAATTAAACTGATAAACATACATACACAATAATTTTGAATATAATATCCTTTGCACAGTAGGTGCACTATAGGTGTTGCTATTTTAAGATGAAACTTAAAACTCTTTTTGGATTAATTGCTTTGAATACAGAGCTTCCTTGAATCGTTTAATTCCCTAATCATCATTATAGCTACATTCCTTTAGCTACTGACAGCTTATAGACAATTGATTTGCTAGTTGTCCAAGATTAAAGTTAGGATTATATTGAACCAGAAACTTTTCTACTGAGGCTGCAAACAGGATGAAGCATATTAACAATGTACAGCCTTGGTTTTCTCTGTAATCACTAGCTTTGCAAAGGATTTTCTAATGAAAATATGGAACTAATCAAGTCCCTTTGAAACTGCTGGCCTTGACTGGAGTAGAGGGAAAAAAAGTTAAAGAGAAGAATCTCAGAAAACAGCTAGGAGAGAGATATTTGTGTAAAGGATGCAAAATAAAAAGGAAAGAAAAAAAGATAATAGTGGGAATTGAAATAAAAACAAACATTGTGGAAAATAAACAATTATTTGCTTCCTAAGCTAAATGAAACCTTAATACACAAATGCAAATGACACCGTGAGCTTTGCTCTAGCTGTTGTCCAGAACTTGTCATTATTACAGGCTGGGAGGCAGGGAAGCAGTTCAAATAATTGTCCTACCTTTGACACCCACTTCAGCCCCATTTGGTAAATTAGAGAAGTTGTCACAAGCAAATGGAAAGAAAGTTCAGAAAGGAAAAGGGAAAAAACATACACTTTCCTTAATTCAGCTAGTATTTGTTGAAACCCCCCCCCCCACTATGTGCCACAATCTTTCCCAGGCCCTTGGGATACATCAGTGAACTAGATGACAGACAAAAATCTGTGTCCTTGTGGAGTGTTTTGTGGTGAGAAACACATGCAATAACACAGATTGCATCTCAGTTTTAATATTTGTTGTGGCTGAAAGGGCCCATGGTGAGTAAAGAAGACAGACATTGGTATGCTGTTGTTGAAACAGCATCACAAGCCATCTCCTTGCTCCAGTTTTTAAATATTTCTGCTGCATTGAGTGCTGCCACGTGCCAGGGACTGGCACAGGCACACTGACAGCTGCCTGCAGCAGCCTTCTGCAGGGTCTGCCTCTGGCCCATCCTACCACCCACTCTCCATACAACAGCCAGAACATTTACAACATAAATGGACAAAAAGCAATAAAGAAAGGAGGAAAGAGAGGAGGGAGGAAATGAGGGAGTGAGAAAGGGTAGGAAAGAGAGAGAAAAGAAGGAAGGAAACTAGAAAGAAAGGAGAAATAGAGGGAGAAAGGAAGGGAGGAGAGAGGAAGTGAGAGAGTGAGGAAGGAAAGGAGGGGAGAAAGGAAGAAGGAAATTTAGAAAACAAGTCTTATTGTATCTTCCCCCTGCTTGGAACCCTCGGACAGCTTTCTTTTGCTCTTAGAATAAAATTCGAACTCCCCGTCTCAGCTTGCACAACGCTGCATAATCTGGCCCCTGCTACCGTGGTACTTCACACTGTCTCACCCCTCACCCAGAGTGCTCCGGCCACGCTGCCTTTCATTTGTTTGCTTGATTTGCTGGTTCCTTTAGCACCAGGTGTGTTCCTGCAGAAGGCCTGGCGGGGCGGGACGGGTTGCCCCTGCCTGGAAGGAGCCACTGCCAGGTCTGCCCAGACCGATTGATTCCTGCCATTCGGAACTCAGCCCAACTGCACCTGCCTGACCACACGATACCTTTATCATGCCACCTTATTTTCATTCTCTCTGGAGAGCATGCCAATACGTTATATGTCTTCCTTACTACTTTGTTTATCTATTTAATCATAAATCTCTCATTAGAATCTAAACTCCATGAGAACACACATGATGCTCACTTACTAAAAGATAACCATACCTTGTCCTCCCCTCAAAGATGCATGACAAATACACATAAATTGTTAAAAGGAGAAAGTACCATTTGGGAGATACAAATAAAGTGCTATGGGGCATAGAAAATGATAAAATAAGTGATCTACACTGGGACTATCAGAAAAGGCTTTCTGAAACTTGTTTTGAGCTAATATTTAAAGAAGCCATAAAATTTGAACAGGAGGAGCTGGAGGGAATAACAGGTCATGTTCTAGGTAGAGAGAATGGGGGAAAATGCCAAAGCTTGGCAAGGTCCATGGAACTGTTCCATGTCAAAAACAAGGCTCATGGCAGATCACAGTGAGGGACACAGTTATGCAAAGTCCGTGACTACACTGAGAATGTCCTTCATAAGGAGGGACGGGACATTAGTCTCCACATATTTCAAAGGAAATGGCATGGGCCAGGCACATGTTAGAAGCTTCTGTAGGGGAATAGTGATTATTTCTCATGATCTAGAAAAGAAAATATGCTGCTGAGGGATCTAAGTAGTGAATCACTAGGTGAGGTGGCTATTTATCGCTTCCTGTTTGTATTTACAGTGTAGACTGGGAGAAGCATGCGAATGAAAATAAAAAATAAACTTTGGCAATAGGAAAAAGATGGAGAAGCAAAGAATTTCGGTTACTAAGTTGAAAATTAACTTATTTATTATTTTAAGAAATAATTTTGAAGCACCTATTTGCCTTGCTTACCCACAGGTGCAGTGAGCGTGGCACGTAAAATCCTTGCTATAGTGTTTACGTTTTGGGGTGTGAAAACAGAAAACAAACACATAAACAAGTAAATATATCGTATGTCCTACAGTGGTGAGTGTGATCTCAACCTCTCTGTCCCAGGGTCGGGGCTTGTTCCCCACAAAGCCAGCACCTGTGTATGCAGCTCAAGCTAAAATAATCAGAGTTCCTATGCACCTCTTCCCTAGAACAAAGTTGGGAGACATGTTCTGCAAATTCTTTTAAATTTTAAACACTTATCTCAAAATCTGATAAGAATTATTGTAATTTTTGAGATAATTTTATTATTTATTATTATATTATTTTATTATTATACACATTTACAGCTCATGATGAGATATCCAAGTTCATCTCTAATTTCTCTTCAATATGCCCCCTCTGCTACCATCATGGGGGTTAGACATATTCTAAGGGAATATAACAGTGTTTATATAACATTAGGCCATGTTTCAGGCTAACAACATGAAAAGTGCCCATCATGCTATCTTATAATATTTCTTTGGTTCTACTGTAAACTCCTGGACCAGAGGAACTTTTGCTTTAAACTATAGCATTTCTGGTATTTATATATGAGGGGTCTTCAAAAAAGCATGGAAAATGCATATTATGAAAAAATTGTGCGTGGACTGCAAAAATTTTTTAGACCAAAATAAACTCACACCATGTTGTTATAACATGTCTGAACAAGATCTAGTTTGAGGCACTAAGAAGGGTAAGACATCAGTTTGAAAAGAGCCCTTACCAGAGCAACATGATTCTGCTAAAATCAAAGCAAGAACAAACATTAAACTTATGGTGGAGCTTGGTGGAACAATGGTGAAATCACTGACACTTTAAGAAAACTTTATGGGGACAATGACTCCCCCTCCGTCAAAATCAGCAGTTTACAAATGGATAACTCATTTTAAGAAGGGTCGAGACAATGTTGAAGATGAAGCCCATAGCAGCAGACCACCCACATGAATTTGCAAGAAAAAAATTGATCTTGTTCATGCCCTAATTGAAGAGGACCAACAATTAACAGCAGAAACAATAGCCAACACCATAGACATCTCACTCAATTGGCTCAGCTGACACAATTCTCGCTGAAAAATTGCAGTCGAGCAAAGTTTCTGCTCAAAACTATTACATCCAGATCAGCTGCAGACAAGAGCATAGCTTTCAATGGAGATTTTAAACAAGTGGGATCAAGATTCTGAAGCATTTATTTTAAGAACTGTAACAACAGATGAAACAGTTCTGTTAGTATGATCCTGAAGACAAAGCAAAATCAAAGCCATGACTACCAAGAGGAGGAAGTGGTCCAGTCACAGCAGAAGTAGACCTGTCAAGAACAAGGATCGTGGCAAGAGTTTTTTGGGATGCTTAAGGCATTTTGCTTGTTGACTTTCTGGAGTGCCTAGAGAATGATCACATCTGTTTATGAGAGTGTTTAGAGAAAGTTAGCCAAAGCTTTAGCAGAAAACGCCCAGGAAAGCTTCACCAGAGAGTTCTTCTCCACCACAACAATGCTCTTGCTCATTTCTCTCATCAAACAAGGGACATTTTGTGAGAGTTTCGATGGAAAATCATTAGGCATCCACCTAACAGTCCTGATCTGGCTACTTCAGACTTCTCTTTGTTTTCTAATCTTAAAAAAAGAATGAAAAATCTTTAAAGGGGACCCATTTTTTCAGTTAATAGTGTAAAAAAGGCTGCATTGACATGGTTAAATTCCCAGGACCCTCATTTTTTTAAGAGTGGACTAGATGCCTGGTATCATCACTTACAAAAGTGTCTTGAACTTGATGGACCTTCTGTTGAGAAATAAAGTGTATATTTTTATTCTTACCTTTTAAATCCATTTTTTCATGAACTTTTTGAAGTCCCCTCATATCTTCAATTTTGAGTCTATGGGTGGTATTCATGGGAAATGAGATTTTACCAGGAAGCTAATGAAAAACTGCCCTCATTTAAGACAAAAGAAGTTGAATCATGAATAATTAAACCTGAGGTGAAACGTGATCATATCAAACAAAAATATTCTATCTGAAGAAGATTCTGGAAAATTATCAAGAACTCTTGAAATGGAGGGTGAACTGTGGAAAAGGATAAATGCATTTTCTTTCCCCTTTGAAAAAATTGCTTCTGTGTTCTCAATCTTGATTTTTCCAATAATGTATAGGATCTTTGCTGAGGAATATGTGTAACAGTATAATAAGAATATAAAACTCTCCAATTCTCTCATTTTCATTCTGATTCTGCTTAATTTTGAGTTTTGTTTGCTTCCAGGTTGGTGAATATATATTTTCCATAATTATTCATGCTGAGAAATATGACAATGTGTAAGTTCTCAGTGCATGCTAGTGTTCATCCTGAGAGATCCTGGAAATAATAGAATATATTAAGAAGGAATAAAAATGTAAACATGTTTTTCTTTGTCTGCAATCCTTCTTTGACTTTTGTGATCTTTCTAAAGTGTCTTCTTTCTTTCTTTCCAAAAATATACCATTTAAACTGTGTTTAAGAATGTTACTAACTGCTAAATTTAATGAAGTTGGACTTAAAGCCATTATAGTTTTGGGAAATATTTTTATTACAGTTCACTGAACAGAACAAGCACACAGCAGTTCACAGTTTTTCCTCTTAATATTAATAATGAAAAAAACATTGCAATAAATAATGAAATAATTAAATGAAAACAATTACTAGATAATTAGGACTTCAAAGGGAGAGATTCCCCCAGAAAGGGCAGTGGGGGTAGCAAGCACTTAGTATCCTGTGGACATCACTTAATGTCTTTAGTTGTCTTCATAAACTCTAAGTTGAATCAATAGCTTTCATATCACTACGGTGAACTACCCTAACCAATAAACCACAAACTAATATTTGGAGTTGACTTTCCAGCTCTAAGAGATGCCAGACCTCATAATTAGCACTCCTACAGAACTGTGCTGAACAAGGCCACACTTGTTAATGTTTTCTTCTGCAGAGGATTGTTCTCCAAGGGTAGACATAGTTGTTGTGAAACAAAATACTGATACAAATTCAAAGAAGTCTTAAGAAGGTTATATATGCAAAGCCAATGAGCTTCAGTCATGACCATCACCTGAGACTGCTAAATGGCAGTAATAACAAACAAAAAAGAAAGACCTCATTGATTATATTGGAATACATCAGCACGGGACTGACATGATCAAGACTCAAGTCTGCATTTAAAAACAAAACAAAACAAAACACCAAACACCAAAACCATACAAGTATTAGAAGGAATGGATTAGAAAGGGACTAAATTACTAATTTAGACAGCTGCCTGCTTCCTGGCATGGGTGAAATTTTCCACTGCTTGCAGGGGGCGGGGGGAGTGAGAGAGAGAGAGAGAGAGAGAGAGAGAGAGAATGGGAACCACATTAAACTCACTGGCCCATGCAGATAATATCTATGAGTAAATGAATATGTTATGAAGGGTTCTAGAACAGTGAACAAAGGCTCACAAGGCTTTGAGAACAGGGAGTTGTTAGATTTCCATCACCTTTGTGTCTATGACAACAATAAATGTATTTTTTCAAGGGCAAGGAGGTCTGGATGAGTTCCAGTACAGCAGAAAGAAAAAGAGAGTTGGAGTCAGAAGAGCCAGTTCAAGTTCCACTTAGGCCACTACTTTACTTTGCCCCCTTGTCTTCTCATCTGTAAATGAAGATGATAAAACTGCACAGGGTCACACCTTGCTCTTACATCTCATTTATTCTGCTCCATTCAATCAAACTGATGCTGCTGCTTCCTTTTTCACCTGGTTTGCAAAATAGCCTCCTAACTAGACTCCGCTTACTTGTTCAGCATATCCTCCACTAACTTTCTAAGGCAGAAAAATGAGTACCCACACCCTCCATTATCTACTCCTATCCAAAGTTAAACTATTATGTATTGGTGTGGATAAAACCTTCATACCTTAAGAATTGACACCATATTAACTCTTAGAGGCAGCATTTTCTTGCTTTGGAAAAATGCCTTGCTGCACTAAGATAGCCATTTTCAAACTTTCTCATTTCATGAGCCCTTAGACACTTAAAAATAATTGAGGGTCCCAATGGGCTTTTGCTTCCATGGGTTATATATTTTATCTTTATTGTATTTGAAATTAAATCCCCTCAAAATTTTAAGGCCAAGACTATGCAAGAAGACATTCCATTAGCCACCAGAGGGATGTTGTCATCTCATGTCATACAGCACCTGGACAACTTCCTTCTACACTAGTGAGACAATGAGAATGAAAAGGCACATACTTTCATAGTAATACCATGAAAACCATTTTGACTTTGAAGAGCCTCTGAAAGACTACACTGCAGATCACTGCTCTGAGATCAAAGGAGTCCCAGCAATTCTCAGTAGTCTTGGAGAAGGTTTTAGTCTTCTGTGGGCCACAGAAGTACCAGTCATCTGAGTAGACTCACCAAGATCATAAAAGGCAGGGAAGCCCTCAGATGACATCTGGGCCATGTTTATATATAATGATAATAAATTGGAAACAACACAAGAACCAATAATAATTGGATGGTAAAATAATTTTATGGGAAAGCCAAATCAAAGTGCTAAAAATTATTGTTTCAACAAGTATTTAATAGAGAGTAAAATGCTAACATATTAAGAGAATAAAACAAATTTAAAATTATTGAAATCATACAATAAATTTAATGTATATATAAAATATAAGCATATTTAAAAATTTGTTTTCTTTGGATGTAGGATAATGAGTGACTTTTCTTTCTAGTTTTCTGTATTTCCCAGCATTTCTACAGTAGATATTTTGTAAGCCAGAAAATTTATATAATCAGGAAATAGTGTTTAAACACTCAATGGTTTTCCTTTGCTTCCAAGATATAATTTAAACTGCTTTTCACTGCTCACCTGGCCATTCTGGTGGTGCCCACCTCTCCAACCCTAACTCCTTTTACTCAGCCATAATGCACTCATCTTTAGCAATATTGACGTGCCCAGAATTCATATGCCACGCTTCTTCATAACTCTGTACCTTTGCATGTACTGCTCTAGATACATGAAATACCCTTCTCCTTGGTTTCATGTGGTTAAACCCTACTCTTCAATACTTGGCTTATCCATGTCCTCCACCCAATTATCCCCAACCTCCCTCTCCCTCCCTCTTTACCCCCTACTCCACTTTGTAGCTCAAGGAATGTTCTCTCCCTCTGCAAGTCCAATGCACCACTGTGGTCTTTTTTTCCTTCCTTCTCTCTCTCTTAACTCCCACTTATGAGTGAGCACATACAGTATTTATCCCTGGATCTGGCTATCACATCTTAGGCATGAGTGGTGACAATTTGTTTTGTACCCCATGAATATTCATAATCAATATAAATAAATAAGTAAATAATAAATAAAAAGAACAAAAAAGTGTCATCGTATGCCAAGTTCCTATTTGTACCAAAATGAAAACCAATTTCCAGAAAGTGCTTGAAGCATTGTAATGAAAATAATTAAAGAATGTTTCAGTATGAAAAAAAAAAAATACTTGGCTTATCAGTCCTTTTCTTTAAGAACTTCCTCTTCTATGCTCCTGTAGCAACCTTTGCATTCATACACATGTCCCTTTGTAGCATAATTGTTTGTGTGAAGTTTCCTGTCTCTGCTTTATTTCTGGGGTTTTTTTGTTTGTTTGTTTGGTTTTTGGTTACGGGCTGTTTATTTTGCTGTACTCAAATACTGAAAAGCTGATACTAAGGGAAGCTAGGGGAACACTTATTTCTCCAGAATACATGCTTTTAAGTGCTGCCTTTTCAACATTGTTTGAAGTAATATGTCAACACGACTTTTGCTCATACTGATTCAAAAATAGATAAAGCAATATGAGATCCACAAGTTGAGATATGTAGAGAAAGAGTCAGGGCTTGAGAGTTATTTTCTGTATGTTTCCTACAAGACAATCCGACGGTCTTCTCCCATACCTCACCTGCAGTGGATTGAATGGCCCCCCAAAGTCAGTGAAGCTTAATCCCCTTAATTACTGTAACTGCTGGGAATCCTATTATGATAACTGAAAGGTGGGGCCTTGAAGAGGTGATTAGATTGTAAGGAACATGCCCTAGTTCTTGAGCAAGATTCTGAGAGCTTTAAAAGGAGAACACGTGAGACTCTTTCTCTCTGTTTCCACCATTTTCTGCCATGTAAAACTCTTGCATTGCTATAAAGCCACCAGCAAAGAAGACCCTCACCAGACATGTTCCCTGGAATTTGGACTTCCCAGCCTCCAAAACTATAAGCAGTAAATTTTCATTTTCTCACAAATTACTCAGTTCTGGGTATTTTGTTATAAGCAACAGAAATGGACTACTGTCTCTAATTTTGAAACCTGGTTGTGCTTTGATCAAAAATGTATAGGTCCACTGTACTTTGTTTTGTTTTGTTTTTAATGGCTGGATGCTAAATGAATGAATGAGTGGTGAGGGGGATTCAAACAGTGATACATTACACATCCTTGAAGCAAACCACGCTGCAACAAAATTCCGTCCACATAGACATTTATGAATAACAAAGGGAAGGGGATGCTCAGGTAGCTGCTGTATCATGAAGTAAGTTGAATCCTCAAGTGTAAGGAAGATGGGCAGGCAGAGAGAAGGAAGACTAAAGCACAACTTCACATCCTGGAGTACAGTTGAAGTTTGCTAGGAAATTGTAGCTGGAGATCAACTTGCCCAGTGCAGAGCAAGCCAAGGTTGGATAGTCCAGGAGATTAAAATGTCAGAGCAATAAATAATGCCAAATTATGCAAATAGATAACTACTACATAAAACCAGAGGGCTTTCTTTAATAATCTTTACCATGGTGAAACAAACATTTCTGAACAGAAACAAACATTTGATCATGATCAAACCCATTGAATCAATCTCAGATGGAAACAGCAATGTAAAACAAATTTACAGATAAGTTACAGACTATTAGAGTTTTTATGCACTGTCCCTTGTTTTCATAGCAGTGGTATCTGATTTCTGCAGTATAATTTTAGATAACACAGGGCTAAAATACCAATCAGCAGCTGATGTACATTGCTGAAAAGAAAATTCTAACCCATTGATTTGAAAGTCCATGATAAACAATGTTAATTGTTAAGCATAAGAGTACAATTGTGGTTCATCATCTCAACTTGTGTGGGGGTCATTTAGCTACTTTGTATCTCAGTTTTCCAATCTGTAATTTGAGGGAATTGGCACAGATGAGCTCTAAGGTAACTTCCAACTCCAAACTTATAGTGATGGGTTCCATAATCCTTCATTTCATTTCGTTCTGACATGTTAAAAATTTGACCCTTTGGAAAAAAAGGATAAATTTCAAATAACATTAAATCTGATTTAAAACCACAAACTCTAGGAAATTTATAAAATATAGAAAATAGCTGTATCTCTATCTTTATTAAATTGTTCTTTTATATTGATTGGGTGGTTGCTTCAATCTGTAAGCCTAATGGGGTTAATTAAGGACCTCAAATATAATTTGAAAATGTTTACAGGCAGCACATTTTAGGTTGCCAATCCCATCTGTGGACACTGCTATATTAATGACACAATATTTGTTTTAGAGGTCATAGTGCTATTTGCCAGGTTAAACATTTGTAATCTGGAGCCAGATCCAGCTTTAATATACCCTTTCAAAGAAAGCCACAGGCTGCTATACACTACATCAACAGTACTCTTCAATCGAATGGTCTGTCAGGATTACAGAGGCCACTAAGCCAACAATAACAGGCACCTTCCGTGTGGATGCTAATTAGAATGTTGACATAGTAAAATCCCTTACTAGGAACAAGTCAGCGTTCAGTACTCACAACCCAACATCACGCTGAAGGCAAAGCTGTTAATAGAATTTGTCCCCGGAGTGACCAAAGGCAGAGCACAAAGACCTTCAGCCTTGCTTCGACCCTGTGGTGGTGGTGAGTGCATGGGTATGAGCTCCTGGCTGCACCCGGGCTTCTGATGACCACACAGTGGTTAATTTGTATTTCTCCTTTCAAATAACATTTATAAAGGTCACTTTTCTGTTTACTAAACTATACATAGGTAAGCAACATCAGGATAGAGACCTAAGTGTGCATTTGAGGCTTACTATCATTGCACTTTTAAAACGATTTCAAACATTTATTATCTATACTGTAATTTTTATAATATTCTAGAAGATCTTTGTGTTTATGTAGTGTCTCATTCTTTTGAGCTTAAAGTAATTTCACACATTTTACCTTATATTCATTTTTAATATTCCTGTGAAATAGGAAAGAGATTTTTTAAAGAAATTAATAATGATATAGACAAAATAAGACACAGGAAGATCTAAGTTCCAGGTGACTTTTAGCAGGATGTAATAGCAATAGCAGCAATGAAAACACGAGGATAATGAAAGAGATTAGCAAAAGAGGTAAATGGCTTTTACAGTAGGCCAACCAGATAACCTCTAGAATCTCAGAATTATAACATGTAAAGACAACCAACAAACCAGCAATTACTGGGCATCTGTGATGTGCCCATCTCTATTTGCTGCTTTCACAGAACATCATTATCTTACTTATACTGAAAAATTAACCTTAATTGGGCATGGCCAAAGAGTATACAGTGTGCAAAATGTCTTTTTTCTTAAAATTGTCATGGAGCACATCATAGCTTTCATTGTCTCTGTGGTGACCGAACTCTAAGATGGTCCTCAGTGACCCTGGTCTCCTTGTACTCACACTCCTTCCTGATCCCTTCCCCTTGAGTGTGTGCTGGCCTAGCCCCTTGCTTCTAACAAATATACTGTAGCAAAAGCAGCAGGGTGTCACCTTTGTGATTAGATTGCATAAAATAGTAACTTCTGTCTTGCTAGCAGGCTCTGCCCCTCGATGGCTTTGATGAAAGGACCTACCACCTGCAGAGGCTGCATGGAACTGAAGATGGCCTCTGGCCAACAGCCAGCCAGGAACTGAGGCCCTCAGTTCAACAAGCCTCAAGGAATTGAATTCTGCCTGTACCCCCATAAGCGTGGAAGTGGATCTTTCCCAGTTGAGTCTCCATAGGAGACCCCAGCCTGGCTGATAACTTAAGTGCAGCCTGTGAGAAACCCTGAAGCAGAAAACCCAGCGTAAGCTGTGCCTGAGCTTCTGACCCACAGTAACTATAAGATAACAACTGTGTGCTGTTTCACACCACTAAGTGTGTAGTGACTTATGCATCAGTAGATAACAAATACTGTCTCTGACTTAGCAAAAAACATAGTTCACGTTGAGATTTATCGTTTACTTCAAAGGATGACTTGGTTTAATTATGGGCACAGGCTATTGCACAAGAATTTCACGCACTAAGGATACTCCTGAGTGTTACTACATACTAGAAATTTCTTCTTATTTTCATGTCTGAATTAAGTTCAGAATAAGTACCTAGTGTCAACACCACCAGATATTATATAAAATGTATTAAAACTTCCTTCATTCATTAGCCATTCACAGAAGCTTTGTTCTGTATTGAAATATCAATTAAAGTAGAAGATTTAACTTGTGAAAAAAATATTTACCTCTTGGTTATAGCATATGATAATATTAGAAATTACTGGTCAGTCAACAAATCATTGTGAGAATGTTTTTTGAGAGTCAGGCTGTACTCCATGAGGCCAGACCTTAATCAAAACCACTTTAAGTTTTAAAAACTGCTGCAAAAGCTCATAGCACTATTTAGAGTAATGACGCTCTCAATGTTATTAATTGTCATATGGTATAGTATTCCTTAAATTTGGATCCATACATAATTTCCCAAGCTTTATCCCAACTTCCATGTACTAATTGTAATATATGGGGCTAAAATTTGGAAAAGGTTAATGTTCGCATTATTCACAGGATTTCTAATTTTACAGTTTTGGATTATATCACTGATCCACTGTAATTTTTCCACTTAAAGGAATCTTATTTTAAATACGTGTTATCACATGCATAAGGACCCTCATCTGGTTTTTTGGGGGGTTTTTTTGGGTTTTTTTTTTTTGTGTGTGTCTTTTTTTGTGACCGGTAAGGGGATCGCAACCTTTGGTGTGGTGTCGCCTGCACTGCGCTCAGCCAGTGAGCGCACCGGCCAGTCCTATATAGGATCCAAACCCGCGCGGGAGCAGCGCTGCGCTCCCAGCACTGCACTCTCCCGAGTGCGCCACCGGGCCGGCCCCTCATCTGCTTTAATATATTATTTCAGCAACACTTTCCTAAAATGCGTCTAGTTTCTTTATTACACCGTGACCTGCTGAAAATACAGTAGTAAGACAGCATATTCTCTTCCAGCGTCCTGTCTAAGGGGGCTGCCCACTTTGCTTGGCTGTGATTTTCCTACATGGTGCCGTAGAGTTCACAAGAGCTTGGGAACAGATGACTTAGAACCCACAGTGCGGTGTTTGGCAAAATACTTAACTTCTTTAAGTTTTAACTTTTTATTTTGAAGAGATATAGTAGGTGTAGCAGGGAGGAAAATGATTTTTTAAGTTCAAAACTGAAAGAATAAAAGAGAGTGTATAATTTCTCCCTTGATGCACCAATAGATGCAAGAAAATGAAACACTCAAAGATAATTTGCCAAGAGGAAAACAAAGGCAAAGCTAAACTACTCTGCAGAAAGAAAATAAACAGACATTTTGGAGTAAGGGAGAGCCGAGAAGAAAGGAGGTGCATGTGTGGGACAAAAGGGACCAAGAACACAGGTGTGGGTGACGGGTGGCCCTGAGCTGTGGAGAAACACCAGCACCAAGAAATTCCCAGTGAGGAGGATTTCTAAAGAAATGTGAAGTGGTGCAAGGTGAGCTTCTTTCTCCAAAACTTAGTTGATTCTCTTGCACACAGAAATTCCCACTGTGGATGTCATCTGAAGAAATCAAACACAAGGAACATTTGAGAACCACATCTGGCCTCGGAAAGAAAAATGGGTCCAGCTACTGGGATATGATGAGACCCAGCTGAGAATGGAACCTTGCGGGAGACAGGAAGCTGGAGAAATAACTGACCTTGAGATTGGTCACAAACTACCTAGGATTTGGGGAAATTATCAGGAGTCATCAAAATCCCAAAGGAATATATATGAGAGAGAGAGGGTTTCAATTAATTGTATGTAAATGTCAAAGGACAGAGTGACCCCAGGTAACATCTGTGTTACTTAAGGATTTAAAATACCTAAAACAGGGCCTATTATCAAAATATTCACCACTGAGTAAAACAAAATTTGAAACAGGCTCAGGGAGTTTAAGATATTACTTTCCCAGATTCCTGAAAATAATTCAAAAAAATTTAAAAACTTTACTTATAAAAGAAATGTGCCTGTTTTGATTTGAACCATTTTCAATCATCCAGCAAATATGAATCAATTATAATGATAACAGCTTATTAATGTAGTATTTAGTATTATAATGTCTATATCGATACACACATAAATATCAAGCCACAAATTAAATGTGATGACATTCTGGACTAGTATGTTTTCATCACAGAATTCAGAAAACTTTCCAGCACATGAGCACAAGCCGGAATGTCTTCTCTCGCAGCACGATGTTCTAATCTTGCCTTGTATTGAGGCCTCCCCCAATAGCACTCTTTAAAATACCAGCACCAACCTTCCCAGCACATCAATAAATGTTTCTCCAAAGCATTTATTTTTCTCCATAACATACTATATTTATTACCCATTTATTTGTTGTTGTTTTTCGAGTTTTCTCTCCATAACATAAGCTTCATGGACTGGAGAATTTTTTTCTGTTTTCTTCAGTGTTGGTTCTCCAGCACTTAGTGCCTGTCCCATAGTAAACATTCCATGAATATTTGTTGACTAAATAAATGAATTAATGAATTCTTAACTAGGGGGTAACATTAAGAAATGCCACATTCTCTGTTATAAGAGTCTTTTTTTGAATTAATTTCATTGATCTGGAGTTGCTTGCTCACTCTGTACCTATTTGTGCTGCATTCATGTTTTTTAAACAAGGCCTTGTTACACACAGCAAAACATTCTCATCACTTCCATCCACACTTATTTTAAAGTCACATTTTAAATATAAATTTTTTTAAGGATATCAATTTTGTAAAATATGTTTTTCAAAATAGTAAGATCTTAGTTCAGTTAAGCTGCTACCACAAAATATTGGGTAATTCACAAACAACAGAAATGTATTGTTCATAGTTCTGAAGTCTGGTAAATTCAAGGTCAAGGTGCCAGCAGATTCAATGTCTGATGACGGTTTCTTTCTTATAGGCAATGCCTTCTATGTGTCCTCACATGGTGAAAGGGGCAAACCCGCTCCCTGGGGCCTCTTTTATAAGGGTGCTAATGCCGTTCATGAGGGCTCCACCCTCATGACCTAATCACCTCCCAAAGGCTCCACATCTCAGTCCTATAGCATTGGGGATTAAGTATCACCATATGAATTTAGGGGGACACAAACATTCAGACCGTAGCAGGTGACACAAGCTTTTTTTTTTTTTTCCCTTAAACTGGGAAATGGTTGTAGTTGCTCGTTTAACTACTTTATTTTTTAAATGTTAGAGAATAATTTCTGTGACAGAGGAACACATCAGGGGTTTACAGTGTCACTAAGGCCCTATTTGTAAGGGACCAATTCATGTTCTTTCTTCTCCTTGGGATTCTCAGCTGCTGTCTTTGAAGCATAAACTTCAAGAACTTTTCTGGCACAGGCCTAATTTTATATTTATAGTTTTGATAGTCTTCTTAAAATCTCCTCCCACACCCCCAACACTCCTATATATACATCAAATTATGTAAGCTTCAGGCCCCATAAAACAAGGTCTGTCTCTGTGATTGCCCCATAGAGCTTTGTAGAGCTCATAGAACTTACCATATGTTATCATAGATACATGTTTATCTGTGGATTGCATATAGGCAGAGCATGACCTCCTCAAACCCAGGAATCATGTCCTCTTACCTTTCTATCCTGAGTACGTGGTGCAGGGCTGGGTGTGCAGTGGTCATTTGATGGGCTGCTATGGAAATGATTTGTTAAGTAAAAAGGGGCTTCACTTTCTGTGACTCCACCTCACTATTTTCTCACCCTCTAACAAAGGGCTGATCATTTCCTTTCTGCAACCCTTCCAAAAGGTTTCTTTTGGTTAATAACTAGTTTAGGAAAGAGCAATTACATTTCTCATTTTACTTTTTTCAAGTCTAAGTCACACTGTATATACTTCAAGGAAGCCTAGTGACATGTAAAGAGGGATGAATATTTTAGCTTTAAATATGAATCAACCACTTACTATTTGTATGACTGTAGAGAGATCATTACACATGGGCAAGCTTCAGTTTCCTTATTTATAAAAGCAAACTAACAAGCAAACAAACCAACCAGAGGGAGGAGAGGCCTGGAGCAAGAGTGGTATTTGAGCTGGTAGGGTCAAAGTTATTTGGTAATCAGATGAAATTATATATGTGAAATTCCTAACACTACATAAATGTAAATTGCTAATATTATTTTGAAAAGTTGGGGGATAACTTTATTTATATAGCTTTATTTATATACAAACATGGGTTAGCATTACTCTTTAGTTATCCCCCCACCTAGTTCACAAATTTAAACTTCAGAATCATAAAGTGATTCAAAGATCAAAAGAAAAAAATACGTAACTGCACTCAAATTAAAATGTCATCATAATAAAGTTTACTTGCTACTTTTG
The DNA here is from genome assembly GCF_027409185.1 of Cynocephalus volans. NCBI lineage: Eukaryota > Metazoa > Chordata > Mammalia > Dermoptera > Cynocephalidae > Cynocephalus > Cynocephalus volans. The sequence continues at coordinate 31,305,421 of NC_084474.1, read as the reverse complement.
ATTTCTCAGGGTTTAGAAACAAACAACTCACTCAGCGTATTTTGGCAGAACATCTTTTCAAAAAACAAGAAAGTTAACTACCAAATTATGAGGACAGCAAATGGAAAAAAACAACCGTAATGCTGCTAAATAAAGATATGAACACAAATTCTATATTGGAAATCAAACTAGTACATTTTAAGTTGGAGGTTGTGTGGCTTTTTTTTTTTTTTTTTTTACTTTCTTCTTATATTGGATAATTTTTTCAAGAGTCTTATTATACCTAAAAAGGAATTTAATTTTTTTGGTTCTTTCCCCTAAAAGTATGAGCATTTTCTATGATGTCTATTGACAGAGAAATAAATGTGTACCTCTATTTTAGTCTTATTTAAAAACATGTGGTACATAAAGGTGTGATTAGCACTAAAAATACATATTCCATGTTAAGAAATTGTATCCTCAAGATATAACATGTAGGAATGTAATAAGAAACTTTGAGTTACATAGTGTGTGTGAAATAGTATTCCATGGCTGTATACTTTTTAACTGAGGACATTAAGTGTGTATTTTGCCCACCCACTAGGGAGAACCATAAAGAAAGCCAAACCCTTTTTGCTCTCACTAGGGAGAACCATAAAGAAAGCCAAACCCTGTGGAAAGAAGACAGATAACTCCTCCAAGTAATTCAAGTCTGAAGGCTTTATCTGAAGAATATCTCAGGGCTCTACCAGTTTTGGGAAAACCAAACTGGCAAATCCACTGCTAATGCCACCACACACTGTACAGTATTTCTGGAGTCAGTTTATTGAAAAAAAAAAAATAAAGGAAAAAAAAATATCCCTTCTATTGCCAGGCAGATTGGCAGTTTTCAAAAGATTTTACCAGTGAGGGGAAAAGTTGAAATAAAGATAATATACAATGTTAAAAAATAAAACAACAACAACAACAGCAACAACAAAAGAAAACACTGACTCACAGAGCCCTGAATTGCTATCCTAAGATAATTTAAGAGTTGCCTCAGGCTTCCTGGCTGACACTATACAGACAGTTTCGGCACTTTCTCTCATTGACTTGGCTTGGTGGAAACTCAAAGATATCAAGACCAACACCTAGAAGAGCTTCAAGAGCTGGCATGGGTCACAGACTCTCAGAAGCTGCCTCTGGGGTGGCGTTAAGAAAATGAGCACATCACTTTCACACTCTGGTTCCAGAGCTCAGTGTATTTCTTCATTCAGCTTCCACAGCTCCCTTGGAAATGGAGGATATTCCCATGCCCAGTCCCTAGATTCCTCCCTCGATTTTCCAATCACTCTGTACCAACTGGTGGGCACCTCTGCTACCACCACTCCTTGTGGCCCCTCCTTCCCTGGGCCCCCCACTTTGGCTGCCCTTCTCACTACCCTGTTTGGCTTGTTTGAAATATATTCTTTAGCCAGTGTTTCCCAAATTATTAGAATGTTAAAAAAAAAAAGTTTATGTGAAAAAAAGATTCCATGGTAAAATGAATTGGAGAGACTGAGTTAATCTCTAGTGCAGAAATGAAGATCTGGGTGAGAGAGGAATCGAAAAGAAGAAGGAAAAAGAGAAGGGAAGGCGAAGGATGAGAGGAGAGAAAAGAAGAAATAACAAATTATCAAATGGATGTGATTATTTGAAAAAGGTATTACTGGACATTGACAGATATCTTATAATATTTCAAAAAACTAATTTTAGGTACATTAAATATTAAAGCAAAAAAAAAATCTACAAAGTAATTTTATTAAAAAACTGATATTTCCCAGCATTAACTTGAACATTTACATTCTAAAATAACATACTGGATTTTCATTTAACAACAACCAAAAAATAATGATGTAATTATTTTGCAATGATGCAAGAAGGGGAAGTGGTTCCATAACAGATAGTCATTATTTAGCATTATATAAAAATGGTGCTAAATAGCAACACACAGAAAAGAGAGTTAAAAGTGATTCCCTCTGTGGAGCAGGACTGCTAGGATGCTGTTTCTTTGTTTTTGTTTCATTTTAACAGAAGGCTTTTAATAATGTTTGTCTTTTTAATCAAATGCCCATAATACTCTGATAAAAATAAAAATTCATTTTGACAAATCTATAAAATTTCAGTTAATGGGGCAAACAGTGCAGACAATTCATCCTGTAGAACTCAGAGGACATACAGCCCTATTGTGAAAATAGATTTTGTAGATGATGAACAATAAAAAGTTCCCTGTGTCAGATCACAGGATATGGACAGAAGAGACCAGCCTTAGAGCAGGGGGTGATAGGCCTCGAATATCATGGTGAGTTGTTGGAACTTTACACTGTGGTCGGTAAGAAGCTAGTTTGGGCTGTAAAGAGAGGAGAAAAAAAAAATTAAATTTATTTTTTGGAAAGATACTTGGCACCAAGCTGGAGAAGAGAAAGAATTTTGGAATGCAGAATAATGAATAGCTTTTGCAGTAGTTTTGAGACATGATGAGGGTCACAGAGGCCTTGGAAATAGAGAAAGATCCAATTCAGGAAATATTTCTGAGATAAAATCAGCAATACTTCATGAAAAATTGGATGTGGAGAGTAAGGGATGTATGCTACGGTAAATTCAAGCTTTCTAATAAGGGAGACAGAGATTGGTGGCCCACATAATTAAGACTAGAAAAAGTGGAGAAGATAATTCTCTTGCCACGGATATCTGAAATAATCAACAGAACACGTGTTTCTCCAAAGTAGGTGGCAAACCAGAGGGTGGTGCAGGCACATACTTTACACAGTCAGAAAGTCAGGTGTACTAAAAGCAATTTATTTCTCCATACCTGAAGTCGAATTTGTTCATGAGACTTTAATTCCAATTGTAGTAGAAAATGTAAACTTGCTATTTTAATGTAACTTGGTCAGACCCAGTTAGAGCTCAGACACCTTTGATTAACTACTTAGACTCTTCAAGGATTTCTCCAGCTTCCTCTTTTCCTTTCATTATTACCAGGAGAAGGAAGTGATCTGGGTTCCTGGTTCAGGATACTTAGTGAGGAAGGAGAGAGGTAAGTGGGGGCAGTTTGCGAATTGTCCTGGTATCGAGAAAGTTTTGTCTATTCCATGGTTTTCATCTGTCCCTGCTGGCCCCAGCTTGTATTTCCCTGTCTTCCACAATGGCCCCAATCTCTAGTACATCTACTGCCAATGACCCTAGTCCTGACACAGCCCTCACTTCTTAGATCCACACATTATGCATCCTCCTCTCCCCTAATAAAAAATTACTTCTCTACTGGTGCTCAAAGCTATAACCACACCTTGCCCAAAGGGTTTTTGAATTCCCCAGTGTTTTTCCTGCAACGTGTTGATGTAGGCTGAAATCTGTCAGCCTATTCTCTAGATTTCTCCTACAGACTTAGCTGCTCCAGCACTCAAGGGCCATGTTGAACTTTGGGTTCCTCCATAAAAAAGGATACACAAATAGAAAAAAAATGACTTATTTAAACTGTTGCAATTGTTCTTTATTTTTCTCTGATTAAATGCAACTCGTTTTTTAAGGATTTATGAGCTCTCATTCTAGCTATGGATTTGTCTATTGATACCTTGCAGGATACTCAAAAAAGATATTTTATGTTCTATATTAATTGTTAATTACTGTATTTGGGTCTCCTGGATCCATACTTTTTATTCACTAATCCATCTAGCCAGTGCATTTCTATTTCTATTTGTAGTATATATTCTCTCTCTCTCGCTTTCAATATATATTGAGTAAAGCAATTGCGATAAACCAATCACTTCTAATTAAATACTTTAGTGGATATAAGGAAGTTCAAAGTTTATGTGAATCTGATGAGTGGAGACCATGAGGAGACTATGGACACCAACAAAAATGCACTAAAGACATTAAGGTCCAAGTCTAATGGTTAAGACTTAGAGGACAGATCTTTTCTTGCTGAAGGTCAGAAAGAACAAATGATGGTTTCTATGGGTCAAATGTCTTCCCCAAAAGGTCATGTTTTAGAGACTGGATCTCCGTTTTAACAGTGTTAGATTGTGGGAAATCCAATTATGGTATTTGAAAGGTGGAGCCTATAAGAGGTGATTCAATTGTGAGGACTGTGCTCTGAGGAATGAATTGATACATTCATGAAGTAATGCGTTGATGGTTTAATGGGTTGTCACAGGTGTGGTTCTAATGGCTTTATAAGGAGAGTGAGTGAGCAGGTTAGCTCTCTTGCTCAGCCCATTCTTGCCATGTGATACTCTGCATTGAAAAAGGCCCTTACCAGATGTGTTCCATGAAACTTGGACTTCCCAGCCTCCAAACTGAGAAATAAATTTTGTTTCTTTATAAACTACCCAGTTTCAGGTACTCTGTTATAAGCAACAGAAACAGACTAATACAATGGCACACACATCAGATACCCTACTCTAATTATTTCAAGATACTCATAATCCTCTTATGCATTCCATGGTGCAGGGAAAGAAAAGGGATTTGGGGGCAAAATTAAGAGCTGACTAAGTAGTTACACAAAACATACTGTTAAAAATTGTTCATAATGATAGCTTTCATTTTTTCAAAGAGTAAAAATAGTATTCATATTCCTCTAACAATGAAAAAGTAGACATTAATCACAAAATGAGATAAAACATGATACATACCCTTTCACCTGGAAATTAAAAAAAAAAACAATTCTTTCTTAAATACCATGTCAGTGTGGAAAGTAACTGAGCGAGATATATATAGAATTTGACAATATTGAAAACCCTACATGTCAAAATTTAACAGATACAACAAAATCAGAGGAAATAAATAGCTTTAATCATTTACATGAATAAAAAGAATAAAAATAAATAAGAATTTAAATAAGAATTGAGAAAAATAACAAAAACAAAAGTATAGAAGAAAAAAGATGAAAATGGAATTAATGAATTTAAAAAACTTCAAAAAAATGCTGATATGAAGAGCAGATCTTTTGAAAAATGCCAAGAAAGTTGAAAATATAGATAATCTAAACAAATATAGATATCACAAATATACAAAATACAAATTATAATCAGTGAGTAATCACAGATACTTGGAAATCGAAAGAATAAGATATTGAATTGCTCAAAGTTACGCAACGATATTTGACAGTCTGAATTAAAATGAAAATTTCCTTTCAAACCTATCCAGAAAGAGTCAAAAAATTAAGATACCAACAAATACAGTCAAAGTATTTAAAGATCTGCTCCCCCTGAAAATAGCAGGCACAAAGAGCAAAACAGATCATTTCTACCAAAGTTTTAAAAATAGGCGGCTCTCACTATTTACAGCATTTCAGAATATTGAAAAATAGGGAAACTTTCAAATTTTTTCATAAATCCAGTACAACATTGGTACCAAAGCTATTAAAATATAGCAAAATTAATTTTATTTTATGAAAGTTTAACAATTTCTGTGTGAAAACAATGCCAAAAACAATTGCAAAAGATAAATGAAAGGCTACAAAAAGGTGTTCTTAAATAAATATTCCAGATTTATTATTTATTATTATTAAAAATATTTAATAATAGAAAAGCTTATTGAAGTATGAAAACATAAAAATAACTAAATAGATAAACATTTAAAATTATTTTAAACTAAGGTTAAAAACCACCCACAAGATGAGAAATAAAAGTTAAATCTTTAATGGAATATCATTTTTCTCTAATTGAACATGCAAAAAAGAAAACTATTAACAAAAATAATATTTTGGCCAGGATGTAGATGTGGATCAATAAAACAATATCCATTACAAGTTTCACTATACATACCTTTGACTTAATAATTTTGCTTCTATAAATTTAGCCTGTAGATAAATGCACTGTGTATATATTGCAACATTTATTTCAGAACTTGTATAGTAACAAAAATTGGAAATGACTAAAATGTCTATCAATGGGTTAAACTATGTATATCCATATAAGTGTATATTTTATATTTATTAAAAGTAATGGGTCAGGTTTGTGTTTATTAATAATGAACTTAATTTCCAAAATATATTAAATGATAAAAGCAAAATGCAGAACAGTATGCACTGTATGTTATCATGTGTGTCAAAAATGGATAACGCATTTACAATGTGCTGTTATTCGCATGAAATGTCTGTGGGAGGATACATAAGTATCCGGCAAGAGCAGTTGCCTCTGAGGAGTTACTTTGCACTGACTGCATTTTGTTTTTAACCTCTGCATGAATTATCTACTTAATGAAAGATAGGGAAAAAAAGAAAGGAAGGGAGGAAGGGAGGAAGGGAGGGAGGGAAGAAGGAAGGAAGGAAGGAAGGAAGGAAGGAAGGAAGGAAGGAAGGAAGGAAGGAAGAGAGCGAAAAAAGAAAGAGCAAAAGGGAGAGAGTGAGGGAGGAAAGGAAAAAGGAAGGAATAAAAGAAGTAGCCTTTTGAGGAAGGTAATGAGTTAAGCTTTAGACAAATTAAACATGTGCTATTTGCAGGACCTCCAGGGATAAACTTTCCATAAGTAGTTGGAATTCCAATCTAGAGTATGAGAAATAGGAATAAACAAGAGGTTTTAAAAAAATGATTCTTCAATGTGTAGCAGAATTTGGAGAAATGGATAAGATCATCTTGAGAGAGAATAAAAGTTCTAAGGCAGGAAACAAGAGCAACACAACGTTTAAAAAGCAGGCAGGGGAAGAGAGGCCAACAAAAGTCACAGAGGAAGGGAAACAACAGAGCAAGAGGGGAGAGAGTTTCAAGAAGAAAACGCACACCTCTCCTCAGCATGTGATCAATGCCACTGAAAATCCCACATGGTATGCTGTGTGAACAGTGAATGGAAGCCAGATCAGAAATTCCTTTGATCTTACTCTAATTAAAGACTAGAGTATAATCTGCACTTATATGAAGATATAAAATACTACATTTTGAATTAGCAAAATAGCCTGTATTCCTATGTATGATAATTATTAGTCTTGCTTTCTGGGAGCCTAACAAAGAGTCCTACAAAAACCTGGCATTTAATCTTATGAATCAAAGGGAGAACAAATATATATAATGTTTGACATGTTGTAAGAAATGAATAAGTGTCTGTTGAATAAATATTGAATAAGCACAATCACTTCATTAAGCTCAACATACAAATGTTAACAGCATAATAATTATAATATTTCCTGCAACCATAAATTAAACCAAGCAGCTATTAAATGGAGAAGTAATCAACTATAAAAAAAGTTCCCTTTAAACCCGTTTTTAGTGCTTCTCCCTAATTTTAAGCAATGAATTTAAGATGCTTGTTAATTTTCCAGCTGTGGTGCAGGGAAAGAGGGAAAGGTAGAGGGAAGATGGGAGGGGTTGGGGGCTGTCAGTGCATCACTGGCTTTGTGAAACATGCTATGACACACACATACACATAACCGCACGATTCACAAAGAAAGAAAGAATAAGATTTATAAAAATGAACATTGCCTAATTACCATATTAAAAGTGATCTAAAAGGGCATTTAAATAATAACTGTTAAAAAGTAAAGGAGGTGTTTTGGAAGACATTCTGGCGGTTACAAAACTATACATACTCTGACCATACGGCCCAGTAATCACACTCCTAGGTATTCGAGTAGAAAACTTACTTTCACACAAAACCTACACATGAATGTTTATAGCAGCTTTATTTATAATTGCTAAAACTTGCAAGTGAACAGACTATATGATCCCAAATATACAACATCCTGAAAAAGGCAAAACTATGAAGACAGTGAAAAGTTCAGTGGTTTCCAGGGCTAGGGTGAGACCAGGATGAACAGGTGGAACACAGGGGATTTTTAGGGCAGTGGAACCATTCTGCATGATACAGTAGTAGTCAGTATGTACAACAGTACATGTCACTGTACATTTATCAAAGTCCATAGAAGGTACAACACAAAGAGTGAACCCCAATGTAAACTATGGACTTAGGTTAATAATCACATATATTGGCTCTTCAATTGTAATAAATGTATTACATTAATGCAAGATGTTCACAATAAGGGAAAGTGTGTGAAGGGAGGTGGCTTATGTGAACTCTCTGTACTTTATCCCCAAGTTTTCTCTAATCCTAAAATTGCTTTAAAAATAAAGTCTATTAGTTTAGGAAAAGAAATAAAGGAGGGGCCCTCAAAGACCTATTAAATAAGGGTTTAACTCTAAATAATTTAAGTTAAAATTAATATATGAGTTGCTATTGTCTGAATGTTTGTGTCTCCCAAAAACTGATGTGTTGGAATCCTAACCCCCAAAGTGATTGTGTTAAGAGGTGGGGTTTTGGGTGATTACTTTATGGTAGTGGGGCCCTTGTCAATAAAATTAATGCCCCTATAAGAGAAGCCTGAGAGAGATCCCTTGCCCTTTCCATCATGTGAGGACACAGTAAGGAGGCACCATTTACGAACAAGGAAGTGGGCCCTAGCCAGACACGGAATCTGCCAGCGCTTTGTTCTTGGACTTCCCACACTCCAGAACTATGAGAAATAAATGTATTTACTTAAGCCACCCAGTTTTTGGTATTTTGTTACAGCAGCCTAAATGGACTAAGACATGAATATTTCATTAGTAGCTTATTTTTGACCTAAAGGAAATAGAAGGCTTAAAAAAAAAGTTTTGAAATGATTCTTTTCCTTTAGTATTTTTGTTTCTTCTCATTAAAGAAGTGATCTCTTCATTGCCTCAGGGAACAGATGACCCTAGGTAGGAGAAACCTAACTCTTGTTTCTCAAATTCTAAACCTTATCCAAAGAAAAATTTTCAAAGAACGCATGACAATCAAAGTTAACTCGTTTCACCACCACTCACGTTGTACAATGAGCCTGCCTTGGAGGACAGAAAAAGTGGGAAAGGCAGCTAAGGTTGGTAAACATTGGGCTCCTTGGAAAAGGGAACAGACGCTATGTTCTGCCCCTATCTCAGGCCAACCCCAGAGGCAGTGGTGTTGGATGATAAATCAACTCCAGAAAAGGGGCCACAAGGAGAAATGTGGGCCTCTATTCTCCACTGAAACCCTGAGATCCTCTTCAGAGGCAATCTCTAACTCCCAAAATCTGTGTTAGAAAAACTGCATGTCATTAATCTCAGACATCTATTTCTTACCTTTATTGAAAAACGTATGTAATAAATGATACATAAATGATGCACCTTTTGTACACCTACATTCTAAAAAATGAGTGCCTCTCCATTTCAAAGAAAAATGAAAACATATTTTCATTTAATACTTCTTTCTGCCAATTACATTGATGGCTTATAAACAAGAATGAGCTCACCTAAAACTAATTTTTTTCAAGATTAACATCCTAACAGTACAAAAATATACACTGTGTATTCATTTGAGCTATGATGGAACAAGTGAGTTCATTGTCATTGACAGCTGTCTGGATTAAATCAAAATATTTTGAATACTTAGAACCTGACATTGTTGCTGAACCTCGGAGTGTGAAAAGAATACATTTCTTTGCACATTTTCAGGCAATTTTTAGAAATATTTTAAAAATTTATTTATTTGTTTTTGGAAGAGTTTCATTTTGGACAGTTAAGGTACCTTACAACTGACTTCATTTCAGGTAGATGTGGACACAAATATTTTGTTTAAAGATGCTTCTTTTTACATAATCCTTTTCATCACTTTTTATTCTTACATAACCACCAATAGAACACATAGGTCACAGGTTCAAACAAGGTCATGGTCCATTTTTAGGTTCCTCAACAATGTGACCACTATAAATTAACCCAGTAGTTGATTGGCTTTCCAGTTTTAGAACTCACTTTAGCTTTTCTAGATGTTGGAAGAGACGTTGGTTCTAGCCAATTGGTTGCAGTTGGATGTCAGTGAAACATGACTTCCTCAGAGGGGAAAAGGGCTTTGGCCATGAGATAACTCTAACCAAATGAAGTTTTGATGAGTTAAGTATAAATGAATCAGAAGCATACGTATTATATTTCCCTTGAAATACACAGGGATTTAAAATTAAGGGGAAAATGGCTTGGCAGAATGTGTTATGAGGCTTTGCCAAACCCAAAACATTTGAAAAAATAGTCAGGATATTTGCAGAATTCCAACTGCAACAAGTTTTGCCTATCCTTAATTTTTATCGTTTGATATTTAATCTTGGAATCTGGTGCAATAGAATTGAAAATTTGGGAGGAAAGTAGGTTACTGCCTAATTGCCATTTATTCGGCACTGTTTTTTATTTAATTAGCTTTCCAATACATTTTATTTGTTTCTTTGTTTATTTACAACTACTCATTTGATTTCATAAAAATTAATTTGATTCACAGAAGATTTGCTTCCTTCCTTCATTCCTTCCTTCTTTCCTCCCTCTCTACCTTCTTTTTGTCTCTTTGGACTTTTATTTAGAATTCATCTCATGTAAATTTTATATAGTTTTTGAGTTGTTTGGTCATGGTGCATACTGTTAAGCTTTTTCTTTATCCCTAAAATCACTGTATTAGTCCGTTTTGTGTTCCTATAACAGAAATACCTGAGACTGGATAATTTATAAAGAAAAGAGGTTTATTTGGCTTATGATTCTGGGACAGCTGCATGTGGCACAGGCCTCAGGCTGCTTCTACTCATGGTGGAAAGCAGCAGGCAGCTGGAGGGTACAAGCAGATCACATGGCGAGAGGAAGCAAGAGAGCAGAGAGGAGGTGCCAGGGTCCTTTAAACAATCAGCTCTCACGGGAACTAATAGAGCGAGAACTCACTCACTACCCCTCCTCCCCCAGGGAGAGCATTAATCTATTCATGAGGGATCTGGCCCCATGAATCAATCAGTTTCCAAGCACTGCCCTAATGGAGGTCAAATTTCCACATGAATTTTGGAGGGGACAACACATCCAAACTCCATCAGTCACTTAGTGCAGTCATGAACTTGAAGTAGAACTAACTGGTCTCTATCTATTTTCTTTTTTCCTTTTTTTATTATTAAAATTATTTTTGATTGACAAATTGTAATTGTGTACATTTATGAGATACATTGTGATGTTTTGAGATACATATACAATGTGGAATAATTAAATCAACCTAATTAACATGTCTACCACCTCAGTTACCTATTTATCACTTTTTATAGTGAGACTTTTGAAATTTACTCTTATTTTGAGATATACTATATATTGCTATTGACTATAGTCACACTGCTGTTAAATAGATCTCAAAACCTATTTCTCTTGTCTATCTGAAACTTTGCACCTTTTGATCAACACTTCTCCAATCCCTCCATCCCCACCCAGCCCCAGCCTCTGGTAACAATCATTCTACTTTTTACTTCTATGAGTTCAACTATTTTAATGTTCACATGTAAGTGAGATCATGAAGGATTCGTCTTTCTGTGTGTGGCTTACTTCACCTAACATGATGTCCTCCAAATTCATCTATGTTGACTCAAATGACAGGATTTTTCCTTTTTTAAGGTTGAATAATATCCCACTGTGTATATATACCACATTTTCTTTATCCATTCATCAGATGATGGACACATAGGTTGATTCCTTATCTTGGCTGTTGTGAATAGTGCTGCAATAAACTTGGGAGTGCAGATATCCCTTCGACATATCTAATAGATTTTAAGTCTACATCTAGAGCAATAGATTTTCTATTCTGACCTGGAGTCACATGTTGCCTCCTCTAGCTGCTAGCTATTTCACCTTGAGTAAATAACTTAATTTCTTTGTGCCTCAATTTTCTTATCTTTAAAATGAGCACAATTATACATTACCTACATATATATTTAAGAACCTTGAGCTGTACGAAGCACATAGCAAGTGCTCAATAAAAGTTAACATTATTAGATAGTAGAACTGCTTTGGTTACTGAAGACAAGCTGCTGATAAATAACTTTGTTTCCCCGATTTCAATGGAATTGGAAAAATTAAACATCCAGACTCTAGTTATGGTAATTGGCTGCAGGAGAAGATGAAGCCTACAAGCTCCGCAAGCTGAAGGCATCCAGAACAGCCTTGTAGAGGAGGCAGGACTTGAAAGCAAAATTTTGTGAAGTCAAACAGTTATTAAACAGATCAAGGGAGAAAACAAGGGCATTTTGAAAACTCACAAGAGCACAAGCTGAGAATAAAAGGAGGAGATTTACATTGGACAATAGAAGACACAGCTAGCTGAAGAGAGAGCATGGTAAGAAAGTGCAGACTCGTGTTTTTGAGGATGGTCTGTGTATACGGAACACATACAAAATAAGTCATCCATGAAGTATACACAGCTCTAAATGAAGCTATTGGCTGGTGTTGAATGAAGGTAAACTGCGGCTCTGGAGAAGTGTCTAGACTTGTATCTCCAGTTCGCTTGATAAAACTTAACATCTGGTTGATCCTGAATTTAAAGCCATTCTGTTTCTTATCAGTGACAAGTAATCAAAGTATTTAGATAGACTGCAATAACCTGATGAGCTGAGCTCACTGGTTTGCCCACCCAGCTGCCTCCCTAGTTGAGCCTGCAAAAGAGCATTCCCTACTCCCCTCTCCTCTCCTCCTCCTCTTCTGCCTTCTTCCTCCTCTTCCTTTTTAGGCCCTGATATTCTTTTTCTTTTAGACCGTCAACTTTATTTATACAAACAAAAAGCAAATGGAACTGTAGTGTTTATCACAAACTATGTATCTGAGTTTCTACCATCATGTTGCATGTTCTATTATTTTTCAGACCACTATAAGCAATTGTCCCTTCCTCCCCACTCCCCTCCCAATTAGTGCTCAGCACTGTAAAAGAAAGGAGTGAGACAGGGACATGTAACCTTGGTGAAGCACACACACACACACACACACACACACACACACACACACACACACACAAACACACACACACACACACACACACACGCACGCACACTATTAATACCCATTCATTATTCATTCCATAAAGTCTTACCAGGCACTTAGTGCATGCTAGGCATTATTCCAGGAACTAGAAATGCAGCAGAGAGTAACCGCCCCCCCCCCAAAAAAAAAAAGAAAGAAAGAAAGAAAAGAAACTCATGGAAATTTCATTCTGGAAGAAGAGGGAGACCAGAAACAAATGTGTTTATACAATTTGCTCTGTAGCAGTAAGTCCTATGAAGAAAATAGCACAGGAGAAGGGATGGCAATGATCACCATCATGCACTACAGGATCACTACACTGCTATTGTCTCGTTTGGAGGAGAATTGTGGGACTTTATTAATCCAGAGCTTTTCAAAGATAGGACTGGAATAGAGGAAACATGACTGACTCATACTCAATTTTGTTCCCTTTCTATGAATGATGAAATGCTAGAAATTTAGTTCACAACAGCAAACAAGTATTTCAGTTTTATTTGAGCTCAGGAATATATATACACACACACAAACACATATATACACATACAGACACATATATAAAATATATAATGTATAATATACAATACATGTATGTGTATGTGTGTGTGTGTGTATGTCTTTCAAGTGGATTTAAAAGTATTCAAGAGTCTTGATTTTGGTAGTCTGAGAGTCTGACCATTGACACAACTCACCTGACACTTTTCTTCCAGAGTACATGGATGCAGGGTACAAACAAGACTGCAAATGAGCCCAGGCACACCAGAGTTCCTAGGCCCAGCATACACTCTGGGTCCTGATTCCCAAACGCTCGTCCTTCCTAGACCTCAAATACATAGAAACTGCAAAAATGATTCTTGGTCCTTTCACTCCTTCTGGTTTCCAACACGATTCACAAGCCCTGAGAAAATAAATCTCTATCTAATTATCTCACATTTCTAAAATTAGTTCATTTGAGATAAAATTTTATGGATTTCCTCTTATCAGGACAAAATCAGAGTCAGCAATTTCACCAACATTTGTGATTGAATACAGGGAGAAAGCAAATGACAGAGGTGGCTAAGCTCAGTTGGATATTGGCAACATTTCTAGGACAAAATATCTACTCAGTATTGAAGAAGTGATGAATCAATTAACTAATAAAATTTTTTATTTAGTGCTACTGAGCTAAATGTAACTTTAAGAATTTTTAACAAAGAATTTTACAAAAGTTTTTAGAGGTCCAAGAAGAATTCTATCACTGATCAGGAGAAAGGTCCTCTAAACTTTGCAAATTCATTGTTTGTACATGCTATTCTTTTTGTCTGCAATGTCCTTCCCTGTGACTGGAGAAACTCTTGTCATTTACATTCATTTTGTGATCTTCCTCTGCTTCCCTGATAGCGATCCTGCATAGAACTCAATGCACTTCTGCATTCCAATAAAACACTGAGATTTCCTCTGTTGCCGATTTTTAAATCAGAAGCATAATATCTCAGGTCTGTTTGTCTGTATATTTACATTCTTTGCGGTTTGTGGACTAGTTTGTCTTGAAATCTGTGCAGGTTTTTTTATTTATATGAAAAATGAGGCTCTTTAGGGAGTCACCTATGCTTCCAGTCATATTTGGAAGTTTTAGGGTCCTAAACTCTTATCACCATGTTTAGACTGAGATAGCTTGAGATATAATATGAACATCATTAGGCTGAGATTGACTATATAAGCAATTAATCCAGTGGGGATTAATTAATTAGTTCATGCATGTATGTAATCAACCAATCAACATCTATTGAATACCCACTTGATAGGCATTGTACAAAGCAGAATAAAAAGTTATAATAATAATTTTAAAACTATCCAAATACATGATACAGGAGGGAGGAACTGCATGCATGCCATTAAAAAATTTGATAATTTTGATCAGAATATAGAAAATCTGAGATCATTAAACAGAAATGCGATATTTACAATAAAAAGATAAAAATAATATTTTAATGGTTTCTTCAAGTTGAAAGAAAAGATTGTTCTTTTTGTTTTTTTAATTTTAATTTTTTTCTCATTGTACGTGTTTATTCCGATGCATACATATATTGTATAAGGATCTAATCAGAATAAGTTAGCGTGTCTATCACCTAAACATTTATCATTTTTTTGTGGTTATAACACTCAAGATCCTCTTTTCTGGCTATCTTGAAACATACAATACAATATTATTAGCTATCATCACCCTAGAGCACCAGAACTAGTTCTTATCTAACCGTAACTTTGTGACTTTGTACCAGTCTACCAACCTTTTCCTGGCTCTCCCACCCACTCCCTTTCCCTGACTCTGGTAACCGCTATTCTACTATTTCTCTCTTTTTTACTCTCCTTTTAATTTATTTTTCTTAACTGACCCATGATAATTATATATATTTATGGAGTGCAGTATTATATTTGGGTACATGTATACTGTGTGCAATGATCATATCAAGGTGGTTAGTATATTTATCACCTCAAACATTGGTCACTTGTTTGTGTTTGGAACATTCAACATCATCTTGATAAGCTATTCAAAGATACATAGTACTTTGTTGTAAACTGTAGTCTCCCTATATTACTATAGAACCTTAGATCCCATTCTTCCTATCTTTCTACAATTTTGTATACAGTGACCACCCTCTCCGCATCTCCTCTTCACCTTCTCTTGATCAGTCTCTATTCTCTACTTCTGTGAGATCAACTTTTTTAGCTTCCACATATAAGTGAGAAAATGTGGTATTTCTCTCTCTGCCTGGCTTATTTAACTTAACATAATTTTCTTCATCCTCATCTATGTTGCTGCAAATAGAAGAGTTTCATTCTTTTTTCTGGCTGAGTATGATTCCATTGTGTATATACATCGCATATTATCTATCCAATCATCCATGGAAGGACATTTAGGTTGGTTTCAACTCTTGGCTATTTTGAATTGAGCTGTGATAAACATGGGAGTTCAGGTGCCTCTTCAACATGTTGGTTTCCATTACTTTGGATATGTACCCATTAGTGGGATTGCTGGGTCATATGGTAGTTCTATCTGTAGCTGTCGGAGAAATATCCATACTGTTTTCCACAGTGGCTGTACTGATTTACATTCCCAAAAATAATGTATATGAGTTTCCCTTTCTTCCCATTCTTATAAGCATTTGTTATTTTTTGGCTTTTTGATAATAGCCATTTTAACTGGGGTGAGATGATATCTCATTGTGGCTTTTATTTGTATTTCTATGATGATTACAGATGTTGAGCATTTTTTCATATGCCTGTTGGCCATCATTATGTCTTCTTTCAAAACATGTCTGTTCAGTTCCTTTGCCCATTTTTTAATTATATTATTATTATTTATTTATTTATTTATTTTACTGTTGAGTTGTTTGAGTTCTTTGTATATTCTGGATATTAATTGCTTGTTGAATGCATAGTTTGCAAATATTTTCTCCCATTCTGAAGATTGTCTTTTCACTGTTTATTATTTCTTTTTCTACACAGAAGCTTTTCAGTTTCATATAATCCTATTTGTTAATTCTTGTGTTTGTTCCCTGTGCTTTTAAAATATTATTCATAAAGTCTGTACCTAGACTATGTCCTGTAGTGTTTCCCCCACGTTTCTTCTGGAAGTTTTATGGTTTGGGGTCTTACATTTAAGTCTTTTATCCACTTTGAATTGATTTGGGTATATGGTAGAATAGGGGTCTAGTTTCATTCTTCTGTGAATGAACCTTCAATTTTCCAAGCACCATTTATTAAAGAGACTGTCCTTTCCCCCATGTATGTTCTTAGCTCCTTTGTCAAAAACCAGTTGGCAGTAGGTACATGGATTTATTTCTGAATTCTCTATTCTGTTCCATTGGTCTCTGTATTTGTTTTCATGCTAGTACCATGCTGTTTTGATTACTCTTGCTTTGTAGTATATTTTGAAGTCAGGAAGTGTGATGCCCCCCACTTTGTTCTTTTTGCTCAGAATTGCTTTGGGTATTTTGGGTCTTTTGTTGTTCCATATAAATTTCTGAACTGTTTTTGCTATTTTTGTAAAGTATGTCATTGGTAGTTTGATGGAGATTGCATTAAATCTTTTGATCACTTTGGGTAGCATGGTCATTTGGATGATAATGATTCTTCCAATCCAAAAGCATGGGATGTCTTTCCATTTTTGTGTGTCTTCTTTAATTTCTTTAATCATTGTTTAATAGTTTTAATTGTAGGGATCTTTCATCTCCTTGGTTAAATTTATTCCAAAGTGGTTTTTGTTTTTCCTTTAATGGAGTAGCTTTTTTGATTTCTTTTTCTACCAGTTCATTACTGCTGATTTTTGATATCTTGGTTTTTGATACCTTGATTTTGCATCCTGCAACTTTACTAAATTTGTTTATTAGGTCTAGGAGCTTTTTGGTAGATCTTTAGGTTTCTCTCTGTATAAAATCATGTCATTTGTAAACAGCAACAACTTGACTTCCTCTGTTCCAATGTGTATGTTCTTCATTTCTTTCTTTTGCCTAATTGCTCTGGCTAAGACTTCCAGTACTATGTTGAATAGAATTGGTGAGAGAGTGCATCCTTTTCTTGTTCCAGTTCTTAGGGGGAAGCATTCAAATTTTCCGTGTTACATATGGTGTTAGCTGTGGTTTGTCATAGTCTTTATTGTATTAAGATACTTTCTTTCTATACCTAATTTGTTGAGAGTTTTCATCATTAAGGGAAGTTGAATTTTATCAAATGCATTTTCTGCATTTATTGAGATGATCACATGTTTTTTTTCTTTCATTCTGTTGAGGTAAGGTACATTTATTGATTTTCATTCGTTAAACCATTCTTGATCCCTGGGATAAATCCCACTTGATCATGGTGTACAATCTTTTTGATGTGCTGTTGGATTTGGTTTGCTAATATTTAATTGAGGATTTTTACATCTGTGTTTATTATGATTATTAGCCTGTAGTTTTCTTTTTTGTTGTGTCCTTGCTTAGTTTTGGTATCAAGGTAATGCTGGCCTCATGGTATGAGTTTGGAAGAATTCATCATCTTCAATTTTTTGAAATAGTTTAGGAAGTATCGGTCTTAGTTCATTTTTAAATGTTTGGTATAATTCAGCAGTAAATCCTTCTGGTCCTGGGCTTTTCTTTGTTGGGAGACTTTGTATTATTATTATTGTATTATTATTGATTCTATCTCATGTCTTGTTATTGGTCTATTACTGGTTTTCTATTTCTTCCTGGTTCAGTCTGGGTAGGGCATTTGTGTCCAGAAATTTATCCACTTCCTCTAGGTTTTCAAATTTATTGGTATATAGTTGTTCATAATATTCTCTGATGATCCTTCATATTTTGGTGCTATCTGTTGTAATGTTTATTTGTATTTCTGATTTTATTTATTTGGCTCTTTTCTCTTTACTTCTTGGTCTGGCCAGTGACTTGTTGATTGTGTTTATCTTTTCAAAGACCATTTTTTTCATTTGATTGATTTTTTTTGTATTGTATTGTTAGTCTAAATTTCATGTATTTTTGCTCTGATTTTTATTATTTCTTTTCTCTTCTTCTAAATATTTTGAGTTTAGTTTGTTCTTGCTTTTGTTAGGGTATTGCTAGGATATTTATTTGAAATTTTTCTTTTCTTTCTTTCTTTCTTTCTTTCTTTCTTTCTTTCTTTCTTTCTTTCTTTCTTTCTTTCTTTCTTTCTTTCTTTCTTTCTTTCTTTCTTTCTTTTTTTTTTTAGGTAGACATTCATTGCTATAAACTTTCCTCTTAATATTACCTTGCTGTATCTCATAGGTTTTGGTACATTGTATTTCTGTCTTCATTAGTTTTGAGAAATGTTTTGACTTCCTTCTTAATCTTTTTGTTGATATATTACTCATTCCAAAGCATGTTGTTTCCTTTCCATGTATTTGTGTAGTTTTTCAAGTTCCTCTTGTTATTCATGACATTTTATTTCAATATGGTCAGAAAAAAAAATACATGGTATGATTTTGATTTTTGAACTTATTGAGCCTTATTTTATGGCCTAACATATGGTCAATCCTAGAGAAAGATCCATGTGCCTATGAAAAGCATGTGTATTCTGCAGCTGTTGGATGACATGCTTTGTATATGTCTGTTAGGTCCATTTGGTCTAAGGTTCCATTTAAATCCAATGTTTTCTTGCTGATTTTCTGTCTCAGTGACCTGTGCAATGCTGAGAGAGGGTGTTAAAGTCCCCAACTACTATTGTATTGGTATCTATCTCTCCCTTTAGATGGTAGTATTTTCTTTATAGAACTGGGTGCTCTGATGTTAGGTGCATATATATTTATAGTTGTCACATCCTCTTGCTATATTGATCCCTTTATCCTTATATAGTGCCCTTCTTTGTCTCTTAGTACAGTTTTTAATTTAAAGGCTGTTTTAACTAATATAAGTATAGCTACTCCTACTCTCTTTTATTTTCCATTTGCATGGGATATTTTTTCCATCACTTCACTTTCAGTCTATTAGTGTCTTTGTAGTTAAGGTACATTTGTTGTAGGTAGCATATGGATGAGTCCTTTTTTAAAAAAATCCATTCTGCCAGTCTATGCCTTTTAATTGGAGCATTTAATCCATTTACATTCAAGGCTATTATGATATGTGAGGTCTTACTCTTGCCATTTTATTGTTTGTTTCCAATGTTTTGTGTATCCTTTGTTCCTTTCTTCCTCTCTTAATGTTTATCCTTGTGGTTGGTGGTTTTCTGTGTTGATAAGGTTTGATTCCTTTCTCTTTTCTTATTTGTGTATCTACTCTATCAGTAAGTTTTATATTTTCAGGTATTTTAATGATGGTTGTTATTGCTTTACTTTTCCAGATGCAGGATTCTCTTAAACATTTCTCATAAGGTCAGTCTGGTGGTGATGAATTCCCTTAATTTTTGCTTGTCTGATGAAGACATTATTTCTCCTTTATTTCTGAAGGATAGCCTTAAAGAATATAATATTCATGGCTGGTAGTTTTTTCTTTTAGTGCTTTGAATATATCATCCCATTTTCTCCTGGCCTGTAGGGTTTTTGCTGAGAAGTCTGCTATTAGTCTAATGGAGATGCCCTTTTTATGCGACTTGATGTTTTTCTCTTGCTGCTTTTAGAATTCTTTATTTGTCTTTAACTTTGGATAGTTTGACTCCAGCATATCTTGGAGATGACCTATTTGTGTTTAATCTATTTGGGAACCTTTGAGCTTTCTGGACTTAGATGTTTACATCTTTCTTAAAACTAGGTTTGGGAAACTTTCCCAAGTTTTCAGCTATTATTTCTCTCAATAGATTTTCTGTATATTTTCTATCTTCTTCTCCTTCTGGAATGCCCATAATTTGAATATTTGTTCACTTAATAGTATCCAATAGATCTCATGAGCTTTGTTCCTTCTTTTTTATGCTTTTTTTAGTTTTGTCATCCTGTGTTATTTCAAAACTGCTATGTTCATAATCAGAAATTCTTCTGCTTTCTCTAGTCTGCTGTTGAGACTGTCAGATGTATTTTTTTAATTCATTCAATGAATTCTTCAGTTCCAAGATTTCTGCTTGATTTTTTTTTTTAATGATCTCTATCTCTGATGAGTTTCTCATTCAGATTTTGAATTGTATTTTCTCATATCATTGAATTGTTTGTATTTTCTTGTATCTCAGTGAGTTTCCTTGAGATTATTAATTTGAATTCCTTTTCAGGCAAGTCAGCAGTTTCTAATTCTTCGAGATCAGTTACTGGGGCCTTATTTATTTATTTATTTGTTTGTTTGTTTGTTTTGGTGGTGTCATATTACTTTTTGTTTGTTTGTTTCTTGTTTCCCTGTGTTGATATTTTTGCATCTGATCAGTCACTTTTTTGAGTTTTGTAGATTGGCTGGCATGGGTAAAGACTTTCACCTGCAAATACTCCTTAGGGAATCAATTGGGTAGAGTACAATGGCTTTGTCCTGGATGGATGGGGTAGTGTACACTTTGTGTAGTTTCTTCAGCTGTAATCCAGTTTCACTATGTCAGTGACTCAGTGACCTAAGTTTTGGAGATTTGTGGGGGCAATGGCATAGGTTTACCAGAGGAGGTATCATTGGGCTCACAGGCTGAGGTATGCACATGCACTCTGTGGGTCAGTCATCTCAGGAGCTGGCTCATTTGGGATGCAGCTGCTGGATTGACTCTCAGGTGTGGGGTGTGGGTGTATGGCATGTTGAGGTCTCCAGGACTGCTTTGCCAGTGTCATGGTCATTGTGCTGCTTCTCTCATCAAGGCTGGGCCTGCCAGAGGCATGTCAGCCAAGCTGTTTTTCACTCAGATGAATGTGCTTGTGATGGCTCAGAGACTCAGGGGCAGGTCTTACAGAGGTGTGATGGCTGAGATGTTTCTCTGAGCACACTTTGGCTCAGCTAGCTGAGTGTGGGTCTGCTGGTGGCCTTGCTGCTGAGCCAGTTCTTGGGGCCCACTGTGAGGTCTTGCTTCTCTCTGTGGTTTAAGAGCTCACTACCAAGGGCAGAACTGATGAGCCATTTCTCAGGAAATGGACAAGGCCACTAGGTGGTGCTGAAGTAAGAGGGCCTGATCAGCTGCTTTCCAGTCAATGGGCAGGGCCACTAGGCAAGCCTGCAGTGAAGTGACCCATCCAGCTGCTTCTGGGCAGTAGCAGGACTGCTAAGCACACTTGCAGTAAAGTGACCTGTCCAGCTTGTTCTGGACAGTGGGCAGGACTGCTAGGCAAGCCTGCAGTGAGGGAGCCAGTGTAGCCACTTCTGGGATTTTTGGCAAGGCTGCTAGGTGGGACTGATGAGGATGGACCCACCTGGCTGGGAGAGTCAATGCACTTTATTTCCGCTTGCTCAAGGGAGTATTCATTAGGGTAGAGACCAGTCAGTTGTTTTTCTGGATGGGCGGCTCAGGCACACACAACTCACTCAACTTGTGGGGTTGGGGGATAGGTGGAGAAATGGGGGCTGGTCTGCCTGGGGAGGGTCTGCCTGTTTGATCTCTGTCTGGGGATGTGGGGATGCATCAGTTCAGTAGGACTAGGGTTGGCTTCCCAGAGTACAGAACAGAGACACAGCTTCCATGAGCCCAGGCTTCGAACCTCTGAGATCAGGGCTTGTAGCATCTGGTATGAGTGCAATGGGATGACTGTGGAGCCTAATGCTTGGGGGAGTGCCATGGTTACTGGACCCAGGGCAGGGATGCACTGTCCTGCATTGGCTTGGGTTATGAGGATGGGGGGTGCAGAGTGCACAGTTTGTCCTAGTGTTCTACAGTGACACAGTGAGTGTATTCTAGGCTGTTCCCCACACTTGGCTCTGGGTTTGTCCTGCCAAAGGATCTGTGGGCCTCTGTAGTGAAAATAGGGGTTTGTATCCGTCCTCTGCCTGCCTTTGCACCACAAGGGACAATTCCTCCTGTGCTGATCCTGGTGTTAGAGACATGGCAGCTGTGGCCATATGCCCTTCTCTCCTCTCTATGCCACTATCCTGTGATTTCATGATCCACAGGGACCTCACCAGTATCCAGCTGCACTCCTGCACTCTCCCACTGATGCTCCCATCAGTATTTAGCTGTTGTTAGTTCTGTCCCTTTTCTGAGGGAGTCACTCACCCTGGGCACATCCAGTCTGCCATCCTGCCCCACCTCCTTTTCCTATATAGTTTTGAGATTTTATTAATTAGATCTAAGATACTGGAGAATCCAAGCTGTTGACTTCATTCCTTGTTCTTAAGATTATAATTTCTTTGTCTCCCTAACTTCGTACAATTGGATATTTAAAAACTTTAATTTTCCAAAATGATCTGATGACATTCATAAAACTAATGGTAAAGTCTTCTGATAAAACATGAGCATACATATCATGACAAAATTATCCGGATTTAAGAGCTTCTGAAAATATACCCTTTTTTGTCTGGCTTTTTCAGGCATGATTATTTTGTGATTCATCCTCATGGTGTTCATCATGCATAGCATATGATTCCATTTGTATAAAACTCTAGTAAAATACAAACTACCTGAAGATGAAATAAAGCCATTCAGAGAGGTTGCCTGAGAACAGAGTGGAAGCAAAGGAAGGCACTATAAAAGAATACAAAGAACTGTGGAAATAATGGAAATAATGTTCCTTATTTTGATTATAGTGATAGTTTCACAGATATCTGAGTATACATATGTCAACACATCAAATTGTGTAATTTAATTATGTGGAGTGTATCATTTGCTAATTCTAACTCAAAAAAGCTACTAGATAATTTTTTAAAACTCAAGAAAATAAGGTTTTCACATTCCTTTTTTAAGGAAATCACTCCAAACAACTCTCACAATTTCAAAGTCCATTAAATCCATTGATTGCTATCATAGTTTCAGGAATTCTGCCTCCCAGACTTTATAAAAATAAAATAAAACATTCAAAAATTTTCACTTTAGCAGACATGAGAGAGCAGACATCTGGATCATAACACATCTGTACAATGTCTATGGCTCATCTTTAAGAACCGATAATGACCCTAAAAGGACATACTAACCCTCTAAATCTGTAATTTCTTGGGATGGATCAAATTCTTGACCTTGTAATATTTGGGGCCACTTAGTTCTGTTCAAGTCCTTTCTCTGGAAGGACAGCCAAAATCAAAACTGAGTCTGGTGTGTCTGGGGTCATTCGCAATCTCATTTGCACCCTGTGCCCATGCACTCTGGAAGTAAAATGGCTAACTTGAGGCATCCTCTGAGAATATTGGTTTTTATTAAATATCTGTTCTCTCATTAACACTAACAAAATTAGTCAATAAATAGCTTAATTAATCAATAATTAGCTTATCATGCCATAATTCTGAATAAACAAAATTTCAAAATATTTTGTAATGTATTGGTATTGCCATCAAAAATATATATAAATAGCTGTATTTTAGAAATTGTTGTACAGTCTTAATATGTGCATTTTTGGTTAGGGTGCACTTCTAACCAACGGAAATAGTTGGATTCTTGTTCTGAAATGCCCTCATGCCCAGGACACAGATACCTCAGCCTTGTCTCCTGCCTCCCTGGCCTCATCACACTGTGCTGCTTGCTGTTTTGCAAATGCACTGTAGCCTTTTCCAGTTCTATCCCTTCTTCTATGCTGTCCTCAGTCCCAAGTCACAAAGTACACCTGGAAAAAGCATTTTTCAAAAACCAAGTTTAAATGTTGAATGAAAGAAATTGGAGTAAAAAAAATATATACAGTGTCCAGTGACTCAATATAAAGTAACTATGTAGTAAATGATAATTAAGTAAAATTTTTTATATACCTTCCTGGTTTTTGAATAGCAGTAGCATTATCAGAATATACTTGGTAATGCATTTTAGTTACTTTTTGAATGTATTCATCTATCCTATTTGACTTTATCCTTATAAAGTGCAGGGACAGATGGCATCTCATTTACCTGTATCTTTGACAGTCAATTTCATTATGCCAGCTACTAGATTGAATTTATTTAAAGTGTATGCAAGAGTTTGGAGATATTTAAGGATTCCTAAGGCATATCATCTTATAGGACTACAAGATACCAAATCATCCTCTATTTTTCTCTTTTGTTATGAGCAGATAACAAGAGTAGGAAGAAGCTGAGGTGTGTTTGCACATGTAACAAAGAACTTGCATTGCTTATTGTCTGACTCCATCAATCCCAAGCTTTCATGGGTCAGGAGTGGAAGTCAATTTGTCAATTGATCATATTTTAGACAGTGCCCTAGGAAAACTTCAGTGTGATGTCAGGTTCCAATTCAAGCCCAATTATAACAAAATTAGAATTAGTGTTTTGGAAGGAGCAATAAATAGTCACTATTTATAACTAAATATTCACAATATTCACTATCAAATATTGAATCAATACAGGGATATTTGGGGAAAAGCAGGTAAAATTTTTTGAGGATTTTTTAAAATTATCTGCATTTCTCTAATTTTCCTCAAGGAAGCAAATGTAGCATGTTTCTTTTTTGAAATTTATGATTGTCTTCAAATATTTCAACATTTATCCAATTTTTATTAATATATCTCTCTCATATATATATATATATAAACTTGGTCTCCATTCCCACTAAATTTGCTATCTAGTGGAGGAAACATGCAAAAAAGTTAGCTATCAAATTAATAAAATAGTAATAAATTGTACTATGAGGAAATAATAAACAAGGTCAAAGACAGAAATAGCAGTGCTGACTTTAGAGAGCCTGTCCAGGGAAGGCCTCTTTAATTATGTGATATTTAAGATGAATTTTGAATGGTGAAAGATAATTCATGCAAAAGTCTGGGAAAGAGAATTCCAGGCATAGGAGAAGAATAGATCTAGAACTACGGATGGAAACACTGAAACAACTTTCTGGACTTGTAAACGTAAGGTGTACTATAAAATGGGCAAATCTACCCAAGAAACTGCTACCTTTTCTCCAAGAGCAAAGACCAGATGGACTAGCCAACAATTCCTGAGGAATTTTTATGGGCAGTCACTGTTTGGAGTCCTTTATAAGTATTATCTTTCTTAATTATCCCAACAACCCTATGAGGTTTTATTATCCCCATTTTATAGATGAGGAAACTTAAGACACAAAGAGAATAAATAATTTCCCACTGTCTCGAAGCCAGATTGAAACTAGGCTCTTGGCTTCAGAGTCTATACCATTATCACTATTGTGCCTTCTCTATGTTCTGGAGCTTTTCAAAAGCTAATATGGAAATATCATAACCAAGTGTTCTTGGACTGTAATGGGCTGGGGCAGAAGAGGATATGACAGGATGAACTAAAAGTCTACAAAGGCCTCATTCTTCTACATACTCCCCTCCCTTCCTCAAATCTCTCCAGGACTGAGGTTAAAGGTAATGGGAGCATCAGGATTATTAGCCCAGTAGATATGTCTGAAGGCAGGTCTAAAGCCAGGATATCAACCAAAACTGGTAAAGACATGTGCACACAGAAATTGTTAATAAGGCATTCTCATTCTGGTGCCTAGGAATTTATTTATTTAGCAGTGACCACTTGGACAAAAATGGCAGATAATCAACATTAGAGTTTCAAATGTAAGTGCCTATGTGTGGTTTCACGGAATGTTTCCAATTGATAATAGATACATAGTCGCAGGATGGGTGGAATTCAGAAATGGAACTTTACTCAGTGGGAAGACTAGAGAACGAGATTAGGAACCTAGTCAAGGGAGACCTGAGGGCAAAAAGGGAGAGCCAAGAGAAATGATGAGCTCAAATACTGGAGAACTAGAATACCAAGGTCCTAGACTGACCAGTTGTAGTGAATTCTTATAATTTTACACTGCTTTGGCATCCACTTTAAATGTAAATTGGGACTCCATCCTCAGCCTGGCCAACTGCACACCTACCAGAGAAGTTTCCCGCCACAGACGCCTGAGATCTGCAGAGACCATGCACCCTGCAGTGCCAGCACAAGACTGAGCAGGTATGCCTTGCTGCCGCTGGACTCCATCCCCAGCCTGGCCGAGTGCACACCGACCAGAGAGGAGCCTCCCCTGAGAGGCCCAAGACCCGAAGTGCCAATGCACCCGAGGTGCCAGTGGGCAACTGAGCAGACACTAAGGTAGCTGTGCCAAGTTGGCAACCCCAGCAGCATTGTAGCCAGACAATACTGTCAAACCAGTGGACCATGAAATCTCTTGCCACAATGACTAAACATCAAAGGAAAGATACCAGATGAAAAATCAAGACAGTACACCACCAAAGGGTAATAACTCTCAAGCTCTAGATCCTATAGAACAAGAAGCCCTTGAAATGTTGACAAGGAATTTCGAGTGATAATTCTAAGGAAACTAAATGAGAAACAAGAACACTCAGCTAGACAAAACAATGAAATGAAGAAAAGTATACAGGACCTGAAAGAAGAAATGTACAAGGAAATCAATGCCCTGAAAAAGAGTGCAGCAGAGCTTGCTGAGCTGAAGAATTCATTCAATGAAATAAAAAACACAACAGAGAGCTTAACCAGCAGGCTTGCAGAAGCAGAAGAGAGAACTTCTGACCTTGGATATGGGCCGTTTGAAATAATACAGGCAGACAAAAAAAAAAAAAAAGAAAGAAAGAAAAAAGAGTTAAAAACATTGAAGAATATCTAAGAGAGACATCAGACAACCTTAAGCACTCAAATATACAAGTCATGGGTATTCCAGAAGGGGAGGAAAAAGGAGATTACATTGAAAACATATTCAACAAAACAGTGGCAGAAAACTTCCCAGGTAGAGGAAATGACACAGATCTTCAGATTCAGGAAGCTTGAAGATCCCTAGCTGTATTCAACCCAAAAAGGTCTTCTCCAAGACATGTTATAGACAAATAGGCAATACTCAAAGACAAAGAGAGGATCTTAAAGGCTGCAAGAGAAAAGCATCAAATCACCTATAAGGGAGGCCCAATCAGACTAACATCAGACTTTTCATCACAAACCCTAAAAGCCAGAAAGGAATGGGATGATATATGCAAAATACTAAAAGACAGAGATTGCCAGCCAAGAATTCTCTACCCCACAAGGCTATCCTTCCAAGTTGAAGGGCAAATAGCATATTTCACAGACAAACAAAAACTGAGGGAGTTTACTACCACACAACCACCCTTACAAGAAATTCTCAAGGGAGTACTGGATTTGGTACCTGAAAAATAACTACCACTGCCACAAAAACTCAAGAAAAATCAAAAACCACTAGTAAAATAAAAATGCCAACAATGAAGAGGAAAAAAAAGTTTATCTACAATCCAAGGAACCAACAAATACAAAAGACAAACAATAAATCAGAAATAAAGGAACAAGAGACACTTAAGACATCCAAACAAAAATCAATAAAATGCTAGGAGTAAATCAACACTTTTCAGTAACAACTCTTAATGTAAAAGGATTAAATTCCCAAATCAAAAGACAAAGACTGCCTGACTGGATTAAAAAGGAGGACCCAACTATATGCTCCCTTCAGGAGACCCACCTCACCTATATAGACTCACACAGACTAAGAGTGAAAGGATGGAAAAAGATTTACCATGCAAACAGAAAAGAAAAATGAGCTGGAGTAGCTATTCTTATATCTGATAAAATAGACTTTAAACTAAAAACTATAAAAACAGATAATGAGGGCCACTGCATAATGATAAAAGAATTCATCCATCAAGAAGACATAACAATCATAAATATATACACACCCAATGTTGGAGCAGACAAATTTATAAAGCAAACTCTATTATGCATAAAGAAGGAAATAGACACTAATACCATAATATTAGAGCACCTGAACAACCCACTATCATCATTGGACAGATCATCTAGGCAAAGAATCAGCAGAGAAACACAAGATCTAAGCAACACGCTACACCGATTGGACTTGGCAGATATCTACAGAACATTCCATCCAACAACCTCAGAATAGTCATTCTTCTCATCAGCACATGGATCATTCTCCAGGATAGATCACATGTTAGGTCACAAATCAAGTCTCAGCAAATTGTTAAAAAAAGGAATTATCCCATGCATTTTTTCAGACCACAATGCATTAAAATTAGAAATAAATAACAAACAAAGTTCTGGAAACTATACAAACACATGGACATTAAACACCATTCTACTTAATGACATATGGGTCCAAGAAGAAATCAAACAGGAAATCAAAAACTTTATTGAAACTAATGAAAACAATGATACATCATACCAAAACCTGTGGGACACTGCAAAAGCACTACTAAGGGGGAAATTTATTGCATTAAATGCTTACTTCAGAAGAATGGAAAGATAGCAAGTGAACAACCTAATAATACTTCACCTTAAAAAACTAGAAAAACAAGAGCAATCCAAACCCAAAGTTAGCAGATGGAAAGAAATCATTAAAATCAGAGCAGAACTTAATGAAATTGAAACCCAAAAAATGATACAAAATATCAATGAATCAGAAAGTTGGTTTTTTGAAAAGATAAATAAAATTGACAAACCATTAGCACAGCTAACTGAAAAAAGAAGAAAAGACCTAAATAACAAAAATTAAAAATGAAAATGTGATATTACAACTGATACCTCTGAAATACAAGGAATCATTAGAGACTGCTATAAACAACTTCATGCCAACAAATCTGAAAATCTGGAGGAAATAGATAAATTTCTGGACAGACACAAACTACCAAAACTGAGCCAAGAAGATGGAGAAAATCTGAACCGACCAATAACTATAAAAGAGATTTAAGCTGTTATCAGAAGGCTCCCAACAAAGACAAGCCGAGGACCAGATGAGTTCACTGCAGGATTTTACCAAACATTCAAAAAGGAATTGACACCAATTCTCTACAAGCTATTCCAAAAGATTGAAACAGAAGCAATTCTCCCAAACTCAGTCTATGAAGCAAACATCACCCCAATACCAAAACCAGGTAAAGATACAGCTAAAAAAGAAAACTACAGGCCAATATACTTGATGAATATAGATGCAAAAATCCTCAATAAAATACTAGCTAACAGAATACAGCAACACATACACAAAACAATACACCACGATCAAGTGGGATTCATCCCAGGGATGCAAGGTTGGTTCAACATAAACAATCAGTAAATGTGATACACCATATCAATAAAATCAAGCACAAGGTCCACATGATCATCTCTATAGATGCTGAAAATGCATTTGATAAAATTCAACACTCATTCATGACAAAGACCCTCTATAAGTTAGGTATAGAGGGAAAGTATCTCAACATAATCAAAGCCATATATGATAAACCCACTGCCAATATCATCCTGAATGGGGAAAAGCTGAAAGTTCCTCCTTTAAGAACAGGTACTAGACAAGGATGCCACTCTCACCACTCCTATTCAACATAGTGTTGGAAGTACTAGCCAGAGCAATCAGAGAAGAGAAGGAAATAAAGGGCATCCAGATTGGAAAAGATGAAGTCAAATTGTCCCTGTTTGCAGGTGACATGATCCTATATATCGAACAGCCTAAAGCCTCTCCAAAAAAACACTTGAAGTTGATAAATGATTTCAGCAAATTAGCAGGATACAAAATCAACTCTCAAAAATCAGTAGCATTTCTATTCTCCAATAGTGAACATGCAGAAAGAGAAATCAAGAAAGCTTGCCCATTTACAATAGCCACCAAAAAAATAAAATATTTAGGAATTGAGTTAACCAAGGATGTGGAAAATCTCCATAAAGAGAACTACAAACCACTGTTGAGAAAAATTAAAGAGGACACAAGAAGATGGAAAGATATCCCATGCTCTTGGATTGGAAGAATCAACAGTGTGAAAATGTCCATACTACCCAAAGTGATATAAAAATTCAATGCAATCCCCATCAAAATTCCAATGACGTTTTTCTCTGAAATGAAAAAAACTATCTAGACATTTACATGGAATAACAAATGACCATGCATAGCCAAAGCAATTCTGATCACAAAATTAAAGCTGGAGGCATAACACTACCCGACTTTAAACTATACTACAGAGCTATAATAACCAAAAAAACAGCATAGTACTGGCATAAAAGCAGACACACTGATCAATGGAATAGAATAGAGAATCCAGAAGTCAACCCACATACCTACAGCCATCTGATCTTTGACCAAGGCACCAAGCCTATACACTGGGGAAGAGACTGCCTCTTCAGCATATGGTGCTGGGATAACTGGATATCCATAGGCAAGAGAATGAAACTAGACCCATACCTCTCACCACATACTAAAATAAACTCAAAATGGATTAAAGAATTAAATATACACCCTGAAACAATAAAACTTCATAAAGAAAACATAGGAGAAACACTTCAGGAAGTAGAACTGGGCACAGACTTCATGAATACGACCCCAAAAGCACAGGCAACCAAAGGAAAAATAAATAAATGGGACTGTATCAAACTAAAAAGCTTCTACACAGGAA
The DNA here is from genome assembly GCF_027409185.1 of Cynocephalus volans. Lineage (NCBI taxonomy): Eukaryota > Metazoa > Chordata > Mammalia > Dermoptera > Cynocephalidae > Cynocephalus > Cynocephalus volans. The sequence continues at coordinate 31,274,800 of NC_084474.1, read as the reverse complement.
AAGGAACAATTAATAGAGTTAAAAGGCAACCAACAGAGTGGGAGAAAATATTTGCAAAATATACATCTGACAAAGGATTAATATCCAGAATATACAAGGAACTGAAACAACTTTGCAACAAATAAAAAACAAGTAACCCAATTAAAAAATGGGCAAAAGAGCTAAATAGGCATTTCTCAAAGGAAGATATATGAATGGCCAACAGACATATGAAAAAATGCTCAACATCACTCAGCATTTGGGAAATGCAAATCAAAACCACACTGAGATACCATCTCACCCCAGTTAGGGTATGATATCCAAAGACTGTGAATGATAAATGCTGGCGAGGTTGTGGAGAAAAAGGAACTCTCATACATTGTTGGTGGGACTGCAAAATGGTGCAGCCTCTATGGAAAATGGTATGGAGGTTCCTCAAACAATTGCAGATAGATCTACCATATGACCCAGCTATCCCACTGCTGGGAATATACCCAGAGGAATGGAAATCATTAATTCGAAGGTATACATGTTCTCCAGTGTTCATTGCAGCACTATTTACAATAGCTAAGAGTTGGAACCAGCCCAAATGTCCATCATCAGATGAGTGGATAGGGAAAATGTGGTATATCTACACAATGAATTTCTACTCTGCTATAATAAAACATGAAATACTGCCATTTGCAAGAACATGGATGGACCTAGAGATAATTATATTAAGTGAAACAAGTCAGGCACAGAAAGAGAAATATCACATGTTCTCACTTATTTGTGGGAACTAAAAATAAATAAATAAATACACAAATAAACTGGGGTTGGGGGGATGGAAGAAGACACAACAATTACAATTCCTCGAATTTGATACGACAAGCAAACAGATATGAGGTTGTTGGGAGTAAAACACCACCACTTTGGCTGGTGTTTTACTGCCTCGGGCACCTGTCCTGCACAGCCCTGTTTTTCCAGACCTGCAGCTTCCAAGGACCGTATGGCCAGTTGCCTAGCTTATAGACCTGCGTGAAGGGGTCTGGTGACCAATTCTGGCATGGAGGGGTCTGGTGACAAAGGCTGGCACGTGAAGGGTTTGTGAACCAGTCTGTGAATGGGCTTGAGGGGTCTGGGAGTTCCAGACCCAGCTCTAGCTCAACCATCGTGCCAGTTGGTACAGGATTACTGGCAGGGAAAAGAGCCGTGACAACGAGCGTGGTTGCCTCGCTTTACAATTGGAGTCACGAACAGGATTAAGAGCTAGACAATTGGCGCTGTGAACAGGATTCGAGACATTAGCCTCGCAGTATCCCTGTCGTAGCCAGACTCTCTCTTTCTCTCTCTGTCTCTCTCTCTGTCTCTCTGTCTCTCCCCGCCGCACACACACCCTGGTTGAACATGAGTGCCCCAAACAGCTCCCCCTTTCCTGTTGGCCATCTGAGGCATTGAGGCATGTTTCCCTCTTCTCTCTGGGATCTGTAAACAATAAAACGGCTCCTAATATTTCATGTACTTTGTTGTGTGTCCTCATCTGTGTCTCACTTGACTGACACACTCGAACCTCACTCTCCTGCTCAGAGCTCTCCTAGAGAGTAGCTATCTTAATTGGAATAGACTGTACATAAGTCAAACAAGAGCTACCAGGGTTTCTGCCAGTATAAATGCTTCTTTTGAGAGAATCACCTGATCACAGGTCAGACATTTAGGTACTAGGCCACATGCCAGGATCAAGAAGTATCCCATGAAAAGCACACTGTAAAAATCCCTGATACCTCTCCTGGAGCCCTGTCAGGGTAGGACTAGGATTTACAGCCACTCTCCAGAGAGAGACCTCAAGACCAAGTCAGAGGAAAATTCGACACCAGTGGTATTTTGCAAGTTAACCTATTACTGACCTAACTTCCCTCATTGCCTTCTGGCTTAGGTGGAAGGTCCCAGGCCTTCAGTGTTAGCTTAAATGTTAAGTGACCCAATCCGAGAGGACAGGATTTAAACACTGAAAGAGCAGTTGATATTATAGGATAACACAGCAGAGGATACCAAACCCAAAAATATATGTTGAGGCCCACAAGGTGCCGGGAACTGTTCTAGGTCATGGGGTGCTCCTTCTGTGCCATCTCCTCAGCCAAGACAGTGGGAGGCAGAGGCAGCCTGGACTCTTCTCGACTGTTCTTCAAGACGAGTCTTTACAACTAGGAGGAGTAGTAGATACAATAAATACTGCAGTTAAAAATAAACCCAAACAATCAGTGCACACAACATAGACTTCTGCCAGTTAGATATTCCTGAATGGATCTAAGCCAAAATTTGGGGAACATCGAACAGTAAAACACCCAAAGAGCATGAGAGCATTAGGGATTGCCAGGCAACAGGACATCTCAATGTCTCATAATATCTTTATCTTAACTCATCTCAACTCACCTTCCAGACATCTGCAGTCCATTCTTCTATCACATTGTCCTGACAGTGGTGTCAAATCTATGTGTATGAAAGGCAAGGTATACAGAAAGATAACATTTCCCGCATATTATGGAGAAGATCACTGCAACGATCTATATTGGAAATACATCCCTGACTCTCTTATTCTTCCACATCACCCAAAGGGGCTATTTTTTGTGTTACTATGAGCTGAGACTTCAGTAAGCTCCACAGAAAAGTCCCTGCTATACTGGTAGGTGCAAAAGGACAAAATGTGAAGACAAGAGTATTATCTGTAATACGTGGAAAGTCTCATGTACTCCTCAGAAAGTGTGTGCCAACACTGAGACCAATACCAAATGAGAAAGAGAGAATGGAATAATTAAAACAATACTCCACTTGGTGCCTGAGCGAAGCCTCAGCATCATGTTTAAACTCAGAAACAGAACAAATCATTTAGGCACTGAAACACTTTTTCAATCACAGCTTCAATAAAGTAAATGGCTCCTTAAAGAACCCAAAGAGCTAATGGCACTTTAGATACTAGAAGCTGTCCAGTTTTCCATTCAATGTGGTGGAGAGCGTGCAGAGAGGGGGGCTGGTTATATTAAGATCAGGTGAGCCCATAGGCATATCTGCAGGAGGAAGTTAAGAGGGTGTCCTTTGTTTTTTTTATGTCATCAAATACTTAATGGACTAATATGCTGAATGAAGAGATGTGTTATATTTAGGTAAAGAGAACATAAGCTTTCTCTCCCCCACTCCCAAGTTCCCTCTAAGCCAGAAGCTGGTTTTTTACCTTTTGAAAAATTATTGTGTACAAGCAGGCACTGAGACCTCTGCTCAAGAACCAGCCAAACTGCTGGCTGTGGTTAGTAAAAATGCTTATTTGTTCTGGGAAGCAAAACCAGTGGGAGAAAAAAGGCAACTTTTGAGCAAAATACTAAAAAGAAACAGATCTGAGGAATCTGGTGAAATTGAAACTTTTAATCCAAAGAAGATAATAATGACTGAATGGAAAATAATCTTCATACCCTCATATTTTGATTTCAAACATTGGAAATTCTTTTATGGTCTAGAATCGTTGCCATCACAGTGGATAATTGTGCTTGATCGGCAATAGTTTATTGGAGATATTTTTTATTTTAACCTCAGGTTAACTGATGGCAGCAAAAGAATTAGTTGGAGAAATTGCTTTAAAGATAACTATTTCGAGTGAAAGCCCATCAGCTAATACCTGACTCCTTTGTCTTCAAATGTAAGAATGATCACATTAGAAGTCAAGGAAGGGAACTATACATAGGCATAGCTGGTTTCTAAACTTAGAGGATGAACTTGGCTCTAGAGGATCTCTTCCAGGTGCCAACATGACCTTACTAATGAACAGGTTTGCTTACATTTCAGGGGAAATATCAGTGCCGACATTTGTCCATTCTTAGTCCACGTCCAAAAGTGCCATGTTGTTTCTTATCTGGCAAATATAGGTGAAAAAAGAAGATACTGAGAATTAGAACTGGATACTCTCCTCTACTTGTTGCTCATACTGAGAAAGATGTTTATTGTCTTTCTAGTTTAATAGGTTATTCTTCCCCCAGGAAGTTAAAGTATCTTGGTTACATTTTTTTAGCAGAACTTTTTATTTGTTTCTAAAGTCCTGTAAGTCCTCCATGGAAAGTTTTGGATTTTTTTTTTTTTTTTTTTTTTTTTTGTCCATGTGAGAACCTTCAGTGTAAATGTAATGAAGAATTACCCACTTTTTTTTCCAGTCAATTGTTTTATAACATAAAATGATAGCAATAAAAGTATCTTCTATTCTCTCTTTACATTGTCTCCCAAATCATTTGTTCTGTCAAAGTGTATGTTTTGAATAATTTATCAATATTAAATGTAGTGTCTCTAAGGCAACCCTCAAATTCAGCTCCTTTCTCTAAGAAACTGCGAACCTTAGATAACCAGTAGGAAAATTCTATCTCATGATAAAATGAAGACAAAATGTATTCTAGAGAAAAGTTTAACCTATTTGGCAAAGCAGGAGTTACCATAAACTTGTGGTGGTTGTTGTTTTATAAAGCTAATAAATTATATTGTACATCTCTAAGTACTAGAAAAAAGGATCTTAAGTGCAGTCACCAAAAAGAAAAGTGTTTAGGTGATGGATATGCTATCTACCCTGAGTGAATCATTGTACAATGTATGCATGTATTGAAACGATACACTGTGTCCCACAAAAATGTGCAATTAAAAGTAAAATAATAAAATAATAAAATAAATGTTACCTTGCATATTCTTGGACTTCTATTTAATGTTCCACTCTCAGTCTATGCTTTGCCCAACTCCAGAGATCTGATTAGTCTTTGGAAATAACAAGATAGCATTTATCCAAAAATCTATACCCACCCAAATTTCATTGCATTGTACTTAAATCACATGTTATTTCTATTTTTATATTCATATTGGAATCCTGTTGGTTTCAGCATCTAGAATTGTGGATTAAAAAATGATTCCTACTTTTATGACATTTTAGAAACAAAAAAAGTATTTAAAACAACTAAAATGAGGTTGTTTATTATATTATATATGTCAGGTGCTAGAGGTTCTTTAGCTGTACTTAAGAGTGAATCTACTTTCATTATCATATTAAAAATACATATTGGAATTTTTTCTCAACCATCTACCCTTGAAAGCTAAAATTATCAAAACAAATACTCTTAAACTTGATGGGGTGTGAGAAATCTCTGTTTGAGAAGATTGTTAGAAATTTGATGAGATCTATAAAAGTGAAAAGTTTAAATAGCAGAATTACCTACCAGTATTTCAATGGAGAATGTGGGAAACCTCTAGTAGTTTAATAAATGTTTTACAAAATAAAAATTGCACAAATAAAATATTTATTTTTATTTAGAAGAAAATCAAACGGTAAAAAATGTCTTATTTTGCAATTATATGAGTACTTCAGAAATTAAATTATCTGGACAAAACTTCTATCTTCACAGAAGGATCAAAAACATTAACACAAAAGTGTTTGATGATTTAGTGTCAAATGATAAATCCAAAGTCTAGATCATTTCTCCTGATGTAATTGTGGGTAAACATAGAAACTTATGGAGAATCCATCTAAGACATGGTTCCTTGCTTTCCTTTACTCCAATTACTTTCACCTCTACAAACACTTGAGTGTTGTTACCTATAATAACAATACTGTTATAATAAATAATAATAATAATAATAATAACAACATAATAATAACAGCATTGTTATTATTATTTACAACTATTCAGTATTTAACCAGGGGCAATACCATTATTATATATTTATCAAATATTTATTAACTCACTAGTCATTGTATCAAGAAATCTACAGTTAGCTCAGTAGGTTAGTGCACAGTGTCATAACACCAAGGTTAAGGGTTTAGATCCCTATACCAGCCAGCCACCAAAAAAAAAAAAAAAAAAAAAGGGAAAGAAAGAAAGAAAAGAGAAAAAGGAAATCTAAATATAAAATTGAGTAGTAGTTGAGAACACAGTCTAGAGTTAATTTTCATGGGTTCAAATCCTGGCTTACTTATGAGCTGAGGGACCCCATTCTTATGCAACTATTCATTCAAACTCTATTCAGATTTGAAGTTAGTGCAAAGATGCAACCTTGCTTCTAGCAGTGTGGTAAAGTAAATACCTTGAAAAACCCTCATATTTAAAATTATTGAAAGTCTGCATAAAATATTTATTTACTTTAATGCGTCATTGGGCTGACACAAAGTGAAGGAATCTGAAAAACTGTATAATAAATTGGGTAGCAGGTAGGTGTCTTACAGGAGACTCCTCATAAAGTTGGACCTCATCAGTGTAAGAGAAGATGAGAAATAAACCCACCACACAGAAAGGGACGGTGGGAATACCTAGCTGACTCGATCCTGGCTAGAGGGCAAGAAAATAGAATCTTCCTTAAGAATTTGTAATCATAAGCTAGCCCTTACATGACAAATTTTTCCAGTCCAAATCCACTCTGTCTTTGTAGCCTGAAAAATCTGAACCCAGGAACTTAATTTAAAGCATTTTCAGTTTGGTAGTGTCCTAAAGGAGCTAACCAAAGCCAAGGAAGCTCCCCTTAGAGGAACTGGGCTCCAACCCAAGCCTTAAATAATCTACAGATAAAGTTTCTGGTGTGTATGTGAGGTTTGTGTGTAGGACAGGAAAGGCTTTATGTAAAAAACCACAACAAAAACAAACTAGCAAGTATTAAGACGTTGAAGTTAGAAAATATAGAGTATAAAGTAACTACATTTAATTTATTCAAGAAAGAAGAGAAGCCTGTAAATATATAAATGGAATAAGGTCCTATAAATAATGACCAAGCTGTTATGAGTGAAAATCATTTCTATCTTTGAAAATAAAAATTCAAATGTTTTATCATTTTTTAGAATTATGTCTTTTTCTTATTGATTTGTTGAATAATTCTGGATATAAATATTTTTCTAGAAGTGCACTATGAACTGTTTCTCCCAGTTCATGCTTCACCTTTTTATTTTCTTGATGCCCTCTTCTGATGAGTAGAGGACTTAATTTAAATGAAGTCCATTTGTTAATCTATTCCTTATTGTGTACAGTTTAAGAAATGTTTGTCTACCCCAAGTTATCAATGTATACGCCTGGGTTTTCTTCTAAAAGCTTGATTGTTTAATTTTAGCATACATGTTTTTTAATCTATCTCAAATTAATTTTTGTGTATCATGTGAGGTAGGGCTCAATATTGCTAGTTTGCCTGTTTGTTTGTAAATAGATACTCAAATGACAAGAAAATGGTTATAGAAAATATCAATCTCTCCCTAATTAATCACAGTGGTAACTATGTTATACATCAGGAAACACTTGTGTGTGTGTGTGTGTGTGTGTGTGTGTTTTATCCTATTCATTTGAATTTGTCTATCATTATGACAATACTATACTGACTCAAATACCCTAGTAGTAAAATTAGTCCTGAGATCTGGTAAATGTACTTCCTCTGCTTTTGTTCTTCCATTTCAAGATTTTCTAGGCTCTTGTAGGTTCTTTATATTTTCATATACATTTTAGATTCAAGTAATCAATTCTCACAAAATAAAAACATACTTGAACTTTAATAGGGCTGTATTGAATTTATAGATCAATTTGGAAAATACTGGTATCTTAAAAATGTTAGGTTTTCCAATACATGAAAAAGATTTACACATTTCAAATTATAAGCTTTTTAAATTTCAGTATTTTTCAAAAATATTTTTTAGAGTAAGACACATATTTTATTAAATGTATAACTGGGTATTTGATATTTTGATACTATTGTACATAAATTTTCAAAATGTAATGTTTAGTTTTCATAGCTAATAAGAAAAAATTCAAACTGGCATTTATATATCCAGTGACCTTGTAAAACTTACTTATTAGTTTTAATTATTAGTATATTCTTTCAGATTTCCTATGTATACAATCATGTCTTACATTCATAATAATAAATTTTAATTTTTCTTTTCCTTTCTTTATATCTTTTTTTTTCCTTGCCATATTACACTGGCTAAGACTCAAATATAATGTTGAGTAAAAGTGATGATAGTGTTAATTTCTGTTTTGTTCTTGACCTTGTTGAAAACTGTTCAATATTTAATCAAATTTGCTGTGATGGTAGCTGTAAGACATTTGTCAATAGTTTTTATGAGACTAAGGAGCTTCCTTTTATTTCCAGAACAATGAGGGGTGTTTTTTTGTTTGTTTGTTTGTCTTATTATAGTATGCTGAATTTTATCAAATGATTTTTTGCTTCTATTGAGATAATATATAAATTTTCTTCTTTATTATGATAATTATGATAATTATTTTGATTGATTTCTGAATTGTATTCAACTTTAAATTGCTGGAATAATTACCTCCTGGTCATACTATGCATAATAAACTATCCTTTATATATATATTACTGGATTCTATTTGAATTTTTTATTTAGGATTTTAGTGTCTTGTTTATTGAGAAGTATTAGCCTGCAATTTTCTTTCTTGCAATATCCTTCTCATATTGAGGTACCAAGGTTATGTTTGCCACATAAAATAAATTGGAAAGTGACCCTCATTTTACTGTTTTTTGAAAGTCTGGAATTTTAACATTATTTCTTCCTCAAATGTTAGTTAGAGATTTAGTTCAATTAATACATATGTGGCTTATTAAGCTTTTCCATTTTTTCCTGTTCTAGTTTTGTTGAATTTTTCTATTAATTTGTCCATTTAAGTAGAATTTTTCAATGCATTGAATTGAAATGAACCATTTATAATGTATTTCATTATCTTTTAACATTTGCAAGATCTATAGTGCATTCTTGTTTTTTATTTTTGATATACCTTGTTAAGGGTGTGTCACTTTTATTAGTTTTTCCAATGAAACATCTTTTTGATTGATCTGTATTTTCTAACTTACACCTGGTTTCCTTCATTGATCTCTGCTCTTAGATATATATACATATTTTCCTTCTGCAATCTTTGGGTTTTCTTTGCTATTTTTTATTCAGCATTTTATGATGAAAGCTTAAATAATTTTTAATCTTTCTTTTCTAGTATATATGTTTAAAGCTTGACATTTATGTCTGAGCACTGCTTTAGTTGGATCACCCAAGTGTTCGTCATTGTTTACATTTTATTATTCAGTTAAAAATATTTTATAATTTCTATGTGATTTTATTTCTGACCAATTGATGTACTGCTTAATTTTCAAACACTTAGTATTCTTCTGTTTATATTCATCTTATTTTCTCCAGTTTAATTCTGTTCTGATTAAAGAACATATTCTGTGTAATTTTAGTCTTTTGAAATTTGTTTAGTCTTGCCTTCTCACTTATTATATGGTCCACTTTTGTAAATGTCCCATTGACCCACATACAGAACATTATTATACAGTTCTTGGTTGAAGTTTTCTATACGTATCAAATAAGTTATATTTGTTGATCAGATCTTCTATGACCCTGTCGTTTTTTAGTTTTGTCTGCTGATTTTATCAGTTACTAAGACATGCGTTAGAACCCCCTGATAATTGTTCAATTTTCTGTTTTTTTCTTTTAGTTTTGTCATATCTTAACATGAAGCTATGTTACTGGGTGCATAAAACTTTACAATTTTAATGTCTTCCTGTGGAATCAGAATAAAATGTTTCTTTAATGTAGTTACTGATATAATTGAATTTTAATCTACAATCTAGTCATTTGTTTTCTATTTGTCCCATTGTCTTTGTCTCTTAATTCTTCCTTTCTTGAGTATTTAATTCTTCCTTTCTTGATTATTTAATTCTTCCTTTCTTGATTATTTTGTTTAATTGATTTTTCCCCATTTTTCTGTTCTATTAGGTTTTTATTTGTACTTTTTTATTATCCGTTCAATAATTGCTCTAGAGATTATAGTAATACTTAAATTAATACATCTATCATTTCCTCATTGATGCAAAATCTTAACACAATTTAAATCTATTTTTCTTTCCCATTTGCATTATTGTTCTCATATATATTATTGCACATACATTATAAAGTTCACAAGACATCATTATTATTGTAATTTTAAACAGTTGATATTCACTTATAGTCACTCCATATTCACCTTCCTGGTACGCTATATTTCTTCCTGTAGCTTTATTTCTTCATCTAAGATCACCTTCCTTGTGTCTGGAGAACTCCCATTAGTGTATACAGGCAATAATCCTCTCAACTTATTTTCTTTTAATCTGCAAATATAAGGTACTACAAAAAGTCCATGGAAAAGTAGAATTGAAAGCTCATATGAATTTTTCCATGAATTTTTTGAAGTACCCTCTTATATTCATTTCATCTTCATCTTTTAAGAATGATTTCTACAGGCTTGGAATTCTAGTTTAGAGATTTTCTTCTTTTAATACATTAAGGACATTATTTATTTGCATGTCATCTTCCAAAGTTTCTATTGAAAAACCACGCATTAGTCTTGTTGCTCCATTAATGACAATGAGCCTTTGTTTCAGCTGATTTAAGATTTATTTTTGATTTTTAGCAATTTCACTATGAGGTGCTCAGGTGCAGTTTTTTAAAATATATATGCTATGATTGGGGTTGTAGAGCTTTTTAAATATGTTTGCAAATGTCTTACATCACTTTGGATTTGGTTTTGATATCATCTCCTTCAGAAAGCCTGTTAAGAGCCCACACCCATCCACAAACCTCAGGTCTTCCTTAAGATGTACTAGATACTTTCTTGGAAGACTATGTTATAGAACATTTCATATCTTTTCCGCTGGTGAAAAAATAATTTTTATTATACTAAGTTGAGGTCATTATATTTTTTTATTTGGTTAGTTTTTGTTTGTGTATTCTACTTTAAACAAACAAACAAACAAAAAACAACTAAGAAATCGAATACGTGCTTTAAAATGCCCTGAATAATATTTACCTACTGGAGCTCGTTAAGAATTAATTACTTAAACTATAAAGTTGTATTTTACTAAAAAATATTTACTTAACAAGGAGATCAGCTCTTATATTGTAATTGGTTTCTAATTTTGCATTAAATAGAAGTTACCTATTATTAATTCACCTTTGAAAATACTTTTAATTAAACATAAATAGAGCACTTACTAATTATTTTTAAAATTCATGACCTTGTATCAGTTTTTCACACTCTTAGTAAGTATTTCTCTTCAGCTTTATCCTCAAATATCTTCCAAAAATCACTATGCACTTGCCTGTTTATCTGAAGAATGAATTGTGTTACTTTGTCAAAGGATGGAAATGTTAAAATCATTCACATATTCTCTGTTATTCTCTGATTATTACTTCTATATTTAACATAAGTAATGGAAAAGACATTAAATGAAATATTCCTGTGATATAAGTCTTCTAAGTTTCTGCAAGTTTTCAACAGAACTGTGCAACTAGATAGTTACAAGAGTGGCATCTGTTGGTCACCTGTGTATCTGCGGGTACATGACTATGGCAGAACTGATGTGGCATCTTGACCACAGTCCTGCACAAAAGCAACAACTCTTTTAATAGTGAATGACTTCTGTGCTAATACTCTGTGATATAAAGATGACTCAAGCACAGACCCTGCAGTATACCAAAAATATTTTTGACTGTTTATAAATATTCAATACGAAAAGCTAGAAGGTAAATGCAATAATAGAGATACAGTTCCAATCTATTGGTGCTTAAAGGAAAGAGAGCATGCTTAAACATGAGAAACAAAGATCCACAAAGGTGGTAAAATTAAATCCATGAAGGATTTGTTCCATGGAGGACACACACACACACACACACACACACACACACACACACACTCACATGCAAACACACTCAGACAATGTGAGCCATGTGAGACTCAACAGAGATGTTGGGAAGTGTAAGATAGGGTATAAGTGAAATCAGGTAGTTCAGATCATGTTTAGAAAAAATGTGAGAAGCATAGCAAGAATAAACTATACATATAAACTCTGGCCCCAGCTTAGGGGAGGTTAAATGTAAGGAAAGATTGTTTGCATTTATGCTATAGGTGGCAAGCATCAAAGAAGAGTGTTTAAACAGGAGAGTGGCATGCCAGGGTTGGCCTCGGAAAGATGGATTTCTTACTTGAACCACTCAGAAGTCCCAGAGATAATAGGGTCGACTACGAAAGTAAAGAATTGCAAGAGGAATTTTAAGAAAAATAGAATGAGTACTGCCTTGATTACAACAGAAAGACTGAAGAAAATAAGAAATGCTAGCTATTTTCAATAAATAGATCACAGATGTCCAAGGCACAGTTTCATCTGATGAAGAACAGACATCATTCATGCACTTGCTCAAATTTCATCTCAACAGTGAGGATCGTCTTGACCACTACCCTCTGAAGTACCCATGGTCCCTCATCTTCTGTCTCCTTCACCTGCTTTATTTTTCTTCATAGCAATGATTGCTACTGTGCATTTTACCATATATTTATTTAGTGGTTTCTTTATCTCTACTCTGCACTACTACAACACAAGTTTCTGGGGGGTATCAACTTTGTCTGATTTTTATTTTGAATAGTACTTGACATGTGAAATGTGCTCAATAAATATTTGTGGAATAAATTATTTAATTGAAAGATGCCAGGGATTAGTGGGTAATCAGGATCTGAAGTTAGTGACTATAGATGGCACATTCATGAATTTCAGCAGTGAGGGTGAAACAATAAATAAAACCGAGACACTTTTTTTTTTTTGGTGCTGTTCTGGGCTTGGAAGAAGAGTGGAAATATCAGAAAAAGAAAGGATGATTGATCCTGATGAAGCAAGATCTTAATGAAGGTAGCCTTGCATCTCTATAGTCTATTTTCAACATAATGAAAATAGTGAACAGAGCAAACTTTGAGTAATGTGTCGATCGTGGCACTTTTCTGTTCAAACTTCTCAATGACTATATTAGTTCACTTTCTGTTGCTTATAACAGAACACCTAAAACTGGATAATTTCTAAGAAAATGAAACTTATTTCTTACAGTTTTTGAGGCTGGAAAGTCCAAGGTTGAGGGGGCACATCTGATAAGAGCCTTCTTCTTAGTGGGGACTCTCTGCAGAGTCCTCTGGGGACAAAATGTATCACATGAGGGAGGCTGAGCAACAGCCTATTAATGTGCTCATTTGCTCTCCTTGTAAAGCCACTCATGATCTTCATGATAACCCATGAATCCATTAACCCATCAATTCATTCATGAAGATACCGTCCTCATGATCCAATCACCTCTTAAAGGCCTTTCCTTTCAAATTCCATATTGGGGATTAAGTTCTAACATGAGCTTTGGAAAGGACAAATATACAAACCATAGCAATGTCTTTCTGTCTCACTTAGAATAAAGTCTAAGTTCTTACAATGGTCTTCCTCACATGACCCGGTCCTTTGTGACCTCCCTGACATCATTTCTTTTTTTTTTTTTTAATTTAATTTTTTTTTAAATTTTATTTTGTCGATATACATTGTGGCTGATTATTGCTCCCCATCACCAAAACCTCCCTCCCTTCTCCCTCCCCCCCTCCTCCCCAACAATGTCCTTTCTGTTTGCTCCTGACATCATTTCTAACACTGTTTTCTTCTCTCCCTCTGCTGCAAACATGGTCATGCCTCAAGGCCTTTGCCTCCCCCCACTTCCTCTGCCTGGAAACTTCTGCCTCAGAGGTCTACATGGTATATGCCTCGGTAGAGACTCCACATAGCTATCTCCATCAAATCTTTCATATCTTTGCTTAAATGTTATCTTTTTGAGGCTTTTTCTGACTCCTTATGTATAATTAAGTAACCTCCCTCCCTGCCCTTTCTATGCCTCATCTCACCTTATTTTTTCTCCATTCCATGTCTTACTTTGTAATTGTCTATTGTTGATCCCTTGACTCATACCCCCAACCATGAAGGCATCGAATTTTTATCTGGTTTATTCACAGCATGGTTCCAAAACCTGAGAATAGAGTCTGACATATTCAGAACTCAAATATCATTAAAAAAAAATGAGCAACTATGTGCACAATTACAGTGAACTACAAGAATGAGCAGCCCACAGAGGAGTTTAATGCATCAATCAGTCTAACTTGGTTTTGGTTGTTTACTCACGAGTGTCTCTATCAACATTCCTTGATCAGTAATATTAAAGCACCCCTCTTCCTTCAGGAGGACATTTTAAAATGTGTACAGGTAATTTTGTTTGTTACCATACGATAGAACCTATGAGCATTGGAGTCTGTGGAATCAGGGATAATAAATGCTTTTCAAGGCATTGAACAGCCTCAAGATAAAATATTTTCACACCCGAAATGTCTATATCAGTCTATATCACCTCTGTTGAGAAATGCTACTCATAAATAATTCTTATCTATAAAGATAACACAGAAGGGTCTCCTATTACTGTTATGAGTCTGTTAACAAACAGGAAAAATATTTAAAATACGTGGACATTACATTCTACTTCAAGGAGAACATGGCTTACCTGAAAAGTTATTAATAGAACTACAGCTTTATATAATTGTTTCATCATATAATACGGCTTACCGTTTTATTTTCTGTCTCTGAAAAGGTGTTTCACATACTTAAACTTATGTTCCTACCTCAAATTGCTTTAATAGCTTAAGTTTATGAATTCAGTTTGAAATAAAATTCTCAGTCCTCTGTGTAGGAGAACTTGAACTAAGTGCAATGTGGGAAAAAACCCAGGTTTTAAAGGTGCCAGTTAATTCTGTCATTTCTAAGTTGCCCTGTTTGATTCACATTGGAATTGCTGAGCAACGTGGCCTTTGTCATACTTCTTTTCAGTTATTCTTTCTCTTCCTCTGTGGCCTGCTCTCACTTTTAAATATAGGTAGTGTAGGAAAAAGCTGAAGAACTTGGTGCTCTTCTCCCAGAACTTGCATTCTTTGCCTAATTCTTTCCCATACAAAGATGAAATCAAGGATTACAAAAATGTCTCTCTGGGCAAACTGTGTCATGACTTGACCATTCACACTATATGAACCTATTCTCCCAAATATATTGATTTAATTCTGATTCCAGCTACAGATGAAAAAGAAACAAACAAAAAAACTTAGATGAAAGATAGCAATTTTCTGGAAAAACAGGCTTGGTTTACTGCTTCTATGGCAAATTAACTCTGTCAGCACAAATCTCTGAGGATATAGATTCCATAGATCCCTAGTTATCTTTCAGAACATCATGAAAAAATAATAGTGATAAACAATGATTTCTATTGACTTTTTACCAGAAACTGTGCTAAGTGCTTTCTACACACTACTTCTTTTAATCCTTACAGTTCCATTCATTCATTGGTACAGCAAACAAATATTTACTGGGCACCTGCAAGGTCCTAAGTACATTTCTAGACTCTAGGAATATAGCAGTCAACAAGGTAAAATATCTGTCCACATGAAGCTTGCATTCTAGTGGGAGAGACAGCCATTAAATCAATACACGTAATGCAATTTAACAACATGCATGACACATCTTAGCACAATTATCATAGTGTTAGTGCTATGGAGGCAATAATACTAAGGCAAATTAAGAGAATGATGGAAGTACAAGAGGGCTATTTTAGATCTGAAGGTCAGAAAAGTGTCAACTAGAAGGGACCAGAAAGAAGTAACAAAAAAGCCACATGACCATCTGGGAGGAGAGTGTTACAATAAGAGGGAAGAACCAGTAAAAAAGCCCTAAGGTAGGGATGAACTTGCTAGAAAGCGAGCAAGCAAGGTCGGGGCAGAGTGAGCAGAAGGATGTTGAAGAAGAGGCAGGAGCCAGCCCAGTAGAGATTGAGTAAGGAATGAAAGGTGTCACGTGTTATTAAGAGTGCATGGAATGTTGTTGGAAGGTTTTGCACAGGAAAGCCATTGGATGGGCTTTACTTTTAAAAAGTTCAATCCGGATGCTCTGTGGGTTGGACTGGCGAAGAGTTAGGAAGCCTTCCCAGCATTTAAGTCTGTGGCCTCCAAACTTTTTGGTTTTGCATCTGATTTATGAAAAGCTTTGAATATTGCACCCCCACTATATAGGATATAAATAATAGCATATACTATTGTATACCAGACTTTTTTAATTTTTTAAACAAAATTCACATTTTATTTAGATTGAAATAAATTATACAAAATTTATTTTCCTCACCAAAAATAACAGCAATATTTTCTGTATTCTGTAGCTAGATAAACCACAAACCACTTATTTTTGTAGGCTTTTCAGGTTTTGCTTATAAATCAAGACAAGGCAATAGATAGGGTCATGGAAAAAGACAAAGGAAAACAGACAAGTCAGTTGTCAGTATCCATGGCCTCCAATTCTGTCCTGAACATGAAACAAGTGTTCAACATGTACCTGCTAAGAAGCATATGAAGACGCAGGATCAACAAAGAAATGAAAGCAGCAACACCACATGAGGAGCAACGGCAGTTCTTTCATTCCAATAGTAACCATAACTTCTTCTTCTAAGTTTATTTGATAAAGACAAAATCTACACTGACATCCTTATTTGGCAAGTTCCCAAGCTTCTCCTTCTGTTAATTTCCTTAATAGTCCACTACAGAATTTCAACAACATACGTAAAACTCCCACTAGTCAAAGGTCCATTGTGGGCTTCGTTGTAACATTTTATCAAATGTATTCTTCCCTCCCACACCTCCTCAAAATTTATTTCTTCAAAGAATTGATAATTCTATGCCTGATAAATGGATCCACAGTGATAATAAAAGTTACTTCTAAAATGACAACTAAAATGGTTACAGAGTGCCACTAGCAGAGATCACGCAGAAGTGAAATGTGGCACTTTCAATGCTATCTTCTGGAAGAACAGATAGGTCTCCAAAGCATAAGAGCTCAAACAGGGGACCATTTAAATAGGTAGATTATCAATAAGTAATGTATTCAATAGGAGGCCCACAGGCAAAGATATTCAGTGATTAAGTGGCCTACACACACCTTAAAGATTTTCTTTCAAATATCAAATGTAAGAGAAAGCCTGTTTTAAAAAGTCTCTTAGATATTGTCAATAGTTTCTGAATTCTCCGTAGAAAGCTCTGACTTAGTTGTACAGAGTTTGATAGATGTGTCCACCAAGCGATCCAGCTCTCAGAGATCTCCAGCATCTGTTTCTGCTGTTCTGGAATAGAAGGACGCGTTAACTGCTGTTGTGTCAAAGCGCTTTCTCGGGACCTCTTGCTGGAAGGCATCAGCACTCCAGCAGTGCCTGAAAGTTACAAGGAGTAAAGAGACCTGGAGTTTCATCAGCCTCATGTCCATCCAGAGGTACGTTTTGTTTTCCCATAAGAATCAAAATTTCCAGCAGAGATTTTAAGTATTCTTTGTTTTCCTTCTTTTCAAGGGGTAGAGGTAAGATGTCTTCATCCTGTTCTTTCCCTGCTTCTGCCCTGGGGTTCTGAGCATTGCTGTTGTTGGTTTCTTTATGTTTTTGTTTCTGTTCAGAAGTTTCCTCAATTTTTGTTTGTTTGTTTCACTGTCCTGATTTCATCCTCACTCAATTCTTCTATTTGTTTTCTGTGTCTACCACGTGGATTGTTAAAATGACTGGTAAAATCAAATATTGTTGGTACTGCATTATCACGAACTAGTTCTACACATCACAGAGGTCTCAAAGTGTTTGGCACATAATTGATAATGTTTATTGAGTTGATCAGATGTTTTATCTCATAAGTCTGCTCTCCTACAGTTCTCCACCCACTTCTGGATCCTGCGGGAACCCGAAGAAGGCCACGTCCGACTTAGTGCCTTCCCACGTGCAGCTGGGAGCAGTGCAGAAGTTGGGCATTCTCGCTGGCCCAGCCCTCCCCTCCCCAGCTCCTCAGGGCAGCCAGCCCACCCGCCCGGGGGGAGGGGCTATATATATTATACTTTCAACATTTGATCCCATAGGTCCCATGGACTATATTGCAAACATTATGAATACAAATAGAAAAATATTTAGAATAAAAATTTTAAAAACCTTTTAAAATATTTTGGTACCAGTGTTACAAAATACTCTGTTTCCACCAAAATATTTATTTATTTTTTTAATTTATAAAGAACAGAGATTTATTTCTTAGAGCTCTGGAGGGGGAAGTCCAAGATCGAGGGGTCCACTTCTGTATCACCTCATGGCAGAAGGTAGAAGGGAGAGAGAAGGCACAAGAGAAAAACGGTCCAAACTCATCCTTTTATCAGGAATCCACTTCTGTGATAACTAACCCACTCCACAATAACTGCTTAATCCATTCATAAGAGCAGAACCCTCATGACCTAATCACCTCTTTAAGGTACCACCTCCCAACACTATTGCATTGGGGTTTCCAACGGATGAGCTTTGGGAGACACATCCAAACCATAGCAAACCCCTGCTGGTGGTCTGAGTTATTGTATATTTATAGTTATTACTGGAAAATAATTATATGTTATGCTTCAATACACACATATATTTGTGGAGTAATTTTCTTTTTTTTTTAAGTTTATTTATTTGTTAATATATATATTTTTTGGATTCTATGATATTGTTGTGGAACAGCTGTGGGCAGGAAGAGAGGAGAAGGGAGAAGGAAATAGGGTGGGAGCAGGAGGAAGGAGGAGGGGTGGGGCTGAGGCCTGTGGCACCCCCTCATCCCTGCAGGGGAGACCAGGGGGCTTCCAGTGGTAGCTTGGTCATTGCTGGTCTGGGTGCAGATGTCAGGGGGGTGTGGCTGAAGCCCTTGCCCCCTGCCACCCCAGCTCAGGAGCCCAGGGTGCTTCTTGCCACATCTTGGTGGTCATTGCTGGGCTGGTTGCAGGTGTTGGGGGGCCTGGCTGAGGCCCTCGGCCCCCTACCACTTCAGCTCAGGAGAGGTTGGGGAGCTTCCTCCACCAAGCTATTTAGATATTTCCATTATTATAACTTTAGTTTTAAGTTTTATTAGCATTTAAAATTTTTATTAGAGCAATGTGATCAAATATGCTCAATAATTTTGAAGTTTTGTTTAGTATATAACTTTATGTATCATTTCACATTTATTTTGTTTTTAAAAATTTGCTAACCATAATAGCTTAACTCACCAGTTAATCCATCAAGGCAAATGTTCATTATTAATGAACTATTAATAGCACATTTATTTTTCAAAATAGTCTTGAGAAGTTTGAATTATTTGAGCAGTCTATTGTATCTGATTAGATCATCATTATTTTTACTTCATAATGCAGCTGAACAGAAACTTGTTATAACCAAAGTATTTAGCAGCTGTTAAATTTCCTTAGTGTTATGCATTCATTATTAAGTTATTTTCAATCTTGGTTCTGCAGGAATTTTCTGAAAATATTTGTCAATGTGAAGTTAAAGCTGAGTTTCAAAATTAGTTAACCTGTTACCTGCTTCACTAAAATGCAGTATGTGGAAAAGCCCTAAAAGTGAACAGCCACATGAGAAGGGCAGGTGATGCAGTTGCCTTGGACCACTCACCATTCCTTCAAACACCCCACCCCCTCCTGGGACACGTGGCCCTCATGCATATGGACCAAGGGATGGCAATCACTGTCAACCCATTTGACTGTAAGAAATTTTCATTTCTTTCTTTCTTTTTTTAAGATAAAATTAAATACAAGTAGTTGTTCTTATGTTTTTTAAGCACTTCTTTCAATGGTTCTTCTCATGTGCTTTCTGGGGAATACAGATCCCACTGTGGACACCATTACTCCGTGGGAGAGACAATGGTGTCTTGGACTGGGTTGACAGCATCTGAGGTGAGGCCAAGCATTACCTTCAGTGGTGACTGGTATTAGAGACAACAATCTGCACTAAATGCATTTATTCCTATTGAATTGTCACAGCTTCTGGGACTTTTCACTGTTCAGAAATTAAAAGTATTAACTTTTAGAAAGAAAGTAGTTGAGTTCATACTGATATATCAAATTTGCATTTATATTTTCGTGCTACTTTATTTTGAAATTGTAATTTTTTTTACATAGAAAAGGTTGGTTCTTTAAAGGAGTAGCCTATTTATTTTTATTATTCTCACTTCTCCCCACTGTCAGTAATAATATTACTAAAACACTACTGAATAAAGTTAAATATTTCTTTGTAATCCTTTCTTTGCAATATGTTCCACTAAGGATGTAAACTCAAAATACTATGCTTCAAAACCATTTGAAGTATTTTTGACTCTCCATTCTGTTCCCTTCTTACCCCTTGGAAGTAATATTTTTTATTCTTTTTTCATTCATCATTCCACTTTTCTTTTTATTATTATTATTCAAAATATTTTAACATTTATTTGTTTATGTTTGTGAGATAGTGTGTGTTGTTTCAATACATGCATATAGTGCACAATGACTCACTTAGGGTAGACAGCATAGTTTTGTACGATTAGTCCACTACTTTTCCTCCTCCTCCCCCCCTCCACTAAGCTTCTCGTAGCCAATTTTCTTTTTGCACATAAAAACAAATAATATTATAAATGCATACGTGCGTGTGTGTATTATTCCCCTTGACCCTTCTTACAAGGGTAGCATACTAGTTATACTCTTGTGCTTTTTCACTTATCCTGGGAAACCCTGTGTATCAGTTTATTGGTTTTTCTCATTCCATTTTTCAACTGCATAGTTGCTATTGAGTGAAAGATTGTGTTCCCACAAAATTTATATGTTAAATTTATGACACCCAATATCATGGTATTAAGTTGTGGGGCACTTGGGAGGTTATTGTCATGAGGGTAGAGCCCTCAGGAAAGGGATTAGTGCCCTTACAAGAAGAGGTCAGAGAACCAGCTCACTCTTTCTGCCATGGGAGATACAATGAGAAGTAAGCAGTCTGCAACGAAGAAGAGGGCCCTGACCAGAACCAGGCCATGTTGGCACCCAGATCTTGGACTTCTTGCCTCTAGAACTATAGAAATAAATTTCTGAAGTTTATAAGCTACCCAGGCTATGGTAAGTTGTTACAGCAGCCCTAATAGATTAAAACAATAGTATTTCCCCACACGGATGTACAGGTCAGCCAACCTCTTTTTGATGGAATTTTGAGTTGTTTCTGGCCTTTTTCTATTGCAAACAATTCTGTAATGATTAACATTATACACACAGTACGTATTTTGCCAGTGTATCTCTGGAAGGGATTTGTAAAAGAGCAGTTTGTAGGTCAAGAGGTAAAGGCATATGTAATTTTTCAAGATATTGACCAACTCTAGGATTTGTAGAATTTTCACATACCTTTTAGTTTTCAGATTAAAGTAGAATTATACCATTTTCATGTGCTTTTAATTTTTTTAAAAAATACCATTTTAAAGATAATAATTAACCACATTATTCAATGTCATCATGTAGAAAGTCACAGAACAAATTCCTATCTACACTCAAGTTTAGTGAAACTCATGCATCCTTTCAATTAATAATCTACCACTGAATGGAACATGCCAGCACCTCACTTGTTTTTCATCAGGGGAGAGAATCAGGGTCAGATAGATTCAACTAGCATGAGTGTCGCCCCTCCAGTTTGCTAAGACAGAACCAGTCATTCCTGCAGAGTGTAAGTGTGGTGCAGGAGGGAGTCAGTGCTCCTGGCACCACAATCCCAAGGTTACTGCCTCAGCTCTGTTCACAATAGCCAAGATATGGAACCAACCTAAATGCCCATCGATGGACAATTGGATAAGGAAACTGTAGTATATATACACCATGGAATATTACCCTGCCATAAAAAAAAATGAAATTCTCCCATTTGGAACAACATAGATGAGCCCAGAGAAACTGATGTTGAGTGAAATAAGCAAAGCACAGAGGGATAAATACCACAAGTCCTCACTCATAAGTGGGAGCTAAGAGAGAAAGGAGGAAGGAAAGAAAGACCACAGTGGTGCATTGGACTTGCAAAGGGAGAGAGCGCACCTAGGGATACAAAGTGGAGGGGGAAAGGGAAAGAGGAGGGAGGTCAGGGATTAATAGAGGGGATAATTGGGTGTGGGCACGGGGTATAATCACAATTTGTGGTAATGGGCATGCTGCCAGTATGGATCTGGCTATCACATCTTGGGCACAAGTGGTGACAATTAGCTTTGTACCCCATGAATATTCAGAACCAAAAAAAAAAAAAGGGAACTGGGTTGGAGTCAAGTGACAACAGGAATATGCTTTGCTCACAAAAATGTAGTCTGTTGTATCTGGGAAAGCCAACCTTTGCTTTGACAGAGTGTGCTTGCTTCTCATGAGGGCATCGGTCCCGGCTCTCGCAGGTGGGGAAGACTGAAGGGGATCGTCACCCACCCTCCCCTCATTTCTTCCCCTTCGCAGGTGTACAAGAGTCGGAGGATGAGATTTGGTTAGCAGCAGTCAGGCCTCGTCTGATCATCAATGAGGAAAACCCCACCTCCTCGGGAGATAGATGGAATTTTGCAAAGGTGCAGGTGGAAAACTGGAGGCTTGAAATAGGAGGAAGTGAAGTAAAGAAGAGACGACGAGCAAGACCAAGTGAAGCTAAGAGCTAAAGGGCTGGGTGGGAGACCCTCTTTGAAAGGCTTAAAAGGAGGCTCCCTTGTTTTATGTGAAATATGGTAAGGAGAAATTAAAATAAAGTCCTCGATTCTGGTCCCTCTCTCTGGAACTGGCGTGTGAGATCTGCATCTCACCAGAGGAAGGAGTTACCCCTACACGGCAGACCCACCTTGGGAATCCCCAGTCTTGGTCCGACTAATGGCCCTAGATGGTGCCTGTCCCTAAGGAACGCTTAGGGGGTGTCTTCAGATCCTCCATATGAGGAAGATAAAAATGTTCGCCTGTTGCGGTTTCCCCAGAACATCTGGATATGTCGTTCTTTACCTCTCCCTCTGTGGAAGTGTACTTTATATTGATACCTCAACATCTTTTTTGGAATTTAGTGGGAAAAAGAAGGAAAGAAGGAGAGAAGGATGTCAAAAAGGGAAAGGGGGGGGGAAATAGAAAGGAAAATAGAAAATTAAGCATATTTCAGTGATGCATAAAGATATAATCATTGTTGCTGTAGAAAAGTAATTCATTTCTTATCAACATTATCGTGTCATTTAGTTCTGAATTTATTTTAAAACTATCGAAAAGAAAAATGATTAGATATACTTCACAAACAAAACCAATAATTATAATCTTTTATTGAAAGAAAAAATAACACAGTGGAGCTCAAAAAGCTACCTTTGTTATGATTAATAAGGACAGACGTTTACACAGGTTTTATGTATTTACACATTCATGACATTACATCACAACATCAAAGGCACCTTTCACTGACATAGCATTAGGTAATGAATACAACTTATCCAAATTAATCTATCTTTAAAAAAATGTAAATGATACTATATTTTAAGATTATATAAATATTTGAAACATAATTATTTTAAAAACATACTGTTTTCATATGTGCATCACAATCATCTCTAATTCTCAAAATATTATGGTACCACATTCTGTTTGTCAAATAATAAAATACAAGATCCTGCAATATGTAACCAAGCACCAACTTAGCCCAGTATTTAATTCTCCATGAAACTAAGATGCTGCTAACACACGCAAAGTGAACTGAGTATTTAAAAGAGCCATCGAAATAATTTAGGCTCTCAAAGATTTTTGGTTTTCTTTTTTTCTTTCATTAACTGATTGTTTCGGAAAAAATGGGGAGAACTGGATGATTTAGATCAATGTTGTTCTGTTTGAAGGGATCCTATGGCTCAGAGAAGAAAATTCCCAGGCACTGGGAAAGGTTTGAGAATGAGTAGATCCATTTTATGTGTATTATATGTTGGAACTTTGCATATGATTTAGATAATAGAAAAGGCTCTTGCTTTAAATTAAGTTTGAAAATATTAATTTGGAAAAGAGCTTCAAAGTAAATTTTATTTTGTTATACTAACATAATTTAATAAATCTGTCAAAACAGATAATTACACTCAGTCAATTGCATGTCTCAATTGAAAGTTTACCTGAGAATATTAATTACCTTCATTAGTCGCTGGTGATATAATTCTAATATTTATGTACATTTGTTAGGCTAGAAAGACTTTGAATTAGCTCAATAGTATGACTAAGTAACATTGTCAAAATTCATACCAACAATTAAAGTTCGAGAGATAATCCTTTTATATATGGAATTCATTATTATTTTAGTATATCTCCTTTTTATCTTATGTACTGTGCAAATAAAAATAAATTATTGCTTCTGAAAGTGAGACACAATTATAATTATGTTTGATAATTTAAATTATAATTGTACGTATGATGCAAACCAAAAAAAATATATGTTAGCAATATCTGGTTCAGAAAAGAAACAAAACACTTTAAAAAGCACCTCAGAACAGAACAATTATGAAAAACATTATTATTTAGGAAAGTTGGTGCCAGAATGTATTAACTCCGTTTTATCCTCTTAGAAATGTGTGTCAATAGAGTCAAGCATTTTTAAATGCTATTAGATTTAGGGAGTATCTGAGAATTCTAATATTGCACAAATATTTGTATTGAACAGAAATGGCTTTGCTGTCGGCCGAGTAGCCGTCAAGAATTTGTTTTCACAAACACCAGAGGGCGCCAGTGCCTGCGGCATAGTTAGTGCAGATGTAATCAGACCTTCAGGTAATATCTGCATTTGAACATTACCAAGCTAAAAAATGCCTTAAAAAATAAAATTGATAACTTCTAAAAATATACAGTTACATTATGTAACACCTAAATGATGTTGGACTGTTAAATAAAAAAACAGAGTTCACTGGCCTATTTTTAGTGAAGATTAATTTAATATAGACATGTATCAGTATTTCTGAATCAGGAATTGAGTGGATAACACTTTTAACAATGAATAAAAGGAGCATTACTAAAGCCATTAACACCAACAATTCATTTAGCACCATATATTTAGCACCAGAGTAGATACTGATGGCTCACACTTAATAAAAACTTTGCTAAAAAACCTCAAAATTGTAGCAAGGATTTGGTAATTGTAATGTGTTTTCAGCACCATTAACCAGTGAATTATTAAACTTTCTAAGTTTCTGACTGATCCTCATTAGTCAAAGTAAGACCATGACAATTTTTAAAAATCATTCTGCATGTGTTTAAATGTCTTCACTCACACATATAATTCATAATACAAAAATAATAAAACTTATAAAAGTTAAGGTAATGTTAGACATTGACAGAAATGTAACTTTATTCTCCCTAAACACTTCAGTAGGTGAAGGCTTACATTTAGGTCAAGATTTGCTGTAGATCACTTTTTTTTTTTTCAAGATCACTTTGTAAAGTGATACTGTAGAAAATAAGGCATGTTGGTACACAGGGGGAAACGTAACACCAAAGTCTAAGCATTACTTTTCCTTCATGGCCACATTCAAATGATCTGTTTAGCCTGTGCATTTATTTAATAAGCAGGGTCTGAATACAAAACACCTAAATTGGCTTAAAAAGGTATTGGGTTTACTTTCATAGATATTATAAGTTGATTTAGAAAGTCACATATAAATGAGAAAAATATATATTGTTTCAATTCAAATATTCTGAGTAAATTGTATTGTTTGAACTTGCACTAGTGTTTGGTCAACTCTGTGCTAAAGCTGTATGGAATTCTCAATTGAATGTTTCCATGAATGTTTCAAATGAATGATACAGCACTGCCAAATGAAATTCATAGGGCAGCTCTCATGGGCCACAGACGTGGTGATGCTGAGACTATGAACAGAAGAAAAAACTCTAATAATAATCGTTTCTTCCACATTTTTAAAGCAAGTTTGTCTGTTAAAATCAGGAACATAAACACTGTGCCTACACAACTGGCAGACAATTCTGGAAAGAAATCCATTGGTTTAATGGCAAAAATTGAAATTTTTTTTTTCAGTCTTTTGATAACAATGAAGGCCAAAAATATTGTGACAGATATTTTTCTTTTTCTACTGAATAAGGGGTAGTACAAAAAAATCTACACCATAGAGAGGATCGATGCTGTAGAATATGCATGCCAGTTACTATTTCTTTTGAATGAAACCATTCCACATGAAAACTTCTATACTAACTACTTAAAGCTGCTCTTATGAAATAGCTTATACCCAGATCCTTTCTGTCTCTGGGAATTACAGTGAGAAATAACTATCCTAGCACCACTGTTGAATGCTGTGAAAAATATGACACGGTGTGTTTATATTACCAAACTTTCATTTCCTCAACCTGTAAAATAAAATATTTCACATGGCCACTTTATATGACTAACATTAAAAAGTACAGATAGGATAACAAATACACCCATTATATTTTCAGCTGAGTTGTTAAGTTATAAATGAACCGGTAGTTCTAGTTGTGTTTGGAAAGAACCATTATGAAAATGTAATTTATAATTGTGTAGGTCCTAGTCTTAATTTGGTATGTTTAATGATTTATCTGGATTTTGGTACCTTTAAAGCTTTATATTTAAGACATTTTTGACTTAATAAAGCATAGAAAGGTGAGATTCCTCTAAATTGTTGAAATTCTAGACTTTTTAGCTAATTGTAAAAATCCATTCATATAAATATTTATTAAACATTCATTATGTTACAGCCACTATCTAAGAAGCTTGGATAAATACAAAGAATTAGATACAGTTTCTGCCAAAGAGGAGCTCATGAGAAGCAATTTTGCCTCAAATAAAAGTTTTACGATATTAATGATATTCATAACTTTCTATTAATATGGTAAATTTACCTTCATAGAAACCTTGGTGAAATATGAAGCAAATATCACTATTTTTCTTGAGAACTGAGAAACCGACCTGCACAAGCAAGCCAGCAACAGAACTGGAACTAAGAACAGTCATCTTCTATTCAATAGTACCTGCTACTGTTTCTGTACAACTAACATCATAAAGTTAAGGATGGAAACACTTTCTAGATAAGTGAAGCAAACATCCCACTAATGGACTTTCCTTCCAATTGCTTGGATATGTTAGATGAAAGTTGGACTGGGACCTAAGTTATATAATTACTTTTGTTCTCCACTTTATTCCCCCAAAGTATTTATTTTTAATCGTCTATATATGTACCCACAAAGGCAGAATAGTATGACATCAAATATTTTAATCACCATGTTCAATTTGTCAAAGTAATCAGGCCAGTTATTTGTCATCAAGTAGACCCAATTTCTAGACGGTGGAGTCTTTGCCCATTGAGTGGATTTGATGAACTATCTGTCATCTTTCAATGCATCCACCTTAAGAAACTGCAAATGTATATGGAATTTTAAACAAATCTAAAATTTGCACTCTGGAAGTAACTTAGTTTATGTGTCCTATAATTCTATGGAAGCATTATGTAATCTGAATAAAAGACACACACACAAATATTTGAAATGTAATGTGTTACGTGTCTTTACCCAGATGTTGTATTCTCCGCTCTAAAAGAGATTTCATGAATGAGGAAATGTTGCATTTCCAAATCACATAAGTGAAATTTCTGTAGCAACTTTGCTTTGATTTCCATAATCAAACTTAATCAAGAACTGAAAATTCTTCCTCTACAGAAACAAGAGATAAAGTTTGATAATTAGTCCTTGGAAAAACATCTGAAGAGGGCCACTTTAACAAAATCATGATTGTATGTGGTATGCATGAAGGATCTTTAATATGATACTCAAAGACTCAAGATGATAAGTAGATTGATTCTTACCAAATAATGATGAGCAAAACAGTGAAGAGATGGAGATGTCCTCAGCAACCCATGCATCTCTTTCTGGAATCATTCGCCCCCTGCTGACAGACCTGAAGATGTACTAGACCCTCAGGATAAGCCCTTCTAAAGCTCTCACTTGGTCTTGCTGTGCAATTGCCCTATTTCTGTGACTTTTCATACCTGTCCCCTAAATCTGACTTCTCTTGGACCTCATCATTTTTCTGAGGGTCTTGCTTTCTAGCTTTTTAAAGTCACAACTATATATTCTGCTCCAGAGATCTCTGGTAGTTGTTAATTAGCTAAATTTTCAAGGAAATCAAAAGCTTTACATATTACACAGCATTGTGTTCACTTCCTCAAAACTACATGAAGATCAATTTGTTAAAAAAATAGGTTTAGAGCAAAATCACTAAGCTGCATTATTTCCTGAATATTTTGTGAGCTTCCTGAAGGCAGGAACCATATCTAATTATCTTCGCATCATCAGAACATACCCAGCAGGGTGCCTTGCATGTACTGAGCACTCAACACGTGATTACTGATTCAATAAAAGGAGACTAAACAAAAGGAATGATTTGAAAACTTATATAAGTTGAGTATATCCTTTGGTGGACCCAAATAAAATATCTCCAGAATGAAATCTATGGCTGAGTAATTAAATTATTATTTCCAGATATTACTGAGTGTTATTTTGCAAACTATCAGTTTGTGAGTGCTGAAGATGTCCCACCACCTCACATATACTTTAGAATCTTTTTTAAAATTTTCCTCAAGTTAACTACTGAATCATATTATTATCTATGTATTACATCACATATTAAACCTTTATGTGGGTCTATATACATATACACACATATATGTATATGTGTATATATATATATATATATATGCATACACACATTACAAATCAACTATAAATGTTATTCCTTAGGAACATAATAATATAATTCTTTTGGAATGAAAGTTTTGGAATTGGATGCATCAACTATGTTATTACTACATATACAATATTTTAATTTAGGCTTAGAGGTCAGAAAATAGAAACGGATGTTTTAATTATCTAAAAAAATTAAACAAACATACCAAACACTAATCTATACAAATGAATACTAAAAGGAAAACAAGATTATTATAAAATATGTATAATATGTGCAAAATTCAATATATATATATGCCTATGATTCCCAGAAAGCATTTTACTTCCTGGAGGAAAAGATAAGCTTATTTAAACCAGTACAGGTAGTTTGATGTTACTCCTGGAAAACACAGATTATCAGTACAAGATGCCCCATAACTTGGAGGGCAAGATGAACATGGCACCCCTACTTTATATGGTGCTTCTCCAATCCAATTGCCCCTAGAAGGGAAAAAAGATAGCATTAGTTACTTTCACCCATTTAAAAAATTAGATTTTCCCTAAGCACATGCTCACATATACTGACATGTGGAATTATTGTTGAGAAGTTAAGTTTAGAAAAGCACTGACATAGTATATATCTTGGCTTTTTAATATTTTCTCTCTGTGTAAGTGAATTCCATCTTGATTTGCAGATAAGAAGTGAGGCCCTGTGATGCATGATGACAGAATGAGTTATGGGATGCCAGGGTCATTTCACTTACTGTATCTGTCTCCTTCTAGAACAGCTCCTAGAGCATATAGTCAGGCCACATTCATTTAAAATTACTCCTCTTAAACTCATGCTAATGCTCTTCTAAGGATGGTTAAAGAAAAAAACTTAGGCCAAAGTTGGCCATTTAGGGTAGTTAAAAACAGCCATGATGCCTTACTATTTTTTAGTGCTTTTAATTATCAAGGAGACGGTAATAAATATATTTTAAGTAGCTCAGTGATTAGTAACAAGAATACTAAGAAACAGCAATATAGACAACAATGTGAAATAAATTGAATGATTAGGAGAAATTTTGGTTATAATTAGTAAGATGTCAGGATTGAAGGTAAAAAAAACAGGTTAAAATACTAAAATGTGAAACGGGTGGTCCTCCTCTTCTTTAAGACCTAACTAAGACCAAGCAATGACTCATAAAGTGTATGTAGAGGGTATAAGAACTTATTAAACCAGTTGAAAACTCAGACTTTTCTCTGTAAGAAAAATACAAGAAAATCTGTCTATAAAATGGAAAGCTTGCTATTTAGCTACCCATGTTACAAAACTAGATGGGATTTTAAGACTGCCCACCTCTATTTAATTTATTCTACACTCTAAGAATAAGCTTCCTCCAGGATAATATATTGATAATGTCACATGCTTGCTCAAAAGACGTTCAAGGGGATCCATTCTTTTATGAGTGTAACTCACTCCTTTATCCTAATCTTGTCCCATTTTATACTTGTAATCTCTATATATATATATTTACCCAAAGCTATAAAAATATATAAACCCAACCTATGCTATCTTAATTTCATATTTTACTATTTATTTTACATAACTTTTTGAAATTATAGAGCACATATTTTTGATAACAAAACTTAGAACCTTATTATATGTAAATTTATTACACATTATATTTTAAATTTTTACATAAGTCATAGTTTTTTATTGAATAGAGGATAATCATATTCAAAAGTAAATCAGTCAATTGATGTAACTGTATAATTCATTCTTTGGTTTTGCCCTTTTCCATATAATTCTATCTCTCTTTCTCTCTTTTTCTCTCCTTCCCTTCCTCTCCTTTTTTTTTCACTGAAAAGCAATTAGCCTTGAGATAACTTCATATTGGCACTGGAAAAATTATACTCAGCTACCAGTCAGGATTTTCAAACTTTCATACTTAACTTCCAGAAAAAATTGATTCTTCATTATAATTGAAATGTAGCATGTTAATGCAATATCTTAATCTCTTGGACATATAAGGCAATAATATATTTCATCAACGATATTAGACAATTCTAACCATTGTCCAAAAACAGAATAGTTAAATGAGTGGAACAAAAATCTCTTTGACCAGTTGGGTACTACTTAGCCTATTTATCTCAGGGAGAAAGGGTAAAGGCTTAACAGAAAAATACAATGTGTGAAACTAAAAATAGCAAACAAATGCACAGTTTTAATGTCTTTTTTACAATGCGTAAATAGCCTACTTTCCAAACCTTCTCATTCTAATAATTGTGAAGAGGGGCCATCGGGAAAATCACTATTTTCCTAACTTTGCAAAAACACTGCCACTGGCATACTACCATATAAATGAGTAATGCAGTTATTTGCAAAATATTTTCTCATTCCCTTCCCATGCTGGAATAGCTGGAGAAAATCTTTGTTTGGGACTTACTTTGGAAGACACCGAGAGTGCCATAAATCCTTTGCACATTTTGGTATTTATTCCAAATGGGAACAGAATTGTGTATAAATATTTTAACATTTTATCATCTGAAGTTATTTTTTATCAAGAATGCATTTTTATCAAATATTGACAAATGTTTATTTACCTTCCTATTTTAAAAAATGTTCATAAATATGATTATATATTATACTCTGATAAATTTGCATAATGCATTTTATGTATGTCATAGGATAAAATTACTGAATACTTTTTAAGCTAAAAAATAAGAAAAGGAAGAAAGGATTCATTTTCAATGTTTTGCTTTCCTAGTGAAAAAGATGAGCCAACATTCTGGTACTGATGGATATTGTGGTGTTGATAAATCCCTAGAAGATTCTTTTCTAATTCCTTTAATACAGCTATTAAAAGCTTGTGAAGTACAGTGTTAATTTTACAATTACCATGACTAAAGAAAGATGGTAAGAAAAAGTTAGTAAGTGCCCATGTGTCAAATTGTTTTGCCTACAATTTTAAGCTAGAATCCCTGTCCTTGTGAAAAGAAACCTATTCATTTCTTTAGGAATATGGAAACGATGGCGGTTTGAGGATTAGAGGTTCTCGTAGCTAAGTCTTACTCATATAATTTACCTGTCAAAAATGCATACTAGACTGGAAATATTTCACATCATTAAAGGATCCAGGAAATAACTCAGCCTGGTACTTACTTTGGGGCATAGTTGCATACCAAGTACACTGCACGTCTCCATACAGATCCCCAAACATTCATGTTCTGGCATGTATGAATTGCACATCCTATCCGATTGGAAGTGGCCCAAACCATCTGTGACAATAAACCAATATATCATTATTGAAATCAGAACTAAGAAAATGCATGTCTACCAAAATAATAAGAGTAGTTGTTTAAAGTATGAATCAAAAATTAACAAGGCAATTGAAATAACCTGTGTATAATGTGTGCACATGGGACCAAAACATCTCATAGGACATCTGGGGTTGCAGTCCTGGGGATATGGAAAAGCATAATCTTTCACTTCATCATACCATGGCTTGACCAGCTGGAGAATAGAGCGATATCTAGATATCAAGAAAAAAAAGAACTTAGAGTACGCACTGGTAACACATAGCGGACTCATGTTACATTGTAAAGTAAGTGTTCTTTTTGCAGATTATGTGTGATGATCCAAGAGCATATCCACCTCCCACAATTACCATCACCACCTGGTAGAGTCCTCTATTCCTCCAAGTAGGGTAAAGCATGAAAATACCTAGGGCTGGGGCAATTGATTCTATACTTGTCTAAGCATATGTCTGGTGATATCAAAAAAAAAAAAAAAAGAAAATGCAAATATTTCAGGAATCATGAATATCTTATTTAACCATTTCAAAAATTCCTTCCAACAAAATTTTATAAACAATCCAAAATTTGATATATAAAAGTAGTCACAGTACAAGAACTCAGTGCATTTTCCCCTTAAATCTGAATCACTTTAATTTTAATAATAGCACACTTGATTTTCCTCCCCTATATGGAAGAGAATGGGTCTTTGGAATGTTGGATAATGACATTCCACAGCTGTAGAAAAATTGTCCTATCAATGGGAACAGCTTTTCCCATAATTGCATATACCTGTATATATGTATGTATACATGTATATAATAATACTTTATTTATGTATTTATTTACATGCAGATTTATACAACTATGGGAAAGTTGTGTACTTGCGCGCGCACACACACACACACACACACACACACACACACACACACACACACACACACACACAAACAGCTTCCGTCACAGTCATGGGATTTTTTCCTGAGGTGCAGGAGATACAGCACATTCTTAATTCTTTCGAAGATTCTGTGAGATCAATGCAAAATACAAGCTAAGGGAGGGTGTTCCAAGTGTGAAAGGGGAAACTGCTCTTATTAGATATTCCTAGGCCACACAGCAATGCCTGTTATATAGTGAGCACTCAATAGATATTTGCTGATGTTACTGAAAATTAGTGTCATTTCCTCTTGGAGTCCACAGTTAACAAAGTCATGTGGATGAGCTGCATCCGTGAAACTGCTTCCTACCTTCCAGTTCGTACAGACAGATTTTGGCCCAAAAATCTCAGTAAGTAAGAAGGTCCATGGTCCCAAATGCAAGTAGCTGCCCAAGCCTCTGCAGATTTTGCAAGATTTTCGTCCCAAACCTGTAGGAGCAAAAAACCCCTCAGCTTTACTGGGTTTGCTGGTAACAAAAAGTAAGAGGAAAGAAATGAATAACGCTACTATTTACTAGAGTTCTTTCAATTATGGTTCCTGAAGACTCTTTTAACTAAAAGAAAGCAAATTCAGACTTCTGTTATTCAAAGTTCTGTAACGCAATATGATTATACTGCAAAATAAATATTGTCTTTACAGTGTCGTCTATAACCAACACCCGGATATCAGTTCTGGTAAACAATAGGTTAATAAAAATACCATATCCAACTGTAACTTCTCATCCTGACCACTAAAATTTGAATCCAGCAAGGTAAATTGATTTTCCAAGAGGTCATCATCATAGACCAAGGAGCCATGTTATTTATATATTTTAAAAACAAATATGACCTTGGGCCGAGCCCGTGGCGCACTTGGTAGGGTGCTGCGCTGGGAGCGCGGCGACCCTCCCGCCGCGGGTTCGGATCCTATATAGGACTGACCGGTGCACTCACTGGCTGAGTGCCGGTCACGAAAAAACGACAAAAAAAAAAAAAAAAAAAAAAAAAAAAATATGACCAAATTTATTCAAATTAACTTACCAAAATTAACAATTTCTAATATTATATTGCAACTTTTAAAGGTCAAACTATATTACAGCAGAATAAATACCATGGAGCCTTTATATATAATATCGTTTAAATCTTTAGTAGTAATAATAATATAAAAATTTACATTCTTAGTTGATATGAACTGGAAACAAACTATGATAAAATAACTTGACAATGCTATATAAGGTGTTGTAAATATGTAGTACTTTAAAAAATATTTCCTAAATTATTTATAATATTTACATATTATTCTAACAGAAAAATTGCATTCAATTGTGACTAGACAGTGGTAAATGGCATATTTTAAAAAGTAAGACCTTATAGAAGGAAGTGACTTCTACAATTACTCAAATTTAGAGCTTCATATGAGAAGATCTACAGATGTCCTTCTACAGATCTTTGTTTTCCTACTTTTCATAGTCTCCCTCATTTTATCATTCTTTTGGTGACTTACTCCTCCCTCAGGTTGTATGCAGCTAAGCAAGGGTCAATAGCTACTGTAGCTATGAGCTTTCAAGCAAACTCATGGCACTCTTGACCATAACACTGAAAAGGCTTATTTTCCCCAAGGATAATTGGTTACATAGATTTATTTAATACAACAATGTATTTAACTGAAAGAAAATTAATTTAGTAACTTCGAAATAAAATAAGAAAAAAAAATAATAATAGATGAACTCTTCAAGAGACATTCTCACCCCGGGAGGTCATGGCAGCTATCCTCAAAAGAGATTTGTTAGTCACTCAGAAATTGTTTTATCTAATATTGGATTTATCTAATATTTGTTCTCCTGACCAAATATTAATGAAGTATGAATTTATGAAATATTGATTGCTCTTCACCACAATATAAAATAGGATAATTAATTCACAGAGGAATTTCAGATGGAGCAGCATCAACAAATTATGTCCCCTAAAACGTTCTTAATTTTGGTTAATTAGGAAAAAAATCATGTAAATATTATTCACATATTGTACTAAAGTGTGCATGCAGATCCATAACTGCTGAAAACATTCTCTTATAATCCTATGCTAAAATGTCAGCACTGCATGGCACAAATAACACTGACCTGAAAATCGAGGATCTTGTGTTCTGACCTTAATTCTACCGCTAAGATCAACTGCAACTGAGGACATATTAATTATTATCTCTGTCTCCCAGATGACTCATCTGTAAAATAAGGATGTTGGATGAGGTCATCTCTAGGGTCCCCTTCATCTTCAGCCTTTCATAACTTACATACACTTAAATAAACCCAGCACCAGAGCAAGGAAGATCTAAGCTGTGTTGGCCTGTGACTTGCTCAGTTCTGGCTTTTTCCATACAACAAAGAGAGTAAACCTAGATTCTTTTCAAAATAATTTAAAATGTTTAGTTATTCACCATCTATATGTATATCAAAACATGATGTCACATATCTCAAATATATACCATAAGCAATAAATAATTAAAAATAAATAAAAAGTACTTAAGGCACAACAATTTTAAAGCTAATTTACTATATGTAATCTTATCTTTGTACTCATTCATATAATTAAAAACTACTGGGTATGTTACAGAGGTAAAACAAAAAGTTCATGCCTGAAAAATAATCTTACAAGAGCATCCCTTGCAATTTATAAGCTATAAATTATATTATAAGGGATTTTGATATGAAGGAAATATGCTTAGCATTACTGAGGCTCACATTTTTATGTGTGTCTATGTACAAACATTGTAAATAAAATTTTGAAGAGGATAGTTACGGGGGAGGAGGAAGAACTGCTTTCTTTCTCTCCCTGAGTTTACATTTAGGGGACTAGGTGGAGGGATTTCTGCCTGTCTTCATGCCTGACAGGCACTGGACGAGTCCCACACAGATAGCATGGTGATTTCACCTCCACCTGGGAAACAGGATTGACTGTCCTCTGATGCCCACTGCAGGGGAAGTTGCAAGGCCCTGTGGTCTTTCTTCCTTTTTTGTCTCCGGGCAGGACTCACACCCACCCTCTGGAAAAAGGAAGGTCCAGCTTGAGTTGGGAGTTCTGAAATTTGGGAATTAAATGATACATATCCTTTGGTAATTGCCTAAACATTTTACTTAATTTGTAAATTTCTGTATCTTGATGGGCAATCTATCTAATGAATTTCTCTGA
This sequence comes from Cynocephalus volans, assembly GCF_027409185.1. NCBI lineage: Eukaryota > Metazoa > Chordata > Mammalia > Dermoptera > Cynocephalidae > Cynocephalus > Cynocephalus volans. The sequence goes on along the minus strand of NC_084474.1, from coordinate 31,239,069 downwards.
GCATCTGTGGTATTTATGATTTTAATATTATATGTTACAAATGTATCAACAGAAGAACGAAGGAAATAAGTGTGCTCTTATTTCTATGGAATTCCTAGTAAATACACAAAATACTATTATCTTTCATTGGAAAGACTGAACACCTGATACTTATTTAGCTTTTATTCAACCAGCTTCAATACTGTCTTTCTAATTCTTACCCCTCTAAACAGAAAGATACTTTCACAGATAATTTGCTTGTAAACACTTAAAATCTTGCCTCCTAAGAATGAGGCAAGAATTAAGAATATTATACATAAATTTTCCAAAAAACATTTACAGGATCCCCTAGAAGTTAGATATTATGATTTTAAATTAGATAATTCACAAAATAAAAATGGTTTACAATGGAGTCAGAGTGTGCGTATGCCCTATTGCCCCACGTTTTGTTTTTTTTCCAGACTCTTTGTTATTAAGAGCCATTTAGTTGGTCATTGACTGATTTATCTTTGGACTAAAATATTCAGTATGAGCTATTTTTCCTATAAATAAAGTTAGACATAGTTTGAGCTGGACACAGAACCTCATTGGTAAATCTCACAAGTTGAAACCACATAATCAAACTATGTTATGAGAGATACCCAGAATTCAAACAGAAATCATTTAAATATCTAGAAGAATTGTGACCCCAAGAGAGAGTGGGAATATGAAAAGAATGCAGGATCCTCCTCAAGTTCAGAGCTCTTTAGAGCTTAAACTGAAAGTCAAAGAATGTTGCTGCATGGGAGAAGGTGGCTGGCTTTCACAAATAGACAGAAGAATTAGATAACGAGATGAATCCAACCCAGATATAAGGCTGTCTTATCAACTGTCCCTTAAGATTTGGGACCCACGACATACTGGCAGCCAAGATCAGGAAGGACACGGTAACATCTGAAACTCCCCTCTTAAATCCCAGCCGGTATCTCTGGCCAATGAGAAATGTAATCAGACTGGAAGGCAACCCTAAAATGTATCTGGAACTATGTCCCTAAACTTGTTTGAGATGACATTTTTTTTTTCCTTAAGTGGGTACAATCTTTTGACTCCACAGATAAAAGTTAAATGTAGAAGCGTTTAAAAGGATCAAAGTTAAAGTTAAAAATGATGAAGATTTTGGGGTAAGGAATCTGTGCTTATTTGATATCACTAATATCTGTAATGGTTAAGAGAATGTGACCTACTACAATAACAAGTTAGTCTCATATTTTCAATATGTAATATATAAATGAATAATTACTTGAATTTGTAATTTTAAGTTGAAAATAACAAAATCTGTTAAATTTTTAAAATAATATTACAAAACTTAGGAGAGCTTAAGAGTAACTGTATTTCTTAGACTTATAACTTGCCTAAATATATGAAAAGGATGATTACCAATAAGTCAATTTAAGTACTAATAAAGAAAATCAAATATATTAAATCTAAAAAGAAATTTAATTTGTAAGTTGTAACAAACATTAAATAAATGTGATTGTTAAACTTGCTAAATTTATAAAACAAGCCAAGAAATGAATAAATTGAAGCTAAAAGTTTGAGGAAGAAACGAGAATATTAATTTTGAAAATTAAAGTGACCTCTGAAAAATCTATTCTGTGCATAAAAACCATCTTATCTTCAAAGACATAAAATACTAAAAATATTACACTTTGAATTTTTGGAGGTAGGTTTATAAATTGGTTACTGTCACAGATGTTGTGATAGTAATGGCATTGGAGATAGTATGGCTTGTTCTATAGACATGTATTTCCTTGGACATTTATGTGGTCATTTCTCATATATTTAGATAAAAAGTATTTATGTAGATGGCTTTTGGTTTTGGTTTTGTTTTTAAAAATAACTTAGCTCAAGCTATTTGATCTTTTCCCTAATCAGATTGGGAAAAGAAGACTACAGAAGTGAGAAACAATCATTAAAAAAATTAAGTGATGACAAAATTATTTCCCTTGAGGGCAGCCAAAAACTTTAAGACACTTCAAGGGCATGATTGCTGTTCTGTTTTAAAATCAGTGGGTTTATCCTCATTAGGTAGAAATGCTTGTGAAATGGCCAACGAAGGAAACTGAGAGCTGAATTTCCAAGAGCCAGTGTTAAACCAGACGGGAAGGTAGCAGTGAGTCTTGGTCAGGCCTGGGGAGGAAGGAGTTGGGGACAGAGGAAGAGAAAGGGCTTCTGTGGGGAATTTTTTTGTACTGATTGGATTAATTAAATGATGTTAAAATGATTTGACTTGGTAAGAATAGAAGGAGAGGGTTAAAGGAACCTGATTAAAAAACAAAGCAACATTCCCCCCTGCTTCAATAATAACTATAAAATATAAACCATATTCTACTAAAAAATCTCATGGTGGGATCCTCAGGATTTTTTTAATGTTTAAAACAAGATAATGAAGACTTCCCTTAGGTAAGATGACTGCTATCTTTCATGTTGGTCATTTATCTATAAAGTGATGATGTAAGGTGCACTTTTGGGGGGGGGCTCTGAACTGTAGCAGCATAAATATCTTAAAAACAAACAAATTTTAAAGAGCCCTCTCGAGACTTTTTCTACTCTAACTACTGTGCTATTTTTCTCCTTCCTTTTACAATAAACTCCTTAAAAGAGTTGACTTAACTGGGAATCTCCAATTTTTCTTCATCCATTCTCTCTTGAGCCCACCCCAGGCAGGTTTCTCACCCCACCCTTACTCCACCCAAACTGCTCTTGTCAAGGGCATCAGAGGTCATTTCCTGATCCTCACCTTTCTGGGTTTATCAGCAGCTTTTTGGCATGATCCTCCTGGACACACTTCTATCCCTTTTTTCCCACATTTGCCTTGTGTTTCTCTGGCTGCAGCTTCTCCATGCTGATTCCTCCTCATCTCCCCCATCTCTGTGTGCTGGAGGGTTCCCAGGGCTCAGTCCATGTCTCCCTAGCAATGCTTCTTTTCTGTTTCATTTACATTCATTGCCTAGGTCACCTCTTTCAGTCTTATGGATACCATTTACATGCTGATGGTAGTATTTCATATTATATCTCTAGACCTCTCAGTTGAATCCAGACTAATTTATTCACCTACCTACTTTAAATCTCTATTTAACATGACCAAAATTGAGCTCCGGATATTCACAACCCTTCCCCTGCCCCTGCAAACCTGCTACTCCTGCAGTCCTCCTTGTACCGGTGGATGGCAGTGCCCTACTTCTAGTTCAGGGTCAGCAATCTGTGGCACATGGGCTGCACCTGCCCACTGCCTGCTACATACTATCCATGGTTGTTTCTCTGCTACAAAGGTAGAGCTAAGTAGTTGCAACATAGTTCATAAGGCCTGACAAGCTAAACATAAGTACTATCTGGCTGTTTACAGAAAAAGTTTACTGACCACTGTTTTTTGTAGCTCAGGCCATAAATCTAATAGAGTCATCTTTACTCTGCCTGTTTTCATAGTCTCTATCTGCTCAGTCAGCAAATCTTATTGATCCTACTTTCAAAATACTGAATATGCAGAATATAACCACTTATTACCAACACTGTTGCCACCATCTCGGCCGAAGCCGCAATCATTTGTTATCTGGATCATTGGAAGAGACTCCTAACTGAAGTGTGCTCAGTTCAGCCTTACTACATCAATTAGTGAAGGAATAGGTAAAAGAAAAATAGTCAGAACTTTGAGAAAGTATATTTAGATTGTTGGTCAGGACATCGAGGAAAGAAATTGCCAATGCTTTCAATCTATGCGTGATTAAATGTGCACTGTGAACCTATGCTTCACTCAAATGCTGTGAAAACAAGCTCTATATAAATATAATCAAATTCAAATGATAGGCTTGGGGGGATGGTGTGGCAATAAAAATGAGAAGAGCAGTATTAGATGTAAAATGACAAATGGCAACCGCAGCTTGACTTATGGGCAGTTACATTAAAAAAGAAAAAGAAAGAGAGACTTAGAAACTGGTAAATTTGCCCCACCTGATTTAATCAATTGCTGACACATAAGAAGTTGGCTCAATATTTCTAAACCTTACTGCTTCTCAGGATAATGTAAAAAACTGATGTGTATGTGAAATCTATCAACTTTTACATGTTGGTAAATCATTTTTTAAAATGTAAACCTCTGTACAGTTTAACACTATGAATATAAACTAAACACGCCTGTTAGTTAGAGAGTTGATAGCAGTTTATGACCTCTGACTTAAGGTATCATTATCCCCATTATACTTATACAGATGGGTTTTCTGTACTCTACATATCCATGGATGGTGGCAGGAAAGAGTGACTCTGGAACTATCTTTGCCCCAAACCTCCTTACAAACAAACTTACCAAATAGTGACTGCTGTTTTGTCCTCAACAATGAAAAAATGCAAGAAATGCAAGTTCGGTATTAACCATTATGAACCTAGGCAATTCATTCATTTAGGCAGCCAGTAAATGAAAATTATTGAGAGACGCTGGGTGCTGTGAATTCAACAGTCAGCAGGGCTGACATGGACTCTGTCTTAGAGTGTAAGGGACAAACAGATGATAAAAATACTGCAAGAGTGAATAATTGCAAATTATAATACATTATATAAATACATGATTATAGTGCATATAACACATTATTTGAAAAGGTCCAAAAGAATCATGAGCTACCTAAAATTTTACTTCCTTTGAAATTTTCTTAGTCAATCAAGCACATTCCCAGGTACGGATCATTTCAGGTTGCAGATATGTATGGCTTACCCCTAGTGCCCACATGTTTTTTAAAAGTATATACCAAATGAATATTTAAGTAAAATTATGTGATAATATGAAATTATCCCTGGACTAACTCTTCTTTTGGTTTAACCTATTAATTCTTTCAGTATATAGCCTCTTGACAAATAAGTAGATATTTAAGCCACATAATATTTTCCTCAGCTCAGTTTTGAGTCCTGAACCATGATTCAAGACAGTTCATAAAGCAGATTTTATAGTTCTCACCAGGGAAATAACTCTAGAATATTTTGAGGAACTTCTGAGAAGGCAGAGGCCTAGCCCAATCCTGGATATATCAAATCATAATTTCAGGTTTAGTGACCCTGAATGTGTAATTGCAAAGTGCGTCTATCCTCATGGGAACTCTAAATGGCTTATTAATTGAGATATCAAATGTAACACGTGGGAGAAATACGTACATAACTTTCTGAAAACCTTAAAAAAGACAAAAATTTTAAAAAGTAAGGCAATCCCTCTTCATTATTAAAACATTAAGTTTGCATTATAAACACACATTTGACCTACAAGCAACGTAGTACATGAGAATGTGAATCGGCAGGAGAACATGCCACCAAATCTTGCAAAGCTAACTTTAGGATGCATTCATAAAAGTAGAGCAGCTGGAGAGCAATTTGTCAGCTCTACCCTGCACTGGTCAGGTCACATCAATTCCAGGCACCTCACTGTCAGAAGACTATACACGTGTTGGAACCCAACCAGGGAGGACAACCAGTGAAGGGCATTCCTTGCTCAGAGCCACATGGATTCCAGTTCCCAAGATGATCTAAGTGGCAGCATTCATGGGTGCACGTGCAGGAAGGGGCAGTCATAGAGTGCCTTGATTTTCTATCTCCTCGATGACACAAGTTCTTACCTTTTCCAGGATTTTCAGAAATCAAATACCTTTGTGTAACTGAGAGCCTGTGCTGGCAATAGTCTGGAAGGGAGAGATGATGTGTGTAGGTGTTTAACACAAAAAGGCCACAAAAGAGGTCAGTGAGTGGGAGTCAAGAGTCGATGACATGGAGTTTTTCTTCCCTCTTAATATCCGTTCTAAGACTGGAAGCACTGTCATAATGCAAAATTTTCCTGCATGGTTTCCGAAGAATAGAAAGAGTACAGAGAGAAAGATTTTATTCCATGTGAAGAAATTCTTTCTAATATTCAGCGATGTCCTCAGATGAACTGCATGTAGAAAATTCTCTATGCATTAGCTCAAGAACGGGAGAGATAACCACATGCAGGGGAGCATGCATCGTACTGTAGTTTAAAGCAAGGACTTGTTGTGAGGTAGAACCATGTTCTTATCATTTTGATTTACTTGCTCTCTGACTTTGAGAAAGTTACTTACATTGCTCTCCAAGCTTCAGATTCCCCACCTCTTAAATGAGGAAAATCGTTCCCATGTCTCAAGCCTGTTTTGAGGATTAGGTGAGATAGTGACTAAAAAATACTTAGCATAGCTCTAGCAGGGTAAGGGTGCACTTAATGGTAGCTACTGCTAATATCAGGGATTTGGGAATGGTGATGGTGTCAGTGAACCAGAAAGTCACCTAAAACAGGAAATGGTGTGAGGTGCACTTTTGATCACATTATCTGGCAGCCTGAAGTTTGGGAGACATCAAGCATTAATCTCAGCTAAGCAGGCAATCAGCTAAAGTGAAACAGATAAACTCTGAAGCAAATAAATAATTAAAATGAAAATTGCATAGAGATAACGAGGAGCCTCCTTATAGATAGTGGAAGGCAGAAATTAGAGAACATCTTAGAAGTTTTAAAACTTATTAATTCCCCTCCTTAAATCTCTCTTTAACATATGTTTTATCTTTAAATTTTAAGACCAATTGTTAATGGATTCTAGCAATAGTCCTCCTTTCCAGGGACATATAGTACCCACGAGCTATAACTTAATACTGGAATTATGAGCCAGGAAGACATTTTCATGGGCAGTCAATTCTTTTTCACCAACTCAGTGTTACAATATTCTAAAAACTGATTTCTTGATTGTTAAACAATCCTGTGATACACATGCAAACCCCATATCCTGCCATTGCCCACTTGACCAGAAGAATTCAAATGCCTTTCCGCCTACCTTCTGCCTGCTCAAAACATGATCTCCTTGGAATGCAGAGAGACAGACTTGGTAGAAAGTTCATATTTAACTAAATTATGAAATATAAATTTGATGCACTTTTTGCTAGAAAAAAATATTTTGTCCTTAAGTATCATTTTTGGACTGTTTCAGTTTGGAGTATGTAGTGTGAAATTTTAAGAAATTTCATGAAAAGTTTAATCTAAAAACACAACTTGTTGGGCATTCTTCCATACTTGTGTCAAAAAAAAAATGCTTCGTACCTGATTTTAGAAGCTATGGATAACATAAAGTGGAAGCATTCAAATCCCTTCCCTCCAAATTTCAGTCTAGTATGTATTTTATGCCAAACATTTTTCTTGATCAGTTTAAGCTGTAAGTTGTTATTTTCCCTGTCATCCTCCCACGCCATTCTTCGGAAATTCTCAGACAACCAAACATCTCAAGTTCATACTATTTACTGGCCACTGAGTGATTATTAAATGATCTTCAGGTATACTGAATTCATGACACCAGACTAGCCAGACCAGTCAACTTCTATGTTTTTGAAGTCTTTTGATTAGTTTCCAAAAACATCTTATCCTGAGTGTTTCAGGAGTACTGGGTAGGCCTAGTACTACCTAGGCCCCCGAAATAGATTTGGATGAGTGGTGGCTAGCACTTATTCTTTAAAAAAAAAAAAAAAAAAAAAAGGTGTTTTCTTGCAATTCCTAGAATTCCTAGTAGATTCCTAGACATAAGATCAGTCATCCGTGCTGTCTCCATGACATTGCCCTACCTCTGTTATGCAAAGTAGTCCCTTTTGACTATAAAGCATATTCCCATCCAAAATTCTTTGTATTAGAAGAATGTTCCCTCCCACACACTAGCTGCTTTCCTCAACCTTCACAGACCTGTACCCTGGACCATAAACCTGAGGCCACTTAATGGCTTCCTGAAACCTACTCTTTATTTTGTGTTCTCTAATTCAGAGAGACTTAATTGTCCTTGTGAAAAATGAAGGCGTCCTCCCTGACTGCCTCATCATGCAAGTGGTCATTGATTGTACCTTAAATATTTCTCAGCTCTAATTCACTTATCACGCTCCTATCGCCTTAAACTTAATTGAGGCTTCAATTCTCTCTCCCCCCGAGTGTCACAACAGCTGGGCCCCCTGTCTTCATTTCTGCCTTTCTCCAATCCTTCCCTCACCCTGTGGCAGGAATAACCTTTCTGAAATGCAAATGTGATTATGTAACTTCCCTGCTTAAAACCTTCAATAATTTCCCTTGATCTTAGAACAAAATTTAAGCAAGTTGCTGGGTGCCTTTCCCGACTTCATCAAATATCACTTTTTCTTTTATATTGTAAACCAAGCTACACTGAATTTTTATTCACGCCTTCAGAGTGCCACGTTCCTTCTTAGAACACCCTCCTGCACTACTTCCACCTCTTTCCTTAACTCCCTCCTGTATAACTTTTACTTATTTTTTATATTTAATATTTAAAACAGTTCTGGAAACTTTCTCTGCCCTCCCACCCCCAGTCCAGGGCTGGGCTAGGTCTCCCCGTGCAATCCCACAGCACCCTGTGTTTATCTACTTTAGCACTCAACACACTGCCTCGCCCACTTCCTTGTCTGTTGACAGTACTTGCTATCAGAGTGTCTCTTTGCTGTCCACTGAATCCCTCAGCCCAGTGCCAAACACATGAATTAATATTGCAGAATAAGTGATTGAATATTGGATGACTCTTGTCTACCAGAGCATCCGAGTCACACACTCAAACCAGAAAAAAGTGAAAAGACTTCATTCACTTGTTCCACAAATATTTACTGAGTATTGCCTGTGGGACAGATGTGATGCTAGGTTCTATACACAGCAGGGACACAATTAAATTATTTTTCTATGGCATTGTATAGGGTAGAATGTCATTTGCCACCAAAAAAGCAGTATTGAGTACTAGGAAATATAGTCACCGTATATGTGACCTACGTGTAACTCACAGCTTTTCTGTCTGCCGCCTGATGGTGATGTTCTGAACCACATTGTGTGCATGTTTTTGCAGTTGTACTTCTTAGAGCCAATATTGCAAATGGTGACAAACAAAATGTTCTTACCTTCTGCGGCTCACTGCGTGGAGAGCTGCACAAAAGGAAAGAGACTTCAAGGTTACTACCTTTCTCATTTATATACAAGTAATACTAAGCAATGTGCACCTGGAAGAAAATTCCTACAAAATGTGCCCAGTCTTCATTTGAAGCCAAGGCATGTAAAATGTTCTACATCCAGGAGAACGAGGAAGGCAGAGTTCCGAACGTGCTGGAGAAATGCCTTCCTGTCGGCGATCTTTCTCAGCTCACTGCTTGCTGGCAACTCTTCTCAGGAGGCCTTCTAGTGGTCATAAGAGCATTTGTTGAAGAAATTTAGGTTAGACACATGAAATTTCTCATGTTTATAACAATAAAATTGAGTTATTCTTCCGAAAGGAGAGGAAATTTTCCATCTGGGACAATACAAGCCTTTGCTAAAAAAAAGGTAAGGATAGACACCACAAGTGTTTAGTCAACTACTGAATAAAAAAAAAAAAGTAGTTTACATTGTCCACATTCTCTTCCACATGAAACTGAAATAAACAAAATCAGCATTTTTCTTTATTTCCAAGTCATAAATTATCATTCTAGGCAAATAGTTTATTGGCTCTTTATGAAGATGGGTTCATTTGTTCTCCACTCATTCATTTGAGTCTTGCTTTCTGTTACTTTAGTAACCTGCTGTGACTTGGTGACCAATGTTTTTCTCTTTTCTGAAAGAGTGTAAGAAGCCTTATTTCTTTAGTTCTGCAAATAATATTTGCAGGCACCAAACAAATAACATAGGCTATATTATCAATATAGCTGTTTTGGCTTCTTGAAATCACACTTTTTTTTTTCAGTTGCAAGGTGTTCAGTTTATTTTCATTACTGTCTTCATGCTGTCCCTCACTGCCTTGTGCCATTCTGCACCATGTGTGAAGACTGCTATCCCATGTGCCACAATCTGGTTCACTGTTCCTACCTGTCACTGGATGTATAGGTAGCTGTATGGCTCCTTCTTCCTTTGCCTAAAGAAATGGCATTGCTTACGCAGTAGCCACCACCGCTCTGGTCACATTCACTGCTAATATCAACTCCATCAACTGCCAGGGTCATCTTTCTATAATGCACCTCTGACTCTGCTCTAAAACCTTCACAGTCTCCCTTACTGCTTTTGTATTAAATAATCCTCAAGATTTTCTCGAACTCCTTAAAAACATGGCTGAAGTGTTATGGTTTTTCTCCCCTGGTGATTTTGTTCATGCATTGCTTTGCCTGCTCAAAAACCAGCCTGCCCCTTCCTGAGCCTCTGTCTCAAATACTCCTCCTCCAAGGAGCCTTTCATGATTTGCCAACCAGCAATTAACACTTCCTTCTTTGACTCCTCCATGGGATTTGTCTGTACCTCTTTTATTACGTCAATCTTAAGCAGCAGCGTATTACACTGAATTACATGCTTAGTGGGTTTTTTTCCACATTTGTTTTGTTTTTACTGAATTGTTTACACATTGAAGACAAAGATTTCTGTAGTCACTGGATCTCCTCTTTTCATGGAGGGACCTCAAAATTTTTAAAATTAATTTATTCAATTGACTTGAGTTCAGGAAACATCCTACAAATTTTACTCTATGTGTGAGTCTTGCAATTTCATTTTTGGGGGGATAATTGTAATTCAAAGAAACTAGTGTGGTTTGTGGTTTAGAGTCATGGTTTAAGCTGCCCTTAGGAAGAATGAAAAACAGCTGGTGTCCAAGGAGCTCTGGAAATTAGTCAATAAACTAATTGTAGAACAGAAGCCAAGAATAAGAAGTTTCACTTGTATATTTTAATTTCTATCTATATTATTATTTCTGTGAAAAGACACTGACTGTTTTAGAAAATTAAATATTTCAAATAATGTGTTTTTTACTAAAATCATGGGCAATATATCCAAAGAAAATATTATAGAACAGTAATATGAATGTCAACACTCTGGTGTTCAAGTTGCTTTTGCTGTATTTAGTCAAGTGTACGCTATCTAACATTAACCAAATACTTAAGGAAGACAAAATTAATTGTAGGGGATTTTTTAGAAATTATGAAAAACCTGTCTTTTAAATTTCAGGTGGGTGGGATACAAGATTATTATAAATGATGAGAAAACTATTAAAATACTTATCATAATATCAAAATGGATGCTACTTATAAACATATAACAATTCACAGGGATTTCAACTAAATTCAACAAATAATGGTTGATCACGCTATATACACAAGAAATTGTACAAGAAAATACAGATACAGTGATGAATAAGCACCGTCTCATTTGGCACCCTGAAAGCTTAAAGTTAGGAAGCTTTTGAGAAATGTGTAAATAACCATAAATCAAATTCAGCTGTGCTGAGAGCAATATGACCTACATGAAGGGCTACACAGTTCAAAAGAGGGAAAAGTCACATATTTTGTGGGTATAGGAAATATCAATAAAGGATCCTGCATTCTGATATCAAAAACTTGAAGGATAGGATTGTAAATAAAGGAATAAGTTCAGGAGGAGAAATTAGAGGGAAAGAAAACGGCATGGTAAACGGCTCAGAGAACTGTAGGTGAATGAGATTACAAATCAGATTGGTGCCATTACAAAAAACCTTGAGCCAAAGACCTTCCATGCGGCTCCCTTGGGTGATATCATCCACTGATGAGGATAATTTGAACACACAGCTGGTGACTCAGAGCACAAATATTTGAGAAGTAGTTACAGTAAGGGGTGTCCGAAGATTTTTACATGCACTTTTATGTTAGGAGCTGAGCTAGCTTTCAAGTTGCTCATGATCCATCCAAATCAACACCAAAATCAACATTAAACAGTTAAAATAAAGGTAACAGTATTAAGCTGAGATCTATATTTTTCATTTAGCCTAGAGAATTAAAGTCACTTACAGTTCCTGCTCCACCTCCAACCTATCTATTATACTGCACTTCTCTCCAAGTTTCTCTGGGTGGGTCTTTATGAGGGATCCAGATGAACTATTTCCATTGTTCCATTTACTCAGACAATCCCTCTAAAAGGATTTCACTAAATTGAGCACATTCAGTCCCCTCGTGCCTCCAGGCCTTTGCCCTTCCCTCCACCTGTCCTCCCTCATCTGTTAGTGGCTCACTCCCTCCAGGGCACTCTCAGGAGCTCTGCCCCAAACACCTAATCAAATAGCAAAACATCACCACAACCCACTTTATTTTTCTTCATAACCTTATCATCTTTCATACTATGTGATTTATTTGTTTATCTGGTTTATTGTTTGATGCCCCACCCAGGGGGCTGAGGGTGTTTGTCTATTTTATTCATGAATGCATCCCCAGTACTTAGAATAATGCCTAACATTAACTAAATGTTTAACAAATATTACATGAATAAATACATGTGTGAACAAACTATATGCATACTATGTACATGAATATTTGAAACAGTTCCTATTTTACTTTATAAAACTTACTGTCCTGACTACTGTTTCTCATTTCTTTTACTGAATTGAGGATTTATAAAGTATCTGCTATATAATCAGAATTGTATCTGGTTCTTACAAAATCAGTCATATATATTGATATTTGAGAAGAAAATAATAAGTGGGGATGACAAATATAACATGGATACTATAGGATTTCAGTTGGTATTAAAATGGAGATACCCTGACATCTCCAGGGTTTTCCCCTAATTGGGGCATTTGCTAGATCCAGCAAATGAAAAAAAAAAAAAAAAAAATGCTCCCCCACATGAGCATGGGCTTTGGAATAACACAGACCTAAGTTCTAATTCCAGCAATGCCATTCATTATTTCTACCACCTTGGCCTTGTCATAAGTCTGTCTGGGTCTAAGTGATTTCATTTGTAAAATGAAGATCACAGTCTTAACCTCACATGCAGACTGTGAGCTATCCAATGAGATCATCTATGGAAACAATTAGTCAAGTCTTTGGCACATAGAAGTATTAAATAAATGCATGTGGAATGAATTAATCCTTGATAAATGGGGGGAAACGTAACCAGAAAAATGTGCCTTGTTTCAACCTATTTCTACTGTGTTGTACTCGATCTAAGCCTTCACTCATGGTGACCTGCTGCCCTCAACATCATTAAAATAGTGAATTACACTACATATTGATTGGTTATTATGCATATTTTTTTTTTTTTTTTTTTTTGTCTTTTTCGTGACCGGCACTCAGCCAGTGAGTGCACCGGCCATTCCTATATAGGATCCGAACCCGCGGCGGGAGCGTCGCCGCGCTGCTAGCGCAGCACGCTACCGAGTGCGCCACGGGCTCGGCCCGTTATTATGCATATTATCATTTCCATTTTACAAATAAGGAAACTGGGTCTTAGACACATTAAGCAAATTACACAAGGCCCAACACAAACAAAGTACACAACACAGTTGGGATCTGACCCAGATGAGCTTGCCTCCAAAGCTGGCTCAGTTGTCATGCTCACCTTAGTCTGCATTGTCAGCAGAAAGTATATCCTGTATTAGTCAGTTTTCTGTTGCTTATAACTGAATACCTGAAACTGGGTAATTATAAAAAAAAAAAAAAAAAAAAAAAAAAAAAATTGAATTTATTTCTTATGGTTTTAGTGGCTGGGCAGTCTAAGATCCAGGAGACACATCTAGTGAGGACCTTCTTGGTGCTGTGCAGAGTCTGTGGATATGCAGAGTATCACATAACTAGGGCCAGGAAAGAGCATTAACATGCTTACTCGCTGTCCTTATAAAGCCATGAGTTCCACTCCCTTGATAGTCCACTAAACCATTAACCCATTAATCCAAGTGTTGGGAAAATAGAATAGTTTGGTTAGGACTCTAGCCTCAGGTCCGGTTGGGCATGGTTCAGGACATCCTTCGTAAGCAAATTGTGTGGGTGTGAGTGTGGGTTTGGAGTTGGTGCACAAGCACACCAATGTATCTTTTTAGTTTTGTTGCTATTCTTGTGTTCTTCAGAGAGAGAGTTTGTGAAGCAGTGAAGCAGGCTGGCTGGCAGTTGACTGCCTCGGGTGGCCACCACGTGTGCAGCCATGCTTTCCAACTTATGACTTCCAGGGATCTGTTTGCCAGTTACCTAGTTCATAGACCTGCGTGTGAGAGGTCTGGGGACCCAGCCTGGTGTGCGTGGGGTCTGGTGACCCAGCCTGGCATATGAAGGGTTTGTGACCCAGTCCGGACAATGGGCTTGAGGGCTCTTTGAGCTCCAGACCCAACCCTAGCTCTAAAATTGGCCCAGTAGGCAGGATAACCAGCAGGTAAAAGAGCACGACACCTGGCATGGTCATAGAGCTTTACAATTGGCATCACAAACAAGATTAAGAGCTCTACAATTTGGCATAGTTTGTGAGCAGGTTTCTGACATTAGCCCAAGTGCCACACCAAGAATGGATTAATGCACTCATGTAGGCATAGTCCTCACAATCCAATCACCTCTTAAAAGCCCCACCTTTGAAATACCATAGCTGTATTTCCCACTCTCTTAACACTGTTACAATGCATATCAAGCTTCAGTGAGTTGCGGCGGTCGGGGGAGGCATTCAATCGGCAGCATTCCCTAAACTCACAGTCTGGATATTATGCCTTTTTGAGTCCACATAGAATGTTATGTGTGTTTCTTTAATAATTAATTTATAGTAATTGTTAAAAAATATCTTTTGACATGTATGTCACCTTTTAGAAACACTTCATCTATGTGGGTAACTGTTTCTGTTTTTAGATCTTGAATAGGTTTTCATTGGGCATCTTTCACGAGAAGCTCATAAACACTAATGTTTATTGAATATCTATTTAGCTGTAGGCTCTGGCTGAATTACTCTACTCCTCAACTCATATATTCCTTATAACAGTCCTATGTGGCCAATTCTACTTTCATCCTCATATTAGAGATGATAAAAATGAAACACAGCGAAGTCATAAGTTCACACAGCTTAAATTCCAGGACTGAGATCTGAACCCAAGCATTTAGATTCCAGAGCCCATATTCTTAATCACGAGTCTATTTCACCCCTGGTACACCAGGACTGTCTGTATCTTCTCTTTCTTTAATAAATCCTAAGAAATATCTTTTCATAGAGTCAAAATGGTGCTTCTATATTCACTATGACTCTCATGTTTGGCAAGTCTATTTTCCTGTGATACTGGCATCTGTAATTAGTAAAACTTAAGAAGCTTATTTAATAAAATAGATATATTTAGATGCTGTTAAAGCCAAATTTTAGTTCAGCATTTATAAGAAGTTTAGTCTTGCCACTTCCCCCACCTCAGTTTGGAAGTACCATGTTGGTGGTCTTCATTGCCTTAAATAGGCTACGAGTTGTGCTCTTGTAAGGTTCTGGACCTAATAACCTTGCATAAATTCAAAACCAAAAATAAACTTTAAAAAGGCTCTTTCCTTTCAATACCAACTTAATTTTTTTCTACTTTCTAAGTAAAATGATTTAAACATAGAAGTCTATTTTTAAGAGAGAGCAAAGAATGTGTTCACAACGAGTTGGAACAGCGTGCAACTGCACTGGCTTCACTGTTATCTGAACGACCAAGCATTAAATCACAGGGAGGAAAAAGTCAGCATGTTCTCTTAGAATCCAAATTGACCAGCGTCAGTAAGAGCTTTGCCCAAGAAAGGGAAAAGACACCTACCCAGAGAATACATCATGCATATGAAACCTATAATTTTAAGAAATATTTTCAAGAGATGTTTGAGCTGATAGATATGGCTATTAGATTAAGAAAGCACAGAAAAAGTGGCATCTGAAATTAAAAAAACAAAAAAGTGGACCTTCTAAATGTGATAGATCAATATAACCCCTCTTACCTATGTTCCCTTCCATCAGTGGTTGGGGAACTCACAGAAGAAAAATCTAGGTAGTTTCTCTCAGTCTCTCTCTGTCTCTCTGTCTCTCTGTCTCTCTCTCTCTCTTTCTCTGATGGAGCACTACTTAACATTATTAGGCATATAAGAATCTTTCCTAAGTTAAAATGTGTAAGAAGCCCTTATCCCTTGACATTGACATACAAACACTCGTGGTCCCTCTAGGTTCTTCTAACGTTCAGTTTAAAGCTTTCTCTCTCAGAACTCCAAGAAAAAGAATTCCTCTTACCATATATTCCATGTTTGCTGCCGGTGGGAACACTTTGCCCCGAACCTGATTATGAAAATCAAGAATGGCGATCATGTCATTCTGCGAAATGTAGCGCTTCCGCCTGGCTTTGGGGGTATCCGCAGAATCTAGTGGTGCTTTTACAGCTGCTTCGATATCAGTGAAATTATTGGCTGGCGGGGATGAGTCAGTGGCGTTGGGTAAGACGACGGCACTTGCTTCACAGAGAAGGGAGAACAGGAGCGCACTGCTGACGGCGGAGACTGCTGTCATTTTGAGGGACGGAGAAGAGCCCACCGGCTTTACTTGGCTTTAAAGCAGAAAGGTACAGTTAGGGTCTATGGAAAGAAAACAGAGCCAGAGGGGATGAATTTACAAAGGCATCCTCTGAGAGCATGGCTTGATTTGACTTGCCCCACAAATCCAAACAAATGTTGAACTCAAGCCTGGGAGACAACTTATAGCAGAGTCCCTATTCATTTTGTTGAACGGTATGAGGCAGACCCCTAAAAGGAACTTTCTATAGCTGGAGAAAAATAAGCAGCATGACCACTAGCCCTAAAATGAATGTGCATCATTTGCCCCAAATGCCTGAACCACAAAATGCGTTGCTGCATATTGATTTTCAGTGGGAAATCTTCAGGAATTGAAACTCATCTTGAGAGTGAAAAGGAAAAGTACAACAAGGGTAACAACAGAGAATGTGCTGATAATATCTCCCAGACATATATGTACAGCAAGTGAGAGCACACAAAAAAGTTATAGTAATTCAATCTCATTTCTAAAAAAAAAAAAAAAAAAAAACATGTGAATTACTTTAAAATCAATGCATGCAATACAAACTTGTTGAGCTAAATAGCTTACCTCTGCACAATGCCAAAATGAATATATTGCTCTTCCAAAAATTTAAAGTTCTTTGCTATGTTGTAGCATGAACTCTTTTAAGAAGAGTGTGTCTTATTACAAACTCTCAGAGAGCAAAACTCTGCAAGGTTTGAATGCTGCTGGCTACAGGAGCAGCTCCCAGCTTTTATATGTCACAGTTTGCAACGTCCAGAAAGGGCAGTCTTTCTTAGGGTCTCTCTTAGCCAAAATCAAAGGGGAGGGGTTTGGGATAGAAAAAACAGTGATTGGGTGGCAACCTTTTTATGTGGGTGGTGAGGAAATTGAGTCACACCCACAGCTTACAAAGTGCAAACCATAAAAGACAAACCCCTTTTTCTCTGGGCTTCCACCTTTTCTGTGAGTGGTTAATTTCTCTCATTTAATGCTTTCTAGTTCCTGGTTCCCATACAAAAAAATAAAAGACCGTGGGTTCTTGAAAACACAGACGGCTGAGTAACAAGCAGTACATTTTTTTAAAGACAGTAAATGACATGGGAGCTGAAAAGAGCAAGCTGACATTAAATCAGGAGATCAGCTCACATAGTTAGTCTGGGTGGCCACAAATATGACTCAAGAGAGATGCCAGGCAAATCAGCAGTAGCCAAACTATAGCATATGGTATTAGGATAATAGATGCTCAAGTGGTTGTACTCTCTGTTTCCATGTGGCTTTATTCCTCTGATTTAGATATTTACTTTCCTTTTTTCTCTTGTTTCACTTTCCCTCCTTTTTTTCTTTCACAACAGAGGTCAGCAAATTACCTGCTATTTACCTGTCTTGTATATAATGTGAATAGAGAAGCTCATGGTAAATGACAGCAGCCAAGATAACATCTGTTTCAGGTTTAGAAGCATATAGTTGAGATTTTAAGCAGAGAACAGCTCAGCCTCTCAGGAAGTGTATTGGAGGGCACAGCACAGAGGCCATGAAGAATTTAACAGCAGCAGCAGAAGCCAACAGTCAGAAGTGCCTTGTTAGGAGGATGCCATTGGAGCAAAATCCGTGTCAGGCAAAGCTAGAGCCAAGAATGTGAATTTTAGGGCAATCTATCGAAAGGACTTTCAAAAATGTCATGTGTCATGATCTCATTAACAAAATGTAAGCCATTTACAGTCAGTAGCAATAGGAAATCTGGAAACCATGCACTGTTCAGTTTACAAACATACTTAACATATGTTGACCTGCCCAGTTTGCTAATGTGATCGTCTCCTGCATGTTTCAGCAGAAGTGCTATGTGAATTTACAGTCATTAGAAACGAAAGCCCTGTAGCACACTGGACTAGGGCCAACTTTCCTGTATTATGTGTGACCTAGTGCATACTGTTTAACTCTTCATTTGTGCATCTAAAAACTGGAGGGAAAGGTGCATGCTCTATGCTAAGACAGGCTCCATCAAATTCCTTAAGAGGGCAGTAAGGTGTTTAAAACAGAAGTGCCGCTGATGTTCAAAATACAGTGATCAGACACAGACTCGGATAGCAATAACAAATATGTGTCAGAGTTCAGGTTTTGCCATGTTTTTATGAGTATTAATCTCCTAACTAAAGTGAAATCATTTTAGAAGAGCTCAAGCTGCAATATTGAACACTTTAAACAAGAAATTAATTAACACAGTAACATTGAAAAGGCAGGAACATGTAATATAAGTGCAGGAGGTGAATGGGAGGAGTATGAAACATCAGTGAAACTGGAGGGGATGCACGCGGCTGCTCACAGCCTCACATTTTTAACAACTGGAGCTGTCCAACCAGGTCTCATCTCTCTGGAAAGGACTCATGGTTCCTTCAGTGAATCTCAAGGATGCTATACTAAGGATTCCTGAATCAAATAGGAGGTTAGATGAGATACTCTCTGCAGGCTGTCCAGCTTTAAGATCTCTGGATGTTTTGAGAAATTAGCACAGATTAGCCTGTACTTTATACATATCTCATTTGGCTGTCCAACATGTAGGGAACTAAATGATTTTTAATACCTAAACAACAGACATAGATTATCTTTCTCAAGAGTGGATGAGTTCTTGCTTAGAACCTCAAAAACGTAATGAGTGTACTCAAGTTGACCCAATTTGTCATGTATACAAACAGATACTCTGCACCTCTTGGGGTTTGACTTAAGAGACTTCCATCAAAGTAAAAATGTGACCCTTGAGAAACTTGTCCGAACCATAATGGATTTCCTCTAAGAAGGAGTCGAGAGATAGAGGAGGAGGAGGAGAAAGAAGGAATTTCAGAGATGGACCTAAAAAGGGGTCATTTCTTTGAGTCCAATTACATAAGGGCGGAGATGATAGTTGCTTAATCCTGAGACCCTGAGGCATGTCAATGATTTCAGATGTCTTTCAGCACACATGGATTGTATTGTGGAATTTCAGACTATTAAGGAAACCCACAAGGCTATGGAATCATAAAAGAAAAGACCTGTGGGAGGAGAGTTAAGAATCCTGCTTCCAAGTGGACGTTATTGCCAGAAGAAGTATTTGAAATGCTTTGGAAGTAATTTTAATTTTAAAATACTTGCAAAATTAAGAGGCGTACATCCAAGTTGTCAGTAAGAGGACTATTAATGAACAACTAACAATGAGGTGGTTCTTTATGAGATCTCTTTTTGAAAAAGACCATTGACATGTTTTGAAACCTGTAAGGGACTGCTTGCCAACATAGACAGAAATGGAATGCAGTTATATTATTGAAAAGAAATACGTATACAATTGGCAGCACTTTGAAACCTGTGAGAAAATGGCTATGATTCTTAAATTGAAATCAGATATAAGTGTCCAAGAATGGCACACTTGCTTAAGAAAAGGTACTTTGGGGTGTGTGTGTGTGTGTGTGTGTGTGTGTGTGTGTGTGTGTGTGTGTGTGTGTGTGTGTGTGTGTGTGCCTTTAGTCTAAATCCTTTCTAAACAAAATATGTTCCATGGACTGCTAGCATTGTGATCACCTGGAAGATTATTAGAAATGCAGAATTTCAGGTCCCATCCAAGACCCACTGAATCAGAATTTTCATTTTATCAGGATCCTCGGATGATTCATATGCACATTAAAGTTTGAGAAGTATTTATGTAAAGTATTATATAAAGTTTGAGAAGTATTAATAAATCACATTATTTCCAGAGACACATCCTACTATACACATGCCCACTGAAAAAGCTATTATAGAAGTTTATTTATCTAGTAATATGGGGTGATTAAAGACAATATAAGTATATACAAGTGTTTTTGAATAGGAGAACACAAGTCAACTTCTATTTTATAAAGAAAAAAAAAGATGGCCAAGGAAAGTACATATACAGCATTTCACAAAAATATTTAGTAAGATTATTTGTAAGGCTACTGTATAAACCATATTAGTTATTTAATACATATTAATTTATCACAAGATTGTTGAAACAATGGAATGCAGTATATGTGAAATGGCTTGTAAACTGTGGCATGCTTTGCAAATGAAACTATTATTTTACTCTGTCATCTCCAGGATGAAAGCCCAGAGCTCTTTCTCACCTTGTTTCATACACCAAATAACCCTGAAAAACATGTGGATTTTTATCTCTGAAATGTCTTACCAATGTACTCCTTTTTATTTTATCATTATCATGACTGCTCAAAGTTAATCCTATTATCTTTTTATAGGTTTAGTACAATCACCTTCCAGCTGTTATTTCTGACTCTAGTGTCTCTCATCAATTATCCACATTGCCTTTGGTTACCTGCCTAAAAAACAAACCAACTCACTTTACTCATCTACATGTAACTGTCTATTGATTCTCCATTGTCCATATGGTCAAGTTCAAGTGCCTTGGCCTGCTTTACAAGGGCCTTGAGAATATAAATAAATTTACCTTTTAAGTCTAGATTGCTGCAAGCATCCCTTTCTATTTCTCTACCCTCATCACACCTTATGCCGCAATTACACTTAACCACTCTTTTTCCTGTTAACTTCACTAAGTTAACAAGGCCATGCGTGTTTGTTCATTGGGTAGGTGGCAGCCTTCTTGCTTCCATTAATGTAATTATTACAGATAATTATGCATGTGTTTATTAAAAGAGCTTAGTAAACAGTAACATGACATTGCATCAGTTGTGTTGTTAACTTCCCTTTAACAAACTACTTTCTTACTTGATTACAAGTCTCACATATCATTCTAGAGTCATCAACATCTACAGATGTCTAAGTGAGCTTTACAAACATTTTTTTCATCAGTCTAGCCATGAATAACCACTAAACAATCAAGAATACATGTAGGAGATAATTTAACGAAAGGTGGAGACTTTGCAAGAATGGTAAAGGGTTTTTGTGTCTAATGTGTCAGACACAAAATATTTCCATTTTTAATGTTGTAGAATTTATTAGATTCAGAAAGTGTACAGAATAAACATAAAAAATTTTTGAATTTGAGCCCTCTAATATTATATATATTATAATATATAACAAACATTATATATAATATTAATATAGACAGAATTATATGTAATAATAATATAGACTGATATTATATATAATATAAATTATATATAATACTTATTATGTATATATATTATGTCTTTTATAACAAATATATATAGCTATAATATAAATATCAAAATACTGCATTTTCAAAATATTTGAGAAATTCCATAAAATGTATATGTAGTACCATCTATTCATATATTATATTTTATTTTATTACATTATATTACCTAGTATTATGAAACCAGATTCAAGTATCTATATTTTAACTAATTTAACTGTATCTATATTTAACTATATTTTTAAAATCTTTTTTACAAAAGGTGATTAGGAACTAATATCACATAATAATATTTGTGTAATTATTTCAACTTTTATCTAGTTGTTTTTCCTCAAGTAAAAAATACTTTTAGGTTTTCAGCACTGAAAAAGCGTGAAAAATTAACAATTTTAAGTGTGACCAAACTTGATCTTTCTTGTTGAAAATAGTTCTGAAAAGCCTTGTTCTAAAGCAGCATTTAAAGATCCTGGTACAGCTTGATTCTAAAATAAACAATTCATAATACAAAATAATAATGAATTGTTCAATGGTGTATTTAATGTAAGAGTAGAGTAAAATTATTTTACATTTATACCAGGCAAAAACTTATCATTCATGCATTTTTTTTGAAAAGCTATTGAAGGTTTTGCTACAACAAACAAAGGAGCAAATTAAGAAAGAGATAAATATGGAATCCCAGAGGTAGGTACTACAACATGAGAATAAAAACAAAGGGAATTCCCATGATGATGGTGAAGGGAATTCTCAGGGCAAAAGCATCCTCGTAACCTAGAGAGCAACCAGTCTGGACTGGAACAGAAGCACAAAGAGCTCCAATATAGAATGTTTCCAAGGGAAACAAGTGAAACTGATAGTCTTTATGATACCTTTTAACACACTCAGATTGTATTTCTAAAATATTGTTGGAGAAAGCCAGCATAGTCACAGAATACTATGTGGCTCTACTTTGAATGTTTATATATACATAATAATATAAACAACTAATAGTGCTATATAACCCAAAGATATGAAATTACTCTGTTACAGGGATTAAGAAAAGAGGTATGTCATTGGGAAGGGAGTGGGGCTTGAAAGAGAGCTAACTACTCACCTTCTATTATAGAACCTATGTAAGTTAGTGACTAATGCACAATGAATTATCCCATACACAGGGGTTAAAACAAAAATCAGCAGGTTGGTGCTACTGGCAGGAAGCCGCCACACAAGAATTGCACCACATGGACCTCTCCATGGAGCTGCTTGCTCGTCCTCACAGCACTGAAGCTGGCTTCCCCCAGAGTGAACGATCCAAGAAGAGCAAGGTGGAAGATAGGATGTGTGCTGTGGCCTAGCTGGGGAAGGCACACACCAGCATTATCACAATATTCTACTGGTTACACAAGTCACTCAGACCTATTCAGCATGGGAGGGGACTACACAAGGCCATGAACCAATAATTAAGAATTATCGAGAATCATTTTGAAGGCTAGATACAGCAGGAATTTTTTTTTAATTGCAAACTTTTTAAATTAAGAAATGTGCATATTTTTTGGAAATATGGCATTAACTCCCCCAAAGAAACTCTTAACAGAGGTGAAAATGGCTGCTTCTGGGGAGAAAGATGTAGATGGGAGTGAGAAATGTGGAATTAATGACTTTTTTTATCTCTACAGAACTATTTGACTTTTAAAAGTATATACATTTACAACTTAATTAAAATAAATAGTTGTTAACTAATTAAGAAAAGATAACTTGGTAAATATTGAAGATTAAAGTATGGTTTTCTTGTTATATGGGGTTTTTTTTTGAGGCGGGCCAGTATGGGGATCCAAACCCTTGACCTTGGTGTTGTCGGCACCACACACTAGGCTCTAACTGAGCTAACTGGCCAGCCCAGATAAAAGTGTGTTTACTGAGCAAATGAACAGATGACAGAATTGGAGATTCTAAGCATCTGAATTTGCTTAGCATCTCTTTTGTTGGGTTTGGGTATGTTACAGGAGTTTCTAACTGGCTGGAGCCTTTTGTCTTAACAATCCAATAGTTTCATTCTTAGAATAACCCTTCTTCATTTTAAATGGTCTTTGTCTACCTTCCTTGTCCTGCTGAGTTTGAGGCTATGATTTTATCTTCCTATGATTTAACTGAGAAAATTAGGCCCTGAATGAACATGTATGTATCACTTTCTACTGCAGATATTTCATGGCCCTGGATAAAGAGGGGGTAGCCTTAATTTTCATGAGACCCCTTTGGTTTCTAGTCAGCCTTTACAATGGGCACATACATTTCTCTACCTCCTCTGAACACCCTTCAAATATCTTGGGTAATAAACTGAAGGCTCTGAAAAGACTAAAGTGTCTGTTGAATGAAGCAGAATCCCACAGTTGAATTAGACTTCATCATTCTATGATGAAGGAAGACAAGCAGGAAGGATCTCTTCCAACAGTTAGTGCGTTTGTGTTTCTGTCAGCAGCATATTTAGTTGGAAGCTGTGCTGTTCTCCACTAAGAGGCTTGTAGATCTGTTGGGCTTTAATGGGTCTGAAAGATTGTATAATTGAATTTATAACCATCTGGCTCCAGAAGGTATACAAAATCATATTCATAGTGGGTAGATAAGAGGTATAGTTACAGTGAAAAATTTTGGTATGAAATATTGGTTATATCTGGTGAAACATGTAAAGAACCAAAAGCACTTTGGAGGAAGATGGTTGAAGTTGGGGTATTGTTGTTGATTATCTGGTGGAGAGAAAAAGAAATTGCATGTTAGGACTATCCAGAAATTGTGTGGTTACTCAACGGAGTTGATCAGCCCCAAAGTTCTACTCTAGCCAAGAAAACATATATATGTATATTTCCCCCTAATGTTTAAGATAAAGTTAATTATGGAAAATAAGAACAATGTAATGGTAACATAGGATAGAATATTTATTCTCCATGTGCCAAGAACATATCAAAATAAAGCCCAATAAGATGTCTATGTACTGGTCAAGTAGACAGAGATTTTAACGTATTTATTCATGGCATTATTTCAGACTTTGTGTATAGTAGGCATTTAAAAGACATTTGTTAAATTTGATAAATAAACCAATGCTATATCAGCATGGCCTTTTTCTAATCCAAGACCTGGGCACGCAGCCAGAATAAACTCGGGCTGTCTAAAAGCCATGTGCACTCTTGCCAGAGTCATCAATTCTCTCTGGTCCTTCACTACAAAGAAAGTCTGGTTAAACCTAGTGGAAAAGTCCCATAAGCTTCCTAGTGAAAATTTAGAAATGAACATGTGGAATGGTGGTATTAGGATACTTCATACCACCAGGAAAATTATACATCACAAAATCCACCATTTGTTTTTCACAAATACCGTGATTAGAAGTGTGAAGATGGATGGAAATAGCATTAAAATCTCTTGAAAATGTGCCATTCCAGACATTTGATAGTACCTCAGACTATCTGGTAATCAACATTTATGAAAATTTCTGCTGAGTAAGACTATATATAATGGGTTAATATTCTGAAAATAATAAACTGAAATAATTATTCTTCTTCCTGGAATTCATGTTCCCACAAAACCTGTCTGCCACTATGGCCCCAAAGAAGGGAACTGGTTAAGGATGCCTCAAGAATGAGGAGGCTGTCACATTAAGAGAAGTCCCTTCTGGACTGTAGAGGAAGAAACATAAAGCCTTCCTTGTTTCAACGTAGAAAACAGAACACAGTAAGAAGAGAAACAAGAAGATCGACGAAACAGCCATAACTTGCCATTCCAGGTTGCCATCCTGTAATGGAAAAAATTAAAAATTCACATGTACAAAGTAAAAAGCCAAAAGTACAAGGGCTTTGACTCACTTCTAATGTGGGCTTTTAGGAGGAGAGCACATTGCAGCTTGCCCCATACCAATATGCAATTCCCACAGCTGGATGACGTGGAGGCATTGGTAGGATGCCATGCTTGAGCAGAGGGGACAGCAAGCATTGTTATGCCAACTCTCTCTTCAATCACAGTTATCATGAAAAGCAATCTTTATGCTAGAGTAGTGGAGAGGGTTGGAGGATAGAGAAGGAACAACAATAAAGAATGAGGTAACCTCGTAAAGAGGCTGCAGGTGGAGGTGGGGAGTCCGAGCCAAGAGTGGGGAAGAAAAGCCTGACTAAAATTCAGAAGGCCTGCAGCGCCAGGGAGAGCTGAAATGGAGGAAAATCAGCATAGAGGGCCACTAGACTCTGCTGTTCTAAGTGCATAGCCCCAAGTTTCATCTGTTCCAGTTTCAAGAGCAGATCATAACATAATGCTCACATACCAGGAAGCACAGGGGGCTTTGGAACTTAGCACCCAGGGGACATAAAGATAGACACAGAATTCAAAAGCTCCATCCTCATAAAATCATCTCAGATTTTTTTCTACCCACTGATGTCACCTTGGGTAGGAAGATGAAGTTAAAACCATGAATGACTAAGTATTTACCCAAGGAAATTGAGTTAACCTGTGAGAATCTGAGATCCCTCTTTCAGCAACTTTAAAGTTACGTTAGCCCCCAAATCCTCTCTTACTGCCTACAGGGTAAGTGCTTTGAGGGGGGTTTGGGGGGATATTGGAGAAAAGAAAAGAACTAGAAGATTTTGGAACAATCTTGAATTGTGATATGTAAACTTTCAATACACTATAGGTGTTTATTATGTAGGATTGTTTGGAGGACATACCTAGATTTCTAAGTGTTATCTCTAGATTAGGCCAAACCAACGCAGAGCCCCACTTTTGGACCACATTTTTCTCAGTCTATTATAATATTGCTTTTGCTGACTTGTGCATCGTTACTGTGCCTAAGGCATAAAAGTACTAACTGAAAGGGTAAATGTGCTATCTCAGTAATTTCAGGGATATTGTCAACCACATCATTCAGTATTTCTACCAGAAGTCTCAGCATGAAAAGTTTATTTCATATAGATAAAAGGAAGAGCTTCATTTTCCCTACAGAATTTGTATATTTTTCCTTTTATGACCATTGCAAATCTCATAATTGATTGTGTTTCCTGCATTGGTTAACAGAACCCTGATAGCCAATTTTAGTATCTACCACTGACTCTAGGATTGTGTATCTGCATATCTTTCTGGTTTTATGCTCGCTGTCTATTTGTGTTTTTGATGGTCATAATTTTAAATTATTACTTTTCCTTTAATATTGTTCTTATTTATTTTTAGACTCATATGAAACCCAATATTCCTTAATGATAGGAAATAATGATAAAAACATTTGCCATGGCATACTGAGAATTGCTACGATAGGAATTCTTCTGAGATAAGGTTTACCCTCACAACAACCCATAGCCTATGAGAAAGCTTCCGTACATTCCTGTTTTACTGCTGAGAAAACAGAGGTTTAGTGAAATTATGCAATTTACTCAAATTCACAAAGCTAGAAAATACTCAAGCTGGTACACAAACCTAGATCTGTCTGAGGGCAAAACCTGATCTCATAGTTGCTGTATTACACCATCAATTTGGAGCAACGTGAGGTTTATATGAATAAATTATCAATTATTAAACAATTAGATTGTGATTAGATGCTTACTTGATTTTTCAGTCCTCTATTGAGGACTAAAGATAGCAGCAGCAGCAGCAGCAATAATCCTCCTCGTCCTCCTCCTCCTTCTCCTCCTCATCTGTCAGCTTGTGCTTGACATATTAGTTGTCTTGTATATTAGTTGTGAAAATAAGACATGAAGATACTTCAAAAACTTCATGGAAGGATTCATATCATCTTTTCATTCTATTTTTGCACGAACTTTTTAAAGTACCCTCATATAAGGAGGGGGAGAAAAAGGTTGGGAAGTGGTTGCTCAACGGATACAAAGTTACAGTAAAAAAAAAAAAGAGGAATAAGTGTGGTTCTATTTCACAGTAGGGTGACTGTAATTAAAAATAATGTATATTTCAAAATAGCTAGAAGAGCAGATTTTGAATGTACTAACTACAAAGAAAGGATAAATATTCGAGGTGAAGAATTAGCTAATTACTCTGATTTGATCATTACAAAAGCATACATGTATTGAAACATCACATTGTACCCCATAAATATGTACAATTATTATGTGTGAAGTAAAAATGAAATAAAACTTGAAAAGAATTACAGAAGATAATCTATGACTAAATACAAAAAGTGCATGAAAAGATTCATGTTCTCTTTCAATTCCATTTTTCCACAGACTTTTTGAAGTACCCTCATACGATCATGTACTAAACAGCATGAGAAAGTCATCTGGAAATTTTAAAATAAAAGGAAATCTGCAAATAATAAGTTAATATGGGATTTCTTCTCAGGAAATGAAAATTAAGCTGAATCTGAATGATGCTAAGAATAAAATTGATGAAGGTGAAGACAGAGGCTTCCACATAAAGGAAAAATAGTTAGAAATAAGCACAGAAACAAAAATAAAAGATAGCACTTCTGTGGGACCGCATGATTAGGTGTAGCTAAGGAATGGGATTTAATAAGTATGTCGATAATTAGATTTAAATGTCTCAAAAGTTCTAAACCTGTGTGATTGGAAAAAAATATTTCTGATGTGGAATTTGAAAAGCAAATCCATTTGAGGAGTAAAATAAGAAGATTAATTTGCATGTGTTGAGTTTGAAATGATATCCAATTAGAAATATCGAGTTGTAGAGTTGGAGACACTGTACTGGGAATTGGGTAACAGTCAGGATTTATTACATGGACAGATGAAAGGAGAACAAAGGATATACTGCAGTTCAGGTTCTGTCCAGAAACCAGTCAACACCCGAGCACTAGCGAGGATGTGAATCAGCGAGTTACTGTATCTTCTCGGTCTAGGCAAAGAAGCAGCTGTGAAACTGAAGGAGTCTATACAGATGGCAGGCAGCAATGGAAGTAAACCTAGGAGAATAAAAGCAAAACCAGAACATACGACCTCTAGCTGCAGGCCCTATTTATATGTTGCCAGCTAAAGATGAGTGGTTAGATTAAAGTGTATGCATTTGTAAGTAAACAGAGGCTGAATCGCATGAGATTTAGTAGGCTGCAATCACAACAAAGAACACTGGACATTCAAGGATATTCTTAAAACTCTAGACATAGATATAATCTTCAAAACAGAGACGCTGTAAATTTCTTGAAAGTGTACTAGGTATTTAAGGAAGCGATGATAAAGACAGAAATATATAGGTCAGAGAAAAGTCTTTGGAAAATGAAAACAATTAGAAAATAAAATAAGAGTAGGAGAAGGAGCGATGCTGGCATCTTTATGACTATGGTCATACAAATCACATTTCTCCCTCCCTTACCTGCATTTAAAGATTATATAAAAACCATTAAATATAACACGATAAACAATGGTAATATAATATGCTAGGAAATAAAAGCCTTGACTGTTTTGAAGATGTCATTGTATTAGGCTGGTGTCCAATGGATTTAGAGTGACTGATTATAATGTGTTTTGAAGAAATTTCAAGACTCTACTTACCACTTAATCTCCTCACTATGGACTGTGGTGTAACCCCCTGCCTCTTCACTGATGGAAATGCTCAAACTTACAGTCCCTAATGAAATGGCCCACAAATGCAAGGCAAATGTGTACAAAAGGCCAAAGTTAGAATGCGTTTATGACACCTAAAGGCAACCTTTTATCTTTTTTTCCCACGACATATTGCTAGCATAAGTAGATTCTGCTTACACACACTGGAAAGCCACAGATGACCTGCCCCCAAGGACCTTCCCACCCTCACTCTCCCCTCCCCCCCACCCCCACTTGTGATTGGCCTTACCTCCCCAATTCTCTCAGAGCAGAGGTCCTCAAACAAGCATTTATCAGAATCACATGGAGGGCCGTTAACAGGTTACTGGTCCCGCATTTCTGATTTAGCAGGACTGGAGTAGGCTCAAGAATTTGCTTTTCTAACTTATCTCAGGTATTGGTGAAATTGCTGGTCTGAGAACTTTAAGAGCAAACTGGCTTAGAAAAATATTGTATCTATTTATATAGTTATAGTTACTAGTTAATTTCATACTTATCTCCTTCACTAGGCAATAAGGTAAGAAGGAGACTGTGTCTTGTTTATCTTTGAACCCAACTGGGCTGACACATTAACACAAAAATAAATATGGGCCTGAAGAATGAACCAACGGATTGATTTACCCTCATTTCTATCTCAAAATACTGTGTTTTGTGTGTGTGTCTATCATCTAATTTAGGATCCCCTTCTCTCTATTCTTAGAGGAAAAGCTATCTCTTCTATTAAAAGTAAATCTTCAGGCCATAAACAGAGCACACTCGGGGTCCTAGGCAGGAGCCTAGAGCAGCATCCCTTGCCCAGAGCAGGCAAGGAGAACGCAAAAAACACCACTTCCAGTGGATAGCCCACCACAGCCACTGCCACAGCCATAGCTGCTACAAAAGTGGTTTGATGCCTCAGCAGTAGCCGCCACAGCTTCCATGCAGGCAGCCCACCAGACACTTGACTGCACTGACACAGGGGGAGTCACCAGCAGAGACCCAAAAAAGAAGAGGATATCTCTCTCCTCAAGGCCCACTCCAGAGTAATAGAAGAGGCAATGCTGTACTGTGCATTTCTGTCTTCTCTTTTTTTTCCGGGTCAGTCTAGATAAAGGTTTGCAAACTTTGTTGATCTTTTTAAAGAATCAATTTTTGGTTTTGTGGATTTTCTCTATTGCTTTTTCAATTCCCTATTTCATATATTTCCGTTGTAATCTTTGTTATGTCCTGCTTATATTTGCTTTTGGTTTAGTTTGCTTTTCTTTTTCTATTTTCTTAAGGTAGAAGTTTACATTACTGATTTGAGATTTTTCTTGTTTTTAATACAGGTGTTTACAAGTATAGATTTTCTTCTAAGCACCGCATGAGCCCTGTATCCTATGAATTTGATATGTTGCACTTTGATTTTTATCTCAAAGTAATATCTAATTTCCCTGTGATTTAACTTTTTACCCCTTGTTTATTTAGGACAGTGTTGTTTACTTTCCACACATTTGTGGATTTTCTAAATTTCTTTCTGTTATTTTGGTCAGAGAGCATATTATCTATGATCTTAGTTTTTTAAAATGTATTAAGACAAGTTTTGTGGCCTAAAATAAATAAATAATTTTTCTATAAGAGTAAATCTTCAACTGGCAACCTTTATTTTCTGCATTTCTGGAAGTAAGGGTTATAGAAGTGAAAAATCTCACTTCCACAATGAAGCATATCAGTTCTACAAGTATCCCTTCCCCTTCCAGGCTTTTGCAGTATTTTTTTTCTCTACTTTTTTACTTTTCCCTAACTCAAAATCTGTGCATGTTCTACTTATTTCAGAAGAGCTTTTGAATATTATTTCCTAACACTTTATTCTGCCCTGCCCTTTTATCTTGTAACTTTGGGTATGCCCTAAGTCCCAGGCCTCACATCCCTTATCTTTCAATATCACCTCTCTAAGAAAGCTGTCTGAAGGTCTTTATCTTCAGATCGCAGATCTATCTTCTCTCCCTCAAATCGCAGCCTTGTATTCTATACTACCTTCTAATAAATAACTTCCAAACTGAACAATACCAGAATAAACTAGTTATTATATACTTCACAAAATATTTTCTTCCAACCTCTCTGTCTCTACTGGTGTCACCATTGGTCTATTCATTCCTGGTATTTAATATAGCCAAAACCTACCAATTTTCTCTTGAAATAGCTGCATATCCATTTATCTCTCTCTGTCTGAACTTTGATTGCCCCATCTAGGACAATCATGATGATGTGGGATGCTCAAATAAACACTTAACTAATTAATTCTTGACACCAGTTTTTCCTAATGCCTATATAAGCAACCCATGTCAACAGAATTTCATAAACACCCTTACATCTTCTTCTTCTTCTATTTAAAGTTTCAGAATACACCTTCTCCATGAATATAAACCCCTCTCTCTGTGTAATACTATCCATTCCTATTTCCCGTTAATGCTCGGCCTCTTAGGCCAGCTGCCTCAGTATGCGATGATGTCTCAGGCTCCTTCTAGTCTCTGTGGCCTTGCTCAGGATGTCTCCCCCGTGGCATAAGCTCACTCCTTCCTCACCTCTGCAAATCTTCTCTACAGGCTCCCTAAACTACTTCCACAAATTGTCTCAAGTCCTTTCTTTCAAACCCTTTTAGGGATAAGATAAAGACGTACAGACCAACATTTATCTCACTTTTCTGAATTATCCTATAACTGACACCACTTCATTCTGTATTTGATTAAATACTTTATCCTGCTTCTTGGTTTTATGTGGATTCATTTTCTAAGTAACCCACGATCATATACTCCTTGTGGACAATCCTATAGTACCTAGAAAAATAATTTGTACATAATATGAACTCAAATATTTTTGGTCGTTGAATTATTTAGACATCTAGTTAAAGAAAGTTAAAGAGAAAATAACTTAATGAGAAGTAACAATCACAGTATGAAGGCTTGACTTGTGATTAACATAAACCTCTAAAAATTTAAATGAATGATACTTTTTTTTTATGAAAGTAACTGCCCCTTTAAGATTTGAAGTCAAATTGTCCTGCACAAACCACGATGACTAAAACAAAGAGAACAATTTCCCCACATAGTGGTGGGAAAGTCATCCCATATTACCCATTTTCTTGTAATTTTCAGTTGTTTATTAAACAGAGTTTGCCTTTTCAAAAAATGTGTGCATACTCTCACTACAGCATAACGTCAGCAGTGTAATCTCTTAACTCCTCCGAGTTTGTACACTTGGCTGAGGACCACATATTCAAGCCAAGGATTTTAAAGGATCTGTCTGAAAAGTAACAAGTGGTACCCCAAAGCCGAAAACCCTATAACAGAGAAAAGCCTATTTTTCTTTTCCAGAAGATGGTGGCAATGAAGCCACAAGACATGCAGTAAGTCTTCTTTCTTTCCTCCTAGCTCTAGAATACCTCAAGCTTGTTCACATTTACCAGTGTTCCCTGGATTTGGGAGAGAAAAGGGAGAAGAGGCACAGCAGGGCTGTTGACAGCAGGTCCTCCAGAAAAATACAGCCACGCTCTGCCTGCACCCCAGCTTCACTGCTTCCAGTTCTGCAATTGTCCACAAATCACCTCACCTTTCTCAAGACTAATTTTTTTCCTCTCTTTAAAGTAGGGACAGTAACCTACCTCACAGGGTGGTTGTGAGAATTAAAAGAAATAACTTACAGAAAGCATTTAAATGCAATGATACACATGCACACACATACACATTCCACGGCCCATTCAGGACATTTCTGCTTGTGCCCAAGAACCCCGAGAAAAGGGAGGAAATTGTGGAAGTGGGAAGGTGGGAAAGCAAAGGAAGAAAGAAAGGAGAACGTCCAGATGTTTGATTTAAAAAAAAAAAGTATGTTCTTATAATTTTCTGATTTTTAAAAAAATGATACATGTTTGGGAAAATAATTATTAAAAGAGTAATATAATTAAATTTTTGAAAAGTGTTAATTTAGTGTAATGTAAGAGAGAAGAAAGAAGGGTCAAAAGGAAACAACTGTGTATAACTTATGGACACAGTTTGCCACAACTGTTCGTAAATACCACTCTCAGCCTCAGCATGAAGCGGTCAGACTAGCTGCCATAGGAACATTTGTATGCCAAATCCTGAAGAAGTTTCAGAAAGGTGGAGGAGAGAACCGATAGGGGGAGAGTAAGCAGGAGTGTGTAGGGTAAACTTAGACAGTGACAGGCAATAAAGGGATTCAGTCAGAACATCTGTGAAATCCCAGATGGCTAGACACATCAGTGAGGTCTCAGTGTCATACTGTCCCAGCACACTGAGTAACATTTAGAGCTGGACAGACCAAAATGTCCTTTGGTCTTTCTCATTGCCTCATTTCCCCACCATTAGCAATTGCCTCTGTGCTTACAGAATATCTGTGCATCATCTGATCTACATTAGTCCATCGAATGATGCACTTGTTCAGAAAGAGATACATGCGACTCTCCAAATGCTCAGGCCAACTTCAGAGGGCGCCAAGCAAGATCCACTTCAACAGATCATAATTTATCCTGGCAGCTGGACAAACAAAAGCAGAGTGACGCAGGAACCAGCTTAAGAAAATTGCCAATCCTCCACCAACTGCTCGTTATATTACTCTTAAATGTTTCTAAATAGGTCAGTTAGAATAACATCATGTGGGCCATAGTAAGTCAGAAGAAAATAAATGTCACTTTTAGCAAGTTGAATTCTTCCTCTATTTGCCTTCACTTTGGTCCTTTTATTTAACCATCATCTGGCTGAGGGTAAAAACAAAATTGTCATGGTTTTGTAGTGGTCAGCAGTTTCAATAATTCACATTTCAATGTGGCCCTGTGACAACCGTGGGTCTTTTCCAGGTGGTTTTTGGCACTACCTACATGGCTGGTCACATGATGTATTTTGCCTTGGAGACTAGAAGAATAATAACAATGACCCCATCTCTCAGAGAACCACAACTTCACTCTGGCAGAGATTCTGGGCCCAGATCTCTGAGATCCTGAGCTCTAAGAGGGGAAGGAGTTCCAGAGTCTCAAGTCACCCACCCTCTCTTTCCTCAATATTCAAATGACAAGACAATCCCTACAAGTGTCCCAAAACAGTTCTTGGGCTGAGCTTGAGCCTCATGTCAGAAGTGATCTCTAATAAGAGTTTAGCCAAATGGAGTTTGTTAATGGCTATGCACATTTGGAAATGCAACCAGAGGGAATTTGTCAGCAATGATAACTGTAAAGACAACTGACTTCTTTTTGGTTGTATATATTGTTCTGTCTATGATGCTACTGTGGGGAGGGAATTACCAGGATCCATTTCTGGGGTAAGGAAATAACAAAACTACAGAGAGCAAAAAGACAGCTGAAGTGGCACTTTCCTGGATAACTAAGATGGTGTATAATAATCATGCCCTCTTTCTAATATGGGAAACAGTGGTTTCTAACAATTCCTAAATACCGCTAATTCAAAGTTTTCCTAATTGTTAAGTGTCAATTTTCAGGGTGCCAAATTTTTCAATTCTGTAGTTTACATTTTTGCTGAAAACATTTATTTATATAAGAACTAAATATGTACCCACAGAACTAGTTCAGAACCGTGTCATGAGCCTGCCTTTGCCTGATCTACGGGAGAGTGAGCACTACATATGAGTCTGCCAAGGTCATTGGGATAGCTGGTTTTCAATAGATAAGCTATCCTTTAATATATTGCTAGCCAACATGTTTACTATATAGAGAGAGAATAAAATACCTCTGAAGAGTGTCATGTAAATAACAATAGGAAAGCTTCATCAAACACTGTCTTCTTCTATGAATTACAAATAAATGCTGGCTACTGAAGATACACAGATGGGAAGACCCAGTCCATTCTTTCATGTTACTCATACTCCAGTAAAGCAAAAGATACACAAACACAGTAGTAATAGCTCAAGCAGGGGTTAATGAGTGCAATAGTAGAAGTACAAACATAGCACTATCGAGTATGTAAATGATAATTTTTAACTAGTACAATAGAATACAACAATTGTACAATAGTACAATTCTCTTTAAAAGAAAAAGAGAAGCATTTTATTAGGGCAAAGCAATTGGAATTAAAGTATTAAGGAAGATTTAGTGAATCAATAGCAGAAATAAAGGCAAGAGGCTTTACAGGAGCCAGCATTCATGGCACAGAGAGCAGAATGATGTGATTAGAAGCTAAGGATTATTGAGGAGTAATAAGAAGCTAAGGTGAGGAGTTGAGGCTGGAAAGTTATATCAGGTCCAAATTATAGACAGCCTTTAATATTATGCTTTGAAATCTGAGCTTTATTTTCTTCTGAATAAGGAACCATCAAAGGTTTTGATTAACTAAATGGCATGATGACAATTGTGTTATGGGAAGATAACTCTTGTGACAATATAAATGATGAATTGAGAGACAGAGAAATAGGCAAGAAATCATTTTCAAGGATTATTGTGACAGTCCAGGTGACAGATCACAAATGATTGAACCAGGACACTCACAGTGTGCTGTTCAGCAGGAAAAACTCTAAAACACATGGTTTAAGGTAGAGTTCACTTAACGAAAAGATATCTGAATAAAAAAAAAGACAAAGGAAGATTTCAAGAAATAGCTAAGTGAGAAGACAGTTCTTAGACAAAATACAGAAGGAAAAACTGATTAGGGCACAGGGATCAAAATGTAGTTTTGATCGTGTTGGGTGAGGTTTGAAAAGGGACAACTGTACTTAGAAATAACTTCTTTTACAATCTCTGGAAATAGTATCAGTGAGTTAGTGGGACAAAAAACAGATGTCAGTGAGTTCAAGTACTGAAGAGAGGAATGTGAAAGCGGTAGATGCAGCTTCTTTTGAGAGGTGTGCAACTAACTGGGCCGGTAACACATTTTTGGATCTGCCTGTCAAATATGAATTTTTTAATCTTTTTTTTTATGTGAAGAAAATTATTTTGAGTGGGAATGTTTATGTCCAAAAAGTACTAGAAAAAGATACGATATTACACAAAAAGAAGGTAATGGACAAAATTAGTCTAGAGAATAATAAGTTTAGGAAGACAGTGATAGTAGAACGATAAGTGGTTAGCTAATACTATTGAGGTTTTTTGCATGCTATTAAGCATGGAAAACTATTGTACTTTCAGAGAAAGAGAAAGAAGACCAATTTTGCACTCACTTTAAAAACATTGCCTGTAGGAGCTGGAAAATATCTTAGAAATAACTCCATCTCATTTCACTTGAGAAAACTAAGGCAAACAAACATCTCTACCCCATTCAATTTAAATTTCTTTTTATAATATAAAGAGAAGCATGTAATGTATGTTCAATAAATGTTAATAAATTGAAATAATCAATGACACAGAAGCTTCTGAAGATTTGTTCCTTTTTTGTCCATAAATGGGATATAAATAATAAGAAGGCAATCAGATACATGCTGTATGATAAGAAGATAGAAGAAAACCTATGACACAATCTCAGGCCATGCACTCCAAAGAAACAATGTTTCAGAGAATACATGTGACGTATGAAAATCAAGGTACTAAGAGACTTCGGATGACCAGAATTTGCTTGATGTCACACGATGATGAAATTTAATCTAGGAGTGTTTTAGGAAGGGTGTTAACTTTCATACAGTTGAGATTAAAGAATCAAGAAAGAGGTTAAAGGAACATTCCATATAGATGGCATGCTTATAACTCAGAAGCCTGAAAAACAAATGATAAGCAATGAGCAATAAATTTCTAATCTCTGTTCTAGCTTACAGCATGGAATGAGATGTCAGATGAAAAGCAATTACTGCAATATAGTATCAGTACAGAGCAAGTTACTAAGCAGATTACTGGGTTAAAATTGGGTATGAAAGTTACCATGAATTTTCAGCAGAACAATCCTATTTAATATAAAGTGATGTTGAAGGGCAGTTCTGCTGAGTGTAAAAAACTACAAAGGAAACGATTATAGTAAAAAGGAAACAGTCTGTAGAAGGAGGCAAAATCAGAAAAGTACACCCTCTTAGAGGATTCCCAATAAAAACTCTGAATAAAAAAAAAATATTGAAAGCCATTGATAAAGTGTATCTGACTTAAAAACCAAAGAATATTTGCCTTCTCCCTTCTTTATTACTGCCATGTTCTTACCTTCTAACAACTCACCCTCAGTCCTCGAGAAATTGGTACTTGATTTATTGTCTTTCTTTCTATTCAAATTTCAGGCACCATCCTAAGAGAGTCTGTCATCTTTATAGAAAATTCATTGCAATTATCTAGTATCTTTACTCCTTGACCTTAACAGCTCTCATTTTCATTCCAAATTTTACAAAATTCTATTCTTGGAGTCACATTTTGGGTCTTGTCATCAACAGTATCTATTGCATGTCAGAAATCTTCATCTCCAATATCCCTTTGTGACAACATTTAAGGAAACAAAATTCTTAAAATGAATAAAACAAAGTCTTACTGGAAAAATAAAACTAACACAATCTTAAATTGCACTGTGAATAGCATTATGTCCAGACTAAGAAATATTATAGTCCCACCTATTCAATAACTCAAAATGACTATTGTAATTTCCACTGTTATTATTATCCATTGTAATTGCTGTAGTTATGAAGCTAGATTTTGTGGCTAAGGAACATTTTTACTAACAACACGCCACTGATTAGTCAGAGGAGAGAACTAAAATGGTGAGAATGTGAACTCAAAGAATTCCAACCTCAAAGAACCCCAAGAAGAGTAAATATAAACAG
Source organism: Cynocephalus volans (assembly GCF_027409185.1). NCBI lineage: Eukaryota > Metazoa > Chordata > Mammalia > Dermoptera > Cynocephalidae > Cynocephalus > Cynocephalus volans. The sequence continues at coordinate 31,201,469 of NC_084474.1, read as the reverse complement.
AACCACACATAGTCATAAACTGATGAAAAACAGATAAGGAAAAAAATCTTAAAAGCAGCTGGGGGCGGGCGACACAGTATTATTTAAAAGGAAAAATGACAATAATAATGGCTGACTAATGATCAGAAATAATAGAGACCAAAGAACAATGGAATGACATCTTTAAAGTGATTGGAAAAAAAAAAAAAAAAAACCTTTTCATCTCAGAATTCTGTATCTGATAAAATCATCCTTCAAAAATAAAGTGAAAATGAAGACAGTTTCAGAAAGAAACTTGTGAAAAATTTGACACTATAAGCAATACTTAAGAAAGTTCTTCAAGATAAAGGGATATGATAGCCAATGGAACCTCAGATCCGCAGGAAGGGATAAAAAGCAGTCAAAATGTTCAATATGGTTCTGAATCCTAAGATATTGTAACAAACAATGGTGGAAAAATAATAACATTTTAAGATACTTTTCCTTAGGGTTAGTGGCGTTGGGAAGGTTTCATGAATAGATATTTAAGTAATACATTGGATAGGAAGATATTCTATCCAATAAGTACAAAATTTAAAAATAAATGTTGAAAAGCAGATGGGCATTTCTTTCCATGCAGACTGGGACAAAACTGATCAAATTGATTCCAAAGCCCAAGAACACTGTATCGTAGAGGATTTGACTATTGCCTTCTTAATTTTAGTGTATATGACACTCAAAGCTTCCAGAATTCAGGCAATCTCAGGAAAGAATTCATACATAATGCAGAGGTCAAAGACCCTAAGACATTTTCCTTTGTGATCTTGATTAACTTGAATGGCTGTCAAGAGTCTATGGGAAAAGCCCAGGCCTGCTGTGGGGACAACCGGCACTGTCTCTTCTTTGAAATAAGCACAAAAGATGGCAGGAATGTTACAGTGGCCTTTGAGGAAGCAATGTGAAGAGTTCTTAATACTGAGAATAGTTTAGTTCACTTACTCCCAGCAGATTTGTTAATTCCACTAAAGCCTAAGCCTATCTTCTCCTGCTCTGGACTGTTAGGGGGTGCCATTGTATTCTAGCCAACTCACACATACACAAAACATAATTTAAAAGATGAATTACAGAATATAAATTTGAAGAAATGTACCATCTACTAATATAATTAAGCTAATCTATATTGGTGCTTCATTATGGGTGGGAAAAGAAAAATATGCTCACTGAGTAGTCTATTTCCTGAATCACAGAAGCTTGGATGTATATGTTTTAAAGGGTGTATAATAAAAACATATTTTTAGTTTAATTATTTAACTAGAGAGTTAATAATAATAGAGGCATCCAAAACTGTAACTATAATTAAAACATGAATATCCTTAAAAGAAAAAGAAAGAAAACCACAGCACATACACTTTTAACAGAGAAAAAACGTTTATGCTTGAATTTTATTTAGATGGTGTAATAGAAATGCCACTGAAAGGGTGCAAAGGCTCATCTTGGTTTTTAGCAAGCCTATCAGGAAAGGTGATTTTCATGATGCAATAATTACCTGAGCAACTCATAGCTCACTTGTTAGTTACCTCATTCAATTTAAAGGAGAAATTCTTTACCTAGTCCCATAAGTCTAGTCGGTAGCGCAATTTCATGATCATCCTCTTCTGTATTGCTTATATTTTTTGATTCACTTCATAAACTGTTCACTTAGAAAAAATTTATAATATAAAGCATATAATAAACACATTCAGATGTGTCCCATTACTTAGGAATATGAGTAGCATATACCATTTTATCCAGTCAACCTGGAGAAAAAGCAGAACGTATAAAGGTGTGCAGTTGTTTTTCCCACTTCCTTCATTTACTAACTAAATCCCAGATGTGGGTATTTTGTCTTGCTCTCCCTCCACTGGGAAATTACCTCACGCCTTCCCTTACTCATGAGCTATATACACAGATACTCTGGGCCATTTCCTGCTCGAGTATTAGATTTTGGGAGCAGAATACTAAAAGGTTTAAAATAACATAAGTATTGCAGTCCAAATGTCTGAAATTATCTTTGGAAAAGTCTGTGATATTTTATGCTGAAAAGTAGAGTGAGCATATTTACCAGTTACTCAACACTTTTATTAAATATTTATGTGTTCTATTAAGTATAATACAGACATTGAATTCAAGAGGGGCAAAGCTAATAAACATGAAATAATAATGTAGTAATAAGCAGAAATATATGATCAAGTGCTAAGTGAAACAGGATTAAAATGCTGTGAAAATTCAGAGATGACTGAGAATCTAAACAAAGAAAGTTCACATTGCAGCAGAGAAAGGTTGCTCTTAATTAGAGGTTGACCTTATAGAGTGAATATAATTTGGACCGAGATTAAAGAGGAAGCTCATAGACAGGAAGCAGCATGAACAATAATATGGAAGGAACGTCACAAGCAGGGATAGAAAGAGGAATTAAGGAAAAAATTGTAAAGACCACATCAAAAGGCTTAAGTTAGAAAAATGGAGAGAAGAATGGATCAATAACTAAGGTCTGATTTGGGGGAAAGTAAAAAATTCAACAAAGAGATCAGACAAGATATGTTGGGGTAGAGTGAGCCCTGTGTATTTCCTGGTGCTGAAGGATCATGAGAGAGAAATTGTATTTTAGGAATTCTGGTCTGATATCCAAGTAAACTTCCAGTAAAAGAAATGAGTGACACAAGGTTGAACCTAGATGTTGTTGCAGTAATCTAGATGTGAAATTATAAAGTTGTGACCTGGCATGATGGAAATGTGAATAAGTAAGTAAATCCAAGACACACTTAAAAGTAAAACTTTGCAAAACTTGGTAGTAGTTGGGAGAATGGAATTATTAATACAAAAAATGTCAGAGAAGTTTGTAAAGCCAAGAAAAGAAGAAGATTACTTGTGCCACTGATCAACATATTGACAGGGATTGGAAAGCAACAGCAACATCTTCATTTTGAGTTAAACATAAGGAATTTGCAGTGAACAAAGAATACCCACATAGTGGTGTTTTACAGGAAGTGAGAAATGTAATATTGAAATAGAGACAAGCAGTCAGGGCTTCTGGGGTTGATTTGAGTATCATTTACCAGGAGCTAATAAATGGATTACACTCCTTAGCTCATGGGTAGTTCATGCCTTATTCTACCTTTATCATCATGTGATGGTTCATTTTATGTGTCAGCTTGACTGGGCCACAGGGTGCCCAGACATTTGGTCAAACATTACGATGGGAGTGTCTGTGATGGAGTTTCTAGATGAGATTAATATTTGAATCAGTAGACTGAGTAAAGCAAATTGTCCTCCCTAATGTAGGTAGGCCTCATCAAGTCAGCTGAAGACTTAAATAGAATAAAAAGACTGAGCGAGAGGGTGTTCCTCCTGCCTGATTGTTTGAGCTAAGTTATTAATCTTTTTTTTCTGCCTTCAGATTCAAACTGAAACATCAATTCTTTCTTTGTCTCGATCCTGCCAGCTTTCAGACTGGAACTGCCCATCAGGTCTCCTGGGTTTCAGGCCTCCAGACTCAGACTGGAACTATACCATTACCTCTCCTGGGTCTCCGGCTTACTGACTGCAGAACTTAGGACATGTCAGCCACAATAACTGCATGAGCCAATTACTTATAATAAATCTATCTATGTCTGTCTGTCTATCTATCTACATTCCAATGATTCTGTCTCTCTGGAAAACCCTGACTTATAAACATGGTTATTTTGGTAATGTCTCTTATTTCCCCTATCAGACTGCAAACACATTGATATCAGAGACCATATATTCTTAATCTTATCATCTCTGACACTGCCCAGTGTAGTAGTAATAGCAAATGGTCAAGTAAGTTTTGGAAAATGAGGCAACAAATGAACACTCAAAACTGAATGAGTTCTAAGAAATTGACACAAATGGAAATAAAGAACATAGAAGAAGTAGATGTTGTAAAAGTCAATGCAATATAGAAAGTTCTGCATACAGTGGTCCCTCAATATCCATGTAGTTTTCATTTCAGGACCTCCTGCAGATACCAAAATTCATAGATGCTCAAGTCATAGTGTTTGCATATAAACCATGCACATCCTCCTGTACATTTTAAATCACCTCTAGATTACTTGTAATACCTAATACAATGTAAATCCTATGTAAATAGTTATTATACTGTAATGTTTAGAAAATAATGACAAGAAAAAAATTCTGCACCTCTTCTGTACAGACACAAATTTTTTTCCCAAATATTTTCTATCCATGATTGCTTGAATCTACAGGTGTGGAACTCATGGGTATGGAAGGCCAATGTTATTTTTTACTGAAAAAGCAGAAGAAATAGGAAATTAATAAAAGGGAGTAGGGCAGAGAAGAATAAAGTTGAGCAATATTTGGGATTGTTTGTTGTATTCCCTACACTTTTTCCTTTCTTCTAATATAGAAGAGAGACATTGAAATTTTTGAGACAAAGATTGAAGATGAGCAGAAATGTGTAAAGAGGAAAATTCAAACATTTAAATCAGTAACATTTTCCAATTTGCTTATGCAGGCTTGGATCTAAGGTCTTCTTTTAAAATCAATGTTCCTTCTTTTCAGTCTCAGTAAATAAAATTGCTCTAATGCTGTTTGGTATTACCAATATGACAAATCATTATTCTCATTATATGATCTCACATAATTATTTTGTTAATAAGACTGGTCTATCTTTTCTACTGACAACATAGGTGCAAGAAACAAAAATTTCTTCGAAGCTTCTAGAATTCTGAAAAAGATTGAAAACAACAGTTATAACTAGTCATCTATCCAAAACCCATGGATTTAGAAAAGATAAAACAAATGTCCACTATTCTTAATTTTTCAAATCAAATATGAATAATTTGGGTATGTTTACATTAATAAAATTTAACATTCCAGGTGACTTAAAGAATAATAGCACACAAAAAAATAAGATTGCCTGTTTTCAGTCTTATTGGATATCTTCATTATGTCGAGTTAGCATTAGACTAATACTAAGCATCTAATACGTGCTTGCGCCATCCTGAAAATCACCCTTTAAGGTAAGTATTGTTATTCTAAATTTACACTACAGTATAATAAGCTTTCAAAAGGTAAACTAACTTGTCAAAGATTAAATAAGCTAATAAACTTGAAGCTGAAGCTACAGCCACATTCTTTTGACTTCAAGTTCAGTTCTTTTCCTGATTACACTTTGCTGGACTGGAAAACTTTTTAGATGGCTAAGTCTCTTTTGAGGCCTAAAGGAGAGATTGTTTTGATATGCTTTAGATAAGTATAAGAAGCTTGCCTGTTGATTTATTTGAAATCATCCTCAGAACTCTGCACATAGCAAATCCTAAATCTCAGCTATTGGGAAGCCACATTTTCCAACGGGGTCTTTTCCTGTGGCCATAGACACAGGCAATAGCAGAGCCATAGTATATTGGATGATCCCAGAAGAACTTCTGGTCAAAGGACAATTATTCATTTGATATGAAATTTTTGCTAGCTTTCAAAAAGTATCAATAAATTATGAAGTACTGGAGCATTTGCAATTAATCTAGACCTAAAATTTCTGCATAAGATTAAAAATAAAATACGTTGTTTAATAACAAAATTTAAAAAGTAAAATACTAAGGAAAACATTTAAAATTTGCAGGTAGAAATGCACTAACTTTACAAAATAGTGTAAGTAAGGCATAAGAATTTTCTTCTCGGGTTTTTTAAAGAACTGATAATTATTATATTCAACAGAAGCTATAAGAGTAATAAGATGAGTATCCAAAAAGCAAATATGACAGCCAAGCCACCAAATTTACCTAAAAAAATATTTATTAATAAGAGATCAACATAATCACGATTACTATGGTTGTTTAGATGTGTCAAAATAATCAATTCTTTATTTATCTGTAGATTCTGTTAAGAAAATTGATTTGACTTTTTGAAAAAACACAATTTCATGACTACAGGAAAGTGACTATAGGAAAATAAATGGCTGACCATCAAATGTTTCCCTCCATACTTTCAAAATCAATTTCACACCTGGATAACCCTATGATGGAGAAAAAATAATAATGAAATTTAGACAGAAGACTGACACTACATATGTTTTCAAGTGATGTTTTAAGTGATATTCTATCATATGTAGGACCATACATATAATATCACTATCACTTTGAGCATTAAAATTTGCCCTGTGATTCTTTGAACCTGTTTCTCCAATTTTTTTCCTTTTTTTTTTTTTTTTCCATTTCTACAATTGACTTAATTTCTTCTTTACACTGTCTCCTGATGCTGCATCCTGAAAGTGCTTGGGCGAAGGACATAATTCTTCCTATCCCAAAGCCAATTAAGCAACATTACTAATTTGTCTCCATCTGAGAAACTTTCCTCACATATGTGTTACTTAGTAAAGAATAAAAGATATCATTTTTTCTAATATAGAGGATCTTACATTTCACTAACTTGAAGGTAAAGCAGAGATATAAATAATATTAATAATAATAATTTTTAATTCTAATATAGTCGTACAACTGAAGTGAGATATGGTATTGCTAATCCAAACAGTGACTAAAAACAAAAATAATTTATATTGAATTTGGCATTTGTTTTTGTTTTTTTAATGTAAAAGATTTCTTTTCTTATTTGCTTATAGAGTAATTAAAATTAATGTTTGCTTCCTGAATAGAATCAGTCCAAATACTGAATTCAGATTTCTCCACCAAAAAATCCATACAATAAGTAACTTCATGTATCTGAGCTGAATGTGAATATTTAATGGATGGTGATTGCAGAAGCTCTCAAAGAGCAAGTTCTGACATAAGAAAAAGCATTCTAAGAGAAAACCAAAGGAAAGTGATAACATATAAAGCATAGATAACAGAGTTCAGCACTTCAGGAGACTACATAAAACTTCAAAATATAAGAAAAATTAGGGAAGCCATGAAAAAACTATGAATTGTTTAGTATTTTCAAAATCTAACTTGCTCAACTTCTGAGCATTACTGAAAGAGCACAAAGAACACATGATTCATTCCTTTAATTCAGTTACTCATAAATGGATTAGCAATATACATGGGAAACTTTGCAGATTTTAAAAGTCAGAACCACAGTTTATCAACCCACAGACATCTGATGACAAGATGGGAAAGCTTTCTTGGATCTTGGATCAGTCTCCTTGTGAGCTTTGCAATGCTGCTCAAAACCAGGAAATTACACTAGGTTTCTTTTTGTTACTAAAATTTGGCTTTTAGACAGAGTTAAGGGCAATGTTAGGTGTAAATCACAAGAATATTTTGTCCAACTAAAATATTATTTTTGAACTGGGTCTTAGACTGACCTTCATATATATCAGCTGTTCCCAGGCAGAGTAGCAAAAAACATCTGTTCAAAAAATACTGTTTATTTTATCCTATCTCCTAATATTGTGCTCAAAAATGATTATGACAATACTGGGAAAAAGACCAGGATTTTCTGTTTTGCATTCATAGGGAGGAATTTTTCTATTTAAATAATAAAGTAAAGGAATATAGGATCAAGAACAGCTCTTCAATTGCTTAGTTTCTACAAGTTGTGAACTTTGTTTTTAGGTGAGGGGAAGTCTCTGTTACACACTTCCCCTTATCTTAGAGCTGCCTGGGACTTTGTTGCCTCTTCCCTCCTTCTCTTCATTGCCAGCCCCTACCTGTTCCCTTTATTTTGCCCAGCCATGTCCTCTCAGTGGGACCTGTCTTTCAGTTCTGTCTACAGCAGGCCCAGATGCATTCCAGACTCGGGCATTAAGTGCATCAGAAGCTTCACATTCGGTATTGAATGGATCTGGAAATTAGATCTTGTTGCCTGTGAGGGTGAGTTCTAGTTATCAGCTCTATCCTTGGGTCTCAGGATTCTGGATGATTTCTCTCCACTCCACCTGTGACCTAGAGCAGAGCTCCTGCCTTGAGCTCCTGCCTTACAAGCTTATTTCTTTTAAGGGACGAAGACTTGCCTTGAGCCCAGCTCATTTCTAGTTCTGTTGGCCTCCTTCCCCGATGGGCTGGATTCTGTGTCCTGTGTCTCTTCCTGTGCACAGATAGAGTTCCATCATCATCGTGAATATTGCTTGGAGAGGAGCCTGCTGCCTCTACAAGTCCGCCGTGTAAAGTGCCTGCTCTCCCGCCACCACTGATCATTTCCCATATTCACGGGAGCTTGAACTAGGTCTGAAATCCTACACGCAATGTGCTCTGTGCAGTTGATCAGCCTGCTGCTCTCATTAGGGCCAGCCTCTTACAGGTCAGTTTTCTTGCCTCCCACAGGTCCAGCTCCTTCTCTCCTTCCTTCCCACTCCTTCCTTCTAACTCGTTTGCTGAGGCCTCAGCACAGCTTGTCCCTGTGTGTTCCCATGAACACATCCACATGCCTAGTCCCGTGGTGACACTGTACTACTTTTCATACCTGTATTCGGGGGACTTGTGTAACCCTCTGCTTTCGGCCAGCCCTGCCCCTCCTGCCTCAAACTCAAACATAAACCTTGTCTCCAAAGCCAATCAACAGAAATGCAAAATAATTCCTTCCTGCTCATTTCTCTGTGCTCAGCTTCTCTATCACCCATCACAGCAACACACAGCATCACCACCCGCCCCGCAAAGTCACAGCCTCTGTGAAAAGAGTCTCATAAAGAAAGCCAGAGTGACTGCGGCAGAGAGAGGAGTAGAGTTAGATGTGAGCTTAGGGAGGCATGTTGAGGCCAAACAACCTAAGTCTTATAGAGGATAGAAAAAGAGTGATGTGATTTGTCTTCCAAACAGGGCTTATTTGAGAGTAAAAAGGAACACTATCAATAGGAAAATGCTGCAAAATGACAATACATAGGACTAATTGGGACGTATGGTCAACTTGTAAATAAGGGAATTTAGTTTCTAGTCTAAGCGCAATAAGGAATCTATAGACGAGTTTTAGACTCATTGGGCGTGATTTGATTGATCTGCATTTCAAGAATACACCTGCAGGGAAATATCACTCTACACCATTGCCACAGTCCCTCTCTCCAAATTTTTCTTTACCATGGGGGATCTCTTGGTAATTATCACTGCCACCAACATGCCTGCTCCGGTGTTGTGCTACCACATGGGTAAAAACTCTAAGACTACCAAGGGAATGTGATTTTTCTGTTCACTTTACAGGGAAATTGAGTTAAATATGAAGCATTTAAAGATGACGTGAGTAGCAATGGTGGCAAGACATGACAACACTCAATTTTCAAGTGAAAATGTAGGTTTTTAAAAAATAATGTCATTTTTTCTTATTTTTAAATACAGACATATTGAACAGAATTAATAAAATGTAGATAATTATAAAAATAAACTAAAAGCAATTATTATCACAATAATCAAAGGTATAATTATATTTTTGGTCTACTTCCTTCACCTCCTCTCTCTCTCTCTCTCTCTCTCTCTCTCTCTCTCTCTCTCTCTCTCTGAGATGATATTATAGTTTTAGTCCTACTTTTTCCATGCTACATCACATCATTTTCATTTTCCCATGTAAGTGACATATCTTGGTAAATATTATTTCAATTTCTGCGTAATGTGCCATCATATGGAGATATCATATCTTAATAATTTCTCAATTGTTGAACATGTTGATAAAAACTTTGGCAAAAATATGTATCTGTATTTCAGAACACTTCTTTATAATGAATTCTTAGAAGTGGAGTTACTCTATAAATAGATAATGACATGTTTAAATTTTTTGATACATATTGCCAAACTGCTTAACTGAAAGTGTGAAGTGATTTACAATCCTATCAGCATCAGATGAGAAAGCCCAACTCACTATCTCAAGTTTCTAGGCTTGTCACTTGGTAGACTGAGAAGGTGGCCTGCACCGTTACTGCTTTATGTAGTTTATTGTGGTTTTCTCTGTGGCGTACTATGTAATCTTTTGTAAATATCCATGGACAATAGAAAATAATTTTTTTTAATTCCCCTGATTGCTGGTAAGAGTTTTATAACTATTAATTAATCTACTTTATTAAATATCTTTTCCAAGTCTTCTGTAACAATTCATCTAGTTGTTGTTCACTAAACTAAAAGCAGGATCTATTCTGAGTTCCATGATCAGTAGTAGATTAAAAATACCTTTAAAAATCTTCCACTAAAATTAGTTTTGTCCTCATATTTCAGATAGCTTTTGATTTGTCCGTGTTTAGGATCTAATTCTAGATACAAAGATATGATCACTGCTGTTGAATCTTCACTAGAAATTTTACCCTTTAGCAATAAAAAATACTTCATGTCTATTTCAGCTAATATTATTTTTTCCTGATTAGTTTCTTCATGTATACTTGATCATTTACTTTGTTTTCACCTAAAGATTTCAATTTTGTTTGCTCCAGGCTTATTTAACTAGTTTAAGTAGAAAGCATACACTGGATTTAGCTTAACACAATCTGACACTTTTAATGATCTGATTCTTTCATATGTATTATATTTTTATATTTATTCTTGCTTCTGTCATTTCATGTTATGATCTCCTTTTCAATGTTTCTTTCTCTTCTGCATTTTTTGAAATAAGGGCATTTGTGTGTGCTATTAGACATCCTAATTCCAGTAGTATAGCTTACCAAAGACATCTTAAAAATCTGTGTTTAAATGTCAGTCAATGATATATAAATAATTTTAAATCATTTTTAAAAGGTGTAGTTTTAATATTTTATTTTGCTCCCTCTCTTTTATCAGATTTTAATTCGATGAAAGTTGTAAATATCACCAATTTTCATTTTTTATAAAAGTAATGATCCTCTGAAATAAAACGTAATTTTGTTACTCACCTCCATGTGCTTGTTTCAGTGTTCAAACAATTCCAACCATGACTGTCTCATTCCTGAGTTCCTTATTTTGATTCATCTTTCATCTAATACACCATCTCCAGGCTTTAGGGCTCGGGTATAAGAAATAAAAGAGGCTTGCCTCCCATCCCATCTAAAATTCACATCTTCTCTGCTATCATCTCCTGCCCCAGGCTGACACTGGGAACATGTACTTGCTTTAGAAGACATTTCAACTGCTCCCTGCCTCTTCCATGGGTGTGACAGAACCCCATGGCATGATTAGGTGTCATTTTCCCTTCTTTAGGGATGGAAACATAATAAAGATTTGTAGTTAGAGTCTGAACTGGTGCTTGTGTTTGGATTAGAAAAATATTCTGCTATTCATGCGAATGCTTTTTTATTTCATCTTTTCTATTCTTTCATTTGGAAGTTGGGTCTTTAGGTTGACTCCTCCATACTTACCATCATTTTAACCCTATTAACCTATTTTTTTTTTTTTTTGCCAGAAAGAAAAATTGAATTTCTCTTCTCATTTACCAATATTATTTTCTACAGTATCTAGCCTATTCCATTGTTGTTTTAAATCATTTGGCAACTGTGTTTTTTTTTTTTTTTATTTCTTGTTCAGGTTTCTAACCTTTCTTATTATCTAACCCTATTGATATTCTTGTTGAGAGTCCAGTTGTTTTGCTGTTGTTGTTTTGTTTGCTTATTGTTTTAAAACTATTTCTAACAAGAGATCCACATTCTATCCTCTAAAATCAGGAGTCAAGTCCTTAGGACACTACATGAGCATCAGTGTGCCAAAGCTGCAGGATGTGGTTCTTAACAATACTCCCCTTCCTTCCCACTGTACCTCCATGTGCTGTATCTCCAAAGGGGGATCTAGTTGCAGAATATTTATTCTCTTACTCTAAACCAGGAAGTACCCTCTTGAACATTTTGGCTAGGATCTTCAGCAGTTCTTAACAGAACTCAGCATGTTTCCTGTGAAAATTTAAGTACAGGCTGAAGAATTATGGATAGCCTTCCTTTTCTAAGAATGGCTAAATAAAATATAATCATCAATATATTCTTCACATTAAAATAGCATTCCTTCAAAATGTCCTCTTGCAGGGCTCAGTTCTCTGCTCAGTATTGGAACAATTACCAATAACATAATTTACCACATTAACACTTTGCTTGGTGGTAGTAGGAGTGAGGGTCAACGCTGGCTAGATGGAGTACATGGATTGAGTTTCCTGCCTGACTCTCAGGACACCCTCACCACTAACATTTACCCCTCTACTTAGAGTAGATCCCTAAGGCATTTCTCAATTTCAGCTCCCACTTTTTTTCGGAAGAGCCAGGGTCATATATCAATCTTTCAGGATGATTTTTTCATCTGTGAAGGGTGATTTTTTGTGTCAACATGGACAGGCTATGTGCCCAGTTGTTTGGTCAGACACTAGTCTAGATGTGCTGTGGTTTTATTGTTCAGATGTGACTAAAATTTATGATCAGGTAACATTAGGTAAAACAGGGTACCCTCTATGATGTGGGAGGGTCTCATCCAATCAGTTTAAGGGCTAAAGAGCAAAGACTGAGGTTCACCAAAAAAGAAGGAATTCTGCCTCAAGACTACAACATGGAAATTCTGCCTAATTTCCAAACTGCTGACCTGCCATGAGTATTTTGAATTCAAAAGTAAAGAGTGCGGCATCAATTCTTACTTGAATTTTCAGACTGCCATCCTGCTTTACAGATTTTGGACTTGCCAGTGTCTACAATCGCATAAGCCAATTTTTAAAAATAAATCAATCTGTCTCAATTTCTTGGATGGTTAATTTTATGTGTCAACTTGACTGGGCTAAGGGATTCCTAAATAGCTGGTAAAATATCATTTCTAAGTGTGTCTGCAAGTGTGTTTTCAAAGAGATTAGCATTTGCATTAACAAACTGAGTAAAGAAGATACACCCTCACCAAATACGGATAGACATCACCTAGAATAGAGAAAAAGAAGTCAGAGAAAGGGTGAGTATTCTCTCCCTCTCTCTCTCTCTATCTACCTATCTATCTATCTATCTATCTATCTATCTATCTATCTATCTATCTATCTATCTATCTATCTATCTATCTATCTATCTATCTATCATCTCCTTTAGCTGGGCATCATATTTTCCCACCCTTGGACATAAAAGCTCCTGGTTCTTGGCCCTTCAGACTCTGTAACTTATACCAGCACACCCCAACCCCACCCCCAACAATGTTCTCAGGACTTTAGACTCAGGCCTAGTTAAACCACTGACTTTCCTGTTTCTCTAGCTTGCAGATGACAGACGGTGGGATTTCTTATCCTCCATAATTGATCACATGAGCCAATTCTCATAATAAAACTCTCTCTCTCACTCATTCTCTCTTTCTCCTCTTCATATATACATATATATGTACACACACATACACATATGCATATGTGTACTTGTGTACACATGTACTCATGCATATATACATACATATATGCATATATGTGCATATATGTACATAAATATTCTATTGGTCTCTCTGGAGAACCCCTATTAATACACCATCAAAACAGATGGAAGTATAATGGCAATGTTCTAGTATAATGGTAATGTTTTCTATTTCTTACAGGTAGCAGCATGCTGCCCTACTTTCTAGAGCTGGTGCCAATATAGATTTTATCCTAATTCTATACAGTACTGGACATCTCAGTGAGAATATGGGAAGGGAGAAATAATTACTGCACCATGCTGGTTTATTTTATGAAAGTGTCAACTTGGCTATATTTTTCTTTAGTTCTTTCTTAAATACTCTCCCTCGGATAACTATCCATTCCTTTACATAGAATTATTACCTGTTTGAAAAAGATTCTCAAATGTATATCTCAAGTGTCAAAAAATATTTCTAACTACTTAATTAAAGTTCCATCAGAACTTTTAATTTTCTCCTCAAATAATATGCAGTGTCGCTCTCTGCAGAATACTGAATTTGACCTAATGGGACATATGGGATAATTATGATTGAACATTGTCTTTAAGAAGTATAAGGCTTAATGGAATAATAAATAAACATTTGCATGAGTAAACATAACACAAAATCATAAATTTTACATGCCACAAAAGAAAATGCATATACATTGCTAAGGAATTACAGAGAAAGGAAAGACTAATTCTAACGTTCAGGGATCAGGTAATTATTTGTGAGGCTAATTATATGAGCTGGGTCTTGAAGAATGGGCAGATTTTAAAGGAGATGAGGAAAAAGAATAATGTGGTAAAAAGGAATAGTTTTAGACACAGATTATGGATAATATACAGGTAACAGTGAGAAATATACATGGTAGGAGTGTAAGTTGTTGATAGAAAAATAAAGAGAAATGACTTTGGAAAGGTAGGTGGAAACTAAATTATGTAAATCTGTTCAGAAAAGAAAGAGAAAAAACTACAGAGCCAATTGTATTGAGTGCATTCTATGTACTTGGCACTTCATGCTATTTCATTTAATTTCTGTTCCTTTGGTTGGCGTTCATTTACCAAATATTTATTTTAACCTTTTTCTCTATGAAAAGAAATACTCAAGGCAGTAGGAATGTAGTAAGTCAACAGAATACCAGAAATCACATTTTATGACCGGGGACATCAGGCTCAAGCAGTAAGCAGTGTGCCCAAGGTACATTAGGAAGGTACTTCTAGTAAGAATCAATGCCAGGCATAGAAGCTGTATCTACCTGACTCTAAAACCAACATCTTGCTTATTAGTTGTTTCCATTATAACATGCTGCTTCCAATTTTGCATAGATTTGAAATTCATAAAAGCTCATCTCACGGAACAGGGGTCATTTTCCATTTCCTGTGCTCTCTCCATATTTCAGGCTCTTATTATTATCTTCCCTACCTATTTGCATCCCACCTGTCTGTCTGAGCACCCAGTACAAGCATCACTCCCTTTGGAACAGTTCCTGATGCCCTCGATTCCCAGCTCAGCAGCCATCTCTGAACTGTAACATGGCTCCATAGTTCAGAACTAATTGGATGCTTGTCAGCACAGTTAGGTCTCTGACATGATGGTAAGTGCCTAGCATCTAAGGTCTTATAAACCATTAAACATGCCTTGAGTTATAAAAAAGGAAAATGGACTGATCCCTTCCCTGTCCCAAGGGAGGCCTTATCTGATGGAAGAGACATATGCGTGCACAGGTAGTGACAATGCAACCTAACTCTAAAGAGCAGAAAGAAAGGAGAGCCTCTCTATCTGCAGAAGTGCTTCACACATAAGCAGGCAATTAGTAGCTATTTTTTGAACAAAGAGTTTAAAACATTCATGTACTTACTTGTGGCAATATAATTTCTGATAAATTCCTCTGGAAGTCATCATTTTAAAACTTTCATTTCAAAAATATGAAATGTGACAAGAGGAGTTACTTTACATTTTTTCTGTTGGAAAGCAGGCTCGTTCTTCCTCCTATACTCAGCTGTGCTTATATCTTCCTTCATCAGAGGCCTAGGTTTGAGATTCCCGTAAAGTTGGCTTTCATTCTGTTTGCTTTTCCCATGCCATTAGAAACAGCATTTTCCTGGTATTTCTATTGAAAACACTGTTGGCTTATAGTATTTGGCTCTCTGGCCCCAGGGTGCATGCATGGGGCAAGGGTAAAGGTGGGGGACAGCCCTACAGCCTGGCAATAGAATCCTGGAGGAGATTGCATTAAAGCAAACCGCACACAGTATTTTCCCAAGCCCCCAAGTATCTGAATTTTATCACACTTGAGAATAGGGAAATAAAGACAAATGTCAAGACAGCTTCCTTTTAGAACACAGAGTACCTCGGTGGTCTCAGTGTAAAGAGTTTGTTTCCAAGGCTTTAGAAAGCATCATTGTAAAGAAACACATTCATAAGCCTTCCTTGCATACAATTAGTGACTATGGCCATTGATTTTCAAGTAGAGGCTTTGCGTTTCATTGGCTGGTTTCCAAGATATCGGTGCCTCAAAACGTTTGGCAGAGAAAGGGAAGAAGGATAGAGCAAGAAAGATCTTTGACATCAAACCGCAGTTTGTTTATACTTAA
The DNA here is from genome assembly GCF_027409185.1 of Cynocephalus volans. Classification (NCBI taxonomy): domain Eukaryota; kingdom Metazoa; phylum Chordata; class Mammalia; order Dermoptera; family Cynocephalidae; genus Cynocephalus; species Cynocephalus volans. The sequence goes on along the minus strand of NC_084474.1, from coordinate 31,185,649 downwards.
CAATGAGGAGCAAAGCAGATGGAAGTAGATGCGTATCTTTTCTCCTGCTATTCAAAAGGCTCTGCCGTGGCTGGAGAAATATGCACAACCTCATTGACCCCTTCTCTCAGCTTTTGGAACCTGTTCTCTCTCCTGGGGTGTGTTTTCCCTTGGCATTGCCCTGTCATGTAATTTGACAGCTACTCTAAGCCAAGAATCTCAAAGTTTTAAACGTTGTTTGGTGACAATTTGTTCCAATTTTGAAAACTTGACGAAGCCAAAAGCGAAAGATGTAAAAAGATCATATGGAGTTAGCATCAGAGCCACACAGTGCTTTATCTGCCTTTAGTACATTGTGCCATAAAGTTATATACAATAAATATATATATATATATATACGTTTTATATATATATATTATCACATACGTTTATATATGTTTATGTGTGTATTCACATTTATCTATCTATATATCTTCAAACAGAGCTTTGTCAAGGCAATATAGTTTGTATAATGAAATAGATCTGGAATTGAGTCTTAGCTCTTTTACTTATCAGTTATTGATCTATTTTCCCAAGCCCCCAAGTGTCTGGATCTCATCTCAACTAAAAACTAGGGAAATAAATACAAATATCAATACTGCTCACTTTTAGAAAGCAGAGGTTTTTTAAAAAGTGCTTTACTTCCAAGTAAAGCACTTTCCCAAGTATAGAGGCCCACTCCTTTCTTTCTGTTCTATAGAAAGGAAGCTATTTAACTTTCTGAGCCTCACCTTCCTTATCTGTAAAATTTGGAAAATGATGTTCACCTAACTGTTGTTCTTAGGATTAAATTTAATAACATGCACAAGTCAACTAGCAGAAAACTTGGCTCATAGCAGGAGCTCAATACTATTATTGCTGTTGCTTTTGTTAAATATCCCAGATTACCCACGAAGATAACTGTAAATGTTATACTAGTTGAAAAAACCTCAGAAGGATACAGAAGCTTCCCTGGTAGACTTCTACATGAGCACTTTTATGTCTTTCTCTTCCCCTGCTGTTGCTTAAGTGTGCTCACCACCAGTGTGATTCCAAAGCAAAAGATGTTTAGTTAGCTAGTTACCAGGAGAATAAGCGTTATTTCATTGATTAAATGGTCCTTTTTCTTTAAGTTGTTCCTCATGTCTCTCTATATCACAGTCTTTGGTTTTACAAACCATTCACACAATGAAAAATAGTCCACTTAGTCAATCCAGTTAATAAGCAAGTCAATTCCATTTTTAAAGCCATCAATTCTATTGCTTTATAGAATTGTTTTTTTTTCTCTCCCACTAGACCAATCAATTAAGTTATAAAAATACAGTCTGTGTGGCTCAATTACAGGGAATTGCTCTGCCATTTGCTGTCAAAGAAAACACACTATTCTTTTATTTAACAAGTATGAAGAATTATTTTCTCCTCTAGTTTGGTTTCCTAGTGACACAGAATCATGTTTTAAGTGTCCACAATAGTGACTTGATTTTAAGCAGTAATTATTACAGTAACATCACCCAAACATAAGTCTGAGTAAAGGTTATGAACTAACCACTACCTTCCAGTAGCAGTGCAAATGGCATTTAGGGATTATCCTTTCTGATTGGAACCTGGTCAAGTCTGTTTCAGCTACAGGACACACTGCCTCACTCAGGAAGTGTGAAAGCTCTTGCCAGTTTATTTTAGTAACAAGGGGCTAAAGGTTTTGTCCAGCTTTTCACATTTCAGTGGAAGATGTTGGCATAGGTTTTTCTAGACTTGTGGAATGGTTTGATAAGGATTGGCCCATAACAAAGTAAAATATTTGCTAAGACAATGGATATCTACATGTTTGCATGGTATTACAGGCCTTTCTATGAATTTTTTTCTAACATTTCGTATTTCGCCTTTGCTCTGGAGACCTAAAACTCTCAATACTTTTGAGGTGATTGCTTTTATTCTCTCTGTATTAATCTTTCCATTTTAAATTCAGCATATGCGTTCAAAGTTAATACCTAGAAATCACATGCATCTCTATGGTTTATACTAATGGCCTGTGGCCAACCCACACAAAGATTAAAGTTTGAGATGTAATATCTTTTCCTCACTAGAATAATTTGATATGCTCTGATGGTGGCACTAAATTTCCTACCTTCCCAGTGTTTTCTTGGAAGAATAAACTTACTGGATGCATTAGACATAATGGATTAGACATAATGGATTAATTAATGGTGCCAGCATTGTTGCTTTTGTTATTTCAGTGAAAAAGTGCTACTCTTGTGGAGAAATACTTCCAGGAATTGCCAAAAAAAAGTAATTAAAACGCCCCTGATTTTTAGTTGTCTCAAATGGGCACTGGGAAGTGCTGGTTCTGCAATACATGATTCATTTCCTTTGTATAGTGATTTAATGTCATAATGGATAGAAAAAAATAAGCTAAAATTTCAGGCCAATATTTTCTTGATGCTCAATATATAATAAACACTGTCGCTCAGGGCTGGCAATCCCTTGATTAAAACCCTATACCTCCCAATCATATAATATATCCAGAGAGATGTGTCATGACTGCATTAGCTGGGTTAATGGCATGGATAATGGAGGGGATATCTTAACAGTTTTAGCATCTGCATCCTCCTTTGGACAATGATTTTTCCATACTCTGTATCATTTACCATGTCGTTCCCCACAGCCACTAAAAACAAGATACCCAAAGCACGTAAGAACATAAAGCTGCCTCATCTTCTAGGAGGTCTGATTAGTTTCTTGATGGTATAACTCAATGTGGGATCTTGGAGGCCACCTTGGAGATTGCCTGCCTTAGCCTACAGTCCACAACTCAGTGTCCAATGAGCAGTCAGTCCTCTGACCCTCCGAAAGGACCTTAGAATTCACAATTCCTATTGATGAAGTGCAGAAAGGAACTTAAGTAAAACACTTCTCTATTAACTATCAAATTACGTGATTTTCTATGAAGTTAAAATGAGAGATCTTTTGGGACTTGAGTAGTTATGAAGTTTTTCTGACCACACCCATGTCTATTGAATAATAAAATCTATCACTGAATTTCCTTGATTCGTGTGAGAGCTATACACACCCTTTTTTCATAATTACAATTAAGCAAATGACATGTCCTTCTTGATGTGATAACTGACTAAAGTTCTTATAGTTAGAGTAGAGGTTATCAACTGGTGACAATATTCCTGCCACCCCAACCTCAAGACATTTGGCAATTTCTGAAGATGCTTATGGTTGTCATATCTGGAAGGGCTGATGCTTCTGGCATCTGGAGGATAAATACTAGGGATACTGCTAAATATCCTCCAATGCACAGAATATGCAACCCCAATCCCCGCAAATAGAAGGAAATCCTTTCCCCCCACCCACCTGTTTTATGATTCCTCTTTGTTTCTCAATCTCACTATTGACATATCCAGCCCAAATTTCAACAATGCTAAGATTGAGAAACTCAGAGGAATCATAAGGCAGGGTGAGTAGTGGGAGAGAGTTTACTTCCTAAAACTATTTCTCTCATTTGCAACTTCACATTCTAAGTAGGATAAATGGTCACACCATTTGTTGACTTTCTATCATTTATTTTACAAGATTTTTTAGTGAACTTACAATGTTCCAATCACTAGTCATATAATGATTAGCAAACACAGACTTTGCCCATGCTCTTCTGGACCTGAAGTCTAGTGGGAGAGTCAGATCAAATTATGACACTAATGCACATGGAATTCCACACAGAGACCTTAAAGGAATGAAATTTGATTTTATGGGAAGATTTAACAGAGGAAACCAACAAAATCTAAGGTGTTAGAGAAGCTTCCTTGTGAAAATGGTGCTTAGTCTGAGACCCAAGGTGTGAGTTGGTGAAGAGCAGGAGAGGAATATTACACCTGCAACGCCTTGTGGGTAAAACAGAGAAAAGGGGGCGTGGTCCCAGACAAAGTTGAAGAAAGCATAGGCCGGACAATTCCATGCTTTATGAGCCACAGGAAGGATTGTGATATTTATATTAAGAGCAAGGGGAAGACACTGATGATTTTTATGCAAGGTACTGACAAGACTAGGTTTATTTCAAGAGGGCTGAGCAGTGGGATTCAAACAGGTTGCTCAAGGACCCAGTGTCAGTCTTGAAGAAATATTGGTGGAATGTCATAATGCTCTGTTGTAGTCTATTTCTATCCAATAACTTATCAACTACTCATTTGAAAATATAGAAGACATGCCAAGCAAATTAACAGGTGGTATAACCCTGGAAGGAAACCCTACTATTGTAGACAATAAAAAACTTAAAATCCAAAATTATCCAAAAAAAATCATATCACTGAGCTAAAACCACATAGGTAAAAAGCTGGAGGAATAAGTGTAAAAACCTTAATTAAATTTTTTAAATAATTAAATGTAGAGGCCTAGTTGGACTGGCTTTGGCAGCAGTTCTTGTAAAAATATCTAAATGTTTCAGCTTAATACAAGTCATCATTATGCTATGGTTACATGAAAAAGGCAACACTATCTCAGTTTCAATTAACAAAATAAAGTTTCTGCATTTGCCAATCCATGTGGAGAACACTGTACCCATATCTGAATACCATACCAAAAGCAGGACATTTACAAACTACAATGCATCTAGATAAAAACAAACTATGTGGTAAAAGAAACAAAAAATAAATGACTCCTTGAACTGGAAATCATAATAAAGTCTTTTGGACAAGAGTTGCAGAGGATTAGAACGTTCTGTCTTACAGTGTAAAAAGATCTATAAGATTACTTTCCAGGGCACTCTAACGGGGAATCTCTCAATTGGAAGGGAGAAAGAACTAAATAGATGAGGTTGGCATTTTCTCCCAATTCTAACAGTCATTAAAGTCAGTGAGCGTGAATCCTTGTGTTCAATTGTTATTCTAGCTGCCAAGTATCTGAACCCTCTTTCCACAGTTGGTAAATTTCTCACTTTATGAGTCTTGGTGGGAGACAGAGTCTTCCTCCCACTACAGAAACTAAAAATGCCAAATCCTTGTTTTTACAGCCTCCCTTACATGGGGACACAGAATTCATCATCTTGGTTCAGTCAGTCAGAGGTACCTGCTCTGGACTTTGTATCATGAGCTAATGAGGCAAAAGGAGAAGATAGCAGTGACCCCATCAGGGCAGGGCAGCACCTCAGCCAGGTGCAGCACCTCAGCCAGGTGCAGCAGCGGCGGAGCTGGTCTCCTTGGTAGCCTCTTTTTGGTCCTGGCTCCGGCTCAGCCTTTCTTGTTCCTGCCTGTTTTCTAGCCCTTGTCCTTCAGCTTCCCCCCAAATTCTGTATTTTCCCCAATATCATTTTGATAAATATAGTTTTAGCTTAAATTAACCAAATCTAGATTTGGTTTCCATTCCTTGTGAAGGCAAATACTGACTGGTACACTCTCAAGTGTGTATTCAATGTAGTGTTAAAATCCACATTTTTGTTGTTGTTGTTGCTTGTGCTTTGGGGCTCTTCTTCCTAAAGTCTGTACCTAGACCTAGTTCCTGAAGTACTTCCCCTATATTTTACCTCAAGTTTAACAGTGTCAGGACTTATACTTAAGTCTTTAATCCATTTTGAGTTGATTTTAGTATATGGTGAGAGGTACTTATCTAGTTCATTCTTCTGCATATGGATACAATAGCCAACCTAAATGTCCATTAATGGATGACTGGATAAGGAAATTGTGGCATATACACACAATGGAATACTACTCTGCCATAAAAATGAATGAAATTCCACCATTTGCAACAACATGGATAAGCGTGGAGAAACTTATATTGAGTAAAATAAGCCAGGCACAGAGGGAAAAATACCACATGTCCTCACTCATAAGTGGGAGCTAAGAGAGACAGAAGGAAGGAAACAAAGACCACAGTGGTGCATTGGACTTGCAGAGGGAGAGAGCAGACCTAGGGGTACAAAGTGGGGTGGGAGAAATGGAGAGGAAGGGGAGGGAGGTTGGGATTACTTGGGTGGGGGACATGGGGTATAATTGCAATTTGTGGTGATGGCATGCTGCCAGTATGGATCTGGCCATCACGTCTTGGGACGAGTGGTGATAATCAGCTTTGTACTCCATGAATATTCATAACCAAAAAAAAAATGCATCTGTTCTTTGTGGTTTGTTTGAACTGGTTATAACATCTATGTTTCTCTTATGAATTAAATAAAGCCTTTACCATATATTTCTCTTCAAAAAATAAAAATCCACATTTCTATGAGGCACTTTAAGACAACACATGTTAAATACCATTGTGAGGCTCCTATAATCACCATGCTCAATTTTACAAAGGAAGTTGCCACAGGCCTCTTTCCTAACCCCAAGAAACTTAAGCCAGATGAGCATATACAGACATAAAACAAAGACAAGAGAAGGTTTGATGAAGATATTGTTGAAAATACTGTCGATCTTCATTATTGATGGATCCTGTATTTGCAAACTTGCCTACTCACAAAGATTTATTTGTGACCTTGAAATCAATACTCACCACACTTCTATGGTCACATAGAACATTGCAGAGTAATGAAAAATTTGGGTCCCCTTATGTTCATGCTGCCAGCTGAGGTAGAACCAGGTGACACTCCGCCTTCTTGTTTTAGCTACCTTGCTGTGAACAAGTGTCCTTTTTACAGTATATTTAGTGGGAGAGTTTTCTAGTTTTGTTTTGGGTTTTTTGTTTGTTTGTTTGTTTGTTTTTGCTTTTTGTTGATAATTTTACTGTGAAAATGGCCCCAAGAATAGTGCTGAAGTCTCCTCTAGTGTTCTGAGAACAAGAAGTCTGCGAAGTCTCTTGTGCAGAAAATATGTGTTTTAGATTAGCTTCATTCAGGTAAATGTTACAGCATTGTTGGCTTTGAATGTGATGTCAATGAATCAACAATGTTTATTAAATAAGGTAACATGAAACAATATTATTTATTGACGTGTTGATGAAAATGTTGTGACCAGAGATGCGTGAGCCTAAATTTGTATTTCCCCTAGAAGCAATGGCTCAGTGTTTGCTAATTCACTGTTCTGGTGACTTCATAGAACAGAACTATTGCGAATAATAAGAATCAACTGTATTTGGAGAGAGCAGTCAGTCACTGTGCTGTGAGTCACCATCGCACCCCAAAGGAGAGGGGGAAGTGAGCACTACTTCTCTCATCCCAGGATTAGGGAGGGGCCCTCACGAAACTGTCTGAGAATTTGCTATGTGTTTTCCCAAAGTCAGGGGCACAATGATCTGTCATCTGACACCAGGATAGATGATAGAGAAGGCAGGCTAGTGACGGCTGTGGTGACATCCCAAGTGTTGCTGTTATGGGAATAGCCTGCAGTCCCAGTGTGTCAAAGCACAGAATGAGAGAGTGCGTCCCTTCGGACCACACGAGAGAGAGAATGTCAGAACACAGCTGTCTTAGGTCCTGTCTAGTAGGATTATCTGCGGGGCAAGCACCTCAGAGAGAAGAAGCAAAGTGTGCACTGTATGCCAGGTATACCAGGAACTGTGGAAGGAGTTGCAAGCGACCACCCAAAATAAAATTTGAAAAAACAAAATCAAAACGAAATAAACAAAAAAAACTGCAGGAGAGAGAGGCCCAGCAGGGAACCTCTGAAGGATCTACAAAGTATCCTAGAACGGCAAAGTCAGTTTGCCAAGTCCAGATAATGCAAAGCCCTATTTCTATTGAACTAGTAGGAATTGTTCTATCCCTTTTTATTTTCTTCTTTTGCTCCCCTTAGCTTCAAAAATGGTGTGGGTCTGAAAAACAGATAGTGATAGGAGGTCAAGAAGTTCAAGTGAAGAAGCAAAGAAGCCATACACTTCCTTTCCCAATGAGGGTCTCCGGCCCAGAAAGAGACCAAGCTGGGGAGAAGAGCTTTAACATCAGGTTTGTGGTTTGGTTCATTACATGCATGGGCCTGGCATTTTAATTTCTGAATCAAGATTATGTTTTGATTTAATGTGCTGTAGAGCTACCTGTTACCTAAGAGTCATCAGAAAAGTCATAGGCCTACCAAAGTTTTCATGCAGAAACAGGAAAGAAGTTCCCCACTGAATGGGGGTGGTGGGAAACAAGGACTGAGCTGTGGTTTGATTATGTCATGAGATCATGCCTGTGCAAACAGTTTTCTGTGCTCACATAGAGACTGGCTGCAGTGTGAGATACCTGACTGCTAGTTCCAGTGCTGGAGTTTGAATCCTGCTTCATTATTCACCATATGGCAACTGTGGCCAAGGTATTTATCCTCACTAAACCTGAAGTTAGCCACATGTGAAGTGAAGATGACAATGGTATTTTAAGAATATAGTTTTGTGAACATTGTGCTTGCATCAAATCCAGATAAAAGGACAGTGGCACAGATAGAATTCAACTGTTTCTCAGATCAAGTAGGTTATGGCTGTCCTAGTGAGTATCGTCAGAAGCTATATGCTCATTAGGGAGATGAGGGAAAAGTCAAGCCAAGATAGGGCATTCCTTCCTAGTGTGGTAACTTCACTTCCAATATGTTTCTATGTTCTTGGCAAAATAACAGGGGAATTCTAATTTTACCATTGATTTGTATGGGGCCTCTTCCCAAACATTCATGCCTTTCCTGAAATGTTGCCAGAAACCACCCTGTAGGTTTGCAAGAAAATATAATAAAATAGAAATAATGCATATAAGCCAATTCACAGCATTAAGCATATAATAAAGGATGAATCGATTTAATCTCAAATTGCCAACATCACTAATATGATTTCAATATGCTATTTAATGGATATAAATATATTTAGTACATTGAACTATAAAAGTTTAATTGGTTATCAGAAAATATAGCTAAAGGAAGCATCTAGGGAGCATTTATGATAGACTCACTCCCCATTGCCAAGTTAACTCTCTAGCCACCCAAGATTTTCATGGTATTTTGTGATTAGTGGTAGATCTAGAGTGATATTCCCTCATAATGCACTTGGATTGCACAAAAAATATTTCTTGTAGCTACCTAAATTTTCTATATTTGTTGGCATACAAGTAAAAACTTGAATAACACACATTGGAGCTCTGCTCTCCCCCACCACCTCCCCCAGACTTATATACACTACCCAGTTATCACATTTCTTCCTCTTTTCCAGGCTCAGCTACTGAACTCTTTCATTTATTACTTTACCTGATCTTCCATCAGTTTATCCTTTATTTTTAATGATAGCCTGTTTACATTTAATTTGATAATGTATTACTAAACTCAGATACAATACTTTAAAGGTTCTGACCTTTCATTAAGTATAATGAAAGGACTGTCTTCGCATTTAAATAATGTAGCATTTAATACACTATTGTACTGTATTTATTTTTAAAAATTTATGGCATATAATAGTAAGCTTTTAAAAAGAGAGCATCCCTTTTGCAATCATTGGTTGGCTAGATGATCTCATGGGTTTCATTAGCCTTCCTTGAACATCAAGAGCTACATAGGCAAGACAGAGTTTATCAATATAAAGAGTTTCACTGAATTGAATATTTACCTTTAATGTTTAAGTTTTACTGTAAGAGGCCCTACAACTAGGATCCAAAGCCCCCCCCCCCAAAAAAAAGGAATCAAAGAAATTTAAAATGCAGTTAAGTGAGAAAAATCAAAATTATAAATGTGATATATCCAAATCCCACTGTAAGAACATAGAACCATGAAGAGAGGGAAGTTAAATGGGGAAGTATTCATCATGATTTTTCTGACATGTGGCAATTTCTCTGGAGAGACAGGAGCTTTAAAGGAATTCAAAAATTAAAGTACTTAATTCCTATAGTAGTTGGGTGTAATTTTTTTAAAAAGCTTCATTAAAGAAGGTTCTTTTAATCTTTTTTTTTTGTCTGTTAACCTGAGGTGACACAATTTTATAAATACATTTGGTTTATAAACTTTTTAATTTTCCTCAAATGGTCTTTGATCTCTTAAAAAGACATGATCAAATGAAATGATAGTTTATAAGAATATGAATCTTAGTTCTAAAGAGACCAGATCACGAGATATTAACTTTCATCTAAGCCCGGGTATCTAATCAGCTGCTGGAAAGAAAACACATTTCAGATTTGTTTGTTTCTTTCTTTCTTTCAGTAAAAATTTGAAGGGGCACAAAAGGAAAAAGCCAGAATTCACAGTAATTGTAGGAATAAATTTCAAGACACTTTAGAAACAATTTTTTTAATTTACAATGTATTCCCAGGTCTCTATGGAAACAAAATAGCACCACTGTGTTTTACTACTTAATTGGTCAAAGACATCGGAAAAAAATATTTTATATATTCAACAGGCTCACCTCAATTCTATTTGCATTGGCAGATTAAATGTACTTGACAATGACTACATCAAACACCATCTGAAACTGAGTTAAGATTCTAGGAGATGCCACACACACGCCCAGAAGAAATGTTGGAGCAAATTCATAACCAGATCAAAACTGTAAGAAATATCTAAAATGCTTCTTCCTTAATGAAAATAAATATTTGATCTATAACCAAGGAAGAAAGATCTTTACAAATTTTAATATCAACTTGCAAAATGGTAGCATAACAGAGGAATGAAAATGCATTATTATGTGTATTGGAGAATGATACTTCTCAGTGCTACATTATAAAGCAGTACTTCTTTATTTCACCTTATTGCATTCTGTGTATAAATCCTCCATCAGATCACGTAATTCTCAAAAGTTTCCCAAAGAGGATTTTGTACAATTCACCTTTATACTTCTATTTTCACACTATGTGCCTTATAAAAAATGTTCATGCATGCTTGTTAAAGTAATTGAGAATATCATTTCATGTTGATACCTAAACTCTTTTTTATTTTAACATTTATTTTTACATATTTGAGGGGTACAGTTATGTTTTAATACATGCATGTACCGCACAATGATTCACTTAAGGTAGATAGTATAGTCTTGTATCCACCACTTTTCCTCCTTCTAGGGGGCTTAATTAAAATTTCATTTGATATTTTGACTTAAAGGAAATAGGGAGAGACTTGAAGCAAGAAGGCTTGGGTTCTAATTCTAACTTTTCAACAAACTAATTGTATGTCTGCTCTTGTTTTCAATTAAATGAGGATAATAAAAGAGAAATACAATAAAATTTAAATGGATCAATAAAGGGGAATGAGTTAAATGCTAAATTTAAAATCAGTACAGCTAGAGTAATAGTATGCAACTTCAAGTCAAGTTACATCATAGACAAGCAAAGAGAGTTATCTGTCTAAATTAGAAATAGACGGTATGCCATGAAGGCATGCACTCATCCTGGGCTGAAGGTTGGGACACTCTCAGTTTTACAGTCATGAAGGAGCCTCTTATCATGAGCACAAGCCAGGATTTCCAGAGCAGCTGCCAGAAGCGTGGAAGCGTGAGGCAAGGGAATGAAATATGAGTTATTAGACAGCATCTTCCTCAGTCTTTGCTGGGAAAAGGCACTCGTAAAGAATGTTAGAGTTATAAGCTTGTGGGTGATCTTTTTTTTATTTGTTTTTGATTATTGATAATTTCTAATTCCTCAATACTACCTGGATTACTTACTTAAAAACAAAAACAAAGGCATTTTATTCTTTAAATAAGGATGTTGTTGGGAGGGCCCTCATTTGTAAAACAGAAGTCACTCTGTTGTTCAATGTGAGGCAAATGGAGTCAGTATGGTCAGACCTTCTCGCCTCACACCCGGCTGGGTATGAATCAGCACATCTACTGTAAACAAGTTATATAAGAGTAGGGTGACTGTGCGTGCATGCCCATATACTCCTTGGCTTGTTGCCATTGTTGTGTACTTTTGGTATAAAAGACAGCAGCTCCGAACCAGCAGCCAGCAGAATTCCTGTTGGAATAAAGCATGTCTATCTTGTTATCAACTGCCAGAATCTTTTTTCAACTACCTAACTCATGACCTGCACAGGATGGGGCAGAAAGGTCTGTGATCCAGCCTGACATTCAACAGGAGAAAGGCCATCTTTTAAACACTGAGCATTAATACAAGTTAAATATTCAGAGAGTTTAGCTGGTATGATAGATATAACACCTATTGGCCAATATCCATGTTCTCCCTTTTTCCTAGACATGTGGAAGAATTACACTTCCTTGCCCTTTTGAAATTGAGCATGGCTGTATGATTTATTCTGGTGAATGAAATATGAAAAAAGCTAATGAATGTCACCTCTGGGTAAAAGCATATAAGAGCTGATGTACAATTCTGTATGTGCTCTTGCCCTCCTGCTCTGAATGAAAAGACTGTGTGTTAACCATTGTACAGCCCTCATGGCAGAGCATCCCTCAGCCTGGGTCACCAGGTTGCTGTGTAGAAGACCGCTGACCTGCAGAGTTGCCTGGTTCCACACCAGACCTTACCTGAGCAAGAAGTAAACCACAAAAAAATCATTATGCTGTTCATAACTACAACATCATCTAGATTCTTCTGATTAACATAGTTGGTGTAAGTCACAGACCAAAATATAAAAGACTTGAGTTTGATATGAGTCCTTTGTAAACATGCTAAAGTAGAAAACCAAGGGGTATCTATGGCATGGATTGACAGTAAAGAATTCATGACTTACTTGCTTATGGAACAGGTGATACAATTCAGCCCACTTTAGAATTCAGGCTTTCCTACTTGCCAGTTGCATGGGTTTGAGCAAAGTTACTTTACATCTCAGACTATTTCCTCACTTGTAAAATGGGAATAGTAATGCAAAAATAGACTGGTGTTGTGTCTATATTGAGATTATATCTATACAGGCTTTAATACAACTGATCCTCAACACACTTTGTTTTCTTCCCACATTTTTCCTTTGTTCTTGAGAGTACCTACCATATTCCAGGAAAGGGAAGGCGATGTGCTAGGCACCGAGCCTACAGCAATGGACAAAGCAAAAATCTCTCTCCATATATGGCAATGGGATTCAAATAATCAAGCATTCAGAGGAATTACATGGTGATGACTTTCCTCAGAAAATATTCAATAAGACCTTTAAAGGCTTTTTAAGATTCAGTATAGCATGTGGACTGGACAATAAATTTTTCTTTCTTTTGCGGGAAATAAGACCAGACAGTTAGCTGTAGGAAATAAGACTTTATTCATAGCTCAATGTTTTGCATAGAACTAACAAGCAGAAACTCTGCAAATACTTGTTAAATTAATGAGTGAGTGAATATGTGAAAAAACTAAGGATGCACCAACTCAGAGAACAGAATAAAATGCATTGATTACAGCCTATTTTCTTCACTTACATTCATTTATTTACTAGATAAATATTTAAGCTCTGTTCTGGGTGTTGAAGGCAGGATAGTAAACAAAACCAAGTTCTTGTCACCATGGAGTTTACATTCTCAAGGGACTTAAAATTATTTTTGTTGACAGGTGGATGGGGGAGCCCATTTATGTTCTGAAAAATCTCAGTCACTCAGTAACTCAGTGATTACTCAGTGATCTCACTTCAATGGACTTCAGTAAATTGTAGGGTCATCAGAGATTAGGTTAAGTACTTATAAAATTGTTGGCGTAAGTGTACAAGATTTACTGTACTTATGGTTTCATTTTCAAAAAATTGGTTACTGAGTTTTGCATTGCCATCTGTACTCTACATCTGTTACTTGTTTCCACTTATTAGCCCATGAGTTAGTAATTAAGGCAGCTTTGGCTGGACAAGAAAAACTGATTAATCAGGTTTGTTCTCATAACAGTGACTTAATCTTCTGCTTTTTATGGGAACAAACAATAACAAAACAAACCTTAAAGCAAACTGCACTGTGCCTCTAAGATAAACTTGTCAATTGTTTCAATGTAAGTTGTGTGGGGTGGGAAGGTGGGAAACATAGTTAACAGGGATACACTTTACGTCCTACAAGTAAGCAGGTTAGTTTCGACCTGGATGCTAGGTAAGAAATTCCCCAGCTGGTGTCTTGTTTTCCCCCTACTTTCTCAACTGCTTCATGAAAGATAAATTCCCACTCATAAAAGCTGTAGACAAGGTAGACGAGTTCTATTCGTTGGCTCCAAAGGCTATGTAAAGAGTTCATATAACATATCGAACACCTTGGCCACTATTTCTACTATCTATGGTTAACATAATAATAAAAAATTACATTTGAATCAAATTAGAAGACATTTGTCTCAGACTTCAAAAGATCCTCATAATTGTAAAGTCTGTTAGGTGTTGCTTTGTGTTGCTTTGCCCCCCAAGGATTTGTCACCCCACTTCCCCTGGGTGATAGAGATGCAAAGGATTACTCAAAGCCCATCTCTTCTGAGCAGTGAGAAGCCCTGAAGTGGTTAAATTCCCTGGGACCCTCCAGCAAGAGGCAAACCTTCCTCAGGAAATTAACACTGAATTAATGGGGTTCTCTTCCTGCATTTATTTTCCTGACCAGGAAGTTACAGAAAGAGAACAAAGGTGGGGTTATAGTTTAACAATATAGGCTGGTAACTTTCAGTGAAAAAAGCCAGATGATATTCCAGTAAGGCTATCAACAAAAGCTTGATCTTAGCAAACATTCCTTCTCCCTCTAGCAGTTTTCCAGCAACTTAGATATCAATCAGTAACTAATCTGTCTTTGAGCCAGCAACCCTGCTGTGCCACAATTCTTATCTTGCAACAGAGACTCAGTAGACTGGGAAAATTTCCTGTCCTTGCAAGGTCAATATTTGAAGCTGCAAGGCTTTGGAAAACCAGGCCCTGTGAAGTACATATGCTTTATAGTATATTCCACAGTTAGGCACTTATAACCATTAGGTCTTTGACAAGATGCTGAAACTCTGCATTTGTATGATAATATTACATACCTTGTGTGATAATATCACATACCCTGAAATGTTGTTGAGGGGGTTGAGTAAGGTGATCCATGTTTAGAGCGTAGAGTGATGCATTATACCTAGTAAATTTTCAATAAACGTTAATACTACTACATTAACTATTTTTATGGTCATTATTATTAAAGGTTCTCTTAATAAAATAAAGAATATAAAATGGGGTTATAAAGTCTTACTCATAATCAGAAAAATAGATTGAATTATCTTTTGATGACTCAGTAATATAATAAAATTACTAATTTTAATATTGCTATTGTAATAACACAAATCTAGCAGTAATGCTTATTTTGTCACAGTTATTAAATGTGAGTTTCAAATTCCTAATACATCAAGAGGCATCAAACACTTAAATCTTTATCTTCTCACTCTTTGCATGTAAAATATCACATCCAAATCACCCTTCTTTCTACGGTACTAAGTTTGTTGCTTTAGCAATTGTTTTTCTAAATATTTATAAATGTAAACTTAGTATGGTATCATGTAAGGAAGGTTGCCAGTCAATTTCCTTCATGTCAAAATCATATGCTAAAGTTGTGTCCTACATGACAAAATGGAATGGGAGCCAAAGGCAGCTCTATAAGCACTCCCATCAACAAAGCAATTGCTCATGCCATAGAGTCTACAGGAAAACAGTCCAAACAGGCAAACTTGCAACTCCTGGGCAAGGCTCCAGCAATGGCACAACCCAGAACCTTAAGCTCTCTGGGTGTAGGAATACACCACTGACTGCTCTAGGTCATTGACACAGCTTTGGTGAGCCAACATTTTTACTTCTAATGTCTGGTGTAAAGGAAAAGTGAAAACCTGAGCTTAGAATTTACTTGATAAATGCATGCTATCCTGACATGTGAGCTATTTGCCCCAAACTGAGAAATACTGCAAATCTGCTAAATACCTCTGGGGGTAGAAAAATGGTTCTTGCCAATGCATCAAGTACAAGAATTGTCATTTATAAAGTGCTGCTGTACAGAAAACACAAACTGTGAAAATTAGCAAAAATCAGAATTCAGAAAATCATGTGATGTACCAGTCCATCAAAAATTTATTTTCAAACAAAACATCAGCACTTAAAAATATGGGGATTAGAAGTTTTCAAGATGGCGGCGGCTGCAGCGGCTGGCGCGGAGTAGCTGAGGTGGAAAAGGTGGCCACTGGGCCTCAGGCAGCCGGGAAACTTGTGGACCTTCCTCTGGCCATCTCTTAAGGGAGGACTGCTGCTGCTGGCCGGTCGTGAGGGCTCAACGCCACTTTGCCCCCCGCAGGAGAGGCTGCCTCATTTACAGGCAACAGCTTTGAAGTGTGGAGCAGGAAAAGAACTGATTCTTAGCTGCAAAAGCGAGTCTTGAAACAGGGAACGCGGCGCCAGGGCTGCTGTGGATGCAGCCAGGATCCCGGAGGCGGGGGCCGCGCTGAAGGCGACCAGCTGCCCTATTCAGGATTCGAGGTTTCAGGCCGGCATTAAAGAAGATTCCTGGGAGCGCCCGAGCGGCGCCGCGACTGAACAGCCCGAGGCGGCCGCGCCGAGAACACGGAAGGCAACAAACCAGAGACAGAGCGAGCACCCGACCTGGCACAGCACTGTGAGTGATCCCTGGCACAGCTCTGTTCAGGGGGTGGATGCCCATGCGGCTCCCGCCTGCACCACCAGGCCACTCACTGCCCCGGTGCTGCCTCCATTTTCCCAGGTGCGGGCAGCTCCGCCCCGCTCGGCCATCACTGAGCCCATTTGCTTGGCCTGGCGCGGGGCTTTCCGGACCCTGCGGGCCGGCCTCCTCTCCCACTCCCTCCGCGGTTCTCTGGCGGGGCTGGGGGTGTGGGGCGTCCCGACCAGTGTTGGGAGGGCTAGGAAGTATGGGCGGGCCGACTGTCACTCCACCACACCCTGGACTCCGCCCCGGTAAACTTCCTGTTACTGGGAGGCAGATACCATCTCTGCGACCACCAGTTTGGAAAAAAGCCTAACGAATTTCTGGTTGGGAATAGTGTGGTAGGAGAGTTCCCAGGTCCGCTTGAACCTGCCGGAGAGCAGGCTGCAGGCGGGCACTAGACTCGGTTTATACCGGGGGGATACAAAGGTGAACAAGACCCGAGAAAGATCTACACAGTGCTACAAAGGCACCCAGAGAGACCGGTCGTCTGTGCCTAGCAGAAACCTGGTAGACTTCGTGGGCGAGGCGGTGCTGAGCAGGGTCTTGAAGGCCCAGCTGATAGATGAGGGTTGCAGAAGACACACCCCAGCCCAGCACAGTGTGCACAGAGGGGGAGACGTGCGGCCAGGGAGGCGGAGACTCGACAGAAACCACACACCCGGTGGGGTCGCCACTGCACGATCTAACAGCCTGGGCCAGGACACACGGAACGGGGAGAAGTCCTGTACAGAAAGTGAAAGCTCAACAGAGATCACACACCCTGTGGTACGTGATCCACCAGCCCAGCAGAGTACAAGCTGACCAGAAAGGTGGATCCCCGGAGAAGCCCAAGACCCGAGGCAACCACACACACAAGACACTAGAGGCCAACTGAGCAGTCACGGCGGGAGCCATACCAAATTGGCAACCACAGCAACATCCTAGTTAGTCATTAGTCTCAAACCGGTGGACTGTGAAACCCCCTGCCACAATGAATAAACACCAAAAAAAAGACACCAGAAATACAAAAAATCAAGAAAGTACACCACCAAAAGTTAATAAATCTCATACTCTAGATCCTATAGAACAAGAAGCCCTTGAAATAACTGACAAGGAATTTCGAGTGATAATTCTAAGGAAACTGAATGAGATACAAGAAAACTCAGCTAGACATCATGATGAAATGAGGAAAAGTATACAGGATCTGAAAGAGGAAATATACAAGGAAATCAATGTCCTGAAAAAAAATGTAGCAGAACTTGCTGAACTGAAGAAGTTATTCAGCGAAATAAAAAACACAACGGAGAGTTTAACCAGCAGGCTTGTCGAAGTTGAAGAGAGAACCTCTGAACTTGAAGATGGGCTGTTTGAAATAACACAAGCAGACAAAAAGAAAGAAAAAAGAATCAAGGACATGGAAGAAAATCTGAGAGAGATATCAGACAACCTCAAGCGCTCAAATATCCGAGTCATGGGTATTCCAGAAGGGGAGGAAAATGGAGATTCCATTGAAAACATATTCAACAAAATAGTGGCAGAAAACTTCCCAGGTATAGGAAAAACCACAGATCTTCAGATCCAGGAAGCTCAACGATCTCCAAACGTATTCAACCCAAAAAGGCCTTCTCCAAGACATGTCATAGTCAAATTGGCAAAACTCAGAGACAAAGAGAGAATCTTAAAAGCTGCAAGAGAGAAGCGTCAAATCACCTATAAGGGAGCCCCAATCAGGTTAACATCAGACTTTTCATCACAAACCCTAAAAGCTAGAAAGGAATGGGATGATATTTTCAAAATACTAAAAGACAAAGATTGCCAGCCAAGAATACTCTACCCTGCAAGGCTATCCTTCCGAAATGAGGGGCAAATAGTATATTTCTCAGACAAACAAAAACTGCGGGAGTTCACTACCACAAGACCACCCTTACAAGAAATCCTCAAGGGAGTACTGGGTTTGGTTCCTGAAACTACCACTGCCATAAAAACCTAAGAAAAATTTAAACCCGCTAGTACAATAAAAATGGCATTCATGAAGAGAAAACAAGCTAACAAAAACACTATCTACAACCTAAGGAACCAACAAACAAAGAAACCAAACAGTAAATCAGAAAGCAAGGAACAAAAGACACCTAAGACAACCAAACAACCAATAAAATGCTAGGAATAAATCAACACCTTTCAATAACAACTCTTAATGTTAAAGGCTTAAATTCCCCAATTAAAAGACACAGACTGGCTGACTGGATCAAAAAGCAGGACCCAACTATATGCTGCCTACAAGAGACCCACCTCACCCACAAAGATTCACACAGACTAAGAGTGAAAGGATGGAAAAAGATTTACCATGCAAACAGAAAAGAAAAACGAGCTGGAGTGGCTATTCTTATATCTGACAAAATAGACTTTAAACTAAAAACCATAAAAAGAGACAATGAGGGACACTACTTAATGATAAAAGGACTGATCCATCAAGAAGACATAACAATCATAAATATGTATGCACCCAATGTTGGAGCAGCCAGATTTATAAAACAAACTCTATTAGACCTAAAGAAGGAAATAGACACTAATACCATAATAGCAGGGGACCTGAACACTCCACTGTCAATATTAGACAGATCATCTAGGCAAAGAATCAGTAGAGAAACACAAGATCTAAACAAGACTCTAGACCAATTGGAATTGGCAGATATCTACAGAACATTCCACCCAACAACCTCAGAATATTCATTCTTCTCAGCAGCACATGGATCATTCTCCAGGATAGATCACATATTAGGTCACAAATCAAGTCTCAATAAATTCAAAAAAATTGGAATTATCCCATGTATCTTCTCAGACCACAATGGATTAAAACTAGAAATTAATAACAAACAAAACTCTGGAAACTATACAAACACATGGAAATTAAACAGCATTCTACTTAATGACATATGGGTCCAAGAAGAAATCAAGCAGGAAATCAAAAAGTTTATTGAAACTAATGAAAACAATGATACATCATACCAAAACCTGTGGGATACTGCAAAAGCAGTATTGAGGGGAAAATTTATTGCATTAAATGCTCACTTCAGAAGAATGGAAAGATGGCAAGTGAACAACCTAACACTTCACCTTAAAGAACTAGAAAAACAAGAACAATCCAATCCTAAAGTTAGCAGACGGAAAGAAATCATTAAGATCAGAGCAGAACTGAATGAAATTGAAAACCAAAAAACAATTCAAAAGATCAACGAATCAAAAAGTTGGTTTTTTGAAAAGATAAATAAAATTGACAAACCATTAGCATGGCTAACAAAAAAAAGAAGAGAGAAGACTCAAATAACAAAAATTAGAAATGAAAAAGGCGATATTACAACTGATTCATCTGAAATACAAGGAATCATTCGAGACTACTATAAACAACTATACGCCAACAAATTTGAAAATCTGGAGGAAATGGATAAATTTCTGGACACACACAAGCTCCCAAAACTGAACCGTGAAGACGTAGAAAATTTGAACAGACCAATAACAATAAAGGAGATTGAAGCTGTTATCAGAAGGCTCCCAACAAAGAAAAGCCCAGGACCAGATGGATTCACAGCAGAATTTTACCAAACATTCAAAGAGGAATTGACACCAATTCTTTACAAACTATTCCAAAAGATTGAAACGGACGCAAATCTCCCAAACTCATTCTATGAAGCAAACATCATCCTGATACCAAAACCAGGTAAAGATATAACCAAAAAAGAAAACTACAGGCCGATATCCTTGATGAATATAGATGCAAAAATCCTCACTAAAATACTAGCAAACAGAATACAGCAACACATACGAAAAATTATTCATCACGATCAAGTGGGATTCATCCCAGGGATGCAAGGTTGGTTCAACATACGCAAATCAATAAATGTGATACACCATATTAATAAACTCAAACACAAGGACCAGATGATCATCTCTATAGATGCTGAAAAAGCATTTGATAAAGTTCAGCACTCATTCATGACAAAGACCCTCTATAAGTTAGGTATAGAGGGAAAGTATCTCAACATAATTAAAGCCATATATGCCAAACCCACTGCCAATATCATCCTGAATGGGGAAAAGCTGAAAGCTTTTCCTTTAAGAACAGGCACTAGACAAGGATGCCCACTCTCACCACTCCTATTCAACATAGTGTTGGAAGTACTAGCCAGAGCAATCAGAGATGAGAAGGAAATAAAGGGCATCCAGATTGGAAAAGATGAAGTCAAACTGTCCCTGTTTGCAGATGACATGATCCTATATATCGAACAGCCTAAAACCTTTACAAAAAAACTGTTGGAATTGATAAATGATTTCAGCACAGTAGCAGGATACAAAATCAACACACAAAAATCAGTAGCATTTCTTTTCTCCAATAGTGAACATGCAGAAGGAGAAATCAAGAAAGCCTGCCCATTTACAATAGCCACCAAAAAAATAAAATACTTAGGAATTGAGTTAACCAAGGAGGTGAAAAATCTCTATAATGAGAACTACAAACCACTGCTGAGAGAAATTAGAGAGGATACAAGAAGATGGAAAGATATTCCATGCTCTTGGATTGGAAGAATCAACATAGTGAAAATGTCCATACTACCCAAAGTGATATACAAATTCAATGCAATCCCCATCAAAATTCCAAAGACATTTTTCTCAGAAATGGAAAAAACTATTCAGACATTTATATGGAACAATAAAAGACCACGAATAGCCAAAGCAATGCTCAGCAAAAAAAATAAAGCTGGAGGCATAACACTACCTGACTTTAAGCTATACTACAAAGCTATAATAACCAAAACAGTATGGTACTGGCATAAAAACAGACACACTGACCAATGGAATAGAATAGAGAATCCAGAAATCAACCCACACACTTACTGCCATCTGATCTTTGACAAAGGCACCAAGCCTATTCACTGGGGAAGGGACTGCCTCTTCAGCAAGTGGTGCTGGGATAACTGGATATCGATATGCAGGAGAATGAAACTAGATCCATACCTCTCACCGTATACTAAAATCAACTCAAAATGGATTAAGGATTTAAATATACACCCTGAGACAATAAAACTTCTTAAAGAAAACATAGGAGAAACACTTCAGGAAATAGGACTGGGCACAGACTTCATGAATACGACCCCAAAAGCACGGGCAACCAAAGGAAAAATAAACAAATGGGATTATATCAAACTAAAAAGCTTCTGCACAGCAAAAGAAACAATTAAAAGAGTTAAAAGACAACCAACAGAGTGGGAGAAAATATTTGCAAAATATACATCTGACAAAGGATTAATATCCAGAATATATAAGGAACTCAAACAACTTTACAAGAAGAAAACAAGCAACCCAATTAAAACATGGGCAAAAGAGCTAAGTAGGCATTTCTCTAAGGAAGATATCCAAATGGCCAACAGACATATGAAAAAATGCTCAACATCACTCAGCATCCGGGAAATGCAAATCAAAACCACATTGAGATACCATCTAACCCCAGTTAGGATGGCTAAAATCCAAAAGACTATGAACGATAAATGCTGGCGAGGCTGCGGAGAAAAAGGAACTCTCATACATTGTTGGTGGGACTGCAAAATGGTGCAGCCTCTATGGAAAATGGTATGGAGGTTCCTTAAACAATTGCAAATAGATCTACCATACGACCCAGCCATCCCACTGTTGGGAATATACCCAGAGGAATGGAAATCATCAAGTCGAAGGTATACCTGTTCCCCAATGTTCATCGCAGCACTCTTTACAATAGCCAAGAGTTGGAACCAGCCCAAATGCCCATCATCAGATGAGTGGATACGGAAAATGTGGTACATCTACACAATGGAATACTACTCAGCTATAAAAACGAATGAAATACTGCCATTTGCAACAACATGGATGGACCTTGAGAGAATCATATTAAGTGAAACAAGTCAGGCACAGAAAGAGAAATACCACATGTTCTCACTTATTGGAGGGAGCTAAAAATTAATATATAAATTCACACACACACATACACACACACACACAAACCGGGGGGGGGGGAAGAAGATATAACAACCACAATTATTTGAAGTTGATACAACAAGCAAACAGAAAGGACATTGTTGGGGGGGAGGGGGGGAGGGAGGAGGGAGGGAGGTTTTGGTGATGGGGAGCATTAATCAGCTACAATGTATATCGACAAAATAAAATTTAAAAAAAAAAAAATATGGGGATTATAGCAAGTTCTTGAAGACTGGACTTCCACATGGTTAGGTTTGAAACATAATCCTTTAGTTGAGCTAATTCATTACTGAAAAGCATCAGCAACCTCAGGAAATATATCCCATGTCTATACTAGATATGCACAATAAAGCAATAAACAAGATACATGTTAGAAAAGAAAGTTGCAGTGTTATTATCTAAATACAATGGAGACAGACTTCTATTAAATTGTTAACTTTAGCTTTGAAGTTGTTTCCAAATATCTTTAGGTCCAAAAAACATAATTTGGCCACAAACCATATAGTAGTCTTGCTATGAACATTATAGGCTCCTCCTACCTCCTGTCTACCGTCTGGATTTTCTTTACTCGCTCCCCACATCAGTAGGTTACCCTAACTAGACAAGGGATCCTGCATTGCTGAAGGTGGTTCTAACTTCAAATTCTTTCCCTCCATGTGTTTCTCAAAATGTCCTCAATTGACTCATGTGTTTCTCAAAATGTCCTCAATTGACTCACTGTTGTACTTGCTCTAACATCCAATCCCTTTGTTTTCCCATTCATTCCTCCACATATCTCTCTCTATCTCAATTCAACAAGTTGTATTTACTTTCAGCTCTAGTATTTCACTTTTATACCTTATAATTTCCATTTTCCACCTCAGTTTCATAGTTCCTTCTGTGACCAACCTTCTCTGGATTCGTCCCTTGATTTTGCATCCAATAAATTTATCATTCCTAGGCTGTGTTGCTATTCCAATCTTAACACTCACATGAATATCCATGGAAATTCCTCTAGCCTCTGGCATGTAACTAAAACCTTTTGGGGTAACAAGAACACAAGCCTCTGTCCACAGAGCTTTACCTCTAACACTAACATGGACCAACCAAGCAACAATGTAAAAGAGTAAACAGGCTTCTTACATGTATGTTCGGCCCCTTGCCTGATTTCCTTTAAGGCAGCTCTGTTTTCCTTTATGCTTTGTGCATTTGTACTAGCAACTATTTTCATAAATATAGTAGTTTCAGCTTATTAAAATTCAATGCAGAATACCCAGAACCCAGACTTTGGTTTCTAATACCCTTTGCAATTAAAGAAACCAGAGATCCTTGGAGTAATGGCTGATTCTAGGACTATGGAAGGAAATATACAAGATGAGTCTGGAACACTTATAATGCCAAAAGGTTAAAACAATAAAAGTGCTTTAAAAAAAACTATGTTAACAGAGGTATGTCAAAGAGACAGAGAAGCCATCTGAAAAAGTTCCCAATAGCCAAAGCTATAACAATTTGAACAGCAAAATAAAAGAAGTAGCATTGTATTATACCCCAAAGTGTAAAATAAATATCCATAAGTCTTTACTGATATAAATAAATGATCCATTTACCTGAATGTCCACCAACAGATGACCAGATAAAGAAAATGTGGTATATACACACATTGGAATACAACTCAGCCATAAAAAAGAATGAAATTCTGCCATTCACAGCAACTGGAATGAGCTTGGACAAAATTATGTTAAGTGAAACAAGCCAGGCACAGAAAGAGAAATATGGCATGTCCTCACTCATAAGTGGGAGCTAAAAATAAATAAATGAATAAGAAAGAAAGAAAGGGAAGGAAGGAAAGAAGGAAGGAAGGAAGGAAGGAAGGAAGGAAGGAAGGAAGGAAGGAAGGAAGGAAGGAAGGAAGGAAGGAAGGAAGGACCACAAGAGTATGCTGCACTTTCAGGAGACAACAGAACTGCAGTTACTAGAGGTGAGAAAGGGGGAGTGGGAGGGGTATAGAGAGAGACTCATTAAGGGTCACAAAGAATGATTATGTTTTATAATGATGAAGGTACTAATTATCCTGATTTGATCATCACATATTATGCACAGGTATTGATATTCAACTGTGTACCCCACAAATATATATAATCAATCAAACAAGTAACTGAAAATACAGAAGAATTCCCAATAGTTTATTTAGATCCTCTGCCCTCAGGAAGTGGGAACGTAAGTCCCCACTATTTAGGTGTGGGCTGCACACAGTGACTTCCTTCCATAGAGTGCAGTACGGAAAGGGGAAAAAAAAGAATAACTTTACAATGAAGAAAACGGACAAACATGACCTCAGCCAGGATCAAAGTCATTATCAACAGCAGTGTTATGTTGATACTATCAGCCTCTACAATCTTGATATGACGTGATGAAAACGGCACTTTACCTCTATGGTTTTTCTCCCCAGGGCACATTAACTCCAATCTAACCATGAAGAAAACAGACAAATCCCAATTAAAAAGCAGTCTAAAAAAATACCTGACAAGTACTCAAAACCATCAAGGTCTTCAAAAGCAAGGAAAGGTCTCAGAAACTGTCACAGCCAGGAGGAGCCTAAGACATGACAACTAAATATAATATGGAATCCTGAAAGGCATCCTGGAACAGAAAACGGACATTAGGTAGAAACTAAGATAAAAATCTACTTTAAAAAAACTCCAGGCAAATCAAACAGGGAAAGAAGAGGACAAGTAAAAGTGGTGCTTTGGGAGTTGTCTCTGGGAGAGAATTTAGAAAATGGAGGAAAGCATGGGCAATGAACTATGGATCCCAGAGAGTTTTCTTTTTCAGGAGTATGAGACAGGTCTGGAGAATGTCTGAACTCGGATGCAAAAGAGTTAATGCCTGGCCCTCTTCCGCCTCAGGGCTGCGTCAGCACGCCCCTCCCTGCCTGCAGCATTCCCAGTCACTTCACACTTCCGGGCTGAACTTGAACTTCACAGTCTCAGGGAAGCTTTTGCAGAATCTTCAATGAGGTTAGGTCTCCCAGTTCTGCTCCCCAGCACTTTCTACTTCTCTTTCACAGCATGCTTTTTTGGTAAGAAAATTATTTAATGCCCTGTCTCATGAGGCTGTAAGCTCCATAAAACCAGACTGTATGGTGTCCAGTAGACAGCAGGTGTTTAAAACAGATGTGTCATTAATCATCTATTGAGGTGAATTTCGGGAGTAAGAGAAGGGAAGCCATGCCCATGCAGAAGGTGAATGACCTAGAGATAATTCCAGATTAGATGTGTAAAGTGCAGACATCAAAGTATTAGAAATTCTACACTTGGTTTCATCACCCAAGCATGTACTGTGTTTTGGATATGGCACTGGTAATGAAAAATACTTGAAGATTACAGTGGTCAGTCTTAGTTGATCAGGAAAGTATTCTAACTTTAATAAAAGCACTACTTGAAACTATGAAATTTTAAAATAATAATAATAACAAGTCTTACTTATTTAGTAGTTACTCTATACCAGGCACTGTTAAGCACTTTGAAAATTACTTTGTTAATCTTCACAGCAACTCTATAATGATAATAGCTAAGAGATATCCAGCACTAGCTCTGAGTACATTACACAAATTCACTTATTTAATCACCCCCCAAATTGTGTGAGGTCAACACTAGGATAATTGCTATTTAACAGTGCATGATACTGAAGTACATAAAAGAACATGGCTTACCCAAAGCGACAGAAAGCTACAGTGCCAGGATTTAAAGAAAGACATGAAGAGGGGAAGGGAAGAGGAACCTCTGCTCTTAATTGGTTTTCTACATTGCCTCACCATTAACCCATATGCTAAGTTTTGTTTTCTGAATTTTTCAATTTAAAAAAAAAACTGAGGCTCAGAAAAACTTAGCTATTTGCCCCAAATCACATAGTAAGTGACTCAAACCAATCCGAGATCTAGGCTCTGTCTGATTCATGTTCTTAACCACCATACTACGTACCTTCTTGACATTATAGATTCCTGGAACAGCAAGACCCACGTTTATGATATATTGTGTAAGTTATTAACTCTACCTGTCCTAAATTTTTTTCTTCAAGTTTAGGACACTGTCTTTTATTGTAAAACTCTCATATAAAGTCAAGGCACCTTACAGAACAATAAACTGCAGCTTATTCATACCCTTCAGACCTTTCAAAGAATGAGCTGTGGCTCTCTCAGTATTCTCCTTTCAGGACTTGAGTTCCACTGGAACTCAGTCGCCATTGTACAAAAACAACCATATCCCTCTGACCATTTGCATTTACCAGACCCTGGACCTCTCTAGTAGTTTTCCTTTTAAAGAGAGTAACTAGAATTATACACAATGTTCAAATCACCCATGATTTATGGCTTTGATAAAAGGAAAAAATTACTGCCAGCTTTATTTCCTGTACATTTTTGGTGATTCACTTTAGAAATATATCTATACACTGCTGCACTCAACAAGTTGTTGTTCCCTATGTGTGTAACCCACAGGAACTTGCACTTCTAGGTACTTGCCCTAGACAGTCTGAAGTATACTCACTGCACGCTTCCTGAGGGAAAGACTATTTATTTTTTTGTTCCTCATAGTGTCTAGTACAATTTCTGGTATATCGCAGGTATTCAATAAAAGTGTGCTGATTGAAAGAAATTTAATAGATCGCTGAGGAGAGATTTCCCCTCTATTGCTGACAGAGAGAGCTCTGTGGTTCACACTTTAGTAATCTCTGTGTTCCCGTCTTGTAACTTAATGCCTAGTAGCAGGTGGCAGCATAAGGTAAATGTTGGGTTGAGTGAATTATTGCCTAAAATACATCCATTCACATTTATTGCCAAAGAATTTACACTTTACTTTATTAACATTTAATAAAGTAGCATAAGATAGGTAATCTTGGTTTGGTTCTCTGTTCTGCCGATTATTAGATACATAACTTTGTGTAAAATAACCTCTGACTGTAAGTCTCTTCACCTATAAAATGAGGAGGATTTAACCATCTCATTGGATCATTGTAAGGCCTGTATGAGATAAAAAATATGAAATATTTTGTACTGTTTCTGGCACATATTAAATACTCAATAAGTGTTTCTTAAATCATACTAGTATTAGTTATAAAGTAATATAAAGATATGACATTTAGAGCTTATAAGTAGCTAAATAAATAGTAGTTATACATAGTGTTTTAATCTATTGATGCTGGGCTGGCCAGTTAGCTCAGTTTGTTGGAGAATGGTGCTGATAACACCTAGGTCCGGGGTATAATCCCTGTACCAGCCAGCTCCAAATAAAAAAAATTTTTTAAAAAGCCAAATAATGGTAGTGATGCCGATGATGATGGCATAGAAAAGTCGTAGACATAGAAAAACAAATACAAGCTCTAGATAACACCAGGAAAGAGCAAGGAGAGAACTTATATAAGATCATCTTTTAGCAAAAAGAGTTGTGTATGTCCTGAAAGGACTTTTGAAGTCAGGACATGCCCACAGGAGACCTCTGGATTCCTCTCCTCTCTCACTCCCTAACCTTTCTCTTTGCCTCCTCCGCCTTTGCTTCCTGGCCTGCTGCACATGATCAAGACTTTTTTTTTAGAATGGTGTGGGCTTGTTTGTCCATGTTTAATTCTTAGGAAAACAATTCCAAATATGCTGCACTTTTCAAGTGATCTGTAGAGAATGGAATAATGGGGAGGATTGTGTTGTTTAGCCATAGAATAGCTGTTTTCTTTTGTTTTTATTCATCAAAGAATGAATACCATCTGAGCCGAACCTAAATGCCTGAATTACTGTTAAGTCACACATTCTGAGCATTTTTCCAGGGCCATGGTGGAAGCCATACTGCTGACTTAGAGAAAGCAAGGAGAAATAAGAGTCCATTAAAAGCACATAAGCATTTTAATGAATCTTCTGCAATTTCATGCTATTGTTAAGCATGACCATGTAAACTATTAATAGAAACATGTTATTCTGGTAAGCCAATTATATTTTGAGAAATAAATATATATATATATTACAAAGAACAAATTAATAGGCTGAATGTTTACACACACACACACATATTTAGAATCTGGATAAAATATTTAGGCAACTACTAAAAACGTAAATTAAAAAACAAGCATACCAAGTGTAGGGGATTGAATTATGTCTCCCCAAGACCCATTGAAGCTTGAATTGTGTCCCCCACGTTTTATTTTTTTAGCCCCCACTGTGACTGTTAAAGAGGGTGAGAAATCCTGTTACAGTAATTGAAAGGTGGAGCCTTGAAGAGGTGATTAGATTGTAGGACCAGGCAATGGTGAATGGATTAAAGGCACAGTGGTTGGGGGCGTGGTTCTGAGGGCTTTAAAAGAGGAGAAGAGTCTCTGTCTTACTCTCTGCTCTCTCTGCCTCCACGATCTTGCAATGTGAGACCCCTGGGTCACTGTCACCACCGCCGGATGGACTTTGGACTTCCCAGCCTCAGAAACTGTAAGCAATAAATTTATTTTTCTTTATAAATCACTCAGTTCCAGGTATTTTTGTTATAAGCAACAGAAACAGACTAATACACGAAGCATGCAGGAAAGCAAAATTCTCAAATACTTCCACTGGGAATCTGAGTAGGTGGATCCTTCCTAGCAAGCATTTGCCATATTTATAAAACATCCTGTTTCTATGACAGACACACACGATATAATATATTTAATTTTTAAAAAAGACTGGAAGACCATACTCAATAATGTAAACACTGATATTCTGTCAGTAAAAAGGTTGAGTGTGGGTTTCATTTTTACTTTCTGCTATCTCAGATTGTCAACAATAAACATGTATTGAATTTGAATGCTATTGCTACTTTGGCTATTGTTATCTGTCACTTTCAATGTTTCTTCAAAAGACAAGTCCAATGCGAAATTGTCTGAGAAAATGACATAAATTAATCACACTCAGTGGAAAAGAACACAACACTTACTTTACTGAGAATGGTCAATACAATAGTATCATTTTTATAAATGTACATAACAGTAAGTTAAAATTCTTAAATTTTCAATTTAGCTGATATAAAGGTAAGTTAGTTCTAGATAAATGGAAAAGAAATGCTCTGAGAAAAAACATTTCAAAGAAGAAAATTATCTGTGGCATTTTTAGGCTCTTTTTCCCATTGATTGTCTATGCACAGGGGAGATGTAAGGTATAATGAAAGAAAGAACATTTTATTCAACAGAAACTTTCTTAGCAAGGAAACTACATTTTCTTGGGAGAAATAACTTCACAAGTGTGAGAGTAAAATAGGAAGAGCCTTCCCTGCCCCAATCAAAGGGAAGCTGCTGAAGACTGAAGAACACAGAGAAAGGGGCACAGAAGTAGACATGGTGGAAGTCAACTGCCCCGTGGTGGCCCTAGATATTAATTACCAATAATAATAATGGTAACTGATTATATACCATTTGCCAGGCAGGCATCATACTAAGTTCACTAGATGTTTTAAATCATTTAGTTCTTCTAACCACACTCAATGGCTGGGTTCACACATCCTTGTTTTGTAGAAAGTTAGCAGATTGGGATTTGTGTATAGAGACAGGCACCTGGAGGCAAAAGGAAATATGAGGAAGGAAGTCTGGCAACTGTGCAAAACCAGGGGAGATGCCTGATATCCTACAAGTTTGGGATTCGAAATAAATATAAACAGATTTTGATGAGAAGGGAAGTTTTGACTAATATGAGGAATACACTTGTCTGGAAAAAAAATTAGGCTGGAGAATAATAAAAGGAGGTATTTCCCCACTCTGTAACAGAAGAATTTTGCAAACTGTAATTCTGTAAATCTTACCTCTACTTGAGGCTATGGAAATTCGGGGTTCAAAATCATACTTGTTAAAAGGGCCTTTTGAATAGCAGAAGTATTAGGTAGGTCAACATAATTTAAATCCTTTAATTCAACAAATATATATAAAAATTTAGCAGAAAAAAAGTTACTGGGTCTTTGTAAGTGCAGTGTTCTGGAGAAATATACTATGAGTAAAGATGAAAAGAAAATTATTTGTAAATATGATAGCATTTTTAGAGCTTTGTAGGGAACTAGAGAGAATTCTGTGCATGTCTTGACTTTGCAAACACTGTCTAGAGAGCTAAAATTAGTTAGGACAATGTAACTAGTCAAGAGACAGGTTAGAAAGCAGAATCTGTAACTGTTTGCCTGTCTAGTTCTCTCTGGCTAGTCATTTCTCTACAGGTCAAACAAAGTAATACAAAATTATCTTGGACAAGAGAAAGGGGTAATCAGTACATTTTTGGGTCATTCAACAGAGTGCTTTAAAGAGCTCACATTCAGAAGTTTACTGTAGTTTCCAAAGCCTGATCCAATTTGACATTCTCTATAGTTCAGTAATAATGAACACTAATCCTTCTGTAAATAATCCATAACTTATTTTAACAAATAATGTAAATTCTATTATAGGAACAAAAAAATGTTGTAGAAATAAGTACAGTTTTATTTCTGAAAAACATTGGAAGTTGTTACATCCTATTTTTTAAAAAATAGAGTACATATAGTATAATGGCTAAAACCAGGGCTTATGAGAGCATCGTGGGGAAGGGGTCCTACCATTGGCCACTGGCCAAGATATTTCATCTCATTATCTCCATTTCTTTTCTTATAAGTTAGCGACAGTAATATAAGCATAGCTATAAGGATAAGATAATATCCTCTATGTAAAGTGCTTGGCCTGATGTCTGTCCCACAGTAGTAAGCTATAAATAAATGGAAAATGTTTTTATCACCATCATTACTAATAATGGTAGTGGTAGTTGAAATATCATCATTCTGGACAGTCTTGGTACACAACAACAGTAAATGTGAGAATTAAGAAACTTTTAAAAGTGAATTTTAGACAACTTAAAACTTTACATTTTGAAAAACTTATTTTATAATGTTTTATTTCTGACTTCAGCCCCTTTGGAAGGTAAACAATGCAGTGCTCTCCTTCGTAACCAGAGTAAACCTTCCATGTGGGTGGTTAACATAACTCAAGCTAAATACATAAATGAATGAATGACTGAGTGAATAAATAAATAACTTTCTGTAATGTAAGGAAGAACCAAAGTCATCATGACCAATAAAGTTAAATAATTCATTGTGTATGTTTCTTCTAAGTTTATTTCATCCTCATGTCTAAAATTACATATGAAACATGATTTAATTATTGTAGATTTATAGAATTTTAAAATTATTAATGATATTCAAGTATATGGGTTCCACCATTGATGGAGTTTGGATGTGTTGTCCCCTCCAAAATTCACGTGGAAATTTGATCTCCAATGTGGCAGTGTTGGAAACTGATTGAGTCATGGGGGGCAGATCCCTCATGAATGGATTAATGCTCTCACTGGGGGAGGAAGAGGAAGTAATAAGTGAGTTCTCACTCTATTAGTTCCCGCGAGAGCTTGCTGTTTATAGGACCCTGGCACCTCCTTTCTCTCTCTCTCTCTCTTGCTACCTCTCGCCATGTGATCTGCTTGTACCTGCCAGCTCCCTGCCACTTTCTGCCGTGAATAGTAGCATGCCAGATGCAGCTGTCCCAGAATCATAAGCCAAATAAAGCTCTCTTCTTTATAAATCACCCAGTCTCAGGTATTCTGTTATAGCAACACAAAACGGACTAATACAGCCATATAAACATAAATGTAGCCAATAACCAATTTGAAAAATTTAGTGGTGTTTGTGGAATAGGAAATACTATTAGTGTCTCACCAATTTTAATAGCTAACTAGAAATCTAAGAACTCTAGGGGTATATAGGAGCATTTACGAAATAGACTGAAATACATTCTATGTTACCATACTTTTTTAAATGTGTCTAATTTGCAGATTATAATACAGTGCGTAGTTTAGACAGTGGTATAGTATCCATGTTGATTCCCTGATTTTGATCATTTTACTGTGGTTAGGAAATACATCCTAAATTATTTAAAGTAAAGGAGCATTATGTCTGCAATTGATTCTAAAAGAGATCAGAAAAAAATCTAGACTCACAGAGAAAGAAGTATAAAGCAAATGTGGAAAAATGTTAACATTGGGGAATCTGGGCAAAGGGAACATGGGAATTCTTTCTATTCTTGCAATTTTTCATTGTCTGAAATTATGTCAAAATAAAAAGATAAACAAGAAAAGGACTGGTATGCACCAGTGATCTGGTAGCTGTTCAGCTGGTAAACAGAGAAGAGGGCTCAATACAAGCAAAGACATAGATCAGTGAATAGGATCATTGAGGAACAAAAGCAGCTCAGAAGGGCATGAATAGTGGGCATGATGAGACTTAAGGTTAGAGAGAGCCATGGGAAGCTACTGAAGGATGTTACAAGCAGAGGAGTAAAAGGATCACTCTGCATTTTAGAAAGATTACACTAGCAGAAAACCATTCACGATGAGTCAGGAAATCTGATTAGTAATCAGCATAATGTAAAGAATGAGTATGAGGGTCTGAATTATGGTAGTGGCTATCAGGATAAAAAAGCAAGTAAAATGTATTAATTACGGGCCGAGCCCGTGGCGCACTTGGTAGAGTGCTGCGCTGGGAGCGCGGCACGCTCCCGCCGCGGGTTCGGATCCTGTATAAGAATGACTGGTGCACTCACTGGCTGAGTGCCGGTCACAAAAAAAAAAAAAAAAAAGTATTAATTACAAACACAGGCTCTGTTTTCAGATCCCGTTTTGTGCACCCTAGCTATATCATCTTTGGCAAGTTATTTAATCTCTGAGCTCTAGTATTCCTTGTCCACAAGATGTCCAAGTCTATTCCTCTTGAGATTGTTAAGGTTAACAAAGGAGACAAATAATTATAAAATGCATAGGAGAATTCAGTAGCACATAGAAAGCACTCAGTAAATTATAAGGATGCACATAAAATCTCTAAGGCACGGTCAAAATCTACTGCCTATAGAGGGGTGTCTAGCCTGGGATAATGACAGTGACACTCACCTAGCCCAGGTTTCTCAACCTTGATAGTATAGGGTGTTTAGCATCCTGGCCTCTCTATCCACTAGATGCCAGTAGCAGACCCCCCAGTTATGGGAATCAAAATGCATATAGGCATTTGGCATTTGAGGAAAGCCACCCGAAGTGAGACCCAGAGGCCTAAATGGTGAGAAAAGAAAAAGAAGGAGCAAGTTTGGGGCAAAACATCAGCAATAAGATCTTCCACTGAGATCAGCATATAGTATTGGACTAGGGAAGCCTTACTATTCAGAACTTTCCTCCCATCTTGGTTAATCAAGTATGACTCTCCTAGATAGTCCAGGGGATTGATTAATAAAAATCTTCCACCAGGATACTTTAATGGAGAATAACTATGGACAAAAAGGATGCTGTTACTGAATTGCCATTGAAGTAATAGGTCTTAAATTATATTTTAAAATATATAAAGTGAAAAAGGCAGATTACAAAGTAGTGTTTTCATAATTTATAAACATATGCATGTCTATATCTATATATACATATATATACACATATACATATAGGCATAGAAAAAAAGAATGGGAGAATATACAGGGAGATTTTAACTGTGATTCTGGATAATTTCTATTTTCTTTTCTATTCTATTCTGGATTCACTCAATTAAATGAAAAATATCTATAATAGATATTTTTAAGTTGGAAAATAAATAGAATTTTAAGATTTGGGAACTTTTTTTATACAGTGAATGATTAAAGAAATTCTTATATTCCAAAGTATCATATACTCAAAAGGGGTAGAGGCAGGATTACATTTTAATCAATCTTACGAGAAATAGTTGATTCTATGAACCATGACTATTTCAACACGATGAATGATAAAACTAGAATAGACTTTGATGCATCATTTGCAATAGATTTAATTAAATAAAAAGTTTTACATAAAAGTCAGCAAGCCTCAACCATAGAAGAATCAATATTTATGATATGGTCCCTGTCTTCTTATTTGTTCTTCACGGTGTCACTATGTGGATGCTGTATCAGTTCGTATAAACATTTGGCAACTTTCTCAGGAGGTTGGGCTGACATTTTCATATTTTGGAAAGAAAGAAATAACCATTTTTAAGTATTCTTAAGTATTAAGTGAATACTTAAAATAACCATTTTCAGTATTTGCTTAACACCTAATAGGAGTTGGTGTACACTAAGTGCTGGGAGGTAAAGTGGCCATCAGAAAAGACATATCCTTTCTCTCAAATCTTACAAACAACCAGAGAAAAACAGACATTAAGCAAGTAATTATGGGCATGCTCATCTGTCAGTGTGGAATCATTGTCCATCTGGTTTTCTTTAACATAGCAGGAAAAGCATGGCCTTGAAAGTAGACTAAACTGGGATCAAGTCTCGGTTCTGCTATGTTCTTGCAGTTACATTTCTAATCTTCAGTTTTCTCATCTTTAAAGTAAGGGTAAAAAATACCTATTTCAGAGGATTCCTATAAACCTTAATTAAGATAGTGCAGGTGAGGGCTGTGGAATAATAAAGAATGTAGCTGGTGTATGTCCCAGGTTCCTGGCACAGAGCTTCAAAAACCCTTATAGTTTCCAGAGTGGTAGGAGCACCTTTGTTATCCTGAGTGACTCATGGCGGGCCTCTGTATAGCCTTAGAATGGGATCTGTCGCCTTGAAAGATCATGATTAGAAGTCTGGGACTTTCAGCCACCTGGCCTCAGGGGAGGGGAGGAGATTGAATTTCATCACATGGCCAATGATTTAATCAGTCATGTCTAGGTAACAAAACTCCAATAAAAATTCTGAACACAGATGTTCAATGGGGTTTCCTGGTTGATGAACACGTGATGTGACAGGCAGGTGATGTTCCCTCATTCCGTAAGGAGAGGGCACAGAAGGCTTCATTCCATCCCAGACCTCATTTTATGAGTTTCTTTATTTAGCTGGTACTCCTGATTTGTATTCTTTATAATGAAACTGTAATTGTAAGTATGGTGCTTTCCCGAGTTTTATGAGTCATTCTGCAAATTATTGAACGTGAGGTGGTCATGGAAATCCCAAAATTTATAGCCAGTCATTCAGAATGCAGATAGCCTGGGGGCCCCCATGGTGTCTCTAGTATCTGAAATAAGAACAATCTTGATGGAGACTATGCTCTTTGACTTGTGGAGTCTGTACCAACTCCAGATGGTTAGGACCAGAACTGAATTGCAATACATCCAGTTGGGTTTGAAATGGAATACGGATGTAGGTCAGTACCCAGCCACATGATTGGCCCTTAGTAAATGCCAATTACCTCCTGACATCATTTCAATTCTACCATGTCCACCTCTATCCCTATTTCCATTCTCTTTTATCTCAAGTGGCTGCTTGAAGAGTTCTCAAACATAATGATGTCCATAAGGAACATGTTTTATGAGCAGCACATTTTAGTGCAAGAACTAAGACAGGGAAACAAATGGACTGAAGGCTGGGAGACTGTGCATCTGAGAGTTGAAAGTGCCAAAAAGAAGCTTAAAGGCTAGAAGCCAGTAGAACATTTTGTGACTTCTTCATTAACTGATGTTGAGAAAATCTGCAGTGTCACTGCACTCATCCTATAAATTCAGCCGTAGTTCTACAAATGCAGCCTATTGGCCCATTACCAAAGTATGACTTTCCCAGAGCCAATGTTAACTACAATGGCTAATATGGTCAGCAACAAATAAATCTTCTCTACTGAAACCGCGTATTTGTGGTTAACAGTCTAATCTTTTTAGGAGTCTTTTGGCATTATTTATCTCCAACTCTGCCAATATACACATACCCCATTACTTCAAAGACTATTCTACTGCTGTTTCAGCAGCAGATGAACTGTAAATACAGAAACGTCATTGTAAAAACCAAAATAAAACAGTGTTTGAATTTTTTAAAAAAATAAGATCACTTCAATTTTAGAATACAATTTCAATCTCTACAAACCTGTCCACAATTATTTACCCCCCGGGGGCTATTATGATTTAGAAGATGTAGGGTTTAGGGTGGGAGTTAGGAACTGTTAGTCCTCATGCTGATTCAGCTGTCGATCCCCTGGATGACCTCACTCAGGCTTCTTCACTTCTCTGTTTGGTGTCTCTGAGAGTGGAATAAGTAATCACAACATATCATGCTGGGACATTCTGAAAATGAAGAATGGCCAACTCTAAGATAGCACTAGTTATTAAAACTGATAGATCACCCAAATGTGTTGCTTTAAAGATATACACACACACATAGATAGATATATAGATATAGACATATTCCCCTTTGTTCTCTCATCTGATCCTTTAACAATACTTGGCCCATTAACAAATAGAAATGTAGGCTGATTTAATACTTATCTCCTTCGCCTCTTTTGCCTAGTTTGTGGTGGGAGTTGCTAATAATGAAAATTTCAGTGGCCAAGAGACACGTGCAACAGATAAAATAAAGACACCCAAATAATCCGGGAAGTGTTTTATCTTAAATACTCAAAAGTGCATGTAACTCAGAACCACCCCCACCCCTTTCCCGTTGCCTACTAACTTCCAGGGGTCCCCCAAGGGCACTTACCTGCAGTTCTCTTTCACAACTTCATCACCTATTATGGTCTGAGGTTGAAACCACTCTAAAACAATAGCTTCACAGTGTGTAGATTTTTTTCAACTCCTATTCATCCCCTCTCCACCTTAATCACCAACTCCCTCATTTCTAGAGATTGCCTGTTCTCACGGTAATCTCTCAACTCTTAAAATTCTCAGTGTCCTAAACTCATAGCTCCAATTCTCACTCTACATATCTCTCGAACTAGACTGAGACACCAAGTCAGACATTAATTAAACAGCAACTGCAAACCAAATATTCCTTACACTTGGATATTCTGTTGTATCTACCAGTCCACTGGCCAGGCTGCACAATTGCACCAAGGATGAAGGTTTCCTAAAGAGGAAATCAATAAATTAAACGCTGCTGAGAATTTGAAGGAAAGGGAAATAGAGAGAAAACACATACTAAATTTATTTTATTTTATAGACACTTTATAGTGCTTACTATATGCTCAGCACTTTTCTAAGTGTTGTACAAATACTGTTTTATTTAAGCCTCATGACAACTCTAAGGGATAGGTACTACTACACTCGTCATTTTACAGAAGAGGAAACTACAGAACACAAAGGTTAAGAAACTTGCCAAAGACCCTGTGGAAAGTGACACAGTTGAACACAGGTTGTCTGATTCAGAGCCTGTATTCTTAACCACTCCTAATATGCTTCTAATCTATACTGCTTCTTCTGTAGATATCAGGCAGTCATTGATAAACATTTTTTTCCAGAAAGAAACTTGAACAAAATGGAAGCACATAGAGTCAGACTGCAAGAGAGAAATA
This sequence comes from Cynocephalus volans, assembly GCF_027409185.1. Classification (NCBI taxonomy): domain Eukaryota; kingdom Metazoa; phylum Chordata; class Mammalia; order Dermoptera; family Cynocephalidae; genus Cynocephalus; species Cynocephalus volans. The sequence goes on along the minus strand of NC_084474.1, from coordinate 31,147,935 downwards.
TAAGCAATATTAAAAACTCATAAATTAATAAATGTCTTGGTGAATGTAAGGCAATATTTTAAGAGAAGAGCATAATATGTCAGTAGATAAAGTTGGAAGTTGCAAGGAGACAATTAATTATTGGAGCAAGGTTTAGGAAAAAATGAAGGGGTATGAGAGATGACTCCATGTAGATTAAGGGTGTGGGATATTTCTTATTCATCATTTGCAATGGTGGCTTTCAGGTAGTCCTGAGAGTAAGAGGGATGCGAAAAATAGAGTGGTTACAATGAGAAATGTGAGGAGGAGTCCATTCAATGAGAGATAAGTCTTACAAAGCTGGAAGAGTCTTGCTAAGATGAGAAGGAATGTAATTGAAACAGAGTCAGTTTAGTGTGGTCTCAGAGCTCTTTCTAGAAACATTCCTCAGCTTTAGTATGGAATTGGACAATATGACATTTTCCACTTTTAAAATGTTAATACAATTTATTTTATAATCAATGATCCCAGAGGTAAACCAAATGAAGTACACCATTGCACACCCTTTGCTATAGTCAAAATGAAAATCTAGTTTATAGAATCTTAGCAGTATATACTAAATATATATAAATACAAATATATAAATATAATTTATAATATATATAAATATATAATATATACATATTTATATATATATATATATATATAAACTCGCCTACATTGCAACCCGTTATCTACACTGAAAGACAGAGTTAGTCGGCTTAGATAATACAACCACTTTGACTTTTACTTACAAATCTATTTGTGTGGACCCAATGCACCACATACTATGTGGAATTACTTTGACTTTAAGTTTTTTTGATTTTTAGATTAGCTAGTTAAACTTGCTGAGTAAACTAATATTTCTAAATGTCTTTTAGCAACTTTATGTATTTAAAAAATATGTTTCTTCTAATGAGATTCATAACTGGAAGCTTATTTTCCTCATTTAACATGCTTTGTAATGCAACATGGCAACCTTTCGGTCTCCTGAGCTAAGTAGTCACTTGCATAAAGTTGCCACTTTAAGGAATCATGCAGGTGAATCTGAGATGCTCTCAGGGACAGTCTTTAAAGTCAAATAAAATTGAGCCAGTTTTAACTGAAAGTTTTTTCAGCTGCTACATATTATGAAATTGTGTTCTGTTCAACTTCAACCCTGGCCCATTGCCAAGAGAAAAGTAAGTTAATCACTGAGTTATTTCTACACTGTTCTAGCAAATGCCAAGAAGAGGCTGTTGCTACCATTCTTATTCACTAACAATCTAGCATTTACCTGGGCATCTGCAATCAGGACTCACATCTTTAAAAATTCAGCAAAGATACAGTCAAATGCTTGTTGAAATGGCTCAGGCACTTTAACCACAGTACATCAATACTAAAAACAGCTAAAAGTCAGAGAGAAAATGTCTTTCCTGCTTGATTTCAGATGAACTCTTCAGGAACTCTGTGTAGCCTCTCAAAATTTAATGAGTTTGGAGAATGTGTTGATCTGACGGCTGTACTGAACACAGGCCTAGAGCGTAAAATTCACCTGACATAAAATGAAAAAATGCTTCCAAATTTGAGCAAATAGTAAGAGTCACTAAATTCTTTTCATTGAGACCTGTGGTTTTGAATTAATACTGGAAATTGATCTCTTAAAATTTTAGATTATTTTTAATAGTAATTTCTGAAAAGTCTGCTGACACTGTATTTGGATTGGGTTAACCTTAAAAAGAGAAGACAGAAATATTAACAGAGATATTAATTATATAACATTTAATTGAATTAGGTCTCTCTATGAATCAACCCTGTTCATGATATCTCTATAGTGTTCTGTTTGCACAGAATTTCTATGTAAACTAACAACGATTATATGTTTCTCAGTTATAAGGCTGTGCAATTCATTAAATGTAATTTGTCTCCATAATTATGAGTGTTTACAAGCAAGCAAGTTTTAGTTCATTTTATCATGATATAAGATGTGTTTGTGAATAATTTGGGGTAAAGAATATGATATAGTCCATGGTAGTTATGTTCTATAAAGGCCCCACAAATAATGGAATTAGCAAATACTGAACCATTGTTTCTAGGGGAAATACAGGATTGAGTTCCTACAAAATTCTGGCTGCAATATTTTTGTCAAACAATCAATGCATAAACTTGTTTTATGTGTGTTTCTGTTTAAGAATGCTTTATTTGACATATGTTGTTGATTTATTAACATTGAAAGGCAAACAGCACTCTAACTCATGCCTGAAAGAGCACATCACAGCCTTCTTGTGCTTAGGAACACTAAACAGCACTTCAGCACTATGCTTGGAGACCATTTTAGATAGTGAAATTACCAATAAAAATGACAAAAATATAGTCCTAAATGGACCATGTAAAGGACACTTGTTTGTGGTATGAGCTGAAATTTTTCACTGCACATGAACATGAATGACCATGGAAGTACCATAAGTATTGATTTGGGGGTTACAAATAAATTTCAGTGAGTAGGCATATTTGCAAATATAGAATCCATGAATAATGAGGGTCAACTATATTTTTTAAATTATATCTAGGATATCTTCAATTCTTAACAGAAATTTAATAATGTTGTGAATCGTGTATAATTTAGAAGAGAAAAATTCTCTTCCCTTTGTCTCATCTCTGGAGACAGTAAGTATAGTGCTAGATAGATTTTTGCCCCATCTTTGGAACCTTTGATACTGACTAGTATCTCTGCCTCCACACAACGGTGTGTTGAAGCATAATTAACTACAAAGGCCTTGCAGATCCTCCTACCTCTCCTTATCTACGCAAACTACTGCAACTACGCTTTACCTATACTCCAAAAGAAATATAAAGTTCTAAGGAACAAGTTATGATGGGCCTGTTTTCTTTGAAACTGTGGAAAGTAACTTTTCCCACACTAAATTTGACCTTAGCTGCCCTTTCTAAGAGAAAGACTGAGATCAATTACTCGGGGCTCTCAAAACACTTCGCAACTCCTTGTCAGAGATGACTACTTACTTGTTTTTATTAAGTTTAATACTTGACATTATAAGCTGACAAATTTATCTTTAACATTACATTTGCAAGACTTATTCTTATGGCAGAGCAACTACACACATTCAAGATTACTTTATGATTGCAAAATCTGCTATTACAACACATCAAAATTATATTTTTTTATTTTGATTTTCACTTCCCTCTCTCAGTTGTCCCTACAAACTGAACCATTATCTTCCTTAGAAAATAGAATTTGCTAGTAAAAAACTCTAATCACAGTCTTGATTTCATCAATTGGGTATCCAATTGCTTACAAAGAAGACATAGGTAATTAAACCACTTGTTGGTATAAGATATTACTGCTAGATACCACCCCCAAAAGATCAGATGGTTATTTATGAGATTGGTTTAAAAATTATATTATTACACCCAAAATGAAACAATCATCTATCACTACAACAAAATCATCATTTGACAAGCTTTTCTCAATAAAGTAAAATGTCAGGTTGACCCTCCACTGGGCTCTGTGACTCTAGGAGAAAAGAAGAAATGTAACTGGTTTCCATTCCAACTTATAAAGTCCACGCAAGACAGGAAGGGCATGCACTGGAATGAACTTTAAATGGGCTATTAGTTCAGAAATGTCTAAAAATGCATGTCAGAGTGTAGCCTGCAATGCTTATTTAATGTCACATTCACTTTATGATGTCTAACTTGACAATTATTTTGAGACATTTTCACCAGTTGGGCAGTCACTCATTTTAAAAATTACTTAACAGATGGCTTTCATCAGAATTCTGCTTCAACTAAAAAGGCACTACAGTTTTTTAACTTGGTGATAGGAGGTGGCATCATCTATTCCCCTCTGAGATATTCCAGGGTGGTGATAGATTTCTGATGTCCATAACGTAGCTGAGAAAGCCTTCAGTCATAGCAGGAAATCTAAATGAATTACAGAATCAACCATCGTGGATTTGTCATTTGGGATTTTCATAATTAGAAAGACATGTTTGCTGATAGGATGATGACAATATGCTGCAACTCTAAAACATCTTATTATACATTTATTCTGTTAGCACCTTTCAATATATTATGCAATTTGATAAATCTCACATTTTCTTTCTCTATTTCAAGTCCATCAATGATTATAGAAATTTGGTACAATCATTTTAGCTGTCAAAAAAATAAAGTAATTAAAAACGACATCCAGCTGGTACATGAGGTTGTAAACATATCCTCCCATGTTCACATTATACAGAAAAGATAAGCTGACCCTCCAGCTTTATAAAGTTGTAAAATTCAACAAGCCTGATTCTTTGTCTCTATCCCAATACGATGAAAACATAATTATACTCCCCACAGAGGAACATCAAATATCTGGCCTTTGGAAAGTCATGACGGGGTGGAAAGGAAATATCTGTTCACACACATCTCATTGCAGAATCTACACTGGAGTCATTCATGGCAAAAATTTTACTTTTAGGCCTGGAAATGGGAGTAGGCAAAAATGGAGAAAGGAAAAAGGCAGTCTAGGTAGCTGATTTTCTATTCCACAAGATATGTTGTATGTGTTCTTAAACCCCATGAGGAAGGACTCAGCTGGACTTAAACTGCAGTAACTCATTATATAGAGCCATACTTAAAGTTATAGTAGAAAAACATTTGATACAAATCCACAGATTATAACATTTGTCTGTGAGACAACCTGAGGGATCCTTGTATATGTACGTTGTGTTTATCTTCTTTCTTTGTCTCCATTAGTGGTTTTCAACAAGAAAGATTGAACATGCCTACAGGACTAGTGAATGTTCCAGCCCTTCATTGCTTTCAACCCATTTATGGACAGAGCCAGTACTCATGGACTTTTACCAAACCAAGAATACCATTTTCTGAATTCACTCCTTCACTGTTTGATAGAGTTGGAATCTGTTTTTCTTCAAAGGTTATTTAACAGGTCCACCAAGTCACAGGCAAAACGCCAACTTCTGACTTTTTCCTTTGGATTTTGGCTTCTATTCCAAACTTTCAGCATAGGAGAAATGGGAAAGAGTACCTCTGAACACTTATTTTCCTTAAAAAGAAATAAAAAAGCCGTAAAATTTGTAATATAATAGAAACCATTGCCTTCTATTTACTTATTTGGTTAAGAATCACAGAAACAGACGTTGACAATGAGAACAAAATTAAGCCTTCTAGTCTCAAAAAAGATCATGTGAATGCTAATTTGAAATACCAGCATATGCATATACTTTAATCATATCAATGGTAAGTATATAAGAATATATTTTGTGAGAAATGTTTTCCAGGAAGAGATTAATCTGTAGGACTTGACTACTTCCCAAAATACTGTAAAGATAAATTATAGATTAAAAAGAATGCAGAACTAAATGGAATTCATTTGGCTCAGTTTAGATAAAGTTTTTTTCTTTCCTCCCAATACAGCTATATTGTCTTCCATATTGAAAGTAAAAGCCCTAGAAATAGATAACCAAAGTTTAGCTTCTGGGTGGGGCCTACTTAAATTAGATGTTACTATAGCTGTTAGCCAAGAATGTCAATCTTCAGTGACTGTTCTTTTCTTCTTAGCCTATCATTGGTCAGGTAAGTAAAGAGAAAAGATAGGCCAAAATACGTTACTCAGAGAATAACATCATCCATTGTATGCTTGAGGATTTTTAGGTTTCTTGGTGGGTAAGAATTTGTTGCATCTTTTTAGCTAAGGTACTTTGACATGTAAGAACTACTATGGTGAGTCCCTCATTCTGTTTTGCCTTGATTTAAATCTACATATTATAGTATTTTCTTGAAGTTGTTAATAAAAAAGAAATGTGGGGGATCTTCTAAGGCTTTGCTGAGCCATAATTTTAGTAAATGCTTATAAAATAGTTACCATGTGCCAGCACTATCTTACACAGTCTAATCCTCATAACAATTTATGAAGTGGTTACTACTGCTTTCCCAGGTCTACAGATAAGGAACCTAAGACATGATTTAAGTAAGCACCCAAGCATCACTTAGTTCATTAGTGGTGAAGCCAGGATTTTAACCAAGACATGTTGAGAAATTTTGTTTTCACCAGTATAGGACCATCATCATAAATATCTAGATGTTAACATCTAGATTATAATCATATGTAGACAAAATCCAAAACTAGATTATATGACTCTTCATGGCATTACCAATAAATCACGCTCCTCAAATTAACATTCTTTAGCAAATGTTTTCATATAATTAAAGAAAACTCATATAAGAGGCCTTGGGTGGTAAAATAGAAATTTTAAAGACCATGGTAACTGTTTTCTTAAATGTTCTCCTTTGTACCAGTCTCTTTTTCCTTCAGTTTAGCTTTCTACCAACACCAGAGTTGACTACTTCAAACACATCTTGATCATGCCATTTCCTTTTTAAAACTTCCCATTGCCCTATCACTTCAAACATGATGAAATTTAACTTTTTAGCTCGGGGGATAGCGCCTTCACAAGCCTTCGTTCTGAATCATGCTCCTCCACAGCTCCCTTTTTCTTTGTTCATGTTGTTCCCTCTGCCAGAAATCCATTAATCATCTTCCCCTTCACCCCACTCTACCCTTCACCCTCCTTTCTGCTTAGCAAATTCCAGCTCATTCGAGGCCTAATTTAAATGTTCTCTCCCTCTCTCTCTCTCTCTCTCTCTCTCTCTTTTTCTCTCTCTCTCTCTCCCTCTCCTGCTCCCTCTCTCTCTCTCTCTCTCTGTCTCTCTCTCTCTCTGTCTCTCTCTTTCTCTCTCTCTCTCCCTCTCCCTCTCTCTCTCCCTCTCTCTCTCTCTCTCTCTCACACACACACACACACACACACACACACACACACACACACACACACACTTCTTCTCCCCTAACAATTAATTACTTTTACAACACCCTACCTGCATTCCTGTGGATCTGTAATTCTCTCCTTAGTATAACACATTGCTTTCTCTTGGAGTTAGTTATTTGTGTCTCTCCCCTGCACTGAAAGTGAACTCCTTGAAGTCTAAGGATGGAGTATTTATCATTCTTTACCTACCACCTAGGACTTGGTATACAGGAGATACTTTATAAGTGTAGTTACATTAAATTAAACTGAACTGAATCCAATTGAATTGAACATATTTTACTCCAAGTACATGAGAGAATTAGAGACAAGTTCTGCAAGAAACTAATTTCAATTGTTTCATTCATTTGCATCTTGCACAGTGCCTGTCAGTGCTCAACACAAAGGTGGTGTCTGACCCATTTTGAGTGATAAGCGAATCTATCTGTTTAATCCAAAGTCTGTGGACCAGTCAAGGATAAAACCACCTTCTTAATTACAGCATCCTCAAGAGGCTGTCACATGTAGTCCACATGGATTTAGGAGCCATTCTGCTCCCTCGCTTACTACTTGTGTGACCTTGAGCAAGATATGCAAGTGCCTCACTTTCCTCATCTGTAGCATGGGAATAATATTCATGCTGAGTGCGTAGATTTGTTGGGAGAACTAAATGAATTGATATGTGTAGAGTGCTTAAAAGTAGACCTGGCATGTAGTCATCTTGGCAAAAGGCTTTGCTAACGTTATTACTTGGTGTGACTTCTATTGTTTCTATATTTATTCTGTACCCATTATGTCTGCAGCAAGACTCTTTTAAATAAACAGTTTTCCCATATGCAAAAATGCCACGCTAGCCACGGTCATCTACATAGTGCTTTCTTCTTTTTTTCATAAGATTGAAAGAAACCTCAGGTATATTTTCCTTAATGTACCTGGACCACATGTTTTATTTATTTTTTTTATTTTATCTAGTTTTAGATGTCTATTTTAATGCACACACACACAAAAAAACACTGTGATCTTTACAGAAAGACTGTCAACCTTAATAGTATGCCATGCAGAAATATGCTACCATCAACTCATCAGGCTTTCTACACAAAGATCTTCTGCTTCTCCAAGTCAACTAAAAGTAAACTAAATATAGACAAGAAATAATGACAAACGGTAGAAGTTTAGTGGAGTCGTATTTTATTTATCAATGCTTATTTACCATTTGTATGAAACTATGTTCCATAGTGGCAATATTTCATGTCCATCACCCTTAATGCTTTCTTGTAATGACATCTTAAACTATTGAACTTTTCGTGAAGAAGAGCATTTTCCACATCTTGTTTCTAAAACATTTCTATTAGACACAAATAGTAACCCATAGTTCTCTTTCTCACTTCACTTTTGATTGTTTGAACTTTTTTGAAATTTCTTTCATTTCCTGACTGGATTGCTTTACTTTCCTGATGAAGTTAGATTTTCATTATAGTTTTTGGATAGACACTTGTGCCATAAAACCAAACCCAAAAGATTCATCACATATCCAAACAAATCTGACCTTCTCAACTTTCACTCTTAGCTTCTGCATAAAAGTTAACTTTGGATATATTTCTTATTTGCAAGCATTCAATACAAATTGTGATGATAGATTAAAATAGGAATGTATTCGAGCAGTTTGTATTAATTATGTGTATTTTTTGTTTAAATTTCTTAACCTAAAACATTTATCTTGTAACCTCTTTCAGATTGTCTTAGTATTATAAATTTCATGGCATTAATTAATTTGTTTATTGCATCTGCTGACTCTTGCTCATGGTGATTTTCTTGTGAAATCTATTAGTGCGGGTTCATTTTCAGCTTGGTTTTTAAAATCCTGTTGGAGTCCAAAATGCCCTGAGTTATGAAATGATGGTTTGGGGCTCTCTTCTGCTGGGCACCTAACAGATTTCAGTGATTTTGGACTGAGTTTTAAGGTCGATTTCTCAGATCATGTTACCTGTACCACCTAGGTAGTAAAAATTTGGAACTTACATCCAGCAAGTGATTCAGATCTACTGTTATAATTTCTCAGAAAGCTTGCTTTTTCCCACGTGAGTTCCAGATAAATGGCAAGTTTGTTTACATTTTCTCTTGTTAATTGGAATTTTTTTTTATGAGCCTGGAAGTGCTTAGAGATTTTGTGTTTTACGCAAGACTCTCAGATTACACGTCCCCTCTTTATGTGTGTTTGCATCCATTTCTCCACTCAGCAGGACCTATCCTTTCCGAAATCCATGTGAAATGCCTCGGTATTAGCTTTCTGTGACCTCTCACTTTGATCCCTTTCTCACCTTTTTTTTGTAACACTTGGGGATTTCTTTGTCTTTTAATTTGATCTATGCCTTAAAATCAATCACTATATTTTATCCAGTATTTTAAGTGGACTTACTCTATTCACATTCGTTTATTCCACCATGTGGCCAAAAGTCTCCTTGCTATTTCTGAAGTTCTAGAGGCTTCCCTTCTGACTCTTAGCTATATCTCTTAGAGTCAAGGGTGCCCGCCTCCCTCTCCAGCTGAACTTTACTTGGTTTCTTGCACCGTGTCTCATTTGCTACCACAACCAAATTTTATACCATGACACCAGAAAGATTTCAAAAGAGCACATGGGCTCTATTATAGCTCAATCTCTCATTCAAATCTCTATACAAATCTCTTCTGCCTTGGATAAATTTCATAAATTCAACAATAATAACCAAAAAGTATTTATGCTACCTTTATCCCAGGAGAATAGCTATAGAATGGAAAGGCCCACAGCAGAGACACCTAGGAGAACTAGCAGCATGGTGGAGTTTGAGGGGGAATAGGACTGGGTGGCACTCCTAGGGGATAGTATTATGATATCAATGTTTCCTTAGTAGATAGAGGGACATGGAGCAACTTTCCCATCAGAAGAAGGGTTCACAGCAATGACTATTAATGACTGAGATGCAAAAATGTATTACTTTTTTTGATATGGTTGGTGCCTCATCCAGAGGTAGATTTATGACGTGATTACAGGCAGCATTTTTCAAAGATCAAACAAAGATCAAGGAACAACTAACCAGATATAGTTTTTCATAGATTCTAGTTTTAAATCTGGCCATAAAAATAGATAGTATGTTTAATTTTAGCCAGGTTATAACATGTTTATTTATATGAGAATATCATTGTTACTCATAGGTAAGCTATTACAGAGAACATCACTAGCCATACACATCTATATTCTTAACATCAATCTATTCAGAACACACAACAATGGTAGAAAAATTATAAGTGCATTCTTGACAAAGAATTGGTTACCACACAAGATGATATTGAAGAGGAGCCCCTTAAACTAATCTTTTGTGATCCTGTAGTTAGTTAATTGTTTAGGTCCCTGGAAATCAATACAGATGGTCCCCTATTTACAATGGTCCAACTTACAATTTTTCAACATTGCAATAATGCAAAATCTATACTCATTCAGTAGAAATGATATATCAAGAACCCATACTACCATTCTGTTTTTCTCTTTTAGTACAGTTTTCTGTAAATTATGTGAATTATTTAGCACTTTATTTCAAAATAAGCTTTGCGTTAGATGATTTTGCCCAACTGTAGGCAAATGTAAGTGTTCTGAGTATGTTTAAGGTTGGGTAGGCTAAGCTATGATATTCAGCAGGTTAAGTGTATCACATGCATTTTTGACTTACGATATTTTCAACTTAATGGGGGGTTTATCAGGACATAACCCCATCATAAGTCAAGGAGCATCTGTAGTACAATTGGTAGATAGGAAGTGGCTAGAAAAGGCAGTGCTTCTAAATTATGTACAGTGATCCTCATCGTTTGGAGCTTCTGTATTTGCGAATTCATCTACTTCTTAAAATCTATTTGTAAGCCCGAAATCAATCCTTGCAGCACTTCCATGGTCATTCACAGGGGCACAGAGCAGCAAAAATTTGAGTTTCCTGTTAAGCACGTTCCCAGCTCACACTGAATGAAGCAATGCTCTACCTTCTTGTTTCAGTTCAGATTGTGAATAAATGTCCTTTTCGTGGTGTATTTTGTGCCACATTTTCCACATTTTTCTGGGGTTTTTTGGGCAATTTTACTGTTAAAACAGCTCCTAGGCATAGTGTTGAAGTGTTATCTAATATTCCTAAGCACAAGTGTCTGTGATGGCCCTTACAGAGAAAATACGTATGTCAGATGAGCTTTATTCAGGCATGAGTTCCAGTGCTGTTGGCCATGAGTTCAATGTCAATGAACCAACAATATGAAATATCCAGAAAAATTCATGAATCTGAATGTGAGGCTGCACTGGAAAGTGCTAAAGTAGCATTTATAGTTCATCATGAAGGTATAGAAAAAAATGGAAAAGAAACTAAATTTGTGGATTTGTGAGATGATGACCAATTAAAAAAGCATAGTAGACAACATTGTTGTGAGGCTGAAAGCCAAGGAAATTTACAGTCATATTTCCCAGGTTCAGGGAAATGTTAAACCCATATTAGCAAGTGCTGGCTGGTCTGCACATTTCAATAGGTAACAAAGCATGAAAAATATTAAGCTTGCAGGCAGGGTACATTCTACAGATCAGGAGAGTGCAGTAGAATTTTAAAAATACCTTTTAGGGCCAGCCCCATGGGGCACTCGGGAGAGTGCAGCGCTTGGGAGCGCAGTGGCGCTCCTGCCGCGGGTTCGGATCCTATATAGGGATGGCGCAGTGCGGACGACACCAAGCCAAGGGTTGCGATCCCCTTACCAGTCACAAAAAGGACAAAAAATAAATAAAAATAAAAATACCTGTTAAGTGTTATACAGGAAAAGGGTTACATGGAAGAGTAAGTTATGGATATTAATAAAATTGGCTTGCTTTACAAGGGTGTTGGCAAACAAACCTCCATAATGCAAATGGCTTCAAAGACCTTGGCTTTAAGTCATGCAAAGGCCATGAAATTAATTATTTATGAGAGACATATGTTAAATAGGGTGCCTTTAAACAAAAACAAACTAAAACAAGGCTAAGTATTGATTGGTTGGCAAAAATACAACCAGAGGCTCACAGGAGCCTAACCCCACTAGGAACCTAACCCCACTAGGAGCAATGGTTCTGTATTTGCTACCTTAATATTTACAGTACCCATCTTAATAGAACACAACTACTGTAAATATCTAGAATCATCTGTAATGCAGGTATATAATCTGAACTCTAATAACCCAAAGAGTAAATTTTTTGTCAATAATATTTAAATAGAAATAACATATTTGAGTGTTACAGCCAAACTTCACATTTAAGCAGGATGTCAACACACATAACTACCAGGTGTCTGGAGACCATTACATCCACTTGCTAGAAGAAATGAGGCTATTTTCTAGGAAGAATTGATCATATATTCAAATTCAACTTGGCATCTAGTATCTGGCATTCTACTGAGTCTCATTCCCACATTACCATTTGTTTTATAAACTATTGAGATCATTTAGTAAATGCATTGTATTCAACTTTCTATCATAGTAGCTATAACGCTTTGTTTTACTTATATGCTTTTTGTCTGCTTTTTATATTAAACTGTAAGCTTCTCAAGAGCAAGATCTATGTATTACCTATTTATATGGTACATAGCAAGTGTCAAATAAATGCTTGTTAAATAAAATTAATAAATTAGAAAAAATATAATTCAAAATTTCAGGAAATGATTTTAAAAAATCCTGATCAAACTTCTATTTAAATTTCTCTGTGATTTCCCAGAAATGTAATTCAGGATGATACTGCAGTATGTGTTTTTAAAATTATTTTAATTACATAAATAATCCATGGATGCATAATTTTAGTAAAAAATCTGAACATTAGAATAATACAGTATGGAAAACTGCACAGCCTGCCAATCCTACTTCCCTCTCTGAACATTTTTATAAGAATAAACGGCAAAAATAACTATACTGTGCAAATAGAACACACACATACACATATTTTGTTTTTTCTTTTAGTATTTATGATGCAGCCCAAATACTGCTTTAGGAAGTATCAGATATCCAAAGATATGGAGTTTCATTTTGAACCACATCCCCCAAGATAGCACACGTATATATTTCTCCTATGCTCTTCACTCTGTCTGCAATCTTTTCCAACTAAAATGTGTTTGACATTAAGTGTTTCCAATCAGTGAAGATATTAATATGACTATATTTACATGACCTTTGCATTCTCCATTTCCTGTGAAAGTTCTGGGGAATTCATGAACCTGCCATCTCAGTGCACTCTGAAATATTTATTCCAAAGAAAATGCAATTTTATAGCTCAAGAAATCTCTACATTGAAATAAAAGGTAGATACTTATCACAACTCGGAAGCTGTCAATTGAGTGCATCCAGAGGTTAAAGAGGCTTAGAGAAACCCTGGGGAAAGTTCATATGTCAAGAATTCCACATCACTGGCAAACTGAAAGGAGCAGCTTATAGTTGATTTCACAACTTGGAATCGAACCAGTAAAAAGATCATCTGAATCGCAGGACAGATGCCAACAAAAGAATGTCACCGTGGTATTAAACAAAAGAAGCACACGGAAATAAGGAAACATCCTGTGGTGCCTTTACAACTGCTCAAAAAGTCCAGCACATCATCAATTGCTTATTAGTAACAGGAAAAGAAACACACACTGCTGTAACTGGCGGGGGGGGGGGTTCTCTTAAGAGAAAATGTTTGCCAATTTTATCTATTGACCCCTCCTTCAAATAAATTTTTAAAAATTTCATAACCTCAACACTTTTCTATTGCATTCTTATTATAAAGAAAAAGAAGAAGAAGAAACCTTAAACTAGGTCCCGTGGCTTTCTTTCATATTGTTTCCTCCAAGTTCAAAACATTTTCATCTCCTAATGGTCAACGTCCTCTTAGATCAGTGTTAGTCTGAATGCATGCAAGCCTCAACACAATTTTCTGTATGTTTTTAGCCTTCTGGAAATTTAACTGTATCTGCCCATTGCAGGGAGCTACTCTGTTTTCAATCAATAACTCCTCTTTTCCATAAGTTTAAAGTGGAGTTATCTTGGGAGTTGGTGGGTTTGGGAAAGAGTCACCATTTTGTGATAATAATCTCTGCATATATTGAAAAAGATTTTTAATGTGATTATTTTCCTCAAAAAACTATTGAGCGCCAACTCTTTTATGAGAACACAATAGATAAACAACGAGAGTGCAAAAATTTCTACCAAAATGGCTTCTGACTTGGAACTATAATGGTACTGGGTAGCACTTATGAATAAAGAACTAAGTAATTCAGAGAAAAGTACCACCAGGTATTGGGGAAACAGATCATGAAGAAATTAGACTTTCAGGGGTGTGTGCATAAGAAGGAGGGATTACATTTCTTTCTGGAAAGAATATTAGGAATAAAATTTACGAAGAGAAGATGAGGGAGAGGCACCAGGGGCCTTGTGAACCAAGACTCAGGTCAGGGAGGACACCGTGCACAACAAGAATGATGAGCAGGACTATTCTTGCTGGGGAGGAGAGTTGGTGGTAAGGAGAGAAATGGAAACATGTGTGACACAGTAAGGAGGACATTGACGGTGGGCTTTGATTGTCAAGTGCCAGCAAAATGCAAACTATAGGAAGATAAATAGATGGATAGGTGATTGGTAGATATATAGATATATTACAAAAGGTTCATTTATTCACTATACTCCCCCACAAAATTTTTAAATACTTAGCAGGTTAGTACTGTGTAAGTAAATCTGTCTCACTGGAGTTGGGAAAAATAAGAACCAACTGAATAGGATGGGCCAAAAGAACAAGTAGAAAAAGTAGATTTAAGATAAAACAAACAAAAAACCTGGAGATTCAGTGTTTAGGGTAGTCAATAACAGAATATTGACCAGGTTTAAGAATGTGAGTTCAAAATCTTAGCAGTGTGCTATGGTTTGAGTGTTCCCCCCAGCTAATGTTTGAATTTAGCCCCCCATATGGTGGTGGAAGGTGAAATCTTTAAGAGGTAATTGGATCCTTAGGACTGTGCCCTCGTGAATGGATTGATTAATTCGTGGAGTAATAGGTCGATCGTTTAATGGGTTGTCATGGGTATGGTTCTGATGGCTTTATAAGAGAGCCAGTGAGAAGGTTAGCTCTCTTGCTCATTTCACTCTCACCATGCGATATCCTGCATTGCTCTACAGAGTCACCACCCAGAAGATAGGCCTTCACCAGATGTGTTCCCTGCACTTTAGGCTTTCCAGCCTCCAAAACAGTAAGAAATACTTACTTCTTTATGCTCTACTCAGTTTCAGGTATTCTGTTACGAGCAACAGAAAACAAACTAAGACAGGACGTGAACTCATGAACCTGGGCCAGGAAAACAAAGGATCAGTCTCTACAAGAACCTGGGCTATGAGTGATCAGGGCATTAGGCAAAAAAGTGTGGGTTACAAGAGGTCAGAATAGAGATATGGGGTATGAGTAGCAAGTGGCAGGAGGAATCAGTGCCTTCATGACCAAGAAGCTCCTATCCTGCCTCAGAAATAGCCGCAGAGAGCTCTATACAGCCTCTGACAGTGGTCAGGCCTGATCCTTCAAGTGGAAAAAACACAGGATCCCTGGATGGGGCAGGAGATTTAGTGAATAGAAAGCAAAGTGGTTTCCAACCCAAAACATTCAAAAATCAGATGGGATTCTTTTCTACATATCCAGATATTATGATGTCATGCAAATACAGACTTGGAACAAATGTCAGTTATGGGACTCTTGGGCAATTATCTTGACAAAAATGTTTCCCAATCCCACTCGTGAAACTCAAGTGCAAATTCCATGATTCCTTAGCCTTCCCTGAGAAATGCAAGTACTTCGCTCAGAGGTGAAGTTTCACCATATAGTAGACCTGCATAGACTTGTGTTTTCCCAGCAAATTGCTGCAAGACTTCTCAAGAGTTTTCCCTTTCCCTTCCCCATGTTTATCCCCAAGAAAACATTTTTAATAATGCCGTAGATGGATTTTTTACGGCTCTTTCAAAATGATCAGGTAGAATATCACATTACAATAGTACTTTTACAAATTATGTTCCCACCATTTGAGATTCATAGATATTTTCAGAAAGAAATAAAATCTCTCAGTGAGTAGAAAAGTTAGTACTACTGGGTCTGTTTTAAATAAATGTAAGAGTGCAATGGAAAAAGTAAAAGACCAAAAGAGTATTTTGGGAATCAAGGGACTCAGGGACTGTGCTTCTAAAACTGGGAATGTTTCAAAGATCAAGAAACTTTAATCAGCTGGTGGGTTTGTGAATTGAGATGTAAATTTGGAGTTTTTTTCCCCCCACCTCCTTATAAGTTCTACCTCAGGATATAAAATGGAAGAAAACTTCAATTATTTAAAATTATAGTGAAGATAATATTAAATAAATTTTTGTGCTAGAGTTTGCTTGTTACTTATTGCTTATTTTAAACAAGAAATTAGTTCTGAAATCTAAAGGGAAAAAGGCTATTGCCTCACATGTCAAATTTCTGTGTCATACTAAGAGAAATGCCATAAACTTCATTCTAAACACTAGGGATGTGCTACACTAATATTCTTTTTTGATTTCACAAGTAAAATTTGGAAACAACAACAGTCATTTGAGTTTTGGCCAAATATTTTTAAATTCCCAGAATTTGAAAAGATCACCAGTAACTTCTAGTTAAATAAGTCAACAAGAAGTCAGCACAATAAATAGGACACATGTCGTTGTGAATTTCATGACTTTCTGTGAAACGTCACCATTAGGTTATAGGCAGCCCCACTTTGGTGTTGAACAGGCATAACTGAGCAACAGGGTATGAGACAGGGTGGTGCCAACATAGAGCTGCAGGAAACATGAGAGCCAGGGGAGCACATTTCCTTTTGGAATCTGCAAGACTCTGGCCAAGTCACCTGCACTCACTGGACTGCTGTTTCCTCATTTGGAAATGAGGTATAGAGGCTGGGTACTTTCTAAGATCACTTTCAGTTTTAAAACCCTGTTAGACAATAAATCCTGCAAGTTAAAGACTAAAAACTTCAAGGAGAAAGTTCTGTCCTGTTCATGGCCATACCCAGCACTGAGAATGGTCCCTTGTGGCCAGCTGAAAGGACCACAAGAGAGAAGAAAGAACAGAAAGCACCTTCTATGCCTGTGGCCAAGAACTGACTACACATTTATTATAAATATTACACTGTGTTTCATCCTCACGACCACCTGTACTTGTAGTATTTTGATTGCCATCTTATACCTAATTTGTAGTTGGGGAAACTGAGGTAGAGAGAGGCCAATTTAATGATCTGAGTTTACACAGTAAAAAACAAAATGTGATTTGAATAAAGATGCAGATGACTCCATGGCCATCTCTGCTGTCCAGGCCATTGACAAATATATTCAGCACAATACTTTTTGCCCTGAGGTAATTATTCGAGAGCTGAATACATACACACATCCATGGGAAAGAAGAAATTAAAATGAGTTGAGAAAATAGATGTGGTTTTCAGCTGTGCTTTGAACTGTTGCTATCCGTTGGATCCACTCTGAAACCACAGTAAATCAATCATCTGGCATCTTCTGAAGGTCTCACACGGGTCAGCAGGGCTCCTGTGCAGCTGCCTATTTCTGGCACACAGCAACGAGGACTGCTCTACAGTGGCCTCGGAGCTGCTGCTGTAGCTCTGAGTGTGACTGTGCCAGCATGGGTTTCCTTTATCTCTTTTGCAGCTTGAGATGTTCCAGAATCACACTCTGTTTCATAAGCTTCCTTGACCTACAGTTCAGAGGGAAAAGGAGGTGGAGATAATGACCTACAGGGCTTTGTTTTGAAATCCTCCCTGCAACTTGACCTGAGTCAAATCCAAACTTGGACATTAGAAAGTTCCAGATCTGATCTTGAATATCTCAAAAATTGCTATTCTTTGGTGGATATCACAGCCTCCTCACAGTGTGTCATATACATTTTGGCTGGGATTGCAAACCCATTTGAGAATTATGGAAATGTTAGAAAACACTTATATGTGTATAGTCTAAAAATTTTGCATGACTGATTTTTTATCAAATTCATACCTTAACAGACCTAAGATAATATCAAGATGCTTCTAGGGGTCACTTACTTTTTTGTTGTTTACAAAGGTCACTTTTAAACCTAGAAGGAACTTTGTTCTTAATGTAAACCTTTAACACCAAGATGCCAACTCCTGACCATGCTCTCCTCCAGCAAGTCTCCTAACTGGTCCTCCGCTGTGGTCTATTCTCCACAACGGCAACCAGAGAAGTTTTGATAAAATGTAAATCAGATCACATCCTTCTTCTGTGGACAGTCCTCTAGCGGCTTCCCAACACATTACAATAAAATACCGACTCCCTTCCCAAGCCTACAGGTCAGCCTCTACCCACCTCTTCAAGACCACCTTTGGCCACCTTTGGCCACTCATTTCTAGCCCGGTGGCTTTCTTGCTATTCCTTGAATGGGGAAGGTGTATTCTCTCCTTTGTAATTGATGTTCCCTCTGCTAGATCCCTCCTCCCGTGACAGTAAATGACACATTTCTTCACCTTATTCAGGTCTTTACACAAACATTACCTACTCAGGGGAAGTTCTCCATCCAAAATAACATCATTCCATTGACTGAGTATCCTCTTCCCTAGCCTTTTTCTTATTTATAGAATTTTCTTCTACCTGGCATTATACTACTTGTGTATCTGTGTACGTTTATAATATATCCCTAAAATAAAAGGCAAGTTCTGTGAGGATAGGAATGTGTCTGTCTTGTATCACCATATTCCCAGCACCTTAAATAGTTTGTTACCTCATTCATTAAATAAATGAGTGAATGTAAAATGCATTTTCAAACATATGTTTAGCATAACACCTACCGTTACTAATTCTAAATAAATATTAACCTCCTTGACATTCCTTTCCCTTTTTAAACCATGTAATTCAACTATTATTTTAAATTGTAACTATTTATTTTTAGCTAAAATGAACTCAGAATCAGCTACACCAAAAACATAGCATCCTAAGTAGTACAAGAGTTTGCAAAAAAAAAAAAAACAACTGATTTATGGTGTTCTATTTCTACAATTATTATTCTTTTGTATTGGTCCATATGCTTCTGGAAGGTCATAGTTATTTATATATGTCCACTATTGTACTTAATGTCAATATTAGAAAAATTAGGACAATATATGACCCTGTGTAGAGTATGCCCAGAGTTGAGGTGACAAAAAAGACAAGGACACTCACTAAGTCACTGGTTGTGAGTGTAAGTGAAGTCACTCTTGCTCAAGCCTTGGGTTCTCAGGCCTTTCTTTTGAGGACAGAGCACCACACAAGCAGGGGTCTCTGACTTAACGAATGCACAATGTCTTATAGGATGGCACCACATCCTTTCAGAGTGTTTCCTCCATGCCAGCGTTTCAGAAGATCTGCACCTCTAGAAGATGGTTCAAGCGTTCTGTGAGGCTGGCTGCTCTGGCTAGTGCAGCACTGTTCTGTGAGTGGATCCCTCGGTTGTGACTCCACTCTGGATCTCCTTCATTCCAGAGAGGGCTCCTCATCAAATTCTGTGCTATGTGGAATTCCATGCCTGTGCATGAAACAGTCCATAAGTTCTCAGGCTGTAATGCTGGCTGAGGCGCCACAGGTAGGATAGGCAAATTCTTACCCAGAATAAGCATCTATCCCTATGATGACAGATTGCTGGCCCCTTCAGGATGGAAGGGGTCCAATATATTCAACTTGCACTGGTTGGTCTCCTCAAGGAAGAGTCATATCCTGGGCTCAGGGTTAGACTGCTGCTGACATTCAGAAGCAGCTAGATCAGACTTGGTATGTGGGAGTCCCTATCATTTTATTCACCTGTGACTTCTATCTCTACCACCATGGTACCTCTATTCATGTGTTTATCATTCCAATTCTAGGGTAGCCAAAGATAAAGTATGGATAATGTCAATTGGCTGAGTCATCTTGTCTACTCGTTTCTCCAGTGTCTCTTCCATGGTGAATAATTTCCAGTGGATGTAGTGGGTGATCATAAATTTCTACACTTGGTGCCCACTCCTATTTTCCCATTCACATGCCTGTACTCCAGAGTTCCTTATCTCCAGTCTTCTATACCTTTTCCTTTTCGGGTACATGAGCAGACAGCCAGGCCATTGGCTACTGTCCATGTACTCACTGTCATATGTTTAACCTGTACATAGTCTTGCCTTGGGCCACTCATCCTTCCAACAAGATAGATGTCCAGGTGCACTGCTCACAGCTCCACCTGTTAAGACAGCTCCATTCACATCCTTTGCTGTCCATTTCCAGCTTTTACGCATGCATCAAACCAGTCAACCCATATGTAAATCAAGCTTAGGCTTTCCCTCTTCTTTCAGTTGGTCCCATGAGACCATTTTTCCCTCTGCCATATGGTCAAAGGTGTAGGCTGGGGGAATGGCACTGGTCCAACTGCAGAGGATGCCATGGGGATCTGGGCTACATGTTCATGCTCATGTGTGCCCTCTGGTCCTGCTCCAACTCAGCCCCAGATTGGCCACTTCATTTTACAATGGACTGCTGCTGGGCCCATCTGACTTAATGACTTGATGGGTCCAACAGAATATAGTACATGGGAAGCTCTGGATACACAGTCACCTGGTGTTTTATGGTCAGTATTCCCTGACTAGCAGGGCTCAGTAACATGTCAAGCTTTTTCTCAAAGGAAATATACTGCTCTGATGCAGATGGCATGGCTTTGCTTGTTCCAGAATTCCAGGGACCTACATTGTTATTCTTACACCAAAGCTTGCCACAAGCTCCAAACTGTACCTTTAACCACCATTGTACCTCCAAAACCATATGGTAAGCCAGGTCACATGTCCAAGTGGCAGGGCTTTTGCACTGTGAGCTGGACCTGCTGCAGCACCCCTTCCTACCCTGGGCTCCATTCAGAGTGACCTTCTCTGTGTCCAAGTATATGGGTTAGAGCAATATTCATAGGTGTAGAATGCACTGTCTCTAGACCCCCAAAAGGCACTAGGTTTCTCTCATTGTGGTAGAGAATACAAGATGTAGCAATTTGTCTTTTATTTTGGGTGAGACATTCTGGCATGCCACTGACCACTGAACCGCTAAAACCATGGATGAAGTTGCTGCTCCCTCAATCTTAATGAGATTTATATCCCCCCACCCCCACCCCACTGGTGTACGACACATACCAGACATGTTGTCAATATGATGAATCAGTGTGATGTTCTGCATGGTGCCCAAGCAGCCGTATCTCCTTGAACTATGTTATGACAGAGGGCAGGAGAGTTAACATAGTCCTTTGGCATAACTATGAATGAACATTGTTCATTTGAGTGTAAACTGTTCTTCACAGATTTAGTGTGTAGTAAATCTCCCTTAAGTAATAGTCTTTTAATATGTTCAAGAGACTGAAATGTACATGTCAAGATCTAACTTTTTATTTTCTGTCATATTTCTTCCAACACTTACAATCGAACACAAAGCATCTAAATATCTGACCTAATTTTTTATTTTGATTCTTAAATTTTTTTATCATATAGAAAAAATAATCATGAGACTCACCATAGAAATATTTATCCTTGTTGTTAACTATAACTCACAGATTCTAAGATACATGTTATTTCACATTTTAATCTCTCTGAAATTGGAGGGTGTTTACAAGTGATAGCATGTCACAGTTTAAATGGCAGTGTTTTCATTTATTTTTGATGTTACATAAAGTAATGGTGCACATTACAAATGATAAAGTCTTCATTTTGATGAGACTCAATAATAGCATATTTTATAAAACCATTGAACTTTTGTTCAAGTTCAGCCTTCCTGTCTAACTTTTGCTCTAGTGATTCGATTTTTGGCATTAAAATAAAAATTTTGAGTCTCTCTAGCAATCAAATCAGAAGAGCTTAGCTGTTGAAGTTTCTTTGTGGAGTTGTTAAATGCCTGCCTGAAATGTGTGAACAATTACAGTGATGTGATTGTTGGAGTTCCTTACTTGATTGCAACTTGGGAAAGTATTATTAAAGTAATGATAATATTTTTCCCTTTAATACTTAGAGATCTTTAATCCAAATAATCCCTTGAATCTTTTACAGACTCTACAGATTAGAATTACATCTGCTCCTAATGAAACCCATTTACCTTCAGGGAAAAGCCTGTGACTATTTATGACAACCAAAGACAACACTAGATAGTAAGAATGAGTACCCAGTGAGAGTTTATGCTGATAAAAGCAATGAGAAAAACTGGGAAGGAAGTGTATGTTTGTTACTGGAACTTAACCAGGACGACACAGCAGATGTTGAATCTTAACTATCATCTCTAGGTTTTTGCAAAACTAAACCTTCTGCCTGGAATGCTCCATGTTTTTCTCCTTTTAATTTCACTTCTATTACTTGTTAGTTACTACTATTTTTCTCAGTCTAGCTATCATTTCTTCTGGGTAGCCTCCCTCAATATCACCAAGTAGGTCAGGTGCCCCCAATTAAACACTCCCTGGCACGCTGTACTTTCTTCTTAGAGAACTGTACTGCAGTTGTGTGTCTAGTGGTTTATATTTCTCACTAGACCATGTGCTTTTTTGAAGACAGGGATGATCACGCACCATTGTATATCAACTGTCTAGCTTAGACCTGGCCCACATAGATGTCAAATAAATAGTTATTGAGTGAGCGAATAAATGTATGACCATTCATCTGGTCCAGAATTACTTTCAAAAAACAAAGCAACCAAAAACCCACAACTAACTCTTCTGACAATGCTGAAGCTATATCCACATAGGTCAAGGCAAGGAAAGCAGTCTAAGTCAGTCTGTGATGTATCTCAACTTGGATTCAGTGACCTTACCTCAAGGACAGAAGGTAGCTGACCACCCCAATTCACTCTTGACCTCTTTTAAACCTTGAACAAATATTTGGCTTTTTCTGACATTCAAAAATAAATAATAACTGCCTTGGGCAAGTGTCAGATGCACTGTTTTTCCTCCTACTTATTTGGCTTCAAAGCTCATCCCAAAGAAAACCCCACAAAAACAACTATCTATTGCCTACATCCCTGTCCGTTATAATAATCGAGAATATGTAAGTATACCAAATATAGGAGATGGAGCCAAACTATTTAACAGAAGCCTAACATAGAAATATAGACAAGGTCCTTGATAAAACCATAAAAAGAAGTCAGCAAGTGTCACCACATCCAAAAATCATGACGTTAATCCAAACATGCTCCAGAGCTATTAATTTATTACTTTGTTTTTAATATTTCCCCTTTTCTTTTGGTTAAAAGGATTCTTGATTTCAGTAGTTAACCAAGTCAGCAGACACACACTGCTTAACTAGAAAAACATATACAAGTAGATCTTTTTCATATTCAGAAACTCAACACACTAACATCTTTTGTTGTGATGGTGATTCTCGAAACAAAATTCCAAAATTGTCCAAACGATAGTAGACATGTCACAGAATATCTGAACTAGCGCCTTTGGTTATCTTAGGCTACCAAGAATGTGACCTTATCCAGTGTTTTTTGATCTCTGGGTCGATTAAACCATAATTTCTTCATATTTTACTGAAACAAATATGTAACACACAATTAATGTGCAATCACAGGAATAAGTGTAATAAAGGATTCACACAAATCTACTTTTCAGACACTGCTTCAGTGCTTTCCTCATGAAACTTCCTCAACCAGTATATTTACAGCTAATTGGCTGATTATCACAAAATAATTAAATCTTGCCAAATAGTGCAGGAATAGGCTTTCACAAATCCTTGTTATTATGTACACTCAGTAGATTTTAACTTAAAATTTAAATGTGTGTGTTTACATGGGTGTTCAGGATTGGGGTAAGGACAGCACTGTATTCCAAACAAAATGTGTGAAACTTGATAGCGCACTTTCTAACAGGCATCGTCTGTCTCTTCCCTTGGCACTAGGGTTCAATTTGTCTGTACAGGCTGGATTTTTTCCCAAGGACCAAGAAACAAGCTGATGTAATGTTCGTTTTCAATTCAAACTTGGCATTGGAAAGATAACAACGTGAAAGCCAATTTCTTCCAGAAACTAATAAAAACATGAGTTGCGCCAAATACCCCTAAAATATACTGGGCAGCCCATGAACACTGTCCCTTAGTGCTGTAAACACGGGGCAGATTTCTGCCTCTGCACCTCAACAACAGTCTGTGTCCACATGAAATGTATTCTACACAAAGTCCCCAGGATCCCACTACAGGCAGTATACTCCACCCAAGCCATGCCACCTAATGTGCAATTTTCCTGTCCCTGGTCCATAAACAAAGACAGGAGACACTGCAGTACAGTCTAAACCACCCTGGTACAGGGATGCTTTTGAAAATCAACCCTGTTCTGTGTTCTTCCTCTATCAAGTTACCAGTTATGCCCTGGGATATATTCTTCTCATTTACTATGTATGACCAACCCACCAAAAAATGTTTAAATAAAATAGTTAGATGGAAATCTTGTAATGATACAATTTTTTGGACCTCCCTTAGAAAAGGGGGATGTTGAGAATCTGCAGAAAATGAACTTTTGGGGGAGTCTTACTGATTTTCTGGTACTTACACAACCAGAGATTTAGAAAAGATATTTTAGATCTCAAAGTCGTGAAAGTAAAATAATTGACAGTCACATCATCTAATCTATTTTAGGTCTTAACAATAGTGAGCATGCTTTTTAGGTACTTGGGAAGAAAAGAGTGTACTCTCTCCAAAAAAGTGTTGAGCTAACATGGCAAACATGGTTTTAGAGTCTAATTTTTGAAGCAAATTATGGTTATATTTTATAAATTGATTATTATTAACAAGACTAAATCTATATGTGGAGTTAACGAGTAGCTGCCTTCCTTTATTTCCACTCCTTATAACAATCCCCAGAGTCTCCCATGCTAAGAGGGAGTACTTCTTACCCAAACCTGGAGTTAAATTAGCATTCCTGATAAATTGGACTACAGAGGCAGACACATGATATAGAGAAAGGCAATTAAAATGTATTTTGACCAGTCTGGGGTCATTAGAAAAGCAGCAGAAGGACCTTCTATGACTTTCCAGTCTTTAACATAATCTAAAAGGTATTTAACACATTAGTAAATTCAAATGTGGGAGCCCTGAGTGGATCAGGTAAATTTAAGAGGCTTAAAAGAGTTAAGAGAAGCAGGGGAGAGTACAGCATTCATTAGGCCAAGAAAATAGCTGAACACCAGAATTTCATTGCCTGGTGTCTAGGAGAAGCACCTGAAATGAGGAGACTAGAGCTCTCTTAAGT
Source organism: Cynocephalus volans (assembly GCF_027409185.1). NCBI lineage: Eukaryota > Metazoa > Chordata > Mammalia > Dermoptera > Cynocephalidae > Cynocephalus > Cynocephalus volans. Next base: position 31,122,862 of record NC_084474.1, on the reverse strand, counting down.
ATATTCCCTGCCGCCATTATTCATTCCAAATCATCATGGTGAGGAAGAGTGTGGGGTCAATCTCTCATTTTACAAATGGTGAACCTGAGACCAGTTATGTGACAATCATCCAAGGTTGTAGGTTACAGAAAGGGAGAGGAGGAACTAGCCCACGGGACTCCCAGACTCTAAGTTAGTGAGTTTGTATTCTTCGTATTCTGTCCTACACACTTCTATCATGAGCCAGGTGTGAACACAGGATCAAAGCCCTGTGGGTATGTAATAAATATGACGCGATGATGTGGCTTCCCATCTCCACCACCACATGTGGGAAAATCCCTGTTGGCAGATTCTTAAACTGTACTTCTCCACCCCCCACCCCCATCCCAGTCTCTGGAGCTTGTGGGAGATTTTTTGTTCCATATTCTTCTGTTCTTGCACCAGGGGATTTAATATGGACTTGCCATAAAAGTTTATCTATACGGGGACTCTGAAAATGGTCTGGGTATTCTTCTCCAGGGGAGATACACTTCAAGGAAGTATGCATCTCCTAACCTGGAAGATGGTGTTTAATGCTTCCCAACAGAGACACGAAAATCAAGAGGAGTGACCAGTACAACACAAGTGCCAACTAAAGTTGGAGAAGAAAAAGAATCCATAATACCATTGTAATATGAGGGGGGAAGCACAATGCTAGAATTCTGAATCCATTTTTGTTTTTAAGTCCTGGTCCTCAGAGCTTGTCTAATTAAAATAAAGAATCAATGAAAGAGGAAATAACTTTGAAGGTAAGAACTAACAAAACCAGGATTTGAGAATCTGACCTGTTAGAACCAAAAATACCAGCGTAGATGGTATTTGAGATTCACATCTCCTTACAGATTAAATTCCATGAAATATTTGAAGAATTTACTAAAATAAAAAACACAACCAACATGATCAGAAGAGTTCATCTACATCACCATCATATCAATACAGAATGTGCTATTTCACAACATTTTTATGGTGCTATTATTGTCTCTGAAAAGCACATTTAATGGGTATGTAAATTCTCCCGTTTAATTCAGATTTCTGTACATGGAATTTGCCTGGCAATGAAAGATAGGTAAACACAACATGAGCCACCTAGAGGGCCACAGATTTCACATTAAATTAGTTTAAGTCCCCTCTGTCTGGTCTGTCCTGTTATCTCCAGATGTTGCACGTGGGAGGAAGGTATTAAGGAACTGTCACATTCCACACACATTTTAAAAAATATGTTTCTGTCTTTAACTTAACGCTATTGCTACATCATGTCTTTTCCATAAATACGGAAAATGGAAAATGTTGTCTTAACAGTTTATTAAACAATATTTGAGGTTGATAGGTAACTTACAAAATGAAACAAAGCCATCATTTTTATTAAAAATGAACACATTAGAACACAAAAGTCATAATTAAGACAATGAATGAGAACAGACTGTAAAGAACACAAACTCATCAAAATTTAATTGCTGGACAATAAAATATTCCCTAAAAGTTTAAGCAGTGGGGAGTCTTAGAATCAATTGGATGCTGAATGCAAAAATGCTAGCATATTGGCCTTCCAACAAAAATAAGAATAATTTTTTAAATTATTGTTTAGAAATAAGATTCCTAATGAGCCAAATTCAGGGTGATAGTCGTCCCAAACACTATGCAGAAATTAGACTGATTTGACCCCAGTTTTGACTTACATGCACAACTGTTAGCATTTTTTACCTTCACAACAAACTCTCCTAGCAACATTATCCTGAAATAGCTGCGCACATTCTTGACTTCTCTACATATGTCTTTTACCCAGAGAAATGTGCAAGATGGCTAACTAAAAGTTATGATAATAAAACACCATCTTTTCCTGGAGTATGAACACTGTGCCAGATGCCCACCTTACTACATACACTATCTTATTTAATGTTTACTACACCTTCTAAAATGGGTATTGCTTGTTCCTACCTTGCTGATGGGAAAAATAATAGAGATGAAGACTCTTCCCCAAAGCACAAAGCTGGAAAGTAGTGACAATAAGGAAACATTGATTCAAATTCAGGTCTGTCTGGTTCAAAAGCCTCAGTTCTTTCTATTATGTTCCTTTATCTATTAGGCAGTCTATAAAACAAGGGAGGTGCTTAAGTACCTGCCCATCCCTGATGGATTTCATCCTCGATGGCACTTAGGTTTGCCAAAGCATCACTGATAAATTCTGTGTATTCAGGGAAGAATGATTATGAGTGAAAGGATTATCACATAAGAATCTGCTGATAGAATTAGAGAGGCAACAACTTGAGTGTGGGATGAAAGAAAGTAAGATCACAGAGTGATAGCTGTCATTAAATATGTGGAGGTATGTGGTATGAAATACAGGCAAGACATTTTCTTTATGACCCTCATAGTTTGGCTAAAACCAATGCATGATTGTAGGGAGATGGGGTCGTTTTTTAACGCTAATTTTTTTTCTATCTATTATGAAACTCAGGAAATGAAATTCATTACTCTGAGGAAGCAGAGAATTTGCCATCACACAAGGTGCTAATACATAGGTTAGATAATTTCTCAGCAAATGGGTTAGACTAGAGAAAGGGTTCAGGAGCATGAAGTTAAAAACACAGACTCTGTTGTCAGTTGGCCCGAGTTCAATTCCCATCTTTGCTATTTACTACTTGTGTAATTTTGGTTAAGTTGCTTAACCTTCAGGAGTCTCCCTTCCTTCAGCTATGTTTTATTTTATTTTTTGGCAGCTGGCTGGTAAGGAGATCCAAACCCTTGACCTTGGTGTTATCAACATCGCCTTCTAAAACAACTAACCTAACCAGCCAACCTCTTTCAGTTATAATATGAAGATAACAATAACAATTAACCCACAGGAATTTTGGTGAGAATTAAATGAGATAACCATAGACTAGCATGAGTTCTTAATAAATGCTAATTATAACTGTTGTTGTGGAGGTTATAAAAATAACACAATTTAAAAACATTGCTATCACAAAGAGAAAGTGAGGTTATATTGAAAAACACATTTCAATATGAATAATGTAGAAATAGTTTAAAAATAATAGTGATATCTTCTGCTAAGAATTGATTTCTACAAAAATGCATAGTAATAATATCTTTTAGGTAAGCTTGAAAATAATACAATGTTAAGTTTTATTAATACTTAACTCTGTGTTTAGAAAAAATGTATTTAAAATTTAGAACCTATTGTAATAATTTATGATTTCTGAGTGTGCAGGAATAACTTAGGGACAATTACTTAGATCTAATGAAAGAACATTCCAGCAGAAGCTGCTCAGTTTATCCTAATATCTATTCATGGTGATAAAGCTTCTTTGATTTAACTTTTATATCATGCACAGCCAGTCAGAATATTGTAGGTAGTCTCCAAAGAGCCCCATTATATTAGCTCGTTTTCTATTGCTTATACCTGAAACTGGGCAATTTATAAAGAAATGAAATTTATTTCTTATAGTTTAAAGGCTGGGAGATCCACAGTCCAGAAAGTGCATCCGGAGAGGGAAGGCCTTCTTCTGGGTGGGAACTCTCTACGGTGTCCCATGGTGACACAGGCAACCACATGGAGGGACGGCAAGAGCTTTTTCATGTGCTCTGCTTATAATGCCACCAGTCCACACCCACAATAATTCATTACTCCATGAATGGACTAATCCATTCAAAAGAGCATAGTCCTCACGATACAATCACCTCTTAAAGATCCTACCTTTCAAATACCATAATCTGATTTCCCATCCTGTTAATACTGTTACAATGGGGATCAAGTTTCCAATGCATGAAATTTGGGGGCACACATTCGACCCATAGCACTCTACATTTCCTCCCCTTTGTATATGAACATGTCATTTCTACCATTAAGAGGTGGAGTCTATTTCCCTCTGCTTGAATCAGGGCTGAACTTGTGGCTTGATCTGATCAAAATATAAGGCTGAGGTGATACTGTGCCAATTCCAGGCCCAGCCCTTAAAAGGCCTAGAAGCTTAGAACCCAGGCTGCCAGACAATAGGAAGGCTATTCTTCTGGAAAAAGACATCCTGAAAATGAATGCCACATGGAGAGAGAGGCTTCATGGATGAGAACCAAGACACTCCAGCTAACAGCACCAGGACCTCAGACATGAGAGAGGCTTTTTGGCCTTCCTAGCCCAGGCCAACATACAGTTGAAAGCAACTGCACCATTGACCAAGTCAGTACAATATAGGTGAAATAAATGTCCAGTTGACTCAGAAACAGGAGCAAATAGATCCTTCTTATTTTAGCACATTAGTTTTGGAGTCATTTGTTACCCAGCAATAGGTAAGTGAAACACAGAGTAAAGACTGCTTTTTGTAGCCTTCCTTGAAGCTAAGTGTGGTCACATGACAAAGTCTGGCTAAAGGCATGCAAGAAGAAATGAAGTGCTCATCTTCTGGGGCTACCCTTCCTTTCCTGTGTCCCCCAGCCCAGACTGGAATGCAGATGTTGGGGTAAGTCATCTTGGACCATGCAGACAAGAGCAATCACCTTAGGGATGGCAGAGCAAAGCATCATGACAGCCACATGAGCCCAAGACTGTTCAATAGAGTCCTCTCTTAATTAAGACTAGCATTATTTTTGGTCTCTGCTATAGCAGCCAAACATACAGAATCATTAATATGAATTTTGGTACAAAAAGTGGGATGGTTCTACAAAAGTGGGCTCTCAAGCACTGGAGCAGCAGTCAGGTGGAGAATGGCAAGGACATGAATAATGCAAACTAGAAATCTAGAAACAATTGTTTGTTCATGGAAAAAAAAAATTCCCAAATCTGTCTCTTGTGATGCCATGATATATCTACCACATGTTAACAAATCTTATAGTTTTTAAGAAAACATTCAGGAAAATTTAGAATATTCTATCTGTTGACTACATCTTTCCACTTCAGCAAAGTCTCACGAGAGAGAGAACTTGGGCTAGATCTAGCCAGGCTATAAGCAGATAGATACTGCAGAGAACACAGATCTGCTGAGACAGACTCATTCTGCGGTGGCCTGAATCTAAGTTCACTGAGTTCAGCAATTTGAAACCTCCCAGGGTTAAAAATATCTAACTATTTTTACACTCATAAATGTAAGAATATATAAGGAGGGACATTGCAGAAGCAGCATTAGAAGGATTTCTGACTGTGTCGTGAAGTTTTTCTCAAGCCCCTTCCACTAAGGATTCTCCAGCACAGGATGAGAACAATCCTGGGGACCAAATGAGATGAAGAATACGCCTCCATAACCAAGCCTGCTGTTGTTTTTTTTCTGATGACCTCAAAGAAGCTACTATTAAGTGGAAAGAGAGGAGGGCTAGCAGAGAATAGAGGCAAATAAATAAAAGATCATCGGTTTCAGGCTTAAAGCATATCTAGCAGGCATAATTGGCTGGGCTTGCTTGCACTTGATACTGACCAAAAGCAAAAGTCTGGAAATTGGTTTGGTTTTGATGAGAATCGCATTGCTCAAAGTAACACCCAGACCTCCAATCGGCCCTAGCAGGATGTAAGTTGTGAAAGCCAGGCAGCTCTAAAAATAGCATCTTCTTTGTGCCCATGTCACATGTGGCCAGGGAGCAGGGATAAGCAACAAAGGCCCTCCCAGGGCATAAGTTCAGGGACTAGGAAGGACAATTAAAAGAGTTCATCAAAGAGAGCAAACCAAGCACTGTCAGGAAATCCAAGGAGTGAAGGGCACGGCTGGGGCGGGTGGTCTTCTCAATCCCTGCCCACAGGGACTGGGCAGGTGCTGTAGACCAGTGCTTGCTGCACATTCTCCACTCTTCCCTTCTCTTGCAGGCACCCAATCTATCCTCACCATTTAGTATCGGGTATTCAGTGTGTGTCGGAAGGGATGGAGATAATCGGTCTTTCAATTTAGAGTCATTGTCCCCTGGAGTCACGTTGAACATAGCGGGAAGGACTAAGCAGCACTCAGAAATCCAAGATTTTGAACCAAAAACAGTAAATGGGTGGGTGGGTTTCCCCTCTCTTGAGGAATAAGTGTGTATGTTCTATGTGTACAAGAGAATGATGTACGGGGATATTTGTTGGACCCAGAGGAAGACCCTGACGGAAAATGCTAGTGGTCGATTTCCCACAGTTATAGAATCCCTAATTTTTAGCCAAACTTCTGACACTCAGGGAAAAAAAATGTTTCTACAATGGACTAAATGTTTGTGTCCCCCCCCCCCCCCGAATTCATAAGTTGAAATCTTAACCCCCAGTGTAATGATATGAGGTGGTGGTGGGCGATATTTACATTATGAAGGTGGAGCTTTCATGAATGGGACTAGTGCCCTAATAAAAAGGACCCTCAGAGAGTTCTCTCACTCCTTCCACCATGTGAGGAAACAGTGAGAAGTTGTCAGTCTGCAACCCAGAGGAAAGTCCTCACCAAAACACAACCTTGCTGACACCCTGATCTCGGATTTCAGCCTCCAGAACTGTGTCTATGGTACTTTGTTATAGCAGCCTGAAGGGACCAACACAATTTCCCCCAAAACTTCCTTTGCACCCAGCTGTGACCTCATGACTAAGTTCTGCACACAGGTTTGTGAGTGCAAGTGATGTGTGTAACTTCTGCTTTATTCCTTTATAAAGAATATACCCTTCCCTTTCTTTCTTCCTATTCCCTGGCTGGAAAAAAACAAGATGGTAAGCCATCTTGAACCATTTGGATGAGGGTAATTACCTATGAACAGAGAAGCAACAAGATGTAAGTGCCTGACCCTTGACACCAGCAGTTGCCATGTGAGCCCTGGGCTGCTTACATTCAGACTCGAATATGAAAGACCATCTGGTCTAAGCTGTTATTCTGAGCCACTCTTACCAAAGTCTGTATCTTTACGAATATGGTTCCTTGGATTCATGTCATAATAGATTTTTTAATTTAGTTCATGCTGACACATTATAAAAATGCTCATATTAAAATATAATTTTAAAGAATATAAAGGTTCTCTGTATTTTATCAAAATGAACTGAGATTCACTGCTTCTTGATCAATTACTTAGAGATATATGTTTCCATTGTCGCCAACAACACCAATAAATACAAAAACCTGTTGCAGTAATATGCAATGTAATTTAAATAGTGTGATTGACATAACATTGTATCAGCAACATATGTCACTACTTTACCTTAAATGTGTTTATAATATAAAACCACAGCAAGAAAATGTTAAACATTTTAGGATAATGCATTTATAAGATGCTTTTTTATACTATCAAACTATGTAAATAATCAATAATGTCCTTGGCATGCAAATAAAAGTAAAATATTTTATCATTACTTTTAATCGATCTCTTAGTTAAGATAATCCAAAGTAAGTCCTTACAAGATAAGGTGTACATATGCATATACTTATAGAGAGGCATAACATAATTATTTACCCATCATAAAATAATGATCTAAATCAACAAAAAATATGGATTTATTCTTTACACTAGTATAATATTCTATAAAGGGCCCAGCTATAGACATAATCTAGGGCTAGATTTAAAACTTGCTTTTAAGCCAACCTCTGTTTCATGATGTTAACCAATTATAGTAGGTCTAGGGATACCCTTTCCATATCGCCTCAGTTCTTACTATTCTGGACACCCTCAGAACTTTTACTGCAAGCACTCATTTCTCTCTACCTGAGGGATTTTTCCAGTTTCCATAGCCAACCTGCATCTCGAATCAAAAGTGTTGGAGCATTGATACTTCTGGGTGTAGCCTCAGTGCACGACAGGTGGGAGACAAGGCTACACCAGCTTCCTTGCTACTCAGGTGGCACGTGTCTGAGGTGTGTTGCACACCAGTAGGAGTGGGCCCCAGTTGTCCATACCAGTAATCTGCTTATTAACCCACTCTGGGTTGGTCTCACATCCCCAGTTTCCTTCCAAAGCCTTCTTGGATCTGCTCCTCAAAAGACTATTTGCATTCAATTCTTTTTTTCAGGGTCTATTTTTGGAGGGACCCTGCCTAAGTCACCAGCATTTAAAAACTCTTTACAGTTGAAAAGTCAGTTCTGTATACATTTTCTAATTTGAACCCCGCAGAACCTTAGTGGACGAAGCAAAGGACATCATTTCACAGATGAGGCCCAGGGACTTTAAGTGACTTATAACACTTCCTGCTAATTTCCCTGACAAGTGCGAAGATTTATCTCCCAGGACCAACATGTTACTTTTTTTCAAATTACTTTTATAGGGTTCTATTTGTTCCTGGCAAGAGATATTCTTGCTTGGAACCAGTTACACCCTCCATTTGTAAAGTAATAGATTGAGCAAACACAAATAAGTATGAGTCTTCCTTTCTCTGAATTTTTAAAATCTATTTGTCTGTGAACGGGAAAGGAACCAAATGACCAAGATGTTCATTTGAATGTCCAAAATGTAGACAGTTCACAAGTCATAAACAGAATGGGATCTTTCAGCACAAACATCTTTGAGTTTGTGGTAAGGTCACAGTGGCAAGATGAAAAAGAGGTTTATCTCTTCTTTATATGAGCCTAATATTGACTATCCCATGAGCAATTAGGCAGAAGATGTCTTTGTCCTTGTTTCTTGCATGTATAGCCAGGCAGCATGAACGCAACCAAATTTCCTAAGATTCTGTTGCCAATCTAATCTATATCTTCCTTAAGTTACTTCATGGACCCTAAAAGCCACAAGCACTTATAATTTGTACTAAGACCCTCTTTTAATTAGCTGCAATCTTTTAGCTGCCTTTTATCAGATTTTTCATGCACACAAGGTTCATCCATGCTTCGTGATGAAAATCATTAATTCCCTTACTAATGGTAATAGTAATATTGTAAAAATACATTTTGCTGAATATATTTTTTCAAAAATATTTGTCCTTTTTTTTCATTTAAACTTATTCTTTCATCTCTGGGAAAATGTGTTCAGTGCAATAAAAATAATAGAAAAGAAAAGGGTAGGTCATCTAAAAGAAGGTTTTTATTGCTGAGAAATTATTCTAGAAGAACCATCCCACTACTCACACCCTAAAATTCCAGTACACACAACTGCACAAAGTTTAAGAGTGAAAAGCAAAACACGAAAACAACAAAACCACACTAGCATTAAACCATAGCAGCCTCTGGCAGTTCTCTCTCAGCCTTTTTAAAATATTTAATATAGAGCTGGATACACTGAATGAATCTACATAACTTTTATTCATTTATGAACTTAATGCTATATGGTTTTATGACTTGTGTTCCTCTCTTTTGTAAACAGACAAAACCCATGAAATGATACTCATCACGCACATATGTTATTTTTAATTTTACAACAGATTACCATTTGGCAAATACAATTCTGATTCATGGGACTGTGTTAAGGACCACCCAAGTTCATATCAACATAGTACTGCCCTATCTGATTGGAAAACAGGAAAGAAAATTTTACAATTCTCTCATCCTGGTGGTGCTCTCTGCCAAGGAGGCTTTCCAATCGCAGACTCACCGTAGCAGATCCTCAACAAATCCTTTTGTAATTAATGAACTCAAAAAGGGGACTCAATTTCAATCCTCGGAACCTAAGTGGAGAACGTGCTAGAAGTCTTAGTTTTTGAATACAGAAGTTAAAAAGATTCCACTATATCTCTTAGGATTTCATTAACTTTTATTAATGCTGTTCCCTCCATCTTTTTCTCCCAAATACTGGATTTAGGGTGTTATAAACTTACTGACCTTCTGAACTCAATTTAAGGTTGATCTATTTAATATCATTTTTCTCTAGGATGGGGCATTTCCCAAAGTATTTTCTGAAGAGTGTGTTCACATAAGCACTCCTTGAAAAAGAATTTTTGGTTAATAAGATTGGATTAGAGACTAATGCAAGATTTATAATACATCTTTAAGGTAAGGCTCTGTGAAGTCAAACAAAATGTCTTCATTTTACTCCATATTTTCAAAGCCTATCAAACCACGAAATCATTTTCTTTTTTAAAAAAAGAAATACATACTATCATCCCATGTATCAGTGTTCTCAGCATCCCATGTATCAGTGTTCTCAGCGTCCCGTGTGTCAGTGTTCTCAGCGTCCCGTGTGTCAGTGTTCTCAGCGTCCCGTGTGTCAGTGTTCTCAGCGTCCCGTGTGTCAGTGTTCTCCGCCTCCCGTGTGTCAGTGTTCTCAGCGTCCCGTGTGTCAGTGTTCTCAGCGTCCCGTGTGTCAGTGTTCTCAGCGTCCCGTGTGTCAGTGTTCTCAGCGTCCCGTGTGTCAGTGTTCTCAGCGTCCCGTGTGTCAGTGTTCTCCGCGTCCCGTGTATCAGTGTTCTCAGCGTCCCGTGTGTCAGTGTTCTCCGCGTCCCGTGTGTCAGTGTTCTCCGCGTCCCGTGTGTCAGTGTTCTCAGCGTCCCGTGTGTCAGTGTTCTCAGCGTCCCGTGTGTCAGTGTTCTCCGCGTCCCGTGTGTCAGTGTTCTCAGCGTCCCGTGTGTCAGTGTTCTCCGCGTCCCGTGTGTCAGTGTTCTCCGCGTCCCGTGTGTCAGTGTTCTCAGCCTCCCGTGTGTCAGTGTTCTCCGCGTCCCGTGTATCAGTGTTCTCCGCGTCCCGTGTGTCAGTGTTCTCAGCGTCCCACGTGTCAGTGTTCTCAGCGTCCCGTGTGTCAGTGTTCTCAGCGCCCCACGTGTCAGTGTTCTCAGCCTCCCGTGTGTCAGTGTTCTCAGCGTCCCGTGTGTCAGTGTTCTCAGCGTCCCGTGTGTCAGTGTTCTCAGCGTCCCGTGTGTCAGTGTTCTCTGCGTCCCGTGTGTCAGTGTTCTCAGCGTCCCGTGTGTCAGTGTTCTCCGCGTCCCGTGTGTCAGTGTTCTCCGCGTCCCGTGTGTCAGTGTTCTCCGCCTCCCGTGTGTCAGTGTTCTCCGCGTCCCGTGTATCAGTGTTCTCCGCGTCCCGTGTATCAGTGTTCTCCGCGTCCCGTGTGTCAGTGTTCTCAGCGTCCCGTGTGTCAGTGTTCTCAGCGTCCCGTGTGTCAGTGTTCTCAGCGTCCCGTGTGTCAGTGTTCTCTGCGTCCCGTGTGTCAGTGTTCTCAGCGTCCCGTGTGTCAGTGTTCTCCGCGTCCCGTGTGTCAGTGTTCTCCGCGTCCCGTGTGTCAGTGTTCTCAGCCTCCCGTGTGTCAGTGTTCTCCGCGTCCCGTGTATCAGTGTTCTCCGCGTCCCGTGTGTCAGTGTTCTCAGCGTCCCACGTGTCAGTGTTCTCAGCGTCCCACGTGTCAGTGTTCTCAGCGTCCCACGTGTCAGTGTTCTCCGCGTCCCGTGTGTCAGTGTTCTCCGCGTCCCGTGTGTCAGTGTTCTATGCACTGTGTACAGAGACTTGTGAAAAGGTAGCAGCAGGCGATGAGAGAAGAGGGAGGGAGGAAGGAAGGAACAAAAAGAAAGAAAGAGATAGAGAAAGCAAGAAAGAAGGGAGGGGAGGGAAGAAATGAAGATGAGGAAACCGGGAAGGGGCTATATGATGGAAGTTCTTCTAGGTCAGGAAGAAAATTGGGGACATCTCAATAAAATAAGAAGTCAGTGAGGGTTTTAAGCAGGAGACTTAGATTCATTTAATCATTTAAGAGAGAATTCTGGCTGCTGTGTAGAAAATGGCTTGGAAGGGGCAGGGCAGTTGGGACACTACAAAAATTGTTCAGAAGAGATGATGGTGGCATTGAAGATGAAGAGAGTAAATAAATGCAAGACATATTCTTAAATTTTTGTATTCAGTGTTATACTATTTTAATAGTGCTGTATATCTCTGTTACTTATTGACACATGCTGTATTAGTCTGTTTCTGTTGCTTATAACAAAATATCTGCAACTGGGTAATTTATAAAAAAAAAACAAAATATATTGCTTATGTTTTTTGAGGCTGGGAAATCCAAAGTCCAAGGAGCACATTTAGCAGTGGTGACAGTGACCCCTCACACAGCAAGATGGTGGAAGCAGAGCGATTAACCTCATTCACTCTTTTTAAAGCTCTCAGAACCATGCTCCTGACCACCATTATGAATCCATTCTCTACGGCATGATCCTACAAACTAATCACCTCTTGAAGGTCCCACTTTTCAATTACCGTAATAGGATTTCCCACACTCAAGAGTTACAGTGGGGATTAGGTTTTTCAGGGACGTTCAACCCAAGGCATATGCACAGGACTTAGAACAGTGCCTGTAATATAAGAAGTATCAATCTGTGAGCTTTTTAATATTAACATCAGCTAGGTCCTAAACCCGGTATGAACTCAGCTCAGATGCCTTTCCTTAACCACCCAAGCTGAGTTATTACCCATATACTATACCCTCTTAGCATATGTGCTTCCCTATATTATTAACACACATCCTACTATATTTTATTCCATTTCCCATCTGCATTCCCCACAGTAACATGAGATTTTTTAGGTCAAGAACTAGGTCTTTTTCACCTCTATATCCCTACTGCCTAAAACTTGGTAACTATTTATTAAATATGGACAGAAAAATCAATGGTATACAGAACATTTTATCAACCAGTAGTGCTATCCATCCAGTAGATGCTCTTAAGTACATTTGAATGCCAGAGTGAATAGATTTATAAAAGAATAAAGGCAGAAAATGTTAACAGTTTTGAATCTGAGGCCACCCTCTGAGCAGTAGTCAAGTAGTGATACAAAAGTCCTGGACTGCATTTCAAAAGAACTGAATTCTAGTCCCTGATCTACTGCTTACAGGCCATTAGATCATGGTCAAATCACTTAACCTCTTCTAGCTTTAATTCCCTCATCTCTTAAGGAGGCATATTAATATTTACCTGCCTACTCACGAGAGATGTTTAAACTAAATATGATCATGTCTGTGAGACTGCTTTAACAACTGTAACATGCACTACAGATTCCAAATATTATCATTTCATGCAAATAGTTGAGAAACACAGATTAACCTGAGTTCCCTCCCCTTTCTCAGTTTCTTCAGCCAGAATGATGAGCATTTGGAAACAAGCTTGTTTCATTTGTTTAGTGTCAGCACTCACCACTGTTCAAGTTCCATGCTATATGCCAGTCATAATAAAAACAATACTTGCTGAACATTTGCTCTAGCAAAGTTTTCTGCATACTTTATGAACATTAATTAATTTCATCTTCACAATAACTCTATACAGTGGGTACTGCCACTGTTTCTGTTTTACAGCTAAAGTGACTGAAGCACAGAGAGTTTAAGTAACTTGCTCAGAAAATCCCAAATAGTAAGTGACAGGTGTGGACTTTGAACTCATGTGATCTGGTCTCAAAGCCTACACCTTATACGCTACACTCTTCTGTCTCTCAGAGAAGAGGACCCACCAATACAGGGCATGGGGAAGCATAGAACTCTCTGGAAGCCTCTCCTCTGCTCCTCCCAGCTGCAGCCATTCTGCAATGTGTTCAAAGCCCTCTCCTGAGGCATCAACAGGAGTTCAGCCAATTTTCATCACATGGTTGCTCCACTCCCAAACTGGCTTGTATCTGTGGTTATAACTTCCACTTTAATTTAACTAAAGGTATTCTGAATCTTAAGGAGAAAAAGGAGATTAATTTTATCCTTTTAATTTCCTATAATATCCTGCCATTACTCCATCTTTTCAGCAATGAACAAACGTGAGGGGAAATTAACACAGTTTGGAAGAGAGTAAATCTTGTGGCTCTTACTGATGTGTTACCACATTTGGGAGGAAGGACCTGTATTATTTCTGGAAAATAGGGACAGCTTTATGTAGATGCTGAGCAGGCATTATTTCCCCCACTGAACAGTCACTGCGACTAGAATTCCCACCACTATTCCTCAAAATCCTTCTTGAGAAAAGGTCTTATATACTGAATTGAGGCATTATTCAACTCAACATTTATGGAATGCCTACCCCTGTACAAAATCTAGCTGAAATTCTATTTATCCATTCAGCACAATGACTGGGGTCCTCTTACACCTACCAGGCATTGCATTAGGGAATGGGTGCGTAGCAATGAACAATATAGTGTTTCTTCCTCCTTAGAGCATATAGTACAGCGGGGAAAGTGTACATTAAACAAGTAGTTATGTAAATACTATGATAGCTGGGAAACATGTTCTGCAGTTTCACAGAAAGCAATGAAAGTGTGACAAGAAGCAGGTAACCTAGCTGATGGGTGGGGGAGAGTTTCCAGGGGAGGCAAAGTATATGCTTATATTTCCATTTTCCAGTGGACTTAGATAATTAACAACACACAGTACACAAGGGCAATAGATTCATATTAAGATAAGAAAGGGGGAAAATGTCAGAAATAAGGACCCTACTGAGCCCTGGAGATACAGCATTGGAATAACCAGGCAGTCCACAGCAGCACAGAGATGGGGCAGCCTGCGTGAGGGCTTGAGGCATAGTGTGCCCACATCGAAAGAGTCACCTGACAATGAAACTAACAATTACCCAGCTCAGCCCAATCTGACTGTCTGATATTGTTGGTAATTTGAAGTATTAGTCATAGAGTTGCCCGATAATCAGATAAAGTCAACAAATCAAATAAGTAAAGGAAACCTGGTTGAAAGCACTGACCACAAAGATATACTAAATCACCTCCCAGGATTTTGGATAGACCTCAAAAGAAGATAAACTCCAAAGTATTCTTTAGAACATTGACAAGCCTCCATGAGGCAAAACTTCATAGTGATATCTAGGCCTGGAATTGTGAGGACTTACGCAGTCAGGGAACTCTCCGTGAAAAATGGTTCCACCACACCACCCCAAGATAAACACTAAATAAATTTTATCATGGCTTTTAAGTACATCAAAATGTTAAAATCTCTAAATTAAGGAAAGCATAATCCTTCTTTTATGATCTACTAAAAAGCACGGCACCCAGACCATTCCTAAGAGCAATCGCATTACATTGCAAGATTTTCAAGTGGCATTTCATTTTATAAAAGTGAGAAATTGATAAAGGGCCATAAAAAATGATTACAATGTGTAAGGTTGAACACATTAATTAACCCAACATGAGCATCACATAATGCACACAGGTATTGATATTCAATGCTGTATCCCACAGATACATACAATCAATTATGTTTCAATTAAAATAAATAAAGAATCATGGAGAAACATGCAACAGAAATGAGATCACAAAAGGACTCATAAAAGAATTTTTACCTTGTCTGAAGGTAAATTATGAGTTTTGAAAATGTAATAGAAATTGCTGGATCCATGCTAGTCGTCTTCATTGAGCATCCCCGTACCCAGCTGGTTGCCTCCTTTCATTCCTCTGTCATGCCTGCTCACTCCCTTATCCTGTCCCCCGCAGAAACCATAGGATTTTCTAAAGTACAGATCTGCATATTCTAGGAAGAATAATGCATATAAAATGGTTTAAGTTAACAAATCACTCCTTAAACTGACGTACTTGGGAGTTATCATCATGAACACAGAAGATATGGTAACTTAGTAATATGGGATGGTGTTGGTGACAAAGTATTCCCTGAGAGAAATAAAAATTTCCAATAACAGTTAAACTATATGGATATATACTACAGAGATGTTTTTCATTGATATTGCCAAGAAAATATTCAAAACCCGTATAAAAATACAAGTTCTGAAAAGTCAGCCAAAGAGGTAAATGGACAGAAACTGTAAGTTCCAGATAGTGAAGATGTATCTGTTTTATTCCCAGAACTCAGCCAAACCCATAAGTAAAAAATTGTGAAATAATTGAGGAAAAAATAAATAACTTCTAAGTACTGTATGACACAAAGAACAAATTCACGGATGAATCTCTAATTAATCAGATCAATTAGGTTAAAGAATAAAATGAGAAAATTTGAGCTAATGTAGATGTCTGGGTGATCCCAGGATCTTGCCCTAATGCTAGATTCTCACATGAAATAAAAACTAAATAATCAACTCTTTGTTGTTCATGCTTTTGGAAGAAAACAGAAACTGATAGATAATGGGAAAGGAGTAACACTTTCCTCTTTTCCAAAAACTTTTTTGCCCATGTAATTCTTCAGTTCCAACTTCAAACACACAAACAAACAAAAAGGTTATGTGCTATATATTTCTTAGGGTAAATTCCCCATATCCAGGCACTAAAGACTTTCCATCATTTGGCCCCTAAACTTCATGCTAGCCACTCCTAAAGGAACTCTTCCTAATGCCAGTTGGTCCACTTCCTGATGGCTCAACACACCCTGAGCTTTCCTTCTGCCATACGTTAGCTAATGCCTCAGCCCAAGGCCTTGAATGCTTAGCAATTCACCTACTACAATCCTGGCATTACATTACTGATTATTTCTGATATGAGGGAAGGAACATGTTATATTCAAAATCAAAGAATTTTACATCTGAAAAGAACTTACAGGTTAATTAGGTCAATTCTCTCATTATACAGATGAATAAATAGAAAAATGAAGCTACTGATCCAAATTAGCTATGGAAGAGCCATAGCTAGATTCCAGCTTCCATTTTCAGCTCAACGAACTTCCCAATAGGCCATGCATTTTTTCAATTTGGATTACAAATTTTTAGTTTCATTTAATATTTTTAAAATTTACTAATACATTATATATACATAACGGTACGATTCCAAAGTTGCATTTTATGTGGTTATAATTAAATAATAAATTTAAATATCTGACTAAGCTTTGTTTAGCCTGATGATAAAATGTGCTTTCACTTAACAAGTGAGACCAGCAAGAGAAAGGGGGTCCAAGGATGATGAAGAAGACACCTCTTGGGATTAAGATTTTGCTGGAAATATTCCACAATCGAGATAATCCACAGAGATTTGGGGATTATTCATTCTTTTAGAAGCCCCATTTTCTTCCAATCTTCTTGAAAACAGGCAATTTGGGTTCATTGACAAATTGCCAGAGCATGCTGGTTTGGTTCTTGTGAGGAAGGTTTTCATCTGTTGGACTGGAATGCCCCACTATTTCTAGGAACTGTGTTTGGAACAAAATGCTTCCTTGTGATACAACTAAAATTAGTCATTCTTGTAAGAAGAAGGGAAAATTTTGCAAAGGTTTTCCCATTCAGATGATGACTCCCTTGGCAAAGAAGATTAAGATCCTGTCAGTGGGTTCAACTGTATGCCAGCTCATAATGCCAGATCACAGGGTCTCTTCATAAAATTTATGGTGGAGCACATTCCCTGGAGCAAAATGGCTCATGGATTGTGAGAGCCAAAGCCTCTCTATTGAAGAACTTCCCTAGACATCCCTTCTTTTTCACTTTTTTGGGGGGTCTCCATTTCCATTTGGAACCTAAACAGGGTTCTGTTGTCTTTTCTTCCTAGGGAAGTTCTCTTTACTGTTGGCATCATGAAGACCGTTTCTATCCTCAAGAATGTCATGAGGACCTCCTGGGTTCTCCTAACTCTTTTCAAGACTATGTAGACTCCTCTGCTCCATTACTGCCTCCAGTTGATTTCTTTACTATTATCTCAAACATCAGAGAATTGCTTGATTCTCACAAAAATTGTCCATTCTATCCCTGGTGTCTTTCAGACCAACTTCAGTCTTTTGTAAGTAGCACTGTCCACTCAACAGTTTATACTGAGATTATAGACAGGGTTTAATCAGCAGACAATGCCTCATATACAAAAACAGTCCACCTGCATCTAGACAGGAGTCTTGCCCAGTTAAGCAAGACAGCTTATGCAAATACAGCCTAATAGCCCCACCCAGTTGCAATTTTTTAAAAAATCCATACTCCAGAGAGTTACATACCAAGAGCACACAAAGCTATAAACCAGTTGCAACATTGTACATAGAGAAAGAATATTTAGGGTGACTAAATAAGAAAACCAATTCTGGTTGTCTACCCTGTCTGAGCATGTAGCTTTCTTGAAACCTTTCAGACTCCACCACATCAAACTATCCTAATTGCTTGTACATATTTTATTTTTTAAAATATGGGTGTCTTATGAGTAGGACTTCAATCCTCTACAGGGAAGATGTGGCAGTTAGACTCAATGGATTTTAAGATTCTTTCCAACCTCAAATACCATGACACTATTGAACACATGGCACCCAACAGAGTGCCTTCCACATATTTAGATCAGATGACAAATGCTTTCACATGGTGACAAATATAAGGGAAGGGAATTTGACTCACAGGTTCTTTGATTCAAACATTGACTGAAAAGTCACAGGCTTAAAGTACTGTTATTTTATGAATATTAAATTATCACTAGTTACACTGACGAATGCCATAATTAGAAAATGCAAGTGTGATGCAATGAAAAAGTTGTGTGGTACTCTTTTTGCTATTTTTTATGCAATCCATTTTGGAAAAGCGTACTTGACTGAAAATGGTCACGGCTCACTCATGTGCAGCCACTTCGCTCAATGGCAAATCCTCCTTCTATGATTTCCTTTCTTCCTAGAACCAGAATATGCCCCTTCCTGCCAAGAAGCTTGCGAAGAAAAAGTTTCAGAGAGCTGTCCAATCCATACACTAAGAAATTATTTTCCACTTTTTTATGTGTATAAATAGGTTACTAATTGTTTTCAGGTTTTTCTTGTTTTTACAATTGCTTAAGCATGGATTTTGCTGTCTGCACATCTTTAAGAAGTCATCTTTTATACTACACACACAATATGGTTTTCTTTATCTGCTCCAGCTGCCAGCAAATGTAACAATACAAGAGGACTAGAGAGCAAGGAGGCTGCTCGTGCTCAGGTTTCAGTAAGAACCAACACTTCACATAATCTTGAAAGCTGGACTAAAACATAGTGGAATGGCAATGACCGACTTTCTCTATAGAAAGGACTTAGTGGTGAAAAGGTTTTTGGAAGCAGAGGCTAATTGATTTGTCTTGCAGTTACACTGCAGAGCAAGCACACCTGATTTTACTTAGATTGGAAGTTTATGAGGGGTGACATGGAGGGGGCTGCTCATGGAGATTTCTGGTGGGATCAAACCCCCTTTCCCCAAAGTGCTATACTTTAGCAATGCCACCACTAACACTCTCAGCAGTACAACTACCCACGTCTGTGTTTATTTAATAAATGAGAGTTAGGTCTAGTCCATTGCCCACACACATTGTTCTGCAATTTCATATTTCCTTGTGAAATGCCTTGTAGGTTCAAGCTAGATCTTGCCCTGACTCTAATGCCAGACAATAATGCTTCCTGCTCAAACCTCATATAGAGAGCAGAGAGGAGCTGCTTTGCTGAACAGTTAACTCATGTGGTGGAGCAAGAGTGATTCTATATTTTCCTTAGATGGATGATTACATTCTATTACCCTGTCTCTTTGGTATGTCATCTTTTAGACTATCATTTCCTTCTAATACAATTTTTCTAATGATTTCCTAGTCCTAGGAACATAAACTGTATATGGTGAATTTTTTTCTTTTCTTTTTATTTTTTGCCTGAGCATTTAAGAAGCTTAGCTTTTTGCTGATTCCTGCTTGCTTTTCACGGGCCTAGTTTTTTCTGTAAATATATTTTTGTTTGGACTCAATTACACTAGGATCTGCGTCTCTGTAATGGAAAGGAGTTAGTCTGCTGTGGACTGCAATTTGTTTTGATAGCTGGTAACTTTGAACTAAAGGGACATTACTGTTATCAAAACAGCAACCAGCTTTTCTTGGAAGTAGAAACTTACATGGTCTTTTTCTCTCCCCTTCTTTCTGCCTGAGGTCGTATCCCTTGACTACAGGCACAGTCTCTGTGTTTTACTAAAGCCTTTTCCCTTTCAAATCTCATCGGCCAACTATAGAAAGATCAGAGTCTTGGGCAGAGTCCTCAAAAGGAAACAGTCTAGGGCATCAAAAGGCCGTAAATTCAATCAGGATAGCGGTATTTGGAAACAACCGTAAGTCCTAATCTTAGCATGAAAATATCTGAATTTCAGATTTGGTACAATTTTTGAGGTTCTTTGTTTTTTAGATAGGGTGGATAGAAAGGGTTGGCACATATCCTTTTGACATGAACCATATGGAAGAACATTAAGTTCTTTTAATTTTAATAGGGAACGAAAATGTCTGCAAAAGTATTTTAGCTGAGTAGGTTACAGCAAACATAAAAGCCCAATTAGATAATTTTTCCAATGAAAGTTTTGGTATGTCTGTGTACTGGATTTTCTTTTAATATTGTCTAAATTAGAAATCAAAATTGGGACAGACATTAACAGTGGTCAGCCTATCTCTGGTGCAAAAGTAGCCACACTGATACTGACAACTTCCACTAAAAAAAAAAAAAAAAAAAAGGAGCTGCTATACCAACATTAGCAGTGCAACTGTTTAAGTAATGGTGTGGCCCTGTACTTTAGAACACAGTGATATTATTCACAGTCAACCTCTGAACACATGTTAACAACATAATCATCCTGCTGTGCTTATTCTAACCATTGAAAGAGGATGGTTTGTGAGGATCACAATGTTAAACATGGCATATTGACAAGATGGATTTATCCCCTATGCCTCCTGAAGCTCTGCCACAATTGCATTAAAGAAATAAAAAGTACATCAACTCAAAAGGACAAAGCATCCAGGAGACCTCAGTGGATGAAACATTTCAACCACATTTTGTAAGATGAAGAGTGGAGTGATTACTGAAGTAGCTGAGTGAGATGGCTGTAACTATAACTACAGTTATCCGCACTTCGGGACACCCAAGAGAATCAAGTCGAGTCACCCTGTAGAAATCCCAAGAGGTCTTTTAGGTGCTAGATCTGGTAGAAGGAGAAAGGAGTGAGGCTGAGAAAATAAGGAACAAAAGTCTATATGGAAAAGAAATTGTCCTGACCTCATATGGCCTGATTACTACCACCCTCCCCACACCTCCCAAGGGACCAGAGATTTATTCTCTGTAGATAGCACCTGGAAAGACTCCATCTATCCTTGGCACTCAAAGGACTTCAGTGAGACAAGATGCACAAAACTCTTATGTGTCCCTGGGTCACTTCCTCAAATGCACTGTTCCCAAGGGAGCAACCAAGCATTGATCCCATGCCAATGTTCTCATTGCCAAGAAGTAAAGAAAGAAAATATTTGTCTCCATAAAGCTCTCTCAGTGGGAAAAGGAACTCTGCTTTCCACTAAGTCCCACACATTGGGAATTCCCCCAAACAGAAAGAGATTTTCAGATAATCAGGATAAAATAATAACAAATATATATTCCTTGGGTTGCTCAATACTCATATTTTTCCTTCTTCCTATTCTCACTTTTCCTTCAAAAAATGTTACCACCCTACTTAATTCAAATATGCCTCTTACAACCAAAATGCACTTACTCCTCTCCAAAAGTAAACAATCCATAGTCTGATAAATTACTGGATTGCTCCAAGTCCACGACCTCCAGTCATCTTAACCAGGCAGCACTGGTTGGAGCTTCTTATCCCACTAGACACACATATCCATATTCCTAAGGGAGCTTAATCCTTGCTTATCTAAAATGTATTAAGATTGTATTAGTCTTCCATCAACTTTTACCAGAGACATGGTAATATGAGAAGGAACCCCAAGAGATCACCTGACTTCCATCCACACTTCTCCTAGAACGCACAGTTCAGAAATTCTATTCACCCTTGAAGGACAAGATTAAGCACTGCAGACCACACCCCTCTTAATTTTCCTGTTTTTCCAGTGATATGTAGTAAACAACTTGGAAAGCAACAGCAGAATGGAGCTGCGGGACCATGATCCTATCATGAAGAGGGCACAGTAACAAGATTACCCTAAACCCTACTGTTATTGGTGAGCTATAGCTATCCTCTGGATGCCCAGGAATTATAACGAGCTCAGAGCCAGTGTCCAACAGACTATGAAAGCACTGGGTATTTCCTCCTTTCTAGTGCATAACTATTTGGCAAATGGCCTTACCATTTGAGGAAGACTAGAATGAAAATTCACAGTTGTGAGAGAGTAGTACTGAAGCACCCTTCCTTAAGTAGATGTTTATTCTAGGAGTTCTGAGTCTGTAGACTGATTTAGATCTGGGAATTTCATTCTCAAGACCTAGCAGAGTCCTAGGCATCTCAAGGTTCAGTCGCCCGCAGTCCTATGTACTCTTAGGCTGCCACCAATGACAGCTGAGGACAAGACTCTTCTGATCACCTATTATGGTAGCCACATCCAGTTTTCCTCTGATTGTTGAATACCCAATGTGGCTTCTGCTACCCCAGGATCTTTCTACCTCATTAGCCTTTGGGAATTCATTTCAACTTCAGAGTCTCCATCCAACATCTGGAACATTGAAGGACTTTTTGGATAACTTAGCACCCCTCTCACCAAATATTGATCACCTTGGTGCAGAGATATTTTCTGAATTCTCTTAGCAAACATGGTTAGGATAGGTGAGCAGATCACAAACGATCTATTCCAGCAATTATATCACTAATAACCTTTGGATTCTTTCCTATACATTATGCCAAGGAATTTTTGGCATCTCAACTTTACTTAGCATAGGCCATATTTTAATTCACATTTTAGCCATTCAGCCAAGAAATAAACTGATTGAACTGATCATTAAATTCAACCATAGGAAATATTCTTCCTTTCTTGGTACCTCAGAATACCTTCCCACACATCGCCCCTAAATTTTTGTAAAAGAATTTTCCAGTTCTTCCAATTTCTTTAGGGTAAAATCTTCTCCTCTTAGGTTTAACTTTGAATCTGGCGTTCATTTATATTCCATTTCTCGAATCTAGTAATGGTTGGCAGACACTGAGGTTCAGGCAAGTCTTCAGAAGAACTGGCTTCCCTTGCCTGGAAATTTTCTCCAAAAAAAGTGACTTAAACATCTTCAAATCAGAGTTGAAACAGCCTTATCAGACAGGAAAGGTGGTATAGCTGCAGCTGGCAAGGGAAGCCATTGAGAGTTAGTGCTCAGACTATATTAAGGTTTCTTTATCTTCTGATATCCAATATGCACTACTCATATTTTTTATCCCTTCTCAAAATCTAGTTTCATATGGGAGACCTGGCATTTCTGTGAACTCAAATGAATGTATTCAACAATCTGCATTTTCAAATTCTGCATTTGATTTTCAACACTGCAGCAGCAAAAGAAAATAAATTATTATAGCATACCGATAGTAGGTTTTTAAGTTTTAGTTCATACCTTGAGCCAAGAATTTTCAACTTGCACTTATTCCTTCTCTATCTTTACTCATTTCCATTAGAAGCAAACACCCTTCCCTGCATCCTTAAAATTGCATGACCTTAATTATTTTCTAGTATTACAGCAAAGTGATATCTTGAAAATTTGCCTTTGATGGACACCTCATTAATGGCCATCACAGGTGGTAATTAGTCATTTTGGTATTGTGTCATAGGCTACCAGATACTTACTAGGCATTAATTGGATTTTTCATTGCCTTCAATATCGGTTTAACCAAAGGTAAGAGTCTCATCTCGTGAGGCTTTGAAGCCATTGATCCACCTCCTGGTATCAATTGCTACACAAGTCAGATCCTTGATTGTAAATGCCTAAAACTAACGTTGGCTATTTGATTCCAAAATCAAATTAATTGGCAGACTATTAGTAGTTCAGAGAATCAACAGAAAGGATAGATATAAGGCTTAGAAAATGACAAGAAGCAAGAGAGACAAGGAGCCAAGAAAAGAGCCAAGGTCACAATCCAGGAACAGCCTGGTTAGGATGCCACCATTGGTGCCACCCCCTCCAGACACCTGCCATAGAGCCACTGGACTCTACTGCAAATGATCCCAGGTCATAAGCCCAAACACTGGCCACCAGAAAGTATGGAAAAGGACTATCCCATCTGACTTCTAAGCCCCCAAACAATGAAGGATTCTCTCCCAAAAGGAATAGTGCTTAAATGGTGGCTAGCAAAATAACCAATATTTACTGTTAAAAAAAGAAAAAAAACTCTAATAGTCATCTATTGAGTAACAAGATTAAAAGTGGATCGTAAGATAGTATTTGATACTTAT
Organism: Cynocephalus volans; assembly: GCF_027409185.1. Classification (NCBI taxonomy): domain Eukaryota; kingdom Metazoa; phylum Chordata; class Mammalia; order Dermoptera; family Cynocephalidae; genus Cynocephalus; species Cynocephalus volans. Next base: position 31,099,007 of record NC_084474.1, on the reverse strand, counting down.
GCACTGCATGTATCACTTTGAGTTTTAAATATTTTAAAAACTGAAAACATTCCCAAATCAATTTACAAAAGATTCTAAATATTTATCAATTTCTCATTCAACAAAGCATCAAACTTTATTCCTTTCAGGCAATAGCTACTATTTTCTCTATCTTCGAAGCAACTCTGTCTTGTTCTTTTCTGGAAGAGGTTTGAAACAAGTAAGAGTTTGGGGGGGAAAGTGTCCATATACCGTATCTGTTTACAACATCATAGGAACAAATTACTCATTACATTTTGTTATATATATTTGTGTATTTGTCTATCTTTTCTCTAGCCTAGACTACTAGCTCTACCTGTGAAATAAACTATTTTATAATTATATCTATAGTTGGCATGCAGAACATACTCCTAGAGAGGATACGGTCATGGTTTGGATACAAACATAACTCAGAAAAAAAGTTACATAGAAATTCATTATTTTTTCATCAAGAATTGTACATAAAATACAACTATCTCAGAAATGATAATTCTCCATCACAAGGCTAGTGATCTGTAAGAGTAGATTGCACAAAGCAGCCCATAAGTATCAAAAGTAGAAGTTTTGAAAACTGAATATTCAGCCTTGATTTTGTAAAATAGGGCAGTGATTTAATTTTTCTATGAATTCTTTTTCCTCATGTCTGAAATAGGGATTGAAATCATTTGATATATCTAGTATTGTTATTAAATTAATTTCACTCAATTCTTGGTACTCTTTTAATATGGCTATCAGAAAATTGAAAATTACGTATATGGCTCACATTGTGTTCCTACGACACAGCACTGCTTTAGAGCATTGAGCATGAGCTTTCACACATTATAGATTATTTCCAAAATTAACTACTCCAAACGAAAGAAGGTTAGGCTGGATGCTTATTATCTTTAGTATCATATAACCTCTATGTCTGTAGCAGCATACTCTTCTGATGAACAAGTCTCCCTGTTGTAGAAATATGTTGCTACATTCCTATGTGTGCAATACACATGCACCTACAGACACATACACAGCACAATGCATGCTCACAACCACTCCACCACTGTCTGTATGGATGTAGTAATGTAGTATATTGGTAAATGTTAGCAGTTTAGGTTCTAAAGTCATATCGATATTATCTGCCATTTAGCAGATCTTTAAAAATGATTTTATTTTTCGGTATATACTTCGGTTCTCTCATCTGAAAAATAGAAAAAATGATTTTCCCTCCATCAGGGGCTTGTTAGAAGAATTAAATGAGATCATTCTCAGCACAGTGGCTGGAAAGGGTAAGTATATAATAAATTTTAACTATCATTATAACTAACCAAAGACCAAACACAATATATTCTAATATTTAAGTATATTGCTCTAATTACAGGTTGTTTCAAAACAAACACATTTGGAGGAGAAGTATTATACAAACTAAGATGTCCATAGCATTTTACAATGTAGAACCCATTTCCATTTAATTGTGTGCTTATTTATCTATTGAGTTGGTTACAAAAGGAAATAATGTTACTTCAATTTTACAGAGAAAAGAAGAAAACGTAGGGACATCGAGTTGCCCATGGTCATACAACTTGTCAGTCTATGTTTTCTGATGCTATAGCCCATGCTTCTGCCATTACATTATGTCTCTTTTCACAGATAAAATGTTTTCCTTCCCAGCTTTGAAAAACTTTACCCATTAGAATCAAAGGCTTTCCCATGGTACCAAGATATATTTTAATTTTCAGATGCCATGTCTTCTCTTGATTAAATCATACCCTGAGACAGGAAAATACTTTCACCCTTGACTTTCTGGAAGTCTTGACAGCCTTCTGGGGTTGTATGACTTTGACAGAACTGGCAACGGAATTGGGGGAATTCATTTGGAACTCAAGCAGAAAGGCTTCTTACAAAAGTCAAACTTTCCCTAAGACAGAAATATTACCTGAGCTTTAATGCCTTAGGCAGGCATGTTATAAAGCAGCACTAGTTTACAGGGTAGACACAATTTTCAAATTATGTTTTCTCTTTGAAGTGTAAATTGAAAACACAAACTCTGAGAAACTTATGTAAAGAGGGAAAGTGTTTTAAGAAATGACCCAGGAAAATGTACCAAATAAAAACATAAATATAAATGGACTCTAGCAGTTGTTTCAGTACATTTGATGTACAAATAATTTCTATCTTATGGAAGTCATGCCGTAGTCTCAAAACCTGTTCCTCATATTTCTAATTCCTCAGTGTCTTCCTCATCAATGGCATTCTCTTCCTCCCCACTGCTGTTGACTCAGTTTTAGAAGCTCCCCATCTCTTCCCTGGACTGCTGGATTCAAAATACTTTTATCAAATGCCCATTCTATGCATGGCTCAATGCCGGCCCTATGGGAGATACAGATAGGAATACTGCATGGGCACTACCTCAAAGAGGTCACAGTCTACAGGGAGATGTAGGCAGAATCAACTACTGATGACATAAATCAGGTTGTAGTTAGGGCTAAAATAAAGCTATAACTAAAGAGTTATGGGAGAATGGTAGAGAGAATGATTATCTGGTTGGGGAGATTTGGGGCCTTAACTTTTTTAAATTGGGAATTAACTGTTACAATAGCCTCCAAATTGGTTTCACTTATCAGCATCTATCACCTCACCAAATTATCTATCACATCGCTGCCAGAAATAACTTTCTAAAACTAAAATCAACGTATGCCACCTTATCTCCTCAAAAATGTCCTATGGCTTTCTACAGCCTACAATGGAAAAACTAAAAGGAAATTCTTCAGCATGGAGTTATATTTCCTCCTACCATCTTGGCCTCATATGGGATTAAACATTGCTCATAGCTCCCAGCTGCATCCATCACTGGGAATTACCCCTAGCTGAGGAAACTGCCTTCCCCAAGGTTGTAACCCTTCCATGGGTTCCCAGCTGCCAACTAACAGATGCAAAGATATAAAGGCCCACCCACTGACCTCAATTCAGCCCACCTCTGAAGGGTCTTTCTAGCTCCAGTTCAATCAAGTCCTCAGAGCACCAGCACCACAGGTGTTTCTTTTTCCTTCTCTTCTCTTTCTTTCAAAAGCATTATCCTTAAATCTTCAGATTCAACTTTCCATCTCAGAATATGTTTCCAGGGAACTCTATCTAAGAAAAACTGCAAGGAACTGTTATTATACCCAGAACACATCATGGACTGCAGGCTCTAGAGTCAGACCGCCTACCCATGAGTCCTTTCAAAATTAGTCTATTCAGAATTAGTACACATTGTGTATCCTTTATTTCAGCATTTATTTAAACTGCTTATATTACTATGAGTTGTTAATATATCTGCCTTCCTTGTCATCATACACTATTTTAAATTTCTCTCTCTCTCTCTCAACCCAGTAACACTTAGTAGAGATATGGTATTTAATTTCTCAACAAAACTTTAGGCGGTCAATGAATAAACACACATGGTTTTAAGCAAATTTGTAAAACTGCTAAAAGTAAACTTTACCCCAGTTTCCCCATGCTTTGTCTTTGTCACCTCTTTCTGGGCATCTCTCTGACACCTCCTTGTAGGTACCAAACGTCTTTCCTGCTTCTCTTTATGGTCTTCCATGTTGAATTTTGCTCTCAAGACAAAGACTAAATTTCTAATCAAGGCATTGAAGCCTTTCATGATCTGCAAAAGAACTTAGAAAATCTTTTCCTGGATTAACACTCTTTATTCCTACAATCTACTCTTGCAGGACTACTCAGTACATGCTAAATTCCTACACTTCCCTGCCTCTGTACATTAGCTCATACTGATTCCTCAGTCTGGAACCCTTCTCTCCTGAATACTATTAAGCCTTCATGAAGAATTCACCTCAAATGGCATCTCTTTCAAAAAACCATCCCTGGTAGCAGCAAAGAATGTTAGTAATTTTTTCTCTACATTCTCATTTCCCTCTGTGATATTCAACATGTGATAAGTCACTAACCAAGCATATGTATTGGCTGTGCCATAAAATGTTGCCCATATTTATACAGCATGTAATAAAACAAAGAAATCTGTGATTAGAAAATAGAATGATGGCTGCACTTTCTTTGTCCTTTAGTAGTGTCCTGCCTACACCTCTGTTAGTGAGTTTACCATAATGCCTAGTCATTGCTTATTTTCTGGCCCATCTTCATTATACTATCAGAATCTCGAGGTGGGGTCTTCTATCTCTGGTTCTTGCATGACTGGCCCATAGTGAAGGCTCTTTATTTCTTCGTAAATATCTGTCATTCCCCTCCAACTGTGAAGTCATGTAATTTCCCTTGTGTCTTCATTTATTTATCTCCAGAATCTTACATAGTGCTCAGAACATGGTAGATGTACAATACAAATTTTGTTTATTGAATGAATAAATCACAGTCTTTTTCAAATATTATGTGTATTTTAGATATTGTTGCATTCAATTCCTTCTTTTCTACTAGGTGGAAAGTTATTTAAATGCAGAGATTGTGACTCATCCTTCTTTAAATTTCCTACCCTGAATACCATATTATGGACCTTTAATACGAGAGTTGGGTTTCTATGAAAAGTAAATAAACACTCAAAAGGATATAGGATAAAGCCTTAAATAGAAAGAACTAAACTTTGGTAACATATTTTCAGACTTTAGCATGCTAATTGTTTGGGGGAGAGAAAAAGAAGCTCTTAAATCATATCACTTAGTCCTGCAAGAAACATTTATTGGGTAACCAAAATGATCTTCTGAAATGAAAAGGCTTACAATGCTTATTAATGTTGTTTCACAATCATACCAAATGGAATTGGCAAGGAAGAAAAAATAGAGAAGAATCACAATTCAGGATATAATGAAAATCATGTTTTTCTCTCCTTTAATTACTTGGTGGTTTTGTATGACTTAAGAGTTCTGATTTCTCGTAAAAATGCAAATAAGAGATGACTCTTCCCGTTTTAGTAGTCTTTTTCTTCCTATTTCCCCAAACCTTTCTCCAGTGAGACATCCCAAGCATACACCATCTCAAACTTTTTCAGACTACAAACTACAACTATCTGTGGTTATGTCTACACAGCATCAAAAGAACAAACCAAACAAGCCAAAAAAAATCAGTAATTCGAGAAAGACAAATCAAATACTACATTTGATACATAGTAGAGATCAAAACAAATTAACAATGTATTCTTTTTTCTCACAACTTTTTTTAATCATGTGAGGAACGAATTTTTCTTAGCTTCCTCATTTTGAAAAGCAACCTTCAAACACGTGTACTTAGCAATGCTACAGAATGTTGTCCATATTTATACAGCACTTAACAAATCAAAGAGGAAAAATCAATGATCACAGAACACTGTGATGAGTCACATTTCTCAGCCCTTCCTCAGGTCTTCTTTAATGCCCTGTGTATAGCTCTACCAGTGTTACTACAATGTTTAGGAAACATTTGTTTTGCAGTCTATCTTTTCTCTAAATGATAAGTTCTTAGAAGAAAGGAACTGCCTTTTTTATCTGTATCCTGAGTGCCTAGTCTGTGGTAATAACTCAGTTTAATGAGTTTAGAAATAAAACAAGGGTTTATTGTGTAGCATATACAAATGTAATACATGTGGATCATAAAGACTGATCTTGATTAGTCATTTAAACCATTTTAAAGGTGAACACTCCTAGTACACATATTAATTGACCACTGTTAAAATACTATCTCAATAATGAGCTAACACAAAGAGACATCAGGAAAGTAAGCCCATTTACAACAGTCACACACAAAAATAAAATACCTAGGAATCAATTTAATCAAGGAGGTGAAAGATCTATACAATGAGAACTACAAACCACTGTTGAAAGAAATTTAAAAAGGCACAAAAAGATGGAAAGATATTCCATGCTCTAGATTGGAAGAATTAATATTGTGTGACAGTGTCTATACTACCCAAAGCAATCTACAGGTTCAATGCAGTCCCCATCAAAATACCAATGACATTCTTCACAGAAATGGAAAAAACAATCTCAACGTTTGTATGAACAACAAAAGACCCTGAATAGCCAAAGCAATCCTGAGCAAAAAAAATAAATAAAATAAAGTCAGAGGCATAACACTACCTCACTTCAAATTATACTACAAAGCTAAGTAACCAAACAGCATGGTACTGGCATAAAAATGGACATTCAGACCAGTGGAGCAGAATAGAGAACCCAGATATCACCCCTCAGGCTTATAGCCATCTAATATTTGACAAAGGCAACAAAAACATACATTGGGTAAAAGACTGCCTCTTCAAAAAGTGGTGCTGGGAAAACTGGATATCCATATGCATAAGAATGAAACTAGACATGCACCTCTTACCATATACTAAAATCAACTCAAAATGGATTAAAGACTTAAGTGTAAGACTTGAAACTGTAACATTACTAAGGGAAAATAGAGGTGAAACACTTCAGCAATTAGGTCTGGGCACAGACTTTATGAACATGAGCCCAAAATCACAAGCAACAAATGAAAAAATAAACAAATGGGACTATATCAAACTAAAGAGCTCTGCACAGCAAAGGAAACAATCAACAGAGTGAAACAACAACCTACAGAGTGGGAGAAAATTTTGCTAACTATGCATCCAACAAGGGATTAATATCCAGAATATACGAGGAACTCAAGCAATTACACAGTAAAAAAACAAAAAGTCCAATTTAAAAATGGGCAAAGGAGCTGAATAGACGTTTTTCGAGGAAGACATACAAATGACCAATAGGTGCATGAAAACACGTTCAACATCACTAGTTATTAGAAAAATGCAAATTAAAACCACATTGAGATATTACCTCCCCCCAGCTAGACTGGCTATAATCAAAAAGATGGAGTGCAACAAATACTGGCAAAGATGTGGAGAAAAGGGAACGCTCCTACACTGTTGGTAGGACTGTAAGTTAGTACACCACTATGGAAAACAGTATAGAGCTTTCTCAAACAACAACAAATAGATCTTCCATATGATCCAGCAATTCCACTTCTGGGATATACCCAAAGGAATGGAAATCATCATGTCAAAGGGATACCTGCACTCCCATGTTCATCGCTGCTCTGTTCACAACAGCTAAGATATGAAACAAACCTAAGTGTCCATTGGATAAGGAAAAGTGGTAAATGTACACCATGGAATACTACTCTGCCATAAAAAACAATGAAATTCTCCCATTCACAAACAACATGGATGAGACTGGAGAAACTTACATTGAATTAAAAAAGCAAAGCACAGAGGGATAAATACTGCATGTCCTCACTCATAAGTGGGAGCTAAGAGAGAAAGAAGGAAGGAAAGAAAGACCAAATGGTGTGTTGGACTTGCAGAGGGAGAGAACATTCCTGGGGATACAAAGTGGAGTTGAGGAAAGGGGGAGGGGGTGGGAAGTGGGGGATATCTGGATGAGAGACAGGGGGTATAATCACAATTTGTGGTAATGAGCATGCTGCCAGTATGGTTCTGGACATCACATCTTGGGCACGAGGGGTGACAGTCAGCTTTGTACCCCATGAATATTCATAACCAATAAAAAATTAATAAACATAAAAATTTTTAAAAATGCTATCTCATTATGTTGTAAGATTACATAAACATAAGTCAAAGAAGTGTAAATATGTGAGGGTATGAAAACAGTACACAGCCCAAATGTATTCTCAGTCCGATACAGTGATCAGCCTTTTTGAAGAGGTCTCATTATCAAATGAAGCAACATTTTCAACAACTTCAATGAGACACAATTAATATACAAAGACCTACACATATTTAATGTGTACAACTTGATGAGTTTAGACATATGCAAACACCAGTGATACTGTCACCACAATCATGATAATAGACATCTCCAACATCTCCCAAAGTTTCCTTGTGTCTCATTTTTGTTTTTGTGGAAAGAATACTTAACATGAAACCTATCCTTGATACATTTTGAAGTACACTATACCACATTGTTAACTATAGTCATTATGTTATACAGCAGATCTAGCATAACTAAAACATTATACCCATAGAACACCACCACCCCATTTCCCCACCCCTCAGCCCCTGGCAGCCACACTTGTGTTCTCTGCCTCCTTAAGTTTGAGTATTATAGAGATCTCATGTCAGTGGAACCATGCAGTGTTTGTCCTTCTGTGCCTGGTTTATTTCATTCAACATAATGTCCTTTAGGTCCATCCGTGCCATCACAGATGGTAGGATTTCCTTCTTTTTAAAATTGAATAATTCCATCGTGTGTGTATGTACATGTGTGTGTACATTTTCTTTATCCACTTCTCTGAGAAAGGACAATTGGTCGGTTTCCATATATTGACTATTGTGACTAATCCTGCAGTAAACACCAGAGTGCAGATATCTCTTCGAGATCCATATTTCAATTCTTTGGGATCTATGTATACCCAAATACGGAATTGCTGGATCACATGATAGTTCTATTTTTAATTTTTTGAAGAACCGTTTTCTATAGCTGCTGCACCATTTTGCATTCCCACCAACAGGGTACAAGTGTTCCAATTGTTTCCCCTCCTCATCAACACATTACCTTGTGTATTTTCTTTTGAGATTAGCAATTCCAACAGGTGTGAGGCGATAAATTTGCATTTGTAGTTTTGATTTGCATTACTCTAACAATTAATTATGTTGAACATCTTTTCACATGCTTGTTGGTCTTCTTTGGAGAACTGTCTGTTCACATCTTTTTTTTTAAGGTCAGATAAGTGTATAACATTTTTAGCTCTGATACAGGATGTATTTTAATAAATGGCTCCATGAAAGCCAGAGCTGTAATTTCTCTCTCTGACTTTCAAAGTTCATCAAAAAAATAAAAATAAAAAAGATCTTGCCAACAAGAAGAATGAGACTATCATTGCATTAGTCCTTTTTCTGTCACGTAGAAACTGAGTAGTTCATAAAGAAACAAAATTTATTTCTTACAGTTTGGAGGCTGGGAAGCCCATGTCCCAGGGAGCATGTCTGGTGAGAACCTTCTTCCTGGTGGGGACTCTCTGGAGGGTATCACGTGACGAGAAGGCTGAGCATGCTAGCTTACTTCTTACTCTCCTTATAAAGCCACTAGTACCACTCCCGCGATAACCCACTCATCCATTCACCTATTAATCCATGACTTTTGACTCATAAAATATTATTTTTACTCACAAAATTTTGTTAGTCAGAGGCAAGTCCTTTTTCTCTAGACAGGGGAAGGGTCAAGGTCAAGAGCAAGGCAGTAAGGATCCCTTAGACCAGGAGACTGTAGAGCAAAAAGTTAACAGGCTCTATAAGGATGTAGAAATACGAAATTCAGTTTTGAGAAAGTTGTAGTCAGGATATAGGCAAGAGAACCAGGAAAAAGTTCCAGTAAACAGGGTAGAGGTTGATTTTTTTAAAGCAAAAAAAAAAAAAGCCAACAAAAAAAATTTCAGAGATTAGTTTCTTTTTACACACATTTCTAAAATCACTTTTCTTCTCAAAGTATAGGCAAGGCATCCTGGACATAATAAATGACTAACAGCAAGAAATAAATATCTGACATCAATTCTCATCACCTAGATGACCTTAAAAAGCCAGTTTTGTAAGTCTTTAAAACAAATTTTAAAAGGGAAGAATTCAGATTTCGGCAAAGACTCATCTGGCCATTTGGAAATTAGTACGTTTTTCCATATATGAACTGTGTAATACGTTTTCATTATGCTTATAAAGTCAATAGTTACAATATTTACTTGATTTTGATTACATCCTATACAGTCTGTTTTTGTCATTCACATACAACAATCTCCTCTGTAAGTCTTGTTTCCTTACTGTTCATAAATGACTTGGCTGTGCCGACTCTTCTGATCCACGGACAATTACTGTGCCTAAAGTCTTATTGTGTAGACACATCATGGTATATGGATTTTTCACACTGGAAGAAAACTATACAAGTGAAAGACTGTTACCAAGAATTGAAAAGTTATGTGAACCAAACCAAATGCTAGAGAGCTGTATAAATTTCCAGAGTGGAAGCAAAAGATAAATGCCAGATTCCAACCACACATGGTTGTGAAAATTTTCAAAGGAAAATTCCAAGAAGCCAAAATTCTACTGTTTCCTTTGTAGTTGTTTGAAAATAAAGCAACCAGCTGGGATCCTTTTATTTGCACATCTGAAAGTATGCAGCAGTGTGGCAAATGGTTTTCTAAAATGAATAAGTAATGTTCTTTTTGGAATCATTGAATCATAGATTTTGAAGAGTTCCTAAGAGGATATCATCCTATTTTCAAGTGAAATTACACCTTAGCCATCTTAGAAGAAAGGAGTTATGATTTAAAAGACATCCAGAAAAGTCTAAAATACTCCTTAGAGTATCTTATAAATGCTTCCACAATGATAGCTGCAACTTCTTGAGAGCCAAGTATCAGATACTGTATTAAGCACTTCATATACCTCTTCAAAGATCCTGACAACATTTTACAGGAAAGGACTTGAGTCTCGGAGAATCTAAGCAAGTTTTTAAAGGCTGGCAATCATCAGGAGTTAGAATTTAGAACCAGATCTGTCTGGCTTCAAAATCTGAGCTCTTCCCATCACACCCTCCGGATTGCCACTCATTAGATAGACACAGAATTCATGGCACTGTAATAATTCGGAATTATTCCCTCAATTTGTTGTCAGTGTGGGAGAAGAATATGTTTTGTTTTATTTGTTACTGTCTAGATTACCTACTGACATAATCTCATTTGAACACACATTCCCTCTAAACTATATGTTAATTGGGGGAGTCTATTGATTTCTATAATCTTAACAATGGTCCATAACCAAAACTAATCATGTGAAAGCAAGTTGAAGGTTTCAAATTAGCAGAAAAAGATTAAAATCCTTTATATTTACTCTAAGCACTTCTTTTTAACCTTCTATTTTGACTTTGTATGATATAATATATTGAGTTTGGGTGGATTAGATTATTGTTTTCATTTACTCATTTAATCATGTTGTTGGAAAAACTCAAGAGTAAGAATTATTTTTGCTTATTCAGAGCCTCTGTAGCTAACTGCGCTTATCTTCCAGGGCCCCCAGAAGTCAGCCCAGTTAATAATGAGCTGACTGCTCAAGTCACATGAATTTGGAGAAAGCGAAACTTAAAGAGCTTGCCTAACCTGTCAATAAAAAGCCTTGTAAGATTCAGGGCGGGGTCCCAGAATTTCAGAACTTGAGTTCACCTGGGGTCCCACTAGTGTAATAAACTTTCTGACCTCCAGCCCACCGAGTGTCTGGAGCTTCTTTGCCATGTCCATTTCATAACAATGTGACCTGCAATATATTAGAATAGGAATAAAATTTTTCTCAGTTATATACATTCCCCCTCTCTCCCCCACCCCTTCTTACCTCCTTCCCTCTTTCCTTCCATTAATGTTGGGATTTGCCATATGACTTGCTTTAGCCAATGGAATGCTAGTGGACGTAACTGAAGTAAAAGCATGCATGTATTTGTGTGGTTTGGTTTGGCTTCCTGCAGTCCTGTGATCTTCCATGATAAGAATATGCCCAAGGTAGCCTCTGGACACAGAAGAACATGGAGACATGTAAAGCAAGACCAAAACATCTACAGACAAATGAATGAGAAAGCAGACAAATGAGTGAGAAAAACAAATGCGTCTTGTTGTAGACCACTGAGTTTGAGAGATTTTACACAGTATTATTATGGCAATGGCTAACTAATGCACTCATTGTGTAGTTTAACTGGTTATCTAGCTCAAAGACACTGGTAGCTCTGGACAAGCCACCAGTAGTGCCATTTCCATAAAGACCCATGGGAAAAAAATTGTGAAGGATTTGAGAATAATTTATTTTCTGGATCCAGACAAATCAAGATAAATAAAGACTTGCACGTATCCATAAAAGGATGGGAGGTGCTGGTTTAGGAAGTACCTGGACAGCCAGGACATCTTAAGATGTGAGTGAATTGTCAGGGGACAATGGTCACAGCAGAGTCATCAAAATAAGGCAAAAGCCACCCAGGATCTATATAAGAGGAGAGCTGGAACCAGCCACAAATTATTGTAGGGAAGGGATGTACCAGCCACAGTAAAAGTCCCATAATAATCTATGTAAAGATAAAATCAATTATCGCTATAATTATAACACAGCTCTTAGGTGTTTTCTTTGGTTGCTGTGCCCAGGGGGAAAAAAAAATAAAAATATGACATGAGAATAAATACTAAAATACAGAGAATGGAACCTGTATTATTTATAAACCAAAAGAAAGCTCGTAGATCTATATTCTAATTCCATAGATGGGTAAAAAGAATCTAAGGAAAGTAGGCAAGTTTTCCAAATATGCCAAGAATCTTCAGCAAAGGTCGTTTGAGAACCTGGTCATCTGATTATGCAGTCCAGTTCTCCTGTAGCTACTCCCAGCCCGTAGTACTACAGTGCAAGATCCTCACATTTGTATTATGTAATTTATAGCTCATGTTCAGGTTAAGGATCATGTTAGTGAACTCAATTTCTAGCTGATACTACTGAAGTTCAGGAATATTGAGTTACTTAATTAAAATATCAGTCATCCTCATAATTAAGGAATATTTTGCTAAATATTTCCTTTCCAATTGTTTTTTAAACTTTTATCCTGAATATCAAATACAACTTTTTAGGTGATTTTATTTTGCAATATTATATATATATATATATATATATATATATATATATATATAGTGAAACATAATAGTAAAACACCTGGGAATATTCTTCCCAATGTTTTTATGTAACCGCTGTTCTGAATTTTGTATTTAGCATGGCTTACTTCCTGTGCTTGCTTTTACTACATGTGCATATGTATATCTTACCACAAACTTAAAATTGCTTTGCTTTGTATTTCATAAAAGTGATATCATACTGTACACAATCTTCTAAAATTCCCTTTTTTTTCTGTTTAACATGCTTTATAGAGCATTAAACACAACAGCACATGTGGTTAGATACAACTGTTTTGAAGATGTTGAAAGAAAACAGGACTTGATACCCTAAGAAGGAAAGAGAAGATGGGGGTAAAACCAAAATCTTTCAGCCAAGGACTTTGGTGGAGTGATTATGAAGAGACTGGGAACTCGCAAGTTAAAACATAGTGTGCCTCAACAAGATATCAATGTTGTGGTCCATGTCTGTCTTTTAGAAAGCCATTAATTTCAAAGTACTATAGCCAGAGTCCCAGGAGGGTTCCAGTCACCATAACACCCTAAAGCCAGTCCTTCATTAGGCCCTGAGCTCTTCAGGCTAGCTCTGGGCAAAGATCCAACCACTCCTGCAATGCACCTGCATGATGTACAGCTGGAAGATCCCAGCCCTCCTGCTCCTGCTGCTCTTCACACTGGACCTGAGAGCTGAGGGCCCACCCCAACTCCCAGACAGGCAGAGGGTGTGGTCCTGGAAGTAAAATCCCCTTTTACTTCTAAGATTCAACCATGTTCTGTGTGTGGTTGTGATGGGTTCATTTTCACCACTGTATACTATTTCACTGAGTGAATATACAATAATTTAAAAATTCATTCTCATGTCTATGAATAATTGGATGTTTCCAGTTTTGTTCTGTAGCAAATAATCCTTCCATTAAAAAAAAAAATCTTGTGCACATCTCTTGGTGAACATGAGAGTTTCTCAGGTTTACATATGTAGAAGTGGATTTACTAGGTTATAGTATGTGCAAAGAATCATGTTCCAGGTGGTTGCACCAATGTACTTTCCCACAGCAGTATGTGAGAATTCAAAAGGCCTGGTATTCTCAGGCTGATTAGTTTTGGGCAATGTGGGTGTTCAGTTGTATCTCATGTGAATTTTATTTGCATTTTTCTGACTTCTGATAAGGTCGAGCATCTTTTCATAAAGTGTTTGTTTTATATGTTTTTCTATGTTTATGTTTTCTCTTTTTAGAAATGTCTATTCATAACTTTTGACCATTTTACTACTGAAATTTTGTTAATTTTTAGTAATCTAACATTTTTAGATATTCTTGATATTTTTCATAGGATCTCTTGAAATACATTCTCCAGATTTTAACTTGCTTTCACTCTCTTCATGATGTCTTTTAATAAAAAGAATTTCTTAATTTCAAAGCAATTCAATTTCTCAATCTTCCCTCTTTATTTTTTAGTGATTTCATATCTTATTTAAAAATCCCTCCATATCATCAACTTACAAAGATAAGTTTTTTTATTTTATAGATTTAACTTGTACAACATAATGTTTTGATACACTTACACATAGTGAAATGGTTACTACAGCCAATCGAATTAAAATACTTATCATGTCACATATTTACCTCTCCTTTTTAAAATTTCTTTCAAAGTAGTAGTATATGTACAGCATGGTCAATCTCCTTATGTAGATAAGGAAATGTCTCAGCACCACTTACTGAATAGTCATATCTTTCCTCAATGATCTGTAATGACATGTCTATCGTATATTGTTACCAAATATTTATGGGTCTGTTTATAATTTCTCTCTGTTCCATTGCTCTGTATTCCTTTCCCTGACTTGATACCAGACTCTCTTGATTATTCATTGCTTCAAAAATGTCTTGCTTTCTGGTAGAGAAAATATACATTTTATTATATTTTATTATAAATGTTTTGGCTAAATTTTGGGCCCTTCTCATCCATATATATTTTCCAATAATATGTCAAGTTTCTTAAAATCTTTTTTGTGTGTGTGAATGTTCATAGCAATTTTATTCATAATGGCTTCAAACTGGAAACAAACCGAGTCCAATCCACAGAAGAATTGTCTTAGTCTGCTCAGACTGCCATAACAAAATGCCATAGATTAGGGGACTTAAACCATAGACATTTATCTCTCACAGTTCTGGAGGCTGGCAAGTCCAAGATCAGGGTGTCAGCATCATCAGAGTTTTTTTTTAATTGGTTATGAATATTCATGAGATACAAAGCTGTTTGTCACCCCTCGTGCCCATGATGTGGGGGCCAGATTCATACTGGCTGTATACCCATTACCACAAATTGCAATTGTACCCCATGTCCCTGACCCAATTATCCCCTAATCTCCCCCCTCTCCCTCCTTCCCTGCTCACTCCACTTTGTAGCCCAAGGAATGTTCTCTCCCTCTGCAAGTCCAACGCACTACTGTGGTATTTCTTTCCTTCCTTCTTTCTCTTTTAGCTTCCCCTTATGAGTGAGTACATGCAGTATTTATCTCTCTATGCTTTGCTTATTTCACTCGACATAAGTTCCGCCAGGTTCATCCATGTTGTTGCAAATAGGAGTATTTCATGCTTTTTTATGGCAGTTTTCCATAGTGTATATATACTACAGTTTCTTTATCAAATCACTCATCAGTGGACATTTAGGTTGGTTCCATATCTTGGCTGTTGTGAACAGAGCTGCGATAAACATGGGAGTACAGGTATCCCTTCGACATGATGATTTCCAATCCTCTGGGCATATACCCAAAAGTGGGATTGCTGGATCATATGGAAGATTTACCTGTAGTTTGAAAAACCTCCAAACTGTTTTCCATAGTGGTTGTACTAATTTAGAGTCCCACCAACAATATAGGAGTGTCCTTTTTCTTTTTCTTTCTTTTTTTTTTTTTTGTCATTGTTGTTGTTGCTGGAATTGCATTGTACCTAAAGATCAATGTGCAGAAAATTGACATCTTGGTGGCATTGGATCTTTCTATCCATGAATTTGGTTTTATCTCTCCTTTGGTTTAGGTCTCTTTAATGTCCATCATAAAAGTTTGTCACTGTCTCCACATAAGCCTTAAGCTTCCATTTTTAGGTTTATTCCTAGATATATTTTTTCAGCTCTATGATAAACAATATGGTACTTCTATAAATTACTCTTTCTGTTTGTTAGAAAAGTAATTTACTGTGATCTAGTTGTATCCAGCTAGCATTTTAAACTCTCTTACTACTTTTAATAGGTTGTCTGCAGATTCCTTTCGGTTTTCCAAGTTGACAATAATATGATCTGTGAATAATGAGTTTTCTGTCTTTCTTCCAATATCCGTATATTTTATATCTACTTGTCTTACTGTGCTAGCTAGGACCTACATTAAAACACTAAATATAAGAGATGGTGTCAGATATTTTTGCCTTGTTCGTGATTTCAAAGGGAAAACTTACTTCTAACATTTAGCCATTAAGAATTATATTAGACATAAGTTACTGATAGGTTTTTGAAAAGATATTCTCTTCTATCCCAATTTTGATACGAATATTTATCATGATGAAATGTCAAACTTTATGGGATACTATCCAGCACTGATTGAGAGGATCGTATAGTTCATATAGTTTTCCTCTTTAATTTTTTAAATGGTGAATAAATCTAACAGTTTTATTATTATTATAAAGGGCATGTCCTCCCCCTCCCCCGGGATAAACTTGGCTTGCTCACTATAGGTTTTCTGTTTTTTATACATGACTGATCAGGCTTTCACCCATGTTCATCAATGATATTGGAATGTATTCTTTCTCATACTGTCCTTTTTTTTTTATTATACTCATATTACCATTTCTATTATATTACTGTCCTTGTGTTATATTTGTTTTCTATATCTTTTCTATAACCTGTTCTTCTCGCCTTTCTCATACCATCCTTTCCTATTACCTTTGGCATCAAGGTTATATAAACCTCATTAAATAACTTGGGGACTATTACCATTCTTTCTATTATCTGGAAATGTTTGTAAGAATTACTTCATCTTCATAGAAAATTTAGTAGAACTGGTGTACAAAACCATGAGTCCGTTGTTTTCTTTGTGAGAAAATTAACTAACCATTCAATTAGTTACTGATTATGAGACAATTTGAAGTTTATTTTTCCTTTAGTCAACTCTTTATTTCTCCTTCAGTAAATTTTGATATTATATGTCTGCAAGGAATTTGTTTATTTGTTAATGCTATCAAACGTTTTCTATAAATTTGCCTGGAGAAATCTAATACATTTTCAATTTTCACTCTATCTGTAGTTATGAGCTTTTTAATGCCCTAATGTTATTTGTAATTTCCTTTTATTTTTTTCAATCCATCTCATCAAACGTTTGTTCAAATCATCTTTTAAATAAATTACTTGTGCCTTTGCTGATTACTGCATTTTTTTTCACAGAAGCCCTCATTCTCTTGGAGTTTATTCTATTGTTTTGTTTTGTTTGATTTATTAATTTAGATATCAAAGTTCATTTCATTTGAGCCATCTTTTCAAATATTACCATATTGATTAACACTATATATTGCTCCCAAAATACTGCTTCCCCTGCATACAAGTGCTGCTATGTGATAACTTCATCAACATCCTGTTCTCCATGATATTGTATTTTTATTATTTCCAGTTCTCCATGGCACTGTATTTTTATTATTGTTCTTTGACCTATGAATTATTTGGAAGTATGATTTTTAATTCCAAGTTTTTGATATGTTAATTTATCTGGTTGCAATTTACTTCTAACCTAATAGCACTGAGGTAGACTGTGTGATACCACTGTAATGTGGGTTGCATGATATCAGTTTTTTGAAGTTTGAGAATTGTTTTATGAATTAATAATACATAAATGATCTTTTCGTTAAATGTTCTTTATGTGCTTGAACAGAACATATATTATCTAATAATGGATAAATGATTCCATGCATATCTTTTAATTTAAGCTTATTAATTATGTTGTTCAACTGTTTTATAATTTACTATCTTTCATCTGTTTGATCTTTGACAGGAAAGAGGAGTATTAAAGATCTTCACAATGATGTTGTGTTTATTAATTTACTCCTCTATGCATTTCTTGCAAATACATTGAGATGATTTTATAAGGTGCATATAGGTTTAGATTTATAATATCTTCCTTGAATATTTTAATTTTACACAATCATCTTTTCTATCTCTGCAGTTGCTTTTTATTTTAATGTAAATTTTCTGTTGATATTTAAATAGTTACGCAAGTTCTTTATATATTCTTTCATCCTTCCAAGTTATGGGTTAGATGGTTCTCTTGTCAGCTTATTCCTGGATATTTTTTCCAGCTTTATTAAGGTGTGATTGAAAAATTAAAAATGTATATATTTAGGGTATACAGCATGATATTTTGATATACACACACGTCGTGAAATGATTACGAAAATCCAGGTAATTAACATATCTATCACCTCACATAGTTACCTTGTGTGTGTCCGTGTGTGTGTGATGAGAATACTTGATCTACTTTATTAAAAACATTAAATATACTTTACATTTTTATTAACTATAATCACCATGGTGTACATTAGGTTTCCAGTAATTACTCATTTTTATTTCCAGATTTTTATTTTTAAATCTGTCTAATGAACCCTACTTTTATTTATTGTAACTATTGATACATTTGGGGTTTTTTTGTTTGTTTTGTTTTAATTTTTTAAATCTTCTGTGTTTATTTTATTATTTTGGTTGTAAAACTGTTAAAAATCAAATGACATCCCTCCATCTTGCCCTTATAATGTATAAACATCATGTAAAGTTACAGGCTGTTCAAACACTTGAAAATATGGTGCACAAAAGTACATTTTCTCTTTTGTTTTCTATTTTAGCACCTGTTTGATAGTGTTTTCTTTTTTTTTTTTAATTTTATTTTGTCGATATACATTGTGGCTGATTATTGTTCCCCATCACCAAAACCTCCCTCTCTCCTCCCTCCCCCCTCCCCCAACAATGTCCTTTCTGTTTGCTTGTCGTATCACTATTGATACATTTGAATTGTTTTTTCACCCTCTTACTTTGTGCATTTGTCACATTTTTTCTATGCTTCTTTTTTGAACTTCTTTTCCTGCCTTTTTTGAACTTGTGTTTTCTTAATCCATTTCTTTTTTCCTTTTACTATTTGGAAGTTGTATCCTCTACTTTTCTCTTTTTCTTTTTGGGGGGAGGGTGGTTAACACTGAGGTATTACCATGCATAAGTTTAATTAGTAATGCAACTTTTCACCTGAACGATACAAGAACCATAAATCATTTTAACTATACTGAAACTACTCCCAACCTACAGGCTAATTTTGCCCACCATTTCATTGTTTTCTATTTTTAATCTGAAAATTTAGACATTATTATTGCTATTTTTTATATAATTTTTATTAGTAACTTATCTGCCATTCATTTGTGCATTGAATGTTTAGAATAATGTTTAGAATCATTTTCCTTCTTTCTGAAATATTTGCTATAGATGTTCCTTTAAGAAAGGTCTGTTGGCAGTCAGCTCCCTGCTTTAGTTCTCATGAAAAAATATTGATGGAAAACATTTTTCAGGGTTCATAATTCTAAGCTGAAGTTGATTTTTCTCTTAGCACATTGAAGATATTATTTCACAGTCTGAATGACTGTTATTGCTCTTGAGAAGTCTAGTGTCTGAGTAATAGTTCCTTTGCAGGTAATATTTTTGCCTCTCTAGCTGCTAGTCAAAGACATGATCTCTTTAATTAACAAATTAATGCATTGTAAAATGATAGAGATTTATCAAACAAATACTAATGACACTTAAGAAGGATTTACTACTGAGGGCTGATTGTACCTGCAGGAGGAGCATTAAATGGTGTGATTTTAGGGTCATTAAGACTGTTTTTTGTCCTCCCCAGATGCCTTCCTATCTATTTTACTATGCCTAAAATTCTATTCTTAGATTTAAGCTGTGTTTTCCATGAAATTTTATATTTCTAGTCCCTATTTTCATTCAGATACCTTAAATGTCATTCTTCAGAGAGGCCTTTTTTAGTGACTCCTCCTAGACTAATTATTCACTAACCATTCATGCTAATTTAATTGGTCATTTATCACCATATCATCCTAATTTAATGCTCTGCACAGGAATTATCACTATCTGGTATCTTTTATGTTTGTTTGCTGTCTGTCTTTTCATGCTGAAACATAAATCCCACGAGGGAAAAGACTTTTTTATTCACCATTGTAGCCGCACAATTTAGAAAAGTACCTGGTACACTCTAAGTTTTCAATACATTTGTTAAATTATTGAATAGAAATATTAAATGTATATAATCTTGGAAGATACAAGACTCGGAATATTTACCTACTACAGTTAGAACCTGTTAATCATTTGTTTCCCAAGACGAATGAATCTTTTAATTATGGTCTAAGATATGTTTTCACAACCAGAAGGTGAAAAAGATAGAAAGGTCCTCAGAATATGAGGGAGACATAAGTTAGACCACTGAACAACTGGAAGATCATAGAAAGTGGGAAACACTAAAGATGAACTTACTAAAATTCTCTCATGATTCTCTATTTTTTGGCAGAGGAGGTTATGCTGATTAAAGTCTAAGCAGAAATTCATGCTTTTCGATCTTGTGTTAATTTCATGTAAAATTCTTCCTCCTACTTTCTTGCATTATGTATTATTACAGTTCCCTAGCTCTTTAAATACTTGATCACCAAACTAGGTCCTTACTACCCAGGGGTGAGCAGGAGGTGTGTGAAGAGTGGCAGGTGAACCAGTGTTAGAAGCCATTGCTCTAGCTTGGGGGTGGCAAATATGTATGAGCACTGACACACGTGGAAGACATAAATAACCAATCACACACTCATGTTGAGCAGTCTTTCTCAACGTGATGATGCAGCACAGGAACTAAACCCTACTTGCAATCTTTACTCTAGATGAATAGGAAAATAAAAAAATACTCGGGTATAACCAGACTAAACTTTGTATCTTAACCTCTGGCATGTTAGCAATGTCCGTAAGGACAACATTTAGATTGATCTTAGTTATATTTGCATAGAGACTCTGATTTCTCATGGAGGGTGGGGGTTGGAACAAGATGTGTTAAGGCAGTTAACCACAAGCTCAAAATTGGCATCAAGAAGTTAGGTTGAGGGCTATCCATTTTCCCTATCAAACACTGTGCCAGATACCCTGAGAGTAAAGGGAATCAGTGTTTACAAACTTGCTCTGAGAACACAGACTGAGGTTGTAAAAGAAGGACAAATATGAATAAACTACAATATATATCAATCAAGGCACAGGGTCCTGGACATATAAAGATATATATTTTTAGAGTGACTTAGAGATAACTGGAAGAAATTTATGTGTAAACTGTCTTGCTCTGAACCTAGAAATACAGTATAACCCTAGCTAAGGAAGGTATTTATCTCTATTTCAGTGCATCTACTCCTGTAGCATTATAAAAGATGTTGCTGAAGTGACCAGCAAGATATGAAGCCAAATTAGGAGTGGGAAAGAATATTATTACAGCAAATCACAATCTATCTGACGAGTGTCAGAGTCAGCTGACAAGATGAACACAAAATGTAGGGAAAAGGGGGGGAGCTGTAGCCCTCGAAGTTCTCTTGAGAAGCTCCCCAGGGACTCATTAAACTAGCAGAGAGGGATTTGGAAGAGAACTGGGGTTCCATAGATTCTGCTGCTTCCTTATGGTTATTGTGACCCTTAATAACTTTTCTCTTCAGGCTGGGAGGCCTTGGCAAACATCTGTCACATTTGTCTTTTAAGAGTCTACCCTGTTTAATAATACATAACTGTCCAAACAGCTGGAGTTTCTTCCTCTCAATAAAAACCACAGTTGTTTTTCTTGCCTCCCCTCCCTTTACTAATCATCTCATTATCGATGAGAAGGGTCACCAGTGGATTGGAAAAAGCATCATCCGTCTTGCAGCTGTGTGCATGATCTCTGCTCTTCGTGATAGTTGACCAAGAAGAATATTGCCCAAAAAGGCAGGCCAACAGAACATAGAACTTATTCCACTGAAATCTGAAATATTCAACTTACAGTTCTAGGAGAGGCAATTCTTTGTTAATGGGATTAACCTACAGGTAAATTTAAAGCAATGTCGATCCAGATATGAGCAGAATTTAGCAGATATTAAAATAATAAACCATTGTGTCTAAATGGACTTCCTGTGGTAGTAAAGTGACACACTTATGAAATTGCAAATTATGGAACAATATTTAAATATTTATAAATTGCTTCCTGCCATAGTCTTCCTCCCATCCTTTCTGAACCATCATTGGACATAGCACCTGAATTTCCATTTTCCCTGACAGCAAGCTAGTTACAGATCTCAGAAAGTGTAAACAGGAAAGGTCCCTGGAATGTATTTACCTATCACAACTAAGTAGTCCATTTCACTACATTTACCCTTCACCTCCACAATAGCCTAAGAATACTGCCGATCACTATCTCTCTGATATCCTTTTGCTCCCATTCATTTCTGTCATCCTAATACTATACTGAGATTCACCAGGGCAACAAAGTGCCTACACAACATACTGAATTCCCTTGCCTCAGATTATCAAATGTGAATGTGCTATATATTCACTGGGTCCAATGGTCTCTAGACATGCAAAACCTAGTTAATAACACTGTCAGATAACATCTGTGAGATTTTCTGACATCTTTGTGAAAATGTGATGCACAAAAGGCCGAGACATATAGGGAAAGCAAAGTACAGGATATTATCTGTTAAATATTTTATATAATGTGAATAAAGTACTAATTTTTGCTAGATAGCCATGATCTGCCAATGGAATTTAGGGTTTAAAATTAGTAGGTATTATAGAGGAATACTGATAATGTTAGTGACTTAAAATTCATCTATAAAAAAGATATTATGCTTAGTAATATTTTCGCTTGTTCAGTAATAGTCATCTTGAAAGAGATCATTTTTCTTCTCCTGAGCTGACCTGCAAATGTTTGGTTTGGTAGGCCGCTGAAGCCACAAAGTGCACTCCTCTTAGTGGGTTTCTGTTAATGGAGATTGAGACTTTGAGCAAGAGAATGATAAAATTCAACCTTAGTGAGCAAATCAGAAAATACAAAGCATTGATATTGTGCAGAGCAGTACCAAAGCTTTGTTATCTTTGACCATGAAAGACCATGATTAAGTAAACCTCAACCACCACGAAGCACACTACTTGAATAGTTCTCTCATGTTCAGTCCACTCATCGTTACCAGCAAATTCCTCTTTAAACAGCCCCAAACTCTAACTTTGTGTTTTGAGACCAGTTGGATCTTAATAGCATTTTTATATCTCCAGATGAGAAGGAACATAAATTCTACTTTTAAATCCTCAGCTTTCTAAATAAGAGTAAAAGTACCTTAAGTAGTTATTTTACTCAACTCAAATCTACCATTTCATTAAACAGAAACCTATCTATTAAGACCAGAATTAGATCTGCGAGAACTACAAAGCAAAACAAGCTATCCTTAGAACATGTACAAAAATACCTCAAATAACAGAATCAGCTCTGGTCAACCAGAAATGACAGGATGCCTTTAAATGATAGCAAAAATTGAGTCTGCTTAAATCATAACAAACAAAACGCATAGGAATTTTTTTTCTAGATGCCCCATAGATAGCTGACAGCAAAATGAAATGATAAAATTGAAAATTAAATTCCCAGGCCATAGAGACTCTCTTCCTTCCTTTTTTCACTTCCCTCCACGCCCTCACCCCTTCCCCCCACCACACACGTGTGCACTGCCATGGACACAAGAACACACACTCCTGACTGGATGGACCTCAAGAACTTTGCAGGGAGGGATCATTCCTCTATGTGTGTCAGACGAATGATAACCATCAACCCCAGAAGCCATCTATAGGGTATGCAATCCATAAAATACCTTCTGAACAGATAAAAGAGTGACAAGACAAATGAGAGAGAGAGAGAAATGGGAAAGAAAAAGCAGAAAAGGAAGCAGACGAAGAGAAGGAAGAAGAAAAAGAAGTATTTCCTCGAAAAATTAATTTAAATCCCTTTCTCTTACATTGGAGCCGTATAAAAACCTCTCCTGTCTTTACCTTTCCAACCTTGACCCTGCACTTAGAAGTACAAGGAAATAAAAAACAGAAAAAGAATTTTTTCAATGCCTTTTCCCAGTTGTCTTGTTTTAATCAATGTCTGATAAACTTATACCAACTTCTCAAAATATTCTTCCCTTAGATTACATAAATAGTAGAAAACTTGATTTGGTTCAAGTATCTAACTTTCATTTTTCACTAGAATACACACAAGTGTATCTCTCTTTCTCTTTCCTGAACTCTAGTGATTAGCATATCTCCCCAGAGCAGCTGCCAAAATTCAGTGTTTGATTATCTCTTACATTTATAGATTTCGGTCATTTTAGGTCCTGAGTATTTCTCTCACTATTCCATAAACTTAAGGAGATGTTTCATACTTGAACCAGATTTTTGAATGGTCTAGCCCAGGAGAGTTTTTCTAGATATGTATCCTGCCATATTAGCAGAAACAGCAGTACCTAAATTTTTCACACTGTTTTTTACCCCTAACTTAACTAATCTGTGAAGTAACGATCACCTATCCAGTTAACATATTTTTATTAAGTGCCTACTACACACCAGACACTGTTTCTTGCTCTGGAGATACAGCAGTGAGCAAGAGAGACAATACCCATAACCTCAGGAAACTTGTTTGCTTATGATGGGAGACATAACTAACACATAAACTAATAAGCGCATGCATTCGTCTGTTCGGGCTGCCATAACAAAATGCCATTGACTGAGTGGCTTAAACAATAGAAATTTATTTTCTCCCAGTTCCGGAGGCTAGAAGTCCAAGATCAGGGTGCCAGCATGGTCAGGTTCTGGTGAAGGCTTTCTTCTTGGCTTGCAGATGGCCCTCTTCTTGCTATGTGCTCACATGGTAGAGAGAAAGAGACATCTCTCTGTTCCCTTTCTTATAAGGCCACAATCTTGTCAGATAAGAGCCTTACCCTGATGACCTCATTTGACCTTAATTACCTTCGAAAGACATCTCTGGGAAGACTAGAGAGAGTTGAGAAAATGACAAGATCTCATCTAAATATTAGGTAGGATCTCTCTGGCTGCTGGTTGAAGGTATCTCTAGGGAGATTAGAGAGGAGACAGAGATGCAGTACTCTGTAGATACAGTCACATCGGGGGTTAGAGTTTTAACATATGAATTTTTGGAGGGACACGAGTCAGTCCTGAACAGCAAATTTCAAGACTAATGAGTGCTCCGAAGAGAATAAAGTCAAATGATAGAACAGAATGTCTGGGAGTTGCTTTAGCTAAGTGGTCAGGATGACCTCCCTGAGGAGGTGACATCTGAGATCCAAGGGAAGAGATAGAAAAAGTAGCCAGTAAAGACCAGAGAGGAACATTCCAGGACGTAGAAATTGCAATACAAATGCTCTGGGACAAAAATTACTGGTGTGTACAACAGACAGAGAAAAAGTAAACACGCCTGAGAAGCAGTGAGGCCATGAGTAGATCCAAGATAGGTAAGCAGAGGCCCATGATGTGGGCATTTGGTGAAAAGTTTGGATTTGATTCTCGCCAGGGGAAGCCATTAGAGAGAGTCACGAAAATGACAAGATCTCATTTAAGTATTAGATGGGTTCTAATATTCTGACTGCTAGTAAAAGACATCTCTAGGAAGATTAGAGAGAAGACAGAGACACAGGAGACTTACGGGCATGTGCAGGTGAGAACTGACGCTTGGACAGGACAATAGCAGTAGAAATGGTGGGCGGTGGCTTGGTTTGGGATGCACTGAGGAGGAGAGGATGGCAGGATTTTGATTGACAGTATGTGGGTTTTGAGAAAGAGATCGAAATCAAGGACGATGCTTCGGTTTGGGACCTAAACATCTAAGTAGCTGGCAGTGCCATTTTCTAAGAAGGGTAATTCTGATAGGAGTATGTTTCAGGGCAGAAAAATCAAGTATTTAGTTCTTAACATGTTAAGTTTTAGATAACTTTGAGAAATGCAAGCAGAAATGTTGATTAAAACACTTAACTTATGAATCACAAGTTCAAGGGAAGAGATGGTTGGAGATAAAAATTGAAGAGTGTGGATAGCTGAGCTGTCTGGGAAGCAGACACAGGTTTAACGAGCACAAGGCTGTCACAGAGTGCTGTCAGAGCAGCGCCTGCGACAGGGCAGAGGAAGAGGGACTGAGCAGGAGGAGACTTTGACCTGTAATTCAAAAGAGGAATTCTGCAGATGGCATGAGCCTCTAGAAATCTTCTGAGCTGGGGAGAGGGCAGACCTCCAGAGCCCATCACCTGAGTTAGTCATTAACTGCCAGACGCCCCATAAAAGGGGTATGACCTTGGGTGAGGTGGCTGTCTTCTGGTGAGGCAATCCCCGAAGGTGGCTGACAACCCACAGCTATTTTGGTGGCATCCCTGCCAGCAGCTGGCATAATAACCCCTTCATTCCCGAAGAGGGATCTGAGCAGCACATCACAACTTTCCACTACCACCCATGCACCCCCAAGTTATCAGCTCTCAATGATATTTAGGGAGGAGAACCTGGATAGAATTATCTTAAGAAAATATGCATAGAAAAGCAAAGAAAGCTGAAGACAAAAGTCACAGATAATATCCTACCACTATGTGACATGCAGGAACAACGGCTCTAGTTCAGGCCTGCATTCTATAATTAAATAAAATAAGAGAAGGAAAGCACTGGCTCCTGAGAGGTCCTTGAATTTTCTAAATTCATGGCAAATAAACAAAAGTCCTTGTATCATCTGCTGGCTTCCCTGAGCAGAGACAGTGTAAAAGAAAGAAGAAAAAAAAGAAAGCTTGATCTTCTTGGCAGGTGTAATTTGAAGAAATTAACATATCAAAGGTTGGCCTATTTGTATATTTTTTTTCTGTAATAGAAATGGGCATCATGTCTAAAGAAACTATAGGAGGAAATAATGCTCTGATGAAAGCAATGTGTTGGTCTCCCACAACGCTCAGTTCTACATCATCACAGCCCCTCTGCCTTCCTTTACACCTAACAGGAAAGACTTTGTCTACAACCACACTGACCACCATCTCAGACCATGCAGCTATTCCTACAGAGGTCCCTGAGTTTCATTTCTTTTTTTCCATTTCAGTCATCTCCTTTGCACACCTACATTCCATTTTTATCCCTCTCTTGATTTATTCACCTTCGTGTTTGACAACATCCGGACTTACCCCAATAATGTGTCATCAATCACAAAATAAAACAAACCCAGCATTATGTGGAACCCTTAATGCCATCGCTCCCCCTTTGGAGGTCAGATAGTTAATTATAGGCCTCGTGGAGGGTTTGAAACCGCAACCACAGGGGATGGTTCTCCTGCACATCCCGTGTCCACAATTAATGGAGTGCTGCAGTGGTTAAAGCGGTGGCTTTGGTACTCGGTAATAAACACAGGAGGGCGATTGTCTATTGGGGGTTTCAGCATAATTCCACAAGTTTTAAAAGGAGTACTTCAAAAAAACCAATGTCAAAAACAGACCACGAAGAGGATTCCATCCATGCTTGTGGATTTCTACAGTAGCGTACATGAGATGGTAGATACTTCAAAAATGAAATTTAATAGGCACAATTAAAATAGGATTCTAAAATAATGATAGGATTTAGGTCAGATTACTAAAGTAAATTTTAAAATGATGTCATACTCATTTACATTCTCTTTAAATAATAAACAGCACTCCTAGATTTTAAGAACCAGCTAAATTTTTTTAAAATGTTTTCATTGCTAATTTTCCTCATTATTTCCTGTCATACAAGTTTCTTTCCTGACTTTCTAATTTATGATAATGCTTTGCCGTGGAATTGGGAGTTTTGTTTGAAACCCAGATTTCGACCTTGGCTCCTATCCCTTCCTGTCACAGTCCTGCTCTTTCACTTGTACCTGTGGTAGCTGGGCTTCAAAGATGGCCTCATACAGCCCCACCCTTCCATCCATGTCATGCCACTCTCCCTTTGAATCTGGACTGAGCTCCTGGTTGCTTTGACTAAGAGAAGGCAGAGGGAGTGACATTTCAGGCACAGGCATTAAGAACGCCTAACAATTTCTCCCTCTAGTATGAGCTTTTGGGGATTTCCAGCAGTCATTTCAACAGTCCGGCTACCCTGCTGGAGAGTTCACAAAGAGAGGGTATGGAGAGGGAAAGCACTGAAAAGAACTTGGGCCCATGGAGAGAGGCTCAGCTGCCCAGTATGGAGGTAGAGTCTCCAGATGGCACCAACCTCCATCTGACTGCAAACTCATAAGAATCTCCAAGCAAGATTAGCAGAACTTCCCAGCTGAGCCCAGTCAATACACAGGACTGTGAGAGATGACACATGGATTTTAAGGTTTTGTTATACCCATTGTGACCAGGAGCATGGATTAAGAGACATTTTCTTACACTGTTCATGGAAGGATAAATCTGTGCAGCTTTCATGGATGGCAATTTGACACTTTCTCTTGGAATATTTAAATAAATATAACTTTGAGACATACAAAATGCTAGGAGTTTACCCTCAAGATGCATTCTCAAAAGATCTACAAGGTATTTGTTTAGCCAATATATATTGAGGCTATCATGTGCTAGCTAGGCACTGTTCCAGGTCCTGTGACACAGCAATTTATTTAAAAAGGAGGTGGGGGCTGCTTCAGGGAGAATACATCCAAGAGAGGAGAAGAGAACTACAAATAAACAAAAGCAATATTGAAAAATATTAACCAAAAAAAATCAACCAAATAAGGATGAATGCTCTTCTGTAAGCAGAGATGTGAACTCTGCTTTCAGAGAGATGAACAGGGTGGTCACTTCAGATGGATGGGCTTTGAAGTCAGGAGAAGGAGATTTTATTTCTATTATAAGTAACGTGTGAATCCACTGGAGGTAAATTAGTGATATGATTTGATCTGTTCTTTTAAAAGATGTCTCTAGCTGTTGCATAAGGAATGGACTAAGGGAGAGAGAAGTGTAAGCAGGAATATTGGTCAGAAGGCTAGATCAGGATTCCGGATGAGAAATGATGGTGTCTTGGACTGAGGTGATGGTGTAGGAGACAGAGGGACAACTGCATGAATGTAGAAGTTACTCTGAAAGTAACTAAGCTTTACACCATGGCAATATGGTCTGAAATATTATAGTAGACATGAGAATAGAAAATTGGAGATGTGTAGGCTGGCTAGTTAGCTCACTTGGTTAGAGTGTGGGGCTGATAGCACCAAAGTCAAGAGTTCAGATCTCTGTACAGTTCAGGATCCAAAAAAAAAAAAAAAGAAGAAGAAGAAGAAAGAAAGAAAATTACAGATAAAAATAAAATTATAGATGTGGTTAAAATAAAACGAAGAAGTAAATACAAAATGACACTAAAATGTGGAGAAAATGATGAGCATGAGAGAGTAGCTAGAAAGATCAAAGACAAGCAAATAGCAAGAAGGGAGGCTATGGCTGGAAGTGGCGTATATGGAAGGGGATGGTAGCAGCATTCTGGGGAAAGGACACTGATTGTCATAATTAGGAGGCCATTGGTGACCTTCAGGAAAAGCCTCAATAGATTTGTGAGGAAATGGTTAAAATTTGCAAAGGGCTAAGGAGCAATCTGGAAGTGAATATAAGGTGTGAGTACAAAGAGTATATCAGTATATTTAATACATAGAAAGAATGGGTCATTAGCTGGAGAGCCAGGCATAAGAGGCAAGTTTTGTTGTTATCGATGTTGGTGCTGTTTGCTGT
Organism: Cynocephalus volans; assembly: GCF_027409185.1. Classification (NCBI taxonomy): domain Eukaryota; kingdom Metazoa; phylum Chordata; class Mammalia; order Dermoptera; family Cynocephalidae; genus Cynocephalus; species Cynocephalus volans. The sequence goes on along the minus strand of NC_084474.1, from coordinate 31,069,575 downwards.
TGTTATTTTTGCAAGGATGTTACTTTTGTGTTTAAGAATGTAGGAGGGTCACATATTAGCAAACTAGAGAGAAGTCAAGAGATGCAGAGACTAAAAATCTGGCAATGTCCTGGAGGAGATGGTGAGTACTGAGTGTGAAAGCACAGTAGGAAGAGTAAACCACAAAAGCAGAAAAGATTGCTGAATGTTAAAAAAGAAAAGAAAGGAAATATTCATAATAGAAGAAAAGTAATTCAAAAAAGACCAGGAAAGACACTGAAAATAAAAGGAGTGAGAGTGAATTTGACTGTTGAGGAGTGGGGGGGGAAACAGGAAATATTGGGAAGATTCACTATGATTCTGGTAACAGGGAATCTACCAGAGTCCTTCGTGAAGCCTCAGGTTGGCCCTGCACCACTTACAGATGCAAAATCTCGAAGGCAATTGGAGTGGAAGGAAAGAAACGAGAGTCAATGAGATATAGGATTGGAAGGACGAACTGAAAGAACAGAAAATTCCAAATAAATAAACTTCCTCGATATTGTTTTATTCCTTACATTTGAATCAGTATTTGGAATCAGACACTTGCCACACTGAGTATAAAACTACTGAATCTTCAAATGGTTTGCCTTAGGCTGCCACCCTTGTTCTGGAGGATTGCTTTTTGGGGTTTTTGTGTGTGTGTGTGTGTGTGTGTGTGTGTGGTTTTTTGTGTTTCCCATCACCAACGTATCTAACCAGTTTTTCATGGTGGAATATATGAAAGGAAATAATTTTGGTCTTGAGTGTTAGCGAGCTCCCTGAGGTGGTCAGTGCTTGGTTTAATCACTGTCATGTTACCTCATGAGTGCACTCTGCTTTGGGTCCCAGCTCCTGGAGATGCAAGTGTAGTGAGTGAATCCACACTTGGAAAAACACACTCTGCAATGCTAACACTCAGAGGCAAATGTTACTCATGTTCTTTTCATGTTCTTCCCAGTTTCCCAAAGAACAGTAAATAATTGTAATTTACTTGATTAGATGAGATCTAGATCATTGGATTACTCTTACTAGCCCTGAGATTCTGCAAATTTGGTAAAACTGAAATGATTTACTTGAGAATTAGTAATGTTGTAAATGGTAGTGTGGAATTTACTGTTGAACAAAGACTTTTTATTTTTCTTTTTTTGTTTGTTTGGGAAAAGTTTAGTTCATTTTATTCAAAATATTTTAACATTTACTTGTACATATTTGTGAGGTGCAATGTGTCGTTTCAATACATGCACATACTGCATGATGATTTGCTTAAGGTAGATAGCACAGTTGTGTACCCATTAGTCCACCAATTTTCCTCTTCCCCATTCCCTGGCCTCTAGTAACCATTATTCTACTCCCTACTTCTGTGACAACCACTTTGTTTGGTTTTTTAGATTCCACATCTGAGTGAGACCATTTTTCTATCCATTTATCCGTTGATGGACATTTAGGTTGATTGCATCTCTTGTCTATTGTGAATAGCGCTGCAATGAACATGGGAGTTCAGGTGTCTTTTTGATATATTGATTTCATTCCCTTTGGGGTATATACCCAGTAGTGGGATAGCTGAGTCATAGGTTAGATCTGTTTTTAATTCTCTGAAGAACCTCCATACTGTTTTCCACAGTGGCCGTACCAATTTACACTCCCACCAGCAACAAAGGAGAACTTTTGTCTCCACATCCTCACCAGCATGTGTTATTTTTTATCCCATTGGTAATAACCATTCTAACTGGAGTGAGATGTCACTGTGGTTTTGATTTCCATTTCCTTGACAATTAGTGATTTTGAGCATCTTTTCATGTGCCCATATATCACATTTGTTTGACATTTGTATGTCTTCTTTGGAGAAATGTCTGCTCAGGTTTTGCCCATTTTTAATTAGGTTGTTTTTTTGCTGTTGACTTGAGTTCCTTATATATTCTGGACATTAGCCCCTTATCTGATGCATAGTTTGCAAATACCTTCTCCCACTTTGTAGGTTGTCTCTTCACTTTGTTGGCAGTGTCCTTTGATGTGCAGAAGCTTTTTAGTTTGGTGTAGTCCCATTTGTGAATTTTTGTTTTAGTTGCCTGTGCCTTTGCAGTCTTGCTCAAAAAAGCACTGCCCACTTGCATTCCACGTAGCATTTCCCCTATTTTTTTCTTCTAGTAGTTTCATAGTTTCAGGCCTTAAATTTAGGTTTTTGATCGCTTTTGAGTTGATTTCTGTGTATGGTAAGAGATAGGGTCTAGTTTCAATCTTCTACGTGTGGATATCCAGTTTTCCCAGCACCATTTGTTTAAGACAAGAAAAATTTAAACCTACAAGTGGGTTCTCTTTTCTCTTAGTTTCTAAACTATCTCAGGCAGATCCATACTTTCAACCTCACTCAGTGATTATTTCCTAACAGCAACTATAAATTCTCATTCTTTCTATTTTACTTTTAATAATATCAGTAGGTTTACAAGTTTGGATAGGTAAAACCACAGCAAACAATTCAAAACACCGTGTTCTTAAACAAGCCACAGAACTTCTTTTAATCCCTCTGGTATGTACATCAAAGAATCCAAGTCAGAGAATTATTATGCCAGTGTAAACCTTGTAAACTTTGTAATTACTCTGACTGTGGTATGATGTTCATTTTTCTTTTTCTAGGAAAAATAAGTTGGTGTCATTTACCTCTTCTGTTTACCTCTATATCCTCTAAGAATCTATCCATTATATTGGTTCTTCTACATTATCAGTTGTCATTGTGGATAAAAAATGCTAAAGAACTTCTGGATTTTATGGTCAAAAAATATAGACTATCTTATTTTATGGTTTCTTATTAATTCAAGGTTAAAATAGAAAGCAATTTCATGTTACGTTATAATCTTGGTTATCATATTGGAGACTAGCATAATAAAAGTGTATGATACTATCATGCATCCCAAAAGAAGTAGCCATTTTTCAAAATACTATATAATATATAAAATCATAGATTTATACCTGACACATACAAAAAATAAAAGTTATTTCTAGAAGAAAAATGTGTTTTTAGGGCCTTTACCTTATTTTTACACCCTCTACTCAAGAATTGAAAGTGCCCACACTGAGCTTCTTTTATCATAAAGGAAGACTACTGCAATAAGCTCACTCTTACTAAGCAGTTAAGGTGTTTCTCGTCTTATAAGTATTTGTTTAAAAAAAAAAAACCAAAGAGAAAAATTCTTAATCTAAATAACAATTATCCTTTGACAAAGAATATAGTTTGGCCTCTAAGGCCCTCAAACTATAGCTTGCAGAATACTACTTCTTATATAGAAGGCTGACTCTGTTGAGGGTCCAGTGTTTTCTTGCAGAGGGTGAGATTTTAAAATGTTCTTAGAATATATAAACGGGCAAATATTCAATGGATATATTTACAGAAGTGAAATAATGCCTGTGGTTGGCATTATAATGGGAGAGAAAATGATTGCTCGTATCAACTACTGAGTCTCCGACAAAGTCTCTAATATTACGATTTAGATTCCAAGAGCCAAAAATAAATGCCGATGTTAGTGACTGCTGTCAGGGAATTTCAGTTTCAAAACTGTGATACTCTCTAATAATGCTTGATTTGCTATGAGGAAACAGCCTGCTTTTTTTAAAAATGAATTGAAGTAACTATGCCTAAAGGTGAAATAAAATTTTTAATCTATACATTTTAGCATTTATAACCATTAAGTGCTATGATGGATAAACCTTTATTTTTGTTACTGATAATATTTGCCAGTTTTTTTTTTTCTTACAATTAGTCTCAATTTTAGGTATGTTGTTTTTTGACAATTAACAATTAGATATAGTGCGTTTGCATCTGTTTTTGAATAATAATAGTTCCCATACAACATAAGAATGTTTGTGATTCTATTTTTCTTTCAAGGGGGCACAAAAATATACCTAGCTCTGTTTCTCAGTTGCAAGCTCAAATTTTGTCACTTGAATCAGAGTTCCCATTGTATTTTTAGTACAGATTAAAGCCACTGCGTGAGTGATAGAACTTTAAAATCTGGACTGAACTTGGTACAAGATGTGCATAAATCCTTATTCCTTGTAAAATTCTACATAAATGTATTTACTTAATGGGGCAGAAAGGATGGTAAAGAAACTTCAGAATGTCACCCTTTACAAATGTGCAATGAATCACTTGTACGGCCATGTCCAGTGGCCCTGGCTGTCTTTTTATTAGACTGCCCTTTAATGTCAGGATGGACCTAAGCTAGTATCCCTTCCAAGTTTTTCCTCATTACCAGGTATTCAAGGTAGCCCAGCTAGTAACTGGCAAGGCCAAGGCTAGAAGTCACGTCTGCCTCTCCATGTAGCTTGATGTTCCTTCTAGTGCTAGTTATTTTCTCCCTTTTATGAGTTTTCTCAGCAACAGTTGCTGACAGAGCAGATTTTTATCTAAATCTTACATCAGAATTATACATTATTTAAAATTATTGTTCATTTTCTCTCCTTCCTTCTTCAGGCCAAATAAAGCCTATTCCAATTGTTGTTAGATTTTCATTGGATATCCTCCAAGCCTGATTTTTTTTTTTAATGTAAAGCCTGTTATAAGATTAGCATGTATCACATCAAAGATTACTTTTTCAAGGACTATTTCAGGGATTGTAGGAAAATAAAGCAAACGACTATATTTAAAACAGTGCAATAAACTATCTCCAAAGTTACGTCTCCTAAATGGTCATGTAATTGATGATGTTGTTGTTTTCTTAAAATCCAGACAGATGCAATGAAATTGTGAGCTTTGAACACCATCCACATCCAATTTTGGCATGCTAAATTAAAAATCTAAAGCATTTCAATTCTTGAAAAGAGAAATGAGTAATATTTTATTTTCCAAAGAACATATTGGCAAAAATATTTTGCTGGAAATTTTCTTCATGCTGGTGAATACTGGACTTTGTAGTTAGTGCATTAAAACCTGAACCACCAATCCTGATGTGTGTCTGCACACCTGCCTCTGGTGCAGGCAACTGGGCTCTCTGGACCCGGTTGTGATTGTACCAGCTAGTTTCACCACAGGTTTGAGTGGTCAGCAACCTAGTTCAAAAAAAAAAAAAAAATGAGCTGGGCCCATCGGAGTTCTTCTTTCAGGAATTTGAAACCATAGAGTCCAAGTCAGACTGCTGTGGCGCTGAACAGAAAGATTATAAAATGAACTCAGGCCAGAGCCACTATGGGTCATTTGAAGCTGAATTTATGACAACGGTAATCAGCAAACTCAGGAAAAATTGTTCTAATGAGCAGAGAGGAGCCATGAGTAAAACTTCATGGGAAGGATCAGTCATTAGCCATTTCTAGTGGCTTCCTAATTCCATTTTCCACAGTGCTCTGCTGTGCAGATGCTCATGTATGCAACCAAGCTCAGGTGCATGGATTTCTTCAAGTCTCCATATCTTGGTAGCATACCTATTTCTTGAACTATTCTAAGTATGTCCCTGCTCCTTGTAACCAAAAGAACAACTGAAATAAAACAAAAGTGTTGCCACCCTTATATTAAAATAAAAGAAAATATGGGTAACTTTAGACTATCCTGATTACATTAATACAATATTTACCTTAGCTCAAAATTGAGAGATTAGAACAACTGGGTTACCCTACAAGTATTATAAAGAGGAAGTTTACACATGGGAAACACCTCCCATCAGAAAAAGCACATAGGAAACGTGGCCTTTGAGTCAAAACACGGTAGAAACTACAAAAGTTTTGTTTCAAACTATACATGTTATTTTTATATTCAAGGAAACAAAACACAAGAAATTTTCACTTGTTTTTCAAACTTGTGGGTCTCAATAGCTATGTAATCCATCTGTTTCTGATTTACTTACACTTAACTCATCGAAATACTGTTTTGTAAAAATCACTTGTTGTCCAAGAAGCCTTTGAGTCTTCTTTATGAGCATATTTAGCCTTTCTTAGAAACAGATCCACTGGCCAAGAGCAAGTGAGCTCGTACAACAAAACATTCAAATTTGGATGGAAACACAAGATAAAACATCGGGTTAGTTTCTTCGGGGAAAAAGGCAGTGCACATAAGTTTTAGACACTAGTCTTGATAAAATTGTGTTAGATGAATCTCTTTTTTGTTTTCTCAGTCTCTCGGGAGAGAAGCTTATTTGGGTAAATATGAAAGAATTTGTTAAATTGTTTTAAATAAAGTTTCCTTCATCAGAATTGTAGAAGATGAGTAGACTCTCCACTTACAATAATGTGCATATTTTGTCCAGTGGCCTTCTTGGCAAAAACAGACATGCCAATAAAATAATGTGTTTACAGAGATTTTGCCTGCTTTAATCACATTAAGCACTTAAAGAAATTGGTCATTAAATATCTTAGTCCACACATTTATTCAACACATATTTATTTATTGAGTGCCTACTATGTGTCAGGCATTACTCTATGAAAGGAAACAGCAGCCAAAACAGAAAAAAAAAGTCCCTGTCCTCATGGAATTTGCATTCTCAGTGAAGACAGGCAATAAGCATAATAAATAAGTAAATTCTACAACAGCTTAAAAGGCACTAAATGTTAAGGAAAAAAATCAGAGCAGAGTAAGAGAAATTGGGAGTGCTGGCAGATGGAGATGCAATTTTAAATGCAAGCCTCATTACATGTCAGTGTCATTAAGGGAGATAAAGACCAGGATGAGGGGGTAGTAAGCATATAGGTATTTGAAGAAGGGTATTCGAGGAAGAAGGAACGGCCAGTGCTAAGACCCTGAGGCAAGAATGGGCCTAGCATGTTCAAGAACCACTGTGGCTGGAGCAGAAAAATTGACAGTATTAGTATGGGAGCTAAAGGAGAGAACCAGGGGTAGAGGTTCATAGGTCAGAGCTTCTCAAACTTCAATAAGCAAGTGATTCTCCTGGGGATCTTGTTAAAAAATGGAGATTCTGATTTGTAGGTCTGGGGTGGGTCTTGAGATTCAGCATTTCTAATAGGCTCCCAAGTGATGCTGATGCTGCCAGTCCATGGACCATTCTTTGAGCAGTGGGTTTGTAGGTTATTAAAAAGGATGTTGAGGGCTGGCCCGTGGCTCACTTGGGAGCATGTGGTGCTGATAACACCAAGGCCACCAGTTCGGATCCTATATAGGAATGGCCAGTTGGCTCACTGGGTGAGGGTGGTGCAGATAACACCAAGCCAAGGGTTAAGATCCCCTTACCGGTCATCAGGAAAAGGAAAAAAAAAAGGATGTTGGCTTTTGCTGTGAGTGAAATGAGGTGTCCCTAAAGAGTTATAAGTAAAAGAGTGACGTGAAATGATTTAATGTAATAAATAAAACTCTAAACTTTGTTTACAGATGCCTTTCTCATCCCCCTCCCCAGCCTGGTGCTGCTGCAGTGGGAAGCTTGCATTTGGGGAAAGAGGCCTGCTTGACTTTTTTCTCTTTACTTTGATAGCTCCTTCCTGCCCACCACTCACTAGCTGTGGCCAAGAGGAAAGGAAGAGGAGGCAAAGCAGCAGCATGGAAAAAGTTAACAGCACCTGGATAGTTGGCACTCTCCCTGTATGCTGCAGTGGCTACACCAGAATTTTCAGCCTAGCACCCTTGCAGTACCCTATGGATGATCACCAAGGCTTGTATGTCCCCCTTACTACCTGTTCTTTCCTGTGCCTCTAGAGAGAGAGGAAGGAAACATTTTACTTTATTAGCACTGTCTTCAGCTGGCACTAATGTTGTCTATAATCCTTGGGTGTTTAAAGTTCATTATCTCTAAACTTGATGGATTGAGCTGATTCCCTTTCTTGAATGTCCTTGAAGATCCCTTGCCCAGGCACTGGAGATCTCTCAAATATAGTCTCCTTAACGTGGGTGAAGGTATCTCCACTATTTGTATATACCCTCTCCCTCAGCTCAGAAGTGAGCAGTCTCTGGTATGGTCCCCTTGGCCCTCCAAAGATGGACCCTTAGCCTAACCCTACCGCATGACCCTCATCTGATCAATAGGAACACTCATGCATCCTCGGAATGCGAGCAATGCGGCTCCTCTTCTTCCTCCATAACCCAAGCAGCCAGTCAGTCACAGTCTCCCAGAGATTTCCCAGCAGGAGAATCAGACACCAGCCCACTGAGAACTCCAAGCCGAGGGGCACACACTGAGCTCTCTGAGCCCTTCCGTTGAAACCCCTCTCACTAGCAATGAAGAAAAAGCATTATCTCCACTGCTCCTCTGTAAACCCCAACAACAATCCTCTCAATAGAAATGCTCTCTCTACCCCTAAGCCTCCCCTGGTGGAGGTGCAGATCATCTACAGTTTATAAAATCTGGTCCTGAGGTACCTCCATTTGCATAGGTAAGACTATATTATTATTAAATGTATGGCTTTATTTAGTCGTTTGGGGTAATAAGAATTCAAATATAATTCCTAATCTGCAAAGAAAACCATCCTCAAAAACCAATTTTATTTGAGTATTTATTGATAATTCTATACCTGTCTTTTTCATTTGAAATAAATGTTCATATTGTTGCATTATGGGAATGTGCTTTAAATTTAAATAAGTACATTTAATTTAATTACAGCTGGTGTGAGAAATCAAAAAATCACTTCATTATATTCTTACCGTCGTACTTATTTCTAATGAAATATTACAATTTGTTTCACAGTGAGGCAGATTTCATGTGTATTTCATATAATAATCTGTTCTTCGTGTGAGTATGGTACTGTTGGTTTGAGCATAGTTATTCTGAGTTCAACCAGCCTGCACTACTATGTGCCATACAGGACTCGATTCTTACACCAGTTTTCTCTATTGAAACACATTGCATAGCATGTCATTTAATCTTTAATTAGTACCAACTAATAAATGAACAAACTCAAATTCTCCCACTGAAATCTCATGGCCAGGGATCAGATGAAAGCATAAATCTTTAAAAAACTGCATGTGTGCTTAGTAAGTAACTAGAAGACCCTCAATGATGAATACATCTGAAGATACAGTTTAAGACTATTAAACTATTTTGTGAATAATAAATCCCAAAACATCAAATAATGAGACAAAGCCCTCAGCAAGATAAATATCAGAAAGCTCAATTTCTGCTCATTATGCACTGTGAGTTTGATGTGGTGATAATATGGGAATAGAATTAAGAGAAAACTGGAGAACCTTGACACTTATAAAGCATTGGTAACCATTTCTCTCTTTGGACAAATTCCTTGCTAATTGTAATGTGGCCAGTATTTGTGTTTTTGAGAAGAAGCACAAGAAAAATGGGGGTGGGAGGTGGAGGAAGAAGTCATATAAAGCTAAGCAGACAGAGTAAGGTAGAGATAAATGCAGGCAATGAACTGTGAATTTTACTAACTAGATTATTTGCAGTCTCCTTATTGTTTTGAAGTGACCAATCACCCAGAAGCCACCATTCAGGTCTGGCTAACAATCCTGCCATACTCAGCTACCTACACCTTCCCCAGCATTAGTTCCTTCTTTTCATTCCACCACCAAATCATCATTGCCCATGGCCAACTCACATGAAACTCTGATCTGTACTGGGTAACCCAATATCCACAAGCATGAATGGCTAATTTGGCTTCTCAGAAATAGGTACAATTTACATAATATACACATTTAATGCAGAATTCCTTCCTATCCCCATCCACCCCAGAGAAAACTATTCTTAAAATGGTAAGATATCACATTTTTATCAAACTACACAATATATCTAACTATTAAATCCTTTTTCAAGCAGTAACAAGCCATGCTGAGTCAGAATAAGACATATGCTGTGCTAACAAGTAACCCCCCAAATCTTCACAGCTTAAAGTGATAAATTAATTCTCATACACTAGTATGTTGCATGATGCCAATTAGCAAAGGACTTTGTTTCAGACAGTCTCCATTCCAGGGCCTAGGATGATAGATACTCCTTTTTCAACATATTCTTTCATGACTGCAGAAGCAAGGAAAATTGAATGTGAAAAATCACTCACTGGCTCTGCCCAGAAATATCACATGTCCCTTCCACTCACATTTTATTTGTCAAAGAAAATCACATGGCCACACTTAAACTCAACAGTGCAGAATTTAAATCTCCCACAGATAGGAGAACCAAATACTTGAATAAGACAGCCTTCCATACTAACAATCCAGTGCAGGAGGTAGTCTACAAGAGGAAATATTTTAACAACTAATAAAAGATGACACTTAGACCACAGTCCATGTCAATGTAGCTCTTGATAGCTACCATAAGTTGAAGTCTCTCAGGAGTTCCAATAAATGGCACCCTGCTCCCTATATGGGTTCTGAATCAACTAAGAAATAAATCAAGAGAGTCAGCAATTGAAACCAAAACATCACTATTATTGATAAAGAAAGCTAGAGAGAAGACACAGTTCAGTACGAAAGCCCAGGTGGACTTGCTAACTTCCTATGCTCTGATCAAACCTTTGAACGGCCCACCCAAGAGAAAGTTTGAGTCTACACTTTGATTCCACTTACCAAGACCTCTGCTTCTTACTGGTCCAGAAAAAGCAGGGTGACTGTACCCCCATGTTCAGGCCCTATGTATTTTTACTCCAACTAATTAAGAAATGTGGACCAATCACTAATGCCTACCAGCAAAGTAGCTCACTCTGCCTCCTTACAGAGAAGAAACAGGAGGGCCTCTGGCTAGGAATATTAAGTCTTCACATAAAAGAAAAAATCGGAGGTAGGGAAAAAAATGATTCCTCTCGACACCATATCTAGCTTGAATTATTAAATTTTGTTTTCTCCTCCCCTAAATTATAGACTCCTTATGAAACCAGCATTTTGCAAAGTTTTATGATCCCATAGTAGAAGACAGAAAATATATTTAAGTTATGTTATTTTATGACAAACAAAACAAAACAATAACACTCTTTAAAATCATATATTTATTCTGAGTGGTGATACCTACCTTTATTAGCAGAAGAATTCCATACAGACTTCTACCATTATTTGTCAAACAAATCCACCTTGCAATCTAGTGGAACTCCATTTTAGAAAAGAAATAAATATTCTCAAAGAGGATGGAAGTTTTTTCACAATATTATACATCATTAAAAGCAATCAGTTCCCAATAGCTTTTGTGGCATTGCATAATATAGAATTGAAACTATGCTAAGGGAAAAAAAATGGGTAAAAAAGAATTTATTACCAACTCATTCCAAACATAAGAAGGAAAGAGCACACATACACACACACCATTTCCAAGGCTATTAAACAGAAAGGAAACAAAAGCATTTTTATCCAAGATATGAGGGATGACACATAATGCAATAAAATAGATTTATGATGAGACACATTAAAATGGCAGCATTTGAATTATCAAACTGAGACCAACATGCTTTAATATTTCACTTTATGAAAAGGAAAATATTTTAGTACAATAAAATCAGGGCTAATATATTCCAAGTCTGTGCTGGTGGCTGACCAGCCTGAGAGCGCAAATAAAATGGACCTTCATTTTGTCTTTCAGTAGAGAAACTTTTTAAGTCACATGCTAATTCATAACTTACAACTTCACTAATACCTACCAGAGTGACGAAAATTTGTGTTAGGCAACTGTTTGTGTAACAGGAAAGGCTTCCAGTCAACAGTAGGCTATAGTAGTTAAGTTTCGGGGAAGTCAAAAGTTATACACGTAGATTTGACTATGTGGAGGTTGGCATCCCCTAACTCTCACGTTGTTCAAGGGCCAACTGTAAAATGGTACAGCCACTTTGGAAAACAGTTTGGCGGTGCCTTACCTACCACACCTTACCCACCTTATCCACCTATCATATGACAGAAATTCCACTTCTGCTTTCACCCTAGAGAGATGGGAAAAAAATGTCCACAAAAGCATTTGTATGAGAATATCCATAGCATCACTATTCAAAATAGCTAAACAATGGGAATGAATACACTGAATGAATAAACAGATTATGGTGTATCTATACTATTGGAATACTATCCCCCAAGAGAAGTGAAACAAACTACTGACCACAAACATGAATGAACCACAAAAACATTATGCTAAGTGAAAAAGTCAAACAACAAATTACATGTATACAATGTTTATATAAAATTTCAAAAGAGGCAAATTATACTGAGGAGTTAGGCTAAAAGGGGTGATAAAATTTTCAGCATTTTCGATACCTTGATTGTGGTGGTACTTACACAACTGTATACAATTGCAAACATTCATCAGACTGTGCACTTATATGTAGATCTTATCATGTGTAAGTTATGCTTCAACAAATCTGGGGTAAACTTCACTAATATAATCATACATAAAACAATATAGTCTTCTGAAGAAATATTTTTAAATCATAAATAAATGATGTAAATAAAATTATAAAATAAAATCAATTGCTTACTTTGTGTATGGTGTTAAATCAGACCAAAAATTCTAATTCTAAATTTTATTTCCAAATCTGCACACTCAATAAAAGAACATTTAATGAAAATGATAAAACATAGATAATGAAGATTAGAGCCAAATATTGGTGAATCTCTGGACATAATAGAACCCAATAAGCACCTGAACTTAAAAATTACTTTTCTGTGATGTTAAAACATGTACTTCTCTAAATTCTTCAAGCTACCCATGAGAAATTTACAGTGATTAATTCACAGTGGCACTATTCAGGTAAAAGTGTGGATTTTTAACACTCATACATTTTATAAACACAAAATATTTTAAAATGAATTATAGAACAAAAATATTTCAAAAACAAAATGCATAAAATTAAAGTATTTCTGATACAATGAATGCCTAAGAACAATACACTTTATATATGTATGTGTGCATATGTGTGCATGCTTGTGCATGTTGGTATGTGTGTATATATACATATCTGTATTCATACTCATGTTGGAAAGAACATAATCAACACTTTTTTTCATGAGAGTTTATAACCCTGCAATTTCCATTTAAAACATTTTTTTTCAACTTTATTCCATTTAATCCTTAAATCACACTACCAAAATCTCAGCACTATTTTTTAAAATATTTTTGTATATCACTACATCATACACATGAAAAAAATGCAATTTCACACAAAGGAAAGTGATAAAAAAAAAAAAAAAACATACCCAAGGTGCATTTTCCATAAAATTTTCCAGACCACATAATCAGAGCTCTACAAAGTGGTTCAAAAAACCTACATCAGTGTCTTGGAATATGCATGAGATTTTTTGCTTCTTTCTCCTCTTTCTTTAAAGTCAGTATTGATCATATTTTCAACATTATCTTTTAAATTACCAAAAAGCAGGCTAAAACACAAACATTAGTATACCTCCCTGTGTCTCCTGTTCTGATTTCTCTTTTCTCCCTTTTGCCTCCTGCTCCCATCTCCAGTCAGGTGAGTGCTCTGTGTCCTCTCTTTGCCAGGCAGTTTCAGGGATCCAGATTTCCCCATATAGTATGCCAATGGGTTTCGTTTTTTCTTTAGAGACCAATAAGTTTGAACATTCATAAACAACAGGCCATAGAAAAAGGCATAATCAAACCCTCATGTTAGCACAGTGACTGTTTTTCTTTTCTTATTCTTTTTGAACATGGTGATATAATCTATCAGGTACATAGAGATGATTAAAAATATGATCTTCTTTGAAGTATTCCTCAGTTCTCTTATTCAATGAAATATTTATTTTTAAAAAATAATAAAAAACAAATAATAGTCCAAATGCTTTACTAATAGGTCCATATGATTTCAACTTCAGTTTCCCAGTTCTAAACAATGTGTTCTTAAGACAAAATGCTTAATTCTCTTTGTTAGCAAACATGAATGAAAAATTTACAAGAGAGAAATATTTTCCAGAAGCATATGGCTTGATTTTTCAATTTCTATTTTTTTAATGCCAAGAAGGAACTAATTTACAATGTCTTCCTTTTGCGTAACACTTTAGTTTCTGATACATTGCTCATTTGAGCCTCAGACTATGTGGAATATACCAATATTTATAAAGCAAATGTATTTCACAGGGCCTCCAAAGCCCTGCAGTTTCAGGCTTAGCTTAACTTCTTAAAAGTACATGTAGAAATGTTAACCTTGCAAAAGACAGGAAATTTTCCCTAGGCTAAAGTCTCTGTTGTAAGATAAAGAATTGTAGCACAGCAAGGTTGCTGGCTCAAGGACAGGCAAGTTACTGATTGATATGTAAAGTTATTGAGAAATTGCTGTAGGAAAAAGCAGTGTTTTCTGAGATCAAGCTTTTGTTGGTGGATCGACTTAACCTTTTGCAAATTGCATTATGGAATGTCACTTTGCTTGTTTCACTGAATGTTACCAGCCTCTACTGTTAAACTATAATTGGCCAAAACCCCACCAGTGTTCTCTTCCTGTAACTTCCTGGTCTGGAAAATAAATGTGGGAAGAGAACCCCAGTTTGTGTTAATTTCCAAAAAGAAGGAATGCCTCACTCTTCAGGTTTCTGGGAAATTAACCCCATTGGGGTCTCTCACTGTTCAGAAGAAATGGGCTTTGAGTAATCCTTTTTGCAGCTCCGTTACCCAGGGGAAGAGAGGTGACAAATCCGTGGGAGGCAAAACAACAAGACTACCTGTAAGTAGGAGAATCATATTGTTATCTCCATTTCTTAGATAAGGTAACTGGAGTTCAAAGAGGTTAAGTTATTGAACCAGAGTCAAATGATGGAAAGAAACAGAGCCTTTGCCTAGAACCTGGGTATTTCTGTCTTCCAGTCCTGAAATCTCTGTAATGTCACATCAACTCTTAGCTAAAATGCTATGTGTGTATGTGTAAGAGACAGAAAAAGAGGCCTTATATGCAGAGTAAACCTAAAACTAACAGGCTCCTTCAAGCTCCATTTAATACAAAGATTCATGAATAAGGTTTGGGCGAATTGGTTGCCTCCTTGACACAGACAAATAAGACATCTGGCTATTGGCCCAATAGCTGGTAGGATTCTGAGATCGAGTACTGTTGATTGCTATGATTCAATTATGACCTATTTGCTGATGATAATAATTTTTGAATTTCCAGTGTCATACATGGTTGCCCAGCAACCTACAGAACATATGGGTTCTCCTACAGGTAACTCAGTTTACCATGTCTTAAATCAAACTCATCATCTCCTCACTGTCACCAGCCTGTACTTGTTCTCTCCGTAAGTGGCACCATTATCCACTCGGTCATTCAAACCAGAAAACTGAGCATCATTCCAAGCAATACTTCCTCTCTCAGTGCTTACATCCAATCAAATACCAGTGTAGATTATACCTCCTATCTCTTCAAACTCTCTCTTTTCCTTACTTTCATATTTGGGTCACCATCACTTCTTGCCTAGATTACTACTTTGGCATTCTAAATGATCTCTCTGCCTCTACCTGCCTCCCACCAAGCCATTCTCCACATTGTAGCCAGAGTAACCCTGTGAAGACTAAATGTAACTATCTTACTTCCTCCAGGAAATCTTCTCCGAATCCACATTCTGTGTAAGGTGCTACCTTCTGTGCACTTAAGGCATTCTATATTTCCCCTGCCTTGGTACTAATCATGCTGCACTTTATGGGCTGTGTACTTATTTGTATCCCCACTAGACTATGAGTTGCATAAGAGCAAAGATTATATCACTCTTAATAACTTCTGTTTTGCCAGTGATTAGTACAAACATTTACAAATAGTAGGTGCACACTAAAAATTGTTTGATTGAATGAACACACAAAAGAATAATCTTCCAATAGAAGTTATTGATTAATAAACAAATCAGGAGGCAGTAAAATCTATGACCTACCCTACAAGCACCATAGGTTTAGGATGTGTAATGCATTCAGAATCAAAATGAAGGCTTTCTCCCATAAATAAGACGGAGGGAGCAGATCATTAAATGGTTCCATTTGGTACCATAGATTAATTTGAGAGAGACATGTTGCTCTGACGTCAAGCAGAAGCAGTGGGTCTGATCAATGGGATGTAGCCCCAGTCACCCGGGATGACTTTGCCACAAGTAAACACAATCGGTCTTTAAGTGCCAAGCTCATCTTTCTTCCCACCTTTGGAACGGAGATTATGACCACAGTTTGATATCTGGGGAGGGAATTCATGTAAATTTTTCACCCCATAGTATGTTCCCCTTTTACTTAGCTAAGCAATGTAAAAATGTATTGAAAATGCAAGTCTAGGTGCTACTGGATGAAACTTCTCAAAAGTAACTCTTCAGGCTCATCAGTCCAATTTGCTACTTCTACATGCAGAACATCCAAAATGAAGGCACTGGGCTCAGAGACAAGAGGTTTCCCTTCAGGGTTCCTATTTTTCACAAAAGCAAAAAAAGAGAAGTCACTACTCTGTTCAAAGAAAAATGCAAGATGATGTACAGAGGGGAAAGCAGAGAGAAAAGAGACTGAGAAGGAACATTGTGTTGGACATGAGGGTCTTTTACGACTCATACTACTGAGTTTGGACTTTATTGACTGGATAATATACAATCATAAGAAATATTTATGCAGGAAAATAATACAGGAGATTAATTTGAATTTTTGGAGAATACAAAAATAAAGAAGAAGGTTATCATCAAGCAATTTTCAGAACAATTTTGTTCTGGAATAAAAATCTGTTCAAATGAAAGTGTTTCCTTAGTATTTGAGGACTTGTTTTCTCCTGTTTTGTTGTTGCTGCTGTTGTTGTTGACTAAAAAGAACAATTTAATTGATAAATGAAAAGAGATAGATGAATCCCATTTCTCTAACTTGTATTACCCATTGCTTCATAGTAAGAGGGAAGGAATGGGAATTTAAGAGAGCTGTCCATACAAGGGCGACTTTGTTACTTAGCTCTAAAATTTAAAAATGCTTCTTATGTTTTCTAATTTTTTTAGATCTCATTATGTCAGCTTAAATTAAATTTACTGGGATCATATTAAATATACAGTGATGCTTAGAATAATTTGATATTTCTTTCTCTACCTGGTGAAGAAAACATCTTGGTACTGAAGTCATTTTGTAAATTAACAGGCTTGGAGGAAAGGCTGAAAGGTAAAACCATGAGAGCTAAAAAATACCTCAGGACTTCTGGAAGCACTGGCAAATAAAATTTGTATGTTCTCTTACCCATGTTATTTTTACTGTGCCTCGTGGAGTTGCTCATTCTTTCAAGTGATTTCTAGGTCTTGAAAGGAATTTTTTTTTAATTCCACTAAGGTTCGAATTGCTAGATACATGTGAAGAGGGCCAAGAAACCACATTTACTACTATGCTTAGGGGAGAAATTATGGAATTCTAAATCAATTGTCCAGGACAGAGACAGTGGTGAGAATTAATTCTAAAAGTACAAGAACGATCCCCCCTTACAAGGCAGCCAGGTTGGAAATGAGCAGATTATTGGATATTTCTACCTGTGGGTCCTTTTTACCCAAGAACTGCTCTAACAAAAGGTTAGAATGCTCCTAGAAGGAAAGAAGACATATGTCTAAGAATGTATAAGATAACTCATCTGAGTATAGTCTTGCAAATTGTAGGAGGGGAAAGAGATTAAGAAAGAAGGTAAGGCCTGCCTGCCTTGTGAAACTTTCCAATGCTGGTAACCAAAAACTAAAATTACATTTAGATTGTGGGATACAAATGCCACCCACACTGAACATGCAATGAAGCAGAAGTAGAAGGTAATGAGAGCCTTGTAATTCTGTGCAGACAGAAGCCTCAGGTTGCTCAATCTAGTTATGTGAAACGGATTCACAGACAGGCTTGAGAGGCAAGGTAGCTACTTCTTGGTGTTCTCTGCTAAAGACTACCGTTTGTACTTAATTGTAATTTCCTGATAGCTAGCAAATATAAAAAATATTACTAATATGTTCTTCAATTTTACTGCAACTTTAAAATCATTAACAGTAATCTCAAATATACTAACTTCTTAAATCGGGACTGGTGAGGCTGTCCTCATTAGTGTTGTTGAAAAATATTTACTTGGTTCACTGTTTTCTCTTCAGCACCTCAACAATGCCTGGCACTTAGTTGGTGCTCAATAAATAATTTGTCCCATGAAATGTCTCAGAGTCAGTATATGTCCCAATAGATTCATTACACATATAAATCAAGTTTCCCATAATCTTCCTGAAGTTCCTAAGGACATAAAAAAGATATTGGCATAATTCCACCTTCCTGACGTATCCCAATCCTTGGAAACCCCACACATTTAAAGACTGTGATCCAAACTTAGCAGAACAAATTTAATCTTTGGAATCAGAAAAAAAAAAACAGTGTCCAAACTCCAACTGCAACTTGGAGATTTCCTGGCACATGGGACAACACCAGTCACCCACACCACCATCACCACCACCTTTCCTGCCCCATACTGCTTCAGCAGCACCACTCAGCACCCCTGCCCCAAGCATCCCCACCAGCCCCTTCCCTCCCTCTTCTCCTGGGACAGCTGTGGGGGCAATGTATCAGGCCAATAGGCAACACGGGAAATGGCTGTGTTTTCACCCTCTAAACATTATTCATGTACTTTTGATTAAAAAACATACTTTAAATAGTCGGATATAACCTACAAGTGTCTTATTTTTCTATTGCAATATCTTGTGAAAGGACTGAGGTTGAACAGGCCCATGTAAATTGATGCAGAATTGTTCACAAATGTTGCGTGATGTCTGCTTGTCTTTTGCTTACCAAGCAAAACGTGAAATGTTTTCTCGGCCTTTGTAATTAAGCATTATACTGAAAAGAAAATTGAACCACAATCAGTTTTATTTTCCTTTCTCATCAATCGTAATACAGGTAATAATACTCAAGAAGCAGAAGTATAAGTGCAGTTTGTGTAGTTCACCAGAGAGAAAATAATTAACACAAGATAACAATGAGTTTATTTTGTCTTTAACCAAAACGAATGGAAGAGTTACTGAACATTTTAGTTCAGAATAATCAATCAAGCAGTGATGACTTACAGGTGGCTTTTGCTTTTAATGCCTTAACAGGTTGTCCTGACAGCCTTGAACGCACCATATAATTATGCAACTCATCATAACTTTTGGCTGTATGGACATGACCAGGAATGCACCCAGGATAAATGTGAAGGCTTTTTAGGACTCAGTAAAGAAATTAAAATCTCTGAAGAAATGACCTTTGGACTATAAAGTCCTTTCATTTGACAGTAAGATAGGAAGGCTGTTTTTGTTTTCAACAATTCATAATTATATAAATGTTTTAGCAACTTCTTACACAAACTATCTTCATTAAAAACACAACTTTGTAATTATCATACTCACCCTTTGCATCTCGTTTATACTTAACACCATTAAAAAGGACCCATTTCAATACTGTTGGCCACTAAAAAGTCTGTGACCTAAGCACAGTTACAGTTCACTCCAAGAACAGGATGGCTCTGCTCTAAGTCTTCTGGCAAAGTTCAGGATTTTAATGACCTTAAACAAGCAGGGCAGGCAGTCACATTGCCTGAGAACTCCAGAGCTTTTGCACAGTTTATTCTTGTTGAAGTAAGCTAAGGCAAAACTTTGGCAGCAATCTGAAGATGGGGGCAAAGGGTTTCAAGTGGTTATTTTTCTGCATGTAACTCTTTATGGCTGGGTTAAAAAGGAGGGTGTTTATAGAAAGCTTTGCCTGGGATACTGTCAGATCTCTTTCCCTGGATATGGTACAAAGGAAGGAGTCCTTAGGTGGCATTTCTTTTCCCTAATTTGTACTTAAGTCCTTATAAGAACATGAAGAGCAAGTGAGTGCATGTTAGGGGTAGGGTATAACTCTTCTGGAAAGCTGATGATCTATCTATCTTTTTGGTCTCTGGATTGCTTTCAGAAGTTAGAAGTGAGGCCAGGGAGAACATCACCTTCTCTCATTGAGAGAGGTCCATATTCAAAAGGGAACAATTAGTTCAAATGTTCTTGGTTTTCAAACTGCGAATTAAAGAAGCAAGAGTAAGATATTGCTTAACTGATCAAATAGCAATAAGCTAAAGGCATTAAAGGAGATGCCAGCAACATCTGAAACCACAGTGTGACTAAGACAAGCAAGACCCATGTAAGCACAGCAATGGCTCCAATGGCTCCTATTCAGCATTAGTGGAAGGAGGAAATACTAGCATTTAACACTTTTCCATGCTATCCCTCCTGAAAACTGAACCATAGATACAAATGCCCAGATTAGCTCTTTAATTTCTCAATGGAAAGCCAGGTGAAAAATTTATGTTTACTTAAAGTGGTAAAGATAAAGGAATAGCCATGACACAATGCCACCTACAATTCATCAAAAATATTGAAACTTCTCATAGGAATATAACTGAAATCATTTTTCAACGGAGAAAAATTAAAATTTAAAAGAAAACATGCAAAAAATGTTTTAATGGGTGTTTCTTACATATCATGAGCTAAACATGGAGGATAAAAAAATTAACAAAACTGAAACACAATTCCTGCCTTCCCAAAGCCCTAGGTTGTATCGTCAGGATTGCTGTCTCAAAATCCTTCAAAGATCAATAAAAACTCCTTGTAACCAGTTGTACAGTTCTGAACATTTGAGCTAACACCCTCCCAGTCAAGGCAGAGTTTCTGTCCTGAAGGAACTTTCCAAATTACTAGGAGATATATATATTCCCAAATGATAGAAAGGAAAGGTAGCCTATTACAAAGAGCATATGAGGTGTATGAAATGACAGATGTACAGAAAAATGAGAAAGCGTCTCCAGCTGGAGGATCAAAACTATTTTTGTAAAGCAGATTCTACTTCAACCGGATCTTAAAAATTGGACAGATTTTTGTGGAAGAACAGAGAATATAATATAAACATAGGCTGGAAGGCAGAGGAAATAAAGTGTCTTAACACTGACCAAGGCCACCCATTACAGATAAAGCCCTGAAGAGAAACAGACACTTTTCAGATATGTATCTCAGGGCTACTCAAACCTATTGACCATAGAAATACTTTCCTTCTTGAAATACTCTCTTCTTTTGTCTTCCAAAGCATCATTCTCTCCTAATTTTCCTCTTACTACTGTTGGCTCATTCCCAGACTACTTTATAGGCTTTTGTTTTCTATGCTCATCTCTTAATGTTGATATTCCCCAGAACTCAGCCCTGAGCCCTTCAAACTTCTCATGTACATTCTCTCCCAAAGCCATCTCATCAATTACCATGTCTTTCAATTCCATCAATATACCAATGACTCCCAGACTTATAATTTCAAACCAGATTTTCTCCTGAGCTCCAAACATACATCCCTTAGTCTCACTATATATCTTTACTCAGATGTCCAAATGCATATGTCCACATGTGAAGTTATCTTTCTCCCTTTAATGACTGTGCTGCTTTTCCAGTGTTCCCCATCTTAATAAATAGTATCTGCCCAAGCCTGCAATCTTGGTATCATTATTGACTTCTTACTGTCCTGTATCCACATGACTCAAAAAAAAAATCCTTGAATGTAAAATTATCTACTTCTCTCCGTTTACACTGCCTCTGCTCTCATCCAAAGCACCTGCATATTTCACCTGATCAATACAAGAACTGGCCTCTCCCCTCTAGTTTCATCCCCTTCAAGTCATCCTCTATCCTGTACCCAGTGTGGGATGATGACGTTAAAATATGAAGTTATTAATGTCATTTTCCTGCTTAAAACTCTTCAGTGGTTTTCACATTGCACTTAGCATGTTTATTTATGTTCATTAGCACAACACAAAAAGCCTTCTGCACCTGGCCCCCGCCTGCTCTCATTTCTCACCATTCTCCCTCTCACACTCTAAGGTCAAGCAATGTTTAATTTTCAACAGCTATTTGAAGGCTCTGCACTTTCTCACTAGCCTGTGATACTCCACTGTGTATACGCTGTCCTCTCTTCATCCTTCCCCAACTCCCACCACACATCCTGCGCTTAACTCTCTTATTTCTTCATGCTTCAGATCAAACAAAATATATTTAAGAATATCTGCATTCTTGCCACATTATTGTCTACATTATTCTCACTGTATGTAAGATCCTTGTAATTTTATCTTCTTTTGTAACATGACAATTTATTGCATTTACTTGTAAATATCTGTCAGCCCCAAGACGTTTTAAACTCCTGTAAGGCAGGTTCCAGGTCAACCTTGTTCAAAATTATATCCTCAGAGTCAAGCACATGTTCTGGCACATAGTAGACATTCCATTCCATGTGTTTATTTTTTCAATAAATAAAGAATAAATATTTCAGTTAGATGATAAGTAGAGCATTGGGGGAAAATACAGTAAAAGATATGCTAGAATTATAAGTTGGAGCCAAATCATAAGGAAACGTTAATGCCGTAATAAAAAATGTAAATATCATCTGTAAACATGGGAACCTAGTTATAAAGCTACTAGATTCTAAAGAGGCAGGAGAATGGGGTATATTTGAAGCAGGCTGTCTAGAAAAATCTTGAAAAGCTTACGTATACTTTACAGAGTGATACTCGTGAAAGTCCTTCAAACTGTGCTATTTATATTTCCTTTAAAGTCTCCAAGTTATAAAGTTAAGACATGGCTTAAGGACAAAAATTCGCTGTTAAAATTGACTGTGTTTTTTCTGAAGATAAACTTGATTTGTGTACAACCAAAAGGGCAATTTTGACCAGGAACATTTGTGTGTGTCTGTGTGTGTGTGTGTGTGTGTGCACGCGCGTGAGTGTGTGTGTGTGTGTGTGTGTGAGTGTGTGTGTGTGTGTGTGCACGCACGTGCATGTTGAGATGTGTTTTGTTTAATATTTATCCCCCATCTTCCTCAAAATTCCTGGATGTGTTTGCATATGTGTACTGGAAGTTCTAAACTAATTAGGCTTGCTCCCTTTCCAGTTCTATCTCTAACCAGTTTTCAGTGTGCACCCTAAATCCCAGCTACACGGGTCTATGGAATCCATAAACTCTGATATGTATTCCTTCCATGTGGAATGTCCTCTATGTCTGCTGAAATCCTTCACATCTTCCTACACCCAGATTAATTTAAAGTCTCATCTTCTATGGGATGTTCAAGAATTTCTCCACAAAATGAATCCCTCCTCCTTCTCTATTCTCAGTAAAATATATATATCGCTGTATTCAAATTGCCTTTTTTTGATATGCCTAATTCCCCATTATATTGTGAGTTACTTTAATAAAGAAAATCCCAAAGAGCCCTGCCACTCAAGGTGTGATCACCCCGACAGCACACTTGTGAGCTTGTTAGATGTGCAGACAATCAGGCCCCAATCCAGCCCTCATAATCTGCACCATAATATACCCCAGTTTATTTTTATCACAGTAAAGTTTGAAAAGTGCTGCCATAGAGTATGTAGTATGATCAACACATAAAAGATATTCAGCACAGCCTTGCTTGATGGATGGGGAAAGCAAAGAAAATCAGTAAGAGGCATCTAATGCACTGCTATCAGCCTACCAGTGTGGTTTGGGAACTTATCTCAGGATACACGATAGGTGACCTGGACAATATATTAGATTTATGGACCACGAAACGCCACTATGAGCCATAAAATGGTAAAAGACAATGACGCATTGCTGGAGTTTTGGGCAGAGACTATTATAAAGTATTCTGAAGATTGAACATCTTTTTAAAAATCACTATGACTTGACCTATTTTGGATTAGAATTATTTCACTGCATTCAAATATTTATTTTCATTCCTGCATATTTTCTTCTACCTGCATAAATTTATATATGAAACTTAGCTAACTCAGACTGTCAGCTGGTAACACTGTCGTCAGAGAAAAACGTGAAAGCATCCTAACTTCAAGGAAAAGAATTTGCAAGATTGGTGGATTATTGGAGCACCACACAGTCAGAAACGCATTAAGAGCTATGATTCCAGCAGGACTTGGAACAAAGTAGGGAATACAAAGGTAAGAGAAGAATAGAGGTCAACTTCTGAACCTTCCAGATTCTTCCTCTAGAAGAAATAAGATAAAATTACTCCAATTATTTCCAGTTACTGAGGCCAAGAGTGTCTCACCCCTTATGGAAATCAAAAAGCACTGAAGTAGAGAGGCAACTGAGGACATCTCAAAGGACAAGACATGAGCAAGCAGAGGGGCCTGACACAGAGACAGAGATAAGGGAAAAAATGATGAGTTTGTTTTCTCTTTCTGTGAGAGTTTTAATTCCCACATTTCCATTACTTAATGTGTCATTATTTTACTTTTCAGCAGTTGGCAAAACAAAAGCATTCCACCATTTATTTTAAAATTTGTATTCAACACACAATACCTTGGATTTTTTAATTGCCTCAAAGAAAAATTCTCGAAAGAATCAAATCTAAAGCTTTACTATAAATTTCCCTGAGGAATTTGATCCTAAAGTCCTCAGGCATCTATATATTCTCCTGACTAAAGATTTAATTTCAGAGGTTATGATGACATAGACTGATAAAATCCAGCCACAAAGTATGTGTTGACACTGATCAGTAACACTTTTCATTGCCTATTAAATAAAGGTCAAACTCCCCAGCCTGGCATCAAAGGTCCTTTCTAATGTGGCTCCAGTTTGAATTTTGAATCTCATATCCACCATGTTCCTACACTCTACCAAATAGAATAAATTGTGTTCCATATGCATCCTTTAATTTGCTCTTTGTGACTTTCGCTTACAGTTCCTTACCCTTATAATTCTCTTTCTTCCCATATCAATGGATTCAAAACAGATCCAGTACTTAAGGGCCAGTGCAAATGACACCTCCACTGAGACTCCAAAGACCCCCAACAGATGAAAATGCACTCTTTCAAGTATCTCATAGAGACCTTATAAGCTTCATCTCTCATTAAATTTATTTATGTATATGTTAATGCAACTCACTAGACTGAAAGTTTCTTGACAGTGGAAAATTATTCATCTTCGTGCTACTTTTGTACCTACTATAGTGATGAAATGATTATAAGTATTAGTCAAGTATGAGGCAATTATATTCTTTTGGTGTATTGTTCTTCTTATTCTCACATTTCCATTTTTCTTCCCAAATTTCTCTAGAATCCTAATAAGTCATTATCATCATACCTTGTCTGGTTCCTCATGAAATTCTCCGATAAAAACTGGGCTAACGCATAGAACAACTTCCTTCCTTTGAATAAAAATAGACTATATTCCTGGCACAATGCCAATACCTGAACCTTAGTTGGAGTTCAACAAATATTTGAAGAATGAGCGAATCAACTAATCAATCAATGAATTGTTTAAACATCAGTAAATCTAGCATAAAGCTATAGAGCCACTCATATTTCTCTGGCCATCTCTGTCTTGTGACACCTGTGAAATAGCCGATGTCTCCTGATGGTACTAGGTGGTCTTATAAAATGGATAAAAGCAGTGTAAATAACATAATGTTGCTTCATTAAAGATCATGTCTATACCCACTCAGGGTGACGGAAGTCTAGGTTTGACTATATTGAGCCACACAAGTCTCCAGTGGGACTTATCCCAAGATTAAGTACTGAGTAAATACTATAATAATGGGCACCACTACTTAAAAATAACAGGGCTTAAAAATTTGTGAAGGTAAAAACACATTGAGAAACTATTTTGCAAGACTTCCAGATTACTTTTGACAAAACATAAGCAAGAAGACAGGTTAAGCCATCAAATACTACATGGGCTCACCGACAAGTTTTTTCTGCCTTTGGCCCAATTATTACTTTGTGCACACATTATGATATCTAAATGTCTGCATGTTTTCTATGTCTAAAGTAACATCTTACTAATAACACTGGGCCTTCTAATCCTGGGAATTGGCAATTCTTGTTAATCCCTGCCTCTGCCCCAAACTGAAATTCCTTAAGTGAATGCCATTTCCAAGTGTTACTAAATTCTTCAATAACATGCCCTTGCTACCTGTCCTTCAAGAAACTTAACTTTGAAGAGCAAGCATGTCTTCCACAAATATTAGAATCACAGTAAAATGTATCTCAAGCTTATCACACCTTATTGAAATGATTGACATGTTTTCTTCTTTCATTAGATTTCTATATACTTGAGGAAAGGAACTGTCTATTAATTCTTCATTAGTTCCCCTTCTTAAAAAAGGCTTAGTGCATCTAATGTGCTCAGTGATTGTTTGTTGAATAAATTAATGAGTGACTGCATTAGGCAGTTTATAAATGTACAAACCATTCATAAGTTTACAGAACATCATATCTCCTTTATGTTCTTATTCTCCAAGCAGCCAAAGGCTCATATTCACATCTCTGTGTGATTTCTTTATCACCAGTCAATTGCATACCAGTAGACCTATCAGGACCATCAACAACAAAAGCCTAGAACTAAGTTAATGTTACTAGTGAGCACAACCCAATGGTCAGTACACATGCAAACAGATAACTAAGCAGATCCAATGGAATTAGCACCCTACGGACCTAGGGAACACCATGACAATGAAGGACAATGTGTACAGCTGACATGACAATGCTGGAAAACAATCCCTGCTATCATTTAGCTGGGGTGGTATTCTGGGGAGGAGACTTGTTAGTAAAAGATGGGACTAAACCAGACCAACAACAACAAAAATAGCTTGTGCATACCTGGTACCAGAGGGCTGACATTTTCTTAGTTTTACCTGACAAATCATAATGCCTAAGTATGACTACCAGTGTGTCACAATGAAGAGTAACATATATGAGAAGGACCTAAAGTAGAATTAGGGGTGAGTGTGGGCAGCCAGAAAAGTGCATGCTCATGGAAGAGAAACTATCAAAGTTGAGTCCTGAAGGTCAGATTGGACAGTGAGAAGTGGTGAAAAGACAGACAGCCAGGCAACAGACAGCTTGGGAGTAATTGGCTGCATCATGAAACAGAGGCTATTATGAAAAGAGATGGGGGTCTGATGATCCAGAGCTTAGTATGCCCTGATGAGAAGTTTGTCTTCAGAGAAAAGAGCCATGTAGAAGATTTCTTACAGTTTTCATCATGATTATCTCACCCACGGAAATGAGGAAAGGAGAGCACGTGACAACCTAAATATTCAGAATTTCAGACAGAATACTGGTAAAAGACAGCACTAAAGTCAGACCAAATATATTTACATTTAGATAGTGTGTATGTTTTGCTTTGAAATAGCAGCAAATTAGAATTTTGAGACCTGAAGGTTAATATGCTTTGATTTCCAGAATTAAAACTCTTTCTCCCTAAGCAAATTTTTTTAACCTAGGTAAGATAACAGCAGTCCCCAGTTCCTTGGAGAAGATTTGGGAAATAAATGAGCCAGTGTCCGGTTAACCACTGCTTTTCCTGCAACACCTTTAGGGAGAGGTACATGGACAGAGCAGATTCTACCCTGAAAGACAGGACTGCAGGGGCCGCTTCAGGACCATAGGCCCCAATCACAAACATGGGCTCTAGTGGCCACTGAAATCCATCCTCTGGTGACATCTTGAGACCAAACCTGCTCCACTGGATCTCCCATGCAAAAGTCTTGAAGAAACCTGTGTGGCCATGTCATGGTCCAGGAGAAGGCATTATCTAGACATCTCCCATCAGCCACAGTCTTCTCAAGGGGAGGCAGACCTAGATCACACGTATGCTGTGGAACCATGAGTGTGAAAATAGCCTCACTGAGGTATTGTGACACATAATACATAGGAGTCTCATCCTTTTAAGTTTCTCTTGTTGAGTCTGCTCAATATACTCCTAAGTAGAATAAGGAGGGTGCTATGCTCTGAATGTTTGTGTCCCTCCAAAATTCATATGATGAAACTTAATCCCCTGTGCAGTAGTATGAAGAGGTGGGGCCTTTTGGGCAATGATTATGTCATGAGGTCTCTCCCCTCATGAATGGGATTAGCATACTTTTAAAAGAGGGTGAAGGAAGCATGTTTGCCCCTTCCGCCAGGTGAGGATGCAGCAAGAAGGTGCCATCTTTCAAGTAGAGGGAGCCCTCTCCAGACACAGAATCTAATAGCCTCCAGAAATGTATGAAATAAATACCTGTTCTTTCTAAATTACCCAGTCTAAGGTATTTTGTGATAGCAGCCCAAATGGACTAAGACAGATGATTTTTGAGAAATTATTTCCACCCGCCCAAATTCTTTCTACCAATTCACAGGGGCCATTGTAACCAACAACTGTTGAGTCAAACAGGCAAGTATGTGGTTAGGTAACTAGATTATATATGCTGAATCTTCTATGTCAGAAAAGGTATGAGAACTTTAAATGTTTACAGGTCAAAAGAAGAAGTAGAAATATGTCTCACTATTTTGTGTCAAAGGAATAAAAAACAAATCTAGTAACTCTCAAAATAAAACCTTCAGAACAAAAAATGGAACTAAGTACTCAGTTATATCAAACATCATTTTTCACCTATTCGTCTACCAGAAACCAGAAACCAGAACTGACAATGTTCTCCCAGGATTGTTGTTGGAAAACAAGAGGCAGATGCACATTGGATTTCCCTCCTACTCCACAGACGACCAAAAGCGGAAGCTGGCTGTGAGCTGTGACTGACTAGCCCACCAGGCGCTAAAGGCCCAAGTTTATTTTTAGAGTGCCCTGACCAAGGCGGGTGTGAACTCTGAACAGGGTACCTTATGTGATCATTGCACTATCTTCAAATGACCCTAGTAGGAAATGTTTTTTCTTCATTACCAATCACAACTCCGAAAAATCCTATCAGTCTTAAAATCCTGGATATGTGAGAAAATGGAAAAGTATATTTGGCAATAGGTACAGTTTGTTACATTTAAGTATAGATAAAAGAACATGCCACTGAATAACTATATGAACTTAGGTGAATTATTGAATCTCCGAGCTCTGGTTTCCTCATCTTTACAGAGATAGCAAGATGGTCTGAGAATCAAATGAAGTGGTCTATACGAAACACCTCACACAGTGGCTGAGGTAGAGGAGGCACGAAATGGTCATTCCTCAACACTTTCTACTTTCCTTATCTGTAAATTGTTAATGTAGTGCAAAATAGAACAGATTGCTAAGATACAGGCACTGTGATATGCCATCTGTAGTTTACTGCCAGGAATTTCCAGCCAGTGTCCTGTCCTTTAATTTCCAGAGGACTTGTTTCTGAAAGCTAAGTCCTATGTTTTCTCTAGCCATCTATCCCTAGAGAATTCCTTATCATCAAATATTTTTTATCTGGAGTACCCTTTTTCTCTTTTTTGGAGAAATCTTTCAGAGCTTTTATCCTTTCTCTAAAGATTCCTTCCTCTTTCTTGAAGGAAAGGCTTGCCCAGGACACCCTCTTAACCATTTCCTCTCAGCTCTTCCCCTTCTCTGTTCTTGGACAAAAAGATGGACATTTGCAGTTGGCAGGACACCCTTCCATAGCCTGACTGGTCTCCTGCTCCTGTGTCCACAGACAGCAGCAGCCTGCTGCTGGGAGACAAAAGTGGAACTTTATTTTTGTCAATTGATTAAATGTATCAGATTTTCTCTTTTGCAAAATGGGAAGGTGGGAGAGGGTTCCTGGGAGCCTATTTTGAGCTTAAGAAAAATAACGGTTTTGCACCAAGCCTATTCACTGGGGAAGGGACTACCTCTTCAGCAAGTGGTGCTGGGATAACTGGATATCGTTATGCAGGAGAATGAAACTAGATCCATACCTCTCACCATATACTAAAATCAACTCAAAATGGATTAAGGATTTAAATATACACCCTGAGACAATAAAACTTCTTAAAGAAAACATAGGGGAAACACTTCAGGAAATAGGACTGGGCACAGACTTCATGAATACGACCCCAAAAGCATGGGCAACCAAAGGAAAAATAAACAAATGGGATTATATCAAACTAAAAAGCTTCTGCACAGCAAAAGAAACAATTAAAAGAGTTAAAAGACAACCAACAGAGTGGGAGAAAATATTTGCAAAATATACATCTGACAAAGGATTAATATCCAGAATATATAAGGAACTCAAACAACTTTACAAGAAGAAAACAAGCAGCCCAATTAAAATATGGGCAAAAGAGCTAAGTAGGCATTTCTCTAAGGAAGATATACAAATGGCCAACAGACATATGAAAAAATGCTCAACATCACTCAGCATCCGGGAAATGCAAATCAAAACCACATTGAGATACCATCTAACCCCAGTTAGGATGGCTAAAATCCAAAAGACTCTGAACGATAAATGCTGGCGAGGCTGCGGAGAAAAAGGAACTCTCATACATTGTTGGTGGGACTGCAAAATGGTGCAGCCTCTATGGAAAATGGTATGGAGGTTCCTTAAACAATTGCAAATAGATCTACCATACGACCCAGCCATCCCACTGTTGGGAATATACCCAGAGGAATGGAAATCATCAAGTCGAAGGTATACCTGTTCCCCAATGTTCATCGCAGCACTCTTTACAATAGCCAAGAGTTGGAACCAGCCCAAATGCCCATCATCAGATGAGTGGATACGGAAAATGTGGTACATCTACACAATGGAATACTACTCAGCTATAAAAACGAATGAAATACTGCCATTTGCAACAACATGGATGGACCTCGAGAGAATTATATTAAGTGAAACAAGTCAGGCACAGAAAGAGAAATACCACATGTTCTCACTTATTGGTGGGAGCTAAAAATTAATATATAAATTCACACACACACATACACACATACACACACAAACCGGGGGGGGGGGGGAAGAAGATATAACAACCACAATTATTTGAAGTTGATACAACAAACAAACAGAAAGAACATGGTTGGGGGGGAGGGGGGGAGGGAGAAGGGAGGGAGGTTTTGGTGATGGGGAGCATTAATCAGCTACAATGTATATCGACAAAATAAAATTAAAAAAAAAAAAAAAAAATAACGGTTTTGATTTAGACAAAAAAATTAATATGTTTTGCATTAGTATCAGATACAACCAGCACATTTTCACCTGTTTGTCATCCTGAGCAGATCTGAACTTCTACTATGACGTAAGTTCATTGTCCTAGCCTTTGAACAAGCCTTGAGTGACTCTTATCTCTGCCCATAATGCACTTTTCCTCCTCCTAAGGCAGAGAATTCCTAGTACATCTAGTCATTCAACAAACATTTATTTGGGGAAATGCCTGGCTGGGTGCATGGGTGTGGGAGTCATGAGGACCTCAGAAGGTGGTGATGAGTTGCAGCAGAGGAGGAGTAGACATTGTCTGCAGAGAAACATGCATATGCAAACTTCCTCAACAAGGGATCAACATCTGATGCCTGTTATTACTCATCTCCCAGTCCCTCGGTGTTTACTGATACTGTTTGGCTGCACCACCCAGATCCCCTGTGCACCACCCCAGTTTCTGTGGGTGTTGGCTGCTAATGGCTCACAGCTGCTTCCCTTCTCCAAAGACTTGCCTTTGGCTAGCAGGAATCACCTGCGGTCTGGAGTTACACCTGCACCGTCAGGGAGAGGCCCCCAGCCTATGATCAACGCTATCTGAAGTGAAAAAGGCTGGCCCCTTGCTGTTTCCATTTATTCTCCCATCCTCCTAGACCACCTTTAATACTCCCCTGCCCCCACATCACCTACTACAGAAAACCATCCCAAAGGCCATTGTCCTCAGCCAGGCTAAGTACACCCATCTGCTTGTTTCCACCACTTGAGAATTTCTTACATCAAGAATACTTCCTGGCTCCTAACATTTGTTCAATAATTTGCTGAGTCAAGAAACAAAGGAATAAGTAAGCTGCTGCGGAAGTGCTGCTAATGTATTGAACAGTTTACCTTAGGCTAAAGGCAGAGAATCTCTGTCATCAAATAAGTGCTTGCCAACAACTTTAATTCATGAAAATGTTTATGTGATGCTGGAGCAGCAGCTTAGTTCCATGAGAAAATACATATGACAGCAACCAACACACTGGCTGACCTAAGATGAACTCAGAAAGTGTCCCTTTTATAAATCAGTCAACTGCGGGAGGTGCTCCTTAAAAAGCCTTCACAGACTTTTTTCAGACAAAAAAAACTCCCCCCCCCCCCCCACACACATACCACCAACCTATTAGAAAACCATGGAGCCACTTCCTATACCATCAAGCAAGATACCACTTTTTCTCTTTTCCACCAATTCTCTGCTTCCTGGGCCACCACAGTCTAGTGTGTATTTGACTGGCCTAAACAGTAGAGATCCAGACCAATAAGAAGTATCCCTCAAAGTGCCCCATTTTCTGGTTTGCCAATACCAGTACCTTTCACATTAAGATATCCACAAAAAATAGAAATTACTCAACTCAGGCTTTGCCTCAAGCGCAACTTTCCCTAAAGCAATCAGCTGAACACAGAGCTAGCTTGATACGAGGAATCCCACCACCATTTCAAATTGCCACATCTGTAAGCTCTTGACAAAATATTTTTCAACTCCAACTTTCATCTGAGTCACATGAGCATACTTTTATGTTTTAACCTTGGCTCAGAGATTATCATATTTTTTTTCTCTCTCTCTCATTTCTCGAGGTAGTTATGTTTTATCACTTTGGACAATCCAAGCCCTTAAACAAATGTTTGGTTTCTGCTTTCATACAAACACCTTTGTCCAAAGAGTTCCTGGGTTCTCCAGATGCCTTATTTCCTTTGGTTTTATACTTCTCTCCTCTCTTCATCTCTAATGCCCCAAGGGAAATCTTTTGTAATAGATATCTGTTCTACTTTTTAACTGGTCTTTAATTCAAACATGAGTTACTCTCTCTCTTCCTCTCATCCGTGCTAACAATGAGAATAAGGAGAACAAGGCAATCAGCAGGCAGTATTCCTTACACCAAAAGTCACAGAAATCCCAGCACTAACAGGACAGCACAACCCTCACCACAATGGGAGACTAAGCCAGCAATCAGCTCAGCCTTTCGGCCAAGTTGCATGACTGTTCAGCTTGATGTATCTGAACTTAAAGACTCTGCAGATCCTTCAAATCTCTGATTATAATTATGTTAACATGTAAATATATCATCAAGAAAGTGGAGATTTAATAGTTTCTTAAATGTTTTCATTTTAAAAATGTTTATTTCATACTTTAATTACATTCAGATGCCATGGTGGATTTCCAATGTATTCAGGCATGTGTAAAACAACAAAAACACACAAGCACACAGTTACATACGCATCCACAATGTTAAATGAACAACTGACAGAATTTTTCAGGTAATACAAAACAAATGTGCTTTGCTCCTACCTGTCATTAGTTACCTTATGTAAAAGTGGAATTTGGCTTTTTATTTTTTTTCAAACTTTCATCTGAATTACTCAGGTAATATAATTTTCCTTCCTTTTTTTTTAAATCTAGACCAAAAATAGGAAGGTATTGGCTGAAGTTTTTCAAATAGGCATTAAGTACATATCATTCCACTAGCATTGTTTTTCTTCAGTATGCTTCCATAATATGCAAATTATTCACATAATAATTCATGTTGAGTCGAATTTTTATGAACCCATATTTCCAGTTATTCAGCAACTTTGATCAGCCCCTGTTCAGGCACTTACCAATTGTCAGTTCTAGAAATGGAATAATGATTGAAAAGAAGAAAATTCCTTGCTTTTATCCAGCTTACAGTAGAGAGTGGAGAAAGATACTAAACAAATGGTTACACTAATTAATGTATAATTACAAACCATGATTTTCCTGAAGGAAAGGCATATGATTTCTTGAAAATATAAAACAGAGGAACCTGACTAGACCGAGGATTTTTCTAAGATGGCATTTGTTCTGAGCTCTGAAAGATGAATGAGTATTGAGGAGAACGTGGAGGGGTGGGAGGCAAGCAGGCAGCAGCCACATTCAAAGGCCCGACAGAAGCCACTACAGCTGCAGAGCCATAACAAAGTGACATAGTTTAAGGCTGGACAGTGAAGCAGAGGTAAAACACAAAGCCATGTTAAGGATTTCTCTTCTTGTTCCTAAGTAGAATGGTAAGACATTAGAGGCTTTAAGCAGGTTGTGTTATAATCCAGTCTGTATTTGTGAACGATCAGTCTGGCTGCAGGATAGAGAATGTATTGGGGGTAGAGAGTGGGGGTACAAAGAGTGAGGATGTTTGCAGATGTGTGAAATGATGGTGACGTTGACTTTGATGTTGGCCTTATTAGCAAGACCTGGAAATACTGGTTGACTCAAAACATGTGGAAGGGGATGGGTCCAAATGGTGACAAGATCTTTTCTATCCCTGGTAGAGAACAGTAGTACTAGTAGTATATAGAAGATGGAGTACCTTGTTGCTTAGAGCCCTGAAATTCAATCTTATATACTGGAACTTTTCTACTACATCTGACTCCAATTTCCCATTCTATATCTTAAGAAATCTCTCTGCACCCTCAAAGGAACTGGTAAAACATGGCAGGCACCTTGCCTGGGAACTTTCTTACTTCCATTCACAGAGATGGTACTATTAGTTATAATGCAAGAATGGCCCAGGCTCTGTAGTTCAGCACACAAGTGTGCCATAAATGAATTACAACTTTCTACAAGTGATTCACTTAGCCCATAGAGGCCAAGCCAGGACCTGAGGGCATGGGAAATAGCGGGGAAAGCTTTTTATCACCAGCAGCCTCATCCGTAGATCCTAGGAGAGCACCTCAAGGAGAGTGGCTATAAAGGAGTACTTAGCGATACCTGCTGGCAGCAAAATGCGAGCAAAATCCAGCAATTGCTTCTCTGCTGTGAGTGAGCCAAGGAGGTTCTGTCACACCTGGGCACCCACTTCAGCAGCCAGTTGCCCAATGCTGCCATTATGGACAGGGGCCACAGAGCTGCTGGAGAAGTTCCTGTTTCAGGTGCCCAAGGAGTGCTAGTCTGGAACATGGGGGAAGAAGAGAGCCTCTTTTAGGCTCCTGTGATCATGGTTACAGGTCATGGTTTCAAATATTTATCTTTGCACTTCAGCTAATTTACCATTTAAAGGCATCTAGTTTCACTATAGGGTGACTGATCTTATACGCATGAAAATTATAGATCTATCATTTTTTAAATTTATCAATTTGAAATGCTTGATATGAAAAGAGCCAAATTGGATCCAAAATCAACTTGTATTATTACAAGAACCTTTAACATTACATTAGCCAATGAAAGAAAAAAATTATAATAAAATATAAAATATAAAATTTCAATTGTCAAAATCTCTAAGTGATTACAAAAAAATTTTTTTAATGTATTAACTACTTAGGTAAGCCATTTCTCAATGATGGTATCTATCAGTATTTGGGGGAGATAATCACTGAAACAGGAATTATGTGTAACCATCTAAAATAGAAGCAAGCTCAATTTTCTCCAAAATTTATAATATTTTATCAATAGTCATGTATTCCTTAATATTTCGTATTTTAGTTTTTATAGTTATATGTCACTAAATGACATATAGATGCCCTTGAATCTCTTCTAGCTTACCTCAACATACTCTACAATATTTTCCTTTTTCTGCCCTTCAAAAAGGTATTCAGTTTCCATAATAGCAGACTGCAAGAGCCAAAATAACAATAATCATTACCATTTTTACTCCCAGACCCATATGGTTTGTGGACACATATGATTGTCCTTTGCTACATTCATCTGTGCCTACACCCCCCAACTTTCCTTGATCTCCTTCCATACCTCCTTGGTAACTAAAGCTCCAAAAGGAAAAGCACATTTCCTTTTTTCTTCACACTTCTCATTGAATTATTTTAGAGACTGGAGTCAGAAAATTGTCCAGAATACCACAGGCAGGTATGATCGGAAAGCACAAGCCTCAAAGTATTTAAGTGTCAGGAATACATAACATAAACACAAATAAATGTAAAAGTGCCTAGATGCCTGCAATGGAAATGGTAAGGGAAAATGTCATATAATATAAATCTAAAAGTAGAAATTTCAACAGGTCAATTAGATGCATTTATAGGCATTTTTGTGAATGGGTAAATAGTGCTTTTAAATACACAGCAAGTATACTCATTGCAGAAAATTACTCTTCCAAAATGGCAGGTAGAAAATAGTTAGGAATCTGTATGTAAAAACAACAGCAACAAAAACTAAATGAAGAGTCAGTTGTGTACTTAATAGTGTGAGAACCTGATTAGTAGTAAATGTGTTATTTCACTAACAGACTTAAGTTCCACAAAAATTCTCCTGTGTATTTACAGTGAGCCAATCTAATCAGACTGCAATGGTTGCCCAGAAAAAAAGATCAAGAACGTGCTTGAAATGAAATCAACCCCTTTTGGAACTTTGGGCAAAGTGACATAAGCCCAGGAACTTGGCCGTGGCACCAATGATGTTGAAAAGAATGATGTGCTTTCAGTTTGAAGGGAATCACTCAGCCTTTGGGTGGTGCCCTAGAAGCTATACAGCATGTTTGTGGCTAATTGTTCCCAGAATAAAATGGAAAATCACTTGGACCCAAATATTCATGATTTCCATCTTTGCCAAAGCTAAAATATATATTAGTTCTTTTCAAAACATTACCAATTAGTCACAAACTGGCTCTTTTAGGTAGTGCTGTAAATAGTTTTTGGAAAGATTCTACAATCAGGATGCCAAACATCATGGGAATATAACCAGAGCAGGCAATGTTTGGCTCCAGTGCTTCTGAGATGGGTAAAAGGAAGTGACTTTCTAATTTCATGATTAGAAATTTTCCCTTTCTAATTTTGTTAACCCCAGAAACCTTAAACAGCATTTCTCTTTCACTGGACTGATCAATGTTCAATATCCTTTATAGAAAGGTCACCAAGCAGTTCACTTAGTAATTGAGATGAAAGCCTAAAATGAAAAACTCTATTCTGAAACCCAGAATAAATGACTCACAGACCCAGTTTATTTACATTCACATCTTTGTAATACTGAATACATCTCTAACTTTCCCAAGTCTTTGGTTAAATTATAGTATATTGAGCACAGTCCTAGAGAGAGAAGACAGGCCTTATGTTGGTACCTAACTTCACAAAGGATGTAGTGTTTAAAAGGTCCTAAAAGATGAGGAAGATTCTGACATGTTGAAACATACAGGAAAGTTATTCCTAAAGAAAAGGATAAGCTCCAAAACACGTGAACACGAACTGTGAAGAGAGAATCAGCCGTCTTGGTTCTGCGAGATCAGAAGAGAAGACGTAATCAACGTCAAGAACAGAGGCTGGAAAAATACAGTAAAGCTACACCCGAACAGGCTCTGAAAATACCAAGCTAAGGAGTTTGAACTTAATTCTGTAGGCTATGAAAAACAATCAAATATCTTTACATAGGAAAATAACAATGATCAAATACTATTTTTAAAAAGTTGATCTGGCAGAAATGTGTAGGGTAGACAAAGGCATAAACTAGAAGCAAGAATATAAGTTACGATGTGTTCTTTTAAAATCTTACAGTGGCATCATAAAAGCCTAAACTAAAGCAGTAGTAACATGAGAGAAGAGACATTAGATGCAAGAGAGATTTAAAGTAAGAGAATCAGCAGGATGTAGCAACTAATTAGATAAGAGGGAGACATAAAGAAAGAATAAAATATCATAGATTTTCAGCTTAAGTGGCTGAAATGTTGACAAACTCATTAATAAGACAAAGGAAAATCAAGGAATGTGTCTTGGAAGATAAGAGGATGACTCTGAGACTCTAAGTTGAAGCTGCTGACACAATATAGAGATACTTAATAGGTAGTTAGAAATTGTGATATGATGAGAAATATATATTTGGTCTCCGCCCCCCAGTTCCTGGCACAGAGCTCCTAAAACCCTTGTAGATAGGGGCGCTGGGAGAATTTTTTGTTCTAATATTTGGTCTTTGACCCCGGTTCCTGACACAGAGTTCCTAAGACCATTGTTACTTTCTAAGTGATAATCTCTGACACAGAGTTCTGAAATCCTTTGGAATTGCCTAGAAAATAGGGGCATCTTTTGTTCTAATGAGATGACTCTTGGGGTTCCTGGATAGCCTCAGGTTCCTGGAGGCTGGTGCACCCAGAGAGGGCAGGGAAGCTCCATGCCCCTTCTTTCACATCTTGCCCTATGCATCTCTTACATCCATCTGTGCATCTGTGTCTTTTACTATATTCTTTATTAATAAACCAGTAAATGTAAGTAAAGTGATTCTGAGTTCTGTCA
Organism: Cynocephalus volans; assembly: GCF_027409185.1. Lineage (NCBI taxonomy): Eukaryota > Metazoa > Chordata > Mammalia > Dermoptera > Cynocephalidae > Cynocephalus > Cynocephalus volans. The sequence continues at coordinate 31,031,692 of NC_084474.1, read as the reverse complement.
GCTGCTCTAACAAATTAATCAAACCCAGGGACAGGGAAGTAGGAGCCCGATTTATAGCCAGTCAGTGAGAAGTGCAGGTGACAACCTACTACCTGTGATTAGCATCTGAAGTGGGGGACAGTCTTGTGGGACTGAGCCCTTAACCTGTTGGATCTGATGCTATCTCCAGGCAGACAGTGTCAGAATTGAATTGAATTATAGGACATCCAGCTGGTGTTCACTGGAGAATTGCTTAATGTGTGGGGAAACACCCACGCACATCTGGTGTCAGAAATGTGTTGAGTGAGAATGAGAGTACAAAAAACACTTTGGTTTTTCCCATATCCTTAGAAAAATTAAGATCTGTAGCTCAGAAAAGTGATTCTGCTGCATTAAGGTGATGATGACAGCTATGAAAATGGATGAAATGACAAGGACACAGCACAAGAAGAAAAGAAGTTCAATGACACAACCTTGAAATATACCTGTATGAATCAGGAAAAGTAGAGCTATAGAACATGACAAAGAAACTAAGATCAGAGAAGTCATAAAAGAAGTAGAATTAATTACAGCAACACCCCTATACTCAAGATGGGAGGCAATGAATAGGGTAGTGGGAATACCAGACCACAGGGGGTTAAGCTTAGATGTAGGGGAGAAAGAGAAAACTCCAAATATAGATTTCATCTTCCAGAAGTTTGGCAAAGAGAAGAGGCATAGGGCAAAGCTTGAGGAGATGGCAGGTAAGTGAAAAGTTTTGGAGGGATTTAGAGGAGGAAGAGAAAGAAATAGAGATTGGGAAAGATTTTGCTACATATCCCCAAAAGGGGACAAAAGAGGTCCAAAATTGAGCTTATGGATAAACTCCCTATTCACCCCCGTCACTTCCTAAACCTAGTTCTTTTGTAGAATTCCTTATCTCAATGAAAGGCAAGCCAGAAACCTGGGAGTCATCCTACATATTTCTCTCGCCTTCCTTCCACGTATCTAATTCTTTACTATCCAGTGTACTTCCTAAGCAGCTCTCAGATCTATTCATTTCTCTCCTCGATCTCACATACTGGTCTATATGCTTTTAATTTCCCTCCTAGACTATCTCAGTAACCACTTAAAGAGTTTTCCTATGTTCACCTCTCTCCATCTATAGTCTGCTCAACATACTTCAGCCAGAGTAATTGCAAAATCCAGTGCTAATTGTGACACCTAGCTGCTCAAAATATTAAAAGACTGCATTTATTTTAGAAAAAAACTTTGAAATTAAAAAACATATTTTAACAGTACAAGTCCTGAGTGGTTTATGTCTCTGGCTATCTCTCCAGCCTCACTTTGGACTCCTCTCCCCCATACTGTGTGTGCTCTGGATACACGCGCCTGTCTTCTGTTACTCATGTCCATCATTCTCATTCTTGCCACAGGGCCTTGACACATGTTTTCTCTGAGTAAAATGTCCCCAGTTTGCCTGTTTATTGCCTACTTGCCTTCAAGTCAGTTGTAACCTCCTCCAGGTGGCCTTCTGAAGTCAGATATGCTCCTTTTTCAATTAATTTTTTAATTGACAAATAAAAATTATATATATTTATGGTGTACAACATGATGTTTGGATATAAGTATACCTTATGTAAGGCTAAATCTAGCTAATTAATACACAAATTAGCTAACATACTTATTCTTTCTTTTTTTTTTTTTTTTTGGTATACAATACATGTTATTAAATGTAGCCACTGTGCTGTACAATAGATTTCCTGAAATTATTCCTCCTGTCTAACTAAAATTTTGTGCCCTTTGACCAACAGCTCCAAATTCCCCCACCTTCTAGCCTCTGATAACCACCATTTTACTCTTTGCTTCTATGAGTTCAACTTTTTCAGATTCTCCTTAAAAGTGAGATCATGTAGTATTTGTCTTTCTGTGCCTGGCTTATTTCACTTTATATAATGTCCTCAGGTTCATCCATGTTGTTGCTGAGAAGAGGATTTTTTAAGGCTTAATTGTTAGTTCATTGTGTACATATACCACATTTTTTTATCCATTCATCTTATGATAGACACTTAGGTTGATTCCATATCTTGGCTACTGTAAACAATGCTGCACTGAACATGGGAGTATAGATATCTCTTTGACATAATAGTCTCATTTGCTTTGGATATATACCCAGAAGTGAGATTGCTAGATCATATGGTAGTTCTATTTTTAATTTTTTAAAGAAACTTTATGCTGTTTTCCATAACGGCTGTACTAACTTACATTCCCACAAACACATGCTAGGGTTCACTTTTCTCTACATTCTCATCAACATTCATTATCTTTTGTCTTTTTCATAAAAGCCATTCTGACAGGTGTAAGATGATATCTCATTTCGTTTTAATTTGCATTTCCCTGATAATTAGTGAGGTTGAGCATTTTTTCATATACCTGCTGACCATTTGTATGTCTTAGAGAAATGTCTTTAGAGAAATGTCTGTTCAGGTCTTTTGCCCACTTTTTAATCAGGTTATTTGTTTACTTACTATTGAGTTGTTTGAGTTCCTTGTATATTTTGGATATTTAACCCCTGTATTAGTCTGTTTTCTTTCGCTTATAACAGAATACCTGAAACTGGGTAATTCATAAAGAAAAGAGGTTTATTTCTTACAGTTTTGGAAGCCAAGAAGTGCAAGGTTGAGGGGCACATCTGGTGAAGGCATTCTTCTTGGCAGGAACCCCCTAGAGAGTCCTGTGGTGACCCATGGTGTAACGTCACAAGGACTTGGCTCATTAGCATGCTCACTTGCTCTCCTTATAAAGCCACCAGTCCACACCCATTAACCCATCATTCCATGAATGAATTAATCCAATCATGAGGATTAATGATCTAATCATCTCCTAAAGGTCCCACTTTTCAACACGGCCACCTTGGGGATCAATCTTCCACATGAGCTTTGGAGAGGATCAAATATTCAACCCATATCAACCTCTTATCAAATTATGGTTTGCAAAACTGTCTCCCATTCTGTAGGTTGTATCTTCACTCTGCTGATTGTTTCTCTTGCTGTGCAGAAGCTTTTTCATTTAATACAATCTCATTTGTCTATTTTTGCTTTTGGTGCCTTACTTTTGGGGTCATAACCAAAAAAGCACTGCCCAAACCAATGTTATGGACCTTTTAACCTATTTTTTTTCCTAGTAATTTTAAAGTTTTAGGTATTACATTTGTCTTTAATCCATTTTGAGTTGATTTTTGTATATGGTGTAAGGTAAAGGTCTGATTTTATTTTTCTGCATATGGCTATCCAGTTTTCCCAACAACATTTATTGAAGAGATTGTTCTTTCCCCATTGTGTGTTCCTAGCAGCCTTGTTGAAAATCTATTTACCACCAATATGTGGATTTATTTCTGGGCTACTTATTCTGTTTCATTGGTCTATGTGTTTGTTTTTATGCCAGTACCATGCTCTTTTGATTACTATATCTTTGTAGTAAATTTTAAAATCCTGTAATGTGATACCTCCAGCTTTGTTCTTTTTGCTCAAAATTGCTTTGGCTATTTAAGGTCTTTCGTGTTTCTACATAATTTTAGAATTGTTTTTCATACTCTTGTGAAAAATGTCATTAAAATTTTGATAGGGATTGCATTTAATCTGTATATTGCATTGGGTGGTAGAGACATTTTAACAATATTAATTTCTCCAGTCTCTGCACATGGGATATTTTTTTGTTTATTTGTGCCTTCTTCAATTTCTTTCATCAATGTTTTATAATTCTCAGTGTACAGATATTTCACATCTTTGATTAAATTTATTCCTAAGTTGTGGGGGGGGGGGTTGGGTAGCTATTGTAAATGAGATTGTTTCCTTGATTTCTTTTTCGGATAGTTAATTGTTAGTCTACAGAAATGTTACTGATTTTTGTACGTTAATTTTGTATCCTACGACTTTGATGAATTCATTTATTAGCTCTAACAATTTTTTGGTGGAGTCTTCAGAGTTTTCTATATATAAGATTATGTCATTGGCAGATAGGGACAATTTAACGTCTTCCTAACTGTTCTGGCTAGGACTTCTAGTACTATGTTTAATACATACGAGTGGTGAGAGTAGGCATCCTTGTCTTGTTGCTGATCTCCGAGAAAAAGATTTCAACTTTTCACTGTTGAATATGATGTTAGCTATGGGCTTGTCATATATGGCCTTCATTGTGTTGAGATACATTCCTTTTATACCTAATTTGTTGAGAGTTTTTATCATGAAAGGCTGTTGAATTTTATCAAATGCTTTTTCTGCATCTATTGAGATGACCATATGGTTTTTGTCCTTCATTCCATTAATGTGGTGTGTCACATCAAATATATGTATATATTGTAGCAAAAGCCCTCTTCCTTCTGGCCGTTATTATTCTTATTTACACATTTAACAAATATTTACATAGGGCCTACCATGTGCCAGATATAATTATGGGCACTTGGGATATAGCAGTGAACAAACAATTGTCCCTGTCTTCATGGAGTTTTTATTCTTATAAAAGGAGAAACATGATAAACAGGTAAATTAGGACATAAGAATAGATAATAATAAATTCTATGAAAAAATAAAATAGGACAAGAGGACAGAAAATGGTGGATAGGTTCAATCTTGGAGCAAGTGATCAAAGAATGCCTGCTGATCAAAAGGTATTTGAGAGAAGAGAGCCCTGAGGGAAGGTTCTAGATAATATTTAAAGCTACAAGATTGGGAATGATTGCAGATGGAGAAAGAGAGAAAAGATCCAAGGACTAAATAGTATGACATTCCACTGTTTCAAGGTTGAGAAGATGGGTCTTTAGCAGCCAATGAGACCAAAAAGAAACAGCCAGAAAAGTAGGTGAATTGAGAGTTATATCCAAGGGGCTAATAAAGAAAAGTGTACTAGGGCACGTCAAAAAGTTCATGGAAAAATAGAATTAAAAGGTAATACAAATCTTCTCATGAACTTTTTGAAGTACCTTGGCATTTAACAGGAGAGTAGAGGATGCTCAGCTTTTCCAAATGATGCTAATGAAATGTAAACTCCATGATGGCAGGAATTTTTCTTCTTTTTTGTTTGCTTTCTTAGCCCAGTACCTAAAACAGAGCTGGGATGTAGCATATGCTCACAAACATTTTTTAAATGATACCTAGTTGACAGGATGAGGACAGAGACTTGGCTATTGGATTTAGCGATGTAGAGGTCAAATCACTGGTGACAAGATCAAGAGCAGTTTTGGTGGTGTCGGGGCGGGGGGTGGTCCATGGCCTGAGTGGAGTAGGTTTAAGAGAGAATAGGAGGGAAGGAAGCAAAAAAAGCAAGTCTTTATCTTTATTTTTAATACATGTTTTCTTCCTTCCATGACATGAAAGCTCACCATATACCCACAGTGCCTGGCACATAATAGATGTTAGATTATATTGTTATATGAATGAAATACAAAAACAAGAAATAGGGACACAAAATAGAATACTGCAGTTACATAGGTGTGAAGTGCTCAGATGTAGAGGCAGTGATACTTAAAACGAGAGGAAGGTGAGATAAGATATGGTATTAAGCACGGAATTTAACAGACATTATAGATAATTATACATATCAAATATGGAAGAACCAAAATATTATAGAACATAGGAGAATGAAGGTGCCAACAATACTAAGAAGCTGAAATGAAGAACTAGTTAGGGAAAATATAAATTATATTTTGAAGTGCTGAGTTTGAAGAGTGGATGCAGTAGGATGAGACAAAAAGAGCACAGGCCTAGGAAGAATGAGGCCTGGAGTCTATGCCCAGCTTTGCCATGAGCTAGCTGTGTGACATTGAAACAAATATTCTGCCAGGCCTCAGTTTTTCTCATCTGCAAATGGGATGAGGCACAGTGAACTCAGCTTCTTCTGGCTGCAATAATCTTTGATTCTATGATAGGAACTTATACGTGAGATGACCTACTCTCAGGGCAAAGTTTGTGCTAGAGTTGTAAAAGTAGGTATGATTAGCAGGACAGTAATAGCTGATGTTCAGAGATTACTCAAGCTTAGAGGGAAAGGCAGAAGATGGTAGACTGAGCTCTGTGTGTCATCAACTGGCTCCGTAGGGAGATCCAACCCACGTCCTCAGCTTCCTTAACACTGCTCCCTGACCTGCTCACTTGGCCAGTGCTGACCTTGGATTAGCCACAGTTAGAGAGCAGCTGTTCTCAGGAGGAGGTGTGGGAGACACTAGCAACTGACCAAAGAAAATGAGGGACTAAGGAAATGAATAATACACCTAAAGCAAAATCAGATTATAATTGGTCTCCCTTCTGTGCTTTCAGCTGTAGAAAAATTTTTAAATCGACTTAAGAAGAATTTAAAAAAAAAAAAAAAAAGATTTCAGAAGAAGATTTTGCCTCATGGCAAAAATCACTTTCAATCTGCTCAAAAGAAAAAGATAAAAATGTCGTTTTTGTACGTGTGCCATGGAGAAATCTATATAGCTTTCTTCCATGGAGGATCCATGGAATTGGGTTTTGCCAGTCAAAGTAAATTAACTGCCTGGTTCAGATCCGAAAGAAGAGGGTTTACTTGAGAACTTGTTAGGACTGCAGCCCAAGAGACACAGGTTTAAGTAGTCTTGAATCATGTGTTCTAGAGGGCAAAAGAAAGACAGGGACCTTGGAAAGGAAAATGCCAGCGAAAAGGAGGAGGTGGTTACAAAAGTTGCGACGGGTGTTCACATGTATCAAACAGCCTTGTCCATAAGAGATTGGTCAAAACAGTTCTTTGAAGTGGGTTTTGGCCAGGGACCTTCTGGTGTGGCAGAAAGTAGTAAAAAGTATCAGTCAGCAGATTTACGGCAGCTATTTACCCAGGAAGTTACAACTTTTGTGATATGGCTGAGTGCAAAGTTTCAGAGTGTTCCCGTTTTAAGACATGCCTGAACCTCAAGTGAAATGCCACCTGGCTCCACGTTAGGTACCTCCTCTGGACAGATGTCAGTTTCCCTTGTCAGTCTTGTTTACATTTCTGTGACTAAAAGGAATGCACGTTGATGTTTGGTGAGCACAGATGTAGATTAGAAAATGTTTAAGGTTATGGCATCCTGGTTTGCCTTTAATAACTAAAATGTGCCTAAATAAGCTACAGCTGAGCAGCAAAATGAACAAAGGGAGTGAGTACTGTAGGGAGAAAAAAGAAGGGAGATGTAAAGTGCACCAAACAGTTAGACCTAGAATCATCAAGAATTACCTGTATTTGCATGACAACCTACAGTTCAGCACATGGGGTGCACACCTTCAGGCTTTGCCTGAGGGTCTCCTTTTCTCCAGTCTACTGTGTTCTTCTAGCAGCTTTGTTTATCTAAAGCAACAATATACACCAGAGACTGGGAAGGGGATGAGAAGGAGAGGAGGGGAAAATTTGGCCAACAGTTACAAAATTACAATTAGATAGGAGGAATAAGTCCTGGTGTTCTATTGCATAGTAGAGTGACTATGGTTAACAGTTAAGTTTTGCATATTACATAATAGCTAGAGGAGAGGCTTTTGAATGTTCTCTCCACAAAGAAATGATGAATGCAAGAGATAATAAATACAGTAACTACCCTGACCCAACCGTGATACTATGTATATAAGTAACAAAACATCAGATTATACTCCATAAATTTGAACAATTACAATGTGTTGATTATAATAAATACTTTTTTAAATAAAATAAAGTAATAGTATAGTCAGCTTATAGGTAATTGTCAGTATTCATTATGTGGAATTGTCTTCTAATTTACTGATTAAAAATATATTTTTAATAAGATGGTGTATTTTTTCATATATGGCTTAATATATGTAAAGCTTTAATGCTTCTCATTCATAGATCGCAGAACGACTAGAAATAAAAAGAAATAGGAAGCTTCTCTGGGAACCATGCCATGCTATTGATTCTCTTAGAAAAAACTGTTGGGTACCTGCTGAGTGAAAGTCCCGAAAGAGATGCTATGGCAGAGAACAGAACACACCACCTCCACATACACATGACAGGAAACAGTCACGTGCAGCAAGGTTACTGTGCAAGGTGAGAAAAAAGGAGATGGCTCTATTATCATACCTCTTATTATAGTAGGATAATAGCTTGTGATTACAAAAATATAATATTATAATGATGAAAAATCAAATAATAATTATAACTAAAGAGAAAAAATTTCAACTTTGGAAGGAGTTAGAGAAAGCCCAGAGAGACAAAGGTATTCAAGAAAAACAAAGGTTAACAGGATAAAGAAGAGGAGAGCAGTAGATTATAATTCCCCTCAACTTCCCTCTTTGTTCAGCAAACATTTGTTAGCATATATTGTGCTCTAACTTCTGGCCAGTTCCCAGGAATACAAAGATGGACAAGATACAAGCTCTGCTCCAAGGAAATTAAGATTTGTAACTTATGTTAAATAAACCCTCAACTAATATTTGCTGAATGGAAATAGAAGGGGGAACCATAGAGGAAGTAAGAGGACTCCTGTATAGCTTTTTAGCTCAATCCATTTGAACCTGGAAGGAAAGTCTGTGAAACCTATAGATTTACTCAAGAAATCAAGACTGACTTTGGAGTGAAGCTGGCAGAGTAAATCCAGGTCACAGAGATTCCCACTTCTAACAGTTAATGAAAACTAAAAGAAACAAACCTGTCAAAATTCAAGCATTTTCTAAAGAATAGGAGGGAAGTAGAACTTTGTGGCACCGGGGTCCAGTCTAAGGCCCTGGGGAGAAGGGAAGCACAAACAGCCCAGAAGGCACCAAGGTGAACTGAGACCTGCACAGCACCAGGGGCTCAGTCTACTGCCATGGAAAGCTAGAACAGGAGCCAAGGTAGTGGAATATAGATACCACCATACTTTCTGTCACCACGAGGACAGTTCACCACCACAGTAGCAGCTAGGGCCACTCTACAGGCAACCAGCCACTCACTTGACTACACTGATATGAGTCACCAGTAGAGCTTGCAAATAGAGGAGGAAGTCATAGCCAACCCGAGAGTAACAGAAGAAGCAAGACCTCTGCCAGATGCAAGACGTCAATGAAAAAATACTAGAACTACAAATAAACAAGAAAATAGACACCACCAAAGGAAGAGTAATGTTCAAATTCCAGACCCCACAGAACAGGGAATCCTTGAAATGTCTGAAAAAGAAATCCAAGCAATGATCTTAAGAGAGCTTGAATAAATAAAATAACACTCTATTAGAGAACACAAGGAAACAAGAAAAAATATCCAGAATATGAAGGGAGAAACTTACAAAGAGATTAATACCTTGAAAAAGAATGTAGCAGAACTCCTAGAAATAGAAGATTCACTCATTGAAATAGTAAACACAACAGAGAGCTTAAGCAGCAGGCTAGAACAGGCAGAAGAAATAATTTCAGACCTCTAAGATGGTCTTTTTGAAATAACCCAGGCAGACAAAATAAAGGAAAAAAGAATTTAAAATAATGAGGAAAATCTAAGAGAGAAAGCAGACAACCTCAAGCACTCTAACATCCAAATTGTGGGTATTCCAAAAGGGGAGGAGAAAAGGAAAACGTATTGAAAACCTATTCAAGAAAATAATAACAGAAAACTACCTAGGGGTAGGGAGAGATGCAGACCTTCAGATCCAGGAAGCTCAAATGTCCCCAAACAGATTCAATCCAAAAAGACCCTCTCCAAGACACAATATAGTCAAATTTGCAAAGCTCAAAGACAGAGAGAATTTTAAAAGCAGCAAGAGAAAAGCATCAAGTCACCTTTAAGAGAATCCCCATCAGACTAACGGCAGACTTCTCAACTGAAACCCTACAGGCCAGAAAAAAGTGGAATGATATATTCAAAACACTAAAAGTGTAGGGTGTACTAACATTAATAAAGCAAATGTATTTCACAGGGCCTAGCTTCCAAAGCCCTGTAATTTCAGGTATAACCTAACTTTTTAAAATTACATATGGAAATGGTTAAGCTTGCAAAAGACAGGAAACTTTCCCCAGGCTAAAGTCTCTGTTGTAGATAAAGAATTGTAACACAGCAAAATTGCTGGCTCAAGGACAGATGCCCTTGGTTAACCTACTGATTGATATGTTAAGAAAGTTGCTTGATTGTTGGGTAAAAATACTAAGAAAATTGCTGTAAGAAAAGACAGTGTTTGCTAAGAACAAGCTTTTGTTGGTGGATTGACTTAACCTTTTACAAATTGCATTATGGAACATCACTTTGTTTATTTCGTTCATGTTACTAGTTTCCATTTATTAAAACTACACTTAGCCATAATTCTGTCCATATCCTTGTGTTCTTTGTAATGATTAAATCAACTGAATTTTCTTGTGAAACGTCTTTGTCTTTACAATAAAAGGGGGAGGCTAACTTTGAATCGCTGTCTGTCACATTCAGTTTTCTCCTCCTAATGGAGAAATTGCTGAAGTGCCATCCATCTGGGCCACTAAATGCATACATAGTTCTTTTAGTAATTGCACAATTCTTTTTTTCATCTCTGTTACACAGGGGGAAGTGTAACATAAAAGAAAAAAATTGCCAGCCAAGAATTCTTTACCCAGCAAGGCTCTCCTTCAAAAATGAGGGGAAAATAGTGTATTTCCCAGACAAATGACAACTGTGGGAGTTCACCACCACACAACCAGCCCTGCAAGAAATTCTAAAGGAAGTCCTTCATCTGGAATCTGAATAATGATGATTACCATCACAGATACACAAGAAAGAGCTAAACCTGCTGTTAAAACAAAAATGCCAGTGAGAAAGAGCAAGAAGCTAAATCATGCCACCTCAAATATACAACTAACATTGCAGAAGGGAAATAAAAGGGAAAGTGAGGGTCAAAAGATATTTAAAACATCTAAACAAAAAGCAATTAAATGACAGGAATTAAACCATACCTGTCAATAACCACCTTAAATATGAATGGACTAAACACCCCCTTCAAAAGGCACAGATTGACTGATTGGATTAAAAAGCTAGACTCAAGTATATGCTGTCTTCAAGAGACCTATCTCACATATAGAGACACACACAGACTAAAAGTGAAGGGATAGAAAAATATATAACATGCAAATGCAAACCAAAAACAAGCAGGAGTAGCTATTCTTAATATTGGATAAAATAGATTTTAAAACAAAAAACATAAAAAGAGACAAAGAAGGCCACTATATAATGACAAAAGGGTCTATCCAGCTAGAAGACATAACAATCATAAATATAGATGGACCCAATACTGGAACACCCAGATATATAAAGGAAACACTCTTAGACCTAAAGAAAGAAATAGGCCCTAATATGTTAATAGTGGGTGACCTGAGCACCCCTCTCTCACTATGGGACAGATCATCCAGACAACACATCAACAAAGAGACACAGGATTTAGACTACATGTTAGACCAATTGGACCTGGCAGATACGTACAGACCATTTCACCCAAGATCTGAAGAATATACTTTCTTCTCATCAGCACATGGAACATTCTCCTGGATAGACCACATATTAGGTCACAAATCTATTCTCAGCATTTTAAAAAATGGAAATCAATCCAAGTATCTTTTCAGACCACAGTGGACTAAAACTGGAAATCAATAACAAGCAAAACCCTGGAAACTATACAAATACATAGAAACTAACCAATAGGCTCCTGAATGACCTATGAGTCCAAGAAGAAATTAAACAGGGAATCAAAAAATTTCTTGAAACTAATGAAAATAAAGATACATCATACCAAAACCTGTGGGATACTGCAAAAGCAGTACTAAGAGGCAAATTTATTGCAATAAACACTTAAATCAAAAGAATGGAAAGACTTCAAATAAATGACCTAACACTACACCTCAAAGAACTTGAAAAACCACAACAATCCAGTCCTAAAGGTAGTAGACAGAAAGAAATAATTAAGATCAGAGCAGAACTAAATGAAATAGAGAGCCAAAAAACAATAGAAAAGATCAATGAAATAAAAAGTTGGGTTTTTGAGAAGATAAATAATATAGACAAACCATTAGCTAGGTTAACAAAAAAAGGAAGAGAGAAGACACAACAAAAACGGGAAATGAAAAAGAAGACATTACAACTGATAACACAGAAATACGAAGAATCATTAGAGACTATTATAAACAACTGTATGACAACAAATATGAAAACCTGGAAGATATGGATAAGTTTCTGGACACATACAAACTACACAGTCTGAACGAAGAAGAGGCAGAAAACCTGAATAGACCAACAACGAGCAACAAAATTGAAGCAGTCATCAGCAATCTTCCAAAAAAGAAAAGCCCAGGTCTGGATGACTTTACAGCTGAATTCTACTAAACCTTTAAAGAGGAATTAATACTAATTCTCCTCAAACCATTCCAAAAAATTGAAACAGAATCCGTTCTCCCAAACTCATTCTATGAGGCCAACATTATTCTTATACCAAAATCAGATAAAGACACACACACACAAAAAAAGAAAATTATAGGCCAATATCCTTGATGAATATAGATGCAAAACTCCTTGACAAAATATTAGCAATCAGAATACAGCAACACATCAAAAAAATTATACATGATGAAATGCGATTCACCCCAGGGATGCAAAGATGGTTCAACATACGAAAGTCAGTTAATGTGGTACCTCACATCAAGAAACTCAAGGACAAAAAATATATGATTATCTCAATAGATGCTGAAAAAGAATTTGACAAAATTCAACACCCCTTCATGATACTCTCAATAAATTACATATAGAAGGAAAGTATCTCAACACAATAAAAGCCATCTATAACAAGCCCACTGCCAGTATCATTCTGAATGGGGAAAAACTGAAGGCTTTTTCCTTAAGAACAGGAACCAGACAAGGATGCCTGCTCTCACCACTTCTATTTAACATAGTACTGGGGGTATTATCCAGAGCAATCAGGCAAGATAAAGATATAAAGGGCATCCAGATTGGAAAAGATGAAGTCAAACTGTCCCTATTTGTCAATGACATGATAATATACATAGAAAACCTAAAGACTATCAAAAAACTCCTACAGCTGGTTAATAATTTCAGTAATATTGCAGCATACAAAATAAATGTCCCCAAATCAGTTGCATTTATATTCTCCAATAATGAGCTAACAGAAAGAGAAATCAAGAAAGTAAGCCCATTTACAACAGTCACACACAAAAAAATAAAATGCCTAGGAATCAATTTAACCAAGGAGGTGAAAGATCTCTAGAATTAGAACTACAAACCACTTCTGAAAGAAATTAAAGAAGATCCAAAAAGATAGAAAGACATACCATGCTCTTGGTTTGGAAGAATAAATATTGTGAAAATGTCCATACTCCCCAAGCAATCTACAGATTCAATTCAATTCCCATCCAAATACCAATGACATTCTCCACAGAAATGGAAAAAACAATCTCAACATTCATATGGAACAACAAAAGACCCCAAATAGCCAAAGCAACCCTAAGCAAAAAATAAATAAATAAAGCCAGAGGCATAACACTACCTCACTTCAAATTATACTACAAAGGTATAGTAACCAAAGCAGCATGGTACGGGCATAAAAATAGATACTCAGACCAATGGAGCAGAATAGAGAACTCAGATATCATCCCTCAGGCTTATAGCCATGCAGTATTCGATAAAGGCAACAAAAACTTACATTGGGGAAAAGACTGGCTCTTCAAAAAGTGGTGAAGGGAAAATTGGATATCCATATGCAGAAGAATGAAACTAGACATGCACCTCTCACCATATACTAAAATCAACTCAAAATGGATTAAAGACTGAAGTATAAGACCTGAAACTGTAACATTACTAAGGGAAAATAGAGGTGAAACACTTCAGCAACTATGTCTGGGCACAGACTTTATGAACATGAGCCTGAAAGCACAAGCAACAAACAAAAAAATAAACAAATGGGACTATATCAAACTAAAAAGCTTCTGCACAGCAAAGGAAACAATCAACAGAATGAAATGACAACCTAAAAAGTAGGAGAAAATTTTTGCTAACTGTGCATCTGACAAGGGATTGATATCCATAATATACAAGGAACTCAAACAATTATACAGTAAAAAAAGATATAACCCAATTAAAAAATGGGCAAAACAACTGAATAGACATTTTTCAAAGGAAGACATACAAATGGCCAATAGGTACATGAAAAAATGCTCAACATGACTAGTCATGAGGGAAACGCAAATTGAAACCACAGTGAGATATCACTTCACCAGAGTTCGACTGGCTATAATCAAAAAGATGGAGAATAACAAATGCTGGCGTGGATGTGGAGAGAAGGAACACTCCTACACTGTTGTTGGGACTGTACATTAGTACAACCACTACGGAAAACAGTATAGAGGTTTGTCAAACAACTGCAGATTGATCTTCCATACAATCCTTCAATCCCACTTCTGGGGATATACCCAAAGGAATGGAAATCATCATGTCGAAGCGATACCTGCACTCCCATGTTTATTGCAGGCCTGTTTATAACAGCCAAGCTATGGAACCAACCTAAATGTCCATCAGTGGATGATTTTGGATAAGGAAACTATGGTATATATATACCATGGACTACTACTCTGCCACAAAAAGAATGAAATTCTCCCATTTGCATCAACATGGATGAGTTTGGAGAAACTCGTGTTGAGTGAAATAAGCAAAGCACGGAGGGATAAATACTGTATGTGCTCACTTATAAGTGGGAGCTAAGAGATAAAGAAGAAAGGAAAGAAAGACCACAGTGGTGTGTTGGACTTGCAGGGAGAGAGAACATCCCTAAGGATACAAAGTGGAGTGGGGAATGGGGAATGGGGAGGGAGGTTGGGGATAACTGAGGGGATAATTGGGTGGGGGACATGGGGTATAATCACAATTTGTGGTAATGGACATGCTGCCAGTATGGATCTGGCCATCACATCTTAGGCACAAGTGGCGACAATTTGCTTTGTACCACATGAATACTCATAACCAATAAAAACAAAACAAAACATTTTAAAAAAATAAAAAAGAGGGAAAGCCTTTAAAGATAGATGAAAAGGTTATACTCTGCCCAGATGGAGTAGTCTCGAATATAAGATATTTAAAGCAATCTCATGAACGAGCAGATAAGGAGCCACTACAGTGACTGATAGACTCACACCAGTGTTATAACAACAGGCCTCAGTCTCTATCCTTTGCCCTGCTCCTGCCACCTACCCTTTGGTCTCCTGGGGAACAGAGCTTGATCTGTACTCCTTGCTGTTATTGTATTCAGTTAAACATATTGAATATAAACCCTATTGGGAACAGTGTCAAGAAATACTCACCCACACTATATCAGAGCAAATAGTTGTTCTGTAGAATTCCTATTGTTAAAATATGCCAGATTTTTTTAAGTGGCATACATTTTTTATATGGAAAAGAAAAAAAGAAAAGAGAAGAAAAGAAAAGTGAAAAAAAGAGAAAGAGAAGAAGTAGGAATCAGAATAAGAAACAAATACAAAGAAAGAAAAGTACTATAGAAAGAACCCAGTCTGAAGGAAAATTACCTAAGGAATAGAAAATAACTTTCCCTTGAGAAGTCCAAGCTATAAAAGAACTTGATGACATGAGTTTATTAAAAACTTCACCTCAGATATATGATTTTTAAGTAATGAGATGATAAATTGAGTACTTAAAAGCATCATTATAGGTCAAATAAGTTAATTATAAAAGCAAAAATCAAAATAGCCACTATCAAAAATCAAATCACTGCCTTGGAGAACAAGTGTAAGATAATATTTACGAATGCAGAAGGAAAAGACAAAAATATAAAAATGATTAGAGAGAAGATGATAGGTATAAAAGGCCAACAAAGATTGCGTGACATTATAATTGGTTAAAATACAGAGCCCAGTAGCTGGATCAGAGAAGGGATTAAACAATATAGTTCTCTTAGAAGTTATTGTGTGCCACTGTTCTGAAGCCAAAGGATAAAAAACAATACAAATAATTTAAAATGTTAGGTAATTCCATAAAAGCACATTTAAATCATCCAAACAACTATTTCAATCCTGTATATTATTACCTGGAGGAAAATATGGAATTATTGCCATTTCTCAAATTAGAGAAAAATTCCCTGATGAAGATTCAGAGGACTAATTAAGTATCTAAAACTAGTGTCTCCATCAATTAAATTCATGGAAATATCTAAAATTCAATGCATAACCAGCATATACCTAATTCACAGCCAGCAACTTCTGACTAGATCTGCCCATCTTATAAAAAAAATTTCCAAACCAGATCAACAAATCCTGTTAATGAATTAAAAATCAAATCCCTGCCAGCAAATCTCTGAAGCTATTATCTATCTCCTTTCCACTTAGGTTAATGTCTCCTCCTACAGATGAGAGAAACAGTCATTGTCGCTGGCCTTAAACATGTACTTTCTCTTCACAAATGGTATAGCTATTTTAATCTCAAAATCATGAATATCAGAAAGATCACAATGGATCATGATTTTATGCCTCTCCAATCTTGAAATCCTACACTGAGATTAATGGCTCTCTATTGTGTGATATTCATATAGTCTATGTCACATTAACATCACTTTAAAAGTGGTAAAGTGAGTTTTGAGAAACAGAGAAAAACACAGTTGCTGTATTTGTAGTTCCCAGTCTCCAGTCCTTTGAACCTCAAACCAGAGATTTCTTTCTAGGCATTTACAACCCTCTGGACTGAACCTCTAGCCACAAAACTGTAGCTCTGACCTCTTTCAACATCATCTGCCTTTGCTCCCTTATGTGAGGTTTAACTGTCTGATTCAAACAGCTGTTTGTCCTCTATGAGACTTGTCTTCCCACACAGTACAGCTGCACTCTGAGATATTTCCAACCTTCTTTCCCAGCTCTGGATCTTTCTCTTGGCTCTCCACTTGCCCCAAAGTCCACACCTGTGTCTCTGGACCATGTGATCTCACAGGAACTGCAGAGGAACATTTTGTTTTTAATAGATACATCTTAGATTGTATTCCTGCTTCTTTTACTCCACTCACATGAGAAAAAAATATATATTAAGAGAAATATAGTTTAACACCATAAAATTACTTTTAAGACTTAAGTATGGGCCGACCCCCGTGGCGCACTCGGGAGAGTGCGGCACTGGGAGCGCTGCAGCGCTCCCACCGTGGGTTCGGAAAGACTTAAGTATAACTAGTAATCGGGTCATTTAGACAAATGGTCCAATTTCCAAACTTTCTAAAGGGCATGATGGTCAGTAGTATTCCTCCTTTCTTCTATGGCTAGCCAGAGCACAATTTATGCTTACAACTGTGTCTTGATTTTTCCAGACTGTGTGTATAAACTACCTAATGGCTGTGCTAATTTAGTCCCGCCAATAGTATAGAAAAGAGCTCCCCTTTCCCCACATCCTCACCAGCATTTGTTATTCTCAGTCTTTTTAATAATGGCCAGTCTAACTGGGGTGAGATATGTCAATGTGGTTTTGATTTGCATTTCTCTGATGACTATCGATGCTGAGCATTTATTCATGTACCTGTTGGCCATTTGTATGTTTCCCTTTGAAAAATGTCTATTCATCTCCTTTGCCCATTTTTTAATTGGATTCTTTGTTTTTCTACTGTGTAGTTGTTTGAGTTCCTTGCATATTCTTTTTTTTTTTTTTTCTTCTTTTTTAAAGATGACTGGTAAGGGGATCTTAATGCTTGACTTGGTGTTATCAGCACCACACTGTCCCAAGTGAGCCACGGGCTGGCCCTGAGTTCCTTATATATTCTTCTGAATATTAATCCCTTGTCAGATGTAGAGTTTGCACATATTTTCTCCCATTCCATAGTTTGTCTTTCTGCTCTGTTAATTGTTTCCTTTGCTGAGCCTAAGCTTTTCAGTTTGATTTAATCCCATTTGTTTATTTTTTTCTTTTGTTGTTTGTGTCTTAGGGGTGGTCTTATTCATAAAGTCTTTGCCCAGTCCTACTTCCTGGAGTGTTTCCCGATGTTTTCTTTTAGTAATTTTATGGTTTGGGGTCTTATTTTTAAGTCTTTAATCCATTTTGAGTTGACTTTGGTACATGGTGAGAGGGACAGGTCCAGTTTCATTCTTCTGCATGTGGATGTCGGATTTTCCCAGCACCATTTATTGAAGATGCAGTCTTTCCCCCAAAGTATGTTCTTGTTGCCTTTGTCAAAGATCAGTTGGCTGTAGGTATGTGGGTTGATTCCTGGGTTTCAATTCTGTTCCATTGATTTGAGTGTCTGTTCTTATTCCAGTACTATGCTGTCTGGGTTACAACAGCTTTGTAATGTA
This sequence comes from Cynocephalus volans, assembly GCF_027409185.1. Lineage (NCBI taxonomy): Eukaryota > Metazoa > Chordata > Mammalia > Dermoptera > Cynocephalidae > Cynocephalus > Cynocephalus volans. Next base: position 31,013,477 of record NC_084474.1, on the reverse strand, counting down.
ATTTAAAGTCAGGTAATATCATGCCTCTGGCTTTTTGTTGTTGTTGTTCAGGATTGCTTTAACTATTCAGGGTGTTTTGTTGTTTCATATGAATGTTAGAATTCCTTTTTCTATTTCTGTGAAGAATGTCATTGGGATTTTAATGGCAATTGCATTGAACCTATGGACTGCTTTGGGTAGAATGGACAGTTTCATGATGTTAATTCTTCCAGTCCAAGAGCATGGTATGTCTTTCCATCTTTTTGGATCCACTTTAATTTCTTTCAATAGTGTTTTGTATTTCTCATTGGAGTAAAACATTACAGAAAACAGTATGGAGGTTTTTCAAACAACTACCAATAGAACAAGCATATGATCCATGAACCTCACTACTGGGTATATATCCAAAGGCATGGAAATCATCATGTCAAAGGGATACTTACACTCCCATGTTTATCAAAGCTCTATTTACAATAGCCAAGATATGGAACCAACATAAATGTCCATGGATGGATGACTGGATAAGGAAAATGTGGCATATATGCACAACAGAATACTACTCAACCATAAAAAAGAATGAAATTCTTCCTTGTGCAGAAACATGGATGAGCCTGGAGAAAATTAGGTTAAGTGAAATAAGCCAGACACACAAAGAGAAATACCACATATTGTCACTCATAATTGGGTGCTAGGAAGGAAGGAAGGAAGGAAGGAAGGAAGGAAAAGGAAGAAAGAAAGAAAGGAAGGAAGGAAGGAAGGAAGGAAGGAAGGAAGGAAGAAAGAAAGAAAGAAAGAAAGAAAGAAAGAAAGAAAGAAAGAAAGAAAGAAAGAAAGAAAGAAAGAAAGAAAGAAAGAAAGAAAGAAAGAAAGAAGAAAGAAGGAAGGAAGGAAGGAAGGAAGGAAGGAAGGAAGGAAGGAAGGAAGAAAGAAAGAAAGAAAGAAAGAAAGAAAGAAAGAAAGAAAGAAAGAAAGAAAGAAAGAAAGAAAGAAAGAAAGAAAGAAAAGAGTGAGCCACAATAATACATTGAACTTTCAGAAGGAAAGAACAAACCTAAGAATACTAGGGATGGGGATGAGGGAGGGAGGGGGGTTGGGGAGTGATAGGTCGGTGGAGGGCATGGGGAAATATTATGATTTGTGATGATGAACATGCTAATAATATTTTTTTAAAAAGAAAAAGCTACTGGAAGACAGTAAAAAATAAAATAAAATAATAGATTTTGGTACAATAAATAAATAAATAAATAAATAAAATACCTAGTAGTGAGCATGGCCTGTGCCCAAGCAGAAGACAACCAGGGAAGAGTGCTCAGCAGCCCAACTGCCGTTATTCTTGCAACCAAAGCTAAGATATGTCCACACTCCATTAAAATCTTGGATCTCTCACCTCAGAGTGAGCTTAGATAGAAATGGAGAGCTACAGGTAATAAATTGTAATGATATGAGAAGTGCTGAAATAGACATCTCAAAATATTTCTGCAGGATGGTTTTCAGATGGGCTTGTACCAACCCAGTTGATAGAGTTTGGATGTTATTGTCCCCCAAAACTCATGTGGAAATCTGATCCCTAATATGGCAGTGTTGGGAGCTATTTGAGTCATAGGGGCAGATCCCTCATGAATGGATTCATGCTGTCCCTTAGGGGTAGGGGTAGTGAGTGAGATCTCACTCTGTTAGTTCCCTGGAGAGCTGGTTGTTTAAAAGACCCTGGCATCTCCCCTCTCTCTTGCTCTTGCTTCCTCTTGCCACGTGATCTGCTTGTACCCACTGCCTGCTGCTTTCTGCCATGAGTAGAAGCAGCCTAAGGCCTGCACCAGATGCAGCTGTCCCAAAATTGTAAGCCAAATAAACCTCTGTTCTTTATAAATTAACCAGTCTCAGGTATTCTGTTACAACAACACAAAATCGACTAATAGACCAGTTCTCCTCACTTTCTCACTTGTAGTTCTCAAGAGTAACTGTAGAATGCTCTGGGAATGCAACATCCTGAGATAGGGAGGAAATGGCCAGAACAGTCTGTGCTCTCTCTGTTCCAGTCTACCGTAGAAATATGATGCCCTTTATTAAATAAAATTCGTGGGAGTCCATTGCTCCTGCACTAAGCCTAACGGACCAAACTAATACGCAGTTTAACTAAAGTAGCTAAGCTTTAGTTAATTGCAGGAGTCTCTGTAACTAATTAACCTATTAAGCTGTAACCAATTAAGCAGTTGCTACACTGCACTTCCTTTCCTATAAATGCTGTCAGATCACGCTATTGGTTGGAGTTCTTTGAACCTGCTCTGATTCCGAGGGCTGCTCGATTTGCATCATTTTTGTTTTGTTTGCTTTTTGCTTCGCTTTGCTTTGCTCCATTTTGTTTTTCTTTGCTCAAATACACTCAGTTAAAATTTAAAGTTGTTCATGTAACACCTCCAGAACTTTTGTGTCATGTGGCCACCAGGGTATGAAACCTATGGAAGGCTGTTTTTCAAGGTCTCTCAGCTGCAGTGTTAAGTGAAGCACTCAGACAATAAAACCAGACTCCCTCCACATTAGGCAGCTTTCCTGAGCCGTGGGAACCAGCTTGCCCTAAATCCTTGGCTTCTGTTGCCCCTTGCTGTCTACCTATAAGTAACAAATTCGCTTTGTGTTACTGTGTGTGTGAGTGTTTTGATGCACCTGACTCAGGCAAGAAACCAGTGCACAGTGAACCTGCTTCAAGGTTTCCTCTCCTGGCCTTCCAAAATAGTTGAACATCCCATCAATCAATTCCTAGATTTTAATCCTAATTTTTAATCATTGAATCAAAATAGCATGTATGAAAATATGAATATGTAATATTGACTTTTACTCATTTGAGAAACTCCAGAGTGGTGAACTAGTATTTGACTTAAATTTTAGCAAGCATCAGAATTACCTGGAAGGAGTCTTTACATATATATATATATTCTTTATATATATTTTATATATTTATATATATACCTTTATTAATTGAGGTATAATTGACAAAGAAACTGTACATTTAAAGTGTACAATTTTATAAGTTTATATATATATATATACACACACACGAGGGTACTTCAAAAAGTTTGTGGAAAAATAGAATTAGAATATATGAAAATATGAAATATATGAATCTTTTCATGAACCTTTATAAAGTATGCTCATATATATGTATTTTTTTACAATCAGGGTAATGAAAATACACTCAAGATAATGAACATATCAATCACCCCAAAAAGTTTTCTAGTGTTCTTTGTAATTTCTCCTTCCTGCCACGTCCTGTTCAACTTTTCTTTCACAGCCACTGCCACTGACTCCCCAAGCAACCACTAATAATCATATTTCTGTCAGTATACATTAGTTTCCATTTTCTTGAATTTATATAAATGCACTCATACAGTATGTCTTTATTTTTTCTTTTTTTGGTCAGGCTTTCTTCATTCAACATAATTATTTTATTTTCAGGTTGATCCATATGTTGCATGCATGAATAGTTTATTTGTTTTATTATATAGATATATCACAATGTGTTTAGCAATTCACTAGTTGATGGACGTTTTGTTTGTTTACAGTTTTTGACTCTTACAAGTGAGGCTGCTATGAACATTCATATACAAATCTTTGCCTGAACATAAGCTTCCATTTTTCACAGGTAAGTAATAAGGATTGGAACGATAGAGTATACTTGATTTTTTATAATAATGAAAAGATTTTTACTTAATGTTATATTCCCACAAGCTTGTCAATTCTAGGAAAAAGCTCTTAACCCCCCGACATTTGTAGTATTGCATGCATGGTAATAGAGTTGGTGGGATTAGTGTGTATCTTTTTCTTTGATGTATATAACATTATTTATAAGTATGTGATATGAAGTTTATATGTATCATAATCTTCAATATATTTCTGAAAAATAACATAAAAAACAGATTACTCCACCTGTCAAAATAGCTATTTCCATTACAATGGAATTAAATCAATAAAATGAGACCCAGTAAGATAACTGAGTGTATATATCTATTACATGATAATAAATTTTACCCCAAAAGGATTTTTTTCTCATATACAAATAAGGACACAATATAAGGATATTTTTTATGTCAGCATCTAACAAGTTGCTTAATAAGTAAGTGGTATATGGATTGATGAATGGGTAGATTTCTGAAAGTATACATGGGGAACCCTAAAGTTGAAGGATCAGGTAAGTAAATGAAAACCATGGCCTAAGAGATTTATAGTCATAAAGCACTAAATTTTGTTTCAAGAGTCCCCACAAAAGTAAAAAGGGAATAATGTTACATATGACACTCATAGAATTCTCATTTTCTGAAGGGATAAAACATTATTTAGGAGAGACTTTCTGACACAGGATTATTAAATAAATATGTAGAATATATCTTTGTACAAGGGATTTTTATATCTCAGCACTGGGTTCAACAGAGGTCTTACAGACGGTATACAAACACTGTTCATGCAGCCATATGGGGAAGGTCATTTTTAAAATATTAAACAAATTAAATGGCATGTAATTCACATACATTTAATTTTTTAAGGAGCTGCCAAATCCTTTTTGAAAATGGTTGTACTATTTTATATTTCCACTAGCATTATATGAGAGTTCCAGTTGCTCCTCATTCTTTCCATTTGACTTGGTAATATGTTTTTAGTATCAGACATTTGTTACAGGTACATAGTGGTATCTCATAGCATTTTTATTTTGCATTTCCCTAATGAATAACTGATACTTAGAATTTTATGTGTTTATTTGCCATCGCTACGTCTTTTCTAATCTAGTGTCTGTTCAGATATTTTACCCATTTTTAATTATGTTTAACTATTATTGAGTTTTTAAAACTTTTTATATATTCTCTATACAAACCCTTTATCAGATATGTGATCTCCCAGTCTGTAACTTGTCATTTATTCTCTTAATAGTGTCTTTCTAGCAGCTGTCGTTCTTCATTTTGATGAAGTTCAATTTACCAATGTTTTCTTTCATGGGTCATGTTTTTGGTATCAGATCTAAGAAGTCTTCATCTAACACAGTGCCTTATATGTTTTCTTCTAGAAGTTCTATACTTTTAGGCTTCATACTTTAGTCTATGAACCACTTTGAGTTAATTTTTGTACATAATGTAAGGTAGCCATTGAGGTGTTTGCTTGCTTCTTTGTTTGCATGAGGATATCCAATTGCTCCATTAACATTTACTGAAAAACTCTTTTCTCCACTGAACTGCCTTTCTGGTTCCTTGTCAAAATCAATTAGCTATACATGTGTGAGTATGTTCCTGGACTCACTATTTTTTATACTGATGTATCACCCTGCTTTGATTACTGTAGCTTTATAAAAATTCTTAAAGTTGGATAATGTCAGTCCTCCAAATTTGCTCCTCTTTTTCAAAATTGTTTTGGCTATTCTAGATAGTTTTCATTTTTATAGGAATTTTAAATTGAGCATGTGAAAAGAAATTTCTGCTGAGAAATTTATAGATCACTTTAGAGAGACTTGACCTCTTAATACTGAGTCTTCCAAATTAAGAACATGATATATCTCTCACTTTTAAAAAATTTTTTTGAAATTTTTCACAGCAATGTTTATAGTTTTTATGGTACAGATCTTGCATATCTTTTGAAAGTTATTCTCTATTACACATGTAAGAATATTATCATGGATGGTATTGAATTTGAACTGCAATTTATAATTGTTCGTTCTGAACATATAAAGATGCAATTAAATTTGGTATCCTGCAAACTAGCTAAACTCACTTATTATTCCAGAATCTTTTTCCATAGAATTTTCTTTGGAAATGACTATGTTGTCTGCAAATATACAGAGGTCTACTACTTTCTTTTCAACCCCCACACTTTTTTATTTTTCCCTTGTTTCAGTGTACTAGTTAGAACTTCCAGTATGACATTGAATACAAGTGGTGAGACTGGATATTCTTACCTTTTTCCTGATCTTATGGGGAAAAAACTCATTCTTTCACCATTAAGTATTACATTATCTGTAGTTTTTCATCGATGTTGACAGTGAATTGAAAATGTTCCTTTCTTATCCTCATTTGCTAAAAGTTTAAAATCAGGAATGAGTATTAGATTTGGGAAATTTCTTTATTACATCTAATGAGATAACCATATAGTTTCTCTTTTTAGCCTAATTTGGTGAATTTGATTGGTTTTCAAATGTTAAGTCAGCTTTTCATTATTTAGATAAATTATACATGGTCTTGATATAATGTCATTATTATATATTGGTCTGTTTGATTAATTAAAATGTTAGCAATGTTTGCATCCGTGTTCATGAGAAATATTGGTATGCAATTTTCTTCCCTTGTAATGTATATCTCCTTCTAGTTTTGATGTTAGAGTAATGTTGGCATTGTAAAATTTGTTGAGAAGCATTTCTTTAACTTTATGAAAGATTTTGTATAGTGTTGGTTTTATTTCTCATTTAAATGTTTGATAAAATTCCCTAGTGAAGCCATCTGGTCAGGAGTTTTTGTGTGGAAAGGATTTTAACTACAAATTCAGTTACTTTTCTAAATATGAGACCATGCAGGTTATTTCTTCTTGAGTAAACTTCATTAATTTTTATCTTTCAAGCTATTTGTCCTTTCGCTATAAGTTGTCAAGTTTGTTGACATACTTTTTAAGAATAATATTTATTTATTATTCTTTTAACATCTATAAATTCTGTAATGATGTCACCTCTCCCTTTCCTGATACAGGTAATTTGCATCTTCACTCTTATTTTTCCACATCAGGCTGGCTAAAAGTTTGTTAATTTTATTGATCTCAAAAAATAAGCTTTTGTTTTTATTGATTTTCTCTATTACTTTATTTATTAATTTCTGCTCTGTCTTTATTATTTATGTTTTGTAAAATGAGTATTATTTATGTTACAAAACATAAATAAAACTCACTTTGAATTTCTTTACATCTTATTCTTATTTCTTAAGATGGAAGCTGAGATGCTTGAAGATCTTTCTTCTTCTCTAATGTAGGTAGTTGGTGCCATAAATTTCCCACTATGTATTGTTTTCACTGCATCCCACAAAATTTGATATGCTGTCTCTTTATTTTCATTCACTTTATAATGCTTTCTAATTCCTTTTGCCTTTTTGTTTGTTTGTATGACCCACAGTTTATTTAGAAACGTGCTTATAATTTCAAATATTTGGGAATTTTCCAGAGATCTCTTTCTTAATGATTTCTAATTGTGGTATGACAACATACTTTGTATGACTTGAGTCCTTTTCAATTTATTGGGTCTTGACTTATGACTCAGAATGCGGTCTATCTTGGTACATATTTACTGTGAAATACACATTAAATACACACAAATAAACATTGAAAAGAATGTGTACTCTGATTTTTTTGGATGGAGTGCTCTATAAAGTTCAGTAAGGTCAACCTGTTTGATACTGTTTTTAAGACTTCAAAATTCTTGCACATTTCTTTTTAGTCTTTTTGTCCTATGAATTATTGGGAGGGGAGAATTGAATCCCTGAATAAAATTGTGGATTTGCCTATTTCTCTTTGAGGTTCTATTAGTTTTAATTTCGTGTACTTGTAAGTTCTGTTATCTAGTGTTTGGTATTATGTTCTCCTGAAGAATCCACTCCCTTTATCGTTGTGAAATGGTCATCTTATTGCTGGTATTATTTTTATGCTCTGAAATCTACTTTGTCTGATATTAATACAGCCAAACAGCCTTCTTTTGATTGGTGTTAGTACATAAATCTTTCTCCATTTTCTCACTTTTAGTGTATGTAGGTCATTATATTTAAAGCAGGTTTGTTATAGGCTGTGTATAATTTGCTTTTTTATCTAATCTGTAGATTTTTTTGCCTTTTAACTGAGATTTTTAGGCCATTTATGTTTAATGTGATTGTTGATAAGTTAAATTTAAGTCCACTGTCTCACTATGTGTTCTTTGTTTGATCTGTCCTATTTTTCTGCCTTCTTTAGGATTAATTGAAGTTTCTATTTTATTTTATCCCTTTTCTTACTTTCTAGCTACATTCTTTGTTTTGTAATTTTAATGTTGCTTTAGGATTTATACTATAAAATTTAACTTATCGCAGTCTACCCTCAAGTGATAATATACGACTTCTCACATTACATAAGAACCTTGTAATAGTATTCTTTATTTCTTTCCTTCTGGCCTCTGTGTTTTTGTTGTCACACATTTTACTTCTACATATGTTATAAACATCACAATACAATGATAATATAATTTATTTAAACAGCTGATTTTCCTTTAAAAGGATATAAATAATAAGAAAACAATTTTTTATATTTATCCTCGTTGTTATCATTTCCAGTGCTTTCATTTTTGTGTGTGAGTCCAGTTTGTTATTCATTCAAACCTGAATTCTTTGACTACCAAAAATAATTTTCTCTTTGCTGGGACTCTCTTTTGGTACAAATTACTTAATTATTTACAAGGTGCTAAAGTTTCATTTCAAGGTCATGTTGAAGCTATTTTTCTCATTATGGCTCCTCAAAACACAGGCATTATTTTCAAAGTATCTTGTTTCCAAGTACTTTCTTCTCAATTACTTCTATTCTAGATTTCCTTATAAAATCAGTGAGGGAGCTCATAACTAATAAAATTGAGAGGAATTCTTAAATAGGAAATTCACAAGCTTATTTCCAGTTCCCTTCTAAATATCACAAGACCACAATAAATGGGAAACTCTTCAATGGTTCATTACAAAATGGAATCAATGAGCAGCAATGTTATGTGTTGCCATGCTTTGCCCCTGAAGCTTTTGAGTCAGATTTTAAGGTTCTTCCCTTTGAAGAATTTATTATGTGTGTATTGTATCACAGCTAATTAAAATTTTCTCTGTTATCCCCTCATGTAAAAATGGTATGCAAGTGATGGCAACCTAACTGCAGACTGCACAAGTTTTGGTGGGGTATGCAGGGGCCCTAAGGATCCCAAAAAGAAGAGCTGTCCTCAAGAGCAATGAAATTAGGGTGCAACAAGGGGCCTATGTGACTGATAGTTATAAGAGATAGAGTATGGGTATTAAAATATGTTGACAAAAAATAATTGAGCATCAGTTTCAAATGTGAAAACTAATTAAAAGTTACTAGAGCAGAAGTTCCAAAACATAGCATTGGTTTGTGATTAATCTGTTCTCCACGTGGACAGTGAAGTATGTTTCTAGGGGAGAAGATACTGGGATTTACTCATTTAAATGTGATTCATAATGCTTCTAAGTAATGCAAGACAAGCCAGACAGAATCTGGTAAGAGTAAGTACAGGCTGTTAATGCCATCTTACCATTTGTATGAGAAGGGTGTTAAAGTATAATGCCCTCCAAATTGAGAAGGTACTTTGAGATCAAAGAAGGAAGAGGGCAGGGCCATTCAGTAATCAGAAATATTTATGAATTGGAGTGACTTACAAGGAAGCTTGACTCACTGAAGAATCAGATATCAGCAGATGAGAGCTCTGATTCTCTGAGGTTAGACAATGTTTATATAGCAAAGCCCCTGTCACTAAAAATAACTTCAAAGAAACATCTTAAGAAAAATAAGTTGACAACATCATTCACCAGTTGTCTTTGTGATTCACAAGGCAGAGGTTCTTGTGATTTCAGTGCTCAGACCACTGACACCACCTGCTGCAATAAATCATTCAATATATATATATATATATATATATATATATATATATATATATATATATATATATATATATATTTTTTTTTTTTTTTTTTTTACAGCTTGTCCTAAGGTTAAGTTGTGACTGGTCAGTGAATCAAAGGAATGAGGTTAAGCAGGAGTCAACATGGCAGGTGGGGCACAAAATAGGATTGGTTTTATTCACCTTCTAACATCATCAAAGCAGGTACTTTTTAAATGTGTGCTGTGTTCGATATTTTGCTGTATCCTAAGAGATATAAAAATTAGTAATACCCAGTTCCTATCCTAAAACATTCTATAATTTAATGAATAAATCAGGGAAAGTTTTATACACATAGTAGGAATTAAATACAGACTGTCCCCAACTTATAATAATATGACTTATGACGATGGTTCCACTTAATGATTTTTCAACATTAAGGTGGTACAAAAGTGATACACATTTAGTAGAATTTACTTCAGGTACCCATACAACCATTCTGTTTGTAACTTCCAGTACAATATTCAATAAATTACATGAGATATTCAGCACTTTATTATAAAATAGGCTTTGTGTTGGATGAATTTGCCCAACTGTAGTCTAATGTCAGTTCTGCGCATGTTTAACTTTGGCTAGACTAAGCTATGATGTTCAGTGGGGTAATTGTATTAACTGCATTTTTGACTTAATAATATTTTCAACTTAGGATATTTTTATAGGGATGTAACCCGATTGTAAGTAGAGAAACATCTATATTTGTCAAATTAATCAATTTTCATGCAATATAAAGTTTGATCAAAATTATATCAGAAGGTCCATGGTGAAAAGGAACTGAGAGAGATTTATTTCAGTTGAAAGCTCTGAAGAAAACTTCCTGAAGAACTCAACCTTGGAAAGTGGGGTGATTTCAACATGGATAGATGAGGGAGTAGAGCAATCTCTGTAGCAGAGAGAGAAAGGTCTGCCATCCACACTCTACCCGTTATGTTGTAGGCACACTCTCTTACAGACAATAGCATGAACAAAAACATCAAAATGATTATGAGAACAGTTTCCAGGAATGGAAATCCCAGTTGGAGTGCTTTGAGGCATAATAAAGTGTAAAGCTTGAACAATTGATTGCAGTCAAACAATAGTGGACTGTGAATTTAAGATTAAGAGGTTTAGTTTCACAGTAAAAAAAGTTCATATAAATACAAATAACTAGGAATAAATTTAGAAAAGAAAACAAATCGGCTGAGTTCCTAGCCAAGCTCACTGCATTAAAGTTCTCAAGAGTTTCTTTATGAATCTCTTCATTCCTACAAATCCTGTACTATAATCAAATGATAAGTATATAAAATAGATTTCTAAATGCCATTCTGGATTTCAGAAGGCAGCAAAGAATACTGTAGGAAGAACACAGATTTAAAGCCAGTCAGACCTATGTCCCACATCTCACTCTACCACACACCTATACTTCATAGAACTATTAAGAATTAAATTTTAAAAATAAAAATACAAATAAAATGATTACCTCACCGTAGTCACTCAGTAAATTTTTATCCTAACATTCACCTATTTTTTTTCTGTTAATCCTTCTTTCTTTCTTGTATTCTATACATCATAAATAAGTGTTATAACCTTGATGATTAAATACATGTTGGTTGATAATTTTTATGTCCAGTTTTCTAAACTCCCACTTCTATCCAAGATGAAGTAACAGAAACTAGATTATCTTCCCACCTGAAACAAACAAACAAACATAAAAAACAGGCAAAAATATATGAAACAATGGTTTTCAAGACACTAGTCACCAGGCATTGAAAGACTGTGATCCCTGAGGGACAGGAAACAAACAAGATGATTTGCCCTATGATTGCCCCAGCTTACTTGCCCTGAGGGAGTTTCCAGGCTAAGATGCAGGACAGAGGAAGCCAGGCAGAGCCCAGCAGACTCTCAGAGACAAGAGCTGAACCTTTGGGGAAATCAGACTGGCTAGAGTTCACAGGATTGATGAGAGTTGCACAGAGAAAAAACCCTGATGATCTGAGAGTTCCCCTTGAGTATTTAGCAGAGCACTGAACAGAACAGCACAAGGCTGGGGAAAGAATGATTTGAAAGAGTTAGAGGGAACCCTAGAGATACTGACACAGGGCCAGGAATAGCACTTGTTTCCTCTACCCAGATAGGGAAAAAAAACTCATAATTCATGGGACATTGGCTAATACTCAGAAGATTCTTGCCTCCATAGCGGAGAACAATTACCCAAGACTAAATGCTGCTGTGGCCCTTCCTAACAAATCTTAAAAGTAAAACCTGAAAGGACCAAACTGTTTTCAAGTAGCTTAACTGTATTCTAAAACAAAGCTTAAGATATTTATAAGAATATAAATATATCCCGCACCGAAAAGTATAATTCACAGGATCTGGAATAAAGTCAAAGATTATCAGGCGTGTAAAGAAGAAAGAAAATATGACCCATAACGAGAAGAAAAAACAATGAAAACCAAGCCAGAGCTGACACAGATGTTAGAATTAGCAGAGAAGGAAAATGAAACAATTATTCTCAGTTTTCTAAGATTTTTTATTCTTTTTTTTATTGTCATTTCAAACAGATTTAATAGTAACCCATCTACCATAGCCAATACAACAAAAGAGCAGATTTTCAAATCACAGAAAAACCATGTATTTAAAAAGTTTTGAATAAAGTGCTCTTTTTGACAATTACTATTCATATTGAATTTTATTTCATGCTGACTTCTTTTTAACAATTTATCTAATGTCTATTCTTTTGGAATTCATGACAGTTCTTATTTAGCAATTGTCATTCTTTCTTTTCTTTATAATGTCATTCATTGCTGTAGTACTATTGTTCAAAATTCCCTCTTTGGGTATCCCATTACTTCCCAAGTTAAATAAAGTTTTTTAAAAATTGTTTCTGTGCATGATGTTGCCTGTCTCACTAACTTCATTAGGCAACTAGTCACTACTTAGTTCTCTAGTGGAAGATATAATATAGTCTCATGCCTGGGGATAGGGGTTCAAATTCCAGTTCGGTCAAACACAAATTCCATTCTTAAAGCAATTAACCCGACTCAGTGGTTCCCAAGCTGGGCTGCATGTTAGACTCACCTCGGGGACTTTATGCAACATGTAGATAACCAGGCTTCACTCCAGATGAACTGAATTAGGATCTTTGGAGGTAGGGCCTGGCCATCACAGTTTTTTAAAGCCCCGAAGTGATGTGCAGTCCACGTTAAAAACTGATCCCTAAGTGCTCTAGTTTTCAATGCGGGATAATAGGAATAATAACACCTTATTCACTTATCTCATGGAGTTGTTCTAAGCATTAAAAGAGAGAATATGTGAAAATGTATATGCCTCAAAACATTTAAAAGCTATTTTCATGTCTAGTCCTTAAAAAAAAAAAAAAAAAAAACTTCTGGGAAAAAATCAATCTTCTTTTTGATAAAGGGACATACATCTTCCTCCTATTTCCTAAAAACATTCAAGTATATCTGGTAGTGGCAGGTAGAATGGGAGATTGGGAGGGCAGGAGGCTTGGCAGAGACCCTGTTGAGAATCTGCCACCTATGAATCCTCTTCCAAGAAAAACACATGGAACAAACAGCAAAACTTGGTCTTCATTTCCAGGGGGTCCACACATGCCCTGAAGCCCAGCTGTGAAGCAGGTCATGAATCTCTACCCTGGATTCCAAACTTTGATAACAATACTTGGTTTGGTCTTTTTGTTTCCTAAAGGCTTAAAAGCCTGAAGCCGATTGTTAAGCCTTAAGGGAATTTTTTCATGCTTATTTTATAGTTATTGGAATGTCACTCAAACTGAGCTATTCATCGAATACCTCCCTCTCTGGTAAACACACTCATTCCTGATGAAAACAATTAATAAATCATTCCTTCTCACCAGACAGGAGGAACAGGAAATGATCTACAGAACACAGCACTTTGCTTCTAGGGATTTCTTCAAGCTTCCATGCTAAGTGATCTGAGCTCTACTGTACACTGTACAGGAGCACTAATCCGTGAGGAGAGAGAGCAACTCATCACACAGAAGCTTGCCCTCTGCCCTCTTTCCAGTCATCAGGGAGAACAGACACCATGCAGGCAGTTCTTTCCGTCATTACTAGGAAGAAACAACTAACATTAGCTCATTCCCTCTCTCCCTAGATTACTAGTGATGTGAACCACATGTTGGCAGATACAGGCTTTTATGACTAGCTGTTCACTCACCGCAATAACTATTGCTCTTTACTCATGGCTAAAACTTGTCATATACATATATGTTCTTTACTTAAATTCTTCTATCACATAGATCTAATCTTATCCTCTTTGCCACCAATCTAATATTACCCTCTTTTCCACCTTGGAACTGTTTAATTCAATAGAAAATACTTTTATGGCTTCTATCTCACCTAATAAAATGTTCCTGTTTTCAGGCAACTTTGATATATTTAACTCTCGCTTATGGCTAATTATGATTTTCTTTTCTAAAAGTGTCTCCTCCAAAATGGTAAAACATACATCAAAAGTCAATATTATGAACTTAATTTTCTTGAAAATCTGGCATTCAAGGCTCTCTATCAGATGGATGTAATGATGTGCTGGCAAATGTTTACCAGCTCTCCAGAGACTGACCCCCTCACAAAAAAAGGTCCTGAATTATATCATTTGCGAGTTTCCATAGTATAAATCTTCCCACCAACCATGGCTAATTTCAAGATACCAAAATGTCAACTATCTAACAAAATTCCTGAAAATTTAACAATTCACTTCCACAAGGCAATACGAGCCAACTCTAGCACACGATTGTATTGGTCTAATCAAACTTCCCACCTTCTCTTCCCATGTTTTCATTTACTCATTTTGTGCTTTAAAAACAATTTATTCATTTTTCCCAGTGGAATTCCACTTCTTTGCTTATTCTACTTAATGGAAAGCACTTGCCTCAACAACACATTATAATCCTAACTACCCTTCAAAGACGAGCTCATAGGAGATATCTTCCATGAGCATTTTCTATGCTTCCAGGTGAATTAAAATTCTCTCTACTCTGATATCATCTAACATTTTATACCATAATTTCAATATCTATTTTGCATTAATTTATTTATGCAGGTTTTATATTCCCTAAGATATTGCATACACTTTGAGAGCAGGATCCATTTATAATTCATGGTTATAGTTCTTAAAATACATACAAAAATGACTTCATAATAGATGCAACACAGATGTTTGTTAATTGAACATAATTAAGTATGCAAAATTTTAGCCGCTGTGAAGTGTGTAAAAATATACAATGATGCTAATTTTAAACTTCAAATATAAGCTAAAAGTTTGAAATTAACTACATAGAATAAATTTATAGTACTGTGATTTAAGCCAAATAAATCCTGGATAATATAAAAAGCCTTTTTTTACCTGATAAAATTAAAACTGTGTTGTTATACTATCTGACTGATTAGAAAAACGATAAAGCCACTGAAAAAATTTAGCAAATATAAAACTTTGGAATAAAGAATATTATCAATGTTAAAACTGAGAAATGCTAAGATGAAAGTAATCGACACACACAAAATAAAATAAATATACTGGGGAACTCTTGAAGAATGGGTCTTTTCAATTTGCTTTTGTTACATATACAATAATATTTAAATAAATGATACATAAGTATATATTTCCTGAAAATTTCTGTTTCAATATTTAGGATCCCTAACATATTTGGTGGAAAAGGTATATAATTTGCAGAAAATGTCAAATAAAATTCAGGTGAATTTCAGAAAGTCAACTTATGTAGAAAACTCATATTTTTAGAAATAGTTCATTGATATAAAAATTAACCTATTCCCTTGCTTCCACTCTTTTTATTTCTTCTGTCCTTCCTTTGTTAGCTTTTTTTTCATCAATACACAATGTAAACATTTTTGGTGGCCCTTTGCCAA
Source organism: Cynocephalus volans (assembly GCF_027409185.1). NCBI lineage: Eukaryota > Metazoa > Chordata > Mammalia > Dermoptera > Cynocephalidae > Cynocephalus > Cynocephalus volans. The sequence goes on along the minus strand of NC_084474.1, from coordinate 30,997,928 downwards.
TTTCTCCCTGAACTGCTCTTCCCCTCCCGCTTCCCCAACTTTTGTGGCCTCTGTTCCATTCTCTCCTTTTGAAAGTTCAAGGAATTATTGTGATTGTTGTATCTTTCTTTCTTTTTTTGTTTATTATTTGTCTTCTGTCCTACCTTTGGCTAATTTATTTTTTCCTATAGCATGTTATATTTGCTCAGATCATAGCTAAAACTCTTAACAAAGTCAAGTCAAATTTTACTTCTTCATTCTGACACTCTGTGACATCAGAAGATTAGACTGATGGCACTGGCTAAAATGAACAATAATTGTCTGCCATAACAAGCACTGATACTTTGTTGAGGATGGAAAACAAAGAAAACTTACAAAGAAACAAATATTTTTCACTCAGAAGGATTGCTGGTTTGAACAATAATGAAAACTTTTTGAACCTGTGCAAGTTGCTATCAAGTCCCATGATGCTAACTTGTCAATAAAGGGCTCAATTCCAAAGTAATAATCCCAAAGTAATAATCTCCTCATGACTTGCAGTTGGAGCTTCTCAGAACAGGTTATTTAGGATGTTTCAAATGTCTTTACAAAAAATATCTATGTACACTTTTGGTATTTCTAATAATATCTTTTGCATAGCTTATAAAGGACATTTCAGCAATCTAGCAGATATTTAGGCATCTTAATCATACTTTGTATGCATTTACCTGGTAAAATATTTCTAAATGATCAAATAGTTCATTAAAAACTAACCAAAGCATCTACCTTTCAAGGGAATCCTATTGTCACCAAACTAAATTAATTAGTGTTTTACCTGCTCATAGTCATTTGGGAGTGTGTACTTTTTATAGATGTATAATTTGTTCCATATTATTGCTACCTCCTATAATAGAAAATTTTCCCAAGCTATTTTCAATTCTGCTCCTACTTATTAAATTTTCCCTTCCATACCTAAATTCTAAAATATCTACAAGATGCATTGTTGGGACTGGTTCACAGTTACTACAGTTAGCTTCTATTGTACTCCTGGCATGGGAAATCACGAACAGCTGGAACACACGTCTTCTGTTCTATGCACAGATAATAGAGAAATCCAGTCTGAAGGAAGAAAAAAATTGAGGCAAAAAAAAAAAAAAAACCAGACAGAAGCAGTGACAAATAGTCATGTCACATAGAAAGAGAGTAACTTTGATTCTTGACAGCTTTCAGTTCTTGATTCCAGTCACTTCTGCAGCTGGGATGATCTTTTCTGAGTTTGATGAGATAGCCCTCATGGATAAATCTCTGCCTTGTCACTCCCAATTTAAAAATCTTAAACTAATCCAAATAGATTTCTGTGATTTACAAATAAAGGAGTTATTATATGTGGCAAATGTATCAAAATGCAAAATGATAAATGTTTTATATATGGGCAAAATGTTCCAAAATATTTTTTAATTAATTTAGAAATAAGATAAAGTAGAAATGGCATTTAATAAGAATATTGGAGGAACTGTAATTGCCACTTAACAAAGTCCTCATTTTTGAGGTTGTAGCTTTCCTTATCTTTATCCCCCAAAGGTTAACAAAATAAGAAAATAGAATTTGAAGAACTATAAAACTTAAGGGAGAACTTGACCTTACCAGTTTAGGAAATAACACACTGAAAGAAGTTCCAGTGACCGTTCTTTTTAATATGATATTTAAGGAAAGGAAATGACTCAGTTGCAAGTGACCAATTTCCAAGTTAAATGAAAACCAGCACATGGCAAAGTGACCTGAACAAGTGAAAAGCCATGAGAAAGAACCAGCAGGGATGAGCGTAAAGGACCAGCAGTAACAGAATGGAAGAATAAGTAGGAGGGTATGCAGTAATAGGAGAGGATGACCAATTCTCAGAGAGCTTTTTAAAACTCGGGGGGCAAATTAAAATGAATATTTTTCTGGAAAAGGAGATCAGGAATACAGATGGTAGACAATATGGCCCTGCTTCTTTGAGAAATGAACTCTGGTTTAATATATAGAATCCCCTGAGACTTGAAGAAAAAATTTTAGAATGGGAAGTGCAATAGTCAACACAGGAAGAGATTTTAAGTAAAAATATCTGCCACCTGTTACATATATGATACAATTGAACAAGTGTCCCTAGAACATTTCTTCACAGACTAAGTAAAGTCATTCTGTTTGCACCGTTTCATGGGAGTCACGGTGAGCAGGTGCACAAGGAAGAGAAAATCTTCATCATGGTAGTTTATTTTTGGTGATTTGAGTACTTTTTCTGAAAAAAACCCAAAATTCTTATATTTTTATCCTCACAATTATACTTGTGGCAACTGAATGCCCCCAAAATCACTTTATATTCCTTCTAAATTCATGTTATGTCCCATACAAACATAACAGACAATGTCTTTCATATGTTATATCATTCTAGACTCCACTTTCCACCCATAACTTCCTACCACAGCATGAAATCTAATTCAAATCTCCCACTTTGCACTATCGGTTGCCATTTTAAAAACATCTGGAGAAAGCTATAAAAACAAATATATTCTCTGTACTCCCACAAAGAAATCATCACCCTTTGGTTTCTCTGGTATTTGACTTAATGTCATCACTACATCTATTAATGAATCTGATACAAATTAGTTAAGAACCAAAAACCTACATGTGCATTTTCTCAGTTATTCCAATGAGCCATGTTATTTCACGCATATACACTTTTGTTATTATTGGACTCTTCCTGGAAGAATTCCTACCAAATCCACCCTCATTTCCCTCTGTCCGGAACCCCCTGCTCAGATCACCTTCTACAGGAATGCTTTCCTGACACCTTCAATTGAATTGACCATTTAAAACCTCTACTATATCCTTTTCACACACATTTGTAATGAGTTGCATTTGTTTGTTTACATGTCTATCTCCCCCACCCCATATAAGACCATATGAGATCATAAATTCTTAAAAGAAGATAATATACTATTTATCTTTGTGTATACTAACTCTGCTAATCCTACTATAGTGCTTAATAGATGCTCTGTAAATGTTGAGGAGTGAATGAGTATATAAAATATCATTGTTTATCAAACACCTGATCACACTTTGACCTTTCTACATCACAGGTAACTAAGGAAGATATCATTTATCTCAATGACAAAAAAATGAAGGCTCAAAGTGTCTCCTGTCTAAAATCCCAGACCTAAAATCAAACAGATTTCACAACAAACTGCTTCTCATTGTTTTAAACCACCTCTCTTTGGAGAGCTAAATACATTTTTAAACTGTTTTTAGAGAAAAATCTGTGAATGGTTTTGGCATAGCTAGCCATATATATTATCTGCTACACATAATTTGGATTGTGAAATATATTTTTAATTCCACATTTGAAGTAAGCCTTGCCAGATCCGACCAGTCACATAAACCTGAATTAATCTCAACATGGCACATTATATTATGTCACACGTGGGACAGATGTGCACTCCAACCCAAAATGCCTCATCTAGTTTGTTTTGACTTTTGGATACTTTAAAATTTTCAACAGATGATTTAATGATTCCTTGCTTCTACCCTAAGTCAGACTCGATACCAAGATGTGGAGGCCAGATCTACTGACAAACACAACACAAACCAATAATAGGCTCACAGTCCTGAGTCAGAGCTTAAAGTTTGACCAAAAACTTTCTTAAATAAGTGATACTCCTGAAAGAAAATATCTTCGCAAAAGAAAGCCATTTCATTATAGAGGTAAAAGTGAAACTGTTTCAGTCAAACAAACTTGTATCTTAGTGACTGAAGGAGTTCAAAATATGCCACTGCAAAATTTGCCCCTCTGGCATATTGACTATTTTGAGTTAAAGTCACTTGAAAAACAACAGATGCAAGAAGGACATTCTGACCTTACATTTTCTTCCTAAAAGCAGTAGTTTAAACTCCCATGTGAAAGATTCCTTCCCTGTACAATAAGAAAAGTATTATTCTTATCACCAAAGACAGGAAGTTGAGGCCAAGGGAAATCTGTGCAAACAAACATTCCTAAACTAACTATATTATTCTGTTTCTGTTGCTTATAACGAAATACCTAGAACTGGGTAATTTGTAAGAAAACGAAATTTATTTCTTACAGTTTCAGAGGCTGGGAAGCCCAAAGTCCAGGGAACATATCTGGTGAGGGTCTTCTTTGATGGTGGCTTTACAGCAATGCAGGGGTCTCACATGGCAGAAAATGGCAGAGCACAGAAACAGAGGCTCTCAAGTGCTCTCCTTTTAAAGCCCTCAGAGCCAGACCCCTGACCACCACTATTAATCCATTCACTACAGCATGGTCCTACTATCTAATCACCTCTTCAAGGCCCCACCTTTCAATTACCATAATAGGATTTCCCACCCTCAACAGTTTCAGTGGGGATTAAGCTTCTAATATATGAACTTTGTGGAACACAATTCAATCAGTCCACAGCATTAACCCCTAACTTCCTAGCTGCTCCTCCATGATTAACTACCCTAGCTCAACTCCCTTTGCCTTGCTACATTTTTATAATTTACTATTCTTTGTTCAACTTAGTATACAAGTATTTGACTCAATTGCTTCTGGGGGTCTTTATTTTCCTATGAGGGCTCCGACGTACACATAAAAATCTGTATGTTTTTCTCCTGTTAATCTGTATTACATCAGTTTAATTCTCTTGTCCAGTCAGAGACTCTAAGCGGGTAGAGGTAAGGTTTCGCCTCCCTTTTACTGGTTGTGCTGGGCACAGAAGTGAGGGCCCAACAGCAGCAGTTCTCTGTGACTCCTCTGTCCTTGGAAACTGATACCAATTTGTCCTGTGAGAATGAACTGAAGAATTAAAAAGAAAATTTTGGATTTGCTCATCCAAGTAGTGTGCTATATATAGGTCTGTGATGAATAAAAGTTTCCAACTAACTTCCCAAGATCACCAATAGTATTTAATTTTCTGAAATTCAGGGCTACAGATGATTCTTAAGCACAAACTAAAAAGTTTAGTATGGATGGGCTCATTCCTTATTTTATCATTTTAAGTTTGCTCTCTGCTTAGACTCCCCACCCCAAGATAAGCAGCTGATGGTGGGAGAAAGAGAAAGTAAAACAAACAAAAAGTGTAGGCAGGTGAGCCAATTTAAGAAAATCCAATTTAATAAAAGTCTGTAGATGGAAAAACTTTCAGAACAGGTTAATTAAAGGGCTTGATTCACTTCACAAATGGATTATCTAATGAATTTTATCTTCGAACATCTATTCCTCTTAGGAGATTTAAAAACAAAGTTCCATCAACCCAGGTTCTCTTTATGGAGGAATATATTTGTTGATTGAATGATATAAATCCATGCAGGATAAGGGAAGTACAATGAACAGCAACAATATTCAGGAGATATGAGTTACATGGACATGGATTCCTGGTGCTTCCTTGTATTTCTGTAGTTTATTTGCCTCCAAGCATGGAAGCATGTCACAAAAACTCGGTCAAAAGAACTTCTAAAAGAACTAGGATACAATGATACAGGAGTCTAAAAATAAAATAAGAAGTAAAACTTTGCACTTAAAATTTTTTCTTAAATAAGTGACACACCAAACCTATGGTCTTTTATGGAACAAACCAAAACCCATGCTAGGATGCTTGACCCTGAAAATAAAACAAAAACAAAGAAAAAATAACAAACAAACAAACAAAAAACGCTTCTAATACCTAAAAACTTAGTTCCTTGAAAAAAAAGTTTACAAAATGAGAGTTAAAATAAACATTAAACTGAAAAAAATATAATTGTCTGCTTTTTTATCCTCACTTCTTCCCTACAGTCTCAGAAACTGCATTTCCGAAGCAAGCCAAGCCCGTGTCTTTCTTGCCCTCAGTTCCTGTCCTTTCTCTTCTTGTGTCTTTCGCTGTATCAGTTATTCCCCTTCTCCTCAACCTTGTCTTCCTGTCAACTTCCCCCGCTCTTCAACTTGGTTACCAGCTCCCATATACAAAATACTAATATGAAAACCCTTCCCTAAACTCTGATTATCTTCACAGCTGCTACACTTTCTTTTACCATTATTGAACTTTCTTTTTACTTCCATTCAGAGGTCAGCAAATTATGACCAACAGTCTAAATCCCACCCTCCATTTGTTTTTGTAAGTAAAGTTTTATTGGAACAGAGCCAGGGCCATCTGTTTACATATTGCCTATGGGTTCATGCAACAATGGTGGAGCTGAGTTGTCACATCAGAGACCCTATGGCCCACGAAGTCTAAAAATTTTACAGAAAAGCCTTGCAACCCCTGCTTAGCAATCAAATGTCTTGAAAGAATAGTCAACACTTGATGTTCTACTTCCTTACCTCGTAACAACCCTCAGCCCACTGTGTCCTGGCTTCCACCACAAACTTCTAAAGTGACACCACATTAAAAGAAATTTATCTATACCTTCCTTCTTGAAAGTTTCCAAAACACTAAATTCTGCTGTTCCTCAATGTAAGTTTCAATCACTCTTTTTTCTCTGGCCTCTCTTGCTCATCTCCCTCATTCATGTTATTATTTTCTGTTTTTCTTTGTTATTTTCTTCTTTCTCTGTATTCCAGTTCTAGGCAATCTTATCTACTTTAATGGCTTCAATTGTTGAGTCTCTGTGGACAATGTCCAAATTACTCCCAGCCCCGATCTGTCTCCCAAGCTTGACATTTCCAATTACATACAGGACACTGAACATCACATGAAAAATTCCAAATGTCAAAAACAGAACATTTTATTCTCTTGTGATCCCTAGATCTTCTAGAGATTAGTAATGATATCACTAATCTCCTCATTCCCAAGGCTGGAAATTTTGAAAAATATCATGCTCTTCATTCCAATCATCTAAATGCTTACCAAATGCCATGGTATGGACCCATTCTGCGCCCATGATAGCTTTTGCATCCATTCCTCCTTTCCATTTCCACAGCCCTGTCTCCAGTTTAGGCCCTCATACTCTTGCTCCTGGGCAGTTGTGAGCCTCTTGTATAGTTTCCTGCCTCCTCTAATACACTCTATATGTGGCTTCCGTACTAATATTCCCACATGCAATTCAGTTCATAGCCCTCTCCAAACACTCCCATATTTCTCATTGCCTACTCAATGAAGTCCTAAGTCCTTAACTGTATTAGTCGGAGTCCAAGAGGGTAAGAGATTGACATACTGGACCACTGAAGAGCATTTGGTTAAAGTATGCTAAGTGTGAACAGGGCATAAAGAAACCAACCAAATGTAACGCAAGACCTTAAGGCTAGCAATAACGGAAAGCTTCTCTACTTCTGATCCTGAAGAGTCAAGAGGGAGGAGAAATTTCCAGAACCTAGACGGGGTAACATATGGAAAGGGCTGCCTAACAGGAACTGTGGCCTACTGCAGAGGAACTCAGCCAGCCTGCAGGGAAGGAGCCCAAAAAATGAACCCCAGACCTCACTTCCCTCCCGCATGCTGGTCACCCCCGATGCTCTCTGTTGGCCAAACCCAAACCCAATAGGAACTCAGAGACGAATGGAGAACAGTCCACACAGGGCCGCTTCCTGGGGCATAGGGAAAGGTAGAAAAGGATAGAACTGGATCTGGAGGGAAGATATCAGCACATGAGGTAATAACATTAAACAGTTCCCTGATTTATCCTCAAACGACCTTTTCACTTTATCCACCACAAATCCACTTTACACTTCCTTTAATCAAGCTAAACTAATATTCTCTCTAAACATTCAGAGATTTTTCCTTTTTGCCTTTTTTTCTTATTTCAAATTTAAAATGAAATTTTATAATCTTCTCACATTACCAAAAACTTAGATGCCATTAGGTGTGAATTTCATCACCTTCTAACATCTCTGCTTCCAAATGTGTGTGTCGTTCTGATAGCTTGTATTAGCAATTTTAATTCTTCACTGCCACATATCCTTGGTGTTCTTATGCTCTGATACTGGGCTGAACACAGGACTACTTTGGGTCAATGAAATAAGGCAGAAGTGATAGCATACCAGTTCCTGGACCTCAGGAAACCCTGAGGACCCAGTTGTGCTCCTGTGCCCCTGCTGTCTCCAGGAGAAGGATTTGTCTGGGCTTTGCCTGTTGGTACCAAAGGGAGAATGTGAAAACTGAGGAGCAGATCCAACATGCAGACATGAGATTGGGCCAGCTGAACCACAGATGCATGTGAGAATCTGGCCAAAATCAGCTGAGCCTGCAGACTTATGAGAAATCACTGGACATTTTTTATGCCACAGATTTTGAGATTGTTTGCCAAACTTCAAGTAATACAATGATAACATAATTCTAACCCCCTTTCCTACTGTCTCAGAGATGTCCCTACTCCTCCCCAATGTTATCCTTCCAGCTCTGTTCCCAATCCCATGTGTAGCCACTTCTTTTCAAGATATTACTCCAGAGGGGGAAAAAATCACCTTTTTTTCTCTGGTGTCTTTAATCTCTCCTTCTCCACTGGATATTTTCCCTCCACCTGCAAACATACCAATCTGACCCACACAAAACTCAACCTTCTGCATTGTGATAGAATTCTAAGATGACTCCTGGTAGGGTTTGGGTATGTTGCCCCCCTAAATCTCATGTCAAAATCTGATCCCCAATATGGCAGTGTTGAGAACTGTTTGGGTCATAGTGAGCGGATCCCTCATGAATAGATACTCTCCCTGGGGGTGAGGGGGAGTTAGTGACTGCTCACTCTATTAGCTCCCATAAGAGCTGGTTGTTTAAAGGACCCTGACACCTCCCCTCTCTCTCTTCCTTCCTCTTACCATGTGATCCTGCACACACTGGCTGCCTGCTGCTTTCCATTATGAATAGAAACAGCCGGAGGTCCGCACCACATGAAGCTGTCCCAGAATTGTGAGCTCTTTTCTTTATAAATTACCCAGTCTCAGGTATTCTGTTATAGCAACACAAAAATGGATTAACACAACTCCTAATGACCCATGCTTTTATATAATCTTCTCCCTTCCAACTGTGAAAGGGACCTGTGAATATAATGAAAATAATATAATGAAACTAATATCACTCCTGTAATTAGCTTGTGTTATATTGCATAGTTGGCCTTAAGAAAAGGAAATTACTCTCAGTGGTCCTGACCTAGTTGGGTGAGATATTAAAAGGGATGGAGCTCTTCCTTGAAAAAAAATTGAAGTGAGGGATATCTAATGCATGAAAAGAAAATTCTCTCTTGCTGGCTCTGAAGATGGAGAGGACCACATGGCAAGGAATATGGGAAACCCCTAGGAGCTAAGAGTGGCCCCTGTCTGACAGCCAGCAAGAAAAGAAGGACCTCAGTCCTACAGCCACAAGGAACTGAATTCTAACAACTTTAACGTGCTTGGAAGCTGATTCCTTCCCAGAACCTCCAGAAAGAGACACAGGTTGCCAATGCCTTTATTCACACTAGCGAGAAACAAGCTCCTGACCTACAGGACTCTGAGATAATAAATTGCGGTTGTTTTCAGCCTCAAAATTTATGGCAATTTGTTATACAGCAAGAGAAAACTAATATGCCTCTCACCTCTCCTCTGATGAGTTTCTTCAATGCATAATAATGGTAACTGCTAACAATTTTATAGATAGCCCTTACCATAGGCCAGGCACAATTCTAAGTGTTTTACATTGAAAATAACACATCTAATCTTCACAACCATTACTACTGCCAGTTTCCAGATGTGAAACTTGGAGAACAGAGAAGGTACTTGCTCAAGGTCACAGCTAATCCATGACGGCAGGAGTTGATGCCAAGGCCTCCTGGGTTTTACATCTACACCTCATATTCTGCTCCACTCACCATTTGCCCCTCCACCGCCAGACTGTGGGTCCTGCCCTCACAACTCTGCTGAAACTTCTCTGGTAAGAACACCAGGGCCTTGCTAATTTCCAAAGTCACATAATACTCCTCAGCCACTATCTCATTTAAGTTCTCCACAGCATTAAGCATGGTACACTACTTTCCTCCCTTTTTAAAACTCTCTACATTTCTGATGTTCTTTCTATTCGTGGAAATGACACCTCTTCGTTGTTCATCTGTAAGTGCTGCTGTGACTCACAATTAGTCTTTGGCCTTCTCACCGTACATGAATCTGAATAGCCTCAGCTTCTTTCCTGCCTGTAGCTGCCATCTATATGCCTGTGACACCAACTAGTGTGTCCTTCTTTCCAGAACTCAGGACACATGTTTCCAGCTACCAATAAGACAAGCACAGTTTGATGTCCCATCTCACACACAGCACAACCAAGATACTCAAGACAGAAAGCCTGTCTTCTACCTTGAACTTCACTCTCCTCCGTACCGTCCCATCTTCTGCCATTCCCAGCCCCCCTCCTCTCCAACCCATGCATTTCCTGGTTTTATGATTCTTACTTTTTTCTCAGAATTCATTCTGCTCTTTCCCACAAATGAGGGGTAAGGATTAATAATTTTCCCAGGATAGATCTTAATCCTTTAGGTCCTTAAAATAATTTTCCCAGGGTGTATCTTAATCTTTTATGTCCTTAGTCTCTACTAGTTGTCTGTGAAAGAATCAGGTAAACTGATTTTTTCAAAAATGTCCATTAGCTACCATTCTCCAGACAAGCCCTACCTTAAGCAAAAGAAAAACAAATCAAGGTCTTCCTATAAAGACCCCGAAGAAGGAAAAATAATGCTAAGATTATTAAAAGCAGAGATTTCCGATTTCCTTTTCAGGTGCAAAGAAACTTTACAATTTGTTCCTCAAATCAGACTTCAGGGATTTATTTACACCTTGCCTTATCTGGCAGTCCAGTAGACGGAGCACTCCGCAGCTTGGAACTATGCTTCTGATATGTCCAGCTCCTAATAATGTCTCCATCTGCAAAATGTCCTCACTACAGAGAGGGATCAAAACTGAACTTCTGAATCTTATGGCCACCAGTATGAGGAATGATGACCAGATGAGTTAAGTCCAGTGCACATCTCTATTGCCACCTGATAATAAAAGTTTAAAATCACTTTTTCCACTTGTGGTTCCAGGAACATTTCTTCGCTCTCTATTCTGGTATTAAGCCTAAAAGTATATATCTATTTTTTAAAAATAAAATTACTTAACTTGAGATGTGGTTCAAATTATTTTCTCAACACTCAGATATGCCATTGTGATAAGTGCAGTGAGGTCATTGCCTTTTCTTCTGGCCTTAAACCATGCACAACCCCCACACCATGCTTAACTACATCGCCAAGAGGATAGGGGTCCTGGGTGGGCTGCACACCTTCAGTGAATGCTGCACCTAACCAAACATAATCAAGTGAAACCATTATAGGTGAAAAATGATATTAAAATCACAGAAACCCAAACCAGCAAACTATGGAAGTAAACCAGTTTACTTCAAAGCCTCAGATGACCACTTGCTATATGACAATACTTTGCCTAGTGAATTAAATATTAACCAAATGCTTTCAAAGGTAATGAGCTCTAAATAGACACTTGATTCTAAGATTCCAATTCCACAGGAAACAGGCCTTATTGCAGGCTGAGGGTTTTGATAATCTTTCTTCAGTATAAAATTAAAACATGTAGATTCCTTTTCCATATACTCTCAAATATTCTTTTGAAGTATAGTAAAAAAGGGAGAAAAAGACATCTAAAATCAAATATATAGAACAAGCCAAAATATAGTGATAGAGATCATTTTTAACTTAAAGTTCAGAAAACAATACATTTTCCTTGTAATAGAAATGAAATAACAGATTGTAGTTCTGGATCTATTACTTGTTTGTCCTGTGACCCCACCCACAAAATAAGCCTTATCTATTAAATTAGGGTGATAATAATAGCTCACAGACTTATTAGGAGAAAATGAGGTCATGGAACTGAGAACACTTTATTTTCTGTAAAGCACTCTACAAATGAATGGCATCACTGCTATTGGTTTATCCAAAGGTAATGTAATCTGTGTACCTGTCAAAAGCCAAGAGCTGCAGAACCAAGTATGAGACAAGCCTGAAGCGATTGTGGCTGTGCAAGTTTGTTTTTTCACATCAGTATACCAATGGAAAAGTTCCCTTTTCCACTTCTTCAAAGTATAGCCAAATTGGACGGTAATGGATTAATTACACTTCTACCCCATGCGTTACTTTTGAAGTTACAGCCTAACCCAAGTCAGTTGTAAGAATACTCCTGAGTGCGACGGGTGAGAAATTTTTGATTCTGAGTCGATGTTGCCTGCAAACCTTCTTTTAGCCTCTGCTCCTGTCCTCTACCCCACTCTCACACAAACATCCCCAACATTAGAAGGGACTAGAGTCAGGAGCACCTTCTACTTTCACGACATGGGTGTGAAACCATCGTTCTCTCTGGGAACTCCCTGATTCTGAGCTCAATATCTATCTTTCATTCACAGTTTTGCCTCCAACTTGACCTTCAACTTTCCTGGGAACCAATCTTTAATTGCACTTCAGATTCTTTTCCCATTTTTTTACCTTAGACCACTCAGGGGCCTCAGGATCCCTCCACAGTGTGTGCTCATCAGCAGCTGCCTACCTTCCAGGCTCTCCCTAGACTTTAGAGTGACCCTGAGCAGGTAGGCCACACTGTATGAGCTACATTGCTGAGTGACACTCATGGGTACCAGAAGAGCTGTCCTATTCTGCCTCACCTAGCCTGAGTTCCGTTTCTCTGTGCTTCCCCAGGCCTCCATATGCACTTGTTGCATACACAGTATTACAGCCAAAGTGCACAGGTGGTCACAGTGTTTCCCTCTGCTGATGATAGCCTTCTGCAAGCTCAACCCCAAGGCCAATATTTGTCTGCCAAGGCACTGCAAAGCCTCCAAGCTAAGGATGAGGTCAGTAACTCTCTTTTGTTTCCCTTATGAGATAAACCACATCAAGCCTTTCCTGACCCGCCCTTTTGGCCCACACTTGTAAGTGACGGCCATTCTTCTCACTGCCAGAGGTGCTGGTGTCAGACGCTGGCTCAGGGAGAGTGGATCCTGTAAAAGCATCTCATCAGGAGGCTTTGAGGAATGACCCCAGGGAGCTAGACATGTACTTGCTGCTCGCTTGTTTTTCATAATTATTGTCCTCCTGAAAACATCCAGGATTTCAGCCTCAGCGATAAAAACAACTGTCTCTCTTATCAACAATGCTCTGTGCCGATAATCACAGGGAAAGCAGAGGGCAGTGCAGGAACCCCTCCCACTCAACTTACAAGTGAAGGCACATGCCTGAAAACTCTTCTGTTTTAACGACATAAAAAAAATTTTTATTGTGATTTATATTGCAACTTATTGTTTCAAACAATACTATCTATCATCATAAACTTTCTCTTTTTTTCAATTTTTAATTTTTTTAATTGAGATATGATTTATATAAAATGAAAGGTAGAATTTGAATGGTATACACTTGTGTTACCCATACCTGAAACAGAATGTAGAATATTTCCATCACTCCAGGCTGTCTACTTATCCCCATTCTGGCCAATCCTGTCCCCAACCGTCTAAAATGATCTAGTGGTTCTGATTTAAATCACCATGCATTAGATTTGCCTTCTTTTAAACTTCAAATAAAAAGAAGCCTTTCCTTCATTCTATTAACTTTATATTTAATTTTCTTTTCTCTTTGGTTCTAAGGTAGAAGCTTTGGTTTCTTTTCTTTTTTTTTTAAGAATTTATTTTTTAATTGAAACATATTGATTCTACATATTTATGGGGTACAGAGTTATAGTTTAATACATGTATAAAATGTATAATGATAAGACCAGGGTAGTTAGAAAATTAATCATTGCAAAAATTTATCATTTATTTGTGATAAAACCATTTAAGTTCCTCTCTACTAGTCATTTGAGAATATACAATAAATTATTGTGAATCATACATGCCTAGCACTACTGTAGAACACTAGAACTTATTTTTCCTATCAGCAGTAATTTTGTGTCCATTAACCATCTCTCACTATGCCCCCACTCCTTCCCCTTTCCAGCCTCTAGTAACCACAATTCTAATCTCTACTTCTAAAAGTTCAACTTATTGCTATTTATTTTAGCTCTCAGACACAAGTGATATACGTGTGGTATTTCTCTTTCTGTGCCTGACTTATTTTACTTAAAGTAATGTCTTCCAGGCTCATCCATGTTGCCACAAATGACAGGATTTCATTATTTCTCATGGCTGAGTAGTATTCCATTGTGTATATATACCACATTTTCTTTATCCATTCATCTGTTGATGGACACTGAGGTTAATTCCATATCTTGGCTATTGTTAATAGTGTTGTAATAAACATGGGGTATAGATATCTTTTTGGTATGCAAACTTCCTTTCCTTTGGATAAAAACCCAGCAGTGAGATTACCAAATCATATGGTAGTTCTATTTTTAGTTTTTTGAGGAACTTCATGCAGTTTTCCATAATTACTTATGTTTCCAACAACACTGTATAATAGTTCCCCTTTCTCCACATCCTCACCAGCATTTATTACATGCTGTCTTTTTGGTGATAGCCATTCTAAATGGGGTGAGAGGATATCTAGTTGTGGTTTTGATTTGCATTTCCCTAATGATTAGTGATGCTGAGCATTTTTTCATATATCTTTTGTCCATTCACACATCTTTTGAGAAATATCTGCTCAGGTCATTTGCACACTTTTTAATCAGATGATGGTGATGATGATGATGATGATGATGATGATGATGATGATGATGATTTTGCTATTTAGTTTTATAAGTTCCTTGTATATTCTAGATATTAATCCCTTGTTGGATGAATAGTTTGCAAATATTTTCTCCCATTCTACTGGTTGCCTCTTTGCTCTGTTGATTGTTTCTTTTGCTGTGCAGTATCTTTTTAGTTTGATGTAATCCCATTGGCTTATTTTTGCTACTGTTGCCTGTTCTTTAGAAGTCTTCTCTATAAAACTTTTGCCCAAACCAATGTGTTGAAGTGTATCCCCTGTTTTCTTCTAGTAGTTTTATAGTTTCAGGTCTTATTTAAGTCTTTAATCCATTTCGAGTTGATTTTGGTATATGGTGAGATATAGGGGTCTAGTATCTTTCTTCTGCATACTATGAGTATCCAGTTTTTCCATCACCATTTATTGAAGAGGCTGTCCTTTCCCCAATGTATGTTCTTTGTGCCTTTGTCAAAGATCAGTTGATTGTAGATACATGGATTTATTTCTAGGTTCTCTATTCTGTTGCATTGGTCCATACATTTGTTTTTATTACTACAGCTTTATAGTATATTTTTAAGTCAGGTAGGGTAATGCCTCCAGCTTTGTTCTTTTTGCTCAGGATTGCTTTGGTTATTTGGGGTCTTTTGTGGTTTCATATGAACTTTAGGATGGTTTTTTCAGTTTCTGTGAAGAATGTCACTGTTATTTTGATGGGGATTGCATTGAATCTGTAGATCACTTTGGGTAGTATGGTCATTTTGACAATATTAATTCTTCCAATCCATGAGCATAGAATGTCTTTCCATTTCATTTTTGTCCTCTTTAATTTCTTTCATCAGTGTTTTATAGACTTTATTGTTGAGATTTTTCACCTTCTTTGTTATATTTATTCCTAAATATTTTATTTTTCTGGTAGCTATTGTAAATGGGATTGCTTTCTGGATTTTTTTCTTTCCACTAGTTCATTCTTGATGTATAGAAACACTATTGATTTTTGTAAGCTGATTTTGTATGCTGCAACTTTACTGAATTTATCAGTTCTAAAAGTTTTTGGTGGAGTCTTTAGGTTTTTCTATATGTAAGGTCATGTTGTCTGCAAACAGGGAGTATTTGACTTCCTCTTTTCTAATTTGGTTGCTCTTTATTTCTCTCTCTTGCCTAATTGCTCTGGCTAAAACTTCTAGTACTATGTTAAATAAGAGTGATGAGAGAGGGCATCCTTGTCTTGTTCTTGTTTTTACAGAAAAACTTTCAAGTTTTCTCCATTCCAGATGATGCTGTGTGTTTGTCATATATGAGCTTTATTGTGTTGAAACACTTTCTTTCCATACCTAATTTGTTGAGAATCTTTATCATGAAGTGATATTGAATTTTATCAAATGCTTTTCCTGACCATATGGTTTTTTTCCTTCATTTTGTTGATGTGTTGTATCACATTTATTGATTTGTCTGCACTGAATCATCCTTGCATCCATGGGATAAATCTCACTTGATCAAGTTGTATAATCTTTCTGATGTGCTGTTAAATTCTGTTCATTAATATTTTGGTGAGAATTTTTGAATCTATGTTCATCAGAAATATTGGCCTGTAGTTTTGTTTTTGTTGTTGTTGCATCCTTAACTGATTTTGGCATCAGCATGATGCTGTCCTCATAGAATGAGTTTGGGAGAATCCATATCTCTCCCAGTACTTGGGAAGTTTTCAGATATTATTTCATTAAAATAGGTTTTTGATGACTTTTCCCTTCTCTTCCCCATCTGGAATACCCATAACACAAATATTGTACACTTACAGCTGTCCCATAAATCTTATAGGCTTTCCTTTTTCTTTTTCTTTTTTTTTTTCTGACTGGATTACTTCAAAAAGCCAATCTTCAAATTCAAAATCCTTTCTTCCGCTTGATCTAGTCTGTTGCTTAAGCTCTTGGTTGTATTTTTTATTTTATGTAATGAATTCTTCAGTTCCAAAATTTCTGCTTAGTTCTTTTTTATGATATATTTCATTTTGTTGAATTTCTCCTACAGATTTTGAATTGTTTTTCTAATTTCATTGTGTTGTCTATCTGTATTTTCTTGCATCTCATTGAGTTTCCTTAAGATAATTATTTGGAATTATTTTTTCAGACAGTTCATAGATTTCCTTTTCTTTGGGGCCTACTTGAGAATTATTGTATTCCTTCAGGGGTGTCATATTTCCTTGTTTTTATCATGTTTCTTGTACTTCTGTGTTGGTGTCTGGGCATCTGGTGAAACAGTTGCTTCTTCTAATTCTCTGAAATAGCTTTTGAAGAGAGTCTCTTTCCTGTAGATATGTTCTATAGTGTCATTCAGGTAGGGTGTCTTATGTTTGGTTCCAGATGAACACAGTAATGCAGACTCTGTGTGATTTCTTCTACTGTATTCAACATCAGAGTTGTCTGTGAGTGCCTTCATGGCCTAGGTGCTGGGCACTCAGCAGCCCCTTGCTGGGGTGGTTGACATTGGGGTGAGTCACTGGGGTCATGGACGAAGTCTCAGCCTCTTGAGACAAGCATGAAGGTGCTCTGCAGTGCCTCAGGTGGAGTGGGCAACCCTGGATGGGCTCACTGGTGCCTTGACTAGGATCTTGGGTCCCCAGAAGATGCACTGTTGTGCTCTGCAGCTTTGCAGCTTAGTTGGGCAACCCTGGGCAGGATTGCTGGGGTTGCAACCAAGACCTTGGACTTTGAGGAAGACAATGAGGTGCTCAGCAGTGTCTCAGCTGAAGTGGACAACTCTGAGTGGGGTTACTGGGGCTTTGGGCTGGGCTCTGCACCCCTAAAAATGTTGCTCCTCGGCTGAAGTGGTTGACACTGAGTAAGGTCACTGGGGCCACAGGTGGGACCCTGTGCCCCCAAGAGAGATGCTGAGTTGCTCTGCAGCTGTTTAGCTTGAGCGGACCACTCTGGTTGAGGTTTCTGGGGTTGCAAACAGGACACTGCACCCCCAAGAGAGATGCTGAGGCACTCTGCAGCTTCACTGCTGAATGAATGGGCCACTCTGGGTGAGGTCACTAGGACTGTGGGCAGAGCCCTGAACTCTCAAGAGAGACACTGGGTTGCTTTGCACATCCTCAGCTGGAGTGCAGCACTCCAGGAAAGGTCGCAAAGGCTGTGGATAGGCCTCTACACCCCCAGGAGAGACACTGAGTCTCTCTGCATCTCCTCAGCTGGAGACGGCTACCCTGTGCAAGGTCACTGGGCTTGTGGGCAGGCTGGCTGTAGCTATAGGCAGGACTCTGTGCCCTTGAGAGAGACATGCAGGAACCCTACATTTTCCCAGCTGCAGTGGGTTGCTCTGGGTGGTTTTGCTGGAGCCACAGTGGGACTCTGTGCCCTGGGGAGATGTGCACAGGTGCTTCACTATATAAAGCAGGACTACCAATGGTGGCAGAAGGCTCCAGTTGGTCAGCTTTCTGGCTCCAGAAAGTGTGTGTACTGGCTAACCTCTGTCCTAGGGGTGGCCTCCACACTGCTCTGGACTGCCCATTCTCAGAGGTGCAGGACACTGTGTGGGCCCAGGTGCTGAGTCGTGGTGTGATGAGGGGGACTGAGGGCTGTGGAGATGCTGGGGCTATTGGGCCCCAGGGCAGAATGCACTCACGTGTTGGCTCCAATCCCAAAATGGAAGTGTCCTGCAGCATCCCTGGACACATGGGATAGGAGGGCTCAGCTATCTGGATTAATGCAGTTGTGTGGGCTCCCAGCAGCTCCTCACACTGGGATCATGGCCTGCAAGGGCCACATGGCTCCCTTGGAGGCTGGATTACAAGCATCTGCAGTGCATGTAGGGACCTTTTCAGATTCCCCTTGCCTACCTTTTCCCCTGCAGTAAACAGTCTCACCTGGCTCTGAGCCAATCTTGGTCAGGTGCTTCATTTGTCTTTCTACGTTGTCATCAGGAGTTTCTAAACCTCAGAGGATCTTCCTCACCCTTCTGCTGAATTCTAGTGTTTTCTCCCAGAAACTCTATTCAATGTGAATGTCCACTTGTTGTTTTGGATTTCCTTTGTGTCATCTGGGCTCCTCTAGACAGCCCTCTTAACCCAAATTTATCAACTTTCTCTCTTTTACCTTTTTGTCCTTGCTGCCCAGCCTCAGCCTCATTGTAAGTGTTGCATGTGTCAGACTAAGAACCTCCTTATGCTTTGAATGAACAAGTGTGGTATCTCCCAAATTCACCTGTGATCTGATGTACCAAGTTCATAACATAGGGCTTGGAAACACTAAGGTGCTTGGGCAAAAAACATATACCTCAAGGGCTTATATAGTTCCAATCTGACAATCCATAATCTTCCCACAGATTAAATGCTGCTCCAAATGTTATGCCATGATCAGAGAGGTAGTTTTTTTCTGAGAAAAGAAAAAAGAGCTTGAAGAAGTTCTGGATATATTCACTGCTCAATATACTGGTTTAGGAAAGAGGCTGTTAGTTTAGATGGAGTTCCAGATAAATATTCTAGGCTAGTTAATGTAGTGTGAGAAAACCTGTAACGTTCTCCAACAAATAAAAGAGGATAACAAGGGATCATCAATAAACCAGACTTAGCCGAATTCCCTGGTAAATGTTTATGGAGATTGTAGAACTCCTTTGCATAACTAATGTTTACCGAGTACTTATCACAGACACTGTTCTGAATGTTCAACATGCATTACTTTATTCTCATGAAAACCTCTTAAGGTGTGATGACTCTGATGGGTAGAAACTATCACTATTCCATTTTACAGAGAAGCAAACTGAGGCACAGAGGGGTTAGGCAAGTGCCAAGTCACACCCCTAGCAAATGTGGAATCAGAAATTTGTATCACACGCAGGCTGAGTCCAGAGCCAGCCCACTTCCTCAAGCCACACCTCTGCTCATTACATCAACTTTCACCTTATTCACTTTGCTAACAGTTGGGACACCAGACAGCAAGATTCTTCTTTCCCTAATTCAAAGATAACTCAAGGTACTCAGAAATAGGCATAATAGTGGAGAATCCAAATTGTATCTGGAGTTTAATGAATGAATGTGATGGATCCTGAAATGAAGAGGAGAAACCAATAGCAAGATTTTATTTTAGCAAAAATTTGCAAGCTCTGTTAGTGCTTATCTCAGCACCCATCGACAATTTCTGGTTTCTTAACATAAAAAACATATGCAACCTTTTTCACTTTACCCCCGCAATAGCTAAATATCATAATCCCTGTGGCAAAAATTTTCAATCCCTCAGGTTCAGAATATTTCTATATTACTCATCAGAAATAAAATTATCAAACTGAGGATGGGTGTGGGGGTTGTGTATTCTTCTCAAACAAGCTGACAGGGTCAACCTTGGCAGGATCATCCCTCAAGAACCTCCCCAAGATGGTCAAGGAATATGCCTTCCCTCAGAGCCTCTCCTTGGAGTTCCTCTTCAAAAATCAAAAGAACAACTCCTAGTATTGATAGATGAAAACCCCAAGCAGACTTCACTCTCTCACCACAATCTTTGTAAGAGCAATCACAGGATTTCATGAGAGGCAGGGCCGGATGCTCTACTTACATGGAAGTATAAAATTCGATCCTGTGGGAAATCCTGAAGCATACCTAGAAAAGTTATCATATTATGGTCCCAAGAATATTGGAAACCCTTAAGCAAGAGACAGAGACAGAGAAAGAGACTGAAAGCAGTTCTGTTGTTCAGGGAAATGCTACATTAAGTTCCATGGAGGAAGAAGTCATACATGTCCACACCTTGGGAATTTTAAAACTCAAAGTTTAAGAAAATTCAGGGCACAAAATATGCATATAATGTGATACTTTGTATAGAAAGCCACCTGCTCTGATGGAATTAAGAAATAAATTTAAAAATCAAAAGATAAAGGGGGAGGAAAATATTTAGGGACTATCATTATTTACTTTTACAACTAAAATGGGATTGGAATAGCAGACACCTCACCAAGTAGATTAGGTAGTACTCCATTCCTGTATGTTTTCATAACTCCCCACACCTCACCAATTCTGTATCTTTAGTTATTTCTTGTCTTTTCCCCTGAAGTCTTATTCAGGGAACCGAGCACTTGGTTTTAGCACAGTGCCCAGCCTGTAGTGAGTGCATAGTGATGAAAAGAAAAATTTTATACAAATTAAATTTAATAGAGTTTAATTGAGCAAAGGACAATTCACGAATTGGACAGTGGCCAGAGCCAGACTTGGTTCAGAGCAACTCTGGGACTGGTATGTGGTCAGCTAAGATTTACATACAGAAAAGGAAAGTGACATACAGAAAATAGAAGTGAGGTACAGAAAAAGCTGGATTGGTTACAGCTGGGTGTTTATTTGATCATGATTTGAACAGTTGGCTGCCTGTGATTGGCTGAGACTTCACTACTCATTACAAGAGTAGGTCACAATCTGTTTGCACATCAAGTTAGATTGCAAGATTGTTAGGTTACAGTTCACTATGTCTGAAGAAACCTTTAGGTCAGACTTAACCATAGTATGTTGTTATGGCCTGAATATTTGTGTGCTTCCAAACTTCATATGTTAAAGCCCTAACCTCCAATGTGATGGTCGTAGAAGGTGTGGCCTTCAGGAGGTAGTTAGGTTTAGATTAGGTCATGAGGTTAGGGTCCTAATGATGGGATTAGTGGACTTATAAGAAGAAACCAGAGGTTCTCTCTCCCCTCCATCTCCATCTCTCTCTCTCTCTGTCCTTTCCCCCACCATATGAGGACACAGCAAGAAGGCAGTCAGGAAGCACTCCCTCACCAGGAACCTAATCAGCCATGACCTTGATCTTGGACTTTCCAGTCTCCAGAGATGTGAGAAATAAATATTTGTTGTTTAAGCCACCCAGTTTATAATATTCTGCTCTAACAGCCTGAGCAGACTAATACATACATATTCACTGACTGACAATGAATGAATAAACAATCCTCTGAAGAGCTAGATGTGATAGTTAAGTGAAGATAGCTACTATTATTTTAAACAGTTGCAAGGAATGCTTCACTTTGCTGCTTCTGCTTTACTCTACTCTGAAATCCTTTGAAATACTGAATTATAGTAAAGGAAGTGTCCAGTATGATTTAAAAAAGAAAACTCTTGATCTTCTTCAAAGGAGTCCTTCAAATGAACAAGGAAAGGGTGGTGGATGTGCAGAACGAGATGTCATGAAACGATGACGACATTTACTTTCAAGTTTATTTATCAGTCAGTCTTTGTTTAGTCTACACCAAAAGCACTTCTCTTTCTTTTACTTTTCAAATAGATCCATTTTTCTTTTACCATATATTTTAAATAACATTCGAAAAATTACTTTTACTCTTCTGATACACTTGATTTGTTTCTCACAACAGTCTAATTGTCGTATCTAGAGATCTATTAAGAGTGACACATCAAATGGACAGATACGAGTAAGCAAATGGTTCTGCTGTTTATTGTAGATGAAAAGCATCTGTTTTGTTTACATTAATTAATCAGTATATTAGAGCTCTCTATGGAGTGGTGCAGAGCTGTCAGGTCCAATGTATATAGAGTGAGGAAAAACGGTCTCAGGGACTTAGGGTCTTAAGCTATGAAGCCCAGTGAGCAAAAGTTTATTGTTTTAAATGGTTTTAAATTAACTGAAAACAGCTTAGAAAGAAGAACTCCAGAGTAACTTTCTGGCTCATCACCATGAGGCCTGCCTAGGACCTACTGGCAAAAATGTCATAGGAAGTTTATATTCATTGTTCTACAATTTGGATCAATTAAATAGAACATGACAGGGGCCTTTTTCAATTCGTGTAGAAGGCCCTGGGAAATCTGTTGGACAGGGAATTTTTTAAGATTCTTGTTTATCATGTTCAAAAGGGAATAATTTACTCTTGGAGTTGAAAAGGATGCAAACAATAAGACCTCCACAGTGCAAAGGTGAAAAAGTCCTCTTTCAGGACCATGTTCTATCCTCTCCTGAAAACAGGACAATAGCTTGCTTGGAAAATAAATAAATGAATGAAGAACAAACCTGAAGCCAGAAACTTCTGAAACTTCTCTATCGCTTTCTGAATCAACATAAGAAAACAGCCCAAAGGAAGTACATGGAATGAAGGGGGATGAAGTTTAGCTGTTGGCACAAAAGGGAGAAACCAGGTAAGACAGGGTCTTCCTTCCATCAGAGTTTCTTACTTTCTTGCCTTTGGCTGTCGTTTACTTCTTCTTTGAACCCTAAGAACAAATTTTCACCCCATTAGGAATTTTTACTTCACCCTCTGTGTTGGGAAGTGTTAAATCTAAGCTAAATAAACTTTTGGTGATATGCTGCTTTCCTCTATTATCATATAACAATGAAAAATCATATAGGAAAGTGGGAAATAGAACGTCTATGAACAGGCTTAAATAAACATCATGCAGCTATTCGATAATCTATGTGATTAAATTTTTAAATGTCAGGAGGTGTCAAGCTAATGGACCAGAGCCATGAACACAATGCAGATACCCCCAAACT
This sequence comes from Cynocephalus volans, assembly GCF_027409185.1. Taxonomy (NCBI): domain Eukaryota; kingdom Metazoa; phylum Chordata; class Mammalia; order Dermoptera; family Cynocephalidae; genus Cynocephalus; species Cynocephalus volans. Next base: position 30,974,871 of record NC_084474.1, on the reverse strand, counting down.
ATTATCTAACCCTGAAAAAAATGAAGCAAACACATTTCTACTCACCCAAAGTAGCACATGAATGTATCTTTTCATAACAACAGAATCCTACGTGTGGTACATGATGTCTTTGACACTTTGCAAAACCAGAAAAGAGCTAGTTACGTTTATGTTGCCTATTACCCTGGTACCTAGGTCCTCAAACAAGCACTTTAATTAAAAAATAGTACGCATAAGTGGGAAGAAAAAGAATTCTCTGTTTCCTCTTCTTTTGATCCTCATTTAGTTGCAGTCAGTCAACAGCTTTTTAAAAATTCATTGTACCGAGAACTATGGAGAGTTAAAATGGAAATGAAGGTTCAGTTTTCCCCTAAGGAGTTTACAAAATAAAGGACAAATGTAAGTATAGCCTTTTTTGTTTTAATCAACTAAATAACTACACAGACAACTACCCAGTTTTAAAAAAAGCAGTGTGACACCTGCAAAAAGACAGATGAGAACTAAATAACTGTAGAAAACGCTCTTAAGGTGGGGAGGAAGAAGAAATGAGAAAAGATTAGATTGACTTTTTTGTGTCTGGATCGAATGAGAAACTGTGTAACTATACAAAATGAATGTGGCAGATTCTTGCACATAGTAGGCACTCAAAAAATAGTATAGAATATAAATGCCATAATATCAACTTCTCAATTACTCCTCATTACACCACTTCAGTACCCTCAGATTGCTGATTGTTGCTTCACATTGCCTTCCACTGGAACACTGGCTCCCTTTAGCTCCCATACGGGTTTTGATTCTTAGGTGCCACACAAAATCAATCTATTTTCTACTACATAATAATAATTCCAGTACATGAAGAGAACTCACACTTGCTAGGCTAGTGCTGCAAAACATCCTTTATTCTAAATTTTACAGAAGCAGCAGCTAAAGCTCAGAGAGGTAAAGTAACTTAGCTTAACTAAAGACTCAGACTTAATAACAGGTACAGCAAGGCTTTGAACCCAGGTGGTGTGATTCCAAAGCCTCTGATATTTGTGCTATAGATTGATCACCATCCTTCATGGTTTTTTGTTGTGAACGTTCTAGATTCTCCTGCCTTGGAGACTTTGTACTGGCTAATTTGTCTGCCTAGACCACTCTTCCCCAAGTTAGATGGGAGTCTATTCATGGGCTGCCTTCAAATTTCTGATCAAATGTCACTTTGTCAATGAGGCCAACCCTCACAACTCTGTTTAAAATTGCAACCTCCCACCCTGTACTCCCGCTTTATTTTATTCTATAGCATTGATCACCTTCTAATAAACTATATAATCTGCTTGTGTGTATTGTTCATCTTCCTACACTACAGCAAGGGCTTTTGACTCCTTTGTTTACTGATGTATTCTACGAACCTGGAACAGTAACTGGCAGCCATGGTTCTCAGCCAAGGTGCCTGGCTTGGCCAATGGAGCAACCCACCTTGGTCAAGCTCCCTTGTACAAACTACAAAATAGAAATACAATGTGTTGAATAACTTCATGTTTAAACATCCACCAAAAAATGGAACTCATAAGTCACATCCTCCTTCAACTGTTATGATTGTTAGATTCATTATTAAAAAAAAAAAAAAAAACCATCTGCCCCTTCAACTTCCACAAATTGTTACTAGTCCTACTCCTTACAAATGTAAAGTTAATCAACTTTCTTCATCTACATGATTATGTGACAAAACATCAGTCATGTGACAACAACCCAAATCCACTCCCAAAGCCTCAAAAAAGTCCCTCATTGTCTGTTGGGAAAATATAGGAAAAGGGTCAGGGTCGGTCAGATTTCAGAATCTTGCTGAGTGTTTGATGTAAATATGCACATGTGCCCAGGTGTTCCTTGGTTACTACCTAATGTAATTGCATATGGACACCCAGGTGTCCTGGGTTATGGACCTAAGTATAAAGGACTAACGGTTCTGATACACGGCACTTCACGGGATGCTCCGGGAGGCTACTAGGGCGCCTGCTCCTAGCTCTGAGTAAAGCCTAGTAATTCTTTACCCACAGCTCGCAGTATCTTTTCCTATTACCTAGCTTGCGGACCTGTGTGTGAAGGGTTTGTGACCCAGTCTGCACAATGGGTTTGAGGGGTCTGCGAGCCCGAGCCCTAGCAATACGTTGTCTAAGCTAAGTATTTCACAATACTGTTTTAAGCAAAAATCATCATCTTCTTGCTTCTCTAAAGGCAAGGCAGTCTGCACTATCTTCCATTAAGAGTACTGTTCAAAATTAAAACCAAAAAATATCCATCACCTTCAACACAAAGCACAGATTCCTCCAGTGGGCAAAACAAACTAAAAGAAATAAATTTTTGCAACATCATTCATCACTGTAAGTATTTCCAACACATGCTAGACGCATAAAGGCTGCAACTTGGGGAGGAAGGAGGCGGGGGTCTGTAAAGCTACACAACTACACTGCTTGTCGGGTTGAGACAATAGCTATGCTGATTGTTTGGCTAAAGCCAAAACGTTTCATTATTTTAGTCAGTTTCCATTTGTATTGTCAGAGCTAGGGCTCAGACCCTTCAAACCCATTGTACAGACTGGGTCACCAGATCCCTCACATGCAGTTCCATGCTAGGTAACTGGGAGAGATCCCGGGAGCCGCTGGCAGATGACATGAGTTCAATCCTCAGCAATGGCGGCAGCAGCAGCAGCAGCAGCTTACAGGTCCAGCAGCAGCAGCGGCCTCTTGGAGGGTCCTGAGGGCCCTGGCAGCAACAGCCTCCAGCAGCAGTAGTGGCCTCCCCATCCCCTACCCCCAGGGTGCATGCGGGCGGGGCCATGGATCACAGCCACTCATCCTTTATACCTGCCTGTCATGACCCAGCACACCTGGGTGCACATGCGCAATTACAGTTAGACAATAACCAAGGAGCACCTGGTTGCACGTGCATATTTACATAAAAAGTTCGGCAGGACTGTGAACATCTGAGGGGCCCTGACCATTTTCCTATATTTTCCCAACAGGGTCTTTTACACAAACTAATGAATTAAAAAGATATTAGGAAAGGGGATGGTTAACTAAAACAGAGGGACACTGTAATAGAACCAGTTCCTAACAATGTGCTAATCCTAAATGTTCTCTGGTTAAAGCAGGTCTAGACTGATTATTGTTTTGCCAGCCTCATTAGGTCATTAGTTTGTATACCTCCATTTTTTGATATGCCATGATTTCTTATTTCATGCTCAGTGGTGTGCATAATTATTGATAACAACCTAATTACAATAAAAGGTCTGACATCTGTGCTCAGTCCTGAACTGAATCCACCTAATGCATTTATGTAACAGTCTTTTGAAAATTCCAGTTAACTTTGACTAGTTGTACTGAGGCCTAATTCACATGCAGTTCCAGAAGCGCCTGTAAATAATCAAGAAGCAGCAGGCGTTGCCGGTTACGTCGATATTTTCAGATTCGCCTGTGAAAGGTCTGTGATTAGAAATAGGATTTTCTCTGCGTTCTTGTGGACTCTGCCTCCAGGAATCTGCACTCTCTTCTTGATCTCACTCCTTTTTCCCTGGCTCAAGCCACCGTCATCTGTCTAGAAACCTGCAGCTGCCTCCAACTTGTTCTTGTGGCTTCTAGTCTTATACCGTCTGAAATATTCTCTAATTGCAACCAGAGAGTATTTGTAAAATGAAACCTGACCCTCTCACTCCCTTCCTTAAATCCCTGTAGATGCTTCCTGTTTTGTTTTGCTTTTTTTTTTTTTTTCTTTAAGATAAGTTTTAAGCCCCTCACACTACTGTCAGGCCCTGGGTACTGGGCCCATCAGCCTTCCTCCCCACCTCCCACCCCCTGCTTTGTACAGGGGCTCCACAGGCCATCAGCTCCAGATAATGCCAGGTTTCCTTTTGTCTACCGATCTTTGTCCAAGCTAGTCCCTCTGCCTAGACCATCCTGTTCCCACCCCAGGCCACTCGTCCCCCTTGATAGTAATCCCTGCTCTACTTTTAGGTCTCAGCTGAGTCTTCACTCTCTCCTGCCTACCCAGCTCTGGGTCCAGTGGCCCACTTCTGTCTGCCCAGGACATCCCAACCTCTACTACCCCAGCAACCCTTTGTATTTCTAGTGTTCACTTCTGTATATCCTGCTCCAGACTGTGAGCTCCACAGGGAGAAAGGTTATCTCTGTTTCAACACTGAGACTGTAGAGCCTAGCAAAGTACTTGATAATATTTGTTGAGAGAATCAATGACAGATGACAAAACAGGAAAAAATAAAAGTCCAAGTTCACATAATTCATAAAGCACCCTTCCATTCAAACTCAGGTCTGTTTGTTCCAAAGTCCATGATGTTTTCACTATACCATATTACTGAAATTAATGAATTAATCCCCCAGGATAGGACTAGCTATGTGAACCAATCCTCAGGCATTGAAAACAGAAACACCACAGAGCAAAGAAGGAGACGGGCAGCCCCTGGAGTAGGTGGTGGTATCTGAGTTTTCAGCACATGGGAAAAGATAAAGGTCCTGACAAATGACCGAAGCCAAAACATGGAGTTTAAGAGTCCCAAAAGGCAAAAGTGGAAGGTTACATTTGGAAATATGTGGATGCAGGTAGTATCACCTCAGCTGCTAGACTGGAATTCAGAGCCAAGATACCAATACGTTCACAGGGAGCAATGCACATCTCCAGTCTCCAGAGGAGTTGGAGCCACAGGCAAACTTTCCAAAGAGGAATTTGGAAACAGGGAAGAGAGATCAGGGATGAAAATATTATGAAGAAAGGGAGGATTCAGTGCATAGAACATCTTTTCTTTTTTCTAATCATGGTTAATATTTCCCTGCCTTGTGCCCCTATCAAATACCTGGTATATGCTTGTATTGGAGGCCCTTATTTCATCATAGTTTAAGCAACTGTCATAATTATTTCTGTCTATAAACTTTATCCACACTCAATCTTCAAAAACACATGTATACATATATACATATACATATCTATCACATAAAAAATTTAAATGATTTTACCACTTCCACCATTCACCCCTTCTGAGATAAACACTACTCAGTGTCGAAGAGGAATATCTCCAGATTTTATATGCATATAGTAAAATATAAAATGTTTAAGGTGGATCCATGTAATACATACTATTTGCAACTTGCTCTTTTCACTACAAAACATGAGTTGAATATCTTTTCATGCCTATACTTTCAAAAAAGAAAAAACTACATCACTTTTAAAGACTCTGAAAATTACATTAAATTTAACAAAGCCGTCTTGTCTTAAATTCTTTAGAGACAAATACTCTTTGTTATTCATCTCCTCAGTTCCTTGCAGAGTGCCCACCACATAGTAAGAGCTCAATAACAGAAATCACTTCTATCATTCGTTGACCTGTTAACTCATTCTAGAGGCTTGAACACGTGCCTCATCTAAAGCTATCACACTCTGTGAGGTATGAATAAACATCTCCTCTTTCAAGTGAGCAGACTGAGACTTTGAAATATGCCCAATAATCCAGAGCTAACCGGTGGTGAGCCAGCATTACAACCCAGGTCTCACACCAAAGGCTCTGCTCACAAGGCCATGCCATATCACCTCAGCCATAATCAAAATAAACTGAAGAAATGAATCTTCACTTGTACAAATCCGTGTTTAAAACCAAGGTCATTTCCAACATGAATCCTTCAAGAATGAGAAAAGTCATTCCAGGAAGAGAAAGAAGATAAAAGATAAATACAGAGCTGAGAAAGTGCTAGAGAGCGTCGATAACGACTAGAGTTAAGGGCAGATGGGGAAGGAGCGTGGGGAGATCGTTTCTACCCAGATCACGAGGGGCGTGGGGTGTGTCCAACTGAGGACCATGTCAGGGGGCAGTCACTGTGGCCTATGTGACAAGACACAGTTGATCAGAATAGTGCTCAGGATGAGGCAGTGGGGAATAAAGCAGAGAGATGTCGTGTGCAGATAATAGTTTTATCATGATCCAGGAAAAAGGAAGTGAAGAACTGAGCAACATAGAAACAGTGAGAATAAAGAATAAGGGTTTAGCATGGGAGATGTGCAGAAATAACACTGAGGAACGCAGCTGCTGGTTGCATGTGAGAAATAGAGAGGACACCAAAATGAAGGTAAGCGCTAGAATCGGGCTGTCAGAGAGCGTGGGGCCTTGAGCCAGCATGACTAAGAGCAGGAGAGGCCAAAAGGAAGACCAGGAGATGGAGTTTTAGTTCTAAGTATGAAGAACATCCAAGTGAATTACAGAGGAGAAGAGAGGCTGAATTGTTCATCACTATGCCATCTCTTATTGAATAAAGTTGCAAATATTTATTGAATGCCTATTCTGTGTAAATCCTCTGCAAGATGCTGATAGCCAGGGAGGAAAACTGATACAAAAAACGGGTGTTTATGGTCATTGCTAAAGGTAGTTGCTAAAGGCAGTGAGAGCTGAGAGGGCTGAGCATTAAGGGGTTCCCATCATTCTTGATATCTTCATAAGGAAATCTGGGGAGCAGAAGTGCCAGAGAGTAGAGAAGGGCTGATTGGTACCCGACTCTCCAGTTTTCTAATAATGTCAGAAGTTTCTGACCTTGTCTTGCTCCTGTTCTGCGTTGTTATCAATGCCTGGGATAAAGACATTAGAGATGGCTTATCGAGTATGGAGCTGTTCCTTAGTTTAGCAGGGTAAAGGAGGACTGGAAAATCAAAATTCAAAGCGATCTCAAGCAACTAAAATAATAGAAGCCCAAAAGATAAGTGTTTGGAAACTTTCATATCTCATATGAAAAATCAATCTGAACTTTTCATTGAACCCCAAGTTCAATAAAAGCCAAAGTGTAAACCTGGGCCACGTTAATAAAAACTAAATTTTAGAAACTTGGCCAAAAAAAAAAAAAAAAACCATCGTATTCTTTACTGGTCAAGACACATCCGAGTAGTTTAGAATTTGACATATTGGATTTTACCTAGAAACTGGTGAACTTGGACAATATAAAAAGAATAGCAATTTCAAGGAATTGTAACTGTTGTGTCTTCTTCTCTCCCCCCACCCCCCGGGTTGTTTGTGTATTTATTTATTTATTTTTAGCTCCCACAAATAAATGAGAACATATGATATTTCTCTTTCTGTGCCTGACTCGTTTCACTTATAATTCTCTCTAGGTTGGGAGGGAGGGGGAGGGGGGGAGGTTTCGGTAATGGGCCACAGTAATCAACTACATTGTATATTGACAAAATAAAATAAAATTTTTAAAAAAAGAAAGTAAAGTGGTTGCATAATAAACTGCTTGGCTGTGAAGGGAACACAATATACCCAGCTACAATAATGCAACCATTGTTTATTTTCAACTTTTTAAATCAACCTATACAGAAACCATGGAAGATTTAATTATGAAAAAAAAAACAAAAAAAGAATAGCAAGAAAGATGAAGTATGTGAAAAATGATACCATATTAAAGAAAAGAGTTGGAGAACTGAAGCCCAGAAAAGACAAAAGAGTAAGGGATAGAATATTGTTTTAAACTGTTTAAAAGGTGGTAATGTGGAAGAGAGAGTAAGCTTTGCCCAAATTGGTTGAGAGAGCATAACTAGAAGCAATTAGGCATTACGAAGAGGTACATTTCTCCCTGTTTAGAAAGAACTTGCTAAAAGTACAGCCTTTAGTAGAACAGGCTGTCATGCAAACAAGTAAACTCCACTTGACTGAAATTGCCAAGCATCCTATCACTATCATGAAACGAAATCACATATTGGGCAGGAGGCCGGTTTTGATAACCACATGTACAAGACTGAGGACCCTACATTTTACAGAAGATCACAGGAATAATGATTTTCCACATGAGAAGGAATTTATTGAATCAGTACAATGCAGTAAAAGAGCTAGAATTTAGATCCCGGGATTTTGGATTTAATCTTGATTCTGCCAATTGTAAATTGCGTAATTTTACCAAAACTCAGTTTCCTTATGTGAAAGTAGTAATGATGACAATACCTGCCCCACACTATGAGGAATCAAAGGACACAATGTATGTGAAGCACCCTGTATAAACTGCTACTTTTTATTACTAAATAACCATCAAAAATTAGTCTCAATTCTCCTGATCAGGAAATTAAAACCATTCTGCCCTCATTAAACTTATATTCCAAGGAAAAATTGGTTTCTTCTGTTTCGTTTAGACCAAGCATCTTAAAACATCAAGTAACATGAATTCAGGGATTAATTAAAACCTTGTGTAAATTTTTTTTTTCCATAAATCATTCATAATCTATTTCTTAACTCTGCCTATTGCTAAAAATCTTTTATTTTACCATACATAATTTATCAATTACTACAAAAAAATAAATTATATTTGAATATTATGTGCATGTGAAGAGTTTATATTGTAGAATTTATTTTTCTATAACCAATAAGTACCACATTTTTCCATTTATTCAGTTTTAGCTTTGATGTTTTATAATGTGCTTATAAAGATCAGGTCTCAGACACAGTGCTGACTTGAAATTATTCTGCTTTTTCCTCTTTTCCTTAGAATTATCTTGCTTCCATAATGTTTTCCAGACCAGAGCAGATTTTCAGAAAAAAAGAGAAAGGGCCCTGATACCAGTTTGCTCATAGCAGAACCCACACTAAGAAGAGCTGTTGGACCAGCCGTGGGTGCCAGGACTGAGATGCAAGGTCTCTGCATATACTTTCTCTAGCAAATGCCAACTCTTTTTTTCTGCTACTTACAGTGTCCAATTACTTCTAATACCTGCTTGCCAATTACTTCTAATAAACTGCTGTCTGGTTTATCTGCAAATTGAAGGCAGAGCTGTATTTTAAGATCTGAGGCAAAGGATGACTTCAACCTCCAAATTTGAGCAAGCATTTAGTCTTGTGGGTGAAAACTGCAGAATAAAATGTAATTTGAGAATATATTGTGTGACAATATCAACCAAACACCCAAACACATCAGTGCTTTCCCTCTGAAGTGGCAGGGTGACCTTTCATGTTTAGGCTTAATGCAGGAACTGGAAATAGCAGGAGGAGTAAAATTATGTTTATAATACAAACTAAAATCATAGGATTAGCATCTTTCCAGAGAAGTGCTGTTAACCAGTTTTCTGTTTTATAGCCCTCATCAGTCATCTTGGAACAAGGAAGGCATAAATGTTGTGTACTATTATATTCCTCCAAATATCTAGCAAGTGTCTATTTTTTTTCCAATATGGGATTTCAAGGTTTCCATACTTTGGGGAATTTACTTGGTTTAATGAAAAGATGAATTAAGAGTTCATAAGCCTAGGTTCTATTCCAGGCTCTACTGAGTAACTCTGTGAACTTGTGTAAGTCACTTGACCTCTCTGCAGCTACCTTTCTCATGGATAGAGTGTGAGCTCGCTATTAAATTACTTATGAGTTAAATTACTTATAACTACCCACCAGCTCAGATTGTCTAGGGGTTTCTCTCTTTGGGATTCCTTGACACCCCACTGAACATAAAAATGTAAGTAATTATCTCAACTTAATAATCTTTTACCTAAGTAAGCAAGATTTGAAAGTAGAAAAACAAAAGCAATAGTTTGGGGGTTGGCACAAGTCAAAATGAAGCTGAATACAGCAAATTTAAACTGTAGGAAGCAAACCAAATAATTGGTTCAATATGCAGCTTGTTTTGTCTACCTGATTTGCTTAAGTAGATGAGATAATATACAAAGTATATCTCTGTCTAAGGGAGCTAGATCCATAATTGGTATGCTCTGACATAATACTTAACATCAAGTGGTACTTTTAAAATAATCCTCCAAAACAACTCTTTCACATGCACATTATGAAAGGGAGTATCCACCCAGATGTTCCCCATTGCCCTTACCAATTACATCTTACATCTCAATTGTACTTTGTTTTACAGAGTGATTTTCTATATATTATCTCATTAGTCCAGACAACTCCCCTATGAAGTAGATTATTCTATCATCCCCATTTTCAGCTGAGGAAATTGAGATTCAAAAGAATTAAGACATGTTTAAGTCAAGTAAAGACTTGAATAGGGTTCTAGCCTGTTCAGAATGTGCACTTGTTTGTATACTTCTCTTTCTTTCTAATCTCCTCCTCTATTTTTTTAATATATGCAATTCAGAAAATATTTATTGAGTGCCTAGGAGTCGGGTATTGTATTAGGTGATGGGTTGGCAAAAAAAAAGAAAGAAGAAAATAATACATGGGCCCAATCTTATGGAGATGAAGTATACAGTTTAATAATTTCAGTTAGCATCAAAAATCATATTCCTACTTCATTCTTGATTCAGAGATGATAACTTTGCATCCTCCTCTTCCACCAACTCGCATCACTCATAACTCAACAATATTATGTAAGAATCTTGCTTACAAAATTAATTAGCATATTTCAGTGAAACCCTCCCAGATATTTTGTTTCTTTCACCTGCTATTTCAACCCAGAAGATGGAGGCAATGAAATTCTAGAAGATCTCATAACTAATGGTCTGGACATGACCCAGCACCCTGATTTCATACCTCTGTTCAATCTACAATCACGAATTAGCTGTAAACAACTCAGTCAGAGTTTGTTATGTTTTAGCCTGCGCTATTATCTACAATTATTTCATTCCATTAAATAAATTCACAAATATTTGTCAAGGACATGGGATTGATATCACATGGGAAATAGAGGTGTTTATTTAATCTAGTTACTAAAGTTAAGCTCAAGATGTTTCCCTTGCTTCTGAAAATAGGTTTTTTGTCCATTGTTCATTATTAATCAAATAATCAGTTGTTTTTTAAACTGTTGAGTAATTTATATTATTTTAGTGGGAAAAATGGCAGTGTTCAAAAAGGATTTATTCTAAAAAATACAAAACATCTTTAAAAGTTACTAATTAAACAGTAGTGTCAAAGATTTTCTAAGAATTCTGACCTCATGATCTTTAGGTGTATGTGAAGCTCGTGTTACAGACAGTATGGACACTTTTGGAGAAAATCTAGTCCTTTGAAGAAAAAAGTTCGATGAACAGGTTATTATCTTAAAACACCCAGGTGGGCCAAAAATGACCTAATTTCTCCATAAGAGAGTCTAGTAATATCTTCCAAAAAACTTGCTTGTAAGAAAAAGAAAACCTTCTTTTTTATTATTCTTAATGCTATCTTTTCTGAATATTTAAAATATAAACTGTCTTATAGCCAGCAAATGTGGACTATGTCTATAATCTAAAATATAACCTTAGGGGCTAGGAAAGAGTTTTAAATAAGAGATAATACTTTTCGATAGATGCATTTAATTTTTTGTCTTCACCAACACTGCACACTTCTATACTAAAATAGTCACATCAATATAATTTGCTAATCTAAGAGCTGAGTTACCCAAGCCAATAACAACAAAAATCAATTTTATTCCACATAAAACTTGTCCTCATAAAAGAAATTGTTCACGAGTGATAAACCATGACTCAGTCGATGCTTCCAGCTTTCAGAGATTTGACAATAAAAAATGCTTATTAATTTATGTAACTTTAGATCTATTTATTGTTTCTGAAACAAGAAGTCATGATACTGTTTAATTATAAGCTTGTCTTGCAATGTCTTTAGCATAGGCAATGGTAGACCCCACCAACCCATAAAAGTTTATTGTGATAAACATGTTGTTACATCTGGAAAATACTTACATCATCTTCTATATGCTTTTTCGCTATTCACCTCAAAACTTTAGACTTCTAGAAATAAACTATATTCTTTTTTATTAATTTTTTATTGAAACATATTGATTGTACATATTTAAAGGGTACAGAGTTATATTTCAATACAATGTGTGATGATCTAATCAGGGAAATTAGCATATTCATCATTGCAAAACTTAATCATTTCTTTGCAATGTGAACATATGATCTCCTCTCTTCTAGTCATTTGATAGCATGCAGTAAATCATTGTTAATTATAGATCCCTGGGTCAACTGTACAACAACAGAATTTATTTTATTTTATCTAGCTGTATTTTTGCGTCCATTGACCAGCCTCTTACTATCCCCCCTCCACCTCCCCTTTCCCATCTCTAGTAATCACATTTCTCTCTCCTTTTAACAGTTCAACTCATTATTTTATTTTATTTATTTATTTATTTAAGCTCCCACTTATGAGTGAGAACATGTGCTATTCCTCTTTCTGTGCCTGGCTTATTCTACTTAACATAATTTTCTCCAAGCTTGTCCAAATTGCTGTGAATGGCAGAATTTCATTCTTTTTTATGGTTGAGTAGTATTCCACTGTGTATATATACATTTTTCTTATCCAGTCATCCATCAATGGACATTTAGGTTGATTCCATATCCTAATTATTGTAAATAGAGCTGTGATAAACATGGGAGTGTAAGTATCCCTTCAACATGATGATTTTCCATTCCTTTGTATTAGTAGTAGTAGTATTGCTGGATCGTATGGTAGTTCTGTCTGTAGTTGTTTGAGAAAGTCCATACTGTTTTCCATAATGGCTATACATATTTTAAATTAAAGTAAAAGGCAGTGAAGTAAAGAAAACAGGATGACTTACATTTCCACTTTAATGAATAATATGTTTGAAAAAAGAACAACAACCCCATGTGTTGGCATTTTACTTTGAGTCCAAAGCCAGTTCTGCCAAATATAAAACCATTCTATCAGAATAGGACCACTTAGTCAGCCTGGTTCATGTAAAGCTATTTTAATAAACCTTGAACAGATGGGCCAATTCCTGATTACTGACAAATAAACCAGCAACAAATAGGAAAATGAATATATTTCAGTGTCTAGGCTCTGTCATTATGAAGCAAACAGAATTTCAATGGATTTTGAAAGGGTCTGTCTTCCTCACCAATCATTAGATCAGTCAAAGCCAATGGCCTTTTCTAGCTCTAGCTATGACAATTGGCACAGGTGTCTCTAATCTTTTCTTTTTGGCAACTTCTAAATATAATTCCAAAATAAATAGACGTTGAGAATATATTCACTTTCAAACTTCTCAGAGATAGTCTTTCAATTAATCAAATTGATTTTTCAGCCCTTTCCAGAGCCTTCTGTATTTTTGGCTATGTAATCATTACAAAGTAAAACTACTCCATGTCATGAGTCAGGCACTAAAAGTAAGAAAGTCTCTGAAATCATAAATTCAAATTTAAGAGCAGAAATGTTCTCAATATAATAATGCAGGAGGGATTCCCCATGTGAATTACAATAGAAATGCGGCTAGCTAGCTATTTGGGGGTTTCTGTTTAATTTTCAGGAAAAAAAATACTAGAACATTTTCAAAATCTTCATTTTCTCCTGTCTTCCACCTCCACTCCTTATAAATATGAGAGCCACACAAAACAGTTTCCATATTTCTACAGAGTGCACATGCATGCACTCAGGGAAAAAGTCCCATAGCACTTTGACAGTTCATATCCCATGCATCACTACAATTCTTAAATGGAAGTGTATCTGAGATTTCAAAGCAAAAGAGTGTGTAACAGAGCCCTTCTTTTCTAGCTGAATGAAGGATACCTTCTCTGTATCTAGATGCTCCTCTAATCAGATGTTAGGCCAGAATTAGTAGGTGGTAAGCTTCTTGAGAGCAGGGGCTATCTCTTGTCCATGGATACACCCCAGGGTCTAGTACAATGCCTATCGCCTTATAAATACTCAGAAAATATTTATTAAGTGAATGAACAGGTGGATAAATATTACTGTACTTTAATTTCAGGGCACAGAAGATTTGGGGGAGGGAAAATAGCCTACCATCACTGATTTAGTGGAATAAAGCAATGCTCAGAACATATACATGGAGTCCATACATGGGGAGGCCTATCTTCTACTCTGAGAGAATGAGTTTGAGTGAAGGGTACCTCACTCCAAGTCAGAAAACCTTAGTTTATGCACTGGGTTTGCCATTTTCTAACTTTGGGAACTTGTGTAAATGATTTACACTCTCAGCCTATTCATCACCTATAAAATTGGCCCTGACCAATAGTGCCCTAAGTACTTCATGGCTTATCCTAAGTGTCAGGTAAGAAGCTCTGCATGTGTGGCAGTGACAATATTGTCATGACATGTCCAGCACAGTGATGTTCCTGAGAAAGACAGCTGTGGAGTCCCCGCAGATTCTTAAATCATGAATTCAAATATCTTTACTGTAACAATGCTAGAAATTAAAAATACTGCTTTTGTGAATATTTTTATCATAAAATTTAGAACAAAAAATGGCCCCCTGGAATTAAAAAGATCAATTTTCAGGATATACCATTCTAACAGTATTTGCAAGAAACAATTTTTAATATGACTCTTACTATTTACCTAGGAACCCAGCAAAACACTAATGTGACACAGCCTAAATTTTAAGAAAAATTTGACTATCCTGGTATTTTAGCTAAAAGGGCATTTTACCCAGAACCTCCTTGAAGAGTGATGAACTTATATCCTCACTGGGAATGCTGCTTTAGGGATTACTTGCTGAAGATGAAGACAGATACCTTGTTCAAGGTCACATCCCTTCCCAGGGAAATGCATGTCCATTGACTGATTGACACAGAGCCCCTCACCCACTTTGGACAACTCTGGAGGGTCACTCCACCTCCCCAAGGTATTAGCTGGGACCTCACAGCTCAGCTTCTCCCTCAGTCCAATTCTGAATCCTTTCCTTCCACAGCTGTTGATGCCAACAGCACCCTAATAAACCTCCCATGTGCTAATCTCCATCTCAGAATCTGCTTCTCATCAAACCCAACCTGCAACAACTCTCAAAATAAATGCAATAACTTTCGCAAATAGAAACGACTGTATATTCCCCAGAATGTGCAGCAGTAGCGCAAACACTGTTCTTACCTTATTTTTGTATAGCACTTCAACATCCACAGAATATTTTCACATTTCTGTTTTGTATGGTCTCTAAAACACTTCTTGAAAGAAAGAAGGGCTACTACTATCACTCCTATATTAAAGATGAGCTATTAAAGTTCAGAGTGGTTGAATAATTTATCCAGGATTATTTATGTATGCACATGGGTAGGTAGGTAGTAGTCAGTCATTCAGTTGGTTAGTGAAAAATCTGGAATCTAATCTTAATTTTTTGATTTCTCATCCAGGCCATACTTAGACATACACTTTTTTCCTGAAGAAAACATATTATATGTTTGGAGTTTTTATTCTCTGTAACTAATATTTAATGACTCATCCCTGGACAATTCTAGGAGTTTATCTTAAGATATCTTAAAACCCCTTATGAAATCTGCCAACATCCTGAAATATCAGGGTACTTGAATTGGGAACAAGTGTTCTATGGTTACAAATGATTTCTTACCACAGTTTTTGTTGTTAGAAATCTTGAAGTTGTTTTATTTCCTGATTAATCTTTACCCATAATAAAATGACTAGTACATATAGGATGAATTTCTAAACTAAAAATAAAATGGAAAATAATATATTTTTTTCTTATTTTGTGAAAGGTTAAACCAAGCTCTAAACTTGTATGTGTAATTGCCTAGTCCTCAAGGAACCCATGCTTGCTATCTTAATCATACAAACTCTGCTAATTTTTCTATGTGTTACATGCAAAAGTACTTCAAAAAGTTCATGGAAAGATTCACATTATCTTTTAATTCTATTTTTCCACAAACTTACCCTTGTACAAATAACACACATACACACACAACAGATACATACACATTCACAGACACTTTCCTTTAGAGGAAATGACCAGTCATTCATTTCTTGAAATTCCTTTAAGGACATAATTCTCAATGACTTGGAAGGGCTTTTTGGTTTGTTTGGGGGTTTTGTTTTTGTGTTTATTTTTGGTTTTGTTTTGCTTTGTTTTCTGTCTTTTTAGAGTACCCATTAGCAGGAGGTTGCTTAAAACAAATAGCAGGGGGACATCAATCTCAACAATACAACAACAAAGTGATCTGGCCTTAAATTCTTAGCTCAGTGATTAAAATCAAAAGTGAACTATCTTCTCCAGCAGATATCTTGTGGCAAGAAATTTTTTAAAGGAAGAATGATCTTTTCTCATGAGAGTCAGTGGAGAATCTTTTTTCCAGAAATATTTTTTAAATACAAAACTCAAACTTGCTTTTGAATTTCCAAAAGTCTCAATCTTTCTAATTCAAACCACAGTGGAATATTGTGTACCCCTTTTAAGAGAGCAAAAAGTGGGAGAGCAAAGTAGATTGGTGGTGTGGATAAGTAAAGTTAGCTTGTAACTAATTTAGGGAACATAAGTTGGAGATGTCCAGGGAATCTGAGGACACTAGCTGGCCAGTGATACAAGAGAATCTGAGGTGTTTATAGAGACTGAAATGATGTGATCAGATTAGGACGTTCCACACCTTCTTCCAATAATGACACAATTAAAAGTCATTATAAAATTCAAACTCTCATTCCCAGGCAAAATCGAAGTATCTTAGACATAAAGCATCCATTTTCTGACTCTTTTATGAGATGTAGGTCTCAGTCTACACAAGACATAGCTTAAAAATAGAGTTCCTTCATTGTTTCAGTGCCTAAAAGTTTACTTCCAAGAGAAACATCTTACTCTGAGTGATGTCACTTGTCTTAAATTTAGTCTAATGCCTTATAACCACTTGCTGGAAGATCTCGGTAGAGTTAATTTCCATAATCATGTGAGGTTAAGTAAGATTTTTGTATTAGTGTCAGTCTTCTTAAAATGACAATTGCCTGACAGTCAAGATTTCCAGCAAAGTTAAATAATTTGCTCTGTATCATGAAAATCCAAAAGAGCACTATGCTACAGACGCACAAAAGCCTGGGCCTTTACACAGTGCAGAAGGTCCTTTCCACTCAAAGCACAGTCCATGGACCAAGTTGACTTGGGAACTTATTAGAAATGCAGAATCTCAAGCCCTGATCCAGACTTACTGAATCAGAATCTGCATTTACCAAGCTTCCCAGGCAATTTCCTAGAATTCCTGCAGTAGGTCTTTTGCTTCAGCATATCTGCTATAGATGACTTGGTAAGGGTCGTTGTGTCATAGATTAGTCTCTTGCTAAATACACATTATCAATGTGCCATGGGTTCATCTTAATCACGTGGTTCAAAGCCTGGGACCTCGGTTTGTAATCATTGTTTGAGATTCTTAAGTCTTCCTGCCTACATCTGCTCACAAAAGTTCCTATCTAAAAAAGTCATAAGCACAAATAGGATCTGATAGTCAAGGACTCAAAACTCTGGTCGAATATGCTCGTGTACATTTCCCATCATTTTCTCCTAACAATTTCATACTCTAACTATGACAGCTTCTTACCATTTTTTTAAAGCCCTATATTACTATGCCACTGTGCCTTTGCTCATACCATTTCTTTCACCTGGAATGATGGTTACTGCTTGACAAAATCCAATTCATTTTTTTAAGCTCAGATTATATCTGACCTGTAAAATGACCCCTGATCTGACTGAGTATAATTACTCTCTCCTCTGTACCCATGGGCAGTTCAGTTAAACTGAACTTGGCACATATCACATTGCACATTTAACTGTTCAGGTCAGCCTCTTTTATGAAACTGAATATTTCCTAAAGACAGGAAATGTGTCTTGTGTATGTAAACACAAGGTTTACCTTAATCATAGATAGTACTCAACAATTATTTGTGAATTGCCTTGAAATTTTATTACCATAAATTCAAAGGAACTCTCCAAATTCTATTGTCACCTCAGCATTTGATTGTAATACTTATCATAATTATAAAAAATATTGTATTTATGGATCCCTAGCACATAACTTCCAATGATGTGTTGTACTTACTTTCCCAGATAATGTACAAATGTGTTTTTTCACCACTTTTCTAGAACTCTGGAGATCAATTAATATGAAATGTTTTAAAATAGATGAGATAAAAACATTAAAGTTGATAACTACAAGAGATGTCTTAGGCAGTCTTGACCTTTGAGATACTTACTTCTCGTCATGGAAACTGTGCATTTTCCAGATGACTCTTGAGACCTGGCACCTCTTTTTTCTAGAATTCCTTTACTTTTGACTTTCTTCCTCCTAAGACTCACAGTGCATGCATTGTCCTTATGAACAAATGGCATTCAGTCCCTGGATGAGTTCTTGTACCTGCAAATCTCAAGAGCTTAGAGACAAGCAAGTAAACCCTTTCACGTCCTCTCATCTGAGCCTTTCCTCTCTACCACAATTAGCCCTGCTTTCCTTCTTCTTTCACCTTGATCTGCTTGACCTTGTGCTTTCGGGGAAACCCACCAGCCATTGGTCATTACCCAATCACAGGTCACTGTGATACTCCCTGTCTTACTGCCGTCTTGCCCTTCGCTTTGCTTAGGAAAGTGAAACCACTTAGGACTCCTATGTGAATTGGGCCGTTTGGCTGAAAGTTGACCCAAAGTAATGGGTGGTTTGTTATAAAGAGGCAAGTGGTCTACAAGTAGCAAGACTTTGGAGACTGAGGCTGACATCCAGACCAGGGAATAGCAGAACACAAATGGGCAGGCCATGGCACTAGCTAAGAATACAATCAGGCCTCTGAACAGGAAGTCTCCAACTTCAAAAATTTCTTTACAAAGAATTCAAGTGTCATGAGGTCCTATTTTAACTGCAGTTCTTTGGCTCAAAATAACGTGTTCTGATATTCCCAGTGGCTATTTCCTTCCCCCTTGTTAAAATCAAGACCTAACAATATTTCATAAAATAGGTAAAACACATTTTAAAGTGCAATTGACTGCTGAGGCAAGTCACTTAATATCAATAAGTCTCAGTTTTCCTATCTGTCTACAAGGGGTAGCAATATCTACTCCAAAAACTTGAAAAGGAAGTTATGAGAAATCAGTGATTACCTATATAAAAGTTCTTTGTGAACAATAAATCATCATAAACATAGACTTGTCATGTCCATTGCCTCATTTAAATCATTCTTCACAGATTAAAGTAGCTTAAAAGGGAAGCTGAGATGTTCACTTTTTCTTTATTTCTGCTCCTAAAGAACCATTGATTGCTGAAGGGATTTCTCCCCAAGGACTTGGAAGCAGAGGAGGAGAAGGGCAAGTTCTTTATTTCGTTTTTTGAGATGTCCCAGAGAAGAATGAAAACTAAAGGTTTTGTGCATCTTGCTTAATAACCCTCTATCTAGTCGGGAGTGCAGAAAAGGGGCACCTTCTCTGTTATACGTTGGCATTTGCTGACCAGTGTCCTGTGCTCCAGTTGCAGAGGACAGGTCCCAACACTCCTCAGGAGCTTGTGGTTCCACACCAGGTTCTCCCAGAGCGCTAACGCCACCCAAACACGACGAGGCTGCAAGCCACTTGCTCAGAGCGCCACAGCGCACGCGCCACCTGCACGTATTAACACGGAGCAGCGGGAGTGCGCAGAGCGAGGGGTGAAGGAACGCTTCCTGTGAGAGAGGCAGAAACCCAGCTTGTCTATATACGTGCAGTTGGTTGGTCACTGAGAAACAACCCTTTGTCCAGAGTAACAGTTTATAATCCTGAGGATGTGACTAAAACGTGAAACCTTCAAACTACATGAGGAAAAGGCCTCTTTCCACAGGCTTTTGCTGAGTCCCAGTTGGGTTTGACTTTGGCCTTTCCGCATCCCAATAGTTACCCACTTTTTTCAGTGTTTTGAGAACAGCTGATGAAGAAGGAATCGACTGAAGTTAGAACAATCCTTCCGATGGCTAGAATAATCGACTGTCTTCCGTAATTTCAGTCTTAACCACATGAGAAGGAGCGGGTAGCGAGCTGCTCAAGTAGTGCAAACGCCAACGTGCTGCAGTCTAACTGTGGCTTTGTGCATCCAAAGGTCGGCGAGCTTCTAGAAAGAAAAGGAAAAGTGGCAATTGTAGGGGATTAAAGTTGATCACCACTGATCATTATTTTAACAAAGGCCTGCTGTTACTTCTTACGGAAGGTGTGGAGGCTTCCATTTGTTAATTCATTCAAACATCTGCTATAGACATTCCACCAAAAGAGCTACAAGCCACAGAACTGAATCGTATAACGCCGGTAACAGGCAAAGGGGCCCAATAAATTGCCTCCAGGAAATGTCCTGCCACAAACATCTGTAGTTTTCCTTCAGCTGAAAGGTCAGTGTTTCCCGGGCTTCTGGGTCCCTCTAAGTCTGGAATCATCTGAGAGCTTTCAGTAATACTGATGAGCTTCTCAGCCCCAGTCCCCCAGGAACTTTCATTTAATTGCTCCGTGTGTGCCCTGGGTCCACAGGTGATTCTAATCTTCAGTCTGGTTTGAGAACATCTGTTCTCAACTGATAGATGCTGGAAGATGTGAGCACGGAGCCTCATATATATTTAATTAGCAGAACAAATCTGAGCTCATTTGTTCTGTTGAGTTCAGGCACCTCTCTGGGAAATGGAAAATTTCTCGCCAAATTTATTGCGCTTTTGCCTCCAGCCCACCGTTACTTTTCAAATATCTCATTCCCTTCTGTTATTTTCAGTACCTTTCTATAAATACAAAAGATTTGGGGGTTTTGTTTTGTTTTAATGTCTTTTTTAGGCATTTCATCATATTTAATCTGGTTTCCTTCATATTTTAGTTTGGCTTTATTGATATTTATTCCTTGCGTTCATTCTTTGAAAAGCTGTTGCTTGGTTGGTTCTTATTTTTCTGCTAGATCCATGTCATTTGCAAACATTATGCATAAAATCACTTTTGGTGAGAAGGAGAGCAGGGGGGAGTAAAGTATTCTAATTCACACCCCGTAGGGTCAGTGAGACACTTTGAGGACAGCAAATGCGAAAAGCATTACGCATCTCTGCCTGGTCGGCTAACTACGTGTGCAAGGCGGTGAGCCTTCTGGTCTCGCCAGAGCATGCACAGTGTGTACAACATGAGGTATTATTTAGACCTTGATCTGTTACTTGGCAATAAAGGAGGAAACAGATATAATTTGTTAGATAATAATCTGACACAGAAGTACACACAAAATCAATTAGGAAATTTAAAACACAGATTCTACTCCCAGTTATAAATATACCCAGTGCCCTGAATGAGTATACCTCAGTATCCACTTCAACCAGTGCGGATGTGAGCTCCCCCTCCTGGTGTTTTATTGTCCTTTTTATAAGGAGCTGTTGTGAAAGGGTTGATTTCAAACCAGTAATTGCATGTGAGACCCAGCAAGCTCAGGATCAGAGCCCAGGGGAGGAAATAACAGAGAGAGATTAGGCATTAGATGCAGGAAGGGGCCCTTTTTGTGTTTTTGGTTTTTTTCTTTTTTCACATCCATTTGCACTTGAACAAAGGATGTTTATTGTTTTAATAAAACTAGGCTCACAAATTGGCATGGACTCTGTCAGCATTTCCATTGTAACGTTTGCTTTCAGGGGGTTTTAACTCAGCCATAAAACTTCCTCTGGGTTAAAATCTGGCACCAAAAATAACTTGGCATTTCTAAGGCTCAGCCATGAAGGAAATAGTTATGTGTGAGTATGTGTTTATGTACCTTTTTATAAAAAGTTTATTTGATAATTCGTAGAGAGACAATGTAAAATATTTTCCTTTGATTTTTTAAGTTTAATTTTTAATTAATTTTAAACTTAAAAAATCTCAAAATTTCATTTATACCCAGTTGAAGGTGAATTTCTTTAAAATACTTTACCTATTCAATTCAACATAGGAATATCTTTCCCTTTACCCACCCTCCTCTTTTCCAGCCTCTTAATAAGTGCACTTATAAAGTAAAGAGACTGTTAATTTCTGTGTTAAATAAATCCAGGTTTATTGCTCTATTGTCACAGCTTATCAATCTTTTTTGTAACAATGTTTGTCCACCAGTATCCACAACACAAATCTTGAAATGGCATTGGCTTTTGAAGTCTACCATCTGCTCATCTTTTCTCTTAAACATCTGTGAAAGGATAAATTAAGTCAACAAAGAAAAAACCCTCAAGGGATTTAGGACATGGGCAGGATGGGAATTGGAAATAATTTGAAAATTCTAGATACTTTTCCTATTTGTGGACAATTCCAAGATGGGTAGGAGACAGGACCATGACTTGAAGGAAGGGCAGTTCCTGCAGTTAGGGGAAGGATTGTGATTTCAGCATAGCCAATCAGTGTCTCAAGCCTGGGACTTTGAACCTCTTTAGAGAGTGATGCACAGGTTCAAAGCCAAAGATTATTTGCCATATGTATGGCAGCCAAGAACCCAACACTGCTGTGGGGAGGGTCTGACAGATCTGGTGCTACTGGTACAGTCCTGAGCAGACTGTTCTTGAAATGGTTTCCCTGCATCTCCATCAATGATGTGAGCTATCTGATATCCTTCTAATAAATTCCCTTTTCATTTAACATTACCAGACTTAAGTTGGCATTTTTTGTAATGAAGCACTAACCACAATAAATAGAATCCATACCAGAACAAATTATTTTCTTTAGCATGTATGCAGGATCTTACTTTTTAAAGTGTACTCCTTGAATCAGCAGCATTGGTATCACCTGGGAGCTGGTTAGAAATGCAGAATCGCATGCCCCTGCAGGACCCACTGAACCAGAATCTGCATTTTCACAAGATCCCCAGATAATCTGTGTACACACTCATGTTTGAGAAGCACTAACTGAGTGTAACCCTCTCTTGGAAGCAAAAAACCAAGTTCAGCACACACTTAATTCATCACACAGCTAAATTATAGATAATCATTCCTTCAGATATTACTGCCTCAAAAACTTGTTTTTGTTTCATATTATACCTAGAGCCCTATGAAAATGAAACATTATAATATTTTTGCAGACAGGACACACACAGTATTTATCTCTGTATCCTTCTAATATCTAGACACTAAAGAGGAACTCAATTATTTTTAGCACATCACTTTAGAATTCACGAGTCATTTTTGTGTATAATGCCTTTTAAATTTTTTGTTTTATTTATTTTATTTTATTTCCCTGTCCACAAACTGGTTACTTCCTATTTCTAGTACTTACTACTATTTTTCAAAAGGACTAAGCAACAGTCTATAACATTGCTAATGGCATCCAGACTTAAAGATGCCAGGATTCTACATAGCAAGTCAGGGTTGAGCCAGAGAACTGTTGATTTGTGATGGGTTTCTTACCATCCCCTTGTGTAACCTGGGAAGTGCACACAAGATCTCCTTAAGACTCTTAGTAACTTTATACAACGTGAGCAATACTACCCCCACCTTAACGATGAGGAAACAGTGAATTAGGGAGATTTATAAAGTGTCTTGACTGATACCAGCCTGCTAGATCTCAGACCCTGGTCTTTGGACCCCATGTCCATTTTATTCAGTTACCCAGCAGCCCTCCCGGAAAGGCAGGAGGAGCAGGTACTCAACAAAGAGCAACAGATAGTTACTGAGCATGGGGGATTCCTAAGTAAATATTTTTAACACACCACCTTGTATACAACATCTTAGAAGGAAAAAAAATCAAGATTTGGAGTCAGAAGATTGGGGTCTTAGCAATTGCCACGAATACTTATTATTGTGAAAGTAATAGTAATTTAGTCCATCTAAGCCCACATTTCATAATCTACAAAAGGAAGATAACCATCAAAGAGATGGGAGTTTTGTGGAAAACAAAGTACTTTGATAAAAAGCAAAGACCTGTAAAAATTCAGCTGCAACACCATTATCAGCTCTCAGGGCTGGTAAGCAAAGCCTAACAGCCATGTGTGTCTCCCAGTTAAATGAGAAATCTCCCTTTAAAGTAACATATGGGAATATGGAAGAAAGGAAAGATTTCTAAGCTCAACTCATCACCAGAAGTGATCAAATAATAACTTTGTTATTTGAAATTTCCAAATCCTGCCACTTTTTTTGTCTGTTCTATCAGTTAATGAAAGAGGAGTGTTAAATGAGCTGCTTTGAATTTATCTCTCTTTTTAGTTCTGTCAGTTTTTGCTATGTATATTTTGAGGCTACATGATTACGTGCATAGAAATTCAGAATCGCTCTATCTTTCCTGTGGATGAAATGTTTTATCATTAGAAAATGATTTTTTTTCTCTAGCAGTATTTGGCTTAAAGTCTACTTGCCTGGTATTAATTTAGCTTTGCCAGTTCTCTTTTAGTTTGTCTTTGCTTGGTCAATTTTTCTTCTATCCCTTTACTTTTAAACTTTGCTGTGTTCTTATGTTTAATGGTATGCCTCTTATAAGCAACATAGATATAGTTTTTAAATCCAGGCGGACAACCTTGATGTTTAATTTGTTCATTTAGTGTAATTACTGGTACAGTTTGTTTATTTTTACTGAAACATAATTGATTGTACATATCTGTGGGGTACAGCCCTGAGTATCAATACCTGTGTGCAATATGTGATGCTCAGCTCATGATAATTGCTATATTTATCATTACACAATGTAATCATTTTTTGTGGCCCTTTACCATCCTACTATTTGTTACCATTTGTCCCTTCTCTTCTAGGTTCCTTTGTCTCTCACCTTCTATTTTACTATTTTTATATATAGTATTTTATTTTATTATTTCTTGTTTTATATTTTATTTTTTGAGATAATATTTTCTACTAGCCTAGTATTTGCTTTACTATTCTTTCATGTGTGTGGTTACTCTAGAGTTGCCTGATCAAATACTCTAGCCACTAGCCATGTGTAGTTATTTAAATTTAAATTAATAAAAAATTAAAGAAAATAAAGAATTCAGTTACTTGATTACACTTGTCATAGTTCGAGTGCTCGCATGTGACTTGTGGCTAGCATATTGGATAACACATATATAAAATGTTTTTATCATGAAAGAAAGTTCTGTTGACAGCACTGCAGAGATGACAACATCCATTCTTGCCAAAATTAGTAGTTTTACCACTTTAAATTATTCCACTTACTCCCTTTCTAAATTACTTGCTATAATTTTTGTTCATTTTATTTCAATATGTATTTTAAGCCCCAGAGGACAGTATTACAACTTTATACAGCCAATAGTCAAGGATTTACCCACCTATCTACCTTTTCCATTATTCTTCTTTCTTTTCAGCATGTCTGACTTTCCTCTGAGACTATTTGTCTTCTCCTGAAGAACACCCTTAAGTGTTTCCTTTAGTGTGGGTATATTGCTAAGAAATTCTCTTAGCTTTGTTTGAAAAGGCCTTTATTTTATCTATTTCAATGATATTTTTGCTGAGTATAAAATTCTAATTTGGCAGTTATTTTCTTTCAGCACTTCGAAGATATTCCATTCTCTTTTGGCTTCCATTTTTTTCTGTTGAAGTCAGCTGTCAGTCTTATTGTTGTTCCTTTGAAGATTATCTTGTCCTAAGGCTACTGTTAAATTTTTTTTTTTTTTTTTTTTTTTGACCAGTAAGGGGATTGCAACCCTCGGCATGGTGTGGTCTGCACCACGCTCAGCCAGTGAGTGCACCAGCCATCCCTATATAGGATCCAAACCCGCGGCCTCAGTGCTACCAGCACCACACTCTCCCGAGTGAGCCACAGGGCCAGCCCAAAATTTTTTTTATATCTTTAGACATTTTAATATGCAGTGCCTAGGTATAGTTTGTTTGTTTAACCATCCTGATACAGCTTTTTAACTCTTCTTAAATCTGTAGCTTGATGTCTTTTAATAGTTTTGGGAAATCCTCACTTACTACCTTTGCAAATATTGCATCTGTACCTATTTTTTCCTCCTACTTTAACTTCTGCAGCTCCCATTTTATGTATGTAAGAACTTTTCTTAATATCCCTGTTATCTCTAATATTCTTTTTCATATTTTTTACCTTTCTTCCTATCTCTACTTCAGCCTAAACATTTTCTTCTGATCTATCTTCTGATACTCTAATTTTCTCTTCAAGTGTGTCTGATGCACTGTTACACCCATCCCATGAGGTTTTAATTTCATTTATTGATTATTTTTATTCTGAATTTTTAATCAGGTTTTTTTTAATGCTTTTCAGTCTTCTGCTGAAATTCCCAATTTTGTTTTTATTTCCTTGAGCTTATTAAATACATATTTATTTTAAATATCAGATCTGTTAACTATTATCCCCATTATTCTTTTGTCCTGCTAGTTTTTTTAGTCTAGAGTTATTTTTCTTCATTTTGAATTATATATTTTCTCTTCATATGATCACGCGATCACTTGAACTCCTATATCTGGCTGTGTCTGAAGCTAGATAAATTGTCTTTAAAGTAATATGAATTAGAATTTTATTCACACCCAAATTAGTTCCTGTTTGAAGGACTTAATCCCTCTGTTTCAAAGCATACCCTCATGTAATTTCCCCATCTGAGTAGTTTACAAAGGTCTATCAAAGTAAACAGAATTTATCTATTATTTACCTACTCATTACCTAAAAAATAAAAGCAAATGCTTCGCAAATGATACTATCTCTATTCAAATGGACTTCACATTAGTATTATTTGCTACCACCTTACACATGCTTTCAATGATTTGTCTCACTTTGTATTTTAGACTCTACCCATTATTCTTTTCTAAACAAATACAAATAAATATCTACCCTCTAAATATCCCCAGAATTATTCTAAACAAAAAAAGACCTACAGTTAGTATAGAGATTTCCACTTTGGGATAAGCAATTTTAATATTCTTTTACGAGTTCCTCCCATGTAAATTATTATCTTTAGAGAGTTCACTCACTTTTTTATTTTGAAAAATAGAAAAAATATATATCAAGAACCTTTCCTTAGGGAAAAAGAGGAAGTTCTCCAATCCAGTCCTTTAGCACGCAAAGTCTACTTCACAGTACCTAATCTAACTTTCTACCTGATTACTTATCTTTTCTCTTTGAACAATTTACCTTCACTTTTTGACAATCCCTGCCAAAATCAAAGATTATGTATAAGCAGGGACTATCATTGAACATCAAGGTCAATAACCAGGACATACCAATCTACATTCAATTGCAAAGTTTCTTGTAAATTAGTCCTATTCTGGCTCATTTATTTCCTTTTTATTTAATCTCTGTCACCAAACTTTCTATTACTTGTTTTCTTCCAAATTTTTTCTACATCTGCAAATTCCCTTAGGGCAAAGATAAGGCTTTTCTAAGTTTAAGGTTTTACACTCTACTCAGCCTTTCATATATCTATATAGTCCTCCTTGTGAAGGAGAGTAAAATTGGCCACTTCCCTGAACTTTTTACCTTTAGACAAGCAACCAGGATCAGGAAACATTCAGCTAGAACTCTTTATCAGCCCCTTTATAAGTAGGAATCAGTCTGATCTATACTCATATGTTTTTTTGTCTTCCTACACTCAGATCCTTTTCTTTTCTCCATTTCTCCTGCTACCATTTTGAGTTGTTTTTATGTTGTCTCTTCTATCTCATACAGTCACCCTTTTGTATTCACACTTTTTTCCTCAACAAATGTGATGTGTCTTTTTTCCTATTTACATATAGTCCCTAAGCTATCTTCCCTTCAAAGGTTCTGCGCAGATAACCAGAAACTACTTTGATTATTTCTACTTCCTGAATCTTCTTCCCTCCTATCTCTCTAGTTCTAAATCTGGGCATTTAGAGTGAATGTTGCCTCCCTTAAAAAATTTCTCAACATATTTAAATTCTACACATGGTGTCTCATTAGATGCCTTATAGAGCCAATATATTTCAAAATTTGAGTTGCTCCATAAATATTTGCTTAACAATATTTTTTATTCAATAAGTTAAATGGCTTCCTCTACTGCCAAAGTAAAGAATTCTAGACAATAACAAAAGATTTGGACCTAGTCCCTCTGACACTCACATTTACCTTCACACCTAAAATTTGCCAAAATATTACTCAACTAAATTGTAACCCTGAATTCTTCTTTTAGCTAAGCCACCTAAAGCAGCCATTGAATTTCTGTATGAGGCACAGTTTCTTCCCTTGGTCTGAACAGAGGTATTCTTTCAAAGTGAGTCAGGTCTTCTCAATTTTTTTTCATGGTTTTTTTTATCTATATGCAACATTCATTAACCCACACTTAGTGTTCATGTCATGCACTTTGTTCCTGGCATCTGCATAGTTCCCAATGCCTCATCTCATGTAACGCTATGGTTATGACTGTTTGGCTAGAGAGAGCAGTGCCTCATATGGTATGCAATCTTTTCTTTTTTACCTGTGACTAGTCTGTTTGCCTTTGAAACTCTCTTTACTTTTTCCGGTTACTTGGAAAAATTAGATAAATAGCCAGATACAGAAATCCTCTTTTATCCATGGGGGATAGATTCCAAGACCCCCAGTGGATGTTTGAAACCAGGGATAGTACAAAACCCCATATATACTATGTTTTTTTCCTATACATACATACATACATACATATGATAAAGGTTAATTTATAAATTAGGCACAGTAAGAGATTCACCATAATAATAATAAAATAGAACAATTATAACAATATACTATAATAAAAATTATAGGAATATGGTCTCTCTATCTCTCTCTCTCTCAAAATGTCTTTATATTTTGGAATCACAGTTGACCATAAGTAACTGAAACCACAGAAAATAGAACCATGAATAAGAGGGGACTTCTGTGCTAAAATGTTCCTCTTCAACCTATGATTTTACCTCCTATGCCAATGAGCCTATAAGTTTTAAATAAGATCAAATGAGAGAATATAAGTAAATGAACAAATGACTATAATATGCTACACAGCAGCAAGTTATAATTGTTACCTGTTGAAGATTAACCAAAATTCAGAACTTCAGGACTTTCTTCAGGGACCATAGCAGGAGCATTAAGTTTCCACTAACATATTAGCATTGGGAATACTCACTACAATTTACTTGTTGTCTAATTGAGAGCAGGATCTTAATATAATTCACCATTTCTCAAGTGTTTACTAAGTAAGTGCCAAGCTACTAATTCTTGTTATTTAATGTGTAACTGAAGGAGTACATACAAGGATACTACAAAAAGTTCATGGAAAGATTTGTATCATTTTTTAATTCTATTTTTCCACAAACTTTTTGAAATACTCTCATAGATTAATATTTCACAAATTTGTTTTTTAATATTTGGATAGCTGCATATCAATACAATTGATTTCATTTGAAATCCTATGTGTTTTATGTTATGCATTTTAAAATGGTATTCTGGAAAGGGCTTCACTAGACTGTCAAAGGGTGAAAAATATTGCCTTGAATTACAACCTTTCTCACCATTTCTACCATTGTTATCATCACAGTATCATCTTCAGCCCAGATGGCAGTGATAGTTGGGCTTTCTGCTTCCACTTTTGCTCCTCTAAAATTCACTTCCATAGAACACCCAATCACATTTTTTGAAAAATAAATTGAATGTCACTGTTCCCTTGTTTAAAATTTCAAATGGCTTCCCAATGTGCTTGAAAAAATTTTTTTACAGTGATCACCACGTTCTTTAACAGATCAGACTCCTGCCTACCACTTCCTCTTAATTTCAACCACCCCAAGCTCTATCTTGTCACAGGATATTTTCTTTCCTGTCACATGTGCCTGGATTTCAGCTTATCAGACTGTTTCTTATTAGTCAGGTCTCAGCTGTAATATCACTTCTTTAGAGAGGTCTTCCTTAGCTACCTTATCATAAGGACCCATGCCACCCACCCACAGAGATGTTGCCCCACAGTGTTCTCTTCTACAGAATGCTTGTCTGTAACTAAAATTATACTTGCTCATTTATTGTTTGGCACCCCAAGCAGACATAATCTCTATAAAGGAAGAAATTTTGTCCATCTTTCTTCTTTTTCTCAATCTGTGCTTAAACATGGTACGAACTCCATTCACGTATGTGTTAAATGAATGAATGAAATGAGGATGCCCTGGCTGTAAGCCTTAAGAAGTTGTACAGAATTT
Source organism: Cynocephalus volans (assembly GCF_027409185.1). Lineage (NCBI taxonomy): Eukaryota > Metazoa > Chordata > Mammalia > Dermoptera > Cynocephalidae > Cynocephalus > Cynocephalus volans. Next base: position 30,945,170 of record NC_084474.1, on the reverse strand, counting down.
TAGAACATTCACACAAATAAATCCTCTAAGACAAGACACTAGAGGGCAAGCATCTGAAAGGTCATCTGTGTGTGTTTGTTCACATGCTTTCATTCTAATGATACCTGCTTTTACTTTAAAGGTTAATGGTTCTCCCTTGTTAGGTCTTCTCGTAGGTCCTAAGTGTTGGTGCACCTAAGACATGAACCAGTAGAGGGTGTGCTTGGACAGGCTGCAGTTCTGAAAGTAAAACTCATTTGCATAGCCAGCAAGAGAGAAAAATATGTATGTTTGGAACAAAAATGTGTTGTGCAAAGGCTTTTCTAAAATCTATAGTACACAAAATTGTTGAAGTAAATCTGTAATATTATATTTGTAGTATGAAGGTATTTCAAAAAGTTTATGAAAAGATTTGCATTATCTTTTAATTCTATTTTCCACAAATTTTTGAAGTACTCTCATCTATATTATATGCTTAATCTTCTTTTAACCGAGTTAGACTGTGTCTATGTACTTATATCTCTCACAGTGTTATTATAATGTATGAGAGAACATGTACAATATCTTTGCACATCAATTATAGAAAGTCCCAAAAGTGTTACATGCAGATGAAAAAACTTTCTCAGTTGTCTACGTCCTTGCAAGTGAAGAATTGAGTCAATATTTAAACTTCATGTATATTATTCTTTAGAATGTACAAATATTGTGCAACATTTATTTTTCCAACAAAATCCCACTTAAAAACACTATCAAAATGTCATTATATTCCCCAAACACACAGCAACACTGACTGGGGAAGAATGGAACTAAATAACTTCAAATATAGTGCTAGGTTTCTCTTATAATATTTAATTTAATTCTCACAAATCCATAGAAGATAGGTATTTATGCCTATTTTATAGGTTATTAAACTGAGATTCATGAAAATTACTCAAGCTGATGCTAGTCCTTAGGGAAGCTGAGATTCAAATCCAATCCACCTGTTTTTCCCACTACAGCACAGAACTAATATTGTACTCAAGTCCATTAGATTTCAGACACACAGAAACCTGGTTGATTGTAGTAACATGAACATTGAAGTAGTAAGGAAAGGAAGTAGCCCATGATTGTTCTAAGCCAGAAATTGCAAATAAATGACACAAATGCCACTCTTTTCCATGCCTGTGGTGAATATGGCTAATCACTCACAACACTCTTTTCCCCACCAAATTCAGATATAGCCTCAAAATCTTCCCAAATGTAACATGCAAAATAGCTCATTACCAATCACGTGGAGCTAACATGGGAGACTGAACTATTTGTCATCCCTCTTCTAGGTATAAAATTGAACTGCAAATGACTTTTAAAAAGCATATTTGCTGACACAGAAATTGGACATACATCAAACACGCAATGGAGCTCACTGCCATTTCACCGTATTGACTACTTCTTACCAATACCTTCCAATGCTTCACCTCACTCAGCTTGCAGAAAAGGCCCAAATTTGTAAGTAAACCATTTATTGCATATAAAGTTAAAGTAATTGTTTCTGTCTTTTAAAATGTGTGGTGCTATTTATTGCCAGTCTAAATCAAATTATCTAGCATTCCTGAGAATATAAGTACTTAATCTAAATGTATTCTTCAAAAACCTAAGGTTCATAACTTTAAAAGCCAAGATTTAATTTTTTTGAAAGACACCATGATAAAATTGATTATATGTCCCCAACTTATTAAACAGAATGTACCGAGCATACTCTCTTTTCTTTGGGATGAATCAAAGTCAATATTATAAATTGCCTAGTTATAGGCATACTTATGCACAGCATTGTTTAATCTTCTTTGCCATTTGTTCATCAACTATCAGGTCTTACTATTATTATTGCTTCTACCTCTGTCTCTTCTAGATGACTGCCTATAACTGACTAGTCAAGAATTGTATGTAAAAAGAAAAGTAGAAGTCTGAGTGAGAATCAAAGGTCTCCCAATGGGGAAAAGGAAGTGCATGACTTCTATGCTGGAGTTTTGTAGTAAATAGGTAAGGTACTCCAAATCTAGTTATATTTTTATTTTATTTATTTATTTATTTATTTTTGGAGGGACCTAATTTGTGTCTTGAAGAGTTGAGGGAAAAGATGTCTAATGCTCTGGGTTACTGATCCAATAAAGGTTCATTTACAGTTTTTGAATTCGAAGGAAAAGAAAGCCATGTATTTGAAGGCCCTTAATGGTTTGAATTACCTTCCAAGGAAGCCCAGTAATGGTAAGAGACTGTGAGAGGAAGTTACAGGATCTGGATTTGACTCCAAGCTCTACTACCAACCAACCAAGTGGCCCTAAACAAGCCATTATGCCTCTCTGGATGTCTGCTTTCTCTTATCTACAGAGTCTAGGAGAGGCGCATTAATGAGAAATTGGTTAATGGACACAAAGAGTGAGTACATATTGTAATGATGAATAAGCTAACTATCCTGATTTGACCAACACATATTGTACACAAGTATTGATAGTTGACTTTTTACCCCCAAAATATGTGTAATCAATTGTGTTTCAATTAAAAAAGAAAAGACAATTTGGAAATTATGCATGCAGATTCTATGGGGCAGATAATTTAAAACAGAGTATTTTCTGCTGGAGAAAGTAAAAGCCAGGTAGGTTTATATTTTACTTCTCAAATTTTCAGAATACAAAACAGTGCCTAGTACATAATAGGTCCTTAATAAACAGTATTGGACGATTGACTGAATGAATCAATTTCCCTGCAATCATGTAGAAGTCTTCAGTAATAAATTAAAATTACAAATCCAGAGATTTGGTATGATTACATCAGTTATATGACAGTCTAATAAAGTAGAACTATTTTTATTGAAGCAGATGAAAAATGAAATAATGAAATTTGCAAATGGCACTCAGATAATTATTATAGAAAAAGCGAAATAACATGGTATTTATTCTGGGGGGTGAGGCATTGGTTTCAGGACTGCCACAGATACAAAAACTTGCCGATGCTCAAGTCCCTTGCATAAAATGATGTAGTGTGTGTATATCCTCCGACACACTTTAAATCATGTCTAGATTACTTATAATACTTAATACAGTGTAAATGCTCTTTAAATAGGTGTTATACTTATTTGTTTAATTCATATTATTTTTTATTGTTCTATTGTTTTTTTTTTCTTTTCCCAAATATTTTTGATCTGCTGTTGGTTGAATCCACCAAAGCTGGGAATATGAGGGGCCAACTGTACTCTGACATTAGAAAGAACAGTTTTAAAATCTGATCCCACCAGTTTTCAGATGTTACCTTGATCCAGCAAATTAACCTATTACTTTATTGGCAATAAATTAATAATAAAAATATTTTCTACCTCATAGCATTATTATAAAAATCTTGAAATTAAGAAACCTATGTGGAGCTCTTCAGTGAAAGCAAAGAAAAAAGTGTTCTGTAGCATGCAATAAATATTTGCCTATGTAATCCAGAATTAGTATATTGCAGTATTAGTATTATACTGTATTAGCATTATACTAGTATGTTCTCTTAGCACTAAAGGCAGCTAAAATTAGGGGTGAAGAAAGGATAATGTATACTTGAAACTTAAGACAACACTCAGTACAAATACAACAATCACAAATAAAATGAATTCATTCTGCTACTAAAATTTTAGAAGAACTAATTAAAATGTAGGTAATGCCAGTTTGATGACTCCAGATGTAAGGAAATTAGGATGAGACTAATTTCTGTTAGTCTGTTTCTTTTTTGTTCTTTTCATTCCTTTTAATTTTTTTTAATTTTCTGGAGGTCATATGCGATTTTTCCTATTACTAAGCTATAAACATCTCTTCTACGGGTATAAGTTCCATGACAATTTTTGCTGGTGTAGTCCCTGTACCAAACAGAATGACTGGCACATCCCAGATACAACAAGATCAGTTAAGTGGACAAGGAATAAGGTAATCCTATACATCCCTTGGTACGTCAGTCATAGAAGCCCAGTAGTGTTTCCAAGTAGACATATAGAGTAAATGTCAGTGTCTTTTTAGTGGATTTTGATGTTAATCAGAAAAAAATAGATTTAGGCAGTGTCTGCACATATAACCAACTTTAGCTAATTTGACAAAAGAAACTAATTAATCCCAGTGGAAACATTTTAATGTTCTTTTCCACTCACATTATTACTTTATTTCTAAATGCACATTACATGTATACATGAAACCTAGCCCCTTCCTGGAGAATTCTTCCAGGCAATGATTTCTGAATCTAGTTTTGTTGCCTAAATCTGTCCGGACATGTAGAATGGCAATAGCTTCTGATTGTTTTCCCTGGTTTTGATCTACCAATATTTGGAGACATTTTCAGAACTTACACTTTGGTTTCCAGTTAACAACCCAGGTAGGAGGTGTCTATTAAACACCACATTCCAGAAATAAGTGCACTACCTCCCTCCTATTTCTACTGTGCTGTTGTTAAGGGCATTATGAATCAATGCATTTCTTTTTATCTCCCCAGCCTCAACTTCCTTAGTAGTAGGATACGATATAGAAATAATAAATAATTATCCTTCCTAACTCAAATTAGTATAACAGCAACAAATAAAATGAGACATATGAAAATATTCTGTAAACCATTAATTACCATACAAATATAAAATGATATTATCAACAATTTAAAAAATAATCCTGCATGTTTGAAATTGTATATAGGAACAAAATGAAAGGGAAAAGTTGGAGAGAACAACTTACTACGTACCAACTAAAACTGCTATGCAAGGCATCTCGTTTAATTTCCACAACAATGCTATGAAGTAGTCATTACTCTCTTCATTTAATTGGCTATGAAGGAACTGAGCTTCAGAAAGGTTAAGCATCTTGTGTAAGGCCACACAACTGATTGTCAGTGTTACACTGAAAATTGGAAGATTCATGTGACTCTCTGCAGTGAAAGACAAAAAGGAAGGGAACAATTTATCAAGATTTAAGGGAAGACATTTCCAGGAAGTAGATAAGGTTGTGACAGTCACTGAGAAAAGGAGAAAGCAGAGCAACTCCTCAGGGCTTGCAGAGAGGAGTAACGAAGTCAGGTGGACTAGTTCAGGATCTCAAGGGGGCTGCACCCAGCCCAGGGAACATTCTAGTTTTTGACCATCTGGAACCTCAGTTACACACATCTCTATAAACACCTTGATCTTTAATTTCAGAGTGTTTGCTTCTATCATATGGAAAACTGAGCAAGCTTCCACTGTAGCTATTCAGGCAAAACTGAGCTTTTACCCTAATATTTAATGTAAATGTTCTGGATAATTGCACTAATTCATTACATAATTGTACTACACACAGACAACAGCTAGTGTATGGAGACAGTTTGTACATGAATATCCAAAAAATGTAGAGTGTATCGTCCTGTTGGGAGAGGGGAGTTTTGGAAAACAAGTTGGAATTTCAACTTGAAATGACAAAGAAGCATTATAAAGAGGAGTTATATAGGCAAAATGATTTCCCAATGTGAAAGCTGGATAAAGAAACGTATTTCAAAGAGAGGAAATTTTTGGCAGAAACTTGAGTTCAATCAAAAGTAATAAAATTAGTGAATAAAGAGCTTACCTTTCTTTAGGAGGAATTTGGCAAAAGAATTTATTCTCAACTCGGCCTTAATAATAGTAAGAGAAAAGTTGATGTACTATTTCCAAACAAAACTTTAACTTAAATTCATAACAGAAAATACCTCTATTATTTTTTATCCATCTAGCAAATCGCACAGAAGACAGATTTAGGTCACTAGCAGAGTCAAGAATATGTCATCTGGAAACCCTCCATAGGAAACCAAAACTCCACACTTCAACTTCTACAAATAGGTACCATTGAGTCACAAGAACAGGATGAATAAAATAATTATGCTGAATACAGCTATACTGTGTAGAGATGGGTTCTTGTCTAACCTTTCTTTTTATAAACAAATCAAAATAGAAAATGGATTTCCAATAAATTGATTGATTTATAAGCTGTAACTGTCCCATTTGTAGTTATTTTTGGCATAACTCTGTGCTTTCCTTTAAGGTATACTATTAAGTTAATCTCTGACCTTACCCAAAACCAAGAAAAAGAAATGCTAACTAGAGTTATATATTCAAGTAAAGGTCTTTTCTTAATTCCTATGCATATGCAAATATATATCTGGCATCCTAAAGAATGTTGTCCCATCCCCACAGAGTATTCCTCCAAGCTGGTGTTCTGGCTGCACTTTCAGCAAGCCATTCTGAACCTCTGTAATGCTGACAACTTCTTGGCCGTGTGTATGTGATGTGACCAGTGAATTTTTTGGTCATGAGTCCATCCCTGCACCTGCTTTTCTCTAAAGTGGACCTCCTGCTCCAATGCAATGTTATCTGGGATCTTATTTCATAGGGGATATCCTGGCATGACCCTTCACCATGAATCTCTAGACGTTTTACAGATATAGATAGTCTCTCAATCTTTGCAGTGTTTATCTCCCACTTTCTGGAGCTCACATATCTCATCAAGGTTTCCAGTATGTCTACTATTGGCTCATCTCACTAATCAATATAATGTCATTGACATAATGGATATGATGATCTGCAGAATACCAAGATGCTCCAAATATTTTGAACTATATCATGACAGAGGGCAGGAGATAGCCCTAAGACAAAGTATAAATGTATATTGTTGTTCCTTCTATGTGAATATAAACTATTTTCTGGCTGTTATTTAGAAAATAAAATAGCAAGCATTTGCCAAATCAGTGGCAAATCTGAAGTTAAGATGCAAGGGCTATGATCAGGGCTATAATGTGATTCAGCTTGTCATAGTCTGCAGTCAACTTTGAGGATCTATTCAATTTTAACACCAGGGGCAAAAACAGGTGAATTAAATAGATATAGTAGGGCCACCACCTCTGTATCCTTTGGATAAGAGGAAAACAAATTTTTTCTGTAAAGAGCCAGATGGTAAAACTTTTAGGCTTTGCAGACCACATATGGTCTCTGTGGCATATTTTTTATTTTTTTAACTATGCTTTAAAAATGTAAAAATCATTCTTAGCTCACAGGCTGTATGAAAACTGGTCATGCACCAGATTTTGTCCATGATCTATAGTTTTCCAACTCCTGCTTCAGATCCTGAAGGTGGCACTAATCTACCCCCACCCTGAGCTGTGATATGGTTATTGATTTATTATCTTGGCTGTAGTGGAGGGTAGTTTCAGAGACTTTCTGTTTGCCTTCCTCCCATGATAGATCTTGCCCCTCAGACCAAGGCCTAATGTGAGGATTGTGCCAGTTGCAAACATGTCAATCCTGATTATACATTTGGGAACTGGAAAAACAATCACTGGGGAGGGGAGGATGTCAGACCCAAAGGACTTTGTCTAGGATTCCATTTATTATCTGGCCCCCATAATCCATTATGAGTTTTGTCTATTTGATTTTCTAAAATAATGAATATGTATAACTTTGATAAAGATAAAAAATTAATTAAGAAAAAATTTAATTGGGGCTTTCAGTCAATGTTTGTCAAACTAGAAGTTAATTAGCTAAAATACCTTTATACATCAATGACATTGAATTGCTGGGTAGGATGTATCAAACATTTTTTGTAAAGTCAGAACAACTCTCAAAAACCAAAAGAAGAAAGAGGAAAAGAGAAATCTACAGGTGCCAGAAATGATGATACATAGCAATGTCAGAGTACTAAGAAAGAGCTTAAAATGACTGGAATCCAACAAGTGAGGACATAAATATAAATATCAGGTGCTGGTATACGGGATTTTAATGACCCTCTGGGCATAGGAGGTAGGGCCTCAGGGCTTTATATTTTGGAGTAAAATTCTCTTGGATAAGCTGGGAGCTTCATAGAGGTGTCCTGTCATGAAGCAATAAAAGAACGTCTGTGCCCTCCAAACTCTGCATCCATAGGCAGGAAGCAGTACAGCAACTTGTCATCCACCAATGTTTTCGGTGGGAAAGGAGTTACTGGTGAGAAGCTAGAAACCCAAGATGGTGCCATGTTGGATGATGAGTCCAAATTTATACCAATCAGATGGGCTAGACTGCTAAATCTCAATTTTTAAGAAACCTGGTTCAGAGTTGGTTAAGAACCAGGCAAATGCAAAACCACTCTGTAAAGATTATTTTATAGCCCAGGACACATAAGATTCCCAGAGAAGAAAATTCCCATATATGTTTACCTCACAATGGAAACAAAAATCAAACCATAAGAACAAATGAACCACAAAGAGGAAGAATTATCAAGCATAACAAACAGGAAAACATCATCACCCCCAAATCTGGAAATAATAGTGTATTCTAAAATCCTGTAAAATAAGGTTGTTCATAATGTTTTATAAGATAGGAAAAGAAGGAAAAGAATACATAAGGCAAAAAACAAAATAATATAAAACTGGTGATGGCATTAGAAAGTTAAATCTTTATATATCATTGCAGAAAATCAATAGACAATGTCTAAAATTAATGTACATATATATTATGCATATTGTTCAGAAAAAAAATCTAAAAACAGAAACAGGTAAAAGTAATTATCAGTGAAAAGCAGGACAGGGAAAGGGTAGACAAGTGGCCAGAAATAATACTTTTTTAAATTATAAGTCCTTCTGTACCACATAATGTTTATTATTTTCAAAAAATATAATTGGGATCTATGTGAAGGAGACAGAGAGAGGAGAAAGTGTCAGGCAGGGTCAGAAATTTGGGGTATGTGTGTATGAATTCAGAGTAATAGTGTGATTAATTTAATACATGGAATGCATGGTTTAAAAAAATACTAAGAGCTTAAAATGAAAAGTAAAACCTCAAGAATCCAGGCCTGTCTTTTCTTCCCTATATCCCCCATGGACAGAGCTCAGAAACAACTTGAAGAAAGCACAGACTTCACTCCCGAACCCTTTCTTGAAGATGCCATAATGAAAAAGGATCTGAAGTTGTCATCATATTGGACTTCTTACATTTATTTTACGGTTTGGTTTTGTTTTTAATTTGAAATGTATCTTGGAAAGAGCATCTAATCTTTTCAGTGCTTTGAGTCTCTAAAAGTCTTATTATCAGCCTAGATCTTTTGGAAATTAGAGCAAAAAGCTGTGAAAAAATGTGGTAGCTGTGATAAAGAAAAGGAAGACATTCATACATGAACCTTGTGGAAGAAAAATCAAAACAACTTAGTAAGCAAAAATGAAAAAAAAAGAGAGAGAGGAGACAAAGTTCATGGACAGGATGAAGTTGGACTTGGAAAAAGTAAAGAAAGGAAGATGTCTTCACATCAGATGTTCTTAATCCAGGAAAAAGAAAAAGAAGCAGAGAGTAAGATAAATAGAGACAAGAGTTACAGGGTAAATTTTAAAAATTTGAAACAGCTGCAAGGGATAAAATGCCATAGGTTTCAAAACCATATTTTCTGATGTGGTATACACACACACACACACACACACACACACACACACACACACACACACACACACACACACACACACACACACACACACACACACACACACACACACACACACAAAGGAATTCTGATGATTCAGCCAAAGGAAGAAAATCCTGGCATTTACAACAATGTGGATTAACCTGGAGGACATTATGCTAAGTGAAATAAGCCAGGCACGGATAGACAAATACTGCACGGTCTCACATATGTATGGAATCTATAAAAGCTGAGAAGCAGAGAGTAGAGTGGTGGGGGGAGGACATGCTGGTCAAAAGATACAAAATTTCAGTTAGGAGGAATAAGTCCAAGAGATCTATTTTACAACATGGTGACTGGAGTAAGTAATAATGTGTTGTATTCTTGAAAATTGCTAAGAGAGTGTGTACTCGCCACAAAAAAAGGTCAGTATGTGAGGTAATGCACGTTAACTAACTCAATTTAGCCATTCCACAATGTATACAAATTTCAAAACAACATGTACTATATATATATATTCATTTTTGTCAATTTAAATAGATAGAGAAAGAAAGTGGTGGAAAAAAACATATTTTCTGGTTCTGGCTCTGATACTTTTCTGATACCTGAAGAAAGTTTCTCCTGGTAGTAATCGCAAGCGAGATGCCCGTTTGAACCTAGTAATTGACTCCACAGTCTCCTTTACCAACCCAGTCCCAGAACACGATGTTGGCAGCCAGGCTTACACCACCCAGACAGAAGACAGGAAGATTCTTCTCTAGAGAAACTGGCTAGCCCAATATAAAAGAGATAATATTTAAATATTCCCTCTGCCCCTTTTCCAAAAAGAGCCTGGCTAGCTACTTTCAGCCATGAGTGGTCATATGACAATGAACTAAAAGTGGAAGTCCTTGGGGGGGTTCCTGAGAAAGCTTTTGCTCTTTTGATTCAGATGTCAGCCTTCTTCATTGTTCTTTTTATTGTTGGAATGCAGGCAGGATGACTGGAGCTGCTGTACTCATCTTGTGACCATGAGGAAAAGGTCCAAGGAAGTACAGAGGCACATGCTATCATGATGCAGATCCTAAAACAGTGCCAGAAATGACATTTGTCTAGACTACTTATTTGGTGACAAATACAGGACTGCATCCATTTGATATTTTGTAATAGTTTTTTTGTAGCTGGCAGTGGAAAACTTTCCTAATTGATACAACTACTGCTAGTACTCCATCAGACACTAAGCTGAAGAGCATATCATACCCAAAAGCTAAAAGGTTGAATGTGTCAACACATAAGATATAGCATCAAATGGATTTCTACTCTATTCTTTTATTTTATTCTTGTGCAAGAAATTATTTCTTCTAGGTATGTTATAAGATTTGTATCTGGTTTTTAAGTATGCCTAAAAATATGTATCAATCTGTTTCTTCTAATGAGTAAAAGAAAATCATGTATTGGGAAAGCATCAAACTTGTAGTAACTAAGTTGACATCTCACAGTTCTTTTGATATTGAGAAATATTTGAGACTGAAGTGATAGGCTCAGTATCTTCTATGTCATTAAGATGTGCCACTTGTACAAGGCACCTGAAATCATGAAAATAGTCTTTATTGGAATTAGTCACAAAGAAAAATTTTCCTTCAATTTAAAAAAGTAATGTGAACACCTTTACTCTCAAAAGCCAGCATACTTCAGTGAGAAAAAGCAGTCACATTCATGATACATTTCATTGCACTGAACAATGAAAAGCTATACACTCAGTCAAGATTTGATCATACATATTCCTGATTTTCACTATTTCTTTCAAAAGTGAATCAAGAGAAAGAGAAATGTTTTTGATCATCAACCATTCTCAGAAAATAAAGAGGATAGGCATTGAGGTAGAACTTACTTTTCTCACTAATCTCTTCTCTTATGTAGTGGGCACCCCATTACTGCTGGTCTCCACACCTGTCCAGGTTATAACATGGATCACAAAACAATAGTAAACTTAGAAAATCTCATGTATGACAGAGGTTTTTAGTGGTGAGCAAACATAAAGTCATCAGGCATTTCTCCCTCATATATGCAAGAGATGATTCATACTCTGCATGCCAGAAGTATCATGCAACTACATCTGCTGGCACACGTGGTAATCCAGATCATATGCCATTGATAAGTGCAACCTATAACTGTGTCATTTGATAAAGGGGTTCTGCCAATGGCTTTTCTACTTTCTCTTTGAGCATAAAAGTTGATGTTAACTTTGTGCCAGGGTTTAAAATTTTCTTAGAAATAGTATCCTTTATATCTGATTTTGCCATAATAAATGCAACTGTAGCTACCTGGAAGTCATGAGCTCATCACTACCGTTAGCAGCAAAATTCATATGTTTCATGCTGTAAATCATTGACTTGTATTTGTTCTACACTGGAGAACTTATTTTACCTTGGTTTATAATTATACAAAATCTTTCAAAGCTTTATTCCTCTATTTGACAAAAGTTTACATCACCACTCAGGAAATGAAGGACAAATGGACTGCTGGTGCAACAATATCCCATTTTGGGATATTTATCATGCATCCTATTTACATATTTATTTTTTCTTGTACAAGCCAATAGCACTTGCAGATTTACTTGTCTAGCCCATAAATATTCATATCCAAACTTGATATCAAAATCTGTTTACTATTTACATTCAAAAGTTATTAATCATAGAGTTTATCATTTTTATCATTACTTTTATACTTTAATGAACAGCTTTTGAGTCAGTAATATTTTTTGTGGATAAAGACTATTACATAAACACTAGTAACAATGTAAATGAAAATATAACTAATAAGAACGATTAAATTATATGAAAATATTACGCAAGATAAAGTGACCAATACCATGTTTATAGCAGATAAATGTCTACAGAAAAGAATCTCTAGTGCTGAATTTGTAAGAGTGTTTAGTAACAACAGTACTATCACCAAAGAATTTCTATAATTCAAAAATCTGCTCTCCTACAAAATACAAATTCAGACCCCATTGTGTGACAGGCACTGGGATTGAAGGTGAATGAATAGCATTATGACCTAATAAGACAACAAGTTCTGAAATGAATGGTTTGGTTTGTTAGACTTCGGTGGAAATTACAGTTTGGAAGTTGGATCCTATTTTGAAATCAAACCAAGTAGAGACGATTTGGTGTTCATGCTTATTGGAGTCAAAATCTTCCGAATGTCAAAGGACACTTGGAGATCATCTTGTAAAAACTCTGTGACTCTTATATATCTACATATCTATGCTTTTCTTGAACTCCTCATGAGTAATAATGAAAATACTTCCTGAAGCAGCCCAATGCAGTTTTGGAAAAGTCACCCAAATGCCCATGTCACCCAGTATAAATATAAAGTATTTATGTAATTATATATCCACGTTATTCAGTCTAAATATGAGGTATGTCTTTATAAAGATGAGCACCAGTCTTCCCTTCTAATATCTTCTCATTGATCCCACTTCAACCTTCCCAGTGCAATGGAGAATACATCTGTTCTGCCTTTTACATGGCAGCCCTTGAAACATTTAACAATAATGATTATGTCTGCCTTTAGTCTTTCCATTTATAGGTAAGTCAGTTTCGAAACCTCCCTCATCTAGTCCCTGTCCTCTAAATACACTATAGTCTGTCGATATCCCACGTTAACCACTGTATTAGAAGTGAGCACCAGGTTCCAGGTGTGGTCTTAAGTATGATTAGTAAAGTGAGACTATCATTTGATTTTTTCTAGAAAAAAAAATCTTTCTGTTAATTTGTTTGGGATTGCATTGCTCTGGGGCAGCAACATCATATTGTTGGCTCATATTAAGTTTTCAACTAACTATAATCTTTTTCTCATATGTGGCCAACAAGCCACATGCTCCCCAACTAAACTTGTGCAGCAGTGATTTGGAAATACATATGTTTTTCCTTCTGCATGAGTATAGAAGAGTATAAATTTCCCTCTTAAATGTAATTCTAACAGTTTTACCCCATCATTCCATCTTCTTAAGATCAGTCAGGATCCTGATTCTGGCATTGACTAAATACATTCTCAATTTCATGTCATTTGCAAATTTTGTAAAAGATCTGTTCTCATTCTACACATTTTACTAATTTAAAAAACAAAAAGCACATATGTAAAACATGCCACAATAATGTAAAAAAGAATATAGCAAATATGAGCATGCTAAGGAAATGTCTATTAAAACCTTCCTCCTATTTAACATAAATTTATCAGCACTTTTTCAAAGCAGCTATTCAATAGATACTAATGTGCTATTCCATCATCCAGTTGTTTCTTTGCTTTGTCCCAAAAGAGGTCATGAGAGATGCTGCCAAAGTCTTACAAAATCCAGCTACTCTGAGTCTACTACGTGCCCTGGTCCAACAGACTGGTAACATTGGCAAAACTGTGGATTTCTAGATTATAGAAGGTCATGGCTCCTCACTAAGTCAAAGAGGGAGCTAAAGTAAGATTTAAGAGTATCTTAAAATTGTACTATAGACCATGAGTTTGTTTCATTCAAATAAAACAGAGGATGGGGTACTGAGAAAGCAGCTCAAATAATTCACTGGACCTGTGGTTTGACTAGCAAGCCAACCCCTGAGGGGATTTGGAAAAAGCTAACTTTTCTTTTACTTAAAAGATATAATTAGCCTGGCATTGGAGGTTTTATGAAGCAAGGTAGAGAGGGGAGAGCTTGTCAGTTCTGAGAGAGTGCTTTGTGCTAACCTCCCAGCAAGCATGGGAGTGGCATTCAAATTATGACATCATTCTGTAATTAAAAGAGTGTGTCTTCTCAATGTCTGATATCCATGTCACCCAGTCTAACCTTTAGTTGACTCCTACAGTCCCTACCTCTTTACAAAGGAACTCCACCTAAACCTTGCCTTAGGCCTCTGTGAGTCTAGATAGTGTTTAACCATGGAGAGCCATCTTGATTAGAGAGGGGAAAGACAGCAGGGAGGGGCTGCAAGACTTTCCTCCAGTTGTGCCCAGCACAAAGGACTCATGACAGAACAAGATAGCTTTAAGGAGCCACCAAGAGATTTCAAACTCCAATGACAAGCACATGCCATAAGTGAGGGAGCAGGCGGGTTTACAAACTGGAGAAGAGCTCCATCTAAACAGGACAGTGGTTATGCAGTTTCAGCCAACTATTGCCACACAAGGTTGTGGGATTAGTTACAAAATCTGACTGTTTTCAAAAGAAGCCAGAAATCTGTATTTTGGTGAACATGGTACCATCACGAACCTAAAACAGCCAGAGGTAGCACCAGAGCAAGGAAGCAGGCAACTGACTGCTGAGGAGTTGCTCTAAGCTCTAAGACGTGAGTAGAGTTGATGAGAAAGTTTCCCACTCTGTTGACCTACCTCTTGACTGCAGCTCTCCTGGCGGGGAGGAGGTAAAAATTCTGACTAGGGCTGCAGAGAGTACAAATGAGGAGAGTGTCCCATGTTATGTATCTTTCAAAAAGTGAAAAAGGTAATTAAAATGCTAAAAAGGAAACCAAACTATTGGAAAAAATGGTTTCCATTCCTCTCCCCTTAACCCAGTCATAGAGAAAGTCTCTGGACTCCCTTGATGGTGAGGGAAGCCAGTGAATGGAGTGGACGTGGGGCACTTTCGGTGACCTCATCATTGGATCCCACAGACTAACTGCCATCTCAGCCTCTTTTGCCCCAAGAAGACAAAGTTTGGAATAGAGCTTCAGGATTCAAGACGCTAATTCTTTGCACTAAAAAAAACCTTTCTTGGAGACAGAAACAAATATGAGTTTACAATTCAGAGCATATACTTGTCATGAATTTCATCATTCAATCAATTGATGTGTGTTAAGTCCTGAAGTAGGCTCTCAGGGTATAATCATTTTGTTAATTTGAGTTCGCCAGAAGCAGACCCTGAAACAAAGGTTCGCATTTGAGTGGTTTATTTGATTAAGGAGAGGGAAAGTGAGAGAAGAAGGCAGACAATAAAAGCGAGCCAGCTGCCAGGAGGGGTGACTGGGACTGAGTCCCACAGGCAGGCTCTGGGAAACACGCACGATTTCGCTACACTGCCTGAGGAGTCAGGAAGCTGAGGTGTTCATGCATCCTCTATTGCTCTCTTTGGTCAAAGGATTTTGGAGGACAGAGAGCAATTTAATTTCCATGCATGAGCAAAGTAGCTTTCCTCAGCTTAAAGAAATATCTCAGGCAAAGAGAGTGAGGTCTGCTGGTTTGCCCCTGAGGCATAAAACGCCAACACCATCTTACGTACTCCTAAGTAAGTCACAGTCCTACCCTACCACACCTTGTAGTTAATATGGAGAATTTAGAAAATAAACACAACACAATGCGTGTAAAGATACATGTGCGTACACATTTCCAAGAGATCTTTTCAGTATTAATATCCTGTTTTCATTTGAAAATAATCATGCCAAAATCATAGCTAGCATTGTCTGAGTATTTGCTATTTATCAAGCAATTTACTTGGTCCTACCCCCCTTCTCTGAAGTATTTAATTCACGAAGTATTTTTCTTTCTATTATTAATATTCTTATCCCTCACCCACTTCTAATTATGTGTTTTGTGTACCATTTTAAGCCACCATAAATCTTCTTCTGGAACAAACAGAGAGAAAGCAACTCCACAAGAGAACAAATGAGAGAGAGGTGAGTGGGAGGAAGAAGAAAGAGAGAACATAAAGAAAAAAACATACATATTTTTATTTAATGCAGTGGCATTTCAAGAAGCAAAATTGCTGAATTAGTAAGGAAATATGAGAAGATTCTCCTTGCAGGTAAATATTTGTTCTTCTGAGAGAGTACCTCTTGAATAAGGCAGGTGAAGAGTCGATGGCCTTGCTGGAGGAACAATGAGAAAATTTATACAAGGTTGAAACAATTTTAGAAAACTTTATAGAACTGATCAAAAAAAAATCAAGTATCCTAGGTCATTTATCTAAAATGCTCTGGTTAGCAGGCTGACAAGCCCAGAGCCAGCCATGCCAGAATAGGCAGGCGCTGTGTCATGGGACCCCCAGCCCAAGCCCGTCCCCCCACCCAGAAAGGCCCTAGAGCTGCTGGGCCCACATGCCCTGAGCCAGTTATGCCAGAACAGGCAGGCACCACACACCCCTCCCCAACCCAGTCCCCCCTGCCCAGAGAGGCCCAAAAGCCAATGAGCACATAGGCCCCAGCCAGTCATGCCAGAACAGGTGGGCACTGTGCCACAGGACCCCCAGCCCAGGCCAGTCCCCACCACCCAGAGAGGCCCAAGAGCCACTGGGCCCACATGCCCAAGTCAGCCCTGCCAGAACAGGCAGGTGCTGCAGGACCCCCAGCCAAGGCCAGTTCCTGCCACAGCCTGAGAGCCACCAGGCCAACATGCCCTGAGCCAGCCATGTCGGAACAGGTAGGTGCCAAGCCACAGGACCCCAGTCTAGGCCAGTCCTTGCTGCTCAGGATTGACATTCCCTGTGAGATCTAGGCCAGACATCAGAGTGGAATGAGTGAACTGTGATGCCCCCTGCCACAATGACTAAACACCAAAGGAAAGATACCAGAAATATGAAAAATCAAGAAAGTATGACACCACCAAAGGAAAATAATAACTTTCAAGCTCTAGATCCTATAGAGCAGGAAGTCCTTGAAATGACTGACAAGGAATATTGAGCAACAATTCTAAGGAAACAAACTGAGATACAAGAAAACTCAGTTAGACAACACAATGAAATGAGAAGAAGTATACAGGATCTGAAAGAAGAAATGTAGAAAGAAATCAGAGTCCTGAAAAAGAATGTAGCAGAGCTTGTGGACCTGAAGGATTCTTTCAACAAAATAAAAAACACAACAGAGAGTTTAACAAGCAGGCTATAATAAGCAGAAGAGAGAATTTCTGACCTTGAGGATGGGCTGTTCAAAATAACACAGGTGAACCAAAAAAAAAAGAAAAAAGAATTTTAAAAATTGAAGAAAAATCTAAGAGTTAACAGACAGCCTTAAGCACTCAACTATCGAATCATGGGTATTCTAGAAGGGGAGGGAAAAGAAAATGGCATTGAAAACATATTCAATGAAATAATAACAGAAAACTTACAAGTTATGGGGAAAGACATGAATCTTCATGTTCAGGAGGCCCAAAGATCCCCAAACATATTCAACCCAAAAAGGTCCTCTCCAAGACATGTTATCGTCAAACTGGCAAAACTCAAAGACAAAAAGAGAATCTTAAAAGCTATAAGGTAGAAGCATCAAGTTACCTACAAGGCAGCCCTGATCAGACTAACATCAGACTTTTCATCAGAAACCCTAAAATCCAGAAAAGAATGGGATGATATATCCAAAATGCTAAAAGACAAAAATTGCCAGCCAAGAATACTTTACCCAGCAAGGCCATCCTTCCGAAATGGAAGACAAATAGTATATTACACAGACAAACAAAAACTGCAGGAGTACACTACAACACTACCAGCCTTACAAGAAATTCTCAAGGGAGTACTGGGTGTGGTACCTGAAAAACAACCATCACTGCCATGAATGCTCAAAAAGGAACAAAACCTACCAGTGATATAAAAGTGCTAACAATAAAGAGAAAAAATAGTTTATCTACCACCCCAAGTAACCAGCAAACACGGAAGACAAACAAAATCAGAAAGAAAGGAACAAAAGATACTTAAGACATCTAAACAAAAATCAGTAAAATGCTAGGAGTAAATCAACACCTTTCACTAATAACTCTTAATGTAAAAGAATTAAATTGCTCACTCAAAAGAAACAGACTGACTGACTAGATTAAAAAGATGTACCTAATAATATGCTGCCTTCAAGAGATTCACCTCACCTGTAAAGACACACATAGAATAAGAGTGAAAGGATGGAAAAAGGTATACCATGCAAACAGAAATGAAAAACAAGCTGGAGTAACTATTCTTATATCAGATAAAATAGACTTTAAACCAAAACCCATAAAAAGAGATAAAGAATGCCACTACATAATGATAAAAGGATCCATCCATCAAGAAGACATAACAATTATAAATATACATGCACCCAATATCAGAGCAGCCAAATTTATAAGGCAAACACTATTGGATCTAAAGAATGAGGTAGACACTAATACCATAATACCAGGGGACCTGAACACCCAACTGTCAACACTAGACAGATCATCAAGGCAAAAAAATCAATAGAGAAACACAAGATCTAAACATCACTTTAGACCAATTGGACATGGCAGATATCTACTGAACATTCCATCCAACAACCTCAGAATATTCATTCTTCTCATCAGTACATGGAGCATTCTCCAAGATAGACCACATGTTAGGTCACAAACCAAGTCTCAACAAATTCAAAAAAATTGGAATTATTCTATGTGTTTTTGCAGATCACAATGGATTAAAATTAGAAATCAATAACAAATGGAAATCTGGAAACTATACAAACACATGGAAATTAAACAACATTCCATTTAATGACATATGGGTCCAAGAAGAAACTAAACAGGAAATCAAAAGAATTATTGAAACTAATGAAAACAATGACACATTCTACCAAAACCTGTGGGATACTGCAAAAGCAGTAGGAAAGGGGAAATTTATCACATTAACTGCTTACTTCAGAAGAATGGAAAGATGGCAAGTAAACAACCTAACACTTCACCTTAAAGAACTAGAAAAACAAGAACAATCCAAACCAAAAGTTAGTAGACACCAAGAAATAATTAAGATCAGAGTAGAATTAAATGAAATAGAAACTCAAAAATGATAAAAAAAAAAAAAAAAAAAAAAAAGATCAATGAAACAAAAAGTTGGTTTTTGGAAAGATAAAATTGACAAACCGTTAGCAATGCTAACTAAGAAAAGAAGAGAGAAGACCCAAGTAACAAAAATTACAAATTAAAAAGGTGATATTACAACTGATACCTCAGAAATAGAAGGAAACATTGGAGACTACTATAAACAACTACATGCCAACAAATTTGAAAATTTGGAGGAAATGGATAAATTTCTGGACACATACAAACTACCAACACTGAGCCAAGAAGATATAGAAAATCTGAACAGACCAATAACAATAAAAGAGATTGAAGCTGTTATCAAAAGTCTTCCAACAAAGAAAAGCCCAGAACTGGATGGGTTCCCTGCAGAATTCTACCAAACCTTCAAAGAGAAATTGACACTGATTCTTTACAAACTATTCCAAAAGATTGAAATAGAGGCAATTCTCCCAAACTCGTTCTATGAGGCAAACATCACCCTGATACAAAAACCAGAGAAAGATACAACAAAAAAAGAAAACTGCAGGCCAATATCCTTGATGAATGTAGACGCAAAAATCCTCAATAAAATACTAGCTAACAGAATACAGCAACACATACACAAAATTATACACCATAATCAAGTGGGATTCATCCCAGGAATGCAGGGTTGGTTCAACATATGCAAATCAATAAATGTCATACACCATATCAATAAAAATCAAAGACAAAAATTATGTGATCATTTCTATAGATGCTGAAAAAGTATTTGACAAAATTCAACATTCATTCAGGATAAAGACTCTCTACAAGTTAGGTACAGATGGAAAGTATCTCAACACAATTAAAACCATCTATGATAAGCCCACTGCCAATATCATCCTGAACAGAATAAGACAAGGTTGCCCACTCTCACCACTCCTATTAAACATAATGTTGGAAGTACTAGCGAGAGCAGTCAGAGAAAAGAAGGAAATAAAGGGCATCCAGATTGGGAAAGATGAAGTCAAACTGTCCCTGTTTGCAGATGATGTGATCCTATATATAGAACAGCCTAAAGCCTCTACAAAAAAAACCTCTTACAGTTGATAAACTATTTCAACAAACTTGCAGGATATAAAATCAACACACAAAAATCAGTAGCATTTCTCTACTCCAACAGTGAACATGCAGAAAAGGAAATCAAGAAAGCTAGCCCATTTACAATAGCCAACAAATAAATAAATAAATAAATAAACACTTAGGAATCCAGTTAACCAAGGATGTGAAAAATCTGTACAATGAGAACTACAAACCACTGTTGAGAGAAATTAAAGAGGACAAAAGAAGATGGAAAGATATCCCATGCTCTTGCATTGGAAGAATTAACATTGTGAAAATGTCCATATTACCCAAAGTGATCTACAGATTCAATGCAATCCCCATCAAAATTCCAATGACATTTTTCTCAGAAATGAAAAAAAACTATCCAGACATTTATATGGAATAACAAAAGACCACAAATAGCCAAAGCATTCTGAGCAAAAAAAATAAAGCTAGAAGCATAACACTGCCTTACTTTAAACTATATTACAAAGCTATGAAAACCAAAACAGCATGGTACTGGCATAAAAACAGACACATGTATTAATGGAATAGAATAGAGAATCCAGAAATCGGCCCATACACCTATAGCCACCTGATCTTTGACAAATGCAGCAAGTCTACACACTGGGGAAGAGACTGTCTCTTCAGCAAATGGTGCTGGGAAAATTGGATATTCATACGTAGGAGAATGAAACTAGACCTGTACCTCTCACCATATACCAAAATCAACTCAAAATGGATTAAAGAATTAAATATACATCCAGAAACAATAAAACTCCTTAAAGAAAACATAGGGGAAACACTCCAGGAAGCAGGATTGGGTACAGACTTTATGAATACAACCCCAAAAGCACAGGCAACCAAAAGAAAAATAAACAAATGGGGTTATATCAAACTAAAAATCTTCTGCACAGCAAAAGAAACAATCAACAGAATGAAAAGACAACCAACAGAGTGGGAGAAAATATTTGCAAAATATACATCTGACAAAGGATTAATATCCAGAATATACAAAGAACTCAAACAATTTTACTGCAAAAAAAAAAAAAAACAAATAACCCCATTAAAAAATGGGCAAAGGAGCTGAATAGGCATTTCTCAAAGGAAGATATATGAATGGCCAACAGACACATGAAAACATGCTCAACATCGGTCAACATTTGGGAAAAGCAAATCAAAACCACTTTGAGATACTTACTCCAGTTAGTGGCTAATATCCAAAAAGATGAGAATGGTAAATGCTGGCAAGGTTGCAGAGAAAAAGGAACCATCATACACTGTTGGTAGGACTGCAAAATGGTGCAGCCTTTATGGAAAATGGTAGGGAGGTTTCTCAAACAATTACAGATAGATGTAGCATATGACCCAGCTATCCCACTGCTGGGAATATACCCAGAGGAATTAAAATCATCATGTCAAAGGGATTCCCATGTTTACTGCAGCACTGTTTACAATAGCCAAGAGTTGGAACCAGCCCAATGTCCATCATCAGATGAGTGGATAAGGAAAATGTGGTATATCTACACAGTGGAATACTATTCTGCTATAATAAAAGAATGAAATACTGACATTTGCAGCAACATGGATTGACTTAGAGAAAATTATAGTAAGTGAACCAAAGTCAGGCACAGAAAGAGAAATACCACATGTTCTCACTTATTTGTGGGAGCTACAAATAAATAAATAAATATACAAACAAATAATTGGTGGGGGGGAAAGAAGACACAACAATCAACAGCAACTACTTGAACTTCTTAAGACAAGTGAACAGATATGATATTGATGCGGGGAGGGAGAATTGGGAGGGGGAAGAGAGGAACTGGTAAAGGGATACATAAATCAACTACATTGTATTTTGATAAGCTTAAAGGAAAAAAAAAAAGAAAATGCTCTGGTGAGGGGTATTATGTAAAAAAAAAAATGCTTCAAAGAGTATTGAAAAATGATCTCATTAACCCAGAAGGCATGATGATCAAAATAATAACAGACACACTTGGATGAAAAGCTATATTCTCTTCTCAGAACCATCTTGATATACTAGGATAGCTGTGGGGATTTCTAAATAGATATGAGGTTTCTACATGGAGAATATTTGCATGACTGATTCAAAGCATGTGCCTACTTGTCAACAGTGGTGTAATTTTCCACAGCCTTTTATGGGCTGCTGAAAGGCGAAACTGTAGAGTGAGAACACACCAGTTCTGTTAAAAGATTAGATTCAATCCAGCACTGCCACCTAGCACCAGCTGTGTGACCTTGGGCAAGTCATTTAACTTTTCTAAACCTCATTTCCCAATCTATCCCATTGGCTAATAACAATACCTAGTATTGGTAGGTATTAATAACACAGGATGGCTACAATGATCAAATCAGATAAAGAATACAAAAGTGATAAAAATAATTTTTACTAACATATTTCCCACAGTCAAATTAATCAATAAGATGCTTTTTGGGGGGTCCTAACACTGTTGTTATCAGAGAATGTAGGAAAATCCTGGATTATAAAATACTTTTTCATAGCGCTCCTATCTCCATTCTATCCCTATCAAAACAATACAGATTTAGTAAATAAAAATGGATTCAGAAATAGTGGTCTCTCTCACCACTGCAACATCTTGTTTTCTAATATTCTGAACTTAGTAATAGAGTACTGACATGTCAAATGCCTCTTAAGTGGAAAGAGATGCTTCTTTTCCATCAGCTGTACATAATAAACAATTTTGTGTTTGTTGTTGTTTATCATAAACAAAGTGCATGAGCTTTAACTCTACCTCAAGCTGAGGCACCATTCTGTTGTCAATCAAGATGTGTGGCGTGGTGCGGCACGGCATAGCCTTATAAAGACCCAAAGCCTCTACAATTGCATATGCTGTACTGGACAGCCTGTATGTACCAGCACAATATATCACTGAGTATATGTAGATCTCTATTCAAAAGCAATCCATCAGGTTAATATCCTTTGAGTTACATGTATGCCACCATTTCTCCAGGGTCAAGTTGCTTCAAGTTGAATTTATCAAATATCAAATCCGAACAACAAAATTTTCATGCTTAAGTTTGCCGGCTTCCTACTTATTTTTTTAAAAACTCATCCATATGTTTGGTCTGTAATTCTAGTACGATTTGAGTAAGTTGTGAAGATTTAGATTGCTTTACTTTGAAAACACTAATGTGGGATCAGAAAGATGAAAAGTTTCTACACAATGTTGAGTATATAAAATAAGATAACAAGAGAGAGAGGAAGGCTCCAAACCTATGTATTCATCATTGGCTAATAAAATTTTAATAATGGGTTTGCTGAAATAAACCCAACTGTCAGGTGCTAGTTCAGCTCTGCTACTGATACACTGTTGAGGCAGCCTGCTCTGTCAAGGCCTCTGTTGTACTTGGCACCGGGTGAGGTATTCTTACATTGCTATGCTGCGTGTAAGAAGCTATAAATAGAAAGCAAATACATCCATTAGGTAATTGCATCAAAATAGATCATGGTTTTCAAACATTTACTTAGATTGTTTGTAAGAACACATTAACCAAAATAAGTCTCAATGCATATGTAAAAAGAATGCTTGGATCAGTGGCAGCTAAGATACTCTATCCATAACAACTGCCATTTGAAACCACAGCCATAGCTATTTCTTTAGAGTACTAGAAATGTCATTTGTTTGCCCAAGTATAACTAGAAAGTTACACTAGAAATTGATGAGTACAGAACCCTTCCCAAACTCCAGGGTGGAGACTCCTAGGAATTTTATTCCTCAAGAGTTTGACAAAGTCCATGATATATGTACATTTCATAGATGCCTTACAAATTAAATGCATATATTCTTTATCAATAATTTCTGTAGAAAAAAGGGTTAATTTTCTGATTATTAACTACTCAAAATGCTTGTGGATAAAAGTAGAGGAATAAATGAATAAATAAATGTGTTCATTTAGTAATTTTTAAACTTAACAATTAGATTTTAATGCCTGTTCTTCTAACATTTTACTAATAGAATCACTAGAATGTACAAGAAATAGAGGTATATACTGAAAAAATTGCAGCAGAAGTAGTACATTGCAGAGGAGTGTTCTCTCTGAAGCAGTATCGAGACGAGAATGGCATAGTGTAGAATGGCCTATTTATGAGTTTATTGAATTTAGATGTGGTATCTGGCACATGAATCTCCATTCTTATCCAAGACCCCAATGTTCTGGTCAAGATGTAACTTCGTGTCTTTCAGCAATGCCTCCCAATTTATGGTAACATTCTTCAGTTGAATACAGGATGGATGCCTCTCCTTTCGGTGCTTCTCTAAGCTCAATCCAAAGCTGATTCTTAAATCCCAAGACTAAGTCAAAGAGGCAAATCTAAAGTAGATGCTTTGGTCTAAATGACCTACTTTACCACTCTACCACTTGAATTCCCTGGAAAATTGTTCATACCTACATTACTTTCCCAGTCCTGCCAGAAAAGCAAAAATGACCAATGAAACACATGGACCTCGTGTATGGCTTCAGCCATTCAGATCTACCTCTGCCAAGCCTATCATTTTCAGTGGCTATTGAATATTCAGATTTACCCTTTTCTAATTCATATTAAGCTAGGCAGCTGTCTAGGTAGGTCTAGTCATCATCACGTAGAGGGGGACTCACCCACATTTGCCAGCCTGAGCAGGGAAGTCCTAATTCTCTTCAGAAACACAGTATATCCTGGCTCCATGGAATATTGAAAACCAGGATCGAAGGAAAAAAGGGCTAAGAATTAATGTTTTAGACAAATAAGAACATGTCTTAGTGTTCCTGTCTCCCCCACTCTTGAGTTTGCATTCATCTTCCTTAAGGCGTGTTTTTGCTTAAATGGTTTCCTTCATTTCTACTGCCATGTATCAAAACTGCTACTTCTAAGGACAACTGACAGTTTATTTTCTGGGACCAGCCTGTTTTCATACATAAGATCAGCAATAACGAACATTAATTATAGGGCTTATTATGTGCCAGGTACTGTACGACGTTCTTTTAAATACACATCTCACTTAATAACCACAATGATTCTATGAGGTGTGTTCTATTATTATCCCCATTGTACAGAGAGAAATGGAGCCTTGGAGAGGAGAAATAACTTGTAAATGGTCACGTGGCTTTTTAGTGAGATAGAGTGATTTAAACCTGGTCTGACTCCAAAGCCCATTCAAGTTTCTAATATGACTGTAGCCTTACTGCTACAATTAGCAATGAAAATCATTAAGGGAGTGCAATAAAGGATAGATTCTGTACTTAAACTTTAATATTTATTGACTACTGATTTAGGTAATACTAGAAACAGCAGGGAGGCAAAAAGAGTGAAATGCATTGATATCCAAACAGGGAACATCATGTCGTCATCTCAGTTGAGAAGGGAGATATCATATGGTTATCACCCTTCAGGTAATAATTCTTTGTATAGTCAGATCCATGAAAAAAAACACAGCAGCCTAGACTAGCTGAAGGCTTTCACACTTCCTGACTGTGCTTCAGCCTCAAGAAGCACATCAACTTTCTTGTTCTGGTTTTTTTGAGGACCTTTAACCTCTTTGGGTGAAAACTGAATCATCAAAAGCAGAAATCCCGAAATCCTATGACTACTCACTAATTTATTCATGGAGTGCATTGTGCAAAGCACTGAAGATAAAATAGTGTTAAACTAGGATTCTCGCCGTTCAGAATTTGCAGTCTGGGAAAAGAGCTAGACCTGTCAAAGAAACACTTGCCTCTGTATGTGATAAGTGTGCAAAGTGCAGCAAAGGTAAGAAACTAGAGTGATCACTTGTGGTTGCATGTAAGCCATATGGAATATATCAGTGCGTTTTCATTTCTATTCATCCTCATTAAAAATAGTAACAATAACTCTATAGGCTTCTTGAATCAGAGAAGAGACAGGTCATCTTATACTAAACATTTTCCTTTTCCTTCAGATAATGATTTCCTTTCGAATCAGTCCTATGGGAAGAGTTATATCAATCTGTACCGTGTAACTGTGTCCCAGGGGATAACAGAATCCAAGCTTAAATCTTGCTGACACGGATTTCCCCTTCAGTGGGATTCTTTCAAGCGAGGCTCTGTAATGAGAGAATACTTGACCCTGGGTTCAGTACCTCAACTTTTCCTCCCCACACAAGGCAAGCGACCATCTCCCACTCACCATTCCTGTCAGTTTTCCAAAATTGTCATTATTGCCATGTTTCCTCCTTCCTGTGCCCTGGATGCCACAATAGTTCCAATTTTCCAGTCCGACTCCACGCCTCTCATCAAACAGCCATACCTCATCCAACAAACCATTTTCCCCATTCCATTTAAGCTGGCTTCCTCAGTGGGGCACAAAATCACCATGCACATTTTCTTTCTTTCTTTTTTTTTTTAATTTACAAATTTGCTTTATTTCCTAGGTAGTTCTAGCTTAATCACAATGAAAAAGAAGCTTTTTGGCTACATTAGTTATCACAGGATATACTCTGTCTTTTCTATTCCCATATCCTCACCCTTATGATTTTTTCTGCTTTCTCCCTCACTTGGAATGCCATCCTTTCCTCTGTGTCTATCCAGCTTTCAGGCTCTCCCCATATAAAGTCTTTCCTAATGACTTCAGCTGCCTCCTGAATTATACAACATAACCCTGGGCTCTATCTAAAAATTCAGTGCTTGATTGCATAGGATCTTGTATTACTCTCCAATAATTTCCTCTGTGTATGTCCAAATAGCACCTCCATGACAGCGAAAATGGCGCCTCATGTACGTATTGCCTGAACTGAGAGTAAAAATATAGTATTAATAGTTACTCTTGGCCCTCTGACATAAACGGGGAGGTGTCCCTGGCAAACCAGGCCTATTAGTCACCCTATATGATTTGTATGTCACAGTCTCTAGTATAGAACTCAGGTTGTCAACAATTAATTGACAAATTGCTTCAGTGTTCTCCAGAGGACAAACAATTTTATCTATAGATCTTTGGAGTACATTTTTTTTTGGTT
This sequence comes from Cynocephalus volans, assembly GCF_027409185.1. Lineage (NCBI taxonomy): Eukaryota > Metazoa > Chordata > Mammalia > Dermoptera > Cynocephalidae > Cynocephalus > Cynocephalus volans. Next base: position 30,917,980 of record NC_084474.1, on the reverse strand, counting down.
GCATAGTTGTATCACAAGGATTGCTGTCAGTTTTGTATAACTAAAAAGCAGAAAGTAAAAGGGAGGTGGGTAATACTTTAAGCTGTCAAAGCCAAAGGGAAGGAATTATAAAGAACATTGCATGTTCAAGAGTTTAACATTATTCTGCAGGTGGCAGAGCACTATTAGTGACTGTTAAATAGTGGGGTAATGTGGTCAGCTCATGTGTGAGTGAGTGTGTTTCAAATGGTAAAGGATAAACTTGTAAAGTCTGACAATGACTTCAAGGAGACATTGGACAATTGTTACCATAGTCTAACTTAGCCATTGGCAATGGGAGATAACATAGATTTAGAGATTTTTATGTATTCTTTTGACAAGAATATGCACAATTATTTGTCCAAGTAACAAATACATAAACTGAATAACAGATGAATAACAAAATACTCTCTAGAAAGTAGGGTATCTAATTTTCACAAAAACTGGAGATGTAAAACTTATTAAAATTTACATATCTCATTTTATAATTTCTACAATTATTTGAAATCACTCTCTAAAGTCTTCCAAAAGCACGCAAATATCAAATTAATTTCAACAGAGGAAGACAAACTTTTCAGAGGCAAATTAATTTCTAAGCAAATGAACAAGTCCTCTTAATAAAAAGAAATCAAGAACAGAAATTAAAATCTAAATTTAGCAGCATAAATTGCATTAAAAATCAATAAAACAATACAAACACAAGGGAACTTCAAAGAGTTCATGGAAAAATAGAATTGAAAGATAATGGAAATCTTTCCATGACTTTTTCTTGTTTGTTTGTTTGTTTAAATTTCTCCTTCAAAAAAATTGACTAAGATCATAGAAAATATGTTCTCTGTCTACAATAATAGAAGGAAATTTAGAAAACTCACAAACGTGTGGAAACCAATCAACACTCTCCTGTACAAACAATTGCGTAAAAAGAAAAATCACAGGGAATTTAGAGAGTACTTTGAGATAAAGATCAAAGCACAACATATCAGAATTTATAGGATGCAGGGCTTATGCAGTGCTTAGAGGAAAGTTTATACTTGTAAACATCTATATTAAAAATAAGAAAACTCTCAAATCAGCAATGTAGACCTCTATCTTAAGAAAATAAAAAAAGTAGAGCAAACTAAACCAAAAGCAAATAAAAGTAGGAAATAACAAAGATTACAACAGAAATATATGAAGTAGGGAATTTAAAAACAGTACAGAAAATCAACAAAATCAAAAATTGATTCTTTAAAAAGCTCAACAAAAATTACAAGCATTTTTCTAGACTGATCAAGAAAAAAAAGTGAAGACCAAAGTTACTAAAATCAGAAATAAAGTAGGAGCATTATTACATTGTCACTATGGCTTTTTGAGGTAGTGAGGTTTAGTTTCTTTCTCATTCTCATTTGCATTTTTGTTCTACCAGTGTGTTTTGTTCTTTCTTGTGCATTCATGGTAGTGATTGTCATTTTTTTGATTCCAGATGCAGGGTTCCCTTGAGGATTTCTTGTAAGTCTGATTGTGTGGTGATGAAGTCCCACAGCTTTCATTTGTCTGGAAAATACACTACTTTTCCCTCATTTCTGAAGGATAGCCTTGCTGGATATAGTGTTCTTTGCTGGCAGTTTTTTTTATTTTAGTATTTTGAATATATCATGCCATTCTCTTCTGGCCTGTAGAGTTTCTGTTGAGAAGTCTGCTGTTAGTCTGATAGGGGGGGCTCCCTCATAGGTGACTTGATGCTTTTCTCTTGCTTCTTTAAAGATTCTCTCTTTGTCTTTGAGCTTTGCAGGTTTGGCTATAATGTGTATGGGAGAGGATCTTTTTGGATTGAATCTGTTTGGATATCTTTGAACCTCCTGGATCAGAAAGTTCATATCTCTCCCTATACTTGGGAAGTTTTCCATTATTTCATTGAATAGGTATTCCACGCCCTTTCCTTTCTCCTCCCCTTCTGGAACACCCACGATCCAAATGTTCATACACTTAAGGTTGTCTGCTACCTCTCTTATATTTTCTCCAACTTTTAAAATTCATTTTTCCTCTTTTTTTTTTTTTTTTGGTCCACATGGGTTATTTCAAAAAGACTACCTTCAAGATCAGAAATTCTTTCTTCTTGTTCTGGCCTGCTGCTTAAGCTATCCATTGTATTTTTTATTTTGCTGAGTGAATATTTCAGTTCCATGAGTTCTGCTACATTCTTTTTTAAGATACTAATCTCTTTGCAAATTTTCTCCTTCATGTCCTTGATTTTTTTTCTCATTTCATTATGTTGTCTGAGTCTTCTCTTATCTCAGTGAATTTCCTTAAGATTGTTGCTCAGAATTCCTTTTCAGTCATTTCAAGGGTTTCTTGCCCTATAGGGTCTGGTATTTGAGAATTACTGTATTCTTTTGATGGTGTCATATTTTCTTGGGTATTCATATTTCTAGTATCTCTACAGTGATGTCAGGTCATCTGGTAAAGTAGTTGCTTCTTCTATTACTCTGGAATGGGCTTTGAGGAGAGAGACATCCTCTTCTTCTTCAAGTCTCTGCTGATGACTCTCTTTGTGTCAATGCAGTTGAGTGTCCAGCAGGTCACCTACATCATGGCAATGGCTGCTGCTATGGCATCAAGCTGCTTTTTCAGCAGCTATGGCCGTGGTGGTGGCTGCGGTGGCCTGCCCACATGGAAGTGGTGTTTTCAGCGTGCTTTCTTGCCTGCTTCTGAGTGGAGGGCAGATTTCAGAGATTTTTAGACTAATTGTATGGGGGATGAAAGGAGGAATCAAGATAAGTAGTTTTCTGCACTTTCAGGTTAAATTGATGGACATATCCAGAATAATAGATTTGCCTCACAGAATAAACAAGCAGCAGGCAGAAGAACCAGACATCTACTGCTGTTCCTCCATGTGTTGTCTTAGCAAGCTTGTTGTGGCCAGTTACCAGCATTTATGTCAGTCCTCAGCATTACAGGACAAGGGATTCCTGTACCTGAAGATGAGCATAGGACAAACATCTAATCCCAACAAAACCCTAGGAGCAGGAATGTGAATCGGGTATCTTATAATACTATCCAGTGGTAGATATGGTTCTTCTGGAATGGGAAGAGAATAATCCCATTTTGCGACTTGAGCTCATATCATGTTTAACTTTGCTTATCCGAGTTAAGCAGAAATCTGTTCCCTCTTTTATAGCTAGACATCATAATACTATTGCAAAATCAGTAATGTATTCTATGATGTTTAGTTTTCATTCTTTCCTAATTTCCTTAGAATAAGGAATTTATACACTATGGAATGCTCTTATGTACATAATTTCCACTACAGTATCTGGTCATGAATGAATGAATGAATGCTCAGTCTTTTAAGGAGCAGCTTAAGTATATGTCTAAGCTGACTGATGCAAATACAATCCACTGATATCTCCCAGTGAGAAATAGCATCAAAAATTCAATCTGAACGCTTGACATATAGGAGAAATTACCAATTGGAATTTTCAGCTAATGCTCAGGTTATGGTATAATCTTAGGCCACCCGACAACTTTTTAGAATCTTCCAGTTTTTGTAAGAAATTTCTATACAAAATTTCCATGTCAAATTACAATTTTGATCAGTGCTTTAAGGTGAACATTGATCGATTATTCCAAATATTATTTTGCACAATTGCATATTGAGCTCAACTTTATCTTCCCTCCAGTGAAAAAGGAACAACATACATAGATATGCCCATGCATTTGTGAGCACATTTACACACTCCTTATAATATTAGTTCCTAAGTCACTTTATCCTATGGAAATTTGTGACCACTGGGAAGGAAAAAAGTCTTTAGCCTATGGTCCTTTAAAGTGGCCCTGGGACAGACAGCTGTCAGGAGAAAGAAAAGTCATTGCATTTCAAGAAAAGCCTGGTTCAGCAAAAAGGAAGAGTTAGCTCACCAACTTCTACTAAGTGGGAGCTTTTCCTCCAACAGGACTGGAGTTAAGTATGACCCTTGTAGGCAGACAAAATATATAACAAATGTAAAATATCATTTCAGGAGTTCTGGCAAGATTCTTCTGGGCAAAAATAACCTCCACCTCTGGTCAGTAATGCCTTTAAAAGTATGGAGTTTCTTACAACATAACTAAAGACAGTGTTTTAAATGTGTAAAACCCTGTAAATGATGACTTCTAAAAAGTGCATACCAATACATAGATGGTTTATATAAAGCTCTTTCTTGAGAATAGGCTTTAATAAGGCAGAAAAGGGAAAGCCTTCCTATTCAAAGACTACCTATGCTTCATTATTAATCTCTAATTTCTGAATTCTATACAAAACCTTCTGAAAAACTATGATTCAAATGTCTACCCCCATCATATATTGCCTACTGTTATGTGTTTATCTAATTCCCCCTATAAGAATATAAACTCTGAGGGTTTGATGGCATATTATAATTCTTTGTGTTACCCATGGCCTTAGCTCAGTGTCTTATACATCTAGTTAATGCCTAATAATAATTAACATTTATCGAGCTTTGATTGTGTGTCTGGCAGAGTACTGGCTCTGTGATCTCGTTTATTTATTATTATCATGAAGTAAGACTATATTTACTTTCATTTTAAGATTAAGATGCTGAGGCTTAGAGCAGGTCAGTAACTTCCTCAGGTCACACAGCCAGCAAACAGCACAAGCAGAATTCAAGTCCAGGCAGCCTGACTCTAGAGCCCATGTCTGTAACCACGACACTGTACTACCTTTATGAGTATTTATTAAGTCAGAGGGACGAACGCAAGAGCATTGGGTACTTATAGTCACAGAAGGCGCAGAAAGGAGAAGCTGATTGTGATGAAAATCAGATTATTCCACATCAAAGTTCTGTTAAGAGTCATCCCCACCCAGTGGCATAGCCCCAGAGACTTCAATGTATCCAGTAAGAGTATCTTTGTCATTTAGTATGAGGAGAAAAAGGCAATCATATGCATATATTGTAAAGAAGTCTTGAGACACTGACTCCAAATGAGCAACTTCTAAAAGAAGGAAAGAAAAATCAATCCAGGAGGTATTTTTGGATGTGTATGTATTAAAGTACCCTGTCATCTAAATAATTTTTTTTCATTTTTTAACCACACCATATAACACATTTTGTCACACAAGTAGTTGATATGCTGCCTATCCACAGACACAGAATCTAGAATACAATGTGAAAACTAAGTAAATGAAATAAGTCTCTAGCAGCTCTTCTCGAACAAAAGAGGAAATAGGGGGAAATGCCTCTGGAAAGCTTTATTGGATCAGTGCATATGGATAATTTGCTAACATATTCACAGAGCCCAAATATCAAGAAACTATTCCTTATCATGTGGGACCTGCTTCTTTCATCTAGAGGAATCCTGAACTCCACAGGTCTAATGCTACTGCTGAGACTACAAAAAGTGTATAAATAAGACAAATAGTGTCATTATTAAGTTATTTGATCCTGGGAAAAAAAAAGATCACCTCCAGTAAAATTCAGCATGGTCTGAGAAGCACTTGGGAAGTCTAATGAAAAATCCTTCCCGCTTCTTCCCTTCCCTGCCTCTTCGTTCCCATTCCACCTCCATTACACCAAATTTCATTTATAGCCTCCCCTGGTAAAGACCAGTCTCCCATGTCTAAATACCCATTGTTTTATTCCTGTTCTCTAGTCTGATTGAAACACATGGTGGTAAGTTATGTAATCACTTTCCATCACCAACAATAACAAACAAAAGATTGGGTAAATTCCCAGCAATTTTCAAGATTTTTATCCCCTTCTCCTTATTATGTACTGGTGTTTTGTATTATTGATAGGAAAATTATTCAAAAGAAGAAAAGCTTATTTTACTTAATAATACGTGTAGGAGCCAATTCTTAGTTTTACTCTCCAGAGTAATGAGCAAATATGAACCATGACCTAGATCCAGTATAACCAAAATAAAGCCACAGGGGTGAACAACTTATTAGAAAGAGAGGTGTTATTGCCCAAAATGAATGTTTGGACAGAAGCAATACAAAAAATAATGAGATATAAGAAGGCATAAATTTATTAAACTGATGCAGGTGATTAATCCTGATTTTATTTTTAGTTAAGAGAAGACAATATCTATAATGAGGCACAAACTTCACCAGAAAAGGCTGATATAGTCAAAACATAGATTTCAGGACTAGAATTAAGAAATAATATATTATCTATACTAGCAATAAAATTTTACAGTGCCAGCACTGCACCTATCCCAGGGTCCACCCTAGAGGGTAAACAGGACTCACTTGGCTTGGCCCCACCCCCAGCTGAGAGTGCTGTCCTAAGAACAGGAACCTTTCCTTCTGCCTTATTTTCAGTAGAGTGCTAATGTACTGGGGGTCCCAAAAGAAAGGCAGCTGGTCATCGGCAGAGCTAAATTCAAACCCACGCATTCTGATTCCAATGCTCACTAGTTTGATAATATCTCAGTGTCTCAGTTTCTTCAACTGTTAAATGAGAGTGAAAATATTACCTCCCTAAATGGATTATGATAGGATTGAATTATTTAATTAATTGCATAAAGCACTGACAATGAGGCCAGACACATTATAAGTGCTCAGTAAATATCAACTGCTAGTCTCTTCCCAGAACAAAGTCAGATAAAAGAATGCTTTATTGCAATCAGGGTACTCAGTCTTAGATTCCCAAAAGCTACATGGATCCAGGATGAATTTCTTTACCTGAATGGCTTAAAAAATATATAAAACAAAAGATCTATTCTACCAACTTCCACCCCAATGCCCAAATCTACTATTCTAACATGAAGAATGATCAAAAGTACTGCCAAGAGACAGAAGAGAGCTCAAAAGACACAGTATAATCACCTAGGACTGGATTATTTCTTACACTTCCCATCAAGGGTCGGCCTCTAGAAATGTGCTCGTTAAGAGATTTTAAATTTAGCCAGTCCACAGATATATTCCATTCCTTAAGGATAGAAGAAGAATACGAGAGGTAGAAGCTTCTGTAGGGCAACACTCTCCTTGTGGTTGGCAATGTCATCACCATTCACACATCATCCAAGGAAGAAATCACAGATTAATCTTCAGTCCCTTACTCTCCCTCACTTCCCACATGCAACTGTGTCTCAACATTTCTCTGCTAATGCTGCTACTCTTCTAGTTCAGGCCTTTAGCATCCATTTCCTGAGCTTCTGACCAGCCTTCCAGGAAACAATCTATTCTCCAATCCAATCTCCAGAGTGACAGCACAATTAATGTGTTAGATTGTAAAATGGACACAATACTTTGCAGCTCCATCCATCAAGTGACAGAGTCTATTTCTCCATCTGGGATAGCCGTGTGAATCTGGAATAGCCTAGTGAATTGCTCTCACCAATAAAGAGCAGCAGCAGTGTGTGTGGAACTCACAGGGAGTTCCACACCTCAGCCTCAAGAGGCCCTGCAGCTTCTGCACTTATTGCTCTTAGCTCCCCATGCCCTTCATGCAAAGGACTCAGGCTAGCCTGCTTCATAACAAAAGATACATGGCCCAGTCACCCTGATACCTTTTCCAGAAACCAGTCTTCTTGCATGCTTCAACTGCCAACTCAACCTACCAGCTGGTTGCAGACATATGAGAGGACCTAGCCACATCAGCTGAGCTGATCCAGACAAGAAGAACTGTCCAACTGACCCATAAAATGGACATTTAGGGTCCATTGCCTGGCTATTATAAATAAAGTTGCGGTAAACATGGGAGCGCAGGTATCCCTTCGACATGAAGATTTCCATTCCTCTGGATATATCCCCAGTAGTGGAATTGCTGGATCATATGGTAGTTTTATCTATAGTCATTTAAGGAAACTCCATACTATTCTCCATAATGGCTGTAATAATTTACAGTATCACCAACAGTACAGAAGTGTTCCCCTTTCTCCACATCCTCACCAACATTTGTTGTTCTCTGTTTTTATACGATAGCAAGTCTGACTGGAGTGAGGTGTTATCTCAAAGTGGTTTTGATTTGCATTTCCCTGATGATTAGTGATGTTGAGCAATTTTTCATACACCTGTTGGTCATTTTTATGTCCTCCTTTGAGAAGTGTCTATTCGGCTCCTTCACCCATTTTTTAATTGGATATATTTTTCTGTAAAGTTTTATTTGAGGAGTAGGGGAATTAATTCATATTTATTTCTTCTGTTGATATTACCCTGTTTAAGTTTTCTCATTAAATTTTTATAAATTATGTTTTCCTAGAAAATTTTAAAAGAGATTAATAGTTTAAAAAAGAATGCAACAGAATTCTTAGGAATGAAGGGTTCACTCGATGAAATAAAAAACAGAACTGAAAGCTTGAGCAGCAGGCTAGAGCAAGCAGAAGAAAGAATTTCAACCTTGCATGTGCATGTGGTCTTTTAGAAATAACCAAAACAGACCCAAAAAAAGGAAAAAAGAATGAAGAAAATTTAAGAGAGTTAGCAGACAACCTCAAGTATACAAACATCCAAATCATGGGTATTCCAGAAGGGGAGGAAAAAGGAAAAGGCATTGAAAAACCTATTCAAGGAAGTAATAACAGAAATATTCCCTGGTATAGTGAGAGATTTAGACCTTCAGATCCAGGAAGCCCAAAGATCCCCAAACAGATGCAATCCAAAAAGATTCTTTCCAAGACACAATAGTCAAACTGGCAAAACTCAAAGAAGACACAGAGAAAAGCCAGAGAAAAGCATCTAGTCACCTATAAGGAAGCCCACATCAGACTAACAGCAGACTTCTCAACTGAAATCTTACAAGCCAGAAAAAAAGGATGATATATTCTAAATACTAAAAGAAAAAAACTTACCAGCCAAAAATTCTATACCCAGCAAGAGTATCCTTCAGAAATAAGGGAGAAATAGAGTATTTCCCAGACAAACAAAAATTATGGGAATTCACTACCACACGACCAGCCCTGCAATAAATTCCCAAAGGAGTTCTGCATCTGGAATCTGCAAAATGATCCATCACAGATTTACAAGAAAGAACAAAACCCACCATTGAAACTGAAATGCAAATGAGAAACAGAAAGAAACTAAAACCATGTCACCTCAAAATTCCAACTAACATCGGAGATGAAAAAGAAAAGGGGAAGAAAGAAACAAATAATACTTAAAACATCTAAACAAAAAGCAATATAATGACAAGAGTAAAGCAATACTTATCAATAACAAGCCTACATGTAAGTGGATAGCCCCATTCAAAAGACAAAGTCTGACTGATTGGATCAAAAGCTAGACCCAACCGTATGCTGTCTTCAAGAGATCCACCTCAGCTATAAACACACACAGAGACTAAAAGTGAAGGGATGGAAAAAGATACACCATGCAAATGAAAACCAAAAATAAACAAGAGTAGCTATTCTTATATCAGATAAAATAGACTTTAAACCAAAAATCATAAAAAGAGACAAAGAAGCCCACTATATAATGTAAAGGGATCTATCCAGCAAGCAAACATAACAATCATAAATATATATGCACTCAAACTGGAGCACCCAGATATATAAAGTAAATATTATTAAACCTGAAGAAAGAGATATATACCCCAATACAATAATACTAGGGGACCCAAAAATCCCTTTCTCAACACTGGACAGATCATCTAGACAACAAACAACAGAAAAACATGGGATTTGAACTACACTTTAGACCAATTGGACGTGGCAGATATATACAGAACATTTCATCCAACAACTACAGAATATACATTCTTGTCATCAGCACATGGAGCATTCTCCAGGATAGACCACATCTTAGGTCATAAATCAAGTCTCAACAAATTTAGGAAAATCAAAATCATTTCAAGTATATTTTCAGACCACATGAATTAAAACTAGAAATCAATAACAAATGAAACTCAGGAAACTATACAAATAGATGAAAATTAAACAACCTACTCCCAAATGACCCATCAATCCATGAAGAAAATAAATAGGAAATAGAAAATTTCTTGAAACTAATGAAAATACAGGTACATCACACCAAAACCTGTAGGATACTGCAAAAGCAGTTCTAAGAGGTAAATTTATTGTAATTAATGCTTGCATCAAAATAACACAAAGATTCCAAATAAATAATCTAGTGCTACACCTCAAAGAACTAGAAAAAGAAGAGTTCAATCAAAAACTAGTAGATTGATAGAAAGAAATCATTAAATTCAGAGCAGGATTAAATGAAATAGAGACACAAAAAATGATACAAAAGACCAACAAAACATAAAGTTGGTTTTTTGAGAAGATAAACAAAATAGACTACATATTAACTAGGCCAACTAAAAACAGAAGAGAGAAGATCCAAATAACAAAAATCAGAAATGAAAAAGGAGACATTACAATTAATACACAGAAATACAAAGAATCACTAGAGACTATTATAAATGAATACATGCAAACAAATTTGAAAACATGAAGGAAGTGGATAAATTTGGGGGCACATATAAACTACCAAGACTGAACCAAGAAGACACAGAAAACATGAACAGACCAATAACAAGCTACAAAATTGAAGCAGTTATCAGCAGTCTCCCAACAAAGAGAATCTCAGGACTAGATGGCTTTACTGCTAAATTCAACCAGGCCATTAAAGAAGAAATAATACTAATTCTCTTCAAACTATTCCAAAAATTGAAACAGAGGCCATTCTCCCAGTCTCATTCTATGAGGCTAACTTCAACCTGATACCAAAACCAGACAAAGATACAAAAAAAAAAAAAAAAGAAAACTACAGGCCCAAATCTCTGATGCAACAATCCTCAACAAAATAATAGCAATAATAATATAGCAACACATCAAAAAAATTATATACTGTAATAAAATAGGATTCATCCCAGCAATGCAAGGATAGTTCAACATATGCAAGTCAATAAATGTGACACACCACATCAACAAAATCAAGGCCAAAACCATAGGACTATCTCAATGACTCAGAAAAAAATTTTATGAAATTCATCACAGCTTAATGATAAAGACTTTAAGCAAATTATGTATAGAAAGAAAGTATTGCAGCACCATAAAAGCCATATATAATAAACCCACCACCAATATCATTCTGAATGCGGAATAAGAACAAGGCAGGGATGCCCACTCTCACCACTCCTATTTAACATACTATTGGAAGTACTAGTCAAAGCAATCAGGCAAGAGAAAGAAATAATGAGCATCCAGATTGGAAAAGACAAAGTCAAACCATCCCTGTTTGCAGATGTCATAATCCTATATATAGAAAAACCTGAAGACTCTACCAGAAAACTCTTAGAGTTGATAAATGATTTCAATAAAGTTGCAGGAAACTAAATCAATACCCAAAAATCAGTAGTGTTTTTAAACTCCAGTAATGAACTAGCAGGAAAAAAATCAAGAAAGCAAACCCATTTAAATAGTCACCAAAAAATAAAATACCTAGGAATCAATTTAAACAAGGAGGTGAAAGAGCTCTATGATGAGAACTAAAAATCACTGCAGAAAGAAATGAAAGAGGACACAAAAAGATGGAAAGACATTCCATGCTCTTGGATGGGAAGAATTAACATTGTGAAGATGTCTGTTCTACCCAAAGCAATATACATATTCAATGCAATCCCTCTCAAATACCAATGACACTCTTCACAGAAATGGAAAAAACAATCTTAACATTTGTATGAAACAACAAAAGACCCCAAATAGCCAAAGCAATCCTGAGCAAAAAAATAAAGCTGGAGGCATAACACTACCTGACTTCAAATTATACTACAAAGCTATAGTAACCAAAACAGCATGGTACTGGCATAAGAATAGACCCATGGACTAGTGGAGCAGAATAGAGAACCCAGAAATCACCCCTCAGGCTTACAGCCATGTGATATTTGTAAAAGTCAACAAAAATCTATTGCCTCTTCAATAAGTAGTGAAGACTGCCTCTTCAATAAGTGGTGGTGGGAAAATTGGATATCCATATGCAGAAGAATGAAACTAGACATGCAGCTCTCACCATATACTAAGATAAACTCAAAATGGATTAAGACCTAAGTATGAGACCTGAAACTGTAAAATTACTAAGGGAAAACAGAGGTGAAAAAGTTCAGGAACTAGCTTTTGGCACAGACTTTATGAACATGAGCCTGAAATCACAAGCAACTAAAGAAAAAATAAACAAATGTGACTATATCAAACTAAAAAGCTTCGGCATAGCAAAGGAAACAATCAACAGAGTGAAATGACAACCTACAGAGTGGGAGAAAAATTTTTTTGCTAACTATGCATCTGACAAGGGATTAATATCCATAATATACAAGGAACTCAAGCAATTACACAGCAAAAACAAACAAACAAACAAACAAATAACCCAAATAAAAATGGGCAAAAGAGCTGAATAGACAGTTTTCAAAGGAAGACATACTAATGGCCAACAGGTACATGAAAAAATGCTCAACATCACTAGTCATCAGGGAAATGCAAACTAAAACCACATTGAAATATCATCTTACCCCAGTTAGACTGGCTATAATCAAAAAGATGGAGAATAACAAATGCTGGAGAGGATGTGGAGAGAAAGCAATGCTCCTACACTGTTGGTGGGACTTTACATTTGTACAACCACTATGGAAAACAGTATGGAGGTTTCTCAGACAACTACAGATGGGTCTTCCATACGATCCTTCAATCCCACTTTTGAGGATATACCCAAAGGAATGGAAATCATCATGTCAAAGGGACACCTGCACTCCCATGTTCATGGCAGGTCTGTTTACAATAGCCGAGATATGGAACCAACATAAATGTCCATTGATGGACAATTGGATAAGGAAAATATGATATATATACACCATGGAAAATTACTCTGCCATAAAAAAGAATGAAATTCTCCCATTTGCAATAACATGGATGTGCTTGGAGAAACTTATGTTGAGTGAAATAAGCAAAGCACAGAGGGGTAAATACCACATTCTCACTCATAAGTGGGAGCTAAGAGAGAGAGAGAGAGAGAGAGAGAGAGGGAGAGAGAGAGAGAGAGAAAGAAAGAAAGAAAGAAAGAAAGAAAGAAAGAAAGAAAGAAAGAAAGAAAGAAAGAAAGAAAGAAAGAAAGAAAGAAAGAAAGAAAGAAAGAAAGAAAGAAAGAAAGAAAGAAAGAAAGAGAAAGAAAGAAAGAGAAAGAAAGAAAGAAAGAAAGAAAGACCACAGTGCTGTGTTGGACTTGCAGAAGGAGAGAGCATACCTAGGGATTCAAAGTGGAGTGGGGGAAAGGGGATGGGGAGGGTGGTTGGGAATAATTTGGTGGGGGTATGGGGTATAATTGTAATTTGTGGTAATGGGCATGCTGCCAGTATGGATCTGGCCACCATATCTTGGGCATGAGTGGTGACAATTAGATTTGTATCCCATGAATATTCATAACCAATAAAAAAAAAAGAAGCCCCAAATAGCAAAAGCAATCCTGATTTAAAAAAAGAAATAATAAAGCTGGAGGCATTATACTACTTGACTTCAAATTACACCACAAGCTAGAGTAACCAAAACAGCATGGCACTGGCATAAAAACAGACACTCGGACCAATGGAACAGAATAGAGAGCCCAGAAATCAACCCATGTACTTACAACAAACTGATTTTTGAAAAAGGCACCAAAAACAAACATTGGAGAAAAGACTGCCTATTCAATAAATAGTGCTGGGAAACTGGACATCCATATGTAGAAGAATGAATCTAGACCTGTACCTCTTGCCATGTACCAAAATCAACTCAAAATGTATTAAAGACTTAAATATAAAAACTGAAACTGTAAAACTCCTAAAAGAAAACATAGGGGAAAGATTTCAGGAACTAGGACTGGGCAAAGACTTTATGAATAAGATCTAAAAAGTACAGTCAACAAAAGATAAAATAAATAAATGGGATTATGTCAAACTGAATAATTCTGCACAGCAAAATAAACATTTAACAGAGAAAAGACAACTTAGAGAATGGGAGAAAATATGTGAAAACTATGCATCCAACAAGAGATTAATATACAGAATATACAAGGAACTCAATCAACAGTAAAAACAAAATTAACCTTATTAAAAAAACAGGCAATGGATCTGAATAGACATTTCTCAAAGGAAGACATGTGAATGACCGACACATGAAAAAGTCCTTAACATCACTAAGCATCAAGGAAATGCAAATCGAAACCACATCTCATGCCAGTTAGACTGGCCAGTATTAAAAAGACAAAGAATAACAAATGCTGGCGAGGATGTGGAGAAATGGGAACCCTACTACACTGTTGGTGGGACTGTAAATTAGTGCAGCCATTATGGAAAACTGTATGGCGGTTCCTCAGACAACTACAGATAGAACTGCCATACACAACCCAGCAATCCTGCTGGTGGGTGTAGACCAAAAGGAATGGAAATCATCATGTCGAAAGGTTACCTGCACTCCCATGTTTATCACAGCTCTATTTACAATAGCTAAGAGTTTGAACCAACCTAAATGTTCAACAACGGATGACTGGATAAGGAAAATGTGTGTTTATATATATACACAATGGAATACTACTCAAGCCATAAAAAAGAATGAAATTTTGCTATTTGCAGCAACATGGATGAACTTAGAGACATTAGGTTAAGTTGAAATAAGCTGTGTACAGAAAGAGAAATACAGCATGTCCTCACTCATAAGTGGGAGCTGAAAAAAAAGAGAGAGAGAGAGATACAACAATCACAATAATTCCTTGAACTTTCAAAAGAAGAGAATAGAACGGAGGCCAGCAGAGGAGGGAAAGGGGAGGGGGTTTAGACAGAAATTGGTAAAGGGCCGCAAAAAATCTTTACATTGTGTAATGATAAAACAGAAGTAAATAATAAATAAATGAATGAATAAAAGATTAGTAGCCGAAAAAAATTGATCTCTTAGAATGAATCAATCTATCAAGTTCTGTTATTTTATATTGATTTGCACTTACACTATTGGTGCTTTATCACATAAGTGCTTGTTAATTTCCTAGGATTCTTGAAGGCTTGTTTTAATGTTGGTGTATACTTTGAAATCATTCAAGTATAAAAGAAATTCTATTATAACCCTCATTCCTTACTTTTGTTTTGCTGTCTTTTCTCCTTAATGGTTTTTGTGAGGTTTTGGTCAAGCAGAAGCAGGAATGATTAAATTTCCTTAAGTGATCCCTAATTTCTATTCCTTTTTCTAAAGAATATGTTAATAACTCCTTTAGGTCTCAATGTCTTGAAATATTGGTAATTGATTATTAATTTCTATTTGGTAGGTACCATTTCTTCCCCACAGTGTGTTTTAATAAAACTGCTTGCTCTTCTGCCCAATATTCTATAACTTAGAGTCATCTGGAATGAAAGATTTTTATACTGTGCAACTCTGCATGTCCCAAAGCACTAAGGCAAGTGCTCTTCAAATGGAAACAACTCAGTCAATATTTGTTGAATTAAGTCATTATGCATATTGAAGGAAATGCTTACAGGTGCAAGACTCTTAAATGAATGTGAATTTCCCTTCTGTGGCAGCTCTCTGGTCCCTAAATTGATCTGTTTTCTCAGATTTCTATTATAGCTCCACATAGGATACACAATCAATTGAAAATAAATAGCCCAGCCCAGCTGGGAAATACTCAACAAAAAATTAACTCCAGGCAAACAGAACTCAAGGAGTCACTACATGTAGTTAAAATTACCTAGACATACTCCTGACTCTTCCAAATCATGATATGTTAAAGTAATAAAGTGTATTTCAATACCATCTACTTGAACAAGTTGTTTTTATTTTTCATTTTGTTTTGTTTTGTTTTTATCACATCCCTTAGTTCTGCCTTAAAAGAAAACAGTCAAGTTTTGATGTTTATTCTCAGACTTGATGATACTATGATTTCATATATTTTTTATTGTTCATTTGCTGGAATAAAGAGAGGAAAATTTTATTCCTTGCAATGAAATGCTTTCTGCTGGAACAGAATTATTTTTCTCATTCAAATCTTTTAGTACTTTATGAGATTTAAAGGCAATAAAATATCTGCACCTGCATTTTTGTGGGACTGAAAAGCATGAGTGAAACTGAACTGGGTCCATGGGGGTCAAATGGGAAAAAAAATCTATTTTACACCATTAGCTTTGGGGTCCCAAGTGAGCACATAAAACACATTGTACTTCCATATCTGAAAGCATAATCAGAAATCTATCTATACAATGCCAAACATGTGGAATATGAACAACCCAATCAATTAGTCACCTAAAATTTAGTCTGCATAATGCCAAACATCTGGACACTTGGAAACATCCAAATGAATGAGTAAATTTTTCACTTTTCTTCCGAATTTTTTTGGCAGCATATGAGCACAACCAAATGTGAGCACTTCTGATTGTTTTGTTACTTTCAGGCATTAGGTTCCAAACTCTCTTAACAGACCTAGTGTTTCAATATCCAAAAAAAACCTATTTAGAGTGCAATCTTTCATGATTCATTTTGATAAAGAATTTATATTGAACGCTTATAATGGCAAAAATCAGGGTCATTAAATGAATTTGCGCATTTATTCGACAGATTTCGGGGAGCAGAACATTATGTTCTGCTTTCCCAAGAAAATATCTACATTGAGATAATCTTTCTCGAGCTTCCTATGTGCGCTATTTTTAACTCAGCATGTTACTGGGCCTACCCTCTCATCCTTCTCTTTCTGCAGAGGTTTCTCCAGGAGGGATGTGGGACGGGAAAATATTCTGTGGCTGGGAGCAGAAAAACAAAAAGCAGGTCCAAGGCCCAGAGGCCGAAGTGGAACAAAGCATTGGCAACAGCCCCATATGCAGACACAAAGACTGACATCCAAATGCTGGCAGGAGATGCTCTTTAGGGGAAGTCCAAGAGGACAGACGATACCCTGTCTCAGTACAAGGACAACATAGTAAGCCTTTGGGAATTTAGACCAACTCCAAGGAAGGGCAAGAGAGGAAGCAAGAACCCTGGTGTCTGTGGCTGGAAATGTCAAAACTGTTAACCTAAATCTCTTTTTTTTTTATCTTCTCTTCTCTGCTTTCTTCTCCTCCTCCTCTCCCTCCTTTTCTTCCTCCTGCTTTTTCTTCTCTGTCTCCTTCTCTGTATATTCATGCCCAAATGTAAAAACTCAACTCCTCTAGTAGAACCTTTTCATGTGACCATATCACTCTTTCTAACCACCCTTCCATCTCTTCTTTCTTCCTGGCTAAAATCCTCTAAACTCCTCTGGCCCCTGTAAGCACTCCACTGCCTGTCCACCAGATCCTCCTTCTTTATCCTCTGCAGGCCTGTTTATGTTCCTGTTATTCAATGTTAGAAGGGCTTCCATTAAGCCAATGAAGCTTAAGCCTCAGGCCCCTCCCTTAAATGGGCCCACTATTGAAGATCCTGGGAGAGGACGTGGCAATGGGTTCACATACACATATGTTTTGGTAAAATTTGTGGCATAACATGGAAGTTGCAGGGCTAGAGATTGTATCACAATATGGCACCTGACTCCAGATATGAGTTGATATGGAGGAGAATCAAGATTTGAAAGGCACACAGCCGGAAGCTAGTCTGTGGAAAGTAACAAACAGAAGACTCCATTCTCATTGATTCTTGGTTAAAATGACTATTCTCTCATGTTAAAAAGTGTCAAGAAGTACTTGATTAATATGGCACATGCAATTAAAAATGGCCTATATATATTTTTCCTTTGTAATATAGATCATAATTAATGAAATTAATCAGAATATCCATTTGTAGGGCACACATCTATAGTAGTGCTACAATTACTAATATGTCTGTGTTTAAATGAAATTACTTGATGCTATCTTAGCATATCTGATGTGTCTTGTCCTGATAAAAGACTAGTTCTACTCAAAGACTCCCACAAACTTGCCACCAACATTGAGAAATTGCCTGAAGAAACAAGTGTTCCAATGACAAAACCCCTATTCATGCTCATTAAGAAGTCATCCAATGGTAGCATAAGAGTAGTTTATTCAAGAGTATGTAGTTGAATATAATGTAGCTACAATTTTTAAGTGCATTTGTAGAGCTCTTGAGCATGCCTTATTTCAGATTAAGTTTTTACACTTTCCAGAATTATTGATATTACAAATCAAATATGTTCTGCAGAAGTACTTCTGTGAAAACCAAACACGTCCACTGGAAGAAGAAAACTGGCAGTAAACTAGAAGTGTCTTTAAACTTTGAGACAATTACAATACTTTTTAGTTTATAATTTGTTATTTCTTATCTCATTCTAAACAAATATTTACTTTATTACTAATTTTGTATTCTTTTCTTAGAGAGAAAGTTCCCCCAAGCAGTACTAGTTTCAGGTCCCACAAACCCTGGGTTCACCCCTGACCTACTTCAGCCGCACTTCACAAATTGAAGCCCAAGAAGCTTCTGCCTCAGAATCACCTGGAAAATTAACAAAATGCAGATTCCCAACCCAGCCCTAGATCTACAGAATCAGCACCTACAGGGGTGGCTCTGGGAGCTGCATTTTTAACAAGATCTGTGTGTGACTCTCACGCACACTCAAGATTGAGAGACACTGCTCTTCTAGAAGTGTTGCCTTGACTGTGTCTAATAATCCACATCTTGCTAGCCCTATTTCTCTAGCTCTCATCCTCATTATTTCCATCACATTTGACATGGTTGAAGAACTCTTTCTCTTGAAAAGTAGAGCTGGTTTGAGTCATTTCTGGTACTTCTTAGTTTTTCTTCTCTTACCTGTTTTGAACTTGCACCCACTGAGTGTTGGCATAGCACATGAAGTTCTGATCTTAACCCTCCATTCTCTTCAATATTTTATTGCTCCATCAGTGAACAAGTTGACTGTTAGACCTGTTATCACCTGTGCAGTTTCCTAGGGCTGCCACAACAAATGACCACAAACTGGGTGGTTTAAAGCAACAACTAAAATTTCTTCTCTCACAGTTCTGGAGTTCAAAAGTCTGAAATCAAGGTGCCTGAAAGAGGTTCTGAGGAAGAATTTACTGCAGGCCTCTCTCCTACCTTCTGAAGTTGCCAGCAGTCCTTGGTGTTCCTTAGTTTGTAGGTGCAACACTCAAATCTCTACCGCCATCTTCCCCTGTGTATGTATGTATGTGTGTGTGTCTAAAGACACACAGTCATATTGGATATAAGGCCACCCTAATCCAGTATGACCTCACATATACTTGACTACATATGCAAAGACCTTATTTCCAAGTAAGGTCATATTCATAGGTTCCAGGTAGACATGAATATTGGAGAGACACTATTTAACCCAGTATATCACCTCTGTGCAAACAGTTCTTCACAACTTGAGAAATGGTGTTTGAAATACCCCAATATCCCACTAAACTCAAGATGAACCAAACTCAATTCATCAAATCATCTTCTTTCCATTCATCCTACAAAACCATCCTTAAGTCCTGGATAGACCCTGCACTTCTTCTTTACCCAGACCCTGTCTATCCCAGCATGGCCAGATGAAATCAGGTGAAACCAAGACACTCACTGAATACTACTGATGAAGTGTGTCTATGTGACTGTGCCATGGGGCCAACCACCATCAACACTGTCCTCACTTTGTGTCATTTTTAGTGGCATCACAAAGTTGGATTGATTGATGTAGCCTTGTAATGAGTTGGTTATGGCCATTTACTCTTATCTTAAAGAAAACTAATATTTCAATACAATAAAATAATTTAATCTGTATTGTGGATTAAACTGCTAAGGTGTAGTTATTCATTTGAATTCAGCATCTCAGTAAACAGTTTGTAAAGAGATAATAGAATTGTTTAAAAATAGGAGTATACCATGCCAGTATTGTGTTTATTATATCCCCTTAAAACTGTAGGGATATCTTCAACTCTGTGTTTTAGGGGATGGTAGCAACTCAGTTAGGAATAGTGAACATTTATTCCTTAAAATTACAAATGTATGTTATCATTTGAAAAAGGAATTATCATTATTTAAATAAGTAGTATTCTACTTCCCAGGACTATGAAGAATTTTACAAATAATCTGGTGGTAATCATAATTACATGTTAAGAAAACTAAATACTAAGAGACTGATAGCTTAAGAGATTTGCTTCTGATCTGAGTTACAGTGCCTTGCAGCTAAAACATGACTCAGAATCAAAGTGAATGTGAGTGATTGCGGTTATTCTCTAAACATTTTTGTCAATTGCCAAATAGTTGTAAATTTCCCCTGAGTCTACTTTGGAAAGGGGACAAAATAAAAATTTCTATAAAATTCTTTAAATGTTCTTTATTTTAAAAAAAAGATGTTTGTTTAACATGTAAAACAAGCCGAATATTACAGTGACTTCCTTGATTTCAACATCTGTTAAAATCAGTGTTTATTCTGCCTGAACAAATTGTTTAATGTGATAAACTGCTTGAAATAATCTGATAACATTCTGAAATCATTTTTTCCTTCTCTATATACAAACAGGAGAAAGAATTTAAAAGGAAAGCTGGAATTATCCAAAGTTGCATGGCTGAATTTTAGTTCAAAATTTAAAATACTCTGGCCCTTAATTTTGTGGTTGAATAGGTGTCCCTCATAAACCATTCTGTACCTAAGCAGAAATATTCCAAGAAATTACACAGAGTTACAAGGCCATTCGTTGATCACAAGATTAGAAATGGGACATTTGTACAGGTAATTAAAATAGATTGTGGATTCATCAAAGGTTATTTTGAAATGGTCTGCAGAAAGGGCACAGTTTTCTGTCACTCACTTAGAAATTATTCTCTCAATTCCCTCAGAGCCTTGCCAGTTGATTTTTTTTAAAAGGCAATTCGAGAGCCAAAAGGGGTCTTGAATATAATTTTATGACATAAAGAAGAATTACAGCATGGATTTACAATGAACAAATTGTGCTGAGCTTCCAAATTGTGCTATTTGTAGTTTGGAAACAGAAGCAGGGGGTAGCCATATGGCATGGGCCACTGTTCTCCAATACAAAAAGTTATTAAATCTCCTGGAGTTGGCTAAAAGAAACCATAATTATTTTGAAATGGAAAAAAGCCACAAATTTCCTTTCTCTCTCCTTACAGATCATTTTCTTATCCCAAGTTACATATTTTCAACTTCATCACACATCAGAATGTTAGGTCAAACCCCCATCCTAAGCACATTAAAATTCTTTCCTACCCCTGAACCTGTGGCACAAACAAGACTGCTATTTCAGTATCATGATTATTTTATAATCGCCTCATGGTTTTCCTATCAGTTGTTTTTCAGTGTCAATATGCACAATTGAGAGCACATATACTACTTAATGTAACTGTCTTCAAGAAACAGCTAAGACTTTGTCTCCTGTTTATATCCACTAATATTTTCACAGAGCATCATTAGTGTTTCTCTTCTATCTCTGATGAAGTGTCAGCACTACCAAAAGGAGACATTTAAAAGTAAAGGGGCCAAAGTAAGCTTTCCCAGTAAAGGGTCATGACCCACTTTTCACAATTCAGATCTTCATTTCATTTGCCCTGAACTTTACTGCTTCTCTGTATGTGTACCATGGATACTAAGAAGAGGGAAAATATAAAAATTTTTAAAAAGTTGCTGTAAGTTTCCAGTAGAGAAATTGTCCTCATTTAATGAAAGCTCTATATAACAGAATTTAATAGAACATGGGCTTTCCAGGCAGAAGAGAAAGGTTTTTTACAAAAAATTCCAACATTGCCTCTTTAGAGACTTGCCCCTCCTACCCGTTCCATGACAAGCTATGATGCAGTTCAGGTTAGTTACTTTCTCTATATTTTGCATTGCCAAAAATTGCAGTTGTACTAATGGAAATTTGAGCATCAACCCAAGACCTGCAAAATGTCTGTCACTGGAGTACTAGTGAAACACTAATGTGAGAAGTTTAAGAATTGGTCTTGGAGAAGAGACTGTATTGTTTTCTAAGAAATGTGACTGAGTAATTTCAGCACTTCTCTTTGAGAAAGACTTGAGGAGATATTTAGGGTGAGCAGAAACTTAAATTCATCTTTCCTGTGTATGATCTCTAAATATATATCTTGTTAAACCTTTAGCTTATCAGGAAAAATGTCAACCTTGTAAATGTGTCTAGCAGCACACAGCACCCCCTTCCCCCACTTTAAAGAAGGACCTCCTGTGTATTATGGTGTTTCTTTAGTCTGCTTTGACTTCACTGAGCTATGAATGAGTGAAGCTATAGAACAGTTTGCATATCCATAGCACTTGGCACAGTCAGACACAGAGTTATCAAGCGAGAAATGTCTAAAAATTGTAACTTGGAAAACTAAAGTTTGGAGAAATGCTGCACATGGAAAAGAATGAAGAGTAGAGGGCATGATTTAATGTATCACTCAGAAACTTTTCAAAGCCTGAACTCAAATATACTGTGTTAAGAAACAAATACTCAGGAAGAATACTTATAATCATTATGTTTTAAATAAATGAATATTCTTTATGTGAATCATATGCTATATTTCATAGATTTTCATAGATTCTTAGGGTCACACCTTCTCACGTACTAACAGTTCTGCTATCAGGATGCAACTTACCACTGATGGCATGGATAATTAATCGGGGTTTTCTTTCTTAGTTGCACCTAAAATAATGATTGTCTCACAATAGATAGAGGCGTGGTTTTGCTGTACATTGCCTTTTGTTTTTAAAATTCCCTCAGTCTGTTCTGAAGAAATTGTACCTTGAATTTGAATGCCATCCACTCATCTTTTTTAACGGAAGGATTTATATAGGGTTATTTATCCACTTTCATTTTGTCAAGAAGATTAAAAGTACATGAACCAACACTATCTTTTCTTTTAAAATAAAGGAGAATTTCTATAAGCAAAAATATAGGAAGATCTTAATCTCAAAATTAAGGTAAATCTTTTACTTTTAATAAAATTAGCTCTATGAAAAATTCACATTGTCCTTCTTTTTCCCCTGTGTGGATTTGTATCAATCTATAGACTGGCAATTTTGAACCAATCTTCTGAGATATTGTGGCACAAACACTCTAATATTTAATTCATGGCCCTGATCCTGTAGACAAGAAACATAAAAAACAAAACATGGCAACCCATACTACCTAAAGAATGAGAAGAAATTTTCAGAATATTTTCTCTTGATTTCAAATATTTCTCTCCCAGCTTCTTTTAACAAGGCAGAAATATTTGATTTGATCTAAGTAGTATTTGCTTGAACTAAGTTTTATTCATGTCATTATTTTAGGTCTCAGAGCAGTGGCTGAACAGAAACAAACTCATCTTTCCTCCTTATGGTTCCTAAATACTCATATATCCCCTGTTATCCTTTAGCTTATGAGAAAGAACACCATCTTTGTGAATGCACCTAGAAGCACCCAGCAGCCTGCCCCCCACCACCCAACATTTGGTTGAGGTTAGCTTCATATCCAATCTTCTCTCTGTTCAAATATATCCTGAATTGGCAGGGGAATGGGGTTGGTAATATAATCCTGTGGATCTTTTCCATCTCTAATGTCCATAATCTAAAATTAGTTTGCTTCTGGCTTTAAATCCCCACACTTTGGCTCCTTCCCCTTAAACTGGCCCCCTCTCTCCCACAGTCAATAGAAGCCAAAACCAAGTTCTGCATACTTCTGATTTATGAAGTATATTTCCGTTTTTGAGCCACCTGCCCCCAACTGTAATTCCTTTTCACTAGTCTGAATTCCTCCCAGGTGAACACATTTGGAAAGTGTTTAGATTAATTTCCATAGTTTATATTTTGGCAAACATTTTCTCTGGTACAATGCTTATAAAAAAGTTCAACCACAGGCCCAAATACCCATTAAATATTTGTTAAGTAACAAAATGAAAACAGAATTAGCTGATTAGCTACAGTAATTCTTATTCACAAACTGTACTTAACAAATATCTTGATTCCCCAGTTTGGCTCTAGAGGAAATTTTTCCTTGGGCATATAGAATACTTGTGTGTCTGTGTGTGTGTGTGTGTTCTTCAGATTAGTAAATACTAAGATAGCAGAGACTGTCTATAATGGGATGACCAACATCCTTTTAAACTAACTTTTCAGTTAACATATTAGTAGGGCTGTGGAGGTAAAATTGTTGCTGGGCATGAGGCTTCTTCAAATTTTAGAAACAAATCAGGCTCCCTTGACCTAGTGAAATACTCTAATGTTACAGATGGGGAACTGAGAGCTGAAGAGAGGGATTATCTTGTCACAAATCCCATGGGGAGAGAGTAGCAAACCTGCAACAAAAACATCTCTTGGTTTTAATTTGGCTTGCTAAGGGCCAGCAAATACCAAATCTTGTTTATTCATATGGAAAAGTCAATAACAATGTACAAAACACAAAGGCTACTACCTTTCACAAATCTTTGCATCCCTAGTGACTAGCACAGTATGGCACCTGGTACATAATCAGTAATTAACAAATCTTTGGCAATTGAATGAATGAATGGATAAATGATAGCTAACATTTATTGGGCCTTTCAATATGCTACATTCTATGGAAATGCTTTATATGTATTTTCTTTTAATTTCACATAGCTTAAGTGGATACAATTAATGTCACCATTTTATTGATAATGATCACTTTCTACACACACAAAAAAAATACTGTTTTTTGAGATTTCCCGGTACAGCTATATTTTTATTTTCACATTTTTATTTTTTATTTTTATTTATTAATATCCAGTAGAGCTGAATTTTTATTTTCACATGTAAACCATTAAGTTTTTCAAATATTTCATTTTTTCCCCTGAGATTAACACTATTTTAAAGCTGCTGCTCACCACAGGAAAGACAAATTTCAAAGAATGAGTTGCCCCAAGGTAGACTGGTTAGAAACAACTTGGACTTTCTACTGAAACTCCAGAACTACAGAACTCACTCATGTGAGTAAAGTCTATGTCCCAGAACTAAATGATTTATTATAAGACTAAACAAAACCAAAGCAGAAATGCCCTAATAAAGTGTAAACCTAAGCCTCTGCTAACACAATGTAAGCCAATAATTCAAATAGCTACTAGAACAAAAGACAACACTCTTCCAAGGAAGATAACACAATACAGAGCCTCTACAGTATATCATAAATAATCCCCAATATGCAATTTTAAAAAATACAAGATATATGAAGAAGCAAGAAAATGTGACTTATGGTCAAAAGAAAATGTAATCAGTAGAAACAAACGCCAAGATGATTCAGATAGTAGAAATAAGAGACCCAACTATTATAAATATGTGAAAAAAATAGATAAAAAGATTATTGTAATGAATATAATGAATCAACAGATTAGGAATATCAGAACATACATTAAAAACTACAATGATCCAAATTGAAATTCTAGAAGTGAAGCGTATAATATGCGAAAAAAAAATTATTGCATGGACTTAACAGAAGATTAAAAGGGGAAGAAAAGTAGATCAGTGAACTTAAAGACAATCAATAAGAATTATTCAATCTGAAGAATAAAGAGTAAAGATAATAAACTGAAATAAATAGGGGCTCTGTGGAAAAATATCAACTGGTTCAATATATGTGTAATTGGAACCCCATGCATTTAACAGAGAGAAAATTAAACAGAAAACAATACTTGAGGAAATGGTGACCAAAATATTCACAAATTTAGTGCAGAATATTAACTCAAAGGACCAAGGAATTTCAGTGAACTTCAACCAGGACAAAAATAAAAAACAGCATACCAAAGCACATTAAAGTCAACTGCTAAAAGACAAAAACAAAAATAAAATCTTAAGATAAGCCAGAGGAAACGAATGATAAAGTACCAATAAATGATACTTCATAGATAAAATGACAGTAAGTTAAAAATTTTAAAATAGAAAAAATAATGCCAGGCAAAAGCTAAGCCAGAAAAACTAAAGTAGCTACATCAATATGAGAAAAAGCAGACTTTAAGATATTATCAAAGAAATGTATTGTGTTTACTACAGTAATTCAAATACATAAAACAAAAAATAACAGAACTAAATGGGCAGAAAAAAATCACAGAGTTGAATATCTTAATACCTCTCTCAGTAATTAATAGAACAACTAGAAAAAATCATTAGAAGTATAAAATACTTGAGCAATACTTTAATGACCTTGATCTACCTAAAAGTTATAGAACATTCAAAACTACACCTGAAAAATATACACATTCCTTTCAAGTACTTCTCAGATCTTCACAAAGATAAACTATATATTCCGTCATATACTAAGCCTCAATAAATATTAAAAGATTGAAATCTTAAAGAGCACATTTTCTAGTAATGATGGAATTAAAATAGAAATAAATAACAATAAAATATATTTTAAAAACAAGAATTTGAACAACCCACGCATAAATAACCCATTAGTCAAAATAATAATAATAATAATAATAATCAAAGAAAATATTTCAAGCTGAATAATGACAAAACACAACATATCTATTTTTTTGGATCCAACTAAAGTGGAATTTAAAAGGAAATGTATAATTTTTCATGTTTATATTTGAAAAGTAGAAAGTTCTAAAATTATTTTAATTCATCATATTCACAGAATAAAGCATAAAAACATATGATCATCTCAATAGATGCAGACAAAAGCATTTAACACTCATTTATAATTAAAAAATAAACTTTCAGCAAACTAGGAATTTAGAGAATTTTTTTCAATCAGAGGTATCTCAAAAATACTTATAGCCAACATAATACCTAAAGGTGAAATATTGAATTATGTTGCCTGGAGATTGCCACTCTCACCACTTCTATTCAACATCGTACTTTAAGTTTTATCAAGAGAAATAATGCAAGAAAAAAAAAGGTAAGGTCATGCCAATTGGAAAGGTCAAAAAAAAACTGTCCTTGCTCACAGATGGCATGATCCTATACATAAAATATACAAAACATTGACAGTAAGACTAATAAATGAGTTTAACAAAGTGGTAGGTTACAGAGCAATATGCAAAAAAAAAATTTATTTCAATACAGTAGCAGCAAAAACTGAAAAATAAAATTTGGAAACAATTCCATTTAAAAAACAAAATTTATTAACAGCAAAAAAACTTAGAAATAAATTTAACAAAATCCTCTGTACTAAAAACTACAAAACATTACTGAGAAAAATCTAAGACTACCTAAATAAATGTCAATATATACCATGTTCATGAATTTGAAGAGTCAATACAGTGTAGACAACAATTCTTCTGTAATTGATCTAAGGATTCAATGTAACTTCTATCAAATTCCAAACAGTTTTTTAAAATATAAACTGACCATTAGAATTATATATGAACACAGAGAGACAGAATATCAAAACAATCATGAAAAAGAACAAAGCTGATTAAACTTTGAGTTTGAGAGTTACTTTTCAGCTACGGTAATCAATACAGGGATTAGGATCACAAATACAGGCAAATGGATCAATGAAACAGAATACAATCCAGAAATAGACCCATATATATATATATGGTCAATTGATTTTTTTACAAAGGTGTGAAGACTATTTAATGGGAAAAGGAAGACTTTTCAAAAAATGATACTAAAATACCTGGATTTAGAGCCTCCCTCACACCACACAAAACAATTAACTTTTCAAGCCTTTTTCATAGCCTATACCTAAATTAAGGACTAAAACTATAAAGTTTCTAGAGGGGAAAAAAAAATCTTCATCACCATTGGGAAGGCACTGAATTTTTTTTAATTGCTAATTTGGACTTCATCAAAATTAAAATTTCTGCCAATCAAAATAAATAATTTAAAATATGAAAAGGCAAGCCACACACTGGGAAAAAATGTTTGCAATACATATATCTGACAAAAGAATTCAGAATACATTATTTAAAAAACTCCTACAAATAAATAACAGACAATCTAATTATTGAAATGAGAGAAGGACATGAAAAGTCACTTCACACATGTTACTCAAGTGGCAAATAGTACATTAAAAGATTCTCAAAATCATTAGCCATGAGGAAAATGCCAAGTACAATTTCACATCCACTAGGTTGGCTAAAATAAGTAAAACTAACAAAACAAAATGTTAATGAGGATGTGGAGCAGCTCAAACACTTGCTCACTGCTGGAGAGAGCGTAAGTTGGTACAACACTTTGGAAAATCATTGTCAGTTTCTTTGTAAATACCAAAATAAATGAAAATGTACGTCCACTAAAAGACTTACACAAGGACATACATAGCAGCTTTTTCTCAAAGTTAGCAAAACTGATGTCCAAATGTCCATCAACAGGAGACCAGATAAGCAAGTTGTGGCATCGTCACATAGTAAAATACTCTTTCACTGTAAAAAAAAGTATGAACTACTGATGGACACAACAGCATCGGTAAACCTAAAAATATTATGCAAAGCAAAAGAAGTCAGTCAGAAAAGAGAACATACTATACATTCATTTATGTGAAATTCACAAATGGGCAAAACAAATGTATAGTGATGGAAACCAGAACAGTGGTTGCCTGTGGGAGGTAATGATCTGGAAATTTCTAAGATGAGGGAATGGCTCTATATCTTGAAGTAGTGATTACATCGATAAAAACTTGTAAAACCTATAAAATTTATATCATTTCACTGATGTAAATTGTACCTCCATTATAAAAATGCGAAAAAAAAGTACTCCAACTTATTTAGGAAAATAATGCTTTTCTCAACCTGGTAATATCTTTAATTCACTACTACAGAAATTTTCACCCACACATAAAAGTAGAAACAATGGAGTAATGAACCCCATTTATCCATTTCTTAGTTTCAACAGTTACCAACTTTATGACAGTTTCATAAAATAGTTTTATTAATGAGAAAGACAAGCTGGCATTTGAAACCAAATTATTAATTGAATTAAAGACATTAGTTGGAAGACACGAGACAAAAAGCTTTATAGAATTTTGGTGTGTTTCGCCCCCAAGTAATTGGTATTTAAGCTATTAATTTTTATCTTAATTCACCTATAAGAGATAATTATTATTTTTTCATTCCAGTTAATCTTTTATCTAGGAAGGTAAAAAAAAAAAAAAGGCTCATGTGGAAAGATTGCATTTTTTAAGTGTACAATTCAGTGGTTTTTAGTATGTTCACAAGGTTGTGCTACCACTATCAGTAATTCCAGATCATTTCCATCATTTCCCAGAAAAAAAAACCCAGTACCCATTAGTAAGTCACTCCTCACCCCGCATCTCCCCCCAGTTCCTTGCAATCACTAATCTACTTTGTCTCTATAGATTTGCCTGTTCTGGACATGGACATTTCATACAAATGGAACCATTCAATATGTGTCTTTTGTGTCTTGCTTCAAGATTCATGCATGTTGTAACATGTATCAGCACGTCATTCCTTTCTAGGACTGAATACTATTCCATTGTATGGATATACCACATTTTATTTATGTGAATCTGGCATATAACAATTACTCAAAAAACACTAGAACTAATCTTCATTTTTTTTACCTAAAATTGAATTTTTAAAGCTTTTCCAAAATTGTGACTTGAAAAATACTGAATTTCACTTTGATCTGTAAAACAGGTGCTCTAATGTTAATTTCAGGAGGTTTCCTAATATAAGATAAATTGCTTCTAAGGGAAAATCCCTCTTAGTTTTTCTGAAGGGGTGCTTTGTGGTCTGAACAAATAGGTACTTCATGCTGTTTGGCCTGGTCTCCAGCACCCATCAGAGACAGTTCAGCATTTCTACATTACAAATTCCAGATTTCTGTACTTTCTGAGCAGCCAAAAAGTGCATCACAATAGAGAAAGAAAAAGGATTTTTTTCATTGCTTTATTATTTCTCTGCTAATCATGTTATCCTAGGAAACTCTGATGAAGGCTTTTTCCATGCTCTTTACATGGTGAAGTATAAAGGAAAAAGAAATTACTTTCTTGAAAGACTCCAAGATATCAGTGTTGCAATCATCTGTCTTAATCCACAACTTGGATCACAGTTTTGTGATTGTAACTGAGCTCTACAGGGTGGAAAAGGCAAGAGGCTTTTATTTCAATCAGTTGAGTCAAGGGGGTGTTTGCATTTTGTTGTACAGATTTATTTGAAAATTTGAAGTTTTCTTGAATCTAAAGACTAGCATCTTTCCTCTAAAGTATAACTAGTTGAAAATTCCTTTTAAAAACTTTCCTAATACCTCTGCTTCACCTCACCCTCTGCTGTACATGTAGAGATGCCACAATGAGAATAAACTGATAGCTAAAGATCATCTTTGATTCATGGTAGTGTCTGATTTGATGTCTTCTCAAACTATAATCTGTAGTGACTATATAGTCCTTAATCTATTTGTATAAAAGATTCCAAGGAGTTTGATCAAATGGTATTTTTTCCTAGCAAGATTTTTTTTCAATTGATTTACATAATGTAAAAATAAAAAGGCAAACTTTCTATTGACTAGAATGATGGAGAAAGTTTTGTTAGTCTTTTTTTTTTATAGTGGTATACAAATTAGCATGTGTGTACTAGATCGGTACCTGAAGGAAACTAGAAATTATCTAAAGGAAATCCAGTTGTATAATAGATAAGAATGTGGGCTCTTCAACACAGCAGTGATAATATATTTTGTTAGAATGCTAGAACTTCCTTGACTATCATAACACTTGTACATTGTGAAATAAATTGCTAAAAAAACACCCAGGCTAAATATGCCAGTTCTTAAATCGAATTACACAATTTGCAAAAGAAGCAAAACAAACAACCTCACCTATTATTACTGATAGATATTGCTCCAGCAAAGTATACAGGCTGCAAAAGAAGCAAACAACCTTACCTAAATTTTCTTATAAATCTCAGTCCAAAAAAGAATATTGTAAGATATACAACAGTTTCAACAGGTACATTTATAGTGAGTATTTAGCTCTTATATCCTACATTATTCTATTTCCTTCTTTCAGGTTTTAGAAACAGGGTGAAGCATGATTCTGATATCTTCCTGGAAGCAGAGGGTAGAAATAAATTACCTTTGGATGCCCTCCCAACTCTATGGTTCTATGATTCATTGCAGTTTAATGTAGAGCCCCAAAAGACTTACTTGTTGACTAAGACATTGAACTTGACACCCCAAAATACACAAAGGAAAACAAAGAAAAATTTGTTATGACACCAAAGAAAAATTTGCCAAAATATCTCAGTCCTCTGGAAAATTCTGGAACCCCAGAATGAAACTAATAGATTTTTTTTTTCCTTGACTAGAAATAGCAAATTATGCTTTCTGATAAGTGTGAGCAATAGAAGCCTTTAAAAAACAGAGGCAACGGAATATGTATTTAACTATTAAGGATGTTCTCAAATACATCCAATCCTTAGTACCAATCTAATTTGTAGTTTGATTTAAGTATTTATCCTATTTTGGGTCTTAAAGAAGAAATCCAATTCATTTAAAATAGACTGGTCAACACTTGATTTCAAAATATCTGGTGCAAAAGCATAGCCCAACATATGTTTTGTTTCAGGTTCTTCTTTCCCTTTAATTTCGGCTGAATTTTCTCACATTGTGTAGAATTGGAAATTTCACAGATCTTTAATTGAAACAAATGTGACCAAAATTGAACTCTGCAGTTATTTAGTTGTATAATCACCATTTTCTAATTCTTCCGTTTAATTCTTACTCCATTGACTGACCACAGCTGTTGGTATTGGCTCTCTAATAACTCCTTCTGAACTTTTAATACACTGGAATTCAAAGGAGTATTTCACTGAGTACTGACAGCCCAGAGTTTTCATGTAGACTCCATCCTAATCTCAAGAAGTTTTCTGGGAATTTTACGCAGACTGGACTATGCTAAATGCCATGTGGCCTCTCTATGCTTAAGGTATTTTCACTTCTGGCTGAAAATAGCCATGTGTCAGGTGAGTATGTGTGTGAGAGTATGTAATATGTAAAAATCATCTCTGACTACAAACTCAAGAATGCAAGAAATGTAAATTTCGTCTTTATTTTTCTTTAACTTTATTTCTATCTTAAGTTCTCTTTCCCTAGACAGAGTAAACTTAATCTTGATTAATTCAAGGTCCAATCCTTCTACCAAACCCCTAACTTATTTGGACGTTGGTCTCTTCATTTGATACATGAGAGAGTTTGACTCACTCTTAAAGGGCTCTTTAATACAAGCATTTTAACACTGTAATAGATAGCACCCCAACATTCTCTGGTGTGGAGAACAGGGCATTTTCCAATGGGCACTACCACCATAACTACATAGAGACAAAAGTCATTTCACTTTTAACCTTATTGAAATTTAAAGCTCCCCACCTTGAATGTACTATAGATTCTAAATGGAAAGACTTAGTGGAAAGTATAATATGAAAGTAAATGTATTATTTCATTTAATTAGACTGAGCAGCTTTTGTCCAGCTATATTGAGGTGCAATTGACAAATAAAAACTATATATATTTAAAATGTACACATGATATTTTGACATACGTATACATTATGAAATGATTATCAGAGTCAAGCTACCGGCTCCTGGATTATGCTGATAAATCTTAGATGTTTGGATTTTATAAATCATCCAGATTGAAGAAGAAATAGATGTTCAGATAGAGTGGCCAACTTTTTTAATTTGTCAGATTTTTTTTTAACTACCTATCACCATCATCTTGTAAAGAAAATGGAAAGGACATAATCTCAAGAAATGATAGTCCCTTAAATCTAACAAAGTTCACTTTATGAAATTCTTTTGTAGGGGAATAACAAAAAAGCTTATTACTGTCTGCCCTTGGCCTAAAAACAGCATTCAGGGGCTGCCTAAGCTCCAACAGTCTGCTCCTCATGCTGGGCTGGTTCTTCACTTGATACACCAGGTCTTCAAGCTCACTGGGCTGTTCCCTTCTTCCCATACATAAGTTTTTCCCTGGTCACCCCATTCACAGGAAGAGTAACCCAGTTTCTCCATAAACGCATCAACTACAACTTTCAGGGTTTTTGTTTGTTTGTTTGTTTGTTTTTGTCCTTTTTGTGACCGGTAAGGGGATCGCAACCCTTGGCTTGGTGTCGCCTGCACCACGCTCAGCCAGTGAGCGCACCCGCCCTGAGTGTGCCACGCGGTCGGCCCCAACTTTCAGGTTTTTAAACTACCATTGCCTGACTCATCTCTATGCCTTTTGAGAGCAAGGGTTGCCATTCATTTTAGTCTGGAAGAGTGTCCAGCTCAAAGGTGATGTTCTGTTTGTTTCAACAGATAAATGGACAAATAATCAATGAATGAATAAAATCCTGGAATTTGGATGGTGACCTGCTACTTGGAACCCTCTACAACGTTGACTCCATTTGTGCTCAGGCATTCTGGAGAACACTCAGTTTGAACCTTTGACTCTGCTTGCATGCAACCTTCCTGTGCCATCACCTCTTCAGTAGCTTTAGGCTACCTTTTTATATCATCAGTCCTTAGATGTGCTCTCCTGTGCTGACAATTACTCTTTTCCCAATCGTAAAGATTTCATTATAACCACTAGAGAACTCACTGTTTCAAAAAAGTCTCTTTCAGTGTTTTCTTTAAATGAATAATCAGCAAGACTTGTTGTTTTCTTTAAAACCTGGAATTCCACATATTGAAATCATGTAAAGATATAGTGGAAAGATATATTCTAAATTAAATTATGTTTAATTTCAAGGATGAGTTAGTAAAAGGTTTCGTACCTTAACCAAATTGTGGCATCAGGAAGGCAGTGGCAACCCAAACATAAAATGGTCAGTAAAAATGTCAAAATTTAATATCAGACTACCCTTTGGAGTTGAAGAAGTGAGATAAAATCTCAACATTAAGCTCTGCATGTCAATCAACTCTTCAGCAGAGTGAAGGTAGGAGAGCGGAAGATGGGTGGGTGCTGCACGCCAGGGAAGCCCAGAGGATGACATGAGGCATTGTAAGAAGAACTGAGGCCGTGAAAAACCAAAGTATCTCCCCACACAGCTTCCAGTGTGTTTGAAATACCCCATTCACAGATTCAGCCTTTGATATTAGTATGGTCATCATCAGGTGTTCTCTTAAAATTCAATAATCCTGGTCAGGGGTAACACATTACTATGAAAGCGCTCATTTAATTAAGTTTACTCCATTTGTCAAATCTGTAACAAAGGTTTTAAATAGTAGCAGGAAAGCCTTGGAAATAAGCATAAAGAAAATTGAACAGAAATACCAGACTGAGGAAATTTAAATAAAAAATTACACTTTCACCACTTGAAATTTGGGTCTGATTAATCAAGATATGGGGGAGGGGTGTGGCTGTGGCTGTGGGTGGGGGCAAGTGTGTGTCTAAGTAGCAGTTACGTTTTCGAATGGAGGTAGCACAAATAAAAGATTGTCAAATAAAACTACTTTCCATGGTAATGAGTAAAATTTTCATAGCCAGTCTTAAATACATTAGGGAGAAGACTGATAATTTCCAATCGACAGAGATTCTATTTTAGGTTATAACTAACTCCAACTCATATTAAATTTTAAGGTATGAGTACCTAAAAACTGTAATGTTGGGGATCATTCCAGCTTGGAGTTAGAATAACAAAATGTGGAAGTTGTGATGACTCCATTGATTCAATGGGAAATGTGTAGAATGAGAACTATTACAAAGTTTATGCCAATTTTGTCTTCCATAATAAGCCTTATCTCATTAATCCTTTCAAATTACTTCAAAACATAAGCACATGGCCATAAAAATTTAAATAGCTCTCTTTACTCAGTCTTTTTATTTTATGCTCCGGTAGTTCAAACATTAGGACAAAAGGAAACCAAAACAGAGTCAGCTTGTTTATAAGGTGCTAAATCCACATGTTCTTCATTAACAGTTTGATGTCTACAGCGCACTGTTATTAAATGGAATTCATGATGGACCTATAAGCCATAAAGCCATGTATTCAAAAATCTGCCACTTACACAGTAAAGTAATAGTAAACAAAAAGCACAATGGTATAAGTCTTTCGTTATTTCATTATTTGTAGCTCATTAAAAATCTAAGAGCTCCTTGCATCGAATACTCTACCCACTGAAATCAGGTCCTGGACTTCTCAGAAAACCACACTGGTTGAATTGAAACTCTAATAAAATATGAATTTAAAGTTGGAAAAGTGCTATCAGGACAATTGCTGATTACTGATTTATTTTAAAGATTGACTGATTATAGTTTCTAAAGGGCAGATATTAGCAACACAAAATTGCAGGCATTTTGAAGTGTTGTCTTAAAAAGCATCTTAAAACCTAATATTTTATTAGAAGGAAAATACTTACGCTTTTGGATGATTTAATTAACCAATAATTGTTATTGACATGAGTTTGTAATGAGTATTTTTAAATAGAGCTACTTTCTGTGCTGGCTAGCAAAAATAAGTTGTAGTAGGCACTTTAAATATTTTAGGAAATAGTTAATTTCCTATAGACAAGGGTGCTGTTTTAGGTTGTAATTTTGCTGAACTCTAATTTATACCCTAAAGTTTAATACTGACTTTTGTTTCAACAATGTGGCAGACATGGTTAGCTCCCATTACAAAATACCTAGAAACATAACACACATAATTTCACATGCAAACCCCAACTCAATTAGAGAGCAAGCCCAAATGGATAATAATGCAGCAAAAACAGGAACTGTGCAAACCTCTGGGATAGCTCTGGGTGTGCACTGACTCAATAATATGATATGTGGGTTCTATTACTTACACAGGACAAGAAACAAGAACTTGGAAAATGAGGAATTAAAACACGTATCCTTAATGTAAATCAGGACTGACTCTGGAAGCAATATAGCTTCAAGAAAATGTGAAAAAGGAGAAAAAATATATACCGGCACAGAGATACAACAGGATGACTTGTCTGTCTTGGTGTAAGTTTGGGCTGGAGGTAAAAGGGCTTCTATTAAAATTTATAACCACAGACCTGTCCCAATGTGGACTGAGGTTTAAATTTACACTACTCGTGTGTGACTAAGGAGTCCTCAAGCCCTAGTCACTAATGTGCAAATGGCTTCAAACCCTTGCTAACCCTGGTGTGCCCGGAAAAAGCAAAACCAAAATTTCTGTAGTGAAAACTGTTCTCAACCATAAAGAATTTCCATGGGAAAGGTTCACTGAAAAGAGGCTTACAATCAAGATTTTAAAATAGATCAAGGGAAAAAGATTCATGATGAGGAAGAGTCACCAGGTATACTAAATAGCAATATTAAATTTCCAATAATGCCAAATGCTAGAACTACTGAATAGCTACTCAAAAATAAATACATTAAAAATTAATAATGTCACATATAAAAATAAAAATTAAAACATAAAAGAAGACAAAACTCAATGAAAGCATCAGAAGGATTTTTAAGTAACCAAATAGGATTTCTAAGTTTTTAAAAAGTAATTATTATAATTATTATAATGCAAAATTAAATTTACAGTGTAAAGAGAAAAACTGAAAATGTGGAGAAAAGCACAATTTGAAAACATAATGGGCAGAGTTTTTTATAAATTAACAAAAGATAAATACTAAGCAAAAAAGTGAGATGACAAAATATGAGATGGCATTAATGTAGACAATATCAGAAATGAAAAAAATGGACCTAATGGTCCAGGACCCAAGACAAGTTTAAGAAATGAAATGTTGCAAGGATTTTCCCAGATACAAAGACCTATCACAAAACTATAACAATTTTGTCACTGCAGTATTGGCTCAGAGATGAAAAAAAAAAAATGGACCAATGGAATTGAATAAAGAGCCCACAAATAGACCTACACGACATAAGAAAATGACATATGACAGAGACACCATTAAAAACCAGTGGGGAAAAGATGAATTATCAAATGATGCTAAAATAATTGGTCTTACACTGGAAAAAAGAAATGAATTTATGTCCTTCCGAGCCCATACAGATAAGCAAGAAAACAAAAACATAAAATTTACAGGTAGATTGAAAATCTGTTTGTAAAAAAAAAAAGAAAGTTAAACATTTGGAAGAAAATATTTAATGATGTTTTAGTAGAGGATATCTTAAATCACAAAAAATAAGAACCACAAATAAAAATACTGGTTAATTTGACTAAATTAAAATGTAAGACTTGTGAACAATAATTATATATGAATGCCATAATGAAATTATATATGTGCCATTATCAAAAGGAAATAATTTGATTGATCACCGTAGATCCCAAACAAGTCACCTAAATTCTTTGGCCCAGCTTGCCTCCTCTGTATAATAAGGGAATGACCTGATAATCACTAAGGTCCCTTACAGCTTACAATTTTGTAAAAAACTTACAGCATTTTACAAGATTTGCAGTAACAAAAGCATAAACAGTAATTTGAATTTTAAAATATAATTTGAAACTCGAGATATGAACTTATATTTGGATGTTGTTCCATGACTTATTGCACTGTTCAATTGTTCACCTCTATGTTTGTAGCCATTATTATGTCAAGTGTCCAATCACTCCTTTCCAGCTATATCCACCTTGTTTCCTGACCTGTTTTATAGCAGAAAAACACCAGTCCTCCTGTAGCACTGTAGTGGATTGAATTATGTCCCCCCAAAACCCATTGAAGCTTGAATGTGTTCCCCAAGTTTTATGTCTTAGAAACTTAGCCCTCACTGTGACTGTTAAGAGGATGGGAAATCCTATTATGGTAATTGAAAGGTGGAGCTTTGAAGAGGTGATTGGATTGTAGAACCATGCAGTAGTGAATGGATTTAAAATGGTGGTCAAGGGCATGGTTCTGAGGTCTTTAAAAGAAAAGGAGAGTCTGTCTCTCGCTCGCTCTCTGCTCTCAATGCTTCCACCGTCTTGCAATGTGAGACCCCTGGGTCACTGTTGCCACCACCAGATGGACTTCGGACTTCCCAGCCTCAGAAACTAATTTGATGTTCAAGCTGCCAAGGTGAGCCAAGACCCACATGGCACTGGGGCTCAGTCTTAGGCCCCAGAAGGGAAGCTCCCACAGCCACTGCAGCCACTGAGGTGAGCCAAGACCCATGTGGCACTGGGGCTAAGTCTTAGGCCCTGGGAGGGAAGTGGCCATAGGCCTGGGAGGGAAGTGGCCATAGGCCCAGCAGGCATGGAGGTAAGCCAAGACCCACGTGATACTGGGGGCTAAGTCTATGGCCACAGATTTTGGAAAAGGAGCCAAAGTGGTATAATATAGCCACTGCCACACCTACTGTCACCGCAAGGACAGTTCACCACCACAGTAGCAGCTAGGGCCACTCTATAGACAACCTGCTGCTCACTCGACCACATTGATATAAGAAGAGTTACCAGCAGAGTATGCAAAAAGAGGAAGAAATATTTATCCTCCTAGCCAACCCCAGAGGAATAGAAAAAGCAAGTCCTCTATCAGATGACCAAACATCAGTGAAAAAAATACTATAACTGCAAACAAACAAGAAGATATGACACCACCAAAGGAATACAGTAATACTCAAATTTCAGAGCCCATAGAACAGGGAAACCTTGAAATATCTGAAAAGGAATTCTGAGCAATGATCTTAAGAAACGTTGAAGAGATAAAAGACGACTCAATTAGAAAACACAATGAAAAAAGAAAAAATATACAGAATATGAAGGAGGAAATTTACAAGGAGATTAATTCCTTAAAAAAGAGTGTAGCAGAACTGGTAGAAATGAAAGATTCACTCAGTGAATTAAAAACCCCAACAAAGGCAACAAAAACCTACGTTGGGGAAAAGACTGCCTCTTCAATAAGTGGTGCTGGGAAAATTGGATATCCATATAGGTGCACCTCTCACCATATACTAAAATCAGCTCAAAATGGATTAAAGACTTAAGTATAAGACCTGAAACTGTAAAAATGCTTAGGGAGAATCTAGGTGAAACACTTCAGGAACTAGGTCTGGGCACAGACTTTATGAACATGAGCCTGAAAGCACAGGAAACTAAAGAAAAAATAAACAAATGGGACTATATCAAACTAAAAGTCTTCTGCACAGCAAAGGAAACAATCAACAGAGTGAAATGACAACCTACAGAATGGGAGAAAAATTTTGCTAACTACGCATCTGACAAGGGATTAATACCCATAATATACAAGGAACTCAAGCAATTACATAGCAAAAAAGAAAAAAAAAATAACCCATTTAAAAATGGGCAAAGGATCTGAGTAGACATTTTTCAAATGAAGACATACAAATGGCCAACAGGTACGTGAAAAAGTGCTCAACATCACTAGTCATCAGGGAAATGCAAACTAAAACCACATTAAGATATCACCTCACCCCAGTTAGACTGTCTGTAATCAAAAAGATGGAGAATAACAAATGCTGGTGAGGGTGTGGAGAGAAAGGAACTCTCCTCTACTGTTCGTGGGACTGTACATTAGTACAACCACTATGGAAAACAGTATGGAGGTTTCTCAAACAACTACAGATTGATCTTCCATACGATCCTCCAATCCCACTTCTGGGTATATACCCAAAGGAACAGAAATCATCATGTTGAAGGGATACCTGCACTCCCATAGCAGGTCTGTTTATAATAGCTGAGATATGGAACCAACCTAAATGTCAATTGATGGACGATTGGATAAAGAAGATGTGATATATATACACCATGGAATACTACTCTGCCATAAAAAAGAATGAAATTCTCCCATTTGCAACTACATGGATGTGCTTGGAGAAACTTATGTTGAGTGAAATAAGCAAAGCACAGAGGGATAAATACCACATGTTCTCACTCATAAGTGGGAACTAAGAGAGAAAGAAGGCAGAAAAGAAAGACTACAGTGCTGTGTTGGACTTGCAGAGGGAGAGAACATACCTAGGGATACAAAGTGGAGTGGGGAAAGGGGGTGAGGAGGGAGGTCGGGGATAATTGGGCGTGGGCACGGGGTATAATCACAATTTGTAGTAATGGTCATGCTGCCACTATGGATCTGGCCATCACATTGTGGGCATGAGTGGCGACAGTCAGCTTTGTATCTTATGAAGATTCATAACCAATAAAAACTGTACTAAGAAAAACAAGGTTTTTAAAGAAAAAAACAGAATTTGTTGTTCAAAGTAATTTTCCCTCTGAACTTTGTGCCTGTTTGTGTTTTTTATTCATTCTGTTTGACTTTGAATGGATCATCAATATAAGTATTCATACTTGAGGATTTATTAACTTTTACGATATCTTTATTTCCTATGTTGCTAATTTCTCAACAGAAATCTTTTGCTTTACATATGCCCTGATGAGCATATTTTCTTTTCCTGAGAAAAATATTAATAATACTTACACAGTGGACTTGTGTTTGTTCTATTTACTTGATATCTTCAGCTCTCCAATTCTTTTGTTTGCTTGTTGATATTGGCACCTTTTTATTCGAGGTTACACGTTGGCTATGAAAAGCCGCTTCTATTTACAGCAGCTACTCCGGAATTGTTTTAAAGGTGGAGGGAGGAGAGAGGAATAGGAGGGTCAGACAATCTACCAGACGCTGTGAGACAATAGATGATTTTTGGAGGGTGTAAGCATACAGTCCCTCCTGGATGCCACAGGACACCGGGGACACTGCCCACCTCTCAAGCTTGTGTACCTCACTCTCTGGAGGAAGATTATTTCTATCCACACTATCCTGTTTACCACACTCTGTGCCAGTTATGACATGCTTTCCTTACTTCAGTGATGGAGAAAACTGAAGCATCATGGGGTCAAGCAATTAGTTCCAACATACCACTGCTACTCGGCAAAGGAGCCAAGAACAAATCTTAAGTCTGCAGACTCCTAGATATACAGCTATTTCCTGGATCACGCCAATCAGAGCTCTTACACTGGTACAATTGGATAAACTGCCATTTAATTAGGACCCATTAGAGAAAAGAGTTTTAAAAAGTAAAAGCATATCATTGGTGGACAAAAGAAATGGACTATTCCTTTGAACATTTTTTTTAATTTAATATCAAAGACAAATATAGAAAAAAGATGTGTTCTTTTCCTCATACAATGAGATTGGGCAAAAAGTATCACAATAGAAGACACCATTTTTCAGGGTGGATACTAATTATAAAGTCCAGCCTCCTCAATCACCACCAAGGTTAGCCCAGGTGTTCTCTTATGCTGCCGCTAGGGCACTGTCACCTTCACCCACTGCTTACTTTGAGCAAATACGGCCTCAGCTCTGACCGAGGACATGGCTAAACTGTGAAATTGGATTGAATCCTCATGAAGTTGAAGCACTGGTGTGGAAGGTGACCCAACACAAGCAATTGCTCAGTAGTGCCAGAGTCTTAAAAGAGTATTTGACATGCCTGCTCTTGCACACCAGAGAGAGAATGTAGTTTGATCAACTATTTACATGAGAAATTTTAAGAATATATACTGATGGAATTCCAGGCCAAGGGTAAATAAACTAATTCTAAAATGCTGAGCTGTTTTACAGTGATAAGAACATGAAGTGATTTTAAGTGTTCTTAATGATTTTCAAACATCATATCAAGCTGCAGTATCAGAGAGTCTGGGCTGAATAACAAACTACCCCAAAACTAATGGGCATAAACAAAAATAAGTTATTTAAAACAAAAAACAACTTAGCTCTTTTGTACTACTCAGCTATAAAAACGAATGAAATACTGCCATTTGCAACAACATGGATGGACCTTGAGAGAATTATATTAAGTGAAACAAGTCAGGCACAGAAAGAGAAATACCACATGTTCTCACTTATTGGAGGGAGCTAAAAATTAATATATAAATTCACACACACACACACACACAAACCGGGGGGGGGGGGAAGAAGATATAACAACCACAATTATTTGAAGTTGATACAACAAGCAAACAGAAAGGACATTGTTGGGGGGGAGGGAGAAGGGAGGGAGGTTTTGGTGATGGGGAGCAATAATCAGCTACAATGTATATCGACAAAATAAAATTAAAAAATAAAAAATAAAAATAAATAAATAAATAAATATAAATAAATAAATAAATAAATAAATAAAACAAAAAACAATATTATAACTTGCACTTTTAGAAGTAGACAGTAGAATTGTGGTTTCTAGAGGCTGGGAAGGGGAAAGGGGAGGAGAGATA
The DNA here is from genome assembly GCF_027409185.1 of Cynocephalus volans. Classification (NCBI taxonomy): domain Eukaryota; kingdom Metazoa; phylum Chordata; class Mammalia; order Dermoptera; family Cynocephalidae; genus Cynocephalus; species Cynocephalus volans. The sequence continues at coordinate 30,876,089 of NC_084474.1, read as the reverse complement.
GTGAGAGGTTGATTAATGGACAGAAAATTACAGTTAGATAAGAAAACTCAGTTCTGATGGTATACACTCGTACTAGGCACCTATAATTAACAATAATTTACTGTATGTTATCGAATGGCTAGAAGAGAGGAGATCAAATGTTCTCAACAAAAAGAAATGCGATGCTACTCACCTGGATTTGTTCATCACGCATTGTATACATGTATCGAAATATAACTCTGTATCCCATAAATATATATAATCAATGTGTTTTAATAAAATAAATAAATAAAACAAATAAAAATTTTAAAAAATAAAAATAAAGCCCTCAGAACCACACACCCCGACCACCATTCTTAATCCATTCACTACTGCACAGTCCTGCAATCTAACCGCCTCTTCAAGGCTCCACCTTTCAATTACCATAATAGCATTTCCCACCCTCTTAACAGTGTCAGTGGGGATTAAGCTTTGGGGGGACATTCAGCCCACGGCAGCCTCTCTGAGAAAGGACCTTAGAACTAAAGCATAAACGATGAGCAGGCACAGCCATGGAAAGATCTGGTAGCAGAGTCCTGCAGGCAAATGGGGACAGTCAATCAATGACAGGGAAAACTACGTTATTTTTTGTTTGTTTGTTTTTTATTGAAACATAGTTGATTGTACATATCTGTGGGGTACAGAGTTTAATATCATTATCTGTGTACAATATGTGATGCTGAAATCAGGATAATTAGTATGTTCAACATTACACAATATAATCGGTTTTCGAGGCCCTTTACCAGTTCCTCCCTTACCCCTTCCCCGCCTCCCCCTTTTCCACCTCTGGTAATCTCAGTTCTGTTCTCTCCTTTTGAAAGTTCTACGTTTTATGAAGAATATAAAGGCCAGTGTGGCTGGAGCATATTGAACAACAGGGCAATCGTATGATATGATGTTAGAGAAGCAGGAAGAAACCAGATCATGTGAAGCTTTATACACGATAATAATAGGAATTTGTTCCAGTACAGGGAATCTATGATATCATATAAGGTTTTTAAATATCACAATTTTTAAACTAAGGATATTATTAATTCCAAAATATGAGTGATACATGCCAAAGGGCTATAAGAGGAAGGACAGCCCCTTCCAGCTTCAATAATGCAAATTTTAAAAGTAGCATTTGCACAAGACTTGAAGGATGTCAAGCTTATTTATTAAATGAACAGGTGAGGTGCTGATGGAATAGTATTCCAGATGAGAGGCAGCCATGCACGGAGGCACGGAAGCCGCATAGTCAAGAACCTAGGCAAAAAACAAGCCATCCAGACTGTCAAGAAGATGGAAAAATAGGGAGATAGGCAGAATGAAACATAAAGCTAGAGAAGTAGATTTGGACTAAGTCAAAAAGGATGTTAAATACCAGGCTGAGGGGTTTGGGTTTTATCTATAAAAAAAACTGGGAAGCTTATTTGGATTTGGGGCAAGAAATAATATAAGCAGATGTGTGCATTAGGTAAAGTGCGGCAGCACTATTTAATGTATGTTAGGATGGGTGGAATGACCAGAACAATCTCACTTGCTAGTGTTGCAAATCCAACTCTAACTTAAAGATTATTAAGCCAGTCAGTGGGAAGTCCAGGAGTGGAAAAAACTTCAAGAATGGCTGAATCCAGGTGTTCAAGGGATGCTGCAGTAGCACTGCCCCACCCAGAGCCCCAGCTTTCCTGTGAGTTGAGCCTTCCTCCAGTGGAAAAATGGCCACCAGCAATTCTCATAGCAGGTTTATGTTATTCTCACAGCTCATGATCTCAGAGGGAGAGAGAAATCCTTTGTCTCTCAGTATTTACATATTAATTTTTAAGCTTAGAGAAGATAATAATAGATACAATGATCACTAGAATTTATTGCATGCCTACCATATGTCAGAATGTGCTCTGAACACTGAACATGCATCATTTCATTTAATTACCTCAAGAATGCTATGAGGTAATAATACTATCAGCTCCTCAGACTATGAAAACAGAAACGTGAAATAATTTGTCCACAATCTCTTATTTACAAAGTAGTGGGCATTCAAGCCCAGGAAGATAGACTCTAGAGCCAGCACTCTTATTTTAACTTTTTATTATAAAGAATTTTAAACATATTTAAATTAGTCAAAATAGTACAATGAACACCACAGTGCAATGAATACTCATCACTTAACTCCATGTAAGCCAGTCCACAGACTAATCTTTCTCCATGTTATATTAAAGCAGTCCCAGACATCTATCTCATCATTTACATTTGATCTGTAAATACTCCGGGTATCTCTTTTTAATAAGACTGCAATATACACTTACCCCAAAAAATAAACAATAATTTCTTAATGTCATCAAATAACCGGTTCATGTTTGCATTTCCAATGGACTTGTGAATATCATATATTATTTTTATTTTTACCTTATGGGGATGCAGCAGCAAAATCCAGACTGTGGGAAAAACTACAGAATAACCAGCTTTCTTCAAGAAAAACACAAATTTAAAAATTAGAAAAAAAAAAAGAAATGCAGGTGGAAATATGAATTATAAGAGACTTAAAAGACAAGTCACACAATCGGTGTATGGACCTTATTTGGATCCTGAATACTAATAATGGTTTAAAATTCTTTTTTGTGGACTAGGGATGGACAGTCAAATCATTGTGCCTTAAAGCCACTTGGAGAAGTTCCTCTCTGTGAAGTTATGCCCCTAACTGAATACACAGGATTTTAGGGATTGCTTTTTTGTTTTGTTTTGTTTTATAATTACGTGAAATATTTATATATTTCAAAACTCAAGTTTACAAGGCAAATTCAAAACATCTAACTCCTGTATCTATTCTTTTTTCTATATTTCCTCCCTCTTTTTTTTTTTTTTTTTTTTTTTTGGCAGCTGGCTTGTACCAGATCTAAACCCTTGACCTTGGTGTTTCCAGCACCATGCTCTACTGAGTGAGCTAACCAACAAGCCCAATCCCTCCCTTTGTAAGTAGAAATTTTTTTTCATTTGATGGTTTACTCTTTTATTGTATACAGGTGTGTCTGACCTTTCTTTAATAAATGATAAAATACTCCATACACTTTCCTCCACATTGCTTTCTTCCACTTAATGATATATGCTAAACATATTCCTCCTTTCTGTGAACTACTGCATAGAACCACATTGTGTAGATGTACCATATTTTATTCAGCTAGTTCCTTACTGAGAGACTTTGGGGTTTTTTCTAGTCTTATGCTACTCCAATAGTCCTCCAATGAAAGCTTTGTCCACACATCTTTTTGTAATGGGATAAATTCCTAGAAATGGAGTAGCTTGGTCAAATGATAAATATGTTATTTTGTAAAACCATTTTGAAATCAAACTGACAATGTGTGAAAGTTCCCCTCAACATCTCTAATAGAGTATGTCGTCGTGCTTGAATCATTTTTACCCATCAATAGTTGAGAAATGGAATTCACTGTACTTTTAATTTGCATTTGTCTCACAACTAATAGAGCTGTGCTTCTTTTTATGTGGTCATAAGCCATATGCCTTTCTTTTTCTCTAAACTATGCTTATTCTCTAACACGTCTTTCTATGTGGTTGTTACTCTTCTGTATTTTGGGAAACTGTATATTAGCAAGAGTAACCCTGTGTCTGTAATGTAAAATGGAATTATGTTTTCCCAATTTTCCATTTGTGGTTTTTTTTTTTTTACTTTGCTTATCATGTTCTGTGCCATGCAAAGGTATATTTTTTCTAAATATAATTTTACAAGTTTTACTCTTTTCCTTACTGATTGTAGATACATTTTATGGTACCACATGTTATAGGCAGAATTATGTCCACCAAAACTCATATGTTGGTGTCCTAACTCCCAGTACCTCAGAATGTTCCTGCATTTGGAGACAGAGCCCGTAAAGAGGTGATTAAGTTAAAATGAGGTCACGTGGGTAGGCCCTACTCCAATATGACTGGTGTCCTTATAGGAAGAAAAGGTTAGAACACAGATATACGCAGAGGGAAGACCATGTGAAGACAACCATCACAAACCAAGGAGAGAAATTAATCCACTGGTGCCTTGATCTTGGACTTCTAGCCTCCCGAACTGTGAGAAAATAACTATCTGCTGGTTTAGCCTCTCAGCCTGTGGTCCTTTGTTATGGCAGCACTAGCAAACACTAGCAAATACCACAAATACTATTTTGAAGGATGAGTTTTTTCTTGTTTATATAAGAATAAATCACTATACTTAGCAATTTATCTCTTACACTTTTACCTGTTTGTGATTTTCTTAACAAAACAAGCCTCCAAGATCACATTTTACATAAAACATGAGCATCCTTTTCACTTACCATGAAGGAGTTGCTCTGGTTCGCCCGTGATGGTCATGGAAATACTTTTGCATTTCACTGCTGTTTGGGGGCAACATCTCTTCAAAGATGGTGATAATCTTTTCATTTTTCTTCCTGGGTTACTATTCCTTAGGGAAAATTGAAAGACAATATAACTGAAGCAGAAAGAAATATTGAACTGATCTTTGGGCAATCTTGCCTCTGAAAAGCCAGAAGGCAGCTAGATTATCAGTAATCACAGGATTTCTTAAAAACATTTTTGCCATTGGGTATTGTCAAATATAGAGTTTTTTAATTACTATACAGTTTTTAATTTGAACCGAATTTTTTAAGTTACTTTTTAAAAATTAAAACCATGCAAAAGGTAACATACTTCCAAGCCACAAAATTCAAACATTACCTTATGATTATGCAGAGAAAAGTAGATATCTGTCCATCCATGTTTCACCCAGTTTCCAACTATTTTCTTCTTGATGAGTGCTGAAAAGGAAAATTGAGTGCAGACTACTTGGAGCAATATTCTATATTTTTATCTGGCCTCTCAGTTAATGTGTTTGTTTACTGGATTTTTCAATAATAACCTAAGGTTCAAAAAAAATTCTCTAAAGGAACAAAAACAATAAATTATTGATAAATTATGTTGGAAAAGAGAATCAAAAAATTATTTAAAATATTTCTGGAATTTATTTTTACAACAAGAGAAATGATTGTCCAAGGAAATGAATGCTTCTGAGACCTGTGTATTCACCATTGAGCCATGTGTCTTAAGCTTTTATAGATTCCATCCATTATCAGTTGTTGTATAATAAACCATCCCAAGACTGTGTGGCTTAAGAAACAATAATTTTATCACAATGGTGTGGGTCAGAGCTGGGCTGGGCTCAGCTGAGCAATTTCTATGCTTGTTTCACCTGGGATCAGTCATGTGGCTTCCATGATTTGTGACTTAACTAGGACTGGCTGGTATAGAATGGCCTTGGCTTTGTTCACCTGCCTAGCAGTTGTTTCTGGCTGTCGGCTGGATCACACAACTCCATCAGGCCAAAACAAGCTTCTTCCCAAGGCAGGAACATTCCAAGAGGGAAAGGCCTTTGGTACAAGCTTTTCTCTAGTCTCTTTTTGCATCACATTTATTAAGTCCCAATGGCCAAATCACATCACACGGCCAAGTCCAGAGTCCATGGAACCGCATCCAGGTATGGATGCAGAGAACTGTGGTTTGTAGGAGACCATTACTGTAACAATCTACCACGTCGGTACTAAGCTCAAAGTAAGCAGAGTGTCATCAGGATAAACTCCTATAATTTCTGGGTAAGGTAAGTAAAGGTAGTAGAAAAAAGATTTTAAATAATTAGGCATTTATTTTCTTTATATTTCTTGTGTAACCTACATGATAAAGTTAAAAAAAAAAAAAAGGCCCTGAGAATGTGACAGCATTTTATGGCACGCATTCAAGGAGATATCTATTCAAAGAGAGAAAAATAATAATTATAGGCATAATAGAAAAAAGATATTTATGTATAAGAAAAGGCTCTTCTAGCCGGCATTAAACCTAGAAGACAATGTATTTTACAACCACACTGCCATCCCTGAATCTAAAACCTCTTCCAGGAAAACAGTAATTAGTATTCAAGAAGATTATTCTAGAACAGTTATATAATGGTGCTATTTCCAGCTGTCAACTATGGTGCAAAGAATTGCAAATATTCCTAGAAAGAGCATTCAAAAAGTAGTTTGTCTGAATGCAATGTGGTATCCTGGATTGAATCTCAAAACAAACTCTTCACTCAAAAGCTCAAATGAATCTCCCCTTTTAATCAAATAAAATCCAAAATACTCAACCTTCTTGTCTGATTAGTGGAAAACTGGTAAAAGTAAGATAGAGTCAGTAGTTTAGTTAGCACTATTGTTTGAATGTTAATTTCTCAGTTTTGATAAATACACCGTGGTTATGTAAGATGTTAACATTAGGGGAAGCTGGGAGAAGAGTATATGGAAACTCTTTGTACTATCTTTGCACCCTTCTGTAAATCTAACAGTATTTCAAAATTTAAAAGTTTAAAAATACATATAGTTTGTAAACTAAGGTGTGTGTGTGTGTATATTTGTACATACATATGAACTAGCAGAGCTAGGGACAACTGCAGACTCTGGGATTATCCCCTAATTAACATATCAATTTTTAGAGTAGAAAGTCACCTGCTAAGAAAGAACAGTGCAGGATGCAAAACAGACGGCAGAAATGGAAAGGGAGGAGATGTGGGTTGGGGGGCTGGAGTCACTTATCAGAAAGACACAGAATTAAGATAATTAAAGGGGGGAAAGGGAGGATACATACCAAGGTAGAGATAATTTTCTGAACATTCCTATCAATAGCCTTTACCTGGGAATTGTTAGCTAACACTTGACCAATAATAAGCTTAAGTTACAGTTAATGAACAGGATATACCTGTATTTTATTGCATGATGCGGAATATTTTCCAAAGAGTCCTGATTATGTTACTCTTCACTGAAAGGTTCAAATGGATATCCACTTCTAATTAAATAAAATCCAAAATACTCGACTTCCTTGTCTGATTAAAGCCTAATATTCCAGTTGCTTCTGCTCGACAAATGTCCTCCAAGTCTTTGTATAAGATATGTTTCCACGGTAATTGCTTTACTCCCTTGCATCTATCAAGTCCCACTTCCTGTCTCCTTCCACTTAGTCCTATACAACCACAGCTAGCCCTCCAATGCCTGATTTTTAAAAAAATTTATTTGGTAAGTATGACATGTTGTTATAGAATATGTCTGATTTAATCCTACCCCAGCTAAATAAACCAGTTTCTCTCATTTTTCTCCACATTCTGATTTGAAGAAGGCTAAAGCTAAATACAAGCATTTTTTGGACCAAATAAGAGAGGAATAATATTATATGAGATATATGATACTAATCAACAAATGGTACTGATTAGCAAATGGTACTAATCAACACTGCCAGCCAGGAGCCTCGGTGACCAGAGCCCAAGTCCAGCAAGGAGGTAGAGCCAGCAATGTCTGTGCAGTTTGCTCTGGTGATTAATATGGGGCATTATCAGGGTCATCCACAAAGCACAGAATTCCTCTTGAGAACCCAAACCAAATATGTGTCTACAGTGCCTCTTTCACCTGCTAATGAAGAAAGATATTGTAACTTGTGTACATGAAATCCACGCTGACTCTCTAAAGGAGAAGGATCCAAGAAGTCAGTACATGCTCACGTTCATGATATGGAATAAAGAACTCTTAGGAATATATAACAATGTAAGAGAGAAGTTTAAAGATTTTAAGTGCTAATTAGTAAACCTGTGTTAACCCGCAAACTCAGTATGTGTTTGTGCAAGGTATGGTCTTGGATGTGAAAAATAGATATTGATCAATGTAATCCACAAACATAATTTCTAATACAAACACCAGAGACACTTAATCATTATTGTGCCATGGACACCTGTAGCAGTCTGGCAAAGCCTACTATGAATACCTTCACAGAATACTCTTTTAAATGCATAGACTGAAACACGTTTGGTTACGAAGAAAACGAGCTATTTTGCAATACAGTTATCAAATTATTAAAAAATAAATATGTGATATAGCAATGCATGTAGTACAATACAAAAGATTAAATAACAAGATCTGGTTGCAGAGTAAATAATCACCATAGTGAAGAGTAGAAATGATATTAGATATCTGCTACTGCTTGTCAGGAAGTGAATATTTTCATGTTTCTGCCTGGTTGGGCTTTCTAAGTAAATTTTACTGAAACCTAGATTAAAGGACAAATCTTGGAAGCTGAATGATGATTGAACAGATTGTTGGCAAACTCAGGAAAGTGATTTACCTCCCTGGGGGTGGGTATTTATATTTCAAAGGGAGGCAAAACCTGGAACCAAGAAACATTCCAAGGGTTGTAACCCAGAGAGGCTTCTGTTGTCTTCCTCTTAGAAATACAGATTAATATTCCAAAGGGTAAGAACCCAGAGAACTTTGCCTTCTCTTCCCAAGGAGGCTTTGTCTACATAAGGGAAATTGGGCTTCTATTTCTCTCTCAGGACAGGAGGGAACAATGGGTGTACAAGCTCCCAGACTCATAATTGAGAATTCCTCTCCTGTGGCACAAGAAATCCCTTCTATGCATGTAGAGAATCCATCTGGGGCTCATCACTTTACCTCAGAAGGGGGAAGAACTGGATCATGGGGAACTGATGTGATTATTGCTCTAAGTAACAAGTCTGTCTTATTGCAGAAATCCCATGTTTGCATCCAGGATAATATAAATAAACATAGGCATTAAAAACTTATTAAGATTGTATTGGGTTTATGAAAACTGGAGAAGTTGGAGAAAAGAAGAATTAATCTTCTCCAACTGGAGAAGTTGGAGAAAAGAAGAATTAGATCTGTCACCACCCATGATAACATCAGGAATTTGTTTATCAAATATTTGTTAAACATCTGATCTGTGTAAAAACAGTGGCACTAGGAATATATTCCTGAATAAAACAAATCTGGTCTCTGTCTTTTGTGCCTCTTAAAAGCTAAGCGAGCCCAGGAAGTGAGAAGAAAATGAGAAGGAAAAAGATAAACCGTTTTAAAAACGTAGTATATACCTAAAAGAGGAATGGTGCTGAGTTCTTTTAGAATGAAATAGAGGGGCTGGCTGGTTAGTTCACTCAGTAGAGCATGGTGCTGAGAACACCAAGGTCAAGGGTTCGGATCCCCATTCCGCCAGCTGCCAAAAAAAAAAATGATATAGAAAATAAAGGGGTCAGAGCAAAAGCCTGCCCAGATGGAATGTCAGGAAGACCACTTTTCTTCAATATAATGGAGGTGAACAAGTCAATCACGCAATGACCTTGAGGGATGGTGCAAAGATCCTGACACAGCAAAGATTTTGCAAATATTTGAATTAGTAAGTTTAAAATTGTTTGTTCAAAAAAAAAGAGAGAAGAAAACCTAATTATGCTTTGGTCATTATATGCTACCATTGCATATATGCTTAAATATGTTCATTTAACCTGTCTCCTTAATTAGATTCTGTTTATCAGCTTGTCTACTCTTCCTCTCAAAGCACATGTAATAAGCTGTGACAAGATGCTAGAACTTCACAAATATAAAGGCAAGGTTCAGCAATAGTAGTTTTAAAGCAATACATTAATAATAAAAACTAACAAAATCTGTGGTCTAATATGGTCTAATACACATGAGTCATATGGTATGCAAAAGAGCCATGCTGATGAAAATAAAATAACAGTGCCTGGTCTCATAAAAAGATAACAGCTTTCACCAGTTGCCAAACAGCATTTCAATTGTCATATCTAACAGCCAGGCCGACTGGCAAAGGTAGAACCAACCACCCTGCCATAACGTCCCAGCAGAGAGCTAAGAGACAACATCATTTTCTCTTAAGGAATGACAACATTCAGTGGATTTAACACAATGACCATTTATTAACTGCAGCCCATAAAGGCTAGGGTTGAATTGTGCAGTTGGCTGTAGGTGAAGTTCATTCACTGTGGTAACCACCACTTTGACCTACTCTTTCACTGCTCTTTAGCTCGTTAAGACTTTTGTGTATTGAAACAGGGAAAAATATGACATTCTTGATATTCATGACAATAGTGATAAGTATTGTCACTCTTTGTCCCAAATGCTTGTATGGGACCCATACTAAGTTCTCTGGTTACTTCCTTTTTATTTTCCTTCCAGTTTGCTTAATTTTAGTTCAGCAAAAAACACATGTGGTAAACTCCCTAAGAAGAAAAATGAACCTAAGAAACGGAGAACTGTTTTTGTTAAATCGACTGATGACTAATTTGGGGCTTTAAGCCATTTCAAATATTTTTAACCATTTAATCTGAGAAATGAACTACATTTTAGCCCAAGGTTTACCACCACTGCCTTGGCCTCTGCACAGACAGTAGCATAAATCAGAAGCTTCATCACAGGGTTTCTATCCCCAAGAAAAGAATAATAAGAGAGTTTCCTCTTCCAATAGGGAAGAAATTTATTTAAGTCCACAATATCAATATCCTTAAATATATATGCATATAGCTTTCCTGATTATTCAAGAACTTTGACAAAAAGTGAAAGCAGCAAAGATGAAGAGAGGAAAAATTTTCAAGATGGAAAAGAAATGGTTAATTATAGTCATGGTAGGAAAGACTCAGGAATCAGCATATTTACACAGTGAGTAGACTTTGGTCCCATTTCCACCATCTACTACCTGCATAACCTTGAACACAAGACAAAATGAGGTTAAATACCCTCATGTGTAAAATGGTAATAATAATACCTACCTCAGAGAGCCACTTTAAGGATGAAATGAGGTAGGTAATGCAAAACACTTAGCACAGCATCTCACACATTCAGTAAATGGTAGCTGCAGGCATTGTCATGATTGTTACTACCCATGTTGTTATAGAATAGTAAGCTGTTAGAAGCCTCTATTCTCTGAAATTTCCCTCCAGCGTTTTGCTTGACTTTATTCTATGCTAACCTATAACCATAGTATATCAGAGTTAAAGGAAGCTTGGAGTTCATCTTTGACACTTTCATTTTATGTGAAGAAAACAAGTTGCTGAAAATTAAGCAACTGATTCAGGAACATGAATCTTACCCTATATATTACAAATGCTAGACTTTTTCCTACTATATTATGTTGCTACCCAACCATGGCCTGAGCATAGAAGCCTGGCCACTTCCGTCTCTTATGACACTTGAACACAATAGACATATATTTTTAAAAAATCAAGTCTCTATCAAAATTCCAATAGCCTTTATTGCAGAAATGGAAAAGCCAATCCTCAAATTCATATGCAATTGCAAGGGACCCCAAATAGCAAAAACAATCTTGAAAAAGAACAAAGTTAGAGGCCTCACACCTCCCAACTTTAAAACTTACTGCACAACTGAAATAATCAACAATGTGTTACTGGCATAAGGATGGACATACAGACCAATGGAATAGAATTGAGAGTCCAGAAATAAGCCCATACGTCTATGGCCAATTGCTTTTTATCAAGGGTGCCAAAAACATCCAATGGGGGAAAAAATCATCTGTTCAACAAATGGTGCTGGGACAACTAGAGATCCATATGCAAAAGAATAAAGTTGAACCCCCTACCTCAAACTATACACAAAAAATTAACTCAAAATGGATCAACTCAAATATAAAAGCTAAAACCAGAGAACCCTTTAAAAAAGCACAGGAGTAATTCTTCATAACCTTGGATCTGGCAACAGATTCTTAGATATGTCACCAAAAGCATGAGAAATAAAAGCAGAAGTGAAATGGAGCTTCATCAAATTTAAGAATGTGTGCATCAAATGACATTATCCTCTAACCACGCTGCAGAATTCCATTTGCTAATATTTTTGTTAAGGAGGAATATTGATTTGTAGTTTTCTTTTTTTGTAATGACTTGACTGGGAACATGACACATTTTAGAAGCTTTTGATGTATTTTGCCAAATATTCCTACAGAGAGGTCATGTCAATCCCACTAGCTTTATATGTCAGTGTGCATTTAACCACATTGTTACTGAATATTAACATGTTTCTACAACTGTTATGAAAACAATTGAGAAATATTACCTTATTGTTTGAATCTTTCTTTGATTTTATTATTAATGAATATTATTCACTCATCAATTATGATTTCTCTTGCTAGCTCTGCGTGTGTATTGCTTATACATATATTTTCCACCTGTTGTGATATTGGTCTCTTTTCTGTTGATTTGCAAGATGTCCTCAAACATCAAAGTTATTGTCTCTGGCAATTACCTTTTTTTATAGCTCCTGTCACACAAAATATTTACTAGCTTGCTTTCCCTACTGGATTATGAATTCTTTGAAAATATTTTCTTACTGATCAGTATGTCTTCAGGACCTGTATGTCTATGGGTCTAGCAACCGGTGCAAATTTCACAAATGTTTCATGAATGAATGAGTGAATAACTGAATTTTTTATTATTTCACTTTGATAGTTAGTTTGCTATGACATATAGAACTCATATGTAAAATTTATTCTTGGAAAACCTGTATTTTGAAACTATGTAAGGTTTGCCTGATTGACTTATAATGATTCAAAAGGTATCATTAAACTTTCTATAAACATGAGCAGAAATAACTTCCTTGACTCTAAATGATATTCCTATACAGGCCAAACATTGTAATTTACATAGTAAATGATAGTATCTGATTGTAATGATGTAACATTCTGCTTCCTAATACTATGTTTGTGTTATACTGTAAAAGGTATCTTTAAAACACCTGCATAATTTTTCACTATCATAAATTTGAAATAGAAAAAAAAAGTAAAAAGACATCATATAGAATGGGAGAAGATATTTGAAAATCATACATCTGATGAGTCTAATATCAAGAATAATAAGAAACTCTTACAGTTCAACAACAAAGCAAAAAAAAAGCAGCCTAAATTAAAAATGGGTAAATCCTTAATCCCTAATCTGCTCTCCATTGATATAGTTTCATCATTCTAAGAATGTAATATAAATTGAATGTAACCTTTTGAGACTGGCTTCTCTTACCCTGAATGCCTTTGTATCAAATCCTTTGTATTCCTGAGAACTACTCCATTATAAGAATACACCACAGTTTATCATTCATTTGTTGAAGGATTTTTGATTGCTTCTACTTGGGAGCAATTATGAAGAAAGCCACCATAAATATTTGTATAAAGGTTTTTGCGTGAACATGTTATTATTTCTCTAAGGTAAATACCTAGAAGCGGGCTTTTTGAGTTACATGGTAAATGTATGTTTAACTATAAGAAACAGCCAAAGAATGTTTCAGAGTGGCTGTACTATTTTGCATTCCCACAACAATGTATAAGACTTTCAGTTGATCTGCAATCTCCCACACTTGGTATTGCCAGTATGTTTAATTTTAGCCATTTCAATAATTGTTTGATTGTATTTCATCATGCTTTTAATTTGAATCTCTCTAGTGTTTAATGATGTTGAACAACTATAATCTGTATATCCCCTTTAGTGAAATGTCTGTCCATGTCTTTTGCCCATTTTTTAATTGAATGGTTTTGAGATAGGAGGTGCTCAGTTTCTCTGGGTTCAGGTTTCAAGACAAACCTGTGAGTTTCAAGCCATTCCCAAGGTCTTAGTTCCTCCTCTAAGCCCTCCCCTAGAAGAGGACCATTGTTGCTTATTGCACCTATTTTCAGTACTAACATGGGGAGGCTGAGACTACAGGGGGCAGACATGCAACTCCAGGGGCTGAGCATGCTCATTAAAGCAAAGTTTGTCCTTTGAATGACCTTCCTCTGAAAACACTAGAAAGCACCAAATATTCCTGAATATACTGAGTGCATGTGGTGGAATTTGACCAATGAGCACGTTCAAAAGGAGACCAACTGAGCATGTGCAAGACTAAGTTACATAACTAGGAAACACCTCCTTGGGTGAATATTTATTAGACAGTATGAATATGTATTCCACTATAAAAGTAGAATCCCAGTAGAAGGTGGGATTGGTTGCTCACTTTCCCTGGGGCCAGCCCACACTTTGCTGGTGAGGTATGTATGCTTTACTTCTACGTTAAACTTAATTTTAGCATGCAGCTTCTTACTGTCTTGAGCCAGCCTGTACTTTGTACTAAACTTTAAGTGTGTATTTATTGCTTTTGTAGTAAGCTTGGAGCAGTCCCTGCTCAGTCTCTGGAACTAGTCCACACTCTCTCTGTGAAATCTGTATCTCTTATTCATTACATTAAACCTGTTTTCACTTTCTACTGTGAGTCTGCTCTTGAATTCTTTCCTGTGGTGGAATCTAGAACCTGGTAAGAAGATGGGGTGGGTTAAGGCCAGCTATTGGGCCTCCCCAGGCCCTCTCCTCTGGTATCAGTTTGTTTTCTTACTGTTGAGTTTTGATAGTTCTTAATATTTTCTGGTTACAAATGCTTTATTGGCTATGTGATTTGCCATATCCAACAAAGTTTGTCTTTTCCTTCTCTCAACACTTGCTGCAGAGCAAAAGCATTTATTTTAGATAAAGCACAATTTATCAAGTTATTCTCTTAACACATTATGCTTTTGGTGTCATGTTTAAGATTTATTTGCCTAATTCAGAGCACAAAGATTCTCTCCTGTTCTAAAATTTTTATAGTTTTTTGTTTTTCATTTACATATATGAAGCATTTTGAGTTACTTTCTCACAGAGCATAAGATTTAGATTGAGTTTTTTGTTTAGTTTTTGTTTTTGTTTTTTAATACGGATATCCCATTGTTCCTACACCATTTGTGGATAACATTATATTATCTCTACTGAGTTACCTTTGCATCTTTCTCAAAAATCAATTGTCCATATTTGTGTGGGTCTATTTCTGGACTCTCTATTTTGTTCCATTGACAATGACACATCATCTTGAATACTTTAGCTTTGCAGTACATCTTAAAATTGGGTAGTATACTTTCCCCAATTTTATCTTCTTTTTCAAAATTGTTTTAGCTCTTCTAGTTCTTTTGCCTTTCCATGTAAATTTTAGAACAACCTTATCAATACCTACAAAATTCTTGCCAGGATTTTAATTGAAATGGCATTAAGTATAATCAATTTGGGAGAATTCAAATCTTTACTATGTTGAGTTTTTCAGTTATAAAAACAGTTTGTCTCTCCATTTATTTAGGCCTTTTTAGATATCTTTCACCAGCAACTTGTCATTTTTAATATGTAGATCCAGTATGTGCTTTGGTAGATTTATATCTAAGTATTTCAAAGCTATTGTAATGGTAGTTTTTAATTTTTTTGTTGTTTGCAACTGCAATAGGACTGATATCCATGTGTTTATTTATATTCTTTGACCTTGATAAACTCACATATTAGTTCTAGAAGATCTCCTTTTTTTTTAACTCACTTTGGAATTTTCTGCATTAAGAATCATGTCATCCTTGAATAGGGGCAGTTTTATTTTTTTCCTGTTTGATTCATATGCCTTTTAATTTTTTTCTTGCCTTATTACACTAGTTTGGATGTACAGTATTTTGTCAAAGTTTTTCTGCATCAATCAATTTGTTTATGTGATTTTTCTTCTTTACACTGTTAAGATATTTGTTTACATTGGTTGATTTTCAAATACTGAATGTCTTGCATTCACAGAATAAACCCACTCGGTCATGGTGTGTAATTATTTTTATATATTGCTAAATTCAATTTGCTAACATTTTGTTAAGGATTTTTGCATCTGTGTTTACTGAATCTTTCCTCTGTCATCTTTATTCTGCTATAGAACTCCGCCAGTGAGTTGGGGGTGGGGTTTTTCTTCCAGTTATTCCAATGCAATTAATTCTTAAATTTCCATTTGGTTATTTTTCATATCTTATATTACTTCACTGCAACTTTCCATCTTTCCATTCATTTCAAGAATATTTGCCCTTACTTACTTGAGCATTGTTATAATAGCTGCTTTAAAATTCTTGTCAGATAAATGTAACATCTTTATTCTCTCAACATAAGTCTCTGTTAGTATATTTTCCCATGTGATTTTCCTGGCTCATCATATGCCAAGTAATTGGATTGTATCCTAAACATTTTGAATATTATGTCAGGAGACTCTGGATTTTGTTTAAATCCTACAGATAATATCGATATTTTTGTTTTGGCAGGCAATGGACCAGGTTAAATTCAGTCCACCATCTGGGAGTTGTGGTTCTGATGTTATCTCCATTTCAGAAGACTTTCCAAAGCAATATTATTCTGATCTGTCCTACATATGCACTTGCCATTGACTAGTCTGAAATTTTGGTAGTAGTCTATCCCATAGTTTAAATCTCAAAGCCTATGTATGTTGTTTTAAGAACCAGGTTTGCATGATTCAAGAGTAAGCATGAAAATTTATAAAATGCTTGAAGAGTCACTTTCTCAAGGCCCTTCCTCTCCACAGACTCCCCAGTACTTTCCTTATCTCTCATGCTTTCTTTTTCCAGAACTATGGCCAGAAAAAAATGAAGCTTTATTTACCTTGCTCTGCTGTGTACATCCTACGACTGCACCTACTTTGGGGGCTGTCTTAACCTGTTGCTAGAACAGAATACCTGAGACTGGGTGTTTTATAAAGAAAAGGCATTTATTTAGCTCACAACTCTGCAGGCTGGGAAGTTCAAGAGCTTGGTGCCTCATCTGGTGAGGGCCATTTGCTGGATGGAGAAGCAGAAAAGTGAGCAAGCATGTATAAAGGGATTACATGGTGAGAGAAGCAGCAAAAAGAAACCAAGGAGCCAGATTCTTTTAGCAACCCACTCTCATGAGAGCTAATCCATTCCTGCAAGATAGACAATTCATTCACCCTGTGGGAGGGCATTAATCTAACCATTAGGGATCTGCCCCTATGACCCAATCACCTCCCACTAGGCCCTACCTACCAACGCTGCAGCACTGGGGACCAAATTTCAACATGAGTTTTGGTGGGCTACAAACCACATCCAGACTACAGCAGGGCCAAATGGTGGGAGGATAGAATGAGGGGGGAAAGCACAGAGTTCACCCACTGCCCTGGGACCACTCCTTCTCTAATCAGAAAGATTCTCCCTGTCAGTTTTAGGCTGCTACAGACCCCTGCTGCTACTGTTGCCACAACCTTTACAGAAATGCTTGGGAGATGAGGCCTGAGAGAACAAAGGGAGGAAAATGGGTGATTTACACTGACTTCTCTCTGGAGATTGCTTTTCTACTCCAGCCAGGACTAATACATAATCAGGACTTCTCCTGGTACATCATTCTCTCTCTCTCTCTCTATCTCTCTCTCTCTCTTCCTCCCTATGTTTCAGCAAATGTTATTGGACAGAATTCTCATAACATTTGGATTGCCTAAAAAGGTTAACAGCACTACACGGAATTATGAGTTGAAATTGCCAACTTGAGGACTTATTTTGCTTCTAAAATTTGTTGTTTCTTAGAACATCCCTCACAGGAGTTGTGTAAAGTATACCATGTGTAAAAGCATATTAATATTTATTTTATTTTGTGGGAATAAGTCATCATGACTAATACAGAGCCACAAGCACAGACTTATAACATGACAGTAGCACTAAGCCAGACTGACTGGCTGGACCCTGACAACTGAGCTACCCTTTCCTAGATGCTCCTGCCCAGGTTCCCGGACTTGTCCACCTTAACTTTTGTCCCCACATGTCAGTGTTTCCTTCTTTTGAATCCTTTGAACCAGTAAGATTGCTTTGTTGATTATTAAGTTTAACCCTTGCAAAAAAATTGTAATACTTTTACACCATTTTCCCTATTTATCTATTGGGTTTTCTCAGTACTAAAAAAAAAAATTGTAAATATCCCAAGAAATGCTGGGAAGGAATTTCCACGTGAAAATACTAATATTAAGTATAAATAACTATTTTAACTACATCTAGCATGATATTTCATGGTCATAAATTCTGAGTTAAAACAGACTTGCTCTAACAATAAGATTTTGGTTGCTCAGAAGTATAA
The DNA here is from genome assembly GCF_027409185.1 of Cynocephalus volans. Taxonomy (NCBI): domain Eukaryota; kingdom Metazoa; phylum Chordata; class Mammalia; order Dermoptera; family Cynocephalidae; genus Cynocephalus; species Cynocephalus volans. Next base: position 30,858,286 of record NC_084474.1, on the reverse strand, counting down.
AAGGATTGTAAAATCTGAGTGATATTTACCAGGCTGTGTGTGGATGGAAGTGTAATTTGGGTTATGGGGATTTTAGTTTGGGGAAGTCCATTTGATTCTGGAAAGTTGAGAGAGGGATAAGGTTTAAATCCAGAAGAGAAAGAGAGCATTAAGTCTATAGTAAGGCCTGCAATCATCAAAGTGTTGCCAGAGCAGTTACTCTAGGTGCTATTTCTCTCTAAGAGCCACGATATCTTTCTGATTAATGAAACACATACACTTTTCTTTGTTACTCTCTGTTAATCAAAGCCAAAAATTTCATAATACAAGAATGATTTATACAGAAATTTCTTCAAGTGTGCTAACTACAATGAAGCATTATGTCAGCAGACAAAATTATATGATGGTGGTAAGAATAGGCAGCTAATATATACCTGGTGGGCCTCATTAACAGCCATTATTCTAAGTAAAGCTTTCCTTGTGAATTAATTGCACACAGCTACTAACAGGTATTCTATGGAAGCCCTACTCTAGCTTTGGAAGATGAATTTTCTCATGGTGAGTTAACTGCTGGGACTGCACTAGTACCAACTTGAACAGTTATTTGTCAAAAGCCACAGTCACTACGAGAATCCGAGAATCCGTAATAGAAGTAAAGGATGAGGTGGTGTTGAATTATTATGCAAACTCCACCACTTATTAGCATCACTAAATAGAAAAACAATTAAGAGACAGTCAACACATGATATTCCCCATCTGTTGGTCTCAAATTCAGCAATAATAATTGTAAAATTTCTTATTCAGTAACCTTAACGTTGTACCCAGCATAGAAGCTCTTTTAATGTAAGTCTACTGCTGTAAATATAATTTTCCTTCATTTTTTTTAATAAATGAAGGAAGCTGTTCACTCGGGCAGAGCTGATGTTTCAGACCAGATTTTCTTGGTATCACAGAGTGTTACCTTAATGCCAGTACTGTCAGAAGTGCATATGTGTTTATCGGTCCCACTCCAAAGTAAAGTCTCAAGCACAGAAAATAAATAGTGTTGTTGAGTCACTGTTTATCATCGCTAACCCAGAATTCACTAATTGGCACTGACTGTCCTAAACTTTAATTTGAGTCACAAATATTCTCAATGCATTGCCATGTTGCTGAAAAGACATGTGCTCCACACATTTTTACCTCATCTGCCTTTCGGCATCTAAGAATTACAACTCAGCAGCAATTAAAACCAGGATTTAAACTAAGATGAGGTGCTCTGAGTATCTTGGATGACTCAGGGCATGAGGCTGTGGCTGGGCAGTTAGCTTTTGTTTATGCCAAGGGCTTTATATTCCTATATTAAAATGGTTTAAAAGCCTATGCAAGCTACTGACTTTTATTGATTCCAATATATTTTTGGCTCCTTGGAAAATGTCCCATGTGGGAACTTTCACAATTCAGAATGTCTCCTCAGACATCTATTCTTTGCCAGAACACACTATTTTGTACCCCAACAGCTCCCCTTAATGTGGTCAATGTCATATTAATAACTGGCCTTCAGTGCTGAAATATTGAAATTCTCCTGCTTTGGACAGATTTTGCTCTCAGGATACTCACTTATGTTTTAGTACCTCAGTCTCTCCCCTTGCTCAATGTCAGGATTTATTATAATGCTTTACCTCTGCTATTTCAAAACTGGTTTAGCAATTTTGAAAACAATGTGACTGCCTATTCATTTAACAGCAATATTATCTACAAATTCAAGAAAAAAAATTGTCCCCATAGCACAACAGCAAACTTTTGGTAAGTGCAATAACAAAGACATAAGGAGGATACTAGCTAAGCATGAAGGAGGGCCCCTGGCCCAGCATGGGTAAACTTTAATATTGTTCTGTCCAACAACACTTACTCTGCACCGTCAGTGTCCCAAGAGTATCTTCCAAGTTTGAGGAAAGAGGATGAGGAGGAGAGATTACTCTGATATAGGTTGAAAAGTCATTGAGGAAAGAGAAAGCTCTCCCTACAGATCGGCTGACAATATTAGTAAGGATGGACTCTGGAGGAATAGAGAGCTTTGAGAGGTACCATAGCACAGTGACTAAGAACGGAACCTCTGAAGTCAGACAGACTTGCTTTATTCACTCTGTACTCAGTAGCTGTGTGACTCAACATTTCTACATCTCAGTATGTTCATTTTTTAAAAATAAGAATGGTTTAATAATATGTGTTACATATATATTTAAATAATATAATAATATATACCTCGGAGAGTTCTTGTCATGATTGAATATGTTAATTCCTATTAACCGCCTGGGACATAGCAATCATCTCGAAAATGACAGCTACCACTATTGTGGTCTAATCTAATAACTACTGTTATTAGAGTAATGCTATCAATAGGCCTAAGATAGGATTTTTTTTAATTAATGCACAAAGTAAACAATTCTCACTTAGCAATCAAATGAAAGTATGTATGTATCACTTAATAGATTTGAGTACCTTGTAAGCACTCAAGAAATAGCCATTATCATTGTTTTTATTATTCACAAATAAATAAATCTCATGATATTTTTATTGTCATAGAGATTTCTAACATTCTGAGTTATTTGTACTGAATAATCTCAAAACACTCACTAGTCTATTGTCTTTCTTTTTTAAGGGTTTACATTTAAAGATGAGTCATTGTAAATTTTGCTCAACAAAGAGAATAAAAAACAAAATTTTCCAGATATTATAGACCTTCAATTCTTATACATAGCAACAAATTAGACTACTGAGATTTAAAATCTCAACTGAGTCCAAACAGAAAAGCATCTTTGTCAAGTTTCATGCTTGAACACAGACAGCACCTTCACGTGATTACAGCTCATCCTTGCTGCTCTGTCAGGTCGTCTGTAAAAGTTACTGAAGCATACACTGTAACTTAAGAAATCTGTCCAAATGTCTTTCCCAAATGCTGTTGACCATAATCCATGTACTTTTACTAGAACTTCTGGTGAAATTCAGTAAATATGCTTCATCAGCCAAAGCTAAAATATAAGCATGAATAACTTATAAATGTTTGGCCAGTTTGTTTAGAAAGAAAAATTCCACCATCTGAGTTCATTTACTATTCTAGCCACCTCCCGTGTAGGATGGGTAGATGAAGATAGTCATCCAAATAAAATATGTCAACATGCCCTGTGCTTTTCTCTGACTGGACGGAAAAAATGAAGAATGAAACTTTTAAATCTGTTTGTAATCCCCTCTTCTTTTATTTATTCCTTTTAAATTTTTGTTCAAATGAAGCAATAAAATGCATTCAATACTATAATGACGTTGGTTAGATGGAGAATACAATACTAATAAACCTTTAAAAATTAAGCTAAAGCATCTATATCATTACAAATGCCTGAATGTAATCAAACTTGAAATATTCAAATATCTTTAATAAACCAAATAAATCCAGTGAATGACTCTTTCATCACTTCAAGGTATGATAGTACCTTATATTTGGCCATTATATTTTTGTAATAAAAATTTCCATTACTGGACTCGAGGTATGGAGTCAGGGACCGGACCCCCCTCTCACAACCAGGCACACCATGCCAGTGCCTCGGGGCCTACCTAGGGACCCAAGGCATGGGGAAGAGGACCAGACCCCCCTCCCACACCCAGGCACACTTCATCAGCGCCTTGGGGCCCACCTGGGGACCCAAGGTATGGATCCGGGGACCAGACCCCCCTCCCACAACCAGGCACACTGTGCCAGTGCCTCAGGGCCTGCCCAGAGACCTGAGGCATGGAGAAGGGGACCAGACCCTCCCTTCAACCAGGCACACTGCACCAGTGCCTCAGGGCCCACCTGGGGACCTGAGGTATGGAGCCAGGAACCAGACATTCTCCACAACCAGGCACACCAACAGCACCAAGGAGCATGCCAAAAACATCACCACCATGTGGGTTGCCCACCACAGCCACCACAATAACCATGGCTGCCACAAAAGCAGCTAGATGCCACAACCACCACACAGATTGTCTGCCAGCTACTGGAGTGCATTGACACAAGGAGAGTCACCAGCAGAGATAAAGAAAAGAAGAGGATGTCTCTCTCCACAAAGCCCATTTCTGAGTGACAGAAGAAGCATCTGCTCTACAATAATATTGGGGGACCTGACCACACCTCTCAGCATTGGACAGATCATCTAGGCAACAAATCAACAGAGTCACCATTATTCTTTCAGAAGGAGAGAAGAAATCTAGGGTAATTAGAGGGGGGAGGGGGGAAAGGGGGATGGGGAGAGATGGGACAAGGGGCATAAAGAACAATTGTGATTTGTAACAATATATGTGCTAATAATATTGACTTGATCAAGATATCTCAACATTGAACCCCAAAAAGACGTGTAATCAATTTTGATTAAATAAAAATTTTTCCCTCACTGTATTATATGGGTATCTCTATCCATGCAAGTCCTACATATCCATAAATTTTTTTTCCATTTGAAGAGCATTTTACATTGAAACTGAAACTGTCTGTACTTAAACCAAGCTCTCCAACAACAACAACAAAAGAATGAGGAGAATCAATGGTATATCTGTTCAAATATGTCTTGACAGACAGTTTTACGGAAAATTAATTTACTTCTATCAAATTAGAAGTTTTAAGATTAAGCCTTTTCATATATGCAAAAAAAATGAAAAGAATTTTTTTCATTTATATTTAAGGAAAAAATTAGTTTTGCTTTTAATGCAAAAAATTAAAAGTTTTTTCATTCCATTTTTATAAAATAATATTACATTGAAATTGTGAAAACCAATAATTGCATGGGTTTTGTTTTCAATTTTTCTGACTTAAAACAAAACAAAACAAAACAAAACTCTCTTAGAAATTTCAAAACTGAGAAGCAATATGGGGGAAGAAGGACTTCTAGTTCCCAAAAGATTATAAATTCCAGTGTTTCTATAGCAGAAATCCTTGAAACAGTGGCTCACAAACTCTTTTCTTTATGATACACAGCAGTGAATGTCTTTTACATGAAGACCCAGTATATACACATGCACATATGAAAAAAAAGTGTTCCAGACAGCGATACTTCTCCTTACTACATGTGAGCCACTATGACATTTCTTTTCCTGTTCTAGTCTATACAGTTTCCCTTCTTTACTTTTTAACTTCATTGTCCACTAATGTGTTGTTACCGCTAGCTTGAAAACACTGCCTTACATCTTAACTATGTCTTTCAGTTCTTTCAACCTGTTTTTCCACCTTACTGTAAAATCTAAAACAATGTGTTGCATATATTAGATGAACATGTGTCCATGTTCACTAACATGCTTAAAAGTTTTGATCAACTCCCAGGTTTATCATCTGTAAAATAAAGTGGGCAATACATTCCGGAATTTTTTTATTCATTTAACACTCATTGTTTGGGCACAGAAACTGGGCTGAGCACTGTGAATTCAGATGAATAAAGTACAGAAGATGCCCATGAGAAGTTCACAAGCCAGCAAAGAAGGCACACAATCAAAGGACACTCCAAAGAGATGAAATAAAATGAAAGGACCAGTTAAAGCAGCAACACCTGAGCCTCAGGTATACATTTTATTTTCAATTGATGCAGCTTCAGGTATTCCCTCAACTTTGGCTTTTACAATTTTGCTTCCTAACCTGACCCCATGACTACGATGGCTCCCTCTAGGTTTGAGCTCTCTTTGAGCCCTCTTTGGGTTCCCATTTCCAGATCTATGTCTTGACTCCCCACTCTACTGTCACCACTCAGCTTAATACTCTGCCTATTTCGCAGTGTTCTCTCTGAGTCACCACCTTGTCATGGCTTTGTCTTCCATCCTCTAGTCAATATTGGATGGGTGTGTAGAACTGAGGTGTGAATTACATGCTTTAGAAACAGAGGAAGGAATGCCTAACTGCCTGGGGAAGGAAAAGGGTGCATTTAACCTGACCACTGAAGCTAGGAAGGAGAGGAAGAGCATTCCAGACGAGGGGACAGCAAGTGCAAAAGCATGCAGATGTGAACGTGTGTCTCCTTCAGGACGCATCAGAAGACATAATTGGAGGGAAAACTACTAGAAGGTTCTATCCTAAGTGGTTGATTACCTCTTCTCACACAAGGCAAACATTCACCTGAAGATTTTACCAGATTTTGCCATGGAAAGGGCAGAGCTACATAAGAATAAGGGAAAAAGTGTACAAGAAGGAGAAAAATAGAAGTTTCACAAAATATCCAAACAGTATGACCACCACGCTGAGGGTTCTATTTATCTCTCAGATGCTAAAGAGTTGTTTAGCACTTGAAAGTATTCACTGGTACGTGTGTCTTATTGAAAGATATTTGCCCTCATTTAATTGCACTTGAGTGTTTACGATAGGCTAGAGGTTTACAATAGTTTATTTTTTTAAAACTATTAGTTGAAGTAATATTCCATGATTTGCTTTTTATTGGCAGGAGTTTAGTTTTTTAATCAAACATACTATATATTTTGTTATTCTCCCAGATCAGCATGAGACAGTTGGAAATTTCTTTTTAAATTTCTGCCCGTTATTTTTTCTTTCCTTCATTGCAATAAAATACCCGAAATAATCATCATCAACTTTCTAGACTATTCAGAACATTTTGATCCAGGATACTTTACATAGTTATACATATTATACAAAAATTTGAGGCCAGACTTTTCCACCTAAAATTCCCTGAGGCCTTTTATTCATACCCTATGCCCATCATTCCATATCCCAAACTCACTGAGCTCACCCACCAAAAGAAAAGTGAAACAGCGTGCCAGGATTTTAAAGCTAGTGATAGAGGAGGTGGAAAAAGGGGACTGAAAAATAGTTTCTTCTTATTTTTTTGTCTGAGCAGAAATTACTAGGTTCTCTTCTGTGTTTTTGTCAATCTCTTTACTAGAAAGGAACAATTATTTAAATCATTTAAATTAGAGAGCCTCAACCAGGGAGTTGAAAGGTGGTTTATGTACTATAATAAATTCTCATTGCTGTTAAGAACATTACCTGATATGATGCAATTTCAAGACACTGCTAAACGTATTAAACTCAGTCCTAAAATTCTTCTTAATACCTGAATATTTTTGGCTTTCATAAAAAATAATGCACACAAAAAATGAGTATAAAATACATTCTGTATTAGTAAGAATAGTGCTATCTTCTATAACAAACTCACAAATGTCCATGGCCTAACCCTGTCGATTTTTCTTACTAATGTAAGTTCAATCTGGGTGTTCCTGATAGCAGGAAATGTCCTCTCTGCTATGGCTCCTGCCTTTTGGCCTGCCATTCCCTAAACCTTGAGATCTATATCTATTCCTACGGAAAGAAAAAATGTTTGGGAAAAGAGTAGGGAAGGTTTGTATTGGCCACATCTCTTCATGGCATGAATCACTCTGCTCTTATTTCATTGACAAGAACACATCATAATACCAGGCCTAGTTACAAAGAGGATTAGAAATGTGGTTCCTGGTTCCACATTCATTTCCAGGCACTGCCCTATTCTATCAAAATGGGATTACTGGTCCTTGACACCACATGGTCTATGCTGTTAAAACAAATACTACAAACTATAGTGTTAAATGATCTTACACCATGGATAAAAACACACAGCAATAGCAAGCTAGAAAACATTTGCCACTGAGATCAGTATAAGTTTTAAGCATTGCTATATGTTTATATGGGCTGCAAAAATTGCCAATATTTTTTCTTTTTCATTTTCTTTAATTTGCTTTTTGAAATTATCAGCAGGAAAAATTGTTACTTTTCTTGCTAAAATCCCAAAGTAAGATGTATTAGACAGTATGTAATATTTTAAATACAACATTGATAAAACTGGGAAGTACTCTGGATAATTTAATCCAAATCCTCATTTTATGAAAAGTGGAAAGTTACACAGTGGTAGGAGATGAATCAAACAAACTAAATAACTGGATCCAATTTTATCATGTCCTGTATCTAAAATCAATAATTATTATTATAAAAATAATAATTTTATCACCCTTGTATCTGAAGGCAATAATAGGTGTGAATATAATAAGTGTACCTTTATATTTTTTGCTATAAACAAATATTATTAAGTCCATATCACAGGTAATGCATTGACCAAATTGATTGATATACAACTCTATTAATAGGAAAAGATGTACATACTACCTAACCCTTTACTCATAAAATCCTTGAATTTGGTAATATTAAATTCCCACTGCAAAAGAAGTACCATGGTAAAAAAAAAAAAAAAAAAAAAAAAAATTCCCCAAAGTCTCCTTCCAGCTCTGTGACTCCAGGTCTTTTACAAGTTAATAGGTTCCAGTATGTTGAGGAGATACCTGCACCCCCATGTTTATTGCAGCACTATTCACAATAGCCAAGATATGGAATCAACATAATTGTCCATCCACAGAGATATATATACACAACAGAATACTATTCGGTCATAAAAATGAATCCTTTCATTTGTGGTAATACGCATGCATGAACCCAGAACGTTATGTTAAGCAAGATAAGCCAGACACAGAAAGAAAAATACCACATGATCTTAATCATATGTGGAATCTAAAGAAACTGATCTCATAGAAGTAGAGAGTAGAATAATGGTTACCAGAAGCTGGGGAGGGCAGGGGAAGAGTAGAACGGGGAGAGATTTGTCAACAGATCAAAAGCTACAGTCAGATGGGAGAAATAAGTTTTGGTGCTCTGTTGCACAGTAGGGTCATTATAGTTAACAGCAATGTATTGTATATTTCAAAATGGCTAGAAGAGAGGATTTTGAATGTTCTTACTACAAAGAGGTGATAAATGTTTGAGGTGATGCATATGCTAAATGCACTGATTGATCATTACACAATGTATACATGTATCAAAACATCACACTGTACCACATACATTTGTACAATTAGTATGTGTCAATTAAAAATAAAATAAGACTTAAAAAAAGAAGTTAATAGGTTAATATTTAGCTGATTAGTGTCCGTGTCATTTGCTTCACTAGCCTTAACATCATTCACCTGAGGTTTGGAATAGATCCACCTGCACACACTGCTGTTCCTTAGTACACTCTTCTGTGTAATTTCGTGATGTAAAGTCAGTATTGCAACTTTAGCTATGAGTGGAATGTGAACAGTTAGTTGTATTGACTGCAAAACATAGAATGGACTTCAAGACTCCAAGACATAAATTACTACATATATGCAATGATACACAAGTATGGCATTTCACTGGCCACAGAGATTATCTTCTTCCAGTGTTACTTAGCTTTTTTATGAAATTATATTGAATTTTTGTAGTGAAACCTGAAACCAAATGAAACTTTCTTGATGTGGGGTTTATTTCTAGAGGGTAGGGGTTTCTCCATAAAATCCAAATCTATGTGTGGTTCATAGAAAATATTAGTAAGACTCAATCAACTTTCGGAAAACCTGGATAAAATTTCAAGTAATTGGGAACAAGAAAATCAATGTGTTTTGTTTACTTTAGACCAAATTCTGTGGGCTTTGAATTTAGAATTGAACGATTGAGGTTTAAGTTCCATTCACAGGGAAAACATGACTTTCTAGTGGAAAGAAAAGACCTGAAGAAAACAACTTTTGCTTTGGAAAAATATAAAAATTGTTCATGCGTGGGCTCTGGAACCAAAACATAGTGGTTGAAAAGAGGTCGCCTGAGAGGAATTTAAAGAAATTGTGTAATATAGTATGTTACTGTCAGTTGGTAGTCTCCCTATTGAAATGAATTCCCAGAATCTGTAAGAGGTGTCGACACACACACTCTCCTTGGTGAAGAAAATATTAACATAAGTCATATATTAATGAACTAAATTCAACAAATGGTTTTTTAAATAAACAGAATGTTTTAAAAATCATACAGTTACCAGTGTATTGTCTGAATTCAGCTGATTGCATTCTGAATAAGAAGTTCCTGTGAGGTAACTAATGAAACCATTATTCTCGTCATTTCAGCAGCAGGAAATCTGCAACTTGATGTTAAAGGCTTAACTCATGTGTGCTACGTGACAACGTTAGTCTTACAGCCTCACTGCTCAGACGCCAACGACACCCATGATGGGGGTTAGTTCACAAGGTTGAAGAAAAATCTGACCATTATATTTGTGAGCTTATGCTTTTCTTTTTTGGCATTTCATAGATTTTGATTGGAAGGCTTCATGGACGAAGTGAATTGCAAGAAGTTCAGCTAAAAAAAATCTGGTAAACTGGCAAACTAAGAGAAAAAATAACTTTGCCCAATCATATGAAGAGAGTGTGGGAGACAGGTGTGGGTCCTGAATGTATGTCAGAGGACACAGTTAAAGGGGTGATTATGCAGACCAGGGCAAGATGAAGAGAAAGATTTGGAAATGAGATTTCTGTCATGGCTTCTATACAGTGTTGGATTCTCTCTTGCTAGAAAAACACGTTTTTAAATTAAGGATAGAAATATTTGTAGAAGTTCAAAAACAGATTATTAAATCTAAAACTTTTAAAATCAATTCTACTACTCAAAATACTCAAGATTCTTCTCTCCCAAGAAAAAATGTGAAATTTCTACAGATGAGTTTTGGACTAACCTGGGCTGCAATTTCAGTGGGATGCATTTGGAACAAGCCCAAGTCAATTGTAAGCCAAAGCAGTCTGGTTTTCAAATAAACCTGAACTGAGTGAAAGGTTGGGGTAAATGCCCATCAAAAACCTGAAGACAGGTGAAATTTAGCAAAGTAAGCTAATTTGTAATGAATTTTACGATTTCTGCCAACCCAATTTTGGAGAAGCCAACTAAGGTACTGAAAGGTTGCTCTGGATTTGGATTTGTTTAAATGTTTGTATGCGAACAACCAGGGAAACAAGATGTCATGTTTTGTGGAACTTTGGCTAACTTGAACATTATATCCTGAAAGACCCAGATTTAACCCAGGTCTATAAAAAGTTTTGGAAAGTTTTACAAATATTTTGCAAGCTGATTGATTTGTAAGCAAATTGAGGAAGTTTGTTTTGTTTTGTTTTTAGTTTAAATTTTATTCAGATTCCATGAAATCTAATTTTTTTATTCAACAATAATTTTTTATTTGACAAAAAGCTTAGGACTCCTGAAAAGAAGAGATTTCAAAAAGAGAGTAACTGAAATACAAGGTAGACAGAATTAATAATCCAAAAATTCTCCACCTGCATAATTAAAATTTCCAAGCAGCTATATACTCAGGAAAGAAAAAAAGTAGAATTCTAAACAGAGGAAATTTGTTACAATTTCACGCAGATTATAGATGTCAACAAAAGCTCTAGTCTGCCATTTGCTCCTCATTAATTACTTTTCTAAATAGACTAAGTTTCCATTCATTTACTTAGTATAATAATCTGAACCCAGCACTGAAAAAGAGAATTCAGAAGCAGTATTTTCCAATGGGGGGGAAAAAAAGGATGATTGTTGGGAAAATAGAATAATTTAAGCAGGACCTCTCGCCTCAGGGCAGGTTGGGGGTGGTGCAGCATTCTTTATGGGCAGGTTGCGTGTGCCTGGAGTTAGTGCACTTGCACAGTGCCACCACCTTGGCTGACTACTGCCTTGGGCAGCCACCACCTACACAGCCATGCTTTCAAACCTTCCAAGGACCTGTTTGCCAGTTACCTAGCTCATAGGCCTTCGTGTAAGGGGTCTGGTGACCCAGCCTCACATGTGAGGGGCCTGGTGACCCAGCCTGGCATGTGAAGGGTCTGTGACCCAGTCTGGAATGGGCTTGAGGGGTCTGTGAGCTCTAGACCCAGCCCTAGCTCGACAATTGGCCCAGTCAGCAGGATTACGGGCAGGTAAAAGTAGCTGGACAATTGGCGTAGTGGGCAGGATTCTGAGCAGGTAAAATAGCTCCACAATTGGCGATGTTGACAGGTTTCTGACATTAGCCTAGCTTTACTTTTGGCATAGTCTATGACAGGATTCTGAGCAGACACAGGAGCCAAAAGCCCTTGGAAGAAGGAGGAAGTGTGGCTACTTTTGAATATGCTCTACCCTATGGTCACCTTCCCTGTTGACAACCTCCCTGTTGACAGGGACCTGGTTGCTTCATGCTGTACTGCAAGGCAGCATAGACCAGGTACTACAACACAGGACCCCTTGGGAGGGGGAGGAAATGTGGCTGTCCTTGAGCATATGGTGCCCAGTGGCCACTTTTCTTCTGACTGGAAGCTGGCTACTGCTAACTATGCTGCAAACTGATTGAGATTTGCAGCAGAAAGCAGAGTTGTTGGAAGCACAGATAAATGTCCTGGAGGATGGCGTGCAGTGACTGGCCACTCCTGCCTCTCACACCAGAGAAGACAACAAACCCAATGGTGAGTTGGGGTGGACCGTGCATCTCCAGGCACAACCTATTGTGCACAAGAAATTGAGACACGAGCAGCCTATGGGACTGGATGGACCACTGGTGGGTGATCCACAGGTGACCCAGTTCACCACCTATGTCCCATATACCCGGGCTGAACTGGTTGACTTGGGGAGACAGTTCAGGCAGAAACAGGGGGAGCCCCTGGCTGTTTGGCTGTTGCAGTTATGGGACCTAGGGGTGGATAGTGTGATGTGCTCTGGTGAGGAGGTGGAGGAATTGGCCTCCATTACCATACACCCATCCCTGAGGCAGCGGCTGCAGAAGAGCTACAGATATGCACAAGGGCCAGGTAATCACTCCTTGATGAACTTGGTGAATGCAGCTGCCCAAACCATATGGGCAAATGCTGGAGAACTGCCCAAGATTGCTAGTAAATGGCAAACGTATGCTGAGTTGGTCCAAATCATTCAAGAGGTGGGGATGCGGCAGTCTATGTTTAATGTAAACACTCATGGCCCAGACGATGAAAATTTTACAGGCAGTATGAGAGACATAATGCTGTGAAATGCCCCATCAACGTCCTTTGGGTCACTGATGACCATACTGGACCCATACATTGGTCATCCTATACATGAGCTAATGACCATGATAGCCGGCTTGGGTGAAGTAGAGGAGAAAACACAAGCAAAGGGATCTGAAAGGCGGCTAAGACCAAACCCCCAAGAAATGCTTGGGATTTTATCCCGAAGGGACCAAACAAGACTAGCCATAAGCAGATGGGGCTTGACTGCTTGCAGCAGGGATTGATCAAATAAAATTGACCAGCAGCCAAATGAGGTTCTGTTTGCCTTGTGGCAGCAATTGCACCCTGAACAGCATTTCTTCACTAAACATCCAACAGGTAGCAAGGTACACTCAGTGGATTTGAAAGACTTTTTGGTGGCTCCCAAGTAGGTGGATGAAATGTGCCATTTCAATTAGGGAGCAGGCTTGTCTGCTTGGGGCAGGTGAGGAGCGGAGGCCTCATGTTGAATTGGCAATATATTGGTCAAGGACTAATGTGCAGCATGTTTTGGCATTGGTGGATACAGGTGCAGAATGTAGCATGATATTTCACAATCCAGATAAATTTCCAAGAGCCACAGTTCGTATAGATGGCTATGGAGGACATACTACTGAGGTCAAAGCTGTGTCATCGCCACTGGGCATAGGAAGATTACTTCCTCATGTATACACTGTGTGTGTGTGTGTGTGTGTGTGTGTGTGTGTGTGTGTGTGTGTGTGTGTGTATCTCCCATAGCTGAATACATCTTGGGTATGGATGTACTTTCTCCAAACAACAGTTGGAGAGTTTCAGCTGTGAATACGGACAGTAAAGCCTGTGTTACAAGGATATGCTAAACATGACCCACAGGTGTTATCCAAGCCAAGACATGTAGTTAATGTAAAGCAGTGTCACCTACCAGGAGGACATGCGGAGATAAGTGCCACTACATTGGAATTAGAGAAAGCTGGCATTATTCGTCCAGCTCATAGCCCATTTAATGCTCCAGCATGACCAGTGAAAAAGCCTGATGGTACCTGGAGAATGACTGTAGATTATTGAGAACTGAACAAAGTAGTGCTTCCTTTGCATGCAGCCGTGCCTTCAGTTCATGATTTGATGGATCAGCCGACAGCTCCGCTGGGGACTTATCATTATGTGTTGGACCTTGCAAATGCTTTTTTCTCTACTCCAGTCTTGGCTGAAAGCCAAGATCAGTTCGCCTTCATCTGGGAAGGAAGACAGTGGACCTTTCAAGTATTGCCTCAAGGATATCTGTGTAGCCCAACCATCTGTCATCGTTTGGTGGCTGGGGACCTAGCCAAGTGGACTAGGCCCAGCATGGTTACAATGTTTCACTACATTGATGATGTGTTACTAACCTTTGATTCTCTTGCAGATTTAACCCAGGCAGCTCCAGTGCTGCTAAGTCATTTGGAACAATGTGGGTGGGCCGTGAACACAGCCAAAGTGCGAGGACCTGGGCTGTCAGTCAAATTCCTGGGAGTGGTCTGGTCAGGTAAGATGAGGGTCATGCCAGAAGCTATTACAGATAAGATACAGTCATACCCTCAACCCACAGGGGTAGCTAAGCTACAGACATATTTGGGACTTTGGGGGTATTGGGGAGCTTTTGTACCCCATATGGCCCAAATACCATGCCCACTATATGCATTGACAAGGAAAGGAGTCCTCTGGGATTGGACTGAGGAAGTAGAACAGGCTTATCAGGCTACAAAAAGGGCAATACAGCAAGTACAAGCTTTACAACTGGCTGACTCCACTAAGCCATTTGAGTTACACATACATATAACCCAGGAGGGGTTAGGATGGGGTTTGTGGCAGAGACAAGACCAATTCCAAACACCTGTAGGATTCTGGTCTCAGCTCTGGAAGGGTGCTGAAGTGCACTACACCCTAATAGAAAAGCACTTAGCAGCTGTGTATGCTGCCTTGATAGCCACTGAAGCTATCACGGGAACTGCCAAAGTCCTAGTAAGGATGACATACCCCATAATAGGTGGGCTGTGCACGTGTGCAACCAACCCTAAAATGGGTGTAGCTCAGACTCCCACTTTGTCTAAATGGGGAGCATATATAGAACAAAGGATCACTGTGTCAACTAGTCCTCTGTCCAAAGAGTTGCAAACTATGCTAGGCCCAGTAGGGGTTGTGGAGGAAACTTTGACACAACTGTTACCCATGGAGGTGGAGGCTACACTTTTCCATGAGGGACAGGGACCTATCACAGAGCAAGCTTGGTCACAGATGGCTCTAGCATGGGAACTTCAGCATTGTGGACAGCTGTTGCTGTCCAGCCCTTAACAGATGCCATGTGGTATCAAAACGGTACAGGGCAAAGCAGTCAATGGGCTGGATTGAGAGCAGTATGGATGGTGGTAAAAAATGAGCCTGGGCCATTAACCATCTGTACTGACAGCTGGGCTGTGTACAAAGGTTTAACCCTTCGGATTTCTACTTGGAAGTATCAATGTGGATGGTAGGCCACCGACCCCTATGGGGACAAGCCATGTGGCAAGAGGTATGGAAATTGAGATGTGAGAAAGAAATAACTCTTTTCCATGTCACAGGACACTTCTCCTTAGCCAGTACAGAAAATGATGAAGCCAATGCCTTGGCTAAGGTAAGATGGCTGGAGGAAGCCCCAGCTACTGATGTAGCCCAGTGGTTACATCGACGAATGCAGCATGCTGGCAGAAAAACCATGTGGATGGCAGCTCGAAGATGGGCCCTGCCTATAAAATGGGAAGATGTGGCGAATGCCTGTCTTGCTTGTCTAGTGCATGCTCAAGAGAGTCCACATCCCTGGCGGATGCCCCATACAGATGGACAAATAACTTGAGGAAGGGTGTCCCTGACTCAATGACAAGTGGACTTTGTCAGACCACTGCCAAGGTCAGAGAATTTCAGATACATCTTCACTGCTGTTGATACAGCTACTAGTCTTCTGTTTGTATGGCCTTGCAAGGCCCCAGACCAGGTAAACACCGTGAAGGCATTGAATAAGCTTATGGCTATGTATGGCCAGCCTGTAGTTATAGAGAGTGATAATGGAACCCACTTTACTGGACCTGGGGTTCAGAGGTGGGTCTCCCAGTTGTCCATTCAGTGGAAGTTACATGTGCCATATCATCCCCAGGCAGCAGGAATGATTGAACGGTACAATGGTCTTTTTAAAAAGGGACTAAGGCTATCTACCCAACTCCCATCTCTGAAGGGGTGGGCACAGCGATTATGGCCAACAGTCAGAATTCTAAATGAGAGACCCCACAAGGGCATACGCTCCCCAGTGGAAGCTCTGTTGCATAGGGCTGCAGCACCTATACAGCTGCAAATCACTACTAAGGATAAGCTTTCGAAGCCAGGATGTGGCACGAATGGAAATATTCTCTTACTGTCCCCAACCTGTTTGCAACAGGAACAGACAGTACAATGGGAATTGCCTTGGAGAATAAAAGCCCCCATATATGCTGGGTAGGCTGAATAGGGCCTTGGGGGAAAAGGATTAGAGGAAGGCTTGCACGTTTCATCTTGGGTGACAAGTACCTGGCCTCCTCGAATAAAGGTAACATGACCTGGAACAAGTAAGTACTCTATTCCAAAGGGCACATTCATATTATCATTATGGCCAATTATGAGTTCCCCTATACTGTTGCATGTAGAACCTACAGATCCAAAAGTGTTAGCAGATAAAGTGTGGTATCATAAGCTAGGTAAGATACCTATTCCTGCAACCATCCTTTCTCAGGATGACAAACTGGCATGTATCTTACCAGAGGAGCAAGAACTTCCCCTGTTGGTACCAATAACTCTTCTGTCTTTTCGCCCATAGTGTTCTGGCTGCAGGCACTGCACCAGGGTCAAGTAATCAATGTGTTGGTCTACTGAATATGCATTGAACCACCCATGAGTATGACTGCAGGATTCCCATGGAGGATCACACCAATGGTGACTACTAACCAGACATATGTGGCTAATAGTTAAAAGGACAGAACTGCAAACCTTAAGGCATATTGAATGGACAATGGGTTATGTAAATGTAAGGGTCATTTATTCTCACTAAGGGAACACCATGGAAGATTTTGAATGCATAGATCGTACAGTGAGGGACCCTGAAGGGGTAGATTGTTGGGAAAATAGGATAATTTAAGAAGGCCCCCTCACCTCAGGGCAGGTTGCGGGTAGTGCAGCATTCTTTATGGGCAGGTTGTGTGTGCATGCAGTTAGTGCACCTGCATGGTGCCAACACCTTGGCTGACTACTGCCTTGGGCTGCTGCTGCCTGCACAGCCATGCTTTCAAACCTACTGCTTCCGAGGACCTGTTTGCCAGTTACCTAGCTCATACACTTGTGTGTAAGGGGTCTGGTGACCCAGCCTGGTGTGTGAAGGGTCTGTGACTCTGTCTGGAATGGGCTTGTGAGGTCTGTGAGCTCTAGACCCAGCCCTAGCTCAACAATTAGCCCAGTCAGCAGGATTACAGGCAGGTAAAAGTAGCTGGATAATTGGCGTAGTGGGCAGGATTCTGAGCAGGTAAAATAGCTCCACAACTGGCAATGTTGGCGAGTCTGACATTAGCCTAGTTTTACAATGATAGGCTCATGGATTAAATTAAATGGTTATTCAATTTTTTTATTGTTCTTGGGTAAAATCAGTAAATTCCAACTAAACTGTAAATTTACTAAAGATCAGTGACAATATTTTCTGTGTCCTTTTTTAATACTCAAGTTATCTAACAGTGTGTTAGCTAGAGAATAGGTGCTATTATGACTTCACACTTTTAAATATCTAGAACATACCAAGCTCTATCCACTAAAAAGAACTAGAAAAAAAAAAAAAAGATCAACCCAATAGCAATGAGTGACTTCATATCAATTTCCTACTAACAGAAACCAGGACTCTTTGGAAAAACAGCAGATTCCAAGTCTGGGGGCAAGAAATGTACAACATGAACTTGAAGTACCTTATCATACCAGAAATCAAGGAAGCTAACAAATTAAATTATGAGTATAAGAAAAGAACTCAGAAGCCAACTTAAATAAATTATAGTGGCCAAAACTAGAACCTTTTGAGCATCAGTTAGATAATAAAGGCAGTAGATTGAAACACATGAAACATTTTTAAATCCTTGAGTTCCTAATGTTAACCCAAAAACTGTCATTGGCCATCTTTGGAAGATACTAGGGAATCAATTCACTATTTAGAAAACTGGAAAACATTGGAAAAGCACCAAGATTTTTGTTGTTAATGTACCCTCGCAGCCAACATTAGAGGACATGAAAGAGAAAGCAGAGAAACAGGCTCTACTGATATAAAACGTGGAAGATAAACTAAAAAGTTCAAGTTGTCTCTTTCGCATATACTTGCACAATTCCAATTATCTATTCAGAGTCAACTACTATTAAGAGTTGTAGTGTTAAATTTTTTCACATGGGCCGAGCCTGTGGCGCACTTGGTAGAGTGCTGCTCTGGGAGCGCGGCGACGCTCCCGCCGCGGGTTAGGATCCCATATAGGAATGGCCAGTGCGCTCACTGGCTGAGTGCTGGTCAAGAAAAAGACAAAAAAAAAAAAAAAAAAATTTTTCATATGTACTTATATGGGTTTTTTTGCATAATAACTGCATACTGTCATGGCTGTATCATAATTTGTTCAACAAATCCCTTATTGATAAACAAGATGGTTTCCACTTTATTGTTACAAACTCTGCTACCATGCACATCTTTATTCATGTATCTCTGTATACCTATGTAATTATTTCTATAAAATAGAGTCTTAAAAGTCAAATTATTGGGTCAGATGATATATATTTCAACAGCTTTATTGGGGTATAACTGATTTAAACAAATAAAGTTTGATAAAGTTTGACATATGAATACACCCACACACACAAATAGCATGCCCATCACCCACACACCTCTTCATCCCCCTTTGCAATTTCTCTGTCCCACACCTTTTCCAGTCCCCAGGCAATCCAATGATCTTCTTTCTGTCACTTGTCAAAGAAAACAGCACAGGACAGAGTTAAACAAGCTTAAAAGGACTTTATTTAAGACTATTGCATCAGGGGCCAAGACTGTTGCAAGAGATTGAACTCAGCTCTGCTGAAACAAAAGGCAGGAGAGTTTTTAACAACAGGGTGAGCTAGTAGAAAAATACTGAAGTACATTCAGGAGAGTCTGGTCATGTGATTAGGCTATCTGTGTTTGCTAACTGTTATTGTTAGGCTCCTGCCATCTCACAGAAACAGGGAGATAGAGGGGCCATCTTTCTTGATGGTTATGTTTCAAAGGGATGGCTCCCAGGTCCTTGAGAGAAACATTCTGGGCTTGTAAAATTCGCAAGAGGCTGGGAGATGATTTACATCTCAAAGGGACAGAGAAAGAATTTACAATTGCAAATTTTCGAAAGCAAATGCTCTAAGAAAAGGGAGATCAGGGAACTATCATCAGGAAGAAAACTGTTTAACGTTGAGCCAAACCGAGGGAAATGTTAAGGGTCTATTGTCACACTATAGATTAGTTTGCATTTTCCAGAATTTTATATAAATAGAATCATAAAGGAAGTAAGCATTTAATCTGGCTTCCTTCACTCAGCATAAATATGTTGTTGCATGTATCAATACTTCACTCCTCGTTGCTGAGTAGGATTGCATTATATTCACATACCACAGTGTGTTTATCCATTTATCTATTGATGAACGTTTGGGTCATTCACAGAATGGGGCTATTACACATAAAGCTGATATGAACATTTATGTACTAGTCTTTGCGTGGAATAGACTTTCATTTCTCCTGGTGAAATACCTAGGAGTCAAATGATTGGGCCATCTGGTAGGTACCTACCATATGTTTTAAGAAACTGCCAAACCGTTTTTAACTTTATACTCCCACCAGCAGTGTATGAGGTTTCCAGTTGTTTCACATCCTTCCACCACGTGGTATGATCAATTTTTTAAATTTTAGACATTTCAATAGGTGTGTAGTAGTATCTCATTGTGGATTTCATTAGCATTTCCCTAAAAACTAATGATGTTGCGCATCTTTTCATGTGCTTATTTGTTATCCACGTATATTCTTTGATAAAATGTAGGGTCAAATCTTTTACCTATTTTTGGTTGCGTTACTTTTTTTTCTTATTTATAAGTTTGATATAGTTAAAATAGAAGTCCTTTATCAGACATAAGAACTGCAACTATTTTGCCAATTTGTGGCTTGTCTTTTTACTCTGGTAGCAATATCTGGTAAAAAGCAGAAATTCTTACTTTGGATGAACTTCAACTTATCAATATTTTTTTCTTTTATAGATTGTGTTTTTGGTTTGTAACTAAGAAATCTTTGCCAAATTCAATGTCATAAAGATTTCTTCCTTTTTTTTCCTTCTAGAAGTTTTAAGAGTTTTAGCTTTTACATTTAGGTCTATGATCTATTTTGAGTCAATTTTTGTATATTTGTGAGATTTGGATCAAAGTTCTTTTTTGCCTATAGATATCCAATTATTCCAGCATCACTTGTTGAAAGACTACATTTTTCCACTGAAGTACTTTTGCATCTTTGTCAAAAATCAATTGACCATACATACCAGTTGATAACGATATGTCAGTGTTGCATTTTCAGAGTCTGTGACGCGTTTGCTGAAGAAAGCAATGAAAAATATGGGATTGCTAATTAGCAATTATTTAAAATAACTATATCTAATACAGTTGGTATAAACTGATTAAGGGAAAACATTAAGCAAGAGAAGGACATTGAAATTTAGAAAACAATTACAATACTCAGAATAGAAAAATCATGGTGTGTATTTTGTCTTGATTATATGAAATTATAAATCTATTAACCAAAATATTTTCAATCCAATAAACTTAAATTTGAAGACGCTTAAAGAAAAATCATTTTTATTTTATCTTTTAAAAAATTTCCAGTGTTTTTAGACTTATCTGCTTAGGCTATCAAAATAAAGTTAATTGAAGGATTTCTGGACTTATACATTGTCTTAATCCCATAGAATGATTATTTTGTTTTAGAAAGAATTCTAAATATTTTATTCAGGATTGCTTTTAAGTCATTTTCTTAATAAAAATTTATTATGCATATATAAAGAAATTTTTAAGAAGAGAAAATAAACCTGTCTCTAACTGTGCAAATATGAAAATTTTTACATAATTTTAGGCAAATTTCGCAGCACAGTGTTATCAAGGATTCAGGATACCTAAGTTCTAGAGTCAATTCTTCCATCAACTGGGAAAGCCTGTGTTTGTGGGCAAGTTATTTTTTCTACTATCACATTACCCATCTGTAAAATAAGGAGATTAGATAGAAGACGAGTCACTGAATCATCTCAATGCAACATTCTTACTACATGAGTCTCAGAAAAGATTCATCTTTTTCACACTCAGCCAGTGAGCATACTGGCCAGCCCCACATAGGATCCGAACCCGCGGCCTCGGCACTCCCAGCGCCGCACCCTCCCGAGTGTGCCACGGGTCCGGCCCAGAAAAGATTCATCTTAATTGCCGGTATCTTTGACTTTTTCTATGAGGACCCTAAAACTTCTTTTGTGAAATAAGAAAAATACGAGTATTCTCACCTCTCAAGTATCATCATCAAAGACCTAAGGCCCATGAAGCAAGGTCACTTATACCACAGTCTGATCCTGCTACAGATCCTTCTGTTGCTCTGGCCCCACTCACAAGTGGCCATCAACCAACAGGTAAATCAGAACAGTATTCCAAGTGCAGTATATTCTGTTTTCAAAACCCAAAACTGGACACCTGAGTGCTGTGCCTCTTTCTTAGGAGTAGAGAGTTCGGGCACAACAATTGGTCCCTTATGTTAGAGGTGATGTCCCCGCATGCCCTAGGCTACTTGACTCCTAAAATCTTTACCATTGAGGCAGGCCCCTGTGTCTTTTTAGGCTCTATCTCACTCCTCTGACACACATCATCCTTGGGCAAGTAGAGTACTTGCTACTTCCTTTTACCCCAGTCCAAGTAGTCTGTCACCAAAAAAGAGGACCAGCTTGATACTCAACAGAATGTCAAACTGATCAAGATCCCTGCTACGTTAAGACAGAGAGTAGGAAAACGAACATAGCCCTGGAGCAAGACAGGAAATAAGTGCTTTTGTCTTTCCCATATAAAAGAAACTTTTTCAATCATTTTTATAAATGGGGATTGAAAGTTAATAGCTGCATGTCAAATGCTAGAAATTTTGATGTGTTTTAATAAAGATAACACAGCTGGCACAGAAACTACGATTAGGGCTATCACGTGGTTACATTTACCGTAATAATGCAGTCAGCCACCATGAACCATTGGGTTTTTCAAGGTCTCAGCAGATGGGGTGAACAGGGAACCACCACTTCTGTATCCTTTAAGTCTTTGATGGCACCACTAAACTCTGAAACCCCTTAGAGGATATAACATGGTTTCTGATTTACCACTTTGGCCTGTGGGATTGGGGGACACTTTTGCAATTTCAGTGACTTCTACTTGGCCCCTTCTATCATGTTGGTTCTCACTCCACAAGTCAGAGAATTAATGTGAAGGTTCCAACTGCCTTCAAAAAACCTAAGTCCCTTTCCCCAATGTAGACTTATCACCCTGTGAATCAGAGAAATAAGAGACCTGCCTGGGATCCCTTCATGACTCACATTTGAGAGAAGACATCTCCGGCCTCCAACCACAACACTCCCCACAAGAGCCTGTAGGGCCAAGAGGACTTGCCCTCTCAGAGTCCACACCACCATTTCAAAACAATACTCCTGGTTCCAGGGACAACGAAATACCCTTCCCTATTAGCCCTGAGCCCACTTCTAGAACCTACATACAACTCTTCCCTAAGTCTTCCTGTCAAGAGTGGATCATGCTGATAGTGTATATACCTGTAACCCTAAAAGATGGCCACAAGGAAGTCAATAGTGCAGGTATGTCCAGAGTTTGGACCTGCAGATTGGAGTGTTTACATATACGTGAGTTCCTGTAGGGAAAATGAAATAGAAATGGTCAAGATCCCTTGGATGTTTGGAATCTTGCCAAGCATTTGATGTAAATATGATAACTGTGCACATGTGCCCACGTGTACCTTGGCTATTGTTTGTGGATGTATGTGGGTACCCAGGTGTTTCTGGGTTATCAGACTTAAGTATAAAGGATGAATAGCTCTGATCCACAGGGCCCCCTACCCCCAGGATGTCCCAGGGAGCCATAGGGAGGCCGCTACTGCTGCTGGAGGCTGTTGCTGCAAGCTCTTGCTTCCAGGGCCCCTGGGATGCTCCTGGAGGCCATTGCTGCTGCTGCCAGATCTGTTAAAGGTTGCTGTAAGCTGCTGCTGCTGCTGCTGCTGAGGAAGCTGAGGACACTAAGGACTGAGCTCATGATGGCAACCTTGCCACCAGCTCCCAGGATCTTTCCCAATTACCTAGTTCACGACATGCATGTGGGGGGTCTGTGACCCAGCCTGGCACATGAGAGGTCTGTGACCCAGTGTGTACAAGAGGTTTGAAGGGTCTGTGAGCCATAGCCTGACAGTTTCCCAGCTAGAGAGAGAAGAGGGATAGCTATGGGCCAAGGACTTCTGTTCGTATACTTGCCCTAGGTCTTATAAGGGTAGGGCTGGCCACAGGTCCCTTGGAGAAACATTGAGGAAATATTTGTCATGTACCCTTGTGTTGAAACTGCAAGTTTTTTTCTCAAAAGAACATAGTCTTCCCTTCAGGCAACAGATTCTGTGTCTGAGAATTTGTTTAGATCTAGCGACTGAGTGAAAGATCATGATTTTTTCCATTACAACAGCTGTTATCAGGCTTCTTTTCTTGATTTTTCCTGGTTATACAAGTCAAGTAACACCCTAATGGAATGCCCATATATTGCTCTGCTGGAAACACATGGTCTGTTAGCTGTAACAAAAGATCCCTGTAGGTCAAGGTTCCCTGACTGTGACTCTAGCTTTGGTCTTCATTGTGGAGATTCTGTATACCTTTTCTCTGTCAGTTAAGTGCTGCCACCTGGCCTCTGCTAGTTCAGAATCCTTTGGAATTGATGCTAATTTCATCACATTGAACAGCTTCTACTCTCAACCCTGGTCAATCAAGGATAGCCACCACTGAACTTTTCAGACATTCCCCTCTCCAGTATTGCCCTAGACTCAGGCAGTGTAGATCCCACATCCCAGGGAAGGGTGCACTTTAGAGTGTTTCCCAAAATTCTTTAAGTCTACCCCAGTTGCCTGGGACTGGCCAGGGCCAGCAATGCCAGCAATGCCAGCCAGGTGAAGAATCCTGAGCTCAGAACACAGGAGCTGCATGGGCTCTGGCCCCATTTCTCCCATTTTGGATGCTCTCCAACCATCTAACCTACATGTGGGGTCACCAGATGCCCTGAGGAACTATAGAATTTGCACCTATGAGACTGTCCTGGAGTCCCATGGTCAGATCCAGGTCTAGGAGAGTGGCCTGGTAGGCAAATCACTCCCACTAACCAGGGAAGTTTTTCTTTTGCATAATCACCCAAGATTATTTTGCCAAAATGTTGATACACTAATTTTGGGTGACTCTCACTCATGTCAAACATAGGACATGTTCAGGGCTCTAAGCCTCTGGTCACCCTTGGGTTGGAGTTACAAGCATGCGCCCATTGCCTCTTTCACATAACATCTTTCTGGAGCTCATCTCTATTAGTATATGCACCGATAATTTGTTCTTCTTTACTGATGAATTGTATTCCACTGTATGAATATAGCAGTTTGCTTATTCATTCATCTATGACGTCCATTTGAATGGTTTCCAATTACTTGCTTTTACTAATAAAGATGCTTTAAACGTTTATGTAAAAGCCTTGTACATAAATGTAGATATTTGTTGTCATTTCTTTGGGATAAATATCTAAGAGTAGGATTGTTAGGTAATATGTTAAGTGCATTTTTAATTTATAAGAAACTGCCAAACTGTTTTCCAAAGTGAATGTAAATTTTACCTTCCCACCAGTAGTTTATAAGTTGCTCCATGTTCTTGCCAGCAATTAGTATTGTCAGTCTTTTTTTTCCATTTTAGACCTTCTAGTGGATGCGAAGTACTACCTCATTGTGGTTTTAATTTGGATTTGGCTTTGACTGTATAATATCCATAGTTTCTATGTTGGAGTAATGATTGTTAGGTATATAATAGTGTCTTTTAGAAAGCAGACAGTTATAACTTTGATGAGGTCTAATTTATCATTCATTCTCTGCGGTGAGTACTATTCTGTGTCCTCGCTAATAGTCTTTGCCAGATTTTGATTTCCAGTTGAATCCATTTGTCTCACTGGATTTGATGAATAATCATGTCGAGCATTTCTATAGTCTGAATCTCTGTCCCCTCCAAAGCTCATGTGGGAGCCTGATTCCCAATGTGGCTGTGCAGAAATTTTAAGAGGCGATTGGATTGTGAGAACTATGTTCTCATGAATGAATTAATCCATTCATGGAGTAATGGGCCAATAGTTAAACGGGTTATCATGGCTGTGGACTGGTGGCTTTATAAGGAGAGCAAGCAGGCATGTAAAAAACACTCTTCCGGCCGCCCCCGTGGAACACTCGGGAGAGTGCGGCGCTGGGAGCGCAGCAAGCTCCAGCCGCGGGTTCGGATCCTATATAGGGATGGCCGGTGCGCTCACTGGCTGAGCGCGGTGCAGGCGACACCACACCAAGGGTTGCGATCCCCTTACCGGTCACGAAAGAAGACAAAAAAAAAAAAAAAAAAACACTCTTCCTCTTCCTTGCCATTGTATCACCATGGGACTCTGCAGAGTCTCCGTCAAGAAAGCCCTCACCAGATGCACCCCTGGACCTTGGGCTTTCCAGCCTCTGAAACTGTAAGAAATAAATTTAGTTTTTTACAAATTACCCAATATCAGGCATTCTGTTTTAAGCAACAGAAAATGGACTAATTTAAGCATCTTTTCATATGCTGACAATTTATATATCCTCTTTTCTAAAGCATCTATTCAAGTTTTTTGCCCATTTTTATGAATTGTTTGTTTTGTTATTAAGTGGTAAGAATATATATTTTGGCTACAATTCCTTCATTAGATATATACACTATGAATATTTTCTCCCATTCTGTGGTCTGCCTTTTCATTTTCTTAATAGTGTCTTTTAGAAAGCAGACGGTAATAACTTTGATGAGGTCTAATTTATCATTCATTTTCTGTGGTGAGTATTTTTCTGTGTCTTTGCTAATAGTCTTTGCCATTTTAGTTGACCATAATGTCTAATGTAGACTTTTTTATTATTAATGGACTCAATTTGGCAATACTTTGTCAAGGACTTTTAAATCTATGTTCATGGAGGATATTTGGTCTCTAATTTTTTCTCTCATAAGTCTTTGTCAGATTTTGGGATCAGGGTTATATTGGTCTCATAAAATAATTCTGGAAGCCCTCCCCTCTCTACTTTCTGAAAAAGGTTGTGTATAATTGGTATTATTTCTTACTTCAAGGAAAATTTTCTTCTATTTTTTTCTAGAAGTTTTAGCTTTTATGTTTAGGTCTGTCTCAGATTTCAAACATTTTTGTGTACAGTTTGAGATTAATGTTGAGCTATATGTTTTTTAATATGAATATCTAGTTGTTTTAGCATCATTTTTTGAAAAGACTCTCTTTTCCCAATGGAAAAGAATTTACTCCTATGCTAAAAACAAAACAAAAAACAAAAAAAGTTGACCATACATGAAAGATCTTTTCTATAATGTCATTGACCAATGTGTCTACCTGTATGCCAATATCATACTAAGTTAAATACTATAACTTTCTTGTGAGGCTTGAAATAAGATGCTGTAAGTCTTCCAACTTTGTTCTGTCTCAAAATTGTGTTAGCTATTCTGTCTTTTGCATTTTTATATAAATTTAAGAATAAGATGTCAATTTATTTTTAAAGGGGAGTGGGTTTCTGGGATGGTGATTGGCATTTCATTGAATCTACAGATACATGTGGGGAGAATGAACTTCTTAATAATATTAACTCTTCCAGTCAATGCACATGGTATGTTTATTTATTGAGGTTTTCTTTAATTTCTGTTATCAATTGTTTGAGCTTTATAGTGCAATCATTTGTACATCTGTTAAATCCTAAGTATTTTATCTTTTTTGGTGTACTGTAAAAGAAAAAATTTTTTAATTATTTTATTTATTTATTTTCATTGTTTTTATTTATACATATTTATGGGGTGCACAGTTGACTATCAATATTTGTGTACAGTATGTGATGATCAAACCAATATTATTAGCATGTTCATCATTACAAACCATGATTACTTTTTGTGTCCCTTTTGTGTTCCTTACCCAATGCTCCCTGTCACCCCTACCCCTCCCCCTTTCCCATCTCTAGTAACTATAGGTCTGTTCTCTCCATCCTTTCTTTTTATGTCATTTTTCAATTGTGTGTTGCTAGTACATATAAATATGATTGAATTTTGTATATTGATCTTGCATTCTGCAACCTTGCTAACTCCACTTAATATTTCTAAATGTTTTTAAGAAGATTATTTAGGATTTTCTATAATTGACAATTTTGTCAATTGCAATAAAAAGTTTTACTTCTTCCTTTTCAATTTTATGCCTTTTGTTTCTTTCAGTTGCCTTATTGTACTGGCTATCATTCTAGAACAATAGTGAACAAAAATGATGGCAGTAGATATCTTTTTGCCTTATTCCTACAAGAGGGAAGTCTTCAGTCTTTCAACATTAAGTATGATATTAACTTTGGATTTTTCATGGATGCCTTTATCATATTGAGGAAGTTTCCTTCTATTTCTACTATGTTGAATGTTCTTATCTTGAATACATGTTGAATTTTATCAAAATATTTTTCTGCATTTACTGAAATGGTCACATGATGTTTCACCTCTATTCAGTTAATGTGGTTAATTGCATTGTGTGATTTTCAAACATTAAACCAAGTTTGCATTCCTTAAGTAAATTCTACTTGGTCATAATGTATGCTTTTTAATATATTAAAATATAATTAAATTTATATTTAAATATAATTAAAATTTATGATTCAACTTGCCGACATTTTGTTGAGGAGTTCATGCGGGGCATTTGGTCTCTATTTTCTTGTCTTATAAATCTTTGACAGATTTTGGTATCAGGGTTATTCTGGTTGCATAAAATAATTGTGGAAGCACTCCCTTCTCTGTTTACTGAGAAAGTTCGTGTATTACTGGTACTTCATGATGATAGAAACTACCACCAATAAAACCGTCTGGGCCTTGAGCTTTCTTTGTAGAAAGGTTTTTTTAATCACAAATTCAATTTCTTTAATATATATATATGACTATTCCAATTTCCCACTTCTTGTGTTACTTTTGAGAAGTTATTGTCTATTTCGTCTATTTTCTATATTTATTGGCACAATTTGTTTCTAATATTTTATTTTCTGCTTAAAATCTATAGGCTATGTAATGATATCTCTTCTTTTATTTGTGATATGGGTAGTTTCTATTTCTCTATTTCTTGATTTGTTCTGTTGAGGGTTATCAATTTTTAATCTTTCAAAGAATTAATCTTGAGATTTATTAATTTTTCTGTTTCTGTATCATGGAATTCTGCACTAATAACTATTTTTTCCTTCTGTTTGTTTTGGATTTAATTTACTCTTCTTTCTGTAGCTCTTAAAGTGGAAATTTACATCAAAAATTTTAAACCTTCCTTCTCTTCTAATACAGTCTTTTAAAGCTATAAATTTCCCTCTAAGCACTGTCTTTGCTACATAGCACAAAATTTAAAATGTATTTTTACTGTCATTCAACTCAAAATATTTTTTTTATGTTCTTATAATTTCTTTTTTCAGTTCTGAGTTATTTAGATGTGTGTTATTTAATTTCCAAATATTTGGAAATTTTCTAAATATTTTAGTTATTGATTTTTAATTTAATTCTGCTATGACCATAGAATATACTCGGTGATATAAAAATCTTTGGAAGTTTATTGAGATTTGTTTTAAGGCCTAGCATATGTACTTCTACCTTAATGAACATTACATATGCACTTGCAAAAAGTTTTATTACATGGCTGTCAGATACAATGTTTTATAAACAGTCAGTTAACTCACACTGGTTAATAGTGTGCCCAGATCTTTTATATCCAAACTGAATTTTTGTCTATTTGTTCTATTAATTTCTGAGAGAATGGTGATAAAATCTTCAACCACTTTTTTCATCAGTTCTGCCAGTTTTTGCTACATGAGTTTTGAAACTTTTTTATTAGATGCATATATATTTATGTCTTCCAAATGTATTGTTTCATCTGTAACACGTAAATGTGCCTCTTTATATCTTGTAAAACTCTGTCTTAAGCTCTACTTTTTCTGAAATTGATATAGCCATACTATTTGCCTGGTATATCACTTTCCATACTTTTATGTTCAACTTATACATGTCTTTAAGGGCCATGAAAATCAACTACACTGTAAATAAATAAATAAATAAATAAATAAACGTAGGAATAAACCCTAATGTTCCTCGCTCATGGGCAGCCCTCATCTTCCTTTCACTATAAAGCAATTGGCAATCAAAAAAAAAACAAACAAACAAACCAACATTGTGTTGTTAGACCTGTGTACTTGCTTCCACATGATGGACATTATAACTAATGATGTTTTGAAGTTGGTGAAAATTAAAAAGAAAAATAGTGAGCCCTAAAATAATAAATAAATTGCATATGCTATAGATAGCATATGCTTGTGTCTTGAGTTCTTATCTAATCTGGTTATCTCTGACCATCAATTGGAACGTTTTACATTTAATGTTATTTACATTACATGTATATATAATGTAATTATTGGTATGGTGTGTTTAAGTCTACCATCTTGCTATTTGTTTTCCGTTTTTTCCTTCTGTTTCTTGATTCTGTTTCTTCTTTCAGTGGCATTTTATTTCTACTTCTATTGGCTTCTAAACTATTTTTTCTTAATTTTTTTATGTTCCTCCAGGGCTAACAATGCATTCTTCACTTACCAGAGTCTATTTAGAATTGAAATTGAATTACTTCACATTGACACTTACCACCTCCTTCTTCACACTCCCCACCTGTTGTTACTTTACACTTGGCACATCCCTCTTCTCACTTCATACTTTACATTTTGTAGATCTAAGAGCTTTGCAAGAATCTAATTCCATTTATCCACCACCCTGAACCTTTGTGCTTTTTTTGGCCACGTATTCACTTCTATATATATTATAAAGTCCACCTTATAATGCTATTATTTTTGTTTCAAACAGTTACCTTTTAAGGAAACTACAAAGTGATTAAAAAAATATTTTATATGCACCCATTTTTTGCCATTCCTGGCACTCTTTTTTCCCACACTTTCTGTAGATTTGGGTTTCCATTTGATATCATTCCCTAGCAGTCTGGAAAACAGCTTTTAGCATTTTTTGTTTGTTTGTTTGCTTTGCAGGCTTGCTGGATCCAAGTTCTCCGTTTCCATTTATCTGCAATGAAATGTCTTTGTTTCACCCAATATTTTAAAGGTATTTTCTCTGAACACGGCATTTTGAGTTGACAGCATTCCCCCACCACCCTCTCCACCCCCATCAGCACTTGAAAGACGTTGACTTTGTCTTCTGGCCCCAACTGTTTCTGGTATGTCAGCAAGCATTCTCACTGCTGCTCATTTGAATGTTACGTGTCTTTTTTTTCTGACTGCTTTCAAGATTTTTTTAGTTTTCAGCAGCCTGATTATGATGTGTCTAGATGAGGCTTTCTTGGTATTTATCTTTCACTGAGTTCAAACTCTGATTTTCTTGGATTGTCAATATTTTTCCAACAAACTTGGGGAAATTTGGCATTATTCAAGTATGTATTTTCTCCTGTCCCATTCTTACTTTCTTCTCTTTCTAGGACTCCTATAACACACATTTTAGACCAGCCGATATTTTCCACATGTTCCTGGGGTTCTGTTTCTTTATCTTTCCTTTGCCACCTCTCATCTGCTGTGAAGCCCGTCCAGTAAATTTTTCACCTAAGGTACAGTATTTTTCTTTTCTAGAATTTTCATTTGTTTTTTGGTTTCTTTGTTTTGTTTTGTTTTACTATATTTATTACACAACATAATCACTTTTTGTGGCCCTTTACCAATTTGTCCCTAACCACCGCCCCCACCTTCATTTGGTTCACTGGTGTTTATTTTCTTTGCTAAGCTTCCCTATCTATTGACTCAATCGCACTACATTTTCTTTTAATTCTATTAACCATATATTATCTGTAAGCTTCTTTAAAGTCTTTGCTAAATCCAACATTTGGGTCATATCACAGTCTGTTTCTATTTTACTATCATTCCCCCCTCACCCCTGTCCCCAGTTGCTTGTCTTTTTAATTTTAATATTTACTTGTACGTATTTGTGGGGGGCAGAGTGTCATGTCAATACATGCATATACTTGCACACGATTCACTTAGGGTAGATAGCATAGTGTTGTACCCTGTAGTCCACCACTTCTGTCCCCCATCTTCCTTTTTTTTTTTAAATTGACTATGGTCATGTATCTTTGCTTATTCTGTGTCTTTGCTTGTTTAGTAATTTTTTTCCTGTGTACTGGACATTGTTAGTGATACATTATAGAGACTGGATTCTGTCATCTTTCCTCTGAAGAATGTTGGTTCTCGTTCTAGTAAACAATTCAGTTACTGGCTATTCATCTTTAAATTGTGTAGGTTTGGTTTTATGCTTTGTTATGAAGGATACATGGAAGCACACGATGTCTCCTTCCAAACTTAGCAGAAATCAACACTTCTAACTTGGCAGAAATCAACCTCCAAAACATTTTCCCTTCCAGAACTTGTCAGACATTGGTTTCAGACTTTGTAAGGGCAGGTATAGAGCAGTGGTCTTCAACTGGAGGTGACTTTCTCACCAGGTGACATTTGGTAATATCTGAAGACATTTTGGGTTGTCACAACTGGGGTAAGGGGCACTACCAGCATTTAGTGTGTAGAGGCCAGGAATGCTACTAAACATCCTGCAGCACACAGGACAGCTCCACACAACAAAGAATTATTTTATCTGTCCCACAATATCAATAGAGACAAGATTGAAAGATCCTGGTAAGCCTTACTCTAGGAAATGGTCCTTATTCCTGCCTGGGGGATTAACAAGGTTTTAATGAAGCCCTCCACTCTGCCTGGAATGGACCTCCAATGACTTTCAGCATTACTTGATATGTAATAATGTCGCTAGTAAGTTGCTCTCTGGTAAATCTCATGTAGTCTTGCTATTACTTCATGGGAGGATTTGTAACATCACATTCCAAGGGAATCAGTGGAGCAATGAGAAGAATTTGTGGCCATTTTAACAATGTAGACCCTTCTGCTTTTAGTGCTCATAACTTTCAGTTCACATAATTTTCTTAGTGTAAACTTTTTTTTTTTTTGAGCACGGAACTTAGTAAATGTGGAATCTCTAAACACATGTCACTATTTCTGTTTTGATGTGTATTGATAATGCTTATGAGATTCTTAAATCCAAAACATAGTTTAATATGATACAAAAATCTATACTTACACATGCTGGCTATATGCCTGAAAAATTACTTGATTACTAATTAATTTATACATATGGATGTGAATATTGCTGTTGGCATGGAAACCTGACCCTTTTCATTATATTTCACTCATATCTTTATATTTTTGCCCTACTATTGGCTTCTCCTACTAAGGGAGTTTAATGACAGCACATTGTAATCAAGGAACCAATGTATAGGTGATAAGTAAAAGCTGAAGACAAGAAACTTATAACTTTCTCAAAGGAGTTTTATGACAAGGAACTGTGGATGAGATATACCACCCTACTTGAATCAAACAGAACATCGAGGCCCATCATAGGTATGTTTGTCTCAAGCTCTACATGGCCTGGTTGTCTTATACCTCATAGCCTGCTTTAAACCATTGCCTTCTCAGAAACACATCAATCCTTCCTCCCCACAAAACAAAAATCCAGGTGTCAACTGAGATGTAAGCAATAAAAGATATTCCTTTCATCAGTGCACTGCCTTTCTAATCCATGACGTGAGTTCTCTCTTTCCCTCTCCACTTCATAGGACACACAACTAAAACAAAATTATTACCCTCACACAAGAAAGTATAGATCCTCACTTGATTTGGAATCTACTACTGTAGTAAAACACTGTCTGGAGTATCAGAAAATCAAGACATTCTGATGTAAGTAAGTAGAAATAAAATAAATGAGCCAATATTTGGCATAAACAATATGAAGGTAATGTCTAAATACGGATTTACTTTTGCATTGACTTTTATATCTTTATTATGATGCTTTTTTCTTTTCTGAGCAGACTACAGAGCTATATATTCACTTGACTTTCCATGATTATTCAGCATTGCTGCCTTTTGTTGACAAACTTCGGGAAGATAAGGTCAATTAGACTTCCATTTAATTTGCTTTCTTCAGTATAAAACAAAAATAGTACTCAACTTCTAATTTGATGATTACAAGAATGACTAAGCTTACCAAGGCTAGAAATGCAGATGGTAATTTGGATATTCATAATCCGTATTCAAAAGAAAAAAATTAGCTCTGTCAACAATATACATAAAAAGAGTAATATTTGAAACCCAGTAAGCATGTAACAGAACTATTTTGCAAAGGTAAATATTCTCTTAGTGTTTATCATTTTCATGGTCTCACCTGTTAGGTGGCTGGCTACAAAAGAGCTACTTTAATGACCAGGATCAATGTTATTCTTTAGGCTGCCACTCATTTTAACCAAAATTGTGTACATTTAAATGAATCATGAGTCAGTAATTTCTATGTTATTAGAAAAATATGGCATCATATAACTAAACTTGAATACCTGTCTTATGCTTATTTTACCCTTCTAATTCCACATGGTGCTTTGATTTTAAATGAAAAATAAATGCACCTGTTTTCCCAAAAAGATCACAAAATGAGTACTCTGTTTTAAGGTTTGTATTTATTTTCCAATACTTTTATTGATCTTACAGGCAGAATAGTATCTTGAACTCTCTAACATTCAGCAACACCAAAAACTTACAACTCTGCTGTCAACGGCAATAATTACTAAAACTTGAGCAAGCAATTTACAACTATCTGTGATTAAGAAAAATGGATTCAAAAGATATATAACTGCAATAACAATAAAATAGTAATTATGTGTGTTAAGACATAAATAGCCAACACAACTTTAGTACCTCAGGCATTTTTTCTAATTATGATATTTGTACAAATTTTGGAAATTGAGGAGCACATTGGCCAATCACCAATGATCATGAAAAAGAAAATACATAAAAGTGCCTACTTATCTAATAGTTTATGTTCAACTCTAGCTTGACATACTGTAGTACTGTTATCCCTTCTAAAACATTAGCAATCAATATTAAATTTATTTCAAGCTTTTTTACAGATGAATAATCCAATGAAGATGTCCTCAATTCAGAAGGTCATTAATGTTTATCTTTGCTTGAAACATTTCAGGCTTGCTGAACCTAAAGAACACCCACTCTTAGACTACTGGTGAACAGCGACATCTAGTGGCCATTACATACCTAAACAAACATTTTAAAAGCATAAATTCAAGAGTATCCAAGAAACAAGTGAAATTGCCACTATACATCACCTTTAATATAAAAACAAGTGTATTTCCAATGATATTGTATAAGAAAATTATAAATACTTCCTAGTATATTCTCTCTTATTCAGTAATAATACAAACTGAAAAGCCAACACCAGGCTTCTAATCTTTATTCTTAATTAACAACCCTTTCACAGGTAAATATCCTTTACAGATTTCTATAAACACCCAATTTTGATTTCCTCATGTCTCAGTTCTTTTTTCTATCAGACTGACGTAAAGAATTTCTGAAACACTATGAACTACATAATAAATTTATGGCTCTTCTATGCATACATAGATTAGAATGTCCCAGCAACAGAGAGATTTAAATACTCCATATGATGATGCACTGGTGTGCAAAATTAAGACATTATAAAAGCTGCCAGCCTATTATTAATTGTTGGATTGAGTTTACTCTAGAGGTGTTATTAACTTTTTGTAAATAGGGTATATCTAGTTCAACAAGATTTTCTAATACGACTGTGTCATGAAATGGAATTATAGAATTGAAATGGGGTTACAGAATTGTTTTATCATCAGAAAGTCATTGTTTCCTAGGCATGACTGTTTCCTGTCAATGAAAAAGACAGTACATTCTCTGCCTCTTTTGCACGACCCATCTGAGACATTACAAGCAAGCTTTTGTTGTTCACTGGAATCTTAGCTCCTCATTTCCATACGTGCTACCCACCAACACTGAAACTGCTCTCAATGCCTTTATGGCCAGCTCCAGAGAAACTGCCCTCCCATAACCATGACAGATTTTTTCCTGAGCATAAACTGTATGTTGCAGTTTATGGAACACACTGACATTGTCCCTTCCAGATGGACTGAGGTACCACCAAAATGCCTAGACGTACATAAATAAATACAAGTGGGCATCACTATCCACTTATTTTACCTTCCTTAAATTAACTGCCAGTGCTAAAACTAGACCTTTCTCTTTCTCAACTTTTAAGGCTTTATTGATGATCATAAATACATTCAAGTGCTGGATAACGGTTTTTGTATCCCCAGATCATCAAAATATCCACTGCTCAGCTACATGCCATGCTAGTCATTACCTGGGACATTCGCCTAAATGCCAATCATATGTGTAAAGAGGGCCATAGAGGCCAAGCCCCCCAGTAACTGGACACGATGGTCCACAGGAATGACATCTCACAGGCACCATGGGATTGGGGACCATGAGAAATGGTAAGGAATCATCTTAACATCACTTAAAACTTTCATATAAATGCTAGGCAGATGTGTTCCGTAGGCATCTCATGCCCAAGCATATAAGCACTTAAACTTATTAAATCAATGGGTGCGATTCACAAGCATTTAAAATTAACACTGAGGTCAAACAAGGTGCTAATACGTAAAGCCTGGGGTTCTCTCCAGCCCACTAACCTCAGTAACTCACTCCCTATCCCTCTCCTCCCAAGCGTTCTCATTTACAGGAGTATATGTGTGGGCAGCGGCCATAAGTAGCTAAATGTGACATTTACCAAGGGACAGGCAGCCATGAGTGATCCTGGAGGCACCTGGAGTTTACACGCTACTCCTCTACCCTATACAGACATCATTCTCCCATTTTTCCTTCTGCCTTTTCCCTTTGCTTCCTTTATTTCTGCCTGAAGCTAGCAGCGGTAGGATGACACAATGCTGTTCCCTGTTGCTATCTGAACCTCTGTGCTGTGTAACGAAGATGACTTCCAAATTCCAGGGGAAAATACTGCTACTACTCAACACTCAGCACATCCAGATGGTCTCAGATGAAGAGCTATGGGAAATCACAGGCAATTATTACTGTCTGTTCATAATAGCCTTCTCCCACAGAATAATTCAGAACTTGAACTGAGCATTTTGAGTTAAAGGTCTAGTCTCTGTGTCAGCATATATATATATATCTTGACCTTGCACATGTTTTAAGGATGGATTAGTTCAGGTTTGCAAATAAGTAATCTGTTACCAGCCCACAAAAAAAAAAAAAAAAAAAAAAAATTCATAATAACCTCTCCCTGCATAAAATACCCAGAGTAAAGTAAATTCTGCTTTCTACTAGTTGCCCAGGATAATTCTTCACTTGGTCTGGAGGACTGAACAAGGGTCTAGCTGAATGGTTGGATGAGTTGCCACCACCAGATCACAACAAGCCTAGAAA
This sequence comes from Cynocephalus volans, assembly GCF_027409185.1. Classification (NCBI taxonomy): domain Eukaryota; kingdom Metazoa; phylum Chordata; class Mammalia; order Dermoptera; family Cynocephalidae; genus Cynocephalus; species Cynocephalus volans. The sequence continues at coordinate 30,821,688 of NC_084474.1, read as the reverse complement.
TAATTTGGTCTGGGTCTAAGTGCTAACATCATGCTGCCAAGTCTCTTTCTGAAAAGCACAAAAGCAAAATATCCCATTCCTGCAAGCAAACCAACCACAAGGGTGGTGCCAAGAACTTTTGGGGCCCTTTTCTTGGCCACCCGGAATGCTGTTGGCAGCACTGCAGAGATTAATATATTGTTGACATGTCCTAAAACCTTGTTAAATGTTTTTCTCTTCAAGACCCGCTCGTAATAGGTTTCCAAGTTCGGTCGCTTTCCATTTCCCCAGTTTCTCCTCGCAAACCCCAGGAACTTCAGTCGATGCAATGTGACAGCGAGTGAGACGTCTGCCAGGGTGAAGGACTCTCCGCAGAGCCAGGGCTGATGGCCTTCTTCTAATCAGAAATAAGGACATGGAGAATTAAGAGCAAGCACTGCACAGACAACACCAACTGGTACCCACAGCCTTAAGGGCAAGTGTGAGCACAGCAAAAATGAAGGCCCAGCTACATTCTCTTGACAATCACTCTCAGCAAATAATTTCATGCTTAAAAAAAAAAGTCCATGCAAATGTATCCGAAGCTAAAGCAGACTTGCTTGACATCTGTCAGCTACCCAGGTCCCTAGGTGAAATTGGAGCCACTTGAACTCAAAGCCTGTCTATCATTTTGTAAAGGACTCAAAGGAGTTGAGAGCCTCTAAGCCACAGGAGAGAACACATACTTCCTTCTGGTTAAGAAAACAACAGGTGTGCTTTAGGAAAATCCATGGAGTTGGGCCTGAAATCTCATTCAGTGGCTGCTGCTCTTAGTTACTTATTTAAAGCAAATGAGAGTCCCTATTGTGAAGCAAGTTTCAGGTAACATGATATTGAACTCCTTTGTCAGAATACAGCAAAAGGCCCACAAGTATTCACTTGGACAATGGCTTAATTCTGCAGTCAGTCCACAGGTACAATACATGGATACTCACCAGCCAGCCTACAAACACACCCACACTGGTCCCAGTTTGCATTTCACTTTAGATTGGAAGATGTCTCCCTGGCTAAGGAAAAAACTAGAAAGAACCTCCAACTCCTTACTCAGGCTATTCAACCCAACTAACTTGAAATTAACTAATTTGTACTGTAATTACAAATTAGTAAAACAGGTTAAGTAGGAATCTCCCACCATAAATTGAATTGTGCAGAAAAGTCTGTCCCCAGTCATATTTCACACAGATGAAGACAGAGTTACAGTCAGTCATCTGGGTTTTTCTGCGTTCAATATCATTGTTGGTATCATCATTGAAACTGCCCATAAATAATAATAATAATAATAATAATAATAAACAGATTACAGAATTTTTTCATGAAATCTAACAATGTTCCCATAAATACTCCTGGTGTTGAAACAGAAAAAGCATACAAATGAGAACTTACCTGGAGTTTCTTCATTTCTTCTTTGCAACTCGGTTTCAACCTGATCCAAGACCTTCTCCAACTCATCAAGAATTTTCTTCAAATATTTGACATTGTCATGATCAAGCAGCTTTGACTAATTAACAACCCCCCCCCAAAAAAATACATAAATTATTTATGCCTGTAAAAAAAAAAATCTATGTAGAGCAGAGTAGATATAAATTCTTATTGAGTGGGAGCCTGTTTATTTTAGGCAATGGGAAGAACTAGAACAACTTTGTTAAAGCCTCAGAGCACAGCTGAGGGTAAATACCCTCACCATGAAATGCCCCAGAAGTCCCACCGCTCACTGGCCACTCCTGTGAGGCCCGGTGACCAGGGAGGGCAAAGAACGTGGGAACAGGAAGAGGCATGTCTTGTGCCCAAGTCAAGAGGTGAATTTCAGCAGCCTTGACTAACTGAAGAGTCCGGGGCAAGGAAAGCAGCAAGTTAAAGACTGAGTGGAAAGTAAGGAAGGTGACTGTGTGCTGTGTGTCACGTATTTGTTAGCAGTTCATTTGGCTAAGATGGGATGAAGGAAGACGGGAAGTTGAGGGAGGGTTGAGGTTGCTGTTTGCCTTGTTTTAATATGGGAGAAGCTTACATGTGTTGCTGGGCCACAGGGAAACGATCAACAGAAAGAAAAAGGCTGACAATAACTGAGCTCCTTAGGGGGCAGAGCATGTCAGTGCAACCCATGGAGGGAAATGGGTCTAGGTAGGCCTTAAAGTGGTGGAATGCCCAAAATGACAGATTTCTAGAATATTTTATGAACTTGCCTTGGCAACCAGTATGCTCAGTATCTGCTTTTTAAGCAATTGTCATTAGGTCTGAATATCAAATCTAATAAAGAACATTCTTTCTAAAACAGAACAGAAGCCAAAGGTAATGTGTATACTGGTGAATTGTGATATTTAATAGAAAGTGTTTTAGAAATAGTGGTACTTTATAAGAAGAACATTTAATACAAGCAGTGGGTGTCCACTGAGGACAGCCTGGTTCACTCACTTTCAGTCGCTTCTGTTTTGCGATGTACGCCTCTTGTAAATCTGGGTTTTCTTCAGCAAGTTTCTTCAGTTCAGACTCCGTGTTACCTATTTGGCCTGATAATAAAAACATTTTTGAAACAGAAAATTATTTTCTCACTTCTATACCAGAAAAAAAAAAAAAGCAGGGAAACTCAATGGTAAGAGTATGAGCTCTGGGGCTCATCGGACTTTCCCTGCCTGTGCCTCAGTTTCCCCACTTTAAAAATGGAACTATAAGAGTATCTGCCACCCAGGGTTAGGACTAAGTGAGAAGCTCCATGGAAAGCTCTCAGAGCAAGGCCCAGAACATCAGAGGGCTCAGTGCAGGGAAACTGCTCTACCTTTCTGGTTTTCTATTATAACCTTCCCTAAGAAGGAAATGCCTTATTTTTATAAAAGATTAACTATAGGTGGTAGAATTATAGTTAAAATACTTGCTTCAAATCATATAATGAGGACTTAGGAAGAGAACGAGGAGGAAGAAGAGGAAGGAGAGAAGCAGGACGACGGGGCGGGGGAGAAAAGAAAAAAGGAAAGGAGAGAAGGGAGGAGGGAGGGGGAGAAGGAACAGGAGGGGTGTCGAAAAAATAAAAATCACATGAGTAGGAGAAATCTGGTTTCTGGGTCTAGAAGACCTAGGCTTGAGTGCTCCCAGAGTCTGACCCCTGCCACTTCCCCTCATCTTCCTGTCCCCAATCCCCTGCACTGCAGAGCACACTCCTCCTCATCACGTGCACTGACCCTACTCTATCCTCACTACACAAAGAAGGGAGAAAGCTGGATGATCTCAATCAACCTCAATCAGTCCCAATCACTGAATGGAAGGTAGAGGTAGGGATGCCTAGACACCCTCTTGTCCAGCTCCCTCACATAATGAAATGACAATGAAGGACTAGGAATGTGGACTCTGTTGCCCATAATCCAGGCAGATCCAAGCTCGTCTGGTCCCTGGTTCATCTGTTCATGAGAACATGTTATGTTCTTTACTTTTCCATATGTCACTCTTCTTATTTTTATCCAAGCTTGGCCCTCAAAGCCAAGAGCTGACAAATCAGGTCCTATAGACAACAAATGTCCAGCTGAACAGCTGAAGCACAGATTAATCTCACCAGTTCATGGATCTATCCATAACACACACATCCATAAAGCAAAGTCAACAACCCTATTCCCAGTGAAGCTTCTTTCAATGACCATTAGATGGGCAAGGTCTCAAAAATGAATTAAAAGAAACTTCAGACAGAATTCCAGGCCTCTAAGATTTCTACGTACTGCGAATCCTTGTGGTTGCATAAGCTGGGATCATGGAGTCCACAGTTAGTTCAGGATGTAAAATGCAGCCATGTGTATAGGCATCCATTGGCAAGGAGTCAAGCAGCTCTCGATAATGTTGGACCCGTGGGTAATACATGCTTTCTTTATCAGGCATTAACCTGGGTGTTCTTTCTAAAATAGACACACAAACACGTACACAAACATTGAAGAAAAAGTAACAAATGAGATGTTACATGCAAAAACAAAAACCCTAATCCCTTCATTATTTTCAACATCATATCAGTACACTTAAAAGATGAGTCTCCTCAACCCAGACATTCAAAATCTGAAATGGCCTGATGCACCAGACCAGATCTCAAACCTCAATCACACTGGCATTCTCTCACTTCTCCACCTTGCAAGCTGCAACTCAACCTTCAAGGTCTAATTGTTTATGCCACTCCCTCCAGGGAGCATTCCCTGACCTCCTCCTACTGCCAACATCTGGCTGGCTAAGACATGCCTTCCTCTACATGTCTGTAACATACTGTCAATACCCTGTTATAGCCCTTATCACCCTAGAATCAATTATTTGTCTATCTTTTTGCCCCATGAACATCTTTAGGGCAAGGAACCTATGATCCAGGTCTAGCATAGTTCCTTACACATTTTAGGCCCTCAACAAAGGTTGGTTAAGTGAATGAAGACTCATTATGTAAAGACAATCAGAAACCACTCTTTTCTAGGTGCCAACTAATACCAAGAGTGAACCTACTGATACTATGTGAATGTGAAATAACAATCTGTATAGAATAGGAAAGGCCTTTGCTCAAATACCACAGTTGCACTTTCTCCAGGAATTTCTAACGATTTATCTCTGAAAAGTGGATTCTACGTAAATCCTCACTTGCTGGTTAAAATCTAGACTGTAGACTCCTTGAGGGTAGGGACCATGTACTATCCTCTGTTAAATCACCAGTGCCTAATATAATATCTGACACATAGTAGGTGTTCAATAAATTATAATCAATAATTATAATCAACTTGAGCTAGAGAAGCTCTGCAGTAGTTAATAAAAACACAGATATAAAAGCTGAGAAGTTCTCCCAAGATCCCACAGCTAATTAGAGGCAGAACAAGAACTAAAGTCATCTGATTCCTAATGTAATGCTCTGTTTTACTACACCATAATAACCTCTTCAAAGGTTTACATATCAGAGACTATCCAAAAAGAATAAAAGTGAAGGATGTGACCCAAAGGTCAGAGCCATGGCTCTTCAGAATCACTTCTCACCTCTGGCTCTCAAACTGCCCCTGAAAATGCCACCTAGTTCATTCCAACTAGTGAAAAGAACATCCTCAGCTTTCTTTGTTCATTTATTTCTTAGGTTGGGTTATTTAATTTAGAATCCTTTTGAGCATCCCACACTCATTCATAAACGTTGGCAATTCAGAGTTGGTTGCCATCAACAGAGCATTTCAGGTAAGATCTCGTACTGCCAGACCAAGCAGAACAAGCTTTGTAAGCCAGCAGGCTATTTCTGACTCTTTAATAAGAAGGATGATAGATTACTCCTCAAACCAGCAGGCAAATGTCTAATTCCCTGCTGGAGAGTTCAATTCTGAAGACTGTATTAGGATAACCAAGAATAAAGCATCAGCTACCTACTGCTCCTCACCAGAGAATTTACTCAACTAGAGCACACTTCATTGCTGACCCCGTGTGGAGGAGACAAGTAAGGCACCTATGGGGCAGCCAGCCTCTAAACACCAGGATCAGTTAGCTATCACCTGGACCCCAATCAACGTGTGGTAGACATTTCCATAAAGACAGTAGACTGGAAGCCTTGAAATGCTCAGGAGTTCTTGACCTTTCATGTGTTACTGACCTCTTTGAAAATTGATTATATTAAAATATAGTTATCAAAATAATTTTAAGTTATAAAATACTAATATGCATGCCTCTTTATTAACACATTAACAAGATCTAGCAGGAGATCTAATAACTACCATCACTTCAACATATTAAGATATCTGCAATAACAATATGCTATGAACATATCTGTGATTTCTATTGGTAACGAAGTCACACTGACTCCTGATATTGCTATGGATTATGCCTACTTTGGTAATGAAAGGAAATGATAGATTTCTGCTTAAAATTAGTGAAAATGGGGCCGAGCCGTGGCGCAGTCAGGAGAGTGCAGCGCTGGAAGCGCAGTGACGCTCCCGCCGCGGTGTTCAGATCCTATATAGGACTGGCCGGTGCACTCACTGGCTGAGTGCCGGTCACGAAGAAGACAAAAAAAAAAAAAAATTAGTGAAAATGAAGATACAATTTTTCCCCATCCATTTATGAGATCCATTTATGAGATCTCAAATCTCATAAATGCTATTTATAGACCCCAAAGGGCAACAGCTCTCAAAGTCTGAGAATCCCTGGGCTTCTCCAAGACACTTTCAGGGGCTTAAACAAAATGAAAGCCATTTTTACAGCAAATACTAGGATGTTAATTGCTTTTCACTCATTCTCTCTCGAGTGTACTGCAGAGTTTTCCAGAAGCTACTCAAAACATGGTGATTCTATCATTCTGACAGTTAATGGGATATGGGCTTGAGTACTCTAGTGTTTTACAGTTTTCTCAGCTGTAATTTCTAAATGGTAAATATTAATAGATATAACCCCCATAAGCAAAAGCTTTTGAGTGTCCTTAATAATTTTTAAGACAAAGGGATCCTGAAACCAAAAAGCTTAAGACTGCGTTAGGAGTCCAAAAACCTCAGATTTTAATAACCATAAATGGTACAACATTTTCAAATGCTTCCCAAATAGTCAAATTTATGGCTACTGGCTTTGGCTGCTTTCTGGTGCCAGGCCCTGGAGCTTTTCTCCAGAAGAGCTTACCACTTCCTTCCTGGAAAAGTGATTAAGAGCAGGAAAAAAAAAAGTCAAATTGCTTTCTGGGGAAGTTCCATCTGGTCAAGCCTGAATTCTTCAAAGGAGGACAAATGTTTAAGCCCATGGAAGTAACTTTCTTCTACTCAGAGTGCCATTACTATCAATTTCCTGAAGCACTTTGTTAGAGCATAAAAGACCCACTGAACCCAGATTCTCTTCTCGTCTCACTTTCTCTCCTTGCATGCTTCAAGGATGCCCTGCCTGGCATCACACGGGCACTGTGTGTTGCCATCCTCTCAGCACACCTGATCACAACGCTGCCCACTGCCTCTAGAAACAGTTTTTCAAAAGACAATTGGGAATTTCCTTTGAATTCTATGGGAGATCTTCTCTTTATCCCATTCTATTTTATTTTCCAATCCTTCCATAGAACATCTTTGTTATTACACTAAAAAATAGAATCTTTTCTTGGTATCTACCTCCATCAGGAGTGGGAAAGGAGTATAAGGCATACAGGGACAGAGCAGGGGATCAGGGGAGTTTTAAGAAGCAGGCAACGAGAAAAGATACCAGCACTGGGAAGTGAGTTTGCAATACTTGGAGCCAAGCTTGGGGACTAAGCTGGAAGAATACATAAGTTGGCACAAGACCTGACTTCCTAGAACTGCAGGGGACAAGGTAGGTCTTCTGAAACACACAAGTTTAGACAGCAAATTAGAAACAGGCAGATAGACGTCAAGTAAAAGATGTAATAACATCAAAAAAAGCAAAGACGGGAAAAAAACAGAAAGAAAAGTATCTTGCAGCCATTTAATGGGGACAAATGGCTCTGCACATGCTCAAGTGTCTGTATTGCTGAGCAGAATAACAATGGTTCTGAGCCATCTTAAAAAAAAAAATTACATTTGGTTCCTCCAAGAGCAAAAACTAAAAAGAAATTTAGGAGCTTAAAGGCATAAGCTTCCATTATTTGACTAAATTCACTGCCCTGGTTTCCTACAATCCCTAGTGAAGACAGATGAAGGAGACATTAATATGCATTGTTTTCAAGAAAGGCTCCCCCTAGCTCTATTTGAATAAGTTTCAGGTCTTCCTTATTAGCTCAAAGAAAACAGACTAGACTTCATTTCTAACTCTATCCTTTTGCTGTTTACTTTACTTGGATTGCATAGTGATGGCATCAATAAATAAGATAATATGTATAACATAGCTGAATATGGGAACTTTCAACTAATCAAACACCAGGTGCTGTGGGTTAAATGTGTCTCCTGAAAGTTCATGTATTAGAAACTTGACCCCCATGGTAACAGTGTTAAAAGGGTGGGAAGTCCAATTTTTTTATTTGAAAGGTGGGGCTTTTAAGATGTGATTAGATTGCAAGGACTGTGTCCTTCTGAATGGATTGATCCATTCATGGTAACCCGCATGGTTCTGATGGCTTCAAAAAAAGAGCAAGTAAGAAGGTTGGTTCTCTTGCTCAGTCCATTCTCACCATGTGACACCATACACTGCCATGGAGAGTCACCACCAAAGAGAAGCCCCTCACCAGATGTACCCTCCTGGACCACAGACTTCCCAGCCTCCAAAACTGTAAGAAATAAATTTCATTTTTTATAAATTACCTACTTTCAGGTATTCTAAGTAAAAGAAAACTGACTAATACACCAGGCTATTAAAATACATAATAATAATAATAATAATAATAGCAAACAAGCTGTGACCTGAAGCAAAAAATATGGTTACAAATTGACTGCAATTCAAGGCTGTCATCACTTTGATACTAGAAAGATCAAATCTAAATGCAGGTGAGAAAAAAATGCATGGTGTCAAATTACATAAGTTCACTATATGCATCCAGGATTTTCTGAGACAGAAACAAACTTGTAGCATTATTTTCAATAAACTTTATCCATTATATATTAAATGTTTAACTACTTTTAATTGGTATTACATTTAAGACTTTTAACAGAAATATTTATAATAAGGAGGGAAAAACTCCTTTATCAGACAGTTTGTTCCAATTGTTGGATACACATCATGTAGAACTAGAACCTCTATCTACATCTTAATACTCCCACCTGTTTGCTACAAGAGAGAAAAAAACAAGTTACTTTTTAAAGCAACTTTTATTGACACAATTATTAAAGATTCATTTTCTTTTCTTTACCATATTTTCTCCACGCTTTATGCTAATCTCAGTAGATATGCAATTTCAGTAGATATGCTAAAAGACATATAAAGTTATTCAACTATATATGAGAGCCTTTAATGATAGACATAAAAATTATTCTATGAGCGATAACAATAATTGGCAATTCCTTAAATAAATAACTATATCTTTAATGTTAACAGTGACTTCAGAATTAATGTTCTTTTTAAAATGTCATACTTGAAAAAATAAAAATAAATAAATAAATAAATAAAAATAAAATGTCATACTTGAATTTCAATATACATAAATAAGATTGTACTTATAAAATAAATTTATATTTTCTAATCAGACTTGTCTGTGATTTCAATATCATGCCAGAATAGTTTATTTCCAAATCAAATTCTGTTTCCTAAAAATGCTTCAAATAATATATGTAGACATATGACATGGGACATAATTTTCAGAGTACTGTTATATATTAAATTACCAAAATTTAATATTCACCATATGACATGCTTGATTCCGGGTTACCACGGAGTTATTCGGCAGTAATAAATAGCATATGTTCTAGTATTTTATAGTTATTTCATACCCATATTTTTGATTATCTAGTGGCCAAATTAAATTTTGACAGAGGTTATAAATAGTATAAGAAATAGCCAGATTTTAAAATCTGTATTAGTGTGTTATTCACCCATCACATCCACTGTTCGCGTTTGCCTAGTTTACTTACTATCATACCTCATCTAGCTTAACCAATTGCTTGCTTTAATGTAACTATTCTTCACTACAGGCCCAAATTGAAAAAGGTATCATGTACATAAAAAATAGTCTGTGAACCTGAACAGTAATAATAGCGTATACATATGTTAAGTGCATACATATGTCAGCCTTAGTTGAGCAGCCATAACTGAATACTTCTAAATTCTTCCTTTGACCCACATTTCTCCCTCAGCAATATCATTTACGTCTACACCATTCCTCATGTGACTGCTTGCAAAAAAAATATCAGCATAGCCATTATCCAACTTAGATACTCAGTATTTCAGGGTAAAACTTAAAAATGATTGCCTTGGCTATCAAATTTCTTCCCCCAAACTATCAATTATTTAATGGATTATCCCAAAAGCACAAGGATGTAAGCACTGATACACAAAAAGTTTAAGAAATGTCTCTAGGTCAGCAAGCCATCATTTTTAGTACACCAGCTCACTCCATTCTGTTCTTCAGATGACTGGCTACACTTAAAGTCTCCTATACACCTCATGAAATCCATCGGCTTATTACCATTCTAACTTGTCAAGTCTCTTCAAAGTTTCTTCCATAACTGGACAAAATGCCAAACATTCAGACCAGTCAGAATGAAGAGTTATTATTCACCCCGTTCTAGATAAAACCTCTACTTCTAAAACAACCTCAAGTCACACTTAGCCTTTTATTATTGGCAACTTATTATCAACAAGGACCCCATCCTTCCTTAATGCAGCTGATTTTTAAAAACAAAATTTACATTTTTTTTTTACATTTAGCCTTGTTAAACTTTATCTTATTTTCCCTTTTTATTCTTGTTCCATGAGAAACATTTCATAAGCCAGTCATCATTTTAACTGACCCAGTTTTTCTGTCATTCATAAATGTAACAGTATTTCTTCTATGTCTTTATTCAAGTCATTTATACAACCATTAGGCTCAAGTCAAAGAATAGCATCCTGCAAGGATACCACTAGAGATCCAGGCTGGCATGCATTTTAAGAATTCATTCATTTTAGGGGTGGGGGGGGAAGAATTCATTCATTTTAATTATTCAAAAGTGTTTAGTAAGCACCTATTAAGGAACATTCACTATATAAGGCATTGAGAGTAGTTTTTAACAAGATAGATTGTCTCTGATTTCATGATGCTTACAGTTCTCTACAAGTAATTCAAAATTTTTTAAAAGAATGATAAAAATTATTATAACTAAAATGAGAGCCCCTAGTTAGAGGGGCAACCTGGGATAAGAAATCTAGAAATAAATATTCTTCAATATGGTAGTTTGTTCCTCTGCAAATGTGCATTACTATCATCTAGCCATATTTGCTCCCTTATTTTACAAGGGTATCATATGAAGTAATCTCAAATGCTCTACTTACATCAAAATACACTATATCTAGAACCATTTCTGGCACATAATAGACACATTTCTTAAAGTGTAAGTGACATTCTCCAGCAGTGTAAAACTTAAGCTGGTTTCTCTTACTTATATTCAAGACTTTAAAGTACATATTTTAAAAAAGCATTGACAGTCTGTTCCAGAATTCTACCAAATTTAAAGGGAGTAATTTGCAGCAGTGATTAAAACTTGAACACAATAATTTATAGTGGTATTCTCAATTTTTAATGTACAATGAATCATCTGGGGCGGCTGTTAAAATGAAGATTCTAATTCACTAGCTGTGTAGTTAGGGTGAAGATTCTGTGTTTCTGACAAGCTCCCAGGTGATGCCAGTATTGCTGGTGGATGGAACACATGGTAAGTAGCAAGCATTAGTAGAATTCCCCCTCTGTGACAATTGGGATATTTGTCTGTCTCTTGTCTGTTTCTTTTCCTATTCTCCATGAGTTCTTAAAGATAAAAATAAAGTATCCTAATTAAAATTGTGATAAAACTTATGTTTTTTTTTTATTTCAATATTCTGAAATAAATATCTTGACCTGTAGACTGGACTAGCCTTGATTTACATAATTATTATTCTCTTACTGTCTTCCTATCTACCATAAGTTTTAAGACCCTTAATCTTAATCTTTTAAAAGTCTTTTCCTATTGAATGACAACTCTCCTGGAAAGCGAGAAGAATGAAACAAGAGTTGATTGGACTTGTTTTATCTCTGCAACTGATAAAACTGCATCACCTAATCCAAGTGTGTTCCAAAGCAAACAGAAATTAAGTCACCAAAGATAACAAGTTAGTGGCAGCAAACTGAAAGCTAGGACTCTTGATTACTTACACATTATAATAGCAAAACCAGAATTAAAGTCTAGTTTCCATATTTCTATCCTATCATTTAGCCCACAATGCCTTCTCCTCTAATTCAAAGAACAGTAATCAGAAGAACAACTTTGTATTTCCCTTGTTTAGTTATTTAAATATAACTTAGCAGGACTCAGAATGTATTTCAGTTTTATTATTATATATAGTAAAAGCAAAAGTGAAAACCTAAGGAAAATTTTCAGAAACCTAATAATCAGTAACATTACTATGTTGCAGAGTACCATATTTTATACCACTAAATTTCTTAGAGAAAAAGACAATGTGAGGAGAAAAGAAGGATGAGGTAGAAGAAGAGAAGGGAAATGATGACAGTAGTAGCAGTTCCAGCAATGCTACCAGAAGATGTAAATATGATTTTCCACTTATTTTTCAAGTTTTTGATTATTTAAAATAGAATTCTTAGACAATTATTTTATGTTCACATTATTATAATCACTTCTCCCCAAAATTACAAATTATTACTACTAACAGACTTATCCATTTCCAAAAAGCTCATGGTTGATAAAAATTATCTTAAATCAATTAGTTGCCATTTTCAATACAGTTCCCAGCATATATACTTATAAGGGATGGCAAGAAATGTGAAGAGAAAGTAGTTCGTTAAACCCTTTGGTTTAGACCAAAGCCAACTTTAATTAAAACCTCCAATCAGAATCCTAGGGAACTAACACTTGGATTAAGAATAGGGGTAGCCCAAAAGAAAAAAATATAGGGATACCATTTACTAATCTAATTCCCTGGGTCCTCCCACCCCACTCCCCATTTAGGTCACATCCATTTTCCTTCTAAGTAGCTCAGACATTTTTTGGCCTAGTAATTTCCTTTCTCAGTTTCCTATAATTTAGGGTTATATTCAGGTTTCATCCTACCCAATTAGCCTCAACATAACTGGCGGCAGATGAAAGTTCACTGGGTCTCATGCAGCTTCTTTTTAGAAGAGAACTCAGCTGAAACCTAGGAGCCACGTGTTCTAATCTCAGCTCTGCCAGTGATCAGCTGTAAAATCTTGAGCAAATCATTGAAGCCATAGTACACCTCAAAGATTTGTCATTAGTAACAAATTAGATGATTTGTTAGTGGCAAAGAGTATGGAGGCAGTGTAGTACAAAGGTTTTGGAGACCACTTTGCCATAACATTCTATATTACCTTGGGCAACCTTCTGTTTCTCTTTTCTCATGGAAAAAATGGGAATAACTAGTCTACCATGCCTGAGATGGGTTCTTTTGAAGACTGAATAGAATAAAAATTAAATAGAAATATAAAATGCCTGACACATAACAAGCTGTCAATAAGTGATTATTACTTAAAAGCACTATACAAACTTGAGCCTTACAATTCTTTATGAAAGATATAAAATTCAAATTATACAGAAGTAACTCGGGCAAAGAACTCTAAATATATTAACGTTCTACTTTCCCTTATCTAAGATTTATTCCTTTTTTTTTTTCCTCTTGCTTTTTAAATGGAACTATTTGGTAGATTAGATGAAATTGATTTTCATAGTGTACATTTAGAATCAATAGTACAAATCTGATTTTCAGGCCAACAAATTACACCACAAATCACACACCTGCAAGCCTTTTTGCAAGCGAATTTAAAAGGAAAGTTTCAACACTTACGTTTGTACTTTACAAGTTCTTTTAAATGGAGTTATACGGGCTTATACAAAATTTATGTTTTGGCCTATGTTATGTTTGTGTGCTTATGGAAATGGAAAAAGCTTTTAATCACTAAAACCACCATTAGGAAACCAGAAAGGGAAAGAGGGAGGGAAGGAGAGAGGGGGAGAGAGGTGGGAAGCAAGGGGGGGGGGGAGAGAAAGAGAGAGAAAGATACATATTTGTGTTGAAAGTAAATCCAAAAAATCACAAATAGCCTTAACATTACCATCCATGAAAGTCTGTTCAAGATAATCAATGATCTGAGTGGCCTCACAAATTATGTTTTCCCCGTGGATAAGGACAGGCACTTCTCCAGTTGAGTTCAAACGCATAAACCAAGGCTCATTGTGCTCACTCAGGGGCAGACTTACATCATGTTCCTCGCACTTCAATGCCTTTTCAGCAATTACCAAGCGCACCTGGAAGAGTTCACACTGGTTACTACAGCACGCCTAAGCTTTCAATTAAATCACTGGCCTGGATACCGCTAGGCAGCCTCTCTGGGCTTCCCTGAGTTAACGTTTTCAACATTCTTTTTAAAGATTCATATTCCTGGAATTAACAAGTGAGATATATTCTAGCCTCTTATTCTTATAAATTAGGGAGAGCGGGGGACGAAACAAGTAATGAAAATGATTCTAGCTATATTCATTGTACTGTCAGCCTCCCCATCACACCACTTTCTTTTTGTGTCCTAAACCTACTTACGCGTCCTTTCCAGTCAGGAATCTGAACTATGGGTATGTTAGACCTTGTTGAAGAGAGTGAATGCAAGAAAGTAAAATAAGTGGATTATGCAGTTGCACCAAGGCGTCTGCTCTGCCTCAATGTCCGAGGCCCAGCGGGCAAGGCCTCTGCGCCAAATACTAAATGTGATGCTTTTTTGTCGCATTTCATGAGTGACAGTGCCTGGGTCATAGCTTCTCCATCTCAGAATGCTTCTCCCCGCTCCCCACTAGATCCCATTGCTGCCCTGGTGGGAGCGCCCGCCTGAGCTAGGCCGGCTGGGGTGGCCGGAGGCCGCGTCCCCGGGCGGTACCGAGCGGGAGCTGTCCCGGTGCTGAACCCCGACCCGCTCCGCGCGCCGCCGCGCAGGCCTCTACCTTTTGAGAGCTGAAGGAATGTGTCCAGTGGTATAGAATGAGCTTAACCTCCGCGTCCGGCTTGCCTTCCGCCATCAAGGGCGCGCCCGCTCTCTGCTCGTCCTGCCTCCGAGCCATTTCGGGGCGCGTGAGCTCGGCTGGGCCTCGCCTGTCCGCCCTGGGCCCCTCGCACCCACGCTGCCCGGCACAGCCTCTTGAGGTTTCGCGATGCCTCTCGGGCCGGGAAAGACGAGCTCGCGCGGACGAACAGGCCGCTGGGAAATGTAGTTTCGCCGGCGAGAAAGCTGCGGGCCGAGTCTGCACAGGCGCGGGTGTCCGAGCGCAGGAACCCCGGGAGCCCCTGGGAGAGGCAGGCAGGCGTGGTTCAGGGGGAGGAAAATCTGAAATATGAGTCCCTGGTGGTTAAGGTAAGGAAAAACGGTGATAGCAAACTGCTCATCGGTCTTGGAAGCTGCCCAGGTGTAAAGGCAGCAATCTCCCCAGACACTCGGGCTCCTCTTGGAGAGCCTGTTCCTTTGCGGAAAGGAAGTTCCGGTCGACAAAGCACCAGAATGAGGATCGTTTTCACTAGAAGATGCGCCTATGGAGAAGTGCAGATAAATAAATAAGTAAATGGCGATGTGAAATAGCCTAGTGGTTAAACACATTAATTTTACTGTAGAACTATCTGAATTTATGTCCTTGTTTTTCTATTTCTCCATTTTTGAAGTGGAGATTTTATTTTGGTCATAGGGTCTGTGTGAGAACTAAATACGTAAATAAAACAGCCCGCCATGTTGTAGGCACTCAATATTATTTACAGGTTGTTGCCTTATAAACATTCTCTTTGTAGCCATGGTCAGAATCATAATTTTATACGTCTAGTTATTATTGTACACCTCTTAAATTGATAAAATTTTCAGTAAATACGTATAAATAGGACCATGAAATAAATGCCTACATAATTCATTTAGTAAATGTTTATTGAGCACTGACTATGTTCCAGGCATTGGGCTGGGTCCTGGGAATACACAGAGCTGAGACCTGTCACTCAAGATATAAGTCTGGTGGCAGAGACAACCACTTATAGATATGAGGACTGTCTTAGGGTGAACACAGGGTCCTATGAGAAAGGAGAGGCACGCAGCCAATCCAGGTTGGAAAAGGGCCCATGGAGGAGACGAAATCTCATGAGGTCCTTCTTCCTCTTTACAGCACTTGATTGATGGTTCTTTATAATTCTCTCATAATCTTTAAAATGTTTATACTGTCTTTTTATATCCTCAGTTAATTCAAATGCTACAGAAAAAGTGCCATTTTTTTTTTTTTGCCAAATTTGTTTTTTTTTTTTTAATCAGCTCACTCTTAAGAAGGGGAAGAGCAAAACTTTAAAATCAGAGAGTGAGATTTAAACTCCAGCTCCACTCCTAACTTGACCTCTCTTGAGCCTTTCTTCACCATGTGTAAAATGTGGATTGTATAAAACTATGTACCTACCCAGACTGTTGTGGGAATTCAATGAGAGAATGTATATAAAGCACTTAGGATATTGCCTGGAATGTAGAAGTAGTAACAGATAAAAACATACGTGTAACAGCCCCTCCACTGACATTAAGAGGACATCATATTACACTTGATCCTCTCTCTTTAGGTCTCAAAATTTCTATGACTACCTGTATAATCCTCCTCTTCAGAAGAATTTCACTGTTAATTCTCCACCTCCAGATTCCCATATACACTGTACAATTCCTTTTTCCTTAATTTACTAAATCACCTCAGTATTTGAATAAACTCAATATTCTTGGTAAGCCATCTGTCACTTGCAGCTGAAAGAGTCCTGACAATAAAGCCCTGGTCTATCAAACACTGAGCACTTTCTCCATCACATCTTCCCAGCAGCAAAACCAAATAATAAACACTGAATGAACTGATTGATTACTGCATTAGTGTTTAGTACTAAGTACTCATATGTGTCGTTGGGAGTGAAGACATGTACAGAGCTTCTGAAGGGAAATTTATCAATATGCATCAAAAACCTTGAAAATAGGCATAACTTCTAACCTAGCAATTCATCTATTTGCAATTTAACTAGGATATAACTGTGGCAAATTCTGACAGTTGGTCCTAAAAAAAATCTATTTCCCCCTTCTTCCATGCAATAGAAATTTTACATGAACACATGGCTGCTGAGAATAAAGAGTACATTTCCCGGGCTCCATTGCAGCTAAATGTGGCCTCAAAGATGTATTCTAACAAATGGGATGTCACAGATGTGCCACACGCAAGTTCTGGGAAACTTCCTTAAAGGCACAGTTGTCCCTGTGCCCCTTCATATCCCATCCTCCATCCTGCTTCCAGAATGCTAATTTGGACCATGAGGGATGGGGTCACACCCTAGGGGGATGGCTGAGCCATGAGCTGGGGGGGGGGGGGGACTGAGCTTCTAAAGACATTGGGAACAGAACTACCACACAACCTCAGTCTTCAAAACTCCAAGCTTTTACCTGAAGAAGAAACAAAGCATAGGTGGCTTCTATTTCTTTATGCTCTGTTTATTCTAATTTTTCTATAATGAATGGTGTTGCTTTTATCTCTTAAAGATTTGAACATTAAAGGAAAACAAACAGATGACATAAGGAAAGATGGTGTGTGCCTGGTTTTTTTTAAATCATGATAGAAGTAGAAGAAACACTACACCAACTCTGAATGATCTATAATCCCTTTTATTTTCCATCCCCATAAAAGCCATTGTAGATAATATAAAAACATTATTATTCATTCACATATTTATTCAGAACTTCTATAAAATTGTCTGTGTATTCTGTACCTGTGTGTTTTTGTACATTACGGCATTATTGTGGGCTCCTGAAGGACAGGAGCCAGATCCAGGTAAGTTTATATTTTCAATATACATTTGGTGACTCTATGTGTCCCAGGCACAGTGCTAGATACAGAAAATATGGAGTTAAAAGTCATAGTCACTGGCCTTAGGGAACTCAAGAATGGAGGGAGAGAAATGAGATTTTAACAGAGTGTGGTAACTGCTTTGATATCTAGAAAATTATGGTAGGAATATAGAGAAGGCCACCTAACACAGATAGACTTCCCAGAAGAGGTGATAATCTTCACCATCACTCACACAATACTAGCACAATTACCAATATAATCAGTGTTGTGCTGCCACTGGCTCATGACAGCTGATGTTAAATTATCAGGAATTTTGCAAGCTGGATGTTCAACCCAGCCATTATTAAAAATTAAATCAAATTAAATTGCGTTTAACTAAATTATTTTTAAAATAAAGCTAGCAAATACTCAAAATTCATAACTTCCTGATTATTTTATGTTTCTTATCATCTATAGTTTTGAATTTATTTATGTCTATTATGTCCATATGATGGAAATAGTGTATAAGGTATGCTACTGTGCATCCCTTCCTAATGCCCTGTTCAGTGATATCATGTTAGTAGCTTGAAATTGGCCATGGTAGGAGTATTTATATTATAGATATCAGTAAATGCTGTCATTTTTTCTTTTTCAGAGTGTTGGTTGTAAAACATTTACCAGCATACCACTCAATGTATCCATCTTATTTAGTCATTAATGGATCGTTTTGATGATGATGTGCGGGAGAACCCTGGGTAAATTTGTGAATACGTAAGTGTGTATACTAATCTGCTTTGGGTACCTTTTCCTGTCCCAGTCAGTTCTAGGTTCTGCTTCTTTCTTCATTTCTCAAACACCCACTACCCTCATTACTCTTTCATTCTCTTCACTTTGAAGAAAGTGGTTATGCACACATCTATCTGCCCACTATCAAACACTGAGCACTTTCTCTAGCACATCTTCCCAGCAACAAAACCATGAACTAGTAAACATGGAATGAGCTGATTATTACACTGGTGTTCAATATTAATACCATAGAAACAAAAGGCATAATGTAGAACCTTTGAATCTAAAGATCTCAGACCACTTTCTTACAATCTCATTTGTTCTTCATGATAGCCTATAAAACAGCTACCATCCCTAATTTATAGTTGAGGAAATGATGTTTAATAGCTGAGAGACTAGTCCAAAATCCTAGAGCTAGTCATTGACAGAGCTGTAACTCAAACATGAATATTCTTACTAGTCAAGTATTATTTTCTACTACACTATGCTATCTTTAAACCAAAGAGGAAAAGTTGTGGACTTTCAAGCTTTCAGCATCCTGGCACGGACTTTGTGGAAATTATAGCCTCCTTCTTGAAAATTAGTCCACATAGGTGTATACACTTCTATGAGAGCTCTTGTTAAACTACTGTCTATATGTCTTTCTTGAGCATTAAACTCTAAGCCTCCTAAGAGCAAGAACCCAATATTATTCATTTTACTATCCCCAGAAACCCAGAATAATGGTTGGTACATAAAAGATGCACTTATTTATGGAGAAAAAGAGTAGATCACCAACAACAACAACAACAATGAGAAACAACAAAAAATAATAATAAATAATAATAATTGTTCTACAGTTTCTACTGCTGCAGAAATTTTATGTGTAAAGGTATTTTCATTTGACAAAATTTGATATTTATGAACCTGGACTGTGGATCACGGTACTATAAACTGACTATCCTTTATGTGAATATTTATTGATGTTCTTTACTTAAACATTTTTGAGTGAATATATTTAAAATGGAATTGATTGATGTTGTAAAATAATAAATCACATTACTTCTCTGAACCTGAGTCACCTTACCTATAAAATTATGATTAAAAGTCTATCAGATATGCTGGCTACATAGATATATCCAGTTTGGAAAATTCCTCAAGCTAGACAAGTATTATTTGTGAAATTTCCTGTATGTTTTATGATTCAATAAAGTTTTAATTTATTATTTAGTACTGTTATGGTTGAATGATGTGTATATTTATTTAAGTTACCATTATGTGTACCTGTTTACTTATCATATATATTTTAATATGGGTTAGGTCATTCCTATAATTTTTAAATAAATGTCAACAAAGCCAGAGATCTTAAAACCTAACAAGTGAGAATACTCTAGTTTCTGTTTTTCAGAGTACTTTTATGAATGACCACAAGAGGTCTCTATTAAAAAAAAAAAAATCCCCTTCTATTTTTCTTTTTTTGACAAATTAGGAAACAGAATGGCGATATTCTCCAGAGAATATATTTTAACTAAGTAAGCTAGTAAAAAACCAAATTTTCCAAAATTAAATAGATCTTTTATATGTGTGGAAAAATAGAATTATCTCCACTTTCGTCAGACAGTAACAACATTAATACTAAGTCAGCACCCAGAAACTATTTTGCCTGCTCTGCCTTGACCCATGCCAGTAATCTGATCCATGTGAATTACATAGGATTTATAATTGGGATAAACATAAGAATAAAAGTGGAGAAGGTCACCCACATAGACACAGGCATGTGAAAGCAAGCATATTGTAAGTGGCCAAAACATGCTATGACCAAAGCACACTGTGGACAAGGTACTCAGTGACCAGGGCTCAGTGTCATGATGAAGCTATGCTGTGTCAAAGAGGCTCTGTGACCATATGGGGACCAAGGAGCACTGTGCTCCCACCCCCAAAAAAGGGGGAGAGTCCTTATTTAGAAATTATTCTTGAGAATTTTTACCTTGAATGTGAACATAATCTCCTATCTGATATTCTCAAGTATCTACAAAACTCTAAGTCTTACCTAATAAAATAAGATAAAAGATGGCTCATTGAGCACGTTGACTTAGTAAAAGAATTGTGATGGTTCTGGCTAGTTACCAGAGCTCTAATCAATATGACTCCCCCATTTGATTTATCATGGTGGTTTTCAAAGTGTGGGCCCCAGACAAGCATCATCACTTGGGAACTCATCAGAAATGCACTTTCCACTGAATCGGAAACTCTGTGGTGGGGCCCAGCAATCTGTTGCAGCAAGCCCTCCAGGTTTTCCTGATGCATGTAAAGTTTGAAAACAACCAAATTGATGAACCATCCCACTTCTCAGGCCCTAGTTTCCCACATCTGTAAAATTTGTGGAGCTGAATGTGTGAAAGTCAAAAGGCTGACTTTATAGAAAAGAAGTTTAAATAATTTAGAACAGCTTCCACAAAACAGTCTGGAAAACCCCTTGGTGCCAAGCCACCAGTTAGAGTTTCGAGATGCCAAGACTGTCTCAAAAGTATAGATTTCCCACTTCAGGCCTCTGAAGAAAAGTTTTAGTGACCCAAGAATAGCCTATACTTCATTTTGAAATTCTAAAGTATTTCCTCTGGTCTTTCTTGTGTCCCAGAGCAAATAATCATATTTAATACCAAGTACAACTTTAAATTCAGGAGACCATAGCTGTAAGGTTACTGTAACTTATAATAATTTGATTAATTTTCTAGTTTCTTGAAGAATGACTAATAATGATGCACTGAATGGTTTATTTTTTAGTAGAGAACTTACTTTGGGCAGCATTTCTGGTAGAAAGTATTTGACATATCTATCCACTGTCTTTCATCTATTGCTACTGAGATAAATGGTGTACATTTTCAAAATAAACACATGGATATGAACCATATGTAATTAAATGAAGATGCATTTGCACCACTTGGTTGCTAATATTTTTTGGAGTTTTTATATGTGCCGGGAACTGGTTTGAGGGCTTTATATGTATATTGTATTTAACACTTGCAAAATGCCGTAAAGTAGAAAGAAATATCATGTCCATTTTATAGATGAGGATACTGAGGCACAGAGAGGTCAGGCCAATTTCTCAAACTCACACTATTAGTAAGAATAAAAACTGGGACCTAAACTCAGAAGTCAGGTCTAGAGATCATTCTCTTGCCACTGCAAAATCCAGCCTTACTATACGAGGCACAACCATTGTCATCAGCTATGATTTCACTAGTCTCATATACAAATATTACCTATTCCTTAAGTTGCTAATTATATTACTTCAGGAATTTTTTGCCCAGGATTGTTCATTGTTTATAAGCAAAACAAAAAACATACAGGGAGGAACAGAGTGGAGAGAATATCCCCATAAAAGTTTTATTATTACGAATTATTATTATTACATTCTTATTACAAATTTGTACCAACATTCCTCTAATAATATCTAACTTCCTTCTAAAAGTTTACAAAGTACTTTTATAAACAGTACTCATTTGATTTTCTACACCTCCCCTGGTAGACATCAGGAGTCAGCACTGAGGTATGAGGTTAACCCCACTAATAATGAATAGAGCTGGAACCAAAACCCAAAGCTTCTAGTTCTAAATTCTGTGCATCTTCTACCACATCCCACAGCTTCGGTGTGGCCCACGACTTGCCTCAACCTATATGCAGGGCCAACTCAAGAGTCTTGTATTTACATATTGGCATTGCCATGTGTCTTCTATGCAATTTCCTGTATTCACACTGAAGGACTTTGACACGTTGACATGGCAGCATGGAATTTTCACATTGTATGAGTGCACCGTTATACTTCATTGTATAACTTCTCCAACTTAGTATTACCCTCCACTCCAGAACATGGATAATAGTTAAGAGCTCAGGCTATAAAGTCAGAACCAGATTCAACTCCTGGCTTCACCACTCATTAGCTGTATGATCATGGCCAGAACTTCCTCATCTATAAACCAGATAAAGTAATCATACCATCTTCACTGGGATATTTTGAGAATTAATTTTGATTTTTAAGATGTTTTTAACACGATGTTTAGTACATGGTCCATAAAAAATTATAATAGATAATAGTGGTGAAATGGTAAAAATAACTGATTTTTTAAATACTCTGGGTAAATGTTAACTATTGATATTTATCATATGTTCTCTAGTCAGAGGAGCTATCCTGCTGCTAAACTGGCTGCACTTAGGAACTTCATTTTTCGCAATTCTCTCTAAAGATTTATGTGAATTTTTGCCATTTATACTTCAGAAATACATATGAAATAATTACTAATAGGTGGAAATTAAATTTTCTAATGGAACAAATTACAAATGGTAAAATCCTTAAATACCACTCAAAGTTCCATACAGGTTCATTTTTGGACTTCATGCTGTGCCTGTGGGAGTAGATCATTAAAAGAATACCTAGATGATTATGTTAATATTCTGCAATTATCACTCATAATATGAAGGTAAGAGAAGTCTAGAATTTTTTTTAAAAGGACTAACTTCCCAGTGTGTTCTGGTATTTGAATAATACTAAAAATTTCACTAGCATTTCTTTCATTAATGTAACAATAGTAAAGAGGTCTATTTATAAATGTTTGCAACTATAAAAACCTCTCAGACACAATCTTGGAAACAGTGTATTCCATAGAAGATACTTAATACTTAGGTTGGAAATTGTAGCTTTTAATTAGTTATATTTCCTAAAGTTAAATGCTTTCTTACTAATTTAAAATGTATACATTTTAACTATCCTTTTGTCATAACTACAGAATGCTATCCTCTCACTGGAAGATGCCTTTTGCTATTTCCAAGTAAATGACTCAGGTAGTCTTTTTGGACTCCTTATTTTTTTCAATCTCTTTTTATATTTAAATGAATCTTTCCAGGGATTTAAGATCATTTGGCACATATCTTTGTAATCCAAATTAAAATATTTAATAATACACTGGAATTTATTTTTCAAATATCTTTTGTATTCTTTTAGTCACTAAATAATAACTGGAGAAGTTAATTTATGTCTGCACTATCTCTGGCCACATGAGAAAAATGGCATAAAAACTCAAGAGACATAGCTTTAAAGAAAGGAAACGCTAATGTTGCAAGGATTGCTCTAAGTAAGATTTTGCTTTGTGAATGTATAAATAGGATGCGATAAGGTTCTGGAAAGCAGCAGATACTGGGCACCAAATAGTCATCTATGTTCCTTTGGCACCAACTTCAACACACTGGCATGATTTCCTTTCTAAACCTCTCAACATCACCAGGGACGTTGAGAGAACAAACATGAAAGCTAGTGCTATAAAAATGTAATCATTTTTCTTAATAAGATCCTAAAGAAGCATAAGAGAACAGTGACAATAGAATATAGTGCTGAATTTTTCAGACACCAAAGTCTGCAGCAATAGTTGTCTTTACTTTTTTATATACTACATTTTTCAAATAAAAGCAATATTGGGATCCATAGAGAAAAGACAAATTTAAATACTCAGCATGTAACTGAGATAAATGGAAGCACAGAGTTGAGTCTGTGCCTATTAAAGCTACATGAAAGAAACTGATGACCTGTGGGCAAAGTGAACCTGCTTCAGTGACAGCTTGTGAGTACAGGTTGGAGAGGTCAGTAAACAACAAAGATCACAGAGAGAAGGAGCTTGGCTTTACATAAGAATTGTATCATTTCAGAGCAGGAAAGTTTAACAGAAAAAGGAAAACTGGTCAATTCAGGTGATGCTTTGGTTTCCAAAGCAGTGGAAAGAATCAGCTACATGTGTTAGCTTAAAAACGTTTCAGCCTAAGTGACTCCTGTTGTATGCAAGTTATGAAGGTGTACAAGCTCAGTCCTGCCAATTTCAAGTGACAAAACAAGATAAAGATGATAAAACCACAACTGCCTAGAGACAGGGCCATATAATGTTTGAAACTGGAATATATATATATATAAATGGGCAGATGAAGATGAAGCTTCTGGAGTCCCAGAAATGGCTAGAGCCCAGTGGCTTGGTCTGGAAAGGGAGACGTGAGGAGTTTTCAAGGCAGGGAGATGCACCTTCCTCTTAGACCCACGAAAGCAAAGGTGCTGATTCTGTACAATGAAGTGACTGAAATCTGATGGGCCCTCTTTAAATAACTGGTGACCCATGAGAGCCCTCTTTTCTACCTTCCTCATTACGCATGTGCCTTGATGGCTGTGGCAGCTGCAGATAACAGCGAGTTCTCAGGCAGACGTGCAGGGGAGTTCTCGGCTTAGCTCTCAAGAGCCCTGAGCCAGCTGTCCTGAAAGCTGATTTAGAATGGCCTCCCCTGTGGCCAGAAGGGTGCCAAGCCCCCTCTAGCTCTGCAGGGAGGTCTGCACCTTGTGCCTCTTCTTTCTGTGCTAAGTCACAGCTCCGAAATCAAGCCTCTAAGTTAGTCTCGATTTTTCTACATGTTTCCCCCAAACTCCTGAGCCACCCCTTGTAGCCAGTGAGCCTGTTGGGTGCCGTAAATGTGATCCTGTCTGTCGTTTCAGCCTCAGCAGAAGAGCGACATGACCATATTTATTGCTGTTGCTATTCTGGGGACTGGATGACGTTTTTCTCCTCTTGCGGCTGAGCACTGGCCGTTCATCTTTCACCACTCCCTCCAAGTCTACAGGGCAAAAACCAGTGATACAAATAGATTCTATTAGAGGAAAGTTAAAATGAGACGTTCCTGGACATTTCCAAATCTATCTGCTGCATGTCATGAAAAGCTTTCAATTCTGCTGTCCTATATTTTAAATGTGTACAGTTAGTATCCCACAATTACCATAAATAGCCATTGGTAGTAACTTTGCTAAGGGACGAAAACATGGATAAAGGGGGAGAAAAAACAACTTGACTGAAAAGCACGGCTTGGAAATTTGGCAAATGTTGACTTTTTCACTGCTGAGCATTGAGAGTGTCCAAATGTTACCAGAACACTTGAAGATTTTCCACTTGCCTGTGTGTGATCTCAGTCCGTGCACTCTTCCTAACACACTCCTCTTTCATGACGTGAAAGGGACTAAATGACAAGCGGCAGAAACTCCAATTAAGGACACAATGATACAGGGCACAGGTGATGCCAGTAACTATATACAGATTTCCTAAATGAAGAACTTAGACACATAAATAACTAGTTACAACATGCATTGCATGATGCACCAAATGAGAGTGATTCTGATTTCACCTTTAGCTCTTACCCATTACCAACCAGTAAAATCTTCTACCACAGCTCATAATCCCTCCGTGTTTGGACCCACCTGGCTGGTCATCTACATTTGGCATTTCGGCTTTGCTAAAAGAACTCTTCCGATTTCTCATGCCCTTTCACAAGGCCCACTGGAATGCACAAGGAACAGAAGAGTGTGGTGGAAATGGGACTGCAGAAGGGACATGCATGGGCTCCAGGTTTGAATCCCTCCGTGCCTGGCCACAGCCCAGCTGTGGAACTGCTTTAACCCTCTATTTCCTCTGTAAAATTAAGGTAATAATAGTAGCCACCTTATAGGCTTGTTGTGAGAATTAAATGGGGGGGAAAGGTGTGTAAAAGCAATTAGAAAAACAAAAAGGCTCAGAACAGAAGCCCTGTTTTCATTTAGAGCAGGGACATTTCCCCTCACTACTCTTTCCTTTGGCTCAGGTGCAGTTCATCTTCCACCTATCTGCTCACCCTTGCAATGACAGTACACAGGACTGGGGCTCCAGATTCGGATGTTGCTGGCTGCCTGCTGGAGAAATACCTTTTCAATGTCTAGGGTATTATTTAAAGGGCACTATCAGCTAGCGGCTTGACTAACTTTCACCTGAAAAGTCCCTAAACTATAGAGCTATTTAGATAAAAGCGCTTAGAACAGGGCATGGTTCTTAGCAGTAAAGTGATAAAGGTAAATGTACTCACATATCACATACATGGTTTTTTTGCCCTGATACTGTATTTTCATCTTTCCTGCCTGTTTTCAGTTGCATATTTATGCACAGTCACATCTCAAATGTGTAAAAACAGAACTGGTTTATTTTCTAGGACCAAAAGTAACAGCCCTAGAGACTCATTTCCATTGATAGCAGGAAAAATCTGTTTTGTCCCTTTCAGGGCAACTTAGCCACCTCCAGTATGACACAAATCTCTTTGGGGTAGCTATTCACACACCCTTCTCCCTCCCTTTCATGGTAGGAAGGAGGGTGTGGAACGAGTCTAATATTTAGTGGCTCGGTATTCTCCTGGCCTCAAGGGAGGAGTATCTGGTTTGAGAACCAACCTCTGGTCCTCACTGACCTCCCTTGAAGTGTCTTGCCTAGCTGGATCTCTGGACTTGACCTCTGGCCTTGCTGCATCTGCTGAAAGATTCATATCTGGGGTCATTCACTTGCAGTCAGTCCTCCCAGCACAGTCTGGCACGGTCAGTGTGTGGCCGGCCACCCCTCCCCACCAAAGCTGACTCAGTCTTGGCTCAGCCTGATCCTCCGAAGTACAACCACATCTTCCATCCAGCCCTTGCCCTGTAATGTCCACTCAGAGTCTTCCATTTCACCATACACAGACAGCCCACCTGCTCGCAGCCCTTCTCCACATTAGGTCAGCACTCATCTCTGGTGTTCTCTATATTTCAATCCCAGAACCCAGGAGACCTGTTGTAGCTAATACTTCCCAGAAAACAGACTTTGAGATTTGCTTGCAGAAGGTTTATTGTCATTTGTCCTCCAGAACAACACCCAAAAGAAAATGAGGGAGGCTGTGTTAAGCAGAGAGAAGTCAGAACCGCCATGCAGTTGCAATGCAGATGATTGCACAGGGAACTCTGGAGCTGGGACAGCCTTTCTGAGTTGTTCCAATTGAGGTAAGGGGGCCAGACCCTTATATCCCCCATAATCTACCAGTCATTGGATGTGGGCTGTCCCCAGTGCATCCACATGACCGCAGGCTAGGAGGCCCTCTTTGGCTAAGGGCAATTCTTGGAGGACTCAGCAGCTACAAGGCACCAGCTTCCAGCACTCCCAGCAGCTGGAGGAACAAGTGCCAGATCCAGAGGGGGTCTGGGCAGCACTACAGGCTCTACTCAGGCTAGCTCAGGCCCTGTCTGCCTAAATACCCTATACCATCCCCTCTGCCCTAAGGTGGCTGTCCTGGGTTGCTTCTGATTACTGATGAGGCTACTGCCACCCCATTCCCCAGATGTCCAGGAGGGAAGTGTCATGAGAGACACTCTGCCCTCAGATCCTCAATATATCTGGGAATATACCTGGAAATTTCTGTTCCCACTCTACCTCTCCCAAACTTCTCCAGACTGCTCTGATATCATTGCCTACATCCTCTCTCATCTGTTTCTCGGTTAAAAACCCTGTATTCAATTCTCCAACTGATGACTTCTGGGAACCTCACAAATCATTTTCTTTCTCAGAAAAGCCTGAATCTTACAAATATTAGACTTGACCTCTTCTAAAGTTAAAGTCTTTCTTCTAAAGTTAAAAACTGTTTTCACGTTGGAAGTTTCAAATTTACCCCCATTGTACCTTGATCTCCTCTCCCCCTAAAGGAATGAACATTGTTGATAAATGGGAAGACTTGTGACAACTTGGAACAGTGAAAATAAAGTTTAGTTGATACTTCAGATATATTAAACTGATCAAGTTAAAAATGTGAACTATACCATTTCTGCCTTGTCATGAAATGCACATTTCTTTTATTGGCTGCTCTCAGCATTTGGTTAATTATAAAACTGTTGAGAGCTCTCAGTTTGGCAGAGCCCCTACTCACACTTCTATAAGAGCTGTTCTTTATGTGCCTGAGGGCAGAGCTCAGGTTTCCCAGGGCTCTTAATGTTTTCTTCCCACCCCCCACGGAATGAGTTTGTGCACCTGACTTTGGAGGCTAGTGCTCTAAGCCTTTTTCAGCCATATGGCCAGGGAGCAAAGATCTCTCAGTCACCTGTTTCTAATCTTGTCTGTCCTGGATATCGTAAGCAGGAACCACAGGGACTTGTGGCCTCACCCGAGCTGGTCTCTCCTTACGCTCAGATCTTAATGATTCCTCTTGACCCTATCAAACCTTGGGTTCTAATGATCCCTTTTTAGAATGTTAGTAGGAACAATTTATCCTGGTCCCATGGTTCTAAGTGAGAAATAGTTTCCCTTCTTTCCTCTAGGAAGTCTCTGGGAATTATCCACTCTTCATTTAGGATTGTTTTCCAAACAGAAGTCCACACACCCAAGGGAGATCATCCATGTATTCTAAGACTACTCCATGGACTACTACTTGGTTTTGGAGGCTGATTTTGTGTATCTATTTAGACCGATGTTGCCACTGAGTCCTTCTATTTTAATTGTTTCTGACTAATGAGAAGACAGGCAGACCTCATATGTAACTGATGCATCTCCACTGAACAACAGCCAAATGATATGCCAGCACCTCGTACAAAGAAAGGCTTCCTGATAGACCCCATAGCTGAGTTCTCAATAGCATCTAGCAGGCTACGTGTGCTGAACTCAGGAGACGATGTGCCTCTGTGGGCAGTAGCATAACATTTTAAAATGCAAAACATCATCTGTCACATTATATTCAGCTTGTTAATTTTACTATTTGTTTTCAATTTATGTTGGCTTTATTTTGTAAATAAACTATAAGGTTACAGAGGTATACCTTATTTTATGTTTTACATATTGAAGTACACATATACAATGATAGAAAATTTAAATAAAAATAATGAAATTATCTCACCACCATGGGAGAAAGGTCTGGATGCATTTTTGTTTTCCTTCAAAAGCTATTTGTTGATTTCTCAAGTTTGAAAAACATGGTTCTATAGCAGAGGAGGTCGCATCTTGCTTCAGGGTATGTATCAGAATTGATAGGGAGGGACTGGCATTTAACACCCTTTTCATGTTTTCTTTCTAATACTACCCTTCTTCCCTTTTGCTTTCTCTGCCCCACCCTCCTATAAGGGAAGTGACTTAACAGTCATCGTTTTTTTACTGAGCTCTTAGAATAAGATCACAAACAGGCCTTGGTCCCTGCCTTCCTCCCCACCATCATCTCTCAACAAGATCCTCTTCCTTACCCAGTGCGTCCAAGCACAATGTCCTTTTCACAGTCTCTGCAAGTGCCAAGTTCTTTTCTATCTCAGAACTGTTTCCTCTTCTCCAATTGATCTACTTACTTTCCTAGCTATCTCCTACACATCCTTCCGAGCCTAGCTTAAATGTCAATTCCTTAGAGAAGCGTCTGAGCAATATCTACTGGATGGATGGATGGATGGATGGATGGATGGGGTTGCCTTCCTTGACCTTGCAATCTAAATGAAAGTGTCCCTTGCTATTCTTTTTCATAACATTACTTTTTCTTCTATAGCAAAGCAATTTGCAATGATAAGCTCATTTAGTATTTATCCCCTCAGTGGACTGCAAGTACGATGAACGCAGAGAGTTAATGACCTTATACTTACTGTAGGACATCCCATTTAGAAGGCACTTGCTACATACACTTTGAGTAAATGAACACAAGGAAAACCTGAAAATTACATTCACATCTGTAAGGAGGGGAAAAAGACCTTTTCCAACATTTTTAAATCTTTTAATTAATAGATTACATTAACATGTAACAGTCTAAAACCACAGTAACTTTTGAGGAAAATAACATGTGGACTTTGAGATGAAGAACCCCAAACTGAAATAGCACTTGCAGATGACCTCCTCAGACACTAACCAGACAAAATATACACCATCGTTAGTATGAGAATGACTTCAAAGACTGCAAATTTTTTAGTGAGATTCAGTTACTGCTTGGACAGAACAGCTCTTAAGATACATACAATTCAACAGTCACCAAATCATCCACTTGTAATAGTAGAAAAGAAAGATTTAACTTTTTCATCTGATAATTTTAAAGAGAACCTTGAAAAATTCTGGACGAGGTGGTCCCAGAATCACCTGGACACATTCTCTTCCTGTGTGTTCAACCCTAAGCCCCTCCTATTTCAACACTGTTCAAAGCCCCCAGGTGTGATGGACAGGAAAACCAGCTGACCCAGGTGCTGATACTCAGAAGCAGGGGCAGACCAATGTCCCTACTGCCACAATGCCCAGCTGGTCTGGGGCCATGAGAAACTTGCCAGTGAGATCAAGGCTACAATTCTAAAGTGGATGGAAACCACAGAGCTGGGGCTGGGGGCACTTTGAGGTGTGGCCACCCAAGGATAAAGCTCTTCCAGGCTCAGCCCAGGCCCAGTACCCCACCACTTCTCCAAGGTGGGTGAAGGGGACAGACCTCTCAAGACCACGGTCCCTAGAGACAGAACACATCCTTGAGTTCAGGCTCCAGACACTGAGCAAGAGATAGAGACTTTACAAGCCCACCTACTTATTTGGCTTACAGTTATCAGAGTTTCATTAAGGTCTCTTTTCAAGACCACCTCATTAATGGCTTATTTTACAAATATTCATTATCCATTGTACACTTATCCTTAGGAGACATGTTCTTACATAGTACTTTCTAATTTTGTTTTTAAAATATTAAGGAGGACATTGTTTATAATTATCAGAGCACTTTGAGAATTCATGCAAAAAAGATAAAGTCATATTAGGGTCATTAGTATCAATTAACTTTGAATTCATTGATCAGTTTATTAGAATCTAAGGAAGTCAACATTAGGGGATTACCCTACAGCAAAGTTTCCCTGAAGAACACTCAGAAAGCACAGATTTCTGAGTCCCAACATAAACCCATGGAATCAGAATTCATCAAGGGAAAGACCTGGGCATGTACATATTTAACAAGTCCTCCCTGGTGATTGTCAGCAGGGGAGTTTTGGAAATTGCCCTCCATTATTGATTCTTCAGCAGAGAAATACACTCGGATCACTAGGGAAGCTCTCAGGATGTATGTGATGGGGCCACCCTCAGAGATTCTGCTAGAGGAGGGTGGATCCTGCACAGCATCTTTCAAAGGTTCCTTTTGAAAAGGGGATTCTTACCTTTGCTTTGATGAAGTACCAGTCTGAAAGGAATATTTAATATGGATCTGAGGTGTGGAAATGAGGCATAATTTAGCCTAGGCTATTATACCAAAGCAAACGGTGGTGCATACTTCTTTCCAGAAATAGCAAAACTTTCAGGCCAGCAAATATGGCAGGACTGACACACCAGTATACAGCCGGAGGTTTCTAAATGTCCACTTCTGTCACGGTCAGCAGACAGTCTGTGAATTATTCAATCAGTTGGTGACTCAGAAATCACTCATACCATCTGGATTCCAGGCAGTCTTCTTCCATTTGGGACAGTAAGTTTTGGAGGGTCTTTAAATTCATTAGGTCTACTCATTGCTTTACACATGTTATTGCATCATCTGCCAACTGGCAGTTCTGTTCAATCACATACATAAGATTGATTTTTTTTTAAATAACTAAAATAATAAAATGTCAAGATGCTGAGGACTGACAATTCAATTATTAGTATGTAGTATAATTTCAAGGTTAAAAATAAAAGCAAATCAAATTGCTTTCAATGAAGCTTTCCACTCCCACCTCCTTTATTTTTCTTTGTATCTGTACAGGTTTTACATACATACAAGTACAGCAAAATATAGCACACTATATACACTGTTCTGTACTTGGTTTTTTTTCCCACCTAATAGATCTTGGGGATTTTTCCATATCAGTCCACAGAAAGCCCTCAATCTTTTTTTAAGGACCATGAAATCTGAATTTCAATTAAGTTTTATTAAGTGCTCTATTAGATTTTTCATCTCTCTGACCAAGACCCACCTGTAAATGTAAGTGTGTAAGTGTATTTTTTTAAAGATCACTGGGTGTATCGGTTCAGGGCCTCCAAGAAGCAGATGCCAGGACAGAATTAGACACATGAGAGATTTACCAAGGGGAGCACATATGGAGTGTAAAGGCCCAGGAAGCAGGAGTAGGTGGGGAAAGTCTCTGGGTCACAAATATAGGTCTGAAACTGGCAAAAGAAAAGAGGAAAGGAAGAATTGTGTGGAGGAGCCACAGACTGCAGTGTAGCCCTGAGAAAGTTTCAGATGGGTCAATGGGGAGCACAAAAAACTTCACCCATCAGAGGAGGCCTGTGTGGAGAAGGAATGGCTAGCTGTGCTCTCATTGGCTGGACACACCGTAGGTAAAGGGTGGCCTCAGTGTAAACACAGTTGGCATCCAAAGGCAGCAGCTGGGGGCTATTTCCCAACCTTCCTCCTGCAGTGAGTTCTCTCAAAGGAAGATCTGGGCAGAGCACAGCCATGACCACCACAATCTCCCCTTGCATTGCAAAGATGGTCTTCCCACACATGTTTGGGAGCAGCTTTCATGGGCCTCTCTTCCTGATGGGAAGCTTTGACAAGAGAAGTTAAGGGACAAATAGCAGCCTGGGATTTGTTGCTGACCAATCTGCTGTTGGTCTTGGGAATGCAAATGGTTGTCATCTTCTCCCTTGTCCTCTCTCCCTTGTAAATTTCCCTCACCCTCAGCTATCACTTCAGCAGGTTCCAGTGGCTTACCTGGTGGTGTGACCCCAAACCTTCATCTTGGAGGGTCTGAACTCTTTGTAACTCATACCCTCCTCAGACCGGGTTGCTGCATGTTCACACACACAACTACAAGTGGTCAGTGGAGTACCAGGAAGCACCCAAATGGACCACCTGGGTTCTGCACATCTTCCTTTCTATCCCTGCTTTATAAAAGCCTCCTCCTGCTCATCAGGGTCAATCATCCCTGCCAGTGTGGTGATTCCTCTTCTCCAGCTGATCCCTGGATACAGGGGTCAACAGGACCATGAGGCAGCAGTTCAACAAAAGTCCTGCTTTGTCTTCCAGCAAGAGTGTTTCCCTTCTGGAGACCCTGCTGAGCCCAGAGTTGCAGGAATGGGAAGGACAAAGCCCCTGAGCACTGGATGTGACAGTATGTGAGGCAGTAATGCTTCCACTTCTTAGTTCCCAGGCCTACATGCTCTTCCTGTTAGGGATAGGTCCATAGAGAAGACTGATTGAGTGCATATACAGCATCCTGAAGGCCACCATTCCATCTTTGCAGATTACTACCAGCAAACTGGAACTTCAGCTGTGCCTCTAGAAGACCATTCCATCGTTCTGTAAGGTTGGGTCCTCATAGGTAATAGGTACGCAGCAATGCAGTATGCAGTACATGATAAGACCAGTGGACCCCACGATCAGGGCTCACTCTGGCACCTCCTGCACTATGAAGTGGGTCCCCTGGTTGGACATTACTGTGCGAAATTCCAATCCTGTGGATCAGGTACTCCATAAGCTCTGGTTAAAGGTGGTACAGGCTGGGGCTCTGTGAGCAGGAAAAGCAAACTTACACCCGGAATAGTTGTCTGTCCCTAGTAAGGATGAACCACTGGCTCTTCCAGGCTGAAAGGAGCCTGATATAGTCAACCTGCCACCATGTGAATGCTTGGTACTCTCAAGGAAGAGTCTCTGTTGATGGCAGGTTGGACATTCCGAGGCAGCAGTAGCTAAATTGGCCTTGATAAGTGGGAGTCACTGCTGTTGGGCCCACGTATGACCTCCATTTCTGCCACCGAGGCTACTAAGTTGATGTGCCCCTTGTTCCAGACTCGGCATGGCTGATAAGGAAGGCAGACTAACATCAGCTGGCTAGTCTGTTGTCTCCTTGGGTTTTCAGTGCTCTTCCATGGGGGGCAATAACACGCAGCACAAAACACCTTGCACTTCGTGTCCTCTCCTACACATTCATCCACATCTCTACTCTAGACCTCTGCACCGCCAGTCTTCTAGTACTTTTCCTTCCAGGACTCTGACCAGATGGCAAACTATTGCCATTGTCCAGAAATCTACATATATTCCCACTGTGGGACACTTTTCCTTTGGCACAAATTACGTGACCGGGTTCACCGCTCACAGCTCTGCCCCTTGGAAAGATTCTTCCCTTTCCACAGACTCTCAAGACCATTCCTGAGTGTGGCTGAAATGCAGCCTCGATTCATTTCCAGCTTTATCCACACACTGAGCCTGTCCATCCATAAACCATGTGGGAGCTTTTCCTCCTCCTCCACTGGTCGTATGGAACCCCAATCTTCCCATAGGTGGGAGCTGAGGAAGAGGCAACAGTGAAACCCTGCTGGAGGACACAGGGGTCTGGGCAAACTGTTCTAGCAGCTTCTCATGCCCTCAGGTCCCACTCAACTTGATCGTGAATAAACCATGTCCAACTTTGTCTTGGCAGGTTCAGCATGACCCAGCTCATGATGGAAAATTCTGGATAAATGGTCATTGGTCCCATGGTCAAGTTCCTTTCTACCAAAGCCAAATAACTTACCAAGAACTGTTTCTCAAAAGATGTATGTTTCTCTACTGCAGATGATATGGCCTTGCTCTAGATCTCCATAGACCTGTACTGCGATTCTCCCACTGGGGCTTGCCATAATCTTTTCTCACTATTGACACTTCCAGCACCTTAGGATCTGTCCAGTCATATGGCCCAGGAGCAGGGCTGCTTGCATCACAACCTGGACCTCCTTCAAAACTCTTTCCTGCTCTGAACCCTCTCAAAGCTGGCAGCTTCCTTTCCATATCACCCAGCACATAGACTGGTACAATTTCTAAGTGCAGTACGTATTGTTTCCAGAACCCAAGAGGCCTACCAGATGCTCTGCTTCCTTTTTTGTATTAGGGGATGCAAGATGCAGCAATTTTCCTTTTACTTTGGAGGGGCCATCCTGGGTAGAGCATGGCCCAGATGCAAACACCACAGCAGATCTGAAGCCACAGCAGCTGGAGGCTGTCTGCAAAGTTCCCTCCTCATGGCAGGTTCTCTTGAAGGGAGATCTGAGCAGTGCACCTCCATGGCCACCCCCATGGGCTGTTCTGACATCTCCGTAAGCTTTAAAAAGTGCTTGCCACATGAAAGTAATAAGGGAAATGCAAGACATGATAAAAACGCTAGAGTGTGACTAAGGAAAGAGAGGAATTTCAGCTCTATCTGGAATGAAATCAGTATCTGAAAGGTCCCACAAGGGATGTGAGGCGTGCCTGCTGAGGTGATACGCAGATTGGAAATGCACCACTCGGCAAGGATAAAACATGCCCCCTGTTGTTCAGCTGGAGGAAATCCTTTTTTATTATTGGCTATTGTTTCAAATCCCATTCCAGAGCTCTTGGAACCATTCACTCCTCAATCATAATTTACATCTCTTTCACTGCCTAACAATTGATTTCTTTTTTTCCTTCAGCTATGAGTCACTTAGCAGCTACTTACTTCTCAGCTGTGCTTTCAACAGTCTTATGTGTCTCCCTTTATTCAACTGCTTGATGAAAAGGTTAGCTCATAATCTTCACAACTTTAAGCATCATAATACTGACACTCCCAAATATGCTCTTATATTTCCTTGCCATCCCCAATTTGTGCTATTTCAAATACTGAGTTGCCTTTCAGCCACAGCTTCAGAACAAAGCATTATGGTTTTAAACGTAGCGTGAGTGAGATGATCTCACCACCTTGTCTCCCCAGATTCCAGGAACCTCTGTTCCAGGAGGCCTCTTCTGTTCTCACAATCACAGACATGGACTCCCCTAATTCCTACCCTCTGTAGAGTGTCTCTTAACTCAAGAAGATCATTCCATCATAGATGTCTGGAAGGATATGCCTTCACTATATCCATAAAGCTAAACAATACGCTTGTGATTCACAAAAACAGTTCTACCACAGCAGCCCATAAAAATCACTCTCTCCTCTGAACTTTTCCAACACTTGGCACTCATTGGCTACTTGTAATTGGCTCCCTTGTACTTTTATTAGTTTTCTTTTTTTATCTCATATTTCTTTAGAGATATTTTATACTCTTAAGAGCAAGGTCTGAGCCTCACTTCTCTGTATATATGATTAAGGCAGTAATCGTATATACATATATGTATTCACGTACACATACACACATATATACATACAAACATACATAATTTTATGGCTTGCTTCAGGTAGTAGGTCTTCAACACAGACCTGCAATCCACTCTGCATCTTCAGGTTTACTAATCTTTTAAGTCTTCCTTTAATCTCTCGTTACCTTCTTCATTGTTAGAACTTTCCTAAAATCTTCTGTGAGCCTCGGTATCAGACATGGATGTTGCCTGGATCTATGTGGAGCTTTCCCCATTAGGAACAGCAGGCAGAGGCCCACAAGGGACAAGTCAATGGGAAGAAACCAAAGCACTGCCCTTGAGACTTAAATAAGCCTCAGCTGGTGTTTTTATATAAGAATTAGACTATTTCTAAATTAGACTCTTAGCCCCTAGGGCAAGATTGCCTAGTTGTACCAGAGAAGCCAACTAGGGTCCAGCAATTTCACAAAATTCTAGTAGCATGAAGCTAATGGTTGGAACACAATAGATACCCTAAAATTAAGGAGACAAGAAAAGGATAAGAAAAATAAAAAATATAAATATATATAATAAAATATATAGGGAATGAGACAGCTGAAGTGGTGGGACAGGAAGAGGGAGAGGAGGAGCAAGAGAAAGAGAGGAGATAAGGACTCACAAGAGCAAATTTGCAACTGCCACTAGCAGTATAGGAACTGAAGAGATGCCATCATACCTGCCAAATAGGAGGTCCCTAATGGCTAGATGAGCTTCACCAGACTAGTGAGAAGAGATTCCAAACCAAGTGATTTGGTTTAATTTCCTTCAAGAAATTTTCCTTTGCATTCACAACTTGGCTGTTTGATACAAGAAGCCTAGCTTTCAGCCTGTCTCAGCTTCCAAAATACCTTCCCATTAAGCTTAATCGTTTCTAGACTTTGACTTAAAGTGAGAGATATGTAATTCTTCCTTTCACTTGAACATTTAGAGACCACTGTAGGGTTATAAATGGGCCTAATTTCAATATTGTTGTGTCTCCAAGAACAGGGAGGCCTAAGAGGATGAGAAATTGGGGATTGAATGGCTGGTGGGCGAAGCAGTCACAACACATGCAACACTTACCGATTAAGTTCACTGTCTTACATGGGCATGGATCATGGTGCCCCAAAACAATTACAAAAGTAACATCAAAGATTACTGATCACAGATCACTATAACAGATATAATAATGCGAAAATGTGAAATATTGTGAGAATTACCAAAATGTGACACAGAGACACAAAGTGAGCATAAGCTGCTGGAAAAACGGCATCGATAGACGTGCTCAAGGCAGGATTGCCACAAACCTTCAATTTGTAAAAAACACAACTGCAAAGCACAATAAAGTGAAGTGCAAGAAAACATAGTATGTCTGTACATGTGAGAAAATTAGCACACTATCTGGCACACAGTAGTTGCCTTAAAAGATTTGAAGACCACTAATTTTCAAATTCTCTTCCTCTTTTGATTTCATGCTGCTTGCGAGACTTATAACCATATTTCTTAATTTTTGTATTTATTATGAACACATTTCTTAAGGTTTTTATAAATGCTTTGAGTTTATAAATCAAGCTAGTAATACTCACTTGACTTATAAATCAAGTGATTTTAATTATATGTGCTTTTTTTTTACACACTGAAATGTGTCCTTTGGACAATAAACACCTATAGATTAGTTTTGTGTCATTTGTAAATTTGTCATTAAAAATGCTCAATAATTAATTCTAATATGTAAATAAAGTGAAGTTAGCAACAAATACTTAAATATATCTTAATTTTTTAAAAAAGATTACATTTTAAGCAAAACATCCTTACCAACAGGTTGTTAACTGAAAAACTGACACTCAAACTGGCTTGCCATTTGTTTTAAGTTTTTTAAAAACGAAAATGTATAACAGCTGGGTTTGGAGCACGGCGGAAAGCAAACTGCTAGCATAGTTATTGGCCCCTGGGCCTTAATGACCTCCCCCATCCCACCTGTCAACCAACATTCACATTCTCTTCTTACTAATCCCTTTCTAAAGCTAAATTCAACTCCCCCTTATCCAGGGCAAAGGTTCAGAGTGAGAGGGAAAATAAGGACATTGCTAACCCTGACCATTTAACTGCAACACTATTCCACTGCCTTCTGTCTGTGAGGCCATCACTCTCAGCACCTCTTCCTCCTCCTCCTCTTTCCCAGTCTTCCCCAACATCACCACTGAACCTGAACACCTACTTTAACGAATACATCTATATGACTGGAGAAACATGTCACTGTGATGGCAGCACGTAAATGGAAACATGGCCAGTATGGTTACTTTGCCAAAAATTGTTCAGAAAGATACCAAAATTCAATACTAACTTTCTTCCATAAAGAGATTCAATAGACGAAGCAAGGTAGGATTAAGATTACTTGAAATTAAATAGCAGATATCTGGTGGTAGATTCTCACTTTTAATTAAGGCTCCTTCCAAGGAAGGAATCTATTAGGGATAGCCAGAAGAAAAGATTAAGAAATAAATGACTATGTCTTTTATCCTCTCAAAATTTCCATATTCTATCCAGATATGTGTGCACCACCACCCTTTGCCCATCCACCAAAACTAAGCTAGATATCCGTTTCAGAAGCCAGAAATTTGCTCTGTGCCATATATTCCAGAAATCCCTCATTTGCATGAGAAATAATTAGGAAAAATAGATGTTTCCAAAACTTAGCCCTTAAATAATATATATGGGTCCTAACACATATGGGCGAGTCCCCTCCAAAAAAAGCAAAGGGACAAAGGCTACTCTGTGAAGAAAGCCAGTTTAAAAAGAGATCCAAAAAAAAATGTTGGCTTGAGCAACCACACTGTTTCTCATATCCAACAGAACCTCAAAATAGATGGGAATGTGTCTATCGACACTAGCTCCCGACTGTGGTGTATCCCATAACAAAGAAATGGAATTATGGCTCAGCTGCAAAGCCCTGGGCCCTCCTTTTCCCAGTGGCCTAAATCAATCCCCAGTCCAGGACAAGATGCTGAGGGAGATGCGTAATTATTTCAGGCCACCAGGGTAAGCGCTATTCCTGGCAACTCTGCCAGCAGGGCCATGGATGAGGGTTTCTAAATCTCTTTGGTGATTTGGTTCTCTGTAAACTGACATTTTTCTTTCAGTCTTTCAGCCAGATTTGTAGGAAAGGCCAGTTCCAGTCCTGAGATAGAGGCAATCAAGGTCAATTTCAGTTCCTTTTCTGTGCAGTTTAGTCTACTTTTCCCTGCTGCCTTCCTGACACCTGTCCTTATATTTTTATCTGATATCGAATACCTAGTGAGAAAACCTTTGGCAGCCTCTAGTGCTCACCCAGTCATCCAAAGACCTCTCGGCCTAAGGAATAACAGGAATACCCTGTGAAGCAGTTTCTTTAAGAGGCCAACCTAACCCCCTCTGGCTATGAACCTGGGGGAAGTGTCTCCCATGGATATTTTGAGAGTGAGGTTGAGACCAATGTGTGCTCTCACCAGAGGCAATACTGACTGATCCAACTTGCCTACTGAACCAAATCCCTAATTTTTGGCTTGGCGATGTACCCACAATATACTCAGTTACTACCTAACACAGAAAGAGAAAGGCAAATCTTGTCATCCCCACTCAGAAGATGGTGAAATAGAGGTTTAAAAGTTTAGAAGAGCTGTCTAAAGTAAATTCAACAAAGCAGTGTTGCAGCTGGAAAGCAGATCAGTTAACACCTATCCCTGGTTTTGTAGGTCACAGCCTCTTTGTAAGCCTACAGCAATGTTTTACTTACCATGTTCCTCCTTGAAAACTTCTATTTATTTTCTTAAACCGTGGATGCCAGCGAAGAGGAACCAGGTGTACGTTCCAGGCACTCATACCACATACACAGACTGAGCCTTCTGCTGCTGGGTATACAGCTCCAGGCTGAAGAATTTCTAAGGTTGTTAAAGAACACATGAGGCATTAGGGGGAGCAGGCTCTAATGTGAAAGGAAATACCCTATACCCCTGCAAAGACAGACTTAAACTTCCTCTACGTATTACAAATAAAAAATTAACCAATTTATTCTGTGCTTTTTCAAACTGCATTGCTCTCCCTCAGTATCTTCATCAAATAAATGCAAACACATGTGCTTTG
This sequence comes from Cynocephalus volans, assembly GCF_027409185.1. Lineage (NCBI taxonomy): Eukaryota > Metazoa > Chordata > Mammalia > Dermoptera > Cynocephalidae > Cynocephalus > Cynocephalus volans. The sequence continues at coordinate 30,781,507 of NC_084474.1, read as the reverse complement.
AAATGGGTAGGTATGAAAGAACATTCCGCACAATTATATCTAGGCTGCCGCAAATTTATATCACATGCATGCATATATATGGGGGATATTAATTCACGATGACAGCTGAGCATGACAAATGCAACAGTACACGTGTCGGAATGCCGAAAAAATGCAACTACATAACCCCATGCAGACAATCACACATACAATGAGTTTTCCCTCAACACACACGTGGCCGCACTTACACGAGCTTAACCACATTGAAAAACCCCAAACACAAACACAGGAGGCTCCGGCGCCCGGGAGCTGCCCCCACGCATGCAGCCGCGCCTTCATCTACAGGCGGGGACTCTCGCGCGTCCCCGGGTACACCCGCCCGCCCACCGGCACAGCCCCCTGCGCGAACACACGCGCGCCCGCCGGGGAGGCGGCGGCGGCTCCCGGGGCGGGGGGCAGGGCCCGGTGGGGCGGGCGGGCGCGCCGCGGGGCTGGGCCTCGGCGCCCGGGGAGGGGACCAGGGGCGGGCGCGGGGCGGCGCCCGGCTCACGTGGGCGGGCGGGAGCAGCTGAAGGTCCGCTCGGGAGCCTGGGCTGTCCTCTCGCGCGCGGCGCTGGCCGGGGCGGCGGCGGCGGAGGAGGAGGAGGAGGAGGAAGGCGGCGGTGGCGGCGGTGAAAGAGGAGGGGAGGACGGGGGCGGCGTCGGACTGGAGCCGAGCGGCGGCGCGAGCTGCCCGGGGCGCTGTCGTGAGGTCGCCCGCCGGGCCCCCACCCCGGAGCTACACCCTGCCGTGCCCAGCTCTGCCCGCGTCCGTGCCCCCGCGGGGAGCGCGCCGGGGCTGCCCCCCGAATGACGGGCGGAAGGTTCGACTTCGACGATGGCGGCACCTACTGCGGCGGCTGGGAGGAGGGCAAGGCGCACGGGCATGGCATCTGCACGGGGCCCAAGGGCCAGGGCGAGTACTCGGGCTCCTGGTCGCACGGCTTCGAGGTGGTCGGAGGCTACACCTGGCCCAGCGGCAACACCTACCAGGGCTACTGGGCGCAGGGCAAGCGGCACGGGCTGGGGGTGGAGACGAAGGGCAAGTGGATGTACCGGGGGGAGTGGTCCCATGGTTTCAAGGGGCGCTACGGGGTCCGGCAGAGCCTGTGCACCCCCGCCCGCTACGAGGGTACCTGGAGTAACGGGCTGCAGGACGGGTACGGCGTGGAGACCTACGGGGACGGAGGTGAGCGGCGTCGCAGGCGGCCCGGCTGCCCCTCGAGCTGGTGCGGTGGGCTCTGCCCAGGCTGCGGGAGGACGCGAGGCGCACGTGTCCGGAAACCCGCCAAAACACCTGGGGCGGCCTCCCACCCACCCCCTCCGCGCTTCCTCCCCGGGGTGCGTGGGGACGCCACGGGCGTGCGAGGGTTTGACCTGGCCCCGTTCTTGGAGCGGGCGGTGTGTCCACACCCAGGGGAGCGAGGCGTGAATCTACCTGGCCGGCACCAGCGTTGCGCTGCCACCAGGAGGGAGCGCCGCGCGGGAGGGTTGGGCTGGAGAGAGGACGCTGTCACTTGAGCCCGTCACATTACGTTCCGGATCCCTCCCTCTCCCGGCCGGGTTTGAAATCGCCTCTCCGGTGGAGTTAGAACGAACGCCCTGGGCTGTAAGGCTGGCGGTCGGTGCTGACCGCTCCCCGGATTGGTTTCACGTGGAGTCGTATTTCGTGTCTGGTCCTCTAGTAGCCTAAAGATAGAAGCCAGAACCCCTTAACTAGGATGTTGGGGCATTGTACCTTATTTGGGGTGCATTTGGAACTGTTCTAACTAAGGGAACAGAGAGGCCACCTGATGCAGGTGGGGTTCAGAGGGTGTGGGGTTTTCTTCCTAGTTTTCATTCGATTCCTTAAAGTACTGGTTTTCGATCAAAAGAATAGCAGTCTTTGCTTACCTGGAGATCTTTGGAAAAAGGACTAGGAAACGATTTTAGAAATGGGTCATGAAGTCTACGTTTTAAAAAATACTATCGAAAGGTATGTTCCTATAGCTAAGTTAGCAGCTACTTTACTCCTGAGAATGGCGGTACTGAATCACTGATTTGCATCAAGGTGTGTGACCTAAACAGTAAACCTGGCTGTGAACAAAAATCACTTATTTTAATATTTAACAATATTCGCAAAAGAAATTGTGTATGTAATAGGACAGAAGTTTCTTTTTAATTAGGAAAAGTATACATTATTGAAACAGGTGTCAAGGCCTGATGAATGTCCTTGTGTAATAAGCTAAGAAAAATGAGTGGCTTATGCTTTAGGAAAGTGCATTTTCTGATAATAAACATAATATTTAATTGGAAAGTGCAGAAGGCGATGTCACCTTTTGGAATTAAGCAGCTCAGAATTGGAGGATATTAAAGGGATCCAATTAAAAGTTTCTCCAGCCCACTGCAACTCCGGTTATGCCATTGCTTATATAAAAGCTTATGCAATCTGTACACTTCACTTACTCAGAACACTTGGGCCGTGTTTCAAATGCAAAACGGCAGGATGGTAGGATTTGCTAAAAAGGACATCTTTTCATCCTACAGTATAAATAAAGGATATGGTTCTCATGGATTAAAAGGAGGGGGGAAAAAACTTTCTCTAATACCTTTCTATGGGCTGTATGAGTCCTGAGTTCCACAGTAGTTAATTAGGGTCCTTAAATATTCTGAATGGGCATAAAGTGCCTTGGTTGACAGCCCTAAAAATATGTTAGTGACTGGATTTTATTGGATGTCCCATCTCTACCGTATAACTAAATTCCATGCTCAAAAATGTAATGCAAAATTTATTTTTTAAATGTGTGCATTATTTTATAACCTTTAAAAGAACCATGGGTAGTTCTCTCACTTCAGTTTTGGAAGTTTAAAAATAGTCTTCTTTTAAAGTTACTACTCATTAAACAAAATCTCTTGGTTTAGAGTATTATACCTAGCAATCAAAATATATATAGCAAAAAAGGCTGTCTATGTACATGTCGTAAACACCCCCCAAAAATTCTCTAGGATGACTTTATGAATAATCTGCCTTCTGTTTTAAAACTAACTTTTAAAAAATTTTTTAAAAAGAACCTTGAAATTGGCATCACCGTAGTACTGTGGTTTTCTTCTTCTACCAAAAATAAAATCTAATATGCTACAATTAGGGAAGGAAAGAACTCTTAAAAATCCCTATTAAAAGTCAACTCTGTGCTAGTCAATTCTCTGCTTTCTCCTATAAGTCACTTCATTTCATTAGAAGGTCCTTAATCAAAAAATGGGGGACTAAAGGGAAGTGTACTGCTATAACTTATTTCATACGAAGATTTTGGCCAAAATAGGAATATCAGTTTCCCTATTCTTAGGAAAGAGTTAGCTTGTCTTTGCCTCCACTCTCTGCACCACCACGTGTCCATTCCTGTACACCCTCTATCAGATGTAGGGAAAATCTGATTCTATGTATTTTGTGGGGACACAACTTGAGGAGGAAGTAGTAATTCCATGTGAGAAGTATCACTTTATTAGTGATTTATGTGTGAAGTGTTGCTGAAATAGAAACTCCCTGAATATTAATTAAGAATACATTAATACCATACTCATAAAATCCAAGTCTAGGTGCTCAGAACTTTGGGTACAAATTTTGATCTGTTGTACTTTGTTTTTTCACCTGTTATAAAACTACTGGAAGTATTTAGGAAGACATTGTTTTATTAACTATATGCATACTCGCACACACCCATTCCCAGCATAGTGCAGTCCGAATTTGACTGAAGCGCATTCTGAACTGCATGCCATCCACTACAAGACTGTGTCGTTAAAGTGGCTAGATCTAAAAAATCAGCTCCAAAATAAACAAAATTTAAAACAGAACCAGTAAAAATAATTTTTACACTTGTGAAATATGCATCTATATTTTGGGAATCAAGAGGAACTAATTAGAACTTTATTTGAGCAGCAGGGAGAAGTTGATACCCACCTGCTTCATAAAGAAATTGGCCCTTTTTTTCTAGTTTCATTGAGTAAACCTATTTTAAATTTCGGATGCACTATTACTAACAGTTTGGCTGTAAATTGGTTTCTTGCAATTCCATGGAGGAATTCTTTCATATATTGTGATTTAACAAAATGGGAGAGGAACGTGGCTAGTGCTGTTGTCCCCTCCCTCTCCCCTGTTTGACAGTTAGGCAGAGACTTAAACTTTCTAACTATTGCTGTTGCCTTAAACAGCTTGGATTTTGAAGCAATACTTCTTTGGAAATTCTAAATACTAGCCTTAACGTTTGGAGAGATCAGTTTAAGAAAACTAGCTGTTAATTTTCTGTCATTGTTAAACATTTACCAAGATTGTATGGTTGTATTTAAAAAGTTTAAATACTTGCTGATCTCAAACAGCATTTCTGCAAAATTAACTTATTATTTGAAACGTTAGAAGGATAGGATTATAGCATTTATTTAAGCAAATATTTAAAAGAAGATGGTCTGTTTAAGTCAGGTTGTATAACTTTTATCCTGCAATTTAAATTTTATCTATATGGGCAAAGAGTCAAAGTTGAAATTTCCTAATAATTCAGTTTCCTTTCCTGTTGAGGTGGTGGTGTTTGGAGATGTCTAGTATTCAGTAGGAAGCTTCTGAAATGTTTTATATAACTGTCTTATTCTTTGGGGGATATCCTTTTGAGAAAGCTGTGGCCCACCCACCTCCTCAGAAGTTCAAAGATGTCCGGTTAGAACTTCATTATCTACCCAGAACGTATTCACAGTACCAGTCCCACTTAGTATTTCATTGTTGTCCTGCTATTGTAGGTTTATATGACGTAAATCTATCAGAATGAGAAATAAGAGAAGGTAGTCTTGAAATTGGTCAAAACTTTTGATTTTGGAGCCACTACAGTTTAAACTTTTAAGTGCAAGAAAATAATCACTCCTTGTTAACATAATGATTTAAACTCACTAGCATTATTGTTCAGTATTTTTTAAATAAATATATGCCCCACAATGGAAATCTGTGTGTGGCAAAATAAAATGCAAAGTGACTGCAAGATACAAAGGTACTGCAGGAAATTCATAGAAACATAGAATTAAAGATAATATGAATCTTTCTGTGAACTTTTTGAAGTACCTTCATATAATCAGAAATGGAAAGAGGTCAAGATAGACTGTAATCATGATTTATTTTCTATGACACTGTGAACCGTTATGAATAACACAGAAGTAATTACATTTTAAAATTTCTAGATAGCTTTTTTGGGGGCATACTATAATTTAAAATTTGCCTTTAATTAAAGGAAACAGCCTTGATTTTGAAAAGAAAATTCTAAATTCCCTAATTTAACATTCATTCCCTCCTAAGATGATTTAAAAACCTGCACCAGGTTATATGTCTTTGCTTATTTGGTAGAAAAACTTACTGAAAACAAATGCTTTAAATTAGAGATTATCCTGAAAAAGCATTGTATTCATTGAAAAACTGATCTGATGTCAACAGAGTTTTAATGAACATTGTCAAACACACCTTAGCTCTGAGATGAAGTCCATAATAAAAAGAGTAGAAGGTTTCTTCTGGCCTTATCTCAGTTTTTCCAAGGGTAGAGGGTGTACTCTTTTTTAGCCACCATAGCTGTTTACTATAAACAATCATCAAACACCCACAGTCCACAGACACCAATACCCTCGGACCACAGGACACAAGCTGAGTTTGGCAATTTTATATTCCCTTATGAAGTAATTCCTGCCCTCAGGGTGCTTGTAGTCTGTGATGTGATTCACAATGCATTGGCAGTGGCTAGGGAAACCAATGCAGAGAATGGCTGGAAGAAAGCAGAGATTTGGAAGGTAATATGGTACAAAGCTTGACCTTTTCACATGGAAGCACGAAAATGTTAAACTGCTCGTTTTTCATAATGGTTTGCTATATTCAAAGTACATATTGTATTTGTCAAGTCACTTTCAGTTCAAAAATGTTCACCCAAATCTAAATGACAGTTTTAAATATTCAATGGTTTTCACTTGATGAGCTGTGTCCCAACTGTTCAAATCACTGATAAGTCTTTGTGTTTGTTGGAATATTATACTGACATAAACCTAAAAGTCATTTTTATAGTTTTTTCAACCAAAATAGTAAAATTAGAATAAAACTCACAAATAGAAGTTATTTCATCTTCTACCATTGCACTGCCTTCCTAAAAGGGATTTTTGATGCATTAATTTGAGGAAGTAAAGGTTGTTTCCTAATGATCATTTATTTATATTAGTGTTGGTTTTCATCTGAAACATTTGTATACATTTTTAAATGCACAGCAAAAATTACTAGACAATTTGAAAATCCTATTTAATTGAAATCCTATTTAATCCTATATTAAAGTCACAGACACAAAATTGCCGGGCGGGGAATTCACAGGGGATGAAGAGCGTCCGGTAGGATTGCCCCGGAAGCATGCGGGACGTGACCGTGGGCCGGCCTGCGCTCCTCCCGCCCCACTCACGCTGTGCTTTCTCGCGGTCTCTCGAAGGTACGTACCAGGGCCAGTGGGCCGGAGGCGTGCGGCACGGCTACGGCGTGCGCCAGAGCGTGCCCTACGGCATGGCCACGGTGATCCGCTCGCCGCTGCGCACGTCGCTGGCCTCGCTGCGCAGCGAGCAGAGCAACGGCAGCGCGCTCCACGACGCCGCGGCCGCCGCCGACAGCCCGGCCGGCACCCGCGGCGGCTTCGTACTCAACTTCCACGCCGAGCTCGCGGGCAAGAAGAAGGGCGGCCTCTTCCGGCGGGGCTCCCTCCTCGGAAGCATGAAACTGCACAAGTCCGAGTCCAAGTCCTCCATCTCCAGCAAGCGCAGCTCGGTGCGCAGCGACGCGGCCATGAGCAGAATTAGCTCCAGCGATGCCAACTCCACGATCAGCTTCGGCGATGTCGATTGTGATTATTGCCCGGTGGAAGACCACGTGGACGCCACTACCACGGAAACCTACATGGGCGAGTGGAAGAACGACAAGCGCAGTGGTTTCGGCGTTAGCGAGCGCTCCAACGGCATGAAGTATGAGGGCGAGTGGGCCAACAACAAGAGGCATGGCTATGGCTGTACCGTGTTTCCTGACGGCTCCAAAGAAGAGGGAAAGTACAAAAATAACGTTCTGGTCCGTGGAATAAGGAAGCAGCTTATACCCATAAGAAATACAAAAACTCGGGAGAAGGTGGACAGAGCAATCGAAGGTGCGCAAAGGGCAGCCGCCATGGCGAGAACCAAAGTGGAAATAGCGAATTCAAGGTATGTCAGTGCAGGGCGGGTGGTTTTGCCGGGTCGTTCAGAATGATGGAGTATCGGGTATGTGTGTCAGTCTGCTGGTGACATCACCAAATAGTGTCTACGAGTGCCAAAGATCAAAGGTGGAAACTGATTTCTTCCACTCAATAGAAAGCCAGAAATGCGCCTGTCTTATTCCGAAACTTTCTATCAAAAAATGTTGACGGTACATTGAGCTCCCTTCCAGTTATATATTACTTCCCTAGGACTTGAGAACATGATAGAGTTCACTCAGACACTGTGCCCATCTTCCTGAGTCCAGAAAGTTGCATTGTTAAAAGAAGGACCTCGGAAATATTGCCACAGAGAGCTGCTGTTTTGTGTGCCAGGAAGAAAAATGTCAATCCATGTAGAAACACACCTATCATAGATGAGTACCTTTATTCTAATACTCAAGTCGGAGGTATGTCCAACTCCCCCTATAAAATTATCCTAATTTATAAAATGCAGATTCTGTTTATTGAAGCCTTATAGGTGAAATTGGTTTTGAGAAAGCCACCGAGATCTAGATATGGCAAAAATGTAAAGTTACACGACAATATCTACCATGCATTGTTTAAAACAACAGAGCTCATCTCCATGGGAAAGGTGAAGAGGAAGGCTCACAAGAATCGCCACATTCTATGCAGGAAAGATTAGATCACTGGTGTATTAAAAGGAAAGGGGTGGGGGAACCTGACGTGGACAGATGGGACTCTCCGTGTGCCAAGGTTGGAAGCAAGTAGAGCAGTAGAGAGGGCTGGAGTGAGTAGGAGACAGCAGATGAATAATAGATTGACAAGTGGGGGATATGTAGGCCCAAAGGCACGACATCCTTGAACTTTTGCCATTGATAGCCAGGGTCAGGGATCAAGAGAGGGATGGAGAAATCTATTGGTAATAGAATTTTATTAGGGATGGATGTCACATGTTAGATGAAAAATAAAAAAAGATGGTTATAAATGGTAAATCTTATTTTTAGGCTTATTTAAGTGGGTAATGACTGTCAATAGTTTTGTATGACTGAGGTATAAATTTAGCATAAAATATTAAAAATCCTGTTCCTCCTTCAGTAATACTCTTCCACAGAAGTAAACCTCCTTTTGAAACCACAGAATATTAGCATGTCTTCAGGTTTTTGTTCTTAGCATCAAATTAATGAGCCCCCCCTTTTTTTTTTGGTTGAGCTATATGAAATTTCTATTATTTGAACTTTTTGATGTACAAGAAATGGCAATTTTATGTGGTTTAACTTCATTCTTCCAGACTTCTAGAGTTCCCTTTGGTTTTTTGGGGTTTTTTAATGCCCCTATTTTAGGGCTACTATTTATTTCTGAATGTATCAAACACTGATTGGAAATGGAAGACATCTCATTTTTTGCATTTTTTAGATATATGTTAAATGTCCTCAAGGTTTTCATCTTTGTCCCAAACTAATCCTGTTTAAGGTTGTTTCTTGTTCATCAGCACAAACTTACCTGAAGGGTTTCTCCTGTCTTCTTTGCCATGCATCTTTTAGTTCATAGTTTAGTTCGTAGATCATAGTTTTCTCTGATCACCAAGCATTGGATCTAGTTGCTTTTGTAGATAAGCTACTTGGCACATCTAATTTTGCTGGCTTCCCTGGCCCTCAGCTAACTTTTAGACCTAGCAATTTATCTTGCTAGGCCCTAGCCTTTAATTTTAAATGCACTCCTGGATTCTAACATTTTATTTTCACCTTACAACTTAGAGATATACTAGAGGCAGTTCAGTCTTGGCAGATGGAAAATAAACCTGTGCAGAACAATTTAGCAAATGATTTATTCTAATTATTGACTTCTATAATTAGTTTAAATTGGAGGAATCTACATAACAAAAGGGGACTACTTGTGATGCAAAGATGGTCCCTGATTATAGTAGTATCATAAAATTCTTACCCAAGTCCTAGCCACATTCTCTCTGTTGAAAGTCTTTTGGGGATAGTATTATGTAGTTTGGGAATATTGTATCATATAGTTATAATCAAGAAATCTTTAGCATAAGACCTTATATTTTTAACCGGTTAACTACTTCATAAAGATTTCACTTAGCTATTTGAGAAACACTCAATTCATCGTGCTAAGTGAAATAAGTCAGTCATAGAAGGACAAATATTGCATGATCCCCTTTAGATAAGGCATCTAAGATGGTGAAACTCATAGAAACAGAGAGTAGAATAGTGGTTGCCAGGGACCAGGGGGAAGGGGAAATGGGGAGTTGCTCTTCAACAGGCATTAAGTATGTTATGCAAAATGAAAAAGTTCTAGAGATGACTGTACAGCTTTGTGCCTATAGTTAACAATACTGTATCATTCATTTAAAAATTAGGTCTCATGTTAAGAGTTCTTACTGCAATAAAAAATATATATATATAGTTTGGATGACACAATAAACAGAAAAATTGAAACCAAAAACATTCAGTTAACCATTTATATTATACTTACTTTGACTGTTTTTAGTCTCCTTTCCAGATTCCTTGCTATAATGAATACCTAAGGTACAGAATTTTTCAACTTGTTTTTGGAGAAAGTAGCTGAAGAACTGACATTTCCCTTATAATAGCTTTGAGTTTAGAGTTCTACAGTCTTTGTAAAAACTTTTTTTTACAAATAAAGAAAAGATTGTATTAAGGATTTGGAGATTTTAAAAAATAAAAAGAAGAAAAGAGTCTATGAAAGTTTTGCTGCCTGGAGGGGAAGACTTCCCTTATTAATCTTATTGTTGTAACCCATGGCTCTTTATAATGCCAGTCTTTCTGGCACCTCCACAGTTGTTGTTATTAATATTTTTGTTTTTAGAAATATTGAGAATTTAAGAATGTAAAGTGCTAGTCTTCCTCCCCTATCCAGCCCAGAAATGGCAGAATAAGAACTAGGTACTAAGACTCCTGGCAGCTGCTGCTATGAGAATCACTAGTTCGTCATTAGCAACAAAGGGAAATGATCAATTAATAGTTGATCGGCCATTCAGTTTGTCCAGCCAGGTAGTGTTAATCACTGTTCTATCTCTGCTATTTCTTATGCTTTAGAGACTTTTGCTTGTTTAAGTCCCAGGGAAATTGATCCACCTTTGTACCATCAGCCTGTTTCATTTTGAAGCAAAGCATCAAGTTGGCTCTAAGGGAAAATAATTGTGTCCTCCATAATGTCGGGGAAATCGGGAAACAACAAAACCAACCATCTTTGGCCCAAAGATCAAAAAAACATAGTAGATCTGTGGACCTTTGCTTTGGTTCTCTTAAGAGGGTGTGGTGTTTCTCCCAGTAAACACATAGGAGTCTTGTTTCTGACAGTGTGTGATGGGCCCCTGTTTAATTCTCACATGTCAGGGCATATGGGGATGACATAACAGTGAGCAGATAGTAGACATTACATAGTAGATACAGAATGAGTAGATAGTGTACTAGCTGGTTAGCAGATTAAACCATAAGGGATGCTGATAATTTATTGACTCCTAGAACTTTTTTTTTATATGTTTATAATATTTAACAAAATTTCATTCCCCTCTTGTCTTGTTCCTAAGGGTAAAAATCATCACCTGGAATTGAGAAAGGACCTCAACCTTGTTTTTAAAGAAATGTTCAAAAGGTCGGAGAGCAACTCTGAATATTTTGGGAAACAAGCATATCTAGCCATTATTGAGCCTGCTCCAAGCCAGTGGTCTCTAGTTCTCTAATCCCAACTGTCCTCCTTTGTAGATGAAGATACTACTCTGAGAGACAGAGGTTAGAACTAGGCAGAGCCAAGCAGTACCTAAGCCTGGGCTCCATGGTCTTTCATCAGTGTTTACCCTTTGCTAGTAACTTGGCCAATAAGACTCTTTTGAGTCACTGTGGTGCTGTTTAGAGGAGAATAAGTAGAATGGGTACCCCAATAGGCAAAAACTGTTTTGGTAGAAAAGACCAAAGGCCCCCAATCTGAGATCTGGAAGGGCAATGAGAGAGCATCTGGCTCAAGCCCTTCACATTCAGAGGCAGAGATTGAGGTCCAGCCCCTGATTGCCCCACTCTCCCTGTTGTTTCCCTTCTGTTCTTTAGGTGCTCAATTTTTATTCCCTTAGCTCTTGCCTCCACTAATTCCTTCACCTATCCCTGTCATTTCAATTATATTTCTCCTTTGGTCAATTTTTACTCCATCAACTCTTGTCTCGGATGTTCAAAGCGGTTACCGTTCCTTGAGAGATATTTTAAGGAAGAATTTTAAGGTAAGGCATTTGGTCGAGATAGCAAATAAGTGACTCTTCAAGAACCACACTTCCATGGAAAGCACACTTCCACTTTCCTGTATTACGAAAGGGTGTAGACAGAAGCAGAATTTTGTATGATCTGAGCTTTAGAAGAAATTATCATGCTAGAAGATGGAAGATTTATGGTGAGAGGGATGGGAGAGAGCTGGCCTAAAGCGATTGAAAGCCATAAGTGTTTGCTTGTACAGTTGTCACTCGGTATCTGTGGGGATTGGTTCTAGAACCTCCCTCAGATACCAAGATCCATGGTTGCTCAAGTCCCTGATGTAAAATGGTGTAGCATTTGCATATAACCTATGCGCATCCTCCCTTATACTTTAAATCATCTCAAGATTACTTATAATACCTAATGCAATGTAAATGCTCTGTAAATAGTTATTATGCTGTATTGTTTAGGGAATAATGACAAGGAAAAAAGCCTGTACATGTTCAGTACAGATAATTTTTTCCAAATATTTTCTATCTGCGGTTGGTTGAATTCACAGATGCAGAACCCACAGATGCGGGGGCTGGCTGTACTAGCGTCAGTGTATCAGATGAGGAGAAAGACTGTAAAGTGGAAGGAAAGAGAGTTAGTAGTAACTGTTCCATTCTGCAGACTTCAGCTGACTGTGACCAGCCTCACTGAAGCTAGTGAAGTTCACTGGTGCATGATCGGGCAGCCCCCAGTACTACTGTGAATTGTCAGTGATCAAGACAGGCCATCTACAAGTGTTGGGACCATGCTGCTGCTGCCAACCTCTCCCTGACCATTAGTCCCACTTCAGGTGGTAACAGCAGCACCTGAACAGGTATTGTCAGGAGGAAGCCCTCTGCTGCCCCCTACCCAGCCCAGAATTGGAGGTTGGATTCCATGTTTACCAGTTTGGGACTGAAATATAAAAATGATGTAGGCTTTTCCTGTAGGATTTTAAAAACTACTCACCATACTTTTCTTTTAAAAAAAAACTGTATTGCAATTTCATACCACTCTCCGTCTTGTCCATACTCAGGATGATTCAGCCACACCAGCTTTCTTTCAGTTGGGAGGAAAGTCTTGGCTCATTCTTTCCTCCCGCTACGTACCCTTGCCCTGCACCCCCACCAGCCCCTCAGGCTTCTTGGTCCTCAGGTTTAGGCATAAAGCCTCTTTTTCATAGACGCTTTCTCTAACCCCACCCCCTCCTACTCCACTCCCATCCCCCTCGATTGAAATTAAATCCCCCCATTAGTCTAACTTGTTGTATTTGTTGACTGTCCCTCTCTCTCCTACTGGACTGGGAAAGACAGATCGACCCTGAAGGCAGCTTTGCTCACTTTTGAATGCACTGCAGCAAGCTTGGATCAGGGCACATTAGTAAGTGCTCTACTAAATATTTAATGAATGAGTGAATTAAAAACTTAGGGTGTGAACACTGCCAGTGCTTCTATTTTCATTTTGCGGGGCATTTATAAACCATGGTTTTAAGGAAGGAAACTTAGCTCTAATCATTAATCATGCTCTAATCTGACAATAGTCAAAGAGTGCAGAAAATGCAGAAGTGTGTGTTATAGGTACACTTTGTCTTAATTAAATCAACATCATTACAGGGTATGGCCAGGGAATGAGAGCTTCTGGTTAAGCCAAATTGTTACTATCTCCATTCTTCGTAGGTATTAAGCTGACCCAGTGATACATCCCAGTGATTCCCTTTACAGATATGGAAATTCCAGGAAGTCAATTTATATTCATTATAATAACATTCGCTCATCCTACACATTTGACATCACCAAAATATGTCAGAACATGAGAGCTTATTGTCTTGTAAAAATCTAAGTTTGCCAAATGTTCAGCTGTCTTTATTTTCTTTTGAAAGTTTTTCTTGTCCTGCTACTATTTTTGGTGATTTATCTTAAGTTCAAATAATACTATTCAATTTAACATATAAAGTTGGCTGGGATATATGATGGTCCTCACAAGATTGCTTGACTTGATTCACACTTACTTGTAATGAAAACCAAATTCAATCACGCGTCAGTGGACATTATGGATCCAAATTAAACTAAGAATGACCAATTTTAGGAAAAATTTCATCCTCTGCAAAGTTATTGGCAGGACTTTGAAGTTCTTAAATTCTGTTGGATGAAAGGGTTCCTTTTCTCTTTTGCAAATCAAAATTAATAGTTTACATACTATCTTTATTTCTTTTCTGTAATGTTAGCCACATTTTTAAAAAGCAATTTTAGATTACCTTTTCCATGAATTTTTTGTTGTTGTTGTTGCTCTATTGATGCTCTGGTTAATTTTCAGTTATTAGCACAAGTGATTTTTGCAAGAAGGCAAAATCTTTCTGATTTAATGAAGCTGTTAAACAGGTAAAAAAACAAAATTTAGGAAAAAAATCACCTAAAAATGTGGGAATTTACAGGTAAGGAGAGCATTAATTATTTTTTTTAGTTATGCTGCCAGTGTTCTTCCATATCTGGCTGCCTGATCAACTTTTCCACCTGTTATAACCAGCACTTTTATGAACAGATTCCGGAGGCTGGGTTAAAACTCTCAGGCTCAGAAAAGTGACTCTAAACACAGTAATATTATCCTCGACCTTTAGGGCAGGGTAGTTTTGAGGACTGAATGAGAGAGTGGGTATCACAGGGCTTTGTAAATTATCAATCACTACACACAGTTAATGTTTAGGAAAGTATTCCAATCCTATAAGCACCATTTTCAAAAGTGAAGGTTGATAGATAACCAAGAAGCCAGACTGAGGTAGGATGAAACGAGGAAGAAAAAGAAAAAGGCAGGAAGGCTTGGAAGCAGAAACAGGGATAAGCAAAAGGAAAGGAGGTAAATCCACCAAGCCTGCCCACCTGTGCGCAGACCGAGTACTGATCAAGATTCACACCATTTCCAGCCTCGGATTCATGTGAAGTCAATATGCTGTCAACAGGCAGTTTTATTTTTTAAGACTGAGGAGAATATGAGTAAGGAAATGTCATGAAAATGAAAAAGGGTGCTTCAAAAAGTTCGTGGAAAAGCAGAATTAAAGGATAATGTGAGTCTTTGCACAAACTTTTTGAAGTACCCTCATATTTATATCAAGGTATGCTGGGGTACTATTCTGAAGACAATATAGGATACTAAAGATTTTACCTTCATATTGTTTGGTATATTAACGTAGGTCACCATCATCCTTTATGCATATTATAGTTTTTGCATTGCATATAAAATTTTTAAATACATGTTTCACCTCTTTACCCAAGAATGCCCATTTCCCACAGGAGAAAGCAAAGAGCCTGTTCTGGCTTCGTCACCTTTTTCTTTGGGCTGTTTAAAGACATACTGTTCTACATCAAGGGGCCCAGGATTTCTTTAGAGACAGGCAGTCACTGAGGGTTGTCTTTGTGTGGGTGCGTGTGCAGGGAGCAGCTCAAACCAGAAAGATGACCTGGAGGCAGCTCTGTCCTGCCCCCAAGCAAGAGGTTAGGCTTGGCTGTGATAGTACTAAGAGGTGTAAGTTGGGAACACAAAAACCGCTATGACCAGCTCCTCTCCTTCAATGCTGATGTTATATCACTCACCATTTAACAGGTCATTACATATAACATTAGAACACATTGTATTATGAGAACCTTGTAAAACTTTCTTAGGGTATCTTGTTTTTAAAGATCTTCCTTTTAAAAAAAAAAACTCTTTATCCAGCCCTCCCAAGCCCAGGCCTATTCGAAACACTGAGGCACCGAGGTGGGCTTGTGTCTTATTGACTCACAAATAGGTTCAAGCGAATACAAATTTAATGAGAAATAGTCCTAGGCCGTAGTAAATGGGAGGGAGTATCAAATAGTTTATCCAGGTTTTTAGGCCATTAAAAACATACTTTTTAAAACTTGAGTCATGTAGGCATGGCTCTCTACTTTGATTAAACAGGGAGGGCAAGGAGAGGATGCTTTAAATGGCATGAATGTGATATGAGACAACATTCAATTCTGCAGAGATCTACTTAGTGAAAACTGGCTGCTAAGACTGGAGAAAAAGAAAAACAAAAAACCCAGAGTGCTAGGTTTTTGGGACACATGTTGACCTTGTTTTAACTGTAGAAATCTGATTTTGCTTAGACAGTACAAATTTCAACAAATTCCATCTCATTTAGCTCTGAAATAAGACACTTTCTTGATAGTGTAAAGATGAAGAATTAAAGCTGCAATTTCTTTTTAGTATAGCTTTATTTGTGGTGAAAAACCACCCTACTATTATGTTTTCTGGAAAACCCCCAAAAGTATGATTGTGTTTGTATTCTATCCTGTATGCTCTGGGTAGATTTCAGCTTTGACCTGGAGAAACCCTGTTTTCAGGCAAGTGGCAGAGTTCTGTGTGTGTGTTGCCGTGGCCGAGGGACTCCTCAGGGAGCAGCTGCCAGGCAGCCACAGCACCCCGCTCACAACTTTCCATGATGGATTAA
This sequence comes from Cynocephalus volans, assembly GCF_027409185.1. Lineage (NCBI taxonomy): Eukaryota > Metazoa > Chordata > Mammalia > Dermoptera > Cynocephalidae > Cynocephalus > Cynocephalus volans. Next base: position 30,765,569 of record NC_084474.1, on the reverse strand, counting down.
GCTGAGTCTGCCAATCTCACTTTACTCAAGACACCAAACTGGACACTTGCAAGACTAGTGCCTTGCAAATCTTTGAGATGCTTTTCTTATTATAGATGAAATATGAACATTGTGTTTAGGAACAAGATCCAACAAATGCCAAAGGTATTTATGTAAGTTATTCAGCTTTAGAACAACAGCCTCTTGGGAATCAAATCAAATCAGCTTTTAATAATTTTGCCCTTCTATTTTAGTTGGTGTTTCACATTTATTTGTATAATGTGCTAAATTCAAAATAAGCTGCTTTCTCAGAAATTTAATTAATATGTAAGGAATCAAGATTACAACTCTTTGAAGTCAGTCTTCTTAGGATTTCCATGTAGGCCCAAAGAAACATATTTAAGCCAAATAAAATACGTTAATTCACTTTCTAGCACTTTTTAAACAATAGATTATGCCAGAGATTAACAAACAATTTTGTTATATTTTAATTTTTTAAAACTTTTAAATAAGGTAAAAATTTTGGTGAATTTTACTGTATCAAGTCAATCAAACTTTGGCCTCAATCACTTGGTCTAGAAGTTCCTATTTAATTTTTTACATTGGTATGGGAGCTTTCTTGAATTGGTATTTCAAGATTTCATGCGTTTACTTTCATGTGTGAGTTTGAAGTACATGTGGGAAGCCTATTAGTCAAAATATGTTGAGGAGATATCCCACAGAAGCCAGCAGCTTGGGGTTCAGGGGTGAGAATGGAAGAGCATCGGATGATAGGTTTTACCCACCGCCCACCAGCCCTGCCCACTGTGCCCCACCGTCCTCCTGCTCAGCCCAGTGATATGAAAATCAGTCACCCTATGGGGTGACAGATTACCTTGTAAAGACACAGAGGCCTTGAAGGGAGTGGCTCTTATCTGTCTTCAGTTACCACCTTAGTTAACACTATGGCATGGATTAACAGAGAAGGCACATGGTAGCCAGTCCATTTTATAAGTTTTGGTTCTTAGTGAAATATTAATTTTAATCATTCCTTGTTATATGATTTGATTACTTACTATGTAAATATAAAAGTATGATTAAGACCCAATCCCTTCCATTATGGAGTCTGGTTGGGACAGATTAAAAAAAACAGCTAGCTATCGGATGGTCTGCACCTTGCTAGGAGCTTAAGTAGCATATAGGAGAGACTTAATCCTAGCCTGGGTCTGGTGGCTGGATTCTGCAGGTGGCATCTCAGTGTGAGAACCAACGGATGTACAGACGTTTTCCAGAAGAGGATGAAGGAGGGTGCAAAGGATAGTGGCACACATGTATTTGGGGTACAGTAAATGTTTGATGTGGTTGGTAGAGAGTGCTAGGTGGAGAATGTTGAGAGATGACTAGAGACTTGTGGACTTATAAGGAAGAGTTTGGACATTATCCAAGGATAGGGTAGAGCTACTGATAGGTCTTAGGCAGAAGAATTACATGATCATATTTAGAAAGATCTCTTTGGCTGTAGGTGGTATAGGGATTGGGGAGAGTAAGGGGCACTTAAACCAAAGACAGATTAAATAGTAATCTGCTAACGAGTAGTTTCGGTGAGAGCCCATGGCATAAGCCAACCAGTGGCAGTGGGGATGGAAAGAAGGGAATGTATGGATGACAGCCTCCCAGGCAAACCCAACAGGGTTTGATGGGTGATTGACTAGTTGTGGTAAACCTAGAAAAGGAAGACTCAGAGTGACTGCTAAGTTCCTGGCTCAGCCCAGTGGATGGACAGTGGTACTGTTTACTCAGAAAGATACCAGACAGGTAGGTATCGGTTTAGGGAGGAAGATGAGTTTGGATTTTTGACTTCTTGAATTTCAAGGTGCTAGCCCAAAAGATAATGGGGAAGATGGCCTTGGAACTCAGAGAGATTTGCACTTATAAGGCTCAGATCCCTACTCTGAGGAACAAAGACATTTATGGGCACACAGAGACAGAAGAATTCTGTGTTTGTGATATTAGACAGCTCTTTTTAAGAAATACAAATAAAGCAATTCCCACATAAAGTGACTAGGAATCTGCTGCCTTGTGATAATGCAATTCAGGTATAAGAATTTCTGTTCCTGAATTTCTGAAATTATGCTTTCTAAGATTTGTTCTCAAGGGACAAGGATTTGTTCTCAGTGAGCAGGATCTGTTGGATTATGATTTTTTTTCTTGTCAGTATCCTGGAATAAAATATCACTGTCACAAATTATTATGCTAAAGAAACATCATTTGGCAAACATTTATTTAGTGCTGGCTCTGTCCAGACATGGCACTGGGCCCTGGGAATACAGAGATGAATAAGAAACACAACCTGTCTTTAAAAGCAAATATGCTGCTGGGTTCACAGCAGTCTTGTGCAGCTGGTAAGTGCTGTGGGCTTGCAGTTGGAGGGAGCCACTGTGAGGCACTACCCTAGTCTGGGCAAGCTCTTCACAGACACAGCCCTGGGGCTCCTTCAACAAGCAGCAGTCTCTGCCTGCCATGCCCTCACCCCCAGACCCCTTCCTTTGCCTAACCCCTGCTAGTTGTTTGTGATTACGCTCAAAGTCCATAGCAGGCATGAACTAAATTAAGAAACGTAACAAAAATGTCTCTTCAAATAGTTTTACCCCTGATAATAGGAGTGCTATCAATAGAACATATATAAAATATACAATAATTATATATTGTAAAAGGAAAATGACTAGTGGTTTCTTTAAAAAGAAAGATCTCTGCATAGAGATCATAAGATACGATTTTGGGTGGTAGCAAGATCTTATTAGCAGTATTTGGATGCAGAGACATCAAAGTTAGCTATTTTGCAGTTAATCAATTTTTTGGCAGTGTCTCCACATAAGGAAGCAATGTAGACACTGCTGAACATTTCCCCCACATGTGTTATGCACTACTGCCAGTGCCCCTCCTCTTCAGTCTGAGGACAGTAATTTGGGGTGATACCTTTTGGCCACATACATACAGAGCCGATAGGTCCTGAGCGGTTACCTCCCACCTGGACCTGTGGTGTGAACTTGACATCTGTCATCTATTCCTGATGGCAACCCTGTAAGTCAGTAGAAAGGTCACAAAGCAAGTACATGACAGATCTAGGGTAGGTCTCAGGCAACATAACATCAGAGCCCAAGCTCTTCACCTCCACTGGGTTTTGAGTATTGGGGGAATTTTATTTTTAACCCATGTGCAGACATTCCTGACTTAGATGTTTCAACTTAGGATATTTTGACTTTACGATTGTGCAAAAGCGATGCACATTCAGTAGAAACTGTACTGTACTTTTAAGTACTTAGAATGTACTTAAAACCATTTTTTTAACTTTCAGTACAGTTAAGTTACATGAGATATCTAGCACTTTATTATAAAATAGGCTTTGTGTTAGATGATTTTGCCCAACTATAGGCTCATGTAAGTGCTCTGAGCATGCTTTAAGGTAGGCTCGGCCAAGCTATGGTGTTCAGTAGGTTAGGTGTATTAAATGCATTTTTGACTTACAATGTTTGCAGCTGATGAGTTTGTCAGGATCCCGTCATGATCCATCACAAGCTGAGCAGCATCTGCACTCTCTTCAGAATCAGAAGAGACATAGTGTCTGGAGCCCTGTTATCTAGTCATAGCTTCATTTTGTTCCTGTTTTCTTTAACAGACATTATTTATTCAATAGCCGTAAATTTTGTGGGCCAAATATAAACAGATAATGTCAATATAATATGGTAAATTCTAGGATAAAACTACAAAAAATGCAAAAGAGGGAGGAACACTGAGGGCATGTGGAGCTTAAGGGAATGAGGCTGAGTCTGATCTGGGAAGAGTGAGGGGAGATTAGACAGAAAGCAGACAGTGGCAAGCATGTGCAGACGGTGGCAGGTGTGTGCAGATGAAGGAAGGTCCTGAGCGAAGATGCAGTGCAGTGAGAGAGTGCAATGTAAGTCCCCACAAGCAGCTGGATAGTGGAAGAAGAACACTTCCTCTCCCGGAGTCATCCATCCACCCCTGCAGCGGATCGCAAGGGGTGCTTAAGAATGCCTGGTCCTCTACCCAGTACTGAATTAACATTTCTTTGGCTGAGGGCCAGACATTTGCATTTTACAAGCCTCCCAGGTTATTCTCAGGAATGCTGAAGTTTGGCAAGTGAAGGTTGGGATATGACAGGAAACAAGCTCGTGAAGGTTTGGGAGCTGCATTTTTTACTGTTGGCTTTGGGGAGTCTTGGGAGTGATTTGAGCAGGGAGCCATCTGCCTTTGACATGGATGTTCTGGTTGCTTCATGGAGGGAGATTTAAGTGGGTCCTGGTCTGTGGAGGAGATGATAAAGACCTCGGTCAAGGGTGGGGTGGTAGAGAGGCAAGGAATAAGATTAGCAGAACTTGATGGACTGGAAGTAGTGGGTAAGGAACAAAGGCAAGTCTAAGATGTTGTGTGTCTGATACTTTAATGCCCCTATCAAGGTTAGTGGAAAGGTTCATTCATTCCCACAATGTGGGTGATTTATTTCAAACTTTTGAAACAAGTAACCTTTCTGTGTCTCTTTTTCTTATCAATAAAATGACGGTGAGGAAATGGGAAACTGAGCTGCGTTATCACCAAACCCAAGTCTGGGTCTCTGCTGCCGTGTGAATTTGTCTCCTTTTGCCTGTTTTTGAACGTGACTTCACTTAGCAATGCCAATAACGTTTCTTACAGAGATTCTTCAATTGGTAAACTTTGTGAAACATCACTGACACTTTACTTTTCCAACTCCAGATTGTCCTCAATCAAAGATGGTGGACTAAAAGGGAAAATGTCCCACTGTGTAAACTGTTACGAACAAGATTATAGTTAGATACACCTAACCAAAATTAAAAACCCTTTTGAAGTACCAGTAAGCATTCCAGGAGCAAGACCGACATACCAGTCATTCTTGTTCATCTCAGAAGTATTATTAAATACTTACACACTTAGTGCTGGGCTGGACCAGAAGGGAGAGAAAGGAAGCGTGGACCTCACCCCTCCGCAAGCTTAGAGTCGGTTGCAGCTTACACAAACACATGGGAAGTAGTTAAAAAATAATGCAAAGCAATTCAGTCAACCAACCATGTGTTCACCAGTGCTTTGCCTTGTTCCTTAAAGGTCTCAAAGCAGTTTACATAAATATGAAAATGGTTAGTCTTATAGAAATTAAAAAGGAATAGATTGACATGTTCATAAAGCAGTTCTAGTGACTTCTTTTCACTTGGTCACATATCCTAGTAATATTTTGTTTTTATTTTTTTCGTGTTACTTTATGAACTTGACAGTAAAAGCATTTTTAAAAATTAAATCTCTTACTCTTCACTAGATCAGAATAACTTTCAACCTGTTGTTGGAATTATTGAAATCCGATTATAGAATAAGCAGTCACTAATATTTAATTCCATAATGAAAGATTTTCTTTTTTTTTTTTTCTTCAGAATCTTCAGTAATTTTGTGGTGTTCAAGCTGTTACTAAACTTTATTGTTTAAAAGTTTTCCTTAAATTACAGTTGCTATATTTATAACAGTTACAGAACCTCCACTGTATTCAGTGCCCAGTAATAAGACTTAAAGATATTTCAAAGGAAATAGAAGGCATAAGCCAACCAAGGAAAGAAAAGAAAATAATCCTCCAACAAACATCCACCTCTCCATAAACAGTGTCTGTGCAAATGTGTGTGCACTGTGCTCGTGTGTGCTAGCCCTAAAGAAATGCCAAGTCATGAAGAAAGGGAGCAAAACTAGGGAGATGGTGTAAAGGAAGGGGTTTCTGGTGTAACTGGTGCATCTGGTACCAGGTGGAGTTGGTTTGGAATGACTTCTTAAAGAATTGATCCTTGAGCGACATTCTGAAGGGAAGCTAAGGCATGATTTGTCACAGAGGCAGGTGGAGGTTTTGCCGGGTGGGGGAAGAATAGTGTGTCTGATGACTCACACAGCCTGAAGAGAAGGAAACACCCTCAAAGGCATTAAAGCTCACCAGTGCTCATTATCTGTGGGCAATATTGTCCTCGTAGTTTGCTGGGGTAGATCTTAATTTCAGTTCATAGCCTGATTAATCTCCTCTTGATGTTCTCTGTCGATGTTCCAAAATAACTCCCATTGCAAATAGAACCTGAACTTAAGTTTCTTTCATATGCAAGCACCTTCCTCTTGCCTTCCTCTTACCACCTGGAAAAATGTGATTCAGAAAGTTAATAAATCTGTGGAGAGAGGTAATGGTGCTTACTACTAAAATTTCTGAAAATTAATGCTATTGGTTTGTAGCAAATAATTTTTTTAAAAAAATGGAAAGTAGGAGGCTGAAGAGTCTGGATACAACACTGTGATCAGATTTAGACTCTGGAGCTTCATTCTCTTTTGAGAAGTTTTACAAATGTGTGTGTAACAGTATGCTTAAAACCCTTCTGGATTTTTGAGCCACCTTTTTGATGTGGATAATCTAAGACTCACAGTGTTTTGCTTTGCAGCAGTGCAGAGCACAGCTGAGTCATGGCCAGAGAAAAGGACAAGTAGATAAGGGTGCCCTACTATTAAAGGGTCTTAAAGGCACTAATCAGGTGTTACATAACACAAGTGGAAACCACTTCAGCGTTCCGAGGAAGTTAGTAACATGAGCAAAACAGCATGAGGAGAGTGATTTTAGCTGCCGTGCACAGGGTGGATTGCAAGCAGCAGAAGTTGGGGACAGGGAAGAAGGCATCAAGGACGTGAATAAATCACTCCTAATTGGACCCTTGAAATTTATAAAGGAAAACTCACCTTGTGCAAAACTGTAAGGCTATGAGTACAGGTAGCTAAGGGCACAAATGGCACCATGAAGAACGATGAGATGCTCTGGGGGGCAGAGTAACAAATTTGTTGATGCACCGACATTCAAGGTGGAACAAGACAGAGATCGCATGAGATTCGTGTAAGAAGGGTACTTTGAAGTTTTGAGTATTTAAGAGCTTACCAAGGAAATTTTTTAAATGATCAAAATCAAAGATTTACATTGTCATTTATAGTAAACTGTTGTTAGGAAAATGAGTTGAAGGGGCTGGGGTAGAGAAATCTGTAAGGAAGAAGCAGAAATCATGACCCACGTGTAGAAAGAAGTGAGGAATTATTTTATACTAAGATGAGATGCGACATGATGCCAGACAAGGTTTGATGGTGGTTATGAATATACTTTATTTGCATAAGTCCATCATCTAAAATCATATTTGCCAATCTGTTTTATTTAAGGTTTAATAAATAGAGTCTCCATCAGACTATCTAGTCAGCCATACAGTAGTCAGAGCTTTAGCTAACTCTTCCTGCTGCCTATTGTCTTTGCCTAAGTCTATATAAAAGAGTGAAAATTAACATCTATGATGTTCTTTGGCTGAGAAAAGGTATTTTTTATTTTTGATTAGTGTGAAAAATGGAGCAAGAGAATGAGTTCATGGCTTATATGAGGGTACTTGTCTTGCCAGTTAAACAAAAAGTGTGAAGACTGCAGTGGCTAATTTCAGACCCCAAACCCTGTCATCTGGGGCTGTACCTTCCAGAGGGCTTTACTAGGCATTGTAACTGGGTAAGACAAAGAACAGTGAGTGAGTTAGGAGTTCTGCGGAGAGCACTTGGGTTCAGCTTAGGAACAAAACCAAGAGGAGCTGAGAGTGTGTTTTGTGTTTGGTATGTTCTGCAGTACCATCTACGTCTTTTCCTGGGCCTCTACTCTAACTCGTTGTGGGTTTACTTTGTTTACCATCTCTGGTGTATAATAGAGAACCCACATGGGCTCCAAGAGCTGTCCTGGAATGCAGTCCAGCCTTCCTGCAAATCCTTGGTGGTGGCAAGTCCCTGCTTGAGAGGGCCCTCTGCTCATCTGGGTCTGATCAGCCACCCCACTGCAAGGAAACAGGCAGGTGTGGGGGTGCTTAGTGAGGTACAAGAGTCTGTGCTGGGCAGTCTGATTTGTCAATTAATGAGATACTAGTTATATGAATATTCTGGTCTAGTCCACCAACAGCTTTTCTTATTACTCATAAAACAGAAACTATGAAAAGAAATATTTTTACTAAATGATGAACAAATGAGTCAAAATATAAAATTGTTTATATCATAAATTCTTCAGGTATAAATTGCTCTTGCAAAATCATGGATTGCATTGAGTCATGCTTTCTACACACATTTTTTGTCTAGATGAGGACTTTGAATTAGCCAGAGATATATCAGTTTAAGTTGTCAAGCCTCGGAGTTTAAGGGATTTCTTGGATATATTAATTAGCTTGACTTAATTATTTCACAATGATATATATCAAAACATCATATTATACACTGTAAATGTATACAATTTTTATTTGTGAGTTATACCTTAATAAATCTGAAGGGGGAGAGGAGGGATTTTTTGGTAGGAAGAAATGAAATTTTTTCAGCAAGTTGACATATTTTCAGGCCCTACATAAAAAAGATATAAAGACTTTTAGGAGCTTAAAATAGGTTTTTCACAACTTATTTTTCTCAGGACATTTTCAGGAATTTTTTCCAATAATTTCTCTGTTCCTCCTTTCTTTCATCCATTGCATCTCTATGATTAGTATGAAATTCTACTAATGAATGTATGAGGGTAATTCAAAAAGTTCATGGAAAAGTAGAATTTAAAAATAATACAGATCTTTCCATGAACTTTTTGAAGGCCCCTCATGTGTGTGTATTTAAATCTCCTCACTGAGATTGCTGCATAAAAGTCATTCAGTTTAGTGGAAGTAATTATTCATGACTGAAAGTCCTTTATGGCTAGTGACACTGATTTGTAGGGCTCAGCCAAAATGCACACATGAAACCTGAGTGATGTGAGACAAGCAGATTAATGAGTTGCGGTTTTGGAGGTCCAGTTGACTCATGACCTGAGGACTGTTTCCACTCCCTGAACAGGTCTCAGATCAGGGCCCAGGAGCATGAACCTCGAGTCCCACCTGCAGACACACTGCAAGAGAGCATGCTGCTCTTCCTCAGGGCACTGGCCCCACCCTGTGTTTGGGGCAAGGATGCCAGAAAGACTCTGGGACCTTACTAGACTGAGCTGATTTGGGGAATTTTATTCACTTATCCAAAAATGGGACAATTTGTCACCCAGCTCACAGGAGGCTGGGAAAATTAAATGAGATTGAGTATATGTGAATGTCCCTAAGATAGTCTTAATAGGTGCTAAATAAAATGTTCAGCTAACAATCGTTAAATATTCCAAATATTTGAATGACTATTTAACTGAATATTTAGCCAAATATTGTAAAAAGACAGCCTTTCCCTCAGAGAACTCATCTTCTGGGGCAAGAGATTGAGGAGAAAGCCAGCAGATACTGTGTTATGTAAGGAGATCAGGAATATAGCAAAGGATAATATACATAGGAGCTCAGCAGAGGGTTCCTGCCTAGTTGGAGGAACCAAGAAAGTTTTTCCAGAGATGACTATTGAACAGGGTCTTGAGGAAACAAGTAGGAGTTTCCAGAAATAGAAAGGGGAAGATGAGCTTTCCAAACAGAGGGACCTGCATGGGCAAAAGCATGGAGGATTAAGAGCTCTTGCTTGTTTCTTCCCTGATAAAATGCTATTGTCATTCATCTTTGTGGACTTCCAGGGCACAGAGAAGCAGTATGTGTCGTTACTGGTTAAGAACACACACTGTGCAGCTAGACAGCAAGTTTGAATCCTGGCACTGCCAGTGATGCATCAGGCAGATGGCTTAACCTCTCCAGATCTCACGCTCCTTCAAGATGGGAAGAGAACAATAATAGCTACTGGAAGGACTGTTGTGAAGGTTAAGAGAATTGATACATTTGAATTGGAAAATGGACACTGAGTAACTTCTGTAATCGTTTCAGCCAGCATTTCCCAAACGCCTGCTCTGTATAAAGCAAGTGTAATGATAGGTGCGGTGGGAGAAACCAAAATGAAAAAAGCATGGTCCCTGTCCTCCAGGAAATTTATAGCTGAGTGACAGAGTTGGATTTGTAAACAACTAGCAGTGCAGCTTAAAGTGAAATCAGAGCCTCGTGGAGGTTCAGACAGTGTGTGGGAGCACCACCAGAAAAGAAATTTATTGCAAGGAAGAGGAGGACTTCTTGGGAGAAGAGAGGTTGGTGTAGAAGTTTGCCCAGTGCTCACTGTGGCTTCCTTTGCCTTTGTCATGGTGAGTCAGGGCAGGGCTATCAGGCCCATCGTTGCCCCATTTCATCCATTGTGGCCAGCTTTATCTGGCTCCTCTCCTATATACCTGGCTGGTGTTCAAATGCTTCCCTTAGAACTGAAGCTACAGTGAATAAGTTAGGAGCCTATTGTCAGATGAATCCCTGAGCAGCCTGACAGGTGCAGAAACAGCAGGAGCTGGGGAACTTTATCTTCTGTGGGAAGAAGGCAGGTTACAGAGAAGCCCCCAGGCCCTGGGCTGTGGAGCTTATTCACGGAATTCCCCTGCCAGCCACTGGGCTGCTTCTGTGTTGCTGCTGTGGGTTCCAGTGGCTCTGCCAACTCCCACATTTAAGGGCATACCCTCAAATTGACAGGGTTGCCACCCCCATCATTCATCCAGGACAGACCAGAGTGAGGCCTGCATTGTGTTTTGGAAGCCAGGTCTGAGATAAGGGCAGCCCATCCCTACCGTGGAGGGGCTCCCAGGTCTGCATTTCACAAGGGAGTCTCCACCTCTCCTGGGGCTGCTGGCTGGTGAGTGGGTGGTAGGTGTCTGTTGGCCCCCAGCGTCTTCCAACAGTTGGTCCAAACTATCCTGTTTCTGGCAGAAATATCTCACAGGTGGTTTATGTCCCTGGTACCTTTCCATAGGTTCAGCTCTGATAAAGTGCCTTCCCCTCTTCTGGGTCAGCGTAGTCCTGGGAGGTTGTAAGTCAACTCTAACTCAGTTATAGTTGCCGAAAATCAGAGAAGTAAATGTGAGCTACATCCCCAAGAATTTCAGAAGGGAGAAAAGAGAAGCCATTCAAATAAATCTTTATAGCATGACAGCCTGATTTTTGCCCACAGAGGTTTAGGGAATTATTTTGAAATCTTTGCAATATGGGGTAGTGGTTAAGAGTGCAGACTTGAGAGCCAGAGCAACTTCATATCTTGGCTCTGTCACTTGTTAGCTGAGTGGCCTCAAGCAATTGACTTTACTGCTCCAAGCCCCGGTTTCCTCATCTGTAAATTGGGGGTAACATTTAATAGGACCTCCTCACGGGGTTAGAATGAGCACTCAATGAGTTGGTGCATGTTACGTGGCACACTATGTGCAGGTGTGAGCTCCTATTATGGGGCACATCTAGAGATTCTTGGTGAAGTTGTTCTCCCACTGCCACACTGGGCATATCTGAGGATATGATAATTCCTTTGAGGCACTATCCAAGGCTTCTGTGAAGTTCAGATAATGTATGTTCGGTTATTGCATTAGTTGGCACTCGTAGGTCTCTGAGTAAGACAGCTGTATTTGTCCCACCCAAATTCTGAAATAGGGTGAATGATTTTCTCGTAATACAGGGCATACAAATATGAAGAAAAATTCCAGCCCACAGTGTATATGGCCACACCTCTGTTTGAAGTTCCTGACGGCCACTCCCATGTGTATGCAATCTGTGGCTATAACAACAGATTTTTGTGATACAGGTTTCCTCTTTAAAACTCAGGCCAGCCTCATTCACCACTGCAGTCTGCTGTGGAAGTTTAAACAGCTTTGAGCTGAACACCTGTGTCTTTGTCCTGGGTCTTGCCTTGCTGAACAGGACTTGATTGGACTTCCCTTTCTGACACAACTGCCCACCTACACATCTGCACCTCTGCATTCCTGCCTCATACTGCTTCAGTCAACCTGTTCAGAAGAAATGGTTAGACTTTAAAGTATGAGAAAATAACAGTAAAGTTAGGAAGTTCTCATGCTACTTTTCACAAGAAGCAAACAGTGTGAAATGTCTGTCTTAAGATTGAGACATCTTTATTTTATTCTTTTCTAAGTGTGTCTTTTCAGGCTTTAGGTAAATAACTGAAACCAGTCTTTTTCCTCATATGCAGTTAGGCAAATTTGCAATCCACAAAGTGACATCAGAAGAGTTAAATAAAAAACAGGGTGCTAGAAGTCAGTACTCACCGCTACCCCATGTGCGTTGTGGCAGTTCATGGGAGACCTAGACCCCTTCCCTTTATTAATGAACGTTTGTTGATGCTTCCATGAGCAAACACTGCTGGGTCATCGGGGGGTTGAGGAGTGAGCAGGAGATAATCTCAGCTCAAGCAGCTCGTTCACTAGTAGTGGAACTTAACAAATCACTGTGATACAGGGTGAGGATCAGTTGTGTTTTTCAAAATCTTTTAAGTGCTGGACAAAGTTGAAAAGAGCAAAGGGATTTATCCATGTGGGTGTATCAGGCAAGGCCTCATGGGGGAAGGGGAGTTAGAGTTGGATCTTCAGCCATGAGAAGGATCGAGGCAGGCAGAAATGGGGGAGAGCGTGTTCTAAGCACAGCAAAGAGCATGAGAAAAGGGCACAAAAGCAGGTGTTGGCAACCGCAGCACAATGGGGAACCTCTGGGAACATCTGGGAACATGACCACTTCCTGGTGCACTACTGAAGGTTTGCGATCATTGTGCATTTTTCAATTAAATACCTTCAGGGTTACCTCTTGTGTTAAAAAAAAAAATCAAATTGTTAATTACAATTATTAATCCGTTAGAACATCCTGTTGCCCTTGCTAAGCGTATTTATGTTACCTTTCTCTGAAAAGGGCCGTCCTGTAGCTTGTGTGTATGTGATGGATTTAGTCATTGCCGTGACTGCGGTCAGATTAAGCCACCATAGTTGTTTCCTTTTTATACTGTAAAGAGATGAAAATGGGATCTAACTGAAGTACTGCTCCGTCTTTTCAAACAAGAAGGTATCTATAGAAAATGCACTTTCCCATTATTTGAAGGCTGCTTGGTTTAATGGGTCATGTGGTTTTGGTGTTAGAGTATTTCTTTGGACTAGTTTGTTGGTATCTCTCCAAGTTTACACAGCAGCCTTTTTTCTGGTAGCTCAGCCACTCCCTTCACAGATGGGTGAGTCCCTGTTTGTCTAGCAGTCCGACTGTTAGGTTAAAATCTTCTCTCCATGCACAAAAGTGCATAGTTTGAGAGTCGCTTTTAAGGTCAACTCAGCTCTACACAATTAAAATATTTGCTAGCTTTTATCTAAAATGTTCAAACAAAAGATTATTCCAATACCCTAAGACTATTACTACAATTATGGAAGTCTATGGTTTCATGCTCTCGTTTTATTTCATATTTACTAAGGATAACACAGATATTTAACTTTTTTGAGAAAGTAATTATCCACAGGCTTAACTTCCTTTTCATTTTGCCTTTTTAGTAAAGTGTTCTCTTGAATGTTCATGTGTTCCTTAGCTGTCTCTTTCCTTCTCCCTCTTGCTTTTTCTTGCCTTTTGTCCATATGTGCTCTTTCTATTCCCACTGTTCTTCTTCTTCCCACTTCCCCACTTGTAGCCTCCTGTCCTCTGTCCTTCTGGATGTACAGCTCTACTTTACCCATATTTACCTTAAAGTCATCGATGCAGTTCATTAAATGGATGTTAATTGAGAGCTTATCATGCAGAATTATGCATGTTGTTCAAGCAATGAGTTTTTAAAGGCAACCCTTAGGTGAGACAAACAAGCACACAGTTGCAAGGCGTAAGTGCTGGTGCAACTGAAGATCCTGCTGGAGAGGGTGGCGGGAGGCTTAGCAGCCCCAAGAGGGTGGGAAGGTGAAACCTGTCCCCACACAAGCCCCTCCTGGGGCCACCTTCTCCAGCTCCCTCCATCTTTCCTCTTCTCCATGGCATTTGGTACAGACCTCTGTTTTGGTAATTATTAGGCGATATTGTACTTGTTTCTTTAAGTCCAGCCAGTTCTTTTTAATAATTGTACACCTCCCAGTGCTTAGCAAAAAAAAAAAAAAAATCCAATAAACTGATTTCCCTGAACTTAGTTTTCTCATCTGTAAAGTGAGAACAGCAACTTAGAATTATTTCAAGGTTTTTCTAGCTTAAAAAAAAAAAAATCTGTGATGATTGGCTAAAACAAGTACATTTTTTGTGTTGGAAACTACGTAGACATTTTGTCTTCAGTTTGTGATTATACAAACATGATTTAAAACTGAACTTCTTTAGTAGGATTAATTTCCAAGAGAAAATGTAGTTTGTTTTTGTTTTGTTTTTGATGGTTTTGAATGCAAACCTTTGTTACCAACACCAACACAGTGGACTTAAATGAAGTGTATAGTCACAGGGAAATTTCACTTCACTGGATGGAATTTCACCTTTCCTTAAAAGTGTCTGCTTTCTGTCTTTAAAAAAAAAAGAGAAACTGGACTAATTGTTAAATTGCATACGTATACTAATGCACTTTAGTGACCTTTCCAAAAATTGTTTTGAAGTGATTTTAAGATTCTAAGAAAGATAAGGATGTGGGTTGTTTCTAAATTTAGTAGCCTATGATTTCTAAAGATTTTGACTCTTTAAATCAGTAGAGAACTTTTTTTTTGTAACCTTACAGGGAACAAATGCAATTTTTAACTCACAGTAATTCTTACTAGACCATTTCTTACGTATACAAGAGCTCCAAAGTGTAACTGGGTTTTCTCCACCCTAAGTTTATATATTAGCACTTGGGAGTTGTAAATTCACAGAAGCTCCCTGTCAGTCCAGGGCTCTATCTTTTACATACCCACTTGTTACAGGTGGTATTTGAGTCTTCAAAAGCCTGCCTTGATTATTTTTTTCATTTTATTTTTATTATAAAGCCTTCCTGGGAAATGATTATGTTCTATTAGCTTAATTCAGTTTTGCAAATATTTATCACTTATTCTTTTAGCAGGCCCAAGAAGGCTCACTAGGAAGACCAACTATACACACAATATAGTTAACCATCAATGTAAGAAAAACTGTTCCAAGTAAAATTTTTAAAGCCAGTTTATTTTATCCCTGCTTTCATGACTTTCCAGTATAATGGAGAAAATAGAACAAATAAGCATGTATCTGGCCAGTTACATAAGTTTTATAGACACAGACATAATTGAAGTAATCTCAGGTAAGTTAGGGAGATGAAAGCTTCATTTAAGAAATGAACTGTAAACAGTGTTTTAAAGGAAGGGATAGCTGCATTGGAAAGACTTGGGCATGCTTAAAATGAGAATAAAGAGAAACAGGAGTTTATGTTGACCAAGAAGATCTGGTCAGAGGTATCCACCAACAATGGGTGTGAAACAGTGCCTACTAAATACTTTCACAGGAGGTATTTTAAATAGATTGGGTTCTTGCCATATGTTTACAAGTGGTGACTTTTTTTCATTTTTCATTTTATTTCTTGAATAGATGATATATGTTCATGGTTCAAAATTTTTAAGTGGTAAAGTGGTATAGAATGAGTGATAAATCTCCTTCCCACCCCTGACTCCAGCTGACCAAGTCCTCAGTTGAAGTATCTCCATAGAATTTTTTCTGATATTTATACATACAGATATACATTTTATCCCCTTTGATGTAGATGGTTACATACCACAAGTCCGCAATTGATATCCAAAACCTTTTGGGTCCAGATATGTCTTAGAATTCAGAACTTACTGGCTTTTAGAAAAGCAATATGCTGCTTATAGCATAAATTACATAATATCCTCAGGGGGTCTGTGCAGCACCGAGTAATAAAGCACATTAATTCTCTAGGGAAAGTGAATATTCACACTAAGTGGGATAAAGAACCATAAATAGCCTTGTGTCAATTGCATTCAAGTGTCACTGTCAAGTTTTGGCACTAAACTTATAAAAAGAAAAATTTGGTTTTTAAAGCTTTTTAGATCTTGGAATTGCAGATAAAGGATTGTAGCTCAGAATACATACTGTCTGCACCCTGTGTTTTTTTTTAATTAACCATATTTTTGGAATTTATCATAAATAACTTCCTCATTCTTTTATAAGCAATTAAAACTAGTTCACATGCTAGACTTGTAGAAAATAATTTAAATACATATAGTGGTTTATATACATATATGTGCACGTGTGTGTGAATGAGATTCATATATTTACATTTAATACAGAACCAAGTCTAGGTCAAGTCACTGACTTCTAATACAAGACTCTTTACAATACTATAATGCCTTTTTTTAAAGGATAATATAGTTAGAAATAGTAATAATACCGATGTATGAAAAAAATGCAGTTTAGCCAAGCTCATAGAGTAGTAATACACAATATTATAATTTGTTAAGTGTTGGGGTGGGGAAGGACAAGCCTTAAGAACAAGAACTTAATTTATAGTGTTCCTCATGAGAATTCTTTTGCCAAGTAAACATATTCAGGTTTGTTTGTAATATTATTCTTTGTAGGAAAGTTGCTGGTAGGAAAGGCAATAGACTGTTTCGATAACGGAGACAGTTTTTTTAATTGGTGTGTCAGCAGATGACTGGAAGGAGAAAGACATGTAATAGCATGCGCAGTTGTCACCGTGCACCGGTGTTTCAGCAGAGAAGTGTGACTAAATAAGGCAATGCCCAAGTGAGCCTTATCGGCGTTTGACTGGAATATGGGCTAGCAGCTGATACGCACTGCCCGTCCCCTCTCTCTGCAGTCCCCTAACTTCTTGGCAGATGTGCATTTATCACATCAAAAGTTACTGCCTACGGGGCTGTAAGTTGTTGCACCTGCGTTTTACTTTCCATAAAGCTGAATAAGAATGAAACGCAAGTCTCTAGAGAGGATAAAGGAGACAGTTCAGTGTACTGTTCCAAAAATGTGTTACGCATGTAAGCATACTTATTTTTAGTGATGTGTCAGTGGAGAGTTTGTTTAGGAGTTCATTCACCAGCCTGGCTCCCAAAGGCTTTTTCCCCAACCACCACAGCACCTCCCCAGCTGGCCCGAGGTTCAGAGACAGGAGGACTCTCAGAGGCTGGGGTCCAGAGAAGGAAATCTGCAATCACTGCCACCCCCACCCCTTGGTTCGCTGGGTATGGGGGGGGGGGACAGAAAAGAGGACGACAACAACTCCAACACCTTACATCCACTCACTAACCCACCGCTGTTCTTTTCATTTTCTTTGTCTCTTTGTTCTGTAGTGTTTACATTCTGCCAGTCCATATATTTATAAAAAGAAAATGGAGCATTTTTTATAGGACTGAATCCAAGGGTTCAGTTCTAGTGCCAACAAGTACCATTTTCAGCGTATGTTAGCACTCAAGCTACCAACTGGGCTTCTACTCAGGGCTTGGGAGGGGGAGCCGTGTGTGCACATGCACACTGTTAAAGAAACTGATGATTGCGTATTATACCACTATAAAATAAAAATAGAACTGAAAGATAAAAATGAATGTGTGAAGTCAAAGCTCTGAGCTGGATTCACAACTTACATCCATTCTTTATCTACTTATCTGTCCGTCTTCCTTCCCTCCCTCCTTTCCTTTTCTTAACCCTTCCGTGGAAAAGGTTGAAGTGATCAGTCCTCAGTTCCTAGACTTCTGTAGGCAACCATCAACACAAGGCCCCTCTCTCATTTTCTTTTTTCCCCAGGCCCATTCCCTTCCCCTCTGTAAGCACTCAGTAATATATATTTATTATATGTCCTTGATTATGTATAAATTGAAAAATATAGTGTCATGTTCTATTATATAAGTGACACTGTACCACATAGCTCATTTTCTTTTATAATTGTAATATATTTACCATGTTAATAACATTTTCATTTTTATGTATTTTTAAGTTTTGTTTTGGGTTTTTTCGCCACTCAGCACTGTTTTAAGGTTTATCTGTTTTGCCATTTATGTGCAGCTGGCCTATTGATTCTGACTGCTTGCATTCTAAAGTCTACGTGCAGCACATTTAATATATCAATTTAATATATTAATAGCACATTTAATATATTAATGACATTTTACATTTTTACATATTTTTAAGTTCTTTTTTTTTTCTTTGCCACTCTACACTGTGTTTTAAAGTTTGTCTGTGCAGCTGCATAAGTGCAGCTGGCCCGTTGTTTCTGACTGCTTGTGTACTAAAGTCTACAGGCAGAACATTTTACTTCTCCCCTAGCGATGGACACACTTAGGTTGTCCCTAACACCCCACTGTCACAATGCTATAACAAACATTGTGTTCAACCAACTTTTAAAAACCAAGACACTATTCATTAAAATACATGTAGTAAAATATGGTGATACCTGTTTAAATTCAAATATATACATTCTGAAAGTTCTTAATTTAAAAGGTTTTCCTACAGCTTAGAAGACTGTTGGTACCCATCACTGCATGCATGACATGTCTGTCC
Source organism: Cynocephalus volans (assembly GCF_027409185.1). Lineage (NCBI taxonomy): Eukaryota > Metazoa > Chordata > Mammalia > Dermoptera > Cynocephalidae > Cynocephalus > Cynocephalus volans. Next base: position 30,747,291 of record NC_084474.1, on the reverse strand, counting down.
TAATGACACAAAGAAAAATTTTAGCTTTCTGATAGAGTATCAAATTCATTCTGAGGATGGGCAGATTGACCCTGGGATTCTGTTTTAGAATAAAATATTCACACATCTTCCCTAATAATCGTTTGGGTCTTTGATAGGCAAAACTTGGTGGAAGATTGTAGATGAGTAGGCATGCAAGGGGGGCTGATCTGTTGATTATCCACTCTCTATAATGAAAGGTAGTGGAGTGTGGGAAGAACACATGCTTTGGAGTAAGGCAAAGTCTTGACTCCACCTTGGGCAAGTGATTTAGCCTCTCTGAGCCTTGGTGTCTTCATCCATAACATTAGGATACTTACAGAGCCTTCCTCAAAGGGAAATCAGAAGAATCAAATGAGTTCATGTATGAGGTAGATCTTGTGTGATGTCCCACACATAGTGAGCCTCCAATCAGGGATGACTATGGAACATTAGAATGTCTCCTAACCACAGGTTGGATTAGACAGCTGCTTCAGCATGTTTCTAAGAGCCAACTTGGTCATTTCTGTGTAGCCTGTCCCCATCTTTCCAGTCTGTTTTAATGTCAAATGTGGCTGCCATTTAGCTCTCCTGGGAAGGAAGAGGTGGGCAGTGGGTGGTACCAGTGGTTATAAGAAAAGGGCAGGGTGTGGGAGGGGGAAATCCAAGAAGATTTATCCCATGACCTAAGAGCACAGAAGTATGAATGTGAGGGGATAATTGTGGAATGAGTTAGGTCAGGACTGGGGTAGCTCCCATAACCACACAGGACAGATGGGAACAAACCTGGAACACATTGCAGGGATCCAAGGTCTTAGTACATGGATTCCCAGAAATCAGAACTTTTAGCATCTTTTACAGACTCTCACAAAAACAGAATTTCAGTTGGAAAGTCATCCGTAGACTTTTGCATCTAAAGAAGTATGGGGTTATTTCAGTATGTTGGATACTAAGGTTGGGTCTGTTTGACTGAAATAATTAGATAAATGCATCTGTCCACTTAGTATTTTCAGCCCTCATAACCAAATTGGCTCACCGAGGGATCAGTAGGATTTTTGCTCCTACTATATTAAGACAAGCCTTACATGCCCAAGTGACCACTGGTAACATTCTGATCCAGGGAGGATAATTGTAAGCAGAGTTGGTTTAGTGATGCTAGTTAATTTCCAACTGATTGTTAGTTTTATCTGTAGCTCACAGAATTGATAAAAGTCATCGTTATCTGAATGATCAGCTTAGTGAAAGTTCATTTTATCAGTATTATAAGACTTGAATACAAAAGTTTAAGATGTTTAAGACTTAAGTACAAACACCAACAGGTATCACAAGTTGGCAGATTTTCCCGCATAACAGTTTAATTACTTCCAGCTGACAGGCAAAATAATGTGCAGGAAAGATCGGGGGCTGTATCATTAAACACGCCTGGGTTCAGTCCTGATTCTGCTGTTTACTGATGTGCGCTTTGGACAAACCACTACCTGTTGGAGTATGTTTCTTTATACATAAAATAGAACAATAACCTTGCAGGATTGTTGTGAGAGTTCAGCACAATAATTTTGTTCAAAAAGTGTTGAGCAAAGTCCCTGGAATGTAGATGCTTAGTAATGGCAGGGCAGTATTATATATTTGTATATTATTGGAGCGTGGTGTTTTTATCTACATGTGTGTTGTAGTATGATATAAATATTAAAATTTTAACTTTTACATTTCTCCTAGGGACTTAAGGTAGTTTTTTGAAGTTAGATTGAACTCTAGAATGTTCGCTGTGCAGTGTTGAACCCACAGTAGACAGTGTGTGGCCCTCTTTCCTTTCCTCCACCGTCTCCCCATCATCTGCCTTTCCCTGGGCTGTTCCTTCCCTTGCTCCCTGCCTCCCTCCCACCTCCATACATTTCATCACTAATGAGAAAGGTGAATGTGTCAGTATAATCAGAAATTAAAAAGTCTCTTGATTAATTCTCCATCTTACATCTGAAGATACCTTTATTTTGCCTTCCTTCATTAATCATACATCTGCTGGGCTCAAAATTCCTTTTTCCTATTGTATTCCCTCAACACTTTAAAATATTATTTCAGTGTCATCTGTTGTAGCTGATGAGATGTCTGTCCTGCATTCAGTTCTTTGTGGTAATTTGCCCTTTTTTTCTGGTGACATTTAATATTCTCTTATCCCTCGTGCTCTTCATCTCATCCTGCCCAATACTCAGACAGCATTTTCAATCCGAGAATTCACATCTTTATTTAATTTGGGGATATTCTCCTCATTTATTTCTTCAAACACTGCCTCTCCTCTATTTCCTTCATTCTGTGCTTCGAGAACCCCTAGTAGATAACTATTGGGCCCTCTCTATCTGTCATCTGTGTCTTGTAGCTGCTGTTAATACTTGTTTATCTCTTTGTATTTCTGTGCTGTATTCTTAGATTTATTTCAGTCCTCTAATCTTCCACTTCACAAATTCTCTCTTCAACTGTTTATTCAAAATATAAGCACAGGCAGAGTTAGGAGATGTTTCAGAGCTAGGGCTCTGCTGCCAGCCTGTCTAGGTTCAAATTACCCTTGTGCCATGCATTAGCTAACTTAGCTTCTCTGGACCTCACTTTCCTCATCTGTAAAATGGAAATAATAATACTTATGGTATTTATGGTCCAAGATATGTAAAACACTTAAAATAGTTCTCAGCACACAAGGTAAGGCTCAATAAATATTTATTATTAATAATGTTCTATCACCTAAATTTATTTCAAAATGAGTTTTTAATTTTAAGAATTAATTTTCATAGCCTTCTTTAATTGCTGTCTTTAAAAATGATTGTTATTTTCAAGAAAAAAATTAACAAATATTTAGGAAATGTCTGTCTGCTTTGCTGAAGAGTGGTCTAGTTCTTAACAGATTTTAAGTGGCCATCTGTGCACATGATGAGTTCTTATAGTCCCAGGACGATGGCATGTCCCCCCAAGTTTTCACCACCTTATGGCTGAGGCAATAATACCTTTTGTCCAACCCATTAGGAATATTTGTACTTTGCATCCTATTTGACAAGATATCTGTTATGATGCTTCCTACCATGTTGTCCTCATGGATGCTGGAATTGACCAGGCTAGGGTCATAATGCCTGTATGATTATATGTATTCCCTGTATATAATGCAAACATTTCTGGTGTGCATATGAGTGTGTGCGCTGGGGCAGTGTTAACCTTAACTGTGTTAGGCCTCAGCTTCCTGATCTTTATAAGTGAGTTGGAACTAAATGTTCTATGAGGTCTTTCTCAGTTGCAGGATTTTGTTAACTATGTAGATATAATGATTGATAATTCTAAGTTTAATTAGCAGGTTACAGGATATTTAAAGACTGTGGTTAGCATTAGAGAGCCACTTATAAAAATAATCAGCTGCGAATCCTTGAGTGTTATGTTCATATACATAAACATCTATTGCTAGACTTTTTGATCTACAGTTACAAAATACATATAACCTCATTTTTTACTTTGCACAGATTATTTGATTGCTGTGGACAGGCCACTATTTTAGGATCCTTTCTTCTTCAAATGATAGGAAAGTTTTAGCTAGAAGGTATATTCACCTCTCCCTACTTGAATCTGATATCTCCAACTTTATTTACCAAAACAAAATAACTTATCAGATTTAATAGGAAGACTATCATCGCCAAAAAAATAAATATCTACTTTTTATATATACATAATAAACAAGTTTTCCTAGAATTAAGTGTAGCTACCACAGTTATTGAACACTGAGGTTGAAGGGAACTTTAAACTCTTAGTTTTCTAGTAGTTTTCAAACTGTGTCCCTTGGGGTTCTCAGGTTTTATTAAAGAACTGTTGGTAGAAAGCAGGGGAAGTCAAGGAGGTGGAGACAGGTACCTGCAAGCCAAAAAATGAGGACTTTTATCTGCTTTTATATTGGAGAGAGAGACTATTAAATTTTCTATCAGAGATGAATAGGGATTGTTCTAATTCTAGCCTCTTAATTTTACAGATGAAGAAACTATAATTACGGGTAGGTTACAGGCCTCTTATCATAAATAGTAAGAAATCAGCAATAGAAGGAACACAAATCTCTTAAACCCCCATGCAGAACTTCTCTTCAACCAGGGCTCAGACCCCTGAAGAGGGCCACAGCCACAGCCAGTGGCAGGAACACGAAGGGGTCAAGCCTCTCAGCCATGATTTTAGGGAACTGAACATATTTGGTTGCTTCTGAGGAAGTGAAAACCACCACAAAGTCTTTGGTGTCACCTTCTCCTCTCCTTTGCAGTTTACCTCTCACTTATTTCCAAACCTTAAACCTAGTGTCAGGTAAAAATTACTGTTGACAATATTTTAGATCAACTCCCAAAGAAACTGGATCCATGTAGGGCACATTGAACAAGGTCGACCTAAGGCATAGAGTGCAGCTTGTACCAAGCCTTTGTCCCTTGAGGAAAAGTAGACCCTGTGACCCTAGACAAGGAACATCCTCTGCCGGCTAGATACGGAGTCAGAAATAGTGACTGTGCTCTCCACGTCTACACACTGGTGTTTCCAGAGTAGAAAGGGTGGCCTTCGGGTTGTAGTAGCTTCTCATTGCAAATAATGCTGTGTTAGTGTCTGCATGTGTGTGTTTGTGTCTTGCTTCACAACTTTCAAAACTCTTACACATGTACCTCATTATATCCCCACAACACACATGTTGACGTACCGATTCCAAACCTCCAAGACTTAAAATAATCACACAACTTGCACGAGGCGGGCCAGCATTCAAATCCAGGTCTTGCGATTTGTACCCACCATCTCTCTGCTGCCTTGCTTCACCTGGGTGTCATACCGTCATCCCTTACCAAGTTCAGGGACATGGTAATTTATCACAATATATTGCCTATTTCTGGTCACTGTTTCCTGGTTGTATTTTACAAAGGTACGGAAGTATTATATATTGCTTCCTTTTGTTTAGAAAAGGAGGAAATAGGATTTTATATCCTTATATCTCTATTTATATATACATATGTATATCTTCGTGAGGGATGTATTATGTTTACTTTAAGAAACTCTAGGAAAATCCTTTAAAAAAAAAAAAGCAACACTGGTTACCTGTGGCTGGGTTAGAATTAGGGTGAATGGGAGACTTTTCCCATTTTTCTTAATCTGTTCTTGAATCATGTAATATATCACTTATTTAGAAACTTAATATATTTTTAAGTTATTAATTAAAAGGATAAATATCATCTCTTCATGATGGTGAGTGCTTAATTCTATGCCTGGCTTTGTCTGCATGACCTGTCGTTAGAGCTTTATATGTACCAGCTGTGATCTTCGTGCATTCCTGGAAGGTAGATTCTACCACTGTCCACCTTATACAGATGAGGAAACTGAGGCATGGTGAGGCTAAGGAACTTTCCTTGGGTTACAATGACTGTTGAGAGCTAATTCACATCCAGGCAATCTGATTCTAGAACTCATGCTCTTAACCACCACAGGACTGGATTAGACAAACAGAAAGAAACCTGACTTTGAGTGTGTTCCAGTATGATGTAAGAGATATTTTTAGTTTGGCACTGTTGGAGTCTGTGAATCCTAAATAATGTGTCTACATCTATAGAGCAAAGCCAGGGAGACTATGAAATTTCCATTTTGCCAGGCTAATCCAAGGATTCCATTTATGCTGTGGTTGTAATAATGTGCTATAGATTAAGGTAGCTGGGTTTTCAGTGCCAGATATTATGAGTTCTAAGATGCCTCAGGACATGCCAAGGGCAGTAGGTGGGGAGGGAACATTCAGAGCCTCCAGATGGCTGGGCACAGCAGAGACCAGGATGGGATGGCACGTGTGGCCTCAGGGTGGCCTGGCAGGCCACAGAAGGCTTCATATGCCACCCCAAGGGCATGAAGTGTCCGCTAGAGGGTTTGGCCTGTGTCACCTGCTGAAACCCCAGGGAAGGAGAGCAACCCTGGTAACACTTCAGCATCTTACAAGGGTCTGGGGAGATGCCAACACTCGGTGAATTCCTTATCCTGGAGTAAAATCATTTGAAGAGCCAGCATGGCTAACAATCACTTGCTGCTTGATACAGTTGATTACACTTTTATTTCAACTAAAAATTGTTCGTCCCTAAAAGGTTATTACATACAAGAATCAATTCACACAATAAAGAGAAATACATATTTAAGAAAAAATGTTAAAAATCATATCTAGAAGAGAATGTTCATCTGTAGTAATTCAGATGATGAGGAAAACCAAGTCTTCACAGAGAGAGTGGACAGACAGACCACCACAGGAAAAATCTACAACTTAGCCAGCATTGCGGGGGTGGGGCTGCCAGTGCAGATCTTCTCTTCAGTTCAAACTAGCTCCTGCCCCTCATTAGCTGCTATCCCAGAGTGGATTATAGGAGGTAGATTATATTACATATAAAGTTCTTAGATATGCATGTTAAGCCAGGCATATAATAAGCACTCAGTAAATGTGAACAGTAATTATCATCATCATCATTAATACTTACTTGCTTGATTAACTTAACACAATCAGTATATTTACAATCAGCATGTTACATTGGAAAATGTTTATATTTTTCCAATGGTAGTACTTTATAGATTTCAATCATTGACTAGGAAGAGTCTGCAACTCTCCTTTGCATTTTGTCCCATTACCTCCATGTAAAGATGAGGGGCGGGGGTTCTGACCTCCTTGTCACAAAGGGCAGAGTTCCCAGGTCACCTGTTTGCTGTCACCTTCACAGCTTCAGATTAGCCCGTTGTTCAGGATGACTGGAGCATGGGCCCATAGCTAGTGTAGACATCTGGGTCCTATCCCCTCTGTTTACCCTTCTTTCCCCTGAAAACCCAGAGGTTTGGCCTGTGCCCCTTTTTTCCAGTCTCTGTCATCTCTGGTTTTATTTGTCTGTTTCATGTGAGTTCCTCTCCTGGCCTCCTTAAGAAATGTGGTGTAACGTCTCTTAGTTTCCCCTCTATCGTGACATTCCTAGAAATAATGACACATAAACCCTTTTGTTCATTTTAGCCTTGGAGTATGTATGACCCACATATGTGTGTGTTTTAGTTGATGATAATGACAGGGAAACACATGATATAATGAAAGTTGAACTAATAGTTAGAAGCTCTAAAAATAATCATTTAGATTTTTTTTAAGCCAGAATTGGTCTCTGTCTCTTTCCTGCCTTGATTCTGACCTAGGAAGAGAGTCTCTCGAAGATCTTTCTCTCTTAAAAAAATAAAATAATAAAAATAAATAAATAAATAAAATAAAATAAGATCTTTCTCTCTTTCTGTTCTCAGAGCAGGGAGTGGGGAAGAGTCCACCTCATATTCTTGTTCTGTGAGGAAAATCCTACTGACTTTTAGAACAGTTACATTAAAGAATTTGAATTTTCTTTAGGGACGTTAAGTTCCCATTATCTGTTGTGATGTAGCCACAATTACACTCCCTTGGCAGCATTTCCGTGGCAACTTCTTGAACAGACTTGTAAATACATGACTTATTACTGAGTACAGTTATGCATAGTTGGTTTTCATTGTATTTCTGCCTTTAAGGATGAGCTTAGACAATATCTTAGATAAAGAAAAGAAAAACTAAGAAGACCTTAGATAATTTTCTTACCTAAAAAAAAAAAAAAAAAATACCAGGGAGCCTGGGAATGCATCTGGGAAAGAAGATCCTATCTTATTTATTGAAATTTGGAATTAGCTGTCTGAAAGCTCAGAGCACTAAGGGTAATGGTAATATGGGATTTATTTTGAGTTGTGTTTTCATGATATTCAAAGCATAATTATATTGAGTAACACTTCTGTGCCTTCCAGTAAAAACAGACATCTCTGTTTGATCCATTTTCTTCATCTCTGTTTTGCTACTGTGTAGATAAGCTTGAAAGTCTGTATCCCTGACTACATGTAACTAAATAGTCTACTGAATGGCCCCTCCTTTGTTAGGAACATTCAAAAGTGGCTTCATGTTGATTGACTAATCTATGTGGGTGAAAAATTTTAACATAACATTTTTAAGATGGTATTCCTGCTTATTCCAGAAATCAAGAGCCCAGTCTCTTATTTACTGTCTGCTTGGGTAATAAAGTTTATTCAGCAAATAATCAAGTAGAAACTTGGCTGACAGCAAAATTCTCATAGCCTAATCAGTCAAAGTAAACATCTCAAAAGTAAATAGAAACCCTGGTTTCAATACTTAAACTTCTCTAGACCTTCTAGATGAATATGATCATATAACTCAACTAGGCTGGATTTTAATCCCACTGCCAGCAAAATGACCACATCAGTATCACTATCGTGTATGCTATGGTCTCTAGGCAAAAATCGCAGACTTGTAAAATATTTCCTTAAACGTTAACTGTCTTCTGATTCTTCATGAAAGAGTGATAATTCTGGCTTTAGGCTAGCTTTGAACTGTGAAAGTTTATGAGACCTCAGCAGCTGTTCTCTAAAAAGGCTATTTTTTACATTTTATTTAACTTTTAATGATTCAGGGGCGTTTCCAGCCTATTTTTCTTCTTTGAATCAACAGCATAACTCCAGGTAGGAACTCACACCTTCTCTCTAGCACCGTTGGGCATAAACAGATGGCAGTACAGGTAGTAAGTGCAGAGGGGCAGGTGAGGACCAAATATTTCTTAGAAAGTCCAACACTAAAAGCTCAGAAAGTTGAGAAAGCTGGCTTTTTATGTGCATTTAATTTCTTTTAAAGTTCTATCAATAGGTGCATAATGTCTTAAAAAATTCTTATCCAGGAATTGGTCTTTGGAAAATTATTCTATGGATATTTCAGTAGTACTCAGCCAGGAGCCAGAAGCATCTTTACTTTTCCTTTCATTATTGTTCATGTGTTTCGATTTACTCAAGTTTTTGTTGACTGCTCTGTGGGTCCCTGCCACAGCTCATTCCTCCCAGAAGACTCCCACTGCCCCACCTGTTGGGTGGTAAACACCTGGGAAGCGAGGAGCGGGCGTCCAGCCAGTGCGTATGATACAGAATCTCACAGAGCTTTATCCAGACCCAAAGCACAATTGGATTATGTCAAAAGGGAAAAGGTGCCACGTGTGTTTGCCGTGTTTCTTCACAGAGCAGGCCAATTTAAATATAGCCTACTACCACAGCTTGTCCAGAATTAAAATAGCCCAGAACAAGTGGCAAATGGTAGAGAGCGGGGCTGTTCGCCAGGAGATGGCTAAGGGATGGGAAAAATGGGCTTTTGAGATGAATTGTACAGGCTCGAATAACAAGAGAAGATAGGACACCCTGTGATCTTGCTTTTTTAAATTTCAGGTCTCCATAAATTCCCAGAGCATAAAGAGATGATAGGTTAAAACACTTGGAAGCTTAAAGGCTATTTCAAAAACTGAATAAAATGTGCTATATTAAAAATAAAATCTGGTTACTGAATTCCAGTTCAATGATTTTTCATCAAGAGTAAAGGACAATACCATTGCAATTAGGTTTTCCAGGCATGGGAGACATTTTTAACCCATGAATTGAATTACATAATAGCCCTGTAATAAAGCCTTACTTGACAAAGGAGCCTGGTACATAATGAAATTATAATTAAAAAATATGAGCAGCCCTTAATTAACTAGTTGCCAAGGCAGTGTTAGTACAAGAGTTTTATATAATATTTCGGTGAAACCATTCATTTCTGAAGTTTGTTGGTTGATTGGTGGTTTTTTAGTGTTTCTTGATTCCAACTCTGTCATGTTCCCTGGGATTCAACAAAACCAAAACGTTTTATTAGAGGATAATAAATACATGGTTTGCCCTAAATGAAAACAAAAAACTGTCAGAAACTCATAACTGTGGTTAACATTTGTTGGTGTAGATACATATTTCAATCAAATATAATATACAAATATTAAAATGTGCATGTATTATATATTTACATATATTTATGTATTCTCCCAAAATTTATTGTCCAATTAAACCTACCAATCAAACACTTAGTATTTAAAAATTTTTAATGATACTGAGGATTCGTCATGTTATAGCATTTAAACTGATAGTTACAACTGATGTGGTTAAATTGATAGTTATTTCTAAGATTATAAACAGATTTTAATAATAATCCCAGGTATTTCTGTTATATTTAGAGTACAAAAGGTTTTGTTTCAAGAATTAATTTCAGAATTTTAGAACTAAGGTAGACAAGCTATTTTCTGGAATTACACCAACGCCCTGGGAAAGATATTTTAACAAGTAACTCACAAGAAGCTACTTATCATATTAAAATATGTCTTTTTTGGTGACTTGTACTGTCCCAGAGCTCAGGGTATGACAGAGGCATCTCCTCAGACCAGCATCAGAACCTTTTTTATTTCACTCTGCCACACAAGATCACTCTTGAGCCGTTATTACTGTGACATCTCAGAAAAACATTGCAGAGAAACCTCATATTTCTAATTTTCTGTTGCCAGTGGTGGTCATCTGCCAGAGAGAAATTTAAGGGAAAAGCAGCTTTCATTTCACCCCTAGAATTGCAGGGGGCTTCTGGCAGGATGCTGATGGGAGCAATGTGTGCGAGGAACAGAGAAGGGGAAATGACCATGGTGCTTACAGTGAGGCAGGACTGCCCGTAAGCTCCACGTAGCACTTCTAGACATTGGTAGGTCATCAAGTACATTGAGGTTTTGTTTGAGGGAAAAAATAGTAGTAGTGGTTATGAGATGAGGATTTGGACAGCTATAAAAAAAATATCAAGAGAGACAAGCCAGGGGTCATTATTTGGGGAACACAAATTCACAAGTGCTCTGAAACCTGGAGCAGTGTCAGTAGAAAGACAGGGGACAGCATAACCTTGACACCAGCAGGAAGAGCTCCTCAAGGGGGGTGGGTGCAGTAGCAGCTCACTGTTCTCCAGCTCCATGTACGGGGTCCTGCCCCTTGTCTTGGGTAGAAGGCGGCCTCTTAACTCTCCTTACTGTGTGAGACAAATGCCAACTTCCAGGGTCTTCCAGCTCTTCCTTGGAAGAAGTCCTGTCTACCAGAGCACTAGGGGCCACACACACTCTTAGTGGGATGGAGGCCCCTTCTGAGTGACTCCATCCAGACATCAGCACTGACTCTCACAGGCCTCCCCTTTCCTCGATAGCCCTCATGTTTTCAGGGTAACTGGTTGACCCAAGTGGACTCCATATATTATAAAACGGCTTCCTGTGCTCCATTTCATTTATGCCAGAATAAAACATAGAATGAGAAGTCTCATTTTCCACTGTATCCATTACATCATTATTTGGGTCCAAAATTATAAATGTATTTTTTAAGTTTTCACCAGTGTCCTAGAGAGCCGATCATGGCTAGATGGTTTTCCACCTTAAATGCAGTGGGATTTTTCCTATTTGTGCTTCAGATAGGACAGTCAGCCAGTAAGGCGAGGACACATCCTTTTGTTACCAAGTGTGTTGTCATTTCAGAAGACTAGTTGTATTGAAAGGAAGGAAGAACTACTTCCAGTACTCCTATCACTGCTAAAACCTGGCACACTGAGCTAATCTCACTTGGGAAGTATAGCTCAGTGCTCCAGGGCAAACCCGGATACCCTGCTAAAGCAGCTGTCAGATACCAGCAAAGCAGAAGGTGAGGGCCTGGACCTCAACACTGCACTACTCTCACCCAGGGGGAGGGCAGAGAGAAATTTGGGGTTGCCAATCCTGCCCCTCCAGAATTCGATCTGTCCCACAGTTACAAGATAACAGTCGGTAAATTCTGAATTCTTGGGCCTCAAAAGAAATCCCTGCCTCAGTGGAAATGACATCCTAAATCTCCCACTTGTTCTTGGGATGTGCAGCATTCCCACTGTGACGGGAATAATTCTTGAGATTCTTTATACTTGGTCTGAATCTCAGATTGGTGAGGAGTAGTATCATTCAAGTTAATGCATCTGTCACTAAGAAACGGAGTTCAAGAAGGCAAACCCCGCATTCCTCAGTGGCCACAGCAGAAATCTATCTATCCCACCAACAGGAAAGGCATCTCAGGCCCCAGAATCAATCAGTCCCACCACGAAGATAAATAAAGGTTAACAGCTTATCAGAGTGTGTCTAGAGTAGATACTCAGACAAACAGCAAGCTCCTAGTCAGGAATGTCTCAAGTGTTATAAGCACCACAAGTATGTATTGAAGCAGTTCGCTAACTGTCAGGACCAGAAAGAAAAGATTCCTATTACTGAGCCAGAATTTAACATGATTCTTTCAGTTAGCTGATTTGAATGCTGACTTGCATTTCTACTACCATCTCCAGTGAAGGAGAAGTGTGTATTTTTATCTCGATGCACATGCATTCATCTTCAAAACTGCTTTTGCCCCTTAAATTATATCAAGTGTTGCTTTTATTTAAAGATACTAAACAGAAAACTTGTCTCTTTGGTTTATATATTTGTTTTTGCCTCCATTTTTCTCAGTGTCCTTCAGTAAACTATTACTTTATCTGTTGAGTATTGAAATGAAAATTTTCTGTTCTCAGTGTAACAAAGCAAATGGTGAAAACAGGGGAACTCACAACATAAGTTTTTTCAGATTCTCATGAGGAAAAAGAAAACTTTTTGCAAATTTAGGAAGAACTAGATGATCTTCTGATATTTCCTTTTAAACTTGGAGGCGTTAATTACTAATTTGGTGATTTGAGGAAGGCAACTATGGGTTGGATGAATCTGTAGTATTTTTAACACCACCTAAAAATGTTCCTTCTGAAGAATAACCTTGATGAAAACCAAATCTGTCCCATAGTCTTTAGTAACATGTTTTCTAAGCTGTGTTATTTCACTTGAAAGTCAGCCAAAACTGGCTTAAAAAAATATACGTAGGAGAAGAAAGCTCAAAATTTGCATTTTTCAATAGGAGTCGTAAATCTATTAAAATTAAAGATTGAAAAGAGAACTAAAGACAGCAGTAACAGATTCAAAGTAAAGAGAAAGCATGAATACCAGGAGTCTTCAAAAGTTCATGGAAAGATTCATATTATCTCTTAATGCCATTTTTCCACGAGCTTTTTGAAGTTCATCTAAGCCAATGAACTAAGGATATGAATGAATTTTTTATAGCGGAAAGAAAGATATATAACTAGAAGATGAGATGATGTTTGCTAAAGCAAAATCTAGAAGACAGTAATACAGAAATATCTTTTCACCACATACTCACCAGTCTGTCCTAAAGGTAAGGAGACCTAGGTTCCGCCCAGTCATTCCACTCGATAGCTGTGTGACTTTGAGTATGTTCCTTAGTCTTACTGAGTCTCAGATCTCTACAAAAGGAAAAGTAATTACCTGGTCATGGGAGAGGGACCATGTGGACCCTCAGAAGTTCTTCCAGTTCAAACTGTTTTTTAATATGTCTGGTAAAGCAGAAATTTCAAGAGTCACTTTCTCAAAACCAGAAGGTTAAAATAAATCAAAGCAAATACGTTTATGCTCATATTATTGTTCATAATATCTGTTGCAGCAAAAGACTGAAGATTTGAAGTAAAAATATTCAAGGACTTCTTAGTTGAGCTATTGAATGATTCCTTACCACAGAGTGATGGAACTACAGTTCCTACAAGAAAACAAGAAGTAAATAAAACTAGTTTGCTGAGAGAATAACCATACCCCTGATATTTTAGCACTCCTCACAACGCAGACCTCTCATAAACTCTACGGCTTCAAAATCTGTACCTTGAAAATGATAGAGCTTAAGATGCCAAATGGTTTTGTGTAGCCAGTCTCAAGCAAGTTCATGTCTATACTGCTCAGCATCAAAGCCTCAGAAAAGGAATAGGTACATTCACTGTCCACTATTTGGGTATATCTGTATCTAAACAGAACAAAGTAAAGTGATACACTAGGAGATAGGGGATTTTTAGAGAGCTATTTTAGATAATATTAGATAGTAAATGGATATTAACTAAGAGAATGTTTTCAACTGTGAATTCAAGGAGGAGTTCTAAAGGATGTGTAGTTAAATTGATTCCCAGATTTTTTTTTTTTTTTTTTGGTGACTATTGTAAATGGGCTAGCTTTCTTGATTTCTTTCTCTGCTAGTTTGTTGTTGGAGTATAAAAACACTACTGACTTTTGCCTGTTGATTTTGTATCCTCCAACTTTACTGAAATTGTTTATCAGCTCTAAGAGTTTTCTGGTAGAGTCTTTAGGTTTTTCTGTATATAGGATCATGTCAGCTGCAAACAGGGACAGTTTGACTTTGAATTTTCCAATCTGGATGCCCTTTATTTCTTTCTCTTTACTGATTGCTCTGGCTAGTACTTCCAATACTATGTCATTTTCAAAGAGCGAATGGTGTTTGCTTAATTTTTTAAAAATTTGCAAGTATTTATAAAATGGAATGGTTTGAGCTCACAGAATGTGCATTTAATGGGCATTTGAAGCCGTGAGATGAGGTCACCCTTTGCCCCAATCACTTGGTCAGTCAGCTGAATAACCCTAGCTGACATCGTGTGTTTTAACCATTATACAGTCTGAAATTGCTCTAATTCTTAGTCATACTTCAATCTGTGCCTATAATGGACCATTGGTAAAGGACAAGAAACATAACAGCACTGATGTGGAAATAACAGAATGACATGATAATCCTCATTACCCAGAAGGCGTTCTTAGGTACTGAAGGTTGCAAAGTTCTAATCAGGCACATACAGATGTTTCTGGTATAGTGCTGAAAAGACAATGTAGTCGTGATTATGTAGGGTTTGTTTGGTTTTTGGCAGCTGGTGGTATGGAAATTCAAACCCCAGATATTGGAGTTATCAACACCATGCTCTAACCCAATGAGCTAACTGGCCAGCCCTCTAGTTTTGTTTCATAGAATACATATCCAATTTTAAAATAATTTGGTCCACCTATCATTAGCAAAAGCCTACTAGCTGATAATTTGAAGCAAAGATATGTTCTTTAGTAGTAAGCCAAATTTAGTCTAAATAAGACAGTTCCTATAAAATTTGCCATAGAAAAGACAGAGGCCTTATTTCAGTCAACTAAAACGCACCTAAAACTACAATGGTGTGCATTTATACGACTTTGCAGTTATCAAATTGCCTTCACAATTTTCACTTGATCCTAACTTAGCCCTTTCTGTTTCATCTGGTCCAGAGGCTGCTGGTGGCTGTACACTTCCTCCACACCTAAACTCTGTGGTGGTCACATTGTGCCCCCATCCTCCTGGATCCAAGCCTCTACCCTCACATCAAGGCCACATTTACCTTCTCTGCTTCTCCCAGAAGAGACAGCCCTGCTGGAGAATCATGTGGAATCGAATACACTTGGTCGGGTCCTCCTGGTCCCAATTCAGCACTTCTAATATTCCTTTCTTCCATTCCTTAGAACTTTTGTACAGTGCTGATTCCTGATCTTTACCTCTTTAAACCCCCAGATTCTCCCTACCAGCCCTTAATTTCAGCAGAAGACTAATAATGGGCATTTATCTACTAAATACCTCCTCAAAGTTAGTACTAAGTACTTCATATAAATCAGTCCTAACCCCAGAACAACTCTACAAGGTAACATTGTCTCCGTTTTGTAGGTAAGGAAACTGAGGCACAGCTCATATGTGATAAACTGGGGTGTGAACCCAGGTCTGTCTGGTTCCAAAGCCCACAACACTTAGTTTCTTTCAAGCTTAGGATTCTTCAAATAACATTGAAATACTGGATCAGCCCACCACTGTTCTTAAATTTTTTCCCATTTCCTTTCTTTCTCCTGTTCCCTGAGCATCTTTCTTCCCATCTTCTGACAGGATCAGTTCTCATTTCCTTAAAGTATGAGTAAAACGTCTTTTCCCTTGACCCAGCTAATCCTTCTGGTTACTGTCCAAATTTCCTCCTTCCTTTCTGGGTCAAAAGTCTCCCACATGAGGCCCACACCTGCTTCCTCTCCTTCCCCGACCCATTTCCTCACCAGCTCCCTTCCATCTGGCTTCTGTAGTGGCCTCCTCAGAGTGAGAACTGCCCTCTCAAAGGTTCTTATCAAATTCAGCACCCTTTCCTCAGCCCTCACCTTTCTCCAGCAAACCATTCCTCCCTCCAATCCTAACTGCACTTGCCCCAGCGGCTGCACATCAATCACCCAGTCAGGCAGAGAAAACTGCTGCTGCCCCAGAGAAAAGGCAATTCAGATCTGGCCCATGTGACTCTTAAAAGGAGCACAGGTTTATCCAAGAACAGGATCTTTGAACAGTTCTGTTAGACATTTGCCTTCTACCTATAAGCTATGCCTTGCAGTTTACGTTGCTGTTTTCTTCACCAGGTTCCTAGGATGCTTTTATCTCGGTCCTCACTTCTCTGCTTTTCTGACTCGCTTTTTGATGGGTTCATCCACGCTTTGTTGAACTCATCTTCTGCGATCATGATGCTCACACTTCTTTTAATAACCTAGACCTTTAATTTGCATTGCAGCCCTCTGTTTCCAACTATAAATGCCCGTGTCATGTAAAATCCTACTTCTCTAAACTGAACTTGTCATTATGTTCAAACTGTAGTAAGACCTGCCTGATTTCTATCTGTCATAAGGCCCTTCATCTGGATACTAAGGTAGAAATCTTGGGGTTATCTTTTGTTTCTCTCTTTTTTACCCGCTTATCCATTCCACTAATATTTGTGGAAGATAGCCTCTATGCCAGGCTTTATATTAAGAGCTGGCAAAACAGACATGAAGCCTGCCCACATGGTTCAAAGTTTTGACACTTCTTTCCTTAAAATGTTCATCAGTCATGCCTTACCTTGATAATTCTTTTCCTCATTCGACTCTTAGCATTGCAGCGGCTGGGATTATTGCTGCAACTTCTCAACCGAGAGCCCAGCCTTTGGTTTTTTAATCTTCGCTTGCTCTGGACACATAGGATGTTCTGTACATACTTGTGTATCAAGTAGTTTTTTATGTTTAATTGTTGTAAACTATATATAATATGAAATTTACCATCTTGATCATTTTTAAGTATACAGTTCAGTAGTAGTACATTCACATTGTGCGACCAATCTCCAGAACTTTTTCATTTTGTAAAACTGAAACTCTGTACGCATTAAACAACTCCCCATCCTCCTCTCCTCCATCCCTGGCAACCACCATTCTGCTTTCTGTCTCTATAAATTTGAGTACTCTAGGTATCTCATTCATTATTTGTCATTTTGTGACTGGCTTATTCCATTTGGCATAACATCTTCAAGGTTTATCCATTAGGAGCATGTATGAGAATTTCCTTTTTAAGGCTGAATAATATTCCTGTGTGTGTATACCACGTTGTGTTTATCTGTTCATCCACTGACACTTGGGTTGCTTCTGCCTTTTGGCTATTGCGAGTAGTGCTGCTATGAACCTAAGTGTACAGATGTCCCTTTGAGATTCTGCTTTTAAGTTTGGGGGATATATACCCAAAAGTGGAATTGGTGGATCATATGAAAATTCAATTTTTAATTTTTTGAGAAACAACCATACTGTTTTCTACAGCAGCTGCACCATTTTACATTCCCACCAGCAGTGCACAAGAGTTCCAATTTTTCAACATTCTAACACT
The DNA here is from genome assembly GCF_027409185.1 of Cynocephalus volans. NCBI lineage: Eukaryota > Metazoa > Chordata > Mammalia > Dermoptera > Cynocephalidae > Cynocephalus > Cynocephalus volans. Next base: position 30,729,798 of record NC_084474.1, on the reverse strand, counting down.
TGTTATTTTCTGGTTTTCGACAGTGGCCATCCTAATGGATGTGAGGTGCGATCTCATTGTGTTTTTGATTTGCATTTCCCTTATGCTTAGTGGTGCTGAGCATCTTTTCATGTGCTTATTGGCCATTTTTTATATCTTCTTTGCAGAAATGTCTATTCAAGTTCCTTGCCCATTTTTTAACCAGGTTGTTTTGTTGTTGTTGAAATGTAGGAGTTCTTTATATATTCTGGATGCTAACCCCTTATCAGGTATATGATATGCACATATTTTCTCCCATTCAGTAGGTTGCAGGTGGTTATGTTTTGAAGAGAAGTCTTAATAGTATTTAATGGTCACGTTTGTGAACTTTAGAGTGACCCTCATTAAAAAGTACTTTTCTCCAAAAATTCATTTAAAAAATATCTCTTAGCTTTTTTTACATCAGATTTTTCTCAATGCATAAATAACATGGGAAGGTAAATCTTAGATAAATTTTATAAAGCGCAGAATAAAAATAGAATAACCAATTTTTTGGCATATTTCAATCAAGGATTAGAAATGTGCCTTGACCTGGCCTATCCAGAGAATAGAGCCTTTAAGCTTATTAAGTTTTTGATCAAATATTAAGGAATAAATCTATAAAGTACTTAAGAATGAGGACTTATTTTCCAAGCTTGAAAATGTTCTGGATATAGAAAAAAAAAATCTTATAAAAGGAGGTTGAATAGTAGACCCTTCTATCCCTAAGTTATTATATGTCCCCTGAGTGTTAACACACTGTGAGGCGTTAGAGTTCAGAAAACTTTGTATAACAAGAGCTTATTGATCTAGGAATTAGTGTTTCTGTTTTCGTTTTGTTTTGTTTAAATATCCTGCCAGTTTCCGAAAAGCATTTGCAGGGTGCTGTGATAATTCACATACATAATAGTGTTTCTAACATTGGGAATATAGAGTTAAAGCCATGTGGTTAGAGAAGAAAACTGCACACATACGTTGAGGATAATTTTACTCCAAATTTTCTGGTAGCCTTAACAAAAAGAGAAACAATAGGTTATGTAGTTCATGTTGTATTATACAAGGAAGCTTGTATAATTGTATAAATTGTAATGATACAATTTATCATTAGAGACCAAATTTTTCCTGGCCCTAAACTCTGAGAGGAATGTATCACCTAGATCCTTATAAATTTGACAGTGATCTGCATAATGGGCAGCATTTTACAAAAGGTATATAAACATTCTTCATATGAGTCTTGACTCCTCCTATCTCCCTACAATTCAAGGAAGGCATTTCTATGATATAGTAATATGGTTTAACTTCTGATCTCATTGATAAGAATCATCTATGGCTCAGACTGGCTTTGGCTTAGTTCCTGGCTATTAATGCTTTCCAAGCCTATATCAGAATATCTCTGCAAAAGTTTGGGCCCTTGAAATATCAAATATGAAACTTCAGTTGGAAAATCATGCCCCTTAGTTTATGTTTTGTATCTAAATAACTTGATTTCACTTTTAAAGGAAAGGAAGACATGAACTCCTGTCTTGACAGTGATGATGTAACTTGTTTTAAACCAGGACCTAAGAATTCTGTCTTGAAGTTACTATTGTAGGACTTTTTTTTAAAAAAGCAATTTATGGAGAAAATTAACATTCATGAACTAATAGGTAGTAAAGATGGCTTCACTTAAAAGGTCATCCTCCCAAACCAAATTTACTGAGATGGAGCTGAGTCTTTCATTTTAGATCAAAATTGTTATCAGCTCTGTTAGTTAATAGATGTATAAAAGATTGGAAGTTAGAAGTTGGATCAGACATCTCAGGGACTCTCATGTACCTTAGCAGGAGGAGCATGAGCTGAGCTTTGCTAAGTGGGTCTTATCAGAGAACCAAATCAGGACTGAAAGACCAGTTTCTCTCTAGGTGCAGGTAACTTAGAAATCATGCCTCTGATTTTTAACGGACAGCTGTGGAGCCAGTTGGTCCTGGTCCCTATCAAGGGTATTCCTTGCTTAACAGACTGATTGCTTCTTCAGAAGGGCTGCAGTTGTCAGCACAAGATAATTGGTTTTCTCAAATCTAGGTCTCTCATAAACGAATAATGTCACAGTCCAAAAGGAAGGCTAACAGGTCATATTTTTTGCACTTTCTTACCCATGATGCCATGGCCCAGGACAGAATTTATGGTTATTGTCAAGCATTTCCAAGAGAAGCAGAATGGGAAATAGAATGGTGGGCAAGAGGGTGGAAGCAGGGAGATTGCTCTTGCCTTTGCAGTAAGCGTGGTGAAATGACAGTGACGTGTGCAGGGCAGGAGCAGTGACAAGAAAAAGCAGTGGTTGGATTAGGGATGTATTTTGGAAGTAGTAACAACTAGGTTTGCTGACAGTGGATGTGGTGTGTGAGGGAAAAGGAGGTGTCAAAGATGACTCAAAAGGTTTTGGCTTGAGCAGCTCGAAGAATGATAGTGTGCCATCAACTGAGATTTGGGTTTTCGTGTGCAGTTGCTCTTATTTTTAAATTTTCTCATAATAATTTTCTTTAACTATTTGGAGGTCAAAGCAAATTGCTACAGCCCCTGAAGCAATTAAATTATAGCTCCTGCCATCAAGTTTTGAGTCAGGTCAGTAAACTGACTTTGAGTTAATATCTAACAAATTTTTTAAAAACAGCAAAATCAGTATATTTTTGAGGCAGTTTATTGTTGAGAAGAGAAGGTATAAAAAGTAGAAATAGCAAAACTTATAAATATTGGATACGGTTTTACCTTTAGCAGGATCGTTGTCCATCCTAGAATAGAATTGTTATCAGCTCTGTCAGTTAATAGATGGATAAAAGATTGAAAATTAGAAGTTGGGACAGATATTCAGGGGACTTGCATGTGGTCCCTTAGCAGGAGGAGCGTGTGCTAGCATGTTCAGTGTATGGTTGAATATGCTTTTTGTAAAAGTATTATTATGTTTAAGAAAAATTGGGGAAACTATTTTCTTCTGAGTAAGGTGACTTGAGAGCTCATAAAACACTTTCAGTCACTAGAGAAAAAAATGCAGATACTCATCAAATTACTGATTAGAAAAATAGTTATTAATTAACTTCTTAAGTACAGATGATGCCTAGCAGTCAACAGTTCCACGTTTACTGTTGCAGCCGTTCACAGTCGGCCTTTGCAGGGCTCATATCCGGGAGGGAGTTGCTGAGCTGCTCGGTGAACTTTGTCAGCTGCCCGGGTCTCTGTGTATCTCAGCACTGCTGTGATGACCTCACCCACGCATCGTAACTATCCCCAAGTTAAAACTGGTTTATTTGTAAGAGTACAGCCCTTAAAGAAGGTCAACAGCTGATGCCTAACTGAAAAAAGTTGCTTTACAGTTACTTTTTACTGCTTCTGATGGGAGACAGCATATGTGATAATGGTATCTGAAGATTCCTGAGGGTCTGAAGACATGTAATGGCCAGCAGTCTTGAATAAACGAAATGCTTCCTGGGCATGCATGCTCCCTGGGTATGTGTACGCTTTCCATGCAACCAGCCGCAGCAGCGAGGCATCCACTTTGAGTGGTTTCAGCTCATCTCCCCAGACTGACTAGCCAGGACCCCTCACCCCCACCTAGGAACAATGGCATGTCTTACCAGTTGACTGATTAAAGGGTTCGTGTGTTGCTCTGGAACTGAGCCTGGGATTTGAACACATGAATTCACTAACATGAGCCAGAGGCAAGCCCAGATTTTTTCCCTAGGCAAAATCTAAACATGCCAGAGGCCTTGGCCACACAGGCTGGTGGTAACAGCAAACTCAGAGTGGGTCCCTGTTCTCTCTTACTTCTCCTGTTCAGGTCTGCTGCTACCAAAAGCTCTTGCGCAGACCTGTGATTTCAGGTTTGAAAGTGGTTTTGACACATCAGGCCACCTGTGCAGTGGTACTGACACACGGAGCTGGGCTAAAAGGAAAGGCCCTCTCTCCCTGTTTGGTCTACAGGGAAGATCAAGTAAAAAAGCCAGGGGTTAAGTATTGAAGTCGCAGGTGAGGCTTCACTGATGTACTTCCAAAATACATTTGCAGAAAATTTAAGCTGTATTTGTCTGTTCTCCAATTTAGCATATGGTAAAAAGTGGTGCAGATAATACTACCATTTTATTTGACTATAATGGTTGTGCATTATGATTGTATAAGAATAAGTTGTTTGTACTTGAGTTTTGTAAATTTATCATGGAAGGGCTAGCAGATTGTATTATAAGGCAGCATACCTATATTCTTATGGATATATTAATTATGAGACCTGGACATAATTAGGTTCTAATTAAGAATAGCAGGTAAAATGGAAAATCATTCTGGGAAAAAACAGCTGAGATTCTGAGAAACCGAAGGAAGATTAGCAGAGGGCATCGTTGATCCTCAGGTACAACCACAGCACTAGAGCCTCACCCACCTCAGCAATGGCGCCCGTGTGGGGGAATATGATCGATCCTGTTTCCATTTCATCTTTCATGACATCCTGTAGGCAACTAAGATCATCTAAAACATCCTCCATGATTTAGCAGTAACAATTTTGACTGGAAATTGATCCACTCATTTTTAATTAATAGACTTTATTTCTTAAAGGAGTTTTAAGTTACTAGAAAATTTGAGCACAAAGTAGAGAGAGTTTGCACATACCTCCTCTCCCCACCCTGTGCCCATACAGTTCCCCCATTGTTAACATCTTGCATTTGGTACAATTGATGGACCAAAATTGATACATTAGTTTTAAAGCCCACAGATTATGTCAGGCTTCACTCTGTGTTGTACATTTTATGGGCTTTGACAAATAAATCCCCTGCTCATATACCCATCTCATGTATCCTCCACTACAGTATCATACAGAATAACTTCACTCCCCTAATACGCTCTCTGTTTCACCTATCCATCCCTTCCCCAATTTGCACCCTGAACCTTTAGCAACTACTGATCTTTTTACTCCCTCTATATTTCTGTTGTTTCATTCATTTTTAAGTAACTACCCAGCTGTTCCTAAGGAAGCATCTTTCATTCCTTATTCGTAAGTGGTGTCTCAATAAATACTATGTGCCAAATAGTGTTTTATACTTTGGAATACAGCAGAGGACCAAAAATGAAAAATCCCAATCTTCGTGAAGCTTTCATCATAGCATATGATGCCTCCAAGTTCGGCTGGGTCTTAAGTGGGACTGAAAAGGGGCCCGTGAGAGCACAGGATGAGAGGAGGTAACGGGAAGAAGTAATGTGAGAAAGGGGCCTCCTGTCAGTTAGCCCTGTGGTCTCAGGTCAGACTCCATCCTCCCCCTTTGTCCTTCCTGCAGTCTAGTCCCAGGAATTCAGTCTGCTGGTCTTCTCCACTGCCACCCGTGTTTTCTCCCAAAGACCAGCCAGAGCACAGTGCCATTTCCCAACTTTTCCTGTCTCCTGCTGTCTCTGAAACAAGTGTGAGCACCTCTTCTGGAGCTTCATTGAGCTTTCCTACTACTTATCTGTAGCCCTGCACAGTGCTAGTGAAATGTAATAGAAAGTTTGCAAAGTTATAAGAAGTCAGTGCCCATGATCATCCCCTAAAGACAAACTGAACAAGGTCTTTCCCCTTTGAAAGGGAGACGTGGAGTTCTCTGTCTTACCTCCAGATCCTCTCTTGAGCTGTAGACATCTGTTACTCCACGTTGCCATAAGAAGCCCCATTCTTTTCCCTACTGCCATCTCCATAGCCCACGTCCTCTGGAAAGATAAGAGGTTTCAGCAAATGAGAACAGGTCAGGGAGGAGAGGGAAGACTAAAAGATCCGTTCCATCCTCACCAGCTCTGCTTCAGTGTCTCCTTTCTGTTTCATACAAGAAACATGCTTAAAAGTCAACTAAATGGGCTCCTGTGTAACCCTCCTGAGCACATTCCTAGAGCAGACCCATGGTCTGCTCCTACAGGCTGGTAACAGCCAGTAGTGCACGTCTCTTCCCCAACTGCACATCCAGTGGCATCCTTCTGGCAGCCTGAAATTGGCCGCGGCGGGAGTATTTTCACCATGGAACTCAGTAAACACTACCAATAACAGTGCTGTTAATTTTTTTCCCCAAAGAGTCCTTCTACCAGTATACCAATGGGCTGACCTTTCTCAGTCAAAGTCTTACATTGTACCATGGAAATTAAATCCATGAACACTATATTAATCCATATGCTCTAATTCTACTCTCCATAGTTTCAGGGGAAATGCCAACCAAAGTCAACAGGAGATTTGACCCAGTAAGTTTGAAAACCAGACTTAGCATCAAGCGGCAAAGACCTTGCTCATACTTTTCATTTCCCCAGAAAGAAGATCTGAGGCAATTTACAGGTATTTTCATCTGTGCTATCTTCATTGAAATCTCACAGCAATACACCTCTAAAACTTGCTATTGCAGGTGTCGGTTCGTGATCATAATTAACATTTCTTTTCCTGGATCTCAGTTTGTTTATCCATTTGTAATTAATAAGGTGCCGCCTCTGCTGACCCTCCCTTCTGTGCCCTGTGTAGGACTGCACACGCAAGAGCGAAAGCTGACGCCGCCGACCAGGCTGCGCTGGCCGCCCGCCAGGAGTGCGACATCGCAAGAACTGTGGCCAGAGAGCTGTCGCCTGACTTCTACCAACCAGGTAACACAGTTCTCCTCTGGTGGGAGAGGTAGGAGCACTGGCCTTGGTTTTCTTTTATTTCCTTTTCACTTAAAGGTCTGTGCTTCATGAATCCCAGCAATGCTACAAAACAAGTGGGAACATAGAGTAACAAATATCACCGGGAGTCTGAGGGTTAGCAATGGAGATTTAGGTTACTACCCAGGATATCTCCCTTCCTGCCGGTCACCCCCAGCCACATATGACAGACAGACTTGGAGCTGATAGCAGTGAACAGGACAGGAATCTAAAAGAAGTATCTGATTCTGAAAAATTGTGTTAGTGACAGTTGTAAATTCTATTACAAATACTCCCAAATTCAGAGGCTCCTATAACAATAACATTAGCAGTAAGAAAGGAGTCAGTAAGTACTGTGACTGTTTTTTAAAATATACCTGAACTAAAGCTTTAAAGAGTGCAGTTAGGAGGTAAAGCGTATACCACTTAAAGAGGTTAATATGCACTGATTAAGAGGAAAATGCATGTCACGATGGAACAAATGAAAGTGACAACCTCAAAAAATCAGTCTTGATGGTCTGCCTCTCAAATGTTATAAAATAACAAGCAGCAAATATTTCAGTAGGTTTGGAAATTTAACTCACTTCCTAGTAGTCTGTTTCTGTCTCTTTCTATAATGTACTGGTGCTTTTGTTTTGTATTTCAAAATGGCAGTAGTCACCTTTTTATATATGTTTTTTCCTTGTTATATAAACAACATCTCTTTAGTGATTGAGGGATCAAGAGCTTTCAGGTGAAAAGATCCAAATAAATGTTCTAGATTTGTAACTATCAATTTATGTTTTCTTTTCACTCATTGGTTCTTATTAAATCAAGGTGTATAACTAGCACCCTGTCCCTAGCCCAGCACCTTGCGTGACATAAGTGTTCTGTATATGTTTGGTTCTGATGAGGGTGATGCAATATTGGATCCCACAGGGCATCAGTGGGTCCTCATAGACAAGGTAAGTCAAAGTGAACAAAACAGCAAGACCCATAGAAAAACTAGAAATTTGGCTGTAAGGATAGAGGAATGAGAAAGAAATGACCTGGAAATTTTGGTTCTTCTTTTTTTTCCCCGGCAAAGAAAGAAGACGGTACAAGGCCACATTAAGACTCAGTCATTATAAGAGAAAGGCTAGGAGGAACCCAGTCCGGTTGATGAATGATAGATACCACTGTCACACATTGACTTCTCTAAGAGTTCAAGTCCAAGGAAGGCAAGCAGTGATAATGGGTGTTTTCTTTCACGTGCGTCTTTTTTAAACCATTAGGTAGGATTTAAATCATTTAATAGTTATGTATATTTTGTTAGGAAAAGGAGCCTTTTCATTTTTGCAATGAACTCTGGTAAGAATTAACTATCTTCTGGTGTGAGATGAACTCACACTTTCCTGGTGGTACCTGTGTACACTGGCTGATGAGCCATTCTGGGGTGTGAGAGCTGGGGAAAGAGTTCAGCAACCCGAGAAGGGTGATCCTGTCCTCCCCAGTGGTGTTGCCATTGGAAAGAAGCTGAGCAGTCAAGAGACACTAGGTTTGAGCTGCTTTCAGAGCAAACAAACTTACTATTGTTGTCTGTAGATGGGAATTTCTTGGTTCTGTTGTTAATTCTGTTGGGGAATGGGGTCCCTCTAGATTTCTATTAGGTGTTACCAAGAGGTAAATGATACGGAAGGTCAGCTCAGTTTCCCAGACTGGATGGTTTTAAAAGCCTTTTATGGTGTAAAAGCATTTGAGGGGAAAAAAATATTGTGGGAAAATGTAACTTCACCCTTTTTTTTTTTTAAGCTAAAACAGCTTCATATAAGCAAGTTGATTAGTAATGAATACATCACAGGAGCATGAGATGACAGCGGGTCTGTTTAAACCAGAGCCACGGGGGAAGGCTGCGATCCCTTTGACCCATAGCCAACACTTCCTTCAGCAACTGTATAGAAAGCCCCTTCTGTACTGAGTAGTATTGATCTCAGGGGAGCATAACTCATGCTTTCCACTCTGCATTTACAGGGTGATCAAATCAGACAGACATTTGCTAAAAAGGGCTTTCAAATACTTCTTCTAAGTCAAGCTGCTCATTTAATTTACATATCTCAGATATAAATGTTTTCATTGTTTGGGGTTCATGTGTCGTGCATAGAAGTTGTTAGCCCTGGGATAAAGGATGCCTGTCATAGCTTACATTTTGAACAATTTCATGGCAAATTACCTATTGGTAATTTGGGAGCTGGCAGTAGTTTCAGATATTTATCATATTAGTTAAATCTTATGTCTTTAGTTCAAAACTACACTATTCTACAATTGAGTTTAAAAATGAAGGAAAAAACATAGCCTTGCGAGATAATGGTTTTATCATTCAAAAGGTTAAGTACTAATAAGTAATAGAAAGCATGCAAATGGATGTAGGTGAAGGTGTATATAATTGCATACATATACAGATAGAGTGAGTCATTTCCCAAAAACTTAGAAACAAGACTGCCTTCTGAAAGTTAAACTTGAAAGTCCGTGCCACTGCCCAGAGATAGGCCAAGTGATCCTAAGTGAAAGCATGGCTTTAAGAACTGCAAGATTTCCTTGTAACCTAGTTACGTTTATGAAAACAACTAAAGAAAGAATTGGTCACCCAAGGAACTATAGAAAAGAGAGTCACAGAGGCAAAAATTGGCAGTGTCCATCCAAACACTGTCCAGAGGAGCAGAAGCCTGAGCCAAAACCTTTGAGTATTGCAGTCACATTGGCAAGGACATTTCTGTTATGGGGAAGGATGCAGGGAACTGTAGCCAGTGGGGTGTGTGGCTTCATTGGCACGATCACTCTGACTCAGGAAATGGATGCATCAGGCTAGCCCAGCTTGACGCCATTAGATATTTGATTCATCTCATGCTCCTTCTCCTGATTCCACGTTCACCAGTAACTCTAATTTTGGTTGAGCTTTTTATGGAGCTCTGCCAATAGGGAGAGGAGGTAGTGGTGGTATCAATGTGAGTCCCCTGGCCTGGGTGACATTTACAATGCTCATTGTGAACTAATGAATTGGCCTTCTGGTATTATACATCAGACTTGTGAGCTTTGGTAATGTGAGTCTGCCCCAAGGGATGGCTCTACTCCAGAAAGGCTGATAAAATCAGGTTCCTGAGCCAGCAAGTCTGCCATAGGCTTTGGAAGGATGATCATCAAGGAAGTAGGAGGGATTGGGGCACTCACTACATGTCTGTCTGTTCCACTCTTTCAATTTTCTTTTAGTCATGATACCTATTTTGTCTTCAATTTCAAGTGATATTAAGTAGGGTATAAAATTTTTATATTTCTCAGTGGGGGTGGGGTGCTGGGCATGGGTTAAAGAAATTGAAGCACTGCCCTGGAATGTGGTGAATTTATTACTTTGAGCCCTCTTGGGCAATAGCCAGCCGCTTCCCTAGGCACCATCTTCAGTAGACTTTGTCTTCCTGTGCTTAAGCACGTCTGTGCTGGCACACACAGTACATTGATTATTTAGGTGGAAACAAAGTCTTTAGAAATCAAAGCATGTCTTCATTACTTAATTGCCTGTGCCTTTCATTGCTATGTAATATTTTTGATTAAGAAAATGGAAGCATCCTGCTATAGATAATTTCTAAGCTCATCTTTCAAACCCAAAATTCTGAATAATTTCTTTATAGAAAAGGGAAACTGAATAATCCATGAGTTGACATGAAATTAATAATTTATGAGTTTGCTGGTTGTCCTTATGACTTATTCATTCTAGTATACTCAGTTTCACATACATGTATTGAGCACCAGCCCAAGTACAGGACACTGGAATGGTTGTCCCATGGCTTTCAGACAAGAGCACTGTGGCTGTGATCACAGAAGTTGAGTTGCAGTTTTGTTATAGATGGGACTGTAAAGACCCATTGGAAAGTAGCATTCTTTCCATATAGACCACAAAAGTGATTCTGCTTCTAGTTATGTAATCTTTTTAGAGCCTGTCAGTCTGGCCCTCTTTCACTGAAAATGTCTAATTTCTTTAATGCCTCCCACTGTTGCTAAAAAGCATTTGCTAGAGCACTGTCCTTTGGGCATTTGTTTTAGAGAATCTTCATGGTTCTCCTTCTGCCTGTAGCCAGCTTGTGAGGCTCACCTCTGAAGAACTAGCTGGAGACCCCGCTGCCACCATCTGCTGTATCTGCTCAGAGCTTCCATGCCAGCTGTAACAAGTGACCCTTTAATGTTGGTGGATGGCATGCTGAATTATTGTGTGACATGTCAGTGAGTAGGTAGCCTGTATCTGACTCCTTCCCAATATGAGTCCCCAGGGGAAAAAACCCTCTTAGGATTTGTGGAGATTGTCTCTAAAATCAGATGAAAATGCTGATTGCAACAGCTCTTGACACTTGTCATAATTTCCCTCCCTGGCAATATTCTGACTAGTCTTTTTAATGAACTGCTGCATCTCATCAACTTTATATTGCTGGCATCACAATGCTAACATGCATTACTACACAGAACAAGTGGCAGGCATAGCATGTGCCTTCCAAGAGAACATAGTCCAGGAAAAACTTCTGTTCTCTGTATTATATTAAGTGTCCTGTTTAAAAAGCATTTGCTCTTACTCTGGAAATTCTAACAGTATATCCTCACTTAGTTGTCCAGTCCTTACAGGACTGCGCCATGTTGAAACCATTTCCAACTGGATGTAGTCATGGAAGGCTGGCATTGTGTCCTCGTCTAGTCCATATATTTCTTCCATGCTTTCAAGCACCTGTAACCAGGTACATTAGAATCACCTGGACCATTTGTTAAACATTAATATTTCTAGACTTCAGTTCATAGTTACTAAATCAGAATCTCTGTGCATAGCTCCCCAGGTCTGTTTCAGATAGGCAGCAAGTACAGGAGCCACTGCTTGAGGTACACCTATCCCCTTACCCAGCCATATTTGAATGCATAATAAAGCTAGGTATTTTTTTTAATCTGAAAGTTGGTGCTAAAATGTACTTCCACCATTCTAGTAAATTCTTTGAGCTCAACAGATTTTGATTATCAGAAGGTCTGTAATCACCGAGTGAATATACCTGAAAAACTCATCTCAGAAGAGTGGGTATAACATGTAAGACACATCTTTCCTAATATATTTAGAACAAGAAAACTGTGTCCAAAGAGGCAACACATCAGATTTCTAAAGGTTAAAGAGTACACTGATATTTGAGTTAATAAATAGTGAGAAATACATTCAATGGAATCCAGAATTTAGCTTCATAGATTAATACAAATTCTTCCAATGGCCAAATCATTCTCAACTTGGCCTACTGAAGATAGTATAAATTAAAAGGTTGAGTTCTATTTACAAAAAGGATTTGAAAATGGGTTTTGTATTCAAATATAAGTTTTTATTATTTTTTTCAGATAACTAAAGCATATCAAGTACTGACTTTAAAAAATTATTTTTTCTTGGGCCCACTATTATTGAATTGCCTGAGTTCCCGCAAATAAATGGCCTCTTGTAGCTGTTTGTGTTTCAGCAGTCTTATCCTTTGCTGGCAGCTGTCACCTCTGTTGGGATGTGTCAAATAAGCTTCCATTTCTGTTTCTAATCTTCTACAGTAAATGCAGGTGGGACCATAGGTCAGTAGGATAAATCCTGAATTTTTAAGCTGCACTATTATGGTCTCACATCTTCAAAACGAAACACATGGGCTTTGTGACAGCTTTATTTCTCACAACTCAGTGACTCTTTACTTTCCTTCCAACTTTAAGAATATATAACTAATAATGTTTGCTAGAGTCTATTACTTTTTCCCCACTCTTCTGTATGTGCATTTAAGTTAAACATTAGCTTTTAAGATGCCTTAATCTTAAGATAGAAATATATTGGTAATTTTTTTTTTTTTTTGCAAAAATAACTTTTGCACTTATCCCTTAAAGACATTAAATGTACTTTGTAATTTGTGTAATTGGTTCAGCATTATGCAGCTTAAATTAAAACTCCATTGGCTCCAAGAGTCTTGACTATTTTAATTATCTTTGCACAGTGCATTCACTGCCATACTTAGATGGGTATTTCAGTAATGCTATAAAATTGAATACAAGTGAAGCACAAATAAAAGCAACTCTGATTTTGTTTCCCCACACTGGCCAGTAGCCAAAAAAAAAAGCAACTCTGATGAAATTTTGGGTATAAGGTAAGGGAAATGTATGTAAGCAACACCCTGCATCGAGCTCTGTTAGAGAATACACTTTATCACAGAAGAGAAGTGGTTTAGCAAAAACAAATGTGCAACAGAATCACAAGAGGCTTCTCCGTGAAAGACCAGTATAAATGACATTATGGGTTTTAAAACTAGGGGCAAGGGTGATGATGGAAAAACATAACTTTATTGTTATTATTATTATTGAAACATAATTGATTGTACATATCCGTGGGGTGCAGTATAGAATATTGATACCTGTGTGATGCTCAAATCAGGATAATTAACTACATTTATCATTTTTTGTATTCATTTTTTGTAGCCCTTTACCAATTTCTCGTTAACCCTCTCTCGCCTCCCCCTTTCCCTTTCCCTCCTCTGGTGGCCTCAGTTCCATTCACTCCTTTTGAAAGTACAAGTAATTATTGTGATTGTTCTATCTTTCTTTCTTTTTTTACTTTTTTTTTTTTTAAGCTACTTGTGAATGAGAACATGCAGTATTTCTCTTTCTGTGCCTGGCTTATTTCACGTAACATAATTTTCTCTAATTTCATCTGTGTTGCTGCAAATGGCAGCATTTCATTCTTTAGGGCAGAAGTAGTTTTCCATTGTGTATGTATACCACATTTTCCTTATCCAGTTGTCCAATGATGGACATTTAGGTTGGTTCCAACTCTTAGCTATTGTAAAAAGAGCTGCAGTAAACATGGGAGTGCATGTATCCCTTCAACATGATGATATCCACTCTTTTAGGTATTCACCCAGCAATGGGATTGCTGGATCATATGGCAGTTCTATCTGTAGCTGTCTGAGAAACCACCATACTGTTTTCAATAATGGCTGCACTAATTTATAGTCTCACCAACAGTGTAGGAAGGTTCCCCTTTCTCTGCATCCTCGCCAGCATATTGTTCCCTATCTTTTTGGTAACAGCCAGTCTCACTGGGGTGAGATGATATCTTGGTATGGTTTTGACTTGCATTTCCCTGATGCTTAGTGACATTGAGCATTTTTTCATGTGTCTACTGGCCATTTGTATATCTTCCTTTGAGAAATGCCTATTTTGCTCCTTTGCCCCTTTTTCAATCCAGTTACTTGTTTTTTGTTTTTTGGGTTTTTTTTACTGTTGAGTTCCTTGTATATTCTGGATATTAATCCCTTCTCAGATGCATAGATTGTAAATATTTTCTCCCACTCTGTTTTCTTTTTGCTCTGTTGTCTCTTTTGCTGTACAGAAGCTTTTTAGTTTGACATAATCCCAGTTGCTTAATTTTTTCTTTAGTCACCTGTGCTTTTAGGGTCTTATTCATTAAGTCTTAGCCCAGCCCTACTTCCTGAAGTGTTTCCCCTATGTTTTCTATTAGGAATTTTATAGCTTCAGGTTTTATATTTAAGTCTTTAATTCATTTTGAGTTCATTTTGGCATGTGACAAGAGGTATAGGTCTGGTTTCATTCTTCTACATATGGATGTCCAGTTTTCCCAGCACCATTTACTGAAGAGGCACTCTTTTCCCCATTGTATGTTCTTGGTACCTTTGTCAAAGATCAGTTGGCTGTAAGTCTGTGGGTTGATTTCTGGGTTCTGTATTCTGTTCCATTGGTCCAGGTGTCTGTTTTTATGACAGTACCGTGTTATTTTGGTTACTATAGCTTTGTAGTATAATTTGAAGTCAGGTAGTGTTATGCCTCTGGCTTTATTGTTTTGCTCATGATTGCTTTGGCTATTTGGAGTCTACTTTTCCATATGTTTTTTCTATTTCCATGAAGAATGTCATTGGTATTTTGATGGGGATTACATTGAACTTGCAGATCACTTTGGGTAGTATGGACATTGTCACAGTGTTAATTCTTCTAATCCAAGAGCATGGAATGTCTTTCTATCATTTTGTGTCCTCTTTAATTTCTTTCAGCAGTGATTGGTAGTTCTCATTGTAGAGATCTTTCACCTCCTTGGTTAAATTTATTCCTAGGTTTTTTTTTTTTTTTTTGGTGACTTTTGTAAATGGGCTTGCTTTCTTTGTTTCTTTTTCTGCTAGTTATTGGAGTATACAAACGCTACTGATTTGGGGGTGTTGATTTTGGTGCTGCAACTTTACTGAAATTGTTTATCAGCTCTAAGAATTTTTTTGGTAGGGTCTTTAGGCTTTTCTATATATAGGATCATATCATATGTAAACAGGGACAGTTTGACTTTGTCTTTTCCGATCTGGATACCCTTTATTTCTTTCTCTTGCCTGATTGCTCTGGCTAATAATTCCAATACTATGTTAAATAGAAGTGATGAGAGTGGGCATCTTTGTCTTGTTTCCATTCTCAGGATGATATTGGTGGTAGATTTATCATATACAGTTTTTATTGTGTTGAGATACTTTCCTTCTATACCTAATTTGCTGAGAGTCTTATCATGAAGGGATGTTGAATTTTGTCAAATGATTTTTCTGCATCTATTGAGATAATCATATGGTTTTATCCTTGATTTTGTTGATGTGGTGTATCACATTTATTGATTTGCATATGTTGAACCACCCTTGCATCCCTGGAATGAATCCCACTTGATGATGGTGTATAATTTTTTTGAGGTGTTGCTGTATTCTATTTACTAATAGTTTATTGAGGATTTTTGCATTTATGTTCATCAGAGATATTGACCTTTAGTTTTCTTTCTGTTGTATTTTTGTCGGTTTTGGTATCAGGCTGATGCTGGCCTCATAGAATGAGTTTGGGAGAATGGCCTCTGTTTCATTTTTTTCAAATAGTTTGAAGAGAATTGGTATTAATTCCTCTTTAAAGATTTGGTAGAATTTAGCAGTAAAGCCATCCAGTCCTGAGCTTTCTTTGTTGGGAGACTGCTGATTACTGCTTCAATCTCATTGCTTGCTATTGGTTTAAGTTTTCTATTTCTTCTTGGTTCAGTCCTGGTACTTTATATGTGTCCAGAAATTTATCCATTTCCTCCCTGTTTCAAATTTGTTGACATATAGTTGCTTGTAATAGTCTCTAATGGTTCTTTTTGTTTCTGTGGTATCAGCTGTAATGTCTCCTTTTCATTTCTAATTTTTGCTATTTGAGTCTTCTCCTTTTTTTAATTAGCCTAGCTAATGGCTAGTCTATTTTGTTTATCTTCTCAAAAACCAACTTTTTGTTTCATTGATCTTTTATATCACTTGGGGGGTTTCTATTTCATTTAGTTCTGCTTTGATTTTATTTCTTATCTACTAATTCTGGGATTGGATTGTTCTTGTTTTTCTAGTTCTTTGAGGTTTACTGTTAGGTTGTTTATTTGAGACCTTTCTGTTATTTTGATGTTAGCATTTATTGCAATAAACTTCCCTCTTAACACTGCTTTTGCAGTATCCCACAAGTTTTGGTATGATGTGTCTATTTTCATTACTTTCAAGAAATTTTCTTATTTCTTGCTTAATTTCCATGTATTTAGTTTCCAGAGTTTCTTTCACTTATTATTGATTTCTAGTTATAATACACTGAGGTCTGAAAAGTTACTTGAAACAATTTCAGTTTTTTAAAATTTGTTGATGTGATTTGTGACCTCACATGTGGCCTGTCCTGGAGAATGGAAGAACATAACTTTTTTGTGCTCATGGTGCTGTTTCCTTCTTTGCTGCTGTGTCCAGATGGACAGCACCAGGAAAGAACAGAAGCAGAAAGATGTCACTTTTTAAATGACTGCTCTTGCCCCTTTTCTTCATTCAAGTGGGATGCATCTCAGTGGCCAAATATTCATGTTGCCACTTCTGATTTTAAAAGTTCCCAATTTAAAAAGGGGGCACTTACCAAGTTTAAAAAGGAAATCTCAATTATTGACATGCAATCTTGAAAGTTTTTGAAACTTGAATTCTGAGGGGTGGATTCATCCTCTGGAGGATGGAACTTGTGATAATATATATTATGTTTGGGGTCCTGAGTACAACCTACAATAATGGGTCCTCAGGAATTCTCTTCTCTGACTTAAAATATTATATGTTACATTCTATTTTATATTAAAGGATACATAGGAGATCATGTGACTTTCAGTTTTTCATCTGCTACAGCTGTTTCCACTTCAGTAAAAAGGGGATACTAACACCTACTTCCTAAGATTTTAGTGAGGCTTTAAATTTGGGGAAATGCCTTGTATGGTAAGTAGCAGTCTCATTATAATTACTTACATCACCATGGGAAGAGCAATTAAAGGTATTAAGTGTGCAGTATGTGTTTTAAATAAATCAGGGTCATTGTTCTTCAGGCCCCCTGTCAATATTTAAGTTAGTTTGTATGGGGTCAGGGGTTGGGGCTGAGAGACAAGAAGGAAAATGAACAGATGCAGAGCTGAGGAGCTGGTCACCTCTCTATAAGAGTGACCTTGACTTCACCTTGTGTGATGAAAAGTAGCTGATGGATGGAGTGGTAGGCAAAGTATGCCATTTTCTTGGGTACAGGGAGGGGCCGAACTAATGTACCTGGGAGAAGAGCTGTGTCAGAGCCCCAGGATGCCCCCTTTCTGGACCACTGATGTCTTCAGCTCTCACACCTCTACCATCACATGGCACACACTCTGTTTCTTTACAGCTCATTCACCACAGAATAACCAGCAGGATCACTTTTTTAAAAATGAACATGTCACCTGTTTATAAAAATAATATGATTGTTATAAACAGTCCCAAAGTATGTAACAAGAGAAAAAAATGCTGAGACTACAGAACCTGAAACAACTGCCTTGTACTGACTTTGATGTCTGCCAAACACGCTGATGCAAATCCGTGTTTTTCACAGCTGAGATTGGACGACACAGAAGTGATTTCCTATACTGCAACCTAAAGCACAGAAGTTGTTCCTAACTAGGAAGTTTTAATGACGCTTTGAGGACAGATCTCTAAAAATGTTATCTCCAGGTTCTCCTCTTACCTGGAGTGTAGTTTATTAAATTTCAAACGTACACAGTAGTCAGCTTATTTCTTTATACAAGTACAGTATATACTTCCCGTGTCTTAGTCACACCACATAATTTGAGTAAGCAGACTGATTATGACATTGTGACCAGTGCTCAGTGAATATGAATTTCACCTTTATATTCTACAAGTAGGCAAGAACAGAATAATGATCAGAGAAGTCAGAACTGTTTAACTTTTATGGCTATCAAAATAGTATAAATAATAGCATTATTATCTTAAAAGCACCTTTTCAATAATAAATGTCTTTTCCTCTAGAGAAAGAAATGTGTTCATGCTTAGTCAAAGCCTGGTAGATTCATTACAAAAAAAAATGACAAAAGGTTAATCTGATTTAGCAAATTTATATATGTATATATAGCCATAAGGTACAAGCCTTGACATATTTTTTTTTACCACCTTCCTTTCTTTTGTCTTTTTATTTTTTGGCAGGCCCTGATTACATCAAACAGAGATTTCAGGAAGGTGTAGATGTTAAAGAAAATCTGGAAGAAAAGGTACCAGACAAGCCTCCTACCCCAAAGGAATCTCCTCATTTTTATCGCAAAGGCACGACACCCCCAGGATCTCCTGAGGCAAGCCCCAAACAGAGCCACTCTCCCCAGCCTTCCTCTCCGGTGCCCTGGAAGAAGCAGAACCCCAGCTCAGGGGGGAGACTCAGTCAAGACAGAAGGGGTGCAGCTGATGAGAGGGTGACGGCCGTCGTCAATAAGCCCTTGATGTCAAAGGCTCCCACAAAGGAGGTAGGAGCAGTTGTGCCCCAGTCCAAGTACTCTGGCCGCCACTATGTCCCCAACCCCAGTAATGGGGAGCTGCATTCTCAGTATCACGGCTACTACGTGAAACTGAACACCCCCCAGCACCCTCCAGAAGACGTGGAGGACAGTGGTGGGTCGGGCCAGGCTTCCTCAGCACTGGTGCACAAGCCATCACCGAACAAGTGGAGTCCCCCTAAACCTGTGACAAAACCAGTTGCCAAAGAAAGCAAAGCTGAGCCAAAAGCTAAGAAGTCTGAACTTGCTATACCAAAGAATCCAGCAAGCAACGATTCGTGCCCTTCTTTGGAAAAAGAAGCCAATTCAGTAAGTGTTACAAGAAGTGTTTTCTCCTCCTTTCTTCCCTTGGGTTCTTTAGGGGAGCAGTGTGGAGTGTCTGTGCATCTTGAAAATAGGCAGGCTAACAAAGGTCCCAGGAGCCGAGGGTTACAGAGCATAACACATTTGTAGCTTGAGACAGCAGGGAGCTCTCCGTGCAGAAATTCCCTATGTTCACTCAGCACACACCTTAGACATAGCTCAGGTAAGTAAGACCTGACCAGCCTAGGGCGGCATCGCACCTTTGCAGTCTCTCAGCACTTCTTGGTAGCTTGCTCTCTGGTCGCTAGAAAGGAATCACAGCCCCTGCCACCACCATTGGCCAAATCCTTAGCTTTCCTTCAGCCCCTACAGCAGTCAGTATCTTTACCATCTTTAGTCATTGTGAGTGCTTCTCATATTTAGTTTGGATTTTTCTTAATTAGCTAGGCTTTGCAGCTAGAACATTTTTCTTTCCCAAATGAGAAAACTTTCAACAGTTTAAGAGAATTGCTTGGGTTCCTCTGGTTTCTCAGCATGCGAGTGCTCCTACAATTTCAGTTTTCTAGTACATGCTAGTTATTATAGCCAATTAGTCTTAAGCACTTAGGATATATTTTAATTCAGACAGAAAGTTCTGTGTTATTGATAAATGTCTATATTCTCCTTCAAACTAGATTTGTTAGATAATATATGAAATTAGTATTTTATCAAATTCAATAGGATTTATAAAATTGGAAGTTAAGGAATTATTGATTAGGAAAAAAAATACTTGTAGGGTTAAACAATTTAAATTCATCTTTTTAATTAACTTAAACAAGCGTAAGAAATTTCAAGCTTTATTTCATCAATATCTATAAGAGACTGGTTCTCTTCATTTTTCAAATTCTCAACTTTTCAATTGGCTAAATATAAATTAATCAGATTAACTGGACTAACTTTCTGAGAGTCAGCTCCATGCAGATAAATGGTTTTTAAAACAGACTAACTTTATGAAACTCGTGACTCTTCAGTAAGCATTGATTTTTAAAATTTTTAACAGTGATATAACTGCAGTAATATTATCACTCAAGTTTGCTGAATGTAATGCACTTCTCATTTGACTCTCAGCATGTATGTCCACAGCTTAATAAGGCCTCACATATAAAAATATATATATATCAGTATTAGTTTGCCTGATTTTCAAGAAGAAAATTCCAATAGTGCGAGGCCATATAGTTTACAGCCTTGGGTACCCAGCAGTGGGATTCAGTTGACTTCCATAACCCACCAAGGGCAAACATATGCTCCAGAGTCCTACATGTTAGGCTGTGATAGAAGAAAAGGTTGAATTACCTAGTCCTTACTTGTAAAGAGTCTTTCTGCAAAATAGTACCACAGGTGTGTTTGGTAATTTCACAGCCTTCTTATTAGAAAAACATCTGTTTCACTTATGTGAGGAATGCTCTGATTCTTGGAGTCAGCCAAGCATCCTCTATCTCTGTAGGTCAATCTCCCAGGTTCTCCTCCACACCCCAAGGGGGAGAGGAGGCCCCAGCAACTCTGCAGCCTCCTGGGCCTCCACTGCCTCTGTGTGGTGCAACTGGAAGTCAAGATTGACTTGGCACCTTCACGTAAAGAGTCTGGCAATTATAACAGAAAGCTGCCTTTCACACTTTTCCCAGAGAGTTAGGAAGTAACACAATCACCATAAGGGTAGTCAATGAATGACCTTCAAAACAATGGAGTACTACATACAATTTTGAGATAGAAACTCTATAAGTTAGAGGTTTCTAAATAATAATTTTAAAATTCATAGAAACATTCACACTGAAGCAGACATTTAAGTTAGTCCTATTTGTGGGCAGCCAAGTGATCCAGTTTGAGTCAGAATCACCATCTGTAGGGTCGATGACCAAACTGAATTTTAGTTAAGCAGCTGACTTGATGGAGGCAGTACAGGCCAGTGGCTTTGAGTGTGAATGTTGCGGCTAAAATTCTGGGTTCAAATCCCAGCTCTATTCCTTACTAGCTGCATGACTCTGGGCAAGTTTCCTAACTGCTCTGTGCCTTGGTTTCCCAATCTGTACCTGCTTCATAAGGTTGTTGTGAAGATTAAATGAGTTAATACTTTTAAAGTTCTTAGTACAGTGCCTAGCACAGAGTAAGGGCTCAAAAAGCATGGTCTGTTATCTTGTTTGTTTCAACACTACTAGTTGAAGCACAAATAGTTTACAAATATTTGAATACATTTGATCCATCCTCAGGATAACCCTGGATATTGATCTCCTTGAAATACAGAAAATCTCCTGGGACACAGACTGACACTTAGAGCAGATTAATTTCTTGAGAGGCAGGAGAAAGGAGTCCAGGGCAGGGATCACTCCTTGACCTTCCTCAAGAAGCCTGTGACCCCTGTGGGCAAGCATGGCATGCAGGCTCATGTCCCAGGAGCAAACATTCTACGTGATAACAAAATTTTTGTAGGGTTTTGTAGGGTTTTAGAGCCTGATCATCAAGTAGACAAGTGAGGAATCTTGATCCATTCAGAAAACTGGCTGCACTTTTATCTCAACCATTGCTATGATCAGCTTCCAAGTGCGTTTTGATATTTTCATGCTCTTTCCTTTGAATTTGTGTACAACTTAAAGCACACCTGTCAGATCAGGTTTGAACCTCACCGAAAAAAGAAAAAGGTAAATAAACTTTCCTCATTTCATATGTTTTTAGAGAAGTTTTAGATTTAGCATAAATTCTGTAGCAGAGAATTCCTTTCAAGTAGGAGTGACAGCCTCTCCAAGAAAAAGAACTAGAATTTCTTTCCGTATTTTGACTTCATATATTTTATTTTCTAACTGCCTGAAAGTTTCTTCCGAGCGAGACTTACACTTTGCCTGGCTACTGCTTCTTTCACTACACCTGTCCCAGTCAGTCTTGGAAAGCAAGACTGATTTTTTTTTTTTTTTTCATTTTGCTATTTTAAGCTACAACTGGCCACCACAGTCATATTTATGGGCCTTCACCTGAAAGCTTTTCACCCTGTACCCTGCTAGGTATCTGAAGAACACAGAGGTCACAGCTTGAGGTCTGCCTATTAAACACAGCGTCCCAGATTTTTACATTTCACCTGCTTGCTGTTTGAAATTTTCAAGGCTGGTTTACTCTCATCTTCACTGAGTCATCTTTAAAAATAGTTTTATAAATGGAGCTGCACTGATAGGATAAATATATATGTATATTAGAATATATACAGGATAAATACATATGTATGTGTTCAATGGGAAAAATGTGTGTGTGTATTTTTATTTTGAATAAAGCATTCATTCATTATTCATTGAATTCAGATTACCGGTACAATGAGATGTGGGCCAAAAGAGTTGAAATGATCCCAAATTCTTAACACTTTCAGGAACAAAATCTAACCAAAGTATATAGTAGTAACAGCATTTCCTAATCTCTGTTCTGAGTTGCGATGTCGAAAATCATCTTCATTATTTTGTGAGTTATAATAGTTTTCTACATTATTTCTATGTTCTAAGGTAACCAAAATTGAGGTGTTACACAGGTTAGAACTCTTTTGATTTAGAACACAACTATTTTGGAAGAACAGTTCGTTGTTACCAAGATTTGATGTTTTTCTCATATTGTGGAAAATTATACGATATAGATGAAAATGTCATTTTAAAGAACTTACCAGGGTTAAAGTGCAGTGTTATAATATCCAGGTCAGGGCTTTGGATCACCATACCAGCCAGCTGCCAAAAAAATAACTTATTGGGAAATTGTTTTTAAACAAAGGACTGTGGCTTGAATAGGGACGTAGGGGAAGAGTGTGGAGCTCAGAAGTGCAAAGTCTAAGGGTTAATTCTAGTTTTAATTTGTTCAGACTGGCTGAGTAACTTTGGGCGAGACACTAACCCTCTTAAAGCTCAAAACAGAAAGCAATCTACTTAGAAATGCTTAGCCCCCCCCCCCCCCCCGCCTGGCATTAAAAAGACCTGCAATAAATGTTTGTTTTCTTCCCATTTACTTGGGGTTTAGGAGCTAGGGTTTTTCTTCTTCCTCGTAGTCCCTTCCTCAAGGGCACTCGTTTTCACTTCCTTCTCCCCACTTCCATTTTACTGATCACCCTGTTCGTGCTTCATTTAATGCAGTGATTTAATCTGCTTCATTCAACAACCACAGCACCTGGAAAAGTGCTGGAAGATACCAGGGTACTTCAAAAAGGTCATGGAAATATTCATATTATCTTTTAGTTCTGTTTTTCCACAAACTTTTTGAAGGATCCTCATCTTAGGTTCTCATTAAATATTGGTTGCTTTAGTGAACCAGGCAGCACACAGCGGTGAGCCAGACAAGGCCCCTGCCATGGTGGAGCTCAGGGTCAGGGGAAAGACGGCAAGTAAACAACAAATGACTATGTATTAAAAGCGTTAGGACAGAGAAGGAACAGGGCACTTAACCTCTACGAGGGAGACTAGCCTCAAGCAGGGAGAAGACCTCTTTGAGGAAGGGGAGTTACCCAAGACCCTGAGAGGTGAGCATTTGACCAGTGGCAGCTCCAATTTTCTGTATCACTTACCCACCCCCGTCCAAAAAAAAAAAAAAAGGCAGAAAACACCACTGTATTCGAGACCTCTGTAACATTATTTCAAAGTGGTCTTATTTGATATCTGACTCTTTCCTCATCTGTAAAATAAGAATAATAAAACTATCCACCTCATAATGCCAGATTGGAACAGTTCTAATGCTACTTAAGAATTAGACCCTAGTAAATACCAAGATCATGTCTTTGTAATAAAGGTGGCTTCTCCATGGGCCAGATGTGAAAAGATGGGTCTTTTGAGGATTATTTGTTTATACAAGTTAAAGTTTGGGGACCTCGGCCATCTGGTATTTTTTATAGTGATACTTAATAAAACAGGATTCTGCAGTTTGTTAAATTTAACTTGCTATTTGAAATGTTGTGGTTGTGATTAGAAAAATAAAAAGTTAGACCTGTAAAGTAACTTCTGAAAGTATTCAATTTCTCATTTGTAGTTTTTACTTAAAGGACAGGATAGTGTTCAAAATGAGGACCAGGAGAAAGCAAGAGTTAGAGAACCTCATCTTGAGTTTTTCCTAAATTTTTCCTTGGAGTCTTTACTGTCCTACAGATTTTACTCTCATGTCCGTCTGCCTCTAGGAGGAAACAGCTCTTGCTTGTCTGAATCACGTGCTAACCACAAATGCATGTCCAAGTCCCATTATTTTCTAACCCCCATCCAGACTGTTGTCCGTTGTTTTGAGATGAATGAAGTAGATTATTGTTTAAAACAGTTTAAAACTCATTCAGGTCTGGATTAATTTTTAAGTGAAAGTTCAGAAACGTCTGTATCTAAACTTGGCGTTGCTATTTTAAGTTTACACCTTTTGGAACGGCTGTCCTCATTCATGCCTTATTTACTGCAACGTGTTCGTTTTCTTATATTTTTGGTGATTGATTTTGGTAATATATCGATATTAACATGGAAAAGTTAAGCTTGTTTTGTTCTGTTTCCTTTCCAGGGCCCTAATTCAGTCATGATTGTCCTTGTCATGCTCTTGAATATCGGGTTGGCCATTCTTTTTGTTCACTTTCTGACTTGATTGGAATTAGGAAAGGTAAGAACAGCCTTAATTTCTATATAAAATCACCATACATAACATTCTTTTCTCATATTTAAATTTACAATTTTTTTTTTAACAACGACCTATTGTCCTTTAATTTTGGCTGTGCCTGAATGTGATTCAACATAGTTACTTACCGCTACAACTGTTTTGACCCTTCAGTGAAGTCATGACAACTAGTGGTGTTAGCCCACAGTTCTCTGCCGTGGTGCCGTCAGCCCTTTAAATGGCACAGCCCAGTCAGACTCAGACACAGGGAAGGAGGCTTGGAATTAGGATGGGATCGCCAGAGAGATGAAACTTGGAAAATTCAGCCAGAGGACCTGTTCGGTTCCCCTGGGAATGCTTTGTGGCTTTGGGGTCCTCTGAGAGCTGAAGCACACAGCCATGTTGGAGAGCAAAACTTAATAATAATTCTTTTTTAAAATCTGCTGAAGCAGCCCCCATCCGGCGAAGTTCTTGGCATTGGCTACTCCATCTGTCCTAGCAGAGTGTGACTAAACTGGAAATGTATGGAGCTGCATTTTTTTTTTCTTTTGATGGAAGTCAACAGCTGCCTTACTATTTTACCATCTGACGTTTTTAGTAGGGAGCTGGGGAAATGACTGCCGAGGAATGCGGTCGGAGGATTGTGTTGCTGTGGACGTGGTTCCAACATTCACTCCTATCTCATTAGAAGAAATAGGTAGCAGCATCACTCACCAGTCTTATGCCATGACCTGCTGCTTTAACATCTCCTGGAATGTTCTGGGAGAGAAGGTTTCGTTTGCTTGTGCACGACTCTGTTCATTTTTGCTGTTTGTTTAAATATGATGTATAGTCATCTACCACCTGTGGTCCTGGCCGGACAAAACACACGTGTTGCATCTCAAGGAAAAGAAACAACAGGCTAGTGAAAATGTGTTCAATAGCAATACGTCATTTTTTTATGTCATTTATTGTTCCTAAACTTGTAAAAGGCTATTTATTTTAAAATTTAGCAATTTGAAGGCATTATACCTTCCTAAGAAATAAAGTATTTTTAACATTACTGAAATGAATTATTTATGCACTTAGGAGGTGCTAAATTTTAAAAGCTGAAAGGCAACAAAATTCAAAGAAGTATAGTCAAAATGTTGCATGGATTGCAGTAATCAGTGTTTAAAGGATTCAGTTTCATTGCTGACGTACTTTACAACCAAATAAAATCTTGTCAGTGGCTATGTTAATTCCCATGAAAGTTAAGCAAGATGCTATTAATAACTGCTCTTCTCTTTTATTTTTCCCAACTTAAATTTTTGGTTGAATACATTCAGGTAGAGCATACAGCTTTGTTAAATCACTACTTCTCAATTTTCTGCCTTTTGTGTTTTTCAAAGTCCTTTCGTAATTTTATTTCAAATTTTAAAGGCTTAGACATTTTTATTTTAAACATTTGTCTTTTGCACTCCTTTGTTATTCTGACATATTCTGATTTTTTGCTGCTTTATAATTTATCCTGTATTACTCAGAAGCATGCTTCCTTAGAGAAACTATATGGTCTTTATAAAAGTAATTATTTAAAAAGAAATCAGGGCAGGAAAGGTATCTGTTAAATCTCTTTAAAATGTTACATTGCAGAGGGGGAGCTATTTTCACAATTTGCATGTTTTAATCAGGTTCTTTTTATCTTATTAGCTACCTTTTCAATGCAGAAGAGACAGTTCACATAATTCCCATGTTAGCACAGGTGTGGACCGAATGCTTTGTCACCTGCAGGGTAGTAACCCAGTGGTGTTTTTTGCAGAAGTACAATATGTTGAGAATCCTGGGTGTGACCAATATGGAATAAAGAAGAAGGCAGAAAGAGAGCAAATGAAAAATTACAACTTGTATATTTATTTTTTACATTTTGCTTTGACTTTGAAATTTAGAAAGTATGTTTTTACCCGAGAACGAACGTTTGCGTTCCTGTGTCAGTCTCAGTACTCTCACTGCCCCTTCCTAACCCCGTAGCTCCTTAGGCTGGGAAAGCTGATTTTTTTAAAAAATAAAAATATTTAATCTTAAGTGTTTATTTAAAATGTGTAATGCTTTGGAAATAATGGGTAACAGATAACTAAAGGATATGTTTATAAAATGAGCATGTTGGTTCCATTTATAAATATATGTATGATTTATAAGCTTTTTTAAAACAAAGCTCAAATTGTTGGTATTTTTCTAAAATGTGCACAGCTGTATTTTACATGAAGGCTCTTTCTAATGGGTTGTTATACTGTACTCTACATTTTGGACAGCATATGAGGTCTGCCAATGTACTTAATAAAACATGACTTTGTTTATTTAAAGTTTCTTGCTGTGAAAAAGAACTCCCTACCTGTGAGTTCCTTTATTTATAATCCTTGAAACCAAAATGTATCATGTACAGTTTTCATAACTGTATCTGCTCTAATAAAAAAGAAAGTTGGTTATTAATAAAGTTGGAGGTGTGTTTCCTTTGCGAGTAAATTACTGTCTTGAGTGATGTGGAATTTTTTGGTAGTGGTGGCATTGAAAGAGATCTGCTGAAAAGTTAACAATAGGAAAAAAATGCTCAAAGCAGCCACGTGGCAAAAGGTATTTACAATGCACCACTATTTCTTTCCACATTTTTTTCATCCTAAGCCTTTCAAATAATTTTGCAAAATAAGATTCATTGCTCTGCTTAATACCTTCATTAATTGGATTAGTACCTTATCCAGGGTTTTAAGACTGCTCCTATTTTAAGGAAAACTCAAAGCGAAGTAAATCTCCCTCCTGCATGGGCACTTTTCAATTAAAGTTTTGTTTGTTTGTTTGTTTTTATCATTGTGTCCTAAATAAATTAATACACTGTTATGGGTGCACTCCTGGAAAGTTAGGTACATTGTACAGCTGAACAAACTTACTGCCACCAGAACTTCCAGCCACTGTGCTCCTTTTGAAGCCATCCTAGGTGCCGGCCTGGCTGCCTTGACATAGGGACAAGCTGCCTGTGCAGTATAAAAAAAGGACCTCCAGAACAGCTTCCCAGGGAGTCACCACGGTACTTTTAAAATCCCAAATTTGTCACTCTTGTTGAGGGCCAAGATATCGGAGACCCCCATATTAATAATGCACAAAGTTATCACCTCATGGTATAAACAGATTTATCAACTTAAACAGTTAGTTTCCTAGTAAATTCTGAAGGAAGAGAACACAGAACAGACTTCTGAAGCGGGGTGTTGGTGTGGGGGAAGCACAGGGTGCTAGACAGACTATTGATTCCAGATTCGTGTCCAAACCACACGTTTTGAGGGCTGAAGCCAAGGCTAGAGTGAAGCCTCTGTGGTTGGGAAACCTGGAAAATATCCTACATGCCCTTTTAATGTAGTAACTATTTCCCAAGAGTTGTGGCAGGCTGGCTCCCCAGCCATGCACTCAGGGCCATCTGCAGCTGTTCTCCCGCACTCTGGAAAGTTGTGTGGCCTCGTCTTTCCAGCTTAATAGGTGGCTGTAGATGTGGCCTGTTCTGCCTCTATAAGGGTCTGGTTTATAGTAGTAAAGGAAACAGCAAATACATAGAATACGGTGAATCCTGATGAATGCAGTGAATACAAATAAAATTCTGGCTGTGGTCATGACTGATTGAGGATCCTTCTTTAACCCATGCCCCTGGTTTCCTCATCTGCAAAATGGATGTAACACGGCACCAACCTCACAGGGTGGCTGTGAGAATGAAATGACCTTATGGTAAGTGCTTAGTGCAGTACCTTTCACATAGTGACTGCTTTGTACATGTTCATTTTTACTAATTAGAAGAACTAGGAAAAAATTATTCCTATTAGTATCTCAAGTGCATCGAAAAATACAGTGAGACTTTATTCTAACGGTCTCTTTACAAAGATTAATTGTACCATAGGTCATTTGTTCTTTCTGCAGTGGCGACTAGTGAGTCTTTCTCACTGTGAAATCAAAAGTCACAACTACAGTGTTCCTTCTCTACACTCACATGCAATTTACAGTATAGGAGAATCTGAGACATTTGCTTTACAAAGAACTCTCACATCAGTGTCTCATTGGATCCTTACAGCATCCCTGTGAAAGTTCTCCTGCAGTTAAATGACTTGCCCAAGACTACATAGCCAAAAAGTCATAAAAATATGTAATGGAGTCCCAGATCTGACTAAATCTACACTTTTTCATTTCATATATTGGCCAGCATTATTTCACATTGTCACTCACTGGCCATGAAAATGTGGCAAATACCGTAAAATCCAAGGTAGCACTGTGGGTTGGAAATAGGTTGATCCTATTTCCATATCTTCACCATAAGCTCTCTAATGCCTCTGAGTTGATATAACTATAGCATAGTCTATCCAAAGTTCTGAATAGCACGTGTTTATAATCCTACTGTTTCATAAATTTTAGTAAGTTATTTATATATGATACTTATATTTGAACCTTATAAAATACAAAACACTGTTTAGCATTTAAGTGATGTCTTGGTGTTCTGCAGTAAGAGGCACATTATAAATGAACTTGGTATGTGCATTTGAACTTGATCTCAAGAATTACCACAAGTTGCAGGTAATGCCTAGAAGACCAATTCTGTGGTATTCTTTTGATACTTTATCTCGATATTCCATAAAACTTCCTTGGTATTCTCTTGAATCCCAAGTTTGATTCAGATAAACTTTAGTAGAATTAGCACAAAAGTGAGGGCCTGAGATTTGTTCAGCTGGTGATTTATAAACCTGTTCACTTACTATGGTAAAGAGCATATCAGTCCTTGCAAAGAATGGAGGCAGAGATGGATTCAATGGGAGAAGACCACAATGCTGATGTGCAAGTCCTTCCTTGTCTCCTTCCTCATCCCAAGCAAACTTGTTCTTAAATATCAGGAATAATAGTATTGAACATCCAGTGGAATTCATGACGATATTTGCTTAAGGGAGAGTGAGGGAGGGCTTCAGTTTCAGGAATGTATATGTCTCAACCTTGCCATTTACAGCACATATTTGGAAGAAAGAACATGATAGATACGTATCATGTCCCCTGAGCAGAAGCAAAGGTGAGAAGAAGCCAAAGGTTATCTAATTTTCTCATATTCTGGACATGGTTTAACAAAGCTTCCACCTAGTAGAGCAAGTACCTAGGTCACATAGCTGCCTCTGAAGTCGATAAAGCCCAAGAAGATACTCAAGCAGCATTGCTGTAGAGCTAACAGGTGGTGGAACCCATCACTAAGAACTAGAGATGGCATTTTAAAAGCAGTATTACCTCTGATAGTTGGGCCAAATAAAAAGTTAGCAGGGGTCAGAAACACCCAAATCCACATATCATTCAAAAGGATAAGCAAATACCACTTTAGTGTGGTGTTCTTCACTGAAACTAAGCAAGAATCTGAAAAGTAATCTCACACAAGAACGCAGTAAAGAATGAGAGATTTCTGAGCTGAAATAAGACTTAATGTGATCTACATTCAATTTGTCATGATACAACAAGTAATGTGAGAAATTCAGCATAATTTTTTATTTCCCAGTGTCAACTTTGTTATTTCCCCTATTTCCCTACTTTATAATTTAGGATTTTTTTCTATTAGAATTTTTGTGCATAGAAATATCTTTCCATTTTTTCTAATAATTATGTCTTTTTTCACAAAATAGTATTACTAATCTAAAAAATCCTAGCAGACTATATCTTTGGGTTTCCATTGGTTTGCTCAAACTACTAACAATTCACCTGTATTTGACATTCTAAATACAACTGAAGTTATAAAGGAAGCATTCCAAACCTTCTTGCTACTCTGCTGCAAGCTTTTAGGAATTTTAACATTGCCTGTGTGTTCAGTACACTGTTTAATGCCGTCGTCCCCTGCAAAGCCTGAGCTCTGCCTTGAACCTAATCATAGGTCCTTGTCAGTTTCCCTAGACCAGTGGCATGCTTACAGACACAATTCACCAATGCAGTTAGACAAACAGGTCAGATTAATTGAGGGTATTAATTCAAACAGAGAAGTATAAGAACTAAATTCAGGCAATGCCAGTCTTCACTTTCTCAGATGCCATTTTTATGAAACCAACCATACACTTCCTTCCGAGTCTTCTCTATATTCATGGGCTATGCCAGTACCAAACATCACATGTCCATTTTGGTACACTCTAAGGACCGTTTAAGTGTCTGTAAAATGGGAACAATAATATCCGCCTTATATTATATGGCTTATATTAGGGTCAAATTATAAGGTCAAATTAGATATCTTTAGTAAACTCTCTGGCACATGGTAGACTGTCAACGTATAGTAGGTACTATTACAATTAATAGTCTCACCTTTGCTAGCAATTTTACTTAATATTCCCTCATCAAACCTGTACTATGTATTTAAATGATGCTTCTTTAAATTCACTGAAGTGAAATTCCACCAGCCTTTGGTCATTAACCATCAGATCCTAACCTAAGGAATGTACTCTGCATATTGAATCAATTGTAGCTTATATAAATAAATGGATTTCTTCTCAAAAGCAAAGGGCAGACAATTAAAATTCAAAGTTCCTAGTGGTCATTAGAAAGTGCGATAGTAATTATTGATGCATCTCTCATAAGAGGCTTAGGATTATTAAATAATAGAGAATACTCATTATATACACTAGGTACAACTATTCATTAATGTCTATTACAAAAATTGCATGATAAAAAGATATAATTAAGGTGCATGAGAAATGAGCTTGACAAAGGCTTGCCACAATGATTATACTCTGAGTTGTAGGAACAAACTTCCTGATGCGTGTAGAGCCTTCGGATTTTCACTGATTTGCAGAAATGTGATAATGGACCTAGCTATTATGTTTAATCACTGTGGTTCTCTTGCTTTACATAAAATTAAAATACATTTAATCTTGGGCCGGCCCGTGGCTCACTCGGGAGAGTGCGGTGCTGATAACACCAAGGCCCCGGGTTCGGATCCCATATACGGATGGCCGGTTCGCTCACTGGCTGAGCGTGGTGCTCACAACACCAAGTCAAGGGTTAAGATCCCCTTACCGGTCATCTTTAAAAAAAAAAAAAAAAATACATTTAATCAGAAATAATAGCATGGCAAAATATCATGTCACATCTTCCAGAACTGAGTAGTCAGTGTAGCAACCATTAGTTTGTAAGTTCTATGACTGATATGTATAAAGAACAAACAGAAAAGAGGATAAAAACTTACCTGCCCCAGTTCAGTACAGACTTCGAGAGAGAATATCTCAAACCCAGCATTAAGCTCAACTCTTGTGCTTTTCTTCAGTAACAGGAAACAATTCTGCTTGAAACATGTTTCATTCATTATGTTTTTTTTAAAAAAACTAACATTAGATGAAAATCACCTCCTGGGACTTTAGATAGCTTTTATGTTAATAAAACACACACACTTTTTTTTTTCTTTTACCAAATCTCCTTCTATATTGACTACAGCAGGAAGGAGACTATTTCAGTGGTTCTGAAATTTTAACAAGTATTAGCATCACCTGGAGGTAAAAAGAGATTGCTGAGCCCCTACTGGCCATGTCTCTGATAGACTAGGTCTGGGAATTTACATTTCTAACGTGTTCCTAGGTGCTGCTGATGCTGCTGGTTAGGGAACCCCATCACAGAGGTCCTCAAAGGGGTTCTCAAAGAAACTGCTTCTCTATTTAATCAAACAGTGAAGAAGTACAAAGCACCAACTACATTCAAGGCCCTTTGTGTGGGGGATACAGTAAAGAGAAGAAAGAAGAGTGAGAAAGAGTTTGTACACACACCCCTAACATCTGTATAGTGGTTTATTATGTTATTTAATCCTTATAATGAGTCAGTGAGCTAGGAAGCATTTCCCCATTCATATATGAGAAAGCCAAGGCCCAGAGAGGCAGAGAGAATTGCTTAACAAAACACAGCTGGTACGTAACAAAATCAAGCCTCCCTCCCACATACTTCTGGCTCCAAGTTCTGGTTGTCCCTTCCCTACATCTCAGGCAGCTTCAACTGTCCTCTGGCCCCCAACCGGTTAAAACACAAGGCACAACTGGAGAGTCCTTCTGATGGCCATCGGACAGGATAGCATGCAGGCTGAGTCCTCGGTGTCAGCTGGGGCAAGACACTGATCTCTGAGGTTGAAGGCAATGCATTTTCTATGAGATAGATGAGAGTCATTCTCAAATCCAGGTAGCAGTTTATCTATAGACATCTCTCTCAAACCGGATATGAAATCGGTCCTCATTCATAAGATTTGCACATTCAAACACTTCGGTTTTATCAGACAGTTCTCACATCTGCAAGCCTACACACTACGCCTTCTGTTATCTGGTAGACTTTCTCCCTTTACTTTTGGGGAAAAAAAACCACCATAGTTAAAGATGACGACAGTGTCTGCATGTACAGATTCCATCACGTCCTGATGACCTCCCTTAGCGACCTCCAGATTTGAAGAGGAAGCTGGATTATCGGAGAAAAGGCAGAGATTGGCAGGAAGCAAGGAGCCTTTTAGAAAAACATCCTGATCCTTGTTTTTGTCTGGAGAGGTGTGTAGGATTTAGGAAATCAGTCCTTCAAAGAGCATCAGACAAGTTCTCTATCTTGCCTCAGAGTTTATTTTCAATACTGAAGTTTTTCCACAAATGGTAAGTCTAGACAATACAAGGAAACGAAAAGGCACAGAGTCAATAAACTTGAAAAGATGCTCAGCCTGACTGGTAGCCAGGGAAGTACAAATTAAATAACAATGAGATTAAAATCTAGTGCCTGCCACATGGATTACATTCTTAGCTGAAATGGATAAAGGGCCAGATGTGGAGTCGAATTCAAATTCAGATCTTTACTTTCAAGCCCTAGGAAGTTTCCCCTGATCATCCCAGGCCGCGAGAAATGGCCCACCTGGGTGACACCAGACCTCCTTGCTCTGTTCTCAGCAATCTGCTTTACGGAGCAATCATCGGCTTTCCAATCTGTCTTCACCTCTAGGCTGTGTGTTCCCTGCAGGTAGAGACTCCGTCCCATCTCTCTACTCCTAACAGAGTCCTACACATATAGATAGTGAATAAATGTTAATTAACTGATGAGTAAATCAGGAAAACTAAAGTAATCTTGCCTTTGAACAGCTAAATACGAAGGTAAGAGCCATTTTCCACAACATGCCCTGAGGACCTGACCACCTAATGCTTTTGTCTCACATTGTCACTGTTACTTTTGGGGCTCAGAAAATGATGCCCCCAAAGTATGGCACTTTGACATGCTGAGTACTTTGAACCAAAAGATATTGGAAGCCTCAGAAGCAGCCTCAGAACCCAGGTGTCTCTGACCTTCTCCTGCCCTCCTGTCACTTGCCCCTCATTCTCCCCCAAATCAAGTCACAGAAACCAGAATTCCTTTCCCACAAGGTGGGTCATAGACACTAGAACCCCTCTTTCCCAAAGCCAGCCATAAAACCAGAATTGTCACTCTAACCTTCCCCTACCTTTCTGTCTAGGGGTTGGCCATAAAGCAATTCTCTGGCCTACCCTTGTCCAATAGCACGCTGGTCATAAGACCCTCATTCCAGAGGGTCCTGCCCCATCCCTGGGAGAAAAAAATGCTACAACAGAGAGGCCAAGAAGAATCTGAACAGACAGGCCTTGCTAAATTTCTCCACTCAGCCTGTTAGCATTAGATCATACCCTGTTTACCCATTTATATTTCTACATGGCTGTCCATTCTTCATCAAGTCTAAGCATAAAAATGAATAGTTTGCCCTGTATCTCTGGGTCCTCATTCTGAAGGCTTCATGTCATGTAAAACTTTGATTAAATAAATTCATTATGCTTTTCTCTTGTCAACCTGTCTTTTGTTATAGGAATGTAGGCTGTGGCCCTATGAGGGGTGAGGAAAGATATCACACCCTTTCCACCCCTATTTACTATGCAAAATGGGAGCGGGGGTTGAATATCTTATGGAAGAGGAAGAAGTTTGGGGCATATGTAGAAATCTGGCTGAAATATCATTCATTTACATTTTTCAAAAATGGTGGTTGAGTGCCTTGTAAAACTAGTTTGCCAAGCAACTTGATAATATATCTGAGAGGGCCAACAGATCACCCACCTTGGCTAAAAAAATGATTTCTTGAAAAGACCCATATTTGAGATTAGTGGATGGCAAAATCGATGCTAGGAGCTTATTTCAGAGGCAAGAGTTCTTGATTCCTTATTTACCCTAGGATGGCAACTGTTGGAGTAAAGAGAAATGGACAGATTAGAGCAACATTGAGGAGACAGAATTAACCTGAAGTGATGACTGATTTGGCTTGGCGTGTAGAGTAAGGGAAAAGGAGGATTTGGGAAAGCTGGGAAAGTAGAATAATTTAATCAGGCCCCCTTGCCTTGGGTCCAGTTGGGGGTGGTGTGGTGCATTCTTTGTAAATAAGTTGTGTGTGGGTGGAGTTAGTGCATGTGCACAGCGCCACCGCCTTGGCTGGCATCTACTGCCTCTGGCGTCCACTCTGCGCGGCCATGCTCTCCTACCTACCGCTTCCAAGGACCTGTTTGCCAGTTACCTAGCTCATAGACCTGCATGTCAGGGGTCTGGGGACCCAGCCTGGCATGCGAAGGGTTTGTGACCCAGTGTGTGAATGGGCTTGAGGCATCTGTGAGCTCCACACCCAGCCCTAGCTCAACAGTTGGCCCAGTCAGCAGGATTACGGGCAGGTAAAAGAGCTCGATGGAGAATGATGCCTGGATTTCTGGCTTGAGAAGCTGGGTGTGTGTTGGTTCCCTTAACTAAGACATGGGAGGTGGGAGGATGATCCAGCCAGTGTGCACAGGTGAACTGAAGACACCGAATTCAGTTTTAGACATGCTGGACCTGAGGCTCCTGTGAGACGTGCCAAGTAGATAGAATGCCATTGGATATGCAGGTCCAAAGTTCAGGATAACACTGTCATCAAGATACGTACTGAGTAGAGACCAAAGAGAAACACCCACTTATATGCAATTACTCCCTCCTCTCGTTACAAATTAGTTCTACCCGTTTATTAAGCCAGTCCTTCAACAAGGCTACATTCAGTAGACTTTTTTTATTGTGGTAAAATATACCTAACATAAAATTTACCATTTTAACCATTTTTAAGTGTACAGTTCAGTGGCATTAAATATTTTCATGTTGTTTGGCAACCATCACCACTACCCATCTTCAGTACATTTTTTAAATTGAGATTTTTTTAATTGCCTCTCTTCAAAAAGATAACTATTTTTTAATTTAACTAATTCAAACTTTTTTATTATTACAGAGGTGTTTGAAGTTATTATAATAACTTGTTTTATCAATGAGTCTGAAGTCGCTGTATATCCAATCTATACAATTTTTCTAATTTATTTTATAACAAGGAATTTGATGATTAAACTGTAAATATCTATGAATGCTCAGGCTCTCTTCAGCTGAATCATGAAGGGACAGGAAAGCTTTACTTTACAAGGAGCTGGGGCCTGGGGACAGAAGAGGGGCAGCCGCTAGTCATGACTGCTCAGGTCCCTTCCTGCACGAGGTAAGACAAGCTACTTTGTCCCTTCCTGTTGCTTCAACTTCCTGTGCAATTGAGTCCACTGTTGTACTCAGAGATAAATTTAAAAATCAACAACAAAGTTTAATCTTGAAATCCACCAATATTTTTTAGTTATTATCTAGCTGGATAGCTCCTCTATTTATTTAGGGAAATTTTAAAAAGAAAGAAAAGGGAATTAAAACTTCTGTAGGCCCTGGAAAACCAAAAAAGCAAAAATCGTTTCTTCTCAAATGGCCTTTCAGGTTGGTAAACTGATACAAAGTTACAGTTAGACAGGAAGAGTAAGTTCTGGTGCCCTAAGGTGACAATAGCTAATAATATTGTATTGTATATTTCAAGATAGCCAGAAAAGGGGATCTTGAATGTTATAATCACAAAGAAATGACAAATGTTTAGGTGATAGATATGCTAATGATTCTGATCAGATCATTATACAGTATATGCATGTATATACCGTACAGTATATGCACGAAACACACTGTAGCCCATAAACATGTATAATGAAAAAAAAATAGGAATTTAAAAAAACTACAACAAATGGCTTTTCAGTTCTTTTATCCCTAGAAAACATAAAGACAATATACTCATCTATGAAAATGTCCATTGATCTACAGTTTAATGATAAATCACTGGATAAATCAAAATTCTAATTGCTAAAATCTGATGACAAAATCTCAACTACTTAAAAATCTCCTACTAGGGTACAGAACCATTATCAGGCAATCCTGTTCCTCTTCGTGAGATAATTGCTTTTCCAGACTTTTCTAATCCTTGGGCATGACCACATGACCTAATTCTGGCCAGAGAAACTCTGCCGGGTCTTCTGGAAAACTTTCTACTTTCCTGATAAAAGGCAGGGATATCAAAAACCTCAGTGATGCTGCACTGTCCTCTTTTTTTCTGTCCTGAATGTAGACATGATGCCTTATGCTACGGCAGCCACCTTACACCCATGAGGCAACAAGTGTAGGAACACAAAACCCAACAAGAATAGGGAAGCAGAAAGCTGGATCCTTAATAACATTGTTGAACTTTTCATGTTAAGTAAACAATAAATGTCATTATGCTTTAATCCCCTTTTGAAAAAAATCTCAGCTACTATTAAAATGGTAATAAGAGAAAGAAAATGATTTCAACACTAGGTGTGAAAGAGTTTATCAATGGTACACACGCTTGTCATTTGCATCTAACTCTGAAAAATAAGAGACCATTTTTAAATGGCTTCATTTCTGTCCTTGGGAGAGGGGGCCTTCTGAAACACCAAGACTGAAGAGAAACACCAGCACATGAGTCCTCTCTGAGCAGCTCAACTGTTAACTACAACCTCGTAAATTGCACTAATCAGACTCTATCCGGTCACTACCACGTGTGAGGTACTGATCGTGTGCTTGCCTATGGGAAGTGTTTTGTGATGTTTTCTCACTTAATTTATTCCTTGCAATAAGCAACTGTGTGAAATAGTCATCGTCATCCCAGATTTTACAGATTAAAAAACAAATCAGACTCCATGAGGTGACTTGCATGTCCAATGGCGCCCCTCCCCCCACAGCTAGTAGTAATAGGCCTAGAACTTGGAACCAGATCTATTTTTGAAGCCTGTCTCATATGGTTTGTGAGAATCGACTTCCCAGTTTCTTTTAACTGCCTTATCAGCCGCCATTCCCTCAGGGCTGAAACCAGATTTCTCCGTCTGAGCCATCGTTACCTCCCACACATGCTGCCTCCGGTGCGTCTCCCATGATCCCCTTTTCCCTTCCCATTGCCACCATTCTAACTCAGCATCTGCTGGGATCAAATGGCCCCACCCCCGAACTCACTGAAGCTTGAATTGTGTCCCCCAAGTTTTATGTATTAGAAATTTGGCCCCCACTGTGACTGTTAGGAGGGTGGGAAATCCTATTATGATAATTGAAAGGTGGAGCCTTGAAGAGGTGATTGGATTGTAGGACTGTGCAGCAGTGAATGGATTAAAAAGGGTGGTGATGGGCGTTGTTCTGAGGGCTTTAAAAGGAGAGCATGTGAGAGTCTCTCTCTCTGCTCCACAATTTTCTGCCATGTGAAACCCCTGGGTCACTGTTGCCACCACCAAGGCCTTCACCAGATGTTTTCTCTGCACTGTGGACTTTTCAACCTCTGAAAATGTAAGTAATAAATTTTGTTTTCTTTATAAATCACCCAGTTTCAAGTATTTATGTTATAAGCAACAGAAACGGACAGAACGGACTAACACTGCATCTGTGACCACCAGCTGGGTGGATCACAGACATATCCACGTTGGTCTCTGGGCTCCCAGTCTGTCCTCTCTTCTGTTGTTGATAGAACTTTCCAGAGATACAAAGCCAAATCTTTCTAAAACTGAGTTCTGAGCCTGCCACTTCCTTGTTCAGAAATGTGTAGCAGCTCTTTGCTGCCCTAAAAATTAGAAGAAACTGAGAAACAGGCCCCCGTGTCATTGTGGGACCAGGTCCAACTCTGATATAAGATTCTCCAGTGTCTGAAGCAGAATGGGCAGAGGCTATGCCCACCGTGATAGCCTATCCCTGCTCGGTCTTGGCTTTTCAGCTGGCCGGCACTTGGCCGTGAGAACTCAGACAGGGAAGGGACAGAGGGCAGGCCTTGGTCAGTCACTCTGAAAACTCACTGGAAATCGAGCACTGAGCCTGTTCATCCACAGGTAAGCCAGGCAGCCTGGAGATATTTTGTCCAGCTGTGCTCTCCTGTCACTGGTGCACAAGAAGTTTTCTGAGGGTCCCTGAGTTCCAGGAGCTGTCAGCACTAAGCCCTCCCACCACAGACCTGGCCAACCAGATTTTCCACTTCCACACAGACACAGCCTCAGACCTCTGTGCTTAATATTATGACAGCACTTCCAATGGGAATCTCAGCTTTACTTTATACTCCCAAAGTGGTATGAAGAATAGCTTGCTTCTAATGTAATTCAAACTACAGAAAGTGAATTCCTGTGGAACCATCTCTCCTGGTGAGCATTTGCAGAAGTTGGGCTCTCCATTTCTGCACATCTGCAATCCTTTCAAGCATGATTTTTTTCTTATGATGACCTATTTAAGCCTGTTTTATTATGTTAACCCAATGGATATGTTCATTTCACTATAGTAACCATTTTACTATATATATATATCTCATAACATCACGTTGCATACCTTAAATATACACAAAATGTATTGAAAACAAAACAACAATATATATATATATATATGTATATATATATATATATATATATATATATATATATATATCTTAAGGGAAAAATCACTTAAATGAAAATATTCTCATATTTATGACTGAGCACAATATTTTCATATCCATCAAAAGTAGCCAGGTTTAAAAAGGATTGAGACCACTGACATGCCTTTCAGGGACTCTGATTCTCCTTCCCACTCAACTCTGAGCCTCATTCTCAATCAGTCCTTCTCCACGTCCCTTTCCTGCATCCTGCTCCTCTCCCTGCTCAGTGGCCTCAAAGCCACCTCCATCTCACAGTGCTCCCCCGCCCTGACTAACCCCCTCCATACGTACACACATGCACACACACTTAGCTGTGCCCCTCAAGCATAAAAGAATGTGTTCCTCCCTGACCAGGATATTAAGGGGATAGGTGGAAGATGGGGGACAGGGACAGGTCTCGGGCCCTGTAGCAGAATTCTCTGGTGGGTTCTTGGGAATCCATCACCCTTCTGTGTTGATCTGGCCCTCTCTCCACACAGCACCCAGGGACGGCTTGAATCATGGAGACTCAGCTGTAGGCCAAAGCCACGAGTTATGATCTGGGTCTGGATGTCGCAGGTTGAGTTCCACGGGAAGCGAACAGAGACAGAGACTAACGTGAAGACATCTATTAGGAAACACTCTTGGGCCAGCACCCATGGAAGGGAGGGGACAGGCAAGAGAGGGAGAGGTTGACCGGTGATGCAGCCCCAACAAGGAGCTCAGCTGACCTCGTGGGGAGCCAAGCGCCAAGAGCCTCCAGAGCCTGCCCAGGTTGGGAGAAAGATGGAGTCCGTCAGCGCAGCACTGCCAGCCACGGGGTGGGAGGAAGGTGGCCTGGGGCAGGCAGATCTCCTCAGCCAAGTCCAGGGGACAGTTCCACTTCCTCCAGGAAGCCCCCATCAGCACTGCCGCTCACAGCAACACGGCCACCTCTGCCCCCTCCTGCACCACAACTCTGTGGACCCCCTTGTTTTCCAGTCCAACTTCCCATGTGAAACAAGCCCAGTTGTACACTCTTTGAAGGTGGTGACAGGCGTTTACACAGCCCCTCCCATGTGGGCCTTTCTCCCTATGGGGCGGCGTCTTTCAAGGGGAAGATGGGAATTCTTACTTGCTGAGACAGCGAAGACAAGCTATTTAAACTCTGCCAGGCTCAAATATCTCAGCTATAAAATGGAGATGACATACCCAGGCCTCTCTCTGGGTTGTGCCTTCAGGCAGCAGCCCCTACACCAGGAGGCCACAGTGCAGCGCATACTCTGTACGTACACTGCCCTCAGTCCTCACAGAAGCTCTCTTTCTGTGTTAACAATGACCCGCAGAAGGTGCCCCGCTGTGAGGGATGGAACAGGCCTCAAAAACGAAGTGTGCCTGACACCAAGGTCTGGGTCTGGGATGCTGCTTCTATACCTGTGGGAAAAGCCGCTTTGCAGCCTCACTGGTCTACACACACTGCTCCCCAAGTTCAGCAGTCACAGCCTGCCTGTCCTTCCCCTCATCTTGCCCCTTCTGGGACCTTTCTCATCTCTTAGAACCCAGCGGAAACAGCACCTCCTCTACCAAGGTTCCCTTACCTGCCATTTGGAATTAATAGCTGTTTCTTCTCTCTGCAAAAACACTTTATTCCTACTTCATGTAAGCTCCATGTCATTCTCCTTTGTACCATGTCTGGTTATTTGTAAGTCTCTGTTCCTCAGATTATAAACTCCTTGAAAGAAGGGACAATCTCAGTTATCACTGTACTCATAACACTTAGCATAAGGGTTTCTTAATAGTAATAAGTACTCAAAATGCATCTGTTGAATTTCTTCAAAAACCATAGTTCTTCTGTGGTTATTAGAAGTAGGAAAGGGAGAGGAAGGGTTAGTGAGAAATTTAAGTCTCACGAAAAATGATCACATTTCGTAAAGGTGAGTATACTAATAATCCTGATTTGATCATCGTGTACTGTACACAGGTATTGATATTCAACTCTGTACTTCACAGATATGTATAATCAATTATGTTTCAATTTTTAAAAATCATATTTCTTTAAGGAAGCCTTTTTAAAGTTCTAACATCATCTTAAGAATTTTCGTGATATCATGTTAGAGTTTCTTCTTACCCTGTCTATGGAAGGAGGTTTTTTCTTTGGAGAGAGCCTCTAGGGCCAGATGTCCTGCTTGGCTTTCGTATCCAGTGCCTATGGTTCTTTCTTCACCCGTTCATGATTTTATGTCTGCCCCTGCCCTGCAACCAGATGAGTCAGGCTTCTGGGGGCTCTGGAACTCGAGCAAAGCAATGATGGGTTGAAGGTGGACCACTGTGAGCAAACACAGCCTCAAACCAGCAACACTCAACAGAGGCTCGGGGAGGCAGCATGCCCCTGGGGCCATCAGGCTCACCAGGTGAAAATAATGTAGGCACTAGTTCTCCAGCTTCAGCCTCCACGGGGAACCAGGAATGGTCAGTGTTTGCCCCAGCCTCAAGGAGCGGCAAGCTCCTTTTCTACTGGTCCCTCAGCCCTCTCCAGAACAGAGAGATGAACTCCTGCGCCTGCTCTTTCTAGAGATCCTTGGCAAGTCATAGCCCAGATGCCCACTCCAAGCCCCACCAGCTCTCCTGAGAATGAGCTGAGAAGTGGAGGGAGTCAGGGACGCAGACAACCTGCCACCTTCTCAGAACAAGCGTTGGTAGGTGAATCAATTTCAACTAACTTTTCTCCTGGAAAATCACTGTACTAAGTGCTGCAGGAAATACAAAAATAAATCTCACTCCCGTGTCCTCAAACAGCTTACACTTCAGTGAAGAAGACACACTGACTGTTGCTCCCCTTGGGCTTCCTGGGCCTGTCATATGGCCAAGGGACATGAGCCCATCATTTTGCTGTTGAAATGCCAGGTCACAGCAAAGGAGAAGCAGCAGCAAAAGGCTGGCTCATGCACCACCCCGGCAGCCCCACCAACCAAACAATACATTAGTTAGAGCCTCCTCACTGTCCTCAGCCATCAGCCTTTACAGCTCAGATCAATGTGTTGCTATTTCCCAAAGAACAGACTCAGTGCTGGGAGCCACAGCTGCACTGAGGAAAAGCCGCACTTAGGGGCGGCTTGTTTTCAGGCCAGTGTTGGCAGACTAGATGCAAAGGAACCTGCCAATTATCTGCATTTCCTATTCTAACAAGCCTCATGTCCTCCTTGTGAAGCATCTGCTAGTTCCATGCTATGTTCTTACCAAGGGAACCGACAGGAATGCAAATACTTTTGCATCCGTTGGGACCTGGCAAGTTCTTCAACATAGACAGGAATCTCCACATAGGGAGGCAGCTGGAAAAAGCAGTGCTGGGAGTCAGGACACCTGGGTTCTTTCTTTCCCCAGCCTGCAATCTGCTAGTTTGACACAAATTTGCAATCGAGTGTTGAAAAAAGGATGAGGAAAAAAAGAATACAGGACAGAGGGAGGGAACAGAATACAAACATGATCCAGAGATGTGTCAGCAATAGTATAAGAAACTCTCCTTATTTAAGAATTCAAATGGGAGGAATTGAATTGGACTTTGAAGAAAGAGTAGAGCATTTAAACAACCTTCTTTAAAGACTTTTGAAAACTTTAAACCTGATCCAAGTTTACTTAACATGTGGTAGATGTTTACAAGCCATATCTAGGTCCCTAACTGAGTTCATTATCTCAGCACTCCTATGCCCCCAAAGCTGTTGTCCTAGACATCTCCTTCTTTTCACTGTTCAAATTTAATCAATCACCAACTCCCATCAATTCACCTTTTCCAGATGTTCTTTGAATCTTCTTCCCCACTTCATTTCTACTACGTCTGATTTACTTTAGCCTTTCCTAGCTTCTCATCTGTATTATCGCAAAGACCTCTGAACAAAGTCTGCTCAAAAAAAACCTTTGTTCTTTTGCTACCAGCATTGTATTACAACTTCGCAGTATGACATCTCGCAGGATAACAGCTGCACATTCACATCTGCAAATGGGCCATGCTTCCTCATGGGCTCCATAACTTTCTTTACGTGTACTTTCATCCCACCTGGAATGTCACCCCTCTCTCACCACACTTGTCCACTCGATATATTTTACCTCATTCTTCAGTGCTTAAGTCAATCATTATTTTTCCAGAGAAACATTTTCTTGACCTCCTCAAACTGGATTAAGTACACGTCCTATTGCTGCACATGTAGTTGTTGATTTCCTTCTCTTTTTACCTCCTGCACTTTTAGCTCATTGGAAATAGAGACTACTCCTCATTCCCCTTTGTACTCCGTGCTTGAGCCTGGCACAAAGCAGTTGCTCACTAAATACTTGTTGAATAAATACATGAATGAATAAATCTCTACTGAAGTAAAATGAGCTAAAACGAAGGAAGGAAGTATACTGCTTAGATGTAATGAAAAACGTGTTTTATAGAAACTTTTTTAAAAAGTCTCACCCCAATCTCACACCATATACAAAAATTAACTCAAAATGAATCGTAGACCTAAATGTAAGAGCTATTACTATAAAACTCTTAGAAGAAAACATAGGAATAAGTTTTCATGAGCTTGATTTAGGCAATGGTTCCTTAGCTATGACACCAAAAGCACAAGTAACAAAAGAAAAACTAAATAACTTGGACTCCATCATGATTAAAAACTGTTATGCTTCAAAGGACACCACCAAGAAAGTAAAAAGATAATCCACAGAATGGCAGAAGATATTTGCAAGTTGTATATCATATAAGGACCTATATTCAGAATATGTAAAGAACACTTGAAACTCAAAAAGAAAGAGAAAACAAACCCAATTTAAAAATGGACAACAGATTAAAATAGACATTTTTCAAAAGAAGATATACAAATAAGCACATGAAAAGATGTTCAACACCATTAGTTATTAGGGAAATGCAAATCAAAACTAGATTGAGCTACCATTGCACATCTGCTAGGATGACTATAATCAAAAACAAATGAGTAAACAAAACAAAAATGGAAATCTGTCTCTCCCGTGGCCATTCATTTGGGTTCTGTGCCCCTTTAACCAGCACACAACTGGTTAAGAGGGAATAGGATAAAGACAAAATGAAAACAGTGATCATATACATGAATTCTAGAGGCATCAAGTTGACTGTAAATTTAACATCAAGGGTGAATAATGATTCAGGATTATCTTACATAAGAAATGTCTTGTCATCGTACAAGTTGAAAACTTGAATTATAATAGTACCTGGAATTAACAAGGTATGGAGAATGAAAACAAGAAGGCAGGGACACCTCTGCATGACTCTAATCAAGGGACCTTCCATGGGAACAGTTATACGTAGGATATGAATGGAAGTGCAGCATCAACACAAGTGCTATGTCCGGAATGTGTCCCCCAAAATTTATATGTTGAAATTTAACCATCAGTGCGACAGTATTAAGAGGCGGGGCATTTAGGAGGTGATTAAGCCATGAGAGCAGAGACTTCATGAATGGGATTAGTGCCTTTATAAAAGAGGTTCAAGAGAGCTGTTAGCTCCTTCCACCATTGAGGACACAATGACAAGGTGCCATTCTAAAGCAGAGAGCAAGCCTTCACCAGACACCAAATCTTGGACTTCCCAGCCTCCACAACTGTAAAAAATAAATTTCCGGTGCTCATAAATCACCCAGTCTATGGACGTTTGTTATATGACAGAAGGAGATCACAGGAGGAAAGGGGAAACTGACAAATAGGGTAAATTGTCAGGAGAAAACAACAATATTGGAAATATAGATTTTTTAGAAATATTTGTTTTTTCCACAACAACGACCAAACCTGATTTTTAAAATGGGCTCTTTTAGAG
This sequence comes from Cynocephalus volans, assembly GCF_027409185.1. Lineage (NCBI taxonomy): Eukaryota > Metazoa > Chordata > Mammalia > Dermoptera > Cynocephalidae > Cynocephalus > Cynocephalus volans. The sequence goes on along the minus strand of NC_084474.1, from coordinate 30,684,828 downwards.
AAATAGCCATTTCTCTAAAAAAAAGATACAAATGGCAAATAAGCACATGAAAAGATGCTCAAAATGACAAGTCGTTAGGAAAATGCAAATCAGAACCAAAATGAGATACTGCTTCACACCCATTAGGATAGCTATTATCACAAAAAGAGGAAATAACAAGTGTTGGCAAAGATGTGAAGAAATTGGAATCCTTGTGCATTGCTGTTGGGAATGTAAAATGGTGCAGCCACTGTGGTTTGTGGGTTCCTAAGAAATTAAACATAGAATTACCATATGATCTAGCAATATACATACATTTAATGGGAGACTATTGAGCCATAAAAAGAAATGAAATTCTGATACATGCTGGAATATGGATAAATCTTGAAAATATTATGCTAAGTAAAGTAAACCTGACGCAGAAGGACAAATACTGCATGATTCCATTTATGTGAGGTCCCTAGAGTAGTCAAGTTCATACAGACAGAGAGTAGAATGGTGGCCACCAGGGACTGGAAGTGTTGGAGGGGGAAAGGAGAGTTAGGATATAATGGGTACAAAGTTTCAGTTTGGAAAGATAAAAGGGTTTGAGAGATAGATGTTGGTGATGGGTACCCAACACTGAATGCATTTAATGCTACTAAACTGTATACTTACAAAGGGTTAAAATGATAAATACTATGTACATTTTACCACAATAAAAAAATGCAAGAAAATAAAGGAATGAAGTATTGATATATGCTGCAACACGGATGAACCTGGAAAACATTATGCTAAGAAGCCAGACACAAAAGGTCACTTACTATATGATTCCATTTATATTAAATGTCCAGAACAGGTAAGTCCACAGAAACAGAAAGTAGATTAGTGATTTCCAGGGACCATGAGGAGGGGAGGGGTTTAGTAAGTGAGTGTTAACGGGTACAGGATATCTTTGGGGGATGGTAAAAATGTTCTGAAATTATATAATGGTGATGGTTGCAAAACTCCATGAATATACTAAAAACTGCTGAATTGTACACTTTAAAAGGATAAATTTTATGGTATATAAATTATAACTCAATAAAGCTGTTTTTTTTTTTTTTTAATGTTTCAGTACTGCAGTGGATTGCATATTGAGAATTTAAATCTTCCTTTCTGTAAAATTGTGAAAAGTAATATATATACCCATTGATCCAAACTGGTTTAGGGCCAGGAAATAGATAGAACTGACAATTTCTATCATCATTTAAAAAGTTAATAAGACAATTAATAAAAGTCAAATTGAAAAGATGTCATTTTTATTTATCAAATTGGAAAAAGTCATAAAGTTTAACAACACACAGTGTTATCTGGGGTGAAGACAACAGGAACCCCTATACTGTTGGTGAGAATGTAAGTTAATGCCAACATTTTGGAGAGCTATTTGACAATATATAATAAAATGTAAAATGCAGTTACTCTTTCAACCCCGCCATTTCTCATCTGTAAATCTATCCTAGAGATATATATGCAAATAAAAAGTAAATATATATGTATAAGGATGTTAATTGCAGTGCTGCTTATAATAACAAAATATTGGAAATAATTTAAATATCTACCCATAAAGAACATATTAAGTAAATTTTAGTGTTCTCACAGTGGAATACAGTGCATATATTCTAATTAATGGAGAAAGTCCATTTGCATTATTTTAGAACAATATCCAAGATACATTCAATTTTAAAAAGCAAGATGTTGAATTTGTATCAGATGAAGCTGCTAGCTATCTACCCAGTATTCATTTTTTTCCTTCATTTTTACTAAATAAACCCTGATTTTATTCTGGGATGCAAAGTCCCTGTCTAAAAGGCCTTATTTCCCCACTTCCCTTGCTGCTAGTGATGACCCATGAGACCCAAGTGGAAATTGTTGAGTAGGACCCTGAGAAAAGTTAACCCAGCTGGAAGACACAATCCTTTGTCCTTTTCTTGTTCTTTTGGCCTGGTACATGGATGTAATGTCTGAAGCTCCAGTAACTATTTTGGAACATGTGGCAACTTTGAGGCTAGAAGCCACTGGTGGAGCAGAGCAATAACCAAAAAGCTGCCACTGGCCTCCTTCCCTTCCCTCCTCTGAATTTTACATAACAGAGAACAATATGTCTCTCTTGGTTACACCACCTATTTGGGGTTTCTGTTACAAGTAGCAAACCTTATCCTGACTAATACCATCTTCTAAACATAGATGAATGTTTGGTATGCAAGGAACGTTATGGCAAAGTATGGACAGTGATTCAGAGGTCTGGGATGGAAGGAAAATGTATTTATTGTATACTCTGGTATTGCTTGAATTTTTACCATGTCTAAATGGATCCTATCTTGTGGGCTACCTCAGATTCTCTAGCTTCAGCTCTCTCAGACCTCTGCTGCTTGCCCTGCCCATCTGCTGTCATTGTGACAAACCAGTCACACCAGAAGAGGTAAATGGCCAGCGTCCCTGGCTCCTCCCACCACTTCAGAAGTACCACACAGGGCGGTCTGACTTCTCCAGCAGCTGCCAAGGGATCAGGTGATGGCCCTGAAAGTACAGGGGCAGTAGCACGTCATGGGGTGAACTTCAGCTGTGGGAGGACAGAGAAGGAAAAGAGACAACAAATACGTGTCTTCTTTATTCATCCCCCGATAGACTGCGGCAAGATGCAGTGTTTCTGCAAATCTTGTCCAGAGCCACACCATAGGACTGAGAAACTGGCCAGAGCCACCTGTGAAGCAGCAGCCACCTTATGTTTGTATGTGTTTGCCTCCCATCCTTCCTGACCACAACACCATCTTCCCTACCTCTGGCTGCTTTGGCATTGTACCTCCCAACTAAGCAGGAGCACTTGAGCTTTTCTTCAGGCTCTGTTTCCTAGGCCAAGGCAATGTGTATATATTTCGTTTTCAATTTTTAAAAAATAGCTAATTTTTCAGAAACCCAGTAAGCAGAGCAAAAATTAGGGCACTGGACCCCAGCCAGAGGATCTGGAGTTATTCTATTCCATAAACTCTTTTATTTCCGCAGTTAACCAAAACATCAAATATAAGTCCATTTTTTCTACCACTGCCCAACATCCTTATTTTTCTTAGTGTATCTCATTAGAACTTTTACACAGTTTAGCAAGCAGTAAAACAGAGAATTTAAAACCACATACATAAAAGGATCTAAATTTTTACTGAATGATTGAAACTCAGAGGGACAGAGCCCAAACCAAGGACATCTGAGAACACCTGCCTATGCTGTCCTCATCTGACTTTGTCTGAAATTTAGGGACAGTCAAAATCCCATCATCCTGGAATCTGACCCCTCAGACTGCAGGATCAACTTAAGAGACTCCAAGGCCATGCAGTGGTTTCTATGTTGACACAAATTCTAAAATTCTCTGCAGCCAGTAAAAAAGCTGCAGATCTCGGGAGTTGTGTCTTCGGAGCAAGATCACCTAAGTGAGACTCCTCGTGATCGCATTTCTCAGAAGCTGTAGTAATAGCCATATTCTTCAGCCATTCTTCTTTAAGACAGCTTAAATATCATCAGCTTCTGCTTCTACAACAGAGAGCGAACATCGAGAAACCAAAGGATTATCAGCCAAACACATCCACATCACTTATAGTACCAGAGAATGGAAGGCCTGACCTCCAGCTCCAAGTCTCCAACCTCTGACTCTCTATTTAGCACTCCTTCAACCAATCTGGGAATATCAAATGCAACATGTTATATCCAGGAACAGAAAGAAATTCATTTGCATAAACTCATGTTGTACCCATATACCCCAATGTCACCCTCCCCATGTTCTCTCTGTCCGTTAGAGTCCTTCCATGTAAAGTGAGGAGATAGCAGCACACTGGACATTCCCACAGGTATGCCAGGGATCAATTGCTATATTTAAGCACCAGGGACCAATAGCTGTGTTTAAGAACCAATGAGGCATTCAATACCCCAACCATGGCTCCTGCAGAAACAGCACAGGCAGGTCCCAGTGTGCTGCACCACCCCAGAAGAAACACAGATGTCCACTCCAGATGTGAGGTCAAAACTGCTGCTTTAACAATAAATCAAGAATTTTTACACCCATTTTCATAGCAGAATTATTCAAAATAACCAAAAGGTGGAAGCAACCTAAGTGTCCATCAATGGATGAATGGACAAACAACATACAGTAAAATATTATTTAGCTTTAAAAAAGAAATGGATGACTGACATGTGCTCCAACATGGATGAACCTTGAAAGCATTATGCTAAGTGAAATAAGCCAAACAAAAAAGGACAAATACTGAATGATTCTACTTACATGAGGTACATAGAATAAGCAAATCCATAGAGACAGAATGTAGAATAGTTTACCAAGGGCAAGGGGAGGGAGGAGTGGGGAGTTATTATTTAATGAGTATGGAGATTCTGTTTGAGATGATGAAAAAAATCTGGAAATGGACAGTGGTGATAGCTGCACAACAGTGTGAATGCACTTAATGTCACTAAACTGCACACTTAAATACAGTTAAAATAGTAGATTTTATGTTATGTATGTAATACGATTTAAAAATTGTCTTTAAATCAAGATAAAAATATCACTCTGTGAACAGAGGTGTCCACTTAAAAATAAACAATGCCTTTAACATTTACTTATTAAGTATCTATTATGTGCTAAATTTTAGACTATATCTTTTAGGGAATATGGATGCAAAATCTCAGGAGTGGTCAATGCCTATAAGCAGTTGAGTAACTAAGAAATAAGTATGGGGATAAAATCAAATAATAATATTTATATATATATATATAATAAAATTTAAAATAATTTACATTTGTGTTATATTTATCTGGGAATCTTACTTAATTCCAACGATGTGTAGCACCTGAACCAAGCTACATATTCAATAATGTTAGACATTGATACCATTACATCTGCCATTATTATTATTTTACAAGTGTGGAAACTGAGACACAGGTGCATAACTTGCCAACAATTATTCTGTGACAATGCCTACCTAACTAGTTGTTCAATATCAGTACGTGAGTTTTTTCCACTAAATTACAACTACCTCATCAAATGGTTTTCATAATATATGGAAGTGTCCATCCTCATCAGGGTACAATATATTATTTTTCGTTAGATTAGTTAGATACAACTGCCGTAACACATGCCAAAATAACAAAGACTTAAACAAAATAGGGTGTATTTCTTCCTTAGGTAGCGGTCGGTGTGCAGGTTGCTATGTCTATAACGTTGTCTCTAGGGTGCTAAGAACGCAGGCTCTTTTTTTTTTTTTTTTTTTTTTTTGTCATTTTTTCGTGACCGGCACTCAGCCAGTGAGTGCACTGGTCATTCCTATATAGGATCCGAACCCGCGGCGGGAGCGTCGCCGCGCTCCCAGCGCAGCACTCTACCGAGTGCGCCACAGGCTCGGCCCAAGGCTCTTTTGATCTCATTGTCCGTCCTTCTCAGCATGCAGCTTCCATTTGTCATCCAAGACGGCTCCAGTGGTTTCTGCCATCATGCCAACATTCCAGCTACAGAAAGGTAAGAAGAAAACTGAGTAAAAAGCTATCCTCTACAGGCACAACCCCAGAAGTTGCACATATCACTTCTGTTCACATCATAGAACTTAGTCTTACAACCACACATAGATGTAATGAAGCATAGCAGTCATGTACCAGCTAAAACTGGGGGCTCACTGATGAAAGCCAGAGGGAGGACGTTATGAGCAAACAGTGGGATATCACTGCCACAGCCACCCCTTACACGTGGATGAAGTTAGTCACGGCCCCTGGCTCCTAATCTCCACCTGGCCAGGTCACTCTGGCTACTCTCTCTTCCTCACTCATGCCAGCACTCTGCATGGTGTTCCTGTACTGTGCCTTATTCACTGACAGATGAACGCTCGGGTAGGAAAGCAATTTGATCAGAAAATCTACACTAGGCAATTGAAGTTTTGCACGGAAGGAAAGGAGATATTCCCTTAATTCAACTCAATTCGCTTTATGTGTAATATTAACTATGAGTAATGAGAGAAATAGAAAACTATGTGACCTGCAGCAACTAGGACACACAAGTAAAAGGTAGCCTTTAGCCACAGGGGCATCGAGAAAACAGCATTTAAAGGCCAGGACGGTGTCCTCTTCATTTTTATATCCCCAGAAACTAGGCTAGCACAGGACCTAGCACAAAATATCAATGAACATTTGTTTGGTACTTTACAGTCTACAAAGTCTTTCCACCAGACATCAACTAATCTTTACCAAAACCTTAGGAAATAGTTATCACTGTTGTCCCATTCTGTAGATGATGAAACTGCAGACAAGTGGGCTTAGTGAACCACTGCCCGAAATTACACATCAGGAAAAGGCAGAGCTGGGACCCCAATCACTTAGGGGGAAAGGGAAATGTGAAGAATTTTTTATTGTGGTCAAGTCTTTCCTTCTGAAACTAACAGTGCTTAGCTTAAATTTTAAAATCTAATACTAATCATACTTATGTAAACTAGTCGCTACTTTTTCTAGAATACTATAGAACATAATGACTGTTGTGCACATCACTGGATATGGGTCAGATTAGCTTGCAACACTAAATCCTTTTTCTAAGTGCTCAGGGTCCTCACCTGGGGCTCTCCCTTCCCACTGCTGATCCACTGCTCCAGAGTAGAATAAGGTGCAGAGACAGGGACTTAAAGCAGGATGACAGTAGGGGTCGCACAGCCAATCCAGATGGGATTTCTCTCCATCTCTCTTCGAACTCCCCACCAAAGCCACCCTGCAGTCCCAGGCGATGGAAAGTACTGGAGAGGGGTGAGGAGTGGTTGTGATGACAGGGCAAATAGCACTGGACTTGGAGTCAGGTCAACTGTGTCTAAGCCTGGCTCTGACACTGACTTGCTAAGTGACTGTGGGAAAGTAACTCAATTTCTCTAGCCTTGGTTTCCTCATCTGTAAGTCAAGGATGACAGCAACTCCACAGACAATTCCACAAGAAAATGAAATCTAATGAGATGCCACAAACATGCCCAGCACATAGTAGACCCACGATACATGTATCCATAGAATTGTACAGCTGAAGGACATTTATTCCAACCCTTTTGTTTCATAAATGAAGAAACTGGGGTTTAGAGAGGTGAAGTACAGTTGCCAAGGTGACCCAGCTGGGCAGTTCATAGCCAAGAATGGGTGCTAGCTCTTTTCGCTCCTAGCCTAGTGCTCTGTCCTGTACACCGTGCTGCTCTCTGTGTGGTAGGAGAAGTTATGGAAATCCCTATGAGTATCCATGCTTCAGGATTTAGACAGCTGCAAATCTCAGGGTTGGATCTGTGCACGTGCATGTGCACATACGCACACACATGAACAGGAATTTTCCTTGAGGGAAGGGACTTTTTCACCTAGTAGACCCCAGCCAACATTTTTCACTGACTGAAACACACACACACACACACACACACACACACTTCTGCAAGGCAGAGCATAACTGGAACTCTGCTGTCTAATCCAATACATAGAATCAGTCCTAGAATTTAAAACAGCTGTGCCTCAGAATCTTCTATCATCTGTTCTCTGTGCCTAGTGCCCAGTACCATCAACATTCTAAAGTTTTTAGGCACCAAGTAGCCTCTCTACAAACTTAGCCTTCCCTCGTCCCATTACTTCTGGGCCCTGACCCCTCAACAATCTATATGACAACAGGTGGGATTTAGCTAATTAAATTAACCAATGGACAGATTAGAAAGAATTAATAAAAATCCTCAGCAGTCTAATTAATATAAGACAAGGTAGTGGAATACAGCAAAAGGTCATTGAAAAGTTAGCCATAGAAATCTTCTGGAGAACAAAAAAGACTGTAATTCATCACTGTTTCCCCTGACACCAAGAAAGGAGCATTGAGAGAACATGAGGAACCTTGATCTGAAGGGTGTCTGCTATTCGTCTTTCTCCTTGAGGCTCTCAACAATTGTGAGTTGTTATAAAGGCAGGCTGATCCCCATTTTTGAGAACAAGCACTTGGGGAATGTCTCTAGATGACCTGGATCAACAACCAGGATGTAGGATTCCTAGACAGGATGGGAAATGTAATTTAAGGAAGCCAGAAAGGAAAAGATTCTGTAAGGCAGAAGGCAATCGAAAGTGTGCAAAAGCTGATAGTAGAATAGGAGATATGGAAGTGAAAGAGACTGTTGTCATCTAAAGGAGGAAGTAGGCTTCATTCATCCACTTGTTGACCATTTACTCACTCAGCAAGTCCTTACTGAACACAGATTGTCTACAAGCCCTGTGCTTGGCACTATGGAAAGCATACGATCAAAGACTCACATCCTGCCTAACAGGAGGTAATGCTCCAACAGAAGAGACAGATTTCAATCAAGTAACCACACATGGAAATGAGACAGTTTGACTTGGGCAAGTTCCATGAAAGAGAGGTTGTGATTGCAGCACACGCTGTGGGTGCCCCAATCAGACCTCGGGGATGCCTTTTATCTGTTTACTTGGTGATCCCCATTCCCCAACTGCTGCCACTGTCTTCTCCTAATGCCTCATGCCTGCAACCTTTCCAGAGGATTGCCCATCAACTTCTCCTGCTGGAAGTGCTTGGAAGTTAATGCCCCACCCCACCCCGCACACCACCACCATGGGCAATTGCTGACTGGCAGGAGTACAGGAGCCCCTGCATTTGCCTCAAAGCAGGACAGACTCTGCAATTCCATTTACGCTCCAGAGCTCCCTTCCAGATCAGGCTAAAGCCAGACTCACCTGAAGCCACATTTTTGAGCAGCTCTTTCCCCTTTCAGGTCTTGGTTCCTCCACTCCCTTCCAGTTGTCCTGAGGGGACTCCCTCAATAAACCAGGAGCACACCCATCCCTCCCGCAGGCTCTGCTTTTAGAACATAATCTAAGACAATGATATTCTGGCAGTATAAATTTGGGAGATTTGACTAAGTCAGTGGGGCTAGGGAAGGTTTTACTGAGGAAATTATTGAGTTGAAGTGAAAGGAGTCAAAATTAACTAAATGGGTTGGAAGAGAGGAGATAGCCTTCCAGGCAGAGGAACTAGCATGAGCAACGGTTCTGCAGTAGCAGGAAACATGGCTTTTTTGATCCCCTGAAAGCTGGTGTGTCATGAGCCTTCAGAGTATGGGGAGCCCAGTGTGAGATGAGGTGACAGGAAAGACTCAAGAACAGAGGGGCCCTATTTGTCTAGCTCTGGGGGAATAAAACAGGAGTCACAGGGGGACAGATTTTAGCTCAATAATTTGGTCACAGTAGCGAGCTCTGACAAAGGAATGGCTGTCTTAGGGAGCCACAAGTTCCAGTGAATGAGCATGTCAGTAGAGAGAGAGTTGGTACCTGTCAGGGAACCCTACATATAGCATTGAGTGGGAAGTCAGAATAAAATGTCTCTAACCTTTCTGATTTTAAAGTTCAATGATGAACTGTTTGGCCTATTAAGTAAGGCTTTAGAAAATAAAGACATTCCCTCCAAATTCTGAGCTAGACAGTGGGTGAGTCAGCCCTGGGTGAAACTGAGAAGTGAAAAAGGTTATTTCCTTGCTGCCCCCTGTCCCTTTCACCCAGGAGCACCTCAGGGCCCTTGGACTGGCCTTCCCACAGTGCCTGCGCTCTCCCTGAGAAAACTGGTCATCACAGCACACAACGGTTCACCCAATTGTTCATCCTAGTCGGGTGTAATCATTGCTCACGTGGGTTTTGGAGTGAAACTGCCTGATTTCTTGGCTCCATATTTCCTGTTTCTGTGATCTCAAGTTAATTCTTTATCTGTAAAATGGTAGTAATAGCAGTACCTACTCTATTGGGTTTTATTGATGATAAACGAAATAACAAAAATCACTGGGCGCAGTGCTTGCACACCTTAAATGCTTGTTAAATATTAGCTACTGTAATTTAAATTAAGGAATGAATCACTAATAAGGCTCAACGCTGCTCTTTCTAGAATAGCATAGTGATTCATAGTCCAAATTTGAAGCCAATCAGCCTAGATTGAAATCTCCTCTCTACCCCTTTCTGGTGGTGTGACCTGCTTTGGACAAGTTTCTTTATAGCTCTGCTCTTCCATTTCCTCATGTGTGAAATGAGGATAATGATAAACCTACCTCACTAGGTTGTTGTGAGAATTAAATGACTTAAGAGTTGTAAAGCTTTTCAACTGGAGCCTATCATAAAGATTAAGTATTATTAGTATTTGCAGAAGTATTCACATGTCAAATGATCACTCATTGACAGTCTGAAGGAAGGAATCTGTACCAGTGACAGGTCAGGTAACACGGGCTCTGGGGAAGTTATTTCTAAGTGGTGGGGCAGGGGGGTCTTTGGTGCCTATCAAATAGAACCATGTGTGTGAGCGATCACTCTCTCGGATTGCTCATGGACAAAACCACATCAGAGGCTCTGCCTCTGAACCTGAGGGAGGACCCCTGGCCACCGTAGTACAGAGATGGGAGAAAAGGCATCCTGTCACTCATGCAATCATTGGGAGGGGGCTTCACAGAGTGGAGGTCAGGCCAGGCTTCCTCGCACTCCCCTGGTCCCTATGTCCCTGCAGCGCTCGGTAGTGTCCAGCTATTGAGGGAAGGGCCACATCTCCTGTGCTCAACCTTTCCTACACTCCCCAGTGATACCAAATCCCTTCTCCAACTTCTTCTACTGCGGCCACAAATCATTTCTTATGCACCTTTGTATTCCCAGAATTGACAGTGAACCTGGCGCATACCAGTTGTTCAGCAAGTTGTATTGAATGAACTCGTCTATCCAAAGACAGGCTCCCTCCCTGGCTCTGCTCTTCTGTCCATTTCCTTTCTGTAGCCATTAAAACAGGCAGCTTCTGGGGCTCTGTGTTTGGAACATTCTTCAGGGGCTTCTTGGATTTCTAAACAACAGCAGTGACATCTTCATCTGTGATCATCAGTGGTTTCAGAAGAGCACATCGACAGAATATTCTAGGGCAACACCCTGAACTCATCCAATGTAGAGTTCAGAGAGATCCAGCAAGGTAGACACTTCTGCAGTCTTCATGGCTCCACCCCAGGGAATTCCATTTCAGCTTGTCCAGGTTTCAAAGGAGAGATTCGTAGACCACTTCTCTAAGAGAGTCTTCTGGTATGTTCAGAGTGCTCTGTGTTATTTAAGTACTCTGCATTATTTTCTCATGACTTCACCTGCAATTTTTGATATGGCCTCTCTTGATTTAAAATAACATGACCATGCAGCCATGTGACATTTGTCCCTCTTTATTTCAAGATGATATAAAATGTGGAACTATGGGGCATAACACCCTGAAGAGACTACATTGCATTTGATGCCTTCATCTGCTTTAAGTTAATCCCCACAAATATTTAGAAGACTATTCCTTCCATGTTTGTTATAGAAGAGAACATTGAAGCTCAGGGGGAATAAGTGACTTGTGCAAAGCCCTACAGCTGCTTCCTGGCAGAGTTGGGACTTGCCTTTGGGCTCTCAGTTTCTATTCCCACTAGCAGTAATCGTGGTACCTCAGAGAGTGAAAGGAGCCAAGAGATGAATTAGTCCAATGCACTCCTTTAAATTTGACTGAGAAGAAAAATTGAGCAGTTCTTAAAAAAAAAGCTGAAGTCTAATAGGGAATCAATGGTAGAGTGATTCAAAGCTGAATTTATCAGCAGCTTCAATGCTCTAAAGGAGGAGCGAGGCCACGGCCAGTTTGCTCTACTAAACCAAGCACTAACCCCACCATTTGTTCTACCAACCATTATTTACTGAGGGCCAGACACTATGTTAAATGCTGGGGAATCAGAGGTGAATGCCTCTGTGACATTCCAGCCTGTGGGACTGCACAAGGAAGAGGAAAAGCAATGAGTTACAGTGCAGTGTGCTAAGTCTTACAACAGGAGTACAGACAGGGGGACCCCAGGGGCAGGCACTCGCCCAGCTGGGAAAGGTCAGCAAAGCTTCAAAAAGGAGGTGATGTTGAACTGAGTACCGCCAGGCTTAAGCAGAGATTGACAAGTGGACGAGAAGAGGAAGGTGCTCCGGGCAATGGGAACAGCGTGGACAAAGGCAGGGAGCTTGCAGCAGCAGGACATGCTGGGGAATGCACGTGTAGCTGGGAATGGGGCCATTCAGAAAAGTTGTGTCTGTAGTGCTAAAAAGTTTGAACTTGATCCTAAAGATGACAGATAACCACTGAATAATTTTGTTTGTAAATAGAAGTGATGTGATTAGATCTCCATTTTAGAAAGTTCACTCTGGAGTGGAAGGTTATATAGAAAAGAAAGTACACTGACCGGGGAGAAGAGTTCAAAACGGTGGCAGTCAAGTAGGCAAGAAAGGATCAGAGCTTGAATTAAGGGAGCAGTAGGTTGGGTGGGAAATGTTTGAAGCATGTTTGGAAATTAGAACTTACTGAGTTAAATGACATGGAACATAGGACAGAAAACAGTAAAAAATGTCTCACAAATTTCCAATGAGCACCTGGGAAGATAGTACCATTCTCAAAGATAAAGGTGGAGGGTTTGGGGTAGAGAAGTTAATGAGTTGAGATGGGACAAGACCTGGAGATGGCAGTGGCACAGGTGGATGGAGACATCAGTAGACAGTCAGTAATATGAGTTTGGGAAGAGGACTGCGATACGGCCATGGATTTTGGAATCATTGGTAGATGGTACTGGAGTCATAGGAGTGGGTGAGATATCCCAGGGAGCACACTTTCCCAGAAAAAGAGAGCCAGGCTGAGGACAGACATGGGGAATAACAATATGCAGGGGTTGGGGAGAAGGATAAAGAAAAGTGTGCAAGGGACACAAAGAAGTGAATAGAGAGAGGAGGAAAACCAGGGAAAAGAGCGGAGCCACAGAAGCATTACAGGGAGGGAAGAAAGCAACAGAGCTGACATTTACTGAGTTCCAACTGGGTACTCAGCCCTGTGCCAGGATTTTACATATGTTCTCTCACTTAATGCTCCTGGAAAAATCCCATGAGTGAGGTATTAGTATCCTGATTTAACTAATATGGAAATTGTGGCCCAGGAAGGAAATAACTTGCCCAGGATCCCATAGCCACTAAGTGGTGAAATGGGATTCAAAGCCAGACCTTTCTGGCTCCAAAGCCCATAATACTCTTTCCATAGCACAAATTGCTTCAGAAAAGTCAAGTCAAAAAGAAACTGAAAAGAACTGAATGAATGTAAGTAGTCATGGTCCAGCCAAGGTTGAAGCTCATTGTCGTGAATTACAAAATGAATAGAAGGTGAACAAGCAGAGACAGAGAAGGTAGAGTAGTCTTTTGAGAAAACTGCCCGTATCCATTCAACAAGCATTTCAAACTACTTTTGACTGTACCTATCAGGTACCATGTATATATAGTTCTAGGCGCTGGGGATAACCAGGCGCTGCTCTCGAGGAGCTTGCATTTGGGTAGTGGAGACAGGCCCTTAGCCCATCATATCAAATGCACAACCTGTGTCAGGTGCTGGGAAACACTAAGAAGAGAAACAAGGCCAGAAAGGGATAGAGACTGAGGGGTGTGGAAGGGGAGGAGGGAAGGTAATATCTCAGGTACGGTGGTCTCTGATAAGACAACATTTGAGCAGGCACCTGAATTAGGGAGTGAATGAAGCACTTGAATAAGCAAGCATGGAAACAACCCTGGGCGGAACGAACATTCAGAGGCAGGATTCCACCTTGTGTCCCAGGATCAGCCAAGAGGCCAGCAGGGCTGGCATGAGTTAAGCAAAGGAAGGAGTGATCGGAGAGAGATCAGCAGACACTACACCCAGACCCTCCTCCCCAAGCCTATGTACTCAGACAACAGCAACCCAAACAAGAATGGACTCTTCAAAAGTCAGAACCTTGAACATCCTCAGAAAGATATGTCCCAATGTGACTTCAGAGAATTAAAGGCTGATCCTGTGATCAGAGACAAAAGGTCACCTGGAATGTGAGCACCAGACTGGCACAGCCCTGCCCACTTCTAACGCAGGCAGTTAATTACAGACACGGACACCACAGCACAGGATTCCAGAGGGCATCCTGTGCCGGGCTCTGCAGCTGACCACATTCAGCCTTCTCATCTCCAGGGAAGACTCCGCGTGAGGGAAACAACAGACTCAGGGTAGCCTCAGCCCAGGAGGCGTGTTAGCCCTAGAAAAAAGTTTTGGAGCCAGTCTTCTGGCAAAAAAACATTTATCATTATTTTGCTGTCACCCTTGATATTCTTTCTTCTAAGCCTATTGGTAGCACGGGAATATCAGCTAAAGTCATTAATAGTGGATGCAGCTTCCCTCCCATCTCTTTAGGGGTAACAGAGACCCAACTAAAAAGGAAGCATCTCCCTCTGGGACATTTTCACGGTGACTAGCTCATGGGGAAGGGCTTTGGTGCACACTGAGAACCTACCATGCACAAGGAGCAGTGTAGGCCCTGAAAATTGGTGCAACCTTATTAGCAGATACTGACAGCTCAATTACATCTCGAATTGAGCATCTGATTTTTTTTCACCAAATCCAAGGGCTTCACCCAAATCAGAAGGAACTATTTCAGAGTTTTTGTTTCTCTGCTTAATTTTCTACCACCATGGATACTACTTTTCCCTTATCTGAAGTGCAATCCTGGAGAATGTCCTCAAAGCACAGGTCCATGCAGGTAACATGGTCTATGGCAGGACTATATAATAATTTAGGCAATTAGCTAACTATCTTGTCCTATCAAAAATATTTAAATGATTTTAGTTGTAAAGAGAAATTTTAAAATATCACAGTTCTATATGATATATGTTTTAAAATTAAATGTTCTTCATTCTACTAAGGTTGAATTAATTCCGTCTTAGCCAAATGGCTTTTATGGTATGCTTCATAGCACCCTAGATTCCTATAACACGATATTGCATTACACCAGCCTGTTTACTTGTCTGTAACTTGTACTAAACTGTTCAGACACCGTAAAGCACATGATATGAATAAATGATGGATGGATGGACAGATGGACACTTCACATTGAAGATATCACGATATTAGAAAATGTGGTTTTGTCCATGCTCTTAAGACCTAGAAAAGTCCTATTTGGTGGGGGAAATGTTTAAAGAGAATACAGTTAGTCCAGAAATAGTGTCTGCCAACTGTTCTAGGAACCAAGTAAAAGGAGCAGAAAGCCCTAAAATGTTCTCAGCCTTAAAACAGTGGGACGATGGATTCTGACCCAAACATCAGAAAAGTTAGGGAGCAGATGAAAAACTCACACTTTCCCAGGAAACAGAAACAATACTGTCTATAATTTCTCTGTAGAAATTAATGTGGTCTCACTTATTATACAAACACATGTATACTCGCTTTTTTCTCTTTGCATCTTTATTGTTTTTATGATTACAAAGGTAACAAAGTGCACAAAATTAAAGCATACAGAAATAGATAATTAAAATACAAAAGTCTCCAGGTTTCCAGAGGTACAGGGTGATCTTTTAATTATGTCCAATTTGTATTTGGTATGAAGCTTTGGTCAGGGAGCTTTAAGAGAAATTAAACTCATTCCACTTGTTCGTTCCCATTAATTCTTTAAACAAGAGCATCAGTGCCGTGAGGGTAGGAATCAGTGTGTGTCTGGTTCGCTGCAGCATCCCTAGCACCAGGAGCAGCACCTGGCACATAGTAGGTGCTCTGTGAATACTTGTCACATGAACACACGGATATTTATTGGATATCCTCAGTGTATGGAAAAGTTGGGTAAGGTCTGCTTTCACGGAACTTAGATGATCTTAGATGATCACCCACTCACCCCCTGTTTGTGAGAAGCTCAGAGACTCTGGACCCTGTTCCTCTCTTCCCACCCTTACTTAACCCTCTCCTCCACTCCTCCAGGAAGATTACCTGGATCTACCCCAACCACAACCCTGCCTGGCTTGCGTCCCATCCCTTGTACTCCTGCAGTTATTGGTACTTACCTCCACCAAAGCACTCATCACACTAAAGTGTCATGATCTATTGTCTCCTCTCTCTACTCCACTAGACTATAAACTTCCTGAGACAGGGAATATAACTTTTTAAAATGTTTCTGTCATCTTTGCATTTCTAGCCCAATCTATGGGTCAGAGATGTTAGATCAATGAATAAATGATTGAGTAGATGAATCTATAGTCACACACAAGAATGGGATTGTTCCACTGAAAGGGATTTAATTAGAATGTGTGGCTCTCATAGAAAGAATTTGAGGAATGCGGCAAGTGAGAATCTCTGGGCCCCTGTGAATCAAATGCCAAAAAGGCAGCTGCTTCTTTGGCCATGCCTGGGTGAGCCCTGAAATTCCTGGCTCTCTTTTCTATTCTTCTCACTCCCTCTTAATTAGGCTTTAAATTGAGCACCTGGTTTATGCTTCACCCAAATTTGTGGGCTGAAGATATTTTCTCCAGGTAGAGATTTCGTTTCATTATTTACTTTTCTTCTCTGGAATTTATTCTTCTTCACCTGAAGTGCAGTGTTGAAGAAAGTCACTAAATACAAGAACTTCAAGGCTAAGATCATTTGCAATGAAATTATTTGCAGCGACATATGGTTTTCTTATCTATACTCTTTAAATTACCTAAGCTGCAAGTAGAAACTCCAAATTCTGGTATGTAGAAACCCTGTTTTCTCCATTCACTTAAAGCTGGATGAAATCCACGTCTCTAAATCGACTATAATTTTGTTTTCTTTTGTCCTTTACATTTTTTTTCCCAAGAGAAACATTTGCTCACTTTTTTAGCCACCTTGTAGAGTCATGGCTGGAAACTGAGATGAATCATCAAGTTTCCACCACAGCTATAGAGAAATCTGAGCTGGGCAGCTGAGCACTTGTATATAGAGGACACCCATTTTACCCAGACGGAGCTCATTTATTTTCCATAGCATTTTAAAACTGGTACCACTATTCATCCTATTTATAGTTTAACATGCAACATAATATTTACCCCAGGCTCCAATAGGAATGCTTCTTATGAATGTCAGTGGATTATTTACTATGGGAAACTAATTAGTTACATAAATGCTTCCCTTTTCAGGGTGGATAAGGAGGAGACTGCTAATGCTTCTTGGATTAACCTCCTATTATTGTTGTTTGAAGTTCCTCACATTTAAGATAGTTATCACAAGACTGCACAACTTTGCGTGCACACTGCATCTGTTACTTAAGTGACGTGAAGCTTTTGCATTTGAACTCACATGGTGCAGTAAACAACAGAATGTGAATGCCATACACCCTGGGTTAAAAGAGGATCATTGCAATTTGAACATGAAGAAAAAAATCAGCATTCCATGTTAATGTTCCTGATGGATAGTTTTAATTCATACTACTTTTAGGGCAATTAGATCAAATATGCCAAGTGGTTATAAATGAAAGAAGCATTGGTCGATGATCTCTCAGGAATCATCACAGGGGTTGAAGTCAGTTTTTTTTCTTGGACCTCTCAGGAATTCAAATTAATGGCAACAGTAAATAGCAAATGAGATCTATGTTTAGAGAATAGTCGTGTACAGGTGTGTTTCATCTTGGGGAGAGGGAGAGCATGTTTTCATCAGTTCTGATCACAAAGAGATTATCAATATGAAAAAATTTTAAATGGAGCTTAAAATATAGTGAGAAACGTCTCAAAAGAGAAAACAGCACTGTGTGAGTTTTATTATTTTTCAGCCACTGTGCTCTATTTTTCCATATCAAGATTACAAGTGGGGGTGCATCCCTGACCAAGGAAGTAGCATAAAATTAAATCCTATATCTGAACAATACTCTATCACAGATCAGAAATAGTCATGATCAATTTCTGTGTCTATCTAAAACTCATACTAACAACTGTGGAGTTTTCTCTGTACCAGGCTTGGCTCTAAACGCTTCACATGAATTGTCATTTGACCCTCACATCAACTGCAGTTGGTAAGTATTATTATTCTCCCCATTTTAAAGATGGGGAAATTAAGGCACAGAAAGATTACACACCTAGGTAGAATGGTGAAGCTGGAATATAACAAGGAACAGGTTCTTTAACTGTGCTTCAGGGACCCCTGGAGATACCCAAACCCTTTTAGGGTGTGCAGGAGGTCAAACTTTTTTTGTAGTAACGCTAAGCTGTTGTTTGCTCTTTTCCTGTCATTCTTTCCCATGAACACATAGAGCTTTGCAGATACTACATGGCTGTGGGTGCTGAAGCAGATACAGGATCCAGCAGGCCAGACATCCAAGAGACAGGAAAAATGCAACGACGCCACTCTTTCCACTAAATTTTGTTTTTGTTTTTAAAACATACTATTTTCATAAAAAATTGTTTATATTAACATGTGATGGCTTTATTATTCTTACTTTTAGATGAATCAATAAATAAAGATGTTTAAATATTTTTCATTTTAATTTCTAATGTAGTAAATATCTATAGTTGCAACCTACATCAACAAAAGTTCTTCGGGTTCCTCAGTCATTTTTAAGGGTGTAAAAGGGTCCTGAGATCAAAAAGCTTGAACGACTATAGCACGGTCTTTCGTACCTTATAAAATGAACATCACTACATCGCATACACTGATGATGAAAGGGGTTAAGATAACAGGATCGACATGTTGTTAAAAACCTAGATGGAAAACCAAACAAAAATCAGTGCAGATGCAAAAGTTTTCAACACCTGAATATTTTGACACCTGGCTTTGGAGATTTAAAATTTTTAATCTGAATGTGTCCTTTGGCTTTAAGAGAACCACTGCCCAGTGTCCCTCTGCCTGGAATGTCCCCAGTAAGCACAGCCTTCAACATTCACTTCATTCTGGTCTCTGCTTAGATGACCCAATCAAAGAGGCCCTCCCTGGCCATCCTGTCTGAATCAGCAACCTTCCCCCATCCCCTCCATCCCTCGCCACCGCTTGACCTGCCTGTTTTCTCTATACAGTAGTCCCCCCGTTATCCACAAGAGATATGTTCCAAGACCCCCAGTGGATGCCCGAAACCTCAGACAGTACTGAACCCAATATATATCATGAATGAATTTCTTCTTCCTTCACAATTTCCAGGGCAGAAGATTTGTTCTTATCGTAGACCTTAGCAACCTCAGCATCCAATTTTTTTTCTTTCCTTATTAACTCAAACACTTTCACCTTCTCACTTAAAGAAAGCACTTTATGGCTTCTCCTTGGCATATCCTAATTTCCAACATCATTCCTCTTGCATTTTGGAGCCATTATGAAGTAAAATAAGGGTTACTTGAACACCAGCCCTGCAATACCACGACAGTCCGTCTGATAATCAAGGCAGCTACTAAGTAATGGGTGGGAGCATCTATGATGCAGACCCACCGGACAAAGGGATGATTCACTGGTGTGAGATTTTATCACACTACTCAGATCGGTGCACAATTTAAAATTTATGAATGATTTATTTCTGGAATTTTCCATTTAATATTTTCAGACCTTGGTTGACCTAGGGTAACAGAAACCATAGAAAGCAACACAGTGGGTTAAGGGAAGACTACTGTAACAGAGATCACATGTAACACACATATTTTTTTCTGTCCCTATCGCCCTCCCTTCACATGAATTGTAAACTCTATGAAAGCAGGAATCTTTATCTTTTTGTTCATTGTTGCATCTCCAATACTCAGAATAGTGCCAGAAACATAGCAGGGACTTGATAAATAAGTATTTAAATAAATAATGAATATTTTATGTAAAAAATAAAATGGAAGAGCAAGAAGAAAAAATGGGTGTTTTAAGCATAAATTATCCAAACAAACCAGCAATTCTGAGCAAATATTTGAGTGCCTATTTGTGGCAGAGACAACAAAATATGCTGCCCCACATTATTTCTTCTTCCTGGGCTCACATCTCCAGATTCCCTTGCAGCTGAGGTATTGAGTTCTCAACAGTGCTTCTCAGACTTGAATGTTCATACAGATCACCTGGAAATCTTGCTAAAATGTAGATCTTATTTCAGTAGGTCTGGAAGCAGTGATTGTATATTTCTAACAATCTCTCAAATGAGTGATGTTTCTAGTCTGTGGACCATGCACTGAAGCTACTTTTACCCCAAGCCCTTAAAAAAAAAAACCTCCCATGTAGAAGCAATAACACCCCAGTCGCAATGAGCACACCTAACACCCAAATCTTGGGTTCTAATACCATTCTCCAGCAGAAGGAACCAGAGCTGCTTGGAGAAATGGCTGATTCTAGGGCTGGGGCAGAAAATATAAGCCTGGAGGATCTTGTTCTAAAAAGTAAGTGCATGCCTACTCAGGTCAATGGGGCACATGAACCAACTGAATGAGTCCCAGTGATCAAAGCTGAACAATTCAAGCCATAAAATAAAAAAGGACTGGAGTATAACCCAAAGTATAAAACAAATATTCAGGAGTCCATACTAATAAAGCAACAAATGGGCAAAAAAGAGACAAGCCTCCTATTCAAAAGAATTCCAAATAAATATATGCAGAGACCCTGCCCTCAAGGAGGGGAGCATAACTCTCCTCTGCTTGGGTGTGAGCTGCACTTAGTGACTCTTTCCCAAGAGTCCAATATGGAAATGCAGGGAAAGAGTAACAAACATCATCCCATCTAGGTGATCAAGTCAACATCAACCGTGACAAGTCATGTTAACGGTGTGCACCCTTGATATGGCGCAATGAAAATGGCTCCTGACCTCTGTTGTCGTCCTCCCAAAACACACATGTACAGCCTAACTGCAAGAAAAACACAAGACACATTCCAAAAGAGGGACATTCTACAAAATGCCTGACTAGTATTCCTCAAAACTGTCAAGGTTGTGAAAAACAAGGAAAGTGTGAGAAACTGTCACAGCCACAAGGAACCTAAGGAGACATGACGACTAAATGTATTGTGGTATGCTGGATGGGATACTGGGGAGAAAAAAAGAAGAAGAACATTAGGTTAAAGCTAAGGAAGTCTGAATAAACTATAGACTTTAGTTAATGTTAATATATCATTTGCTTTATTAAGTATAATAAATGTACCATGCTAATGTAAGGTGTTAATAATAGGGGGAACTGGGCACAAGATTTATGGGAACTCTCTGTATTATCTTTTCAATTTTTCTGTGGTTAAGACTGTTCTAAAAAATAAAGTCTTCTTTTGAAAACTGCCATGTGATCCCCCAGCTCTCTCTTTCCTTTCAGAGGCAGACCCTCTCGAACCTGAGAGTGAGGGCCTGCTTAGAGATTTTGTGCCCTAGAGAGCTTGCTTGCCTCACCCTAGTGCAGGCCCTGTTCTGAGGGAAACTGAGGATGGCTGACGCAAATCTAGTAGCTGTAAAATGGAGGAAGGCCTCCTGACCTGCATAAGTAAAAAACAAATAATAAACATGTTAAGCCGCAGAGATTTTCAGTTTTAGAGTTGTTATTGTAGCTGTTGGGAAAACATAGGAAAATGGTCAGGGCCCCTCAGATGTTCAGAATCTTGCCGAGCATTTGATGTAAGTATGTAAGTGCACCCAGGTGTTCCTTGGTTATTGTCTAATGTAATTAAGCATGTGCACCCAGGTGTCCTGAGTTGTGGACTTAAGTATAAAGGATGAGTGGCTCTAATCCACAGCCACCGCCCACCCCCAGGATGCCCTCTAGGGGGGCATGGGGAGGCCGCTACTGTTGCTGGAGGTTGTTGCTGCCAGTGCCCCCCCGAACCCTCCAAGAGGCCGCTGCCACCACCAGACCTGTAAGCTGCTGCTGCCATTACTGAGGACTGAGTTCATGTCATATGCTAACAGCTCCTGGGATTTTTCCCAGTTACCTAGTATGGACCTGCATGTGGGGGGTCTCGTGACCCAGCCTGGC
The DNA here is from genome assembly GCF_027409185.1 of Cynocephalus volans. Taxonomy (NCBI): domain Eukaryota; kingdom Metazoa; phylum Chordata; class Mammalia; order Dermoptera; family Cynocephalidae; genus Cynocephalus; species Cynocephalus volans. The sequence goes on along the minus strand of NC_084474.1, from coordinate 30,663,108 downwards.
ATGTGAGGGATCTGGTGGCCCAGTCTATACAATGGATTTGAAGGGTCTGTGGGCCCTAACCCCTAGCCATGATGATACAAATAGAAACTTAGTATAAGTAAAATAATGAAACATTTTGTCTCTAGTTATTAATTGCCTAACCCAACAACTGGCGTAGTCATGGAGCTTTACAGTAGCATAGCCCAACCTACCCTGACCAATATAATAATCTACATCAGTGGTCAGCATACCACACCCCACAGGCCAAATTCAGTCTGCAGATTGTTTTTGTATAATGAATCGGTTTGCACGTTAATAGAAAAAAGGAGGAGGAAGAAGTGAGTGGGGAGTAGGAGGAGGAGAAAGAGAAGGAACAGGGACCACAGGTGGGGACAAAGCCTAAAATATTTATTATCTAGCCCTTTGTAGAAAATTTTGCCAACTCCCCTGTAAAGCTACAGCTAGGGCTCACAGACCTCTCAAGCCCATTGTACAGACTGGGTCACATGACCCTTCACACGCAGGTCTATGAGCTAGGCAATAGGAAAAGGTCCTGGGAGCCAAGGGTAAAAAATTAATATTGCTTTATTAGAACTAGGAGCAGCTGCCCCAGTGGACTCCCAGAGTGTCCCGAGAAGCACTGTGTATCAGAGCCGTTAGTCCTTTATACTAAAATCCATAACCCAGGACACCTGGATGCACATGCACAATTACATTAGACAATAACCAAGGAACAACTGGGTGCATGTGTATATTTACATCAAATGCTCAGCAAGATTCTGAACATCTGAGGGGCCCAGACCTTTTTCCTATATTTTCCCCACACCCGCAATCAATATCATATAGACTATCAAGTTAAACAAAGGTTATATCTACACAAATGAGCTCTTAAAAGAAATTTTAGTTATCACATAGACCCTGCCAAGAAAGCCCCTAAATACACTACTGATGCGGCTCCTTTTGCTTCTGAAATCTATTCAGAAAGTAGCTAGATTTTTAAAGGTTTCCTGATTACAAATTTAAATCAGTTATTCCTCTATAGAAGAGAGACCATGAAAAACAAAACACATTAAGTATCCAAAAACGCATTTATTTATTAAACCACATATATTCGTTCTATTTATGTTGCATTTAAAAGATATTTTATTTTCCTCATGCTGTAGAAACAAGCCTTTTAAATTATGATATACCATATGAATTTCAAAAGATGAAATTTCAATCTCCACAAGCCCAAAAAAGAAGGCATTTTATAGGAAGGTGTGGTCAGCAGCCTGCCAATTCAAAAGAGTATAAAATTTAAGAGAAATGTAACAATTTGAAGATGTTTTCATTTTTCTTCACTTCAGGATACTTTTTCTGTGAAATAAACTTCAGACAAGTTTAGAATCAAACCAAGCAAGGAAGAAACTCATAATCAATGAGGAAAAGAAAAGAGATTGCATTATGAATCTATGGAAATCTGGGATTCTTAGTTAATGCCTATATTTTGATTCAGGAAATTATCAATTACAAAGTCATTGGCTGAAGGCCTATTATGCACCTTACACTATGCTAAGTAGAAATATTCACCTGAGTTAAAAGATATTTACATACAAAGTAAAAAGCAAAGCCCAATGAGTTTACATATTGTATTAGTCTGTTTGTGTTGCTATAACAGAAATACCTGAGACTGGGTAATTTATAAAGAAGAGAGGTTTATTTGGCTTACGATTCTGGGACAGCTGCATCTGGCACGGGCCTCAGGCTTCTCCTACTCATGGTGGAAAGTGGCAGAGAGCCAGCAGATACAAGCAGATCACATGGCAAGAGCAAGCAAGAGAGAGAGAAAGGAGGTACCAGGGTCTTTTTAAACAACCAGCTTTTGTGGAAACAAATAGAGTGAGAACTCACTCATTAATCCCCCCACCCAGGGAGAGCATTAATCCATTCATGGGGGATCCATACCCATGGTTCAAACAGCTTCCAGCACTGCCACATTGGGAATCAGATTTCCACATGAGTTTTGGAGGGGACAACACATCCAAACTCCATCATTCCACCCCTGGCCCCTCAAAACTCATGTCACTCTCACATACAAATTACAATCATTCTATCCCAACAGTCCCAAAACTCTTAGCTTGTTCCAGCACCAATTTAAAAGTCCAAAGTCCAAAGTCTCCTCTGAGACCAAAAGCAAAACTCCTTCCAGTTGTGAACCTATAAAAACAAAACCAAATTTATCTACTTCCAAGATACAATGGCGGAACAGACATTGGGAGTACATTCCCATTCCAAAAGGGAAGAATAGGCCAGAAGAAAGGAGAAACAAGCCTCAAACAAGTCTGAAAACCAGCAGGGCAGACATTAAGTCTTAAAGCTCCAAAATAATCTTCTTTGACTCCAAGTCCTGCATCCTGGGAACAATGAGGCATCTGGGCCCCCAAAGCATCAGGCAGCCTCACTCCCACAGCTCTTCCAGGCACAGCTCAGTGGGCTGCACTAGTGCCTGTGGCTTTTCCACGCTGTTGTTGCATGTTGCCAGTGGCCCTGAAGTTCTGGGGTCCTGGTGGCAGCCCTGCTGCATTGGCTCTACCAGACATTTCCCTGGTAGGGGCTCTCTGTGCGGGCTCTGACCCCACTTTCCTGCTTGGCATTGCTCTAGTAGATGGCCTCTGTAAATGGCTCCTCCCCTGTAGCAGATCTCTGCCTGGGCTTCCAGGCTTTTCCATACATCCTCTGGAATCTGGGTGGAGACTGCTCTCATGTCCTGCCAACCTGCAGACTTAACACAACCTGGCCACCACTGAGGTTTCAGGCTTCTACTCTCCAAAACTGCTGCATGAACTACAATTGGAGCTCCTCCAGCCAGAGCAGCTGGGATGCAAGGAGCAGGTTCCCAGGTCTAGCCTCTGGGACAACTCAGTCCTACTAGGCGTCAGGGTCTGTGATGGGTGGGGCACCCTTCCAGATTTCTCAAATGTCTTCAGGGCTTTTTTCCCATTGTCCTGGTATTGCTTTGCCTCCCACAGATTTGTCACCCCTCTTCCCCTGGGTGATGGAGCTGCAAAGGATTACTCAAAGCCCATTTCTTCCAAGTAATGAGAGAACCCAAAGGGGTTAATTTCCTGGAACCCTCAAGAGAGAACCATTCCTTCCTTTTGGGAAATTAACCACAAACTGGGGTTTGTGCCCCACATTTATTCTCCAGACCAGGAAGTTACAGGAAAAGAACATAGATGGGGTTTTTGTGAAGTATAGTTTAACAATAACATCAGTGAAGCAAACAAGGTGACATTCCATAACATAATTTGCAAAAAGTTAAGTTGATCCACCAACAAAAGCTTGATCTTAGCAAACATTCTCTTTCCCTATAGCAGCTTCCCCAGTGTTTTACATATCAGTCACATAATTTGTCTGTCCTTGAACCAATAACCTTGCTGTGCTACAATTCTTTATCTTACAACAGAGACTTTTAGCCTGGGGAAAATATCCTGTCTTTTGCAAGGTTAACATTTTTATATGTACTTTTAAGAAGTTAGGCTAAACCTGAAACTGCAAGAAACTAGACTCTGTGAAATATATTTGCTTTGTAAATGTAAGTATACTCCACATCTCCCCCATTTTATTTATTTAATTAAAAGAAAAAGAAAAGGCTATAGATTAGGTTTTCACAGTTAAGACAAAAGCATTTAAAGCAAAGTTAGTATTATTTAGCATAGCAAGTCCTTTTAATTTACTTCAGGTGAGGACTGATGAAGTCATCATCTCGGGGTGGTTTCATTGGCATCATTCCAGGTGCTGTGAATTGAGGTGTAATTACCAGTTGTTGAAACTCAAGAATGGGATTCTGCTCCATATCATAGTTGATTTTTAGTCCAGAGAGTTTGTTGATGTTCACCTGTCCAGGACATTGCTGTTCCCAAAGCATCTAGCCTTTGTAAAATTTTTGATCAATTATAAGTCTCTTGTTTAAGAATAAGATGTCTCATCCAAGTTACAAACACCCTCTTTAAGGCCAAGAAAGTTTAGAGAACTGCTTTTGTGGACAAGATATTATTTCCCCCTTTACAATCAAAGCATTCTTTACAAAAGCACTGATGATCAATATTTTGATTGAAAAGGACTTAAACTTTTTTTTGCATAGATCCCTCAGCACTGAGAAAGCTGATTCCCAGGTTGTCTGGTCCCCTGTTGGGGGGAAAGATGAAGAGCAGCAAGATGATGCAGCAGTTAGGCCAAATTAAAGCAACCTGAAAGAGGGGTCAGCAACTTAGAAGTGAGACATGCTATCTTATAACCAAAGTTTAAATTATATCCTGTTATGAAGAGAGTTAATTTTCATTGAACATATAAAAATAGCCATGTTGTCATAATAATCATAAAGACACTTAAAGTTATCAAATTTGGGGGGGGGGAATTAAATAGAGAGAAAACAAATGCTTTAATTTCTGTTTTAAATGACATTTTACCAAACTGTTGTCAGTTATAGATAGCTTTTTTTTTTTTTTTTTTAAAGATGACCGGTAAGGGGATCTTAACCCTTGACTTGGTGTTGTCAGCACCACACTCAGCCAGTGAGCGAACCGGCCATCCGTATATGGGATCCGAACCCAGGGCCTTGGTGTTATCAGCACCGCACTCTCCCGAGTGAGCCACAGGCTGGCCCTATAGATAGCTTAAGAGAGAGAGTTTTCTTAAATCTGGAAAACAAAGCATTAAGAGAATGAGCAGTGTTTCAAAATAAGGAAATTGTAAAAACCCATGATTCTTTTTAATCAGTTCATTAACTAGCTTTTGTTGTTTTGACCTTGGTGAGTAATTTCACAAACCTATCAGTTTTTTCATTAGAATTTTGGAAACTTAGTTTAAAGGCATGAACTTAAAGTTTGTCAGGAAACTGTACCTATCAGAGTTTTTTCATGTAATATTTGAAGACATAACATTTTAAAATTATAATTGAGCCAAGATTATGACCAGTAGCATTTCTTTCAAGACACAGATATTCAAGAACCTTACAAGATTTGGGAACATATGTTTATAACACCTCAATACTGACAATGCTTTCCAATATAGTCTAATTTATCAAATAAGCCAATTAGTTTTGAAATATCTCATAAATCCTTTGAGAAGCTCCAGGGCCCTTGGAACTCCTCAAAGTTAATTTAAATCAAAAGGTTGAGCTTTCAGAATTTAGTTTTGGAAAGTTTTATCAAATAACAAAAGGCTTAAAATATTTAGTTGAATAAGATCACAAATTACTACAAAAAATAAAACCAGTGACAAAAGGTTTCAAAGTCAGAGAGCACAAGAAATTATCATGAAATAAGTTTTTTAAACCAGTTATCTAAAGGACAAAGAAAGCCTTTTACAATTTTGTATTAAGAACAGTTAAGTGAAAAGACCTCTAGTAATCCTGTTTGATTAGTAAACCCAGGCAATGATGTGTGCTGATAAGAACATTTTTACACATTCAGGTTAGTAAATATACATTCATTTGTCATAGCAGATTACATAAATCCCAGTTTGAGTCTTAGCTATTTCCACCAAATAAATATTTATGGTTTCCCAGGCAAAAAACTTGGTGTATAAAATCTATACCCTTATCAGTTAATGTTGACTAGGGCCTTTGAGATATTGGGCATACGTTTCCTTTCACTAGCCATCCTGGGTCCCAAGATTTCCACGTGGCATTTAGGGCCATGTGGAGCTTAAGACAGAGGGCAGTATTCACAAAGATAATGTCTAAAAGATATTGTTTCTCCCAGCATGGCCAGGAGGCAGAGCTGCAATAACGAGGAAACATTGACCTAGAGACAGATTTAGGTAAAATGTTTAAATCAAATTTTGAAAATATATTTATTTTGTCAAAACTTTAGAAAATTTAACTCACATGAACTTGAAAAGTATACTTATTTATTTAATGAGAGTGCATTAATTATAAGCCAATTTGGTAACATGCAGACAAAGCACAAACACACATACATACATGAACATATAGACATAACATACAGCTTACACACACATATATGCAGACATAAACAACAAGAACAACTAAGGATCTTATAGGTTTTGCTCAAAATGTAACAAAAAAAACTCACTAGCATAGGAGGACAGTCAGATTTAGACTGTGTTTCTAAAGAATGCCAAGGCTTACTGGTGAAGCCTCACCCTGTTTTAGAGAAAGCAAGGTAATGAATTTACATTATAAAGCAAAGTATGCAAGCCTTTTCAAGAAGATGCAGAGATTTTCTTCCTTTTAAGAAAATAGCATAGAATTCTACCACAGGATTTTGTGAAAAAATACACAGATGAGACTAGAAGAGAATTTAGAAGTCGGTTTAAGATAACCAGCTGGATACCAGAAAATTTGAGAACATCTTTAAACAGGTAGATTTCAGTCTAGTTTTTGTTTCTCAAATGGGTTACTGAGCTTAAGAGCTGAGCCACCAATCAGAGATAAAACCTTCTGATTCTTGGGGCTTTTAGAGAAAAACAGCATACCCAAAAGGAGGTATGAATGGCCACACCATGGCTGTGTTTCTCACAAAGCCTCAGAGCCGAGAAAAGAACCACTGCTTTAAAGAGAGAAGAGAAGCATTGTGCAGATAAGAAAGAAAACACACTGAAACAATACCAACACGGCAAAGAAATATTAACTTCTATTACTTTAGATTGTCCAATTTAAAGTTCTCTCAGTCACTGGCGAAGATTAAGTTTCATCCTTTTTTGGTGACATAAACATGTTTTTGCTTTTCGTTAAGGTCTTGGATAGGTCTCAGAGCAACTTGACATAGATTCCAAGTTTTTAGGTGGGAAGCCTTAATGAGACCCATTGTATAGTTAACAAGTGACCAATTTGTTCCCAAGTTCTTATGTTAAGGCTCCTTTCCTTGAGGTACCAAGGACATGGTTGTTTAATATCCACTAAAAGTTTTACAAGCTGCCATTCAGTTATTTACAGCCTGCTGCTTTAAGGAGACATTGGAGTTGTAATGTATGTTCAGTCTCCCCTTTTATTAACGAATTATCCATATTTTAAAAGTAAAGAGAAGGGAAAAACACCTTAGGGGTTGAAAAGACCTAACTTTGACCTGCCGCAGGTGTGGACCCCTAACCGAGCACAGCCTGTGAACCCCCCTTTACCAAGGTGATTCTCCCTTACCAGGAACTCCCTTTTGTTGGGATTAGTAGTAGGCATCCTTTCCTTTTTCCCCCTTTTTTACTGGTGCCTCCCTTTTGTCAGGATGAGTGGCAGACATCCTTTTCTTTTCCTTTCCTTTCCAAGGCTTGGCAGGTCATTCTCCGATCTGTGGAGCAAGAACTCCTCACATGGGGCACCATTTTGTTGCTTTGCCTCCCACGGATTTGTCATGCCTCTTCCCCTGGGTGACAGAGCTGCAAAGGATTACTCAAAGCCCATTTCTTCTGAGCAGTGAGAGACCCCGAAGGGGTTAATTTCCTGGAACCCTCAAGAGAGAACCATTCCTTCCTTTTGGGAAATTAACCACAAACTGGGGTTCTCACCCCACATTTATTCTCCAGACCAGGAAGTTACAGGAAAAGAACATAGGTGGGGTTTTTGCAAAGTATAGTTTAACAATAACATCAGTGAAACAAACAAGGTGACATTCCATAACATAATTTGCAAAAGGTTAAGTTGATCCACCAACAAAAGCTTGATCTTAGTAAACATTCTCTTTTCCTACAGCAGCTTCCCCAGTGTTTTACATATCAATCACGTAACTTGTCTGTCCTTGAACCAGCAACCTTGCTGTGCTACAATTCTTTATCTTACAACAGAGACTGTAGCCTGGGGAAAATATCCTGTCTTTTGCAAGGTCAACATTTTATATGTACTTTTAAGAAGTTAGGCTAAACCTGAAACTACAAGAAACTAGACTCTGTGAAATATATTTGCTTCATAAATGTAAGTATACTCCACATCCTGGTTCTTAGCATCTGGCTGCCTCACCACTAAGATAATGTCTTTAGCAAACACTTCATCTGCTTCACCTTTGCATATTTCTCCTGCTCTCTGCTTCTCTACCTCATGGCAAGGCTGCAAATTTTCCATATCTTTACGCTCTGCTTCCCTTTTAAATTCTGGCTTTACATCATGCCTTTGCTGCCATAACTCAGAGTAGGCTGTTAGAAGTAACCATGCAGCTTCCTTAACACTTTGCTGCTTGGAAATTTCTTCTGCCAGACATTCTGGCTCACAACTCTTAAGTCCCACCTTCCATAAAGTCCAAGGGCATGGACACAATGCAGCCAAATTCCTTCCTATGTTGTAGCAAGAGTGATCTTTTGTCCAATTCTTGATAAGTTCCTCATTCCTATCTGAGACCTCATCATCTGCATGGTCTTTACTGTCTACATTTCTATCAGCATTCTGGTCACAACCATTTAGCCAATCTCTAAAATCTTCCAAACTTTCCCTCATCTTTTTGTCTTCTTCTAAGTACTCCAAACTCCTCCAACCTTTGCCAATTACCCAGTTCCAAAGCTGCATCCACATTTTCAGGTATCTGTATAGCAACACCCCACTTCTGGTACCAATTTTCTGTATTAGTCCATTTGTGTTGCTATAACAGAAATATCTAAGACTGGGTAATTTATAAAGAACAGAGGTTTATTTGGCTTACGATTCTGAGACAGCTGCATCTGACAGGGGCCTCAGGCTGCTTCTACTAATGGCAGAAAGTGGCAGGCAGCCAGCAGATACAGGCAGATCACATGGTGAGAGGAAGCCAGAGATAGAGAGGAGGTGCTGGGGTCTTTTTAAACAACCAGCTCTCACAGAAACAAATAGAGAACTCACTTATTAATCCCCCCACCCAGGGAGAGCATTAATCCATTCATGAGGTATCTGCCCCCATGGCTCAATCAGCTTCCAGCACTGCCACATTGGGGATCAGATTTCCACATGAGTTTTGGAGGGGACAACACACCCAAACTCCATCACATATGGAAATATTTGTGTGTATGTGTTTTGAAACAACCTATGTTTCAAAGCTGTGTTTGTAAGTGATTTCAGGGAGGCTTAGAAAACACTGATGCATGGAAAAGTAATATTGAAAATTCTGGGCAGATTCTGTGGTGCCAATAGAATCTCAGGTGTTGTGGCAGAAATTGAATGGTGCAGTTCCCTCTAAGACTCAGCCCTGAGTTTGCTGAGCCCTGAGCTCTGATCACTGTTCCAGTCACTGGTGCTTCCACCTATACTGGCCAGAGAGTGCCCTCTTGTCCTGGGCCCTGCCTCCCTGCATGCACAGAGGCAGAGCCAGATTTCGTGGGGCTTAGAAAACTTGGCGGAGCTTCTTTATGAAAAAATAAAACAAAGTTACTAATGTTAGATATAAAAGCTAAACAAATTGCAATTTTTAGAGAGCTGATAAAGACCTCAAACATCAGAAAATCTAAAAAGGTAACATGTTTTTAATCATTAATGCCTGACCCATCTCTATAATATTTTTTCCCAAAGTTTCTACCAAAAAATAAATAAATAAATAAAAAGATAATTCATTATTTTTCTAGCATTGTTGATCAAATTGCTTTCATCATTGATAGCTGAGAAAAGGTGGTTTTGTTTAACACTTAGGTTTGGTGCTAGGTTTAGGAAAAACTATATCATGTTTCTTTCATATTTAAACCCTAAGATTTCACGGTATCTCAATTTTCTTGAGCAAGGGTTACTTACATAATCTTTGAAGTGATGTCATTCATTGACCAGCATATGGGACCCCTCTTGGGCCCCATGTGGCATCCTCTCAGCCCACGTTTTTCTTTTGCCCTTGCTGTGAGTAACCAAGTACAGTCCTTGTTACTGCTTGCTCTCTCTTTTCTCTGGCTTCTCTGCCTCAGTTGGGCAAGTCTCCTGTGGTAAGTTTCCTGCTCAACCATCTGCCTCCTACCAAACCCTGGAACTTCTGAGGAAGTGACAGCTCATGGGGCAGCCTTGACCACTGGGGATGGGGGCCGAGGGCTGCTGAATAAACCCTCCCCACTTGCTTGTCTCAAGCAGACACTCCTGCTTGTGTGTGTGTAAAAACACACAGACTTATGTCAACTCATACCCTACAAACATAGGAATTCTTATAAACTATATTTTGCACAATTTCTTGAAAAAAGAAAAAGGTATATGGTGCATTTATAATTATATATGTCTTATTATCGAGTATGTTCCTGACAGAAGAAAATTTAGAATTTTGTCTAAGAATCTTTGAAAACTGGATCTTCTGTTTCTAATTGTATACATGTGATGATTGGAAGAATTTTCCATAAACTTGCTTCTGGTTCCATATCGAGCTCTGACTCCACTTCAAACCTTGTTTCCCTCTACAACCCACATGCTCCCTATGTTGGACACCAAAGTGCATATTCATAGGTGGATGGAACTAGTAGCCCTGAGGCTTAGAACCGTGATACTGGTGCCAGTATCACAACACCAGGTAAGTCAGCAGAGTGGCTGTCAACCAAAAAATATATCCCACTAAAACTAAACTAAATGAATTCCCAACTAAACCCCCTTAGCCAGATCCCAACAGTGCCCGTAGCCCTTCCAAAGCCACCTGACATAAGGGGAAGTGACGTGGAGAAGTCAGAGTAGAAAGACAGCACTCATAACAAGTTGCAATTAAGATATCTTACTTTTGCAAATTTTATGAAAACATATGACCACATGAGTACATTCCTAGGGCCTTCACAGAACCCTGGAACTAGCCCATGCAGAAGACAGTCCCTGAAACTTAAGCTTCAGTAGCTTTATGGCAAATCCACCTCTGGGCATAGATACCCTCAAAGTCAAACCCTGGACAGTAAAGCATAAACACTGGAGCCAAACTGCATGGGGTTACAGTCCTAGCTCCTCAACTAAGTCGCTGTGAGCTCTTAGGCAAATTTCTTAATCTCTCTGTGCTTCACTTTGCTAGCCTATAAAATGGAGATTGTGAGAGTACCTGCCTCACAGTGTTGTTGTGAGGATTCAGTGATTGGCACGTTGGGTAAATATTCAATAAAGGTCAGATATTATCTCTTCCTCAGTGGTAGAGGTATGAAGGGCAGCAACTTGCCTTTCATTTTGAAGGAAACACACTGCCATGCCCCAGCCTGCTGTTTACTACGGAAAGCCACACTCTAGAAAGTTGTGTCTCCACAAGTCCTCTTCAACCCCCTCATCTTGCTGTGAAGTCAAAGAGCCCATCTCAGGGACAACATCTCCATAAGCAAATTAGGCCTTCAGGGCTTTTCAAAGATCCAGGTCTCCCCTCACCAATGTATTTCTTAAAGTATTGCAAAGGGATGGTCCTCTGTGCCTTCTTTGGGGGCATAATTACCTGGTGGTTGGCAGATTAATAATTACAAGGCCATGCCAGCATTCCTAGCTCCTTGAATTCCTTCTTCTACCTGCATACAAAAGATTTTTAGCACATCAATTGCATTTGATGTGGGCTGCTATTGATGCCATCTTTGGGGTTGGGTTTTGTGTGTGTGTGTGTTTTTTTTTTTTTTGGTCAACTAATAAAGCTAAATATTAGAATAAGTCCCAGCTACCGAAACCAGTACATTGATTCCAAAATGTCTGGTAAACCCATCCTTATCAATAAATTCAGCCTGATTTAAAATTAGATTTCTTTTTTCTTAGTTGTAAAGCACCCCATCAGACTTTATCTCCACATATACTCTCCAGAATTTTGACTACGTAAATTAAAAAGTCTTATAATTCTTTGCTGTGGAAACCTCTTCTTCCTGGCTTAACCTTATTATCAGCCTCCAGGGGCATGCTGAGATCTCTGACTCCGGTCACAGGTTTAGAGAAGATGGTAGGTGCAGCTGGGGAATGGGGGAGTGGCAGATGACTAAAATCTGAGAACAATCAGCTTCACATAGCAACGAAGTTGCAGTCTTCAAACAAGAGTAAGTCCCCTTCCCCCACAACATAGGAATTTGGGCTGCCTTTGGCTGGCAAGGGAGGCTCATTGGGGGTCTAGGAACCTAGCTACCTTTCTGAGTCCTTCGTATCTTCCCGCATATCTTCATTGTAATTCTTCCTGTAACACAGAGTTTTTTGATTTGGTTGATTGGTTGGTTGCAAGCAGAATTTTTTAAAAATAAAATGGAATAAAATTTTTTTTTCAATGAGTAAATATTGTCTCGTGACACCTTTGTTTCAGTTGTATAAAGGGGTATGTGTATGGGACCATGTTATAAAATATATTTCTTATATTGGTTGTGGTCAAAAACATTTGAAAGCTACCTGAGTAAAAGACTCTATAAATCTACAGTTTTGACTAATGTCATAATTCAGCAACTTACATAAACTTTGAATTTGGGTTGGGGCTACCTCAACCACTCAGCTTCAAGTTGGTAGGAGATTTTTTAGTAAGGTCATAGAAAATCAAGAGGGTGCAATGTCTGCCTTGAGCTGACAATTTTTGTATTTGAGCCTATCATTCTGTTTCATTAGGTTTTATAGCACCATCAAAAGAAACCATCCTACCCGCTACTCTTGAATTCTTCATAACTTCACAGTGTTCTGCATCAGCAATGGCGTGGTCCACCAAACCTTGCCTTCAATGGGCACTTCATTAGAGGTGACAATAGGCAATAATTGAATTAGTGTTTGCCATTTCATATTTTGGGTTGCCAAAATCCCTTAACTAATACTGATGGAATTTTCACTGCTCTCCACTCAATTTTAGTTTTTCCCATCTCTCTGAGGATCTGTTGTCTGCTCCCCATGATTAATTTCTGTATCAACGTTCCTGACTTCAAGCAAAAACAAACAAACAGAAAAAAGCCTCTGAATAATTTAAGAAGAAAATAAGCATATTGGAAGTTATTGAGTGCCTGGCAGTCTAGAGAACATTGGTAAATGAGCTGGAACCAAATACAGCTTTTAGAATCTTTAAAACATTTCTCAATAGTACTTATTACATATTTCCATCTGGATCCAAACTTCTGGTCAGGAGCATTAGATTGGCTGAGCATGGTCACATGCCTGCTAGGGACATGAAAGAATCCCTATAGTTTATATGACGTGAAGGAAGGCCCTGTTTAGCACAAATTTTCAATCTTTGGCAGATTCCCAAGAACAGAAAGAAGGTCTGGATGTTGGGTACTCCAAAAAAAAAAAAAATTCAAATGTCTATCAAAAGCTTTTGCCCCATTCTCCTGCAGTATGTAGGTATTGTCCCTCTTTCCCACTAAACCATGAAATACTCCAGCAAGTCCCTTGCTTTTCCCCATACCTGGCTTGAAATAGGTGATTTAAAAAAGTGCTGAGTGCTGTTGTTTGTTTTGATTTTAATAAGACAACATGTAGAGCTCTTGAAAATCACAGGCCAGAGGGTCAAGCTGAGGGACTAAGCAAAAAAAAAAAAAACAAGATCAAGAATAGTTCAGTCTCCCCGGACCCAGCAGCAAGGTCACCCTGAATCTACAGGGGATGAAAAGCTAGCTAGCTAAGACTAGCATCCACTCTGGGCTGGGTTGTACAAAGGGAAAGGACACAGGAGGAGGTGCCCAGAAATTGTGCTGACCAAGCAAATCCATGAATAACTCAGAATCAAAATCTAGAATCTACTAATTAAACCATTTTTTAAAAAGCTTATCCTCTTCATTATTTTTTTTAAATAAAATACCCTCTGAAATATTGCATTTTCTCAACTGCGCCAAAAGAAGTCGAGGTTGGCATAGCTACCAGAGTGAGGCTACTTGAGAGACAAGGCAAAGCCAAGTTGCTCTGTGGAGATCCCAGGAAGGGTCAGCATTGCTGGAGCAGACTGAGAGGCCAGCGAGGTTTGGAGGAGCCCAGGGCAGGAAACTAGGAGGAGCCCAGGGCAGGAAACTAGGAGATTCCTCTTGCCTTGATCACTCACCAAGGGTGGAAAGAGGAAGAAGAGCCCTAGAGGGAGACTAAGAAAGTGAAGTCAGTGTGTGCCTCCTGGAGGGTGGGGGCTGGAGATGAACTGGAGGGACAGAGGCCAGGATAGCCATCTCCAGGAGAAAGAAATGGGCACCCAGTGAAGCCCTGGTCTAAATTGCACTGAGGGAAACAGACCAAAAAAGTACAGCAAAGTGAAACTGGAGTGCTAGACCATCTACAGCTGGGATTCTCAGCAACTGAAAGACAGACGTCTGCAAATTCCCTTCATGTAATTAAACATCTATGGTCCCCTTTAAATATGTCAGAATTAGTCCCACTAATAATTAGAACATTTCCTTTGTCCCATCTCCTCTCAGTTCCCAATGTGCCTATGAAGTAGATAATGTTAATATGTGTAATGATTTCAGAGTGATTTGGGATACTGAGGAGGTGTCTTACCCAGATACACACCGCAAATCCTTAGGCTTCCCAGTTCAGAACTCAGGCTGCTGCTGCTGCTTCCTGATTTATTGATTGAAATATATGAATGATAGATTTTCTTTTTTTTAGATTTATGACTTCTTCCTAAGTATCAGTCATTTTAAATTCAAAGAACCTTTCTAATTTTAGGGACCAACTGGGCACCTTACACATTCTTGCTGAAGAAGTAGTATCTCTTGGTGCAGGCATCTATTAATACTCCTTCATGGATCTTTTTCTGACCAGAAGCAAGTAAATGCTCCAGGTTTAATTTGTAATATGGAGGAATGGGTGTCCATTCATCTTGACACTAAAATATTTTTAATATTTTGTCTCAGACTTTCACCCAAAAAGACAGAATATCTCCACTACTGCTTGTCCTTTAGATTTCATTACAAACACTTCATTTATTCCTTCAAAAGCCCCTAAACAAGCCATATGACTAAAGATATCAAAGTATAACTTAACACCAAAGAAATTTTGACTATACTATGATTTGGTATTCATTGAGTTCTCCAGGGAAGTTTAGAAACTTCTGGGAATTGTGTCGTGTCTTGAAGAGTAGTGGCTTAAATCAATGTGCATAGTGTCTCTTTGTGTGTGTTAATTTAGTCCTCTGAGCCACCAATATTCTGTAGCTAAGTTCCTCTTCATTACGTGCTCAAGATTGTCTCACAACATTGACATTTCCCATGCCACTTTCAACCTGAAACATGCCTCCTCTCCCAATTACATTACAAAATCCTAAAGGGCACAGCCTAAGACTTAAAACTTCTTTTTATTTCCCTACAATATCTGGTCCAATGCCTCACATCAAGTACATACTCAATAAATATGTGACCATTGAGTCAACCAGCATAACCTGGAAATGGTAAAGGAGATGACTAATTGAAGGGAAAGGTAAACAGAGCCATGAGCCCAACACCCACCCAAGGGCTTCCTACACTGATGATTTGTGGTTACAAATTATTAGTGCCACGAGAGAGGGCAACCCTAGTTCCCCACTTGAAGAGGATGACTTGGTCCTTGCTGTTTGGGGCTTGTCTCTCATCCCTGCTACTCTCATCCTAGAGATCTGATTGGCCATCATCCTACTTGTGCTGCTCCCTACCCTCCTCCTGCCTCTTTGGTCCCATTCTCTGGTCCCATTCCTGGACAGGGTGGCAAAGTAACTTAAAGGAAAGACTCCAAACTTGGTTGTCATGAATGCAATAAGCATTACTATCGGAAAGGGTATGTCAAATTGAAAGGGGCACCCACCCTAAAGCCCAGACTGATACCCCTGTCATTGATGCTCCTTAGTGAATTTGGACTTGGACAAGAAAAACCTGAGGGAGGCCAGTCCTTTCAAGGATGTCCTAAGAGCTATAGTCAGGTTCCATGTTTAGCCTGATTTACAAATGATCTAAACAATAAATTAGGTTGGAGATCAACCCTAGATTTACCTCCATCACAATGTTGTACTAGTGGACCTAGTTTGGTCTATTATTCCCAGCTGAACTCAGCAGAATTCATTGATGTAAAATATTTATTCAGGAGCTAAACTGTGCAAGACATGAATGAGGTGGGTACAAAGGTGACAGCCACAAATGAAGACATACTCAGTATACTGTCCAGTGGAGGAGATAAAACCCATTCGTCATACATTTTAAGGCAATATAAAATGCGGTAAATACCATAGAAAAGGGGCATGGGGAAGCCCTCAGACTGATAATTCAGAAGAAATGGAATTTTCTTCCACCTGGCAACAATTAGGGAAAGTTTCAAGCCAACAAAGCACAGAAAATAGTTGGGCTTGGGCCAGAATTAAGAATATGTCAAGGGAAACATTGGAAGATGAGTTGAAAAGGGATCTTATGGGACTTTAAATTCTTAAAATTGCCTTAGACCTTTCATCTTGATCGAGAAGTTTGGGTCTCCTTCAGTGGATAGAAGGAGCTACTCTAGATTTGTGAGCAGAGGAGTGTTAAATAAAATTTATAGGAAGCCACTGATTTGGACTGAACTCCTGCACTAGATCCCAATGGGCCAAACCAAAATGGAGTCACTCATGCTAAAGTTCCACATCACCAAACCAAAACTAAGTTGTTTATCTGACCTCTCAGGAAATTAGGAGGTCAATCATAGTAGCCAAATCTCCAAACAGGCCAGATTTAGCTAGCATGAAAAGGAAGTCCCCTCTGCCTTAACTCTTACAGGGCAGGTTGACCTGAAGTAACCTGATGCTAACCAATTCACTTTTGTTCCGTGTTTCTGCTTTCTTCAGTCCTTTTCTACCTATAAGGCAAACCTCCTCTGCTCAGCTCATTGGAGCACCTGTTCTAAATGTTTAGCAGAGATAGTACCCTGATTCATGAATCTCAAATGAAAGCCAATTAGATCATTTAACTAAATTTGTTATTTTGTCTCTTGACAGGAGTGTCATGAACTGTTCCTAAGGGTGGAGATTCATGTAGCAACATGGAACACACTAGACTGGGTGAGGAGAAAGTAGAGTGGATACAGGACAAAAGCAAACGTGCTGCTGGTGGGAGAGGAAGGAGTGGGAGACATGGGAGTCGGGGAGAGCGTTCAGCAACAGGATGGCCTTGTCCTCCACCCCAAGGCCCTGAGGCTCTGGCTTCAGTGACTGGAGTTAGGGTGGTGTCCTTGACTTCAAGGTTGAAAACATGTGAAGAGTTCCAGTCAAGATGGCAGTCCCACTCTCTCCCACAAATCAACCAATTTACAACTATAAAAATGCAACATCAGCCAAGCTGGGGCCACTGGACCTCAGAGGAAGAGGAGGAGAGACCTACAGAGTTCATGAAGGTGGGAAAAACCATGATGAAAGGAAGAAAAAACTGCTCTGAGCATTTTGGGCCGTGGCCACTTTAAGGCTGGAGCTACTGAGCGCATGGAGCAGGAGCTGGCAGAAGCCACAGCTGTGCCCTTCAGATGGAGCTACTTGGAGGCAGCATGGGAGAAGAGGGCCTCGGTGTCCCCCAGGACAGCAAGACCACTAGTAGGGTTCCCATGGGCCCACTCAGGAGTGAGGAGCCAGAACTGAAAAAAGGGAGCCATTCAGAGGCCGTTGAGTCATCATAAGGGACTGGTGCAGGGCCCATCTTATGGGAAGTGTTTGCAGCATGGGCAGTGGGGGAGATGGGCCCACTGGGAGAACACTGGGACACAGCAAGGACAGCCGATCTACCCCCCAATCAGTGCAGAACCACTTAGAGGAGACTGATCAGGAATGCAGAATTGCATGGGGTGAAGTTTGATGAAAAATCTCAGGCCCAGATCAAAGATTCTACACAACACAGATCCATGGGGTCTCTGGAGAGATGGAAGTACCTATAAGGTCAACCATTAAACCCTGAGCTGTATAAAAAGCCTTCCCTCGGGAAACAGCTGCAAAGCAGCAATTTAACTCAACCACACAGCTCAAGTACTGGTTCCCACAGAAAGTTACCCCATTTTAGAAGTAAGCAAAGGGCAAAAAATTAGTTCCAGCCCAGGCATACCACCAGCACCTTGGGGTGCTGCCTCAGAACTGGAGGCTTGGAGAATGGGACCAGACCTCGGGGACAGCCCAGTGACCCAAGCCATGGAGCCAAAGACCTGGCCCTCCTCCCACAACCAGGGACACCACGCCAGTGCCATGGGGCCCGCCTGGGGACCCAAGGCATGGAGAAGGGGACCCGACGCCCATCCCACAACCAGGCACACCACACCAGCACACTGGGGCATGCCCAGTGACCTGAGGCATGGAGCCGGGGAGCAGACCCCCCTCCCACAACCAGACACACTATGCCAGCGCCTTGAGGCCCACCTGGGGACCAGAGGCATGGAGAAGGGGACCAGGCACACCACCAACACCAAGGAGCATGCCAAAAACATTACCTCCATGTGAATGGCCCACCACAGCCACCATAATAACCATGGCTGCTGCAAAAGTGGCTAGATACCACAACCACCACGCAGATGGTCCACCAACCACTGGAGTGCATTGAGACAAGGGGAGTCACCAACAGAGATAAAGGAAAGAAGAGGGTGTCTCTCTCCATGAAGCCCATTTCAGAGTGACAGAAGCAGCATCTGCTCTGTGATAATAGTGGGGGATCTGATCACACCTCTCAGCATTGGACAGATCATCTAGGCAACAAATCAACAGAGTAACCATTATTCTTTCAGAAGGAGAGAAGAAATCTAGGGTGATTAGAGGGGGGAAGGGGAGGGAGAGGGGGAGGGGGAGAGATTGGACCAGGGGCATAAAGAATAATTACGATTTGTAACAATATACATGCTAGGAATATTGATTTGATCAACATATCTCAATGTTGAATCCCAGAAGTATGTATAATCAATTTTGATTCAATAAATAAAATAAATTTTTTAAAAAAGAAAGAAAACAAGTGAAAAAACAACCCAGAAGAGAGAAGAACAGATACTGTGCTCAGACAACCAGAGAACCGTTACTTCAAAGGAACATAGTGAACAGCACCAGTGCTGGCTTGTCTCAGGCATTTCGAAGACCTTCATTATCAGGGAAAGATATAGAAAACATGCACTTTTTTTAATAAAATATTTTTTCTTAATCCTAATCTGATCTCCCAAATAAACTTCTAATTTGTTTTATCATTACTGGTTTATATTATTGCCAAGTTAGAAATTAACCTTTAGGGCCGGCCCCGTGGCTCACTTGGGAGAGTGCGGTGCTGGTAGCACCGAGGCTGTGGGTTTGGATCCTATATAGGGATGGCCGGTGCGCTCACTGGCTGAGCATGGTGCGGACCACACCGTGCCAAGGGTTGCAATCCCCTTACTGGTCGGGAAAAAAAAAAAAGGAAATTAACCTTTAAATCTGCTTTTTTTCTGTCATCCTGTCAGCCCATACCATGGACAACACCAATGTTTTTTTCAGGACCACTCAAAACCAGTATTTCTTATTTAATTTACTTCTATTTAAACTTCATTTTTAAAACATTTGCCATTTTTTCCCAGATCCTTACCGAACTATGAGCTACTCTGAATCTGCAGTTTCTTTGCTGCCATCACCAGGTGGGTTACTCCTTACACCTCACTGACTCCATATTATTCCTCCCCAATTCCTCAAATACTAAGAAACGGTACTTAGAAGATTCTCCTCTTCCTCTTTTTTTTTTAATGTGGATCAATCCTGTTTTTACTATCGACTTGGATTATTGTGGGCCAAAATAAACTTGAAGCTAAGAACTTGGAGTTCTTACAGCTGTCCTCACAGCAATAAAGAGGACATCATTACAAAGTTATGGATTCTGGTTTTGTTGCTTTGTTTTAGTTGTTAAAGTTTACTGAGCCAAATGCACAGAGCCAGGTGAAAAAGAAGTTTGTTTGTTGATTTCCTGCTGTAAGAAAGTATGTCTCCTGGAAAAGTTGCCAATGGTCTCATCTAGGAGTAGTTGTTACAACCACAGAAAATGTTTTAGATGTTGAATTTCTACCAAGAGCTGTTACTCCAATACTCTATTTTCTATTGGGCTATTTATCTGTGATACATCTCTAGGACTTCTCCTTTCAGAAATTCTCTTCGACTATCTCATTCTCTCCCTCCTTGTAAATTATAAGCATGGACATATGGGTGTATACGTAAATACCCATTCTTTTCATGTGCCAAGGGCAACACTGCTGTCCATCACTGTTACCTGTAAATGTGACCCCTTAACTCCACTATTCTGTGGAAACTCTGGTTCCCTGTCAAGTTCCTCCTCCCCACTAAGGTTTCTGGGTCTCAGAGTTCTCAAGAACAACTCACAGCCATTTTCCCCTTCCCTGCTCAAGCAGCACTGGTGTTGCTGTCCTTGAGATGTGAGTGTGAGCGTCTTATTCCACTATGAGATGGCCCCTCTGCAGGTGCTTCTGTTACCAGACACACAAATCCAGCTGCCTGTCCCCTCTCAAAAATGAACTCAGAAGTCTAATGTTGGTGAGAACAGAAGTCAGCTTTTATCCAGGAACACCAGTGACCTGAGGAGAGATGTCAGGCTAACCCATCTCTCTGGCAAACCTGAACCAGAATGGCCAGACCAAAGCCATCTCAAAGACTGAAGATTCACTGAGGGGTTTTTAAAGAGGAGACTAAGGGGATGGAACGTGGGAAATGAAAAGCAGGAGGGAGGGGGACATACAAGGGGCCTGGTACAAATTCTCCCCAAGGCTCCATCTGGTTTCTGCTCTTGCCCTTATCTCAGGGTCCTGGTGGATAATACCTGCCTTTTCACAAGTCTGCAGCTTCAGGCTGGCTGGAAAATATTACGTTTATGTAAATAATGTCATCTTGCCCCGTAACCAAGGTTCAAAATATCAAATAACCATGAGAAAAGAGGGAACTCAGAGAAATGCATGTCAAGAAAAAAAAAACTGTGTCCTTTTAAAATTTGCCTACAGCCCATGCGGTTTTAGGTCCCAACATGGCTTCAGTCCTGCTCACTCTGACACTTCTGCTCCTGCTGAAGGTGCCCACTGTCCAGCATCAAAGGTGCTGGAATGTACCTAAGCCATTGTGCTGTGCAAGAACACCAGTATAGCTGACACTGGATGCTGCTTCTACCCCGACCTGAGTGTAGTGGCACCTGTGCTAAGGGCACCACTTCTCATGGCTTCCAAAGCTTTCAATCTCCCTACTTGCCACAGATGAGTTCTCCTCCTCCTCTTCCTACCTCTCCCTTCTCTTGCCACTGCAGAAGAAATGCGTTGTGCTGGCAGACATCACCACAACTGGAGGCACCACTGATGTGCAGGAGCCACCAAAGTGCCAGCCCCCGACACTCTGTGCCCAGGTGCAGAGGACACCCCTCTCCCCCTTTGAGTTATTCTGTTGCATGGCTCTCGAAACAATGCTCCCTTGTACTCCCAATGTTTCAAAGAGAGTTTATACAAAAACAGCTTTTTTTATTAATCAAATAGCTCTCCTCACCCCCATCCAGAGATTGAGACACAAGTCCTTTGAGGGGAGGGTGAGGGGACCCTGAGAGACAGAAACCCTGCTATATTCAAAATCTTCCCTTCTCTTCAGTGCCCAGGGCAGTTCTATTTGACCAGAGGCCTGGGGCTGCTTAAATCTCTCCTTTCTTAGATAATTTCTTTCTAATGAAGTTCTTTAGTTCTTCAGTCTGGTTGACAACTTCGAACTCACCCTGACATTTCTGAACCTTCAGGAAATCCGCCTCCCTACCTCCCAGCTCTCTCCATCCTTTGGCAAAGGCAGGGGATTTAGGGAAATTACCTCCAAATATATGATGCCTGCCAGAGGGGAAAATGAGTTTTCATTCTCTGGGTAGGCATCAGGGGAGGTGAAAAGTCAGAATCACCTAATGTTTCCATCAGAGCAAAGCAGAGCATGATAAATTTGGGGGAGAGCTTCATATGAGGCTCCTAGCGTTTGGAAGCATACCCACAGTTAGTGCAGAAAGCCTGCTTCTCACCTGGAGATTTCTGAAGATGGGAGGTACAAGGGCTTGAATGTCGCCCCAAACTCACTGAAGCTTACACTCCACTGTAGCTATTGAGAGTGGGAAATTCTACTATGATAATTGAAAGGTTGATTAGATAACCTTGAGAGATGATTAGATTGTGAGAACCATGCCCCAGAAAATGGATTAAGTCGATGCTCTAATGGTGGTCATGGGCATGGTTCTGGGGGCTTTAAGAGGAGAATGAGTGAAGAGTTAGCTCTCTCTCTGTTCCTGCCATATTCGCCATGTGAGACCCTGCACTGCTGTAGAGTCACCTCACCAGATGTGTTCCCTGGACTTTGGACTTCCCAACCTCCAAAACTGTGAGCAATGAATATTGTTTCTTTATAAATTATCTAGTTTCAGGTATTTTGTTATAAGCAACAGAAACGGACTAATACGGGAGATTTGGAGGAGTTACCTGCAGCAATAGGAGGAGCTGGAATGATAGTGAAGTTTGAAATCCTAGAAAATATAAGAACGAATGGGGGGACCTTCCACCCCATCCCAGGTCCTTGTGGCCTCCACAGGTGTGGATGTGAACTTCAGCAGTTCCTGTGGCTCCACAGGAAGGAGCACAAAGGGCAGAGAAGGAGCACAAGCCAAGGATGTGCCCAGAAGGACATGGATGTAGGTGAGAACCCACCCAGAGAAATGCTTAGGAATGTGGACCACTGTCAACAACCAAAGAGAGGCACCGGGTCCTCACCATGGGAGGGCGCTGGGATGAAACCGAACCCTTCAGCAGCCATGCCAATGACTGAAGCCACCAGCAGTGCACGGAAGCTGACTGAGCCAGAGCGAGACCAGAGGCAGCCTCCCTCCTCAGACAGGCTTCCGCTGGCCATCACTCCATTCCTCCACCCCGGCCTATGGGAGTAGCTGGAGCCCAGAAGACAGCAGGGAGGGAGAGGTCCTGCGACCAGAACAGTGGCTCCCCCACCCAACACCAACGTACACAGGCTTCACAAGAAGAATTAAAAGGTAAAGGAAGGGAGGAAAAATATTTTTCCTCACCCATTCTAGGTTCATGGCTGAGGCCCCTATAACAAAAGACATTAACAAGAGAAAAGCACACAAATTGATTTAATGTAAGATTTATTTGACACAGGAGCCTCCATAAGAAAACGAAGACCTCACTGGCCAGCCACCAAAAAGAGAAAAAAGAAGAAAAAAGCAAATGAAGACCTGTAGGAAGCTAAGTGTTTTTTTGTTCGTTTGTTTTATAGCAGGTGTGATGAAGGGTTCATAGTCATGGGGAAAGATGATAGGACAAAAAGTGGATGGTCTAATATTAATAAGCTCGGGGAAGCTTGGCAAGGCCAGTTTGTTCAGACGCTTCCCTGTGACCCTTTGTATCCAGAGAGAAGGATGCTCCTTTTCTCTGGACATAGGGAAGGCACCTCTCACATGAGGGTCTTACAACCTGCTTCAGGGGAAGGTCAGAAAATCCTTCCTAAGTTTTATGACCTGCTTCAGGAGAGAAGGGCAGGGGAAGGTCAGAGAGACCTTCCTGCTTCTGTGGTCTTCCCAAATTCCTTCAGCTTAAAATATTTTGGGGGAGCATGTCCTGAACCCCATCAGATGACCCACCCCTCCCCCTGAAACAAAGCTTTCATTCATTGAAACATTCTCTGTAGCAAGTATAACCTACTTTACCAGTTTAAGGCACAAGTGAAATCACATCTCATTTATTACTCTAATTAATCCCTCAAAGCCCCATCTATCTCTGTTAGTGGAACTCTAAGCTCTCCCTGTTGAGAACACCCTTTTCTCTGAGTATACAAGAATCTCAGCAATTTACTTCATCAAAAGGAACTGAGTCTAGATGGAAAGTCAGAAATGCTGTTGTCACTAGTCCCAAACTTTATCCCTGTCACGTGGTGCCACTGTTAAACACCAGTCCTGCAGTCTAGTGACCACAGTGGTTTACTGCTGCACCAGATCCCTATAACCTTGGGGGCCAGCTCTCTGGCTTCAAACTCACATACTAAGTCACCATTCTCCAGAACCAGAATCTAGCCAGTAGGCTTCTAGCCTCAGTCATGTGTTATGACTTCTTCCAAAACCCTTTGGGCTCTGTGATGAGTCCAGGACACCTAATACAGACTGAAACACCATACTCGAAAAGCTCTATAGATATAGTTGCCTTGGCAAGCCAAACAAAACCTTCTGTTATACCCTTTTAAAGATCTTATATTAAGCATATTAAGGAGTTTCACTCAAATGATTTTTCTGAACAAAGATCTCCAAAAGTGTTAGCTGTATCCACCTCCATAGTGAATTACTGAGAATTCCTCTTGCTAAAAAGACTTTTATTGGGCACCCTGTTACAAATTTCAACTCTTAATTGATAAATTTGGTCCCACAGAGGAACTTCTGGAGTGATACTGAACTTTAAGTCTGAAATGACAACCATATTCTTCCTTGACTGAACAAAACGATAACTTGGTGTCATGTTACTGAATCATGACTTGATATGCCAAATGCCCTCTCAATTCATTCTCCCACTTATTTGCACCAGGGAATCCATTTCCTCAGTTTACAGTTGAGCTTGACCAATGAGAGACACCTGCAAGAGATGAGAAGTGGAAGGTGACCCCTCCTCCCAGTTCGGCAGAGCTTCCCTTCCCACGTTCTGGTGGCAATGGCTCCCTGCTCTTGCTACCCCCGGGGCACTGCAGTATTCCTTGTAGGTTTCCCTAATCCTGCCCATGCAGGAAAAAGCCTCCTTTACTAGACTGCCCTCACATTTCCAAGTATTCGGGTGCCATCTGTTTCCTGGTGGAACCATGACTGATATATCAGTAATAAGATTTTAAATTAAAAAAAGCTAGTCTCTGTTATTTAAGAAAACCATGCTCAGATTACTGCAACTTTGTATACAGAATGTTCTCCCATGGCCAGATTCAAGAGGACTCTCAACCACAGATATATCCCTGGGCTAGAACTTAAAAGTGGTCCCTCTCCTAATACTGAGATTGTCCTTGTAGACCCCTCAGGCAAATTACTTCTAAGCAACACTCAGCACCTCAGGGCCAATGGCAAATTGATTTTCAGTGAATGGGCCTTTCAGCGTACTGGTGGTTTGGTGAAATGATTTTGACAAGTTGATTTTTGGTCAATGGGACTATTTCCACACGTGATATACTCCTACCCCAGTGCAGGGGTTTTTGAACCTATGTCTCTCCCACTGCATTGTAGGATCTTTTGAGAGCAGGAAGCACGTGCTACTCATCTTTGTATTTCCCCACTCCTCTCCTAGGACTGGATACAGTGTTTTGCTAGCTACTCAGTAAATGTATGTGAAAGAGAGTGAACAAAAGTGAAGCAAAAGTACACAGTGAAAGGCTAAAGCAAAGACAAAATCCATCAGAGATATAGAAACTGTTAGAGAGGGTCTCTGTCTCAGCGTGAAACAGTCACTGAGAGATAGGAAGGAGGGAGAGACAGAAAGGGATAGAAGGAAGGTTTCAGAAGAGAAAGAAGAAGGGGGGAAATTCAGAAGAAAAGGAAGGGAAAGGAAATATCCTTTTACAAATCTACCTTAAGAAAAAAAATATAGAGATACATAAAATCATTGATACATGGGCAAGTAAACAGTTGAAAGGATTTTGTCACTGACATCTTGGCGATCTCTAATAAAGCCTTTTTAAAAACTGCTAGCTAGTAATTACATAACCAATACCCAGCACATATCTTCCTTGACAGTATTTTCAAATTTTCATTCTCAGACTCTACAGACTCCCTTCCCCCAACCTCTCTTGAAATTTAAAACTCAAACCAGAAGGCTGACCAGGATCCAAACATGAATATGGTGGATCTGTCTCTGATTTCTAAAATAGGACCAGAGAAATTAGTTTCCCGACAGTATTTTTAGCACTGTGGGAAGGAGCTCCCTGTGCTGTTTCTTGGCAGACTTGCCGTCTGTCACTCCTGAGCCTGTCCCCTGAAGCCTCCTGGTTTCTGTACCAGTCAGAATCCTCACTTCTGCCATGGAGCTGCTCAAGTGGTCCGCAAAACTCACCAGTGTTCCTTGGTCTGAAGTGGGGACATTCCTGACAGCGAGAGTTCACCCTCCACCCCAACAACTGTGTTGAGAAAATCAATCCAGTGTAACCCAGTTATGAAGTTCTGGGAACAGCCCAACTTAAGGAGAAGCTAATTCATGTTTGTTTAGACCAAGTGCTCTAGGTATTTAATCAATCCCTTGGAGAAGCAGATATAAGTCTCCTCTTCCTATGGATATGGAAAAGGGAGGCTTAGGTGAAATAACTCACCCAGTGTTCCTCCGCTAGTTAACAGTAAAAGCAATAGCTAATTAATCGCCAACATTTATAGTGTTGTGCTGCTAATCATGTATTTGTTTATTCAACCGCACAATGAACCTAAAAGATAGATTGAATAGGTGTTATCATTATTCCACTCTGCAGAATAGAAAACTGAGATTCAGAGGAGAAAAGTAAACTCTCTAAGTGTGCACAGTGGAAACGAACGCCAGTGGCTGAGCCCAGGACTTCTGACTTAGCTGCATGGGGGCGGCGTCATGGTCAGGGTGATGGGTATTCCTCTGCATTACGTGTTGGGGAAGTAAACTCCCCAAGCTGGGGCAGACTGGAGAGATGTCAGAGTATAAAACAGTGAATGGTACTTCTGTATCTAGATGATCCCTGTAAGGCTCACTCAAAAAAAGGGGGGAGAAGGAATGAATAATTGACAACGCCTGCATCAGTTTTATAGAAACCTTTTCTTTGCAAAGTATGACTCAGGAAAGCAGGGTGACCATGTGTCCTATTTCTCTGAGATAGTCGCACCAGGCTGTTGTCCTGGTATAACTAGGCACAGAGCCCTCTTTTACTCTCAAAAGCATCCTCACTTGCACAATAATCATATAGTTACCCTCTACACAGTAATTTGTATTTTATAATTTTCTAACGTAAAAGCTTCTCCTACTTTCTTTTACCCTTCAAAACATAACTGCAACACCAATTTTGATCAAACAAGCACATCACAGCACACTAATGTCAGGAATTCACAAGCACAGAGGACAGACAGAACCAACTCATGTAGAATTTGCCCTCTCTTAATGTTTTCAAGTTGGTGAACAAAACAGTGAATCATATATTTTTCCCCATGTGCACTGGAATTGAGGCTCCCTAAAAATTATCCCAAAGCAAGTGTCATTGCTAAGAAACAGCAAAAAAAAAAAAAAAAAAACACCTTACTGCTGGAGTGCTTTGTTGCTTATAATAATGAGACTAGATTTGGAGCATAAAAAGCAATTTCACTTTTTAAAAATCACACATACTCAAGGAATAATCCAAGACAATACTTTAAAATTTTAAATCCTAAAAAAAGAAAGAAAGAAAACAACTTAGCGTTATTTTCCCCAGCACTACCACAACATGAAGAATGAGCTAATCAGAGGTGTTAAATTACTTTCAGACATCGCAGCTTGTCCCTGGACATTTTAAAATCAGCTCATGAGTTTACAGTTTCCTAAGCAACCCTTCTGTCTCCTAAATGCCTTTAAAAGGACCAACAGTAAAAGCTCAAGTCTTTCCAAGCCCTTGGGCTTCACCCCAGGACAGCACATCACATATTTTCCTACAGCAGCAGATCGGGTTACATGCGTTTTGCGAGAGGCCTGCCTGCCACAGGTTCTTTAAGGATCCATTACTGTGTTTTCCAGGCACCTATGGGATTACTCCCTTCAATTTCTCACTTACTGGCTTCAAAGGCAACTCTCAACGTCATCAAGATTAAACCAGATCTCAGGGAGGCAACATAATGCTGTAGTTAAGAGCTTGAGCTTCATAGTCCAAGGCTGGGGCCCAAATCTCAGCTCTGCCACTTACAAGCCATGTGACTTTGGTCAAGTTACCTACTCATCTGTAAAATGGGGATAATAAAAGTGTATAACTCACAGGGTTTGTGTGGGGACTCAATGATAGAAAGAAGGAAAACCATAATGCACAAGGGCAGGCACATAGTATGTGCCCCCAAAATATTCATTATCCATTCTTAGACATTGAACATGGCCTGAAATTTCAGTTTACTTAAAATTATCATGGTAAGAGAGGCACGGTTTTTATAGGAAAAAGGCAGAATTTGGAACCAGAAAACCTGAATTCCAGTCCTGTTTCCCCTCTCACTGGCTTACATGGTTTTGAAGTGTTTAATTTCTTTGAACCTAAATTCTCTTCCCCTACTTAGTAAAAAGATGACAAATATTCCTAGGGTCATTGAGAGGATCCAATAAAATAAGAAAACGTATTTTGCAAACTCAACAAATACTAATTATTATTATCAAACAAACACAAGTCAATTGCACAAACCTAAGGGCTATCATGTAACCCCAGACTCCTGGCTGGAGAGCTCCATGTACCAAGGTCTCAGGCCCAGGCTGGACGGCTATGGCGGGCCCCTCACATTCCCGGGCCACACCTGCCCCACTGCTGGGTTGTGGTCTTCCCACTCCGTTTCCTATTCTGGCAGCTTTCATACTGTGACCAAGGAGACTGTGACATGGGAGGTCTCTTCTTGCAATATGCAATATTCTGCCAACTTCTCTAAAAGGAAAACGGTGTGTAGAAGAAAGGGCTGGTGTGACATGTACTTTTATGCCCATAAATCCAAACGAGAAGCAATAGATGGAATTATAGATAATCTCCTTGTAGGAAATGTGATGGAGTTTGAATGTGTTGTCCCCTCCAAAACTCATGTCGAATTTTGATCCCCAATGTGGCAGTGTTGGAAACCTATTGAGTCCTGGAGGTGGATCCCTCATGAATGGATTAATGCTC
The DNA here is from genome assembly GCF_027409185.1 of Cynocephalus volans. Classification (NCBI taxonomy): domain Eukaryota; kingdom Metazoa; phylum Chordata; class Mammalia; order Dermoptera; family Cynocephalidae; genus Cynocephalus; species Cynocephalus volans. The sequence goes on along the minus strand of NC_084474.1, from coordinate 30,634,522 downwards.
TCTCTGGGGGAAGGGCAATAAATGAGTGAGTTCTTGCTCTATTAGTTCCCATGAGAGCTTGTTGTTTAAAAGACCCTGGCACCTTTTCTCTCTCTCTCTTGCTTCCTCTCACCATGTGATCTGCTTGTACCCGCCGGCTGCCTGCCACTTTCCGCCATGAGTAGAAGCAGCCTGTGGCCCGTGCCAGTTGCAGCTGTCCCAGAATTGTAAGCCAAATAAACCTCTTTTCCTTATAAATTACCCACTCTCAGGTATTTCTGTTATAGCAACACAAAATGGAACAACTAAAACAGAAAATGTCTTTGGCAGTGTAGAGAGCAGGGCTGCAATGGAACTGGTGTAGCTCACTGAGGATTTGTTAACCACAAGTTTGTCATCTACATTTTTGGGGAGTGAGGACATTATTTTAAAAAGATGTAGAGGAGGAAGACAATTATTAGTATTCTTATATGAGGCCTGAAAGGAGGGCCTAAGTTAGAAGTCACATTTACAGAAATAAGCAAGCTCTGACACTCAAAAAGAAACAATCACCCCAAAGAAAAGTATAAAGCCAAATGCTTTTAAATTCATTTTTAGAATTTATAGTCTTTTCACACATGACCTTATGGAAGCCTCATGGAAAAGTTCTTTCTTCCAAGAAACATCATATATTTGTAGAGACTCACTTTTATCTTTTTGAAAATAATAATAATACTAATAGCACTTATTTCATAAACAGGAACCTGAAGCACAGAGAGATTGTACTAGATTGAGTTATGTTCCCCCCCAAATCCCTGAAGCTTGAATTGTGTCCCCCAAGTTTTAGGTATTAGAAACTCCCACTGAGACTATTAAGTGGGTGGGAAATCCTATTACGGTAATTGAAAGGTGGAGCCTTGAAGAAGTGATTGGATTGTAGGACCGTACAGTAGTGAATGGATCAAAAATGGTGGTCAAGGGTGTGGTTCTGAGGGCTTTAAAAGAAGAGGAGAGTCTGTCTCTCTCTATCTCTCTCTCTCTCTCTCTCTCTCTCTCTCTCTCTCTCTGTTCTCTCTGCTTCCACCACCTTGTGATGTGAGACCCTTGGGTCACTACCGCCACCACAAGATGGACTTTGGACTTACCAGCCTCCGAAATTGTAAGCAATAAATTTCATTGTCTTTATGAATTACCCAGTTCCAGGTATTTTGTTATAAGCAACAAAAATGGACTAATGCAGAGGTTAAGTCTATGATGGGACTCTCTTAACAGAGTAGTGCTCACCGCAGGCATTCTAAGTCCTCCTCTGTGTAAACAACCAAAATAACACACAAATCTGTTCTGTTTTGTAAAGACCTGCTCCCTGACTTCAGGGTACAAGTAGTGAGGATCATAAAAATATGATATCTGGTGAGATCATAAGACTAGGTGAGATATCTGAATTCCTTAAGATATGTGTCCAGGTTGGACTGGAAAGATCCCAGTCATTTTTTGATTTGGGAGAGATCTGAAAGAGAAAAGGGGATGTGGACCCAGACAATTCCCTCCATCCCTGCCACTTCACAGAGGGGATATAAAGGAGCTGGAGCTGAGGTGGGGTTGTCACTTGATGAAGGGGAAGAAGGAGAGGGATTGGGTGGCTGAGGATGGAGAGAGGGAAAAGGTGAAGGGGCTGGTGGGGGATTTTGAGTGTAATGAGGTGGTCAGGGAGCAGAGTTGTCTGATGGATCAAAACATTGATCCAATCTGGAAGGGGAGGTCAGGCAAGACAGAGAGAAGGACGTGATTGGAAATAGAAGAAGGCTTGAACATAAGGAATCTCTCCAGCTTGCCACTTTGGTGACAAAAGTTGTCTAGCTCTCTGAGATTATCCAAATCAAAAGTGCCATTTTCTGACCATTGGGATCCATTGTCTAATTTGTATTTGGGCCAAACCTGATTGCAGTAGAAAATGAGGCATTTGGGTTTTAATGTCTCCTTGGAGGCCAAGAGATTGTACAGCCCAGAGGCGTAGAGTGCGGAGGCTTGGATTTTGAGGAAATTGGCAAGGAGACAGCCCAGAGGTGTAGAACATGGAGGTTTGGATTGTGAGGATCTTATTTAGAGGGTGAGAAAGGAGGTAATCAGTCCCAGTAGAGGAAGGGTAACACCAAGGAGCATCCTCATTGGTGTGCACCTTCTTTTTGAGAGAGGAGCCACCAACTGGCTAGAGGAGCATCCTCCAATAGCTGGGGGGCACAAGAGGGGTTCCCTTGGCCAGGCACCTGGCCTTCAGGAAGTAGACAGTAGTCATTGAAAGTAGTTGGGGGAACCTGTACAAGTAAGACAGACACACTGATGCACCCTGAATTGAGGCCGATGTTGGATGTGTTGGTCTTGAAGCAGCAAGAGGAGAGAGTCCCAGAGGTACCCAGTTTGACAGGCCTGGGAAGGGCGGCTGGGGTGCCAGTCAACCCAAGAGAGGGGATTGTCCAAAGGTCCTGGCCAGGACCCTTCCCAGGTTTCAGCACCAAAATGAAAGAAAGTGAGCCAGAACACTGGGTACTGATCAAGGTTTATTAAAGGAAAAATGTCTGCTGGGCTGCCCTCAAGGTGGAGAGCAGCCCCAGGCATCAGGGTGGGAGAGCTTATATGGGCTGTAGGGAAGGCTGACGTAATCGGGGGGGGGGGGTTGTGCTGATGCAGAAGCTATGCAACCAGGGTGGAGAATTCTTGTAGAAGCAAAAGGGTTTCTGTTTCTCAGAAATCATGAGGTTTCTTACAGAGGGAGGGGCTGACAACCATTTTGTGCTTGGTTTTTCCTAAAACAGCACCGGTTATGTTCAGAACCTATCACTATCTAATATTTTACAATTAATTTGCTAATTAATTAATTCACAGGTTTATACCAAACCTGTGAAATGGGTACTATTATTATCCTCATTTCACAAATGAGAAACTGAATCAGTGGTAAACTAATATGCCAGAATCTGAGCAGCCAGTGAGTGAAGAGCTAAGATTTGAACCCAAATAGCTGGTCTGAGCTCATGTGCTTCCCCATTGCCACCTCCTAGCTAATACCAGTCCCTTTTGCTCACTGTTTTGCCTGAAATGATTTGCTCACCTGTTATAGTACTGAGCTCAAGATACCAAGGTTGTGGGTACAGCCACCCATGTGTGCATGTCATTCCTTCTCAAAGCTTAGAGTGCTCTGCTAGGGCTGAATGTCTACTCACCACTAGGAGTCAAAGTGAGTGGGTACAGGTGGTTCAGTACAACTTCATTTCCAATACTGGAAAAACAACTCAAATGTGTGCTCAGTGAGAGTCAGTAGGGTCAGCTTTGTCTATGTATAGATTTACTGATTCCAAAATTGGACAGTCAAATGAGAACCCTATAGTTCAGTTCCTTTCACTTAATGGGAAGAGGCAGAAATCATTAAGGATGCAATGTGAGAGAAGACAGCCATGTGACACAAATGACAACTTTCAGTTGAGGGAAGGTATACCCCACTGGCTCAGATGGAGAAAATAGCCGGATTAAGTGAGGGGGCTAATACAATTCCTGGTATTAGGGCTTTAAGGGATTAAAATTTAGTGCTTTTTAGTCTTTTTCTTGCTCAAGTTCAAAACTGAGTGCAGGATGAAAGCAAGAGTAAGGCAGATGCCAAGAGTCACCTTTACTTAGACAGGCATTGTCACCAGTTGCTGCATTAGCAGGGCAATAGCTGGCTTCCTCTGCTCAGACAGACCCCTCACCATGCTCCTAGGAAAGCCCTGAAGATACCGTTCTGTAGCTAGGCTGGCTCTGAAAGAGAACCCAGAGGGGCCAAGTGGAGCATGCCCAGTTCATTTCTCCAAACTCACCAGTCAGGTGACAGGGCAGAGGGGTGAGGAATGGGGCAAGTGACCAGCAATGTTAGTCTAGTTGAACATAAGGAGATGGGGAGTGGGAATCCATAGGGATCTTCATTGATGCCAGGTCTAGTTTCCTATATATGGTAACACATGCAAACAGATAGTAGCATGGTTGCAGTATAACAGCACTATAACAATAATACACAAAACAGAAATGCACATTCAAGAGCTGACAGGGCACAGAGGCCTTTTGATGGCCAACACTGGGCTAGTAAGCGGGGGAAGAGTAGAGACTCCAAGGAGCTCCAGCAGTGATGCTCTGAGCATCACATAAAAAGTTATGGCAACAGAAAAGAAGGTGCAATGGTCCAAAACTATTGCTTTGCTAGAAGAAAAGGATACCACCTTTTCTCCTTTCCAATTGTTGGAAACTGTGTAGGTACCAGTAGATTTTAAAATAAGATAGTGAACCAAATACATAGTTGTTGGGAAAATAGAAAAATTTAATCTTGCCTGACGGTTGGTTGGGGGTGGTTCAGTAAACAAATTGTGTGTGGGGGTAGGTGGAGTTGGTGTGCATATGCAGCGCCACAGCTTTGCTGGTGACAGCCTCAGGTGGCCACACTGAGCAGCCATGCTTTCCAAGCTATGGCTTCCAAGGACCTGTTTGCTGGTTACCTAGCTCATAGACCTGCATGTGAGGGGTCTGGTGACCCAGCCTGGCATGTGAAGGGTTTGCAATCTAGTCTGTGAATGGGCTTGAGGGGTCTGTGAGCTCCAGACCCAGCCTTAGCACCACAATTGGCCCATTCAGCAGGATTACCAGCAGGAAAAAGTAGCTCGACAATTGGCTCTGTGAGCAGGATTCCAACATTAGCCCTAGCTCGAAAATTGACATAGTCTGCGACAGGATTCTGAGCAAGCACGGGAGCTGAAAGCCCCTGAAAGAAGGAGGAAATGCGGCTACTTTTGAATATGCTATGCCCAGTGGCCACTTTTCTGCTGACCGGAGCCTGGCTGCTGCTAACTATGCTACAAACTGATTGGGATTTGTGGCAGAAAACAGAGTTGTTGGAAGCACAGATAAATGTCCTGGAGGACAATGTGCAGCAACTGGCCACTCCCGCCTCTCACACCAGGGAGGACGACCAACCCAGTGGTGAACTGGGGAAACTGTGTGTCTCCAGGCATGACCTGTTGTGCATGAGAAATTGAGACAGTAAAGCAGCAGAAACAGGGAGAGCCCCTGGCTGCTGCATCTATGGGACCTAGCGGTGGATGGTGTAATGTGCTTTAAAGATGATGTAGTAAATGCATGTTGCATTTGTCTGAAGGCAAAAGGCTCAGAGGGTGCCACTTAAACCCGATGGCCAGCCAGCTGCCATATAAACCTGAGAAAAGAGTGCCACATGCAGATGGGCAGATGACCTGAGGACAGGTGCCCCTGCAGAATTTCTAGTATGTTTTCATCTGGTGAAAAGGTGGAAAAGTTAGTCTCCATTACTACGTGCCTGTCTCAGTGGCAGTGGTTACAGGAGAACCGCAGATAGGCACAGGGGCAGGACAGCCACTCCTTGATGGACTGGGCAAATGCAGCTGTTTGAACTGTGGGCAAACGCTGCTGAACTGCCTGAGACTGAGTGATTAGCTGGTGTAAGCTGAACTGATTGAAGTAATTCAGGAGCTGGGGATGGGGCAGCTAGGTGCTAATAACCAGGACAATGGGGGAAATGCCCTAAAGGCATTTGAGAAGTCTGGAAGGGTGCCCCACCCATCACAGACCCTGAGGCCTAGGAGAACTGAGTTTTTTCCGGAGGATAGACCTGGGGTGCAGCTGCCCTTGGCAAACTGCTCACTGCATCACAGCTGCTCTGGCTGGACCAATCCTACCTCAGCACCTCTGAAGAGCAAAAGTCGAAAACCTTGGTGGCATTCACGTCCTGTTAAGTTTGCAGGCCAGCAGTATGTGAGAGCAGTGGAGGCATGGCAGCCTCCACCTAGATTTCAGAAAATGGATGAAAAAGCTGGGGGGCTCAGGCGGAGATCTGCTGCAGGGGTAGAGCCACTGCAGAGGTCATCTACAGAGCAGTGCGGAACAGAAAAATGGGGTCAGAGCCCCCACAGAGAACCCCCACTGAGGAAATGTCTAGTGGAGCCAGGATGGCAGGACTGCCACCAGGAGCCCAGAATCGTGGCACTGCTGGCAGTGTGCAGCACCAGCCTGGGGTCCAGGCTTCCCCAGTGTGCTTAACATTTGCCCTGTTTGGATTTTGGATTTGTTTGGGGCCTGTTTTTCCTTTCTATTCCTCCTTTCTAGAATGGGAATGTGTACCCAATGCCTGTCCCACTGAATCTTGGAAGTAGATAAACTTGTTTTTCGACTCTTTACAGGTTCATGGCTGGAAGGACTTTTGCCTTTGGTCTCAGAGGAGACTTTGGACTTTCGAGTTGGTGCTGCAACAAGCTAAGACTTTTGGGACTGGGATGGAATGTGTAATATGTGAATGTAAGGGTCATTTATCCTTGCTAAGGGAACATTGCAGAAGATTCTGAACAAGTAGATTGTATGGCAAGAGACTCTGAAGGGGTGGATTGTTGGGAAAATAGAACAATTTAATCAGGCCCTCTCACCTCAGGACCAGTTGGGTGTGGTTCAATAAACAAATTGTGGGGGGGGGGTGGAGTTGGTGCACATGCACCAACAGGCAGACGAGGTACATATTCAAAATAACAGACAGCCCATGGGAACCATTGCCATCCCTCGCACTGACCCAAATTGGGACTACCAGGCCAGCCACAGGGATCAGGATCTCCAGGATAACACACTTAATTTATGGCCTCCAAAAGGCTACTCACAAATTGGTCAATTATGACAAGCTTAGAGAAATCACACAGAGATCCACCAAAAATCCCAGCAAGTTCCTAACCCACCTCTCTAAGGCTTTACATAAATACACACATATAGACCCAAACTCCCCTGCAGGCATGGCCCTCTTACACTCTCATTTTATTACCCAATCAGCCCCTGATATTCAGGAAAAAAACTAAAAAAACTTGAGGATGGTCCAAATATGACCCAACAAGACCTCCTCAATGCTGCTTTCAGGGTTTTTAACAATAGAGAGAAGGAGGAGAAAAGAAGAATAGTTACAAAAGAGATCAGGCCAAATACCAGCTCCTGGCTAATGCTATCCGTGGTTCACATACTCCAAAGCTGGCTGCCCCCAGAGGCAAGCCACCCAGGAACTGCTTCAAATGTGGTCAACTGGGCCACTGGGTATGGGCCTATCCTAACTCCAGGCCTCCTCCTGCACCCTGTCCTCACTGCAAACAGCCAGGTCACTGGGGGGTTGACTGTTCCATTTGCCAGAGAGGGAGTGGCCCAGTCGCCAACCTATGGCCTTTGGCTTCACAGCCATCCTTACCAGAGCTTCTCAGCTTTGCCCAGGAGAAGGACTGACAATGCCCAGGGCCCAAGGCCCCCACGGAGATCACCACGCATGAGCCCAGGGTAACTCTCCTCGTAGCAGGTAAGCCAATCTCTTTTGTCATCAATACAGGAGCCACTTACTCTACCCTTCCTGAATATGCAGGACCAACAACCGCATCCTCTGTCACAATAGTAGAAGTCACGGGATCAGAATACTGCCCACTGATCACTCAACCCCTTTCCTGCACCCTACATCACACCCAATTCACACACAAATTTTTAATGCCTTAATGCCCAGCCCCCTTACTGGGATGGGACATCCTTTCCAAATTCAAAGCTACCCCTACCCTAGACCCTTTAACTCCAGCTACAGTACTCCTGTTACAGGCCACTCCAGACCTGGCCCCTGAGGCTTTCACCTTTCCCTTCCCTTTGGACAAAGTTAATCCCATAGAATGAGACACTTCTTCTCCCTCCATTGCTACACACCATTCCCCTATCCTTGTTAAGTTGTGGAACCCCTCCTTGTTCCGTAATGTCCCACAATAACCCATCACTAACAAACACCTAATAGGCTTAAAACCCGTCATACACAAACTCCTTTCTTCTCATCTCTTACGGCCTAACCACTTGACTTGTAATACACCCATCCTTCTGGTTATAAAGCCTAATGGTTCGTACTGTTTAGTTCAAGACCTCAGGGCCATGAATGTGGCTGTTTTACTCATAATCCCAATCATTTCTAACTCCTATACTCTTCTATCCACAATCCCAACAATGACCCATTTCTTCTCTGTACTTGACCTCAAAGATGCCTTTTTTCCTATCCCCTTATACCCTTCCTGTCAAAACCTGTTCACCTTCACTTGGACTGACCCCAATACACATTGTTCCCAACAACTCACCTGGACTGTACTACCTCAGTGGTTTCAGGATAGCCCCCACTTCTTCAGCCAGGCCTTAGCTCAAGATTTATCTGAACTTCCCCCAACCTCTAGCACTTCAATACAATACATGGATGACCTCCTCCTCTGTAGCCCCTCCTATGAGGATTCACAGGCCCACACTGTTGCTCTCCTTAATTTCCTGGCCTCCAGGGGATATCAAGTGTCCCCCAGCAAGGCCCAAATTTCTTCTCCTTCAGTCACCTATTTGGGAGTCCACCTCACCCCCAACACCAGAGAAATAATGGTGGATCACAAGAGTTTAATTTCCGAACTCCCTACTCCTACCAAAAAGGGTGAAATCCTTTCTTTCTTGGGGCTTGCAGGGTATCTTCACCTATGGATTCCTAACTTTGGCGTGCTAGCAAAACTATTTTATGAGGCAGCTAAGGGGGACCCCACAATTCCCTTAGATCCCACAAAGCCCATTCATTCCTCCTTCCAGTGGTTGAAAGCCACTCTCCTTACAGCCCCAGCTCTTTCTCTCCCAAACTTATCCCATCCGTTTGTCCTATATATCAGTAAAACCCAGGGATTGGCGGTCAGGGTTCTGGGACAAGAAGCAGGAGATATCTTCTCCCCTTTTGCATATCTTTCTAAACAATTGGACACCACAGCTCCAGGATGGGCTCCCTGTCTACAGGCTTTGGCAGCAGCCACCCTTTTAACACAAAAAAACTCTAAATTAACATTTGGACAACAGTCATTTGTTCCCCCCATCATCTTCAAGACCTTCTCAGCCATAAGGCCATGTCAATTCTCTCCCCTTCCCACCTACAACTTATTCACCTTGCCTTCATTGAAAATTTCCAGTTCTCCTTTAAACCTTGCCCTCCCTTAAATCCAGCCACGCTCATCCCAAAACACTCATGACCCTTAGAACATAATTGCATGGAGGCTTTAGACCTCTTTCTCAATCCCTTTCTACACATCTCCCTGCATCCCTTACACGGCCCCAACATACATGGTTCATAGATGGGAGCACCATCTCCACACCTGCCCCCTGGGTGGGTTATGCCATAGTGAATCTAACACAAGCTATTGAGGCTGCCCCATCCCCACTAGCACCACCTCCCAACAGGCAGAACTCATTGCACTCACCTGTGCTCTCACTCTGGCAAGTAACAAACGAGTCAATATATACACTGACTGTAAGTGTGCTCACCACATCCTACACTCCTGCACGGCCGTATGGAAGGAGAAAGGATACATGACTACTCAGGGAGGACTCATAAAAAACGGACATCTTATGAAGATACTTCTTGAGGCTGCACAACTCCCAAAGGAGGTTGGGGTTACACACTGCAGAGGACACCAAACCTCCAATGACCCCATAGCCCAGGGAAACAAACTGGCGGATCTAACCACAAAACAGGCTGCTCAATCACCAGGCCCCCACTCTTCCTCTCCCATTCAGGTCCTTCTCATGGCCCCTACACCCTTACCCCAATACACACCCCAAGAAATACAATACCTCCAAAAGTTGGGAGCACCGAGGAAGGACAACTGGTATACTCTCTCTGGTCACTATGTCCTCCCTACCACACAAACTGAGCAAATCCTTCTAGATTTTCATAATTCAGTTCATATAGGCTATGAACCCCTATTATACCTTCTTCAGCCCTTATATTACTCTCCCCACATGGCCAAGTTACTTAAACAAATCACTCAAAATTGTCCTTTGTGTACTCATTGCTCCAATCAAGGTGGCCTCCAAGTTTGGTCCTTTCCCACCCACCAGGCTACAGGATACACACCTGGCCAGGACTGGCAAATTGACTTTACTCACATGCCTCCCCACAAAAGGACACACTATCTTCTAACCTTAGTAGATACCTTTTCAGGTTGGGTTGAGGCTTTTCCCCACACTTCAGAGGATGCTACAGCAGTAACACACGTTCTCACCTCAGAAATCATCCTTCATTTTGGCTTGCCCACCAGCCTCCAGTCTGATAACAGCCCAGCATTCATTTCCCAGATTACACAACTCACAGCACAGGCATTATATATCAAATGGGACTTACGTATACCATATTGGCCTCAGTCATCAGGCAAAGTGGAAAAAGCCAATCAGCTCATAAAAACACAGCTCACCAAGCTGTCCATGGAACTTCACCTCCATTGGACCCAGCTTCTCCCTCTAGCACTCACTCACTTGCGAGCTGCCCCCACAAACCCACTGGCCTCAGCCCCGTTGAACTTATGTATGCCAGACCCTTCACTCTCACACCTCTCCCTTCCAGCTCATCGCCTTTAGGCCAGTATCTTCCTACTCTTTCACTCATTAGGGATCTTCGGGAACAGGCCAACCTTCTATTACCTCATCCTTTCCCCACCACCCCCTCAGACTTTAAACTGAGCCCAGGACAGCAAGTGTATATTAAAACCTGAATGCCAAAGCCCCTCTCACCATGTTGGGAAGGGCCTTATACAGTACTTCTCACCACCCACATGACAGAAAAGGTACTAGAAAAGGCCCCTTGGTATCACTTATCCTTGGTAAAACAAGCACCTAAAACTTTATCCAAAGAATCTTTTAAAACCAAGCCAGAGGGGTCCCTCTGCTCAACCCCAAACCCAACACCTCCTTACACTTCATCCATTTTAGGACCCACAAAGTTAAAGATCTCCAGGACCTTCGCTCTTCCCCCAATCCCAGAAGAAGGATGATCTTTCCCCCGGTGATTATCCTCTCACTCCTGCAGGCCCACTTCACGTCCTTCACACAGGAGCTGCTCCAAGACTGGTCACGACCCGCCACCTCCAGGGTTGAAGACATCCTTGAGTGGGTAACTGAATGAGCCTGGCAGGGCACCCTCTGCGATTACACCCCCGAGGAGGTTACCCTCTACTCCTTTTTCCTACTATGCACCCTCTCAACCTCTCAGCCCTGAAACGCTTGCCTTTTCTCTTCCTCTTGTTTCTTTTCCTAACAGAGACATATGCCACACCCTGTTCACAATGTATAGCCAAGGCCTTGGTGGGTGGGAGGACACTTTCCAACCTCCTGACTTTGCCACCCAGAATCTTCGGGGGAACCCTCCAGGACACAGTCACATCCCTGACATACGTTCCCACAACATGCTATGACTAGACAACTGCCACATCATGTTCTTACGGGGGTAAAAATTACTGGATAGCTCTTTCCAAAGGGGATTCTGCTGGAGTCCAGTGCCCCCTCACAACAAAACATTTCTGCTTCACCCAAACCACTCACCTAGGCTATAGCAATGGGGGAGGACTTCAGCACATGAAACCAATACCCCGCCACATAATTATTTTATTTTTTTCATACCTTCACCCATCTCCAGCAGGAAGTAGCTTCAGAATAATGAGACCTTCACCCCTTTTCCTTCTCCCTATACTTAAAAGACGGGAATGATAGGTTCTGAACATAACTGGTGCCATTTTAGGAAAAGCCAAGCACAAAAATGGTTGCCAGCCCCTCCCTTTGTAAGAAACCTCATGATTTCTGAGAAACAGAAACCCTTTTCTGTCTGCAAGGGTGCAATTCTCCACCCTGGTCGCATAGCTTCCACATCAGCACAAAACCCCTCCCTGATTACGTCAGCCTTCCCTACAGCCTATATGAGCTCTCCCACCCCGACGCCTGGGGCTGCTCTCCACCTTGAGGGCAGCCCCAGCTGCTGCTCTCCATTTCATGTGCAGCCCGGCAGATTCTTTTCCTTTAATAAAGCTTGATTGGTACCTCACGTTTCGGCTCACTTTCTTTCAGATAGTACCAAGTGTATAATCAACTTTCAACTAATGCTGGCTGTCATTATCTGTGTTTGAATGTGATGGTACATACAAACATAAGCAGTGGGTAAGATTCCATTTTGGTATCATCGCTGATAACAGTAAAACATCTGGTGTCTCATAACAGTTCAATGTGGCTCTGTCCATAGTGAGTTCAACAGAGCATTTTTTGAGATTAGTTATGTGATCAGCCTGCTTTATCTTAATCTAAATAATTATGTATATCTAATATACATTGTAGTTGATTGGTAAACTATGTGCTAAATGATAACTGAGCTGCCAGCCATAGGTATGACAGTGCTGCCTATCCCAGACAACTTAGAAACACTTGGGATTTCAGTCGTCATTAGTCTCTCAGAACATTGCCTGCTGCAAAATCTGTTCACCCACTTCCATCCACAACACACCAGCTCTGCAAGCAACATCTTGCTTGTAGCTTTTGTTAGCAGCCTCCAGGTGGGATGTTCCAGGGGCTAGCCAAAAACAGGTGTGGTGGGGTTGGCCAGTTAGCTCAGGTGGTTAGAGCAGGGTGTTCTAACACCAAGGTCAAGGGCTGAAATCCCATACAGGCCAGCTGCAAAAAAAAAAAGTGTGGCAAGTAGAACAAGAGAGAACTTGGCAACAAGGTGTCAGAGCCAAAGACATTACCTCAAATTCCTGCAGTGGCACAGAAATGCAGTAAGGTAAGCAACGATCAATTTCCACAGGGAGAATCCTTGCAAGAAAATGATCTGAATTCCCACAGTCAGTCAGAATGCAGGTTTCATCTTTTCTTTGAGCTCCACACACAATAGATCCCATCCCCTAATTGCTATGCATTGCTTTAACTGTGAGAAACACGGTATGTTCTGTTTTTATGGTAATTGATGGTCTTGTTCAGAAAATGTTAAAAAAAAAAAAAAAAAAAAAAAAAAACCTCCACCAGTTGCTGAACCAATTGTTCAATTAAGCTGTCGCTGTATTTTCCAGGCCGGGTGGCTCAGTTGCTTTCAGGCGGCACCCTTTTTTGTTCTCACAGTAGGGGCTTATTTTTGCTTCCACAACAACTACCTCACATGCTGTAACTGAAGATTCCATGTCACAGCTGAAAAGAATACAATTTCCAGTTCACTGATTCCTGCAGAATAGCATTCTCTGCAATGAATTACAAATCCAACACTTAATAGAGATCAGAATATAATTAAGTTTTTAATAAATGCATCTGCATATGTGGTGAAAGCTAAGCAGCTGCTTTCAACTCAGGATTTAGAGGGAAGCTGAATAGCATTTGAAAATGTAAGGAGATGGGTACATGGAACGTGGATTTTGTAGCTGTGAGCCCAAGGAGCTGGACACTGGACTGACCAGCTCCTACTCAAGAATCTCCACTGGGAATCAATGGTGCATGAATGGAGATTGATCCCAAGGTGGTAGCTAAGAGAACTTTTCAAAGTTCAGGTCATAAGGCAGCTAAAAAACTGCAAAACTCACCTAACTTCAAAACTTCTAAACAGAGGAACTCAGTGCCATGATGCAGACCCCACCATCAAGGGTAAATGGGCCAGAATGTAGTCTTCCAGCTTCCATAAATAGAGTTTTAAGTAAATATAGCTCTAATGACAATTTGTCTTAGGTATTGATTCTAATCCTTCACAATAATGAATTGAGGAAAACTTCACTGAAATACAGAGAAATGTCTCTGACCAATTTTGTCCAGATTGTACTATTCTTTAACTGTCAGAGTCTATGTCCACATCTCAGTTCTCATTCTAACAGACCCAGCTTTCTGAGCCTTCAGCACCTTCCTTCAATACCTGCCAAGATGATTCTAGCATATCCACCTCATTTTCTGGATACTAGTGTTGTTTCCAAGCTTCAAGGGCCATCCCATCAGCATTTGAAGACTGATGCTGAGTGCCCTTGCCAATATATTAAATTCTGACCCATATCAAATGCTCTCCCATGTTATTCTTATATTCTGCCCTCCCTGGTCCAAACCCTCAAGATCAATTCCCAGTATTGGTCCTCCTGTATTGCTGATACATATGAACCCTGCCCTGTAGCTCTTTTGATGAATAATCCTTTTCTTCTCATAGCAGGGAAAGTCTGCCCCTAGGTGGGCCATACTGAAACATAATCCTAGTTACTGGTCTAGAAGCAATGAAGAGAGGCAGATGTCGAGAAGGACAGGTATTATATTGTGGAGCATCAAATTACATGGTCTCCAGATGTTGTAGGTTGAATTGTGCCCCCTCAAAGATATGTTGAAGCCCTAATTACCACTATCTGTGACTGTTACCTTATTTGGAAATGGGGTCTTTGCAGATGTAATCAAGTTAAGACAAGGTCATAATGGACTAGGGTGGACCTTAATCCAATATGACTGGTGTCCTTGTGAGAAAAGACACAGACACAGAGAGAAGAAGGCCATGTAAAGACAGAAGCATAGATAGAGTAATGAGGGGCTGGCCTGTTAGCTCAGCTGGTTAGAGCAGTCTTATCACACCAAGGTCACAGGTTCGGATCCCTGTACCAGCCAGCCATCAAAGAAAAAAAACAAAAGAGGTGATGCATCTATAAACCATGGAATGCCAAGGACTACTGGCAACCACCAGAGGCTGGAAGAGAGAGGCATGGAACAGATTCTCCCTCAGACCATCCAAGAAGGAACCAACCCTGCTGACACCTGAATTTCAGACTTGTGGCCTTCAGAAGCATGAAAGAATAAATTTATGTTGTCTTAAGCTATACAGCTTGTGGTCATTTGTTAGAGCAGCTCTAGGAAACTAATGCACCAGTCAACAGGAGGCTGCTGTTTTCCATATATGCCAGCCCAGAGCAATCAGGGGGATCTCAGGGGTTACACCCAGATATCCTCATCCAACATCTCAGGATCCAACCCCTTCCCTATCAGGGTCCTAAATTTTAGCACAGGAAACTTTCTAGGGTTTTTGGTTCAGCCTCCTTTCAACAGGAAAAGAAGCTAAAATAGGTGTGTTAGTGAGCGGATAACCACTGTGGGCAAGTGGGGCTCAGTCCCATTGGGGAACTGTGGGAAACTTCCCAGAACCCACCTCGGGGTGTAACCACAAAGGGGCAAAGAACCTGGGGTATTTATCCACCAGCTCCCGTCTGTCACTGAGAGAGGGCTGCTCCTGGGAGTGTTAGCTCTCCTAGGCACGTGCCGGGCATGCTCCTGGAGCCAGAGAAAGGCCACTCACAGAGAGCTGCAGACATGTGCAGTAGGAAGCAGTTGCCTGATCAGGAAAAGTGATGCCAAAGAGATATATGTGGAGCACATGCCACAACTGCTACACCCTCAGTGCAGCAAACTCAGGGACAGTGGAACAGCACACCCTGTTTCTGTGGACCTGGTTGGGACAGAGGTGAGGCAAACTCTGAAATGAAGTGTAGGAAGAAAGTTGATGCCAACTCTCCTGGCCACTGCCCCCACCAGGTAGACCTCTATTCTTTTCTTAAGTGTCAGGGCCACAAAAGTTATGAGTCCCTGTGTTCAGGTACAGAATAATTAACTGTATTTGATTAAGCTATTGTCTTTTCTAGCTTCTGCACAGAATATACAATCTCTGCTGGAACATAAAGAAGTTTACTTTTCTTGTGTAAGTTCAGCACTTATACTCTAAGATTGTCTACTGCAGTGGCCCAAGCAACTCTTCTTGCTGCTACTGCAGCCACAGTGCTAACAGAATTTTCTCGAATGTGGGCTGGAGTGAGACATCCTTTAGATAGACTGCTAGCCAAAAACAATTAAACAAAAAACATCACATAGAAATCATTTACTATATTGTTATATCTTGGGTCACACCATGAAAGTCTGCCTGTCACCCCCAGGCTCAAATGCAGGATTCTAGGGTTTGTTGTATAACTATTTCTAGTGAGGTTCACTTCACAATTTAGGGAATTCTCCATTTGGAAACAACCAATTCACATTTCTCTATAAAATGCTATACTTGGTCTTCAAATAAATTAAAGAAAATATAAACTATAGTGTCTATAGTTGCTAAGCATAAAAAAAAGAATTTTTACCTTAACCTATGCTTCATGCCAAATAGAGACAGGCTGGGGTTTCAAATAAGGGGCTAGCATGCCAGTCAGAATGTTGTGTATCTGTTTGACTGGGCTCCTGATAGGATAGCACCTAGTCAAGACAGACAGTGCTATGTCACCAGCTACTGTCAGGAGTTACCATGCCTTCTGTGTTTAGCAGAAAGAGCACTAAGTGTTTTCCACAATGAACAGACTCCTAGTATATTAGCTTGGGCCATACAAAAGCTGATCTTCTATGATTTTCCACTAAAAAAAAATTGCAAATTTCATATTGTATAGATGAATAACTCCTCACAAAACATGAGCTTTCCTGGACTCAGAATGGATTTAAATGTAACAAGTGATAACTGTTAAATTAATATTTTTTAAGATTAAAGGAATATTCTGGTTTTAAAATGACATCATAAAGCTGTCACTGCCCCCCTTCTTCTCTTGGAAATCACCCAAAAACAAAAAAATAGGAAACATAAATCAAACCACATCTTTGATGAAGCTAGCAGACACATGTATGCCCCAAAATGCAAAATATGAGGCAGAGCTGCCAAATACAAGGAGTATCAAACAGGGTGCAGGAAGATGCTACAAGAGAATGCCTGTGATGGCAAATCTCAGCAAAGGTGGCAAAGCACAGACTCTGCAAAGTAGGTGACACATACTGGTGGGAAAACTAATAGTTCCTGATCTAGAACAAACCCTGTGGATCAGGAATAACACCAAGGAAAAGCAAGGGAGGCAGAGCTAAATGATAAATCAATAATTATGCCATATTTGCAGGAAGCAGTCTGTCCATGAGGCAAGGTAGATATAGTTGCCCATTCTTATTGGCTAAAAGGAAGTAAAGATTACATTAACCTATATGCTACCCCATCTCATGAAAAATGCTACTGTGAAACAGGAAGAGTTCTTGCCAGCCTGAACATAACCTGACTTCCTCCACTACCACAACCCCTTCCCAACACACACACACACACACACAACTCCCACAAATAGCTGGTTCAAGAAGATTTCATCTTATTCAAAGAGGAAGAATCAAAAAGAAGATCCAGCCCTAAAACAACATAATCTACAAAGGTACTCACTGCAGCATTGTTTGTAACAGCAAAGGATTGGAAACGTACTAAATGCAGGCAACCAGTTAAATAAATCATAGCACATCCAAACAATAGATGTCTATGCATCTTTTAGAAAGAATGAGTTAGCAGCGCTGTACACACTAATGTGGAACAGTCTCCATAGAACCAGGATAGTTTAGGTTACTCTGCAAGAACAAACAACCCCAATACTTTAGTAGCCTAAAACAACAAAGTTTCATTTTTCTGCCAAGCAACATATATTCATGGAATGGGGGGGATCCCAGCACCATGTTATCCTCACCCAGAGACCTGGGTTCATCATCCAGAACATCATAATAACAGTGCAGGGGAAAGAGGAAAAAAGAGAATTATGCAGACTTATGCACCTGCTCTTAAATGCTTCTACCTAGAAGTGACGTGTGTCACTTCATTTCATTGGTTCAAGCAAGTCATATGGTCACCTCACTGCAAAGAGTCAGAAGTGTATTTCTACTGCATTAGATTAAAAAAGAAGTGGAAATATTGGTGAGTAGCAATGATGCTCACCATAATCTCCACAGGATATTATTAAGTGAAAGGGAAAAGCAAGCTTTAGTACTTATATTAAAATATATTATATATTCTTGACATGCATTAAATAATTCTGGAAGGATAAATTGATAATGAGGAGATAACTCCAAGTAAGCATAGAAAGACTGGCTGGTTTAATTTTCTGGAAGGCTTAATTTTCCCTGAAGGTGATTTTGTATTTAATGTGTTTCGTACTATATACATGTATTAACATTCAAAAATGTAATTAAAAACAAAAATAAAAGACACGAACCCTGTGATCTTAAAACATAAAGGGTAATATACAAGGAATCTATTTTAATTTGCCTCCCCTTGAATAAAATGATTGTAAGGGTTTCCCAGAAGGAATGTGTGAGCCCAGAAGAGATTTTTTTTTAACTATTTAAATTTATAAAAATTTAGCATGGCTTATAAGGTAAACTTTCAAATGGGACACTTTAAACTCAAAGACAAAGACAATAGATCTTGGTCTGAAACGAATCAACCGTGATCGACATCTATGAAAAAGATGACCAGATCCCCACACAGTGTAGCTATCCATTTTCTGCTAGAACAGAGAGACGTGGATTCTTGATTACAGCATTATGGATAGGACATGAATCTGTCATCCGTCCATCAGAGAAAGCCCAACTATTTTCTAAAAGCAGTAGGAACTATATCAGGGAGAGAGGGATGTTCTTTCCTTATATAAACTGCATGTCTAGTCTAGTACATTTCCGCAGCCCAGGATCATTTTTAACGTAAACGTCATCTTGTTATGGAACTCCTTGTCCTTTCAAAGTTCCTTAAATCACTAATTAGTTATGCCATATTAACAGCAACTTCTAAGCTCTGTATCTTTCCATACTGATAGTCCTGTTGGGGAAAAAAAAAAAAGTCCAGTTAAAAGTCAGGGAAGACACGGATATTTTTCTGGGCACTTGCAAACCACGCTGTACCCAACAGAATGGCCTCATTCACTATTCACTATTCCATTCCAGAAGCACAGGAGTTTACAGATAAAATAAACCACTCCCAACACCTCAGTCTGGGACTTCGGCCCTTGGGAAGAGTGAGGCAGTGTCTCCCAAGTGACCACAGGCAGGATCCACTTTTTGGTTTCTCCCTGTGTGCTGAGGCTGGAGCCGGAGAGCTTCTGAATATTGACAGAGCTCCTTTGCAGTCTTTCTGCACCTCCCTCAAAAGGCTGCCGGTTTACATGTGCCACAGCAAACCTAGGATGAAAATAGACCTTGTAACAGCCTGCACATAAAAAGACAAGTTCAAAGACAAAATGAATGAAAGGTGAAGTGACAGGAAGGGAAATGCTTTCTTCTTACAGAATTGCGTGCAATAAAGTGATGCGCCATAATTGTGGGTTCCTAGGAGGCCACAATGTGAGATCAGTGTCTCTACTGTCAGGCCTCCTGCCTCCAGACCAGCATTGATTTTAGTCCTTTAAAGGAATAAGATCCTAACAAAGAAGAGGCATAATTCTCATGAACTCACAGAAAACCAAGGTCCCAGGGGAACTCCAACTAAACCCAGAGAAAGTGACCCCAAAATCAGAGTAAACCAGTTTGCGGAACTTGTCCAATTCCATGACCTTTTATTGTTTTCACATAGCCAACAGAATAATTCAAAAGAAATTAATTTTTATAAGATTCTATATAAATGCATTCACTAATAAGAAAAAAATGCTTTGCCAGACCATATGTCCTGATTTCTATTTAGGCAATATTATTGTATTTTTATTTATAAAAACAGGATCAATTGAGCACCTACTACATGCCCAACACTATGCTAGAAACTAGGAACACAAAATTAAGCAATCCACTGTCCCAGTGGCTCAAAAGTTTACTAGCTAGACATGTAACAAATAGCAATATAATAGCTGCATTGATCAGATTCCCTGGCATATCATGGAAACACAGTAAACAGATGTTGGAAAAAATAAATTTTAAATAAATGAATAATGGAGACTTGTAAAGGGAAGAATGCCTTAGTCTGAACTGGGTCAGAGAGATATCACAGAGGAGGTGATATATGAACGAAGAGTTAATGGATAAATAAAAATTCTCCAGGAAGATGGGCAAGGGTGGAGACAAGGCTGCCAGACAAAAGCAGCCTCGCAAAGGAAGGCACAGGACTGTAGAACACGACACACTCACAGAGTTGCACGGATCAGCACTGTAGCAAGGGCTCATGGGGGAGGTGTCAAAAGATGAGTCTGGAAGTGTCAGCAGAGCCCAGATCACAAAAAGCAGTCTGAGGAGTTCAGCACTTCTGCAGGAAGCAACGAGGTAGGACAGATTTAAGTTGAGGAATAACACGATCATAGTTGTAGTTTGGAAAAAATCTTTTTAGAAGCCATCTGGAAAATGAAATTGAGTTCATCAAGAGTGGACACAGGGATGAAAGCCAAAATAAAGTAAGGGAGACAGAAGGTTGAAGAAACTCTTCAGGAGAAGATGGAATTATCAGGGAAGCTTTAGTGACTGATGAAATCTGGGAAGAAAGGGAAAGGAAGGAGGCAGGAAGGATTGCTCTAAAAATTCCAGTTTGGGTGACTCTGAAATACACAAAGAGAGTCTGATCTAGGAGATGGTAAGTGTAGAGAGCCAAGGTGGGGGGTGGGGGTGGGAAAGGGGAGAATTGACCCTGAGGGTAGTTGGGATCAGATAGAAAAGTCCAGTAGGCAATGGAAACAGGTTGTGAGGCCAAGAGAGATGGCCCATGTTTTAGTCCATTTTGTGTTGCTATAACAGAAATACCTGAGACTGGGTAATTTATAAAGGAAAGAGGTTTATTTGGCTTATGATTCTGGGACAGCTGCATCTGGCACAGGCCTCAGGCTGCTTCTATTCATGACGGAAGTGGCAGGCAGCCAGCGGGTACAAGCAGATCACATGGCGAGAGGAAGCAAGAGAGAGAGAGGGGAGGTGCCAGGGTCTTTTAAGCAACGAGCTCTCACGGGAACTAATAGAGTGAGAAGTCACTCATTAATCCTCCCTCCCCCAGGGAGAGCATTAATCCATTCATTAGGGATCCACCCCCATGACTCAATCAGTTTCCCACACTGACACATTGGGGATCAAATTTCCACATGAGTTTTGGAGGGGACAACACATCCAAACTCCATCAGCCCAGGAGATTAAGATTTGAGAGTCATCAACACCAGGAGCTTCTGATAATCTGAAGGTAAAAACCAATATCATAATTACTATAAAAGCAAATAACATTGTTGAGGGGTAACAAGGTGCCTGGCAGTGTGCTTAGTGCTTTACATGGATTACTTAGTTCTCACAACAATTCTTCAAAGTAGATATAATTATTATCCCCATTTTTTAGATGAGCCAATTAAGACATTGAGAGATAGTGCCATTTGTCCAGGTCTTACAGCTAGTAAGCCAGTGCTAGAGCTCAGATAGAGCAGAGAGGTTCAAATTAGGAGGCCAAGTCCAGAACCTGCCCCAAAATGTGTTTTGCTTGGCCAGCACAGTACTTTTAAATTTGAATGACTTTGGCCATAGCCTGCACGCCATCCCCCAGTTCACCACTGCCCCCGGCATGCCATACTGTCTTCCGCCCATCTACACAGTGTGATGGACACTGAGACAAACTCTCCAGCTTCACCTTCATGGAAGGACTTGTCCCAAGCAGCTGTCGGTTTGTCCAGGATTTGCCTCAGCTATAGAGAGCTACCTTGCCCAACATCGTGCCTCTTCAGAGAAGCCCACATCCAATGACTGATCAAGGGATAAAAAGAGGATAAGGGCCAGGTCATCTTGGCCAGACACAGGACAGCTCTGATGGGCCATTCCAGCTTCAGAGCCCTGGGGAGGTTTTACCTGCCTGTTGAACAGAGGGTCAAAACCTCAGGCTGTTGACCAGGCTCATCCCTGACCCTGCTCAGGTCAGAGTCCATGCACACAGAGGGGATAACACCAGTCTCGCTGGGACACACTCATTTCTCTGCCTGAGAACTTTGGCCACCTCCCCGAGCAGCCTCTGTTAAAATGCAAATAAACTTAGTATATACATATATATGTCTTCCATATATATGAGGGTACTTCATAAAGCTCATGGAAAGATTCATATTACCTTTCAATTCTATTTTTCCACAAACTATTTGAAGTACCCTCATATGTACTGATAAAAACATGAGGACTCAGGCCAAAATGTAAACAATGATTTTCTCTACGTTGTAGAATTATTGGTATTCATATTCTTTCTCTACATAAACATTTTCTAAAATGAGCCCAAGTTACTTTTACGATAAAGAAAACTATAAAATTATTTTTCAAAGACAAAAAGTTTGTATCCTTCTCACTTACAAATAACCTTGAGAAAGGAAGCTCATTAAGCTGTAAGCGAGACAGGAAGGTAATGGTGGGTAATACCTTGCTGTTAAATAGGTAGAGAGCCAGCCCAGTGATATCAGAGAACAGAGGAAATGGGAGGTTTGCTCAGACAGGATGCAATAGTTCTGCATTAGGTGAAGCCAGTCTAGGTGAGGGGGTCACAGTTTTATGATTAAGGTATCCAAGCTCAACCAGAGGAAGGCTTTGCATAATGGACATGGGAGACACTGACACTGACCTCGTCCACACCTTTGCCTGCCTCGTCCCTCACCCTCCTGTGCCCATCTCTCTCTGCCAGCTCCGCAAGTCATGCAGAAGGGAGCCTGCAGCTAGACGCGCTTTTGCTTGATGCCCAGGTGGGGCTTCTGCCCAGAACCCTGGTCTGCCTCCCTTCCTCCTCCAATGATTCAAGCTCCCTTTCATCTCTTGCCCTTGAATTTAGAGTCTAGAACTAGGCCAAAGCACTTGATTCCTCTATTCCCTTCCTCCAGGCCCTTCTCATTCTCCAGAAGAGGAAGGGGCTTTCCAAACAGAAGCCCAAACAGGGAGATCAGAGCACAAGGAAGAAAGAGGAGTGGGCCCTCCAGCTTGCCTTTCTTATGCTCCATCGACGCCTTTACCAAGACCCACTTCACCTGTGTCTCCACGCCTCTGGCCTCGCAACCTTGCAGCCCACCCTGGCTGGCTGGCTGTCTCACTCGACCTTTCAACTTGGTGAGCACTGGTACAACCACTTACACCTGGGTTCTGACTCCCAATTGGCCCCCAAGCCAGTGTGGTTGCCTGTGCTTGAGAATATCTGCACAACTTTCCTGCTATGTGAAAGACAAAGGAGACCCGGGACTGAACTCCGGCCCCATCTCTGCCTGATGACCCTGTCCCCACTTCTAACTGTGCCTGACTGGCCCCCCCATAAAGGCTTAGCCTTGTTTGTTTCTCTTATATCCAAATATTATTAGAGCCACCCTCCCCATTAAAGCTTGGCCCGGGGAGTGGGAGGCAGAGAGTAAATAAAGGAGTCCCAGCCTGTCTTTCTTCTTACCATCCCTCTCTTCTATATGGTGAGCAAGGTTGGCGCTCTGCCCAGGCCCCCTTGGGTCCCTTTTCACCATCTTGTGTGCTCGCCAGCTTCCCTGGGCTTTTGCTTTCAACAGCCAACACCTGGAGATCTTTTCTGGCACTGCTACCAGAGCTTTGCCTGCATACATGAAACTGGGAGTATCAGAGAATTTATATTCCCAAAGCCCAACCCCTTCCCCTATGGTCCTTAATCATTGGCTAATGGATATAGGAATATGAACACCCCTGCTCTCTTGCTTGGGTTGGGACAACTCTGGGGCACAACCCGCAGCCCAGGGTTCCCCTGCAGGGTCAGGATGAGGCTTCCCCCGGTTCTCTTTCCATGTGCTGCATAACCCACTCCCTCCCTGGCCACCCTGGCCACCATCTTCAACACATCACATGGACATGAGGCTGCTCTCAGGGTCTGCTCCTGGAGAACATGACTTAAGTCACTCTCCCTAAACGTCACTTCTTTCTTCTTCCTTGAAAGCATGAGTTTGAACCCCTTCTGTATTTCTTCTACCATAGTTCAGCAGACCTTACTTGTTACAGTAAAGAGACACGGACTTTTTTTTATATCTTTCTAGAGAAAAACCAAGAGTGATTCAGAATTTTAAACTTAGAATAGCCCTGACCCCTTTTATTGAGTTTCAGGTTAAACTTGTTCAATTATTTTCAACCAAATTACAAGTTATCCTCCAGGTGCTGAACTTGACCTGCTTTTTAAAAATGGGTTAACACATTTGGTGTGCTCCCTCTGACATCGTTCCATAATTAACATTAACTTAAAAATCTGAGCAGCCCTCTTTGCAACAAACTGCCAATAAAAATATGATCTGTAGAGATCTAACAGGGTTTGCTTCAGTTGGTTCTGAATATTTAATGCAACACAAGAAGCCCCACGTTGGACTAATTCCTTCTTCAAATCAGTGTTGCTGACCGTGTGGTGCATAAGGAAGAACCATTAGGCTTGTGCTTGGTGTAACAAGGCAAAACCTGAAGTTAAACCATTTAGAAATACACCCCATGATGCTGACTAGAGTTGTAAAGTTAAATCTCCAGGAGAGGAAGGTGTGATGCTTGTCTGTCCACCAACATTCTAGATTGACTTCAGGTAGGTAGATCATTTTATAATCTCAAAGTGGAAATGTTCCAAAGAATGCTGATGCATAATAATGAAACAGATTCCAGATGTTAAAATGTTAGGGGAAACTGCATCTTAGAATCAACTAATGACAGTTGACCGAGTTTGGAGACCTAGGCACCAAGGTGTTTTAAGTGAGCCTTAAGTGATTCTATTACTGCCATAATACCTTTGCCACACATTTGATTATTTGGTCATTCATTCATTCAAGAAGCATACTTTGAGCACTTAATGAGCTCCAGGTGCTGTATTATGCATATTGTGTATATATATTTTCATATGTAATATATATGTATAATGATAGTCGACATTAATATGACATTGTTCCCACCCTCAAGGAGTTTATAACCTAATATAGAAGAAATAAGTGGATTACTGATTACATTTTTGTCTCCTTCACTAGATTATGAATGCAATAACTTTTCTTTAAATAAAATGGCTCTATTTCTAATAGAATAGGGAGAAAATATGCAAACCCTCTGTCTAATAGGTTAAGAGGTTCATCTTTTTTATGCTCTAGTGACTCACTCCTCCATATATCAGAAAATCATGGGCTTATTGCTGTTTCCAGCTAAGAAGAAACTGGACCTTAAGCACTAAGAGAAACAAGGAGAGGTGTACTTGGCTAGAAATAGCTAAAAAGCTTCATTGTCAACAGGGTCAGGAAAAAGAAAGAGAGACCACAAGATTAAAATAAATAGTGGAACACAGAAGGAAAGCAATGGCAAGCTGCAGAGATGGCAAATAGAAGGCACAGCATTAGAGATTACAAGCAGCAACGACCACAAAAACTACCAGCAGCAAGAGGCGACAGTGGAGAAGAGAGCTGGTAACAAAGGGGCAGGGCAGGGAAGACTGTAACAGCCTAGCAGCTTAGGAGGTTTGTTAAGAGGTCTGAATTTTTCCTGGCAGACAAGTGGAAATGACTGAAGGTTTCTGATTGGAGGAGTGGCATAATCTATGCTTTTTAGACAACAGCCAACATGATGGATTGAAAGAAGTAATCGTAGAGCAAGGGAGATCTGTTGGAAAGGCATTGCAATGTCCAAGTGAAGGGTGACAAAGGCTTCAACTAGGTCAGTGGTGACAGGGATGGAGAATAGGATACCAAGACATGTTTAGGAATAGAATTGACAGAACTTGGATGAGTGAGTTTCTGAAAGAAAGGGCAGAATCAAGAGTGATTCTGAGGAGTCTAGCTTGAGCAACTACATAGGAGTTCATTTATAGAAGCTGATTACAGGAGCAGGAGTGGGTTGAAGTAGAAGGGAGGGGCAGGTAACAGGTACCACTTCAGACGTGCTGAAGTGGAGATGCCTCTGAGACATCCAAGTTCAGGTCTCCAGTGGCCATTTGGTGCTGAGAGAAACATCTGACCCTGAGATGCCTTTTAAATCTGCAAGGGATGTAACTAAGGAGACGAGATAGAATGTACACATGGAAACAACTAATGAACAAAGAAACATGGGCTCTTTTTATATTCTAAATTGCCTTAAATTGGGTTATCGCAGGTTGAGTTCAGAGAGCAGGGAGAAACTAAGGGCTGGCAGAGTAGGGGAAAGGGAGCTTGGCCTTGAGGGATGAATAGAATTTAGACAATTAGACAAAGGACATATTTATGACCAGAACACGCACAAACCAAGTCAGGAGGTGAGGAGGTGCCCAGGAGAGAGAAGGGAGTGGGAAGCTTAGACAGAAGCTTAGGTTGGAGAGTACAGGCATTGTGGCTACAAAATAAAGGAGAAATAGTCTACTAGGGGTCCTAAAAATAAGGCCTTAACACAATAGAGAACAAGAGCTTTTACATTTTGAAGAGAAGAATGTCATGATGGAGATGTTTAACCACTCCATCAAAATGAAGTTTGTAAGACTCATCCCATGGGTATTTATGTCTGTATTTAACACCAAGTTATCATCTCCTCACTGAAGCCCTTAAATCATCCACATTTATGTAGAGGATTCTTAAAAGGAAACTTTACAAAAAATATACCAAAGTGAAGAAGCAGAATAACAGCAAAATTTCATGATGCCAAGTATCATTACAATAAATGACTCTAACAAATATTTCCATGTTCCTGCAGATGGTCCATAATAACAATGTTTTGTTGAGCAGCTTATAATATGTCTTCTGTAATGACAGACCCTATTTAACATATGCTTTCCTTTATCCTTGACCACCTAGGTCACTTTCTATGGTGATGCCTAAATATTTATGAGTTACCAAACGTCTTGGAGTAAAATTGAATGACAGAAACAGGCATTCTTTATTTTTTTCTTTTTAACTAAAAATTGGGTCAAGGATCTAACAGGATTTTCATGCTTATTCTGGGTATGAGAGTTAGCTAAGGAGATGTAGAGTAACAGAGACCCAACCTCTTCTGTTCTCAGTTCATGTGAGTTGGGTGAACTGACACAATACTTCAACCTAACACCATAGCCACCACCTCCACAGCTCCACAGGTAGGCACATGAATAGGGATGGTTGTGGTGACTGATTCAGGAGTGGATGCACAACCTGAGTTAATCTAGTGACTCACTGGCAGATAAGGTTGGGTACTTACACAGTAACCATGCCCCAGTTCTCCTGTTCTTCCTGGCTAATTGAATTCTGATTTTGTTTAGTTACTGGGTGATCTAAGCAACATCCATGGGCAAAAATTTTTTGGATAACACCTCGAAAACACAGGCAACGAAAGCAAAAATAAAGTGAGAGTACATCAAACTAAGAAGCTTCTGCACAGCAAAAGAAACAATCAACAGAGTGAAGAAACAAAATATAACAAATACCTGGAACTGAGTGATTTGTAAGAAAACAAAATGTATTGCTTACAGTTTCAGGGGCTGGGAAGTCCAAAGTCTAGGGAACATATCAGGTGAAGGTCTTCTTTGGTGTTGGCTTTTACAGCAATGCAGGAGGATCACATTGCAAGAGGGTACAAGCAGAGAGAGAGACTCTTTCATGCTCTCCTTTTAAAGCCCTCAGAACCAAGCCATGACCACCATTTTTAATCCACTCATTACGGCATGGTCCTCAGAATCTAATCCTGTCTTCAAGGCCCCTCCTTTCAATTAACATAATAGGATTTCCCACCCTCTTTACAGTCACAGTGAGGATCAAGGTTCTAATACATAAAACTTGGAGGACACAATTCAATCCATATCAAGGGTTAATATTCATAACATATAAGGAACTCAAATTCAATATCAAAAAAACAAATAACCAGATTTTTTTTAATGGGCAAAAGACCTGAATAAACATTCTCAAAAGAACACATACAATACAGCTCTATAACACCATGGTCATGAGTTTGAATCACCAGACCAGCCAGCCACAAAAATTAAGAAGACATACAAATGGACAACAGGTATATGAAAAATGCTCAACATCACTAATCATCAGGGAAATGAAAAATTAAAGCCACAACGAGATATTACCTCACTCCAGTCAGAAAGGCAGTTATCAAAAAGACAAAAGATAACAACTGTTGACAAGGATGTGAAGAAAAGGGAACCCTTATACACTGCTGGTTTTAGTGTAAAATAATACAGACATTATAGAAAACTGTATGGATGATCCTAAAAAAATTAAAAATAGAATTACCATATGATCCAGCAACCCACTATGGGACATATATCCAAAGGAAATGAAATCTGTTACATCAAAGAGATACCTGCACTCCCATGTTTACTACAGCGCTGTTCACAACAACCATGATACAGAATCAACCTAAGTGTCCATGAACAGATGAATGGATAAAGAGGTGTGGTATATATGCACAATCAAATACTATTCAGCCATAAAAAGTTATGAAATCCTGTCATTTGTGGCAACAAGAATGAACCTGGAGGACATTATGTTAAGCAAAATAAGCCAGATACAGAAAGACAAATTCTGCATGATCTCACTCACATGTGGAATCTAAAAAGGCTGATCTCACAGAAGCAGAGAGTAGAATAATGGTTACCAGAGGCTGGGGAGAGGGGGAGGGAAGGGAAGGTGCGAAGAGGCTGGTCAATGGGTACAAAGTTACAATTAGATAAGAGAAATACGTTCTGCTGTTCTGTTGCACAGTGCCGTAACTAAACAATAATGTATTGTATTTTTCAAAATATCTAGAAGAGAAGATTTTGAATACTCTTACCACAAAAAAGTGATAAATGTTTGAAGTGATGAATATGCTAAATACCCTGATTGAACATTATAAAGGCATACATGTATCGAAACATCACATTGCACCCCATAAATATGTACAATTATTATGTGTCAATTAAAAATAAAATAAAACCTTAAATATATATATATATCTCTGTATATTTCTTCAAAAAGTTCATGGAAGGATTCATATTATCTTTTAATTCCATTTTGCCATAAACTTTTTCAGGTATCCTCATGTGATAGTGATAGTCACTAGGATTCAATACCACAACTGCTCATTTTCCATCAAATTGGCCACCTCTGATAGACCCCATTGCACGCTGACTTTTAAGTCCTCTGTTGTTTGTGTATTTAAAACTTCTCAACTAAAATACAAAGTATTTTTATTTCTGTATTCATTTCTCAATTTCCTAACTGTTTATTATGGTAAATTCTCTGAAAATGCTTCTTTAACAAAGCAAGGTAGATTTTACAAAACCTTAAATCACCTACCCTCTCTGCCTTTATTGACCTTGAATCTCATGTATCACAACTGCTAAGAGAGATCCTGTGAAATAACTCGAACAAATAATTATAGCATGCCACATAATACATATTATGCTCTTTAACCAGCATAGCAGCATTTACCCTTAGAGGAATGTTTTCTGTAATTACTGCTTATATGAAAATAAACCTCAGCTGAAGGCTATGAGAAAAACCAATTCAAAATAGAACCTCCAACTTGCCAACACCGTGGAGATGTTTACCAGTATGTATGTGCCATTTATGTATACTGCCCACTGGAAAAGCACTAACAGTTCACAAAGTGCTCCAAGAATAAATCTTATTGACAAGGCAACAAAATTGAATTACAAAATGCAGTCAGCTCAGGGATTTGTTGACAAACTATCCACAATAGTCAGTAATTACTGATTTCATTATTTCTAAAAGCACCCACTCCAGTAAGTAATAAATGTATTGTGTTGGTATCCCACAGTGAAAACATTGTTCATTATTGTTACCTTATGTCTTCTAATGGAAGGCAGCTGTTGTCATGGTAAGACATAGGTATAAATCCTGACTGTTTCTTGCTATCAGTTAGACTTTGTGTAAATTAGTTTACTTCTCTAAGCCTCTATTTTCACATCTTAGAATTGGTATATCTCAGCATATTGAGAGGGACAAATTAAAGATATTAATGAGCAAGAATTTAATAGAGGTTGATATATGTTAACATATACTCACAGTATAAATTTCCACTAGAATTCAAATTGGGCTAATGTGCTTTATAACAGATATGAGGAGATTGGACCCAGATTGCAAACGAAGAACATGCTAAAACCTTCTCCCCCATCTCAAATCCCCATAAATGATAAGAAAAGAATTTTAATTTAAAACAGCATTAGAAAATAAAACTTGGTGCCCTCAGAAGAACAGAAATTATAGAAATTCCTGAAAAATTAAAGGTAGAAGAGTTTCATATTGAAGGAAGAAATAATAACCAAAGCAGACGTAAGTGAGAATTGATGAAGAGGGTAAAAGTGTCTTTAGGCTCCAAGCTGAGAGGCAATAAACGAAAAGAACAGAGAGGATCCAGGGCCAACCAAAAGGGTGACCAGTTGAGGTGGAGGCAGGAACTTTGATTTTTGTGTCCCTCTCCTGGTGCCACAAAGGTTCCGTAGTGGCTTCTGCCCCAAGATAGCAGCCGCACGCAACCAGAAACGTGTCAGTCCTGCAACTCAGGACTTGAGACAGTGCTCAGTGCTGCCCAGAAGGAAGAGGAAGCCACCGTTGCCCAGGAGGCCACAGGTCACACCCCTGCCTAGAATCCTAGAGACAGGCCAGGTAATCAGACATAGCAGAGATAGGTTAACAGGCAAGCACAGATTCCAGATGAGGATGCAACCAAACCCAGTAAATATTTAAGGAAAAGCAATCTTCTGAATGAAGGCACCATGCTCATCATATGGATAAACTAGCCTCCAAAAAAATCAAAGGAAATGGAACAAATGAGACTTTAAAAGAAGTATGCTATATATAGTCGTGATGGTTAATTCTAGTTGTCAACATGATTAGATTAAGGAATACTGAGAAACCTGGTAAAGCTGTCTTTTTAGGTGTGTCTATGAGGGTGTTTCCAGAAGAGATTAGCATGTGAACCTGAGTGGACTGGGTGGGAAATATCCACCCTCAGTATGGGCAGGAACCATCTAATCCCTGGGCACCTGGAGAGAACAAAAAATGGAGAAAAAAGATGAATCTCTCTCTATATATATATCCACTGGAGTTGGGATATACTCTGGTCTCCTGTCCATGGACATCTGAACTTGAGAGTCTTCAGCTTTTAGGTTCCAGGACATATACCAAGAGCACCATCGACTTCCCTGGTTCTGAGGCCTTTGGACTTGGTCTGAGCCACCTTGCAGGCATCCAGTTTGCAGATGGCCTGTCTGGGACATCTCTTCACAATCACGTGTCTCATTTCCCCTAATAAGTCCCCTCTCATATATTTTTAACATACCCCATTGGTTCTGTCTCTGGAGAACCCTGACTAATACAACAGTTAATACCCTGAGAGGATAATGGTTCCTTTTAACTAAAACAGGTGATTATGTATAAGAACTAGAGATCTTGAAAAGAAAGATTTTGATTATTAAACTTTTGATTATTAAAAACCCTCATTAAGTGTGCTAAATAACAGAAAATATATAACTGGAGAATGATTACTTGGTTAGATCATACAAGGGAGGGATTATCCTAAAACACAGCTCAAAAAGGACAAGTAAATGGCAATTATAAATAAATAAATAAATTCAAAAGTTCCAACATCTGCCTAGTGGGACTTCTAAATAGAAAGAATGAAGTACTCATAGAAACTACGGGGGGGGGGGGGGGGGAAGGACTTCCAGAAAAGATAAAAACACTCAGAGTAAATGGGTTCAACAAAATGTCTAATAGGATTTATGAAAATTGACTAATACCTAGACACACCAAGATAAAGTTCAGTGGCGGGGGTGGAAATTACCTACAAAGAAATAAAATAAGATTGTTATTAGTTTTCTCATAAACAATGATAGATGCAAAAATACACTAAAGCAGTATTTTCAATTTTCTGTGATAAAATAATTACAATTTTGAAATTCAATATTCTTTTACAGTATCATTAAGAAATAAAGACATTTCAGACATGCAAAAATTTAGGAAGTTTTCCACCCATTCTTTACTCTCTGAAAGAATACAAGAAAATCAGACTTGACCAAAAACAAACAAAAAACCTAATTCACAAAAAGAAGTAATATATTCAAAATGATGGTAAAGAGTAAAAAATCTTACTGTTAAGTCAAAATAAGTGCTGATTATATACAAACAAAAAGTAATGACAACTCCAGATGATCTTGACATGGAAGATGGTGGCCAGAGAAATAGAGGGTGCGATTGTGGCAGGAAAATTTGGAACAGCAGGAAGTAAAAGTGGGCTCTAGCACCAATATGGTTTAGGGAAAGGCTGTAAATATTAATTAATTCTAGGCATAGATACAAAAATATGCTTATAAATAAGTGGCAAAAATTTAAAGTTCATCACTAGAAAACAGAAAATAGTTCACTTCAAAACCAATGAAGGTAGAAGAAAGCTACCTAGAAAATTCAGTTTTTACACAAAAGTCATGAATGAACTTTATGGTAGAGGGCAGAGGAGAAGAAAGAAAAGAGAAATAAAAATTAGGAATGCCAAAATAAATCCAACATTAAGTAACCATAATAAATGTGAAAAGGTTAAATTGTCTACTAAAAGACAGAGACTCATTACTTTTTTTAAAAATCTAGCCAAATACTGTTTATAATAAAGGAGCCTAAAATAACATGTCTTGAGACTGAAAATAAAGGCATAGGAAAAGATATACAGGGCAAATGTTAACAACAATAAAGCAGGAGCAGCATCATTAATCTCTGACAAAAGAAAGTTCAAGAGATAAAGTTCTTTTCAAGAAAAAAGACACAAGAGAGGAATATTTCATTTTTCATTCAACAAGTACCTATTGCACACCTACTATGTGCAGGCACTCATCTAGGTTTGGGGAAAGTAGCAATGAGCAAGACAGACCAAGACCCAGCTCTTATGGAATCTAGGAGGTTACAGACATTCAGCTCTGTCCCTTGCATTTGAGGACTCAGGGCAAGAATACAAATATATGTCTAAATAATTAAAAGTCATAATTCAAACAAATTATAACAATGGAAACATTGTTAGATAAAATATATACTATCCTCCTACATTGACAAATATTTCTTTATAACAGC
Organism: Cynocephalus volans; assembly: GCF_027409185.1. Taxonomy (NCBI): domain Eukaryota; kingdom Metazoa; phylum Chordata; class Mammalia; order Dermoptera; family Cynocephalidae; genus Cynocephalus; species Cynocephalus volans. Next base: position 30,601,922 of record NC_084474.1, on the reverse strand, counting down.
CTGGAAGTGTAGATTCAAATTCAGAATTCTTGGATTCCTCTGATTGTATGAATCCAGCTCCCCTTACTTTATATCTCCCTTTCTTTTCTGCCCTCAGTGCTGACCACATCACAAGTGGACTTGAGCACATGTGAGGACTCCCCAGATTGTGTGTCCAAGTTCTATTCACATTTCCTGCAAACATCCCTTGGCTGGCCATCCCTCCAGCCTGAGAATGTATACACAGACAGCACAGTTCACTCTTGGGAAGACATAACTAGAAATGCGCTCCATGCAGGTCCTAAAAGCTGGCTCAGAGCAATTTGCACAGGGAATTCTGGGGCATTAGTTGCTTCTAGCATGGTCTGTAACTGGGGAGAGGGTAGTGCAAGCTCCAGAGAGGCATGTCATTTTGGCCTCACAGATCCCTTGATGTATGGAATGGGCCATACCGGTCAGAGTGGAATCCTTAAAGCGAAGGGCCCAGGGCAAGGACACCTCTTGCTCAAGTTTAAGGCAGTGCTGCTGACAATGCACATAGAATAATCAGTAAATAAATAAGTATGAAAAATCTCAAAGAGTGTTAAGCACTATTCAAAGACTGAAAATGGAGTGACAGAAAAACAAGTGATTGGGTGGTTTTGATGAAAGAGTCATAAAAGTCTTCTCTGTGGAAGCCAATATTGGAATTTTTTGAAAAGAAAACTAGACATTCAAATCAGAGGGAAGAACATTCTAAATAGAAGGTGAATAGCTAACACAAAGTTCCCAGGCAGAAATAAGCTCAGTGTGTTTCAGGACATGAAAAAAGTCCTAAGAACAGCAGGGGAGGAGGAGAGAGGCAGGTGAGTTCAACAAGTCAGGCATGAACCAAATTGGAAGAGTTCTGTAAGTGAAGGAAAGCATTTGGGTTTTACTCTCGGTGGAATAGGAAATAATTAGAAGATTTTAAGCCGAGAACTAACAATGAAATTTATATATATTAAAGATGACTTTTGCTGCTGGACAATATGAGGGAGGTAAGAATGAAGGGAGAAACCAGTCAGGAGGCCACAGCATAGCCCAGTTAGAGTGACAATGGCTTGAATAGGGAGGTGGCAGTATGAGAACAGAAAATAAATGTATTTTGTATATTTTGAAAGTAGGGTTAGTATGAGTTGAGAATGAATTGGATAGGGGTAGGGGGAGAGGCTTAGATTAAAAAAAAAGAGAAAGGAAGAAAGGAAGGAAGGAAGGAAGGAAGGAAGGAAGGAAGGAAGGAAGGAAGGAAGGAAGGAAGGAAGGAAGGAAGGAAGGAAGGAAGGAAGGAAGGAAGGAAGGAAGGAAGGAAGGAAGGAAGGAAGGAAGGAAGGAAGGAAAATCAAGGCAACTCTTGACCTTCTGACTTAAGAGACTGGATGGAAGGTGACGTCATCTACTAAGACAGAAGAGTCAATCTGAGGGGAGAAATCAGGAGTTCTGATTAGGTAGAGAAATATAAGCACTTCTTTGTTTAGTATGTAGAAAGCTGCAAAGATCACCCCTACTCTAACAATGAGAAAAAGCCAGCTAATCTACAAAATCACAACTTTGAGTTCACCAACAGCTGAGAACACAGGACAACAAAGTAAACCAAATGCTAAAGAAGAACAAAATAAAGTGGTGGCCATCATGCAAGCAGATGAGAAAAAAATTGGCTAAAATTTTAACAAATTCTTAAAGGCCAAACGTGAGCTAAGGCAGCATTTTGGCATAGCTAAGTCCCAAGTCACAAGGGGAGTTTGCACTCATTCTCAAGCTCTTCTCCATGAGTCCCTACCAAGGGCTTACAAGAAAGATTAGGGCAAAGCAGGAGATCAGAGAGAGCCCCCTACAGGTGAACAGAAGGTGATCAGCAGCTGCAGGAGGGACAGGCACAATGTCAACCATGCATCCATACGTGCACCAACACCTAGGCAAGTCACAGTCAGAGCCACAGTTTGCTAACAATGAAAGAAAAAAGAGAAAATCTTGAAGCCAGCCAGAGAAAGAAGAAACAATAGTTACAAAGAAACAAAGATAAAAATTACAGCAGAAATGACACAAGGTAGAAGGCAATGATGTGATATCTTTAAAAAACTAAAAGAAAAATTGTTAACCCAGAATTCTATACACAGCAGGAATGCTATTTAAGAAAGACAGAAAGAAATACAAGCAAGGAAAGTGTTTTTACATGAAAAGACATATTGTTAGAAATCAAAAAAAATTAAGGGATAGTTGAAAAATTGGTAAAATATTGGTAATTGTTGAAGCCAGATGACAAGTACATGGAGATTCATTATAGTATTTCCTTTACTGTTGAGTAGATAAAACTTCTATAAAGCTTTTTTGAAAAAAAGCTTTTTAGGGGCTGGCTGGTTACCTTAGTTGGTTAGAGTGTGATGTTATGACACCAAGGTCAAGGATTCAGATACCTGTACCATCCAGCTGCCCTCCTCCCACCAAAAAAGAAAAAAAAAAAGCTTTTTAAGAGAAAAGAGGTGGGGGAAGACAGAAGCATTACAAAAAATTTGGAAACCAGAGAAAACACTGCTAACAAGTTGGAATATATTTTAGTCTTCCTAAGATACATAGGCATTGAGAATATTGTATCATATAGTAATGTAATATTTTCATTTAGTAATAGAACATGTTTATTGTCTCCATATTCTTAGAAATTCTCTAGACCATAGTTTTCAGTGGCTACATTGTGTCCCATCTTATGCTGAACTATAATTTATTTAAATGATGCAATTCTAGAAATTCTTAATTAATCAATTATTAACTGGTATTAATAAATTAACTATCAATGATGGGTTTTTTAAAGTTCTGTAATTGTATCAGTTAATCAGTTAATATATACAAGACACTGCTGAATGCTGCAATAAAAATCAAGGTATACCAGTTTATGATTTACTTACCATGCTTAAGAGAGCAAACCTTTCATGTGATAAGAAATGTATTTCTTTATAGCATGGAGATAGATTTTCAGGGAAAAAAATAAAGTAGGAAAAAAACACAGAGGGGTTTCTAATTCCTCCAGAGACAGGATCCCACAGAATAACTTCATTGTTTTGTTTGAAGTAAATTCTGAGATTGTGGGGCATACCCCATATGTACATACATGATCAATGTAAATACAAAAGGTAAAAAAAAAAGTCTAATAAAAAGTCTTGAATTGTTTTACATTTTTATTTCTCCAGATCAGTGGTAACCTCCAAAGTAAATAATTCACAGCAATCTACTGTTAATTTGCACACAAAGCATTCAACTAAAGGAAAATTTGCATTTATTGCTATTTTTATTAAAAAATAAAAGGACCAAAGGATAAGAGAAATATCACCAGTTTTAGCGCCTACCAACCAATGCATGTCCAGAGTCACCTTTTGTACTCAGAGGGCCTGAAAGATCTTTTCTCAGTTCAGGAACATAAGCATTATTTCATAAACTCAAAGAGGCAAATGATCTAAAGTAATTTTTTATTATTTATAATTTTTAGCATTTATAAGCTCTAGAGACTTTGGTTAAATTTGCTTCAAAGATAAATGTGTTATTCTTTACCTGTGGAAAATCAATCAGAAACCTTTAGAGGTTTAAATTTTAGATTCTTAATTACTCACTGGCTGAGATATTAAATATTTATTATCTAAATTGTTGGAAAGCTGGAGTGGGCTCAAAAACATATCCTTTAATTAAGGTAACAAAATAAATTTTACTTTCCTAGAGACTTGGGTTTTAATAGTGCACATTCCAGTATATACTTTTATAATTGGATAGAAGTATACCAGAGCAGTCTTTAGCAAATCTTGCTACAAAGGACACATCAGGAACATTCCAAATGCTTATTCTACAAACCCTTAGAGACACCTGGAATTGTTCAAGAAGTTAAAAACTCTTAAAAACATTTAATTATTCTCAGTATCTGGAAGCTATAAATAACAGTAAGATGTCTAAGCTCATTCTTGCCCAAAGGTCTTACAATTTCTACCCTGTGACTTAATCTTTCTTTCCATCCTGAAAACTTGTGAGCACCTTAATGTAAAACTAAGTTTTTGATTTTATTATAGCTATATGCAGCTCTATAAAGCTCCAAATGTACTCTTGAAAAGCAATTTAAAAGTTAAAAAATCTATATATAGATAGATAGATAGATAATTGATACAGTAACAAAAATTGCCATTCTATTCAGTAAAATAAAAATAAAAGCATCACAATGGAGTGAATGACAATGATGAATTCTGTTGCACCCTTTGACAACGAGACAAAGAATAGCCATTTTTAATTCAAGATGATTTTTTTTCTTTCCTATCCTATAACTAAGTATTCATGGCAAGGCTGCTGGTTTTATAAGGTACTAAAAGAGACAAAATGACTCTGGAGATTTCTTTGCATATCACCTATTAGGGCCATTTGAAATTTTGGGCTTATAAACACTTCCAGATGACGGCTGAAGAAAGTGAGATGTTTGATCACCATCACTAGCCCATTTAGTTTTGAAAATGGAAATTCTGATTTATGTTCTTGGTGGTTTTTTTTTTTTAATTTTTAAATGAATACCTTGTTTTGAACATTAAACAGTCATTATATTGATATTTTCAGGAATAATACTAAAGTTTGGACAACTCAGTGGAGCTGAAAACCTTTGCATTTTATAGCCTTGCAGTTCTCTGCAGAGTGAAGGGATAAAATAAGGCTGTGTGGCAAAATAATTCAATCTCCACACTTCTCTTACTGACAGACAATATAACCAGCTTTCAACTCTTGAGGGTCTCATCCCCAATCCCACCAAATTGGACACCCTGTCAGTGGTTGAATACCATGTGCATTTTCTCAGAATGTCTGCTGAAGGGAGTTCATACCCTGGTATACCAGTCAATGTTTCCTTCCGTCTTCCTTTGCAAACTTAATCATTTTTGCTTCTCTTCTGGTAACCCAATGTTCCTCTGTGTGTCTCCTAGGGCCAGTTATCATTGTGCTCTACAGTCTACAAAACTTATCCAGGCACGAAGCAGTCTTTGAAATCAAAGGCATGCCATGCTCAGACTTACTCTAAACACTGCATGAGCTTCTCATCCAAACTTTTGATCTGCCATTTGTTCCCTGTTCCCTTCTCTACTGGGATCCTGGCCCAGATGGCACTTTTTGTTGGTGTTATGCACTGCTGTGGTCACAGAAAAACAAAAGTTTTAATTTCTAAATATGGAAGCAACATTTCAGAACTGATGGCATTTCACTATGCAAGGTAATATATTTCGCAAGATATTGCAAAGATTTGGATATATTTTACCATAACTCTGATTATTCTTCAAGTTTGTATATGTTGATTAAACCATAAATATTTTGGCAATTAATCCACTCATGTTTTAAAGACACCACACACTTACAAAAACACAAGGCTTATTATTATTCACAGAATAATTCATGTAGCTTAGGCAAGATACTTTTACATGTACTAAGGGAATAGAAAAAGGTTAACAGATGGGATGTATTTGTATTAGTATCTTACTCATAGAAGTGAAGAAGTGAAACCTTTTCTATTAGGAAGTTACTTGGCAAAGAATCAAAATAGGTTAGAAATTTGAACGACGGGAATCAAACAGCAGAATAGAAGCCAATTCTCATTTAAGTGCCCCAACACAGTCTACCATACTTGCACACTGCACTGTATCAGAGAGGCAGAGACAGAAGCATCCTAACAAGTCACATGTGAAATTTATTGAGGAGGATGCCTGGTCTATGAAAACATTTTAGTTTGGGGGGAGAAATTTAGAGGCTTAGTTTTAAAAAAAAGTTGTGAACATACTGTAATAAATGGCACAATATGTAACATTGTATTTCCAATTAAAATTCCAAATCAAAAAAATGTACATGATCTACTATTGTAAAGGACTGTGCAAGGCAACAGAAAAGACACAAAGATGAATCCATTTCCTCAAAGAGATAAGACAATTCCTCTGCCTAAAAGAATTCAGTAACTTCGTCTACAGGGTTCTAGAGCCCCCATGGTCAGGGGGTCAGGCCCCCAGGAACCTTTCCTTATACCTCATAATTCAGTAGTGCCAAACCACTTTAGCATTCTGCTATCTCTCACATTTTCATGTTTTTGCACATGCTGTTCCATAGCTTGTTTACCCAGCTACTTATTACTCATCCTACCAAACCTGACTCAGTTATCTCCTCTTCTGTAGGAGAATTTGCAGGTGCCATCTCCCAGTGGATGATGCAAATGAGCCTTCAGCAAGCCACACACTCTTCTGCTGACAGTGATTCTCCACTGGAAATGCAGCTCCCAGCTTGGTACCGAGTCCTGGTGGACACTGAATGCCAGACGTGGAGTATCCAGTGACTGCAACACAAACTGCCTATCAGGAACTGGGTTTTGAACACAAAAGGTGGTCATTACACTGATATTTTCAGGAATGATAGTAACGTACTAAACGGTGCTATCCTGAAGGATGCAGTATAAAGTATTAAAAGTATAAAGTATCTGATCCACCACATCACAAAGTTGACTGTGCACTGTAAATTAGAAATGGTCTAATACAGATGAGTCAGAGCATATTTGGAAGGCACAGACAGGAAGCCTGAATTTCCATGCTACCTGCTCTGGTGTTTTTCCATCTCTCCCTCAGTCCACCTAGGGTCATGGTTTGAATGTTTCCCCCGAAGAGCATGTGTTGGAAACTTAATCCCCAATGGAAAAGTCTTGGGAGATGGGCCTTTTGGGAAGTGTTTAGGTCATGAGGACTACATCCTCTTGAATGGATTAATGCCAATCAGAAAAGAGCTTGAGGCTGCGAGTTCCGTCTCTCGCTAGGTGCTTCCTTTCTTGTCCACCTTCCGCCATGGGATGACGCAGCAGCTGTCCCTCACCAAATGCTGTAGAGTGATTACATTGTGTCCCCAGATTTCTTATATTGGAAGCTTAATCACCATTGTAACTGTTGAGGTGGGAAATCTTATTATGGTAATTGAAAGGTGGGGCCTTGAATAGGTGATTAGATTGTAGGACCATGCTATAGAGAACGGATTAATAATCGTGGTCAGGGGCATGGTTCTGAGGACTTTAAAAGAAGAGAAAGAAGAGTCTGACTTTCTGCTCTCTCTGCTTCACCATCTTGCAATGTGAGACCTCTGGGTCACTGTCACCACCACCAAGACCCTCACTAGATGTTTTTCCTGGACTTGGGACTTCTGAGCCTCTGAAACTGTAAGCAATAAATTTTGTTTTTCTTATAAATCACCCAGTTCTGTGTATTTTGTTATAAGCAACAGAAATGAACTAATACACCAAATGTGGCCCCTCGGTCTTGGTCTTCCCAGGCTCCAGAACCACAAGCTAAATAAATTTCTGTTCATTATAAATTATCCAGTCTGCAGCATTCTGTTACAGCAACACAAAACAAACTGAGATACAAAGAGTTCCCTGTGGCCAGTTAATAGAGGAGGAAAATGCATGGGCCTGATAACAGGTGGATCTGCACATATGTCTTTCAGGCCATCCATGAGAGATAGTGGTTAATGTAAATTCTCCTCACAGGCAGAACTTTGGGTGGTACACCTGCTTGTCCACTTCATAAGAAAGAAAAAATGGTTGAGGTCTGGATCTACATTGACTCATGGACAGGTGCTAACAGTGTTGGCTGACTGGTCAGGGACTTGACAAGAACAAAATTGGAAAACTGGTAACAAGGTTGAGTTGGGAACAGATATATGGATGAGCTCCTAGAGTGGACATGAAGTATGGAGACATTCACCAGGAGGACAAACTTGGAGGAGGCTCTCAACATTCAGATGGATAAAATGACCTGTTTAGTTTCTGTCGGGCAGCTTCCTTCCTCAGCCTCCTCAGTGTTGGCTCAATGGGCCTATGCAAAAAGTCACCATGGTGGCAGGGATGAAGACTACGCATGAGCTCATCAAAGCTTACCTAGCTGCTACACCTGCTGAGTGCCCAGCCTGCCAACAGTACAGGCCAACACTCAACCCCTGATATGACACAATTTCCCAGTCAGTCAGTGTCCCATAGACAGGTAAGATACAGTGAACTTCTTCCATGATAGAAAGGGTATAAATTTGTCTTCACATGTTAGACTCATTTTCTGGGTACAGATTTGTCCTTCCTGAAGCACTTTCTCCAGCACCTCCATACACAGATTTACAGAATGCCTTAATCATTCTGTAATGATTGGTGTCCTAGACCAGTTCTCCATCCAGAGGAAATATTTTAAGGCAAAGGAAGAACAGCAATGAGCTTATATCCACTTTATTCTCTGGTCTTACCCTCCAAAAATAACTGGCTTGACAGAAAGGTAGAATGGCCTGCTGAAAGGTCAGCTACTGCACCAGCTGGGGAACCACACGCTGTGAGGTTGGGGTGCTATCCTACAGGATACAGTATGTGTCTTAAATGAGTTTCCACTACGAGGTTCTATCTCCTCCCTAGCTAGAACTCATGCATCCAGGAAGCAGAGGGAGGAAGTAGAAGTACTCTCTCTCATATCTGATGATTTTTTTCATCTTGTCCCCACAACTTAAAGAAATTTTGTGTACTGTCAATGTGACTTTGAGCTCAGTGGGTTTAGACATCTCAGTGTCCAAGGGAAACATGCTTCTACCAGGAAACACAGTCGCTGTTCTGATGAATTTTGAGGCTGTCCTCTGGCCTTTTTAAAATTCTCATGCCTATGGATTGACAGAAGAAGCAGGTCATTCTACTGACCAGGGTGATTGATATCAATTCCCAGGAGGAAATTAGATTGCTGCTACAGAATGGGAGCGTGAAGGACTAAGTGTGAATCACAGGGATTCACTAGGGCACCTCTCAGTACTCTCTTGCTCAACAGCCCTGGTCAACAGAAGATTTCAGCAACTCGATTAAGACAAAACATCTGAGGACTCAGATCCCATAGGAATGGATGTTTGGGTCACCTAACCAGGTAAAGTACTCTATCCAGGTGCTTAGTCAGTTCAGGATGCTATAACAGTACCATAACCTCGGGGGGGGGGGGCTTATAAACAACAGAAATTTATTTCTCACAGTTCTGGAGGCTAGAAGTCCAAGATCAGGTGAGGGTCCTCTTCCAGGAAGGCTGCTGACTTCTCATTGTATTCTCTCATGGCAGAAAGCAGGGAACTCTCTCATTGCTCTTATAATGGCACTAATCCCATTTATGACGGCTCCACCCTCTTGACCTCATCTAATCCTAATTAATTCCCAAAGACTCTACCTCCTAATAGCATCACACTGGGGGGTAGTGTTTCAACACATGAATTTTGGGAGGACACAAACATTCAGTTCATAATGCCAGGTGAGATGGTGGCTGAGGATGAGGGAATGGCTGCTGAACAAAGGCAACCATCATTACCAAGTCAGTCTTGTGATGAGCCACAGAAGCAGACAATGGAGCAGCTGTATTTCATAGGAATAAATCGTCCATTTCCCCTTTCCTCCCCCACATCCTCTCTACTTTATGTGAAGAACACTGGTGACTGTTACCATGTTAGGTTTCAGCTGGGAAAGTAACCACATTGATGACTTCAATATCAATGACACGTCAACTGATGGGACTTTGTGCTGGGACACAAACTTTTAGCTGAGTGAAGAATAAGAGTGGATAGAGAGAGGCAAGAGGCATGGTCCATGCTGGAAATCTTCCGTTTGCCTCTCCAGACTTACTCTCCACCCTCCCGCACTCCTCTTCTCTGCTCTCAGAAGGCTGACCTATAAAACTGTATCAATGGGCTTCCTTGTCTCCTGGCCTCTGGTTGGGTTCAGCTAATGAGGAACATCTTCAAACAATGAGAAGATTAGAGAGTGAGCATGGGGTGTTTATTCCGTCCACCCACTTCCCTCACTACAAAGTCCCTCAGTGCCTGCCTGATCTTTCCATCTAAGATTTTAGCTCAGGCAAGTGACTCTCCACCTAGCGCTCTCTCTCCAGGTTCCTCCCATCCATCCTTCTAAAGCCACACCTTACTAGCCCTGAGATCCTGCACTATCCCTTGTGATTCCCTACACACCGTCCTGTGAATAGTCCCTTTATTACATTTGGTTTATCCTATGGCTTTGCCATCTGCTTGCTGCTGGGACACCAATTGACACAGGCATCCTCCTCCCCTACTAAAACATAAGTTCCTTTAGGGGCAGGGTCTGTACCTTATTTATTATTGTATTCTCCAGAGCTTAATGAATGTCTGGTTTGTAACAGGTACTCATTAAACATTTGTTGAGTGAATGAATGAGTGAATGAATAATAAAATGCAAATATCTGTAATGCAGGACAGACTACAAGTAGCATAAGAACTGACCACCACACTTGTCAAGGAAAGACAAGTGGGGCTGAGACTCAATCTACTCAGAGCTGTCACAGAGCCTTCTTAACCCAGATCCAGAGCAAGGGGTACCTTTTTGTAATTGATCCAACCAGCAAAGTGACTTTTGGTAATATGCACAAAGAAACGGATATTCTAGCAGATGGTCTTACATAAGAAAAAGATATGACCTAAGTACTTTAGGCAGTAAGATTTAAAATAGTGAAAGTTTATATCAGCTTTGAGAGAGTAAAGAAAGACTTCAGGTAGAAGAGATCTCGTGATTACATTTATCATGAAATATGCACTGCTGTTCATTTATTTTCTTGTATCATCTTTAAATTTTTTTAATATTCTATAAGAATGAGACAGGGTATTTTTAGCCAAGCCTACATAACCTCAGACAAATCATAGTGGAATTATTTTCAGCCCTGGTCTAATTAGTTGAACTTAACCTACACAAGCAGTAGTGGGAGATGCTTCCAAATACTTGGCACATGACTCATCTGTGTAAATAAGCAGTGGCAAGTGAAGCCAACCAAATTTGTCAGGTGTTCAGATTTGGTCACTCGTATAAAGACAAAGACTTACACAAACCCTGAGTCCTTCCTAAAAAGAAAAGAAAAAAGGTCCCAGGCCAGTACATTTTTTTCAGGTTACTAAACCAATATCTAAATACTACAAGAAGCTGACTGGTTAGCTCAGGTGGTTAGAGCACAGTGTTATAACACCAAGGTCAAGGATTCAGATCCCCGTACTGGCCAGCCGCCCGAAATAAATAAACACTGTGAGATAAACAATTAAATACATAAACAGCAATGCTATGCTTCAATCCCTTCTGATAGCCTTAAATAATAGTGTGGATAAATAACACCAAAGGTTTAACTAAAAACTGCTGTCAATCAGACAGATCAAGGATTAACTTCCCTAAAATAGTTCTCTGTATATGGTAAAGCTCGTTTCATTTCAATTACTTGTAGGAAACGTTGAATCCAACTTTTCAATGATAATTTAAACAAAATCTTTGTGATTGACTAAAATGCCCTGGTATTAGCATTTGTGAGACTCTCAGGTACTTAGTGAAAATTATAGGGTCTGGGATTTAGTGAAAAAAGAATTAGTGAGCCTTCACATTCATAAAGAAAAGTTTATTTTAAGATTTCCATGGCAAAAGTAGATTTGTCAATGGAGAACTCATGCACTTTAATGATTATATCTGACCAGTCCTTTTGTCAAATAAATAAGGCAGCTTTTGTTACTCTGCTACACTGGGTTAATTTAAACCACACCTGTTTTAAAGGGTGTCTAGAGAATTTCTGCAAGTTTTGGCCTGCATCTCCTCATTTAGACTTAACGAGAGAGTTTCTATATCATATGAATGGCTCAGGTTTCAGATTCCTCTGAAGCAGAGCAAAGGCATGTTTGTCATTTCATGGGTCACTTCCTGGAGAAAATGTCTCCTTTTACCTTCTCTGATATTCGACCTTCTTTTCCCCCCTTATATAATGGAAAGAACATTGTTTGGAGTCAGGCTGACTTGGACTGAAATTCCAATATTCCCATTTTTCTAGTTATGCAGACTCTAAGATTCTTCTTCCCTATTTATAAAATTGGGCTTAATAATAACCTTTTTACAAGGCTGTTATCAGGTATATCAAAAATGCTTATAAAGTATCTATTTCAGTCCCAGGCATTTAGTAAGTGGTAGCAGCAGTAGTCAGCATTATCCTTACTGTTATTACAATTACTCCCACCAGGACTTCTAAGACACCGATTTGATTTGAAGAACCTGCAGTGGTTAGGAAGTTAAATTATTTAAAATTATTCAGGAAGGCAGGATGAATCACTAGTGAGTCAGCTGTATTTTGTTCAGTGATAATGTTCACTAGTGATGGTAAGATAGGCTTCTCTAAGCCACTTTGCTATATGAAACATATGCATAATTAGACAGGATTCTTTCCCAGCTACAGAGAACCAGTACAGGACAGAATTAGGTAAGGTCTGTGAAACCTAAATCACTTGTAGAGCACTGCAGAAATGAGTTTTTTGTTCACCGATGTTGGTCCAAGTCTTAGCCTTCCCTACGAGCAACGGACATATTGCCTAAAAGATAAAATCTCCATATAGTTATTTTTGCCATTTTGTTGCTGTCATTGTTGCCACTGGCTCATTTAAACACTTTCTCTCTTCTGTCACATAAAGGAACAAAATGTCCAAAATCCCTTGAAACAGCTATCTATGCACATCTTGTATAAACATAACAGGTTTAAGGATGCAATCTAATAAAAATGTAATTCTCAAAATCCCAGCCATATTATAATATCAGTGTTGGAATGAATTCACATAAGGAACTAGAAAAATTTTCACAAAGTGATTAATATGTCACATCACCTAACATCTCCTAACTTTCTTCTTCCCCTCTTCCTGAAAGTACATCTAACAGCAAACAACTTGTCCTGTTCTTTCACTATTGTCAAATGTCGTTTTTCTTTGTTTGAATGATTTGATCTAAGAGAAGTGGCTTGGAAAAGCATTAGAAGTGTCAGGTTTTATTACAAACCATGTGGGTGGAAGGTTTTGTTGGGCTGGGTTTTTTTTTTTTTTTTTTGGCTGACAGCAAACAAATCTATCTGAAAACATACTAAGCTCCAGCAGGTGCCCAGAGCTAATTTGGTTTGGAACTATTTTTAAAAAGCACTAGCTAAGTTTTATAAGAAGTCATACCAAATGGCTATATAGTTTTTCTGTTTTCCTGCAATCCAGGGTCCAGTTTTTAAAATGTGACTCTAAACGTAAGGCCACAAATTGTCCGTATACTAAGCAGATCTAAAACACCCAGACTCTTAAGCCTTCTCATAGATCACTAGAAACAAAATGCTAAGAAGTTTGCACTTGCGTTTCCACTTAACACATTCCTTCGTGAGTTCTCTGCCATTTCCTACCAGTCATTTTCATTTAAATCAAGTGAGTTTTAGCTCTGGCCAGCAGAGATGATGTGAAATGCTTCCCAGCAGTCAGATGCAGTGGGATTTGTGGATTCAGCCGCCTGCTGACGGCATGTGTTTTGGCTTCAGGCTAGCATGATGGATATTTACTGTCCCTATGGAATCTCATGGCAGTCCTGTCAATTGGCATTCTTTTCCTAATACTCCCGGATTAAACACCCACTTGGGTGTGGTGTCTGAAGAACCTTCAACTTTGAATCATTCTGATACATGCTTTTAGCCTGGCCTTTCCTCTCTCAAACACAGAAGTCTTGTTTGGATTAAGATCTGATTTTTCGGTTTGCTTTTTTGTTTTATCTCTATATGTCTAAGCAGAGAAATCACTAATGTACTGCCTAGAGTCAAAATATATTTGTTCTACTATCAAAGCAGCTGGTCTCAAAGAGCAAGAATTTTGGAGTCAGCCTGACCTGGATTTTAATTCCAGCAAGGCAGTTTGGCAGTATGTAGTCTTGGGCAAGTTACTTAACCTCTCTGAGAAAAATGGGGATAATAACACCCACCTCACATGATTATTATAAAGATTAAATGTGTTTATATATGTAACGTGAAGTCAGGTTTATAACAAATGCTCAATAAATTCTAGTTTCCTTCCAGTTGTCTTTCTTTGACAAAGATGCACCCCAGATCTGCCTTGTGTTCGTGGTACTGTCAGGAGCTCTTCAGCTGATGACACCCCACATACACCCCTCAGCCGACTCACATTAGCTCTGTAACAGGATTGGGGTGGCGACTATTAGCCCCCTTTTTCAGATTAGAAAACTAAGGTGCGAAGAGGTGAGGTCATTTTTCCAAAGCCTCATGAAAGATATGTAGAGAGCCCAGACTAGAACCTGGACCATCTAACCCTAAACCCAGTTTTCTCCAGTTTTATCATTTGCCATTTGATTTTGTTCAACGCTACTCTGAATTATTTGGTTTATGTGAAAACCTCCTCTAGGCAGTCTGCATTGCTGGTAGACTTGATGAGTAGAATTATGAGCCTACCACAGGGAGAATGGTAGGACAACAGAGCTGTGTCCACTCTGGCCCGGCGTGTGTCCCTGACAGTGCAGCCAAAGATCAGAGTGTGGGAGGACACGGTTGCCTTCCATGCTATTAACTTCAAAAGGCTGGGCATTAGGGCCAGAGAGGACCACGAAGGGCAAGTGGTGGCCTAAAGCCAAGGTCAAGATGTGATGAGTTCAATTTTGACATTTTGGGGTTGAAGAGACAATAGGATGGCCGGCCTCATTCTCCTGCCCCTCCGCCCTCATTCAAAGGCTTCACTCTGGAACACTCAGTCCTCTCAGCTGCCCTGGGAGGCACACAGTGGATGTACAAGGTACTTCAAAAAGTTTGTGGAAAAATAGAATGGAAAGAAAATATGAATCTTTCCACGAACTTTTTGAAGTACCCTCATAGAATCTGGTTGGCTGTCAGACTTGTACCCCAGACTCCTGAGACTTAATTCCCATCTACGTGATCACAAACATCTCCTTGTGTCAGTGTAAACATTTTGTTTTAATCATACTTGGAGTTTTCTAGTTTTATTTGCCCCATTTTCACTTCCCCCTCACAACCATGCTGCACTGTAGACAAAACTGGTACTGCTTCTCCAAGGAGCTTGAGGTTCAGACACGTTAGCTGGTAAGAGGTGGCACCAGAAGGGAACTCAGGCTATCTAATCCCCAATTCTTTGTTCCACCTCCTGGCCTCTTGTGGTAGCCATGGGAACCCAGTCCGTCTCCCTCATGGTCTCCCACTATGAAGCATAAAGGGAATTCTGTAAACATTCGCTGAATGAATAGTACAACAAAGTGACAATGAGGTGCTGCATGTTCCAGTTTTCTACTAAGTCTGCCTCTCTTGTATTGTGAATGAAACCCCCAGGAAATTCAGCTAAAATAATCAACTCATTTTTGTCCTGTCCTGCCCATTTGTCGTGTTGCCACAAGCCAAAGCAGTAACTGATCCAGGTCAAAGCACCCAGAACATGCCTGAGAAAGATTCTCCACTGGGGAAATTCTCATGAAACAATCTGAAAGAACAAAGAAAAAGCCACAAAATTAAAAAGCCACAAAGTTAATATATGCCATCTTTGCTCGGTAAGCACTTCCAGTTTATCTCTGCTGCTGACCCATGAACATTTTTAAATGTGATTTTAGAGCATGAATATAATGAAATCATTTGCTCAGCTGAGTTAGAAGTCAGACTCATCATGCCTGAAAAGCTGGAACACGAAAGCTTTCAGGAAGCAAAATTTGGGGAGGCTTGAGAAAACAAAAGCGAAAGACAGAAAATTGACTTCAGGAATACTCAGTGATGGCAAGTAGTAATGCATGTTTTGGTTAATATGTCTGTCCAAACTCAGTCATCAAAAACCCCTCAGCTCAAATACAATTCTTCCTCCATAAGACTCTTTTGACTAGTTTACATTATTATTGTTTACAAACAGATTAATAAATCAGGTGGGTCAGTCTCTCATTTGTCAAAACATTCCTAATTACTTAGAAGATCAGCAACAGTAGGACGGCTGATCACTCAAGCACTTGTTTATGATGCTTCTTATTTCAACGTAGCAAGATAGCCTCTCAAAACTAGATTTTCCTGTTATCTGATCACCTTTCTGTTTCAGATTTTGACCTAAATTCAGGAACATCAAGGGGCAAAATCTTTGATAGTGAAGTTAAAGACATCCATAAATGTGTAGGTATCTTGTAGAACTATGTAAAAGGTTTGGAGCCTTGGTTTGAGTCCTAGGAAATGTCTCTCATCTTCCTAGTCTTAACTGAAGGAGATATTAATCTTTGTATTCATCCACAAAAAGTGTAACTATGATGGATCAGACGTTCTGACATTGTCCTCCTAAACCTCAAATCAACGCATTATGCATCCGTGGATATAGAAAAGTCTTGCATGTTCAAGACCTATAAGATGCAGTAGAGAGGTCTGAAGCAAAAGGTGAGGGACTAGAAGATTGTTCAGGAACACCAAGAGATATACCCGTGCTTCTTTATGGGGAGGGTCAAGTTTGGGGGGGTCGGAGTGGGCCGGAATCCGTGCCCATGAGAAAGCTTAAAACAGTGCTTTTCAACAGGTGTTACTACCTCAATGGGGACATTTTAGACATCTGTTGGGAGTTATTTTATTGTCTGGATGACTAGAGGATGCTAAGGACATTATGTAGATTCACACGAGATGTCAGTTGTCCTGACATGAGCAGGCTGGTGTCACGCTGCAAAGAATTATTCACATCCTGTATGATTCGCCAAATGTTCTGCCCAGCATCCATGTAAATGAAAAACATATAATTATCTAAATTTTATGTCTTATATTTAAACTCAAAAAATTTCTACAGTATTTTAATGTATGCCACATTTTTCAGGATTGTCAATATGGCGTAAATTGAGAGGATATTTTGCACTACTTTGTTCCAAACTTTACCAAGAGTTGTTCACTGATTTCAAAAATCACATTAGCAGGGCCAGCCCGTGGCTCATTTGGGAGAGTGTGGTGCTGATAACACCAAGGCCACGGGTTCGGATCCCATATAGGGGCCAGTTGCTCACTGGGTGAGCATGGTGCTGACAAAAATCACATTAGCAACATAATGCCACTGGTTGACTCTGGGCCATCAGTAGGCCACCTCTGCATGTGTAGCTGTCTCATCACCAGGAGTTCTCACTTAGGTGCACACATCTGACTTCCAATGTGTCCTCTCATGTAGAAGTGCCAAAGCATTTACATACTGAAACACACATTATTTTTATTATAAATCACTATCCTCTCTTTTCTCCTTTATACTACAGTAAAGTTATATGTATATAGGTTATATCATCTTTAAAATACATTCTACAGTAGTAAAGGGGGTGTTGCAGATTATATATTGTAAAAACAGAGTTTTGATTTCCTAACCCCATTATTCCTTCTACATTTATTACTAGGCATGAGGGAGTTAAGAAATTATTGGTGGATGCTAATAACTGCATGAAAATTTAATGACAGGATATTTATGAAACTGTAAAGCATTTCCTCACATAGTTTACTAATTGCAAAGAAAAAAATAGAAACTTTACAGGGGAGATGCCTAGCAAACACCACCTTAATCAAGTGACCAAGGGTTAGAAAAATATTATATATATAATATTTATATGTGTATATGCATGCATATTTTTGTATGTATATATATACGATAGTACTTCAAAAAGTTCATGGAAAGATTTGCATTATCTTCCAATTCTATTTTTCCATGAACTTTTTGAAGTATTCATGTGTGTGTGTGCGTGTGTGTGTGTGTGTGTGTGTGTGTGTGTGTGTGTGTGTGTGGAGAGAGAGAGAGAGAGAAAAGAATTAAAGGTTGAAAGACCTGATGTAACAATTTTTAAATCATCATCTGACTATTTCATAGGTAAGTCTTTTGGGGTTCATTTTACATAAATAATTACTTTTAATTTTCCATTTCATAGGTGTAGACAGACTCGTGGAAATATCTAAGAAGATAGTAACAGTGGGAGAAGGTGATACTGTAAAAGGAGAAAAAGAAGAGCACACGTAGACTTGGAGTCATGATTTTTTAAAACAAATGTGGGTGTGGGGGCTGTCCAGTTAGCTTAGCTGGTTAGAGCAGAGCCTTATAACACCATGGTCACAGGTCGGATCCCCATACCAGCCAGCTGCCAAAGAGAAAAAAAAAAGTGAGGATGGACATATAGTAATATCTATACACCTTTATCCTGGTTTGCAAAACTTTTATGAATCCAGTGAGAGATTTGAACACGAGAGAATTTGATAAAATTTCTATTCCAAACAAAAAAACCAAAATCAAATATGTCACTCTAACCCGATCCCAGTCCAGCATTATGGATTCTCCCAATATTGGCCAATGGCAGTTTTTGCATAAGTTCTCACATTGTACTCCATGGAGTTTTCTAAGAAGCCATGCAATAGGGCATGTTCTGCCCCCATAATCATGTTCTCCCAGTTGGAAATTTTAAGTAAATGGTAAGTCTACAAAAGAATTTTTAGGCAGACTATAGACTTCAAAAATTTCAAAATCTTTTGTGGGACCCCTGAACTGGCCCACATTCTGAAAAGATGGACACAAGATGGGGAGTCTTCCTTTCAAAGAACCTGGGAACCAGTCACAGCTTTCCATCTCCCAGCTGAGAGCATAGGATCCCAAGGCAGCCGAGCAAGCAGGAAAGGGTTTTCTCGTTCGCCAGCAGTTGTCTTTTTCCTGGCAAACAAGTCAGGTGCCAGAAACTCTACCCAGACTGGGAGGGATAGAGATTAGAAGAAGCAGGAGAGGGAGGGGTACTGATGAAGAAAATAGAATCAGAAGAAGAAGTGAAAGACAGTGTCAAAATGGTAACAGAAACAATTTCAGAAAAGTTACATACTTTTCCAGCACTTAAAGCCCCTCAAAGTTCAGAAAAGGCTTAAGCCTGCATGGAGGTCTATTTCCTTGGCATGATAGGTCTCTCACCCAACTATAGAAAAACAGAAAAGAGAGCTCCCACTCAGGAGTCACAAAAGTATGCAGGTTTGTGTGAGCACCATTGACTGTTGGTTTTAATTCCTTTGTACTAAACAGAAACAGTTCTCTCGCGTTACCAGCAAACCCCAGGACTCCTTGCCAGCACGTTTCCCAGGGCTTACATCATTTTGTGCTTCTGTGACACCTGGTTCTTTCTATTTGTCATACATTCCTCTACCTTTCACCTGAACAGCAGATATATCTTTCCCAAATTCCTTAATTAACCCTTATTTTATCTTGCAGCTATCAGGAAAACAAAAAGTCATTTGGGGTCATCTCTTCAAGGTTGGGAAGCCTGAGCCACCCACCTGCTCCTGCTTGTCAAAATGAAATCTGCCAAGTGCTGAGTTGCTTGAAAATGTCCCATTAAGTCATTTAAAGACATAGCTCCTCATATATCTGGCAAAGCATAATCTTAATTTGAGACATATTTCTTGTCATAATCACAGAACCTCTCCATAAAGTGTTTTTCTTTACTAGAAAATAAAATAAGCTCCCATCTGAAAAGGTTATTATCATCCAGGTTTCTTATTAGTATTTCTTATTTCCTTAACAAATAGAGCATTCTTTCATGCAACCAACCACGTGATCATGCTCGTACTAAAGAATATTTTAAAGTTAACTGGTCACTTGCATCTACAGTGCATTATAACAGGTTTTTACCCTCTCCTTCCTCAGCAAGCAGCTGGGATTACCAGAATCAGCATTTTAATAGATTCACGTCCAGGAACTAGGCTGTCATCACATCATTGACACATAACTGTTCATTTTACTCTTCCACTAAGGGCTGCTGATTGGCCAATGTCTTCCCTGGGTATCTCCACCTAATCCATTTGCCTTAAAAACCCATACCCCTGTCTGTCAAATAATCTAGGGCATAATATTACCCTACAACCTAAGCCCTGAGTAAATGCCATTGTAAATTGTGCCCTTACCAGACTGTAGTTGCCAGAATTTTTATCACTTTCTTCAAAACGAACTCCAAAGCACCATTTCATGAAAAAAGCCCAACATACTCAAAACATCCATTTTGTGTTTCTTGGAATCGTACTACACTTGTTCAGCTATTCATTCCGTCAGGGGAGCTCAGTTTGGTGAGTTTCTGCAAAGGCAGAAACTTTGCTCCTTTCCTGCTTACTGAGGTATCTCAGCTCGGCAACGAGGGACACGGGCTCCTACTGTGGGTCCACTTGATTCAAACTGGACGGGTGAGTTACAATTTCTTTTGGCCTCAGTTTTCTCATATGAAATTAGGGAGCTCACTGCATGGTCCCCAAACTCCCTTATATGTCTAAGTCTACAGCTCTGTGACTGTGGTGTGCCTCCACAAGGCATCCTTGATAATGATAAATGCAGCCCACACTCTTAGAGGCTTTGAAGCTTCCAGAGCTTTCTCTCATAACTAACCTCACAGAAGTTTCATAACATGCCCATGAGGCAGGCAGCACTGGCAGTTTTATCTTCATTTTGCTGATATTGACACTGAGCCTCAGAGAGTGGCTTGCCCAGCGTATCACAGCCAGTAATCAGCAGAACCTAGACTCAAAGCCCAATCCGAGAGTTTTAAATTCCCAGTCTTACATCCTTTTCTACTATATAATAATGTTCTTCATAAAGTTCCAATAAACAATCATGAAATCGATTGCACAGGAAATTGTCATTCTACACTACATGCTTCCACATAAATGAATCCAGAAGTATCATATGCACATGTGATGGCTCTGGTATTTTTGTCCTGGGCAGAAGTTAATATTATTTCCCTTAGGAAATTCGGCAGTCCTGCACTGACTGCTCAATCATACAAGACATTTTTGAGGACCACCAACATTGTAATGTCCAAGGCTCTGACTATTTTGTTGGCTCTTAGATTCTCCCATATGAGAGTCAGTGTTGGTGAAATGATGTATGCCCTTTAATAAGCTGTAGTGAAAGTCTAGGGAAAGTCGAGGGAAGAGCCACAGGGTCTCCTGGGAATCTTCCCCTGGAAAAATAAGAGAAGGCCTATTAGTTTCCTGGGGCTGCCCTAACAAATTACCACAGGGTCTGGCCTGTTAGCTCAGTTGATTAGAGCACAGTGTTATAACACCAAGGTCAAGTGTTCAGATCCCCATACCGGGCAGTCACCACAAACAAAACAAAACAAAAAAACAACATTACCACAAACTTGGTGGCTTAAAACAGCAGGAATTCATTCTCTCACAGTTCTGGAGACCAAAAGAACAAAATTGGTGTCAGCCAGGCCACACTACCTTCAAAGGCTCTAAAAGATTCCTTCCTTGCCAGTTCCAGCTCCTGGTGACTTCTGGTGGCTCCCAGTGGCTCCTGGCATGCCTTGATGTGTGGCAACATCATTGCAATATCTGTCTCCATCTTCACAAGGCCATCTTCACTGTGTCTCAGTGTCCTCTCCTAGTCACTGGTCCTTAGACCCTATTTCCAAATAAGGTCACATTCTGAGGTTTCAGGTAGACATGAGTTTGGGGGGACACTATCTAGCCCACCACAGAAAGCTTCCCAGAAGAGATGTCATTTGAACAGAGCCATGAAAACAAACTAAGATTCTGACATCAGCAATAGAGAGCAGAGCCATCCTCAGAGGACTCAGGAGCAAGGATAGGGAAGCAGGCAAGTCCTGGGCATATAGGAACAGAAAAGCACCCAAACGGAAATGTAAGAAAGTTGGAAAAATTATGTATTCATCTGCTTGGGCTCACATAACCAAATACCACAGATGGGGTGGCTTAAACAACAGATATTTATTTTCTCATAGTTCTGGATCAAGCTGCCATCAGGATTCATTTCCGATGAGGCCTCCCCTCCTGGCTTGCAGACGGCCACCCTCTCCCTGTGTCCTCACATGACTTCTCTGTGTGTGCAGGGAGAGAAAGCTATGGCATCTCTTCCTCTTCTTATAAGGACACCAGTCCTATCAGATTAGGGCCCACCCTCATGACCTTGTTTCACTTTAATTACCTCCCTAAAGGGCTTATCTCCAAATATAGTCACATCAGGGATTAGGGATTCAACATATGCATTTGGAGGGGGACACAATTCAGTTCATAACAGGTGACTTGGAGCCAAACCAAGATGGGTAAAGAATACCAACTAGGCCAAGGAGTTGGACCTCTATTCTGTCAATAGGAGAAAGATGTTGGAAATCTTGATAGTAGTTATGAAAATGTTTTCAAGGGAAGCACCATCTTTTTCATTTTCCTGGTCTATAAAATAAGGGCTATTTTCTAGGAACCCTTATAGACTGTGATTACTGGTTGCATTTTAGAAGATTAATCTCTTAGAGTTTCTTACTCTGTTTGATATATAGTCTATGAAGCAATTATGTTACCAAAAAATAGATAATTCATAAGGGCCATTGTTTGTTTTTATCAAGGTCAGCTGCTTAGCACCTTTAATTTCATCTGAACCTTAATTCTCCTTTGCCATGTGACATAAAATATTCACAGGTTCCATGGATTAGGATGCCATCATCTTTTTTATTATTATTTATTTAATTGAAATGTATTGATTGTACATATTTATGGGGTGCAGAGTTATATTTCAATATATGTATAAAAGTGTGATCAGATCAGGGTAGTTAGCAAATTCATTGTCGTAAAAATTTATCATTTCTTTGTGATGAGAACATTTAAGCTCATCTCTTTCAGCCATTTGACAGCATATAATAACTTACTGTTAATTATAGATGCCTAGCACTACTGCACACCAATAGAATTGTTTTTTATTCTTAAAGAGTTAACTATTGAATAGAGCTTCCACCAAGGGCACTAGGACCCTGCTAGTTCTTAGGCAGTGTCATCCAACAAACATGAAGACAAAATAAGATATACCTGTGAGATTAAAAAAAGAAAAAGTCAAAAGATTCTGGCATGGTTAGCTTGCACCACAGGGGATATTTGCAAATTTTGTCCCTGTAACAGATACTAGTACTGTTACTATCCCAGTTCTACAGAGGAGAAAACTAAGGCACAGGAAAGTGAAGTGAATTGCCTAAGCTCACACAGCTGGGAAGGACCAGAGGCAGGACTGGCACCCAGACAGCCTAACTCAAGCCTGTGCTCTTAACAATTACCTTTACCCTTAGGTTCTTAAAAGCAATTTGTGATCAGCCTCATGCTTATACACATCTGCTTTCAAGGCTCGATCATTAAGATTATTTTAAGTATAGTGCCATTAAAACAATAATCATGAAAATTATTTTAAAAAGTAGGAAGTGTTCATGATATATTGTTGAGAAAAATATTATAATACAAAATGCATCAGGCCAGGTCAGTCCCTCTGATTCCCCAGCTCCATTACTCAGGTAGGGACCAGTCAACTCATCCCCACAATAACAAGAAAGGTTTGCTTTTCTCTTGTCTTTTTCCCCCTCCAAAGAACCACCCTGAGGGAAATTTCACTCTCGCCCCTCCACCCACAACAAACACTTTAGAGAATGAGGTCTTGATGGGACAAAGGCTTGAGAGAAAATGAGTCACAGTAGCCTGCCACCCACAATAGCCATAGCTTTCTTTCACTCATTCAACAAACATTCACTGAGAACTGACTGTGTGCCACGTACCACAATGGGTGCTGGGATACAAAACAGACAAAAACCCTTGCTCCCATGAAGCACGTTAGAAAAAATAAAGTTGTCCTTAACTGAGATGCAAAAGAATGCAAGCAAAGCCAACTTGGAGGAAAGATCTAGAGTTTATTCTAGTGGGGAGAGGCTGACAACATTTTTAAAAGCATAAAAGTAAGCATATTATATGGTGTCTTACTAGATTGTAAGTGTTATTGGGAAAATAATAGAGCAGAGCAAAGGGTCAGGAGTGCTGGGGTGTGGGGACATCAATGGTAACTAAGGCCACAAAAGGTGGCCTCAGCAAGAAGGTGACATTGGAAAAAGGGTTTGAAGTGAGGGAGTTAATTAAACACGTCTGGGGAAGAACATTCCAGACAGACAATATCAGGTGCTAAGACCTGGAAACATGTCTGGAATGTTTAAGGAACAGCAAAGAGGCCATTCTGGAGTGGATGAGTGACAGGGAAGTGATAGGAGAAGAAGTCAGAAAGGCAAGGTAGAGTCTTATCAGTGTTGACAAGGGCTTTGGCCTTTACTCTGAGAGAAAAAGGGAGCCCTGGAGGGTTTGAGGCAGAGAAGCCCCATGACCTGCTTGGTGCTGCACAGGAACTGCAGCGATCCATGCTGGGAAGTGGGTGGGCCAGACTAAAGTGGCGGCCGTGGAGATAGTGAAGACTGGTAATAAGATTCTAGAAGCAAGACTTCTCGAAGGGCTCGATGCAGACGTGAGTGAAAGAGAGGAGGCAGGGATGTTTCCAAGGTGTTTGGCCTGAGCATGTAGAAAAATAAAGTTGTCTTTAACTGAGGTGCTAAAGAATGCAAGGAAAGCCAACTTGGAGGAAAGATCTAGACTTCAGTTTTGGACATGGGAAGGTGGAAATGGAGAGACATAGAATAGAGGAATGGCTCTGTGAGTCTGGAATTCAGGGACAGGCAAGGGCTGGGGGTCAGCACATACAGCCAAGAGACCGGAAGAGATTCACAAGGGAGTGAGCAAGGTGGAGAAAAAGAAGAGATCCAATGTCTGAGCCCTGGATGTGTTGATGAAAAGAGAAGGAAGCTGTTAGCATCCACGCAGATGTAGCCAGTAAGGTAGGAGGGAAACCAGGGAAGGGTGGGGTCTTGGGAGTCAAGAGAAGAAAGCATCTGCTAGAGGAGAGTGTGGGCATCTGTGTCAGCTGCTGCTGACAGGTCAGGTAAGATAAAGACTGAGAACTGAGTTCTGGATTTAGCAAAGGTAGAAGCCATGGGCCACCTTCACAGGCAGCTTCAGGGGAGTGAGGAGAAGGATTTTTTTCCTGCAGGAAGGATAGGAAAACTTCAACAATAAAAAGAGGAAAGGGGTACAGGGCCTGGGACTAAACCTATAGGGAGGGAAAGAGGAAGAAGTGACAGTGGCTTTGGCATTGAAAGGACAGACTTGTGTACGCCAGGCTGAGATGTTTCTGTGCATGTATAAGCCTTTATTTTCTCATGACTCAACAGATGATGCTGCTAATTTACTGACTCTTTGTTCTCTCTTCAACTCTGCTCTGAATAAAGCTTAATCTTTTAAGTGGAAGAAAAAAACTAAAAGGTCACCTACCAACAATTAAGCCATCACTCCCATGAAACCTGGACACAATTCATTACAGAAAAGCGGGGCTTGCAACATTCTCCTTCAATTTGAGATTCGTTGCTCCAACAATGGATTTTGTTTTTGATACCATTGCCCCACCTTTGGAACAACAGTATTGGGAAATTCGTACTGTCCCTTCTCAGTCTTTAGCACAAAGAGGCCAGGCTCCTGCATTCAAAGCCAAGCTTGCTCTTTCTATCACACACTCCTCCTCCCATGAAACCATCTCTATCACCAGCATTCCTGCCAAGTTACCCATTTAGAACTGTCTCTTGCTTTTTCACAGAAAGCCATATGTGAATGCAGAGGAGATGATATACTTAAAAAAGAAATGATTCTCATGGGTTTATCTCAAAAATGGAAGATCTGCCTGAAAAATTCCTGAACAGTACCTGCAAACTCATGGTAATTACAAATTGCTTATTTCCCCAGTTAAACCAGAAGACAAAATATATTTCGAAGGATGCACCTAAGAGATTACACTTACATGGCTGATCTGTTTTGTTCCAGCTTGGATGGAAAGAACTATTATTAATTCCTATGGCTGTAAAATAGGACAATTTCAGTAAAACCTCATCATTTCAGATCCTTCTACTTTAAAAATAACAGTAATTCTATAGTTACCCAACAGTGCTATAGAACATCAGAACTTCTTCCTCCTATCTAGCTGTAATTTTGTGCCCCATAACCAACCTCTCCCTAACCCATATTTGAAGTGATGTATAAGCTTATTACCCTGATTTGATCATTACACATTGCATACATGTATCAAAATATCACACTGTGCCCCATAAATGTGTACGATTATTACGTGTCCATTTTAAAAATTAATAAATTTTAAAATATATATTGTAAGAACCCAAATGCCCCAAGGGATCACACCGAGGAATGTAAGAACCCAAATGCCCCAAGGGATCACACCCTGATCCTTCTCGGCCACACCCACCCCAAGCCCCATGTGGTATGCTAAGTAGGGATTGTATTTTAAGCCAATCAGCCTTCCCTTAAAGCCCTATATATATGTGTGTGTGCTGCCTAATAAACGAGCTCTCTCCGGTGGATCGTCAACTGGTGTCGACTCGTCCTTTCATATATAACAGTAATGCAACCCTGACTGAAGACTGCCTTTGTAGCATATTTGCAAAGGAGGCATTACAAAGAAAATTAATAACACTACTAATGTTCAGAGAAGATATTAAAACCACTTAAAACATAAAGCGTTTCATATGTTACCTATGTGTTAAAGGAGAGCTATCTATAACAGTACTAGCACAGAAGAGCATTATATATGTTTAAATATGATGGATATCTATTCCTGAGTTCATTGTGTCATTCCCAATGTTTTTCTAAACTTATGAGGTTTTGTTGTAATTGCTGAGCTACACACACACACACACACACACACACACACACACAGCCCTACAGTCATGCAAGTATATACAAACAACTTACCAACCCACACATTTTATTTGCCAACACCCATACCCCACCAGCAAGTAGGTTTCCCAGATTCAAAAAAGTAAAATCACTGGTCCTTTCTTTGGTCCACAATAACAGCTCCCTCTATACTTGGAGTCACAAAGGGACTTCTCCCCAAACTGCTTTTTCATAATTATGTAATTATAATTCTAGCAGTATAAAATGAAAAGAAAAATATATTATTTCTTGCTTGACTAAGAAGTAACTATAAAAGAGATTTGCCTCTTCTCCACGCCTGTAGATTTCATCACAGAGCAGAAATTATCAGAATCTGTGCTTAAAAACCACAACAAAAAATACACCAAGATTTATTTACAAAACTGAAAATAAATAATATGCTTTCTTAAAATATTATTTTTAGATGTTGGGTTGTACAAGCAACCTGCAGAAGATGAATTTGAAGGCAGCTCCTCACAAGATGTAAGCATTAGAGGCATATATTAAGAATCTTACCAGCCCAGGACCAGCAGATGATGAAATCTGACAGATTGGCTGGCATTATCTCCCCCACTCTGGGTGCCTGTCTCATGCAATCTGCTCCCACGGGGCTGAGCCATTGCCTTGTTCTAAAAACATCAACCACACACACACCACCTCCGATCCTGGAAACTGAAGAACTCTGCACAGTGGTAAACATTTGTTCTCTGAAGTTTTCTTCACTAAACTTTCAGGATTCATATTTGCCACATGTTAAGAATGTACCAAACACACAACATTCAGAGAATTTCCTCCACTGCTATCCACAATAGTTTACAAATATTTGTTCAACAAACCTCTATTGAGCACCTGCTATGTGCTGGGCACTGCAGCAGCTATTAAAGGTGTAAAGCTGAACTACAGAATGGTCCTCTCCTAAAGGAGACTGACATATATGTAAAAATAACATTGTCACAAATATGACACAAACAGTGCAATGGGAGAAGAGAAGGCAGAGCAATTCATTCTGCCTGGGAGACTGAGGAAAGCCATGTGGAAGAGGTCACATTTGAGCTGGACTCACGGAAGCATTCACTGAGGGAAAAGGGCAGGAAGAGCATTCCAGACACAGAAAAGCCCTGAGACCTGTTTGGGAAACTGAATACCTAGCATGACAAGGGAAAGAGCACAGAAGAGATCAAGCTGGAATGATGGGTTGGGCAGGGAGAGTTCTGAATGCATGCTTTTATTTTATGTTAAAACAATAAGAAACCATGAATGACTTTTAACCAAGGAAGAACAATCAAATCAAATTATATAATTATATAGCTGTTGCAGTTTGGAAGATGGATTGAAACATGGTGAGAAAGTCAAGACTTGAAGTGGAGCTGCAGCGGTGCAGAGAGAGGAGGAGGCAAGAGCTATTCCAGAGAGACGATGAACAGGACTCAGGGACCTTCGCATGCTAGAGGTGAAGCAGAGGGAGGAGGCAGGATGAATCCGATGATCTCGATTACAGCAGCAGGTGAGATGGACTTTTGTGATCCAGTCATGGCAATGCAAGTTTGCATGAAGGAGCTCAGCGTTAGCTATTTATGGGTTGCCTAAGGGCAGTGGAAAAGAGGAGCGATGGAGGTCAAGAACTCAAGGGCCAAGAGTCATCACCGCTGAAGTCAAAGTCAGCCAGACGATAGCAGGCGACAGAGTCAGGAGTGAAATGGCAGCCCAGGAGTCAATGGATTTGATGGCGTAACTGGATGTTGATACGTTACGGCAACTTGTATGGAAGAGCATAATCTGACTGGATAGAGTGTACCTCGGGGACGTTTTTGGATGGCTTACTCAAGAGCCATTCTAAAATCCCTTCTCTGTACAGCCAGATACTCATTTTCCCAGCATTCCTTTTAGCCAGAGAGGCAACGTGGTGATATGGGAACTCTGCTGAGAGCCTATGGGAAAACTCACGCTTCTCGGATAAAAGGAACAGACATAGTTGGTGCATCCCCCCTTCTGTCTTCCTTGAATGAAGAATTAATGCCTAAAAGTTCTTTGAGCCAGCTTGTCACTCAAGAAGTAACAAAAAGCCAATATATTAATGACAACAAGATAAAAAGATAGAAAGCCCCACTTTCCAGCCCTAGACTATAGGAAGTTTTTAGGCAAGGCCCAAAGAAAAGCAATAGCATCAGAGGAAAAATCAGGCTTCAAGTGAGTTGAAAGAAAGGAGGCTATTCTAAGAAAAGACTGTAGATAAAAATTGTGCCCTGCTGTGTCCCCAGCACCCTGCACAACACCATGCATTTCCAGAATCAACAAATATTGACTGGATGGCATAGTGGAAGGGCTTGAAGAAAGTCAGCAGAGCAGGGCAGATTCTGTGAAAGGAAAGAGCTGCGCAGGATGGGGACACAGCAGGCTGGTCAATTAGGGCAGTTTGTCCCTTGGACAGAGGTCTCTTATCACAGAGAGGAGAGAAGGAGGAGCTGGCTGAAGGGGCAGAGGGAAAGGCAGGCTAACTGTGCTCTCCAGTTTCAGGCCCCAAGTCCCAGGAAGAAAAGGCAAAAATATTGCTTAGAGAGAAAACAATCTAAACCCAAAATATTGACCTGAGTACTTTTTACAGGTCCACTGGCAGAGGCAGTTCTCAAGGCCATGCATTTCAGGAGATTTATACCATTCACACTATGAAAGAACACAGTCTTATCCTCAAAAGCCCACAGTTCAAAAATCACCCAGGGATTCCTGGGGGGACACAAGTCATCTTGCAAGGCAAAGTTTACTCAGTCTGCCTCAGAGGAAAGCCATGGCTCCACCACAGAATCTTTCATCTCCTCCGTCTCTAGGCCTGACTATGGCTGAATTGAATATGTAAGAATCAACTCCATTATTGCTTAGTGGGTACAGAGTTTACATTTAGGATGACGAAAAAGTTTTGCAAATAGAGGTAGTGGTTGCATAGCATTGCGAAGGTAATTAATTCCATGTAATTGTATGTTTTAAAATGCTTAACATGGCAATCCTTATGATAATATGTGTTTTACTGTGATTAAAAGTGGAAAAACAAATAAATAGCATCCATAGAATTTCCCACAAAACCTTACAGCCTCCTAAATTTTACTGCAGCTTAATTTCCTCCTTGCATACTCCCCCACCCCACACCATGCCTTGCTGTACCTCTACCTCCCTACACAAATTCAATAAAGGAAATAAATCTAATGGTACCTCATGTGGTCTTTTCACAAATAGCAGCCAAAATATATATATCGGAAATACATACTCATACATATATCAGAATCACATGAGAAGGAAATAAAGTAAAATCGTCATCAAGCATTGAAAGCATCTGCAGCATGTGAGCACTGCTCTGTTTGCCATATTGAGAAGTATTTTCTATCATTTAAATAATATTTAAATATTCCACTTAAGGAAGAATGACATTTTCAAAAGTTAGTTTCATACATATATTTCCAAGAGAGTCCTACCAAATTGCTGGAGAAGCTAATCTAATTTTCAGTAGACCGAATATATACTCCAGTTAAATCTGCATTTAACACTTTAATCTGTATTAGTGAGCCTAGTGGGAACAAAGCCCTAATGAAATACAGCGCCACCTATTGACCATGAACTAAAAATACAGTTTGATGGTCCATTTAGGTGTATTCAGGCTCATAGGCTGCGTTGCCTTAAGACACGTAATTTATTTCACATGAATTGATTTTTATCATTTTAACTGATTTAATAGAAGCCAAGTGGGGATGAAAACTAAAACACTAGCAAGGTATTCTGCCTCCATTCTTTAATGCTATTTCTTTCAGCTCTATTACAAGAAATCTTACGTTATATATTTGTATTCACTCACTGGTTCATTAAATACATAATTATTGCACTTACATATGCCAGACCGTGTGTCTGGTAATAGGAAGCCAGTGACAAACAAGATTGACCTGGCCCTTTGCCCTCTTGGAGCTTACAATTTTTTCTGGAATCTGATCGTTTCTCATCGCCTCCATCATGAACACCTTGATCGAAACCACCTAGATTATTGCAGGAGCCTCCTCACTGGTCACCCTGCTTTCACTCTTATGCCTCCACAATCTCTCCTCAACAGAGCATAGAGGCAGCCCTTTAAGTCACATCTCAAGCATCCTCTGCCCTAAACCCTCCAAAACTTTCATCTCATCCAGAGTAAAACAGAAAGTCCTTACTGTGGGACTGGCCGGTTAGCTCAGTTCATTAGAGTGCTGCCTTCTAACTCCAAGGTCAAGGGTTTGGATCCTGGGAAGGACCAGCCGCCAAAAAAAAAAAAAAAAAAAAGCAGCTGCAAAGTCCTTACTGTATAAGATCGATCTGGCGGCCCCTCTCCACCTCCATTCATCCCCCTGCCCCCAATCATCCACACCAACCATACTATCCTCCCTGCTCATCCTTAAACTTGAGAAGCCACAGGGCCTTCATACTTACTATTTCCTCCACCTGGATGTTCATCCCTCAAACACCTGCATGACTCACTCCCTCCAGGCCTTTGCTCAAATAGCACTTTATCTGTGTGGCCCTTCTTGACCACTTCCCATACACTCACAAGACTCCCCCACTTGTGCTGGCACTCCTGCCCTCCCTGCCATTTTATTTTTCTCCATAGCACTTACCACCATCTGACACACTGTGTGCAGATGTGCTTGTTGTCTTCCCCAACTAGAGTGCAAGCTCCAAAAGGGCGGGGACTTCTACTTTGGAAACTTTAGATCCTAAAACAGTGTGCACCGTGTACCTGTCGAATAAAATCTCACTCATTTCCCCTGTGTATCACTCTCATTCTCCAGGACCCTGGCTCCTGAGGACGGGGAAGGAGTCAGATATGGAAAGTGCTCGTACCAATTCCCAGGTCTAAAACAAAGAAGAGCTTGTCCTATGTATGTTTTGGGGCAGGGCCAGCTTCATGGGTATGCTCTGTGCTCAGAGGGGCCCTGAATTTGGTTAGATACACGGACTTAAAATTCTTGGTCATTTTTGGATAAAGAGAACTGCATTTTCCTTGCCCTGGGCCCCACAAATTATGTGGCCAGTCCTGTTTTGAGGATTTGCAGGAAGAGATGTGTGAGTAAATAGCTCACTGAGAACATCCACTGAAAGATGAGCAATTCTCACAGTGCACGACCCTTCTGGCAAATCACAGCCACTAGCTATTTCATCGCTAATAATCCAAGGAAGAGAGCGCAGCCCCCAAGGCATACGGGCTTCTCACTCTCTTCAGACAAGGACTAACTGTAACCCTTTACTGAGTCATGGGATCATTCCCGGCAATTCTCTTCTCTGCCCCCTTCTCACCCCATCTCCCCCTCTCTCCAGGCCACAAGCTGGAATTCCCCACCACCAGGGTCAATGTTAATACATGCCAAGAGAGAAACAGTAGCTTACGTGGATAAAATTGCAACATTAACTACTGTTGAGTTTAAATTTTAAAAAGACAGGAGAGTTCCATTCCAGTAGAAAAGGGAGATGGTCTGTGGTTTTAGCTTAGATGTTAATGGGAGGGAAGAGAGGAGACTGAGTCCTGAAAAGAGTGGATGCTTAGGGGTATGTGGTACAAAGCAGGGAACAGACCAAAAAGATGGGGAAGGAACACAAAACATCACTGAAGACTTCGCAACTGCTTTGTCTCAGCTCAGGGCACCAACAAATGGCTCCTGTGCTTTCCTGTCACAGACGAGAGAGGTGGTAAACAGCAGTAAGAGCCACGGGTGCTCCACTGCCCTCTGCTGGCTCCTGAAGGAACTGCCCTGTGTGCACCATGCGGGCAAAGTGTCATGGGGTTTTGCAGAATGATGGATACACACAAAACATGCACAAGTCTTGGGAGCAGAGGAATGGTAAGATGTGGGTAAGCAACACTTTCAAAACACAATTTCTTTTAACACAATAAAGTACTAAACAGTATGGCACAACTGCTTTGGGACTTCAAGGGAGGGAAAAAGGCTGAGGTAGGTGGGAGTTTTCTGGATGAAGACAGACTTAACTTTGTTCTTGAAACACAGGAAAGATTCACATGAGCAGTGGGGGAAAGGGAGAAAAAGAGAAATTAGAGGCAGGAGAAAAAACTTTCAAAGTAAGACCCGTAGAGACAAGAACAGACACAGAAGAGAAATATTTGATTCCAACTAATACTTTGAGTATTAAACAATGTTTACATCAAAGTGTGGACAAACAATACTCTCCCTTGGGTAAAAAATAAAAGCAACATCTAAAAGAACAAAGGAAGTTCTTGTGACAGGGGAGGCTTCTAGAAAGTTTGAAGATGGTTTCCGTTAGACTTATCAGGAAATCTCACTCTTCGCACCCTGTGAAATAGAAAGTAGGCAGGCCAGAAGCAAAAAATCCCAGAGCAAAGTGGTGATGTGATCGAGGCCCTTTACAGCAATAGTTAGCCTTGGCCACCCATAAGTTTGTAAAATTCCTCATGCCTAGACCGCACCAAGACTAATGACATCAGAAGCTCTGGGTTGACACCCTGGGAATTCCAAAGCTGACTGGAACATGAGCACTGACAGCTTTGTTGTGGTGGCTTACCTCAGGCTCCTTAGGGTAAGTAGGTTGCAACAGAGTACAGTGGTTCTCAAATTTTAGAAAGCATAAGATACACCTGAGCACTTATCAAAATGTACAATGTCAGGCCCCATCCCCCAAGATGGGGGATACAGTAGGCCTGACTGTAGTTTAGTAACCTGCATTTTAAACAACTCCACCCCACCCCAGGTGGTTTTGACACAGGTGATTCTAGGATCATATTTTGTACTGCCCTATAAATTGTCCCCTGAGCCACTGATTTACTCTAATGCAAACCCCTAAGTTTCAGATCCAGTTTTCTAGGATTTCAGGAATTTTTGCCATCCATCATTGGAAGAATGTCTGCAAGGTTTTCAGTTCTGTCATGATCTTCTTTCACACCAACAGGGGGAATTTGAGAGATGCTCTTAGCCCACTTGAGCTGCTATAATAAAATACCATAAACTGGGTAGCTTAGAAACAGTAGAAATTCATTTCTCACAGTTCTGGAGGTTGGGAAGTCCAAGATCAAGGCGCTGGCAGATTCAGGGTCTGTGAGGGCCCCTTCCTGGTTCACAGATGGTGCCTTCTTGCTGTGTCTTCACATGGTGGAAGGCGCAAGGCAGTTCTCCGAGGCCTTTCATAAGGGCACAAGTTCTTTCATGAGGACACAGCCCTCATAACCTTATTACCTCCCAATGGCCCCACTTCCTAATGCCATCATTGGTGATTAGGTTTCAACATATGAATTTGGGGGAGGAAGCAAACATTCAGACCAAGCTCAAGCAAACAGGTTTCAGTTAAAGCATGAATCATCTTGCACCTTATCCTAATTCCTAACTGGAACTAAATCTGACTATTTTTGTTCAGCTTTGGTTTATAAATGCAAATGGCAGGAATCCCTGACTTTTATAGACACAAGAGCAGGTTGTAACAGCTTCAGAAGTTCCTGTGGTTCTTTGGAACCAGCAGTGATGGATTTGGGAGGGGTGAGATAGGCCTCTATGTATGGTACAATGAGCAAAGGATCTCTGAAATGACTCATTCATTCAGCAAGGTCTTCCTTGGTGGCTGGCTACCTTGTGCCAGTCAGCAGAATCCCAGCAGTGGACACAACTGGTCCATGTTCTCCCTGCATTCTAGTAGAGAAAGATAGAAAATACTTTCAAATGGTAATAATAGCTAGGAAAAAAAAAACTGAGAATTGAGAAAGAGAATGACTGGGAGATAGGGAGTGGCTACTTTAGATAACGTGGTCAGGGGAAAGGTCTCTTGAGAGGGTGACATTTAAGCTAAGACCTAAATGTCAAGAAGGAGATGGGCTTGTAAAGATTCAGGATAAATATCACATATGTGGAATCTAAGAAAGTTGAACTCATAGAAACAGAAAGTAGACTGGTTGTTGCAAGGGGCTAGCAGTAGGGGAAATGGTGGAGATGTTGGTCAAAGGAAACAAACTTTCATTTATAAGTTCTGGAGATCTAATGTACAGCATGGTGACTCTAGTTAACAATATTGTATTGTATACTTGAAATTTGCCAAGTGAGAAGATCTGAAAT
Organism: Cynocephalus volans; assembly: GCF_027409185.1. Taxonomy (NCBI): domain Eukaryota; kingdom Metazoa; phylum Chordata; class Mammalia; order Dermoptera; family Cynocephalidae; genus Cynocephalus; species Cynocephalus volans. Next base: position 30,567,415 of record NC_084474.1, on the reverse strand, counting down.
TTTCTCTCCACACACACACAAAAAGGTACATATGTATATGAAATCATCAAACTGTAAGCATTAAACTTACACAATTTTATTTGTCACTTAGACCTCAATAAAGCTGGAGAAAATTAAATTTTAAAAAAAGGATCCAGGGGAAGAACAGTAAGTGCAAATCCCTGAAAGGGAAAGGAGCTTGGCATGTTTGAGGAACAGGAAAAAGGCCAGTGTGGCTGGAACAAGTGAACAAGAGGGAGGAGGAGGAATTGGAAAAGTAAACAGGAGCTGGCTGGGGCAAAGCATCACTATTGCTACAGTGGCAGAGAACTATTTCCAACACTTAACACTCCCAGTGAAAAATCTTTGGCTTTGTGGGCGATTGCCAGGCTCTGGCTTACACACTGACGCAATGAGTAACTCAGGTCTGTCTAGTAGATGATTTCAAGCTCAGGAAGATATCCCCTCCCCCAAACCCTCTTCTCCTTGTTCAAGATGCCTGAAATTGCATCAACAAGGCAGAATCCAGGGATCTCACCAGCTGTGGGCAGCCATTGCTGCTGCCAAAGACCAACCTGCCACATGGGTGGTCCACCACACCACCACAGCAATTTCCACTGTAAGGATGGCTCACCAACACAGCAGTAGCCACCACCACCATGCAGGCTGCACACAGAACACTCAACTCATTGACACAAGGAGAGTCACCAGCAGAGCCCAGGGAAAGAGGTGAGTGAGCACAGACCCACAACACAGTGGCTCAACCCACAGGGGAAATTACACTGCCACATGTGGTAGTTCTCTTGGGGGTGGGAGGTACATGCACAGCCCACATGACTGCCTTGATAAAGGGAGAGACACATGCAGAACCCCCTGAGAGTGCAGAAACCAGGATATCCAAATACAGTATGAAAAAAAATTCCCAGTCACCACCAACCCATCCCTCAACCAGGGGAAGCAAGGACCCAGAAGGCGCCCCTGCCTGTAGGAAAGAGGAAAGAGAAACCCCACCTAGCATTACCCATTCAAACTGAGGAGCTCCAATGTACCCCAGTGCACTCATCAGGGTCATGGGAAACTAGCCAGGTGCCAACAAGCCTGCCCAGGATTACAAACCCCAGCCAAAGAACAAAGGGCACCCAGACACTTCTCTGAAGAACTCAAGAGCTTGCCCATGTACCTAACAAACCAACATAATGTCACTAACCTCAGCAAGGGATCACTAAGTGCCCCAGGGCCTAGGCCACACAGACTCTCACACACAACTCAAATATTGAATACAGCCAAAGTGCCCACATGGAGACTACATACTGCCTCTACCCAGAACTAATACTAAAACACCATACTCAGTGGTCAATATACAGCACATGTACAGGAGGAAGTCTCCTCGAAGCCCACTCCAGAGTAATAGAAGGAACAACTGCTCTACGAGATGACCAGAAATCAACGTAGAGACACTAGAAATATGAAAAGAAAAGAATTTTTTAAAGAAAATATGACACCACCAAAGAAATACAATAATTCTCAAGAACCAGACCACACAGAGCAGGAAACCCTTGAAATGACTGAAAAGGAATTCCAAGTAATAACCTTAAGGAAACTCAATGAGATACAAGAAGACTCAGACAAAACAACAAAGTGAGAAAGAATATCCAAGATATGAAAAGAGATATTTAAAAAGAGATTACTACCTTTAAAAAGAAGGTAGCAGAACTCCTAGAACTGAAGGAGTCATTCAAACAATAAAAAACATGACTAAAGCTTAAGTAACAGGTTAGAGCAAGCAGAAGAAAGAATTTATGATCTTGAAGATAGTCTTTCTGAAATAACCTAGGCAGACAAAATAAAAAACATAAAAGAAAAAATAATCCAAAAAATGAGGAAATATAAGAGAGCTAGCAGACAACCTTAAGCATACAACATCTGAATCATGGGTGTTTCAGAAGGGGAGGAGAAAGAAAAAGGCATGGAAAACCTAGTCAATGAAATAATAGAAGAAAATTTTCTAAGTATAGACACACACATGGAGCTTCAGATCCAGAAGACTCAGAGATCCCTAAACAGAATCAATTCAAAAAGGTCCTCTCTGAGACACATTTTAGTCAAACTGGCAAAACTCAGAGACAAAGAGAGACTCCTAAAAACAGCAAGAGGAAAGTGTCAAGTCACCTATAAGATAGTCTCCATCAGACTAAGAGCAGACTTCTCACAGAAACTCTATAGGCCACAAGAGAATGGGATGACATATTTAAAATACTAAAAGAAAAAAACTGCCAGCCAAGAATACTATACCCAGCAAAGCTCTCCTTCAGAAATTAGGGAGAAATACTGTATTTCCCAGACAAACAAAACCTGCAGGAATTCACCAGCACACAACTAGCCCTATAAGAAATCCTCAAGGGAGTCCTGCATCTGGGATCCAAAAATGATAGTCACTACTGTAAATACAAAAGACTGAATAAAACCCACTGATAGAACAAAAATGTAAATGAAAAAGAGAAACAAACTATATCTTACCATCTCAAAAAACCAACAAAAAATGAAGACAAACAATAAAAGGGGAAGAAAGGAACAAAAGATATCTAAAACACCCAAACAAAAATTGATGAAATGCCAGGAGTAAGACAATACTTTTCAGTAACAACCCTAAATGTAAATGGGTTAAAATCCCCACTCAAAAGACACAGACTGACTAATTGGATTAAAAACCTAGACCCAACTATATGCTATCTTCAAGAAACTCACCTCACCTACAAAGACACACACAGACTAATAGTGAAAGGATGGAAAAGGATATGTCACACAAATGAAAACCAAAAACAAGCCAGAGTAGCTATTCTTATATTGGATAAAATAGGGTCTAAAGCAAAAACCATAAAAAGAGACAAAAAAGGTTATTATATAATAATGAAGCAATCTATCCAGTGAGAAGACATGAAAATCATAAACATATATGCACCCAACACTGGATCATCCAAATACATAAAGCAAACACTATTAGATCTAAAGAAAGAAAGAGGTCCCACTACAATAATAGTTGGGGACCTGAACACTCCTCTCTCAACATTGGACAGATTAACTAGGCAACAAATCAACAGAGAAATACATGATTTAAACTACACTTTAGAACAACTGGACCTGGCAGATGTCTACAGGACATTGCATCAAACAACTACAGAATACATTCTTTTCATCAGCACATGGAACGTTCTCCAGGATAGACCACATGATAGGTCAGCAAATTTTTTTTAAATCTGAAAGCATTTCAAGTATCTTTTCAGACCACAACAGACTAAAATTAGATATCAGTAACAACTGAAACCCTGGAAATTATACAAATATATGGAAATTGAACAACATGCTCCATAATGATCAATGGTCCAAGAAGAAATTAAACAGGAAATCAAAAAAATTCTAGAAACTAATGAAAATAAATATACAAAATACCAAAACCTATGGGAAACTACAAAAGCATTACTAACAGGGGAGTTTATTGCAATAAGTACTTACATCAAAAGAATAGAAATATTTCAAATAAACAACCTGACTCCACCTCAAAGAACCAGAAAAACAAGAACAACCCAATCCCAAAATTAGTAGAGAGAAAGAATTAAGATCAGAGCAGAACCAAATGAAATAGAGACCCAAAAAATGACAAAAAAGGTCAATGAACAAAAAGTTATTTTTTTGAGAAGATAAACAAAATAGGCAACCATTAGCTAGGGTAACTAAAAAAGAAGACCCAAATAAGAAAAATCAGAAAAGAAAAAGGAGAAAATACAACCAATACCACAGAAATAAAAAGAATCGTTAGAGACTATTATAAACAATTATATGCCAACAAATTTGAAAGCATGGAAGAAATGGATAAATTTCTGGACACATACAAACTATCAAGACTGAAGCAGGAAGAAATAGAAAACCTGAACAGACCGATAACAAGCAACAAGATTGAAGCAGTAGTCAGCAGTCTACCAACAAAGAAAAGCCAAAGACAGGCTTTTCAGCTGAAAATTCAGCTGGCATTACAGCTTAATTCCACTAAAGCCTTAAAGAGGAATTAATACCGATTCTCTTCAAACTATTTCAAAAAATTGAAACAGGCCATTCTCCCAAACTCACCCTATGAGGCCAGCATCATCCTGATACCAAACCTGAACAGAGACACAACAAAAAAAGAAAACTACAGACCAATATCTTTGATGAACATAGATGCAAAAATCCTCAACAAAATATTAGCAATCAGAACACAGCAATACATCAGAAAAATTATACACCATAATCAAGTGAGATTCATCCCAGGGATGCAAAGATGGTTCAACATATGCAAGTCAATAAATGTGATACACCACATCAACAAAATCAAGGACAACAACCATAGAATTATCTCAATAGATGCAGAAAAATCATTTAACAAAATTCAACATCGCTTCATGATAAAGACTCTCAGCAAATTATGTATAGAAGGAAAGTATCTCAACACAATAAAAGCCATGTACAACAAACCCACTGCCAATATCATCCTGAAGAACAGGAACAAGGCAAGGATGCCCATTCTCATGACTCCTATTTACTATAGTATTGGAAGTACTAGCCAGAGAAATCAGATAAGACAAAGAAATAAAGGGCATCTGGATTGGAAAGATGAAGTCAAACTGTCCCTGTTTGCAGATGACATGATCCTATATACAGAAAAACCTAAAGACTCTGCCAAAAAAGCCTTAGAGCTGATTTAAATGTTCAGTAAGCTTGCAGAATACAAAATCAGCATGCAAAAATCAGTAGCATTTTTATACACCAACAACAAACTAGCAGAAAAAGAAATTAAGAAAGCAAGCCCATTTCCAATAGTCACCAAAAATAAAATAAAATAAAATACCTAGGAATAAAGTTAACTAAGGTTGTGAAAAATATCTTTGACAAGAACTACAATCATTGTTGAGAGAAATTAGAGAGGACACAAGAAGATGGAATGATATCCCATGCTCTTGGATTGGAAGAATTAGCATTGTGAAAATGTGAATACTATCCAAAGTGATCTACAGATTCAACACAATCCCCATCAAAATTCCAATGACATTCTTCACAGAAATGGAAAAACCAACCTTAACATTCATATGGAAAACAAGAGACCCCAAGTCACAAAAGCAATATTGAGCAAAAAAATAAAGCCAAAGGCATACACTACCTGACTTTAAACTACACAAAGCTATAGTAACCAAAACAGCATGGTACTGGCATAAAAACAGACACACAGACCAAAGGAAGAGAATAGAGAACCCAAAAATCAGCCCATACACCTACAGCCATCTGATCTTTGACAAAGGAACCAAGAACACACACTGGGGAAGAGATTGCCTTTTCAGTAAATGGTGCTGGGAAAATTGGACATCCATATGTAGAAGAATGAAACCAGACCCATACCTCTCACCATATACCAAAATCAACACAAAATGGATTAAAGAATTACATACACATCATGAAAATATAAAATTCATAGATGAAAACATAGGGGAAACACTTCAAGAAATAGGACTGGGCAGACTTTATGAATATGACCATAAAAGCATAGGCAATCAAAGGAAAAATAAACAAAGGGGATTATAAAGCTAAAAACTTCTACACAGCAAAAAAAAAAAAAAAAAAAAACAATTAACAGAGTGAAAAGACAACCAACAGAGTGTGAGAAAATATTTGCAAAATATGCATCTGACAAAGGGTTAATATCAAAAATATACAAGGAACTCAAATAGCTTAACAGCAAAAAAACAAGTAACCCAATTAAAAAATGGGCAAAGAAGCTGAATAGGCATTTCTCAAAGGAAGATATATGAATGGCCAACACACACATGAAAAAATGCTCAACATCACTCAGAATTGGAGAAATGCAAATCAAAACCATATTTAGATTTCATCTCACTCCAGTTAGGCTGGCTAATATCCAAAAGACTGAGAATAACAACTGCTGGCAAGGATGAAGAGAAAAGGGAACTCTCTTACACTGTTAGTGGGACTATAAAATGGTGCAGCCATTACAGAAAATGGTATGGAGTTTCCTCAAACAACTACAGACAGAACTGCCATATGACCCAGCTATCCAACTGCTAGGTATATACCAAAAGGAATGGAAATCATCATGTCAAAGGGATACCTGTACTCCCATGTTTATTGCAGCACTATTTACAATAACCAAGAGTTGGAACCAGCCTAAATGCCCATCATCAGACAAGTGGGTAAGGAAAGTGTGATATATCTACACAATGGAATACTACTGTGCTGTTAAAAAAGAATGATAATACTACCATTTGCAGCAACACAGATGAACTTAGAGAAAGTTATGTTAAGTGAAATAAGCCAGGCACAGAAGGTAAAGTGAAATACCACATGTTTTTACTTATATGTGGGAGCTAATAAAAATAAATAAGAAAAGAAAAAGACACAACAATCACAAAAATTCCTTGAACTTGTTAAGAAAAGAAAACAGATATGATGTTGATGGGGGTGGGAGGGGAGAGGGGGAAGGGAGGAATAGGTAAAGGGCCACAAAAATCAACTACATTGCATAATGACAAATAAAATAAAATTATTTTAAAAACTCCCCCCCACACACACACAAAATCTTCCAAAATATGGAATATTTTAAATAAGATAAACATTTTTTATTTTAATTGTAAAAAAAAAAAATCAGCCCACAAAAATCAGTAGCATTTTCATACTCCAACAATGAACTAGCAGAAAAAGAAATTGAAAAAGCAATCTCATTTAAGTCACCAAAAAAATAAAATACCTGGGAGTAAACTTCACCAAGGAAGTAAAAGATCCCTACAATGAGAACTACAAATCATTGATGATAGAAATTAAAGAGGATACAAAATGATGTAAAGACATTCTGTGGTCTTAGATTGGAAAAATTAACATTGTGAAAATGTCCATACTAACCATAGGGGAAAAAAAATTGTTTTTAGTTTAAAAAGAAAAGGCTGGGTTCCAGTCAAGATGGCAGAATAGACTGTCCCCAGCATCACTCTCCCCCACAAACCAACCAATTTACAACTATAAAAATGTAACATCAGCCAAGCTGGGGCTGCTGGACCTCAGGGGAAGAGGAGGAGAGACCCACAGAGTTCATGAAGGCGGGAGAAACCACAATGAGAGAAAGAAAAAACTGCTCTGAGTATTTCGGGCTGCAGCCACTTTAAGCCTCTAGCTGCTGAGTGCATGTAGCAGGAGCCAGCAGAAGCTGCAGTTGTACCCTTCAGATGGCGTTACTTGGAGGTGGCAGGGGAGAAGAGGGCCTTGGTGGCCCCCAAGACAGCAAGACCACTAATAGGGTTCTCGTGGACCCAAGCAGGAGTGAGGATCCAGAACAGCTGTGAGAACGACTGTGCCCAGTGAGTCATCACAAGGGACCAGCACAGGGCCCATCCCATAGGAAGTGTTTGGCACACAGGCAGTGGGAGAGAGAGGCCCACTGGGAGAACAATGGGACACAGCAAGGACAGCCAATCTGCCCCCAGTCAGCATAGGACCACTCAGAGGAGACTGGTCGGGAATGCAGAATTGCATGGGGTGCAGTTTGATGAAAAAAATCAGGCTTAGATCAGAGTTTCTACACAGCCCAGGTGCACTGGGTCTCTGGAGTGCCGGAAGTACCTATAAGGTCAACCATTAAACCCTGAGCTGCACAAAAAGACTTCCATAGGGAAACAGCAGCAAAGCAGCAATTTAGCTCAACCACACAGCTCAAGTACTGGTTCCCACAGGAAGTTCTCCCATTTTAGAAGTAAGCAAAGGACAAAAATTTAGTTCCAACCCAGCCACACCACCAGTGCCTTGGGACCCGCCAGGGGACATGAGGTCTGGAGCCAGAGACCGGACCCCCTGCCCACAACCAGGCACACCACCAGCACCTCAACGCCGACACGGGGTCCTGAGTCATGGAGAAGTGGACCAGAACCCCCTCCCACAAGCAGGCACACTGCACCAACACCTCAGGGCCTGCCCAGTGACCTGAGGCATGGAGCTGAGGACCAGATCCCCCCCACAACCAGGCATACCACACCAGCACCTTGGGGCCCACCCAGGGGCTCAAGGCATGGAGAAGGGGATTGGACCCCCTTACCATAACCAAGCACACCACCAGCACAAAGGAGCATGCCAAAAACATCACCTCTATGTGGGTGGCCCACCACAGCCACCAGAATAACCGTGGCTGCCACAAAAGCAGCTTGACACCACAACCTCCAGACAGATGGTCCACCAGCCACTGGAATGCATTGAGACAAGGAGAGTCAACAGCAGAGATAAAGAAAAGAAGAGGACGTCTCTCTCCACAAAGCCCATTTTAGAGTGATGGAAGGAGCATCTGGTCTATGATAATACTGAGGGACCTGATCACACCTCTCAGCATTGGACAGATCATCTAGGCAACAAATCAACAGAGTAACCATTATTCTTTCAGAGGGAGAGAAGAAACCTAGGGCAATTAGAGGGGGGATGGAGAGGGAGAGGGGAATTGGGAGAGATTGGACAAGGGGCATAAAGAATAATTATGATTTGTAACAATATATATGCTAGTAATATTGATTTGATCAACATATCTCAATGTTGAACCCCAAAAATACGTATAATCAATTTTGATTCAATAAAAACTAAAAAAAAAAAAGAGAAAGAGAGTTTGGCCAGATAGATCAGTTGATTAGAGCATGTTGTTATAACACCAAGGTCAAAGGGTTCAGATCCCCATACCAGACAGCCACCAAAATAAAAAAAAATCTTACCCAAAGCAATTTATAGATTCAGTGCAATCCCCATCATATGGAACAACAAAAAACCCCAAATAGTCAAAGCAATCATGAGCAAAAAAATAAAGTGAGAGGCATAACACTATTTGACTTCAAATTATACTACAAAGCTATGGTAACCAAAACGGTATAGTTCTGACAAAAAAAATAGGTACATGGACAAATGAAACAGAAAAGAGAACCTAGAAATCAACCCACATGCTTACAGCCAACTGATCTTTGATGAAGGCATCAAGAACATACACTGAGGAAAAGACTGTCTCTTCAATAAATGGTTCTAGGAAAACTGGACAGCCATATGTAGAAGAATGAAACTAGATCTGTACCTCTTGCCACATGCCAGAATCAACTCAAAATGCATTAAAGACATAAATATAAGACCTGAAACTATAAAACTACTAAAAGAAAACATAGAGGAAACACTTCAGGAAGTAGGACTGGGCAAAGACTTTATGAACAAGACCCCAAGAGCACAGACAACAAAAGGAAAATAAATAAATGGGATTATGTCAAACTAAAAAGCTTCTGCACAGAAAAAGAAACAACAGAGTGAAAAGACAACCTATACAATGGGAGAAAATATCTGCAAACTACGTATCTGACAAGGTATTGATATCTATACAAAGAACTCAAACAACTTAAGAGTAAAAAAACAACTAACCTGATTGAAAAATGGTCAAAAGAGCTGAAGAGGCATTTCTCAAAGGAAGATACACAAATGGCAAACAGACACATGTAAAAATGATCAATATCACTCAGCATCAGGGAAATGCAAATCAAAGCCACACTGAAATATCATCTCATACCAGTTAGACTGGCCATTATCAAAAAGAGAATAACAAATGCTGGTGAGGATACAGAGAAAGGGGACCCCTCCTACACTGTTGCTAGGACTGTAAATTAGTGCAGTCATTATGGGAAACATTATGGAGGTTCCTCAAACAACTAGAGATAGCCCTGACATATGATCCAGCAATCCTACTGCTGGGTATATACCCAAAGGAATGTAAGTCATCATGTTGAAGGGATGCCTGCACTCCTGTGTTTATCACAGCTCTATTTACAATAGCTAAAAGTTGGAACCAATCTAAATGTCCATCGACAGATGACTGGATAATGAAAATGTGATATATATACAAAGTGGAATACTACTCTATCATAAAGAAGAATGAAATTCTGCCATTCGCAGCAACACCGATGAACTTGGAGAAAATTAGGTTAAGTGAAATAAGCCAGGCGCAGAAAGAGAAAAATCATATGTCCTCACTCGTGAGAGCTAAAAAATATAAATAAACTTTTTTTAAAAAAAGATACAACAATCACAATAATTTGTTGAAATTACAAAACTGAAGCCACCAGAGTTTGGAAAGGGGGATGGAGGATTAGTGAGATATTGGTAAATGGCCACGAAAAATGATTACAATCTGTAAGGTTGAACATACTAATCATACTGATTTGAGCATCAGATATTGCACACAGGTATTGATATTCAAAGCTGTATCCCACAGATATGTACAATCAATTATGTTTCCATTTTTTAAATTTAAATTTAAACTTTAAAAAAATTTTAAGGGCAGGAAAAGATGTAATTACTAGGGGACTCCAGAACAGAAAGCCAGACAACCCTAGATTTGAGTTTCACCTCTGTCACATTTTATTTGGCAGGTTATTGAAACAACCTGAGCCTTATTTTCCACATCTGTAAAACTGGAATAACCTAGAACAACTTACTCATAGGGTTTTTGTGGGTGTAGTATGAGATAACATAAGGAAATCATGTACTACAGCAGCTGGCACATAATAGTAATTGCATGTAACTATTATTATCCATGAAGCTTCATTTCTCTAATTTAAGATGTTGGTAGACATTAAACAGAAAATATCTCTGGAGCAGTCACACTGTAAGCTGTTATTAGTCATTTGTACTTTAGTGTGAGTCTGCAATTCTTTCTCCAAATCTCCACAAAGTTGGGTTTCAGAGAAAGAGAGAGGAAAAATTCTAGATTTCAGAGGGACCAAAGGAAAGCAGAGCAAACTAGATGGGGAAAGAGGTCTACGGCCTCTGAAATCTTCAGTGTCTAAATTCTTTAATGCTGTTAATAAAGGGGGAAAAATCCAGCATTTATCCTGCCTTTCTTGTGCACCTCAGGGTAACTAAATGTTGATGAGATGAATTTCTCTTCCAGAGAAGTATTCAGGCTAAACCATAAGAAGCAATAATAGAAATGGAGTATTTATTCCCATTTAGCAACCTCTAATGAACTAGTGGGTTCAGGTAATACTGTAATCATCAAGCACTGCTCACATCTCAAGAAGACAGAGAGCTGAGCATTTTGTATCTCCTGGTAGAAGTGTACACACTACCACCTAGGAGATATTTCTGTCCTAAACTCAGCCTAAATCTTTAGATCTAACTATCAGTTTCATGAAATACAGAGAACAGAAGAACATGTTAAACATGACAAGGAAACAATTGGCAAAATCCAGACTGTCATAAACTCCATCAGAGAAAACACCCAAATTCTTTTCTTTTTAAAGAAAATGTAGTTTTATTAATATTATATTTTACGTTCTAGGATGTTGTTGCGGAGCAGTTGGGCAGTTGGGCAGCTGGGAGGGAAGGGGAGAGGGGAAAGGGGAAGGAAATGTGAAGGAAGAAGGAGGAAGGAGGAGGTGTGGGATTGAGGCTTGTGGCACCCCCCTTGTCCCCACAGGGAAGACTGGGGTCTTCCAGCAGTGGCTTGGTCATTGCTGGCTGAATGCAGATGTCGGGGGGGGGTGGAAAAAGCCCTCAACCCCACCACTCCAGCTAAGGGACCCAGGGCCCTTCTTGCTGAGGCTTGCTGGTGGTTGCTGGCTTGGCTGCATGTGTGAGGAGGCCTGGCTGAGGCCTGAGGCCCCCAACCACCCCAGCCTGGGAGAGCCCAGGACACTTCCTGTGGCAGCTCGGTAGTCATCACTGGGCTGGCTGCAAGTGTCGGGGCTGTTTAGCCAAGGCCATCAGCCTCTGACCACCCCAGCTTGGGAGAGCCTGGGGCACTTCCTGCAGCAGCTCAGTGGTCACCACTGGGCTGGCTGCTGGTGTTGGGGGGGGCCTGGCCAAGGCCCAAGGCCCCCCACTGCCCCAGCTTGGGAGAGCCCGGCGTGCTTCCTATGGTGGCTCAATGGTCACTTCTGGGCTAGTTGTGGGTTTCAGGGGGGCATGCTCAAGGCCTGAGGCCCCCCACCACCCCAGCTCAGGAGATCCTGAGGCAACACCCAAATTCCTCAACAAATAAATTGCAAGGAAAAATAAAGACCATGAGGGTAAACCTGTAGATTAAAAAAAGATTTAAGTGATACCCCAACCAATTGCAACATATGGACCTATCAAAAGATCCTCATTCCGACAACCCAACTATAAAAATAAAAGCATATGATAAAATCATTGAAATTTGACAGAATATTTCATAATATTAAGGAATTGCTTCTAAATTTTTAGGTGTGTCAATGGTGTTATGGTTACTTTTTAAAGAGTCCTTACCTTTTAGAGATACATACTGGAATGTTTATATATATATTTGCATATATTTATAGATATTTATAAACATACTTACATATATAGGTACATATAAATATATAAATAACATCTAGGACTGCTTCAAATTAATCCAGTGGCGGAATGGGAGGATGGGGTTCAGGACATGCTCCTCCAAAATATGGCACACTTTGGCATTTGAGAAAACAGCAGATGCAGGGAGGTCTTTCTCAAATTCCCTTCAGCCTTCTCCCTGAAGCAGGTTATAAGACCCTCATTCAAGAGCTTCCCACCCTATACCCAGAGAAAAGAACATGCTTATCTCTAAAAACACAGGCAAACAGAAAAATGTAAAGAAATAGGCCCTACTAAATTTCTCCTAGTTTATTACCTTTAGATCATATTCTTTTGTCCTTAAATCATACTTTTTTTGCAGGGGGGACCAGTAAGGGGATTGTAACCCTTGGCTTGGTGTCGCCTGCACCGCGCTCAGCCAGTGAGCGCACCGGCCATCCCTATATAGGATCCGAACCCGCAGCCTCAGTGCTCCCAGCACCACTGTGCTCCCAGCACTGCACTCAGCCGAGTGAGCCATGGGGTCGGCCCCTTAAATCATACTTCTGCATGACTGTCCACAGAAATACACAAGTGTACCTGTTTTTTGTGGCTTTTCATTTTCTTATGAAGGCTTCCATGACACATAAAACTTATATTAAATAAATGTGTATGCTTTTTTCTCTTGTTAATCTGTCTTTTGCTACAGGAGCCTCGGCTGAAGAACCAGGATGGGTGAGGAAAAGGAATCTTTCCTCTCTTGCAGGGGTTTTGAGCTTTTTAAAATGGTAACACAATGATAAAAACTAAAATAAAATCAGAAATATTTTTAAATAACTTCATAATTTTCCTTAAAGTTATGCTTCCCACACACATTTCACTGGTAACCAAGGGCTCCATGAGTTGGAGGCATTTAAAAGCCTTTGACACAGGCATGAAAACAATAATTATGATGACTAGCATTTACTGATAACCTGTACAATTTGACTAAAGCCATTCCAGGAAAATGCTCAACCCAAAGAAAATTGGTGCAATTGCACTGGAAAGAGAAAAAAAAAAAAACAGAAAAGATATAGAAAGAGTCACTCACTATGAGTTCCTTGTATCTCCACCTCCCCCAGTTCATAGTGAGCTGCTGAAGACCAGGGGACCATGTTTTATTCCTCTCTACTCCCACATCCTAGCACAAACCTAGCACACAGTAGCATCATGGATGACTGAATGAGAAGAAATGGAAAAAATAGAAATAGGGAGGAAGGGAGAGATTCTGATATCTAGAGCAGGGATCAGGAAGCTGAGGACAATCTGCTGGACTTGCCAGGGAACAGTGAAGGTAGAAGATTTCACTTAATATACCTGAAGCCAAAATGATAACCAACACGAGAAAAACAAAAGATATGAAAGGGAGTAGGAAATGGTCAGTAGCCAGGGGATGTGGTTTGTGAACAAGAATCAGCCACCCCCAGGTGCATCTGGGAACCAAAGGGCCTTGCATGAAACCAAGCCTTCATCCCCAGGGACCAAAAAAGAACAGATGGTCCCTAAAGAAGTTGAAACCACATCTGCAAGGTGGGGCCTCTGCACTGCCTGCTGGGAACCTCCATCATTGTTTACCTCTCTCACCAGGCCAGAAAAAGTGCATAAGGAGCTTTTCAGAGGAATGTTGGGAAGCAGGGAATCAGAAACAGTGTGGGAGGAATAAACATCACTGTAACGAAATGATAGTGGAGAAGGCAGAGTGTATCAGGTGGACAGTTTTTCTTTTTTTTTAATTTTATTTCACTATTTTATTTTTTAATTTTATTTTGTTGATATACAATGTGGTTGATTATTGTGGCCCATTACCAAAACCTCCCTCCCTCCTCCCTCTCCCCCCTCCCACCCAACAATGTCCTTTCTGTTTGCTTGTCGTATCAACCTCAAGGAATCGTAATTGTTATGTCTTCTTCTCCCCCTCGGTTTTGTGTGTGTGTGTGTGTGTGTGTGTGTGTGTGTGTGTGTGTGTGTGTGTGTGTGTGTGTGTGTGTGTGTGTGTGTGTGTGTGTGTGTGTGTGTGTGTGTGTGTGCGTGTGTGTGAATTTATTTATTTATTTTTTATCTCCCACCAATAAGTAAGAACATGTGGTATTTCTCTTTCTGTGCCCGACTTGTTTCACTTAATATAATTTCATTCGTTTTTATAGCTGAGTAGTATTCCATTGTGTAGATGTACCACGTTTTCCATATCCACTCCTCTGATGATGGACATTTGGGCTGGTTCCAACTCTTGGCTATTGTAAAGAGTGCTGCGATGAACTTTGGGGAACAGGTATACCTTTGACTTGATGATTTCCATTCCTCTGGGTATATTCCCAGCAGTGGGATAGCTGGGTCATATGGTAGATCTATCTGCAATTGTTTGAGGAACCTCCATACCATTTTCCATAAAGGCTGCACCATTTTGCAGTCCCATCAACAATGTATGAGAGTTCCTTTTTCTCCGCAACCTCGCCAGCATTTATCGTTCAGAGTACTTTGGATTTTAGCCAGCCTAACTGGGGTTAGATGGTATCTCAGTGTGGTTTTGATTTGCATTTCCCGGATGCTGAGTGATGTTGAGCATTTTTTCATATGTCTGTTGGCCATTTGTATATCTTCCTTAGAGAAATGCCTACTTAGCTCTTTTGCCCATTTTTTAATTGGGTTGCTTGTTTTTTTCTTGTAAAGTTGTTTGAGTTCCTTATATATTCTGGATATTAATCCTTTGTCAGATGTATATTTTCAAATATTTTCTCTCACTCTGTTGGTTGTCTTTTAACTCTGTTAATTGTTTCTTTTACTGTGCAGAAGCTTTTTAGTTTGATATAATCCCATTTCTTTATTTTTCCTTTGGTTGCCCGTGCTTTTGTGGTCGTATTCATGAAGTCTGTGCCCAGTCCTATTTCCTGAAGTGTTTCTCCTATGTTTTCTTTAAGAAGTTTTATTGTTTCAGGGTGTATATTTAAATCCTTAATCCATTTTGAGTTGACTTTAGTGTATGGTGAAAGGTATGGGTCTAGTTTCATTCCCCTGCATATTGATATCCAGTTCTCCCAGCACCATTTGCTAAAGAGGCAGTCTCTTCCCCAGTGTATAGGCTTGGTGCCTTTGTCAAAGATCAGATGGCTGTAGGTGTGTGGGTTTATTTCTGGATTCTCTATTCTATTCCATTGGTCAGTGTGTCTGCTTTTATGCTAGTACCATACTGTTTTGGTTATTATAGCTTTGTAGTATAGTTTAAAGTCAGGTAGTGTTATGCCTCCAGCTTTATTTTTTATTTTATTTTTCTTTTTTTTTTGCTCAACATTGCTTTCGCTAGGCATGGTCTTCTGTTATTCCATATAAATGTCTGGATAGTTTTTTCCATTTCTGAGAAAAATGTCTTTGGAATTTTGATGGGGATTGCATTGAATTTGTATATCACTTTGGGTAGTATGGACATTTTCACTATGTTGATTCTTCCAATCCAAGAGCATGGGATATCTTTCCATCTTCTTGTATCCTCTCTAATTTCTCTCAGCAGTAGTTTGGAGTTCTCATTATAGAGATTTTTCACCTCCTTGGTTGACTCAATTCCTAAGTATTTTATTTTTTGGTGGCTATTGTAAATGGGCAGGCTTTCTTGATTTCTCTTTTTGCATGTTCACTATTGGAGAATAGAAATGCTGCTGATTTTTGTGTGTTGATTTTGTATCCTGCTACTGTGCTGAAATCATTTATCAATTCCAAGAGTTTTTTGTAGAGGCTTTAGGCTGTACGATATAGGATCATGTCATCTGCAAACAGGGACAGTTTGACTTCATCTTTTCCAATCTGGATGCCCTTTATTTCCTTCTCTTTTCTGATTGCTCTGCCTAGTACTTCCAACACTATGTTGAATAGGAGTGGTGAGAGTGGGCATCCTTGTCTAGCTCCTGTTCTTAAAGGAGGATGATATTGGCAGTGGGTTTATCATATATGGCTTTAATTATGTTGAGATACTTTCCCTCTATACCTAACTTATAGAGGGTCTTTGTCATGAATGAATGTTGAATTTTATCAAATGCTTTGTCAGCATCTATACAGATGATCATATGGTCCTTGTGTTTGATTTTCTTAATATGGAGTATCACATATATTGATTTGCATATGTTGAACCAATCTTGCATCCCTGGGATGAATCCCACTTGATCGTGGTGAATAATTTTATGTATGTGTTGCTGTATTCTGTTTGCTAGTATTTTAGTGAGGATTTTTGCATCTATATTCATCAAGGATATCGGCCTGTAGTTTTCTTTTTTGGTTATATCTTTACCTGGTTTTGGTATCAGGATGATGTTTGCTTCATACAATGAGTTTGGGAGATTTGTGTCTGTTTCAATCTTTTGGAATAGTTTGTAAAGAATCGGTGTCAATTCCTCTTTGAGTGTTTGGTAAAATTCTGCTGTGAATCCATCTGGTCCTGGGCTTTTCTTTGTTGGGAGCCTTCTGATAACAGCGTCAATCTCCTTTATTGTTATTGGTCTGTTCAGATTTTCTACATCTTCATGGCTCAGTTTTGGAAGCTTGTGTGTGTCCAGAAATTTATCCATTTCCTCCAGATTTTCAAATTTGTTGGCGTATAGTTGTTTATAGTAGTCTCGAATGATTCCTTGTATTACAGATGAATCAGTTGTAATATCACCTTTTTCATTTCTAATTTTTGTTATTTGAATCTTCTCTTCTTTTTTTTTTTTTGTTAGCCATGCTAATGGTTTGTCAATTTTATTTATCTTTTCAAAAAACCAACTTTTTGATTCATTGATCTTTTGTATTGTTTTTTGGGTTTCAATTTCATTCAGTTCTGCTCTGATCTTAATGATTTCTTTCTGTCTGCTAACTTTAGGTTTGGATTGTTCTTGTTTTTCTAGTTCTTTAAGGTGAAGTGTTAGGTTGTTCACTTGCCATCTTTCCATTCTTCTGAGGTGAACATTTTATACAATAAATTTCCCCCTTAATACTGCTTTTGCAGTATCCCACAAGTTTTGGTATGATGTATCATTTTCATTAGTTTCAATAAATTTTTTGATTTCCTGCTTGATTTCATCTTGGACCCATATGTCATTAAGTAGAATGCTGTTTAATTTCCATGTGTTTGTATAGTTTCCACAATTTCGTTTGTTATTGATTTCTAATATTAATCCATTGTAGTCTGAGAAAATACATGGGATAATTCCAATTTTTTTGAATTTGTTGAGACTTGATTTGTGACCTAATATGTGATCTATCCTGGATAATGATCCATGTGCTGATGAGAAGAATGAATATTCTGAGGTTGTCGGATGGAATGATCTGTAGATATCTGCCAATTCCAATTGGTCTAGAGTATTGTTTAGATCTTGTGTTTCTCTGCTGTTTCTTTGCCTAGATGATCTGTCCAATATTGACAGTGGGGTGTTCAGGTCCCCTGCTATTATGGTATTAGTGTCTATTTCCTTCTTTAGGTCTAATAGAGTTTGTTTTATAAATCTGGCTGCTCCAGCATTGGGTGCGTACATATTTATGATTGTTATGTCTTCTTGATTGATCAGTCCTTTTATCATTATGTAGTGTCCCTCATTGTCTCTTTTTATGGTTTTTAGTTTAAAGTCTATTTTTTCAGATATAAGAATAGCTACTCCAGCTCGTTTCTCTTTTCTGTTTGCATGGTAAATCTTTTTCCATCCTTTCACTCTTAGTCTATGTGAATCTTTATGAGTGAGGTGGGTCTCTTGAAGGCAGCATATAGTTGGGTCCTCCTTTCTAATCCAGTCAGCCAGTCTGTGTCTTTTGATTGGGGAATTTAAGCCTTTTACATTAAGAGTTGTTATTGAAAGGTGTTGATTTATTCCTAGCATTTTATTGATTATTGTTTGGCTGTCTTAGGTGTCTTTTGTTCCTTGCTTTCTGATTTACTATTTGGTTTCTGTGTTTGTTGGTTCCTTAGGTTGTAGATAGTGTTTTTGTTTGTTTGTTTTCTCTTCATGAATGCCATTTTTATTATACTTGTGGGTTTTGATTTTTCTTGGGTTTTTATGGCAGTGGTAGTTATTTTTCTGGAACCAAACCCAGTACTCCCTTGAGAATTTCTTGTAAGGGTGGTCGTGTGTGGCAGTTTTTGTTTTTCTGAGAAATATACTATTTGCCCTTCATTTCGGAAGAATAGCCTTGCAGGGTAGAGTATTCTTGCCTGATAATCTCTGTCTTTTAGTATTTTGAATATATCATCCCATTCCTTTCTAGCTTTTAGGGTTTGTGATGAAAAGTCTGATGTTAGCCTGATTGGGGCTCCTTTATAGGTGATTTGATGCTTCTCTCTTGCAGCTCTTATGATTCTCTCTTTGTCTTTGAGTTTTGCCAATTTGACTATAACATGTCTTGGAGAAGACCTTTTTGGGTTAAATATGTTTGGAGATCATTGAGCTTCCTGGATCTGAAGATCTGTGATTTTCCCTATACCTGGGAAGTTTTCTGCCAGTATTTTGTTGAATATGTTTTCAATGCAATCTCCTTTTTCCTCCCTTTCTGGAATACCCATGACTCGAATATTTGAGCGCTTAAGGTTATCTGATGTCTCTCTCAGATTTTCTTCAATGCCTTTGATTCTTTTTTCTTTCTTTCTTTTTTTTTTTTTTTTGTCTGCTTGTGTTATTTCAAACAGCCCAATTCAAGTTCAGAGGTTCTCTCTTCAACTTCTGAAAGCCTGCTTGTTAAACTCTCTATTGTTTTTTTTTTATTTCACTGAATAACTTCTTCAGTTCAGCAAGTTCTGCCACATTTTTTTTCAGGGCATTGATTTCCTTACACATTTCCTCTTTCAGGTCCTGTATACTTTCCTCGTTTCATCATGATGTCTAGCTGAGTTTTCTTGTATCTCATTCAGTTTCCTTAGAATTATCACTCCAAATTCCTGTCAGTCATTTCAAGGGCTTGACAGTTATTATCCTTTGGTGGTGTACTTTCTTGATTTTTCGTATTTCTGGTATCTTTTCTTTGATGTTTATTCATTGTGGCAGGGGGTTTCACAGTCCACAGGTTTCACACTATTGACTGACTAAGATGTTGCTGTGGTTGCCAATTTGGTATGGCTAACTCAGTGACTGCTCAGTTGGCCACTAGTGCCTTGCATGTGTGGTTGCCTCGGGTCTTGGGCCTCTCTGCAGAGCCACCTCTCTGGTCAGCTTGGACTCTGCCGGGCTGCTGGATCACGGGGGGCGGTAACACAGGGTGTGTGGTCTCTGCTGAGTTTCCACCTCCCATGCTGGACTTCTCCCTGTTCCGTGCGCTCTGGCCCAGGCTGCTGGGATGCACCAAGGCACTGCAGAGCATGTGGTCTCTGCAGAGCTTCCCCTTCCCCTGCAGGATATCTCCCTACTCTGTGCAAGCTAGTCCGGGCTTGGGATGGAGCCGGGTGGCTGCGGTGAAGCCTACCTGCTGCTGGATCGTGTGGCGGCAGCCCCCCCACAGGGTGTGTGGTTTCTGCGGAGCCTCCGCCTCCCCTGCCAGACCTCTCCCCACTCTGTGCGCACTGGGCTGGACTGGGAATGGAGCCAGGTGACAGTGGTGAAGCCTATCTGCTGGATCGTGCGACAGTGGCCCCGCAGGGCATGTGGTCTCCCACGGAGCATCTGCCTCTCCCGCTGGACATCTCCCCATTCCATATACACTTGATGTTATGTTTTTATAGTTTAAATAGGTTGATTTGTGGGAGAGAATGACGCTAGGGACCGTCTATTCCACCATCTTGACCGGAAGTCTACTAGTTTCTGAGGCTGGCAAGTCCAAAGTCCATCTGGTGGTGGCGACAGTGACCCAGGTGTCTCACATTGCAAGATGATGGGAGCAGAGAGCAGGTGGACAGTTTTTCATATTACACACACCCTGAAAACCTACGCTTAGCAAAATCTTGGTTCCAGATCCTTCTGCAATCTTTCCCTCTCAGTGTATGCACCTAGTCATGTAATTACAGCTCAAAGCCTGATTCCCAGCACCTCCACACCCAGCTCTAAAGCAAAATCATCTGAAAGCACTTTGTCAGTTTTAAACTGACATTCTTTTCCTTAGATTCCTTGATGCTTTCTCCAGTCATAGCCATGAGCAGCAAAAAGAGCTTCTGATGAGACATTCAGGACAATCAGGCTAAACACAGGGCCACTTATGCACAGATTTTCCTACCGCTTACCACCCCAGGCAGACCCACACCACTGTTTGGGAAGTCTCGTCTGCCTCCCAAAGGTCCTGCTTTCACACAAAGGGGTCTTGAGCAACACTTCTTTTTTTTTTTTTTTTTTTTTTGGTCTTTTTCGTGACCAGCACTCAGCCAGTGAGTGCACCGGCCATTCCTATATAGGATTCAAACCCACAGTGGGAGCGTCGCTGCGCTCCCAGCGCCGCACTCTCCCGAGTGCACCACAGGCTCGGCCCTTGAGCAACACTTCTAATATCATCTTCAGAGGTAGCTTTTCCTTCAGTTCGAGTTCACTGCATCCATCCCCCCGTCTCCCTTCTCATTACAAATGGTGTTGGATGTGAACTTGAGAAAGAAACTTTCCCTCTCTGATTTTTCTTTTCTTCTGTCCTAATTGCGGTATCCCACAGCCTGGATATAGGGAAGGATTAGCTCTTCCACTTTCCTGCACACGTGTGCAAACACGTGCAAACACATGCACACACACACTTTTTTAGGTTCCGTCTTTAAGAATCTGCAGCTTTCTCTTGACAAACCTCTCCCATGACCATCTCCCAAAGTTTTTAGACAGTTTATTTAATTAGAGACAAATGTATAATGGTTTCAGACAGACAAATTACAAAGGGCATTACGTAAAGATGGTTTATTAGTCAGGATTCTCCAGAGAAACACAGCCAATAAGATATATATAGATATATAGAAAGAGGTTTATTATGAAAAATTGGTTCATGTGGTTATGGGAGCTGAAATGTCCCATGATCTGCCATTTTCAAGCTGGAGGCCCAGGAAAGCTGGTGGTTTAGTTCCAGTCTAAATCTGAAAGCCTGAGAACCAGGAGTGCTGCTTTCCAAGAGCAGAAGATAGATGTCCCAACTCAAGCAAAGAACCAATTTGCCCGTCTCTGCCTTTTGTTCTATGCAGGCCTTCAACAGACTGGATGATGCCCACCCACACTGGTGAGGGTGGATCTTCTTTACTCAGTCTACTGATTCAAATGCTAATCTTTTGGGAAGCACCCTCACAGACACACCCAGAAATAACGTTTTACTAGTTATCTGAGCATCCCTTAGTCAAGATGACACATAAAATTAACCATCAGAGATGGGCAAATGCATGAACAAAGAACCAGAGAATAAGCCCCCAAGGACAAGGGAAAACTCAGAACTTCTAACTAAGATTCAGAATAGTATCTTTCTCTCTCTTGTCTTCTAATTTTTCTAGCCTCAGGGAGTAAGACAGGAGTGTCATGAACAGAGGGTCATCCCAGGCTTGTGAGGCTCTGGCAGTGTGCCTGGCAACCATGGGAGGACCTGCACTTCTTGCATTTTCCAGGAGAGATAGAATGTGCTGCCCCAGGGGTCCCACCAGATGCCCTGGGAGCCTGAGAAGTGACCGGCTGTGAACCGCAGTGATCCGATGCTAGGCCTTCAGAAGCAGATACAACCTGACTTGGAATCCCAACTCCAACACTTGGATGAGCTCCCACATTTCTGAATCTTATTATCCTAACCTCCGAACTGTGAATCCTAGAAATCTAAATAACAACATTGTAAGAAAATAATCTAAGTGATTTATTTTCAGAAATAATTTATCTGAGGGTGTTTTAACTGATTCAGGCCCAGCCCAAAAGTTGTCTGGCTGGTCCAGCCCATTCCCAGAGGGTCTCTGAACAGAGCTCTCCTTGAGATGGTAATTAGTTACTAGCCCCTATTTTTTTCTTCATTCCCTCATGTTTCTCCTTTCACAGGGTTTAAGCAGGCCTTTTTGGAGGGCTTGTTCTGAGACCCCAGACAAAGGAATTCCTTGCAACTGGGTAATAAATTTTAGGCCATTGTTTGGGAAGATTTTGTACCCTGTAGTACTCAGCCAATGAGGAAGTGGGAGGAGGGACTTGCATACTAGGAAATAAATTGCTTGCTACAGCCCTTTTCTGTGTGCCTGCCCTTCAGACACCCAAACCTTATAAGGCCGTACTTAAAGTCTCACTTCACTGTACCTCGTATCTCCATGTCCATCCTTTGGCATTGAATGGGTGAGGGCATTCTCACAAACATGGAGTGGTTACTGTGAGAATTAAAATAAGATAATATATGTAAAGCACCTAGCACTGTAAGCAGATGCTCTCAACATTCAATAGTTCTTTTTCCCCACTGCCTTATTCCCATCCTATTCTTCCAGTACCTTTGTTCCCAGTTATTCATTTGGCCTCATTCAACAGCAAAATCCTCAAACTCCACTGAAAGCTATGGGCTGACACTGAAGGATGCTTTGTCTCCTGAACAGGGCAGTGAAAGAAAGTGAACCAAAACACCGGGTACTGATCAAGCTTTACTAAAGGAAAAGAACCTGCCGGGCTGCCCTCAAAATGGAGGACAGCACCAGGCATAGGGGTGGGAGGGCTTATATAGACTGTCAGGAAGGCTGATGTAATCAGGGAGGGGTTTGGTGCTGGTGTGGACGAGTTTCCATTTCTCAGAAACCACGAGGTTTCTCGTAAGGGAAAGGCTGGTGGCCATTTTGTGATGAGTGTGTATAAAATGGCACCGGTCACATCCAGAACCTATCAGGCAGATCATCATAATACTCAAAATTAAGTTTATCCCAGATTCATTTGTCAAGCCCTAGCATGTGAAAGACACCCATTAATATATGCCCACTCTATTTGTTATGATAATTCTTTTACCAAAAGAGAAGTATTTATTTTTGAATGACCTTTGGTGGTTTTAAAACTTCTCATTATGGTTCCATATTTTATTTTTTCACATATTTATTTTTTACATATTTATATATCACATATTCATTATATACTTATATTTCATGTTTTGACATATTTATTTCATATTTTATGTATTAAATTTTCAAATACACACATAAATAGGGAACATACTAAAAAGAACCTATGTGAGACCATCTCTAGTTTTAATAGTTACCAACAATTTAGCATTCTGGTTTTATCCATCACCCCTTCACTTTTGTTGCTGTGCTGTTTTTCTGGAGCAAATCCTAGACATCTTATTATACCACCATATACTTCAAGATATATCATTCACAGGTAAGGACATTTTCTAACATAATCACAATACCATTATCACACCTGTGGTATAATAAGAAATCTATTTGGTTTTTGTCCCTGGTTCCTAGCACAGAACTCCTAAAACCCTTGGAATTTCCTGAGTGATAGGAGTTCTTTTGTTATTCACATAGTACTTCTTTAGATCACACCTGAGTTTATACTAACAAAATAACTGGAGGGGGTAGGGGCTGCAGATTAAACTCTGTAAAAATCTTGAATGAACATGAGATTTTATGAGCTTTCATTTTGGTGAACACATCAGGGTACTGGGCAGGTGGAATGCCCAAAGAGGTTATGAAAGATGCACTAATCACTCCCTAGCCCCATACATTGCCCCATGCATCTCTTTCATCTCGCTGTTCCTCAGTTGTATCCTTTATAATAAACCAGTAAACATAAGCAAAGTGTTTCCATGAGTTCTGTTAGTCATTTTAGCAAAGTATCAAATTTGAGGAGGGGTCATGGGAACCACCAACTTATAGCTGGTTGGTTACAAGTACAGGACACCTGGACTTGTGATTAGCATCTGAAGTGTGGGCCATCTTGTGAGACTGAACCCTTTAATTGTGGGACCTGACACTAACTCCAGGTAGACAGTGTCAGAATTGGATTAAATTGTAGTATACCCAGCCAGTGTCCCTAGAGTAGGAGAGCTGAAATGTAGAGAAACAATGTTTTCTCAACTCCCAATAACCCCCTGACTATCATTCGATACTCAGTCTATATTCATATTCCCCCAATTGTCTCAAGTGTCGTATCATGGTTGTTTGTTGGAATTAGGAATCCTCTGCATTTGGTTAATGTCCCTTAAGTCTTTTTTGTTTGTTTTTTTGTTTTGTTTTTTGGCGACTTGTCTATAGAGGGATCCAAATGCTTGACCTTGGTATTATAACACTGTGCTCTAATCACAGACTAACCAGCCAGCCCAAATATTTTTTTTTCCTTAAGTCTCTCTTAACCTCTAACAGTTCCTGTGATAGCCATGGAGGTGCATCACCTAGATCCCCCTTCAAGGAGAACCTGCAGCCCAGCCATAGGGCATGAGGTCACACTCGGCCTCCAGCTCCTGCGAGGTCAGCATCAGCTATGGACAGCTGCTTCACCTGAGGTCACACCCTTCCCCCAGCAGCCCACATTCAGTGACTGAAAAGGCAAGGGTATACAGGTCCAGGGTTTTGGCCTGACACAGAACAACTCTGATGGACAATATTTGCTCCAGAGAGCCCTTTGGGGTTGGCCAAGACTTTGCCAGGCCTGCGTCACAATGTGTCTTTTCCCTCTGCTTCTGGAACTTTCCTTTCACAGGTGTTGCTCCTTCTTAATCATTTTGTACCCAAACTGTCTAAGCATCTGCTTCCAGAGAATCCAATTTGCAACCATTCTCTTACCTTTCTTTCATACCATTTACTTGTTGAAGAAACTATGACTGATCTTATATTTTAAAATACTCTTTTGAACATTTCCACACTCATTTTTCAAGAGCAGAAATTATAAGCCAAACATTCTCATTTTCAATAATAGAAATTTCTGATCAATTAAATCAAAATAAATAAAAGATAAATACAATATATCTTAATATTTCTACCTTATTTTTCTAAGGTAGCCAAACTAGTGCATATACATTTTTTCTAAATTGCTGATGTCACCAAAATAAACCACAATAAAAGTCTAGATTCTTTTTTTAAAAACTATCATCATATTTAAATTATAATAAATCTATTAACTTCTGTCTTTTCCCCTAATCAATCAAGAACCAACTTGAGCAACTACAAGTTGTGGGGAAACTGCACGAATTAGAACTTAAAACTTGTCGACAAAATAAAATTTAAAAAAATAAAATAAAATAAAAAAGAAACAAAACAAAACAAAACAAAAAAAAAAGAACTTAAAACTTGTTCTAGAACACTTGACCATATAAATGAAGAAATTAGCAGTCCCGGCTCTATCTCTCCCTGCCTAAATGACTTGAGCAAGCCACTTTGCCTCTGGAATCTCATTTACTTACTTGTAAATTAGAAATGATTACACTTCCAGCTTCACAGGGCTGTTGTGGGGACAGAATGAGATAACCTATGAGAAAGCATCTTTTATGCTGCTAGATGCCCACAGCCGTAAATGCTTCCCTTCTCTCTCGCACATGTGCTGACCTGCTGACTCACCTTGTCGGCAGGAAGAGGCAACGGGACCGGCAACGGCTCCACCTTCATCTCCCTTCAGCTTCTCCTACTCCTGAACCAGGTGTGTGTGTTTAGGTCCTTGATGAAGGGCCCACGCCTCTGCAGGATGCCCACGTTATCGAGGTCAGGGGCAACAAGAACCAACACAAGTTTCAGTCTGTCTTTGTGTCCTTGTGGGGTCCTGTGTGCTTGTGGGGTCCTACCTGCCCTTGGTCTCCCCCACTTCCCATCTATCTTCCATTCCTGACTGCCTGCCTCATGGACTTCAATCTCCAGCCTCAGACAGACATGGAGATAACAGCCTTACAGAGACCACTTAACCAACTCCCTCAATTGCATAAGGCTAAATCCCTTCATATATATCTGCTAGTGGTTCTGCTCCATTGGTTGGACCCGGACCAATATGCCACACACTCACCCGCAAACTCATGCACACTCCACACCCTTCTCAGAAGAGCTGCGTACAGCATGGCCTCATCCCCTCCCACTTTTCCCAGGACTTCCCTATGTTGTCAAGCTTTTCCACTTTTACAGCAACGTTGTCAAGACTATAAAGCTGCTTAGATTTTTCACAGGTTTAAAAGAAAAAAACCCTCCATGTAGACTGGCACCATTTCATAAGGTACTTTGTCAGTGTGCACAAAACCTTTTCCAAAATGAGCACATCTGCCACCTCAGCCTACCCCACCTCTAAGATTATTCGAAAGAAATAATCTTGGATGTACAGAGAATTATCATGTCAGTTTTACTTATAATAGCAAAATACTGAGAATAAAACTAAATGCCCAACAATAGACTGATTTAATTATATTGAAGCCACATGATGCATTATAATGCATCAGAAGTGAAAATGGGGCTGGACGGGTAGCTTCAGTTGGTTACAGCATGGTGCTGATAACACCACGGTCCAAGGTTCAATCCCTGTACAGCCAGCCACCAAGAAAAAGTGGAAAAGGAACACGTAAGTTGCAAAGTGTAAGTCTTTCACAGAAGAGGAAACAGGTATGGCCCATAAAAATGAGAAAAAATTTTAATTTTATTAGGATTTACAGAAATGCAAACCAAGCTCACAAAAACAATTTTATAGCCATCACTTTGTTAAAATTTAGAAGTCTGACAAGATTGCATATTAGAGAAGATGTGGATCAATAGTTGGTAGAATGTAAATCACTTTGAAAATTTGTTTGGCATTATCTTGCAAAGTTGAACATCACATACCCTCCAGCCCAGGAATCCTGTTTCAAAATGTATATTCCCCCAAAAATGTTTGTACTTGGCATTTGTGTTCAAGAGACTTATACCACAGTACTTCGAAAAGTTCATGGAAAGCTTTGTGTTATCTTACAATTTTATTTTTCCACAAACTTTTTGAAGTACCCTCATACAAGACCACTAGCAATGTCTGCAATAGCAAAAACTAAGAAACAACCCAGATGGTCACCAATATGTAAATGGATAAATAAATTGAAGTATATCCGCACAATGTAGCATGATATTGCAGAGAAAATGAACTACTGCTACATATAATATCGATAAATATTAGAAACATAATGTTAAGAAAGGAAAGGCAAGAATCAGAAGACTACATGTCTTTTATATAGAGCTCAAAACAAGCAAAAGTGAACAGTATAGTTCTTAGACATACATTAGTGCTAAAACCACATTTCTGCTTAAAAAGCAATAGGATGACAAGCCTCTAGGTGGGTATAGAGATAAGAGGCAGGAAACTGAGATAAGGAAAAAACACACTGGCATATACAAAATTTTGGTAATATTCTAGTTCTTGGTTTGGGTGCTGGGGTCACAGGATTCATTATATTATTATGTTTAATAACTAACATTGATGTAACACATAATCTTATACACATGTGTATATATATATATGCCAATTTTTTTAAATTACAGAAAACATTCTGGAGTCAAGTTGGTTCAATTTTGAGGGTGACCAAAGGAATTGGTCAGAGTGTCATAGACCAAAGGGTTAATTCTTTTGGCAATATGAAAGACTGAAAAAAGAAAGACTATTAGGGACTATTATCTGATTCTAAAAAAACATCTTTCCATTTCTTCTAAACCTGTTTCTGCAAATTTTAATAAGTCTTGCTTCTCAAAAAAGAAAGTCCTCGCCAGACAATTGGTGTCATATAAGTTACTTCCTGCCAAATCTCCTGTGAGTAATGCTGCTGAGCAACTGATAGCATCGCAGTGTAGTGGTAATAAGCCCATGTTCCAGGGCCCAACTGCCTGGCAGCAATGCCCACCCTACCACTCACTGGCTGTGTAATGTCAGGCAAGTTACTTAGTCTCTTGGTCTCATTGTTGTCATCTTTAAACTGGGGATGATAATAAGAGTCCTACCAAATTTAATTGATGTGAGAATTAAACAATTTAATTGTGTAGTAAAATGCTTGACACTGGATACTCAGTAAGGAATGTTTATTTCTAACAATATGGCACAGTATGTACCCAGAATAACATTCCTGCTGAAAACAAAAACCAAAATCATGCCATATAGAATATTTTTAATTTTTTAAAAGTATTCACATAAAATGACAAGAATATAAAGTCTACTTGTATCCTGATTTTGGTCTCTAACACCATTGCCCATGAAAAGAAGCCAGGACTCCTTGGAGATGGAGCTGATTGCAAACATAGAACAGTAAAGATACAAGGTGAGCCTGGGACATTTTTGTAATGCTCAAAAACAAGAAAATTTTCTAAGATTAATGGAGTTATAACAAAAGGACACAGGAGTCAGTTGAAGGGAATCTTACTGGCCTAATTGTGATAACATAAGCATCAAAAAGAATAATAATTATAGTCAAATGACATACATTGAATATATTAAAACCCCAAAGTCCATAATACTAAAAAAAGATAGAGTTGGGGGTGGGAGGGTAGGACAGAGACTCGTTTATCATCATCTAAAGAAACTATTAAGCTAAATTCTTATTTTGAAAATTGGTAAATGGAAGAATTAAGCATTTATCTTGTCTTTCTAGTATGATGTGTATTTCAGGAGAGCCAACTGGCCCTAACTTACAGTAGAATGCTGGCTGAGAAGTGTAGAAGAAATAACAGAATTAATTAAAAATCATCATTTCACAGCCCCTGATTAAAATGATTGATTCATTTTTTAACAAATAAATGAATTAATTGGCTGTTGAAAATAGAGGTTAAAAGCATTAGATAAAGGATGGATGGGTAACTGGACGCTATGGGTTAAATGTGTCTCCCAAAAGTTCATGTATTGGAAGCTGGACCCCATTGTAACAGTACTAAGAGGGTGAGAAATCCGATTATGGTATTTATGTGGTGGGACCTTTAAGAGGTGCTTAGATTGTGAGAACTATACCCTCATGAATATACTCACCCATTGATGGAGTAATGTGTGTATAGTTCTGAAGGATTTATAAGGAGAGCCAGCGAGCAGGTTAGCTCTCTTGCTCAGCCCATTCTCACCATGTGACACCCTGATCACCACATGATCCTGTACAGAGTTCCCACACAGAAGGCCAAAACCAGAAGTGTTCCCTGGACTTCAGACTTCCAAGCCTCCAAACTGTAAGAAATAAATTTTGTTTCTTTATAAATTACCCAGTTTCAGGTATTCTGTTATAAGCAATGGAAACAGACCAATATACTGGACATTCAGTTGGTGCTAAAGGAATGCCACCTAGATTCTTCCTGCTCACAAGCGGCAAGTGTCAGTCCCCAGAAGGATGAGGCTGCTGTCCCCAATGTCTCCTGATGATGTGGATATGAAGGCACAACACTGCTGATATGTGGAAGCCACAAAAAGTCCACTTTATGACTTTAATTCAAAATACATCCCAGCCTGAACTTAAAAGGATAAAAACTCTAGAAGAAAACATTCGAGAACATTTCATGACTTTCGGGAAGGCAAAAGGGACAAACTATTACAAAAATAATAAATGAAACTTTGTGAAAATTTAAAATTTATGCTCTTCACAAGATATCATTTTTTAAAAAGACAAATGACAGGCAGAAAACATTCATAATACAATTATGAATAATAAGAAAATAAATCAATTTTTTAAATAGGCAAAAGACTTAAACAAACCCTTCATAAAAGATGTATGAATGACCAATAAGCACATTAAAAAGTGCTCAATCTCATTGCAAATTAAAACCACAATGAGATACCACAGCATACCCACTAATGACTAAAACTGAAGGCTGACAGTATCAAGTGTTAGAGAACATGTGGAGTAGCTGGAACTCTACACACTGCTTTGAGAATGTAAAGTACAACTAATTTGGAAAATGTTTTGGCAGTTTCTAAAAGAGTTAAACATATACTAACCATATGACCCACTAACTCTACTTCTAGGTATTTTCCCAAGAGAAATTGTTTGTTAACACAAAAATATGTACATAAATATTCATTTCAGCTTTACTCATAAAAGCTAAAACCTAAGACAAGCTAAGTATCTGTAAAAAAATAAAATGGATAGTGTATCTTTACAATAAATACTCAACAATGCACAATAATAAAAAGAAACAAGCTTCTGATACACACAACATGGCTGAATCTCAAAAGCATTATGCTGAGTGAAAGAGTGCACTCTGATTTCATTTATATAAATTATAGAAAAGGAAAATCTAATCCATAGTGACAGAAAACAGACCACTGGATTCCTGGAACAAGGGGCACAGGATGCTGACTGGAAAGAGAATAAGGAAACTTTTAGGAGGTGATAAAAATATTTTATATCTTGATTGTTGTCTTGGTTACAAAGATGTATATATTTGTCAAAACTCCTCAAACTATATTATTAAAATGGGTGTACTTTATCTTATATAAATTATTCCTCAATAAAGTTGTTTTAAAAGTATAAAAAATATTAGCAAACTGAGATCACGGGAGTACCCAGGGACCTCAGCAGCTGAAGGCAACCCCCACTGACAGACGGCACAAGAACACAGAACCTCAGGAGCTGAGGGTAACCCCCACCCCTGCCACAGACAACACTGCTGCACAGGTGGTCTGCCACAGCCACTGCCATAGCAAGAGCAGCTCAATACCACAGCAGCAGCCACCACCATCATGCAAGCAGCCCACCAACCACTCAACCACATTGACACAAGTAGAGTCACCAGTGGAGCCTGGGGAAAGAGGTGAGCGAGCACAGACCTGCAACCCAGTGGCCCAACCCACAGGGGAAATTATGTGGCCACATGCAGTAGCATACCTGGAGGTGGGAGGTATAAGCACAGCCCACACAACTGCCTTGATCAGGGGAGAGAAACACTTGGAATAACCCAAGAGTGCAGAAATCAAGGATACCTAAATAGAGTGAGGAAGAAAATTCCCAATCACCACCAACCCATCCCCCAACTGGGGGAATCAAGGACCCCAAAGCACCTATCAGGGTCATGAGACACTAGCCAAGATGGCAATAAGCCCACCCAGGGTTATCCACCTCAACCAAAGAGCGACAGGGCACCCAGGTGCTTCTCCCAAGAACGCAAGAGTTTGCCCATGCTCCCAATGAACCAGCACAGAGTCACTAACCTCAGCATGGAATCACCAAGTACCTCAGTGCCTAGGCCATGGAGGCTCTCACATGCAAGTCCAATACAGAGTGGCTGAAGTACACATATGGAGGCCACACTACTGTGTCTACCCAGAACCAATACTAAAACACCCTACTCAATGGTCAATACATAGCACATGTACAGGAGGAAGTCTCTCTCCTCAAAGCCCACTCCAGAGTAATAGAAGAAGCAACTGCTCTACCAGATGACCAAACATCTACTTAGAGATACTAGAAATACAAAAGAAAAGAAAGAAAGAAAGAAAGAAAGAAAGAAAGAAAGAAAGAAAGAAAGAAAGAAAGAAAGAAAGAAAGAAAGAAAGAAAGAGAAAATATGACACTACCAAAGGAATACAATAATTCTCAAGTACCAGACCCCATAGAGAGGGAAACACTAGAAATGACTGAAAAGGAATTCTGAACAGCAATCTTAACAAAAACTCAATGATATAAAAGACCCAGTTAAATGATACAACAAAGTGAGAAATATTATCCTGGATATGAAGGACAAAATTTACAGAGATTAATACCTTAGAAAGAATGTAGCAGAACGTCTAGAACTGAAGGATTCATTCAGTGAAGTAAAAAACACAACTGAAAGCTTAAGCAGCAGGTCAGAGCAAGCAGAAAAAAGAATTCCTGATGTTGAAAACAACCTTCAAAATAACCCAGGTAGACAAAAAGAATTTTTTAAAAAATGAAGAAAATCTAGGTGAGCTAGCAGACAACCTTAAAGCACACAACATCCAAGTCATGGGTGTTCGAGAAGGGGAGGAGAACCTATTCAATGACGTGATAGCGGAGAATTTCCCAGGAATAGGGAGAGACATTGACCTTCAGATCAAGGAGGCTCAAAGATCTTCAAACAGATTCAATCCAAAAAGGTCCTCACTGAGACACATCATAGTCACACTGGCAAAACTCTAAGACAAGGAGAGAAAACTGAAAACAACAGGAGAAAACTGTCAAGTCACCTATAAGTGAGTCCCCATCAGACTAACAGCAAACTTCGCAACAGAAACAGAAGAGAATGGGATGATATATTCAACATACTACAAGAAAAAAACTGTCAGCCAAGAATAAAATACCCAGGAAGTTTATCCTTCAGAAATGAGGAAGAAATAGGGAATTTCCCAGACAAACAAAAACTGCGGGATTTCAGCCCTGTAAGAAATCCTCAAGGGAGTCCTGCATCAGGAATCTAAAAAATGATAATAATCACTACCATGAATACACGAGAAAGAACAAAACCCACTAAACTCTATGAAAAAGAAACTATTCTGACCTTAAAAAAAAAACACAAAAAAATAAGCAATGAAGACAAACAATAAAAGGGGAAGAAAGAAACAAAATATACCTAAAACATACAAAGGAAAATTGATAAAATGCCAGGAGTAAGACAATACCTTTCAATAACAAACCCAAATGTAAATGAATTAAATTCCCCACTCAAAAGACACAAATTGACAGATTGGATTAAAAACCTAGACCCACCTATATGCTCTCTTCAGGATACTCACCTCACCTGTAAAAACATACACAGACTAATAGTAAAGGAATGGAAAAAGATATACCATGCAAATGGAAACCAAAAATGAGTAGGAGTAGCTATTCTTATATTAGATAAAATAGACTTTAAATCAAAAACCATAAAAAGAGACAAAGAAGGCCATTATATAATGATAAAGGGATCTATCCAGCAAGAAGACAAAACAATCATAAACATATACACACTCAACACCAGATCATCCAGATATATAAAGCAAACACTATTAGTCCTAAAGAAAGAGAGAGGCCCCAATACAATAATAGGTGGGGACCTGAACACCCCTCTCTCAGTGTTAGATCTTTCATGTAACAAATCAACAGAGAAACACAGGATTTGAACTATACTTTAGAACAATTGGACTTGGCAGATATCTACAGAACATTTCATCCAACAACTATATTTTTCTCATCAGCACATGGAACACTATCCAGGATAGACCCCATGGTAGGCCACAAATCAAGGCTCAACAAATTTTAAAAAGTTGAAATCATTCAAGTATCATTGCAGACCCCAACAAATAAAAACTAGAAATCAATGACAAGTAAAACTCTGGAAATTATATAAATACATGGAAATTAAACAATGTGCTCCTGAACAACACATTGGTCCAAGAAGAAACTAAACAGGAAATCAAAAGATTTCTAGAAACTGACGAAAATAAAGATACATCATACCAAAACCTGTGGGATACTGCAAAAGTTGTACTACGAGGGAAGTTTATTGTAATAAATGCTTACATCGAAAGAATGGAAATATTTCAAAGAAAAAACCTAATTCTACACCTGAAAGAACTAGAAAAACAAGAACAATCCAATCCCCAAATTAGTAGATGGAAAGAAATAATTAAAATCAGAGCAGAACTAAATGAAATAGATATCCAAAAAATGATACAAAAGATCAGTGAAATAAAAAGTTGTTTCTTTGATAATATAAACAAAATAGATAAATCACTACCTAGGCTAAGAAGGGAGAAGACCAGGGGCCAGCCCATGGCTAACTTGGGAGAGTATGGTGCTAATAACACAAAGGCCACGGGTTCGGATCCCTATATAGGGATGGGTGGTTTGCTCACTTGGGAGAGTGTGCTGCTGACAACACCAAGTCAAGGGTAAAGATCTCCTTACCAGTCATCTTTAAAAATAAAAACTAAAGGGCCAGCCCCATGGCACACTCGGGAGAGTGCAGCGCTTGGGAGCGCAGCGGTGCTCCCGCTGCAGGTTTGGATCCTATATAGGAATGGCCAGTGTGCTCACTGGCTGAGCGCGGTGCGGGTGACGCCAAGCCAAGGGTTGCAATCCCCTTACCGTTCACAAAAAGACAAAAAAATAACAATAATAAAATAAAAATTAAAATTAAAAATTAAAAAAATAAGAATGGAGAAGACCCAAATAAGGAAAATCATATATGCA
The DNA here is from genome assembly GCF_027409185.1 of Cynocephalus volans. Taxonomy (NCBI): domain Eukaryota; kingdom Metazoa; phylum Chordata; class Mammalia; order Dermoptera; family Cynocephalidae; genus Cynocephalus; species Cynocephalus volans. Next base: position 30,533,089 of record NC_084474.1, on the reverse strand, counting down.
GAAAGGAGACATTACAACCAATACCGCAAATACAAGAATCATTAGAGATTATTATAAACAACTATATGCCAACAAATTTGAAAACCTGGAGGAAATGGATAAGTCTCTGGACACATACAAACTAACAAGATTGAACCAAGAAGACATAGAAAACCTGAACCAACCAATAACAAGGAATGAAATTGAAGCTTTAATCAGCAGTCTACCAACAAAGAAAAGCACAGGACCATATGGCTTTGCTGCTGAATCCCACCAAACCTTTAAAGAGGAATTAATACCAATTCTCTTCAAAAAATTCTTTAAAAAATGAAACAGAGGCCATTCTCCCAAACTCACTCTGTGAGACCAGCATACCCTGATACCAAAACCAGACTAAGACACAAATAAAAAGAGAAAGAAAAAAAGAAAACTACAAGCCAATATTTCTGATGATCATAGATGCAAAAATCCTCAACAAAATATTAGTAATTAGAATACAGCAACACATCAGAAAGATTGCACACCATGATCAAGTGGGATTCATCCCCAGGATGGTCAACATACACAAGTCAATAAATGTGATACACCACATCAACAAAATCAAGAACAAAAACTATGTGATTATCTCAACGGATGCAGAAATAGCATTTGACAGAATTCAACATCACTTCATGATAAAGACTCTGAGCAGATTAAGTATAGAAGAAAAGTATCTCAACACAATAAAAGCCATATATGACAAACCCACTGCTAATATCATCCTGAATGTGGAAAAACTTTTAGCTTTTCCCTAAAGAACAGGAACTAGACAAGGATGCCCACTCTCACCACTCCTATTCAACAAAGTGTTGGAAGTACTAGAAGAGCAATCAGGCAAGAGAAAGAAATAAAGGGCATCCAGATTGGAAAAGACAAAGTCAAACTGTCCCTGTTTGCAGATAACATGATCTTATATATAGAAAAACCTGAAGACTCTACCAAAAATTTCTTAGCACTGATAAATGATTTCAGTAAAGTTTCAGTATACAAAATCAGCACACAAAAATCAGCAGCATTTTATGCTCCAACAATGAACTAGCAGAAAAAGAAATCAAGAAAGCAAGCCCATTTACAATAGTCACCAAAAAAAAATAAAATACCCAAGAGCTCCACGTGGGTTGGGGCCGGGCTTCTCGTGTGAGCGGCTGCCGTGGCTGTCGGTGAGACCGTCCGGGTCTGAAGTGCGGAGGTCCTCGGTGGCCGCGAGGACGTCACCATGCCTAAAGCATCAAAGGGGAAAAGTACAGGACATGAAAAAAAAGTCATTCATCCATACAGTAGAAAAGCAGCTCAAATCGCAAGAGAGTCCCACAAACAAGAAAAAAAGGAAAAGTTGAAGAATGAAAAGGCTTTGCGTCTCAATCTTATTGGTGAAAAACTGCAGTGGTTTCAAAATCATCTTGATCCCCAAAAAGTGAGATATTCTAAGAAAGATGCTTGTGAATTAATTGAAAGATATTTAAATCGATTCATCAGTGAGCTGGAGCAGATTGAGTTGCACAACAGCATCAAAGACAGGCAGGGAAGGCGGCACTGTTCCCGAGAGACAGTCGTCAAGCAGACCACAGAGCGGGAGCGACAGCAGTATGAAGGATACCGCCTTGAGATTCCAGACATTCTAAATGCAAGTAATCTGAAAACTTTTAGGGAATGGGATTTTGATCTGAAGAAATTGCCAAACATTAAAATGAGAAAAATTTGTGCTAATGATGCAATTTCCAAGAAGCACAAGAGGAAAAATGTTAGAACTGTAGACAGAGGTTTAGAGGAACTGGAACTGAAAGATGAATCAAGTGACTCAGATGAGGAAATGACTGCAGTGGCCTAATTGTCTTTACTTGAGTTGAAAAATAATTTGAAAGCTTCAGGTTACACTCATTCATTATGTTAAATAATTGTCTAGATTAAAGAATTTGCTATTTCGCTCATTTTATTACATGATGAGTATTCTATTTGCAGTTTCAAAAATGGTGTTATGATTTTTATTTGAAAATGAAGATTGCTTTTCATTTACATTAAATTGCCAAAATAGATAAAAGTGATCTGCAAAAACTATTTGACCTGTATTTTGGGGAGGGGGAACAATGTAGGTGAGAACAAAAAAATTTTGATTTTTTTTCCTCATGTGTAGTTAGAATTGCCTAATCTCACATTTGGGGGAATGGACAGTAACCTATTTTCTAAAAAGCTCCTGTGGATAGTTCTTGAGCTGTGACAATAGCAAAATTGTCGTTCAACAATAATGTCACACTAATCCTCCCCTTAAACATTAAACCTATTTTCTTTCAGTATAAAACAGGGGAATGATGTGATATGGAATTCACATACACTGATGTACATTATTATTTATTATCTACTGAGCAGGAGTTAAATGGTAAAAAAATAAACAATGATTGTCCTTGTTATGTTGAAAAATAAATAAATAAATAAATAAATAAATAAATAAAATAAAATACCTAGGAATCAATTTAACCAAAGTGGTGAAAGGTCACTATAACAAGAACTACAAATAACTGCTGAAAGAAATTAAAGGGGACACAATAAGATGGAAAGACATTCCATGATCTTGGACTGGAAGTCTTAACATTGTTAAAATGTCCATACTACCCAAAGTAATCTACAGATTCAATGCAACCCCTATCATAATAACAATTACATTCTTCACAGAAACATAAAAAACAATCCTAACATTTATATGGAACAACAAAAGACCCCAAATAGTCAAAGCAATCATGAGCAAAAAAAAAAAAATAAAAGCCAGAGGCATAACACTACCTGACTTCAAATTACACTACAAAGCTATAGTAACCAAAACAGCATGGTACTGGCATGAAAACAGACACTTGGACCAGTGGAACAGAATAGAGAACCCAAAACTCAACCCACAAACTCACAGCCAAAAGATCTTTGACAAAGGCACCAAGAACATTGGGGAAAAGACTATCTCTTCAATAAATGGTTCTAGGAAAACTGTACATCCATATGTAGAAGAAGAAAACTAGGCCTGTACCTCTCACCATATACCAAAATCTACTCAAAATGAATTAAGACTTAAATATAAGAGTTGAAACTATAAAACTCCTAGTGAAAACATAGGTGAAACACCAGGATGTAGGACTGGGCAAAGACTTTATGAATAAGACCCCAAAAGCACAGGCAACAAAAGAAAAAAAAATAAACAAAAGCTCCTGCACAACACAGAAACAATTAACAGAGTGAAAAGACAACCTATAGAATGGAAGAAAATATTTGCAAACTATGCATCTTAACAAAGAATTAATATCCAGAACATACAAAGATCTCAAACAACTTATCTGTAAAAAAAAAACCAAATAATCCAATTTAAAAATGGGCAAAGGAGCTAAATAGCCATTTTTCAAAAGAAAATATACAAATGGCCAACAGACACATGAAAAAATGCTCAACACCACTAAGCATCAGGGAAAATGCAAATCAAAACCACACTGAGATATCATCTCACCCCAGTTATACTAGCCATTATCAAAAAGACAGAATGACAAATGCTGGCTAGGATGCAGAAAAAGGGGAACCCTCCTACACTGTTGGTGGGACTATAAATTAGTACAGCCATTATGGAAAACAGTATGGAGTTTCCTCAAACAACTACAGATAGAACTACCATATGATCCACCAATCCCACTGCTGGGTATATACTCAAAGGAATGGAAATCATAACGTTAAAAGGATACCTGCACTCTCACGTTTATCACAGCTCTATTTACAACAGCCAAGAGTTGGAACCACATAAATGTCTGTCAGTGGACAACTGGATAAGGAAAATGTGGCATATATACACAATGGAATACTACTCTGCTATAAAAAAGAATGAAATTCTGCCATTCACAGCAGCATGGGTGAACTTAGAGAAAATGAAGTGAAATAAGCCAGGCACAGAAAGAGAAATATCACATGTCCTCACTCATAAGTGGGAGCTAAAAAAAAAAAAAAAGAAAGAAAAATCACAATAATTTGTTGAACTTTTGAAAGGGAAGAGTGAAACTGAGGCCACCAGAGGTGGGAAAGGGGGATGGGGAGACTTAGTGAGAACTTAAGAAAGGGCCACAAAAAATGATTACATTGTGTAGTGTTGAATGTACTAATTATCCTGATTTGAACATTATATATTGCACACAGGTATTGATATTCAACGCTGTGCCCTTCAGATGTGTAGAATCATTTATGTCCCAATAAAAAACAGATTTGAAAAAATTAGCAAACTGAATCCAGCACTGCAAAAAAAACAAATTTATCCAAAAGAAAATTAAACAAAAACTCTCTGTGAATAAAGATTGGTTTAACATTAGGTGAACGATTAATGTCATTTACCACATTAACAAATTAAAAGAGAAAAAAACATATGATCATCTTTAGAAATATGATTTGATAAAATTCAGCAATCATTCATAATTTTTTTAAAAATTTGGCAGTCTAAAACTAAAAGGAAACATCCTTATCCTGATAAAGGGGATTAGCAAAAAGCCTACACTAAATTTTTAGTTACTATTAGCTATATATGCACATGCAGGTGTTACCATTTTATGGATAATGTGACTTGCTCTACAATTCAAATGTTTGTTGAACCCATTAAGCTCCAGATCTGTGCTGCAAAAAGATATATTTTATAGATCCTGACCTCAGGGATACTAAAACTCTGGTAATGGAGTTTAAACATAGAAACATGTAAGACATACTCATTTGAAGTGAGATTTAACATACTCAGTTTAAATGCAAGACAATATGTGATTTCTAGCAAATAGTGATTTTTAAATTTATTAACAAATATTTATTGATTGCAAGTGCTATGATTAGATCAGAGATAAAAACTAGAAACCAGAGAGTCTGGAGACTACTCATGTTGTGTTTTTGTTTTTGTTTTTGTTTTTTGTTTCATGAAATTGTGTCATGTTCCAGGGATTTAATTTGTCATACAGGAAAGGTTAAACTGTCTCCTTAATTATGATTTTATCGTTGTTCTTGTTTCTTTTTTTTGACTGCCGGCTGGTATGGGGATCAAAACCCTTGCCCTTGGTGGATTATGTTTTACTCTCTACATTTTGTGCTTATCATTAAAGATTTATATTATTGAATAGGCTTTCTCAGTGCATGGTCTCATGAAAAACTTAACATTTTATCACAGACTGGGAATTTTCACAGCAAAAGAAATGGCTTATTTCTGATTTAAGATATCAAAAAATTTTTAATAAAGGTCCACAAAATTGTTTTCTCAGAAGAACAATGGGAAGGGGAAAACAAGCATCAATTGATTTTTCAATTAAATGGGAGGTGTTAAAAAGGTAAACTGAAGCACAATAAAATTTTTAAAAGTTTATTTGAGCAAACAAAGATTCATTAATCAGGCAGCTCCAAACCAGAAGCGGTTGAGGAGCTCCCTTGAGGGAACACAAGGGGAAGAATTTTATAGGATGGACATGAAAGTAAAGTGTTTTAGTCCATTTCTGTTGCTTATTACAGAAATACCTAAAAGTGGGTAATTAATAAAGAAAAGAGATTTATTTAACTCATGATTCTGGGACAGCTGCATCTGACATGGGCTGCGGGCTTTTTCTACTCATGGCTAAAAGCGGCAGGCAGCCAGGAGGTGCAATTAAATCACATTGCAAGAGGAAGCGAGAGTGGGGGGGCGGAGAGGAAGCACCAGGGTCCTTTAAACAACCAGCTCTTGCAGGAAATAATAGAGGGAGAATTCACTCACTACCCACCCCCACTGGGTACTAATCTATTCATGAAGGACGCATCCACAAATAGGCAAGCTGCCACCACTACCCCAGGGCCCTGCCAGGTCCCTGAGGCATGGCGCCAGGAGAAGCTGAATCCAGCTGCACCTAGGCAAGCTACTGCCACCTCCCTGGGGCCCCACTGGGGCCCTGAGGTGTGGAGCCAGGGGAAGCCAAACCTAGCTGCAACCAGGTAAAGGCACACCAAAGACACCATTTTCATACAGGTAGCCCACCATAGCCACCGCAAATTGCCATGGCGGCCGCAAAAGCAGCTAGTCTCTATGGCAGCAGTCACAGCCACTGTCCAGTTGGCACACCAGACTCTCGATTGCATTGACACAAGGAGAGGCACCAGCAGAGACCAAAAAAAAAAAGAGGTTCTCTCTCCACAAAGCACACTCCAGAGTAATAGAAGAAGCATCTGATTTACAATAATAGGGGAGAATTTGATAACACCTGTCTTGGTACTGGACAGATCACCTGGGCAAGAAACCAACAGAGGAGGAGATAATCTATCAGATGGAGAAAACAAATCTATGGTTATTAGAGGGGGGAGGAGGATCGGGTCGGGGTTATCAGGAGTGGGAGGGGGACGAGAGAGAGGGGAGGGGGAGGGGGACGGGAGAGAGCGGAGTGGGAGGGAGAAGGAGAAAGAGGAGGAGGAAGGGGAGAGACTGGATAAGGGGCATAAAGAATAAGTATGATTTGTAACAATGAATTTGCTAATAATAAATAAATAAAAATAATTTTTAAAAATCTATTCATGAGGGATCTGCCCCCCATAACCCAAACAACTCCCAACACTGCCACACTGGGGATCAGATTTCAACATGAGCTTTGGAGGGACCACATATCCAAACTCTATCATTCCACCCCTGGCTCCCCAAAAATCAGGTCTCTCTCACATAAAAAATACAATTATTCCATCCCAATAGTCCCAAAAGTCTTAGCTCGTCCCAGCACCAACTTAAAAGTCCCAAGTCTCATCTGAAACTAAAGGCAAAACTCCTTCCAGCTGTAAACCTGTAAAAGTCAAAAACAAATTTACATTCTTCCAAGACATAATGGTAGAACAGACATTGGGCACACACTGCCATTCCAAAAGGAAGACATAGTCCAGAAGAAAGAAGAAACAGGCACCAAACAAGTCTGAAACCCAGCAGGGCATACATTAAATATTAAAGCTCCAAAATGATTTCCTTTGACTCAAGTCCTGTATCATGGCACAGTGCGGGGTTTGGGCCCCCAAAGCTTTGGGTAGCCCCACCCCCATGGTTCTGTCAGGAGCAGCACACTGGGCTGCACAGGTGCCTATGGCTTTTCGAGGTGGGCATTGCACATTGTCAAAGGCCCTACAATTCTGGGGTCTTGGTGATGGTCCTGCTCCCATGGGCCTACTAGATATTGCCCTCGCATGGGCTCTCTGTGGGGGCTCTGACCCAACATTTTTGCTTGGCATTTCTCTAGTAGATGCCTTCTGTGGTGGCTCTCCTCCTGCAACAGTTCTCTGCCTGTGCACACAGGCTTTTCCATACATCCTCTGAAATCTGGGTGGAGGTGTAGCAGCTCTTGCTCTTGAGTTCTGCTGGCTAGCAGACCAAGGTTTCTGGTTGCTCTCCAGAGCTACAGCATGAACCACACTTGGGGCTGCTTGAGGTAAGGCTGCTCCAGCTGGAGCTACCAGGATGCAGGAACCTGCGTCCTTAGGTGGCGCCCCAGGTCTGTCCCCCAAAACAATTCAATCCTCCTAGGCCTCTGGGTCTGTGATGGGAGAAGTGGCCACAGAGACTTTCTGAAATGCCTTCAGGGCCTTTCTCTCACAGTCTTGGCTATTAGCACCTGGCTGCCTCAGAGCCATGCTAATGTCTTTAGCAACCAGTGCACCCTTAGATTCTTCTCCTGAAAATGCTCCCTGCTTCTCTACCACATGTCTAGGCTGCAAATTTTCCAAATCTTTATACTCTACTTCCCTTTTAACTATAAATTCTGGCTTTACATCATGCCTTTACCACCATAACTCAGCATAGGCTGTTAGAAGTAGCCATGCAGCTGTCTGAATGCTTTGCTGCTTAGAAATTTCTTCTGCCATGTATTCTGGCTCATGACTCTTCAGTTCTGTTACAGGAAAAAGGAAAGGAGAGAGGAAGCTAAGAAACGTCTCTCGCACTCTCAGATCTTGGGCTTTCATGGGTCAGAGAGAGATGGATTTCAATTCTGTTCCAGAGTAGCCTTACCAAAAACTGTCAACCCTGTCTCAATCTTACTTCATTTCTGCTGAGAGGAAAGAAGCAGCAGTAAGGAAGAACATTTACCTTTTCTTTCATTTCCCAGTCAGGGAATAATGATGTTACAGGAAAATTCCAGGTCTCACTGGCTAGATCTGGGTTCTTGCTGTCTCAAACAAAGAATTGGACAAGACAAAGCAGAAATGAAAAGTAAAGACAAGTTTATTTAGGAAAGGAAGAGAGAAGAGTACACTCCGGAAAAAATGGAGCTGCCTTGAGCAAGGGAGAAGAGTGCTCAAGGGTGCTGACAGTTACACTCCTGGGGTTTTAAGTCCTCTTAGCGGGATTCGTGCCCTTTAGTCATTGGTTGAGCCCTGAATGTAATTTCTGTTGTATTGGTTAAAGAGATTGGCGCCGTAGCTGGTAAAAACTCATTGGTCTAACTGAACGGTGCCCAAGGTGGGCAGCTCCCTATCTGGGACTCTCTTTGTCTCCTCTGGTTGCTTCTGCTCGTGCCCATGCCTGCTCAGGAAACTGATTTGTCCCATTTGCAAATAACCAGTTTTTCCTCCTCCCACTTTTATCTCTATCTAGCTTCCTGCCTCAGCTCCACCTTCCACAAAGTTCTAAGGCATGGACAACAATGCAGCTAAATTCCTTGCTGTGGTGTAACAAGGGTGATCTTTTGTCCAGTTCCCAGTAAGTTCCTCATTTCTCCATGAGACCTCATCAGTATGGCCTTTACTGTCCACATTTCTGTCAGCATTCTGGTCATGACCATTTAACCAGTCTCTAAGAAGTTCCAAACTTTCCCTCATCTTTTTGTCCTCTTCTGAGTCCTCCAACTCCTTCAACCTTTGCCCATTACCCAGTTCCAAAGCCATTTCCACATTTTCAGGTATCTGTATAGCAACACCCCACCCCTCAGTACCAATTTTCTGCATTAGTCTGTTTTTGTGTTACCATAACAGAGTACCTGAAATTGGGTATTGTTTTGCAGGCTGGGAGGTCCAAAGTCCAGGGAATACATCTGATGAGGTGACTCTACAGCAGTGCAAAATGTCACATGGAGAGAGTGGTGGAGCAGAGAGAGCAGAGAGAGGAAGTGTCAGGGTCCTTTAAACAACCAGCTCTATCAGGAACTAAGAGAGTGAGAATTTACTCACTAGTCTGTCCCATCCACCCCCCGCAACCCCAGCATTAATCTATTCATGAGGGATCTGCACCCCATGACCAAAACAGCTCCCAACACTGCCACATTGGGGATCAAGATTTTGACATGAGCTTTGGAGGGGCAATATATCCAAACTCTATCATAAAGCAAACAAAACATATGATCGGTTAGTTACATAGTTATTTTACTTGGTCTATCCCATTGGAAAGTCCCTAGTTATGGAATTACAAGTTTGTTGGCTACTTCTGATTGGCTGTGCTTAAGTTCAGTTTTTCTTTAATATAGGCATTTACAAGAAATAACTCAAGTTAAGTTTCATTTATGTTTGTAAATCAAACAAGGTTGAGGTCACTTATGAGGCCTAACTGGTTTTGTCTGCTCAGGGATTCTTCAGGCCTAGTCTCCATTTTAATTTAAGAGGGCAGACTGGCTAAATATAACAAGCCAGCCTCTTGTATCAGTGTGTTACTGGGTGGCAGATCCAGGTTCTTAGTCCATCCATGAAAGAAGAATATTTCATGGGACTGGTGAAAGTAAAGGAAGAGAGGGACAGAGAAGGAGAACATAATAGGGCTCTATTACCAAGCAAAAGTACACACCAAAGGAGTGCACAGGCATTTCTGCCAGAGAGAGATGCAGGGGCCCTGACCTTCTCCTTCCTTCTGCCCCAGGTCCCAGGTCTTGGCCAACCTCCTGCCCTTCCTGTTCCACCTCAGTGTGCAGGCACTGGCCAATCCAGTCTGAATATTTATGAGCAGCCTCCCTGGGGCGTGTCCCTATTTGCCCTGCCTCAAGAGCACAACTCAAAAACCAATCAAAGGAAATTGCCAACTTCATGGTGTCATAAATAATCACATTGTCAATCCCTCCAGCTTCTCTGTCCTTTGAGTGTCTCCCTATTAGAAGAGTAATCTCTTCATTTTTGCATTTATCTTCCCTTCTGGTTCCTGCCCTCTGCCCTCAGCACTCAGATGAAACTGCTCCTGCAAGGTCAGAGCAACACCCTAATCGGCCAGTGGCCTCTTTTCAGCATAACATCTGGGCTAGTTCACCGTTGACGCTCCTTTGTTACCCCTCTTCTTATTCAGCTTTGTGATACTTGCCTTCCCTAGGTCTCCTTCTGCCTCTTTGAACACTGCCTCAATGTCTTCTCTCCCAGAGGAAATCTCAGGTACACAATGGCTGCAGCCACCCTCAGGCAACGATGGCTCCCACACGTAAACCTGAGCCCCGGGCTCCTGCTTCTGCTCCAGGAAAATACTACTTCAGTACGCACAAAACTGAATGAGCTCTCTCTCTCACCAAACCTCTTCCTTCTCTGTGCCTCACTATAAATAATATCACTATTCACACAAATGCCAAGACGTTAACCTCAGAATCCACTTCAACACCCCCATCTCCCTCACCACTGCTATATCCAGCTGGTTGCCAAGTTCTGACAATTCTGCTACTGAGTGTCAACTAAATTTGGGTGCTGCTCTCCAATACTGCTACTGCTGTTTTGGTTAAGACGTCATCCTCAGGCCAGCCCGTAGCTCACTTGGGTGAGCGTGGTGCTGACAACACCAAGTCAAGGGTTAAGATCCCCTTACCGGTCATCTTTAAAAAAAAAAAAAAAAACTTGATCCTCTCTCACTCAAACTGTAGCTGCTGGTCCACCTGCCTCCAGTTTCTTCACTTCAGTCCATCCTGCCTCCAGGGTGATCTTTTAAAACACAAATCTGCTCGTGTTACTTCACTGCTTAAATCTGTCAATGTTTTTCTAATGTCAACAGGTTAAAGAACAAATTTTTAGTGTAAGATATAAAGTTTATAAAACGTGGACTCTATCTACTTTTTCTGCTTTATTTCATACTTCTTTTCTCCATGCCAGTCCCCACACAAAATACATGTGCAAACCTGCTTTCCCACACCCACATTATTCTATAGCCACACTGATCTCTGGTCCTCCTGAAGACACCTTTCTCTTCCTGAAGACACCTGCCTCTACACCCTTGCAAACGTGAGTTCTCTGCTTGGGTTGATTGCTGTGGTTGAATGTTTGTGTCCCTCCAAAATTCGTATTGAAACTTAATCCCCAATGCAGTAGTATGAAGAGGTGGGGCCTTTAGGAGGTGATTAGGTCATAAGAGTTCCATCCTCATGAATGGGATTAGTTCCCTTATAAAAGGGCTTGAGGGAGTCTGTTAGTCCCTTACACCCTTCAACCCCTTCAACACGTGAAGGTTCAGCAGCAGACACCATCGATGAAGCAGAGAGTGAGCCTTCACCAGACACCAAATCTGCTGGCACCTTGATCTTGGATTTCCCAGCCTACACAACTGTGAGAAATAAGTTTCTATTATTTATAAATTACGAAGTCTAAGGTATTTTGTTATAGCAGCCCAAATGAACTAAGACACTGCCCTTCCCTAAATACGGGGTTGCCAGATTTAGCAAATAAAAACATAGGAGGTCCAGATAGATGTGAATTATGTGAATTGTCCTGCATACCTGAAGTATATGACATATACCATGTTATCAATTTCACCTTTGTACTCATTAATAAAATTCAGGGGCTTTCATTAAATTCCAAGAGCATTCCTCCCTCACCAGTGTATGGCAGAATGTTGACTGTTGCTCTCAATGGCACAGAAATGCATTTGTGTCTCAGTTGTGAAGGTTGTTTTAATAGCTACTGTTATTCAGTGCTAAGATTGGGTTTAGTGATTTATATATATTAGGCCTTGTTTATCATCTCAAATTGCCCTATAAGACAGATAATATTATTAATTTTCACTTTATAGACAAGGAAACCAAGGCATGGAGAAGTTATAGAGCTTGGCCAAGTTTATACGATGAGTGAAGGAACACCAGAATCTGAACCCAAATAACCTGACTGCAGAGCCTCCATGATTAATCTTTGTACTTTGACAACTATTCATATTTGCATAGTACTTTACAATTTATGAAACTCTTTATTTCTTTTTTATTTTCCTCATGTGATGTCTTAGAAAAAGGCATAAGAATAATACAACAAAAACTCATGTACAGAACACCTATAAGAAATATAATACAAATATGGCTGAAGTCCCCAATAACATTTCCTTCCTCCAACCTCCATGCCTAATGGATTCTTATCCTTCCCACTCATGTATGTGTAGTATACAATGTATAGTATTATTTCACATTTTTAACATTTTATTAGTGTCATTATTCTGTATGTTTACATCTTTTTCTCCTATTGTATTTTTGAGACTTATCCATGTTGATACATGTAGGTCTATTCATTCATTTTCACTGCTATATAATTTTTCATTGAATGACAATATCACAATGCATTCATTTATTCTCTTGTTAATGAACATTGTCATTATCAGCTTTTTGTTTCCTATTTTGGTTTTGGTTTTAGTTTGGTTTTTTGTTTGTTTGATTTTCATTTGTTTATTTCTTCATTTTTTCTTGGCTATAAGCAAAGGCTACTATAAAATTCTTTTAATGTCTCCTCATGCACATGTGCAAGAATTTCTCTTGAGTAAATACTTGAGGGAAATTTCCCCTAAATTTGAGAATGTGCATTATTATGTTAGAGATCCTAACCAACAGAGTAAGACAAGAAAAAAAAGTACAAGAATCTGAAAAAATGAAATTAAACTGCCAATAATAACAGCCAATCTAATTGACTATATACAAAATCCAAATTTAGTAAGACAAAAATGTAGTAAGAGAGCTCAGCAAAAGTGGCTGGTTATAAATTCAATGTTCAAAAATCTGTTACATTCTTCTAATATGGCCCCCAAAAAGTTTTAAAATATAAATTTTAAGAATAATTAGGAATAAATTTTATAAAAGACCTTTATGAAGAAAATTATAAAAATTTATAAGATGAATTATAGCCCTCAGTAAACACAGAGATAGTCTATGTTCATGGGTAAAGAGACTCAATATTGTAAGGATGTCAGTTTGCCTCAAAGTAATCTGTAAATTTATTGCAATTCCAATCACAATCCCAACGTGATTATCACAGTCTGGGAGAAAATATTTGTAATGCATATATCCAACAAAGAATGATTATTCAGAATATTTAAAGAATCCCTTAAGACAAATTACACACACACACAGGAGTAAAGGCAATATAAATGTGATGGTTTAAAAAATGTCAACAAATTCTGTCCACATCCCCTTCTTGATTCCTTTTTTTTGGGGGGGTGCAGCTGGTCAGTACAAAGATTGAACCCTGGACCTTGGTGTTATTAACATCATGCTCTAACCAATTGAGCTAACTAACCATCCAGCCCTCACATTCCCTTCAAAAAGTATAGTTAATTCCCCTCTCCTTGAGTATAGGCTGGACTTAGTAACTCTTCTACCAAATTGAATAACATGGAAAAGATAATGGGTGTGACTTCTGAGACTAAGTCATAAAAGGCATCATGACTTCCTCCTTGCTCTGTCTTGGATTACTTGCTTTAGAAGAAGCTAACCACTGTGTAATAAGGACACTCGAGCAGCTCTATAGAATGGTTCATATGGCAAGGACCTGAGGCTTCCAGCCAATAGCTATATGAGTGAGCAGTCTTGTAAGCATATTTTATTCTCCAGTCAATCCTTCAGACAACCCAGCTGACATCATGACAGCAACTTCTTGAGAGATCTTGACACTGATTTCTACCAGATATCTGACACTTAGAAGTTATGAGATAAATTTTTGTTGTATTAAGCTATTAAGTTCAGGAGTGATATGTTGTGCAGTGATAACTAATACAGGAAGTTGTACATTAATAATACAGTGACTAAAAGCACAAACTCTGAGCAAGACTGTCTGGATTCAAATTCTGGTTTCACCACTGACTAACCTTATGACTATGGGCAGTGACTAGTCATGTGACTACCTCGTTTACTCATCTGTAAAGTGGGAATAATAATAACATAGTATATAGGACTACTGTGAGAATTAAGTGAATTGATACAAGTAAAGCACCTACAAGAGTACCTGGAACACAGGAAACATTCAAGAAGTGTTAGCTGTTGTTATTAATTCACAAAAGAGTAAATCTGAATGTAAAATTGGATGCTCAGCCTCACTAGAAATCAGGGAAACAAATTAAAACCACAATGAGATTCCGTTTGTTTTCTATAAAATTTGCAAAAAGTGTAAATTCTTAGCTTGAATGGTGATTACATGGGCATGCACATGGTGTGATAATTCATCAAGATGTACATATCTGATTTCAGCAGTTTTTTGTGCATATGTCACACTTCATTTTAAAAAATAAATAACACAATACGTGCAAAAAGCCAATTCTCTGCCTCACTACCTTTATTCCAGAAAACGCTCTGTCAATATCAAATGTTAGCAAAGACGAGGAACACAAGAGTTCGCACATCTTGCTGGTATAAATTGGTACAACCATTTTGGAGAGCAATTTGACAATATAAGCAAAGTTGAAAATATGCAATTAAGGTTTTGCTGGAGTAATAAAACATTGATTTGTGCTGCCCATTTTTCTATATCTTCTTTAAACATTCTTTTTTTACTTAGTTTTTGTTGTGAGACTTTAGAGATTTACTCTTAGCAATTTTGAAATATGCTATGCATTATTATTAACTATAGTCACCCTGCTATGCAATAGATCTCACAAACTTATCCCTCCTGACACTTTGTACCCTTTGACCAAATTCTCCCTCTTCCCTTCCCCACCCCACTCCCAGCATTCATTTCTATTAAGATGTTGAGGGAGGTGGAAGGGGGAAGTGTTCAACAACATTTCTAAAATGCTGTGACTTTGGACACATTTATATTCTTAAAAAGTCTAACAACACAGAGAGAAATAATGGTTCTGCTTACACCTTCAGGGACAGTAAAACATGCCTGGCATGCTGACTCTGTTACATGCCTCTGAAAAGGAGAATTCCTAGATAAAATAGTCATCAGCACTTAAAAAATAGAAGGATTCAAAACCTGAAAAGGAATTAAGAATGACTTATATTAAGGGCAGCAAAGACAGTGGGAGAGGAGATTGTCTTACGGCACTTTAAAAAAATTTTTTTTTATTCTGGTAAAATATATATAACATAAAATTTCCCATTTTAACCATTTTTAAGTGTATCGTTCAGCATCATTAATTATATTCACACTGTTGTGCAACTATTAGCACTATTTCCAAAACTTTTTCATCACCCCAAACGGGAACTATGTACCCATTAAACAACAGCTTCTCATTCCCCTCTTCCCCCAGCCCCTGGTAACCTCTAATGTACTCTCTGTCTCTATGAATTTGCCTATTCTAGATATTTCATATAAGTGGAATCATACAATATGTGTCCTTTTGTGCGTGGCCTATTTCACTTAGCATTATTTTCAAGGTTCATCTATGTTGGACCATGTATCAGAACTTCATTCCCACCCCTTTTTTTTTCTTCTACCTATATTTTATTTTTTTATTGGTTATGAATATTAATGGGGTTCAGAACAAATTGTCACAACTCGTGCCTAAAATGTGATGGACAGATCCATACTGGCAGCATGCACATTACCACAAATTGTGATTATACCCCCTGTCCCCCACCCAATTATTCCCCCCTTATCCTGACCCCCCTCCCCATCCCCTTTCCCCACTCCACTTTGTATCATTCTCCTCTATAGTTGAATAATATTTCATTATACGTGTACTTCAGAGTTTGTTCATTCATCTGTTCATGAACACTTGGGTTGTTTCCACCTTTTGGCTATTATGAATAATGTTGTAATGAACACTGGTGTACAAGTACCTGTCTGATTCCCTGTGTTCAGTTCTTTGGGGTTTATATCTATGAGTGGAATTGCTGGGTAATATGGTAATTCCGTGTAAAAATAGGACAGCCAAAGCTTTGTGAGGAAAGACCAAACCATTTTTCAAAGTTGCTGTACCATCGTTATATTTCCACAATGTACAAGGGTTCTAATTTCTTCACATTCTCGTCAACACTTGTTATTTTCCATTCTTAGAAAATTATTTTTATAGCCATCCCAATAGGTGTTAAGTGGTATTTTGTTGTGATTTTGATTTGCAATTCCATAATAATTGGTGATGTTGAGCATATTTTCATGTGCTTATGGACATTAGTATATCTTCTTCAGAAAAATATCCATTCAAGTTTTTTGCCCATTTTTTAATTGGCTTGTTTGTCTTTTTTTGTTATTGCATTGTAGAAGTTCTTTATATATTCTGAATATTAAAACTTTATCACGTATAAAATTTCCGCATAGTTTCATTCTGTAGGTTGTGTTTTTCACTTTCCTGGTATGTCCTTCATGCATGAAACTTTTTTTATTTTGATAAAATTCAATTCATCTATTTTTTCCCTTTATGCTTGTACTTTTGGTGCTGTATCTAAGAATTCATTGCTAAATCCAAGGTCACGAAGATTTACCCATATGTTTTCTTCTAAGGGTTTATATGGTTTTAGCTCTTATATTTAGTTAATTGATCCATTCAATACTTTTCTTAAAGTGACAAATAATATACAGGGTATGATGTAATATTATGGTATAAGCATACATTGTAGAATGATTAAAACAGGCTAATTAACATATCTGTCACCTCACATACTTATTTCTTTGTGGTGAGAATATTTAAAATCTACTCTTCAAGCAATTTTGAAATATACAACAAATTATTGCTAAATATAGTCAACGAGCTGTGTGATAAATCACTAGGACTTATTCCTCCTACCTAATTAAATCTTTGTACCCTTTGACTAAGATCTCCTCTTTTCTTCCCCCCACCCCCATGCAGTTCCTCGATGGATGAAAGTAAAATCTCCCCTGTAAAGTTATCATATAAACTACCCAAAATCATTTAAAGAAAATTAATGAGTGAAATAGTTTGGAATCTTCTAGTCTCCATACTCTCCTTTCGTGACTGAATATTTGCCTTGGGTTTGGGAGGATCCTAACCCTTCACCTTCAATAGGTATGATACTAAAGTTCCCTCTGCTTTAATCCTTACACGAGAGATAGCCTGAAGTAACCTGATGTTAACCAGTTGGTTATTTTTTTCTTGTTCTGTCTTCCTGCCCCACCTCACAAGGAAAGTAATTTTGAAGTAGCCAATCTGCTTTTAGTTCTTTGTTTCTGCTTTCTTCAGCCTTTTTCTGTCTATAAAATCAACCTCCTCTGCTCAGCTCATTGGAACACATATTCTATTTTGCAGAATAATGTGTTGCCCAGTTCTAGAATCACAATAAAGCCCACTGAGTTCTTTAACTAAATTTGTTGTAGTTTTGTTCTTTGACAATTGTTATAACGTACATACCATAAAACAGCACAAACCTTAGTTATAAAGTTCAAAACATTTTAAAATATTTACACCCTTATGGCCTCTACCCAAATCAAAATACAGAACATTTCCAGCAACATGAAAAGCTTATTCTACCCCATAATCCCTGTAGCGGATTGAATTATATCCCCCCAAAACTCCCTGAAGCTTGAATTGTGTCCCCCAAGTTTTATGTATTAAAACTTGGCCCCCACTGTGACTGTTAAGAGGGTGGGAAATCCTATTATGGTAATTGAAAGGTAGAGCCTTAGAGAGGTGATTGGATTGTAGGACCGTGCAGTAGTGAATGGATTAAAAATGGTGGTCAGGGGTGTGGTTCTGAGAGCTTAAAAGAAGAGAGACTGTCTTTCTCTCTCTGCTCTCTCTGCTTCCACCATCTTGCAATCTGAGACTCATGGGTCACTGTTGCCACCACCAGATGGACTTTGGACTTCCTAGCCTCAGAAACTGTAAGCAATAAATTTCATTTTCTTTATAAATCACCCAGTTCAGTGTACTTTGTTATAAGCAACAAAAATGGACAAACACAATCCCCCATCCACAAACAAAACAAAACAAAAAAAAACACTATTCTGACTTACAGCATCACAGGTTAGATTTGCCTATTTGTTCTTGAACTTCATGTAAATGGATTTACACAGAATGTACTATTTTGTATCTTCTTTCACATGCCTTTATGTCTGTGAGAGTCATCTAAAATAAAGGTGTGGGCTACATTATACAACACAGAGTAGTAATCCCTCCCCCAAAAAATTCCCTCTAAATATCTTTGTTCTTTCTTCTCAAGAAATTGTTTCATTTTTTTCCTCTCCTTTATCTTCCACAAAGATAAAATAAAATATAAAATCTTCTCAACTTCTCTTCTCCCACACTGTCACTAAAACATCCTTTTATTCTTACTCTGCAAGATAATAGCTAATCAAACCTTATCAGCAAAACAAAAACTTGGTCATAAGATAGCACCTGGGGGACCTCAATACACGTCATTTATACGAGGTACTAACCCTACCAGTCTATAAACTCATCCCTTCAAACTCTAACTATTGCATATATATGAGTTAATTTGCTTGTTTAATTTCTTTTTTTTTTTTTTTTTTTTTTGTCTTTTTCGTGACCAGCACTCAGCCAGTGAGTGCACCGGCCATTCCTATATGGGATCCGAACCCGCAGCGGGAGCGTCGCCGCGCTCCCAGCGCAGCACTCTACCAAGTGCGCCACGGGCTCGGCCCTGCTTGTTTAATTTCTATCTGTTCCCAGTGGAAGCAAATTCTTTGTCTGTTTTGTTTACTATTGAATCCCCAATGCCTATAACAGGTGTCCAGCACATAGTAGGTGCTCAGTAAACATTTGTTGAATAAATAAAGGAAAGAGTAAAGAGAAAGTACTGAGGACATTGTAATTGCCTGCCCTACATCCAATCCCCTCTATTGGAAACCACCCAATTTCAGACTTAGTATCCACACCTACCCAGTGAAACCCATGTATGGCCAGCGAACCCAATACCATCCTTGATTCCAAAGCTGATAGCTCTGGTTACCCAGTCTAAACCACACCATCCTATCTTATGGCCATAGTTATTGTAACCCAATTTCAGCCAATGATATTGAGGAATTCTAGAAAAGAGGTTTTCTTGATCTTTTGAGATACTTTCTGAAAGCCATCTTCTCTCCCTACCACATCACCCCTCCACCCCACCCCATGCAGACAGGAGGCAGGTGGCTCAGGAGTTGCCAGCAGCCACTTTGTAATGAAAAAGGGAGCCAGCCTCAGGTTGAAGATGTTAGACAAAACCAAAGGCTGGAGAGAAAAATTTTTAAGAATAAATGAGTTTATTAAGAGCCAATTTTGATGAAGCACAACCAAACAAATTTGGATGTGTTCCAAAGGTCTGTAAAAATCATGAGTTTATCTAGTGAAGCAGGAGTAGAAAAAGGAGCGAGTGGGGGCTGTCCCCTTTTGTGAAAATCTCATCAGTCAATGGTTACATAGTAGTGAAACAACACAAAGTTTAACAGTGATGTTATCTCAGTTTGCAGCTTTTATCTGGCACCACAAACATAGTAAATATTAACCAACAAAGCAAACTGACAGTAATATTTGTGACATATCATTGTTCTAGAGAACAGGATGTCCAACCAAGGTCCCAAGGGAAATATGTTGATTTCCATTTCTGCCTCTTTGGTCAGTTGTCAGTCAGCAAGATGGCTTCTCAGGGCCATTTTGAAAGCCTTGACTGAACCGAAGGCATTTTTTTTTTTTCTTTTTTTTTAAAAGATGACCGGTAAGGGGATCTTAACCCTTGACTTGGTATTGTCAGCACCACGCTCTCCCAACTGAGCCAACTAGCCATCCCTATATAGGGATCCAAACCCAGGGCCTTGGTGTTATCAGCACCACACTCTCCCAAGTGAACCACGGGCCGGCCCTCGAAGCCATTTTTTGTCATCAAAGATGACACAATTGAAAATGGAAAAGGAAGAATCTGCACCCTTGATGACATCATCAAGTCACCGAATCAGACCAACCCTGAAGCCTGCCCTACCATTTATGTAAGTCAATATATCTCCTTTATTAGTTAAGCCAGCACAAATTGGGGTTTGTGTTCCTTACAACTGAACACATCCTGATACAGAAAGGAAAGGACATTCATCCCAGGTAAGAAAAGCAGTGAGAGTAAAGGTAGAGAGGAATGAAGCAGCATTACCCTTAGAGGAACTGCAGACAGAACAGGAGGAAGGCACTGCAAGGAGTGAGGCTGAAGAGGTAGGCAGGAGTCAGATATGCAACTAAATGTAGGGCATGCTAAAACACACTGCCTATCCTATAGTATTGGTAGGGGAGATGGAATTTTAGGGGTAGGGCAAAGACTTGCTTCAATTTTTACTTTAGACAGGTCACTAGAGGATTAGAAATGGGTAGGCCTAAAGACTGATAGATGGGTTAAGCCAGGAAAAAAATTGTGAAAACCTCACACAAAGAAATGATTAAGTTTTGCTATAATGAATACGCTAATCACCCTGATTAGATCACACATCGTATACATGGGTATTGAAATATCACTCTGATCCCATAAATATGTACAATCAATATATTTCAATAAAAAAATTAATTTAAAAAAGACACACCAGCCAATCACACACACAAAAAAAAATTTTAAAAGACATTGAGAATAGGAATGTAGAGAAGGGGACAAATAGAAGAGAGAGAGATTTCAGGAGGTTGAATCCACATGGCTTCATGAATCACACGGCTAGGTCACCTACTGGACATGAGGAGTGAAGGAAAGGAAGGGGTCAGGGCTCGTGCTCACCTTTCTAGCTTGGGTTCCTGGCAGTCGGTGGCACCATTCACTGAAATAGGGAATACAGACGGAGGTCCATTCCTGATGTGTTGAGTTTCAGGGGCTGTGAGATGTGCAAGGGTTGTTTGGCAGATACAATAATGGACCACACGGTACTTTTAAACTTTTAAAATCAATTGCCAATATCTTGTGTTTAAATGTTTCACACAAAAATCTCCTCTTACCCCTTCTCTTGAAAAATCAGAAGATCTGACCACACTGGACCAGTATTCCCATAGGTTAAATTTACAACACCACTCTCTAATCAACTAAGCCAAGCGGCCAGCTTTTTTGTTTTTGTTTTTTTCAGGCGGCTGGCCAGTATTGGTATCTGGATGCTTGACCTTTGTGTTACAATGCCATGGTGTAAATTTAAATTGTGCAAGTGCCCTTCCACTCACCATAATCAAACCCCTCCCTGTTACCTTACACCCAGCCTGCTCGATCTGGCCTCCTTAGACCTGAATGTGCAAACCCTCAGAGTTATGCAATTGATGTCCTGAGAGCGAGTACCAAGTTCCACTCACTTATACCATTGCATGTACTTCACTCTCTAGGTGCATTTCTAGAAGAATTTGGAGCCTCTGCCACCTGCCTACCAACTTAAAACTGGCATCATGCTCCACCACCTGGACACGATTGCCTTTTTCTGTAATTGGTTTGCTGCTACAACCCTATCCCAAAAGGAGTACCTGGTTTCCAGGTCCCATTGCCTATAACCTGAGTTCCCACCCAACATTTTTCTCCTCCTTTGACATTTTTTCTCTTCTTCCTTCCAATACAAGAGAGGTAGGCCTATATCAAAACAGGAAAAGAAGGGCCAGAAACAGATCAGCCTAGGAAGGGTAAACTGGGCTTAACTGGGGGAAGCTAAAGGCTACAGCCTTCTTGGTCCATGTGTTACACAGGGCTGCCCCAGCGCTTTAACTGAAACTGTAAGGGAAGCAGTTTGTCCCACTTCCTTCTTTTCTTAGCCCCTATTATCCGCCACCCCCATCAACCCCATGGGCCTCCCACACACATGCACACTCATGCACACACATGCACGCATGTGCTGACACAACACCCTCCTACTGGCGAAAATTCCCCATCCACCAAAACCTTCTCCTCTTCTCCAGAGGAACCTCTTCTCTCCCCAACCATCTTGCCAAGTATTCTTACTTTTCTTTTCTTTTCCCTTTCTTTTTTCTTGTTTGCACATTTAGCTGCATTAACCATCTATAGAAATAAACTTAACTCAGTACTTGAACATGTAATTTGAATTGAAAAGAGAATAAAATTGAACCCTGCTCTCAGTCTGTTTGGGTTGCTATGCCAGAATATCACAGGCCAAGTGGCTTTAACAACGAACATTTATTTCTCACAGTTCTGAAGCCAGGAAGTCCAAGATCAAGGAGCCAGTAGATTCCATGTCTGGTGAAGGCCCACCTCCTGGTTCATGAACAGCTATCTTCTCACTGTGTCCTCACATAGCTGACTGGGGAGGGAGCTCTCTGGGGTATCTTTTATAAGGGCACTAATCCCATTCAGGAGGGTTCCACCCTCATGACCTAATCACCTCCCAAAGGCCACACCTCCTAATGCCATGACATTGGGGATTAGGATTTCAACACATGAATTTGGAAGGTGGGGAGAACATAAACATTCAGACCATAGTGCCTGCTAAGGATAGGATTTTGGCATTATAAAATAGAAGCTTGCTAAGGTAAATGATTAATGGGAAGTATACACGCATCAGGGGACCTACAGTCAAAGGCATTTCTAAACAGCCACTGGACAATTTAAGAGGGTGCTCTCAGTCTTATCTCATGCTCAAATTATATCAAGAGAAAAACCTCTGAGTTCCTGATTGCTGAAGTTGTGCCGATCCGAGCGTACTTTTTGTCAAAAAGCATGCTGTTGTCATTAGCAGTCATGTCCATATCAGGCCCACTTATGAACACTAAGGAAACAGGAGCTCTTCACTTCCTTTGTCTTGAATTATTGCTTCCTCTCTTGGCTTTTAGAATTATAATTGAAACTTATACAGGAAAACGTGTCTTCTGCACATTGGTATTTGTGCCTATGTTTAGAAGAGCCCCCTCTTCTTTTCTCTATTACCAATTAAATATCTTATGAGTCTTAGGTATTTTTAAAAGAGCATTGCTAATGGGATTGGTAGTGGTGGTTGTTTTGGTAATTACAGCACCATTAGTAATTAGTAATGTTGCTTAATTAGCAATAATATGACAACATTAAAGAAAAATATTAAAATAATAATAATAAAATCTAAATCATACCACCCTCATATTCTATTTCTGTTTTTTATATAGTTTCAGTAATAGTGTCCATATGAAATATATTATTTTATATTCTTTATATTCTTATTATCATAATATGATATGATAAGCAGAACATCTGTACCTGGTGGTGGATAGGTGATTATGTGTGAGGCGGCCATCATTCACACCATGTGTTAACTAAATGTATTTATTTATCAATACAACGTTAATCTGTATTAATCTCTATTGACTGCTAAAACTCATGAATATTCCCTTAATTGGCAACTTAAAATACCATCCTGCCAGATTCTTTTTCTTTTTCTTTGGTGGCTTGCTGGTACAGGGATCCATAGGTAACTCTGTGTGTGTGTGTGTGTGTGTGTGTGTGTGTGTGTGTGTGTGTGTGTGTGTGTGTGTGTGTGTGTGTGTGTGTGTGTGTGTGTGTGTAGCCGGTATGGGGATCCAAACCCTTGACTTTGGTGTTATAACGTTGCACTCTAACCAACTGAGCTAACCAGCCAGCCCTCATCCTTCAAGATTCTGAACAGAGAATATAATATTGCTTCCCAACTCTTGTGGAAAGCTCAGGTTTTAGAAATAGCATTTGTGTAGAATTGCATGAATGCCCTAAATCAAGATTACTCTCTATTTTATTACTCATTTCAAGCAAGTCCCTGAGTGTGCTGCCCAACTTGGTCCTTATTTTTTGACTGAAATCTACCAGATTAAGCTCTTCATGTACCTCGAGGGATGCTATTAGAATTGGTTATATCAAATCTCAAAACAGAGATTTGTATAAATAGAGATATGTGAAAATGTATACAACCCGAAAAGTCACTAAAGAAATTTAAGCATGAAATTTAACAATGAGATAATTATTTTTGCTTACTGGATTAGCAAAGTGATAATGAATACATTATTAGGCAATCACAAGTGGTCTGGTCTGACTTGAGTGTCAAGCGTGAGACAGGGAATAGCAAAAGGTAGCCAGAGACCTGATGCATTCATTCATGTACTCTACAAATATTTATGAAGGTCTTACTATGTACCAGGCCCTGGAATAGACGATGAGGATAAAATGATGAGGTGAGCAAAAACAGGTTCCTGCTCTTATAGAGATTACAGTCTAGTGGGGTAGGCAGATATTAATCAAATAATCATACCAATTAGTCTGAGTTGGGCATTCTGACACAGAGACTTATATTCATTCACTCCATCTGTAATAATATCTCCAGGTTCAAAGCTGGGTGCATGGCAGCCAAAATAGAGGCTCCTTTTCTCAGCCTCCCTTACAGCTACATGTAGTCATGTGACCAAGTTCTGACCAATACAATTCCTAAGATATGCTCTTATAAGAAGTGGGTGTGTCCTCTCCTTCCTCCTTTTCCCTTCCACTGGCTGGAGTGTGGATGTGGCAGGCAGTGAGTACTCCCAGAGCATGCAAATGAGGGCAACAATCTAGGGATGTCGGCGCAACAAAGTAGAAGGATCCTGGGTTCCAACTTTGGACCCTCCAGACAAGTCCTGGGCTGTTTATGCCCACATTGTATTGTGAGCAAAAAATAAACTTCTATCTTATTAAAGTCAGCAGGGTCTCTTTTTCAAGCAGCAGATCATTGTCCTAACTAATACATGTCCTGAAAAGAAGAGAGTTCTTTGAGAACATGCAGTACAGGATCATGACCTGTGCTGGAGAGAGGGTGGGCTTACCTGAGGAGTTGAGGCTAGAGCTGAAATTGACAGATGGGCAGATTTAACTGGGCTGGAGGTTGGAGAGGGTGGGTAAGAGTGGCCTGGGGGAAGTTTGCTCAGAGAACTGAAAGAAGGCCACTGTGGCTATAGAGCCTTGAGTAAGACTGTATAAGAATAATCATAGGAGCTGATGCCAGCTTTGAAGAGCTTGAAGGCTGTATCAGAGGTGTGGATCTTTATTCTAAGAATATGTGGTGGGCTGGCTGGTTAGCTCAGCTGCTTAGAGTACGGTGTTATAACACCAAGGTCAGGGGTTCAGATCCCCATACCATCCAGATCCCAAAAAAAAAAGAAGAAGAAGAAGACCAGTGGGCAATGATTAAAATATTTTAAGCAGGGTAATAGAAGATCAGATTTATGTTTCAGATAAATTGCTCTAGTTGGAATTAGGGTTAGGGTTAGTGTTTGGATAATGTTGCAGTGGTCTAGGGAGAAATTATGGTGCCTGGTCTAGTGTTGCATCTTCATGAGCACCAGGATGCATATACAAGGCTGTTCATTGCAGCATTGTCTGTAGTAGACAATGAACAAGCTACAACTGCATGCAGCAACAAATTAGATGAATCTCATAAGCACGGTGTTGACCAAAAAAAAGACACAGGTAAAAGAACACATACCGTATAAATCCATTCACATGATTCAAAAACAAGCAAAAGTAGCCTATGTCGAATCTAAGGGGCCATTGATTGTAAAACACACCATTATTTTATGGTTTTCTAAGAAAAAAATGCTGACAATTAAACCATGACAAGACATCAATTATAAGCACACCCCCAACTTCAGATATGCTAAAATATAAAAAAGAAAATTTCTTAGACTTGGTAAAATGAGGTATATTGTTTAGGGATTTATACATAGGTGGTAAAACTTTTAAAAAGTAAAAATATTACCAGGATATTGGTTACTTCTTGAGGAGAGAACTGTTTTTATCACCAAGGAAGGGCACACAAGGGCAGAGGCTTCTGGAGAGGAGCAGTATTTAATTTTCTGGCCTACAGAGTAGTTTATGATTATTTCTTAAACTGTGTGTACAGGTTTTGCACACTTTTCTGCATTTCTGCTATATTTCACAAATAAGATAGAAGGAAGGAAGGGGGAAAGGAAGGGAGAGAAGGAAGGAAGGAAGGAAGGAAGGAAGGAAGGAAGGAAGGAAGGAAGGAAGGAAGGAAGGAAGGAAGGAAGGAAGGAAACTTGACCTAGTAAGAAGAGGGAGCAAGCCTGGAAGCTGGAAGACCAGTTAAGTGGCTGTTTTAAACCTAGGTAGCAGCATGGGAATAGATGAAAAGGAGCAAATGGGAAAGATGCTTGGTGTTTAAAATACCATGAATTTGGATCTGACTACATGTATTGGTTGATTGGATTATGGTCGCATTTACATGATCTTGAATACCATTACCATCTTCATAGAAATCATTTATGGAGAGATTACTGTGTTTCAGGCATGCACTTTACATGCATTGTGTTACTAATCTTCAAAACCACCCAAGGTGGCAAATATTATCAACCATATTTTAGAGATATGAAAACAGGCTTACATCACACAGTTAGTGGCTGAGCCATGATGCAAAGCCAGAGTGAGCTATGCTTTACTGGCACTCCCTGTATCTTATTTACCAGTCCCCTGTCACTGGACTCTGGTGACAGAATAACTCTTACCTGTGTCTCATGCACAAAGATTCTGCTACTGGGTACCATACCGTACCCAACTTTCAAAGTGAAGCAAGTAACTCAATCTTCTGAAATCTTCTTTCTCCGGGCTTTAGTTGGTCCACCTTGGTTCTGGTGGAAAAATGCTCCTGAGCCATCAGCCTCCTTGCTCACCCATAAGTCATGGGGACAGAGGTGCAATGAGGGACAGACTTTGCCATTCCTCCTTGTCTGTGTACAGAAGTCAGATAGTGTTTGAGGCCTCTGAGTCTGTGCTGTCCTTCCAGGAAAGAATGGTTCTCTAGTGCAGGGAGCTGGTCTTTCAGTAAATTTAGAGACAAATCTTTTCATGTCGAAAATCCATGTAGGATGAGTGGATCAGGAAACATGCTCACCTCCTCCAAAAGGCCATGAGAGATAAGATCTATTAAAAAGACAAATATGGGCATGTAGGAAAGGAGAAGGGGGATTGCTGAAAGGGAAGGTGAAGGATTATAACAGTAAATTCATAATTTACCCTTCACAATTTAGCAGAGCCTTCATTATATAAAATTGGACCGTGTTAGTACAGCTCTCTCAGTCTTTGTTATGCATCATATACTAACAGAAAAGAACATTTCAGGAGAACTTTTTGTTTGTTGTTAATATCAGTTTGTGTATTCCGTTTTGGGAAAACATAGAAGAATACATTTCTTGATATGCAGAACTTCCTTTTTCTTCAAATCACACTGCTTTGCTAACTTGGCTTTCTTTTTTTGTTGTTGTTTTTCTGTTTTCCTTTTTTTGTTTTTCTTTTCTTTATTGTTTTTGTTTCTGTTGTTTGGTTTTTGTTTGGGTTTTTTTGCCTTGCTAACTTGGAAAGTGTGTCCCTAACAAATTACAAGAGTATTTATGGATGTGCTATTAAGTTTTTGTCATCCATATTCAGTAACCATTGAATGACAAATCCTAGAAGTTTATCAAACATTGGCTGAGAAGGTGTTGCGAAGGTCTTTGCAAACACTGACTTTCAGGTTCTCAATCACTTAGTTATTCTGAACATCTTCTACTCATCCCCTGCCTCTAGACCCACACTCCACCCTTCTCCACCTTCATCTGTGCTCTGGGAGGCTGACCTGTATGGACTAGGTCAGCTGGCTCCCATGTCTTCTGGTCCTCGTGGGTCCAGACAATGAGGAGGCCAGAAGGAGATCTGAGGGAGGTAGCAGTGTGCAATCCCTCTCTGTAGGGTTACTTCCAGCTGGTCTCACAGCATAAAGAAGGTAGGGTTCTCCACTTCTGTCAAACAGACCCTCTCTGTCTCCTGGTTCCTGTACATGGGTCCCCCACCCTTGACCTTTTAGACTTAGAGCAATGATGGAGCTCGCTGCTACTACCCTGGGGTACTGCACTGTTCTTCATGGTTTCTCTACACCTGGTCTGCACCTCTGTGAACAGGCCCCTTATTAAATTCTCCCTAAGTTACCCTAATTTAAATGTCATCTGTTTTCTGCTGGGACCCTGGCTGACACAGTAATAATACCTTACAGCTAAAGGCTTTTACAGTTTCTCATTAATTTATTCATACTTGGATAACACTTTTTGAAGTTTTTTTAAACGGTAGACATAGAACATTCAAATGCAAGTGTTTGTGTTTGAGTCCTGGTCAGTCTGCTGTAAGCAGAACTGAACAATCCCTTTATTCTTGTCATTGGCATTCATTGTAGTCTTTCTGTTTTTATCTTCATCTGTTGTTTTCTGTGTGGTTTTTAAGTTTATGTAACATGAGAGTATGAAACCACACTTTCCCATTTGATCATTGCTTGGTTCACTTTTTATCCTCTCTAATTTCTGTGCTCAGAAGCCTGCAAATGCCTTGAAGACAGGGACCAAGTGTTTTTCTATTTGTATCCTCTGCATCATGTACAGTGCCTGGCATGGAATAGAACTCAGGACAGACATTTTGAATGAATGGAAAATGACATCTATCACGGATCCCAGTTATTAGGGAACAAAGATGATCTAACAGTGCTCGACCACCAGAGCACTGCCCAGTCATGTTCTGAAACCCAAGCAATGATTGACAGGGATGTGAGATGATCTTACAGCTTAGTCAGAGAGATTGTATAATGTGAGTAAAAAATAAGGGTGAATGCAAACCATGACTTTCCATTTTGAAGTGAATTTTTATTCACAGAGAATAGAGAATTAATGGGAATGTAAAAGAAATCCTTCAACTTGATGACCCACTGACAAGACAGCTGAAATGTATGAGACAGAAACCATTTTTTTCTTCTTTGCATTAAAAGTAAGTTAACGTGGTTAATTCATGAATGTTTAAGTGGGATAATTTGCTCAGAGGGAAAAAATGGATCATCTTGAATTTTTGAAGGAAAAGAGAATTATAAGGCAATGAAAGTCTGTGAGCCACCTCAACTTCTGTTTGTCCCTAACCAAGGTCTCCATTTGTGTTGCCCTGTGTTTTAATCTGTTTCCTGCTGCTATAACAGAATGACAGAGAGAGTAATTTATAAAGAACAGAAGTTTATTGGGCTCATGGTTTTGGAGGCTAGAAAGTCTAGGCGCATGGTGCTGGCATCTGGCAAGGGCCTTCTTGCTGAATCATAACATGGTTAAGGGCATCCCATGTCAAGATGGCCAGCTCATGTCTCTTTCTCTTTTTATAAAGCTACCAGTCCCATCATGGGTCCCACCCTGCTGAGCTCATCTAATCCTAATTACCTCCCTAAGGCCCCATCTCCAAACACCATAAACATATGAATTTGGGGATTAAGTTTCCAATACATGAAATTTGAAGGACCCATTTAAACCCTAGCATTTTCTCCCCACACATACATTTCCATCTTGTATACTAAGCATTGTTTACTTTCCTCGTGTTTGCTCTGGCACTTGGTCATTGTTTTAAACTTTGGAATGCTAAAATTTTAATTTTTAATTTTACATGCCTAAAAATCTTTCTGTGGTTAGGAATTAATCCATTTCTATCATCTCAATTAAATTTTGTTAGAGACAGTTTAGGACATTGTCTTCATCCATTTTGTGTTGCTTTAACAGAATACCTGAGACTGGGTAATTTATGAAGAAAAGTTTATTTGGCTAATGATTCTGCAGGCTGGGAGGTTCAAGAGCATAGTGCCCCATCTGGCTTAGTCCAAAAGCAATGAAATTAAATGCTCAGCCAGGGTGGCTGGGATAAAACACACAGCAGCAGTGGAGGCACTGCCGTTGTCAGTGGCTTTTTTCACGTTGAGGTTGACTGGAATTGTTCACATTAGTTGTCAATGACTGACACACACATTTATTGTTTTCAATTGGCCGGATCTGCTTCAGTTTGTGTATCTGCTTCTTCTTACGTGAGGAAGACGTGCTGGGTCATGGCAGAGAAACAGAGAAAATATGGCAGAAAAGCAGAAAAGTGAGCAGACATGCAAAGAGATCAAATGGTGAGAAAGGAAGCAAGAGTGAGTCTAGGAAGCCTAACTCACTTTTATAACAACCCACTCTCTGGTAACTAGTCCAGTCCTGCAAGAGCAAGAACTCACACTCCCATGGAAAGGCATTAATCTTTTCACGAAGGATCCACCCGCATGACTCAAACACCTGCTGCTAGGCTCCATCTCCCAACACTGCCACATTGGGAATCAAATTTCAACATGAGTTTTGGAGAGGACAAACTCAAAGGATAGCAGACATGGAATGTATAAACTGGTGATGAGGAAGCTGGTTTATGCCTTACAGGAAACAATATAAATTAGCTCACCTTTTCAGAAGGCAGTATGGTAGTATTAAAAAAAAAAAAACTATGGCTCTCTTTCTGCTGGAGCTGGGATACAATCTTCTCTCCTCTCCGTGGACATCAGAGCACAAGACTCTTCAGCTTTTGGGTTCCAGAACTTACACCAAGGACACCATTAGCTTCCCTGGTTTTGAGGCCTTTGGACTTGGACTGAGCCACACTACCAGCATCCAGTTTACAGATGGACTGTAGTGAGACTTTTCTTCATAGCCACGTGAGCTATTCCTCTAATAAATCCCTCTCCTATAATTATAATATATCCTATTGATTTGGTTTCTCTGGAGAACCCTGACTAATACAAGTCCATTGCGTGTGATTGAAATTATTTTTATGAGCAGAGTACAAGCTGACCAGAAAGGTGGATCCCCGGAGAAGCCCAAGACCCGAGGCAACCACACACACAAGACACTAGAGGCCAACTGAGCAGTCACAGCGGGAGCCATACCAAATTGGCAACCACAGCAACATCCTAGTTAGCCATTAGTCTTAAACCGGTGGACTGTGAAACCCCCTGCAACAATGAATAAACACCAAAAAAAAGACACCAGAAATACAAAAAATCAAGAAAGTACACCACCAAAAGTTAATAAATCTCATACTCTAGATCCTATAGAACAAGAAGCCCTTGAAATAACTGACAAGGAATTTCGAGTGATAATTCTAAGGAAACTGAATGAGATACAAGAAAACTCAGCTAGACATCATGATGAAATGAGGAAAAGTATACAGGATCTGAAAGAGGAAATATACAAGGAAATCAATGTCCTGAAAAAAAATGTAGCAGAACTTGCTGAACTGAAGAAGTTATTCAGCGAAATAAAAAACACAACGGAGAGTTTAACCAGCAGGCTTGTCGAAGTTGAAGAGAGAACCTCTGAACTTGAAGATGGGCTGTTTGAAATAACACAAGCAGACAAAAAGAAAGAAAAAAGAATCAAGGACATGGAAGAAAATCTGAGAGAGATATCAGACAACCTCAAGCGCTCAAATATCCGAGTCATGGGTATTCCAGAAGGGGAGGAAAATGGAGATTCCATTGAAAACATATTCAAAAAAATAGTGGCAGAAAACTTCCCAGGTATAGGAAAAATCACAGATCTTCAGATCCAGGAAGCTCAACGATCTCCAAACGTATTCAACCCAAAAAGGCCTTCTCCAAGACATGTCATAGTCAAATTGGCAAAACTCAGAGACAAAGAGAGAATCTTAAAAGCTGCAAGAGAGAAGCGTCAAATCACCTATAAGGGAGCCCCAATCAGGTTAACATCAGACTTTTCATCACAAACCCTAAAAGCTAGAAAGGAATGGGATGATATTTTCAAAATACTAAAAGACAAAGATTGCCAGCCAAGAATACTCTACCCTGCAAGGCTATCCTTCCGAAATGAGGGGCAAATAGTATATTTCTCAGACAAACAAAAACTGCGGGAGTTCACTACCACAAGACCACCCTTACAAGAAATCCTCAAGGGAGTACTGGGTTTGGTTCCTGAAAAATAACTACCACTGCCATAAAAACCTAAGAAAAATCTAAACCCGCTAGTACAATAAAAATGGCATTCATGAAGAGAAAACAAGCTAACAAAAACACTATCTACAACCTAAGGAACCAACAAACAAAGAAACCAAACAGTAAATCAGAAAGCAAGGAACAAAAGACACCTAAGACAACCAAACAACCAATAAAATGCTAGGAATAAATCAACACCTTTCAATAACAACTCTTAATGTTAAAGGCTTAAATTCCCCAATTAAAAGACACAGACTGGCTGACTGGATCAAAAAGCAGGACCCAACTATATGCTGCCTACAAGAGACCCACCTCACCCATAAAGATTCACACAGACTAAGAGTGAAAGGATGGAAAAAGATTTACCATGCAAACAGAAAAGAAAAACGAGCTGGAGTAGCTATTCTTATATCTGACAAAATAGACTTTAAACTAAAAACCATAAAAAGAGACAATGAGGGACACTACTTAATGATAAAAGGACTGATCCATCAAGAAGACATAACAATCATAAATATGTATGCACCCAATGTTGGAGCAGCCAGATTTATAAAACAAACTCTATTAGACCTAAAGAAGGAAATAGACACTAATACCATAATAGCAGGGGACCTGAACACCCCACTGTCAATATTAGACAGATCATCTAGGCAAAGAATCAGTAGAGAAACTCAAGATCTAAACAAGACGCTAGACCAATTGGAATTGGCAGATATCTACAGAACATTCCACCCAA
Organism: Cynocephalus volans; assembly: GCF_027409185.1. NCBI lineage: Eukaryota > Metazoa > Chordata > Mammalia > Dermoptera > Cynocephalidae > Cynocephalus > Cynocephalus volans. The sequence goes on along the minus strand of NC_084474.1, from coordinate 30,500,571 downwards.
CAACCTCAGAATATTCATTCTTCTCATCAGCACATGGATCATTCTCCAGGATAGATCACATATTAGGTCACAAATCAAGTCTCAGTAAATTCAAAAAAATTGGAATTATCCCATGTATCTTCTCAGACCACAATGGATTAAAACTAGAAATTAATAACAAACGAAACTCTGGAAACTATACAAACACATGGAATTTAAACAGCATTCTACTTAATGACATATGGGTCCAAGAAGAAATCAAGCAGGAAATCAAAAAGTTTATTGAAACTAATGAAAACAATGATACATCATACCAAAACCTGTGGGATACTGCAAAAGCAGTATTGAGGGGAAAATTTATTGCATTAAATGCTCACTTCAGAAGAATGGAAAGACGGCAAGTGAACAACCTAACACTTCACCTTAAAGAACTAGAAAAACAAGAACAATCCAATCCTAAAGTTAGCAGACGGAAAGAAATCATTAAGATCAGAGCAGAACTGAATGAAATTGAAAACCAAAAAACAATTCAAAAGATCAACGAATCAAAAAGTTGGTTTTTTGAAAAGATAAATAAAATTGACAAACCATTAGCATGGCTAACAAAAAAAAGAAGAGAGAAGACTCAAATAACAAAAATTAGAAATGAAAAAGGCGATATTACAACTGATTCATCTGAAATACAAGGAATCATTCGAGACTACTATAAACAACTGTACGCCAACAAATTTGAAAATCTGGAGGAAATGGATAAATTTCTGGACACACACAAGCTCCCAAAACTGAACCGTGAAGACGTAGAAAATCTGAACAGACCAATAACAATAAAGGAGATTGAAGCTGTTATCAGAAGGCTCCCAACAAAGAAAAGCCCAGGACCAGATGGATTCACAGCAGAATTTTACCAAACATTCAAAGAGGAATTGACACCGATTCTTTACAAACTATTCCAAAAGATTGAAACGGACGCAAATCTCCCAAACTCATTCTATGAAGCAAACATCATCCTGATACCAAAACCAGGTAAAGATATAACCAAAAAAGAAAACTACAGGCCGATATCCTTGATGAATATAGATGCAAAAATCCTCACTAAAATACTAGCAAACAGAATACAGCAACACATACGAAAAATTATTCATCACGATCAAGTGGGATTCATCCCAGGGATGCAAGGTTGGTTCAACATACGCAAATCAATAAATGTGATACACCATATTAATAAACTCAAACACAAGGACCATATGATCATCTCTATAGATGCTGAAAAAGCATTTGATAAAGTTCAGCACTCATTCATGACAAAGACCCTCTATAAGTTAGGTATAGAGGGAAAGTATCTCAACATAATTAAAGCCATATATGCCAAACCCACTGCCAATATCATCCTGAATGGGGAAAAGCTGAAAGCTTTTCCTTTAAGAACAGGAACTAGACAAGGATGCCCACTCTCACCACTCGTATTCAACATAGTGTTGGAAGTACTAGCCAGAGCAATCAGAGAAGAGAAGGAAATAAAGGGCATCCAGATTGGAAAAGATGAAGTCAAACTGTCCCTGTTTGCAGATGACATGATCCTATATATCGAACAGCCTAAAACCTCTACAAAAAAACTGTTGGAATTGATAAATGATTTCAGCACAGTTGCAGGATACAAAATCAACACACAAAAATCAGTAGCATTTCTTTTCTCCAATAGTGAACATGCAGAAGGAGAAATCAAGAAAGCCTGCCCATTTACAATAGCCACCAAAAAAATAAAATACTTAGGAATTGAGTTAACCAAGGAGGTGAAAAATCTCTATAATGAGAACTACAAACCACTGCTGAGAGAAATTAGAGAGGATACAAGAAGATGGAAAGATATTCCATGCTCTTGGATTGGAAGAATCAACATAGTGAAAATGTCCATACTACCCAAAGTGATATACAAATTCAATGCAATCCCCATCAAAATTCCAAAGACATTTTTCTCAGAAATGGAAAAAACTATTCAGACATTTATATGGAACAATAAAAGACCACGAATAGCCAAAGCAATGCTCAGCAAAAAAAATAAAGCTGGAGGCATAACACTACCTGACTTTAAGCTATACTACAAAGCTATAATAACCAAAACAGTATGGTACTGGCATAAAAACAGACACACTGACCAATGGAATAGAATAGAGAATCCAGAAATCAACCCACACACTTACTGCCATCTGATCTTTGACAAAGGCACCAAACCTATTCACTGGGGAAGGGACTGCCTCTTCAGCAAGTGGTGCTGGGATAACTGGATATCGATATGCAGGAGAATGAAACTAGATCCATACCTCTCACCGTATACTAAAATCAACTCAAAATGGACTAAGGATTTAAATATACACCCTGAGACAATAAAACTTCTTAAAGAAAACATAGGGGAAACACTTCAGGAAATAGGACTGGGCACAGACTTCATGAATACGACCCCAAAAGCACGGGCAACCAAAGGAAAAATAAACAAATGGGATTATATCAAACTAAAAAGCTTCTGCACAGCAAAAGAAACAATTAAAAGAGTTAAAAGACAACCAACAGAGTGGGAGAAAATATTTGCAAAATATACATCTGACAAAGGATTAATATCCAGAATATATAAGGAACTCAAACAACTTTACAAGAAGAAAACAAGCAACCCAATTAAAAAATGGGCAAAAGAGCTAAGTAGGCATTTCTCTAAGGAAGATATACAAATGGCCAACAGACATATGAAAAAATGCTCAACATCACTCAGCATCCGGGAAATGCAAATCAAAACCACATTGAGATACCATCTAACCCCAGTGAGGATGGCTAAAATCCAAAAGACTATGAACGATAAATGCTGGCGAGGCTGCGGAGAAAAAGGAACTCTCATACATTGTTGGTGGGACTGCAAAATGGTGCAGCCTCTATGGAAAATGGTATGGAGGTTCCTTAAACAATTGCAAATAGATCTACCATACGACCCAGCCATCCCACTGTTGGGAATATACCCAGAGGAATGGAAATCATCAAGTCGAAGGTATACCTGTTCCCCAATGTTCATCGCAGCACTCTTTACAATAGCCAAGAGTTGGAACCAGCCCAAATGCCCATCATCAGATGAGTGGATACGGAAAATGTGGTACATCTACACAATGGAATACTACTCAGCTATAAAAACGAATGAAATACTGCCATTTGCAACAACATGGATGGACCTTGAGAGAATTATATTAAGTGAAACAAGTCAGGCACAGAAAGAGAAATACCACATGTTCTCACTTATTGGAGGGAGCTAAAAATTAATATATAAATTCACACACACACATACACACATACACACACAAACCGGGGGGCGGGGAGGAAGATGATATAACAACCACAATTATTTGAAGTTGATACAACAAACAAACAGAAAGGACATTGTTGGGGGGGAGGGGGGGGAGGGAGAAGGGAGGGAGGTTTTGGTGATGGGGAGCATTAATCAGCTACAATGTATATCGACAAAATAAAATTTAAAAAAAAAAAAAAAAAAAAAAAAAAAACTATGAAACTATGGATGTCCTTTTGTCCATTTTGGAAGAGTACTTGCCAAGTAAATAAACCACACCAAAAAAAGTTAACTCATATCAAGTTCTTCATAATATTGGTTACAGTTTTGAACTTTTTTTATTAAAACATAATTGATTGTGCATATCTGTGGGGTACAGCATTGTATAGTTTTGAATATTGTTAAATAATCTAAGTGCCCAATGAGAAGCAGATGCATAAACTGAAAGCAGGCCAGATCAATTTAAAATAATAATACATTTGTCAACCATTGACAACTAATATGAGCAAATTCCAGCCAACCTCAACCTGGAAAAAGGTCACCAACAACGGCAGTGCCCCACTGCTTCTGCACACACCACATCTCAGCCACCCTGGCTGAGCATTTAATTTCATTGCTTTTGGATCTAAGCTCGCACTTTACCTCCCATGAAAGCTGAATAAAGTTCTTCTGAACTCTGACAGCCAGACCCCACCTCCACACAACTGTGCTATCCAGGACTTCATAATTAGCTCCATTGACAACCTCTTTGTTCATTGACAATCACCCCAGTCAGCATCTCTCCCCAGCCTATCACCTCCCACCCCGGTCCCTGTATTCTCCTGGAATATTTTTCTGAGATAGCAATCTTAATCATTCAGCAACTATGAATATTTACTGGCACTTACTGCATGCCAGGCATTAAGCACTGGTGAATGAGATGGATATGGTTTCTGTATAGACCCTCCAGTGAACCTTTTCTTCTTTAACAAAAAAAATTACAGATAGATCTACCATATGACCCAGCTATTCCATTGCTGGATATATATCCAGAGGAATGGAAATCATCATGTCAAAAAAATACCTGTACTCCCATGTTTATTGCAGCACTATTTACAATAGCTAAGAGTTGGAACCAGCCTAAATGCCCATCATCAGATGAGTGGAAAAGGAAAATGAGATATATCTACACAGTGGAATACTACTCTGCTATCAAAAAAAAAATGAAATACTACCATTTGCAGCAACATGGATGGACCTTGAGAGAATTATATTAAGTGAAACAAGTCAGGCACAGAAAGAGAAATACCACATGTTCTCACTTATTGGTGGGAGCTAAAAATTAATATATAAATTCACACACACACACACACACAAAAAAAAAATGGTGGGGGAAGAAGATATAACAACCACAATTACTTGAAGTTGATACGACAAGCAAACAGAAAGGACATTGTTGGGGGGGAGGGGGGGAGGGAGGAGGGAGGGAGGTTTTGGTGATGGGCAACAATAATCAGCCACAATGTATATCGACAAAATAAAATTAAAAAATTTAAAAAAAAATTTTTAAATAAATTACTTTTTTTTTTTTATTTTTTTTTTTGTCGTTTTTTCGTGACCGGCACTCAGCCAGTGAGTGCACCGGGCAGTCCTATATAGGATCCGAACCCGCGGCGGGACCGTCGCCGCGCTGCCAGCGCAGCACTCCACCAAGTGCGCCACGGGCTCGGCCCAAATAAATTACTTTTTAAAAAATTTTTATTGAATAGTAATTGATTATGCATATTTTGGGGGTTTATCGCTGACATATGTTGATCAAATCAATATTACTTGCATATATATTCTTACATATCGTACTTATTCTTTATGCCCCTTGTCCAATCTCTCCCTATCCCCCTCTCCCTCCCCTCTCCCACCTCTGATAATCCTAGATTTCTTCTCTCTTTCTGAAAGAGTAATGGTTACTCTAAAATTAAATAAATGTTTAAATAATTTCAGATTTTAAATAGTTTCGAATTTACAGAAATTTCAACATGAGTTGAAATAACTCATTTTAAGAAGGGACAAGATGATTTTCAACATGAAGCCTGCAATGGCAGAACATTCACATCAATTTGTGAGGAAAAAATCAAAGTTGAGCAAACTTTCTGCTGAATGGGTACCAATATGGTTGCACCCAGATCAGCTGCAGACAAGAGCAGAGTTTTCAATGCAGATTTTAAACAATTTGCAAGCGTAATAAAACTCTGATATACCTAGATGTATTAATCTGTTTCTTCTGCTTATAACAGAATACTTGAAACTGAGTAATTTATAGAGAAATGAAATTTGTTTCTTACACTTTTGGTGGCTGAGAAATCCATGGTCCAGGGGACACATCTGCTAAGGGACTTCTTCTGGGTGGGAATGCTCTACAGAGTCCCATGGCAACCTAGGTTATCCAATGGTGAGAATGGCCTGAGCAAGAGAGCTAACCTCATATGGTCTCCTTATAAAACCATCAGAACTATGTCCATGACAACCCATTAAATCATCAACCCATTACTCCATGATTGGATCGATCCATTCATGAGGGCACAGTCCTCACGACCCAATCACCTCTTAAAGGCTCCACATTCCACCACCATATTAGGGGTTAAGTTCCAACATGAGTTTGGGGGACATTTAAACCACAGCACCAGATTAACAAACTTTTAACATTTTGCTACATTTGCCTTGTCATTTTCTCTCTCTTTGTATGTATGTATGTATTTACATACATGTGTGTGTGCACATATTTTTTTCTAAACTATTCTAGAGTATATTACATGTGCCTTGTCCCTTTACTCCTTGTAAACAAGTATATTCTCTTACTGACAACAGTAATCAAATTCAGAAAATTTAATATAAAACTTGAATTTAACCTATAGTCCACATTTTGATCTCATTAATTGTCCCAATAATTTTCTTCATAAGCAATATTTGTCTGGGCCAGGATCCAATCCAGAATGACTTATGTCATTTAGTTGCTATGTCTCAGCCTTTCCTTGTCTGCCATGACATGGACATTATGGAAAGAACACAAGCCAGTTTTTTCCGATTATCCTCAATTTGTGTTTCTTTAATGAGTAGAAAGTCCTCATGATAAATTTGGTGCATTTTGACTAGAATACTACCTAAACGATGTTGTCCTTTTCAAGGTGTCTCCTCTGGAGGCACATAACATCCATTTACACTTTATTGGTGATATTAATTGTGATCTCTTGGTTAAAGTGTTGTCTGGTTTTTCCACTGGATAGTTACATATTTTCCTGTTGTAATCATAAGTAACTGTGGGAAATACTTTGAGTAAACATCCTGTTTCTCTTTCAATTTTCCCTCCCTAGATGTGGTATACATTGATGATTCTTGTCTGAATAAATTTTAACTATGATGGTTTTAAAATGGTGATTTTGTAATTCCATTACTCCTTTTTTTTTTTTTGGAGCTGGCCAGTATGGGTATCAAAAGCACTGACCTTGGTGTTGTCAATATCATGTTCTACCAACTGAACTAACCAACCAGCCTCCATTACTCCTTCTAACTATTATTTCTTGGCATTCTACTGTAAGAAAGAACACACTTTTCTCTCCTATTGATTTGTTTACTTATTTATTTATTATCAGTAAGGACTCTTAAATCCTTGTTAAAAATAAGAATTTTTTTAAATGGACAATAGTATAATACCGTTCTTACATACAAGGGGTCTTCAACAAGTTCATGGAAAATGCATATTATGAAAAACTATGGGACCAAGCCTGTGGCGCACTCAGGAGAGGTGGCGCTGGGAGTGCAGCGACGCTCCTGCCGCGGGTTCGGATCCTATATAGGAATGGCCGGTGCGCTCACTGGCTGAGTGCTGGTCATGAAAAAGACAAAAAAAAGAAAAACTATGCATAAATTGCAAAAAATATTGCACCAAAATAAACTCCTACTAACTTGTTATAACATGTCTAAACAGGATCTAGTTTGAGGCCCTAAGAAGGATAAGAGAGCAGTTTGAAAGAGCCCCTATCAGAGCAACATGAATTCTGCTAATATTGAAGCAAAAACAAACATTGAATTTATGGTGAATCTTGGATGAAAGAATAGTGAAATCACTGATGCTCTATGAAAAGTTTATGGGGACACTGCCCCCAAACAACTCAGCAGTTTACAAATGAATAACTCATTTTAAGAAGGGACAAGATGATTTTCAACATGAAGCCTGCAGTGGCAGAACATTCACATCAATTTATGAGGAAAAAATCAAAGTTGAGCAAACTTTCTGCTGAATGGGTACCAAAATGGTTGCACCCAGATCAGCTGCAGACAAGAGCAGAGCTTTCAATGCAGATTTTAAACAAGCAGGATCAAGATCCTGAAGCATTTCTTCAAGGAATTGTAACAGGAAATGAAAGATGACTCTACCAGTATGATCCTTCAGGCACAATCACAATCAAAGCCATGGCTACCAAGAGGGGGAAGTGATCCAGTCAAAGCAAAAGTGGACCAGTCAAGAGTGAAGGTTATGGCAACAGCTTTTTGGGATGCCCAAGGCATTTTGCCTGTTGACTTTCTGGAGGACAAAGGAACGATAACATCTGCTTATCATGAGAGTGTTTGGAGAAAGTTAGCCAAAGCTTTGGAAGAAAAATGTCCAGGAAAGCTTCACCAGAGAGTCCTTCTCCAACATGACAATGCTCCTGCTCATTCCTCCCATCAAACAGGGGCAATTCTGAGATAGTTTCAATGGGAAATCACCAGGTATGGACCTTACAGTCCTGATTTGGCTCCTTCTGACCTCTTTTTGTTCTCAACTCTTAAAAAACCTTTAAAGGGAACCCATTTTTCTTCTATTAATAGTGTAAAAAAGACTGCACTGACATGGTCCAATTACCAGGACCTTCAGTTCTTTAGGAATAAACTAAATGACTGGTATCACTGCTTACAAAAATGTCTTGAACTTAATAGAATTTATGTTGTGAAATAAAGTTTATCTTTTAATTTCATTTTTTCATGAACTTTTTGAAGTTCCCTTCATATTTTAATATACTCTTTGTTCAGGTTTTGGCAAGTGAGCAACATTTCACACTGATTTCTGATTGTTTTTGACAAGCTACCATCTTCTTTTTTTCTTTCTTTCTTTTTTTTTTTTTTTCCCCTCATGGTCAATTTCTAAAAGTAAATTGCAAGGTTTGTTAGATATTGCTAAATTCCTCTTTGGAAGCCTGGTATCATTTGCCTTTTCAGCAGCAATGTTCCCTCACAACCTCACCAACAGAGTATATCATCAAGCTCTTGAATCTTTGCTAATCTCAAGGAGGAGAAATGGTAACTCAGTGTATTTTTAATTTGAATTTTTCTTATGAATGAGGTTAAACATCTTTTTATATGTTGAGAGGTTATTTTTATATAAATAATGCATGAATAGATTCTCCCCATAAAAATTTGAAGTACTATGGATAAGTCTCTTGTAACATCACCCACAATCTGATCCCCTCTGTCCTTGCCCAAGGATAACTACGGAGAGCAATTTGGTGTATATCCTTCCAGTTCTTATTTAATGACTTTATACATAAATATGTGTCCTACAGAAAGTACATTGTATCCTTTGGTAGGTTTTGATTTTTCTTTTCCTTTACTTTATTTAGTGTAGTATATTGTACATATCTGTCTGCAGCTTAACTTTTTTTAAGGAAAAAGTAAAACACTTTAATGCTCAATGTTTTCAATGTTTTAAATCACACTATGCGAAATAAATATTAGTTTTACTATTTTTTTCTATTTCCCTGTACACTTATAACCAATGGTGTTTTTAACATTTTGATTTTTTAAAGTTTTTTTTATGGTATAAAACATATGTGAAATTACTATCTTAACCACTTTTGAGTACAGTTTGGTAGTGTTAGTATATTCACATTGTTGTGGAATGTGTCTTCAGAATTTTATCTTGCAAATCTGAAATGCTATACCCATTCAACAATGGCCCTTTTTCTCCTCCCTCAAGCCCCTGATAAGCATCATACTACTTTCTGTTTCTTGATTACCTTAGATAACTCATATAAGTGTAATCATACAGTATTTGTTTTTGTGACTGGCTTATTTTATGTAGCAAAATGTCCTCGAAGTTCATCCATGTTGTAGCATGAAGCAGGATTTCCTTCCTTTTTAAGGCTGAATAATATTTCATTGTATATATGTGTGTGTGTATGTATGTGTATATATATACATATACATATACATATACATATATGCACACACATATATACACCATATTCTATTTATCCATTCATCCATCAGTGGACACCTGGGTTGCTTCCACCTCTTGGCTATTGTCAATAATGCTGCTATGAACATGAGAGTACAAATACATGAACATGAGTGTACAAAATATCTCTTCAAGATCCTGATTTCAATTCTTTTGGATATGTACCCAGAAGAGAGATTGCTGGATTATATGGCTGTTCTACTTTTTTTTTTTTTTCTGGGTTAGGTCTGCCAAAATTCTTTTTAATTTTTTGAGAAAACTTCATACTGTTTTCCAAAGCAGTTGTGCCATTTTACAGTCCCATCAACAGTGCACAAGGGCTCTAATTTCTCCACATACTTGCTAACACGTTATTTTCTGTTTTTTTGATACTAGCCATACTAATTTGTTTGCAGTAATATTGTGCTTTTGATTTGCATTTCCCTGATTATGAGTGATATTGAGCATCTTTTCATATGATTTTGTCTGTCTTTGGAGAAATGTCTTTTCAAGTCCTTTGCCCATTTTTAAATCAGGTTATTTGATTTTTTGTTATTGAGTTGTAGTTCTTTAAATATTCTGGATATTAATCCCTTATCAGATATATGATTTGCAAATGTTTTCTCCCATTCTATAGACTGCCTTTCCACTCTGTTGACTGTATCCTTTGATGCACAAGCGTTTTTAAGCTTTTCTGTGTGTGTGTGTGTGTGTGTGTGCCTGATCTATATGGGGATCTGAACCTTTGACCATGCTGTTATCAGCACCACAGTCTCACCAAGTGAGCTAACAGGCCAACCCCTTTTAAGCTTGATGTACTGCCATTTGTCTATTTTTGCTTTTGTTTCCTGTGCTTTCGGTGTCATATCCAAGAAATCATTCCCAAGTCCAATGTCATAAAGTTTTCCCCTACGTTTTCTTCTAGGAGACTTTTAGTTTAAGATCTTACGTTTAGGTCTTTAATCTTTGAGTTAACTTTATATATGGTGCAAGGTAAGGTCCAACTTCATTCTTTTCCATGTGGCTATTCTGTTTTCCCAACACAATTTGTTGAAGACACTGTCATTTCCCCATTGACTGGCCTTGGCATCTTTGTCAAAGATCATTTGAATATACTCATGAGGATTTATTTCTGGGATTTTTTTTTTTTTTAATTATATTTTGTCGATATACATTGTAGCTGATTATTGCTCCCCATCACCAAAACCTCCCTCCCTTCTCCCTCCCCCCCTCCCCCCCAACAATGTCCTTTCTGTTTGCTTGTTGTATCAACTTCAAATAATTGTGGTTGTTATATCTTCTTCCCCCCCCCCCCCGGTTTGTGTGTGTGTGTGTGTGTATGTGTGTGTGTGAATTTATATATTAATGTTTAGCTCCCTCCAATAAGTGAGAACATGTGGTATTTCTCTTTCTGTGCCTGACTTGTTTCACTTAATATAATTCTCTCAAGGTCCATCCATGTTGTTGCAAATGGCAGTATTTCATTCGTTTTTATAGCTGAGTAGTATTCCATTGTGTAGATATACCACATTTTCTGTATCCACTCATCTGATGATGGGCATTTGGGCTGGTTCCGACTCTTGGCTATTGTAAAGAGTGCTGCGATGAACATTGGGGAACAGGTATACCTTCGACTTGATGATTTCCATTCCTCTGGGTATATTCCCAACAGTGGGATGGCTGGGTCGTATGGTAGATCTATTTGCAATTGTTTGAGGAACCTCCATACCATTTTCCATAGAGGCTGCACCATTTTGCAGTCCCACCAACAATGTATGAGAGTTCCTTTTTCTCCGCAGCCTCGCCAGCATTTATCGTTCATAGTCTTTTGGATTTTAGCCATCCTAATTGGGGTTAGATGGTATCTCAATGTGGTTTTGATTTGCATTTCCCGGATGCTGAGTGATGGTGAGCATTTTTTCATATGTCTGTTGGCCATTTGTATATCTTCCTTAGAGAAATGCCTACTTAGCTCTTTTGCCCATTTTTTAATTGGGTTGCTTGTTTTCTTCTTGTAAAGTTGTTTGAGTTCCTTATATATTCTGGATATTAATCCTTTGTCAGATGTATATTTTGCAAATATTTTCTCCCACTCTGTTGGTTGTCTTTTAACTCTTTTAATTGTTTCTTTTGCTGTGCAGAAGCTTTTTAGTTTGATATAATCCCATTTGTTTATTTTTCCTTTGGTTGCCCGTGCTTTTGGGGTCGTATTCATGAAGTCTGTGCCCAGTCCTATTTCCTGAAGTGTTTCTCCTATGTTTTCTTTAAGAAGTTTTATTGTCTCAGGGTGTATATTTAAATCCTTAATCCATTTTGAGTTGATTTTAGTATACGGTGAGAGGTATGGATCTAGTTTCATTCTCCTGCATATCGATATCCAGTTATCCCAGCACCACTTGCTGAAGAGGCAGTCCCTTCCCCAGTGAATAGGCTTGGTGCCTTTGTCAAAGATCAGATGGCAGTAAGTGTGTGGGTTGATTTCTGGATTCTCTATTCTATTCCATTGGTCAGTGTGTCTGTTTTTATGCCAGTACCATACTGTTTTGGTTATTATAGCTTTGTAGTATAGCTTAAAGTCAGGTAGTGTTATGCCTCCAGCTTTAGTTTTTTTGCTGAGCATTGCTTTGGCTATTCGTGGTCTTTTATTGTTCCATATAAATGTCTGAATAGTTTTTTCCATTTCTGAGAAAAATGTCTTTGGAATTTTGATGGGGATTGCATTGAATTTGTATATCACTTTGGGTAGTATGGACATTTTCACTATGTTGATTCTTCCAATCCAAGAGCATGGAATATCTTTCCATCTTCTTGTATCCTCTCTAATTTCTCTCAGCAGTGGTTTGTAGTTCTCATTATAGAGATTTTTCACCTCCTTGGTTAACTCAATTCCTAAGTATTTTATTTTTTTGGTGGCTATTGTAAATGGGCAGGCTTTCTTGATTTCTCCTTCTGCATGTTCACTATTGGAGAAAAGAAATGCTACTGATTTTTGTGTGTTGATTTTGTATCCTGCAACTGTGCTGAAATCATTTATCAATTCCAACAGTTTTTTTGTAGAGGTTTTAGGCTGTTCGATATATAGGATCATGTCATCTGCAAACAGGGACAGTTTGACTTCATCTTTTCCAATCTGGATGCCCTTTATTTCCTTCTCTTCTCTGATTGCTCTGGCTAGTACTTCCAACACTATGTTGAATACGAGTGGTGAGAGTGGGCATCCTTGTCTAGTTCCTGTTCTTAAAGGAAAAGCTTTCAGCTTTTCCCCATTCAGGATGATATTGGCAGTGGGTTTGGCATATATGGCTTTAATTATGTTGAGATACTTTCCCTCTATACCTAACTTATAGAGGGTCTTTGTCATGAATGAGTGCTGAACTTTATCAAATGCTTTTTCAGCATCTATAGAGATGATCATATGGTCCTTGTGTTTGAGTTTATTAATATGGTGTATCACATTTATTGATTTGCGTATGTTGAACCAACCTTGCATCCCTGGGATGAATCCCACTTGATCGTGATGAATAATTTTTCGTATGTGTTGCTGTATTCTGTTTGCTAGTATTTTAGTGAGGATTTTTGCATCTATATTCATCAAGGATATCGGCCTGTAGTTTTCTTTTTTGGTTATATCTTTACCTGGTTTTGGTATCAGGATGATGTTTGCTTCATAGAATGAGTTTGGGAGATTTGCGTCCGTTTCAATCTTTTGGAATAGTTTGTAAAGAATCGGTGTCAATTCCTCTTTGAATGTTTGGTAAAATTCTGCTGTGAATCCATCTGGTCCTGGGCTTTTCTTTGTTGAGAGCCTTCTGATAACAGCGTCAATCTCCTTTATTGTTATTGGTCTGTTCAAATTTTCTACGTCTTCATGGTTCAGTTTTGGGAGCTTGTGTGTGTCCAGAAATTTATCCATTTCCTCCAGATTTTCAAATTTGTTGGCGTATAGTTGTTTATAGTAGTCTCGAATGATTCCTTGTATTTCAGATGAATCAGTTGTAATATCGCCTTTTTCATTTCTAATTTTTGTTATTTGAGTCTTCTCTCTTCTTTTTTTTGTTAGCCATGCTAATGGTTTGTCAATTTTATTTATCTTTTCAGAAAACCAACTTTTTGATTCATTGATCTTTTGAATTGTTTTTTGGGTTTCAATTTCATTCAGTTCTGCTCTGATCTTAATGATTTCTTTCGGTCTGCTAACTTTAGGATTGGATTGTTCTTGTTTTTCTAGTTCTTTAAGGTGAAGTGTTAGGTTGTTCACTTGCCATCTTTCCATTCTTCTGAAGTGAGCATTTAATGCAATAAATTTTCCCCTCAATACTGCTTTTGCAGTATCCCACAGGTTTTGGTATGATGTATCATTGTTTTCATTAGTTTCAATAAACTTTTTGATTTCCTGCTTGATTTCTTCTTGGACCCATATGTCATTAAGTAGAATGCTGTTTAATTTCCATGTGTTTGTATAGTTTCCAGAGTTTTGTTTGTTATTAATTTCTAGTTTTAATCCATTGTGGTCTGAGAAGATACATGGGATAATTCCAATTTTTTTGAATTTATTGAGACTTGATTTGTGACCTAATATATGATCTATCCTGGAGAATGATCCATGTGCTGCTGAGAAGAATGAATATTCTGAGGTTGTTGGGTGGAATGTTCTGTAGATATCTGCCAATTCCAATTGGTCTAGAGTCTTGTTTAGATCTTGTGTTTCTCTACTGATTCTTTGCCTAGATGATCTGTCTAATATTGACAGTGGAGTGTTCAGGTCCCCTGCTATTACGGTATTAGTGTCTATTTCCTTCTTTAGGTCTAATAGAGTTTGTTTTATAAATCTGGCTGCTCCAACATTGGGTGCGTACATATTTATGATTGTTATGTCTTCTTGATGCATCAGTCCTTTTATCATTAAGTAGTGTCCCTCATTGTCTCTTTTTATGGTTTTTAGTTTAAAGTCTATTTTGTCAGATATAAGAATAGCCACTCCAGCTCGTTTTTCTTTTCTGTATGCATGGTAAATCTTTTTCCATCCTTTCACTCTTAGTCTATGTGAATCTTTATGGGTGAGGTGGGTCTCTTGTAGGCAGCATATAGTTGGGTCCTGCTTTTTGATCCAGTCAGCCAGTCTGTGTCTTTTAATTGGGGAATTTAAGCCTTTAACATTAAGAGTTGTTATTGAAAGGTGTTGATTTATTCCTAGCATTTTATTGGTTGTTTGGTTGTCTTAGGTGTCTTTTGTTCCTTGCTTTCTGATTTACTGTTTGGTTTCTTTGTTTGTTGGTTTCTTGGGTTGTAGATAGTGTTTTTGTTAGCTTGTTTTCTCTTCCAGAATGCCATTTTTATTGTACTAGCGGGTTTAGATTTTTCTTAGGTTTTTATGGCAGTGGTAGTTATTTTTCAGGAACCAAACCCAGTACTCCCTTGAGGATTTCTTGTAAGGGTGGTCTTGTGGTAGTGAACTTCTGCAGTTTTTGTTTGTCTGAGAAATATACTATTTGCCCTTCATTTCGGAAGGATAGCCTTGCAGGGTAGAGTATTCTTGGCTGGCAATCTTTGTCTTTTAGTATTTTGAAAATATCATCCCATTCCTTTCTAGCTTTTAGGGTTTGTGATGAAAAGTCTGATGTTAACCTGATTGGGGCTCCCTTATAGGTGATTTGACGCTTCTCTCTTGCAGCTTTTAAGATTCTCTCTTTGTCTCTGAGTTTTGCCAATTTGACTATGACATGTCTTGGAGAAGGCCTTTTTGGGTTGAATACGTTTGGAGATCGTTGAGCTTCCTGGATCTGAAGATCTGTGATTTTTCCTATACCTGGGAAGTTTTCTGCCACTATTTTGTTGAATATGTTTTCAATGGAATCTCCATTTTCCTCCCCTTCTGGAATACCCATGACTCGGATATTTGAGCGCTTGAGGTTGTCTGATATCTCTCTCAGATTTTCTTCCATGTCCTTGATTCTTTTTTCTTTCTTTTTGTCTGCTTGTGTTATTTCAAACAGCCCATCTTCAAGTTCAGAGGTTCTCTCTTCAACTTCGACAAGCCTGCTGGTTAAACTCTCCGTTGTGTTTTTTATTTCGCTGAATAACTTCTTCAGTTCAGCAAGTTCTGCTACAGTTTTTTTCAGGACATTGATTTCCTTGTATATTTCCTCTTTCAGATCCTGTATACTTTTCCTCATTTCATCATGATGTCTAGCTGAGTTTTCTTGTATCTCATTCAGTTTCCTTAGAATTATCACTCGAAATTCCTTGTCAGTCATTTCAAGGGCTTCTTGTTCTATAGGATCTAGAGTATGAGATTTATTAACTTTTGGTGGTGTACTTTCTTGATTTTTTGTATTTCTGGTGTCTTTTTTTTGGTGTTTATTCATTGTGGCAGGGGGTTTCACAGTCCACCAGTTTGAGACTAATGACTAACTAGGATGTTGCTGTGGTTGCCAATTTGGTATGGCTCCCGCCGTGACTGCTCAGTTGGCCTCTAGTGTCTTGTGTGTGTGGTTGCCTCGGGTCTTGGGCTTCTGCGAGGATCCACCTTTCTGGTCAGCTTGTACTCTGCTGGGCTGGTGGATCACGTACCACAGGGTGTGTGATCTCTGTTGAGCTTTCACTTTCTGTGCAGGACTTCTCCCCGTTCGGTGTGCTCTGGCCCAGGCTGTTAGATCGTGCAGTGGCGACCCCACCGGGTGTGTGGTTTCTGTCGAGTCTCCGCCTCCCTGGCCACACGTCTCCCCCCTCTGTGCGCACTGTGCTGGGCTGGGGTGTGTCTTCTGAACCCCTCGTCTATCAGCTGGGCCTTCAAGACCCTGCTCAGCACCGCCTCGCCCAGGAAGTCTACCAGGTTTCTGCTAGGCACAGACGACCGGTCTCTCTGGGTGCCTTTGTAGCCCTGTGTAGATCTTTCTCGGGTCTTGTTCACCTTTGTATCCCCCCGGTATAAACCGAGTCTAGTGCCCGCCTGCAGCCTGCTCTCCGGCAGGTTCAAGCGGACCTGGGAACTCTCCTACCACACTATTCCCAACCAGAAATTCGTTAGGCTTTTTTCCAAACTGGTGGTCGCAGAGATGGTATCTGCCTCCCAGTAAGAGGAAGTTTACCGGGGCCGGAGTCCAGGGTGTGGTGGAGTGACAGTCGGCCCGCCCGTACTTCCTAGCCCTCCCAACACTGGTCGGGACGCCCCACACCCCCAGCCCCGCCAGAGAACCGCGGAGGGAGTGGGAGAGGAGGCCGGCCCGCAGGGTCCGGAAAGCCCCCCGCCAGGCCAAGCAAATGGGCTCAGTGATGGCCGAGCAGGGCGGAGCTGCCCGCACCTGGGAAAATGGAGGCAGCACCGGGGCAGTGAGTGGCCTGGTGGTGCAGGCGGGAGCCGCGTGGGCATCCACCCCCCGAACAGAGCTGTGCCCGGGATCACTCACAGTGCTGTGCCAGGTCGGGCGCTCGCTCTGTCTCTGGTTTGTTGCCTTCCGTGTTCTCGGCGCTGCCGCCTCGGGCTGTTCAGTCGCGGTGCCGCTCGGGCGCTCCCAGGAATCTTCTTTAATGCCGGCCTGAAACCTCGAATCCTGAATAGGGCAGCTGGCTGCCTTCAGTGCGGCCCCAGCCTCCGGGATCCTGGCTGCATCCACAGCAGCCCTGGCGCCCTGTTCCCTGTGTCAAGACTCGCTTTTGCAGCTAAGAATCAGTTCTTTTCCTGCTCCGCACTTCAAAGTAGTTGCCTGTAAATGAGGCAGCCTCTCCTGCCGGGGGCAAAGTGGCGTTGAGCCCCCACGACCGGCCAGCAGCAGCAGTCCTCCCTTAAGAGATGGCCAGAGGAAGGTCCACAAGCTTCCCGGCTGCCTGAGGCCCAGTGGCCACCTTTTCCACCTCAGCTACTCCGCACCAGCCGCCGCAGCCGCCGCCATCTTGAAAACCCAAGGATTTTTTTCTATTCTATTTGTTCATTTGTCTGTCTTTATGAGAGTACCATGTTGTTTTGATTACTATAGTTTTGTAATATGTTTTAAAATCAGAAAATGTGAGTCCTCCAACTTTGTTCTTTTTCAAAATTGTTTTGGCTATTCAGAGTCCCTCATGATTCCACATGAATTTTAGAATAAATTTTGCACCTTAACTTTTTAATGTGGCAATATTCATTGGAAATTTATCCACATTAGTATATAACATTTACCTCATTCTTTTAAAATGCTATGTAATACATACAAATGGTACCATGATTTACTATGGACATTCCCCAAAATGATTATAATTTGTGTTCTTAATTTTGACTACTTTTGATTGGGATTACTTAAATGTTCCTTCACTTTTAAATAATTCAATGGATTTAAGTGATTAATAATGAAATGGTCTTTTTAATGTCATTTTAACTAAACATAAAAATCAGTACAAATTTATTATAGAAAATTTGGTGCAGGAACATGCAAGAACAAAAAATCTAAAACACTCATAGTCCCACAAAAATGAAAGGCAATGTAGTACAGATTTTGGAGATTGATGGTACAGAAAGTAAATCCTAGATCCTCCACTTACTGTGTGACCCAGGGCAAGTTACTCAACTTCTCTAAGGTTAGTTTTCTTACCTATAAAATGAAGGCAATAATATCTACCTCCTGAAGGTATTCTGAGAATTAAATGAGATAATAATATAGTATTTTGAACTATATTCTACATCTATATTGTATCCTAGAGTGTACAATAGACTCTATAGCAAAATAAGGAAATTATGGTATAGCCAAACAATAAAAATTTGTGCAGCCACTAAAAATAAGGTAGATCTATATGTGCTGACTTAGAAATATTTTTCAGACTTAAATTTTAAGCAATATACAGTAATTTCAAGTTTAAAAATATACACATAGATCCTAAGATGGCGGTGGCTGCGGCGGTTGGCGTGGAGTAGCTGAGGTGGAAAAGGCGGCCACTGGGCCTTAGGCAGCTGGGAAACTTGCGGAACTTCCTCTTGCCGTCTCTTAAGGGAGGACCGCTGCTGGTGGCCGGTCGTGGGGGCTGACCACCACTTTGTCCTTGGCAGAAGAGGCTGTCTCATTTACAGGCAACAGCTTTGAAGTATGGAGCAGGAAAAGAACTGTTTCTTAGCTGCAAAAGCAAGTCTCTAAACAGGGAACACAGCGCTGGGGCTGCTGTTGATGCTGCCAGGATCCTGGAGGCCGGGGCCGCGCTGAAGGCGGCCAGCTGCCCTATTCAGGATTCGAGGTTTCAGGCCGGCATAAAAGAACATTACTGGGAGTGCCCGAGCTGCGCCACGAGACCGAGTGAGCAGCCCAAGGCAGCAGCGGCCGAGAACGGGGATGGCGACAACGCAAAGGCAGAGAGGGAGCCGCCCAACCCAGCACAGCCCCGTGAGTGACCCCCGGCCCAGCCCCGATCAGGGGGCAGATGCCCACCCAGCTTCCACCTGCCACATCAGGCCACTCACCAGCCACGGGGCTGCCTCCATTTTCTCAGGTGTTGGCAGCTCCGGCCCGGCTCAGCCAAACCTGTCCTCCTTGCCTGGCTCGACTCCTCACTGAGCCTTCCCACTTGCTTGCCCCAGCGCAGAGCTTCCCGGGGCTTGATGGCCGCCCTCCCCTCCCACTCCCTCCGCAGTTCTCTGGTGGGGCTGGTGGCGTGGGGCGTCCCTGGCCATCGTTGGGAGGGCAAGGAAGTACGGGCTGGGCTGACTGTGACTCCACCGCACCCTGGGCTCCAGCCCCCGGTAAACTTCCTGTTACCGGGAGGCAGATACCATCTCTGCAGCCACCAGTTGGGAAAAATGCCTAACCAATTTCTGGTTAGGAATAGTGTGGTCGGAGAGTTTCCAAGTTCGCTTGAACCTGCCGGAGAGCTGACTGCGGGAGGGCAACGGACTCAGTCCGTGCCAGGGGGATTCAAAGGTGAACCATGTGCTGTGGGCTCCTCCCCCGAGGAGCTCACGCTCTGGTGTGGGAGATAAGACAAGTACACAAATAACCGTGATACCAGGAGGAAGGTGATAAGTCCCGAGAAAGATCTACACAGTGCTACAAAGGCACCCAGAGCGACTGGTTGTCTGCGCCTAGCAGAAACCTGGTAGACTTCCTGGGTGAGGTGGTGCCAAGCAGAGTCTTGAAGGCCCAGCTGATAGAGGAAGGTTGCAGAATACACGTCCTAGCCCAGACCAGGGCGCACAGAGCGGGCAGATGTCCGGCTAGGGAGGCAGAGACTCGACAGAAACCACACACCCTGTGGGGTCGCCACTGCGTGATCCAACAGCCCGGGCCAGAGCGCACGGAACAGGGAGAAGTTCTGCACGGGAAGTGGAAGCTCAGCAGAGATCACACACTCTGTGGTACCGCCCCGTGATCCAGCAGCCCAGCAGAGTCCAAGCTGACCAGAGAGGTGGCTCCCCGGAGAGGCCCAAGACCCGAGACAACCACACACACAAGGCACTAGAGGCCAACTGAGCAGTCACGGAGGTAGTCATACCAAATTGGCAACCACAGCAACATCCTAGTTAGTCAATAGTCTCAAACTGGTGGACTGTGAAACCCCCTGCCACAATGAATAAACACCAAAAAAAAGATACCAGAAATACAAAAAATCAAGAAAGTACACCACCAAAAGTTAATAAATCTCAAACTCTAGATCCTATAAAACAAGAGGCCCTTGAAATGACTGACAAGGAATTTCGAGTGATAATTCTAAGGAAACTGAATGAGATACAAGAAAACTCAGCTAGACATCATGATGAAATGAGGAAAAGTATACAGGACCTGAAAGAGGAAATGTACAAGGAAATCAATGTCCTGAAAAAAAAGGAGCAGAACTTGCTGAACTGAAGAAGTTATTCAGTGAAATAAAAAACACAACGGAGAGTTTAACCAGCAGGCTTGTCGAAGTTGAAGAGAGAACCTCTGAACTTGAAGATGGGCTGTTTGAAATAACACAAGCAGACAAAAAAAATAAAAAAGAATCAAGGACATTGAAGAAAATCTGAGAGAGATATCAGACAACATTAAGCGCTCAAATATCCGAGTCATGGGTATTCCAGAAGGGGAGGAAAATGGAGATTGCATTGAAAACATAGTCAACAAAATAGTGGCAGAAAACTTCTCAGGTATAGGAAAAATCACAGATCTTCAGATCCAGGAAGCTCAACGATCTCCAAACATATTCAACACAAAAAGGCCTTCTCCATGACATGTTATAGCCAAATTGGCAAAATTCAGAGACAAAGAGAGAATCTTAAAAGCTGCAAGAGAGAAGCATCAAATCACCTATAAGGGAGCCCCAATCAGGCTAACATCAGACTTTTCATCACAAGTCATAAAAGCTAGAAAGGAATGGGATGATATTTTCAAAATAGTAAAAGACAAAGCTTGCCAGCCAAGAATACGCTACCCTGCAAGGCTATCCTTCCAAAATGAAGGGCAAATAGTATATTTCTGAGAGAAACAAAAACTGCGGGAGTTCACTACCACATGACAACCCTTACAAAAAATCCTCAAGGGAGTACTGGGTTTGGTTCCTGAAAAATAACTACCACTGCCATAAAAACCCAAGAAAAATCAAAAGCCACAAGTATAATAAAAATGACATTCATGAAGAGAAAACAAGCAAACAAAAACGCTATCTACAACCTAAGGAACCAACAAACACAGAAACCAAACAGTAAATCAGAAAGCAAGGAACAAAAGACACCTAAGACAACCAAACAACCAATAAAATGCTAGGAATAAATCAACACCTTTCAATAACAACTCTTAATGTAAAAGGTTTAAATTCCCCAATCAAAAGACACAGACTGGCTGACTAGATTAAAAAGGAGGACCCAACTATATGCTGCCTACAAGAGACCCACCTCACCCATAAAGATTCACATAGACTAAGAGTGAAAGGATGGAAAAAGATTTACCATGCAAACAGAAAAGAAAAACGAGCTGGAGTAGCTAATCTTATATCTAACAAAATAGACTTTAAACTAAAACCATAAAAAGAGACAGTGAGGGACACTACTTAATGATAAAAGGACTGATGCATCAAGAAGACATAACAATCATAAATATGTATGCACCCAATGTTGCAGCAGCCAGATTTATGAAACAAACTCTATTAGAACTAAAGAAGGAAATAGACACTAATACCATAATAGCAGGGGACCTGAACACCCCACTGTCAATATTAGACAGATCATCTAGGCAAAGAATCAGTAGAGAAACACAAGATCTAAACAAGACTCTAGACCAATTGGAATTGGCAGACATCTAAAGAACATTCCACCCAACAACCTCAGAATATTCATTCTTCTCTTCAGCACATGGATCATTCTCCAGGATAGATCATATATTAGGTCACAAATCAAGTCTCAATAAATTCAAGAAAATTGGAATTATCCCATGTATTTTCTCAGACCACAATGGATTAAAACTAGAAATTAATAACAAATGAAACTCTGGAAACTATACAAACACATGGAAATTAAACAGCATTCTACTTAATGACATATGGGTCAAAGAAGAAATCAAGCAGGAAATCAAAAAATTTATTGAAACTAATGAAAACAATGATACATCATACCAAAACCTGTGGGATACTGCAAAAGCAGTATTAAGGGGGAAATTTATTGCATTAAATGCTCACTTCAGAAGAATGGAAAGATGGCAAGTGAACAACCTAACACTTCACCTTAAAGAACTAGAAAAACAAGAACAATCCAAACCTAAAGTTAGCAGACAGAAAGAAATCATTAAGATCAGAGCAGAACTGAATGAAATTGAAACCCATAAAACAATACAAAAGATCAATGAATCAAAAAGTTGGTTTTTTGAAAAGATAAATAAAATTGACAAACCATTAGCATGGCTAACAAAAAAAAAGAAGAAGAGAAGATTCAAATAACAAAAATTAGAAATGAAAAAGGCGATATTACAACCGATTCATCTGTAATACAAGGAATCATTCGAGACTACTATAAACAACTATACGCCAACAAATTTGAAAATCTGGAGGAAATGGATAAATTTCTGAACACACACAAGCTCCCAAAACTGAGCCATGAAGATGTAGAAAATCTGAACAGACCAATAACAATAAAGGAGATTGAAGCTGTTATCAGAAGGCTCTCAACAAAGAAAAGCCCAGGACCAGATGGATTCACAGCAGAATTTTACCAAACATTCAAAGAGGAATTGACACTGATTCTTCACAAGCTATTCCAAAAGATTGAAACGGAAGCCAATCTCCCAAACTCATACATAAAATTATTCACCACAATCAAGTGGGATTCATCCCAGGGATACAAGGTTGGTTCAACATATGCAAATCAATAAATGTGATACACCATATTAATAAACTCAAACACAAGGACCATATGATCATCTCTATAGATGCTGAAAAAGCATTTGATAAAATTCAGCACTCATTCATGACAAAGACCCTCTATAAGTTAGGTACAGAGGGAAAGTATCTCAACATAATTAAAGCCATATATGACAAACCCACTGCCAATATCATCCTGAATGGGGAAAAGCTGAAAGCTTTTCCTTTAAGAACAGGAACTAGACAAGGATGCCCACTCTCACCACTCGTATTCAACATAGTGTTGGAAGTACTAGCCAGAGCAATCAGAGAAGAGAAGGAAATAAAGGGCATCCAGATTGGAAAAGATGAAGTCAAACTGTCCCTGTTTGCAGATGACATGATCCTATATATCGAACAGCCTAAAACCTCTACAAAAAAACTCTTGGAATTGATAAATGATTTCAGCAAAGTAGCAGGATACAAAATCAACACACAAAAATCAGCAGCATTTCTTTTCTCCAATAGTGAACATGCAGAACGAGAAATCAAGAAAGTCTGCCCATTTACAATAGCCACCAAAAAAATAAAATACTTAGGAATTGAGTTAACCAAGGAGGTGAAAAATCTCTATAATGAGAACTACAAACCACTGCTGAGAGAAATTAGAGAGGATACAAGAAGATGGAAAGATATTCCATGCTCTTGGATTGGAAGAATCAACATAGTGAAAATGTCCATACTACCCAAAGTGATATACAAATTCAATGCAATCCCCATCAAAATTCCAAAGACATTTTCCTCAGAAATGGAAAGAACTATCCAGACATTTATATGGAATAATAAAAGACCACGCATAGCCAGAAGCAATGCTGAGCTAAAAAAATAAAGCTGGAGGCATAACACTACCCAACTTAAAGCTATATTACAAAGCTATAATAACCAAAACAGTATGGTACTGGCATAAAAACAGACACACTGATCAATGGAATAGAATGGAGAATCCAGAAATCAACCCACACACTTACTGCTATCTGATCTTTTACAAAGGCACCAAGCCTATTCACTGGAGAAGGGACTGCCTCTTCAGCAAATGGTGCTGGGATAACTGGATATCCATATGCAGGAGAATGAAACTAGACCCATACCTTTCACCATACACTAAAGTCAACTCAAAATGGATTAAAGAATTAAATATACACCCTGAAACAATAAAACTTCTTAAATAAAACATAGGAGAAACACATCAGGAAATAGGACTGGACACAGAGTTCATGAATACGACCCCAAAAGCACGGGCAACCAAAAAAAAATAAACAAATGGGATTATATCAAACTAAAAAGCTTCTGCACAGCAAAAGAAACAATTAACAGAGTCAAAAGACAACCAACAGAGTGGGAGAAATTATTTGCAAAATATACATCTGACAAAGGATTAATATCCAGAATATATAAGGAACTCAAACAACTTTACAAGAAAAAAACAAGCAACCCAATTAAAAAATGGGCAAAAGAGCTAAGTAGGCATTTCTCTAAGGAAGATATACAAATGGCCAACAGACATATTTTTTCATATGCTCAACATCACTCAGCATCCGGGAAATGCAAATCAAAACCACACTGAGATACCATCTAACCCCAGTTAGGATGGCTAAAATCCAAAAGACTCTGAACGATAAATGCTGGCAAGGTTGCGGAGAAAAAGGAACTCTCATACATTGTTGGTGGGACTTTAAAATGGTGCAGCCTCTATGGAAAATGGTATGGAGGTTCCTCAAACAATTGCAGATAGATCTACCATACGACCCAGCTATCCCACTGCTGGGAATATACCCAGAGGAATGGAAATCATCAAGTCGAAGGTATACCTGTTCCCCAATGTTCATTGCAGCACTCTTTACAATAGCCGAGAGTTGGAACCAGCCCAATTGTCCATCATCGGATGAGTGGATACAGAAAATGTGGTACATCTACACAATGGAATACTACTCAGCTATAAAAACGAATGAAATACTGCCATTTGCAACAACATGGATGGACCTTGAGAGAATTATATTAAGTGAAACGAGTCAGGCACAGAAAGAGAAATACCACATGTTCTCACTTATTGATGGGAGCTAAAAATTAATATATAAATTCACACACACACACACAAAAAAAAAAATAAACTGGGGTGCGGGGGGAGAAGATATAACAACCACAATTACTTGAAGTTGATACGACAAGCAAACAGAAAGGACATCGTTTGGCGGGAGGGAGGAGAGGGAGGAGGGAGGGAGGTTTTGGTAAGGGGCAACAAAAATCAACCACAATGTATATCGACAAAATAAAATTTAAAAAATAAATAAATAAATAAATAAAAGCCCTCCGTGAACGTTAGTGTTTGAATAAAAATGTACCTTGTAAAATACTTGGTATGTATATCACACTGTGAAAAATAAAAATAAAAATAAAAATGTACACATACATATACGTGTGTGTATATATACACATATACCTGAAACAAAAGTCTGAAAGTCACATTGCAAACTGTTAAGAATGGTTTAGGGTGGGTGGTGTAGAGAAAGAAAGACTTGTTCTTTACATTTACGTACTGTGTGGATTTATTACAGTGAAATGCATTATTTTGTAATTAAGAGGCTAGCAAATGGTCTTTTCTTAATCCCTAAAGGAAATCAATGATGTGGGGAAAGGCTATTTCCACAAACCATGGGATTTTCCATAATATGCTTGTGATGGTGCCATGAAATAGTCAAAATATTTTCCGGATTTAGTTGAATTATGTTTACCAATCAAGGGCAAGTTTCTAAAAACAATTGTACTTAATCACTAGAGAAGAGAAAAGAACTAAAAAGAACAAGGGCGTAATTTTAAAATGACTTTGGAAAGATAGCACAATGTAATGGCCACTGATTGCTTTATAACTTCACAAAAGGAAGCTACTTTTCCATGGGAAACATGGAAAGTCCCAGGAATTCTTATAAAGCTCAACTAAGATATTCATTGAAAGGTGAAACCAGTTATTCAAGAGGAAAAGGGAAGCAGGACTAGTGGTAGAAATATGAGACCATAAAATAGTTCAGGTGCAAGGAAAAGTTCAGTTTCATAAAATTTTTTTTCCCCTTAATAGTGGGACATACAGGATGAATTGAACTCTGAGATCAACTAAACCAGTTAGAATACTATAAAATACAGTGAGGAAATTCAAAGAGTAATTATGTTGAAAGCCCTAAAATAACACCAAGAGAAAGAATAGAAGGCCAATATCTAAGCAATATTTTAAGTCATTAACTCTTTATGAGCAATAAAAGACCAGTAATAAAACTTAAAACAATGATGTATGATTACCTTATAAATATCATTTGAGTGGTATTGTTAATGGAAAGGTGCTATCTGGGTCACAGACATGGTGAGGAGTCATTTGGGGCCATTCAGACCAGGGCCAGGGAGAAGGTCCCTGGGTCCTCGAGACACCACGTCAGTCCGGAATGAGAGAGAAATGAGAATCTGATTAAAGACTCTGTAATACATGGTTTCATAACACTGGTCAGGGGAGACTCTGAACAAGTCATAGTTGGGCAGAAGATCAAATGAAAAAGAATGAATTATGGAAATATTTGGAAAAAGTACCTTCCATGCTATGGGTCAAATGTGTCCCCCCAGAGTTCATGTATGGAGATTTAATCTCCATTGTAACAGTGTTAAGTGGTGATTAGACTGTGAAGACCCTCATGAATGTATTGATCCATTCATTGAGTGATGGTTTGATGGTGTGATGGGTGGTCCTGGGTGTGGTTCTGTTGGCTTTATAAGGGGCAGCAAGTGAGCAGGTTAGCTCTCTTGCTTAGCCCATTCTTGCCCTGTGACACCCTGGTTGCTAAGGGACCCTATATATTTCCCACACAGAAGAAGGCTCTAACCAGATGTGTTCCTTGGACTTTGTACTTCCCAGCCCCCAAAAATGTAAGAAATAAATTTCATTTCTTTATAAGTTACTCAGCTTCAGGTATTCTGTTATAGGCAACAGAAACAGACTTAAACACATGCTCAGGGAAGGATGATTTGCAAATGTCTGAGTTAAGAATGTGCCAAACATATCAGAGAAAAAAAGGAGATTGTAGCTGGAACCAAATAAAAGTTGCTGAGAAATGTAGGTCATGGTGTTGGAAAGGTGGACTTTGGGGAGTAGATGATCAGCCTTGTGAGCCAAACTGAGGAATTTAATTCTAAGGATGATGAGATATGCCACTGGAGAGTTTGGAAATGATAGTCAAGAATAAAAGAGTAGCTGTCAGCTAAGAAGGCAATTGCAGTGGTCCAGAAGAGAGAATGTGGTGTGGGCTGGAGAGGTTGTACTGGAAGTGGTGAGATGAATATGGAGGTCAAGCAATAGCAGGGCTCAAGCCCCAGGGCTGGAAGTCGGGAGTAGGACTGCTCTGCCACACCTCCAACAACTCTCTCCCTCACTTTCCACCTTCCAGCTATACTTGGAAAGCAAGATGAGAAGTCTAAGCCTGGAGCCAGACTGATGGGATCCAACTCCAGCTCTGCCACTTACTAGGTACGTAACACTGAATTTAATTTAACACTTTAATTTTCTGTGCTTCATCTTCTCCATATTCCTTATCTGTAAAATGGTATAGTAATAGGGCTAGCACATTAGCTCAGTTGGTTAGAGCACAGCTTCATATCAAGGTCAAGGGTTCCTCATACCAGGCAGCCACAAAAAAAAAACAGTATAGCAATAATATTTATCTCTTAGATTGTTATTAGGATTAAATGGAAAATGCCTAGAAAAGTGCCCAGCCCCTGACATGATAAGCACCAATAACTTCTAGCTAGTAGTATCATTACAAGACATTTGCAATATCTTGGATATGCTGTATCTCTCTCAGCTCTAGACCTTGACATCTGCTCTTTCCTCTGCCTGGAATATACTTTATTTATTTAATTCCAAACTCATTCTCCATCTCCCAGTCCTGATGTCACTGCTCTCAGCAGACAGATCTTTTCTGATCCCCTAGACTTGATTCAATCTCCTCAAATCCTTTCTCACCACTCTTTCCCCTTCAATAGTGACCTCCATTATATTTTACAATAATCATTTGCTTTGCTGTTTGATTTTTCTACTAGATTAAAAATTCTGTGATGGAAGAAACCGTTCCTGTTTTTCTGGTTACCCCTGTATCTTCAAAGCCTAGCACAGTGCCTAAAAACAGTAGACATTAAATAAATGCTGAAGAAGTCAATTCACCTAAGCAACTTTCTGATACTGGCAAATTTCCCCAAGTACCCAGGGCTACATTATGATTTTCATGGGCCCCAGGCACTTTTGCCTTTGTGGGCCCCTTCCTCCATTAAAAAATATACATATTAAAAATATAATTTAGGGCCAGCCCGTGGCTCACTCGGGAGAGTGTGGTGCTGATAACACCAAGGCCACGGGTTCGGATCCCATATAGGGATGGCCGGTTAGCTCACTGGGTGAGCATGGTGCTGACAACACCAAGTCAAGGGTTAAGATCCCCTTACCGGTCATCTTTAAAAAAAAAAAAAAGAAAGAAAAAATATAATTTAAAAAATATATTTAATATACATAAACATATATACAATTATATTTTATAACTGCTGTAGTATAATGATAAATACGATCCAGACTGGATTTTTTTTGTTATCTGATTTTAAAGGCCTGGCTGACTAGTTCAGTTGGTCAGAGCACAGCCTTGTAACACCAAGGTCATGGATTCGGATCCATGTACTAGCCAGCCACCAAAAAAAAAAATCTGATTTTAAGAGAAATTAAAACATTTTTGAGGGCCATAGGCACTGTGCCTACTGTGCCCAATGGATAAGTTGGCCCTACAAGCATCAGCAATAGAAAGGTTGAAAACAACTCACTAAACCAATAACTGGAAAGTCTGGAAGTATAGCAGGATCCAGGCTTGGTTGACTCAATGACTCAACAGTGTCTGCAATTCAGGTTCTTGTTTTTTCAGACTCACCGTTCTTCTGTCCACAATATCAACTACATCCAAAGGCTAGTTCCCTTTATGGTCATCAGATGATTGTCAGCAGAAATGCGGGCAGCATCCCTCCTTGTTTACTTAGTGAGGCAACCAAGGAATTTTATTCCTTCCCTTCTGATTGAGCCAACTTCAGTCAAATGCCCAGCCTGGGCCATTAACTGTCCCCTGGGAATCCCTCACACTGGTTGCCCTAGCAAATCAGGATCCACATCTGGTATAGGAATGTGGTGTTTGCTAAAACAAAATCAGGGGGGTGGCTGGTTAGCTCAGTTGGTTAGAGTGTGGTGCTGATATCACCAAAGTCCAGGGTTCAAAAAAAAAAGAAAAAATCAAGAAACAGAAAATGTCTGATAACCCATTCTACAACTTTTGAGCCCCCTCACCACATCAACCACATAAAAGGGTCAAGAGACCTTTTAATCCAAGGGAAGATCTTACAGGAGAGGATTTGTGGAGGAGATTTTTGAAGAAAGCTGTGCAGTGAGCCCTGAACCCCAAATCCCTCCCCTTAAGGGGTTCGGTGAGTAAGGACCTGCCCTACCTCAAACCCTAGTGTGGGGTGACTCCACAGGGCTACTTAGAGAGCTTAATATATGAAATGTTTGAATGACACTGGGCTGAGATTGATGCCTGGAATATTTGGAGGGCCCTCTATTCCTAATATGATCTAATCACAAATTAGCTCCACCTTGCTGAATCCAAAGGTCAACATTCAGTCTTCATTTTATTTAACACATCAGCATACCAAAACAGTCGGAACAGTTTCTTCACCTGGCTTCCAATAGACCAGCATTCCAGGTTTGCCTCCTACCTCCGTGGCCATTCCTTCTCAATCTCTTTTGCCTCCTCCTCCTAAGCTCTCGACCCCTTGATGATGAAGTACTCCAGGACTCAGTTCTTGGACCTCTTGTTTTCTCTATCTATACTCATTCCCTCCATATATTGATAACTTCCAAATGTTTGTATCCAGGCCAGAACTCTCTCCTAAACTTCAGACTCATATGCCCACTGTCTTTACAAAGTGTCCACTTGGATGCCTAATAATATATATCTCAAAATGTCCAAAACCAAGTTCCCGATTTTTCCCTCCTAAAACCTGCTCCTTCATGACTTCCCCACCTCAAGTAATGGAAATTCCGTCCTTCCATTTGCTCAAACAAAAAAAGTTGGAATCATCTCTGACTTCTCTCTGTTTCATACCCTACATCCAATCCATCAGCAAAAGTACTTTCACAGTTGTTTGTACCTTCAGAATGTATCCAGCTTAGATCACTTCTCACCACCTCCTCCATATTTTATCTTAATTACTTCAAGTCTCCCAACTTCCTTCTTCCTTTCATACCTGGATTGCCACAAAAAGTCACCTAACTTCTTCCCATGCCCAAGCAGATGGCTGCCAGAATATGCCTTTTTACAATGTGAGCTGATGCCATTCTCCTACACAGAACTCCCTGGTGGTTTTCCAGCTCATTCAGAGCAACAGCCAAAGTGCTAACAATGGCCTATGAAATTCTGTAACACATGCCTACTCCCCCACCCCCCCACACACACCTCTGACCTCATCTCCCCTCACTCTCTGCACTTGAATAGCTCCCTGTTCTTCCTCAAACATACCAGACACACTCCCACCCCAAGGCCTTGGCACCAGCTATTCTCTCAGCCTGCAATGCCTTTACCTCCCAAAAGCCACATGGCTTGCTCCCTTATTCTTTCAAATACCACCTTCTCCATGAGGCCTTTCCCAACCACCCTATTTAAAACTGCAACTATCACCACTTCCCCCTCTGTCCCTATCTCCCTTCCCTTCAGTATTGTTCTTCACAGCACTTATGTAGCACATTTGCTTCTAAAGTACTCTATCATTTTACTTATTTATTTCATCAGTCTCTCCCCATAAAAATATAAGTGCCATGAGGACAGGGTTTTGCTCTTGTTGTTTGTTTGTATTTTAGTCTGGGTTGTTAAATGCTTTATCTCCAGCATCTAGAACAGCACCTGATGTACGGCAGGTAACCAATAAATATTAGTCAACTGATGGCATGCATATTTTGCTCTCTATAGTTATCTATTGTTTGAATCTTTTGCAAGAAGAAAACGTTCATTGATTCATTCAACAAATACAGATTCAGAGCAAACTCAGGCCTAGGTACTACGGTAGTTGCTGGTCAAAAGAGGTGAGTAAAACTGGCTGCACATACTTCTTGGGCTCATGGAGCCTAGTCTAGTGATAGATGATCAAAATAATGACAAAATAAATGTTTAAGTGCTGGAAGGGACAAGGTCTACAAAAACATATCACAAAGAATGCTGGTCCTGCCTGGATGAGATAGTGGCCAGTGGGGAGAAAGGACCTGGAGGGTCAAGAAGGCCACAGGAGTGTGATAGCCAGGCTCTGTGTTAAGTGATTTCTCTATGATTTTACTTGGGACTGCCTCTGCCCAGTATGAAAAGTGCAAAGAGATGTACTCCACAGTACCTGCTGACAATTCCCTGAGGAAGTGGCGCCTGAGCTGGGAACAATTAACACCCATTACAGAGGTGAGGGGTGCAGATGTATAGAGGGGAGGAGTGGAGTTGAGGCAGAGAGAACTGTGCAGGCCAAGGTTCTGGAGTGACAGGAAGTATGGCACATTTTGGAACACAGAGAACAACAGGAGGGTGGTGGGAGAAGGGGCTGGGAAGGGAAAGAGTGGGCAGGGCTGGCAAACTCTCCAATAGATTCCAACTTTATTCCAAAAAGAACAGGAAGCCACAGGAGCAGCCTTGTTCATTCGTGTTTTGTTTTGTTGCATTTACATTGCGGTGACATGACCGGACCTGTATTTTGAAAATATTATTGAAACTGCCTTGATGGAGAAAAGCTTGGCGAGGAGGCTGAGCAGATGGAGGAAAATCAATGAGGAGGCTGTGGAATAGTCCAGGGGAGCGGCGCTGGTAACCTGCCCTGGAGCAGCGCTTGCAAAGGGAGAGAAGTTGATGGATTCAAGAGGTTTCGCTACCTGTGCCAAAACACGTTTAAGTGAAGAACGGTAATTAACCATGTCCTTTTACCTTCTACATTTCTGATGCTTTGACATCTAGGGCCTTACTGACCCTGAAGGGACTGCACCTCCCAGGTTTAGCTAATCCTTAGAGATAGTAAATGACTCACTTGCTTGTGAACACACCTTCTATATGCAAACCAACCAATCCAGACCACATACCCAACAACCACCTCTTCTGTGGGTCTCTCTCACTCTGGGCCTCTATCTACCTGTCCTAATCACCCCAGGGACAGGCACCAGCCAATTAGGGACAGCCTCTATGCCCCAGAGCTTGCTGAAATTATTCAAAGTAGCCAATCCTAAACCTGCTTACCCTGCTTTGCCTGTTCCTTCCCACAGAAAACAACGTAAAAGTTCTGCCTACATTTTTCCCCATCCTCCACCTCCTGACCAACCATCGTGCTTCCCTATGTGGCCCCACATGACATGCTATGCCTTCCATTCCCAGGGATTTGTGAGGATAAACTTCTTCCGTCACGACAGATGTTTCCATGTCTTCGTATCTAACCACACCTGATTAAAACAAATTCTGGGGACCAGCCTGTGGCTCACTGGGGAGAGTGCGGTGCTGATAACACCAAGGCCACGGGTTCGGATCCCATATAGGGATGGCCGGTTTGCTCACTGGGTGAGTGTGGTGCTGACAACACCAAGTCAAGTGTTAAGATCCCCTTACCGGTCATCTTTTAAAAAAATAATAAAAATAAAACAAATTCTGGGTATCCTTGAAACAAGAACAACACCTTTGAAAAATAAAAAATGTGCTCAATTTATTCTAATTTATACGAGGGTTGTGTATGACGGTAAAATTCAAACAAAAGAGCATTTCTTCAGCATTCCCAGCAATGGCTTCTGCAACACACCTGTATCGTCCCTAAAATGAGGAATAAAAAATACAAGTAATACAAAATGTTAGATGATGTTATTTTAAAGGCTTTTATAAGCACTTTGTTTTACTAGCAGAAAGCCATTTAAACTGAATGGATAATCATTTTCTTAGTTTTCCAATGAGATGAAATTTTGCATGCCTTTGACTTCAGTGAGCATAGAGCTCATTTACGCCCCAATTATAAAACGATGTTTTTACAGTTTTTAAAAACTAGCCCATAAGATTTTCAAATATTAGATTAGTAACAAAATAACTAAAGAATGTACATGATTAAAGTTTATTTTAAAATGGTTACCAAAAGTGAAATTTGTAAAATTTCATTGCTAGGTATGTAATGCAAATATCTAAAATTACAATGGTACTATTCATTGAGGCAGTAGTTATTTTTACAAAAGTTTGGATGTCCATACTAAGTTTCCAAGAAAATTCTTGAACAAAAATAACCCTATAACTTATATGATTTTTATTCTCCTAAACAACTTTAACAATATATTTAGCATATTGCATCAATAGTCATAGAGAATTACTGACTTATACACACTGGTTGTCCAGTGCTTTCATCTGAAGACCAATCAACAGATTAATAACATGCATTCAGATTACTTTTAGCCATGTATGTTAGAGAAAAAACTGAATTTTTTAAAAGCTATCTTTTGTGCAATTTTTTCATAGTCTAAAGAAGGAAGAAATACCAAAATATCTAATGCCAAATAAAAGTAAAAAAAAGAAAAAAAGTGCTTGAATATCTTAATCTTGAATTGCTATTTTTAGAAGTGAATTGCTTGTTCCAAATTCTTAACACATCTGTTACGGCAAAAAGATAAGTAGGAAATAAATCTTGAACAATACCTTAGAAAATAGCATTCCCCCGAAAGAGAATGATATGGTAGTATTCACAGTCTCTGCAAACAAAATACAAAATGTTATTGGTCATCATTAGGTGATTGTTTTTTTGTTTTGGTTTTGTTTTTTTGGCTAGTATAGAGTATACATTTATGGAGTACACTTATTACTGGCAGCAGCAGTCCCAAGCAAAACTGTAGAGAAAGTTTTTCTGGCTGCTTTTCTCCTGCCCCCCCGCCACCCGCCCTAGCCAGTCGCTCTCTGTACCAACCCATATCGAATCCCTTAGGGGATGCAAACTTTAAAGTCCCACTAGTCTCAATAACAAATGAACGATGAACCATTTAGTGCTAATACACTTCCTCACAAGTTATACACATGTATATTTAACAGTAGCTTTCAGAGATATTGCTGCACCTTTAGCTGAGTATAATAGAAAAGAATCTTCCTAAAGGCTGATGAGATATTTTGGAGGTAGCCAGAATACTGAAGCTCCTTCCAATCACCCCATGAACAAGCATGACAAAGTATTTAGCCTCTGTTTAAATGCATAGTAATGGGTCTGGCCCTGCACAAGCTGTGGAACACAGAGTCAGAAATGCAAGAAAAACCACAACTGTTATTCTAGTCAAACACAACAAAGTAGTGAACTTAGGGGGTAAGGATAGAAAGATGGAAATGTTTTGAATCTCAAACAAAAGAAAGAGTGACCAAAAATCTTTTTTTAATAATATAAATAGCCAAATGTAAAACTTTAACTGTTATTGTTCTCAGAACTGAGTAAAGACAATTCTGAATAGCGAATGAATAGATTATGTTTGCAGTATACTGTATTTTCAAAAATAAGCATTTTTTAAATTTACTTCTGGGTGTATCCTTATTAAGGGTCTTAATACACTGAGATGTTTCTTGATCTTAGTAAAGTGATCATGTCTTCATAATCTCATGATCGTTCATTTAAGACCAATCCAATTCAAAAATTTAGCAATTCAACAAATATTTCTTAAAAGCCTACACATATCAGGAATTGGGAAGACAACGGTTGGTACAACACTGTTCCTTCCCTCAAAGAATGAAAGTCTATTAGGGACATAGACATGTGGAGAGTGATGGCTTTGGGGCCAGAACTGCTTAGGTTTGAATCCCAGCTCCTCTATTTACACGATGTGTGACCCTGGGCAAATCACTTAATTTCTTTGTGCCTCAGTAAAATGATGATGGGTAATAACACCTACCTCCTAGGATTATTATGAGAGCTATATGAGCTAATACATGTTACGTGTGCAGAACAATGCCTGGATCATTGCACTCATTAAATATTACTAACATGAAATGCTATTTATGGTAATATTTAATATTATTCCTTCTCCTTTCTATACTCCCTTCTCATGGCATCTTGTGAATGATAATAATGATATGTTGATATGTTAATATATTAATATTAATATCAATACATTGATATAATATTAATGATATATATTTTTATGTTGTGTAATATTAAGACAATGATAATAATAATAATAATAATAATAAGGTCTATCTCATTAATCTCTGGTTTCCTAGAGAGTATTTAAAAAATTAAATCTTATTTCATTTTTCTTTTTATCTTTATTTCATTACTACATTAAGATTGTGTTTTCCCTACTAGTCTATAAGCTCCATGAGATCAGGGGCTAAGTAAGCTTTGGTCACTTTTGAATCTCCAGCTCCTAGTATCTAGTCCCTGAGTACCCAGCCTCAGGACCAGGTACATAATTTGCAAGGTCCAGTACAATGAAAATGTGGGGCTCCTTATTCAAAAATTAGAGGAAAAGACTTGTTAAAATTACTAACATATAAAGTTTTTTTCTTTGTTCCACAGTCTATCTCTAGACTTGCCATGTTTTTTTATTGCTATTTAATATCATTTGAAGTTTAAAAAACCTAAAATTTTTAATCATTAGTATACATTTTACCATTCATCCTTTCATTGTACAATGACAGCTTTAAACGCAAATATCAGAGCATTTAACTCCAAGGCAGAATCCACAATTTGTATTTCACTGATCATCCCCAAAGGGTGCCTCAAACTGACCAGAGGAAATTAACACAAGCCAGTCCCAGAAAGTTTGGAAGGAGGAAGAAGAGAAGGGCCCCAGGCCTGGAACACCCTGAGGAAACACTCCCACAGCAAAGAGCACAAGGTGAGTGCAGAAGTTCACAGGCCCCCAGGGGCCGCTACATGACTCAGGGCACCTGTGCAAGACTGGGCCTGTAAGGTCCCCCCCGCCCCACAAGCTGCCAGATGCTCCAAGCCCCAGAGGAGGGCGGGATGTCAAATCAGGTGTCTTTCCTTCCCACAGCCTGCTGTCCCACAGTGACCCTCAAGGTACTAAAACCTCCATGCAATATTTCCACACACTACCTGTTTGGAGCGGGGTGTCTTTCACCCACCTAGTCACCTACTGAACAGTGCCATGGTGTTGCCAGCCCAGGTAGGGCAGCCACTGTCAGGCTCCACTCCAGACACTGCAGCACTGCAAGGAACCCACACCTGATCCTGACCCTCCCTGCACCCAGGCTACCAACAGCAGCAGAGGATGGCAGGTGTCACTGGACATGAGTGCAGAGGGAGAAGCCAGGCAGGGCCCAGGGTGGCAGCAGGGGAGTGGGCAGAAGGGAACCAAGAACCCGTACAGGAAAGATGGGTACATACCCCATGGCCTCATCAGACTTCACTTACAAAACACACACTCAGAGATAAAATTAAGAATTTCATTCAGATCCCTGCACCAGCCAGTCACAAAAAAAAAAAAAAAAAAAAGTTTCAAGACTATGATCATAGAACATCGACCCCCCCCTCCCCCACAGCATGGGGCCCTTCTGAGTGCGGGGCCCTGCTCATGAAACCAATCCTGCCAACTCTGAGAGGAAGAAAGGGAGATAAAAAGAGACTTGAGGATTTGAGAAAGAAATCAAGAGTAACTCCTAGGTTTCTGTTTAGGAAGACAGCCCAAACACTTGGCAGGGCAGGTGGGGAGATGGAGCTCTAACCTCTTCTCTTGGGGAGCTCTCTTTTCAATTGTTTTCTGTCTTGGAAAGCTCCCATCTTGGAACTATCTCCCATTCTATTCTTTTTTATTATTATTATGGGTTTTTTTATTGAAACACATTGACTACATATATTTATGGGGTACTGAGCTATATTTCAATGCAAGTATCCTGTCCTATTCTTACGGGAAGTTAGTTGAAGCTTTGCCTGCATTGAAGAAGCCAAGATGGAGACAAGGCAGAGTCCTGGAAAGGAAGGACAAACCCCTTCGTAGGCCCTTCTCCACTCTTCCCAAAAGGTATCCACGCAGCTCATCTGTGTTCCATTTCAGTTCTCCTGGCAACTCTGCAGGATGCAGGGACCAAGCCTCGGATGGTGTTATGGGTTGAATGTGTCCCCCCAAAAGATATGTTGAAGTCCTAACTCCCAGTACCTGTGAAAGTAGCCTTATTTAGAAACAGGATCTTTGCAGATGATCAAGTTAAGATGAGGTCATTAGAGTGGGCTCTAATGCAATATGATGGCGCCCTTATAAAAAGGGGAAATTTGGACACAGAGGCAGACAAACACAAGGAGAATGCCATGCCCGTGAAGACTGGAGTTCTGCTGCCATAAGACAAGGAACTACCAGAAGCTAGGAGGGAAGCCTGGAACACTTCCTTCCCTAGTCCCTCAGAGGGACATGGCCCTGCCCACACCTTGATCTCAGACTTCTGGCCTCCAGAACTGTTAGACAATAAATTTCTGTTGTTCCAATCCACCTGATCTGTAGTACTGATATAGCTGCCCTAGCAAGATCCTGGTAACAGGGCTAACAACTTATTAAGTTTAAAATGCGTTAAAATATCCATTTATTTAGGGGCCAGCCTGTGGCTTACTTGTGAGAGCTTGGTGCTGACAACACCAAGTCAATGGTTAAGATCTCCTTACCAGTCATCTATTTAAAAGAAAAAAAATCCATTTATTTATTCATAAATGTGTTTTTGAAAGAAACAAACCTAAAGGGATGTGTGTGTGTGTGTGTTTGTATAAAAAGCTTTAAGACTATGGGTAATTTTTATTTTATTTTTGCTTGTCCATATTTTCTAAATATCATATCCTAAATATGTATGGCTTTTATAACAACAACATAAAGAAAAGTGATTTTAAAAATAGATATGTATAGTACTTGCAAATTTGACTCCCAAATTTCAAGGGTCTCTTGATACGCCAGCACTTCTTAAGTCAGAATGTCCTAAGCTCTGAGCCCACATACTCAGTTGCCAGATGGACATGTTTATTTGAATGTTCCAAAATTACCTTGAGCTCAACATGCCCAAACTGGAACTCATTATCTTTCTTTTTAAAATTTTCCCCTTCTTTTGTAGGAGCAGATAATGACACTTCCATACAGCCAGTCACCGGCTCTTAAGGGGTTCTTAATTTCACCTAATCCTTGCCTCACACATCAAATCAGTCAATATGTCCTGCCAGTTCTGTCTCCCAATATGCTCTCTCTCCTCTCCTCCCTTTTATTCTCCTGGCCACCATTTTGGTTTACCCCTCATGGTCTCTCACAGCCTCCTGGCTGCTCTTCCTTCCACCCAAGGTTCCTGCCTCAGCCAACCCAGGCCTCCTTCCATAGGGACATCAGTTATCTGCAAAAATGGAAATCTCAGTGGTTCATTTCCTACCCACTGACTATGAGATACAGGCAAATATTTTGTGCATGACTTATATGCTCACCTTGTCCCCTTTTCTAGGCTGATCTCCAGCAGTTCCCTACAAGCACATTCTGCTCTAGCTACCAAAAAACTAGTCTTCAAATAAACCATACTCTTTTATGGCTAGATGTGTTTGCATATGCTGTTTCTTCTACAGGAAATGTTCTTCCCCTCACTCTCTGATGTTCTCAGATGTAAGACTCTCATAAAATGTGTTATGAAGACTTATCTGAGTTTTCCTGTCACAGTTAGTTGATAACTACATATAGTAGTTAAAAGTAAAGTATTTAATTCTATTAGCGTTTATGACATGCTATGGTAAATTTTGTTCCCATGACAGTCTTTCCCAGAACAAAGTGACTTTCCAACAAAGGAGACCTTACCACTCAAGTTCAGATCACCAGAACCTAAATCATGATCTGCTCAAATTAGGCTCAACAGATGTGGAAGGAAGTGGGGATGAGGAGAGAGAAGAAGCAGTCAGGCTGGGTTGAGTCTGACACATATCTTAGATCTCAAGAAAGCAAAACTTTGAAAATTCAAATAAAATGTCAACATAATCCTACAGAGATTATGTGAAATAATTATAAAACAGCTGTGCAGGAGAAATGGACAGCTTTTTGTTTGTTTGTTTCATTTTGGTTTTTTGAGGCTGGCCAGTACAGGGATCTAAACCCTTGACCTTGGTGTTATAACAGTATGCTCTAACCATGGACAGTTGTTTTTTTAAAAACAATAATATGCCAAGAGAATTTTTTTCAAAGGGAAAGTATGGCCCAGTGGAAGAGTGGTGCCTTAAGAATT
The DNA here is from genome assembly GCF_027409185.1 of Cynocephalus volans. Taxonomy (NCBI): domain Eukaryota; kingdom Metazoa; phylum Chordata; class Mammalia; order Dermoptera; family Cynocephalidae; genus Cynocephalus; species Cynocephalus volans. The sequence continues at coordinate 30,461,444 of NC_084474.1, read as the reverse complement.
AGCAAACTGCTCTGTTACCAGTTCTCCAAGTGACCAAGGACACATTACTGAACCACTACAGGCACTGGTTTCCTCAATTGTAAAAATGACAGGACTACAAAATCAGGAACACAGATAGATTCCTACTCTGAGCACTATACTAAGCTTTTTTACACACATTCTCTAATCTTTAAAACCATATAAAATGGGTTTCACTGTCCCCATTCTACAAATAAGGAAAATGAGGCTGAGAGAGGTTAAATAACACACCCAAAATCACATTGTTGGTAGGTGGAAAAGCTGGGACACAGACTCCAGTCTTTGTGACTCTAAGCCCAGAGTTATAAACAATGCCAGCTCCATAATTTGCATATGGCTTAGTGGTGGCAGACAAGTTAGAAATATGGAGAGAGGGTTAGTCAGGCATCTGTCATCTTGGCATCTTGAAGCTTCATTTGCATAACAAGCACACTAATTTACTTAGAAACTATTTTTTTTAATTACTGGTAAAAAATATATAGTCAATTTGATGTCCCCCTCAGAGCAAAGTATAGGCCTTTCTATTATGAATTTTTGTATTACTCTCATTTCATTAGTTCTCTACCCTCCTTTTCCATTTGTTATACCATGCATATCTAATTTATGTTGTCACTAAATTTTTTTTCTGTGTGTCACTAAATTTAATGTATGCATGTAAACTACCTGGAATCCTTTTTAAAACAAGACTGAGCACAAATTAATGGTAAATAATTATATGAGAAAACATTCAACTGCAATGAAAATTTAATGAAACAATTAAGTATAACTTTTTTACCTAATAAAGTTTTGGGGGTTTTTTTGGTAGCTGGACAGTATGGGGATCTACCTAATAAAGTTTTTTAAATGTTTAAAAAAATGATCATGCCCAATGTTAACAAGAGAGAGATTAAACTATTATACATATACATATATATTGCTATATAAATTGGTACGAAGTATAAATTGGTACAATCCTTTAGCAAAGCAATTTGGCTTTATGTAAACAAAACCACCAAATATATTCAAACCATTTAACCCCAGAAATCTCCCTGGGAGTTATCTGTAACTTGTTCTTTCAAATAGGGGAATATTCAAATCTAAAATATAAGAAAATCAATATATGGAAATATATTTATTATAATACTATTTATAATAGTAGAAATATCAAAAGGAAACTAATTGTCCAATAGGAGAATTGTTAAGTAAACCAGGCATGCCCACTAAGGAAAATGTTTCACTGTATAATGTATATACCCTGATTTTTGGACCACATAGATTACCTATTCAATGAGCTAAGTTAATTAATTTTTTTTAAAAAACCAAACAATTGTAGTACAGTATACATACAACTACATAAGTAATATGCATACATAGAAAAAAAAGAAGGAAATGCTCCAAAATATTTTTAGAAATATGATTCTGTGACTTTCTTCTTATTGTCTATATTTTCCAATTTTTAGTAACGTGACAATATGATATTGACAACCTTTTAAACTATTTAAAATACTAGTTTAAAAGTTAGTAAGAATATACTAGCCAACTGCAAAAACAATAAAATTATTAAGGAAAAATTTGTGAGTTTGTATTAAGTGAACTTTATGGTTCTAAACTGAATTTTATGATTCTGTGAATAATTCTAGAAAAACAAAAAAGGGAAAGACATTTAAAATAACAATGTAGCTAATACAAAAATCTAGTGAGTTGCTATGAAAAACAACAAATGTAATGTTTAGAAAAAGAGATCCATAACCAAGGGTAAATGTAAAATATTCATCTGAACAAAGTAAAAATTTTTATATTCCTTCAAATGCATTCATATTTATTATCTTAATAACAATTTAGGAACATAATTGTAAAATGTTGTTTAAGCTGCTAAAAGTAAAAACTTTAGATGGAAATAAAGAATTATTATTAGAAAAGCAACTTCACATTTTCAATGTATTTAATTTTTTTTGAGTGCATCTACTCTATTATCCTGCTATTTTATTTTGGTATATAGACAACTGCATTTTTCCAACTGTATATTAAAATAGATTGAAGACTCAAAAATTAGTTTACTGGATAACAAACATCTTAACGGATTGGAAGAAAGTTGCTGCAATAATTTCTAGTTTGTTAAACCATTTAAAGTGAAATATAAGGGCTGGCCCGTGGCTCACTTGGGAGAGTGTGGTGCTGATAACACCAAGGCTGCAGGTTCAGATCCCTATATAGGGATGGCCGGTTAGCTCACTTGGGAGAGCATGGTACTGACCACGCCAAATCAAGGGTTAAGATCCCCTTACCAGTCATCTTTTCCAAAAAATAAAAATAAAAATAAAGGAAAATATAGACATTAAAATGCATCTGTAAAAAAAAAATTGACATGGGTTCTATAGCAGCAATTCAATGTATTTACTTTTTATAATGTTCTTATAAAGAATTAATTCCTATTCTAAAAGCAATATGAACTGAATGCTTACCTCCCTTCAGATTTCCGCAAAAAGAATAAACATCATCAGATCCTCGGCAAATTACTTCCTTGCGCTTTGGAAAATCCACGGAGTTGACAGATATATACAAATTAAAATATAATTTTTTTATGTCTGTTCCTTAAAAAACAAAAATCCCATTAGCCCCTCAAATAAGAGATTCTTCCATACATAATAATTAATATTTATTGTACACTTAAAATGTTCCCTGTGCTTTTTCTATACTATTTTATTTCATCATCACAACTATTTACAAGGAGGATGTTATTATACTTATTCTGCAGGTGAGGAAACTGAACTTCTGAGAGAGCAACTAGTAGATCACATCAAATAAAATGTTCCACAGAAAGAACTATGTATGTTATGCCTAAAAATAGAGGAACCTTTCTAACTTGATTGAGAAAATTATTAAGTGAAGACATAAAATGTCCAGTTCTAGTCACAGTTCTGCTAGAAAATTCAAAAGAAAGGAAAGGAAGTGAGGACAGTCAGCTTCTTAGGACTTTTGTTAAAAGATTTCTTGGAGAATAAAATTGAATCTTTTGATTAGAAATTAAATGTCTGGCTATTATTTAATTCCTTATGATCTCCCTATTTCCAATAAACATGGAAAATTCCAGGAATCACATTTTGTTCAACTCTTCCAAGTTATTCACTTGGCCCAAATGTTAAAGATGTGCAATCTTTTTTAAAATGAAAACAATTTTGTAACCACTATCTCATTGAAAATGTTTTCCCAATAAGGTCACATGACTCATTGCAGCCATGGTCAAAAGATAATTTTTCTGTCTTTAACTTGAACTTGGCTATTTGTCATAGAACTTCAGCACAGAGGAACCCCTTCCTCTAAACCCTCTCACTCTCTTCTGGTTGCCCTCCAACCTCTCTGACTCCTTCTCCTCAGTCTGTTTAATCGTCTTCTCTTTCTTAGGGTCCCATCCTCAGTTCTCAATTTTTATTCCATGCACTCTTCCTGGCTTTAAGTACCATATAAGGTAATAATTCGCAAATCATCTTTAGTCTTGACCTTTCTCCTGAGCGCTTATCCCATATATCCCTGTTACCTGACCAAAAAGACCCAAAAGTGATTTCCTCTTTTTCATCACCAAATTGGCACTGGGATTCCCAGCCCAAGTAAATCTCACTAGCCTTCCTTTCATCCCCATTACCACTGCCTTAATGCAGACTCTTATACTCTGAGCCTGAAGTACCCCACACTTCCTAATTTGTCTCCACTTCTCTACTTTCAGGGTGGGGTGCAAAGAAAAACATCACAGGATCTGTTTCAAACAGCGGTTCCATGGCCTACTCCATGGAATTGAGGCTGAACCTCTCCAAAAGCAAGGCTATATGTAGAAGTTGAAGAGCTGTTTTCACAAGAAATTTCTAGAAACACAGGGACACAAGACAGCACTGCCATGGTGTTAAATGACAATGCAGGACAAAAGACCTTCTTCCATTTCTTCATGAAACACAGCAAGTTTACTATCCTCAATGACTCCAAAAAAGGAAGTCCTGCTTTGACAACTCAATAGTTTACATCTTGAAAAGCTCCTTGGCCTTGGACACCACAGTAGTCATGTTAGTCACGCAAACAATGGTAATAGTGAGGTAACACTTTTGTGGCTCAGCAGGTCAGGGCTATTAATGTGGGTGCTGGACTCAGAGAGGAGAAACATGGTGGCTGTCATGTCGTAACAAAGAAGACTATTTTTGAGCTCACCTACTACAACTCCAGGAATTTCCAAAAATAACCTTAAGAGAGGCTTATGATCCAGGTTTATTTATTTGTCAACCAGTTCACAGTATACAAATAATTTACTAGCAAGTCTATAAAGTCTCAAAATACATAATTTCCATTCCCAACCTATTTTTGGCTCAAGGATGTACTTATAGCTCTTAATGAATTTATATAGAAATAAGGCCATAAAAATAAGGTTGATTTTTATGAACACTTTATACCAACATTTTAAGAAGTATATTTAATGGACACTCAGGTCATAATTGCAAAGCACTATACAAAATATGACAGAATAATTTTTTCATTAATGAATTAATAGAATTTGTTATATAAATATCATATTTAGTGAGTGATTATTTTTAGTGGCCATGGAGGTGTACCACTTAAACTTCCCTTCAAAAGATACTTCTGTGAGGAGGGTAGTTGGCAGACAGCCTGCAGCTGCCATACCTTCACATACATCTCAGTACTCATCTAGAGGCCACACTCCTACAGGCTGCTCCTGCAATGACTGAGCACCACAAGGACCTAGAGCCAGGCTATGCCTGCCTGTCAAGGGACACTTGTGAAAGGCAGTCTTTGCTATGGGGCTCCCATTGACCTAGCCAAGAATGTTTCAGGAATATATTCTGGTCTGACGATCATCCTACCTAATTCTCCTTCCTTCCCTCTCTCTTTTCGAAGATATCAGAACTGCACCCCAGTCTGAGTCCTCTCCTTGCCTACTCTGGCTTCTTCTCCCCTTTATTGTTCACAAGCATTTCCCTCAATAAATCTCTAGCATGTCTAATTCCTTCTTGGTATTTGTTTTTCAGAGAACCCTAAGTGATGCCACATTGTCTTATTTTGGGGGCTTGGAAGGATTCATCCTGTGAAGGATTCACTTGAAAGTGAAATCATTCATTATGTAATTCATCGCTTATGGTAAACATCTGGGGGTGAAGCTTACCAAAAGACCAGAAAACAGAACATGGGAAAAAAGAAGAAATTAGCCAGGCAAAATTTTAGGTTACTTCTTTTACCCTCGGCCAGGGAGATAGAGCAAACAGTTAGCCTACTGCTATCATTTCATTTATCACACCATATTATCTGCAGATCTGTCTTTCCTATTTCACTGACAGATTCTTGAATATCAAGAGAATGTTTTATCAATGAATTCACAATGTCTAGTACAATACTTGAGATATATTATGCATTTGCTAAATATTTTTAATAAATAAATGAATGCAGAAACAAAGTGTCAAAATACACATTAAATAATTAGATTCAGGAAAATTAAAACACAAGTTTGTTGTCTATCATTCCTGGGTTCTCAGCTAACTTTTTTCTTTTTTCTAGTAAGCTAGCGAACTACAATCAGAGAAGAAATGTTTCTTTAAGCTTACTTATGTGAAAGTACTTTGTAAAGTATAAAACAAGCTCCAAATCTAAGCTAGGATGTAAATGATCATGATGATGATAAATATTAGAACTGAAGTTTCCTGGGATTCCAGAGCTTATAGGCAACAAGCAATGTTGGCTGACTGATAGGAGAAAATGAAAGTTTAGTGTTTTCACTCGGATCCAGCCCAGCACTGTCACCATCACCTGCATTAGTTTTTACTAAGCTGACAACAAGCAAGGTTATAGAGAGATTAAAAAAAAAAAAAAAAAAAAACAGTATAAAACATAAAACAAAACACATTGCCTTCTTTCATCTCATCATCTCCATATTTTTCTCCAGAAAGGTCATATTTAGCGGGGAAAAAAATCCTGGCTTGCTCACACACAGACCTTTGACTAGTGAAAACCCAGTGTTAGTTACTTATCAGCTGATCTCAAGTTATTTCAGTTTCTACCTCCATGTTTTTATGTACCTCCCCATGATGTGGGCTGTCCTAGTGGCTTGTTTCTAATCAATAGAATACAGAAAAGGTGATAGAGCATCACTTCTATAATTAGGATACATAAGACAGTGACTTCATTTCATTAGCTGACTGTTTCCCTTGCTGGCATTGAAGAAGCAAGCAGCTATGTTGAAAAGCCCATGTGGCAAGAACCGAGGGGTGGCCAACAGCAAGCAGGGTACCGAATACTGCCAGCAACCACATGAGCTTAAAAGCAGGTCCTTCCCTAGTTAAGTCTTCAGAAAAGACCCCAATCCTGGTCAACAAATTGATTGTAGCCTTGTGGGAGACCCTGAAACAGACACAGTAAGCCATGCCCAGACTACTGACTTACAGAGACAATGAGATAATAAATGTGTGCTGTGTTAAGCCACTAAGACTGTGATCATTTGTTACATAGTAATAGATAACTAATACAAGTATATTTGAAACACAATCAATTATCATTGATATTTCTTGAAACCTTAAATTGATCTAAAAACAAAAATTTGAACTTACTTGGAATGAAGAAAATATGCAAAAGTCCTCTGGTTCCCGTCAATTTTATACATGGTTCAAGGTTAATTGAAATAGGATATTCTGTTTTATCTAAATAGAATAAAGATAATGTCAATAAATTTATTATAAATCATTTCCAATAAGTATAGTATTCTGAATATCATCCTGTAAAAGATGCCTTTCACATTAAAATTATGCAATGATAAAAATTCAGGGTGACTAAAAGTATCTCCCCAGAGGAATGACATCAGCAACATGGCAGAGTAGGAAGCTCTGGACTCTCCTTGTCCCCAAAAGCACAACAATCCACAGACAACTTTCCTTTGTAAGAAATCAAACTAACGGAAAGACTATTGTACCCCAGGAAAACATAAAACCAGATTCACCAAAGCCAGTAAGGAGACCTGGGACACCCTCTCTCTTGAGACTCTTACCCTGGTGCAGGGCCATACAATCAGGAAGAGACCTCCTAGGTTCCAGTTTCACCCAAAAAGGGAAGAAGTTGGTTCACATGTTTAGCAGCCCAAATTTTCCACAGGGGCTCCCCAGAAAACTGGTTTCTGTTTTGTCAGTCTTGGAGCTTTGATATGTCTGGCACAGTCTAGCCACCCAGGGGAGAACAAGGACAGTAGCTTTGGCTGGTAGGCATCATTGACCCTCCTCTCTGCTCAGCATGGAGGAAGCAGATGAAAAATCCCAGCTCTCAACTTTCCCCTGGGAAGGATAAGAGTTGATTCATGCACACAATACTCCAACTTCTCCGGGGATTCCCAAAGAACAAGTACTTCTCACCAGTCCTAGAGCTTTGATGGGTCTGACACAGTCTAGCTGCCTGGGAGAGAACCGAGATAGCAGCTTAGGCTAGTGGATGCCATAACTTCCTCCCCTCCCCTACCCCCAGCTCATCACAGAATGAGTAAAGAAAAACTACAGCTGTTTCCTTCTTCCTGGGGAGGAAAAGCGTTGGTAGAGGCCCCCAGAATCTCTGACCAGGCTGTTTGGTGAGGGTCTTCTGTGTGAGGCCATTTGTGAAGAATGGAAGAGATGCCTGCTTTGTCTAATATTCAGCAAAACAGAGAGTCAAGGAAAATGAAGAATCAGGCAAAGATATTCCAAACAGAGGAATAAGATAAATCACTATAGCTGTCCTAAGGAAATGAAGTTATATATTTACATGACAGAGATTTAAAAATAACTCTGTCAGTCCCCATCACTGTACAAAGAAATAAAATAAAATAAAAATAACTCTCATAAAGATGTTCACTAAGATCAAAGAACAATGCATGAATAAAGTGAGAATTTCAACAAAGAGAGAGAAAATATTAAAAAATGACAAACAGAAATCATGGAGCTGAAGAACACAATAACTGAAATGAAAAATTCACCACAGGGGTTCAGCAACAGACTACATCAAAAAGAAAAAAGAATCAGCAAATTCAGAGATAAGCCACTGAAAAATAATTCAATCAGAGGAGCAAAAATGAAAAAAAAAAAAAAAGAAAAGAAAAAGAATGAAGAAAGCTTAATACAGTTATGGGACACCATCAAACAGACCCATATACACATTATGAGAGTTCCAGAAGTAGAAGAGAAAGAGAAAGAACAAGAAAACTTATTCAAAGAAATAATGACTGAAAACTTTAAAAATCTGGGAAAGAAAATAGAAATCCAAATCCAAGAAGCCCAAAGGACATCAAATAAAATAACTAAAAAATATCCATGCCAAGCCATATTATGATCAAAATGTCAAGTCAAAAACAAAGAGAGAATTTTGAAAACAAGAGAAAAGCAAATTGTCACATACAAAGGAATTCCATAAAACTACCGATGGAGTTTTTTCAGCAGAAACCTTGCAGACCCAAAGGGAATGGGATGATATACTCAAAGTGCTAAAAGAAAAAAACTTCAAAAAATGAAGGAGAGAGAAAAACTTTTTCAGACAAACAAAAGCTGATGGAGTTTGAAACCACAGAACTACCTTACTAGAAATGCTAAAGGAAGTTCTTCAAGTTGAAACAAAAGGATACTGAACAATGACATGATAGCACAAAAAAGTATAAAATTCATTGGTAAAGGTAAATATATAGTCAAATACAGAATAATGCATTACTGTAATGGTGGTCGGTGAATCACTTTTAATTCTAGTATAAAAGTTAAAACATAAAAGTATCAAAAATAAGTATAACTAAATAATATATTAGGAAGCAGCTGGCAACAGCACCAGACAGCAGAACCGGGCAGCTACACGTGGTCCCCTCACCCCACTGCCTTGGACCCAGGTGGTGGGGAGCTCCAGGAACAACTCCCATGCCCTGAACCAGCACCACGCAGGTGAGCCCACTGGTACCAGCCAGCAGAACCACACAGCTTCATGCGGCCCTTCATTCCACCTCAGACCCAGGGAGGAGCACCAGCCTACAGATCCAACCCACCGAGTTTGGCCCAGCAGAACTACCATGCTAGGGGCTCATTCTATGACCACAGAGTCTCGAATAGGAACCAAGGTGGTTTAACATAACCACCACCACACCTACTGTCAAGCAAAAACAATTCACCCCCTACAGTAGCAACCAAGGCCACTCCACAGCCAACCTCAGTGTAATAGAAGAAGCAAACCCCCTACTAAATGACCAATGAAAAAAACACTAGAAGTACAAACAATCAAGAAGAAATGACACCACCAAAAGGATACAGTAATGCCCCAAAGTCAGACTCCATGGAACAGGGAATCCTTGAAATGTCTGAAAAAGAATTTCGAGCAATGGTATTAAGAAAACTTGAAGAAATAAAGGAAGACTCAATTAGAGAACACAATGGAAAAAGAAAAAACATCCAGACTATGAACAAGGAAATCTACAAAGAGATTAATACCATAAAAAGAACTCCTAGAAATGAAAGACTCACTCAATGAAATAAAAATCACAACTGAGAGCTTGAGCAGCAGGGTAGAGCAAGCAGAAGAAAGAATTTCAGAGCTTGAAGATGGTCTTTTTGAAATAACTCAGGCAGACAAAAAAAGGAAAAAAGAATTAAAAATAATGAGGAAAACCTAAGAGAAATTGCCGACAACCTCAAGTGCTCTAACATTCAATTTGTGGGTATTCCTGAAGGGTGGGAGAAAGGAGAAGGTATCGAAAACCTACTCAAGGAAATAGTAACAGAAAACTTCCCAGGTGTACGGCAAGATACTCACCTTCAGATCCAGGAAGCTCAAAGGTCCCCAAACAAATTCAACCCAAGAAGATCCTCCACAAGACATATTATAGTTAAATTTGCAAAGCTCAAAGACAAAGAGAGAATTCTACAGGCAGCAAGAGAAAAGCATCGGGTCACTTATAGGGGAACCCCCATCAAACTAATAGCAGACTTCTCAACCAAAACCCTACAGGCCAGAAGAAAGTGGAATGATATATTCAAAATACTAAAAGAAAAAAACTGCCAGCCAAGAATTCTTTACCCAGCAAGGTTCTCCTTCAGAAATGAGGGAGAAATAGTGTGTTTCTCAGACAAACAAAAGTTGTGGGAGTTCACCACTACACGACCAGCCCTGCAAGAAATTCTCAAGGGAGTCATTCATCTGGATTCTGAATAATGGTGATGATAATCATGAATACACAAGAGAGAGCAAAACCCACAGTTAAAACAAAAATGCCAGCAAGAAAAAGAAGCAAAATCATTCTACCTTAAATTCCCAACTCTCATTGAAGAAGAGAAATAAAAGGGGAAATAATGATCAAAACATATTTAAACCACCTAAACAAGTAGCAATTAAATGACAGGAATTAAACAACACTTCTCAATAACTACTCTAAATGTGAATGGACTAAACTCCCCATTCAAAAGACACAGACTAACTGACTAGATTAAAAAGCTAGATCCAAGTATATGCTGTCTTCAAGAGACCCAACTCACCTGTAAAAATACTCATAGACTAAAAGTGAAGGGATGGAAAAAGATATGCCATGCAAATGGAAACCAAAAATGAGCAGGAATAGCTATTCTTACATCAGACAGAATAGACTTTAAACCAAAAAACATTTTAAAAAGGCAAAGAAGGCTATTATATAATAATAAAGGGAACTATCCAGCTAGAAGACATAATAATCATAAACATATATGCACCCAATACTGGAGCACCTAGACATATTAAGCAAACACTCTTAGACCTAAAGAAGGAGATAGGACCTAATACATTAATAGTGGGTGATCTGAACACCCCTCTCTCAGTATGGGACAGGACTTCCAGGCAACAAGTCAACAAAGAGACACAGGATTTAATCTACATCCTAGACCAACTGGAATCGGCAGATATATACAGAACATTTCACCCAACAGCTAAAAAATATACTTTCTTCTCATCAGCTCATGGTACATTCTCCAGGATAGACCACATATTAGGCCACAAATCTAGTCTCAACAAATTTAAAACAAATTGAAATCATTCCAACAATCTTCTCAGACCACAATGGACTAAAACTGGAAATAAACAATAAGCAAAATTCTAGAAGCTATACAAATACATGAAAAATAAATAATAGGCTCCTGAGTGACCTATGGGTCCAAGAAGAAATTAAACAGGAAATCAAAAAATTCCTAGAAACTAATGAAAATAAAGATACATCATACCAAAACCTCTGGGATACTGCAAAAGCAGTACTAACAGGCAAATTTATTACAGTAAATGCTGATATCAAAAAAATGGAAAGACTCCAAATAAAACAACCTAATGCTATGCCTCAAAGAACTTGAAAAACAACAACAATCCAAACCTAAAGGCAGCTTATGGAAAGAAATAATTAAGATCAGAGCAGAACTAAATGAAATAGAGACCCAAAAAACAATAGAAAAATCAACAAAACTAAAAGTTGTTTTTTTGAGAAAATAAACAAAATAGACACTCCATTAGCTAGATTAACAAAAAAAAGGGAAGAGAAGACCCAAATAACAAAAATCAGAAATGAAAAGGGACACATTACAACTGACACCACAGAAATACAAAGAACCATTAGAGACTATTATAAATAACTGTATGACAACAAATTTGAAAATCTGGAAAATATGGATAAGTTTCTAGACACATATAAATTGCCAAGACTGAACCCAGAAGAGATAGAAGACCTGAACAGACCAACAACAAGCAAGGAGATTGAAGCAGTAATTAGCAATCTTCCAACAAAAAAAAAGTCTGTGTCCAGATGGCTTTACAGCTGAATTCTATCAAACTTTTAAATAGGAGTTACTACCAATTCTCATGAAACAGTTCCAAACAATTGAAACAGATGCTACTCTCCCTAACTCCTTCTATGAGGCCAGCATAACTCTGATACCAAAACCAGATAAAGACACAACAAAAAAAGAAAAGTACAGGCCAATATCCTTGATGAACCTAGATGCTAAAATCCTCAACAATATATTAGCAATTAGAATACAGCAACATATTAAAAAAATTAGACACTATGATCAAGTGGGATCCATCCCAGGGATACAAGGATGGTTCAACATACAAAAGTCAATAAATGTGATACATCACATCAACAAGCTCAAGAACAAAGACTGTATGATTTTCTCAAAAGTTGCTGAAAAAGCATTTGACAAAATTCAACATTCCTTCATGATAAAGACTCTCAACAAATTAGGTATAGAAAGAACATATCTTAACACAATAAAAGCCATTTATGACAAGCCCACTGCCAGTATTACTCTGAATGGGGAAAAAATGAAGGCCTTCTCCTTAAGGACAGGAATAAGACAAGGATGTCCACTCTCACCACTTCTATTCAACAGAGTACTGGAGGTACTAGCTAGAGAAATCAGGCAAGAGAAAGAAACAAAGGGAACCCAGACTGGAAAAGATGAAGTCAAACTTTCCCTATTTGCACATGACTTGATACTATATATAGAAAAACCTAAAGACTCTATCAAAAAATTCCTAGAGCTGGTTAATAACTTCAGTAACATTGCAGGATACAAAATAAATGCCCTCAAATCAAGAGTATTTATATACTCAAATAATGAATTAACAGAAAGAGAAATAAAGAAAATAAGCCCATTTACAATTGTCACCAAAAAAATATGATACCTAGGGATCCATTTAACCAAGGAGGTGAAAGACCTCTACAATAAGAATTACAAACCCTTCTGAAAGAAATTAAAGACACAAAAAGATGGAAAGATATTCCATGCTCTTGGATTAGAAGAATTAACATTGTGAAAATGTCTATTACACCCAAAGTGATCTACAGATTCAATGCAATCCCCATCAAAATACCAATAACATTCTTCATGGAAATGGAAAAAACAATCTTACCTTTAATATGGAAAAACAAAAGACCCCGAATAGCCAAAGCAATCCTGAGCAAAAAAAAAAAGCCAGAGGCATAACTCTGCCTGACTTCAAATTATACTGCAAAGCTGTTGTAACCAAAACAGCATGGTATTGGTATAAAAATAGACATTCAGACCAGTGGAGTAGAATAGAGAACCCAGAAATCACTCCTCAGGCTTATAGCCATCTGATATTAGACAAAGGCAACAAAAATCTACATGAGGCAGGCCGGCCCATGGCTCACTCAGGAGAGTGCGGTGCTGAAAACACCAAGGCCCCGGGTTCGGATCCCATATAGGGATGGCCAGTTAGCTCATTGGGTGAGTGTGGTGCTGACAACACCAAGTCAAGGGTTAAGATCCTCTTACCGGTCATCTCTAAAAAAAAAAATTTTTTTTTTAAATCTACATGAGGGAAAAGATTGCCTCTTCAACAAGGGATGCTGGGAAAACTGGATATCCATATGCAGAAGAATGAAACTAGATATGCATCTCTCACCATACACTAAAATCAACTCAAAATGGATTAAAGACATAGGTATAAGACCCAAAACTGTAAAATTACTAATGGAAAATGTAGGTGAAACACTTCAGCAGTTAGGTCAGGGCACAGGCTTTATGAACATGAGCCCAAGAGCACAAGCAGCAAAAGAAAAAATAAGCAAATGGGACTATATCAAACTAAAAAGTTTTTGCACAGCAAAAGAAATAATCAACAGAGGGAAAAGACAACCTACAGAGTGGGAGAATATTTTGGCCAACTGTGCATCCAGCAAGGGACTAATATCCAGAATATACATAGAACTCAAGCAATTATACAGTAAAAAAATAAATGACCCAATTAAAAAATGGGCAAAGGAGCTGAATAGACATTTTTCAAAGGGAAACATACAAATAGCCAACAGATACATGAAAAAATGCTCAACATCACTAGTCATCAGGGAAATGCAAATTAAAACCACATTGAGATACCACCTCACTCCAGTTAGACTGGCTTTGGTTAAAAAGACAATGAATAACAAATGCTGGCGAAGGTGTGGAGAGAAGGGAACACTACTGCACTGTTAGTGGGACTGTAAATTAGTACAACCACTTTGGAAAACAATTTGAAGGTTTCTCAAACCACTACAGATAGATCTTCCATATGATCCAGCAATCCCTCTTCTGGGTATATATCCAGAGGAATGGAAATCATCATGTCGAAGAGATACCCGTACTCCCATGTTTATTGCAGCTCTGTTTACAATAGCCAAGACATGGAAACCAACCTAAATATCCATCAATAGATGACTGGATAAGGAAACTGTGGTATATATACACTATGGAATACTACTCTGCCATAAAAAAGAATGAAATACTCCCATTTACAACAACATGGATGAACTTGGAGAAACTTGAGTGAAACAAGCAAAGCACAGAGGGATAAATACCGCATGTGCTCACTCGTGTGTGGAAGCTAAGAGAGAAAGGAAGGCAGGAAAGAAAGACCACAGCAGTGCCGTGATCCAACAGAGGGAGGGAACATTCCTAGGGCTACAAGTTGGAGTTGAGGGGAGAGGGGGAAGAGGAGAGAGGTTGGGAGACAATTGCGAGGGGACGAAGGGTACAAAAGTAATTTTTGGTAATGGGTATGCCCCCAGTATGAATCTGGCCCCCACATCATGGGCAGGAGAAGGGACAATCAGCTTTGTGTCTCATGAATATTCATAATAAATAAATAAATAAATAAAAGTATATATAAAAAAGAATATGTTAAAAGATGGACAATATGAATAGATGTAAATTGTGACAATAATAACATAAAGTGAGGTGGGGTAAAGTGTAGAGTTTTTGTATGTCATTGAACTTCACTGTCATAAGATATTGCTATGGTTTGAATGTGTTCCCCAAAATTCATCTGTTAGAAACTTAATCCCCAATGCCACAAGGTTGAGAGATGGGACCTTCAAGTAGTTACCTTTGTCAGGTTATTAGGTCATGAGGACTCTGCCTTCACGAATGAATTCATGTTCTTGTTGTGAGGGTTAGTTATTGCAGGAGTGGGTTTTGATAAAAGGATGAGTTCTACCCACTTCCCTCCCTCTCTCATGTGCTTTTCTGCCTTTCTACCCTTCAGCCAGTGGATGATGCTGCAAGAAGGCCCTTGCAAGATGCAGCCTCTTGATCTTGGACTTGCCAGTCTACAGAATCATGAGCCAAATAAATTTCTGTTCATTATAAATTACTCAGTCTTAGGTGTTCTATCATAGCAACACAAAATGGACTAAGATAGAAATTTGGTGCCAGAGAAACGGGGTGTTGCTATAACAAATACCTAAAAATGTGGAAGTGACTCTGGAACTGGGTAATGGGCAGAGGCTGGAAGAGTTTGATGGAGCAGTCAGCACATCCTGTTGGTTCTACCTTCAGAATATTTCCAGAATCTGACCACTTATCATCACCACCACCACTACCACTGTGATCTAAGTCACCATTATCTCTTTCATCCCGATTATTGCAATAGCCTCCCAACAGGTCTGCTTCCACTCTTGCCCCCTTACAGATTATTATCAGCACAAGAACCAGAACAAGTTTCATTCACAGTAAAATATAGGTCACCCCTGACCTGCTAGGCCCTCACTTCCTCTCCATTTCTTTCTACGACCTCATCTTCTACTACTTTCCCCCTCACTCACTTCATCACAGCCACACTGGCCTTCTTGCTCTCTCTCCAATACACAAGAGATGTTCCCATCTTCAGGCCTGTGCTCGCTCTTTCCTCCATCCCTTCCTCCAGTTATCTGTATGGCTTATTTCCTCAACTATTCCAGGTCCTTGCTAAATGGCACCTTCCTTGGCCATCCCATTTTAAATTGCAACCCCCATTCCCTCCATCTGCACTATTTCCCTCCCAGAACCCTAAAGCATGAGGCATCCTTCCATTTGGGAAATTAACCACGAATTGGGGTTCTCTTCCTGAATTTATTCTTCAGACCAAGAAGTTACAGGAAGAGACATAGGTGGGGTTTTGCTAAGTACTGTTTAACAAGTTTAACAATAGAAGCTGGTAACCTTCAGTAAGTCAAGTAAGGTTACCTTCTGTAATGCAATTTGCAACAAAGCCTTGATTTTAGCAAACATTCTCTTCTTACCACAATTTCCCAGGATCTTTACATATCAATCAGTAACTTGTCTGTCTTTGAGCCAGCTACCTTGCCGTGTTACAATTCTTATTTTGCAACAGAGACTCAATAGCCTGCTGAAAATTTCCTGTCCTTTGCAAAGGCAATATTTGAAACTGCAAGGCTTTGGAAAACCAGGCCCTGTGAAGTACATTTGCTTTATTAATCCTCTACAGAGGGTGAGAGAGAGAGAAAAGAGAACCAAACACATGCTTCTATAAGGAACCCACACCCAAAATAAGGAATCCACTCCTGCCATAATGGCATTAATCCACTCACGAGAGCAGAGCCCTCATGGCCTAATCACCTCTTAAAGGTCCCACCTCCTAACACTGTTACAAGGGCAGCTAAATATCAATATGGGTTTGAGAGGGGGAAAACATGCAAATCATAACCGTGAAGCCAAGGAAAAAGGCCTTAAGAGAAACCACTTGTGCTGATACCTTGATCTTGGACTTCCCAGCCTCCAGAACTCTAAGAAAATAAATTTCCATTGTCTAAGCCACCCAGTCTGTGGTATTTTGTTATGGCACCCTGAGTGGATGAAGACACTGTTTATATCCAGTAGCTTGACCAAATGGAAATTTACCTCTTCTCTTCCAGGGAAATCATCCTCACAGTCAGAATTGAATTGGGGGTTGTTGTTCTCACCAACACCCTCACAACAATACCTAGAGGAATCAGTGCTTCTCACAGGAGATGCCTTTTTGGCTCAGCTGGGATGAATACCCTCAGGTGGGGAGGGAGTGATGTGGCAGAGGGGATGGCAGCAAGTAGAGTCTTGCTGCAGATGTGTACACAGTCCCTTGTCAATGGGGCCACAAGAAAGGACCTCAGGATTTCTCAGTATTAGGGAGAAAGAGATAAGATCCTCCTTCAGAAAACCAAATCAAAAGACAAATCAAGTGACTATTACTAAAAGTTTAAAGCTAAATAATAATGTGAAATGTTATATCAATAAAGGTGGTAGAGTTTGGATGTGTTGTCCCCAGCAAAACTCATTTGGAAATTTGATCCCCAATGTGGCAGTGTTGGAAACTGATTGAGTCATGGGGGCAGATCTCTCATGAATGGATAATGCTCTCCCTGGTGGTGGGGTGATTAATAAGTGAGTTCTCGTTCTATTAGTTCCCACGAGAGCTTGTTGTTTATAGGACCCTGGCACCTCCTCTCTCTCTCTCTCTCTTGCTTCCTGTAGCCAGGTGATCTGCTTGTACCCGCCAGCTGCCTGCCACTTTCTGCCATGAGTAGAAGCAGCCTGAGGCCCGTGCCAGATGCAGCTGTCCCAGAATCGTAAGCCAAATAAACCTCTTTTCCTTGTAAATTACCCAGTCTCAGGTATTTCTGTTATAGCAACACAAAACAGACTAATACAAAAGGCCATGTGAAGAGTGGCATAATCAATGTGTTGTACAAAGGGCCAAAGGAGTGAGAAGTATAAGTTGGTTGGACTGAGGAGGCTTGCTGGAAGGGAGGTGTAAACCAATCTTCTAGAATGGAGAGATTTCAGAGGTGAGTTATGAGGGACTTCAGCACAATCCACAAGGCAGAGAAAGGTGGCAAGTATGTGATTGGTCACACACCTAAGTCTTGTTCTCACACTTGGCAATCATCCTAATTCCCCAGAAGTATCTTTACGTTAGCATTTGCCAAAACATGTTTCTCAGGACAGTCAACACACACCCCAAAAAAACAAATCAAATAAAATTGAAAATGTTGTGGTTAAACAGGTTTTGTTTTTTCTTTTGTTTTGTTGGCAGCTGGCCACTTTCAGGATCCAAACCCTTGACCTGGGTGTTACCAACACCATGCTCTGAACAGGTTTCTTCATTGCAAAAGTTCTCCAAAATCAAAATACATTTGTAAATCTTCCCCAAATGATGGGGCCATAAGTCCTTTTTTCCCAAAAGAATCTCAAAGAACTAGTATTTTGGGAAGCATCATTTTAAACCTTCCTGAAATTGCTAATGGATAGAAAAAGGCAGCCAACCCATAATGAGCAACACAGTGGAAAGTACCAAATCAAAACAGCTGAGCCTTCAGACCTTCAGACATTTGCTAAGGAGTGGTTGAGGGAGGGCATCAGTGACACAATCAGTTGATAGCATACAGGTATGGCTGCTTTTTAAAAAAAAAGTAATAAATATCATTGTTTTTATGTGACCCTTTGCTAAAAACTTTACAGTTTTCTGGGGCAGAAATCAATTCCAGGAAGCAGCTAGGACTGTTCTACATTCCCTAGAAGAACCAGTAAATCTTTGGCTAAGGCAAAAAGCTCAGGAGCAGACAGTTCTACTCAACCTGGGAAAAACTTACAACAGGCTCAAGGTAGAGACAGCTGACCACGGAGAACAACAGAAGCACTTGTAGGTCAAGCACAACACAGTTTAGAAACTCGTGAGCTCTGCGAGGGTTTGAGAAGGTCCACACAAGGCAGTTACCAGCATTGCTTTTCCTGCTGGAAGCAGTAGCAGCCGCAGCAGCTGGAACTCGTGGACATTTCCTGTGTCCCGACTACAGCAGCGTAAGGTTCTTGTGAAAACTTACCCTCAAAAGAGCTGGTGCTACAATGATTTGTTGTTGCTGTTTTACTTACCACAGTAGGTGTACGAAACACTTGACTCAGAGGAGTTGCAGATCCAATATTGCTTCCCAGTTTCAGTAAATATGAAAGAAAACAGGGTAGAAAAAAGCATAAATGGGAACATGATTCAATTTCTCCAAAATTTTTAAAATGCACGGAGGATCAGTAACTAATCATCAGACTCTTCCCTTTCAGTAAGTAGAAAAGATTTAACTTAGTCATCAGTCACATGATTTCTGAGTTCCTATCCAACTGTTTCCTCTTTCTATGTGCGTGTTTGATATTTGAGCAACTTCCTGCAAGGGGGGAGAGGAAAGTGATTTTAGAATGTACTCTTTTTGAACACTTGATGCAAATGAAAGTGACCAGAGCTTTAAAAACAAAACAAACATTTTCCAGTCAGTAATAACAAAACTGTTCTGTAGGTCTCTTCTAAAGTCTCAACAGACTGGGACCCCTTTTCCATATGCATTGCTATTCTTTCCCACAAGCTCTTAATACAATTTCTCGTGGCCCAGAGAGCTGAAGCTATAGATCTGAACTGAACAGTCTCATGTAAACTATTTCTGCTCAGTAACAGGTTCAGGACAGAACAGTGCTAGATGAGACCCCAGAAAGGGGACACTACATGTAATTCTGCACTGTGCACTCACCTATGAAATACTAGAGCTCCAGGGAATAGTTGGGGTCCTAATAACGAAATATCATTATTTTGTTGTGGCATGTATTTCATTTCAAAACTCTCACTCCATTTCAGAAAAACAGCTATTCTTTGAGATGCTTTGCTACTTGAAATCCTATATAGGATATAGTTTAGAGTTAGTAACTACAAATGGCATGGGGTTGTGACCTAAAAATCTGCATGCTTAAGAGGAAAATAATCATATGTTGGTAAAGGTTTTACTATAGAACTGTGCTACTTTCCCATTTTTACAAAAGCAAAAATCCATGGGAAGAGGGTGAAATGGGAAATTGTTCACTGAGTATAGTTTCAGTTTTGCAAGATAAAAAGTTCTAGACATCTGTTGCACAATAGTGTGAATATAGTTAACACTACTTAACCGTACATTTGAAATTGGTTAAGATGGTAAATTTTATGGGGTTCTGTTTTTTGAGGGGTTTTTTGGTTGTTTTTATGTGGGTTTTTGGTAGCTGGCTGGGGATTCAACCCTCAAACCCTTGACCTTAGTGTTGTCAGCACCACACTTTAACAAAGTAAGCCAGACCCTATGTTATATGTTTTATACTATCATTTAAAAATAAATTTAAAAGATGAAAAAAAGGGCAAAAACCCATGAATATTCCTAGTGGTCTCAAAATACCATTTCCCACTAAAAGGAACTAGGATTCCTTGGAGAAATTGTTGATTCAAGATCTGGGGCAGAAAATGTACGAGATGAGCCTGGAACAACTTATATTAGATAACCAATTTGAAGAAGTTTTCACTGACCAAAGACGGGTATTAATAGTTTCCTATTGCTGCTGTAACAAATTGCCACAAATTTAGTGGCATAAAACAACACAAATTTATTCTCTTACAGTTCTGGAGATCAGCAGTTTGAAATCAGTTTCACTGGACTAACGTCAAGGTGTCAGCAGAGCTGGTTCCTTCTGGAGACTCCAGGAAAATCTGTTCCTTGCCTTTTTCAGCTTCTAAAGCTGTAATTCTTGCATTTCTCTGCCTTCAAAGTGCATCACTCCAATCTCTGCTTCCATCATCCCATCTCCTTCTCCTCTGATCTCCTGCCTCCTGCTTTTAAGAACTTCTGTGATTACAGTGGACCCAGATAGATAATTCAGGGTAATTCAACACAAAATCCTTAATTTCATCATATCTGCAAAATCCCTTTTGCCATATAAGGTAACATTTTGCTGCTTTTGGTGATTAGGACATGAACATCTTGTGGTGCCATTATTTAGCCTACCTATATGATTGTATAAACATTAATAAGATAGTGACTGCAAGAAATTGAAATACATCAAATTTATTTAAATCCATGAGCTCACGACATTCTTTTTAAGTCTAATTATCATCAGGTGATGCTAGAAAACCAACACTATTTTTAAAACTAGCAAATAAAGGGGAAGAATCAAGCATTTATCCTGACTTTTCTGTACAAACTGAACTACTGAGTAACCAAATGATAGAGAGGGACAAGTTTCTCTTGTCTTCCTATACTTATATCTCTACTTTTAGGAGTATTTCAGCTAATAAATGAAAAAGGAATAAGAGAAAATAACAATTCTGCAACACCTAACAATTAGTGGACATAGGCATTGAGCATTGATAGTTGCTAACATCACAAAGAGAGACAAAAAGACACTATGTACCTCTTAATGGAAGAACACTATGGAAGCCAGCCTCCAAGATGGTTCCCAATTAGCCTTACCTCCTGGCATGCATGTCCTTGTGAATCTCCTCCAACACCGAATAAGGCTGACTGTGTAACAGAGTATTGTGCAGTGACAGTGTGTGACTTCCATTTAGGTCATACAAGACAGTATAGCTTCCATTTTGCTCTTTTGGATTACTTTCTCGGGGGATAAGCAAGAAGCCCTAAAAAGAGATCTATGAAATCTCTCTATGAAATAGTCTCATCCAAAATAATCAAACCTCACTGATGAAGCTTTAAGATCTACCTATCGATTTATAGGAAATACAAAAGACAGAGAAACATGTTAAGCCATAACCCGAAGATGTTATCAGAAAATCTAGACCATGAGAAGATCTAAAGTATAAACAACTCAGTTCTTCAACAGATAATATGCAAGAAAAAAAAAAAAAAAGGAATGAAAGAAATGAAGAGTCCCACAGAAGAGTCTTAAAAGATATTTCAACAATTAGTATGAATAAGTTGCGAACCTTACTTGGATCTTAATCCGAGCAAAATGTGGGGAAAAAAATTATGAAACAATTGGAAATTTAAACAGACTGATTATTTGATAACATTAGGTTTTGGTTTTGTTTTGCAAGTATGATAATGTTATTATGGTTATATTTTTGAAGAATTCCTTATCTTGTAGAGTTAAAAAATTAAATATTTAAGAAAAAAATATTATGACTGGGATTTACTTCCAAAAAAGGTAGAGAGCAAGTGGTTAGGATCTAAATGAAACAGTATCAACTGCAAATTGGTGATTGTTGAATCTGGATGGTAGAGCCAGGCAGGTGCATTGTAGTCTTCTTTTTTTTTTTTTTTTAAAGAAAATGCAATTTTATTAATATTATTTTTTACATTCTAGGATGTTGAGGCAGAGCACTTGGGAGGGTGAGGGAGAGGGGAAACGGGAAGGAAATGGGATGGAAGGAGGGAGGAGGGGTGGGATTGAAGCCTGTGGCACCCCCGTCATTCCCACAGAGGAGACCAAGGGGCCTTCCAGCAGTGGCTTGGTTGTTGCCAGGCTAGGTGCAGATGTCAGAGGGTTGTGGCAAAAGCCCTTGCCCCCACCATCCCAGCTTAGGAACCCAGGGCCCTTCTTGTTGCAGCTCGGTGATCACTGCTGGGCAGGCTGTGGGTGTCAGGGGGGGGGGCGTGGCCGAGGCCTGAGGCCTCCTACCGTCCCAGGTTGGGGGAGCCCAGGGCACTTCCTGCAGGGGCTCAGTGGTCACTGCTGGGCTTACTCTTCGTTTTGGGGGGCAGCTGGCCAGTACCAGGAACCAAACACTTGACCTTGGTTGTTACAAGTCTTTTTATCTAATTTTGTATGTTTGAAATTCTCAATAAAGAATAAAAGAACAATAACAACAAAAGTATAGGTGTTCTGAAAGAATCAGAATACAATTTTAACAAATATGTTCAAGCTAAGGTTGTTGTTCACACCTAATGGCCATTTTGCTGCTTTTGCTTTCAGAAGTTGAGGCCTTTCAGTACAGTGAAATCTACATTAGGGAAAAGGACTGCAATAACACATTTTATAGGTGGGGGTTTACTATCTGATGTAACCCAGATGTCAGCTGAGATCACCTTGTCTTTTGAGAGTCAAGTAAAACTAATTCACCGCTCCTTCTCCAAGACAGTGGGAGACTCATTACCGCCCCAGTCTTTCTGAGATTACTCTGCCTGAGGTGGAGTAAAGTGGCATGAGGGAAGTGTGTATTATTTCTCCTTACCTCAGCCTGAGTTGTTTCTGCTGGCTTATTTCAAAGATGAACCATCATGTTATCCTATGCACACTGACCTTTCCTATGTCCTGGTCTCACTCCAGACTATGCCCTTGAGAAGTCACCTATCCCACTTAAACTTTTTTTCCCCTAAATAAACAAAGTTGTCTCCTGAAGGATTATTCTGAAACAAATAATAAGTTTTTCACTCCATTACACAGAGAACAAACTGATCACATAGACAGAGGACATATATCCTACATCACATGGATATAGGACTAAAAGGAGATATGTTGTACACAAATTATGAAGAAAGAAGATCTTGGAAGAAAACTTCAAGATGTTAACAATGCTGCTTTTTCTAGCTGGAACTAGGAATGATTCTTTTCTTGCTTCTACTTTCTAATATATCCATATGAACATTTACTCATAGGATAAATTTTTATGGAAAGATATCTCACTCACTGTTGGGATAACAACAGGCATATCTAGGAGACAAAGGACAGATGAGCAGGCAGGCAGAGGCCCAACCTAAGGAAAAGATGGCACAGAGGAATAGGGGAGGTTGAGTGTGATGAGCAGCTGATCCTAGCAGAAAGGTAGGTGTATTAGTCTGTCTATGTTGCTTATAACAAAACACCTGCAACTGGGTGATTTATAAAGAAAACAAAATTTATTGCTTACAGTTTCTGAGGCTGCTCCACCTTTCAATAACCATAATAGGATTTCCCACCCTCTTAACAGTCACACTGGGGGCTAAGTTTCTAATACATGGCACTTGGGGGACAAAACTCAAGCTTCAATGAGTTTGGGGGGGGACATAATTCAATCCACTACAGAAGGCTCCAGGTCTCAGAAAAATGGCTTTTCTGCCTCAAGCTATCTCCTACAAATAAGCTTTTAGCAGCCTGACGCAAATGATCTTTCCCTATTAAGTAGTGATGCCCCTGCTGCTTCTCCATCAACCTCACTTATACACAGGCACGCCATAAAGATTAAATTAAGTTTACTATCACGGTAGCCGTAGGCAATGTTAGGCAGCTCCATAAAGACAGACTGGGTGTTTTGTCTTTAATTGTGACCCTGTTACCTAGTACTACACACTCTGGGCACTTAACAAACATCTGATCTAAATAGCATGGCTTGAGGCCTCTTGCTCCTGGCTGGAAATCCTTCACAAGAATCAACTTCCACTTTACGATCAGAGGTTAAAAAATCTTAAAATTCAAATTCTTGATAAAGCTTGCATAGAGACTGCTATTTTACAGAAGGTATTGTCCATCTATTTAGTACCAATGATTTTCCTACTCTGACAGGGTGCACTGAGGGAGAACACACATGGAGGGACAAATGGGGCCACTGAAGTCAACACTACTTAGGTCACCATTTCCCGTATAGCTAATCATAAACTCAGTTGTATATGGACATTCTTACTAAGTGCAATCATGCCAGAGCAGTTAAGCAAAAACCTGTGTTCTGAACCAAAGGAGACAGATTAACTGCTTCCCATAATTTGTAAATTTTTCCAAATGTCTTTTAATGTAGGAAAAGAATATTCATACACTCAGAAAAATCCAAACACAAAGAAAAAAGTAACTCCCCATTTGCTTCTGACATCTAATCCTTATTTTATAGAGGCAACCACACTTATTATACATAGCTCAAATTATTCTTGCATAAACCAGCCTGTACGTGTAAATTCATGCACACACTTTCACATGAATGGTAGATACTATTTTTTTTATACATAGCTTATTTTATTATAAAGGAACATCATTCTCCAAAAATTAATTAAAAGTTCTGTTTGACAGTTTCAAATTATTTTTAACAATCAGTCACTAACAGAATATAAAAGTAAAGGCAATTTTATTATTATACATTGAAATATAAATACATTTAAGCACAAACATAAAATAGGCTCATTTCTCGTCCTTAAGCTGTTTCTCTTCACTGGCTTCTTCCATATCAAAAGTGAATGGTTTGTCATAACCCATTAGATGGATATAGTCTTCATGGTTTGGAAAGAGCAGTGGATTAACTAGCAGTGATTTTGTTTTAGCATAAAATGTGGTAAACACATGTGTGCTGTCTGGAATCTTCACATCATTCTGGTGAAACACTGTACTTGTTTCTGAAAGCACAACATTATAAGTAATGGCTTTATAAGTGTCTGTCGTGGCCTCATGGTACAACCGAATGACATAGCCTTTTGTAAGAAAGTGAAGTAGCGCTGGTGTGACCAATGTAAAGCTTCCTATGATGCCATAAAATAAGATTTGCAAAGGCAGACTTCCAAATATATTATTTTGTGAAAAAATGTATGGTAGAAATGCAAGGCTGATCACACTTGTAGAATAAGAAAAACATTTCACACCTAAATGAAAAAAAAAAAATTAATACCATTAAAGTTGATTCTGAAAGCAGATCATCAAAAAAAAAAACTCTCTACTAACAAGCACTTGCATATATATAACATAAAATGTTCACACATGGGGAATTCTATCAGGCTAAGTGCCCAGGATTAAAACAGCAAATCACCAAAGAAGTAACACCAGTGCTTATGAAACATGTGGAAAACGTATTCAACTTCTTTAGCAAGGAAAAACACTCAAGTTAAAACAGTGAGATATCATTTTTACCTATCATGTTAGAAAGATTAAAAATAAATGACTTCTAAACTGTTAAACACTTCTAAACACTTAAAATGGTTAAAATGGTATATTTTATGTGATGCATATTTTGCCACAATAAAAAAAAATAACTTACACAGAAAGAGAAATACCACATGTTCTCACTTATTGGTGGGAGCTAAAAATAAATAAATAAATTCATACACACACAAAAAAAACCGGAGGGGGGGGAAGAAGACATAACAACTACAATTCCTTGAAGTTGATACGACAAGCAAACAGAAAGGACATTGTTGGGTGGGAGGGGGGAGAGGGAGGAGGGAGGGGGGTTCGGTAAAGGGCCACAATAATCAACCACATTGTATATCGACAAAATAAAATTAAGAAAAAAAATAAAAATAAAAATAAAAATAAAAAATAAAATGACTTAAAATGTAAATTTTTCTTAGTTTTAATTTATAATTTTAACATGATCATAATAAAAATTACCATCTGTTTGGAAAACAGACAAGCTGAAATCCTAAACAAGTTGATTATAAGAAGCAACAAGGGGGAGTTAGTCCTCCCAAATACTAAAACATAATAGAAAGACTAATTAAAATAGTGTGAGAGCTGGCCGGTTAGCTCATCTGGGAGAGCACAGTGGTGGTAACAACAAGGTCACAGGTTCGAACCCCCCTACTAGCCAGCCGCCAAAAAAAAAAAAAAAAAAAAGAATAGTGTGGTACTGGCACACAAATAGATCAATGGAAAATCCAGAAATAAATCCATTGCATATGGAAATTTAGTATAGGATAAAGATATAATCTAAAATCAGCAGGCAAAAGATGGACTTTTTTTTTCTGCTGGCTGGTAGGGGGCAAAATGGACTTCTTTTTTTTTTTAGAAGATGACCGGCCCTGAAAAATGGACTTCTTAATAAGTGGAGTTGTAACAACTGGATAGCCATGTAGAAAAAGATAAAATTCGGGCCGGCCCGTGGCTCACTCGGGAGAGTGTGGTGCTGTTAACACCAAGGCCATGGGTTCAGATTCCATAAAGGGATGGCCGGTTAGCTCACTGGGTGAGCGTGGTGCCAACAACACCAAGTCAAGGGTTAAGATCCCCTTACCGGTCATCTTTAAAAAAAAAAAAGAAAAAGATAAAATTCAATCCATTCCTCATACCGTATACCAGGAGAATTAAAAATAGTCCAGAGATTTAAATGTAAAAAATAAAATCATAGAAGTGTAAGTATAAGAAAATATCCATGAGGGCTGGCCAGTTAGCTCGGCTGGTTAGAGCACGGTGTTGATAACACCAAGGTCAAGGGTTCGGTTCCTGGTGCCCCATACTGGCCAGCCACCAGAAAAAAAAAAAGAAAAGAAAACATCCATGAAGTCCTTTACAATTTGGGAGTGAGAAAACTTTTCTAATTATGACTCAAAATATAGACACAATCAGGGGGAAAGACTGGTAGTCTGACTTCCATAAACAGAGGAAAGACAAATGAAAAGCTGGAAAAAATATTTTTCACTCATCACAAAGGGTTAATATCCCCAATATACGAAAGGTTTCTGGAATATAAGAAAACCAACTACTCTATTTTAAAGGCAAAAATGCACATGGAGGGCTGGCTGGTTAGCTGTTGGTTGGAGCGGGTGTTGATAGCACCAAGGTCACAGGTTTGGATCCTTGTACTGGCCAGCAGCCAAAAAAAGATAGCAATGGTCATTTAAAAGATAAAACAATGCTAAACCTCAAACATAAAAAAAATGCAATTAAAACTACAGTAAGATACTGTTTTTCTCCCAAATTGACAAAAAACAAAAGTTTAACAACATACTATTGGTGAAGCTGTAACAAAGCAGACACTCTCATACATTGCTGCTGGCTGAAGGCTTAATAGTAAGGCTTGTCAGTAATTTAAAAATATTTCCTCCCCTTTTCCCACAAGTAGTTGCTATGACATTGGTACACATGGATACAACAGGGACCAAACTGCCTCCTCTTTAAAAGTCTAAGCCCCTCCAAAATACCTCTTTCTTCACCATTACTTTTGTCACTTTGTAGTGGGTTAAATAGTGTCGCTCAAAAATTCATGTCCACCCAGAACCTCAGAATGTGGCCTATTTAGAAATAGGGTCTTTGCAAATTTAATTAAAGATTGAAATGAGATCATACTGGATTAAAGTGGACCCAATACAATGACAGTGACTTTGTAAGGACAGAAAAGGACATACAGAGACACAGAGAAGGTGGCCATATGAAGACCTAGGCAGAGACTGGAGTTATGCAGCTACAGCCAAGGAATACCAAGAAGCCACCAGAAGCCACCAGAAGCGGGAAGAGGTAAGGAAGAATTCTTCCCTAAAGCCTTCAAGAGAGCATGGCCCTGCCAATATTTTGAATTTATACTTCTAGCCTTTAGAACTGTGAGAAAATAAATTTCACCAAGTTTGCGATAATTTATTGCAAAAGCTTGAGGAAACTAATATACACATATACTTTATCTTGCCTGGAATGAAGTTCTTGCTAACTTCTGAACATATTCTGGGCTTTCCCATCTTCATGCCTTTGCTCATACTACGCCTGAATGACGGACACTCTTCTTTCACCTCTCTTCATATTCAAATTTGACTAGTCTTAAAAGACTCAGCTGAAATGCCACTCTGATGAGGCCCTTTCTGTTCTAATTCTTTCTCTCCCTCATCTGAAATTATTATATCTGCCTTTTGAGCTCACATCTATTCTCTCTATTATTAAAAATTACTTATTATGATTAGTGTAATGTATTCACATCTCTCCTCCCAGACTCTAAGAGTCTACATTATCTTTGAGTAACATCCCTGACACAAAGCCCATGACACAATGCACAGTGAATAGTATGATGACATCGGTAATTATTTGTTGCCAAATTAACAATGACTGTCAACTAAAAGGCCCTTCAAGTGTCTTTAGACAAGGACCCATCTGGAAGTTTAGAGAACCTCCAGGAATGGTACCCGTATCAGTCTATTTCTGTTGCTCATAACAGAATCCCTGAAACTGGGTAATTTACAAGAAAACAAAATTTATTTCTTACAGTTTTGGAGGCCAACAAAGTCCAAGGTCCAGGGAGCACATCTGTTGAGGGCCTTTTTCTTGGTGAGGAATCCATATAGAATACCATAGCAATGCAGAGTACCACATAATGAGGGTTGGGTAAGAGTGCTTGCTAAGGTCTCACTTGCTTTCCTTATAAAGCCACCAGTCCACACTCATGATAACCCATTAAACCATTAACCCATTACTCCATAAATAGATTAATCCATTCATGAAGCATAGTCCTCATAATCCAATCACCTCTTAAAGGCCTCACCTTTCAAATATGACAGTCAGATTTCCTACCCTCTTAACACTGTTACAATGGGGATTAAGTTTCAGTGAGTTTTGGAGGGACATTCAATCCACAGCAGTACCTCTATTTTAATGCCTCTCCCTCAGTTTCTACATAGAAAAAAAACACTAATCTCTGATAAATAGAATGACATTCTAAAAGGCTTTCTACTGAAAGAACTCAAACATTAAATTCCTCTACGAGTTACAATCCTACTGAACACTATGGATATAGCTATGCTCTTCACAAATATTACATCCTACCCTCATGAAAATTAACTTTCCAGAAGGGGGTCAAATGGGAACAAGACATAAATCTAAAAACCTTTCCCCATATTTGAAGAAATGATGTATGCGATCAGACAGAATGGGGGTCACTGTTAAAACATACCTCAATGGCATCTGTCCAGGTATACCGGGCCTGAGATGGGACTCCAGGCTCAATGGCCTACTCAGGTACTGCCTTCCAAAGAAATTTCTAACCACCCAAAATTGACTATTCCAATAACTTCAGAACTCCATTCAATGGTGAGTATAATCAGTCATTTCACCATGTGACTCCCTGTGTCACTGTAGAGACTAACCATCAAGAACAAGAAGGCCCTCACCAGATGTGTTCCCTGGACTTTGGACTTCCCACCCTCCAAAACTGACTCTACAGAGAGTCTCTACCAGCAAGAAGGCCCTCACCAGAAGCACCCCCTTGATTGTGGACTTCCCAGCCTCCAGAACTCCAAGAAATAAATTTACTTTCTTTATAAATTAAAAAAAATAAAGTAAAAAGTGAAAGATCCCCTATTCTACTCCCCCAAATAACCGCTCTTTTTCTCTTTCTTTTTTTGGTGGCTGGTTGGTAAGGGGATCCAAACCCTTGACCTTGGTGTTATCAACACTATGCCTTAACCAAGTGAGTTAACTGGCCAGCAAAATAACCACTCTTAAGAAGTATTCTTCAGGCTGGCCGATTAGTTCACTTCGCCAGAGCGTGATGTTGATAACACCAAGGTCAAGGGTTCAGATCCCCATCCTGGCAAGCCACAAAAAAAAAAAAAAAAAAAAAAAAGAGGTATTCTTCCATATTTTTTTCTCTACATATTCAAACATACACAAATATATACTTTTATTTTCATTTCGTTGTTGAACATCCTGAAGAGGTGACCAAAGAATGGAAGCTTGAGCGTCTAGCTGTAAAATCACAAAGAAATAATACAGCCTTGGAACATCTTTTTAAAATCTCCCACAAATACAAAGGTCTCAACTTCTATATCTTATCAATAGGTCTCAAAATAAAATTTAAAAAAAATATATATATATAAAGCCTAATTTTCCTATGTCTTGTAATTAACAGATGCTAAAACAATAGATAACACATGCTAAAAATATTTTTTCAATTAAAAGAAAAAAAAGGAAATGCTCTTATTTTTGATTACCTACCAAATACCATTCGGGCCATATTCCCAGTATAAATCAGCCTTCCATCTTCTAATTCCTCAAGCTGTGTATGTAAGCATCGAACACATCCTTCCCAACAAACAGGTATCTATTGAAACAGACCATTATAATATGAATACTTAGTAAACTGTATTTTAGACCAACTTTTACATTTTTTTGTTTATTTTTTAAAATATAATGAAGAATAAAAGAGAACTTGTTATATGAGGTGACATAAGGAATTCTTCCAAATAATTTACAGAGCTAAAGTAATCCAACTAGCTAACAGAATGGCTTTCCTTAATTCCAGTCACAAGTAGAAATGTGCTGAGTTTAGGGCCAGCCCGTGGCTCACTCAGGAGAGTGTGGTGCTGATAACACCAAGGCCGCGGGTTTGGATCCCTACATAGGGATGGCTGGTTAGCTCAATGCGTGAGCGTGGTGCTGACAACACCAAGTCAAGGGTTAAGATCCCCTTACCGGTCATCTTATTAAAAAAAGAAAAACAAAAACAAAAAAGAAATGTGCTGAGTTGGAGTTTGCTAGGTTTGCATCCAGGCTCTCAGGTTTTTAGATCTAGTGTGACCTTAAACAAGTAAAAATCTTTTAACAGTTTCTTCCACTCCACTGTTAATGAGAACACTGTCCTCCTTCGATTTAAAAGCATTAGCTTTTCAAAAATAAATTCAATTTAATGTAATTTAATACAATAACATCAGTAAAACACTCTGCAAATTCAGATTATATTTAAAGTCCAGACCTTTTCAATGCTTCTAAAATATTTAAACTATAGCTAGTATCTTAAAAAGGGAGCAACTCTTTCCCTAAAAGCCTTGTAAATACCTTCCATCCCCTGTTCCTCTTAACAAGGTAAAATTTTTACTTAAAATCCTACATCAAATTTCGCGGAAATAGAAGCGTTCCCTGAACGTCTGAAAATAAACTCTACGGTGCACACACTTCAAAATGTATACAGCATGCCTAATTTTGCTGAAATTTAATTAGATTCCAGGGGTTGGTCCGTTAGATCACTTGGTTGGAGCATGGTGCTGATAACACCAAGGTGAAGGGTTTGGATCCCCTTACCAGCCAGCCGCCAAAAAAAAGGAAAAAAAAAAAGAAATTTAATTAAGATTCCAATTTCCATTTTAGGCATTTCTTCCAAGTTGCAACCAAGCTTGCCAATCCTGACACCTCACAGGGTAGAATTAGGAGCCAATTTGTTCAGATAAAAATGAAAAGATTAGTGGTGCTGATAACACCAAGGTCCAGGGTTCCATCCCTGTACCGCCGGCCAGCAGCAAAAAGAAAGAAAGAAAGAAAGAAATGAAAAAAAGAAAATGAAAAGATTAATGTCCACATCCCCCCTTTTTCCAGGGACCAAAGGAATGCCTAAAAACAGAGCCACCTAATAAAAAACAGAACAAACTCAAAGTCGGTTCTCCAGGTTGTTTTGGTTCTATCTCCAGGTGCTGCATCCAATTTCTTTGCAAATTTAACCCTTCCTGAGCAGCTGATCAACGGCAGAAAGGAATTAAACCGAGTCATCACAAACCCGCTGGATTCGAATCCACTGGTAAAGTGCTTGGAACCGCTCAGAAAAGTAACCAAAGGTACTCCTAAACTCGCGGGGGCTGGGCTATGTACCCCGGAACCAAGCGCCGGTCCCCGAGGACACGGCCTGCAACTTCCTTCCGCGCTCCAGCCCCTGACAGGCGGGACAGGGAGGTCGCGGGACCCCCAAGCCCAACGCTACGCCCCCCACCCGACCCCGACGACAGACCTGTGCTCTCCCGGCACACAGGAGAAGGGGCGCGGCTCCCCGCAGCCCCGCGCTCCCGCCGCCGACCCGCCACAAGGGCCCGTTGCAGGAGGCCGACCGCGAGACTGCCGCCCTGGGGCCTCGGAGTGCGGCTGTGGCCCACAACGCCGTCCTCTTCCCACCGAGCCGCAGTCCGGCCGCCCACCGGCCGCCCAACGCCAGAAACAGCATCCCGCGCGTGAGAGGTGCCGGAGAACGGACAAGTGGCCTGAGCCCCGGGCGGCCACACTCGGCTCCTCACACGGCAGCGGCCAGACCGGCAGCGCACGCCCCGCCCCCTAGAGGCTCGCCGGGCGCGATTGGCCGCATGCGCGTGCGCAGAATAAGGGGTCGGACTGCAACCTTCCCCTCTACCGGCGTTCTCCGAGGGCTGAGCTCCGAGTCCGAAGCGCTCTTCCTTGCTGGGGAGATCTGCAAACGCCCAGCCTGTGCGCGCCTCCCTCTTCCTGAAGTTTGGCTCACTTTATCACAGTGTGGAAGAACAGAGGGGGAGAGCCGTGCGAGAAGCATAAAGCCTGGAAGCCAAGGTTAAATCCTTCATTCTGTGGGCCCTAAAAAATTTCCTTTGAGAAAATGATTCTAGCCTATTGGCACAGAAGGAATTATACTTTACACGACCTGAGTCTGGCTGGTTAGCTCACTTGGGACAGCTTGGTGCTGGTAACCCCAAGGTGACGGGCTCAGATTCCGGTACCAGCCGGGCGGGGGAAAAAAAACACTTTACATGATTTGAACAAAAATTAATGGTAATTTAATTCAACCATTGGGTTAGTAGAAAAATGGATCTTGTGTCATATGATAGTGATACTTGTTACCAAATTTATCTTCCGAAATCATTCACATCCATGTATACATTTCTTTTTTTAAAAAAATGATGACCGGTAAGGAGATCTTAACCCTTGACTTGGTGCTGTCAGCACCACGCTCTCCCAAGCGAGCTAACCGGCCATCCCTATATAGGGATCCGAACCCTTGGCTTTGGTATTATCAGCACCGCACTCTCCCGAGTGAGCCACAGGCCAGCCCATATATACATTAATTAGTTCACTCCTTGGTAAAGAAGTATTGGGCACCTATTGCCAGGACTAAGTTATGTGCAGAGGATACAAGGGTACTGGATAAAATCAGGAACTCATGGTTCTGACATAGAGGAGGAAACACCTAAAAATAAGCTAGAATATGATGTTGTAATATCATTGAGATATACTAATATACAAAATGCTACAGAAGTCCAAAGAAAAGCATGATTAATTTAGCTTCAGAATGTCTTCAGACCCACTTCACATTCAGCTGAGTCTTGAAGAACAAGCATCTCACTAGTAGAGAGACACTTTTTTTTACCGCCATTTTAGAACTATGACTTTTTTTAACTTGGCATGTTATTTGTATAGGAGAGTGTATTAGTCAGGTTTCTCCAGAGACAGAAGCAATAGGATATGTATATAGACATACAGAGGGGATTTATTAGGGGAATTGGCTCATGTGATTTATTAAGGCTGAGAAGTCCCAAGATAGGCTGTCTGCAAACTGGAGACCCTGGGATGCCGGTAGCATGGCTCAGTCCAATCCCAAGACCTCAGACCAGGGAAACTGATGATGTAGTACTTAGCACAAGGCCAAAGTCCTGAAAGCCCAGGAGTGCTACCTGGTAAATCCTGGAACCCAAAGGCTGAAGAGCATGGAGTTCTGATGTCCACAGACAGGAGAGAAAGAGTATATTCCAGCTCCAGAGGATAGTGAAAGATACTCGCCTTTCCCTCTGTTTTGGTTCTCTTCAGCTCCCCAGTAGATTGGATGGTTCCTGCCCATACTGAGGGTAGATCTTCCCCATCTAATCCACTCAGGCTCACATGCTAATCTCCTCAGGAAACACTTTTACAGACACACCCAAAAATACCAGGTTTCTAGGTATTCCTTAACCTAGTCAAACTGACACCTAAAATTGATCATCACAGAGAGGAACAAATGTATAGTCTAAAATAATATGATCACCTCCGAATACTCTCTATATTGGGGGTGGGGGGATCTCCACTAGGACAAAATGATACTTGTTTATGTATAACTTTTTTTTTTTTTTTTGGTAGCTGGCCGGTACAGGGATTGAACCGTAGACCTTGGGTGGTGTTATCAGCACCAAGTTCTAACCAACTGAGCTAACCAGCCAGCCCTGAATAACTTTATTTTCTTAAAGTTATCTTCTACTTACATTTTTAAAATTCAGTTTAGTGTAAGTCATACCACAAACATCTTTTATCCATTATTTTACTGATATATACAGTATTTAAATTTTTCTTTTCATATAAAGGATGTTTTTCTTTAATGTATTCAGAGAACCTGAATTTTCTTATTTTCTGTCAAGCTTAGTTTCTTCCTACACATACTGTGAAGAGATGAAAATAATAACATTTGTTTGGTCTACTTCTTAAGGTTTCTAAATAGCTAAAATGAGTCATATTCTGAAAACTGTGCAAAATTACATGGAATATAGTTAGATTTTCCAATTCTGGTAATTTGGAGACATTTGTTGAATATAAACTACTTGAATGAGATTTTAGAGTGATTCTAAGGCTGTTTTTAAAAAAGAACCCTTGATTTCCATTCATATCATGAGAGGTTCCATTTGAAGATGGAAGCTGATGGAAAAAATAAAAATGAATATTACTTTTAGAAGGCATGACCAACACTATTGTGTGAAATGTTTGTTTCCCTCCTGAACTAAAGGAGGAAAGGAAACAATTAAATTGAAAATGGGCCCACAGCTTCCCCTTTTGGACCCTAATGCCTCTCCTCCCTAAACTCTATTTTGAACTACCACTACAGCCAAAAAAACTTTGTTTTATGATTTCTGCAAAGGCTTTGAAAAGTTAATCCAGGACAGTCTGTTCTGTTCTTGCAATTAATTCTAAAAAAGCAGTACCTTTTACCTGCCAAATCAACTGAAAAAGTCTTTCAGGCAAAAATCATTATTTCAACAAATTATGTATTTTGCTTTTGTGGACATTGTCCCACCATAGTGCTTAGTTGAGCAACTTGCAATCATAAATGTCTTGGCCCTACATTCCCTTCATGCCACACTGCCGGAGAAAAGCAGAGGGTGAACTTCATTTAGCTGTTTCAGCATTCCTGGAAAGGTGCCTGAATATCTAACGACAAGCTAGTAAAAAGGATAGGCTGATAGAGGGAGGAGGAGGGGCAGTGAAGGGGGGCGTGGAGTGAGAAAGATGGTCCCAGAATTGAGTAACGGTGGCGGGCGCCTGGGCTTTCTGTGAGTGAGCTCAGAATCGAGGAGACCTGAGCAAACCCGGGGCGGGGGAAAGTCCCCCAGGGTGGGGGTGGACACGGTTAGTTTCCTGTAAATATTGAACGATACCGGGAAGAGAGGAAATGAGGCCAGCCGATTGCGCGAGCCGCTGAGATGCTCCTCAACCTGCACTGCAATTTTTCACAAAGTACACATACCGCTTCATAAAAAGCACGTTCTTGTTAGCACAGAAACTGCACTCCCACGTTTCAGTCTTTGCTCTGCAGTCTCCCACCTCCACGAGTACCCCTAAATGAGACACAGCGACAGTCTCTGAAACCAACCAAAATCTTACCACGCAGCGCAAGAACCTACAAGTCCCAGGATGCAGCGCTGCCTGGAACCAAATACCGACTGTAGCCGCCGGAGAAACTACAAATCCCAGGATGCAGTGCTGCCTCGGACTCCTGAGCGCCTCTCTGAGGATGCTATCCCTGCAGAAAGTGAATCAGGGTAGGGGCTGCATGCTGGGAATCCGGAAGAACTACATTCGGATTGGTTGAGATTTGCCAGCGCCCGCTCTTAGGCTGGGGCCTGTGTTACTGTGGGGAAGGGAAAGGGACATACGCACTTCCTCCAGACGGAAGTAGACTACACACTCTGCGTCCCTGCCTCACCAGATACTAATCTCCCGCGCGTCGCAGAAAAGGGCTGTGACCCGACGGAAGTAGTTCCTCCGACTGCCCCGGAACCCACGGGCAGGCAGCTGGGGTGGGGGGGGCCGCCCTGGAGTAGGGGCTGTGGCGGTACGCGGGGACCCGGCTGCGGTGGCTGCGGTGGCTGCGGGGCTGACGAGTGAGTCTCGGGCTGGGGCGGGAACGGAGATCCGTGTACGCGCGGAGAACGAGAGTGGCTAGGACTGAGCGCGCTCGCAGTCCCACTTCCCACCCCTTCCCATCTGGGCGGGGAAGGAACGGAAGCTCTTAACCTCCCAGGGCCTCCGCAGCTTCTGGTTTGGGGGAGGGGAGAAGAGGGCGGCGGGACCTTTCCTGGCGCCGCTCGGTGGGCTTGGAAAGAGGTAGAAGGAGGGGCAGCAGCCGGCGAGACTGGGCCTTCCCTGGGTTGGGCCCGGGGAAGGTGGAGTTAGGAGCTTGGCAGCCCTGTCGCTTTCCCTTTCTGCTTTCCTACGTGCGCTCAGATTCGTTCTTTTCTTTAAGTCAGTCTCTAGTCCCAGGAGAGGGCCCTCGCTCCCCCCAGGTGCGGAACCCCGAGAAGTATACCTTCTGGGCAACTTGGGCGATCTTTGCCCGACTTGGTGGGTTGGGCTTTCGTGCATCTACCTCTCAATCAGGTCTGAAAGGAGGTATATCTAGTGTCAAGTACAGTGCCCATTGAATTTCTCTTAAGGAACTGAAATATCTTTAGTAACACATAACTGTGGAGTTTGTCATTTAGTGCAAACATTTCTACTCTTCATTGCTTTCAGTGTAGAAAACAACTGAAATCCTTTAGTCTTAAAACCTCACTTTCAAACTGCCAGATTTGCTTTTTTATCCCCAAATAGTTGTTTTTTTTTCTCTGTTAAGTGGCCTAAAATGATAAATCTCTAGTTTCGTTTACATTATAATTCAATGTTGTTGAAACGTCACGGTTCTCACGTGGAGGTACTCATTCTGTAGATAGTAATGGCAAGGAAACAGCTGATGACTATCTTCTTTTTCCTTAAATATGAGATTTATGTAATAACTACCATTCAAAAAATATATACACTTTTGTTTGAAATGGAAAGAACCAGTTTCATTACCAGATGGTAATTCTAAAAAATAATTAGACAATAGTTTACAGCCAGAAGTTATAATCAGCCCTATATACCAAATTCTAAAGTAATATTTGATTGTTTAAATCTCCTAAAATGCTTATCTTGTTTTTTTGGTAGATATTTCAGTACTAGAAAATAATCAGGAAAATCTTTGAATTTATTCTCATATGTGTTAATGCATTTCAGCTAACCTGTATTAAATGTTTTATTGTTCCATTATTAAATAAGATCAGAAGAAGCCCATCCACTGATATCTGAAATCTGAAGCCTTGGTGATTAGAAAAATGATAATACGTTCACTCAAGAAATATTTATTAAGCATCAGCTATGTGCCAGGAGCTATTCTAGGCCTGCCTTCATGGAACTTGAAGAAAGAGGGGATATATGTAAGTAAGTAAGTAAGTAAGTAAGTAAGTAAGTAGGAGGAGTCATCAGAAAGTTTGTGGGAAGATTCGTATTATCTTTTAATGCTATTTTTCCACAAACTTTTTGAAGTGCCCTAATATAGCTTCAGATAATGATAAATGTGAAGAAAATATAGCAAGATTAGGGGTTAGAGTGACTGGGATGGGGGTATCTAATTTTGATAGGGTGATCAGGGAAAACCTCTGAGGAACTGATGTTTTACCTTGAGACCTAATTGATGAGGAACATTTAAAGAAGTGCTTTTCAGACAGCAGTGAGTGCAAACACAAAGATATTGAGGTGGGAGTGAATTTGACCTATTCAAGGAATACCAAGAAGGCCAGGGTGGTGGGAGATGAGATCAGAGTGGTTAACAAGGAAGTAAATAAGGTAGAACCTTATAGTCCTATCTGTAATGAGAAGCCATTAGAGGATTTTTATAAAGGGGAATGACATCTGATTTATGCTTTAGATGACTGGTTGCCAGGTGGAGAACAGACCACCCAAGAGGAAAGTAGGGAAGCCAGCTCGTAAGGAGGCTTTTGTAATAGTCCAGTTGAGATATGGTAGCTTGAATTAGAGGTGTAGAATTAGAAGTTAGTGAGAAGTGGTCTGGTTTGGAATGTAATTTGAAGCTGGGGCCAAAGGGTCCTGCTTTCACCCTGGGACAAAAACTTCTTTTGCATAATCAACGGTTTTGCCCCAGCTATTTATGGAAATGGGAAAGACGGGAAGGAGCATCGGTTTCTGAGAGATAAATCAGGAGTTCTATATGGGACTTACTGAGTTTGATAGCTAGTAGACAGCTGAGAATGTATGGTAGGCAAGTTAGATATCCACAACTGGCATTCAGCAGAAGTCAGTAGGGAGATAATCTGAGTGTCATATTTTATGGATGAGATTTAAACCTAAGGACTGGAGGGCATCAAGTAGAGAATGTTAATGGAGAAGAAGGCAGAAGACTGGGAGCATTCCAGTCAGAAGAGAAGCAAACAGTGATGGAAGCTGAAAAGCCAGGAGGGTGTGGTATCTGGAGTACTAAGGAAGAAACTGTTTACATAAGAAGGGAATAGTCAACTGTAAAACACTGCTAAGAGTAAGAAGATTAAAAATTGACCAGTGTGACCAAGTAAAGTAGTTGAAATTTGATAAGAGCCTCTTGGGACTGGTGGACCAAAAGATCTGATCAGAGTGCGTTTAAGGAGAAGTGGATGGTAGTTGGGGAGAGGGGGATGTTACAGGATTTGCTGTGTGGCTGGGAATAATGGCAAAAGCAAAGTCCTTAGGTGAGAGGGGATAGGACTCAGTGCTTAAGTGAAAGTGTCGACCTTGGATAAGGAGGATGGTTTTTATTCAGCCTGCGAAAACAGGAGGGTGGACAGAGTATATGTTAATGTAGATGCAGGTAGGCTGAAGGTGGAAAGACAAGACAGTTGAAGTGATTTGTCTCAGTTTATAATGTATAGAATCTATGATTAGGTACACTATATTGGGAATATCTGCTCGTGCTTTATTCTGTGTTATGTGGGGGCAACTTTGCTTAATAAAGATAGGAAGTTGAGTTATAGGCAGTTGTTGTAGGGGAGGATGAATTTCAGACAGATTCAGTCATAAAATGGTAGAACTAGAAGAGACTTTTAGACACAATTTAGTCCAATTCCCTTATTTGGGAGATGAAGAAACAGAAGTTCTGTCACTTAACCTGTCTGTGTCAAGTTAGAAATGCCTAACGGAGACTTGAAGTTCAGGTGTAGAGATAGGTTTGGGTCTACATAAGGTAGCCAATGAGATTTGTTTGACAGAGCTAGTTCTTAATTTCTTTATGGTTAGAGACACCTTGAAAATTCTGATAAAAGCTGTGGACTTTTTCATTCCTATTACCCTGAACTGTACATATGCACAAAAATGTACATACCAATTCAAGGGTTTGGAATTCTGCTGCCTCTTATCCATGAACTTCTAGTAGTATGGGACTGCAGATAAGAACCTGCTAGAATGTAGTCAGCAAGTTGGGACCACAGGACAAATCCGGCCCACCACCTCTTTTTGTACTGCCCAAAAGTTAAAAATGGTTTTTACATCTTTTAATGGTTGAACAAAAATTCAAAGGAAGAATATATTTCATAACATGTGAAAATTATATGAAATTCAAATTTCCATGCCCATAAATACGGTTTTGATGGAACACAATCACACTCATTTGTTTACATCTTGTCTGTGACTGCTTTCACACTCCAGGGACAGAGTTGGAATAGTTGTGACAGAGACCTTATGGCCCACTAGTCATAAAATACTTAACTCTGTGGCCCTTTACTGAAAAAGTTTGCTGACCCCTTCACTAAAATGTAAGTTCCAGGATGGTGGGGAGTTCTGTCTTTATTTTGTTCACAGATTTATCCCAAGCTCATAGAACATTGCCTGGCACTTGGTAGGCCCTCGGTATATATAGGAATGAAACTCTGGTTCAGAAATAGAATCATAGTAGCTAGTTTTTTAATGTGTTTACTGTGTGCCAGGCACTATTCTAAGTGCTTATATCTAAACCTATTTACTCTTTGAAACAACCCTATAATGTAAATGCCATATTACCCTTATTTTACTATTGAGGAAACTAGGCACAGTATGATTAGGAAACTCCCCACAAGGTGACATATCTAGGAATTGGCAAAGGGTGAGTTCTAAAGCAAACTGTCTTTAAGCACTGCATTATGTGGAGGTATCAAGTCTTCAGGAGTGATAGGAAATAGCAAAATAATTGTTAGGTAGGAGAGATGAAACAAGACAGTGTAGCAAAGAAGGAATACATGCCTAGTGTTATTTATTAGATATTCAAGACCCATGTCTTGATCCATGTCTCAGTCTGTGTTCCTTATCCATCACTCTTCTATTTGATAAGGCCCAAATCCCCCACTCTCACCTCTTTTCCTACTTCTCTCCTTGACACACTCCTCTGGCCATACTGGTCTCCCTTCTGTTCTTTCTCCTTCAAAAGCTCTGCCCTTAGATATCCATGACTCACTCCCTCGCTTTCTTCAGGTCTTTGTCAGATGTCAGTGAGGCCTTTCTTCACCATCCTGTATGAAATAGAAACCCCACTTTGTCTCCCTCCCCCCATTCCCTGTCTACTTTATCCTGCTTTATTTTTCCCCGTTAATACTTCTTCCATCTCATGTATTGTTTGGTTTTCTGTCCCCACCATTCTTCCCATGAGGTTAGAATCTTTGTTAGTTCATCTCTGTGTCCCCAGTGACTTGGGCAACAGCTGGCATACTAGCCCTCAGTAAATATTTGTTGGATGACTGAATTTGTAAATTGGTTTCTAACAACACTGAGTTACTTTGTCTGGATTGCCCTCTCCTTCCAATTTGATCTTGTGAAAACAACTCCATTCATAGAGTCCCAGATCAAAAGCTACTTTCCTTATATGACTGTTCACATAACCGATTTTCTGTTGCAGATTTGTAGTCTCGGATTTACTTTCTTAGTGATAACCAGCCTATTCCTCTTCTGTTAGCATCTGCATATCCAGAGAATTTGGGTTAATTTTATTATCAGTATGTCTTTTGAAAGGTTAATCAGGCAGAAAGCCATCCTGGATTGATAATATTTTTGGAGTTATCTAAACTTCAGGAGAACCATCAATAAATTTTTTCAAATTTTTATTTAGCCTTATTTTTTTTTAATTGTGATATAATCTACATGCAGTGAAAAGTTCATTGTACCATTTAGTTTTGACAGACATGTAGCAGGACTCTGAATAATATCACTCCTCAAAGTTGTCTCATGCCGGAAGCAACCACTGATCTATCACCATAGATTCATTTTGCCTATCCTATAATTGCATATAAGTGAAATAATACAGTATGTACTTGTTTGTTTGGCTTTTTCCACTTAGTGTGGTATTTTTGGTATTCAACCATGTTGTGTGTATCAGTAGATAGTCCCTTTTTGTTGTGAATAGTATTGCTCTGTATGAATCTATCATAGTTTATTTATCCATTCTCCTATGATAATGGACATTTACGTTTCCTGCTTATTACTGAATAAAGCTGCTGTAAGCATTTTTGTACAAGATTTTTTTGGTAGACAAATTATCTCATATTTCTTGGGCAAATACCTAGGAATGGAATTGTTAGGTCATAAGGAATAGGCATGTTTAACTTTTTTAAGAAACTACCAAATAGTTTTCCAAAATAATTATTCTGTTTGATATTCCCATCAGCAGTGTATGAGAGTTTATTTGTTCCACATCCTCTCTGACATTTAGTACTGACAGTCTTTTTAATTTTAGCCATACTGGTGCATGTGTAGTAGTAGTATTTCATTGTGGTTTTAATTTTCATTTTACTGATAACTGATGATGTTGAGCATTTTTTAATGTATCCAGTTCTTTTGTCCAGTTTTAATTATTTTTTTTTATTGTTATTATTGTGACTTCCAGGAGTTTTTTTATTTACTCTGGATACAAATTCTTTATCAGATATGTATTGTGAATATTTCTCCCAGTTTGTGGATTGACTTTTCATTTTTGTCATGGTGTTTTTTGATGAGCAGAAGTTATTTTAATGGAATCCAATTTATCAGTTTTTTGTTTTGCAGTTTGTATTTTCTGTATCTTTTCTGAGAAATTTTTGCCTATGCTGATGTCATGAAACATGTTCTGTGTTTTCTTCTAGTAGCTTTATTATTTTGCTTTTTAAGTTTAATTCTATGAACATCTCAAATGGATTTGTGTGTATGGTGTGAAGTAACAATGAGGTTCTTGTTTTCCATATGGATATTCAGTTGTTCCAGCTTCATTTGTTGAAGAGATTTTTCTTACTAGCCATATGCTATGACTCACTTTTCTTTTCTAGTATAAGGATTCAGGAAAGCCATGTTTAATCATTTTTGGCATTTATAATGTGATGTGAAACAGCTGTAACTCACCAAAGCATAAATAACTCCACCATTCACAATATACCTGGACTGCTTAACATTACGAATTGTCTGTTGTGGTCCACACCACCCCATGGAATATTTCTGATTGATCATTTGTGGCCAGTCTAAAATAGAGTTCTTAATCTTCCAGTCAAAATTCCTAGAGCCCCACAATTCATGGTATGCTGAACACAGGACTGGCATTTATGAGGGTGTGCTACTTTTAGATATGAAGGCCCTGCTGATGAGATATTATAATAAAGTTGATTACAGGGTATTATTAGATGAGTCATTATTTTATTAGTAAAAGTTTGGCCATTTGGGGCAACAGTTAGGCTGTTACTAATTGTTAGGCATCAGAAACAGATTGAAAATTGAGGTCAGTGCTTTTACTTTTTTTTTTTTTTTTTTTTTCTTTTTTTTTTTTTTCCTTTTTTTTTTCTTTTTTTCCCCACCCAGTGCTTTTACTTTAAATGTCTTAATTGAATCTCTTTGTAAAAGCAAAGAACTTCCTTCTATGACCTACTGCCACTGAGGACGAAACTTGTTCTGAAACACAGATATGAGAGCAAGTTTTAATATTGGGAGACTTGAGGACATTCTCAAGTAATTAACATGTTCAATTAACTGAATTAGTCCTAGGAACATGAAATTCCAAAAATCTTGTACTGTGGTACATGTTTCATAACACTTGTATTTATTATTAACAGTTTATAGGGGGCTGGCCAGTTAGCTCAGCTGCTTAAAGCACAGTGTTATAAAACTAAAGTCAAGGGTTCAGATCCCTGTACCAGCCAACCGCAAAAAAAGTGAACAGTTTATGTGTGCATAATTGTGAGACTGATGATTTGGCTATCTTAATTTCATAAAACATGACTATGCCCTGGAAGTCTTTTAAAAATAAAAATTGCTTTAAAAATTAGAACTCATATTGACTAAATTCTGATGTGAAAGATGAAATACCATTTCCTTCCTTGGTCACTCACCCCTCCAAATAGGAGGGTACTTCAAAAAGTTTATGGAAAGATGCGTATTTTAATTCCACTTTTCCACGAACTTTTTGAAGTACAGTCATATAACCCAAAATATTCCAATAAACTTAAATAAATGTCTTCTAGAAAGAACAGTTTTCATTGT
The DNA here is from genome assembly GCF_027409185.1 of Cynocephalus volans. Classification (NCBI taxonomy): domain Eukaryota; kingdom Metazoa; phylum Chordata; class Mammalia; order Dermoptera; family Cynocephalidae; genus Cynocephalus; species Cynocephalus volans. The sequence continues at coordinate 30,417,918 of NC_084474.1, read as the reverse complement.
GGTTGACCGAAAGTTCTTAGTATATTAAATGCCAACATCAAGGTAAAACATGAATCAGTCTTGGTCTAAAGCATTGTGCCATTGGATAACTTTATCTGGTAGAAAACTCAGGATAATATTATCTAAATATATCTGTGGTAGATACGTTATTGTACAAAGCTACAATTTGTTAACTTTACCACAGAACTACCATTGTGCTGTATTCATGGGTCATAGCGAGAGAGAACCTTCCTGCTTTGTGGAAACTTAACAGCTAGAGGGACAAAATGCATGTAAAAAAACAAAAGGCAGCTGTGAAGCATTTGCATCCATAGCAAAGAAAACTGTAAATTCCACAGTGGGCATAAAAATTGAGAAGGGGGAACTATTAGCTAAAAGTGTTAAGACTCCCTGGGCAAGAGTTAAATGTGAGAGCATTGTTATAAGTTGAATAGGTTAGAATGAGAATTTCAGCTCTTCTTGAAAGTTATAAATTCATTCGGGAGGCAGGATATTTTGATGCCTTATTACAAAATGGAATTGCTTCCTAATGTATGCCAATTTGTATTATTAAATCAAAGCCTCTCTAATATTCCTGAACATTAGATTATTTTTGGTTAATGTAATTTACTTTGTTTTCTGAATTAATCACATTCTTACATACAGTTAGGAACTAATCATCAGGCTGACCATTGTTCAAATCATGACTTTGCTTGGTTCTACCCTTTTATTTATTCTTAAAAATCAATTTTTTGGATAGATTCTGTTTGTAAAAAAAGAAAATATTTCAGACAAGCCTACATTTTCTGCTGGCCACCCCTCTCTTTCTTGGTCTCCACCCCAGTAGTAAGGATTATTATCAGTTTGGAGAGTATCTTTCAAGACTATTTTCTAGTTGTTTGTACTTTAGAGCATGTATTTATGTATTTTTATTTATCTGCAAAAAACATAAGATTAGTAAGTGAGAAGGCACTTATTTTACATAAGTGGCATCAAACTGTACCTATCATTCTAACTTGCTTTTTAAGAAATTAACAGTTTATCTTGGCAGTGTTTCCATGTCATTACATACATAGATTTACCTTATTTTTCACTGCTCCATAATATTTCATAAACATGGATATAATATTTTTATTTAGTTCATTCCCTAATTAGTGTACCTTTTAAGGTATTTTCAGTTTTTCATGTGTAACATTATGGTATATATTTTTCTGCTTGCCTTTGCACACAATGCTAGTGTTTCTCTGAAGTAAATGCCAAGAAGTAGAATTGCTAGACTCTTGATGTGTGTTTAAAAAGTTAATTGTTTCTACTGCTGCCCACCAAAATTATTGTGCCATTTATTTAGAATCACCCATCTCCCACACACATACTTGATTTTTAGCAAGTTTTAATGTTTTGATTTGCATTTTTCTGATAACTCTTGGGATCAAGCATTTTTATACAAGTACATGTCTATTCTATAAGCTAGTTGTATTTTTTTCTTGTATTTTTCCAAAGTTCAGTGGAATTTTTTACATTTGGTTCTTTAATCTGTAGTGTATTTTTGTGAGTGATGTCAGAGATCTAACCTTATTTTTTCCAAGTAAATAGCCAATGTAAGAAGATAGCAGCAGTTGTTATCATCTACTTAAAACAATTCAAGCAAATCAACTGAAAAACAGTTAAAACTAATAGGAGTGTTCTGCAAAAATGACGGGATACAAGATCAACTTAACCAAATTTAAAAACTTTATACAACACCAGCAGTAACCTTTCAGAAAATATAATAGGAAAATAGATCCCATTCATAATGGAAACTAACAAGTACCTAAAAGTAGACCTAATGAGAAATGTATAAGAACAAAATAGGGAACTTACTCAACCATTCGTGTTTATCGTGCTGTTATAATTAAAACAATGGGGATATTTGTCAGCTGTAAATAGATCACTGGAACAAAATATAGTCTAGAAGTCCATGTAGCAATATGGTATATGACAAAGGAAACATTTCAAGTCAGAAAAAGGATGGGCTATTCAAATATCTTTTTTTTTTTTTAAAGATGCCCAGTAAGGGGATCTTAACCCTCGACTTGGTGTTGTCAGCACCACACTCTCCCAAGTGAGCTAACCGGCCATCCCTATATAGGGATCCAAACCCATGGCCTTGGTGTTATCAGCACCACACTCTCCCAAGTGAGCCAGAGGCCGGCCCTCAAATATCTTTTGGATGTTCAGTGATACTAGATTTAAAACTGATTTTAGGCTGGCTGGTTAGAATGTGATGCTGATAACACCAAGGTCCAGGGTTTGATCCTTATACCTGTAAGCTGCCCCCTCCACCACTCTCCAAGGAAGAAACAAAAACTGATTTTAGTGCAGGCCCTAGGCTCACCTAGATTTTCTATTTGTTATTTTTTTTAAAAAAACTATAAAAGAGTAATGTTTATATATGATACTCTAAAAGCGCAACCTCAGGCCATCGTTCATGCCTTTTCTTCTGCTTAGGACTATTCTCAACCTGCTTCTCCCCAACCACTGGCTTTTACCTGACCAATTCATATATCTAGAACTCAGCTCAGTCATGAAATAGATGTTCAAATGTTCAAACTGTGGGCTGGCCAGTTAGCTAAGTTGGTTAGAGTTCAGTGTTATAACAAGGTCAAGGGTTTGGATCCCCATACCAGCCAGCCATCAAAAGAAAAAAAAGTTCAAAATGAGATTTTTATCTCCCCAAACTTAGATGTCTAGGTAATTTTCGAAGTTAATCATATTTTAATTATTTTTAACTTCTCCCTAAGAATTAGGGAATTTTAAGTCTTTTTCTTGTGAGAAGGAGGATTTTAACTCTTAATGTTGATTTGTTTTTTCTCTGTTATAGGGGGAAGGGAAGACCGACCACCATTATTCCCTGGTATATAAATGGTGGAAGCGATTTACTATATTAAGTCTGTAAGAGAAACTGTTGCTACCCAACGGGCTTCTAAGATGTGACTTTGCGTGGTTGCTTAGCTACTGTTAGTTAAATAAATATCCTAGGCGTTTTGCTCTGGAGATTTTTCAGATAGAAAAGTTGGTACTTAAAATTTTTGTGCTTTAAGAATTTTTAGACTTTTTTAATTTTTTCACTTTTTAAAAGAATGGTTACAAAGCAGTATAAAGAGAAGAAAATAATAATGGCCTTGATGAATTTTTTAATTGCCTACTATTATTATCATAAAATGAAATAGTACTACTTTTAAATTTTAGAGAGCTATCTAAGGATTTATATCAGCACCTCTCAGGAGGAATGGAAAGTAAGTTTAACTGGAGCCAGAATTTTTTATCATGGCAGTGTAGAATAATGCAAGGAGTGGAGTATGAGCTGGGAAGTAAAACCTACCTAGGTTTAAATCCTAACACTGCCACTCAGGCTGTAGAAGCCTTGAGCAAGTAATAGCCTCTTTCAGTGTTTCTTCATCTCTAAAATGGCAATAATAATTCTCCTGTGGAAGAGTTGTTTTTAAATAAGGTAATGTATGTAAGGCATTTAGTGCAATGTTTGCCACTTATTAGGCCTGCAAATTGTTGGTAATAATATTATATTGCCATGGCTGTTCTTTTTCTCTGCTTTATCTCACATTAGAAATGGTTTTTAATCTTTCCCTCCATGCTTAGCAAGCGTTCTAGACTAAGATTTGATTTCTTAAGCTAAGGGTTATCTCTTAAGTTTTTTTCCTGCTCTAAAATGTTATGGTTCATTTTCTTGACCTTTTCCTTAAGGCTGCAATTAAAATATTGGTCAGAAATTTCTTAGCAGGATAGCTATTTTCTTATTACAAGCTTTTTACCACTTCACTATTAAATTTCAGAACTTTCATAGCCTGTATTCAGAAGGGATGGAAGAGTAAAATTATAGCTGTGCAAACTGATACAGTGTCTTTTTTCATCCTCATGTAAGTCACTTCATGTCCTTGACTATGTCATGTTGTCATTTATATAAGCAAATATTTGCATAGTGTCTACCATTATCTAGAAAATACAGGATACAGAACTTCCTATGTCCTCATTGAGTTGAAGCAGGATGTATCACACTCCCAGCACGTTGATGTGTAGCAATGAGCAGAGTACTGTTAAACCTTACAGCTCACTTGAGCATGCAGTGTCCAGGGTTTTTATTGGGGGGCCATTATGTAGGCATGAGTGATGGAATCATGAGCAACAAGGTTGAAACTCTCTAGCTCCCTTCCAGTTGGGGATCATGCTAATATCAAGGTGCTCAAAGCCTTCCATCCTGTGTCCTCTTGTTAGCCTAAACTATTGAGAGGCCTGCTATGAGTCAACTGGTTAACATAATATGTCAGGGCCTACCATGAATAACAAAGACCATATTTTCACTAGGAAAATTCTAAGGACTTAGAGGCTACCTCCCAAAAAAATAGGGACAAAGGCTAGCCAAATTCTTTATTATGTAACAGGACCCATAGTTTTCTTCATATTTTCAACTGAGGCCTTTCCCCAGAAAAAGAATAAAGGACCACTGTCTTAGGTCATCTCAGTATGGCAGTTTTTTCTTGATCATTATGATCTATTTGTGCATTTTAACAGACTAAACTTTTTTACATCTGTTACTTGTAACGTGTTACACTCCTTATAACCTTCTCTTCAGCACCACAACCACCAATGAACTTATAATGGTTATACATTATGTTCCCATTTTAAGTAGTCTTCCTCAAATTCAAAAGCCCCAACTGATCAAGCTCACAAAGCATTTCGATACTCTTCAGTTGATTCATAGAAGTGTGGCGTTTTTTTGCTGTGTTGGAACAATGAACCCCTGTATAACGAGGATAAAGAGTCCTTAAACTTTTTAACACCAAAGCCATATTAAATAACAATGGATGAAAATATGTCTGTTGCAACATTAATCTTAATATGGTATTGTTACAGTTTCAGGAAACTACTAAAGTTCCTGTGGAAGGAAAGTAGAATTTCATAAGAACATAATGGGTAAGTTATATAAAGGTAATTATGTGTTTCAACTAGTAGAAGCTGGTTTTTCTTCTCAGTTAAAGATAGGCCTTGAGGGCCGAGCCCATGGCGCACTCGGGAGAGTGCAGCGCTGGGAGCGCGGCGACGCGCCCGCCGCGGGTTCGGATCCTATATGGGAATGGCCGGTGCACTCACTGGTTGAGTGCAGGTCACGAAAAAGACAAAAAAAAAAAAAAAAAAAAAGATAGGCCTTGAAAGTCAGTGAATGCAAGTAAGAAAGTGGTCAGAGTAAACTGAAATTAGTTGTTTATATCAACAGCTTATGTTTACTATGTATTCCTAAAAGGCAGGTCAGTGATGATATTGTGCCAAATCCAATTCGTATTTTCTAGTAATTGTACCTTAAGAAATTTGAAACTTTCCCAACAGACATATAAAATGGTTTAGCTTGCAAAAAATATTAGAAACATAAATTGAAATAATTGGTAACTATTTTTATTTTTGTTTTCAGAGGTTGGCAAAAACTGCTAAATATTTATGTGCTTGAATAGTTTATAATTTAGAAGTTACTTACATCTTTGTAAGTCCCTCAGCCTTTTATTATGAAAAATTGCAAGAAAAATGTGCTAACATAGCTTTCACCAGATTGCTAACATTTTGTCACAGTTGCTTTCCTCGTGTGTGTGTCTGTGTTTGTGTCTGTGTGTGTCTGAAAAACCTCACCTCCTTCCTCTTAGTCCAAGAATTAAATTGACAAACAGATTAATGGGAGAGAAGCATACAAATTTATTTAATACAAGTTTTACATGGCACGGGAGCCCTCATAAGGAAATGAACACCCTAAAGAAGCACTTAGAGTTGGTTACTTATATACTGAATTGGACAGAGTAGTAAGTTCTGAAGAGGCAACTAAATTATGTGCAGAGGCTTAAAAGATGAGTTACTTTGAAGGTCTGTACAGAATTATCTCAGTCTTGACGTCTCATCCTCAAGGATAAGGATATTGCATCTTTTATATGGGAATTTCATCTTTTGCTTTTAAGAGACAGCTTGAAGGTCAAAGTGATCTTTTTGCTCCCATTGTTTTTGAGTGCCTTTAATCTAAATAGTCAATGTCAGAGTGATATATTTTTCACTCTTTCATTATACACATACACATGCACATAAAACAACGTTTCACACCTAAATATTTCAGCATGCATCTCCTAATTCTGCTCATATTCAGAATTTTCCAACTGTTTCAATAGTGTTCCTTACAACAGGTTTATTTTTTTTAATGAAACATTCAATCAGAGATCACTTATTGCATTAATTTGCCTAGTATCCTTTAAACAGTTCCCTACTTTTGGGAGGATGGGGAAGAAAGTCTTAAGAGAATAGGCCAATTTTTTTAAAGATTATTCCTCAATTTAAATTTGTCTATTTTCTTGTGATTTTATTCAGATAAAACATTTTTGGAAGTAGTAGTACACAGATGATTTTGATATTAATCTTAGTTTTAGGGATTTCTATTAACAAATGGGTTAACTATTAACAAACGGATATTTGTGGCTGAACAATACTTCAACTTCATCCTTCTCTTACTTTTGAGGGCTTTCTTAATTTTTAGAATAAGCCTTAAGATACTTCCTTTCATGTATTGGTAACCATAAAAGTTAAAATCCTGTTATGGTACAAATTGTAAAAGTTGTGTATGTGAGAAAAGATCTTCAGGAGATATACAAAAACATGTATATCCCGCCAAAAAGTTATGATGAGCCGAAGCCAGCATGGCAGCAGCGGGGATGGCTGGTGACAGAGTAACATCTATGTACTCTTATCTCCTCACCTCGACTTTGCATTTTTAATGACTAATATTTTATCTATATTCATTACTGCAATCATGCAGTAATTTAAACTGTCAATAAATAGTTTGACCATTATTTTTATGAGTCAAGAGTAAAACGCTGAGCTGGCCAGTTAGCTCAGTTGATTAGAGTGTGGTGTCGTAACACCAAAGTCAAGGGTTTGGGGCTGGCCTCTTGGCTCAGTTGGTTAGAGTGTGAAGCTAATAACAGTAAGGTACAGGATTCGATCTCTGCACCTGCCAGCCACCAGAAAAAAAAAAAAGAGTTGGGAGCTTGTCAAAGGAAGTTGAGCTCATGTGGCATATAAACATTCATAAGCACACTGTGCACCTTATTTCTAAAAATGAGTATTTCAGGTGATGGAATTAAAGTTACGCTATTTAAGTATTTTGTCTTAATCTTTGAATTTGTATGTGTTACTTTGGTCACAAAAAATTGTTAATACTTCCTTGAAAAATACTAGTGAATTTTTATCTAATGTAACATCCTTGAATCTAAAGTTTATACTGACATTGAAAAATGCCTAGAGAATAATAAAACAAGGAGTTAAAAACTTAAAGTGAGTGGATATTACCTTTCAGAACTGTTTCTGAACTGAGTTCTTCAAATATGAATCTTGGTAAACCTGTTTATTTTTGATACATTATGTGATTCAAAAATTATCTCACTACTCACTTTACTTTAGATGGAGAGGAGAAAACCTATGGTGGCTGTGAAGGCCCTGATGCCATGTATGTCAAATTGATATCTTCTGATGGTCATGAATTTATTGTAAAAAGAGAACACGCACTAACATCAGGAACGATAAAAGCAATGTTGAGTGGTCCAGGTAAGTACAGTTCTTTCTTTTTCTTCATATATTTTCACTTTTAATGTTTGACAAATGTGTTTTTAAATTGAATTAAATGACTGATAAGCATTTAAAGAGAGAAAGAGAAACTCTTCTAACATTATTGCATGATTATATTGCATTGGAAAAAAATTGGTTTTTGCCATTTTCTGTTTTCAGTTGTTTACCCTATAAGTAAGTTTCTTTTTTTTTTTCTTTCTTTTTTTTTTTTTAAAGATGACCGGTAAGGTGATCTTAACCCTTGACTTGGTGTTGTCAGCACCACGCTCACCCAGTGAGCCAACCGGCCATCCCTTTATGGGATCCGAACCCGTGGCCTTGGTGTTATCAGCACCACACTCTCCCGAGTGAGCCATGGGCCGGCCCCTAAGTAAGTTTCAATAAGACTGAATTAATTATTTTATAATAGGAGGTTTGTTTCCCTACATTAATTTCCATGGTCAGCCTCTCAACCACTGGCTCTGAATGGTGATTTGTGTTCCTAGTTAGATATCTATAGATGTTGCCACCTCCCAAATCTCTATTCTTAACCTTTTTTTTTTTTTTTTCTTTTTTTTAGCAAGCAGTTCCCAAGGAACACTTTTTTTTTCCTTGAGGTAATTTATTTTTTAAACTAAAGAAAAAATTTTTTTCTTCAAGTAAAATTCACATAATGTACAATTAGTTTTAGAGTGTACAGTTCAGTGGAACTTATTACATTGACAGTGTTGCACAACCATCACCTCTGTTTAGTTTCAAAACATTTTCATGACTCCAGAAGGAAACCTCATACCCAGTAAACTGTCACTGCCCAATCTTTACCCCTGGCATCTGACAGCCGTCAGTCAGCTTTTTTGATTTGCCTGTTCTGGGCATTTCATGTAAATGGGATCATATAATATGTGGTCTTTGGTGTCTGGCTTTTTTCACTTGGTGTAATGCTTTCAAAGTTTATCTTATCCATGTGGTAATGTGTACAGTACTTCATTCCTTTTTATAGCTTAATAATGTTCCATTGTGTGAATATACCACATTTTATCTTTTCGCCAGTTGGTGAATATTTGGGCTATTTCTTCCTTTTGCCTACTGTGAATAAAGCTGCTGTGAACATTCATGTACAAGTGTTTGAATACCTGCTTTCAGTTGTTTTGGGTATACACTTAGTGAAATTGCTTGATCATATTGTAATTCTCTGTTTAGCTTTTGTAGGAACCATCAAACTGTTTCCACAGTAGCAGAATCATTTTACATTCCTACCAATAGTGTACTAATCAGTTTCCAGTTTTTACATATCCTGGCCAATATTTGTTATTGTCTATCCTTTTCGTTATAGCTATCCTAGTGGGTATGAAGTGATACCTCATTGAGGTTTTGATTTATATTTCCCTAATGATTAATGATGTTGAACACCTTTCCATGTGCTTGCTGGCCATTTGTATATCTTGTTCAGAGAAATGTCTATTCAAGTCTTTTGCCTATTTTTGGGTTGGGTGCTTTGTCTTTTTGTTGTTGAGTTGTAAGAATTCCTTATAAATTCTGGATGCTAGACCTTTATCAGATATATAATTTGCAGATAATGTTCTTTTCATTCTGTAGGTTGTCTTTTTCTTGATGGTGTCATTTGAAGTGTAAACATTTTAATTTTGATGAAGTACAAATTATTTATTTTTTCTTTTGGTTTTGTGTCATATCTAAGAATCTATTACCAAATCCAATGTCATGAAGATAGATTCCTCTGTGTTTCCTTCCAAGAGTTTTATGGATTTAGTTCTTATGTTTAGGTCTTTGGTTTTAAGTTAATTTTTGTATATGGTATGAGGTAAGGGTTCAGCATCATTTTTTGCATGTGGGTATCCTACTACCATTTGGTTTCTTTTTTTTTTTTTTAAAGATGACCGACAAGGGGATCTTAGCCCTTGACTTGGTGTTGTCAGCACCACACTCTCCCAAGTGAGCCACGCGCCAGCACTCCATTTGTTGAAGAGACCATTTTTTCCCCCTTGAGTGGTCTTGACACCCTCATTGAAAATCAATTGATCATAGAGGTGTGTGTTTATTTCTGTAGCTTTATAGTAAGTTTTGAAATTGGGAAGTGTGAGGCCTTCAACTTTTTCTGCTTCAAGATTGTTTTGGCTATGTAATTCCTTTTCTATATTATTTACTAGGGAGTTTTTTTGGGGGGGGTTGTATTTTTTTGTTTATTTTTGGTTTTTTCCTTAATTTCCTTTACTAGGGAGATTTTAAAACATACACAGAAGTAGAAAGAATAATGTAATACACCTCCACTTACCCATCAGCCAGCTTCAATAGTTATTAACATTTTGCCAATCTTGTTTCATCTATTATCCCCACTTTTTTTTGGAATATTTCAAGCAAATCCCTGACATTGTGTCATTTCACTTGCACAATCTGCGATAGTTCCCCTGTACTCTCCCTTTTTTTTTTCAGGCCTTCAATTTTACAAAGAAACAAGTTCATTTGTGTAGTGTCTGCATCTCAATTGACTTAATGTTTCATGCTATAAACTAACAGCTAGAATTCTAGAGGCTTGATTAGACTGCAGTTCATTTTTCCAAGCAAGGATACTTTATAGGTGGCACTACTGTATTCCTGTCATATCACATCTTTTAGCAGTCAGGACTGATCAGTGGGTTTCAGGGTTGTCAATCTGATTCATCCATGAAAGATTTTCCAGTCGAACTTTTATATAATGGTTTTAGCATTCGTTATGATTTTTGCTGAGATTTACTCTTCTCTATGTGGGATTACCAGTTAGTGATTTTCTAATTTTATAATTTCTTTTACATTCATTGGTTAGAATTCTCTTATGAAGAACTATTTGGTTACCTTGAAAATACAGTCTGTATAGGAGAGCCAAGATAAATGCTTGATATTTTTTTCCCTTTATGTATGATTTTTCTGAGTAATGCACTGGTTCTCTAGTAAAGTGTGGTTTTTTTTTTATTTTTGAGTTTTGATAGTATGAACTTGTGACTTGTTACATTTGCAGTCATTCTTAATGATATTCAAATTGCTATATTTGCTTCTTTCTTATGCCAGAGAGAGCCACATCCAGTTGACTCTTGTGTCCTTTTGTCATGGCTCCATTTGTCTTCGATAGTTAGACTACTGTCTGTAATAAGATTTCTCAGGCTTGTCATGTACATTATTTCTCAATCAAGACACATGGTGTGAAACAGAGGAGACAGGGCACTAGCCTCCACCAGGTCAGGTGTCAGATGAGATCAGGACCTACCACCCTACTCAGACCAAGGGGTCACAAGGGCACCCTGCCCCCAGCAGCTTCCCCAGCCCCTGGCTTTTGAAAAAACAGCTATTTTTCCAACGAGGCCTGTTTTCCTTTACTAGAAAATAGTATTTAGGGACCCCACTCTGGATGCTAGACGTACTTATTGCTCCTGGGTTGAATTGCCTTTAGGCTTTCCCACCGGATAGTGTTAGGAAGTACCTTAGGGGGAAAAAAATCACAAATGGCAACAAAATTTTAATTAAAAATTATGATCAAAGGGCTTTTCCTTTTTGTAAGCTTGATACCCTTTCATTTAAATGCAAGAGTTTTATCTTTAAAGGATCAGGAAAATGTTCGGCCCAAAACTAATATTTACATAAAAGGAATGAAGTACTGATACATGCTACAATGTGGATGCACCTCCAAAACATGCTTAGTGAAAGAAGCCAGACACAAAAGGTACCATTATATGATTCCATGTATATGAAATATTCAGAATAGGTAAATTCATAGAGACAGAAAGCAACTTGGTATTTGCCAGAAAATGGGGACATGAAGAAAATGGAGAATAACTGCTTAATGGGTAGAAAGTTTTATTTTTGGAGTGATGAAAATGTTTTGGAACCAGGTAGGGGATGGTTGCACAACATTATGAATGTACTAAATGCCACTGAATTGTATACTTTCAAATTGTCAATTTTATGTTTTATGTTAGCTAAATTTCACCTCAAAAAAAAAAACCAAAACACTATTTGCCTAGTATCAAAGGCTTAATAAGTGCCTGTAGGTAATATTTCATACATATAGTCAAAGAGAATTTTAGTTGTTGGCAAGCCAAAATTTACCTCATAGTTGTGAATTATTTGCTGAGTCCCACTTTCCTCCTGTCTCCCTACCCACCCTATCCCCTACTCAGAGTCAGTTATTAGAAAACTATTAAAGTACTTAATTCTCAGAAAGTATATTTTTAGATGGGAAATGCCTTTTGTATTCAGTACACCGTGCTAGTGATAGACTGCTAAGAAAATATCTGTCCCTATACACAAAGGTTAGATGATTTAACCTTTATGTGTATGAAGAAATTTTGAGGAATAACTGAAAAACTGTTTATGAAGTATTATTAAACAAAAGAAAATGTCTTATGAGGGCATCCCATTTGCATGATCATGTGTTTAAAAAACAAAAGGAAGAAACAATGGATTTCCTTTCCTGAAAGATTTTTTTAAAATAGTTATTTCTCTTATTATTCTGTGCTTTATATACTCACTGCCCGAAAAGCCAAATCAAAAATTCTATTATTTGCCCTACCTTTATTTTTACATGGTAGTTCAATACAACACAAGGCTTCTGATGATCTGTAAAGACTTGCTTTCCTGGACTGAATCCTCTGAAAGAGTGATTTAGCTTTTTCTGTCCTGCTTACCGTAAGCATGCCAGCAAGATTCTTAGGAAAAGCTACTTAAGTGTCCACCCCACAGGGAAAGAATTAGAATTTTAAAATTCGATCTTGATGAATCTCAAATGCTATCTTAATAAAGATTTTTTTAATGTTATTTATACTCAGAAATCGGTTAAGTAATTCGTTTGACACCAAATGTGTTTTTGTTTTTGTAATTTTTTTGTGGCTGGCCAGTACAAGAATTGAACCCTGGACCTTGGTGTTACCAGCTCCACGCTATAACTACCTGTGCTAACCAGCCAGCCCTGGGGTTATTCTTTTAACATGTATTAGTTTGCCAGGGATGCCATAACAAAGTACCACAGATTGGATAGCTTAAACAACAGAACTTTATTTTCTCACAATCCTAGAGGGTAGAAGTTGAAGATTAAGATGTTGGCAGGGTAGGATTTTTTCTGCCTCTTTCCTTGCCTTATATAGAAGGCATCTTCTCCCTGTGTCTTTACATGGTCTTCCTTCTGTGCCTGTCTGTGTCCTAATCTCTTCTTAGGATACCTGTCATTTTAGATTGCTACCCTAATGACCTCATTTTAACCTAATTACCTCTTTAAAGACCCTATTTCCAAATACAGTCCCATTCTGAGGTATTAGGGGTTAAGACGTCTAATATGAATTTGGGGGGACACAATTAAGCCCATAACATACATAATCCTTTTGTTTTACAGGTCAGTTTGCTGAGAACGAAACCAATGAGGTCAATTTTAGAGAGATCCCTTCACATGTACTATCAAAAGTATGCATGTATTTTACCTACAAGGTTCGCTACACTAACAGCTCCACTGAGATTCCTGAATTCCCAATTGCACCTGAAATTGCACTGGAACTGCTGATGGCTGCAAACTTCCTAGATTGTTAAATAAAATAAGTTATAATAAACTGTTAACTTTTTTCAGTATTTAATACCTGTAGTTCAGTTAGTAATTTTTTCATATATAGCATGTTGCCTGTATGCAATTGAACTATAAAGTTCATTGCAAAGCAGATTCTCTTCTCTTCTTTTGCATAGCAATCAGAGTTGAAATTTGTTTGCTACATCAACAAATTAAGGACATTTTCACAAACTGAGAAATAAACAAATATGCCAATTTGTAGGTGGTTTTGCCTTATCCTTTGGATGTGACTTTTAAAATTAGAGCAATGACAATATACTAAATACTGAAATTTAGGCATAAATGAACACATTCACCAGGAAAACAATGGGGCTAAGTATTTTTATGTTTTTAGTGTTTTTTTAAAAACCTACTCTGATCTTATAGTTGCCGTTAGCATTACTAGAGTTATGCAAATAATTGCATTATAAACATGTTTATAACTTAGCCAAAACATTGATTTTTATAATTCTCAAAAAAATAAGAGTTGAAATTTCTTATGTGTCTTTTGATAAACTGCAGTATTGTTTAAGTGTATCTTGTCTTTTTGTTTATTGCTACAATTTAAGAACTTTATTTAAAAGCAATTTTGGAAGGTTACTAGGTACAGTTTTTGGAGCAGTAACTTTGAATTGTACCTAGATGGTCAACAGGTAAACTACATGACAGACTTCTTATGCATTGTGCATTTTGGGCAGTCCAAAGTACTGTACTTTCATTGACTATAAAGCTTCCTTTGCAATTTCATTCTTCCTTTATAGTCCCTTGTGGTTACACTTTCAATTGTTTAAATGTGTTTTAAAAGAGTCACTATGAACTTTATCTAAATCTTAAGAGCTAGACTATTCTGAACTATTCCAGTCTTCCTCTGTCCAATTGGAATGTTATAAAATATGAAAAACATGTGGAAAGATACAGTAAAAATCTTATAATGCACTTAGATATAGTACATGAATTATCTTCTGTTAATTAAAATATGTCCCAATAAATATGATACTGATAATCAGTGGGTCTTCTACTGAAATCAGACTCATAAGGAAGTCATTCAGCTTTTATATTAAGTAGGCAGAAGACATGAAAACTATGACAGAGCATCTCTGCATGGGATAAGAAGCATTGGAGTTGGGTTTAGTATTTTGTCTCTATCTTAGTGGTAGAACAAAGGCTGTCATATAGGGTCTGTAAATTTTAAGTCTTCAGCTTATTTCTTCAAGACTGGCTTATTAATATGGACCAGTTTTTTTGGAAACTGCAAAAAACCATAAATAAAAATACTTTTTCCTCTTAGTAAAACCCAACCATCGTACTTTGTAGCTTATTGAAAGCAGTTAAATATAAATTGCATATTTTTAGTACTTCTTAAGACTTACTGGTACATATTTTAGTATAGAAGATTATTTATCAAGTCTAAGAATTACATTCTGCTACTTGGTGACAATGCCAATTATAAACGTAAATGATGAATTCAAAAGTCAAGGTGATAAGTAGAAATAAAGTTTAACTTTCACCAGTTTTTGTAGGTTACTTTATATGTTAAATTCAGAAGTAACCTTAAGTTTAAGACATTAAAATAAAACTGAAACAAAAACCAGGTAAAGCTGTATATCTTGCGGCAAATGGTACTTGCATGTTAATAAAGGCTGTGTTGACTGAAAGGTATGATGAACACTTGGCGTTTGATCTTTTTAGCCTTAATATTCTCTTTTTCCGAAGTTTCATGAAACTGTTTGCTTCAGGACATCTTGCCATATAACTGAATAGTGGGACGTTTTATTTGGTTAAATTTAAAATAATTTTATATAGCATTGAAACCATAACAGTTTCTGACACTTGGTAAATTATGTGCAAATCTCCCCAATATTTTTGTTTCTACACAGAAAATATTACTACAGAATCCTTTGTTTTATTCAATTAATATTTCATTTTTGTACTGTTTAAATTATGCTTTTTAGACTGATTATCTTTTGTGTAGTTATTATTGACAGATAATCTTCCTACTCTTGAAGATCCTTGTTGATACTGAGAACTAGAATTTATTACGTGGTAAATTCAGCTCATGCTAACAGTTGTACATTTTAGAGGCATCTTGCTATGCATGGAGTTGTCATTTTAGTGTGATTTGTTTAGCTATGCTTATCACTTATTATTCTTTGAAAACTGCAAATATTCTGAGAAATAATATAAAATTCCTGTTAAAGACTGAAGAATGTTTAAATTAACTCAAGTAATTCTTACCTTAATACAGGGGAAATTTCATACAAATTAACAAAGCTTGAATGTATCCAGAGATAGCAGTGCTAAGTTGAGCCTCTGGTTGGCTATATCTAAGTTTGATAAAAACACTTAAAGTCTGGTAATCAAAAGATGCCATTGATTTTATATATATTGTGTTTTATTTGCAATATCTGAATCCAGTTTAATTCTAGGCCAGTCATATATGTGCTAAGATTTTCTATTCCTATTAGGCTAAACTTTTAAATATTATACCTAATAGTTCGTTGGTTTAAACAAATATTTATTATTAGAAATATTTTGGTATAGTAGAAGCACCAACCTGGGAGGTAGAAAGTCTGGGATCTTGTGTTCATTAGCCATGTGACCTTGAACAAGTCCCTGGGCTTTCATTTCACAGCTATAGAATTAGGAGGTTGTATATCTATAGGGTGGTCTTTACAACTATTTTTTTTAATGAACAAGATTATGTTTGTGTATACTGCGTAAAGCCAAGATCGTAACATAGACATCATATTAGAATTATGAACTAGAGACAAAATGATTTTCTTGCTGCTTTTGGATTAGGCATAAAATATTACACATCAGTACTAAATACATTAACTAGATTATAATCCCTGTAGTTGGTTTTGTTTTTTGTTTTTTTGTGTTTTTTTGGAGGCTGGCCTGTATGGGGATCTGAACCCTTGACTTCGATGTTACCAACACCACGCTCTAACCGAGTGAGCTAACTGTCCAGCCCCTTACAGTGATTTTTTTTTAATTGCTTGCTATGTATTGAAAATCCAGTTTTAGCTCTGGTTATCAGTAATTGCTGATATGAAGGGAAATGTATGTGCTTGATTTCATACCAGTATATTCAGGTTAACCTGAAACTCACTTTTCATTTATGCACTAATTTAGTAATGTATCCTGAATTAGGTACATACATGATTTATCTATCTACTTTTAACATATTTCTAGCTGAAAACAGAAGACTAATTTTTAATGCCCTGTGGAATATTCAGTTTACTTCCTCCACATTCCCTAGTTTGGTTTCCCCACCCCCAAATTTTTTAAGTTGGGAAAATTTTAAAGTTGCTTTGAGGTAGACCTCATGGTCTTAATCATCAAATTGTTCTATACGTTTTATATTTTTCTATGTTATTCTCATATAGGACACAGGTACATCAGAATTAGATTTTTTTTCCTTTTTAATAGTACTAGATGCTCAGTTTTTATTATAAAAAATTTTTTGACATTTGACCTAGATATATTTTATATGCTAACACCTTTCAGATAAGCTGTATTGCTTCGTTCTTTAGAAAAGCATGTATAAGATGACAGATTAGGATAAGAAAAATTCAAATTTGGTGACTTATCAGAATTGTTTAAAATATTTTCATAAGAACCTGCTTTTAACATCATGAAGTAAAGCTTGTAGTTAATCCTGCCTGCATATCAAGTGGCCCAGATCCACTGTTATAATTTTTTTTAAATACTTCAGTAGGATTTTAATTGTAGGCATATTAAATTTTGATGCCAATATATTTTGCTTTTGAGTCAGTATATTGTCACTTCTGCTGTAGAAAACTGCAAGTTTCTGCATCAGTCTCAACTATAATTTTGAATTGTAAAGCATATTTTCTTCTGACCATCAAGGGCAATTTTTGTCTTTCCATAGTTTTATTTCACTATTTTTGAAAATGCAGGGGGGTTTTAGTTTCTTATAGCTGCCATTTGAATCAGCTTTTCACTGTTTTTAAACACAGATCCAAGGCAAAACTTAGGATATAGTCCTAAGTTATAAACTAATTTGCAGTGAGATTCTAGATCCAGATTATAGTTCAGGTTAATTAGAACAAACACAGCACTTAGATTCTAGAGTACTGCTCCCAGAAAAATTCATCTTTGTTAAACTATTGAAATAAGCAATATATAGAATATTAAAATTGTGGAATTGAGGTAGGTAATTAATGCATGATGTGTGCCTATGACATAACAAATGCCTTAGTAAATGCATTTCTATCCAAATGAACATCCTTCACTTAGTGGAGTTATTGTTGCTCAAAATGTTTCTGGAGCTGCCTTTAGAGCTTTTAATAAATGTTCTTTTAAATAGCCTCAGTAGTGAGAGATGCTTTTTAAATAAATGTATTGCAATAGTCAAACCTACTGAATAAAAGTGAGGAGCCAGGAAGAAGGTACATTACTAAAGGAATTAGAGTAGCTTTTTCATGTAGCCTGTAACATGACTCAGGTAGCACGTCATGTCACAGAACCAAATTTAAAGCCACAGACTTTGGAAATAAAAGTAGTTAATCAAATCATTTTTAACATGATTTCAAATAATTTCTTTCTGGTGTGTTTGTGAAAACACTAATTTCAAATGGTAAACCTTACTCAATTTTCTTTGTTAAAGCAGTCACCAAACATTTGCTTTTTTTAGAAAGTAACTGCAGGCTGGCTGATTAACTCAATTGCTTGGAGTGTGGTGCTGTTAGCACCAGGGTCCAGGGTTGACTCCCTATACTGGCCAGCTGCCAAGTAAGTAGCCGCATCAAAATTATAATTCAAATAGGTTTTATAAAACTGCTATCTTATAATGTAGAATATCTCTGTTACTTTGTTCAAAGTAGACAGGGTTTCAGCTTTGTGCTTCCAGCATGTTGGTGTTTTTGCAACCTCAAATTGACAGATGATTTTCCTGTGCTGGATAAGGATAGGATCTACCTGATAAAGTACTACCCCATCCTTAAATACTGAAGGTACTCTTCCATGAGAACCTACTCCTAAAGAGTTGGGTCTGTGAAGTCACTTGGACTGGTGGAATGGCTATCCTAGAGTCAAAAGGCCAAAAATGTATGAAATAAGTGAAACCACAATTTAAAGGTACGTTATTTGTTTTTAAATGCAACTATGTTTTCATCATGTTCCTAGTGGCAGTTTTTGTCCCATGTGTATCTTCTAAAGACTAAGACAGCAGTAATGGGAGGAGCAGGAGGTGTTTTGGTTTTTTGAGGTGGTGTTTATATCATTATCTCCTGTGGTGCCTAGCACAGCACTTTACACCTGGTAAACATTCAATTAATGTTGATTGAGTTGGATCAAATTCATTGGTGTGTAAGGGTAGTGTCTCAATTATATTCCGCTAGGTTTTTACATGTTACTTATTAACTATCCATGTATAAACACTGAAGTAAAATGTTTGTCCCTTAGTTACCTAACTGGGGATGTCTGCACATCATCCAGTCCCCCATTTGCAGGGAAGAATACTAAACTTGAAGGCAGGAAAGCTGAGTGTTGTAGATTGTTGGTTGCCAATTTAGATTCTTGGTTTTCTTCCATGAAAAATGATAGGAGTTTCTAAATAAACATTTCTCTAAAGAACATATACAGATGACCCCAACAATATATGAAAAGTGCTCAAGTTATTAGTCATCAAGGAAGTGTTAAAACCACAATGAGATATCACTTCAGACCCACGAGAATAGCTACAAAAACATAGATGAATATTGCCCATGATGTGTAAAATTGGAACCCTCACACCTGTTCTGGTGGGAATGTAAAAAGGTGCAGCTGCTGTGAAAAACAGTTTGGCAGTTCTTCAAAAAGTTAAATAGAATTACCATGTGATCCAGCAATTTCACTCCTAGGTATAAACTCCATGGCCTTTATTGAATTTTTAAATATCAAAATAACTAGTCAAAGAAAAAAAGTGATTAAATTCAAAAAGTTTGAGGAAAATGCCAAAGAAAGTAAGGTAAAAGAAAAAAAATGGAAACAATTAGAAAGCAGGAATTAGTAAATTAGAAGAACATTTATAAGAGCTGGTTCAAAAGAATAGATGAACTTGTGGAACATAAAGAGAAAAATGAGAAAGCAAAAATGCAGATGTGAAAAAAAAAATTACCCAGCATTTGTTGAGAAGGATTATACTCAAAAATGGAGAAAAGTTTTTATAAGAAACGATTATTTACGCTATACCACAAAATTTTAAATTGTGATTAAGTGGGTGATTTTCTAGGAAAATGTTAATTATGAAAACTAACCAAAGGCCATGTGAACAGACCAATAACCATAGCAGAATGTGAAGTAATTGTCAAGAGATTCCTTCCAAAGAGGCATGAGACCAGATTATTTTATGCTTGAGTGTTTTATTTTTTTTAGTCTTCAAGGAACACAGTCCCCACACTAAACTGTTCTGGCATGTAGAAAAAGATGACAAATTTCCAAGTCATTACAGAGTTGGCGTAATCCTGATATCAAACTCAGAGAACAACCCTCCCCCACCACACAAAAAAAGAGATCCTATAGGCCTATAGAAGCAACAATTATAAGAAAACAAGGATGGTTTATGATAAAATCTATTGATATAATTTACCAAACGAAGTAGGATCATCTCAATAGATGTTTAAAAACTATTTGGTAAAAGACGATCTCCACTCCTGATTTTAAACTAATACACTAGGAATAGGATATTTCATACATTATTTTAAAATAATCTCAGGCCAACAGTTAACTCACACTTAACAGAAAATGTCAGAGGTAGTCTCATTAAAAATGAGGACCAACAGAAGAACACTTGCAATCAATTTAGCATTTCTTAGCAATTTCCAGACAGTGTTGTAATTTGTTTTTTTAGTTGGGTATAAATATTGGAAAGAAGCAGACAAAAATCTGTGCAGACAATGTGGCATGTCTTAGAAAAATCCCAGAAGTGTGAACTGAAAATTTCTGAAACCTAGAAGTACGTTTGTGGAATGTTTTTGTTTGAACTGCCCAGCATAGGAATCCCCATCCTGAATTTGGGAAATACCTCATTATCTGAATCTAGGTGAAGGTAGGGCCCCAAGATCCTACTGCTTAAGCCAAAAAAGAGACTTCTTCCCTACCTCCTGACTACCAGGACATTTGAATATGACCAAGGGGTCTTCCATCTCCTTCCAATAATCGTCTTTTCCTTTCTATCTATTGTCTTTTCATCTCTATCAGTTCTAGTTGATTTCAGTTGCTTTCAGTTGAGAACCATGACTCTTACAGAAATTGATAGTGCAGGTAGATTGCAGGCAACAAACCTCAAGAAAATGGAGGGAATCTGATTTTGATTGCTCTACCTAGCTTGGATTGAAAGTAGTAGCAATCACTGTATTCATGAATGGGAGTCTGTAAGCCAAGAGCTCAGCAGAGTTAAATGCTATTTAAGTTATTTCTTAACATGTAGTATCCATTGAGGGCAGGGCTTTGGACACTTGCAATGCATCTGTTAAAGAACTGGATGGAGGACATGAATTAACAGTGTGAGCTTATAGCCTGAAAAGTGGAATGGTTGCTTTTAATGATACTAGTTAGATTAAAGAAAGAAGACAACCTCAAATCCCTGAGTCTCATTGCAAGACAAGCGGAATCTTACTAAGAAATTTCTAAGACTCTGTTCTTCAGCCACAGCTTTCTGATAATTGTAAAATCAAACGAAGTTTGACTCAATAAGTTGCCAACTTAAAATGTCAATTGAGGGACTGGCCAGCTAGCTCAATTGATTAGAGCATGGTATAACACTAAGGTCAAGAGTTCAGATCCCCATACCAGCCAGCTACCAAAAAATACGTTCAGTGTTCACAATGTAAAATTTAGGGCATTGAGAAAAGTGCAGGAACCCCCCGAATTAAACACGAAATCACTCAACCCTTAACAACTCTCCACAACAGCTATATTAGTCTGTTTTTGTGCTGTTATAACCAAACACCTGAGACTGGGTAATGTGTAAAGAAAAGAGGTTTATTTGGCTCATAGTTCTGGAATGGCTGCATCTGGGGCAGGCCTCAGGCTGTTTCTATTCATGGTGGAAAAAGGCAGGGCAGCCAGAGGATGCAAGGAAATCACATGGCAAGAGGAAGCAAGAGAAAAAGAGGAGAGGTGCCAGGCTCCTTTTAACAACCAGCTCTTGCAGGAACTAATCCATTCCTGGTAGAGCTTACTCACCGTGCCTTCCCCTCATCCCCCAGGGAAGGTATTAACCTATTCATGGGGGATCCACCTCAATGACCAAAACACCTCCCAACATTGCCATGTTGGGGATCAGATTTCAACATGAGCTTGGGAGAGACAAACATATGCAAACCATAGCAATTGCTAAATCTGCCCCCATCTTCTTGGAGTGAAGAAGCAGGAACTCCATTACCTGGAGTTAACCCTGCAAGGATTAACTCTACCTGTCATCATTTCAGACTAGGAATGTAAATGGAACCCTGGGGATTATCTGGTTTCAGCATCAAAGTTAATGGAGGATCACTAGGAACTCAGATCCCTCAGGAATAAAAGTTTAGATCACTTCTCTGGGTAAAGAACTTCAGCTGGCTGAATGGAAATGAAACATGGTAGTAGAAGAGGGAAATCATAAAAACCTGCTTCGGACTTATGACCAGTTGTAGAAATGACAGTTATAGCTTCTCCCTCTATATCCTTCCCTGCTATGTCCTGTCTAACTGTTCTGTATGTGTTAACTATGCTTTTTTTGTTTTTTAACCACCTCCTTTTCACTATTCTATTTTATTTAGGCCTTGTGGAGGTTTAATTTAATGAGTACTTGAGAGGGTCACAAGAGAACTAGAGAAGTGGACATCATGTAGAGATCCTGGACTTGTTTTGTAATTCAATAATTGGCAAGACGTTGAGTTGCTCCTCTTTGGGGCTGGGCTAGTGCATTTTTTTGCAACAACAAGAATCATTGTATAATTTTAGGTAGTAGCTTTTTTTTTTTTTTTCAGAATTATAAGTCTACAAGGAGTGAACTGTACTTGATATTAGGTGGGATTTTCTTTGCTATTAAGCAGTTGAATGCTCTTCCTAGTTTTGGGGACTCTTCCATCATGTGACTCTTGGTAGGAGGTGAGACTCTGATTCCCATGAAAGAAGCTGTATTGGTCTGTTTTTGTTGCTTATAACAAAATACACAAAACTGGGTAATTTGTAGGAAAATGAATTTTATTTCTTACAATTTCAGAGGCTGAAAAAACCAAGAAAAGAAAAGAAAAAAAAAAACAGTTTCAGATGCTGGGAAGTCCAAAGTCTAGGGAACACATCTTGTGAGGGTCTTCTTGGTGGTGGCTTTATAGCAATACAGGGTCTCACATGGCAGAAAATGGTGGAGCAGAGAGAGAGAGAGGAAGAGACTAACCTCATTCAGTCTCCTTTTTTTTTTTTTTTTTTTTTTGTCTTTTTTGTGACCGGCACCGCGCTTAGCCAGTGAGCACACCGGCCATCCCTATATAGGATCCGAACCCGCGGCGGGAGCGCTGCCGCACTCCCAGTGCTGCACTCTCCCGAGTGCGCCACGGAGTCGGCCCCATTCAGTCTCCTTTTAAAGCCAACAGAACTCCCATTATTCCAAGAATTGACCAATCCATTCATGAGGGTACAGTCTTCAATCTAATCACCTCTTCAAGGCCCCACCTTTCAATTACCATAATAGGATTTCCCATTCTCAACAGTTACAGTGAGGATTAAGCTTTGATGAATTTGGGGAAGATGTTCTTAGACTTTCCATCTTTCTGCTTACATTACCCATCCATATTTGCATGTTGCCTAGTTTTTTAATTACTGTCCTTAGCATGATAATTATAGTTTTTAAAAAGTACTGGTCTGATAATTACAACATTCCTGTTTTATCTGGCTCTGGTTCTGATGCATATTTAGTCTCTTCAAACTGTGGTTTTTGCCTTTTAGTCATATAACTTTTTTGTGAAAGAAAGACATGATGTATACTGGATAAAAGGAACTGTGATAAATAGGCCTTTTGTAATGTGGTAAAGAGTAGAGAAAGGAGAAGTGATTTATAGTCCTGTGATTAGGTTTCAGTCACTTAGTGAGCCTGTGTCCCTGACTGTGAACTTTACCAGTGCTTCTCGATACTTTTTCCCTTCCTTTGGTGGGACAAGATGGGTAGAAGGTGCTATAGTTGGGTATTTCCCTTCCCCCAGGTCAGTTAGGCTCTGATAAAACCCCAGCAGGTTAGGCTCTGGTAAAATAGTTTCTGCTGAAGGCAGGTTTCGTTAGAAAGAACAGAAGCTACCTGTGCCCTGCCAATAGTTACAATATTAAAACAAAAGATGCTCCTATCACTCAGGAAATTATGAGTTTTAGGAGCTGTGTGCCAAGAATGAGGACGAAGACCAAATACATATTTCTCATTATGCCACATATCTTTTAACATTTTTTTCTTTTCCTTTCAGTTTTTTTCAGAAACCATCAACATGCCTATATATTTAATGACACATTTATGACTTCCATATCTATCATTTCCAGGCTGGCCAGTTAGCTCAGTTGGTTAGAGCATGGTGTTATAACACCAAGGTCAAGGGTTTGGATCTCCACACTGCCTAGCTGCCAAAAAAAAAAAAAAAAATACATATCTGTAATTTCCTTTCTAATGCTCTTTTAATCTGTTTTTTAAAACTATATCCAGTTTGTATTTACTGTTCTCCTGTTGTTTCAAAAAAACAGGATCCAAACAAGGTTAACATATTGCATATGTTTAATATGTTTCTTAAGTATCTTATAATTTATGACAGTTTTCTTCTGCCTCCCTTTTACTCTATTTATTGAAAAAACTGGGTCATTTGTCCTGTAGAATTTCCGGTAAACTGACTTTGGCTGTTTGCAGCCTCATGATGTGGTTTACAAGTTCCTCTATTTTGCGGCTCTTTCACCCTGTATTTCCTATAAACTGATCATGAGATATAGAGTCTTGATTAGATTCTTTTGGCAAAAGTACTTCATATGTTTCTTCCTATCGTACCATCTTCAGGAAGCACATACTATCTAGCTGTCCCACTTTTACTGATGTTAAAATTGATCAGTGTGTTAGTGTGTATTGGTATGATTCAGTCATTATTATGCTCCTCTTCAATTTTTCATTGAATTGTTTTAACTCCAATTGATGATTTATACCAGGCTCCATTATTTTACTAGGGTTTGCAAAAGTTACTTCTTTCACAGCTTTCATGTAACATACATATATATATATTTGTATGTATATGGTTTTATGTTTAATTTTATTGCAGTCCTTATTTGTTTTGTTGATAAAACCATCTTATCTTCAGCCAGCAAAAGCTCCTTTAAGGTTGGCTTCTCTAACCCTTTAAAACTCTTGGTTCTTTTTCATTTCATTTGATATTACCAATTAAGAAAAAGGACCCAGCAACAGGATGAAATTTAACATTTACCTCAGTGATTCTCAGTTTCCACTGAAGTAATCCTAAGTGTGGACTTGAATCTCAAGGGGTCTGAAGAACATTCTGTTTTATTTTATTTATTTATTTATTTATTTATTAGAGATGACCAGTAAGGGGATCTTAACCCTTGACTTGATGTTGTCAGCACCACGCTCTCCCAAATGAGCCATGGGCCGGCCCAGAACATTCTGTTTTAAATAACTTACCAAATAGTAACATTCTTGTTCTTGGAAGATGTACCACGTCTATGCTGTGGTTTTATATCCCCAAGTCATATCCTAGGAGTATATGTTCCTTAATCTTATAGTTTTATGATGTAAAAAGCTATAAAGTTTTAAAAACTATATCCAGGAGTCATCCCCCATATCAAAACCAAGTATACATCACCCATACAGCCTTTCCTCTTCAAAATTCTAGCATTTTCAAATACCTCTCTCTCCTGTTTGGTCTTTGACCTCTCTATCAACTCCTTTTAGCCAGTGAAAAGCTCCAGTCTCTTTCTGAAACAAACAAAAAACAAAACTTCCGTCTGCTCTTTACTTTGCATTTGACACTAGTACAGTCTTATTTCCCTCTTCTCAGTTAAGCTTCTTGATGTCTCTATTTCTTCACATACCAGTTCACTCCACAATTTATTCCAACAAAAAGTGATCTGATAAAGATCGCTGATGGTCTCTACACTGCCAATTTTTTGTTTGTTTATTTGTTTACCTAATCTTCTTGGATGCATTTGTATTACCGATATTCACTCCCTCCTAGAGATTCTTTTTTCCTCTTCTTAATGTTGTGTTCTAGCTCCTGACCTCAGCACCTTGTTCTCCTAAACTCTCTCAGGCTGATTTCTTTATTTTCGTGGTATGTATGTATGTATGTATGTATGTATGTTTTATTTATTTATTTATTTATTTATTTATTTATTATTTTTATTTATTTATTTTTGGTGGCTGGCCAGTATGGGCATCTGAACTGGTGACCTTGGTGTTAGAAGTCTGTGCTCTAACCAACTGAACTAACTGGCCAGCCCTATTTTCTTGGTTTTAAATGTAATTATTTTGCTGAATGAGCTGGACTTTAAGGGATGTTGTTACTTGTTTTCCTTTCAAACCTGCTCCATGGGCTTTCCCTGCCCTGAATTAAAATTCAGGAAGGTGCCAGAACTTCTCGTCCCTGTGTCACAAGAACAGTCACATATAAGTTATTAAAATGTTCAGGCTATCTAATGCTGTATCATAATCCAGAATTTCACTTAAATGAAAGTTATTCCCCATTTCCTCACAAATTAAAACCTGGAAGCCTATGGAATAGAATTGTTTGCTGAATATATCCCTTTTAATAGTGGATATCTGTAGTTTTGGTCTCTCTGGTGTCTCTCCTCTTATCTCCCTTATTCTAGTTTCAGAAGCTTCTTTAGGCAGACCAGTTATCTCAGTTGGTTAGAGGGTGGTGCTGATAGCACCAAGGGTTCATCCCTGTACTGGCCAGCCACCAAAAAAAAAAAAAAAAAGTCTTGTTATACAGTATTTGGGCAGGGCTGACCCCACTCCAACCAATGCTACAGAAGTCAGCATAGGCCTGACCTAACAGGGGTACCTCACTTCATCACTTTGATTGGTTGAGGGACGGAGCTGATTAAAGCTAAGCCAATTGGAGCTTCTCCCAGATCTTTGCTGCTAGAACTATCCACTGGGGTTACTGAGCTGGAAGGGTGGATATGAGTGGAAACTGGAGGTTATATTGTTCACCACAGAGACTGACAGAAAAAGAGATTTCCATACCAGCTGAGCTTCTCTTCGCAAGATTTCCTAATGAATTTATTTTCCTCCTTGACTTCATTTGAGATAGATTTTACAACTTCCACTTGAAAAAGGCCTGACTAAAACAGATGTCCTACAGGAAATTTAAAAATCTCAAATATGTCCAAAAGGGAATTATTTTTCTTCCCCTTCTGCTTTCATTTCCTCTATTTCTACTGTCTTAGTGCATTTTGTGCTGCTATAACAGAATGCCCAAAACTGGGTAATTTATAAAGAACAGAGATTTATTTCTTATGGTTCTGCAGCTGGGAAGTCCAAGGTCAAGGGGTCTGCATCTGGTAAGACCCTTCTTGCTGCATCATCCCATGGTGGAGAGCAGAAGGACAAGGAAGAGAGGAAGGGGGTCAAACTCATCCTTTTTTTCAGGAACCCACTCCTGCAATTATTAACTCACTCCCACCACCATTCCAACATTAATCCATTCATGAGGGCAGAACTCTCATGACCTAATCACTTCTTAAAGGTCCCAGCTCTCAGTACTGTTTCACTGGTGATTAGGTTTCCCACACATGAATGTTTGGGGATACATTCAAACTATAGCATCTGCCCACTCCTGTATTTTCAAATCAGAAACCTGCCACTCAGGTGTCCCTTTGACATGATGATTTCCACTCCTTTCAGTATATGCCCAGTAGAGGAATTGTTGGATCATATAGTAGATCTATCAGTAGTTGTTTGAGAAACTTCCATACTGTTTTCCATAATGGCTGTGCTACTCCCATGTTTATCACAGCTCTATTTACAATAGCCAAGATAATGGAACTAACTTAAATGTCCATTGATGGATGACTGGATAAGGAAAATGTAGTAAATACACACAATGGAACGCTACTCAGCCATAAAAAAGAATGAAATTCTACCATTTGCAGCAACATGGAGGAGCTTGGAGAAAATTATGTTAAGTGAAATAAGCCAGGCACAGAAAGAGACCACATGTCCTCACTCATAAGTGGAAGCTAAAAAAGAAAGAAAAAATCACAATAACACACTGAATTTTCAGGAGAGAACAGAACTGTGGTTACCACAGGCAGGAAAGGGGGACGGGGAGAGTGGTTAGGGAGAAATTGGTTAAGGGACACAAACAGTGATTATATTTTATAATAACGAATATACTATTAATCCTGATTTATCATCACATATTGTACACAAGTATTGACAATCAACTCTGTATGCCACAAATATATATAATCAATTATTTTTCAATAAAAAAAACCTGGCAATCAACTCTTTCCTTTTCCTAATCCCCTACATGCAACAAATCTCTCAGTCTTGTCTGCTCTCTTTCCTATCTCTAGCGTCCTTCTTTTCTTTTCCATACATGCCCTAGTCCAATCTCTCATCCTCAGTCTCACAGACCCTGGCAATAGCCTCCTTTTCTGATTTTTCATTTTTGACCTTACCTAATCAAATCTGTCCAGCCACCAGGGTGATCATTCTACCCTAACTTATTATTTTGGCAGCTGGCCAGTATGGGTTGGGTAACAATTCTAAAATACAAATATGGGCTTAGCACTTCTCCCTCAAATGTGCCAAATGGTCTCTAACATAAAGTTCAGCCTCCTCATCAGGCAACAAAACCTTTCATGAGCAGGTAGATTTTCCTGCCTCTTCAGTTTCATCTTCAATCCCCTCCTGGAAATTTCTGTTGGGCAATACCAAACTGTTTGTCATTCTCTGTAGATACCAGACACACAACTCATGCTCCCTCTGCCAGATGCTTTGCTTCTAGTCCTTTTCACCTCTGGTCAAGTCTTAGTTCTTCCAGGAAGATGTCATCAGCTCCTAGGTGGGGTCAAATGCCCCTGCCTTATGCTCCCATCATAGCCAGTAAGTAGTTTTTCCCATATTGTGACAATCCTTTCTTACCTCTGTATTCCTGACTGTAAGCAATGGGGCTGTATCTTATTCATCTTTATATCCCTAATGACTGGCATCTAATATACGCTTGTTGGACAAAATTGCCACCTTTTTTTTTTTTTTTTACTTTGTCAAGCTGAAAATTCATCAATTAGATGTCTTAAAGGGCATCAGATGTTCCTGGTAAAATGTAAAATCCGCTTTTTTTTTTTTTTTTTTTTAAAGATGACCGGTAAGGGGATCTTAACCCTTGACTTGGTGTTGTCAGCACCACGCTCACCCAGTGAGCTAACCGGCCATCCCTAAAGGCATCTGAACCCGTGGCCTTGGTGTTATCAGCACCACACTCTTCCGAGTGAGCCATGGGCCGGCCCTAAAATCCACCTTTTAAGTTTAATAGTTTAAAATGAATCAACTTGATCAGAGTTACTTTTATTCTAAAGCCTCATTGATATGGGTCATTGAGAGAATGGATTTTGAAGGATAATATGTGCACTGGTTAAAGAATTCAATCTTCAGGCATAGAGTTAGAATTCCCAAGGTAGGAGTCTGACTCTTTTATTCATAAAATGAGTGACTTTGGCAAATTACTTAGCCTCTCTGTTTCCTTACCTCTAAAATGGGAATCATCTTATGAACCTCATAGTGCTGTTTTAAAGATTAAATAATACAGGTGATGGGGTTCAGGACACACCATCCTGAAATATGACTAAAGGAGACCAGAACATGCCACTTTAAAATATGCCTTTTTAGCATATTGATTATTTTGAGCTGGTTATTTTGAGAAACTGCAGACACAGAAGCTCTGAAATGTTACCATTATGTAAATGAAATTTACATCTATAAGGTAAATTATTATTAGCAAAGTTATCTGTACCAGAAAGAGAGCTAATCTGAGACAATTTTTATCTCTCAGGTGATAAGGTAACAAGTAAACCTTTATTCACCATACATTTCCTCCCTTCAGCCTACCATAATTTTTCAACACCACCCAGAAGCCCCAAACCTGTATTCCTTTCTGCAGCTCAGGATGATATATAAGCTTCAATCATCCAGCTGCCTGTTTGAATCTCATATTTTTGTGTGGCATTCTTATGCATAGATATGTAATTATGATTGTTTTCTTCTGTTAATCTGCCTTATGTCAACTTAATTTGTAGACCAAAAGAACCTAGGAGGTAGAAGGAAGCAATTTTTTCACTTCTACACAGGAAATACAAAGTGCCTCTCATGGTGCCCATGTGGCACATATAAATATTCAACCCAAGGCAGCTGTTATCATTATTGTCATTAGTAAAGGCAGGTCTGGGAAGATGCCACATATGGGGAAGGTGGGGCAACCACAAGGCCACCTTTGCACACTGGGTGGAGTGGGGAGAGGCAAAATCCCAACCTTTAAATTTTGTCTATTGCAAACTTTGTTCAGAGCAGAGTGTGTTAGTCCACTCTGGCTGCTATAACAAAAATACCATAGACCAGGCGGCTTATAAACAACAGAAATTTACTTATAGTTCTGGAGGCTGGAAAGTCCAATATCAAGGCAGCAAAAGATTCAGTGTCTGGTTAGGGCCCTCTTATTGGTTCATGGACAACCATCTTTTTGCTGTGTCCTCACATGGCGGGAGTGGCAAGGGTCTTTCTGGGGTCTCTTTTATAAGGGAACTAATCCCATTCGTGAGGACTTCACCCTTATGACCTAATCACCTTCCAAAGGTGCCATCTCCTAATAACATCACCTTAAGTGTTAAGGTTTCAACACATAAATTTGGTGGTGTTGGGGACATAAACATTCAGACCATAGAACAGAGTGTGTGCCCGGACTCCTCTGTGTTCACAAGTGCTATGAAATTTGGGAATCTTGGCAGGGATATTTCTCAGTCACTGCCATATACTCCATTCCTTATCTCTAGTCAACATTTCACCTGCTTGCTGGACAGAGAGCATTGAGTAATGAGGAAGAAAAACTAGGGATTGCCTCTCATAACTATAGTGCTGCACAATTCACAAAACTCCTTCACATCCATGATTTAGACCCCACCACAAACCATGTGCATTTTACAAATAAGGAAGCTAAGGTTTAGAGAAATTTAAATGACCAACTCCAGGTCACAGAACTAACAAGAAGTTAGAATTCAAACCTAAGCTTTTTGATTCCAAGTCTACTGCTTTTTTTGACACGTGAAGCAAAGATCAGGTAAAATGAGGCACAAAATAGGGATGGGAAAGCTAGGCAGAAGGTAAGGTCATAGGCTGTAAAAGCCTATGTCTGGCAGAGACTGTCTGGCAGAGACAAAATAACTAGGGCTGTAATCACTCCTAAGAAGCAGAGGAATTATGAATATGTGTTTGATAGTAAAGGCCTAATGAGCAGGTGAAAAGGGGACAATATGAATTATGATGACATAATTATGGAATTTTTTTAACAAGGAAAAGAATTTATCTGGAAATATTTGAAGAAATCATTGACCCTCCATTTTACAGATGAAGAAATCCAGACATAGGGAGATGCCTGACCAGCCTTAGTTCTCATACCACTAGTATGACAGTCAGGTGCTGTCTGACTAGCTCAGTTGGTTAGAGCATCATGCTGATAACACCAAGGTCTGGGGTTTGATCCCTGTACTGGCCATCCACCAGTAAAATAAAATAATAATAATAATAATAATAATGAGAGCCAAGCTGAAAGCCAGCCAGGACTCACGGGTGTGGCTGTGTTGAAATATCAAAATGCCTCTCTCTCTTTTTAAGCAGATTTATTGAGATAATTTACATACCATAAAATTCACCCATTGTAAGTGTACAGTTTGACATAGTTGGGTTACCATCACCACAATTTAGTTTTAGAATATTTCTATCACCCCCAAAAGAAAACACTGAAGTACTCCTATAGCAGTTAGTAAATAGCCCTTGCACTCAAACCTCCAAAAGAACCTCCCTTTTATGACCTCTGAAACCCCCTAGAATCCCCCATGATTTTACTAAAGATACCTGGCCCACCCAGCAGAGTTTTCAGGACACTGCCCTATCAAAGAGCAGCCTCTGTTCTGAATACCACACCTCTACCTGTGCCATACCTGTTAAATAAGTTTAGTAGCACTCCTGGTAAGAATCAAGGCAAGCTCTTAGCTCTTTTGGTTCCCAATCCAGTGCTTTTTGCACAGCATCCTGCTTTTCAGGAAGATAGAAAAACAAACAACAAAGAGGAAGCGAGTGTTATGATATTATGTCTACATAAAAGATAGACAAATTTTGGAAGGTATCTGTCTTCACCCTTCGGTAAAAGTGTTCTTAAAGTTTACGCAACTCTGCCAATGGATGAACTTCTGAGGGCCAGGTAACTTCCTGAAATACAAAATTTCATGCATATGTGCATTTTTTTGTGGAGTCAGTCCGTGGCTTTCACTTGATTTTTAAAGAGTTCCATAGGAAAAAAAAAAAAAAAAGGTAGAACCACAACCTTTTCAAGTAATAAGTCACACAAAATAAGCCACATATACAAACCATTGTTAATTTGATAATTTTCTTTGTCGTTTATTAGGAGATTCACATGAAATGACTTTTTGGATTCAAAATTATAAAAAATAATAAATTTTTGCTTTGTACATATGCTTTTCTTAAAGTACTACTCTAAATTATGAAGATGGAGTTTCTGCTACTTTATGAAATCCCATCTATAGTTCAACTGGATTATATAACTAAAACCCCCAGTATTTCTACATAAATTACTATGAAGCTAAGGTTCATTCTTTACTATATTTACAAGTGACTTTTAAACTTAAAATAGTACATCATTCCCATTGCAGTTTTAGACTTTTTAACGTGGTATTTTAGACACATCATTTAAAATTTTAATTGTCTTTAATAGATGCATGGAATTTGAAACCATAAAGGTTACATAGTCTGACTTGCTTATTTTACTGATAAGGAAATAAACCCAGGGAGATTAACAGCCTTGTCCAAACTTGCCAATGATGGAGCTAGAATAAGAACACAAGTCTTGGATTCTTAGCCTTTTCCAACATCCAGTAAACAAGCTGTTGATTGCTGACCTGCCTCCATTTCTCTGGTGAGATCAGTCACCAGGAGACTAAGAACAAACTACTCTGCAGAGATGCAGACTCAAGCAAGGACTCAAACTCTGCCTCTCCATGCTCCAAGGAGCAAATCCTAACAGGACTGCTTCTGACTTTCCAGTCTGGTAAATCACTAGAACACAAGCATTTATAAACCACCTTACATTATCAATATTGCAGCATTTGCCCTTTGGTCCCTTTGTGGGTCCTCCAATGTTACTAGACTAATGTGGTTTCCCATATTTCCTCTTCTTTACTACCAGAAAGTCCAGCTGTGTCTTGGGCTCTCTCCTTACCTTGTAAGGGAAGACCTCAGGCACATACACAGCTTGTGTATGTCCTGATTTTTTTGCACCCAGGGAGGTGGAGGTAGGGGGTAGTTTGTGAGAGGAGGGCAAATTACTTCCTTGAAAGCTGATGGTCATTTCTAATTATTATGGAAATTAAAAAATAAATGCCATTATCAAATGTAAAAAAATAACAATTCCTTAATATCATCTAATATCCATTTTATGTTTCATTCTCTTCAGTTGTCCCCAAAATACCTTTTTTACAATTTGTTTGAATCAGGATCCAAACAAAGCAAACGTATTTCATTTAATATGTCTCAAGTATCTTTTATTACAAATGATACTATTAAAAAGATTGTCAGGATATTTGAAACTTCATATTGCTGAACTGTTTTCTAAAGTAATTGTACCAATAGAGTTTGAGAGGTTCACTCCTCTCCTACTTTTAGTATTGTTGTGAGGCACCCTCCCACAATTAATGCACTTAAACGCCATTCGTGCAGTAAAGGGCAGTTTATTCACTCCAGCTGGCCAGCGTCCGTCTCCCAAGGTACAACCAAGGAAGAGCAGCATCAGGCTTTGGTCTTGTGGGGTTTTCAAAGGCAAAAACTACATCCCGTTGGCACACGGGTTTGTCCAGGTGCACAAAGCAAGCTAGGGAGCTAGGTCACAGAGGCTGAGAATGAGCCGTTCAAGTAATCAAGCATACAAGTTTTCATTGTGTATGGTTCCTGTTCCCATGTAATAATTCACTGTGTATGGCTCCTTTTTCTATGCAATTGTTTTTTGTTTCTATGAAAAGGTCAACAATTTCTCATGCAGAAGCGGGGGTAGTCTGCAGGTCAGACAGGGGGCAAAATGGAGTTACTTAGGTCAAGCAAGCAATTCTACAGAAGCAGATAGTGTACATTATGAGGGTGTAGGGAGCTCTATTTCAGTATTGTCAGACATTTTAACTTTTACCTATCTGACAGTAAGCCCTCCTCTTTAAAGACATGAGATGTAAGCCTAGTCTTAAAAATTGTATAATCAAGTGTTTTAGATAAAAATATTTCATGCCCCCCACTGGATATATTTATATAACTCCATACCATCTGAAAGTCACTTTTAGCTCCTCGGTATGCCAGGATTTTTCTATTATATATTAATGAAGGAATGAAGAAGATAGGTAATTATGGGCTATTTAGTTTTTCCTGGAAAGATATGACTGGTATTGACTTTTCCCTCCTGTGAAGATCCACTTAATACATATAAAACCCAAGGGACCAGATACGGGTTCCACTGTGAGGAGTGGCAGAATTCCTGTAACCACTTTTCTTCCTTATTAGTATCTGTCACGTCAGGTTGTTTGCTCTGATGATGACATAATGCTTTGTTTGTGGGATCATCTGATGTCACTTATACCTTTAGGAAGAATCAGCTTTTAAGTGAAACTTTGATGGTAAAATCTGATCTTCTGGAGCAATTTTCTGAGATCATAGATAAAGATCTCCAGAAGAAAGTATATTCGGAAACTTTTTCTATAAGCTTTCCTCGTTCATCGAGAAATGTGGGTTTTACTCACTGTTGTAATGTTGACAGTAGGACTGGGCTAACACCTGATATTCTTCTGGTTGATTCCTGTTTGGGAAGAGCTTCCAAACATTCCTCAAGGACTCTCATTTTGCACAACAAAAGGAAAATCAGCCCATTTTTGGCAATAGGGTGGAAGTCTGAGACAGGAAAGAGTATACCAATATAATTGCCTCTATAGTGGTGAAGAACAGAGTGTTTAATATTATGTCATAGAATAACTGGCGTATTTGAAAGATTTTTCATTTTTGAACACATTTTACATTACGGAAGTTCCCAGAGAACATAATGATCTATCTTAAGAGTGTGAATAATGGTTTCCTATATTGCTGTTATATTTATATCTCAGAGAAATTTCTAAAAAGAAAGCAGAGTCAATAAAATGACAGATTTTAAGCTTTTTCTGGTAAAGTAAAAGCCTTCTAGAAACTCAGTGTGTCAACCAGCTTAATTTTTTAGAAGTAGAACACGAGGTGCAAGCTTTTGGCTTCCATTTTCCTCTTATAAACCAATGACATCTTCAGTTCTAGGACAGCTTTCAAAAACGTGGTTTTGATAAACGTTGGCAGAACTGATGCATTCCTAGAATAAATTCTGTATGCTCAGCTTTCCCTACTACCCAAATTCATCCCTAGGTCAGATGACCACAAAACTGTCGACCACAGAACTGCCCGCCAAGAAACAGACTGAACGTGATAGAAGGTATAAGTAAGTGTATATTATAGCACGACACTGGCATAGTAAAAAAAATTCATGCCTAGGGTCAAACTTTTAGTCGAATTTAGACTACTCTAAAAACCATACATATTACTGATACATGTGAAGTTTAAAACTAAGGGGCTGAGGTAAGGGAGTGGAAATCGCACACAAAAAGAAAAACTTCAAAAATTTCTTTCCCCATTCAGACAAGTTTCAGCTCTACAAATCTAAATATCTTTGCCTTTAAAGTATCAGTGAGATTCTGCTCTCGATTCTCATCCCGTTGTACGAGGAACCTGTCGACACAGGAATATGAGAAGGCTTCCAGGTCCGCAAAGACCAGAAAGCAGCCGGGCGGGAAGTTTTATCCGGCCGCAAGGGTGTTAAAGGGGGCTCAGTGATGTGGAAACGACACCCGAAAAGAAAAATCTGTAAGCCGTTGGAAAAACAAAACGAAACAAAAAAACCCGCACGGATCCAGACATCATCAAGACCTCACGGGATACACGGAAAAATCAACAACCGTAGTCATATCAAAAGTAGAGCGGCATCTCCTCAGACAGAGAAGCGGGTGTGGCTGACCGACTCCGACGCCGACGAGCCGGGTTGTGATGAAGTGGACCTCCAACGCCACATACCTCGCCCCCGCCCACGCCCCCCGACGCCCCGCGCGCCAGCCAATGTCCTCGCGTCGTCCCCTTCCCATCGGAGGCCCCGCCCCCCACGCCCAGGATGTTTGGGCGCCTGCGGCGTGACGCGAGCACGGCAGCTCCGCCTCCTGCGTCTCTGGCCTTGCCGGCCTTGGAGGGATGGTTCCATCATGGCGTCAATGCAGGTGAGGGGAGTTTGCTGCATCTGGGCTCGCGAGGGAGCCGCCGAGAGGGTGCGAGCGTTCGGGCGGGGGTGATGTCCAGGACCTGGGGGCACCCGGGCGGCCTTGGGAGCGGTCCGGCTGGCCGGTCTTCCCCCAGCCTCAGGGCGTCGGGGAGGGGCGAGAGGCGGCGTGAGGAAGGGCGCGGGGCTCGCGCGGGGTGGGGAGTGTCTCGGTCGGTCGAAGCGGACACCAGCCGGCCGGGAAGTTGGGGGATAAAGGAGGCTGAGGGGAAGAAAGAGCGAAGCCTGGCTTTGGCTCCGCGGTGGTGGTCTCGGAATCGGTTCCCAGCACACACAGACGGCCGCTGTCGGCCTGCCCGCGAGCCACAGGGATGTCTTTTCCCCCGGGGTTCCCGGCCGGGCGGAAACAGCTGCGCCCGCCGTTGTCGCCGGGGCAGGGGCGGCCCCGAGAAGGGCTGAGTGTGGGGGAGCTGAAACGGAATTCTCGAAGAAGGTGGCTGGCTGTAGACTGTGCCTAGCGGCCTCTGTTCAGGCCTCCCACGCCCGGTCTCCTAGACTGATCAGCCCGTTCACTCTATTCATTTTGACTCGTAATTCTTTGCCCGGTGGGTTCCTTGTCCTATCAGCCTCGGCTGTCTCACGAACATTCCTCCAGCAGCCCACTTTTTTACTCCCTCTGAAGCTGCCCTTAATCCACCGATATCATTTGCCGCTTAATATGCGATCTCCCGAGAGCCGAGTCACTGGCTCCCTTAAACCTCTCGGGATAGCTCGCCCTCTCTGGTTTTTTTCTTTCGATGCCCCACCCTTGCGGTAGCGATAAGGCTACAGCTCTTTGCCCTTCTTTCCCAGAGCTTTAGTGAAACCTTAGTTAGGTAGGAGTCATTTGTTAACCTGTGTGATATCTACCTGACTTGGCAATGCGTGGTTTTCTGGTTTTCCAACTTAATTTACTCCTTTTTTCCAAGTCCAGGGAGTTTGGTTTTTTTAAGGCAAAGATGGCAACCACAAGTGTAGTTTTGTAGAGATTGAATCTGCATTGTCTGTAGCCTGCATCTAATTCACAGATGAGGACTAGCGGTATCAAAACATATAGGAAGAGAAGGTAGAAGAACTCTCGTTAGGAGTGTCAGCTGAACGTCGTCTAGTGCTTTAATAACATCTTCTTAAGTAAAGGAAGAAACCAGGTTTTTTAAGAAGGATTTTTGCTTTTGTTTCTAGAAAAATAAGCAAGTCTCTATCTCCCTTCATTTTTTCTTCTTTTTTTGTACTAGGAGTGTCTTTCTCTTTTCTCGTTTCTCCATCTTGTTCCTCTTTTTGTGCAAATATTTCTTTGCTTCACATTTATTTCTGTGCTCTTATGTTACGCCTTTCTACCTGTTTTCCTTAAAATACACTCTTTACCTTTGCTTCTCTCTCTTGAGTTTCCTGCAGAACAGAAAAGTTGTATATAACATTTCGCGTGGAAGAGATGTCACGAAATGGTGCAGGGAAAAAACAATTTCAGGAAACATTATACTTTACACTAGTCTCCCCAGGGACGTTAGAGAAGTTGCGTCATTTGAAGCCGAAAAAAGGAACTGGGGAACACCAGTTGAACAGTAGATGGGCTGTATCTGTATTAAGATAAAAATATTATTTGTTATGACCAGTTTAAGATGATTATATGTATTAAGATTAAAACAGTAAGACTAAAAATTAAGATTAAAATCCACATCACCTGTGATTTTATTTGACAAGAGAACATTGCTGGTTATATTAGGTGATTAGATTTAGACTTCAAGTATCTAGAAAAGCAGATTTGTTTTTGAGAGATGTTGATAATCTTGAATTTTGTATGGTGACTTAAACAATGGGAAAAAAATGCTTGCCAGTGCAAAAGTGCATTTTTCTGTGCCCGAAGTACTGCCTTATCACCCTTCTTTATTAATGAGAGGAATGGAAAACTGATGCTTCCTATTTTAATTAAAACTAAACCTTTCCCTTTTATTTGTATTTAAAATACCTGATACAGATTTTCTGGTAGTAGCTTTAAAGATATTTTAATATAGATAAATCAAAATTTTTGAAATACAACACTACTTTCTGTGTGGTTGTTAATTGTGTCTTTGCTGTACAAAATTTATTTCCTGACCATCTTAATAGCAAAGTTTAGTTGTTAAGACAATTAAATCAGACATAAAGCTACGACCAAATTATCAAATTTGTTCATTCACCCAGCAATTATTTTTGGAGGGCCCGCTATGTGTCAAGCACTTATCGAGATGCTGGGGATACAGCAGTGAACAAAGCAGACAAGATTTCTACCCTCACGTATTTAGTAGTCTAGTTGGAAGAGACAGATGAGAACAAAGTATTATATTAGAACGTGGTAGTGCTATGGAGAAAAAGCATGGAAGGAGGTTTGGAAATTGACATTTTGGGGATTTCAGTTAAACTGATTAGGAAGAAGTATGCTATAACAGGGAATGCTACTCTATGCATGTCCTTATCTAAAAAGATTTTAGTAGATTTCTTTCTTACCCACACCAGGATATTACTGCTGCTGAAGAAGAGGTTACTTAAGCTGTAGGAGGAACTGTATTTTGAAAACATATGCCAGGGCCGGCCCGTGGCTCACTCGGGAGAGTGTGGTGCTGATAACACCAAGGCCCCGGGTTCGGATCCCATATACGGATGGCTGGTTCGCTCACTGGCTGAGCGTGGTGCTGCCAACACCAAGTCAAGGGTTAAGATCCCCTTACCGGTCAT
Source organism: Cynocephalus volans (assembly GCF_027409185.1). Classification (NCBI taxonomy): domain Eukaryota; kingdom Metazoa; phylum Chordata; class Mammalia; order Dermoptera; family Cynocephalidae; genus Cynocephalus; species Cynocephalus volans. The sequence goes on along the minus strand of NC_084474.1, from coordinate 30,379,401 downwards.
CTTTAAAAAAAAAAAAAAAAAGAAAGAAAACATATGCCATATTATGCAAAAGTAACATGGGGTTTGATTACTTGATAAAAATGAAGTAAATAAATTAGTCTTTAGGATCAATGCAATAAAATCAAGTAAGTGCATAATTTGAATTTCTTATTGGAGAGTATGTATTTTAAAGTTGAGGTTGTACTGCTTTAATGTATTCTATCAGTGCTTCCCAATCTTTCAGGTCGTGTCAAACCTAGAAAATAATTTTGAATAGTACACTAAGATAGATGATGTTATTGGAGGCTGGAAGCACCTGGGCAGGCAGCTCCACATCAGACAGTGGGGATGGGGGGTTAATATTCTGGCACACTTGTAATGTTGGGTGAAGCCCTAACCTATAATATTTAGAGTTCTTCAATATACAGTTCAAGATAGTGGTTTTCAGACTTACATGAGCCCTTTGAGACTTTCTTTACCCTGTTTTTTCTTCTTCCTACAGTTCCTAGAACAGAGTCACGAACACCAAGTAAGATTATGTTTTAAGAAACCGTTTTTAAAGGAATGGTATGCTCATGGTGATGCTTAAAATTGTCAGGAGTTAAATCTACATATAATTTTGGTAATTCTAGAAATTTTAAAATATTAAATAGGAAGTTGTAGCAAATTTTTAGTTTTAGCATTTTAGGGACTCTGATTATTTTGTACAAACTTTCTATTCCCAAACTTATTAAAGTGGATTTTTGTGTGATTCTAAATGTTTTTGAGAAGTGTAGCAGTATTGGGATATTCAGTTTTCAGCTAAACCCCAAAAGTTGTTTTTTTGTGTTAGGTTTCTTACTTTATAATCTAACCCACCCACCCCCATCCTCCCACCCCTGCTCATTTCAGGCTATGAAATACTTAACTAATTTGGCTTCTTGGATATATTTCCCGATTTTAGAATTCAGCCTGTTTCATACAGACTTAAGTTAGAACTTTTAGAGTATACCTAGCGTATTTTTCTAAGTATGACACTCTAGATTTATTAATTTTAGGTATGGACTCTCTTTGTCTTAAGGTCATAGAAAATCAGTGCATAGTAGGTGATGTTTGTCAACTCCAAAAATGGTGATATAATTCAGAGAAATGGTCAATTGAATTACTCTCCTGTGAATTGTTTACATTTTCTTCTCTTACCTAGCTGGGTCTTAGGCTATTGACTCTTGGAAGGAGGTTGAGAATTAGTAATAGGAGTATGAATGTATGCTTATTTTCAATGACATAGAAATAATTATTTTGAGGCTGGTCCCTGGCTCACTTGGAAGAGCGTGGTGCTGACAACACCAAGTCAAGGATTAAGATCCCCTTACCAGTCATCTTTTAAAAAAATAATAATAATTATCATTTTGGATTATTCATAGCTCTGCTTTACTCTTTACTCAAGTAATCGACTGTAGTGATTGAGAGAAGTGGAATATGGGCTCTTACTGACATTGCTGTTATAGTAGTCATGTTGCCTTGGCAATTAGATACCACATGCTTATTTGTTGATGTCATTATGAAGGGCTACAGCATAATCAAAAGTTAGAAAACTGACTGTCATCTTGGATGCTGAGGTTCACTGAGCATTGGGAACTTGTGAAGTATGGCTAGCATTATAATATCTGAGAAGGTTAGGGGCCGGCCCGAGGCTCACTTGGGAGAGTGCGGTGCTGATAACACCAAGGCCGAAGGTTCGGATCCTATATAGGAATGGCTGGTTCGCTCACTGGCTGGGCGTGGTGCTGACAACACCAAGCCAAGGGTTGAGATCCCCTTACCGGTCATCTTTAAAAAAAAATTAAAAAATAAATAATAATAATAATAATATCTGAGAAGGTTGGTTAGATTGTCTGACTAGGAATAGGGCTGTCAGAGAGTTATTGGAGCAAGGGCCAAGGGAAAAGGGGAACAGAATAGAATAGAACTGAGGGTGTTGTGTGAAGGATAAACATTAAGTAGATAGTAGACTACAAATAAACAAAAGCATTAAACTATGATAATCTGTTAACTGCTAAAATAGTCATTGTGGTGCTTTTCTTTTTGCTTTTAATCAATTGCAGTATATACTGTATGAGAGCCCTTTTATTTTTGTCTTAAAGTTTTTGTTTATGTTTTTATTTAACTTTTCAGGTCTTTTCTTCTTCACTGGGCCATAGACTTTATGGAAGCAGGAAAAATACTTTCCCTGTGTCCCTTAAATGTGCATATAGTGACTATAGTAAACATTTGTCCATCACTTAACACTTCAAAAAGCATTCCTAAATAGCAAATTCTGCATTAATTTAATTCTATTTTAGGGCAATCTGTAAAGCAATTATATAATAGTAGGTTGAGTACCTATAAAGGAATAATTTAAAATTCGTATTTATATTATGTATATTTCCAAAAAGTTGCTTATTTTCTTGATTTATGTGTTTGCCATAATTTTAATGTTTTTCAAGGTTATTTCCCTATTCTTTTTATTTTTTATTTTTTAAGATGACCAGTAAGGGGATCTTAACCTTGACTTGGTGTTGTCAGCACCATGCTCTCCCATGAGAGCTAACTGGCCATCCCTGTATAGGGATCTGAACCTGTGGCCTTGTTGTTATCAGCACCACATTCTTCCAAATGAGCCAGCCATGGGCCGGCCCCTATTTCCCTATTTTTCTCTGGATTCTTATTTGTAACCTTGAAAAAGGGAAAATTAGATAACCCTATTTCATTCTAATAGAGAAACAGAGTGATTTCTGGTAACTAATTACTGATTTGGATAAGTGATTTGCCCAAAATTACTAGTGCTAAGCAGTGAAGCTGGGATTAGAAAGCAAGCTCTGAAATCTGATGCTATGAAGTTATAGGTAATGAACATATTAACAAGTTTGGCATTGTAGAGAAACCATTGGGATAAAGTTACTTGATAGCTCAAATTTTTAAAAGCAATTCTTTGTGTGTATACCTGTGCACTGAGGAAAATTATAACGGTAAATTTTTACTGTTCAAAGATAATGTCTTATCAAGGAGAATTTTATAAGTGGGGTGATCTGGCATAGTTTTGAAAATATACTTTTGCTTAGTATTTACCTAAATTGAGCATTTGTAGATGAATTTTATTCCATCTTTATATCATTGCTTCTGCTTTATTAGAATATTATCTGCAAAATACTTGTTCATGTTTGTCAGTTGTTTTAAAATTTTTCTCATTTGATAGCCTTTGTTTATAAACATAGTTTTTGGATCACCAACAAATAGTGCATGCCTTTGAGTTATTTTATTCTCAGAAAAGACTCTAACCTCATTCACTTGTCCTTGTAAAACTTCATTAGAAATAAAAGCGTAGGATCTGGAATCAAAAAGACCTGGATTCAAAAAGCTGTATTGCACAAACTCAAAAAGCTGTATTGCACAAAATCAGTGTGTAATGTAGTGATTAACATAAAAGCAGATTAGCAGGGAAGTAAACATGTATAAAACTGCTTTATTTGACTTCTCTTCCCCAAACCTGTTTTCTGTAGTATTCCCCATGTTAGTACATAGCAACTTCATTCTTCCGTTTGCTCAAGCAGAAACTTGGGTTCATCCTACCCCATAGTCAAATCTGTCAGCAAATTCTGTCAACTCTATCTTCAGAATATATCCAGTTCAGAATTCAACTGTTTACCTTCTTCTGATTTACTCCCTGATGTAAATCACCATCATCCCCTTGGTTGAATTCTATCAACAGCTTTCTGTCCTTGTTCCCTTATGTCTTTTCTCAACCTGTTAGAGTCTTTCAAATCAAAAGTCAAATGTCATTTTACTTACAACCCTACTGTGTGGCTTTCCTATCTTACTCAGAGTATAATCCAAAATCCCTGCCCTAAAAGGCCTTAACCTCTTCCAGGTACTCACTTTTTTGTAGCCTTATTACCCTTCTTGTTATCCCTGCATCAGGGCCTTTGCCCTTATTATTTTTCTTCTGCTTGCACTGCTCTTCTGATATATCTGGATGGCTTACTCCCTTTTTTCACTCAGATATTTGTTCAGGTGTCATTTTTTCCAGAGGCCTTTTCTAACCATTCCATATAAAATAGCCCTCCTATTTCAACACTAGTACTTCCCCTTACCCTGCTAAATTCTTCATACCCTTGACCTGTTATTAATTTGTTCATATACTGTTTCACCTGGATTTAACCCAGTCCCTGGCATGTAGGAGGCCCTCAGTAAATGTTGAATATAAAAATGAGCACAGCCTTTGGGATCAGATGAAATTGAGTTTGAATTCCAGTTTTACCACTTAATAGCTATGTAATGTTCCCCCCCCCACACACACACACACAATATGTATAATAAAATGATTATATGGGGTAAAATTGCAGATTATTCATTTCATAGATCCTTGGAGTTGTTTGTGGGTTATATCTTATAATGCTTTAGGCCTCCTATTTTAAACTGATTCCTGATACCTGTGTTGGCTTGCAGTGGAAAAAAACTATTTCCTTTATGATCATGTGTCATGTGAGGTCTCTCTTTGTATTTCCCCACCACAGGAAGGAGGGCAGAAGTATGGTTTCCAATTAGCATGTATTCTTTGCCAATCCTCCTCAAAATTTAAGATTAAGCCAAGTAAAATTGTGAGCCCTCTACATCAGTGGTAAAAGGCACAACTTTTTCTTTTAATTGAAATATAATTCATGTACCATAAAACTTACTTTTTAAAAGTGTGCAGTTCAGTGGTTTCTAATATATTCTCAACCATCACCACTGTTTCCAGAACATTTTCATCACCCCACAAAGAAACCCCTTATCCATTAGTAGTCATTCCCAATTTCCCCCTTCCCCTAGCCTCTGGAAACCACTAATCTATTTTCTGTCTCTATGGATTTGCCTATTCTAGACATTTCGAATAAGTGGAGTTATACAATATGTGACCTTTGTGACTGACTTTTTTCACTTAGCATAATGTTTTGGGGGTTCATCCATGTTGTAGCTTGTATTAACACTTTATTCTTTTTTGAGACTGAATAGTGGTACATTTTGTGGTTATACCACTATTTGTTTATCCATTCAGTTGATATTTGGGTTGTTTCCTGTTTCCATTCAACAGTTGATTGACAATTTGGATTGTTTCTGCTTTTCAGTTATTATGAATGATGCTGCTATGAACATTTGTGTACACTTCTTTGTGTGTGGACATGTTTTAATTTGTATTAGGAGTGGAATTCCTGGGTCATATGGTAACTCTGTGTTTTAACTTTCTAAATCTGTAGAGAAAAAAAAAACAATTGTCTTCTCTTACTCTATGCTCATGCATAACCCTTAATACTTAACTTATTGTCTGACACCAGATGTATGAGTTTTTCCCACACCAAACAATTTTCTTTTTCTTTTTTTTGAAAAAACATTACAAATTCTTTAATAGGTGATTAATAATATGTACTGTACATTGAGGATTGATAACTTCTTTTTAATTTTATTTTTTATTGGAACATATTTGATTGTACATATCTGTTGGGTACAACACTGAATATCAATACCTGTGTGATGTTCAAATCAGGATAATTAGTATGTTCTTCATTATACAATGTAATCTCTTTTCACCAATTTTCTGGGTGTCCTACAATTCAATTAGATTCTGACACTAACCAGAGTTAGTGCCAACCCCACAGGTTAAGGGCTCAGTACCACAAGATTGCCGCTGACTTCAGACACCAATCACTAGTAGGTTCTCAGGTTATCCACAACATCTGTCCGTTTGGCTACAAATCGGAGTTTACCATGTCCCCTTTTTTGGGTTTGATAATTTACTAGGTTGGCTCAGTTCACAGAACCCCAGAAAATAGGGAACTTAAAATGGCTGATGTATTACAAATGTTATTTTAAATGATACAAAGAACAGCAGATGAAGTTGTATACAGGGTGAGGTTCAGTAGGGTCCTGAGCATGAGTTTCTGTCCCTGTGGAATTGGGGTGTGCCACAAATGTGGATGTATTCTTGTTCACCAATCCAGTAGCTTTCCACACTCTGTCCTTTTGGATTTTTATTACCTAGGCATGATTGATTAAATCATTGGCCATTTAAGATCAACCCAACTTTCAGCCCAGGTAGGGGGTATGGGGGGTGGTGCTGAAAGTTCCTACCCTCTAATCACACCATTGGTTACTTTGTCATCCAGCACCCGTCCTGAAGCTATCCAGAGGCCCCCAGCCACCAGTCCATGCTATTGGCATATACAAAAAGATGGCACTTTAGAGATCACAAGGGTTTTAGGAGCTGTTACAGAGCACACTCTGTTCCTAGCTGAGGCTCCCCAGAATTTGATATTCTACTCACAAGTCTGACTGCCTGCTCCCAGACAAGAAAACAACCCAAAAAGTCAAATGTTGGTGAAAATGGAAGTCCACTTTTATTCAGGAATACCAGTGACCTGAGGAGAGATGTTAGGCTAAACCATCTATCTGGTAAACCTGAAGAAGAATGGCCAAGCTAAAGCCATCTCAAAGACTCTCATTTACTGAGGGCTTTCTAAAAGAGAGGGATGAGGGAATGAAACATGGGAAATTAAAAGCAGGAAGGAGGGGCATGTGAGGAGCAAGGGCTTCATGCAAGGTCTCAGGTGCAAAGTCTCACCAAGACTCCATCTGGTTTCTCCTCCTGTCCTTGTTGTTTTATCATGGTCCTGCTGGAGGGGTAAAATCAGCATAGCTTTATCAGTGTCATCCTTGGTTTCCTAGTGTCTGGATAGTATGTGCAAGTCTGCAGCTCTGGGCTGGCTGGAAAACAACTTTACATTTATGTAAATATGTCATCTTGCCCCTAACCAAGGTTCAAAATATCAAATGACCATTGAAAAGAGGGAACTCAGAGAAATGAATTGCCAAGAAAAAAAACTGTCTTTTTAAAATCCTATACAGTCCATGTGGTTTTAGGTCCCAACATGGCTTCAGTCCTGCTCACTCAAACACTACAAGCAGTGTTCAAGGTTTCCGGTCTCTATATTCTAGCCAGTGTTTACTATTGTTGTTTTTTGATTATAACTATCCCAGTGTAAAGTGGTATCTCATTGCGGTTTTGATTTGCATTTCGCTAATGCCTAATGATGTTAAACATTTTTTCTTGTGCTTATTGGCCATTTGTGTTATTTCTTTGGAAATATTATTAAAATCCTTTGCCCATTTAAAAAATTTAGTTGTCTTTTTATTGTTAGAGTTGTATGAGTTCTTTATATATTCTGAATACAAGCCCTTTATTAGACATGTTTTATTGCAAATGTTTTCTTCTATTCTGTGGGCTGTGTTTTCACTTTTTTTCTTTTCTTTTTCTTTTGTTTTGGTGGCTGGCTGGTATGGAGATCCAAACCCTTGACCCATAACACTGTTCTCTAACTGGTTAAGTAACCGGCCAGCCCCTTGTTTTCACTTTTCTTGATGGCATCATTTGAAGCACAAAAATTGTTAAATTTGATGAAGTCAAGTTTATCTATTTTCCTTTGTTGTTTGTGCTTTTGGTATTATATCTAAGAAATCATTGTCTAATCCAAGGTCATGAGGATTTACGTCTGTGTTTTCTTGTGAGAATGTTACAGTTTTAACTCTTACATGTAGGTCTTTGATTTATTTTGAGTTAATTTTTATATGGTGTAAGGCATATTTAGTTTTATAGTAATAATATGGCAGCTTGTTTTCCTTATAATGTTGTCTAGATCCAAGCTGAGAGTCTGTATTAGTCTGTTGCTTATAGCGAAATACACGGAACCTGGGTACTTTGTAAGAAAACAAAATTTATTGCTTATAGTTTCTTGCAAAAAGTCCAGAGAACACATCTGGTGAAGGCTTTTCTTGGCAGTGGCTTCAGCGACACAGGGTATCACATTGCAAGTTGGCAAAAGCAGAAAAAGAGACTGTCTGTCATGTGCTCTCCTTTTAAAGCCCTCAGAACCATGCCCTTGACCAGCTTTATTAATCTATTCACTAGGCATGGTCCTCAGAATCTAATCACCTCTTTAAGGCCCCACCTTTCAATTACCATTATAGGATTTCCCACCCTCAACAGTTGCAATAGGTATTAAGCTTCAGTGACTTAAAACTTGGGGACACAGTTCAATCCATATCAAAGTCCATTAGGCTTGATAGTGTCAAGCTGGATTCAATTTACTTCTCTAGGTGAATAGAGAGCTGTTTTTGAGATGAGAATTTATATTGCAACCCTACTACTAAAAATGTGATTATAATTCTAATAAGCTATTGTGAATATTTAGGTATTCATATTTCAACTTTTATTGAATGGAAAAGTCATACCAGCTTTAATTTTTAGACTTACAAAATCTTTCAGCCATAGGGCGTTTTAGAGGTCATCTGGTCCAACCCATCTTACCTTTTCTTGAAACCATTGCTGTAGTTTGTGATTAGAGGTAGTCCATGAAATTATAAAAAATAAAAAATTTGAGTTTACTTTTGTACTACATGAAAGGAAGCTTTACTGAGCAAATTGAGTATAGATTTTAAAGTATTTATAGGTTTGTTACATTCTTAAGAAAACCAATTTAAGGTTTCTGGTGGAGAAAATTACATAGCTGGGGCATAGTGGTGTCAACTTTGCCCTTGATTTTGTTTAGTGGAAACCTCACAAAATTCTTTTTATAACAGTTAGTTTGAGTGCTCACTTTGGCAGCACACATGCTAAAATTGGAATGATACAGAGAAGATTAACAGAGCCCCTGCGCAAGGATGACATCACAAGTTCATGAAGCATTCCATGTTTTTTTTTTTTTTTTTTTTTTTTTAAAAGATGACCGGTAAGGGGATCTTAACGCTTGACTTGGTGTTGTCAGCACCACGCTCACCCAGTGAGCTAACCGGCCATCCCTATATGGGATCCGAACCCGTGGCCTTGGTATTATCAGCACCACACTCTCCCGAGTGAGCCACGGGCCGGCCCGAGCATTCCATGTTTTTCAGAGACAGATGTAGTCCCTGGGCCTTTGAAGGAAGGTACAAAGTCACCACTGTGCCTTTTCCTTGGGAAACTTGTTTTACCTTATCAAAGGAAAAACAAAATTGAAACATTCTGTAGTCTTAAACAAACAACAACAAAAAAAACCAGTTTGAGGTACCTTGGTTTATTTGATGCCTTTACAGTCCATTCTTATTATTCACGGATTCTGTATTTGTGAATTCACCTACTTGGTAGAATTTATTAGTGACCCTAAAATTGATACTTTGACACCTTCTTGGGCATTTACACACAGAACAGTGAAGAATTTGAGTTGACCTTTGCACATATCCCCAGCTGAGGTCAAACTACGGTCTGCCACCTTGTTCAGCTCATAGTGTAAACAATTGTCCTTTTCAAGGTCTGTTTTGTGCCACATTTTTTGCATTTTTGTGCTTTTTGTTGGGGATTTCATTGCTTAAAATAGCCCCCAAGCATAGTACTGAAGTGCTGTCTAGTGTTCCTAAGTGCATGAAAGCTGTGATGTGCTTTATGGAGAAAAATATGTGTTAAGTAAACTTTGTTCAGGCACGAGTTATAGTGCTGTTGGCTGTGAGTTCAATCTTATTGAATCAACAATATATGGTAAATAAGGGGTTTTTAAACAAACACAAAAAAGGTTATTGACTGGCTGAGGAAACTGTTGTGTTGAGAGGTTTGCAGGAACCTAACACTATTTCCTCTAGGAGCATTGGATTTGATATTCACTAATTCAGTGTTTGCCACCACTTTATCGACAACTAACTGCCGTGAAAAATGAGAATTGATTGTATTTTAAGTTTCAGTCTGTCTTTGATTTGAAAGTATCGAAGCCAGCTTAAAATTGGTAAAAGGTAATGTTGCTACATCTAGGTTCCTTGTTTGGGTCTTTTCATTTTTTTTTACTGTACATCAATACCTTCCCCCAGCTTTTTCTAGTGACCTACACAGTTCAAATCAGTGGTTTTCAACTTTGGCATCATATTGACATTACCTGGGAAGCTTCAAAAAATACTATCCCCAGATTATGATTTAATTGATCTGGCATGCTTCCTGGGTATTGGAATTTTTCTTAGCTCGTCAGGTAATTCTAATATGCACCCTGATACTGTGGGAATTTAAGTGTGCAAATTATATAAGTTGGATAAATTGTAATACATCTCCTTTGACCTGATTTAGAGTTCAGGAGACTATAGACATTTCAAAATTTAATCCTCTGGACAGACCTTTAGGAATTAAATTTGAGACTATAGAAGTGTTTGTATATGTTCCTGGCTTTCTACATAATTATAATTCTATCAAAGACCACCCCTTTCCTATATGTATCAGAGTACATGTTGACTGTTTTATCAACTTCAGTGAAATATGTTGTTTGAGGGCTATTTTCTACAAAGAAACAAAGTACACATCTGCCATGAGAGTTCTTTGTGGAGCAGAATTAGCAAACAGTATATTAGGATGTAGCTGCTGGGTGGTCATGAGCTGAGTGATTCTTCCATGGCAGTAGTATGTACCTAGGCAAACTTACAAATTATATCATGAATCTTTGGAGTTGAATATGAATGAGTATTTCATTTTTATTATTATTTTTCTTTCAGTGGCTGGCCAGCATGGGGAAATGAACCCTTAACCTTGGTGTTACAGGGCTGTGCTCTAACCAACTGAGCTAACAGACCGACCCCCGAATATCTCATTTTAAAAATAATCTTAGGGGCCGGCCCGTGGCTCACTCGGGAGAGTGTGGTGCTGATAACACCAAGGCCACAGGTTCGGATCCCATATAGGGATGGCCGGTTGGCTCACTGGCTGAGCGTGGTGCTGACAACACCAAGTTGAGGGTTGAGATCCCCTTACCAGTTATCTTTTAAAAATAAAATAAAATAAAAATCTTAGGAGCCCTGTATTTAAAAATGAATAATCCTTTCTAGGTACTTGGAATGTTAGTCTTGTTTTTAGTCTTTTGGCCCTTCATTAGGGCCATTATTGTTGGTAGTCCTTCATCTCCCATTCTAAGACCTATGGTGAACTTTTTTTTACTAGTTCACTAAAATCCCTGGGAGTCAGATTGCTAATGATTCAGGGACCTGTGCTCAAATCTCCCCTGTCTTTAGTTTAAGGTGGAACTAGCTGGGAATATTTAGTAACTCTTTTTAGTCATTTTCTGTATTGAACTTCGTTTTAAATTCTGGGCAGTTTTGATATTTTCATTGGTCATAGATTTTTTTTTTTTTAACTTACCTTGTAGGTTATGTAGTTAGCCCTTCCCACTCTTTGTATTATCTTCCTGAATTTAAATTCTACTGAAAATCCACAATAGTTCTTTACAACTTTACTCTTGACATCATGAATCCACCAAACTTAGCTTCACTCTTCAATTGTACATACTTTTTCTTACCCTGTGTGCCCTAACAGCACACTGCCTTTTTTATAGATCTTTCACTTCTGCTTTGCAGTGATTGTAAAGGTACTTTGTTTTTATTTGATTTTTATTTTATTTATTTATTTATTTTTTATTTTTTAAAAGATGACCGGTAAGGGGATCTTAACCCTTGATCTGGTGTTGTCAGCACCATGCTCACCCAATGAGCTAACCGGCCATCCCTATATGGGATCCGAACCCGGGCCTTGGTGTTATCAGCACCACACTCTCCTGAGTGAGCCACGGGCCGGCCCTGATTTTTAACTCAATGAGGACAGTGCTGTACTTACTGGTACTAAGCACTCAAAGTTTTCCAGATGAATGGATAGACACTCAGATAAATGCTGTTTTCAGAATAGGTCGGAAGTGATATGAAACACAGTTGGTTGTATTGCCTTCAGTTGGTTGTATTGCCTTCTTGCTTTATCTTTGATTCCACTGATGTCTATCTTTTGCTTCTGCCTTGGCCCAATTAGAGAAACTAAAGAATTGTATTGAATAGGTAAATTAATACAGTATTTTAAAATCAGTGTAGACTTCCTGTTAATTATATCTGTCTGTCTCACCTAGGTTAAAATTCAGTTGTTTGGTTAGTAATTCTTTCACTTTGGAGATAATACTTCAGTGAAAGTAGCATTTTTTCTGGTTGTAGGTTTTTTCTTTTTTTTTTTGCAGCTGGCTTGTATGGGGAGCCAAAGCCTTGACCTTGGTGTTTTAACACCATGCTCTAACCAATTGGGCTAACCAGCCAGCCCACTCCACAATATTTCTAATTTAAAATGGTATTTTATTTCCTTAAGTATGTTTATTTGGAGCTTTAAACTTTCAAAAATATTGTTACATCTGCTGACCCATCTCATTCTATCTTTCAGTAACAATCTGAGGTAGATGTTTAATTATAAAGATATTGAGATATGGATTATTATTTATTCCAAGTTGCATATATTATACACCCCTAGAAATCAGGGGTTGGTTTTCCAGTTAAATGTATCCTGTCAGGCTGCTATAACAAAATATTTTAGACTGAGTAATTTATAAACAACAGAAATTTATTGTTGTTGTGGAGGCTGGGAAGTCCAAGATCAAGGCACAGGCAGATTCACTGTCTGGTAATGCCTAGACTCTCATAGATGGCACCTTCTAGCTGTATTCTCACAGGGCAGAAGGGACAAACAAGCTTCCGCAGGCCTCTTCTATAATGGCCCTGATCCTATTCACAAGGGCTCTGCTGTCATGACCTGGTTACCTTCCCAAAGGCCCCACTTTCTCACAACAAATTGGAGATTAGATTTCAAAATAAGAATTTTGGAGGGACACAAACATTTAGACGTAGCACCTTATACTCAAGTTCTGCGTTTTGCCTACATTTCGAACAAATAAAAATGCTCCTGATTCTTGTCTCATGATAGATTTGCAATTTGATTTGTAGATCAAACTTTCCACCATTGGGGATGGTATTATCAGTAATTTTATTCAGATATTTATTTAAACTTGTATGCCAAACCCTGGCTATAGTCTGCATTTTCCACTACATAGCATGTTTTATGTTTTATGATATTTTATTTGAGTAACAATTTATTCATATTTATGAAAATCTCTGTGGGTAGCCTAGCCAAAACTGGAAGGAAAAAAATTTGAATTATATTTTTTATAAGAAGAAACTATTTGTTTTTTGTTTGTTGGTTGGTGGCTGGCTGGAGAAAAAACTTTTAAATATTCTTCCAAAGTAAAAGAAAAATATGGTTAGCTTAAATGAAATGTAACTATATCATGCTTAGTGCTGCTAAGGAGTCTATCAGGATTACACTCAGGATTACTGCTCTTCATCTATGGCGTGAAATATAGATATAAAGGGGAGAGAATAGACACAAAACTGGACTTTATTTCATTCTTAGTCAAGGTTTCTGAGTAACTTAAGTATTTTATTTAGAGTGTCAATTTCCAGAACACTTCTGAACTAGCTTGAGAAATTAAGGGTCAATTCTGGGGTTGTAAACTCTGCCTCTTGGAGCCAAACAGGTTTAAGGTACATACGCATACCTTGAGTTCATGGAAAGAGCCAAAAGAGGGAGGCCTCTTTTAAAGGGAACAGTTAGGGCCTGCCCGTGGCTCACTTGGGAGAGTGCGGTGCTGATAACACCAAGGCCATGGGTTCAGATCCTATATAGGGATGGCCGGTTAGCTCACTGGGTGAGCGTGGTGTTGACAACACCAAGCCAAGGGTTAAGATCCCCTTACCGGTCATCTTTTAAAAATAAATAAATAATAAAGGGAACAGTCATTCTTCACCTTTGGTTGGTTCACTTGTTTTCATTTATCAGCCAGAATGTTCCACAAGAAACTTAAACTCAATAGGTCTAAAACTGATCTTAATCTTAGCTGCATCCAACCCCACATAAACAAAGATCAGCTACCCCCTACTCATTCCTCTGCCTGTATTTCTTTCATGGTTTTTTGTTTGCTTGGTTTTTGTTTTGTTTTGGTAGCCAGCCGGTACAGAGATCGAACTCTGGATCTCTCTCATGGTTAATAGCACTACCAACCATTCTGACTATTATCCTGGGGTCACCTTTCTTTCTTTCTCACTTCCCGTATTCAGTTATCACCAAATCCAGTCCATTCTGCGTCTCAATTTTTTGATTCTTGTTTTTGTTTTTGGTTTTGGTTTTTTTTCTAGTAGTTTCCAGGCTAACTTCACAGCCTTCATTTAGACTTCTCCAGTACATCTGCCACACTGTGATCAGTATGATCACTGTTTTTCATTAAAAAAAGAAATTTTATACATGATTATTGTTGAAATATTAGAAAATAACAGATTAGTAAGAAGAAAAGTCACTATCCTGAGAAAATCATTGGATGATGAGATTAAGGAATGATTTTAATTTTAAAATATTTTGGTTTGTATTTTTTTCCTGTGTAGACATAACATTTACCATTGAAAAGACAAACCCTTGTAAAGTCCTTAATCTGTACTTAGTGTCTGACTGATCTCTTGTCTCTCAGGTATTTTACACATCATTTATCACCTCCTTCTCTTCTTGATCTTTCACATCAGTATTTACATATGCTTAAGTTTCTCCTTCTTAACAAACACCTCCCTCTACCATGCTTCTGCTATCACCTTGTTGCTCTCCCTCCCTTCACGACCAAATTTGAGTGGCCTGAAAAAAAGATTATGAAATATGCATACAAAAGAATTTAAAAGTCACAAGTGAATATTTTAAACAATATCAATAAAATGTTCACCTTGCTTAAGGAATAAAAATTCCCATTACCTTTGAAGCTCCCTGTATGCCCTTCTGATTGTACCTCACTACTTCCTTCCCATGGTATGAGAATTGCTGTCTTGGATTTTATGTTTGTCATCCTTTATTTTTCTGTGTAGATTTACTAATATATTGTTTTGTTTTTGAACAGTAAATAAATGGAATTATACTGTTAGTATTCTTTTCTGACTTGCTTTTGTTTAACATGTTAAAATTAATCCATCTTGATGGATTGTATTCAGGCTAAGTAGTAGATAATTTGTCAGTTTTACTCCTAACCTGTTGTGATCAGTGCTTCTTTAAATATTCTAACACATTTTCCTGGTGTGCATGTGCATGGTCTAGGGTATATCTATGAATGCAAGGGCTGAGTTGTAGCATGTCTGTTCAGTTTTACTAGATAATGCTGTGCTGTTTCAAGCATTAATACCAGTTTGTGCTCTTGCCAGAAGTGAGTGAGTTACAGCGGTACCACATCCGCCCCAGTACTTGATATTGTCTGACTTATTTTTGTGAAAGGTATTGCATTGTGGTTCTGTTTTACATTTCCTTGATTAATAAAAAGAATGGATATAATTGTATGTGTTTATGGGCCATTTGTGTTGTTTCTTCTGTGAAATGCTGTTTCCTGTCCTTTGACTATTTTTCAATTCATTTTTGTTTTTATTGATTTATAGGAATTATTTTGTATGACTGATTTCTTTTCCCAGTTTAAGATATGTTTTTGTTTTTTGTTTTTTTCACTTTCTTTACTGTGTTTTGATGAGCCCCAAAGGGAATTTGTTAGTCTTTTCTTTTTTGATTTGTACTTGTGTCTTAAGAAATCCTTTTCTACTCTGAGTTCATAAATTTTTTCTCTTATGTTGTTTTCTAATAGTCTTATTGTTTGGCCTTTCACATTTAGGTCTTTAATCCTTGTGGGTTGAGGGTAGGGATCCAATTTGATTTGATTTTTAAATGGATACCCAATTTGTCTCAGTCTTATATTAGGAGGCCTTCCTATTCTGTTATAAACCAAGTTTCTAAATATGTGTGAGTCTCTCATCTGGGCTGTATTCTGTCCCATTGGTCTATGTATGTTCATACTTTACTGATTATTACAACTTACGATGCAGTCTTGATACCTATCAGGGCCATCCTGCCACTTTGCAATTACATACTACTATTTTCTTAGGTGTTATCTTAGCTATTTTTTGCATTATTTACTGTTGTCATTTTATTTTTTAGTCTAAACTTTTTGTTACAAAAATTTCAAGCATGCAGAAAAGTAGAAAAAATAGTACTACATTTTTATAGCCTGTTTGTAGATTCAACAATTAACATTTTCCATATTTGCTTTGTTTTTCATTTACTTTTTACTGTTTAATAATCTTTATTTTTGTTAACAGATTTATTGAGAAATAATTCATGTCCCATACTCATCCATTTAAAGTGGCCTTTAGTATATTCAGAGTCGTGCAACCCTCATCACATTCAATTTAAGAACAGTTTAATAAACGTTTTACTGAAGTATTGCCAGGTACCGCATAATAATGTTTTGGTCAGATACATACATGTCGCATATATGACAGTGGCCCATAAAATTATGTGTGTGTAGTAGGCTATACCATCTAGGTTTGTGTCAGTACACTTTTATGTTGTTCACACAACAATGAAATTGCCTAATGATGCGTTTCTCAGAATGTGTCTTCATTGTTAAGCAAGGCATGACTATAGTTTAGAAATGAATGCACTTTTTAGGATGCTATTTAAAATATTTAATTTTTTAACTAGAAACATTTCATTTGATGTAGTATTCTTCAGCCTAAACAGTAATGTTCACTATTAAACCACTGTAGTAATGCTTTTTCTGTACTGACATACCTATTATCATTTGCAGTCTGAAACAGCAAAAATTTAAACTAATATGTAAGCATGTGGATTGATGACAATGATCAGGAGCTGAAGAGACAAAGATTGCGCCAACTGGGAGAAACCATGGTTTAGCATTGTGTTACACAAGGTGTGATCTGTAGACCTCTTTGTGGTCTGTGCTTTTCATCTTATGAGGTCTTGGGTGGTGGTCTTAATTTTTCCAGTTAGTTTCAGTGAGTCAGTGTAGTATTGTTTAAAAGCATATGAAATAATGAATGTTAGCCAGTACTGAAAACCAGATGGGATTTGTTACACCAAAATAATGTGATTTATTCACTAAAATAAATAAATCCATTAAGTAATGTGGTGTGAGGGTGGGGAAAGGGGAAACAGCAGATAAAAGAGAGGGAAAAGAGGAGAGCAAGAGGATGTCAGTGACTAGAGGTCACTGACAAGTTATTGACAATAAACAGATGCCAATTTTAAAAAAAGTAAAAAGGACATCAAACTATCAGACGATAAAAAGGTCAAATGAGCTTATAGACCTCATTGTTATCTGAAGCTATTATAACAGAGTAATGATTATTGGTAGGTTAAGTTATAGTCAGTAAAAATGTCGGAGATCTATATTAGGCTTTAGAAATAATTTTATTGCATTTATTTTGAAAATTTTGATGTTGAAAAATGTTAGTCTTTATCCATTATATCTCACTTCCTGATTATACCAGGGAGGCACTCGGCATATTCAGACTTGGTTTTTTTTGTTTGTTTGTTTGTTTGTTTGTTTTTTAATTTTATTTTGTCGATATACATTGTAGCTGATTATTGCTCCCCATCACCAAAACCTCCCTCCCTTCTCCCTCCCCCTCTCCCCCCCAACAATGTCCTTTCTGTTTGTTTGTCGTATCAACTTCAAATAATTGTGTTTGTTATATCTTCTCCCCCCCCCGTTTGTGTGTGTGTGTGTGTGTGTGTGTGTGTGTGAATTTATATATTAATTTTTAGCTCCCACCAATCAGTGAGAACATGTGGTATTTCTCTTTCTGTGCCTGACTTGTTTCACTTAATATAATTCTCTCAAGGTCCATCCATGTTGTTGCAAATGGCAGTATTTCATTCGTTTTTATAGCTGAGTAGTATTCCATTGTGTAGATGTACCACATTTTCCGTATCCACTCATCTGATGATGGGCATTTGGGCTGGTTCCAACTCTTGGCTATTGTAAAGAGTGCTGCGATAAACATTGGGGAACAGGTATACCTTCGACTTGATGATTTCCATTCCTCTGGGTATATTCCCAACAGTGGGATAGCTGGGTCGTATGGTAGATCTATCTGCAATTGTTTGAGGAACCTCCATACCATTTTCCATAGAGGCTGCACCATTTTGCAGTCCCACCAACAATGTATGAGAGTTCCTTTTTCTCCGCAACCTCGCCAGCATTTATCGTTCATAGTCTTTTGGATTTTAGCCATCCTAACTGGGGTTAGATGGTATCTCAATGTGGTTTTGATTTGCATTTCCCGGATGCTGACTGATGTTGAACATTTTTTCATATGTCTGTTGGCCATTTGTATATCTTCCTTAGAGAAATGCCTACTTAGCTCTTTTGCCCATTTTTTAATTGGGTTGCTTGTTTTCTTCTTGTAAAGTTGTTTGAGTTCCTTATATATTCTGGATATTAATCCTTTGTCAGATGTATATTTTGCAAATATTTTCTCCCACTCTGTTGGTTGTCTTTTAACTCTTTTAATTGTTTCTTTTGCTGTGCAGAAGCTTTTTAGTTTGATATAATCCCATTTGTTTATTTTTCCTTTGGTTGCCCATGCTTTTGGGGTCGTATTCATGAAGTCTGTGCCCAGTCCTATTTCCTGAAGTGTTTCTCCTATGTTTTCTTTAAGAAGTTTTATTGTTTCAGGATGTATATTTAAATCCTTAATCCATTTTGAGTTGATTTTAGTATACGGTGAGAGGTATGGATCTAGTTTCATTCTCCTGCATATGGATATCCAGTTATCCCAGCACCATTTGCTGAAGAGGCAGTCCCTTCCCCAGTGAATAGGCTTGGTGCCTTTGTCAAAGATCAGATGGCAGTAAGTGTGTGGGTTGATTTCTGGATTCTCTATTCTATTCCATTGGTCAGTGTGTCTGTTTTTATGCCAGTACCATACTGTTTTGGTTATTATAGCTTTGTAGTATAGCTTAAAGTCAGGTAGTGTTATGCCTCCAGCTTTATTTTTTTTGCTGAGCATTGCTTTGGCTATGCGTGGTCTTTTATTATTCCATATAAATGTCGGAATAGTTTTTTCCATTTCTGAGAAAAATGTCTTTGGAATTTTGATGGGGATTGCATTGAATTTGTATATCACTTTGGGTAGTATGGACATTTTCACTATGTTGATTCTTCCAATCCAAGAGCATGGAATATCTTTCCATCTTCTTGTATCCTCTCTGATTTCTCTCAGCAGTGGTTTGTAGTTCTCATTATAGAGATTTTTCACCTTGGTTAACTCAATTCCTAAGTATTTTATTTTTTTGGTGGCTATTGTAAATGGGCAAGCTTTCTTGATTTCTCCTTCTGCATGTTCACTATTGGAGAAAAGAAATGCTACTGATTTTTGTGTGTTGATTTTGTATCCTGCTACTGTGCTGAAATCATTTATCAATTCCAAGAGTTTTTTTGTAGAGGTTTTAGGCTGTTCGATATATAGGATCATGTCATCTGCAAACAGGGACAGTTTGACTTCATCTTTTCCAATCTGGATGCCCTTTATTTCCTTCTCTTCTCTCGGACTTGGTTTATTTAACATTATGAGTTTATGTTTAGAGTGATTACTTTTTAAATTGCTTTTATTCATGTGTATAAACTAGCTTGAGCTTTAAATCCCATAAGAGTAAGTATAGAGGCAGAGGCAAGAATATATGCTTCCAAATTAAATGTGCTTTTGTTTTGTAGCATAGGGTGTTTTCTTTTAACTGTCATTATTATTAAACTTCAGGGGACTGTAGATAGCCCTTCATTTGTCTTGGATATCACAGAGGTGTTCTATCGTGCATAATTAGATGTTGCCTTTTGAGAGAAAGAACAGCTTGGGAACTGGTCAACAGAGATAATTCTGCATGTGCATAGAACGCAAAGATTTTAATCCATCTCCGCAGTCCAGGATGTGGTATTAAATTAACATTAGGAGATCCTAAAACATGGCCTTGTCTGGAGGCTTCATTTTGCCTGAAGTGTCCCGTGGGCTTATTTTATTTGTTTATATATTTTTTGACTCATGATGGTTTGGACTTGAACCTATATGTGTCTTTTTTATTGTGTTGGCTATAGTGATTCTTGGAGAGGTGACAGCGGAAGATAGTGAGAGAAGGATATATTAATTTCCTGAGCATCCTTTTGATATAAGTTCGCTTCCCAACCCCAGTCACAGGAGAGAGTAAATTTCAGTAATAATCTTTCATATGCATTGTGGTGGGAAAAAGTTACAGGAACTGAACTGGTGTTATTCTTAAGTGCAGGGTCATACATCCTAGACTGTTGTGATGATCTAGAGTAGAGATTTTCAACCAAGGTATTATGACATACTGTAGTGTCATTCAGTTTTGGGTGTGTCCCAGTACCTTGCCATTGACAACAGTTAATTGCATAATTTGTCAGTGGTTTTCTTACCAGAAAAAAAAAAGAATAAATTAGCATCATTTTATATCACTTTGTTTTATAATGAGAAAGGGAGGTACTAGCTGGACTACAAAGCCACTCAAAAGCCAAGCCAGTTCTAAAAGTGCTTAGTCATATATCTCTAGCGATATTTACATGTATCAGGATCCTTAGGGAACGTGTAAATCCACCTAGGTCTCTTAGAAGAGCTCAAATTCCTGTGAGCTTTCTAGACTAAAGCCAACACAAGATAAGGGCTAGAGTTTTCAGGTTTACTTGAGATTTGAGATGCTTCAAAACATTTACCTTCTGGGCTTGGCTGTTTTCGATGGATGACTGAGAAAAAGAAAATAAATTTTTTGTAGATAACTTTTAGGCCCCTTTTTTGATTGGGAGAATGGATGTCTCTATATTACTGTATTATTCATTTTCTGTCACTTAGAATACCTGGAACTGGGTAATTTATAAGAAAATGCAATTTATTTGTTACGTGCTCACTGGTTCTCTTTATAAAGCCCACCATGCTCCTCCTGTGATAACCTACTCATCCATTAACCCGTTAATCCAAGAGTGGTTTAAAGAGGGCATAGCCCTCATGATACAGTCACCTCCCAAAGGCCCCACCTCTCAACACTGCCACATTGGAGATCAGGCTTCCATATCAGCTTTGGAGGGACAGACATTCGGACCATAGCAATTGCTATGCAAATTCTGGGAATCAAGTTCATATTTAAAGGTTGACTGAGGTCATGTATTGGGGGTAGGTATTAAATACTGAGATAAGAATCATTTTAGTCATATTAAATTTATTTAAAACTTACTCAATGAAGTTTTATTTTTCAATTAGGTCTGGTACACTAGGAGTTAGGAAAATTAAACTATAATAACATATTTCAAAGACTTTTAAAATGTACAATTTCCATATTTTAACATCTTTCAAATCAGGATATGTGTTATTGGTGTTAAAGTTGTTTTCAGTAGGCAGCAATTTTTCTTTTCTAGTGTTATGGGAAATAATGGTTCATCTTAGATTCAGAAGACTGGTACATTTGTAATATATTTGTAATTAATTTTCTCATACCTCACCAACTTAGGGACAGACAAGGGTGAGATTTGGCTATGAACCATTGGAACTCTAATATCTCATGTTCTCCTCTCCTTCCCCCCATGGTTTCTGGGTATTCCTGCTGCTTTAGTTACAGTAGTTAACCTTCTGCAGTTATTTTCCATGTATTAGTCTGGAACTGCCGTTTTCACTACAGTCTGGGAAAGCAGGCCAGTATTGCTGTGATGGTTTTATAAGCTGGTGGTGTCACTGCTTTTGCTGGTGTTCTTTCCTAATGCTAGTGTTTCTCATCGACTTTAATACTTTGTCTTCAAAGTTAAAAGATGTTCCCATATTGGCCAGCCACCCAAAAAAAAAAAAAAAAAGTTAAAAGGTGAGTGCCTCCTTGTGTAATTATAGCTTTCTGTTGGTTGTATAACCTCTAAAAGGTTATACAGATCTTCAAATGAATATGAATTTTTATTTATCTTTACATTCAACTCTTTAGGTCCTTATTTATTTATATATATACCTCTTCTATGTTCACATTCAGGTTACCTTAGAACTAGTTTCTTAGAAGAGCCAGAGAACCCTTGCAGGGCCTGATCACTTACTTCAAAACAGCCCTCTCTAATAGTTCATTCCTGAACAAGGGAATTCCTTGTTTTTGTGAACCTGCCAAACAGATACATTGTTTGACCTTCCATTACACATACAGTGTTTGACCTTCCACTCTCTGTATACTTTTTTTTTTTTGGTTAGTCTTTTTTTTTTTTTTTTTTGACCGGTAAGGGGATCGCAACCCTCGGCACAGTGTGGTCAGCACCATACTCAGCCAGTGAGCGCACCGACCATTGCTATATAGGATCCGAACCCGCGGCCTTCGCACTACCAGCACCGCACTCTCCCAAGTGAGCCATGGGGCCAGCCCTGTTAGTCTTATTAGTAAATCAGTAAATTATTAATTTTAGTAGTGGACTTGGTAAGTGCTCATTAACTCTCAAAATGCTGTCCCTACTCTGTCTATTGCTGGGAATGTGGATGTGCAAGGTAGTTTATTGCCTGTTAGCTAAGACAGCGAGGGGTTGGCATGAATTGTCTTTTTAATGAAGTGACTTCACTACCTCAGTAAAAAAACATGGTCCAGTGAACATCTTTAATTCTGACTTGGTGATATTGAAATGAAAAAGTGGATAGTAGTCCCTTCTCATGGGAGGGTGGAGGGAGGATAGAGCAGAAGTCCTGTATTACTTATCTATTTCTGCGTAACCTCTAAATTTAGTAATTAAAAAAAAATTATCTCACACAGTTCCAAGGGTCAAGAATCAGAGTCTTAGCTGAGTGGTTCTGACTTGGGTCTTTCCTGGAGTTTGCAGGCAAGATATTGGCCAGGGCTGCAGTCATCTGAAAACTTGATTTGGATTGGAGATTCTTCTTCCAAATCACTCACATGGTTATTGGCAGGAAGCTTCAGTTCCTCACCGTGAGGTTCTCAGAATCAGGCTGCTCACAACATGATAGCTAGGTTTCTCCAGAGTAAACGATTTGAGAGAGAGTGAGTGACCAAGATGGAATCCACAGTTTTGTATAACCTTATCTTGGGAATGACATACTGTCATTTCTGCTGTATTCCATTGGTCACACAGACCGACTCTGGTACAGTGTGAGAGGGAACTACACAAGACTATACAAGAGTGTGAATACCAGGATGCAGAGCTAATTGGGGATTCTGTTAGAGGGTGCCCACCAGATGTACCAGATGTAAGAAGTAGTCTCAGGGTGGAGAAAAACATTTTTTTTCTATAGCACCCTTCACCAATATGTTTAGGAGACCTAGGGATAATTATACCAATAAAACTCTTAGCTTGCCTTTATATCCTTGTGTTTCAGTTGGTAGTTATGCAGATTGACTCTCCTTGTTGCACTAACAAGGGCTGTCTTTCCTGTCTTAGTACTAAGTTCTCAAGACCTGGAGGATTTCCACAGCAGTGTTTCCCAAAATGTGGTCATTGAAACAAGGTTTCTCTGAGATGCCCTGCACTGAGAGGGTTATGGTATTTTTGCTTTATGTCATCTTCCTCCCCTTGGAGAGGATCACTGTGCAAGTTATTGTGTTGTAAGTGTATGAGGTCAGAAGTTGCAGAAAGTTGATAAGATGTTTCAGCAGCATGTCTTGTTTTCATTGTTAAGTAGCAATTATATTGCAAGATCTGAGGAAAACTCTTCATGGCAACTTAAAGTCTATTACAGTGATTTGCAACAAAGAATAGAGGAGTTTGTAGTGGTGTTGCATGACTTTAAGCTTATTTAAAGGTGTAATTAATTGAAAAGGCCTTAGAAACATTGCTACATTCATAGTAATATTTTATTGTCTAAAAAAAAAAAAAAGCAGAAACAGGTTTTTAAGCAGAGAACTGTGGAGTTATGAACAGATATCCATGCTTCTTTTTACTCCAAGAAAAGACACTGATTAATAGTCTTTACAATCTTGCATATGATTGTGATAACATTAGCTATTTGGTTTTCAAACCCATAAATTAGGGGCTGCTGTGGTTTTTGTTTTGGCTTTGTTGTGCATTAAAAAAGAATGTCCACTGATGATAACAGGGTAAGAGGTAAACAATGAAGCCATACAAATAAGAACTCCAAATACAAAAAAAAAAGAAAGAAAGAAAGAAAGAAAAGAAAAATGGAATGCAAGATACATACCCATTTAAGGGCATCTAATATGGAGAAAAAACCCTTACATATCTCAGGCCATGATATGTTGTATTCTGATATCTTACGGTAGATGATGTTCATAACAATAACCCTGAAAGATTAAATTATGTGCAGATGATCCTGTTTAAGAAAACAAATACGGGCAGTAGGTTGTAAATTTAAATTATTTTAAAATTTTTCACAGGGTATTTTGTATAAGGCGGTACGCGTATAGTTTCTCTGGAAAGCTTGTCTGTTTGAAATAACCCATTCTTTAAGGATTATGGAGAGCTATGGTTTTTATCATTGGGAAGCAGCAAAGGAAGCACCGCTAAAACCTTGAAGCAGTTTTAACCTAGGCTCCTAATACCTTATAACCTCAGTAGCGTAGCTATGAAGTCTTAAAGAGGTTGATCTTTTATAGCTTACTAGCTGTTCTTCCTCACCGCTTTACAGCATCAATGTTGAAACATTTTGAAAATTAGGCATATAATAAATATGTAGAAGATATAAGGGGCTTGTAAAGGAAAAGATATGAGTATTTAGAGAAAATTTAATCAGTGATTTCAGACTTTATAACTAGAAGGATATTATGTTGTAAAAATAAATAAATTACAAATTATTATTGATGTTCTTTTCTAGAAACGACTACAAAAAGAACTGTTGGCTTTGCAAAATGACCCACCTCCTGGGATGACTTTAAATGAAAAGAGTGTTCAAAATTCAATTACACAGTAAGTGTTTAATTACTTTTTTCTTTTTTTTTATTATCAATGTAATATATGAATATATACAGCTGCTCCTCCACTTATGATGGGGTTATGTCCTGATACGCCCATGGTAAATTGAAGATAAAGTAAGTCAAAAATGCGCATAATGCACTTCACCTACTGAACATCATAGCCCAGCCTAACCTACCTTAAACATGCTCTGTGTAGGTAAATTAGCCTACAGTTGGGCAAAATCATCTAACACAAAGCCTATTTTATAACAAAGTGTTGCATATCTCATGTAATTTATTGAATACTGTACTGAAAGCACAAAACAATGGTTGTAGGGATACTTGAAATATGGTTTATACTGAATGCGTATTGCTTTGGTGCCATCATAAAGTCAGAAAATTATGAGTTGAACTATCATAAGTCCCCAACTTTAGTGCTCACTTTTTTTCTTTTTTTCCTCGGCATTTGGCCAGTTCGGGGATCCAAACCCCTGACCTCGGTGTTACAAATACCATGCTCTAACCAACTGAGCTAACCAGCCAATCCTGGTATGCACTTTTTAAAAATACAGAATTACTTTCATATTTCATTCCATTCTCTTACATCAAGAGGTAAATATATAGTAAACAGATCTTATTCTATGCATTTATATACATGATCAATTTTGTTTTGCATCATTGTATGATATACACATTGTTGCATAATATGTTAAGCATTTTTTTTAATACAACTATAGCTTTGGTTAGTAAGTTTTTTAAAGTTTCTCCTTAGCAGACAGCATTTAAAAACTTGTGTCTGACTTTGTTTATGAAATGATCCTTGTGTAATAGAGCAGCTTGGTATGAGGTTATCATATTTAAAAAAAAAAAATTAGGGATTTGAAGAGAGTTACAGTCAAGAGGTGTCCCATTCCCATCCCCTGGACACATTAACTGCACGCTGTACAGAGGGGTAACTAATGAAAGTGCAGATCTCAGCAATCTCATTAAATACATGAGAAACTTTTCTATGGGGAGGAAAAAAGTAAGGGTTGGAAGGAGAAGAACACAAAAGTATTTTCTCTAATTCAGCATCTTCCTTGGAGTGCAGAAGGTGATCCTTTCCAGATATGATATCAAGAAAAGAGAAAAGAGTACCCTCTCTTAAAAATGAGCATTTGAATTAGTTTGAAATATTTTCAAGAGTATCATCCTAAGATCTCAGCAACTAGTATAGTTGATCCTTACCAGTCCTTTGATTTAATAATTTTGTTAGACAATGGTAAATGTTTTGAAATGGGGGGGGAATTTAAAATAATTAATCCTCTACTTTAAAAAATCTTCAAAAACATAAAAGGAAAAGAGGCCAGTAAGATAAAGTTTATTATAGACCAACTTGGAGGACAAATGGGCCAATTCAAATATTAAGCTGTATTCCAGGTCCAGGGACTAAAAGTAACCAAAATTTAATTAACAGGGGAAGTACCTATCTTTTCAGAAGAAACAATTTTGCTTACCTTTGACTTATGAGTTAGTACCTAAGCAGGAGTCAAAGCTTTTATTGAATGGATGTATTGACTATCTTTAAAATGTCATATAAATCTTTAGTGCTGTAGCAATCTCTTTAAAACATTGCTGAGTTCTCAACTGATTTTTCACTTGAAACTACTGTTCTAAAACAACCAAAAATGGAACAAAATGGAACTAACTGTTTTTCACCCTGGTGCAGATTATATTCCATTTTTATCTTTTTCCTCTCTTCCTTTGTTAATCTACCTCAGAATATCCTGTAACAGGTAGCCCTGTGGTTCTCAAGGAAATTGGTAATAAACAGATTGCTTCCTCTTTCAACCTTGACTTTTTTGGGAGAGTGGGGAAACCACACAACACAATGATTTATAAAAAGTTAAAGGAATGTTTTAAATTTTTACAAATAGAAGCATTAAGTTGTTATACCAGAGATTATAACTGTCAAAGCACCAACATCTTTGTTACAGAATAAATCTTGTAATTTAGAGATATCGGTCAGGCAAGACTTTTTCTTTTAAAATAACTTATTGTAAATGAACCATAAAAATTTTATTGTCTTTGGACCTTCTTCCAAGATAAAAATAGTATGGTAAAGAATCAGATCTTAAAAACCATTGCCTAAATAGGTTTATATGAAGTGTGGATATGTGTATGCAAGATACCTAAGGAAGGTGATGAAAGCACAGTAAGCAGCTTCCTGGAACACAGTTTGGTAGCACATATTGACATCTTAAAATATTTGAATACCATTCCGTTTGATGTAGTAAATACACCTGTACACTGTCCAAAGGAAAGGACAGAGACGTACAAAAAGATGGACTTATCTGTACTCATTTCAACATTACTAATTCTGGGGATAATTTGGAAACAATGTAAATGTCAATAATAGGGAAAGGGTGTGTCAAAGTAATGCAGTAAAGTGGCATCACTTGAGTTGTAGTCTGTAGTCAGCGTGTAAGGCAAAAATATGTATTTTGTATCATCATAATTACCTTTAAAAGTTTCTTAGAAAGGTCGTATTAGTATATATCCTGTCTTAAATCCACCAAAGTCAGTTTTCCCTCCAGAGCAGAATAGTTGTTTCTTTGATTAGGAGCCATGATATGTGAAAAAAAATTCAAGATTTCAATGTTTAAACGTTAAACTCATAGGAGTTTAAGAACTGAGACTGAGAGAACAGCATATTCACTTCTCTGGGGCATATGCTCATGATTGGAATCATAAATACTGACAGTTTGAATTTATGTAATTTAAGTGTGCACATAATACAATTAAATTTTCTACAGTGAACATGTTACTTTTTAAATTAGTAAAAACTTATTAACCATTACCATGCACGATGTTGAAAATTATGCTTTGTTTGACCTATCTTGTACTGATATACAAGGATTAATGAGATACTTGCTTAGTTATTTAAAAGCTGTGCTTGTATAGGTGACGTGGTATATTGTGTATCGTAAAAATTGCCATATAAACAGAATAAAAGAGCACCAGAAAGTCTTCTAAATTTTTCTTGGAATATCACTCTGCATAGTGGATGTGGAGAGAAAGATTGCAAGGAATTTTGAAGGCTCAGGAGGACCTAGTTTAGACTATAGGGGTTTTTTTTGTTTTGTATGCAGCTTCTGCATTGTATTAAATCTACTGGTTCTGATGTCGGGAGTGCTAGGTTTTTTGCGTATGTAGTGTCATTTATCTTTCCATCAAACACTGTGAGATGAATATCTCTATTTTACAATCAAAGTAGTTAAAAGTGGAGAAGTAAAGCAGCTTGCTCACACAGGTAGTTAAATGGCAGACCTGTCTAATTTTACTATAAAATATTGCCTGTCAGGTCTGTGGTAATATCTTTTATTACCATGTATGGTTTTCAGCTTGGATTCTGAAAATGAATACCATGCTCTTACTGTCTGTATGCTTTAGCAGATTTCTTTCAGAGAATAGGCACATTTACTATTTTACATACTTCTAAGTCCCTAGTATGTGGGGTGATGACTTGAACCCCAACTGTTCTCTCTCTCTTCCTTTTGTTTTCCTGTATTTAAAATAATAAAGTTTTATACCTCAAAAGTATAAGATTAAAGGAATTGGCCAGGTGTATGATAATCATAAGTGACAGAGCTGTAATTAGGAACTCATTCTTAATTTCACTTCACTTTTGCTTCTAAATGCTGCCCCATCTTTGCAATCATTATTCCCTATTCCTCCCCGTCCCCTTTTAAGGAGAATAATGGGATAGTATACAGAATATAAATAAAAACAGATTTATATTCATGATTGTTATATATGAAAACAAAGTAAGCTTGCATAGATGCCATAGAAATATATTCTGGGCTTAAACAATTGAAACATAGTGAGAGATAAAGAAAATGCAATATAGAGCCTTGCTTAGCCATCAGATTAAGTAGACTGATGTCAACTTAGCTTCTTTTCTCATTTATTAGTCTTCTCCAGAATATTGATGAGGAAATCGGTTTGAAGCGACAATCGTTTGTAGTCATTATCAATATCTTCCCTTATTGCTTCTAACATTGATATCAGAAAAGCAGTTGATTAGTTTGATATTTTTATATAATGTTTTTCAGTCACTGTAAAATGTCTTTTGAAAAAATAGGATAGCATAAATCAAGAAGGAAGAGCACAGGTTTTGGTGTCAGCACATCTGAGTTTGGTTTTTATTTTGTTAGTTTTTTATACCTGGGTTAAAATATGGCTCTGTCCTTTGCTAGCTGTCTGACCTTGATCTAGTTATTTAATCCCTGAATGTCAGAGGAGGGGCCGGGGCAGGGGATGTTAATACCCACTCTGAGAGTTGTTGGGAGGAAGAAGTATGCTATTACACATAAATGACTCCTGTCTCAATGACTGACATAGAGGAAGTACTCGGTGTTCCCTTTTCTCCTTCTCACCCACATTCCCTTTTATCTTAAGTTTTTATTTGTTTTTTCTATTTTAGGTGGATTGTAGACATGGAAGGTGCACCAGGTACCTTATATGAAGGGGAAAAATTTCAACTTCTATTTAAGTTTAGTAGTCGATATCCTTTTGACTCTCCTCAGGTAATTGCCTTGCTTTTAAAATTTTTATTGTATATTTAGATTTTAGCAAAGTGCTAAATTAGTGACTTTTGACTCAGTAAAAATGTATAAAATAAATTCATATGGGGATGATTTGTTCTTTCATTATCTTATTTGTGAGAGAAACAAGATCTTACGAGCAGTTTATTGGGATCAGGGCTTTGCTGCCTTTGTGCTTTCAAAAACTTAGGATGGTTTCTTAAGTTAACAGAAAAGGGGATAGAAATCTAAGCAGGCCTCTGGATTATGGAAGAACCATTTTGGGATAACTGAAGGTACATCTTCCTAGGTCAGGTGATAGAATGACATGGTGAAGAGGCAAATGCTTTGTTGAAAGGAGTGCTTCTTTGATTTACATTGACACGCTGTCTTTGCAGCCTTTCAGTACTGCAAGGGCAGAGTACATTGCTACATGTTAAATATCTAAACATCAGCCCCAAATCTGATCATTATAATTTGAGGCACGTTGGTTTAGTTAATGGCTTAATACTTAGGCAAGAGATATGGTAGTAGAGGAACATTTTTGAGAGCTGTTTAACTGGTGAATGATTAATTGGAGAAAGGGAGGCTCTAGGATGACTTCCAGGTTTCTGGCTTGGTAAGATGGGTAAGTAAGTTACTAGAATACTTATTTTTCAGAGAATTATTATAACAAAGTACTTCATTTTTAAAATTTGAGGTTTGCAAGATCTTTTGGCGAAAATGCTAAGACTTAATGCCAGTTTTCTGTAGTATTGCTAGCTAATGAGGTGTTCTGGAAGATGAGTTAAATACTTGAAATATTTCCCAGATACTCAAAATTCAGTTTGTTAGGTGCTAAAATCTACCATCTTGAGGAAAATCATATTTCATTGCCACTTTAAACAGAACATGCCAAACATAGCTTAATCTTTTTTTGGCCATGTAGGAGAATAGATGGAAGTCTATTATTACATTGTGCTATAGATAAAGAGATAGTTGTTTTAAGGAATAGGATTAAATGGATTGTGATTCCTTAGTTCTAAAAAGTTTTCATGTGAGCAGAAAACTGTTCAAACTTCTCGAACTCATTTTTACCATTTTCATAAAAATTAAAGTGAAGGGATATGTGAAGACTGCAATCAAAAGCCAAAGCAGAAATCTTCCTTCTCTCCAGAAATTTATCTTTACTTTCTCTTGTTGCCTTCTGGCTCATCAGTGTCATTTCTGACTATTAATGCATGAAGGCAGTGGGGTGTCAGGTATCCATTCCCTTGCCACCTTCCACCTGTTTTTCTACCTTACTTCAACTAAGTTTGCTGAAGGTAAATGAAGGGAGACTATGAGACACCAACTCAGAAGCTTGTTACTAGTGGGATATCGAAGAAGGCTTACTCTGGGAGCCCACAAATTTTTCCTCAGAAGAAAATAATAAGTAATATAGTCAGCCCTCCAAATCCCTGGGTTCTGCATCCACAGGTAGTGGTCTTGAGTAGCCATGGGGAATGCTCAAGCCTGGAATCAATCCCTTGCAGATACTGAGCGATGACTATTTCTGTAAACATGAAATCAAGTCAAAAAAGTGTTCTAAAATTTCTCCTTAGTATTTAATTCTAAATCAAATATCAAACTTAAACCTCATTTTGAATTTCATCTTTAATATTTCTGTTAAGTTACAGCATTTTTAATAAATTTTCCCTATCATCTTCACATTCCTTTATTCTCCTTTTCTGTTTTTACTTCTGACTCCCCTTCTGATTTTGGTGTTCTCCAGATTCTGTATTCAGCTCTCCCTTACTCTTTCATCTTCAGCCATCTTGCACCACTAACTCCAAGATCTACAGCTCTGGGGACAATTCTTTCTAAGGTTTGATTTCACACTCTTGTTGGACATACCTGCTTGAGTACATTTAGACACCTCAAACCGAACACATCTAATCTCAATCCTTTCTAATAACAAATTAAGGAAAAAAATTTTTATCTTTGTTCCTGTTCACTCTCTGCTTTATATTAAATTCTTTCCTTTCCCTCACTCTTATATGCAGTTTTTAAAATCCCTTCGCAATGCTTAAGTTAGTCTACTCCTTCTTATCTTACTGTAAGTGCTGTAGTGCAAATTTTTATCTAGTCTCTAGTTCTTTTCACTCCTGTACATCCTTTTGCAGTGCCATTAGATTTTTTTGAAGGTGTAATTAACTCATGGGTTTTTACATAGACCACCAGAACCCCTCCCCCTACCCCCCCCCACTTCCCCTATCCTCCACAGTAAAATCTCTTAATGGTTCTTTATTTCCTGTGGAATCAAGTCTTTATTTTGGCATTCAAGTCCCTTTATGGTCACATCCAATCAGTCATATAAATTGCGTATAGATTTCAAGATTTTTCCAATAACTGAAACTTGCCAGAGATCCTTTGCCCTGGGGAAGTGGTTGGAATCAAAGGTTTTCACCATTCACCAAAAATTTTGTTTGATGAAACTGCAGCATTGGCACTTGTTAGAACAATTAGCCTTTCATCGTCGTACACATTAGGCAGTACTGAACTTATCACTACTTATAAGAATAGAATTTGGGCAACATCCCTAGAATAGGCCAATCTCATTGTGAAATTACTACTTTTGTACTTGTAAATGAGATTTGTCAGGCCATTACATACCTTTATAGTTTGCTCTGTTTTTTCTCCTTTTGATGATGATTAATTTCTCATGTTGTATTTCACCTTACAGTGAAAAAAGTATATCTAAAACAGAGTCATTTTAAAAATTTTTTTTTTATTTTTTAGTTTTTGGTGGCTGGCTGGTATTGTTTACTTTAAAAGAAAGAACGGTAACAAGAAGTTTTTCGGTTAATATGGGAACAAATATGAAGCACCTTTTTATCACTGTTTTCCTCTAATATCTTTCTTTATATATTCTATTTTCCTATCCTAGGATGTAGGTAAATGCTTGGCTAATTCAACGTATATATTGAGTACATATTATCTACCAAATACTGTTCTTTGTACTTGAGAGATGGGAGAGAGTAGTGAGATTAAAGAGGCTTTAGGCCTGCCTTTAAATAGCTTATAATCTGTTTAGTATTTGGATAGGTAGAAATTTATTCATTTGTTCTGTAAGTATTTACTGAGCACATATCTATTTGAGTGAAACAAATTTGAGATGCATCTATATTACCTTATAAATGTCCCAGTTATAGTTGTTTTTAAGGTTTTTAACTCTAATTTTTGTTGAAGAAATTTTAGATATTTTATTTTTTGTGTGTGTGTGTTTTGTTTTGTTTTGGTGGCTGGCTGCTATGGGGATCCAAACCTGTGACCTTGGTGTTACCAGTTCCACACTCTCCCAACTGAGCTAACTGGCCAGCCCCAAATTTTAGGTATTAGAAATAGGAGGGGACGTATTTATTTTAGAGGGACAGACACTGTGCTAGGTTCTGGTGATTCAGTGGTGACCAAAACTGCAACAACAAAAAATCCTACTTATGTGGAGTTTGCATCTTTGCGGGGAGAGACAGACAATAAACAATAATACGAATAGTATGGAAAATGATGGAAAAAAATGTGGAGAAGAGGGTTGAGGGTGTTGAAGTATTGGGTAGGTGGTCAGGAAAGGATTCACTGAGAAAATGACATTGGAGGGGAGATCTAAAAGAGGTGAGTGAGTAAGCCATGTGAAAGAATTGAGTAAAAGAACAGGTGAAGAAAAAAATGTAAAGGCCCTGAAGTGGTATATAAGCAAGAGGAGGAGTTGTAGGGTATAGGTTTGAAAGATAATTTGGGCTGGAGGGTCCATCACAGATTGTATAGGCTGTTTCTAGCCCATTGTAAGAATTCTGACTTTCACTCTGAGTGAGATGGGGAAGGCTTTGGAAGGTTTTGAGCAGAGGAATAACATGATCCTATTTAAAATTAAAAGGAACAATCTGGCTTTTTAGTGGCACATAGACTGTTGAGGGTGCAAAGGTACAGGGAGACTAGATATGCTGTTACAGTAATCCAGGTGAGAGATGGTGGTGACTTGTACCAAAAGGGTAGCAGTGGAGATTATGGGAAATGGTCAGATTTTGGACTTATTTTAAATGTTGGGTCAACAGGATTTGCTGATGGATTGTTGTGGAGTATGAATGAAGGAGAGTAGTCAAGAAAGCTCTCACAGTTTTTGGTCTGTACAACTGGAAAGACAATAAATTATGAATTGTATGCTTTGGGAGCTAAAGGGAAAGCAAGTGACCAATTTGGAATAGACTAAGGGAGAAAAGAAAAACCTATTTGAACTGGTTGAACTGGGCCTTAAAGGACAAGAAGAGTTTATGTGAAATGTGTGGGGCAGGGAATGAAAGGACTTGGCTCTTCTGAGATTTGTGAGCGTGTGCTCTTGTAGTTTTATGTGTAGATACATGGAGAGATCTGGCAGGAGATGAGAGTAGAAGGATATTTGGGAGCCTGATGAAAGAGGGTCTTGCAATGTGAAGGAATTGGAAATTTATCTCATAGGCATGGAAGGCATGGTTAGACTCCATCAAAACTGAAGTGTCTATACTCTTTTGCTTCTTTTCCTTTCTACCTCACATTAGGAGGTCTTCCTTTCCTTCAGGTAGCCACTATTTGTACTTACTTCCTCTATCAAAACATTCTATTTAAGTGAAACATCTGAAATGCATCTTATTACCTTGTAAACATTCTAATTATACTTGTTTTTTAAGCTTTTCGACTCTAATTTTTGTCCAAGAGATTTTAGGTTTTTTACAGATAGGAGGGAAAATATTTATTTTAGAGGGGAAGGGACACTTTGTTTGATCCTGAAACCACGTTGATGCTATGAGCCGTGCTGAAAGTACATTTGCCTTGATTATAAAGCTATGTAAGGGGCCGGCCTCATGGCTCACTCGGGAGAGTGCGGCACTGGTAGTGCCAAGGCCGCGGGTTCGGCTCCTATATAGGGATGGCCACTGCACTCACTGGCTGAGCGTGGTGCAGACCACACTGTGCACTCACTGGCTGAGCATGGTGCAGACCACACCGTGCCGAGGGTTGTGATTCCCTTACTGGTCAAAAAAAAAAATAAAGCTATGTAAGTACTGGGGCAAAAGAGTAATCGCTTTTCCCTTCATCCCTTCATTCCCCTTTCCTATTTGTGCTCTCTTAACATAGACCCTTCTTTTCTGTTGCTCAAAATTCCTTTATTGCAAAGATCTAAAACCTGTTTTCATGGTGTACTCGTCCTTTCTTTTATTCCTGGTCTGATTCTTTTTGCTCTCTCATATGATGGTGGTCAAGCTTTCCAAAGTCTTGAATAATAATTTTTATTGCCTTAAATTGCATAGCATCTAGAATACCTGACAAAGAGTAGGTGAACAGTGAACCCTATTCATTGAAGCCTTGGGGGCGAAGCAGAGAGAAGATAAGGAGAAAACTGGTAGGATAGAAGAATTCAGGGTATAAAGAGGACAGAATGGTTACCATCAGAGGGAATCCAATCTTAGTTTCATTGTGTCCAAGAATTGTGTCTTTGCATGGGGCTGGCCGGTTAGCTCAGTTGGTTAGAACATGGTGCTGAGAACTCCAAGGTCCAGGGTTCGATCCCTGTACCAGTCAGCTGCCAAAATAAAAAACAAAAAGAAGAATTTTGTCTTTGCACTACATATATAGCTGCAACATAGTGGTAATTATGGAGTACCAAGGAAAACTACTAATATTGATGCTGCTGATACATAGTAGAGGACTACAAGGGGAAAATTCAATTGAAAACTTTTTAAAAATTCCAACCCCTGGTCATTTTTGTCAAATATTTACCACTTATGCTAGACTGTGTATATCATATATTATTCATAAGTAGATATCTGATTTCATTTTTATTAGAACAATAAACTCTTTGCTTGTATGTTCAGTTTTTGCAGTTGCTCATTAGGTACTGTCATCTGCTTATAGTTTTATTTTATTTTATTTTATTTTTTGGCTGGCCAGTATGGGGATCTGAACCCTTGATCTTGGTGTTATCAGTGAGCACCACACTCTAACCATCTGAGCTAACTGGCCAACCTTTACTTATAATTTTAACCAGAGAAAATGTTTCGTCATATTGTCCCTTGAGAAACTGTGGTATCCATATCGTAGATTGGCTTTTATAATTATAGCCTGTTTTGTACTGCTCCTTGTGCGTATACTGTGTTTTGACCCTGCTTGACACCATATTTAGTGACTGACTTTCTGTCTCTGGACCACTAGTCTGAACACAGTAGTGTGCCTTCTTTGTGGTAAGATAATCAGTATTATGAGGTCTTTCAATATCAAGCTTGATGTTTAGAAATTCTTGAATTTCTTGTTAGAAAGTTACCTAATTGTCATCTTTTATTTTGTTCTTAAAAATAACGGAGAGGTTTTAGTAAACTGTGTGAACATATAGAAGTGTACAATTACAGGTCTAGTTTCAATTATTGATCAGTTTTCATTCAATTAATGTAAGTGTTGGTAACAATCAGATTGAACTATTCTCAGACTATATTAAATTTGTGTGGTATTCATTCTTTTTGTAGGTTTTTATCACATGGTGGCTTTTAGATTTTAGATTTTAGTAGTTTTATGAAAGACATTACAGACACAGTACCCAAAAGTTACCCAGAGGTTGGCCTGCTTAAAATTTTGCTTGGATGTGGGGTATGCATACTTACCTCCAAAGTTAAAGGTATCCTGAACATAGTTCTCTCTTAGCTCTCACCTGCTCTTGAAAATGAGCCAGACTGACAGGGAGATGTTTGAAAATTTAGACGTCTGAGGACTGCTTGTAATGTAGACTCGGAACTTCAAACATGATTCATGTGTATTAGGTCTAAGATCCTTTTCTAAAATTGTAGCTTTATTGCCATCAAATATCTTGTTGTTCAGAATTTTATGATTCCATCTAACTGTGGTTTATGCTATGGGGAATGTATGTAGTCTCCAGTTGTTAACTTTTTAATCTATATAACTAGTTTCAATCTGAATAAATTAGTAAAGTTCCTGTGGTCTCAAGTACATTGTATTTTGTTGTCTTGTCTCATCAGTTCTAGATAGTTTTATCAGCTACTCGGGACTCCAGTTTTTTTGTTTTTGTTTTTGTTTTAACTTTAAAAACAGTAATCTCTTGAGCTTTCAGAACTTATTTGGCTGCATTAAAAATACTGAAATGTGCATTTCCTCCTTTGTCTTGTACTGAGTTTTAAATAAATGAGGATGGGTAACACTATGTGCTTGAAGAAACATTGCCTAAATTACCCTTTCCATAACATGCAGAGAACCAGAGTAGCAAAGTTTACATTAAAACTAAGTGGAAACTGTGCTTAGCAGCCTTTTACATGAATAAACTTTTGAAAAAATTTTTTTCTTTTATTTCAGGAATTCACCTCTAGCATGTTAAACTCAGCCTTTCCATGTTTAGACAAACTTCTAAAATTCTGTATCTGGCAGGTTAGGCCCTAGGGGTTATCTGTAATATGTGCAAATAATTAATTCCCCTGTTTTTGGTTGCTAAAAGTTTCAGACTGACTGCATTTGCCCTGCATGCAGCATGTTAAAAAGCCCCTGCTTTTTTATTTAAGGGCTTTGAGATCTGATTTATTTTTATTTCAGTCCCCTCCAACTTCAGAGCTGTTTCTGTCTTCTGATTTCTGGTTCTCTTCTCTGCTTATACAATGTTTGCTGCCTCTGCTGGAAATGTCTTCTACTGCCACACATCTCTTTTCTTTCTATTCATTCCTGATTTCCTTTCAGTTCATGCATACATCTTGGCTCTCAGGCCAAGTGATTTAGTTTATAACCATTTCTCTCCAAGAAGAATACTGCTTTCCTTCTACTTTGTAGATTGGCTAGTCAAAGCATGTCGTGATAACCTTTGTATCTGGCTGTCTGTATTTTCCTTGATGGTTGCTGATACCCTTTTTTGCCAAGGAAGATAACTTGGCAGTTCTTCACTTTTTGGCACTTTCAGAGCACTAATCTATTTGACCTTGCTGGAAAAAAATATCCTTTAAAAAATAATTGTGGCCAGGGACTAAACTCTTGGGCATTGTTTGTGTTCTTAATGAAAATATCCTACTGGTCAAATGACTTTTTGTGGCAAAATGAATACTCCAAAGCAGAAGCATATTCTGTGAAACTTGTAAATTCCCATTCTAGACATATATAACACATTGTGAGGATATCAAGTGCATACGATATAATATAGTTCACGTATATAAAAAATAAAACTTCATTAAAAAACAGTGTGGATCGACTCAAAATGTGGAACTTCAAGACCATTTATTTAAGTAGTTATTTCCTTTTTCAGAGCAGCACTTTTTTTTTTTTTTTTTTTTAAAGCAAAAAGTGATGTAAAGGGCACTAGCACTGATAGATGTAATTTAGATAAGTGACATGCTTAGAGTGCCTGTTCCAAAGTCAAAAGTACTTTTAGTGGGTCTTCTATGATTGGGTAGGACAGGTAACTTGATTTCTCTTATTTTGACACTTTTGTTTTTCAGCTTTATTTTAGCTTTTTTTTTTTAGTGGGAATGGAGGGTGGATGGTCAGAATTTAAAGAAAAAAAAAAAAGAAAAGAAATATATGCAAGTATGGAAAATCATTCCTTTGGGGAAAAAATTCCTTTTGCTGCCTTATATTACTTTCAGCCAAGAAAATGAGTTCCATATGTTAGTATATTTGAAGTATTAGAGGACTCCTACTTGTGTAAAAGACGGCTTTGTTAAAATGTAAATATTTGTAAAATGGTAGCAAAATCAGATTTGTAGCTAGATATTTAAAATATCTACAAAATATTAGCTTATGGTACTTTCTCATAACATTATCCATATTAAACTATGGCATACCTTACTCTGACCATACGTATTTCACTGGCTCTCTTTTCTGCTCTATAAAAAGAAAAATGAGTATGCATAGAGCAATGTATATATTTCATCAGTTTATGTTATAACTTAAGTTAGGATTTTTCCTTACTGGTTTCTGCTATACTCAGATAGGAGGCAGTTTGCAGAGCTGAGAGAGGTACTGTAAGTCTGGTTTGGGAACTATTAATTAATATCTGATGAGCTTTATAAAAATCTCATCATAAGCAATGAATCAGAATCTGTAAAAGTAGGACTCCTGAATTTATATTTTCAACTGGCTCTTCAGGTGATTTTTTTTTTTTTTTTTTTTTTTTTTTTTTTTTTATGGTAAAGTCAGGAATTAGGAATACCTGCTAAACTACAGATTAAATAAAGATTGGTGGGTTTTAAGTCAGTTACGTTTTTTATGTAAAAAATAAATTATTCTGGAGTAAGCATATTCATATAAACATTCTTAAACATTTGACCTCTGCTTTCTTTGAGACTTCTCTTTGGACTATGTTTACAGATTCCTCAGGGTTTATGAATTTATTATCGTGCCTGTTCAGATGCTTAGGTAGATAAGTTTAAGAAACACTAATGTTAGGGTATTTTTTTAATTACTAGGGCAAAGAAAGGAAATGATAGGCTTATTACCATTCAAAACAGTGCTGAGGCAAGGTGGAGAAAGGAAAAACAGTGTTAGAAGAATTGAGTAAAAGGAAAGGCAGAGAAAAACAGCAAGTAATTGGGAGAATCTCAGTCAACCTTTGTTTTTTGTCTAAGCACTTATAGTTATTTGCTGATTAATAGCTAATAATTTGTGCCCATCATAATGGATGTGTAAATTTAAAGGAGATGGAATATGTGGTAGTTATTCCCCTGTACATATAGCATCTCAAGTGCTAGCATTGTTATAGGTGATAAGGGATTCCTACCTTCTGTAATTCATATTATCTCAATATTCAATAACTTTGGAATTTTAGTGTATTTGATTTTTATATGCAGGGAGCAAAGAGTAGAATTTGAAAAAACCATTTTTATAAGTGTGGCTGTCTTTCACTAGTGGAAAAAATACATAGTAATTTATAAATTTTAAAGGTAATTTATGAGAGGTAACTGAAATATAAGACAATCGAAGTTTTTCCCCGTACTATATGGTTATTCATTCATTCAGTGAAACTGATATTTACTGAGTTAATGAAAATAGACAAATAAATACTTGTTTATCTTGTTCCTGGCACTGATTTTGGTTTGTTTTTATTTTGTTTTTTAAAAAATCAATACTT
Organism: Cynocephalus volans; assembly: GCF_027409185.1. Classification (NCBI taxonomy): domain Eukaryota; kingdom Metazoa; phylum Chordata; class Mammalia; order Dermoptera; family Cynocephalidae; genus Cynocephalus; species Cynocephalus volans. The sequence goes on along the minus strand of NC_084474.1, from coordinate 30,340,139 downwards.
ATTATATGTGGAGAATATTTTAGTTTTTGGTAATAGAGAATATTTGAGTGTTAATGGAATTTTATTCTTTCTTAGGTCATGTTTACTGGTGAAAATATTCCTGTTCATCCTCATGTTTATAGCAATGGTCATATCTGTTTATCCATTCTAACAGAAGACTGGTCCCCAGCGCTCTCAGTCCAATCAGTTTGTCTTAGCATTATTAGCATGCTTTCCAGCTGCAAAGAAAAGGTAGGACTTTTCAGAATCATTCCAGGTAATATCTCTTCTTTCAGTTTAGGTAAATAATTTTGATATAAAATTATTTTTATTTAAAGGAAGAACTTAATGCTTTTTATTTTTAAATTGTAGGGAATGTCATGTTTAGTAATAAACTGGAAAATTTTGATATTTTTTCATTCCAAATAGAAGTTTTAAATGTTAAATTGACTAGAAGTCAGACTTACTGTTTTATATTTTTTAAACAGGAAATTTGTACACGTTCTAAAGTAATCTGAATTTTATTTCCATAAGCATACACAGGGCAAAAGTGTACAAGAAGTTCTTACTTCTAGGTTTCACAGTGGAAAGCCCTAGAAACAAGCATCATACATCCCTTCTACGCTTTGCCAGTTCCCACCTTATCAGCCTCTTTTAGGAGATTTCCCAGGAAGCTCTGCTTCTGATTAGGTTGGAATAGGAGGACCAATTTATCACGAGTTAAATTTAGGATACCCTTTAAAAGGTATCTGTATCTCTGCATTTCTGGCCCTCTTGACATTTCTGTTTGAGGGTTAGTATAGCACTATATTCATGTGTTTCTGTATTTTAAAGACTCTCTTCTCCATAAGAGTTTCCTTTTGTATTCTGCTTAAAGGAGGAACAAAATGCGCTAGAAATTAGGGAGCTCTGCGTGTGTGTTTAGCAGTTTTTTTCACTGTTCTCCAAATTGAAGTGGCTGCCATCTTTATTAAATTCATATCTAGGGAACTTTTTTTTTTTTTTTTTTTTTTTGGCAGCTGGCCGTTGTGGGGATCTGAACCTTTACCTTAACCTAATACCATGCTCTAACCAACTGAGCTAACCAGCCAACCCTAGAGAACTTTTAAGATAGTAGTTCATATTAAAATGATAGCTTATTTAGAGTCTAACACTCTAAGCCACTGTCTCACAAACTGAGTTTCTTGGAATGTTACTTCCATAAGATGTTTCTTAGTGTTAGATTTAAAAAACAAGCAAAACAGTTTTTGTCCAAATAAGCATGGGAAATAATTGGTTAAGTTACATTTTTTTTAAGTTGTAGGATTAAGAACCCTTAATATGCAATTTTATGTACCATTTAAGAAAGAAGAAACTTTTGGCAATTAAACTATGACATACCATTAATTATAAGCCACATATCCCCATTCAGGAATATTAAAATGTACAGAAAAAATGTACATCTTAGATGAAATAGGGTACATATATTTAATGTTAGTATCACTTTTTAACTTCAGTTTCCCTTTGCTGTTGGTTTTTCTAAGCTGCATTTTAAAGCTGTAATTGAGCTTTTGTTGACCTCAACGGCTTTGGAAACAAGTCTTATTCATTGCTTCCATATTTTCTCCTCTCACCTACCCCAACACACCCACAGTTTCAAACTTTTGTGTATAGGGCAGACCAATTTACAGTTACAAAGGCTTCTACATTCCTCTTATGCTTAATGACTCTAGAAAGGTGTGGTAGTAACTACAGGATTTAATAAGAAAAGCTATTAATAGATGAACACCAGTGATATTTACACATAACCTTTGCATGCATCTTATGATTATTAGCTTTTTTTTTTGCATTGAAATGTAATGATTTACTATTAAAAACTAGAGAATTACTGTTTTTTATATACATCCTTTATTCTTTTCTAACCCTCACTATTCCCTCACTTATATGTTGTCTGCTACTAATGTTTCTTACATACTTAAGTATAAGACTAGTCATTCAATTTAAATTATTGATAAACTATATACATTGGGGGGAGGTGGGAGCTGGCCAGTACAAGGATTGAACCCTGGACTTTGGTTTTATCAGCCCCACACTCTAACCAGCTGAGCTAACTGGCCAGCCCTGATAAACTATATTTTTAATAGAATTATTGTATAATGCATTTAACCAAGATAATCTAGAAGTCAGAAACCAAGATATTCTGGCAGTCAGAATTTCTGTGAAATATGATAAAATTCAACAAACATTTATTAGGTACCTCCTATGCGCTATTTTTTACTGTGGTAAGTGCTAGATTACAAAGATGAAAAGGAAACTTTTTTCAGCATTCAGATCTAGCGCCAAATAAGCTTTAAAAGGTCTTTTAAATACCCACCTAAAAGCTTTGCTGTTAAAACAGGTAAATTTTCTTCTGTGGTAGACATGGTTCCATGGGCTGTACTTTAGTAGTTAACTCATTAATTTTAATTTTCACTATAGGTATTTAGGACTTTATTCTTTTATTCCAATTTCCTTTTACATAGTCAGGAATGGTTCCCTGACCTGAAGGCATTTAAATCTAGTGTGTCAGTAGATTTCAGCAGATTAAAGATAATTTCTGATATTGAGACCAGGAACCGTTCAGTAATCTGCCCTTTACTCTCATTGCCCTTATAATAAACTTAACATTGTCTAAACCTTCCAGCTTATTTTCCATTACTAAAACAATTTGGTAATACTTCCTGTTTGTATAGTTGGTTTATTTTTCTAAGAACCATATCTCTCTAATCACTTATCAGTTTGGTTATATTCTTGACTTAAGTAAATGAGTGGTTTTTTGATGATTCTTGGGATGATTTCATGATTTTTGATGATTCTAAATATGTAGATGAGTTTGTGAATTTATTTGCTGTAGTAGTAGTGATTATTCCACATGTACACAGGTTTGACATTGCAGGACAAACAGTAGAGGAATATCTGAAGCAATCAGGCTTCTAATTTCATAATATTAATTTTTCAGGAGTTTTTTTCAAATTGTATCAACAGGGTAATTTTGGATAGTTCAACGTCTTGTGCTCTAATGTTCTGTTTTGTTAAGTGAAATTACTATTAGTATCAACTCTTATGGGCATTATGAAGCTCACCTAAGATGATAGTTATGTATATGAGTTTTAGAAGTGCCAAGTGACTATTTTTCTTCCTGCTCTCTAGGTAGTCCTACTCACCATTGCTTTCTAGTTGGACCTTCCTTAAATGATGTCTTACCAAATCAACTTCTTTTGATTAGCCTAAGGTAGAGGAAAGGATTCCTTTAATCTCTCATCTTCATTAGCTTTGCTGAATAGTTGAGTCAGAAAAGATACCTTGTCTAAGCGCTACAAAATATTCAAGGATAGGAAAAAAAAAATCGGATTATCAGTGAGAATAGTTCTTGTAAGTAAGCAAAAAGGAGAGCACGGGATGAGGATATCTACCATCTATAAACCTTCCATCAGTAGTTTAAATATAAATTTGACATGTTTTCAAATCTTTGTAGAGAGTCACATATTTCTTGTGTCTGTCAGTATCCAACAGTTTTCAGGAAAAATCTCTTTCATAATCTGTGTTCAGAGTCCTTGTCATCACTGTTTCTGATGTAGCTCCCTTGCAGAACTGCCATATGTTTTTTATATTGTTTTAGTCAAGACATATGTATAGCAGAAAAGACAGTGTATAGCAGAACTGCCGATACATTGTTTTTCCTATTTCTTCTTACTTATTGTTAAGAAACGGAATCCTCTGGTGTGTTCTTGATGGTACTAGATTATAGCAAAATAATACTTCCTTATGGAGGTTTATAAGTTGCTATAGTTCTTCAGACAAACCTAGTTAGGTACAGTTTTCTGTTTTAATTAGCTCACAAAAGTAATTATTAAATTATTTCTAGGGAGATAACACGATAAATGAAACCAAAATTATTTACAACTTAATGCTGCCATTTTTGATTGATAGTCATTCTTTAATGATCCCACTTGAGTCTAACCCATACCATACACACATTCCCTTTTTTAAAAAAAAAATTTAGGTGTCAAGAGCCTACATTTCCCAGAATATATTTACAGTTTTTATTCTTTCAGCTACACTACCAGTGTTTGTGTTGTTTTTTTGATGCTTTCTGTAATAATTTTGCTTAAGCTTTTATTAAAACTATCTCCCTCTTAGTTTTACTACTTTATCATTTCTTACCAATTTAAACTCTTCTTTATTTCAGAGACGACCACCAGATAATTCTTTTTATGTGCGAACATGTAACAAGAATCCAAAGAAAACAAAATGGTGGTATCATGGTAAGCAGCTTTAATTTGGAATGATAAGTTTTTAGTATTTTAGTTTTAAAGATTATATATCTGTTTGCTAAGAGACTTGGGAAAAACAAGGGAAGATATAATTTGTTATTTTTTAATATGGAGAAGTTTCTTTAAAATATTGTAAGATATTTTATGGTAAGTTAGACTAGATTTTTTAATGGGAAAACAAAATCATAGCCACCATTCAAGTAAAATCTAAAATTATTTTAGTATGAGATTACTATTTTATTACCTTTTTTGGTTAGGTTTTAGATCAAATAACAACTAGCTATTGGGAAACCTTTTATTTGAAGTAGCAGTTTTGATGCCTTGTGTACTCATTTGGTTCTGGAACTGTTTATAATTGGGAAAGCACATTAAGTTAGAGGTGCCCCATTAAATTAAAGAAAGCTCTTCCTATTCTAATAGTTATCCCTCAAAGAATTTGAGGTTCTACTGATTTGTAGCTTTATGAATAAAGTGCTCTCAATAATTTTAAATTTTTATTGTTATTGTTGGGAGGGTAATGGTAGGTTTATAATTCACAGCTGCTAGCATCATTTCTAAACTGACTTTAGTGCTTCCCTGAAGAGGTGTTTGAAATTAAAAACAAAGTTTATATTCCTCAGTGTACTTTTTGAAACAAGTGAACAAAAACTATCCCCTGTGATTTTGTATATATGAGAACATTGCCTTCGTTTTCTTTTTTTCTTTCTTTCTTTCTTTCTTCCTTTCTTTCTTCCTTTCTTTCTTTCTTTCTTTCTTTCTTTCTTTCTTTCTCTCTCTCTCTCTCTCTCTCTCTTTCTCTTTTTCTTTCTTTCTTGTTAAGCCAATAAGATGTTAGAACTGGCAAAAGTGATAGGAATAAGGCCTTATATTTCTGTACCATGTGAAACCTTCTGTATCCTCACTTAAATTCAGTGAATTAAAAACTTGAGTTCTCCAAGTGTTGAAGTAGAAGGTAACCAGAGTCAATGTAATAGCACTATGCCAGCAGTTACAAATTAGAAAACACAGCAAAATAAGATTGCCATTTCTGAGAGACATAGAAATATGAAAATTTGGGATAATGTTAATGAGAATACATATATCCTAGAAGTAAATGACAAAACTTTTAGAGCTGTAAAAAAAGAGAGAGATAAATTTAGTGATAAACTAGTACATGTTGTAAAAAATAAAGTATAATCTGTAAAAATTATAGGTTTAATATAATTCATTAAAAGTCCAATGGAATGATGGGGATAGGATTTTGAAAAGTTTAGGAAAATATAATAGGCTAGAAGAGCAAAATGTGAATTTTGAACTGTAAAGGATAATGGAGGAAAATTCATCTACCAGACACTAAAACATTAATACAAGAATAGATCATTGAAGTAGAATTACTCTTATTTAGTCCTTTTTGTATATAAGGTTCAAATATATGGCAAATAGACGTTACAAACCGTAAGCAATCAAATTAGAAAATTGGTAATCATTTGGGGAAATAAATTAATTTATATTTTCACCTCATATATAAAATATTTCCTGTGGATTAAGTATTTTTAAAAATACCACAGGGGTGACTTACTAGCTCAGTTGGTTAGAGTTCAGTGTTATAAAACTAAGGTCAAGGATTTGGATCTCCATAGCAGCTAGGTGACTAAAAAAGAAAAATTAAATAAAAATACAAAAGAAAAATATTTTGTTACATGTTGGGTATTAATTATCTGGAGGAAGGAAGAAATTCTGAATTTAGAAGGAATCACAAATTTAACAGTTAAATGAAAATTTAAAACTTTTATACAAGCACAAAAAAATTTCAAAGCACTGTCATAAAGTCTTAGGAAATTGTGAAAAACAGTTATAGCTTATTAAAAATAAAGACTGTGAAAGTTACTTAATAATAGCATAGGCAAAAATGTTCAGCTCAGTAAAATAATTATAAATTAAAGATTTTGAAACTATCAATTACTGAATTGGCAGAGTTTTATAAAATGAATGCAATACTGAAGAAGAATGAAGGGTAGAATAAAACTTTTTATACTTGCTGGTGTTTATGTAGCAAGTTAGTGTAATTCTTTAAGGAAGCAGCTTAGCAAGATTTAATAAGCTTAAAGTTCAAGATCAAACCTTTTTGTCTCAGTTATCAAATTTCTGAGAAATCCTTAGAAAATAGTCTTTACTACAAGAAAAGTTTTATTCATAAAATGTTCAATGGAGAGCACTATTTATAACATACACTGTATTTCTTATTCTGCCATCTGTTGTCTCTACATGTGCTATTTACCTGTAATGAATCCTACCACACAAACACATGCCTCTCTTCTTGGGAACTCTTTCACCAAAGCCTTATTGAGTACTCCCTCCTTTGAGGAACCTAATAAACTCTTCATTATTGTGTCTGGAATAGTAGTTTTGTTTTATGTGTGTGTGTGTGTGTGTGTATATATATATATATATATATATATATGTATGTATTTTTTTTAAATTGACACATGATAACATATTTATGGGGTACAGAGTAGTATTTCAGTATGTGTATACAATGTGTAATGATCAAATTGGGGTAGTTAGCTTATCCATCACCATAAATATTTATCTGTTAACCTTCCCTCTGTGAAAACACAGACGAAAAAAGAAAGAATTACTCAAAGAGCCATGAATGCCATGAGAGGCCTGAAGTGACTGCCTTTCGGCATCTCCCCTGTTAGGAGGAGAAAGCTGAATGTGACAGCCCTGATTCAAAGTTAGCTTCTCTTTTTTATTGTAAAGACAAGGAAGTTTCACCAGAAAAATCAGTTGATGCAATCATCAAAGAAAGATATAAAAACAAAGGCAGTGTAAAACTAATAACAGCAGTAAAATTAATAATGTGACATTCCAGAATGCAATTTGTAAAAAGCTGAGTCGATCCACCAACAAACAGCTTGTCCTTAACAAACATTTTCTTTCTCTACAGCAATTTCCTCAGCATATTTAAACAACAATCAACCAGCTTTCTTAACATATCTTAACAATCAGTAGGTTAAACTACACCAAGGACATCTGCCCTTAGAGCCAGAAATTTTACTGTTACAGTTCTTTATCTACGGCAGAGACTTTAGCCTGGGGAAAGTTTCCTGTCTTTTGCAAGCTTAACATTTCTATGTGTAATTTAAAAAGGTAGGTCCTGTGAAATACATTTGTTTTATTAATGTTAGTACTCTCCACATTTATCATTTCTTTGTGTTGAGAACATTCAAACTCTTCTAGTCATTTGAAAATTTACAATTATCGTTAGTCACCTAGCACTACTGTAGAACACTGGACCTGGAAATGGTTCTTTTCTAGCTATATGCTTGTATCCATTAACCAACCTCTTCCTAACCCCCCTCCTCCCTACTCTTCCCAGCCTCTAGTTACCATAATTCTACTTTCTACTTAAGAGTTCGACTTTTTTAGCTCGCACATATGAGTGAGAACAGGTATTTATCTTTCTGTGTCTGGCTTATGTATTAAAGATATCTTCAGATAATTGTGATGTAGCCAGTCAGAACTACTGTTTAAGAGATTGTTAGACAAGAGAACAAGTTTCCAAATATACTCATTAGTAGTATCAGGCTTAAAGAATTCTTTCTGGACACTGAGGGTCTCCCCAATTTTTTAATTAGACTCTACTTTAGTTAAATGGACTTAAATTCGATTTACATTGCTGTCTTTCTCATTCTTTTTATATCCTCTTGCCTTTTAGGACCAAACACTAGGCTGCTTCTTTACTCCAGGACTTTATAAAAAGGCTTTTCTTTTCTTTTTTTAAAACATTCCTTGAGTGTCACAGACCCCTCTTAGTATGTTTCCAAATTTTAATTAAAAATTGAGATTAGCCAATCAAGAATATTGACAGACATCACAAAATGAAACTTTTTTTTGTTTTTGGCAGCTGGCTGGTACAGGGATCTGAACCCATGACATTGGTGTTATAAGGCTGCTCTCTAACCAACTGAGCTAACTAACCAGCCTTTAGTGTCAAAGTTCCTAAGAGAGCAGTCATTTTGTTTCAGATTGTCTCACTAGAGTAATAGAAAAATTCCTCTTCTGTGGCTTTTCCACAGTCATGTTTTTAAACCACCTTATGTTATTCACAAAACTTGAGAAGACATTATTTTAGAGTGATGAAAGTTTTAAAATATATATTTTTTGAAAGTACCACCCTCTTCCACTCTTTCACCCCATTGTTAGAGAGTGTTATTCTATTTGTCCCTTCCTTACTCCCCAGTAGACAAATGTCAAAAAGATAATCAGCTTTTAAGCCCCTCTAATGCTAGCTTGTATAGTTGAAGGGATTTATGAGAAGTCCTTCTTCTAAGAATACTTTCAGAATTTCTTACCTGCTTTTGAATAAGAAATGGGGAAAGATCACATAGAGAAACTAGAAATATAAGAATTAATTCTTTAAAGTATAATTCATAGTCAAAGTTATTTTTCATAGAGTTACAATTTTTATCCATTACTGAGAAATTTATACTTCTATAACCAAAGTAGAAAGGTCTTTTTAATAGTTTCGAAACAGATGATCTCCAAGTAAGCCAAGAAGTACCCAAAAAAAAGGCTTTTTAAACTAATTTAACCTCTTACATAATATAAAATAGTCTGGGATTTGTACAGGAATTCATTTTCTCACTAAACAGATTAATGGTGTCCCTTCCCTTTTTTCCCTAATACATAACCATTTTTGAAAGACACTGGATTCTAATTCATCTGAATCATGACTGTCCTAGTCCAGTCTCCAATTCTGGATACAGATACATTTTTTCATTTACAGATACTTCTGTTTATAAAATCCTTGCTTCATTGACTTACAGTCACCATTCTTACCTCTTAATATATTTTCTGCTCCTGTTTGAACCCTGAATGTCTGAATCATTTCCTTCCCCCATTCTCTCTTGAAAAGACAACTTTGTTCCTTAAGTCAGCTTCATAGGTAACCAAGGAAGGGTAAAACAGTCATGTGTTGCTTAACCACTGGGATACATTCTTAGAAACGCAGAGTTAGGCAATTTCATAGTTGTGCTCACATAATAGAGTACACTTATGAAAACCTAGATGATAGTCTTCGGCTCTGAGACTGCAAGCCTTTATAGCATGTACTGTACTAAATACTGTAGGCAGTTATAACACAGTGGTATTTGTGTATCTAAACATATCTAAATGTAGAAAAGGTACAGTAAAAAAACAGTATTATAATCTTATAGAACTGGGCCATCTTATATGCCGTTGGTCATTGTCAAACTGCCATTATGTGGCACATGACTGTATTTGTCATAAATTGAGAAGGTAGAGCAGCTGTTCTGTGATCCAGCGAGGATGGCTGCAGAGAATCTTTTTTTAAACTTTTCTTTCACCTTTAAAAGGCTAAAGCTTTTCAGTTGTGTGGCACATATTGTCTCCTTTATACATATCAAAATAGCAGATATAGGGCTGGCCAGTTAGCTCAGTTGGTTAGAGCTGGCATTATAACACCAAGGTCAAGAGTTTGAATCCTTATACCAGCCAGCCACAAAAAAATGTTAAAAAGAATATCAGTTACAGGCAACATGAGTGAGTAATAGATCATCTTGGTGTTATAGTTGAATTTGGGTCTTATAGTGAAATGTGGTAATCATACTCACTCTTACAAAGCATAACACATTGGCTTTGTCGAAACTTTCCAGATGTCATCTTTTTCCAGCTTAGCTGCTATCATTCCAAAAGATCTTCATTGATCACATTCTCCTTATAACACAATATTACGAAGAAGTATGGACTCTTGTTATTTCTTAGCATCATCTAATTTTCAAAAGATTAGAAGGACAGACCAATTTACTTATATGACCTACAAAGCTAAGCAGAAAGATCAGAGACTGAACAAAGGCTTACTTGGAATAGATAAACTCACTGAAACTCTCAGCATTTCATTTTCTAGAAAGCAATGGAATCGAATGCTTCAGATATCAAGCTCCGCAGTTCTCTCATGGGTCAAGGTGGGTCAGCTTGTCAGGTGTAAGCAAAGAGGCAAGAGATGTTTTGGTTCAGATTAGTGATAATATGTACTTAAAAAGGGACTTCCTGGGTACAGGATAGAGACAATATTCATGAAAAACCAGAAATCTGAAATTCACTTCATCTCCTGGTTTTATAAGGGAAGGACTCAGCCGACATACAAAAGCTGAGCTGGCTTTTTCCAGTGTTAGGTTCGTGAAAGAAACCTATTTTAACTTAAATTTGTGATCTTCCACGTTATTAGTATTCCTTGAGAATTAGACCAATTACTCCTACCCTACTTTTACTGTCTGTATACATCACCCTTATGTTGATTTCTTTTGAGGTTCTTTTTCAGCACAAAATGATAAAAGTGTGAAAAGTCACCCATCAGTGTTTAGAGGTCTTTGGATATAAAAACTTGTATTGATATGTGAAGACACATTACTTATTGTTACCTACTTGAAGTTGACTATCAGTTTGTTTTCCAGAATTCTTTTATAGTTTCTATTCACTAAGGAATTAAGGTCATATCTGCTTTGGAATGCAGAAATACTGTGTTGCCAGTTAAGGCAGGGATCCGTATGATTTTGAAAAATCAACTGATCAGAGAATAGGATTAAAAAGACAGATATGTGAAACAGACAGGTCACCTCCACATACAAATGGGCTAAGGAATTTACCTGTGGTTCTGGGCTAGAATCTTCCTTAGAAAACGTATCTGTGTCCAGTTTAATGGATAAATGAATAAATGATTAAGAAACCTCAAAGTTCTCTACCATAAAACAGACATAATAGTTCTTGAAAAAGATGCAAAGTATCTTTTTATGAGATCATAAAAATTTTTCAATGAGGTAGCCAACTAGAATCCATTATTAATGTGATCCATTTGTTTGCTGGGGTCAATATTAAACATATACAACTTAGTTTCATAAATGCTTTTCACGGAGGGGTGTGCAGATCTGTGGTTCTTGTAGCATTCTCCTTAAATTACTAGAAAATTGAACAATGCTCAATTATAAGCTATAGCTTAAGGCTTCAGAAACCTAGACTTATAGGAAATAAAGTGGCATATTGTTTAGAGGGCATATCCAACAAACTGAGTCTGTAATTTGGGGAGAAGTAGAGGAATATCTTTTTTCAAAAAATGAGACTACATTCTGTTCAGCTGAAACATTCCTGTAGTAAAGATTATAAGAGGACAGGAGCGTAAAATTTTCTCAGCATATCAAACTCCTTTTCTTCCTGCCTTATAGCTGGTATTCATAGATTTACCTACATTAGTTGTGAACCTTTATGTTTAGTAAGTTGTGAAAACCACTTACTGAATTCCTTAGTTCAAACTTTTGCTCAGTTTGGCAATTGGTGCCCTCTTTTGCCTAATGGATAGCAATTCTATTTTCTGTTTACTCTGAAATCTTTCTTGAATTGGTTCATCAAAGGAAAACTTTAATTCCGTAAACTGTTGAGAGACAAAACCTAACTGCAAATATTTTGTCTTTTTTGGAGATAACATCCCAATGACCTGTGTTACTATGTTCCTTTTCTTCTGTCCCTGAGAGTATCCAGGGAGATGGGTTTCCAGTATAATATGGTTTTTATACTTTTTTTTTTTTTTAATGGTTTTTATACTTTGAGGAAAACTAAATTACCTTCTTCTAATATAGTTCTCACTTATTCACATTTCCTAGAAGCCCAGTGAAGTTAGCCAGGGTAGGTATCTCCTCTTTGAAACTGGTGACTTGTGTATTATATTTGAGAGTATAATTTTTGTAGGGGCTTCTGCAGTTTCAGAAAAAGTTTAAATGGTTAATATGGGATTTTGTTTTTAAAGCCATTATTTTGCCACAAGTATTTTAGCCAAGAGGTTAAATATATTATGTTCTTTTGCCACCTTTTTATAGAACTGTTTAGAGTTTGCTTATAGAGTCTTGATTATGTATAGCCATCATGAATTTGTAATCTTTCAAGTTCCTTTGGGTCCACCTGTCAGAGATTATTGAACTCCCATCTTCAGAACTTAAGTTTGTTTCTTCAAAACTAGGGAATTCAAGGCAGGCAGTATCGTATCAGTCCTAAATTTCTTTTCACATCTACCCAAGATGGGAATTGGGATATGGAGAACAGCTCCACAAGGATTTCGTAATCATTTTGGTAGCACATCCTACAGAAGAAGCCCACTGTACTGAAAACCTTCCAGAATGAACAGTCTAATAAATGAAGATACATTTATGCTACCACCTTTCAAAGATGGTATGCCTTTGGAGATACAAGCTTATTGGTGGTTAACTAGATAACCTTATGTTTAAATTGAATTTTATCTGTCACTTTTCTTATTATATACATTGTCATCTGGTATCATCCCAAAGTTTATCCCTAGTAGTTTGACATATTAGGTAGAATTCAGTGCCATCATTTAGCTTAGAGATTTAAGTATAATTAGTTTTTGTATTAGTTTCAGAGACCCTAGTGTTATAAAATACTCTATTGGTGATGTTTTAAGGAACTTCTTCATATTCCTAAGTTTTTCTATATTCATAACAAATATATCTTCTCTATTCAAGTTCCACCGTAATTTAAGAAACAGATACTTTTATATCAAACGTAGAGAATATAAACTTTCCACTTATTTTTTTCTTTAAAGATCTTATTTATTTATTTATTTATTTAAAAGATTCTAATGAATGATATATGATTTAATTTTGAAATCTAGTCTTTAGATTTCCCTTAAATTATAGAATCATGGTATACTCCATGTCTTTGCCCAGCATAGAAGTCAGATTTTACTGGTTTTTAGTTTTGATCGAGTTTTTTTTTTTTTTTTTTTTTTTTGGTGGCTGGCTGGTATAGGGATCCAAACCCTCGACCTTAGTGTTTATAAGACCATGCTCTAACCCACTGAGCTCACTGGCCAGCCTCTTCATTAAGTCTTTATGAATGGGAATTTTATTAGCAACATGTCAATCCTAACATGGGATAGTTTGTAAAAATATTTTGGCCAGAATTTTCTCCTTGAGTGCTTTTACAACTCTTGGGTAGTTGCCACCAGTCTTGTTTCTTTCTGAAGCTTCTTTCTGAATAACAACCAGTCCTCAAAATAAAACCTTCAGATAGGTTTTGTGAAAGTAATTTTGTAAAATGAGTCATGAACCCCAAAAGTTGCCTGTGTTACATTAATATAATGTCCTGGGGCTACCAGCAGGTATTACTAAGTAATTGTGTGGGATTTTTTTTTTAATGACCCCCTTTGCATGTATATCTGTTTTTGCTGAAAACTTGTTTTCTAAAGGAAAATTAATAACATTAACTACGTATTGTTTGATTTGGAGATTGCATTATTGGTGAAGAAGAGTTGCATCCTTCATGTTCTAAAGACATAACCTGTATTCTGTGTTAAAAAGCATAGCGATGTTGATCAAGAATTTACTTTCTGTCTCATTAAAATTTTAAATTGTTGCCCATAAAAGAACTCTCTTAAAATTAGTAGTACATCCTGAATAGGTGCTGACATAACATATCAACCTGTTATTTTAAACAGAACTAATATGCTAATAATATATCACTTTAAGGTTTGTTTATATGAACTACCATTTCCCTAAAAGAATAAAACTTGATCTGTTTGTCACTATATGAGGGTACTTCAAGAAGTTCATGGAAAGATTCGTAGTCTTTTGATTCTATTTTTCACGAGCTTTTTGAAGTACTCTTGTGTAATTGAACACAAATTGCTCTTTTTATTTTGCAGAGATTAGGGGAGGTAAGTCAAGTAAACTGTGTTCCTCTTGCTACTTGAAATTATTTCCACATTAGACTAACTTGTAGATCTTACTTACACATGCTTGACTTTTTTTAATTATCTTTTTTCTCCTTTTCTTAAAGATGATACTTGTTGATGCCACTGTTATCGTCCTCCTAACAGAAGATAGTCCTACTGAGAAAATGAGCACTTTGATCATTCAGTCTTTGAACTTTAACCTTTGACTGGAAGTGACCTATAGGCAATGAAGACTACTTCCTTTTACCGCATTTTTACTCGTGTGCATTCTGGGCGCATGTTGATCGCTGGTTCAGTCCAAGCAACTGACATGCTTTTATTAGTCATACAGTATTAATGCAGGTGTCGGGAAATGTCAAATATAATTCCATTTTTTATTTTTATTTTTTTAAGCTTTTGGAAATGTTCCAGGTCCTCACGTATTGTGCAATAACAATGACTTCCTTGGCGGTTTTGGGACGTTCATTGCCGGCAATGGACGTTGTAACGAAAAATTTTCATTAACTCCTGCCACTCAATGATTAATGCATGATAGGGCCTATGAAATGAACTTATCAGTTATAGTGGGATTATAAATAAAGTGAGGGATCCAACATTACTTTGAAACTCACCCCAACTGTTAATATTTGGATTCTATGCACTGTGATCCTAAGGTTAATAGCATGAATTAACATGCATCTTTAAAGGACTGTAATGAAAGATCATTGCGTATTTATTTAATTGTTATATCTGCTGTCAAATTGTTTTGACATGGAAGGTTTTCAAGTAACATTGGCAGAGAGGTACAATATGTTTATCCCTATGGTGAAAATAAATTCATTTGTTGTATATAGTTTCTCAATCTGAAGTAAAAGTATGAGTAATATAGAGTATGAATGGTTTAATCAAGGCTTTATTTTGGGAGTAAGAAAAATGGCAGTGATGATTAAATTGCTGCAGTCCATAACTTGGGTTTGTTATTTGTACATTAAAGATTTTTTCCAAGTAGATTACACTCTGTTACTTCCTACTAGCCATCAGCATGAGCCCTACTGCCTAAACACTTTCATTTATTTATGTTTGGAAAACCCATAAACATTTTTGTTTGCAATCTTGTTTCTGTTATGTTTAAGTCAAGTTTGAATGTTACTTTAATTGAAAAACTTCTGTCAAGTCTTTTCTGGTAAATTTTCTTTACTTGTAAGTATCATCTTGTTCCTCAATCCTGTACCGTAAAATAAGAAATACATTTTTGACAGAGGCTTAATGTTTTAACAAAAGAGTGTGGACATTTTTATTTTAAAATTTAGGCAAAAGTACACTATAAAATGGTATGTTTGCTTATTTGTCTCATACAACCACACAGTTTTTCCTGGAGGGATTGTTTTGTTTTGCTTTCTTGTTGAAAAGACTTTGCTTAAGAGCTAGATGAAATTTTTCTATAGGAAAAAAAAATTGTTGAAAGGTCCAATTCTCAGTACCACGTAAGTTAATGATACTACAAGTAGGTTCTCTTTTTAAAAAGTGATTAATGTATTTTATAAATTACCTTTTCACATATGCAAAATCTGTTTCTACTACAGTGTTATTTTTACTAATGCCTTATTGTTGCACTCTTTTTGAAATATCCTTCAGTGAATATATGAATCAATTTAGGCTTTAAAAGCCAGTTGGCTGAAAGGTTTGAAATATGTACCCCAATAAAACCATCCAATCAATAATTGGTAAAGAATATTTAAAAAATCGTTTTTAATCTCTGTATAGATGACATTTTGTAGCTTTGTACATGTTATTAAGGGCATATAATTTTACACTCTAAAAGTATAATCGCTGAACTCAGGGGTGGGTAGACGTCAAAAATATGTCTGCTATAGAAATAACTTGAAAAAAATTAAAACCATGGCCAGCCACAAAATTTTGAACATTATTTATACTGCTAGTTAGCAACTACCACTTTCTAAAAATTATGAACATTTTTGTTCTGTCTTAACTAGGTATACTAAGTTCTCACAGTGATCTCTATCAGTTTTATTAGTTGACCTGTTTAACCAAAACAGAAAATCTTTGAATTACTCTTAGTTTTTAACTGCTTTTAGTATGAAAACTGCAGCTGTAAATTATGTATTTTCATATTTTATATAACTGCTCTAAACTAGTGATTGACGTGATCTTTTGTTTGTGGGGCCGGGGAAGAAGGAATCTCTCTCCATATTGCAAGTTCTCTTACTAAAATCCTTTTATGAAGAAATGGCCTGTGACATTTATTCACCAAAGGAATTAATATATCAGGTCAAAGATTAACAACACTATACTATAGATTAATAGGTCATAGATAGCCTCAATTGAGTTTTTAATAATAGGATCTTAGCATACCTCTCTCTGTCTACACATAGATATCATAAAATAAAATGAAGTGAGGAAAATAGAGGAAAACCAAATAATTTTGGTACAATTTATCACTTAGAAGAAAAGATGAAATATCCTGAAATATAGGAGCACCAATCAAAGTTTGTAATAATATTAACATTACTCCCTTGAATTTAGGAATCATTGAAGACTCCTTTGCACTTATTAAATTAATTTTATATGTAAGTTACGTTATTAAAAGGTTTTTTTTGAGATTGCTCTACAGAGGGCAATTAATGGCTTTGTAATAATAAAAAGAATATTCTCTGTTGTTGAAAGACAACCAGAATACCAGGAAAATGTACATAGGAACATGCTACTTTCCTCTTCCCTGCATTCCCTCCATGGAGCACTATTTGCTGCATAGGCGTACAGAATTATACATTCATACTTAGAAGATATGTACTCTCTTCTTTTTTATTTATTTATTTATTTATTTTAGGCCATTCTTCTGGTTTGCCAAATTCTGTTAAGACATTCAGTTCCTTATTTATGCATGCTTAGATCATGAACCTCATGCCCTTTCAAAATTTTTTTTTGTAAAGTAGAGATTAATGCCATAGGTTTTAAAGAGAAAGGTTGTTTTCAGTTTTTTAAGAGAAATTTTTAAAAATACATTTTTGTGGCTGTTCTCTTAAGGAATTAATATTCACTTATAAAGGACTTACTTGTAATGTGTAATTCCTCCTTTTAGCCAGCAGGGAAATAAAGCATTTTTAATCCTCAGAAGAAAGTGCTGAAAATAGCTTTTATATAGTCAACAGTTCAACTGGAGAAAGTTCTTAATCCTTATTGTTTTGAGTAGGTATCTAAATATTTGGTATAAAGTAACTAGAATAGTTTATTACTTATTCCCTTCTAAAATTTTAAATATATGCAAATATATATCATTAGATTCCTGTGGTGGGTAATAGTTTCTTCAGATTCTAAAACAGGTATCCAGTGACTGCTTAATTGTTCCCAGATTGCATCAAAGATGAATTGACAAATAATGGAAATGGGTAAAGATGAAAATGATATGTAACTACGTATTACTTGTTTCTGGTAATCAAATCTAATTTTTTAAAAATCTTTTTGGGAATTGAGATATTTAAAACTTGTTAAAACTTCTTCCTAAAAATAGAAGAGGAGGTACTTTGTGTTCAAAATTTTTTTAAATAAAGAATTCAGTGTCACTAGTACTAAGCCTTTATGATTACTGCTGCTTATATTTCTCAATCTCACTTTTATTAACTTTTTGTACATATTTAAGCTGAATGCTTAAAATTCATAATTATGTATAATTGTATATGTCAATTGGTTTTCAAAGATAACTGAGGCTTAAGCATATTTTTCTTAGGATTCATTATCAAAATCAGCTACTGCACTATTCTGTTACACTAATGCCTTTAATGCCTTTGCATGATTGAGATCTGTCAAGAAGGGGTCTTTTAATCTGTACCATTTGGTCCCAGTTCTCTTTGCCGTTCTTTTTTTCTTTTTTTGATCTCTTTTACTTTTCTTCCTTCCTTCCTTTCTCTCCTACAGATGTCCAATGTATCAGTCTTCAGCAGTTTCCTATTCTGACTTCTAAATTATCCTTACTCCCTCCTCCCCTCCTTCCTTTCTTCCTTCCGGTTAGTTGAATCCAGAGAAGGAAGATTATTAGAAGTCTTTAAAATTTAAAAAGACTCTCTGTCCTACAAATTAAAATACATGGAATTTCTCATACATAATTTCAGTTTATCAGTAGGTGGTTAAATTTGTTGAATAATTGACTATTTGATAAATGTGTTGTTAGCTCATTACTTCGATACTAATATCAAGGGAATTTTGTTTGTTTACTTTTTGTGCAGGGACTATCTCAAAGCCTAATTATTGCCCAAATGAGTCAAATTATTTGTTTTGATTTGAATTTCTAAGCTATTTTGAGATGTGGAATTTTTTGTTTGTTTGTTTAATAATTTTTGGGAGACTTGCTTTCTTAAATGGTATATTAATTTAAAAACAGGCTTATATACATTACTATCGTTAGAAGCACATCTAAACATGTACTTCAAGCTTAGCTCTGTATCCTGAAAATTGAAGTTATGGTTCTGACTATGATTCTGGTAAGTGAGGTGTTAATTGTAATTTTAATTCTTAGATGTCAGTATATGAGACTTGTATTGGGTGATGAGTCTCCAGATGATTACATGACTTATCTTTTTTTATGAGATAATTTTTGTTGCTAAAATATAATATTTGGAGCTAGTATGTGGAAAGAATGCCTGAATAGAAGTTAGTCTGAACATACCTCAAGAACTCCAGTTTTATATGTTTTTTTGTTTTGCTTTGTTTTGTTTTAGTGGCTGGCCAGTAAGGGATCCGAACCCTTGACCTGGGTGTTATCAGCACCATGCTCTAACCAAGTTGAGCTAACTGGCCAGCCTCCGTTTTACATGTTGAGTGAAGAGTTGACTGGGAAAAATAGATCGAGTTCTTGTTCTATTTCTTGGCACATATGCTGCCTGGGTTTTAATAAAAGGTTGATCCTATGATAATTCTATGCTGTTTTATCAAAGTTAAAAAGCATGATTTCAAAACTTACTGGGCTTTGACTTAAGTGAGACATTGCCCGTCAGATTTCCTGGTATATGGAGAGATTGAATAATCCTGCCTCTCTTTTAAAGCTTGGAATAGGACTAGTAAGGAACTTGTTAGGTTTTTCAGATACCATGAAAATGTAAGTCTCTATAGTTAACCACAGATTGTTTATATAAATGCAAATTGACTGTCAGCCTCAAAGTGAAATAATTATTTGAGTGGATTATTGGATTCTTGGATACCTAGTAGCCAAGAATCAAGTGCATGTTCAGGTCAAAATAAATTTGTTCATTTTAGTTGGTACCATTTTTCTCTCAATATTCAGAAATATAGATTGTGCATTTTATTAATAGGAATGGAAGCTCATGCTTGAGGATTTGAATAGGGTGGATGTATATATTTTATAAGTTCAAGTTGCAAAATATGTAAAGCTACTTTTTCAATAGAATATAAATGTTAAGACAGACAAATCTGTGTTATATATTTTTAAATATATGTATCAAATGTTTGTTAGTTGAATATAGATTACTTCGTGTGCTTTATGGAATTCAGTAACTTAATAATAAAAAGCTGTCATTTGTTTTTTTCCTGAAGACTTGAATACTAAATTGGATAGATACTAGACCTCTTTGTACTTTATAATAATGTAAAACTATTTGTATAGTAGTTTCTCTTTACAAAAGACTGTGATCTTTAAAGGATTGTGGAAACAGTAACATGTTCATTTACAAAATAAGTACAGCAAAATAAAGAGTCACTAAAGCTACTTTTTATTTAACAGATCTTCCTAACTTAATAATATAGTAGTTTATTTTACTGGTTATTTATGCTTTAATTAAATGAGTCCTGATTAAAAGATGGGCGTTTTCAGAGAAGATGGAAATTGAGACCCAGTACTTGCTTAGAGTTATCATGAGTCCAGTGTTGCTCAGCTTAATATTATATGATTAATAAGGACATACTGTAAGGAACTTCTGGATGCTTTTCTGAGCATACAAACAAATCAGATAATTTACTTAAATGAGTGCCTCTTGAATCTACTAAAAGAGAGAAGGAAATAAACAGAAGGGAATATCTCTGCATCTGTTTTCCCTGGCAGGAAAAAATGAAATATGCTCTGCCAACAGCCTGTTTCCTTTTCCACAAGGAATCTCCTTGCTCCAGGAGCACCTTAGTTTTCATTGGGACCTTTTATACTACCATAAAACTTTTATACTACTATAAAAACTATTATATCTCAACAAGCTATTTCTGCAGCCCTAAACAACTAGATTAGTAGTTGGTTAGATAAATGCAATTTCATTTTCCTTTATTATAATACTTAAAATAATTTCTACCTCTCATAATAGATATGATTTGTCTCCACTAATTTAAGCTATTGTGGATGAATGATTCTGTTTATTCCTTAGTACTTTTCTATCATGACACATGACAAAATTAAATGTGAGCTGAATATCCCATTGGGAGCGAGCCCATCTCAATTTTTTTTTAATTAGGATTTTTTAAAATGTTTCCTTGATTAATACCAAATACATAAGTGGGAGTATCTTTGTGCCCTTTGCAGTTCAGTGGAGTATGGAAAAATTTTAATAAGAGAAGTTAAAATAAACTAAGGTAGAAAATAGCATGTCTGTACCTGGCCTTCGCGGATGTAAGGAGAGTGAATGTGTATTATCAGGCAAGAATGACCAGGATAGCTATATCCTGCAGACACCCAATTCAGCATTAAACATTTTTTTTTTATCTATCTACACTCTTATCCCAATAAAAGCATATTATCTTTCCTGCCATAATTTAACAGCATTCCTACCCAATATAGTTCAGTTATCCAAACAAAGAATCTGGTGCTTTTTATTAATCCTCTCCCGCTTACATTTTTCAAGTCCTGTTAAGTCTGTCTAACACCTCTCACAAATTTCTCCCTTCTCTGCAGTACCCTTGCCATTACGGCTTTACACTACCTCGTCCTGGTGTTTCCAGGCTGCTCTTCAGCCATCCACAAACTGTTTTGTAAATAGTCACAATACAAAACTCTACTTTGCTGATGTTCTTCCCTGTTCCTAGAATGTTCATCTTATACTACCTGAAAGATCTGTTCAAATGTAGTCTAAAAGGTCCTCTTTGTCTCTTCTTCCATCCCCACCCCTACCAGTCATCTATCCTGAATTCTTTATTTTATTTTATTTTCGGCAGCTGGCAGGTAAGGGGATCCAAAAATCCTGAATTCTTTAACAAGAGGGACAGCATCACAATTGTGTTTGTGTCCCCAGCACATAGCACAAAGTACCTAGCAAATAGGCTTTTGATAAATGTGTGTTGAATTAACTTGATTGTACTTGTATTTTTATCCTAGCTTTTTCAAAGAAACGTTATTTAGGTGCTAGCTATTTTGAAACATATCTGGACTACCATCTGAGTGAAATGTTATAGCAGAACGTCCTACCCTTCCTGTCCTAGAGAGTTTAGAAAAATTACTTTTAAATAAATCTTTTAATCATTCTTCATTAGTTTTTGCCTTTTTTGGTAGGTGTTTCTCATATCCTTACCTTGCCTCTGAGGCAATTTGCTTGTCTTGAATGTATTCACAAATTAGAAATACAATTTTTAAATTTAATACATCTGAGGAGCTCTAAGACCATAAAGGGTGAACCTGACGTTCATAAGGGTTAAAAACAGACATTAAGCAGATACTTTTTGAGTACCTCTCATATGGCAATAGGAATGTCAGATAAAAGAAAGCATATATCTTCAAAGGGCCTGTGTAATAAGGGAGATACATAGATGAGCCCTAAGAAGTTCAGAGAAGTGGCAGTTTCTGATTATCACAGAATCGAGTTGTTTGCAAGAAGTACTTGAAAACTGTAAACTTTATAGATGAGTTCCAGGCAGGAAAAAAGTTCAGAAGTACGAAAGCCCTAGGAAAGGAGCTTGTGTGAAGATTAGCATAGAAGACTGTCTGGTTCAGAGGGAACCAACAGAAGCAGGGTAATTTGAGATGAAAGCCAGGGGCCAGATGGTGTAGGTATTTGTGAGTCAGGGTAAGATTGAGGTTATTTGGTCATTCAAGTTCCCACTACCAGGGAGATGAGCCCAGCACTCAGGAGTTGCTTTTGTCCTCAGAGCATTTATGAATTGGGAAGAGATCACTATGAAACTGAGCTACTGTGTGGGCAGTATCATGGGGAAAGTTGCCCAGGAAACAAAGCCCAGGATAGGCCCAAAATGAGTCTGAACCCTACCCAAACATCCCGCCCATCAAAAAATGTTTTAAAAGCTAGAACTCAGTAGGGTTATACCCTCATAGTAAAGGTCAGCTGAGTAAACCAGCCCTGATTCAGACTTGTGCCCTCAGTGGTTAAGGAAATGTCAGGCCTTGAACTTGGCAGTGTCCTCAGGAAGCAATGTGCAGAAACTAGTGAAAATTCTCTCTGGAGGAAACTGCTTTCTTCCTAGGCCTCCAATTATTTCTACAAGCGGTTTTATTTTAGTACAGTAACTAGCATAGTTACCACATTCTAGGAAATAACGATTAAAAACCAGCATGGATGAGCCTGGAGAAACTTACATTGAGTGAAATAAGCAAAGTGCGGAGGGATAAATACCACACGTACTCATAAGTGGGAGCTAAGAAGGAAGGAAAGAAAGACGCACAGTGATACATGCGTTGGACTTGCATTGGGAGAGAACGTACCTTAGGATACAAAGGGGAGGGGGAGGGGGACACGGTACAAACACAATTTGTGGAAATGGGCAAGCTGCCAGTGTGAACCTGGCTTTCACGTCTTGGACACGGGGGGTGACAACCAGCTCTGTATCTCATGAATATTCATAACCAATTAAAAAAAAAAAAAAAAAAACAGCAAAACCGATGTAAACAGACCTAGCAAGCATTGGAGGAGTTTGGGGGTCTGGGTGAGGAGTGACAGGATCTGATGTTCTGCCACAACTCGGGAGCTTCTGAAGAACAAGAACCTGTCTTGTTTATCTTTATACTGATTCAGATATTGAGTGCCTGCTGGGTCCCAAGGAACTACGATCTGGCAAGGAAGACACACAGGCGGTTTGACACTTGGTGTGATGGTGTAATCAGAGAGGTGGGTGAGCATCAAGGTAGGAGCAATCAACACTAAGGAGTCCAAGAAAGAATTCCAAGGGAAGTGATGAGCTAGGCATGAGGATCTGCCAGACAAACGTGGGAGAATGAGGTTGAAGGCATCTGAGACAAAACACACAGTAAGTGCAAAGGCCCAGGGGCGAGAGAGAGCAGTGTGTTGGGACCGTTGAATTTGGATGAGGGAGTAGTAAAAAACAGCCCAGAGGTAAAGCTGGAGCTACAGCATGAAAGACCAGCTTATAGAGTTTGACTTGATTTCATGGGCAGAGAAACTGATGGAATTGGATTTGCACTTTAGAAAAATTACCTTGGCTATAGTCTGGAGAGTGGATTGGAAGGGTCATAGAGCTGGAGGGGAAGATAAGAACTAAGAGGTTTTTCTGGTAATCCAGACAAAGGATGATGGCTTGAATTATAATGTATTGGAATAAAGATAGATGTACAGTAGAACAGGATGGAGAGTCCAGAAATGGGGTCAATAGATTTTTGGAAAAAGATTCCCAGGCACTTTTTTTTTTTTAGGACAAAAGAGTATCCAACAAATGACACTAGAACATTTGGAAAGCCACATGCTGAAAAACGGAAAACTTACATCATATACGAAAATAACCCAAAATGAATTGTAGATGAAAATTAAGAGCAGAAACTAACAAAACTTCAAGAAAGAAAACAGGAGAAAATTTGAGGTCTTGGAATTGGCGAAGATTTCTTAACTATGATACAAGTTACAAAAGAAATAATTTATAAACTGGACTCATCAAAACTTAAAATTTAGGCTCTACAAGACAAACTAAAAAGGCAAGACAGACTGAGAACTTACTTAAAAAATATATATCTGATAAAAGGACTTGTATTTAGAATTTTTTTAAAAACTCGTAAAATTCAATAACAAAGCCAAACAACCCAATTCAAAAATGAGCTTTTTTTTTTCCTACTTGAACTTATACTTAACTGAAGAAAATATAGGGATGGCAAATAAGCACATGAAAAGCTGCTCAACATAATTAGGGAAATACTAATTAAAATAATGATAAGGTGGTCCAGGGTTTGATCCCTGTACTGCCAAAACAACAATGATAAGATATCACTACACGCCCTGTACATTGACTATACCAAGTTTGGGCAAGAATGTGGTGCAATGGGAACTCTCCTATACTGCTGATGGGAATGTAGAATTGTATAACCACTCTGGGAAACAGTTAAGTAGTTTCTTTAAAAGTTATGCATACACCTGCTTTACCAGTCAGCCATTTCACTCCTAGGTGTTTACCGAAGAGAAAAGAAAACATATGTCCACACAAAGACTTGTACACAGATGTTCATATCAACTTTGTAAAATGCCCAGACTGGAAATATCCCAAATGTCCATGAATAGGTGAATGGATAAGCAAACTGTCCATACAATGAAATACTACTCAATAAAAAAGGAAGGAACTATTGATACATGCAATAATCTTGATAGGTGTTGTTTATGCTGAATGAATATAGCCAGGCAAAAAAAGTACATACTGTGTGGTTACATTTATATGAAATTCTAGAAAATGCAAGCTTAAGTTATAGTGACAGAAATCAGGTAAGTATTTACCTGGGGAAACGGTGATGGGAAGGGGAGATTACAAAGGGGCATGAACAAACTTTGGCAGATGATGTATGTGTACCTTATCTTTATTATCTTGGTTTCACAGATGTATGTGTATATCAAATTCATCAAATTATACACTTAAATATTTGTATTGTACATTGTACCTCAATTGAACAAAGCAACCAGGAGGCTTTCAATAATAAAGACAAAGGAGGTGATTGCCTGAAATTAGGTATGAGAAAGTGGACAAATTCAATCATAATCAACTTGCCCCAAATCACACAGCTTAAAAGTGATGGAGCTAGAATTTAAATCTGATTGACTCCAAAATCCATCCTGTAAGTCAGTATGCTTATACTTGGGATGAACCCCTTATTTTTGGCTTGGACAACTGAGTAGAGAGTGATGACTTTCACCAAAGCATGAGGAAGAGAAAAAGATGTGTTTGTATTCCCACACAGCACCAAGTGTGGTAGCTTACATAGTCAATTAATGGAGATGTGAGCTGAAGTTTTTAGGTGGCAGTTACGATGAAATATTTAGTGTGATACAATTTTACTTAGTTTGTGAGTTAATTGCTTATTGACTAACAGCTGGAAAGAAATTTAATATTTTCTAATCCAAATATCTAACCAATGAATAAGTTATTTCTCAGTGTTTTTGAAATGATCACCCCTGACCACCTTCACTGATGGGGATTAACCTAACTCAGAAAATTATCACACTTTTGAATAAATCTGATAATCAGAAAGTTATTTCTTCCAAACTGAAGTCTACCTTCATACTATCTCTTATGGATTGAGTTGTGATTTCCAAAAAGATATGTTGAAGTGCTAACTCACAGTCCCTCAGAATGTGACTATATTTGGAAATAGAGTCATTGCAGATATAATTAGTTAAGGTGAAGGCACACTGGAATAGGGTGTGCCCTTAATCCTAGATGACTGGAGTCCTCCTAGGAATTGGAGAAGAGACAGAGAGACAGACACACGAAGGGAGAACACTATGTGACAAATGGTAACCACAAGCCAAAGAACGCCAAGGATTGCTGTGAACTACCAGAAGCTGCAAGAGGCAGGGGAGATTCTTCCCTAGAACCTTTGGAGAGAGCATGATTTTGCTGACACCTTGATCATGTACTTCTGGTCTCCAGAACTGTGAGACAGTAAATTTCTGTTTTTTTAAGCTATCCAGTTTGTGGTACTTTGTTACAGCAGCCCTAAGAAACTAATACACACATTTCATCTCTTTTTTTCTGTTTCTACCTTCTGAAGACATAGAATAAGTCCTAGGCCCTTTTACAGATACAGTCAGCCCTCCCTATCTGCGGGTTCTATAATCATCCATGGATAGAACATACTCAAAAAAATAAAAAACAATTTTAAAAAACAATAATAAAAAATACTGCAAATAAAAAATAAAGCATAGCTATTTGCATAATATTTACATTGTATTAGTTATTATAGGTAATGTAGAGACAGTTTAAAGTATACAGGAGGGTGTGCATAGGTTATATGCAAATACTACGCCATTTTATATCAGGGACTAGAATATCCCTGGATTTTGGTGTCTGAGAGGAACCCTGGAACCAATCCCCCATGGATACTGAGGGATGAATTTATTTCCAGATGTTTTGAGAACATATGACATAGTGAGGGAAATATCCCCCTAACTTTTTTGGTTTTGGTGGTTGGCCAGTATGGGATCTGAAACCTTGACCTTGGTGTTACAAGCACCACGCTCTAAACAACTCAGCTAACTAGCCAGCTCCTCACTGTTTTTTTCACTTGATACATTTTCACATCCTTTCATCCTTTTAGGGTCAAGATTTTCAAAGATACTTTCAAGTGTGCTAACTAGAATTGATCTTGCTATTTGAAATAGTCAAATGTACAAAAGAGAATGGAATTTGCTCTCTGGTTTAGGTCAGGGATTTTTCAAACTTTCTCATAGCTCTAAGAGTTCCTTGCAGGTACCTCAGGGGCACACTTTCATGTTGATACTCTGCAAAAGTTTGCATTAGGAGAAAAGGTTTGCTGTTTAAAACAAGCTTGAAAAACATTGTTTTTAATAACACTTGAGATTGAATTCACTTTTATTGACAGCCATATCAGATGTGATTTTGATTGAAAAAGCCACATCTTTCATTTTGGTTATATCTGTGTGGTTGGCTTTGTTGGCTCCATGGAATGGAGACATCTGGGTGGATGAATGCAAAGATTTTGGCTTCTTTGACTCTTCAAATCTTAGAGCTTATGGAGGTGGTCCACTCCTCCCTATTAAGGGTATTAGAATATTCTCTCCTGTGAGAAGACCCATCAGGGACCCGCCTCATGATCTGCCTCTGCCTCCTCTCTCATCTGCCAGGTTGATACGTAGATTTAAGTCACAGCATAACCCACCTGGGATACCACTGAGCCTAACAGTGGAGTAAAAGAACTATACTTTCACAGTAGCTACAATAATCATCCAGCAGGTACCTGCAGGAGTTGGGGGAGTATCCGTGGGACTTGGTTTTGTAAATGTTTGAACAAGACATTGAAACATGAAACTATAAGGGACAGTTTATTGCCCTGGGGACATTCTCTTGGGATTTAACACCCCAGCAAGTACCCCAGGGCATGGTGCAAACTCCCTACTAGGGTGAATCGTACAAGTTGGGAGAAAAAACTGCCCACATTAAGCCAAATTGAAATGCCTGAATTACCATAGTATGTGGTGGAGGAAGAGAATAAAAGGCTCAAGGAAGTGGGCATGCTGAGTGGATGTTACTTGAGGTCAGAAGACTCCCCTGAGGATTATGTTCCATGAGAGGGTCCAGAGGACAACTAATGACCAAGGCCGTCAGTAACATTTTAGTGTGATGGGCACTAGAGTCATTAAGAAGTTCAGTAGTGGCTGTCCTCTGCAGCCAAGCCTGGTGGTCAGAGGGACTGTCCCAACACTTGGATCATCATTAGCAATGGGGATGAGGGAGTCCCAAAGCAGCATAGAACAGGTGGTGGTGCATAACCGCTAGAGGCCAGGGGTTTTGATTATTGCAACAACTAGTTAAGTCAGAGTTGCAGCCAAGAGGGTTTGGATTACGGAGAGTTCTGGAGAGGGTTAGAACATAGCATCCCAAAAGGGCAAAATAGGAGCACCCAACGAGGATACTGCTCAGTATAATCAAAGCAAGCAAGGATGGCTGAACGGGAGACTGAGGGTGGTCAGCTCAGTAAAATTCCACAGTCCTGTCATGTTTCCAGACGTAAACCAATATTTAGACCCAGAACCTGTTGACTGAGAGGTAGTCCAGTCTCCAGGAGGAAGAACTCTGCAACACCGTAGCAGGTATATACTATAAGGATTATCTCAAAGGCACTTATAGTTACTACGTAGGCAATTATATAGTGAGAAAATGGGAATATCCAGGCATTTTGAGGGCAGTTAAACACAGGAGACCCAAAGTGGTATTATGGCTTCCCTTCTCAGAGAGGGAACAAATGGAGGACCACACAATAAACAGGATCCTTGTCAATGTCCAGCCTACAGTGGGTCTACTGAGTCTGTGGCCTCACTCTGTGGCTGTTCCCCTATATCTGGAGGAAAAACTGGGATTGACATATGAGGTACTTCAAAAAGTTTGTGAAAAGATTCATATTAACTCTCAGTTCTATTTTTTCCATGAGCTTTTTGAAGTACTCTTATATTTGTCAGTTGAAGAAAACCTTACACTGAGTCCTTGGCCTGTGGGGGAAACCCCATCATATTAGGTAAGGCCAAATGGAAGACTCTGATACTGCCCCCCACCAGTTTTTAGGTAGTTAGTACATTTAAGAAAAAAGTCACAAACTTCTATAAAAGATGAAGTAACAGGGACTGTATTTAAAGAACTAAAGGACTAAAAGAATTAAAAAGCCAGATGAAATATATGAAAGAACAATTTTCAAAACATTGGCTATTGGGCAAGGAAGGACAGTGGTCCCCAAAAGAAGGAAAACAAATGGGGTGAACCCTACATCTTCACGCCTGCCTAGTGTTTCCAGGCTGCTGCACAGGGAGGGGGAGCCAGGTAGATCCCAACAGACTGTCTGATTTCAGGAGACAAAGCTGGAAGCCCTAGGAGTCGCAGGGCCACCAGAGTCCTCAAGTCTGAGTACTAGAGTAGAGAGCTTTGCAGAGAGAAAGCTCCAGTGACCCACAGATGGCAGCCAGCAAGTCTTCAGCATGAGAGGAAATTATCCCAAGCTGGGAAAAAACCACCCAAAAGGAGCAATATACAGACCACACAAAGCTGGGAAAAGTTTATGTTCCCACCAGCCAGAGTGGAAAACTGTAATTCATGGTCTCATAAGGTAGCATATTCAGAAGAGTATTGCCTAAGTAGTGAGGAAAAATTAGTCCTTGACTAAACATTGCTGTAGAAAAGCCTAAAAAGCAAGTCTCAGGATGATCAAACTCTTTCCAAGTAACTTGATTGCATTACAGAACAAAACTCTAAAATATTTATAGAAATGTGTGTGTGTGTGTGTGTGTGTGTGTGTGTGTGTGTGTATTTTTTCAACACCCAACATTCCAATTGATAGCAAATTGACTAGATTGGTACCCATTTGTCCTGGAAGAGTGTTACGAGTTTATTTGTGTCCCCCAAATTCTCATGTTGAAATCTAAACCCCAGTCCCTCAGAATGTGACCTTATTTGGAGATAGGATCTTTACAGAAGTAATTAAGTTAAAATGAGGTCATTAGAGTAGGCCCTAATTCATTATGACTGTGTTCCTATAAAAAGGGGAAATTTGGACACAGAGACTCCCACAGAGGGAAAACAACGTGAGGAAACAGGGAGAATGTGATGTGAACATGGAGATGGCCATCTACAAGCCAAGGAGAGAGGTTTGGAACAGACCTTTCCCTCACAGTCCTCAGAAGGAACCAACCATGTCAACACCTTGATTTTGGACTTCTAGCCTCCAAAACTGTGAGATAAAATAATAAATAAATAAATAGATTTTTATTGTTTAAGCCACCCAGGTTATGGTACTCTGTTACTGCTGCCTTAGCAAACTAATACAAAGGGCAAACAATTCATTCTCACTAGAATAATACTTATTCTGGGTATTGGTTTACCTTTTCTGCCTGCAGAGTCTATCAGACAACATTACCTGGGGTCTTATGAGTGCCTGGTCCATGGGCCTGGATTCCATACAACATGGCATCTGACCAGGAGATGGGCATGATGATCGTGGATCGTCCAGCCATATCACACATGTACCACCCAGAAGTAAATGGCCTGAGAATACGTTAGAGCAGCCTACTGGAAGAATAGCTGACTTGTCAGTTTGCAGACACTACTCTGCAAAGATGGGTGTCATCTTACAGAATGCTGTATATGTAGTTGAATCAGAGACCTCTACATAGGGTGTTGTCTCTAACAGGAAGACTACATGGGCCCTGGAACAATGGCCCCAATCCAAGAGATTGCATTCTTGCCAGGGGACACAGCAAGAGTCCCATTGAACTCTTAGTTATAGCTACCGTCTTAGTACTTTGGATGCCTTGTGTCCAGGGACACGTTGGACAGGTCATTTTGGCAGGGGTAAGTGACCCCAATTTTCAGCCGAGGAATCCAGAAGAAACCAGTAAAGGTAATCTCTTATGGACTTAGACTAAAAGAATACATCCTAATTTTGCTTGAGCGTATTTTTTTTTCAAGAAATAGTGTTAAAGTTCTTTAGTGATAATTCCTAGTTGTAAATATAGTTTCTATATCAGAAAAGAATTTTTGGAGAACATTGCCTTCTGTAGTACATAAGAAGAATTGAGTATCAATACATACAAGTGAACAGAAACAAAAATAACAATACCTCTGGAAATGCGCCTGAAGTCATAGAAATTTACTTGACTTTGAGCTTGAAGTTATCAAAATGTCTTTTTATTTCTTTATCCCCCGTTACTTGCATTTTGCCTGCTACAAATCCAGAATTCAGGAAATGTTTGTTGGATGCATGATTAAACCAACAAAAGTCCTGAGCATTAAGTTCCAACAGAATTTCCCATTTATTCTCATTTTGATATTTCTGAAAGTACACCCTTAACTCAGATTTTTACACTCCATGGTGTTTATTCCCAAAGCTGAAGAGGGATTTTCATGAGGTCATACATGCCACCCAGAGACAGAAAGTGAAAAGAGATTGTTTTATATTTCAGTCTCTTTAGGAAAAAATTATGACATTGTTTAATAGCACATGGCTGAGTGTTGAACCAATTCGTCTCAATCTCTTTCCAGTAAGATTTGGAATGGGGCCAGACTTCATACTTTAATGAATAAAACTCTCCCCGCTGATTCTGATGTAGAGTCAGGTTTAAGGATGACCATCTTAACTAACTTCCAAGTTTCTTAGGTTACAAGCAATGTTATTTCTCTTTCAAACAGCAATCCAGGAAGACAGAACACTAAGAAGTTTTCAGCTGTAACTCAGTATCAGAAGTGTAAATACTTTGGGAGAATACAGCTAGGGAACAACAGCAAAATTTACAAATTTTAATTTGTTCTCTTGCAGAAAGAGGGGAAATAATTTCAACAGCTAACCAAAATTTAAGA
The DNA here is from genome assembly GCF_027409185.1 of Cynocephalus volans. NCBI lineage: Eukaryota > Metazoa > Chordata > Mammalia > Dermoptera > Cynocephalidae > Cynocephalus > Cynocephalus volans. The sequence goes on along the minus strand of NC_084474.1, from coordinate 30,308,897 downwards.
GGAAATATTAAATTTTAAATATTAAATTTCCAGCTGAGAAACTCCAAGAAAACAAACATCTCTTTCCCAGTGTTTGCATGTCAATCTTAGAGAAAACTCTGGTAGGTGTTTTTATGGAACTTGTGTCTGCACCCCCTTCCCGCCTTAGGCATCACTGAGGCTGGGAAGATGGGGATCTTTGGACAGGTCTGGGTCTCATGACTGCCTTTGTGGCAGTAAGATTGACATCCCCATTAGGACCACGTGGAATTGGAGAGAAGTTTCCCAACACAGTGACAGTGGGGTTGGGGAACTTTAACGGGAAGAGAACATGTAACTTCCTCAAGGATTATTTGTTTTGACCAAATAGCAGTTAATAAGAGTTTGAGTGTGTTCTTTTCTAAACCATTCCAACCTATGAGGCTGTGTATGCACGTAAAATATCTGGGGTATGGGGAGGAAAGCAGCTGGGGAAAGCCCCGCCACCTAGATGGCAGTGGTTTATGCCCATGCTTTTTGTACCTTATATATACTTTTTTTTTATTATGGAAAATAAAATAAATAAATAAATGAATATTTGCTGAGTGATTCTTGAATGGCAAAGGAAAGCTAATGTTTTTCCTCTTCTATTTTTGGGGACTCAACCATAGTAAGCCTACTCTCTGGCATTTTGTTAACAAAATCATTCTAAACTTTTATTTTATCATCAATTGTATTTTCTATTGAGAAATGTTTAAAAGGTATTGATAATAGACATTGTAAGAGGTATTGATAAGAGATGTTTTATAGAGAAATTTATTGTATATTTTAGAGGTAAATTACATTATTAGTTCAATACATGCATAATATAATTCACTTGAATTCTACAATTTAAAATAATTGATGGATTTTCTTCAATGCAAAAATCCTTCTAAGATTACTATTACAGGATGTAAATGATATAGAGTTGCATAATGATTTAAGTTTCATTCAAGCCAAAACATATAAATATATCTCATTCTTTTCAATAGCTGTATTTGTCTGTTTCTGTTGCTTATAAGAAAATACAAGGAACTGGGTAATTTGTAAGAAAATGAAATTTATTGCTTACAGTTTCAGAGGCTGGGAAGTCCAAAGTCCAGGGAACACATCTAGTTAGTGGTGGTGACAGTGACCCAGGGGTCTCACATGGCAGAAATGGTGGAGCAGAGAGAGGGATAGTTCCTCATGCACTTTGCTTTTAAAGCTCTCAGAAACATGCCCATGACCACCATTTTTAATCCATTCATCAGGCATGGTCCTCAGAATCTAATCACCTCTTCAAGGACCCACCTTTTAATTACCATAATAGGATTTCCCACCCTCTTAACAGTCACAGTGGGGATCAGGTGACTAATACATAAAACTTGGAGGACACAATCCATATCAATAGCTATATTACATTCCATAGTATAGATGTATGATGACTTTTAACCATCTCCTACTGATGTCTATTTAGTTTGTGCCCTGTTTTTTTTTACCATTGTAAAATAATTGTAGTCCTTTCCATAAATGAGTGATACTTATTCAATACTGTAATATAGGACTATCAGACAATCTTATTTTCCTGGGATGATTGCTATTTTGACATTCCTGTTTCTAGCAGCCTCTTGCATCTGAAACGATTTTAAGATTTAGTAAGCAATTTCAAGGATCCAGTTACACACAGTTTCTAGAGCTGTGCTTCTCAAAGTTGGTCCATGCCTCTATGCCAGTGTATGAACTATTTTTTAACAGTCTATGAAGAGATGAGTATAGAACTTGAGAATACACATTTAGAAACTTTTATAGCAATCTGACAGAGTAATATTATATCTTTTTAATCTAGCAACAAATATTTGGCCTTGTAGTTTGTGTTTGTTTTTTAATTTATTTTTCTGGTAATTCATTTTTATTTTATACCTACATCAGTCCATGATTTAAAAAAAAAAAAGTCCTTCAGCACAGTTAGTTTGAGACACAGTGTTCCAGAGTGTTTGGTAAGTACTTCATTTCTTTCTGATTGCATATTAAGTCAGGACATTTCTGCCTTCATTTGGGAAGTGAGGGTATTTTACTATTTAATAGCTTCCTTTTCTTAGCTTCATTTTCAAGCATAAGTGTTTAAACCAATTTTATAAGTAAGAAAACTCTTGGTACACATAAGTTTTCCCCTGATTTTAGATTTTCACTGGATTCAGCTTAACCAGTGCCACCTCTATTTCTGTGTTTCCTTTTTCCAAAGCTTTCCTAGATATTAAATTCAAGAAAATATAGTGCAGCCAAGAAAGTAGATTTCATACCTATTGAAAACTAAAAAGTCTTTTTTGAAAGGAGTTGCCTAATTCACAACCTTGTTTTAATTTCAGTCCTCAATCCACCGAGGCTTGAATAGACTTGAGGCACAGTGATTTTTAAAAGTAAGTCTTATTTTTTATCAAAATAATTTATTCATGTAGCTTAAAATGTCGAACATACTAAAAGACCCAAGAAAAAGCAACAGTTATCAGCATCATCTCTTCCTATGTGCCAGTTCAACTTTCTGAGGCTACCACTCTCACCTTTTAGCTGTGTCTTCTAATACTTATCTCATGTATTTTTAAAATTTAGATATAATTTATATACCATATTATCCGCCATTTTAAAGTGTACAATTCAGTGCTTTTTAGTACATTGTGCTAACCATCACCACTACCTAATTCCAGAACATTTTCGTCACCTGAAAAAGAAGCTTTATACCCATTAGCACTCACCTGCCATTTCACCATGTTTTAATTCGGTTGTTTGTCATTCTGTTGTCAGAGTTCTTTATATATTCTGGATTATAGTCCCCTATCAGATATATGATTTGCAAATATTTTCTCCCATTTTGTTTCTCCCTTTCATTTTCTTGATAGTTTTCTTTGATACACAAAAGTTTCAAATTTTGGTGAAATTCAATTTATCTATTTTTTCTTTTGTTGCTTCTGCTTTTGGTGTGTCATATTTAAGAAATGGTTGCCTAATCCAAGGTCATGAAGATTTACACCTATGTTTTCTTCTAAGAGTTTAAAAGTTTTGTCTTTTACATTTAGGTCTTTGGTTCATTTTTTTTTTTTTTAGTAAGTACACTCTAAGATGTTTGGAGGCGGGAGGGGTGAGGCCCACAACTGGCTCCATTGCTGGCCTGGTTGCTGTTGGGGAGCAGGGCTAACACCCTCGGCCCCGTCTCAGGGCCGGGGGGCTTCTGGCTCTGTTGCTGGCCTGGCTGCAGTCAGTGGTGGGTGGGGCCAAGGCCCACGGCTGCCATCTCAGGACCCTGGGGGCTTCCACTCTGGCTCTGGCTCTGCTGGGCTGGCTGAAGTCCCTTCGGTTCATTTTGAATTAATTTTTGTATATGGTGTGAGGTAGACAACGAAATTCATTCTTTCACATGTGGATACCAAAATGGCCTCCACACCATTTGTTGAACAGACTGTTCTTTCCCCATGAATGATCTTGGCATCCTTGTTGCAAACCAATTGACCATAGATGTATGGGCTTATTTCTGGACTCTCAGTTCAGTTCCATTGATCTATAGGTCTATCCTTAGGGTAATAACACTCATTTTGACCCCATAGTTTTGTAGTAAGTTTTGACATCAGGAAATGTGTCCTCCTACTTTGTTCTTTTTCAAGATTGTTTTGGCTATTTGGCGTTCCTTGAATTTCCATGTGAATTTTTTTTTTTTTGAATCATAATTGATTATACATATTTTGGAGTTCAACACTAACATATGTTGATCAAATTAATATTATTAGCATATATATTATTACAAATCATACTTATTCTTTATGCCTCTTATCCAATCTCTCCCCGTCCCCTCTCCCACCTCTGATAACCCTAGATTTCTTCTCTCCTTCTGAAAAAGTAATGTTTACCCTGTTGATTTGTTGCCTAGATGATCTGTCCAGTGCTGAGAGAAGTGTGTTCAGGTCCCCCACTATTATTGTAGAGTAGATGCTTCTTCTGTCACTCTGTACTGGAACAGTCCTTTGCTTACTTCTAAAACGGGGGAACTTACTGTGGGGACCAGCACTTGAGCCCTGTGGTTGAGCTAAATTGCTGCTTTGCTGTTGATTCCCTGGGGAAGGCTTTTTGTGTAGCTCAGGTTTTAATGGTTGACTTTGTAGGTACTTCCAGGTCTCGTGAGATACAGTACATGTGGGTTGGGTAGAAACTCTGGTCTGGGCCTGAGTCTTTTCAGCAAACTACTCCCCCTGCAGTTCTATATTCCCGACCAGTCTACACAGAGTGGGCCTGTGCTGACTGGAGCCAGATCAGCTGTCCATGCTGTGCCCCAGTGTTCCCCCAGTGAGCCTTTCTCCCCTACTGCCCATGCTCCACCCACTTCCCATGGGGCGGGCCATGCCAGTCCTTTGAGATGACTCAATGGCCTCTGATTGCCTCCTTTTTTCAGTAGTTGTGGCTCCTTGCTCCTCTGTGGGTCCACAGGAACCTGTTAGTGGTCTTGCTGGCCTGGGAGTCACCAAGGCCCTCTTCTCCCCTGCCACCTCCAAGCAACTTCATCCAAAGGGCATAGCTGAGGCTTTGGCAGCTCCTGCTCCATGAGCTCAGCAGCTCTAGCCTTGAAGCGGCTGTGATTTGAAATGGTACGAGCAATCTTTTCTTTCTCTCATTGTGGTTTCTCCTGCCTTCATGCCCTCTGTAGGTCTCTCCTCCTCTTCCCCTGAGTTATAGTGGCCCCAGCTTGGCTGTAATTGTTTTTCAATAATTGTAAATTTGTTGATTTGTGGGAGAGAGTGACACGGGGTATCATCTATTCTGCCGTCTTGACCAGAAGCCCTTTCCATGTGAATTTTAAGATCAGTTTGTCAATTCGTGCCAAGATGCCAGCTGAGATTTTGATAGGGGGATTATGTTGAATCTGTAGATCAATTTTGGGAGTATTACCATTTTGACAATATTACACCTTCCAATTCTGAACATGGGCTACCTTTCCATTTATTGAGACCTTCTTAATTTCTTTCAGCATTGTTTTGTGAATGTCAGTGTGTAAGTCTTACACTTCCTTTGTTAAATTTATTCTTAAATATTTTATTCTTTTGGAGGATATTTTATTTTATTTTATTTTTGGCGGCTGGCCTGTACAGGGTTACAAACTCTTGACCTTGGTGTTATAACGCCATGCTTTAACCAAATGGGCTAACCAGCCAGCCCCCAGATGCTATTTGAAATGAAATTATTTTTTTAAATTTCAATTTGTTTATTGCTAGTATATATAAGTACAATTGATTTTATATATTGATCTTATATCTTGCAACCTTTGTGAGCTCATTTATTAGCTCTAATAATTTGTATGTGTGTATTTTGCAAAATGTTTATATTCTATTTTTTGATTGATCAATTTTAGATATTAAACTAGTGTGGTGCATTAGGTTTCAAACAGCTTAACTACTTTCCTGCTCCACTGCTTACCCTTCCTTCATTCTCATTGTTGCTTATATGGTAACTATGTAAATATTACTCCCTGTTGAGCCAATGGTATGCTATATTTTTCCTTTCATATAAATATTTTTGACATTAATAATTGCCTCTTTAACCTTTTGACTTAGTATATTCTTAGTGCATAGGAAAAATTTCCTGACACATGGAGTTCAGTAAGTATTTGTTAAATGAATGAATGTAATTGCTTAATTTACCAGGTACCTATCATTAGTTCTTCCCACTCTCTGACAAATACAGTTTTCTATGTGGTTGAAAGTATGAGACAGTGTATCAGTCAGAACATATTGGGTCATGTGGTGGTAAAATATGAACCCAAATTCCAGTGGCTTATAACAGCAAAAGTGTTTGTTTTTGTTTTTTTGTTTTTCTCTCATAAGATCAATCTGTCATAATTTGACTGCATGCCACCTCCACTTCAGGGCCAGGCTGATGAGCAGCCTCTTCTCGGAATGTCCCTGGAATTCTGGCAGGTGGTAAAGGGCATGTGGCAGACCACACACTGACTGTTAAAGCTGCTGCTCCAAAGTGATTCATTACTTTTTGCTGACAATGTATTGGGCCAAATAGGTCCTATGTGGAGTATACTATAAAGAAAATGTATTTCACAGGGCCTCCAAAGCCCCGTAGTCTCAGGTTTAGCCTAACCTTTTGGGATTACATATAGAAATGTTAACCTTGCAAAAGACAGGAAACTTTCCCCAGGCTAAAGTTTCTGTTGTAAGATATAGGATTGTAACATAGCAAGGTTGCTGGCTCAAGGACAGTCAAGTTACTTGACTGATATGTAAAAATGCTGGGGAAATTGCTGTAGGGTAAAACAGTGTTTGCTAAGATCAAGCTTTTCTTGGTGGATTGACTTAACCTTTTAAAAATTGCATTATGGAATGTCACTTTTCTTGTTACCATCCTCTATTATTAAGCTATAGTTAACCATAAATTCACCTGTGTTCTTTTTCTGTAACTTCCTGGTCTGGAGAATAAATGGGGGGCAAGAACCCCAGTTCGTGGTTAATTTCCAAAGGAAGGAATGCCTCTCCCTTGAGGGTTCTGGGAAATTAACCCCTTCAGGGTCTCTCACAGCTCAGAAGAAATGGGCTTTGAGTAATCTTTTTTGTGGTTCCGTCACCCAGGGGAAGAGAGGCAACAAATCCATGTGAGGCAAAGCAACAGTCCTATAGCTAAGCTTGACATCAGTGGGGCTTGGATGTATAATCTTAGGAAGGGGCGCTAAAAGAAGGAGCACTGGATGAGTCTAGAGAAAATTACATTAAGTGAAATAAGTCAGACAAAGAAACAGAAATACCGCATGTTCTCACACATAACTGGCTGCTAGGAAGGAAGAGAGGGAGGGAGGGAGGAATAGAGGAGGGCAGGGAAGGAGGGAAGAAGGAAGGGATGAAGGAAAGAAAGAAAGAAAAGACCATAGCAATATGTTGAACTTTCAGAAGGAGAAAACAAACTTAAGGATACTAGAGATGGGGGGCAGGAGGGAGGGGATTTGGGAAGTGATAGGCCGGATAAAGAGCATAAAGAAATATCACACTTTGTAAGAATGAATATGCTAATAATAGAGAAAAAAATTTAATTAAAAAAAGAAATAATGAAGTTTTAAAATTTCATGCAGTTATATCTGTCAATATTAACTTATTAAATATTAAAACTGAAAAAAAATTTTTAAAAGGGAGGAGCACTGTGGGAAGAACCAAAACATTTGTCAGAAGAATAATACAGTCCACCAAAAATAATTCATCAGATTCCTTTTCTCTTGGAGTCATCCCACCTAAGCCCTCCATTCTTCTCTTTTTCTGTGGAGTGTTTGCCTTCTGGCCTGCCCCACAGCTGTTGTGCAGGGATTTCCCTTTACCATCATCCCGGGAAATCCCTTGCATGTCACATACATTGGATCCCTGTTTAATAGATCTGGTGTCTTTCTGTTCCTTGTTTACTTTCTCACTTGCCTTCATTCTCCCAAAAGAATAAGAAAGCAGACAAAGGAGATAAATTTTGAGATCTCATGGTTTAAAAATGCCTTTACCCTCATATATGATTAATAATTTTAAAGAAAATAGAATTCTAAGTTGAAGATAATTTTTCCTTATAATTTTTTGAAAGTATTTCTCCATTAACTTCTAGATCCCAATTTTTTTTTTTTTGAGAAAACAATGTCATTTTTTCCCCTCATTCTTTTGTATGTGATTTGTTTCCTGTTTAGAATCATTTGTGGGTTTTTTTTGTTTTGTTTTGGTATTTTTAATCATAGAAGTCCAACACTTCATGATGATGTGCCTTTCAATGGGCCTTTTCTCATTCATATGAGGACCAGAACCCTTGACCTTGGTGTCATGACACCATCCTCTAACCAACTGAGTTTACCAGTCAAGCCCTGTGGGATGCTTTATGGCCTCTTTCAATCTGGAAATTCTTGTCCTTAGGGAAATACTCATTAGCTGTTTCTTTGGTAATTTCTACCTCTTTATCTTCTGTTTCTGGAACTCTCAAAAGAGAGACGTTACACTTCCGTGATTGATTTGCTAAAGTTCTTTTCTTTCTCTTTTTTAAAAACCATTGTCCATCTCTTTGCTTGTATGTTTTTCTTCTAATTCTACTTTTTTTTTTTTTTTTTTTTTTTTTGTCTTTGTGTGACCGGCCGCACCGCGCTCAGCCAGTGAGCGCACCGGCCATCCTTATATAGGATCCGAACCCGCGGCGGGAGCACTGCCGCACTCCCAGCGCCACACTCTCCCGAGTGCGCCACGGGGTCGGCCCACTTCTAATTCTACTTTGATATTTAATTCAGTTGTTTTTAATTCCTAAGAATCTATTTTTTTAAGTATATAACTTTTTTGTAGCATCCAGGTCTTTTTTCAATGATGCAATATATTCTCTAAGCTCTGATTAACGATTTTTTTTTTTTTTAAAAGCAAAGTTCTATTCCCTGCAATGTCTCTTTTTCGTCTTAGTCCTATTTTTTCCTTTTTATTTTTGGTCTTTGTCTTCAAGTTAGTTGCTTTCTTCCTGTGTCTGGGAGGCATTAACAACTGACTAGAAGGCCTCTGTGTATGGGCATTTTTTATTGACATGTAGGATTTACTGCAGCAGGAGGAGACAATAAGCCTGCCTGTTGCTGTTGTTGCTGGGTAAATCTGAAAGTCACTGTCTGTACATTTTTTTGTCTGCAGCCAACCAGGTTCTCCAGAGAAGCCTCTAGTCTCTTGACTGATTGTCAGCTTGCCTGCCACACTTCTAGAAGGTGGGCAAGGGTATTAATTAGGACAGAAAGCTATCTTGCTGAAGAGAGTCAAAACTGCAGTGGCTTGAAGAACAAAGGTCTCTTTTGCATAACTGCCAAGGTTGGATAAATGGACTGCTTGTCTGCACCTGGCCATTCGGGGATCTGTATTTCTTCAGCCTAGGTGCATCCCTTGAGCAATGGTTAATAAAGTGTGGTACCTGGACCAGCAGCATTGACATCACCTAGAATATTGTAAGAAATGCTGGGCTGGCTGGTTAGTTCAGTTGGTTAGAACATTGTGTTGATAACACCAAGGTCCAGCGTTCAATCTCTGTACAGGCTACTGCCAAAAAAAGAAAGAAAGAAATGCAAATTTTCAGGCATACCTCAGACTTACTAAATCAAAACCTCTGGGGGTAGGGCTTAGTGTTTTTATAACACTCAGGTGATTTTGATCCATGTCAAGGTTTACGATCCACTACCCTAGGGCACTCTCCTTCTCTATGTGGTAAAAACAGGATCTCAGGCTAGCCCATGTTTCAGACTGAGGAAAGGGGAAGGGCAAGGAGCGGTCAGGTGCAGGAATGTGTCTGCTCACATTCCTCTGCTGAGGGCTTAGTCATATGGTCACACTTAGCTGCAATGGAGCTGGAAATGTGCTCCCTACCTGACATCCTGCTTGCTCAGCCACAACTCAGTCACTATGGAAGATGGGAGAATAAATTTTGACAGACAATGAACAGTTGGCCAGAGTGAGGGAAGGGTTTGGCATGGAGGCGGGGTGTGGGTATGTTGGGAAAATAGAATAATTTAATCAGGCCCCCTCACCTGCCCCTCCAGTTGGGGGTGTTGTGGCGCATTCTTTGTAAATAAGCTGTGTGTGGATGGAGTTAGTGCGCCTGCGCGGCGCAGCAGCTTGGCTGGCCTCTGCCTCCGGTGTCTGCAGGGTGCGGCCATGCTCTGCAACCTATGGCTTCCAAGGACCTGTTTGTGGTTACCTAGCTCATAGACCTGTGTGTGAGGGGTCTGGGGACCCAGCCTGGCGTGTGTGGGGTCTGGGGACCCAGCCTGGCATGTGAAGGGTTTGTGACCCAGTCTATGAACCAGATTGAGGGTCTGTGAGCTCCAGACCCACCCCTAGCTTGACAATTGGCCCAGTCGGCAGGATTACGGGCAAATAAAAGAGCACTACAGGGTAGCCAAAGAGAGTTGCTTAGCTATTTGCTGTGAGGGTAGACACTAATCAAATGGAAAAAACACAAACTGCTTTTCCTGTGCTCTCACAGCACAATCATCAACACAGCAGACAGACTTCCGATTCTGTGATCAAATGCGTGGCAGTTTCTCCCCACCAGCAAGCAAGCAATCAGTTCCATGGCAGGCACCACCTGGGTGTCCTCCAATTCAAATCTATTCCAACACTATCTACCTGGGGATAGCATCAGATCCCACAGGTTGAGGGCTCAGTCCCCAAGACTGTCCCCTTCCCCCCTACTTCTGATGTCAATTGCAAGCTACAGGTTATTTTACCTGAGCTTCTGACCAACTGGCTATGAATTGGGGTTCCCACAACCTTCACAGTTTCCACTGATTTGCTGAGTGGCTCATAGAACTCAGGGAAACACTTATGTTTATCCATTTATTATAAAGGATCATTTACTTTATTATTGGTGGCTGGCCAGTGCGGGGATCCAATATAAAGGATATTTTAAAGGATACAAATAAACATCCAGATGAAGAGATGTATAGGGCAAGGTCTGGAAGGGTCCCAAGCACAGGAGCTTCTGTCCCTGTGGTGGTGGTAAAGACAGCACTCTGGAGAGTCTAAGGATTTTAGGAGTTGTATGTCAGGAGAAAGGAGACGGAATGAAGATCAAATACATATTTCACAATAGAACACTAATTTAATGGCTCCTTATACAGATATTTTGATCAGTTCTTATGTTGTAAGCCTAATGCCTTACCTCCTCTAAGCACTATCTGGTGCCTCTTTTCCTGAGCTTTGCCACAATTTTTCATATAAAATGAGCTTATTTTTCATTGGTTAGTTAAGATAACTATATTTTGGAGGGATAAGAGATAAATGGAAGTGTTCAGTCTGCCATTTTCAACCAGAAATACCAATTCAAAAAAATGGCTTTTATATGTCTTTCACATTTAAGAAAGAGGTTTATAAATGGAAGAAGAGCTCTTTGAGAAAAGGGAAAAGAAACCCTCCAGATTACACAGAGATGGTTAAAGGGCAAACAATGTAAATAATTACATTATTTAAGCTTAAGTTAGCAAAACTCATTGAAATATGACTTTGAAAAAGACACATGTTGAATCCTGAACTAACACCACCTTTTATTTTCTCTTTTAAGTAGGGGCTGCTAAACTTTTCTATAAAAAGCCAGATGATAAATATTTTGATTTCTTTGGATCCTAGGGTTTCTATTGCAACTACTCATCTTGGCAGCCATATACAATATGTAAGTAGGCTTGGCTGTATTTAAAAAAGAAAAAATTGTTTACAAAAACAGGCTGCAGGCCAGATTCGACCCGTAGGCCATAGTTTGCTAACTCTTGCTTTAAAGCATTGAAATCTATCTTTTTAGACATTGTCATGTTTTTTACTTTTCCTGACTATTTAATTTCTAGTGAAATGTTGGTGATCATCTGCCTGCAGAGCTGGTGCTATCAATGGTCCTTTCAAGATGACATTTTAAGGGCTGGCTGGTTAGCTTGGTTGGTTAGAGTACAGTGCTAGTAACACCAGTGGTCAAGAGTTCGGCTCCCCGTGCTGGCCAGCTGCTTAGAATTATGAAAATAGAGCTACTAGAGAATGCAAATAAAGGCTTATAAAAGTATAATCAGTTTATGATTAAAAATAGGAGAAATTAGCAATGTAATGACATTTCTTGTTTTATCAGAAATCTTCCAGTTTTGAGATGAAAATTGGAGCCTTTAGCTCTATGTACAGAAAGAGCCCTTCTGCTTGGTCTTCAGTTGTACCTTAGTGTTTCCCAAAATGTACTCCATGGATGTGCTCCCTGCCAAAAACTTCCTATGGTCAAATAAGTTTGGGAAACAGATTATATCCTAACCCTTTCTTGGAGACTCCATCTATATTGGCAGAAGAAAGACTCCAAGAAGTTCTACAGTAAAAAAGCTGCTTTAAATTTGTTGAATTCACAGCTTTTTAGATGCATTTAATCAAAGAATCCTTTACTGACATAACATCTATTAGTGTCCAGTGCAATGATTCCATGGAATTATGGAACATGACATTCTGGATCAGTCCTGTTTATGGTCTGGAATTTGTGAATCCATAGGCTGAAAATTTCCATGCCTAATAATGCTAGCCCTGTCTTTAGACTGGTTCAGGTTTTGTATTGTGATTTTAGAGGATCCAAGGATAATTCTGTCAGTATTCATGGAGCCTGCCTCTAAAAGAAGTGCTGGGGAAATTATGACCTGTTAGGATCTAGTGATGAGTATTTTAATTTCTTTTGTTCTATGAGAAGGAGGAGACAGACACTTACTGGAAGGAAGTGGAGGTGGCACTGACATGTGAGTGGAACAGGAAGGGTTAGACCATTTCTGAGCTAAGGGTATTGAATGAACCACTAGTGAGCTTAAGGAAATCGACTGAGCCTGGCAGCCCAAAGATAACATGTGCATTATTTTGGGCTGTGTCTTTACAAAAGCCCTGGCTAAGGGACTATGTCTTAGTAAGTTTGGGCTACTATAACAAAATAACTTAGAGTGGGTAATGTATAAAGAATAGAAATTTATTTGTCACAGTTCTGGAGGCTGGGAAGTCCAAGATCAAGGCACCAGCAGACTCAGGGTCTGGTGAAGTCCTTCTTGCAGTATCCTCACATGGCAGAGGGGGCCAAACACTGTATCTTCAAACAGTGAAGGTGTGGAAGGGCAAAATGGAGAGCTCTCTGAAGCATCTTTTATAAGGACATTAATCTCATTCGTGAGGATGTAGCCCTCATGACCTAATCACATCCCAAAAGACCCCACGTCTTAATACTGTCACATGGGGTTAATATTAAGGTTCAACATATGAATTTTGGAGGGACACAGGCATTCTAACCATAGCAGGTGCTGTGGATTGAATGTCCCCCCCCCCCCCAAACTCACTGAAACTTAATCTCCATTGTAACAGTGTTAAGAGGGTGAGAAATCCTATCATGGTAATTGAAAGACGGGGCCTTTAAGAGGTGATTAGATTGTGAGGACCATACCCTTGTGAATGGATTAAACCACTGATGGGTGGTCATAGGTATGGTTCTGATGGCTTTATATGGAGAGGAGTGAGCAGGCAAGCTCTCTTGCTGAGCCCACTCACCATATGATACCCTGCATTGCTGTAGAGATCCACCACCTTCGAGAAAGCCCTCCTCACCAGATGTGCCCCCTGAACTGTGGACTTACCAGCTTCCAAACTGTAAGAAATAAATTTCATTTTCTAATAAATGAAATACCTAATTTCATGTATTCTCTTATAAGCAACAGTGTTGCTTTGCCCCCCAAAGATTTGTCACCCTACATCCCTGTGTGACGGAGCCACAAAGACTTACTCAAAGCCCATCTCTACTGAGCAGTGAGAAGACCCAAAGTGGTTAACTTCCCCAGAACCCTCAAGAAAGATGCATCCCTTCCTTGGGAAATTAACCCCAAATTGGAGTTTTCTTCCTGCATTTATTTTCCAGACCAGGAAGTTACAGGAAGAGAACATAGGTGGGGTTATAGTTTAAAAATATAGGCTGGTAACTTTCAGTGAAACAAGTCAGATGACATTCCAGTAGATAATTAAGTGATCCACCAACAAAAGCTTGCTCTTAGCAAACATTCCTTCTCCCTCTAGCAATTTTCCATTATCTTTACAAATCAATCACTAACTAGTCTGTCTTTGAGCCAGCAACCTTGCTGTGTTAGAATTCTTTATCTTACACCGGAGACATTATAGCCTGAGGAAAATTTACAGTCCTCTGCAAGGTCAATATTTGAAACTGCAAGGCTTTGGAAAACCAGGCCCTGTGAAGTATATTTGCTTTAAGAATCCTCTACACAACAGAAATGGACTAACATAGCAGGTTAGCAGGGATGGAAATCCAGTGCATTTTCTGCTTACTCATTTTCTCTTGGCACAAAGGTGAGGTCTACTCAGTAACAAATGTGATTATAGAGGTATGACCCTCCAGAAGGGTACTTCTTTTCTTTAATGTTTAACATTTACTTGTACATATTTATGGGGTGCATATTGCTTCAATACATGCATGTACTGCGCAATGATTCACATAGGGTAGATTGCATAGTTTTGTGCCTGTTAGTCCACTTTCCTACCCCCTCCTCTCCTCCCCTCCCAGCCTCTGGTAACCATTGTTCTCCTCTCTACTTCTCTGAGAACCACTTTTTTTCTTTTTTAAGATTCCACATGAGTGAGATCATGTGGTATTTGTCTTTCTGTATCTGACTTACTTCACTTAACATGATGGTTTCCAGTTCCATCCACGTTGCTGCAAATGATAGGATATCACTTCTTTTTATAGCGGAATAGTATTCCATTGTGTATATATACCATACATTTTTTAATCTACTCATCCATTGATGGGCATTTAGGTTTATTCCGTCTCTTGAATATAGTGAATAGCATTGCAGTGAACATAGGAGTGCAGGTGTCTTTTTGATATATTGATTTTATTTCCTTTGGATATATACCCAGTTAGCCGGATAGCTGGGTTATAAGGCAGATCTATTTTTAGCTCTCCAAGGAACCTCCATAGTGTTTTCCACAATGGCTGTGCCAATTTACATTCCCACCAACAATGTAGTAGGGTTCCAGTTTCTCTGCGTCATCGCCAGCATTTGTTATTTTCTGTCTTGTTGATAATAGCCATGCTAACTGGGGTGAGGTGACATCTTATTTTGGTTTTAATTTTCATCTCCCTGATGATTAGTGATTTTGAGCATTTTTTCATGTGCCTGTTGGCCATTTGTATGTCTTCTTTTGAGAAATGTTTTTTCAGCTCCTTTGCCCATTTTCTAATTGGTTTGTTTGGGTTTTTTTGCTGTTGAGTTGAGTTCCTTATATATTCTGAATATTAGCCCCTTGTCTGATGTGTGCTTGGCAAACACTTTCTCCCGTTCTGTAGGTTGTCTTTTCACTTTGTTGATAGCGTCCGTTGCTGTGAGGAAGCTTTTTAGTTTGATGCAGTCCCATTTGTACATTTTTGCATTAGCTGCCTGTACCTTTGTAGTCTCTCTCAAAAAAGCACTGTCCAGTCCCATTTTGTGTAGCATTTCCCCTGTGTTTTCTCTTAGTAGTTTCATTGTTTTGGGTTTTAAATTAAGATCTTTAATCCATTTTGTGTTGATTTTTGTGTTTGGTGAGAGATAGGGGTCTAGTTTCAATCTTCTGAATGTGGATATCCAGTTTTCCTAGCACCATTTATTGAAGAGGCTGTCCTTTCCCTGCTTTATATTTTTGGCGCCTTTGTTGAAAATCTTCTGGCTGTAAATGCATGAGTTTATTTCTGGGCTCTCTATTCTGTTCCATTGGTCTGTTTGTCTATTTTTATGCCAGTACCATAATGTTTTGGTTACTATAGCTTTATAGTATATATTGAAGTCAGGGAATGTCATGCTTCCAACTTTGTTCTTTTTATCCAAGATTGCTTTATCTACATGGGTTTTTTTGTGATTCCATACAAATTTCAAGATCATTTTTCTATTTCTGTGAAAAATGTCATTGGTATTTTGATAGGTATTGAATTGAATGTGTAGATTGCTTTGGGTAACATGGACATTTTGATGATGTTAATTCTTCCAAACCAAAAACATGGAATTTTTTCCATTTATTTTCCATTTATTTGTGTTCTTTTCAATTTTTTTCACCAGTGTTTTATAGTTTTCACTGTAGAAGTCTTCACCTCCATGGTTAAATTTACTCCAAGGTATTTCATTTTGGGGGTAGCTATTCTGAATGGGATTACTTTCTTGATTTCTTCTTCAGCTATTTAATTATTGGTGTATAGGAAGGCTATTGATTTTTGTGGGTTAATTTTGTGTCCTGCCACTAGACTGAATTCATTTATTAGTTCTAGTTATTTTTTGGTGGAGTCTTTATAGTTTTCTATGTATATGATCATGTCATCTGTAAATAGGGATAGTTTGACTTCCTCCTTTCCAATGTCAATGCTCTTTATTACTTTCTCTTTCTTTATTGTGCTAGCTAGAACTTTCAGCACTATGTTGAATAAGAGTGGGGAAAGTGGGCATCCTTGTCATGTTCCAGTTCTTAAAGGAAGAGCTTCCAATTTTTGTGCATGTAGTATGATATTAGCTGTGGGTTTGTCATATTGTGTTGAGGTACATTCCTTTTATACCTAATTTGTTGAGTGTTTTTATCATGAAAGGGTGTTGGATTTTATCAAATGTTTTTTCTGCATCTATCAAAATGATCGTATGGTTTTTTCCACTGTGTTGACGTGTTATCACATTTATCGATTTATGTATGTTGAACCATTCTTGTATCCCTGGCATGAATCCCAATTGATTGTGGTGAATGATCTTTCTAATGTGTTGGTGGATTTTGTTTGCAAGTATTTTACTGAGGATCTTTGCATTTGTGGGAAAATATTCTTTATTTCTTTAGGGATATTGGTTTGCAGTTTTCTTTTTTGTTTTTGTTGTGTCTTTTTCCAGTTTTTGGATGAGGTTAATTTTGCCTTTTAGAATGAGTTTGGAAGTATTCCTTCCTCTTCAAATTTTTGGGAGAGTTTGAGAAGAATTGGTATTAGTTCTTCTTTAAATGTTTGGTAGAATTTGGCAGTGAAGCCATCTGGCCCTGGGGTTTACTTTGTTGTGAGACTTTGTATTACTGCTTCAATCTTGTTACTTGTTATTGGTCTCTTTAGGTTTTCTAGTTCCTCATGATTCAACCTTGGTAAGTTCTATGTGTCCAGGAATTTACCCATTTCTTCTAGGTTTTCCAGTTTGTCTGTGTATAGTTGTTTGTAGTAGTCTCTTATGATCCTTTGTATTTCTGTGATATCAGTTGTAATTTCTTCTTTTTTGTTTGTTTCTGATTTTATTTTAGTCTTCTTTTTTCCTTTGTTAGTCTAGCTAGAAGTTTATCAATTTTTACCTTTTCAAAAAACCAACTCTTTGTTTCATTGATCTTTTGCATCGTTTTTTAATCTCTAATTCATTTATTTCTGCTCTGATCTTTGTTATTTCCCTCATTCTACTGATTTGGGGTTTGGTTTGTTCTTGTTTTTCCAGATCCTTGAGGTGTAATGTTAAGTTGTTTTTTTTGAAGTCTTTTTTATTTTTTGATGTAGTTATTTATTGCTATAAACTTCCCTCTTAGGACTGCTTTTGCTGTGTCCAATAGGTTCTGGTATGTTATGTTTTCATTTTCATTTGTCTCCCAGAAGTTTTTAGTTTCCTTTTTGATTTCTTCTTTGCCCCATTCATTACTTAAGAGCATGTTGTTTAATTTCCATGTATTTGTATGGTTTCCAGTGTCGCTCTTTTTGATTTCTACTTTTATTCCATTGTGGTCAGGAAAGGTAGTTGATAAGATTTCAGTTTTTAAAAATGTGTTGAGACATTTTGTGACCTAACATATGGTCTATTCTAGAGAATGTTCTGTATGCTGCTGAGAAGAATGTGTACTCTGCAGCTGTAGGGTCAAATGTTCTAAATATGTCTGTTAGGTCTGATCAGACTAAAGATTAATTCTGATGTTTCCTGGTTAATTTTCTGTCTGGATGATCTGTCTTTTGGTGAAAGTGGGTTGTTAAAGTCCCCAGCTATTATCATGTTGAAATCTATTTCTCTTGTTGGTGTAATAGTAATTGCTTTATATAATTGGGTGCTCCAGTGTTGTATGTCTTGTTGAATTGATCCATTTATCACTACATAATGACCTTCCTTATCTTTTTTTACTTTTCTTGCCTTGAATTCTATTTTATCTGATATAACTACTCCTGCTCTTTTTTGGTTCCCACTTGCATGAAATGCTTTTTTTTTTCATTCCTTCACTTTCCAGTGATGTGTGAAATGAGTTTCTTGTAGGCAGCATATTGTTGGTTCTTATTTTATAATTCATCGAGCCACTCTGTGTCTTTTAATTGGGGCATTTAATCCATTTACATTTCAAGTTATTATTGATATATAGGGGCTTGTTATTGCCATTTTGTTCCTTTCTTCTTGTTGTTTTGTTGATCCTTTTTCCCAATAGTTCTTTCTTTGTGATTGAGTGGTTATCTCTAGCAGTGTATTTTGATTTCTTGCGATTTATTTTTAGTATGTCTCTTAAGATTTTTTGTTATGGTTACCATGAGGCTTACAAAAAGCATGTTATATTTATAACAGATTATTTTAGACTAATAACAGCTTACCTTTGCTATCTAAGATAAAAGGAAAAAAACAAAGCCAACTCTGTGCTTTGGCATCATTTCCTCTCCGCTTTTTGATAATTTGCTGTTTCAAGTAACATCTTTCAATATTGCCTATCTCTTATACAGTGTTTGTGTATGTTAGTGTCTTGTTAGGTTTGTCCTTTAGTCTTCATACTAAGGATGTATGTGGTTTATTCACCACCCTTATGATATTGGAGGATTCTGAGGTTGTCTGTGAACTTCCTTTACTAATGAATTATCTGCCTTCAAATGTTTTCTTGCTGTTCTTTAGCATCATCTTCTTTCAGACTGAAGAACTCCCTTTAGCATTTCTTATAATGCAGGTCATGTATTGGTGAATTCCCTCACCTTTTATTTGTCTGGGAAAGATTTTGTTTCTCCTTCATATTTGAATGTTCATTTTCCTGGATAGAGAATTTTTTGCTGACAATCTTTTTCCTTCAGTACCCTGAATATACAATCCCATTCTGTTCTAGCCTGTAGGGTTTCTAGTGAGAAATCCGCTGAAAGAAGTATTGGGACTCTGTTGAATGTTACGTGTTTCTTTTCTCTTGTTGCTTTCAGTATTCTCTTTTTGTCTTTGGTTTTTGATAATTTGATTATGATGTGTCTTGGGGTGTTCTTCCTTTGATTGAATTTGATTGGCAACCTCTGAGCTTCTTGTACTTGCTTTCTGTCATCTTTCTTGCAGCTTTCTTGTCATCTTCCTATAGCTTGCTGTCATATTTCTCCACACTTGGGAAATTTTCAGCCATTATTATCTTGAATATGCTTCTATGTCTCTATGTCTCCTCCTTTTCCCTCTCGTTTGGATATACTAATTATGCAGAAGTTATTTTGCTTTTTTTTTTGGCACTGACTAGTACAGGGAACAAACCCTTGACCTTGGTGTTACAAGGCTGTGTTCTAACCAGCTGAGCTAACCAGCCAACCCTATTTTGCTTGAGGGAGTCCCATATTTGCTATATTTCTGTTTCATTTTTTCTTGTTTTTTTTTCTTTTTGCTCCTCTGATTGAATAATTTCATATGTTCTATGTTCGAGCTCGATTTTTCTTTCCTCTGTTTAAGTCTGCTGTTGGAGATTTCTATCAAATTTTTCAGTTCAGATAATGTATTCCTCATTTCTAGAATTTCTATTTATTTTTCTTTTTAAATTGACTCAGTTCCTTTATCAAGTTTCTCATTCTGCTCCTGGAACATTTTCTGAATATTTTTTAGTTTTCTATCTGTATTTCCCTGTGACTCCTTAAACATCCTTAACAAGGTTATTCTGAATTCTCTGCCAGACATTTCATAAATCTGCTGTTCCTCTGAGTCCATTGCTGGTGCTTCATTTGTTTCCTTTGTTGGTGTCATAATTTTCTGTGTTTTCTTCATCTTTTTGTTTTTATGTTGATGCCTGGGCATTTGAGGAGACTGATGACTCTTCTAGGTTTGTAGGTGTTCTTTGTAGCTGTTAGACCTTTGCAGGTTAATATCAGATGTTTGTCTCTGTTCTGTGGATTTGGTTAATTCTAAAATTGGGGGAAATGCCTGTGGGGACCAGCACTTGAGCTCTGTGGTTGTGCTAATTGCTGCTTTGCTGCCGATTCTCTGAGGAAGCCTTTTTTATTTTTATTTTTTCTTAATCCAAACCAGATTTTAATTATTGGTGTTTTCATCATTTTCAGGTCTTTGAGGTCAGATACACCTGGGCTATGTGGAAATTCTGGCCTGGGACTGAGTCTTTCCAGGAAACTGTGTTCCCAGAGGGGTACTTTTAAAAAGTTCTCACAAAGGCACTATGTAGGTTAGTGGTGATACTGCCTGTATGACTCTGGGAAAGGTCAAGGGTACAGTCCTTGGTGCAGCTTCCGAATTAGGGAGCTAGGAATGGAGGTTCTCAAAAGGTTGGAGCAAATCTGAAGAGATGTAGTTAAGTCAGTTCAAAGTAAATAAAGATCAGTGATCAAAGTTGGTAGAGGAAAGAAGAGAGGAGCAACATCCAAGCCTTGAGGTAGATATGGTTTTATTATCCATGGTTGTCTGGAACAACCCTTAGGGGAAGATATCCTTGGGGGTGAGGAAGACCAGGCTGGACTCAGGTCTAGGCACAGGGGCCAGCAGGTACTAGATAGAAGAAAGTTGTATGTTGGTCTCAAGAAATGGTGTGTGTGTGTTGGAGGACAGTTGGCTGGATGGAGAGAATACTGACATCGTAGGAGAGGGTCTGGGGAGGTTGGATGTTGGACCTCAACCCCATTCTCTACCAGGTTCTTGACTTTGCCACAGGAAAGCATTCAAGTGTAGAGTCAGAGTAGAAAGCAAAAACAGGTTTAATGTAAAGAGAAAGAAATACATACTTCACAGACAAAGTGTATACTGGCTCAAGATTGAGCAGCCGCCCCATCTTCTTCCTGGATTCCAACTTTATAGTCGGCTATTCTATACATATTCATGCTATCTAATGAATATTTAACTAAGTGGGTGGTTCTTGGTCATATAACAGGTTATGTAACTGGTTATGTAACCTAGACTGTTCATGCTCTGTTGGTATCTTTGGAGGATGCTCATTGGTCAAATTCCAACACATACATCAAAAATTACTTAAAATATATTCGCTGTACTCTAGCACGTCCAGTGGAAGATCATTCAAGAATAAACTCCTTTCTAGTGAGCATGCTTGGCCACTGAAATTACATAAGTCTGCCTCCTGCAGTCTTGATCTCCTTGTGTTGGTGCTGAAAATAGGTGCAACAAATAACAGTAGCTCAGGAGTCAGAGGAGGGCCTTGAGTCCTAGGGGAGTGGTTTGAGATGCAGGGGAATGGCCCAAAATCCAAACACAGGGAAACTGAGCACCTCCTATTGCAATACAGGGAACCTGGGCTGAAGGATCAGACAGGCAGATTGGCTACACACAATGGCAGTGATAGAGAGAAAGACAATTTCTTAATACATCAGGTGGCCTCACTGTCACTGGCAGGCATGTATGTTGAATGAGTAAATGAATGAATGGCGATGCTGGGTTGGGGCTGGCAGAGGAAAGAATAACCCTGTTCTGGGTGCTGAGCACCCTGACACTACCAGCCCAACCTGACTTTCTGTTGTTCTCTCCCTAGGCCACTTCTCGCCTCACCACTGGCATCATGGCCCACTTCCAACTGCAGTATGTCCCAGAAACAGAGTATGATTAAATGATACATATTCCATGTGACTGCCTGTGAGTTTCCTCCAGCTTCCAACTTACCCTTCATCCCTTCTGCAGCTACAACTTCTGAATGCATAAACTTGCCCAAAGCTTCCCTCTTGACCTGCAGAGGAGAGTAGACTAGAAAAAGAATATTAAACCCTGTTTCTCTTGAATCTGGTTTTTGCAGTCTTCATAGTTCAGGTGTGCATCTGTTTTCAATGGGCAAGGAAGGTTTACATAAATCAAGTCAGCTGCCATAATTCATGCAGACCCACATAGGTACCCATGGAAGGAGATTTTCAATGTCACCTTTATGTTAACACAGGAGCAATATAGTGAAAAGACAAAGTGATATGCTTCAGAGAATGTGTGGAGTTTTAAATGTGATTTTAAAATCCTTTGACATGTCTTCCATGGACAGACAGGGTGAAGTTCCCCTGGGTCCTGTGACTCTATGAACAATATTTGTCAATATCTGGCAGAATTCCCAGCATCTATGTGTTAGTTTCTGGGCCCAGTCCTTAAGAAACTGGTGGCTTTTACTTCCCGTGTTTTGGAACACAGCCACCATGCTGTGAGGGAGCCAAGCAGCTACCTAGAGAAGCCACATGTAGGTCCTAGCTGATAACCAGAGTGACTGCAGATATGAGCGAGTGATCCCTTACATTATTTAGGCTCCCAGCCTTTGTGATGCCCTGACTGATACAGCACAGAGCAGAGACAACAGATGGAGCTCTGCCTGAACTGCTTGAACTAAATAAATTGTTTCGAGCCACTAAATTTTGGGGTGGTATATTACACAGTAATATATCACTAATTCAGATTGCCATTGACAATTATCAAAGAGAGGAAAGAATGAGAAGGCATAAGTAGCTGGAATTTTCAGTTTTTTTCATCCTTTATAAATGGGAAGGGCAAAAGAGTGTTTTATGAAATTCATAATGAAGTCTTAAGAAAAGGAAAGATGGGAAGGTAATTGCTAAGATGATGCCTGTCAAAGCAGTTACAATTAAAAGTGCTTGAGGAAGCCATTGAACTTGCTTAACGAACAAGTACTTGCCATCCTCCCCATCTCCCCCCAGTGACCTCTTCTCCTTCTCCAATGTGCAGAGATGTTACAAGTTTATTTCCACTGCAAAGAAATTTAAATAATTATAACAAGGCACATTTCTAGGCTTTGTTCCATATATGAGTATATGGATAAAAGAAAATTACCAGAAATTTAAGTTAAAGATGATGGAATACAGCTAGATTCTAGACTCTTTCCTACTCCTAAAAACTAACGAAATGAAAATTTAATTTCCCCAGAAGCTCTACTGGGCAACACTAAGCTAACAGATCTGGATAGCGTTTTCCAGATTTTGTCATCATTATTATGGAAAAAAAAATTGAGTTTCCAAGCAACCAGTTTATGAACACATAAATACATTGGGAATTTCCCGAATGGTATTCTAATAGAGGTTAAGTATTTTAAAGTGTTTGTTTAATGCATTTATCTATTCGTTCATTCCTCTCTAAGTTCCATGAGAAAAAAGAGTTTGCAGATTTTTTTCATTGCTATATATCCCTAGGCCAAGAATAGCATAGTACTTAGCATATAGTAGGTATTCTAAATATTTGTCAAATTCACCAATCCATTCATTCATTCAACAAGCATTTATTGAGCATCATGCTAGGTCCTGGAGAAAAAAAGATGAGGAAGTCATTGCTCTTGCCTTCAAGGAGCTTACCGCATAGTGGAAGAAACACATAAACAGTGTGTAGTGATAAAAATATGTTCAGATATAAACAAAACAAAAACAAAAACAAAAAATACGTTCAGATACAAGGGGATAAAGGAGGGTAACGTATGTTGGGTGCTGGGGGCCAGATGACTTTTATATGAAAATAGATGTCAAGAGAAGGAATAAGAAAGAAGACATAGCTGGAAGAGAAACTGTAGCTTGTGATTCTAGGATCTGTCCCATCTGAACTGCTCAAACTTGATCACAATAAATTTGAAAGTATTATCTTTTTTCTGATGGTTGAATATTTGACTGCAATGATGCCTGCTAAAGATGTACTGATAGATCAGTTGCTTTGTTTTAATCAGCTGCCAATAGGTCCACTGCTCTTTAAATATCCATTATTTTTTACTCCTATACAAATATTTTAAAGTAAATCCTAAGATGATCATAGATTTATATGAGGACTTCAAAAAGTCTGTGGAAAAATGGAATTAAAACATAAAAATTAAAAATATGAACTTTGTTTTTCAACATAAGCTCCATCAACTTCAAGACATTTTTATAAGTGATGATACCAGCCATTTGGTTCATCCCTAAAGAACTTAGGGTCCTGGAAATTGAACCATATCAATGCAGTCTTTTTTACATTATTAACTGAAGAAAAATGAATGCTCTTTAAAGATTTTTTAAAATTAATTTTATTTTGGGGGCTGGCCTGTATAGAGATTGAACCCCGCATCTTGGTGTTGTCAGCACCGTACTCTAACCAACTGAGCTAACTAGCCATTTTAAAAGATTTTTTATTAAGAAACAAAAAGAAGTCAAAAGGAGCCAAATCAGGACTGTAAGGTGAATGCCTAATGATTTCCCATCGAAACTCTTGCAAAATTGCCCTTGTTTGACAAGAGGAGTAAGCAGGAGCATTGTCGTGTGTGGGACTCTCTGGTGAAGCTTTCCTGGGTGTTTTTCTGCTAAAGCTTTGGCTAACTTTCTCCAAACACTCTCATAATAAGCAGATGTTATCATTCTTTGGCCCTCTAGAAAGTCAACGAGCAACATGCCTTGAGCATCCCAAAAAACTGTTGCCATGACTTATGCTTTTGACTGGTCCACTTTTGCTTCAACTGGACCACTTCCACCTCTTGGTAGCCATGGCTTTGATTGTGCTTTGTCTTCAGGATCACACTGGTAAGGCATGTTTCATCTCCTGTTACAGGTTTTCAGAGAAATGTTTCAGGATCTTGATCCTACTTGCTTAAAATATTCATTGAAAACTCTGCTCTTGTCTGCAGCTGATCTGGGCACATCAGCTTTGGCACTCATTGAGTGGAAAGTTTGCTCAATGTAAGTTTTCAGTCAGAATTGTGTAAACTGAACCATTTGAGATGCCCATGGCATTGGCTATTGTTTCTGCTCTTAATCATTGGTCCTTTTCAATTAGGGCAGGAACAAGATTAATTTTTTCCTCACAAATTGATGTCAATGGTCTGCCTCTGCTGGCTTCATCTCCATTGTCTCGTCCGTTCCATTTATAAACTCTGATTTCTTTGGGGCGTTGTCCTCATAAAGTTTTTGTAAAGAGTCAACGATTTTACCATTCTTTCACCCAAGCTTCAATGTAAATTTCATGTTTGTTTTTGCTTCAATTTTAGCAGAATTCATGTTGCTCTGGTAGGGAGTCCTTTCAAAGTGATGTCTTATTATTCTTGGTGCTTCAAATTAGATCCTGTGCAGACATGTTATAACAAGTTAGTATGAGTTTATTTTGATGCAAAGAAATTTTGCAAACCCTACATAGTTTTTTCATAATATGCATTTTTCCGTGAACTTTTTGAAGACCCCTCCTGTGTACGGATTTCCATATCATTCAGGTGATCTCATGTGCAGACTCTCATATACCTAGAGTAATTGAAAGAGCTGATTCAAGCTAAAAAAAAACCCAATTTCCTCTCTGATAATGATGACTTCAAAAAATTCATTCTATTTGGGGTTTACCAATGACTTAAAATTATTTGTAAGAAAAAGTTACAGCAGGCATAAATTTTTCAATTCACTTTAATGATCTCAATCAAAGAGAATGAAATTTCTGACCACTTCAGAGTCATTTCCAGAAGCATAAACTCATCCATTTATTCCAAAGGCATTTACTGTCCACCCACTTGCTCTTGGATGCTGGGTCTACAAAGATGAGAGAGACAGAGTCTGCCCTTCTACAGTGTAGTTCGGCAGATGAAGACAGGCCAGAAAACAACAACTCTAATATACCTACAATATCTGAGGAAATAGCAAGAGACGAGAACTGGCCTGCTCAGAGGAGTTAGAGAATGGGTTATATGTTTCTAACTGACAATTGAAAAGACTTGAGTCACATAGCCACATCTGGATTCTTTTGTTTTGCTTCTTCTTCCTCTTTTTTTTTTTTTTCCCCTCTTTTTTTCCTTTAAATGCAAAATGAGTAGTGGGCTGGCTGGTTTGCTCAGGTGGTTACAGTGTGGTGTTAAAATACCAAAGTCAAGGGTTTAGATCCCCATTCTGCCCAGTCTCAAAAACAGAGAGAGAGAGAGAGAGAGAGAGAAAGAGAGAGAATGCTTCTCAAGAAGCTGTTTTTGAATGGCTTGAAAGATGATTTGTTCATCCAGTGAGGGGAGAAAGAACTTCAGGGGGAAAGGGAATAGTCTGCGGAAAGGAACAGAGATGGGAGGCTTGTCCCTTGGTATGGTGGGTGTGAAGGACATGTATTCACTCAAAACACT
This sequence comes from Cynocephalus volans, assembly GCF_027409185.1. Lineage (NCBI taxonomy): Eukaryota > Metazoa > Chordata > Mammalia > Dermoptera > Cynocephalidae > Cynocephalus > Cynocephalus volans. The sequence goes on along the minus strand of NC_084474.1, from coordinate 30,283,125 downwards.
CAACAGTATTTGAATGTGGACCTGGTGCTAGGATTCAGCAGCTAGAAGTCATTAGTCAAGGAGTGGTGCAGATGGAGGGAGAATGTGACATGTTCAATTTGAGGAAACCAGCGGAGTTGAAAAAGAGGAAAGGAGCATAGGAACCAGTTCTAGGAGGAAGATGTAGCTTTAGGAAATACTATACCACAGAAGACTTACCACATGCCAGGCCCTGTTTAAAGGGCTTTTCATATATTATTGCATTTAAATACATATTATCACATTTAGTCTCCTCTTGAACAAAAGACTAAACTGAGCATAGGGTAAGTAACACGTCCATGGTGTCCCTCCCTGTTAACGAGTGGATAACCAGCCTTGGTTATCTCATTCTGGAGCCCTTGCTCTTAACACCACAAACACTGTCTCTTCAGTTGTAGACAGAACTATTGGTTTTAGATGACGACTGAAATCATAGGCCTGGTAGACATTTCTCAGACAGACAAGCAATACTGGGAAGGAACCCTAGGAATAATAATGCAAATGGATAAGTCCGTGAAAACACAGTAATAGTTCTACTTCTAGACTTCTTTTATTATCAGATTATTTTTGGTTCCATTTACTAAATGAAGTGTTGAGTTTCATTGGGCTTAACTGGGTTGAACTTATCTGGACATAAGTAACCCACATCAAAACCAGGACGAATCAAGAATTTGAGTTTTCTGGCACTGTTGCCTCAAAAATCTAGGATCTAGGGCGCTGTGTTAAGATGATCCTCATTTTTTGGTTCCAAGGATTTCTTTATCGTGTGAGCAAATACGATTTTTTTTTTTTTTTTTTTTTTGGTCGAGGAGGATGCTTGGCCACGCCTCCGATCTTTGAAAGCAGGTGATTACTGATCACTGGTGCTTTCTGGGCGAGACAGTGAACTAACCTCCCTCCGTCCCCTCCCCCAAGTCTGGAAAGGTGCAGGATCCGCTAGACCGCGCGTCGCACAGCGGCGGCTGAAGCACACCCGGGATGGTCGCGCGTCCCCAGCACAGCAGAGGAGGGCAGCCAGACGGCCTGGGGAAGGTAGCGGCGGGGAATCGGGTCACGGGCCGCCGTCTAGAGACAGCAGACGGTCAGCTGGGCGGGGGAGGAAGTTGCCGAGCGCAGGTGTGGAAGGGGCTGCTCCAGACCCACCCTTTGCAGCCGAGGGGACTGGGAGACGCGCCGGGGCCGTGGAGATTGCAGACGGGGCGCACTCCTACGCACTCGGTCACCCTCGCTCCCGAGGCCCCGGGGAACGGCTCTCCCCCGGGGGCCCAGCCCGCTGGCGCCAGCACCGCAGAGCCGGCTGCTGAGGGGGGCCGGGCTGCCGCCAGGGGGCGGGAGCGGCGTCGCGAACAATGGCCGCGCTCGGCCGCGGGCCGGCTGGAGGCGGAATGGAGGTAGGGCCGGCGCCGGGCGCGCGCGCGCGCGAGAGAGAGCCGGGCATGCTGGGGCGCGGGAGAGGCTGCGCAGACGGGGGCGCGCGGCGCGAGCCCAGGAGGGCGCGGCGGGAGCGCAGGGGAGGCGGGCGGAGGCGGGGGGCGGGGAGGCCGAGGGGTGGAAGCCGGCGGCGGCGGCGGCGGCCGAGCGGGGTCAGTTCTCTGTAGTGTTTGCCAATGTTGGAGCTGTCTGCAAAGTGTCCCTGGCAAGAAGGTAAATACCCTCGTTGGGGGCGCCCGGGAGGCCCCGACTTCCGTCCCGCTGGCGGAGGAGGCAGAGGGCGCTGGGGAGCCCTGCAGGTCCGCGGCACAGCGAACCCCGAGAACAGTGGCCCCCTTCGCGGCCTCCCCTCCCCCGCGCCTTCCTTCCCTCCCTCGGGCTTTCTCAAGGCAGGAGGGGGAGGGGCTAACAGTGGGGGGCCGGGCCGCTGGGGACAGGCGAATGAATTGGGGGGGGGGGGACGTGTGTGGAGGGGGTAGGACGACACAGGTGTCCTGAGGGGAGGAGCTGGAAGGAAGGCGAGAAGGCCGGCCTAAATGAGGGTGCTGGCGGAGGGCGCGGGAAGGTGGGGGTCGTTGGGGCCGGGATGGGAACGGCCGGAAGAGGGGCTGCTAGTGAAGCGGCAGGGGGAGGGGGAGGGAGGCGAGGGAGGCCCGGGGAGGGTCTGCGGGGAATGGGCCTGGGGGCGCTGGAGGAGGGGCGGCGGGGCTGGGGCGCCCCGGGGGGTGGTGGTGACGGCTATTTCTGTATAATGGGCAAGTGGTGAAGACGTAAGGCGCCGAAATGGGCAAGGTAGGTGGGGCCGAGGAGACGAAATGTATCCTATGACAGGCCAGTCCTGCTGTGGCTCTTACTACTACCATGGTGGCTCGGTTTAAAGGGGTAGTTGGCAGTAGTGACCTTGCCGTGGTGAAGGGAGTTGAGCGAAGAGACAAAGCTCTGTTACAGAATCCACTGTTTGAGGGCAGGGACTGCAGCGTCTCCACGGCGAGCCGGGGACTGTGGTGAGGGGGGTGTTCCGCAGAAGCGACTGAGGGGAGAACGCAGAGCGGGGATTCTTAGGGAGGAGGCGGTGATAATGGCCGTGGGGTTCTGAAGTCCTTGGAAGTATGTGCCGAATTTTGCATTTGTGAATAATTTTCTTTGGAAAGGGTCCATATTTGCCGTGATGTGTTCCCTGCCCCCCTCCCCCCCCACATAGGTTAAGAACTACTTGCGTGTAGGGAAGGACCATCCAATTAGGGTAGACTCGGGAGTTTATTGAGAGATTTTTAAAGTGGGTGGATCCTGCAGAAAGGATAGAGATGGTCCTTTAAGGGTATTTCACTGTTTACTGAAAATAAGGATTTCACAATTTTGGTGAACTTTTGCTGAGCATTACTTGGCTTCTGATGCATGCTGTGTTTTAGGAAAGCATGTGAAAACTGTAAATCAAAATCGTAATGGGCAGGCAGGTTGTTAGTAACCTTGTAGGAGAAAAGATTGTCACATTTCTCCAGTAGGATATTTCTTCCCCGTCCTAGCTTTCTTAAGATGATTCGAATATACTATTGTGAATTGAGCAGTAGTGGAAAAAAATCTTATTTAATAACACGTCAAAACCAAGACTTACTCTGCATCTATTGTTTTGTAATACTGCAAGTTTTCCATTGTTCAGTTTGTCTGTATTTTACTGCAAACAAGAGATATCATATCACTTGAATTGCAGATTTGCTGCATTTTGCAGCAGGCCTGTATTAAATTTTTGAAGCCGTTATGCCAAACTGTGTGGTGTGTGTGCTTTTTTCTCCCCCATGTTATGGTTTCAACTCAAGTCACCATTGCCACATTTCATAACATGACAGTGTATTTCGAAATTTACTCCGAATTGGTGATTAGGTGGTAGGATATGGTGTATATTTCCTCACAAATCACTGCGTTTTCCCTTTAAAAAATAATGTTTTTTATTTCTAAAAATGTTGCTGTATAATCCAAGTATGTATTATTCATTTCAAATAGCATGCCATTTAATTTTAAGGTTTTGACTTTTTATTTGGAAATAATTTCAAGCTTAAAAAAAAATTGCAAGAATAGTGCCCTTTACTCAGATTTACCTGTTACCATTTTACCCATTTATCGTTTGTTCTTTATCATGCACACAAAATATTTTTTTCCTGGACCGGATAAGGGTAAGTTACATACATTGTGCCCCTTTACTCCTAAATGGTTTTGCATGGAAAACCATATAAATTTTATATTTTAGCTTACTTGGCTTGCCTGGAATGAAGTTCTAGTGAGGAGTGGCTTGGTCTGCTTTTCAACAAAGAATAAGAATATAAAAAAAAATCTAAGATAGTCATCAAATTTTTAAATGTGTAAACAATACAGAAAGTGAGGCTAAGTCATTTTCCTGTTTAGGTTCTAGAAGAAAGATATAGTTGGACAAAATATATATATTTTTTCTTTGTACCTAACCTCTTTACTCTTGTTTTTCTTATCTCATTTTCTTTCGTACACTTTGAGTGTATCTGATCAGTTTTGTGTGTAGATCATAATAAAGGGAAAAATCTGGATTTGCAAAATTGAATTCTCTGTTAATATTAGACTTAATAGTTTGAGACATGCACAGTATGAACAATGATATGTAGATATATTTGTGCCTCTCCTAGTTACTCAGGAAAATATTAGACGGGTGTCTAGAATCCATGATATTTATAACTTGTATTTATATAGGTATCATTGTTTGATTTAAATAACCCCCAGAGTTCTATATAGGAGCCTTGCCATGTTATCCTAGCCCTTGACTTTGTTACAGGAAAATTTTAAGAAGGCAAGTATATGGTGAAGAGAAGACAAATTTGAACCAGACTGAACTGGGTTTTAATCCTAGCAATGTGACTGTGGGGAAATAACACAACTCTAGAAAAATGGGGATAACACCTACATCCCCAGTGATGAAAATTAAATGAGTTAATGTAAAAATGGCAAAATATGGCACCTGGCATATAAAACTGGTGTCTGATGAATGTTAGTTTCCTTTTTTTCTTGTTCGTTGGGGGGTATGTGGATTCTTCACTGGAATAGTGTATGGTGTAAGACTTCTATATACTTAGAATATTTCATAGGTTATTTTATATTCCTTACATAAAAGCAGTTTTTTGGGGTACCTACCTTAAAAATTAAAATGGAGGGCCAGCACTGTGGCTCACTCGGGAGAGTGCGGCGCTGGTAGCACCGAGGCCGCGGGTTTGGATCCTATATAGGGATGGCCGGTGCGCTCACTGGCTGAGCCTGGTGCAAACCACACCATGCGAGGGGATAAAAGTTTTTTAAAGGATCCCCATGAAGTTTTAGAGTAAGGAGCTTTGAATTGATAGTTTTGATGTAGTCTAAGAATGGGGATAGTTTTCTTTTTACATTAGGAATGTTTTTGCTTTTCATATAGTCAGATAAGATACTGAAGGTGAGATTTGCCTATCAGTTGTGGAATGGGTTGATATAAAAAATTATAGATATTAATTTAACAACAAGCAATTTTATAAAGCAGTATTTATCAAGGATTCTATAGATCTAATTTTGAACAGCTTTTAATTTATCAGATGGGTAAAGTGTAATTCATAATAAAAGCCATGGGTTATATCAGCAATACATTGCAGATACAGGTTGGACCTTTAATTGTTCATGAGCAGCAAGTTTTCCCCAGTTTGTAGTGCCCTCTCTCCATAAACTGCCCTACCTGTTTTCATTTAGTAGCTTGGAATCTGGAACTGCATGTCCTAATGTGCATGACTGGGTATCACCGTAGGGCATTTTTGGGATGTGTGAATAGGTTTCTTTAAAAGTACTTAGTTATAATTGGAATGAACTGTAGTTGGAAACTTCTTTGACAGAGGAGGGAGAGGTGGATTTCATGAAATCATAGGTAGTATAAAAGTGCTCTGCATTTTATCAATATGTCTCGATATTTTGTCATAGTATTTAAAATATAGGACAGTAGATTGGGCATGTCTGTAAAGACATGTGCCACTGTGGGCATTCTGAATTGTCCATGGTATAGTTGTGAATTATAATTTTTGTATTGATGTAAATCTAATGTAACTTGTTTGATGGAAAAGTGTAAATACAGAATTTTATTGTTACATTACAGAGTGCCATTATAGACACACTAGTTTCATATACTTTGTATAGCTTGTTATTTTATAATTGTGGAGGAAAGGCTTACAGATATTAAAAATTGTATGGTCAATTTTAACTGAATAGTTGTTTTTATATTTGTTACTACATAAAATACCTTTTATATATCAGAAGGTTAGAACTTTTAAAAATGCACCCTGATAGCTTACTGTGCCTATTTCTTGGAATCAGCCATCAGTGTACCAAATTCTAATATTGTAGACATACAGATAGGTCTGTAGATAAGTGTTTGCAACTTTTACAGGCTTATACGAAATAAAAACAAAATGGTGTTTCTCAGAGATGGTGAGTGCTTAATAAAATAATGCTAAATTTTAGAAAGTAGGGGACACTAAATCCCTGAGATGGTTTTAATGCTTTGTTTCACTTTACTTTCCAAATGAATTGTTTTCAATTAAAAAAAAAGAAAATAGGTTGGGTTTGTATTTTTAGTTAGAGCTAGTGTATTTTAACACCATTTGACTAATCCTATACTTTTTAATGACCTCATCTTTTGAATTAAAATGTAAATGTTTAAGTTTTATAACTTATTACTTTCAAATTCTAATGTTACTCATTTGCTTATGTTGAACAGGTAATTTTTTTTGTACTATCCAAATATGCTAATTAATACCTAAAGCACTGTGGAAGTATTGAATTTTGGAGTTGAACAGTATTGTCTTATTTATTGTTGCATAACAAATTATCCCAGAATTTACGGGCTTAAAACAACAAACATTATCTCACAGTTTCTGTGAGTTAGAAATCTGGGTGCAGCTTAGCTGGGTGCCTGTGGATCAAGATATCTTATGAGGTTGCAGTCATGCTATCAGTTGGGGCTGCAGTTGCATCTGAAAGCTTGACTTATTGAAGATCTGCTTCCAAACTCATTCATGTGGCTCTTGTTTTGATTTAGTTCCTTGGGACTATTGGACTGAAAGGCCTCAATTTTTGCTGGCTGTTGGCCGCAGGCTTCTCTTAGTTCTTTGCCACATGGGCATCTCCACACGGCAGCTTGCAATATGGCATCTTGCTTTCCTCAGAGCAGACAAGTGATAGAGTAAGAGAAGGTGACATCCAAGATTTTTTATAACCTAATCTTGGAAGTAGTATCTCATTATTTCTGTTGTATTCTATTTGTTAGAGGCTGCCTACCACATGGACTTTAGTTTACTCTTTAAAGATTGAAAAAAAAAAAAGAAAAAGAAAAATAAATAGATACACAAAGTTAATTTGACCAGGCTCAGAAGGTAATCTGAAGAGCTAGGACTAAAACTCAAATTCACCAATACCCAGGCCTTATGCTCTTCCTACAATGTTCTGTTCTCTTAGGAAATGAGAAATAAAAAGTGATACAGATGCTGAGGACACTATTATAAGGAACACTTTGAAAGTTTTAAAAGTCATTTTGATTTGACTCCAGTTTGTCATCTTGAAAAGACGGTAGCAAAATATGTGTCTGTGTGCGTGTGTGTCTGTGTGTCTAAAGAACCTTTGCTTCTGAAGGAACATTCAATATTAACATTTTACAGCATAAAAATTTTTACACAGGTGGTTGGATTTAGCCCTTTTGATGCATATCAAGACTGTGTTTTTGCTCTGTTGATAATTTTTTGGGGGAGGGGTCTGTATATTTTATATAAACTTTTCCCATTACAAGAGCCCATGATTTAAATGCTTATAAATTTGGGTTTTCCTGCCCTTCTTTGGCATGTTTCTAAATTAAGTGTAGAAGAGATTTATGCCATGAAAAGAAATACAACCAAGGGGAGGAGGTCAGGACGAGAAAGAAGCAAGCCCAAGTGTAACAATGGAGTGTACTATGATAGTGATGTTTTTGTTTTTTATTTTTATTTTATTTCATTTTATTTTATTTTTTTTGTGGTTTGCTGGCACAGGGATATGAACCCATGACCTTGGAGTTGTAAGGTGGTGACTTCTTTTTTGGAAATTTTTATGTTAAATTTTAATGTGCATACTACTCATATTTTTATACTGATGATAACAGACAAAATAACAAACAGAGAAAAAGCATATACCTAGTTAGGTAATCTTACTGTGTATTCTTTTCCATATCACCTCGGAGAATACTTGTGTGTGTTGCATCTGCCTTAGGATTAATTTATCATATAAAGGATGGGAACAAACAAAGCTGTTTAAACATGACTGGTGCATTAACCTGAAATATTTAGATTGGTTTTTGACAGCTTCACTTTTGCTGGGATTGTTTTAGAACTATAGAACCAAAGAGACTTTGTTCAACAGTCTAGATCTGCACTGTCCAGTATGGCAGCCAGTAGCCACATGTGCTTATTTAAGTTTAAATTAACATTAAAGAAAATAAAACATTCACTTTCTTGTTGTGCTAGCCACATTTCAAGTGCTCAGTTGGCATACCAGGCTAGTGACTACTGGATTGGACAGCACAAATATAGAACATTTTCATGGTCATAGAAAGTTCTTTGCTGATCTTGATCAATTCTATTTTATATTTGATTTTGACCAAGGGCATGTGTTTAAATTGCTGGTCTTTGAGGTTACCAACTAAGTTGAACTTTATTTCTTCATTTTCATTTTCCAGTTTTTGGAGCCGTGAGGGATACAGCAGTTTGGTCAATATTGTCTTAACATGCTTCAGATAAATCAGGTGAGTTTGTGTTAAGGCATGACATGCTCACATGGTGCTTTGGCTGTAAGTTGTGGGACATTTTAACTCAGCTTTTCTAGAACGATAACCGGACCACTGCTTTTTAAAGCACTTATTGTATAATCATCACCGGAGGTTGTGCAGGGCCAGTTGTTTAAAGATTGTAGTGATAGTTCCAAAAGTTGGTAATTTCTTTGTGTGTAGATCGGGTTTATCTGTTTTTGATGTCACATCCCTCCAGGACTTGTTGGTGTGTTCAGAATGCTTACACTCATGATATAGCTTCAGTAGGTGGCAGTCCTGCAGACTCCAAGCAATTCTAGTCACAAATCTTGTGAAGTAGGTGTGTCAATGTGTTAAAAAGTTCCTTTTCTGGGGTACTGAAAAAGGCTAGAAGGAAGTGCTCTGCCAAATAAACCACAGCATATAATACCTTAGACTTACTGAAGGAAATATTTTTCTTAGGTCTTGGCATTTCTCCAAGAACTTTATACATTTAATTTGACCTTTTCTGAACAAACAGAACATTGTGTCATAACTATAATACTAGAAAATACTTTGTTTTATTTCTTTTGATTGCAAATCAAGAGAGAAGTAATTTAATTCTTTTTCCCTAACTTGAGAAAGTAATTCAGACCCCCCCTACCCCCAATACACATTCCTGTTCACCTTGCCTAAGAAATTTGTAGTTCCTGTGTATCATTTACCATCTCTAAGCTAATGGCTTCTAAGTTTATACCTGGTCTAGGCTTCTTTTCTGAGCTCCAGACTTAATGTAGCAGTTATCAATTTGATCTCTTAACTTGGATGTCTGTGTACATCTCAGACTTAATGTGTGCCTATGAAACAATCTAGATGCTTCAGTTATACTGGACTGTTTCAGTTCTTAGATTGGGCAAGGTTGTTACAGCTGTAGGGGTTTTGCACAGATTACCTCTGCCTGGACCTCTCTTCCCCTCCCCTTTGCTTGGCACACTTGACTTCAGGCCTAGTATATGCTCTCACAGCACCCTGCTGTTTATTTTGAAGACATCTTGACATTCACAGTTATAGTCAAATATGTAATTATTTGTTTAACGGGTCTCGCTTGCTAGATGGTATGCTTCATGAAGACAGTGACTTTGCTTGTTTACACTTATGTACCCAAGTGCTAGAATAAATAATGTAAGTATTCATATATTTGCTGGATGAGTGGATGAATGGTGCTAGGGTTGTCTGTGAGGAGATCTCAGTTCTTTTCAATAACAGCCACATAATTTTGATATTATTTTGATATTATATGATGCCTGCATTACGCAAGTGCAATTAACATAACATCTCCCTTATTCAAAGTTGTTCTTTGATTTTCTCCTGTACTGGAATCTTAAAGCTGTACTGTGCTTAGTGCTTCTTGTATACTCACAGCTGCTATCAAATCCCATTGGAAGCATTGATGGCACTTTATGAGACTTGACTTACAAACTGTGTTGTAGGTGTGAAGTTGCCACTAAATGGCTTCCTACTGATTCCTGCCATTAATTATATGGGTACAATTAGAATAATTTGTTTCATATTCTACTATAGAGAGATGGAAGTGATCATTCATTTTATGCCACCCAGTTTCATTGGAAATTATAATTTATGGATTAATACTAATGAGAATTTACTGACTGGATGTGTTGCAGGTCATGTTGAGTCAGGCATTGCAGAGAATTTGTAGGATGTTCTGCCTGGCCACAGGCAATTCCCTGCGCTTTGCCTGGAAGTTGTACACAGTGCCTGGAGATACACACATGTAGCTTGTAACGGAATGTATTTCTAGAATCACTTAAGAGCTCCCTCTTGTCATTGACTATATTTTATACCATAAAATGTTGAAGTCTGAGGGGGAAAGTTATCATAACTTAGAATAGTAGAAGCTGTGAAGACTTTTTCTTCAGCCAAACCTAAGTTGAATTCTTAAACTCATGAGTGATTTTTATCTTTTGTTATTTTCATGGTGACTACTTTCTCATAAGAGTGGGGGGTTCTCAAGATAAACAGCATGAAAAGGGGATTTAAGCTGATCCTCAACTTGAAACAGTTAAGATTTTTACTATATGATTTTCAACACTGTATGTAGGATTAGTACTAAATTTTTACTTGGGAGGCATTTTGTTTTCTTAAAATGACTGAATTACACACTTTTTTAGTCCTAAAAGATTCTTTCATGTGTATTCCTAAAACTAATTAAAAATTAAGCTATTGAATACTAAGCTATTTGGTATTTGATATTAACTCTGTCTGACATTATTATGAAACATGGAATGTGCCATGTTCTCTTATGATATAATACTTTCCTACCTTTATTGTGATGCTTATTTTTGCTTTTGCCTTTGAAGAATGTGCATTGTTACCCATGTGCAACTCATGCATACTATAGAAAAATTGGGTGGTATAGAATAGAAAAAAAAATAAAAATCACAAAAAATTCCACTATTCTTTTACAGAGATAATCAGTGCTAACATTTTGGGGTGTATACTTCTAGATTTTTTTCTATACAGGTATGTTTTTATGTGAATATATGTTATTTTTAAAAACTGGGCTTTTACAATACGTAATACTCTGGAGTGATTTAATAATAATCCTTAGTTTGGAAGTACTAAAATTTATTTAACCAAGCCCTTATTGTTAGACAGATTTTTATATTGTAGTTAGTGCCACAGTGAATATTTCTTTTACATACATCTTTCTCCAATTATTTTCTTTAATTACTAAAAATGGAAATACTAGTCAAAGGGGTGTATAGATTTTAAAGATATTTGATGCATAAATACCAAAAATCCAGAATTATATCTACTGAAAGTGTATGAAAATCCCTTTCTTTGCTTCCTTGACAAGTTTTCAATCTTTACCAATCTGTCTGACAAAAAGTGGTATTTTTGTTTGCATTTCTTTGATTTGCTTATATTTGTGTTTTTTGTGTGTGTTTTTGCCTTTTGTGAATTTATCATGTGTGTCCACTGTCATCTTTTCCTTTTTGTTTGTGAATAGCATTCTTTGGATTATACCCATTGAGAATTTTCTGACATAGTATTCATATTCATTACTTTATATTTTCTCACTTATTATTCAGCAAATAACTAATGGGAATCTACTAGTTTCCAGGGTACCACAATAGGTAGGGATTTGGTACATTTTGGGCCTTTCTCTCTGATAATTGTATGTCCCTAGGGAAAGGAAACTCATTTTAGCATTAGGCTGCAGCAAACATAAATTAAAAAGGCACATGTGCTATAAAATAATCTTTTAAAATGAGTGGCTGAAATAGGGCCAATTTGGGGGATTATCTGGTGAGGCAGACTTGACAGGTCAGTGTGTCCTAAGGGATTGGAGAAGTTTATATTAGGCAGCTGTAACATTGGGAGAACCCAGCAGCAGGGAATTTACAGAGGTCTTAGTAGTCTGGTAGTTCCTTTTAACAAGGTTTGGTAGCAAACGTTGGGGACATGGAAGCTAAGAGGAAGCTTTAAGGCTTGACTGAAGTGGAATGGGAGGACAGGCAGGACAAGACAGATTTTCAGTGCCAGAAGCATAGGGCAAGAGGGAGCTAGGTGTTGTAGGTAGAATAAAGTTATTATACTGTATTTTGTAAAACCAGGGCATGATTATCAAGAAACAGAGGCCTAGAGTTTAAGAAACAATGATGTCTATCTCACAGGTTTGTTGTGAGGAGTAACTGAGATAACAAAGGCAAAATGCTTGGTATTAGTCCTGGTACTGCTGTCATTGCTATTAATTTTACTGTCAGTGTTGCTGTTGGCTATTGCTGCCTGACCCTGGAGATTGGTGAGAAAGAAGGGTAGAGGGCAGAGATTAGGTAGGTCATTGAGTAAAGTGTTTGAGGGAATGAATTACTTGGCCACTTTCTCAAGCCCACATTAGCTTCAAGTGCTGTTCCTTTTCTTACCATAGACACCAGGAATTCTAATCTTTTTTCTTTAAAGTTGCAGCTACTGACTCTTAGTTATTTTTTTCTCCAAGTCTGGGTGTGGAGTAGGATCTGCAGTCTGCCCATCTCTCTTGTAGCTGTAGGATATAGCCTACAGATAGGAGATAAGAAAAATGGTAAACATAAGAAGGTTAAAGTGTATAAGAAGGACTTTTACTTTCCCCTAGGGTAGCATAACAGGAGCTGGATTTATCCTCTGTGTAGCCAACTTCCAAGATGGCCTGCAATGATTCCTACATTTTTATATTTATACCATTATGTAATCCCCTTACACATTGTACTGGGGTTGGTTTGTGTGACCTATAGAACATGGCAGAAGTGACGGACAATTTCCAAGGATAGGTTATTTATAAAACACATTGTGGTTTCTGCTTCACCCTTTCTCTTGGACCCCCACTTCTCTCTGTCTCTCTTTCTCTCACTCCCTTATTACTCACTGTTAAGAGTAGTTAGTTACCATATTGTGAACAGCCAGATGAGGAGGCCCATGTGGTAAGAAATCGAGGCCTACTGCCAATAGCCAACAAGGAACTGAGGTCTCTAGCCAACAGTATGTGAGTGAGCCTTCTTGGAAAGCAGATCTTCTAGCTCTAGTCAAACTTCCAGCCCTAGACTACTGCCTTACTAGCATCTTGACTGTAACCCCATGAGAGATCCTGAGCCAGAACCAACTAGCTGAGCTGCTCCCTGATTGACGACCCTTAAAAACTGTGTGGGAAAAAAAATGCCCATTTTTTTTTCCTTGAAGTTTTAAAAATTTTATTTATTTTATTTTTTATATTTTATTTTATTTTGTCGATATACAATGTGGTTGATAATTGTGGCCCATTACCGAAACCAAGTTGGGGTAATATGCAGCGGAAGTATACCATTCCTCCTCAAACAACTTGAGAACATATAAAATATGTAGATAATGGTTTTTAGACATTAGGTGACAAGTAGCACCAGACTCTGATCCCTGAGAATGGAATCAAATTTAGGTAAAGCCCTTCAATTGCACCAGCTTATGGTAGAGCCTAGAGGCAGTTTATGGGCTGCAATGCAAGGAGGAGAACCCCAAACAGCCCAGCAGTCTTGTTGAGGTAAGGAGACAAAGATAAGAATTTGGGAAGGCCAAGGTGGTTCTAACTGCAGGTCAGAGTACCAGAGAAAAAGGAGCTGAAGGGGTTGGGGGTGGTAGAACATATTCTAAAAAGCAAGAGAGTATGAACAAGCGTGCATGCACTGTGGAGATCTGCAGATGGTTTGCCTTTAGTATTGGCTGAGTTCTGATACTCGTAGTTGCTTGACAGGACCTACCTGAAGTCAAAGAAAAAACTATTGGAAAACAATTAAAAAAAAATTTACAGAGCATACATAGGCTGAAAATAGTATTCTCACAACCCAGAGCAAAAGACCTTTTAATATTTGGGGCACTGAGAAGAGTCCTCAGAAGGCTCCAAGTGATTTCAAGTAACTTAACTGCACCAGAATACTATTCAGAGGAATACAACATAATTCAGTTACCACAATGTAAAATTCACAGTTTTTATCATCCAATCAAAAATTAAAATGCTTGCCTTACCTTCAGTAGTGGATAGAACATGTAGACAGAAGATAGTAAGGAAATAGAGGACTTTTACAACAGCATAAACCAACTAAACCTAAAAGACACGTACAGAACACTCAGCAATAGCAGAATATATATTCTTCTCAAGTGTACATGAAACATTCTCTAGGATATGTTAGGCCACAAAACAAGTTTCAATAAATTTAGAAAGATTGAAGTCATATGGAGTATCTTTTCAACCACAATGAAATGAAGTTAGAAATAACTGAAAGAATATATATGGTCTCTGACTTAGGATTTTTTGACTTTACAATGATTTGAAAGTGAAAGTCATATGCATTCAGTAGAAGCTGTACTTTGAGTACACATACAAACATTCCGTTTTTCACTTTCAGTACAGTATTTAATCAATTACATGAGATATTCAACACTTCATTATAAAAATAAGCTTTGTGTTAGATGATGTTGCCCAAACTGTAGGCTAATGTAAGTGTTGTGAACATGTTTCAGGTAGGCTAGATGAAGCTATGATGTTCACTAAGTTAGGTGTGTTAAGTGCATTTTTGACTTAAGATATTTTCAACCTGTGATGGGGTTATTGGTATGTAACCCATTGTAAATCATGGAACATCTGTACTGGAAAATGTACAAATATGTGGACATGAAACAACACACTATTAAATAATAGGTCAAAGTAGAAATCACAGGAGAAATTAGAAAATATTTAGAGACAAATGAAAATGAAAACTATACATGGCTTGGGCCGGCCCGTGGCTCACTCAGGAGAGTGTGGTGCTGATAACACCAAGGGCATGGGTTCGGATCCCATATGGGGATGGCTGGTTCACTCACTGGGTGAGTGTGGTTCTGACAACACCAAGTCAAGGGTTAAGATCCCCTTACTGGTCATCTTTTAAAAAACAAAAACAAACAAACAAAAACTATACATGGCTTATGTGGTTCAGCAAAAGCAGGACACAGAGGGCAATTAATAGCAGTAAACACCTACATTAAAAAAGAAGAAAGATCTTAAATAAGTAATCTAACTGTACACCTTAAGTAAACTAGAGAGAGGAGCAAATTAAACTCACAACCAGCAGAAGAAAGGAAAAAATAAAAATTATATGAAATATAATAAAGATAAATAAAATATTAAAGATTAATGAAATAGAGAATAGGAAAACATTATAGAGAATTAGTGAAGGCAAAAGTTAGTTCTTTGAAAATATTAGCAGCTCTTTCCCTGCCACCACCAAGTTGTGTGGAGGTGGAGGCAGAGGTGGAGACTTGGTTGTGTTCAAGATTCAGCTTCATCTGTAGGTAACCCACCACCATGTCTGAGGAAGGCACTGCTGCTGGAGGTGTAATGGATGTTAATATTGCTTTGCAAGAAGTACTGAAGACTGCCCTCATCCATGGTGGCCTAGCATGTGGAATTTGCAAAGCTGCCAATAGCCTTAGACAAGTGCCAAGCCCTTCTCTGTGTGCTTACATCCAACGGTGATGAGCCTGTGTAAAGTTGGTGGAGGCCCCTTGTGCTGAACACCAAATCAACCTAACAGGTTGATGACAACAAGAAACTAGGGAAAAACCGAGAGAGAGAGAAAACCCCATAAAGTGGTTGGTTGCAGTTGTGTAGTAGTTAAGGAGTGGCAAAGAATCTCAGGCCAAAGATGTCATTGAAGAGTACTTCAAGTGCAAGAAATGAACAAATAAGTTTGGCTCACAAAGGAAAAAAAAAGATGAATGGGATTGACAAACGTTTAGCTAGGCTGACAAAGAAAAAAAGAGCAAAGATGCATGTAACAAATCAGAAATGAATGTGGGGACATTACTGCTGACAAAGACATGAAGTATTGAAGAGACTACTATGATCAATTGTATGCCAACAATTGGATAACCTGTGGGATATGGATAAATTCCTAGAAACACAGTACCAAAATTGAGTCAAGAAGAAATAAAATATATGAACAGACATTCAACAGGTAAACAGATTGAATTAGTGAAGAAAAAACACCTCCCAAAGAAAAGTCCAGTACTAGGTGGCTTCCCTGGTGAATTTTACCAAAAATCTAAAGAATTTACACAAATCCCTTTTAGACTCTTTCAGAAAATTGGAGAGGAGAGAATAAGAATACTTCCTAACTCATTCTTTGAGGCCAATATTACTCTGATACCAAAGCCAAAGAAAGACATGAGAACAACACAGGCCAGTATTCCTTATGAATGTGTATGTGGATATCTTCAACAAAATACTAGCAAACTCAATCTGACAATATATTTAAAGGAATATACACCATGATTGAGTGGGATTTATCCCAGGAATGCAAGGGTGGTTTAACATAAGTAAATGAGTTAATGTAGTAACCACATTAATAGAATAAAGGGAGAAGAACACATGATTGTCTCAATTTATGCAGAAAGATTTGGCAGAATCCAACAGCTGTTCATGATAGAAGCCCTCAAGATAAGGAATACCAGGGAACTTTTTCAACATTTTATCAACATTCAGCATTTATGAAAAACCCACAGCTAACATCTGACTCAATGGTGAATGACAAAATTTTCCCCTTGTGATTAGGCATAAGAAAAGGATATTTACTCTCACCACTGTTATTCAAATTATTGTGGAAGTTACAGTTAGCCAGAGCAGTTAGGCAAGAAAAAGAAAGACATCCAAATTGGGTAGGAAGAAATAAAACTATCTCTATTTGAAGAGGACATGATTCTATATATAGAAAATCCCAAAGAATCCACACACACAAAAAAAACTCCACTAAAGCTAATACACAAATTGAGCAAAGTTGTAGGTATAAGATAAACACACAAAAAACAATTGTGTTTCTACATACTAGCAATGAGCAATCCAAAAGGAAATTTAAAAAATTCCATTTATAATAGCATCCCAAAGTATAAAGGAGTAGACTCCTTTGTGAAAGACTTACACACTGAAAACTATAAAACATTGTTGAAAGAAATTAAAGAAAACCCAAATAAGTGGAAAAACATCCTGTGTTCATGAATTGGAAGACAATATTGTTAAGATGGCAATACTGTCCAAAGCAATCTACAGATTCAATGCAATCTCTATGAAAATTCCAGTGGCCTTTTTTGCAGAAATGAAAAAGCTGGTTCTCAAATTCATAAGGAATTGCAGTAAGCTCAAATAGTCAAAGCAGTCTTGAAAAAGAACAAAAGTGGAGGACTCATACTTCCCAATTTCAAAACTTACTACAAAGCTACAATAATCAAAACAGTGTAGTACTGGAATAAGTATGATATATAACCAATAGGATAGAATTAAGAGTTCAGAAATAATCTGATATATGTAAAGTCAGTTGATTGTTAACAGGAGTGCCAGGACCATTCAATGAAGAGAATAATCTCTTCAGCAAATGCTTCTGGGACAACTAGAGATCCATATGAAAAACAATACAGTTAGATCTCTACCTCACACCATATAAAAACAAGTTTACTTGAAATGGATCAGTGGCCTACATAAGAACTAAAACCCTTAAAACTCAACAACAAAAAGACAAACAATCCAACTGTAAATGGGCAAAGGACTTGAATAGCCAATTCTCCAAAGAAGTAGCCAATATGTATGTGAAAAAATATTCAACATCATTAGTGATCAGGGAAATGCAAGTGAAAACCACACTGAGATGCCACTTCACACCCACTAGGATGGCTAGAATGAGAAGACCAACAATAACAAATTGATGAGGATGTGGAGAAACTGGAACCCTTCTATGTTGCTGTCAGGAATGTAAAATGGTTTAGCCTCTGTGGAATAGAGTTTGACAGTTCCTCAGAGTAAAACATAGAATTATCATATGACCCGGCAATTCCACTCCTAGGCATATACCCAAAATAATTGAAAACAGGTACTCAAATATATGTACATGCATGTTCATAGCAGCACTATTTACAGGAGCACAAATGTCTGTCAATGGATAGGTGCATATACGAATTGTGGTATGTACATCCATAAAATATTATTTAGTGATTGAAAACAGTGACCTATTGATAAATGCTACCATGCAGATGAACCTTGAAAACATTGTTATGTGAAAGAAGTCAGATACAACAGGTCACATATTGTATGATTCCATTTATATGAAACATCCAGAATAGGTAATCTATAGAGATAGTCTACAGATTGGTGGTTGCCAGGGTCTAGTGGTAAGGGGGAAATGGGGAGCAACTCTATATGGAGTTTCCTTTTGGGGTGATAAAAATGTTTCTGAACTAGATACAGCTATTGGTTGCACAACACTGTGAATGTACAAAATTCCACTGGGTAGTTCCCGTAAATAGATTAATTTGATGTTGTGTTAATTTTACCTGAATAAAAAATTAAAATGCTTGCAAAAAAGCATGAATATATCCCATAGCAGAATTAAAAGAAAAAAAAAAGAAATCAGGGAATAGAAAGAGATCCTGAAATGACAAAGATGATTGATTTAACAGACAAAGATGTAAAAAGAGCCACTACTAATGGGAGAGGAAAACAGGAACATGATGTGTAAATAAATAGAAGAAGATATAAAAATATACCCAAATGGAACTTCTAGAGTTGAAGAATGCATTATCAGAATTAAAAAATATGTTGAATGGGATTAAGAGCAGATAAGACACCGTAGAAGATCACTGAGCTCGAATACCTATGTTAGTGACTATTCAAAATGAGACACAGGGTGGAAAGACTGAAAAAACCAACAAAACAGTGCAACAATGAGCTGTGGGACAATGTTAAGTGATCTAAGGTACAAGAATACTTCAAAAAGTTCATGGAAAAATGGAATTAAGTACGAGTCTTTCTATGAACTTTTTGAAGACCCCTTATATATTTATTAGAGTCCCGGGAGAAGGGAGGGGGACCAGGCAAAATATTAGAAGAAATAAGGACTGAAAGCCTTCTATGTTTAGTGAAAACTATAAATCCACATCTAAGAAGTCAGTGAACCTAAAGTGGAAGAAACATTAAGAAACCACACTGCTGTGATTTAAATGTTTGTCCCCTCTGAAACTTATGCTGAAATTTAATCCTCAATGTAACAATATTAAGAGGTGGGGCCTTTAAGAGTTGATTGGGTCATGAGGGCCCTCATGAATGGATAAATGCATTCATGGTTAATGGGTTATCAGAGGAGTGGGTAGGCATGAGAGTGCGGTCGTTATAAAAGCCAGTGTGAATCTCATTGTACTTCCTTAACATGTGATGCCCTGCACCTCCTTGGAACTCTGCAGAGAGTTCCCGTCAGTTAGAAGGCCTTCACCAGATACAGTCCCTAGACCTTGGACTTCCCAGCCTCTAGAATTGTAAGAAATAGATTTCTTTTCAAATTACTCAGTCTCAGGTATGATTATAGCAGCAGAAAACAGACTTAAGACACACACCAAGGCACATGATAATCAAATAGTTGAAAAACAAGAGATACTGAATGAAAATCTGAAAAGTAGCTGGACTCATTATGAACAGAGAAATAAAGATAAGAATGACAACAAAGTTTTTGTTAGAAACTACAAGCCAAAAGAGAGTGGAGTGATGTCTTTAAAGCAATGAAAGAAAAATAATTAATAACCTAGAATTCTATTCCCACTGAAAATACTTTTCAAAAAGAAGTGGCTTTTTGTTGTGTTTTCTTAATTTTGTTAAAACATACATAACAAAGTTTATCATTGTAACCGTTCTGAGTGTACAGTTCTCTGGCATTAAGTACATGCACATTGTTCTGCAACCATCACCAGCCATCATTCATCTCCAGACCTTTTTCATTTTCCCAAACTGGAACTCTGTACCTATTATATACTAACTTCTTATTTCCTCTCTCCCTAGTCCCTGGCAACCACCAATCTACTTTCTGTCTTTATGAATTTGACTGCTCTAAATACCTCATATAAGTGGAATCATAAAATATTTATCGTGCTATGACTGGCTTATTTTAGTTAGCATAGCATGTTTAAGGTTCATCCATGTTGTAGCATGTATCAGAATTTTGAACTGTGTTCATAGCAAGGTGGCAGAAAGTGACGGTACCCAGTGTCACTTTCCCCCACAAATCAACCAGTTTACAACTATAATAATGTAACAACAGCCAAGCTGGGCTGCTGGAGGTCAGGGGAAGAAGGGGGAGAAGTCAGGGGGAGAAGCCACAATGAGAGAAAAAAAACTGCTTGGAGTGTTTTGGGCCCTGGCTGCTTTAAGACTGGAACTGCAGAGTGCATGGAGCAGGAGCTGGCAGAAACTGCAGCTGTGCCCTTTGGATGGAGGTGCTTTGAAGTGGCAGGGGAGAAGATGGCCTTGGTGGTCCCCAGGACAGCAAGACCAGTAATAGGGTTCCCGTGGACCCACGCACAAGCAAGGAGCCAGAAGAGCTGAAAAATGGGAGCCAATCAGAGGCCGGTGAGTCATCTCAAGGGACTGGTGCAGGGCCTGTCCCATGGGAAGTGTTTGAAGCATGGGTGGTGGGGGAGACGGGTCCACTGGGAGAACACTGGGACACAGCAAGGACAGCTGATCTGCCACCCAATCAGTGTAACACCACTCAGAGGAGACTGGTCGGGAATGCAGAATGATATGGGGTGCAGTTTGGTGAAGATTCAGGCCCAGATCAGAGTTTCTACACAACCCAGGTGCATCCAGTCTCTGGAGAACTGGAAGTACGTATAAGGTCAACCATTAAACCCTGAGCTGCACAAAAAGTCTTCCCTACGGAAACAGCAGCAAAGAAGCAGTTTAGATCAACAACACAGCTCAAGTACTGGTTCCCACAGGAAGTTCCCCTGTTTTAGAAGTAAGCAAAGGACAAAAAATTAGTTCTGGCCCAGGCATACCACCAGCACCTTGGGGCCTACCAGGGGACCTGAGGTATAGAGCTGGGGACTGGCCCACCTGCCCACAACCACACACATCGCCAGTGCCTTGGGGCCTGCCCGGGGGCCTGAGGCATGGACCCCCTGCCCACATCCAGGCACACAGCCAGTGCCTCAAGGCCCCGCCCGGGGGCCAAGGGCATTGAGCCAGGGACTGGACCCCCAGCCCACAGCCAGAAACACTAGCAGCACCAAGGAGCATGCCAAAAACATCACCTCCATGTGGGTGGCCCACCACAGCCACCACAGTAACCACGGCTGACGTGAAAGTGGCTAGATGCCACAGCCACCACACAGATGGTCTGTCAGCCATTGTAGTGCGTTGACACAAGGACAGTCACCAGCAGAGACCAAAGAAAAGAATAGGATGTCTCTCTCCACAAAGCCCATTCCAGAGTGACAGTAGAAGCATCTGCTTTATGATAATATTGGAGGACCTGAACACACGTCTTGGCATTGAACAGATCATCTAGGCAACAAATCAACAGAGTAATCATTACTTTTTCAGATGGAGAGAAGAAATCTAGGGTAATCAGTGGTGGGAGGGGGGAGGGAGAGGGAGATAGGGAGAGATTGGACAAGAGGCATAAAGAATAAGTACGATTTGTAACAATATACATACTAGTAATTTAGATTTGATCAAAATATGTCAACATTGAATCCCAAAATATGTATAATCAATTATGATTTTATAAAAAAAAATCACATATCAGAATTTCTTTCCTTTTTAGTGGTGAGTCATATTCCATTGTATGTATTCTCATACAATGTATGTATATTCAAGGGTTCTTCAAAAAGTTGGTGGAAAAACAGAATTGAAAGATAATACAAATCTTTGCATGAACTTTTTGAAGTACCCTTGTATATACATTTTGTGGTATATATTCAGTGATGGACACTTGGGTTGCTTCTGCCTTGCAGCTATTTTGAATAATGTTGCTGTGTACCTGTTTGAGTCCATGCTCTCAGTTCTGGGTATACATCCAGAAGTAAAATTGCTGGAGCATATGCTAATTCTGTATTTCATTTTTTGAGTAACCACACCATACTGTTTTTCATAGCAGCTGCATAGAAAAATGCACAAATTTTTCAATTTCCCCACATTCTCACCAGTACTTATTCAATTCTTATTACTAATTCTTTTTACTAATAGCCATCTTGATGGGTGTGAAGTGGTATCTCATTGTGATTTCGATTTGCATTTCTCTGATGATTAGTGACGTTGAGCATCTTTTCATATGCTTGCTGAGCATTTGTCTGTCATCTTTGGAAAATGACTATTTGAATCTTTTTCTCATTTTTTAATTGGATGTTTGTTTTTTGTTGTTGAAAGGTAACAATTATTTATATGTTCTGGATATTAAACCCTTATCACATTTATCATTGCAAGGGAAGTGACTTTTTAAAACAAGCAAAATCTAAGGGAATTCATTTCCAGCTGACCTGTACTACAAGAAGTCTTAAAGGAATTTCTTTGGGCAGAAGGAAAATACTAACAGATGTAAATTTGGAACTTTGGAAAGAAATGAAGAGTACTAGAAATGATAGCATATGGGGTAAATATAAAAGACATTTTCTTCATTTTAATCTCTTTAAAAGATAATTGACTAAAGCAAAAATACTAAGTGCATTAGAGGCTTACAAGATACATAGAAATAAATTGATGTCAGCAGCATAAAGAATGGGGCAGGGAAAAAAAGGAAGTATAGAATTGTCAGGTGCATGAAATAGTATGATATTTATTTGAAGGAAGGCTGTGTGCATTTTACAGCAATTGCTATAAAATGAAATAAAGAAAAATAGCAAGTCCATAGGGGAGATAAAATGGAATACTAAAAAATAATCAGTTTAAAAGAAGGTAGGTAGGGCTGGCTGATTAGCTCACTTGGTTAAATTGAGGTGCTGATAAAACCAAAGTCAAGGATTCAGATCCCCTTACTGGCCAGCTGCCAAGAAAAAAAACAAAACAAAACCCCAAAAAACATATGCAAAGATAAAAAAGGAACAAATAACAGGTGGGACAAAACATAGCAAAACAGTAGATTTAAATCTAACCGTATTGATAATTACAATAAATATAAAGTATCTAAATACTCTAATTAAAAGGCAAAGATTGTCAGATTGGATAGAAAAGCAAGACCCAAATATGTGATGTTTACAAGAAAATCACTTAAAGTCACTTTAAATAGAAACACACAGGTAGGTTAAACATACAATGATAAATGGGGACTTCATCTGATCCATGTGGAATGACAGGGACCATATTTCCCCTCCTCTTGAAACATCCCTCTTCCCCCAAATAAGTGGAAAGAACAGTTGTTGAGACATTGGACATCAGGTAGTGAGGACCAGTGAGCCCAAGAGATGAGAAACAAGGTGAGCCCTACAATTACCTCATCCTACTGTATTGAGAGACTTTCCAGGATGTGGCATAGGGAGTAAAATCTGAGGTACAGAGCCTGGAATACTCCCTGAGTTAAGGAGTAACATAACTCCTTAGCAAAGGAGTAGCACCAACTAGCAAATTATAAAAGCAAGACTTGAAAGGAACAAACTGTTTTCAAATAACTGTATCCCAGAACAGCGTTCAAGAAGATTTAGAGAAATGAAAAATATTTAGTACATAACAAGGTAAAACTCACAATGTGTCATTCAGTTAAAGATTACCGTGTATACAAAAAAGCATGAAAATATGACTATAATGAGAATAATCAATCAATCAAAATTGACATAGATGATGGAATTAGCAAAGGACATTAAAATCAATTATTATAACTATTCTGTGTGTTCAAAAAGTTAGAGATATAGAAGATACAAAACAACCCATCTCAAACTTGTAAAGATGAAAACTATATCTGTGATGAAAAATACACTAGATGAAATTAATAGCAAATTAGACACTGCAGGAAAAATGATTAATGAACTTGAAGTATAGAAATAGAAACCATCCAGAATGCAACACACTGAGAAAAAAGAATAAAAATATATAGAAAGCATTAGTGAGCTGTAGGACATCTTCAGGCAGCCATATTTTACTCATAAATTTATATTGTTTTACTCATAAATTTATAATATAAATTTTACTCATAATTTACTCAAATAAATTACTCATATTTATATGAGTATAATGTATATGAATAATCTGAAGTTCCTGAAGGAGCCAAGGTACAGAAAAACCTACTTCAAGAAATAATGAAGATAGATAGAAAGAAAGAGAAAGAAAGAAAAAGAAAAGACCACTGTAATATGTTGAACTTTCAGAAGTATAGAACAAAGCTAAGGATACTAGATACAAAGGGGAGGGAGGGAGGGTAGTTGGGGAGTGATAGGTCGGATGGTGGGCATGGGGAAAGATTACAATATGTAATGATGAATTTGCTAATAATAATAATGATAAAAGAAAGAAATGGCTGCAAACTTTCCAGACTTTGTGAAACCATAAACTTACAGATCAGAGAAGTTCAATGAATTCCAAGTATAAAAAACAAAGAAAACTACACTAAGGTGTCTTATAATCAAATTGCTGAATGCAAGTGATAAAGAGAAAAATCTTAAAAAGCAGTCAGAGAAAAAAAGTCATGTTTATGTTATGTGCAGGGGAACAAAGATAAAGGTGATAGTAGATTTCTTGTCATAAATAATGTAACCAAGAAAACAGTGGAGAAACATTTTTATGGTATTGAAAGATGAAAAGTATCAACCTGGAATTCTTTATCTGACAAAAATATATTTTAAAAACAAAGGTGACATAAAGAGGTTTTCAAACAAACAAAAGCTGAAGGAGTTCATCAGTGACACTCCTCCTCTTGAAGAACATTTTAAAGTATCCTTTAGACAGCAGGGAAATTGTTTTTACCCAACGCAAATATGGATTTACATAAAAGAAAGAAGAGCACCAGAAATGGTAACTACTTTGGTAAATTCATAGGATTTTTTTCATCAGTTTAATCCCCTTAAAAGATAATTGACTATTTAAAGCAAAAATATTAATAAGCTATTGTGGGATTTATAACATACATAAATTATACGTGATAACAATAGCTTAAAGGCAGGGAGGTAGAAATGAAAATATACTATTATAAGTTTCTTATGCTTTCCATGAGGGGTATAATATCATTTGAAGGTTGACTGTGGTTAAGATGTATACTATAAACTTTAGAGCAGCCACTATAATAGCAAAACACAGAGTTATAACTAATAAGCCAGAAAAAGGAGATAAAATAGAACCATACAAAATCCAAGGAAAGATGAAAAGGAAAAAAGATCAAATGGGACAAATATTAGGCAAATAGCAAGATGGTAGAATCAAATGTAACCATATAGATAATCACATTAAATGTAAATAATCTGAACACCCCATTTTAATGGCTGAGATTGTCAGATGGATAAAAAAGATTCAACTCTATGCTTACCTGCAAGAAATACTTTAAACACAAATAAGTTAAAAGAATGGAAAAAGATATAACATGGTAACACAATCAGAAGAAACTTGGAGTGGTTATTTTAGTATCAAAGTAGACTTCAGAACAATAAATATTATGAAGAAGGTAATTTCATTCATCCTGATAAAGGGGTCAGTTAATTAAGAGGACATAACAATGTTAAATGTTTAAGCACCTAATAAGAGCTTCAAAACACATGAAGCAAAAACTAATAGAAATGCAAGGAGAAATTGAGAAATCCATAATCACAATCAGATTTCAGTAACCCTTCTCAATAATTGATATAGCAAGTAGGCAGAAAGTCACCAAAGATGTAGTAGACTTGAATAACACTGTTAATTAACTCGACGTGATGGCATTTATTGAACACTCCACCTAAGAAGATAATACACATTTATTCACAAACTCATAGAGAAAATTTACCAAGATAAACTGTATTCTGGTCAATAAAATAAGTCTCAGTGCACAAAGAGTCAAGTCATAAGAAGAATGTTCTGTGATTAAAATGAAATTAGAAATCATTAATAGAGAGATCCTTGAAAATTCTTAAATATTTGGAAATTAAATAACACATAAGTAATCCATGATTTAAAAAGAAGAAAGGAATAGGGAAATTAGAAAGTATTTTAAACTGAACAACAATGGCAATATGACATATAGGAAAATGTCACTAACATTACTTACAGGAAAATTTATAACACTCAATGTCTATATTAGAAAAGAAGAAAGAACTCAAATAAATGACTTCTACCTTAAAAAACTAGAAGATGACCAAATTAATCTCAAAGGAAGCAGAAGTATTTAGATAACCAGAATAGCTTTACATGTGTTAAAGAAACAGAAATTGTAGTTAAAATTCTTCCCGCAAAGAAAACTCCAGATCCAGATAGCTTGACTGGTGAATCACACCAGACATTTGAAGAAGAAATAATACCAACATTACACAGTGTTTTCAAAAATATTGAAATGGAAGGAATGTTTTCCAAGGTTTATGATGCCAGCATTATTGAGATACCAGAACCAGACAAAGGCACTATAAGGAAACTACAGACCAATAATTCTCACAAATATAATTGCAAACATCTAAACAAAGTTTTAGTAAATCTCACTCAGCAGTGTATTAAAAGGGTAATATGTCATGACCATGTGAGGTTTATCTCAGGAATGCAGGGTTGGTTTAACGTTCAAATCAGTGTAATTCACCATGTTAACACTCTAAAAAGTAAAAATCACATGATCATCTCAATAGATGCAGAAAAATCATTTGACAAAATCCAGTATTCATTATTGACAAGAATCGTTAGCAAACTAGGGATGAAAGTGAACTTCCTCAATCTGATAATGTGCATCTATGAAAAACCTCATTAGCTGGTGTTGTATTTATTGGTGAAAAACTGAACAGTGTTTTGTTTTTTTTTAAATTAAGAACAAGACAGATATCCACTTCTACCAGTCCTATTCATCATTGCCCTGGAGGTTCTAGCCAGTGCAGTCAGTAAGAGGAGGAAATAAATGGTATTCAGGTTGGGAAGAAAGAAATAATTGTCCTTATTCATGGCTGACCAATGCTGACCTGATTGGCTATTTAGAAAATCTGATGGAATTCTAGAACTAATGAGTGAGTGTAGCAAAGTTACAGGATACAAGAGCAATATATGAAAATCATTTATGTTCGTATATACTAGCAAGGAGCAACCAGAAATTGATTATAAAAGAATACCATTTTCAGTAGCACCAAAAATATGAAAAAGTCTAACAAAATATGTTTAAGAAAATTGAGAACTAAAAAATATTGCTGTGAGAAATTAAAGGATACTTAAATAAACTGAGAGATAGTTGATCCTCATTCATGTATTCCCTACTTGCGAGTTGGCCTACTCACTGCAGTTTATTTGTAACTCTAAAATTAATACTTACGGTAGTTTTATGGTCATCTGTGGGCACTTGAGAGTGGCAAAAAAATTTGAGTTACCCAATGCGCATGATCCCAACTGAGGTTGAACAAGGTGATACTCTGCTTTTTGTTTCAACTTTCATATTGCAAGCAAGTGGCCCTTTCTTGTTTAATTTAGTGCCAATTTTTTGCATTTTTGTGATTTTTGTTGATTATTTTTCTTTTTAAAATGGCTCCCAAGTGTAGTGTTTAAGGGATATGTAGTGTTCCTAAGCACAAGAGGCTCTGATGTGCCTAATGGAGAGAATAACGTGTTAGAGAAGCTTCATTCAGTTTTAGTTCTGTCGGCTGTGAATTCAATGTTAATGAATCAACAATATATATTAACAATTTATATTAAATAAGGGGTATTTAAATAGAAACACATGTAAAACAGGGTTATGTATTGATCAGTTGACAAAAATATGACCAGAGACTTACAGGAACCTAACCCTGTATTTCTCCTGGGAGCAGAGGTTCTGTATTTGCTAATTCACATGACAGTGACATGTCATTATTCTCAGTAAAGAGAATTGACCATATACCCCTGTTCATGGGTTTGAAGACTATACTTTGTTTAAATGTTGATTTTCACCAATTTAATCTATAGATTCAAGAGAATTATACTACAATCTTTGTAGGCTTTTTTGTAGAAAGGGATAAGATGATTCTAAAATTCATATGGAAATTCAAGAACTTAGAATAGGCAAAAGAACTGTGAAAAAGAATAATGTGGGGGGCCAACACTACTTAATTTCAAGAATTGTTATAAAGCTACAGTAAAAATAGTACTGGCACCAAAATAGACAAATTGATGAAATAGGTAGTCTAGAAAAAACCCACTTATATATAACTGATTTTTTTTTTAAACAAAGCCATAAAGGCAGTGCAGTGAAAGAAATAAAGCTTTTTCTGCAAATAGTGCTGGAACAATTGGATATCAATATACAAAAACTGAAGTGAGATCCATACCTTGTGCCATATTTAAAAATTAACATGTCTGTGGACTTAAATGTAAAACCTAATAAAACTATAATGCTTTGAGAGGAAAATATAGAAGAAAAATTTTGAGACCTCAATTAGGTAATGATTTCTTAGATACACCACCAAAAGCACAATCTATAAAAGAACAAATTGATAAATTAGACTTCATTAAAATTAGAATCGGTTCTTAAAAGACACTGGTAAGGGAATGAAGAGAAGCCACAGCTTGGGAAAAAATCTTCACCAAGCATATGTCTGATCAATGACTTATATCTAGAATATATAAAGAACTCTTCAAATTCAACAATAAGGAAAGAAAGAAACCAATTAAAAATGGGTAAAATACTCAGATAGACTCTTTAGTAGGTAAATACACAGATGGCATGTAAGCAAATGAAAAAATACTCAACATCATTAGTCATTAGGGAAATGCAAATTAAAACCACGATGAGATACCATTTATATGCCTATGAGAATGGCTAGTTAAGATGACTGACCATACTAAATGTTGGTAAGGACATGTTCTGTTTTTGCAGTGTTTAAATCTCAAGATGGTTTCATTGGAAAAGTTGGAGACTGTAGGCGTGACACGCCAGCCAGCTTTGAATCACATCCTAGAGTCTCGTCTTTCTGTTTTTCAGAACCATGGTGGTACTGTCAAGACTTTAGGAAGGGAAGTAGTAATTAGAGTTTAAGACTTTTATACAGTGGCCCATTCCCTACTTTTGGTTTGTCTTTGTAAAATAATTTTTTAACATAAAATTTTACATGTTCATAGTAAAAAAGTAAAACAATACAGTACTTCAAAGCAGAAAGTGAGAATTCATCCCAGTTCCACTTTTTTAATACATGCACATTTGATTTAAAGAAGATAAAAATATTATCAATTAACTGCTGTAACTTTTTTCATTCAACATTTTGCCTTGTTTTCCTGTGTGAGTATATAAGCCCTGTACCTCTTTCTCCTTTCAAAGCTGCATAGTCCGTGTAGTTTATTTAACCAATCCGTTATTAAAGGATAAATATTTAGTTTGTTTATAGTTCTTGCTATTACAATCTTATTACCCAGATTGCCATTGCATATATCTTATGCAAGTCTTCCTGTATTATGAATACCTATATGAAGAATTGCTGTTCTAAAGATAGGTACAATTGAAACTTTAATCAGTGTTGCCCATCAAAAGTTTGTACTAATTTATATTTGCACCGAGTTTGTACCCATTTCCTGACATCCTTGCCAATACATATTTAATATGATAACTAAAAAAAAAATCTTTATCAGTCTAATAGGGAAAAATATCTCACTGGAGTTTGAATTTTTATTTATCATTTGTTTGAACAGATATGCTTACTCATTAAATTATGTTATATGAGTTGATTGTGTATACATTTACTGTTTTTTCTATTGGCTTTAAAAAAATTGATTTATATTGTCTTTGTATCTTATAGACGTTAATTTGTCTTCACATCTTGCAAGTATTTCTCCCCCAGTTTATAGACTTTTTTAGTCTCATTTATGGTGAGTTTTGCTTTACAGAAGTTTTATATTTTTATGTTAAGTGTCAGTTTTTTCATTGGTGGCTTCTAGGTTTATCTAGAAAAGCCTGTGTTACAGGATTATCACAAATATTCAGCCAAGTTTCTTGTCCTTTTGTGATATTTTTATGTTTTGCATTTTAATACTTCTGGAATTTATTTTCCTGTTTATGGGAGATAGGAACTTATATGTTCCCCTAATGGATTGACAGTTATAATACAGCAGTTTGACACCTGGGCAGACCTTGGACAACCTTAAGGTCTAATTTGAAGTTACGAGTTTTCTTTTACTTTTAGCTGTGGACAGATAGTCACATTTCTCCCAGAAGGCAAGAGCCCATAAAAGGTAAATTCCTTTGCTCTTTTGACATTGTTCTTTCTTTTTATTTTACTTGGGAATTGGGATGCATTCTCTCCAGTAGCAGAGAATAGGTAAAGGGGAGACAGGAAAGAGACACAGAAACTGTGTCAAAGTCATTTCTGGGATCAGGAATGGAAACAGATTCTGTTTTGGAGAGATTTGCCTCTCCAGGTTAGGTAGACTTTAACTTTACTAGCAACAGCTTTGGCTGGAATATAGCTACTTTAAAAATATTTGCTGCTCTATGTTCTGGTGTAGGAAACTTTTGATGTTTTAGTGAATTCTGGTCACATAGTTGTTTTCTTTTTGGTTTTTTTGTTTTGTATTTTTTTGGTCTTTTTTATAATTTTTAATTGATGTTATGTTTGTTGAGCAGTTCTGGGCATTTGTAATAGGAGGGTTTTCAAGTTATCTTTTTTTTTTTTCATTTTTAAAAATTGTGGTAAAACATATATAATGTTAGAATTGCCACTTTAAGCATTTTAAAACATACAGTTGCGTGGAATTAGTTACATTCACAATGCTGTGCACAGATTACTGTATGACTTCATGTAGCTAGTTGAGAGGATGTTGAATGTTCCCATCACAAAGAGGTGACACATGTTTGAGGTGATGGATATGCTAAATGGTCACATAGTTTTTTCTGCTCCCATGGAATCTATATTAAAGGTCTACTTGCATTTGCCAGAATATGATGTGTTTTTTGTGTTTTCTCCTGCATCTGTGCTCTTTGAAAAGCTTGGACTTATTATTCCCTTCTTCCCTTGGTGAATTCTTACTTTTCTTAACAAATCTAATCACCACCTCTTAAAACCTACTTTTTCATACTCCCTTTGCTTAAGGAGTCCCTGTAACAGCTTCATTATAGCACTTAGCATATTGTAATTTATTGTATTTGTCTATGAACTTGTCTGTTTCTCTGTCTGACTATGAGTTCCTTTGGGGTCAGAGATTTTGCCTGCTTATTTGTGAGCTACATTATTTTGGCATAGTTTGAGTATTCAAGTCCCAGAGAATCCAAGACATTTTGTAAGAAAATAAAAATAGGATATAGCTAAAAAAAAAAAAAGAATGTATCTATGCTTCTGTTGGATATGCAGATACTGCTGTTATTGTAAATATCTCTTACCAGTGTTTCTTACCAAAGTTATGGTGAGTTATATGTAAACAAATTTTATATCAATGAAAGTAGAATATTCCCTAACACTCATATGAGAAATCTTAAATATAATTTATATCACACTTGGGATTTTATTCAGTGGAAACAATCTTATAGAGTTATAATAAGTCAAGGAAAAAATAATAATAAACACATGCTTTTCACAGAATATTAAAGTATATTTGTATGAATAAAATCAATTTATCCTGGGCCGAGCCCGTGGCGCACTCGGTAGCGTGCTGCGCTGGCAGCGCGGCGACGCTCCCGCCGCGGGTTCGGATCCTATATAGGAATGGCCGGTGCACTCACTGGCTGAGTGCCGGTCACGAAAAAGACAAAAAAAAAATAAATAAATAAAAAAAAAAATAAAATCAATTTATCCTAACAGAACATTTTAACTTAGAATATTTTCACTTAGAAAGCCAAGAAAAAAAGATCACTGTTTTAATATTTGACAATAGTGTGTTTTAACAAATAATTATTTATTAATCATAATAATAGTGGATTCTTAATCGTTGTTAGCAATGTCTTGTACCATCTCATTCAATCCATAAATCATCCAGTGAGATAAAAACTGTTATCTCTATTTTACTGTACAGGAAAATGAGATTTAAGTACTTTCTCAAGGTCACATAGATACTAGCAATTGGTAGAGATATCCCAAAACAGGCTCTTAACCATCGTATGTCAGTTGCTATCTCATAATGGCAAAGTCTTAGATTGTGAAATCCATTATCATTAATTTTATTTACTTCTAAGTAGGCTCCTACTATTCCAGCCACCAAATTGACTTGAAGCCTATTTCAAAATATCTTCAGTGATGACATTCTTAGGTCTCTTGAAAATGTATACCTATGTAACATTGTAAGTATTTCTCACTTTTTGCACTGTTGATTTTTCTAAAAAGTTATATGTAAATTGTTTATGTATCTCAATTTGTATAGACCAGTTTGTTTTATAATTTTGTAGGTGCTTTATCCAGATTTTGGTGTAACTTAAGATGTGTTGCTGTATCATTGAGCTCTGTTAAGTATTTAATACTAGTAAGATTTCTAATTAAATAGAGGAACAGCTATTTAAAATCAAGTTTTAATCATTTTGTAAAATCAAACATTCCAACTATGACTAATTATTTTTTAATTTATCATCTTTCAATGTTCGAATTTCAATTATGAAGCTCTATGAAAGTGGGATATTGTGCACCTCTCACACCAAAACTGTAGTCACACTTTAAAATGTTTTATTGGATTAATGTTACTTTTATGAAGCAGAAAGTAAGAATTAGTGGAATATAAGTTTTACATCATGTTAGTTAGCACTTTCCTTTAAAGATTTAGATGAGGTTTTTTTACCAGTGTCCACAAAACTATTAACGTACCATTTTAATCACTCTTTAATATGTTTAATATCTATGCTATTAAAAGTTTTCTTACTATAAAATTTTCACTTTATGCTTGCTATGCTCCTAATACTTTTTGCATTGTAACAGACGAATATACAGCATTACTGAATTATGAAAATTGCACAGCAGTAGTATAAATGCTATTTCAGTGGTATGCAAAATTGGCCTGTTTTTACCGTACTTCAGTATTTTTTCATTTTTAACAGATTGTCATTCTACTTTTACTTTCTGATATTCAATTAGGTGTGCTATCTGTTGAACTTGAGGATTTCATGCCATGATTTGCAAGAACCAAAACTGAGTATAGCTTCAGGTCACCTTGTATTTTCTATAGTTACTGATTTTGAATGGGACATTGTATGCAATACTTATCTGCATGGTACATCGTGGAATAAGTCAAATGCAGGTTTCCTCAAATCTCTCTTTTCTTTTTTTTACTGTCCCCCAAAGTAATAATTACTAGTTTTTTGGGGGGGTTTGGAAGCCACTTAGAATGGCTTAATTGTAGAATCAACTGTCAGCTGTATTGTTTTACAAATTGGTTGCTTAGATTCTCTTTCTTTTTACTTATTCCCTACCAGGTATTTATGTAGTTTTCTTATAAAATAGTTTGTTAATCATAATGCTCATGATCAAGTCATTGTACCAAATTATTGGCCTATTAAGAATATCAGAAATTTAATAGAATGTTATTTTCAGCATTAAACCTTGGCATAGAAAGTTTGTAGGTGAAGTTCCTAAAATCAGCAATTTTTATTCATTTTATGTGTTCTCATTGTCACTACAGTTTAATTGTATTTATTGTGACTGTAGTTTAACTGAGCAGGAAGTCATCCACTTGCATGTTTTATGCTTATACTTTTGGTATTGATTAATGAGAGATGAATGAAAAACTAAAAAGAAGTTAACTATCTATGAATGAGATGAGGGAAAAATATAGGATAAAATAATTTAATGTAGTATTAGCAAAGTGTTCGGAAGCTGTAATAATATCTTGTATTTGCAGTATAGTTTGAAAAAACCATACCATACAGTTTTAAATCTTAACTTCACAACAACCTTGTGAGTTAAGGAGGATAAACTTGCTACCCTCATTTTACAGAAGTAATAGAAGGCTTAATGAGTAGTAGAAAGAGCTAGTACTTAAATTTTGGGCTTGATTCCCAAGTCTAGAGCTTTTTCTACTGATATGCTGCATCAAAACGAGAAGGAAAAAAAATTAAGATGAAAGGATAAAAAAGAAAATTTAGTTATAGTAATAAGAATTAGGAGACTTACGTGTTTCTGATAAAATTTTTTGAGAGGAAAGGAAAGTTTACAGGATAAATTAAACATTATAATCTTATAATATTTAAAAATCTTTAAGCGTGCTGATATATATATAGAGAGAGAGCAACTTAGGTACTTAGGAAAAAAGTTAATTTATTGTTTAAAAGGTGATACATATTTCTGTTGCATGTATTGGAAGACATTAGATGATTTGAATTTTTTAATACAAAATTTATGAAAATAATCCAGATACACAATTTGACTTCAATCTAAAATAGTCAAAACTAGTTTTTCTGCCATTTTTTAAAGTCATTCTTCAAAAAAACTTTACAGCCTTTTTATTTACAGCTTCTCTCCAAGATAAAATGGCAAATCCAAAAGAAAAAACTCCAATGTGTCTGGTAAATGAGTTAGCCCGTTTCAATAGCGTCCAACCCCAGTATAAACTTCTGAATGAAAGAGGGCCTGCTCATTCAAAGGTAAGGTTATGAAGAGAGGTGGTGAGACATGCTTGTCAAACTATCAGATTTATCATCTCAGGTTTTAATTGTGCTTTATTTTTTCGATTGGGGATTTGGTGGATGGTCTGAAGGCTTTTATTTCTGTATTAGTAATATTTTGAAGCCTGTAACTAAAGAATTTTGTATCTCATTGTGGTACAGTACTTCATAAAAACCTTAACAAACTGTGTAAGATACAGAGTTTTGATTCCCATTTTGTAAATTAAACTCAGGCACAGAAAAGTCAATTGACTTGCTTAATAGTTCGTAAGTGCCATTGCCAGCACTGGAATATGTGTTCTTTGGCCACAAGTACAGGGCTCTTTCCATTAAATCACAGCTGCTAAAGTAAAAATGGAGACAGAGGAAATACAGCAACAGTTGCCTAGTGAGACATCTTTTCTAATGTGTTGTTTAATACTAAGATTCATCATTTATACAAGTTATGTATACCAGTATTGTCGTTATCAGTGCATTCACTTTTTTTTTTTGTCTTTTTATCGTGACCGGCACTCAGCCAGTGAGTGCACCGGCCATTCCTATATAGGATCCGTACCCGCGGCGGGAGCGTCTCCGCGCTCCCAGCGCCGCACTCTCCCTAGTGCGCCATGGGCTCGGCCCTCAGTGCATTCACTTTTAATATTGTTCTTTTAAATGGAAAAGCAGTGTGTGTGTGTGTGTGTGTGTGTGTGTGTGTGTGTGTGTGTGTGTGTGTGTGTGTGTGTGTGTGTGTGTGTGTGTGTGTGTGTGTGTGTGTGTGTGTGTGTGTGTGTGTGTGTGTGTGTGTGTGTGTGTGTGTGTGTGTGTGTGTGTGTGTGTGTGTGTGTGTGTGTGTGTGTGTGTGTGTGTGTGTGTGTGTGTGTGTGTGTGTGTGTGTGTGTGTTTTGTGGCTGGCCGGTATCAGGATCTGAACCCTTGACCTTGATGTTTTAACACCGTGATCTAACTAACTGAGCTACCTGGCCAGCCCTTAAAACCAATTTTTATTTATTTATTTATTTTCTAATTTATAAGGAAACAATATTTATTGCTTAGTTTTGGTATATTTATATATAGCTATGTAATATATATATATATATAGTTATATATAGCTATGTAATAGCATATATAATATATGTTTACATATATCTGAGGGGTCTTCAAAACATTCATGGAAAGATTTGTATTATCTTTTTTTTTTTTTTTTTTTTTTTTAAAGATGACCGGTAAGGGGATCTTAACCCTTGACTTGGTGTTGTCAGCACCACGCTCAGCCAGTGAGTGAACCGGCCATCCGTATATGGGATCCGAACCCGGGGCCTTGGTGTTATCAGCACCGCACTCTCCCGAGTGAGCCACGGGCCGGCCCTGTATTATCTTTTAATTCAATTTTTCTATGAACTTTTTGAGGTACGTATACTAAGAAATCTACAACTAGCACATTTGTGCTTGTGCTTAATTCATCTTTTGTGTGTAATTTTCTGTAGCACATTTTAAATCATGGATATTGGAGATTATGATAATGATCATAAATTTCTGTATACAATGTGTAAGCATTTATTCTCAAAGAATTGGTTAATCTTCATAAAGCAACTGGCTATTGGGTTGTTTTCTAGCATTTCCCTCAAAATAAGGAAAATAAGATGTAACTAAAATTCATCAATTTTGTTCCCTGTTAGAGGCTTTTGTGAAGGGGTTTTGGTTAACAATTTAATTTGTTTGTAATAGTTCTTGTTCTTGCATTAGCAGAGAAAATATTTGTGGCCTTGGTCTACCTGTGCAGCCATGTATCCTGACTCTCTGTCATACTTGTTCTGCCCTTTACCATGTTGAACTGTTTTCATTTCTCAGAATGTTTCATATTCTTTTCATATCTCTCTTCCTTTGCCTAAGTTGCAGTATCTTTCTGCTTTTTGACCTTAGTTATTTTTGAGCCCTCAGCTCCCAAGTTATATCTTTCAAACCTCTGTGAAACCTTCTCTGATCCTTCCACTGGGCCTCTAGCAGGCCTGGAACTCTCAGTTGTAGTTGTTACTGTGTTAGTACAATGATATGTGTTGGTCATTACTTTTGTGCTAGACTGAGCTTATATAGGGGTGTTTATTTTACTCTTCTGTATATCCTGATTCCTCTAGTGTATGTTCTCTTTGCTCCTCATTGCCAATTTCAGATATTCTTCCTTGAGATAATCCTCCAGCTTTGAATTTCATGTTATCATACTAACTCCTCACATCCCCTCATGGTAGTCATTTCTGACCTCTGGGTCATTCCATCACATTTCTCATAGCTCACTTTCACTCTTTTCAACTTGTCTCCCGTTTTAATTTTTGGTAATTTCACTGTCTAAATAAATGATTGTTCCAACATGCGGATGATTTAGTTTCTTGAATTTCTTTAGTTTTCTTGTTCTCCACTCTCCTTTAGCCACTCACTCCTGTAATCACACTCTTGACCTTATTACCAATAACCTCCATAGCAAAACCCTCCATAATTTTATTTTCAAGCATTCATCTTTCTCTAACACTTCCTAGCTTTCTAGTTCATTCTCTCTAGTAATTTGACTTCAACAGTCCTTCCAAACAAATAAAATAAGACAAAAATAAAAAACAGAAACAAAAACAAACCAGTCCTTCCTTCCATACCACAAATCCATTGATTCTACCACCCTTCTACTCTTCCTTACTTCCCTTAGTCTTCACATAGCTCCTTAACCAGCATAAATTCTGTGTCTTGTATCATGTACTCTCAGCTGTCTTGCCTCTTGGTTAGAAGTACTTGCTTGGCAAAATTCTAACCCGAAATCTGAACTCTGACTTTTCTAATGAATTATGGATTAACTGCCTATGGAAGCCAACCTTTCTATTTGAGTTATAGATCCCAGCTCCTTTCACCTGTTGAAGCCCATTCCTCCAGCTTTGCTTCCTCTTTCCTCTTCTCCCCTCCTCTTCCCTTTTTTTTTTTTTTTTTGTCATTAATTTCCCCTTTGAATGGATCATTCCCACCAGCATGCAGACATGATATTCTTTTTCCTATTTTAAAAAAAACAACTCTTGGCTCTACTTCTTTCTCCAGTTATAACCTCATTTCTCCTCTCTTTTACAGCAGAACTCCCTAAGAAGAGCTGTCCATACAAACTGTTTTTCAATTTTTCCATTTTCCCTTTAGTCAGGATTTTGTCCCGCCCCCACCATTCAAAACTGGTCTAATGGAAGTCACCCGCTACCTTCTCGTTAAATACCATGATCCGTTGTCAGTCCTAACATGGCGGCCTATCAGCTGTATTTAATACACTTGAACACTCCTCCTTGTTGAAATGTTTTCTTTATTTGGCTTTCAAGACACTGTGTTATTTCCTTTTCCAATTATTTCACTGGCCACGTTTTTAAGTTTCTTTTGATTTTTTTTTTTCCTTATCACCCAGACCTTTTAATGTTGTAGGGACTCAGTGTTCAGACCTTGGACCTCTTCTCTCTCTCTCTCTCTCTCTCTCTCATTACAGTCTCAAAGCTTTAAATGTTATCAGCTTTATCTGTATGCTGATAACATTCTATTTGTGTCTGCAGCCCAGAGCTCTTCCCTGTGCTCTAGAATTGTGTGTCTGACTGCCTGCTCATCATCTCTACTTTGCTGTGTCTACTAGACATCTCAAACTGAATTCCTGATCTCTGTCACACACACACCTTTCCTTTATTTTCTCAGTAGCACTTACCACCTTCAAATACAATATTTCATTGTTTGTCTCCCTCAACTGTAATGTAAACTTTGTGAGGACAGGGCTTTATTTTTGTTTATTCACTACTGTATCCCCAGTACCTAGAATGCACATAGTAGGCATTCAGTAAGTGTTTGTTGAATGAATGAAAGAATGCAAAATTGGGTCTATGTGTAGATTTCAATGGGTGAGCTTTTCTGAAAGACAGAAAGAAAAGGGGCTAACGGTTCTTCATTGCTCTAACTTCAGAAGGAATGAATGGATAGATGTAAAATAGTACACTGAGGAAAACAGAACCAAATTTATTCTCTAAAGAGACTTTAAAAATAATGAACCAGGAAAAATTTCATTTGAAGCAAGTTTATTTGAATCTATTAATAGAAGATGGATTTGAGAAGAAAAAATATTTGACAATTTTACTGTTACTTTTTTTCCTGTTTTCAAAAATGTACATCTAATAGTATGTATCTATTAATTGTTTTATTTGGAGACTCTACTTCAATTATTCTAAAATTTTAATACTGTTTTACTTTGGGTTTACTTAAGGAAGTATATCAAATCATCATCACTGTTATTATTAAAAAGTATTTTAGGACTTTGTGATTCCTATTTTGGCTGTTCAAATTTTTGGTATTTTAAAACAGTTTTTCCTTTTAAATTTTCTTGACATTGCTCTATAGGTTAAAAGTGAAATTATAAAGTGGAAGAATAATTTTTATGTGCTCATGTACAAATAGTAATCAGCAAACTGAAATTCAGCATATACATTAAAAGATGGAATAAGTATGATACATTTCCTTTCAAAGAAATACTGTCTCATGTTTGCTTTTAAGATCTTGACCTAAACCTTAAGTTATAATTGAGAGAAAGGACATGTTTCTAAGCAGTCACTGAAAGAACTCCAATTCTCAGAGTTCCATGAACTCAGATTAACTCTGAGCAACACCGTTTATCCTGAAGTGAGTTCCAGTTCAGCAGTAGAAACACTGTGGTCAAGGGTCTTTCTGACTCTGGTATTTTAGCTAGGCTAATTAGAATTAGCTCTGTGCTTCCTGAAGGCTTATAGATGTTTAGGTTTTAGTTCAGGGTATTGTTGGTGTTACCTACCCCAAGAGGGAAGAGCTAGATTACTCTAACAGTTAGTGACACCACCCCTACCCTCCATGTTTGGTAAAGGAAAACCAGGCTACCTGTCAAGATTCTGGAGGAACCGAGGAATATTTTTGCTAAGATTCCTTAGGAATCCATTGTAATTTTTGGAGGGGCTTATGAACTGACTTTATGTCTATCTCCTTTCACTGCCAAGGTTTCAAAGGCTGAACAGATTTGTTGTGGTGAAAGTGAGCCTGTGTGTTTCATATTTCTAGACAGTTCTAGGGTTCCCTTGGATTTTAAGGAGATTTGGAGATTCCTCTTGCCAACTTGTGCCTATTGCTCTGGTGATAGACCACCCTTTTTTCTTGTATCTCATTTTTTAAAAGAGTGAGTACTAGAATAATTGGCATGTTCTTGAATGAAAGATATTTATGAATTTAAGTAATAAATTGATGTGAGTATTAATTAGGTAAGTCAGGATTCCTTTTGTGAAAAGCAAAGTCATTTTCATTTATGCATTTTACCAGTGGCTTTAGTGAGACATAAATGTATTTTAATGAAATAAATGATTATTTCTGGTAAGAAAGATTTAAATTAAGTCCCAACTCATTAATTTTCTTGGGACCTTAATTGTGTGGCAGCTCACACACACACACACACACACACACACACACACACACACCACACCACACCACACCACACCACACCACACCACACCACACCACACCACACCACACCACACCACACATATCACACCACACATATGTTTACATATATCGTACTGGCGCTCAACTTTGGCGTTTATTGGAATCACCAGGGGAACTTATGCTTGAGTCTCACCCCCAGAAATTCTAATTTAATTGGTCTGGAGTGAGGCCCATACATCAGGAATGTTTTTTAGAGCCCTGAAATGACTTACATGAATAGCCAGAGTTGAGAAACACTGGACAGAGGTTAGTGTCTTCAGGGTGGTGTAGAATTGTCTTCTCATACATCTTAATGGGAAGCAGTGACCTACCTTATGTTTTGTGCTTTTCTCTTTTCCTCCATTGAGTTTTACAGAATTTGAACAACTTATGGCAACTTTTAACATGTGACTGTTAAATAAAAATTATTTTAATGTTTGCCTTGCCCCCTTTTATTTTTCTGCTCACTTTTTAATTGAACTCTGAAGCAACTAATATGCTGTACATTAATGTGAGTTATTACAACATTGCTGTGTTCCCTAGGTATCTGTGTGCCGTTCTTTATTTTTTCCTACAGATTCATGTTTTGATTTTCTCAAGTCTCAAAAGAAGGCTGTTAAAATTAGAGTATGAGGAAGAGAGCCATGAATAACATAAAATGGTATTTTCTTCTTTTCCTTTATTTTTCTGTTTTGATAAATTGTCAATAGGCATGATTAAGTGTAAGGAAGCTGCACTAGTGCTGGCACTTTGAGATAGTTTACTTTGTTTTGTTTTTTAGATTTAAAAAATAATTTTAATTGACACATTGTAATTGTGCATACCTATGGGGTACAATCTGATGTTTTGATATATATATGTTGTATAATGGTCAGGTCAGGGTAGTTAATGTAACCATCACCTCTTGTGTTATCATTTCTTTATGGTGAAAACATTCAAAAGCCTCTCCTAGCTGTTATATAATATACAAAACTTAACTGTTATGAGATGGTTTACTTTGGAATAGGTATCACTGAGGAAGGCAGTGTCATCCAGGGGCCTTGAAGCCAAGCAGTTTTTTAAAAGAAAATCTTGGACAGATTTGCCAGCTTGATCTTTGCCCTGCGCTGCCCAGCTTGTGTGACCTTGAGCAACTAATTTAAAGTCTCAATTTTGTCATCTATAAATTGAGAAATACCATACCCGATATTGTGGTATAATGGAGTGATGATGTGTAAATTGTTAAGAATTATGTTGATGAAGGAGGCACCCAAATAATTGTATCATTGCTTGTTACTATTATATAGGATTTAAAAATTCCTTGGTAAAACGTCTGTTGAGTATTTACTATGTGATAGGCACTGTTTTTGCACTGGAAATAAGAAATAAGTAAGTTGTATATCATGCCCTTAGGAACTCAGTCTCATGGCATTCACTGTGAAGCACACTATCCTCTTCTCAAGATTCTTATTTTAAGTTACAGTGAAAAATTTAAAGCAGACACAAAAGTAGAACTTAGACATTATAAGTATTTGGCCAAGATTATTTCACTTACTAACACCCTCCTGCTTTTTTCACAGAAATTTTTAAAATAGTTATATCTGTTCATATATAAGTACTTTGGTATACATCTCAGATAAGGACCTTAAAAAAGAAAAAAAAAAGAATACCTACTACACTATGGTCACATAGTGGATTAGTAATCCTAAATATTATGTAATACGTGGTGTGTATTCAACTTTTGTCTGTTGACTCAGAGATGTAGTTTTATATTTGGTTTATTCAAATAGGATTCAGACAAGGGTTGCATATGATATTTGGTGGTTAAGTCTCATAGGTCTCTTTTATTTACTCACACCCCTTTTTATCCCCATCCCCACCTTTTCTTATTATATTGATTTGTTGGAGAAAAGGAGTCATTTGTCCTGTTAATGTTCCACATCTTGGATTTGGCTGATTGTATGTAGGGATTATTGTATGAAGAAATTTTTTTGTTTGTTTTTTTTGGCAGCTGACTGGTATGCGAAGAGATTTTATCAGTTTGATAAATATATCCAGGTCATACCAGAGATACTGAACTGTAGAATGTACCTCTGAAAACATTCTTCTCAGGCAAGATTGAAATCATCCTTTTCTTTTATGTGTACACTTCCACTGGAAGTATAGATTAAAGGGAAATGAGGATCATGGAAGGAAAGTCTAGGAGAGAGTTGTAAGAGAGAATATAAATAAAAGGAGAAACTTTTTTGAAGCAATGCAAACTGATTTTTCATAATTTAGTCCTGCCAGAAGTACTGTTTCTGGTCTATTTTATATCTATGTGAGAAAAAGAACAAACATTTCCATCGTCTCACAAAATTTTCTCATGCTTCTTTCTAATCCATCGCTCCCTGTACCTGAGACCCCAAGCAGCTGCTGATCTGCTTTCTGTGATTATAAATTAGGTTGCATTTTCTAGAACTTTATATAGATGCAATCATATAGTGTATACTTTTACCAGACTTCTTTCACTTAGCATAGTTATTTTGAGTTCATTCATAATTTGAATGTATCAATATTTCTTACTTTTTATTGTTGAGGTGTAGTCCATTGTGTGGATATAGCACGATCTTTTTTCATTATTACTGTTCATCTGTTGATGGCTACTTTAGTTGTTTTCAGCTTTTCACTATTAAAATAAAGATATTTAGAACATCTGTGTAGAAGTCTTTGTATGGATGTATATTTCCTTTGCTCTTTCTTTTCGGTAATAACATAGGAGTGTCAGGAATGTAAAGTAGGTGTGTATTTAACTTTTTAAGAAACTGCCAAACTTTTTTCAAAAGTGGTTGTACCATTTTGCAACTCCGTCTGTGGTGTATGAGAGTTCCAGTTCCTCTTTTCCCTTGCCTACGGGTGATAAGATTAGTTTTTCTAATTTTAGCCATTCTAATAGGTATGTAGTGGTACTGCACTGTAGTTTTAATTTTCATTTCCCTAGTGACTGATAATCGTGACCATCTTTTTGTGTGTTTGTTATGAATATATATCTTTATTGAAGTGTCTGTTCATATCTTTTGCTCATTTGTATTTAATGATTTCTTATTCATTTTTTGAAAAAATTCCCTCCCCCCTTATTGTTCATTTTTGAGGGTTCTTTATGGGTATCTATTTTGTCGTTTGGTGCATATGTTTATAATTGTTTTATCTTTTTGATGAATTGACCCTTTTTTGAATAATAATGTTCCTTCTTTGTTTCTTATAATTACTTGTTTACTTTAAATCTTTTTTTTTTATATTAGTATAGTAACCACAGCTCTTTCTTGTCTACTATTTGCACAGAATATTTTTTTCCATTTTTTCACTTACAACTAATTGGTGTCTTTGAATTTAAAGTGAGTATTTTCAGGTTTGGCATCAAGCAGATTTAGGTTCAAATTTCAGCCCTGATATTTACTGGTGACTATTTGCCTATTAACAGAACGGTTCAGGACCCAAATTCTCAGCTGAAAATTTGGTAATAATATATACTTTTAGCAGTAACATGTTCCCCATCATTCAGAAGCAGCTGACTTTATTGAAAACCTATTAAAGGTTTACTTATGGTGCCAGCTGGGATGTAACATTTTTCAAGATGCTGTATGCAGGTCAATATCAACTGTATTTTCTTGAACCAATTTATGATTCTTTTCCCAGTTAGAATACATGTATCTTAGTATCAAGGAATATAAATAATTACACCTAAAAAACCATGAGTGAGTATTTTGTAAGCACCATCTAGTTAGACAATGTTTTTTAAAATTTATTCTGCCAAACTCTTTTAGTTGATGTTTCATGTATTTACATTTAAAGTGATTACAAATAATGAAACATGTGCTTTTGCCATTTTACTGTTGTTTTCTATATTTCATCTTTTTTGTTTTGCAGTTCCTCCAACCCTGCCTTCTTTGGATCAGCTTTTTCTAGTGTACCATTTTGGGGTTTTTTGTTGTTTTTTTAAGTTGAGTATTTTATTTATTTATTTATTGGTAGCCGGCCAGTATGGGGATCCGAACCCTTGACCTTCGTGTTATAACACCATGCTCTAACCAACTGGGCTAACCAGCCAGCCCTCTAGTGAACCATTTTGATTCCCTTTTTCCTTTTCTGTTTATTTTTTAGTGGTTACCATGGGAATTACAGTTAATATCCTAAAATTTATACTAATTTAGTTTGAATTGAAATCAACTTAAACTTCGATAGCATACATTAACACTACTTTTCAGCTCTATTTCCTAACCCTTTTTATGTTGTTATTGTCACAAATGAAATCTTTATACATTTTATGCTCATAAACATAGATTTATAATTCTTGTTTTATGCAATTGTCTTTTAAATCATAGAAAACAAAAGAGGAGTTGCAAACCAATAATAAATAACATTAGCCTTTATATTTACCTATGTGTTTACCTTTACCAGAGATCTTTCTTTATATGGCTTTGAGTTACCATCTAATGTTCTTTTATTTCAGCATGAAGGACGCTCTTTAGCATTTCTTGTAGGGCAGGTTTACTAGTGACAAACTACCTTAGCTTTTGGTTATCTTGGAATGTCTTAATTTCTCCTCCATTTTTTGAAGGATGGTTTTGCTGGATATTGAATTCCTGGTTGACAGTTTTTTCTTTCAATCTTTTAAATATATCATTTGTCTGCCTTCTTGCCTCCATGTTTTCTGATGAGATATCTGCTGTCAGTCTCATTGAAGATCCCTTATACCTGAGTTGCTTCTCTTTTGCTGCTTTTAAATTTTTTT
Organism: Cynocephalus volans; assembly: GCF_027409185.1. NCBI lineage: Eukaryota > Metazoa > Chordata > Mammalia > Dermoptera > Cynocephalidae > Cynocephalus > Cynocephalus volans. The sequence continues at coordinate 30,238,670 of NC_084474.1, read as the reverse complement.
TGTGTATGTGTCTTTTGCTGGTTTGATTATAATATGTCTTGATTTGGATCTCTTTGAGTTTATCCTGCTTGGAGTTTGTTGAGATTCTTGTATAGCTTTATATCTTTCATCAGATTTGGGAAGTTTTCAGCCATTATTTCTTCAAACATTTTTTCTGTCACTTTTTCTCCTCCTCCTCCTGTGGGACTTCTATAATGGGTATGTTCAATAATTCATATAGCAGCTCACAAAACTCAGGGCAGTATTGCTTCTGTTTACCAGTTTATTATAAAGGTTATTCTACAGAATACAAATGAACAGCCAGAGGAGGAGGCTCACAGGACAAGGTATGTGGGAAGGGAAATGGACCTTCCAAGCCCTGTTTGGAATTATCATCCTCCCAGCATCTCAGTGTGTTCACCAACCTGGAAGCTTTCCAAATTCCCATCTTTTAGGGTTTTTTTTTTATGGAGGCTTCATCACGTAGGCATGATTGGTTATTAACTCAGTCTCTAGCCCCTCTACCCTCTGTGAAGGATGGGAGTTGGTGATTAAAATTCCAAGCTTCTAATCACGGCTTGGTCTTTCTGGTGACCAGCTCCCATCCTGAGGCTATCCAGGATCCTTCCAAGAGTCACCTCATTAGAACAGAAGATGCTGCTATTGCCCAGGAAATTCCAAGGGGTTTAGGAGTTCTGTGTTAGGAATCAGGGTCAAAGACCAAATATTAGAACAAAAGGTGTTCCAAACACTCCTATTACTCAGGAAATTATGAGGTTTTAGGAGCTCTGTGTCAGGAACCAGGGGCAGAGACCACATATATATTTCTTAGTATGTCACAGATGCTCTTGTAGTAGTTCAGGGGACAGATATAGATATTCTCCAGTAAGACGTTGGCAAAGAGTATGAAGAGAGGAGCCCAGGTATGAAAAACAGTTTTGAAATTGAATCAACAGTTTGATAATTGGATGCAGGAGAGATTGGAAGACTACTCAAAGGTGTTTGGCCTGTGAGACGGGGAAGATGGTGACATCTGGATGATTAGGTGGCAGGAAGGATTAGAGACAGGAGATAAATGAGGTATTCTGAGTCTGAGTTTGTAGAGCCTTAGATTAAGGTGGTGACGAGAGAAATTACAAGGATCAGTTTTGAGATGTTAAATAAGTCTTTGTATGGCAAGAACAAACTGTGAGTTTTGAACCTGAACTGTTGGGAGAATAATGGATGGAACATTCCGGAGTGTGAACTGATTTGAATGGGGTGAAGTGGGGACGATGACATTTCATTTGACTTTATACCTCTTGAGTTTCTGAAAGTACCCAGTAGGCAATTAGATTTATGTGATTGTTGTTTAGGAGAGGTCAGGTCGGGAGACATACAGTACATTTAATTTGTGTGCCTGATACCATCAGGAATCTTAAGTTCTAATATTCACATGGGTATTTCCATTTTTAAGCATATGAGCTCTATATAAGGTTATATGTAGTGTGTGTGTATCTACACACACACACGTATATCATGTAAAACCTTAAAACTGTCTCATCTCTGTGGCCAAGTTCTTTGTTAAAAACCAAAATTTGATAAAAAAAACCCAACTAGTCATTGAAAAATCATTTTAAAATCAGGTAAATGTATTAAACATATATTCAGGTATATATTTTAAATTGAGTCAGATAAAAGAAAAATTAATAACTTTTAACAGGTATGTGTATATTTTAAATTCCAAATGATGATAAATATTTTCCAACTCCCTATTTTGAAAAATTGAAAACTCACAAACAGAATTGAAAGAGTAGTACAGCAGACACTCGTATTTCATTTCTGTTTACTAATCATAAATATATTTGCCACATTATTTCTTGCCTACCCCCCCTTTTTTTAAACTTTTTTTTAAGCTGTCACTTTTAAAAAAAATTTATTTATTTATTATTATTATTATTTTACATTTTAAGATGTTGTGGACCAGTGGGGAGGGGAGGGAGGTAAGGGGGGGGAGGTGGTGGTGGGAGGGGTGGTGCTGACTGACCCATGGCCAGCTCCTTCGCTGGCTTGGTTGTGGAGGGTGGGGGTGTGTGGCTGAGGCCCTCAGTGCCCCCTCAATTCCAGCTTGGGGGGCCCATTTTGCTTCCAGCAGTGAGTTGGTTGTTGCTAGGCTGGATGTGGCCTTCCGGGGGTGCCATGGCTGGAGCTCTTGGCACCCCTATCCTGTCTCCAGAGCCTGGGAGGCTTCTGGCAGCAGCGCTGGTCATTGCTGTCTTGCCCCCTCTTTATAGACAGATACTTTTTCCTTGAACAATTTGAGAGTGAATTTTAGCTATTATGACCCTTCATCCTAAAACTCTTACATATCTGTATTGTAAGACTAAAGACATTCTTTTGCATAGCCACCTTAACTATTATCACTCAAGAAATTTAACCTTGACTAAACATAAGTTTTAGTAAGGCAAGGACAAAAAAATTTATTAGTATATAGTCCATAGTCAAATTTTCCCAATTGTCCTCTAAATGTCCTTGATAGCTTTTTTTCTTCACATTACAAATCTAATCAAGGATCATGCATTATATTTTATCATGTCTTTTCATGTCTTTTTAGTGTCCTTTAATCAGTAACAGCCCCCCTGCACTCTTTTGTTTTTTTCTTTCATGACATTGACATTTTTGGAGTCTAGACTAGTTGTCTCATTGAATATCACATAATCTAGATCTGTCTGTTTCCCTACGATATGATTCAGGTTAAGCATTTTTGGCTAAGAATACCATAGTTGTTGATAGGTACTTCTCGCTGGATCATATCACGAGGCAACTGATGATAATTTGTACAATTATTGGTGATGCTAACTTTAGTCACTTTGTTAAGATATTTTCTACCTGATCTCATTTCTGCAAAGAGACTTTTTTTTTTGTAATTAATCATTTTTGATTTAATACTTAGAATTCCTACCAAGTAGTAAGTAATCTGCGGAGTAAAACAGATTGTGTACATAGTATGTAACTTCATCCTAAATTTTAAAGGTGAATAATAGGTTTTTGGGCTCATATGGAAATATGGTATGAATGGAATGTAGGATGTGCGTGGGGAGGGGTGTGTGTGAAATGACATGGACAGGTAGAACCTTTGTGCCGTGCTACAACAGCAATAATTGAAGATTTTGAACCTGGTGTTGGTCGGGGTGATGAAATAGGATTTGAGTTTTAGAAAGATAGTTTTAGCAGCAATTAGTGGGGAGATTATTACAACTAAGCTAGAACGATGCAAGGCTGGATCCAGTGCGGTGTTATTGGCATAGAAGGGAGGGGAGGAAGATTTGAGAAATACTGTATTTATGAAGTTAAAATGGACAGAATTTGGTGACTGATTAAATCTTCATTGTGGGAATTGAGAGTTTCTTGGTGATATAATGTTGCCTGGCTATTTGAGTAGACTGTGCTAAGTATAATGTTTAAGGCATTAGATTTTATAAAAGTATTATAGAGACTGGGCCTTTGGTCTTCTCTTACAGTTTCTCTTACTCTGTACTTTCTTTACTTTTCTGCGGTCCTATTAAAATGACATTAAAAGTGTGATTCTATTTAGGAGAGAGATTTCTTCCTGATTTATTCTGCCCAAAATGTATATTTAGTGATGTCGTTAAGCCTTTAGATAGAATAGAACAGAATTTGGTACACTTAAAATTCTTTCACTAGGTAGAATAAGATTTTTGTTGCAAATGACCTCTGAGGTCAGCTTTAGTTCTAGAATTCTGATTCAATGGTATATTTATTTTTTTCTCTCAGCCCATTTTATTTCCTGAAAAATTTTAAATATTTTCTGTATTTATGTTTTTTCTAAGATGTTCTCAGTGCAGCTGAGTCTTGGTGAACAGACATGGGAATCCGAAGGGAGCAGTGTAAAGAAGGCCCAACAAGCTGTTGCTAATAAAGCTCTGACTGAATCCACGCTTCCCAAACCGGTTCAGAAACCACCCAAAAGTAATGTTAATAATAACCCAGGTATGGCACTGACTTGCTTCCTTCTGTTGTTGTGTTGTGTGCTGTATGTGCTGTTCTCTCTGTTTCATTTGTAGCAGGCCAGTCACACAAAGTCAGCGGGTATCAGTAGTGTACACATATACATGCACACACACACAACGCACACACAAGACAGCAAAATAACAACCAAAGGTAAGAAAATGAAGAGGGTGATTGTAACTATTTTTAAAATCTGCAGTAGTGGATACTATAAGGATGCATTATTTACTTTTTTATGTTGGCAAAACACATTTAGATGCAAAGCACAGAAAATTTGACCGAGTTTTTTTCCGTAGAGATGGAAATGATCGATTTCTCTTTTTAAGTATGTAAAATATGTAATCTTAATTACTAAAAGTTACTCTTTATTTTAGCTTAATAGAAAATTATAGAATTAGCTTTAAACCTTTTGTTATTATTTTTTGCTGGTGTAAAATTTTCAAAATGGTTGATAGTCAATTTAGAACATTTATATGAAATTCGGGCCGCCCTGTGGCTCACTCGGGAGAGTGCGGTGCTGATAACACCAAGGCTGCGGGTTCGGATCCCTATATAGGGATGGCTGGTTCACTCACTTGGGAGAGTGTGGTGCTGACAACACCAAGTCAAGGGTTAAGATCCCCTTACCGGTCATCTTTTAAAAAAAAAAAAAAAAAAAAAGAACATTTATATGAAATTTATTAAGAGAGCCACAGATTTCAAAAACCACCTGTGTGCAAAATACTGCTAAGTAAATGACTGTTCTTCTTCTTTTATAAGCTTCTAAGAATAATTTTGAAAGTTGTCCTGATTGCATACAGCACTAGCAACATTATATCTCCAATTACCTACTGAGCAGAGGCAAACCTATATTGGACTTAGTGTATTAATCAATAACAGCAAATTAATAAAGTTCCTGTAAGTTTAGTATCAGCCATACAGCTGTTTACTCATTCATTTGTTACCTTATTAATTCAAGTGTTTACCTTCTGATTAATTTTAATATTGCCTTAGTTACTTTTGTAATGGAGTTAAAGAAAAAAGACATTGTGCCTGCCAGCAGTGGCTCTATCATCTAGTTGATTATAGTCTGCATGCTTAGATTCATAATCAAATCACACAGACACATTTCTTTTTTATGTGGCCCGTGCAAGGTAGAAATAGTCTGCTCTTTTAAGGACTGCTCTTGCACATACTACTCTTAGCTTCTGTTCAGCTGATTGCAGTATTTACTAAGTAAGCTTAAATAAAGCAAAATATTATTACAATAAAAGAAATGACCCATTTTATTCAGTTTGAGGTTGATAAGGGGATGTTTACTTTTTTAGTTTTTAAAAACCTTTTCAGATTATTGGTTGATTATTTGTACTACACCACTACCACTATTTATAAACACTTGCTTTTATACATCTTAGAGCTCTAAAACATCATCCTTTTCGGTGAGGATCTTAAAGTCTTATATGTAAACTCATAACTTGATGGTAAGATTAAGTGCCCAGTGGATAATAACAGCCATCAGTGTTATAGGTAATGATAAACATGGACTGAGGTAGTAGTTGAACTAAGATGTGGGCTGTGGATGAAGGGTTGGCAGGGACAGAGGAGAGTAAGGAATGTTCTAGACTGAGGGAGTACTATGAGGAAAGGCAGTGGAGTAAGAATCTGGGCAATGGGTTTTGTAAAAAGAAATTTTTTTAGATGGTTTTTAATTAGAGCAGGTAGGTAAATGACTAGTAAGAGATAAGACTGGAGATGTATGTAGGGAGTGGATTGTGATGGACTTGAATGCCAGCTTTACAAGGTTAAATTTTATCTGCAGATTGGGGGAGTTAATATTTACGAGCAAGTGTATGATGCATTTGAAAGAGCATCTTAGGAAGTTCAGTTTGACATGTGAATGGAAGGCAAAAGATACTAAAAGCAAGGAGATCAACTAGGAAATTATTGCCATTGTCTGTGGATGAAGAAAGAAAAAAAAGAAACTCGTGCGTTGAGTATTATATGCGCCCCTGCTCTGCAAGAGTGTTAGGAATGGCATTTGAAATGGAACAGAGCAAGCACTCCAAGGCATACAGTGTAAAGCAAGAGCAGTTGTGTGCTGAGCCCTGGGTCAAGTCCACATTTTTAGAGGATTAGAGCAGAAATTAAACCAGCAAGAGCCTGAGGAAGGAAACAGGAGAGTGTCTGAAGCCCAGTGGAGTTAGGTGTTTCCATTGTTGAATGTTGCAGTGAGCTGCTAGAATGAATAGATTGTTTTAGGTAACTTTTAAAATAAAGTATAATATAACACACGGGCAAGTGCAGAAATTACAGTTGTAGAGCTTAATGAATTTTTACACTGTGAACACTTTATCACAGGTTTTACCAGTGCCTCAGAAGCCTCCCTCATGCCCCTTTCAATTGATTAAACAACTCCAAAGGAAACCACTAATCTGATTTCTGTCAGATTAGATGTGCCTGATTGTTGAAGTCATACTTCAAAAAGTTTATGGAAAAATAAATAATTAAAAGATAATACAAATCTTTCCTTGAACACTTTGAAGACCTCTTGTATAATCGACTCTTGTAATAGCTTGTTTTTCTGAGTATTTTGTTGATGAAGATCATCTATGTTGTATTTAACAGTATGGTATTTCATTGCTATATAGTATTCCATTGCATGAATATGCCATAATTTACTTATTTGTTATACTATTGATAGATATTTGGATTATTTCCAGTTTTGTGCTATTAGAAGTAATACTACTATGAACATTCTTATATGTATACATTTCTGTTGAGACTGTACCTGTACCTAGGATTGGAACTGTTGGGTCATAAGTTACGCATGTGTTTGTTATCAATACATAATGTCAAATAATATCAATTTACCTTCCCACAGGCAGTATATGAAAGCTCTCTACATCCTCATAAACATATGATATCATCAGCTTTCAGAATTTTAGCTATTATGCTAAGTGGTATACTAGTAATTCATTGTGGTTTTAATTAGCATTTCTCTAATAACTAATGAAGTTGAGCATCTTTTCATATGCCCATTGGCATTAGGATAGCTTCTGTTGTAAAGTACCAGTTGGAATATATGTCCCATTAAAAAAATCTGCATTGTGTGTTTTAAATTTTTTTCTATTTTTTATTGATTAGTAGGGTTCTTGCATATTCTGAATTTATATCCTTTGTCAGATATGTATATTGCAAATATCTTCTCATACTCCTAATGGTGCATTTTGGTGAATAGAAATTTCTTATTTTAATGAAGTTTAACTTATTAGTCTTTTTCTTTATGGTTAGTACTTTTTTCTGTACTGTTTAAGGAATATGTGTCCCCCACAAGGTTATAAAGATAACTTCATGTTAGTTTTAGAAGCTTTATTATTTTATCTTTCCAATTTACATGTATAGTCAGTCAGGAGTTGATTTATATATATAATGTAATGTAGAGTTCAGGATTTTTCTTCTTTTTAATATATGGATATTCAATTAACCCATTTATTGAAAGGACAGTTCATTCCCCTCTATGCTGCTGTGGCATCTTTGTTGTAAACTGGGTGACTGTAACTCAGTATTGAGGAGTTAAGGGGTCTGTGGAGATGGAAAGATCCAGTCATGACTCCACAGTGAGGAGATGGGTCTTAAATTGTAGTTAGAGCCCAGAGAGGAGTTAAATTCATTTACAACATGGTTGATCTACAAGTTAATTAGGACTATATCATAGTATTATTTTGCTTTCTCCCTCTTTTGTTTTTTTTTTAATTTTGGAAATAATTTCAGATTTATATAAAATTTGTAGGAATAATACATAGAACTCCCAAGTACCCTTCACCTAGATTCCCTATTTTTAGTATTTCTGAATCATTTGGGAATATGTTGTAGACATGATGTTCCATTACCCCCTAGTATTCCATGTGTATTTCCTAAGTACATGGACACTCTCCTATCAGGAAGTTAACATTAATCGTATTACGATTTAATCCACAGACTCCGTTCAACTTTCACCGACTGTCTCCATAATGTCCTTTATAAGTCCTGGATCTAATCAAGATTACATGTTGCATGTACTTATTTTTCTTCATTCCACTTCAATCTGGGACAGTTCCTCAGTCTTTCTTATCTTTTATAACCTTAACATTTGTGAACGGTATGAGAACACAGTTTGTAGAATGCCATCCAGTTGAGTTTGCTGTTTCCTCATAGTTTATGCATTTTTAGCATGAATAATACAGAAGTGATGTGGACTCATTTCAGTGCTTCATATCAAGAGACACCCACTATTTATTTGTCCCATTAGTGATGACTTTTGTCATGTGGAGAAGAATATGTCTGCCAGCCTTTCTATTGTAAAGTTAATAGATATGTTTTGTTATTAAATAGTAAGTAATTCAAAAGTATTTTCTGAGGAGCTATTTCAGGATTATATATAAATACATATATGTTTTTTGTTCCTCATCAAACTTTTATTTTACCTACCAGGTATAGCATCCAGTGATAGTTCTTGTCTGAATCAATTATGACTGTGAAGGTTGCTAAAGGGTGATTTTTTAATTCCAATATTTGTTTTAGATTTATTAGTTGTCATTGTACCCAAGGTAGACCTTTCTGTTTTTCATCTTTGTGTGTGTTTATATCATTGTAGGCTCTTGGATTCTTACTCTGCTTACAGGTTTTTAATCTGTTACTCTTACTATCTATTTTGATGCTTTAAATTATCCCAGGTTTGGCCAATGATATGGCTCCTCCAAGCTGACTTCTGTGTTCTTTCTAATATTTTTCCATCATTCTTTGGGTATTTTTTTTTCTGTTATAATAAAGTGTTCCTAGGTCATTGTGTTTTCCTTGCCCCAGCCGTATAGCCAGCCATTTCTCCACAGAATCCTGATTGATCAATTAATCAATTCATTCTTTCAACATATATCTATTGAGTGACCACTACTTTCCAGGGACTTTTCTAACTTCCTACAAATTCATTAAGTGTTAGTAATATGTTGCTCCTTGAAAACTACTTGTGGCATTTTTCTTTCAGCTGTCACATATAGGAATCCAAGGTTGTTATGTACATTCGTATGCCTAATTAATTAGCCTTTCTATATTTATCACTGTAATATATCTAAGAACCACTAAAAATTGATGATATGTTCACATCGTCAGCTCTATAGCCTTATAATACATGAGGAGCCCTACATAATGATTATCTTTATGTAACTGGGGTCCAACTCTCACACACTGCCAACGACAGTACGTAGCATTACTGGAGGCATCTCATAGTTCGAAGTTATTCTGTAAATGTTTTCTGTGGAGGCATTACTGTGTAGATAAAGAAGTTGTGTGCATATAGGGGTGTTGGTCAAGTTCTGTATGAAAGGGAGGGAGATACTTTGCTCTAAGAGTTGGAAACTTTTCAGTATGATTTGTGCTTTTCTGCTTTTCTTCTACTTTCCTTCACAAAGACCACTTTCTAACATTTCTATGAAGAAAATATACTGTAGTGTTACTTTCAAATGTGGGATTTATATGAGATTATTTAGTTATTTAAATCATGTGAATATAACACTTTTTACCTGTTTTAAAGTTCAGTTTATGGTATGGGTGGCAGAGATAGTGTTTCCCACCAGTGCATTCAGATCACCTCACTGGTGATTTCAAACACATCAAGTTCTTATCTATTGCCTTACTTTAAGGATTAGGTCCTTTATGCTTCTTTTTTCTTTTTTCCCATTTGAATTTTACACTATTTGTGACTGTATGATATTGCAAAGTAGAATTTAAAGTGACGTAAATCTTAGGCAACTGATTTAACATGTCAACTATTAAATTGAAATGTTTATGAAATTTAAAATTTAATCTTTTAAAGGCATAGGCTATTCTTTGGTGTTAAGAAACTGTTAGGCAATTTCTAATAAAGTTAAATATAAACCTGCTCTATGACCCAGCAATTCCACTGTTAGGTCTACATCCAAGAGAAATGAGTGTATATGTCTTCTAAGAGACTTATTAAAAAATGTTTAAGATAGCTTTGTACATAATAGCTTAGAACTGGAAACTACCCAAATGTTCCATCAACAGCAGAATAAACAAATTTCAGCATATTCATTTAGTAGAATACTCTTCAGTGATTTAAAAAAAAAGTTAAAAATACTGATATATGCAAACAAAATTACTGTGTTGAGTGAAAGAAGCAAGACAGAAAATAGTATATATTCAGATATGAAGAACAGGCAAACTAATCCCTGATGACAGAAGTCAGAATAGGTAGCTTGGGTAAGTGAATATTGATTGGAAAGAGGCTGAAGGAACTTTCTGGTTGGAAATGTTCATATCTTGATCTGGACAGTGGTCATATGAGTGTTTGCGTATGTTAATAATTCTTTGAGCTTGTATTCTAAGGTTTGTGCATTTTACTTACCCCTCAGTAAAATACTATAGGTAGGTAAGTAAGGAAGAAAGGAAAGAAGGAAGGAAGGAAAGGGAAGGAGGGAAGGAATGACGGAGGGAGAATCCTTTTATGCTTCACTTTTTCTTTTCTGTAAGTGTATGTATTAAATTAGGAATTTGGACTAATTGGACTAACTATTCAATACGTTAACTTTTCTTTGCTATTCTTATCTTTTTCTTTTCTTCCTCCTTCTTTGTCCTCTTTCCCCCTTTATTTTTCCCTTTCCCTTCTTTTTAACCTTGATTTAGTTTCTGTTCTTATTATACTCCGGTGGCTTCACATTAATTCTTTAGAAATGAGACAAGCAGCTGTTGACTCTAGATGGATTGCTTATGGCCTGATTGTCAATTGTGATTTGTGTCAGGCTCTGCCACCACTTTGCTGGTACTTTATGTAGCCCCAATTTCTCTGCTGCAATGAGTGGACCCATTTTTGTATGTAATGAATGGATTCTTAAACAAATGTTATAAAAGGCATAATTCAAATGAAATATTGCATTATCTTTTAATTCTGTTTTTCCATGAACATTTTGAGGTATCCTGATATGTATGTATGTTTTATTAAATAACCTTTTTTGGTACTTAAAATAGCTTGACATTATTTTAATTGTGTATTTTTATTATTGAATTTTTCAAACTTTACAAAAGTAGAAAGAAAAAGATAGGGAATGTCCCCATCACCAGCTTCAACAGTTATCAACTCAAGGTGGCCAATCTTGTTGCTCATCTGTCTCCCCTCTGGATTATTTTGAAGCAAATCTCAGGTATATCACTTCATCCATAAATACTTATGTATCTTTAAAGATAAGGACTCTTAAAAACTAAACACACAAAAAATAAACACACACACACACAAAAAAAAACTAAACACAATATCATTATCAAGCAAACAGAACAATACTCCCTTAATTAAAAAAAATGTCCAGAGTTTAGATTTCCCTTATTTTCTTATTATTTTTTCATAGTTGGTTTATTTGAATTAAGATTGAAACAAAATTTATTTATTGAATTTGGCTGATAATGTCTATTTAGTCTTTTAAGATAATATAATTCTTCTCATTTATTTTTCCATAGAGATTATTTTTGAAGAAATCAGGTCATCAGTCCTGTAGAATTTTCTACATTCTTGGTCTTGCTGATTCCCTACCAGCTTATTTGCCTATCCCCTGTATTTCCTGTAAACTGATAACCTACAGGCTATGTAGATTCAGGTCTGGTTTTTTGGGCAATACTGCTTTATAGGTAGTTTTGTTTACGTCCTATTGTACTGCTCAGAAGGTACTTAATTTCTTGTTTTCTCTTATTTTGTAATTTCAAGATTGATCAGAGGGTTCAGTTATCATTAGCCTGGTTCATCCATTATCAGGTTCCCTGTCAACATTTGATTTGGGGTTGTAGTAGCCCACAGATGCTCTTTGCCTAGGAGATGTGTTATTTTATCAGAATTGCAAAATGGTGATTTTTTTTTTTTTCTCTTCTGCATTTATTAGCTGGAATTCTTCTAGCTAGTAGATGAAGAACTTTCCCCTCATCATTTGTTTGCTTTTAGTATAGTTTATTCAGGAAAGGCAAGATAAATTGCTTGGTTCTTTCTCTTTATTTATCAGTATTATGTCCAGATCTGGAATCAGCCATTTCTTCAATATTGTTTTTTAGAAGTTGGGAAATGATAGTTATAAACCAGACTCTGGATGCTGGCTGTCCTGATTGCTACTGGCTTGGTCATTGCTTTTAGGCCTCTTAAATGGACAGCGCTAGGAAATACCCTACTCATTTTTTTGGTTTTTTTTTTTCAGTAGAGAAAATACATCATGAATTTATACTGATATATTCAATTTCAGTTTAAGACTTGAAAATACAGGTTTTACTCAACGTATTTGATTTTATATTTGTATCCCTTTTGTGCTGTGCTGAAAAATTGGCTTCTAAATAATGTAATTACTTATTTTCTTTAATCTGTTTTATGCCTTATTTATGAGATATATAATTTCATAATAACAATGCCAGTATTACTGTCAGCATGATTACTGAAAACAGTTTATGATATCTTTGCAGTTTTTTTTTTTTTCTTTAGGCTATATGGGTATTTTACTGTATTTTAAAGTCAACCAATTCTTTTTATGATTAAGGCCACCAGTATGATTCAGTGTTAGCATAATTGCTTTGTTTTCTTTCTAGAGATTACTTTCTCTGCATTTTGATTTAACTTTGTTTTAATTAAACAAAAGCATATTACTAGTCAAAATCATGTTACAAACAATATGATTATTGCAAACAGTTTAAGATTTTTTTTTCTCTTTAGGATATATTTCATTATGGGTATTTTACAGTGTTATTTGAAATAATTCTCACTATTTTGGGGTCACTAACTTAATTAACAGATTCAATTTCATTTTTCTTTCGATTTTAGGCATTGCTTCCCTCCCCTCCATTTTGATGGAACTTTATTTTTTATAATTATTTAAGAATATTCACGTTTTCAAAATAAAATCTATAAAACAGTGTACATTCAGAGAATCCCAGCTTCCAGTCCTCCTCTCCTCTGTTTATGCCTTCTTCCTATAAGTAACTATTTTTTCTTTTTCAGTTTTGGGTTTATATGTTTTTTAAAAAAGCAAGTATGTATTTTTATTTGTATTTTCACCTTTCTTAGGCAAAATACACACTATTTGGTACCTTGATCTTTTTCATCAAACAATATACCCTGTACTGCTAAGGTGTAACCTTCAAGGTTTATTGTTAAGTAAAAAAAAAAGAAAAAAAGCAAGGTGTGTATTGTTCTTACTCTTTTTTTATAGCTGCTTAGTACTTTATGGTATGGCCATTTTATATAACTGGCGCCACACTGATGGTTGTTTAGATTGTTTCCAGTCTTTTGCTTTTATTGATAGTGCTGCTTGTTACATATCTTTTAATATTTGCTAAGACTAGATGACATTTCAGTTTCAGGAAATATTATCCACAGGGAGTATCACTTCTATTTACTTTGTCTTGTTGTTGGTTATAGAAACAACTCAAAAAATTTTTTCATTATATGATCCTGTATTCATTGCTCACTAATGTTTAGTTGCTTGATTACCAAAGTATAAATAAAAATATTCACAGTTGGTGTTTTTAATGATTAAATATATGCAAGCTTTCTGGGGTAAGTAATGTTGAAGTTTATTATTTTAAAAAATAATATCCAATCTAAGCAATCTAAGAATCTTGTGTTTATCTTGTTTTGAATAGTATGGCTACACAGTTGAATTTTTGGTTATTAATGTCCAGAAAAAGTTGCAAAAACCCTGGAGATTTTCTGGGTTATTTTTATTTTTTTTACTTAGTTAATGCACTTCCTTAGAAAATCATATAGATGGGCCATGCACTCTCACCCTCTTCCATGGTAATTAAATGTAGTGTAAATATAGCTTGTATGATTTCTTGTGGAAATATTTCACTTGTGTGCCTTTAATATTTTTTTTAAACAGGCAGTATAACTCCAACTGTGGAACTGAATGGGCTTGCTATGAAAAGGGGAGAGCCTGCCATCTACAGGCCATTAGATCCAAAGCCATTCCCAAATTATAGAGCTAATTACAACTTTCGGGGAATGTACAATCAGAGGTTTGTATGTCTTCTTTGGTTTTGTTCTTATTTATTATTTTATGCATTTTGTAAAAGGTTTTGAAACTCAAAGAGTATTTTCACTGTATATACATCTCATCTTGGGCATTTTGCATGGTATTAAGATAAACCAGGCTCAGAGGAGTATTTAAAGTAATTCATTTTATTAAAAACCCACAGTTTCCAAGAACTAGTTTTTATCGTCATGAATCATTCCACGGTTTATAGTGCTGACTTCTCAGTTGACTTTCTTATTCATTCACCAAGCAGAGCTCAGTGTTTTTCTTGATTTGTCTGAATACATTAACAAACATGAGTGTTTGTAATTTATAGGAAATTTGTTGGAAAGAGGAAAGATTTACCGAGTCTTTCTGGACATTGCATGACCTTGTGATAGTTAATAGTGTAACAGAATTTTCTTTTATTAGCATAGCAGAAGTTTCAAAATAAAGCTTAAATTTTTTTTTTCTGACATAAAAGTTGTATAAAACTCATTGTAGACAATGTGAAAATGCAGAAAGGTAAAATGAAAATATAAATAATTTGCAATCCCAGAATTAGCCACCTTTAATATTTTGATGTACTTTACATTCTTTTTTTTCTTTGCATATAAATATATTTAGCCACATTTAAGTTTTCCTTTCTGTGCAATTTGATAGTACTTTATGAAGGTATAAATATATGTACAGTAAAATGCACAAGTCTTAAGTGTACATCTTGATGACTTAATTATGTTATTTTATTTACGTATATATGTATTTGCATTTTATTTGATGACTTTTACATATGTATAGCCTCTTGTGATCACTACTCAGATCAATCCAGAACATTCCCATCACTCCTGAGGGTTTCCTCAGACCTCTTTGCACTTGGCACATCCTCCTTCCAGAAGTAACCTCTATTTTATTACCATAGATTAGTTCTGATTGTTGTTGAACTTCAGATAAACAGTTTCATACAGTATTTATTCTGTGTCTGGCATCTTTCACTTTGTATAGTGGTTTTCTTGTTTTGTTTCATGGTTTGTTTTGAGATTCATACATGTTACTTATACCTGGGTTTTGCCCTTTTAAAATTGCTGAATATTGTTCCTTTGTATGAATATATCATAATTTGTTTATCCTGTATATGCAGTATGGTACTCTCCTTTTACTTAATATAGTGATCATTTTTCATATCTTTAAATAATCTTTGAGAGGTATTTTTGATGGCTAACATAATACTTCATATGGCCAAGGTATATTTTATCATTGTACGAGGGTACTTCAAAAAATTCCTGGAAAAGATAGAATAAAAAATAATATGATTCCAGACTTTTTGAAGTATTCTTGTATGCCTATTTTCAATCATTTAGGTTCCCTTCTCCACCCCCTTCTCTTTGGCTATTATATATAATGCTGCAGTAAGCAATCTTTGTGTACAAATCTTTGTTCACATCACTGATTATTTCCTTAAGATAGATTACTATAAGGGGAATATTGGGGTTAAAAAGATTAATGTATCACCAAATTACATTAGGGTTTATACTCATTTCATACAGTATATGAGAATGCCTATTCCAGTCTACTACACTGAATTTAAAACCATTGTCTTGTTTGATAGTTAAAAAGTGGTATTTTTAAAATTTCATTTTTATTGACCACTAGTGAAGCTGAACAGTGTTTCAGATGTGTATTAGTTGTTTATCCTTGTTAACTTGACCATTTTAATTTGCTCATTTTTATTGCATTGCTTGACTAGTTTTCAAATGTTTATGTATTGAAAATGTTAGCATTCAGTCTCTTTTATCATTTTTGTAAGTTTTCTGCTTTTAAAAATGTGGCTTTTAATTTTGTGTTTGTTTTAAAGTACTATTTTTAAATGTTATGTGGTCTAATCTGTTGTTTTACTTTATTTCTCCCACTGCTTTTATGCCTCAGAAATTTTTTCTCACGTGTGATGAGATATTTGCTGATGCCTTCATTATGATTTTGTTTATTTACTGACATTACAACTCAGATGTGCAGAGAAGATATTTATTTAGTCTGTATATAATCTGATACTTTTTGGTATCTTGTGTGATGTGGAAAAATTACCTTTAATCCTATCCATTTAAAACTTAGTACTATCCAAATTGTAAATAGTTCCTTCAAGTGTGATTGCTCAGGGTCTCTAAGGAAACCTTGCAGAATCTCTTAGGTGTCTGTCCCTCCCCCTTTTCTTCCCAGATGTGCCTAGAGGAGTTTATTGTATTTTAGGAAGGGAAGGTCCTTTGCTTTTACAGGTGTCCTGTATTGTCCTTTAGTTTCTCTGTTTTTTTCTGGTGATGTCCCTTGTCTACCAGATGCTTAAATCTGCAATTGGTGACTTCTAGCCCATTATTCCTTCTCAGGTAATTCTTCTGGAGCGTGTCTACCATCTTTCCCTTGCTAAGTTGGTCTAAACTCTCAGCTTTTCTTGGCTGCCTTGGTATATTGTTCCATTCCCATTCTCTTCTGTAGTGTCTCTGTTTCTAACTGTGGAACATTAAGTAGCGGCCTCCCAGCTCTCAACTCGCTGTCCACACTGTATAGGAGGCCTGGGAGACATAACATTTCTCTTACAGTTACCTTACTTTCTCTTTTCTGTATGATATACCCCTTGCCTTTCTCTTCAGTCTAAGGTTACCTAGCATAAATAAAGCTAGTTGCCCACTTCAGTACAATAGATATGCTTAGTCACCCAAGTAAGGAACACTGAATCTAATTTATATTTGCAAGATATTTTATTTTTAATGTACTATAATGAATACATTCATAATAGTATTATGTTGAAAATCTATTATGTTGTGACATTTATGGTCCTTTATTGAAATTTTGCTTGAGTTTTGACTAGTGAGTTTATTATTTTTCAATGAAAGAAATCTGGTACTTTACATGAGATAAATCTGGTGCCACAGCAATGAAAAAATCAGACAATAATCCCTGTCCTCATGGAGGTAGTCAGTCAGTAAGTGCATAGTCACTGAGAAGGTGGCTTTTGATAAAGACCTAAAAGAAGAGAGGAAAAAGCAGTGTGAATGTCAAGAGAGAGATCTTTCCAGGCACAAGAAATGACTACAAAACCCCTGAAGCAGGAGTGTGCTTCACATGTGATGCCTCCACCAGGAGGCCAGTGTGGCTGGAACAGAGCCAAGCGAGGGGGAGAGGAATTGGTATGTGAAATAAGAGGAGGTGACGGGTCATTAGGTTTAATTTTTTTTTTCTTTTCTACATTTTCTGTTAAGGATGTTGTCATTTTTCCTTTGTTGGCAATTTTTAGTTCCGAGATCTGATTCTATGGTTGTCATGAGGGGTGCAAGAATTTTCTTTCTAGCTTCTCCAAAGTTGTAAATAAAGGTTGTGCCTTAGGCGATTCCCATTAATGGATAAAATGGACTTTCCCTTCAAAGTTTTAGAGAGTCTTTATGATTTTCTGCTGTAAAATCATAAAATTGTACAAAATGTTGTAATTCAGGCTTAATGTGATGAGAGCCTGGAACAGTGAAGACAGATCACAAAAAGGGTGAAAAGAAAATAGGGAAGTATCATATAGTTACCAAGCCATGTTTCAACATAAGAGATCTTTCTGCTCACAAAAGGTAGAGCTAACCTTTAGTCAGTAGGCTGTTAAAATTATGACTTCACACATGGCCTTAATTTCCAGGGAATGTATTACAAGGAACAACTGAATGTATTACAGGGAATTTGGAGCCAAAGATCAGAGGAGATTCTTTTCTCCATGTCAGACTCCAGATTAATCAATAGCCTCTTAAAGTAGGAATGAAAGGTTAAGAAGCCCAAGAAACAGGTATCATTTAGAGAGATTTTTGAAAAGATCTTCTCATTTTCTGTCTTAAATAATATTAAGTAGTAATTAGACCTATGATTTTTTTCTTTGTTCTTTGCCGATGAGGTTTCAACACTGAAACTTACTCAAATGCTTAAGGGGAACTGATTTTTTTCCTTCGCTGTGTTTTGTGATGGGCAGAGAATAAACATTTATCCATGAACAAACTCTGTGAATACAACCCGGATTCTGAAATACCTGTCTCTTTTTGTTACACCCAAGATGTTTGACAATGATGAGTACAACCAGTTACATCTTTTTCTTTCTCATTTGAGGCACTGTTCACTGACATAAAAAGTAGAAGACATATAAAAATTCATATGACAAAGTACAAGGTAAAGATTGGAAAACATTTTATGCTTTTGTTTTCCAATCTTTGTTATAAAAAATTATATGCATTATTACAAGGAATAGAATGGCTGAAATCAGGCCTCCTATAGATAGTTTATCAATTTTGTATATTCACAGATGAAAAAAGTATTATTGCTTAGCAGATGGCCAGAAAGCCCCTTGGTTTACTGATTCAGATTACCAAAGGGCCACAACTCAAACTAGATTATGTGAAAATGGGAATTTGGGGCACATGTAACTGAGAGGTCTCTTGGAGAGATCTTCGACGTGGTTGGATGTAGGGCTTTAGTGTTGTTCTTCCTTGTTTTCCATTTTTGTCCTAGCTTTTGTCTCATTTTTTTCTCTGCTTGACTTTATTTTCAGAGGTGCTTACTCGCATTTGCTTTACCTTATATGCTACATAGTCTGTAGATTTGTATTAATAGAAAGGGGGCAAGTTTTTTTTTTTTTGATAGTTCTTAGAAAAGTTCCAAGAAACACTGTAAGTAGATGGTCCCTCCCAGAATTTATCATTCAAACTGGTTTGGGGTAGGGGAAGGCTTTGATTGGCTGTTTGGGTTATTTGCCCAACCTGGAGAAACAGGGGTTAGCCCTATCCAAACTCTATGTAGAGCACAATTGTTTTGTGTAATGGTCCCTCCGAAGGCTAAGATTCTGATGCAAAAATGTTTCCATTACAGTCAGAGCATATGGTTCAAATTCTGGTTGTGATGCCTTTTTCTGTCTGATCTTAGGCAAGGCAATGGACCTCCCTTAGTTTCCTCATTTGCTAAATAGAGATAATAATAGCAAACAAAAGGACTTTTGTGAGGTCTTATTCATTCAGCAAACATTTATTACATGCCTACTCTTTGCCTCATGTTGTATTTGAGTAGAGAATTTGATGAAACACAGTCTAATAGACTCTCTGAGTGTGGTAGAAGAGGAAGACAAAAGAATAACAGTGATAGATGTCTCCATATGGTGCTATGGAAACATTGGAAACAAGCTTCTCACCCAGACTGGGGCATCAAGAAGCCTTCCAGGAAGAATTACTGAATCTTTAAAGTTAACCAGGAGTTAGCCAGGTAAAGAAGGTAAGGAAAAACAGTACAGATTTGGGGAATAAAGGCTCGGAATCCTGAGAAGTTTAGTACATTCATGGACTTGCAAACAATTTGGTATGTCTGGGATGAAAAGACAGTTCAGGCAGGGCCCCAATCTGGATGTCCTCAAGTGTCATGCCAAGAGGTTTGGATTTTATCCTGAAGGTGATTGGAAGCCATTGAAGGGTTTTAAGCTGATGGATAAAATAATTGGATATATGTTTAAGAAATATTGCTTCGGCAGTTTGGGGGAAGTAGGTTGCATAGGTTTAAACTTCAAGCGAGAAAGATGAATTACAGAGATGTTATAATTCAGGCTTAATGTGATGAGAGCTTGGAATAGTGAAGACAGAGAGGAGGGGACAGTGTCCATAGATGTTTAGAAGTTAGTCTTGATAGCACTTGGGGATTAATAAGATGAGATATTAAGGATAACTTTCAGATATTTGGCTGGCTGGTGATATTGTTCCCCATGAGAGGAGTTGGAGCAGGTTTTTGGAAAGATGAGGAATTTAATTTTGACTACATTTTAATATTGCCTTTGAGATGCTTAGGAGGAGTCATTTTATCACTCTTTAAGGCTTCAACAATGGGCATGCAAAGATTATCTTTGACTTTGAGCATTATTGAAAGCATACATGGAAAGAGGTAGTTCAGGGTCTAGAGCTTCCAGAATAGGGATGTATAATATATCTTCAGAACACAGCATTGTTAAGGATTCAACCTAAGTTCATTAATCCATATGTTCTTTGTTCATCTCAGATTTGTTCTTCCTTCCCAAAAGGATTTGGTTATTTGTCATTCAATTTGGAATAATTTCATGGCATGTACCCCATGCCACATACCCCGTCATCAGATGTAGTTAGTATATCTTGTGTCAAGACAATATTTGGTTGCCTTTGGCTGATGTACCAATTCTTGGTCTAATCACTTGTAATGAGGTTAGTGAAGTTACTTTCTTTAAAATGAGTTGAGTTATAGCAAATTAAACAACAAAGAGTTTGGACTATTTTGCATAAAAGTTACTTGTTCTTATTAGCAGAACTAGGCACCTACTTAAGGTTTCTTGTATCTGTATATCCCTGGGAAATAAATCTGTGAGATTTGGGAAGAATTTTATAGTTATGGTTATCTGGAAATCTGATAGGGTCAAAGAAGTTTTTTAGAGCGTGAAAACTGACTTTATTTCATTATGTTAGTTATCAGTAAAATTAGAAATAATCAAGATTCTGGTTTATGAAAATAGCTTGTGTATTATATTTCAAAGTTTATGTTATATAAACTAATGAGTTGTTGCTAAGTATTGTGATGTTGATGTACTTTTTATTCTGAGATTGTTCATACTGTCAATACAAGGGCTCTTTACTAGTTTGTAATGCCCTTTTAAAAGGTGTATTGTAAAGTAAGACAGTTGGGAAACATTGAATTCATTTGTCCCAGCAGTGTTATAAACAGGTATAAACCTACAGTTTTGGTTTCTGCCACCAGATGGTGCTTGTGTACTGATAAAACAACATACAAACTGGTTGAGTTCACTTTAGTTATTATTCCAAGGCCAGTGGTTAATTGATAAATGAGAGGTTAAACCATATGAAATTGTCTTTAGACCATATTTCAGTTTCATATAGTTTAATCTAATAGGAAAAGTCAGCCAAGTATACAACTTTAAGGACTTTGATAAATGATGTAACCCTGATGTGGTAAAAAGCAGGAATTTATTCTAATAGTTGTATATGACTTTTCCTTTTGTGTACTACATCCCTTGATTTGGAGTATATTCTTTTCTCTTTTATCATATGCTTTACACATGAATGTATGTCATACCTTTAAAAAATGATACTTCTTCATGAGGATGTCACTTCATAGAATAGATGGAGAACTGAAAGGCTGCGAGATAAAATTTAAAATATTTTCTCATATTTTAACATAGGATTGCATTGTTAAATTAAGGATGTTTTAAATTTGGGGGGAATAAATCTGAACCCATAACAAAGGTATATTAAAATACATTGTCTTTAAAAAATTCTCTTAAGTCAGGGAAGAGAATTTGAACAGGGTACCAAGCGAGGAGAGGTCAGTATCCCTCATGATCATAGATGTAAAAATTCTTAACAAAATGCTAGTAAATTAAATTCAGCAAAATTTAAATGACATAATACATCATGATTAAATGGAGTTTATTGTAGGAAAGCAAGATTTGGTTTAAAGTCAAAGTAATTAACCATATTAGTAGAATAGAGGAGAAAAACCTCATCAGATGCAGAAAAAGCATTTGACAGAAGTAAACACTCATTCATGGTATTTGCTTTACCCAGCAAAGCAGAAATAGTGGTAAAATAATTGGATATTCAAACAGCAAAAGAATAGAAAAGAACCTCAATCTTTACCTCACACCATAGACAAAAATTAGGTACAAATGGATCATAGACCTGAATGTAAAAATTAAAGCTGTATAATTTCCAGAAGAAAATACTTTGCTACTTTGGAGATAGGCAAAGATTTCTTAGAAAACAAAAAGCATGAATCATGAAAAAATTGAATATAAAAAATATAAATCTTTATACTTTTGGGTTGACCTTAATCTGATTTTTGTTTGGTCACTTTTTAAAAAAATGCTTTTGTGATCCTTTATGAATTTTTTATGCTAGATGTCATCAAAATTTAAAACCCCTAGTACCTGAAAGTTACTAAGTCATTGTTTAAAAAATGAAAAAGCAAGACATGTACAGGTTGAGTATTACTTATCCGAGATGCTTAAGATCAGAAGTGTTTTGGATTTCAGATTTTTTCAGATATCGTAATATTCACGGAATATATACTGGTTGAGAATTCCTAATCATATAGGCGCTCAGAAAGTTTTAGATTTTGGAGCATTTCAGATTTTGGATTTTTGAATTAGGGTGCTCAACTCGTATTGTAAGAAAATATTTTTAATACATATATTAGGGTACTTCAGAAAGTTCATGAAAAAATGGAATTGAAAGATAATATGAATCTTTCCACGAACTTTTTGAAGAACCCTTGTATTTGAAAGAGTACTTATCTCCAGAGCATATAAAGGAATACCTACAACTCAATAATAAGAAGACAAAATTGGGTAAGATATTTGAATAGACACTCAAGAAGAGATAAAAATGGCTAATTAAAACCATAGCTAAAATTTACAAAGATTGACAATGCCAAGTGTCATAGTGAGGCAGCTGGAACTTTCACCCCTTGTTGCTGGAAATATAAAATGCTGCAGCTGCCTTGTCAGAGTTTGTCACTTTCTTATGAAGTTAGGCATGTACTTACCATACCACTCAGCAATTTCATGCCTATTATTTACCTAAGAGAAGTGAAAATAGATGGTCGTTCAAAGACTTATACATGAACGTTTGTGGAATCTTTTATAATAACCCTAAACTGGAAATAACTGAAATATCTACCACCAAGTCAATGGTCAAACAAATTGTAATATAACCATGCCTAGGAATACTTTTCAGCAATACTTTTCTGATCCACGCCACAATATGTGTGAATCTCCAAAATGTTATGCTGAGCAAAAGAAGCCAGATACATAGTATATATACTATAAGGTTTTATTTTTGTGGAATTCTAGAATAGGCCAAGTTAATCCACAGTTACAGAAAGAAGTTCATAGATTGTCTAGATTTGGGGGTGAGGATTTCCTATACAGGGAAACTTTTTGGGGTGATAGAAATGTTCTGTATCTTGATTTTGGTGATCATTATATGGGTGTATGTCAAAAATTCATCAACTTATGAGCTTAAAATAGGCACATTTCATTATATGTAAATTTTACCTCAATAAAGTTGATTTTAAAAATACATCTTGTAATACTCCATTCTCTTTGAAGCTAAAAATATTTCTAAGAAAGCATCAGATTTTTGCCTTTCAAGCATTTGGCCAAAAACATTTTAAATGTCTTATTAGGGGCTAAAGTAATATTTACCTCTTAGGGTATTTGAGGACAAAATGATATGCCTGCAGGTGCTTAGCATCTGCCTTTGTGCAATAATTGTTATTGTAATTGGTGGTCTTTATTATAGTGTAGGTAGTATAGTTTAGTTATAAGGACAGACTCGAGTTGGAATCATAGCTGTGTGGATTTGAGCAGTTTACTCAACCTTCCAATTCTCTATTAACTCATCTGTAAGTTGGGGAGAAAAATAGTGCTTCTTTGTAGTGTTGCTTTCAGGATTTAATAAAGTAATTCAGAGACCACACATGACCCATTCATTACCTTACCTTACCATAATTTCTTAAAAAGAATTTAGACATCAGTGTATTTGCACTAGACATTGTTATTTTGAGAGATTTTTAAAAATTCACTTCTGCCCAATTAAAAAAAAATCAGGCTATGATTCTATTATTATTTCTGGGTATATGTTTATAGAAGGAATGATTGATTCTGTGTTGCAAATATGGATATTTTTGGCCTCTGTTGGAACTTAGTTGACCCTGGAATTTTACGGCTGTTGTAGCCCAGAAAATCATTTCTCCTGTGGAAAACTGCATCAGGAGTTATTAACTTAAGGTTTAAACATGAGCTTTGGAAAATCTGTGGCCTTTAGGTAGTTGTATACACAGCATTTTGTACATGTACCTCTTCTGCCTTGTACTAGCTTGATAGCCATTCATTATCTTTGGTTTGTCATCTTTTTCACTTTCATTCCCAAGGAATGGCTAGTCTATGTTTTCTTGCCACAGAGTTAGTATTTAAGTACTAATAGCTTGGTAATAAATTTCCATGATAGAAATTCAAAACTCCATGTTCCTTTGTTCTGCTGTTAACAGGCAGCCAAGATTCACCACTTAATTTTGGATTAGAGACTGTTTAAAAAATATCTATATGTTCATTAAATAAAAAATTTTTGTTGTCATACAAATTTAACATTTTTATATCTCCCTTAAACAAAAATAAGAGAAGTAAACAAAGCCAATTTTTATTTATTTTATTTTAATTCTTTAACTTTTTAATTTATTTTTTATTAGCATACTCATTGTTAGAAATCATACTTATTCTTTTTGCTCCTTATTCAATCTCTCCCCTTCCCTCTCCCCTTCCCCCCTCTAATAACCATAGATTTGTTCTCTCTATCTCATAGATTAACTTCCTCTGTTGGGTTGTTGCTTAGAAGATCTGTTTAGGACTGAGACAGGTGTGATCAAGTCCTCCCCTATTATCGTAAAGCAAATGCTTCTTCTATTCTGGAGTGTGCTTTGTGGAGAGAGAGGACCTCTTCTTTTTTTTTTTTGTCTCTGCTGGTGCCTCTCCTTGTGTCAGTGCAGTTGAGAGTCTGGCATGCCCTCTGCACAGTGGCTGTGACTGCTGCTATAGAGACTAGCTGCTTTCGCTGCAGCTGTGGTAATTGCAGTGGCTATGGGGGGCTACCCATGTGGAAATGGTGTTTTTGATGTGCTGTTTACCTGGTTGCTTTTGGATTGGGCTTCCCCAGGCTCCATACCTCAGGACCCTGGTGGGGCCCGGGGCAGTGGTGGCAGCTTGCCTAGTTGCAGCTGGGTTTGGCTTCCCCCAACTGCATGTCTCAGAACCCTGGCCGGGCCACAGAGTGGTGGCAGCATCTTGCCTAGTTGCGGTTGGGTTTGGTTTCCCCTGGCTCCATGCCTCATTCTAAGATGTAAACAAAGCCCACGTTTTATTTTTATTTTTTTGCAGCTGTCTGGTATGGGGATCTAAACCCTTGACCTTGGTATAAAGCTAATTTTTAAATTAAAAAATGGCTCTTTATACTTTTGGGTTGACCTTAATTTGATTTTTAGTTGGTCACTTTTTTTTTAATGATATTGAGATCCTTTTTGAGTTCTTTATGCTAAAAAAGTTTCAGCATTATTCTTCACAAAGGTGGATGTAAGGAAAGTAACAATAAAAAGGTAATGAAATTTTTTTTCTCCCTCAAATTTACCATGATTTTTTAATTAGGAAAATGTTACCATGGCTTAAGTCTGATAAATGCTAAGTTCATAATATTTTTTATAAGAGTGGATCAGTTTTTCTAGCACTGAAGTTGTGAAAATTTTCAATTTTTTGTCTAGATTAGGGAAAATAAACAGGACTCTTTATTCTTTTATTTGAGGCAAGCTCTGAAAAACAAACAATACTTGGTTCACTTTTTTTGTGTTTGAAGCAATGCTGTCTCTTTACCTTTCTGTTCAGTTGAGCAAAATCTTGCTTTAGGAATGCTTACTTGTGTTTTTAAAAACAATTTGGACAAAATAGAAGTCCAGTTATTAAGCTCTATGTGGCATGTGACATAGATGAGTGGGCTTTCAGTTTTCAGAATTCTGCAAATCAGATTTATATAGGTTGGTAGTCATAGCTCTGAAAAATTTGAAAAATTTAGAAGCTTGTTTTCCATCTTTGTTTTGGTGGGTTCCTTTGTGCATCTAAAAACAATGTTATCCATCAGGTGTTTCTCCTTAATAGTATTTTCTTCAACTATTGATTTTTAGTGAATGTTTTGTGCATTTTTTTAATACTTTTTAAAAAATTGTGACATAGTTGATTGTGCATGTCTGTGGGTACAGAGTTGAATATCATCACCTGTGTGCAATATGTGATGCTCAAATCAAGATTTAATGTTAATTGGATTTATAAACAAATTACATATGATTTTTAAGTGCTACAACTATTAATAATGACAGTTTATGTTATGTGTTTATAGAAGTTTCTGCAATAATGGGATTTCTTTGGAAACATAATATTGTGTCTGATAAATTCTGTGTAAGGTTTTGGGTGACCATCAAAATAGGCTGTGTTCCAAAGCTTTTATATTGGTTATTGGACATTTAGAGTGTGTTTTCTGAGGCAGAGAGTGAGTGCCCGACCTGGCACAACCCTGTGAGTGACCCATGGACCAGCCCTGTTTGGGGGGCTGACGCCCACCCGGCTCCCGCCTGCATCACCAGGCCACTCACCGCCCCGGGGCTGCCTCCATTTTCCCAGGTGCTGGCAGCTCCGCCCGGCTTGGCTGTCACTGAGCCTTCCCACTTGCTTGGCCCGGCGCGGGGCTTTCCGGAGCCTGCGGACCGGCCTCCCCTCCCACTCCCTCCGCGGTTCTCTGACGGGTTGGTGGCGTGGGGCGTCCCTGGCCAGTGTTGGGAGGGCAAGGAAGTACGGGCGGGCCGACTGTCACTCCACCACACCCTGGACTCCGACCCCCGGTAAACTTCCTGTTACTGGGAGGCAGATACCATCTCTGCGGCCACCAGTTCGGAAAAAAGCCTAACCAATTTCTGGTTGGGAATAGTGTGGTAGGAGAGTTCCCAGGCCCACTTGAACCTGCCGGAGAGCTGGCTGCAGGCAGGCCCTAGACTCGGTTTATACTGGGGGGATACGAAGGTGAACAAGCCCCGAGAAAGATCTACACAGTGCTACAAAGGCACCCAGAGTGACCGGTCGTCTGTGCCGAGCAGAAACGTGGTAGAATTCCTGGGCGAGGCGGTGCCGAGCAGGGTCTTGAAGGCCCAGCTGATAGACGAGGGGTGCAGAAGACACGCCCCAGCCCAGCACAGTGCGCACAGAGTGGGAAGACGTGCGGCCAGGGAGGCGGAGACTCAAAAGAAACCACACACCCTGTGGGGTCGCCACTGCACGATTCAACAGCCTGGGCCAGAGTACACGGAACAGGGAGAAGTCCTGCACAGGAAGTGAAAGCTCAACAGCGATCACACACCCTGTGGTACGTGATCCACCAGCCCAGCAGAGTCCAAGCTGACCAGAAAGGTGGCTCCCTGGAGAAGCCCAAGACCCGAGGCAACCACACACACAAGGCACTAGAGGCCAACTGAGCAGCCACGGAGGTAGCCATACGAAATTGGCAACCACAGCAACATCCTAGATATTCATTAGTCTCAAACCGGTGGACTGTGAAACCCCCTGCCACAATGAATAAACATCAAAAAAAAGATACCAGAAATACAAAAAATCAAGAAAGTACACCAGCAAAAGTTAATAAATCTCAAACTCTAGATCCTATAGAACAAGAAGCCCTTGAAATGACTGACAAGGAATTTCGAGTGATAATTCTAAGGAAACTGAATGAGATACAAGAAAACTCAGCTAGACATCATGATGAAATGAGGAAAAGTATACAGGATCTGAAAGAGGAAATATACAAGGAAATCAATGTCCTGAAAAAAACTGTAGCAGAACTTGCTGAACTGAAGAAGTTATTCAGCGAAATAAAAAACACAATGGAGAGTTTAACCAGCAGGCTTGTCGAAGTTGAAGAGAGAACCTCTGAACTTGAAGATGGGCTGTTTGAAATAACACAAGCAGACAAAAAGAAAGAAAAAAGAATCAAGGATATTGAAGAAAATCTGAGAGAGATATCAGACAACCTTAAGCACTCAAATATCCGACTCATGGGTATTCCAGAAGGGGAGGAAAATGGAGATTCCATTGAAAACATATTCAACAAAATAGTGGCAGAAAACTTCCCAGGCATAGGAAAAATCACAGATCTTCAGATCCAGGAAGCTCAACGATCTCCAAACATATTCAACCCAAAAAAGGCCTTCACCAAGACATGTCATAGTCAAACTGGCAAAACTCAGAGACAAAGAGAGAATCTTAAAAGCTGCAAGAGAGAAGCGTCAAATCACCTATAAGGGAGCCTCAATCAGGGTAACATCAGACTTTTCATCACAAACCCTAAAAGCTAGAAAGGAATGGGATGATATATTCAAAATACTAAAAGACAAAGATTGCCAGCCAAGAATACTCTACCCTGCAAGGCTATCCTTCTGAAATGAAGGGCAAATAGTGTATTTCTCAGACAAACAAAAACGGCGGGAGTTCACTACCAAACGACCACCCTTACAAGAAATCCTCAAGGGAGTACTGGGTTTGGTTCCTGAAAAATAACTACCACTGCCATAAAAACCCAAGAAAAATCAATACCCACTAGTATAATAAAAATGGCATTCATGAAGAGAAAACAAGCAAACAAAAACGCTATCTACAATCTAAGGAACCAACAAACACAGAAACCAAACAGTAAATAAGAAAGCAAGGAACAAAAGACACCTAAGACAACCAGACAACCAATAAAATGCTGGGAATAAATCAACACCTTTCAGTAACAACCCTTAATTTAAAAGGCTTAAATTCCCCAATCAAAAGACACAGACTGGCTGACTGGATCAAAAAGGAGGACCCAACTATATGCTGCCCACAAGAGACCCACCTCACCCATAAAGATTCACACAGACTAAGAATGAAAGGATGGAAAAAGATTTACCATGCAAACAGAAAAGAAAAACGAGCTGGAGGAGCTATTCTTATATCTGACAAAATAGACTTTAAACTAAAAACCATAAAAAGAGACAATGAGGGACACTACTTAATGATAAAAGGACTGATCCATCAAGAAGACATAACAATCATACATATGTACGCACCCAGTGTTGAAGCAGCCAGATTTATAAAACAAACTCTATTAGACCTAAAGAAGGAAATAGACGCTAATACCATAGTAGCAGGGTACCTGAACACCCCACTGTCAATATTGGGTAGATCATCTAGGCAAAGAATCAGTAGAGAAACACAAGATCTAAACAAGACTCTAGAACAATTGGAATTGGCAGATATGTACAGAACATTCCACCCAACAACCTCAGAATATTCATTCTTCTCATCAGCACATGGATCATTCTCCAGGATAGATCACATATTAGGTCACAAATGAAGTCTCAATAAATTCAAAAAAATTGGAATTATCCCATGTATTTTCTCAGACCACAATGGATTAAAACTAGAAATTAATAACAAACGAAACTCTGGAAACTATACAAACACTTGGAAATTAAACAGCATTCTACTTAATGACATATGGGTCCAAGAAGAAATCAAGCAGGAAATCAAAAAATTTCTTGAAACTAATGAAAACAATGATACATCATACCAAAACCTGTGGGATACTACAAAAGCAGTACTGAGGAGGAAATTTATTGCATTAAACGCTCACTTCAGAAGAATGGAAAGATGGCAAGTGAACAACCTAACACTTCACCTTAAAGAACTAGAAAAACAAGAACAATCCAAACCTAAAGTTAGCAGATGGAAAGAAATCATTAATATCAGAGCAGAACTGAATGAAATTGAAAACCAAAAAACAATCCAAAAGGTCAACGAATCAAAAAGTTGGTTTTTTGAAAAGATAAATAAAATTGACAAAACATTAGCATGGCTAACAAAAAAAAGAAGAGAGAAGATTCAAATAACAAAAATTAGAAATGAAAAAGGCGATATTACAACTGATTCATCTGAAATACAAGGAATCATTCGAGACTACTATAAACAACTATACGCCAACAAATTTGAAAATCTGGAGGAAATGCATAAATTTCTGGACACACACAAGCTCCCAAAACTGAACCATGAAGACGTAGAAAATTTGAATAGACCAATAACAATAAAGTAGATTGAAGCTGTTATCAGAAGGCTCCCAACAAAGAAAAGCCCAGGACCAGATGGATTCACCAGATGGATTTACCAAACATTCAAAGAGGAATTGACACCGATTCTCTACAAACTATTCCAAAAGATTGAAACAGACGCAAATCTCCCAAACTCATTCTATGAAGCAAACATCATCCTGATACCAAAACCAGGTAAAGATATAACCAAAAAAGAAAACTACAGGCCGATATCCTTGATGAATATAGATGCAAAAATCCTCACTAAAATACTAGCAAACAGAATACAGCAACACATACGAAAAATTATTCACCACGATCAAGTGGGATTCATCCCAGGGATGCAAGGTTGGTTCAACATACGCAAATCAATAAATGTGATACACCATATTAATAAACTCAAACATGAGGACCATATGATCATCTCTATAGATGCTGAAAAAGCATTTGATAAAGTTCAGCACTCATTCATGACAAAGACCCTCTATAAGTTAGGTATAGAGGGACAGTATCTCAGCATAATTAAAGGCATATATGCCAAACCCACTGCCAATATCATCCTGAATGGGGAAAAGCTGAAAGCTTTTCCTTTAAGAACAGGAACCAGACAAGGATGCCCACTCTCACCACTCGTATTCAACATAGTGTTGGAAGTACTAGCCAGAGCAATCAGAGAAGAGAAGGAAATAAAGGGCATCCAGATTGGAAAAGATGAAGTCAAACTGTCCCTGTTTGCAGATGACATGATCCTATATATCGAACAGCCTAAAACCTCTACAAAAAAACTGTTGGAATTGATAAATGATTTCAGCACAGTAGCAGGATACAAAATCAACACACAAAAATCAGTATAGTGAACATGCAGAACGAGAAATCAAGAAAGCCTGCCCATTTACAATAGCCACCAAAAAAATAAAATACTTAGGAATTGAGTTAACCAAGGAGGTGAAAAATCTCTATAACGAGAACTACAAACCACTGCTGAGAGAAATTAGAGAGGATACAAGAAGAGGGAAAGATATCCCATGCTCTTGGATTGGAAGAATCAACATAGTGAAAATGTCCATACTACCCAAAGTGATTAACAAATTCAATGCAATCCCCATCAAAATTCCAAAGACATTTTTCTCAGAAATGGAAAAAACTATTCAGACATTTATATGGAACAATAAAAGACCACGCATAGCCAAAGCAATGCTGAGCAAAAAAAATAAAGCTGGAGGCATAACACTACCTGACTTTAAGCTATACTACAAAGCTATAATAACCAAAACAGTATGGTACTGGCATAAAAACAGACACACTGACCAATGGAATAGAATAGAGAATCCAGAAATCAACCCACACACTTCCTGCCATCTGATCTTTGACAAAGGCACCAAGCCTATTCACTGGGGAAGGGACTGCCTGTTCAGCAAATGGTGCTGGGATAACTGGATATCCATATGCAGGAGAATGAAACTAGATCCATACCTCTCACCGTATACTAAAATCAACTCAAAATGGATTAAGGGTTTAAATATACACCCCGAAACAATAAAACTTCTTAATGAAAACATAGGAGAAACACTTCAGGAAATAGGACTGGGCACAGACTTCATGAATACGACCACAAAAGCACGGGCAACCAAAGGAAAAATAAACAAATGGGATTATATCAAACTAAAAAGCTTCTGCACAGCAAAAGAAACAATTAAAAGAGTTAAAAGACAACCAACAGAGTGGGAGAAAATATTTGCAAAATATACGTCTGACAAAGGATTAATATCCAGAATATATAAGGAACTCAAACAACTTTACAAGAAGAAAACAAGCAACCCAATTAAAAAATGGGCAAAAGAGCTAAGTAGGCATTTCTCTAAGGAAGATATCCAAATGGCCAACAGACATATGAAAAAATGCTCAACATCACTCAGCATCCGGGAAATGCAAATCAAAACCACATTGAGATACCATCTAACCCCAGTTAGGATGGCTAAAATCCAAAAGACTATGAACGATAAATGCTGGCGAGGTTGCGGAGAAAAAGGAACTCTCATACATTGTTGGTGGGACTGCAAAATGGTGCAGCCTCTATGGAAAATGGTATGGAGGTTTCTTAAACAATTGCAAATAGATCTACCATACGACCCAGCTATCCCACTGTTGGGAATATACCCAGAGGAATGGAAATCATCAAGTCGAAGGTATACCTCTTCCCCAATGTTTATCGCAGCACTCTTTACAATAGCCAAGAGTTGGAACCAGCCCAAATGCCCATCATCAGATGAGTGGATACGGAAAATGTGGTACATCTACACAATGGAATACTACTCAGCTATAAAAACGAATGAAATACTGCCATTTGCAACAACATGGATGGACCTCGAGAGAATTATATTAAGTGAAACAAGTCAGGCACAGAAAGAGAAATACCACATGTTCTCACTTATTGGTGGGAGCTAAAAATTAATATATAAATTCACACACACACACACACACACACACACACACACAAAACCGGGGGGGGGGTGAAGAAGATATAACAACCACAATTATTTGAAGTTGATACGACAAGCAAACAGAAAGGACATTGTTGGGGGGGAGGGGGGGAGGGAGAAGGGAGGGAGGTTTTGGTGATGGGGAGCAACAATCAGCCACAATGTATATCGACAAAATAAAAATTAAAAAAAATAAAAAAATAAAAAAATAAAGAAATAAAATTTAAAAAAAAAATAAAAAAGAAAAGAAAATGTCCATACTACCCAAAGTGATATACAAATTCAATGCAATCCCCATCAAAATTCCAAAGACATTTTTCTCAGAAATAGAAAGAACTATCCAGTCATTTATATGGAACAATAAAAGACCATGCATAGCCAAAGCAATGCTCAGCAAAAAAAATAAAGCTGGAGGCATAACACTACCTGACTTTAAGCTATACTACAAAGCTATAATAACCAAAACAGTATGGTACTGGCATAAAAACAGACACACTGACCAATGGAATAGAATAGAGAATCCAGAAATCAACCCACACACTTACTGCCATCTGATCTTTGACAAAGGCACCAAGCCTATTCACTGGGGAAGGGACTGCCTGTTCAGCAAATGGTGCTGGGATAACTGGATATCCATATGCAGGAGAATGAAACTAGATCCATACCTCTCACCGTATACTAAAATCAACTCAAAATGGATTAAGGGTTTAAATATACACCCCGAAACAATAAAACTTCTTAATGAAAACATAGGAGAAACACTTCAGGAAATAGGACTGGACACAGACTTCATGAATACGACCCCAAAAGCACGGGCAACCAAAGGAAAAATAAACAAATGGGATTATATCAAACTAAAAAGCTTCTGCACAGCAAAAGAAACAATTAACAGAGTTAAAAGACAATCAACAGAGTGGGAGAAAATATTTGCAAAATATACATCTGACAAAGGATTAATATCCAGAATATATATTTGCAAAATATACATCTGACAAAGGATTAATATCCAGAATATATAAGGAACTCAAACAAGTGTACAAGAAGAAAACAAGCAACCCAATTACAAAATGGGCAAAAAAGCTAAGTAGGCATTTCTCTAAGGAAGATATACAAATGGCCAACAGACATATGACAAAATGCTCAACATCACTCAGCATCCGGGAAATGCAAATCAAAACCACATTGAGATACCATCTAACCCCAGTTAGGTTGGCTAAAATCCAAAAGACTCTGAACGATAAATGCTGGCGAGGTTGCGGAGAAAAAGGAGCTCTCATACATTGTTGGTGGGACTGCAAAATGGTGCAGCCTCTATGGAAAATGGTATGGAGGTTCCTCAAACAATTGCAGACAGATCTACCATACGACCCAGCTATCCCACTGCTGGGAATATACCCAGAGGAATGGAAATCATCCAGTCGAAGGTATACCTGTTCCCCAATGTTCATCGCAGCACTCTTTACAATAGCCAAGAGTTGGAACCAGCCCAAATGCCCATCATCAGATAAGTGGATACGGAAAATGTGGTACATCTACACAATGGAATACTACTCAGCTATAAAAACGAATGAAATACTGCCATTTGCAACAACATGGATGGACCTCGAGAGAATTATATTAAGTGAAACAAGTTAGGCACAGAAAGAGAAATACCACATGTTCTCACTTATTGGTGGGAGGGAAAAATTAATATATAAATTCAAACACACACAGACACACACACACACACACACACACCCACCCACACACACACACCCACCCACCCACACACACACACACAAAACCGGGGTGGGGGGAATAAGATATAACAACCACAATTACTTGAAGTTGATACGACAAGCAAACAGAAAGGACATTTTTGGGGGGGAGGGGGGAGGGAGACGGGAGGGAGGTTTTGGTGATGGGGATCAATAATCAGCCACAATGTATATCGACAAAATAAAATTAAAAAAAAAAAAAAAGAATGTGTTTTCTTATAGAAACATTATGTTAAATAGAGGTAAAGTTCCCAAGTTAGCCCATAAAAACCCATTTTACTGACTGGGAATAGTGTACCTTGTAAGTAGTTCTAACTTTGATTTCCAAGGAACATTTTCCCTTCAGTGCCACCTGATGAGTAGGAGTGAGCCTCTTGCAGCTTTAATAGTAGCTGGAGTAGAGAAGAGTGGGAGGTTCCTGACACCATTGGGGTGGAGAGAGACATTTTTCCCTCTGCAGCTCCATTAATTTTAAATTGTTTATTAGAAGGTTAATCAACCAAAAGAAAAGTGGGTGCCTTCAGTGTTGGGCATGTGTTGTGTTAGAAAAGGTTTAAAGACAGGAATGGCCTTAACCAGATGTAGAAGCAGCAGAGAGACAACTGAAGATAGAAGTGACAAAGGCAGTGACTTAGTCCAGGGCATCATGGGGAAGATGTGTCTTATAGCAAGAGCACAGAATCTAATGTTTAGTGCAACTATAAGTTGTTAAGGAATAGGGATGACATGCCATCCTTACATTTTGTAGGGAAATTTCTGCTTTATAAAATAAAATCTAGGACCTCCAAATATGGGAATGGATAAGGGATCCAATTTCTCCACATCCTTGCCAATACTTGTTTTCTGGTTTTTTTTTTTTTTTTTTGATAACAGCCATGCTAATGTGTGGAAAGTATTCTCACCAATTGTTAACACTACCTCTCAGTTCTAGAGTCTTGTCCTGGGACACATTTTTTCTTCCTGATTCATTGATACTAGGAATATATTTATTCATCAATTGATTCATTCAATATGTCAGTGTCAGTCAGTCAACAGTTCTTGAGAAGCAACATGCTGGTGACCTAAAGATGAGTAAGACACTGCCTTTACTCTTAAGCTCATAGCCTAGTGAGGGACAACAGATGATTATAACTCACTGATAAATGCCATAGTGGTTATTTTCACAGATGCCTTGAAAGTGCATTAGGGATTATTTAATTTACTTAACACCAAGATCAAGATTAAGGCACACTCTTTCCAAAACTATTGAGCATTGTTCTAGAGGTATTAGCTGATGCAGTTAGAGAGATCAGTTTAGAGGAATAAGCTAGAGAAAGTAATCCAAACAATAAAGAATTTAGTAAGGTAGCATGATAGAAAACAGTAGATCTAATTGACAACTCAAAATTCTGATTTTTTTAATTAACAAAATAGATAAACCACTAGCTGTCAAGCAAAAAAGAAAAGAGTAAGAGCACAAATAAGCAAAATGAGAAATGTCAAGGCAGAAATGATCATTAGAACAGAGAAAAATTTTAACAGATTGTAAGAGATTACTTTGCAAGCCTCTATACAAATATATTTAAAAACCTAGATGATATACGTAATTTCCTAGAAAATACTGTTCTCCAAAATTGGCTCATTAAAGGTAGGCAGCTTAAATGTATTTGTATCCATTGGAAAAAAAATAGAGAAAAGTAATAAGGAACAAACCCACAAAAAAGCACCAGGCCCACATGGTTTCACAGGGGAAATCTATCTACCAAAATATCAAAGACCAGATAGTTTAATGTTAGGTAAAATAGAAAAAGATAAGAGATGGAAAGGAAATTTCTGAATTTTCTTCTACAAGTTTAACATTGACACTCAAACCTGGTAAAGACAGTACAGAAAAGGAAATTGCAATCTGATACCAAATATAAATGCATGAGAAAAAATAAAACATGAGCAAAGAGAATCTAACAGCAAATTAGTAATAATGTATAACTTTTAAAAAAGCTTTTGAGTTGAATTTAATACATTTATTTTAATGCTTTCATTTTTATTTATAAAACTGTTGAAGGCTGTGAGTTTTCCTGTGATTATTGTTTCACATGTGTACTAGAGATTGATATATAGTATTTTCATTATCAATTTTTCAGAATTGTTTTTCCAGTTTTAATTTTCCCTATCATGTAAACTTGCTTATTAAAAGGTTTAATTTTCCAGTAGGAGGAAGGGCTTTTGCTTTATAAAATTTTGTTATTGATTTCTAATTTATTGTATTCTGATCCAAGACTGTTGTTTGTAATATTTCTACTTTGTGGCACTTATTCATGCTCTCTTTGAGATCTAATGTAAGATCAATGTGGATATTGCACATGCACTTGAAAGTATAAAAGGAATGAACATATACATATACATACACACATACATGCATGAGGATACTTCAAAAAGTTCATGGAAAAATAGAATTAAAAGATAATATGAATCTTTCCATGAACTTTTTGAAGACCCCTTGTGTATATGTATACGCATATACA
Source organism: Cynocephalus volans (assembly GCF_027409185.1). NCBI lineage: Eukaryota > Metazoa > Chordata > Mammalia > Dermoptera > Cynocephalidae > Cynocephalus > Cynocephalus volans. The sequence continues at coordinate 30,202,203 of NC_084474.1, read as the reverse complement.
CCTAAGATCTTACATAAGATTTTGTGGCTTCAGTCTTCTATATGATTACTTTTTTTTTTTTTTTTTTGGTCCACTTGGTCTATTTTATACTGAGAGTTACATGTTAAAATGTCTTAGTATTTGTGTGCTTTTGTTCATGTCTCCTTGCATCTCCTGCAATTTTTGCTTAATAAAGGTGGTTGCTGCATTATTTGGCATGTAGATATTTATAACAGCTATATGTTATTTAGAATTATAGATTTTGGCATTAAAAATGGCCTGTCACTAATATCTTCTATCCCAAATTCTTCTTTGTTTGATATCAGAGTAACAATCACTGCTTTCTCTTTGTGTTCATTGGTTTAGTATGCCTTTGTCTATCTTTTATTTTTAGTCTATTCCTGTTTTTGTTATGTCTCTTGTATATAGCACAGAGTTGGGTCTTGCTTTATGAGACAAATTAAAAATCTTTTTCTGTTAATCACCAAACAGATTTGACTTGAGAAACAAGAGCAGAAGATTTTTTGATAGCCTGATTTGGCAGTTGGTTGACAGTGGGTGTTTACTTAATTAATTAAATGAGCTAAGTCTACTTCTATAAGGTTTTGGTAAAAATACATTTGAAGCTCAAATAGGATAAAAGCATTTTATAAAATAAATATTGTATCAGCAGAAGGGTATTGAAATTAACAGTATTTTATTTTTTCTATCCTTCTGAGCATGTAAAATTAAACTGCTAAGTGAAAGAATAACAGGTATAATTAACAGTCATTTGATAAATTACTTTGAAATACTTTCCAGAGATTGAGAAATTGAATAATTGTAGTAAATGTGTAACATATCCATCCTATTGCAAGTTAGATAGTTTCTAGTTCTTTGCTTTTAACAAATTGAAAGAGGACCTAATCAAGTTGTCAGTTGTCACATAATTAAAAATAACTTCTGATGGTAGATCACAATGTAAATTTTGACATAGAAAAAGTTAAGGGACCTTGCAATAACAAAACTCAGGGGTGATTTACTTAATGGGAATAATGTTTCTCAGTGAGTATACCTAGAAAAACTGTGAAATAACAATAGGATTGAGAACCTATCTCATTTTAGCAATAAGAAATATTCTTTCTTGGATATACTAATATAAATTAAAAAGAGAGGCCTATCCATCTCACCGAGATTTATTATGTTCATTAAAAATTTCCTTTTTGTTTAAAAATTATGAAAATTTATAATATTTACATTGTTCATTATCTGCTAGTAATAATTGGAGTAAAAGTTAATTGCACAAATTTTTTTTTAACTTACATGCTAGTGGCCACAGGAAATACAGGCTTTTATAATTTTAATTAATATGTATGTATGTTTTTGATGCATAGAATTGTGATAGAATGGGCAATAAAATGCTTTCAGGTATAAAATATTACATTAGGATAAAATTCTATAGAGAGTAAAGTAAAATGCAGATTCAAGAAGATAAGAAATAATAATTTAAAACTCCTGATATATTTAGCAGAGTTTATGTATTTTTTAAGTAGATGAGGTTGGATATCAACTTGCTCTGGTATTTAGATTCATGTGGATACATTCTAAGGAATGATGTAACAGTTTTATTTTGAAATGTGAATGTTTACGTTAAATCAGAAGCTACATTCTTTGCAAGTGTGTAAACTTCTAAAGAAAAAAGATGCTAACTAAAATTTTAGATGTAATAAAAAATATGCAAAAATATATGTAATTTTCTAAATTCTTATGGGGTATGAGGACTTAAGCTTGAAGACTGTTGCCACAGATTTATTTGGAAAAAAGCTAAATTGGAGATGGCTATGGCAGAATGCACAGAGGAGGTGTATATTTTTATCTTGAGTTACATGTGCATAGGCAAATATGGTAGTTTGAAAATAGCTTGATAATTAAAAGTCTTGGTCGTGAATATAGCAGTTATAGTCAATCTTTTGAACTCAGTTACACTCAAAATTGAAATCTTATTTTTCTTTTCTGATATTTAATGTAATTCTCCCATTTATCAAATAATAAAATTGTATTTATTATCACCTTTCTGATGTAGTATGGGTAAAAATGTTTATCTTGAACCATTAGAGGGCAGCATAAATTTACCTTTGGAATTAGCTTTCATGATGAATGCTTTTTTCATATGAATGCTTTTTTAAAAATTTTATTTATTTATTTATTTAATTTTTTATTTTTTATTTCATATGAATGCTTTTGAGTTACAGGCTTAGTGTAAGCATCATTTGAAGAAACTGAAATTTTTAGTTAAAATCTTTTATTTGGAATTTTTTGTGATGTAATAAAATACGTGATAGCAGTATAACAGTAAGTCCTTCTTTTCTTTCTTCTCTCACCTTCCCTGCCCCTAAATACATTAGAGCTTTTTAAAATAAAGTTGTACAATTTGATTCTAAACTTAATATGTTCCTTGGTTTTCAGCTGAAGAATTACCTAAGTCAGTGTTATAAGATGCTCCGTGGAAGAGATTTGAAGACAAGTTTGGGAAATGCTGCATACTATATCTCTCTTAAAGATTCCTTAAAAATTCTTAAAGATATCATGAAGACAACTATCTAATTAAATCAGAATTTCTGGTTGGGGAGCTTAAACACCAGTGTTTTTAAATGTTCCGCTGGTGATTCTAATGTCCAGTCATGGAAATACTGCCCCACAACCCAAACACACCTTGTCCTCTATTAACACCAAAGATTACTTTATGAGATGTTGGTTTAAGTAGTCATAGAAGAGGAAGAATAGAAGGTAAAAATAACAGTTAATTGCAATCCTCAGGGAATCAATTGTTCTGAACAGCCAGGTTTCCCAAATTGAGTCAATTGAGGATTCACCCTTTTTTGGAAAATAAAGCTTTACTTATCTCAGTAATTTTGGATAGAAATTTTTCTAAAAGTTATGGCATACTTTTTTTATATCCTTAAACAGAAAGTGCCACCATCATGAGCATAGAGAATCCTCAGGTTGACTCAGTGTCAACCATATAAACAACAAGCATTATTATAAACCTCATAAGATATATACATGGTTTGTCCTTATACCAGATACTCTTAGACATCTGTTTCTTTCTTTTTTTTTTTTTTTAAAGATGACTGGTAAGGGGATCTCAACCCTTGGCTTGGTGTTGTCAGCACCACGCTCAGCCAGTGAGCCACCTGGCCATCCCTATATAGGATCCAAACCCGTGGCCTTGGTGTTATCAGCACCACACTCTACCGAGTGAGCCACGGGCCGGCCTAGACATCTGTTTCTTGAATACCCACTTCGGCCTTTAGTCACTTTCTAGATTGTCATTGGCAGTCAGGTAGTCACTTTATTTCTTGTTCATGTCATGTCATCGCAGTGCTTGCCCCCTCTTTAACTTAATGCTTTTAAATTGTTATTGTCTTAAAAACTGATGTTGTAGTTAGAATTGGGGGCAAAGTTAGAGTAACAAGGCTTTGATCAGGCCCTAAGGTGTTACTATAAATGTGGAATACATGAGTTTTATTTTATTTGTGCATTTTTTTAACTTCAGAATTTATTTTTTTTCTTCATGCTGTTTTGGCCAAGAATCTGCATTTTGGCCGGAATGAACCTGTCAGATAGCTTAATGCAGGTTTGGTGAATTTATATAAGTATTACACATATATTTAATGACATGAAGTACTTTGTTTGGGATTGGAAAATAAGTTTTAGTAAATTTCATAAAATTACTTTCTTGTATGTTACAGGAGGCAGAAAGGGTTCATTTGTGCTTTTCCTCCCCTTCTTTTGAATTTGGGAATTCTTCCTCTTCTTTGTGTGTGTGATAAAAAAAATTAGAAAAAAAACCCTACTTCCCAAAATGAGATTTTCTCGTAATGCATACTTTTATCAAATTGTCTGCCTGAGTTTAATAATTTTATTCTTGTCACCTCTACAAAGATTTTTTTTTTATTGACTTCATCTTTTTATTCGGCATTGCTTCTTTTCTTCCATTTAGAGTCTTTATATATGTTTTTCCTTTTGTTCTTCTATTATTGCCCTTTATCTCCAGAGTTTCTTCTTGGGAACCAAAAAGGAAACTTTCTTCTGTAACTTTTTGATTTCTAGGTGTAACAACCTCTGTTCACTGATTTAAAAAGAAAGAAAGAAAAGAAAAAGGAAAGAAATAGGACTGCAGGATATTTTTCTTTAGGAGAAAAAACTTTTTTATGAATTGTGGTTCAAAAGTCAACAGAGATAACTGTTGGTTCCACATAAAAAAATTTCCTTATATTACTGTTGGATGTTGTTTTAGTCCTTTTGTGTTGTTATAACAAAATACCTGAAACTGGGTAATTTATAAGGAAAAGAGGTTTATTTGGCTTACGATTCTGGGACAGTTGCATCTGGCACAGGCCTCAGGCTACTTCTACTCATGACGGAAGTGGCAGGCAGCTGGCGGGTGGGTACAAGCAGATCACATGGTGAGAGGAAGCAAGAGAGCAGAGAGAGGAGGTGCCAGGGTCCTTTAAACAATCAGCTCTCGTGGGAACTAATAGAGCGAGAACTCACTCACTACCCCTCCTCCCCCAGGGAGAGCATTAATCCATTCGTGAGGGATCTGCCCCCATGACTCAGTCAGTTTCCAACACTGCCACATTGGGGATCAAATTTCAACATGAGTTTTGGAGGGGACAACACATCCAAACTCCATCAGATGTATAAGTAGAAATGGGGTTGTCATCTGTCAGGGATATTAAAGAAAGGTTTCTTTCTTTGGTTTGATGTAGGTGAGTGACAAAATTTTTTGACTGTGACCTGTGGTAGGGAGTATCTTTTTAATAGTATGACTCAGTATATATGTACATACACACACACACACACACACACACACTTATATATATGTAACTAAAACAAAAGATTGATGAAAAAGTAATACCCTTAACATGTCTTGTGCTCTAGTATTTTCTATTTTGTTGTATTAAAAATTGTAGTTGTGATTCATTAAATTTATTCCATGACCTGCTAATAGGTAGTAATTTGTACTTTGAAAAGTATTAATCTAGATGACTTCTAAGATTCTTTTTAACACTTAAGATTCTATGTTATCATGAATCCATAATCTCATAGAGAATAAATGTTTATCATAGAATATCTGGGACCAAGTTAAATGAGAAATGATAATAGGAATTCCCCCAAGACATCTGGATGTCACTGTCAACAGTTACTCAAAAAGTATGGAATCTCTGGGCCGAGCCCGTGGCGCACTTGGGAGGGTGCGGCGCTGGGAGCGCGGTGACGCTCCCGCCGCCGTTCGGATCCTATATAGGAATGGCTGGTGCACTCACTGGCTGAGCACCGGTCACGAAAAAGACCAAAAAAAAAAGTATGGAATCTCTGAATAAAATCTGATTTAGTTAATACTGGTGTCCCACTGTTCAGTTTTTAGTTTTGACCAGTGTATTGTGGTTATGTCAGTTGCTGCTATTGCTGTATAGTTGCAGGATGTACAGGAACACTGCACTATCTTTGTACCTTTTTTATACATATAAAAATATTCCAAAATAAAAAGTTTACAAAAAAGGTACAGAAGAGTATCCTTGAGTAGTGTATTCTCAAAAATGATATCCAAAACCCTAGAGTTTTGTTTTGTTTGGAAGTTTTTATTGTGATATATTGATTATAATACATTGTAAAGTTCACAATCCCCAACAGTAAAATTTTAATATAACTTTTATGAATAAGGGAAGGAAACTTAGTAAGCAGTATTAAAGGTGAGTCTGTCAATCCTATTTGATAGTTGACTGATAGTTCTATTTAGGAGTTTAGAACTAGAAGAATTAGTAGGATAAATTCTTTGAAGAAGATTCTAAATTGTGGAGTAGGGGCCTGGTATTTATTTTTATAATTTCCATTGTAATGCAAAATAAAGTATAATGAGGAATATGTGAGTATAGAAATAATCTCTAGAAAATTGTAAAAGATCAGAGGCAGTATCCTGGAGCTCTGTGTTGAGAAAGGGGTCATGAGGAACAGTGTTAGCCAGTCTAAATAAAAATAGGATTCTTTATGTGAAAATGTTAAGCGGGAATAATGATTTGCATGAAGTGATGAGACATTGGAAAATGCCGCTTATTGGCTGTTAAAAAATTTTTTAACTGGCCAAGTTAGAAACAAAAATATGGGATGTATAGAGTATTTGGAAATCTTGTTCTGTGCTTTGCATCTCTAAACTATTTTACCATTGAATTACTCTTTCTTGGTTTGATGCTTTTTGAAACTACATATTGCCTTCCTCAAAAAACTGTTTGAACAACAAAGCATGCGTCAAAAACAAAAACAAAAACAAAAACAAAAACCCAAATGGAACTCCTTTCAGAAAGTCAGGGTATAGCCACTTACAGTAAGAAAGTATCGTGATTTTAATGGCAGAGGTTAAAAGTTCAGAGAAAATTACATGTTGGGTATTTATTGTTTACTTATTACCATGCTAAGAGCACTAAGGTGATTCAAGGGAAATATGTAAAATTGCTCCTCCTCTTAAAGAATGTCTGTCCCATTCAGGGAGATAAGATGATAGTAAAAGTTACATAGTCTGTCTTATGTAGAACACTGCCAGCTTCTCTGTACACAGATGTGGCAATTCTCCAAGGTATCCCCATTTTTATTGCCATTTTTCCTATGAAGAAACTGAGACTCAAGTTTAATTTGCTCACGGAAGAGATGAAAATTTTTAAGTAGGAGGAGACCTAATCACATTTACATACAGAAGCAACAGGAGAAGGGTAAGAGTAGTTATAGTAAGAGATCAAGTAGGAGGTTGTTGGAATAGAGTAGACAAAAAACATTTAATGATCCAGGCACTCTGCTAGGCACTGAAGAAACAAGGACAAATAGAGCATGATTCTACCTCCCACTTAAGGAGTGAGTCTAGAACGTTAGAGAGATGATTTCAATCCAAAGATAATTGCTCTGAAAGAGGAAGGTCATACACTTTGCAAGCATAAAAGAGTACATTTGGTGTAGAGGGTTCAGGTTTAATATTTGAACAACTGAACTTAAATTCTGAATTTAATATTTAAACAACTCTCACAAAATTACAGCTTGGAAATAGTCTCACAGTATTTTAAAGTTTAGAATCTGAAGGGATGTTTAATTTCTACTAATGATTAGAAAGTTTCCAAAGTTTCAGTATTTTGGGATGTTCATAAGTACTGTACAGAGAAAGTAATTGAGTATGTTTAGACAGTACTAGATTAAACCAATGGATTTCTTTACTTCAGGACTTCTCAGAACTTATGATAGGCTTATGTACATTATAAATCTTCTAGAAATGTATATGATGTATAGCATTTCCCAGATTCAGTTGGCCATGGATCCTGTTGTAGAGAACAAACTTTAGGAAATGCTGGCTTACGTGATTTGCTCAAGATCTTAACAACTAGTTAAAGGTAAGCTACAGGCCTGGCTCAGCCAAGCCTGTCCACCTCTCCCGGCTCGGCTCCTCACTTAGCCTTCCCACTTGCTTGCCCTGGCGCAGGGCTTCCCGGGGCCTGCGGGCCGGCCTCCCCTCCCACACCCTCCACGGTTCTCTGGTGGGGCTGGTGGCGTGGGGTGTCCCCGGCCAGCGTCGGGAGGGCAAGGAAGTATGGGCTGGGCCGACTGTCACTCCACCACACCCTGGGCCCCGGCCCCCGGTAAACTTCCTGTTACCGGGAGGCAGATACCATCTCTGCAGCCACTAGTTCAGAAAAACGCCTAACCGATTTCGGGTTAGGAATAGTGTGGTCGGAGAGATCCCAAGTTCGCTTGAACCTGCTGGAGAGCTGACTGCGGGTGGGCACCGGACTTGGTCCGTGATGGGGGGGATTCAAAGGTAAACCATGTGCTGTGGGCTCCTCCCCCGAGGAGCTCACGCTCTGGTGTGGGAGATAAGACAAGTACACAAATAACCGCGATACCAGGAGGAAGGTGATAAGTTTCGAGAAAGATCTACACAGTGCTACAAAGGCACCCAGAGCGACCGGTCGTCTGCACCTAGCAGAAACCTGGTAGACTTCCTGGGCGAGGCAGTGCCGAGCAGGGTCTTGAAGGCCCAGCTGATAGATGAGGGTTGCAGAAGACAGGTCCCAGCCCAGCCCAGTGTGCACAGAGCAGGGAGACGTCCGGCTAGGGAGGCGGAGACTCGACAGAAACCACACACCCTGTGGGGTTGCCACTGCGTGATCCAACAGCCCGGGCCAGAGCGCACGGAACAGTGAGAAGTCCTGCACGGGAAGTGGAAGCTCAGCAGAGACCACACACCCTGTGGTACCGCCCCGTGATCCAGCAGCCCAGCAGAGTCCAAGCTGACCAGAGAGGTGGCTCCCGGGAGAGGCCCAAGACCCGAGGCAACCACACACACAAGGCACTAGAGGCCAACTGAGCAGTCACGGAGGTAGCCATACCAAATTGGCAACCACAGCAACATCTTAGTTAGTCAATAGTCTCAAACTGGTGGACTGTGAAACCCCCTGCCACAATGAATAAACATAAAAAAAAGATACCAGAAATACAAAAAATCAAGAAAGTACACCAGCAAAAGTTAATAAATCTCAAACTCTAGATCCTATAGAACAAGAAGCCATTGAAATGAGTAACAAGGAATTTCGAGTGATAATTCTAAGGAAACTGAATGAGATACAAGAAAACTCAGCTAGACATCATGATGAAACGAGGAAAAGTATACAGGACCTGAAAGAGGAAATGTACAAGGAAATCAATGTCCTGCAAAAAAATGTAGTAGAACTTGCTGAACTGAAGAAGTTATTCAGCAAAATAAAAAACACAACGGAGAGTTTAACCAGCAGGCTTGTCGAAGTTGAAGAGAGAACCTCTGAACTTGAAGATGGGCTGTTTGAAATAACACAAGCAGACAAAAAAAAGAAAAAAGACTCAAAGACATTGAAGAAAATCTGAGAGAGATATCAGACAACCTTAAGCGCTCAAATATCCGAGTCATGGGTATTCCAGAAGGGGAGGAAAACGGTGATTGCATTGAAAACATATTCAACAAAATAGTGGCAGAAAACTTCCCAGGTATAGGGAAAATCACAGATCTTCAGATCCAGGAAGCTCAACGATCTCCAAACATATTCAACCCAAAAAAGGCCTTCTCCAAGACGTGTTATAGTCAAATTGGCAAAACTCAGAGACAAAGAGAGAATCTTAAAAGCTGCAAGAGAGAAGCGTCAAATTAGCTATAAGGGAGCCCCAATCAGGCTAACATCAGACTTATCATCACAGACCCTAAAAGCTAGTAAGGAATGGGATGATATATTCAAAATACTAAAAGACAAAGATTGCCAGCCAAGAATACTCTACCCTGCAAGGCTATCCTTCCGAAATGAAGGGCAAATAATATATTTTTCAGACAAACAAAAACTGCGGGAGATCACTACCACACGACCACCTTTACAAGAAATCCTCAAGGGAGTACTGGGTTTGGTTCCTGAAAAATAACTACCACTGCCATAAAAACCCAAGAAAAATCAAAACCCAGTAGTATAATAAAAATGGCATTCATGAAGAGAAAACAAACAAACAAAAAGGCTATCTACAACCTAAGGAACCAACAAACACAGAAAACAAACAGTAAATCAGAAAGCAAGGAACAAAAGACATCTAAGACAACCAAACAATAATCAATAAAATGCTAGGAATAAATCAACACCTTTCAATAACAACTCTTAATGTAAAAGGCTTAAATTCCCCAATCAAAAGACACAGACTGGCTGACTGGATTAAAAAGGAAGACCCAACTATATACTGCCTACAAGACACCCACCTCACCCATAAAGATTCACATAGACTAAGAGTGACAGGATGGAAAAAGATTTACCATGCAAACAGAAAAGAAAAACGAGCTGGAGTAGCTATTCTTATATCTGACAAAATAGACTTTAAACTAAAAACCATAAAAAGAGACAATGAGGGACACTACATAATGATAAAAGGACTGATCCATCAAGAAGACATTACAATCATAAATATGTACGCACCCAATGTTGGAGCAGCCAGATTTATAAAACAAACTCTGTTTAGACCTAAAGAAGGAAATAGACACTAATACCATAATAGCAGGGGACCTGAACACCCCACTGTCAATATTAGACAGATTGTCTAGGCAAAGAATCAGTAGAGAAACACAAGATCTAAACAAGACTCTAGACCAATTGGAATTGGCAGATATCTACAGAACATTCCATCCAACAACCTCAGAATATTCATTCTTCTCATCAGCACAAGGATCATTCTCCAGGATAGATCACATATTAGGTCACAGATCAAGTCTCAACAAATTCAAAAAAATTGGAATTATCCCATGTATTTTCTCAGACCACAATGGATTAAAACTAGAAATTAATAACAAATGAAACTCTGGAAACTATACAAACACATGGAAATTAAACAGCACTCTACTTAATGACATATGGATCCAAGAAGAAATCAAGCAGGAAATCAAAAAATTTCTTGAAACTAATGAAAATAATGATACATCATACCAAAACCTGTGGGATACTGCAAAAGCAGTATTAAGGGGGAAATTTTTTGCATTAAATGCTCACCTGAGAAGAATGGAAAGATGGCAAGTGAACAATCTAACACTTCACCTTAAAGAACTAGAAAAACAAGAACAATCCAAACCTAAAGTTAGCAGATGGAAAGAAATCATTAAGATCAGAGCAGAACTGAATGAAATTGAAACCCAAAAAACAATCCAAAAGATCAATGACTCAAAAAGTTGGTTTTTTGAAAAGATAAATAAAATTGACAAAACATTAGCATGGCTAACAAAAAAAAGAAGAGAGAAGATTCAAATAACAAAAATTAGAAATGAAAAAGGCGATATTACAACTGATTCATCTGAAATAGAAGGAATCATTTGAGACTACTATAAACAACTATACGCCAACAAGTTTGAAAATCTGGAAGAAATGGATTAATTTCTGGACACACACAAGCTTCCCAAACTGAGCCATGAAGACATAGAAAATCTTAACAGACCAATAACAATAAAGAAGATTGAAGCTGTTATCAGAAGGCTCCCAACAAAGAAAAGCCCAGGACCAGATGGATTCACAGCAGAATTTTACCAAACATTCAAAGAGGAATTGACACCGATTCTTTACAAACTATTCAAAAAGATTGAAACAGATGCAAATCTCCCAAACTCATTCTATGAAGCAAACATCATCCTGATACCAAAACCAGGTAAAGATATAACCAAAAAAGAAAACTACAGGCCGATATCCTTGATGAATATAGATGCAAAAATCCTCACTAAAATACTAGCAAACAGAATACAGCAACACATACGTAAAATTATTCACCACGATCAAGTGGGATTCATCCCAGGGATGCAAGGTTGGTTCAACATACGCAAATCAATAAATGTGATACACCATATTAGTAAAGTCAAACACAAGGACCATATGATCATCTCTATAGATGCTGAAAGAGCATTTGATAAAATTCAGCACTCATTCATGACAAAGACCCTCTATAAGTTAGGTATAGAGGGAATGTATCTCAGCATAATTAAAGGCATATATGACAAACCCACTGCCAATATCATCCTGAATGGGGAAAAGCTGAAAGCTTTTCCTTTAAGAACAGGAACCAGACAAGTATGCCCACTCTCACCACTCCTATTCAACATAGTGTTGGAAGTACTAGCCAGAGCAATCAGAGAAGAGAAGGAAATAAAGGGCATCCAGATTGGAAAAGATGAAGTCAAACTGTCCCTGTTTGCAGATGACATGATCTTATATATCGAACAGCCTAAAACCTCTACAAAAAAACTCTTGGAATTGATAAATGATTTCAGCACAGTAGCAGTATCCAAAGTCAACACACAAAAATCAGTAGCATTTCTTTTCTCCAATAGTGAACATGCAAAACGAGAAATCAAGAAAGCCTGCCCATTTACAATAGCCACCAAAAAAATAAAATACTTAGGAATTGAGTTAACCAAGGAGGTGAAAAATCTCTATAATGAGAACTACAAACCACTGCTGAGAGAAATTAGAGAGGATATAAGAAGACGGAAAGATATCCCAAGCTCTTGGATTGGAAGAATCAACATAGTGAAAATGTCCATACTACCCAAAGTGATTTACAAATTCAATGCAATCCCCATCAAAATTCCAAAGACATTTTTCTCAGAAATGGAAAGAACTATCCAGACATTTATATGGAATAACAAAAGACCTCGCGTAGCCAAAGCAATGTTGAGCAAAAAAAATAAAGCTGGAGGCATAACACTACTTGACTTGAAGGTATAGTACAAAGGTATAAAAACCACAGTATGGTACTGGCATAAAAACAGACACACTGATCAATGGAATAGAATAGAGAATCTAGAAATCAACCCACACACTTCCTGCCATCTGATCTTTGACAAAGGCACCAAGCCTATTCACTGGGGAAGGGACTGCCTGTTCAGCAAATGGTGCTGGGATAACTGGATATCCATATGCAGGAGAATGAAACTAGATCCATACCTTTCACCGTATACTAAAATCAACTCAAAATGGATTAAGGATTTAAATATACATCCTGAAACAATAAAACTTCTTAAAGAAAACATAGGAGAAACACTTCAGGAAATAGGACTGGACACAGACTTCATGAATACGACCCCAAAAGCACGGGCAACCAAAGGAAAAATAAACAAATGGGATCATATCAAACTAAAAAGCTTCTGCACCGCATAAGAAACAGGTAACAGAGTTAAAAGACAACCAACAGAGTGGGAGAAAATATTTGCAAAATATACATCTGACCAAGGATTGATATCCAGAATATACAAGGAAGTCAAACAACTTTACAAGAAAAAAACAAGCATCCCAATTAAAAAATGGGCAAAAGCGCTAAGTAGGCATTTCTCTAAGGAAGATATACAAATGACCAACAGACATATGAAAAAATGCTCAACATCACTTAGCATCTGGGAAATGCAAATCAAAACCACACAGATACCATCTAACCCCAGTTAGGATGGCTAAAATCTAAAAGACTCTGAAGGATAAATGCTGGCGAGGTTGCGGAGAAAAAGGAACTCTCATACATTGTTGGTGGGACTGCAAAATGGTGCAGCCTCTATGGAAAATGGTATGGAGGTTCCTCAAACAATTGCAGATAGATCTACCATGACCCAGCTATCCCACTGCTGGGAATATACCCAGAGGAATGGAAATCATCAAGTCGAAGGTATACCTGTTCCCCAATGTTCATTGCAGCACTCTTTACAATAGCCAAGAGTTGGAACCAGCCCAAATGTCCATCATCGGATGAGTGGATACGGAAAATGTGGTGCATCCACACAATGGAATACTACTCAGCTATAAAAACGAATGAAATACTGCCATTTGCAACAACATGGGAGGACCTTGAGAGAATTATATTAAGTGAAACGAGTCAGGCACAGAAAGAGCAATACCACGTGTTCTCACTTATTGGTGGGAGGGAATAATTAATATATAAATTCACACACACACACAAAAAGCAAACCGGGGGCGGGGGGGAGGAAGATATAACAACTATAATTACTTGAAGTTGATACGACAAGCAAACAGAAAGGACATTGTTGGGGAGGGAGGAGAGCGAGGAGGGAGGGAGGTTTTGGTAAGGGGCAACAATAATCAACCACAATGTATATCGACAAAAGAAAATTAAAAAAATAAAATAAAATAAAGGTAAGCTACAACTAGAATACAGTTTTCATGATTGTCCTTTCATTTTTCTGAGACATTTCAGTATTACCATATGGAGCAGCATTAACTATGAAAATCACAGGATTCTTGTCCACATTTTAAAAATATATTACATTTTGAGTTGATGAAGTTCTACATTTGGCATAAATATAACTAACAACTTCAGATAGTTCAGTGGGCAAATATTACCTACAGTGAGTTTAATTCTGTTGGAAACCTAGGAATGTGTAATGAAATAACACGTTTTTGTCTTTTTACTGCCTCCTTTTTGTGGCTTTGAATTATTAAGAGTATTTTAGCTTTCTTATCTTTGGTTCAGTAATTATTTTGGCAGATAATGCTGTTTTAGAACTTAATTTATGGGAAAAATAATGGCATAGTAAAAATGCAACATTAGTTATATTCTGTTATTAAAAAGGGTGTTCGGGAAGTATTTCTAGTAAGTACTTCTCATTGTATTTCTGGATTGGGGGTTGGCAAACTACAGCTCACAGGCCAAAACCAAGGCTGCCTGTTTTTGTATGGCGCACAGTCTAAGGTTATATACACTTATAAATCATGGGGTAAAAACCAACAGAAGAATGCTATTTTGTTATATGAGAAATAAATAAAGTTTCATGGCTACCCTTATTCATTTGTACATGGTCTATGTCTGCTTTTATACTATAACATCAGTGTTGAGTAGATGTGACAGAAACTATGGCCTGCAAAGCATACAGTTTTACTGTCTGGCTCTTTTCAGAACGTTTGTTGACCCTTGATCTATATTAATGCATAATAGAGTTTGTGATGTTATTTTTTAAGTTGCAGTATATGAAATATAGGGAGCTGTGTTTTATGTATCCAATTTTCTAAATCAGTTTCTTCTAATATTTTCCATTTATTTGTCCCTGCTGGTTCCACTTTTCTCTTTTTTTCTGGTAGAAGATGTATTTTTTAAAATTTTTATTTTTCTTCTCTTTTCCTATTGGTGAGTAAGTAGTATATGATGCCACATATTATGTTAGGAAGCACTTGAGTGTGAGAAGTAATTCTTTGAGGAATAAACAAATTTTGAATAATTTTGTATTTTTTCCATCTACTTGATTTATGGAGAAAACTGTTATATTTGAAGTTAACTTTGATAGGCAGTCTTTTTAAAAAGATAATTATTTTAAATGACCATAACAAGATCATTTAAAACAGATCAGTAACAGAATAGTATTCTTATTGGATTTAGTTAGTCCAGTGAACTAATAATTTGTTTTTTGCCTAACACAACTGGGGTAATATTCTTAGGATGCCTCACCTCTTTGATTTGAATGTTGCAACCAGTTTAATTTTATATACCTTTAAATGAAACTAGGATCATGTACTATGCCCTTCAGAGAGCATAGAAACATTATACACAATCTCTGTGGTTAAAGAATTTCTGGGTATTCACAAATTGTCTTCTTATTTCTTTGTTAGTGTAGGTACAAAGATAAATTGAGTTAAGAAGATTGGCAAGTGGATTTAAAAACCCAAAGGAACTGGTAAAATTAGTGTATCACCACCTAGAAAAGAATTTCACTGTTAAACTATAGCACCAAGATTGATATATTCTAAATAATATCATTTGAACTTTAACTAAAATTTGTCTTTGGTACCAAAATAATGTTCATAGTATAGACTAATCTTTAACAATTAATGATATATTGTAGCATTTTCTTATGGAACCTTTTCTGTGTTCCATAAGAAAACACAGGTAGTTTTTTGTGTATCATTCAGTTTGGACCAGAATGTCAGAAATACCTAATAAGAGTTTTTAAAAATAAGTAAGGGGATAGTGACTGAATACAATAAGAATATCTTGAAAATATTACATCTAGAATTCCAGTGGATGCAGCTTTGTTAAACTGCCAGAGAAATTGCAATTAGATTTGAAGTTACTCTGTTGGACTAAGTCTTTTTAAAGAATATTTCAAATGACCCTAGTGGTATTCTTACTGGATTTAGTTGGTTCAATTAATTTAAAAAAATTTTTGTTTTACATCAGTGTTTCTTGATGTGGTCTATGCAATACTAGTCATTCTTGGGATACAGATAACTGTTATTTGGAAAAGGGATAAGAGTTGGTTTCCTCTATTCATATAGGTTTGGGAAATGCTGGAACAAGAAAAGTTTAAACATTTTTTTATTATAGAACTTCTCGAAGTTTTTGCTTTTTAATTTTTGTGTGCATTAAAAAATTTTTTTTGTATTACTCTTATACAGTGCAAAATCTAAAAAAATAGAATATTAATGTAAATATTGTCACCCCTGTATTCCAGCTATCCAATCATGCCTTTGCCCCCTCCCTGTTTCATATATATTCTTTCAGGATATTCTCTGGCTCGATGTATATATTTACTTTAAGAATGTGTCATTCTGTAACAGTGCTCTGAATCTGGTTTTTTTTCCCCTTAAAGATAACTCTATGTTAGTATATAAGAAGTTGTCATTTTTTCTAACTTTATTATGAAAATTTTAGAAACCTTACAACCATATAGGTCTGTTTAACCCCACAGCCCATCTTTTTTTTACTATAGTTGTTCGTATTTTTATACATACATATGTATATATATTATAAACCCCACAATGTTACAATCTTTGCTTTAAATAGTATATGTATCATAAAGAAATTAAGAGGAAAAAAAGTCTTTCACATTTATCCAGTTACCATTTCTCAAGCTATTCATTTCTTTGTGAAGATCCAGGTTTCCATCTGGCTTCACTTGCCTTCAGCCTGCACTTCCTTTATAATTTCTTATAGTGCAAGCTTACTGGCAATGAATTCTTTTAATTTCAATAACTGAAAGTGTCTTTATTTGGCTTTCATTTTTGAAGGATATTTTCGCTGAATGTAGAATTCTGAGTTGACAGCTTTTTCACTTTCATCACTTTAAATCTGTTGTTCCACTGTCTTCTGGTCTCAATTTTTTCTCATGAGAAGTCAGCCATCACTTGAATTGTTGTTTCCTGTATGCAGATGATGTTTTAGTTTCTAGTAGTTCAACTATAATGTACCTCATGTGGTTTTCTTTATCTTAATCAAGTTCACTGAGCTTTTAAATATGTAAATGTCTTTTTACCAAAAGATGTTTTTTTGCTCTTTGTCTTTTAATATTTATCTTTAAATTTTTTTTTTTTTTTTTTTTTAAGATGACCAGTAAGGGTATCTTAACCCTTGCTTTGGTGTTGTCAGCACCAAGCTCTCCCAAGTGAGCGAACCGGCCATCCTGTACAGGGATCTGAACCCGTGGCCTTGGTGTTATCAGCACCACACTCTCCCAAGTGAGCCATGGGCCAGCCCTTATCTTTAAATGTTGTCTCACAGGTCCCTAAGGCTTGGTTCAATTTTTTTGTTTTTATTTTTGTGGCTGGCTGATACAGGGATCGAACCCTGGACTTTGCTGTTATCAGCTCCATGCTCTAACCAACTGTGCTAACTGGCCAGCCCAGCTTCATTTTTTTCAATCCTTTTTCTTCTCTGTTCTTTAGATCATATGAGAGTACCTCAGAACATGGAATGGCTGGCCAGTTATCTCAGTTGGCTAGAGTGTAGTGTTATAACACCAGGGTCAAGGGTTCAGATCCCCAAAACTGGGGAGTGCCAAAAAAAGTTTAGATTAAAAAATAATACAAATTCTTCCACGAACTTCTTGAAGACCCTGCATGTAATTGCTGTTGATTAATCTCGACTCTGTCATCTTCTTTATGCTATTATGCCTGTCCAGTAAGTTTTAAATTTGAATATCATATTCTAGAACTTCCATTGGCTATTTTTATAGTTGCTGTTCTTTGCCAGGACTTCCCTACATTTATTCATTAAAAGCATATATTTTAAAATCAGTTTGAACATAGTATAACCTTGTGTGCTAGTTCTAACATATGGGTCACTTCAGGGTTGGTTTCTGTTGATTGTCTTTTCTCTTGAGAATGGTTCATTTTTTTCTGCTTCTTCATATGTTGAGTAATTTTGGATTATATTCTGGACATTGTAAATTATATGTTGTAGAAACTAGGTTGTATTATGTCCCTTCAAAGTGTAATCATTTTTTTTTTTAAGTAGGCAGTTAATTTGGCTGAGTAGCAACAAAACTGTTTTCTGCACTGGGTAGCAGCTCAGATTTCAGTCTCTTAGCTGAGTTGCTTTGAGTCTGTCCAGGGGTCTAGGATTTGCCCCTTTATATTTAAGTGGCTATGGCTGCTCTGAGCTTTTATATGTGAGTCTTCAAGGCAGTAAGACTGTGTGTTTTCTAATTGCATTTTAGCAGCCCCACATGGAACAGACTGGGCTCTGCCTTCAAATTAAAGTTGTTAAAAAAAAAGGAAAAAACACTTCCTGTGATTTTCTTTTTTCACTCCCCTCCAGTATCTACCTGTTTTATTTACTCTTCAGTACCTTCAGATGATCGTGTTTTATATTTTGTTCAGAGTTTATAGTTTCCTGCAGTAGAATTGGTCTAGTCAGAGCTTTCTTAACCATACTGGAAACAGGATTATTGTCTCATTTATTTAAGAACTGTTTAGTATTCCTCTGTGTGATTGCTCCAAATGTTGTATTCATGGATATTCAGTTGTTTTGGATTTTTTGCTGTTACAGTGTTGAAGTATATGTCATTATATGTACATTTTAGCAACATGTGAGACGTCCTAGGTACTTGGAGTGCATCAATAAATAAAACAGAAATTCTTGCCCTCATGTTCTAGTGGGAGGAGTCAGATAATGAAAAATAAATATAATAAGTATGTTTTATAGTAGATTAGAAAGTGAAAAGTGCTATGGACAAGTGGAAAAGTAGAGCAGAGTAAAGGGATGGGGATTACCATTTTAAATAGAGGGGTCTTACTGAGAAGGTGAGATTTGAGCAAAGACTAAGGAGGGGAGAGAGTAAGCCTTGAGGATGTATGGGGGAGAAGCAAGTGATCAGCCATTGCAAAGGTCCTGAGGTGGAAACATGTCTGGTGAGTTTGAGGAACATGTCGGAGGCCAGTATGGTTGGAGTGGAGTAAGAGAAGTGAGTGGTATAAGATGAAGTCGGAGATACGACAGGAAGCTGGATTTATGAAAGGCCTTGTGGGCCGTCGTAAGGACTCAGTTTTTACTCTGAGTGAAGTGCAGACCCATTGCAAGTTTTGAGCAAAATAGTGACATGACCTGACTTACATTTTGAAAGGACTGCTTTGCTGACTAAGAGAACATTTAGGATGTTATTACAATAATTCAGACTAGAGGTGAGGCTGTTTTGAATGTTTTGGAATTTTTTTTGGCCAATATATTTAGGTGAAAAATGATACTTCTTTGACATTTTAATTTATGTTTCTTTAATTGAGAATGAGGTTGAGCATCTACCTTCTCATATGTGAAAAGTCATTTATGTTTTCTGTGAACTGGAAGTTTATAACCTTTGCTTATTTTCCTATTGATTTAATGGTCTTTTTCTTACTGATTTGTAATCAGTATTTTTAGAACTCCTCATGTGCTTCTAATGAATAGATGAGGATGAAAACCAGTGATCTAGCCTGTCATCATCAATATCATGCAGCTACCTCAAGGTCAGATCACACCCAGTGTTAAGAAGTCCTTGGAGACTACAATCACAGAGTGGATCCACTCCCAGTACTTCCCCAGCCAGATCCCACACTCATCCTTTCATTTTGATTTGCTTTCTCCCACATGGCTGAGAGCCTGGCCCTTGCTAGTCTGATTTCCTCCCTTGCAACCATTCATTCTCACATGTTGTAGTTAAGGAGAGCTGTCGAGCCAGTCTGCCTTCATTTGAAACTTGGCTTCATCTAGGCCCAGTAACTTCAGTTTGCTCAACTGTGAAATAGAAAAAATAACAATAGGGTTTACCTCATAGGGCTGTTGCGAGAATTAGATGAGTTACTGTACGCATAGTACTGGCATGTAGTAAACTGCTCAGTAAGTGTTAGCTATGATCACTCCCTCATTTAACAAATGTTTATTGAGCTCCTTCTAAGTGCTAGATATCATACTAGATTTCAGACACGAGGGCTGCAGTGAAGGGGATTCCCCTTTTTCCTGTGTATGAGCAGAAATTAGTCTTCTTTGCAGCCTTCCTAGAATACCACCCTTGGAATAGTATGTGAATCATTTACTCTAAACTTTTCCCTTGTTGAAGAATTATGTGGTCTAATTCAGGGTTCCCAAGCATTTGCAGAGGAGTCCTGGCCTTCTTAAATTTGAGAAGTAAAAGGATATACTTATTTTGATTTTATTAGAACTACATTTTGATAAAACAAGAGTCAAGTGACAACTAAGATCTCAAGTTTAGTTCTTCATCTACTTGGCTTCATCAGGAGTTCACCAGCTCTGAAGTGTTCAGTTTCTGGCCAGAATTTCTTGTGTCTAACTGGAGTGATTTAGCTTCCTGAGAGATCACCATGGTCATGCTCTTGTCAGTCTTGATCACTGTCCTGTTTGGAGTTCTCAGTCTTAGTCTCAGATTGTATTTCAGGTTTTTCTCTGAGTCTTACAGGAAGTGTCATCCTCTGCAAATAAGATTGTGTGCTCTTAGTTGCAAACATTTCTTCTGTTTTCTTGAGTGAATTTTTCAGGAAAATAACAAAAAAAGAATAATAAGTAAAATTTGTTCAAGATACATTCTTACTTTACTCCCATGTGGATCTCAAATTTTCAGAATTCTCCATGTTGCATCCTCATATACTTAAGGAACCTTAAACATACAGGGTTTGAATGACTCTTTGAGTTTGTTTGATTTCCTGTCTTTCTCCAAATCAAAAAAAGACAGATAGATATTTTTTTACTATATTGAACTTATTAGTTGTCTGCATATTCCATTTTAAAACAAAAATAAAAGTCTTATGTTCTGATCTTTCCTGAATCCACATCAGTTTTTTATGTTGGCTTTAATATTCTATATTTCTAATAAAATATGATAACAATCTTAGTATCATACCTACTATCATCAAGTATTTTTTGGTCCTTGTTCTCTTGCATGCTTTCTCTCTTTCTTCTCCTTATTCCTCCTCTTTCTTACTGAGATGAAAATGAGCAACTTCAGCTCCATGGCTATTCTCTTTTACTTCTGGGGAAGATTTAGGGTCTTAGGCAGTAATGTTTGGAGTATGTATTTAATCATCTCAGGTATTATTCTCATCATTGCTTACTGCTTTTTTCAGTTTTAGTGTCCTGGGAGTTTATTATTCATTAATTTCCCAGGCTTTTTCTTGGCTTCAGTTACCAGGACCTTGACCTACTCGCTTTATTTCCTTATGAGTTGTTGACATTCTCACGTTCTGTGGTCAAGATGCACTTCTTTAAAGAGAAATGAATTACTAGACTCCTACACTATGATTGACTGACGGGTCATGGAACAGTCTATAGAGAATATCACCCCAAACATGTAAATAAATGTCCTTTAGACGTAAGACAGAATTTAAAAAATTGTAGTAAAATTTTACTTTAAACTTTTCCAGAGGTTTATTTAGTTGGTTTCTACTGGTTTTTATAAATATCCAAACTTATCAGTGTATCTTCTGCACATGGCCTGGTGTTTTGAAATGCGTTGGCATTCTTGAATGGCCGGTGAACCAAATGTCAGATTTCCTTGGGAAGTATGAAGCAGTGTTCTCCCTGGTGCGATATGAACACTGACCGAGGGTGTCACTGAGCATGTGAAATGAAAGGCTAGAGATCTGGCAGTGTAACTGCAACCCTTTCCTGGGCCTCCCCCAAGCAGACATAATAGTGTAGATCTGGTGGTGGCATGGTCCCTAGGTTCTTTGAGGAGCTGGTGGCTAAGGTTATCTTTTACAGGGAGTAAGAGGTACTGAAGTATCTTAGAAACAATGTGGAATGTCTAAGAAGGCTGATGGGTTAGTTGCCAAGAAGGAAGGAGAGCAAACTATGATTTCCTGAGCCTGCTATGTTTTGGCACACTGTGTGACTTGCCCAGGGTTACATAGCCAATAAGGGCTGAACTGGCCCTCTAACCCAGGATTGTACGTACGTCTTCAAAGCTCATGCTTTTTCTGCTGCACTGTGCTAGCTCGTGTAAGCATCCACTCTTTGGGACTGCTAGGATATCATGACACTTATTTCAGAATATCCTCAAAAATTATTTTGTCCACAGAAAAGAATTTGTTGTATGGCTAAAATGCAGTCTATTACCTGTATTATGCATAGGAATAAACCATCATAATCAGCGGCTGGAACTGTTAGCCTTTTAAAGCTCTAGTTATTACTTCAGTCTCTTCCTTTGCGTAGTTGTCAGACTGGATGTCCATGTCATATATTTACCAATATTGTCTCACTTACTTGTTGCCATTTTTTTTTTTGCCTCAGAGCACATGGAAAAGATAAAGAGAATTTGATGATTCTCAACTTAGTGTGCATCTTGGAATGAGACACAATTCACACTGACTTATTGATGTAAGCGGTACAAAGGATCTGCATAATTCCAATAAGTCATCTTTTATGAATTGGAATGAAACCCCAAAAATGTATTAGTGATAGCAGAAGAAATTTCTAAAACCTTTAAATGGTTATTATCAATAATCTGAGACTACTTCCATTGCCTGAAATCTGACAACATATCTGTATGTGACAATTCCAGCTAATAAACTATATTTCTACTATATTAGTTTCTATGAAGTCACTTTTAAAACCCTGCAGTTAGGGCTGGTCTGTGGCTGACTTGGTAGAGTGTGGTGCTGATAACACCAAGGCCACAGGTTTGGATCCCTATATAGGGATGGCCGGTTCACTCATCTGGGAGAGTATGGTGCTGACAACACCAAGTCAAGGGTTAAGATCCCCTTACTGCTCATCTTTAAAAAAAACCAAAAAACAAAAATAAAAACCCTGCAGTTGTTTTTTAAAAACATACATGTCCTTCTAATGATTGTCAGAATATGAAACAAAATGATTATCCATTAGATTAATTCTTACTACAGGTAAGAGATTAAAATGTGTTTTATAAAATAATTGATCAAATGTACTCATTCCTTGGCATACATATTTAGATTTTTAATTATAATTTTTATGATGTGTTGGAGCCAACATTTTCCTATAGAAATATAACTCAAGATTTAATATTGGGCAACAGTGGGAAAATGGGATTTAGTATTAAAATATTTGCTTTATGTAAACCTTTTTATGAATGCAGCTAAAGCATAAAGTGAAGTCAAGCTGTAAAAACAATTAGCTGGGAAAATGCCCAATAAATTTTTATATTCCCGGTGAATATATATTAACTACACATGATTGTTATGATTAAACTATATGCAAATATACAACTAAATTCACTTAGATTTGGGTGAAAGAGACAAAATACTAGAAGTATGCCGTAAGTATAATTACCTTTTGTGTCTCCAAACAAGGCACATTAATCTTTCTGCGATACCGCTGATGTAATGTCTCCGTGTTACTTTTGGGAGTATTTGAAGTGGGCAAGCATCCAGAGTCGATAGTTATTTCTGATCAGCAGAAGCACTGGACTAGATGTCTGGGTTGGACATTGTAACAAAGCAAACAGTTTCTGAAGCTCTTGGAAGATTCTACTGCAAACATAATCATTCATTTGGATCCTTTATTCTAGTCATCACAAAATTAATTTATCCAAAAAGTGTGTAAAACTAAAACACCTTTAAAAAATATAATCTGATGTGTTTGTATTTGCTTTATACTTTTAAAAAACTTCTGAGAAACATTTACTTGTGGGCTTAAAATAATGGGGAAACAACTGTTTTAAGTATATTTTAGAACTAGTTTCATAAGTCATTTTGTTGCTGGAAAGGACTTGAAAAATTTTCTATGCCAGTGATTTTCAAAGAACATTCTCAAAGAAACCTTAACTAAAGATGATTTGCTGCTGGAATGAATAATGGATTCTTACAAGTCAAAGAAAAAATAAGCCATATTTTTCATAATTTTCTTAACTCTAGGAATTCGCTATTAGATTAATAGTATGCAGTATTTGGTAAGTACATATTAAAAGCTTAAAATTGTATTTCTTTAAAACATTTTATGAATGTTTTTGAAGTGCAAAGTATGTTTGTGTGCATATGTATCTATTTGAAAGTTGTCCCTAAGTAAATATACAGATATGATATTTAGTGAAAAATACAATAATTTCCATCTCTTGAATATGGTTGAGAAAGCTGATACAGACAAAATCATTCATATTTCTGATGAGTTTTAGAGAACATAAGGCTTCTTGCTTTAAGTCCTTATAACTCTAGTGGTTGAAACTTAAATGCAATTGATCTTACTCTAAATCTAAAGATCTTTTCCTCTGTCCACACTATCAGAATTTATTTACTACAAGTTTATAAAAAGTACTTGATAAATATTTTTCAATGATATTTCTTAAAATGTTGATTAATTTTGATTATATTCAAGATGAAAACAGATTTAACAAGTAACCTAGAGAGTACACAGACTCTTACTTAAGGCAGAATCTTAACAGCAGCCTATCCCAAGGTATGTTTTATAGGCGTACATCATAGTTCACCAAAGAGGGGTTTTCACTGCCAAACATATTTAGAAAACAATGTGTAATATAGTTCTGTCTTGAACACATTACAAGTCAGACAACAGAAAGCCTATGAGAAAGCAAATACATTAACCTTATATCTATGTTAATAATGATACAGTGAAAATAAATTACCCAAAACAAGAAGTTAGAAAAGCAATGGAAAATGAATGTAGAAATAGGTTAATTAGAAAGCAGAAGAACGATAGAGAAGACAGGTGAAGTCAATGTTTTTTCTTAGGAAAAACCAATAAAATATGGAAATATGTAATCTAGTAAGGTGAGCAAATATGGGTTTAAAACACAAATATGCAAAATATGGCCTGATGGAGGGAACTACAGATGCATAGGAAATTAAAGTTCTCTAAAGGACTACCTTGTTCAATGCATGATCAAAACAATTTTAGAACTTAGATGAATTGGGTGATTTTGTAAGAAATATAAATGACCAAAACTGACCTTAGAAGCAGAAAAGAGATTTGACTGCCTTAGGAGTGAAAGAATAAGTAGTAATTAAACAGGTAGTTCCCACTACCTTTTCCCACCACCCTGAAGAAAAGCAACTGGCCAGATGGTTTCACAGAGAAATTTTATAGAAACTTTGTAAAACAGGAAACAAATTATTTTGGCCAATCAAGAATAACCTTGATGTCTAATTTAACACTGCCAGTTTAAAAACCAAAAAAGGATAAAACTTCAGATCAATATTATTTATAGAATATCAATGGGAAAATCCTAATTAAAACGTTG
Source organism: Cynocephalus volans (assembly GCF_027409185.1). NCBI lineage: Eukaryota > Metazoa > Chordata > Mammalia > Dermoptera > Cynocephalidae > Cynocephalus > Cynocephalus volans. Next base: position 30,177,227 of record NC_084474.1, on the reverse strand, counting down.
ACAAACAGAACTTGGCAGTACATTGAAAGAAGAATAACCTTAAACAAGTGAGATTTATTCCAGGAATGAAAAGTTGTTTTACTGTTAGAAAATATGTTAATAAGTGCTCGCTTCGGCAGCACATATACTAAAATTGGAACGAAAATATGTTAATAAAGTTCACCTTATTAAGAGATGAAAAGTAAAAATTGTTACTTATCTACAAGGATGCTGAAAAGACAAAGAGAATCTATTCTTGACTTTGAAAACTCAATGCATTATAAATAATGGAATACTTCCTTAACAATGGGTATGCTGTGGACACACACACACACACACACACACACACACACACACACAATGCTGTGGACACACACACACACACACACACACACACACAATGCTGTGGACACACACACACACACACACACACACACACACACACACACACACACACACACACACACACACACACACACACACACACACACACACACACACACACACACACACACACACACACACACACACACACGCTCCCTCTCCCCTTACTTCCCATCCCAACCCAATAGCGCTTAATAAGGATGATGAACTAGGTGCATTCCCACTGAATAGAATGTTCTTTATCAACTGCTATTTAGTATTCTTTTGGAAGTATGGACCTATAAATACAGTTAGGTAAAATAAATTATGGACAGAAATAGGAAAAATTATAATTTTTTTGCAGATAAAAAAAAATTGTCTGAGAAACTGCAAGAGAATCAGCTGAAAACCTGCTAGAGAGAGCAAGAGAATTCTAAGGGAGATGAGTACAAAGTTAATATTCAGGAATCAAAAGCCTTTACATTCCAAACAAAGGAAGATGATCCCTGTAAGGAGGCAGATCTCAATCTTTAGCACCTATAAAAACCACATAGGCTGTTTGGTGACATACAGATTCCTGGACTCCACCCTAAGGTCATCCATACAGTCATCCCTGAATCTGCATTTTAAAAGGTGTCCCTAAACCCCACTAGGAGGACTCTGATGTTTTCTGTGTGAGACCCACACTTTGAGAAATGCTGCACTGAGGAACCTCAAATCCTGCAGCATCACTCTCTGCTTACTGCTATTTCCCCAGTGCACTCTGTGGTGCCAGTCGTTTTACCTATCTCAGACGGGCATACTGCCACACGCAGTGAGACACTGGCAGTACATGCTGGAAGGAGATCCCCCAGGTCGTCCTGCCTAGGACCCTTCTTCATAGTTACAAAGTGGAAACACTTCCAGCACTGCTCTGCTCCTCATCGACCACGCAGGATGCACACCTTGCTGATCATGTAACCATCACCACTGTCTAATTCCAGAACATTTCCATTGCCCCCAAAAGAAATCTCATACCCATTAACAGTTACTATCCATTCCCCCTCTTCTTAGCTCCTGGCAGCCACCAGCCTACTTTCTGTCTCAATGGCTTTGCCTATTCTGGACATTTCATCTAAATGGAATTGAACAGTATGTACCCTATTGTGTCTAGCTTCTTTCTTTCAGCATAGAGTAAGTTCATCAGTGTTGTAGCGTACATCCATACTTCATTCCTTTGTATGATTGTGTAGTACTCCATTGTATGGATATACCACATTTTGTTTATCCATTCATCTGCTAATGTACCTTTGGGTTATTTCCACTTTTTGGCTATTATAAATAGTGTTGCTGTGAACATTTGCGTACATGTTTTTGTTTAAGCACCTGTTTTTGCTTCTCTTGGGTATATGTAGGAGTGAAATTGCTGGGTCAAATGGTAATTCTGTGTTTGACTTTTTATGGAACTGACAACCTTTTCCACAGCAGCTGTACCATTTTGCATTCCCACCAGATTGTTTGAGGGTTCCAATTTTTTCCACATCCTTGCCAAACACTTGTTTCTGTTTTTTTTTTTTTTTTTTTTTTTTTTTTTAACGTTAGTCATCCCAGTTGGTGTGAATTGATATGTCACTGTGGTTTTGCATTTCCCTGATGGGTAACATCAGCATTTAAGAATGGGCTCCAGAAAGCTGGATTAAGAGAGGGGACAAAGAATGAGCAGAGATATAGTTGGACTTTGGAGTCAACTTGGTTTCTTAGACTTAACAGTCTCCCCAGCATTCCCTTTTTTAACTGGTGTCTTGCACATGACCCTTGACCTACAGAGCTCTTCAGAATCTGTCAGATCTCTTATGTCTAGTTAGATTTAAGTTGCCTTGATATTCCAAGTATGGCAAGACTTTTCCAAAGTTTTTAGTTAGTACTTCTGTAGCTTATAGTGGTCATTTATGCAGTTCATTCAGAGGCAGCATAGTTTAGAGGTTAAGAGCATGGGCTCTGGAGTGGGACTCCCTGGGTTCAAATTCTGGCTCCTGTTGGGTGACCATGGGAAAATTAGTTAACATCTCTATTCCTTAATTTGCTCTTCTGTAAAATGACATTGTGGTTGTTGTGGGGATTGAATGAGATTAGTATCTTAAGTGCTTTGAATAATGCCTGGTACATAGTAAGTGCTTTGCATGCTTTTGCCTTAATTACGTGACAGTGATGTTGATTTATCTAGATATCCATTTAGGGAAGGGGCAAGAATAGGTGTGCATTGGATCCAAGTGTGGGATTGGGGGTGGTGATTGTGTGTTTACAATAATGGGACTCTTTGATAACATAACATGCTCTGCTTTTCATCCTCCTAATTATGTACTTGTGTCAGTGACACAGTAGTAATGATTGATCCTCTTTGCTCATATTCTGTATTCCATAAGTCATTTCACTAATTTATCAAATTTGATTTTGAACACAGATTTACATTTGTTTGAACAGGGACTAGACTTGCTTCAATTAAATATTTTCTTCCATTTTTACTCTAGTGCAAGTAAATTACTATTGTTGCTTATTTTGAAAAACTTGAAATTATGAAAGAAAAAAGCATCATTTATAATTCTATCCCTTCAAAATGCCTTATCCCAGCTTTTAGTGCAAATCTTTCTGTATTTTTCCCTAGGCATTTAAAACATAATTACAATAATTCTACAAATAGAATAGAATATCCTTACACCTCTTTTAAAGCTTATTTTTGGCTGACCTGTGAATCTTTTCTAATTGGTCATAATTTTTGAAATTCCTCAAGAATTGACACTTAGATCCCATAAAAATATTTTTTCAAAATTTATAGATGTGAATAGAGAAAGAACTGTCTCCTGTCTAAACATTTTATATATATGCAAGTTTGAAACTGTGCCAAAGACTATTTTATAGCTATACGATAAAACTTATTTTTCTATAGCAAGACAAAGAATGGTTAGCAGTGCCAAAAAGTGTACAGAGTCAAAATAATCGACATGTCATTTGAATTCTAAGTTTTAGCTTTAAGAATTCTTTAAACATAGATTCTGCAAATATTGTACAGATAAGTAAACTGAGATAGAAGGGTTAAGTGACATTTCTGTTTTCAGTCAATTTTAGAAATAAACACAGAAATCCAAGGCTTCTCTTTATTACATCAGAAGATAACACTTTCATATATTGTAAGACATAAACCTGTAGAAGAGATATGAATGTTTAAGCTGTGTCGAGATTTATGAATAATGCTATCAAATAAAATGAAGTAATTTTCAATTTTTAAAAGTTTTAATGTTATTTGGAATATGTCTTTCTCACCTTGTAAAAACAATACACAGAAAGTGGAGATGCAAGAGCATAAAGCAGCACAGAGTGGTACGGAGGACACATGGATTTTAGTTGTTTAGAAAGATAATACAAAATGAGTCCATAAAGAAGGCATTAAATGAAGTAACTTTTGGGAGGATGACAGGGATATACAGCATAGAAAGTTGTTATAACTAACAATCAAATATAAGAGAATGTAAAACCTTCACTCAAAAAACAAAACTGTGTAAGGAATGTCAAGTATTAATTCAAAGGAACCAAATATGCTCCTTTCTTTATTGTTGTATTGACTTGTGATATCTTGAAGATAGGCCAAATCTAAAGACTTTTTGGGGATCTGAGAAAAAGAAGCTTTTATTTTATTTGTTTATTTTTTACGAGACTTCCAGGAGATAGAAGGCAAGGAGGCATGGATAAAAAGGCCTTGTAAGCAGCTTTTGTATAATTTAGACTCATTAGGCAGTGTAGCACATAATACCCATTGTTCTGACTTTTCACTCTGACATGTCGTTCAGTTGTGTCTAGTTTTGATTTGACATGCTGTGGAAACAAGATTTCATTGTGGAGTTGTTTGTTTCAGCAGCCATTCAGCAAAACACCTCTGAGGTCTATTAGTGTACCTTAGTTTAGAACCCTTGCATTAGATTCTTTGACCAGCCAAGGAGATAGCCAATTTAATAATAATAATAAAATAAAGTACAACAATAGGAGAGGATAAAGCAGATTTTTAGGAAACTCCTTAAAGTTTCTTGAACTCTGAAGTTAGGCAGATTTTAATTTGACTCCCAGCAACTCTGTTGGGAAGATTTATTACCTCTCATGGTGACCTTGGGAACATCTCCTGTCTCACTAGGCTGCTGTGAGGATTAAATGAGAAAGATATAAAAGACCTAATCATGGTGCTAAAAGGAATGTAGTCGTATGTAGTCCCTTGCTTGAATGGAGTTTGAAGCAATTTCCAAGCTGCGTAGGCCACATTATGGGATGTGGTAATATCCTGGTACAGTGGTTCTCAGACCTTTAGTGTTCAGGGAGTAACCAGGGAAACTTATGATTAGAGACTCTGATTCAGCAGATTAGGCTTGGAGCACAGGAATCTGCATTTTTAACAAGCACTCACGATTCTGATGAAAGTAGTATCACACTTTGGAGCCTGTGGGTAGGAAAAGCCATTTGACCCTGAAACTTAAATAGCCTGGATGGATGAGTTCTCATGGCTCATCTTTTAACAGTAGTCAGTACTGGTATCTAAGCATTGACCCCAAAATTTTAATTGAGAATCATTCACGATTAGCTATGTCTGATTAGGTAAATATATACTAACTTGTACGGATATGTACATTACTTATTATAAGTACCTTTCCAAAAGTGAGCTTAATTTTTGAAATAAATAAAAATGAATGAAGTAACTCCATTAAATAGAACATAACCCTTCAAATTAATAAGCTTTGGGTGTTTCTTTACCAGAGGAAATAAATATTTACAGACAAGAATCTAATGCACAAAGACATTCTGTATCATCTCTCCTACAATTCAGTCTGGATGCCATTAATGAGAGTGCTCTGGTTAATCTTAATTGTCATGATATGAGGAGATATGATATATAAGGTATTCAAACCATGTGGGGTATATTATTAAGAATCATTGTTAAGTAAGAGGATGAAGTGAAACTGAAATGAAACAAGTCAGGCGTCTGGTCTTGGTATTTCCTGTTGTTAGTACTAGAATCTTTTACTTTTTATGTTAAAAATACAACACACTTAATTTTCCCTCTGATATTTATGCAATATAATTTATATATACATATATATCCACATGCATGCACATACACGTACATAGAGCCATATTTGATGACCAAAAAGGAAGAGGCCCCAAGGGCTCTTTAGTGTGCAATTAATATTTTGGTCAGAGAATCAGCAGATTGTTTCAGTATGGTTATGTGTTATGACATCATATTCCAGTAAAGTTATAATGAACAGAAATTTTGTTTGTCTCTGTGGCAAACCGAAATGAGTTTTGTAATTGTCAGCAGGCCTTAGTGATTATAGTGGCGCCCACTCTCTCTACCATAGTTAAAGGTCTGTTAGCATTCCAGTTGTAGACCTCTATTTTCAGAAGTTTATAATTAATTGTAAACATTTGCTCTATGGTGAAAACTTGCCACATAAGATCTCAGTTCAGGAGTAAACTTCTGATTTCAGGTTGTTTGTCTTAAAATTTTATGGTAGAACCAGTTAAAAATATGCATAAAGTTCTGTGGAGGTGGGAAAACTAAATATAGGTACAGATGGGAGGTAAGCTGCATTATTCATATTAGTCTGTCGAAGTTTCTGCATTAAAGGGATCTAGAATAGGTAATATGAAATTGTGCACTTTGGAATACTATTAGTTATTGTAATCCATGAGCAAAAAAGATTGTGGTTTTTAATGCTTAAGTCTTTGCATGTTAAAATAGTCCTTTACTATAAGTGATTTCTTTCTTCATTTAACTTTTTTGTATTTGCTAATTAGAAAATGAGAACATGTAACTTATATAATAAAAGCACATTTAAAACACTTTATCTTAAAACAAATTAATAAAAAACTGTAGGCCAAGTTTTTAAGTTGAGTTTTAGTAAAGCCTGTAGACCAGTGACTTCTATTTTTCATTCTCAGGATTTCTCCACTTCATTGGACACTGTTGATTATCCCTTTTCCTGACATTGTGTTGTAATTTCTTTTCTAATGCTGACCTTCTTTCATCTCCTTCACTGTCGTCTATTGTTTCCTGTGCACTTTGATCATAGGCATCAATCAGATCCCAGCCTTAGGCTCTTTTTGGTTCCTTTACACTTAGCCTTTCCAGGTGCTTACTCACTCACATGGTTTCAATTATTGCCTTGCACATCTGCATCTTCAGAACTGATCTACATCTCTTAGTCCTTCACCCTCAGTAAACCTTCATTGATTAGCCCCATCTGCCAAGTGAGTTCTTACATGATGTGCTCTGTCCAGTTTATCTCAGGTTGGATATAGAATGCCCACTACTTGGATGTCCAATATTGATCTAAAGCATAGTAGGACCTCAGCTGGACTTCTTTTTGCTTGAAAAAACAAACATTTTTAAGCACTGGAGTGATTTTCAACCTAATTTTTCAGCATTACGATTATAAATCCGCCATTTCATCAAAATTGATCCTATTTGTTCTGCTAAATTGCTGAATTCAGTTCTCATGTTTCTCAATCAGCATTTTACTTGACCTATAGTAGCATTAGATACAACCAATTCCTCCCTCTTCTGTGCTTTATTTTTTTCCCATCTGGCTTTCAGGAAGGACACCAGGCTTGCCTCCCACAGAGTTCTCATTGTTTTATGGCTATAAGTACCATCTGTATAGTGATGATTCCCAAATTTTATCTCCACCTTGGACCTCTTTCCTGGAATTCAGACTCATAGATCTGACTTTCTATTTGATGTCTCTGCTTGGATGTGTAATAGATCTAATAATTTTAACATCTCCAACACAGAGCTGCTGATCCCCAGTACCGTCAAACAGATTTCTTTTGCAGCCTTCACTGTCTCAGTATATGGGTATTCCACCTTCAGGTTGCTAAGTTCTAAAATGCTGGGGTCATTCTTCACTCCTCTGTCACATTCCATAGCCATCCCTTAGATAAACCCATCATCTCTACTTTTAGAATTCATCCAGAATCCAGTGACTCCTCATCACTTTCACTGCTGCATCCTAGTTCAGGCTACAATCACCCTTCCCCTGTATTACCGCAGTAGCCTGCTGTTAGATCTTGCTGCTGCACCATTGTTCCCCTGCAGTCTGTTCTCAGCATAGTAATCAGATGATCCTTCCAAAGTGTAAGTCAGATCATGTCACTTTTCTGCTGACAACCTTCCAGTGGCTGGACATTTTACTCTAGGTAAAAGTCAGATTCTTACAGTGATTTTTAGGGAAGGCCGTATGGAATCTGGGTGCCTCTAGCTTCTCACCTAGCTTTCCTTCCCTCACTCCCTCAACTCTAGCCAGACTAGCCTCTGAGTCACTTGAACCTGCATGGCAAATTCCTGCCTCAGAGCCTTTGTACTTGTTTTCTCTGCCTCAAATCCACTGTCCCAGACACCTACATGGTTTGCTCCCTCACTTATTTCAGGTCTTTACATAATTGTTACCTTCTCATGAACCTTTCCTTGGCCACCCTGTTTAAAACCCACCTCTTTGACACTTCTGAACCCTTCCCTTTTTACTTTTTTCTTACCTGTATCTCTGACATACTATATTACACATGTTATTTATTGTCTGTCTTCGCACCATAATGTAAGTGCGTTTTTGTTCATTGTTATCTTCTCCTGTCATATAGAAGACATCCCATAAATGTTGAATTAATGGATTTTATTGCATATCCTATTAATTTTTTCTTCTTAATTCCTTTTAGGTTTGTTATTTCTTCTGACAGCCTCTTTTGTCCCCTCATGTTTGCATTATTGCAGTGTTCTAGTCACACCTCGTTACCTCAGGCTCATTAAACACAAACCTGCTAAAATTTCTCAGCTCAAATACATTTTATTGTAATACTTCCTGCTTAAGAATTGGCTTAAATTCCTTAATCTTTCTTATGTTGAATCTAATCTCCTTATTACTTTGCATTGTACTGAGTCCATCTCTCTGTCCCCACATTTCTAATCATAACTGTCTTCTGCTAAAAGCATAGTAATCTGCACGTTGTAGCCTAAGCTGGCTTGCCTGTCCCCAGCCTCTGTAGTAGCTCCCTGTGCTCAGCACCAGATCATTCGTCTCACTTCCCTCAACATCTGATTGAAAACTTCCTACCAGGAAGTCTTCTGTGATATAATTAAACAATTTTTACTGTATTACTTTGTTTAACGTCTTATTCTATGTATGTTTTTCATGGAGATCGTACATACTATTATCTTGGCTCACATTTTATCTTTTATAAGTACATTCATGAGATTAAATTTTATTAGGGTTGATAAGAAGGTATAGTACATTGTATAGTTGATATCATTTTAAACAAATCTTGCTAATGGTTATAGAGTGACTTAATTGAACTAACATTAATGTTTTTATTTTCTTATTTTAGGTATCATTGCCCAATGCCTAAGATCTTTTATGTTCAGCTGACGGTAGGAAATAATGAATTTTTTGGGGAAGGAAAGACTCGACAAGCTGCTAGACACAATGCTGCAATGAAAGCCCTTCAAGCACTGCAGAATGAACCTATTCCAGAAAAATCATCTCAGGTGTGGTGCTGCTGCGTGTAACAGTCTCTTTCTTATACTTCCCCAACAAGATTATTGAGAAGACAAATAAATGTATTTTATAAATAAAAGAAGTAATTTATTCTGATAGGAACAAATACTGCAGTGATGATCTGCTAAGATTTGCTTCTCAGACTATCTGTCTGCTGTCCTAAACTCGTGTTCTTGCCAGGATGACCTTACCTTCCAGAACTTTGGTTCACTTCTGTAGTTCACTTCTCAGGCAACTCAGGATTTTGGGATGTGTACAAGGATGATAAATAACATTCTTTTGCATTGCATAATAGTGCTGTGTCTGTTGAACATAGATTATATTGTGTTAATGTAGAATCAAGGAATTTAAAGTGGAGAGATATTTATGCATTTTTTCAGTCCTACTTTATTTTACAAATGAGGATATTGAGGCTATTCTTGAGTAATCTTACCTACAGAGATCTCATTCTTATGGTTTCAGCTGCTTTCTCCATTGACTTCAAAATAGTATCTCTAGCTCAGACATGTCCTTTAGAATAGTCATCTTCCTATTGGACTTCTTCACTTAGTTACGTGGATCTCAATTATTCCGTCTTTACAGTTCCCTTTTGCCCAAACCTTTTGTTCCTCCTTCTTTAAGATTTGTGTTAATGGCAGACTTACATGTTTTCTGCTTGTACACTTTTGTTATAACTCTTATCTGTTTTCCCAGTAGACCATACGCTTTTTATCTTTAATAATTATACTATGTTGAGCATATATGAGGCCCTCTAGAAGTATATGTTAAATATGTGAATTGGTGCCATTGCCAGACACAGAGCTCCAACATCCTAGTTGGCCTCCTGTACTCTTTCTATAGCATAGTTTTCATAGATCATGTTAGAATACTAGTGGGGGAATTTGTGTGTGTGTGTGTGTGTGTGTGTGTGTGTGTGTGCGTGCGTGCGTGTGCGTGCGCACCCGCGGGCTGTGGGTAGAGATCTTTAACATGAGATAACTGGGCCTGGGGATGTGGGATAAACTCAATTTGTGTATGGTTGAGTAAACGATTTTCAAACTCAGCTTTAAATGCTTCTTCTTCAAAGAAAAAAAAACCTGAAACCAAATAACAAAACGCCTGGCAGCAAAGCCTTTGACTGCTGTGGTTACATGAGAATCCACTAGATAAAGTCTATGGTTTTCTTATCATATTCTAGATAGGCCCTCTCAATTATAAAATGTATATGAAGTTTGTTATAATGTCAGGATTCAGTGTTCTCCTGTCTGTCTGGGTTTAGAATGGCGAGTCAGGAAAAGAAACGGACGACGACAAAGATGCAAATAAGTCTGAGATCAGCTTAGTGTTCGAGATTGCTCTCAAGCGAAATATGCCTGTCAGTTTTGAGGTACGTGCTCAGGAGAGATCTTCCAATTTTTTCTTCCCCTACTTTGGTTATTTCAAACAGACAAATAAAATTAAGTGGTATACTAGTATCCTGCAAAATTTAATGTGCTTCTTTACGCTCAAACTCTATCATGAAATAATATAGGCCCTGGGGAAAATAGAAATTATGATAATGTCTTGGGTTACTGCTGAACTGTCTGTCTTTTCTGTATGTACATGATATTTCAATTTTCATAATAAAATTTATTTCTGGGTATAAGATAATTTGTAGTGTCCTGTAAGATTCGGTGTTTTAAGTAGAATCATACTAAAAATATTCAAGTTAATATTTAGTGACACATAACTTGCTTATGTTAATATCCAATTTCTTTTAATTGTGTGGAGGCCAAAATATGTTTAACTTTAACCTTAACTAATAAATCACTGAGAAGTAATGAAGCAGCTCTTTACTTTACAACTAGATAAATATATCCTAAATATATTTATAAAATTATATGAAATTTAAAAGAGAAGACCTTAAAAAATAATTATTATAGTACCTCGCTTATTAAGAGGTCACTAATTTTGCAATTTATGTTTGGTAAGTGAGCAAGAACCAGGAAATAATCTGAAACAGTTGTGGAGAATTCTCCTACAAACTGTGTGACATTTAACTATGCAAAGATCCCTCATTTTACTCATTGGCAGGATCATCTGAAATGGACTGAGAAACTGTTTACTTTTTTCTTGGACACAGTTCTAACAAGTTGGGTTATTTGAGTTCTCAGCCCATAGCAGATTAGAAGTGGCAAAATGAGGAAGGCAGGGAAAGAATATACTCAAGGGCTTCTTGGTTCCACCAAGAATTCATAAGGAAAATTTGGAAAACCTATTAAAAGTAATTGCATATACTCAAAAATTATTGAAATATCAAATCTTTAAAAGACTGCAATGATTAGAAACAGGCAGTTTTATAAGTCTTAGAAGTCCTTGGGGACACGAATATATTATAGTGTAGAATATTTGCTGATCATAATGATGATCTAACGTGAGCAATAAAAGGTTTAAATATATGGTATTCTCTATTAAGTCAGTAAAATATATACTTTTTTTTTAATTGAGGAAGATGTCCATCAAAATGGCTAAAAATAAACAGTTTAGGTGTTTAAACTAGTAAGCTTTAGTTGGAAAGAATGCTTATGATAAATTCTTTATTCCTAACAATGTTGGATTATTGAGATAACGGATTGTTTGCATACCTTTTTGTACTTGTTAGCCAATATTAGAAGACAATTTCAATATGATAAAATAGTAGGCTAATTAAATAGGGTGTCTTTTATAGCTCAGAAGTTTGAAGGAGACTAAAATTTTGAATATTCAGGTTTTGGAAGGCAACTTTCCTCTGAAAGCTGGCATAGTTAAAAAACAAGAGTGGATCAAACAGGATTTAGGAACATTCATAGCAGACAGATTCATAATTCATTACTCTAGAAAGCTAGGTATTTTTGTGGCATATCTGCTTACCTTTTAAAGGTCATTTCATAAGAGTAAATATTCCTTTTCTGTAAAATAGCCTTTGAGGTCTCTATAAAATAGATTAGTTTACAACCATCAACGGTTTTTGAGAAGCTTCCGCAAGCAGGATGCTTTATGGGTTATAGAACTGCAATAAGACATAGTCCTTGTCCTCCAATAACTTACTTTTACATAGGAGAAAATTAGATGTGGATGCAATTATATACAAATTATTATTCTAGATGGCTTACCTAACATGGTATCTAGTCTAATATGGTATGTTTTATGTTTTTAATTTTGTGTTTCATAAGACATGGGGAAACCATAATTAGAATTGTCTGTTTTAACATAATAAAAAACAATTTTAACTGTGAATTCAAAGTATTTGTTTAAGTTTTTTTTCAGCCTCAGTTCATTAAGCATCAGAAGTATCATACATGAATATACTGATATATGATATAATATATTCCTGATAATACCTTCATAGTAGCTTTCTAAAGAAATTCTATAATTTGGCATAATTCTTAATATCAATTTTGATTATGATATGAATATTGAGATTCATGCTGTAAAAACACATCTTCAGTGTCTGTACATTGTTTAATATTTTACTTATATTTAATAGGTTATCAAAGAAAGTGGACCACCACATATGAAAAGCTTTGTTACTCGAGTGTCAGTGGGAGAGTTTTCTGCAGAAGGAGAGGGAAATAGCAAAAAACTCTCCAAGAAGCGTGCTGCAACCACTGTCTTACAGGAACTTAAAAAACTTCCACCTCTTCCTGTGGTGGAAAAGCCAAAACTGTTTTTTAAAAAACGCCCTAAAACAATAGTAAAGGTATGTATATGCTTGTGAATATCAGTTTGTTTTATTAAATAAATATTATAGTGGTTACAGATAAAAGTTTTTCTGTAAGACAGGTCCCTAACCTATGGATTATATACAGTTCTGGAATCAGGGCAGGACATGTGACTATAAATTAATGACAATTCTGTTTTGCTTTTTAAATACCTGTGAACTTGCATTTGCTTATCAAATAATAATATCTTAGATATTTATAGTTTTTATGGTATAAAAAGTACTTTTCCATTCATGTCACCTTTAGTTTAATCCTCATAATAATCATGTAAGGTAGATGATCTCTCATTTTAGAAATAAGTCTTTACAAAAGATGTTCAAAGAATTTTTTTTTTTTTTTTTTTTTGGTGGCTGGCCAGTGCAGGAATCCAAACCCTTGCCCGTAGTGTTATCAGCACTATGCTCTCCCATGTGAGCTAACCGGCCAGCCTAAAATGTTCAAAGAATTTGCTCATTTTTATTCAGCTATCGTGTGGAAGAATCTGAACTGCTCTGATCTTTAATATAATGTTTTTTCTGCACACAACTGCTATATAGTAACTTCTTAGGATATCATGAAATGGTAAGAGGAGATGCAGTAACAGTTACATGAATAATGCTAACAATGATGACAGCAGCAGCAACTAGATATTACAAAGCACTCTATGTGTCAGACTTTGTCCCAGCACTTTGCATGCTTTATCACACTTAATCCTCATAGCAACCCCATGAGGCAGATGGCATTATTTTGTTTTGATTCACTCAGACATGTGTACCTTGCCAAGGAAGAATACAGAGCACATAGCTTTTCAAGATGTTGTGACTATTTTATATACATTTGAAAGAAAAAAAGGCAAAAGTCAGAGGAATGAGATGAGTCAGCATTTAGTACAGGACAGTGCCCATGAATGCTCAAAATGTATAACAAGAATGGAGCTAGAGTTCTGTGTTTCTACAGAAAACCTTAAATTGCCAGCATCTCAGGTGCCAGCTCAGCCTCACTTGTTTAGCAGACTTCTTTTGATTAGGCTCTACAAATTAAGGATTACAGATAAGAAATATATTTAATCTTTGATGAATTTCTTTTTTTTAGATCATGCATTGGCACAATTTAGGTATTTTTATAGGTTTTATACCTTTGTTCCTTTGCTTGTTTCAAAATACATACATATATATACAGGTATACATAAATAACAGCATAAATAACTTCATAAATACTTGTTCTTTTTAATGAACACTGGCATTACTTCATTAGAAGGAAATATAGATTATGCATTCCCTGAAATAGCATTCTTCATTATATGTAGGGTAGACAAAAATAAATGTTGAATAGATCCACTCATCATGAGTCATAGTGGTTCCAAGGAGGGGACTGGCTGTCGTTCATATGCTCTAATTATGCAGTCAGGTAGTAGGACATAGCTATTAAGAGCATGAACTTTGGAGTCAGTTTTTAAGTGTGAATCCCTGTGACCTGAGCAAGTTACCTAACTTTTCAAATATTACACTTCTTCATTTATAAAGTGTAATAGTAATTGTACTTGCTTCATAGGATTGTTGTAAGTATTAACTGAAACCATGTATAGGATGCATTAGTAATTATTAAGTATTTTTTATTAATAATGCATATAATAATTACTCAATAAATATGAACTGTTGGTATTTTATATTTAATACTGTACATTTTATATGTATATGAATATGTCCATGATCTATTTTCTTAAATCTCTTAATATGTAAAAAAGCTATATGTAGCTTTTTGATGATGGAAGCACAGTGCTTTACATCAGAATGGCAACAGAAAACTGGTTGCAGTAACTTACATCTAATCTATTAAAAGAAATCTAATCTCAATAAAATTAAGAATAATAAGCTATTAGGGTAGAAAAGAGCTCTATGTCTCGATACTAGGATATAAATTTAATTTTTATTTAACTATATCTATTAAAGGCAAGATTATTATTTAAATGTTCCCCAGAGGTGGGTGATGGGAAGAAACATTTTGAATTCTCAAAATTATTTGCTAGTGCTTCCAGTATTTAAGCATATAATTTTGGAACTTTATATGTATCCATCATTTAGATCTCAGCATGAATGTGACTTCTTTAGGGAAACTTTCCTCTCCTACTCCCAGACTAGGTTAGCCCCCTGCATTCTTCTTCATATACATCATAGTTGGAGGTACTTGTGCCATGTCTGTCTTATGTTAAAATAAAGCCTATAGATATCCTCTGAAATGTAAGGTTATTTTGGGAAAACAACATGCATATGATGAGTTGGAGTCTAGATAATTTTGAGTATGATCATATCTTACGATGTGCCAATAAGTAGATTAGCTTGGAATAGTATCTGGATTTTCAGCATTTTCCTCATTTCCTCATGTATTGATGTATGGTTTATACATCTGAAGTCTACAGTTCCTTATATACCATGGAAGTAGAGAAAATACCTGTAATGATTTGCATTGGTTTTATTTAAAATAGTGAAACTATCCCATTGTCTCATTTGATCATCTTGATCGCTCTATGATGTAGCTATTATCCCCAAATTACAGACAAGGCTCTTTGTATTTAAGAAATTTACCCAAGATCCTTTAGCAGAGTCAGGTTTCAGATCCAGTCATTTCTGACTCTAGTGCCCATTTGAAACTGGTTAATTGTGAACACCTTTTGGATTTTAAGATTTACTCTATAAAGTTATCCTGTTAATGTGTAAAACTGCCCTGATGATGTCTTTGCATTTATATCCTGTTTTTTAATGTAGTTCTCTTCTATAAGATGAGACTTCAAAGAAGGCTTTCCAGTGTTGGAGATAAAA
This sequence comes from Cynocephalus volans, assembly GCF_027409185.1. Taxonomy (NCBI): domain Eukaryota; kingdom Metazoa; phylum Chordata; class Mammalia; order Dermoptera; family Cynocephalidae; genus Cynocephalus; species Cynocephalus volans. Next base: position 30,161,804 of record NC_084474.1, on the reverse strand, counting down.
TTTTCTGGACACAGCTATTATAAGACTGTCTGTACTGGTTTGTAGGATGATAATCTAAGACTTGGTGTTCAAGGAATTAGTTGTCAAGTGTACTAGTATTTAATTTCAGTCAGAGAAAGAAACCAAGCCATTCTAAATTGGATTTATGCATCTAGTTCTCGGTCATTGGAATACATATCAACAACAAATTCTTTAGAACTTAAAGGCATTCTTAGAGTCAAATGAAACAGGAATAAAGACAGCATACCACTGGAAATACATATTTATTTATTTGAACATCTTCATGTACTAGGCAAACTTCTAGTGCCAGACTCAGAGTTTCTCTTTACCTTTTCATTGAGATCTCAATCATAGACTTAGAAATTATTTTCTGTATTTGTCTTTTCTCATTGGTCCTCCCTTTATAAATTTATTCAATTTTTTTTTTGTCATGTAAGTAAAAGTAGGAACCAGAGTTTTATCAAAAGCTGAACGTCTCCTTTTATCTCTCCTTTCCCTCCACTTAAACATCGTAATAGTGAACTTCTCAGTTTTTTCCCTCTTACTCTTTTCGTAGGCTGCTCTTCTACTTCTAGGAGTTCAATTCAGTCTTTATATAGATGATTCCTAAATACTCTTCTGTGCTCTACACTGCCTGTTAGACATCTTCACTTAATATTTCACGAGTGTCTCAAACTCTGTGTCCAAAACTCACCATGTTCTCTTCTAAACCTCTTTCTCCTCCAGCATTCCTTATCTCTATGACTGGTACCAGCATCCAGCTGCTGAAGTAGAAAGCTGGGAGTCATTTTTAACTTCTCTGTTACCCCTTGTATCCAGTCAATCATAGCTTCTATTGATTCCATCACCTAAATATTTCTTAAGTTGGTTTTTTTGTTTCGATCCCTTTTGCCACCTTTTTGACCCAACTTACAGTCCTCTCTTGCCTAAACTGCTACAGTAAGGTTTTAACTGGCCTCCCTATAAGTACTCTTGACACCAAATGATCTTTTAAAAAGTATGATTTTTAGAGACACCTGTCTGATCATGTCATGCCTCTGCTTAAGATCTTTTAGGAGTATTTCATTGTATGGATATATCACCATTTGTTTATTCATTTACCTGTTGTTGGATATTTGGGATGGTTTCTAATTTTTGGCTATTAAACGCATAAAGCTGCTATGAACATTTGTGTACATATCTTATGAGCATATTCTTTCATTTCTCTTGGGTAAATGCTTCCAAATGGAATGGCTTCATCACTTAGTAGGTATAGATTCCACTTTTCAAGAAACTGCCAGTTGTTTTTCAAAGTGATAGAGGCTGTACACTTTACATTCTCCTCAGCAGTGTGTGAATATTTGAGATTCTCCACATCTTTGATAACATTTAGTATAGTCAATCTTTTAAATTTCAGATGTTCAAATACATGTGTATTGGTATTCCATTGTGTTTTCAATTTACATTTCCCCAGTGACTGATATTGACAATTTATATGTTTGTTTAGTGGGACATGAGGCTTGATGAAGGGTCTGTTCAAATCTTTTGCCCACATAAAAAATTTTGGTTTCTGTTACTCCTCATTCTCATCAGTTAGGGCTGTCAGATTTCTTAACTTTTGCTAAATTGATGGGTGTGTGGTAGTTTCTCACTGTGGTTTTAATGTACATTTTTTGAGTCCTAATAAGGTTATCTTTTCATGTTTTTTTCCTTCTGTGAAGTATCTCTTCATCTTTTGCCTATTCTTTTTTTTTTTTAGATTGTCTTTTTCTTAGTACTTTCTAGGAGTTTTAAAAAATATATTTTGGATACTGGACATGTCTTTTTTTAGTTATATGTGTTACAAATATCTCTTTCCAGTTCATGGCTTGTCTTTTTATGTTCTTTTTGGTATTTTTTAATGAACAGAAGTTATAAAGTACCTCTCCTATACTGAAGAGTTTACTCAATTTTAAAAGCAGAGTTGATTCAACTTATCAATAATACCTCTGAGCCCCAAATCCCATAGAAACCTTAGTTACAGATACATTTTATGATTTTCCTTTATGAATCTTCATTAATGATTCTTGTTTATCTTCTCTAATCACAGTTTTGGGTTATGGGGTGGAGGGAAGAACCAGTGTTTTTTAAGGATCCAATAACATGTTTTACAAACATATTTTAATATTTTTTTCTATAATTATTTTTCAGGCTGGACCAGAATATGGTCAAGGAATGAACCCTATTAGCCGCCTGGCTCAAATTCAACAGGCCAAAAAGGAAAAGGAGCCAGATTATGTTTTGCTTTCAGAAAGAGGAATGCCTCGACGTCGAGAATTTGTGATGCAGGTATTTCTAACCTTTATATTAGGACGTTTTAAAATTATTGAAAAGATTTAGAAATCCCCAGGTTGGAATAGAGATATGCGGGAAAGGTAAACTAGGAATTAATACAAGAAAGTAAAATTGTATTTACCTCTAGGTTCACCTACCAATTTGGAAACATTCAAGTGTCAAGGACATGTTAGAATATACAGCATGAGTTTTTGGAGGGACTGAGTTCACCAGGTTATTTACCCCAGAGTTTATCATTTAATGCTTATCTCTTAATTTTTTGTGTTACATTTTGCAGCCCGAGTCTGTTAACTACTGGGAAATGGAGACAAATGGAATTAGAAACAAAAGTTAGAAGGATGGACTTAGTAGATGAAACAGGGCCAAGAGCATGAGCTTGTGGGCTATCAGGAGAATTTGAAAAACAGAGCAAGCTGGCTAGTTTAACCATGGTGGGAGCTGAGGGACTCAGAATTGCTGAGAAATCTAACTGCTGCATTTTGCAGCCAAGAAAATTGAAGAATGTTTACTAGTGTATTGGCAGATGGGTGAGGGCTAGGAATGAGGTAGAATGCCTAAAATACCCTCCCTTCCTTTCAGATCCTACCTACTCATCTTCATTTGCAAACTCAAGCCCTAGTCTTAAAAAAAACCCCTTTGTTTTAATTTTTTATTATGAAAATCACAAACATTTCCATGGTGGGTACAGAATAGTATAATGTGCCATCAATATACCCATCACCCAAACACAGCAGTTACTAAGATTTTTGCCACAGTTGATTCAGCTATTAATTTTTCTTTTCTTTTTCTTAATTTTCCTCCCTTTCTTCCTTTCTTCTTTTCTCTATCTCTTCCTTCTTTCAAAGCTAATTTCAAAGCTAATTTCTAACTACGTGTCATTTCAGCCTTACAAACTTAGTGTATATCTCTAAAAAATGTGGAAGTTTTTCTTACATTAAACATGATTCATTGGAATCATCTAATAATACCCAGTCTGTATTTAAATTCTCTGTATTGTCCTCAAACTTTTTTTTTTTCGTAATTGGTTTGTTAGAGAAACTTCCTGGATTATAATGAAGAATCTCACCTTTCATATAATCCAGATAAAATCAACAGATGTTTATTAAGTGCTGATCACGTGGCAGACACTTAGGCATTCAAATGCAGTATCTTATATTACTTTTCATGCATAGCTAAGCTTTACCTTCCCTCCTAATTTATAATCTCCGTATTTCTTTATCTCTCAGTATCCAAAACAGTGGTTTATAAATAGTAGGAACTTAATAAATATTTGATAATATTTGCTGCCTGCCTGACTGAGAGCTAGTATGTTTGCTTTTGTTAGAGATGTAAACTTAAGATATAGTCAACATAAACCACTGCTGGGAATCCAGGTATCCAAAGAGAGGGAATTCTTCTGTGGTTAGTAAGCACATATTTTTGTCTAGATGTCTTTAGGATCCAGAACAGTGTTGTTCTAGTATTTTCACTTGTTAGAATATATTCATCATTTTTCCTCTTACACTCTTAGCTTCGAAGAATCCTAGAAAGTTCTTTGAACTCCAAAACTTGAAGGAAAAAACTTACCTATATGTTAGACATGTGTTAGGATTATAAACTGGCCTTGGCTTTATTAACCAGTTCCTTTTCCATGGAGTATATTGAGTACCCACTTTGAAAGAGGAATTTAAAGTATCTTAGGCCAGCTTTCATTTTATGGGTATTTATAAACATTCTACTCAGACAGGGACATTTGGCTGTGCTTTTAAATGCTTTCACACTGAATTCATATTGTTTTTTCACCTTCTGGAAACCCCGAGGATCTGTTACAGTATTGGAGCAACTTTATCAAAGTAAAGGCTTTTGTATAAACTACTTAAACAATGTTATCATTTGTTATAATTGAATGTGGAAGTAAAATATCTAGAGATAATATGCTTGTTTTTATCTGTCACCAAAAAAGAGTAAGTTTGTATGTTATAAAATGGATGCAGTTACTTGTGTTGATAGGATAAACAAAAGAAAATCTCTGATGATACTATTTGGGTAGTCGGTTCCAAAGCAAATTTCTTAAAGCTTTTTGTTTTTATAGAGAGGGGTATTTTAATTTTTCAAAGAGAAAATAATGATAAGTAAATAAAATTGCGTATCAGCACACTGCATTATTATGTATTATGATATTAGCTTTTCCATCTATTCCTTGGTTTTTTTGAGGACTAGATTCATGTGAATAATTTAATGTAATTTAAAGACAAAAATCTGGCAGTTTTAAATTTACTGCATTAGAGGCAAGAGAGTACGCCTGGGGTCCTAGGCAGGAACTAAGGGCAGCCCCTCTGCCCAGAAGCAGGCAATAGCAGGCTGAAAGCACCACTTTTGCATGGGTTGCCCACCACAGCCACCGCTGCCACAAAAGTAGCTCAGTACCACAGCAGTAGCCACAGCCACCATGTAGGTGGCATGCCAGACACTTGACTACAATGAGAGTCACCAGCAGAGACCAGAAAAAGGAGAGGATGTCTCTCTCCTCATAGAGCACTCCAGAATAATAGAAGAAGCAACTGCTCTACCAGATGACCAGCCATCAATGTAGAGATACTAGAAATAGAAAAACCCAAGAAAATATGACACCACTGAAAGAATATAGTAATTCTCAAATACCAGACCCTATAGAGCAGGAAACCCTTGAAATGACTGAAAAGGAATTCCAAGCAACAATCTTAAGGAAACTCACTGAGATATAAGAAGACTCAGTTTGACAACATAATGAAATGAGAAAAAAAAATTCAGGATGTGAAGGAGGAAATTTACAAAAAGATTAATACCTTAATAAATTATGCAGCAGAACTCATGGAACTGAAGGATTCACTCAGCAAAATAAAAAACACAACAGATAGCTAAGCAACAGGCTAGAGCAAGCAGAAGAAAGAATTTCTGATCTTGAGGATAGTCTTTTTGAAATACCCAGGTAGACAAAAAAGGAAAAAAGAATTTTAAAAAATGAAAAAAATCTAAGAGAGAGAGCAGATAACCTTAGCTCACAATCATTCAAATCAGGGGTGTTCCAGAAGGGGGAGAGAAAGGAAAAGGCCTGGAAAACCTATTCAACTAAATAATAATGGAAAACTTCTCAGGTATAGGGAGAGTCATGGACCTTCAGATCAGGAGGCTCAAAGATCCCCAAACAGATTCAACCCACAAAGAACCTCTGTGAGACACATTATATAGTCAGACTGGCGAAGCTCAAAGATGAAGAGAGAATCTTAAAAGAAGCAAGAGAAAAACATCAAGTCACGTATAAGGGAGCTCCCATCAGACTAACAGCAGACTTCTCAACAGAAACTCTACAGGCCAGAAGAAAATGGGATGATATATTCAAAATACTAAAAGAAAAAAAACTGCCAGCCAAGAATACTATACCCAGCAAGGCTGTCCTTCAGAATTGAGGGAGAAATAGTGTATTTTCCAGACGAACAAAAGCTGTCAAGTTCACCACCACATGACTAGCCCTACCAGAAATCCTCAAGGAAGTTCTGCATCTGGAATCTAGAAAATGATAATCACTACCACAAATACACAAGAAAGAACAAAATCCACTGGTAGAACTAAAATGCAAATGAGAAAGAGAAAGAAACTAAATCCTACTCCCACAAAAAACAATAATAACAATGTAGTAATGCCCTTAACTTTATTTCTGATTTTAGTAATTTTAGTTTCTTTTTTTCTTGGTCAGTCTAGATAGAGGTTTGCAAATTTTGTTGATCTTTATGAAGAATCAACTTTTGGTTGTGTTGATTTTCTCTTTTTTAATTCCTTATTTCGTATATTTCTGTTGTAATATTTGTTATTTCCTACTTGTATTTGCTTATGGTTTAGTTTGCTCTTTTTCTATTTTCTTAGGGTAGAAGTTTACATTACTGATTTGAGATTTTTGTTGTTTTTAATATAGGTGTTTACAAGTATAAATTTTCCTCCAAGCACTGCATGTACCCTGCATCATAGAAATTTTGATATATTCTATTTGATTTTTATCTCAAAGTACTCTCTAATTTCCCTGTGATTTTTCTTTTTACCCATTTTGTATTTAGGAGAGTGTTGATTTCCACACATTTGTGAGTTTTCTAAATTTCCTTCTGTTACTCTGGTCAGAGAGCATATTTTCTATGATCATAGTCTTTTTAAACGTATTAAGACTTGTTTTGTGGCCAAAAATAAAAATAAATAAGTAAATAAATTTACTGCATAGTAAAGTAATTGAGCTTCTTTGCAGATAGAAATTAACATTTTTATGTAAAGTTCTTATTTACAATAGTTATAAAATTTGTGAGCATTCTAGGAAGTTGACTCATGAAATTTACTTATACTTGATTTTTATGATAAAGTGATATTTTGAATGACCATTATGTTTGTTAGTAAGAAATGAAAGTTCTTCAGCAGTGTGGTATTTTTAATACAAACAAATTACTCTGGGATAACTACTTACAAACTACTGAACCATGCTGTTAAAAAACTTGTGTGCGGTGTGGGGTGGGTAAGTGGGAAAATGAATCTGAGAAGCACCTCTTCTGGAAGTAAGTCTTGAAATTGTCAGAATAGGTCAGATGTAAATCCAGCAGATACAGATACAAGGTGAATGCAGAGATGGGAGCAGCATGATAGCTGGCAAGTCCAAGAGCAGAGCCTCATACCAAAGGGCATATCAGGCCTGCGTAGATAAATGAGATTTAGTGATGAAGCATCAGAAAAATGGAATGAGAGTGAGTGAGGTATGTATAGCATGCAAAAACAGATGAAATTTTTTTTGCAATTATTTACTGCTCAGTGATCTTTTGCTTCTATTTACTTTGGCAAGTCTTTTGACCCTCAGAGCAGCAGAGGAAGCTTTTGACATAGCTGACCTAATCTTTTCACTAACAAGCATTCCAGCAACAACATAGGGGCTAGTGAAGCAGAGGAACAAACCAAGCATTGGAAAAAATTACAGGTAGCAGAGGCAACTCTACCAGAGATTCCAGCACATTATCCATAGGGCTTGTTGTGTTGAGGTCAGGTTAGGGCAAACACAAATATGGCAAGTGGGGTGTGTTTATTCAGTACCAAGGATCTGCTATGACTGTCCTAGATAAGTGCTTCTTAAAATGAGGTCCAAAAAGTACCTCTGATTTTATCACATTATGGTTTCTCGTTTCAAAAGAAAAAATGGTGAAATGCTTCAAAAACATTTGATTTGAGCTATATGATTTGTGATAGTTGTTATAGAAATTCTCTAATGAATACATTTTCTTTTCTTTCTTTTTTTTTTTTTTTGTCTTTTTGTGACCGGTAAGGGGATCGCAACCCTTGGTGTGGTGTCGCCCGCACCGTGCTCAGCCAGTGAGCGCACCGGCCATTCCTATATAGGATCCGAACCTGCGGCCGGAGCGCCGCTGCGCTCCCAAGCGCTGCACTCTCCCGAGTGCGCCACGGGGCCGGCCCTGAATACATTTTCAGTGTTTGATCTGCTACAGGAACTTTGTTGTTTAGTTTGTCGACTAAAATTCTGTTAGAAGGGTACAATTTCTTTTGTCATATCATTTGCATGTTGTTTGTTTGTTACGTTTGTATTTTGTTACCACTGTGTTGTATATCCCCAATTCCTTAAGAGTGGTTGGTTCACTGAAGCTATTTTTAAGTAGTGATGGAAATAGTAACATAAATAAAACTGTAAATACTAGTATAGGAGTAAATGGCAAATAGTACTCAAGTGTGGATACCAGATGAGAATCTGTATGTTCTGGCACTGGCGAAACAGCTGATGTTATGATTTAACATGAGCCAAAAAAGAAAGTATGGCTAGATGTATCATGCTGTATATCTGAAAACTGGATTTTGTTATACCACATATTCATTCATTGCTAGTACCCAGTGTATCATCACTCTGTGACAGTGTAAAATTGTTAAAATTTATTAAAATGTCATGAAGCTATTGAAGCTTTGTATTTTTTTTAAAGCAAAGCACAGTGACATCCGATTAAACAATACAACTTTTCATATATAGAATGACTGTTCAGCTCTCTTGCTCATTTTCTACTGCCTTTTAAAAAATTATAGGAATTCACTATATATTCTGGATGTGAGTCCTCTATTTCTTCTCTTGTGTTGTGACTTCTCTTTTTCGCTTTTTTAATAGTGCTTTTTGAGGAACAGAAATAATTTATTTTAATGCAGTCAAATTTATCTCTTTTCCTTTATGTTCACTTCATAATAAGTCTAGAGTCCCAGATGAATAAGTGCCCCCACTTTGTTCTTACTCAAAAACGTCTTGGCTGTTCTTAGCACTTTGCATTTCCATGTAAATTTTGGAATCAGCTTGTCGAGTATTGTAGAAATATATGTGAGATTTTGATTGGAATTATTGAATTTGTAGGTCAGTTTGAAGAGAACTGATGTTATAATATCATGATTATGATATATTGTTCTATTTTATTAGGTTTTTCTTAGTTTTTGTCAATAGTGCTTATGGTTGATATAGAGGACTTGAACGTCCTAGGTATTTGATTTTCACTTAATGTAAATGGTATCTTTTAATATTTTTTGGTTTGGAATTTAGAAATGCAGTTGGCTTTTGTATACCAACCTTTCATACAGAGAGCTTGTTATACTCTCATAAATTCTTACAATTTATCTGTAGATTTTCTTGGACTTCCTGTATATAAATGTGATATCTGTAAATAATGGAAGTTTTTTTCCCTTTCTGATTCTTATATCTTTTCTTTTTATTGCCTTGTTGCTCTTTCCAGGATTTGTAGTAAAATGTTAAATACTAGTAATAATAACAGAGGGCATCTTTGTCTTGTTTCTGATCTCAAAGTTTCAGTGTTAAGTTTGCTGTAGGTTTTTGAGAAATGCCTATGTTCATCATATTGAGAAAGTTCCCTTCTTTTTCTCGATTGCTAATAGTTTTTATCATGAATGAAATCTGAATTTTATCAAATACTTTTGCTCCTTTCATTAGGATGACCATATGGTTTGTCTCCTCAAACTACTAATATAGTAAATTTCATTGATTTATTTTGAGTTTCAGATGTTAAACCAACCTTGCATTTCTGGAATAAACCCAACTGTGTCATGATTCTTCTTTTTATGTATTGCTTTATTCATTATACTGTTTAAAACTTTAGCATTTAATTCATGAGTAAAACTATTCTGTAAATTTCCTTTCTTATACTCTTCTTGTTGGGTTTTGGAATCAAAGTGATGCATAATAAAATAATTGTGGACTGATTCCTCTTTCTATTTTCGGATGAATTTGTGTAAGATTAGCATAATACTTCCTTAAATATTGAGTAGAATTTATTAGAGAAGCTCTCAGGAGTTTTCTTTGTGGGAAGTTTTTTTTTTTTTAATTATGATTTTAATTTCTTTAGTAGTTATAGTCCTATTTAGTTATAGGTTTATTTTGTGACAATTTTGGTAATTTTTATTGTCTAGGAAGTTTTCTATTTTATCTAAATATTTTTTAAAAATAGCATAAAATTGTTTCAGTATTTCTTATTGTTTTCTAATGCTGCAGAAGCTGTGGAGATCTCCCTTTTTCATTCTTACTTACCTCTTCTCATTTTTTTCTTGATCAATCCTACCTTTGGCTTATTTTATTAGTCTTTTCAGTGAAGTGACTTTGGGCTTTTTTATCTTCTCTATTGTTCTTTGTTTTCTATTTCCTTAATATTTTCTCTTGTCTTTATTTTCTTCTATTTTCTCTGAGTTTATTTTGATGTTATGTTTATAACTTCTTTTTTTGCCTTTCCATAAGCTGTTAAGATTATACATTTTCTTCTAGACTCTCCTTTAGCTGCATCCTTCAAGTTTTGATATATTTCCATTACTATTTTTTAAAAATCTTTTCTAATTTCCACTGGTATCTCTTCTTCCTTTGCCCATAGATTATTTGAAATTACACTGTTTAATTTTCAGAGTTGTGATTAACTATTTGTCTGCTTCAATCACTTACTGAGACCAGTGTGTAAAAACAAATCCCACTATAGTTGTATATCCATTTTTGCTTTCTAATTTACTTTTCATATTTGTATCATCTCTTAGCACATACAAGGGTACTTCAGAAAGTTTGTGGAAAAATAAAACTGAAAGGCCATATGAATCTTTTCATGAACTTTTTTACCCTTGTACATCTCGAAAACAGTATTACCCAATTCAGAAAATGTACATGTGGATATAGGATGGCTGATGTGTATTTAAGTACATATATATATTTATACACATGTATGTGTGAATTGTTCACAAAAGATATTATTGAGCAATTATGATTAAACACTGTAGTTTACATACATTATCTTGTTCAATATTCAAAGCAACTCTGTGAGGTAGTCAATATTATCCCTGCTTTACTCATGAAGAACATGATGTTTAGAGGTGTTAAATAATTTGCACTAGTTGATACAGCTAGGAAATAGTAGAGCTGAATTTCATACCCTGGTGTGACTCATGAGCCTTTTGTTCTCAACTACAGTATTGTACTAACTCTTGTACATTAATTCTCTCCAGGAACTATTTAATATAAATCTTTGTTAACTTGGGAGGCAGTGTGAACATTATTTTAAATGGCACCAATGTGAATTTCAACCTTTGCAGTTTATTAATTGAAGTAAGGAGTCTTTAATGTAGACATAAACAATATGAACTCTGTTAAGATGGAAATTTTATTTTTCTGCTTATATAAATAATACAAGTTTAATGTTTTAAAAAATCAAGTAATATATAAATGTGTAAGGAAGTAAAAATTCTCTAAGATCCTACCATCCTCAGATAACCCCCCATTGACATTTTGAGGACAATTTTTCCATATTTTTCTTTATATTTTTACTGTATACATAATATTACATAAATGAGATCTTACCTTCCTTCTGTTTGTATTTTCTACTGAACCTTATAATTTTGAATGCTAGAGAGTAGAATACATTACTTCATGATGTAAGGAGTTCCTGTTTACCCAAAACCACTATCATTAACTTATTTACTTAATCTTACCAGGTCAAGGTAGGCAGTGAAGTTGCTACCGGAACAGGACCTAATAAAAAGATAGCCAAAAAAAATGCTGCAGAAGCAATGCTGTTACAACTTGGTTATAAAGCATCTACTAGTCTTCAAGATCAACTTGACAAGGTGAGAGTTAAGTTTACATGTATGTGTCCTCTCTGTCACAATATCAAAGTGATTAGCAAATTCTGATCTTAACTAGTATTAAAGTAGATGTCAGTTTTAACTTTTCTTAGTCTGTACTATATGTCTTTAAAGATAGATACTTTAAGTACAAAATAACATCTACTTAAAGGGTAAGATGAAATGTTAATGAGTAATTATAGTCTTATGATTAGCAAATACTAAAAATTTGTTGTATGGTTGTACATATTCTAATACCAATTTAATATTTTTAAACTTATTGTCTGCTTGTTTTTGCCATATAGACACAGTCTTAATTTGTGCCTTTTAGGAACAGAGGTTGTTAGCCTTAATTTTTGGAATACAGCTGAAAACAGTGGAAATAAAAATTCTGACTTATCCCTTTAGGGCAGGAACTATATTGGACAGACACTCTACAAAATAATTTTTCTATTTACCTTAAATTTAAATGTAAACTCAGAGGGCATTTATTTTCTGCCAAGACCTGTGTTCATGGTCCCCTATTTCTTCTGCAGCAGTTAATGACATCATTAACACCTACCTCTGTTGCAAGAGAAGCAGAGAACCCTGAATTCAGGACTTGGCAGATAACTTGGCTGGAACTGGCTCAGTTTCATTGTGTATTAAATTATAATTTTGTTATCTATGCATGTGTAGAAATTATTTCTATTAAACATTTTATTTATATGAAAATTCACAAAACAGGCTTAATAGTTTCTTTTATCAAAAGTAATATGCTTTTGACCAGGTCATTTTTTCACATGTTTCAGAGATATTTTTAGTTTCTGCGGGAATACATTTCTGAAGTTTAGAGTAAAAAATAAAATCATCTATTAAAAAACATTTAGATATACTTTTCTTTTTAAGGCAGCTGTGATTATCTATGCATTTCTTTTGAGTGACTAAAACGTCATTTGTCTGTGTGGTATTGCTAGAGATTTCAATTCTGTTTTTATGACCTGGCTGGTCAATGCTTTTTCTTCCTTTAAAAGTATTTGTAACACGAAACCTAACGTGTTCAAGTTTTTGTAGTTTTTATATTGTGTATATGTTGTTTTAACTTAACACATTTATATTGACTTAGAACTGGTGAGTGATTTATAAAAATATGTCAAAATAAATCTCTTTACAGACATTTATTTATAAGTTAAGTGAAAGCAAAACCAAATAAAACCAGCATTAATTTCATTAATTAATTAATTTTATTAATTTGAAAAACATTTTTTGCATACCTACTGTATTAGTCAAGGTTCTCCATACAAAGGTACACATATACACACATAGGTACATACACACAGATTGCTTTTAAGGAATTGGCCCATGCTATTGTGGAGACTTGGCTATTCCAAAATCTGATTGGGAGTCTGGCAGGCTGGAGACTAAGGAAAAAGTTGCAGTTCCAGTCCAAAGGTAGTCTGCTGGAGAATTCCCTCTTGCTCCTGGAGGTTGGCCTTTTTGTTCTATGCAGGCCTTCAGCTGATTGGATGGGGCCCACCCACATTGTGGAGAGCAATCTACTTTACTGAAAGTCTACAGATTTAAATGTTAATCTTATCCAAAAACAACCTCACAGAAACACTCAGAATAATGTTTGACCAAATAGCTGGGCGCTGTGGCCTAGACAAGTTGACACATAAAATTAACCATCACACTACTGAATGCCAGACACTTATAACTGAAGATAACGAGAAGTTGGTCTTTGCACTTAAGGGACTGTCCATTAAGTGTTGGGAGTGAGGTGTTTTGATCACATAACAATAATTACAGTATCCTGAAACCTAGAGAGCATGAAGATGAATCTGGAAAGTCAGGGAAGGCTGAGATCACAGTTTTTATGCAAAGTAAAGAACTTGAGGAATTATTCATCTAAGACTTGAACATGAAACTAAACGGTCAGGTTTGCATTCTTTAGAAGATAATTCTGTAAGTAATGTGGAAAATGGATTTGAGCAGAGTGAGAATGAAGGCAGGGAGACCAGTCAGGAGGGGAGCGGAGTTGTTCAGGTAGGAGATACTGAGGGTTTGCACTAAGACGGGGCTGGTAGAGAGAAGGAGGGGAAAACTCCAGAGATATTTCAGAAGTGTAATTGATAAAACTGAGCAGCGGATGATATGCATGGGGGATACAGGAAGGAGGAGGAAAGAATGCAAAAAGGAGGAGTAGGAAATGACTCTACTAGATGGTAGTCACATGCTGCAGCGAGGGCAGATATGAGAAGGACTGAATATATTGATTTGTAACAAGATCTTTGGTGGGTGTGGCAAAAGCAGTTTTAAAAACCAGCAGGAGCAGTTTTTAAAAAGTTTCTTTTTTAATAGGTAAGACATGTACGTGGTTAAAAGAATTCAAACAACAGAATAGACAGTGAAAAAAACGTTGCTCTCACTTTACCTTAAGACCCTCATTCTTATAGTTTCTTTTCCCAGGCATCTCCCACAGCGAGTTAATATTTGTACAGCATCTAGAATAGTGTCTGGAATACAGTGAATATTAAATAAGGGTTTGATAAATAAAAATAAAACAAATATCTTCACAGAGATATTCTATGCTTATATACTAATATACCCCCACTTTCTAAAAAATTCAGATTTATTGAGGTACAGTTCAATGAATTTTGACAAATACATATATTTATTCATTAGCCACCACCACAATTAAGTTTTATAACATTTTCTTGACCCTCAAAAGTTCCTCATTGTACCATTCCAGTTAATCTGGTCCCCTACTCTCATTTCTTGGCAAGCACATCTGATCTCTGTCTGTATAATTTTGCCTTTTCCAAAATATCATATAAATTAAATAATATATTTCGTAGCTTTTTGTGTCTCATTTCTTATTGCTTGGCATAAGGCTTTTGAGAGTCATCTGTGTTGTCACGTTTATCACTACCTTGTTCTTTTTTATTTTTATTTTTTTATTGTTTTGTCTTTCACCAACATTTGTGTTGTTTATAGTTTGAGGCTATAAATATAAAGTGGTTTAAACATTCATGCACAAATCTTTATATGTACGTATTCCTCCATTATATTCATATGTATGTATTATATAAGTGCATGTTTAACTTTGTAAGACTGGGAGCTGTTTTCCAGAAAGGCTTGTACCATTTTTCATTTCCACCAGCAATATCTGAGAGTTTGAGTTGTTCCACACCCTGTGTAGGTAGCTCTTGGTATTGTCAGTTTTGATAGTTTTGGTGATACTAGTAGGTGTGTCATGTTATCTCATTGGATTTTAATTTGCATTTCTTTAATGACTAATAATGTCGAATATCTTATTGTGTTTATTTTTTCTTTGAAGTGTCTGTTCAAAATTTTTGCCTTTTTAAAAAATTGAATGGTTTACTTTCTTAATATTGCATTATAAGAGTTCTTTTATATTTTGGATACAGCCCTTTATCAGATATATATTTATAATATGTCCTCCCATTGTGTGACTTGTCTTTTCATTTTCCTAACAATGTCATTTGAAGAGCAAAATGTTTAATTTTGATGAAGTGTACTTTATCAAATTTTTCTTTTTGATTCATACTTTTTGGATAAGGTTGAGGTTTCCTCCCTCCGTTCCTTCGTGCCTTCCTTCCTCCTTTCTCTTTTTTCACATATGGCTATCCAACTGTTCCAGAGCCATTTGTTGAAGGAGTAATGCTTTGAATTCCCCTAGCACCTTTGTTGAAAATCAATTGACCATATATGTGTAGGTCAGTTTTTGGATTCTCTGTTCAGTTCCATTAATCTGTATTTCTGTCCTTGGGCTATTACAACTGTATATTGATTATAGCTTTTTTTATTAAGGCTTGAAATCAAGTAAAGTGAGAACTCCATCTTTGTTCTGCATTTTAAAAATTGTTTTGGCTACTGTAGAACCTTTGAGTTTCCATAAATATTTTAGAATCAATTTCTACCAAACGAAGAAAAAAGCTGGCTCTGATTTTGATTGGTATTGTATCGAATATACAGATGAATTTTGTGCAAATTGAAATCTTAAGAATATTGAGTCTTCTCATCCATGAACAAGGTCTATTTCTCAATTTATTTAGATTTTTTAGAAATATATCCCAGAAATGTTTTGTACTTTTTCATAGAAATAGCTTGCGCATTTTTTGTTATGTTTATCTGCAAGTATTTCATGTTTTTTGATGCTGTTGTTAATGGAACTGGTTTTTAAATTCACTTTCTAATTCTTCCTTGCTAGTCTATAGAAATACATTTGATTTTATGTATTAACTTTGTGTCCTTTGACCTTGGTAAACTAACTTAGAGAACCTTTTTTTATTTTTAGTAACTTTGGGATTTTCTGTATCAGTGCTCATGTCATCTGTGAATAGAGTTTTATTTCTTCCTTTCTGATCTGTATACCTTTATTTATTTGTCTTGCTTTATTGCACTGAGTAGGGCATTCAGTACAATGTTAAATGGAAGTAGTTAAGAGCAGACATCCTTACCTTGTTCCCAATCTAGGAGGAAATCATCAGTCTTTCACTGTTATGTTTTATGATGGTTGTAGGTTTTTCATAGATGCCTTTTATTAGGTCGGAATATTTTGTTGTATTTTTGCTTCGTTGGGAGTTTTTTAATCATTACTCAATGTAAAATTTTGTTAGATGCTTCTTTGCTTGTATTGAGATGATCATATGGTTTTCCTGTTTAGTTTGTTGATATAGCAAACTTCATTGTTTTTTTAAATTGAGATAATATATACCTAACATAAAACTTACCATTTTAACCATTTTTAGGTGTACAGTTCAATGACATTAAGTATATTCACAATGTTGTACAATCATTGCCATTATTCATTTCCAGAACTTTTTCATCATCCCGAACAAAAGCTCTGTTGTTGACCAATGACTTCCCCTTCCTTCTCTCTTTGACCACTGGCAAACTCTATTCTCCTTCCTGTCTTTATGAACCTGCCTATTCTAGGTACCTCACATAAGTGGAATCATACAATATTTGTCCTTTTGTGTCTGGCTTATTCACTTAGCATACTGTTTCCAAGTTTTGTCTATTATAACATGTATCAGAATTTCTTTTTAAGGCTGAATAATATCCCATTGTATGTATATACCACATTTTGTTACCAGTTCATCTGTTGATGGACATTTGGTTTGTTTCTACCATTTGATTATTGTGAATAATGCTGAAAATTGGTGGATAAGTGTTTCAGTCCCTGCTTTCAATTCTTTAGTGTATGTATCTAGAAATGGACTTGTGGGATCATATAGTAATTTCTATGTTTAGTTTTTTGAGGAATTGCCAAAATGTTTTCCACAATGGCTGCACCATTTTACATTCCCACCAGCAATGCACAAAGGTTCCAGTTACTTTATATCCTCGCCAACTGAAAAAAACAAGTAATAGCCATTTTAATGGGTGTGAAGTAGCATTGATTTTTGAATGCTGAAACAGCCTTGCATGTCTGGCACAAACCCCACTTGGTCATAATATATTACCTTTTTTATATATTGCTGGAATAGATTTGCTGATATTTTAAAGGATTTTTATACCTGTGTTTATAGAGATATTGGTCTGTATTTTTTTGTGTGTGTGATATCTTTATCTGGTTTTGGTATTTGGGTATAATTGGCCTCACATAAGAAGTTTGGAAGTATCCCCATCTCTTCTATTTTCTGGAAGAGTTTGGTATTATTTCTTCCTTAATTGTTTGATAGAAGTTGTTAGGGAAGCCATTTGGGCTTAGAATTTTCTCTGTGGGAAGGGATTTTAATTACAAATTCAGTTTCTAAAAATAAATATAGGGCTACTCAGGTTATCTACTTTTGCTTGAGTGTGCTTTGGTAGTTTGAGACTTTCAAGGAGTTTGTTTCATCTAAGCTGTTTAATTTATTAGTATAAAATTGTTCATAACAATCTCTTATTTTTTTAATAGCTACAAAATCTGTAGTGATATTCACTCTCATTCTTGATATTGGTAATTTATTTCTTTTCTCATTTTCTTTTGTTCAGTCTGGCTAGGGGTTTATCAATTAAAAAAATTTTTTTTTCTAACAATTAGGTTTTAATTTCATTGATTTTGCTGTTTTTATATTTTCTGTTTTATTGATTTCTGCTGTTATCTTTATTTTATTCTTCCTTCACTTGCTTCGCTTTTAATTTTCTGTTCTTTTTCAAATTTTGTAAGGTGGAAGCTTAAACTGTGGATCTGAGAACTTTCTTTCCTAACAAGCATTTAATGCTATGAATTTCTCTTTAAGCACTGGTTTAGCTCTTTCTCACAAACTTTGACAAGTTGATTTTTTATTTTCATTCTGTACAAAATATGTTCTGATTTCCCTTTTGGTTCTTCTTTCAAGCCCTGTATCTGTTCCAATTTTCTGTCTACTTGTTTTATCAAGTATTAAAGTCTCCAGCTACAAGTTTGGATTCGTCTACTTATTTCAATTTTAGTACTTTCTGTTTTATGTATTTTAAAGCTTTGTTGTTACATACACATACAGGATTATTACATCTTTTTGACTTGACCAATTTATTATTATGTGATATTTCCTGTTATTCCTTGTTCCAAAATCTGTTTTGTTTGTTATTAATATAACCACTCCAGCTTTATTTTGATTAAAGTTTATATGGGATAGTCTTTTTCTTTTTTTACTTTTAGCCTATCTGTGTCTTTATATTTAAATTGGTTTCTTTTAGAAAGCATATAATTGTGTCTTGCTTTTTAAAAATCTAATTTGACAAACTCTGCCTTTCAGTTGGGGTGTTAGACCATTTATACTTACTATAGTTATTGAGATGGTTGTATTTAAGCATACCATCTTACTAGTTTTTCTTTTCTTTGGTTTTTTTTTTTTTATTATTATTATTTTTATTTTTTCTTTGTTGACTTTGACCTGTCCTGGGCATATATTTTACTTCTATGTTTCTATGACCTCCTTTTGTGGTCATACATTTTATTTTATATGTACAGGGTACTTCAAAAAGTTTGTGGAAAGAAAGATTCATATTATCTTTCAATTCTATTTTTCCAAGAACTTTCTGAAGTATGTTCATACTTAAATGCTACAATTTTTTGTTACTAATTTTGCTTTATAATTATTTAGTCAGTTGTCTTTTTAAATAGTTAAAATCAGGGGAAAATGTCTTTTATATTTATCTTCGTTTTTACCATTTGCAATATTCTTCATTTATTTCTATAGATGCAAATTTCTTTCTAGTATCATACTCATGCTTGAAGGACTTGCTTTAATATTACTTGTATTAGCAGCTCTGTGGACAGTGAATTCTCCCAGCTTTTGCCTGCTAAAAAAAATCTTTACTTCATTTTTTTTTTTCTGTGAAGGTTTTATTATGCACAAAGTGTGGAGATAGCTCAGTCCTTCATGACAGCTGCTTTTCTCATGGCAGCTAGAATATTGCTCAGCTCTTCTGGCTTCTTTGTGGAGCGGGTGTGTGTCCCCACTCTTTTTTTTTCTTTTAGTTTTTAATATTGTACATATTTGTGGGATACAGTGTGTTTCAATACATGCACATACTGCACAGTGGTTCACTTAGGGTGGATTGCATAGTTTGGTACCTGTTAGTCCACCACTTTTCCCTCACCTACCTGCCTCCGCTCCTGGCCTCTGATAACCATTAGTCCACTCTCTACTTCTATGAGAACCACTTTTTTTTTTTTTTTTAACCTTCCACATGTGAGATCATATGGTATTTGTCTTTCTGTGCCTGGCTTAATTCACTTAACATGATGGTTTCCAGTTCCATCCATGTTGCTGCAAATGATAGGATATCATTTCTTTTTATAGCTGAATAGTATTCCATCATGCATACATACCACAGTTTTTTCATCCATTCATCCGTTGATGGGCATTTAGGTTGATTCCATTTCCTGACTATTGTGAATAGAATAGCAATGAACATGGGAGTGCAGGTGTCCTTTTGATAAATTGATTTCATTTCCTTTGGGTATATACACAGTAGCGGGATAGCTGGGTCATAAGGTGGGTAGTAGGTCTATTTTTAGTTCTCTGAGAACCTTTGTACTGTTTTTCACAATAGCTGTGCCACTTTACATTTCTACCAACAACACAGGAGGTTTCCCTTTTCTCCACATCCTCACTAGCATTTGTTATTTTCTGTCTTGTTGACAGTAGCCATTCTAACTGGGGTGAGGTGCTATCTCATTGTGGTTTTAATTTTCATTTCCCTGATGATTAGTGATATTGAGCATTTTTTCATGTGCCTGTTGGCCATTTGTATGTCTTCTTTTGAAAAATGCCTTTTGAGAAATGTCTTTTCAGGTCCTTTACCCATTTTTTAATTGGGTTATTTTTTTTTTTAGTGTTGAGTTGTTTGAACACTTTACATATTCTGTATATTAGCCCCTTTTCTGATGTGTGGTTGGCAAACACTTTCTCCTGTTCTGTAGGTTGTCTCTTCACTTTGTTGATAGTGTCCCTTGCTGTGCAGAAGCTTTTCAGTTTGATGTACTCCCTTTTGTGTATGCTTGCTTTAGTTGCCTGTGCCTTTGTAGTCTCACTCAAAAAAGCACTGTCCAGTCCCATTTTGTGTAGCATTTCCTCTATGTTTTCTTTTAGTAGAGTCATAGTTTTGGGATTTAATTTTAGGTCTTTAAACCATTTTGAGTTGGTTTTTGTGTCTGGTGAGAGATAGGGGTCTAGTTTCATTCTTCTGCATGTGGATATCCAGTTTTCCCAGCACCATTTATTGAAGAGGGTCTCCTTTCCCCACTGTGTATTTTTGGCACCTTTGTTGAAAATCAGTTGGCCGTAAGTGCATGGGTTTATTTCTGGGCTCCCTATTCTGTTCCATTGGTCTGTTTATGCCAGTACCATGCTATTTTGGTTACTGTAGCTTAATAGAATATTTTGGAGTCAGGGAGTGTGATGCCTCCAACTTTGTTCTTTTTATTCAGGATTGCTTTAGCTATATGGGGCCTTTGGTGGTTCCATACAAATTTCATGTCACTTTTTCAGTTTCTGTGAAAAATGTCATTGGTGTTTTAATGGGGATTCTGTTGGATGTATAGATTGCTTTGGGTAATGTGGATGTTTTGATGATGTTAATTTTTCCGGCCTGAGAACATTGGATATCGTTCCATTTATTTTTGTCCTCTTCAAGTTTTTTTCACCAATGTTTTATAGTTTTCATTGTAGAAGTCTTTCACCTCTTTGGTTATATTTACTCCTAGGTATTTGATTTTGGGAGTAGCTATTGTGAATGGGATTACTTTCCTGATTTTTTCTTCAGCTATTTCATTACTGGTATGTACAAAGGCTGTTGATTTTTGTGTGTTGATTTTGTATCCTGCCACTATACTGAATTCATTTACTGGTTCTAGTAGTTTTTTGGTGGAGTCTTTAGGGTCTTCTATGTATAATATCATGTCATCTGCAAATAGGGATAGTTTGATTTCCTCTTTTCCAATTTGAATACTTTTTCTTGCTTTCTTTTGTCTTACTGTGCTGGCTAGAACTTCCAGTACTATGTTGAATAAAGGTGGGGAAAATGAGCATCCTTGTCTTGTTCTAGATCTTATAGGAAAAGCCTCCCATTTTTGTTCATTCAGTATGATAGTAGTTGTGGGTTTGTTGTATTGTGTTGAAGTACATATCTTCTATACCTAATTTATTGAGTGTTTTTATCATGAAGGGGTGTTGGATTTTATCAAATGCTTTTTTTAAAAAAATTGAAATAATCATTTTTTTCCCTTTCATTCTGTTGATGTGATGTATCACATTTGTTAATTTGTTTATTTTGAACCATTCTTGCATCCCTGGGATGAATCCCACTTGATCATGGTGAATGATCTTTTTAATGCGTTGTTGGATTTTTCTGGCTAGTATTTTATTGAGTATCTTCACATCTTTGTTCATTAGGGATATTGGTTTGTAGTTTTCTTTTTTGTTGTGTCTTTTTCCAGTTTGGGAATGAAGTTAATGTTGGCCTTGTAGAATAAGTTTGGAAGTATTTCCTCCTCTTAAAATTTTTGGAAGAGTTTGAGAAGAATTGGTATTAGTTCTTCTTTAAACGTTTGATAGAATTTGGTAGTGAAGCCATCTGGCCCTGGGGTTTACTTTGTTGTGAGACTTTGTATTACTGCTTCAATCTCATTACTTGTTATTGGTCTGTTTAGGTTTTCTAGTTCTTCATGATTCAAACTTGGTAATATATATGTGTCCAGGAGTTTATCCATTTTTTCTAGGTTTTCCAGTTTGTCTGCATATAGTTGTTTGTAGTAGTCTCTTAATGATCCTTTGTATTTCTGTGGTATCAGTAGTAATGTCTCCTTTTTCATTTCTGATTTTATATATTTGAATCTTTTCTCTTTTTTTCTTTGTTAGTCTAGCTATAGGTTTATCAATTTTTCTCTTTTCAAAAAACCAACTCTTTGTTTCATTGATTGTATTGGTTTTAATCTCTAATTCATTTATTTCTACTTTGATCTTTGTTATTTCTCTCCTTTTACCAATTTTGGGGTTGGTTTCATCTTGCTCTTCCAGCTCCTTGAGGTGTAATGTTTGTTTTTTTGAATTCTTTCTTCTTTTTCAGTGTAGGCATTTATTGCTATAAACTTCTTTCTTAGAACTACTTTTGCTATATCCATAGATTCTGATATGTTAGGTTTTCATTTTCATTAGTCTCCAGGAATTTTTTAATTTCTTTTTTGATTTCTTCTTTGATCCGTTCATTGTTTAAGAACATGTTGTTTAATTTCTATGTATTCGTATGGTTTCTAGTGTCCCTTTTATTGTTGATTTCTAGTTTTATTCCATTGTGGTTGGACAAGATAGTTGATATGATTTCAGTTTTTAAAAATTTGTTAAGACTTGTTTCATGACCTAACATCTGGTCTGTTCTAGAAAATGTTCTGTTGGCTGCTGAGAGAAATGTGTATTCTACAACTGTTGGATGAAATATTCTGTATATGTCCATTAGGTCTTGGTGGTCTATAGAAGAGATTAATTCTGATGTTTCCTGGTTAATTTTCTGTCTGTATGATCTGTCCTTTTCTGAGTTTCCAACTATTATTGTGTTGTAGTCTATTTCTTGCTTTAGCTGTATTAGTAATTACTTTATATACCTGTGCTCTCTGGAGTTGGGTGTGTATATATATATATATATATATATATAGAATTGTTATATCCTCTTGTTGAATTGAATAGTTTATCATTTTATAATGACCTTCCTTATCTTTTTTTTTTAAGCTTTCCTTTGCTTGAAATCTATTTTATCTAATATAAGTATAGCTCCTCCTGTTCTTTTTTGGTTTCCATTTACGTGAAATATCTTTGTCCATCTCTTCACTTTCTGATGGTGTGTATCTTTATAAGTAAAGGGAGTTTCTTGTAGGCAGCATATTGTTGATTCTTGTTTTATAATCCATTGAGCCACTTTATGTCTTTTATTTGGGGCATTTAATCCTTCTACATTTAGACTTATTGATTTATAGAGACTTGTTATTGCCATTAGGTTCCTTTTTTTCTGGTTGTTTTGTTGATCCTTTTTTCTTTTTTGCTAGTCTTACAATCTTCCTTTGTGATTGAGTGGTTTTCTCCAGCAATGTATTTTGATTTGGTTTTCTCCAGCAATGTATTTTGATTTGACAGCAATGTATATTTGATTTTGATTCTCGCTATTTATTTCTAGTATGTCTCTTCTAAATTTTTGTGTTGTGGTTATCATGAGGCTTACAAAAGAACATGTTATAGTTTTAACAGATAATTTTCAACTAATAACAAGTTAACCTTAATATCTAAGAAAAAAGGAAAAACTAAAGCCAACTCCATGCTTTGGTGTCATTCCCTCCCACTTTTTGATAATTTGTTTCATGTTACATCTTTCAATATTGCCTATTTCATATATGGTTGTTGTATATGTTAATGTCTTGTTAGGTTTGTCCTTAAGTCTTCATATGAAGGATGTATGCGGTCTATTCACCACCCTTACGCTATTGGAGGATTCCGAGGTTGCCTGTGAACTTACTTTACTAATGAATTATGTACTTTCACATGTTTTCTTGCTGCTCCTTAGCATCATCAAACTGAAGAACTCCCTTTAGCATTTCTTGTAATACGTGTCTAGTGTTGATGAATTCCCATAGCTTTTGCTTGTCTAGCAAAGACTGTATTTCTCCTTCATATTTGAAGGTTAGTTTTGCTGGATAGAAAATTCTTGGCTGACAGTCTTTTTCCTTCAGCACCTGGAATATATCATCCCACTGTCTTCTGACCTGTAGGGTTTCTGCTGAGAAATCCAGGTAAGAGATATATTGGGGCTCTGTTAAATGTTATATGTTTCTTTTCTTTAGCCTCTTTCAGTATCATTTCTTTGTCTTTGGTTTTTGATACTTTGATTATGATGTACCTTGGGGTGTTACTCTTTGGATTGAACTTGATTGATGACCTCTTAGCTTCCTGTACCTGGATGGTGTCATCTTTTTCCATACTTGGGAAATTTTCAGCCATTGTTATCTTGAATATGCTTTCTACACCTCTTCCTTTTTTCTCTCCTTTGGGTATGACAGTTATGCAGAAGTTATTTTGCTTGAGGGAGTGCCATATTTGCTGTATTTGTTTCACTTTTTTCCTTTAGCTCTATTTTTTGTATGTTCTATCTTTGAGCTCACTGATTCTCTCCTCTGTTTGATTAAGTATGCTATTAGAGCTTTCTATTGAGTTTTTCAGTTCAGATAATGTATTCTTTAGTTCTAGAGGTTTTTTTTTTTTAATTGATTCAATTCCTTTGTCACGTTTCTCATTCTCCTCCTGGATTGTTTTCCAGATATCATTTAACCTTCTACTATATTTTCTTGTGACTCCCTGAACATCCTTAACAAGGTTATTCTGAATTCTCTGTCAGACATTTCATAAATCCACTCTTCTTCTGGGTCCATTGCTGGTGCTTCATTTGTTTCTTTTGTTGGTAGCATATCTGTTTGTTCTTTTTCGATCTTCATGTCTTTATGTTGATGCTTGGGCACTTAAGGAGACTTCCACCTCTTCTAGGTATGATAGGTGTCCTTTGGTGATGGTAGACCTTTGCTGGTTAATACCAGAGGTTTGTCTCTGTTCTGTGGTTTTCATTAATTCCAAAATCAGTGGGACCACCACTTGAGCTCTGTCGTTGCACTAAATTGCTGCTTTGTTAGTGATTTTCTGGGGAAGGCTTTTTGTGGAGATTTTGATTGTTGGCCCTTTAATCACTTCTGAGTCTTGTGAGGTCAAATTCTGGCCTGAGACTGAGTCTTTTCAGCAAACTGCTCCCCCTGCAGTTCTGTCACCTTGACTAGTCTCCACTGAGTGAGCTTGCATCTTTTGGAAGGCAGAGCAGTTGCCCACCCCAGTGTTTTCCCTGCAGGCCAGCCTCCCTCCTGTACTCCAGACATCCTGTGGGGTGCCCATGTGTGGGTCTCTCATGATGACTCACCAGTCTCTGGGTAGTTTGTATCTTTGGTTGGCTGCACCCCCTTGCTTCTGTATGGGTCCATGGGAACCCTTTCAGTGGTCTTGCTAGCCTGGGGGCTGGTATGGTGTGCTCCGAGGCCCTCTTTTCCCCTGCAGGCTCTAGGCAGCTTCACACAAAGGGCCCAGCTGCAGCTTTTGCTGGCTCCTGCTCTGTGTGTACTACAGCTTCTTCCCACCTCTCACACGGTTGGCCCTGACATGGCCACAGCTTGAAACAGTTGGAGTGCTGTTCTTCCTCCCTCCATGGCTTCTCCTGTCTTCAAGAACTCTTCACATCTTTCCTCCTGTTCCCCTGAGCTCCAGTAGTCCCAGTTTGGCAGTCTTTGCTTTTCAGTAGCTATAATTTGTCAATTGTGGGGAAGAGGGATGCTTGGGATTGTCTCTTCCACCGTCTTGATGACATCTTGGAATCTGCATTTTTCTAATCAACCTACACTCTTTTGTTCCTTGCTGACTACACTTTCCTCAAACTTGTAGCCCTCCTCAGTCAGCTTCCTCTAGTTCTGTGATCTTTTCTTGTACTTCCCAGAGAACATAGAAATGCAAGTCCCCCGGGCCTCCACACCAACTTCTATCAGTATTTACAGACATTTGGTCCACTTCTATCTTTTTACAGTGACAGCCTAGTAAAGGGTGGTCCATTTGTATATGTAAGGAATGACCAGTCACTGTGAGGAGTACATTACAGAGAGGGGCTGATTATCAAGATGGGTTTGGAAGCTACAAACTTTAAGAGATGTCAGTTTGTAAGGTTATGCAGCCCTTGGGATCTTGGATTTGGAAGCTAACAAAGCAAAATGGCCTGTGATTAGGGATTTGCAGGATGGGTCTCCAGAAGGACAAAGGGGTGAATAATCGACAGCTGGAAGGAAAATGATAATTGATCTAAATAAGGCATATATATAAGAAAGTAAGCTGTAAGTAATGTGATAGACTGGGAGAAATCAAAGGGATTGAAGGACTGAAATTCAATTTTTTTTTTTAAAGCATGTTTATAGAAATGAAGTGATCAAGGTATAAAACAGAAGAAATACAGGAAGTAAGATCTGGGCGATGAGCTGTACTTTGTACCTGCTGGCATCCCCTTTACAGGAGATGAGTTCGTGTTAATTACTGTGATGTCCCTGCTGGGGGGGACTTCCCCATGCTTTCCAAACAGTGATCTTCACAAGACTGAGAAATTTGATGTTAGGCATGGTTCTCAGATGAAAATCACATGTTACCTATTGGCAAAATTTATAGTTAATTCATTAAGGTAACAAAAGCAAGGTAAGGAACAGAAGAAATTAGTACAATTGAATAAAACAGATTTCAATGTTACAAGTTGTTAAAAATGAAAATTCACTTATTTGGAAAGACTAGAATATTGTGGCTAATTGTAGAACTGCTCCAGGGTTCCTGAAATGTAAATACTTCTCTAAAAACCTAAACAGTTGTCAGCAGTTTGATAAGTACAAACTGTTTTGGAGGTATGAATAAAATTAAAGGTAAGAATGGGTTGAAAAATAAAAATTACATATATATTTTTTCTTCCTGTTCACTGGGGCTTTCTGCAAATAGTGATTTCAGCTGTTTTTCACAATCTTTCCTGTTTCTTTCCACCCTTGGAAGTATCTACTTCTCTGTCAGAGTTCTGTTTCTCATTTGTTCTTTGTAGTACTTTCCATCCAGCCATACCTTTTGAGCACTCTTCTTATTAGTTCCAAACTCTGTTCTTCATTCCAGTGTTTTTTTTCTTCCTTTCTTGGATGCACAGTTTACACTTAATCCATACCCTTTCTGAAAATTCTTTTCATCAGCTTCTTTCTCTCCTAATAATGATGGTACAAATGATTACTGTCTCTTCCGTTAGAAAGACCTAGGTTGACATCCTGGCACCTCCACATATTAGCTGTGTGACCTTAGAATAATTTGTGAACCTCTGTAACCCTGGTTTGCTTATCTATAAAATTGAATGTTAGCATTGCTTATCTTAACCAAATTTTTGTGAAGGTGAAAACTAGACAATCCATATCCATGTAAAACACTTTTTACCAACCACACTTTAAGTGTTAAGTGTTAGCTATTAGCTTTGCTACTATCAGCCTATTTTATTACACAGCAATTTCTGTCTTGTAAAGGGTACTTGTGTTACCATTTTGCATCAAAGGTTACAACATTGATCTCAGGATGGTAAATGTGGAGGAAGACAGGAATTTGCATTTTAAAAAGATAAAAGAGATAAAGGCAGAAAGAGATACTACCCAGTTCATATGAAGCTGCTGGTTGTTTCTAACATACTGTCAACTTATTTTTCAGAACTTATTTTCTTTTTTGCTTCTGCTGTCTGCCAGTATATATCTGTCCTTGTCACTCCAAGGTGTATAATAAAAACGAAAGAGACAGAATTCAATATGAACATTTTTTTTAATGAACATTGGTAAACTATTTGCTAGAATTGTATCTTGTGTTTATATCTGGAATTGATTTATCCATTTGACCTGTAACATAAATGTAAAATGCTGATGATAATAGGAAATAAACTTTTTTTTTTCTTCCTGGAGCATTTCATATCAACAATACCAGCTCCACAAAAAGAGAACATAACTTATTAATTGGATTAGAATACTTACTACTTCAAAATATCTAAGTTTCAGAATGTATTTTATACTGAACACAGATCATCTTACAGAAGTCAGGATGTTACATGGTTTGCGTAAAGTTAGGGGATATTAGTCCATTTTATGTTGTTATAACAGAATACCCGAGACTAGGTAATTTGTAAAGAAAAGAGGTTTATTTGGCTTACAGTTCTGGGACAGCTGCATCTGGCATGTGCCTCAGGCTGCTTCTACTCATGGTGGAAAGCAGCCGGTGGGTACAAGAAGATCACATGGAGAGAGGAAGCAAGAGAGAGAGGGGGGAGGCACCAGGGTCTTTTAAATAACCAGCTCTCATGGGAACTAATAGCGTGGGAACTCACTACCCCCATCCCCCAGGGAGAGCATTAATCCATTCACGATGGATCTGCCCCCGTGACACAAACAGCTTCCGACACTGTCACATTGGGGATCAGATTTACAAATGAATTCTGGGGGGACAACACATCGAAACTCTATCATAGGGCTTAGTTTTCAATATTTTGTGTATGTCATTAGCAATATTTGGTGATCCTTATCATAGGACTTTTCCAGACAGGCATAGTAACATTTCTCTCATTAGTCTGACCTCAGAAGTTGATAAAGAATTTCTTTTAGTCACTTTAGTACTTGCGATGATTATTATTGTTTATTGTTTGTACTTGCGATGATTATTATTGTTTATTGTTTGAATAAGAATTATTTTTTAATCACCTAGATAGAGCCTATGTTCTGTGTAATACACTTACTGAATATAGAGCTTTTTGATGCCTTAAATTACAAATTTAAATGAGCAGATAAAAGCAGAAGGAGACATCAGAAATAGATTCAAATATAGAAAAGAGATAGATGATACTGTTCATGTTAATTATTCTAGTAGCCCATTGTCCCGGGATCAAATAAGGAAAGAATATGCAGAATAACTGTGTGAGAGACTTTTGCCCTTGCTTAATTGGTTAGTCAACTTTTTTTCTTTTTAATAAGCCTGTTTCTCTGGATGTAAACAATTGATTTAATCTTTCAGACAGGGGAAAACAAAGGATGGAGTGGTCCAAAGGCTGGATTTCCTGAACCAACAAATAACAGTAAGTCTCATTTTTATGTCATATGAACTTGGTGTTCATCAGAGGTTCAATGACTAGCTGTCACTGGGTATTGATTTGGTCTATCTGGGCCCAAGATGCCATGTTAAGTATTATGGAGGTTATAAGAGGTTCATGGTGTTTGCTTTCCTGGAACTGATAGAATAAGTGGAAAACAGACATTCATATCCTTAACATGACTAAACCATTGCAGATGGAGTACCATTGAATCCACATAGTGATGCCAATCTTTTTCCAGTTGTTTTTATTGAAACAGCATTTTTAGAATATAAAAAAAAGTAATTATGTACAGGTAGATTATGCTCTCAAATCAGCTCTTTTCACAATTCTAATTGTTTTTATATACACACAGATTTTTATGTAATTATAATGTAGATAAAAAATTTTATTGTGTTGTTTTTATTTAACATTGCCATAAGCATTTTCTACATTTTGCTGAGTCATTAGAATTTTTAACATTTTATTAAAGTCACTAAATGAAATATTAGAAATGTTAGAATAAAATTGCTTATAGATTGTCAGACACTTAAAAATCAACTCCAGTTTATTTCTTTTTTTAAATGCATGTGATCAAGATATTTTGCATTGGACATACAGACTTTTTTTCTGGCATCACTGCCCCCCCAAGAAAGTATGTATTTTCCCTGAAATGACCACTTTACTGTAAATCTGTGAATCAAAACATTCAACCCTGTGCAAATACCCAATCTATCTAACTTCTAAGCCCATCTTTCTTTTACAACCTCTGGACAATGAAAAAGCTTAAGTCTGCAAATTGTCCTAAAGTCTTTAGTCTTTGGTACTAGCAGCTCATCTCTTGATGTATAATGAAATTAGTAACAAATTCATATCAGTGTGTACTCACAGGAATTGAATTCTTGGATCATCAAAATTAGTCTATTGAAAAGAATATTTCAGTGAGGTAATGGTATTCTTGGCTTACTTTCTGGGAATAATTTAAATTAATGTGCTTCTGAGGCCTTGGACCATATACGTAGGGGTGATGAATTTGATGGGCTTAGCACATAGCCCAAGGAAAAATGGAATCAGTTCAGGATTCTCAGAGTTTGTGTTTAATTTCTTTGATGTTTGCTTATATTGGTGTATAATTACTTGGTAAGAGAATGTAAGAAACATTAAATTAATAGCAGTTTTATGTAAAGTACTTAGCACAGTGTCTGTTTCATAGTAAGCACATAGTAAATGTTGATTTCCTTACATACCTCTTCTCTCCCTTCTTTTGCAAAAATGATATAATTCTGTGTAGATTTGCCATAAAGTACATTGTTATACTTTTTATCTGTCAGCTGTTTTTTGCACATAGTAACTGAAGAGTATAAAGTTTATTCATGGATAGTTACATTTTGACCTAGACATTTTTTTTGAAGAATATAAACATTATGTATTTGAACATGGAAATCAGCTAGTTATTAACTTGACAGTTTTAACATGAAATGGCATTATAGGTAACCTGCAAGCTTTGTCATTGAATAGTGATATTTTGGCCCTTAGCTTTATGTGTTTGCTGATTTTTTTTTTTTTTTTAACTTACTAAGGAATACTGGAACTGCTTTACAAATATGGGAAGGGATATCAGAAAGAGGCCAATGAGTTTAAGTGATCAGAAATGTGTAAGAATGCATAAAAGGTTTGCTTTAGACATAAACTTAGAAGTGATAAAGCTAGTTGAAGTCAGCTTAAAACTTAACCAGACTGTTAATGTTTTAGGAATTCCTCTGGTCTACAGTGGTTCAAACTGAGCATTTGAAATAAGAATGTTTCCTCACCCCTTCCCAACTGTGAGGGGGTGAGAAAGCTGTAACAAGGGTTCTCCCAAAGAAACCCAGAGTCCCCTGAAGCCAGCTCAAAGCTACCTAAATACATTAGAAAAAAAAGATGGTCTCTGCTTAGGAATTGATCACTCAGGTGATGAATTAGTTACCTGAAAATTAATTTTAATTCATATATTGTGCTAACATTTAGGTTAATTTCTCTTCTGCTTAATCAATTCCTTAAGTTTGAAGAATACCTGTGCTAGCATTGTGCAAACAAAGGTTAGAGCTCAGATCTCCTGGGATGGGTACATATGGGGGAAGGCCAGAATTTGAGACTGCCAGTGCTGGCTGCCTAACCAACATAATGTATGACCTTGAATAACTCATTTTATACTCATATTATATTCAGTGTGCTCTGTGAAGAGTTGTGCATACCAATTTATAATGTTGAGAATCTTTAATTATATTACATATATAAAACGAATAAATATGCTTAAGTTACATCTGGAAAGGCAACATATTACTTTGTGAAAAACGCTGTTATCATGAAGTGGCTCTCTTCATTATATTTTATTTGTTAAAGTCTAGATTTCTTCAAAATTGTAGTTTTAAAGATCAAAATTTTAGCCAACATTTATTTTGATAAATGATATGAAATTAACTTGGAACCATAATGTATAAAAATTAAAAGGGAATACAGAATTGGACTGAAAAAAAAAGGGGGAATTTTAATCTGGCATAGCTAGCACCTAACTATAAGTAGACAAAAAATGTTAATGTACATGTGCATTTAATTTTTGAAGTGGAAGATATTTTTTAAAGGTTATAGTCATAAGAAACTGCTAACAATTACAAATAAAAATAGTTATATGGTTTTGCAAGTGATTGTGATTACATGGCCTGGTTTCTCAATTTATTTTCTTGGCGTGATTGCCTGGAGGTTTAAAATATGGACCTAATTTTTGCAAGCTTCTCAGGCTTTCTTCATTCTACTGAAATGCAGCAGAAGGTAGACTATTCTAAGTATGTTTTTACCCTTTGAATCACTGTCATAGTTACATTGAACTACAGGAACACATAATTCTGTAATGTGAGGTTTGTGTTAAATTTAGCGTGGGGCAATTTTATGCTTGGCATACACATAAAAAACGAGATTTTTACAGATGAATGAGTAACAAGTTTTTTAAAAGATCACTCATTTTAGAAATCTACTGATGGCTCATGGAAAACTTTGTAAAATATTTAGATACAGTTCAGTTGATATCTTTTTTTTATTCACATTCCATGTTTCTTATTAATACTGGGTTTTACTTAAAAACAGGTTCGTTGTTTCTTAAAGGTGAACTCTAGCTTAATTCAAAATTGGACTAAGCTCAAAGGTATGTGCCGAATCCACCCACTAAAAGAGTATTTGGAGGCATTTTCACATAAATATTTTTCCATTGACCTTTTAAAAAGTTTTATTTAGCCCCTAAGAAATACACTGGTTCTTCTACGTTCATTAGAGATAACCCAAGACAAATACTTTGGGGATGGGATAGAATTCTTCTTGACCTTTTCTGGATCTTAGTTGACTTACCAAAGTTTTTGTCACTTTTGTGTCATATGCATGTATTATTAAACACTGTACATCCTGAGACCAGGAGGCTAGAATATCCAGTGATATGGTATTGGATCGATTTCCTGCTTGTTCCCCATATGCTGGGTACTGTATTTAGAAACTCTACTTTTTTCTTTATTTCTTTTTGGGGGTGCAGCGTGGGGATTGCATTTTTAAGATAATAAGTTAATATATTCTTTCTTTAATAGTGTTTTGGGAGAGTTCCCTGAACAAATTTCTTTTGGGGCTCCCATAACAGAAACTACTTTGTAATGAGACAATTAAAATAGTTGGAGCCAATTGCATTGAAATATAAAGCTGAGTGATCCAACTTAATTATTTATCTAGACATGAATGCTGTGCTGGAAATGTAAGACTGTGGCTGGCTTGTAGTGATTTTATTTGGAAGGATTGGTGGGTTACTTGTGCTGGGCAGCCCAGTTCCTGAATACCTGGTTGCTTTTGAACAAAGTCAGGTTCCATGAATAGAGGACTCTTTCTCTGGAGCATTGGGAGCAGCAGGAACATACACATCCTCACTACTGTCCATTTGAGACTGCCGATCGAAATGCCCTTTCTCTCCTGAGCAAAGGAAGAAAGATGCATATGTTCCAGAATGATATACCTCTCCTTTTACATTGGTGGCTATGTTGGACCTACCTGAGTGGTGAAAAGCTGTAGACTTTTAAAAATGGCTTTGACAAGGATTTTCTTTTCTTGCCCACAGAATATAGGAAGATTAGAGGGAGTGTTAAGCTTGCTTCTGTTTTAATCGTATCAATTGAGTCTGTGTTTAAAGGCTCATTAATTTAAAGGAAAAAGAATCTGAAATTAGAAAATAAGTCTTTAATCAGATTAGCACAGATACCTTATTTTTCTGAAATATTCTCAGGAAAGATTTAATGAATTTAAATTTGCATGATTTTACAAACTTGCTTGACTCATTTTTGCACACAAAGTAGATTTTAGATATATGTAAGGGTGCATTTATTCATTGTATGAGACTGTTTTAAGAATAAGAGCAATAGATGACACCATAAACAAAAAAAAGACATGGATTTCAATACATAAAAGCTAAAAATGATCTCACAGACCAACATAAAAACTTAAAAAGAAAATGTCAAACTGAAAGCATAAATTGCAGCATATTTATAGCAACAGGCTAAATATACGCAAAGCATGTACAGGTCAGATAAAAAAATTTAAAAAAAACAGGCCAACACCCCAATAGAAAAATGGCTAAAGGTCTCAGGAAACATTTAAAAGGAACAGACAATAAATAATGAAAAATTGTTCAGCAATCAGGGAAGTACATTATAGGTTAAAAATAAATATTACACAATTTCTGGTACATAAAATGTCAGATTTAAAAATAATTCCTACTCTTGGAAGAAACAGGCCCTCACATGTTATGGATAAGACTGTGAATTTGTACTGCCTTACTGAAAGGAGTTAGGCATAAGTGTGCAAAACTTAGCCCTGTTTCTTTCTAAAGTTTAACTAAAAGATATGGAAAAATAGAAGAGAATAGTTTTCCATAATAAACATGTAGTGGTTTTATAATCAGAAAAAAAATAAGTATATTTAAAACACTCACACATATACAAACTTTGGCGTGAGCTGCACAATCTGAATGAATTTTCATTATTTATTATTGAAACATAATTGATTGTACATCTATGGGGTAAAGCATTAAATATCAATACCTGTGTGCAATACGTGATGCTGAAATCAGGATAATTACTATATCATTACACAATGTATTCATTTTTTGTGATCCTTTACCAATTTCTTGCTAACCTCCCCTCTCCCTCCCCTTTTTCCTCCTCTGCTGGGCTTAGTTCCGTTTTCTTTTTTTGAAAGTTTAAGGAATTATTGGGATTATTGTATCTTTCTTTTATTCTTTTTAATTTATTTGCTTATTTTTTAGCTCCCATTTATGAGTGAGGACATGTAGTATTTCTCTTTCTGTGCCTGGCTTATTTCACCTAACATCATTTTCTTTAAGTTCATCCATATTGCTGTGAATGACATAATTTCATTCTTTTTTATGGCAGAATAGTATTCCGTTATGTGTATGTATATAACATATTTTCTTTATCCAGTCATCCACTGGTGGGCATTTAGGTTGGTTCCAACTCTTAGTTCTTCTAAATAGAGCTGTGACAAATGTGGGAGTGCAGATTATCCCTTTGGGTATATACCCAGCAGTGGGATGGCAGTTCCATCTGTAGTTGTTTGAGGAACTTCCATACCATTTTCCATAATGGCTGCACTAATTTACAGTCCCACCAACAGTGTAGGAGGGTTTCCCTTTTTCCGCATCCTCGCCAGCATTTGTTATTGTTTTTTTGATAATGGCCAGTCTAACTCTAATGAGGTGATATTTCAGTGTGTTTTTGATTTGAATTTCCCTGATGCTTAGTGATGTTAAGCATTTTTTCATGTGTTTGTTGGCCATTTGTATATCTTCCTGTAAGAAGTGCCTATTTAGATCCTTTGCCCATTTTTTAATTGGGTTACTTGTTTTTTTACTTGTAAGTTGTTTGAGTTCCTTGTATATTCTGCATATTAATCCCTTGTAAGATGCATAGTGTGCAAATATTTTCTCCCATTGTGTAGGTTGTCTTTTCACTCTGTTAGTTGTTTCTTTTGCTGTGCAGAAGCTTTTTAGTTTAATATAATCCCATTAGTTTATTTTTTCTTTTGTTGCCTGTGCTTTTTTGGAGTCTTATTCATAAAGTCTTTTCTCAGTCCTACATCCTGAAGTGTTTCCCCTAGTTTTCTTTTATGACTTTTGTAGTTTCAGGTCTTATATTTAAGTCTTTAATCCATTTCTGTCATTTTTGGTATATGGTGAGAGGTACGGGTCTAGTTTCATTCTTCTACATATGGATGTCCAGTTTTCCCAGCACCATTTATTTAAGAGGTAGTTTTTTCCCCAATGTATGTTCTTGGTGCCTTTGTCAAAGATCAGTTGGTGGTAAGTTTGTGGGTTGATTTCTGGGTTTTCTATTCTGTTCCATTGGTCCAAGTGTCTGTTTTTATGCCAGTCCCATGCTGTTTTGATTACTATAGCTCTGTAGTGTAACTTGAAATCAGATAGTGTTTTGCCTCCGGTTTTACTTTTTTTGCTCAGGATTGCTTTGGCTACTTGGGGTCTTTTGTTGTTCCATATGAATGTTAGGATTGTTTTCCTATTTTTGTGAAGAATGCCATTGATATTTTGATGGGGATTGCATTGGATCTGTCGATGGCTTTGGGTAGTATGGACATTTTCACAATGTTAATTCTTTCAATCCAACAGCATGAAATGTTTTTCCATCTTTATACCCTAGAAGTTAATGTTTGATTAAAATATTTATATCAGTGGTGCTTTGTAGACTGCTTAGTAGTCCTTTTTTTTTTTTTTTCTGATTCTTTAAAAAGATCATCAAAATTTTTAAACCTTTATTTAGACTGACCAAGAGAAAAAGAGAGAAGACAGAAATTACTAAAATCAGAAGTAGGAGCATGGTAGAGTAGTTGCTTCTTCTATTACTCTGGAGTGAGCTTTAAGGATAGAGATGTCCTCTTTTTCCAGTCTGTGCTGGTGACTCTCTTTGTGATGCTGCAGTTGGGTTTCTGTGGACTGCCTGCAAAGTAGCTGTGGCTACTGCTGTGGCATTGAGCCACTCTTGTGGCAGCCATGGCTGTGGCAGCAGCTGTGGTAGACCACCTGTGAGGAAGTGATGTTTTCATCTTGCTCCTTGCCTGTTTCCCAGTGGTGGATGCTGCCCTTGACTCCTGCCTTAGGATCCCTGGTGTGCTCTGTTTCTTGCCTGCATCTGGGCAGAGGGGGCTGGCCCTTGGTTCCTGCCTTAGGAACCCAGGTGTGCTCTTTTTCTTGCCTGCATCCTCTTTCGTTTCTTTCAGCAGTGATTTGTAGTTCTCATTGTAGAGAACTTTCACCTCCGTGGTTAAATTGATTCCTAGGTATTTTATTTTTTTGGTGTCTGTTGTAAATGGGCTTACTTTCCTTATTTCTTTTTCTGTGAGTTTGTTTTTGGAGGATACAAATGCTACTGATTTTTGCATGTTGATTTTGTATCCTGCGACTCTACTGAGATCATTTATCAGCTCTAAAAGTTTTTTGGTAGAATCTTTAGGTTTTTCTATATATAAGATCATGTCATCTGCAAACAGGGAGAGTTTTACTTCATCTTTTCCAATCTGTATGCCCTTTGTTTGTTTCTCTTGTTTGATTGCTTTGGCTAGTACTTCCAATACTATGTCAAATAGAAGTGGTGAGAGTGGGCATCCTTGTTTTGTTCCTGTTCTTGAGAGAAAAGTGTTCAGCTTTTCTCCATTCGGGATGATATTGGTAGTGGGTTTGTTGTATATGGCTTTTATTGTGTTGAGATACTTTCCTTCAATACATAATTTGCTGAGAGTATCATGAAGGGATGTTGAATTTTGATAAATGCTCTTTCTGCATCTATTGAGATAAAATCATATGGTTTTTGTCCTTGATTTTGTGAAGGAGGTGTATCACATTTACTGATTTGCGTATGTTGAACCATCCTTGCATCCCTCAGATGAATCCCACTTCATCAGTGTTTATCAATCCCACTTGATGCATATATGTTCATCAGAGATATTGGCTTGTAGTTTCCTTTTTTGTTGTATATTTGTCAGGTTTTGGTATCAGGGTGATTCTGGCCTCATAGAATGATTTTGGGGAGAATGGCCTCTTTCAATTTTGTGGAATTGTTTGAAGATAATTGGTAATAATTCCTCTTTAAAGGTTTGGTAGAATTTGGCAGTAAAGCTGTTCAGTACTGCATTTGTATTTGTTGGGAGACTGCTGATTACTGCTTCAATCTCATTGCTTGTTATTGGTTTGTTCAGGTTTTCTTTGTCTTCTTGGTTCAGTCTTGGTAATTTCTATGCATCCAGAACCTTCTCCATTTCCTCCAGGTTTTCAAATTTGTTGGCATATAGTCATTTATAATAGTCTCTAAATGATTCTTTGTATTTCTGTAGAATCAGATGTAATGTCTTCTTCATTTTTGATTTTTGTTATTTGGGTCTTCTCTTTACTTTTATTAGTCAGCCTTCCTAATGGTTTGCCTATTTTGTTTATGTTCTCAAAAAGCCAGTTTTTGGTTTTATTGATCTTTGGTATCGTTTTTTGGGTCTCTATTTCATTTAGTTCTGCTCTGATCTTAATTATGTATTTCTGTCTACTGATTTGGGGATTGTATTTTTCTTGTTTTTCTTGTTCTTTGAGGTATAAGCATTAGGTTGTTTATTTGAAATCTTTCTCTTCCTTTGGTGTAAGCATTTATTGGTATAAACTTCTCTCTTAGTACAGCTTTTGCAGTATCCCACAGGTTTTAGTATTATGTGTCCTTATTTTCATTAGGTTCAAGAAATTTGGTTTCCTGTTTAATTTCTTCTTGGACCCATGTGTCATAGAGGAGCATGTTGTTTAACTTCCATGTATTTGTATAGTTTCCAGAATTTCACTTGTTATTGATTTCTAGTTTTAATCCATCATGTTCTGAAAAGTTTCTTGAAATGATTTCAATTTTTAAAAATTTGCTGATTGTTGGTTTGTGGCCTAACATGTTGTCTATCCTGGAGAATGTTAATGTGTTGAGGAAAAGAATGTATATTCTATAGTTGTAGGATGAAATGTTCTGTGAGTATCTACCAGGTCTAATTGGTCCAAAGTGTAGTTTAACTCATGTTTCTCTGTTGATTTCGTGCCTAGATGATCTCTCCAATGCTGAGAGAGGGTGTTCAGGCCCCATACTATTACCAAATTAAGGCCTATTTCTTTCTTTAGGTCTAGTAGTGTTTGCTGTATATATCTGGTGCTCTTATAAGTGCATATATATTTATGAGTGTTATGTCTTTTTGCTGGATAGATTCCTTAATTGTTATATAGTGGCATTCTGTGTCTCTTTATGGTTTTTGGTTTAAAGTCTACTTTATCTGATATAAGAATGGCTATTCCTGCTCATTTTTGGTTTTCATTTTCATGGTATACCTTCTTCCATCCCTTCACTATTAGTCTGTGTGTGTCTACAGGTGAGGTGAGTTTCTTGAAGATAGCATACAGTTGGGTGGGTCTAGCTTTTTAATCCAATCATTTAGTCTCTGTCTTTTGAGTGGGGAGTTTAATCCATTTATGTTTGGGGTTGTTATTGAAAGGTATTGTCTTACTCCTGGCATTTTATCAATTTTCATTTGGGTGTTTTATATATGATTTGTTCATTTTTTTTCCCTTTTACTGTTTCTCTTTTATGTTTGTTGGGTTTCTGAGGTGGTAAGATTTAGTTTCCTTCTCTTTCTCATTTGCATTTTGTTCTACCAGTGGATTTTGTTCTTTCTTGTATATTCGTGGTAGTGATTATCTTATTTTGGATTCCAGATGCAGGACTCCCTTGAAGATTTCTGGCAGGGCTGGTTTATGGTGAACTCCTGCAGTTTTTGCTTGGGATATACACTATTTCTCCTTCATTTCTGAAGGATAGCCTTGCTGGGTATAGTATTCTTGGCTGGCAGTTTTTAATCTTTTAGTGTTTTGAATATATCATCCCATTTTCTTCTGGCCTGTAGAGTTTCTGTTGAGAAGTCTGCTGACAGTGTGATGGAGGCTCCCTTGTAGGTGACTTGACCGCTTTCCTTGCTGCTTTTAGGATTCTCTCTTTGTATTTTTTGAGCTTTGCCAGTTTGACTATAATGTGTCTCAGAAAGGATCTTTTTGGATTGAAACTGTTTGATGATCTTTGAGCTTCCTAGATCTGAAGGTCTGTGTCTCTCTGTATACTTGGGAAATTTTCAGTTATTATTTTGTTGACTAGGTTTTCAATATCTTTTCCATTTTCCTCCCCTTCTGGAACACCCATGATTTGGATGTTTGTGTACTTAAGGTTGTCTGCTAGCTCTCTTAGATTTTCTTCATTTTTTAAATTCTTTTTTCCCCTTTTTTTTAATCCATCTGGGTTATTTCAAAAAGACTATCTTTGA
Source organism: Cynocephalus volans (assembly GCF_027409185.1). Lineage (NCBI taxonomy): Eukaryota > Metazoa > Chordata > Mammalia > Dermoptera > Cynocephalidae > Cynocephalus > Cynocephalus volans. Next base: position 30,122,777 of record NC_084474.1, on the reverse strand, counting down.
GATCAGATATTCTTTCTTGTGTTTGCTCTAGCCTGCTGCTTAAGCTTCCAGTTTAGTTTTTTATTTCATTGAATTCTTCAGTTCCAGGAGTTCTTCTACATTCTTTTCTAAGGTATTAATTTCTTTGTAAATTTCTTCCTTCTATATCCTGGATATTTTTTCTTATTTCATTTTGTTGTCTAACTGAATCATCTCATATCTCATTGAGTTTCCTTAAGATCGTTGATTAGAATTTCTTTTCAGTCATTTCAAGGGTTTCCTGTTCCATGGGGTCTGGTACTTGAGAAATATTGTATTCCTTTGGTGGTATTATATTTTCTTGTTTTTCATATTTCTAGTATCTCTACATTGATGTCTGGTCATCTTGTAGAGCAGTTGCTTCTTCTTTTACTCTGGAATGGGCTTTGAGTCCTCTTTTTTCCAGGCTCCGCTGGTAACTCTCCTTGTGTCAATGCACTTGAGTGAGAGGCAGGCTGCCTACATGGTGGCTGTGGCTGATACTGTGGTGGTGAACCACCCTTGCAGGGCCAGTGGCTGTGGGGGACTACCCACACAGAATCAGTGTTTATGGTTGCTCCTGCCTTCTGTGTGCCCATGGCTGAATTTAGACATAAATATTGTATATCAAACAGCTAGGTAAGCAGAGTTACTGAAGTCTACTTGGGGAACTTTTTCTAAACTTTTTTTTTTTTTTAAGGAAGAAGAGGGAATGTGTAGTTTTCTAAAGTCTGAATGAATTTTCACTTCTGAAATTTGTGCTAGAAATCTGGAATATGTGCTTTTCATTCTCAGAGATCTATGGGAATCAAAAGGTGTTTAACATTAGTATTTTTCAAAACTAGGAATAGACTGTAGTGATGACAAACAGATAAATGTCTCCCAGAAATTGAAAGTTAAGTACTAAGAGGTACTTAGCTTTCCTTGTTGTCAAACTGTACAGTAAGCAAAATGAGAAGATAAGAGTAATGCTCGTAGTCATTCATTTTTGTCTAGAAATATATAGTTTTATTAAATCTCAAAGTGTATTACTATTTACCAAGAAACATTGAATTGCCCTGTTATTTTAAAAGAAAAAAATAGGCAATACTTGATGCATAATGTATTTAACACTTATATAAGTTATGAAACAGGAGAATAAAATAAACACCCATGAGTTCACCATCCAATTTAAAAACCAGAACATTACTAATATGGTAAACTTCACCTTTATCCTCCTCTTTCATGTCCCTCTGTATTCCTCAACAGAGGTAACCATTATCACTGGATTTTATATATAGTTGCCCCATCCTTTATTCCTAATAGTTTTATCAATTAAATATGAAATATGAGTCCTTAACAGTACTTGCTTATTTTCCTTTTTTGTTTTAACTTTAGAAAAATAGCATCATACTGTGTATTGTCTTCTGGAACTTTTTCTTTGTTGTGCTTAACATCACAATTTAAGATTATTTTATTTTGTTATATGTAGTCTTTCATCCACTATGTTAATATTCCATAATTATTTATCCATTCTTCTGATGGTTCACATTTGGGATATTTTCGGGACATTGTTGTTATCAACAATATTACTATAAAAATTTTTAAACATGTCTTCTGGTGCACATGTGTAAGAGTTTCTGGGAACAAACCTAGGAGTAGAATAGAGTATGTGTATGTTCAAATTACAAGAAATATTAGTTGTTTCATAATGGGAGAGCCCTTCAAAGTATGTAGTCCTCCGTACTGCCAGAAGTAGATATCTTTTAGCACTTTTTTTTACCTTTGATTTTATTCTTGAAAATGAATTTAGTTAAAGTTTAATTCAAATTCACATATCATCAGTCTACTTTATTTTAAAAAAAATTTTACTTAGTGTTTTGAATGGGGAAAAATTAAAAATGTAAAAAAAGCAAAAAAGCTCTTACTACTTTTAATCTCAATAGCACAGTTCCCTCCCAGACCTGTAAGTGAGCAACTTATCGTTACTTTGTCGTGTATTGTTTCTTAATCTTTTCATACATATACAAGCAAACTTAAATGTTATTTAATCCCCTAGCATACCAGACATGCTGTTCTACAATTTCCTTTTTTCACTTAACACTATGTCCTGAAGATCTTTTCATTTTGAGAGACATACACACACACACACACACACACACACACACTACTTATTATTACTTAACAAGTTTCTAATTGATGGGCTTTTAGATTGTTTATGATATTTTTCTATTACAAATCATCCTGCTATGTAAAAACCTCACACATAGGTCATTTTATATGTGTACTAGTAATTTTGCTGGGTAAATTTCTACAAATGGAATTACCGAATTAAAGAATATGTTTACTTTTAATTTTGATAGATGTTGCCAATTACCTTCATAGATCCTTACTAATTTACAGTGCTACCGGCAATATATGAGATTTCCTGTTTTCCTACAGCCTTAGTAACACAGTGTGCTATCAAACTTCTGGATCTTTGCCAATCTGATAGTTGAAATATGGTATTCAGTGTAGTGTAGTTTTATTTCTCATTTCTCCTATTAAGAATGAGCATATATTTTTGTATATTTACAAGCATTTTTATACTTTTTCTGTCAACAATATAGTCATATCTGTTGTCCGTTTTAAAATTAGATTGTTGGTCTTTTTTTTTTTACTTGGTAGGAGTATAGACGTGTCTGTATGCCTTTATGAAATGACTTCTAAATATTTTTCTTGTTTTCTTTACTTATAGTGGAATTTTCTTTTAAAGTTCGTGTTTCTTCTTAATGTATTTGAATGTAGTCTTCTATAGCATTTGTAATCTTGGCATAACTAATAATACCTTCTCCACTCTGAGATTATAAAAAAAACTTGTTATATTCTGGAACTTTTTATAGTTTCATTTTTTTATCTTAAAATCTTTGATTCATCCGAGATTTATACTGAAAGTATGGATCCAACGTTATTTTCCATTGTATGAAGACTTCACTGTTATCATAAACTAAGATTCTGTATAAATTTGGATTTATTCTGGACTTTCTATTCTCTTCTGTTCATCTGACTATTTATTCACGTGCCAGTTTTAATCTCATCTTTACTGTGTTTTAACATGAGTCAGTTTAAAGCTTTGTTTAAAAATGTGAATGAAGGTGATGTTGGTTCATGATCTTCTTGCACATACTGCATGGAGTACAAGTGATTGATAAGATTGAAAATCTCCTTGACAGCATAAATAAGAGGTGTGAGAGTAGTCAAAGCATCAACTATAAAGCACTAAAAGAAGCAACAGGTTGAATGCTGTTAAGGTTCAGGAGGTCAGTGGGGACAGTGTTCCTAAGATTTCTGTGTATAATGTGAATGCATCGTTTATTTTTGCATTTATTCAGAAAGTTCATGTTGACTACTTTGTACTATTTTTGGTATTATTGGTGATTTCAGTTGTTTTTTATTTTTTAAAGTTGAAATTGCTTCTTGGAAAGCCAGTCAATCTATAAGATAAACATGGGTAACCAGTACCATCCCACTCCCCCTCAATATAAAAGGAGGGAAAACTTTTTAAAAATGGAGCAAATGTCATTTGAAAAAATATTATAAATTTTTTATTTTAAAAATAAATCATATAACAGAGTACCTGATACTTTTGGTTCTCAGTATTTAAACAAATGAAAGACACTTTTTAACCCACTGTATTGATGATCTTTAAGTAGTTAATAATGTATACCAATTAGCTCCCCCCAAACTTGTTTGAAATAGAATCCTAAAAATTTAGATATCATCTAGACCTGTGGTTCTCAGCTTGGTGTTTCTGGACTCCTTATAATAATCAGTGGCAATACTGGTATTTCTACAACTTAATAGAAATAATGCATTTATTCTTAGTGGATTTCTTTGCTTTGAGTTAGAATTTTATCTGAATTCATATCTTAAGATGTTCTGAATCTCAGGTTGCAATCCTTGGAAAATGATTTATTATTACTTAATAAATGCAGTCTGTATGAAAGACAGGTCCTTGAGACATGGTATGCATAGGAGAAAAACAACATAAAGAGTCCTAAATGTGGAAAGGTTGGAGAATGTTCAGACTCTCATTTTACAAACAGGAAAATTGAGGCTCAGGCGATTTTATAACATGTCTGAGGACACTGAGTTACTTAAAGGTAGTGGAGACTTGAACTCAAGTCTTCTGATTCCAAGGTCTGTGCATTTGCCACCAGACAACACAAGTTTATTTCTAGATATATCACTTGCCACAATTAAGAAAAATAAAGAATAATGTTCTTAAGAAATTCCACTAAAATTAAGCTTGCATTTTTTTGAAAAAATGTTTTATATATTATGTATCAGAATTAAGAAAAAGAAAAAGATTAGTATGTTTGTCACATGGAAAATATCCAAACTATTGTTTCAGATACCAGATTGATATTTGGGCAGATCATGGAAAAACACTAAATGACTGAGAAACTATGTGAAATGTTTGTTTTAACTATTATTACATCAGTGAAATAGCCATCTGCATTACTTGATTTTTCTTAGGATTTAAAAGCTTTTGTAACAGTCCATTTTAAAAAATACTCAACAGGCTTTTGTGGGTGTTGTTATTCCAAGCTTCCTGGTTTGTGTTAAGATGATTCATAGACTACTAGAACCAGAAGAGATTTTCAAGTTCCTTTAGACATTTTACAGATGCAGAAAGCAGCATAAAGAGGTTATCTGCTGCCCAGCTTGAACCCAGATAGGTGGATACAGCAGTCTTAATGCATTTACCACCATACTACTGTTGTCTTAACTTTGTGACATTTTGTGCTAATTCAGACATTTTTTTTTTTGCTTTACCCTTTAAAAATTTTAATTATATATTTTTATTGTGGTAAAAAACACATGAGATTTACCCTCTTAATGAATTTTAACGTGAACAGTATAGTACTGTTGACTATAAGCACAATGTTGTACAGCAGATCTGTAGAATGTTTTTTTATTAAATGGCTGATACTTTATATACCCATTGAACAGCAAATTCCCATTTCTGCTTCCCCCCAACCCCGGTCACGCACCATTTTACCTTCTGTTTCTATGAGCTTGGACTAATTTAGATACCGCATGTCAATGGAATCATACAGTATTTGTCCTTCTGAGACTGACATTTCACTTAGCATAATGTCCTCAAGTTTCATCCATATTGTAGCATATGACAGGATTTCCTTTTTTTTATGGCTAAATAATTTTCTATTGTATGTATATAGCACATTTTGTTAGTCTGTTCATCAGTCAGTGGACATTTAGATTGTTTCCACCTCTTGGTTATTGTAAATAATGCTGCAATGAACATGAGAGTGCAAATATATCTTCGAGATCTTGTTTCCAATTTTTTAAAATTGAAATAAATACCCAAAATTGGGATTGCAGGATCATATGGTAGGTCTGTTTTTAATTTTTTGAGGGACCTCCATACTGTTTTCCACAGCAACTGCACCATTGTACATTCCCACCAATAGTGCATAGTTTTTACTTTTTCTCCACATCCTTGCCAATACTAGTTATTTCTGTTTAGTGTTTTTTTTTAAATAATGACCATCTTAACAGGTGTAGTTTTGATTTGCATTTTCCTGATGATTAGTGATGTCTTTTCATATACCTGTTGGCCATTCATATGTTGTCTTTGGAGAAATGTCTCTTCAGGTCTTTTGCTCATTTGTAATTGGGTTGTTTTTTTGCTGCTTAGTTGTTGGAGTTCCTTCTGTTATTTTGGAGATTAACCTCTTATCAGATAATTGACTTGCAAATATTTTCTTTCATTCTAGAGTTTGCATTTTCACTCTTGATTATTTCCTTTGCCATGCAAAAGCTTTTTAGTTTTATGTAGTCCAAATTGTCTATCTTGCTTTTGTTGCTTGTGCTTTTGGTGTCATGTCCAAGAAACCATTGCCAAGACCAATGTTATGAACCTTTTTCTCTCTGTTTTCTTCTAGGAGTTTTATAGTTTTAGGTCTTATGTTTAAGTCTTTAACCCATTTTAGGTTAACTTTTATGTATGGTGTAAGGTAAGGGTACAATTTCATTCTTTTGCATGTGGATATTCAGTTTTTCTAGCACCAGGCAGTCTCTGGTATTATTGGCTCGCCTTTCTGGGCATGGAACCTCCCTCCTATGAGGAAGGTGGGGAGAGGGCTGTCAGTGCCCAAGTGCGCTCAGCTTGCCACATCTGTGTAGAGCCTTTGCTATATGAGTGATAGCTACATGGAAGAAGGGATTTTCCTCCAACCTGGATACACCCGGAATTTATCTTCTGCAACTTGGCGCTGGGAGAAATGAGAAATTCTGGTGGCCTGTCCTTCTTGGTGAGATTCCATATTCCCTGGAGGTTGGGGAGAAAGAGAGCTCCATCTTCTTAGCCACATTGGGGAGGGAGAAGTGGGTTGTGGTTCAAATGCCACAGGCTCTTACTGTTATTATTGAGATTTATTAGATTTTGTTCAATAAATATGTAATGACTTCTGTTATAAAATGTGGAGTTAGGCTAAACTTCATAGGTTAAGGGTACAATCTTCCACAAGACTGCTCTGATTTTTGACATCAGTCACAAACTTGGTGATTTCCAGGGCCACCCTCACTTCTGACCAAGTGGCTACAAATTCATGGGTTCCCACTACCCCATCAGGTTTGACAATTTGCTAGAATGACTCACAGAACTCAGGGGTGGGCTATACTTATGGTTACAGGATTATTATAGCAAAAAGGATACAAATCAGAAGCAGCCAAAAGAAGAGACACATAGGGTGAGATCTGGGAGTCCCAAACATGAATCTTCTGGTGTTCTCTTCCTGTGGAGTCAGGACATGCCAACCTCCTGGCACACTGATATGTAACAGTATGCACAGAGTAATGTCCAGGGTTTTTACTGGGGTTTCATTGTATTAGCATGATTAATTGAATCATTGGTCACAATATTCATACCAATCTCAAGCCCCTCTCCCCTCCTTGGAGGTCAGGCTTACATTATGTGGCTGAAAGCCACAACTCTCTAATCGTATACTTGGTTTTTCTGACATGACCAGCCCCCATCTTCCTTCCTTCCTTCCTTCCTTCCTTCCTTCCTTCCTTCCTTCCTTCCTTCCTTCCTTCCTTCCTTCCTTCCTTCCTTCCTTCCTTCCTTCCTTCCTTCCTTCTTCTCTTTCTTTCTTTCTTTCTTTCTTTCTTTCTTTCTTTCTTTCTTTCTTTCTTTCTTTCTTTCTTTCTTTCTTTCTTTCTTTCTTTCTTTCTTTCTTTCTTTCTTTCTTTCTTTCTTTCTTTCTTTCTTTCTTTCTTTCTCTCTCTTTCTTTCTCTCTCTTTCTTTCTCTCTCTCTCTCTCTCTCTTTCTCTCTCTCTCTTTCTCTCTCTCTCTCTCTTTCTCTTTCTCTCTCTCTCTCTCTCTCTCTCTCTCATTTGTGAATATTCACACGATACAAAGCTGATTGTTCCCCCTCCGGTCCATGATATGTGGGCCAGATTCATACTGGGGTTATATCCATTACCAGAAATTACTTTTGTACCCTTTGTCCCCTCCAAATTATCCGCAACCTCCCTCCCCTTCCCCCTCTCCCCTCAACTCTAATTTGTAGCCCTAGGAATGTTCCCTACCTCCGTTGGATCACGACAGCCCCCATCCTGAGTCATTTTGTTAACATAAACCATCTAGGGGTCCACCATATGTCTACTTATTAGCATAAACTCTGATATGGTCCACATGGCCCACCAGCAATAACAAAGACACTCCTGTCACTCAGGAAATTTCAAGGGTTTAGAGGCTATCTCCCAGGAACTGGGAGTAAAGTCCAGCCAAATGCTTTGCTACAAGAGCAAATGTATTCTCATTCGCTGAATTTCTTTGGGGCAATTTACAGAGACTTTAAAAGTTTTTTAAAATTAATGTCACTAGTTATGGTGGTTAGTTGGGGAGTGGATCCATGGATCTCCTCATCTCGTCATTTGGAAGTAGAACTTCCCAGTTTCTTTTGATTAATATTTGCATGATATATCTTTTTTCCTTTTTCTTTCAACTTGCCTATATCATTATATTTGACGAGTTTCTTGTAGACAGCATGTAGTTGGGATGTGTTTTTTAATCCGCTCTGCCAATCTCCTTTTAATTGGTATTTTTAGATAATTTATATTTAATGTACTTATTAATATGTTAGGGTTTCTATTTGTTCTGTTTAATTTTCTTTTTCTTGCCTTCCTGTGGGCTACTTGACCACTTTTTTTAGAATTCTATTTAGATTATCTAGAGTGTTTTTGAATATCTAATTATATAGCCATTTTAGTGGCTGCCTTAGTCATTACATTATACATACATAGCATGAGTTTACTGATGTTGCTATCTCACAAATTTGATTGAAGTCTAGAAACCTTACCTCACTTTGTGTCTCTCTACTTCCTTCTTTTATAATTTTCTTAAGTATCTTCTCTACATACATTTAGAATCACATCAGATAGTAGTGTAATTAATTATTGCTTTATCTGGAAAACATAATTCAGAAAAAACTGGAAGAGAAAGAAATCATATTGTTTTTACCCATAGTTTTTGCTTACCATGTTTTTTTCTTCCATCCTGATGTTCTGTGATCCTTCTTTTTTCATTTCCTTTCTGCTTAGAGAACTTGTTTAACCATTCTTTTAGCATGAGTTTGATGGAGAAAATTATCTTAGTTTTCCTTCATCTGAAAATATCTTTATTTCCCCTTTCTTTCTAAAATGTATTTTGTTGAAAATAGGATTCTGGTTTGACAGTCCTTTTTTTTCAGCACTTGATAAATATTGTGCTACTCCCTTTTGGTTTCCATAGTTTGTGATGAGAAATCTCCTGTCATTTGAATTGTCTTTCCTCTAAGGTTAGCTTCTATTTTTCTCTGTCTGCTTTCAAGGTTTTTTGTTTGTTTGTTTGTTTGTTTGTTTTTTGTCTTTAGTTTTCAGAAGTTTAATTATGATGTGTCCTGGTGTGGATATCTTTGTGTTTATTCTGCTTGGGATTTACTCAGTATCTTGAATGTGAAGGTTTCTATCTCTTGCCAGTTTGGGGAGTTTCCAGCCATTATTTGAGTACTTTTTCAGCACCACTCTCTCTCTATTTTCTAATAGCATGGGTGTTAGAGCTTTTGTTACAGTCCCAACTGATCCTTGACTCTATTTTTTCTTTTTTTCTTTTTTATTCTATTTTTTCTCTCTTCCTCTAATTGGATAGTTTCTGTCTTTTTAATTTCTAGTTCACTGATTGTTTGCTGTGCTTCCTCCACTCTGCTATTGAACCATCTACTGTGCTCTTTATTTTGGTTGTGTATTTTAGTTCTAAAACTGGCATTTTGTTCTTTTTATCTTTTGTTTCTTTGGCGAGACTTTCTATTTGCTGAGGCTTTCTGAGTTCCAGTTGTTTCATGCATGTTTATACCTGCTTATTGAAGCATTTTTATCAAGGCTGCTTTAAAACTTTTGTCAGATTGTTTTAACATCTCTGTCATCTCACTGTTGGCATCTTTCGATTACCTTTTTTTCATTCAATTTGAGATCTTCATGGTACTTGCGTGTGATTCATGCGAAAATCATGGCTAGTGTTTTTTTACTGAAACCTGGACACATTCATATTATATTATGAGACCTTGGATCTTATTTAAATGATGTTTTTTTTCTGTTTGGGTTTTTTTTGTCACACCACTTTGGCAGGTGAAGTGTGAAGTATGCCACCTCATTACTGCTAGTTGGAGGTACATATCCAGGTCCCCCACTCTGCCTCCATTGACAACAAGATGTAAGGCTCCTCATTACAGCTGGGTGGAGTGGGAATTCTGGCCCCACATGGTCTCTACTCACACCATGGAAGGGTGACATCATTCTCACTAGTCCCGACTCTCTGTTTCTCTACTGACACTACTTGAGCAGAGAGGGGAAGGGGCATCTCATTACTGCCGGGGGGGGGGGGGGGGCGGGTAGAAGTCCAGGCTCCCTACGTGGTCTTCACTGACACCATGGGTGTGGGTGAAAATACAGGCTCCCTACTAGGCCTTCTCTGACACTTCCATGTTGGGGAAGTCCAGGAGCTTTGTGTGGTTGGAAGTTCCCACTCTGCCTTTGGTGCCATGGTTAAGAGTGGACAATGGTTTTTTTCTGGACTAAAGTGGTTTTTGTCTAAATTTTATGTCTTGTTAAGCTGCCCCTTTCCTGGTCCTAAAAAAAAAAGAATTTGTTATTTTTAAAAGGCAGTTTTAAAATTGGATAAATACTTAATATTTATGATTTTCATTAGTTCTTTTTATTCATAATATAATGTTTCTGAGTAATATATAGACTAATTTGTAATAAATTGTTAAATCAGAATTAGATCTGATTATAAGGAGAATTGAAAGAAAGCGTTATGTGGGTTATTTGATCCTAAAGCTATGATTAAATTTTTCTGTTATGCTAACCTAAGACTTGAAGTTACTTTCTTACCACAAATAAAATTATGAAAATGGCCAAGCACATTATTTTTAGATCTCTCCTAAAGAGCGGTTTCACAATGAGAATCATTTTTTTAAAAAGTAACTTTACTCTGGCTGGCCCTTATCTCCATCTTTTCTATTAGTATGCAAGGGGAGACTCTGGTCAATTGAACCTATAAAATAGGTCTGAAATAAAGAGAGAAGACACACATCTAAATTCAGTGTCTTGACAGTTTCTCTATATTATGGTGTTAGAATATTTCAAGAATCTATATGCGTAGAACTTCTTAAATATATAGATGTAAAGAACAATAGTTCTTGATTTTGTTTGTTTTACTGACTGAATGATAGTTACATGTGCTGACTCTATAGCAAAATGCCTAGGTACCCATCCCAACATCTGCCACTTACTTAAGGCTGTGACTTTGAGCAAGTCATGTAACCTGTCTGTGCCTCAGGGCCTTCAACTGTACTATGGAGATAATCATAGTCCCACTTCATAGGGTCATTGTGAGGATTACTGAGCTAATATAGGCAGAGCATTTGGAGCAAGCCAGATATTTAATAAGGCCTATACAAGCTTTAGTTATTATTGTTGTTGTTATTGTTCTGTGAGCTGTTTGAAGGTATTGACTGGAAAGAGATTCTCAGGATGCTAACAGAGGGATACTGTGGTGCAATGTTTGGGGGCTGCTGTGGCAGACATTTTAGTACGTGTTTCTTTCTGTGGAGAGATCAGGTCATTTGTGTCGTATGGCAGACTTATGTAATTCATTTTTTCAGTCTTTTTTACAGTCTTAAGGAAATAATCAGTAATATAGTTTTTCTGTGAGGAAAGATAACCAGTGAGAATGATCTTTATTTCACCAGCAACATTTTTACTCCATTTAAATAAACTAACAATTGAAGGTGACTCATTATCCTTATAAGCTGCTCCCAAACTTCATTTTCACTGCAACTGTTTTGTCTTACTGAGTAGAAGTATTCACAGTTCTGTCTTTATTGAAAAATGCTGAGCCTTGGAAAAATTCCTTCTAAATAACTTTGCCAGCTAAGTGAAACCTTCCTCATTATTAAGATGAATGGTGAATGCACTTCTTGGAAATACCCAAACTCCCCAATTACCTACCTACACTGTACTTTGTCTGAGCCACATTCGAGGTATACTGACCTTGTTGTAAAATCAAAGCATTTCATGCAATTTTCCCCTCATCTTTAATCTGTAATTGTGTCTTCTATTTGAAAACTGCTTCTAGCTATAGAAATATGCTTCATATGTCTTAAGTTTTTGGGGGTGGTGGTGGTAGTGGTAGTTATCAATCCCTTTACATTTCTGATGTAAGCTTTAGATTGTCTCCCCAGAAGGTACACATCAGTATGTATAACCAGAAGCTTACAGTTTATTACCCACTAACACTCACTCATGGATCCTTTAGGGGCTTTTGGATCTCTATTAAAAACCTCTTTGCTAGAACTGTTTTTTGATTCTTATCACTCATTATGGGCTCTAGAATTTTCTTGTTAAAGAAAATTTCTGACAAAAGTATAAATCATTGCATTTGTGTAAGGTCAAAAAAAAAAAAAAACTATAAATGGTGAATTTATTCACCATGCCCACGTTCTTATCTTTCGTCATTATAAACTTTTCATTTTTCTTTTTGAAAGAAAAAAATAACAATTCGATCCTCGGTTTGGAAACTCTGACTACGCTAGTGTACCTTTATGTAGTATAATAAGCTTCCAAAGGCACCCAGTTCATTACACAGTAGTCTTATTTTAAAACATTTAAAATCTTTTATCACCGTTGTTGTTTGTTTTTAGTTTTTAAAGGAAAATGTCATTTACCATTTTTACTCCCTCTGCCCCCATTTGCACAAGGGGCTGTCTTTTTTGAGATGTGTGGGTGCAGTGTCATGGCCTCCTGTAAGGCCTCTGCCCTGGTGTTTGCTTTTGGTGTGTCAGGACTGGATTAAGCACTTTTCCCTCTTGGTACTGTACTCACCAAAAGACTTAAATGTCTTGCTGAAAAGTTCTTTGTCAGTAATTTTATTCATAAGCATTCTCCAAATTAATAACTCTTCACATACATCATTATGTCAAACGTAGTGGGGGGAAAAAAGAACCAATAAAATGCACAAATTAACAAAATCAGTGCTTTCATCCAACTCCAAGGGTAAGAACAAGGTTAATTTTTACTACTGATTTGAGTTAACGCTTTTTGAGCACATTAAAAAACATCATTTTGTTCATTTGCTCAATGAGGACTTTTTTTTAGTGTTGCTTTTTCTTTTTAACTTTTACCTTCCAAGATGATTCTGAAACTGACCTTAAAAAGAAATTTCTAACAAATTATTTATGTATGTTTTAATTTATCTCAATGTATTAGCCAACATTTTCCTCTTTTAGTTTAACTTTCTCAAGGGTTTTCTTCAAATTTTGCATTATTGATTTCTGACTCTGTAAATGGTGTATATTTAGCTTAAAAGTTAGGATGAATGAGGGATCCAAGGGCATCAGCTGGAAGACCAAGTCGGCAGTGAACTGTGTGGAAAAGAAGAGGTGGGGTCCCATACGAGTAGCACCTGTTCCATTGGATCCCAACAGCAGGGCAGCAGGAAAGGAAGATTTCCATAGCTCACACCAGCTTGGTAGCTAAAGATCACACCGAGGATGGCTTCTGTTTGTCCCTGACCTCCAGGGCCCCAACTGTGGTAGTCCAGTGGACTCTTTACGTCACATGTACTCTCACCTAATACATGTCCTTAAGCTTCCCTGGGAAAGAACAGGGTTCCAACCATGAGGCACATCAGGATCTTCCTTGCCCTCAGGTGCCTAAAAGTCAAGCCGCTAGACCCTGGGGAGCCAGGGACTGCACATTAGATGGAGGCAGGGGGCAAAGCTGCAGACCTCAAGGAGCAGGCACTGCCAGTGCCAGCTCTGCTTGTCCTCAGGGCTGTGTCTAGGATGAGTACCGCTGCCAGCCCTTCCCACCATGGTGTCTACAGGACTACCATGTTCCAGTGTCTGTATACCAAGGAGAGCACAGATCAGCATAACAGTGCTTTCATTTACTCGTTTTTAAAAACACATTTTAAAGTGTAATGACAGTAGACTCACAAGAAATTGTAAAAATGGTACAAAGAGGTTGCGTGTACCCATCACTCAGCTTCTCCCAGTGGTGACATGTTAAGCAACTATAATGCATTATCAAGCCATGAAATCGACACTGGTACAATATAATTAACTAAACTAGAGATCTTACTTGGATTCCACCAGTTTTCATATATATGATTTTTCAAAATCACTAAGGCTGATAAATCAAGATGTTGTTGTTTATACTTTTCTCACATTTTCTGTTTTGAACCAGCAGTTCACATTCCTAGTTCTTAAGAATTTTTAATTATAACTTTTTGTCATGAAAAACTCACTGTGGCAGAAGGGGGCCTTTATTATAATTGGGTATTTGAGTATTTTTAAACAAATTTATAGTTAAACATTGTTGTGGCAAAAATTCAAACTGATTTATGGAAACAGATTTTTTTTCAAAGTTTTTCACTTGGTTTAAAAAGTGACATTCATTTTATCATGAAATAGCTGTGCCCTCATTCCAAGGACTTCCAGAGAAACCCTTCCCTATGGACTAGCACTAACCACTTGGACCACTATGGAGGCATTATCTTTCCTGGTGCAATGGCTTGTCCTGTTGTTCTGATACCTCTGATACTACTGGCTACTCATAAATTTCTATGTTCTCCAACCTCCGAAAGAATCATGACATTAGTGAACATCGAAAGGAAAGGTTCTCCGGAGTCTGCTTATCTATGCATATAATAAAGCCTTTTAAGAGACCTCCAATTCAAAACTTCTTTTACAACTCTTCAGTAAGAACTAGAGCTCCATGAAGATGCTTCAGGAGGCTTCGTGTGCCAGAGGGCTCACATACCCATTTGAATGATGCACAGATCTACTGAGCAAAAACATGCAAAATGGGCCCCAAGCCTGGCATTTCTTGTTTTGTAAGATGTCATATAGTCCCTGGCAACTTCAGACCTATAAAATCATGTGGGAACTTCATATATTTTATTGAGATTTTGGTGAGGCCATCTCTGTGTACAGTGGTTACAAAATGACAGTACTGGTCATTTTGGGAGTATCAAAGGCAAAATCCAAGACAAGTGATAGATGATGGGAGAATGGGTTCAGGACCTCTTCAGATAAAGGGAGAATATAATAAGATGTAACAAGCCTGTGGTTACAGTCCATGAGCAAAACTGAGGTCAAAGAAGGTACAGACCTATGGTGGTTTATTCTGAGCAGTAATCAAATAAAAGTAAATTAAGATAACAAGGAATTATTGTAGAGTGGCAATGATTATTTAGTCACTTCCTATTAATAGAAGTCTAAGTTGATATAATTTTGGGGGAGACCTAATTGGCAAAGTAAGTTAAAGGTCCTTAAATATATATACCGTAACCACTCTTTGATTTTACTTTTAGGTCTTTATACTACTGAGAAGTAACTTAAATTTACAACAGGAAGAACCTAATTGAATTATGGCTGATCTGTACACCATTACTTATATTCAAGTCAAAAATCATTCAGTGGTTGACTACATAAATCCATGTATCTTTACACTATTTCTATGACTATTCTGTTAGTTGAGATCTGTAGAAAGGAATCTTCCTTATTCACGAAGAAAAGTCAACTCAGGCTTTACTGTGGAATAAGAGAGCCTGAACTCTGCTTGAGTTCTTAAACTGTGATGTAATGCCTCTCTTGAGTGTTGAGAGAGCAAGTGTTTTTGTTGCTTTATAATATTGCTATTGGCAAACCCAGTTCTGCTGTATAATAACAATACTGAAGTAATGCTGTAAAGTTTCTAGATGTCTGAAATTGAGTATAGAATTTAGAATCATAACATTTAAGTTAGTCTTTAAATATGAATTATATGTGATATTTATACAGCTAGTCAAAAAACAAAAATCAGTAATATAACATTTCACTTATCAAGTTGGTAAATATTTTATACAACTTTATTGAGGTATAATTGAAATATAATAAACCGCACATTATGTGCACAGTTTAATCAGTTTTGATATGCTTATGTATCTGTGATATGAACATTTCCATCTCCTGAAAAGTTTCCTCCTGCCCTTTGCAATCTGTCACTCCCACTGGCCTCATCCCTATGCAGCCACTGACCTGCTTTCTGTCACTGTGGATAAGTGGCAAAGATTTTTTATAATAATATCCAATACCAAAAGAGGAAACAAGGCACTTTCATGTACTTATCTGGGAGTGTGAAATTGGTAAAACTTCTTTGGAGGGCAATTTGTTAGTGTCAGAAAACCTAAAATGCATATCCTTTGAACTAGCAATTCTGCTTCTGACTTAAGGTAATAAATTTTCATGTGAACAAGGATTTAATTACAAGAATGTTTATGACTGTGTTTATAATCGCAGAAAATTAGAAACAAATTAGATGTCCAACAATATGGAATTGTTTAAAGAAATATTTCATATACTGAAATATTATGCTTTTAAAATTAGTGGTTAGAAGTATGTTGTTTTGTAAACAACAACTGATCATATAGTATTCCTGTGTTTTAACTTATTTTTTCATGTTATCAACTAAAAAGTGCATAGGTAAAAAAAGGACTAAAAACATATTTTTAAAATAAATGTCTCAGGCTGGTGAGATTTACCTGTATTTGTTCCAATACATATGTTTTCTTTTAAAAAGTTTATTGAAATTTCTTCCTGATTATGAAAAACTAACACTTGTTAATGTAGAGAATTTGAAAAGTAACACAAAGGCATAATGAAAATCCATAAGGTAGGATTCATATATTATTTTAAGGTACTTGAACTATTCAAAAACATATACGAAACTCTTTTGTGTTGTAGTTCCATCAGGATCAAGTCCCCTGTAACTGGGCCCTGCCTACCTCCACTTTCACCTCTTGCCATTCCCTGCTCCTCTCCATGCTCCCATGGGAAGCAACTGCCTGTGGTTTCCTGGAACACAGACTCTCCAGTCCCTGCCTTTACTCTTTCTGTCCACCTGCCTTCAGTTCTCTTCTTCCTTGACTAAATTTTCCTCATCCCCTGAAATTTCTGTCCCCATCATTTCCAATAAGCCTTTCCTGAGCTCCTGGTGTTTTTCCTTTCCCATTCCCACTGCTCTCTAGACCCTTCTCTAGTGAGGCACCTACCACATTGTGTTAGCTGTTTTTGTTTTCCTCCTCCAGTAGACTGAGCACACCTTGAGGTCAGGAGAGTGTTGGTTGGCACAATGCCTGGAACATAGCAGTGGAGCTTAACTAAGAGTGTGTGCATGCATGTGCATGTGTGTGTGTGTGTGTGTGTGTGTGTAACTGAGCAATAGGAATATAGGTTGTTGGGGTCAAGCAGTCTGGAATGTTGAAAGAAGTGTGAATTTATCTGTGTGACTGGAGCATGGGTCTTCGTGAAGAGTTTAGTAGATGAAGATAGAGAGATAAGTAGGGAGCTAGACTATTGAGTTTGGATTCTATAGTGTAAGTGATGGGAAACCAGTGAAAGACTTTTAAGTAAGAGAATGGTCCAGCATTGGCAAGATGGTGGAAGTCCTGGACCCTCCTTGCCCCACCAAATTCAACAATAATTCATGGGCAGATTCCCTTTGTGAGAAATTTGGAAACTTGTTAAGAGCCTCCTAGGCAATCGGGAAGCCAGCCACACTAAAACTGGTAGGGAAATTCGAGATACTCTTGTGTCATAACCTACCCACCCTCCACCTCCAGCTTCCAGCTTCTCCCTGGGAAGAGAAAGAAGTGTACTATGCTTCCAATGCCCTAGCCTTTCTAGGTTTACCCGAGGACTGGCTTCTGTCTGGCCTGTCTCAGTGCTGACAGGATATGGTGTACTTACCATGGGGCAGTCACCATAACCATTCCCCCCTGGCCCAGCACAGAGTTAACACTTGAAAAGCTCCAGCTCCTGCTTCTTCCTGGGGAGGCAAAGAGGTGCACCATGCATGCGACAACGAAACTTATCTGGGGGCTGCCTGAAGAATTGGCTTCAGTCTTGCTGGTCTCAGAGCACCGATGGGATTGGTGTACTCTAGACATGTGGAGACTGCAAAGAACAAAAAAAGTGAGTTAGACTAGCACGAAGGTTTGAGAGGCCCTCAGAATCTTTGGCCAGGATGATTGGTGAGGGTTTTCTCCAGTATAAGGCCAGTTCATAAAGACTGGGAGAGGTGGCTGTTTTGTCTAGTGTGCAGACAACAACACAGAGAATCAATGAAAATGAAGAAACAGGGAAATATTTTCCAAAGAAAGGAATGAGATATATCTCCGGAAATTGACCATAGTGAAATAGAGAAATGTGATTCACATTACAGAGAATTCAAAGTAATACTCAGAAACATGCTGACTGAAGTCAGGAGAACAATGTGTGAACAAAGTGAGAATTTCAACAAAGAGAGAGTAAACTTTAAAAAGTACCAGACAGAAATTATGGAGCTGAGTATAATAACTGAACTGACAAATTCACTGGAGGAGTTCAACAGCAGGCAAGGTCAAGTAGAAGAAAGGATCAGCAAACTTGAAACTGAAACAGGTCATTGGAAATTAGTCAGAGGAGAGCAGGCTAGCCTCCAGCATTTCCAAGTGTTAGCTGTTATTAATGTTATGTAAAAAAATAGGCTGTAAAGTAAACTAGGGAAATCATGGGTTAAACTAAGTTGAATAGATTTCTGTTTTTCTGGGCTTCTCCATTGTTAATATGCTAGTGTGCATTTTTAGTCCCCCAAAATGGGTATGTGAGTGATGTAATTTGCATTATTTTCCAAATTTATTTATCATGGAACCCTTTTATTTGGGGACTGTGTTATAGAGCACAGTTTGGGAAGTGGACACTGGCGAGACAAGCAGCAGTGAAACATTTTAGTGATTGTTTCAGTAGCCTGGGCGAGGAACGTTGAAGGCTTGAATCAGAGGGTTAATGGCAGGAGAGAGAGGGGTAAGAGCAGGGGCGTTAAGTTGTGTCTGTCAGAGCACATTCTCTCCAAGTGGTGACTTATCAATAATTTTAAAAGATAATATGATTTGAGAGTTGTTAATGTCTGATCAGAAGACATTAGAACAAGCAGTTTGAAATGTGGTTTGAAACTTCTCTGAGACAAATGGTAGTCGAAGGAAAGTTGCTTCTCTGATATGTTTATAAATGCCCAACTGATGACACAGCCCCTGGCTCACTCTTCTTGTTTTCAGAACCTGTCTATGGCCTGGCTTGAACTAATGCACTAGATGATGAAGGGGAAAATTCTAGGAATGTTTGACTGGACATGGTAACTACTTGATTATGGGTGAATGAGAAATGGTTGCCAGGAGTTTAGGTTGGGCCGTGAGCAGATGTATGGTGGTGTCATAAGCTAAGCAAGACAGGATGGTGCACATTTTGGGAAGATGTCCTGTTACTTTTGAGATGTTCATGACTTAGAGTTGTCTGTAGGACATCCTTGTGGAGAAAAGAGGACCAGTAGGCCACTGGATATATGGGCTTGTACCTCTGAAGAGATTTGGACTGAGCCAGCCTTCATTTTACCTTATGTGCTTCAGTTGCTTCCTCTGTTGTTGGGGGTTTCATGTCTCTTTGATGAGATATGAAACACTAAGTTGTGGGTGAAGACACTGTACATTTCCAGTCTTCTTCCCCAGTGTACTTGCGCCCATCAGTCTCCCTTGTCCCTCCACAGCTTTCCTCTCACACACATGTTCCACTAAAACCTCTTCAGTGGATTTTTTAAACTTCTGATTTTGGGAAATTGAAACATACATTATTCACTTCTAAATACAAGCTGCAGGTGCACCTGCAGGTATGAGGAAGATTCTCAATTGTCAGTGTTTCTCATTTTTTTGTTACTATACCAGCTGAAGCCATTGAGTTAATAATGCTATGACATGTTTCTATTTCAATTATTTTAAGTGTAATAACAATGTTCCTTCATTTTATTTGTAGCTCCAAAAGGAATTCTTCATTTGTCTCCTGATGTTTATCAAGAGATGGAAGCCAGCCGCCACAAAGTAATCTCTGGCAATACTCTAGGCTATTTGTCACCCAAAGATATGAACCAACCTTCAAGCTCTTTCTTCAGTATATCTCCCACATCGAATAGTTCAGCTACAATTGCCAGGGAACTCCTTATGAATGGAACATCTCCTACAGCTGAAGCCATAGGTTTAAAAGGAAGTTCTCCTACTCCCCCTTGTTCTCCAGTACAACCTTCAAAACAACTGGAATATTTAGCAAGGATTCAAGGCTTTCAGGTATGAATTAAAAGCAAAAACAAAAAAATAAAACAATTCATTAGCTCCAGTCCTTCATCTCTATCCATCAGAAGGCTCTTTCTTGCTTGCTCATGTGGCTTATATGTCACTTACATTATAAATTATTTAGGAACACAAAGGACAGAAAAAAGAGAGCCATATGCACATGCCTCATTTTCTCCCCTATTTTTGGTTTATCTAGTAATTCTTTTTCTGCCTGGCCATCCTCCATTTTCCTTCTTCTTCTCCTTTTTTAAAAAAATACATTTTCATACTCTGTTTAGTCTTCTGGTTGGTCTTGATTGAGTGCATCTATCTCCTGTCTTCCACAAACAGAAATTCTGCCTTCAGACATTTTGTGTTAGTACTTCACACTCAGTTCTCCCTTTTTTTACATTAGGATTGAGTTTTTCTAATGATTTTACTTTCATAGCAGTTTTGAATTTGGCATTCTATTACTAGTAATGATTCAGGTTCACCATTACAGTACATCTTAGAAGTCTGTTACCTTCTGAGTTAATTAAACATGGTATTTGAACAGTAATGAAATGCTTTCTAGTTGTTTGAGGCATAATAACATATTTATTTTACTGGATCAAGTTTTGAGCCGTCTAGGTAGGGTAACACCTGCCTCAGATGGTACCAACAATTCTGTTTCACTGGGCAATCTAAAACTAGCTTATAGTTTTAACTTAACTTGTTGTGTATGTGAGTTTGGGGATGGAAACTTTTTTTTCCCCTATTTATTCTTTGTTCTCTTTTGGAAAACCCACAAAAACTAATAGTCCTATATGGAGATCAGAGCTTTTAAAAGAATTGTTAATTCTAGGAAGGGGAAATACCTGTGTCCTAATTTCTTAGTTGCCTTGAAAATCATGTACTGAACTGTAATTGCTAACTTGACTGAATGAACTTCAGCTTGCTTGTGTGTAGAAAGAATGTATTTTGCCCCCTCAAATTTCACTGTTTTCATTCCTTTCTCCACCTTAGTCTTATTCCTTGAGACCAAAAACTGTAATTTCCCTTAGGAATGTCTAGAAGATCTGTATTATGTAGAATGATCATGTATTTATAAAAACTTTACATGTTTAGATTATAAAGTGAGAAAGAAGATGATGTGTTTTGGGGGAGTATTTTGCATGTTTGGGGTTTTTTTTCCTTCACAGAACCTTTCTCATTCTTTCAAATTTATTGCCAGGTAGTCATTAGTATTTTTAATTGGACCATTAATATGAAATTAAAGAAGTTGTTACCAATCATTGGCTCTGTCATCTGAAATTTTATACACTTAAAATTATAATTTTAGAATTTGTTTTTGTTGTTTGCCTTTAGAATCACAATAAATCACTTAAAAAAAAAAGACCTTGACTCATAGAAAGTACTGGAAAACTAAATAATTTTTAGTTCTATCTATAATCTGCATAGGATTAATTATAAATAAACTGTGATGAAAAGAAATTTATTGCTTATTTACAAATCTAGTCATTTAGAAATGTCAGAGTGACACTACATTTTTATAGAAACAAAGCACAAATTACATTCAAGCTCTGACTTGATTTTTGCTTTGAGATGTTATTATGGTAGATGTAATTTTGCTGCCAGAAGAACTTGTTAATTTTTTAAATTTGTTTTTATTTGTTAGTTCTTGGCAGTGACAACAATTATAATTTTAACATATCTTCACTTTAGCAAAAATGTAGAGTCTACTTCCCCCATTATTGGCCTGACTGCTAAGACCTTTTTAAAAAGCTTATGCTGAGATTCTATACTCTTATTTATGAACAAGTTAAACATTTCCAAATCTGTGTACTGTGATTTTTACATGCTAATGAATATAAACAGATGGTTTTAAAACATTACTATTCTTCTTTGGTCGAATGAGCTGGTATTTATGTGAAATATTGTGTTGCTGGTGGATTGCAACCTACAGCTGAGCGGTGAACAGAATCTTTGTGGGAAACGGCTTAGTGTCCTGTCACACAGAGAGCCCATCTTCATAATGTTATGGTAGAAGGTTCTTTGTGGTTAAGAGTTTTAAAGCCTATTTCTTTGTAGGTAACCTTCTCAGGTGTATTTACCTGGTAGAAAAACATGTAGATTGTTTCTGTTTCTTAAATGTTTTAATTGGACTGTAGTTTAGAAATTATAGGACCAGCTTGTTATGGATTATATGCTATTCTGTTACTTTTACTTCTGGAATTTAAAAACAATAAATTCTTTTTCTGTGATTCTAGGTTAGTACCTTTTTTATTTTACTGCACACTGAACAGATATTATTGCTTATTGAATATTGTGTAAACCCTTCTTTGGCCTTCCTTGCTCATTGCAATTTGATTTAAGCCTGCCAGAGCTATTGTATGTGACGGCTATATTGTATTACAAAGTAAAAATACGTGAATGTATTGAAAATGAAGTTGTTTTAACTTTTAATTTTTTTCATTACTCAGTCTTTAATTGAAATTTATAAATTATAAAAAGCGAATTTTCTTACCAGAATGTAGGTATTAAGCTCACATCCTTTTGTTTAAATCTACAAAAAGAGTAAAATTATTATACAATTAAAGTTATTATTAATAAAGCTGACTTCACAGAGCAGAATGTGACTGAACATTTGCACATTCTCAATAATTCTTTTTTCCTTGTGTGGATTCACCAAAAGTTTTTATCATGTTTTAGAGGCAAGCCTTTTGGATTTCTGTCATAAACGAATGTTTCTTTCTTTGAAGATTTATTGAGTGAATTTTAATTATCTTCTTTTAAAATCTGAACATTCTTATTGATTTATTACTTTTTAGGAAAAAAAATTTACGTCAGTAGTTCTGTGAACCTCAGACTTTGTCCAGCACAGACAGTATGTTTTTATAATTTCTACACATTTCATAAAAACTCATTCGAAATCACAGTCATACCATAGTGTTTCATGGTTCCTTATTGTGTACTTTGATGCTCCTTAATTATAATGCCAAAACGTTCCAAAATCATTCAGCTTTTTAAAGAAGATTGCTTTGGAAAAGACATTCTTAAAATGCTGTGCATTTGAGCTAAAGTAGAATTTGTTTTATGTTGTACTTTACATCGTTCTAAGCTTTTACATCTTTAATATGCTTTTCCATACTAATTGTATTAGAATCTCTTTTTACAACTAAAAATAAGAAGTTTTTTGTTTAAATGAGTCATTAGACAAATTGTTAGATTGGAAATGAAAATGAATTATTTCAGTAAATTGTCCTTTCTAGATGGATTGAATTTCAGTTTGCTATTCTGTGCTCTTCCTAGTGATGACCATCCGTTGTGCAGTGTTGTCTGTGAAGCTTTCGCTATAAAATATGACAAACTTGGTTATTTTTTTCCTCACATAAATAATATAAAAAGCATTGGTGTTTTAGTTAAGTCATAATTAGTTTCTTTTCCAAAATCAAAGAGTGTTTTACAGATGGGCTTTTCATTATTGTGAGTTCTAGATGGTGGTGCCATTTCCAGCAAGATGAGAAGGTCTAATTAAAAAGTTTCTTTTCAAATATAATTTACCCTTGGTGTGTTTCAACTTAGATATGTCTCCATTTGTGGAGTTTTACTATGATTGTAGCAGGCTTCTTTTATAGTTATAGGCTTCTTCTAAGTATTTATTTTTAGCAGTATGACCTTGGTATAGATTACATTAAGATGGAGTTTGCGTGGCTGGGTTTCCTGAGAATTAAACTTTTTCCTTTTTCTTCTTTCTCATCTTCCCTAAACCTCATGTTTTGTGATCCGTATATTTATCATCAAAATAGCTTTTTTTAGCTTCTTTAAAAAAAAAAAAAAAAAAAAAACGAATGAGGTATCCATTTTTTAAAAGACCAATATAAGTACAACTTTGTAGATTTCCAACAGGAGAATATGGAGAAAGAAATCATGCATATACATATACACCCCCACTTAGAAACATGTTTTTCCTCTATTTTTAATTTGTCCTTGAAACATAACTTACTGTATCACTTCTGATCCCAGATTTTCATCTAGGCTATTATACAAATGGTAGTATAATGTGATGAGAAATTACTTAGGCTACCATGAGCAAATATTTGTGGGTTTGGCATGAGATCAGCAGATGCTGCTCTGATTTGCAGTTGCTCCTTTAAAATCCCTCTTGAATTTAGCCTCTACTACTTGTGAAATACCCTGGGAAGATTAAGTCTGTATTTGAACTGTCCCAAAGGCTTGCTGTTTCTATAGTGACACTAAAACTCGGGTTTTTTCTTTGAATGGGCAGCCCAGGTTCATGCAAACTGACCTATTGTATCTGGTATCTTTAGACCTTCATATGCTGGCCAAACCCCCAGGGGTATGCAAACTGCATATCACATAACTGTACTTTCATAAGAATCAGTGGAATTATACATCAACTCATTTTGCTGAAATTTTAAACTCTGTGGAAAAAAAATATTACATTTAAAGAACTGAACTCTTGATGCATGTAAAAACGCACTGTGATGAATAACAGTAATACATTTAAGAATAAAGCAGGCCTGAGTAAAACAGTGCATTATTACTATATAAACTATTTGACTAACCACACCCTAAATCATGGCAGTATAAAACTATAGAACTCAATAGGACAAAGGCACTCATCTTGAACCTTGGTGCACCAGCCCGTATATAGTGACACACAAAAGATAAGAAAAGGTAATGTACAAACACAGTGAGCCTTTCCTACCACAGAAGCTTTGATGTGTATCTGAAATGAGCCACCATGGTGCAGGAAAAAATGGCTCTCATTGTGTGGCCTCTCCGAGTAAAACTATCTGTAGCTTATCCTGTTTATATCAGAAAAGATTTCAGCTCAACATGAAAATTCTATTTGAAATTATTTGAAAACCAAGTTTTTGAAGAAAAAAATATTTTTTATTTAAAGGTAGATTGTTTTCTTTTGCTAGGAAAGGTTGGCGATTATGTGATTTTTACTTAATGATGTAAGATTAATTGTAAAACTCATCAGGTGGCTGGCACCTGTGTACCTAAGTCATGTTGAAATGACTCCAGCTTTGTCTTTCCTCCATTATTCAGCCAATTCTAAAGAGATTTTTTTCACAGATGACAATGGCTAAAATTTTACATGTATTGTTCTCTTTTTACCCAAGGCAACTCTTAAGACAGAAAACAGTATGTGGAATACTGTAAAAGCTTTCTGCGTGTTCAAACTGGTCTAACATACCAGGGGCATGCTTTATTTAGGAGATATATAGGTAAACAAGGGAAGGAAACTGACGTTTATTGATTGACTCATTATATATCAGTCAGTGAAGTAGGCATTATATATGTTATTTCAGAAATTCTTGATACATTCTTACAAGTTTTTTTTATTTTAAACCTGCTATGTAATATTAATATATAATATTTGAAGACTGATCCATGTAAGTAAGACTAGTGTATGGTTGTGGTCCATGGTCTCCTAGATATTGGTTTTAGTCATAGGTTTTATTAATAAATTTATTTTTGCCCTCAACTACATAAACACGAGTCTGAGTCATTAAAAATTCTGACTCTTGAGTCAGAAGCAATGTTGGATTTTATTCTAAAATGAAATTTTACATGTTAATACACATTTGAAACTATACAAGTAAAACATCATATTAATAATGTAGTTTATTAATCATATATTGATCATCATATTAATAATGTAGTTTATTTTCCCATATGGAATTATTAGTTGATTTTAAACCTTGACAGGTTTTAGATTCTATAAAGTTCTTCCATCTTAAAAAAAGCAGATTTAACTGTCAGAGAAGATAGATATTTGAAAAACTCCCAAGCTGTTTTTATCTGTAGTGTTGTCATTTTTTTTTTTTTTTGAGTACAAGAAAAGTACAGAATTATGTCCTAAAGTGGAGCATTTGAGAAAACAAGGACCATTGCTAAAAAATGATAGGAAATTCACAGTTTAAAAAACTCTTTTTAAGGGAAAAATAGTACATTATGAACAGTTTTCAATAATTTTAGCATGTATGTGAAGATTAGTTGAATATGAAGTTAATCTCGCTGTAGACTGTCATCCCTTTGAACACTAGAATTGATTCAGCTGAAGAACAGAAAATGGAACATTGATCACTGTGGGTAAATACTTATTGAGTTCCTATGGATGCTGGTAGCATGTTAAGCACAGGGCACAGGAGGAGTTATGGTCAAGTTGGGTAAATAAAACCAGTATTTAGAAGAATAACCACTACCACAAATTAGTCCTATCTACAGAGATCAGTGTTCAAACATTATGTAACAGTTTGATAAAAATAATTAAGAATTTATAGCATGCTTCATGAAATAGTGTATGTAATGCTTGCCCCACATAATAAGTGTCATATAAGTGTTACCTGATTAAGTGTTAACTTGAGGTGTGGTTAGCGATGTCAAGAATCATGAATGGGAATGAACAGCCCATTCAGCCCTTAATGACTGAAGGAATTAGGGAAGAATTCATAGTGAAGGGAACATTTGGATAAGTTTTAATGAGTACATAGAATTTTAAGTTGGATAAGAAAAAAAAAGAATTGCAGGCAGAAGAAGCAAAGTACTGAAGACATAAAAGGGCATGGTGTTTTAGAACATGTTTAAAGTGGAAATGGCTGGTGAGGAGGCTGAAACGATGTGTTTTGTTGGGAGTTTGAATTTTTTTAACCTTTAGGCGGAGACCACTGACTTATTTTTAAAAGGGTAGTGATATGATTGGTTTACAGAAAGATAATTCTATAAGCAATGTGAGAGATGAACTAGGCAAAAACGAGAGAGTCTGGTAGCAGAAAGACCAATTAGAGTGGTTTATGTGAAACCACGAAAGAAAGAACAAAGATTGAATTGAGACAGAGCTAGTGGGCTTAGAGGAGTGGGGCTAAGGTACAGTTGTCTAGGGTACAGTTAAGAAAATTAAATCATCTCTTGTGCTCACTTCTGCGAGATGTTTTCACTAGCCTGGCTAGGGTGGACAGTAGATTTACATGTGTTCAAGAGTAGATAGAGACCATTTGAGGAGTAAGTGAGGTAATGTGAATGTGAGGTGTTCTATGCAAGGTTTTCTTTTTGGTATGGATGAAATGAATAAACTTAGAGGAAATTAATGAGTTCCATATTAAACATGTGGAATTTGACTTACCTGTGGGACATCCAAGTAGAGTTGTCCAATAGGCAGTTGAAATGGGTGTGGTGATCAGTAGGAGAGGATAGGATGTACAGATTTGTGAGTTAACCAGTATATAGATGTTATTGAAGCCATTGGAGTAGTTAAGATTGACCAGGGAAAGTGGACAAAGGCTTAGGAGAGATTCCTGATGAATACTAACATGTAAGGGATTCATTTTTTCATCAATTCAACCAGTATATACTGAGCACCTCCCGTGGGCCAGGTATTTCTTGGCACTGAGGATATAGCACGAATGTGACAGTCAAAGTTTCTGTCCTCGTGGACCTAATGTTAGAATGGGAGTTGGGAGGGGATGGGGATAGGAAGGACAGGACAGATGGAAGGGCAGGTAATTGCATCTGAACACATATGTTAAATTCAAGTGGTGTTAAGCTCCTAACGTAACAATTGCTTGGAAGTTAATTAATTGTGAGATTAATGTCAGAGATAACTATACTTTTCAAATGTTTTTGTCTACCTTATTGAGGTATAATTTACATACAATAAAATGTGCCCATTTTAATTTTATGGTTTATTTTTGAAAAATGTAAGCAATCATGTGACTACCACCACAATCAAGATGGTCTATTTCCATCACTACAAAAAATTTTCTTGTGCCTCTTTGCAGCTGGTTTTCCTCACCTCCCCTTCAGACAACTACAGTATCCTTTCTGGCAAAGATTAGTTTTACTTTTTCAAGAATTTCATGTAAAGAATTTCATGAAATCATACAGTATGCACAGTTTTGTATCTGGCTTATTTCAGTTAGTATAATATTTTTGAGATTTATCCATGTTTTGTTTATCAGTAGTCTCTTTCTTTTTATTGCTAAGTACTAGTCCATTGTATGGATATGTCCCACAAATAATTTATCAGTTTACCTGTTGATGGACATTTGGGTTGTTTTCAGTTTGGGCTATTATAAATAAAGTTGTTTATGAACATTCATGTCCAAGATTTTGGGCAGACATGGGTACAGTACTTTTGGAAATATACCTTGGAGTAGAATTGCTGGATCACATGGTGAGTGTATATACAATTTTATAAGAAACTCTCGGATTCTTTTTCAGTGTGTTATATCATATTACAATCCTACCAGCAATGTATGAAGGTTCCATACATTAATATGGTTAAGTCTCATTCTATTGAGGTTATAGTGGTATCTCATTGGTAGTTTAGTTTATATTTCACTGGTGACTAATGATTATGAGTTGCTTTTCATGGCTTATTGGTCATGTGTGTGTCTTTGTGAAGTCTCCATATCTTTTGTCCGGTTTCTAATTGGGATTTTTTTTTCTTCTAATTGATTTATAAGAATTCTTTATATCCTGGATATAAGTCATTTGTATTACAAATATTATTTCCACATTTGTGATTTGTCTTTTTGTTACCTTAATGTTATCTTAGAAAAGCAGTTTTCAGTTTTGATAGAGTGAAATTTTCAATTCTTTCTCAGTGGTTTATAAACACCTTTTTGGTCTTATATAAGAAATCTTTGATTACCCTAAGATCACGAAGATTTTTTTCTTACATTTTCTTATAGACATTTTATGATTTTAGCTTTTATGTTTAATTCGAAGATCCATTTAAAGTTAATTTTTTAGTGAAGGTTGATGTTCATTTTTTCTCATAGGATAGCCCGTTTTGGCATGAGGTATTTGATGTATTGTCTTTTCTCTAGCTGTTGTCGAGGTCTTCTGTTTATCTTCGGTTTCACCAATTTTACTGTGCTATGTCTGGGAATGTTTTTAATCCATCTTGGGATTTATTTAGCTTCTGAGAACTATAAGATAATGTTTTTTATTTTATTTTATTTTTTTACCAGTTTTGGAACGTTTTGGGCCACTATTTTTTCAGAAATTTTTTCTACTCTTTTCTCTCTTTTCTCTCCATTTAGAACCCCGGTTGCACATATATTGAACCTGTTGATATGGTCACACAGGTCTCTAAGGCTGTTTATTTTTCTTTAGTCTTTTGGATTATGTAATTTCTATTGACCTGTCTTCAAGTTTACTGATTCTTCCCTCTTCTCTAATTTGCTCTTAAGCCCATGTAATAAATTTTTTTTATTATTGTATTTTTCACATCGAACATTTCCATTTTTTTAATAGTTCCTTTTCTCTGTTGAGATTCTGATCTGTGCAGTTACTGAGATCATTTTTAAAAAAAATTCCTTGAACATCTTTTTTTTAAAAAAAAAAGATGACTGGTAAGGGAATCTTAACACTTGGTGTTGTCAGCACCACACTCTCCCAAGTGAGTGAACCGGCCATCCCTGTGTAGGGATCTGAACCCGTGGCCTTGGTGTTATCAGCACCACACTCTCCCAAGTGTAGCCACAGGCCAACCCTTGAACATCTTTTTAATAGCTGCTTTGAAGTTTTTGTCAACTAAATTTAACATTTGGGCCCATTAGTAACCAGTTTCTTTTGACAGTTGTATTCATAAGCATGGTTGACCCTTTCCTGTTTTTTGCATGTTTTTAATTTTTGTTTGAAAAATGGAGATTGTAGACAACATGTTGCAGCAACACTGGAACATCTTTTCTTCTGAAGATTAATGTTTTTGTTTTGTTTTTGTTTTTTAGCCTAGTACTCAGTTAAGTTGCCTAAACTAAAACTGCAAGCTTTGTCTTCTACATGGTGATATCCCTCTGCTGATTATATCCACTCAGTTCTTTCACCTTCCAGCTACAGCTTTTTCTCTTGTGGTCTTCCCTGTGCCTACATAATATAATTGTAAGCCAATTATTTGGGCTGAGTTTATGCTTAGGTTTTGGGGCCCACACTCTGCCTTTCCTAGCTTCCAGCATTTCCCCCCCTAAATTTTCAGCTGATTTGTCAGGCCTAGGTCCACTGATACTTCAAGCTAGTAAAGCTTTAGCTTTCTGTCATTTGAGCCATTCCGGATTGGGACTACACTCAATCCAAAGAGAAGCAGACTTTCAAATCTCAACTGATTCTCTCTGGTTTCTGCCTGCTTTTACATTGGGCCCTCTAGAGTCTCCCCAAGCATATGAAGTTGAGCAGTTAGCTAGAATTTCTTCTCTAAATGTCTAGCTCTTCTGCCAGTCCTAAACTCTTCTGCCTCCTGCAGAAGGCAGTTGTCCACACCAGCAGAACTATAGGAAGCAGGGGTGCCCTCAGGCAAAAAAAAAACCCCAAACAAAACCAAAGCCATAAACTCAAAAGTCTTAGGCCATATAGTTTTGATCTTTTGAGGGAAAACTCTGCTCTGGTATCTGCCTGATCTTGATCACATTCCAGTGTCTTCGAATATTTATTCTTTTATTTTGTCTAGATTTTACATTGATAATCTGTAGTAGGCTTTGTCTAGTGAACTCATTCTTTCATTACCAGATGCTGTATCTTTACCAATTGTTTTTAGGTATCTATTGAATTGACCCATTAATTAATTACTAACCAATAATCCTGACATCTATCCAAATAAAATAATTCAAAATATGGGAAAATCTATAAATAAAAGATGCTCAGTTCATAATTGATTATATAGAAAGACATTTATTCTCTCACAGATCTGGAGGCCAGAAGTCTGAAATCAAAGTGTTGGCAGGGTTGGTTTCTTCTATGGGCTCTCAGGAAGAATACATTTTGTGCCTCCATTCTAGCATCCTTGTGGCTGCCAGGAATTCTTGGTTTTCCTTGGCTTGTTGATTCATTATTATAATCTCTGCCTTTATCTTCACATGGCTTTCTCCTTTGTGTCTGTGTATTCTGCTTTGTTTCTCTTATAAGGAAACTTGTTATTGGATTTAGGGCCTATCCTAAATTTAGGATCATCGCCTCTTAAGATCCCTAATTTAATTTAATTACATCTGCAAAGACCCTGTTTTCAAATAAGGTCACATTCAAAGATACTGAGGCTTGGCATTTGGACATAATCTTTTGGGGACACTAATCAACGCACTATGTACCTCTTGCTTTCTCAAATCTGTATATTTATTATTGCTTTCATAAAATTTGGGAAGTATTTGTCTATATTTTCTTCAAATTTTCTGTCCCCTTTTTCTCCTCTTCTTATGGGGCTTCATTGTACATGCAGTTTTGATACTATCCACAGATTCTTGAGACTTTATTTCTCCAAACTTCAGATTATATTATTTCTATTGATCTGTAAGTTCACCAACTGTTCCCTGTATCTCCTTCATACAGTGTTTTTTTTTTATTTTGTTTTGTTTTACTTTAGATATTGTATTTTTCATTTCTAGAATTTCCATATGGTTCTTTTTAATAGTTTCTGTTTCTCTGCTGAGATTTCCTCTGTATATGTTCATGACATATGTATTTTTCTTTACATCCTTGAGTATAGATAGCAAAGGTGCATTGAACACCTTTTCTGGCAATTTTAGCATATGAGGTATATTGGATTTGGTCTCTATTGATTACTTTTCTCTTGAGTATGAGTCACCCTTTCTTGTTTATTTTAGGTCAGGTAATTTCAGATTGCATCCTGACTATTGTGAATGATACATTATATAGACTCTGGATTCTGTTACATTCCTCTGCATAGTTTAGAGTTTTGTTTCCTGAGGCAGTTAACTTGGCTAGACTCAAACTCCAAACTTTGTCTTTCTTCTTGAAATTGTTCTCTTGGCTTCTGGGACAGTCGTCTCTCCTGGCTCTTCATCAATTTCTGTGTCAGATGCTGCAAAGAAGAACCTAATAGAGGTGGTTACCGCTGCCTGTTAGGGTGGCTTTGGTAGAAACTTTTTGTAATGAAGTGAATGATAGGGAAGAAAGTTGAGATCATGATGGTAATACTTTCCTAGACTAAAAATAGAAATACATTTTTAAAAAATGTCATAGGTGGTGTTTGCCACCAATTTGGATTTGCAGCTTAAACAGCAACTTATTTCTTCTTGACTTTTGGAAATCAGGTATACTGTATACTGATGTTTCTTGGTTCAAGTTTCTTGGTACCCATTACTAGGCTTCTCGTTTGTAGGCCTATATTTTATTTTATTTTTCTCTAAAATTCTGACTTAAATAGGAACCTTTAATTCCTCTTTTTCATGATGCTCTGGATGTTATGAGTTTCCAGGCTTTTATGCCAGAAGTATTTCTTTTCTGCATCCTTTCTCATTTCAGAGATAGAAAGTACCACATTGCCCTAGTGAGTTTATTTTTTTAATTAAGAGAGAACTTTTCTCTACCGATTCCCTTCTCTCAGTGTCTTCTCTTAGAAGATTCTTTTAATATAAAATTTTGATATTCATTTTAAAAACTTGTTTATCTATTTTCTACTCTAATAAGCTCTTATCTTTCTTCAAGTCTCCTTAATTCTGAGCACTGAGGGTTTTATTTCCTATTATAAATGGCCCTTAAAAAAGAATTTTAGACTTTCATTAAAGTAGAAAAATAATACTGAGTTTATTATTGACAGTTATGTAATCATAGTGTAGTTATCAGAACCTGGAAATTAATGATAGTACAATACTAATCTACAGATATTACTCAAATTTTTGCCAGTTTTCCTACTAATGTTCTTTTTCTGGTCCATGATCCATTCTAGGATCCCAAATTGCATTTAGTTGTTTTGTCTCTTGAGTCTTTTCCAATCAAGTAATAGTTCTTCAGTCTTTCCTGATCTTGACACTTTTGAAGAGCATTGATCACTTATTTTGTATAATATTCTTGAATCTCAGTTTTTCTAATGTTTTCAAATGTGTATTTTGAGGATGTGCATTTTTTGATAAGAATATCACAGAAGTGATGTTCTGTCCTTCTCAGTGCTCTTTACGTGACTCTGTTTATAATATAATTGTTTTAAATATTTCCTCCACATACATTGAGAACTGCATCAGGCAGTGTTATAATTTTTGCTTCAAATGTCGAACAGAATTTAGAAAATTCAAGAAGAGATGGAAAGTCTATTGTATTTACCAATATTTTTACTCTTTTCTGTGTTTGTTCTTCTTGATGGAGTTGCTTTTATCATTACCTTTCTGTTTCAAGAACTCAACTTTAGCCATTGTTTCATGGTAGTATGTTGGCAACAAACTCTGTTTCTTTTCACTTGAGAATTTTTTGGGTTATCCTTCATTCCTCAAGGATATTTTTGCAGGATGTAAAATTCTGGGTTGATAATTCTTTTAGTACTTGAAAAATGTGGTGCCAGTAGTCTCCATAGTTTCTGTTGAGCAACTGCTGTCATTCTAATTGTTTTACTTGTATAAGTCAGGAGTTATTTCTCTCTCACTGCTTCCAAGATAAAAATTAATAAGAAAAAAATATGCTTTTTGAAATAGATAACTATTGTTACCATTGTAATGTAAAGGTATATCCTTCAGGATGTTTTTCTTACAGTACTACGTGATATTGGAGGTAGGGTCCAGGGGGGCCCAATAGTCAGCCTCAACCCGCCTAGTCCTCTTACCAGGTTCTTGACTCCACCACAGGAAAGAATTCAAGGGCAGAGCCACAGTAGAAAGTGAGAATAAGTTTAATATAGTAGATAAAAAATATAGGTTTCACAGAGTTAGTGCAGCATAGCTCCAGAGACTGAGCAGGGCCCACACCAAGTTTTTCTGTGACTTTAATTTTCAGAAGTTTGATTATTATGTGTCTTAGAGTACATTTCTTTGTGTTTATCCTATTGGTGCTTGCCCAGCTTCTTGAAGGTATAAGGTTTTATTTCAAGGGTATGTGTAATTGTTTATTGAAATATTTTTATAATGGCTGCTATAAAATATTTGTTAGATAAATCTAATATCTGTGTCATCTTGTTGTTGGCATCTGGTTATTAACTTTTCTCATTCAGTTGAGATTGTCCTGGTTCTTGGTATAAGAAGTGATTTTCTATTAAATTCTGGACATTTTGGGTACTGTTTTCCTAGAACTTATGTTTTAGTGAGCTTTCTCCCGCACTGTACTAGCTAGGGAAGAGGGGTGCCACCTGTTACTGAAGTTCGTGTTTTCCACTTAGCCTCTGTTGACACACAAGTGGGAGGAGGGGTACTTGTTACAGCTGGGTGGTGGTAAAAGTCCTGACCCTCAACTATGCCTCCCCTGACACCAACCTGTCAAGGAGGGGTAGGGTGCTTCATATCACCAGGTAAGGGTGAAAACCCAGGGATCCAACAGGGATGAAAGTCCTGACTTTCCATTTGGCCTTCTTTGTCACCACTCTAGCAGGGGAGTTGGGTTACCTCAGTCGGGAGCATGAAAGTGTACGGCCACCTTTGCTGTTAGGGGTGAGAGTTAATCTGCCATTTTATTGATGGTGTTTGCCTGGAGTAGGGCAGTTATTGTCTAAAACTTTTCTGTCTTGCTAGACTATTCTTTTTTTGGTCCTGTGACTAAAGAGAGCAGGCTTTCTTAGTGCTTTCCCGCCAGCTATTCCCTTTGGTATTTCCAGGATATATAAGGCAAAAAGAAAATCCAGAATTTACCACTGTGTTTTTCTTTGGATTCTGAAGTCCCTAGTTGGTCTTCCCCCTCCTCTCCACCTTTCTGACCCCTCTTGTGTTTGCTTTATGCATAACATCCAGAACTTTTACTTGTATTTAACAAGAAGAATAGGGAAAAGTAAATCTATTCCATCCTGTCTGGAAGCGGAAGTCATAAATGGTCTTTTCATCATGAATGTAATTGCATTTTAAATATAAATATGTAATGTATGCTTTTAAAGTCTGTAATCCTGAGTAGAAAGCACCATATTCCAATTAAAAAAATAATTAGATGCCATTATTAGCCAGTATGTAAAGAAAAGATTTGTAAGGTCTTGTTTTTGATACCCATTTTTCAAAGTGATATTCAATACAATAGAATGCCAACACATGAAAAGTAGAAGAGTTGACCCTGTTGAGAGAAGAGTTTGTATTAGTTTAAGTTTGATGGCATACTGACTGCCTGTATAACTGTAATTTTCCTTTGACCTTAAAAAGATTTTTTCTTACTAAAAAGTTATTTCTTTACAAAGCCCTCCAGAATTTTTTTTTTTTTTTTTTTTTTTTTTGTCTTTTTGTGACCGGCCGCACCACGCTCAGCCGGTGAGCGCACCAGCCATCCTTATATAGGATCCGAACCCACGGCGGGAGCACTGCTGTGCTCCCAGCGCTGCACTCTCCCGAGTGTGCCACGGGGTCGGCCCACCCCTCCAGATTTTAATGTGGCTTGTTTTACATATATAGATGAATGTATGTGGTTATATCAAAACATGAGTGCACACTACAAAAGAGGGAATCTTTTCTGGTAGGTATGAAATTGATTGTTAAAAATCACTTAGTGTTTTCTTTTGATGGAAACATGAAACTGAAATCATTTCTGTATGTGTACTTTACATCCTAATTGGCTGCCTCCGAAGACCTTCACTGGCAGAATCAATGGAAACTAAAAATCAAAGAACAAATATTTAGGATTTTGGGCATGTATATATTCATCACTTACAGTAAGAATGCCATTATCTCCCTTATCAATGCTGACAGCACATCTGTTGTTGCATTTATTCGACAGTTTTTATCAGTGGCTTATACTGGAAATAAATCTTTATATATCACTGCCAGATTTTGAACACCAAATATAAGTATGTAATTTTCAAAGCTTATCCCATAGACTTTCTAAAAGAAAGAAAAAAATGATTACAAGTTGAGTCTCAATCTGTGTAATGTGATTTTATTCATTAATTTATCCCTGTCCCTTTAGAGTCACTAATGCGACAGGCATGTTGCATGCATAGCGAAACAGATTATGCATCAGTAAAAATTGGTGTACATGACTGAGCTTGTTAAGTATATGTTTACATTTTTGTTACAAAGGAGTAGATATGGTATTTGTTAGTTGTGAAAGGGATTGGGGAAAAAAACTTCAGAGAAAGTCAGTAACAGACATTATCCTAATTAATATTATTATTAGTAATATACTTGTCATATTTTTTATTTTATTACTTTTTTATAATGGAATATTATAATAAGAATATCTAAAATATTTACTTTAATGTTAACCGTGAGCCAGCCACAATTCTAAATGCTTTTCACAGATAAACTAATTTTATTTATTTATTATAAATTAATTTATTAGTTATAAAGAGAACTAACATAATGTAGATTTGTACTATTGATTATAGTTGACCCAAATAAGTAAGATAATTTACATGTCATCAAGTGATCTAAAAAAGTAGCTAAGAAATGTTTAATACCAACTTAATCTACTTATTTAGGTCAATATCTATGAAGCGAATCTGTTTTGTGCCTTGCCAAGAGCATGTTATTTTATGTTAATAAAGATTTAGTTTCTTTGTACAGTTGGTGTGCAGACTCCGCAAGAATCAAGCATGTCTTGAGCATCCTAAGATTTAATGCTGAACTGTCGCTGTTTAGCTCCTTCCTGTCTTTACTCCTCTGGGCAGGGCTTATGTGCAGCAGCTACAGTGAAATCACTGTCCACTGCTGGAAGGTGGGCTCCATTGTCAACCAGCCTGAGGTGTATTCATTAAATGTATGTTTTCTTGACACAGTAATTGTGTTATGTATCACATATGAATGTACTGGCCTTTATCTTTCCTTTATGATCTAATGAGCAACTTTCTTTAAATATGGGTCTTTTTCACACCCACTGCTGGAAACAGTTTTTGATTCAACTTGTTTTTGGAGGTAGGGGTGGAGAATTTAAAGTTTCATTTGGATAGCCCCTCGTATTTTCAAACAGCTTTGAAAAATTTACACACCTTTTTATGTAAATTATTTTAAGACTGATTTTATTTCTTAAATTATATGAGTAGTCAAAGTGATCTGTGCCTCTCTCTGCAGGAAAAAGAAATCTTTAGACTGGCAAGATCGTTATCAGAATGCACAAGTATAGTATTCCATCTGGGTTTATGGGATTATCAGTCAAATTAGGAAACTTATTTTAAAATAAAAATTATTATAGATTTACAAATTTCAAAGGAAGCCATGTTATTTCATTGACTTATTGAAATTTATGACTCACCTTTTAGTAGAATAAATTTTGTAAATTCATTGAGACAGAAACAAAATGTCAATTTATTGTTGTTGATGATGTTATAAATCCAGAACAAGTGCTACAATGTTATAAAAATCAAGATCAGTTGCTTTCATTTTAGAGTTCCAAAGGGAGCAAAATGATGTGATTTATAAACAATAAATCTTCAACACAGAGAGATGACTTCAGTAATCTTCTATTTATTCCTTTTTCTTTCATAAAAATCAAGGTCCTATGACATTGTATGTTGGAATTTTTAGGACCACATTGTAGAAAAATACTGCTTTGTTCTAGTGGAAAGATTTTACCAAATCAAAAGATGTGTGCATTACAGAACATAATGGAATTTTATTGCCCTACTTGTTTCAACATAGTGTTCTAAGATTCCTGGTTCCTTCTAATGCTTTGAATCATGGGAAGCATTTTTAGATTTAGAAGGGTGAATTTCAAAATGCCAGTCATAATTGTTTTAATTCTTAATTTTATGAATGCTAATATTTTTATTTCCAAAAAGACAATGTATAACTGAAGAGATCCATCTCAAACTTGTTTTTATGAGTCATTGGTCACGTATGTAAAGCATATTATTATTTTTTGTTTAATTCGAAATTGGGTCTTCAAGCAGTGGTTGTACGTATTCACATTTTTTTTTTTTTTTTTGGACTGGTAAGGGGATCGTAACCCTTGGTTTGGTGCTGTCTGCACCACGCTCAGCCCAGTGAGTGCACCAGCCATCCCCATATAGGATCCGAACCCGCGGCCTTGATGCTACCAGTGCCGCACTCTCTCAAGTGAGTCACGGGGCCGGCCCTACGTATTCACATATTTTTATCTGGTTTATTAGGCAGTCTAATGCAGTGGGGGCATAAACATGAAATTATTTTATATTTCTCTATGTATATATTTTATCTATATATCTATATGTCTCCAAGTATATATTTTATACTTCTTCTATGCCCTGCCAGATCTCTCATTTAAACTTCTTTGTGATATCTTTAGCAAATCTAGTCATTTTCTGATTACCCTTAGTTTTAAAAAATCTAGTCCAATTCAGTGTAAAATGTCAATTTCATATCCCTCCATTGCAAGGAATTCTGAATTGACAGAAACAAAACGTCAATTTATAGTCGTTGATGATGTTATAAATCCAGAACAAGTGCTACAATGTTATAAAAATCAAGATCAGTTGCGTTCATTTTAGAGTTCCAAAGGGAGCAAAATGATGTGATTTATAAACAATAAATCTTCACCATAGGGAGATGAGTTCAGTAATCTTCTAAAATTATCTTTATTCATTTTTCTTTCATCAAATTTGTCATTCATTTGACTCAGGAGACCCAGAGGAGGGGCTGTACATTGATCTCTTTCTCTCCTCTCACTCCAGCATCTTTGGGTATTTGTGATTGGTGACATGGGGGCTTATATGGTTCTGAGACACCTTCCTTCACACTCTACCTGTTTCCTGACCTTACTCCTCTGGTCTTGAGAGGATTGGAGAGGGACTAGGGTCGGGGAAGGTGCCACCCTTAGCCTGGTTTCATCCACTGCTGGTGGCCTCCACTGCTGGTTTCCGTGTAAGTGTAAGTCCATTCATGAGGCAATAGTCAGTTTTTCCTATTTCCCTCTGTCTCTGAGGGGCAATCATGTTTCCTTTGGGCTTTACCATTGGTCTATACTCCTGACCTCCCCTGTTGGTGTTACTTTGGTTGGCCTGTGTAGCACCTTGGCTTCTGCCGAGATTCTCTTTCATTCCCTCCAGAGGCCATGGAGTTCTAGGGTGAGCATGTCTTTCTTCATCCTTTTTGTTTTTTCAGGTACAGTACGTACTAGGACTCCTTCACCAAGTTCTTAGATATGTATAAGCCCAGTCTTTTCATATGCTTCCAAACTGCCAGTGACATACCTCAGACTTAGTCAAAATTTCTTTTAAAGGGGGCCTACAGGTTCAATTCCTAGCAAGCCTCCCTTCAGGGAATGAAATGTGAGTCTTCACTTATGCAGGTATTCACATTCTCTTATCAGTTGCTCTCTAGAGAGAGCTACCCCACTCATGAGAAGTACTCACTGGAAATTCCTCATAAGGCCAACAGTCCAGATGATTCCCTCCCACTCACCACTGCATCCCTTATTACTCTGTGTATTCTTTGTGGTTGGATCAGTTATGCTGACTCTCACAAAGGGAGTTGGGGAAGGGAATAAGGCCTAGCCCTAAATGTTGGCAGCTCTCTAGGGCTCCTTTTGTTGTTTGCTGTGGGTCCTGGTGTTGATTCTAGGGCAACAGGAAAAATCCTACTTGGATTAGCTTCTCTCATGAATGATAAAAAGCCCAGTGATTTAAATAAAATAGAAGTTATTTTTTGTTCACACAAAGTTCCATAAGCTTGCAGTCTAGGGCTGGTATGATGATTTTGTTCCATAGAGTCCTCAGGACCCGGATTCCTTCCAAGTCTGGGTTGGAACCCATATCTGGGTTTTGGCCGCTGTCCTCGTGGTCGAAGATGGTAATCTCTACACTCCAAGCAGCAGGTTGGCAAAATGGGTAAAGAAGAAGGGCAAAAGACACAGACACCTGAAATCTCTATTTAACGTTTCTGGGAAGCTGCCACAGAATTCTTTCACTTCCAGTCTACTTAGTCATATGGCCAGTCATAACCAAAAGGAAGCCTGGGAAGTAAGGTCTTTATTCTGAGCATCCAAGTGCTCAGCTAAGAACCTCTGTGGAAGAATATTGGAGGACAGCTAACAGTCTCTGTCACATCACTGGGTGCTTTGACATCTTTGAGCTGTGTGCTAACTTGCACCTTTACATTTCTCTTTCATATATGAGTTATTATTTACAGTAATACTGAATGTCCATAGGATGCAGAATATTTTATTAGGTACTTGGAGGTTCACTGTGAGTTGTATACAGTCAGTAGAAAAGTTAAAAATTTTGATAATGTTATTTGAGCCACTGATGGAAATGCAGTTTGAAGCTTGTTTTTTTGACTGCAGTTATCTTGTCCTGTTTTTGTCCCTACTAATTTTCATTTCTCTAAGAGGAAAAATAGAGCTGCAATAAGTCGGCTGACATATAAGTGTGTTCACTGTCCCTCTGTATTTAGGAGTGTCATATCTTTCATAGAGATTTTCAATTGGTGTCAAAAGGGTGATTGTATTTTATTAAATTTAGAAGACCATATTTTATAATAGCACTATATCAGACATAATATTTTAACTGTACCATAAATGGTTGTGAACTGTAGCTGTTATAGTCAGCATTTATTGGCTTTTGCATAAACCTGTTATGTGATGTTTCATTTTTCTCCATCATATGTAGCTAATGCATAGTAAATAATACTTCCACATTCTTGAGCTTGTATACCTTGACTTAGCTTTTAATTTGCTAAGGAGGTGTAGTACAGTGAATTAGAACTGTTATCAAATTTTTTCCCCAAGGTTAA
Organism: Cynocephalus volans; assembly: GCF_027409185.1. Taxonomy (NCBI): domain Eukaryota; kingdom Metazoa; phylum Chordata; class Mammalia; order Dermoptera; family Cynocephalidae; genus Cynocephalus; species Cynocephalus volans. The sequence goes on along the minus strand of NC_084474.1, from coordinate 30,082,504 downwards.
CTTGGAAAAAATACTTTTATAACAAAATCTTTACAGTGCTTTGGAAGCAAGACTGTTATATTGACTCGATTTGAGCTCTAAACTACTTTTATAGATTCCAAGGAGGAAGTTTCCCTCCCTACCTGCAGGGAAAATGATGGCCATTCTTAACAACCCTACTGGCTAAAACAAGTTGAATTATTAAACCATTAGACTAGAAATCATATTGCTGTAATTTTCATTCCATATTATTTGTGACAAAATAAATGTGCACTGTATTCTTTTTTTTTGATTATAAAAATTATGAAATATTTATTTAGATAAAAGAAAGCTTTAAAATTCTCTATTTCAGTTTATTTATTTATTTGAATTTGGAAAGATTTCTTTATTTTTATTTCTTTTTAAAATTTTTATTTGAATCAAAATTGATTATACATATTTTGGGGGTTCAACATTGAGATATGTTGATCAAATCAATATTACTAGCATGTATATTGTTACAAATTGTAGTTATTCTTTATGCCCCTTGACCAATCCCTCCCTCTCCCCGCTCCAATCACCCTAGATTTCTTCTCTCCCTCTGAAAGAATAATGGTTACTCTGTTGATTTGCTGCCCAAATGATCTGTCCAATGCTGAGAGGCGTGATCAGGTCCTCCAATACTATCGTAGAGCCGATGTCTCTTCTGTCACTATGAAATGGGCTCTGTGGAGACAGACGTCCTCCTCCTTTCTTTATTTCTGCTGGTGACTCTCCTTGTGTCAACTCACTCCAGGGGCTGGCGGACCATCTGTGTGGTGGTTGTGGCATCTAGCCGCCTTCGCGGCAGCCATGGTTATCGTGGTGGCTGTGGTGGGCCACCCACATGGAGGAGATGTTTTTGGCCTGCTCCATGGTGCTGGCAGTGTGCCTGGTTGTGGAGAGTATCCGATCCCTGGTTCCACTCCCCAGTCCCAGAGTGGGTCCCGAGGTGCTGGCATAGTGTGCCTGGTTGTGGGAGGGGGTTCAGTTCCCTTCTCCATGCCCTGGATCCCTGGGTGGGCCCAGAAGCGCTGGCACAGTGTGCCTGGTTGTGTGTGGGGGGGTCCAGTCCCCTTCTCCATACCCTGGGTCCCAGAGTGGGCTCTGACTTGCTGGCGTGATGTGCCTGGTTGTGGGGGTTGGGGGTGTCCAGTCCCTGGCTCCATACACCCAGTCCCCTTCTCCATGCCCCTGGTCCCTGGGCGGGAACCGAGGCACTGGGGAGGTGTGCCCTGTTGTGGGAGGGGAGTTCGGTCCCCTTCTCCATGCCTTGGGCCTCTGGGCAGGCCCTGATACGCTGTCCCAGGGTGCCTAGTTGTGGGTGGACTGTATTCTGTAAAAAAGGTATATGGACATTATGCAGCAATTAGAATAAAACCTCCGGCAAGGAACTAATATGTGTTTTAATTTTCTTCCTCACAAATTCAAAATTTTCACCTAAGCCTTTATCCTAAATCTATCCACATTTAACAAATTGAACAAGTTATAGCTAATAAAACCAATTTTCCCTTCAATATAATTAGTAAGAATCCCATCTCATTCTATAGGCATATTTTTGTTAATTTATCATGAAAGCAATGTTTTTTAACTTTTAGCTTACAATTAGGAGAAAAAAAAAAACACTGAAAGAACTGTTTTGCAGGTTAGACATTTTCTTAATGGGCGAGGAACTCAAACTTCCCCACCCCATATGGTGTGTCTTACATTTGGTTTTAATAATGTTTAGTTACATTTAACTACATTAAAAATAATATTGTGGGAACTTTATTTTGGTTTGCACGTTACAAATCATTTCAACTTAATTCAATTTGATTGTACTGTCAAAATTTCAAATGGAATGTGATATAGTGATATGTATATTGAACACTGGTTTTGTAGGGACTTTAATGTAGGAATAGAAGAATGTCACTACAAATTAAGTGGCAATACATACCTGCAGAGTAAAAGATGAGAGAAAATTCAGATTGACAAAGTTTCATTAGAATCAAATGAACTTAGAATTATGCTTATGCTTGAGCCCTTTATGCATTATGGAAAGCTGTGCCTTAAAAAGATAGATATAGCATTTAGTTGTGAATTTTTCTACTAGCTCCAATGGAAAGCACTTTGTATAGTATTTCCTAAGCTCCCTTAAAACCTCAAAAAGACTTAATATGGAATTAATAGATTGTCCATATATATTGCAGTGTTCCAATAAGGTTTCATATTTTTTTCAAATTTCTGAAATATCTAGACCCTTTGAAAAAGGACCTATTGCATCTGGTTTCCTCTTAAAAATGGTGTTCAGCAGATTGCATGTGTTCTGTTATAGGTTCACTACTGTGATAGACAAAGTGGCAAAGAGTATGTGACCTGTCTGACATTAGCCCCTGTGCAGATGACTTTCCATGCTATTGGAAGCTCCATTGAAGCCAGCCATGACCAGGTATAATATGCCACTGCCGTTTTGCTGCATTATGGCCCAGCTAAGAAATTGGAGGCCATAAAATGGAAGCTATGTGTACATGTACAGCTTTGCTTTCCTTAACACATCATTCACTACCACCATTTGCTAGTCTTTTGAAAAAAATCACAGTTGTGTTGGGAAACTGATATTTTAGAAGATTTAAATTATTTTAGACTTCTTGTTTGCAGTCCATTATTAATTTAAATATAGAGTTCTTTTATAAGAAGAAATAATTGCCCTACAAGTTATTTTTATCTTTAATAATTATATATAAGAGGAAGGATCAACAAAACAGTCTAGATAACACTGGAGTCTCACTATAATATACTCATTTGGTTCTGTTGAAGAGTGTTTTGCATTATAGAATGTATATAAAATAATCCTGTGAACTTTTAGGATCATCAGCTTAGTTCCATAACTTGGGATATTTCTGAAATGAAGTTCCAGTGTTGTTGCTTTTACTTTTAAAGTTTTATATCTGAAATAAAGCTGAAAATCTGAAAAGTATATTGTTTCTTAATAAACAAATTCTTTTGACTATTTAAATAGCAGCTTGAGAATACATCCCATTAACAAGATAATACACATTTCCGATTAAAGTAATTATCATATTAAACTAATGATCTTGGCCATAGAATTTCTAGCTTGTAGTTAGAGTAAGTAGACATACACAGTTTACTGTATGATTAACCAGCTATGCTTTCTAAATTAACCATTCATGTACAGAACAATTATAACCTGTTTTCATATTCATTTTTCAGTGCATTTGAGGACTTAACTGACTAATCTTTTTTCTTTTTATCTAAGTAGTGCCTCTTGCATGGCTTGAATAAAAGACCATACTAGTGTATCTTCTCAAACTCACAGTTTATCATTGTCCAACTCAAACAAGACCTGGGAAAACATTCTTAAAGGACACACCTCTCTAGTCCATAATGTTTCTGACATTGTGTCTTTCCAATCATTTGTTGGTTGGTGGGGAGATATTGCGGTATTCAGGACAGAGCAACTAACTGGTGCTGAGAAAATCTGAGTTTGAGGAACTAACATGGCGTAAGTTAGCTGCAGTTACGAGGTAGATTCTGTTAGCTCCTTATGACTGTTTCCTGGAATGTTAAATGAGGGAGTTAGGTTAGATGACTTGTAAGATCCATTTCACTGCTACTATTTTTGATTCTGTAATTGATCTTCCTGCTCCTGGTTGAACCAAAAATAAACAGTTACAGCATGTTGATCTGGAAAGCAGCTTAGAGATCCACTCCAGTGCTTAACAGGTTTTTACACTGACATGTGCCCTAGCTGCAGAAGAGGGTACAGCAGAGATCTGAGGAGCATGTCCTAAACTAGCTTACAGAAAGTATGTTTTCTTGTGTAAGACTATAATTTAGCTATATGCTAGGTGCCAAGGATACATGGTGAGAATGTAAGACATGGTTCCTGTTCTTATGGAGCTTACAATCTAGCAATGTCACCCCTTTGAATATTTGGCAATACAAGCTACCTCTTTGTCTATCTCTGTATCCACTCATGGCAGAAACAACTGGCAAGAGCTGCATGGGATACCCATCTTGCAAAGGCCTCTTCTGAGTCTGAGCAAAGAAGTGAAAGAGTGCAGTAACCCACAGATCCAAGAAGAGCAACCCACTGTTAGCAGAGGTAGCATGTTGTTATTATAGAGCATTGGGCTAGGAATGGAGACTGGGGTCAAACTGAGCTTTGCCATGAGCTAGCTGTGAGACCTTGTTTCTTCACCTTTTTGGAACTTGGCTTCTTCACGTGTGAGATCATGAAGCTGGTTCAGGCTTGTTCCAAGTCCGGGGTACACAAAGTCCAGGGCTACTGTTATCCCATGTGGCACCTTTACAAATTAGAAAAAAAAAAAAAAGTGCCTCTTCCTCAAGGCATTTTACTTCCATCCAACAGAAAATTTTTGTAATAGACAAATCCACAATAACTGTGGTGTGAATGGCACCCCTTGAGGTGTACAGTGCACAACCTGCACAACTAACATACTAGTCCTATACTACATCTTTCTGGAATGCCAATTCTACTCAATGGTAAGTTAAAAAAAGATTTTTTTTATATTAAAGCAGATACAACTATGTTATGGATGACAAATTTGCATGAAACTTTAAGAGAAAAAAAGAGAACTTTAAGAGAAAAACTTTCAGGAAATGTGTTGATAATGGCCAAATGGATGAGTGAATAAATGACTAGGGCCATGACAGGGGTGATTATCCTGTGCATGTTTGGTGGCCTCAGAGGTACAGAATGGAGATAGTGGTGTGATCAGTGCTCCTCCCTTGAACTTGGATAATTGGGCTCACCAAGGAAAGGAGACACAGAGTAAACTATATTCCATACCCTGTGGCTTTTCTAAATTATGTTGCCATTTCCTCCTCTCTCAACCTGAGGGTCTGTCTAAGCAAAAGCTATTCATTCGCCATACCAGCAGCATAAACTTGATCTCATAAGGTAGAAAAGATGGACCACTAAATGCTTCCACCTGTTAATTTGTAAATACTAGTAAACAGGAAAACATTTTAAAGCAAGAAAAATATCACTTTAAAAAATGCTTCTATTTTCAATCTATTTGAGCCAGTGCTGTTGAACAAATGGAATCATATTCTGAGAAAAAAAAAAGTAGTATGTGTAAAATTTAGAAGTCATTCTTCTTACAAAACTCAGGTTGTTCTTACCTATGCAGAAAGTGAAGGCGAGAAGTGGAAGAGCTCTCCCGTCTTGAGCCTTTATAGCTTATCTTCTTATTTTTTAAAATTTAACTCTAGGAACTCAATGAAGTGGAGACCAGATGTATTATCCAGTGCATTCACTCACTGTATTAAAAATTTGGGGTGAAATTTCTTTATCAAAAGTCAATACATATATGCAAAGTAGTCAAAGATTCGGTACCACCCATATACTGATGATGTCTACATGTATGCAGCTCTTAGTTCTCTGCCTCCCCCTACCAAACATGCTCCTCCCTCTTCCCACGTCTTTCCCTTTCCTCTTTGCATTCCTGCTGAATGGCACCACTGTCCTCCTTGTTGCTGAGGCTGTCCTTGGAGCCGTCCTTGACTCCTCTGTCCCCTTCACATGCTCCACCCAGTCCCAGCCTCTCTTCCTTTAAACTACATCTCTGATCTGACCACTTTTCAACACCTCCAATGTTACCATTCCAGTTTTTCACTGTCATTTTTAACCCAGATGACTGTAGTAGCCTCTAAACTAACTTTTTTTCTACTTTTGTTCCACTATGGTTTATCTTCCACATAGTAGCCAAGATTATTTTTAAGTTATTCAGATGATATTACTCAACTGCTCAAGACCTTCCAATGGCTTCCCATCACACCTACTATAAAATAAAAAAATTTTGTCACAGCATACAAGTCCCTATATGATATAGCCCCCTCCACTTCTTCAACTTCAATCTCTACCATTCTCCTGTTCACTGACTGTGTCCTGATGTCACTGGCTTTGTTGCCAATTACATCATTGTAGGTGAAAGAAATCACTCAAAAGGCTACATACTGTAGATTCAATTTATATAACATTATGGAAAAGGCAAAACTATCAGGATGGAATCCAGATCAGTGATTGCCAGGGGTTGACTACAAAGTACCGTGAGGGAATTTTGGGGGCTGATGGTAGAAATGTGACTGTACGCATTTGTCAGACTCACAGAACTGTACTCTAAAAAAGATAATTTTACTGTATGTAGATAATACCTGAATAAACCTAACTTTAAAAAAAAAAAAAAGCCATATTCATTGCTTTATCAATTACTTATATGGTACTAACCCCAAGGAAATGTGGAAGGATGACATCCCCTTGCCTCTTTTGTACTGAGTATGTTGGATCCACCTTGGAATGCACCAGATTTAACCCAGAGCCTGGTATAGAACTCCTCTGAATGCCAGTGACTAGTTAAGGCCTGCTTCAGTTTTCTTAGAGTAATTAGTAGCCTCCAAAAAGTGGTCTAAGCCCACCCTTGTCTGACTTCAGGGAAAAGGTCTGTTGGCCAGAATTTCTCATTTGGAAACTCTGAATTCCCATCCAGACGGTGGGCAGTCATTTAGGCTGAATTTGCCTGGAGGTCCCCATCATGTCTGCATGAGAATATTCTACATGTGTTTGCCTTATTATTCAAAATAAATGTGATAGTAGAAATTCACATTAGTTTAGAATATCTAGTTGTTCAGAACAAAAACATAGTTCGATTCAGATACTAAAAAAAAATTCAAATACTGAATTTTTCAACAATGTGCTAACTGTGTGAACCCCTGTGTGGGAGTATTACACTAGTCACTGGAGCATACACAGATGGTTAACTTGCAGTATTGGTCCTTGGTGAGCCAGTCTTGTGAAATTTAAATATTGTAGATCCTATCTTGGTTTCAATGATGAGTGATCATTTTTACGGTTTTTTTTTTTCTTTGTTTCTTGGCGGCTGGCCGGAATGGGGAACCAAACCCTAGACCTTGGTGTTACGAGGCTGTGCTCTAACCAACTGAGCTAACTAGCCAGCCCCATCTTTATTTATAAGTTGAGTAAAGAACACATTTATTTTTTAAGATTGAGCTAGTAAGGGTCCTGCTTAATTTTTTCAGCATATTCTCTTTGGAAATTAAAGTTATATTGGTTAGTGTATGCTACTGAAAACAGAATCCTTAGTAATAGTACAGAAAAGTTTTGGAATCTTCTAGCTTGGTCTAACTCACCAAATATTATTCTTTACTCTCTGCTTTTGGCCTGATACCCTTTCTACATATTTCTTCATCACTTTTAGATGTTACTGAGTACCTCTTCCTGTCTCCTTTAATTACATCATTCACCTTCTAGTTACAGCCCCAAAGTCATAAACTTCCTTCCCTGTTTTTATGTTTTCTTTTTATTCATCTTCATTCAGATTGCATTGTCAATCTCCCCTCCCACAAAGATTGGGTAAGTAGACATAGCTTAGTAAAAATAAATTAGCTTAATTTGTAGTTAATAGTTTTACTGCTCCCTACCTTATTGTGTTCTAGTTAGCTCTGAAACTTAATTGCTTCATATAAATAAAAGAATGAATTAATAAACCAACCACCTAACCAAGCACTACCTGGCCAATGAAGCATAATATATGTATATTAGAGTTTACTGTAATCTGACTTCTAGTCAACAAAAACAAGATTATCAAATAGAGTGAATGATGACAATGCATATTTAACACATTATTTGGAATAAAAAACCAACAATTCTACAAGAAAAAATAAAGAACCAAATTTATGTATAGTTTGTTTACCATGTACTAGATGCTGTTGTAGGCTCTCCATACTTTATTTTGCTTGATTTGAACAATAACTAATGATGTATAAATTGTAGCAGTTGTGTATTTGCTTGGTTTGCTACATCTCCTTTAAGGGTTTATGTCCAGATTACAAAATCAGACTGAGTTGTTCCCAATGTGTATGCTTTGACTAGGGTTCAAGTCAGGCATCTCAATGAAAGGACAACCATTAAGTGTAACAATTTACAAATCGGATGGGTATTTTGTTCTACTTTCAATTAATCAAATTCTGCTCATAGGTTATTGACTGATTAAGAAAAAGTCTCTTTGCCTGAGGAATTATGCCATAATGTCTTACAGTTATATGGTATTTTAAAACTAACAGAAAGAGAAAAAGCCTTCCCACATATTATTCAAATATACAACAATAACGTATTGAATGTAGACTGTGTACAGACTTTTGTGGTACTAGATGGTCTTATGATAATACCTGTACTCTCTTGCCCTTGAAGTAATTATAGTCTAATGAAATACATCAGTCAGGATGCTTTTGGCTACAAGTAACAGAAAATGTGACTCATACTGGCTTAAATAATAAGGAACCTCATTATCCCACATAACAGGAAGTTTAAAGGAAGGGCGGGCTCCAGGGTTGGTTGATAAAGCAGATCGATGATGTCAGGTACTCAAGTTATTCTCATTTTTAGCTCTGCACTTTAGCTGTGTGTTTCAGCTCTGCCCTTCATCCTCTGGCTCAGGAAGATGGGCACAGTGGTTCTCTGTGTCACGTGGAATACAGCCACATCCAAAATGAGAGATCTGATCTTCTTGTGTCCTGGGCAGAGACATCTGTACCAGGAACTGCTCCAACTATCTTTCCCTCAGAGCTCATTGGCCTGGGTTGGGTTGGTCATGTGCCCACATCTAAAATAGTCACTGGCAGGAGAAACCACTACTGGTTTAAATGCTTGGGGTGAAATAGTTGTTGAGGAATCAACCACAAGGAGTACTACGTGCAGGATCAAATGTCACATGTAATTTTAAATATTTTGGTAACCACATTTAAAAAAATAGAAACAGTTACAATTAATTTTAATAATATATTTTATTTAACCCAGTGTATTTAAAATATCATTTTAACATGTAATCAACTTTTATGATTATTGAGGTATTTTACTTTTTCTTCATACTTGAAATCCGAGGTGTATTTTACACTTACAGTACATCTGATTTTGGACTATCACATTTCAAGTCCTCAATAGCCACATGTGTATTAGACGGCACAGGTTTTAGGATGAAATCCAAGGACATTATGATTTGGTACCTGCCTGTATCTGCAGTCTCATCCTTCACCAGTCACCCTGTACTCAGGCCCACATGCTCTGCTCCAGCAGTGCTGAGCTGCCATAGCTCATGCTCTGTTGCATTTGTGTCTTTGCTTGTGCAGTCCTTCCACCTGACCCATTCTTTCCATTTTCATAGGATAACTAATTATTGTATCCATCCAACCAAGATGTCACTCCGGTCAATAGGCCTTCTATCTGTACTTTTTACACTATCCCATTGTTACACTTATCAATCTGTTTCCCATTATCTCTTGTGTTGATCTACCCCACCGGGCAGCGATCCTCTCCAGGTCCAGGACAGGGTCTTGTTCACGCTGGTTTCCTCGGTGTCTATGCTCTGGCCCTTAGGAGGCACTCAACATGTTTATAGGATGAAATTAAGTTGAATTTTAAGAAAACTAGAATGACTTGGATTTGGTAGAATTCAATTAGTAAAATTAGTGAGAGAAATAAAACGTTTGGCCCAGTAAGCTCTCTCTGGTGGTGGCCCTGCAAGGATTTTTTAATGAAAGGATCCCTGTACTTCTAAATGTTGATCTTGAGTATTCACATACTCTGAATACATGTAACTTATCCTTAGGAATCCATCATATACTTCCACTAATTCTTTTACCTTTTATTCTTTTATTCTATTTATCACTTCTAATTGTTCTAACCTATCATGCACATGAGTACTTGGTGTCCTAAATTACTTAATTCAGGTACCAGAGACTTCCTCCTGATTCTAGGGCCCACAATATAGTGTACAAGTTAGCATTCACTGAATAGTGTTGTTTGTGACTGCATTCTTCAGAATCTAAAGAAGCATGAACATCACAGGTTTGAGCAATAATTACCCAAGACAAATAAAGCTTTTTATTAGTACAAAAGACGTAGTTAAGAGGCATTGCATAATAACAGACCCCCATCATCATCCTAGAGGTAACTAGCATTCTCTGTATTACACAGATTCGGCATAGGTTTTGAACTTCAACTGCTTTGCTTGCTAATATGTATCAAGCCACAGTGCTGAGTGCTGTGGGGTGCTGAATGATTGATTAGGTGTGAGCTTCTGGCATGGCCTGGAGCTGCCCAAATTCAAAATTTAACTTGATTTTTATTTACTATTTATGAATTAGGGTACTAAAAAAGATATATTAAAAAAGCACATCAACTTTAATGTTTGTTTTGGAAAAGAACTTTCATGTTTGTTGATTTTTATATTTCAATATTTCCTCTATCTGAAACTTATCCCTTGAATATAGAACTAAAATTTCTCCTGCTGACTTTTAACCTTATTTTATAAAATTCCCATTTTACACAAATATATATTATAGCTAAGGAATTAAGTTATATCTTCAAAAAAATATTATAGCAGGAAGAATATTACACCAGGCACTTCTCACCAGTGGAGGGACATTTTTCATTTATGGACAAGAACAGGAGTCAGCAAACTGCAGCCCATGGGACAAAGCCAGCCCACCACCTGCACTGCATGGCTTTTACATTTTGAAATGGTTTGAAAAAAAATAAAGAATAATATTTCATGACGTGAAAATTATATAGAATTCAAATTTTAGTGCCCATCAACAGTGTTATTGGGACACAGCCGCAACGCAACCACTGATTTAGGTATTACCTATGGCCGCTTTCACACTACAGTGGCAGAGGTGAGTAGTTATCAGAGACCTTATTGCCCGCAAAGCCTAGAATATTTACTGTCAGCCCCTTTACTGAAAAAGTTTGCCAGTTCAGTCCCAGGATAGAAGGAAGAAACATTAGGCATTTTTGAATTTTGCATCAAATGTTACCTAAACATGGTCATTCAAAGTTTATTCTCTTGGAAAGAAGCCAGTTTCCTGGAAATATGTGCCTATGTGTAGCACAATTAGACTTGACTGAATTTTTGGATTTATTTACTACACAGTGGAAACCAATTTTATTCTCTAAGGGAATAATAAGTCTGTCTTCATCAGTATTCATCAGAGCATTGAAAGAAAGTTGCCTGTAGCAAAGGTTACTTTTGTCTCCTTGCTGAAATCCCATTTAGAAACATTTCATGGCCGGACTTTTTTTTTTTTTAAAGTAATAGGGAATATTCTGTTGTTTCCACAAGGATCTTTACTTCTTTCATATCAGATGTATAAGCAGTTTCCAGAACCAACAGTGAGTTATAGAGGAAGGCAGTAGGAAAATTAAATATTATGTATTTTATAACAAACTCATAATTTCATTTGTGCTTAATATGGCATGAACACATTTCTGAGAGGTTACATATATCCAATGATATTTCACACACAAGTGACTTATTAATTTCAGCTATAAAATAATTTTGGACTATAGTCAAAACCCACCCCCGAACTTACTGCTTTCCTTCTCTCACTTTTTTCCTGAAATGATGAATAACAGCTATTTTAATCAGCAAAAAGTATGAAATTTTAGGTTTAAATAAACAAGACTTTTCACAACTACATCAAAAAAGACTTTTGGTGTAGTTATTTAATCTGTAGCTCAGTGTTCAACAACAGGTTATCTCTTTGAAGATAATTTCTTATTCATGATCTCACAGGAGACAAATTAAAGTATAAATAGAATCCAAAGGTGGTGTCTTGATTTTCTAATACGCTTTGTTCCATTTTGGACCTGTGTACATGCTTCATGTCAGCAGTTTCTTAATTTTTAATTGAGTATTCTAATTTTTAATGACCCCTCTAAATTCAAAATATTTAGGTAGGAATTTAGCATTTCTACTACTCTATCTCTATGTTTGATGTTGATTTGAAGATTGTTGGGGAAATATTCTAAAAACCTTCTGTTAAAAGCTCACACTAATGAATCATAACCAGATACATTATTAAACCAATAAATACCATATGTATATAATTGGCTAAATGGATGTGCAAGTTATAGTGGAAAACTGTTGTCTCTGTAGGCTTTTTAAAAGTGATGATCAATAGAGTATAGTTCCCTAGGCCACAGATTTGGGAGCATTATTGCCCACTGGAGGTCACTTTTACAACCTAAAGAGTATTACCTTCCTTGTAAACTCATAATTATGGTGTTGTGTATGATTTATTACACTATTTAAATCTGAAAAACAGTAACCTTCTCTCCCTTAGCAATGCACCTTCAATTAAGTCATGCCTCTCCCCATGTCCAAAATTCCTTTTTAGACAAACCAGTTATTGGTTATTTTTCAAATTTTTCAGTATTATTCTTTCGTTGCTAGTATTTGGCCTCCTCTCTTTGTTTCTAAGTTGGCAGCTGATACCTTTTCAGATCACGTTTTTAAAATATCCTTTAGTTCCTTGGCTTCTCTTTTGCATCCTCTGACGGAAGGAATTTGAAGACATTTTTCAACCGCCAAATATTTAACATATGTGAAATTAAATTACAAGGGCAAGGTAGTGATAAAAAAAATGTCTGCTGTTACCCTTCATAGGTGGTACAATGATATGCAACCAGCAAACTTAGGTTGGGGTCACCACTTTACCAAAGCCCACACTTAAATTTCTCACTCTCAAAGACTGATGTGCTGGTTGGCCTCCTCCTGAGTTACCTAACCTCACCTGCAGAGAGAGGTCATGTCTTTGCATAGGTTCCTGCTGTAGTAGGAAGCATATAAGAAATTTTTTAGCTCAGAGAGAAGGTTACCTGGGGGTCAGAGTCTCCTCGTTGATACATTTCTGCATCCTACACAACTGTTTACTGGGATCCTTATCTCAAATTTTCTTATTGTTTGGCTGATCCTACCTACTTACCTTGAACTCTGACTCCTGGTTACTTACCTAGGGTCTGCTCTGTACTTTTGCAGTCTCTGATCTCATGCTGCTGAACTGACCCTTGACATTGGCTTCTGACTATTTGCTATTCTTGACTGCACTTAACATTTCAGAGACTCGTTCTCATATTGCCCCCCAAATCCAAAACTGCCCAATGTTGACAGAATTCCATTTTATAGATATTATATTCAACAGCCATTATGAAATCCAGAGAATATCAGTCTACTTCCTGGCAGAACTCATATTCATTGTGTCCCCTGATATTGTTGCTCCAATTGTTAAAATGTTTAAATACTTTCATGCCACTTGGCCAAATAGCTCCTACCTCAGTTTTCACCCCTTGTCATCATGGCCTCATGTTCAGGACCTCTGGCATCTCCCCACAATCTGGGAACTAATTGGTTATTGCTTGGCCCAGCAGTTTTCAGGACTCTGTTTTAAATTGTCAAATTTTATTGGTTGGTTTCCATGCCACACTAATTATTAAATATTTTTAAGATCACCCTTGCTTTCAAAGGTATACGTAAGAGTTAAGTTCTCCAAGAAAAAAAAAATCTAAAAGTGATCATTTTCAAAGATTTTTGAAAATTTCCATTGTATATCATGAAACATTTTAGTTTATTTACTCAGTAATCATGTATTAGGTACTAGCTATATGTCCACCACTGTACTAGATGCTAAGAAGTGTTTCCTATTTTGTAAATAGGAATGCCCTCAAATTGAGTGTAATTAAAGTTGGAGAAAGGGGTTTATATGGGAACTCTATACTTCCTGGTCAATTTTGCTGTGAATAAAAAATAATCTTAAGGAAAAAAATTGGTAAAACCACAAAACATAGAAAACAATTGAGGACCAATTGCAAGCCAATATGATTTTTGTGTCAGAAACATTTTTATATAGGTAAAAACGTATATACATAGGTCAGAAATCTATGTATATATGACTACTGAAAGGCTGTGGCATAGAGGAATGATCAAGAGCAGAAGATTTCACCTGATTAAGCTTCCTTTAGAAGTGATGGACCAAAAATTGAAAGACAAATTATAAGGACATTCCACATTGGGAAAACAACATGAGAGAGGGAAGTTGGCAAAGAGTATGTGGAGGAAGAAAAACAACTTGGTGAGAACTACAGGAATAAAATGATGATGTGCGAGATCAAGGCCAGTGAATACATTCCTGAAAGCTAGGCAGAGCTGTATGAAATTAATGTTCTTTGCAGCAAAGAGTCATTCTTCAGTCAGGAGCCAGGGATAGGATTATGCTGGTGTCTGTAAGATCAGTCTGGCCCCAGATGCAGGACCTACTGTGATGGGGAGAAAGGTTGCTACCATAGTAATTCAGGAATGAGTGCTGGTTACCTTGATGGATGTGACTCTGAAAATGACAAGGAAAACATCATCTCTCCCAGAGAAACACTGCAGAGAAAGGAGCAGCAGCCCTTGGTGACCAGCTGACTATGAAAGAATGGATAAGAGCAATTAAAAGTTGCTCTATGAGAAATTGGTTAATGGACACAGTGAATGATTACATATTGTAATGATGAATAAGCTAGTTATAGCCTTTCTTGATCATCACATATTGTATATAAGTATTGATAGTCAACTCTGAACTCCCCAAATATGTATAATTAATTAAGTTTCAATAAAAATAAAATGATAAAAAAGATAAAAATAGCTCTAAAGACAGACTACCAAAAGTGAGAGCTGGACAAATCCCCCATTCAAAAAGCAACAATAAAACTGGACAGAATTGTCAAAAACAGCATTTTATAATTCCAGAAGTTGATAAAAGGCATTCAGCAAATTGAGAAGTGGAGAAGTATTTATTCATAGAAAAACTACCAAACTTCAGGTAAGAAAAGTAGGATTCTGCACTGTTCCTGCCTGGGGATGCTTCCATCCCCCTTTTCCCCCCTCAACACCTCCCCCCCCCACATTTAAACTCAGCACTGTAGTTCCACAGGAACGAGGACAGCCATGAAAGCCAGCAGTTTCATTGAAAGAATGGCCTTACTTGATATGAAGTGGAATGTGAAAAGCCCCATGCTCACCAGCATTGTGAGTAACAGTAAACATTTCAGTAGGAAACAAACAAGAAAGTCTGGCTAGCAGCTCAGTGAACCTGAGGTTACAGTCTTGGTTGTGGCCAACAATGGACCAGCAGACTAGCCAGAAATTTATCAGGGATATTCAGGAAATGTTGATGAGGATATGAAAAAACTAGAATCTTCATGGATTGCTGATGGAAATGTAGTTTGGCAGTTTCTTAAAAAGTTAAACAGATTTATCATATGATCTGAAATTACACTCCTAGGTATCTACCCAAGAAAAATTAACATATATTTTCACGAAGACTTGTATGTGAATATTAATAGCATCGTTATTCATAATAACCCAAAACTGGAAATGATCCAAATGCCCACCAGCTGGTGGTGGTTAAACATAATGTGATGTATTCATACAGTGGAATATTATTCCGCAATGAAAGGGGAAGAACTACTGAACTACTGTGAACTACATGCTACAACATGGATGAACCTCAAAAGCATGTTAGAGGAAAGACGAAACACAAGAGACCACATATTGTATGATTCCGTTTATTTGAAATTCCCAGAAAAGGCAAATTATCTATAGAGACAGGAAGCAGATCAGTGGTTGCCTTGGGCTGGGAATGGGAGCAGGGACTAACTGCAGATGGGCACAGGGGGACTTTATAGTGATGGAAATGTTCTAAGACTAGACTGTAGTGACATTTACACAACTTTCTAGATTTACTAAATCTCACAATAAATGAACTTCATGTTAAGTAACCTATACCTCAATAAAACGGTTAAAGTACCTTTATAAGCTTTGATTATAAGGCCATTCATGATAATGAAATTTTGGTAAGCAATAATTTATTTGGGTCAGGAACCTCAAGAAACTATCTAGCAGACCCTATGGGAACTGATGATTTTTCATAATTTGGAGAAAGGTAGAGTGAAAAAGCAGATATTACCATGTGTGTCCAGACCCAAGACTTCCACATCTCTAGAGTTCCTCAGTCCTCTTAATGCTTACATGTACCTCAAGACTAAAAATGAGCTATGGTACTCTCTCCAATCTCTTCTATTTCCAATTTTCTCAGCTTTAACTTTGTGATCTGCGTCAAATTTCCCATGTTCCTGACCTCAATTCCTGTTAATTATTATTGTTCCACCCTCACTCTTCATCATCATGTTTCCTCCTGCCCAGCCCAGTAAACTGATCCTAACTTCTGATTGTTCCTTTTGCTTAACTTGTTTCATTAATTTTTACATACCGAAATGAAATAAAATAAATAAAATAAAATCTCTGCCATGTTTAGCCCTGGGCTGCACTTAAGCTGTGAGTAAGCTGCCACACTGTCTCAAAAGGAAAGCCCATCCCTTGATTCTTTTGGAGGATGATGATTTAGGTTTTTGACACATTAAATGTCAGTTCCAAATATTATATTCAATAGATAACTGAAGATTTGAGATTAGCACCACAATGAAAGATTAGGGATAAAGATATATATTTGGTCCCCACCTAAGTATAAAAAACAAGAATGAGCCAAACATAGACCTTGTGAGATATTACAAGGTAAGGGGATGGAGAATGATTAGAAACCAGGAAAAGGCCAATGTTTTCCCCAAAGAGTTACAAATTATAAATGTATACAAAAAGATTTTATTTTACCTTGAATTCTCTAGGTTAATCATTGTGGTGAAAACTAACTGCTTGAGAGAATACCAGCAGACATGAAACAGACCCATTTGGAGAAGTTATTTAAGATTATAAAAAAAAGGACTATCTAAAATTCTCCATATGAAAGAAGAATGTTTGATTATTTTCTAATATAAAGGTGATCTTTACTCTTGGGTCTTAAAGGAGACAATCCTTATACAAAACATAAAACCTGACTATGAAACTGCCTCCCCCACTAGGTGGCAAAAGTAAGCTGCCGGAGAGAGACCAAACAGCTGGGCTGTGACACCCTGTGTTGGCACTTCTTACTAAGTGGTGCATCCTTAAAACTGTCATTTTGAAAAATTCAAACACTATATACATTTGAAATATATTGTCTATGTAATCCCTAAAGTCTGTAAGATAAAGGAAGGAAGGATGAAGCTACACCTTGTGTTGATTTTTGGTAGTAATATGAATATTTTGGGATGCTTCATGTATTTATTTTACATAAAATACTAAAAAGAAAATTATTGTGGTCATTGACAATTTTGTGCCAAGAGTCCTTGGGAAATACTAACTATTGAATAATGCTGTACTAAATTATCAACTCTATTTTAAGTAAGCTACTATATCTGATAGTAGCTTGTAGGGAGCTATCAAAAGTAATTTTTAAACTAGTATCTATCACTGTAGGTTGATTTTCCCCTCTGGTCTTTCATGAATATAAAAAGTTTCTGGAGGTCTATTAATTTCACGGGACTTAGAATATGCTTTAAAATAGCCTGAGACAAAACAGCACTTTCAAAGTGTGCTATTCAAAGGTTTTCTTTATTAGGGTCACCAAATAATGGTCTGCTTCTACGTTAATATTAACAGTAGCAATTTCCTTCCTGTTTTCTTTGTCTTTATATGTCTTTTATTTTGTCTTTTGTCTCCAGATATCTTTGAAGGGCAGCAGACTATTGCTTTTATTCTGATAGAAACTGACTCACTCCCTAAAGTTTGTAAGCCCAGGTCAGGACTATCAAAGAATAATGGAGTTTCCCTGGAAATGTCCTACAGAACCAAAAACAGTATAAAATTTGGTGGAACACTTCTAAATCTCAGCCAGGAAACAAACTTTCGGTTTCTTTGCCTGAAGTACATGCTAAGATATTAACATTTCACCACTTGTTGAAGTACTTTTATTTAATATTCTAATTTTAAAAAGCAGCTAGTCATTTATTCATCCATTCAACAAATACTTATTCAGTATCTATATAACCCCCCCCCCCAAAAAAAAAGGAGTGCTGTCCTTTTTATTTTTATTTTTATTTTTTATTTTTATTTTTTTAATTTTATTTTGTCAATATACATTGTGGCTGATTATTGCTCCCCATCACCAAAACCTCCCTCCCTTCTCCCTCCCCCCTCCCCCCCAACAATGTCCTTTCTGTTTGCTTGTCGTATCAACTTCAAATAATTGTGGTTGTTATATCTTCTCCCCCCCCCCGGTTTGTGTGTGTGTGTGTGTGTGTGTGTGTGTGTGTGTGTGTGAATTTATATATTAATTTTTAGCTCCCACCAATAAGTGAGAACATGTGGTATTTCTTTTTCTGTGCCTGACTTGTTTCACTTAATATAATTCTCTCAAGGTCCATCTATGTTGTTGCAAATGGCAGTATTTCATTCGTTTTTATAGCTGAGTAGTATTCCATTGTGTAGATGTTGCTGTCCTTTTTAAACAAGAGGAAAGGTGTTTGGGTGTTTGTTATTATTGTTTCAGATGAATAATTTTCAAGCTTTTTAGGTCCATTCATGAAAAATCCTATTTTGTTAATTCTTCCATTCCAGACTTCTCAATTTATGTAGATGACAGAACTACCAACAGAGAATCATGTATAATTTTAGGAAATGAGCCTTGCTATTACTTTAAGCCTTATTGACTTGGAGATTTTAAAATTTGACCACTTCAGTAGGGTAGTCAAGAATATATTCAGCAAAACTTCGTTATAAAGCACTTTGGTGTAACATGTATTCATTTATATTTTTATATTTGCCAAATAAAGTCTCCCATGTACATTTTGCTGTGCAGTGTATCTTTTTCACAGTTACAAGGAAACTTATCATTCAGGCCTATTGCTTGGTCCCTGACGTCAGTATTGTTATGGGCTTCTACTGTTTCATCTTATGAATGAGGCTGATCTCTAATCTCCCCTCCAATAAAATTTATAATTCAGAGACTAATCATTTTTATTGTTTGCTTCTGAAAGGAGATTTCAGACAGTAATAGTTTTTTCCACTGGTTTCTACAGTGACTGTTGAAATAAAAATAAATCCAGAATAAAAAATTATGATAACGTAAAAGTTAATTCATTCAGTAAATCTTTACTGAATTCTGCATATAAGGCAGAGAGACACCGTATGGGTATTGCCTAATCTAAAGGTATGTATAGGAAATGGATGCTGCCCCTAAGAATTAATCATTTTGATTAGAAGAAAATCTGTGATACAAATGAAAGATAACTGGCCTATGAGAAATATAAGCAAAACGTTTAAGGGATTTTAGGGATGGTGCCAGAATGATTTTGACTATGAAAATTTTATGCCGAAGGTGGCCTTTGAAGGATGAACCAGGTCTCCCTCTAGGCATAGAGAAAAAAGACATTTAGTAAAAGGCATTCAGTCTGGCAGCAGGGCTGCCATAGGCCCAAACACTGTGAGGCTCTCCAGGAAAGCTTATTTATTTGACAGCCCCTTTGGTTGAAGTATATATAACATTGGTCTTTGGATATTAGTGGGAGCAAGAGTTAGAGCACAAGGTAGAGATCAGACTATGAAGCATCTTGGACACCAGGACAAAGAATGTGAGTTCCATCCAGTGGGTCAATGGAAGCTATGAAAATTTGCAAGTATGCAAGGCACTTATGGCTAATGTGCTGGTATAGAGCACATACAACAGTTATATTAAGTGAGAAATAATTTAGCAAATTAATTTGAAGAATATCTTTATTTCTGGTTCTTCTACAACTCTGTGGAATAGATAAAATAATGCTATATTGATAATGTTATTTATTATTAAATGGCTCAAATCATTTAGCTTTTTCTTTAATTGGGAATGTATATCCTAAAATATGCAATAAAGGAAAGTCCTACTATAACCTCATGAGTGTTAGTTCTGCTCCTCAATTACTAGCCATAAACAAAATTACAATTTTAAGAAAATATTTTTCACAAATTAGGTAACTTAGATTTTGGGTCATTTGAATACCATTGGAAGGAACCCTAAGAAGCATCTCCTCTGTCCCAGGTCTGGACAGGCACCCCCTTCCCTCAATGGCTAGCAGAAATGAAAACTCCTTCTTTATTGTTTCTTTGTGGAAATATAGGTGCTTTCCCAGGATTAGCTGCTCCTGGAGAAGAGACAACAGATAATTTGAAAAAATCTTAATTTGCATTTATATTTTGGTTGACATTTGTGGGCCAAAAGACAAATTGACAAATGGTCTTGGTCAAAGAACAATAATCTTATTAAACATGCTTTGGAAAATATCTGTTGAATTTTATACTTTTTTTCCTCTTCATTAAAAGCAAAATTGTGAATTCCATGATAGCTAAGGGAGAACAAAGACTGAGAGAAGTCTAAGGTTCTTTTCCTGGAAAAACATGTTAAACGTCATAATAGAATAATACTCAGGAAACACTGACCTAAGCTTTTACCTTTAGAAGTTTAGAGTCTGGGAAATGTTTTACTTACACATGCTGGGGAAGATTTATAGAGAAGTGAATGAAATGTACTAGTGTACTTTCATAGATAAGGCATCTGGAGTGTGTATATATGGGGTGTATAACGTAATAGCAACAAATGTAATAGATATTTAAAATTTTAAGACATTGAATATAAATACACAATTCTAAAATAGATCAAACTTTGCCATTAATATCTATTTTCTTTGTCTAGAGATATATTTTCATTTAAAAGCCTAATGTAATTTAACATAAATTTTGAAAACCTAAAGTACTCAGTTCTCTTTGTTCTTATTAAATAACTTTAATGAGGGTTCAATACTTTTATTTAGTAAATATTCAACTGGGAGGGTTTCTGCAGTTTTTTTTAGTAGGAAAGTTTGCACAAAAGAAGTGTTTTCTTATTACCAAATAAGTTACTTTGAAGTATCTGGCAGTTTACATCAGTCTCTTATTTGAATTAGTACTACAGAGGACATCTATTGTACATCATTAGTGATGCATTAAATTGGTTATTTATGTTTTAAAATCTAAGGATAGTAGAATCTTTTGTGTTTGCCTTCAAAGATTGCTGTTACAATAAAACATTTTGAAATTAGTAAAGTTGTCTTTTTGGTTTAGTTAATGCATCATTGGAGGACTTAAATATTTTAGCCTCTAACCACTCATCTCCTTGTTTAATAGAATATGAGAAAATTGTGCAAATTCCTTTATGTTTCAAGGAAACAATGTTACATGTTATTTGTGTAATTGCTTCAATATTCACAGGTAAGAAAATAATAAAAGAGAAGACATTGATCACATCACTAGTCTCAAGTTTAGTCTTGTAAATATTTGACTATAAGATAAAAATACACTGTGCTATTTTATCATGGTCTTATGTTACGATGGTCTCTTCTTGTTGCCACTGAGATCATATATTTTATAATTGAAAATATAATTAACCCATGTACCAGAAATCTTCTTTTCAAGTTTCTATTTAAAAAATTTGTACAAATGATGAAAAACAGAGGACCAGCAATATTTTTATACTAATCACTGGCAGAAATGAGCATATTTTGCTAAAGGTTTCCCACAGTATGCTGTGTAACTTAATGCTAGGAGTAGTTTACCTATAGGAATAGTTAAAACTTTCCATTTGTTTAGCAACTAACTATATATATACTAGGCCACATTAGCTGAACAGGTAGACTGGCAGACAATGGGTTTTGTGCTTTTTTGAATCCCATGTAGTTCCAGACACATATATATTATTTAATAAGGACTCTTGGTGATGGCCCCACCTCTGAATTCCCCGAGAAAATAAAGGATAAATAAAAGTAAAGTCATAGAGCTCCAGGTTCAGAGCATTTCATGAGAACACCAATCTCTTGACTATATACTGCCTGTCTCAGAGACACTTTTTATTTCACTTCTTATCAGTTATTCTCTACCCCTGTGGTCTAGAGCGCATCTTCTGAAATATTCTGCTTCTTCTGGGATTTGGTTTCCCAGCAGTTGCCGTCTACCTTTATCTTCTTCTCCAGTGGCTCTTTTCCCTCAACTTACAAATGTCTCCCTCATTCTAACATTGTCTTCTGCCTCTACTATACCTTCTTTTTAAGCTATTATGTTATTTTCTTCCTTTCCTCAATAGCCAGTCTTTTTCCATGTTCTCACCTCTTATTCACTGATAGATAATACGGTGAATAGAGTATGATCTCCATCCCAACCACCATTGCGACTCCCCTGCCCCTAGTCACTTTGTCCTTTTAAAATTGCCAGATACTAAGGCCTATGCTCAGCCCTGATCCTATTTGACTTTTCTGCAGGATTGCTTCCCTCTTTCGTGAAACTTTCTTTTGCCTTTACTGACTTATCTCTGCTTTTTGGCTCTTTGTTTTCTGGCCCTATAAATGCTGCTGTACCCAAAGTTTTATTCTTGATATCTTGACTCCACTTCCATGAATTGCACTATTGTCCACATTTTGATGCCTTCCCAACCTCTGCATTTAGCTATGACTCCCGTATCAGTCAGGGTTCTCCAAAGAAACAGAACCAGTAGGATATACATGTATTGAGAGAGGGGGAGGGGGAGAAATTGATTGATTTTAAATAATTGGGGCACATGATTGTGGCAGATGGCAAATCCAAAATCTACAGTGCAGATCAGCAGGCTTGAAACAGGCAGAATTGATGCTGCAGCCTTGAGTCTGAAATGTGTAGGTCAGGCCAGCAGGATGGAAACTGTTTCTCTGTTCAAGCAGGGTTTCTCTATTATGGTCTTGAGGGAGAATTCCTTCCTCTCTGGGAATCCTCAGCTTTTGCCCTTAAGGCCTTCAACTGATTGGATGAGGCCCACTCACATTATGGAGGATAATCTGCTTTACTTAATCAACTGACTGTAAATGTTAATCACATCGACAAAATACCTTCACAGGAACATCTAGACTAGTGTTTGACCAATCAACTAGGCATCACACTAGCCAAATTGACACATAAAATTAACCACCTACTAGCTCCAGGCTTATGTTTCATGGAGAACATATAGATCAGAATTTGTCACTTGGTTTTTGTACTCGCAGGCTGGCTTACCTTAGGTGAGTTTCTTAATCTCTCCAAATAGCAACTCCCTTGTTTACAAAATAAGAACTGTAATTATTAGTCTATGTGTTTGTCTTCATGATTTTATATCAGCTCCATGCCTATCAAAGTGCCAGTTACACAAATACTTGATGAATGATTAATGGAGTGTGTAATGAATGCAAACAGCAAGAAGACTTGAGTTTTGATGTCACTCAAATGAAGAGCTGAGATTTAGACCTTGGAATCAGATTACAAGTTTGAACTAACAAATTTCTGTAGCAAAAAAAAAGTAAATGAGTACGTGGTATATGTATAGTGTATTTGTGTATTTTTTTATTATTATTATTTATTGAATTTATCTACCTATTCATTTACTTATGGAATGAATGCAGGCCACAGTGTATATGCACATATAGACTGTACTGTGTACATATGCTCTATGGCCATTCATTCAGCAAATATTGAATGTCTTCTAAATGCCATGCCATGTAGTAGGCATGAGCCACACAACATTAAGGGTTTCCCTGACTTTGCCCTTATTATTTTCTTCACTGGCCTCTGACATGTAATAGATGATTGTTTGGAGGAATTATAGGTGACTATAGCATAGCAATAAAGTTTGCCTTTTACCTCAGGAAAGGAGGTAATATTATGTGGCAGTCTGGCTCTGCTAAATGCCCCTTAAATAATATAAATAATGTAGAAAGTTGACTTTAACCAAGATGATTTTATCTTATTGGCAAATTTTAAAACACAGTCTGTCTCCTGCTAGTCATTAAGGGATCCATATGTTATGTTACCATCTATAAATATGTATTAACACCACCAGCTTTCACAATGTGTAACATTGAAACAAATTTTACAGGTTTGCAGGAACACCTTTTGTATTCTGACAAAGCATGTGGGATGTTTTACTCACTTTTTTAAAAATAAGAATTCTGTTATATAATAATTATAATGATACAGAAATACTCAAGTGTGCTATTACTATTATTATACTATTATAAATTTGAGGGGGAAAGAGAAGCCTCAAAAGATGATAGTAATATCCAGGAGAATATTTATATAATTTTATGTGAAGTTTGGTATAACAAACTCATAAGCTGATGAAATGATGTGTGATCAAATCTGGAGATAAATAACTTGCATGGGGTCTGTTGCAAGTATAGTTGATACTTGAAAATTTGTCCTGTGATACAAGTAGGCTCTACTCCAGTCTTTAAATTAATAAGAGATACTTCATAGCTAAAGGTTTAAACATTTTTCTGAGTTAGAACCTGAATATCACCTTTTATCACTTATTTAAATGAACATGCCGTTTCTCAATAATATACTGCCAAGAATTGATAATGATATATTATTGAATATTGATTTGCTCGTCTGTGTTTCACTGATATAAGACCCTTTAACAGTCTTAATAATTTAGACTAAATGAAACAAAGCAGAAATTAAATAAGCTTTATCACTGTAGCAGTAATTTTGGATGTTTATTCATTTGAAAACCAGTCTCATGATTCTTATGATTACATAAGGATCTGAAGCTTCAGGTTAAAGTCAAATCTGCATCATATAATATGAAATGGGGACTTGGCAATTATTTAATAGACTTAAGCCAATTTAATAGATGAAGTAATCCACTCTGTGGGGTTGAGTTCAGAAGGTAATTGCCAGTTCTTTACTTCTTAATAATTGTTCCATGTTAGGAAAAAAATCACCCAGAATTTTAAAATGCCAGATAAGATAAGAAATTAATGAGCCTTTCCTGATGAAAGTAGATGTTCCGTAGAAGCATTTGATCTACTATTTGTTTTTCATATACTTGTGCTGAATTTTATACTAATTGTTTTAATAAGTTAATTTTGACAATAAAGTAATAATAAAGTTTTTAAAGCTGAAAGGACTGTTAGCAACTATGTAGATCTCTGCTGACCAATTAACCACTAGCCACATGTGGCTGTTAAACATTTGAAATATGACTAGTAAAAATAGGGATGCGTGCTCCAAGTATAAAATATACCCTGGATTTCAAAGACAGTACCAAAAAGAAAAAGAATGTAAAAGATCTCAATAATGATTTTTTATTGATTAAATGTTGAAATAATATTTTATGTATGTTGAGTTAAATAAAGTATATTATTAAAATTAATTTCATTTGTTTCTTTTTACTTTTTAAATATGACTATAAAAATTATATGTGTAGCTTGCATTATATTTCTACTGGACTGTGCTGGTCTAGATCAACACTTCTATTTTAAAGATGAGGAAATTGAAGCCCAGAGAAATGAAGAGATTTATCTAAACTTGCACAACTTGTAAATGGCAGAGCTGACACTCAAACTCACTCAGGCTTTGTGATACATGATTCAGTTCTTGCCGTTCTAGTACTCTTTCTTCAAATGTGGCAATTAAAACACACACATGCAAATACACATGCCAGAGCATGTACATCTAAGAAAGTATTAGTTCCTCCAAAGTGGTCATCTTAGTGTCTTGGGAGGCTATATGCTTATTTTAATAATACATTTAAGTTTTCACTTTCAGAAATGTCTTCAGAATTTTCCAAACATTCTTTTGATAGCAAATTTGTGACTTTTTGAGGTGGCTTTGATTTTTAGAAATAACTACAAGTTATTGGGAGATGTCTGCTAAGTAATATTATTGTGTCTGAAACAAAGTATAGTCATAAAAGAAGGTAGCTGTGTGTGTGTGTGTGTGTGTGTGTGTGTGTGTGTGTGTGTGTGTGCGTGTGTGTGAGAGAGAGAAGGGGAACATAAACACTTGAGGAAGAGACTCATGAAAAAGAGTTCCAAAATGGAATTCAACAACTGTATTAATCAATTGTTGTTTCCCTGGATGCATATTCATAGAACAATAGTCATTTATGTACATAATCTCTTAGGTATTTTAATCACTTATTTTATAGTCATGTTTTCATTCGACAAAGAAATAGTGTTAACTATACACATACATATTTGGCTTTGTGAATTATTCCTCCCATTAGCTTATGATTTGTTTTAAGAGAACCTATCTTTAAATGTGGATAAATTAAGTAAAGAAAAAAGTATGAATTTTTATTGACATTGATTTGAAAACTGAAAGATTCTATAATATTCCATTAAATAGAGAGAGCAGTAAATTAGGAATTAAATCATTTGGCAAAGTGATGTGTTTTTAAAAATAACTTGTTAGAAGAAAAATGTAAATGTTTAAGATAAACTTCCTTTTGCATTTTGATCATTTTTTGTACTTATTAACCGTAAAAAAAATCCTCAATTCCAATGAAATTGCAGAATACTTTTACTTTATTTGTTATGTGATGCTAAGTATTTGTATACCTGTTAGGTAAAAGTGTACTGTAACAGCCAGCAAAATAAACAAATCCTTCTGAGTCTGTTATATGGTCTTTATAACATTAAGTAGTGTACTCAATATCTGCAAAGTATTAAGTAGCATATGCATTATTCTGTATATCATCAAATTTTATACATAGTAATATATTTGGCCATTGGAATACCTGAAGGGACCATCCCACTTATAATTTGAATACATCAGTTTCCATGAATACTATTTTTAGGTTGCACACAACTATCCAGGTAGTGATACAAAGTAGATTTATTATTTTAATTTCAAATAAAAAAAAATTATACCCAACCACTAAAAGTCTAAACTCCTTTTGTCAAAAGAATGCATTAATTTAGAAATGGGAGCAGAGTTTAGGTTTTTAATCTGAATATATGATAAAGTAAGTCTGAGAATATAATAAAATGCATCTAATTAGACATGACCTATGAAGTTTTGCATTATGATTTGTTCATCTGCAGTTTGTTGGCTAAACACAATCGGAAAGATTTTGTTCGTCCTTCAGCATGCATGTAAATCAGAAATCTACAAAATTTTAAATGTTATTTGTTAAGAGTATCATTAAAATTTGAGATAATACTATTTCATAATAATTTTGGTATTTCTAATTACAGTGCAAGTGGCTTACAGTTTATTGTTGTTACAGATAATTTTTAAAAGATCCTTTGCCCTGAGTCATAGATTTCTAATAGAAAAATGGTACAACTACATTGTACTTTCACTTTGTCCAAAAACATGGAACTTTGATATTGAAAGAACTGATCAAAATGAACTAGTTTATTTTATATCTTCTTTTGACATTTGTCATAGATGGACTTGAAAATCATTTAATCATTCTGTTTTAGGAGAAGTTAAATCTCATTGAATACAAAGATAAAGAATTACCTATTAATAGAGGTAAAATATCAGTTTGGAAAAATTATTTTGAATAATTACACATGCTCATTGTAAATCACTTGTAATCATGCATGCACACACACACAGAGAGAAAGAATGAGAATAGGAGAATATGTTTGGTAAATATCCCTGCAGACAGATAGATATCAGTCTGTCTAGACATACAGTTTTACTTCAAAAACTGTTCAATAACCTCCTTTTAAAAATGTGTGTTGGACATTTTCTATTCTAGTAAATATAAATGTGAATAATCATTTTTCCAGTATTTTATTATGAAATTTTTCTAACATAGAAAAGTTGAAAGAATTTTATACTGAATACCCATATACCTACCACCTAGATTGTACAATTAATATTTTACTACACTTGTCCATCACATCTAAGTGGCTCTCTAGTAATTCATCTCTTTTTTGAGATGCATTTCAAAGAAAGGGACAGGCATCTGTGTATTACCCCCCACCTCCAGTACTTTAGTGTACATGTCATTGACTTGAGTTCAATATTTGTTTATGGTTCCTTTTTCTCTTTTCATATAAACAACAAAATGTACAAATCTTAAGTATACCAATTGACAAGTTCTGACCATATGCTCGTGCAACTCAAACCCCTATCAATATATAAAACATTACCATCACAATAAGAAGTTCCTTTATGTCCCTTTTCAGTAAATCCCAGCTCTCACCACCCTCAAAGGCAACCATTGTTCTGATATTTTCATCATTTATTATTTTTAACTGTTGCAGAACTTCATAAAAATGAACTCATAGCTCATGCTCCTTTTACTCAGCATAGTGTTTTTGAGATTCATCCCTATTGTGTGTATCCATAATATGTTTCTATTGCTGAAGAGTATTTCATTGTATAAATTCAGTTTGTTTATTCATTCTCCTTTTGATAGACACCTGAGCCGTTTCCAGTTGTTAACTGTCATGAAGACAGCTGCTGCATACATTTTTGTACAAGTCTTTTGTGAATATGTTTTTATTTCTCTTGGATTAGTCCCTAGAGTGGAATTGCTGGGTGTTAGAGTAGGTGTATGTTTTATATAAAGCACCGTTTGACACTCCTATCAGTGAGGTATGAAAGTTCCAGTTGCTGCACATCCTTGTCAATGTTTGGTACTGACCTTTTAATTTTAGCCATTCTGGTGGGTGTGTAATAGTATCCTAGATACTAATCCTTTGTCATGTATGTTTTGTAAATATTTTCCCTTAGTCTGTGGCTTCCTTATTCATTTTCTTAATGTATTTTCATGAGCAGATGTTTTAAATATTGATACAGCCCAATTTGTCAGTTTTTGTTTTATGGCAATTTATCCCTGTTTTAAGAAACCTTTTGTCTTCACAGTTGTTTTCACCTAAAAACGTTATAGTTTCACTTTTACATTTAGGTCTAAGGTAGACCTCAAGTTAATTTTTGTGTGTGGTGTAAGGAAGTGGTTGAGGTTCATTTTTTTTCATATGGATATTCAGTTATTCTAACATGATTGGATTTCCTTAGCATTTAATTGAAAATCAAATAACCAAATAAATGTGGGTCTATTTCTGGGCTCTCTGTTCTGTTCCATTGATCTTCTCATCAATCCTTATGCTAATATTTCTGTAACTTTATATTAAATGAGTAGTGATTTTTAACAGCTGCGTGTATATACTGTTCTTTTCTTACCAATTTCATTTCTAAATATGTATTACCATAGAAAGTACTGCCATGAAAATCTTTGCACATGTATATTTCCCCACTTGTTGAATTATCTCCTCAGGGTTAATTTCTGTATGTATGAATGCTGGGTCAAAGATGAATGCATTTTTCATTTTGGTATATAAATCCAATCTGTCTTTTACACTCCCATCAGCCTTTGCATTAGAGTACCTGTTCCCTCATACCATATGAAGAGTTAAATTTCTAAAAGGTACATTTTAATAAACAAAAATTAGTGAACTTGGTCCCTGAGATTTTTGTGTATATGCTTGTGGAATTGACATCTACTTAAGTTTCTTCCTAACTTTTATCTCTGAATCATGTAGAAAGTATTTTCAACAGGGTACTTATCTAGGAAGCTTCTTGCCAATAGGAGGTGATTTATTAAGCCTCAGATTCTGTTTTAGCATTGGCCGGTAATGACCGTGCATTGATGAAAGCAGTAGGTGAGATTGACTAAGGTAATGAGCACTGCTAATTGTAGAGTCACCTCTGAGAACTTTCACCGACTCTGTGCTTAGGCTTTTTAAAAAAACTAAAAATTCCTTGAACAATAGAAAACAGTCTGGGCTCATTTAATGGATACCTGGTAATTTTCTGACTTAATAGTAGCTTGTATGGCATAGTTTACAATGCCGATCTGAGTCAGTAACAATGAAATGCTTTATTATTTTTGTACTCTATGTTTGTACCAAACTCTTAAATGGTGAAAGTTGAAAACAAAATTTAGTACTAGGCCTCTTTTCACCTCCCACTCCCACCCCTACTTCTTGGTGGTGTGGGGAAGGAATTTTCCATTAACTCTATCTCTCTGTGACGAGTTTAAAGGAAAACAAAGATCAAAACATGCAAAATCAAAAAAACACTGAACTGTGAGATTTCGCCCAGTTTAATGATTTCTTCTCTCGAGTATTTTTACATTGCTAAAAGAAGCCTAATTCTTATATATTTCTTAAGGATAAGTATAGTGAACTAGTATTGGACTGAGCAGTCAGAAAATGGTCGTTCTAGTCCTAGCATACGAATAAATAAAAATGCGACCTTTGGTAGATCACTTAAATCTCAGTAGGCCTTAGTTTCCTTATCTGTAAAATGAGGGGTTTGGTCTTTGTTATCGTTAAGGTTCCCTGCTGTTCCATAATTCTTTGATTGAATCTGTATCAGATTTCTTACTTAGGATAAAAGTTTTTTTGAAAATCAGTAGATTTTAAATATAACCTAGCTAATTTTGGGGGTTAGAAAAAAGCAAAGGTACAAATTTTTAAAACGTACTCAGATCCCTTAAACAACTGTTTCTCCAACCCTACATGCTGTGCTTTTCTGAATAATGCCATAGCAGAAATCTATGGTGATTTTTTTGTGTGCAAGTACCAACAGAAATGTTAAGGGAAATAGACTGTGTGCCTGTTTAAGTCACCTGTTGAGAAAATAGGCAACTATTGACAAGTCTGATTCATGGCTGACTGACTGCTCTGCTAGCCTTCACATGATCCCCACCGAGCAAAATCTTTGACCGCCTGCTAAACAAGGTCTGTTTGAAGTTTCTTTTTAACATTTCCAAAACGTTAATTCAGCAGGATGTCTCCTCTGGGGTTCTCCATGTCACCAAATCAGCAGCTGTTGAAATCCATTCACTTCAGCATGAAATGTTTTCATAAGTGCTTTTTTTATTTGTGACAACAGCAAAGTAAATATAAGACTAAAATTCTGCCTCATTCAACATTTACATGTGTTAAAACTGCTTCTGATCATAGTTTACATTCATGGTGTTTATTTGCAGGCATTAATACCAATAGACAGTTTTCCTGCAGAGAATTTGAAATTAGCATTGCCTGCAAAATATACTATACCATGAATTTCTTTTTAAAATAATTTATTTAACTGTTCAGATCCTATACCAGCCAGCTACCAGAAATCAAAAATTTTAAAAATTGTTTTAAAAATTATTTATTCATTCATACTTTGACTAAGTAAGAATTTATACTATGTCTTTCAAACAGAAGTTTATATTTCTTAAGAAGCACTGATTTTTGTGTTGTAGTTGGTTTAAAATATCTTTAAATCTCTGGATGAACTACTTGTTAATTTTGCATGGTAGTATTTACAAATTCTTTAAGAAATTTCCCTCTTTAAAAGGAAAAATATTGTGCTTCCAGGGAAATAATAAAATGAAGTAATATAGAATTCTTGAGAGAAAGAACTGAGGACTAGCAAAATCTGATGGTGAAGATAAGGCACAGCAAGGTCTACAGATTATGTTGAATTATTTGAATAGAGCTGTACTTCTTATAGCTAAGATCTCTTATTCATCGTAAGTGAAGCCATGTATCTTTGATGCAGAGTTAAACATGAGAACTGCTACATTTTCTCAACATGGATTGAGCCAAGTCCCTTTTTCTGTTTATTCAAGTTTTAAAAGACTTAAATGTAGTTTTATAAGTTCATTAACTTGCTTCATTCTTTGAGATGCATTTCACCTCCATATTATCAAATTTCATTACATGCAAAGAATTATCGGATCAACCCATTATACAGCCTAGCAGCATGAAGTCTTTTTCCATCTACAGGGAGAATATTGTGTAAATCAGCCTCTCGAGTTTCAGTGGGAGGCAGAGGGTTGCACAGTGTCCATTTGTCAAGTTGATGGCACCGCAGTGAGGTTACATTAGCTTGTCTTTGAACAGAAGTGAAATCTTATGCGAAGCTCCCCTTGCTGTCATTTATACTAACATCCATCCTCTTAAACCAAGGCCTCTGAGAAAAACAAAGTGATGGCACAATATAATCAGTCACTCAAGTTGTCTGTCATCTGTTTTCTTAAGGAAATGACTTTTAAGTTACTGGAGCAAAGAACTGTAGAAAATTAACAAAGGTTGTAGTAGTAAAGTAGGTGGAATTTTTTAAACTGCAGATGTCTTTTTGAGAAGATTTTATATGCAGAATGCCAAAAAGGATTTTCCCCCTCTCTTTCATAATGAATCTCATGAAATGTATTTCTTCTTGAACAATAGACCTACTGCTGTTAACAACTGGAGTCTTTCTTGCTTAATGTGACTACATGTTAATGTTCCCAAGAAACTTTCTGTAAAACTGAGTCTATAAAACTCTCAGCCTCAGTAGGTCCTCTGACAATTAGCTCACCCCCTTTTCAATTCAGAGCTATCTGAATTTCAGTTATGTAATGGCAAATCTTGCATATAGTAGGCTGCTTCAGGGTAAATGGTACTTTAAATGTAAATTATTGGAATTTCATTACTTAATATTACACTTAGGCAATTCCTTTAAAACCCTAACTACATGGCCAATCTGAGGCTGGTGATCAAATTTGCAGGTTTTATTTCCCTAAGCCTGTTTTATGGGCTGAAACACTCAGGTCATTTGCACCCTGTCTCATTCATCATGGAGTAGTTAAACTCAGATTGTTAAACCAGGAGAGATTAGTTGACAGACAATGGTGCATTAGATTAAGACCTCCTTCGGTTATGCTTAACTATTTATCCATCCCATTTGTGTGGCATTTATAGCAAACTATATTTTTTGATGGAATTTAAAAGAAGCAGGAAGAGGATTTTAAAGCAAGGGAAAACAAAGTCTTTTTTTTTTTACTAATGTGATTAATATTTTTTTATCATTTACATTTGTTCTATCAATAACTAATACTGAGGACCTTTTGAAAAGGAAATAACTGGTCAGTGTGCTTAAATATAAAGGAAGTCTCCCTTTTGTTTGCTTTATAGACATATTTATTTAGTTACATTGTTGTTAGTTTTTGAAAAATAATAAATTTGAAAAAATAATCTCTTCTGCCAAAAGTATTGCTAAGAGCAGCATCTTTAGTCATTTCTTTAAAACTATTCTAGAAAAAATCCCTTAAGAATTGATAGAAAAGGGGGAAAAGAAGGACTTGGTAAAGGAATATGAAAATCAACTACATTGTATATTGATAAATTAAAATTTAAAAAAAGAAAGTTAAAAAAAAAAGATAGAAAAAATTGACCCAGACTTCTTAGTATCTGGGAAAGAGAAACTTAGATTTCTCAGAAAAGAAATAAATGAGTACTTATTTTAAATATAGTTAAATGTGTTTTACAAAATACCACTGCCCCAAAATGAGTTATTAAGCATTGTATTATTAAAAATCTTTATTGTTTTCTTCTCTTTTGAAACTTACGTGAACATTTGGAATTGGTAAACGGAGAGACCCAGGACATCAATCTTGATTAGTTTATTTATCTTAGCAAATATTTTGATAGCTTGGTATAGCTTTTTTTAAAAAAAAAAGAATTCTTTATTTCCTCTGTTGAGGGATAAAATATTGTTAAAAGCAACTCATAAATGAAATGGTGAAAAACAGTTTAAGTAACTGAATCTTTCATTGTCAGTGAGGGGACCTCAGAGTAAAAGACCGATCTTTAATTGCCCTTTTTGTCATTTTTCTTCCCAATTTAACCTCAAGGTGATTTTTAAAGTCATGGCTTAATTGGGTGGTCATTTTACCTTTGCTTTGGAGCAATTTATTACAGCTTTATTTCCTTTATTACAGCTTTATTTCCTTGAACCAGCAGAGACATAAATGCTGGGATCTGTGTGATCAAAAGCTATTTTATTTTATGATAAATTTGGTTTTCTAAATAGGCAACTTGAACCCATTTTTAACTTTGAACATTCACAACTAGATACAAACATGAGTTAAAAGCACTGTAAACATTCAGAAAAAAATACATTCGGAATTAAATATTAATCCTATAATTTTATCTGAAATTTGAAATTATGTTTACAAATTCAGGTAATTTAAAAGTTTATTCTCTACAGAAAAGTACACTTATATTTCCCCATTGTGCTTTCAAGAGACAAAAAGTATTTTTGGTAAGTTTTTTATTCATTCACACATATATTTCCTAACATTTATATAATACAAACTGTATGCCACAAAACTGAAACTGATTGGCCTGGATTAAATATTGGAGCAACAGAAAATGTTTTTTGTTTATAGTAAACTGATTTTTTTCAAATTCCGTAAGAAAATTTATATTTCAGAATCACTGATTTCTCCCAAATATCTCATCACAATCAGCTAATAGTTTTATGATTTATTATAAAACATGAATTAATTTGTATGTTATAGGTTGTATTTTTAAAATTTTACATTCTGATTTTTAAATGAAGTTTAAACTCTTCCTTTTTTGGATCCCAAATTTGGGGGTATTTTTTGCAGTACCAATTGTTAATCTTTATCAAGCTAATTTGTCCTGGGATTATTTGAACCATTGTTCAACATTGATAATAATGCCACAATATTGCCTTGTACAGATATATGTAAAGCTCTTAAAAGATGTGCTAAGATGCGTTATGTGGGCAATTTACAAGAAAAGTGTTCTTTTACAAATTGCAGAGTGCAGCAGGATCAGGCAAGAGTTGGACATTAAACAAACAAATCAGAAAATCTCCTGTCACCCTCTTTATCAAATAGAAGGGTACTTCTGTGTGTTTATGTGAAAAAGGAGAAAGAAGTAAATTCTTCATTCATAATGAAGTATTCACAAACTGCAATGTTCCTAAACCTCCATTGTTTGCATCATTTCCCTAACTGACCTACAGATAGCATTGGCAACCCAATGCGCAAGAGTGTTCTTAGGCCATGGTTCCAATAAAATGCTTCCTTGCTTGAATGATGCCAGAGGTCGGAGGGCAAAAGCATATTGCCTTTGCTACCCCACCAGTCACAAGAACTCAATGGCCAATGAGAAAGGGGAATTTTGAAACATCAGATATAGTTTTATGCGGCTATTATAAAAGGTTTTCTTGTATTTCCGGCTTAAAACAACCTTTTTAAAACAGATATAGGGCTGGTTAGTTACCTCACTCTGTAGAGCGTGGTGCTGATAATACCAAGGTCAAGGGTTCGGGATCCCCTTAACGGCCAGCCACCAAAAAAAAAAAAGTTATGAATAATAGATATTTTTCAGGAAAAACTGATAGAAAAATGAGTTTCTAAAATTAGATGCCATGTTTCATAAAATAGCTGTTTCACTTTTTATACAAATAGCTAGTTGATAATATGCAAAACCAGTCTCTAATACAAGTTTGTGACATCATCTCTGTGAATATAAAATTTGTTAATATTTCTCTATTTATATGATATTTTGAATAGCCTAGGAAGGAAGTAATTGTGGAGTAAAGAAAACTCCATTGGATTTTTCAGATGCTCATTTATTTGAAATAAATCACACAGGAACTTGTTTTCGCTAAGAGAGATACTAATAGCAAAATTAAAATTTTTATATTTATCTTTAATCAATCAATTTAGTTATTTTTTCAATTACTTATTTATTCAACAAAAATCTGAGTGTTTGCTAGTGTCAGGCCCTGGGGATTCAGTAGTGAGAAAACATGATCCTTTTATTCATTGAGTTCACACAATCAATACGAGGAAAGGAATTAACTATGTACTTAATTGCCATAGTTTTGAGTTAGTTACTTATAGAAAGAGGTCTGGCCTCCATTTTTTCCCTTCTGTCTAGCCTCCTTTAGAGAAGAAGCAAAGGTCTTAAATGGTACACCCTAAACTTCATATCAGCCTCTTCATCCACTATCCCACACATGATCTTTGGTTTTGACCAAACCACCTAATTTTCCTTGGGCTTACACGACTATTTATTTTGTTCTTGCCTTTTTCTCATTTTAGGTAGCCTTCTGCCTATCTTTTAGCCTTTCATAGTTAGTTTGATTCTTGAAAACCCATTGCAGAGGTCACCTTTATCCAGAAGCATGTTTTTAATTCTGTAACTGGTTCAGATCTCTTCACTGACCCTCCATGCACTTTGCACTTGGCTCATGGTGCCACTTGGTACTTGGATTGTAAACACCTCGAGGGCAGAGCACCATCCTTTAAGTACACAGAATTGTGCCTGTCCTAGAAGAGAATCAATGCTTATGTGTCTGGTAAATTAAATGATAGTTTTAGAACAAATGATTTATTTTAAAAATGTAGCAATTTAGTTCTTGAAAAGGATAAGCTAAATAAAGCAACATTTAAAAAATTACCTTTAATACCAGTTGCTGAGGTTGAGGAATGCATCATGGAATTCAGATAACAGCGGCTGTTCTGGCAATGCTAAGCTGCCGTGCTGCTGTTTTTCGTCCATCTGTCTGACTGAATTTGGACTTGGAAGAAGGATCAAGTGTAATTTTAATGTAAAATTACCAATTAATTAATAAGGCATGGATAAAGTAAATACCTTAAGGTTATTTCTCTTCTGTCATAGCCAGTTGTTACTCCTTATTTTATTAGAGAAAACTTTGTAGGTAATTTAAACTCATCTCCTGTGTGCCCATTTTCTGAGTTTGTGATTGCCATAGAGAGTTTAGTGATTTATCAGGGTCATTACAGTGAGCTAGTAACAGAAATAGGAACCACAGGTTGGTCATTTCTTCTAAGGTATAGAAGGAGCTATAAACAGATGGCACCCTTTTTATGTAACTTAGGTGTTTTTAAGCGGGACTAATCTGCCTTATGGAGATATTATGCAGACTTTTATTGTATTCGGTGGATTTGGTAGGATGTTATTTAACCCTCACTATATTGCAATGCATGTAATAAAAAAGCCATTTATTAATGAGGTGCTACTCTGCAAGATTTTGAGGGCTCATTTCTATTCCAGAAAGAATGTTTTAAAGACAGAATATCCAAATACATCCTGCTGACCTCTATTCTATTCTAAAATCATTTGCAATAGAAATGTATACTCAGAACTAATCCTTGTCTTTTAACATTTCAAGAATGTCATGTTAACTTGAATTAGATTCCAATGCTCTGTTGCAATTCTAAAAGCAGCTTCAGAACAGTGCTTTCTTCCATACTCCCATACTCATAAATATCAAATTTTTGAAATTGTTTTTATATCATGTCATTGTATTTGCTTCTAAAATCTTGCCATCTATGAGCCATATCCAAAGAGAACTACTAATAGGAACATGGGGATTTGATGACCTCATGGTCATTGTCATTCCTGTTTTTATATGAAATGTAGCTTTTTAAATTGTTGACACAAAGTGAACACTAATTGCATCTTAATATGAGACCAACTCTGGACATGACTATGTTTTTCTTTTCCTCATGAAAATGCTCCCTAGCTGATGCTGTAGCTGAAATAAAATCCTTAGCATTTAAAAGAAAAGAGCCAGCAAGAGCAATGACTCTGTAAACACCACTTCAGTCAAACTCTGATACCAAATATAGAACTATGTTAGTTGTTTGTAGGCAGGGCCCCAGAAAGTCCCACACAGTTAATCTCCACGTCCTGCATATCAATCACACCTCCTTCACATACCTGGCCTGGAGCCTTAATGGAATTCCTCCTCATTATTTTAGTGATAGCTTACTTCCTCTGTTTTTCCAATTGGTTTCTCATCGTGCCAACTTCTTCAAGGAGCATTTTCTTACCTAAGCAACATTGTAATGTTGTAATATATGCTGACAGTTCATTTATACAGCCCTTTTCATTCCAAAACTTTTTATGTTCAATTACTGAAATTTAATCATCATAAGAGATTGGATTTTCTCTAGATCATGCAGCTTTGCTTAAATGTTAAGTTAATAATACATTACTAAAATATAAGATTTCAAAGGTTTAAAAATTCAATATCAAGAAAATTCATTAAGCTTTAAACTGATCACTTTTGAAATTACAGATAAGAACTGTGTAAATGGTCTCACGTAAATCACATATTTTAAGAGGAGTTAATTAGAAATTATAACAAACCAAGTCAATGATTGCTCATGATTGTCCAGACAATTTGTGAGGGTTTTTTTTTTTTTCCAATTTCTTCAAGTTCTTGTGGACATGCTCTTTTTTTTTTTTTTAAATTTTTTTTATTTTACAGCCTCCTCTCTCCTTAATGTTATATTGTTAAAATTCCTTCAAGTCAAGTGATTCTTTTAAATCTTTTATCGGCATGTTGAAAACACTTTTTTTTTGTAACTCCTTTTTATCCTACTAGAAATAGACATAGAGAAGAAAGACCAACCATTCTATCCTCTAAAGTGTCCCTTGTTTTAGGCTTTTGAATTGTTTTGCTAACCACTGATTACTCTGTGTATGGGGCTTTTCAAAAAAAAATTCTTGCGTAAAGTACAAAGCAAATATTAAATATTATTTTTGGTTCTGATACAAGGAAATTATATGAGGTATGGGAGCTCTGCTTACCATTCTTTGCAGACAGAACCACTAATTAAGCCATCCTAGTTGACTAAATAGCATCCATACTTTAATCTACACCTGAACCTTGGTGTAAGTACATAGTAGTTGATCCTAATTTCTTAATGTGATCTGAAAATGAAGTTGTTAAGTTTTATTTTTGAGTGGTTTCAATCAATTAACAAACTGTAAATAAAAATATTGCAATCCCCAATTACTGCTATATGATAAAATTTCTATGGCATGATTAGTAAGTGATTCTTGATTTTACTGACTGAAAAACATTTTAAAATAATATATATAGCTTGTAACTCAAATAAAAGACATGTTAAGAATAAAACTTAAGTACATTTCAATATAAATAAGTAGTCCATATTAAATGAAAGGCAGTATACTGAAATGACTTCTATTATTGTTTCTTAAAAGAGCTCTTTTGGCATAGGGTGTTTGTGTGACAGTGTGTGTTTGCATGTAGTCAATTTACAAAGTGCCAAGGCAAGGACTTTCCTCTCCTTCCTCTGTATTCCTTTAACACCTAGAAATATGTCATGTATGCTAAAATAAACCAAATTGTTTACTGTTCAAATGTCTGTTACATTTTTCTTCTTCTTCTTCTTCTTTTTTTGGCAGCTGGCCCGAGCAGGGATCGAACCCTGGACCTTGGTGTTATCAGCACCACACTCTAACCAACCGAGCTAACCAGTCAGCCCTGTTATATCTTTCAACTAAAAAAAACACCTTTTTTTAGGTGTCTTTTTTTCCCTTTATTATTTATTTCTTGAAGCTATAACCAGTAGCTATGGTGGCCCCAGTGAGAATTCTCCAGGATTTGGGGTCAAGGAGTTTATCTGCCAGCTCATCCATAGGCTCCCTGGTAGCATGACCACAGGCCAGTTGCCCTACAGTTTGTAATGAGATGTGCGTGTAATACCTGCCCGGCAGGGTTACAGTGGGGATTAGATGAGATGATATGTGTGAAGAGACCAGGGCAGCCCTGTACCTGAGAGGAGCTTAAAAAATGGTATAAGCCAGCAGCAGCAAAAAGAAGCTCTCCAGGTATAAAAGGAAATTTAAATAAAAGGGGAAATAATTCCACCTGCATGGGATAGCACTCAAAAGACTGCATGTACAACAGACTAACTGCACAGTAGGGAAACTTTACTCAGAATATGGCCCACCTACTGTACTAGACCTAAAGGAAAACAAAAGTTCTGCCCCTATAGAGTTGTTTTAAGGGCAGGGAATTTTTGAGTCATACCCAACTCTGATTCATCCCCAAGACTCACTAGTCACATGCAGTGAAAATTCATTATAATGTTTCCACAAGCAGTATTTCCTACCTTTAAAAATCACAGCTGACAATTCAAAGCAGTGAATGTTTCCCCATATTTCTGAAATATGATTCTATTTAAAACAAATTTTAGTTCTTTGTATAGTTATTTAACCTGTTATTACAGTTTAATCAAGAATATTAGTACATAATATATAACTAACACAAAAATTGGTGTTTGAAAAAAAAAAAATTGGCGTTTGGTTGGGGCACTATTATATAAATGCAGAAATACCCTTCTAGCTAGAGAAAGTTTTAGTTGGATTCATCCTCAAAAAAAGGTTGTGGGGTTTTTTTTGGCTTATTTTGATCCAGACACTCTAGAATCAGAAGATATGAGGGGACTCTAGGCAGCGACTCTCAAACTTTGGCAGTCCTCAGAATTCCCAGGTGCATTTATTTGAAAACAGATATCTGGATCCCATCCTAGAAATTCTGATTCTTGGGTAGAGGCTGAGAATTTGCATTTCTCTCAAGCTCCCAAGTGATGCTGAGGCTGCTCTTCTGAGCAATCACACACACTGCTCTAGAGGTCATCTTGTCAGTGACTCAGAACATTTTAATGCATTCATGTTATGATTTTTGTCAGGTTTTTTGTGGAGATAATTGTTCTGCATACATGGATGTCTATTATTTGTACTCAGAGATATTCAGAGAAATCAAAAGAAAGCTAAACTGTCTATATTAGTACGACAAAGAGTAGATTCCAGAGCAAAGAATATTACCAGGGATAAAAGTCATTTCATAATAATAAAAGGTTCAATTTATCAAGAAGACCCAATCCTAAATGTTTATGCACCTAATAACAGAGCTTCAAAATATAGCAAGCAAAAACTGATGGAAGTGCAAGGAGGAATGGACAAATCTACAATTATAGTCAGAGATTAAACACTCTTTGCCCAATAATTGAAAGAACAAGTAGAAAACCAGTAAGGATGCAGAAGACACTTTAACAACACTATGAACCAACTTGACTCAATTGACATTTTTAGAACACTGCCAAACAATAATATTATACACATTGTTTTCAAGTACACAGGGAACATTCACCTAAACAGACCATATTCTGGGCCATAAAACAAGCCTCAAAAAATTTAAAGAGATTCTAGTCATACAAAGTATGTTCTGTACCACAATGGGATTAAATTAGAAATAAATAGCAGAACGTATGGTGGTGCTTCAAAAAATTAGGAATAGAATTACCAAAAAAAAAAAAAGAAAGAAAGAATAGAATTACTATATGATTCAGCAATTCCATTTCTGGGTATATACATGAAAGAATTAAAAGCAGGAATTGAACAGATATCTACACACCCATGTTCATAACGGCATTGTTCACAATAGCCAAAAGGTGGAAGCAACCCAAGTGTCTGGTAACATGAATAGAAAAGTAAAATGTGGTATATGTATACAATGAAAAATTATTCAGCCTTAAAAAGGAAGGAAATTCTAACATATGCTACTACATGGATGAACCTTGAGGACATTGTGCTAAGTGAAATAAACCAGTCACAAAAGGACAAATACTGTATGATCCCACTTATATGAGTGTCTTAGTCTGTTTTGTGTTGCTATAACAGAAATACGAGAGCCTGGGTAATTTATAAGGAACAGAGGTTTATTTGGCTTACGATTCTGGGACAGGCCTCAGGCTGCTTCTACTCATGATGGAAAGCGGCAGGCAGCTGGTGGGTACAGGCAGATCACATGGCAAGAGGAAGCAAGAGAGAGAGAAAGGAGGTGCCAGGGTCTTTAAAACAACCAGCTCTTGCTGGAACTAACGGAGCAAGAACTCACTCATTAATTCCCCCTCCCCCAGGGAGAGCATTAATCCATTCATGAGGGATCCACCCCCATGACTCAATCCGTTTCCAACACTGCCACATTGGGGATCAAATTTCCACATGAGTTTTGGTGGGGACAACAAATCCAAACTCCATCAATGAGGTACCTAGAGGAGTCAAATTCATAAAAGACAGAAAGTAGAATGGTGGTTGCCAGTGGCTAGGAAGAGAGAGGAGTGTGGAGTTAGTCTTCAGTGGATACAGAGCTTCAGTTTTGGAAGATGAAAAAGTCTGGAGTTGGGTGGTGATCGTGGCTGTACAACAGTGTGAGTGTGCCTAATGCCACTGAGCTGTACACTTGAAAATGGGTACAATGGAAAATGTTATGTACATTTTACCACAATAAAACTAAAACTGAAGATACAGAGTAGCTCATACCTGACCACAGTCCTGCAGGATGTTGGTTCCTGATCTGCACGGCAGACCTGACAGGAGCCCAGATGCAGCAAGGCCTCTGTTTCTCAGAACTCGCCCAGCTGCCTCCAGCTTCCCCAGTAGAGGCTCTTGTAAATCCTCAAAGAAACCTGGAGCCAGACTAGGCCCCTGCTTCTCTCTTCCCCTGGCCCTCCATCTAATGGCAGTATCGCTCTTTCCTTAGACTGCTAGGTGTGTGCTTGCTGTGAAGTTTCCCAAAACCCAAACCAAATGTTTTTAGGAGGTAAAATGTGTACAGGAAAGTTATAAAGAGCAAAGGAATGATCAACACAAAAAGTAAGATAGGAAGAAAGTGGAGGGCATTGGAGAGGGGGAGTCTAGAGACTTCCAAAGTACTAGTAAGGTTCTGTTTCTTACCCTGGGTGGTGGGTGCATTTATGTTTGCTGTGTGCGTGTGTGTGTGTGTTTTAAATAAAACTATATGTATGCATTCTTTGGTATGTATTACATTTTCTCTAAAAAGAATTTTTAAATATTTTAATTATTTAAATGACATTAGGGTGAGTGCCGCAGCAAGTAGGACATATTCTTAAATTTTTGATAGCTTAACTTTTCAGTAACACATTGAACTTCTTTCTTTTCTGAGTGTGTATTTTAGCATCCTTCATACTTTGTTGGAAATAATTTCTTTATTCTCTTCATGTGTAAGTCAAATTGATAAGCCTCTCTCTGCTCTCCTTTATGGCTAGTTTGGTCCCCACAGATTTTGTTTATTTGGTAACAAGGCCTTCTTAAAGTAAACCAGCCTGTATTTGAGTTTGTGATTATAATCTCTCAAAACCATTACCTGTAATGAACTGCAAATACT
Organism: Cynocephalus volans; assembly: GCF_027409185.1. Classification (NCBI taxonomy): domain Eukaryota; kingdom Metazoa; phylum Chordata; class Mammalia; order Dermoptera; family Cynocephalidae; genus Cynocephalus; species Cynocephalus volans. Next base: position 30,040,127 of record NC_084474.1, on the reverse strand, counting down.
TTTAAATCGATCTCTTGGGTATAGCCATCTCATGGCTATATATTAATTCTATATGTTTAATTTTGGGGCTTTTTGAATAATAGATGGGAACCTTCCTTCTCTGTACATTTTGTGCATGTTGTATTTCCTAATGATGACTAATAGTCCCATATCACAACAAAATCCCTCTTGGTGTTATCACCAAGCCTAGTACATGTCAATATGTTTGTACTTATCACACTTCTATTGAAATTTGTTTACTTGTCTGGGTCTCCCATTAGGTTGTGAGTTGCTGGAGAGCAAAGGTCATGCCTTATCCCTTATCTTTATCTCTTCATTGTGAGCTTACAATTATTATACATTAGATAAATAAGAAATATTATACAGCAGGCAGAGGGAACAACATGAACAAAAACCACAGAGGCATAAAGAAGTTCCAAGAGTGGGGTTATCACAGCACAGCCAGAGCACTGGGAATATTGGGGTGGGAAGAGCAGTGAGATGCAAGACTGGAAAGGAAGCTGGGGTAGATTGTGTTAATCTTTGACTGTCACTTAGAAATTTGAACTCTATTCTGTAGACAGTGGTGAGCAGTGGAAGATTTTTAAATGAGACATGACATGTTGGATCAGAGTTTTAGAAAACGAACTTTGTCAGCATCTGTGTGTAGATGAAATGGAGGAGGGGGAGATTGGAGACTGGGAAGCCAGTAAGAAGGCTGGCTGGAGCAGTAGAGGAAAGGGTGCGTCCACTGTGTGGGATGCCTTTGTTTTTCTTTTTCCTGAAACAATTCATTTGAATATGTCTGTGTTCCTGAAGATACTTTGAGAGAGAAGTAATAAATATCAAGCTTTTCAGAAATGTTGGAGTTAGACATTTTATTTCAGATATCTACAGTAAAGTGTCATCTTTAGGTCTAGACATAACACACACACTCAGAATATTTAATATATTCTTATTGGAAGATATCTTGCTCAAAGTTTTGATAGTTGTCATTAATTAAAAATGTGATATTCTTAAGACTAGTTTTCTTAATTGCTTGTTTAACCCATTTCTCTGCTGTATTACATACAATTTTCATTTTTATATATCAAACTTTCATTTTTGCACAACCTAAAATGCCACACAACCAGTTTTAAAGCTTGCCCCCATTATGAGTGAGTGAGTGAGTAGTGTGCTGTAGTCTAAGGAGGTAAGGCAGGATGGGAAGAAAGCAGGAAGAGAGAAAGGAGCTGGGTGCACAGCTGGAGGAATCCCAGCCTTGTGCCCTGCAGGGAAAGTTCTTTGGTAAAGTTCCTATTCTGGTCCTCAATTTAACTTACTGAGGAGCTGTTTTATAAATTGACCCAGAAACAATCAGTATCTAAAATTCAAACAAACTATTTAAAAAATTAAGGAAGAATTGGAAGAAATTTGAACACTGTCGTTTGATGGAATTAAGGAATTAATGTTAACTGATTTTAGGTATGACAATATTTTGGTTATGTTTTTTAAGATTTATCTTTTGGAGATTAATATTAAAACATTTACCAACGAAATGAAATGACACAATGGTTGGGATTTGCTTTAAATTAATCCCAGGGTTGGAGTTGTGGGTGAAGGTACAGATAAAAGAAGATTGGCCAAGAGTTGACGGATGTTGAAGCGGGTGCGTGGGGTCATGGAGTTTCATTATAATATTCTCTTTACTTTTGTATACGTTTTCATTTTTTTCTTAATAAATACTTTTAGAAAAAGAAAGAAACAGGGGTCAGGGAACTGATTCAGCTGTCCAGACTCATAGATCTTTGATTAATAATTTAAAATACAGCCATCCATCACTTTCAACCATCTGCCTATCTGATCGGTTTTCTCCATTTACCTACCTGTCTGGAGGCTTTGACTTATCTCAAAAAAAGATTTAAAATGACTTTAAAAAGTTCTTAATGATTTTTTTCTTCGGTGAAAGAATTGAGGAAAAGGCTTAAAAATAAGACAGAGGTGAGATATAAAAAGTGCATATGATGAATTTCTGTACATGTACTAGAGATGCATCATGAATAGCCCAATAACTTCTTGGCAGCCTTGTATAACAAAGAACAGTTTTGTTAATCATAGTATCATTTGGTAAATCTAGCTATCAAGTGACTTGAAATAGACTCACGTAAGTAGTTTGTATTGCTGTATCTTGAGATCTATTGACAAGGTGTGGGCAAGAGGAGGGAAAGAACAATTAATATTGTTAGAGCAGACACTAAGTGTCATGTATTATGCTATATGTTGTCTTTAACCTTTACAACCTTTATTCTGTTAATAATGATACTTTTTTGCATTTGCTTTAGAAGATGTCTTTTTTTTTTTAACTTGTCCCCAAATTCTGGGCACTTGCAAATCCCTCATGTACTTGCTGTATTTCCTTACTACTATATATATATATATATACACACACACACTAATATACATACTAATTAGTATATATATACTAATATATATACTAATTTTATATACACATATACAAAATTCTAACATTAGTACCATGTTTTAATGCTAAATTCCAGCATTGGACAATAGACACTTGATCATGATTGGTTGTAGATGAGCATAATGATGTTTTTCTATAGAAAAAGTTATCCAAATTGTGCTTATTCTCCATATTTTCAAATTTGTATCTCAACATGTCCTGACCTAATTGGGGGTTTTTTTGCCCCCAAAACTGCTTTTGCTCTGGCATTTCTTGCCTCAGAGAAGGACAGTAAGACCCATCCAGTTGCCTAGGGCAGAAACCTAGGGAATCCAGGCTGCGTTTCTGACACCTTCCTCACCTAAATATTGTCCTCCCAGTATCCTGGTGTCCCTCTGCAGAACTGTCCATCTTCACTGGCCGCACCCTTAGCTGAATGCTATCATCTTCAGCCTGACTGCTGCGCCTGTTCTTCCTATACTCAGGCCTGTCACCCTCCAGTCCTTTCTGCACAACAGCCACATTGATTTTCCAAAGTGCAAGGCTGTTTGTATCATTCCTCTGCTTAAATACCTTCAAAGAAGTGTCCTTCAAACTTTTTGGACTGTGACTCACAATAAGAAATAAATTTAACATCATGACCCAGTACACACATAAATATATATAAAAAAGTTTTATGTTTTCTATTCTGTCCTATCCTACCTTATTTTATTTTGATCTCTTTTGTTGAAAAAGTAGTGCTGGTGGAAACCCGTGAAAGTGATATAAGAGCTAACTAATAGATGAGATCCTACAGTGTGAAAAGCATGGCCTTTGGTGATTCTTGCTATCCAAAGGATAAAAACCAGCCTCTGTAACAAGAGTGATGGAGGTCTTCTTGCATTGCTGTCCACTCATCTTTGTAGCCCCAATTCCTTCCCTGTCACTCGATGGCTCAGCTTTCCTGATCCTCTTAGTGTCCCAGAGTGACACTGCTCTCTTTTGCCTTTGACTATTCTCTCTCCACTCCACCCCCATCTTCCTGGCTAATTCTCCCAGTTCTTCTGGTGCCAGCTTCAGTGTCACTTCCTCCAGGAAGTGTTACCCTGATAGCATTTATATCAAGTGTTTATCATACATCAGTCTTCACTTGGATTATTTCATTTAAACCCCAGTTGCCAGATAAGCGCTCAATAATATTTGTTGAGTGGATTAATTTCACATCATTCCCCTGCAGTTGTTGTTTAGGACTGGATGGGATGTATTTAATGTTCTCTCTTTACTAGAATTTCTACAAAAGCCACTTCTTAGATTGGCTGCCTTTGTTAGCATAAGTCTCCATATGTCCACTGGATCTATGGCTAGCAAGTCACCCATGGGTCCAGGTGCTACGAGAGATGTACATATTTCTTCATGCTTGAGAAAAAAGTCCAGCCTACACCCAGCCATCTGAGGGCCATAGGATGTGAATGCGGTGAGATACTAACATCTGCCTCAGTATTTTTTGTTGTTAATTCATTATCATTGATAGTTGTTTTTAAAACTTAGTTTAATCTTGCATTTCCTGTTACTAGAAGTATACTGAATCAGACCATAAATGTTATTCATCCATGATCAAGGAAATGTATATTTTTAATCTGAATAAGGGTTACAGTACCAAGTCACAGTACATTACCCATAACACAAAGCCAGAAAATAGATCAGTTGAAAAACAATGACTCTGCTTTGTTCAGTAGCAAGTACGAGCCATGTGAGTCCTGGGAAACAGAATGGACAAGGGCAAACACAGTTTCAGTTCCAGGTGATTATTTACTATTTACAAATAGAATTGACCCACAGCAGGTCAATAGTCCTCAAGAAAGCATTGTAAGGTAAAAATAGGCCAAATGTTCTCAAGGTGGGAACTTGTCTATTAACGCCAAATCTGTCTCAGATATATGTCTTCAGATGTATGTAAAAGGGCCTGATAAATTTTATTCCAGCTGGTCGGAGGTTATTTGGTGCTCTTCTGACAATGTATGTTCTTGAATAAGGAAATAAAATAGCCCACACGCCTCCCATGGGTAAGAGTAAACATAGTTTCCAATATAAAAATATTAGTATTTTTTAAAAAGGTACTGTTAACATGTGAGTCTCTAAACTGATGTTAGCCAGTTTATAAAAATCAGTAATCACTCAGGAACACATAATTTCTTGACTCTGCTCTTTAGAATGTGTAAATATTATAATAAATTAAAATTTTAGTGTTGTCACATTGTAACTTGATTTCATATCATCTTTTTAGTTGTTTATAATTCTATGAATCAACAATAAAATGGAAGCCAGAAAACTAGAATGAAAGTGGATTGGTTTAGTAGTTAAGGAACCTGAATTCTAGTCCATATTCTGCTGTTGAATGTCTGTATGGCCACAGGCATATCATTTAACCTCTGTGGGTATCAGGTTCCTGTCATACAAAATGAGGAAGTTAAAATCGTAGTTATTTTCTTAGTCATTTTCAAGGGGAAGTTCTATGATTCTAAATTAGTATTAAATGAGACCTTGATCACGTCAGTGGGAAAATTCTTTGTTGATTTAAATAAATTTAGTAGATGATTTTGAACTTTTCTTTTTTTTTGTATTAGAGATGTGAAATGTCCAAGGTTAAGATGTCTCAAAAATGGCGCAAAATCCAAATTACTAAAATATCATCCATGTCTCTGTAAATCCACTGAATTTACAGATCTGTTTACTGAACTCATGGTTTATAGTAAGAGTAAAAATCCTTATTTATATGTTCTGTGTCTCAGCTACTAAGCCTCAGAAGCAAATTGTGTTTCTGTTCATCAGTTGCATCATGATCTGTGGGAATTAGGAAGTATGAAAACGGGTGGTATCAGAGCACCAATCAAAGCAAATCTAACTGAATCCTCTCAACTTAGAGGCTAGTCCATTTTTTAAAAGAATTCTCACTAAAATATAGTATACTACAGAACAGTGTACATGAGTGTACACTTGATGTGTTTTCACAAAATGAACACACAAGAGACACACCAGCATCCCAGAAGCCCCCCACCCCACACTCGTGCTGGTTTTTATTCCTTGTATAAGTGGACTCTTACTGTTTTGTGTCTGGTTTCTTTCACTCAATATCGTGTCTGTATGTAGTGTTGAATATCATCGCAGGTCATTCTTCTCATGCGTGTTGAACATTCTGTTACATGATCATCCCATAATTTATTTACCCTTTCTAGTTTTTGGCTATTGTGAATAATGTTATGTATATTCCAGTTTATATCTTTTGTTGAACATATGTACCCAGTTCTATTGGAGAGACTGACACAATTTTTTTTAATGTAGCCTTTCCTGCTACTTTGACATATAGACTACTCGTCTGTTAGAGGATTGAGTAGAAATTAGCTTTATAAATATCAAAAGGCATGGATTCACTTAATTTCAAACCAGCCTACCTTTTTTTTTTCTTCTTCCTTCAACAAACACCCCCATTGAGATGAACAGAGCCTACACCTCCTCTGCATGAGGAGCGTCAGAACAAAGTTGTAGAACACTTGTCATGAATGGTACTCAGAGACAGAGAGTGGTGGCTTTTGTTTTTGCTTTTGTTTGTGAATAGAGCAGCAGATTGTGGGTGGAAAGTATTGAAGGATTTTTTATTCTTTAGGTAAGATAAAGTTTCAGATTCACCAAGACTTTTTCTAGTGTTCTTTTCTTACATATCACAATAAGTTGACAGTAATTAGACCATGAAATAACCCATCCCCAAACTTGGTCACCCAACTTTTATTTACATTTTATAAGATAAAATATCCCTTTTACTGCCCCTAAAATATGCATTTCTGATGCGTGTTGGCAGACATTTCAAGAGGAAAGTGCCTGCAGACTCCAGGGGCTTGATAAAAGCTTAACCATTCTCAGATACTCCTCTTCAAGCTTCCCTGGTTTTGTGTTTTTTTAACCATTTAGACCACATACCACAATAAATTATTAAAGGATTTATAGTTCATAAATCACTCTTACAGACAATATTTCATTTGCTCGTCTAGCAACTAGGTGGGCAAGAAAGGTTGTGTGAATCACAGAGTGTATGAAAACATTAGGTTCTAATTTGTAAGGCGCCATCCACTTGTAACTGATCTTGTTATGGGTTATTTATTATTTTTGTAACTAAGAATTTCTCAACTTCTTCATTCTCCCTTCTCACAATGCTCCTCTTCATCTTCCCCCTCTGCCTGCCTGACGTCCCTGGCGTGAGGGCGAGGCAGTCAGCCGAACGCCACACTAAGCTTTTCAGTACTGGCAGCACCTTCGGATCCACCTTTTAATTTTAATTTTTAGGTCGTGAGCACCTAATCCTTTGGATGGTGTTGTAGCAGAAGGTGTTAGACTAGGCAGTGACTTGTCATATGGCCTCACAGGCAAATCCAGGCCTCCACCTGTTTCTCTGTCTTGCAGGCCAGTGTTCAGATCACAAGACAGCACTGAGCTGTGGGCTCTCCGGGGGAGGGGCGCTGTTCACTCACACAGCTCCTCTGGATTCCTTGCCTATCCATATGTGTGAGGTTTGCAAAGATGCCAGCATGCGCACTGCTTGGTCTTGAAACATGTGGATTTTTGCCGCATATTCCAAACCGTGTGACTAAGACCACATAAACTTGGGTAGGAGGATTCTTTTTAAAAACCTTAGTGTACAACCTCTCTGCTGCCCTTTGATGTGTGGATGTTCTGTCATTTGACCAGCCTACACATTTTTTCCACAGAAATATCTTTTGATCTGGGATTCTCAGAATTAAACATATTTCCTCCAGTATGCAGTTTTAAGTATTGCAGAGATCAAAATACTTTCATTTAGACAGTAACACACAGAACAGTATGAATGAAAATCACCTATCCACCTGAAGCCGTGTCAGCCTGAGTCGTGGGTTCTTGGGCTGCCTACACTGTCAATACTATAATTCACTATTATTTAAAGAATGACAGTTTTATATAAGCACTTTGCCTCCATCATGCTGGCACTCACCTTGGCTGTAACAAGTTATGTAGAGTATTATAATATTTTTCCAAAATTACTTAAAATCAGGAGAAGATTCTATGGTATATGGTTTTGTTTCTTAAACTTGCTGCTGAGTCATTTCTCCTTCATAACTGAGCTGGTTTTCACCAATACTTTTAATTACATCAGTTCTTTTTAATAAAGCTCTTTTTTATTGACTTGCTCTCTCCTTAATGAATTCTTCTTGGTGAAACAGGAGCTTACTGGCACAGAATATAAAACGACCCTTATTACAGCTAAAGGCGGGTTGCATTTTTCTATTTCCTTTATCTTTTAGCAGTGTATGTATCTTGTTCTTTTATGCTGAATAAAATCAACTGAAATCTTTATCTCTCTATTATATGGGCTGCCTTACCTTATAAAATAGAATTCTTAAAAGTTTGTACTGTCCATTAAAAAAAACTTTGATACATTGAATAGTATTTTAAAATCACTTAAAGAAACCTCAAGGAGAATTCTTTCGTAAAGCCAGCACTTATTTTATATTGTGAGCAATTATTCCCTAATTTATCTATGTATATTCTTTTATTGATGGTTTTCTAATGGTACAGGCTTGAAGCTAAATGCATAGGACCAAAAAAAAGAGTATACATTACTGAAGAATATGCAAAGCAAAGACATTTTCTTTCACTTTGGCCTGGTTTATGCTTTAATGTGAGGACAATTTTTCATTTACCTTTAATATACCCTCCCCCAATCCAGTTCTCCCTACATGTACCCCACCTCCCTCAGTTACCATGTATAATTCACAGTTATCTTTCCATGCCCATAATTACAGCATTAGCGGCTCTATTTTGATTGGGTGTTACCCAACTGTATAGCTTTTTATGAAGCTTTGTTTTAAACACCATGTCATCTCTTCTTAGCGCATTGGTTTCTCTTCTCATGTTTTGACAGATTTGTCCTTCCCCACCCAATTCTAGTATACCACCATCTTGTCCTGTCACACCACACACTGAGTAAAGGCAAATCCATTCTGCATTACCTTCCTACATCTCCACTGCTGGATTTTGTTAACAGGGTCAGCCTTTAGCTGTAACAATGTAGGTATGTAACCTCTGACATATTTCAAGCAAGGTCTCCTAACCTGGAAAATTTCTCTTCCACTGATCTTATCCTACAATGCCCTGAAACATACTCATGTTACCTGTTGTAGCACTTTGCATTTGGGTATTGATGGATGCTGTTGAAATGCAATATTATAAGAGGGCACTAACTTACATCTTCACTTGAATTTCTTTCTTCCTTTTTTTAAAAAAAAAAAACATAAAATAGTTTAGTTATTAGGGAAAAGAGAGAGAAAAACAAAACCCTGTAAAATAGAGGCCACCCTGAAATAGCATTATTAGGGAGTGCTGATTTAGAGGAACTAAAAACCATTAGGGTTCAGGGGTTAAGCATTAGAAAGGAGTGAAAAGCAAATTGTGACGTTAGATAATGAAAAACAGAGACCCTGAAAAAAGTAACTCAATTTCCAACTCGGTTTTGTGGGAAACACGCCTATGTATTATTATTCCTAGAAACTAGTGGTGGTACTGCATCAGAAATTTCTCTTACTGGCCTTTTCATGCCACTATCTCTATTAATTTAATTTACTATTTAATTAGATTCATCATCTCAAGCTTACTGCTTAGCTTTGTTAGTCTCTTGATCACTTTCTTCCGTCTAGTTATGTATGTGCTTTTGCTACTGGATATTGGGTATTGTGGTACATATGGACTAATCCAAAGCCTTTCCTAAACTTTCTTCTGGCTTAAATCCTTCCCTTTATAGAGTCCAAACAAAAGGAAAACAAAAACTGGTAGTCATTTTCCAGATTCCCTTGCAGCTAGGGATAGCCAAATGACTGAAATCTTGCCAAGGAGACAGAAAGAGACATCTGCCTACCAACTTCTGGGAAAGCTGGCCACACCCTAATCCAACCCTGAATATAGTAATTTGAAAAAAAGATCTGAATTTATTAAGGAAAAGGAGAGTTAATCTTCACAACATCCCTGAAAAACATAACATAAAATTCACTATTTAAGAAGAAGCTAAGTTTCAGAGAAGCTAAGTAACTTGACAGACCCAAAACCAGGGCTTCTCACTTCAAATGGGGTATTCAGGCTTCTCCCACTGCTTTGTGCTGCCTGTTGGTCACCCTTATATAAAACAAAAATATATCTGCCCATTTAAAAGTCATATCAACTAGAAATTCACTCATATATCTGCTCAACTGCTACCCATTTTTTGTAGATCACAGTTTTGTTCATCAAGCAGCCTTTCTTTAATTCTAGTGTTAATCTGATTCTTCCCAGGTGCCTTCTGTCTGGATATTTTATGTGAGGTTTTGCCCAGTAGAAGCAGTCACTTGCTAATTTACTGTTCATCCCATTTTCTCAGCCTGCATTTTTTTCCTTTCTTGAATTGACCATGGATAGAATCCATGCAACAGCTAATCCCAGCCTGTCTTCTCTGTAGACTACAAAAAGTGCTGTGTTTCAGTTATTTCTCTTTTGCCAAACGGGCATCCTGCCATGTCTGTCCTCCTATCGCAGTCCTTCTACTCAATCTCCCATCCAAACACTCTCCCTAAGAAGACACAGGTGAAACAGATACACCTTTTTCTAATAGCAAATTGCTTTAGTCTGGTGGATAGAACATAAGATGTGGCTTCTTCCCAGCCCTACTATTATTTAAATTTGGGTGCAAGTCATTTGTCCTCTCTGTCCCTTTGTTTTCCTACCTGTAAGAGGGGATAAATGATATCTTTCCCACCCCACTATAAAGGGACATTCTAAGAACTAATCAATTATTGATTCAACTAATATTTAATGGGTTTCTACCATGGAGCAGGCATAGCTCTTGAGCTTGGAGAATCAAGGATTAGAAAGCAAGGTTTCCGCCTCGAGTCCACGATGGAGCTAGACTTGTAAACAGGAGGTTTCCATTCATGGGAAGTGCTGAAAGAGAAGTGTGCATGTCCCATAGGAACTCAACTTTGCAGTTCTGAAAATGCTTCCTGAAGAGTGTATGCCTGAGCCTGGAAAGACAAATAAGAGAAAAGGAGAGAAAGGACATTTAGGCAGAGTAGACTGCATTGACAGAACAGTGACACAGAAAGAAGATGGTGGAGACAACAGGATGGCCCGTGTGTTGTGGGCAAAGGCCAGGCCAAGACTGGGGCCTCTTCAGAGCAGGTCATGCCACAAGCATCTCTGTACCCCTGCCATCTGGCAAAGTGCCTGGCATCAAGAGAGGTGCTCAATAATGGTTTATCATATGGTGAATGAATGCAGGGCTACAGGAGACCATGCAAATACCCATAATACAATGCAGAAATTGGTGAGGGCTTTAGGGAGATACAGAGGATGTGTTCTGGGGTTCCTGTGGAGGTACAGATGAGGTGGGAGAGTGAGAGGGTGGGAAGGACCAGGATGGCTCCATGGAGAAGCAGCCTCTGAAACAGGCCTTCAAGGAAGGACGGTGAGGCAGATCAGAGTGGCTTCTCTTTTTTCCCCTCTTCCATGTCACATTCTTCCATTCACCAACCTCTTGACACTGGCTTAAGTTTCCCTCCACCCCCTTTCTTCCTGGCTTCCTTCCTGGATTATTTCTTTCATCCTGCCTAGAAACCTTCACCCTCTCTAATAAGCCAGAGAGGAGAAAAGTGTAGCTCAAGGCCTTTCACCGCTCCTCTAGAGGAGTTTTATTACAAAGATGAGGTAAAATAGCTGGCAAATTATTCTTTTAAAGACCCAGAACCCCACTATAAAGCAGGAAGAGCACATGGTTTCTAGCTACATGAAAATGAATAGAACATAAAATAATAAAGGTGGTTGGGTAACTTCATGAGTCTGAAACCCAGAAAACAGTTACATGATTAAACCAGGGTATTTGGGGTTAAAGTGATGTAATGCATGGATTGCCATTCAGGTCTGTGAGGTTTACAAGTGTGCTATTCTAAAATGCAAGAAAGCATTCGTAGTGTTTGATGAATTAGCCAAGAGATTAAGATGAGAGCATTTGGGCCTAACCCTGCAACAGCACACACTGCCTTCAAATGCAGAGGTTAGGAAATGGGCAACAAGGAAGTGAAGGGCAACAGGGAAATGGGTATTAAATCCCACAGGGGTGTAATTCAGCAGTACACGTGCACACACGCATGCGCGTGTGCACACGTTTGCAGGGATTCCAACTGAGTAAGACTGTGATGGCTATACAGAATTACTGGTGTTCAATGTCAGTCACAACAAATTCAAAGTGGTCACATCTGGGCAAGGTCAGAAGAAAGGTTTATAGTGTTGTCCTATAAAGCAGGGAGGGAAGTTAATCACCCCAAACAAAAAATTACAAGGATACTTCAAAAAGTTCATGGAAAAATGGAATTAAAAGATAATACAAATCTTTCCATGAACTTTTTGAAGACCCTGTGTATATGCAACCACCCAAGCTTAGTTTGAAAGAGATAACTAGTTTGAAGAAATAATTAAAAAATAAAAAAATAGATGTGTCATTCTAATACCTCTACTAACAAAGACAATGGGTCTAACATATTTTCTAGTCAAAAACATTCCTACTAAATGTAGAAATTAAATAAGGAGGATGGTCTATATTTTAGGCTGTGTTAAAGGAACTGTGGTAAAAAATGCCATTGAATACTTAATGCAATATATCACATGTGCTGGAAAACACAAAATGTGCATCCAAAAGAAATTGAAATGTTTATTATGTTTTCAATCTATTGAACATCGAAAAGGATACTGCAGTGTTGTTTGGTCACACTGCCAGAGCAGCCGGGCGATGGAGGGGCCAGGCCAAGCTTTCAGTGACAGTGGGCTGGGGTGGGCTCCTCTGTCTCCCACCTGACTTCTCTCCTTTGCAGGTCTCTGCTCTTGGGTGAGCGAGGCTGTATAAAAATTCAAAAGGATAATAAATATTTTCTTGGCAAGAGTAGAAAGCATCGTGTTGATGTTTATTCTTTAATTTATTTTGGTTTCATACATAAATTATGCTGAGAAAATAGTGGCATCCCTCAATAGTCAATGACCTAATTTTTAGCTGTATCTTCTTAATATATCACAAAAACAAATCCACACCTCTAAAATTGCTTACAAAGAGTAGATCTTTTATCATTCTGAAAGGGATAAGTCTTATTTGCAGGTTGATGATATAACTTTATCTAACTTCCCAAATTCCTTTCTGTTAAGCATGTTATTACAAGCCATGTTCAACTTGGGTTCCTTTTTTAATGTTCTTTGATTCTACTGTTTCCTTTTTTTTTTTTTTTTTTAGTGCTTTGTTTTTGAAACTTTTCTTGCATTTCCTAAAGCTCTAAGAGTGTTTCAAGAGAAACATTGAGCTATTAAGGCTGCAGTGTGTGTGTGTGTGTGTGTGTGTGTGTGTGTGTGTGTGTGTGTGCGCGCGCGCGTGCGTGCGCGTTTAAATCCAATGCTGCCTGGGAACAAGTGCTGCATTGTATATTATATGGAGCCGCCTCGTTTGCTTCTTGAACAGAGCACCTGGTGTTACTGGTTTCAAAGAATATTTCGAGATTGGCAGTTGGAGTCTCTTCATAAAAGTGTAACAGCGCTTCCCAGAAAGCTTGAAAAATGATATTCAAAGTGAAGGAGAATGGAGAATAGGTGTCACCCTCCAAAAGAACAGTAAGCAGCCGCAAAGACCTTCATTCAGAGAGGATTCCGAGAGAAAATGGAGACTTCTGAGAACCAACTTTATAGCTCAACGTGAGCTTAGAAGATTGCATAGCCTCTCAAAACAGGGTTCTTCCTGATCTATCTGCCAGGCTGTTTCTTGTGAGCTTATGTGCAAAACCAAAACAAAACAAATCCGAAACAGGGCTTTCTGCATCAGGCAATATTCCAGAAAAGTTTTATTCAAAAGCTAGTAATTGCTACAAATTTGCAGGCAACTTGTAAAGTGTTGTCTCAAAAATTCCAACTCTTTATTAAAAGGAATAAAAATATGTGGACTAAAAGATGTTTCACAACAAATCTGGCACTCAATGGGAAGGGTCACAATGTACCACTTTAAAGAAGTCTTGGTTTCGTAGCCGCCAACCCCCACGTACTAGGTTAGTGAACTGTGTGGAAGGGTAAAATGAAAAATGCTCAGAGTCAATTCCATGAGACTTAAGTTACTTTCCTGATCTCTTCCTGCATCCTATAGCTCACGAATATTCTGTGCAGCTGCTCACTGAGCAGAAGTTACTTTAAAAAAATCAAGCTTTTATTCATCCCAGATATGGGATAAATCAGGACGAAAGGAAATTACCTTTTTGAAAGTTTCCTTCACAAATGGAGAAGATCCCTCAACTCCTTTTCCTGAACATGCTTCCCATAAAATTAAGGGTTCTGAATCTTGAATTGCACATCAATAAATAAACTTTTAGCAGAGTCGTGGGAAGACTAAGGCCTTGACCACTTAGAAAGACTTAGAAACCTGAACTGTGAACATTTGCTTTGTGTCATCAGCTTACATAATAATTATGGTGATTTATTTTTCTATAATCTTCCTTATGGAGCAATATCCTTTATGATCCAGTACTCAGAAATTCGTACATAACGCATATTTACTCTTTAGAACTGGACACATGAAATGAAGTAGATTTGAGGAATAGTTTTTCTGGGCAACATCCTTACAAAAGCCGTTTTTAATTTGTACTTAACCAGTTCAAGGTAGGTCAGAGGAAAGAACAAATGGACCAGTGAAAGTCCAGCACATGCACATTGCTGTACATAACCGTCTACGGCCATTTTTATTTTCAAAGACCAGCAAATTGCTTTGATAAGATACAAAGTAAGATAAAACTAGACAGTAGTCACTTTGTCACTCTCTAGTAAGTGTCATAATGACTAAATAACTTGTTTGTGATCACATAGCCAGGAGTCAAATCCAGGTCTACCAGATTCTACTAATCCACTTTGCCTCACTAAATGCTGATAGGTAGGTAGGAAGAAAGAAAAAGGAACCCTCCTAGTGCCTCCTGCTATGACTGCCTTCAAGTTAATTATTGTGCAAAAAAATTTTTCAGAGAAGTTTCCTTCACCGTTATTGGCTACATGCTCTAGAATCCCATCGACTTTATTACCAGATCAATTGTTTATACTCCAAAGGAACTCAAATAAGTTGTCTATGTTTTAAACACTAGACATCATAACGACATTAAATTTGATTATAAACATATTTTTGTGTAGCATAATGTATATAAGACTTGAAGTTCATAGACACAGCAGGAATAAGGAAAATCTTTTATGTACTTTTTAGTTTTAAAATGTTTTGTTATTTACGGCAGAGGCAGGCAAAAAGGCATTATAAATGGGAGTTAGTGAGAGAAAAGATTGAGAGCAGGTGCTGTGGCAGGCTTGGGTTGGGCAATCAGAGCAGACAAAGACACAGGGAAGTTGGACTGACTGGGGCAGGACCAGCAGACCTGCTGGGAACCGTGGAGCTGGGGCTCTGGGAGTGGTGGAGTCCAAGCATGAAGTTCTAGGGATTGGGTCTAGCTCCATCTCCGTGGAGTTTGAGTTCCCCCACATTCCACAGATGGGTGAAAGCCCGCGGCTGTGTTTCTGCCCGACTTTGCGTCTCCCACCTCATTCTCCCTCCCACACAGTCGCCGTCTTCTTCCCACTTGTGCCGTGCTATGCTTATGCCATTTGTTGACCTTTCTGCTGCCACCAGCATGACTCGAAGTAAGTGGTGTCCTCTCTTTGCATGTGGATGCATTTGAAAATACACAGAAGAAGTGGTGTAGTCTCCAAAGTCACCCCATATCTGCCATATTAGTTATAACTCCACAAGGTTTGTGATTGTCTTCCAAACTAAAGAGAATGTGTCTTCTACTCCTTAGCCAATGAGATACGGCTCAGGGATCAATTCCTATATTCCTCCTCTGAGCCTCATGTTCCAAATAACTGCTTACTAAGGCTGGAATAGTATTACTCCTGTAAAACTAGCGCTTACCAGGAAATATTGAAATGGCCTGTTTACTGTTTTCTTTGCCCACTCGCTTATTGCTGTTTGTGGTCTGTTGTATGCATCCGTGTAATAGTGAGAGCTATGTATTGCACATCTCTTCTGTGCCAGACACTGTGGCAAGTACCTTGTGTGCATTATCTCATTGGAGGATATTCATCAAAGAAACTGAGAGTCAGAGAAGTGAAGCCCTTTCTCAAAGTCTCCCAGCCAGATTTGAGGCCCGTTCGGTCTGACTCCAGAGCCTATATAATCACCCACTACCCAATGCAGACCAAATAACCTGCTACATCGTTACTCAATGAATGTTTGTTGAACTCAACTGAAAAGAAGGAAGAGAGTTGGTGGGAGGTGCACCCCAAAAACTGAAGTTTGGAGCTACAGTTTAGGCTCCCAATATTAAGCTGGTTCTAGTGTCAATGGCCAAACCGTTTAGAATGAATTGCTCTCAGAAGCGTATTAGAAATCTGTAGAATGTGATGTACGTATCGTGAGATAATGTTAGGACAGCCTTAGAGCTCCTTATAACATCGATTTGAAGAATATGAAAATAAAGCTGTGTACAGAGTCTGGCACTAAATAGTCCTGGCTGTCATCCTGGAAAGAACCAATGCTTCTGTTATCACCAAAGCTGAGACCTCCAAAGCAATTAGGGAATCCACAAGACACCTCTATCTAGAAGACATGGATCTAAGAGTACTCGTAGCCTTAGCAGAGGACAAAAACCATCCTTCACACTTAAGCATTTTCCTCAGAATCCCTTTGTAATTACTATTTAGCCATCCTTTACCTCTGTTGGTTTACTCAAGTCAATTCCCAGGAAAGACAAGAAGGAGCTCGTAAGGTACATATAATCGAATGTGTTCAAACATGTTCAGAACTGCTCTCATCCCATGTGGTAATTCAGCACACATGTTTAACAAGAATTAAGAGTCCCCAAATATTGGTTTAGGAATTTGTGCTGTCAAATCATGACTCTCTTCTAACATAGAACAGAAGACCTTCCCCAAACCACCTAATCAAAACAGCAGCAATGTCCCCAGCCCCATTTCTTCCAGTTCTCGTTTGGTTAAATATAGAGACAACAGCTACTCCACAGCATCAAAGGAGACAGGGTGGAGGGGGAAATGTTTGTCAGATACATAAGTCATCAGGGACCTCAGGCTAAGATGCTGAGAATCTTAAGATAGGGATACAAAACTTGAATTGAGTCTGAGCTAGGGTTGGCAGCAGCAGCCGAGCAGAGGATGCGGTTGAAGTGAGATGTGCTGACCTGTATGAATGGTCTAATAGAAGGAGAATGATCCGATTAAGCACTGCCCTAGATTCCTCCCCAGCATTCCTCTGATCGCCATTGTGTATTCACGGCTGGGCTGGGGACGCAGGAGGCCTCAAAAGAAAGGGAGCTATTCCTGATAGGAGTTGCTCCTTCCAGAGACAGTGCCTGCATTGAACAGGCCAAGACGCTGAGCCAAGGACAAGTATTCCTGAAATATGTTTTGAAATTCCTATCGAATGCATATATTCAGCAGCATACCAGGGCTCTTAGTAACAGCCTGTTGGGTGTTGTGACAACAGAGTGGGCGTGATGACAGCAGCATGTGTGGGATGTGGCCATATGTGGGGGCAGAGCTGCGTGAGCCTGAGGTTCGGTTTTGATTTCAATAGGAACTCTGCACATGGTAGGGCCACCGTTTGAGGACTTTGTGGAGGGGATCATGTTATTGAGAGCTGACTTCATGTAGGAGGCCCACTTCCTGACAGGGAGAAGGGTAAAAGTGTGGCTGCAGAAGCCAGAGCGCTTCTCAACTACTTCAAGTTGTCCCTTTGAAAGAGCTCGGACATTCTGATGGCTTGCGGTGGATGTGGGGCCTTCTGTTTTCTACAAGGAAAATGTATTCTCTAAAGCTATTTCTATAGACTGGAAGAGTATGGCCTTTTTTTGTACAAATATAATAATAAAGGCTATCCGAAATAGCTCATATTCTCTGTATTTGTTGGGAATTAAGTTTTTAGGTGAGGAGCTTGGCTTATCTTCTGTGACTATACACTCTCAAAGTAAGAGCATCTTTTATATGTCTTTATTCTTTTCAAATGATATCTGTGCATCTACTTTAGTAATATAAACACCTTGGCAAGTTAACATTAAGTCAGAAGTTGTTAGTCATTAGAGAAAAATGAATATAGGAAACTTCTATAAAAAAAGAACTTTGCAGTCAAAATTTGATTACTTTCACAAAAGTGGGCTTCCATTCAATGAAATAATTTTGTTAAATTATTCAGTCATTGTGGGGAGCTGGAGTGATTAGAATGTTGTATAATGCACTGTTGTTTTCCGTGAAACTCTAGTGTGGCCCTGTTCCCTGGCCACAGGAATGTTAGAACTTCTTGGCAAACGCCCTGACTAGGATCGGGTGGGACGATGTATAATTAATGTCAAGTGTTATTGCCCTTCTCCTGTACTGACCAGCATCAACTTCTTCCTATTCTTTCTGTATTCAGAGCTTGGTTTGCACCACTTTGGTTCAGAATATATCTGGATTAAATTCTGGTTTCACCTTTGAGAGTACACATGACAAGAATCAGGTTCCCATAACAAGAGGTAGCTTTCTTATATCTTTGTTAAATGAGCTCAGAATGAGCCAACATTTTTACAGTTAGAAATAATGTTCAAGTTAATAAAGTTTCTTTTTAAAAAATAACATTCTGTAGCTACTTTTTAGGGGGTATTTTTTTGTTTCTCAGTTTTTAAAACTTTTTCCCTTGTGCCTTGCTTGATAAGTACTGGGAGAGAATGTTTGGCAACTGTTAATGAAACTGCAGGCTCTTTTCTCTTTCTCTTTCTTGTTTCTATAAACTTACTAGAGAGGATTAAGTCCAGAGAACTGATAAAGTAAGAAGGTATTTGTACTTTAAAACGAAAGGAGTAAAAGTAATATTCCTGATATCTTAGAACACTATTGAACTGGGATGCAAGAAGAAACCATGAAGTTCACATACATTATCATGAAACTGAATTATCTGATGAGGAAAACCATAGTTGTGAAAATCAAAATTCCAAGTCAGTCCTAGAGCCAATTTTATTTTCCAGAAGTAAAGCTGAGAATTTTTTTTTTTTTTTGGACCAGTAAGGGGATCGTAACCCTTGGCTCAGTGTCATCCGCACCACGCTCAGCCAGTGAGCGCACCGGCCATCCCTATATAGGATTCGAACCCGTGGCCTCGGCGCTACCAGCGCCGCACTCTCCTGAGTGAGCCACGGGGCTGGCCCTAAAACTGAGAATTTTAATTAACTAGTAGTTCTTCCTGTGAGGTTCCTGGGAAGGAAATTAAAAGATCAAATTCAGGAATGAAATTAAAGATACCAGGTTGGTGTTAGTGTGCCCTCGTATGCCTATGCTGGTTGTTAAGATATTGAAATACTTCCATGCCTACAGGTAGATAGCTATGGCCTCAAGTCCTCGGTGCCCTCTGCCAACCCTATGGCTTCTCAGGCCCCTCTCCTGAGACCTTCTTCACTTTCCCAAGACCCAACTACTAAGTGCAGTAACACCCAGTGCAACGGGGGGAGTCTGAGACCCTGCCCCAGCCCAGGGCAGCACTTAGTTCTGCTTGGTCAGTGCCCCGTACCCTACCTGTTGTTAAGTACTTTGCATATCATGTCTATACTAATGGAAATTATATAAATTAAAAACAGCTAAAATGAGGATAGTTCAATAGAGAGGAAGGTCAGACAATACAAATGTTATACCAAAGAGAAGACTAGAGTGGTATTTAAAAACCAGATTGAATAAATTGTAAGCAAAGCCTCGGAATCAGGGACTTGGGAGAAGATTAAAGTCTCTGCATAGTTTTTCTCGGCCTATGGCTTTCCTGATTCACAGAAGTCTGCAAGAATTCTTTTCCTCCTCCACCTCTTATTTTGGCGGCATATCTTTTTTCTACCACATCACTTAGTCTGGAAAGTATAAAATGAAATTCCTTTATGACAACATTACAAATGGAAATAGGAGAGGGTGCGTAAGCATGAATGGTTCGTTTGAGATGAAGACCCAACTGCATGTTAAGAGCCATGGCTGGCTGGGGCTGCCTGGGGTCCACACAGCACCTTAGGGCGGGCTCATTGGTCCTTATCACACACCATTCCCCGTGAGGGCCCACAGCCTTCAAGGGCCTGCAGTGCAAATTAAAGAAAGATGTCAGGGCTAAAAGAATGCCATTAACAAGTTCAAGTAACAATACATTTGTTACATCAGAGAATCAAAGATTTGGGAACATTAAAGGACAGTGGTTTCATTTGATAAATATTGTTATTCAGTACACTATGTGTGATTCACTCCTAAATAAAAGTATCTGTTTAACTCCTTGAATTTGAATTCAGCAGCTCTTGTATTGTTTGCATTTTGAATGGATGCCAAAATATGTTTGTGAATAAATTTTTCCATACTCGAAAAATGTAAGTGTTGTCACAGAGAACATGTCAGTGGCTCTAAAACTCTTTCAAGTGCTATATGATCTTTCCTCAGGGCACATTAAATTAAGATTTTTCTCATGAATCTCCCTGGCCGTTTCTTACTCATTGAGGGCACTGAAAGGCAAAGAAATGATTACTGTGCAGCAGGATATCCTTTCTCCAATGGAAAAAGGCAAGAATATTAAGCAGACATAATCAAGCTTAGAAATACACAGAAAAATCTCAACAACTGAAAAAAGCCCCTTCCTTTAGTGGCTCTAAAAATATAGACTTTCATTAGCCCAAGTGACCCACATAAGAATAATTATCTGGTAAGATGGAATGGAATGGAAACTCCAAGACCTCCAGATGTGGGCCTCATGCTCATTCCTGCCTCCACAGCTAGTCCCCATCCTGCCGTGAGGAGCGCCTGCTCCCTCTCTCTCCCACCTAACAAATTCTTCCTTTTTCATGTGCATGTTTTCTAGTTCTTTACATCCCCCTTGAAGCAGGGACTGTAATGTGTACTTAGGAGGTATTCAAAAGATACCTGACTGAATGAATGATTGATAACTCTGGGCAGATTTCATTTATTCTTTCTCCATGTAATGCAAGATGAGAGGTTCCTTTTCTTATGCTGGACTAATTTAGGCTCACCTATTTTAAAAAGGTCCTATTTAAAGTCCTCTATATCACCAACTGAGACCTGTTCTAAATAGACAACACTGTATATTTTACGTTGCCTTTTGTGCCTAATCTCATGTAGCACATTTATTTATACCCTATTTAGCTTTTGGGTTTTAATTCAACAATGCTCCCTGACAATAATACTAAAATACGTGCTGCTCACAGATCTGAATATTGTTTAATAGTATTTGGCTTACTGCTGAGCCTAAGTCTGCCCAGCAGGGAGAATGTACCATCATGATTCATTTGTGCCATTGTGTGGATTCCTTTCTGACTTGGACCTAGACATTGCACCATCTTCTTAGATTCTAAAAATAGTCAATGAACTTTGATTTGACTGACTGGTTCAGACACTGAGCTTCAGCTTCTCATCCATCCATTCATCCATTTATCCATCCATCTACCCATCTAATATTTATTGAACATCCACTATGTTTTGAGTTCTGATTTGGGGCTAGAGAGATAATTACAACACACCTCTTGACCTTGAGTGGCTCATGACCAAGTGGGATACAGAGACATGTAGTCTCTTACACCATCAATGTGATAAAAATCTATAATGGATTTATGGGCAAAACATTCTGGAAGTGCAAAAGACAGAACAACTCAGGGAATTTGAGGAGCATTTTGGGAGGAAAGACAGTTTAGCTGAATGTTAAATAATGAATAATGGTTTTTCAGGTGAAGAAAGGAGAAAAGGGCCTTCTAGGCATAGGGAATAGCCTAAGCAAAGGCACAGAGCTACCCCTTGGGCCTGTCTGTGGGGCCTTTGAAGA
The DNA here is from genome assembly GCF_027409185.1 of Cynocephalus volans. Classification (NCBI taxonomy): domain Eukaryota; kingdom Metazoa; phylum Chordata; class Mammalia; order Dermoptera; family Cynocephalidae; genus Cynocephalus; species Cynocephalus volans. Next base: position 30,018,786 of record NC_084474.1, on the reverse strand, counting down.
TACCTCGTATTCCTGGTTTGGGCTGCTCTGGCCTGCCCTGAACTGAGGCTGCCCCAGAGCTCACTGGGGACATTCCTACACTCTCCCCACGTCAGAGACATCACTGTCTGCTGCGGCAGGAGTGAGCCTCCTGGGCATGTTGGTCTTTGATTCCTGGCATGTGCTTCTGGCCCCTGGCCCCTCCATCCTAGCCACACATCCTCTGAGAGTAGTAGTTTGACCAGAGACCAAGTTGCTAAGTTCCCCAAATTGATGCCACTGCCTCTCCTTCCTGAATCTTTGCGAGTAAACTTCCCCACCATAAGATAGCAGTGAGTCTCAGAGCTGGCCCAGGTAGGGCAGGCAATAGGCTTCATGACCTGCACCTTTGTACAGGAGATGGGATCCAGCTGGCCCTTCTGCCTGCAGCAAGGCATGCGTTTGGGGGGTTTGCACATGGTGGAATTCCAGTGTCATGCTGCAAACACTGAGTAGGATGAACTGGCTAAATATTTCCATCTCTAGTTGAGGCTGACTCCTGTCTTTCAGCGTGAGCTGGCCTTCTCCATAGCCACCCACCTCCCAGTGCTAACAGTCACAGACCTGTGTAGTCTGCAGCTCTCATTAGGTGTCATTGTCCCCTGGGGGGAACAGTACCACTACTGGCTTTACTATAAAGTCATTTAAGCAGTGATCTCTGTCCATTAATGTACACCTATAGGCCGTATATCTATTGCCTCTACAGCTCAGTAAGCTCAAATAATACTGAATCGCCTCTGAGAGAATGTCCCATTAATCTTTTCCTTGCCTAGTACTCTTTTTCTTCTCTCTCTAAAAAATAATAAAAGGTTAAATGCCATTCAAACGTGAGAAGACATCATTGCTATTGTTGTGTTGGAGAAGAGAGCAGACAAGTAAGTGATTGGTGTGTGCTGTTGGGGCAAAGTGACCCAGGACCCCATTCCTATGGGTCCTGATCTTTACTGCTGTTCTTTGCTGCCACCACTGATTCAGGGTTTGAGAAAGTATCCCTAATACAGGTACAAATACAAATCACAAAAAGAAGTCTTTTAAATCCATTTTTATGGTGATACTATCAAAAAGCAAAAGTAAACACATGAGATGACAATAGATCCACTCAATATTTTTTTAATTAGGTTTTATCTGCAAATGAAATAGGCAACCAGATAACCCAAGAAAAAATATTATTCTTCTGAGTTCCACAAATTTTAAATTTGTCCAGTGGGTGTTATATCATAGTTACTGTTTAATGTTTTGGCATGTGTAGTAAAATGCAACTTTATGAATGTGTGGCATTTTTAAAACTAACAGACAGCCAAAGGGGCTGAATTTGTAGCTGCTAACTTAGACTAGTGAATAGAATTCCTATTTTACAGCTTGCTGTATTGAGAAACAACTTTAATAACCTCTGTTTCATAGATACCATTCATTAAAGGTAAGTAATTTTTAAACAGTCTAATATTCTGGGGTTGTTTTTCCTCTCTAAGAAATGGACTTAGAATTAGGTTATCTTGAGGAAAAAGAAGACAATGTTTAGTGAAAGTGCCCATTTGGTTTTTGGCTACGCAGACATGTGTCTATGCAAAGGCACGAAGCTCAGCACTCCAGCACTGAGTGGCCGCTGGAGCAAGCAGTTGGTTCAGAGGACCAGCAGCCCCACAGGGAGGGAGTGTCCTGGCTGCCCTGACCCACGCCTGTGACATTTACCTTGTTTAAAAATAAAATTAAAAAGATACGTGCCTAATCAGTAGCTTTCTATCTTTTAGAAAAAGATGTTATTTATGTTACCAAACCAGAGTTTATATTTCTTGTTGGTGTAAAAATAAAAAAAGATACCCACCCTGAGAATTCATTGTCTTAAAAAAAAAGTTTATCCTGATTTCTAAAAAAAGCTGTCCGTTTTCAAACTGGTTTAGCTATTCAGGCCTCAAAACACCCAAGAACCTGTGCCAGTTTTCACCAGTTTAGTTTGGGCAGCAAAGTGTCTCTTGATTTTTCCCAGACAGCCCTCAGAATCTAACAAGTGTGTTTTCTGAATGTATTTGCAGCTTAGGTGTAGGTGTAGAGTGTAAATGACAGGAATGCTGAGCGGAGAAATGGGAATGCGTGCTTATGTAGTTATGGAAAAACATCAAGATAGCTTGTACATTCATATTCAGATTTAAATGTTTGGGATTAGTAACTGCCAGCAATAGTTTCCAAGTGTACAGTATTTTACATGCTACTACAGGTGAATTTAGCCTCTCTGTAAATGTGTTTTCCCTTTTACAATAATTGCCAACCTCTTCAAAAAAAATCACAGTTCTTTCCTTTTCTTTTTTTACTTTTACTTTTCTGCTTTGTAATCACATTTTAAAGGTGAGATATAGAGATTACATTTTTTTGCGAAGAAGCCTACAGCTGTAGTCTTATCTTTAAGAATTATTCCTGCTCTTTTGCAATTTTTCCTTAAAGACACCAAGTTAGAGTCACTTACTAACCACAAATACAAAATGCATTAGGTTTTAATGGCAGATCTAAATTAAAAACTCAGTAACTTGGAACAAATGGACCCCTTAGTTCATTTCCAAACTAAAATCCTAGTTACATTTTATTGTTTCTAAACCTTTCTTACTGCAAACCATCAATCCACAAACTTCCTTCTGGCTCATTCGAGCTTTGAACTGTAACTTTACAGTGCTATAAATTAGCATGCCACTGATATACACTCTAATTTGCATTAATTTCTTTAGAACCGAGGTAGTCTGTCTTTGAAGACATCTTTACAATACCTAGAACTTGCTCAGAAAGATAATGCCCAACTAAAAGATGTAAAACATAAATTTAAAAAACATGTTTTGGCTTTTATCTCAGGATGGAAAATAAAAGTGGTCAAGGTTATGTGTGCAGTTCTGTGATCCAGAACTCACTTTCTACTTCTTGAGCACTATTGTTCCGGGCACAAACATTTTAGCAGCAGGAAGAAGAGAGAGGAGCAGAGCCCTGCTCTCATCACCTGAGGATAAGGAGCCATTTTAAAGATATTGTTACAGGTGGAAATGGTCAGGGCCATAATATCGTCAGTGAAATGCACTATCAGCAGGCTTTCCATGAGATGCAAGGCAGAAAAAAGCGAAAGGTCTCTGCCGAGGGGGACAGGGGCTCCTCCTGAAGCTGCTCTGGCTGGCCAGGTGAAGCTTGCAAGAGTGGCCCTGCCCAGGGGAGCCTCTCAGCAAGTGTCCAGCCCTCTGTCCTCTGTCGCAGAGCCGCTGTTGTGATGGGGCAGAAGAGGGGCTGGAAAAGAAGCAGTGAACAATTGGGGGAGGTTCTTGAGGGGAAAAAACCCCACAACTTCTCTCCTATGAACCTGAAACTCTATGAAGTGAGGCTTCTGGAAGCATCAGGGAGCCATTCTTCCACTGTGGCCCACGTCCATCAGAGTGGCTGTGTCTGCACCCAGCTGCTCGCTTCCACAGCCCACCCTGCCTCTCTCCATGCTGCATCCTGCAGAAGCTGCTCTTTCCATGGAATTTGTTTTCCAAGCCTTAAAAACAAAATTACTAGAAGGGTAAAAGAAAACCAAAGCCTTCAGTCCTTGGGCAGCAAGCCACCAAACTCCTTTAAATCCAGCCCTGGATTTTTGTGTCCCTTTGAAATAGACACGGTTTGGGTTGAACCTGCATTTCCTAGCATCTGGAGAAGAGGAGGAAGAATATACTATTTTTAAAAGGAACTTTCTGGAAAGTGTACAAAACCTGATAATTAAAAAAAATAAAAGCCAAACCCTCAGCTGCACAAACAGCCCTTGTTCTCCTCCAGCAAAGGTCTGTCAGGAGTGCCCACCTTCCTCTCCCTGAGAAGAGCAATTAAGGAGACCAGGAAGCATTGCTGTGCTGGTCTGTTTTCTAGCAAGGCCTTTTCAATCACCTCCTTTGATCTAGTTGTGAGTGTGAGGAGGGGGAGCTACACCAACCTGCTTTGGGCCTGCAGCCCTATTTGTAGGCGCTGTGTTAGAGGAGCGTTTTCTCTCTCTCAACATATTTTCTTGAATCAGAGTGTACACATCTGTCTTTATACCCAGCCGCTTTTCTGGCCCTAAACAAGTTCTCTGTGAGTTTCCCCAACTGAGCTCAGTGGGATCTCTGTCAGCTGAAAGATTTATGTCATCTTGTCCAGTCCTGAGAACTGTTCCTTCAGCTTCTCACATCTGGATCTAATTGGAAAGACATTAAGTGCACTGGAAAAGCATATTTTAGGGCAGTTCTTTATAGACACCCCTATTAAAGGAGCTGATGGCTGTAGGTTCAAGTGGGATGAGCCAAGACAACATCTCAAAAAGTAGAAAGCACAAAATTATGAAAGACCTGCTGGAAATGAGAAGGTCCTGTTCAAGGATTACGTTTATTCCGCTGCTTTGGGAGAGAATTGTGGCAGGATGCCTGCCAACTGCAGGCTTTGTCCAGCAGCGTGTGGGATCAACACGTGGATAGCTGGGTCCTTTGGTGTTTGCGTGGACAGTTTCTTCCTGGGCCTGGTCTCCACATCCTTGTGTGCTGGCATCTGGGTGTGTACACACAAACATTTTAGAGGAGCAGGAGGGTGGTTGGTAACTACAAATGCCGTCACCTTCTTGCCTCACCATCCCCTTTAGGGCCACCACACCCTGTGGTGTCTGATACATAACAATGGAAACATCTAGCCTGGCTGGAGCAAAGACAGAACAGACTTGTATGATTTAGCAAAATCCCTCACTTCCTAGCCTCTCCTGGTTTAGCATACATTGTAAGGTTTAAATAAACACATTCAAAATTGAAGGCAGAGATGATCTGCATTATTCAAGTGTGGCAGGCTCGGGGCTTGTGTTCAAAAGGATAACAAAAATCAAAGGAGAGTTGTCATCAGAAGAGTACTGATCTCTTTCTTTTCTATATCTGCTATACTGTGTTTCGAAGCCCTGAACTTCCTAGTTGCTCAGAAGCAGTTTAACCTCTCCAAAGTCCTAGTCCCCCAGTGTCTTATTATTAGAGGGTAAAATGGGTATTTAGTTTCCTCTCTCTGGACTCCACCTCACTTCATCCCTGTCTTTGGTTAAACAAGGGTTCTTAACCTTTTTTGAGCCACGGGCCCTTTGGCAATCTGGTGAAACCTATGGATCTCTTCACAGAAAAATATTTTTAAACTACATGAAATAAAAATATATTAAGATTTCACAAAATTACATTGAAATACAGTTTTGTTTTATTTTGTTTTTTTGGCTTCTGGCTGGCAAAATATTTTTAAAATAAAATTGTTCTGTAAGTAATAAATGTGTTTCTTTTAGACATTGAAAAGATCTAGCAGTTGGTCTAATAACTATACTTCTAAAATACTTCCAGTGTTTCTAATATTTTGTCTAAAGAAGTGCTAAATTTCTATTATGTGTTAATATGTATAAAAATGTAATCTCTTCCATCTAAATTCGTAGAGCTCCCAAATCGATGCACCCAAAGATGAGTCCCCTGGATGGGCGAGGGTGCTGGTTATTTCACAATTTTTTCCCTTGCCCCCAGGAGCCCAGCACATCCTCCGTCCCTTGTCCAGGACTGTGTGACTCGGCAGGTATTTGGCCCTCCCTGCAGCCCTGCTGGGAAGGTGCCCATTGGGCCAGGGCCAGGCAGGGATCCCACAGAGCCCCTCACACCAGAGCAGTTCCTCATGCTGAGGGCAGTGAGGGGCTCCCGGGATAGGCCTCTCCACGCCCCACGCAGTTAGCCCCCCTGGGCCTTACAGGTCCAGAGAGTGAACTCAGTGACAGTGCTGTAACAAGGAGGGGGAATAAAAACACTGTCCCTTATGCTTACCTCCCGACTGGTGTCCCTGCTGCTGCCACCCAGCTTCTTTGAAAACACACATCTGAGCACGCTGCTGTCCTTTTAAAAGCCCATGCGTGGCCAGGGTCTGTGCTCCTTCTAATGACATCAGATGACTTCAATGACATTATGGGCTCAGTTGTGTCCCCCTGAAATTCATCTGTTGAAGTCCTAACCCCCCCCCCCCGGTACCTCAGAATGGGACTGCAGATATATGGCCTTTAAAGAGGCGATTAAGGTAAAATGATGGTGTTAGTGTGGGCCCTAATTCAATCTGACTGGTGTCCTTATAAGAAGAGGAGATCAGGACACAGACAGACACCAGGGATGTGCATGCACAGAGGGTAGTCCATGTGAGGACACAGCAAGAAGGGGGCTGTCTGCAAGCCAGGGAGAGAAACCAGCCCTGCTGTCACCTTGATCTTGGACTTCCAGCCTTCAGAATTGTGACAGGAAAAATCTCTGCTGTTTCAGTCACCCAGTCTGCAGGATTTTGCTGTGGCAGCCCTGGGAGACTAATCCAGCCTAACTTGCCCGACTGCTGTGAGCTCTGCCCCGCTTCCCCCTTCCCTGCCACCACAGGAACATGTGCGTCATTGTGGCTGCTTCTCTCCTGGCCCTGTCTGGGACCTTTCTCCCCCACCCCAGTGGCTGACTGTGTCACATCTCTCAGGAGAGCCCGGGCTGCCCCTGACCAGGAAGTCTCCCCAGCCCCTACCAGGCCGTGGGTCCCTCCTCCGGGCAGCCTCCGGGCCGTTGCTGCTCGCTGCTGCCCTGAATGTGGTGTCATGAAGGTTTCTGAGCACCCCACTCGCTGGAGCACCTCAGTAGGGACTGCCTCCTTCATCTGTGTCCCCACAGCCCAGTGTGGCACTCGCCACAGGCCTAGACTTTGTGACCTGTACTGTGGGGTGAACACAGACACAAAGTCATCCTCCAGCCAATTGTCCTCACTCTGCCCACTAACTCTGACACAGCAAACGAATAATCTGGGTTCAAGGCCAGCTGGGTCATCTCCCAGCCCTGTGACCTTAGACACATCACATGGCCTTTCTGAGACGCAGTTCTTGAGCCACTGTGTGCACAGGACCAGGTCAACGTCTCTCAACCCTTTTAAGACCTGTGTCTCCTTTTAGCAAATGTAAAAAACCCAAATTAATCCCTGATGCATGAATCTCTGCAAGCCAACATGATTTTGCTGACTTGCTCTCTCTAGTTTAAAGGAGTTCAATGATTCCTGTGCTGGGAGGGAGAGGTCACAGTTCACAGCAAGCCTGGGTCCTCCTTGGGAAGGTCCAGTTACTTTGCACGTGGGTTAGTTCAGTGTAAAGTCAAACTAGAATTGTGCTAGGAATGGGTCTATGGTGGGAAGGAGGAAGAAAAGCTGGAAAATGTTGGCTGAAATCCCACCATTAGATGCCCTAGCCCGTGTTTAAGTTCACGGGAACATCCCAGCGTGTCTTGAGAAGGAAGACCAACCCTGCTCACATTTCCCAGAAGGTGTTAAGATCTATCCTTTCACTTCAATTCCACATAGAGATGAAGTGGCATCTAGCTGCCTGGAGGTGGGAGGAAAAAGGAAAACAACTGCTGAGTTCCAAAAAGTGTGGCGTCCCCTTGAGTGGAGGTGGGAGGTGCAATGGTTTTGTAGGAGGTCCACCACCCCAGCCAGTGGGGCTCCCTGGGTTCCTCTTCCCTTCCGGGCCCTGGTGACACAGAGGCCCTCCTGCTCTTTAAAGTTGTTTTTACTCATAATTTGTTACAAATTTTTTAAGAAAAAAATTTGAAAATATCTATCAAAATTTTAAATTTGTCTTATAGATGTATTTGCACAAAATGTATGTACTGCAAAAATATCTATTGCAGCATTATTTGTAGAACTAGACACAATCTAAATGTCTATTATTAGAGAACTGATTAAATAAGTTATGGTACTGTCATACCTTGGAACACTCTGTGGTTGTAAGAAAGGATGAGATAGAAATCTTTATGGTGGAATGAAAAGATGTCCAAGATGTGTTCTAACTACATGAAAAAAGCAAGTTGCAGAAAAAGGAGCATAGCGATTCCATGTAAGGAAAAAATAGAAAGTCCGTATGTATGCATATAATAATATAACATAGAAAAAGGCTGGGAAAATACACACCAAACTGTTGATAGTAGTTACTTCTGTGCGTGAGATTGGAGTTGACTGAAGGGTAAGTCAATATTGGGGACTTCTCTTTAACATTTAAATATACTTTAAAAATTTACAATGAAAACTATTCATTTAAAGATAAAAAAAAAAGTACTGTTTTTCCAAAGTACAGTTCTAATTTTGTTCTTGTTTTTAATTTTTGTTTAGAAATAATTATAGATACACAGGAAGTTGCAAAAATAGTACTCTGTACCCAGAGTACATACCTGTAGTACAGTATCCAGACCAGGATATTGAAATTGATAGAATGTATGTTGCAGTTCCATTGCATTTTGTCACATGTAGATTCATGTAACCACCACATTCAAGGTACAGAACTCTTCCTTCACCACAAAGCCCTCCCTCCTGCTGTCCTTTATGATCTCACCCCTGCTGCCCATCATCCCTGGCCTTTGACAACCACTAATCTGTTCTCCATCTCAATGCTTTTGTCATCTTGAGAATGTCATAGAAATGGAATCATATAGTATGTGACCTTTTGAGTAGTATTCTATGGTATGGATGTACCTTTTTTTTTTTTTTAACAATTCACCTATGCGAGTTATTTTGGCTGTTCTGGTTTTGACTATTACAGATAAAGCTGCTGTGAACATTCATGTACAGGTCTTTGTGTGGACATAAATTTTCATTTATCTGGGATAAATGCCCAGGAGTGTGATAGCTGGGTTGTATGGTAAGTTTATGTTTAGTTTTTTATGAAATGGCCCAACTATTTTCCAGGGTGGCTGAACCATTTTACATTTCCATGGCAAATGTATGAGAGATCTGGTTTCCCTGAATCTCCTTCAGCATTTGGCATTGTCACTACGTTTTATTTCAACTGTTTTAATAGGCATACAAGGGTACTTCCAAAAGTTCGTTGTAAAAGAGAATTAAAAGATAATTTTAATCTTTCCATGAACTCTCTAAAGACCCTTTATATAGTGATATTGTGGCCTTAGTGGCTAGTGATGTTGAGCATCTTTTCGTGTTTTTATTTGCCATCCAAAAATCCTCTTTGGTGAAATATCTCTTCATGTCCTTTGCTCATTTTCTAATTAAGTTGTTTGTTCCTTACTGTTGAGTTTTGAGTGTTCTTTGTGCATTCTAGATACTAGTCCTCCATAAGACACATGGTGTACAAATATTTTCTCCCAGTTGAAGCTTGTCTTTTCCATCCTCTTACAGAGTCTTTCACAGAGCAAGAGTTTGTAATTCTATTGAGGTCAAATTTATCAATTTTTTAATGGTAATTTTGTTTTTAAAAAATGAATGAGGTTGCTTGCTGCCTCAGTCTCTTCCTTAAGATTCATCTTACCCTGGGCAGACTGCGAAGTGGGATGCAAACTCTGCAGAAACCCCCTTTTGTGTTGTCCTTGAATATTCAGATAGGGGCTGTTTGTGTTTTAAGTGAAACCAAATGAAGACAGATTATATAAGGTTTTAGATCTTTATAAAGTTCTGTAGTCCTGCTCACTCATCTGTAGCTATTGACTTCTTTCTCGGTTGATAAGGAAATCTGGATAAATTTTGGTTCTCTTTTTATTCTTGAGGTTGGGGTTCACTAGAAACCCTCCACCCAATCTTTTGTCTTTCAGGAACCCAACCTCCTCCTCCCCCATGGGGGCTCCTACTAGAAGAGAAGGGTGTGAGGACTTTCTCTTCTGAAGGCATCTCCTTGCAGGAAGACACAATGAAAATTAACATAGTAGGTGCCTATTGCCCACAGATAGTACATGGTCCCTTTGTCCTCTGGAAATGTCTTCAGAGAGAAGCCATCTTCAGGAGGGGAGAGAAATCCAGGTACTTCTTTGCAATATTAGAGCACAGAACACCAGTCTTAGCATCTCCAGGTCACCATGCTGGCCTTTGTGAGCCAGGCAGGCACAGCCACTGAATGAATGGAGCGTTAGCTCCATGACAGTGTTGGTGCTACAGAGACCAAGACAAATTAGACCCAACTCTGGCCTGTTCTGAGGACTTACAATTTAGTGCAGGGGGACAGACATGCAGATTCCTCAGCAAGTGAGTACGATGTCGTAGCAGCACCGCTTGTAGTGGAGACTAATTACTCACACTGATTTCTTGGGAGTCTCCTCAGCTCACAGCTAGACTACCTTCCCCAACCTCCCATGCAGTTAGGTGTGGTCACTTCACCAGGTTCCAGCTGATGGAATATGAAGGCTTTCAGTCCTCCTTCATGATTTTCTCCTATGATTTTCTCCTACTCATTAGCTCCCGTTTTATTTTCTCTTCCATTTGGCTGAATGGAGAGGACCACAATGCTAGCCTAGAGGAGGGCAGAGTCACAAGATGGAAAGGGTCTGGGGCCCTGATTAACCAGGGCCCACTGCTCAGGAACACCCAGTTGAGCTTTCCATGGACATTGAAATTCTGGGGTGTTTGTTTAGCAGTGAGCTCACCTTGACTAGTATGCAGGGCACAGAAGTCACAAGTCAGTATTCCCTTCCAAATATAGAAAGCCTTTACAGAGAAGGTGCCTGATTTCCCTTGGGGCTCACCCCATATTGCATCTCGGATACTGAGTACTACTTACTTTTTCAAATCAGGGTACTGCCTTGTTGCTTTTATGCTTGCACTCGATGATTAATTTTTTTCCTCTGAAATATCATTTTACCCCTATTTGACTAACAATACTAACTATACAAAACACCAAAGTACATGCTGTCAAATTCCAAATAGCTTATTGTTTTTAGACCCTGCCCTCCACTTTCAGCAAATTCTTCTAGACTTTTGATAACTTAATTCATATCCTTTCTGCATATTTATCTACAGAGGCAGCTCTTTAATTCTGGCATGGTCACCTCTTTCTCCTGGGCTTTGAGACTACCAGATGCTAGAAGAAAAACATTTGCAATATGCCTACAATCTGTTTCAATATATAATTCTATCCAATTGAATGTCAGGCATTTCTAAAGAATGCTGTTGGTTGATATACTGTCCCTTGCCCAAGTTAAGGTTTTGATTTGAAATTACATATTGGAATGCCTGGTGTTACATTTTTCCCTGAATTAATAAATCTATCACAGTTTCCCTCTTCTGTCTATTTTGCCTCCCTAAAAGATTAACCCATCAAGAGTGGAGTTTAACATGATATCTGTAGAAAGCAAAAGAAGAAAAATATTCTGCTTTTGAAAGGAAATGTACCCTCAAGCAAAAAAAAAAAAAAAAAAATGTCTGTCTCTCAATACACGTTGGGAGCTGCCAGTTGTCACGCATGCAGCTTAAGTCAGATTAGGATTCCATCCCTGATCATCACATACTTTCTTATACTTATAGCCTTACAGCTTCATTTGCAGCCAAGCAATTGGAAAAAAACTGTGTTTGGATATATTAGAATGTGTCGACCCTCTTAGAGTGCTAGCAGCTTCTAGAAACAACTTAAGAGAATTTTTTACATAAGTATTTGGCAGACCTAACCCATAGCCCCAACAGTATATTAAATTTCTTCTCATTGGAGAGGGAGGTAGGTGAAAGGGACCATTTGTAACCATATCATTCAAATATAAAGTAAATTTCTTTGTTTTATTATATTGTCTTGAAAATGCTTTGAGGAAATCAGGATACTAGCTTTTCCTTTGAGATGGTTATTTAACTGTAGACTTTAAAAATTACCTTTAAATGAATTTCTAAAAATGACCAAACCAAATGTGGTATCATTAGTGATGTGCTTTTCTTACAGTTGTAACTAGAAAAAGAAGATATAGTTTACTTCTTGAATTTTATAGTGACTTTGCATTTGTGTTAGTTTAAGAAAACAAAGACTTTCTGCAAAAAACACTTAAGTAAAATTAATTTCAATAAAGTTTCTTCCATAGTTGCAATAATATAATATAATTGGCATAAAATAAATTTACAACACATGAGAACACCCGCATTGGAGACCTATCATGATACTTATTAACTCACTTCATTTGAAAGACCAACAATTTAGCAGCTACTTACTCCAGCTGAATAATCAGTCTTTAAACATCAAATGAATTGTTATTTCTGGATTTCAATAAATGGGGGAAATAATCTGCTCCCTACTTCACATAGGGAACTTCTGAGAATTAATAAAACTGTAGTAAGAGGTGACTTTGGGGTGGCTAGACATTCTTGTACATGGGCAGCAAGGGAGCGAGCCACGTGAAGAACTGGGAGAGGAGTGTCCTGGGTCTGAGGAGAAACGTATGAAAGGCCTCGAGACAGGAGTGAACACAGGGAGTTCTAAGAAGAGCCAAGAGTGTGGCATACTGGGGCTCTGTGGGCTTGGGGAGGCATGGTAGGAGGTTGTAGATTGGGCAGGATCCTGTAGGGCTTTGGGGCCATAGTCAGGAATTGGGATTTTGTTCTAAGAGGAAGGAGAAGCCTCTGGAAGGATTTGAGCAGGAGAATGACTTGTTCTCATTTGCATTTCAAAAATATCACTCTGGACATCTGCAGAAGATAGGCTTTGGGTGGGCAGGATGGACAGTGGGAGAGGAGTGTGGAAGTCGCTTGGGCTGGAACCTAGCAGAGCAGGTGGTGAGGAGCAGGTTCTAGATGCATTTCAAAGAAGAACCAACAGAACTTGCTAATGGGTCAGATGTAGGAGGTGAGAGAGAAAGGAAGCAAGTAAGGCTGATTCCTAGGGGTTTTGCCTGAGCAACTGCTTGAATGGGGGGCACCCTTTCCTGGGAAGGAGTAGTTTGGGGTTGGTAATCAAGAATTCAGTTTTGGGCAGGTTTGGAATGTTTATTAGACATCTAAGTGGAGAAATCCTCTAGGGAGTCAGATGTGTGAACTGTAGGGCAGAAGGTAGGCTAAAGATAGGAATTTGGAGCCATCAGTATTTATAAGGGATTTATAAGCCATCAGCCTTAATAAAATCATCTAAGGAGAGAATATTTATAGAGAAGATAAGAGGTCCAAGCATGGACATTAAAAGTCAGGAAGAAGGAAAAAGCCAGCAGCACAGGAAACTGAGAAGAGGCAAAGTAAGAGGATAAAGCGAGAGGGCAGGAGGTCCCAGAAGCCAAGCAAAATCTAGCCTTTCAACATTAGGAACAAAATTTAAGTTGCTGATTAACATATATTCAATTATAGAGTCTGGTTAGCCCAGTGAGTACCTGGTCCCAACCTATCTGGATTCCCAGCTTTGATAGACAAGGTCCATTCTTTGCTGTAATCTGACCACTAGGCTGGCCACCCAGTGTCCCAAGAAAAGCGTCAGGCCTACTGCATACCTCACCACTGAGAGAATCAGCAAGTCACCTGCCTTTACTGTTTTTCATGATGGGACTCTGTTTCAGTACAGCCAAAAATTCAGAATTAAACAGAACTTTAAAAGTTATCTTGTTTGACCATCTCTCCAACTGTCCCTATTGCAATGGAGAAATACACTAAGTGTAGCAAAAATATGAAATAACCGCGATGTAAGGTTTTATCAGTCATATACTCAAACTAAAATGGAATTCCTTAATAGAGAGAGCAGTCTTTGCCTGTGTTCAGCAGGAACCCCTGCAGAGCCAGGCTCTTCTCAGGTGGAAGGGGTCCCCTCTGGCCCCTCTGTTTCAGGATGTGCTACCTTCAAGGTCTTGGCCAAAGCCCCAGTGTGGGATCCTCCCAGATAGGGTTTCCCAGCACCTCCTTTGCAGACCACAGACTGGCCTGAAGAAGGCAAAGCACTCATTACAGACCTCAAAGATGGAAGAAGCCAAAGCTCAAATGATTGACATCTGGAAAAGGCAGTAACTATTATCTGCACTCCTTGGAGGTAAATTATGGGGCAGGAGAACCTTCTCTCAGACGGATAGATCAACCCAGTCCTGCTTTCCTGGGATCATTTATCCCTTGGCATTTTGGCCACAGAGCCCATGGGTGGGTGCAGAGGGCTGTATAAGAGAAGAGAAACTTTGGAGGACTCCCTGCCATGGGGAAGGAAAACAAGGGCAAGATGCTGACTCTGAGAATAGAGAGAAAACAGAAAGAAGAAATGTGTCTGTGAGTGAGCACTTGGCTCTCTGGGGGAACTTCAGGTGGAAGTGGATGGGTAATGTCTAGGAATGTTCCTTGAGGATGTTCTGTAAACACACTGTGGTGATTTCAAAGGGAAAGGCTCCACCAGCCAAGAGCTGACCAACTACCTGGGAGAAAAAACGTAAACACATCAAATACGACTCACAGTACAGGGAGGCAAGTGACAAGAGCTGTTAGGAATCCAGAGGTGAGAGACAGGCTGGGAATTAGGGAAATCTGCCTTGAGAAATTGAAAAGGTGTGGAGGTAGGAAAACTCAGGTGTCTCCACAGACAGTAGGCAGACCAACCTGAGCAGGCAGGAGATCTATGTAACAAGCCGGGTTTCTTAAACAGTGACATGTCTCCATCCCTGTTGGCCAAGAGCTGGTTGAGATGCTGACATCTGCTGGGCCTTCCTGGGCCTGGTGATTGGTCTGCTGGGTTGGGGATTGCAGTCTGGGAAATGTGCTGTAATGGACCGGCAGTAAGTGAGGTTGCGAGGTGGAATGGGGCCTGTGGATAGGGGCCTTGAATGCCAGGCTGAAGATATGAGATGTTATTCTAGAGCTGAGAGTCATTGAGGGCTTTTGATTAAGAGGGAGGCATAATGGTAGGGTTCTCATAGGAAGACCAGTGGGCTGAAAATTAAGAGAAATATTAAAAAAAACAGACTTAAATTAAGAAAGGGAGTATAAAGGATTTTATGATAAGATGTTGGACTCAAGAGAGAGAAAAAGAAAGAGGTGTAATAAAAGCCCTCATTTATTAAACACCACTGATGACCTAGGCATTAACCTCTCAAATAATCCAATGCAGTAGGTGTTGTAATCTCCAGTTTACAGATGACAAAAAAGATGTTCAGAGAGGTAAAGTAATGTCATAAGGACAGACAGCTGATCTACAGTAGAGCTAGAATTAACAAGCCCTTTCCCCATGTCCAGGTGACAGGGAGAGTGCATTAATTTTCTCTTGCTGCTATAACAAATTACCACAGGCCTAGCAGCTTAAAACAACACAAATGTATTATCTTTGAGTTCTATAGGCCAGAAGTCAGACAAGAGTCTCAAAGGGCTAAAAGCAAGGTGTCAGCAGTTCCTTTTTTGGAAGCTCTACCGGAGAATCCATCTCCTTCCCTCTTTAGCTTCTAGAGGCCACCCACATTCCCTGACTCGTAGCCCCCCTGCCTCCATCTTCAAAACCAACAACACTGCATCCCTTCGACCATTCTTCCCTAGTCATGTCTTTCTCTCTCACCAAAGCCTGGAAAGGTGCTCTGATTCTAAGGACTTGTGTGACTAGAGTGGACCCACCTGGATAGTCCAGGCTAATCTTCCCATCTCAGCATTCACACCTTAATCCCATCTGCAAAATCTCTTTTGCCATGTGAGGTAACATTCACAGATTCTGGGGATTAGGACATGGGCATCCTTGGGGGATCATCGTTCTGCCTATCACAGGGAGCAATGCTGCCATTACAGACACCTGCCTTGGCAGCACTGATGTGCCCATCACCCAGGTTTGGTAAACTCCACGGCAAAGAAGACTTTGTCTTGAATCAAGAATTATTAAATAAAGGACAAAACAGGAATCTGAAAGGAATCATGTTGGGAAAACAGAGCATGGTTAGAAGAAGACACAGGTGTGGATGCTGCCACTCAGGTTTGTTCCAAACACATTGACAACATTCCTCAGTGCAGTTAATCCTGCTTTAAACTCAGCTCTGTATCATTATCAAGGCTGGCAGCCACACGCATTACCCATTGTAAGAAATGAAAGTGTAGGCTGTCTGTAGTTTAAATGCTCAAGTTTGTACTAATTCCTCAAATTCTAGAATCAAAACACCTGTTCTTTGTTTTATGCAACTGTCTAAAATCTGCATTTCTCTCTGACCCCCTATTTTTTCACAATGACTAAACATCACCTTAGCAGGAAGACATCCCTTTGTTCCACTTTATAAAGTACAAATTTTATGGAAATTATTGAACTAATAGGATTGCGGAAGCACGAAGGAAAAGCAGGCTGTAATGAGATTGTTAGAAAGCAGGGCAGCGAGAGGGTTAATTAAAGCTCAGCCTAGTCCTTCTTTCATTTTTTTAAGAAAGTCATATCATTGATTCATCTGAAATGTAATAGACTGAAGAGCCTATCATAATGTGATAAAGTTTAGAAATACAAGTCTCTTTTATATAAAGAGAGACTTGGCATTTAATTATAGACCTTTCAAAGCAAGAAAAGGATAACTTAGAAACATTAAAATTCACATTTTGGGTGCAATAAACCTTCAGGCTTACTGAAGAACCTTCTGGTTTTTCAGCCATTTAAATGATTTAATATAAAGTCAGTTTCATAGATTGTTGGGATGAGAAGTGAGGAGAAGCCTCAACTGCAGATGAAGATGTTTGCAGATGAAGCCCATCATTTCCCCATGAAAAGAAACTGATTTAACTACCTGCATATATGGCCACTGTGTGCATTCTGAGGTGACTGGAGCAGTTAGATCTGCTCCCGGGAAGAGTTCCACATGAGCAAGCACTTCAGGGAGAAGGAAGGTGAAATAAAACAAACCTTGAACACTTACTTAAAAAATGAAAGTTACGTTCAGACATGTATGGTTACTATTGACTTTAATGGCAGCAGCCTGTCTGTTTCTGGGAATAGGATATGAAGTCAGTGGGAAAAGTGTGAAATGGTAAAAAAGGAAATAAAAGGATCCATCCGGCACTGCGTTCAGACTCTACAAGAACTGCGAGTCATAAAGTGCTGAGTTAAAATTCACATATTGCTTGTGCAGATTGTTGTCTTTCTGAGGATGACCCAACGCTGCTACTTGTTACTACAGACTGTGGGATCTGCAGAGAAGGAAGCAGGAAGAATAGGCACTGATTTCAACACTGTTTGCTAATTGCTAATTGATGAGGAAAGTTAGAAGTTACAGAAATGACTGGAAAGGCTCACCTCCATTCTGTGGACACAAACACACATGCACACACACACACATACACACGAACCAAGACCAACAACTAGACAGGGAGAGCATCTTATTGGCATCACGTTTCTGGCATTGCTATAACTACACACAAAACAAGTGATACATAGAATGGTAGCGACATCTGTTCTAGAACCTGTGGGGCTTTACTCACAAAACAGTTGTAAAGTCTTTTGGGGACAAAAATATTTCTGTGTATCTACACAGATGCTTTCCTCTGAAGGAAACACACACACATGCAAAGACACACACATGGATACAAGTGTTGAGCTGAAAAGACAGGAAAAAGAAAAGGAAAAGTCATTTACTTCTTCAAAATTTGTCTTTAATTTTTCTCCTTTCAAACGAAGCTACATTGATCACCTTGCATGTACCTTTTCTTTCTTTTCTTTTCTTTTTTTTTTTTTTTTATAAATCCCAGGATATGTTGATTGTCATAAAGCTAAAGTTTAAGATTCCAGTTGGTAGGCCGCAGTAACATACAAATGGATGCTGAGTGTGTTTGTTTTGATTTGCTAGGGAAACATTTTCTGACCTCGGAAATGAAATCATTTAGTCTTCTATTTGTTTATGGCCAGATTTAACAGAGGATTCCAGGAGTTCTTATGTTAGTGTATCTTTGAAATTCTCTAATCCATAGTGTGTGGGAAGTTACACAACTTGGGTTTAAGCATCATTCAGGATGTTCTTTATTAAGGAACCCAGATTTGCCTCCTTCCCACGACTCCTCAAAATTAGTTTACATTTATCACACAGCATATTGTCCATGCTGAGCGGGTGAGCTGCAGACAGTAGGGCAGAACAGCTTATCTGTTTACCCTCTCAGTAAACAGAAAATGTAGAACTTGTTTCTTAATCAGGTTTCAAGTATGGCTTTTCAAATGAGGCTTATTTGATTTTTCCCTCACTCCAAAGTATCCAAACACTCCAAAGTGTTTAAAAGTATGTAGACTATTTATAACATGTTTTGAATTTTTTTAAAGCCATTGGCCTCTAGCAAGTTAACAATTTATTCAGTTGGAGTAGTTTGAACATGAGGATTTTGTTTGATTTTACCAACTTCTGGACAGGTTTGGAGGTGTGTAGTAAAACATTTTTTGTGGACTGTTAAATTTAAGTATTTGTTCGCAAAGCCACTGCATTAGCCATTATTCTTTGAAATAGTTGATCTGAAAGCAAAGGCTCATTTTGCTTGTTGACCTCCATATATAATTAGGTCATGCTAAATGTAATGTGGCTATTTCAGGCATTGTACATAATCCTCTTGTTGGGAACATTTTGCTGTAGAAAGAGAAGCAAACCCATCTCCTTCCATGGAATTCTTTAATCTTGAAAGTGTCCTTTCTGGGAAAACAGGGGGTGGTGAATTGTGGGGGAGAGGGGGAGGAGACCCCTGATTCCTCAGTGGAGCTCATGACAAGCGGAGGAGGAAGCCGCCCAAGGGTGTTCTATTAGTATCCCAAGTACCAAGCCTGCCATCTCTGCATGCCTAAGCACATTGAGCTCATCGCTGTCGATGCCTCACAGTCAAGCCATTTTTCTGTCCCTTTCACTTCTGCAATCCCAGTACCTCTTCTCACTGCAGTATCCAACATCCCACAATCACAGCAAAACCCTGGAGCTCCCTTCTGCCTCCTTCCAGCAACCACAAGAAGGTAAGGGATGGAAAAGTCTTTTCAGAAAATGGACAGGAAAGGCAAGTAAAAGGAGCAAGACTCATTACCCTTAGGATGTTAGGAAATGGGGAATCAAGTCATCTTGTTTGTGGTCCCTGGGTGATTCTAAGTGGCAAAATCATCACTGTAGTGATTCCATTTTAGCCAAAACTGCAAGAGCTATGTGAAGCCTCTGAAGTCAACAAAAGGGTTGCAAATGGGAAGCTATGTGATCCCCACAAGAGAATCAATCCCTTTTCTAGAAAATGGAGATAACCTTATGAGCTTACCTCAAGTAATTATCGTGGGAAGTATGAGTATAGGGGAAAAATGAGCATGGAAGAGGTAATAGGAGTGATTTTTAAAGAATGATATCAAAAGAAGCTGTGCCGAAATTTGTTAGGCTGAATGTGAGTGGTTTAAGTTTGGAGGAAATAAAGTGAAGTGATCTAGAATGTAGGTGGGAGGGCTGGCTGGTTAGTTCAGTCAGTCATAACACCAAGGTCAAGAGTTCAGATACCCATACCGGCCACTGCCAAAAAAAAAAAAAAAGCATGCAGGTTGGGTTCAGATCTCTGCTCTGCTGCTCACTAGCTGTGTGACCTCAGGTAAGTTACTGAATTCTCTGGGCCCCTGTTTCCTTATGAGTATGACTTGCCTCGCAGGACTGTGATGACCCCTGAGGCCATTCAGGTAAAGGGCCCTCTCATGACTATGGTGGAATGATGCTCTGCAGGTGGTAGCTCTTACTGTTTACAGAGGTTGAGATAAATTGACTTCATTGCCTTTTATAAATTAGAAAGAAGTCCTCTCATACTTGTAAGCTATTTTATTCAGGGTTATCAATAAGATGTGGGTTGAATGATCTCATCAGAGAGATAAGGGAATGTTACTTGGAAGCCTGTAAGCATACCTTTGGAGGGAGGTAAGCGTGCAAGAATTCTGAAAATCCGTTCGTGGCATTTAGTGAAAGAGCACACCACCATTCCTGCCTGTAGGATGTTCTTTGAGTGGTGACAATCATTTTGACAATGCACGGAGGACCTGCCTGACGTGTTGATAAAATCATCCGGGAGATGTTGCAAGAGCTAAAACACTAAACCTGCTCGCTGAGACCTGGCCTTCATGTCATGTGCGTCTCTCCTCCGATGGAAGTGAGCAGGTGTCGCAAGTCTTAGATTCAGTAAAGCAGGTCATTTGGTAACTGGTATTTAAGCAACACTAGGAACTGAGTATTCCCAAAGCAACCAGTGCAAACGGGCTATGATTAGCCTATAAATGATTTTTTTAAAACATTTTTTAAAAATTTGTTTTTGGTTGTTGTTTTGGCCTTGTTTGGAATAGAATAAGTTTAAGACACCCTGAGCATTCAGGAGTCTCATTCAGCATTACCACATTGCAAATTTAAATTTCCTGGCACCCAGTAACCTTCTGTAATAGTCCATTTGGGAGGAAATTGACAAAAATCAGGATTCCTGCCAATAATCCACATATTAATGGATCAGAACAAAATGGTTGGTGGTTTAAAATTGTTGAATATAGGGCCGGCCCGTGGCTCACTCGGGAGAGTGCGGTGCTGATAAAATTGTTGAATATAGAAAGAACTGTAAGTTTGTTAGTCTACCCCACGAAGTTGGGGGTATCTGGGAAGAATGTCTGGTACGAATAGGTCTTTGGAGCCTAGGAGTGAGTGAGCCTGGCTCCTAGCACCACTCCCCTCCCCCTGTCCACGCATATGTGAGGGGACAGCAGGGCTCAGGCAGATGTTACAAGCATGCGAGAAGGCACACACTCACAGGACTGTTCTCCATGCAGCCACCTTAGCACTTCAGGACTTGAAAGGAGTTCAGAGGTCACCTAGACAAATCTAGATGAGAGTCAGATTCCTCTTCGAATGCATTTTTGGGGGGAGGGGTTAGGAGGATCGTCCAAACCTGGGTCTATTGAGGGTGAATTTAATTTTTGAAAACAGCCCAAGTTTTTGTTTTTTTTTTAAACAGGCTTACTTAATTAACTTTATTTTTCTTGCATAAAAACCCTATGTTGTAGCTACGGCTGGAGCCTGGGTCCTCTGCACAGAGACTCAGGTGTGGGTCTTTACAAGATAGATGGTCAGTGAATTCCTGATAGGGAGACTTAGTGAGCTTGGTCTTTTTCCAGAGGTCAGGGATCAGATAGCTATAGGTCTTGGAAATGGCATCAAAGGTGCCTTGACAAAGTGGCCCACGGTGGCCATGCAGCCCCTGGCTGAGGTGTAGCAGTTGTCAATACCAGCCATCAGCAGCAGCTTCTTGGGCACAGGGGCCAAAATGATACCAGTTCCTCTGGGGGCAAGGATGAGGCCACTAGCACAGAGCCTGTCACCTTGCAAGGGACAGTGTGGGAGTTGCCAATCTTGTTCCCACAGTAGCCTCTGCACAAGGGGACAAACAAGAGCTTGGCAGGATGGTGGCCCCTGGGATGGTGGTGGCTACCTCCTTAGAGCATTTAACACCTAGGTCGACATAGCCATTGCAGTCCCCAGTGGCGACAAATGGCTTGAACCTGGTCTGCTGGCCAGCACGGCTCTGCTTTTGCACCAGCATAATCTTCAAAACCTCATCCTTGAGGGATGTACCCAGGAAACAAGTCAGTGGTCTCAGATTACTTGGTGGGCAGGCAGAAGAAATAGATCTCCTCAAGGGACTTGGTCTTCATGTCCTTGACCAAGCAGTCCACCTTGGTGACAAAGACCCACTCCTTGTCCTCAGCCTCCCATTCCAGGCCCTCCAGGCCCTCCCACTGCACCTGTGTCATCCACCATTTGGTGATTTCTTGGAGAAGCAGCAGCCAAACTTCACTGAAGCCACGCCTAGTGAGTAAGGTAAATGATCAGGATGAACAAATCAGAATAAGGTGGGGCCATAAAATGACAACACTGGTTTGCTCTTAGGACCCATAAAGTGGTGCTGAGTGAGAAGTGATTCCAGAAGCACTTATGGAAACACCCTCCTCCCCTGCTGGTGCAGACACAACCTCTCTTGGGGCAGAGGAAAAGCGCAGATCAAGATCTCTAAAAATAGGCATTGTCTTTGGCCCAGAAATTCAATTTCTAGCAATTTATTATAAGGAAAGTATTGAGATGATACACAAAAATTTAACTAGTAGGAAGCTTGGTGTGGTGTTAATAACTGCTTAAAAATTGAAAATAGCCTAAATGTCCAAGAGTAGGGATTGGCTAAATATAGGAGGGCATATAAAATCAGTAGAATACTGTGCAGTCATAAAAAATGTTGCTACTGAAATGTTTCTGTTGACATGGAAAACTGCTCCCATTCAATGAAAAGAGCAGGCTGCAGAGCAGTGGTAAGCTGCGATCCAGGTATGTAGCTATAGGGAGGGGACAGGAGAGGATACGGAAAGACTGTGAGTGGTGGGTGGGATTGTGGGTATTTTCACATTCTTTTTGCTTGTCTATATATTCTGATTTTTCTGTAACAACAAACTATTTTTATAATAAAAAGATAATAAAGGAAAACATTCAACAAAGAGAGAGACATTAATAGAGATCAATTCTACTGTTCTTAAGAGGAACTATGATGTACCTGTATTGGTTTGCTAGGGCTCCTGTAACAAAGTACCATAAACTGGGTGTCTTAAACAGCAGAACTGAGTGTCTTGTGATTCTGGAGGCTTAAGTCTGAGATCGAGATGTTGGCAGCGTGGGTTCCTTCTGAGTGCTGTGAAAGACCTGTCCCATCTTCTCTCCTAGCTTTCTGCTGGCTTTGCTGGTATCTTTGGCTTTGCTGCATTGCTCCAATCTCTGCCTTCATCTTCATGTGGCATTCTGTGTGTGTGTGTGTGTTCAAATTTCCTTTCCATAAGGACACCCTTATATTGGATTCAGGGTCCACCCTACACCAGTAGGACCTCGTCTTAACTAATTACATCTGCAACAATCGTATTTCCAAATAAGATCACATTCTGAGGTATTGGTACCCAGTGGGACAGCCACATTGCTCCTACCCCACTGAGGTTAGTGCCAGCCTGCCACCACAACCTCTGCCAGCAGCTGTAGCAAGAGCATGGCCCATGATCAGAGTTCTGAGATGGGGACACTGACCTCCTCCCTGAAGGACTCCAGTTCCAAAGAAATAATGGTGAAAACCAAGACCTGAGCTCAGTCACCTCCCTGCCCCAGGGTGCCTCGGGCAAGGCTGTAGACACACGTGGGCGTTCAGATGAGTACACTGGAACCAGTTTAAAGAGCAGAAAGGAAAGAGTAGTCTATAGGCAAAGAAAAGAATACATTGTTTCTTTTGGTTGGGTATAGAAGTTGTGATTAAAAACAAAAACAAAAACCAGAAAGACCAAGAGAGAAGGGAGAAAAAAACATTATGAGTATCACACCAAAACCTGCACATGGATGTTTATAGCAGTTTTATTCATAATCGCCCCAAACTGGAAACAATCTAGATGTCCCTCACTAAGTGAATGAATAAACAAACTGTGGTACATCCTTACAATGGAATGTTATGCAGTGATGAAAAGAAATGAAAAGACATACAGGAACCTTAAATGCATGTTGCTAAGTGAAAAAAGCCAGTCTAAAAAGGCTACATATATAGGGCTGGCCCATGGCTTGCTTGGGAGAGTGTGGTGCTGATAACACCAAGGCCACGGGTTCGGATCCTATATAGGGATGGCTGGTTGGCTCACTTGGGAGAGCGTGGTGCTGACAACACCAAGTCAAGGGTTAAGATCCCCTTACTGGTCATCATTTAAAAAAAAAAAAAAGGCTACATATGGTATGAATCCAACTATGACATTCTGGAAAAGGCAAAATGATAGAGGCAGTAAAAAGATCAGTGGTTGCCAGGGGCTTGCGGGGGTGGGGGTGGGAAGGGATGAAGATTCAGAGCACCAAGGATTTTTAGGATAGTGAAGCTACCCTGGCTGATACTGTTATGGTGGACACATATCATTACCCATTTGTCAAAACCCATAGAATGTACAACACATGGTGTGAATCCTAACATAAACTATGGATTTTAGTTAATGATAACATGTCCGTGTTTGCTAATCAGCTATAGCAAATGTACCGCACCCGTGCACAAAGTCAATAACAGAGGAAACTGTTCGGGGGAGAGAGGAAGAAGGGAGTATAAGGGAACTCTGTGTACTACCTGCTCAATTTTACTGTAAACCTAAAACTGCTCTTAAAAAATAAAGTCTATTGGGCCGGCCCGTGGCTCACTCGGGAGAGTGCGGTGCTGATAACACCAAGGCCCCGGGTTCGGATCCCATATAGGGATGGCCTGTTCGCTCACTGGCTGAGTGTGGTGCTGACAACACCAAGTCAAGGGTTAAGACCCCCTAACCGGTCATCTTTAAAAAAAAAAAAAAAAAAAAAAGTCTATTAACTTAAAAATTAACCCCCCCCCAAATTTATTATGAATAAAGACATTTAAAGAAATCATGCACTTAGCTACCCAAAAGGCAGATAACAGTTTGGGAAACTGTAAGAGCGAGCTCTTTTTCAAAGGCAACTGAGAAGATCCAGATGACCCAAGTGTGAACCAGCGGGATTCTCTGAGATTAAAACAACCCTGACTGCTCACACCTATCTCAGACTCAACAAAGCCTTCTGATGGAGCTTAGCAGCCGTGGGGTGCAGGGGAGGGGAAGAAGAACCAAATTCTTACTCAAAGAAATAACAATTTGGAACGTGCACAAGAGTGTCAACAAGTTATGTAGATCTTATCAGCATCGCATTTTTGGTGCCTCCCAGCTATCCAACGAGGCTCCACCAGCCTGTCAACACCCTGCAGCATCCCACGCTCCTCCTCGGGCATATCAACACCTCCAGAGGCTCGCCTGGGCCAGGCCTGCCTCCCCAGAGCCCTGGGATATGCTGGCCATTCTTCCAACTCACATTCTGTGACTTGGTTGGGGCTAACCGTCTACAAAATGGAACAATACCTTTATGCTAACTTTGGACAGAGTACTTAAGTTGGAAAAATCTGATGTCCTCGTGTTTGAAGGCAGAGAACGTATAGCTTCAGTAATGTGAGAAATTATGCAAAGTCATCATTGAAGTTGTTAAAGCTTATACTAGGTGTTTCTACTTTTGCAGATGAAGCATCATGATTTTGCAAAGTTACGGAGAAGGGATAAAACATGAGACTCATGGAGATTCCTTTCCTCAATCCCCCCCAAATAAAGCCCCCATAGTTCTGGTCATATGTATATGTTGCTTCATGATAATGCAACCTTTCGATGTAATTTTGCTAAATGATGCCAAAAAGCCTATTTATTTAGACTAATGAAAATGATAGTCTTTACTGTATATCTCAGCTTTCTTTTACAATGACCTGTTTATTACAGTAGAGTTAGTGAATGGCTCTCCTTGTTTGTTTTCATTTTTAGGCAGCTTTAAGTGCCTTGAAACAATTTTCTGAACAAGGATTGGATCCAATCGATGGGGCAATGAATATTGAAAAAGATTCTCTTGAAAAGTGAGTAAATCCTCTGTCAGTATTCTTCCATTTGTAATTTTGTAACTCTACAAAAGATAAAACATAAAAAGAAGGTAAAACAAAATCAAGACAATAATACCTACATCATACAAAATTATGCATGATGCAATTAAATGTAATTAAATGAAAAACAGTATATATGATCACAGTCATCTCCTAGAATATTTTAACCGACTAACTGATCATTATTTCAGCATTTTAATGCCTTTGTTGGAAATATTTATGTGAGTTTTGTTGACTGTAGAGACTTGCAAAACTTACAAAAGATTATTTTTCACTTCATACTGTTGAGCATTCTCTGGCTAAACCATTTTTGGAGGTAAAAATTTTCACTCACATTCTTGCTAAATTGTGGGCAAAACAGAGAGAAGAAAAAAAAGGAGTTGAGAGGAGGCCCCCTTCCCTCGGCTACATTTGGTCTTTCACACTGTTCTGGGAAACACAGGCATGCATTGCCACAGAGGTGCAGCTCCCTAAGGCTACAAAGGCAAAAATGCAGCTATAATAATGATTTCAGAACTCAAGCTCATAGCTTTTTTATGAAATTCAAACATAAGGTCTTATCTAAGAGCTTAGAAGCTCTTAGATAAGAATTTTGGGTCTCTCCAGAGACCTAGTTTATACTAAAAAAATAGAAAGCAATAATATTTACATAGTCAAATCCAAACTTTTTCAAAACAGTAATAATAGCAGGTGAGACCTGAGAATACACATAGGAGACAACATTCTTAGAATTAAAAAAAAAAAAAGATAACCCAGGAAGTAAAAACCAGGTACACTGATCCTACAGCTAAACAAGCATACAAAAAAACCAGAAAAAAATCTGCAACATTTAATCATTAATATTTAAGAAGTGAAAGCGTGAGAAGAAAACATTTGGTAAACAGACATGGCATTTTAAGTTATCTATAGATTGGCAACCATTTATAAGCTAATTTAATCAAAACCATTTCCACATGATCTCATCAGTAGACTATCTGAACATAAATATTGTTGTTTCACTTCAAAATGTCACTTTTGTGGTGACCTTTGAATCCTGTGTGCCATCTGCTAATAAACATGTCTGAAGATGTGCAACCCTGGACCTTCAGCTCTTGTTAATGTATTAATCTTTCAGACAAGCCAAGCATCTGAGAGAGAAAGCAGACAATAACCAGGCACACCCAGGCTCCGTTGCTCAGGACTGCAAGAAATCAAAGCCGGCCATCTAGCAGCTCCCTGGGCCCACGGCTGCCACCGCATCCTTATAAACCTGTCAGCACGCATGAGGGTGTCTGTGTTCAAGGAAATGAATGACTAATACCATTATTTGAGTCTTATGTGAAGACAACACTATTCTAACACAACAGATAATGTACATGGTCCTGTTTATTCAACTGGGGAAAAATAAAACTTTGAGCATTTCCCTTGGAACTTGAGATCAGATCATAACTCATTTGCCCAGAGGCAGCAGAAATCTGATCCTGCTACTGGAGCTTAAAATAACAATTAATGAAAAGTGTTAGAAACAGAACTAAAAACGTTAAATGATTAATAGAGAAGTTGGATTTGGTTCTGTTATGATTGTTTCGTCGTGGAGCTTGTGTTCAGTTATTTTCTCTCTCTTGTTTTAAATAATGCTTGACAGTTCAAAAATTAACCACTGACTGTGCTGTGGAATGTGATGGTTGTTGTCTTCATAGAGAGTCACATGGTTTCTCTTTTTATGCAGATATTTGTAATCTTCATCCTATATTAATATGAATAACTGGAAGGTGCACTACGCAAAGTTGTATGCAAACAAACATGTTTTAAATCAGGTCAGATATTTGATTAAAAAATATGAAATAACGTTAGGAGCAAGTAGTTTCCATATACTCCAGGAATTTAAAACAAAAACAAAACAAAGCAGTTCTGAGTTTTGAGCTCCATAATACTATCAGCAACTAAAGAGGCGGCTTGCCTCTGTACCTCGTTTTCCTGCGTTCTACTCCTTGTGGCAATCACGCCCACCCCCATCTGTGTGTTATAGCCACTCACTGTTTGCATCAGGAGTGTGTTTAGGAACTGCCTCTGGACTTAGGACAGTGAGGCGACTCCAGTATGTAACGTACATGGTGGGGAAGGAAAGCTTGTTGGAGGAGCTTGTAGCCAGCCACGCTCTGGACCAGCATGTTGGAATCCAGCGTGGAGCAAATGCAGTAAAATTTGGTTGGTTTCTGTGTGAAGTGTGGTTATTGTTTTTCTTTCATTCCCTCGCTCTCATCTTTTGAGTATCACTTGGTGAAACCCATCTGAAAGGCCACCACCCAAACTAGTCATCCTGCCCAGCAATGGAATTAGAGAAGGGACAGGGCTGTATCTGCGAAACTGCAGAGCTGCCTCCTGAGTGACTTGGCCAGGTTCCTGACCAGCCGGCAACGTCATCTCATCGTTTAGGCTTTCTCCTTATTGACTTGCAAACGTTGTGCAATGAGAAAACACTATATGGTCTAACTGCCCAACATGACAATAAGAATATAGTTATGTAAGATTTCACAAGCAAAACCACCACAAATCATGATCTGGCTGACTCACACGCGACTGGAGAATAAACAAACAGCAACATAAGGAAATAACTCTGGGGTTGTTTTTAATGATTCCCATGTGGGGAAGTCTGTCAGTATTGGAAGGGCTGGGTGACCTTGGAGGAAGCAGGTTTTGTTACATAAAGCTGGTCCTTGTGAAAAGAACAGTACATTTGTAAAGTTGGGGTTCATAAAACTAAACTGGGTTGAAACACAGTCCTGCTGCCTAACATGAGAGCACCCAAAATCATCCCCTTCGAAGGGGACTTGCCCTTTCTTCTGCTAAACCTTGGCCGCCTGAGGCTGAGGCCCTCAGATGGGGTGGGGACCACTTCAAGCAGGATCATGAAGTGGATCTTCAGTTTACCCAACGCAGTAAACGTAGACTACCTCCTGCGGCTGACATCTGCATGGAGCTACACCAAGGCCGTCAGGTCTGTTGGAGAGCAAAGAGCTCGGGGCACAAACAAAACTAGCCAGTTCTCACCACCCAAGTAAGTATCTGAAGCATTTAACTCTAGAGCTGTCTGCCACGGAGTCATCCTGAGAGCTGATACATCCCTGAACACAGCAGAGTGGGGGTGGGGGGAGGGGGCAGGGTAATAGAAATTTGCATAGGCTCTCAAGTTTAGTGATAGATTATTTGTTTAAAACCCCATCACCTCTCCTTGCTCAAAGAGTCCAGGAAGTGTTCAGATATTTTCCCTGGAACAGCAGCACTTCCTGGGTACCAGCTGGGTTTTCTTCAGGTTGAATTACCAGTGCAAATGATGGGTGGCCTGCGGTCCCTGGCAGGGCCCCTCTGCAACACTCAGTTCCAAAGTGCAATGTTATATATCATTAGAGGGGAAACCATTAAGTAGATTTATTGAAAGAATGTTTCTTCGGCACAAGGAGATCTTTTTGATGAAAAATGGAACTCATTATTCTTTAAAGGACACAGATTGACTTATCTCCTTTATCAATTACAGTGTCTGCTTTCAGCTTTTCTTAATCAGCACCGGGCTTTGTAGTCACTTCCTAGTGCTGAGGCCAATGTGTTTTATGAAAAAAGGTTTATTTTTACATTTTAATTGGAAATGTAATATTGCACTTTGGAACTCTGACCATCCTTTCCAGTACAACTTGCCAAAGATCAATGGTGAGACACCACCTATTGGTTGTGACAGACAGTCCTCCCCTTTCCTGGGGTGACCCCTTTGAGAAGTTGTCTTAGCATTCTTCTCCCAGCAAACATTCTCAGTAGTTATTTATTTATTTTTTTTTGACAGCTTCAACCAATTTCTTGCACCACAAAATAAAAATAGATTAATGAAAAACTTACCTTATTATACAGAGGTTTTCAGGACTCCCAGACTTTGGAAATGTGGTCCAGACCAATCAAATGGTGTGTAAATCCTTCTTCAGGTGAGTTGTCACTGTGACTGCCCAGAGTTTGTTTTGTATCTTTTAATTTCCAAAGGCTACTTGTTACCATTATGGCCAAGAATGATAGAGAACCTAACAGTTCTGTACAGAGAGCTGATGAATCATTAATGGCACAATCACGTGTGAATTTATCATTGAGTCTCCCATAGCCTAACCCACCACGTTAGAGAAACCTGATAAATGTATAAGTGGTCCACTCAATAAATGGACAAATAAATTATCCATCATTCAACACCTATTGAAGAAATAAATTTTAAATCTCACTCCTTGCATGACACAGAGATAGACACTAACGATAATACATGTGGTTACTGCTGATAAGATATCGAACCCTCAACCCCAGGGGAACTGTGGCATTTTTAATCAAGAACATGGCAAGACCAAAAAGCCCTCACTTACTTCAGAGGACTTTAGACCCAGGGGACCATCTTTCCCCATCTTCCCATTCTGCTTTTATATTCCCTCCCAAGGCTAGCAGATTGAATTCCAATTCCCATCCCCACATACCTTCTTATACTTCCACAATCACATGTGCATATCTTTGTGAGGAAGGACTTTGTAATACCTGGCTCAAAGCAAAGATGTTCTTAGACATGGTCAAACCCAACTGTCTATTTCTGGTGGACACCACCTGAGTTTCATCTCACCTTGCCAAGACTCGTTTAAAAGAGGAAGCATTCCTCTTACCCCTTAACAGAAGCAAGTGCTCCCTTGACTGTATAAATTCAGAAAATAAATAAACACACAAAACAACTTCCTCCTAAAGAAACTGCTTTTTGGCTGGTGTGGAAGATAGACAGGAAATGAGCCTGGGTAACTGAGCATTTCATACTCAGCAGCACTGCGTGCTGGCGAGTGGGTCACCTGCCGTCTCTTTTGGTCAGTCATTTATCCATCCCCTTACTCATCCTATTGTGCTTTCGGCACCATGCTATACCCTCTGGTGACACTGTCAAAAAGCCACGTCTGCTTTCAAGGAGCTTTCACCCTAGTAGTGTATCTTATCCCAACCCCACCCACGCACCCCTCAGGTCCACTGACCCCCTCCTCTCACACCCATACATACTTAGCTTGAAAGCCCCATGAGCTCACCAACACTTGGGAGGCCAATCGCCCCAATTTATTCCTCACTGTGTCTCCTGGCCCAGGCACAGTGCCCAACTTAATATGCTAAAATGAAAGACCTGAAAAGCCCTGCCATGAGGGACTTGCCCATGTAACTGCATCAACGGTGACTTGGACATGGGGACAGAGAAGTCTGGTCTGCCGGGTGGAGCCTCCTGCCTGCATGCAGCCTTGCTGAAGTCATTTAACATCTTTAAGCTTCAGCTTTTTATCCAAAAACTGGGGATAAGAATATGCAGGTGTAAATAAACTATTTTTTTAAATGCACAATTTGTAATAGTAAATACAATCTTTCAATCCACTAATGGATATTAGGGAAAGAGCAGTGGTCTAGGAGTTGAGTCTGGGAACCTGGTTGGCAAGGGATGTATCCTTCCTGGGCCTCAATTTCCACACATATAAGCTGATGGTCCCTAAGACCAAGGCAGCTCTAAACCTATCTTCCCATGGTCCCTCTATTACTAATGGTGTGCTTATATTCAAATTTTGACTCTACATATGTAAATTTTTTATCAACTGCCTGGTGAGGAAATACCAATCTTATATTAATCAGTATTCTTTTGATTGTAAATCATAGAAACCTATTAAACCAAGATTGGGAAACTTGTTATAAAGCCAGAAGGTGTTTCACAGAACATAAAGGCAGAAATGCAGAAACAAACCACAGCCAGGAAGTATAAGGCTGTGGGGAAACCAGGAAGTTCTCCTCAACTCCTCATCCTCTCCTCTCTCTTCTTCCCTCGAGCTCTTGCTTCTCAAGTACACACATCAAAGAACATGGCTACCAGTAGAGCCCAAGTTTATAGCCTCGTGAAGAAATGCAGTATCTCTCTGTTGATTCCATTCCCAAGTCTTAGGAAGGGGCCTCTGATTGGCCCATCTTGGACCAGGTGTTCACACCCGGCTCACATTGTATAAATATGGCTGCCCCAAGTCTACCTTCATGGAGCAGGAGGTCATCAGATAAGAGACAATCACTGTTTGGGAGGCAACCCAATGGTACCTGCCTCAGCTACAGTACTTCCCACACGTTTGTAAAAAGTGAAGCTGAAATAGGCAACATTCTCCCAAATGCCATAGACTGCTCTCAGCTTTGTGAAGGCTGTAGTATTTTGGTTGGTTTTGTTTAATCCTTTAAGTCTTGAGTTTCAAGGTTCTGATGAACCACAAAACTATGCTGAATGAGTCATAAAACTACCTAAAATAAAAAAAAAGAACCTTCCAGTGATCCCAAATTAGTGTATTTTTAGAAAACCTCTTCCCTTTAGCATGCATGAATAATGAAAAATTCAGGCAATAGGGTGGTCATTCATCCTCAGTGATTTCTGCAGACCAGAAGACTGAAGGCCACTTCCCTGCTTTTGTTATCCTGAGAGGATTTTAACTGTAAGGGACTTTCTGATTCTTACAGCTGATAGTGGGGAAGACAGAGGCAATTTTGGACTAATTTTCTTTCAAACTTTGCTCATAAGTTTCCAAGAGAGCACAAAGAAAGGAAGAGACTTGGTTATTTGCGTGGCTGAGGGGAGGCAGGCAATGGAAAGAGTCAGAAATCTGAATTGAAAACTAAAATGGATGAGGAAGCCAAGCTGCACTGGAGAAGAAAGGAACTGGGCAGTTCTGGAGAAGGCAGCTGTGATGGGAACAAATAAGTGTTCCTGCAGGTAAGTCTTTAAATGCCTTCTCCTCAGCTTCAGGAATGAACAGTCAAAATCTTCCATTTCCTCTTGAGCCTGCCCCCAAATCTTCCACATGAGTAGTAATTTTCCCAAATGGTGTTTGGCCACTGGTCCTTCCTTGTTCTCTAAGTGCAGAAGGGACTAGAACCTTCTTCACCACTCAAGATGATGAATAAGCTCCCAGCTTTGGCAAATTCAATGTTCTCAAAGACCTGGGGTAGCCGGTGTCAGCAAGAAGCTCTTGTGGACTACTTGGACCTTAGGATCGCCTTTGAGATGCCTTCTCCACAAAGCCAGATATCTGTGGCTCCCAATGCCTCTAGGGCATGGTTTGGTGAAAATGGCCCAGGGGACAGAGAATAGTTCTGACAAAGGGATTACACATGCCTGCACACCTCCTGCTTCTTCTCCTGCTCTAGGCTGCTCAAGGAGCCAGGGGAAGCCGTAGAAGAAACCTATCAGTGACCCAGGAAGGCAGGCACAGCTGAGAAGTCAGGGAAACCAAGGTTGGTGAAACGCCTCTAAAATATCAGACTCCAGGTGGACTTGGAGTTTATCAGTATAGGTTTCCTGGAGGTAAAGAGAGGAACTGTAACTAGCCGAGTCTCTCCTGGCCAGTATGGGAAAGGCAGCTTATTGCTCCCTTCTGCTCTCCCTGTTTACAAAGAGTGCCACCACTATGATGGCCAGTCTACAATGGTTGTTTCTTAGCACACCACCCTGAGAAAAAGACATGGAGACATGAGGATCCCACATAGTGAGTAATAAAAAATTATTTACAATGCCGTGGAGGTAACCAGGGTCTGAGAGAGGGCAGTAGTAATACAGAGGGAGAACAGGAGGAGTTGGAAAGATAAAGGAAACAGATTCAACAGGCTCTGACCACCAAATGGATGTAGCGCTGGGGTGGGGGCCAGCCAGGCCAGCCTGGGGAGCTGGACACAGGGCAATGCTGTGCACTAATGCAGGAAATACAGAGAAGAGCAGGCTGGGGATGAGCTCAGTTCTGGACTTGTTGAGTCTGCCATGCCTGTAGGACATCCAAAGAAAGATCTCCAATTGGTAACCGAGGATGTGGTCTCAAAGACCAGGGGAGACATCTATCTAAGTTGAAGAGAAGGTGTTTGTGAGCAACGAGCTCATGGGTGTCATCAGCGACAAGTGCACTAATAACAGCCCCAGCTAGACCCTGTAGACTAAGAGAAGAGCAAAAAGCTGATGACAGAGCTTTGGGAAGTGCACTGTTTAAGGGTGAAAAAAGGAGCTCATGAAGGCATCTGCAAAGGCATCGGAGCAGTAAGGAAAGGACACCGGGGGAGGAAGGGTGGTTAGCACTGTCAGTGGTCACAGCGAGGCAGTGAGTGAGCAAGAGAAGACAAGAAGAGAGCCCATCAGGACTGGCATTGGGAGGTCTGGATGACCTTTGTCAGCTCTGCTCAGGAGGAGGAGGGGGAGATGCAGGGAAGGGAGTCTCACTCCCCTTTCTAAGGAGCCACACAGCTCGGCACACAAAGTCCTAAGTCCACTGTTTGCTAGTTACTAGACATAGCAGTACACTAGACGCACGAACTATAAATTGGTACAACTTTTCTAGAGGACAATTTGGCAACATGTGTCCAAATATTCAGTGAAGAAACAATGCTGCTGTTGGTAACCTCTGCCCACTCGCCATCCAGAAAAGGAGCCTGCTTGGGTGCTGTCAATGAGGTAGAAGGAGCCAGTGACTGTGTGACCTTGCAAACAGGCAGCTCCAAGATTGGCCTCCTCCCCAGTGACCTGTGGCTGCCTCTGAAGGTGGCAACTGCTGATGCCCACCAGTGGGTTCTGTCCCATGGAGGTGCTGCAAGGTGGAGGCCCCTCCTCACCTTGGAAATCAGTTGTCCTTTGCTCTGATGGGCTTGTGGTCTCAGCTCCGCCTGTTCTATTTGCCTTCTGAGGATATGGCATCTACTTGAGAAGCGTTGTGAGGCAGAGTGTTTTTAGCTCCATTGCAAGTCAGCCTGGTGTGGGATCCTTGGCAAGGGCTGTGTAGGTTATGAGGACGGGGTTGTGTGGGCGAGACTAGGATATGTTGTCTTATGTGGAAAGGCCATACTTAGGTTATTGGGATGGTTGTGGATGGCTGTAAATGATCACTCTCCCCATGAAGAAGGACAGTTTATTTCCCTACTCCTTGAATCTGGGCTGCCCTGTAATTGCTAAATCAATAGAAGCTGGTGGAAGTGACCTTGTTCCAGTTTCAGGCCTAGCCTCCTGGGTCTAGCCTCCTGCTTCCTGCCTGTTGGGCCACTCCCCCTCTGACTCGCATTCTTGTAACCCAGGTGCCATGCTGTGAGAAGCCTGGTGAAGAGGCCACATAAAGGCTCTGGGTCAACAGCCTCAGTTGAGTTCCAAATCAATAGCCAGTATCAACTGCCAACCGTGTGAGTGGGGATCTTGGCTCTTCCAACTCAATAAAGCCTCAGATGACCTCGGCTCCAGCCAACATCGCATGGAGCAGAAATACCACCCGGCTGAGCCCAGTCAACCCAATTATTATTGAAAAATGATATGAATTGCTGGTTTTGGTCAGTTTGGGGATGGTTTATTACATAGCAGAAGATAACCAGACAGTTTTCATTAAACCTAATTGCTGGAGTAAACTCACAAAAGCAAAACTTAGATTGCCCATTAGCTTCCACCTCCTGCACAGAATCCTTCTCTCAGCTCCTTTCTGGAAACAGAAGTGCAGTGGCGTTCCTTTTGCCTCTCTCTCCTTGTTGCAGGTGCACACAATGGGGTGGGGGCACAGAGGGACTGGGAAAAGCCACCTGGAGAAGAGGGGCCTTCTCCCAATGAGTCATGAGCCACTTGGGGCTGGGCCATTTTTACACAGACAGCTGAACACGGCAGTCATTCTTTTCCCAGTCAGTCTCTATAGCACAGGGCCAGATGCCAAGGCTAGGTGGGCCCAGTTGGCTAAGTTCCTGTTCTTTCTTGCACTGAGGGCTAATGTTAGTGACATGGTGTGACACTTGATCACAGTAACTGTGTGCTTGTGGCTTTATTCAGCACCACTGATTCACGTCTCCACAGCCTCCCTGACACTGCGAGCCCTGCTCAGCCCTATAACTTGCTCCAAACCCCCTCAAAATCTCAGTCATAAGCTCCTCTAGTGTGGGGCTGTGACTTGTCTTAGATCCAGTCCTGTCTCTGCTGGGCAGGTCAGGAAGGAATGACAAAAGCCTGACATGCTTTCCTTTTTATCTCATGGGAGCCCAGAGAAAATGCCAGTCCACTAGGAGAATGTGGTCCTGTGGACTAGGGCTTTTGGCTTGAAACGAGTGTCTTAGAAAGTTCTGGTTCAACTTCCCTGGCCCAAACTCCACCTTTCTTGCTAGTTTGTGATAATGGTTAATAAGCATGCTTAGATGCTTCTACTCAAGTGGATTCTTTTATAACAGAAAAAATTTGTTTAAAGCTCACACTACTGTTGCAGCTCTTTGCATTTAAGACTTAAAGGAATTTCTAGCATGACGGTTGTATTGTTTTTGTTTTGTTTTGTTTTGTTTTTTTTAAGATGACTGGTAAGGGGATCGCGACCCTTGGCTTGGTATTGTCAGCACCACGCTCAGCCAGTGAGCTAACTGGCCATCCCTATATAGGATCTGAACCCATGGCCTTGGTGTTATCAGCACCACACTCTCCCGAGTGAGCCACGGGCCGGCTCTGGTTGTATTGTTTTTATATTGTCTGGAACATAAATGATAGCAGGAAGACTCTATTATTAGGAAAAAATAAAATTAAACAAGGTGGTCTGTGTTGAGTTACCATGTATGGTATTAATTTCACATACAGGTTTGGATGATCTCATAAATTGTTCTTTTGGTTGGCAATTTCACCCTAGCCTGCTAGATTGAATTATTTCCTTGTAGTTCAGACCCCCTGTCTAGTCTGTAATGAAGAACACATTGTGTGTCTTGGCTGGCATGGGTGGTGGAAGATAGATGTCCACAAATTGTCTGAGTGCTGTGGGCACTGAACTCAGCCACGTGTCCCAAGGGACAATTGGTGGCATTGTTAACGGTGCCTTGTCGCAATATCAGGTGGGGATAGGCAGAGCTGGGGGAAGTCCCTAGAACACTGGATCTGACACGGGTGTGTTTAGACTATAAGATCTGTTTCAGACTATTTGGCCCAATACCCATGGAACAGTGGGATTCCCCAAGCGCAGAAAGACTGATGGTGCAGAGCACTAACCTGCAATGGCTTCTGTGATCTCTTCCAGAGGGGCAGCACTCAACATATCTGGAGGACAAAAATGGATTCTTTGTGGGCAAGAATCTCAGATCCTTCAAATTTAGTAGAGAGGAGCAGGCACACAAGAGAATGATCTTCTAGAAATTAAACTTGCATAGCTGTGGTGTCTCCTTTTGACCCTGCAGGGTGCAACAAATCACCCTCCAAAGCTCCATCCTCGGGCCGAGCCCGTGGCGCACTTGGTAGAGTGCTGCGCTGGCAGCGCGGCGACGCTCCCGCCGCGGGTTCGGATCCTATATAGGACTGACCGGTGTACTCACTGGCTGAGTGCCGGTCAAGAAAAAACGACAAAAAAACCCCAAACCCCCCCCCCCAAAAAAACAAAGCTCCATCCTCTTTCTTCTAGGTGGGAGAGGGGATGAATTCTCCTAACCAGCACGGAGTCAAGCCCTCCAAAGGCTTACAATGATCTGACCTCCACTCCCCAGGTCAGGGTCAGGCACACTGGGTGTATATCATTTGCTTCCTCTGAAATTTGCAAATAAAACAGCCATGTAAGATCTATTGCCTCATCAAAGACCATGGAAACTGATCCCAAAACCATCTTGGCAGCCGAAATCAATAGCCGTGACCACCGGCCACATCTGCCAGGGCCAGCAGGGCCCATGTCACTAACAGTCCTGCTGGAAGAGGGTCATTTGCGGTGCTCCACTTGGCCACACCCTGCTAGGTGGTGAGGTGGCTCTGGATTTGGGCTGGTAGCTGTCAGCACATGCCTCTGAGAATTCTTCTCTTAAGCAGCACTTTCTTTTTTTTTCTTTTTTGTTTTTAAAGATGGCAGGTAAGGGGATCTTAACCCTTGATTTGGTGTTATCAGCACCACATTCTCCCAAGTGAGCCACGGGTTGGCCCTAACCAGCACTTTCAAGAACCAAACTTTATTGAGAGAAAAGCGCTCCATAGAACCGTTGCTATTTACAGGGTGACCAGTCATCCCAGTTTGCCCAGGACTAGGGGATCCCTGGAACATGGGACTGTTAGTGCTGAAACCAGAAACTCCAAACACACTGTGACAGCCCATACTATAGGAGCAGGGGAGAGGAAATCGAGAAGGTTCTTACAGTTCCACACAGATGCCCTCTCACTATGGGCTGCCCAGCCACCCCAGGAAATTTAGGCATTTGTGCTCTCCACTATCCAGCATGATTAAATCTGAGATTTGTACCCAAGGAACTCGTTCAGCCCTTTCAGCAAATAGTGTCTTCTAATGCCAAAGAAAAATAAATCGTGTGGGAAGGCCCACAAGAGACTTATAGTTATTCAATTCGCATTGTGGTCCTCCCTTCCTTCCTAGAGGGTGCACCTCCCCAAGGGCAGCCAACTGTTTACAACCTGGCAAATCACATCAAAAGGCCAGTTTGTAGCCCTGGCAACCCAAGTGTGCTGTAAGATCTGCAAGAGCCGGTCAACAGATTTTCTCCTGCCCGAAGCCTTCTGAGTGTCTTTATAGGATTCTGAGTCAGAGACCTTGACTTAATTGCCAGTAGTCTCTTTTCTAAGTCTGGAAAAGATACACAGATTATAAGGAGTGGAGACATTTGTTTTTGCCCAGAGATGGTTTGTCCTACCAGGAAAGAATGAAAAAAAGCTTGAAGCACAGTCTCGTTCTTGTCACATGAAGGCCCCAACGTGATGCCAGCCTGTTTGAAGCACGTTGTTTTGTGGATCAGGCTGCTGAGGATGGAACATAAGCATCGAAGATGTTCTCACGTAACTACCTTGGCCCAAATCCTCCTTTCCCAGCCTTCAGAAGTGTAGGCAGCACAGGGCAGAGAGTCAGGCATGAAGTCACAAACTGGGGGCGTTTAAGAAGCAATAGCAGCAGCCACCTGATCCTAGGACAAGCGCTTCCCTGCTCTGTGTGGTTCTTGTGAAGCTTAACCACCAAGCTGAGAAACTAAAAAGAACACGAGATGCTACTGGAGCAGGGTTGGAATGACAGATTCAATTTTCTGCAATGGGAAATTCTAAGGAACTTAAAAATTCTTTGGCTGTGTCTGGATTTTTGGAATATTGTTTTTGGGGCTAAAATTACTGATAACCCAGTTCACTGTACCCCAAAAGAGGAAGGAGGATCTGAGCCCTGAACATCCTGCAGCCTGATTTTGTGCCACTCCTCTCCCCCCGCCCTTCCAGGCTGGACCAGCCTTCTGTCTTCTGAGCATGCCTGGCCCTGTCCTGCCCCCAGGCTTTTCTTATCTCTTGCTGCCCAGTTCCTGTCCCCTTACCAGGTGCAGTGCAAGTGCCGCTTCCTGCAAGAAGCCCTCCTGGATGCTTGGACCTCTCCCTGCCCAGAACATGGTGTGCAGCTGGGCTGCCTCATTCATTCTCTCCTTAGCAAATGGGGAGCCCCATGTCCCACCTGTTGCCATTTAAGTGGCCACATGTGTATATCTGTCCCCCTCACTAGACTGTCAGCTCCTTGAGGGCAAGGTCTTTCATTTTCTGGATATATCCAACCAGGTCTGGCGCATAGAAGAAACTCAGTTGTGATTTCTGGTATCATTTGATCAAACAGAAACCCCAATGGAAGCAAGGTGACACGTGCATCTACTTACTCTGTGGCCCAGCAATTCCATACCTAAGTATTCACTGAAGAGAAATAAACACAAAAATGTCTGCACACGAATGCTCAGATCAGCTTTATTCACAATAACCAAAAACTGGAAACAGCCCACATGACCATAAATAGGGAAACAGATAAACATACAAAGAAATACTACATGGCAATGAAAAGGAGCAACCTACTGACATACCAGATGCTGCAGATGAGATCCAAATGTGCTATGCTCGCACAAAACAGTCTATGCTGCATGGTTTCGTTTATATGAAGTTTTGGGACAGGCGAAACTCATTTATGGTGAAAAATATCAGAAGAGTGTTTGCTTCTGGGGGGCAGGCTGGGGACAGTGACTGGGAAAAGGGCATGGGGGAGTGCTCAAGGATTATGGTAATGTTTCCTATCTTGACAAGGGTTCGGGTTACCCAGGGGTATGAGTCTGTCAAAGCTCCACAACTACCCATCCAACATTTGTGCATTTCATCAAAGGCAAAATTTATCTCAAAAGAAAAACATGCTAATGAATATTGAATATTAATAACGTGCATGCTGAAGAGTCCTGACGTCTGTAATTTACTTTGAAATGCATCGGAGCAAAAGATGTACTGATGGATGGAGGGAGGGATGGATGGATAGATACGTGATGAAAGAATCATAGTAAAACAAAGCAAACGAAAGGAGACGGCTGGTGATGGCCACTCCCGCCCCCAGCCACAGCGCTTGGCTTTAGGACTGCCACTACCAGGGAAAGGGGAGCTGGAAGGATGAACATCTTCTCTGACAAGGCTGGCGAGGGCGAGTGGCGTCCTCAGGGCCAGCAGGTTTCTTGGAGCCAGGAGGAGGCCGGGAGAGGTGGGAGCACTGAGGTTTGCTGCTTGTGGGAAGGATGAAGTTGGGGCTTCAAGGGAGTTGGGTGGGGAGGGCCAGAGTGAGGAAGGGGCGGGCTGGGAGACTGGCCCGGAGCAGCAAGGCTTAAGGCTTTGATGTCCAGCCACACCCAAAGGGCTGCCCGGTCCTTGGCACATACTGGGTATGAAGGAATGTTGCTTGAATGACAGGCTGGCCAAGCTTGCTCCATCCCTTGCTTCCAGCCCTTGAAGTCCAGCGTCAAATTCATGGTTCAAAGGCCTATCTTTTCTTAGGAAACATTGATAGTCCAAACCACAGCCGACCTCATTCCTCCTCTGACAGGGTGACTGGGCTGGCAGATCAGAGGAGAGCCACAGACTCAGCCCAGCTGCTTTTCAGCAGAGGTTGCAGAGGGGCAGCCCTGGGGCTGGATCCAGCCCACAGATGTGTGTTTCGTTTGGCCTCACAGAGGGGTGCGATTTTTGCTTTTTTTGTTTGTTTGTTTGTTTTGTTTAGTTGCCAAGATTTAAAAATTACATAAAATCTGGATGGTCTGCATCTCTTGAAACATTGGAAGATGCGGCAAGCATGCGTTTCCATGGCTACAGTTGGCAGGAACCAGCGGCAGCCGCCCCTCGGGAGTCCCAGTCCTCGTCCACCTTGGCCTCCTGTTCCCCGCTCACCCTGTGGGCATGGGCGCTCCACCCCTGCGTGTGGAGTGTGGCGGCACTTGTGTGACGAGGGAGAAGTCAGGGTTGGCTGACAGTGATACTAAACTAACCTTAATGCGATATTGACTGAGTAGTGTTTGGTTCCAGGGATACTATGGAGGACAAAACGACTCGGTCCCTTTTCTAAAGGAATGAGATGCTACAGGGGTAGAAGGACCCCACCCCCCCCCAAAAAAAAGGTAAAAGAAAAAGGAAACGGGCTGGCCTAGCTCACTTGGGAGGGTAGCGCTGGTAACGCCAAGGTCACGGGTTCGGATCCCCCTACCGTCCAGCTGCAAGCAAGCAAATAAATGAATAAATGAATGAATGAATGAATAAAAAGAAAAAGATGACAAACTGTGATGATTGTCACAAAGGCACAAGATAAAGAGGCGATGTGACAGAGCGAGATTGGGGGTGGGAAGGCCTAGAGGGTGAGCAGGTTTGCGGAAGGGCGATGGGTGGGGGAAAGGCCAGGCGGGCTGGGCTCTTCTTCCCCGAGCTGAGAGAAGCCCGGGTCAAGGGCGTTTCCCCGGCACGGGTGGCGAGGCGGGCAGGGCTGGGGCTTGCAGACCAGGTGAAGAGCTCAGA
Organism: Cynocephalus volans; assembly: GCF_027409185.1. NCBI lineage: Eukaryota > Metazoa > Chordata > Mammalia > Dermoptera > Cynocephalidae > Cynocephalus > Cynocephalus volans. The sequence goes on along the minus strand of NC_084474.1, from coordinate 29,977,835 downwards.
TGTTTTCTGCGCGTGACGGGAAGGCCCTGACGGTTTGCGGCGAGGAGCAGACAGGATCCGCTCGACGTTTCATATAAGCGTCTTCCTTCCTCCTCTTATCGGCAGGAAGGCAGGCGACGGCCGGTGGTCTCGCTGGGAGGCCACTGCGGGGGGCAGGTGAGCGGGGGCGGAGGAGAGACATAGATGCAGGCACATTTCGGAGGAAGTAAATTCATAGCTGGATGCAAGAGAAGGTGGCCCTGGAAATATTGTCAATGGTTGCGCCGATGCAAATTTGCGGAGGGATTTCGACAAACCGCCCAGGAGAATACAGCTCTCTCTCGGCTTCTTCCCAAATGCAAGATGCTTTCAACAAATGACGGCTTCCTCTGGTAGGATGTAACCTAAAACAGTTCATTGCAAACAGAAAACGTCTGAAAATTCATGCAGATTTCCATTCTATTCCATAATGTATCTATATTCGATCTGCTTTTTAAACATTGTAAATGGCATAGCATCAATAAACAAACGAGGAAAAGACCCAAATATTCCTCCCAGTGTCACTGTTGATGGTTCTTCACCATTGCTGTGCGATGAAATCACCTGGGAAGCTTCAGAGAATGCTGATGCCTGGGTACTTCTCCCAGAGGTTCTGATTTAGTTGCTTTGGGTTGTGACTGGGGCACCTGGATTTTTAAAGCTCCCTGGTGACTCTAATGTGCAGTAGTGGTGGAGAACCATTCACGATAGCAGAGGTTCTCAGAGTGCTAGCAAGACCAGCAGCAGCCACACAACCCAGAAACTGGTAAGAAATGCAATTTTTTTCCCCGACCTACTGAATCCAAAATTCTGGAAATGGGGTAGCAGACAGCAATCTGCATTTTAACACGCCCTCCAGGTGATTCTGAAGCCTGCTGAAGTTTGAGAGCCATTGCTCTAGACTCTGGCTTTTCAGTTTGGGGAGCTCAGACGGGCAGTGTTTCATCTGATCCTCGTTTGGAGAGGCAGAATAGGCGGGTATTGTCTTTTGCATCTGCCAGATGGAAGCAGAGAGAAATTTGGTAATTTGCCAGTCAGTGGTAGACCAAGGACCCAAACTCAGGTCTTCTGAAGGCTGAGGCAAGGGTGGACATTCACAACCACTCCCACCCCCTACCTCCTCTCTCAGCTGGCAGATGTGATACTGGGGGATCCCCCTCAGGGGTTAGACACAGAGTCTTGAGCACTGGAGAATGGCAAGAGGGTCAGCAAACTGGTTCTGTAAAGGGCCAGATAGTAAATAACCCCGGAGGCCACACACTGTCTCTGTTAAAACTACTCAACTGTGCCGTTGCAGCATGAATGAATGTGTGGCTGCGTTCCAGTAAAACTTTTATTTACAAAAGTAGCTAAAGGGCAGGATTTAGGCATGGGATTTGGGTCCCACTCTGGAGTAAGGTTTGGCCTGGGGCGCAGGTCCAGGCCAGGCCTCCGTTGAGTAGCTGCCATTTCACCAGTTGTGGCTGGTACGTGGGGAACCCAGGAGGCCCCGCTGAGAAGTTGTCCAAGGCAGGGAAATGTGAGGGCTGAGACTCAGCTAGAGGAGGTAGAGGTGGCTTTTCTGGCTTCCTTCCTTATCAAGACATTTGGTGGGGGGTGCGGGGTGGGGGGGGGGGGGAGAATTGGCAAGATCCCAGGCTTGGGTGGGTCATTAGGTGGTGAGATTGGCCAGGCCATTCCCTGGCAGCCCTGCAGCGGCAGTGAGTGAGCCAGTGAGCTAGTTGCCCAAACCCAGTGACTTGATCCTCTGGAAAATTGTGGAGTGTTATAAAGCCACTGAAAAGAGAAGGGAAAAAATAACAACTGAGTGAAATGAATATGAGAGAGAGCCATCAGAGGTGCCAGAGGGCGAGCTCTTGCCAGTTGAAAACTGTTTTAAACCCACAGAATCATTTCAGGAGCCAGTGTCCTGCACACACTTACCCCTGTGATTTCTAATAAAAAGAACAAAGCTCCACAGAGAAAGCGGGCAATCCTACAAGGAGTGACAAATCATACTGTCATAGAATTTTTTCTTATTTTTAAGAATTTATCTTTAAAAATTTTTGTTTTAATATATATACATAAATAACATGTATTTATGTTAGAAAGCTTAATAATGTCAGAAAACTTGCATATTAGGCATATACCTGATACTGTGTCCCCATCCAGGGGCCCCACGTCTCCTCCACAGAAGCACTCATTACCCTGAATTTGGGGATGTGTCACTGCTTTGCATATATATAATCATATTTGTATGTAAACCTAAAAATCATATTGTTTACTTTTGCTTGTTTTTGAGTTTGATGAAAAATGATATCATACTACTTTATATAGGCTTCTGGGTTTTTTTTCACTCATCATTTTTAAGATTACTCCATGTTGGATGTAGTTGTAATACATTCATATTTACTGATGTATAATATTCCCATATGTGACTTATTCCCTTATGTAACAATTTATTTATCCATTCTTTTGTCATCTGCATAGGTGCACAGTAGGATTGCTGGTTGGTAGGTCTGACAGATGTTCACATTCTCAAAACATTCCAGACAGTTTTCAAAAATGTTTGAATTCCTTCACACTCTTACTAGTAATGTATTCACAGTAATGGGAACTTTACTCCAAATCCTAACTCCAGATGTGTGTGTGTGTGTGTGTGTGTGTATTATTATGAAATATTTCAATCATATAAAAAAAATAGAGGGAATAGAATATTGAACCCCACCTATGCCCATCACCCACTTCAGTGATGAGCAAATCATGACCAACCTTTTTTTCACCAATACTCCCAAATCCCTCTCCACTAAATTATGTTAAGCATACACAACGTTTCACCCATAAATACTTCAGTATGTGTTTCTTAAAAATAAGGCCACCTAGAACATAACCAAAATATCATTATTATATAAAATATGACAATAATTCCTTATATCATCAAATATCCAGTCAGTGTTCAAATTTTCTCAATTATTCATAAATTTATTTGTATAGTTTTGTTGTTTGAATCAAAATTCATATGAGGTCTATACATTGCATTTGGGATTTATTTGGTTGCTGTGTCAATTAAGTCTGTCTCAATCTATATGTTCGCTCCTTCTCACTCTTAAATTATTTGTTGAAGAAATCAGATGTGGGAAATTTTTAGCTATTGATTTAATTCCTAGATTGCCTTTAGTACTCTTCATATATTCTATTTTTTTCTCGAGTCATTATTTTTGGTTTCCTATTAATTTGACCATTTCTCCTGGTTTTAACTTATTCCCATAAAGCTGTTCATAGTATTTTCTGACTATGTTTTTAATTTCTGCTCCATCTGTTATGTCCACCTTTTCTTTCCTTACATCTTTTCTGCCTTCTTTTACTTCTTGACAAGTCCTGACATGTGACAAGTCTTGACAAGTGTCAAGAAGTTTGTCACTGTCTTAATCTGTTCAGGCTGCTATAACAAAATACCATAAACTGAATGGCTTATAAACAACAGAAATTATTTCTGACAGTTCTGGAGTCTGAAGTCCAGTATCAGGGTGCCAGCATGATCGGATTCTGGCAAAGGCCCTCTCCTGGACTGCAGACTACTGACGTGTCACTCGCTCTCTGGGGTGTCCTTTCTAAGGGCACTAATCCCATTCTTAGCGACCTCATCACTTCCTGAGGCCCCACCTCCTCATCACCTTTGGGGTTTGGATTTCAACATATGAATTTGGGAGGGTGGGCCCACAAGCACTCAGACCTCAGCCATCAGTCACTTTGGCTTTCTTGATCTTCTTTACTGTAACTTTGCTTTTTATTCTGTTTTTACCTTTATCATCCTCCTCTTTTTTTGAGGTTCATTTTGTTCTTCTCATGTCTTAAGTTAGACACTTAATTTTCAGCTTTTCTAATCCATATATTGAAAGCATGAATATCTAAGTAAAGCTTTTCCTACATCCCACAAAATCTGCCACGAACTATTTTTATTAATTTGTTTGGATTTAAGTATTCATCTCTTTTTTATTTATCTTTTTGTTATTAATTTCTAACTTAATTGCAATAAGAAAAAAGAAATACAAATTATCTGACATTTATTGATATTTGCATTATGAACTAATAAGTGATCAATTTGTGTGAATGTTTCATATTCTTGAGAGGAATCTGTATTCCCTAATTGTTTGGCATAGTGTTCTATACATGTGTATGAGAGCATTGTTATTTTTTTACTGTCTTTTACATCTATACTAATATTTTTTTCCGTTCGATCTGTCAATTTAAATATGTTGAAATCTGCTACTCATATGGTGAATTTATAAATTTCTTCCAATGGTTCTATCATTTTTTTTGTCTATCATTGTCATGTATGCTTTAAAATAGTTTTTATTTATTTATTTATTTATTTTTTAAATGTCTTTGTACTTCTCTTCAGAGAATCTGCTGGTCTGCGTTTTAAAAGCATGGGTGCACTAACCCCAACCTGCAAATATTAGGCTTCTTTTATCTTATTCCCATAGAGGCAAAATCTAACTCTATAGGATGCCTTAGTCTCTTCCCCAGTGTATATATAGGCTTGGTGCCTTTGTCAAAGATCAGATGGCTGTAGGTGTGTGGGTTGATTTCTGGATTCTCTATTCTATTCCACTGATCAGTGTGTCTGTTTTTATGCCAGTACCATACTGTTTTGGTTATAACAGCTTTGTAGTATAGTTTAAAGTCAGGTAGTGTTATGCCTCCAGCTTTATTTTTTTTTTGCTCAGCATTGCTTTGGCTATGCATGGTCTTTTATTGTTCCATATAAATGTCTGGATAGTTTTTTCCATTTCTGAGAAAAATGTCTTTGGAATTTTGATGGGGATTGCATTGAATTTTTTATATCACTTTGGGTAGAATGGACATTTTCACTATGTTGATTCTTCCAATCCAAGAGCATGGGATATCTTTCCATTTTCTTGTATCCTCTCTAGTTTCTCTCAGCAGTGGTTTGTAGTTCTCATTATAGAGATTTTTCACCTCCTTGGTTAACTCAATTCCTAAGTATTTTATTTTTTTGGTGGCTATTGTAAATGGGCAGGCTTTCTTGATTTCTCGTTCTGCATGTTCACTATTGGAGAAAAGAAATGCTACTGATTTTTGTGTGTTGACTTTGGATACTGTTACTGTGCTGAAACCATTTATCAATTCCAAGAGTTTTTTTGTAGAGGCTTTAGGCTGTTCGATATATAGGATCATGTCATCTGCAAACAGGGACAGTTTGACTTCATCTTTTCCATCCTGGATGCCCTTTATTTCCTTCTCTTCTCTGATTGCTCTGGCTAGTACTTCCAACACTATGTTGAATAAGAGTGGTGAGAGTGGGCATCTTTTTCTGGTTCCTGTTCTTAAAGGAAAAGCTTTCAGCTTTTCCCCATTCAGGAAGATATTGGCAGTGGGTTTATCATATATGGCTTTAATTATGTTGAGATACTTTCCCTCTATACCTAACTTATAGAGGGTCTTTGTCATGAGTGAGTGTTGAATTTTATCAAATGCTTTGTCAGCATCTATAGAGATGATCATATGGTCCTTGTGTTTGATTTTATTAATATGGTGTATCACATTTATTGATTTACATATGTTGAACCAACCTTGCATCCCTGGGATGAATCCCACTTGATCGTAGTGAATAATTTTACGTATGTGTTGCTGTATTCTGTATTTTAGTGAGGATTTTTGCATCTATATTCATCAAGAATATCAGCCTGTAGTTTTCTTTTTTGGTTATATCTTTACCTGGTTTTGGTATCAGGATGATGTTTGCTTCATAGAATGAGTTTGGGAGATTTGTGTCCGTTTCAATCTTTTTGAATAGTTTGTAAAGAATCGGTGTCAATTCCTCTTTGAATATTTGGTAAAATTCTGCTGTGAATCCATCTGGTCCTGGGCTTTTCTTTGTTGGGAGCTTTCTGATAACATCTTCAATCTCCTGTATTGTTATTGGTCTGTTCAGATTTTCTACGTCTTCATGGCTCAGTTTTGGGAGCTTGTGTGTGTCCAGAAATTTATCCATTTCCTCCAGATTTTCATACTTGTTGGCGTATAGTTGTTTATAGTAGTCTCGAATGATTCCTTGTATTTCAGATGAATCAGTTGTAATATTGCCTTTTTCATTTCTAATTTTTGTTATTTGAATCTTCTCTCTTCTTTATTTTGTTAGTCATGCTAATGGTTTGTCAATTTTATTTATCTTTTCAAAAAACCAACTTTTTGATTTTATTAAAATAGTTTTTATCCTGAGTTTTTAAAAAATATTAATATGGCTGCTCCAGCTTTCTCTTGGTTATCATTTACTACACCTAATATATCTTTTTTTCATTTTTTTACTTAAAAATTTTTCATGTCTGGGGCTGACTGGGTAGCTCAGTTCATTAGAGCGCAGCCCTATAACACCAAGATCACAGGTTTGGATCCCCATACTGGCTAGCCAGCAAAAAAAAAAAAATATTTACATTCTTCTATTTTAGGTGCATCACTTGTAAAAAAAAAAACAAAACAAAAAACCCCCCCAACAACATACAGCTAGATTATTTTAAATTCAATTTGACAATCTATTTTTTTAACTGATGAATTTAATTATTTATAGTTACTATGATTGTTGGTGTATTTCGACTGTTTCTTCATCTTAATTTTTTAATTTTTATAATTCCCAGGTTTTCTATGCTTCTTTGTTCTTCTTTGTTAAACTATATATATATATAGGTTGATTAAATATTTTGGTTCTTTTTTTTCTTTTTCCACTTTGATTCTCTCTACTAGTTTGGAATTTATACATTCCTTTGCTATTTGTTTAGTGGTTCATCTTCAAACATTACAATGCCCCTGTATCTGAACAAAGTTTAAAGCTATAGTATATCTTACCCTCCCAAATTAATGCAAGCATTTTAGAACATTTTCCCTCTGATGACCCCTCTCCTAATCTACATGCTATATGTGCTTCAGTGTTTTAGTCTGTCCTTATTTTAATCAAACAAAGTAGATGTGTTATGATTGTTTTTACTATTATTTTTACATTTAAGTCTTCCATTTTATTTTTTCTAACTCAAACTCCTTATAGGTAACCTTCCTTCTTACTGAAGCACAATCCTTTATATTTAGATATTTCTTATTAAATGGCTTGTGCAGTAGACTTTCTTTGGGAAATATCCTAATTTTACCCTTATTCTTGAAAGACAGTTTTGCTGAGTACTCAGATATAGACTTGAAATTACTTTGTCTCAAACCTTTAATGGAATTTTTCTACTGCCTTTTGACTTCTATTGTTGTTCTTATCTGCTGTTATTCTAAATGTCCCTCCTTTGTAGATGATCTGCCTTTTTTCTCTGGCTGCTCTTAAGATCTCCTATTTGTCTTTGGTATTCTACGATTCCATTATTATAACTAGACATGCTATTTTCCCGAATTTTATTTCAAATCTAAAGAAAGTTGAATATTAATACAATGAACATCTATTTACTCTTCATCTATATTCATGTCAACCTTTCATTCCATTTGTTTTATCTCTATTTTTTTCTGAGTCATTTGAAAATAGTTGTAGAATAAGCATCCCTAAATACTCCTAAGACAGACTTTCTCTTACTTAACCATAATACTGTTATCACATCTATTAAAATGTCCATTCCATGATATACTATAATATATAGCTCATATTTATATTTCCATAAATGTACCCAAATTTTATTTCATAGCTTTTGTTTTGAATCTAGGATTTAATTAAAGATCATTTTTTTGTATCTGGTTGTTATGTCTCTTTATTTTTTATTTTTTTATTTTTATTTATTTTTTTTAAAAGATGACCAGTAAGGGGATCTCAACCCTTGGCTTGGTGTTGTCAGCACCACGCTCAGCCAGTGAGCAAACCGGCCATCCCTATATAGGATCCGAACCCGTGGCCTTGGTGTTATCAGCACTGCACTCTACCGAGTGAGCCACGGGCCAGCCCTGTTATGTCTCTTTAGTGTCTAATTTATATGCCATAAAATCTACCCATTTTAAGTGTACAGTTCGATGTATGTAAATGTATGCAGTTGTGTAACCACCACCACAGCCAAGTTTTAGAACATTCATCACTCCTAAAAGTGTTTTTCTGACCATTTTAGCCAATATATGTTCCTACTCCCAGGCCCAGGCAACCACTGATCTTCATAGATTTGCCTTTTCTAGAAATTTTATATAAATGCAATATGTAGTCTTTTGTATCTGATTTCTTTTATCTAGTATAGTGGTTTTGAGGTTCACCAAAACTCACCCCTGTGGTGGCCAGTGTTCCATCACCAGGCAGAGGAGGGCAGCTCTCAATCCTTATGCTGTGGATCAAATGTGTCCCCCAAAAGTTCACATATTAGAAACCTGACCCTCATTGTAAGTGTGTTAAGAGGGTGGGAAATCCAATTATTATATTTGAAAAGTGGGGCCTTTAAGAGGTGATTAGATCTCAAGGACTGTGCCCTTGTGAATGGATTGATCTATTCATGGAGTAATGGGTGCAGTTCTGATGGCTTTACAAGGAGAGCAGGTGAGAAGGTTAGCTCTCTTGCTCAGCCCATTCTTGCTACAGGACCCTCTAGAGAGTTCTCAGCCAGGAGAAGGCCCTCACCAGATGTATTCCCCGGACTTTGGACTTCCCAGCCTCCCAAACTGTAAGAAATAAATTTCATTTCTTTGTAAGTTACCCAGTTTCAGGTATTCTGTTATAAGCAACAGAAACAGACTGACACAGATTGTTCATTCTTTTACTATTGAGTTTTTTTTCACTTTTTAAAAATTGTGGTAAACTATTCATAACATACAGTTTACCATTGTAACCATTTTTGAGTGTAGAGTTCTATGTCACTAAGTACACACAGTGTTGTGCAACCATCACTACCAGTCATCTCCAGAACTTTCTCATCATCCCCAGCTGAAACTGTACTGAATAAACACTAGCTTCCTCTTCCCCCAGCCCCTGGCAACCACAACTCTACTTTATGCCCCTATGGATTTAACTATTCTAAGAATGTCATATAAGTGAAATCATAAAATATGTATCCTTTTGCAACTGGCTTAAATGTCTTTAAAGATCTATGTTGAGGCATGTATCATAATTTCCTTTGTTTTTAAGGCTGAATAATATTCCATCATACACGTATACTACATTTTGTTTATCCATTTATCCATCAATGGACAATTAGGTTGCCTTTTATTATTGACTTTTAAAAGTTCTTTATATATTCTGGATGTAGCCCAATTTACCAATATTTTTATTATATGACTCATTTTAATTATTTATTTATTTATTTTGATAACTGCTGGATAGTATTTTTTAATTAATTTATTTATTACAAATATTCATGAGATACAAAGCTGATCGTCCCACTTCCTGCCCATCATGTGGGGGCCAGATTAATACTGGGGGCATACCCATTACCAGAAATTACTTTTGTACCCTTTGTCCCCTTCCAATTACCCCCCAACTTCCCTCCCCTTCCCCCTCTCCCCTCAACTCCAATTTGTAGCCCCAGGAATGTTCCCTCCCTCTGTTGGATCACGGCACTACTGTGGTCTTTCTTTCCTGTCTTCTTTTCTCTCTTAGCTCACACATATGAGTGAACACATGAGGTATTTATCCCTCTGTGCTTTGCTTATTTCACTCAACATAAGTTTCTCCAGGTTCATCCATGTTGTTGCAAATGGGAATATTTCATTCTTTTTTATGGCAGAGTAGTATTCCATAGTATATATATACCACAGTTTCCTTATCCAGTCGTCTATTAATGGAAATTTAGGTTGGTTCCATATCTTGGCTATTGTAAACAGAGCTGCAATAAATAAGGGAGTGCAGGTATCTCTTCGACATGATGATTTCCATTCCTCTGGATATATACCCAGAAGTAGAATTGCCGGATCATATAGAAGACCTATCTGTAGTGGTTTGAGAAACCTCCAAATTGTTTTCCAAAGTGGTTGTACTAATTTACATTCCCACCAACAGTGCAGTAGTGTTCCTTTCTCTCCACACCCTCACCAGCATTTGTTATTCCCTGTCTTTTTGATCATAGCCAGTCTAACTGGAGTGAGGTGGTATCTCAATGTGGTTTTAATTTGCATTTCCCTGATGACCAATGATGTTGAGCATTTTTTCATGTATCCATTGGCCACTTGTGTATCTTTCTTTGAAAAATGTCTATTCAGTTCCTTTGCCCATTTTTTAATTGGGTCATTTATCTTTTTACTGTATAATCGCTTGCGTTCTATGTATATTCTGGATATTAATCCCTTGTTAGATGCATAGTTGGCAAAAATTTTCTCCCACTCTGTAGGTTGTCTTGTCACTCTGTTGATTGTTTCTTTTGCTGTACAGAAACTTTTTAGTTTGATATAGTCCCATTTGTTTATTTTTTCTTTTGCTGCTTGTGCTTTCAGGCTCATGTTCATAAAGCCTGTGCCCCGACCTAACTGCTGAAGTGTTTCACCTACATTTTCCATTAGTAATTTTACAGTTTTGGGTCTTATACCTAGGTCTTTAATCCATTTTGAGTTGATTTTAGTGTATGTTGAGAGATGCATATCTAGTTTCATTCTTCTGCATATGGATGTCCCATTTTTCCAGCACCACTTGTTGAAGAGGCAGTCTTTTCCCTAATGTGGATTTTTATTGCCTTTGTCTAATATCAGATGGCTATAAGCCTGAGGAGTGATTTCTGGATTCTCTATTCTACTCCACTGGTCTGAATGTCTATTTTTATTCCAGTACCATGCTGTTTTGGTTACAACAGTTTTGTAGTATAATTTGAAGTCAGGCAGAGTTATGCCTCTGGCTATGTATTTTTTGCTCAGGATTTGTTTGGCTATTTGGGGTCTTTTGTTTTTTCATATGAAAGGTAAGATTGTTTTCTCCATTTCTGTGAAGAATGTCATTGGTATTTTGATGGGGATTGCATTGAATCTGTAGATCGCTCTGGGTAGTAATAGACATTTTCACAATGTTAACTCTTCTAATCCAAGAGCATGGAATATCTTTTCATCTTTTTGTGTCTTCTTTAATTTCTTTCAGAAGTGGTTTGTAACTGTCATTGTAGAGGTCTTTCACCTCCTTGGTTAAATTGATCCCTAGGTATCCTATTTTTTTGGTGACAATTATAAATGGACTTACTTTCTTATTTCTCTTTTTGTTAATTCATTATTTGAGTATATAAATGCTACTGATTTGGGGACATTTATTTTGTATCCTTCAATGTTACTGAAGTTATTAACCAGCTCTAGGAATTTTTTGATAGAGTCTTTAGGTTTTTCTATATATAGTATTATGTCATCTGCAAATAGGGAAAGTTTGAGTTCATCTTCTCCAATCTGGATTCCCTTTACTTCTTTCTCTTGCCTGATTGCTCTAGCTAGTACCTCCAGTACTATGTTGAATAGAATTGGTGAGAGTGGATATCCTTGTCTTGTTCCTGTCCTTAAGGGGAAGGCCTTCAATTTTTCCCCATTCAGAGCAATACTGGCAGTGGGCTTGTCATAAATAGCTTTTATTGTGTTAAGATATTTTCCTTCTATACTTAATTTGTTGAGAGTCTTTGTCATGAAGGAATGTTGAATTTTGTCAAATGCTTTTTCAGCATCTATCAAGATAATCATATGGTCTTTGTCCTTGAGCCTGTTGATGTGACGTGTCACATTTATCGACTTTCATATGTTGAACCATCCTTGCATCCTTGGGATGAATCCCACTTGATCATACTGTATAATTTTTTTAATATGTTGCTGTATTCTAATTGCTAATATATTGTTGAGGATTTTAGCATCGGGTTCATCAAGGATATTGGCCTGCAATTTTCTTTTTTTGTTGTATCTTTATCTGGTTTTGGTATCAGAGTTATGTTGGCCTCAGAGAATGAGTTTGGGAGAGTAGGGTCTGTTTCAATTGTTTGGAACAGTTTCATGAGAATTGGTATTAACTCCTCTTTAAAAGTTTGATAGAATTCAGCTGTAAAGCCATTCAGACCCATATTTTTTTTGTTGGAAGATTGCTAATTACTGCTTCAATCTCCATGCTTGTTATTGGTCTGTACAGGTTTTCTATCTCGTCTTGGTTCAGTCTTGGTAATTTACATGTGTCTAGAAACTTATCCATATCTTCCAGATTTTCAAATTTGTTGTCATACTGTTGTTTATAATAGTCTCTAATAATTCTTTGTATTTCTGTGGTGTCAGTTGTAATGTCTCCCTTTTCATTTCTGATTTTGTTATTTGGGGCTTCTCTCTCCTTTTTTTTTTTTGTTAACCTAGCTAATGGTGTGTCTATTTTGTTTATCTTCTCGAAAAACCAACTTTTAGTTTTGTTGATCTTTTCTATTGTTTTTTGGGTTTTTATTTCATTTAGTTCTGCTCTGATCTTAATTAGTTCTTTCTGTCTACTGCCTTTGGTTTGGATTGTTGTTGTTTTCCAAGTTCTTTGAGGCATAGTGTTAGGTTGTTTATTTGGAATCTTTCCATTTTTTGATATAAGCATTTACTGCAATAAATTTGTCTCTTAGTACTGCTTTTGCAGTATCCCACAAGTTTTGGTATGATTTTTTATTTTCATTAGTTTCTAGAAATTTTTTGATTTCCAGTTACTTTCTTCTTGGACACATAGGTCATTCAGGAGCCTATTATTTATTTTCCATGTATTTGTATAGCTTCCAGCAATTTGCTTATTGTTTATCACCAGTTTTAGTCCATTGTGGTCTGAAAAGATTGTTGGAATGATTTCAATCTTTTTTAATTTGCTAAAACTAGATTTGTGACCTAATATGTGGTCTATCCTGGAGAATGTACCATAAGCTGATTAGAAAGTGTATTCTTTAGCTGTTGGGTGAAATATTCTGTATATATCTGCCAAGTCCAGTTGGTCTAGGGTATAGATTAAATCCTGTGTCTCTTTGTTGACTTGTTGCCTGGAAATTCTGTCCCATACTGAGAGAGGGGTGTTCAGATCACCCACTATTAATGTATTAGGTCCTATCTCCTTCTTTAGGTCTAAGAGTGTTTGCTTGATATATCAGGGGTATTGGGTGCATACATGTTTATGATTGTTATGTCTTGTAACTGGAGAGTTCCCTTTATCATTATATAATGGCTTTCTTTGTCTTTTTCATGTTTTTTGGTTTAAATTCTATTTTGCCCAATATAAGAATAGCTACTCCTGCTCGTTTTTGGTTTCCATTTGCATGGTATGTCTTTTCCATCCCTTCATTTTTAGTCTGTGAGTGTCTTTACAGGTGAGGTGGGTCTCTTGAAGATGGCATATACTTGGGTCTAGTTTTTTAATCCAGTCAGTTAGTCTGTGTCTTTTGAATGGGGAGTTTAGTCCATTCACATTTAGAGTAGTTATTGAGAAGTGTTGTTTAATTCCTGTATTTAATTACTACTTGTTTATGTTGTTTAAATATGTTTTGATCATTATTTCCCCTTTTATTTCTCTTCCTCAATGTGAGTTGGGAATTTAAGGCAGAATGATTTAGCTTCATTCTCTTTCTTGCTGGCATTTTTGTTTTAACTGTGGGTTTTGCTCTTTCTTGTGTATTCATGATGATGGTCACCATTATTCAGATTCCAGATGAATGACTCCCTTGAGAATTTCTTGCAGGGCTGGTCGAGTGGTGGTGAACTCCCACAACTTTTGTTTGTCTGGGAAATACACTATTTCTCCCTTGTTTCTAAAGTAAACAGGGTAAAGAATTCTTGGCTGGCAGTTTTTTCTTTTAGTATTTTAAATATATTGTTCCACTTTCTTTCTGTAGGGTTTTGGTTGAGAAGTCTGCTGTTAGTTTGATGGGGGTTCCCCTATAAGTGAGCTGACGCTTTTCTCTTGCTGCTTGTAGAATTCTCTCTTTGTCTTTGAGCTTTGTGAATTTAACTATAATATGTCTTGGGGAGAATCTTTTTGGGTTGAATCTGTTTGGGGACCTTTGAACTTCCTGGACCTGAAGGTCTGTATCTCACTCTACACCTGGGAAGTTTTCTGTTACTATTTCCTTGAGTAGGTTTTTGATACCTTTTCCCTTCTCCTGCCCTTCAGGAATACCCACAATTTGGATGTTAGAGTACTTGAGATTGTCTGTTATCTCTCTTAGGTTTTCCTCATTATTTTTAATTCTTTTTTTCCTTTTTGTCTGCATGAGTTATTTCAAAAAGACCATCTTCAAGCTCTGAAATTCTTTCTTCTGCTTGCTCTACCCTGCTACTCAAGATCTCAATCATGCTTTTTATCTCATTGAGTGAGTCTTTCATTTCTAGAAGTTCTGCTACACTCATTTTTATGGTATTAACCTCTTTGTAGATTTCCTCTTTCATATGCTGGATGTTTTTTCTTGTTTTGTTGTGTTCTCTAATTGTGTCTTCCTCTATTTCTTCAAGTTTTCTTAGGATCATTTGCTTGAAATTCTCCATGGAGTCTGACTTTGTGTCATTACCGTATCCTATCGGTGGTGTCATTTCTTCTTGATTGTTTGTACTTCTGGTGTTTTTTCACCGATGCTTGGTCATTTGTTAGGGGTTTTGCTTCTTCTGTTACACTGAGGTTGCCTGTGGAGTGGCCTTGGTTGCTACAGTGGGGTGAACTGTCTTTGGTTGACAGCAGGTGTGGTGGTGGTTATGTTAAACCAACTTTGTTCCCATTTGAGACTCTGTGGTCATAGGATGAGCCCCTAGCACATGGAGTTCTGCTGGGCCAAACTCGGTGGGTTGGATCAGTAGGCTGGTGCTCCCTTCTGGGTCTGAAGTGGGATGAGGGGTCACATGGAGTCACGCTGTTCCGCTGGCTGGCTGGCACCGGTGGGCTCACCTGCATGGTGCCAGTTCAGGGTGCCATGGCGGGGCCTGGAACTCCCCCTCACCTGGGTCCAAGGCAGCAGGGTGAGGGGGCTGCATGGAGCTGTGCAGTTCTGCTGGCTGGCTGGCACCCTGGATAATTTTTTTTTCTTTATCTAGGTAGAACATAGGAAACTTATGTGGATCATGTTTTTGGCATCATATTTTAAAAATCTTTGCCAAACCAAGAGTCAAAAATATTTTCTCATTTTTTTCCTTCTAGAAATTTTATAGATTTAGTTCTTACATTTAAGTCTACAATCTATTTTGATTTAATATTTATATATGTTGTGAAGTAAAGGTCTAAATTAATATTTAGCATTTGGATATCCAACTGTCCCAGCACCAATTCTTGAAAAGCCTATCTTTTCCCCATGGAATTTCCTTGACTCCTTCTGAAAATCAGTTGACCAGAAATGTGAGGGGATGGGGCTCCTGGTTAGCTCAGTTGCTTAGAGCTTGGTGTTGTAACACCATGGTCAAGGGTTCAGATTCCAGAACTGGCTAGCTGAAAAAAAAATTGAGTAATTAAGAAGGACTGGCTGGTTAGCTCAGTTGGTTAGAGCATAGCCTTACAACACCAAGGTCACAGGTTTGGATCCCAGTACCACCACACACCAAAAAAAAAAAGTGCCAGTTTATTTGTGGACTCTCTTCTGAAGGGTCTCAGCTCAGCACTGGAATCCAAGGTTCAGCTTTCCCACCTTGCTTCAGGCCCAAAATTCAGTAATCTGATCGCATAGTTGGATCTATACTCGAGGCAATCTACCACTACTACCTGCCTACTCTTCTGGTCCCAGCTCCTAGCTTAAGCTAGGGAGAAAGGGAATGGGAAGGCTCACTCAATTATTGTGAGAGCATTAAGGCTGAAAGAGTGTGACTCATAAGAATGTGGTTGTCCTACAGTAGAACCGTTTCAAAGAACACCTAGTCAGCCAAAAATCCATAAAAGGAAGGCACAGAATAGGATCTTAAATGAGAATAGTGACAAAGTATGTGCCAGACTCAAGGTCCCGTGGCCAGTCGGCAGCAGAGCTGGGGCTAGAACCTGAGCTCTGGGCACCCAGGCTTTTCTGGTAGTGCTGGTGCCAAGGTCAACTCGGGTCAAAGTGA
This sequence comes from Cynocephalus volans, assembly GCF_027409185.1. NCBI lineage: Eukaryota > Metazoa > Chordata > Mammalia > Dermoptera > Cynocephalidae > Cynocephalus > Cynocephalus volans. The sequence goes on along the minus strand of NC_084474.1, from coordinate 29,961,890 downwards.
TGATGTCAGCAATGTTTCAGGTCCCTCAGTCTCCCCATCCTGTGATCTTTCTCTTCATAGATCCACTCAGGCTACCAGGGTCCTTGGGACCTTTCTCTACTTCCTCCTCAACTCTCCCCTTCTAAGTGTGGCAGGCCGCCCTGTTGACACTTGTTTCCAAAATGCCCCACACATATATACCAAAAACTATTATCTGAGAAAACCTAAAACAGGTTTTGCATCTGAAGAGTAAGACTTTGGCTAAAGAATGAAAGTAAATGGCAGAATATTGGGCCTTGGGAGGATGATAGGAGCTATTTCTTTACTTCATGGATTTTCCCAGTCCCTAGGATGTAGGTCTACATAGGAAATGCCTAGTGCACTTATGCATAACATCAGTATAGGCCTTCGTCCATTAGACTTTAAACGTCTCAAGGCTAAGAAAGCCCTTAATTTTAAGGTTTCTACCATTACAATTGATAATGTAAGCTCCTTTTAGTAACAACTGATAACAATAACTGATATATGATTTTAGAGTTTATGAAGCACCGTCAGAAACATCATCACAGTTGATCTATACAAGCCTATAAAGTTGACATTCTAAACCCCAGACAACAAAGGGAAAATGGAGACTTACCCAAAACCATGAAATGGTCTTCAGAGAGTATCAAAATCAAGTAGACAAAGGATACTGATTAGGCTGTGAGGAAAGTCATTGTTAAGGGAGAATATCCCCACATTATCCTAGAGTGTACTTGTTTCTTGATGTAGGCAGAGAGAGGTTAGAGGGAGAAAACCTGTAGACGTAAAGAGGTAAGAGGAAGACTTACATTAACGTCCGAAGGCAGATTTGTACCTCTTATTGTAGGTGTACAGAAGGCAGAATATGTAGGAATAAGATCATATTTCTAAAGACTAAAAGAATAAAAATAATCATTGCAATTACCCCTATGGCCACGTAGGCCTTGTCTTAGTCCATTTGGGCTGCTATAAACTGGGTGGCTAATACACAGCAGAAATGTACTTCTCACAGTTCGGGAGGCCGGAAGTCTGAGATGAGAGTGCCAGCATGGTCAAGTTCTGGTGAGGGCTCTCTTCCAGGGTGCAGACTGCCGACTTCTCACTGTGTCCTCACATGTTGGAAGAGTGAGGGATCTCTCTGAGGTGTCTTTCATGAAGGCCCTAATCCCATTCATGATGGCTCTGTCCCCATGATTTAATCACCTCCCAAGGACCCATCTTTTAATACCAACACCTTGGGGGTCAGGATTTCAACATATGAATTTTGCGGGGTGCTATGGTCTGAATGTGTCCCCCAAAATTCATATATTAAAACCTAATGGCTAATGTGATTGTATTAAGCGATGTGGACTTTAGGAGGTAATTGTCACGAGGGCAGAGCCCTCAAGGATGGGGTTAAGGTCCTTACGAAAGGACTTGAGAGTAGATTGATTTCCTGCTGTGCAAGGACACAGCATTCATCCCCTTTTGCCCTTCCATCCCTTCTGCCATGTGAGGACACCCACATAGATGGTGCCATTTATGAAGAAGCTGGCCTTTGCCAGTCACTGAACCCACCAGTGCCTTGATCTTGGATCTCTCAGCCTCCAGAACTGTGATGAACACATTTCTGTTGTTTGTAAATTACCCAGTCTCAGATATTTTGTTATAGCAGCACAAGCAAACGAAGACAGAGAGATAAAAACATGCAGACCATAGCACACCTCAAGTCTTGTAGTTAAGTGATGACTCCCCAGAGTGGGGGCTGCTGCACCTCCTGGGGTTCACTGCGGTGGGCATTGCTGGGCTGCCCTCTCTTCTCCTTTGTGAGAGGCTTCTTATATGCACAGGAGTAGAGTTGTTCACATGCTCTATTCCTATTCCAACTCTGACTTGGTCCCTTGCAGCTCTTAGGAAAGCTGCACTGACATTTCCAACCCTTGTTGCTGATGGGCAGAGCCAGAAAGAATATTCGCTTCACCTTCCCAATGGGCCATTTTGCAAACCATAGGTGGGCTATCATTTTTGTCTTTTAATTAGTTTATTTCCCTAATTAGAACTATAAAGAGAAAAAACTATATAAAAGAGGAGAAAATGTTTGGAATCTTAAGGAGGGTCTATGATCTCAGATGTTTTCCTTGCTCTTGGTAAGGTCATGGAAATTCAACCTGGAATGGTTGATGATGAAGCTCAGACAGTATTACATACATAAGTTGATAATGTTTCCTGGTGTAATTACTTAGTATTTTATTACAGATTTCATAAGATTTTCAGAAAAATAATCTTACGTTTTGTGAATAACATGGTATCAAAAAGCCAATCCACTAAAAATGATATAGTGAAAAGATAGGAGTCCAGGAGTCTCCTTACCAGCTCCAGAATGGCTAGTGTGAGAAATGTAGGTCTGTATTTGCACGAATTAGGTTGTATAAGCTTAAAGTCAAAAGCATTCCTAAAGGATACTAAGGTTATTTTGTTATAAGCAACAAAAACAGACTAATACACATACCTACTATACAATGATAAAATTAAGAAAATTTGACATTGGTCCAGTACTACTATCTAAAACATGGGTCATTTGCACATTTCATTCATTGTCCCAATGCTGCTTATAGCAATTCTTTTGTCTTAACAAGAGTCTGATCCAGGTTGATACACTGCATTTAGTTATCATATCTGTCTGGTCTCCTTTAATCTGGAATGATTCCTCAGGCTTTCTTTGTTTTTTCTGAGATTGACATTTAAAAAAGAGAACAGGACTGTTTTTAGTAGAGTTTTTCCTGGGCTTATCTAGTAGTTTCCTCATGATTAGATTCAGGTTATGCAGCTTTGGCTGGAACAGGACATTGGTGTGTACTTCTCAGAGCAGAGTATCGCATCACGGGGTGTGAGGTCAGCCATTACTGGTGGAGTAAGCTTTATCACTTGATTACAGTGGAGTCCATCTCTGGCTCATTCTTGTGAGTCTAAAGACTAATCATCTTTCTTACCTAATCCATGGGCTACGTGGAGTCATTCCTATGGTTTCCTGGATAGGCTTTGAATTACAGGGCCCTTTGGTAAGAGATGGGTACAGGATGTATTTTGAAGGCTGCCTTTGGAATAGGTGGAGACCACTCCCTCAAAGATTCAATAAGCCAGTTTCCAGATATTCTGGTAGCCAGTGCGAAAGGGTTAATAAGGACAGAGGGCATCTGGTTTTCCTTAAGGAGAGCTGAGCTTCCCCTAAATATCACTCCTTTACACCTGAAGAAGTTAAATGGTCCTATTCCCATGGAATCCTCCACCAATGTAGCCCTGACCTGTAATTTATATAAAAAGTAGCTGTTCCTTAATTTTCCCCACAATGGTTTCATTCTTACCTTATGAACCTGCTTTGTCAGTGTTCCCTTTGATTTATGGAAGATTTCAAACTCCCCAAATAACTATCCCTTTTCTTTTCATTAAAGTTAATCCCCACAAAGACACTTTCATCCGCTGATTAGTCATGCCCCAGTGAGCCTTGCTAACCAGAGGCTAAGTTATTGATGTGTTAAAGATGTAATCTGCAAGTCTTGGGACCACTGCAGAAAGCCCAACTTGTTATTTGACAGTCGGAATCTCACAATGGACTGCCTTCTTTGAGCAGCCTGGGTCGCACACGTTCCTTGGGGTCCATAAATCTCTCTGGCCTGACCGCCTGTGAGAGCTGAGTTATTGTGGGGCCGAGTTCAGGCTGCCAACACACCCTGTCCAGCACCACAGGACATTGTGGTGCCTTCTCCAGACTCCAGTGTCCATTCCCAATAACTAGTGTCCAGCAGCAAATCTATTACACCACAAGCAACAGCAGCTCATTATTTTATGCCCTGCCTGTGGCCTTCCTCATAAATTCCCACCAACCCACAAGTCAACAGGACTGTAATTTGGGTATGCCATCGGCCACCAGTGGCACTAACCCTTCCTCCTACCCGTTGACTTCCAGCTTGGCTCAGCCATTATTGAGTCTTATTAGGTGGTGATAAGGCTCTGACTGTAGCTTCTCCCATCCACACCAGTAAAGAACCAAGAGCGTTGGGCTGGCTGGTTAGCTCACTTGGTAGAGTGTGGTGCTGATAACACCAAGTAAGGTCAAGAGTTCAGATCCCCATACTGGCCAGCCACCAAAAATAAAAAAATTTATAAAAACAAAGAACCACAGCCTTAAACAAAAGAAGGCAAACACAGCAGAAGGGGGAATATGTGAATGCCAATTTCCTAACACAGTCATCCCTCAGTACTCATGGGGCCTTGGTTCCAGGACTCCTACAGATACCAAAATCCATGGATGCTCAAGTTCCTGATATAAACCTATGCACATTCTCTATATACTTTAAATCATCTCTAGATTACCTGTAATATCTAATACAATGCCTATACATCACTTCATTTAAATGGATTTAACATAGCACTTGATGCATGGCAAATTCAAGTTTTGCTTTTTGGGACTTTGTGGAATTTTTCCCAAATATTTTTGATCGTGGTTGGTTCAATCTATGGATGCAGAACCCACGTATATGGAGGGCCCCCTGTATATGGGTAGAAGACCCATCCCAGGAAAAATCATATACTTGACCCTGGCATTTTACCCAAGTTTTTTGGTTTTTGTTTTTCAGATAACACCCATTTGTTAGCATGTAGTTCCCTAAGTCAGAAGGCCAGACAGGCTGCACTGGGTACCACAAGGCTGAGATCAAGATGTCCATGGGCTTATCTCAAGGCTCAGGGAAAGAATTGCTTCCAGGTTCATTCAGGCTGTGGGCAGAATTCAGCTCCTTGTGGTTGTAGGACTGAAGTTCCCATTTTCCTTCTGGCTGTCAACCAAGACCCTCTCTCAGCTTCTAGAAGCCATTTGCAATCCTCATGTGGCCCCACCCCTCACACCAGCAATGCCTCAGTTCCTCCCCCCCTGCTCCCTGCCTTTCTCTTCTGCCCCCAGCTGGAGAAAACTCTTGCTGAGCTCAACAGCTGACCTGCACCCTCTTTCCCGAGATGAGCTCACTGACCAGGAGCTTGGATGTTGTGACAATGTCAAATTGCTATAAAATTTTCTAATGACTTACTCTCAATTTTTGCACCCAACTCATTGGGGACCAGTTTATTTTTCTAAAATTAAAAAAAAAAAAATTTAGTTACACAAGAGATCAATGAATACATTCTTCCAAAATCACAGAGCACCACAGATAGCTAATATCTCCCTCAACCACTGTGCCACAATCTTACCACCCTTCTCCTCTCTCCAGAAGAAACCATGGTTATGAATTGGTGGATATACAGTCAGATTGCTTTTACTACTTTATGTACATTTATATGCAGCCCTGGGAAATACATATAGTATTGTTTCACATGGGTGTTTTTCTATAATGATTACCACATTGTGCATATCATCTGAAAATTGCTTTTATCGCCTTGCAATATGTTCTGAGGGTTATCTATATCAATTCCTGTAGATCTGATTCATTTCCCTTAATGTACTGTGCATTGTTTTATTTAGGCATTTCCCCTCATGACACACATTTGTAATTTTCAAATTTACAAGCAATACTGCATTACAATCTTGCGTGTGCTTCCTTGTGATCAGTTTTCTTTAGAAGATACCTAGAAGTGTAATTGCTGAGTCATAGAGTAGGAACTCTAAAGTTATGACACATGCGGTTAAGTTGCCGCCCCCTACAGGACAGGTTTTTGCTGATCTGCAATGGAAGCACTATGAAGTTCCCTTTTGCCCACATCCTCACCAGCACTAGAGACTATCAAATTTAAATGTTGCCAATCCATAGGTGTGAACAGGATCTCATTGTTTTAACTTGCTTTTCCCTGTTTACTAATGAGACTAATTCCTTATATGTCTATTGGTCATTTATAGTTTCTCTTTTTAAAACTATCTATGTATATGCTTTGACCATTTTAAAATTGGATTGTCTCTTTCTTATTAATTTGTGAATGTTCTTTATATTTTTTACTAATCCTTTGCTACATAAAATGTAATTTTTTTCTCATCTTGTTGCTAACATTTTAAGATTGTTAATGGTGACTTTTGTTGCAAAGAAGACTTTATTTTGATATAGTCAAATTTATCATTTTTTCCTTTTTAATTTGCAATTTTGGGGCAAATTAGTAAGCCTTAGATTAGTACGCCTTCCCTAACCTAAGATCATAATGATAATTTCTATATTTTCTTCTAATAATTTTAGTGTTGTATTTTTTACATTTAGGAAATAAGCCATCTGAAGTGTGTGTGTGTGTGTGTGTGTGTGTGTGTGTGCATGCATGTGTGGTACAAGATGGTTTGTTTCTTTCCCATAGGAAGCCAATTGCCCCAGCTCCTTTTCTTGAATAATCTGCCCTTTCCCCACTGATGTGAAGCACTAACTCTACCGTGCACTGAAGTCCCATGTCTATACCCGTGATCTTTTTTATTTGTTTCCATGTCAATCCCATGCTGTTTTACTTACCTTAGCTTTGTAATATGCCCTGATCTCTGGTGGAGGAAATCTTACCTACTCCATTTCCCTTTGGGACAATTGTCTTGGTTCTTTTAAACATTTACTCTTCTGTGTGAATTTTACAATCAGTTTGTCAAGTGTTATGAAAAATCATGTTGGGATTTGGATTAAAATTACTCTAAACTTACAGATTAATTTGGGGAACATCAAACAGCCATTTTCAAAAATCTATGAAAATGAAACAAAGTAAAATGTAAGTGTAAAGACATAAAATTTCAAGCTAGAAAGGGCTGATTCTAAAGCCTTAAAAAGGAGACTGAGACTACATAACATAAAAAAAAAAAGCGGAGGGAAACACCCATTCGTTCAACTAATACGGTTTTTTTTGTTTGTCTATAGTTGATTTTGGGGTGGGGGGGTGGCTGGTCATCGAGGGCATCCAAACCCCTGACCTTGGTGTTATTAGCACCAAGTTCTAACCAAGTGGGCTAAATGACGAGCCCACTAATAGGTTTTGAAAGCCTATGACGTACCCACCTTAATCTATGCATCTGGAAAAAAGGAAACACAGCTTCTAATTTTATGGAATTTGCATTCTAGTAGAGCAGACAAAAGAAAGACAATTAAACAAACACATGAACGTGAGTATTACTGATTGTCATAAATGATTTGAAGGAAGAAAACCGAGGACGCTATGAGAAAGACTGGGCTATCCTCGACAGACTTTCTTGTGGGAGTCAAATTCAAACCACCATCCGGAGGATGAAGAGCAGGGGAGAGAGTCCAGACAGGGTCTGAAGGTCAAAGGCTTGAGGTGAAGAGGATGTGAGCGTGAGGATCCCACAGAAGCCAGATCATTAGGGGATCGTAGGTCACAGTATGAAGTTCAGATTTTATTATACTTGCAATAAGAAGCCAGGAGGGGTGAGCTTAGGGAAGAGCCAGGGGCCGGAACAGTTCTGAACAGTAACACACTTGGAAGTGCATGTCTTCCAGACCTATCCTTTACTGGGTATGTATTTTTTAATATCATTTTACTGTTTTCCTGTTACTACTCTCTTCTTTTTCAAGCTCAATATTTTGTAGGAAAGTAATCCCAGGGTAGCAAGACATTATCGTATTGTCTTTTTTGAAGTAAACTGGTAAATAAGACAGGTCTCTTCATTTTTGACAGTCTGGTGCTACTTTGCAGTGATGTTTAGCTGAGGGGGAAAAGGAATAGAGTGTTGGAGTAAAGATGTCTTTTCCCTTCCCCTTGGCTGTGCAATACTCAGGCTTTAATGTGATGAAAGCCTAGTTTGTGCTAAAACATGGTGGGACATTTAGTCTCCACCTTAAAGTGGTGGCCCTCAGGCTATGGGAGGCACAAGGACTGATTGAGCCTTGGTTGTAGAGCTTTCAATTGCTCCAAGACTGAATCACCCACTCCAGCCCTGAAGGTGTCAGTCAGCATGAACAGATTCCTAATGCATGTAATTTATTTTATTTAGCTTATCAAAAACTTTGGCCAGGGGCCGGCCCGTGGCTCACTCGGGAGAGTGCGGTGCTGATAACACCAAGGCCACGGGTTCGGATCCTATATAGAGATGGCTGGTTTGCTCACTGGGTGAGCATGGTGCTGACAACACCAAGCCAGGGGTTAAGATCCCCTTACCGGTCATCTTTAAAAAAAAAAAACAAAAAAACTTTGGCCAGGCTCCATGACAACTGGTAATAAAAATATTCAGTTACCGTAGATAGGATTAAGTGTAATGTTTTGTTATGGATCAGACACTGGCTTAGAAACAGGAAGCAAAGGGTAAAGCAGACTCTGGATAGAAACACGCAGACAATGTGGGATTCTACATTACCCAGAAATGGGAGTGGTCTTTCAAAAACTACTTTTGTAAACCATACAAAGTACACAGTAGGTCTTCAAGTTTGCATAAGGCAGCCTTAAGAACTCTAGAGTCTGACAGATCTGTCCTTGGGCAAATTATTTGATCTTATTTTTCTGATCTGTAAGATGGAAATAATATCACCTTTTCTTTGGGTTGTTACTGGACCCAAGTCCATCTGCCTGCCCCAAACAAAACAAACTCAAAAGTCAAATGTTGCTGGCCAGCTACCAAAGACCGACAACACCACCAAAAATGTCAAATGCTAGTGAAAACAGAAGTCAGTTTTTATTCAGGAATACCAGTGACTTGAGGAGAGATGTTAGGTAACCCATCTCTCCAGTAAACCTGAAGGAGAGTGGCCAGACTGAAAACATCTCAAAGACTCAGGTTTACTGAGGGCTTTTTAATGAGGAGGTTGAGGGAATGTGGGAAGTGACAAGCAGAAAGGGCAAGGGCTCTGTGCAAGGAGCCAGGTGTAAGGTTTGGCCAAGGCTCTGTCTGGTTTCTGTTCCCATCCTTGCTGTTACTTCAGGGTCCTGTGTGGGGGTGGAATCAGCATGCCTTTATTGATGTCTTCTGTGCTTTCTCAGATATGTGTCTGTAGTGCTCCAGCTAATGTTGGAATTCTGCCAACATTGCCAACTGTAAAGCTCTTTTTACCTGCTCGTAATCCTGCTGACTGGGCCAATTGTTGAGCTAGAGCTGGGTCTGGAGCTCACAGACACCTCAAGCCCATTGCCCAGACTGGGTCACAAACCCTTCACACGCCAAGCTGGGTCACCAGACCCCTTACACACCAGGCTGGGTCATCAGACTCCTCGCATGCAGGTCTATGAGCTAGGTAACTGGTCAAAAGGTCCTTGGAGCCATAAGTCCAAGAGCATGGCTGCACGCGGCCGCCCGAGGCAGCAGATGCCAGCCAAGTTGCGTCACTGCCCATGTGCACTAACTCCACCCACACACAATTTGTTTACAAAGAATGCCCTGCACCACCCCCAACTGGACCCAAGGTAAGGGGCCCTGATTAAACTATTCTATTTTCCCAACAGTGTCTCACTGAAAGTCCACAGCTCCAGGCTGACTAGAAAACAACTTTACACTTCTGTAAATAACGTCATCTTGCCCCTTAACCAAGTTTCAAAATATCAAATAATCATGGCAAAAGAGGGAACTCAGAGAAATATATGTTAAGGAAAAAACTCTTTTAACATTTCCTGCAGCCCAGACGTTTTTAGGTCCCCACATGGCTTCAGTCCTGCTCACTCCAGCAGGTGATGAGGATAAATGAGATCATGCATCTCAGCGCAGTGCTGGACGTTAGACGTTAACCTCTGCTACAGCTGTTAGGCTTCCATCTGAGAGGGGAATACCGAACCGATGGGGACCAACCACAGAAAACTGCAGTGAAATGGTGTGCTAAGGCTGCAGGATATATGGAACATATTTACCGTCCTTTCTCAACTCAGCTTCTTCTGGTGACACCTACCTCATCTGCTGGTGTCACCTGCACCCAGTGGCCTGAGCTTGAAAGCCAGGGCTCATCCTCAGGGGGTCGGCTCCCTTTCCCCACCCCCACTTCACCCCGTCCACGGCTCTAATCTTGTCTCTAAATACTGATCACTTTTTCTCCCTGTCTTCTGGCTCTTGGTTTATGCTAGGAGTCAGCAAACATTTTCTGAAAAGTGTCAAATAATATATGTTTTTTGCTTTGCCTGCCCTACAGTCTCTGTTGCAACTACAGTAAACCCCCTTATCGGAGGTTTCACTTCCCGTGGTTTTAGTTACCTGCGGTCACCCCTGGTTTGAGAATAGGTGAGTATATATAGTACAGTAAGATATTTTGAGGGAGAGAGAGACCATATTCACACAATTTTTATTACTGCACATTGTTGTAATTGTTCTATTATTAGTTTTTTGTGTCAATCTCTTATTGTGTTTACTTTATTAATTAAACTTTATCATAGGTATGTATAGTCGACCAAAATTAAGGCTGTAGAGGCTGAAATAATTTTGTAAAGTATATTGGGAGCCAAATGTGAGGCTCAACCTGGGAAACACCGTCTGACAGAGCCAGGGAAGTGCTCTGAAGTCTATTTCAAATAACAAAGACGTTACAGGTAGGAAGGTTGAAGGAAGCAGAAACAAAGAACAAAAAGCTGGGCTGGCTGCTTATTCAGTTGGATAGAGAAGGGTGTTATAACCCCAAGGTCAAGGGTTGGGATCCTCACACTGGCCAACTGCTCCCCCCCACCCACCCCCCCAAAAACCCCAGAAAACAGGCCAGTCATTTCAAAGTTACTTTTCTTTTAAAGTGGGGACGGGGAGACAGAACAATAGGAAAATAACTGACTAGTTAACACCGGCTTACTTCAGGCTGTCTCCCTCGTGTAAGGATTAAAGCACATACCTGTTGATGATTTAAACTGGTTTGCTCTGGGAAATTGTCTATTATCTCTTTTTTCTGACTTCTAGGAAGGTCAGAGCACAACCTAAGTGACAGGAGCTTAGCAAGGGTGACTTCATTTTGGTTTTTAGTCTGGTCTGTTGGGGACTAGTGCAGGAACTTAGTCCAAAACAATGGACTCCGATAATTTTTATTTAACAGCATGTATAGGAAAAAACATACAGCCATGCGTTGCTTAACAATGGGGACACATTCTGAGAAATGCGTCCTTAGTTGATTTCATTGTTGTGTCCACCTCGTCGAGTGTACGTCCACAAACCTAGATGTTATAGCCAAGGATACACCTAGACCGTACAGCACAGCCATGGTTGTATATGTGGTCCATTGTTGACCAGAGGAACTCATGGCCCTGATATAAAAATGTCATAGTATTTGCATATAAACCACACAAATCCTACTGTATGCTTTAAATCATCTCTAGATTACTTATGATACCTAATATAACGTAAATGCTATGTAAATAGTTGTTATACTGTATTTTTAAATTTGGCTATTTTTATTGCGTGTGTGTTTTTAAGTATTTTTGATCCTTTGGTTGAATCTCAGGGTGTAGAACTGCAGATATGGAGGGCCAACTGTACAGGATTTGGCACTATCAATGGTTTCACGTATCCACCGGGGTCACAGAATGTATCTCTTGAGAATAAGAGTGGGGCTACTGTACTCAACTTTGCAGTTCTGGGGCTGGCTGGTTAGCTCAGTTGGTTAGAGCAGGGCACTGTATCACCAAAGTCGAGGGTTCAGTTTCCAGCCACCAAAACAAAAAAACCCCAAACTCTGCAATTCTAGAACAAAAGCAGTCAGAGACAATTACCTAAAAGAAGGCTTGTGGCTGTGTTCCAGTAAAACTTTATTTACAAAAATAGGTAGAGGTTGGACTTCACCCTTCAGGGTGGAGTTAGCTGGCCTGAGATTTAAATTCCTAGGATCTCTCTGGACTTAGAGTTTTGGCCACTAGGGCTCCCTACAGGCCTATTCTAATCTTGTCACTCCCTATTTTAAAATCTTTAAAAAAAAATCTTCCAAAGGCTCCCCATTATTTATATCATTAGAATCGCCTGGGCTGCCTTTTATTTTAATATTTTTATTTTAATGTTTTTATTTTAATATTTTACTGACTAAATCTCCTTACTGGTTATATGTCTATTCAGATTTTCTATTTCTTTCTTTTTTTTTTTTTGACAGCTGGCCTGTACGTAATCTGCTTTTTAAAATGCAGAGTTCCAGACTCCTCTCCAGAGCCACTAAAACAGCATCTCTTGGGGACTGTCTGGGGAACTGGATTTTAAAGAGTCACCCAGGGAATTCTAATGCAGTGGTTCTCAGAATGGAATCCATGGGCCCCTGAGAGTCCCCCTATGTTTTGGCGAGGTTTGTGATGCAGGTTTGTGTGTGAGGTAGGAGAGAGCTTCACAGGGAAGTTAGCTGAGTAAAGGCCCGAACAAGACGAGGAGGCCACGCTGAGCTGGTGTGTCTGGCAGACGGCCAGTGTGTCTGGGGAGGGCAGTGAGAGGAAAGGAAGCAGGAGGTGGAGCAGGGCCTTGGCACTGAGGGGCTCCTGCTTTACTCAGAGCAGGAGAGCCATGGGAGAGTTTGAGCCGGTGGGACCGTGCAAGCTCTTCCGAGAGTTTAGCCATCTCTTTCTCCTTTCACGCATACCTTTCTTTTCTTCCTCGCTGAGTATTTATCTTCCTCCCCCTGGCCCGGGCTCTGTCTTACCCACCTTTGTCCCCAGACCCCAGCAATGCCCAGGACCACGTGGGCATTGGACAGGTGCCCGTGAGTGTGAGAACGCCTCGGTCTTCATCTGCGGCTTGCTTCTGAGTTGAGCTGGTAGGAACTTCTTGAGAGAAATGCAGGCTTTTTCAAATAAACATCAAAAAATATTATTTCCCTATAAGTAACTTAATAAGTCATATATTGTCTTAAGAAAAAAATCCCATCATCAAAAGCACGGCGCTTTACCAGAGATCTAGAAAGCAACATGCCTTTCCTTTGCAATCGTAAGTCAATCTGAATAAAACACTAGTGTTTTCTGGATACGACTCTGGGTCATTAGAGAAGCAAGTCTCTCTTTTCTGTATTGGGTCATCAGAGGGTTTCACAGGTCTCTTTCCGCTCTTCTCAGAACGGGGCAGCCTCCTGCGGTGGTGTCCCTCGCACCTCCCGCGCAGGATCTCTCTGGGTGGCGTTTCCTCAGCGCCACCCTGGCCTGACACCTCAAGGAGACCCGGGGGCTGCAGAGCGTGGCTCCCTGTCCTCATTCCGGCTCAATCTTGTCTTCCCCTCAGAGGTGACACCCATCGCCTCCTTGGCTGCCCACAGGACTGGGAGCCGAAGCAGGCCCCCCATGAGAGGCCAGCGGGACCCCCGTCCCCATCCCTTTACTTCCAGAAAGAGCATAAGGGAAACAAAAGTGCCACGTTCCTCTCCACAGCTTGAAGCACCATCACTAATGTAGGAGTTGCTAAGTAGGGGCTGGTCAGTTAGCTCAGTTGGTTAGAGCACCACCTTGCAACACCAAGGTCAAGGGTTCAGGTCCCCCTGCCAGCCAGCTGCCAAAAACTAAAAAAAATAATAATAATAAAGAGGAATGCTACTGCTCGAATAAACAAGCATTCTGGTCGCCACACACTTGTGTGTGTGCATCTCGCAGATGCATAGGCGTGGCCCACACAATGCTCCTGTCCTCCCCAGGAACTGCCTTTTCTTTTTATCCATGTTTTTAATAAAAGTTGAATGGCTCCTCTTGCTCTGTGTCTGAAAAGTCATTTTGAAATCCCTTGAGATAGCAGTTTCCTGAAGAGCTGGGGCTTCCTCAGTGCAGGACGGCCCTGGGGCCCCCTCCCTCTGGACCGGAAAAGCTCTGCAGTGTGCTGCCAGCACCTCAGGCGGCTTCTATTTGCTTTCTGGGGTTGTTTCTGGGGTTGGTCCAGGGCCAGTGCAGTGCCTGTTGTGTGGGAAGGGTGCTCCATTAATATTTGTTCAATGGATGAATGTGAGACATTACATAATTTAAAAATATTAACATCTGCTCTCCCCAGCACTTCCTTCTATCCCATAATCCTTGCTCCACCCCAGACAGGCAGCCATGGAGAGGTGCTCATTGCCTCAGGGAATGAATGACTGGAAAGAAGGGGCTTGTAGGGAACTCAGGGCAGAAACCATCGACTTGGACGAGAACATAAGTGAATAAGATGTCCTGAGTTAGTGGAGAGTAAGTGGGGAACAAGGAGCCTATGGGTGAGTCTCCTGCCCTCTGTCCCCCATCATTCCTGTAAGCCATGTCCCAGGTGTGTTTGAGAAACCTGAGAGGGATGAGACCTGAGCCTGGGCCTCTGGTTGAGCCCTGGAGGAAGTGGGTACCAAGACTCCAGAGCAGACTTGGCTGTGATGACCTCACCTGGGAGCCGTGGAGTGTTCCCCAGAAGCCTGAGGGTGGTAAGAATGGTGGACACCTGCCTCTGTGAGTCCAGCCGTAGAACACCCCTAGGATGAGGCACCCAACTTGCACATACTGCTGACCGGCACAAAGAGGGCTTGAGGCTGGGAAAGTGGTAGACACAGCTGTGACCGGAGTGAACCAACAGCCATAAAGGCCCGGAATGTTTCAGCCAGGTTCTTCATGGAGGTCAGGTGACACCTAGGACCAGGTCTCCATCTTTTCCAGCCTTTGTGCTATGGAAGTCCCCCAGCTCCTAGATGCAACCTGGGGGAACCCTGGCTTGACTGCAAATAAGTTTCTCCTACCCAGGGAGACAGGGGTTAGAACAGAAATTCAGATCAGCTGCAGGAAAACACATTTATTTCCTTTTGTTACTGAGTGTGTGGAAAAAGAATTATGCTCACTACAAATGAATAAACAGATGAGCCAGGGAAGACTACGTGTGACTTCTGCTTGCCTTTCATTTCAGTCCTCTCCACCTTATTCTGATAAGACACAAATGCGGAACTGAATTCAGAGCTGTACTGTGTGATGCTTGTTTGGTTACCGATGACCAGGGGCCCAGCACTGTCAGGCACCGCAGGGACGCAGGAATGTATGGCTCAATCCCTGCCCTGGGAAGACCTGCGACCTGCCTGGGTGGAAGGACCAGCAGGCTGGAACAAGTAGAGGATGATACTGGTGCTCCAGGCTCAGCTACTGAACTGCATAGGTCAGAAGTTCAGAGAAAAGTGGCATCGACATGGACAGAAGTGAGAAAGAAGCCAACATGCTGTGATCGCAGAGCTTAGGCAAAGCGATGGCTCGGTTTTGGGAAATAATACCCAGAATCACAATGACTGGTCTTATACCCTTGCACCTACTTATTTGTGCCAGGCATTTTTCTAAGCCTTTTATAAATATTATTTCATTGAATCCTTAAAACAACCCTGTGAGGTAGACTACTATTATCCCCATTTTTTTATTGTGGTAAAATATACATAACATAAAATTTACCATTTTAATCATTTTTAGGTATAACTCAGTGTCATTAAGTACATTCACAGTGTTGAGACTTTTTCATCGTCCCAAACAGAATCTCAGTATCCACTAAGCAGTAACTCCCCATCCATCCTCGCCCCAGCCTCTGTCAACAATCGTTCTACCTCCTGTCTCTATGAACTTGCCTATTCTAGGTACCTCACATAAGTGGAATCATATTATATTTTGTACTTTTGTGACTGACTTATTTCACTTTGCATTTATCCATGTTGTAGCATGTGTGGAAATTAATTCCTTTTTTTAAAGCTAAGTATTACCATTGTAGTCCTATAGCACATTTGTTTCTCCATTTATTTATCGAGGGACATTTGGATTCCTTCCACCTTCTGGCTATTGTGAATTGATATTGCTATGAACATGGGTATTCAAATATCTTGAGTTCCTGCTATTAATTCTTTTGCGTATACCCAGAAATGGGATTGTTGGATTGTATGATAATTCTATGTTTGACTTTTTGAGGAACTGCTATACTGTTTTTTATACTGATGACACCATTTTACATTCCCACCAGCACAAGGGTTCCACTTTCTCCACATCCTCACCAATATTTATTATTTTCCACTTTTTTGATAATAGTTATCCTAAAGGTGTGAAGTGGTTTTGATTTTTATCGTGGTTTTGATTTTCATTTACCTAATGACTAGTACTGTTAAGCATCACGTCATGTGCTTATTGACCATTTGTATATCTTCCTTGGAGAAATGTCCATCAAGTTCCTTGCCTGGTTTTGAACTGGATTGTTTGTTTTTGTTGTTATTGAGTTACAGGAGTTTGTTATATATTCTGGATATTAATCCCATATCTAATATGTGACTTGCTAATATTGTCTCCCATTCTTTGGGTTACATTTTTGCTCTGTTGATAGTATCCTTTAGTGCACAAAAGTTTTTAATTTTGATAAAGTCCAATTTATCATTTTTTTCTTTTGTTCCTTGTGCTTTTGGTGTCTTAATTCCGGTTTTCCAGATGGAAAAAGTATGGCTCAGAGACATTGAGTAAATTGTACAAAACCATATAGCTCTTAAGGGGTGGAGCTAGAGTTGTGAGCCTAGGCCAGCTGGCTGCAGGTCTGATGCTAGTAAGTGCTTTGCCAGCTGTCTACTGCCAGGAGTGCAGCAGTGCCTGGCACGAAGCAGGCGCTCAATAAATATTTGTCAAATTAATGTATAGAGGTGCTCGATGACTATTTCCAGTTTTCTACACTTTGCCTCAGTAAATTTTAACCCATATTGTGACTGTTACTTGTCTGTAAGGTAGAGATTCATAGACCCCTCACTGGAGATGGGAGAAGCAGCACATCAACTGGTTCTTTCTTTTTTTTAACTCAAAATTATTTTATTTTATTTTATTTTTAATTTATCAATTGGTTATCAACTATGCACCCTGCAAGGCATTATAGGGATGCACTGACACAACAGGCATGATCCCCAAACCCAAATAGTTACTGGTTGGGAGGATAAGGCTTAGGGGGTAAAAGGAGAAAGTAATAGAGAAATAAGAATATAAAAGCCAGATGTGGCTGACCATCATTACCAGAGGAATAGAATGTAGAAAGAAATTATGGGGAGGAGGATATTGAAGTATGAGTAGTACTGAAAAGAGAGAGAGAGAGAGAAGGGAAGGCATGGTTGGAGAGTGGAATGGAATGGAAAGAAAACTGGAAGCAGGATGAGCATGGCATGTTCCAGTTATGACGGACGATCAATAGGAATGGCTGGACTGGAGTGGTGAGTCAGGATGTACTCATTGGACTAGACAGAGGGACCAGCCAAATTGCAACAATTCTTAATGTCAAGCCGAGTCTGGGCTTAGCATGTAAGCCGGTCTAGTTACCTAATCTGCAGGGACCAATGCAAAATGAAAATGTGAGGCCCCCTGTTCAAAAACTACTAAGTGTTTCAAATCAGTGCATTGATGATTAGACCAAGTACAGGGCCCTCCTGAGCTTGGAGGTTATTCACCCATGAAGCCCACCTGTGTGTAAGCATTATGAGTACATTGAAAGTGGGCTAGCTGCTTAACTCAGTTGGTTAGAGCGTGGTGTGATAACACCAAAGTCAAGGTATCAGATCACTGTACTGGCCAGTCGCAAAAAAGAAAAGAAAAGAAAAGAAAAAGAATGCATTGAAAGATACTAAGCAGGGAAATACTAGATTAGAGTGGCATGATTGAGGGCCGGCCCGTGGCTCACTTGGGAGAGAGTGGTGCTAACAACACCAAATCAAGGGTTAAGATCCCCTTACCAGTCATCTTTTAGAAAAAAAAAAAAAAAAAAAGAGTGGCATGATTGACAGATCAGCTGTTGGGGGCCACCCGGATGGGTGGGGACAGGAAGTGAAGAAGGATACCTGTTAGGGAGTCATTGGACTTGTCAAGCATGAGGTAAGAAGTTGGTGGTTGTAGGAATGGGAAGGAGGGACATGTGTGGTGTGGTTAGGATGGATCAGTGTCTCCATGAGCTGTGGGGGATGAGCCCAGGCCCTCCATGATTGACACCAGGGTTTGAGCTTGGGTCTTGGAGAAAGCTGTGTCACTGACAGAAAGGGGAAGTGTGGAGAAGGGAGCTGGCTTTGGGAGACTGTAGCCAGCCTTAGTCATGCTGAATGGGAGATACGGGCAGAGCCTCCAAGAAATTTCCAGCTGTCAGTTGACGATGAGGAAGAAAATCCATGCTTGGAAACGTAGAGCTGAAAGATAAAGGTGTTGTGCAACTGTTGAGGCTGTGAGGCCATATGCAATTTCTTAGGAATTAAGTGGATAGATAAAGCAGGGTACTAAGACACCAACGAGGACTTTAAAATAATATTTCCTACCACCACTTGAAGGAATTGGCCAATTAGCTGTGACACTGGATGCAGCAGTCCGGGGGAAGGTTTTTTCCCACTGTGATTTCCACAAGGTGCTTGTGGAGAATACCAAATCGGTTTTGATCTTTCAGTGCTAAAACCCGGTTTTAAAAAAATGCTGGAATACTGGTGACAGCTTATCAGCAGTCACTTGTGAATGAACCTTGTGGCAGGTTCCCCAGTCCTCCTCCCTTCTCTTTTCCTCACTTTTTAATGATCCATTTATTTTTCAGGCAATTCTTTCAGGAATTTGAAAGTTTAAGCAGAGGTTACATGGAGAACTAACAGGAAATGTCTCATCTTTCCAAGTTTATTGTTGAGAGTGGCCAGATGTCATTTGTTTGTGAGTGGGAAATGGGAAGTTAGATCACAGAACGTGAAATCTAAAACTCCATCTTTTTTTTTTTTTTTTTTTTTTAAGGGGATTGGAGTGGAGCAGAGAAACACACACAGGGAAGCCACTTTGACTCCTCTGACTGTGTTCCCAGTGTCAGGGTAGTGCTCACGAGGCGGACGCTAATATGAGAACAAGTTTTACTGTCTGCAGGCGTTGCTCTAGTCCAGGTCTGCAGTGCAAACAGCTGGTCTCTGCCTGGCCAGGCGGGGGTTTGGGAGCTCTCTGTGGATCTGCTGTAATCATAAACCCCGTGAAGGGCCAGGAACGGAGGCCAAGGTTCTTATTGGTCATCATGCCCCAGAATAAAGAATCAGAATGTAACTTACGAAGAGTCCTTTGGTATTTAGCACTTACAAAGCAATTATATTGATTTTTTAAAATTATGTTTTCAGCCTTTGTGGTTTACAGTCAGGGTCAAACACTTCCAGACTATTCGGGCTGGCTGGCTCTATCTGGTCCTTGTCTGTAATTGCTCACTGACTGTTCCGGAAATACCCTCTTTGTCCCTTGCTCTTGCTACAGTCGGCTTTGGCAAGCTCCCCCTCGGCCAGGTGTTGTCCCCCACAGTCACCATGGCAGCAGCATACAACAAAGATTGAGGGGCTTGGAACTGACAGGCCGGAGGTGGGGCCTGAGTTCCTGTCTCCAGCCCACGATTTGCGGATCCATCTGTCTTCCTCGGAAAGAGAGGATAGTGCAGGATTGCACCTCCTTGGAAGACGCCAGGCTCCAGGCCAGATGAACAGACGTAAACTTGGAACTGGGCCATACATGGGATACTTAGCTGAAGAGCAATTGGATCCAAGAGCAGCCTCAAGGTTCAGAACTTCCCAGTCGGTTGTGCAAAGGAAAAGGAAAAGAAAGCCCCCGCCCACCTGCTTGACTTCCAAGGGCAAAGGAAAGATTCTCTTCATCCCCACCCCTCTCCTCCATTCAAAGTTGTTTTTATCCTCATCCTCCCTGGGCCCTGCCTAAGATCCCGAAATCCCCACATTAGTCTCTTCCTGGGGTAAAATCTTTAAGGCTCCATCTATGCAGATACCGAGCTGGAGAAGCCAGCCCATCGGCCAGGCTCGTGCACCGCACTGGCTACCTGGTCATCCACTGCCACAGAGCACGAGGCATGGGAAACACAGCAGACACGCTTCTGTGTGTGTATGTGTGACGAAATATACATAACAGGAGATTTACCATGTTAACCATTTTCAAGTGCACAGTTCAGTGTCATTAAGTACATTCCCTGTGTTGTGCAACCATCTCCTCTATCCGTTTTCAGAACTTTTTCATCATCCCAAATAAAAACTCTCTACCCATTAAACAATAACTCCCCACTCCTCTCTCCTTCATCCCTGGTAACCTCTATTCTACTCTCTGTCTCTATGAACTCGTCTATTCTAGGTATCAAAAGGTAAGTTTTTAAAATAACTTTATTGTTTCATGTGAAAATAATACATGTTTTCTTATACATGTTCAAGGAACAGAGAAAAATATGAAGAAAAAAAGCAGAGGAAAATTACGTAGCAGACCACTGCCAACATTTACTGAGCATTATCTCAGACACTTTTATGCCTATAGACTTATAGAACCATTGGAAAAAGAATGTGTAGTCAGATAAACTTTGCAAAACTAACATTATGCAATACATGGGCTTTTGAAGTTACAATTATAATTTTGCCTGAATTTAACAGTAGAAAAAGTGATTGAAGGTATTATCAAACTTTAGATATGTGATTCTTAACAACAAAAATATAAACTTTGAAAAAATTCCTCTTCATTAGTGAAAACAATGAAGACATTGGACTCTTTATGATTTGTGGGTTATGTTTTTCAATTTGGCTGCAGCAAGGGAAACCCTGCAATGAGTGATGGCAAAGTTCATGTTCTTCCTCTGCCTCCTGCCCCTCCGTCCCAGCTCTGAAACCCAATTGTTAGTTGGTTTTTATTATTTTTATCTCATCAAGGTGATGGCATTTACATTCAGCACAGGGGAAACAAGGGAGCGCAGGAGGCCTGAGGTTGAGGCAGGTGGCTTCACAGCACTGGGACCCCTGCTTGAAACCTTCCTCAGCAGAGCTGAGTAATGCTGCTGAGGGAGACAGGTAACTTTTCCAAGAGTGTCCTATGGGCCAAGCATTATGCTAATCGACCACCTTCCACATATTAAGTTCATCTGTCTTTACAACCAACCTGTTATCAATGGTAGGTATTTTTATTATTATTTTTACCATATGGATGAAGAGCTAAGGCCCAGGGAAGGAACTTGCCCAAGGTCACAAAGCTGTGAGTCAGGCAGCCCAGGCAATCTGACTGCATAGGTCACACTAACTCTGTGCGTGAACAGCCATTGGACTTACAGCTGCAACAAGGAATCCTTCTTAGCAGGGCTTCCCAAGGGGGAGTGAAAAGGTGGGGGGGTCCAATCGACATTTGATGTTGACATGGTACATTTCTGTGATTTATCGGATTTGCTCTTCTCTGTGATATTCCTGTCTGACATGAGAGGTGAAGTGAGTCCTCTAGCCGCACAGCTCAGAGTTGGTTTTGGTGCTGTGACTCCAGAGCAACCTCTTCCTGCTCTGTCCCCCTCGGCCCAGCCTCTGACCCTACTGTAAGTACTAGGCAAATTTAAATGTGTGTGGGGAGGCTTCCTTTAAAAACAAAAGAAACCTGTTTGAATTAACATCTTCTGTTAGATGCCATATAAAGAAAAATCAAGGGCTTTATATCAGTTTCCTGAGGCTGGAGTAACAAATTGCCACAAACTGGGTGGTTTAAAACAACAGAAATGCATTCTTTCACAATTCTAGAGGCCAGATGTTCATAATCAAGGTGTGGCAGGCCACGCTCCCTCTGAAGGCTCTAGGGGAGGATCCTTCCTGCTTTCTTCCAGCTGCTGGTGGCTCAGAGCAATCCTCCGCATTCCTCGCTTGTAGATACATCCCTCACATCTCTGCCTATCCCTTCACATCACCTTCTTCTCCCTTACAAGGACACATGTCATTGGATTTAGGACCCACCCTAATCCAAGATGATCTCAGTGCAAGATCCTTAACTTAATTACATCTGTAAAAACCCCTTTTCTAAGTAAGGTTACATTCACAGGTTCTGGGTGGACTATCTTTTGGGGGCCACTCACCCCTAAGCTTCACAGTGAATGAATGACTGGAAACAATGCCCTTCCTGTGGGTGCTTTTGAGCTCATCAATGGCCGTGGACAGATAAGTCACTGCTGAGTAAACTTCAGGTCTGTCTTGGGCAGGGAGACACTGGTGGCTGCAGGGGGCTGGTTCTACCTTTCAGAGTCAGGCCTGACTTGCAACTGCAAATGTCCCTACATTTTGCTATTACACAAAATTTTTCTTTGGGGGTTAGAATTGCACATTTTCCTTGGTTTTTGACTAGGAAAAAAGAAGAGAAAAACAGCAAAATCTCAGACTCCATGAGGCTATGTCACAAGTCTGTATATAATGTTCTCCTGTTGATCACACAAACACCCCGCAAAGGAGTTTTGTTGAATGTTTTGAACAGACCTCAAGTTTATAGGACATATTACGAAGTTGGAATATCTGAGATATTCTTTTTGGAAAATAAACTGAGTCCTGTTTGTACATTTAACCCTTTGCCTGAGTTTGTGCGTTCGCTGTGGGCCTGGGGATCTGAGCCTGAGGTCTCCTGCTTCCCAGGAAGCCGATGCTAGTGCCCCAGTGTTCCTCACCGCACTCTGGCTGAGGGACCTCGCCCACTAATTTTCCGCCACACTAATCCTTTTCTAAGCTGTAATTCTCCTTTTCATGACCTGGTGCTGGTCTCTGCAGCCACAGCAGCACTTTTTGCACAGTCTGGGGTAGGGACCCCCACCCATGCCCACCCCCAGCCCCGCTCGGATGAGCACAAGGGCTCCCGGTGGGCTTACCCCTCCAAAGCGGCCCCCATTCTCCCATGCTCAGCAATAAATCTGGCCTAGTTTTAGAATAAAATAAAGCAAAATTCTCCTTTTCTCTCACCTTTCCAGCCCATCTCATGCCAAATTTAAAGAGGCTTAAAATGGACCCTTTTTTGGTACCGAAGCTCTTCCTTAGGAGGCAGCCTGCTTTCCCATCATTCTGTCTGACTCAGAGCCCACCACCTTCCTCCAGTCCTTCCCGACGCACCCTTGGCCTCACAACTCAAGCCCTCCTCTGGAATCCCAAAGGCTTTCTTGCTGTCCCCTCACCAGATCTTGGCACACAGCTCATCGCTGATGCTGGAAGGGAGAGGATGCTCACCACCCCCACCCCCACATTTCCCCCCTCCAGCATTTGTGTCAGCAACCAGCATGACTAGATGTGACATCAGTGCTGCTTAAATGACACTGGAAGCCCCTGGTATTCCTGGAACCCCCTCCCCCACCAGATCAGCAGGAAGACACTCCATCTCTCAGAATTCAATATCTTCATAAATTTAATTCATTTTAGAATCATTGTCTTCCATGGAGTTTTATTTATCCTAAAAACAGTTTGCAGAAGCTCCTAGCTTTGCTCTTTGTAGATAACTTATTGTTAGTTTTATTACTTAGACTCTGTTCTTGTTTCAGAAATAAAAGTCAAGACTCATATCCTGGGACCTGGCTGTTCTTATCTGTGACTAGTGCATGACAGCATTAGTCAGTGAATCTGTGTAATGGGCTGCCAGTCATACCTCGCTTCAACATGGCTCTTCTGCTTGGAAATGAAGCAAGATTCTCCAGCAACTGGGGTGCTTGGTGTACCCCCCACCCCACTCTCCAGCCTAGTTATCATTGAGCTCAGGACTCTACACACTTGGGGCCAGAGAATGGCTCCTTTATCCTCTTCTGTGGTCCCTGCCAATAGCTCACACAGGGCCAACTCCAGTCAGGCACTGTTCACCCATTTTTACAATGATTTAACCTTCTCAACAGGCCTACGGAGAGAGTTCTATTATTGTCTCCATTTTAAAATGAGAAAACTGGGGTCCTGAGAGGTTAATTAATTTGCCTAAGGTCTCAGAGTTGGACCCTGCTTGCCTGGTCTCAGAGCCTGTGTGGTGGACCTCTGCTGTCCCCCCTTGCTGTGTCACAGGGCAGTCTCCCTAAGGCAGGAGGGGCACCAGCCACCAGACCACACTGCCACCTTGGGGAAGAGATAGCAAACATTTTAGTAACACTCACATGGCACATTGTGACGTGGAAAGTAAACTCCCAGCGCATCTCAGTTAGTATGACAAGAAGCCCCCGGGTTAGGACGAAGGCACTATGTTTATCCCTATTTTACTCATGAGGAATTCGAGAATTTGGTGGCTTGATTTGCCTAAAGTCCCCCAGCGGGTAGCTGGAGGAGAACAGATTTGAACCCAGCTCTTCTATGCCCACGTCCATGCTCTTTCTACTACTGCTTGCTGGTTCCCAGGAACACACCTTCTCACAAGGCAGAGGCAGTGCCTGCTTGGTCTGCTCTGATCATATTGAGGGAACTCACTTCCCCAAACATCCTTTGCACCTGCCTGCCCTTTTGTCTGGAACGCCCCCACCAGCCCCGCCCCCATTAGGCTCCGACCCCACAGGGTGTCCTCCACAGGTCCTCACTGTCCTCACTGTTTATTCCCAACCCCTGACGTGGAGGAGGTGATCGCAAACTCCATGTTGACAGCATGGATGGATTTGTACCTGGTAAGGAGTTTTTTTCCCAGAAAATCCCAGTTAAAATGCAAATATGTTGCCTGGCAGGGATGCCTGGAATTTGTTTACTGATTTCCAGAGAACAAGGTTTTAAGGGATAAGATTGATAGTACTAAAGGGTACAGGGAGGGGAAGCCCTAGGGAGGACAGTGGGCCCTGGGGCGTTCAAGTGCAGGATGGGGACCCTGAACACTGGGCAGAGGGATGAGGAAGCAGCCCTGGCCCTGGGGAGGGCGAGGGATAGAAGAGGCCCCACCCGCCTCACTGTCACCCCTGCTGCCTGGCCCGCGGGACCACCTCCGTAGACAACAGGTGAGGCCCCTGCTGGAGTCCAAGGCTGGCTCCTTCTCCAGTCCTAGGAAAGGGTGAGAGGAGCAAGTTACCCCAAGAGGGTCCTGGAAACAGGCTTCATCACCCACCCATCCTCTCCTATCGAGACAAGCGTCTCTCTTGCTCACAGTAAGTCGGGGAAGGAGAGGCAGCATCATAGGACCCACCTCTTCCCCACCTCCCCCTCCAAGTTCATCCAGCAGTCCTGGTCTTGTTCCCCCTCCTGGAG
The DNA here is from genome assembly GCF_027409185.1 of Cynocephalus volans. NCBI lineage: Eukaryota > Metazoa > Chordata > Mammalia > Dermoptera > Cynocephalidae > Cynocephalus > Cynocephalus volans. Next base: position 29,937,141 of record NC_084474.1, on the reverse strand, counting down.
GCAAGTTTTCTCCCAGACGGTTCTCTATGCATTGACATACACGTATACGTATTTTACACGTATACGTATTTTACACGATAATGGGCTCACCTTTGACAGACAGATCGTTCTGTGGCTTATATTTTCCATTTGAATCTATCGGACAGCTCACTGTCAGTTCACACAGATGTGCTGTAATCTTTTGAAAACAGCTGCATTGTATTCATTGTACCACACACCAGACACACCATGGTCTCCGGAGCCGGTCTCTCCCTCGACAAGGTAGTTGTCTCCAGTTCTTTGCTGTTTCGAGTACTGCCGCAACCAGCATCTGTGTACGAGGGTCTTGTGTGCATGGGGAGATGTTTTTCAAGGAGATTCATGAGCCACTATGCTTTCTCACCCTGGCCTTTACTTAGCAAGAGAACAGGAGTGAGTTTCTCTGGGGCGGGGGGACTCAGCTTAATTTAGTTATTTGTTTTGGCTGCTGGAGGGTACGAGGATCCAAACCCTTGACGTTGGTGTTATCAGCACCAACTCTAACCAACTGAGCTAACCAGCCAACCCTTTTTAAACGTTTAATTTTATAATTTTTTTTTTTTTTTTTAAAGATGACCGGTAAGGGGATCGTAACCCTTGACTTGGTGTTGTCAGCACCAAGCTCACCCAGTGAGCTAACCGGCCATCCCTATATGGGATCCAAACCCGTGGCCTTGGTGTTATCAGCACCACACTCTCCCGAGTGAGCCACAGGCCAGCCCTAATTTTATAATTTTATTTTAGTTTTGGTGGCTGGATGGTACAGGGATCCGAACCCTGACCTCGGTGTTATCCGGGCCACACTCTATGGAGGGGCAACTTTAGAAACCCAGCTGCAGGCTGCCCTCCAAGCCGTGCCGAGGCACCGGGTGAATCGTCTCACCTGGGTTTCTGAGCCAACATCTACGAGAATGACCGTGCGTGAGAATCCTGACCCCACAGAGACACCACCCAGGCTGGCCTCGCCTCTCATCCCGGGGAGCAGAGGTATCCCTGCATCATTTTCTGGAAGGCCGGAGGAAATCCCCAGCTAAGGCGGACTCCCTGATGCCTCCCAGAAGGCACTCCCACGGAGATAAGCGGATGAATGCCTTCTTCATCACAGTTCCCAGTTCTCAATGGCCCTCCCGGGCTGCCAAAGAGCCTCCCAGCTCACGGCTGCCGCAGCCAGACACAGCACTTCCTAGAAAACCGTCACTCCACTTGCTGTTTATTCACGGGGCGGGTTACTGTTTCCCATAAGCTCTTGCAGCGTTAGAGGCAAGTTTTCAGTAAATCCCCTCAGATGCCTACGTGAAGGGGGAAACGTCTTTATTTTATGTTATGTTTATTTCTTCTTTCTTTCTTTTTTTTTTACATTCTTTATTTTTAAGATGCCAGAGAAAAGGAAACTATGGCCTTATTTTTAGTTACTGAAAAAAGCAAGCAATAGACCATTCTTGCTAGGCAGCCCAATGCTGTTTCACAATCACTAACATCACCATCTTTACCTTTCTAAAAAGTCGGTGCCATGCCTGGGATATGAAGAGGACAGGAAGACTGTTTGTTCGTGTCAGTTGGAGGATACAGATTTCTCTCTCATATGTGTCACTGACAGTCTTGATTTTTGCTAAATCTGTGAAGCACCTGTACAATTATTTCCTTATTATTTTTAATGACTTTTTTTTGGTTAACATAGCTTTATCCTAATTAATATTTTAAATAATGGGTTTGGTGTGCTAGTTTTGTCTTTTCTAGTGCGAATTAAAATGAAAAATGTTATATACCACCTAAAATGCTCTGGAGTCTGAAACAGTGGCACACTTTGATAAACACTGGATTATATTGGACCCCAGACTCCAGCCTTCCAGTAGGGTGTCTTCTGAGGCTAACAGGCCGACTACTGTTCATACATGAGATACTGCCATGTATCTTTGCATTCTTATGCATTTAATGTGCCACAGATCTAGATATTGGGGGTTAGGAGGGGTGGAGAAATTACCTACTGTTTGAAAGGCAGAGCAGCTTAACAGAAAATGCATGGCCTTTGGAACCAGGTCTAGGTACGCAGCTTAGTGATGTTTGACAAGGTTCCTCATTCATTAAGAGGGCATATTAAGAGCCACTTTATAAAGTGGAGCAAAGATGGAATGAGATAATAGACACAAAGTGCCTGATTGGGGAAAGGTATCCACACTTGACCTTCAGTGCAAGTCTAGATGTGAGAATCACCCAGGTGCAGACAGATCTTAGCCAAGGGCAGGGTAGACCCGCCTGTTCCTGCAGGGCCTTTTGAAGATTAAATGAAAAGTCAACAGCCTTTGAAAGAGGTTTCAAGTACTGTAAGGGGAAGGTCAAGCTCCCTAAGTTTTAAGATAAGAAAATGGATCATGACCATAAGCCCATTAGGAGGTCCTTGGGAGCCCTCTCGCTTTTGAGAGTTTCCTTTGATTACTGGAGAAGCCACAGGAGTAGCTCTCCCTGATGTCCAGGGCTCTTGTACTTTATGCTGGAACCAATGGGTGGCTTAGGGGTTAGAAAATAGGCAAAATATTGGACATCTCTCCTGAAAAAGATAAAGGTGAAATCCATTGTGAAAAACCTCTGGATGGGAAAGGGCAGCAGAGTGCCATGGTGAAGGGCATGAACCCTAGATCCAGTGCCTGAGTTTGATCCTGCCTGCACTGCACAATATCACTAGAACAGTAAGTGCAAAGGCCCGGGGGTGGGAGTGTGGCTGAGGAGTCAGGAGACAGTAGTGACTGAGTGAGGGAGGGACTTGCAGCATCTCATGCCCTGCACAACTCCAGGAGGGAGCACTCAGAGACCATGATGGGAAGGTTGCCCCCCAGGGCTGCTGGGAGCTGGTCAGGCAGATAAGGGCTGGGAGGAGATAGTGCAGGGCCTTGAAAGCAATTCTAAGGACCTTGACTAGTATCTTGAGATGAGAAGACATTTGAGGGTCTTTGAGCAGAGGAGTGAGTGATGTGAACTGATTCTGCTTTGCCTGGTTTATGTTAGCCAGATCACTGAGCTAACGTCTATTTCTCTAGGTCTAAAATAGCAGCTGGGTGGCTGGCCCGTTAGCTCAGTTGGATAGAGCATGGTGTTATAACAGCAAGGTCAAGGGTTCGGATCCCTGTATCAGCCAGTTGCAAAAAAAAAAAAGAAGCTGTGGTATGTGGTTTTAACGCTGTAATAGCAATGGTAATTATCCAATTTCTTGTTCCTAAAAGAAAAAGGAAATCCTACATTACAGGTGCTCTCGTCGCACGTAAGAGGTAGGTTGGATCAGGTGGCTCGGCCTGCAGCCTCTGGAAGGGGGAAAGCCTAAGGCTCGGGTCTTGGCTCTGTCTCTCGCCAACTGTGTGATCTTGGGCTAATGACTTAACCTCTAGGGATCCTCAACTTTTTCAACTGTACAATGAGAATAACAATATCTATCCAAAGGACTGCTGAAAGAATCAAACGACACACACAGGAAAGCACCCCAGGCACGCAGTAGGCCCACAGCTGATGTGATTGTGTTATGAGTTGCGTGCCAGGATCAGCAGGCCTCTTGGTGCTATTACACTGGTTTCTTCTTTCCTTGTCTTCTGGGAATAGGGGGCACGTCAATGGAGTTGTGATGATAAACAACGTTTCTGGCTGGCAGTGCCAGGGGACTGTGGCAATGATATAAAATGGCCACTCTAGATTCATGGTCACACTGGTAGAGTGTGGTGGGCATTTGGGGGCTCTCCTAAGCTGATCTAAGTTTAAATGCAGTGATTTATTGCACTTTTGATGTCTGGCTGGTTGACTCAGTTGATTAGAGTACAACCTTGTAAGACCAAGGTCAAGGGTTTGAATCCCCATATCGGCCAGCTGCAAAAGAAAAAAGAAAAAGAAACGTGGTTAGTCTAAACTGAGATGTGCCATAATGTAATGCTGTCCTTTTGAGCAGGGATGGGGAAAACAACACTCAGGAAAACCAGGAAGGCTATCCTCCCTTTTACCTGCTTCCGTGCCTCTTCCCATCTTCCTTACTGGCAGCCACCACGTGGCGTGTGGTCTGACCCTCCCCAGCCGATCCGGGTGTGGTGGTGGTGGACAGGGTGGGGCATGGGAGGGCTCAACCCCAGCTGGGCCCCTGCAGCTCTCACACAGTCGGGCCCCCCTTAGAAGATGCACTCAGATGTGGTGCTGAGAAAACAACTCTGCTTCCTGCAGAGACTTCAAAAGCCCACACCCTGTCTACCCCTGCACATTTTTGCAGCTGAAGGAGAAACTGCTGGAAATAGGAGTTTCCCTGATGTCATTGGGCTGATGCCGACCGTGTCCTCCTCAAGACACCAGGGAGCTGGCTCAGGAAGGGCTGGGTGGGATGTGACGCAGCTTTGGACAGAGGCTCTGGGCTCCTCACAAAGGGAAGTAAGGCGGGGTGGGGTCCTTGGGTTCCGAGTTGGCTGAACTTTCACCTGCCCTTAATGGTGATAGAAGTTCTTGTCCTAAGAGTAGAGGGAAAAGAGAGCAGAAATCAGAGAAAGGGATGACCAGGGCAGGTAGGGCAGTGAAGGAACCTCTGAAATCTTCCTTTCTCCTTTCACTCTACCTTTCTCCATCCCCCAAAGAAGAAATCTTTGTCCTATTCACTCATCTTGGTGCTTCTAGTTCCCTTTCTTCAATTCTTCTGGGTTATGGTATTATTTAGAGATGCCTGGAACATTAGAAGGAGCAAGGGTTCCTTTGGAGAAATAGCTAATTCCCGATGGGGGCAGGAAATATCCAAGATGAGCTTGAGATATGCGATTATGCCAGAAATCAGGGAAGCTATCAAAAACTGGCCCAGGACCCAGCTGGAGAGGCTATTGGCCAAAGATGGTTACTTTTAACATCAAAAAAGAATAATGACTGCGATGTATTGAAAGATAGCAAATCTTGAAATCCATGAGCTCATAACAGTAAAAAGAGATGCCTCATCCGTCACCAGTAGAGGCTGTCTGGTTACCAGCTCATTTCCCTGAGAATTGACAGAGGGAAGACTAGCCATTCATCCCACCTTTCCTGTGTAAACTCTTTCAGGGCAACCAAAGAGCTTATAAGGTAAAGTTTGTCTTTATGTAAGAATTCCTCCTATTAAATGTAAAAGGAATAATAGAATTAGAAAATCATGATTTTGCAATCCCTAATAAAATAATGCATTTACAAATGATCACCAGGCCCACGAAAAACGATTACATTGTATAATGTTGAATATATTAATTATCCTGATTTCAGCATCATGTATTGTACACAGACAATGATATTGGTGAAAGGTTGACAGGGAACTTTAAAACAGGAAATATACAGCAACACCTATGAAGTATTCTTTACATATAAAAATTTTAAAATGGAATCTAATCACGCCTCTAAATCTGCTCTCTCCAATGTAGTGGCCCTTAAATGCTTGAAATGTGGCTATTCTGAATTGAGATGTGCTTTAAGTATACAATACACACCTGGTTTTGAAGAATAGAAAAGAATATAAAATATCTCATTTATAATTTTTATATTAATCACATTTTGAAATGATAGTATGTTGGCTATTTTACATTAAATCAAAAATATTATTAACGATGATTCCACCTATTTCTTTTAACTTTTTAATTGTGGCTGCTAGAACTTTTAAAATTAAATATGTGGCTAGATGCTATCACATCAGCCATTAAAAAAAAATGTGGCTCTTTCCCAAACTGGCCAGCCGCCAAAAAAAAAAGGGGGGGGGTTCCAATTATATTTCCACTGGACAGCACTGCTCTCAACCTAACTTTACATAAAATACTGACAGTAGTGGAACTACATAATGCCAAGTGAAAACAAGTCCAGAATGTGGGGGAATTCTACCAGATAAATGACCGACTTTCTTTGTAGAATTTTTTTTTTTTTTTTTTTTGGCAGCTGGCCAGTACAGGATCAAACCCTGGACCTTGGTGTTACGAGTACCACACTCTAACCAACCTTGTTTATGGAACTGGCCTGTATTCCAGGGCTGGGTTCCACTTTTAATTCTATCAAAAAATGCCCTGGATGAGCACGTGGAGTATAGACATGGATTAAGCATCCTGGTTTTGTCATGTCGTTTAGCCTCTGTGAGTAAATCTCACTTAGCCAGGGCCGACTCTACGCTGCAGCAGTAATAACACAACAGCTACAGCTCTCCGTTATCAAGTACCTACTAGGTGCCAGGCCCTGTACCAAATGCTCTGTATGATCAGTTTTTCACGATAATGTCAAGGGCGTGCATTTTTAAGAACCTAAGGCATAGAGGGGCTATTTGCTCAAAGTCACACAACTGGTCAAACAGATGAGGTAGGAAAAAACCCCACTCTGCTTGTTTCTCTGGTCTAGCAGCAACACAGGGCTGCAGGGCGGGGAAGTGGAGATGGCCCCTGAGCTGACCCGTGGAAGCCACTCACTGCCCATAGAGTTAGCCTCTACTCCACAGGGTCCACTTGTCTCTTCCCCAGCAACCTGTGTCCCTGTCTGTCCTAAGACCCCACCCACACAGCCGTCCTCTTCCTAGCTGTCTCCTTGGGAAGGATGGTATTAAAGACTGACAAAGCTTACTGGGTTACCCACAAAGAGACATTTGCTTTTAAACTCAGTATAAAGCCTAAATTAGTTCAAAATAACAAACCTGTAATGATTCCTGTCAGAATCCCTAAGTGCCTGGCACCAAGTAGGTGCTCAATAAATACTTATTAAGTAATTCATGGAGGGGATTTCAGGCTCTGTAGTGAATTGCTGAGGGACATCCTTTAGCCTGGGGACTTTCCTGGGATCATTCTAATCACCCCACAGAGGGTGGTTTCCTGTTCTAGTCACTCAGAAGGTCAGCCCAAGCAAGGGCTACAGACCAGTATTTCTTTAAGGGGAGGCTGATTCCAGCTGGAGCTTCAGGAGCTTTCTCAATTCATTGTGTTTTAGGTCCATTAAAGCTCTGCTCTGGTGGGGTGGGTTCTCAGTGGGAGTGACAGAATGCTCACCACTTAAGTCATTTACGCTTTGGCTGCCCAGGCCTGAAAAAATGCCCTTGGGACTGATCCTGAAGTGCGGGAGGATAAGTTAAATGACTTAATAGATCCTGGCAGCTTGAGAAAGGACTAATGGCTCAGCATTAATTGGGTACATCCAGTGCAGATGAATCTCTGAAAAGATATTTCAGATTTGCATGTTCAACCATCACTGGCTTCCAAACATCCTATCAGTCAACCCCCAAACTGATGCTGCTTACTAAAGAAATAGGAATGCTGGATGTTTGCATTGACTTTCATACTGCTGATGCACTTTCCTGTTTCTTCAGCAACATATTGAGTACCTACTATGTGGCAAGCATTGTGTAGGGGGCTAGAGTTAGGCGAAGTTATTGTCTCTGTCCCCAGGAACCTCCATTCAGCAAGGCAGAGGTTGGGAATGATAAAGCAATGAGACAGGCTCCTGGTGGGATGTCAGTCTGAGGAGGCGCATGGGCTCTGCCTGGCGTGGTAGGTGGTAGAGGAGGCTTCCTGGCCAGGTGGGGACTGGAGGAATGTGCCAGGCCTCCGAGGTGGGCAAACAAAGTCTCCTGGCCCAGAGAGCAGCATGTGACTCATGCAGGGTGTTATGCCTGAAGCACACGCAGGGAGAAGGGTGGGCGTGCAGGGGAGGGAGCAGCCGCACCGAAGGGACCACGAGACTTTGGAGGAGTGTCTGCTGGTGCTGTGCTGTGACGGTGAGTCACTGGAGGATGGGAACACGGACATACGTGCGGCTTTGGGCGTGGAAAAGACCCTGCCGAGAGTGCAGAAAACACATGTGAGAGGGAACGAGACCAGAAGCAGAAAAACCTCTTTCAAGGGTCAAGGGCGTGAAGGGGGTCTGGAGTGGTGCGGTCCATGTCAGCACGCAGAGCCTGCTGACGGGGAGGCCGACCACAGGGGCTTGAGCATCTAGGATTGGTGGGGGGGGGGGGGGGGGGGCGGCGGTTCCTGGAACCAATACTGTACTTAAATTCTTTTTTTTCTTTTTTAAAATTATGCTTATTTATACATATTTTGGGAGTATAGAATTGACTCAGTATTTGTGTACATTATGATCCCATAACGTACATTATGTCAATATTATTAGCATGCTTGTCATCACAAATCGTAATTACTTTTTGTGTCCCTTTCCCAGTTACTCCCTATCCTCCGTCCTCATCCCCCTTTCCCAGCACTAGTAACTATAGTCTGTTCTCTCCTTCTGAAAGTTCAACGTTTTATTACGGTCTTTCTTTCTTTCTTTGTATCTTAGCTCCCATTTATGAGTGAGGCCATGTGGTATTTCTCTTTCTGTGCCTGGCCTTTTTCACTGAACGTGATTTTCTCCAAGCTCATACATGCTGCTACAGATGACAGAACTTCATTCTTTTTTATGGCTGAGGAGTATTCCATTGTGTATGTATAACACGGTTTCCTCATCCAGTCATCTGTGGTTGACATTTACTTTGGTTCCATATCTTGGCTATTGTAAATAGAGCTGTGATAAACATGGGAGTGCAGGTATCCCTTCAACATGATGATTTCCATTCCTTTGGGTATATACCCAGCAGTGGGATTGCTGGATCGTATGGCAGTTCTATCTGTAGTTGTTTGAGAAATTGCTATACTGTTTTCCATAATGGCTGTACTAATTTAAAGTCCCACCAACAGTGTAGAGGAGTTCTCTTTTCCCCACATCCTTACCAGAATTTTTATTCTCAGTCTTTCTGATAATAGCCACTCTAGCTGGGGTAAAATGATACCTCGAAGTGGTTTTGATTTGCTTTTCCCTGATGATTAGTGATGTTGAGCATTTTTTCATGTACCTGTTGGCTATTTGTATGTCTTCCTTTGACAAATGTCTATTCAGCTCCTTTGCCCATTTTTAAATTGGATTATTTGGTTTTTTACTATGAAGTTGTTTGAGTTCCTTGTATATTCTGGATATTAATCCCTTGTCAGATGCATAGTTTGCAAATATTTTCTCCAATTCAGTAGGTCATCTCTTCACACTGTTGATTGTTTCCTTTGCTGAACAGAAGCTTTTTAGTCTGATGTAATCCCATTTGTTTATTTTTTCTTTTATTGCTTATATGTCTGGGTTCTTATTCCTAAAATCTTTGCCCAGTCCTATGTCCTGAAGTGTGCCATATGTTTTCTTCTAGGAGTTTTATAGATTCAGGTCTTATACTTAAGTCTTTAATCCATTTTGAGTTGATTTTAGTGTATGTATTTAAACTCTTGCTGCTCTCTCTAGTAGCGGTGGGATTTTGGACAGCTTACTTAACCCCTCTGAGATCCTTCCTCAGGATGAGAAACAAATAAAAAGATGTCTAAAAAGAGTATTGTAGGCACTTTGGCTGCAAGTAACAGAAAGCCATCTTGAACCAGCTCAGGCAAAAAGAAGAATTTATGGGAGATCTCACATTGCTGGGGAAAAGGCAGGGTGTGCTGGTCCTCAGGGTGGCTGGAACAGCTGCTGCTGGGAGGCTGTCTCCCTCTCTCCCATTTCTGCTCCCATCTGAGCACTGAAGCCATATTCCTTCCTGGAAACATGGATGGTTGCTGTTTGCAGCCTCAGCTCTCAGAGCTTCAGCACTGAAGAGTCTGTGTCTTTTCTTTTTGTTCCAGTTGCCCAAATCTTGGGAAGAATTTTGATTGGTACTGTTCCACTGACTAGTCAATGTGGATAGGGGTTGAGATACCATGACTGACTGAGCTTGAGTCTGGTGTCCCCTCTTCAGTCAATTAAATATGACCAGGGAAGCAGCAGCTGGAGAAACCATGGTAGCTGCATTCAGAACACAGGCTTGTTGTGTGGGAAAGAGTACTTCCTAAAAGTATGGGTGCAAGGAGGTTGTTGTGGGCTGAATGTTGTGTCCCTCCCAAATTCATATGTTGAAGCCCTACCCCCCAATGTAATGGTGTTTGGAGATGGTGCCTTCAGTTGTTAATGGGGTTTAGATGACGTCATATAGATGGGACCCTCATGATGGGTCTAGAGCCCTTATAAAAAGAGGGAGACAGAAATTTCTCCAGATGCACCAAGGAAAGGCCATATGAGGACAAAGCAACAAGAAGTCATCTATGCCCTAGGAAGAGGATCCTCTAAGATCCAAATCTGCCAGTACATTGATCTTGGACTTCCCAGCCTCCAGACTGAGAAGCAAACGTGTGTTGTTTAAGCCACCCAGTCTGTGGTGCAATCCTGGAAAAAAAGGACTGATGCTAGACAGATAAAACTGGATCAGCATTACAAAATACTTTGTACATATAAAAATCATACGGATATAAGATGTTCACTCTTTGAGAGTGGTACTTCTTTGAATTCATCTCTCTAGTTTCAGTGTGTAGAATAGTTACTCATACATAGTAGGGACTTCATAACAAACAGTATTGAGTTAGTGAATGCCATAGATTGAGTTAATGGATAGTTAGTGGGTAGTGTACCTACAAGGGAGTCAAAATTTATCAGGAATTGGGTTCCAAAGTCCATACAGACCATGAAAATCATATGTAATCAATATAACCCTTGAAATCTCCCCAGGGAGGTGTCGTGTTGGAAAACCACAGACCATCACTCAGTAAGTTTGACAGAACCATTTTTCCTACAAGTTGGAACGCATCACTGTTTCCTGTGGTTGAACACCAGATGAAGCAGTTGGTTTTTATTTAAGGGTGATGCTTTCTGAGAGAATACATGAACATCAAAGTCTTATTCAGCATGCTGAGACGCACAAGAGGCAACAGTAGGTTCGGTTCTCCTGTCTTACGCCCTTTCTGGACGTGGGCTCACTGAGTGGAATGGCAGGAGGAATTGCTTGCCTTACTTAAATTATTATTTGTCTCCTACATTGCTGGACAATTGTCGTTGGAATCATGTTAATCAAATGGGCATTTAGTGTCATATTCTCCGGTTTACTTATTTGTATAGTGTCTGGTGTTCTTCTTCTAGAATATGTATTCAGTGAGTTAGGAAGCCTGTCTGCCCTGTTCACCACAGACTCTCCAATGCCTACCATCGTGCCTGGCACATAGTAGGCCCTCAATAACTATGTATTGAAGGAACGATTTCATTGCACGAGGCACCATGCTTGGTGCTAAAGAGGTGGGATAAAGAGGCCAGTGAAACTGTCCCTTTCCTCAGGGCATGGCGAGCCTAATAACAGAAGTAAAATATGAAATGCTTGAAAATACATAAGACGGCAATAGTGCCAAGATGGAAGTGTCAGTGAATAATAGAAGAAAAAGTTCTGGTGGACTCGTAGAGGAAATAGAATCTATCTCTAGGGACGGTCCTCCTGACTTTTGCTCTGAACTCCATACTGTTTGCTTCTCCATTCATCCAAAGAGGTCTCCCCTTTCCTGTAGTTCTGGTCAAGTTCAGGCCCAAAGATTTACTTCAAATATATTCTGATGCCTGGAGCCAGCTTCTTTGGGACCCCTTTGCTCAAGGATGTGCCCAGCATGGGGAGAGATTCTCACTGGTGCTGGCTGACATCAGTTAATGCAAATCTGGTATCAGGTTTCTCTTATCTGAGCTTGGGGAAACCTGACATTACAACTGTCATGACAATTAGGTCTGGACTTGATGATCCCCTGGGGGTAGGGGACTTACATTCCTTCCTATCCCATGTCCCACCCTTCCTTTGTGTAGTAGGACTTCACTTGAGTGTATGGCCTCTAATTCCAGAGCAGAGCTGCTTGGGACACTCCCCACTTTTGTCCACACAAATCTGTCCTTCTGAGGAGCAGATTCTCCCTCTTCTGCTCTCACAGTCACAACAGGACAATAGGCTGTCCACTCTGTGTAGCCTGCTCTGGTCTGCGAAGAATCTCTCTGCTGGTGGTTTTAGACCCACATCCCAATGGGGACAGTGTAACTGGGATCTTGGGTGAGCACCAGGGTGGCTAGGTGTTCCCTGCATGAAGGGAGACAGCTACCTGATTCACCTGACTGCCAGGTCACAGATAGCCCACGTGGAAAACAAAGTTTATTTTATTTTGCTGCAGAAAAATGAAAATATGTACAAATAATCATTACATACAGCAGATAGTCTTCCAGAATTTAAAAAATTCCCTCTGCATTTATAGATATACATATGTCATAGTCCATTCGGGCTGCTGTGACAAATATACTATAGACTAGGGGTCTTATAAACAACAGAAGTTTATTTCTCAAAGTTCTGGAGGCTGGGAAGTTCAAGATCAAGGTACTAGAAGAGTCAGTGTCTGGTGAGGGTCTGCTTCTTCACAGACCACGGTCTTCTCACTGTAACCTCACCCAGCAGAACAGGTGAGGGATCTCTGTGGGGTCTCTTTTATAGGGGCACTGCCATGATTTGAATGTGTCCCCCAAATTTCATGTTTTGGAAATTTAATCCCCAAATTTGTATGTTGATGGCATTTGGAGGTGGGGCCTTTGGGAGGTAATTAGGATTGATAAGGTCATTTGGGTGGAGCCCCCACAGTGGGACTGGTGGCTGTAAGAAGAGGAAGAGAGACTTGAGCTGACACCCACCCTCCTGCCTCTTGCCGCGTGGTGCTCTCCACATGTTAGGAAGGAGCAGAAGGCCCTCACCAGATGTGGCTGCTTGCTGTTGGACTTGCCAGTCTCTAGCATTGTGAGAAATAAAATTCTTTCCTTTATAAGTTACCTAGTCTTAGGGATTCAGTTGTAGCAAAGAAAACAGATTAAGATAGACACTAATTCCATTCATGAGGGCTCCATTCTCATAATCTAATCACCTCCCAAAGGCCCCACCTCCTAACACCATCCCATTGAGGGTTAGGATTTCAACACATGAATTTTGAGAGGACACAAACATTCAGTCTATAGCAACATATAAATACAAAAATAGGAGCATATTATCATTTGTAACCTGATATTTTCACTTTTGCTATGTCATGAACATCTTTCAGTGTTAGGAAATACAGATTTGTCACATTATTTTTTATAGCTACACAATATTCCATTATATAGATATACCATAATTCATTTAATACCATCCTATTTTTGGACATTTAGTTGCTTGCTATTTTTTTTAGGCAACGCTGTAGTAAAATCTTCTTGTGCATATTAGTACACACTTGTTTGCTAATTTCCTTAAAAGAATTTCCTACAAGCAAGATTATTGAATTGAAGCATATGCATATGTTAATATTGGATCAATTTACATCTTTCCAGCAATGAATGGAGGTCACCAATGGGGCACACACATTCTTTTCTGGCTTTACCACCCTGAGATCTTGTATCTTGTTCTAATTTTCATTTTTGACTTGTAGTAAGTTTGGCCATTTTTTCTTTCTTTCTTTTTTTTTTAAATTTTATTTTGTCAGTATACATTGTGGCTGATTATTGCTCCCCATCACCAAAACCTCCCTCCCTTCTCCCTCCCCCCCTCCCCCCCAACAATGTCCTTTCTGTTTGCTTGTCGTATCAACTTCAAGTAATTGTGGTTGTTATATCTTCTCCCCCCCCCCCCGGTTTTGTGTGTGTGTGTGTGTGAATTTATATATTAATTTTTAGCTCCCACCAATAAGTGAGAACATGTGGTATTTCTCTTTCTGTGCCTGACTTGTTTCACTTAATATAATTCTCTTGAGGTCCATCCATGTTGTTGCAAATGGCAGTATTTCATTTGTCTTTATAGCTGAGTAGTATTCCATTGTGTAGATGTACCACATTTTCCGTATCCACTCTTCTGATGATGGACATTTGGGCTGGTTCCAACTCTTGGCTATTGTAAGAGTGCTGTGATGAACATTGGGGAACAGGTATACCTTTGACTTGATGATTTCCATTCCTCTGGGTATATTCCCAACAGTGGGATAGCTGGGTCGTATGGTAGATCTATCTGCAATTGTTTGAGGAACCTCCATACCATTTTCCATAGAGGCTGCACCATTTTGCAGTCCCACCAACAATGTATGAGAGTTCCTTTTTCTCCGCAACCTCGCCAGCATTTATCGTTCAGAGTCTTTTGGATTTTAGCCATCCTAACTGGGGTTAGATGGTATCTCAGTGTGGTTTTGATTTGCATTTCCCGGATGCTGAGTGATGTTGAGCATTTTTTCATATGTCTGTTGTTGGCCATTTTTTCATGTGTTTAAGTCTCTAAATTTTTTATTTTGGGAATTGCCTATTTGTGAGCAATATTTTTTTAATGTGAAGCAAACTGACTTCAATTTACAAGTTCAGACTATTTGAAATGTGTTAGTTTTATTAATTTCCACCTTATCTTTCTTATCTATTCCACCTTTTCTGGATCTGGCCAATGTCATTCTACTTCCATTGTGTACATTCAGCCACTGGTCCTGGTCTCCTGGCCTGTCCCTGTTGTAGCTCATGCCCAGGATGACATCCCAACCCCAATTGCCTCAGACATTCCTCAGGACAGGGTTTGGCCCATATTTCGATCTTATAAACTCTGGCTGAGAACCTTGATGAGCTAGGAACTGGGCTGAATACTGAGGGGGTTAAAAATGAATAAAACACTGTATTAGTTTTCTGTTGCCTATGACAGAATACCTAAAACTGGGTAATTCAAAAAAAATGAAATTTACTTCTTACAGTTTTGGAGATTGGGAAGTCCAAGGTCCAGAAGGCACATCTGGTGAGGGTCTTGTTCTTGGTAGGGGCTCTTAGCAGAGACCTGAGGCAGTGCAGGGTATTATGTGGTGAGATGGCTGAGCAAGAGCTTGTGTTAAATGTGCTCACTTGCTCTCTTTTAAAGCCACCAGTGCCCCTGTGGTTACAACCCATTAAGCCAATAACCCATTAGATCATGAATGGATTAATTCATTCATGAGGGTATAGTCTCCCAAATCCAATCACCTCTCAAAGGTCCCACCTTTCAAGTATCACACTGGGGATATGAGATTTGGAGTGGACAAACACTCAGACCATAGCAAACACAGTGACTTCTCAGAAGCTGAGCATCTAGTGGGAGATTCAGAGGTGCTGTAAGTCACTAATGCAAGGTTGAGTCTGGGATGTGCTCTAATAAAACGGAGGTGGGAATGGAGGGGAGATACGAATTTCAACTCTTGGATCTCAGATGATTTATTAAAGAAACTGAGATTTGAGGGGAAAAGGTATTTCAGGCCGCACAAACAATACAATATGAAGAGCAATCACTTAGTATAACTGCCATGTGCCAGGTTAACATATGTTATCACTAATGTTTCCAACAGCTGCATATGGTAGGTGTTCTCACTATTTCACAGCTGAGGAAAGGAAGGCTCAGGATTTTAAACAACTAGCCCAAGACTGCTAGTTAGTGTTAGAATGGAGATATGAACTCAAGTCTGACAAAATACAAAGCATTTGCTCATGCTCTTCCAGTTACTCCTTGAACAAAAATTGTGGGGTAGAGTATACAGAGCACAGGATTCTTGGGAGATCAGGACCGAGGAGGTGACTGGTGGCCAAGGCCAAACTGCAGAGAGCTGTGAACGAGCTGTTAGTGCCTCTTATTTCTTTTGTTCTGCAGATCTCAGTTCAGGCATCACCTCCTCCAGGAAGCCTTCCCTGACTTCCCCAGGTTATTTAGATGTCTGTCCCTCGACCCCCACCACTTCTGGCCATAACCCTATGCCTTTCTTTCCCATGGACTTATTCACTGCATGTTAATCGTCTACTTGTCTGTTTCTGCCCACTGGACAGTAAGCTCCTTGAGAGTGGGGCTGTGTCTGATCAACTTTGCATTCCCAGTTTGTGAGTAAGAGAATGAAAGAGTCAGTGGAGCACTGGGTGTGGAGAAGAGGGAGTGAATAGGTGCGAGGCAGGCTGGCAGGACGTGGTGACAGGAGATGGGGTGAGGGCAGGGGGAAGAAAGCTCTGAGAATCTAGCCTGACCTGGGAAGGGGTAGAGGCAGGGTGGTTGGATGGTCAGGGATCCGTGATAAAGGTGATGTGGTCCTGTGGATAAACACCTTGGCTCTTAGACTGTCTAGGTCCAAATTCCAGCTCTGCCACCTGACCCTCTTAGGACCTCTGGCAACTTAAAAAAATGTTTGTGCTTCAGTTTTCCTCAGTGATAACGTTGGGCTATTAATCCTCCAGTTTTCTCTGAGGATTAAGCTGAGCTCAAGTGTGCCCAGGGCTAGAGTCACTAATCCTTCTTTTCCTGTGGGCATCTCCTGATTTCTCAAGGTTCTGCTTGAAACGCAGGGTGTAAAGAGTGCGGGTGCACTCCTTCTGGGAGCTTGTGCTGGCAACTGTTGAGCTGGCTTTGGTAAGAGGGTTTAAGGTTGTGGGCTCTGGGGTGGCAAGACCTGGGTCAAGTCTCAGCTCTGAACTTACTAGCTGTGGAATCTCGAATTTGTTACTTAACCACTCTGAGCTTTAGATTTAGAGGATAATGATAATACGTGTCTTGTGGGGTTGTTTGGGAGCATTACGTAAGATAGTATATGGCTTCTCAGACACATTTACTGTGGCCTGTGAGTCCCCACATGCCCTCACATCTGTGCAGCTCTGACCTCCTGTTACTGGGCTAAAGTTTGGCTGCTTGCCCCAAACAAAAAATCCTAGCTTGCCCTGCCAAAATCTATTACAGAACCCAGGGTATTGCTGAAATCTTGTTTACCAAACCCAAGTTCAGCTGCCTGCCCCCAAACAAAAACAAACAAAAGTCAAATGTTGGTGGAATAGGAAGTCAGCTTTCATTCAGGAATACCAGTGACCTGAGGAGAGATGTTAGGCTAACCCATCTGTCTGGTAAACCTAAAGGAGAACGGCCAGGCTAAAGCCTCCCTTACTCAGATTTACTGAGGTGTTTTTAAAGAGGAGATTGAGGGAATGGAACGCAGGAAGTGAAAAGCAGGAGCGAGGGGCACGTGAGCTGTGGGGGCTGTGTGGAAGGAGCCAGGTGCAAGGTCTTGCCAAGGCCCTGTTTTCTGTTCCCATCCTTGCCCTTATCTCAGGGTCCTGTGGAGGGGTGGAATCAGCATGCCTTTGTTGATGTCTTCTGTGCTTTCTCAGGGTCTGAATAGTACGTGTCTCGTTGCAAGTCTGCAGCTCCGGGCTGACTAGAAAACAATTTTACATTTATGTGAATAATGTCATCTTGCCCTGTATCCAAGGTTCAAAATATCAAATGACCGGGGGAAAAGGGAACTCAGAGAAATACATGCTAAGAAAAACAAACAAACAAAAAAACTGTGTCTTTTTACATTTCCTGCAGCCCAAGTGGTTTTAGGTCCCAACATGGCTTCTGTCCTGCTCACTCCAACACTCCAACGGCCCCATCCCCCACCCTCCACCCGCCACCCCACAGCCCAGTCTAACAGGACTCTGCAGCAACTCTAGGCTTGTTTTCATCTCAGGGCTTGCACATTTGCTGGTTCCTCTGCAGAGCTGTTCTCGCCACAGGTCTTTGCAAATCTCTCCCCCTCACTTCACTTAGGTGTCACTGTTACCTCCTCAGAGCAGTCTCCCTGGATTTCCCTTCTAAACTTGCTTCCCTGCTGCCTACCTGTCATTCCCTACCCCCTTCCCTTGCTGTCTGGATTAGCCCTTATAAATGCCTGAGGCAATATTCACAGTTATTTGTATGTCGTCTCTCCCTCCTGGAATGTAAGCTTCATGAGCTGCATAGGCACCTGGTCTGTCTCCTTCACTGATGTGACCCAGTGCCTAGAAGAGCTACTGCACGCAGTAGGTACTCAATAAACACTTATGGAATGAATAAACAAACTACTTAGTACATACCTGACACACAGTCAGTACCCATGTGACGTTGGCTGATGAGCCTTTGAACATTATTGTCACTGAAGCAAATCAGAGTGTCTGGGTTAGAGCATGAACTCTAGAGCAGAGCCTGGGTTCGGGTCCCAGCTCTGCCCTTTTCTGCCTGCACAGCCAATGATACCACCTCTGGGCCTCGCCTTCCCGGTGTTGTGAGTAGTAAATGGTTGATCTATGTGAAGCCCACACAGCATCGGCTGGTCAGAGGAAGCCCCATGCGCACTGGTCGTCAGTGTGGTGCACCCGCGACAATGAGCCACATTGCAAAAGCGCTCAGGTTCTCTGAAAAACGAATGCCGAAATGACATTTTTTTCTCTTCTCATCTACACTTTATGTTTTGTGTTTGCTTTTTAAAAAAAATTGAGCTAAGGTTCAGATAACATAAATTTAACCATTTTAAAGTGTGCAATTCAGTGGAATTTAGTACATTCACAAGATGGTGCAACCACCACCTGTATCTAGTTCCAAAAGGTTTTCATCACCCCAAAAGGAGACCCTATACCCATTAATGGGTCAGTCCCCAGTCTCCCCTACCCCTAGCCCTTGGAAACCACCAGTCTATCTACTGTCTCTATAGATTTACCTATTCTGGATATTTTATATAAATAGAATCTTAAAATATGTGACCATTTGTGTCAGGCTTCTTCTACTTTGCACAACATTTTTTTTTTTTTAAAGATGCCCGGTAAGGGGATCCTAACCCTTGACTTGGTGTTGTCAGCACCATGCTCACACAGTGAGCTAACCGGCCATACCTATATAGGGATCCGAACCCGTGGCCTTGGTGTTATCAGCACCACACTCTCCCAAGTGAGCCAAGGGCCGGCCCCACGTAACATTTTTAAGGTTCATCTACATTGCAGCATGTCTCCGTATTTCATTCCTTTTTCTGGCCGAATGACATTCCATTTTATGTATATACCACATCTTGTTTACCCAGTTTCTTGTTGGTGGACATTTGGGTTTTTTTTCCACCTTTGGACTATCATGAATAGTGCTGCTATGAATATCTGTGTACAAGCTCTTGTTTGGATGCTGTTTTCAATTCTTTTGGGTAGATACGTAAGAGCAGAATTGCTGGGTCATATGGCAACTCTGGATTTAACTTTTTGAGGTGCTGCCAGACTACTTTTCCATGTGGCTGCACCATTTTACATTCCCATCAGCAATGGGTGAGTGTTCTGATTTCTCAACATCCTGACCAACACTTGTTATTTTCTGGCTTTTTGATTATAGCCATCCTAATGGCTGTAAAGAGGTATCTCATTGTGGTTTTGATTTGCATTTCCTTATGACTAATATGATGTTGAGCGTCTTTTCATACACTGTATGTTGCTGAACCAGAGGCAGGATTTGGTTTGATGGCATACAGGAAAATGCGTTTGGAGAATTCAGTGTTTCCCTTTGGTTTTCCCTTGATCACTGGGGCTTGGGATTGGCTTCCTGAGTCCTATTTTATCTCCATATGTGGCACAGGACCTGGAGACCACCCCCCTCTGTTAAATGGGGACAGGGTACCTGGCTCAGAGGGAGAGCAAATGCAACGGGATGTAGCTCAGAGTACAGATTCTGAAACCAGTTTACAGGCGTCCTGTCCTGGCTCTCCCCTGTCTAACTATGTGAACTTGGGCTTCATGAGTCAATGTCTCTACCTTGGTGTCTGTAACTGAGTTTAATAATAGCGACTGCCTCCCAGGGTTGTCGTGAAGATTAAATGGGTTAATATCTGAAAGCTGGCACTCAGGAAGGGCTAGCTATTATCCTCGGCATTTTGTATTTCAGCTTCAGGTGGACACAGGCTATCAAGCTCATGTTTGTTCTCTGCTCTGCTCACAAGCTGCTCAGAGTTCTTTTGGGACCATTTTCCATTTGAACTACAGAAGAACCCTCTTATCTGTTATTTGTCTGTACTGGTCTTCAAAGCAAAAGGAGTACGGTCTCATTTAATATCTTGTCTTGTCTCCAAGCAAGACTTTGATGAAACCTTTTAAAAACTGCGCATCTCTGATCATCAGACATGGGGCCAGGATGACAGAATGGAGGACGTAGAATTTGAAAGGCCAGTTTAGTCCACCAGACCACAACTGTCTGAGTACTGCGGGGCAAAGAGGAAAACCCTCTTCTCCTTTGAGCTCAGGCCTCCCTGCACCATCTCTGAATCCTGCCCCAGTTCCTTTGGCATGTGGCTTGGCCAACCTAACCCAAACACCACAGAAAATCCTTCTAGAGAAATCCGCCTTGAACCTTTCCTAAGAACAGCTTTCTCTGCCATGTCCCTTGATTCTCTCACACCCTCACTTGGGGACTTAAAAATCTTAGGCAGGGAAGCTCTTATTT
Source organism: Cynocephalus volans (assembly GCF_027409185.1). Lineage (NCBI taxonomy): Eukaryota > Metazoa > Chordata > Mammalia > Dermoptera > Cynocephalidae > Cynocephalus > Cynocephalus volans. Next base: position 29,917,034 of record NC_084474.1, on the reverse strand, counting down.
GGGGGGAAGAGAAAAAAGTCACCTTGAACTTCTACTTTAATTATCCCCTTTATAGCCTTTTTTCTAGCTACAATGAACAAAAATGGTTTGCGATGGTGGGAAACATTCTTGCTGGGGAGAGGAAGCGGGGTGCTGAACAGAGTGTGCAGGGGGCAGAGGGCCGCCCATGCTGCATTGCAAGCTCCGGTCTGCGGGGAGTGCCTGGGGTGCCATGCACGCTCATGGTGGAGAAGGTTAACCTTTAGGGATCCCTTTCTGCCAGCTTCAGGAGCTCTAGGCAGGCATGAGAGCCAGGGCTCTGGTCTAGATCCTGATTGTATACATGTAGTTGTGTCCTTGATTGCACGGTGAGGTCTAATGAATGTGTTCTATGAACAGCACCAGCTTTGATTGACTTCATGTGGCCTTTAAGCAAACTCTTCCAATAACTGAACCAAGAGAATCCAGTTCACACTCTCTATTCAACAGATATGTGTAGAAATCTGGCCTGGAGAACCCAAGCCCAAGGCAGGAAGATGCCTGGGCACTTCCAGGGAAGGCCCAAGACACACACAGTCTCCCTACTCGACTCTGGAGAGTTCCAGAGCTTCTTCCCAGCATGGTTTGGCAAATGAGGCGGGTGGGTCTGCAAAGACAGGGAACTCAAGTTTCCCGCAGCCCCAAATCCAAGTTCCTCTACTAGGACTCACCTCTAATGATTTATTGACTTAGACCAGTGGGTTGCTCAGCCTGTTAGTCGTTGTTCTCCTCATGTTGTCTAGCAAGAATCGCCAATGAGAGGCTGCAGGCTGAGCTGGGGAAAATAGATACCATCAGCTGGGGCTTCAGGCCGTCCTGAAGGGGAAGGGAGGAGGATGGGAAGGGAAAGGAGGAGATGGCTGCATAGTTTCCATACATCCCATTGGCCCCAAAGCAAAAGCTTTCCACCTCCAGATCTGTGCACATCTGTTTGCCCTACTGCGACACAATGTTCTCTTCATTCCTTTTCTCTTTGTAGGGGTACATTGTGCGGGAGAATCACACACTCTGTGATTGGGCTTTGGGAGGACCCATTGGACAGGTTGGTAAGAGGGACACACAAATGCATCTATGAGTGTGTGAGTGGGGACCCATATGTGGACTGAAAGAAGCAAAGAAATACATCTACATATTATATATTACATATCTGTCTATGGGTTGGTGGGAATAGGATGACTCTGTTGATAGGCTAAGGGTTGGGGATTGGAGGAGGGCTACTCTTCAAAATTCCTCAAATATGCCTGCCATGCTCCTGCCTCAGGGCCTTTCACTGCGTTTTTCTTTGCTTAGAATGCTCTTTCCCTGGATTTCTCCATGGCTCATCCTCTCACCTCCTGTAAGTCTTTGCTCAAAAGTTACCTTCTCAGTGAGACCCATCCCATTCCCCAATCCTGCTTTATTTTCCTCAAAGTCATGTAACATCTTCTATAATTTTACTTTATTTCTTGTATTTACTGATATGAATTGAATTGTGTCCCCAAGTTTTCTGTATTAGAGGCTTGGCCTCCACTGTGACAGTGTTAAGAGGGTGGGAAATCCTACTATGGTAATTGAAAGGTGGGGCCTTGAAGAGGTGATTAGATTCTGAGGACCGTGCCATAGTGAATGGATTAATAATGGTGGTCCTGGGCATGGTTCTGAGGGCTTTAAAAGGAGAGCACATGAGAGTCTCTCTCTCTCTGCTCTGTCATTTTCTACCATGTAAGACACCTGAATTGCTGTAAAGCCACCACCAAAGAAGACCCTCACCAGATGTGTTCCCTGGACTTTGGACTTCCCAGCCTCTGAAACTGTAAACAATAAATTTCCTTTTCTTACAAAGTCTAGTTCCTGGTATTTTGTTATAAGCCAGAGAAATGGACTAATACACTGCCCGTCTCACTCTAATACAGTGCAGTGCCCTGAGGACTTGTTTTGTCACTGTAGTATCCCTGGTGTCTGGGACAGTGCCTCACTGTCTCATAGTAGGCTCTCATTAAACATTTGCTGGACAGACTAATAAGTGGATGGATCATTTGTAAGGTACCTTTTAGCTCTAAAAGCTGGGATTTGGATAGTAAAGGGAAAGACGACTGGGTACAGAATCAGAGGGCCTGAGTTTAAGCCCCAGCTCTCTCACTTAAAAGCCAGGTTACCTGAAGAAAGTTAGCTGAAAGTGTGAGAGTCTCAGTTTCTTCATCTATAAAATGGGGTTGGTAATAAATAATATTTATTTTGTGTTTGCTGTCTTCCAGGCACTTACCAACTGCATTGCCACCTTAACTAAATTATAGTAGGACAACCTGATACTAGGTGTCTCATGATATGATTTAATATTCTTTATATAGCATCCATCACCTATGAAGTATTATTACCAAAAATGTTTAGCCTGAACATAAACAAGCCTTTTGGCCTAACTTTTAGTTTACAAGAAAACCAGAGATAGAGAAACAGGTTAAAATAATGCCATGATGAAAAAGAATTTAGGACATTCTTCAAGACAACTGGCCTAGCCTCTGCAAGTAAATTAGTTTTATAGAAATAATTATAAAGGTGAAGGGCTGTTGTAGATTAAAATAATATAAAGAGACATACAATGCATGGTTTTTTGCTTGAAATGTAGTTAAAAAAAACCTTATTTGGGTAGGTAAAAAGCTAGAAACAACAATAATACAGTCATGCATCACTTAACAATGGGGATATGTTCTGAGAAATACATTGTTGGGTGATTTTGTTGTGCAAACACCACAGAGTGTACTTACACAAACCTAGATGATATAGCCTACTACACAACTAGGCTATACAGAATAGCCATTGTCAAATATGTGATTCATCAACCAAAATGTCATTATGTGGCACATGACTGTATATATGAGTGTACTTCAAAACGTTATTGAAAAAATAGAATTAAAATATAATATAAGCCTTTCTATGAACTTTTTGAAGTACTCTCATACGTAATGAAATATTATACAGCAGTAAAGCAAATGTACTGGAAAACATATATGAATTTCAAAAACATAACATGAATTTAATAAACCAGACTCAAATGAAAGAAAAACAACCCGATTGGACACATTTGAATGTGAACTGGATTTTAGATGACATTAAGAAAGTGTTAACATTGTTAGGTGTGATATGGTAGTATGATTTTGTAAGAGAACATTCTTACTTTTAGGAGATTTACACTGAAGCATTTTGAGATAAAGTGTCATGATATCTGCAAATTATTTTGAAATAGTTCTATAGATAGATACATAAATTGATCTAGTTAGAGGCAAATAAAATCACTATGATAAAAAGTGTACAACTATTGAATCTAGGGGGTGAATAAATGGGTGTTCATTGTATGAGAGGACTTCAAAAAGTTCATGGAAAAATGGAATTACAAGATAAAAATAAAAAATAGAAACTTTATTTCTCAACACAACCTCCATAAAGTTCAAGACACTTTTGTAAGTGATGATTCCAGCCACGGAGTCCATCCCTCAAGAACTGAGCATCTTGGAAGTTTAACCAAATCAATGCAGTCTTTTTTACATTATTAACTGAAGACAAAAGGGTGCCCTTTAAAGATTGTTTTAAGATTAGGAAACAAAAATAAGTCAGAAGTAGCCAAATCAGGACTGTAAGGTGGAAGCCTAATAATTTCCCATTGAAACCCTTGCAAAATTGCCCTTGTTTGACTAGAGGAATGAACAGGAGCATTGTTATTGTGAAGGACTCTCTGGGGAAGCTTTCTCTGGTGTTTTTCTGCTAAAACTGTGGCTAACTTTCTCAAAACACTCTCACAATAAACGGATATTATCATTCTTTGGCCTTCCAGAAAGACAACAAGCAAAATGCCCTGATCCACTTTTGCTTTGACTGGACCACTTCCACCTCTTAGTAGCCATGGCTTTGATTGTGCTTTGTTCTCCTGATTGTACTGGTAAAGCCATATTTCATCTCTTCAAAGAAATGTAATTTTTCAGTCAGAGTTGTGTAAGCTGAACCAATTAAGATGTCTATGGTGTTGGCTATTGTTCCTGCTGTTAATCATTGGTCCTCTTCAGTTAGGGCACAAAAAAGATTACTTTTTTCCTCAAAAATTAGTGTGGATGTTCTGTTGTTGCAGGCTTCATCTTCAACATTGTCTTATTCATTCTTAAAATGAGTTAGCCACTTGTAAACTGCTGATTTCTTTGGGGCATTGTCCTCCTAAACTTGTTGAAAAGTGTCAATGTTTTCACCTTTCTTCCACCCAAACTTCACCATAGATTTGATGTTTGTGCTTGCTTCAGTTTTATTAGCATTCATGTTGCTGTGATAAGGCCGCTTTTCAAACTGGTGTCTTACCCTTCTTAGTGCCTCAAACTGGATCCTGTTCAGACATATTATAACAAGTTAGAATGAGTTTGTTTTGGTGCAGAAATATTTTGCAATCCATGCATAACACCCATTTTTTCATAATACCCATTTCCACAAACTTTTTGAAGACCCCTTATACTACATGTTTTCAACTGTGTATGTTTGAAAATATTCCTAATGAAAAGGTGAAAAAAATTCCATTGGAACTTCTCGCTTATGCAGTGGCAGGGACTAGGGAGAAGAACTCTTGGCCCTTGATGTCAGCACAGTCTGGTGCCTCCTGGGCTCTCATCTCACCCACATGACCCCTGGACAGCCCTTCTGCCACTTCTGTGAGGTACTGTGGCCAATGTGAGCTTATTTTTTAAATGTCCTTTGAGGGCAGCATTGTGTGTAGAAGAAGAGACACTATTTTTGGTTATTTTTTAAAAATATATTTAATTTATTTAAGTGATACATGAAAAAAACCCGCTCATTTTCTTTAAGTTTTAACTTCAACTACAACTCTATTTTATTTATGAATCTAGTAAATTTTAACAATCATTTTTATAGGGGCTTTTTACATCTTAGTTAATTAAATCCCCTTATATATTTTAAACTGGATTTATAAATTTAGTATATTGGAATATATTTATAAGTACTTCAAATACCTAATGATCAGAACATTCCCAAACACTTAAACAATTCTAATAAATTAAACTTAAAAATATAGTGCATCTCAAGTTCTCATAAACATTCCAATATTGTTTACAGAGCTAGTAAAATCACAAATCTAAACAATTACTCAAATACACATTTTCAATTGGAATCATGAGACTAATATATTAGATTCCTTAATGCTGACTCCTCTTAAACATTACAAACCCTCAAAATGCCCAATATACACAGATTGTTGCTAAACTTAATAGAAAAGTACTAGTACTTAATTTGAACTCTTTTCAAGGTCAACAGACACTTACTCATGGAGGAAACAATTAAGTTGAGCTAAACAAGTTGCAGTTTCCATCTCAGTAGACCAAAGTGATACAGCGGATTTTGCTGTGGACACAAGGTCTAGTTTTCCTCGTGACACTCAGAGACAAGAACTCTCATAACAGGAACTCCACGCCTGCAGAGGAGGTTAGAATCTGCAGGGTTCGAGGTATCCCACTGCCTAAGTCTCCATCTGGTCGAAGTCTCCAACTCCTTATGCCTGGGTTGTTTTACTTCATTTATTTATTGCCCGATTCTGTTCAGAATCTCCCCCACTCATATCCCACCCCCATATAATCTTCCTGTCTAGTGAAATCACAACTCTGGGCTATTTAGTGATACCCAGACAGATTCTGTGTTCCTCTAACGGCTTTGGTTAGCTCCACACTCTGAATACAAAAGTCGTGCTGGAGATTGACTTGGAGCCCAGAACTCATTTACTGCCTCCGCGCCACGCTCAGGTGGCAGGTAACCCAAACAATATCCCTGGGAGAGGCTCTGGGTCTCTTCTATGCTCAAATTCCAAAAAACTGTCTTGACTTTTGCCACTGCCCCAGGGGTCTACATGGGAGAGGAGAAGGGCATTTCTCTTTTTCTGTAAACCATAATATCCACATGTAGTGGACTGAGTTATGTCCCCCCAAAACTCACCGAAGCTTGAATTGTGTCCCCCAAGTTTTATGAATTGGAAACTTAGCCCCCATTGTGACTGTTAAGGTAGGAAATCCTATTATGGTAATCGAAAGGTGGCGCCTTGAAGAGGTGATTGAATTGTAGGACCATGCCATGGTGAATGGATTAAAAATGGTGGTCAGGGGCGTGGATCTGAGGGCTTTAAAAGAAGAGAGTCTGTAGATTGTATGGTATGTTAACTATATGTTGCTCTCTCTGTTTCCACCATCTGGCAATGTGAGACCCCTGGGTCACTGTTGCCACCACCAGATGGACTTAGGATTTCCCAGCCTCAGAAACTGCATGCAATAAATTTTGTTTGCTTTATAAATCACCCAGTTCCAGGTATTTTGTTATAAGCAACATAAATGGACTAATACAACCTATTCTATTTCATGGCTTCTCTCTGGATTCCTTCTCTATGTCCTCCAGTCCCCTGAGCATTTTCTCAGTGTAAGGGTTGAGTGGGTTCATTTTATCTTTCTTAAATGTCCTTTGAGGGACATTTGAGAAATGTCCTGCAACCACAAACTTAGTCTATACTTCTTTCCCTGAAGGAGGTTTTTAAGTTCTTACAGTTTTTAGGAGGTAAACACAGGAAGAGATTGTCAGATTCTTTCCTTCCTTCCTTCCTCCCTCCCTCCCTCCGTCTCACTTTCTTTTTATCTTTTTACTTTTAGAAAACTATGAAGTATTTTAAGCATGCAAAAAAGAATAAAGGATAATATAAAGAAAACCCAGTTATCCACTATCCAATCTGTCAGAGCTTAGCATTTTGCCATATTTGCTTCAGATATTCATACTCTAAGAAAGAAAAACAAAGCATTGCACTGTTGAAGCCTCTCTGTATTCATCCCTCATCTTATCTTACTCTTTTTCCTCTGCACAGGTAAGCACTATCTAAAATTTGGTGCTGAGCATTTTATGTATCCTTTTATACTCTTCTTTAATATGAGCATTCATAAATAAACACAAAATAATTTTGCATCTTTAGAACTATAAATAAGTGACATCCAATCATGTATTTTACATGTGTTCCACAATACATTGTGAGGTTTATCTGTGTTGGTGTATATAGCAATAGTTCCTTCCTTCCTTCTCTGCGTTGTCATAGTCCATGGAATGAATACATCACAATATATCCATTATCCTCTTTTTTTTTTTTTTTTAAAAGATGACCGGTAAGGGGATCTTAACCCTTGACTTGGTGTTGTCAGCACCGCGCTCACCCAGTGAGCTAATCGGCCATCCCTATATAGGATCCGAACCCGTGGCCTTGGTGTTATCAGCACCACACTCTCCCGAGTGAGCCACAGGCCGGCCCTATCCATTATCCTCTTGATGGATGTTTAGGTTGTTTCCAATTTACTTATACAAACATACTACAGGGACCTTCTTGTTCACTTCCTTTTGTGCGCATGTGAGGATTTCTCTAGGCTTTCTGTCTCGTGGTGGGTGGGTGGGTAAGTGGCACGTCTGTCTTCAATTTTGCTGATGTTGGAGGTTGTGTGCCCCACCAGTGATTATGAGCGTTCTTGTTGCTTCACACCGTAGACAACCATTTGTATTGTCAGATTTCGTTTTTTCACTTTTGCCAGTCTGATAGGCTTGAGATGATATCTCTTTGTGGTTTTAAATTGCATTTCCTCAATTTCTAGTGAGGCTGAGCATTTGCTATTGATCTTTTACTGCAAATAGCATTTGCTATTGATCTTTTTCTAGTCTGTGGCCTCCTGCCCAGCTGCTTTAAAAGGTGTGTGTATGTGGGTGGGGGGTGGGAGGAGGACACAGCGGTGAGAAGGAACTAATAGTTTCAAAAAACATACAAAAAAAGAATACCTGTCTTGCTACTCCGTCAATAGACAGTGGTTGCCCATAGCTGCAGGGGGATCCATTTGACATTGCCATTATATTTTCTCGCCTGTCACTCCTCGTTATCAGCCTGTGCTGCCTCCACCAGCAAATGTTCACATCCCTCGTCATCCATGATCAATCCCGGGAGTCTTAGATGAGGTTCACATGCTTAGGGTTGTGCTATCCTTGGCCCTGAGGGCTTGGCACCTGTATGGAAATGTCTTTATCTCCAGCCAGTGTGTTTTGTTTGGGTACCAATAATAGCTTGGAGCTACTTTCGTGGAATAAGCACTGTAAATCCGGACATTCTGTCTAGATTTGTGCTGACTTCTTCTCTCTGAAAGCCAGGATTCTAAATATACTAGACTATATATTTCACGGGAAAACTCAAAGACTTTCATGGAACCGTAAAATAGTGAACAGCTTCACTCTTTTATACCTATTGACTTTATGCTCCTCACCCCCATCCCAACCAAGGCCATTTTTTTTTTTTTCACAAAGGAAGAAAGTGGTATTAGACTTTCTATCACTTCTCTTTTACCTTTATTTATAAAGAGCACTGATGCTGTGTGAGTGGAGGAATCTGGCCAGCATCTTGTTTCCCCACTTGGCCCAGGAACTCCCTCGAGAATTCCAGCCTCTTGGTTTATGAAATTCAAATTGGGCCTCAGCAAATTTAGATGATGGCATGTCATAGACCCTTGGGATATTACCTGAATATTCTCAGATATGAATGCTAAAACTTGAATGTGAAGAGTTTATTAAATACATTCATTTATTCTTTTCTTAAAAGGTCTATTCAAATATAGTTAACATACCATACAATTTACCCATTTAAAGTGTACAATTCAATGGCTTTTAGTATATTCGCAGGTATATGTAACCATCAGCACAGTCAATTTTAGAACATTTTCCTCACTCCAAAGATAAAGTCCATGACCTTTAGCTGTCACCCCATCCTCCCACCTCTGGTCTTATGAAACAACAGCTTCTGTTTCCACTTTCTGTCTATAGACTTTCCTATTATAAACATCTCATACAAATGGGATCATTTATGGTCTTTTGTGACTGGCTTTTTTCACTTAGCATGTTTTCAAAGCTCATTCTTGCTGTAGCATGTACAGAACTTTGTTCCTTTTTGTGACCAAATAATATCCTGTTTTATGAGTATTAATTTTGTTTATCTATTCATTCATTAATGGACATTTGGGTTATTTCGACTTTTGACTGTGTGAATAGTGCTTCTATGAGCATTTGTGTATAAGTTTTTGTTTGAATAGCTACTTTTATTCTTTTGGCTATGTACCTAGGAGTGGAATTGCATTTGGCAATTCTATGTTTAACTTTTTGAGGAACCACCAGTTTTCCACAGCAGCTGCACCATTTTACATTCCCACCAACAATGTATAAGTGTTCCAATTTCTCCCATCCTCACCAACACTTATTTTCTGATTTAAAAAAGTTATTATTATAGCCAACCTAGTGGGTTTGAACTGGTATATCATCATGTTTTTGGTTTGAATTTCTTTAAAAACTAATGATGTTGAGATCTTTTCATGTGCTTATTGCCCATTTATATGTCTTCTTTGGAGAAATGTCCACTCAAGTCTTCTGCCCATTTTTTAATTGGGCTCTTTGACTTTTTGTTATTGAATTGCATATATTCTTTCAATTAACATTTCTGAGCGCAAATTGTGTGCCAGGTGGGGGGCTATGGCACTTGGGAGGAGAAATAAAAGATGAATAAGGTAAGGTCCATGCCTTGCAGTTGCTTTCAGCTGTCACGTGAACAGTGAGGGCCCCTAGCAAGGGACCCAGCACTCGCAGAGTTCACTGGTGGGAAGGAGGTAGCACCTCCAGCTGGGCAATTCTGGGGCTCTGTGGGAGGAGTAAGACCTGAGCTGGGCCCAGAGAAATGGAGGCTGAGTGCACTTGGGAGCCAATGTTGGAGGTGCGAAAACAGTAGGAATGCCTGGACGGAGTCCAGTGATCCCCAGGGAGATGGTGAATCCAGGAGGATGTCAAGAGTGGAGGTGGGGGAAAGTATGTGAGCGGAGGAAAATGCATGAGTGAGATGACAGACGAAAACTGACAAGGTAAAGCTACAGATAAAAAAATATCACCATGAATGGGAAGTTTCACCTGATGACTGTAAGCACCTGGAACCTCAGTAGCAACGTGGCAAGAATTGCCCACAGATGCATTAACAAGTGGGTTGTAGCCTTGTGGTCGGGCAGTTATTCCTCAGGTGGGTGAATGTGGCTGGGAAAGATGGCCCAAAGACCTTGGAGCCTAGAGGTGTCCTGTTTCCTACTGGAGAGTGTCTGTGTTGACACCTGGGTTGGTCTGCAGGGCCCCGGGCAGTGGGTGGTCTGACTCCCTGCCCCTGTGGTCTCTACTCTGCTTCTCTGGAGGCACGGCCAGCTCTGCTGGCTGCCTGTGAGCTGTCAGGTCCCCCAGCAGTGCCTAGGCCTTGTGGTTTCTTGTGATACCTCAGGTCATCTGCTAGGGAGGTGAAGGACCAGAAGACTTTAGGGACAAGTCATTCTGACTTTCATTCTGTCCACCCGAGGCCATTTGGAGAGCTAGTTCCCAACTGCGTAGACTTCCTCCTTAGCTTTGGCAGGAAGACAAGTGTGTAGAACCATAGCTCACGTGCCCTGAAGGCCTACTGGGTGCTAAGCACTCCAGGGGGAGGAAGAAAAGCAAGATTAACCCTGATTCAAGGAGACCACCTGTTCAGCCACGATCAGACACACTGTGAAGCATAAATAACAGCCTCATGTTCAGGGTTACTCAGAACTGTATGCCCCTCAGTATTAGTGTTCCTGGGGATGGTCTTTGGCCATGGAGAGCTTTTCTAGTGATATCTCATGAGATTAATGTTCCAAGGGACACACAGAAAAGCAGTGCTGTACGGCTTTGAGTACACAGTTGACTTTATGTCTGGGTGCAGCCTGGGAGTGGTGGGGGAGCTTGAGAAGCCATGGTAATCCAGGGCAGGCACTGCTAGGTCACTCAGAAGTACATGTGGCCGAAGTCTTTGTACTGTTCATAGAGAAATTATTCCATCCAAATGTCTTGGCCTTTGGTCCACTGAGAACAGGGAACCTGTGTATCCTGGTCCTCACTGTGTCCTCAGTGTCCAGCATGTGGCATCAGCTCATAGGGTTTGTCCTGTGATTTCTTCCTCTCTTGTCACAGACAAGGGTGACATTGGGTTAGGAAACCATCTGCTATGGCTACTCACAGTGCAAAGCTGCCTTCTCAAAGACCGGGCTGTTCTGTTATTATTATTTTTTTAATTGTGGTAAAATACACATAAGGTGAAATTTACCATCTTGACCACTTTTAAGAGAACAGTTCCGTGGTGTTAAGTGTGTTCACACTGTTGTGCAGCCAATCTCCAGAACTTTTTCATCTTGCAAAACTGAAACCCTGTACCCATTAACCAATTCTTCCCTATTTCTCTTCCTCGCACCAGCTATTGGCAACCACCATTCTGCTTTCTGTCTCTATGAGTCCCACTACTCCAGGTACCTTATGTAAATGGAATCATACAATATTTATCCTTTTGTGACTGTTTATTTCACTTAGTATAATGTTCTCAAGACTCACCCGTATTGTAGCGTGTGTCATAATTTCCTACCTTTTAAAGGCTGAATAATATTCTGCTGTATGTAGATGCCAGATTTTATTTAGCCATTCACCCACCAATGGATATTTGTCCTGCTCTCACCTTTTAGCTATTGTAAATAATGCTGCTATAAATATGGGTGTACAAATTACCTCTTTCAGACCCTGCTTTCAAGTCTTTTGGACAAATACACAGAGGTGGAATTTCTGGGTCATATGGCAATTCTGTTTTTAATTTTTTGAGGGACTACACCATGTTATATTTCCATCAATAGTAGTGCAGAAGGATTCTAGTCTTTTACGTATTTATTTTTTCAAAAGATGACCGGTAAGGGGATCTTAACCCTTGGCTTGGTGTTGTCAGCACCACCCTCAGCCAGTGAGCAAACCGGCCATCCCTATATGGGATCCGAACCCGTGGCCTTGGTGTTATCAGCACTGCACTCTCCCGAGTGAGCCACAGGGTGGCCCTTCCAGTCTTTTAAATAGCTGTTCTTCTAAGACTGGAGTGTGTTCCCTAAACAGGTTTCACCTGAAGTTGGAAAGCTAAGCCATTCTCTTCTCCCTTTCTTTTTCATCTTCTTACCTCCCAAATTTTCAATGTGTCACTGGTTTGCTTGCACATGAACCTGATTTTAGGGGCAATGAGAAAGTACTAGAAACCCTAGGCTGATTATGAAATCTCCTTCAGCCTGCAAGCCTCCACTGCCAGGGAGAGGAAGGTAGACTGGCCTGGTGAATCCTGCTATTTTGTGCATTTTTCTCTAGTCCACAGAACCTTATCCTTTCCTTTTCAGCTGACATTTAACTGATCTTCGGAGTTACGTAATTTTTCCTCATACATAAAATACTACTTCTTCCCCTCTAAGATAAATCATTTCAAACAGGCATTTCCTCATGGAGCATACGCCAGAAGTATCCAAACTGCACAAACTTCTCATTCATTCAGCGGCTCCTGGGCTGAAACCTAGAGGCGCGAATGCAACGAGCTCCCAAAAGCTCAGTCCCAGAGAGGGAAACCTGGCGGGTCCCTCTTCTCCAGAATGTCCTCGAGTTTTCTATCGCATCTGCAGCAGGTAAGGAGAAGTGGTTCCCGGGCTTTCCGCCGGCTGTGGGGAGGTCCCGAGGGACAGGCTCCAGGCGGTGGTGGGGCAGGAAGCCGGAGCAGCTGGAGGAGCCGTGGCTGGGGAAGCTCCCGCGGGGCCGCAGCTTGTGCTCCATCCAGTTCCTTCCGTGAGAGCCGCGCATTCATTTCTTCGCTCCCTGGCCAGGTCCTGCATTTCCCGGCTCTCCAGGGCCTCCGCAGTAGGAATGCTGAGGGCAGCGACTGGGCTGCGGAGTCGTCATGAGAAAAGCATCTCCGCTCCGCTTGCAGGCGTGTTTCGGAGACCCTTCGGCCTCCTGCGGTGAATCACAGAAAACCTGACGGTGCCAAGCCAGGGCCAAAGTCAGAGAAAAGGGTGGAAAATGAAAGGCAGAGCTTGGGCAATAGAGACTTCTATTTATTCATTTTTTTTTCTGGGGGTGTGTGTGCGTGGGGGGGGGGGGGAACAAAACAAAACAACAACAACAACAAAAAAACCCCCCCAAAAAACCGAAGAAAAAAGGCTTCCCCGTGTCACTTCAAGCCAGAAGGAAATGGTGTTTATAGGGGTCAGATTGAAGTTCTCACTTTGCCTCCGCGCTGATGCTCGTCCTTTTCGGATCCTGGCTGACTTTTTCTTTACTCTCTGACCTTCCTATTCCGAGGGCGTGGGAGCATGCTCGGTGGTCGATTTGGTAGGAGCGGCATGTGGCAGCAGCCCGACACACTTTTTTGGCCCTCGGGAACGTTTTGCATACAGGTGAGGTTGGTCAGAGCAAAGCTCAAAGGGCAAGTAAATATGAGCGCACTTCTAAAGGTTTGTGGAAAAATAGGTTAAAAGAGTGCAAACCATCCCATGAACTTTTTGAAGTACCCTCGCACAGTAGTAAGCTCCTTTCTTCTCCCAGTTCCTTTAGAAGCAACGGAGCAGGAAAACAATGAATGCTTTCGTGCACAGAAAACCTGGGGAAGTCCCTTTCTTGGGTAAGGCAAAGTTAACATATTTCCCAGATGAGATGACCACCAGGTATTTGAAGAGCACAAAGGTCAAGCAAGTTGACATTTATTGAGCATCTACTGTGTACTTGGCTCTATGTGAGGTGTTAGGACTAGGACTACTGAGACAAATAAAATAAGACCTTTGTCCTCAGATGTACAAATAACTAATTGTAACACAGTAGGTATTATGGTATTAAATAAAAAATATATTTGGTCTTTGTCCCCAGTTCCTGGCACAGAGCTCCTAAAACTCTTGGAATTTCCAGAGTGATAGGAGTGTCTTTTGTTGTTCAAAAGGAGCCTCTAAAAAGAAAAATAAAGGGGGGGGGGGCGGGGAGAAACAACAAAAAGAAACAAACAAAAAAATACACAAAAATAAATTGGGCCTCTTTTGACCATACCTGAGTTTATGTTAATGAGAGGGCACAAGGTGAGGGTGTCTTTACAGAGTTTTAAGGGAGAGGTTAGAATTTGCTATATCCCTCATCACCTCTGGGGCTCTGGGGAGAGAAGAGCAGATGAAGATTGAGTTCATTCAGTAGTGGCCAAATAGTTTGATCAATCATGTCTATGTAATAAAACTTTAGTAAGAACTCTTGCATACCCAGGTTTGGAGAGCTTCCAGGTTGGTGAACAGTGAGGTACTGGGATGGTGCCCCTGGAGAAGGCATGGAAGCTTCCTGTCTTTCCACACACCTTGGCCTGTGCATCTCTTTCATCTGGCTCTTCTTTGGATCTTTTTATGATAGCCATAATTGTAAGTATAATGTTTTCCTGAGTTCTGGGTCATTCTAGTGAATGATTGAACCTGAATTTGTAGTCAGCCATGCAGATGAGCAGGAAGTCTGGGGACCCCACTTGAGTCTGGCATCTGAGGTGGGGGCAGTCTTGTGGGACTGAGCCTTTAACCCATCGGGATTGGAATGGTAGGATACTCGGCTGGTATCAGGGAATTGAGAATTGTTGGAAACACAAAACAGTACTATCAATAGGGACTCTGATATGGGCACTGTCACCATCCAACCCCGCCCCCACCATCATTACTGTTAGGCTGAACTATATGAAATGGCCATTTTTGTAGGCCAAAACAGTTGAGTAACAGCAATTTTATGTGATCAACCTAGTGCAATCTACTGAATGCTTACAAGGTGTAGCAGGCACAATACTATGTGCTTTATGTGTATCCTTTCGTACTCTTGATGTAGGTACTGCTGTTCTTCCCAGTTTACACATGAGCAGACTTATGGAGGTTAAGACAAGGGCCCAGGATATGTGGCTAGTGAGGGGCAGAGCTGGATTTGAGCTCAGGGTGAGTATATTGCTAGGACTGCCATAACAAAGTATCACAGACTGGGTGGCTTAAAAGAACAGAAATCTATTCTCACAGTTCTAGGGGCTGGAAGTCTGAAATCAAGGTATAAGCAGGGTTGGTTCCTTTTTGGAGGCTCTGAGGGAGAATCTGTTCCATGTCTCTCTGAGCTTCTGGTCCTTGGTACAGTCCCTTGATGTACCTTGGCTTGTAGCTACATCACTCCAGTCTCTGCCTCTGTCATTACATGGCAACTTCTCCGTGTGTGTTTCTGTGTCTCTTCTGTAATCAGATTTAGGCCACACTCTAATCCAACATGACCTCATCTTGATTACACCTGCAAATACCCTATTTTCCTAATAAGGACACGTTTTTCAGCTATTGGGGGTTAGGACTTCAACATATCTTTTATGGGGATATGGTTCAGTCCACAACACTGACCTCTGTGACTCAGGAATCTACGGCTGCAGGATGCTACCCTGTCCATATACACATGTGTGCTTGTGTCTGGGCCAAGACCCCCCACCTGCCCATCAGCCTCCTGGACCACTCAGTCCTAGTTGAGCTGGGCTGGCTGGGGAGCAGCCTGCGTGCAGGCGGAGGGCTGGGATGGAGGAGCCAGGCTGGGATTCCTCTCGGGGGAGGGTCAGCCTGCTGAGTGGCTTCCAGGTGGACCACCCAGGATGAGTGGGCAATGCAAGGGGCATTTCTCATGACTGCTAGGTGCATGCATCTCTCCCTGCAGCATGGTTTCAATCACCTTGACAGGAAAACCTCAGAATCTGGGTTGAAGATGCTTTGTTTTTCTTGCTAATCAATTCTCTTGCCTTTGACTAGTGGTAAGAAAGGTTTCAACAGTAACAGCACAAAAGCTCATTAGGAGCTCCTGGAAGACATTGCGTAAGTTCTCTACAGAAAAGGATCAAGAGGAATGAGAGATAACTACTCAGGGAGCAGGATTCTCTGGCCTGTGTGGCTGCACACTCTCAGTGCTTTCCCGAGGAGAGAGAGAGGTCGTGAAATGCATTGAAATAGCATCGGAATGTAGGAACTGTAAGCCCTAGGAGGAGCCATAATAAATAGCAGCTAGGCTGTGGTCACACACTGCTCTGCCCTGACATTGCCAGGGCGAGCTGGGCAGTGCGGTGGGCATATCCATCTTGACCTGAGACCTGACCCGGCAGTTCTTGGCCGGCCGTGACTTTAGTGCTTCAGGGACCAGATAGGAGCCCATCCCTTTGAGCAGACTGATAGAAGCTGGTCCCGTCTCATCTTTTTGGCACATGAAAACGGTTCATGTGAACTAACATGTATCCATTTGGCGATACTCAAAGCGCATTTTGCTTCTCCCCAGGGTTCTCATGAAACGTTGCTTGCGCAATTAAGCAGGTCATGATTTGAGGCCAAGCAAACAAAATTGCCAAAGAACAACAGCTTCCAGGTTTCACTTGGGAAGAAATTTTCCTCTGGTCGTTTTAACAATGGATTTAGTTACTAGAAACCGGAGCGCGCGGCTAGAGGCTCCATGTGCTATCTGTTAACACTGCCCTTCACCTTTTGGGCCTCTGCCCTAGAGCTGGCCACACAAACTTTTTCTTGGGCCAGACCGAGGTTTCTTAAGTGTGAGTCAGTGTGGGGATTAGGTCTAGGCTGAGGAGATAATTATTTCTCGTCTGGTTTCTCCTGGAGAGGAGGAAGTCCCCCTCCTAACTTTCTTTGTCACTTGTTATGACTGCTGCTGCTCCCTCTTGTTCCCCGAGGTGGGTCCCTGGATCATTCTGTGCTTTCTCCCTCCCGGGTCTGTTCACTTCACAGCTCCTGTGCAGGTGACTCCAGAATCCTAGCACCAACCTCCTTCCTGAGGGCCAGAGCTAGATGTTCACCTGTTTGGCCGTAATTGTCACCTGGCATCTCAAATGAAACATTTCTAAATCAGATTCACTGTTCGTGAATTCTGCTCTTCCCTTAAAACAACCTGGCTCCTCTGGGGTGAGAAGCCATCTTCAGTCCCCCGAGCTTGCAGGGTAAATCTCCTGTGCGATTGTTGTTCAGCCTGGGAGTTCTTCCTCCCTCGCGGGCCCTGGTCATCTCTCAGCTGCACTACTGCAGTGGCTTCCCCCCACCTGGTCTCCCTGCTTCCTGTGTCCTGAAATTCTTTACAGCAGCTTAACTGATCCCATTAACTCACAACTCTGCGCATGTTGTTTTCCTGCTAAAAAACTTTTTAGGGCTTCTCTCTTCTGTAATAATTGAAGGACCCATTACTCAACCTGGAATGAAGACTATATTTTCAAGATGACATCTTCTTAAGGAATGCCTGCCATTCTCATCCCATGTTCTAGGTTTCAGCCACATGAGTATAAGCTTCCTTTTTTGACCTCTGGGCCTTTCCTGAGAATCCATTCCGTGGACTGCCCAAACTCCCATCCCCAACTCTACTGGCTGCATCACAAACCTTCCAGGCTTATCTCAACTGTCCCCTTTCTCCTCCCTACCTTGTTGAGACCCCATCACACTCTGAGGCTTTGGTTGTGGCATGCACATATAAAGGTACACATATTTGTACCTATGAGTTGACTGCAAGCTGTTTGAGTCCCTGCTATCAGCAGTTTGGCCTAGGAGACACCTGCTGTATCTGCTGAGCTGACTGTGCACAAATGCTGACTATATGCCCCTGGCCCTGTGTCCCAGACACTTCTGGAGCATGACAGCTTTGTTTCCCCTATTCCTCTTTCTAATCAGACACAGGCAGTAAATTTGGCATGGAAAGAACTATCCTCCTCCCCCAACCCCCACTGATTTTCTATTTTGTTGGAGGCAAAAGCAAATTTCCAAGATTCAGGTCAACATCAATTTAGAATTATTTCTGCCAGTTGGAAAAGAAATCCTTGAAAAAGACATTTAACTTTATTTTTTTTTTAACTAGGGAAAAATTTGAAAGCTATAGCTTTTCAAGGAAACAGGATACTTAAAACACACGCACACACGCATGCACACACGCACGCACGCACACACACACACACACACACACCAGCGTGGCTTTATGTAGTTCAATCCTGTCAAGCTAATCTAATCTTTTGTGACAGAGCAGTAGACCTGGTAGATCAAGGGAGAAAACAATAGTTGGAATTTATCTTTGCCAGCTTTGAAACTTTTGATTCCTGGGTCTCTCTCAATATGATTATCATTAAACTGGTTGAAAGGTTAGAGGGCCAGTACTACCTGGGGAACAGAAGTGGTGCTCTTGGGGGGTCAGCCTGGAGCCCAGTGGCCCAGAACATTCACATGAATGGGCCAGATGACAGGAAAAAGAACATATTCAAAGTCAGCATTCGTGTCAAGGTGGGGTGGGAGGTTGCAGATGGACAACCAGCCAGAAAGGTAACCTTGGCAATTACACAAATGATCAACACAAGTGTGCAGGCTTGACTAGAAGAGATTTCATGTTTAGGAAAAACATGCACACACACAAATCAGCAATGTAGCACTATACTCAGAATATGATACTGGGATGAAGAATTTCAACAGGTAGGAATCCCGTAGCTCCAAACTTGCATGTACCGTATCCCTTTCCAAACTCCAAAGCTGAAGATGGAAAAGAGAATTTGGACAATGTTCAAGGGAGAGCCACAGAAGTAAACCAACTGGGCTGGGACGTGGTAATGAAAGACTTCTACAAAAAAGTTAAATGAATTAGGTTTATTGAACTTGGAGATGGATAACCTTAGAAAGGCAATAACAAACGAACATAGAAATAGGTTTAAATTACAACACATGAGAATAAAATTAGACGTAAAGAATCTCCTTAGTTTTGAGGTTGATAAATGGGTCATTAAATGAGAATAGATTGCTCTAGGATGGTTTGTGTGTGCTCCAGGCTGGCTGGGAGGCAGACCTGGATAACATCTGAAGAGCTGGCCAGTTATGTGTCCCACCTCATATTGTTATGAGACTACTTCAAAGTACTTATTTAAATCCATAATTAAAAATCAAGAGGCTGCCAGTCCCTCAATGATTATAATGGCCTCAAGGTTTGGCTATCATTATAAAGAGAAATTCCACATACAGTGAAGCTCTTCCTTAAGAACAGTGTTGGGAACATTAGCAGGAGCCAGGACCCTTCCCACATGTGGATACAGAGCAGATTTGATCCGTGGGGCAGCAAAACTACACACAGGTAATGGGGTTCTATCTGTTTTTTCATTTTCAATATAAACAAGCCCTTGATAAAGTATCTAATCTAGGTAGACGGTACACTGAAAATTTCAGTGTGTGGCACCTTAGGCTGTTAATATCTGTTCCCAAACACTATCCCATTCAAACATTTTTCTTTAACTAAGGCAGATTATGGAATGGAAAAGAACACAATGATTTCCCTTACAACACTGCTTATAACTAATAATCACACAGTCAGTTGTATGTATGTTAATTCTTTAAATTTAATCAGTCCTTTATAAAACTTCCTAATTAGTAAAAGTTGGCTTATTTTAAATAGCCTTAAACATTGGTCACTATTAAACAAGACATTCTAAAAAAAAAAAAAGCAAAAAGCAATCACATAATAGTTTATAGTAATTTACAAGTGGATGGTATACATTTAGATACAGAGGTAGAAGTTCACTTTTACAATGTTTCACTAATACACATATACCAAATTCAAGGCACAAAATAGTTTGCTTTACAAAAAAATACTGTAAAAATGTCATTTGCTGTTCTACAATGTGAATAAACCTTTCAAAAGAATCTTTACACCCTTCCATAATACTCCGTAGAATAAAATTTTTCCCCCTCACTAATCATAGTTGGCACAAAAACGGGGACTTTTAAATGTAGAAGTTCCCATTTTTAGAAACTGTTTCTTTGCAAAGCTGCTATGTATTCTAGATAAGAGTCCATCCGAAGAAATAAAACACAGCAACTTCCTGAGGAAAGGGCACTTTCTGTATGCAGCAAAATTCATAGGTAGAAAATGTATGATCTTATTTGGATAACTAGATCTCCAGCCACTTAATGAATTAATTAAGAAATAAGATTAAAAGTTCGGCTAATACTTTAGTCATTATGACTTAAGAAAGAGACCTGATCACTTTTACTGTAACACTCACACATCATTTACTTCAAACTGATGGAGATTTCAAAATTCCTTTTTTTTTTTTTTTTTTTTTTTAAAAGATGACCGGTAAGGGGATCTTAACCCTTGACTTGGTGTGGTCAGCACCACGCTCACCCAGTGAGCGAACCGGCCATCCGTATATGGGATCCGAACCCGGGGCCTTGGTGTTATTAGCACCGCACTCTCCCGAGTGAGCCACGGGCCGGCCCCAAAATTCCTTTTTAAAAGAGCTGAACATACAAACACCATGAAAGAGCCATAGTCTTTGCAAAACTGAAACTTAGAAGACTTGAAAAAATATAGCACTATCAGTCCTTGAAGTTGCAAGGATGTCAACTGACTAGAGTTTAATGGTAGGAATGAGTAAACTATGGGAATTCAGAAAAATCACACACATGAAATACACGGCAGTTATTACTTCTAGACTTTCTGCTCATTGAAAAATAACGATAGCCTGAAGATATCTCACAGTGCTTGTCTGAAGATTTAACTAGTTTTAGGGTTCTGTCAAAAAGGACCCTGTTGGCAACAACCTAAGCTCACTTTTACCGATCACATTTTCCAAGTACACTAGTCAGTTAATTTACACTTTATTTTTTTAAAAAGTTGATTAAAAAAAAAAGTCAACATGAGTTTAGAATCCAGAGAATGTCAGTAATGCTGATGTGCATTGAACTGAAACATCTTGATCGTCTTCTAATAGAAATGATATTCCATACGAAAGGGCTATTAGATTCCATTTTTTGCTTCATTATTGTTTGTGGCTTGTTTTCTTTGAGCAATAAACGGGTACATACACTTGTCCGCTCCTAGGAACCGATACATGCACACAACTGCTTCAAAAGGGAGGATGCTGAAAAAGGAAAGTCACAGGTGTTAGCAAACTTGAAGGTATTGGCAGGCACGGAAAGACACAGGCAGTGCGGGGGGCCCTCCTGGTTACCTCTTCATGAAGGTCACGATGTACATGAGGCGGGGCGTGCAGATCATGGGCTGGTCGGTGAGGATAGCCTTCATGGCCTGCTTCACACAGTAATCAGGCTTCAGAGGTGGCAGAAAAGGTTCAATTTCTTTCCTGAAAGTTATGTATTCAAAAGTGAAATGAAGATTTAACCCAATAGGGAAGACTGAAAACACATATCAAAACATTAATAGTGACATTATCTGAGTGATGGGATTTGGAGTACATTTTGTTTTCTTCATAGTGCTTTTCTGTATTTTCCAAATTATCCTAATATGAACACATTTTATGTGCATAGTCTGGAATATAAGCTAGGAAAAAGAAAAGCCAAATTAGTCTGCTTTTCTGTAAAGTGAGAAAATTATGGTTTTAAGATGCCTTAAATGTATTCAAATTAGTTTTCTATTTTTTTCTTTCAACAGAAAAAGGACAGAGTGTTTGGTATGGCAAACCCTAAACTCAAAACAAGATGCCAAGCTTTTAGTATTTATTAGCTGTAGTTGAAATGAGGTTGTATGAATAATGGCACAATATTTCTGAGTGAAATTAAAGTCAGCTATACACTTCTAGGATGCCTGAATAAGGAAAGCTAAGGTATATGCTAGGGGCCTTTGAAATGAACGGCATATAGACATCCTATCTTCATTAAGTTACATGTTGAAATAATGCAATAATATGATATATTCCTATTACCTGTCATTGTCCCACCACAGCTTTAGACACCTGCAACTGCTGCTGTCTAAAGAAGGAAAAGAGGTAGCTCCTCAAGACCCTCAGCAACTGGTTCTTAATTACATGAGGGAAAAAAATCAAACCAATATGCACATGCACGCACACACACACACACATACCCACGGGATAAGAAGCAAAGCTAGAGTCCATTTCCCAGTCCAGACTCGAAGTCAGCCTGAAACTGCAATGACTCAAATCACTCTCCACCTACTTCACTGCTTGTTCAGTTCAGTGTGTGCTAACAATGCCCCTGACCAACAGGGAACTGGTTCGGTTATCTTCCTCTGCCTTTCAAAGCCATCCAAGCAAAGATCTCAAAGTAAGCATGTCTTCACAAGTATCCTCTTAATGATTCATGGTTTTGTTTATTCTGCTGAGCTCAAGTCAGATGTAACTTGACATTTATATTCCCATATGCCTCCTTTCTAAGTGTGTGGGTATTTTATTTCATCTTTAGTAAATCTAAACAATTCTTCTCATTCTGTCAGAGTGAATCTAGCTACATATGCTTGCTGCAAATAGGAAATTTCCAAATCTAGAGTGTAATATTAAAAAGTCTTTTTAGAAAAAAGGCATGTTACTCCTCTGTGACAGTGAAATTGTTTCATATTCAAACCAAAGTCACATTAGGAAATTTTCTTCTGGAGTCCTTATTTACCAACATTAATATTAAAAAAAAAGAAAAAAGAAAGAAAGAAATTAAAAACAACTCCTAAACATGTAGCTTCTAAGGAAACTCCTGGATATTTTTTCTCGGAAGGTAGGGAAGCCATTTCTCTCTGATGCTTCTGGATTAATTTCTGTGAGTTACTATCAGTGCAGCACTTGTCAATCCCTCGCTTGTTAATCTTGCACACCGATTTTCTACAAACCTTCAAGCCTTGACCAGTGAAAACTACAGGTTACCTACCTGTCAAATGACAGTTAAAGTGCAAAAGGCTGACTATATTTGAAGATCCAATTCCACGTATTTTCCCAATAACATTCCCAATAATTTAGTAAAATAGGTTCTCACTGACCTGATTCGGCAGCCTCTGAACATGCCAGTGTCTACAAGGTAAGGGCAAACCAGGGTTGTTTTAATTCCATCCTTTTCAGCAGCCTTTAGCTCATGGCTCAGGGATTCGTGAAAACCCACAACTCCAAATTTACTGGCACAGTAATCCTGAGTTAGAGGGAACAGAAAACAGAAATACTAAGTACATGTACAAATCCCCAACCAAACTGAAGCTTCCCTGGTCTTATTATACTGGTTAGATGTTTGATATAAAAGGTTACAGGTGACTAAGCAGAGAAAAGGAAACCATTTTAAAAGACATATCTGATGTATTCAGTGCAGAAATGACATTTTCAAGGCAACAGCAGAGAGAGATGAACACTTTTTGCCACGTTGACTAAGTATCATATTACTTTGGGGACGTTACCATGAAGGATTCTATGAAAGCTAACAAGCTGGAGTTAAAAATGGAGAGAGGTTCACTTTGAAGTGTCTGGAAAATTTACAAATGGTCTCTTGTTCAGTAAAGGGGACCGAAAAAACCAGTTTGTTTAAATTAATGCAAGAAGAACAAAGGCAAGTCTAGCTTACGGTATAAGTTGTTATGATCTGACTTTCTTTGTAGGGTGAAGTTAAAATGAAAATGATAACTATACGTTGTAAACTTAAACTAGAACTTGACCTAAGGACACATGATATACAGAAAACATTCTTGTCCATGACCCAACTTTAAATTTAGGAATGGAAATATAAATCCCTTGAGTATAGAAGCTATCTATCCTGTGTCCTTTTGCATATTTGCATGGAGTGATGTTTTCAATTTTACAGGCACCCATAGGGCAAACAACACAAAAACACACATGCACATGCTTTATAATTTGAATATAGAGAAGTACAAGGTTTGATGAAGCCCAGTTCTATAAACTTACAATGCAGGACACCTGACATTGGCCATAACCACCTCATCTGATGAGCTAATAGAAGATGGCTCACTTTTGGCAAGTTGACCAAAACAGAAAGTGAACCTTTGGCTCATTTATCTGTCCCCAAGGCACTGCTATTGCCCCCATGGTTCCATTCTTGACCCTGTGCCTTCCACCACCACCCAGCGAGGTTGCTAATGAAAATGGGCCATACTGAGGGCTGGCCCACCTACTTCTCTTGCTGCTGCTGCTTTGTCAAACTACCATAAATGATTTAATCTGCTGGCCCTGGGTTACTGTGGAACTCCCTACACACAGCACAGAGGCAGAGCATGGTCATGGATGAACGGGCAGCAGGTACTCTCCTTAGGATTCTGGTGTATTCAACACAAGATAACCAACTGAATGAAGGGAATGCTTTATATCTGACAAACCTCAACTCCAGCAGTACTGAACAATCCCAAGGAACTTGCAACTGTCACAATATGACCATGATTAATCTCCAGCATCGTAGGAAGAAAAGCCTTAGTGGTCTGAAAGAAAAATGAGATTCAAATTTTAGAACTGACATTGTGATTTTCATCTAAAACCCCACCTAAGATCAAAAAACAAAATTTTACCCCCACAACATTACACTTTCCAATTCATTTGAAAATATTTTACATTTATCAAAAAGAGAAGATCCTTTAAGTGTCTGGTTAACTTAGCACCGTATCATTGGCATGGCAGGACTATAATAAGTCTGACCAACAAGACCATAACACGAGAGCTTTTGGGGACAATGTCCAGAGATGAAAAGAAAGCCATTAGTAGAAGGCTCTTTATCACCTTTCAGGAGTTAGTTGCCTGTTATCTAAACTACTCCCACGTCAGAGATCTCTTTTTGCTCATGACACTTCAGAACGGCTATCTCTTGGTTGGTGAGGAATCTCCAGCCTACCCAGGAACAGGTGCCTTGTATTAATGTTTACCTTATGGTTATTTCTAAACAGTAATAGACCCATGAATGAAGAGGTATTCCAGCATCATTCTCTAGCATCCAAAGGTTTACTACCAAAGTTTACTAGCAGGAGGTAAAGTATTTCAGGATGTAAAAAACAGGGTAAAAGTATAGAACCACTGTAATAAAAAATGTGTCCTGCACTGACAGGAACCAGTAGCATTCTGAATGACCACACTCTACTGTGGGGTTGATGGCAGGGACTCTCCTACAGAGGCAGGTGACCAGCCACTCGGTGCAGGAGTGTGTATGGCACAAGTTCCAGGGCAGCACTGGTTTCTTATTCACTAAACTCTTTCCCCTCTAGCTCTCTTGCCTTCAAAATGCAAGGCTGTATCAGGTAAAAAAAAAAAATTACTTCAAATTGCTTAAGATGATCTATTAACTACTCCATCAGGCTCCCAACAGTTTTATAACCTGCTTTTTAAAAGAAAGCAGCAAAGAGCAATCTGTCTACTGCTGAGTTATATCCTACTGCCAGCACAGCTTCCTGTGATTTATGAAGTTAAAGAAAAAAAACAAAACACTACACAGCAGACTTAAAGAAGAGTTGCATTCCCTTCCCAGATGATTTCCTGGCTGAGTTTTTGCATGAATATCTAATTTGTTATGATAGCTTTTGCATGGTGAAGATTAAAAACAGTGATTCTATTATTTTGAGGTTTTTCCATGCTCCTATCTATGATGCATACAGTTACCAGATGAATCTTCTTGAAGTATGCCCAGGTCTTCCCCAGTCTGTTTCCTGGTCATCACACAGCACCCTGCCCTAGCTCACACTCCATTTGTTTGAGTCTCCTCACAGGTAACTATGCAATGCTTATTCTTACCTGTGCCGTTTTACCCACGAATTCTTGTGACAACCTTCCCCCAATCCCTTCCTAGATGAACCAAAGGATGATGTCAATCACATATTTTTATAGTCTTTTATGCTTTTCAAGTGCTTTATATTAATTATCTCTGGAGTCTTCCAATAATTCTTTATTGAAGGAAGTTAGGGTGTCAAACCTTTATCTAATGATTCTAGACCAGCCTGACTTTGTCTATATTTCTCTGAGGTGTACAGTTGGTACCATTCACCTTAACATATAATTATATGTTTAGTCGTGTTTTGATTTTTCTATACTTATTTGCCTGGCTGTTCCAGACTAAGCTAGAAGACACAGATCAGTCGTACAAATACGAAGGGAGAATTCTGCACTGTGCTAGGCGCTGCAGAGGAAAGCAAGAGAACACACTTCTCATTACTGCATAGAGCCAGCACACCGCTGACATAAGAGAGACACACGTTTCAGCCTGATAGCATTTCTTTGTAGTAGTAAACTGGAATGGTTAGGGTAATTATGACAGTGATTATTATTTTGGTCTGCCTGATACCCCAAAAAGTGAAGAACTGGTATTTTGGGTCATTATAGATTCATCTTTAGGCTCTATAACTTATACATGGCCATTATATCACAGACCTGAAAAAAGTAACATCACATCTATTCCAATCTAAACCAGAAAACACATCCTTAAGTAATTGGCTATATGTCTTCTTTTAAGTATCTGGTTATGATAAATTGTTCCCAGATTAGCTAAAAAGCAAAAAATTTATTCTTGATGTTAACAGAGATCATTTCTGAGTATTAAAAGTTTGCCTAGTCTTGGAAGATGGGAATAAACTTAGTATGAAGAGTGTTTTAAAAGTTCTTATTGAGTATAAGTACAAAAATACAATCTTAAATCCTGAGAATTACAAACAATATAAAATTCTAGCAAAAATCTGCTCCTGGGTTACCTGACAAATCTGAATCACTGACCGTGCCTGTGTGTGTGACCAGTGTCCACTCTGACTCTAGCCTGTGGCGGGCTGACCAGAAACTCACAGACACCAGAGTAGTCAGCTCTAATGACTTCCCTGTTTTCCTGTGCAGACCAGTCTGGCCTGCAGGTATTAAATGACTAATCCAGATCCCTAGCACCACAGAAAGGCAGATGATAGAAGATTAACACGTTCCTAACTGTTTTTGTTACAAGATTCTGAAACTGATCAATATCATCTTCCCCTCCCCCTGAAATGAGTCTGGTGGTATTAACTTATCCATTCAACAGTCATTCTTGGATGTCTATTACATGCAGACACTGTGTTATGATCTGTCCATACAAATGATGGGGTAAAACTAGAGCTGGTCCCATTCCTGTCTCTAAGCAGTGTTTAAAATCCATACATCCAACGTAAAACAGTTCTAGTTAACTCTTTGCATAAGCAGGGTACTTTAGCTGCATATTCTAAAAAATGTGATTTGGGCCTGCCCGTCCCCCACTCCCCATCCCCATCCAAAGTTGTTGGAGGGGAGTTAAGCTACTGGTTTTGTATTTAAAGGAAAAAAGAAAAGGACACAAAAAAAGAAAAAGAGAAACAAAAGAATCCAAATATGGCTATGTGACCAAGGTCTTTTCCGATTGAGGGTTATAAACATATTTTTCAGGAAAATACGTTTCAACTTTAAGTAGCCAGTAAAGCGTGACATAGGTTGGTTGGTATGCTTTAATATGAAGCTTTCTTAGGCCGGCCCGTGGCTCACTCGGTAGAGTGCGGTGCTGATAACACCAAGGCCTCGGGTTCGGATCCTATATAGGGATGGCCGGTTTGCTCACTGGCTGAGCGTGGTGCTGACAACACCAAGCCAAGGGTTGAGATCCCCTTACCGGTCATCTTTAAAAAAAAAAAAAAAAAAAAAAATATGAAGCTTTCTTTTGAGAGGGAGTTTTTGTTTTTGTTCTTTTAAGTAGTGGTGGGTCAATAATCAGTTTAAAATGTGATTTCTTTGCCTAATCAGGGACCAATTTGGCCTTCTGTATGAACAAAATCCAACGCATCTTTGCATTTTCTACATGTTGAGACAAAGGGCTATATTCTTTATTTAGAAAGTCTCACCAGTCACATGTACTACTACAATTACCATACGTACTACTACAACAACTACTAACAATGCCAGCAACAACAAACAAGCCGTTGAGGAAACTAAGAGGTGAAGTAAGCTATCCCAGGCCACATAACCAAAGCTTGTGTCAAGCACTTACTTGGCTCCTACCCTGTGCCTGGCAAAGGTGGCCTGGGCTAAGAGCAGCCACACGGAGACCACTCAGGTTTCTTTGAAGCCTGTGCTCAGGTTCCCCCTGGAGCCAGTACACGTGACTGAGCTCGGAGGCTGTTAATCATTTCCTTTGCTGCCTGGATGGAGGCGAGCAATTACTGCTCGTGCGTTATTTCCACAACCAAACTCCTGCCTTATGTCTGGGGCGCAATATTAAATAAACTTTGATCAACACTAATTCTATTCCCTGCTTGCAAGAAAAATGCTACAAATGGGTGACTAACAAGCATCACATTTTCAGGAATTTTCCCAAGTAACCCGACTAGTTTTCCTTTCTAATTACTCTTGCCCTCAACAGTCTGGTAGATGACATCTGAGATAGCACAGCATATTCCGTCCTTGACACTGCTTGACAGCACAAAGAAATCTGGCACTTTGCAATGAATTATTAATGCGCACAAATATTGTAGCATGTACGAGGTGGGGACCAACAAAAGGTGAAGTGCTAGTTGCCATGACACCAGTCAGTTCAAGCTAAGGTTCATGATCTTTAACTTTGTCTCAAAGAGTTGTTGAAAGCACATGAAGGGCAAATATGAAATGCATACCCAAACAGCTTAAGTATAAATTCATGCATGTGCTGCCATGGGAGAATCTGGGAGGGGCAACACAGAAAATTCACTGACCAACAGGACTGCTGTGTTATATCAACTATAAAGATGAATTATCTAGACCAGGAGTTACCAACTAGTAAAGGGAGTCCTACAGGCAGTACATTTGATCAGTCTCCAGAAATAGTTGGTGTCCATGTTGGATGGCAAGGTTTGGTAGCTGTTAAACGTTAAGTCAGAGATTTGTACTCCATTTCTATGTTCTTTTATTCAAATGTTTAAAAAACAGAGAAGGACATTTAGTTCTTCATCAGGAAAATGTGGTCAACTCTTTAGCTAGGGGGTCTCAAAGTCAGTAACCGATATTTGAACCCAGGAGGGATTATAGAATTTAGAGTTGGAAGGAACGTAGGCATTTTCTTATCTGCAAAGAGAAAGCTCTTAATAACTGACTGGCTGTAAAGTGTGGAACTAGAACTTTGACGAATTTTATCACAAGGCTCCAATACCATAATCTGCCACCAGCTGATGATGTGATTAAAAAGAAAAAATAGGAAGAAGGACATTCAAATGGACACTGATATTCCTATGAGACAAACTTAATGTCTAATATCTCCACAGCTCCTCAGGGTTCCTCTTCAAAGCACTGGGAACTTTGGAAGATAACTGTAAAGTTCATATTTGTAATATAAGCAAGAACTTCTTAAACAGAAGTGTAAGTGACTGCACATAGACATGACATGTCATAGCTCGAGAAATCTTTGAAAGTTAGGTTTACGCCAAATTAACTTCCAACAGTTCCGACCCTCCAGATCATTCTTGGTGTTTTTAATGACAGACTGTGCAGCGTGGAGCCTGCAGCTGCAGTGTCAGGACAAATTAGCCTAAAGTTAAACAAAAGAGAACGTGAAGAAATGTGGTATCCGGCAAAGTCTGACTTGAAATTTCAAGATTGATGACATTTTAAAGGTGCAGGTATAACACCCAGAATGTGTTTTCCATATTTGTATGCGATTCCAGGTTCGTGAACATGAAGGGAAAAGCAAGGTTAATTTCTCACAGTAGGAAAAGGTCTCATACTGTATTTTTTTGCATTTGTACAACTGTCCAGTGATTAATTAAAGAAAAGGCATCATTAAAAAGAATTGTTTTAGGGCCGGCCCCGTGGCTAACTCGGGTGAGTGCGGTGCTGGTAGTGATGAGGCCGCAGGTTTGCATAGGGACGGCCAGTGCACTCACTGGCTGAGTGTGGTGTGGACAACACTGTGCTGAGGGTTGTGATCCCCTTACTGGTCAAAAAAAAAAAAAAAAAAGAATTGTTTTAAAGTGTTTATCCCTTATTTGAATGTCCAAGAAACAGAGTAGACATTCATCTACAAAAAAAGACCATAAATTATATTATTCTGGGCAAAAGATTAACATTATCAGCACATACATAGTATAGTTTTCTGATGTTTGTTTAAAGGTTTTCAGAATCTCCAAATAACAGAATTATACACAATTTGGGTTTTTTTTTTTTTTTTTTTTTTTTTTTTGGTGGCTGGCCTGTAAGACCCGAACCCTTGGCCTTGGTGTTATAATACCACACTCCAACCAACTGAGTTAATCGGCCAGCTCACAATTATATACAATTTGGGGGGAAAAAAAAAAAGAATACAATCAAGACTCCACTGAACAAAGAACATCTAACTGGAAATGCTCATGGTGCCTTCCAAATGGTTAAACAACTTCCCTCTAGTGTTCTCTTCCTTCTGCCTATGATGCTACCAGAGTAACTCATCTTTATCAGAATCACAAAGGAACATCCTCCTGCTTATTTACAAGGCTAAAATGACATCTGGTGGCACTTTTCTCTGAGAACTCAGTCATTGCTCTCGGAAAACTATGATTCAACAGTACAAACTTTTGAAGGTGCTCAAAGTATAGTGAACTGTGTTAAACAGGTTAACAGGATAAATCATTAATGTGTTCAAAATTAAAAGTGACATACCACTAGCTAACCTGGGTAAAGAACAGATAGACAAATAAATACTCTCAATTTTGCAGGTTTAAAGGTATTTCCTTAATAAATCACTGATCAAACTTTGGAAATTTCACTTTAATCACAGAAAATGTTATTTGAAAAAAGCAATCTTCATTACAAAATTATCTTTAATTAGGAAGTAAAGCCTAAATCCACATTTGCTAACAATATATTGACTTTAAATATTCTAGTTGCAGTTGACAGCAGAAATTCTGACATTCATTAGTTGTATAAAAGCCTTTTTACCCCCTTTTCCCATTTGGGTATGTCTGCAGAGACAGGTCTCCTGACCAGTTGTGCAACAAAGCTCTGAGATACTTAAGCCTGGAACTACTCTCTCTGACTTAACAAAATGTTCATCTTAATTTCTACCACATTGAGACAAAAAATTCTCTCTAGATACAGAGGAGACACTAAAGGAGATGTTATGTCAGAACATCTACGTTACATCTACCATCCTTTTAAAAAAACTTATTATTGTGAGGCTACAGGGATTAGTTTAGCATTTGAACAGCATCAGCAGTTAATACTTAACATACATGCACAAGAGTACTCCTACAGTTGCCTTGCAACCCAGAAGCTAATAAAAGAGCTAGGCTTTTCAAATGAACACCTAGATGATGACACCATTAGTTATTCAGCAAAAATAAATGCTTCATTAACTCATCTTCCCACTGTTAAAAGATGGGTGAATGTACCCCAATGCAGCAACTCAGATATCAATATTCCCTTACATTTTAGGGCTCTCTATGCAGAAATAGCAGAAATGAGGTGACTTAAAACTCAATTTGTCTGGAAAGTACACTGGCCTTTGGAATCCAGAAACCCACAAGGTCCCGGCTGCCAATTACCTAACCTTCTTTTTGTTACCTGACCTCTCTGAATCTTGATTTAACTCATTTGTGAGACAAAAAGAGATTTACAAGGTTTTTCAGCTCAAACATGTTACAATTTATATTCCATAATTCTTTCTTTGATTCCTACCATGCATTCAAAATACAAGTCATAACACTGAGGTATTACTTGCCTAAGACTCTCGTAAATGACTCAATAAAGTATCAACTCCATTAGAACAGGTACCAACATCTGGTGATCAGCAAAAATATTGACTCATTAAATATTTATATGTTGTCATGGCTGTGCCCTTTTAACACAATATAACTTAAATTCATGCCTCTTATCTATTAAAAAATTATTTATGTGAAACAATAATCGTTTTTCTGTGTTTTACTTAAGTCCATGGAAGTTCAATGTATTGAAAGAAACAAATGCTGAACACTGTTTCTGAAATGCTGTTTTCCCTGATGCTTCTCCTGACCGGGCCCTGGATGACTGAATGATCGATGATGTCCCTCATAGCCTCATAGGGCCCAGGCCCCTCCCCCTATTCAATAACTCTTTATGGAATAATGAAAATATTCCACATAATTGCAGCCAAATAGCCTGCCAAACAATAGGCTGTCATTTAATCTCTTTGTTTTGCTGCAAACTCAAATTGCATCTCAGAAATTGTAATGAAGACAGATCTTCCAGAAGGCAGAGACTTTGGCTCTGTCCTAGTGACCAGTAGCTACTTGCACGAGGCACAGATGCATGCTCGTGAACTTAGCCACTGCTCAGGCTATCTGAAGTGGCAGGACTCCTCTGCTCTGTTCCAAAAGCACAGTTCTCAATGTCCCCATGAGCACTGGCTCCTGTCATTCGTAAGTATAAATAGTTCAAATATTTCCCTGCTTTCCAGTTTGCTTAGTATGGAGTCCTTAAAAAAATTAAAATCTTTACCAAATGAAGATTAAATATAATCAAGAGCTTACTCCTGAAAAAACTTATTTTATTATTAAACGTAAGCTTTAACAACTTAGAATTCATCAAACATATACAAGAGTCTATGAGGTACCTATACTGAGTTAGGCATTGTTAAAAAACAAAAAAATTCCTTGTGAGCCTCTTAAAGAAACTTAAGGATTGTAGAAGCCAAATTTTCTACAAATCAGTGATTCTCAAGCTTGGCTACATAGGAAGCTTTTAGTCCTGGTGTCCAGGCCATACCCCAGACCAGTCATACCAGGATCTCCATGGGAAAGAAGCAGGCACTGGGAGGCAGTGTTCCCCCGGTGACTCTAATATGTAGCCAAGTTTGAGAATGAGTGTTCTAGAACAGAATTTCTCAATCTCAGCACATTACATTTTGGGCTAGGTAATTGTATGCCATGGGGGCTGTCCTGGACATAGCAGGATGTCTAAGCAGCACCCCTGGACT
This sequence comes from Cynocephalus volans, assembly GCF_027409185.1. Classification (NCBI taxonomy): domain Eukaryota; kingdom Metazoa; phylum Chordata; class Mammalia; order Dermoptera; family Cynocephalidae; genus Cynocephalus; species Cynocephalus volans. The sequence goes on along the minus strand of NC_084474.1, from coordinate 29,884,461 downwards.
CTCTCTGCTAGATGCCATTAGTAGCTCCACCAGTCTGACAAGAAAAATGTCTCCAGATGTTGCCAATGTCTCCTGGGGGCGAAATCACCCCCACAAGAACCACTCTCTAGAAGGAACATGCATATTAGCAAAGTAAGTTCCATATACTCCAGTGATGATTTTCTCCTAAGCTCTAATTCTCATGTTGTAAAGACATTTTTCTAGGTTTGGAATACATTCCAGGCCAACTTAAGTACAGGCTCAAAACCTCATCACTTTTAGCTTCTCTAGTTCAAACCACTCTACTACTAAATTAAGAAATATTAAAAAAAAAAAAAAAAAGAAATATCTTTTAAGGATAATAATGCTGATCCAACAACCAGTCTTGTGTATTCCAGTTACCTCACAGAAGAATGATATTAAGATATAATAGGAGACAGGACTAATAGCTCATCAATCAGAACTCTGGCTAAACCACCTAAAACGTTATTACTAAATTGTGAGAACTAAAAGAGAAAACTTCTTTTTGAGTATAGCAAGTATATGTGAGGCACCATTCCTTCCATTATCCAACAATACTGAATGCTGACTGGGTGCCAGGCACAGGGCTGGGAGCTGGGGGCAATGCACAACAACAGGACGGAAAGGTCCTGCCCCGCTGTGACTTGATTCCAGACGGCCATTCTGCTTTTGGCAGGAAGAACACATCTCTTCCCTGCATGGCCTCAACTTTCTGCTGTGATGCTTATGGTGGTGTAAACGCCAACCTGGGCACAGCAACCAAGGCAAAAAGTGAGCTAAAGAGCACCTGGGCTCTTCCTGTTAGACACTGGGCCTGAATCCAAATTAAAAACATAAACCTAGACCAGGGTGGGCCCCAGAGTATGAGGCTTGACATTTTCCTCATCTACTAGATTTCTAAAGGGCTGGTTAGATCGGGGGAAAAAAGGTGGTGGTGGTGGGCCGGCACATTGAGAAAGTGGGAAGGAAAATAAGTGTTGGAAAGCAGTTCCTTCTCAAACTTTGATGTGCAGAAAAATCAGCTGGGATCTGATTCAGCAGGTCTAGAAGGCCCTCCCCCTCGCAGAAGCTGCCTTTGTAACATGCCCCAGGCAGCACCTGTGCGGTAGCTCCTGACCACAGGCCAAGATCAAGTTCTGCAGTGGACCTGGGAATCTGTCTACTCCAGACCTCAAGTGGCTTCAGATCACTTTCTCCTAGAAATGCAGCAAAACAGGCAGACTAATTTCTTCCTATTCTATTCCCACTGCCCCCAACACTGATCAGGTAAAGGCTGGTTCAGGTCAATGTCCAGAGCCCACAGTGCTCTGTATGGATGACTGTGGGAGTCTGTAGACTGTGTATGTCAGTCCTTTTGCCTCAGATCCATTTTTAGCAATAGCAAGGCCCCCAACTCCATTAGAACAAGCTCTCAAAGAGACCTCAAAGACTTCCAAATCCTTTTCCCCTTATCCACAGAGGCTCTAAAGGCTTAGATTTCAAGACAAAGAATGTAGTCCCTGTTAGCCTCAGCATTTACCCCTTTCACTTTCCACCTTTACCATGGACAAGTGAACCATAGAAGCCTTCATGCTTTGGTAAGCCTGTGAGAAAACCCCACTCAGGAAAAAATGACCCTTTTACAAATCAGATGCTTGGGCCGTAAGTTGGGACACATTACCGGCCAGCCAAAACTGCGCAATTTGAAAATCCGTGATTAACATTTCAAAGGCAAAGCTTATGGAGTTATCTGGAATTCTGATCCTATGAGATTGTTATATAACAGAATAAAGGTTTTACATTTTCCAGAAGATAAGCTAACAAAACAAACTAAACTAAAACAACACTATTATTGAAATTTTGGTAGTAACTATTCATTGAACTTTGTCCAGCCAGTCCTTACAGAAGAGCCCTTTTCATTTACTACCTTTCTGTGTCCAGTTTGTCAATGCTGACATGCAAACTAGGAAGAGAAGGAAGGAAGGTGGGTGACCAAGGAGGCACTGCACTATTCTCAAGGCAACAACTATCTCAGATACAGACCATGGAAAATTACAGAACAGGCACGGAGAAATACATGAGTTGGGCTTTGGTAATAAAATTCTGATGTGGTATTGGTTCTTTAGGCTAGAATTTTACATGCTTGTCTAATTTATAGAGCAAACTTTCTGGGGATATTAAGTTAGGCTTAATCAGTTATTGCTAAACTAACCATGCTAATAAAAAAAATCAACATTTGAAAATTAATTCTTACATTACACAACAGGGCAAAAACCATAAGTGACTCACAGGAAAATCTCCTGTACCAGGACGAGCTTTAAACATGTAGCCCAGGTAAGTACTTGTACAGGTTCTACCCTGGAGCTCTAGGTTGAAGGTCTGGGTCCTAGCTTCTTCTTTTTCTGGTGGTGACCTTAGGGAAGTCCCATAACCTCTCTTGGTTTGTTTCCTTATCCATTAAAAACAAGGACAATGGCTCCACTTAATTCAGGGCTGCTATGAGGCTCAGATGAGAGAAGAGTTCATGAAAAGGCTTTGGAAATTTAAGTGCTATATAAAAGTACAGTAAATGTACACAAGGCTCATTAAGTGTGTATTTATAGGCTATTTTGGTTGTAAGTACTATCTATTTTTGGTTAGGTTGTTTCTTTATGTTCCTGCAATTCCTGGTTCTATGTGCGGCTTCCAGCCCTCCCTGCCTTCTGCACAGCACCAGACCACACTTCCGGTTAAAAGCCAATATCTGACCACGAAAAGAAGCCTCAGAAACATATTACTAAGAAGTTGCTTCAGCTGCCAAGTCCCCACTAATCCAGAATCTTAGATGATGTTGGGAAACAACAACACAAACACTTTCCAATAACACCTCTCTTCTATTCCTTTTCTTCAGTCCTGTTTTAAGAACAGAAAACAACTGTTTTAAATATAAATTACAATGCCTGAAGAAGAGTCCAACAAACATAAGAATACTACAAAATCAGTACAGAATTACTTTAAAATAATTTATTACCCCTTATGTTTCTCTTTCCCAAGAGATTGTGGAACTATCCCATTTAAAAAAATCCTTGAGAAATCAGTAGGGGGCAGTATGTTAATTATAATTTGCACGTGGGAAAATTCAGGCTTTGAATTTTAAGTTTCACTTGTCCTCAAAATACCCATGTGTTTACATAAGTTACACTACAAATATTTTCCCAGTTACACTGATTTGAGAAGTGTTATTTGGAGCCCCATTGCTCAGAATAACATTGAGACGCTGAACCACGTTAATATTCAAAAATTCCAGTACTAAGCTATTAGAAGGAAAGGCAAGAAATTCTTATTTTATGCAAGCAGCAAACAAGAGAAATGCGTGATTTCTCCAAATCAAAAAACACATCTTATTTAACACCGTTGGCACCTTTCACACACCTTTGTGTGATCTTTGAAAGTTTCACAGACCAAGTGATGTTTTGTTTCCAAATGTGAATTCATTGTAAGTGTCTTGTCATTGTAAGGGGCTAATTTGACAGCACTCAAGGTTGTGCAGTAATTGCCCTTACTTGTTAAATATTCTAGCAGCATTTGCTGCTGTGTTGAAAGTTTTATGATCATTATGAGAGGATATTCATTTTTTCCCCCAGTGGTTCACTTAATTTTAGTTTCAGAGCATTTAGGAAAATGGTTCCTGATAGTGTGAACTCGAGTTTTAAGAGAATTGACAAAGTAAAGAAAAAGGAATTCAAGAATGGGCTGGGGAAGCTCAAGTAAAAGATATTAGCCTTCCTTCAGATGAAAAGGCATCCCCTCTAATGCAGAGCTTGTGTAAGTATCACAAACCCAGGGATCCAGGTGACTGAAACTGGCTGGCCAGGTATCTCAAGGTAAATGTGATTAAATCCTGAGGCTGTGCTTTGCCAACCTGCATTCTGAACAATGGTATCTTAACAGATTGTTAAGGTCACAATACAGGCAAGTTTTCTAAAGCCACCCTATTATGGGGACCAACTGTGTGCTTTACCTACTATATATTTTCAAAGAAAGAAATAAAAGCCTCTGTCCTCTGAGTTACTTTCTGATTATGCTTACATGGGGTCTCAGCCTGAAAGAAGCTTCTAGGTCAGTTGATAGAAACTAGAAGAAGGGGTTAGTTTTTTGAATAGCTAACTATAATTCTAACTTCTGAGATAAGAAATCACTAATTAAACCAAAAAAGATTAACACATTTTAATCTGATCCTGGAGTTACAGGCTCAAAACATTGGCCTTAACCCATTCAGAGAGGCGGGAAATAGTTCCCTGTTTCTTAACAACTACTAGATTTTGTCATACTCCAAAGATTAGTTACAAAAGGCCCTTTCTCTTAGGAAAATACTAGTCTGTGTGTAGGAAATAAGATAAACATCCACCCTGCCAGTACACCCCCTAGTGGAACTTCAGCATAGTACAGTCTGGGGGTCCAAAGACATCCCAGGTATTTAGGACTTCCATGGGCTTGAGTGGGCTTTCCCAGGTCCAGTGGCTATAACCGCACCATAGTCACAGGCTGCTACTTTCTACTGAGCACACCAAAACAAGCAAGCAAATAAACAAAGCATGTCATCTACACATTTATCCATAGAGGCAGATATCTGGATTTAGATAGAGGCAAATTGCCTACTTATCATAATTGAAACAGGCTTAATTTTAGCTTCTGAAAGAACCAAAGCAGAAATTTTAGATGAATCTGCTATTAATATTCCTTAACTCAAAAAACACCTTAAATAAAAGGGGGTTTCCTACTTAAAATTCTTCTAATTCTCAAGTGAGTTTATTAAATTGCTTGAAAGGAATTTTCTCAGATTGCCACAGCTTAGATATATTCAAGTTGCTAAAATCAATTCACTGGAATTTTCCAAAGATCTTGAAAATCTGAAAAATGACTAGAGTAAAAACAAATTTAAGGGGGAAGAATAAATGGAGAGAATGTGAGGAGTTCAGTATTTAAATATAGGGTCTGTAGCTCTGCCCTGGCCCCCGCCACCCAATCCTGCAATGAATGGCTAGACTTTGCCAGGGCACTTGCCATTCAGTCTTTTTGAAAAAGCTGTTCAATCAGTGTTAGCATTAACAGGGGTTAGAGAATGCTTCCACTTTGACATGTCCTATAAATTAATTTCTACTTGGGCAGATAATGGATAAAGCCTTGGATGTAGAAGTAACAAGGGAAAAAAGAAACACCAACTTTGCTTCCAGGAATTGAGATAAATAGCATAACTCACTCCATGATCAAACAAGAAAGGGCCATTCCCTGAACCAAGAGTATAAAGAACTCTTTAGTCAACATAAAAATATTTTGAATTTGTGTTTGCTTTTCTTTCTCAAGGGTAGTGATACATTGTTTTCTGAGCTCTTCAACTCTGTTGGCTCCCAGTTGAACAGGACTCCAATGGTGGAACAGCCAAGCAGAGGCTCTTATGTGAAGCACGAGTGTGCAGGGCTCTCTTGGCATAGTGAGGAGTCTTGCCCAACTGGAGTTTTGAGTACACCAGGGGAGGTAAAAAGTACTGAGCTGGGAAGGGAGGCAGAAATTAGCTTTGGAAGGCCCAAGATGCCATGCTAAGGAGTCTGGACTTCACGCTGGGACCAATATGGCCATGCAAGGGTTTTAAGCAGGCATATAACAAACTCAAGTCTGCTTAGATAAGCCTAGGTTGGAGAGCAAAGAATGAAAATAGACAGGGAAAGAAGTTCGGAGGCTCTTTCAAGACTCTAGGCAAGAGGTGATGGAGGCACACACGAGGAGGTGGGAATGGAAAGGGTCAGCTGAAGTACATGGTGGGCAGAGAACAGTCAGGATTTGGTGACCCATGAATATGTGCAGGATGGAGAAATGAAGAGAATGCTGATATTTCCAAGCCTGGTGACCGGCTACACCAGGGAATGCCAAGAGGGGGCAAAGAGGACTTAGTTCAGCTCTGAGACATACTGATTTTAGGGAATGTGTGGAACAGCTAAGACAGTTGCATGAACTTGGAAACTGTCCTAGAAATAACAGTTGAAGTCACTGAAATAGATCACCCAGCTAGACAGAGGTGCACAGTGAGAAGAGGTCTGAGCACACAATTCTACAGAGTCATTACATTTCACAGGTGGGGAGGCTAAGAGGATTAAGGCAGAGGGAGAAACAGGGGAAAGTGAGCTTATCATGGAAGCCAAAGCACTTGAATTTCAAGGAGATGGACAAGTGGGTCACATTCTGCAGAAAGATCAAGCTGCACCCTGGATTTGGCAATGAGGGAGCCACTGCTATTTCTTCATATAGCATAGAAATTATGGCATTGGATATTGAGCAGTATTTTCTAAAAAACTGAGATAATGAGACACAGATTAGAACATACGAGGGGACATCAAAAAGTTCGTGGAAAAATGTAATTAAAAGACAACAAGAATCCTTCCGTGAACTTTTTGAAGTATCCTCATATAGCAAAAATGTTGGGAAGCTTTCTATATGATGTAGGATCTGGTTCCTTGATGGCACCAGTTATGTAAAGTGACATTTTATCATGTCATAAATTTTGACTTCTAGTAGTAATAGATTGGAGCCCAGCATATAACATATCAAATATAGAAACTCAAAGTTCAATGAATGTGTGATCATAATTTGTGTATATAGGTATACAGAGACCCAGGTATCCAAGCAGTTGCTACCCAAAGAGATGTTTTACTCAGTTTTCAACTGGGACCACAAGAATTAATAAGATAAAGTATGCTTATCCCATGTCAATTTACAATTCGGTTGAAGACATAAAAAGTCTTTATTTCTAAAGCTCATTTTTATCCACACGACGTTTATTTAATAACAGAAACTAGTTCTAGTGCAGGCTTTTAAAAACAGGCCACAAATAGCAAGTTTTTACTAGCTATACTAAGATAGGGAAGCAATTGTCTATAAAGTATTTAGTCTTACATTCTAATATTATGGTATGGAGGAGGAAAAATTGACGTAATAGTTTTATATGAATAATTTAAAAATAATTTTCTAAAAATTCTAAACCTAAGAGGCCTTGAACAAAACTAGATTTCTCTAACCAGAGAACAGAGGAATACAGTATGAGATTAAAAACCAGTAAATCACATAAGAACTTAAACATTAATGATTAGGAACCATTCATGAGATATTAGGTACAAGCAGAGCACTAATGTCTTTAAGTGCTACATTACTCAGATCTAGCTGGTGGGCTTTTATTTTTCCTGGATGGATTTTAACTAAATAGACTTTAGACATTTGGATATAGATAAATGCCTAATTCAGTAATTAGTATTTTAAAACTGTGAAACCTTTTAAGTTAAGTGGTCTATTAATTAACTACCAATTATCTTGTCTGACTACCATATCAATAGAAGTAAATTACCAACTAGCTATTTGACAGATTTAGTCCTTACCATGTAAAATTTCTTCAGAACGTAAAAGGCTTGGAGTTAAATGCTTTTGCTTCCCCCTTTTGGTTAATCAGGGATCAATTTGTCGCTCACGTGTAAAGGCCAAATGCAGCTCTTTGGTCAAAAAGGATCTACAGATAAACTTTGGCTTTTAGAAATGGCAAGCTAAGATTCTATTTCCTCTCTTAAAAAATAATAAGTGAAGCAATGTTAATATTTCGGGGGAAACATGGGTTTACAATTCCTGTATGGAGGCCAACTTTCCATATTTCAAAGTGGAATAGAGGAAGGTATTTTCAAGTTTTTGCACCTCACCGAGATACAGAGAAAGCCTATGAGAACAAATTCCATGCTAGAGTTAAAGTGCATGATATTGCATTCATTCTCTATAGCCCTGTCCTAACTGTGAGTGTTTCACAGCAGATTATGCTGACTAGAACCTACCCCAAGTCTATCACTTCTTGACTGGTGACCAAGAGAACGTTCCTGGGAAAGCTGCTGGTGATAGAACAGTGGAAGGTGAAGCATCACAGCAGACTGGAAGGCTATGCAGAATAGTGCCAGGTACTGTAAAAGTCTCTAACATGTATAGAAATCACACATGGCTAAGAAGCAAGGGAGGAATTGTTGTAGGGGCCCTCTCCTGAGGCCTGGTCACTGGGAAATATGAATAGTTGTCACACATTCAATTTGAGCTTGATTCAAATTGGTATATCAACACCAGCCTTCTCCAAGTTGCTAGCTTCACACCAATGAGCAGAATGAATACGTTAGAGTAAAAATGAGCACACAGATGGGACAGGGACAATGGAAAACTGATGTAGGAAAGAAAAGGAGATCCCAACAATAACGATGTAACCCCTTTTGTAATATCAATCTTACACAGCTGGAGTGAGTCCAACATAATGCTTACCTTTTGAAACTTCAGAACACAGACACACATGAGCGTTCTCTGAATAGGTTATCTTCTAAATATTTAAGCAGAAGACTATTATTATCAAATATTTATTGGGTGACTTCAAATAGAGCTCTGTTCCAGGCAGAGGGAAATAAACAGATGCATATAACAAACTGCCTTCAGACAGCTTGCTGTCTACTTTGGGATGCAAAGCACAGTGAATAAAAAGTTATATCACAGAGCACGTATCACGCACCAAAGGATGGGAATGACAACAAATGCTGCAAGAGATTAATAGGAAGAAGAAAAAAGCCTTAGACAAGTCATTTAACTGCAGCTTCATTGGAAAACAAATGGTTGCACAAGAAGGTCTCTAAGGATCCCCGCAGCTCTAATTTCCAAAAATGCCACAAGGGCTGGAGTGGGGAGGGAAAGTTATATTGAGAACTTGAGCTAGGTGTTTGTTAAAAGGCATACGGAATGGAGAAAGAGGGCACTCCAAGTAGGGGGAATAGTGTGAGGAAAGGTTTGGAAGTGGGGACTTCCACTAAAAAGTTTTCTATTTCACTGTATATGACTTGAACTCTGAGTCAGGATCAATGTACTATTTGTTATTTTATGAAAACAGACATTGACTGCTACTTAAACGTCTGCTCAAGATGATCTGTTCATGACTGAACAAGTCTTTGCTCAGCTGATCTACTTTTTAAAATGTATGGGGCAACTTCTGTTCCCCACCCAGATACAGTAAAAAGAGACACTCATTATTTTTTCTGGAAAGAAAACAGCACATGCCAATGCCAACATATCTTTGAAAAGTTACCACCAACATTTTCACGTAAGAGGACTATTGGAAGAGAAGCTGAATTCAGGTGGTTCTTATAACACTATTTAACCCCTGCCAAAAAAAAAAAACAGGAAGAAAAATCACTGTAAAAATTATAGTAAGCCTTCTTTTAAATTTTAGTTAAATCTCAACTTCTCAAAAGGTTTGTAAATCTCAGCAAGAAGTCAGAAATTCCAACTCTAAAATTAATTTTCTGACTCAATATTGGAAATAAATTCTTAAGTTTAAATGCTTAGGGGAAAAACAGCTGGAGAATTCAGGAGCCTCCCATATTTTAATATGAAGTGACGTCATTACCGTCAAGGTTTCCAAGAACTCCCTAAATTGTGTGGTTAAGCAACATTTCAAAGCACAGTGAGGACTCTGGGAAGGTGGTATGTTCCTCCTTTGTATACAAATCCAGTTCCAGAAGAATTTTTCTATTAGAGATTTGATTTGATTTCCTCCTTATGTTAGAAAATAGGCTAATGTTAGAAGTATCAATTCATGTGCATTTTCAAAGCTAAGGCTATGGATTTTCTGTGCTTAACACATACTAAATTAGTGCTCATTTGATCAGATATCTACGGAAGATAAGCTGCTTTCCTGTAAAAATAAGCATGTAATTGCAGATTGCATGGGGTTTCTTTAAAAATCTGGTTACATTTAAAATTTTACATTTCAGTCAAATAATCATGCACAGAAAGTAGGCAAGATGGCTTAACTTCGGAGTACTTGGCGTGGATAGAACTTTATACCTAGGAAATCTTGCATGATCTCAGTCAAAGGTTATTGGAAAAAAAACAATCCCAGTGTCTGTGGTTCATAACTAACCTGCTGATGGCTGTGTACCTGTTTAAGGCTGAGTTTCTATGGTGTCTTCATCCTTACCATTCTTCTAATATGAAAACTACACTCCACCTATAATTTATGTACATCTTTTATCCCAAATGGTGGCTGTTTACTTTACCCCGAATTATAACACACAGGATTCCTGATAAATTCTACTGCTAAGTTTATTCAGTTGGAATAGCCTTTCTTCACCTAACCCACCCCTTTGGTATTTGCCTGTTCTTGTGGACTCAGCAGCAGCAAGGACTTCAGTTCACTTCCCCACCCCCACTGCACACACACACACCTACCTGCATGCACATAATGCACACGCACACACAGGCACACTTCAGTTCCCCCACACTGTAGTGATCTCCTTACTCATTTAAAACATAGATATGAGTTAGCTCAGGTCATTTATATACTCATTTCTAAAGGTTTGAGAATGAATTAAATAAAGCTCATTTTAAAAAATGAAACATTAAAATAAGCTTCTTCCAGGATCAGAGAAAAGGTCTGATGTTCCATGAGCAACATTTGAATAAGTACTTCTAAAGCCAGATTAAGTTTTTAAGCAGTTGCTAAAAAATTAATGAGGTTTAATGTGACCTATTTAAGAGAAACAGTTCTTTGTTGTATTCTATTAGAAGGCTAATCCGCCTATGGAAAAAAACAAAACAAAACAAACCCCTATCTCTTTACCCTTTCTTTATTGGATACCACCTGTCTACAAAAGTAAAGGGGAAATAGTGTGAGGAAAAAAAGCATAAATGGGTCAACAGTGTATAGTGTTATAAGGGAAAGCTTCACACCTAACCTTACTGGAGATAAATTCAACTGAAAAACTGGGGTTACTTATGCTCCCAAAGCAGCAGAAGCCCCTTATCCCTAGATGCTGTGGTAGCTCTGATGGTTAGAAGCTGACATTGTTTAAATCCCTGTTTCACCAGGTCTCATAACTTCCCCCCTTTCCCCTTTCTGTGGTCCTGTCCGGGTGACTTCTGTTCTCATTGAGGAGGCATCTTCTAAGCTGAGAAAGTCCTGGGATGTCCTCTAACAGGACAATACCATGGACCCTGTAGATGGTGAATGGGCGTTAAGTGACTGCCAGGGTGGCCTGACCACTCCCAAAGGACCACAGATGCTGATCTAAGAATCTTTGGCACTTTCTAAAATGTGGCTGAGCAGTAATTTGGAAGCCTAAACCCTGACTTTAGAAATTCATAAGAACAACCAGTGTTTTATAAACTCAACAGAAAGTAAAATAAACAAACCCAGGGTTTTATGCTCCCTCTTGTTACTTTTATGGCAATCTTTCAAACTAGTTCAAAATGTTCAGTCCCCTACCCTCTCAAGAAATACCGAATGGTGGGGGGGGGGGCAAGGGGGGCTGAAAACAACTGCTATTTAATAGTAACCAGCACACACTGTAATTCACCTTGGGAATAGCTAATTAGAAGAAACTTTGTGGTAAAAGAGTGCAGGTGGCTTTCTAGCTGGCACTGAAGTCTCTCCGTTCCAACCTTCTCATTGGGGAGAGCCCAGTAATAAAAACAAGGATGTTTATATTTACCCAGAAGTGTGCGTGGCAATTGACCATCATGGTTCTCTCAATGAGCTCATCAGGACATTCCAGAAGGTGATGCCCAGAGACCACACCAGCATTATTGACCAGGACCGAGACCTCGCCAACCTCCTTGCGGACCCTTTCAGCTGTCAGGTAGACATTCTCCCTCTTCCCCACATCACAGGTGTAGGTAAAAACCTGCAAGTTACAGTGGGGCAGGATTTCTTCTTCACCATTCCCAGCTGTCCTCAGAAGTCCAGATGAGGGAAAAAATGGAACAGAGGAGGGGGTGCAGAAAATGAGTCACACAGCAATCAGTAGGACAAAGATCACACAAAACAAAACTACTACAGTGAGCTTCAAATTTCTAACACCATAAGGACTGCCAATGACTGAACTTACAGCTGCCTTCCTCCCCCCAAAATCTGGGAAATTACAGCAATTTACTGGATAACTTTGCTTAAGGGAAAGTCATGTAATTGTGACAAGCCCAGTACAAGTAGACCACATGGGATCAGCTTGCTGGAGCTAAAGACACCTGCAAAGAACTGATCTCAGCCCAGAGAATAACACACACACTGCACACTCCTCTTTTTTGGGAAACAGTGTCCGGAAACGTCCCTAATCTTTAGTATGAGTACCCTCAAAATGGAAACTCATTTCAAGGCTCACAAATCAAAACTGTAATTAATAATTTTAATTCATCCAAAGCCAAGAAATGAATCTAAAATTTCTCATGAAGTGGAGGCCACTAGTTTTTCTAATCAGCGTAGCTGACCCCCCTAAGAATCACCCTCATAAATCAAGTTTACAGGTAAATATGCAATTTTATCACATAAGAACTCAATTTAAAAACCGAAATCTCTTCCCTGGAAAATGAATACTTTTATCTTTTAGGTTTTGGTAGGGAGCACAAAAATCTGTATTTGTTACCACTTTGTTAAGTTTTGACATTTTCCACCTTAAATCAAAAAGGCAGTTGCCAATAAGTTGGTGACAAATGATCAATATAGGAGAGGAGTGGTGCCCAAGTCAGTCTTCCCTGTTTGGTTGTTTTCCCTGGAAATAAAAAATTTTGCCAAAAAGGAAGAGCCATTATCAAATTTTCCGGGCCAATATTTAGAGTTGGTTATGGTCTCCGTTTTGGCTTTTAAAAATAAAAACCTCATTTTCAGGTTAGTAAACAGAAATGCGGATTTCCTCGGGGGACCAAAAGCATGGAAGAAATTTACAAAGAAGCTTAAATCCTTCAAGCGCGCTTTCTCTTAAGAGGCAGGGCATCTTTCAATCATGCAGAGTATGTAACTAAAGTATTTACTTACCGCTGGAGAAACAATGTAATTTTCCCCTGGCTAAAGTTATAGCGAAATCATCAATACTGCCCTAGTCTAAGTGGTTCAGACCACGTAACACAGATACATGCTTCAGTCGAGTCTGAGAACAACTTCCCAGACACTTTAGTTTCCCATCGCCCCGCTTGCAAGTCCGAGACGTTTCTTTAGGATCCAAACCTATGGTAACAAGTCCCCTCTGCCTTCCCAACCCTGAGAGGGCTTAGGAAACCCCGCTGTCGACCCCAAAGAGAGAGGACCTCAGTAAGGACTGGCTTTGGCACACTTTCCCCCTTCTAACGTAAAGGTAGGTGATCAAGCTCCTTTATCGGGGCAAATTCCATTCGCCTTCCAGAGACCGGCGGGGTGTTCTTTTCCTGGAGAGCGGGGCTGACCGTGACAGTGGGGTTTGGGGGCCCTCCGGGGTAGGGCGTGGGGTGGAGAGAGGCTTGACCCAACAATGCTCGAGCGCGGGTGCGAGTTACCTTGCAACGCGGCGGCGTCGGCCGCCTCCAGGTCGCGGTAGATGTGGCGCACCATGCCCGCCGTCTCCTCGTTGCTCTGCGTGTTGATGTCCCAGAGCACCAGCAGCGCCCGGCGCCGGGCGAACTCCAGCGCGAAGAGACGGCCCAGGCCGCTGCCGGCGCCCGTGATGAGGCACACCTGGCCCGCCACGCTCTTCTCCTTGGGCCGCACCAGCCAGCGCGCCGCGGCCAGCACGAACGCCCAGAGCACTTTGAAAGTGACCACGAAAAACTCTACCACGATGTTCATCGCGACGCCCGGGGCCCCGCGCGAGCGCAGCGCCCGCGTCCGCGCCCACCCCGCACCGGGCAGCCCAGCTCCCGGCCTCGGGGCGCTTGTCAGAGCGGCCGGGACGAGAAGGCTGCGCCCCGCGCCCGCCCCCGAGGTGCCCGCCGGGCTGGAGTGCGCGGCGCCGCCCCCTGCCTGCGCGGGGCCACTCCCGCCCGGGTTCCGCGCGGTGGCCCCGGGCTGTGCCCGCCGCGGCAGCCGCCCGGCTCGGCGCCTCCTGCCGGCGGCCGCCCGCCCGGTCCTGGACCGCCCGGCCGGCGGGTCCCGCTGCAGCGGCGGTGACAGCCGCGAGTTAGGCGACGCGCGCTGCCCTCATGGCCAAGCCGCCGCCGCCCGAGCGTCCCCGGAGCCGGCGCGGCGGCTCCCTCTCACCCCGGGGAGGGGTGCTCAGCGGAGACTGCACGGGCCGGCCGGCCGCCGCGGGAGTTGTCAACTTGACCCAAGTTGCGACAGGGTGGGAGAGTAGGGTGCAGGGCAGCTGAGTGCCGGGAAGGGGCGACTCGCTCGGCGCAGGCGAGCGCCGGCCAACGGCTTGCAGCTGCCCCCGCGGTCTCGTGTCCCCCTGCCCTGTACTCCCCGAGGCTGTCACTCCGCCACCGGGCTCCGCAGCGCAGCGCCACTTGCAAGTCAGAGCGCTCCCGGCCGGCTCCGAGCGGGCTCCACGCTCCGCGCTATATAAGCCGCGACCGGGAAGAGCCAGCGGCGGTATCGGCATCGGCCCTCCCTCCGATCGGCCCTCCCCGCCCCCGGGCGCACCCCGCCCCCGGCCCAGCCCCCCGCCCGCCAGCCCTCCGCCGAGCCGCGCGGGGCAGCCCCTCTCACATGGCCGTGGCCGCAGCCTCCAGCCCTCGGCGCACCTCCCTTCGCAGCTCACGCCCCCTGCCGTGTGCTGTCCCGGCCGCCGCCTGCCGAGCCCAGCGGTCGGCTGCGCCCTGGCCATCCTCCTCTGGCCGTCCGGTCCTCGCATGTCCCTGCGTCGCCACTTTCGTTAAGCAGTGGAGTCCAGACCGCCCTGCCTGCGATCAGGCGCTGCGGAAGACAGCCCTGCAGGCTGGCGGAACGACGAGGAGGACCTCGGCGGCGCGGCAAAGGGATGCTGGAGCCTGTGACTACGGTGGGCAAACAGCCAGGAAGGCGGCCAAAAGTGACTTCGAATTGCAGCTAGCCGTCTGGAACGTGGCCCAAAAGGCTCTCACTTTCCTGGCTGTAATCACCACCGCAGTGTTGCCTATACTCCAGTCCGGGTCAGGCGTTGCCCTCTCGCCGGGCGGGCGATGGAGTGATGCATGGCGGGATTTGTAGTTCGCACCCAGGAGGGGTGTCGTCCGAGTGGAACTCGAGCCTAATCCTGTCAACGCATCCGAGGGATTAGGACCCCGAGTGGTCAAGGTGTCAGCACTCTTCGCTCTTGAATTGATCGAAAAGTTTAATCAACGCATATATTTTTACCATACAAATTTTACCCGAAAGTTGATTGGAGGAGGCTAAATCAGACAGTTCTTAGTTTTGCGTCTGCAAGGCAGGTTCTCAGTTCTGGGTTCTTTTCTGGCTTACCCTAGGACACCTACGAGTCGTGGGGCTTCATTCTGTCTTTAAGTGGACAGAGCGCATGCGTCGACTTCCTCTTTTCCGGGTGGAATCATGGAGGGTGTCGAGTAAGTTGTTTTTCGTTGTCTGAAGAATCCTTCTCCATCCCCGATACCAGAGACGTTTTGCCTCACATTCTCCCTATGTGACTGTAGCTTGCACCTTTGCTCATTTATCTATGTGTTTGTGACGCTCTGCGACACCAGTGGGGGACCCCAGGCTAGGATGGATGCGGGCGGCATTGGGGCGGAGGTTTTGGAGATTTCGGGAACCAGGTGTGCGGTTGGCCGGCGGTCCGGTCTTCCGTGGAGGGTCTTTGGAGGGACGTGCAGAATCTCAAAGTTGGGTTCGCTCTTGGCTGGCACTAGGCTCAGGCGTCTCTGCCGTTAGGTCTTTGCTTTTAGCATGTGGAGCTTGAGACTCGAACCAGGGTGTTGGTGGTCTTTTTAAAGAAATCTAGGGGCCAGTGTCTTGCTGTAATTTTTCAGTCAAAAAGTTTTTAAAAAGTAACGTTTTGTTACTTTGCTGTGGATATTTTCCTCGTCGGAGGCTGGAACTGAGGCCGGAATATATGTAAATTTATTGTTACTGTTAAATTTGTGATTGCTGTTGAAATAAAGTGGTCCGTGTTAAAGGTGAAGGTAATTGGTATGGAGGAATTCTGAATTCTCTCTTACACTTCAGCGTGCTAGAGAAGCTAAGCGTAGCATTGCTTTGAGCCAGCGACAATACTTTTAAACAACAAAGTGGTCAGTACAGAATGGGAGTAATACAGCTCTGTTAGCTTTTTGAGTTGCTGATAACATTTTCTTGTTTGCTAATGTCAGAGAGAAGAAAAAGAAGGTTCCTGCTGTGCCGGAAACCCTTAAGAAAAAGCGAAGGAATTTCGCAGAGCTGAAGGTCAAGCGCCTGAGAAAGAAATTTGCCCTAAAGATGGTGAGTAAACTTTTTGAGGCAGGTAAGAAGAAGCCTTGTGGTTGGGATTGAGGGAGGAGAAATGTTCTTAGCAAGACTCGTTTACTTCAGTACTGTCCCAAACAACTGCTTAGGTTTCTAATGTGGCATTCTCAGATAAAGGTATCTGACTTTTGGAATGTTTTGGCATACCTTGGCAAGAAAACGGTTTCAAGGGAAGACTTTTTTTTATGTTATTGCTAATTGAGGTTGGGAGCTAAAAATCATCGATAACTGATAATTGGTTTCCAGCTTCGAAAGGCAAGGAGGAAGCTTATCTATGAAAAAGCTAAGCACTATCACAAGGAATATAGGCAGATGTACAGAACTGAGATTCGTATGGCTAGGATGGCAAGAAAAGCTGGCAACTTCTATGTACCTGCAGAACCCAAATTGGCATTTGTCATCAGGATCAGAGGGTAAGTTCAGTTTCTATTGTTTTCTGGTTTTAAAAGGAAAGTTATACAGCCTCAGCAAAACTTTGTTACTTTTGGGAGACCTGATTCTGAAACATTGCAATGATAGTGTTTTGACAATAGCTAGAACAAAGGGTGGGGCTGTAATCATTTTAATGGTTTAGTTGCAAATCCTTTGCCAAAAGCTCCTATCCATTTTCTCGTTGAGTACCGGAGGGGTTCAGTGTCCACCAGTGGTGTTGGATCTTTTGTTACATGAGAGTATTCCTATCTGTTTAGGTGGGACTTGTGTGTTGTCCAAAGTTATAATGCTTAGCTTCCTGTCCTTTATTAATAAAAATTCTGGTAAAAGCCAAATGAATTTACTGTTTCCTTTTCGCTGTAGTATCAATGGTGTGAGCCCAAAGGTCCGAAAGGTGTTGCAGCTTCTTCGCCTTCGCCAGATCTTCAATGGCACCTTTGTTAAGCTCAACAAGGCTTCCATTAACATGCTGAGGATTGTGGAACCATATATTGCTTGGGGGTAAGTCTCTCTTTCCTTTTGATTTCTGTTTGGTAAATTGGATACGTAGTAAGCTGTAGATGTTTTAACAGTGATAGCCTTGTTCTTTGGTCCTTTATGTCTGCTTTTTATATTTCAGGTATCCAAACCTGAAGTCAGTAAATGAACTAATATACAAGCGTGGTTATGGCAAAATCAATAAGAAGCGAATTGCCTTGACAGATAACAGTTTGATTGCTCGATCTCTTGGTAAGTTCTGCCTATTTTGGAAATAGTTGATATTAAACCATAGTGTTAATTTCCTGGCACTTTGTGGCCCTACATTTCTCATTATGGACATTCACATGTTTCCTGCAATCCTAGTTTAAGTATGAGGAAAATGCAAGGTATGATTTATGATTTCATTGGCTCGAACCTTACTTTTGTAACTAAAGCCATGTATTTGCCTCTGTGTTGTTTGCTCGGTTTGCTTTTAATTCAGCCTATAACTGCACTTGTTGAGTTCCTTGAATTTTATAATCCCTTAAAACTTCAATAATCTTAAATAACATTAAAATTTTCAGGTAAATATGGCATCATCTGCATGGAAGATCTGATTCATGAGATCTATACTGTTGGAAAGCGCTTCAAAGAAGCAAATAATTTCCTGTGGCCCTTTAAATTATCTTCTCCACGGGGTGGGATGAAGAAGAAGACTACTCATTTTGTGGAAGGTGGAGATGCTGGCAACAGGGAAGACCAGATCAACAGGCTTATTAGAAGGATGAACTAAGGTGAGAGACTGCATTCTGAAAGAAGTTGTCTTAATACTAGAGCAAAAGTAGTGGTCCTCTTGAATATGAGGGGTTTTCCAAAAGTTAAAAGAGTCGTATATCTTTCAATTCCATTTTTCCTTGAACTTTTTGAAGTACCCTCGTACTTTATCCACTAAATATTGATGGGTTTTTGGTTGAATTTTAATCAATGCTTTCAGTGGGGGAAAAGTCAGCTGTTTTATATGATTACAGTAGGTTTGGCTACTTTTCTTGTGAGGACATTTCTGGAGGGAAGAAAGCCCATTTTTGCATATTTATTTAAAAATGGATATTGAATTGTTAGCTTCTTTATAACTATGATTTATGTTAATTCTTAGCTGCTAGGGTGTTTCTTTAATGGGCTTCTTTTTTTTCCTTTCAGGTATCTACCATGATTGTTTTTGCAATCTGTTTAGTTAAATAAAGTGACTACTTTCAAATTGAAATGTATCGGTGGCTTTTTTGTTGGCCCTCCTCTGCCTTCCCTTAACTATTGTGGCAATCTTGGTGTGTGATAAAATTATGCCATATCAACATTCCCCTTACATGCAAAATTGAGGTTTTTGTCTTGTGAAAAACATATTTGGGGTTTATTCAAGGCTTTTCTCTACAAAAAATCTTAATTTTTCCACGTTTGAATTATGCCAAGCAAGTCAAAATGGATTTATTCTTTTTATCCTTTTTCACAAGCATTTATGCATGATTTGTAGGTAAGAGAATAAAAGTTTGGTTTATGAAAAAAGTTAAATTTTGTTGTTGAAATTCTATTTGTCAGTCTTTGGCTTGCCTGTAAACTACTGTGTAAATATGTGTTGTTTTCCTTTTGCATTCCATTTTTATGCTCTTGTTTTGCATTTTGCCCATGTTTAGGTGAATTACAAAGGAAGAAATGAAATTTGTGCTCATGGATGCAAAGTTATTTGAGAGCATCTTAAACACTTGTGAAATTAATGAGCAAAAACTTAAAATGGAAAGTTTTGGTATTTTTATAATTAATGTTTATGTTTTACATGTCTTTTCACCTAGACTAGTAAACTGAAGAATTTTGAGTGTAGAATGTAACATGAAGTACAGACAATAAAAATAAAATATTTTTGTGGTCCTCATTGATTGTGCCCAGGATCTGAAGCAGTGTGAAACAGATCTCTTAAGTCTTTTGGCACTATTGTATCACAGTCATAAATTACTTTTTAATATTTGAAAGTTGATAGATAAGTATATATAGAATTTCTTTGGGTTCTTTGTTCCTGATCATGGAAGCTATTCTGGGTTAGTTTCTCCAGGGTCTGAGTTCTGTAGAGAAATCAAGAAGATACTTTATAAAAATCATGTTTTGTTTATGGGTATACCCATGTTTTGCCAGAGATTTGTTGTCTTCGCGAACTGTTAGATTAATGTAAAAAAAATACATTAATCTCTAGGTGGAGCCGAAGAGTTTAAGGTTTTTTTTTTTGTTTTTTTTTTTGTCTTTTTTTCATGACCGGTAAGGGGATCGCAACCCTTGGCTTGGTGTCGTCCGCACCGCGCTCAGCCAGTGAGTGCACAGGTTATCCCTATATAGGATCTGAACCTGTGGTAGGGGCGCCACAACGCTCCCAAGCGCCACACTCTCCCGAGTGCGCCACGGGGCTGGCCCGAGTTTAAGTTTTGAAATACCCTATTTTGTTTTACTTCTTTGGTAGGTAAGTATAGAGTACAGCTAGTCTTTGCACATCCAGTATCCTGAAAGGTAGGCGTGGCTCAGATGATGTTAGAACCTGTTTGGCTTCCAGGTCTTAGAAGAATAATGAGGGCCACAGTGGCCTTTGTGGGGATTAAGAATACAATCTTTTGGTATTTGCAGGGACTGGTCCAGGACCCCCCTTGGATACCAAAATCTGCAGATGCTCAAAGTTGTTGATATAAAGTGGTATGTTTGCATATAACCCATGTACATCCTCCGTATTTGTAGTTTGAATCATCTCTAGAATACTCATAATAACCTAGTAAAATATAGGTGGTATGTAAGTAGTTGTTATACTATACTGTTTTTTGTTTAATATTTTCAATCCATGGTTGGTTGTATCTGAATGCAGAACCCACGGATACGGAGGGCCAACTATCCAGTTATGGAATGAGGTATGGATGGCATATTGCTAACTTCTTAGGCATGTGTGAGTGGGTGAGTGAAGTATAGGAAGTCCTCATTGGGATAGAAATAATATCAAAGTGGCACTCTATGTACAGGCTAGTAGTATTTAGGAAAGCATTTTTTTTTAATTACTGAATTTTATTTTTAGCGTGTTTTGAGGTTCACAGCACAACTGAGCAGAAAATGCGCAGGGTTCCCGTACACCTTGTCTCCACACTAGTACATCCCTCCCCCATTATCTATTCTCTCACCACAATGGTAAGTTTGTTACAATTGATAAACCTACATTGACACATTATTACCCGATAGCAAAACTTTTTGAGCTGGTGAGGGAATAGGAAGATTCTGAGGGATATCTAGGATGAAGAAATGGACAAAGCAGACACAATTCCACTTTAAGTCCTGGAAATTCAATTCTTCCATTTTCCATTTAAGTCATTTTCCAACTGGAGCCTGAGGCCAGAGGACTAGAGGAAGAGAAAATGAAGGAGTCGTAGAGATCCAGGATAGCTATAGAGAACCCTGAAGATCTTGCAGGGGAGTTGAGGAACCTAGGCAGTTTCAGGGAGTGGGGATAAATAGAAAAAGCTTATAGAGTTGCTGTCAGGTGACAACTTTAGCTGTTAGTTTCTTAGGGAGTAAAGTGGACTAATTAGCCTTCATATCAGGATTGTGAAGACTAAAGATAGTGGGTATGAAAATGTTTTGAGAACTGTTGAAACCTATTCAAATGCAGGTTAATACTTTTGTTTTACTTGGGAAACCCACCTCTCTCCAAATGGGGGGTCATTGCTTGCAAGAAACCCTCCAGTAGAGGGCCCAACCAACCTTTGAGTCTGGGCAACCTAGTAGGTTACACCAAAAAAAAAAAGTTACTTCACATGTTTATTTCTTTCCTACCCTTCAGAGTTCCAAGTTCCTCTAGTAGGTCTTCCCCTAGTTATCCTAGTCTTCATAAAGTTGTGTTGTACTTGTTGGCCTTTAACCAGTCTTACCTAGTATTTGAAGGTTTATTTGTAGTTAGCTGGATTAAGAGTGCTGGCTTTGGATCCAGACTGTTTGGGTTCGTATCCTATGTCCACTTACTAGCTTGGGCCCGTAAATTAATCTCAGTTTCCTAATCAGGAAAATGGGAAATAATCATGCCTAATTTCATAGGATTTTAATGAAGATTAAATGTTTCAGATCATGTAAAATGCTTACAGCAGTGCCTGGCTTAAAGTGCTCAAAATGCTACTTAATATGTAATGTAACTTGAGCACTTAGTGTGGGTGTACAATGGTGCACAGAAAATAGCCTCTGCTTTTGTGTGTCAGTCTAATGGGCGAGACAGACAACACAAATATAGAGAAATGAGTGCTACAGGGATTTACAGGTTGTGACAGAGCCTTTTGTGGTGTCTTTGGAGTCCCACATCCATGGGGAGACAGACAGCTTCCTGCTTCCACTATTTTCCTATACAGATTTGCTGTCAAAGAAGCCAAAACATTGCTCATGTACATGCCTCCCTTCTGCTAGGTAGTAAACTTTGTAAGGCCAGGCCTTGTTTAATCCCTTCCCAGTACCTGACATATAGTAGGCACTCTGTTAAATGAATGTATTAGTTTCCTGTTGCTGCTGTGACAGCACCAATAAGATTACCACAAACTTAAGTGACTTAAATTTATTATCTTGACAGTTCAAGAGGTCAGAAGTCCAAAAATCAGTTTCAGTAGCACTTTATTATTATTATTTTTATTTCTTATTTTTTGGTGGCTGGCCGGTACAGAGATTGAACCCTGGACTTTGATGTTATCAGCACTGTGCTTTAACCAGCTGAGCTAACCAGCCAGTCCCAAAAACCAGTTTCAGTAGGCTAAATCAAGGTATCAGCAGGCCTGTGTTTGTTCTGAAGGCTGTAGAGAATATATTTCCTTGCCTTTTCCAGTTTGTAGGAGTCCCTTGCATTTCTTGGCTGATGGCCCCTTCATCTTCAAGATGCAACCTCTACTTCCATCCTTACATCTTCTCTGATCTTCCTGCCTCACTTTTATAAGAACCTTGTGATTACGTTGGGTGACCCAGATAATCTAGGATAGTTTCCCTGATCTCAAAATCCTTAATTTAAGTCCATCTACAGAGTCCCTTTTGTTGCCACATAAGGAAACATATTCACAGGTTCCAGGAATTAGGGCGTGGAAATCTTTGGGAAGGCCATTATTTAATATTTCATTTCTGGCTCTCCAGCTATATTCTTTGTTTCTCAAGAGTGACAAGCTTTTAATGGTAGAGTCATGGCACTTGTAATCTTGTGTCTGGAACAGTCAGCCCCCAGGTCTCTGCGCTTGGCTTTTTCATTTCAGAAAGAAAAAGAGGTTTGTTTGTTTGTTTTTTTGACATATCTCTCCATATAACTTTTTTTCATAGCATCTCTTACTATCTGAAACTGTTTACTTGTCACTTTTCCCAGCCACTCCGCAATAAAAGGTTTGAGTCTTAGTCCTCTTTTATACTAGCACTTAGGACAAAGCCTGGTGCATTGTAGGCATTTCACTTTTTTGACTGAATGAATCTAACCTTCTCAGGACTATAGCTGCTTACAGTTTTGAGTCTCCAGTTGCTGGCACATTGTTGTCCTTGGGTAGTTGGTGATGGGGAATGGTGAGAGGAGGAGTGGGGCCTGGAGTGGAGATTGATGGGAGTGTATATATTACTTTGGAGGACTCAGAAGACAGTTTTATTGTGCAGGGATAATGGTATGTAATAATACAGCATGTTAGGGGAATACAGGAGGTGGTTCATGTTACGAAGATTTAAGTTTTCCAAAGGAGGTAGACTTCAGATACCTGACGACAGAACAGTTTAGAAAATGCAGAGGGTTTGGAAAGAGTGTCAGGGGTGTGACAGTCAGCCCTATATGACAGCAAAACTCAAGAAGAACATTTAATAAACATTTGATCACTTACTGAATGCCAGTGTATCACTTAATCCACATAAATCCTAGGACTGGTTCTCCACTTTGCATCCCCAGAGCTGAATTCTTAATTGGTTTGGGATGGGCCCCAGACTTTTTCCCTCTTAAATTCTCCACGTAATTTTTAATGTACAGCCTAGTCCTGTTAAGTTCACCACTATATTTTTTTAGATGAGTTAATTTTCCCTCGCTCAGGATCACACAACTAAGTAAGTGGTGGGCCAGTATTAGATTCCAGGCCTAATTTGAGTTGGTTTTAACCAGAGAAGCTAGGAAAAGTTGGTGTCAAGCTTAATGAAAACTGAGAAAATTGGTGTGTTGAGAGCAGTTTCAAAAGCTTTTGTGGGATCTGAAACCATTCTATGAGGGCTAAGCTTGCAGCTCTGGTGAGGGTCAAGAAAAGAAGGCAGAGGGTTTAGAACATAATTGACAAGAGTACAGATGTTAAGATCCTACTGTGCAAGTGTGGGACCTAGGTAGCCAAGCTACGGAGAGGACACACCTAACCTTTCACAAAGGAACCTCAACAAAGGAGTGAGAACGTGGAATTGGGATGGACTGGGTGAGGCAGCTCGACCTTGTCACTACCAAAGATTGGGCTAGTCTGGTAATACTGGGCTAGACCCATCAGTACTCTGGAAAGCCTGGTTACTCTGAATCTGAAAAATGAGTCTTTGGTACAAGCTCATGTGCAAACAACCTAGGAAACTGAACTCCATCAACCGTTTCTGACTGCCCACTACCCACCCTATGCTGCGTGGCACTCTAAACTTCCAGGCCACCCTCACCTCGTCCCACGACTGACGATGTTCGCCCAGCCTGGGTTCAGCACAGTCAGCCCTCCGCAGCAGTGGCCTCGAAGGCGCACTCCACAGTACGTGTCGAGGGACCAGGCGTCCATCCTGGCCCGGCACCCTAACACTGGGTCCCCTCCCCTGCGGAACTGCGGCCCGCGACCTTGCCGAGGGCAGCCTGGCCGCCGCAGGCTCCGGGCGCCTAGCAACGGGCGCGCGGGGCTGGAACCGCCGGAGCCGCTGGCCGGGCGGGCCGGGACGGGGCTGGGCGGCGGGCGCTCCGTGCTCCCGAGCGTCGCCGGGCTGCCAGCCGCCGAGCATGCTCGCCCCGACAGCGGCGCCCGTGCGAGCGCGCGGCCGCCTGCCCCTCCCCGCCGCCGCCGCCGCCAGCCCCGCGACGCGGCCGGGCTGGGCCGGGGGCTCGGGTCGGAGCCCGGCCGCGGCTGGCTCCCGCTCTGCCCGCTGCCCCCGCTACCCCCGCTGCTGGAGCCTCCGACCGGGGCGCCGCAGGCCAGGCATGCGAAGAAGCCCCTCCCCTCGGTGGAGCTGCGGGGACAGTGAGTGCGCGGGCGGCCGGCCTCGGGACGGGACAGGAGCGGGCGCCCGGGAGGGCCAGGGGACCTTACCGAGCCAGGGCTGAAAGGGAGGTCCGCTCTGGACGTCATCTGGTCCGGCCCCGTCCCAAGAAGGGGAAACTGAGGCCCAGAAAGGCACGTGGGTCACTCCAAGGATTCTCTTGACTCTGTATGAGGGACCTGGCGGAAAGGCCTGGATGTGAGGACCTGAGCAGAGCCACCGTGCGGGGTCTGGTGACGGGTGGCGGTCGGGGGATGACCCTGGGCAAGGAGGGCCTGCTGCCAGATCTGTATTTTCTCTCCGCACCCCTCACGTTCAGGTACAAGCAGCTACACGTCATCCCTTAGGGGACACACCCTTGGCAGGTTCACACACCAACCCTCCCAGGCCTTAAACTGGGGAAGGGGAAGAAACGTGTTGACTTTCTTTGATTACCTCTGTTTCTCTCCTCCATCCACACTCGCACCCAGCCGTGTTGCCCAGGACTTGGGAGACTGACCCTGTTCATCAGATTGTTCTAACCCTGTTTTCATTGCTGATTTTGCTTTGTGCCGTTTCTGATTTACCTATAATTTCTGTGTGTATTACTTTTCTCACTGGGGGCTAAAAATACTAGAAAATATTGTGTCACGCAGGTGGTCTCTTGTACTGGCCATTTGCTTGTACAGCCTCTTTGGGGTCATAGACATCACGAAAACTGTGGAGCCTCTCCCCAGACAAATGCAAACAATTTTGCAAGGAATTCTAAGTTATTATTCTTCCCGAAGCACAAGAATCTCTGCTCTTCATCTTTATTTTAGTGTTCATCCTTCCATTCTTTTCTTTCTGTGTTTTGGTCATAAGTGGAATCATAATGAATTCTTTTGAGAAATTGCTTTTTTCGGTTTTGAAGATACGGAGAATACCTTTCACATCAGTTGACTTAGGTCGGCACTGAGTATTTCATGGTACAGATATATCAGTTTGTATATCCTCATTCAGATAGGTTCCAGTTTTTCCCTGTTACAAAGAATGCAACAATGAACATTCACATAGGAACAGTTCTATCAAATAAATTCCTCGAAGTAGAATTGCTGGTCAGATGTACGTACATTTAAAAATCTTGATAGAATCTTGCGTCCAGAAAATCTGTACTGATTATTAGAGGGTAATTGATTAGAAATCCAGGTGTAGATGAATGGCTGCCTGGGGACTGGGAGGTGGGAAAGGGTGGAAGCCTATGAAGAAGCATAAGGGAAGAGTTAGATGGATGGATATATTCATTATTTTGATTGTGGTGATGGCTTCATGGGTGTATACATCTTCAGATTTATCAAAGTGTACTTTAAATATGTGCAGTTTATTGAATGTCAATCATGCCTCAATAAAGATGTTAATAAAAGAGATGGATTTCATCTTAGAGTGGTCAGATATAATGTTTTAAGTCCTGTACCATTATCCATGTGAAAAAGAGTTGCCATTTTAAAATATATGTACACAACTTGAAGCAATCTGGGCTACCTCAGTTAAAACATTTTGATTTTTTAACGGAAGTCTTAAAGGAATATACTTTATTAAGATATAGATTTGTGAATTTGTCCTAATTCTGGATGATTTTTTTCTCAAGTTTGTACCTATGATCTGGATGTTAAACTGGGTTTTAAGCAGCTTTTACAATGTATAAATCCACATTAGTTTAATTTTTTCCTCATGAGAGATACAGAAAGATCCATGTCTCAGTGAGCCCATATCCTAATAAATACTTTCAATAAAACTTTTTTTTAACTTAAAAAAAAAATCACTGATTTACCTTTTCATCAACAGGCTGTGGTAAGAAAAAACTTTATTATTATTTTGAAATAATTTAAACAATAGCTTCTGCTTACTGAATTTATTACATGCCAGTAGTGACTGTGCTAAACGCTTTACATACATTTTAAACTTTCATCCTCACAAACCCTATGAGTCAGAGGCACTATTATTTTCTTCAAGATCCTGTGGTTATGCAGCTATTGAAGGGCAGAATCCAGGCTCATTGTACAACAATGCTTGTGTTCTTTGTGGGGCCTGGATCCCTGTTCAGACTGGCAACTGTGCCTCATTGGGTCATTTCAGGATTAAATGAGCTCGTGTATTTGGTATTACAGTAACGTTAATTCCTATTTCGACTAACCCCTGAAGATTTGGACATGGTTCAGTGCTTCCAGTAATGCTGGTTCCTCTGGACCATCAGCCTCTCCAATCACTCCTCCTCTGCCTTTTCTTCATCTTCCTGCCTTACATGTATTTTAAGAAAATCCCTGGCTTTCTGCTCTCTCAGAAATCTCCTATGCCAACTTTGATGCAGCCTCTGGCTTTAATTCTCACCTGTAAATAGATAACTGTTAACATTTTCATCTCCAAACCAAACCTGTAGCCCTCAATTTCTACTGCTTGGATCCAGGTTATATCTCTCCACTGGATGTCCTATATTCATGTTATCTAAAATTGAACTCTTTGCTGTCCTCCACCCCCAGACTAGATGTTCTCTTTGCATTTAATTCCTGGTTCCATAATTCTCTTAGTCACCCCAGTTCACAGCCTCAGTCATCTTTGACTCCTTTTTTTTGGCCAAGCTTCCCAAACTCAGTCAATCGCCATTCTTGCATTCTCACTGCCACTATTCTAATTTAAGCAGTCTGGATTATTGTAATAGCCTCTTAACTCCTCTCCTTGGCTCCATTGTCTACCATATTAATCTTCCTAAAGCAGAGCTGTGAATATATGCCACACCTCTGTTCAAAAACCTTCAGTGGCTCCCCATTGCTCAAAAAGGAAAGTTCAAAACCACTTTGCCCAGCATTCAAGTTTGTAATCTTACGCCAATCTATCATTATTTCTCACAATGCTTTTATCTGAACCCCTTTCTCCAGGCAAACTAGAATGCTTATAGTCCATTCTCTATGACATCTTTCCCATCTGTATCTTTTCCTAGAATGCTTCTACCCACATTTTGGCTTGTCTAAATCCTACTTAAATGTTTTCTAGTTTCTTTCAAATCTTTTTCTGAATCTTCACCTGAAAGTAATATCCCTCTCATTTTCACTCTAATACTTTGTATATCTCTTAAGGCTTTAATTTTACACATACTGCCTCATACTGCTTGTATGAGTGGCTACTGTTTTTTCTTCTGGACTAGAAATTCCATGAAGATAGGATCTTTACTTAGTTTATCTTCATATTTCTCATGCACATGGCACATTGTGTTGTGCATAGTACATGCTTAGTGAATATATTTGAGTGAGTGAGCTAATATATTACTTGGGAATGAAAAATTGCATTATTAACATATTGCTAGCTGTAGCAACAAAGAGATCCCAACATTGTAATGGTTTAACCTACAGCGGTTTATTTCTTGCTCACATCATGACAATTCCAAGGCAGGTGTTTCTGGTCATCAGGTGGCTTTCTTCCACATTGTAGAAGGACCCAGGCTCTGCCATTTATGAGCGCTTCACTCTTATCTAAACCCAGTCAGCAAAAGGGGAAGGAGAGAGTTTGGAGAAAGCAGGCCTGCTTTTTAAGAGCAAGATTCTTGCAGAAGGTTTTACATGTCACATTTGCTCACGTTCTGATCACAAGGAGGCAGCCACTTCCTAGGAGCAACTCTATTCTTGGGAGGAGGAGCAAGACTTTTAGTGGACATTCAGCCTTCTTTGCCACAGATAATTTCTGCTTTCACAACCACTGGAACTTAGCTTGAACATCATTTGCTCAAAAGACAAAAACAAAATGCTCCTGCTTCCTCAGTCTGGTTAGGTCAGCTAAGGCTCTGTCATACCACAGAATTTTTTTTTTTAGTTAAATTAATTTATTTTTACTGAAACATAATTGATTGTACATATCTGTGGGGTACAGAGTTGAATATCAATAACTGTGTGCAATATGTGATGCTCAAATCAGGATAATTAGCGTATTCAACGTTAAAGAATGTAATTATTTTCGTGGCCCTTTACCAATTCCTTTTTTTATCTCCCCTTCCCCTCATACACAGAATTTGAACACAGTTTTATCATTAGTATTTATTGTAATAAACTGTTATTGTTTATTTACTTTATTCCCCCCTCCCTCCATAGATTGTATGCTTTTATATCTTAATCATTTTTGTATTTTAACTCCTAGTACAGTGCCTGGTGTAGTGAATAAATAAATAGCTTTCTCAATGATCCTATAAATCGTCTTTCTTTATGTTCACTTGATAAATTATTTTGGTTTAAACAAAGCTAAAAATAAAGATGATCTTACCATTTCCTGCTGTTTGATGTTTGGTTTATTGCCAGCCTCTTTTCTTTTCCGTTATATAAAATATAGGATTTGACATCCTTGAAGATAAATTTTTGTATCAATGATTATTCCTTTAGGATAAATTCCAGGGAGTAGAATTGGTGGGTCAAAAGTGTATAAAATTATAAGGACACATATATTGCTAGATTGCCTACTCAAAATATTATACTAACACATGCTCCACTGAAACTTTGAGTGCCTGTTTCCTTGAACCCCATTTACGCTGTCTATTATTAATATTAAAAGAAAAAAATCCCTTCTATTTTGATTGCAAAAAGTAGTAGCTCATATTATTTTGCTTTTGTTTGAGTACTAGTGAGGATGAACTTTTAATTGACCATTTGTATTTTTTCTGTAATGAGTTACACATTCTTTAGTAAATGCACTCGCTATAGAATTCTTTTTCGTTTTTGGTCTTTGAGATGTTTATATATAAAAGAAATTAAACTTTTTAGTTCTTTATGTCATTTGAAACATAAAAACGTCATTTGAAAAGTTGTTCTGGGAACTTCTGGGCAATGTGGAAGACTGACCTGTCATGGAAGGATCCCCATTCTGCTTCAGTATTTCAAATGCTGAGTAAAATATAATAACAATTTATGGATATGTGGCTGACCTAGTAACCAAGAGAAGGAAATCCCCAGGTGCCGGAAATGAAGGAATGTTAACATAGAAAGCCACCATCTGCTGAAAACTGGGAATCACAAAGAAGTACTGTTCCAGTTACTATGACTGCATAACACATTTCTCCAAAACTTAGTGGTATAAAACAACCATTTATTGTGCTCATGGATTCTGTGGGTCAGGAATTTGGACAGTGCACAGCTGGGACAGCTTGACTCTGCTTCATGATGTCTAGGGCCTCTGCTGGAAGATTTGAGGCTCAGGGTTGGAATCCCCTGAAGGCTTATTCACTCATGTGTCTGGTGGTTGATGTTGGCTGTTGACTGAGATGTTAGCTGTGGTTGTCAGCTGGGACCTCTGCATGGTCTCTCCATTGTCACCTGGCTTCCTTACAAAATGGTGATTGTGTTTCAAAGGTGAGAATACTGAGAGAGCCAGGTGGGGAAGTCATATCACTTTTTATGAATTAACCTTGGAAATCACACTGTGACTTCCACTGATCACACTTTTTGATGGAGAAGTGTCGACAACACATTGGAGGAAGAGCATGTTGGACTGGATATGGATTAGCGCATCCATCTTTGAAAAATACATCTGCCACAAATGTCTTGACCCTCAGATGATAACTGAAAAATAGCCCCCATTGGCCTCAGGAGGCTGCAAAGAACCTCACCATGCACTTGGACTGTGCTGAGAAAAGAGTCAACTGCTAGAGATTAGCGCTTCATTTCCTGTACCAGCTCAAGTCTGGGGCGGCAGTTCATATTACTACATGGTCAGAGACCATATAATCCAAGAAGTTGACATATTAACCAGTCTGGTACCTCTGAAACCCAGGACCGGGCAGGAGAGTCTCTCTGTATAGCAGAGTTTCCATAGCTCAAGAACACTTGACTCCTGTAGATAGAAATTTCTCTAATGATGAGTTCACAAAGATTACAAACTATGTAAGGAAATTGGCCGCCAGTGGGGTGAGTTGGCAGATGCAGCAAATGGGAGATTTATACCCGAAAACTGATAATAATAGAACAGTATGGAAAAAAATTTAATTTGTAATATTTAAGAAGATGAAGGAATGGAAACCATAAGGCAAGAATAGGACAGAATGAAAAAGAATAGGAGGATAGGGAAACTGTCCTGTAATACTTGGGACACAACAGGGCACAACAAGGAACTGTTCCACCTAAAATGCCAGCAGTGCTTGAGTTGAGATGCCCAGCAGAGAGAGTAAAGTAGGGGCAATTATATATAATTCAAATGACTTCTGTATAAAGATAGTGATTGAACACATTAATCAACCCTCTCCCTTCTAAAATCCCATTGAAATGATAAGGATTTTAAAAATTAAAATGGCAAAAATCCATAAGGACTTAACAGAATAAAAGAAGAGATAATATTAGCAAAGTTGAAATCAGAGTGGTATTGGACTTCTTAATAATAATATTGGAAACACATAGTGGAACAGTCCTTTCGACATTTTTGGAAAAATTATTTCTAAACTGAGATTTTATTTCCATCCCATTATCACTAAGTGTGGGGGGTAAAATGTAGACAATTTTCAGATATATTCTAAAAAAAGATTTGCCTATTATGCACTCTTTTCCAGGAAGTTTCTTAAGGAAGTAAACCAAAGACAAACAAAAAAGCTTATATGCACCCTTTCTTGGGAAGCTTAAAACAAAGGAATAAACAAAAACAAACAAAAAGGTTACATGCACACAAACGTGTACATATATAATTTTTAGCAAAAGGCAGTGAGGCTGGCCAGTTAGCTCAGTTGGTTAGAGTGGAGCCTTATAACGCCAAGGTCATGGATTCAGATCCAGCCAGCTGCCAGAAAAAAAAACAAAAAACAAAAAACAAATTAAGGCAGTGTGATATTGGCCCAGGGGTAGTCAATAAGATCAGTGAAATATAGAAAGGGCCCAGAGTCAGACTCAAGTATTTAGGGGATTTTTCTTGGTTTTACTTATATGTCTTAGAGTAGGAAAAGGGATTTCTTCAATATGACATTCATAGACAAAGAAATTGACAGATTTAACTATATCAAAATTAGAAGCCTAATAGAATAAATGACATTATAAACAGGTTAGACATAAACTAATGGTGGGAGAAGGTGTTTGCAACATACATAACATAAAGGATCAGTACTCCGAATATGTAAAGAAATACAAGTCAATAAGACAGAATTCTGTACAAAAATGGGTGAAGCACAGAATTAGTTTGCAGAAGATGAAACCTACATGGCCAATAAACACTGATTTTTGATGAAACCTACATGGCCAATAAACACTGATTTTAAGGGAAATAAAAATTAATAATTAGGTGAGGTATTATTTTACATCTAAAGATTAGCAAAAATTAAATGGCTTAATCATTGCAAGTGTATATAAGAATGTGGATAAACAAAAAACTCTTATGGGAATACAAGTTGATATAATCACTTATTCAGTATAAATTGAGATTAGTACATGGAGAATAATCTAGTGATAGTATATAAAGTTAAAAATTTGCCCATCTTATGACCCGGTGAATCCAATTTTAGGGATATTACCCTGGAGAAACAAACATGTGTATTAGGAGTCACACAAAGATGTTAATTGTCACATTGTCATATTGGAAGACTCGAAACAATTTATGTGACCCTCTGTAGGAAATGTTTAATTATATACTTATATAATTTATGCAATATAGACAGCGGTAAAAGTGAGCAATCTAAATGTATAAATATGACTGAATCTCAAGTAAGTAAAAAAAAATTGCGGAAGGTATGTATAACTTATGTAAAACTAATAAAATATCAGAACAATTCAGTATATTTTCAACAGATACCTATATGTATATGTAGTTAATGTATAAAAGCAGATTTCAAGAATTCACACCAAATTTATGATAGTGGTTACCTCTGGGAAAGGAGAGAATGATAGCGGGGTGGAAAAATATTTGCTTTCTGTTCATTAAAAAAATGTGAAGCAACATGAAAATTCTTAAACTTTCTAATCCTGGGTAGTAGGGAAACTGGTGTTACGGTATTCTCTACACTTCTGTATTTTTAAAACATAAAAAAAGAAATGATAACCTTAAAAAGATGCAATGTGTTCCTTTGTGTACTAAATATGAATATTATAGTATCAGGTAAGCACTACCCCCCCCCCAAATTCTTTTGACAAGCAGCGTGGTATAAAAGAGAAAACAGTTAACAGTTATTTCTTGGTGGTTAAAAAAAAATAAACATTTTAACAAAATATAATTGGGATGATATATGATTACAAAATGTAATCTTTTAAGTGGTAGTCTTAAGAGTCATAAAATACACTTAACTAAGAAATGAAATAATTAGAATATATTCTATATAGTTAGGAAGGCTAAGCAAGATAAATATTTGGATTTAAGAAGATCACCATATGTGTCAATCTGCAATTTGAATTTTGAATTTTGAAGTACCTTTTAAACTCCAATTAAAAAAGCTCGCTAGCTTCACTAACAAAATTGCAAATTTCCTCCCAGCTCCTGAAATTTCATACATTATGCTTATCTAGATTTAGAAACGTCACATGTTAAAATGAAGTCCAAATGCAGAATTAATTTCGACTGTGGAACTACTGAACGTTTTTTAAGGAAAACATGTAATTGCTCATTGATTTTACTAAGGTTTCACACCATCTAATGTCAACTAGAACCTCAGTGTAGCCAGACAGTGCTTTTAGTTTCTGTTACTCACTTCTTTTTAACCACTGTCCCGTTCCCTGTAGCAACAAACTTCTATACTGTAAGTTTTGAAGGAAATTCTGAAAACTTTTGAGGTTTCTAATTTGTCTACTTTCACTTGCCTTTACCTTGGCATTATAGGACAATGGTTAAGAGCATGTTCTTTGGAGTCGGGAAGATGGCCTGAGTTAAATTTCCATCTCAAACAATTAGTAGCTGAGGCATTGTATTGTCTAAAGCCCAGTTTCTTTGATATAAAATAGAGATAATGATAGTAGTGCCATCCTCCAAGGTAGGCTTAATATTAATACTTTACAAGAATAAAGTGGGTTTATGTAATGCACATGAAGTAAACATAGTGCTTGGTGTAGGGAATACTCAAAGAATGTTAAACATTTAAATTTTATTATGCTTATAATAACAAGCATAATTAAGCCCTCATAAGGTCCTTTCACAAACGGAAATGGAGATGGACAATTTTCAAGTTAACGGGTCAAAGGTGGGATAGAAGGGAAAGGAAAAAAAAGCTTAGAAAATGTTTTTTAACCTGTAAGAAAGATACACTTCACTTATCAGGAATTAATTGAATTGCTGGTGGTAGAAGGAGGGGTGGGAAACGTAGAGATATAGGTGTGCACATTCACCTTCAAAGGAAAGTAAACAGAGGAAGAGGCACTGAGTCAAGCTGTATCTCCTCTACCCTGGCCATTGGTTGATTCTTGGCCTATTATAATAATAATGATGATTATGATAATAATAGCAGCTATCGTTTGTTTCTATGTATAAGAATGATACCTCCCTGTGCTCTAAACTGAAGAGGTTTTTTTGAGAATTAAAGCAGTGTGCTGGGCACTATTTAGGTGCTTGCCTTTAAACTTCATAATAACTCTGTAAGGCAGAGAGTACTGGCTCGCCAGATAGGGAGACTGAGGCACAGACAGGTTAACAAGAAAATAAGTTGTTGCATCCAGGAATGGGTGGCAGGAATGGGGAATTGGCAAAAGGCTTTGAGGTGTACGTGGATGGGGATGTTTATATCACTTGCCAAAGCTGCTATATTCATTCATTTCTTCATTTCTTAATTCACAGCTGGGAGCTTCTTTATTTAGAAATGCTTAAATGTAACTTTTCCTATGAGTTGAATATTTAAACACAAATAGGCAAATTAACTGTTTTTGAATTTTGAGAAATACTTATGTCCAGATAGGCACTTTGCATATGGCTTTTAAAATTGCTTTTCCTAATTTTCTACACGCTTCTTATGTTGTTAATTTTGTTAGATCTTCCTCTTAATATTTTTTCTTTAATTGCTTTCCTTCGGCCATCTCCTATCCCCCTAAAAAGGAGAATTTGATGAAAAGTAATATTTTTTTGTTCCCTATTGTATAAAATTCAAAGCAAACCATTTAACCTCCCCAAACCTCAATTTGTTTAATTAAAAAATTAAGGGATTAGGTCTCTGACAGGTCTATAAGTCAATGATTTCCTTTGAAGCATTTCTTTAATTCTTGAGTAAGAATCTCAATTCAGATAGCAGTAAGGTTTTTTCTTTTCTTTTTTTTTTGGCATCTGGCCAGTGGATGGAACTCTGGACCTCGGTGTTATCAGCACTATGCTCTAACCAACTGAGCTAACGAGCCAACCCTTGGTATTCTTTTTATACAGATATATAGACCTGACTTTGAAAAAGTAGTTATGACTTTACTAAATTTTTTATGACTTTCACTTATCCCCTTGCTCATTTTTAGATTTTGGACTGGGGATGAGGTTGTATGAGCAATTCTAATTACAGAAATCTTCCATAGAGTGAGTTTTTACTATAATGACTGAGGTTGTTTTTTAAAATGAAGATTTTTAAAAATAGTTGTTTTTCATTTTATTAAACAATTCTGTTCCCTATCACTAAAATGTTAAAATTTTCTTGATGTAAAGTTTCTTATATTAACCTGAACAACTTTCCATTAACAGACTACTGTTACTTCAGTGCATTTAATCTCTGTAAACAGGCACCTCTTACCTTCTTAACATTGTGACTGGTAACCCTCATACACAGTTCTAGGTCCTGTAGATCTACCTTGTCAGCCTCTCTCCAGCTTTTCTCTCAATCCGCTTCTATGTGGTTTAGGCCCTCATTACTGTTCTCTTAGACAATTGCAATAGTCTCCTAATCGGCCACCTCGTTCCTGCCTGTTTTCCAATACTGCTAAAGCTAAAGCAATATTTTAAAGTCTTAAATCTAATTAGGTTACTACCTGTATGTAATCTTTCAATAGCTCCCATTATTTATAGCTTTGGTCTCTAAAGTAGGGTGCATAAACCGCAAAATAATCCACTGGAGAAGAAAACAGAATTCCTATTACTATTTTATATGTGTATATATGTAAGATATATAAACATATGTATATATTCCTATTATGTATGTTTTTAATCTTGAGAACTTTCACCTACCATAATACCTAGTAAGTACTCAACAGATATTTGTTGAATGAATTAGAGAAGAGGCTGGCAAACTTTAGTAAGATATGGCAAGTATTTTAGGCTTCATGGGCCATATAGTTTCTGTTGTAACTATTCAGCTCTTGTTCTTGTAAGCCAAAGGCAGCCATAGACAATTTGTAAATGAATGGGCATTGTGGTTGTGTTTGTGGTTCCAATACAAAGTTATTTACTAAATCAGGTGGCAGTCTGGATTTGGCTCAGGGACCATAGTTTGCTGACCCCTGAATTAGAGTACAGGGTGTGTGTGTTTGGAGTGGGGGGTACTGTCTAGTGACAGAATTGCAAAAGTGGGTCAAGAACAGTTTCTAGAGGGTTATATATGGGAAACTAAAGAGTAAGCAAAATACAGTTTGGAGTTTTATCCTATAGGTTAGTGTCAGAGACAGATATTGCCCTTTTGTCACCTTCAGTGACACTTCCCCTAACTTGGACTTAGCTTAAGCGTTGCCTTCCTAAGCCTTTCCTGAATTAACAACTCCCTTCTTTGTGTTGCACAGTGTCTATATTGCACCCAAAAGTAGATATGTTTCTTCCTATACAAAACCTTCTGTGGATTTTTGATGTACTTAGAATAAAATTCATATTCTTTATTATGGCTTATAAAGCCCTAAAATGTCTGATACCTGCTATGTTTACAGACTTATTTTCTTTTTCCTCTTACAAGCTGCATATAGAATTTAAAAATTTCTAGAAGCCACATTAAAAAGGTAAAAAGAAATAGGTGAATTAATTTAAATACTGTAATCTATTTTATTTAATTCAACATACCCCTAAATAGTTATCATTTGAACATACAATGAATATAAAAGTCATTAATGAGATGTTTTAGATTCTTTTTTCCCACACGAAGTCTTTGAAATCTGTTGAGTATTTTACAGTTACCGCACATTTTAATTCTGACTAGCTCATTTTGAGTGCTCAGTAGCCACATATGGCTAGTGACAGGCATCATAGCTTTTAACACACAGATCTTTTTATGCCTTAGGACATGCCAGCCTCATTGTAGCTTTAGGGCCTTTGCACTCACTATTCTCTTTGTATCCTTTTTGCTGCCTGTTTAGTGCCTTCTTTTTTATTTATTTATTTATTTTTGCATTTTTGTGCTTTTTATTGGTGATTTTGCTATTTAAAATGACCTCCAAGTATAGTGCTCAAGTACTGTCAAGTGTTCCTAAGTGCAAGAGGCTGTGATGTGCCCTGTGGAGAAAATACATGTGTTAGAGTAGCTTCATTCAGGCATGAGTTATAGTGCTATTGGCCGTGAGTTCAATGTTAATAAATCAATAATATATATTAAACAAGGGGCCTGTATTAGTCCATTCTGTTGCTTATAGCAAAATATTTGGAACTGGGTACTTTGTAAGAAAACAAAATTTATTGCTTACAGTTTCGGAGGCTGGGAAGTCCAAGTGACACTTCTGGTGAAGACCATGTTGGTTGTGACAGTGACTCAGGGGTCTCACATGGCAGAAATGGCACAGCAGAGAGAGAGACACTCTCATCTGCTTTCCTTTTAAAGCCCTCAGAACCATGCCTGTGACCACCATTATTAATCCATTCACTATGGCACGGTCCTCACAATCTAATCACCTCTTCAGGGCTCCACCTTTCAATTACCATGGTAGGATTCCCCACCTTCAACATTTACAGTGGGGATTAAGCTTCAATGATTTTGGGGGGCCATGCAACCCACTGCAGGGTCTTTAAACAGAAACACACATAAAACACAGTTATATGTTGATTGGTTGATGAAAGCGTTGTGACCAGAGGCTAACAGGAACCTAACCCTGTATTTCCCCTAGAAGCAATGGTTCAGTATTCACTAATTCAGTGTTCACAGTGACATTATAGAACATAACTATCACCAATAATGAGAATTGATTTTACTTTCATTGTACTTTATCTGGAATAAACTTGGTTCATTTATTTGCTTACCTATTGTGTGACTCCCCTAAGTAAGCTTCAGGAGAACAGGGACCTTGTTTGGTTTGGCTCACTGTTACATTCTCAGTGCTTGACATGATTGGCATTCAATACGTTTTTGTAAAACAAATGAATGAATGGATGGATGAATAATGAATAAGTGAACAAACATTGATTTAATATTTTCTTCTGGTTCTAAGCTAAGAGATAAGAAAATCTTAATTTAAAAATATTTGGGATATTTTTAAATGTTTGAATACACCCATATTTGGGGGTGCCTTGAAAATACTTTAATTATTTTATAGCTATTAGTTTTATACAGTTAGTTTTTCACAACCCTGATTCTCTTTACTGTTAATTTGAGAAAGCATCTGTTTTGAGTGAGTACTTTATTGCTTTCCCTGGAACATATGTACTTTGTTCTTTTTATTATCTCTTCCTGTGTGTGTGTGTATTTTAACGATCCTTTTATTAGTCCTATAAAGTATCTTTAATTTCTCTCTTTCTACTAGAATTAGGTAGTGACCATGTTTACAGGAAATATCAGATCAAAAACATTTGTTTTTTCATTATTTCAGCACATTCCTTAAGTAATACATTCTTGCAGCTGTAGGCTTTTTTTATAAAAAGGTTATTATGGAAAATTTCAAATATACACAAAAATATAGAGATAATAGTATAATGAATCCTCGTGTATTTATCATGTGAACTTTAAAAAGTCCAGTTTTAAGAAAGTTTTCTCTTGACTTTCTCTTGGGGATAAAATGCTTCACCAGGGTTGTTCTGTTGCAACCTTGGTCTGGAATGTTCAGAAATGCACCTGTCCACCAGAGGATAGGAGGCATTTATTGTTAGTCCCTGATTGCCTCTTCTGTCCTGGAAGTTCTTATAAGAGGGAGAGGAGGCCACTTTGAAGTTAAAAGAAAGTTTTCTGGTCATCTTCACCTTTACAAATAAAAGGAGAAAGACATTCTTAGAATGGATTCTGGATCATGATTATAATTTCCAAAGTCTTAAAAGACTCATATGTATTTTAGTTTAATTTTGTTGTCATTTTCATTATTGTGGTTGCTCTTATGGTTGCCTTGTTTTTCTCAAGTCTTTAGCAGCAAATGCTGTTGCCGGATAGGGCGAGACCCCTGGAGGAAGGGCCTCAAGCCCCAAGTCAAGAGGGTCCTTGGGTCAGTACCCTGAAGTTCCACATTCCATAAAACTTTTGGGCATGAACAGAATGAAGCCAAGTTCCTTGCCAGTTCATAGCAAGGGTGATCTTTGCTCCAGTTTGCAATAAGTGCCTTTTCATTTACATCTGAGATCTTCTCAGAGTGGCCTTTACTGTCCATATTTCTAGCTGCATTCTGGTTGCCACCGTTTAACCACTCTCTAAAATGTTCTACACTCTCCTCACCAGCATCTAGGCTTTTCCTAGCCTGTTTCTTAAAATTCTTCCAGCCTCTTCTCACCAGCCAGTTCCAAAGCTTCTTCCATATTTTCAAGTATTTTTTATAAATAACACCCCACTTCTCTGGTACTAATTTTCTGTATTAGTCCATTTTTGCTGCTTATAACAAAATACCTAGAACTGGGTGAATTACAAGAAAATGAAATTTATTGTTTATAGTCGCTGAGGCTG
Source organism: Cynocephalus volans (assembly GCF_027409185.1). Lineage (NCBI taxonomy): Eukaryota > Metazoa > Chordata > Mammalia > Dermoptera > Cynocephalidae > Cynocephalus > Cynocephalus volans. Next base: position 29,845,420 of record NC_084474.1, on the reverse strand, counting down.
GGAAGTCCAAAGACCAAGACACACATCTGGTGAAGGCCTCCTTTGGTGGTGGCTTCGGTGATACACAAGGCATCACATTGCAAGATGGCAGAAGCAGAGAGAGAGAGACGAGAGAGAAAGAGAGAGAGAGACTCTCACATGCTCTCCTTTTAAAGCCCTCAGAACCACGCCCATGAACTAGGGCATGGTCCTTACAATCTAATCACCTCTTCAAGGCCCCACCTTTCAATTACCAAAATAGGATTTCCCGCCCTCTTAACAGTCACAGTGGGGATCAAGCTTCTGATACATAAAACTTGGGGGACACAATCCAATCCATATCACCAATTTTATTTATTTATTTAATGTTTAGATAGAAAATGATTTTCTCAACATAAAAACAAAGGATAACATTACAAATTGAATTTAATGTCAATTGATAAGAAACAAATTTAACACAAAAAGATTGACATGCTTAATGCATGAAGAACTCTTAAAAATGAATTAGAAAAATCTTAACAGAAATTTGGTGAAGGACATGAGCAGACAAGTCATGTTCTTGTGGGCAGAGTTGGTAGCCCATGGCCTCTGTCTCAGGACCCCAGGCATGCTCCATTGCTTGCCTGGATGTATGTGGGGTTGTGGTGGCCCCATGGCCCCCATATCAGCAATTTTATACGTTTAATTTTTTTTTTTATTAGAGTTCTGGAGGGTTTTTTTTTTTTCCCCAGTCAATTGGATAATCTCAAAGTCATCAGCAGAGGTCTGTGTTTCAGTATATATGTTAGAATCTTTTTATCCTTTCCATGAACCTTCTTGAAGACACAACATTTTAGGATTTGCAAAGACGTTTAGAAAGAAAAGCATCAAAATAAAGCAATTTACTATGGACAATCAAAATGCGATTGACAAAGCAATTTGGTTATTTTTATGGCCTAGAACAATTTTATATAATTGCCATAATTACAACTAATAACATATACTAAGACATATCAGAATTTTAGAAATTTCACACAATTTTGGAACATGTATTAATAACACATTTATACAAATATCAAGTTACATAGTTTTGAATACCTTAAATCTTTAACTCAGTTTTTTTTAAGTAAATCAAAAGACCTAGTTAAGACACATAATCTTTTTCTCACACTCTCCTCTTTTTTTTTTTCAGTTTACTTAAAAGGTGAACACAAATCTTTTACTATCTTTTTTCAATACTACATGAAAGTCTTTTTTAAAATTTTAATAAAATCTTAAATCTAATTTTAGTCAGTTTTGACCACATAAGACAAAAATTTTTATAAACCTTTTATAACCTCTTATAATTTTTAAAAAGTAAAAACCATACTACATCTTTATGTTCTTTTTATTACCCTCTTTTAACCAAAAAACTATTTTTTTTTACATTCTACTTTCCTTAAACACTCTGTATATAGAATACTTTTTGAAACAATGACAAGTTTACTTATAAATATTTATCCCATTGACTTTTTTAAAAAGTTTATTTAATTTTAACAATTATATTTGAATTGTTCACGGAAAATAAAACTATTAAAAATTTTTTTTAAAACCAAAATCAAGCTAAATCTTTATCAACAATTACTAATCACAGCCGTTGAGGTACCAGACATAGGTCCCCTTTCCCTAGCTATCCTGGGTCCCAAGTACCCATGTGGCATCCAGTGTGGCCATGTGGAGCCCAGGACAGAGGATACAAAGATAAAGTCTAAAGGATATTGTGCCTACCAGCATGGCCAGGAGGCACAGTTGAGACGAGGAGGAGACCATATCGGGCTTGGCTTTGTTTTGAAGCTGGTGGCCTATGTCTTGTGAACATATATGTCCCAAGCCCTCTTCATGGCCACCTGTCTAGAGCCCAGAATTCAGAGGCTTAGAATCAAAGACAAGCTAACAACAAGAGGTGTGCCAGGCTTTGGGGAAAGCGCAGCAGCCAGTTCTCTCAAAGCTTTTAGTTCAAAAACAAATTAAGTAAGTATCAAAAATATCACTGAAGTAACCATCTTATGACCTAAAACATCAGAGACAGTATAAATTTTTTTTTCACCAATAGAAAAATCTAGGCAAAAATGTCTAAGTGAAATTTTGAAAACATATCTATTTTACTAACAATTTTTAAAACTAGCTTTATTTGCCAAAAATTAAAGTCATGTGAACTTGAAAAAGCACTTGGTCTTCTTTATGAGCACACATTATTTATAAGCCAATTTGGTATCATGAAGACAATATATAGACACATTTTAGACAAACATGTAGACACAACATACAGTTTACACATGTATATACATGTATGCAAAAAAACCAGAAAAAAGTAAGCATATAATATAAAACTTTCTGGTTTAAAAAAGACTCTATGCAGATATTCTCACTGAGTTTTTTGAAAAAGCAAGATAGCAAATTTACATCTCAAAGCATAGAGAGGAAGAATGTAAGCTTTTTTAAAGAAGGAGTTTGGGTGTGTCAGAGGAGACCCAGAGAAAGATTTTTTAAAAAAGGATGCCAAGACAAAATAAAATCATAGAATTTCACCATAGGATTTTACAAGGAGATACATAAATGAGCATAGGAGAAAATTCAGAAATCTGTTTAAAATATTACCAGTCGAATGGCAGAAAGTCATATTTTGGAGACGATCTAGTTAGGTTGTTTTTAATCTAGTTTTTGTCCCTTAAATGTATTATTGAGCTAAAGGCTGAGCCAATTAACAAATAGGTCCAAAGCCATTCAACTCCTGGGGCTCTGAGAGGAAGGCCGCAGACCTAAAAACAGGTCATTGGCAATCCATGGCTGCATTGCTCAGAGTCTTCAGCGAAAACATCAAGTAAGAAGAGGTTTGAGAAAAAAGGTTTCAGTCTACTAAAAAGTTTCTTTGGGGAGAAGCAAAAATACATAGAGAAATAGAGACCTGAAAAAAAATATACTCAAACAAAACCAGAGTTGTCAAGAAACCAGGACGTAGAGCCAGTCAGCAAGCTAGCCACAAACGGGCCCATTCATTGAGCTTGGAAAGAAGTTAAACAAACAGAAGAAAAAGTTTCTAACACATTATAAACTAAAGTTTCAAATTAAACAATCTAAAGTAATTTTTACAAGTGTTTTTCTTTTGAGTTAAAGGAATTTTGTGGTGGGTCGAAAGAATTTTAACTGTTCTAAATCCAATATATTTAAAAAAATCTTGTCAAGGGAGTTTTTAAGTCTAGTTGTTATTTTTTAGTCTTTTGATAGGCAACTATAAGACAGCTGTTTAAGACAAGAGATCTCTAAAAATTCTCTTTTGAACACAGCCAATTCAAAGGATCCATGGTCTGGCCAGAGACGACTCTGGATCCTTCCTAGGGTGTACCCAATTTCAATAGTGACTCAATCCAACAAGTTTATTGATTGAAAGACCAGAAGGTACTTTTCCAGGTTCAGAGTAAGTTTTTACCATATAAGAAAGAGGCATTCTGGGAAGCGGGGGGGTCATACTCAGAAAAGGCAGTCCCCACGATCTCCCCCATGTAGGAAAATAGCCTAAGTGATTCATTTCAAGAATAGCTTAACAAGGGTTGCTTGACTAACCTGTGGTGTGATAACCCCTGAAAGTACACTTTCTTGAGGGTGACCTCTCAAGATGGTGGCTGGTCACCATGTTCTTTTTACTTTCTGGTTCTTCTTCCTCCTCAGCAAGGGCCTTTTTCACGGGCTTGTCCTGAGCCCCTTTCTGCCAGAGGGAAGGGGACGATAAATGCCTTATAAGGAAGTAATAATACTTAAGTGACGTTTGGGAAGATTGTACACTCCATAGTACTCAGCCAGTGAGGAACTGGAGGAGGGACTTGCGCACTAGGGAAAAAATTGCTCAGTGTAACCATTTAGGGTGTGCCTGGCTCATCAGACACCCGATCTTGCAAGACCACCATTAAAATCTCGCTTTGCTGTACTTCATGTCTCCATGTCCATCCTTTGGCATTGGACAGGTGAGGGCATTTCTCACACCCTCAAAATCACTCCCAGAGATAGGCTAAAATAGTAAAAGATTCTTGTTGCCACAGGTGGTTAAGAATAGTGTTGTGCATACAGTGCCTCCAGTATCTAACGAATTTATGGGGGGCTGCCAGTCACAGACCTGTTAATCTGTGACAACAGGTAGGCCTTCCTGGGAGTGGACTTTCCCAGGGCTAATGAGGCAACAAGAGTTGAGACAACAAAAGCCGCTTACGGATACGACTTCTTATTGAGACAAACACTCCTGAGAGCTTGATAAATTTGGAACAAAGAGCGTGTGTTTCTGGTTTCCCAGTTAAATCAAACTGGATGCTGGATATGAGCCAACACCCATATCCCCTGATGGTGTTATCCAAGAGAGAATGCTCTCACTTGGTCACAAACCAAGCGCCAGGACATATAACAAGACAACAGAACTACCTTATCCTATGGTACCCCTCTTTATGACAAAACAACACAGGAAGACAAAGACAAAGGTAAAATAAAAATATTCTGGGAGGAAGAGGATCAGGCAACACGAATATTCATACCAAATATACACCAGAATCGCTACACTGCAGACTAGTCATACAAATCCTTTGCATTCTATTAATGAAAATTTTGGAAAAAGAGACAAACAATGAATGATTTTTATAGTCTGCTTGATGGGATTCCATAGAGAAAGAGACTGGGAGTCTTCCTGGTAGGAAAGGCTTACCATTTTGCCAGCTTTCAAGCTCTGGTCTCCCTCAGCTACAGCTTCCAGAAGAGCAAGTCACCTTGGTTATCCTGCTCACAGCGCCACAACTGTAGGGGCCAAGGGAAGATAGCCTTCAACTACCTGAAGGTTCTCTGAAAAGTCATCTGATAAGCCCAGATTAATATGAAGAACAGACATAACAAATTTTATTATATCATAGTTTTATGTGACACAGAGCCTTCAGAATAAAAACCCAAAGATATAGGGAAAATTGTCCATATTTATGCTTAGGATCTATGAAGCAGGCACAGCCATCTAGAAATGTGATTGGACAAGAAAAGTATGTTCTAATGCTAACAGACTGAGTGGGGAAACCAGAAAGGCCTGTCTGTTCAGATTCTTCTTGGTCTCTGTTTTAGTTCATTTTGTGTTGCTATAACAGAAATACCCGAGACTGGGTAATTTAAAGAACAGAGGTTAATTTGGCTTATGATTCTGGGACAGCTGCATCTGGTGTGGGCCTCAGGCTGCTTCTACTCATGGCGGAAAGTGGCAGGCAGCCAGTGGGTACAAGCAGATCACATGGCGAGAGGAAGCAAGAGAGAGAGAGAGGAGGTGCCAGGATCCTATAAACAACAAGCTCTCGTGGGAACTAATAGAGCAAGAACTCACTCATTACTCCCCCCTCCCCAGGGAGAGCATTAATCCATCCATAAAGGATCTGCCCCATGACTCAATCAGTTTCCATCACTGCCACATTGGGGATCAAATTTCCACATGGGTTTTGGAGGGGACAACACATCCAAACTCCATCAGTCTCTCTGTATAGCATTCCTTCCTCCTGGAAAAGGGGCAGGACCCTTTCTGGAATGGGGGTCTTATGACCTACAATCAGACAAGGTAGGTCAGAGAATTTCTTTATGGCTAGCTCCAGGACAGAAAGGCAGGAGGAAAGAAGTTTCGAAGAACTAGGGACTGTAATGAATGAGAAATCTTCCACTGATCTATATAAAAGTAGTGATATAAGAAAAATAGCTGACTATTATCTTGATGTTTCTAATGACATTGCTGAAAATCTCAGAAAAGATAACCCAGAGGACGAAATTGGCTGGGTGTTCAGGAAACCTATGGTATCAGACTTTAGGTTCTGTTCTCATGGGTGGTGGCTCTGAATTGCCACTGGTAAAATATGACACACAGAACAGAAATCTGTGCGACTGAAAGAACAGTCCTTATAATTGGCAGGAAGAGCAAAGTTTTTTGTAGGTGGACCGGAAAGGAAAGAAAGTCTGGCCCATAACTTAAAGTTAAGGATCGGTTTATGTCCAGAATGAAAACGAAAAGAGAAAGAGGGAGAGAAAGAAAAGAGGACTAGTCTTTGCTTGGGCAAAAACTATCCTTAAAGTTCCCCAGCTGGGAACGAGCAGTTGGGTATCTGACTCAGAGCCAATGGAGGGGGGAGTCAGTGAGCTCCCCTCCCCCTGTAGACAGCCTTGGTGTCCCAAGTGTTGTTGAGAAGGTAGAAGAGAGGTCTCAAAGAGAGATCAGGCAGAAGGCTAAGGGCATGACCATATGCCTGCAGCTCTGCCATCCAGGACACCCAGGCCATGGCAAAATCACGTCTCCATAGTCGGGCCCCCATCTCCACATCCTGTCCTTTATGAAAATGAAATCGCAGAGAAAGTAAAGGATCCCTATTGTGAGGGCAAGGTCAGGAAGTTAGCCCGGGATGAGCTGCTGCTGCCCATTGCTTGCCTGGCTGCAAGTCCTCAGGGAAAGGAAGATTAAGGAAGGGTTGGTCAGAAGGCTAAGAGTGTGACCCAGGAAAAGAAAAGAGAATCAAAAAGAAGAGAGAAATGAAAATGAGCTAAGTACAGAATCCACAAAGACACTGAAAACTCACCTGTCTGTAGAGACCAATTGGTGCTGTGCAGACTTTAATTTGGGGGTCCAGGTGGGCCTTCAAATCATCCCTTTGTGGTCACCAGGAAGATGTTGCTGGAAAGTGTGAGACCCCCGAGAGGGAGGGCCTCAAGTCCTGAGCCAAGACGCTCCTTGGCTTTGTGCAAGAAAGGAAAGCTGCTTCACAGACAAAGCAGCAGTCTCCCCTATGAAGTGAGGATGAGACCCCTCTCTTCAATAGGTGATAGCTCTTAGAGGTTTTGCAAAGGTTGACCAGGTGTAAGGAAAAGTACAGCTTCTAACCTGGGTTTATCATTTACATCGGGCGGTTCATTCTTCCTCTTATCTTAAGGTTGTAAAGCTAACTGCTATTCTGGGACATCTGTAAACTATCTCAAGAATTTTCTGGTCTTTGTGGTTTCTCATCTCCAGAGGGGATAAGATCTCATGACTCTCCTTGTGACCTGCTGTCTTCGTTTCTCGATCATTAGGTTAATAGTTAACCCTGACTTAAAATGGCCTCTCAAAGTCAAGATGGCCTTCCTTTGGACATTTTGGTTTTTTCTGGGTTCTTTTCCTTCCTATATCAATGCTATGAAATCAGAAGAGCTTAAGAGCTTGTCCTTGAGAACATCAGAGAAAGAATGAGCCACTTTTCTTTTTTTTGTTGCTTGAAAGGAGGATCAACCACAAGAATAGAGGTGGTGGCCACGTCAGAGAATAAGCTCTGAGCGGTGCTGCCTGGGAGGAAGCACGGGCGGAGGCCAGAGGCCCAGCAGGTCAGGCTGGAGGAGCCAAAGTGGGCCCTTGGCACTGTGCTGAGTTGGGACTGTCTCCTCCCGGCTATCCCTGACGGCGTCTCCTGATGCTCTTCATCCCCACTCTGTAGCCCATTACTGCCTGGTCTCCACTCTCACTTTGAACTCCCAACACTGCCATTTCAAGCAGACGCCAAGATTTCACCACCAAATCCACAGACTTTTCCCCCTTTATTTTTAGCTCATGTTCTCATATTAGAATAAATAACCTCTCCAGGATTTGGCCCAGCTGGCTTCTCAGGAGTAGCTTTCCTTGGACACAGTTCACCTCTCACTGACCCCCACCTTCTTCCCTCTCTCCTCCCACACTCTTGCCCACACTCTGCCAGTGAGCAACAGTGAGCTGCTCCTGCTGTGTTAGACTACACTCCTGAGCCATGCCGTCTCTCACCTCCAGGTCTTTTTACATGCTTTCCCTCTGCAGGAGCCAGCTGCTCCTCCTCCACCTCCTCCTCCCCCCATGCCCTTGCTTTGTTAGTTTCCTAGGAAAGCTTCCCTAATGCCTAATTGTGTTAGGATTCCTTCCTGTGTGCTCCCATAGCACCCTATGGTTTTTTCCCCATCATAGCACTTACTAAACTGTATTATCCATTTCCTTGTCTGTGTTTCTTTTACTGGATTCTAAGCTCCTCAAGGGCAGGGACTGTTTTGTTTAGCACGTTGCTCCAATGCTAATTGCCTTGTGCGATTCTTGGGATAGAATCAACCCTCAGAAAGTAATTCACTTTGAATGAATGGGCATAGCTGAATCTGGCTATCTCTGATCCGTTTATTGGGAAGATTGTACAAAATGGATATAAAATGCTCAGCAAGGGTTCTGGAATAATAGGCATTCAATAAACTGTAACTGTAGTGGTGGTTGTCTGTATTAGTCCATTTCTGTTGCTTATAACAAAATACATAGAACTGGGTATTTTATAAAGAAAAGAAAATTTATTGCTTACAGTTTGGGAGGCTGGGAATTCCAAAGTCCAGGGAACACAAGTCCAGTGAACACATTTGGTGGTGGCCTTGGTGGTGGCCACAGTGACCCAGGGATCTCCCATAACAAAAAATGGGAGAGCAAAGAGAGAATAACCCCTCATGTGTTCTGTTTTTAAAGCCCTCAGAACCACACCCCGACCACCACTATTAATCCACTTGCTATGGAGTGGTCCTACAATCCAATCACCTCTTCACAGCCCCACCTTTCGATTACCATAATAAGATTTTCCACTCTCTTAACACTTTCGCGGTGGGGACCAAGCCTCCAACACATTAAGCTCTGGGGGGACACAATTCATAATATTGTCATTCTTTATCACTCCCACTGGACTCCTGAGAGTAGGAACTGCATCTTGTTCGTGGTAGGACTTATTCTTTTCAGAGTTTAGTAATGCCTTGCAGAAAATAGACACTTAATATATATGGTTGAATTGAATATGTGTTTAATATATTAAATATGCAGGATTCCTGATTGGTTATTCTTCTGTGTGCATGGTTAGAGTAAGAATAGTGGCTATCTTGAGGACATGTTTATTTTTCACAAGCATATAATTTTGTCTTTTTTTTTCAGATGCTAATGCACTTTATAACGGTAGTATTTGTGAAAGAATTCTAAGCATTCTATTGTCTTATAGATGATAACTTGCTGTGGGACTTTTCATTTTTTTTATATTGCCAAATATCTATAATTTGGAATTTGAAAGAATTCATTAAAATATTAAAATATTTTCTTTATTCTTAAAGGCCTCTTGTTTTAAAATCCCAAGAACATGTACTTACATGTTATAAGTAAACTTTTTATTTAAATGCATGTTAGTATTTAACCTGAATGATGGAAAACAAATTAGAAAAAATACTTACCTCTGAAATACCTTTTTTTTTTTTTGTATCTCATGTCCTGTATCTGGAACAGCATATCACTTTCATCAGCACTGTTGAAAGAAGAAAAAATGTCAGTTCTACCTCCTGAAATCAAATTTGAGACTTCTAAAGTCACCAGAAGTTCCCTTGACAGTTGTTTTCTTTTTGAGAGTAGTTGGAGGAAAGCAGTTTTAGAAACACAAAAGATGAGGAAAGGTAACTTCATTTTTATTGTTATTTTAGTTAAGAAAACATAAAAATGCCTTGAATTTACATGTATTTTTTAAAGCAGTTGAGACATTTTATAATTTCTGTGACATTTATATACGGACAATAAGTTTGTGGAAAAGAAAAATGGAAGCAAGTTAAAATTAATTTAATTAATGTAATTTTATGCTCATGATAGAAACAAATTTTGAAGAACTACTTCTGTTAACACTGAGCACAGTACTATCTGTGTAGGATCACATTCCTTTTTATAATTAGTGTTTTCTTTTCTTTTAAATACATCAAATTGATTTTTATATTTTAAAACACCCAAATCTTTAACAATTCCTCTGTGTGTTAATTAATAATTTCAACCAAAATTTTATTTTTCAGTGAGTTATGTGGAGAGCATAATATATCCTATAGTTGCTCAATAAAGACTAGTTTGAGACCTTGCATGAGTGAATTAATAGTTTCTTCCTTACTTTCAAGTTATAATTGTATTTCTTCTTTATTCTGAGGTCTGCCTTCAGCTTTATTAATGGAGATATATTTCTTGAAAATAGCAAAATTTAAACTACTCAACTATTTCATCCCTCCTGGTTTTGAGAGTGTTGCTCTACATTTTTTTCAGCTTTGTCAGCAGGTTCCCATTAAAAGTACTGAGAAGACACCAATTTATCCACTCTTCTACCCCCCAAATTTAATTGTTGAAAAGAGAATACACATGTATTTTGATCAAGGGAAACTATTTTTTTTTAAAGAGGAAAAATCAAAGACTGTAAAATAGCAAATGTTTTTGAACATTTAATACGGTAACACTAGTCCCATTAAATACTATTTTTGTCACTATGCTAGATTTGCTTAGTAGAGAAATCTTTAAAAAAAATTCTCTGTGTTTAAAAACCATCTAACCCTTTAACCTCTTAATCTACTTGTGCCATTTAATGCCTTTGTTTTGAATTTTTTTCTTTTAATAATTTGGCTATCACTTTTTGCAGTGATATATGGGGTCGGTAGGTGACTTTAATCTTCTTTGTTGCTATTTATAGATTCAGTATGGAATTTTATGGAGAGAATTAAAATCAATTCCTGAAGTAGAATTATTTTATATCCTTTGCTAGCTCAGATGGTCATATATTTACACCTCTTGATTATTTATGTAAAAGCTGTAAAGTGGAAAGAGTCAAAGTAACAGATAATACAAGACACTTGAGAGTGATTTTCATGCCAGTGTGAGTGTATCTAATATTCTGGGAAATCTAATTAAATAATATAATGAAGACAGAGGAAACTAACAACTGTGAAAGATCTGTGAAACTGTCCTTTTTCCTTATTGTAATTCTAATCAGCCCCTTAATGTAGTCCCTAAAGTAGGAATGGAAAAGGTGTCTCCTGGGAAAGATGCTAGATTAATTACAATTGCTTAATTTTCTTTACCTCATGACTGACTTAGTATATTTTATTATGCATTTTAGTAAGTAGTAAAAGTAGTATACATTTAATCAAGATGATTATGATAATATTTTAAATTAGAATATTCCACAGCATTTGGTCTAGAAGAGCTCAAGGAACGTGTCAAAATGCCATATTTACCAGGACTGCAAAGTTGCCAAAAAAGTGTAAGTTCAGCTCTACTAGAGGTGCACAAAACACTGCTGCGTGCTGACACTGAGATGCCTCCAGCCAGGTAGATCACTGCTGTTCAGTTCTCTTTTGTTGAATATTTATTTGTAGTAATACTGCTGAATGTAGGGGTTTTTCTGACTTGTGAATCTAATTCTTACCTACTCATTTTTTTTAAATAAAGAATTCAATTTTTAAAATCTAAGTTAGCCATTTTATTCAGTTTGACAAGTGGGCACTTTTCTGTTTTCAAGTGACATTACCAGAAAGGATTTTAAAATTTTGATTACCCTATCCTACAACATGTCAATGAGAGCACTGGAATTTTTAGCAATTAAAAGTTAACTCTCAGGGCTGGCCAGTTTCTGGTTTATTTATTTATTCACCAGATATTTATTGAATGTCTAATACTTGTTCACTTTGCCAGCCTAAAAATAAAATAAAGCACTTATAGCATTCTGAGTTGCAACTTTCTTTAGAGGAGGATTTATGTTTTCATATTATCTTCCTGCCTTATTAAACGTTAAAATAAAAATAAAATAAAATAAAATAATCCAGTTATGCATAGCACAACTGTTTGGAGCTTCAGAATACATTTCTTGAGTTTTCCAACTAGTATTATTGTTCTTGTTAAGTACTCTTCATATAAATTCTGGTAATGAAGAATAGAACATGTTAAAAATGAAGTTATGAATAATTTTTATTTAAGTTATGAAAAAAGTAGGAACTTTGCAGAAAATTTGGGAAAAAAGAAAAACAATTACTTGATAATCTCCTCAACTGAACATGTCCATTTTTATTGTTGGGTGTTCTCTTCTGTCCTTTATTTTCATGGATTTTATTTTAGTTGTGATTTTAGAATACTTACAATTTTTTATTCTGCCTTTTAAAAAACATAATGTTACATATATACATTTTTTTTCATGTCATTATGTAATCTTCAGTCTTACTAGCCACATATTTCACTGATGGATCCATAGTTTATTTAAGTATTTCCTATTGTTGGACTCTTAAGTTGTTTTGACTTCTTCAGTTATATGGATAACACCATGATCACCAATGTCATACATATAGGCTTTGTCATCATTTTTAGTATTATCTAAAAAAGCAAAATTACTCTTTCTGAAGTAAGATCATAATAAAATAAGGCAAAATCAGAGATGGTAGAAGAGAGTGAGTTGCTCGCAGAGTAGATGGTAACTTAAGTCAAATAGGAGGGATGGCAGGAAAACATAAAGAAGGACCATTTCAAACAAGAATATAAAACATACTTTAAGGACAGTTGGTTTACATCATTACCAGGACACCTGTGTCCCCGACACTCAACTTACTCTTGTCATTTTCATGAGGGATCAGTGGGCAGGGGGTAAGAGTGTGTAGGGTGCCTGTGGCAGTGGACTTTGTATCAGTATGGACCAGTCTTGTCACCCTTCCTTAATACATGTGATCATCTTAAAGAAGCTGCAAACCTGGAAAGGACCCCCCGAATTAGCCCATTCTACCTCTTAATTTTGAGTCTTTATTTTGCTTCCTATTGTTTCTACCCCATTTCAGTTTGTTTTTATTTTTGTTTATTATTTGTGATTGGGCTGTTTGTGAAATTATTTCTAAATGTTTTACATGGACTTGAGTGTGAATTTACTTAAGTCAATGAAGTATAAAATGAATACATTTTATTCGTATTATGACAAGCATTCTTCATATGTTAAGAATTGTGATGCCTAAGTGACATAATGTAAATGAAGGGCTTGGCAAACATAAATATTAGTTCTTTCCTGACTTTGAAATGAGTGTCTTTATTTTAGCCATTCCAGTGAGAACATGTCAAGTCGCCTACAAGTATTTTACCCTCCTTTGCATGTTGCACAGCACCCTGAGAAAGAACAGTCTTGGCAAAGCAGGGAAGTACTCATTTTTGTCTTTTTTATGTACAACTCCTTATCCTCTTTTTTCCCCTCCATATTTGGATATTTGGTTTTAAAACTCGGATAAAAGTCTAATATTTTTCCTAATTTTTTAATGGTAATTAAAAATTTTTAGTGAATCTTAAAGCACACTCTGGTAATATAACTCACAATAATAATCCTAGAGGTGAAAAGTATTTAAAAGTTACTGCTGACTTTTAAAGTTTAATATAGTAGTTACAATAAATTTGGAGTTCTTATTATTGATTATCTCACACACAGCAGATCCAATCATAATGTGTTTAATGATAATATTATTATCATGAAAATGATAACCTACTTATTATCTAGGTCTATTCCAGTAGGAACAAAAGTCAGTTATGACAAGATTCAGATTGTGGTGATTAGTAGGTAAAAAGTGTGTAAATAAATGATAGTTGGTATCTGAGACATCCAGAAACTGTTAATCTTGATTACTTTCCTCCTAACATTGCCTGAGTCATGACTAGTAAGAGTTATGATAAGGATCTGTGGGAAGAGTTAGACACAGCATTCTTCCACTGGTAAAATTTTCTAGCAAAAAACAGAATATTGAGTTGGTTTCTATCTTCTTCCGATTGGGTTAGTTATGATGGACAGAATTTTCTTTTTTTAACATTTATTTGATTTCCATGTGGTGTCATTCAAAAAATAAGTTTCACTAAAAGTAGGCTACTTTCCTCTTATTGTATCATTTAATGTTTTCTATATTTATGTTCGGTGATTTTATGATAATATGTAATCTTTAGGATAAAGAAGACTAAGGAGACATGCACCATGGTACCACTTCAGGAGAAACCAAAAAGTAAGCTGGCTCATCCTTTTTTGCCACCACATGTCTTGTCAGGATATTGCATACTTACTTTTTTTTTTTTTAAACTTCCTTTCTTTCCATTGATTAATTGTCTTTGTTTTGTTACTGCTTTTTTAAAGCTTTATTTATTTTATAAATTTAGTGGATGTTCATTACATACAATAGTTTGTGTTATATATCTAACACACACATATATATACCTTAGATACTTAGTGGCTCATTATATATATAATATGTATATAATGTGTGTGTGTTTGTGTGTGTGTGTGTGTGTGTGTGTGTGTATACCTTTATAATCTCAGGACCCTGGGATAAGCCTTCATCACCTCTCACTTGGGCTATTTCGGTAGACTGCAAACTGGTCATCTTGTTTTGAGTCTCTGACCTTTGAAATACTCAAAAATACACTGCAACAAAAGCCTAAAACCTTGACCTCTAATCACATTACTTTCTTCTTCAAAAACAATGACTCCTGGCTGCAGGATCCAGGCCAGGTGAGTCCCAGCCCTGAGAGGCCCAACCTGCTGATCCTCAGGCCCGGAGGCAGCAACAGGCAGGTGAGTGTCAGCAAAACTCCCTGCCACTGCTGCAGACACCAGGGTGGAATGAGTGGACTGTGAAATCCTCAGCCACAATGACTAAACACCAATGGAGAGATACTAGAAATATGAAAAATCAAGAAAGTATGATACCACCAAAGGAATATAATAACTCTCAAGTTCTAGGTCCTATAGAACAGGAAGTCCTTGAAATGACTAACAAGGAATTTCAAGCAAAAATTCCAAGGAAACTAAATGAGATACAAGAAGACTCAGTTAGACAACACAACAAAATGAGAAAAAGTATACAGGACCTGAAAGAGGAAATGTGCAAAGAAATCAATGCCCTGCAAAAGAATGTAGCAGAGCTTGCGGAGCTGAAGGATTCATTCAGTGAAATAAAAAACACAACAGAGAGCTTAATCAGCAGGCTAGAACAAGCAGAAGAGAGAATTTCTGACCTTGAAGACTGCCTGTTTGAAATAACACAGGTGGACAAAAGAAAAGAAAAAAGAATTTCAAAAATTGAAGAAAATCTAAGAGAGATAACAGACAACCTTAAGTGCTCAAATACCTGAATAATGGGTATTCCAGAAGGGGAGGAAAAAGGAAATGGCACTGAAAAGATATTCAATGAAATAATAGCAGAAAACTTCACAGGTGTAGGGAGAGATACAGACCTTCAGATTCAGGAGGCTCAAAGATCCCCAAACATATTCAACCCAAAACGGTCCTCTCCAAGACATGTTATACTCAAATTAGCAAAACTCAAAGACAATCTTAAAAGCTGCAAGAGAGAAGTGTCAAGTCACCTATCAGACTAAAATCAGACTTTTCATCAGAAATTCTAAAAGCCAGAAGAGAATGGGACGATATATTCAAAATACTAAAAGACAAAACTGCCAGCCAAGAATACTTTACCCAGCAAGGCCATCTTTCTGAAATGAAGGACAAATAGTATATTTCTCAGACGAACAAAAACTGTGGGAGTTCTCTACCACATGATCAGCCTTACAAGAAATTCTCAAGGGAGTACTGGGTCTGGTACCTGAAAAACAAGCACGACTACCATGAGTACTCCAGAAAGAACAAATCTCACCAGTAAAATAAAAATGCTAACAATAAAGAGAAACAAAGTTTATCTACCATCCCAAGAAACCAACAAACACAGAAGACAAATAGTAAATCAGAATGAAAGGAACAAAAGATATTTAAAACACCCAAATAAAAATCAATAAAATGCCCGGAGTAAATTAACAACTTTCAATAATAACTCTTAATGTAAATGGATTAAATTCCTCACTCAAAAGACACAGACTGAATAATTGGATTAAAAAGATGGACCCAACAATATGCTGCCTTCAAGAGACTCACCTCACCTGTAAAGACACACATAGACTAAGAGTGAAAGGATGGAAAAAGATATACCATGCAAATAGAAATGAAAAACAAGCTGAAGTAGCTATTCTTATATCAGATAAAATAAACTTTAAATCAAAAACCATAAAAAGAGATAAAGAAAGCCACTATATAATGATAAAAGGACCAAGACATACAAGAAGACATAACAACAAGAAGACATAATCATAAGTATATATGCACCCAATATTGGAGCAGCCAGATTTATAAAGCAAACACTATTAGACCTAAAGAAAGAGATAGACACTAATATCATAATAGTAGGGGACCTGAAAACTCCACTCTCAACGTTGGACAGATCATCTAGGCAAAAAATCAACAGAGAAACACAAGATCTAAACAACACTTTAGACCAATTGGACTTGGTAGGTATCTACAGAACATACCACCCAACAACCTCAGAATATTCATTCTTCTCATCAGCATGTGGAACATTCTCCAGGATAGACCACATGTTAGGTCACAAATCAAGTCTCAACAAATTAAAAAAATTGGAATTATTCCATGTATTTTTTCAGACCATCATGGATTAAAACTAGAAATCAATAACAAACAAAACTCTGGAAACTATACAAATTCATGGAAATTAAAGAATATTCTACTCAATAACATATGGGTCCAAGAGGAATTTAAACAAGAAATCAGAAAATTTACTGAAACTAATGATAATAATGACACATCATACCAAAACCTGTGGTATACTGTGAGAGCAGTACTAAGGGGGAAAATTATTGCATTAAATGCTTACTTCAGAAGAATGGAAAGATGGCAAGTGTAGGGGATTGAATTATGTCCCCCCAAAACTCCCTGAAGCTTAAATTGTGTCTCCCAAGTTTTATTTCTCCCACTGTGATTTTTAAGAGGGTAGGAAATCCTATTTTGGTAATTGAAAGGTGGAGGCTTAAAGAGGTGATTGGATTGTAGGACCATGCTGTAGTGAATGGATTAAAAGTGTTGGTCAAGGGCATGGTTCTGAGGGCTTTAAAAAAAGAAGAGAGTTTGTCTTGCTTTTTCTCTCTGCTCTCTCTGCTTCCACCATCTTACAATGTGAGACCCCTGGCTCACTGTTGCCACCATCAGATGGACTTTGGACTTCCCAGCCTCAGAAATGGTAAGAAATAAATTTCATTTTTCTTTATAAATCACCTAGTTTCAAGTATTTTGTTATAGGCAGCAGAAATGGACTAATACAGCAAGTAACCTAACACTTCACCTTAAAGAACTAGAAAAACAAGAGCAATCCAAACCCATAGTTAGTAGACAGAAAGAAATGATTAAGATCGGAGTAGAACTAAATGAAATAGAAACCCCCCAAATGATACAAAAGATAAATGAAACAAAAATTTGGTGTTTTGAAAAGATAAATAAAAGTGATAAATCATTAGCAAGGCTAACTAAAAAAAGAAGAGAGAAGACACAAATAACAAAAATTAGAAATGAAAAAGGTGATATTACAACTCATACCTCAGAAATACAAGGAATCATTAGGGACTACTATAAAAAAACTATATGCCAACAAATTTGAAAATCTGGAGGAAATGGGTAAATTTCTGGACACACATAAATTGCCAAGACTGAGCCAAGAAAACAGAAAATCTGAACAGACCAATAACAATCAAGGAGATTGAAGCTGTTATCATCAGTCTTCCAACAAAGAAAAGTGCAGGACTGATGGCTTCACTGCAGAATTCTACAAAACCTTTAAAGAAGAATTAATACCAGTTTTCTACAAACTAGTCCAAAAAATTGAGACAGAGGCCATTCTCCCAAACTCATTCAATGAGGCAAACATCAACCTGATACCAAAACCAGACAAAGATACAACGAAAAAAGGAAACTACAGGCCAATATCTTTGATGAATATAGATGAAAAAATCCTCAATAAAATACTAGTGAATAGAATACATCAACACATACATAAAATTATACACCATGATCAAGTAGGATTCATCCCAGGGATGCAATTTTGGTTCAACATAAGCAAATCAATAAAAGTGATACACCACATCAATAAAAGCAAAGACAAAGACCATATGATAATCTCTATAGATGCTAAAAAAGTTTTTGACAAAATTCAACAATCGTTCATGATAAAGACTATCAATTGGATATAGAAAGAAAGTATCTCAACACACTTAAAGCCATATATGAGAAACCCACTCCCAATATCATCCTGAATGGGGAATGATCGAAAGCTTTTCCCTTAAGAACAGTAATAAGACAAGGATGCTCATTCTCACCATTCTTATTCAACATAGTGTTGGAAGTACTAGCCAGAGCAATCAAGGAAGAGAAGGAAATAAAGGGCATCCAGATTGGAAAAGATGAAGTCAAACTGTCCCTGTTTGAAGATGATATGATCCTATATATAGAACAGCCTAAAGGCTCTACAAAAAACCTCTTAGAGTTACTAAATGATTTCAGCAAAGTTGCAGGATACAAAATCAACATGCAAAAATCAGTAGCATTTCTATACTCCAGCAATGAATGAGAAGAAAAAGAAATCAAGAAAACTAGCTAATTTACAAGTCACTAAAAAAATAAAAACCTAGGAATAAAGTTAACAAAGGATGTGAAAAATCTCTATGACAAGAACTGAAAACCACTGTTGAGAGAAATTAAAAGGACACAAGAAGATGGAAAGATATCCCATGCTTTTGGATTAGAAGAATTAACATTGTGAAAATGTCCATACTACCCAAAGTAATCTACAGATTCAATGCAATCCCCATCAAAATTCCAATGACATTCTTTTCAGAAATGGAAAAAGCAATCCTAAACATTCATATGGAATAACAAAAAACCATGAACAGCCAAAGAAAATGTGAGAAAAAAAAAAAAAAGCCGGAGGCATAACACTACCTGACTTTAAACTATATTACAAAGCTATAGTAAACAAAACAGAATGGTACTGGCATAAAAACAGACACAGAGACCAATGGAACAGAATGGAGAATCCAGATATCAACCCATACACCAACAGCCATTTGATCATCAACAAAGGCACCAAGAACACACACTGGGGAAGAGACTGCCTCTTCAGTAAATGGTGCTGGGAAAATAGGACATTCATATGTAGGAGAATGAAACTAGACCTGTACCTCTGACCATATACCAAAATCAACTCAAAATAGATTAAAGAATTAAGTATATGTTCTTAAACAGTGAAACTCCTTAAAAAAACATAGAGGAAACACTCCAGTAAGTAGGATTGGGTACAGACTTTATCAATATGACCCCAAAAGCACAAGCAACCAAAGAAAAAATAAACAAATGGGATTATATCAAGCTAAAAAGCTTCTGCACAGCAAAAGAAACAATTAACAAAGTGAAAAGACAACCAACAGAGTGGGAGAACATATTTGTAAAATATACATCTGACAAAAGATTAATATCCAGAATATATAAGGAACTCAAACAAGTTAACAGCAAAAAAAACAAGTAACCCAATTAAACAATGGGCAAAGGGGCTGAATAGGCATTTCTCAAAAGAAGATATACAAATGGCCAACAGACACATGAAAAAATGCTCAACATCACTCAGCATCTGGGAAATGCAAACCAAAACCACTTTGAGATACCATCTCACTCCAGTCAGGATGGCTAATATCCAAAATACTCAGAATGAGAAATGCTGGCAAGGTTGCACGGAAAAAGGAAACCTCCTACACTGTCAGTGGGACTGTAAAATGGTGTAGCCTTTATGGAAAATGGTATGGAGGGTCCTCAAACAATTACAGATATATCTACCATATGACCCAGCTAGTCCACTGCTAGAAATATACCCAGAGGAATGGAAATCATTATGCCAAAGGGATACCTGTACTCCCATGTTTATTGCAACTCTATTTACAATAGCTAAGAGTTGGAACCAGCTTAAATGCCCATCATCGGATGAGTGGGTAAGGAAACTGTGGTAGATCTACACAATAGAATACCACTCTGCTATAAAAAAAAAAGAGATACTGCCATTAGTGGCAACACGGATAGACTTGAAGAAAATTATATTAAGTGAAATAAGCCAGGCACAGAAAGAGAAATACCACATGTTCTCACTTATTTGTGGGAGCTAATAAAAATAAATAAATATACAAACAAATAAATGGGGGGGTGGAGAGAAGACACAGCAATCACAATTCCTTGAACTTGATAAGACAAGTGAACAGATATGACGTTGAAGGGGGGGAGGGGAAAGGAAAGGAGGAATTGATAAAAGTACACAAAAATCAACTACATTGTACAGTGACAAATTAAAAAAAATTGTGAACAACAACAAAAAACAATTTAATCTTTCCAAAAAATAAAAACAAAAAACCCAATGACTCCTCATTATTTGCAAAATAAAGTATGAACTCCTTAGCCTGGATCCTTTACCATCTTCCCCTAATTTTCCTTTCTATCCTTATCTTCTAATTAGTTTTTTTCAGTACCTGAAACATCCAACTCCAGAAATTTATCTGTATACCAACAGTTTGGGTCCCAAAAAACTATTCTTAAGTCAATTTATTCCTAAATCCATGGTGACTAAGAGGGTTTACAGCACCAAGGTGTATTTCCACCATTTTTGGACTATGAGTTTGTCCTTTGAAGCTTTAAAATCAGGCATTTTCAACTCCATATGTCTGATGTTTGATCAAAATTTTGTTTTTCAAAAATAGATACTGAAAAATCTGTTGGGGCAGGTAATTGCACTTTTTAATGATGTCTGTAAAACTGCAGAGAATTTCCTAGCAGTTCTTGTACCTGCACCTACTGCTGCATCCCTTATTTTTATGTGTTACAGAGTCATGGGGACATTAGACCAAAAGAAGAATATATGGCATGTGACATAATGCGTACATCTAGTGTTTAAGTTCTACAATAAACTCTTAGTCATTTCCTGAATTAATTTTATCCGAAGTTAATGGTAAGGATTCTCAAGCTGTGTGGTAAAAAGTTTTCCATTTTGTCAATTACATTTTCTTTTCTTTTGTTGATTACTGTTCAAGCCAGGGTTTTTCAGCAGTAACAATATTAACACTTTGGACCAGATAATTCTTTGTTTTGGAGTCTGTCCTGTGCATTGCAGGATGTTTAACAGCATCCATGATCTCTACGCACTAGATGTCACTAGCACCCACCAAGTCCTGAAAATCAAAAATGTCTCCAGATATTGCCAAATGTCCCCAGGGGAGCAAAATCACCCCCAGTTGAGAACCAATGAGCATAATAACTTTTTTCCTAAGCATAATAACTTTAACATTATATGTTATTTGTTATTTTTGCTTCAGACTATCAAATGATTCACCCTTTACTATGTGCAACAAATATTTCCTTACCAGTTTAAGATTTTTTAATACAATCTAATACATTCATCTAATACATTCTATCTTCTAATACATTCATCACTTCCATGATTTTGCACCTATGGAATATTGGAGTTAATAGCACACCTCCCAACAAACAACAAAACCTAAAATTACTAAGTAAGGCCTCTGTTGACATTGTTGGTAGCAACCATAATTGACTTGTTAGAATCTTTGCAAGTTCAGTCTATGGAAGTTCATAAGGTTAAATGTTCATGAACTTTTCCTTGTATATTTCCTTTCTCTGAATTTCCATATATTATAAACAGCTTCTGTAGTCAATAGGCAGCATAAACTAAAAATATAAATGTCAATTAGAACAAAATACATTTGTTTGCATCTTGGTTCAAATGAATATTTGCCTGCCTATTTTCTTTTTATTTATTTATTTATTTATTTATTTATTTATTTTTTTTTTAATTTTATTTTGTCGATATACATTGTGGCTGATTATTGTTCCCCATCACCAAGACCTCCCTCCCTCCTCCCTCCCCCCCTCTCCCCCAACAATGTCCTTTCTGTTTGCTTGTCGTATCAACTTCAAATAATTGTAGTTGTTATATCTTCTTCCCCCCCCCCGGTTTGTGTGTGTGTGTGTGTGTGTGTGTGAATTTATATATTAATTTTTAGCTTTAGCTCCCACCAATAAGTGAGAACATGTGGTATTTCTCTTTCTGTGCCTGACTTGTTTCACTTAATATAATTCTCTCAAGGTCCATCCATGTTGTTGCAAATGGCAGTATTTCATTCGTTTTTATAGCTGAGTAGTATTCCATTGTGTAGATGTACCACATTTTCCGTATCCACTCATCCGATGATGGGCATTTGGGCTGGTTCCAACTCTTGGCTATTGTAAAGAGTGCTGCGATAAACATTGGGAAACAGGTATACCTTCGACTTGATGATTTCCATTCCTCTGGGTATATTCCCAACAGTGGGATAGCTGGGTCGTATGGTAGATCTATCTGCAATTGTTTGAGGAACCTCCATACCATTTTCCATAGAGGCTGCACCATTTTGCAGTCCCACCAACAATGTATGAGAGTTCCTTCTTCTCCACAGCCTCGCCAGCATTTATCGTTCATAGTCTTTTGGATTTTCGCCATCCTAACTGGGGTTAGATGGTATCTCAATGTGGTTTTGATTTGCATTTCCCGGATGCTGAGTGATGTTGAGCAGTTTTTCATATGTCTGTTAGCCATTTGTATATCTTCCTTAGAGAAATGCCTACTTAGCTCTTTTGCCCATTTTTTAATTGGGTTGCTTGTTTTCTTCTTGTACAGTTGTTTGAGTTCCTTATATATTCTGGATATTAATCCTTTGTCAGATATATATTTTGCAAATATTTTCTCCCACTCTGTTGGTTGTCTTTTAACTCTTTTAATTGTTTCTTTTGCTGTGCAGAAGCTTTTTAGTTTGATATAATCCCATTTGTTTATTTTTCCTTTGGTTGCCCGTGCTTTTGGGGTCGTATTCATGAAGTCTGTGCCCAGTCCTATTTCCTGAAGTGTTTCTCCTATGTTTTCTTTAAGAAGTTTTATTGTTTCAGGGTGTATATTTAAATCCTTAATCCATTTTGAGTTGATTTTAGTATACGGCGAGAGGTATGGATCTAGTTTCATTCTCCTGCATATGGATATCCAGTTATCCCAGCACCATTTGCTGAAGAGGCAGTCCCTTCGCCACTGAATAGGCTTGGTGCCTTTGTCAAAGATCAGCTGACAGTAAGTGTGTGGGTTGATTTCTAGATTCTCTATTCTATTCCATTGGTCAGTGTGTCTGTTTTTATGCCAGTACCATACTGTTTTGGTTATTATAGCTTTGTAGTATAGCTTAAAGTCAGGTAGTGTTATGCCTCCAGCTTTATTTTTTTTGCTCAGCATTGCTTTGGCTATGCGTGGTCTTTTATTGTTCCATATAAATGTCTGGATAGTTTTTTCCATTTCTGAGAAAAATGTCTTTGGAATTTTGATGGGGATTGCATTGAATTTGTATATCACTTTGGGTAGTATGGACATTTTCACTATGTTGATTCTTCCAATCCAAGAGCATGGGATATCTTTCCATCTTCTTGTATCCTCTCTAATTTCTCTCAGCAGTGGTTTGTAGTTCTCATTATAGAGATTTCTCACCTCCTTGGTTAACTCAATTCCTAAGTATTTTATTTTTTTGGTGGCTATTGTAAATGGGCAGGCTTTCTTGATTTCTCTTTCTGCATGTTCACTATTGGAGAAAAGAAATGCTACTGATTTTTGTGTGTTGATTTTGTATCCTGCTACTGTGCTGAAATCATTTATCAATTCCAGCAGTTTTTTTTGTAGAGGTTTTAGGCTGTTCGATATATAGGATCATGTCATCTGCAAACAGGGACAGTTTGACTTCATCTTTTCCAATCTGAATGCCCTTTATTTCCTTCTCTTCTCTGATTGCTCTGGCTAGTACTTCCAACACTATGTTGAATAGGAGTGGTGAGAGTGGGCATCCTTGTCTAGTTCCTGTTCTTAAAGGAAAAGCTTTCAGCTTTTCCCCATTCAGGATGATATTGGCTGTGGGTTTGGCATATATGGCTTTAATTATGTTGAGATACTTTCCCTCTATACCTAACTTATAGAGGGTCTTTGTCATGAATGAGTGCTGAACTTTATCAAATGCTTTTTCAGCATCTATAGAGATGATCATATGGTCCTTCTGTTTGAGTTTATTAATATGGTGTATCACATTTATTGATTTGCGTATGTTGAACCAACCTTGCATCCCTGGGATGAATCCCACTTGATCGTGATGAATTATTTTACGTATGTGTTGCTGTATTCTGTTTGCTAGTAATTTAGTGAGGATTTTTGCATCTATATTCATCAAGGATATTGGCCTGTAGTTTTCTTTTTTGGTTATATCTTTACCTGGTTTTGGTATCAGGATGATATTTGCTTCATAGAATGAGTTTGGGAGATTTGCGTCCGTTTCAATCTTTTGGAATAGTTTGTAAAGAGTCGGTGTCAATTCCTGTTTGAATGTTTGGTAAAATTCTGCTGTGAATCCATCTGGTCCTGGGCTTTTCTTTGTTGGGAGCCTTCTGATAACAGCTTCAATCTCCTTTATTGTTATTGGTCTGTTCAAATTTTCTACGTCTTCACGGTTCAGTTTTGGGAGCTTGTGTGTGTCCAGAAATTTATCCATTTCCTCCAGATTTTCAAATTTGTTGGCGTATAGTTGTTTATAGTAGTCTCGAATGATTCCTTGTATTTCAGATGAATCAGTTGTAATATCGCCTTTTTCATTTCTAATTTTTGTTATTTGAGTCTTCTCTCTTCTTTTTTTTGTTAGCCATGCTAATGGTTTGTCAATTTTATTTATCTTTTCAAAAAACCAACTTTTTGATTCGTTGATCTTTTGAATTGTTTTTTGGTTTTCAATTTCATTCAGTTCTGCTCTGATCTTAATGATTTCTTTCCGTCTGCTAACTTTAGGTTTGGATTGTTCTTGTTTTTCTAGTTCTTTAAGGTGAAGTGTTAGGTTGTTCACTTGCCATCTTTCTATTCTTCTGAAGTGAGCGTTTAATGCAATAAATTTTCCCCTCAATACTGCTTTTGCAGTATCCCACAGGTTTTGGTATGATGTATCATTGTTTTCATTAGTTTCAAGAAATTTTTTGATTTCCTGCTTGATTTCTTCTTGGACCCATATGTCATTAAGTAGAATGCTGTTTAATTTCCATGTGTTTGTATAGTTTCCAGAGTTTCGTTTGTTATTAATTTCTAGTTTTAATCCATTGTGGTCTGAGAAGATACATGGGATAATTCCAATTTTTTTGAATTTATTGAGACTTGATTTGTGACCTAATATGTGATCTATCCTGGAGAATGATCCATGTGCTGCTGAGAAGAATGAATATTCTGAGGTTGTTGGGTGGAATGTTCTGTAGATATCTGCCAATTCCAATTGGTCTAGAGTATTGTTTAGATCTTGTGTTTCTCTACTGATTCTTTGCCTAGATGATCTGTCTAATATTGACAGTGGGGTGTTCAGGTCCCCTGCTATTATGGTATTAGTGTCTATTTCCTTCTTTAGGTCTAATAGAGTTTGTTTTATAAATCTGGCTGCTCCAACATTGGGTGCATACATATTTATGATTGTTATGTCTTCTTGATGGATCAGTCCTTTTATCATTAAGTAGTGTCCCTCATTGTCTCTTTTTATGGTTTTTAGTTTAAAGTCTATTTTGTCAGATATAAGAATAGCTACTCCAGCTCGTTTTTCTTTTCTGTTTGCTTGGTAAATCTTTTTCCATCCTTTCACTGTTAGTCTATGTGAATCTTTATGGGTGAGGTGGGTCTCTTGTAGGCAGCATATAGTTGGGTCCTCCTGCCTGCCTATTTTCTAATAGGCCAACTTTATGGCTTTCAGGGTGGGTACTGTGCCTTATTAACCTTTGTATCTCTGTAGTACTTACACCAGTTTCTGCAACAAATTGAGTCTTCAGTAAATATTTGTTGAAAATTTTTTTCCTTCAGAGTCATACAAGAAAGCAGTTCATTTAGTTACTCACCAAATATGAATTGAATATCTACTATGTGCCAGGCATTTTCTTAGGTGCTTGGGCTTTGGGTATATCCCTGAATGAAACAAAGATCCTTGCCCTAGAAGAGCTTACATTCTAGTGAGAGAATGTAGCCAGCACACACTAAATATAATAAATAAGTCCATTGTGTAGTACATTAGAAGGTAAGTGCAATAGCAACAACAGCAACAAAAAATAGAGCCAGGTAAGGGAAATCGGGAGATCTGGGTAGAGAAGGGTGATTTGCAATTTTAAATAGGGCAACCAGAGTAGATTTAACTGAAAGGGTAATATTTGAGCAAAGACTTGAAAGAGGTGAGGGATTTAAGTTATTCTCTCCGGGCCCAAGGCAGGATGGTGCCTGGTGTGTTGGAGGAACATCAGGAGTCCAGTGTGGCTAAACAGTAGAAGATGAGGAAAGAGAAATAATGGACTGTTTGATCACATAGGGCCTTAGACAGTACTTTGTATTTAACTCTGATGAAATGAAGGGCTATTGCATGATTTTGACAAAAGAGTGATTTTAATATGTTTTAAAAAGATCACTGTGGTAGCTGTCATCTATTTCAATAGTTATACCTTTTAAAGAATGATCCTGAGAACTTTCACCTCTGGGTATAGCAGAATAACTTATTTCAGGCCAACTTTACCAGCAGGCAGGACTTGAGAGGCTGAGATCCTGGATGAATAACCAAAGAGAAGTGAGCCCAAAATTCTGTGAGAAATTTCTTCTCCAAGTGTTTGTCTATTCCCAAGTGGCTGTGTACTAGTCAATATTTAAGGAAATCAAGCAGAAAACAGCTTCTAGAAGGCTATAGAACTGAGTAGAGATTTCAGTACCTTAGCATTTGCTGTGGAGACAGAGGTAGGAGTTCAAGGCCTGCCAAGACAGAGTCCCTTTGATAAACACCCCAGGCTTTCAGCTGAAACTTCTGAAGGGCTACACACTATGAATAAAGGCATGCCAAGAATAGACTAGCTTTAAAAAAAAACTAAAACCCAGTCTTGACTGGATTACAGTGACCTGCCTTCCAGAAGAAAATCAAATTCTCTTTGGAGGACTATAAGATGAACCAGACTCTCACAGGTTTTTATACACAGTGTCTAGCATATAATCAAAACCTACCAGACATAGAAAGAGTGACAAAAACCAAGAGAAGAAACAGACAACAGAAGGAGACCTAAAAATGATCCAAGCGTTTTAGTCTGTTTGGGCTGCTATAACAGAATACTATAAACTTGGTAGCTTATAAACAATAGAAATTTATTTCTGTTAGTAACTTAGTAACAAGGCTATGATTAGCTCTAAAACAAGCTGAGAAATGTAATCTATACCTGGATGACCATGTGCCCAGTTAAAATTCTGTTATGGAAGGAGCAAACAGTTTTGGGAGGTTGATTAGTAATCTGCCACAATTCTTTTTAAATTACAATTTCTAACTTTCTATTACAGGTATTTGGAAATGTAGTTAGTTTTTGCAATTTGATCTTGTAGCTATTCACCTTGCTAAAGTCTATTTCTTGTAATCAATATATAGATTATTTTGGATTGTCTATGTAGATTATCATAATCATCTGTAAATAATGTCAATCATTTCTTCCTTTATAAATCCTATACCTTTATTTATTTATTTTTTTATCTTACTAAGCTGGCTAGAACCACAAATACAATGCTGAATATAAATGAATAGTAGGCATATTTGACTTGTTTCTGGTTTTAAAGGGTATGCCTTTAATGTTTTCTCATTAAGAATGATGTTCACTATAGGTTTTGAGTAGATATCCTTTATGAAGTTAACAAAGTCCCCTTTAACTTTAATTTGCTAAGAGTTTTTAAAAATATAAGTTAAAGTTGAATTTTATCATATGTTTCCTTAATTGGTTAAAGTAATCATATAATTTTTTTGTTTAAAATTTTAATGTGAAGAATAACATTTGTATATTTTGGAATGTTAAGGTACTCTTGCACTCCTGAGATACACCCAATCTAGGAATGATTTTTTGCCTTTTTTATGTACTGTCATATTTAATTTGCTAATATTTCATTTGGGATTTTTGGTTTATGTTAGTGAATAAGATTGCCACTAATTTTTCTTTCTGTTTTGTCCTTTTCTCAATTCAGTGTCAAGATTATAGTGGCCTCATGGAGTGAATTGGGGAGTAGTCCCTTTCTTTCTATTCTCTGAAAGATATGACCTAAAATTGGGATGAACTCTCCCTTGAAAGTCTGATAGGATTCATTTGTAAAGTCAGTTGGGTTACTTGTTTTCTTTGGAAGAATCTTTTAATATTGATTCAGTCATTTTAATTTTAGGACTCTTAAAGCATTCTAATTCTTCAGTCAGTTTTGGTAAGTTATATTTTCTAGAAAATTTTCTAGAAGCTTTAAAATTTATTGGCATAAAGTTTAGTATTTGTTCTATCTGTAATCCTGTTCGCCTTTTCTTAATATTATATGCCTTCTTTCTTTTTTTCTTGATTAATCTCACCAGAGGCTTTTCTTTTTTATTAGTCTTTCCAGTGAAGAAATTTTGTCTTTTTAAAAAAACTCTTCTTTATTGTAACTTTGTTTTCTACTTCATTGATTTCTTTCCTGTACTATCTTTTTTCCCTGTGTTATTTGGATTTACTCTTTTCCTAATGTATATCTTATAGCTTATACATTTTCAAACTTCTTTTCTTACATAGGAATTTTAGGTTATAAATCTCTCTATGTACAACTTTTGCTGTATTAACAAGTTTTGTGATATTTTCTTTATCATTTAGTTACAAGTACTTTTAATGTTCGTTATGATTTCTTTTTTGACTAATGAAAAATTTATGTGTATAGATTTCTAAATATTTGGGAATTTTAAATTTATCTCATTGTTAACAACTTCTAACTTAATTGCATTTGTCTGTATGATACGAATTCTTGGAAGTTTTTTCAGGTTTGCTTAATGTCTAGAATCTAGTTATTTTGTTGCTAGAGGGCCTTTTAAAGTATCAGGTCCATTGCCCCACTAAGAACAGGAGTCCTGGTCATATTCTTATCTCTCTCTCTGAACTTGTCGCTCATGTTACACCCATAAACAAAACAAAACAAAACAAAACAACCATCACATTGGAGAATAGTCATTTTTTATCACTTAAAATTATTTGAAGTGAAGTTAAATAGTAGTATTTTAAAGCAATACTTGAGTTACTGTATTATCTTCTAAGCCTTGTATGTTTCTAAATAAAAGTATTTATACATATTTACATATTTGGGGGCAATATGTAGTGATTACATGGAAACTGAGTTTAATAGACAGTTTTGAATCCTGCTTCTGATGGATATTAGGCATGCGGCCTTGGGCAAGTTACTTAGCCTCCTTAAATCGTCTTTTTAAAATCTGTAATCCAAGATAACATTAATTACTACTTCAAAGTGTTGTTGTGTAGATGAAATAGATGTAAAGCACTTGACAAAGATCATTTAATAAATATTATCTATCATTATTATTACTACCACCCAATAATAGAAGTTTGATTAATGCTGTTTCAGTTAAGGGAATAATTTATTTTACTTTACAATTTTACTATGTTACTTCACTTAGCACTATGATAAGTGATTTTATTTAGAAAAAATAACTTAATAAGCATGTAAAGTATGAAATGAGTTAATTATTTATGGAGATTGTGCCTTGGAATAAATTCACAGCCATCCCATGTTTTCAGAAGCATATTACAGACTCAGATTTAATTTTACATAATTTAATACAAGCATTAAATTTGTTTTTTTTTTTTCCTTACTTAATATTTTGTGACATGACTTGCCATCACAGTCATTTTAGAAAGTAAGCACTGGCATTTCTAATTCAAAGTATGTGTCCTATGAAGAATTAGTAGTTTTTAAAAGTCACTTGTGGAACAAATATTTCACTTACACTGTGTTTTATAGAATGTTATTTATGTGTGCTTAATTTAATTTTAATAGCTGATTCCCTCACATCCCCAGGTTCTAGCTTCAGCGATCCTCTCACTGGAGCACCGTCTCAGTACTTACAGAGACTCTCCAAGATGGCCGTATTAGAATACAATACCATTCGTCAGGAAACAGCCAGAAAATCAAAAAAGGGCAAGGAACGAGACCTACGAGACTGCTCATAAATATCATACAGTGTGATGCTTTCCTCACCGATTTTTAAGGTTTATATTTCCTTTTTCTCTTTTTTTCAATATGTAACATGATGCACAATGATTTACAGAAAATAGAAATGTAAATAGGAAATAAATATTTTGTGTTATATGTGGAATACTTTGTATTTTATTAACATTACAAAGAGACATTTAAATTATAGTTTATCGGAATACAAGCATAAGAGATTATATTCCGTTAATTTTATGGACATTGATTGTATCTTTTGATTCAATTTGATGAATACTTTTGAGTGCCTGTCTATGCAATAAACTTTGCTAGCTGCTGCAGATTCAAGGAGTCCTTATTGGGAGTGAGATTTATTGTTGGGGTTACAAGGGGGTCAATAAGAACCCCTCTGTTTCCCTGCTTCGGTTTGGAAACAGTTGTGAGATAAGTATTCAAGAAGATGAAGATGAAAATGCTAGCTTGATTTGCTGATAAAACCTGGAAGGGACATCCTGACTTCGATGTGTGTCAACAATAGGTCTCCTGATGCTGACCTTCAGAACCAGGCAAACGAACACAGGCGGGTGGTGCTGATGGCCTCAGGCTCACCTGCTGCATCAGGGCCTTTACCACTGAGAAGAGCAGGGTCTCTTCACTGTCTAGACAGGCAGATCCCCAAGGAGAAAGGAGGTGGGGAGAGACTTGCTCCATCTCCATGGGCAGGAGGAGGAAGGTCTAGGTCAAGAGGAAAACCCCCGCTTGAGAAAGCCTGAGAGCGGAGAGAAGTATGAGAAACAGGGAGCAAACAAGAATACCAATGACTGTGATCCCGAGGAGAGTGGGCTACAGCCCGCAAAGGAACCACAGGGTGGAAGAGAGTTTCAGAAATGGGGTAGTAACATCCAGCAGGGATGGTCAGAGAAAGCATCATGGAAGACGTGGTGTTTGAAATGGGCCTTAAAGACAGGAAAAATGGAGAGAGAGGGCATTTCTAGAAAGATGGGAAAAACACAAGTAAAGATATACTATGCATTTGGGAAATGATGCACTTGGCTGGAGCAAGCACCATAAATTCACATGTCTGCAAGCACCAAGCCAGTACCAGGTTGAGTGACGCCCATCAGGTCAAGGCTGTGGTGAACTAGGGCATGTTTCTCCATATAAAAGGGCACTGGCTGCCTAGCTTCAGCCCTTTGTGCCATGTAAGTCCAAAGTTGCCAGATATTCCATCTTTTGATGAGAAGCCAGAATCTAGATTTTTATATGAAACCTTCCAGTGTATAAATGTTAGCAACTAATTTGAAATAAGCAGGTAATTCAGCATTTTTAAAGTCATTTTGTGGGTTTAGCTCTGGCTTTGTGGAGCCACTCATTTGCAACCTCAGGCACTGAGGAATAGAGAGTGATAGGTAGGCCTCAAAACATAATGAGATGATATATGGTAGAGAACCTCGGATGCCAAGTATGAGTTTATATTTATCCTATTTCACAAAGGGAGATTTTGGGAGTGAACGTAAATTACTGCTTCTGTGATTTAGGAAGATTCACCTATGTATAGTTAGTAGGCTAGATTGTAATGGGAGCAGACTGGAAGTTGGGAAACCAGTTAGGAGGGTATTATAGAAATAGAGGTAAGGACCTGTCAGTTGAGAGGTAGAAGCAGGAATGGGAAGGAAGGAGCAGATATTAGGATATCAAGACAGAAAGCTTAAGATAAATGTTTAGATACAGGGTTTCAGGAAAGGAAAAAACAAAACTAGCTCAGATTTCCAGTCTTAGAAATAAGATTCTCAGAAGGAAATGCTAGTTTCAGAGGAACAAGAGGAGGAATGCAACTTGGTACATTCAGTTTAAGGTGCCATTAGGATGGTTATTACATAGATATGCCAAACAGGTATTAGATTTTTTGTTCTTTTTTCTGTGGCTGTCTGGTACAGGGAGGTACAGGGATCTGAACTCTTCACCTTGGTGTTATCAACACCTTGCTCTGACCAACTGAGTTAACTGGCCAGCACATAAACACGTATTTGAAAAGCAGGTCTGTAGTTCTGGAAAAAGATACTGACCAGATTATAGAACTTTGAGAGACATTTTCATAGGGATGGTTGAATTTTCCTTGATTAAAAAAAAAAAAAAGTAGAGAAGAGAGCCTGAATCCATAAGGGATGGGAGGAAATGGGAAGAAAGAAAAGAAGAGGAAGAAAGGAAGAGAGAGAAAAAGGAGAAGAAATTATCACAAATACAAGAGAATGAGCATATTCCATGTCCTTGCGTGGTTTACATTAATTTATATAAATATATTAATATGAGGGTACTTAAAAAGTTCATGTAAAGATTCGTATTTTCTTTTAATTCTATTTTTCCACAAACTTTTTGAGGTACCCTTGTATATTTGTGTTTGTATGCATTATCATGGTGCATTAGTTCCTAGGGGGATAATTAAATAAACTTAAATGGATCTGTTTGTGGTTACAAGTGAACTTTGAGAATAATTTAGATATTAACTGTACGTTTTCTATCTCCTGATCGCCTCCTCCAAGTGTGGCTGATTTAAGAAATGGTAATAAGGAGAAAAAGTACTGTCCAACAAAAATGTGGTGAACTGTTTTTTGGATGAGCACTTATAAACACCTTTAATTGTCAGACGGATTTCATTTATAGAGCTCCTACTATGTACTCTATTTTTTGTTTGTTTTTTGGTGTCCGGCTGGTACGGGGATCTGAACCATCCACCTTGCTCTTACAACACCACACCCTAACCAACTGAGCTAACCGGACAGCCTCCTACTGTGTACTGTAAACATTTAATATTATTTAGAAGCCTTAGAAAACCCCTAAAGAGTAGATAGGTGATATTATTTCTGTTTTACAAATGAAGTGAATTAAGTGGCTTTGTTTTACACTAGGTCATTAGCTAGAAAGTGGGAGAACTAGAATTCTAATCTATTAGGATTTAAAGAAATTTTTTTATTGAATCAAAATTGATTATAAATATTTTTGGGGTTCAACATTGAGATATGTTGATCAAATCGATATTACTAGCATATGTATTGTTACAAATTGTAATTATTCTTTATGCCCCTTGTCTAGTCCCACCCCATCCCCCTTCCACTCCCCTCCCCCCTCTAATCACCCTAGATTTCTTCTCTCCCTCTGAAAGAATAATGGTTACTCTGTTGATTTGCTGCCTAAATGATCAGGTCCTCCAATACTATTGTAGAGCTGATGTCTCTTCTGTCACTATGAAATGAGCTCTGGGGAGATAGACGTCCTCCTCCTTTCTTTATTTCTGCTGGTGACTCTCCTTGTGTCAACTCACTCCAGTGGCTGGCAGACAATCTGCGTTGTGGTTGTGGCATCTAGCTGCCTTCACGGCAGCCATCATTATCGTGGTGGCTGTGGTGGGCCACCCACATGGAGATGTTTTTGGCCTGCTCCGTGGTGCTGGCAGTGTGCCTGGTTGTGGAGAGTGTCCAATCCCTGGTTCCATGCCCCGGGTCCCTGAGTGAGTCCCAAGGTGCTGGCACGGTGTGCCTGGTTGTGGGAGGGGGGTCTGGTTCCCAGCTCCTTACCCTGGGTCCCTAGGCATGCCCCAAGGCACTGGCGCAGTGTGCCTGATTGTGGGAGGGGGTTTCGGTCCCCTTCTCCATGCCTCGGGTCCATGGCAGGTCCCAAGGCACTGGTGCGGTGTGCCTGGTGGTAGGAGGGGGATCCCATCCCTTTCTCCATGCCCCAGGTCCCAGGGCAGGCCCCGAGGTACTGGCATGGTGTGCCTGGTTGTGGGGGGAGGGGGTCCAGTCCCCAACTCCATACCCATTGTAATTTGTGAATGAGCACCCAAGTGTCCAGGGTTGTGGACTTAAGTATAAAAGACTAACAGCTCTGATCCACAGTGCTTCTCAGAACTCTCAGAGAAGCTGCTAGGACAGTTGCTCCTAGATCTGAATAAAACCCATTCTTTTTTCTATACCCACGGCTCCCAGAACCCTTTTTTTCTAATACCTAGCTCACAGACCTGCATGTGGAGGGCTTATAACCCAATCTGTGCAACAGACTGGAGGGGTCTGTAAGCCCTAGCTTTACAATTGGCATAGTCAGCAGGATATTTGAGCAGGTACAGGAGCCAAAAGCCCCTTTGAGAGGAAGGAAATGTGGCTGCTCCTGAATATGTTGTGCCCTCTGGCCACTTACCTGTTGACTGGGATCTGGTTGCTGCTCACTATACTACAAGTCAGCATAGACCAGGCACTCCATGAAGCAGTGTGGCCCCCAGAGAGCCCCTAGGGAGGGGGAGGAAATGTGGCTATCCTTGAGCATATGGTGCCCAGTGGCCACTTTTCTGCTGACCGGGGCCTGCCTACTGCTCACTATGATACAAATTGTTTGAGATTTAAAGAAGAAAGCAGAGCTGTTGGAAGCATGGATAATCTGTCTGGAGGATGACATGCTGCAGCTGGGCACCCCCTGCCTCTCACACCTGGAAAAACGACAAACCCAGTGGTGAGTTGGAGGAGACTTTGTGTCTCCAGGCACAACCTGTTGTGCACCAGAGACTGAAACTTGAGCAGTCTATAGGACCAGGTGGAGAACCGGAGGGTGATCCACAGGTGAGTGATTTCATTGCCTATGTCCCATATACCCAGGTTGAATTAGTTGATTTAGGGAGATAGTTCTGGCAGAAACAGGGGGAGCCCCTAGCTGCTTGGCTGCTGCGGTTATGGGACCTAGGGGTGGATAGCATGATATGTTCTGGTGAGGAGATGGAAAATTGGCCTCTATTACCATGCACCCATCCCTGAGGCAGCTGCTACAGAATAGCCGCAGATATGCACAAGGGCCAGGCAATCACTCCTTAATGGAATGGATAAGTGCAGCTGCCCGAACTGTGTGGACAAATGCTGGAGAACTGCCAAGACTGTGAGTAAATGGCAAACATATACTGACTTGGTTCAAATAATTCAGGAGCTGGGGATGAGGCAGTCCATGTGTATTGTGAACACCCATGGCCCAGACGATGAAAATTTTACAGGCAGCATGAGAGAAATAGTGCTGCAATAGGCCCCATCAGACCTCCTTGAATTTTCTTTTGGAATGCTCTCCCATGGAATACTCAACCTGGGAGCCTAGCTGCCATGCTGTGAGGAGCCCAAACCAGATGGAGAGGCCCAGCTGAGCTCCAAGCCACCAGCCAGCATCAACTGCCAGCTATATCAAGAGGAACTAGACTTCAGTAGCTGTACCTGAGAAACTGCATCTGAGGAGCCTCAACCACACCTGGACCTGATTTAGATATCAAGATTCTGGACATCAAGCTGATGCCATAATGAAATGAGACTTTTGAAGGTCTTAGAAGAGGGGAAGAAGAGTGGAATAAAAAAAAGAGGAAGAAGAAAAATACAGACTTCTGGTCAAGATGGTGGAATAGACAGTCCCTAGCATCACTCTCTCCCACAAATCAACTAATTTAAACTATAAAAACATAACATTAAGTGCATACAGAATGGGGAGACGTCCAGCAGGGGAGGCAGAAGCTCTGCGGAGAACACATGCCCTGCGGGGCCACCGTCACACGATCCAGCAGATAGGCTTCACTGCCACCACCCAGCTCCATTCTCAGCCCAGCCCAGTGTGCACAGAGTGGGGAAACGTCCAGCAGTGGAGGCGGAGGCTCCGCAGAAACCACACACCCTGTGGGGCCGCCACTGCGTGATCCAGCAGGTAGGCTCCACCGCAGGCACCCGGCTCCATTCCCAGCCTGGCCTAGTGCGCTTGGAGCAGGGAGACGTCTGGCAGGGGAGGTGGGAACTCCATGGGGACCACACCACTGCCACGTGATCCAGCAGCCTGGCCCAATGTGTACGGAGCACAGAGACGTCCAGCAGGGGAGATAGAAGCTCCATAGAGTCCACACACCCTGTGTGGGGGCCGCTGCTGTGTGATCCAGCCACAGGTAGGCTTCACCGCCGCCACCCAGCTCCATCCCAAGCTGGGCCTAGCGTGCACGGAGCAGGGAGAAGTCCAGCACAGGAGGGGGAAACTCAGCAGAGACCACATACCCTGCGGTAACGCCCCGTGATCCAGCAGCCCAGCTGAGTCCAAGCTGACCAGAGAGGTGGCTCCCCGGAAAGGCCCAAGACCCGAGGCAACCACACATGCAAGGCACTAGTGGCCAACTGAGCAGTCACTGAGGTAGCCATACCAAATTGGCAACCACAGCAACATCTTAGTCAGTCAATAGTCAGTCAATAGTGTCAAACCTGCGGACTGTGAAACCCCCTGCCACAATGAATAAACATCAAAGAAAAGATACCAGAAATATGAAAAATCAAGAAAGTACACTACCAAAGGATAATAACTCTCAAGTTCTAGATCCTATAGAATAAGAAGCCCTTGAAATACTGACAAGGAATTTCGAGTGATAATTCTAAGGAAACTGAATGAGATACAAGAAAACTAAGCTAGACATCATGATGAAATGAGGAAAAGTATACAGGACCAGAAAGAAGGAATGTATAAGGAAATTAACGCCCTGAAAAAAAATGTAGCAGAACTTGCTGAACTGAAGAAGTTATTCGGTGAAATAAAAAACACAACAGAGAGTTTAACCGGCAGGCTTGTGGAAGTTGAAGATAGAACCTCTGAACTTGAAGATGGGCTGTTTGAAATAACACAAGCAGACAAAAAAAAAAAAAAAAAGAGAAAGAAAAAAGAATCAAAGGCATTGAAGAAAATCTGAGAGAGATATCAGACAACCTTATGCGCTCAAATATCTGAGTCATGGGTATTCTGGAAGGGGAGGAAAAAGGAGATTACATTGAAAACATATTCAACAAAATAGTGGCAGAAAACTTCCCAGGTATAGGGAAAATCACAGATCTTCAGATCCAGGAAGCTCAATGATCTCCAAATGTATTCAACCCAGAAAGGTCTTCTCCAAGACATGTTATAGTCAAACTGGCAAAACTCAAAGACAAAGAGAGAATCTTAAAAGCTGCAAGAGAGAAGCATCAAATCACCTGTAAGGGAACCCCAATCAGGCTAACATCAGAAGTTTCATCACAAACCCTAAAAGCCAGAAAGGAATGGGATGATATATGCAAAATACTAAAAGACAGAGATTGCCAGCCAAGAATACTCTACCCTGCAAGGCTATCCTTCTGAAATGAAGGGCAAATAGCATATTTCTCAGACAAACAAAAACTGTGTGAGTTCACTACCACATGACCACCCTTACAAGAAATTCTCAGGGGAGTACTGGGTTTGGTTCCTGAAAAATAACTACCACTGCCATAAAAACCCAAGAAAAATCAAAACCCAATAGTATAATAAAAATGGCATTCATGAAGAGAAAACAAACAAACAAAAAGGCTATCTACAACCTAAGGAACCAACAAACACAGAAACCAAACAGTAAATCAGAAAGCAAGGAACAAAAGACACCTAAGACAACCAAACAACCAATAAAATGCTAGGAATAAATCAAGACCTTTCAATAACAACTCTTAATGTAAAAGGCTTAACTTCCCCAATCAAAAGACACAGACTGGCTGACTGGATCAAAAAGGAGGACCCAACTATATGCTGCCTACAAGAGACCCACCTAACCCATAAAGATTCACATAGACTAAGAGTGAAAGGATGGAAAAAGATTTACCATGCAAACAGAAAAGAAAAACGAGCTGGAGTAGCTGCTCTAATATCTGATAAAATAGACTTTAAACTAAAAAGCATAAAAAGAGACAATGAGAGACACTACGTAATAATAAAAGGACTGATCCATCAAGAAGACATAACAATCATAAATATGTATGCACCCAATGTTGGAGCAGCCAGATTTATAAAACAAACTCTATTAGACCTAAAGAAGGAAATAGACACTAATACCATAATAGTAGGGGACCTGAACACCCCACTGTCAATATTGGACAGATCATCTAGGCAAAGAATCAGCAGAGAAACACAAGATCTAAACAATACTCTAGACCAATTGGACTTGGCAGATATCTACAGAACATTCCATCCAACAACCTCAGAATATTCATTCTTCTCATCAGCACATGGATCATTCTCCAGTATAGATTACATATTAGGTCACAAATCAAGTCTCAACGAATTCAAAAAAATTGGAATTATCCCATGTATTTTCTCAGAACACAATGGATTAAAATTAGAAATCAATAACAAACGAAATTCTGGAAACTATACAAACAATAACAAACGAAATTCTGGAAATTAAACAGCATTCTACTTAATGACATATGGGTCCAAGAAGAAATCAAGCAGGAAATCAAAAAATTTATTGAAACTAATGAAAATAATGATACATCATACCAAAACCTGTGGGATACTGCAAAAGCAGTACTGAGGGGGAAATTTATTGCATTAAATGTTCACCTCAGAAGAATGGAAAGATGGCAAGTGAACAACCTAACACTTCACCTTAAAGAACTAGAAAAGCAAGAACAATCCAAACCTAAAGATAGCAGACGGAAAGAAATCATTAAGATCAGAGCAGAACTGAATGAAATTGAAACCCAAAAACAATACAAAAGATCAATGAATCAAAAAGTTGGTTTTTTGAAAAGATAAATCAAATTGACAAACCAATAGCATGGCTAACAAAAAAAAAAAGAAGAGAGAAGATTCAAATAACAAAAATTAGAAATGAAAAAGGTGATATTACAACTGATTCATCTGAAATACAAGGAATTATTTGAGACTACTATAAACAACTATATGCCAAAAAATTTGAAAATCTGGAGGAAATGGATAAATTTCTGGACACACACAAGCTCCCAAAATGGAACCATGAAGACGTAGAAAATCTGAACAGACCAATAACAATAAAGGAGATTGAAGCTGTTATCAGAAGGCCCCCACAAAGAAAAGCCCAGGAGCAGATGGATTCACAGCAGAATTTTACCAAACATTCAAAGAGGAATTGACACCGATTCTTTACAAACTATTCCAAAAGATTGAAACGGATGCAAATCTCCCAAACTCATTCTATGAAGCAAACATCATCCAGATACCAAAACCAGGTAAAGATATAACCAAAAAAGAAAACTACAGGCTGATATCCTTGATGAATATAGATGCAAAAATCCTCACTAAAATACTAGCAAACAGAATACAGGAACATATACCTAAAATTATTCACCACGATTAAGTGGGATTCATCCCAGGGATACAAGGTTGGTTCAACATACACAAATCAATAAATGTGATACACCATATTAATAAACTCAAACACAGGACCATATGATCATCTCTATAGATGCTGAAAAAGAATTTGATAAAGTTCAGCACTCATTCATGACAAAGACCCTCTATAAGTTAGGTATAGATGGAAAGTATCTCAACATAATTAAAGCCATATATGCCAAACCCACTGCCAATATCATCCTGAATGGGGAAAAGCTGAAAGCTTTTCCTTTAAGGACAGGAACTAGACAAGGATGCCCACTCTCACCACTCCTATTCAACATAGTGTTGGAAGTACTAGCCAGAGCAATCAGAGAAGGAAATAAAGGGCATCCAGATTGGAAAAGAAGAAGTCAAACTGTCCCTGTTTGCAGATGACATGATCCTATATCTCGAACAGCCTAAAGCCTCTACAAAAAAACTCTTGGAATTGATAAATGATTTCAGCACAGTAGCAGGATACAAAATCAACACACAAAAATCAGTAGCATTTCCATTCTCCAATAGTGAACATGCAGAAAGAGAAATCAAGAAAGCCTGCCCATTTACAATAGCCACCAAAAAAATAAAATACTTAGGAATTGAGTTAACCAAGGAGCTGAAAAATCTCTATAATGAGAACTACAAACCACTGCTGGGAGAAATTAGAGAGGATACAAGAAGATGGAAAGACATCCCATGCTCTTGGATAGGTAGAATCAACATAGTGAAAATGTCCATACTACCCAAGTGATATATAAATTCAATGCAATCCCCATCAAAATTCCAAAGACATTTTTCTCAGAAATGGAAAGAACTATCCAGACATTTATATGGAATAATAAAAGACCATGCATAGCCAAAGCAATGCTGAGCAAAAAAAATAAATAAAGCTGGAGGCATAACACTATGTGACTTTAAACTCTACTACAAAGCTATAATAACCAAAACAGTATGGTACTGGCATAAAAACAGACACACTGATCAATGGAATAGAATAGAGAATCCAGAAATCAACCCACACACCTACAGCCATCTGATCTTTGACAAAGACACCAAGCCTATACACTGGGGAAGGGACTGCCTCTTTAGCATATGGTGCTGGGAGAACTGAATATCAATATGCAGGAGGATGAAAGTAGACCCATACCTTTCACCATACACTAAAATCAACTCAAAATGGATTAAAGAATTAAATATACACCCCGAAACAATAAAACTTCTTAAAGAAAACATAGGAGAAACACTTCAGGAAGTAGGACTGGACACAGATTTCATGAAAACAACCCAAAAAGCACGGGCAACCAAAGGAAAAATAAAGAAGTGGGATTATATCAAACTAAAGAGCTTCTGCACAGCAAAAGAAACAATTAACAGAGTTCAAGGACAACCAACAGAGTGGGAGAAAATATTTGCAAAATATACATCTGACAAAGGATTAAGATCCAGAATATATAAGGAACTCAAACAACTTTACAAGAAAAAAACAAGCAACCCAATTAAAAAATGGGCAAAAGAGCTAAGTAGGCATTTCTCTAAGGAAGATATACAAATGGCCAACAGACATATGAAAAAATGCTCAACATTACTGAGCATCCAGGAAATGCAAATCAAAACTACACTGAGATACCATCTCACCCCAGTTAGGATGGCTAAAACCCAAAAGACTCTGAACGATAAATGCTGGCGAGGTTGCAGAGAAAAAGGAACTCTCATACATTGTTGGTGGGACTGCAGAATGGTGCAGCCTCTATGGAAAATGGTATGGAGGTTCCTCAAACAATTGCAGATAGATCTACCGTATGACCCAGCTATCCCACTGTTGGGAATATACCCAGAGGAATGGAAATCATCAAGTCGAAGGTATACCTGTTCCCCAATGTTCATCACAGCACTCTTTACAATAGCCAAGAGTTGGAACCAGCCCAAATGCCCATCATCAGATGAGTGGATACGGAAAATGTGGTACATCTACACAATGGAATACTACTCAGCTATAAAAACGAATGAAATACTGCCATTTGCAACAACATGGATGGACCTTGAGAGAATTATATTAAGTGAAACAAGTCAGGCACAGAAAGAGAAATACCACATGTTCTCACTTATTGGTGGGAGCTAAAAATAAATAAATTCACACACACACACAAGAAAAAAAACCGGGGGGGAGAAGAAGACATAACAATTATAATTCCTTGAAGTTGACATGACAAGCATACAGAAAGGACATTGTTGGGTGGGAGGGGGGAGAAGGAGGAGGGAGGTAGGTTTTGGTGATGGGCCACAATAATCAACCACATTGTATATTGACAAAATAAAATTAAAAAAAAAAAAAAGAAAGAAAAATACAAAGAAATTTTGGTTAGGGAAAAAAGCTCTACATTGAGAATCAAGAAGCATGGGTTTTAATCTATATTCTGTTACTTAATTTGTCTGTGATTTGTTTTGTGATTTCATTTCTCTGGGCCTAAGTTTCTGACCTATGAGATGAATTGTTGGGAATTTTTTTAAAAAATCTTGAAATTCTAAGGCAGAAGAAAGAAATAAAGCAGAGATGTTTTTAAGATTCAAAAAAAAAAAAAATGCCCAGTCAATATCCTTTGGGTCACTGATAGCCATACTGGCCCCATACATTAGTGATCTTATACATGAAGTAACGACCATGATAGCTAGCCTGGGTAAGGTAGAGGAGAAAAGACAAGCAAAAGAGGTCCGGAAGGTGGCTAAGATCCATTCCCTAAGAAATGATCAGGATCTTATCCTGAGGGGACCAAGCAAGACTAGCTATAAGCAGATGTGTCTTGACTTGCTTGCAGCATGGGTTGATAGCAAGAAAACTGACCAGCAGCCAAATGCAGTTGTATTTGTCTTGTGGCAGCAATTACACCCTGAACAGCGTTTCACTAAATGTCCAGAAACAGGTAGCAAAGTGCGCTCGGTGGACTTAAAGGATTTTTGTTTGCTTCTGAGGAGGCAAATGAAATGTTCTAGTTTGATTAGGGAGCAGGCCAAGGTGCTCATCTTTTGAGGGCAGGCGAGGACAGGAGGCCTCACGCTGAATTGGCAATACACTGGTCAAGGACTAACATGCAGCATATTTTGGCATTGGTAGATACAGGTGCAGAATGTAGCCTCATATATGGCAATCCAGATAAGTTTTCAGGGGCCACAGTTCATATAGATGGATATGAAGGACATACTATTGAAGTCAAAGCTGTGTCACTGCCATTAAGCATACGACAATTGCCCCCTCATGTGTATACTGTATATATATCCCCAGTAGCTGAGTACATCTTGGGTATGGATGTACTTTATGGCTTGCACCTGTAAACAACAGTTGGAGAGTTTCGGCTATGAATGAGGACAATAAAGCCTGTGTTACAAGGATACACTAAACATGACCCCCAGGTGTTACCCCAGCCAAGACGTGTGGTTAATGTAAAGCAGTATCGCCAACCGGGAGGACATGCATAGATAGGTGCCACTATATTGGAATTAGAGAAAGTTGGCATTATTCATCTAGTTCATAGCCCATTTAATGCTCCGGGATGGCCAGTGAAAAAACCTGATGGTACCTGGAGAATGACTGTAGACTATTGAGGACTAAACAAAGTAATGCCTCTTTTGCATGCAGCCGTGCCTTCCGTTCACGACTGGATGGATCAGCTGACAACTCAGCTGGGAACTTATCATGTATTGGGCCTTGCAAATGCTTTCTTCTCTATTTCAGTCTCGGCCAATAGCCAAGATCAGTTTGCTTTCACCTGGGAAGGGAGGCAGCGGACCTTTCAAGTGTTGCCCCAAGGTTATCTGCATAGCCTGACCATCTGTCATGGTTTAGTGCCTGGGGACCTAGCCAAGTGGACAAAGCTCAGCACGGTTACGATGTTTCACTACATTGATGTGTTAACCTCTGATTCTCTTACAGATTTAACCCAGGCAGCTCCAGCACTGCTAAGCCATTTGGAACAACGTGGGTGGGCCATGAACACAGCCAAAGTACAAGGACCTGGGCTGTCAGTCAAATTCTTAGGAGAGATCTGGTCGGGTCAGACGAGGGTTATCCCAGAAACTATTGTAGACAAGATACAGGCATACCCTCGACCCACAACTATAGCTCAGCTGCAGACATGTTTGGGACTTCTGGGGTATTGGAGAGCTTTTGTACCCCATTTGGCTCAAATGGCACGCCCACTGTATGCATTAACAAAGAAAGGAGCCCCCTGGGATTGGACTGAGGAAGTAGAACCTGCTTACTGGGCTACAAAAAGGGCAATACAGCAAGTACAGGCTTTACAAGTGGCTGATCCCACTAAACCTTTTGAATTAGATGTAAATATCACCCAAGAGGGGTTAGGATGGGGTTTGTGGCAGAGACAAGACCGATTCCGAACACCTGTAGGATTCTGGTCTCAGCTCTGGAAGGGTGCTGAAGTGCACTACACCCTAATAGAAAAGCACTTAGCAGCTGTGTATGCTGCCTTGATGGCCACTGAAGCTATCACAGGAACTGCCAAAGTCCTAGTAAGGACAACATATCCCATACTAGGTTGGCTGCACACATGGGCAACCAACCCTAAAACAGGTGTATCTCAGACTCCCACTCTGTCTAAATGGGGAGCATATACTGAACAAAGGAGCACTGTGTCAATGAGTCCTCTGTCCAAAGAGATGCAAACTGTGCTAGGCCCAGTAGAGTTGGTAGAGGAAACCTTGACACAACCGTTACCCACGGAGGTGGAGGCTACACCTTTCCATGAGGGACAGGGACCTATCACAGAACAAGCTTGGTATACAGATGGCTCTAGTATGGGACCTTCAGCATCATGGACAGCTGTTGCTGTCCAGCCCTTAACAGATACTATGTGGTATGAAAATGGCACAGGGCAAAGCAGTCAATGGGCAGAATTGAGAGCTGTTTGGATGGTAATAAAAAATGAGCCTGGGCCATTAACCATCTGTACTGACAGCTGGGCTGTGTACAAAGATTTAACCCTTTGGATTTCTACTTGGAAATATCAACAGTGGATGGTAGGCCACCAACCCCTGTGGGGACAAGCCATGTGGCAAGAGTTATGGGAACTGGGGCATGAGAAAGAAGTATCCTTTTTTCATGTCACAGGATATTTCCCCCTAGACAGTCCAGGAAGTGGTGAAGCTGATACGTTGGCTAAAGTAAGATGGCTGGAGAGAGCCCCAGCCACTGATGTATCCCAGTGGTTACATTGATGAACGCAGCATGCTGGCAGCAAAACCATGTGGATGGCGGCTCAAAGATGGGCCTTGCCTGTAAAATGGGAAGATGTAGTAAATTTCTGTTATGCTTGTCCAGTATGTGCTCAAGAGTCCACACCCCTGGCGGGTACCCCATATAGACGGGCAAATAACTCGAGGAAGGGTGCCCTTAACTCGTAGGCAAGTGGATTTTGTCGGACCACTGCCAAGGTCAGAGAATTTCAGATATATCTTCACTGCTCTTGATACAGCTACTGGTCTTCTGTTTGTATAGCCTTGTAAGGCCCCAGACCCAGTAAACACTGTGAAGGCATTGAATAGCCTTTCAGCCATGTATGGCCAGCCTATAATCATAGAGAGTGACAATGG
This sequence comes from Cynocephalus volans, assembly GCF_027409185.1. Lineage (NCBI taxonomy): Eukaryota > Metazoa > Chordata > Mammalia > Dermoptera > Cynocephalidae > Cynocephalus > Cynocephalus volans. The sequence continues at coordinate 29,800,846 of NC_084474.1, read as the reverse complement.
AACCCACTTTACTGGACATGAGGTTCAGAAGTGGGCTTCCCAGTTGTCTATTCAGTGGAAGTTACATATGCCATATCATCTCCAGGCAGCAGGGATGATTGAACGGTAAAATGTTCTTTAAAAAAAGAGGCTAAGGCTATCTGCCCAACTCCCATCCCTGAAGGGACGGACACAGCAGTTATGGCCGACAGGATTCTAAATGAGAGACCCTGCAAGGGTGGGCCCTCTCCAGTGGAAGCTCTGCTGCATAGGGCTGCAGCACCTATACAACTGCAAGTCACTACTAGAGATAAGCTTTTGAAGCCAGGATATGGCAAGAATGGAAATATCCTCTTACCAGCCCCAACCTGTTTACAACACGGACAGACAGTACAATGGGAATGGCCTTGGAAAATAGAAGCCCCCCACATACACTGGGTAGGCCTAATAGGGCCTTGGGAGAAAGGATTAGAATAAGACTTGAAAATTTCACCTTGGGTGACAAGTACTTGGCCTCCTCGAATAATGGTAACATGGCTTGGAACAGATAAGTGTTCTGTTCCAAAGGGCACATTTGTATTATCATTATTGCCAATTATGATTCCCATGTACTGTTACATATAGAACCTACAGATCTAACAGTACTAGCAGATAATGTATGGTGTCATAAACCAGGTGAGATACCTATTCCTGCAACCATCCTTTCCCAGGATGGCAAACTAGCATGTACCTTACCAGAGGGGCGAGAACTCCCCCTATTGGTTCCAATAACCCTTCTGTCTTTTTGCCGGTAGTGTTCTGGCTGCAGGCACCAGAGTCAACTGGATACAAACATATGTTCATGTGACCAATGTGTGGGCTTATTGAATATACACTGAACTTCATACCAATGATGACTACTGACAGGACATGTGCAGCTAATAATTGAAAGAACAAAACTATAGGACAAACCTTAAGGACAAGCCTTAAGGCATATCGGACAGACGATAGGTTTTATGAATGTATGGGTAACTTATCCTTGCTAAGGGAACATCACGGAGGATTCTGAATGTGTAAATTGTACGGTGAGGGACCCTGAGGGGTGGATTGTTGGGAAAAATAGGAAAATGTCAGGGCCCCTCAGATGTTCAGAATCTTGGTGAGCAGTTGCTATAAATATCCTCAGGTGTTCCTTGTTACTACTTAATGTAATTTGTGCATGGGCACCCAGGTGTCCAGGGTTGTGGACTTAAGTATAAAAGACTAGCAGCTCTGATCCACAGTGCTTCTCAGAACTCTCACAGAAGCCACTAGGGCAGTTGCTCCTAGATTTAAATAAGACCTATTCTTTTTTCTATACCCACGGCTCCCAGAACCTTTTTTTTTTTCTATTACCTAGCTCACAGACCTGCGTGTGGAGGGTTTGTAACCCAATCTGTGCAACAGACTTGAGGGGTCTGTAAGCCTTAGCTTTACACATGGTCACCACCAAGTTGGTTTAATAAAAACTAATGTTTTTTACATGCTCACTATGTATAGAGTATTGTGCTAAATGCTTTTCATCTATTACCTTTTTGAATCTTCCCAACAACCGAACTTTACAATCCTTAATCAACTCATTCGCACTCTACTCCCCTGGGCAACTATTATACATCTTCTCTTTCTCTTCAAATTGCCAGTGCCTTCCCCCAACTTCTCACTCTGAGCTTCTGACCCTTCTCCTTATTTCGCTGAGAAAACAGAAGCAATCAGAACATCCATACATTCTAAACCCTAATCTGTGAAGCTACGTGCCTCTGTTCTCAACTCTGTTATCCATGTCCCTAAGAGCAACCCCTTCACTTGTATAGCAGATACATCTCTCTCCTCTCACTCCAGCAGTTACATCCCCAAATCATCACAATTTTTCTTCTTAACTCAATAACTTCCATCAGTGTAGGAATTTGCTGCAACGTCTTCTGTCTTACACACACATACCTGTGTGACCTCTCACTCTGTCTGTTTCTCTTTACAGCAAAACTCCTTTAAAGAATGATCTGTACTCAGTTTCCACTTCGAGACTCCCTTCCTCTCTTGAACCCACTGCAATTAAACTCTTGGCCCCACCACAGCACTAAAACAGCTCTTGTCAAGGTTTCTGGTAACCTTCATTTAGCCAAAGCCAATGGAAATTCTCAGTCCTCATCGTGTCTGGCCTATCAAGCAGCGTTTCACATAATCAGTCTCTGCCTCTTTCTTGAGGAGGCTCCTAGAGCATTACTCTTTTGTGGTCCCTTTTCTACCTTTCTAGCCACTTCTCAGTCTCCTTAACAAAGTCTATAGTAAAGTGTCATGTGGGATTTGAACTCCCTCCTCCAAGGCAGAGACTACTTCTTATTCATTTCTATGTCCCTAGCATGTATGCACTGTGCCCAGCACATAGTGTAAACTGAGAAAAATCTTCATTATTTTGCAAAGAAACAACATCAGAGTCAGAGGTCAGTTGGGGATAAGACAGTTTAGACCAGAGACACTGGAGTCTCTAGGTAACATGAGGAAGAAAGGACCAACAAATGGATCAGATAGGAGACCCCGGTAAGTGGTAATCTTCAGTTAGGACCTGATGGAAGGAAACTGAGTCTAGTCTGGCAGGCATTGTCTTCAAAAGTCAGCAGCATGTAGTTGGGAGACCATTGTGTAAGGACAGGTTCCCTGGGAAGCAGACTCCACATTGGAGATAAACATGCTGAGGTTCACTGGGAATGTGTTAGTAACAGCAGGAGGAGGCGAGCAGTCTGCATGGTTGGGGAGCTGAACTTCAAATGCAGTTTCAGTGAAAGCTTCAGCCAGTCCTACATGGATCTGTGGAGCTGGAAAAGCCCCTCAGGGTTGTCCCACACTGAAGCAAAGAGGTTTCACCTTTACAAACTCCACCCCTCCCTGCACTGATCAGTCATTGGATCAAGGGATGGGAGATGCCCTCGGGGAAGGGTGTGACCCTGGACATAGTGCCTCTCTTCTGCTGAGGGAGATTCCTGAGGATGGACTCCATTGTGGGCACTGCCAGCCATGGACACTGCCAGCCACGAACACTCCCAGCAACAGGGGAGCAAGTTCTCAGCCCTAAAGGAGAGATCTGGGGTGCACACTACTATACCCACTACCCCTCTCCCCAGATAAACTGAAGTGTTAGGCAGGGAATGGAGACAGCACCCTAGAGTGGAGGAAGAAGATGGCATGACCAGATACTGTGAGGCTCCTGTGAGGAGACGGCTGGAGGGTCTGCTGGAGCAGACATTCCAGGCAGGTCAAGGAAGCAGAGGAGGCCAACGGTGGAAAGCTGTTAACACCCCTAGGGCTGATGAGCCAAGGGGAGGGAAGGGCATCATGAGAGCCCAGCGGGGGCAGCTGCTGGTAGGAGTTGCAGTTATGAAGGAACAGAGATTGGCACCATGGGGGGCAGATAAGTCCCCAACTCTAGCAACCCCCACTTTCCACCTCCTGTCAGTGCCCCCCTTTGGCCAACCCCAGTTGAAAGTCAGTCAATAATGGAGTCTGGGTGATGTGTTCTGCAGGAATCAGCTTCTTGGGCACAGGCAGGGTGAACAGAGAGAGCAGCTCTGGGGCCAGCAGATGGAGAATAACCAGCAAAGATCACAAGTTAAAGAGTGCAGGGGTCAAGGGTGAGAGGGTCAGGGATGTGGCTGAGATGCTGCTCTGCTTGGCCTTCCAGGATTTTCTGCTGACCCAGACTGAGGCTGACCTAGAGTTTGGGCATGGGGCTGAGTTTGGGGTGGGTCCCTGATATAAGGATTGGATGCAAAGCTCAGGAGAAAAATCGAGCATTAGGTGGGGCTAAATGGTTCCAGGTGGAAGGACTGGAGGGACTGAGGGGAGAAGAGACATGGAGGAGAATACAAAGTCCAAGAAAGCAAGAAATCAGCACAACCCTCACAGAATTCAGAGACCATTTGACTTGCTTCTGCTCCCACCAAGCCCTGGGTGTCTGTTTTGTTTGGTTCCAGCTGAGGTCTCCAACACAGATCAGGTGGAGGACCAGACTGTCCTTCCAATGGCATTTGAACAAGTGAACTTGAATATGCCCTGCAGCTGGAACCAGCTGTGAGATGCAGGGAGAGGGAGTGGGGACAACAGGAAGGCTTTAAAGTGAGGCAGTTGGATTAGATGGGCCTGGTGCTTCTCAGGCAGGATTTCTGTTCCCGAAGGCTGTGCCGTCAGTCTGCCACCTCATCAGTCAGCAGTTTCATCAGCCTCTGACAATGAGCACACGTGGAGTCCAAACGAGGTGGGAAATATTTGTCACCTTTCCCAAACAGTCAGCCTGAACTGGGCATCCGGGAATCCTGTCTTCCTGGTTTCCTCGCTCTTTGTTTTTAACCTCTCGGGCCTCCCTCCTCCCCACCCCTGTCTTGGCTCCCTCTTGGTTGTGGGAGGTCAAGGCTCTGGAGATTATTTTTCCCAAGACGTGGGGAAGGTGGCAGCTTGTAAATAGTCCTCCTCCTTAGGGTAGGCTTGTCTTTTAAATTTTTCCCTGTGGCGCGCCTGCCACACAAGCACGTTCCCTCTCTGTAAACATGGCCACTCCCTGGCACTGCTTTGATGTGCTATTCGCGTGAAGCTCCCTTCCCAACATGGTGAGGCCAGGAAGGAAGGAAGGGGTAAATGAGATGAAAAGCCTGTCCTTCCATGCTAAAAACAGTAATAATAATAATTACTCTAGTGGCCAACTATTGAGCAGCGGCTTACATACTGAGTTGCTACTCTATGCCAGGTGCGTAGTAGATACTGTTATAGGTTGAAGGGAGGCCCTCCCAAAAGGTATGTCCACGTACTAAGCCCTGGAACCTGTGAATAAGAATTTATTTGGAAAAAGAGTCTTTGCAGATGCCAGTAAGTTAAGGATCTTGTGATGAGATCATCTTGGATTATTTGGGTGGGCCTGAAATTTGATGGCAAGTGTCTTTATAAAAGACACACAGAGAGACACAGGAGAAGAGGAGAAGACCATGTGCAGATGAGAGCAAAGATTGGAATTAAACAACCACAAGCCAAGGATCACTTGGTGCCTCTTTGCTGGAAGAGGCAAATTCACCTTTGTGGGGAGCGTGGCCCTGCTAATGTCTTTATTTCATATTTCTTGCCTCCAGCACTGTGAGAGAATAAATTCCTGCTGTTTTAAGGCACCCAATTTGTGGCAATTTGTTTTGATGGCTCTAAAACCAATGCCTTATATGCATCATTTCTAATCTTCACTGTGACTGATAAGGTGAAGGTATTGTTTTCCCATTTTACAGAGCAATTGCAAGTTAGTAGCTTACCTAAATTTCCACAGCTCCACAGCTGGTAAATTGCAGAGCCAGGATCTGGACCTGGATTTACCTTAATCCCAAATCCAAGCTCTCTGCATTATAGTACAATCCTCTTTGACTATATCATTTCTAAGGTCCTTCAGTTCAAAAAGTGCTCTGCAGTGTTCCTCGCTGGTGGGAAGCCCTACTCGGCCCACTCAGACTCATCCACTCAGCAACACTTAACTGATGGGCTCTTTTTTGGGGGCACTAGATTAGGGCTGTGGATACAAAGTTGATTGTCACGAATTTCTCTTTTCTCCTTCCCCGCAGGGCTTGAGCTTCAGGGGAGGGAAAGTCTAGCTCTCCCATCTTAGAAAATAAATAGAAATATTATAGAACCCTGGGTTATAGTTTAATGTTTTAATAATAACTGGCGTTATTATTAAAAACTGGCGTTATGGATTAAAAATCTCTTTCACTCATTGTCTCTAGTTTGTTTTGTGCTGCTACAACAAAATACCTGAGACTAGTTAACTTAGAAACAGTAGAAACTTATTTCTTACAGTTCTGGATGCTGGGAAGTCCAAGATCAAGGAGCCAGCAGACAGTCTCCGGTGACAGATTCAGTCTCTGTTTCCAAGACGGTGCCCTGCTGGGCATCCTCCAGACGGGAGAATGCTGTGCCTTACATGGTGGAAGGCAGATGGGCAGAAAGGATGAACTGCCTCTGCCAATCCCTTTTATAAGAGCACTTAGTCCCATTCACAAGGCAGTGGCTATCATGGCCTCATCACCCCTTAAAGGCCCCACCTCTTAATGCTATCACATTGGCAGCACCTAAATTTTGGAGGGGACACATTTAAACCATAGAACTCGCATGATTTCACTTGAGCATTGGAAGATGAAGTCACGTATGAATGTAACCTATGGTGATTTTGTGCGTGAGGACAGCAGAGGGTCCTCACATCAAGTGGCTGCCTTGGTGTCACAGAGTTTCTAAGAGCAGCTCCCTACTTTATAAATCTCCTCTAGGTCCATTGCAGGCTCATACAATCAGTCATATAATTTCAAGCGCTTAACATTTCTGTCTTTTCTATCTGGATTTTTCTGCACTTGAAAATAAGGGGGCTTGCCATCTGGAATTGTGAAGAGCTGGCTCCTAGTTGGCCAGACTCGGGGTGTTGAATAAATGACTCATGTCGGCAGACAGGCCCGAGTCAGAAGAAAACTGAAAGCTGAACTGAGACCTGCTTTAGGATAAATATTTGTGATTCCTTGAGCAGTTCTTGCTTCTTAATGTATGGCATGTTCCAAATGCTTACAGTCTGCACCCTGATTGATGCTTATGTTTAAAGAAGTATAGAAATTACCATCAGTACCTGGTGATCTCACCAGAGTATTCAGCTAAACACAGAAAATGTATGCATTCACAGTTACAATGTACAGTTTACAGTTCTTGAAATACAATTTACAGTTCTTAGAATACAAGCTGATTTCTACACAAAATGGATATGTGAGGAGAGGAATGCTTTTTGATTCATTGAGAGTGTCTTCTTGTACCGTGTTTCTATCTGAAACTAAAAAGAGACATCAGTCTGTAATTTTTCTACAACTCTACAAACCTGAGTACAATCTGAGATAATGTGTGCATGAAAAGAGACCAAAACCTATCTTCCAAATAGGTTCTGGATCTGGTGAAATAATACCATCAGGGACCTTATTCTAAAACTGATTTTTTCTGAGGTAGCTAACAGACTGAAATTCTAGGCTTATCGGGTGTTATTTTGGGAACAACAACAAAAAAGTTGGAAGAAAAGAAAAGACAATTTCGACTCATGGGAAACCAATTTCATTTAACATAAATGTATTTTAGGGGATTAAATATATTCACAAATTGATTTATACATCAGAAGACTTGGCACATACGCTTTTGATAATTTCTGACAGCTGTCCTCTCCCCCAACTACAGGTCATGTTTCTACAATCTTTTTTTTTTTTTTAATTATTGTGATAAAAGATACAAAACATAAAATTTACCATCTTAACCATTTTTAAGTGTATAATTCAGTGGCATTAAGTGCATTCACATCTACGATCTAGAGTTCTCTTGGTGCTTTGTTGAGGTCTGACTTCATTTCTTCTTTCTTACTTTACTTTTTCCTTCTTGACTTCAATCCTGCCATTCCAGCGGATGGGAAAAAAATCCTGACGCTTTCTACAAAAGGGAAAAAAGGATGATCCACATAATACCTCTGGCAGGACGTCTCATCAAAAGCCTCAGTGGTGGCCTGGGCTGCCAAGGCCTGTCCTTGCGCTCTGCCTTCTGCTGCTATAGCAACAGGGCCCCCTCTTCTACGCTGGGGTGGGCTGGAGGGCCGGGCAGTGGTGGGGAGGAGGGAAGTGATTAACTTTCCAGAAAGAAGTGGAAGGGTTTTCTGTTTCTAAGGTCAGGTCTTTTTCAACCTTATGGAGGCTGAACCTTAATGTGCTGTGGGGCTCGTCCATTGTCAGACTAACTGATGGGCCCTCAGGTTCTACAGAGGACGAGTATGAAAGGAATGCATTCATTTGCGTAGGAGGCCTGTGATCCAAAAACGTGGGAAGGGAGAGGAGGGTCGCTGTGTTCCGAGGACCAGCTGCTTGAGCCCCAGCGTGACACAGGTCTGAGAGTTGGCATAGGACCCAACCATTCAGGGTGCCCAGGAGGAGTGGCTAGGTGAGAGCACCCACCGGTCTCAACTCCACAGCTTTAGGAAAGAGCAGAGTTATCGTGACTTCAACACTGATGGATATTGGTCTTAGAGGGTGCAAGCTGCCAGGGAATGTGGGGACCCTGGTATTGCTCTTATGTAGACTGCATTGAACTGAAGGCAAAGAGAACCCTAGTCATATACTAAATAAAAACTCAACACACAGGGACAAGTCTGTGCCTTGGGGGAGCCCCCAACAGGGAACAAAAGACTGTAGACACCCCATTACACCGCAGTTTGAACCTGTGAATTCCTGTGAAAGTCATAGTACCCCAGAAATCTTTCTTATAATTTGGCAGGATTAGAGAGAAGTCAACTTCTGAATTCTTTAGTGGAAGTTGGATTGCCTTGGGTGAATACAGTCATGCATCACTTAATGACAGGGTTACGCTCTGAGAAATGTGTCGTCAGGCGATTTTGTCATTGTGTGAACATCATAGAGTGTACTTACGCAAACCTGGATGGTATAGCCTACTACACACCTCGGCTATATGGTAGAGCCATTATAATCATATGGAACCACTCTCATGCATGCCGTGGGTCGTTGACCGAAATATTGTGCAGTGCGTGACTGTATTTCCATCTGAGCATACAGTTACAGTTTCCGCTTGTATTATTCAAATCAACTCAACATCCACTGAGCCTACTGTGTGAAGGCACTGCAGTGAACATTTAAAGATGAGTGGGACGTGTTTCTTGCCTTTAAGGATTTTACATGCTAGCGTGGATGGGTTAGCATGGATAGCTGTGTAACACGATGGTGTAAATGATGTAAACTAATGTAAATGCACAGCGCCGACTTTCTTTAAGACTTTATTTCTGGTACAGAGGGTATATGAAGTCTGTTAGTGAAATACAGTTATGGGGAAATCTATTAGTAAAATTACTAATATCGATTTATTTCCATATTTATTGACCTCACATATATCAGGCACTAAATACGTCACTGGGAATCCAAAGAAAAATAATCACAGTCTCTGTCCTTCAGGGCCTGACACAGGAAGGGACGGTTGACAGCCACTGACAACTCAGTGTAAGGAGAGGCATCAGGCCTCCCTGTGTCTCTGTACCTGTTTCTTGGGTGGAATCCCCAGGACCACTTGGACACTGGAATATCCTGGTCAGTGAAGTCACTGAAGGAGCAACAGGCACAGCCCTGCAGTGCTAGGGTAGACAGGGTGAGGAAGGTGAAGGAAGGTGGAGGAAGGTGGAGGAAGGTGAAGGAAGGTGGAGGAAGGGCAGGGGCAGGAGGATGATCCTTCGTGAGTCTGGACACGTTGCCGCCACTGACTGCTCTGCTGTGGCCGAAGCTCTCTAAGACAGAATGGTTAAAGCTGCAGTTTTCTAAGTGGCCCAAGAATGTCTACCAACCCCACAATTGAACTCATCTGCCCCATCCTATTTCTTTGCAGGCTCATCAGAGCTTGTCCATGCCCTGGGAAGGCAAATAGAGTGTGGCTATAGCCTCAAGTGATTTCCAGTCCCTCTTGAGATGCAACCAAGGTGTCAGGGAGGTGGCCTTGGGGGCCAGACTGGAGGTCCATGTGGCTTGCTGATTGCTGAGTGCCACTCTGCTTTCAGAGCAGTTGGGGAGGTGGAGTATCGTGGACCTTCTAGCAACATGGTGAATGTCTTAACCCAGCATGTCTTAGCTCAGGCTGTTATAACAAATTGCCATAGACCGGGTAGCTTAAACAACAGTTATTTCTTACAGTTCTGGAGGCTGGGAAGATCAAGGTGCTGGCAGATCTGGTGAGTGGTGAGGGCTCACTTCCTGGTTTGCAGATGGCTGCCTTCTTACTGCGTTCTCATACGGTGGAGAGAGGAAGAGAGAAAGTGCCCACATCTCCTCTTTTTATAAGGGTCTTAATTTCAATCATGATGGCTCTGCCCTCAGGACTGCATTACTTCCCAAAGGCCCCATGTGCTGATAGTATCACACTGGACCGTAGTCTTCAACATAGGAATTTAGGGGACTCACAAACATTCAGTCCTTAGCACAGAAGGCTGGAGTTTCAAAATTTATCATAGAACACAAGTTAACCATGTGGGCTCTGAAGCCAGGCTGGCTGGGATCACATCCTCACTCTGAAAGTTGCCAGCTATTTAGCTATAGTCAGGTTTCTTCCCATCCCCAAGCGTCATCTGAAAAATGGAGATGTAAAAAAACCACAAAAATCAAATAATAATACCTACTTTTCAGGGGTGTATGTAAAGCTCTTAGCACAATGTCTGCTGCATGGTGTTTAATTATGTTATTACAACCCCTTGGGGTGTTTCCCACCTCTCAGGGACTGAGCAAAGCCCGTGGAGTGTCAGGGATGGTCTGGGAAATAGACATACCGCATGAATAGTACTGTAACTCGAGAAGGGCTGATGGACCACTTTCCCTTGTTTGGATGGAGTTGAGTGGGATATAGTTAACAATTCTTGGTTTTCTTTCAATCTTAGCAGAAAGGGTATAATTTTAATAAGATGAAAGGAGGCTGTAGACTCCTGATAGCAAAGATAATCACAGGCCACCCTTGTATGTCTGCACCGTCTCTGATCATCTTGAAGAACTGGATTAAGAAATCTGCAATCAAGGACGACACTGGTGCATGCTAATGCGACCTTGCATTCCTTTGGGGGAGAGGGGCATGGGGAGAGGAACCCGATGCAAGTCCTCTTCAATAATTGCTGCTGTTAAAACAGCGGTGGTGGTGCAAGTGTGTTTTAAAAGACTTCTAAGAGCAATCATGAGCTCTGTTCTGCTAGTGTGGCAGCTCTGATTTCTTAAATTGCCTGATAACCATTTACAGTTTTGATTTAGGGGAAAATGGGTATGTCCTTAGCTCCTTCTTTGAAAAAGAATAAGTAAATTCTTGTATTGGAGTTTAATTTGAATATTCACACATATTCTCTTAAATAAATTTTTGCACTGGTCCCTTCCTTTCCCCTTCCCTTTCCAAGTAAACGACACCAATATCTAACTCTTGTGCTTATTATTTTAGTTCAAGGAAACAGCACAGAATCTAGGATTCCCTCTCACACCCCCCTTATGCCTGCCCACAATAGCGTTCTCTTCCCTTCCTGTGGTTTTTGATACAGCCCTATTGCTCAGCGGTTAGCACTAATGTAGGAAAGACACACATGGATATAATGCACTTGAAACCGTCAATCAGAGAGTGATTTACTATATTCCACCTCCATCTCAAAAACAGCAATTTTCACTGACTCCTCTCCTCCACTTCCCGAGTCATTGAGGAAGTAGTGCCAGGAGTCTGAGAACAGTAACCTATAAGAGTTGTTACATTGCTAGGAGGCACTGTGACATTTCCCTCTGTGGAGACCTGTGAGATGAAGATAGATCCAGTGAAGTTAATATTTAGAGGATGTGGAGATTAGTCACTACCACTGTCACTTCCCCAACCTATGTCAGGTCCTATACTAAACATTTTTTTTTTTTTCTGATGGCCGGCAGGTATGGGGAACTGAACCCTTGATCTTCGTGTTACAACACCACACTGTAACCCACTGAGCTAACTGACCCGACCTAAATCAAGCATTTAACAAACAGTATTTCATCTACTCCTCACAACAGGCCCAACATGACAAGTATTATTACCTCTACTAATCCCATTTTTTGATGAGGCTCAGGCTAAGTAATTTTCTCAAGGTCTCATAGCTAGTTAAGGGCAGAACTGAGATTTGAGCCCATGCCTGTCTTGCCAAAGCTCATGTCCTTAACCACTATGCGGCACTCCAGGACATGGGACCCTCTATGGGATTATAGAAAAGACAGGCTTTTTTTTTTTTCCTCAAGCAGCTTATAGCCTATAAGGAATGAGTATGTATGTAATAGTGTCTTGCTGCTGTACCTTAAATGCTCTTCACTCTTTGTTCACCAGACTACAGTAGCACCCCCTTATCCTTGGGGTGTCTGTTCCAAGACCCCCAGCAGAGAGTACCAAATCCCACCGCCTCAGTAGGAACACACTTCTGTCCACGTCTTCCACTCACAAATTTAAAGCCTTTTCTATCTTCATGAAGCACTTATCACGCACTGTGGCCGTCGCTTTTGGAGTTTGAGGTGTGACAGCAAAACCAGCACGAGTTTCTCTTTCCTCCCTCACAGTTTCACAGATAATGATTCATTCCTACCGCCCTCAGCATACGATTATTTTTCTTTCTTTTCTAAAGTCTAGAACTTTCACCTTTTTACTTGAAGCACTTTCCGGCTCTTCTTTGGAATGTCCAATCGCCAGCATCACCACTCTTGCACTTCAGGGCCATTATGAATTAAAATAAGGGTTGCTTGAACACAGGCACTGCCCTCTGGTGACAGTGATCTGAGCACCCAGGCGGCCACTAAGGACTGACAGGAGGGTGGGAGTCTACAGCGTGGACGCGTGGGACAAAGGGATGACCCACGTCCATGCGGGCCGGATGGAGCAAGACGGCACCAGATTTCGTTATGCTTCTCAGAAAGGCACGTGATTTAAAAAGCATGAATTGCTTGTTTCTGGAATTTTCCAAATATTCAAGAGCATAATAATTTCTTAGGATCACGGCCAGTTTTTGGCCACTCAGTTTTTGAGTTCTCCATTAGAGAAGTACTCTAGAAAGTAGAGATAGTTCTTTCATAATTACAAATGACAAGACTGATGATAACGTATTGTGGCTTAAGAAGTGTCTCTGGCAGATTAGGGTGAAATCTTTGAATATTTTCTTGATTTAGCACGGGAAGAAATTCAAAACACTTCAAGGGAAGATAGAGAGGACAAAGGGTAAATTCATAGAAGTCTTTGTTTCTTTACTCTTATCATCCACTTGACTTCTATAAATGTGTGCCCCTGGTGAATTATTTGTAGCTATTTGCAAGCTTGCTCTATTTTATAATTGTGAGCATTCCAATGGACATTAAAGGTGAGCTTCAAATGTCAAATAAAAGAACAATGCATATTATAATTCATAGGGCTTCTAGGCCATACCTGTCTTTATATCTGCTGCCCAATTAATGGTAAGCCTTAAGCAAGTTAGAAACAATGGTGGAAAGGGATTTACTTTGAAAATGCTCTTTGAAATAATGCTAAGACAGTGGAAAACACCCTGGGTGGAAAAAATAAAGCAGGTCTGGGAACCACTAGGACACCACCTCAGAGAGTTGGAGAGATTTGGGTCCTTTGATCTTAGGTTTGGTTCTCTGATCCTCTCAGAGGGTGTGTTCTGGCCAACCTTGGCTCCTGATCCACTCAGAAAGCTCCCCAGAGAAAGAAGAAGGTTTAAAAACAGGAGAGAGACTGTTGCAATTCAACCTCTATGGGTGTTAATGAGGTCTACACTGCCCAAGGAATCACAGGGCTGTTCATTACTTTGGAAAAGGAATTTCTTATTAACATATTGACGTGTGTTTTCAACCATTTTATGGATTTTATTTTTCAATGTCCCTCTTTCATGTTCTCGAGGTTTTCTGGGACAAGACCTCTCCCTCATGCAGGATTACACATTGCCAAATTCATTTTGCATTGGATGACAAATTGCACTTGAATTTGTAGGGTTGAAAGGTCAGGACTGTTCTCCATTAGTCAGCCAGGCTCCTTCAAAGTGTTTCAGTCATGAGAACATGCTGGAATCCCTATGCACTCTGTGCTGCTGCCTGCTCAAATCCTCATAAATACTGAATTCTGCACTGACTTCGATTCCTAATTACTGACTCTGTCAAAAGGAACGGGGTCACAGCTAGGGGATTTATAAAGTAAACTGCATGGTGCCTAGTACCGTGTCATTCATCCCAGGGCAGTCCATAATCAGTGATAACCCAGAATTTGGAAAATTTTGAATCTTAAATAAGAGACATCTTCTTCAGGGCACTACTACATGGAAAGGAGCTCCTTAGCCAAAGATATGTTCAGAAATGCCAGGAGGGAAACAAAAACATAGTCCTACATTCTAAAACACCAAGCAACAGAATTTAGAAGCTGCCAATTATAAAATGGATCAAAGATATTTCTAATACCAGTAGCTCACATGCCCACCAGCCTTTACCTAGTAGAGAAAGTTTTATTGAGCTAAGTTCACATTAATTTGATTAAAAGTAGCTGGCTGACCCCAAGATGCTTGGATCTCCTATGAGCACTTTGTTTATGTCTCTGTGTGTGCTGTACATAAATGCTGTGCTACACACAAACACACATAAGGAGAAAAACTACATCAATTCAGATTCTGCTAATTTTAAATTTTGTGCCATTCACACTGGTATTGGTTAGAATTTAATTTTGCACTATTTGTAATAAAATGAGTTTTCAAAGACATTTAATAGTAGTGTAAAGGAGATTGTAAATAAAATACTCAGGAAAATATTTTTTTCAAGTACTTGTAAACTCTCGCTAACATAGAAACAACTGATTTGCTAATTCAGGTCATTTTTACCTAATCATTTAAGAAGTTCCTATCAAGTCATTTACTAGGCTGTATTAAGACCTGTTTGTTTCTTCAGCTAAGTAATGATTTACCTCTTCCTTTTTCCAGCATATGGCAATGTGTGCCCTAAATTAAATAGGTTCTCAGAAACATCTGTTGATAATTATGTTGAAAATTATGATAATTAGTCATCATGTGTCCTTTTGCTATTAAATGTATATTAAAGTAATAAATCTGTAATAAAAATTCCACAATTCAGACATTTTCTCTTCATTAAGTATTTAATAATAGCTATCTTTTTTTTTATTAAACCCTTATTTTAGTAGGATGCTAAATACTTTATATCAGTCATCTTATTTAATTGTTAACCAGCCCTGTGAGGTAAGTGTAAATATGATACTGATGTTGCAGGTGAGATTCAGAGAGGTTGAGTCACTTTCTCCAGCTCACACAGCAGGTGAGTGGGATAGCTGGGATTCAAACTCAAATCTTCCTTATTCCAAAGTCAGTACTGCATTCAAGATACGGTGAACTGGTCCCCATGCGTCTGAATGAGAGGGATTTTTACTGTCCATTTCCATGCTCCACAGTGCCTGACCTCCACACAACCATTCAGCAAACACTGTCCTGCCCTGATATGCATTCTAGAATGAATGAAGAATCATGGTTGAAGACTGAGCAAAGTGCAATATCCACAATGGGAAAGATTTGCTAGCAAATTCACCAATCAGATTTTGATGTAGCTGATGTGATGAAGAATATTATTGTGTGAAACAAAACTCCAGATCCTCTTTGCTTTTGTTGGAATGTGAAAATATTGACTGAAAGACTTAGCAGCTGTTCTTCATACTTTCGAAAAAGGCAGAAGGCTTTAATTAAAATAATGATTAATGTTGAAAACAGAAGTGCAAATAACATCTTATTTCTTTTTTAAAAATGTACACTTCAGTTCTTTCTAAAAAGATTTCAGATGATGGATCCTAACAAATGAATTTTAATTGATTTTAATCTGCTCTTTATTCTTTAGATATAGTCCACACATAAAATGTTAGAAATTCAGTTTAATTCTCCACATGAGTATTTATTGGTGGCCTATATATGCTATTCTCTGAGATGGCTGTTGGGGACACTTTTCTTTAGGGACTCACAGGATACCAAGGCAGGCAAATGTACGTGCCATAAGTCTGGAATTGACATTTTAAAATAATGGTTATTAATATTATGACCCACGTAAGCACTATCACACCAATATTTGGCATGGCAGTAACAGGGTAACAATAAAGTCATGAAGCACTTCAACAAAGAAGCAGGCGTACAGTTCAAACACCAATAGTAGACTTGAAATTTAATTTGTACCTAACAACTTTGGATTTGTTGAAATTGGAAATTACATTTTCCCCACATCTTAACTGACTAATTTCTGCTGTAGTTGCTGTTACCACTGGTGCCACCAGGAAGCCACCATCATTGTGTGAGCAGCCCACCATAACCAGAGGCATTGTTGAAATGAGGGCAGCCTGCCAAGGCCACCTCCACAACTACCTCTGCTCTCAGGGCAGCCTGCTACTACAGCAGTAGCCATAGCAGCCATTGCCACTGTGCAGGCAGACTGCTGACCACTTGACTGCATTGACAAAAGGAGGGTCACCAGTGGGGTCCAGGGAAGGAGAGTAATAGAAGAAGTAACTGCACTACTGGATGACCAGACATCAACATAGAGATACTAAAAATATGAGAAAAAAATATATATGAGTCCACCAAAGGAATACAATAACTCTCAAGTACCAGACCCCATAGAGCAAAAACCCTTGAAATGACTGAAAAGGAATTCTGAACAAAAATCTTAAGGAAACTGAGAGACAATAAGATGAAGTTAGATGACACAATGAACTAAGCAAAACTATCCAGGATATGAAGGAGGAAATTTACAAGGAGATTAATATTTTTAAAAAGAATGTAGCAGAGCTCATGGAACTGAAAGATTACTCAACAAAATAAAAAATACATTGAGAGCTTAAGCAGCAGGCTAGAGCAAACAGAAAAAAGAATTTCTGATCTTGAAGACAGTCTCTTTCGAATAACTCAGGCAGACAAAAAAGAAAAAGAAAAAAGAATTTTTAAAAATGAAGAAAATCTAAAAGAGCAGACAACCTTAAGTGCACAAACGTCCAAATCATGGTATTCCTGAAGGGGAAGAGAAAGGAAAAGGCGTTGAGAACATATTCAATGAAATAGTAGTGGAAAACTTCCCATGTATAGGGAGAGACACAGACCTTCAGATTCAGGAGGCTCAAAGATCCCCAAACAGGTTTAATCCAAAAATGTCCTCTCAGATGCACATGATAGTCAAACTGGAAAAACTCAAAGACAAAGAGAGAATCTTAAAAACAGCAAGATAAAAGTCCCCATCATATTAGCAGCAGACATCTCTATAGAAACTCTACATGCCAGAAAAGGATGGGATAATATATTCAAAATACTAAAAGAAAAAAAACAAAAAAACAACTGCCAGTCAAAAATACTATATCCAGCAAAGCTATCCTTCAGAAATGGAGAAATAGTGTATTTCCCAGACAAACGAGAACTATGAGAGTTCACCACCACACAACCAGTCCTACAAGAAATCCTCAAGGGAGTCCTGCATTTAGAGTCCAAAAAATGATAATCACTACCATGAATACATAAGAAAGGACAAAACCCACTGGTAGAACAAAATGCAAATAAGAAAGAGAAAGAATCTGTATCTTACCACCTCAAAACAACAACAACAACAAAAACAAACAACAAACACTGAATACAATCAGTAAAAAGGAAAGAGAGAAAAGATATTTAAAACATCCAAATGAAAATCAATAAAATGGACAGAAGTAAGACAATAACTTTCAGTAACACCCTAAATGTAAATGGATTAAATTCCCCACTCAAAAGACACAGACTGGCTGATTGGATTAAAAGGCTAGACCCAACAATATGTTGTCTACAATAGACTAACCTCACCTGTAAGGACACACACAGACTAAAAGTGAATGGGTGGCAAAAGATATACCATGCAAATGGAAAGAAAAAATGAGCAGGAGTAGCTATTCTTATATCAGATAAAATAGATTTTAAACCAAATCTATAAAAAGAGACAAAGAAGGCCACTATATAGTGATAAAGGGATCTATCTAGCAAGAAGACATAACAATCATAAATATATATGCATCCAAATTGGAGCACTCAAATATAAAGCAAACACTACTAGACCTATGGAAAGAGATAGGCCCAACTATGATAATAGTTGGGGGACATGAATACCACTCTGTCAACTTTGGACAGATCATCTAGGCAACAAATTAATAGAGAAACACAGGATTCCAAATACACTTTAGACCAATTGGACTTGGCATATATCTACAGAATGTTTTATCCCACAACAACAGGATATACATTTTTCTCATCAGCCCATGGAACATTATTCAGGATAGACCACATGTTAAGTCACAAATCAATCCTTAACAAATTTTAAAATATTGAAATAATTTCAAGTGTCTTCTCCAACCGCAACAGATTAACATTAGAAATCAATAACAAGAGAAACTATAGAAACTGTACAAACACACGGAAATTAAACAACATGCTCCTCTATGACGTATGGGTCCAAGAAGAAATTAAAAAAGAAATCAAAAAATTTCTTAAAACTAATGAAAATAAAGACACATCATACCAAAACTTGTGGGATGCTGCAAAAACAGTACTAAGAGGGAAGTTTATTGCAATAAATGCGTACATGTAAAGAATAGAAAGATTTTAAATAAACAATTTAATGCTACACCTCAAAGAACAAGAAAAACAAGAACAATCCAATCCCCAAATTAGTAGATGAAAAAAATAATTAACATCAGAGCAGAACTAAATGAAATAGAAACCCCCAAAACAATACAAAAGATCAATGAAACAAAAAGTTGGTTTTACAAGAAGATAAACAAAATAGATAAAAATAGATAAAACAAAATAGATAAAAAATAGATAGCTAGGATAACTAAAAAAAGGAGAGAAGATCCAAATAATAAAATCAGAAATGAAAAAGGAGACATTACAACCAATACCATAGAAATACAAAGAATCATTAGAGACTATTATAAACAACTATACACCAACAAATTTGAAAACAAAACCTGGAGGAAACGGATAAATTTCTGGACATATGCAAACTGCCAAGACTGAACCAAGAAGAAATAGAGAACCTGAACAGACCAATAACAAGCAATGAGATTGAAGCAGTAATCAGCAGTCTCCCAACAAAGAAAAGTCTAGGAGCTTTACTCCTATGGCTTTACTGCTGAATTCTACCAAATCTTTAAAGAGCAATTAATACCAATGCTCTGCAAACTACTCCAGAAAATTGAGAGAGAGTCCATTCTCCCAAACTCATTTACCCTGTTACCAAAATCAGACAAAGTTACAGCAATAACAACAACAACAAAAAACTATAGGCTGATGTCTTTGATGAACATAGATGCAAAAATCTTCAATAAAATATTAGCAAATAGAATACAATAACACATCAAAAAAATTATGCACCATGATCAAGTGGGTTTCATCCCAGGGATGCAAAGATGGTTCAACATTTGTAAGTCTATAAATGTGATACACTACATCAACAAAATAAAGGACAAAAACCATGTGATTATCTCAATAGATGCAGAAAAAGCATTTGGCAAAATTCAACATCCCTTGATGATAAAGACTCTCACCAAATTAGGTATAGAAAGAATCTCAACACAATAAAAGCCGTATATGACAAACCCACCACCAATATTATATGAATGGGAACAAGTTGAAAGCTTCTCCTTAAGAATGGGAACAAGACAAGGATGTCCACTCTCACCACTCCTATTTAACACAGTATTGGAAGTATTAGCCAGAGCAATTGTATTAGTCCATTTCCATTGTTTATAGCAAAATACCTGAAACTGGGTGATTTATAAAGAAAATGAAATTTATTGCTTACAGTTACTGAGACTAGGAAGTCCAAAGTCCATCTGGTGGTGGCAACAGTGATCCAGGGTTCTCACATTGTAAGATGGTGGAAGCAGAGAGAGCAAGAGAGAGACTCTCTTCTTCATTTAAAGCCCCCAGAACCACTCCCCTGACCACCTTTATAATCCATTCACTACTGCACGGTACTACAATCCAATCACCTCTTCAAGGCTCCACCTTTCAATTAACATAATAGGATTTCCCACCTTCTTAATAGTCACAGTGGGGGCTAAGTTTCTAATATGTAAAACTTGGGAGACAATTCAAGCCTCAGTGAGTTTTGGGGGGACATAATTCAATCCACTCCATTTCACCGCTGGCCCCCCCAAACTCATGTCTTCTTCACATACGAATACATTTGTTTCATCCTGGAAGTCTTCACTTGTTTCAGCTAAAAAGTCCAGAGTCCAAACTCCCATCTGTGAAGTCAATACAAGTTATCTACTCCCAAGGTACAATGGTGGGATAAACATAGGGTAAATATTCCTATTCCAAAAGGGAGAAATAGGCCAAAAGAATGGTGTTAAAGGTCCTAGGCAAGTCTGAAACCCAATAAGACAGGCATTAAATCTTAAAGCTGGTGAATCAAGTACCTTGGCTTCATGTTCGACCTCCTCTGCACACTGCTGTGGGGTTGGGTCACCAAGCCCTTGGGCAGCACTGTTGTTATGGCTTTCCTGGTCTCAGGTGATGCTTTTGCTCTCATAGGCTGGCATTACACGCTGGTAGCTCCACAGGTCTGGGGTCTCCATGGTGGCCCTGCTCTCATGGCTCCACTAGACATCGTGCTGATTGGTTTCTCTGCTGCAACTTCAATCCCACGTTTACACTCAGGATTTCTCTAGTGAAGGCTCTATGTGGTGAATCTGCCCCTGTGACAGATCTCTTCATGGGTCACCAGATTTTTCCATACATCCTCTGAAATCCAGGTGGAGGCCCAAGCCTTCACAACTCTGCCATTCTGTAAGCCAGCAAACTTAACACCATGTGGATGCCACCAAGGTTTCTTCCAAAGCTGCGGGTCCAGCCACACCTGGGGCCAATTTAACCATGGCTGGAGTAGCCAAAGCAGCTGGGGTGCTGGTGCTGGAAGCAGCTTCCAAAGATGGCCCCAAGCAGCGAGCCTGTGGAGGGCTCTGCAAGCCTGTTCCCTAACCATTCTGTCTCTCTGGGTGTTTGGGCCTGAAATGGAAGAGTTGGCCCCAGAGTCTTCTGCAACGCCTTTAGGTCCTTTTTCTCCTTCTTTTGATAATCCCTTTCCTTTGTACTTATCTTCTTAGCTAATGGTTCCTAGGCTGCACCATTGCATGCTCTCTGCTTCTCTATCACATGGCCAGGCTGCAAAATTTCCAAATCTTTACACTCTCCTTCCCTTTTAAATTCTGGCTTTATGTATGCCTTTGCCACCATAACTCAGCGTAGGCTGTTACAGTAGCCATGCAGCTTCCTTAATGCTTTGATGCTTAGAAATTTCTTCTGCCAAGTATTCTGGTTCACAGCTCATAAGTTCCAATTTTCACAAAGTCCTAGGGCATGGATACAGTGCAGCCAAGTTCCTTGCCAGTTCACAGCAAGGGTGATCTTTGCCCCAATTTCCAATAAACTCCTTATTTCTATCTGAGACCTACTTAGAATAATCTTTACAGTCCATATTTCTAGTAGCATTTTTATACTCCAACAGCAAAGTAGCAGAAAAAGAAATCAAGAAAGCTAGCCCATTTATAAAAGTCACCAAAAAAAAAAAAAAAAAAAAAAAAAAAAGAAAGAAAAAGAAAAGAAAAACTAAACTAAAAAAATCCTAGGAATCAATTTAACCAAGGAGGTGAAAGATCTGTACAACAGGAACTACAAATTACTGCTGAAAGAAATAAAAGAGGACATAAAATGATGGAAAAGCATTCCATGCTTTTGGGTTGCAAGAATTAGCATTTTGAAAATGTCCATACTTCCCAAAGCAATCTATGGATTCAATGCAATCCCCATCTAAATACCAATGACATTCTTCACAGAAATAGAAAAGAATCCTAAAATTCATATAGAACAACAAAAGACCCTGGACTGCCAAAACAATCCTGAGCCAAAAACAAACAAACAAAAAAGCCAGAGTCAAATGCTACCTGACCTCAAATTATACTGCAAAACAATAGTAACCAAAACAGCATGGTACTGGCATAAAAGCAGACACTTGGACCAGTAGAACTGAATGGAGAATCCAGAAATTATCCCATAAACTTGTAGCTAACTGATCTTTGACAAAGACACCAAGACCATACATTGGGGAAAAGACTGCCTCTTCAATAAATGGTTCTGGGAAAGCTGGACATCCATATGCAGAAGAATGAAACTAGACCTGCACCTCTCACCACATACCAAAATCAACTCAAGATGGATTAAAGACTTGAATACAAGACCTGAAACTATAAAACTCCTAAATGAAAATATAGGGGAAACATTTCAGGAAGTAAGACTAGGTGAAGGCTTTACGAATATGACCCACATAGCATAGGGAACAGAAGAAAAAATAAACAAATGGGATCATATCAATATAAAAAGCTTCTGCATGGCAAAAGAAACAACCAACAGAGCAAAAAGACAACCTACAGAGTGGGAGAAAATATTTGAAAACTATACATCTGACAAAAGGATTATAATCCAGAATATATAAGGAACTCAAACAATTTAACAGTAACAAAAAAATATAATCTGATTTAAAAATGGGCAAAGGAGATGAATAGGCATTTCTCAAAGGAAAATATACAAATGGTCAACAGACTCACAAAAAATGCTCAACATCACTAAGCATCAGGGAAATGCAAATCAGTGTGACACTGAGATATCATCTCACTCCAGTTAGACTGGCCATTATCAAAAAGACAGAGAGTGACAAATGCTGGTGAGGATGAGGAGAAAGGGGAGCTCTCCTAAGGTGTTGGTGAGACTGTAAATTGGTGCAGCCACTATGGAAAACAGAATGGAGGTTTCTCAAACAACTGCAGACAGAACTGCCATTCCACTCCTGGGTATATACCCAAAGTAATGGAAATCATCATGTCAAAGGGATGCATGCACTCCCACGTTTATCACAGCTTTATTTACATTAGCCAAGAGTTGGAATTTACCTAAATGTCTATCGTTGGATGACTGGATAAGGAAAATGTGGTACATATGCTCAATGGAATACTACTCTGCCATAAAAAAGAACGAAATACTGCCATTTGCAGCAATGTGGATGAACTTCAAAAAAATTGTGTTAAGTGAAATAAGCCAGGCACAGAAAGAGAAATTCTCCATGTCCTCACTCATAAGTGGGAGCTAAAACATAAAAAATAAAATAAAAAAAGAAAGAAAGGAAGATAGACAATCACAATAATATGTTGAACTTTCAAAAAGGAGAGAACAGAACTGAGGATACCAGAGGTGGGAAAAGGGGAGGGGCAGGTTGTAAGGGAGGAAATGGTAAAGGGCCATGAAAACGATTACATTGTATAATGTTGAATATAGTAATTACCCTGATTTGAGCATCACGTATTGCACACAGGTAATGATAGTCAACTCTGTACCCCACAGATATGTAGAATGGACTATGTTACAGTAATTGTTTTTTTTTAAAGGCTAAAGATTTATACGATCTGAAGAGAAACCAGAGTGTAGTAATTGTTTTTTTTTAAACGAAAGGTACTGTAAGTTATGAGTTTACTCTTCTGCATTTATAAATGTCATGTCCACGCTTAACAACAACAGCAAAAAGTTGACTAATTTAACTTTTCTTGCAAAAAGGGCAGGATAATTTTATATGGGCAAAAAACTTGCCAAATAAACTACCCTGATGCTTTAAATCCAAAATGTTTGCATGACTTTGATATGTTTGCGGGTCTTTTAAATTTCTGGTGGACGTGGTTTTTGGATTTCACCAAATGGAGAATGACATTTTGCTTTTCGAATTGCTTTCTAAATCACAAGTTAAAAATACTGGTAGGCTGTTCAGTCTGGTGCATATGCAGCAAGTCATGTGGATCAGGAGATCAGAGAGGTTGCTGTTCACAAGGCTTCCTCACAGTCAAGGATAGATATCTGACGTCTCCAGTTTTCTTTCAATAATCCATGATACATCTGTTACCTAGAGTGAGAAGGTAGAGTATATGGCCTGTGCATCAGACAGACTTGGGTTTGGCTCTTGACTTGCCACTAATAGCTGCACAAGGGTACTTCAAAAAGTTTGTGGAAAAATAGAATTAAAAGGTAATACAAATCTTTCCATGAACTTTTTAAAGTACCCTCATATATTATGGGCTAAATTGTGTCCCCTCCAAATTCATATGCTGAAATAATAACCCTCACTACCTCAGCATATGACTTTATTTGGAAAAAGGGTCATTGCCGATGTAATGAGTTAAGATGAATTCATACTGGAGTATGGTGGACCCCTAATCCAATATAACCGGTATCCATATAAAAAGGGGAAATTCGGACACAGACACACTCACACAGGGAGAACACAATGTGAAAGTGAAGGCCGAGATTTGAGGTAACGCTTCTACAAGCCAAGGACCAGCAAAAATTGCCAGCAAGCCATCAGAAGCTAGGTGGCAGGCATGGGACAGACTCTCAGAGCTCAGAAGCAGCCAACCCTGCTGACACCTTTATCTAGGAGTTCTGGCCTCCAGAACCATGAGACAATTAATTTCTGTGGTTTGAGGTACCCAGTTTGTGGTACTTTGGTATGGCAGCCCTAGCCATCTAAGTTCTGGTTTCCTCATCTGTAGAGGAATGCTAATACCACCTACCCTGTCAGGCGAGGGTCAGTTGAGTAAGACTTTCCACACTGCGTTACAATGACTTTTTACTTGTTCTCCATTTGCTTGTGCTCAGTGCGGGTGGGGACCATCACTCTTGTCCTTGTTCTGTTCCCAGTGGTTGCACAGTAGATGTTCGATTATTTGTCAAATGATGCAGCAAGCTATTTAATTAAATAAGAAAAAATATGTAAAATATCCAGCACATTGTAATAATAGTAAATGCTTACTCTATTCCAGGCACACAGTTTAATCTTCTTAATCCACACAATTTTTCAATTTAATCTTCCCAATAACTCTTTAAGTACAATTTTATCAACTTCATTTTACTGAGGAAGAAACTGAGAGAAAAAGAGCTTAAGTAACTTGTCAACCAAGAGTCATATTACCAGCAAGCTGAGACGTGAACCCAGGCAACTTAGTTTCAAAGCCTGGTATCTTAACAACTACACTGTGCTGCCTTTTGGTGGTTGAAGAGTGTGCTCTGTAAATGCTTGTTCTCTCTCCTCTGTCTTTCCTTTCAAAATTTTTTCTTAGTTCATGTGATGGCTCTTTGGTGTGTGGATTTGGTTGGGCTGAACTACAGTTCCCAGAATTCCCTTTCTTGGATGTGTCTAGATAGAGTGAGCTGTAAGGCCGTTCTCACAAGAGAGTTAGAGGATAAAGGGAAGCAGCAGCCTTTTATAACACACACACACACACACACACACACACACACACACACACACACACACTTTCTTCCATGTATTCAATCAGACTTATCTTGGTACTACTCTGAAGGGATTTTGAAGATGTAATTAAAGTACCTATTCAGTTGACTTTAAGTTGGAAGAGTATCCTGAGAGTGGGCCTGACCTAATGAGTTAGAAGACCTTAAAAGAGAATTAGGCTTTCCTTGGAAAGAGAGGGAGGTGGGGGAAGGATTGATCTCCACCTGTTCCAGCCGATGTCCATGGGGGTTTCAACCTGCTTGTGATCTTCCCTTCCTGAGAGCCTTCTCTGAGGACTTTGAACTGTTTGAGTCAGCTGCTAGGGTCTGAATGTTTGTGTCCTCCTGTATTAGTCTGTTTTGTGTTGCTATAACAGAAGTACCTGAGACTGGGTAATTCATAAAGAACAGAGATTTATTTGGCTCACAATTCTGGGACAGCTGCATCTGGTGTGAGCCTCAGGCTGCTTCTACTCATGGCAGAAAGAGGCAGGCAGCCGGCAGGTACAAGCAGATCACATGGCGATAGGAAGCAAGAGAGAGAGAGGGGAAGTACCAGGGTCCATTAAACAAACCTCTCGTAGGAACTAATAGAGCCAGAACTCACTCATTAAATCCCCATCCCCCAGGGAGAGCATTAATCTATTCATGAGGGATCTGCCCCCATGACTCAAACTGCCACATTGGAGACCAGATTTCCATGAGTTCACCTCCCAAAATTTATATGTTGGAATCCTACCCCCAAGGCAATGATATTAGAAGTGGGGCTTTTGGGAGGTAATTAGATGAATGTGATCAGTGCCTTATAAAAGAGGCCCCATAGAGTTAGCTTGACGCTTCCACTCTGTGAGAACATAGCCATCACTAGACACCAAATCTGCCAGCATCTTGAATCTTGGACTTCCAGAACGGTGATAAGTAAATTTCTGCTGTTTACAAGCCACCCAGTCTGTGGTGTTTTGTTATAGCAGCCAAACAAACCAAGACACCTGTCCCACAATTGTGTAAAGTCAGTTCCTTGATTCTGCTTCTTTGATCAAAGTCTGACTGATGCATCCCATTTTAAACCTATTCATAAGCTTAGTTGTTACAAAAATTCTGACTAGTGGATTCCTTTTTATGTGCTTTTATATTTCTTCTTTCAAATATGAGGAGGATTAACTCCGCTCTCCAGAATTCAGGGCTTTGGGGGCAAAGTCCTTGATCAACAGAGCTTCTGGGAAAATTACTGCATGCTTGAGTCTCAAATTTTCTACCACGAACATGCATCAAGTTACAACTGAGGGGAACAAAACAAATTTTAAAAAAATTTAACATATGTATGATACGAGGGTACTTCAAATAGTTTGTGGAAAATGGAATTAGATAATACAAACCGTTCCATGAACTTTTTGAAGTACCCTCGAGTGTGTGTGTGTGTGTGTGTGTGTGTGTGCGTGTGTGTGTGTGTGTGTGTGTGTGTGCGCGTGTGTGTGTGTGTACACATGCTGGTGATTATCTCTCTCTGAGATGGTCTTCACCATTACACTTGTGTACAGGCATGGCCCATGACTTTATTCAAGGATAACTATGTGTTTTTTATTTGGTTTCCTGATGTTCACTTCAAATTGGTTCAGTACCATTTATGGAATACCTGTTACGTCATGTGTTGAGATGGGCCCATAATTTGGTACAGATCCTCAACTAATGCAAGATACACAAAATAACTTCACGGTATTGGTCAAGGCTCCATATTTGCCC
This sequence comes from Cynocephalus volans, assembly GCF_027409185.1. Taxonomy (NCBI): domain Eukaryota; kingdom Metazoa; phylum Chordata; class Mammalia; order Dermoptera; family Cynocephalidae; genus Cynocephalus; species Cynocephalus volans. Next base: position 29,774,181 of record NC_084474.1, on the reverse strand, counting down.
TAGTTATTCCCCAATCTGTTACCTACAAAAACCCCGAATATGGCAAGTTGCCACAGCCTCTATCAGGCCAGAACCCACATCCATCTTCACTCTCTGTCTGCCTCCCACAGAGCTTCCAGAAATCTCAACCTCAAAAACATACCAGTTCAAACACAAAGATATCTTCAGGGTTTGCCCTGCAGACCCAGAAGCTTTTGGTTGGTGAAGGGAGGTGAGGGTCAGGAGACGGTGGGAAAGGAGCAGAGGAAAGGAGGAAGAGGAATCCTAGAAGAGAAAAAAACAAAGATTATGGACCTTTCCACTAAAAGCCAAGGCCATGACCAAAAGATAATAACAGTAGTAATAATAATAACAGACGAATAAATAAAATTAATATTTATTCATTGTAGAATTTGGAAAATACACAAAAGCAAAAGCACAAGAGGATAATAAAAATCACTATGTCTACTTTCCAAAGAAAACTGTTAATATTTTGTTTTTTCTCTGTACCTATATGTGTTATCAAATGAAAATTTAATATCACACTAAAAAGTGATTTACATATATCATTTTTCATTTAATATTCTATTACGAGATTTTCCCTCATATTAGTAAATGTTTTCCAAAAAGTATGAAGTTGGAGAAACATGCAGAGAATAGATCCTAACAGACCATACTAAAGAATTTAGATTTTTCTTAAAAGCAGTGGGAATTCCCTGGAGAGTTTTTCTAAGTCTATGTGTACTGTTTTACATGCAGTAAAAGTCACCCTTTTGAGGTGTACAGTCTGATGAATTTGACAAATGTACATATGTCATGTAATATCATCGCAACCAAGATATAAATATTTTAATTGCCAACAAAGTCCCCTTGTGACCCTTTCCCCAACACAACCCTGGCAATCATTAAAATCTAATTTTCTAGTTTTGCCTTTTCCAGAAAGTCGTGTAAATGGAATCATACAATACGTTGCCTTTCTGTCTGACTTCTTGCACTTAGCATAATACTTTTGGTCTATGCTGCTGCATGTTCATTCATTTTGACTGTTGAGTGGTATTCCATAGTACTGCTATGGCACAATCTGTTTATCCCTTCAGCTGACGAACATTTGGATTATTTCCAGTTCTGTTCTTTTTGTAAGCATATGCTCTCATTTCTCTAGGATAAATATTTAGGACTGGAATTACTTGGGTGTACTATAAAAGTTAGTTTATAAGAAATGGCCAAACTTTTCCAAAGTGACTGTGCCATTTTTCATTCCCACCAGCAATGTAAGAGAACTGCAGTTGTTCCACATTCTCACCAGCAGTTGATATTGCTTGCATTCTTAGAAATGCATGGTCATATTTTTGATTTTAGCTGTTCTAATAGGTGTGTAGTGGTAATGAATAGTGGTTTTAATTTCCACTTCTCTAATGACTAATGCTACTGAGCATATTTCCACGTGCTGCTTTGCCACCCATGTCTGCTCCTTGGTGAAGTGGGTCTTCAGCTCTCTTGCCCGTTTTTTAAAAAACTGGGTTGTTTCCTTATTGGGTTTCGAGAATTCTTTATATATTCTGCATATAATTCTTTTATCAGCTGTATGTTTTTTTCATACATGTAATTAAAAGATGTGGCTTATCTTTTAATTTTATTAAGAGTGTCTTTTGAAGAGCAGAAGTGTTTAATTTTGAAGTTCAATTTACCTTTTTTTCTTTTACAGATTGAGTTTTTGGTGCCACAGCTAAGAAATTTTTGCCTAGTCCAAGGTTGCAAAGATTTTCTCCTATGTGTTCTCTATGATTTTCTTCTATAAGTTTATAGTTTTAGGTTTTATGTTTTGATCTATGATCCATTTTGTGTAAATTTTTGTGTATGGTATGAAGTATAAAGTTCATTTTTTTGCATATGAATATCCATTGTTCCAGCACCTGCATTCCCACCAACAGTATACAGGGTTCCCTTTTCTCCACATGCTCTCCAACACTTCTTATCTTTTTTCCATATCTTTTGACTTGCCCTTGCACCTTTGCCAAGAAATTATTTGAACATATACTGTATGGGCCTATTTCTGGACTTTGATCCTTGTGTTGAGTTTCATTCATCTTTGTTGATACTGATATCACACAGTCTTCATTACCATAGTTTACAGTAAGTGTTTAGGTCAGTAGTGTTAGTTTTCCAGCTTTCTTCTTCTTTTTCAAAGTTGTTCTGGCTATTCTAAGTTCTTTGAATTATCATATGCATTTTAGAAACTTCTTGTCAATTTCTGCAAAAAAAAAAAGCATGCTGAGTTTTGAATGAGATTGCATTGAATCTATAAAAAAATCTGAGGCAAATTGATATGAATATTCAGTTTTTCAGTCCATAACATGATATATCTCTTTGTTTGTTTATAGCTTCTTCAATTTCTCTCAGCAATATTTTATGGTCCTCATGTTACAAGTCTTTTTTTTTTTTATGTATTTTGCCATATTTATCCCTAAATATTACATTTTTTGATGCTATTGTAGTTTTTTTTTGTAATTTCAGTTCCTGAATATTCATTGCTAGTATATAGTAATACAACTTATTTTTGCATATTGATCTTGCATTTGCAACATTGCTAAACTCACCTATTTGTTCTAATAGACTTTTTAAAAAAAATTTTTGTATTGTCTGCAAATGAAGAGTTTTACTTATTCCTTTCTAATCTTAATATCTTTCATATCTTTTCTTGTCTTCTTGCACTGGCTGCAGTGTAATGGTGAAAAGAAATGGTGAGAGAGGACATTCTTAACCTTGCTCCTGACCTTCTGGGGTATTTCATTACTTATGATGATAGCCATAGGTTTTCCATTGATGCCCTTTATCAGATTGAAAAATTCACTTCTTTTCCTGGAATTTTTAGTATTTTTCTAAGAAATTAGTGTTGGATTTTGTCAAATGCTTTTTTTTCACCTATTGAGATAATTATTAGTTTTTATTCTTTTTAATATTACATTGATTACATTGGTTGATTTTTAAATGTTGTACCAACCTTGCATTCCTGGGATAAACCCTAGTGGGTAATGATGTAGTATTCTTTCTATATATTTCTGGGTTTGATCCGCTAAAATTTTGGTAAGAGTTTTGCATCTGTGTTCATGAGGGATGTTGGTGTGTAGTTTTCTTTTCCTGTAATATCTTTGTCTAGATTGGTATCATGGTAATGCTGGCTTCATCAGATTGTTTGGGAAATATTCCTTCCACTTCCATTTTCAGCAAGAGTTTGTGTAGAGTTGGTGTAATTTCTTTCCTTAATGTTTGCAAGAATTCATCAGTGAAGCAACTGGGCCTAAGGTTCCTTTGTGAGCAGGTTTTAAATTACAAATCCAATTGTTTCATAGATATACAACTATTCTAGTCTATTTTTTCTTGAGTGAGCATTGTGGGTTGTGTTTTTCAAGATCTTTATTTTAAGTTATCAGACTTTTTGGTTTAAAGTTGATAGTACTCCATTTTTATCTTTTAATGTTCGTAAGATCTATAGTGATCTCCCTTCTTTCATTTCTGATACTGGTAGTTCGTGTCTTCTCTTTTTTTCTTAATCAGACTGGTTTCAGATTTATAAATTTTGTTGATCTCAAAAAGCCAGTTGTGGGTTTCAGTGATTATCTCTATTGGTTTTCAGTTTACCTGATTTATACTCTTATCCTTATTATTTTCTTTTCTACTTGCTTGGATTTGGTTTTCTCTTCTTTCTCTCATTTCTTAAGGTTGAAATGTAGATTACTGTTTTTAAATCATTCATCTTTTCTTTTTTTTTTTTTCCTGACCGGTAAGGGGATAGCAACCCTCGGCATGGTGTTGTCCTCACCAGGCTCAGCCAGTGAGTGCACCGGCCATCCCTGGAATAGGATCCAAACCCGTGGCTCAGGGCTACCAGTGCCGCACTCTCCTGAGTGAGCCATGGGGCCGGCCCTAAATCATTCATATTTTCTAACATAAACATTTAATGTTATAAATTTCCCTCTGAGAACTACTTTAGTTACATTCCTCAAATTTAAGTGTTATGTTTCAGTTTTCATCTTTAAAAAAAGATTTTCTAATATTTCTCATGAGTTCCTCTCTTAACAAAGGACAATTTAGAAGGGTGCTGTTTTACATAAAAATTAGAGATTTTCTAGACACTTTTCTGCTATTGATTTATAATTTCAATCTGCTGTGGTCAGAGAACAAGCTTTTATATGATTTTAATTTAAAAAAATTATTGAGGCTTGCTTTATGACCCAGAATATGGTTTATGTTGGTGAATATTTCTTTCATAAGCCTGTCAAGTGAGTGTGTATTCAGCTCTTGTTGGTTAGAGTGTTCTCTAAATGTCAATTAGATCAATTTGTTTAGTAGTGTTGGTCACTATAGTCATGCTGACTTTCTTTGTACTTGTTCTGTCAAACGTTGAGAGAGGCCGGCAGGTATATGAAAGGGTGTTCAACATCACTAATCATCAGGGAAATGCACATCAAAACCACAATGAGGTATCACCTCACACTGGTTAGGATAGGGATTATAAAAAAGACAAGAGATAGCAAGTGTTGGAGAGGATGTGAAGAAAAGGGAATACTTGTACAGTGTTGCTTAGAATGCAAATTGGTATAGCCATCACAGAAAACAGTATGGACCTTTCTCAAAAATTAAAAATAGAACTACCATACAACCCAGCAATCCCACTTCTGGGTATATATCCAAAAGAAATAAAATCAACACCTTGCAGAGGTATCCATTCTTCCATGTTCACTGCAGCATTGTTCACAATAGTCAAGATATGGAAACAACCTAAACATCCATCAATGGATAAATGGATAAAGAAATTGTGATATATATACCACATATGTATATGATGGAATATTATTCAGCCTTTAAAAAAAAGGAGATTCTGTCATTTGTGACAACACGGGTGAATCTGGAGGACATTACACTAAGTGAAATAAACCAAACACAGAAAGAAAAATACTACTTGATCTCATGTGCATGTAGAATCTTGAAAGAAAGTAAAATACATACAAAGAGTAGAACAGTGGTTACCAGGTTTGGGGAAGAGGAAGAAATGGGGAGATGTGGGTCAAGGGGTACAAATTTGCTGTTATGTAGGATGAATAAGTCTAGTGATCTAATAATGTACAGCATGAGAACTATAGTTAATATTGTACCATATACTGAAAGTTTGCTAAAAGAGTAGATTTTTGGTGCTGTTAACACACGCACACACACACACACAAAGTTGTAGATAAGTGAGATGATGGACATGTCAATTTGCTGGGCTGTAGTATCAATTTCAGTATGTATAAGTATATCAGAACATAATGTACATGTTAAATATATACAATAAAATATGTAAAAATTATTGAGAGAGAAGTATTCCAATTATGACTGTGTATTTGTTGATTTCTTATTTTAGTTCAACCAGTTTATGCTTCCTGTATTTTGAAGCTCTGTTAAATGCATGTGCATGTAGGATTGTTATGTCTCTTTGATAAATTGACTACTTTGTCACTATGTAATGTCTTCCCCTTTGTCCCTGGCAGTATTCCTTTTTTCTGAACTTGCTTTGCCTGATATTAATGTAACCATTTCAGTTTTATTTTGATTAGTAATTTCATAGTATATATTTTATCCATCCTCTCACTTTTAACTAGTTTGAGTTTCTATTTTTGTTTATTTACATAGTTTTAAATTTTTTAAATTTAATGTTTAGATAGAAAATTATTTTCTCAACATACAGATGTTGAAAACATCACAAATTGAATGTAAAGTCAATTGATAAGGGACAGATTTAACACACAAAGATTAACATCCTTACTGCATAAAAAACTCTTAAAAATGAATTAGGAACGTCTTAACAGAAATTTGGCGAAGGACATGAGCAGACAAGTCACACACCCCAAATAAATACACATGGTTGATAAATGCATTACAAGGTGTTCTTGTGGGTGGGGTCGGTGATCCACGGCCCCTGTCTCAGGACCCTGGGTGTGCTTTGTTGCTTTCCTAGTTGTGGGTGGGGGCCTGAGTTTCTATTTTTAAAGGTGGGTTTCTTCTAAACAGTATATGGTAGGGTCTTGTTTTTTAAAATTTAATCTGATGATCTTTTTAATTGGGCTTCAGTGAATCCTGTACCACTCACAGGGTCTCTCTCCAGTCTCTTGCTCTTTCTCCAATCTTTCTTATGAACACCTGCTTGAGGCCAGTGATAAAGAGCTCGAGAGTAATATAACTCTCCTCGTGTCTGGTGAGCCCACCTATTCCAAACAGACATGCTAGCTCACACTTGCTTTTAAGAATATGTCAGAATTTTAGATAATTTGTTTCTCCCCACTTGCATGGCAGCCCCTTTCTCCTTCCTTACTTAGCCAAAGATGGAACAATATTTGTGTGCCATCTCTCCTCACAGGGCTTGTCACTTTTGAAATTCAGTTTACTTGCTCAGTTGCCTTGTGACCTCAGCTCTTTGGTGGGTTCAAAGAAAAATCATGACTTTGTAGATTATCTGGCATTTTCTCATTGTTGGGGGAGCTACGTTTTCTATGGTTTTCTTCATCCCAAGTGGAAACAGAAGCTTCCTGGAGGGTTTTTAGCAACACAGTGATATTTTCTGATTTGCATTTTTAAAAGCTTCCTCTGGCTGCTTTGTGGAGAATGCACATTTAGGGGATAAGAAGTGGGGTGACCATTGAGGAGGCTAGCAAGGTGTTTTGGTTACAAAAGAATTGTGGTCTGGACTAGGGTGGTGCCAGAGGAGAAGGAGGAGTTTGGAGCATATTTTAGATGTAAACTAAGAAGATTTGATGATGGACCGAATGAGGGAAATGAGGGAAAGGGAGTAATTAAGGGTGATTCCTAGGTTTAGTCTGAGCACTGGAATCAATGCTGCTGCCACTTACTGGTAAGAAAACACAGCTGAGGGTAGAGTGAAGAGCTCCAGGTTGGACACGTGAAGTCCTAGATCACGTAGACGGATCAAGGCAGCAGCCGGGTGTGCACGTCCAGAGCCCAGAAGAGAGTTCCGGTCTGACAATCTGCCTGTGAGAGTCAACAGTGTAGCGGTGATACGTGCAGCCTTGGGGCTGGGGGGTCTCCTAGGGAAAGGGTGCAGAGAGAAGAGGGTGCCCGTGGCTGAGTTCTCGGACACTCCAACATTTCACATAGGATGTAGGAAGGGGGTGGGGGTGGGGAGCATAAAGGAGACAGAGCAGCAGTGGCCAAGGACACAGAGGAAGGACTTTAATGATCCCTTGAAGGAAGATTTTAATCCAGATGTGGTAGGAATCCACGAGTTACAAAAAACTACATTTTATTCAGTAGGTATTTGTCCTAATAAAACTCTATTAACTCTTCTGATTATTAAGTGTGTAAGACTTCCAATTGCTTCTGGAGGTCTTTCATTGATACCAAGTGGAGGTCTGCTACTGCTGGGGCTGGGGAAGAACTTCTCTCTTTCCAGGGCCAGCCACAGAAAACGTTAAATGGGATCTTGAATGAAATCCTGCTCCAGAACACACAGGAATGGAAAGGACCCTTCATTTGGAGCTCAGTAACAAGATTTCTTGCAGTTGCACGTGGGGGTTCCTTACTGAAACTTGATCAAGCTTTGCAGATGTGTGCATGTGTCAAAGGCTTGATGCTCCTCTTTAAATATCAGCCTCTACTTCTCCCTCTGGGACAAATGCTCCCAAGTCAGATGGGTACTGGCTGCATCGCACAGATTCCTTCTTTGGTCTTTGCATGTGTTATTGTGAAATCTACTGGCCCCTTCGGAGGAGATACGCTCTGTCGAATAACAGAAATGTGGCTAAAGGAATATACTAATGAGGTTGATTAGATGCTTTTGTTGGTTGTGACCTTTCTACTTAACCTGAGAATGTGCTGTTTTTGGTTTTAAAAATAAATTACAAACTTCACGTTTCTTTCATTTGGCCTCTGAATCACATACAGACTTACTGCGTAACAGAGTTTAGAAAGAAGAAATATTAATGCAAATATGGATTTTTTTTCAGGCACTGAAAAATGATAGTATGCCTCTTTCAAACATTAGAGACTGATGCGACAAGCTGCACGGAGGAGAGTGAGCTTTTGACCCAGAGTACTAAACGTCATCAATTCTACTTCTGTTTCTTAGCAACTATGAAATGCCACCAGTTGATGTCCCAACATACACCTCACATACTGCAATCTGACCCAAGCATCTTTCCAGAAAACCTTTAGAAATAAATTCTGTTGGCCTTCACGGCACTCTTCAGTTCCCAAATTTTCATTTTTTCCTCCCCAAGACAAATAAATTTGAAATCCATCTTGATGTTTTATCCTTCTCCTTGCACCAAGAATGTCATTTATACTCAGATAATTATTTTTAGTAAGTTCAGGCATTTCTGTTATCTTGTGCCATCTTAAGGCTATTGGTTTCCTCCACTAACCCCAGGGAATGGGCTACAATGACCGCTCCATGGTGGGCAGCAATATCCCAACATGGCCTTTCTCCTTCCTCCACCTCTGCCCAAGATGGGGAGCTACCGATGGGCCCCGCAGCCCTGCAGTATTGGCCATGGAGCACCTGGGACCACATTGGGAGGCATTTTCCATTTTTGCCTTTCTGCAGAATCTGGCTGTATCACTCATTCTCTTGGCACATTGCCTCTCTTGTTTGTTTTGGTTTATTTGGTTGTGTTTTTCTTAATCTCAGAGAGGAATATGAATAATTAGAAGCAATGTTTATTATCTGGCTCTGCTTCTAAGTATGTTAGCTGAAGGCATTTCATAAAAAGATTGTCTGTGAATTGATTGATTGATTGGTGGCTGGCTGGTACTGTCTGTGAATTTAAAAGAAAAAATATTTTGGTTTTTGTGGAACTCAGATGTCCCAGTTGGTGCCTCCTCTGTCTCTTAAGATCTCCTCGAGTTTGGCGTGAATGTCATGGAAACCTATTGCTTGCCCCAGAGCTGTGAAGATTCTTGGGGAGGCAGAAGAAAGTCTCTTTCTCAAGATAGTGTCTAGCTCCACACTCCTGTTTCTCGTAACTCATTCAGGTAGTGTCTTGCCATCTGTCAGGTGTTACTTTTGTTCTGCTCTATAATGACTCAGACATGGAACTTAGCCCCTTCCTTTGGCTTACACACAGGCACACACACATACATGCACAAATACACAAATGACCACTTGGACAAGGCATGTAAATGGGTTGCAGGCTGAATGTGTTTGGGACTATGGAGTGGAAATATACTTCACGGTAGCACAACTTATGTTTCATATTAGACATCACAGTTGTATTATTGAGAGTTCCCCAGAGGAACAAAGCTAATAAGATATGTGTGTGTATGTATACGTATATGGGGAGAGAGAGAGAAGAGAGAGACAGAGAAGGAGGTAGAGACAGAGACAGAGATAGTTAGATGAGAGGGAGAGAGACAGAGAGAGAGAGAGAGAGAGAGAGAGAGAGAGAGAGAGAGAGAGAGAGAGAGAGAGAGAGAAAGTAAGTTTATTTTAAGGAATTGGCTTAATGTGATTATGGAGGCTGGCAAGTCCAGAATCTTTAGTTCAAATCTGAAGCCCTTCCAGCTGGAGACCTAGGGAGGAGTAAATGCTGCAGTGCAAGTCTGAATTTCCTCATGCTTGGGGATGGGTTGGGGTAGGAAAATCAGTCTTTTCTTATAACCAGGCCTTCAGCTGATCGGATGAGGCACACTCATATTATGGAGGGCAATCTGCTTTATTCAAAGTCCACTAACTAAAATGTTAATCTTATCCAAAAACACCCTCACAGAAACATCTAGAGTAATGTTAGACCACATATCTGAGCACCATGGCCAGCCAAATTGACACATAAAATAACCATGCCCCATGGCTTTCAAAAGTCCTTTCCTACTGCACCAATGTGCTCAACACTCTTGGTCTCTCTGTTCTTCTCCCACCCTCAAATGCCTGCTTGTTTCTAAGACTAAAACGTGGCTACTGCTTTTACTTGGTTGAATCTTCAGGGTCTCATCTTCCATTCCACATGGCTTACCAAGGTGTTTCTTGAGCAAAGACAGTTTCCTTCCTAAAAGTATTGAGGCCAGCTGGTAAGATGACAGTTTTTCCCAATGTTTCATCTATAAAAATGCTGTCAATGTGGTGGCAATTTAAAAATCCTTCAGGATGTCCATTTTAAAGAAACTGGATAAACAATCAAGCTACGTTTAATAAAATTATAATAATTTATATTATAAGAGGACTATTATAAAGGGTGTATCAAAAAGAAAAATTACCTTGTGCACTTAAATTAAAATATGATGGTGTATAAAGTTTGACTTCCTTGCACTTTCTCAGGAGCGCATTGATAGTGGAAAGGCAGGCACAACTACAGTTTGCCTTTTATCAAGCAAGAGTTCATAATGTACAACCTAGAAAGCTGGAATGCCCTGCTGCACTTTGCTTCTGTCCCAGGTTAGTTCTACCTCATGCTCACAGCTAAAAATACCTAACTCCTGGCCAGCTCTGGAGTGGCCAAGAGCAGTAATTATTTAGAGGCTGATTTAGGGCAGAGACTTTTTTCTATGATTTTGTTTTTATCTTTACTATTAGCATTTACTTATGTGCCAGGACCCTGTCTTAAGCACAGTATGTGCTGTATCTCACTTGATCTTTACAAATCACTCTTACTAGGTACTCTTCTAAGCTTCATTTTATAGATGAGGAAATGGGGTTCGGACCATAATCTTGAAAGACACAATTCCTAATGCAATAATCCCAAAAGATCAAAATCCCAAAAATGTAATTCTGGAAAAAATAATTTAAAAAACATTTATTTGCATTTTAAAAGGGGATTTATTTAAGAAAAATATAAAAACCTAACAGAATACTTCACAGGCCACTTTACACAATAAAATAGGTAATAATAACATATATATTTTTGCAAGCATAAACACTCAGGTATACTAATGACAGCCACACAGGTATAACATTTATAAGCAGATGAACTATATTCATAAAGAAATAGGTCAGACAACTATTAAACAGTAAAGACTACCAACCTGGGCCTACTGTAGCTTGGGGGAAGAGGATGAGAGACCCACAGAGTTTGTGAAGGCAGGAGAATGCACAGTGAGAGAAAGAAGGGACCACTCAGACCATTTTGATTCCCAGCCACATGAGGGCCAGCCCAGTGAGAGGCGGGAAGGAGCTATAACAAACATGGAGCAGGAGCCAGCAAAAGCCCCAGCTGAGCCCCTTGTGTGAAGTTGCCTGGAGTCTGAACGGGAGAAGAGGGCCTCAAAACACACCCTACCAACACCCAGGCCAGTGACACCACTGACAGGTTTCCCGTGGACCCACATAGCAGCGAGGGGCAGTAGCCAATCAAAGAAAGGAGCCATACAAAGGCTGGTGAGTCATTGCAAGGGACCCATGCACGGCCTGACCCACAGAAAGTGTTTAGAGTGTGGTGGAGCCTGGCCTGCTGGAATAACATTGGGGTGAGCAGTGGGCAGCTGATCTGACTTCTGTTCAGAGCAGGCCCACTCAGTGGAGGCTGGTCAGGGAACTAGAACTGTAGGGGGAGCAGTTTGCTGGAAACATTCAGCCCCAGGAGAGATTTTCCACACAGCCCAGGTGTATCTGACCTCACATTGGAAGTGATTAAAAGGCCAACAATTAAAATCCAGTCTGCACTAAAAGGCTTCCACAGAGAATTAGCAGCAAAGCAGCAATTTAGCTCCACGACAGGCCTTGAGTAATGGTTCCCACAGGAAATTTCCACAAATTTGGAATTAACCAAAGGACAAAAAATTAGTTCCAGTGCAGAGTTTAAGTAGTGGTCGTAGATTATAATTCAACACAGAACTGAAGGAAAAACCCCCCAAACAAAAAAACACAGATCAGAGATAAAGCTCTCATATTAACTGGTAAAGGTCTAACACCACCACAGAACACATATAAAATCAAGAAGAGGTAGTAGTCTCCTCAAATGCCCGGGCTTCAATGTAAAGAGACAAAGATTGAGAAAGAAGAGAGAAAGATGACACCATCATAGGAAACAAATCAAGCACCAGCAATGAACCCAGAGGAACAGCAGATTTATGACATGTCTGAAAGAATGAAGGGAATTCAGAATAATCCTTTTAAGGATGTTCAGGGAGTCAGAAGAAAAATAGAGATAGAAAATTAAATGATATTTGAAAAACAATTAAGGAGCAGAATGAGAAACTTGACAAAGGACTTGAATTGATTAAAAAAATGGAAATTCTAGAAGTAAAGAGTACGTTATCTGAACTGAAAAACTTGATGGAAATCTCCAACAGCAGATTTAATCAAACAAAGGAATGAACCAGTGAGCTCAAATACAAAACATATGAAATTATCAAATCAGAGGAGCAAAAAAAAAAAGAATAAGAAAAAAATGAAACAGAAATACAGCAAGTATGATACTCCCTCAAGTGAAATAACCTCTGCATAATTGACATACACAAAGGAGAAGAGAAAGGAAGAGATGTAGAAAGTATGTTCAAGAAGAGAATAGTTGAAAATTTCTCAAGTATGCAGAAAGATGACAGCATCCTGGTACAGGAAGTTCAGAGGTCATTGTATTTGTCCACTTATGTTGCTGTAACAGAAATACCTAAAACTGGGTAATTTATAAAGAACAGAGGTTTATTTGGCTTACGATTCTGGGACAGCTGCATCTGGTGCGGGCCTCAGGCTGTTTCTACTCCTGGTGGAAAGCTGCAGGCAGCTGGTGGGTACAAGCAGGTCACATGGTGAGAGGAAGCAAGAGAGAGAGAGGGGAGGTGCCAGGGTCTTTAAACAACCAGCTCTTGTGGGAACTAATAGAGTGAGATCTCACTCATTAATCCCCCCACCCCCTGGGGAGGGCATTAATCCATTCATGAGGGATCTGCCCCCATGACTCAATCAGTTTCCAGCACTGCCTCTTTGGGGATCAGATTTCCACATGAGTTTTGAAGGGGACAAAACATCCAAACTCTATCAGTCACCAATCAGATTCAATCCAAAGAAGAACACCCCAAGGTGCATCAAAATCAAATTATCAAAAACCAAAGACTAAGAAAGGATAGTGAAAGCAGCAAGAGAACAGAAACATGTAACATTCAATGGAGCTCCAATAGGTATCTCAGTGGATTTCTCAGTAGAAACCCTGCAGGCCAGAAAAGAATAGGATGATACATTCAGAGTGGTGAAGGAAAAAGACTGTCAGTCAAGAATTCTCTATCTAGCAAAACTAACCTTCAAATATGGGGAAATAAAACCTTTCCCAGGCAAACAAAAGCTAAGGAAATTCACTAACACTAGACCTACCTTATAAGAAATGCTAAAGAGAATTCTTTAGTCTGAAAGAAGATGCTGCCAAGAAGGAGCAAGAAAACTTTTAAAGGTACATAACTCATTTAGTACAGTAAGTGTGCAGACAACCTAAGAATACTCCAAAGTCATAAGGGGGGTGAATAAACCACTTATATCCTTAGTTTGAAGACTAAAGTACAGACCTAACAAGACATCAACAAATACAACTGTATAACTCTTAGGCAATATTAAAAGATGTAACTTGAAACAATCAAATGCCAAAAAGTGAGGGAAAATGACATGAAAGAGTAGATTTGGCTTTGGTTTTTTTCTTTTTTCTTAGATATCAAAGTTAAGTATTATGAGTCTAAAATAATCTGCTATAACTATAATGTGTTTTTTGTAAGCCTCATGGTAACCATTACACAAAAACTTATAGGAGAAAGACTAAAAATAAATAGTGAGGAATCAAAATAAGTCAGGCACAGAAAGACAAATTCTGTATGGTCCCTCATAGAAGGAGAGGGTAGAATAATGGTTACCAGAGGCTGGGAGGGAAGGTGGGTGTGGGGATGAAAAGTGGTTGACTAAAGGGTACAAATCTATGCTATCTACCCTAACTGAATCATTGTGCAGTACATGCATGTGTTGAAACAACACACTGTGCCCCATAAAAATAAATATCAATAAAACTGGAAAAAAAAAATAGGTCAAAAAGGGAAATGTATAAATGCATATCACTATGGTTGGTAATTGTGTGCACCCAGGTTTATAACTGCAATCCTTCAAAATACCATGATAGCCACCCTACCATGACAGCCAACCTAAGTCTTTTGACAAAATCAATCAGAAACCACGAAGGGTCACCATCACATGCGCAATTACCTAAAGAACAGAGGTCTCGAGAAATTTTCTTTCACAAATTCAAATTTACAAAAAGGATATCTCTTTATTTATTGAGGAACATTTGATGTTTTTACATACACACACAGTGCTTATACACAAAATCTACATTGTGATAATGCACTTTTGTGGAGTCAAATTTACAAAAAATGCATGAAATAAATTAGGACTCTGTAAAAGTATTTATGCAATTTATACCTCCAGTATTGGAAATGATGCAAAGATGAAATACATAGGATAGCCAATTTGGCTTTTTTGGAATTTTAATCTTTTGGGATTGTATGTTTTTGGGATTTTAGACATTAAAGATTTTAGACTTTAGGGATGTTAGCCTTTTGGTATTTCAACATTTGGGATGATGGCCTTCAGGACCGTGTTTATTGGGATTATAATTGGCACCAGAGGTTTAACTGCTGTTCACAAGGTCACCCAGCTGTTTAATCCTGAAGCTGAGATTTGCATCCAAGAGTATCTGACTCCAAATCACCAATTCTTAGCCAATACTGGATATTCTTCTGGATGCTTCCCTAGAGAAAACTTGTTAGTTTTGTAAAATTCTAGCAATTTGATCATATTATATATGCAGTCACTTAATAGCACTTTACAATATCATTAAGAACTCTTTTTTCTCAGTTCATTTTTGCAAATCAACTTTTAGCAGGTAGTAGGGAAGCCTGGGGTGGGGCTCAGATTCTTTTTTTTTTTTTTTTTATTGGAGTCTGGATAGTATGGGGATCCGAACCCCCGACCTTGGTGTTATAACAGGCTCATTTTCTAAAGGTTCTGGCATGAAGAATCTCATGGAACAAAATTCTGACTCATTCATCAGTGGTAGAGGTTGGGGTCAATGTTAGTGTTGACATGAGGTTGTTACATGGTGGAAGTCAAAGTATCATTCCCAGGACTGCCACCTGCTCTGATGTCTCAGGAGGTGTTATCTGTCTTGTTCAGAGAGACTTTTAGAAAAGCAGATTCTTAAAAAAAAAAAGAAAAGAAAAAAGAAAAGTGGATTCTAGTGCAACTCCCTGAGAAGTTATTCAGAATCTTAGAGTTATCAAAGTCATGAAAAATAGAAAAATGTAAGACAGAACAACAAGAACATTCTCAACTTTATACCAGTTAGGACTGGTGATAATATCCATAAAATCTGTGGAGAAGAAGAAAGTGAGAATCGTCACTTGCTGACTCTCTGTGTCCATCATAGTGCCACCCCTGCAGCAAGGGGCACACAGAGATGTGGATGGGATGCCATGGGTCTCTTCCTGAGCTCTTGGGAGACCAAGAGGAGGCACCTGTTTAATATGTTGTACAGAAAGTATCTGGGGAGAATTCATTTTCAGTTTGATTCCAGGCTGGAAGGGAATGACCCCACTGAGAGGGTGTATTAGTGCATTTCTTTTGCTTATAACAATGCCTGAAATTGTGTAATTGGTAAAGAAATGAAATTTATTTTTTACATTTTCAGAGTCTGGGAAGTCCATGGTCCAGAGGGCCCATCTGGTGAGGGCCTTCCTCTGGGTGGAACTCTACAGAGTCCCATGGCCACCAGGGTGTCACATGGTGAGAATGGGCTGAGCAAGAGAGCTAATCTGCTCACTTTCTCTCCTTATAAAGCAATAAGAACCACACTCATTACTCCATGAGGAGATCAATCCATTTACAAGGGCACAGTCCTCACAATCTAATCACTTCTTTTTTTTTCAAGTTGTATGTGAATTTTTAAATTTTAACTTCTCAATATACATTGTAGTCGATTTTCATGACCCTTTACCTGTTCCTCTTTCCTCCCTCCTTCTCTCCCCTCCCCTCCCTGCTGCATCATATCTGTTCACTTGTCTTAATAAGTTCAAGGAATTGTTGTGATTGTTGTTTCTCCTTTTCCCCCACCCTTTTTTGTTTGTGTGTTTATTTATTTATTTATTTTTGGCTCCCACAGATAAGTGAGAACGTGTAGTATTTCTCTTTCTGTGCCTGACTTGTTTCACTTAATATAATTTTCTCTAAGTCCATCCATGTTGTTGCTAATGGTAGTGTTTTGTTCTTTTTTTATAGTAGAGTAGAATTCCATTGTGTAGATATACCACTGTTTCCTTATCCACTCATCTAATGATGGACATTTGGGCTAGTTCCAACTCTTGGTTATTGTAAATAGTGCTGCAATAAGCAAGGGAGTACAGGTATCCCTTCAGCATGATGATTTCCATTCCTCTGGGTATATTCCCAGCAGTGGAATAGCTGGGTCATATGGTAGATCTATCTGTAATTGTTTGAGGAACCTCCATACCATTTTCCATAAAGGCTGCACCATTTTGCAGTCCCACCAACAGTGTATGAGGGTTCCTTTTTCTCTGCAACCTCTCCAGCATTTATCATTCACAGTCTTTTGGATATTAGCCATCCTGACTGGAGTGAGATGGTATCTCAAAGCGGTTTTGATTTGCATTTCCTGGATGTTGAGTGATGTTGAGCATTTTTTCATGAGTCTGTTGGCCATTCGTATATCTTCCTTTGAGAAAAGCCTATTCAGCTCCCTTGCCCGTTTCTTAATTGGGTTATTTGGTTTTTTGCTGTAAAGTTGTTTGAGTTCCTTATATATTCTGGATATTAATCCTTTGTCAGATGTATGTTTTACAAATATTTTCTCCCACTCTTTTGGTTGTCTTTTCATTCTGTTGATTGTTACTTTTGCTGTGCAGAAGCTTTCTAGTTTGATATAATTCCATTTGTTTATTTTTTCTTTAGTTGCAGGTGCTTTATGAAGTCTGTACCCACTTCTACATCCTGGAGTGTTTTCCCTATGTTTTCTTTAAGGAGTTTGATTGTTTCTGGATGTATATTTAAATATTTAATCCATTTTTACTTGATTTTGGTATATGGTGAGAGGTAAGGGTCTAGTTTCATTCTCCTACATATGAATATCCAGTTTTCCCAGCACCACTTGCTGAAGAGGCAGTCTCTTCCCCAATGTGTAGACTTAGTGCCTTTGTCAATGATCAGATGGCTGTAGGTGTATGGGTTGATTTCTGGGTTCTCTATTCTATTCCACTGATCCTTATGTCTGTTTTTATGCTAGTACCATGCTGTTTTGGTTATTACAGCTTTGAAATATAGTTTAAAATCAGGTAGTGATATGCCTCCAGCTTTATTTTTTTTTTTGCTCAGGATTGCTTTGGCTCTGTGTGTTCTTTAGTTATTCCATATAAGTGTCTGGATAGTTTTTTCCATTTCTGAGAAAAATGTCATTGGAATTTTGATGGGGATTTCACTGAATCTATAGATCACTTTGGGTAATATGGACGTTTCCACAATGTTAATTCTTCTGATACAACAGCATGGGATATCTTTCCATCTTCTTGTGTCCTCTTTAAGTTATCTCAGCAGTCATCTGTAGTTCTCATTGTAGAGATTTTTCACATCCTTGGTTAACTTTATTCTTAAATATTTTATTTTTTTTAGTGGCTATTGTAAATGTACTAGCTTTCTTGATTTCTTTTTCTGCATGTTCACTATTGGAGAATAGAAATGCTAATGATTCTTGTGTGTTGATTTTGTGTCCTGCAACTTTGCTGAAATCAGTTATAAACTCTAAGAGTTTTTTTGTAGAGGCTTTAGGCTGTTAAGTATATAGAATCATATCATCCACAAACAGGGACAGTTTGACTTTATCTTCTCCAATCTGATGCCCTTTATTTCCTTCTCTTCTCTGATTGCTCTGGCCAGTACTTCCAACACTATGTTGAATAGGAGTGGTGAGAGTGGGCATCCTTGTCTAGTTCCTGTTCTCAAGGGAAAAGCTGAAAGCTTTTCCCCATTCAAGATGATATTGGCACTGGTCTTATCATATATGGCTTTAATTGTGTTGAGATACTTTCCATCTGTACCTAACTTGTAGAGAGTCTTTATTATGAATGAATGTTGAATTTTGTCAAATGCTTTTTCAGCATCTATAGAGATGGTCATATGGTTTTGTCTTTGCTTTTATTGATGTGGTGTATCACGTTTATTGATTTGCATATGTTGAACCAATCTTGCATCCCTGGGATGAATCCCACTTGATCATGGTGTATAATTTTGTGCATGTGTGGCTGTATTCTATTTGCTAGTATTTTATTGAGGATTTCTGCATCTATATTCATCAAAGATATTGGCCTGTAGTTTTCTGCTTTTGCTGTATCTTTGTCAGGCTTTGGTATCAGTGTGATGTTTGCCTCATAGAATGAGTTTGGGAGAATGGCCTCTGTTTCAGTCTTTTGGAACACTTTGTAGAGAATTGGTATCAGTTCCTCTTTGAAGGTTTGGTAGAACTCTGCAGTGAACTCCTCCACTCCTGGGCTTTTCTTTGTTGGGAGCCTTCTGATAACAGCTTCAATTTCTTTTATTGTTATTGGTCTGTTCAGATTTTCTATATCTTCTTGCCTCAGTTTTGGTAGTTTGTATGTGTCCAGAAATTTATCCATTTCCTCCAGATTTTCAAATTTGTTGGTACATAGATGTTTATAGTAGTCTCTAATGATTCCTTGTATTTCTCAGGTATCAATTATAATATCACCTTTTACCTTTCTAATTTTTGTTATTTGGGTCTTTTCTCTTCATTTCTTAGTTAATCTTGCTAAAGGTTTGCCAATTTTATCTTTTAAAAAAACAACTGTTTGTTTCATTGATCTTTTGTATTGTTTTTCATGTTTTTATTTCATTGAGTTCTACTCTGATCTTAATTATTTCTTTCCATCTACTAACTTTGGGTTTGGATTCTTCTTGTTTTTCTAGATTTTTAAGGTGAAGTGTTAGGTTGTTTATTTGCCATCTTTCCATTCCTCTGAAGTAAGCCTTTAATGCAATAAACTTCCCCCTTAATACTGCTTTTGCAGTATCTCACAGGTTTTGGTATGATGTGTCATTATTTTCATTATTTTCAAGAACTTTTTTGATTTCCTGCTTAATTTCTTCTTAGACCCATATGTCATTAAGTAGAATGTTGTCTAATTTCCATATGTTTGTATAGTTTACAGAGTTTTGTTTGCTAGTGATTTCTTATTTTAATCCATTGTGATCTGAAAACATACATGGAATAATTCCAATTTTTTGAATTTGTTGAGTCTTATTTTGTGACCTAACATGTGGTCTATACTGGAGAATGTTCCATGAGCTGATGAGAAGAATGAATATTCTGAGGCTGTTAGGTAAAATGTTCTGTAGATATCTGCCAAGTCTAATTGCTCTAAAGTGTTGTTTAGATCTTGTATTTCTCTATTGATTTTTTGCCTAGATGATTTGTCCAATGTTGAGAGTGGGGTGTTCAGGTCCCCTGCTATTATGGTGTTAGTGTCTATCTCATTCTTTAGATCTAATAGTGTTTGCCTTATGAATCTGGTTGTTCCAATGTTGGGTGCATATATATTTATGATTGTTATGTCTTCTTGATGGATAGATCCTTTTATCATTAGATAGTGGCTTTCTTTATCTCTTTTTATGGTTTTTGCTTTAAATTCCATTTAATCTGATATAAGAATAGCTACTCCAGCTTGTTTTTCATTTCTATTTCCTTTCACTCTTAGTCTATGTGTGTCTTTATGGGTGAGGTGAGTCTCTTGAAGGCAACATATTGCTGGGTCCATCTTTTTAATCCAGTCAGTCAGTCTGTGTCTTTTGAATGGGGAATTTAATCCACTTACATTTAGAGTTATTATTGAAAGGTGTTGATTTACTCCTAGCATTTTATTGATTTTTGTTTCAATGTCTTAAATATATTTTGTTCCTTTCCTTCTGGTTTTCTCTTTGTCTTCTGTATTTGTTGGTTTCTTGGGGGTGATAGATAAACTATTTTTTCTTTTTATTGTTATCATTTTTGTTTTATGGTAGGTTTTATTCTTTCTTGAGTATTCATGGCAGGGATGGTTGTTTTCCAGGTATCAAACCCAGTACTTCCCTGAGAATTTCTTGAAGGGCTGGTTGTGTGGTAGGGAATTCCCACAGTTTTTGTTCATCTGAGAAATATACTATTTGTCCTTCATTTCAGGAGGATACCCTTGCTGGGTAAAGTATTCTTGGCTGGCAGTTTTTGTCTTTTAGTATTTTGAATATATGATCCCATTATTTTCTGTCTTTTAGAGTTTCTGATTAAAAGTCTGATTTTAGTCTGATAGGTGACTTGCTACTCCACTCTTGCAGCTTTTAAGATTCTCTCTTTGTCTTTGAGTTTTGCAAGTTTGACTATAACATGTCTTTGAGAGGACCTTTTTGGGTTGAATATCTTTTGGGATCTTTGAGCCTCCTGAATCTGAAGATCTGTGACTTTCCCTATACCTGGGAAGTTTTCTGCTGTTATTTCATTGAATATGTTTTCAATGCCATTTCCTTTTTCCTCCCCTTCTGGAATACCCATGATTCAGATATATGAGCACTTAAGGTTGTCTGTTATTTCTCTTAGATTTTCTTCAATTTTTAATTCTTTTTTCTTTTTTCTTGTCTGCCTGTGTCAATTCAAACTGCCTGTCTTCAAGGTCAGAAATTCTCTCTTCTGCTTGTTCTGGCCTGCTGGTTAGACTCTCTGTTGTGTTTTTTATTTCACTGGATGAATCCTTCAGCTCCACAAGCTCTGCTACATTCCTTTTCAGGGCACTGATTTTTTTGTACATTTTCTCATGCAGATCCTGTGTATTTTTTCTCATTTCATTGTATTGTCTAACTGAATTTTCTGGTATCTCATTTAGTTTCTTCTGAATTGTTGCTCTAAATTCCTTGTCAGTCATTTCAAGGGCTTCCTATTCTATAGGATCTAGAGCTTGAGGGTTATTGTTTCCTTTGGTGGTGATGTGATTTTGCAAATTTTCATATTTCTGGTATCTTTCCTTTGGTGTTTAGTAATTGTGGCAGGGGGTATCATGGTCCACTCATTCTGCCCTGGATGTCTGGCCTGGATCCTGAAGGGACTGCCAATTCTGAGCACTGGGAACCAGCCTAGGCTGGGGTCCCATGGCACCTGCCTCATCCAGCACAGCTGACTCAGGGTGTGTGGGCCCGGCAGTTCTCAGGCCTCTCTGGGCAGTGGGGACTGGCCTGGACTGGGGGTCCCGTGGTGCCTGCCTGTTCCAGTGTGGCTGACTTGGGGTGTGTGGATCTGGCAGCTCTCAGGCCTCTCTGGGCGGTGGGCACTGGCCTGGGTTGGGGGTCACACAGCATGCAGCTCCTGCCTGTTCCGGAATTGCTCTTGGGCCTCCTGTTGTTGCTTTTTAATAGTTGCAAATTGGTTGATTTGTGGGAGAGAGCAATACTATGAACCATCTACTCTGCCATCTTGACCAGAAGTCCTCTAATCACTTCTTAAAGGACCCACCTTTCAAATACCATAATTGGATTTCCTATCCTTTTAACACCATTACAATGTGGGTCAAATTTCCAATGCATGAACTTTTGGAGGACACATTTGACCCATAGCAGAGGGGTTGAGAACTAACCTCCTCTGCCTGGTGAGGGAGCACTGACTACCACAGGGTTGAGGACTTTGACACACAGGACTGAGAAGTGCAGGAGCAGCAGCAGAACAATGCCCTTTCCTATCAAGGGACACAGGCAGCCAGAGGGTTGCAGAGCACGTTGTAGAGCAAGAAAGCCTTAAATTAGTACTTTGAGACTCTGACCAAGCATGAGCAAAGCCTGAGGGTGCTCCTCTGATGTTGCAGCACATGCCAGCCCAAGGGTGAAGTCAGGCTGCGAGAGCTGGACCATAACACTCCCTCCTCTAGTAGATCTTAGTGAAAAAGGAAAACTGCCTTGCACCCATAATTTACATTGTAAAAATTGTTCTTAACTATTTCTTTTCTTTGTTGTCCAAGTACTATGTGTTGATGTGAATCAGAGAAAGAAGAGAAGGAAACAAGGAAGAAAGGAAGGAAATAGGAAGAAAAGAAAGAGAAGAAGAAAAAAATGAAATGAAGGAAAAGAAAGGTAAGCAAAAAGCAGGGGAGTCACTATTGGGGGAAAGTGGTTGAAAGGCACATGGGACATCTTTATACCATTTTCACAACTTCTCTGAATCTATAATCATTTCAAAATTAAAAAAAATAAAGGAAAGGGGAATCCCATAATTCTAGTCCACAGAAATCACTACCATTAACATTGCAGCATGCATCTTTGGTTATGTATGTATGTGTGTGCATAATTCATTGCACAATTAACAAAGCACAATAAATTGAATAACAGTAATTATGGAGTGGGAGCTAGTCATTCTCATCAAATGTTTTGCATCTATATAATGTCTCCACAATTTCTTTGTATAAAGCTGTACAATTTATGATGGCTCAAATTACAATTTTTTGGCTTTATGATGGTGTGAAACTGTCACAATTTCAATGTAATGTACAACATTAATAAATTATATGAGATATTTTATACTTTATTATAAAATAGGCTTTGTATTTGATGATTTTGCCCAACTATAGGCTAATGTAAGTGTTCTGAGCATGTTTAACGTAGGCTAGGCTAAGCTATGATATTCCGTAGGTTGGGTGTATTGAATGCATTTTTGACTTATGACAGTCACCTTGCCATGAAAATATTGGATTGTAACCCCGTCATAAGTCGATGAGCTCCTGTATACAGCTCTGGATTGAGAAAACCCCACCTGACATTAGAGTAAAGATCCTATTGCTCCGAGTGGACAAACTCCTGTAAACAGCCCCCTTATGGAATTCTGCCTTAATAGTGCTTATTTTTTTCTGGATATACTGTCTCAGTTTCCCCCAGAAAATATCTCTGCACAAAGTGCTTCAAAAGCTTGCCATTTAGATAGGACACAGTCTTATACAAAAGTAACTAGTATAGCCAATGAAGAATTATGTAGTAAAAAGAACAGGATATAGAAAGAGATTGAAGAGAAACATACATTCTGGACACAAGATGAAAGGAAGGAGATGTCGTGAAGGGTATATCTTTTAGCCTAAAATTAGGATCCAACATTTTATAATTCTTTGGCATCTGAAACCAGAGGGGCCTCAAATGGCCTATCTCAAGTTCCCCTCTGCACTCTGCTCCATGGATAAGGTCTCTTAGCCATACGAGACTGTACACCATGGGACCAGGCACAGTGCCTGCTTACCTGTGAGTATCAGGCTTCAGTTCCCTGCCAGCCCATACAACTATTCAAACAAGCCAACCCCATCCTACCTTGAGAACTGGGGGCCACCTCAGCCTCTTGATACTACAAAGCCTGCCTCCCACAGCCCTTGCTGGCTCACTCTGTTTCCAAGTGCAACCTCCATGTGGCCCTGCATGACATGTGGCATTGTCCTTCCCTGGGCTGTGAGCATATGACTAATTAACTCCTGTTGATCTCATCTGTCGTGTGTTCAGCCATCCCCATAACCTCAGGGTGGGACTCTCTCTGTCACCAACAGGATGAAGAGGAGCCATCAAAATGGTGCGGTGCTATGTCAGCAGCCAGAGGCTTGCCTGTCCAAGGAGCTGTGTGGCCTTGGGCAAAGTGCTTCATCTCCCATGTCTTCATCTTTGTGTATTCCAAGTCATAAAGCAAAAGCTGTTAGAGCTGGCCCAGTCATTTCTGTTTGCCTTGATTTGCTTACATTTTCTCCCTTTGTTGAGTAAATGTCAACAGCCCAGAGTTTGCATTTCAGGGGCTGCTTTGCCAGTGTGGGAAGAGCTGCAGTTGGCCGCAGGGTAGGCACTTCTAAGGGCTAAGGAATACTTGGGCATCAGAACCAGGAGCAACACATGAATGCATGGAGACCACAGCAGGAAGGGAGCTCATTATCTCCCAGAATTCCTGTTTTCTTGTTAGTGGGGTTTTTCCACATTAAATATGTAAAAGGGCATAATCACAAGCATGCTTCTGAGTTCTAGGCATATTTGAGTAATTCAGAACAGGCTTTTTATGTCCAATGGGGCAAACAAAACGAAAGGCCAGGAAAACAAGCTACTGAGATTATCTTCCCTTCAGAAACCAAAGGAATGAGAGTAAATAACTTTATTAAAGAAGAAATTGTCCTCAGCTATGTTTTGGGATCATTATTCCTATCTGTCCTTTCAAAGACCTTTGTTTCTATAATAATAGTACTTCATACTTTTGGGGGTGGGGGTGGTCTCTCTTTGATTGTTCACAATCCCATGAAATACAGCAGCAACTTAATATTTGTTGAAGATAGGAGAAGGCAATGCAGATATTATTATTCCCAAATAGCAAATAAGTTAATGGTGTAACCAGATGAGAGGAGAGCTCCCGTTTCTTGTTACCATCGTATTGCAAGTGAAACACGTGGCATGGAATCCCTTTCAGCAAGCCTGCCATCTCTCTGCGCGGACAGTACTCAGCCTTTCTACCCTCAGGAACAGCAGAGACAGAGATATCAAAGGGAAAGAAGCTGGCTGGTGCTTGGAGGTCTCACAGACTGGTGCTTCTTGGAAAGGGTCCAGATATGCAGTTCCAGATGCAAATCTGGTTTATATGTCGGTCTTTGTGAAACTGGTGATCAGGCCAATGGGAGTAACTCCTGCTCACCGATTTCACAAAGACTGACATATAAGCCAGATCTTCAATTTGTTAGTCTGTGTTGAGAATCGTAATTGTCAAGTGGCATGGATGTGTGTGACAACTGTCCAATTTGAAGATGTACCTTCCTGCCCTGACCCCCAAGTTTAAAAATCTCTGACACAGAGAGTATTTTACAACCATTGTAGCCAAACAGCAGCTCTGACATAGGTGCCATTGCCTACACATAGCTGGATTTGGTTGTTATTTCTTGTGACATGCTTAGAAAACTACAGTCATTGATGTTTTGGTGAATGAACTATTTGAAGACCACTTGGGGGAAGGAATGTGAATCTTCCGTGACATCCATCTGGCAAGATCAAGAAAGCACAGGAATCAAAACCTTCTGAACTGGTGTTGGCAGCTTGAGAAAACTTGGACAAAAGATATCAAAATGGAGTTCTTAATGGAGCACTATTCTTTTCCCACCATAACATTTTATTGTTAAAAAGTTTTAAACATACAGCTATAAAATAGTTTGATAAATATCTGTAAATCCTTCACCTAGATGTTCCTGTTGATATCATGTTGAGACATTTGCTTTACCTCTCTTTTTCTGTCTTTCGTGTGTGTGTGTGTGTGTGTGTGTGTATGTGTGTGTGTGTGTGTGTGTGTGTGTGTGTGTGTGTGTTTGCTGGATAATATGAAAGTGAGGTGTTAATAACATGACACTTCACTTCTAGATACTTCAGCATGTGTCTTTTAAGAACAAGGACATTCTTTTACGACATACCATTATTGCACCTAATATTTTTAACATTAATATTCTAATATTACCTAATATGTAGCTCAAATTTCAAATTTCTACCGGAATATATATACACACACACACACATATAGTGAAGAAATGCTGCATTACCGACATTGAAGGTACAGAGGATGATATTATGTAGAAAAAAACAGACATAAAAGAATCTGAGTCTAAAAATAATTCAGAAAAATCAAATGTTGAATATGAAGAAGTTTTAGATATTATTTTAGCTATTTTATTTCAATTACATTCTTCTTTTCATGTATGCACAAGACTTGATGTAGGATAAATGTATATCTAAATAAGAGTCTAAGTGATTGAAAGTCAAAGTGGTAAGAAAGCATTGTGTTATAGTGTAATTAGCATAATTGTTTTTCCTTTGTGCTACATAAAATAATGGCATGTCTTACATATGATGAAATATCTGGGCAGTTGGAGCTTCAGAGCCAAGAAGCAAACATGCTGATGCATGAACTCAATTGAGCATTCTAAAGGGTGACTGTTGGCATGGCTGGCTCCCTCTCCCAGATCCATTCAGGCTGGAGATGGCCTGAGAGGCTCTCGCTCTCTTCCTCCCTTTTCAAGACTCCAGGCAGACATATGCAGCCCCTGTGTGTTGTAGGAGACCAGAATATGCCACCCCAAAATATGCCACTTTGGCATAAGGATTATTTTGAGCTGAAGGCAATCGAGAAGAAACAGATACAAGAGAAGCTCTGTTCCCTACCCTATTTGCCTAAAGCAGGGCATAAATTTACAAAAGCCAAGGTGTCTTTCCTCCTCTCTCTACCAGAAAGGACAAAGGTTGATCACTGAAGACAACTTTAGACCCTCATCATCTTGGAGATGATACAGAAGAATCTACACGACAAACTCCCATTCCTTCACCTGCCAACAGTTTGCCACCCCTAGACAATAAAAGCCCTTTTCCTTTGTCTTGTCACTTCTCTAAAAATTTACCGTTCTTTGTTGAAGACACTTTATATAGCCAAGATCCACCATGTATCCATGAATCATACATGTTAATAAACTGTTTGTTTTTCTCTTGTTAAACTGTCTTTTGTTACAGGGGTTCATTCCAGCTAAAAACTTGGGTAGAGAGTATACACTGTGGAAATATTCTTCCTTCAGGCTGGTTACTATACAATTAATTTAAGTTTAGCTTTCACTGTGGATAGACGGTTCCATTTAGATATTGCCAAACCACCTCTGAGCTCTTCTTTAGGCACTCCTCTTGGCTTTTTCAGCTGGCTAATCATGTTCATTCTGAATTTATTCTACCCTGTCTGCTCTTGCTGGGCAATTAGATTTCTGCTTTCAGGGGTCAACTTCATTGTAACCTTCTAAGTACTGGCTACAAACTCATCTTTGCCATCTTGCCCTGGATTCCACTCTGCATGCGTGAGTATTGTTGAAGTTTGCAGGTCCCTCCCCAGCCTGTCCCAATGGATAGGCCCAGGGAAGCCCTGAGCCAGTAGCATTCGGCCTTCTTTTCAGGGAAAATTTCAAAATAGGTGATGTTTGTCTTTGATGGCTTTTCACCTACACGTGACTTCTCCTTCCCTTCTCCAAAAATTCCAAAATGTCTCTCATTCCTCTTGCTTTCTATCTAATGCCAAACTTCCCACCCCTAGGAAAAGTTTTCTTAACCTGTGCACAGATATGAATGATTTTCTTCTGTTGGTGGTTTGGGACATAGTGTAAAGAAAGGAGAGGAAGAAATCTTTTGCTTTCTGGAAATATTCAGAAACCCTGGACACATTTGCTGGAGAAACAGAAACATCTTCTTGCTTGATAGATCCAGGGCATCTTTAGTGGAACCTCTGGAGCTGCTTAACCAAATACTTACCATTTAAGTGTCTAAACACTTGGTTTCATTGAGCAAAGTAACATTAAATAAAGTTATTTAACTAAAAAAAACTTGTAAACCTGTCATAGTGGGTTGTATAGCTACTGTTTTTAGTTTCCTAGCAAATTTTCTCCTGTCTCTCTCCTTTTGGTAGCAGACTCCCATTCGTGGCCATAAAGGCATGGCTGCATAGCCTGGGCCCGCTCATTAGAGAATCCTATTCCCCTGGAGCCTGACCCAAGTTGGGCTAGTAAGAACCCTCCTGCAGGAAGCAGTCATGTTCCCCAGGTGGTAGGAAAGAGAAGCTCTCTTTTCAGGAGTGCTGCTGAATTTGGATTATGGACGTCTGGCGATGCCAGCAATCACCTTCCTTTCCAGAGGGAGGGAGAGGCTGAGATGAGAAGCAGAAAGAAAGAGGGCTCGTGTGCTAGATCTTCCGTCCCTGAAGTCTGGTTTCTAGAGAACCTCTTCCTTTGATACTGAGGTAGGTCCCAGCTCTCCTTTTTTTAACCTAATTTGAGTTGCAACTGTCGTACCTGTTCACCAAGTTATATGATGGTCCCTGAGCAATATGTCAGGGAAACTCGGCTGTACCTTATATTTGATTACACACCGTATATTCCCTCTATTTCCAAAGGTTTTTGCTCAGAACATATGTTTGCTTTTGGATAACTGAAAAGATGAAAGTGAACTCTGTTCATAGCCAGTGTTCTTTCCGTCTAACCACTACTGTGGCTGGCACCCACATCATCTTATGGTTTCCCTTTACACGCACACACAGATACACACGCACACACAGACACACACACACAGACACACACGCACACACAGGTACACACACACACAGACACACACGCACACACAGACACACGCACACACAGACACACACACACACAGGTACACACACACACAGATACACACACACATACACACACGCACACACAGATACACACGCACACACAGACACACACACACAGACACACACGCACACACAGGTACACACACACACAGACACACACGCACACACAGACACACACACACAGACACACACGCACACACAGGTACACACACACACAGATACACACACACATACACACAGATACACACACATATATACACAGATACACATATACACACATACAAACACACAGAGACACACATACATACATACACATACAAACACTTACACACACCTACACACACATACCAGGTGTGTATACCAAACTGTGTAATTACAGGGGTAAAGCAGCTAATGCCAAATGAAGGAGGAGGTGCAGGGATTACGGTAATGTGATAGGTACTAGAAGAGACAAGTTGAAGAGAATAGGCTCTGCCTAAAGGCAGCCAAATTCAAATTAAAACAACAGCAGCACTATGTGGGTCAAAGAAAACATGTCCGTGATCTACCCTGCAGGCTTCTATTTTGCAACTCCTGTCCTAGCATGTGTCCATTTGCCTCACTCTCTGGGTGAGGATCATTTGGTTGTGAAGATCAGTTTCACTGGAGCTAGCTCAAGTAAAGGGCCCCTTCCTATAAGTGCATAACAGGTGATTATGTGAATGCAAGATCCGAAGGATAAGCAGGCCACATGGAAACAGGAGTGGGGCACTGTTAGAAGCCAAGGACACTCCATTGCTGGTTATAGTCTCAATATTAAACTTCAGAGTCTCTCTCTCTTTTTTTTCCCTATCAAATTGGCTTTGGCTCATGAACGTCAGAATCTTGAGGATTGACTAGTTGCTGGCCCGTGAATCAGACATCCAGTCTAATAGGTATATGTTGGAGATGAGTCATGCACAAACGTGGCCACCTAAGCTTATCTCTTCAGCAGAAGCTATGGAAGGAGGTAGAGTAGTGGCTGGGCTGGGCACACAATTCCAGCTGGCTCCCGTGGTGGCACTGCCATCCAAACTTTATTAATTCCAAAATTAATTCAGATTCAGGGAATTTAACTTTGCATATTTTCTTTTAATTTTTTCTGACCTGATAGAAGAGGTGGGACTTTTTTTCCTTTCTAATTTATTTTTTCTTAATTGACCCATGATAATTGTATATATTTATGGAGTACAATGTGATATTTGGGTACATTTATACAGTGTGCATTGATCATATCAGGCTATTTAGCATATCTATCACCTCAAACATTTGTCACCTCTTTGTCTTGAAAACATTCAACATCATCTCAACTACTTACTCAAAGTTACACACTAATTTGTTGACTGTACATTGCTATAGAACACTAGATCTTATTCTTTCCACCTCTCTGCAATTTTGTATCCATTGACCACCCTGTCGCCATCCTTTCTCCTCTTTCCTTTTACTAGTTGCTATTAAGCACTATTCTACTCTCTTTTTCTATGCGATCAATGTTTTTAGCTTCCACATATAAGTGAGAACATGTGGTATTTCTCTTTCTGTGCTTGGCTTATTTCATTTAAGGTAATTTTCTCCGAGCTCATCCATGTTTCTGCAAATGGCACAATTTCATTCTTTTTTATGGCTGAGTAGTATTCCATTGTGTATATATGCCACATTTCTTCAACAAGTCATCCATTGAAGGACATTTAGGTTGGTTCCAACTCTTGGCTATTGTGAATAGAGCCACGATAAACATGGGAGTGCAGGTGTCCCTTTGGCTTGTTGATTTCCTTTCCTTTGGATATATGCCCTGTAGTGGAATGGCTGGATCCCATGGTAGTTCTACCTGTAGTTGCTTGAGAAACCACCATACTGTTTTCCATAAAGGTATATTAATTTATAGTCCCACCAACAATGTAGAAGAGTTCCCCTTTCTCTGTATGCTCGCCAGTATTTGTTATTTTCTGTCTTTTTGATAATAGCCATTCTAACTGGAGTGAGATAATATCTCATTGTGGTTTTGATTTGCATTTTTCTGGTGATGAGTGATGTTGGATATTTTTTATATACCTGCCGGCCAATTGTATGTCCTTTTTTTTCTTTTTTTGAGAAATGTCTATTCAACTCATTTGCCCATTTTTAAATCCGATTATTTGTTTTTTTACTTTTGGGTTGTTTGAGTTCTTTGTATATTCTGGATAATAATCCCTTTTTGGATGTACAATTTGCAAGTATTTTCTCCCATTCTGCTGATTGTCTCTTTGCTCTATTGATTGTTTCTTTTGCTGTGCACAAGCTTTTTGGTTTGATATAGTCCCATATGTTTCTTTTTTTTTTTTTTTGCTTCTGTTGCCTGTGCTTCAGAATTCTTTTTTTTTTTTTTTTTAAATTTTATTTTGTCGATATACATTGTGGCTGATTATTGCTCCCCATCACCAAAACCTCCCTCCCTTCTCCCTCCCCCCTCCCCCCCAACAATGTCCTTTCTGTTTGCTTGTCGTATCAACTTCAAGTAGTTGTGGTTGTTATATCTTCTTCCCCACCCCCCCAGTTGTGTGTGTGTGTGTGTGTGTGTGTGTGAATTTATATATTAATTTTTAGCTCCCACCAATAAGTGAGAACATGTGGTATTTCTCTTTCTGTGCCTGACTTGTTTCACTTAATATAATTCTCTCAAGGTCCATCCATGTTGTTGCAAATGGCAGTATTTCATTCGTTTTTATAGCTGAGTAGTATTCCATTGTGTAGATGTACCACATTTTCTGTATCCACTCATCCGATGATGGACATTTGGGCTGGTTCCAACTCTTGGTTATTGTAAAGAGTGCTGCGATGAACATTGGGGAACAGGTATACCTTCGACTTGATGATTTCCATTCCTCTGGGTATATTCCCAACAGTGGGATAGCTGGGTCGTATGGTAGATCTATCTGCAATTGTTTGAGGAACCTACATACCATTTTCCATAGAGGCTGCACCATTTTGCAGTCCCACCAACAATGTATGAGAGTTCCTTTTTCTCCGCAGCCTCGCCAGCATTTATCGTTCAGGGTCTTTTGGATTTTAGCCATCCTAACTGGGGTTAGATGGTATCTCAATGTGGTTTTGATTTGCATTTCCCGGATGCTGAATGATGTTGAGCATTTTTTCATATGTCTGTTGGCCATTTGGATATCTTCCTTAGAGAAATGCCTATTTAGCTCTTTTGCCCATTTTTTAATTGGGTTGCTTGTTTTCTTCTTGTAAAGTTGTTTGAGTTCCTTATATATTCTGGATATTAATCCTTTGTCAGATATATATTTTGCAAATATTTTCTCCCACTCTGTTGGTTGTCTTTTAACTCTTTTAATTGTTTCTTTTGCTGTGCAGAAGCTTTTTAGTTTGATATAATCCCATTTGTTTATTTTTCCTTTGGTTGCCCGTGCTTTTGGGGTCTTATTCATGAAGTCTGTGCCCAGTCCTATTTCCTGAAGTGTTTCT
Source organism: Cynocephalus volans (assembly GCF_027409185.1). Classification (NCBI taxonomy): domain Eukaryota; kingdom Metazoa; phylum Chordata; class Mammalia; order Dermoptera; family Cynocephalidae; genus Cynocephalus; species Cynocephalus volans. The sequence continues at coordinate 29,742,547 of NC_084474.1, read as the reverse complement.
CCTATGTTTTCTTTAAGAAGTTTTATTGTTTCAGGGTGTATATTTAAATCCTTAATCCATTTTGAGTTGATTTTAGTATATGGCGAGAGGTATGGATCTAGTTTCATTCTCCTGCATATGGATATCCAGTTATCCCAGCACCATTTGCTGAAGAGGCAGTCCCTTCGCCAGTGAATAGGATTGGTGCCTTTGTCAAAGATCAGCTGGCAGTAAGTGTGTGGGTTGATTTCTGGATTCTCTATTCTATTCCATTGGTCAATGTGTCTGTTTTTATGCCAGTACCATACTGTTTTGGTTATTATAGCTTTGTAGTATAGCTTAAAGTCAGGTAGTGTTATGCCTCCAGCTTTATTTTTTTTGCTCAGCATTGCTTTGGCTATGCATGGTCTTTTATTATTCCATATAAATGTCTGGATAGTTTTTTCCATTTCTGAGAAAAATGTCTTTGGAATTTTGATGGGGATTGCATTGAATTTGTATATCACTTTGGGTACTATGGACATTTTCACTATGTTGATTCTTCCAATCCAAGAGCATGGGATATCTTTCCATCTTCTTGTATCCTCTCTAATTTCTCTCAGCAGTGTTTTGTAGTTCTCATTATAGAGATTTTTCACCTCCTTGGTTAACTCAATTCCTAAGTATTTTATTTTTTTGGTGGCTATTGTAAAGGGGCAGGCTTTCTTGATTTCTTGTTCTGCATGTTCACTATTGGAGAAAAGAAATGCTACTGATTTTTGTGTGTTGATTTTGTATCCTGCTACTTTGCTGAAATCATTTATCAATTCCAAGAGGTTTTGTAGAGGTTTTAGGCTGTTCGAGATATAGGATCATGTCATCTGCAAACAGGGACAGTTTGACTTCCTCTTTTCCAATCTGGATGCCCTTTATTTCCTTCTCTTCTCTGATTGCTCTGGCTAGTACTTCCAACACTATGTTGAATAGGAGTGGTGAGAGTGGGCATCCTTGTCTAGTTCCTGTTCTTAAAGGAAAAGCTTTCAGCTTTTCCCCATTCAGGATGATATTGGCAGTGGGTTTGGCATATATGGCTTTAATTATGTTGAGATACTTTCCCTGTATACCTAACTTATAGAGGGTCTTTGTCATGAATGAGTGCTGAACTTTATCAAATGCTTTTTCAGCATCTATACAGATGATCATATGGTCCTTGTGTTTGAGTTTATTAATATGGTGTATCACATTTATTGATTTGCATATGTTGAACAAACCTTGCATCCCTGGGATGAATCCCTCTTGATCGTGATGAATAATTTTTCGTATGTGTTGCTGTATTCTGTTTGCTAGTATTTTAGTGAGGATTTTTGCATCTATATTCATCAAGGATATCGGCCTGTTGTTTTCTTTTTTGGTTATATCTTTACCTGGTTTTGGTATCAGGATAATGTTTGCTTCATAGAATGAGTTTGGGAGATTTGTGTCCGTTTCAATCTTTTGGAATAGTTTGTAAAGAATCGGTGTCAATTCCTCTCTGAATGTTTTGTAAAATTCTGCTGTGAATCCATCTGGTTCTGGGCTTTTCTTTGTTGGGAGCCTTCTGATAACAGCTTCAATCTCCTTTATTGTTATTGGTCTGTTCAAATTTTCTACGTCTTCATGGTTCAGTTTTGGGAGCTTGTGTGTGTCTAGAAATTTATCCATTTCCTCCAGATTTTCAAATTTGTTGGCGTATAGTTGTTTATAGTAGTCTCGAATGATTCCTTGTATTTCAGATGAATCAGTTGTAATATCGCCTTTTTCATTTCTAATTTTTGTTATTTGAGTCTTCTCTCTTCTTTTTTTTGTTAGCCATGCTAATGGTTTGTCAATTTTATTTATCTTTTCAAAAAACCAACTTTTTGATTCGTTGATCTTTTGAATTGTTTTTTGGTTTTCAATTTCATTCAGTTCTGCTCTGATCTTAATGATTTCTTTCCGTCTGCTAACTTTAGGTTTGGATTGTTCTTGTTTTTCTAGATCTTTAAGGTGAAGTGTTAGATTGTTCACTTGCCATCTTTCCATTCTTCTGAAGTGAGCATTTAATGCAATAAATTTTCCCCTCAATACTGCTTTTGCAGTATCCCACAGGTTTCGGTATGATGTATCATTGTTTTCATTAGTTTCAAGAAATTTTTTGATTTCCTGCTTGATTTCTTCTTGGACCCATATGTCATTAAGTAGAATGGTGTTTAATTTCCATGTGTTTGTATAGTTTCCAGAGTTTCGTTGGTTATTAATTTCCAGTTTTAATCCATTGTGGTCTGAAAAGATACATGGGATAATTCCAATTTTTTTGAATTTATTGAGACTTGATTTGTGACCTAATATGTGATCTATCCTGGAGAATGATCCATGTGCTGATGAGAAGAATGAATATTCTGAGGTTGTTGGGTGGAATGTTCTGTAGATATCTGCCAATTCCAATTGGTCCAGAGTTTTTCTTTTCTGTTTGCATGGTAAATCTTTTTCCATCCTTTCACTCTTTGTCTGTGTGAATCTTTATGGGTGAGGTGGGTCTCTTGTAGGCAGCATATAGTTGGGTCCTCCTTTTTGATCCAGTCAGCCAGTCTGTGTCTTTTAATTGGGGAATTTAAGCCTTTTACATTAAGAGTTGTTATTGAAAGGTGTTGATTTATTCCTAGCATTTTATTGGTTGTTTGGTTGTCTTAGGTGTCTTTTGTTCCTTGCTTTCTGATTTACTGTTTGGTTTCTGTGTTTGTTGGTTCCTTAGGTTGTAGATAGTGTTTTTGTTTGCTTGTTTTCTCTTCATGAATGCCATTTTTATTATACTAGTGGGTATTGATTTTTCTTGAGTTTTTATGGCAGTGGTAGTTATTTTTCAGGAACCAAACCCAGTACTCCTTTGAGGATTTCTTGTAAGGGTAGTCGTGTGGTAGTGAACTCCCGCAGTTTTTGTTTGTCTGAGAAATATACTATTTGCCCTTCATTTCGGAAGGATAGCCTTGCAGGGTAGAGTATTCTTGGCTGGCAATCTTTGTCTTTTAGTATTCTGAAAATATCATCCCATTCCTTTCTAGCTTTTAGGGTTTGTGATGAAAAGTCTGATGTTAGCCTGATTGAGGCTCCCTTATAGGTGATTTGACGCTTCTCTCTTGCAGCTTTTCAGATTCTCTCTTTGTCTCTGAGTTTTGCCAATTTGACTATGACATGTCTTGGAGAAGGCCTTTTTGGGTTGAATACGTTTGGAGATCGTTGAGCTTCCTGGATCTGAAGATCTGTGATTTTTCCTATACCTGGGAAGTTTTCTGCCACTATTTTGTTGAATATGTTTTCTATGGAATCTCCATTTTCCTCCCCTTCTGGAATACCCATGACTCGGATATTTGAGTGCTTAAGGTTGTCTGATATCTCTCTCAGATTTTCTTCAATATCCTTGATTCTTTTTTCTTTCTTTTTGTCTGCTTGTGTTATTTCAAACAGCCCATCTTCAAGTTCAGAGGTTCTCTCTTCAACTTCGACAAGCCTGCTGGTTAAACTCTCCGTTGTGTTTTTTATTTTGCTGAATAACTTCTTCAGTTCAGCAAGTTCTGCTACATTTTTTTTCAGGACATTGATTTCCTTGTACATTTCCTCTTTCAGATCATGTATGCTTTTCCTCATTTCATCATGATGTCTAGCTGAGTTTTCCTGTATCTCATTCAGTTTCCTTAGAATTATCACTTGAAATTCCTTGTCAGTTATTTCAAGGGCTTCTTGTTCTATAGGATCTAGAGTCTGGGATTTATTAACTTTTGGTGGTGGACTTTCTTGATTTTTTGTATTTCTGGTATCTTTTTTTTTGGTGTTTATTCATTGTGGCAGGGGGTTTCACAGTCTACTGGTTTGAGACTAATGACTAACTAGGATGTTGCTGTGGTTGCCAATTTCATATGGCTCCCTCCGTGACTGCTCAGTTGGCCTCTAGTGCCTTGTGTGTGTGGTTGCCTCGGGTCTTGGGCTTCTCCGGGGAGCCACCTTTCTGGTCAGCTTGGACTCTGCTGGGCTGGTGGATCACGTACCACAGGGTGTGTGATCTCTCTTGAGCTTTCACTTCCTGTGCAGGACTTCTCCCTGTTCCGTGTGCTCTGGCCTAGGCTGTTGGATTGTGCAGTGGCGACCCCACCGGGTGTGTGGTTTCTGTCGAGTCTCCGCCTCCCTGGCCACACGTCTCCCCACTCTGTGCACACTGTGCCGGGCTGGGGCGTGTCTTCTGCACCCCTCGTCTATCAGCTGGGCCTTCAAGACCCTGCTCGGCACCGCCTTGCCCAGGAAGTCTACCAGGTTTCTGCTAGGCACCGACGACCGGTCGCTCTGGGTGCCTTTGTAGCACTGTGTAGATCTTTCTCGGGACTTGTTCACCTTTGTATCCCCCCGGCATAGGCCGAATCTAGCGCCCACCTGCAGCCTGCTCCCCGGCAGGTTCAAGCGGACCTGGGAACTCTCCTACCACACTATTCCCAACCAGAAATTCGTTAGGCTTTTTTTCCGAACTGGTGGCCGCAGAGATGGTATCTGCCTCCCAGTAACAGGAAGTTTACCGGGGGCCGGATTCCAGGGTGTGGTGGAGTGACAGTCGGCCCGCCCATACTTCCTTGTCCTCCCGACACTGGCTGGGGATGCCCCACACCACCAGCCCCGCCAGAGAACCGCAGAGGGAGTGGGAGGGGAGGCCAGCCCGCAGGCTCCGGAAAGCCCCGCACCGGGCCAAGCAAGTGGGAAGGCTCAGTGAGGGCTGAGCCGGGCGGAGCTGCCAGCACCTGGGAAAATGGAGGCAGCCCCGGGGCGGTGAGTGGCCTGGTGATGCAGGTGGGAGCCAGGTGGGCGTAATCCCCCTGAACAGAGCTGGGCCAGGGGTCACTCACAGGGTTGTGCCAGGTCGGGTGCTCACTCTCTGTCTCTGGTTTGTCGCCTTCCCTGTTCTCGGCCCCTGCTGCCTTGGGCTGTTCAGTTGCGGCGCGGCTCGGGTGCTCCCAGGAATCTTCTTTAATGCCGGCCTGAAACCTCGAATCCTGAATAGGGCAGCTGGCCGCCTTCAGCGCGGCCCCGGCCTCCAGGATCCTGTCTGCATCCACAGCTGCCCTGGCGCCGTGTTCCCTGTTTCGAGACTCGCTTTTGCAGCTAAGAAACAGTTCTTTTCCTGTTCCACACTTCTAAGCTGTTGCCTGTAAATGAGACAGCCTCTCCTGCCGGGGGCAAAGTGGCGGTCACCCCCCACGACCGGCCAGCAGCAGCGGTCCTCCCTTAAGAGATGGCAAGAGGAAGGTCCACAAGTTTCCCGGCTGCCTGAGGCCCAGTGGCCGCCTTTTCCACCTCAGCTACTGTGCACCAGCCGCTGCAGCCACCGCCATCTTGAAAACCCCCCCGAATTATTTTTCTAATTTTGTTGAATTGTCTGTATTCTCTTGTATCTCAGTGAGTTTCCTTAAGATTATTAATTTGAATTCCTTTTCTGGCAAGTTGGCAAGTTTTGATTCTTTAGAATCAGTCATTGGAACATATTGTTTGTTTCCTTGTGTCATGGTTCCTTGTTTTCTCATGTTTCGTTGTTTTTTCCTTGCTTTTTCATGTTTCTTGTTTCCTTTCACTGATATCTGTGCACCTGGTAGAATTGTCACCTCTTTGAATTTTGTAAAGTGGCTTGCATGGGGAAAGGACATTTACCTTGTAAATGTGAAAATGTGTCTTTGGGTATCAATTGAGTAGAGTCCAATGGCTTTTTCTGGATGGGTGTAGTAGTGTAGACTCTGTGTAGTTTCTTCAGTGGCAATTCACTTTTTCTATGTCTGCACATACCTCAGTGGCCTATGCTTGGGAGGTTTGTGGCAGTGGTGGCACAGCTTTGCTGGGGGAGGATTCTCTAGGTTGGTTCACAGGCCAGGGATGTGCATGGGCTCACTGTTGGTCAGTCATCTCAAGGGTTGGCTCACTGGAGATGGGGTTGCTGCATTGATTTTTAGGATGGGGGTGTGGGAGTGTGGCATGTTAGGGATTCCGAGGCTGGTTTGCCAGTGATGGGGTCACTGTGTTGATTCTTCAACTGGGGCCAGGCCCTCCAGGAGCACATCAGCCAAGGTGTTTTTTACTTGAATGCGTACATATGCAGTGGCTCAAAGACTCAGGGGAGGGGCCATCAGGGGTGTGACAGCTGCTCTGATTCAGGGGTGTGGGCATGCTTTGTCTTGGCTAGCTGGGTGCAGTTCTGCCAGGTCTTGGTCCACTATACCACTTCTCTAAGCCAGGTGTGAGGTCTTGTTTTAGGAAGGAGTCTGCCAAGGGCTGGGCCTCTCAGCAGTGGGTGAGGCCATTTGGTGGGCCTGAAGAGAGGGGATCTGGCTACTCCATTCTTGGGAGGTGGACAAGGTTGGAAAGCAGGCTTGCTGAGAGTGGGCCCAGAGAGCTGCCTCTTGGGTGGGACTTTGAGGGTGAGACCACCTGGCTGCTTCACAGAGAGTACGTGAATGCACTTTAATTCCACTGGCCTGGGGCTGTGTTCATTAGTTTAGGGACCCATGAACTGCTTTTCTAGGTTGGGAGCTTGGACACGCAGAACTCAGCCCACTGGCAGCAGTGTGTGTGTGAGTATTTGTGTGTGTCTACCTGTCTGATCTCTGGCTGGGGACTTAGGAGTGCATCAGTTCAGTGAGCCTGGGGTTGACTTCCTAGACATGCAGGATTGGAGCCACACTTGCTCCTGGGTCCAGGCTTCAAGCTGCTGAGATCAGGGTGTGGTAGCCTCTCTTGTGAGGGAGTACAGTGGCTACTGGCCCCAGGACAGGGCATGCTCCTGCATGGGCTCTGGTTTCAAGATGGCATCATACTTCATGAGCTTGGGTCACAGGGGTGGAGGGTGGGGAGCGCACAGCATTCACTCCTGTTCTGGAGCAATATGGTGTGTGTATTCCAGGCAGCTTCCCACACTTGGCTCTGGGTTTGCTCTGGGCTTGCAAGGGCTGTGGAGACCTGCTGCAGTAGGAAATGCAGGCCTTTGTGATGAGGGTGGGGGCTGGTGTGGTCTTTCTTGCTACCTTTTCCCCACAAGGGAAAGTGTTTCCTGGGCCATTCTCAATGGCAGAGACTTGGTGGCTTAGGCTCCTCTCTGTGCTGCCATCCTGGGCTTTTATTACTCCACAGGGATCTCAGCAGTCTCCTGCTGTACTCCTGTGTTCCCCCACAGAAGCTCCTGTCAATATTTAGCTGTCTATTAGTTGTTCTGGTCCTTTTATGTGAGAGGGACATGCCCTAGGCACCTCTAGTCTGTCATCTTTGAAGATGTGAGACTTCCAATAGACTGTATGTATGTGTGAATGTGTATCTAAATTTGTCAATAGCGAACATTCCTCTGGACTTAAACTGGGTCAAGTCAACTCTTGCAGGTTATTTTCTCTGGCTCCATGGTGATTGTACATCTCTCTCTTCAAACCTCTTTCTCTTATCCCCACAGCAACAGTCCTGCCACAAGTTCTGCATAGGTTAGTACAAAATGTATAGTTTCTTTTACCTTAGGACAAAAATCCTGACTAGCATCTCCCAATTAATGTTTCCAAAGTGCCATTGTCATTAGATTACTCTTCTCCTGGGAACCTGCTATGGCTTCCTTTTGGTTTTCTGTCACGGAGAAATTATCTTCTCTGAATCTTCTTGTACCTGATTATAAAATGGTACGATATCAGCCTTGAGGGGCTGAGGAGGTCAGGACTAGAGAAGATGTCCAAAAATGCTTGGAGCATTGCGCAGCAAAGGGTAAAATAAATATACAACAAAAATAAATATTTGTTTATACCTCACATTTTGGCACTGTTTCCTAAGTCTACATCATGTCCACAGAGACCCCAAGCTCCTTAAGAACATTCCCTCACTCTCCCTGTACCCTGCACAGTCCTCTGGACCAGTCTGATGCCCAGTGAGGCTTGTGCAGTGAAACTGAAGAGTACTGAGACCCGCACCTAGGAGATGAAGGGCCCAGCCCGTGGCCTGGAAGCAGGTCATTGCCCGTGTGCTCAGCTCTTCCCAGCCATGAGGAGGCCACTGGGTGGGGTGGAAGCCTGTTATTTCTCTGCACCCATGAGCTGTGTCCTAGGCTGCAAGTTTTCTTGACCTTGCTCAGGGAGGTTCCATAGACTTGTCACCCCAAGATGAAGACTCATGGAGCCTATAACTCTGCCCCAAGACAGACTAGGAAGCTGCATGCTGGGAGATTAAATAAGAGTCAATAAACAACTGACAGGTCTGAGTTTACATCAACAAATCTCAACCTTGGTCTGGCTTCCTCGATACCAGGAGTGTTCATTACCCTTCCTTGGTTACAAGGAGCAGAAGCACACTCATGTGACCTAAAGGGTCCATTGCCTTCAGCCTAAGATCTACACTTCTTAGCATGGCATTCAAGACCCCTATGGTCTGGCTGCTCCCTGTCTCACTGGAACACTGGTTTCATCTCTTTCTCTTCTGCTCACACTCTTCCTTCCCTAACACAAGACACGCCTAACACAACTACACACTCTTACATGCACACACTGTGTGTACACAGATAATGCTCTAGCCACTTCCAACTTTTTTCAGTCTCCTGAATTTTTCATCTTCTCTTATGTTTGGAGGCTTTTCTAAAGCACTTTTTTCCTTGCTTCTGATTAATTCTTATTCACCCTTTGGATTCAGTGTCAAGTCTTTAACAAAAACTCCTGCCCTCCAGAGCTTTCCTGGATACCTTCTGTCATGCACCTGTGTCATACGGGCTCTCCCAAGGCTCTCACCACACTGCTTTGCAACTTCTGATGTACTTGTTTATGTTTTCTATTAGATGACAAACTCATATGTTATTTACCATTGTATTGTCACATTTTGTTGGTACTCAAACATTTTTTGAATGAACAAACAAGCGAATGGATGAGTGAATGAGTGAATTTCTCCTCAGTGGGCTCCTGTTGCAGAAGCAATAAAATGAGGTTAAGAACATGAAATTTAGAAATTTGAATCCCACTCTGTCGCTCACTAGCTGAGTGACCTAAACCTCTCTGGGACCAGGGTAGTTGGTTGGGACGAGAGACGGACTGAGTCCTGCTCTCTTGGCTCCAGGCTCACCAGGACCTGTGTCCAGGTAGGGCCAATTATCAGAGGGCCTAAGCTGAGCTGCCTGGCTCAGGATAGCCTGTCACCAAAGAGATGGGCAAGATTGTCTTCCTTCCTGCAAACCTCTGCAGTTTAAACAGGACTGTATACCAGTTACTTCTCCTTTAGGGTTTTTGTGAAATGGTACCCTGATTCACTTTATTTTCTCTGATTAACCTTTAAAAAGAACAAGGCTTGAATTCTATAATTTGGGGGAGTAGCAAAAAGGGAAATGAATAAAATCTGCCTACATGTTTAGACCTGCCTGCCCTACGAGGGTACAAAACATTCATGTAAAGATTTGTAGTATCTTTCAATTCTACTTTTCCACGAACTTTTTGAAGTACCCTCATGTAACTCTTACTTCCTACTCTTTTTTTTAAACTTTTATTGCGAAATAATTTAGACCTTTCCTACTGGAATCCTCTTTTCGATTTGGAATTTGTTTTTCATCAGAAATGAAGTGGTCTAGGGCCGGCCCGTGGCTCACTTGGGAGAGCGTGGTGCTGACAACACCAAGTCAAGGGTTAAGATCCCCTTACTGGTCATCTTTAAAACAAAACAAACAAACAAACAAACAAACAAACAAACAAAAAGGAAGTGGTATGAGACAAATAGTATCTCAGAGACTTTATTCTTTTTAATAGTGATATGAACATTTCATATCCAAGGACAGTGAGGAAGCTGCATTCTGGACAAGACACGGCTAAACTTGCCCTTTACCATCTCATTGGTTAAGATGTCTGTTGCTAGGTTATGTTGAACTGGAGCCCATGCAAGTGATTTCAGTTGTTGACTCCAAGTTTTGTCTTTCAAGTTCCATATTGTTCCACCTGACCACGGTGGCCAGGAACTTTGAATAGAAAACAAAGGTGGATTATTGGCCTCCAAGCACCCCTCACCGGCCAGCCTTGCCTTTGGCTGGGTTTCTGTGTGGCTGCTCTCTCCCCATGATGTGTTCAGTACCTTTGCCCCGCCAGCCAGGGCTGAGTTGCTGGGGTAGTGCTCGTTCGCCTTATGGGGACAAGCTTTTAATCACACGTGAAGAGCAGCTGGCCTCCTCTAAAAACACTTCAATAAAGTGCGATTCAGCCCTCAGCCAGCTCAGCCCCGCCAGCCCCAGGCTTCCTTGTGCCAAGTTGCACTAAAGCCAGAAACAGAGGGTAAAAATTTGCTAAGCGGTGTCACGTCTTACGGGCTGGCTTGTGTGGTGTATCCTTATTAAAACCTGGGTGAACGCTGGCTAGCTTCTTTCTTGTTCTTATAAATATGGTTATGTCCATTTTGGTTCCTTTCTTCTCTGCCTTGCTTTGCCAAGACAGCTGTGAGGGCGGATGGATGGCTGAACCATCAGTAGAGCTGTTGGCTTATGACAGGGATTCCTGGTGTCCCAGCAGATTAGTGCTGCTGATGCACATCAAGGGATAGTGTTAGGAGATCACCTGGGAGGTGGCCGAGGGATCAGGACAGTGAGGCCACAATCCCTTCCCTCCAGCTCTTCTGAGAGGGCCTCAAACAGCGACAGAGAGCAGTGTCCACTAGGTGGCACGGTGACACAGGCACTCACCGTGGTGTGCCTCCCTGGCCCCTGCAGACAGTTTCTGGCCTGATCTTCCCTGAATAAAAGCTGGGTGTAGTGAGAGCAGGGAGCTGAGGGTAAACTCACGGAAGCCCCTCTATATGTAGTACCTATTTCTCGAAATCTCTACATATATGTTAGAAGAATTGTGTGGATTTTTTGTAGAGCCCTGGACAAGAACCGATGACAAGAAACCATAGGAAAACAAAGCAAAACAACACAAAGAAACCCTTGATTATGTAGAGGCAATGCCATTTAAAGTGGATCTAACCATCTCTGATACTTAAAAAACGTATCTTAGTATTTGGTGGAAAACATACGGCTTAAATAGCATTGATGTTATGCCAGGTACTGTCTTCCTGTGCTTTATCTGTAGTTCATTCAATCTTTATAATAACCTTTGAAGTAGATGCTGTTAATATACTAATTTTACAAACAGGAAATTGAGGTATAAGGAAATTATGTTACATGCCCAAAGTTGCAGAACCGGTAAATGCTAGAGCTGAGCTCAAACCTAGAGCGGTTGGCTCCAAAGTCCGTGCTCTTAATGACCATGCTGACACAGCAGTCTGGGGAGCTCTGTGTGGGTGCAAGAGAAGCTGCTATGCTTCCTCACTGCAAAGGAAAAAAGCTTAGGTTCTAGACTCCTTCATCCCTGACCCCTACTCCCCTTAATATTACCGCACTGAGATGTCAATGCTACATGTCAGCGTCATCAGAATCCTCATGTTTCTGTTCTACAGCAAGTGTCATCATCCCTACGGACATAATGCTGGGATGGAATCACTTTCTGTCCTTCTGTTTAGAAGAATATTTTTAAAATCCTCATATTGATTCTCATTCTGATTTTCATTTACAGATAGAAAAATTAATGCGCTAAGTTGTTTATCCTCTTCAGGATCCATAGGCTATGGCCAGAAAACTTATTCTGACATTCACTCTTCTACCTGCCATTCATTCAGTGATGTTTTCAGGACACATGCAGTGCACTTGGCCCTGAGGATGGGATTTGGCTCAGGCAGGCTGGCGGCCTTCACATCACTCACATTTTGAAAGAGGAAGCAACACATAAACACACCATTAAAAGCAGTGCTGTTGGGACTGTAATCGGGCTTTGGGCAGTTCAGAGAAGGGCTGCCTAACTCTGCCCAAAGATCAGGGCAGCCTTCATGACAGACAAGATCCTTGTGCCGAGCCATGAAGGGTGAGCAGGGTCCTCTAGGTCAACACAGGGGAAAGGAACACAGTGTGTTGAGAATGGTCAGAGTTTGGAATGGCTGTTGGGTTTGGCTGGGAGAACTGTAGAAGAGGAATCCGGAAAATTTGCACAAGTCTTCATTTTCTGAGCTTTATTCTGTAGCCAAAGGAAAGCCACAGTAGGCTTTCCAAGAAGGGAGTAATATCATTAGCTTACTGTTTTAGGGAGAAGACTCTAGTCTGAAGGATGGACTCTGGGACAGGAGAGCAGGGGCTGGATGGGATGAAGAGTCCAGCTGGGAGATTTTTGCAGTAGTCCAGATGAACAAAGACAGTTAAGGTGAAGGATACTGACTGGGACAGAGGGAAGGGGTTTGGGGGATATGTCAGAGGTGCTATAAATAGGACCTTTATTTATATGCATAGGTATGAATTATTTATAGCCAGCTTTATCCCACAGAGGATTTGGGGTAGCTCCATAGGACTTGATTAACAGAGGAACATAGGGACTGAGGGAGAAGACAGAACCAGCGAGACCCCCAGGCTCTGGGTTGGACAAACTGGGTGGATGCAGGCACTTGAACAATACAGGAAATGAAAAGAAAGGGGATATCCAAAGCTTAATTTCAAATGTGAAGTTTGAAGTGCCGTGGACAGTCAAGTGGCTATAAGGATCTGCACCTAGTGAGAAAAGTTGGGTTGGAAATGTAGAATTTGGAATGATCAGAATACTGGTGCAGCCTGACCCTGTGAGGGTGGATGTCATTACAGACTCCAATAAAAAGTTCGAACCACTGAGTTGTTTCCAAATATTTGGCTATTTAGTATCTCATAGATCTGAGGGCATTTTTTTACTTTTCATCAAAAGTTTCAATATCATATAGACAGGTTTAGTGAGTAAGAGCAGAGCTGAGCAAAGAACACAGTGTTTCCAAGGTTTCTATTGGTTTGCCTTTTCTTGTGCCCGAAGTCCCACACACATTTTATACTCAAAGTTCTTCCCAAGACAAATCAAAGGTATGGAGGGAAAAGACAGTGAGGTTTCAACCAGATGATTTGTGGATTCTAGATAAGACTCTCCCTCCAGTGCCTGAGCTCTCTGGCTTTTTGCAGAACCGGAAAGAACATGTTCCACTCGCAGGTGAAGAAAAGGAGGAGATTGGAGCCAGCCTCAGGCTTGCATTTATTTTAAAACTGTGTAAATTGTTTAAAATATGATATGTAAACTTGCTGTCAGGCCACTTTTCACTTTAAGCAGCCTTGACAGTTAACCACTAGGTTTCTCTGGGGCGGAAGAAGGTGTCGGGTGTTCTTTTGGAAAGGTCAGCACCCAGGCCACTTTCTAGATGATGCAGGGCAAGGTAGAAGGGTTTGCCGTCTGCTCTCAGCTTTGGCAAAATGAAGAAACTGAAGGCAGATGTACCAGCATGTGGGTGAAATTAAATGGGAGATACCTCATTCCTCCAGTGTCAGGAACAACCCTCAATCTGGCTGGTTTACAACAGCAAACCATTTCTCTATCATCCTACACACACGCAGCACACTGGCCATGGCTCTGCTCCAGGCTGTGGGCTGACGCTGGGTACACTTCTCATGTCTTCTTGCATCTTCTCTTTCTGGAATTCATGCTGCAGGAGCAACATGCAGCCTTGTGGCAGAGAGCAGCAGCACAGAGGCTGAGCCAAGCCATGCAGTCTCATGTCAATCTACTGCTCAGACATGCCTGTGTCGTGCCCACTTGTGTTCCATTGGCCAAAGCAAGTTGTGTGGCCAAGCCCCAAGTGATTGGGGTCAGGAATGTGTTATGGGCAAGAAGGAGGTCAATACTTAAGCATAGTAACACCATCTGCTTCAGTTTTTCACTCATTTAGCACATGTCTGTGGAGTGCCAACTTTGTGCCAACATTGTGCCAGAAATTGGCCTATAGAAATAAATCTGTTCCCTGTCCTCATGGAGCTTACAGTCCAGTGGAGAACACAGATATCAAACCAGCAATGATAATGAATGCTGAGCCCAGCCCCAGATTTCAGACCCCTTACAAGGATAATAGAGGCACCAGAGCTTAGTGTGACTGCCATGAAGTTTTAGGGATGAATTACTGCAGGACATCATATCAAGGCCCAGTCAACATTCTTCTGTGGATGGGGTGGGGAGTGGTGGAAGGATTCTGTTCCTGAAAATTCTACTCAGGCTACTGGCCTCCTGAAACTATTTATGGCCTCCTTTGTTGAGATAGTGTCGGGCCTAGCATGTTACATGCCTTGACATCCTCTATCTCACCTGCTGCCTACAAACCCAGCCCCAGCTCAATTACCAGTTTAGTCATGTCTTGAATCAGTAAGGACGTAAAAAGATCCAGCTCTGTATTGGGGCTGAGGATCAAGTTATCCCTGGGCCTCCCTGGACAACTTCTCCATTTTTCTCTCCATGTCCAGCTGCCCCACTTTTTTTTTTTTTTTTTTTTTTGTCTTTTTTGTGACCGGCACTCAGCCAGTCAGTGCACCGGCCATTCCTACGTAGGATCCGAACCCGTGGCGGGAGCATCGCTGTGCTCCCAGCACCGCACTCTCCCGAGTGCACCATGGGCTCGGCCCTCACTTTTGAAAACTAGATTCTTGCTGCATTCATGAGCTTTCTCTGTAACTTCCCAAACTCTGCCCATCCTGCTCTGACCCAGTCTCCCAGTGATTCCCTTCATACCCATTGGATCCCCAGTTCCAGGGTTGATAAACTCTGGCACTCCCTCAATATTTTCACAGAAGGGCATCTCTCACAAGGCTCTTCCCTGTGGGTACCACTTCTCCTCTGGCCTCTTAAACTCAGGACCATGAGACAGGGAGAATGTTCTCTTTACTCCCTGGGGTGGCTTCCTTTACCCTGGTGTGACACCCTGTGCTCCTTTGAAAGCAGAAATTCTTGGTTACATCTATGTGGATGGTTCCACTGGTGTTGAGGGAAGCCCCCGGCAGTGGGTGACTTCTGCTGTGCTCCATGCTTACTCCTCGGTGCAACCAGATTGTTGCAAAGGTGCTAAGGAGTGGGTACATGCACACAGCGTGCTAACGATGGCCAGGAAACGATGGCATTGAAATATGGCAGACCAGAGTTTCTATCAATGGCTCGTTCATGTTTACCTCGGACATGAGTTCTTGGCATCAAGAACAGTGACCTTGAACATAGGGGTCCATGGCCACAGGTGAATAGAAATACACCCAGAAGTTCTAGAGAAATTTACACAGGTCTAGCTGAGGCTGAAAGCAAGCCAGCCAAGTGGGGAAACAGCTCAAGTGCCCTGTCTGCAAAGCTTTACTAAGATTTATTCGGAAAGTCACGGTCTCTCCTAAAATGAATCCACAGATTGCCTCACTCTGATTACAAAAAGAATGTTGAGGTCTTTATTAACAGTCATCATTGGATTCCTTCTCTCTTTAAGGAGATTAATTAGGCAAATTTCATTACAGTAACACTAACTTTCTTGGAAAGAAACCATCCAACTTGAGAATGACTTTGAGTTTATATCTGGAAACTAAGCAATGTTAATGTTTACAGTGAGAATGTGAGACGTTGAGTTTTAATAGATGTTGATGTCATTCTTGGCATCTTGCAAATGATATAAACTATTCTGTGAAGAGGTAACATGTTGTTAAATGTAACCAAAATGCAAAGAAAGAAGTGAAATGTACACACACACTGTTCAACCCTGCCTCCCACTTACCCACCCTGCACTTGCCATCTGAGCTGAACCAGAAAACGGCAGCTGACACCCTCCATCTATCACAAATGTCTAGGTGGAGACATGGAGGAATCTTTCCCACTCTATTTAGTGGTTGGATGCTCTCGTATTTTCAAAGGGGGCCAAGGAAAGAGAGGTTCTGCCACTACTTGTGGTCAGACCAGTTGCTGACCCCACCACTCCCCGGGCCTATTTCCCCATGCATAACATGAGAGGTCTAGGCTCACACTGGCTTACAGGGACCAGCATAAAACCCTGTGTAGAAAATAATTTTCCTGCCATATGGGTAGATTGTCCAACATGCAGCCATCTGCCTCCAAGAACATCTGGAAACTGGGGGACTGACTCTTTACAACTGCTCAGGTGGGTGGGTCGGTCTTTCAGGTCCTGAACTGGCCTCGATGACCGTCAGGGGCCAGGACGGTTTCAGACTACCTCAGTGACAAAATGGTAAAAACTCGCTCTTGGGACCCTCTCCCCCACTTCGCTCTGTCCTCCCCCTGCTTTGCCAGTTTTCAAAGAGTGTCACTGTGTGTTCTGTCATTTCACTACTGGGAGATGGGCAGGGCAAGATTCATACGCAGAATTGCTCAGCGAAGCTCACATGTGTTAAGTAAGTTGAAATTCTGGAGAATTTCTTTCACAGTCCTTGGGAGGGGGGCATCTCTCTGTAAGTTCTTAGTGTCCCTGAGACTGTTCCATACAGCAGGCTCAGATAATTGGATTACTTGGGTAAGAGTTTGACAAACCCTGGAATGACCTGTACATCTGATCTCCCCTATTAGTTAATTTGGTCCTCTTTGGGGGCTATAGGATTCGGTCAACCTTTTAGTTGGCCTCTAGACCACTGAGTGACCAGAGGACTAAACTGGTCTCCACGTAAGAGGTTATAGGGTTTGTCTCTGAGGTCTCTCTTCTACCACCTTTAATGTAAAATGTCATGTGGATGGAGTTTAAACAACCAAAGGCATGTTTAAGATCCCAAGGGCCTCAGAACAGATTTGCCCTGGCCCAGAGAGTCCAGGTTCCTGGCATGCTCTGGAAGTTTGGGCCTTCCAAGGAAGCAGGAATGTGGGCATTTTTGCATGGACTGCAAACACCCTCAAAATAATGTGCTCTGTTCTGGACTCAGCAACTTAAGAGTATGGGAAAAAACACCATGAAAACTCAGAGGTGAGCCGTGAAGACAAGGAATAGATTGGAAAATGTTATTTTTGAATGAAGATGGAAAAACTGGGTGAGCTCACTTTGGAGAGAGATAGTCAGAAGGAGGATTGGTAAGAATCTTCAAACACATAAAGATTATTTTACAGAGACTGGAGACCCTTTGCTCTCCATGAAGGAGGTATGCACTCGTGGTTGGGTGGATTCAGTGAGTGGGAGGAAGAATGAGTCTAAGAAAGTGGTCTGATGTCCTTCTCTGGCACTTTGTATGCAGGGTGGATTCTCGTCTTGCTGGTGAGATTTACAAGTTGAATTCTCTGACAGTAGCAGAGGGACTAGATCAGACATATCCACTAGCACTCACCCTGGCAGTTCTAATTTTTCACTGAAGGCCAAATAAAATCCACCCACAGATTTATGGAAAACAGCATTGAGAGCACAAGAATGTTAAAGAAAAAGGAAAATACTTTAACTGTCAACTGCAGGAATTGTAAGCGTGAGAGCTGGGATATGGGGCCAGTGTCTCTATACATGTAAATGCCTGGCTTTGCATCCTCAATTATTTCTGAAACCATTTACAAGATCAGACTAGCTGTTCTTTCAAGCTTCCAGGATTCTAGGATCAGATTAGTGCTTTTAAAAAAGAATGTTCTGAATTTGTCTATAAACTATAAAGGAACAACTCACCCTGTCTATTCCATTGGCTGCTCTGAAAATGAAAAAAGAAACAAGACTGTAACAGCATCAAAGGCCTAAGCCAACGGCAAGGTTTGATTTTGCTGTGAGTTGCCTGATTTGCAAAAGGATAAGTAGCGTTCCCATGTGTGCATGTGTAAATAATAGATGAGGCCACTTCGGGCCGTGTTTCTTTTTGTAAGGTTGGCTGTTAGTGCTGTCGTGTCTAGAATTAGGCGCAATGCGCTGTGGTGGAATGGGCTCCGGACCGCAGTGCTCCATGGTCTGCATTCCTTCCCATCTCCATCACTAGGGACTATGTGATCTTAGGTGAGCCACTTACCTTTCAGACTTCTCGTTTACTTACCTGTAAGAGGAGGACATCAGAGTAGACCAGTATTTCCTAAATGTCAGGTAATTGTGACTAAATGTCATATCTTTACCTTCCAAATGCTACTTGTACTTTGATATTAATATTTCTGTTTATATTAACTCATTTTTAATTACATAAATTAATTTAAAAGGTGATTTCATATCTTACTATACAAGGAAAGCTACACCACTTGCTATAAATAGAAAGTAAGCACAGAAGTAAATACAAGGAAAACAAAACTGTGTTATTAAATTCTATCTAGTAATTGCTGCTTGCCAAAGATGGCACCAGAGTTTTGTGCTCTCTTTATTAAAAAAAGATTAGCAAGTATTAGAAAAGTGTTAAAGATCTATTAGTCCCAAACTGGTACTTCTTTCATGTAATCATGAGGGTTGAAAGAAACGTGAAAGACAGACTGCCTCTTTTAAGAACACTTTTTGTGTTGAAACAATTTTAAACTTACAGAAAAGTTGTAAGAACAATACAGAAGAACTCAAGTAGGTCTTTCACCTGGATTTACCAGTTCTGAGAGCTGTCCACATTTGTTTCATCATTCTCTCTCTTTCCCTGTATGTACTTACACTTGTTTTTTAAATTTTTTCCTGAACCATTGAGTAATTGCATATGCCTTAATACCCCAGTATGTTTTTCCTAAGAGTGGGGACGTCCTCTTTTATAACCACAGTATAATGATGATATTCAGGAAACTTAATATTGATGCAATATTGAAACTTTATCTGACTGCAGTCTATAGTTTAATTTTGTCAGTTGATCCAAGAATGCCATTTACAGTCAGCACTCCATATCTGCATGTTCTGCATCTGCAGATTCGATCAACCAAGGACTGAAAATATTCAGGAAAAAACAAGTAAAAAATAACAATACAACAATAAAAATAAAGCAAATAAAAAACAAAAAAGAAAAGAAAAAAGCAATACAATATAACAACTATTTACATAGCACTTACATTGTATTAGGTATTACAAGTAATGATGATTTAAAGTATATGGGAGGATGTGCATAGGTTATATGCAAATACTACACCATTATATATAAGAGACTTGAGCATCCTTGGATTTTGGTATCGGTGGTGGGGGTGGCGGGATCCTGGAACCAATCCCCCCGGATACTGAGAGGTGATAGTATAGCATTTTATCCAAGGACAGGATCCAATTTAGATCATGTTTTGCATTTAGTGATCCTGTCTCTTTAGTCTTTTTAAATCTGGGGCTGGCCGGTTATCTCAGTTGGCTACAGCATGATGTTGATAATGCCAAGGTCCAGAGTCTGATTCCTGTACTGTCCAGCTGCCGAAAACAAAACAGAACAAACAAAAAAGTACTATCTCAGATCTGGAACAATTCCTCAGCCTTTCTTTGTCTTTCACGACATCAACATTTTTGAAGAATGCAGGCTGGTTACTTTATAGACTGACCCCAAATTCCTGGTTGTCTGATGTTTTGTTTTGATTAAATTCAGGAAAGACTAGCATACTTCTGATTCAGTGTTGTTTAATGCCATGTCCCATGTTCCTATGAAATCATCTCTTGTGTAGCAGTGAGAGCCAACCCACACTTGGCTCACACTGAAAGAAACAATTTCTACAGTACCTTTTAGCTTATATTTCTGAAGAAATCTGGACACTAATATTAACCAAATCACATTGTCTGAAGTAAATCACATCATACACAGTATTTCATGTTGTTTTTGGTGCTGCTAGATATTGTATAGAAAGCCTAAAATTTCAAGAGAAGATCTTTTTTCATTCCTGTATGACAAGGATCAATGATGCTTTTCATTTGAGAGTCAAGCCTGGGTGGGGAAAGGGTAAGAGAAAGATACATGAGTTACGTGTAGAGTTAATGGGTATAGCAGTAATTCCCAGTTAATGTGGCCTCTGTTGTCAACAGGAATGGAAAATAAAAAATGGGAGAGAGATGGCCCCTGGTGAGGAGCTATTTGGGTCAGAGTAGAAGTCTTCACGGGAAGTTAGAGGCAGGCAACAACTGGTGGCCGAGAAGTATGACTCAAGTCTATTTCCCCTTTTGCTATATGAAATACCTGTAGTCTTTAAAAGTATGTTCAGAGACAGAAAACCAATTCAAACTAGCATAGGCCAACAGAAGAATTTATTGGCTCACTTATTAGGCTTCAGGAACGGCTAGATCCACGGGACTCAAAATACATCATTAGGACTGTCAGTCAGCTCTGCCTTTTTCATTTTTTTCTTTTTCTTTTTTTTTGGTAGCTGGCCATTAACAGGGATTGAACCCTTGATTTAGGTGTTATCATCAGCTCTGCTTTTTTCTGTGCTGGCTTCTTACTCAAACAGACTCTCTCCATCTGGATAGAAAAAAATGGCCCTTAGTAGTTCACATAATGATCACAATTTCATAAGGAAAGACCCTCTTTCCCGTATTAGTCCTCCAACATGGGCCCTGACTGACCTCACCTGGGTCAAAAGTTCACCATGGGACACAATGTTGTGTTTAGGAGAAAGGGATACTCTGATTGGCCCGTCCTGTGTCACATACCTCCCATTCACGGGGAAGTCAGGGCATGTGATTGACAATGCCATCAGATGTAGAACAGGCAGTTCCCCGACGGAAAAGATGTTAGTCAAGGAAAAAATGAACGGATATTCAATGCAGTTATGATGCAGTATAGAGGAGGATTTGGTGAATTCTCTGATGTTGTACAAAGAATTGGTGCCGTATAGTAGTTAAGAGTCCAGGCTTTGGGTGTGAATCATTGCTCCACTATTCACTAGTTCTGTGGCACGGGCAAATTCTCTATGAATTTGAATTTCTTCATTTGGAAAATGGAGAAAAGATTATGTACCATATTATCAAGGTTCTTAGTTGCAAACAAGAATTCACTCTATCTAGTATAAGCAGAAAGAGATCTATTAAAGATATTAGATGGCTCATAGGACCCCAGAGGGCCTACAGAAAGGGACTCGGGGGTACATTCCCAGGAATAACTCCCAGAGCCCTTCCCAACTGGCCTGTTCAAGGTGTCCCATTCTAGCTGCAGTGGTGTGGCAGCTGCTGCCACCGTCTATCCCAGAAACATACCACCTCCATCGGCCATCGTGCTGGCAAAACAGAAGCCCTTGCCATGCCTGTTTCTCTGCACAGTTTGTTTCTGAATCAAACTCTGGCAGGGGTGTGTCTGATCAGTGGAACTGTGTTTACACACCAGGGTGGCTTCACGGCATGCAACCTGTGCTGCTGCACAGGGCTCCCCTCTCAGGAGAGCCATCGCACTTGGTTCAGTGCTCTGCTGTTATCGCTGCCTTGAAGTTCTTAATATTTTTATCCTTGAATTTGTGTTTTGTGTAGTCTGATGGGACAATGAAGCAAGTGCATGAAAAGTGATACACTGGACGGCAGCACATGAGTGCGCTGCCATATGGGCTCAGGCCTGCAGGCATGAGGGCAGCGAGTGCACCAAGCATCGACACCCTCACCTGGGGTAGTGCAGAGCACCCTGAGGGTCTCAGGTGGTGGACAGGCAGGAGCCTTGCCCGGATTGTGGTGGTAATGACGATAGCAGTAGCAGAATAAGAAACAGCAACTGTGGTTTGCAGGGGGAGGCCTGGGAGAGAGAAGGAGCTTCATATGGGGTAGGATAGGGACCATGGTAGGAAGGCAGGTTGTCTGTGCATCTCTGCAGCAACAGCACAAATATTAACTCTCCATCTCGAGAGCAGGATAGGGACTGTCGGTACTTGGTAAATTATTACAAAATAAAAGTGCATACAGAGAAATTGCAATAAAGCATATTAGAGAATTATTAGAATTCTTCAAAGAGTTTAGGATCTTTGGTTTTGAAAACTGCTGCAACATTGCGAAGCAAATATCCATAGGGTTAGAAACAAAAATTAAATTTTGATTGTCACATTTGATGGAAAAGAACTCTATTTCCATATGAAGCTTTGGATGAACCAAATATTAACAAGGTAGATAATTTTATGATTAATTTTTCTTTGTAACTGAAGATACAGTGATGGAATATATAAACAGGGGTGCTGAATAATTTACAGATCATAAAGCCACTTTCGGTTTCCTATACAATTTCAAAAAGTCACAGTAAATATTAAAATTCCATTGTATACATTTGCCATCTGAGATTAGATTTACAAAAAACTGATTTGTATGAGGAGTTAAATCTTTCCAGAAAATTTTTTCTACCAGAATTGTCAGCTCTAGATGTACTAAAATTTGTCCTTAAAATTATCAGAAATGTATCCTAATGTTGTCGGACTACAAAATACTCTTAACAACTCCAGTAACGGTGGCATCAACAGAAAAGTCCTTCTCAAAATTAAGAATTATCAAAAATTATTTGTGACCGTGCATTTGCCAAGAACAACTGACATTGCTTTCAATTATATTAGTTAAAAATGATGTTGCTAAAGCATAAATTTTGATGATCTAATAAATGAATTGGCAGAAAAGCAAGTTAGAAGAATCTTATCATCAATCAAGATATCACATTAATATTGATCCTGTTATTTAAAATTATGACACAATTTTTTTGCGGTTTGTAAATTTATGTTAAACTATAGCATCATTATTACCCCATAGTACATTTTATGAGTAAAAATATTTTAAAAGAAAATGGATTATATTAGTACCTTTAACTGCTTCTCTCCTACTTTCTGAATAAGGGTCCCACATTTTCAACTTTTGCTGGGGCCCACAAATTATGCAGCTGGCACTAGTTGCAAGCCTGTACTTTAGGTGCAAGTGAAGCTATGAAGTGTAGTTTTAGGAGATTCTATCTTGGGAAGGAAAGTTTCATAAAGCGAGAAACCAGCTAGTCAGGAAGGATAGAATTCCAGCACCCCACCCACCTCTCTGGCTACCAACCCACTAACCATAGTTATTTTCTATCTTGGTTTGGGTGGTCCCAGCAAAGTCTGAAAGAAGAGGAGATTCACTGCATTAATCTTTCCATTCTAAGGAAGGATCGGCAACTTCCAAAGGCCAGGGTGGTGCATCAGAGTGAAGCCAGCTGTCCTTAGGTCTGTGAGGGGAGGTGTCCCTAACGACATGTGGCCACTTGGCTCCAACTCAGCTTTCTCAATGCCTCTGGACACCCGCCTGCCTCTCAGAAGCTACTTTTGCTCTTTGATGCTTTCCTAATGCTGTTAAATGCACAGAATGGATAAATGGCAAATATTTACCTTTCTCAAAGCTAGGTCCTAGGAAACTCTTATTGATTTAAAAGGGTTAGTCATGTAATCTCATGACATCTTTATGTTTGCTGGATGGCAGTGAGTAGTCCTAAATTTTCCTCTGCAAATATCCTGAAAGGAAAAGAAGAACAAGTTGTTCTGAATTGAGGGATGAATTCAAACTTGTACAGTCATGGGTGGCTGAATGGTGGGGACTCGTTCTGAGAAATGCCTCGTTAGGTGACTTCATCATTGTGCAAACATCACAGAGTGTACTTACATAAACCTGGCTGGTAGAGCCTCCCACACTTCTCTAATCCTATGGGACCGCTGTGTACATGTGGTCCATCATTGACCAAACATAGTTATGCGGTGCATGACTGTAAATCAGAAATCCTCCCAGAGACTTGCCAAAGATGCATTTGCTGTCGGTGTTTGGGTCTTTCTTTTTATGCCCTAAAAAACGCCATAAGCGCTTGAGTGTGTGTATAGCCAGTTTCCTAAAATAAGTTTCCTGTGTCTCATTCTTGCCCAAAGACTGACCATCAAGCTCCCTGGGAAAGCATGGCAGTTACAAAAGGAAGGAGGACCAGTCTTGCACCCCTGGAAAGAGACCATTGAGACACAATTTGTTAATGTTTTGGAGATCCCCAAGACCAAGTTCTTCAGTTTAGAGTAAGAGCCTTGTGTCCGAGGAGTCTGCCTTGCCGGTTGGTGACAGAGTTTGGATCTCCTGTGTTCTGATCCAGGGCTTATCTGCTTCTCGTCCACTCTGTCCCCCCACTGCCAAGACAAAAGGAGGAGGTGTTCAAGGGCAGCCATCTAATGGGCTCAGAACGCCTGTTTATCCCAGGACATGGTGACTTCTGGGCCTGAGGCTCGCACAGCAGGGAATATAAAGGAGAGGTCATGACCAGGGGTGAGGTAGGACAGGAACAGTGGCTGGAAAACTGCTTCGGGCTGGGATTGGGAAGCTAAGAAAGTGAGCTTGCATGACATTTCTGTGTAAGCAGAGAAAAGAAAAGGCATCTGACTTTGGCATCCCAAGAAATTTGCACATGTGTGTATGTGTGTGTGTTTAAGGGAGTGATGGTTGTGGGATCACGGTCCCAGCTCCATGACTGATGAGGTGTGCACTCTGGGCAAGTCAAATCCAGTCATCTCTCTAGGCCTCAGATGCCTTCATTATGAAACAGGGAGACTTTTCATAGTCACTTCATAGGGAGACTGTGAGGTTATCTGTGCAAAGCCCTGGGATCAGTGCCTGGCACGCAGTAAGTGCTCCATAACGTGTGCTGTTATGGTCATATCAGACAATATGTATGACCTGCAGTTTTCAGATTGTTGATTTCCTGGGACTCCTGCCCACCAGCTATACTTCTCCCCTGCTGTACACAGGGCTAACACCCACCTATCCAGATTGCATATCAACACTGTTGTGCTCAGAAAGGGAAAGGCTCACTTAACATGCCCGCCCGCTCCTCCGTGTGGCGATGCCGGGTTCCCTCACCCCCAGACCTGCCCGGTAGCAGTGGGCACTGTCAGATGTCTACTGACCACAGCTTCTATCCCTATCCTTAAATGAAAACAATCTCCTTCTCTCAATCATGAGTCTATGTCTGAATTTTCCTATAAAATAAGTGAGATCTTAGAACTTATTCCTCATAGCTGATTTTTTACAGAAAAAAAAAAACAAAAACAACTTTTGCATGACTGGAACAGGATTGCCACACTGAACAGAAGATTTTTATTCATCCACATTAGAAGGAAACCAAGCTTGCTCCTTGTTTCTTCTTTCACATGACTTTATGGGCCTCCTAAGTTTCCTGGCCTGTTCATTAATTTTATGTGTCAACTTGGCTGGGCCACAGGACTGAGATATTTGGTCAAACACTATTCTAGATGTTTCTATGAAGGTATATTTTTAGATGATATGACCATTTAAATCAATAGACTCTGAGTAAAGCAGACTACCCCCCATAATGTGGGTGGGCCTTATCCAATCAGTTGAAGGCCTTAATAGAAAAAGACCTTTCCTGAATAAGAGGAAATTCTGCTAGCAGCCTGCCCTCAGAACGGAACTGGAACTCTTCCCTGGGTCCTTAGCTTGCCAGCTTGCCCTGCAAAGTTTGGATTCACCAGCCAATTCCCTAAAATTCCTTAAAATAAATCTCTCCTTGTCTCTCTCTCTCTATATATGCGCACACACACACACACACACACACACACACACACGCACACACACACGCACGCACACACAGTTTCATTTTTCTGGAGAACCTTTACTAATATAGATATCCAGTCTCTGTTATATTGCCCTCTTGGTGACTTTTGCATTTCATTAAACAATTTTTATGTGTTTTTTTCTGATGATAGAACGCACACTGTGGAAAACAGAAAATACAAACAAATAGTGCAAAGATGACCACTGTAAACATCTTGCTGAGTGCCCTTTTCTTTATGCACATATAGACGTGTATACTCGACAAAATTTGGATCATGAGCCTTTTTTATTTTAAAAATAATTAATTGTAAACATTTAAAAAATGTTATTATAATTGTATGAAAAGATGTTTGGAGGCTGGCCCCATGGCTCACTCGGGAGAGTGCGGTGCTGGTAGTACCGAGGCCGTGGGTTCGGACCTTATATGGGGATGGCCGGTGCGCTCACTGGCTGAGTGTGGTGCAGACCACACCGTGCCAAGGGTTGCGATCCCCTTACCGGTCCAAAAAAAAAAAAAAAAAAAAGATGTTTGGGGCCTGCCCACTAGTCTGCTTTTGTTGGAAATTTATGTTGTTTCCTATTTTCTGTTATTATAAATAGCTCTGCAATAAAAGTTTTTGTACATAAATTTATGTTTGCCTCTCATTATTTCCTTAGGGAAGATTCCTGGAAGGGGAGTTACTGAGAACTTTGGCCTTATAAATGAGAGAATTATGAAAAATGGAAAGGAAAATACAATAAATTAAATGGAATTAGGTTGCTCGACTCATTTTAACTGAGAAAATAAGAAACACCTGACCTCCTCCAGGGCCAAAATCAAGGTCGTCAACGTTATTTAAGGAGGCAGTTAGGAACGGTAGAAAGAGCACCGGATCAGGAGGCAGAGCTTGGGTTCTGGGCTCACTTGGTTCCTCTTTTCAGTCAGGGGACTCTGGGCAAGGCTGACATGCTCTGCTCCCGGTTCCTTTTTCTATTAAGTGGAGGTACAGTAACTGTCCTGCTACTTTGCAGGAGGCCGTGTGGAGCCATTGCTGGAATGTGTGTGAACCGGGCCTCTCAACCACTGGAGCCTTCCTCCCCTTCCAGAGAAGGTAGAGCCCTACTGCTTTTGTAAAGTCTGTTTTAACTTCCGAAGGATAAATCTGTAGCCTCTTCTCTAACCCTTTCTCCCAGCTCTTTTCCAGCCTATACAGTCATCCTTCGGTATTCTTGGGGGATTGTTCCAGGATGCCCCGAGGATAGCGAACTCTGCAGATCATCCAGCCCCGCAGTTGGCCCTCCGTATCCGCGGCTTCCATGTCCTGCCAATGCTGTATTTTCAATCTGTGGTTGGTTGAATCTGCGGCTGTGGAATCCATGAATACGGAGCACGACCGTATTTATTGAAAAAAATCTGAGTATAAATGGACCCATGCAGTTTAAACCCACGTTGTTCAAGGGTCTGTATAATGTGGAATTATAATGATCCGTTCACACTTCTGTCCCTCCAGCTGGCCTGCGAGTCCCAGTCATACTCATCTTTTCTTGCTGCTGGTGCTTAGTATAGTGTAAGGCATGCAGGAAACCCCCAATAAATGTTGACTAAAAGAAACTGTCAAGTGCTAAATGAACACGATACCATCCACAAGCATTTATTAAGCACCGACGGTATGTCTCTGGACTCAAGGTGCTCACACCACGGCAGAACAAATACAGCATTTGGTAAGTGCCCAGTCGGCTGTGCAGATGCACGGCACTGCAGGAGCTTGGAGCAGAGCAGAGGGCCATTGCTGAGGGTCGTGGTGGTCAGGGAAGTCTTCTTGGAAGGAAGAGAGAATAAAAAGATAAGGGGAATGTCATGAGCAAAGGTGGTCTAGTGGCTTAATATGTAGTCTGGTATACAGTAGGAACTTTATAAGTACTTATGACTGAGTGAATGAAGACGATAGTGGATCACGACATATTCTGAGAACAAGATGGCCAAGTTGTGTCCCCCAAAGGGACTGTCTATTGCATCAATGCAAAAACAATATCATGTCCAGTAAATAGGAACAGAAGGTCTAATCGCCTCATCAGTTTCCAAATATAGGTGTAATGCTGTTGAACTAAATTTCCTCAGTGCTGCATGTAAAATCACAGGCCCATGTACCACACAGGCTCCTCTGCCTCTCTCCTGTGCCCTCCTCGGATCTTCAGCAATCCTATGACGAGCCACTGGGCTACTCTGTTGAAACAGATTCCACGAGAAGGTGACGTGACACTCTGAGGTGTCCTGCTTGGTTCTTAGTTTCCTGCAACAGGTTTCACTTTTAGAGCCACTTTGTCCATTCTGTTCTGGCTGATGTGGCCCAAACTTTTATTTGTGTTGAAGTTTGGCTGCTTGCCAAGACTGAAAATCAGGAGTTGTAGGGATTTATCACAAAATCATCAGTAAATTGCCAAATATTCACCTTGGACAATATATTTTGTTTCTCAGCATCTCACTTTAGATAAGAGATTCAAACTTGTCTTTGGAATTGTTGGGCCGTAGATTGACACTTTTCAGGTAAAATTCATTTCAGCTGTGAATAACAGAGATCCCTCCCCTCAAATAAACAAGATAGTTTAATTCTTCCACACATACAAGACGTCCAGAGCTACGTAGTCCAGGGTTTGTGTGTTGACTCGGTTGTCACCAGGGATACAAACCCCTTCTTGTCCTCTCATCCATCCCTAGGATGTGGCCTGCTTCTTTGTGTCCCTCGTGGCTGCTGCAGTGTCAGCCATCTGAGACACTTTCCAAACAGCAGGATGGAAGAAGTGAAGGAGGGTGGTACAACTTCTCCCTTTTACAGAACTTTCAGGAAACCCCACACAACACTCCTGCTTACACCTCACTGGCCAGAACACAGTCAGAGGCACACCTAGCTGCAAGGAAAATGGGAAATGTCATCCTGTAGCTGGTCCTCAGTGTGCCCAGCTAAAGACCAGGGCTCAGCTCATTTGAAAGAGGAGAGGATGGAAATTTGATGAGAAACTAATCATTTCTGCCACAACCTTGAGTGCACCTGCCATGATCTGTGACTCACTGCAGAAAGTGAAGCAGCAATCCCTGCGAATGAAAGCCACATGCAACATTGTCAGCCTGGGGAAAAATACAGTCTGTTTTCAGACTTCCTAGCCTCTAAAATTTCAGAGAAATTTGCAAACTAGAAATTTGCAAATTTGCAAATTTGAAATCAGAAGTTTGCAGCCCTAATTAGAGCACTAATATGTCTAGTACTCTAGCCAAAAAGAAAAAAAAATGTATAGATACTTATGAAATACAAAATGTATTTGTGTTTATTTAAATGGTTAGAGTATCAACTAATATTTGAATAAGGCACCTTTTGTATTGCAAATTTGACAGCTACTTATAATTGTCATATAGCTATATTTTTTTAGATTTAATTATTTTAACCTTATTTATTGTGAAATATAACACACATATGAAAATGCATAAAGCACTGGTCCGCTCGACAGCCCCTTGAGAACTGAAGAGAGGCATCAGTACTTTCACCAGCGTTTTGTAAGTGAGGAGGTGCAGAGGCAGATGGCTTTCTCAAGGTTCAAAGCCAGTGGTGGGTTCAGAATGTGAACCCTGTCTTCTGCCCCCAGGGCCCCTGGCATTTTTACCCCACATTGCCTCTCTCAGAGACTATAGAAATCCTGCAAAATTTGGCAAAGACAGAGGTAGGTGAGTGCAACTATCTGGAAAATTATTGGTAAGTAAAAATGAACAGAAAGGACCAGAAGTCACTGTTGATACTTAAACTTAAGTTATACCCAGAGCTATGGAGTAAATGCAGCATGAATTACCACTAGAAATAAACAATGTCTAGTGAGAGGAACGTGCAAAACTGCTCTCATAGATTTAAGGTTTTACAATAAGTGAAATAAAGGGGGGGGAAAAGGACACGTCTTTGGCAAGCCTTTCTCTTTGTCACTATTTTTGGTTCTCTGTCTGAAGAAAGTTTTGAAGATTTCCTTGTAAGGACAAAAGAAAAAAATCATGCCATGACCTCATGACCTCCGCTGAAGCAATCAAGAGTGATTATTCCTCTTGTCTAGCAGTTGGAAGGAGTTGGTAGCAGACTGTTAAATCTTCCCACCTACCCACAAATGGCATCAACTGATGGAATCAGCTCAACAGACTGCAAAGGTCATCTCTGGGAATCCTTAGCCTCAGCATTTCAGATATGGAATGCCCCCGGGATTTGAATGAGGGTGCACCCTAAGCAGGAGGCAGTCTCTTCTTCCTTAAGTAGGCATTGGATCCGAGCCCTCCTAAGAGATGTGTGGTGATATGTATGCGATTCTCATAAACCCTTTCATCTATGGAATTTCTTCTAGATGGTGGAAAGAAGAGCAGCAATAAAATGAGTGTCTTGCTCCCATGCATCTTCCCATTAGTTATAATTGTGAGAACAAGGTACTGAGCAATAGGAACAGAAAATAATCCTGTCTCACAGGAGTCTTCAGTTGACCCAACTCACTTATTTATTAGACACACTTATATAATATTTATTGACTGCCAGGTAGGAGCTGTAGCAATAGTAACTCATTTGATACTCCGAGTAACCCTCTGAGGGAGATACAATTTTACAAGTGAGAAAACCCAGGCAAAGACAGTTTGATTGACTGGCCCAAGTCAAAGAGCTTGTAAGTGGACCCAGGGCCATGCCCTGAACCACTGTGTTTGCTGCCTCTCTCTTCCTATATACAGAAGGCCAGGGAGAAGGTCTACTTGAAGGTAGAATAACTTGGGAGCACGAGTTATAATAAGATATTTATTAGATTCAGTACATTGCATAGTATATGGCAGGGTGCTCAATTCAGGCTTTTTGTGAGGAAAGTAAGAAAGAAGGAAGAGAGGGAGGAAGGGAGGGAGGGACAGGAGAGGATCATTATATACCAGGAAGAAAATCCTGGTTTAGGAAGTATCTCAACGGATGTTGCATTTCTTTAAATGGGGATCGTCACAACGAATCTGCCCTCATTATGGGTTGTTTATTTATAAATATAAGTCAAATCAGATAATGCATGTCAGAGTACTTTAAAAAAAAAAACCCTGATATACATGACCAAGCACTTTTGTAATTAATTATTATGATCAAGCCTGTTTGCCAGTTTTGTTTTCAATTTTTCCTTATTTCTCTCTTGCTTTGACTTTGGGGTAAAGAAAAAAAAAAAAAAAGAAAGAAAAAAGAAAAAAAGAAAACCAACAAACCAACTCAAATTCTCATGTCCTCCAGAAGTCATTAGAACTAGTTAACTTCTCTTTTTCCCCCTGGCTGAACATTCCACGTATTACACCACTTCCCCAAATGCAAAACATTCATTATTATGATGACACCTTCATAAAGGAAACACTTTCTGCATGGCATTCATCCCAAATCTTAAATTACACTAATCTTCAAGGCTTCCAAATGTTTTATTGGCTTACAAACGTTGACACCTTCTGTTTATCATGAAAATAGGGGTGATGTACCTTATGATTATCTGTTACCTATGGCTGCAGAGTTGTCCTTACACATTTTTTTAGGCCCCTTCCTATCAGTTCTCACTTAATCACAGAGCAGGGACTCGTCCCCTCTGAGGCATCTACCATCTCTTTCTTTTCTCTCCCAGGGAGAGTTCCAAGTGCAGACACGAGGGCCGCCCCGTCAGAGGAGGGCTGGGACTGGGGGAGGGAATATCTGGGTCTTTGAAATCTGTAGCTGCAGATTTATTATCTGTCTGCTCACCTGGATTCCCCACAGGCCTCTCAAACCCAACCCGCCCAAGGCCAACCCGTTATTGTGAGCCTTCTTCTCTTCTGTTCTAATTTCAGCAACTGGATCGCCATCCACCCACCCCTGGAGGGGTCCTTGGCTCCCCCATTTGCCTCACACCCGCAGCCACCAAGTGCCACAGCTCTGCCTCCTTACTGCCCCCATCCCGGCACACCTTCAGTTCATCTTCCATATTGTCACCAGAGAGATCTTCCAAAACACAAATCTGTTTATATCACTCCTCTGTTTAAATCATTTCAGGGGCTTCTCGCTGGTATGGAATGAGCCCTAAGTGCTAGCATGGCAGAAAAGGCTCTTAATGACCCTTCCCCGCCCACCCGTGAGACGCCAGCTCCTCCCACTTCCTTGCACATACCTACCCTGAGCCACACTGGCCACGTTCAATTGTAAATAAATACTTCTCCCACCTTTTTTTTTTTTAACCTGGCTAAGTTCTCATCTTCCAATACTCAGCTCAAACCTCCTAGCTGCCCAGATGACGTCCTCTCTGCTGCTGCCATAGAGACCCCATCAAAGCCCTCGCCATACCTTCTGCTGTTTGTTTACCTTTATCTGCCTGTTCCCCTTTGGTTGGAGAATCTTCAAGGATAGGAGCTGGTTATTTATCTCTGTATTTCCAAACTGAGTATGACACCAAATACATGTTCAAAAAATGTTACTGAATGAATAAATGTATTCTAATATTTTGTGTCCACTGCCTGCAGGCTCAGCCAGCACCACCATGCAGGGCATACCAAATCCCACACAACACAGCCCATAACGAGGGCACCCATTTATGCAAAGGAAGTGTGGGGGTGGTCATGGAACCCACTGGTCCTGTCACATATTGAGCCACCTAGAAGCAATTGCTTCACGGAGCACAAGAGCAGCCTACTGGTTGCACAGCTAAAGATTCAGCTCAGAAGCAATTCTCTGAAAGGATGGGGTGCCCTCAAACACCTCTTGAAGGCACTGTGTCCCCTATTGGAAGAACACATGAGTCTGGGAACCAAGGGGTGGACATGGGAATGCCTCCGCCTACTGTCACTTCCAGTAATGCACTGGGGGACTTTGTGCTTCTCGTCTCTCCAACTGTGGGCTCTGCAGTGGAGGTTTTCATCCTTAAAAGGGACACACTCTTGCCACAGGACCCAAAAAGGGTCCTACTGAACTGCAAGCTGCAGCTGCCTCCAGGACATGTCAGACTCCTTTCGTCCAGGGATCAGCAGACAAGAAGAGGAGTCACCATCTCGACAGGTGTGATTGCCACTGGTCAGCAGGAGAGGGTAGGGCCACTTTTGCGCAATGGAGCAGAGAAGATGATGTGTGGACCCCATGTGATCCACCAGGCACCTCCTGTGCTCACTCTGGTAGGTGATTGACCTGGGGATCACCATCAACCTGGCTGAAACTATTTGAGAATCGTGCTGCAGTCTGAGATGCTTTCTGATTGATTCTTCTTTCTTCCTGTTCTCCTCTCACAGCTGTGATCCTTGCACTGCAGTTTGAAGTCTCTTCATCTTTCAGAGGGGTTTTCCCACTAAGTCTCTTGTACTCCTAATCCCTGTCTGCTTCTCAGATAACCAAGACTACACAAGAGGCTGTCCTTCTCATGGGCTTTTCAAGAGATTTCCTAGAGCAAGTGCTGTGTAAATCAAATAAGTTAATGCCAAGTAGTGTAATGGAGGGCCGGTGGCAGGTGTTTGGGAATGCTTGGCACTGATGACTCTGCCTCACCTGGAGGCTGGCCAGCCAGTGCACAGCTGCCCTCAGCAGATGTACTTGTCTTCAGGTTGACTTCAAATCTGGCAAGTGCCACAGATTGTGGCCAGGGTGAGGGCTTTAGAATCACACAAACCAAGGGTTCAGATGCTGGATTTCCAATTTATTAGCTGTCAAACTTTACCTCCTGGTGAAATAAAAACAGTAACACTCATTAGTTTACTGAGGGTATTAATCGAGAAAATAAAGTGT
Source organism: Cynocephalus volans (assembly GCF_027409185.1). Classification (NCBI taxonomy): domain Eukaryota; kingdom Metazoa; phylum Chordata; class Mammalia; order Dermoptera; family Cynocephalidae; genus Cynocephalus; species Cynocephalus volans. The sequence continues at coordinate 29,709,569 of NC_084474.1, read as the reverse complement.
TTAACATATAGTAAGTGCCCAATGAATTGCAAGTAATTATCATTATTCTTACTCCTAAATTTAGGAGATATATCAAAGACACATTAAAATCTACTAATTCCAGGACAGAATGATGAGGCTAAGTCCTTCCTTTCTACTAAAGAGCAGAGATGTCCACAAATGCAGCTAGTTTTTCTCTTTTTTTCCTAAAGCCATTTCCAACTGAACAGCATGTCATCCATGTCACTGTGGCATCTCCTGGATATAAACACAGAGCCAGAGCCTGCCACAGGCCTGCCAGTGTCTGGGCACTCACTGTAGTCCAGATCAGCCACGCCACCCATCTACCAAACTGTCTGAGACAGTTTGTGCTGCTATAACAAAATACCTGGGACTGTGTAATCTGTAAACAACAGAAATTTAGTGCTCACAGTTCTGGAGGATTAGAAGTTCAAGATCAAGGCACTGGCAGATTTGGTGTCTGGTGAGGACACAAAGGTGGAAGTGGCAAACAAGCTCCCTCAAGCCCTTTCATTAAAGGCACTAATCCCATTCATGAGGGTGAACTAATCACCTCCTAAAGGCCCCACCTCTTAATAACATCACCTTTGGGGTTAGGATTCAGTGTATGAATTTCGGGGGACACAAACATTCAGACCATAGCACAAACCTCCCACAGAATCGAGTTCTGCCTCATACAGGTTGCTGAGGTCAGCACTTCGGTGTCTCCTTTACCTGTTCTCCTAATAATTGAGCTGTCACCTGGCCAGGCTTCTTGGAGAGAAATGATTTCATTTGGATACACGATGATGTAATTAGATCGTGAATGTGGTCCCGCACTTGAATGTCACCTACCCCCATGCCTTGCAACCTTTCTCTGGTATCTGTTCTTAAATGCCCTGTCATTAGCAGCCAAGTCATGAAATGGAAAATAACTCTTTTCTTTTAATCTCTTAAAAGGAAAGGGGAAAATATTACTGAAATGGAAAATAGGGTGGAGAAACAGCTTCAAATTGTTCCCAATGTTTGGGAAATTCAGATCATGGTAAAGTACAGGATATTTGTATTATTTTTTCCATTAAAAAAAGTTAAAAAAATAAATGAAGTCTGTAACATTTTGAAGGAAATTTCTATGCAGAGACCATTAAGACTGGACCTTCAACAGTCCTTTTAAGAACCTGGATCCATGATAATAACATGGGGTTGAAAAAAGGAATAATGTTTTCAGAGAAACTAGACTTCTCCTTGTGTTTGGATTTGAATGGGCTGCAGGATCTTCTTATTTTTATTATACATTGTACAATTGACATAGAAACTAGACCCAGGGCCTGCATAATTTTCTGCAATGAGCAAACACTTCCACCCAATTTATAGAATAATGAATCAGATTAACAGTTAATTTACAATTAAAGTGAGTGAATTCCAGTTCTAAAACAAATGTATTCTGTAGATTAAATAAACAATTCACCATTTTACATGCTTTGAGATTAAAGTTTACATTCCAGAACATTTGTATTTAACTTTTTAGACCATCCTGTAAAGAAAAGCACATGATAAACTTGTGAATATCTCAGAAAGCTTCTTGTTTCTTCTTAGGAAACAGCAATGGTTATGGTCCATATAATTCAAATATAAAGAAGACATTTTCCCTCCTCTTTGATTTCTTTGTTTTTGTACTATAGAGATTATTGGAATGAAAAATTTTCCAGCCCACTTCTTCATTAAGGACTTTTACTTGATGTCAGGATTTTGTTCCCAAGATATCAAATGAATTTTGACCTGTAATTTCTTTTAGTTTTAACCACGCCAGAATCAAAATATTATTTCTATTTTCTTATCACCTTATTTAACCAGACCATTGTATTTGAAAGTTATATTATCCCACTACAAAAATGATTCTTTTTTTTAAACATTTAAAAAAATTTATTTTAATTGACAGATCGTAATTGTACATATTTATGCAGTACAGTCTGATATTTTGGTACATATGTGTGTTGTATAATGATTGAGTCAGGGTAGTTAGTGTATTCATCACCTCATGCATTTATCATTCATTTGTGGTGAGAACATTCAAAAGCCTCTCCTATTATTTAATTAACAAAACTTAACTGTTAACCATGGTCACCCAATTGTGCAGTAGAACACCAGAATTTATTCTTCCTATCTTATCGTAATTTTGTACCCATTGGCCAACCTCTTCCTGTTTTTCCTCCCCCCCCCACCTCTCCCCAGTCTCTGGTAACCACTGTTCTACTCTCTGCCTCTATAGTAAACCTTTCTGGTTTTTTTTTAGATTGCACATATGAGTGAGATCATGTGGTATTTGTCTTTCTGTGCCTGGCTTACTTCACTTAACATGATGTCCTCCAGGTCCATCCATGTTGCTGCAAATGACAGGATTTCATTCTTTTCATGGTTGAATAGTATTCCACTGTGTTTACATACCACATTTTAAAAATTATTTTACTTTATTTTATTGATTATGCATATTCATGGGGTATAAAGCTGACCGTCACATCTTGTGCCCAAGATGTGATGGCCAGATCAATTCTATCTGCATGCCCATTACCACAAATTGCAATTATTCCCTGTGGCCCCCCTCCCACCCTCAATTAATCCCCAACCTCCTTCTCCCTCCCACCTCCCCTACCCCACTCCACAACCCTAGATATACTCTTTCTCTCTGCAAGACCAATGAACCACTGTGGTCTCTCTTTCCTGCTGTCTTTCTCTCTTACCTCCCACTTATGAGTGAGGACATGTGGTATTTTTCCCTGTGTGGCTAGCTTATTTCACTCAACATAATTTTCTCCAAGCTTTCATGTTGCTGTGAATGGCAGAATTTCATTTTTTTTTTTTTATGGCAGAGTAGTATTCCATGGTGTATATATATATATATATATATATATACACACACCACATTTTCCTTATCCAGTCATCTGTCAATGGATGTTTAGGTTGGTGCCATATCTTGGCTATTGTAAATAGAGCTGCAATGAACAGGGGAGTGCAGGTATCCCTTTGATTGATGATTTCCATTCCTTTGCATACCTTTTTTTTTTTTTTTTTTAATCCATTCATCCATTGTTGGATATTTAGGTTGATTCCATATCTTGGTTATTGTGAATAGTGCTGCAATAAACATGGGAGTGCAGATATCTCTTTGACATATTGATTTCATTCCCTTTGGGTATTTACTCAGTAGTAGGATTGCTGGATCATATGGTAGTTCTACTTTTAATTTTTTGAGGAAACTCCATACAGCTTTTCATAATGACTGTACTAGTTTACACTCCCACTAACAGTGTACAAGTTTTTCCTTTTCTCCATGTCCTCCCCAACAAGTTTTCTTTTGTCTTTTTGATAACAGCCATTCTAACTAGGATAAGATGATATTTCATCATGGTTTTGATTTGCATTTCTATGATGACTAGTGATGTTGAGCATTTTTTCATGTGCATGTTGGCCATTTGTATATCTTCTTTCGAGAAGTGTCTATTCCTAAGAAATATCTATTCCTAGGTATCTTACTTTGTCCATTTCTCAACTGGGTTATTTGCTTGTTTGGTTTTTTTTGCTATTGAGTTATTTAAGTTCCTTATATATTCTTGATAATTAACCCCCTGTCAGATGTACAGTTTACAAATATTTTCTCCCATTCTGTAGGTGTTCCTTTACTATGTTAACAGTTTCCTTTGACGTGCAAAAGCTTTTTAGTTTGATATAATCCCACTTGTCTAATTTTGTTTTTAAAATTGCTTGTACTTTTGAAGTCTTATTTAAAAAATCCTTGCCCAGCTCCATGCCATAAATCATTTGCCCTATGTTTTCCTCTAGTAGTTTTATAGTTTCAGGTTTTATATTTAAATCTTTAATCCATTTTGAGTTGATGTCAGTATGTGGTGACAGGTAAGGGTCTAGTCTCATTCTTCTGTATGTGGATATATAGTTTTCCCAGCACCATTTATTGAAGAGACTGCCTTTTCCTCAATATGTATTATTGGCACATTTGTCAAAGATCTGTTGGCTGTAGATGCATTAATTTACTCCTGGGTTCTTGATTCTGTTCCTTGCTCTATGTGTCTGTTTTTATGCCATGAAGTTTTGGTTATTATAGCTTTGTTGTATAAATTAAAGTCAGGTAGTGTGATGCCTCCAGCTTTGTTTATTTTTCTCAGGATTACTTTTCTATTCAGGGTCTTTAATAGTTCCATATGAATTTTAGGATTGTTTTTTCTGTTTCTGTAAATAATGTCATTGGTATTTTGATAGGGGTTGTGTTGAATCTGTAGATCACTTTGGGTAGAATGGCCATTTTAACAACATTTATTCTTCTAATCCATGAGCATGGGATATCTTTTCATTTACTTATGTCTTCTTCAATTTCTTTCTTCAACATTTTATAGTTTTCAAACTGTGGTTACAAGAAGCAGAAAGAGGAAGGGAGGAGAGGGGAAAGTGAGAGCCTGGCTTATGGATACAAAATTGCAGCTAGATAGAAAAAATAAGTTCTACTGACATACAGTTGACCCGAGAATTTATAATTAACAATGATTTACTGCATGTTATCAAGTGACTACAAGAGAAGATCAAATGTTCACATCACAAAGAAATGATTAAGTTTTTGCAATGATGAACATGCTAATTACCCTGCTTAGATCATTACCCATTGTATACATGTATTGAAATATAACTCTATACCCCATAAATATGTACAATCAAAATGTTTCAATAAAAAATTAATTAAAAAAACCAAAGTTTTATAGTTTCCAATGTAGAGGTCTTTCACCTCCTTGGTTAAGTTTGTTCCTAGGTATCTTATTTTTATTTTTATTTTTTTGTAGTTATTGTAAATGGAATTATTTTCTTGATTTATTTTTCAGATACTTTGCTATTAGTATATAGAAATGCTACTGATGTTTGTAGGCTGATTTTATATCCTGCAGCTTTACTAAATTCATTTATTCTAACAATTTTTTGGTGTGGTCTACAGGGTTTTCTATATATAAAATCATGTCATCTGCAAACAGGGACAGTTTGACTTCCTCCTTTTCAATGTGGGTGCCTTTTATTTCTTTCTCTTATGTAATTGCTGTGGTTAGGACTTTTAGTACTATGTTGAATAGCCCACTACAAAAATGATTTTTTCTCCCTGTTTTTTCCTCCCCCCTTTCCCTCCCTCCCTCCCTCCTTTCCTTCTTCTATCCTTTCTTCCTTCTTTCTTTCTTCATTATTTCCTTTTAAAAAAAATAGTTGAGCACCTATTCTGCCATATAACAGATTAAATATTGAAGATCAGAAGATCATTCAAACACAGTCTCTTACCGAGGAAGAGAGTAGAGAGAGCAAAGCAGACATGCAAACGAAAAACCATAACACAATGCGAGTACAGTGCTTGAGACAGATACAAAGAACACAGATGACATGCACCTCCCCAGAATAAGTGGAGGTTGAAAATCACTCAGGGAAGGACTCCTGGGGAAGTGAAGGTGTACCTGAGCAGATGAAGGTGAGTGTGTACAGGAGGAACAGGTACACAAGGCTTCCCTGGCTGTTGACATAGCATAAGCAGAGGAACAGAAGTTGTGTCTAAAACAGCAGAGAAGGGTCATGGAACAAAAGCAGGTCAATGTTTCTGGAGTGTGAAGTATGAGGCAGGGAAGAGCAAAAGAGGAGTGTAGGGAATTTGTCAGGTGCCAGATCACGCAGAAACCTTTGTGCCATAGTAAAGAGCTTGGATTTGATTCAATAAGAGAGAATATACTTATAGGGTCCAAGATTGAATATAGGGAAACTAATTAAGAGACTGTGACATTGGTCCAAGATAAGCAAGAGAAAATGAGGGCCCAAACAAGAGTGGTGAGGGGGGAATGGAGCCCATAAATATTTAGAAAGTCAATTTAGCAAGTGTAAAAGATTGCTTATCACGAGGGGTACGGAAGGCTGGGGGAGGAATCTGAGATGTCTGCAAGGTTTCTAGCTTGTGTGATTAAATAAAAATAGTGCTACCAACTGTGGGCAAAGAAAAATTAGGGAGATGAGCTGATTTAGAAGGAAAAATGGTGAGCTCCATTTTCGACACACTGAGTTTGAAATGTCAGTGGGGTATGGGATAGAGATGTTCAGAGGCATTTGGATGTATAAGTCTGGGGCTCAAGGAGAAGGATCTGAAGATATAGACTTTGGAGTTGTTGGCATGTAGGTTGTGGTTAAGACCATAAGAAAGAATAAAATCACCCATGATTGCTCTGGGAAAATGTGCAGAATAAGAGAAGCAGTGGGTTAAGCATGGGACTTTAGAGACAGCAAGATGTAAGGGCTTGTTAGAGCAAAAGCACACCCATGAAGAAGACAGAGAAACAGTGGTCAGAGGGGTATGAAAACAAATGGAGAGGGCATTGTCATGGATGCTAAAGGAGTGAAATGTTTCAAGGACAGTGAGAAACAGAGTATCCAATGGAGAAGTCCATGAGACAGTCTTAAATATGTTCATCATAGATGACAATCAGAACTTCACTAGAGACAGCTTAGCTAGAGCAAAGACTGGGGGATGCAGAAGTCACACTGTGAGGGCTTGAGGGGAGAATAGGAGCTAAAAAGTCAGAACCAGTGAATGTAGGCTACTCCTTTAAGGAGTTTGAATGAGAATAAGAGGGACACTTGTCAGTAACTAGAGGTGAAATTAGAGTTAAAGGAGGTGTTATTTTCTCTGAGTTTGTAAGAATCTTCTTTATAGGCTGCAGGGAAGGAGTAACTAAATAGAGGTTTGAAAAAATATAGGAGCTAAGCTGGGCTAACCAGTGGAAGCATATTTATGAGGAGGCAATGGGAAGACAGTAAGGACACAGGAGGAGATTTGGTCTCGAACAAGAGCAGGACCTTTCATCCTCAGACTGGGAAAGTAAGAATGGGTATGAGTGGAGACAAGCAGGTGGCCAGGAGAGCAAGAGGTTGAGACAGATCACGACTGAGGATTTCCGTTTTCTCAGTGAGGGTCATCAGCTGAGAAACGAGGGATGGAGTCTGTGAAGAAGCCTTGTGAAGGTCAAGAACCATTTTTGAGAGGAAAGGAGAGGATGCTGATGAAGGACCAATGAAACATGACCAGCTGGCTGAAGGTTGGGAAACTGTCACGGTATCAGTCATCAGCGTTGTGTGACTTTTCTCCAGCAGCACTCATTGAACTCAGCGTAGATCTAGAGAAAGAGGAATCACAAACCTGCACTAGGGTTGGTGGGTATGTGCAACAGAATTACACGGATGCTAGGGAAAAGAGGAGACAGAGAACTTCAGATGACCAACAATGGGATCCAGATGGAGTAGAGAAGGAAGAGAGGCCAGGAAGGAGCTCATCAATTGGGAGAGAATAGATGGTCAAAGAGACTATAAATTTTTGAGGTTGAAGAACTGGTGACATACGAGTTTTTGAAAGAGCTAGATTATGGAGAAAGTAGAATGTTGAAGCTTAATATTTCTGATATGAAGACAGTTCTGGATGATAACAAGATCCAAGATGTGGTCCTAAAAATAGGTCCAGAGATGAAGATCATAAAGTTAAAGAGGTCATTCAAATGAAAGAGGTATAGGAATATCCAGTCAAGGGCATTATACTTACAATGTACACTCAAGTCTCCTGGGCTTATGAGAGAAGTTGGGTGCAAAAGGAAGTCTGTGAGCCAGGTTCCAAAGACTTCAGTGATGATAACTGTCAATTGGGTGCTTGTGTGTTTGTAGACATTATACTTTAAGTCCTCTGTATAGAAATAAAACCTATGGGGTATATTAATATTGTCCCCATTTTATAGATGAGGAAACTTAAGCACAGAATAATTGAGTAAGCTGTTCAAAGGCACAACATTAGCAAGTGGTGGAGCCAGGGTTTGAACTCAGGCAGCCTGATTCCAAGGCCCCTTGCATGTAACCATTTTATTATTAGCAAGAGGTTGGCAATCCAATTCTTTTCCAGTAACTCCCATATCCATCCCTCCTTCCCATTCTCACCGTCACTACCCTAGTTTGAGCTCTAATTACCTTTCACTGGGACCACTGCAATCTGCATTCAGGCCTCCCACAAACTGCTGCCAAATGACAGTCACAATGTCGGTTTGTCCATATCATGCTCTGTGCCCCTTATATGTTTAATGACTCCTGTTTCCTTACTGGGTCAAGTCTAAACTCCTCTACTCAGACTTCAATGCACTCTGCAATCTGATCCCATCCTCATTTCCAAACTTGTCTCCTCCTGCTATCTTAAAAGACCTTCTTATACCAGCTCTAGTGTCTAGCGGTGTCACACATAACAAGTGTTTATTAGCGGTGTCACATATAACAAGTGTTTATTAGCGGTGTCACACATAACTAGTGATTATTGGTTGATGAGGAGCTGGCGGATGACAATGATTTACATTGGTTTACAAAACAATTCGTTTTGCACGTATAGTCTCATTTGATCTTAGCTCTGAGAGATTTGACAGGTCCTATTTTTCCCACTGATGAAAGATCTCAATAGATGGGAAGGAAGCCTTCCATCCCTGTTACAGGAGGAAAATCTGGGAGGAGGACATTAGACCATCTAGACCAGTAGATTCTCAATCTTCAACACATGCAACACATGCAAGGAGTACCCATTTAAGAGATCGGAAATATAAGCCATTGAAAAGATAAGTTGTAGCTTAGCCAGAAAAAGAATGTGAATTTTCTGCCTCAGTCCATGAAACTAGATATTGGTATTACCTTAGGTTTAGCAAGTTCACTCATTCATCTATCTGGTGATAAACTGAGCCCCTTGAAGGCAGAAACTCATTTTCATTGGTAAGTCCCTAGAGCCTAGCACAGCATCTTGTAAACAGAAGATTCACAATAAACATTTGTTGAATGAATAAAATTAAAAAACTGGGTGTTAATCTTTATACCCCAAGAGCAGTTTTATTTACATATTGTGTAATTAATTCAATTCAATTTTATATATGTTTACTGAGTTTTTAGTCTCATATTGAGATAAGCTCCCAAGAAATTAAATAATTATCATATGGCTGTATCAAATTCATTGGTGTGTTTTTGTGGTTTTTTGTGAATAGATAGAAAGTGAGATGCACCCACAAACAAGTACAGGCCCCTACAGATTTTTAAATTGCTTTGGATTTGGTATATGTTCCCTGCCAAAGGACGCTGTGTTCTGGAGTAGACTGATGACTATTTAGAGTACAATGTACGACTAATCCTTACATCAGCCTTCAGCTCACTCCTGACATGGTTGGACCCAATATTAATATTAATACTTTTCCCTTATACTCTGTCTATAGTTTACAAAGCATCTTCACGTTCATTATATCATCTAGGCTTCTATGAAAGACCTATGATTAACTCCATTTTACAGATTCAACATTTTTTCAACAAATATTTACTGAAATAAGCCAGGTATGATTTTACCTTCTAGATGAAAAATTGGGTATGAACATGTTCTCTGCTCTCATAGGACTTACGTTCTTGCAGGGCAGACAGTAAACAGAAGGGTAAGCAGCAGATAATGGGAGGGACTGTGAAAACAATGGAATGGTGATGTCATCAGGAGGGACTGTGTTGGGGGAGGACAGTCCTCTCTGACGAGGTGACACTGAGCTTCGGACAAGATGAAGAACAGAAGTCAGTCTTGGGCAGGTCCGGGCAGAAGGAGTAGCACATTCAAGGACTCTGAGATGGAAAAAAAACTTGGTATGTCCATGAGACACAGTTAAGCCAGGGTGGCCGGAGTCTAGTGGAGAATGAATGAGATGAGATTGGAAAGATAGGTAGGGACCAGATCACGTGGGGCCTCCCAGGCCCTGACAAGGCAGGTCTGGTTGTTATGCTAACCGTGGAGGGAAAACACTGAGCACTTTATGCAAACAAGTGACTGCCGGGAGACATTTATCCGTGGATTCCTCATGTTCCTGCATGGTCCAGGCCCTCTGAGCAAAGGCATTTATAGCCAATATATAAGGAGACATCCCAGAATAATAAAGATAAAGGCCTCTTCTTCTCCTCCCCAGAGGACATTTGCTTACATTTTAAGGTAATGAGTAATCTCTCTCTTTAGAGGGGAGGATGGGCAGGTCACCAGGAGCCCTATATTTGATCAGACTTTCCTAATTTCAGGGATCCTCTCCTGTGATAAACCCCACTGCACACGTGGGTAACATCTGGCCCCATCACCTTGGGGAAACAAAAAAAGATATCACTCTGGCTGCTGCTTTTGCTGAGAGAAATAAGTGGTCTTTTCTCTGACCCAGAGGTCTCTTGAATTCTGTCAGTATATATATATAACACCATGGCAGGCTAATTGTTAGCCTGAAATAGGATAAAATTTTAAACCCTTCACAATTTCTGCCTTATCAATGACCTGATCTTATTTGTTTTTGAAAAAGACTTCACAATAAGAAGACCGAGGACTAGACAGCTCAGAGTATTTGCCCAAGGTGAGGGGACGCCAAGTTTCTGGTTTGGACTGCCATCACTAAAGGACTTTTTAGGCACTTTCTTAATGCTTCTCAAAAGAAACCATCCTGCTCACTCTGGGTTTTCCTTCTGAACTCTCCAGGTGTGTTATAATATAGTTCCTGTTCATAGACTATTCACACCAGTCCTCTAAAGGTCCGTACACTCAAAAAGTGATACAAGAAACAGCTCCGTGGAAGAAACACACAGAAAGTCGGGAAGTTAAGCCTTACATTTTGTGAAAAATGAGGTAAATAGACTTGTTATGGGATTCTTTTAAAAACGAAAATTGGAAGTTTGATGGATTCCCATTTGAATTGAGTTTACTGAGAAGAAACTTTATATAAAGAGGCCTCCCGTTTTGTAAAAGCAGCATCTCAGGATGTAATGCTGTATCCTTCCCTGCCCTCCCCGGGCTTGTTCAGTCTGTTGGAATGCTCCCAGCCCACGCGTTCCAGAACACTCTGGAGCCACCTCCCACAAGGCATAGCTCACAGTTGGAGTGGGTGGCTGTGTTTGTTTCATGTCACCTGGAGAGAGCAGTCACAAAGGGAAGACTCTCTGGAGACCTTTTGTTTGTTTGTTTTGTGTGTGTTGAACACAAAGCAAGTGACACTCTTGGTTGAACTTGCTATTCCTAGTTCCTACTGAACATCTGCTCTCCAGTAGAGAATATTGTTTGGATCCAAAATCGAAACAAAAATCCACACTATTTTCTTTTGCAATGCTCTTCTCCCCCCGCCCCCCACATTGATCTCCAAAGTCTCCTGTAATCTCAGGTCTTACAATAAGTATTTCTGCTTCAGATTCATATTTTTAAAGGAATTTGTTGCTTCAAGATCTGTTCTGCATTAAACTCCTGCTTGCTGTAGTAATATGCCCTGTTTTAGATATGGAGAAAGTCCTAAGAACTGACCTTTTGGATCAATTACAGTGTTCTCTGGGTGGGAATTAGGGCAGTGGTTCACAACCTTACAACCTTTTGTACTGAACATCTTACCAATTGCTAGATGAAAAAATCTTGTTCCTATCATTATAGAAGTGAGAAAACCACTTTTTCCAGAAGAGCATTTCCATGTTGACATGTGTTCTGTCAGTGGCTTAGAACTTTTATGAAAAATACTGCTTCCCACCGACTACTTCATAAGACCAGTTTACAACGTTGACAGTTGATCCCAGACTCAGACTAATTATACCTCGGAAACAGGTGTTTGATGACTTACTTTGCATGAGTGATATTTGAGAACTAGATAACTCATAAAAATGTTGATCCCGTTTATTTGATTATTGGGTATCTCTTAGAGGTATCCTGGTAGTAAATCTTTGCAAGCTGCCAAGTGTTATAATCTTATTTTCAAGGTCTTATTTTAGATCACTAAATACTCCCCTTTTCACTTGCCTGGTTGGACAGGGGCTCTCCATTCCCCTCTGCCCTCTGCACCCAGTTATGCCTGCACTGGGTCTCACCCAGGCATGGTGCCTCTCCTCTCTCTAAGAAACTTACCATTTTCATATCAAACCTTTTTCAAATAAAGGGAACTGAAGGGCTCTTCAGAGGCAAGTTATAAACAGGTGCGTAGAAACTGCCCTTCCAAACCAAGAAATTCAGGGTTGGCCGGGTAGCTCACTTGGTTAGAGCCCATTGTTATAACATCAGTGTCAAGGGTGTAGATCTCCGTAATGGCCAGCCATACAAAAACAAACAAAAAAGCAAACTGAGAAATTCTAACTTAAAAAATTGCCTAGGCTTTCTGGATCAGGAAAACAGTTTAATTCTTTTCAACTTGATTCTCGAAACAAGCAATACAACCACACATGTAGCTGAATCAAGCTTGTTCCTTCAACGTATTGGCATTTGAAGTGTTCCTGTGTAATTTCCCTGTTTCCAAGAGTGACCACCATATACTGCTTTGAAATATCTGACCTGTCTGACTCATATCTGCTTTGCCCTCATGTCTAATCACTTTGTCTTGGTGGGAAGAGAACTAAAGGTGAAGTGTAGAGATTTAGGTTCCAGACGTGGCTTTACTACTGATGAGTTTGTGACTCTGGATAGGCACAGAGATGTTACATGACTTGCCCAAAGTGACAATGCTGGGATTTGAACTTCTCCAGGCTGGACCTGTGGTTCACTACACTGCCCTCCAATGGGGGTGCTGTCTGCCCTGTTAACCACAGGGTTGTTGTGATGTCCTATCTCACATCATGAGAAAAGTGTGCTAGTTTCCAATTCTTGATTGCACTAAGCCAGACTATAGGGTTATTTTCTTTGATTCCTTAAAGAGATTTATTTTATTGTTAAACTGCTCTGGGACTGGCTGGTTAGCTCAGCTGATTAGAGTACAGTGTTGGTAACACCAAGGTCAAAGTTCCTGATCCCCATACCAGCCAGCCGCCAAAAAAATAAAGTAAAACCAACAGCTCTGACAGCCTCTTACCTGGTTTCACAGCTTCTACTCTCTTTCCTCTCCAAACAATCCTTCAGGACCCACTCCAATAATCTCCCTGGGGGATCACTGCCATCATGTGCTACACGGGAAAGAGTACTGGAATAGAAATACAAAGTCCCAGATGTCAGCTCTAGCTTTTCCAGATTTTTACGAGTGATATGATCTTGTGCGGTTCATGTAGCCTCTCCAGTATTCAGTTTCCACATTTATAAAACTAAGGGGTCGGCTTAGATTTAGGGATAGAAAATAGGTTCTATTTCTCCAGCCAATTTGGTCAGTAGGAGCTTCCCAGAATGTTGAGTTGAGAAGGATTCTGAGGCTCATGTGAGCTTAGCAGGAAAGAGCAGTGATGGCCTTGTGTGCGGAAGGTAGCAGTGACCGTGTTTGTGCTATGCTGGCTTCTTAGCCAGCGCTAATTTGGATGATCCAGAAGGTCTTTCCCAACTTGAACACTTAATTCTACACTAGTCTCCTGCTTAAAACTAGCCATTGTTTTCCATTGCTTAGAAGCCAAATTTTCTCAGCCTATATTTTAATACCAACCTAATCCAGTTACTTCTAAAGATTCTCCAACATGCACCTCCTGACGCTAAATGTTTGCTAGTGCCAGAGGAGCAGAGAAAGTGGCTTGTGACATGGAGGTGATTCACAAGGTAGATAATCTTTGGGCAAATATTCTAGAGCTGATTTATCATCTTTGTGAAAATAATCGAAAGCAATGAATAGAAATCAGTAATTGATTTGACGTGTGGCATTATGTACGTAGCATGGTATTATACATGCATAATGCATATATGTTAGATATATGTAGATATATGTTAGATTTGGACAAGAAATTTAAAGGATTAAATAACATGGGAATATCTTGAAGACACAGAATTGTGCCTGTTTTCCTACAAAACATTTCATTTTGTCATGATGCACTGCTCATTGATTCAAGACAGTATGGCAGAGTAGTGAAAATGACAGGCTTTGGAGTCAGATTTCCTGAGTTAGTTCCACTGTTTACTGTTCTTGGGCCAGGTGCCTCAGTTTCCCTATTTGTACACTGGAGGTAAAGCACTTAACACTTATGACTGCTGTAAGGACTGAGTGAATCAAAATACATAAAGCAGTTGGAATAACATCTGGCTTATATTAAGGCTAATTATATGACCTCAAATGGTACAGAGAAGATGGCACTTTTTGCTCCATGACACATCTTGCCGTCACCTCGCAGACAGCACCGTGGGGTTGCAGAGGCAGGGCCGTCCTGCAGCCCCTCAGTACTCACATTTCCCTGGTGTCCTCTCTGAGCACCATCATGAGATAACACCTTTGGGATGCTGCCCTGTGCTCAAACCATAAGGACAGGCTAAGAATTAATAGAAAGATTTGTGTGTAGTGAAGTAAATATGTTACTAATTAAGGTGTTCTAATGAACTCAAGCCCTCTAATTTTTAAGTCAGGAAGAGAAGGGGAAGGGAAGAGAGGGAAGGAAGGGGAAGAAGGGAGATAGAAGGAGAAAAGGAGAAAGAGGAGGGAACTAATTCAATTTTGAAAAAGATCTTCTTTACCACTATATTTAATTAAATGTTAATCTATGGATAACATTTAGCTTTGAAAGTGTCCCAGCTTATTCACTTGACTCTTTTTTGTATCCTTTGGCTTGAGAAATCTGGAAGTGCTACGAGACCTGAATGTACAGGTATTATGGAGCAATTTTCCCTTAAGCATGCTCACAGCAGTTTGTAAAAGTCACTTTCATGCCCTGCAGCATGTGCGTGGAGATGGACCCATATCAGAGAGATCAGTAGTGGCCCCTTCCAGCTTGTGATTAGAGATAATGACATCCGTGTGCGCTATGCTGTTCGGGGTGTGGAGTGGGACCCGGTGGCTCTTATCACTCAGCGTGGCAGTGGTCCTTGGCATGGTGCTGCACGGAACAGTGACTCCAGAATGAAAACATTGATCTTGATTTTAAACTGAGCTCAGGAATTCTGTGTTCTCAGGTTTCACTGCGTTCCTGGTATTGCACAAATTCTTTAGGATTTCTTGCTCTAAATGGGCCTTTTTAAACTCAAAAAGAGTTGTATATGTTGAATGGGGCCTCTGACCTGATGCCAGGCGCAACGGCAGGGCGACTGAATAGGTTCTTATGTGTCTGGGCATCCTCAACCCCACTTGGGGTGTAATGGCTTTGGAAGAATAGACAATTGTACTCTGTGTTCTTTTTCAAAGCACATGCATGTCTTTCATCTCATCCTGTTTGCCACAGATATTAATGACAATGCCAGGAAGAGAATCCAGGTTTCCTGAACCTTAGCCTCATGTTCTGTCTGCCTCGCACTCCTGTAACACTTTTATCTCAATCTCTAGATTGATGCCCAGAATGTTCTTCCATCTACAGGGGAGACATAGAGGGGGGTAGGGTGGGACGAATAGACAGAGAGACAGACGGAGACAGAGAGAGGAAGGGAGAGAGAGAATGAAAGGACGGAAGGAGTGAAGGACAAGGAGAGGGAAAAAAGAGAAAGAAGGAAGAAGGAAGTAGGCCCTGAACCCCCTGAAGAACGACTGGGAGCCACGACCTTCCATTTCAGTGGACGGGAATAATAATCCAGCTCCTTTGGGATGAAAACACCGCCCTGACCCTGAGGGAAGTGATGGGCATCAGAGTGACTGCTTTCAGAGAGAACTTGTCACCTTTGCCCCTCGGCTCCTGCCCCTCCTCTTGAGGGACTCACTTTGGCTCAGTTTGTCCCCAGGCTCCCCCCCGCCTTTTTCCCCTTGCTGATGGTCTGAGAGAGTCTGCAGGTCACCTTGCACTGTCTGCAGGTCATATCCACGGTTACTGGGGCACGGTGTGGGCTAGAGGATGACAGACACACCACCATCACCTGGCTCTCAGGATCCCCGCACTCGGCACTGCAGAGTACCCAGAGTTCTTCCTGGTAAGACAGGTGGAGACACGAGAGAACAGAAGGGGGAGACAACCCTTCCCATTGTTTTCCAGTGTCATCTTTACCATTGTGGGACTTACATCATGAGACCTGTGGACAGGGAAGGTGAGTCAATGTCACACTGCTCAAAATAGTATTTTCAAGAACATGGGATAGAAACCTAAGACCAATTGTGTAAGTATGCCATAACAATGGTCAGCATGGCCAGGTTAGGGAACGGCAGGAATGGCAAAGTGTGTCAAGTGTTATGGGATGCACTATGTTTCATTTCGACTCAGCATCCGGAACCATCGCACGCGGTTCAAGGATCTCTTATTCCTCATCTGTACTCCTCCTATTCTCTGTATGGACATAGGAGTCTCTGGAGGTGGTCGGGCCCCTGGCACAGCTCCTGGCACATTGCGAGTGCTCAATGAAAGGGTGGGGGATTCTCAAGGCAGAGAGGCTCTGCCATGGACCCGTCATTTGGCGGGATTGTGGGAGTCATGATGAGGTGGGTGGTTAGACTCCATGACTTTACGATTTCTCAAAACCCTATGATTCTATGGTTCTCATATATTTAGAAAACTTCAGAAATGTCAATATCTGCATCAGAAAGGAAGTTTATTAAAGATTAATGGTATGTTTTTTTGTCAAAGATTTAGAAATAGCACCATAATTTGTCTTTAATATAAGTTTCAAATTTTTTATATTCTCATTTACTTAAGGTCTATTTTGATAACACAACCAGAAACCATAATCTCTGATGACCCTTACTATTGTTATATGTCATTTTACATAATTGAAAGGCTGTGTTTTAAGAATTCCAAAAAGGAAGAGTTAACTACCTCAAATGTTGCGAACACCAGCAAAACATAAATTGCCTCTGCCCAAGTTAAGTAGTAAAAAGGATCAAAACTCGGGCCTTTCAAATCTTTCCGTAATACCATCCATTAATCTATAAGCCCTGGAGGCACATGTAAGGCTTAATAAATGGTTTCCCATGGTAATAATGTTTGATTGAAAGCAAATGAAAAAAAAAATGTCTGAAGTTCTACAGGTTAGGAAAAGAGAAAGAAATGAAAGGGAATAAATATAACTATGAAAGAAAAAGAAAACTTGAAAAATACTTGACTTTTAACAACTATCACAGCTTTGTGGAAAACAAAAAACCAAACATCTAGTGTCACCCCTTCTTGAAAGATGTGTCATGTTCTATGTTCTTGAAGAAGTGAACAAGGGGTTTGCTAAGAAGAGTTTCTAACACACAGCAGAAATTAATTTACTCTAAAGCAAAAATTGCCCAGGATTGTCCAGAAATTTCTATATCTGTAATAGTTGCTAGGGTGCTAGAAGCTTGAATCTGTTCCGAAACTTTACATGAGTGTTCGGTAAAGGCTAAAAGCAATAACATTCCACGTGAGAAGTTACATAAGCTCCAGCTTTACTTTCTAGTCATTACAGAGGTAGCGTTCTTTGATATTTGATAGCACTTTGTATCAACCCACAGATGACTTGCTGACCAGAAATGGGGTAGAGTTACTTCACAAAGGAGGGATAGAGTTGTCATCTCCTAAATCCACTGCTCAGTTTTCATCTCAGTAAAAGTCAGAATATAAGACATTATGCCTCCAATGTCATGCATTATGATGACATTGCACCATTATCAAGTATTCTTACCAAACCGTTTGAACCCAAATTCAATCAAGACTTTAGATCTAACTTCTAGGTTATAGGAAAGGTAAGGGAAAGAAAAGCTGGTGAAGCAACACCATGAGGAAGCGAGTAGAGAAAATATCCAGAGTGTGAGACCTTCTACAATACACCTGACATCTTTTCAGCAAGTCAGCAGCACGGGGAAGAACGGCGTGCGTGCTGATGGCGAAGAAACTGTTGAAGGCAATGACACTAAGGATACAGAGCAAAGGAATGTGATGCGTGGACCTTATTTGGATCCTGATGAAAACAAATTAGCTGTAAATAACCAGGGGCTTATAATTGGAGAAATTAGAATATTAAATGATATTAAGAAGTTATTGTTGCATTTTCTTAGTTGTGACGTAAGCATAGTGGTTATTCTAAGAAACCGCCCTTAATTTTTAGAAAGGTATGCTGAACTATTTTGGGGGTAAAATAGCCTTTAAAACACTTCCCCAGGTTTTTTTATGTGGACGTAAGTATCAATATAGTCCCCTCATGATTAAGTCAGTTGGAACTGATTTCCCTTGGCAGTATGTTTGAATGCCGACATAGTAGTTATCTAGCAGAGAGGGAAACACTGATGATTCAGGAGAGAGGGGAGATTTCTGGAGTATTAGGCAGGAAGACTTGTGACCGGCCCAGGCTAGCTGCTCAGTGTGCTCCGTGGCCCATGCCCCCACGCAGTGTTTCTTACTGGTCCTTGATACGCTATGCACAGAGGTTGAGAATACACATTTAGAAGCCTTTATGGCAATTTGACAGAGTACTTTTATGCCTGTTGAGTCTAATTAAAAGTGGGGCTTCAAAGAACTGGTTTTTCTGCTACATATAACAGAAAGACTCATAACTGACATGATATTTTTTATTTTACCATCACTGAGCCAGAGCTTCTTAACCTGAGTCCTTTAAATGTGTTTCAGGAGGCCCATGAACCCCGTGAAATTGTGTGCCCAATGGGGTTGCACACAAGGACACCCCACACACACTCATGCACACACACGTGTCAAAAGCTGTCATCAGATTCTTGCAGAGGCCCACAACCCCCAAAGAGATGAAGAACTCTTGCCCCAGAGTTGCCTTAGAGTAATCCTCCCACTCTGCTCAGATGTTCCTCTGTGGACACTTTTTTTGTTCCCAGAGTTTAAACTTCCAGTGTGAATTCCCAGCTCTACACATTACTGTGGCCCCTCACCTAATGCCATTAAAACACAAATGTCTTTGGTTGGCTGCTGTCCTCCTTGCTCTACCAAAAGGGAGTTCTTAAAACAAACTGTCCTGGAGATGAGCTCCCTGCCCCCCACCCCCGAGTGCTGAGGGGCAGGGGTGTCGGGAGCTCTCTACAGCCTCGGGCACCAACGCGCCATCAGTGTCCATCCCAACCTCCAGGTTGCAGCCTCCATTTGAACAATCGTTTTTGGCTTAGCTACCCACCACACGATTAACTGTTTAAACAAATTCCAGAAAGCACATCAATTATTACTAATGAATTCCACGTCAAATCACCCAGAACTACAAAGGGCCGCCAGATGTTTCAGGCGAGGAGGAGAAGGGAGTGGGAGGCGGGGAGAGGAAGGGTCCTTTCCCACCGCTCTGCTAACCTGCACCTGAGAGCTGGAATTTATCAGGCACCCCACGTAAAGAGGCATCACACACATTTGAAATATTTCTTGGAGAGTGCTGCAACATTAATTTCACTGTGGAATATTATTTTATATTGAAATCATACTTCGCAAAACCTTTCCCGACCTCTTTTACAGTCGTTTTATTGTTACAGTACATGAGTGAGGAAGCAGGGGCTGTGACTCTCACATTTTTGCAGATGTGTAGATTAAGGCACAGGGAAACACATAGGTTTGTTGCAATAGTAGGGCTATGTGTAGAAACCATGGGTTCTGAGGTTCTTGTTGGACACCACCATTTCCAAACTACCAGTGAGCTACTAGTCACAAAAACTTTCTAAGAAATAAAGTCAAAAGAGCCCATATGAAAGCCACACAATGTACTTTAAGGGATGTATCTTTATTATTATTATTATTATTATTATTGAAACATAGTTGATTTTACATATCTGTGGAGTACAGAGTGTCTCTCTGACTATCATTACCTGTGTGAAATATGTGATGTTCAAATCAGGATAATTAGTATATTCGACATTACAATGAGTATATTGTAATGAATTAGTATATGTATATTCGATAATTAGTATATTCGATTACAATGGAATCATTTCTCATGGCCCTTTTCCAATTTCTCCTTTACTCCCCCTCCCGCTTTCCCACCTCTGTTCTCTTCTTTGGAAAGTTCAATGTATTATTATGATTGTTGTGTCTTTCTTTCTTTTTAGTTTTTTAGTTCCTACTGGTGAGTGAGGACATGTGGTATTTCTCTTTCTGTGTCTGGCTTGTTTCACCGAACGTGATTTTCTCTGCGTTCATCCATGTTGCTGCGAATGGCAGGATTTCACTCTCTTTTTATGGCAGAGTGATATTCCATTGTGTATATATACACATTTCCTCATCCATTCCTAAGGGATGTATCTGAATGAGATACAACCAGGGCAAGAAAACAAATCTGCAGTGATGAGCCTGAGGTTCAAAGTGAGAAAGTAGGGATGGCCACAGGCTGTGGAAGGACCCCAGTGACTGGGGTCCCTGGTCAGGGGATAAGGAGCAGAGGCTCTGCAGGCACCAGGATGTCACCAGTAAAGACATGCGAAGGCTTTTTCATTATGGATCTTGTGTCAACTCACCCACTGTAAATCACAGCAGAGCCGGCCCTTCTCTGAGCAG
The DNA here is from genome assembly GCF_027409185.1 of Cynocephalus volans. NCBI lineage: Eukaryota > Metazoa > Chordata > Mammalia > Dermoptera > Cynocephalidae > Cynocephalus > Cynocephalus volans. The sequence goes on along the minus strand of NC_084474.1, from coordinate 29,689,256 downwards.
TTCGAAATCCCTCTGGAAGCTGTTCCATTATCAAGCAGCATGAAAGACCACCACAGGACCTGTGTCTAAAATAAAACCCCTTCAAATGGCTGGGGTCAGTGTAATTGAAAATACGGACAATTTATGATGTGGTTAATAGACTTGGGAGGGAGAAAGAGGTAATCATGGCACGTGAGACCAGGAAGAGACCTGAACACTCCTGGTTTAACCTGCTCAAGAGAGGACACGCCATGGGCCATGGCCACACACTATTTTTTTAAGATATGGAGGTGATTGTATGTTAATGAATGGCTTTCTTCTGCTTACTCTCATCTTTATGCTTATCTTAAATATTCATGTATCTCTAATGGGCTTTAAATATTTAAAACTTTGTGCTCTTCGATGTTGGAATGAATAAGAATTAAGCTTTGGTTTTTGTCTCCCCTACTATATACTTGTTCAAGTAGCCAAATTTTCTTTAAAGGTAGATCTCTAATATTCTTTTTTAATAAGAACACATGTTAAATATCTTGAAAAAGGGCCTTTATGGAGTGAGAGGTCTTAGTGGCTGTACTTTTGTTTATACTGTGTGAAGACTGCTGAATAAGGCTGGATTTTTGTTTGTGAGTGCATTTCATGTTACATTCCAGCTCTACAATACATTTGATTTATAAACTCTAAAAATAAGACATACTTTAGAGAAAGATGTGGGCTTGGTCAGAGTGAAAGTAATGGGATAAACAATCTCTTGCAATCACTAGCATTCCAAAATCATTTTCCAGGGTGATTATCAAGCCAAGAACTACAAAAACAATTTTCTTTAATTTGCACCATATGAATCCACGCAAAAAAAGAGAAAACCCTCACTCGAGAACATATTTTGTTTTTCAACTCCAAGATCAACTTCTAATCATACCTCTTTTAGAAACAAGGAGGTGATAGTCTAATGAGAGCGACACCTCTCTTCTCTTCTCTTCTCCCTCTCCTTTTTATTATTGGATTTAAAATTAATTTTTATTTAAAAATTATAATACATAAACATGCATTAAAAAGTTTTTAAGTGTTTAACATTTCGGCTATTTTGAATTTGAAGAGTAAAATAATTAAAAGCGTATTAAAATTCAGAGAAAAGTGTGTAACTCCATCAATTTCTCTTCTGACAAATACCGCGACTCTCTTCCTCCCTACTGGAGCCAGTGGCCAAGTGCCATAATTGAAGTAACACAAACCCAATGTTTCTGAAGAATTATGACTTTGAAGGACTGCCCAACACCCTTTAGAAACAGAAGTGCTGAGTGAAGGCACCAGCCAGGCCTTCTGAACCATCAAACTCTGTCTGAGGCTTATTTTCCAAGAGACTAGTCATTCAACAAACGTTTATTGAGTGCCAGCCATGTGCCAGGAGCTGGTTTTCAAAGATGAAAAAGAGACAGTCCCTGCCTTACAGGAGGCTCCTGTTCTGGAGAGGAGATGGATAAATGGACAGCATAGACTCTCACTGTAACATGTACTGAAATGGAGAGAGAATAGTAATAGCAGCCCACGTTTATGATTTACGTTTATGATTCACATCTGTGCAATGTTTGCCGAGGGCACGGCATTGGGCTGCTAGTGTACATGGTGCTGAGAGACATGGAGAAGGGGCAGGGTGGTCACTTTGTCACATATAAACACAAACGTAGGCTGCCACCATCCCTCCTTCCCCACACGATGACATATGATGGAAGAAATGTATGGTAGTGTTGTTTCAGAGAAAGAACCCTGAGCATTTTCTAGTTGTTAAACCTTTCCATTATTTTCCGCTCAAGAAACCACTTCAGAAATTCTATGCTTGACTCTGGCTCCTACAGCTTAGCTTGCCTGCTTCCTGCACCCACCTGTATCCATGTGTTAATAGGAGGCAACAACAGTCTCACCCCGCCCTATGGTCTGGATGCAAAAGTAGGCTCCAGAGCTGACCAATGGACTGTGTCCTATAATCAGCCAATATGAATTAGCAGGGCTACATCCCTCATTTACATAGGAGGACCTGAATGGGAACTTGGGTGGGAATTTTGGCTATAGAGACTGACTCTTTCCTTTGTTTGGGGAGACACTGGTCTAGCAGACTTCATTCCCCAGTGCTGTCCTTGCTTGCAAGCAAAAAATGCTGTAACACTGAACAAAGAGCTGTTACACCAAATAAAGAGCTATAATACTGCAACACTGACACCGGTCTTGGATTTCTCTGTGCAACCTTCCCCACAACAGTGTGGCACAGGAGAAAGGGCCAAAGTCAGGCTGATTTAACATCATTTTATTTTCATTACCTCATAAACCAGAAATGACAGCTATTTTGAGCCTCCCTCCATCCCTCAGCCCACCCCTGAGCCTCCCTGAGTTTCACCTTCACTCAGGCCACCAAAAAAGTGAAGGTCAAGACAGGCCAAACTATCATTGGTTAAACAGAAAAAGCTGAGAGTTTATTGCCTTTTCATCTCCACAGCAAAATGTTCTCAGCTCTGGCATCACAGTGGACATGAAAACAGTCTCATTAAAAACACAGCTTTAGAGACTGCAGGACTGGGTTGTGAGCCCTGGCTAAGCCATCTGAGGGGCTGGCTGGGTAAGTTATCTAACCAAGCCTCGGCTTCTTCCTCTGTGGAATCAAACTGAGAATACCTGACTTGCAGGGCTGCTACAGGAGTAAATGAGAGATCAATAAACTGCAGAACCCAGCACATGATGGCCCAAATCGGTAGCTACTATTGTCATTTTTCAGTCCCTCTAGGGTCCAGATGATAGCCCAACACCTAGCATCTCGGACTCAGATTCGGATTCCTGTATTCACTGTATGTGCATATCTGTGTGTGTGTGTGTGTGTGTGTGTGTGTGTGTGATTGTGTGCATATGTATGTCCTGGGCGTGGAGCACAAGGGAAGGAAAATGATGCATCAGTCTACACCGGAGTTGCCCAGTCTCAGCACTATTGGCGTTTTGAAGTGGATAATTCTTTGTTGTGCAGGATGTCTGTGCACGGCTGGGTGTTTAGCAGCACCCCTGTCCTCTATCCACTAGATGCACTCACACGGCCGCTTCACCAAGTTATGAAAAACAAAAATACCTGCAGACATTGCCAGATGTCCCATGGGAAAAATCGCCCCCCCGTTGAAAACCACTGCTCTACATACTGGCATTTTGTTGCCAACCAAATAGCTCATGGAGATGGGGAAGACCACGTATTGAGCCTGTGTGGATCTGTGGTGTATGAAAGTTTTCCAGCATCCCATAGAGCTGGCCCCCTCTCTCAGTCCCCACCTGACAAACCAAAATATCAAAACAAAAACCTGCTTCTAAGGACAGACCTTGCCAACGTTACCTGCAGCCTTTCCCTCTTTCCAGCATAGCCCTCTTGTTTTTTGAGGTAAAAATGGTGCTTTGAGAACAACCCTCCAGTTCTGAGTCAGCCACAATTCTTTCTCCTCAAAAGTCAGCTCCTTTCTCAGCACTTTGCACTGTGACACTGTGATCTCATCCCGGGCACTTTGCTGGGCTCCTCTTTCTTATTTTGTCCAAGTGCATAGTCTCTTGACCTCTTTCTTGTTCCTCAGATGTCTCTGTTCCCCAACCCCCAGCCCGGCTGAAAGAGCCTCCCACACCCTTCCTGCCGATCACCCCCGTCTCTTCCTTACAGAACCTTTTCCAAATCCTACTCCACAGGGACAACTTTCCTAACTCTCTGTCTAGTAATCTCTTTCCTTCCAGCAACTTTCCCATGACCTTCAATGGACGGATTCTGAAAAGATCATTTGATAAGGTGCCTAGTGGAGTAACAGCTATTTCACTAAGTGCAAGGAAACACTTCACTGCTCTCTGCCACCTTTTCGGAGCCCATTTGCCCAGCAATTGTGTTGAATGTCAAAGCCACCTCTCATATTTATCTTGGTCAAACATTTGTGTGTTCTATGTCTACTGATAGTGAAAAGACTAATGTCTCTACAGTAGATGATTGGCTATTTACAAAATCCAGTGGCTGTCAGATGTGAACCATGGAATCAAAGCTGTGCTCGTGGGCAGGTCACTTGCTCCCTGGTGACTGATTTTGCTCTCTGCTCTAAATCAGTTTTGTTTTCCAAACTCCTCCCCCCCCTTTTGTTCTGGCATTTAGGATTCCAGTTTCTTATACACCTTAATTCTGGCTATAAAGTTATAAGCAATTTTTAGTGAGGGAAAAGACTCAAGAGAAAGAGTTAAGAAGTAAATAAAGGGATGGAAGTGGGTAGGGAAATGAAGGTTTTGGGAGAATATGATGTATCTTATGTTCAGGATCCACTCACGTGCAACATCAATGCTTTTAGGTTTACTATTTGTTTCAGTCCATTTTGTGTTGCTATAACAGAAATATCTGAGACTGGGTAATTTATAAGGAATAGAGGTTTATTTGGCTTATGATTCTGGGACAGCTGCATCTGGCATGGGCCTCAGGCTGCTTCTACTCATAAGTGGAAGAGCAGCAGGCAGCTGGTAGGTACAAGCAGATCACATGGCAAGAGGAAGCAAGAGAGAGAGAGAAGGGGCCAGGGTCTTTTTAAGCAACGAGCTCTCGCGGGAACTAATAGAGTGAGAACTCATTCACTAATCCCCCCCCCCCCCCCCAGGGAGAGCATTAATCCATACATGAGGGATCCACCCCCATGACTCAATCAGTTTCCAACACTGCCACATTGGAGATCAAATTTCCACATGAGTTTTGGAGGGGACAACACATCCAAACTCCATCATTATTACATTTTATTGAGCCAATAACATTATCAAGGCTACTGAGCATGCTTTGGGTACATCCTGTTCTTAGTGAATCCAGTTATCAAAAAAAAGCTTACTCAGTATAATAAAAATGGCATTGTCTTCTGGCATTGTCTTAAAATATAGTATAGGCCATGAACTTTTATTTTTTTTAAAAAATTCCCTGGTAAGAATTTTTGTGTCCTGGTTTTCACTAAGTTTACATCTGGTGATGCATCTATGAGCCATCAGGGTGTTCACCCATCTTCCTGATGAAACAGTCCATGGATTCACTTTTTTGAGATCTTGTTTTTAGCACTTATATGAGCTGACTTTTGTTCCTCTCATCTCCTGTATCACTGACCCAGTTCCTTAGTGGAAATTCACATAGTTTTTCACTGAAGCTTGTCCATTTCACCTGTGGGAGTGCTTATTTTTGTCAATTCTTTTTCTATTTGCATTGGATAGTCTTTTAAGACTCTCAGCATGCTTGCAGCACTCTTGACTATGTTTCAGTTCTGCATGTAGCAGCTCATCTTCCTGTCCTAATAGCTTTATAGAACTAACCTGAAAATCACCATTTAGAAATTATCAACAGGGAAAACATTTGAGCTGAGGACTACCTCAATCCAATCTTATTTTCCTTCTACTGATACATATCCAAACTGGGTTTAAATCCCAGCTCTACCATTTTTGAGCTAGGTGCTTTGGAGCAAAGTGTCACAGTTTTTTCCTCTATGAAATATATTTCATAGGATTGTCATGAAGATTAAATGAGTTAATAATGTAAAAGCACTTAAAACAGTGCCTTCCATATAGTAAGGGATCATTAAACGTTCTATTATTATTGAGATTACAATCCGAAAAGAACATCAAAGGAAAGTTTTAACATTTCTCTGGGAATGGAGTCAGAGTGTGAGATAAAACAAGAACAAGTCAGGATGCTGAACCTCATTACTCACAAAAGTTAGAAAAGACCAACTAAGAATGGTTTCTTGAAGCAATAAACATCACTTTTTAAAGTTAATTACTCACTAACAACCCGATTTAAAAATAGGCAAGTACTCTAATAGACATAATATATATAATACAAAAAGGAAAGTAACAAGTGATGGTGAGGTTATGGAGAAATCAAAACTCTTGCATATTTCTGGTGGGAATGTAGTATGTTGCAGCCACTGTAGAAAACAGCTTAGCAATTCCTCAAAAAGTTAAAATTACTATTTGACCACATAACTCCACTCCCAGGTATATACCCCAAAGAATTGAAAATAGGTATTCAAACAAATACATGTGCACACATGTTCATAACAACACAATTCACAATAACCAGCAGGTGATGACAATCCAAATGTTCATCAACAGATGAATAAATAAGCAAAATGTGGCATATCCACACAGTGAAATATTATTCAGCTAAGAAAAGGAACAAACTACCGATATGTACTACAGTGTGGATGAATCTTGAAAAAATTATGCTAAGTGAAAGAAGCCAAATAGAAAAATCTGATTGTATGATTGTACTGATATGAAATGAGGATAGGCAAATCCACAGAGTCAGAACATAGCTAGGAGCTGGGGGTTGAGAAGAATCAGGAGGAACTTCTCAGTAAGTACAGGGTTTCTTTTTAGGATGATGAAAATGTTTTGGAACTAGATAGAGATGGTTGCACAATATTGTGAATGTACTGAATACTACTGTTGTCCAACTTCTATGACTCTACTGTAGCCTCAAATACTCTGGTGGTGACTAAATGTTCATTTTCTTCATTATATGTCCACCTCAATGAAACCAAATTTTGTTGAGTCTGGCCTTGATGCCAGTTAGCTGAATCATTCATATTAAAATGGTTAATTTTATGTTATGTGAATTTCACCTCAATTTTTAAAGAGCTGAAGTGAATCACTCACTTGACAGTGAAAGTAATTTTGGGAAGCATTTTAATACTTCATTGAAATGGAAGGTAGATTTTCTTTTCTCCTGTATTTCAGAATGCCTAAGAAAATTTCAAGGAAATACTTTCTTTGAAAAGAGAAAACACAAAACAAAACTTGTAGTAAATCCTGGACTTTAAATTGCTTTTCAGAGTAAAACTGCACTCTCTGTGCCAGGGTAGAGCAGCATGTATTTGGTCCGTCTTGCTGTTGGAGCTGTCATAGCATTGATGGCCTGGGCTGCTGTGGCTGACCAGGTAGGTGGGCATGCCCTCCTTCCTAGTCATGCACGTCATGAAACAGCCTGCCTGGTGCAAGAGGGAAATCTAGCCCAACAAGGGAAGATTGCTACCATCAGTGAAAAGAAAATGATTGGCTCTCTTGTTAGTCTTCCAACAAGCTCCCAAGGTGCACATTATGGGAGACACCTCTAGTGCTTTAGTCCAGAGAGTAAGTAGTGGGGATATCTGAAGCACCATGACTGAGCAGTAGATAAAGAGGATGGTATTTGTGAGGGTGGGGTTTTCTGTTCATTTCATACCAACTAGGTCATGACTTTTTGTGCCCTGGGTACAGTCAGTCCTATTGGAATAGAACTGATTTCAGAACAATCATTTAGCTATTCCAAATGCCCCTTTTCACTGCCAGCATAGAACCTATGATAGCTCAGTGGGATCGGTGGTTTTAACCACAGAAAGCCTTTCACTGCCCATGGGCCAAATAATATTTTCCACTATGTCCCATCTCCAACTCATGTGTCATTTCAGTTTAGCTGTCCTTGTCCACATTGTTAGTCCACATTGCTTCCAATTTCCTATCTCCTCTCTTTGTTCATTTGCTTATTGTCCAGCTTTCATTATGCCACGACAGCCCAAATACTCCAGTGGTGACTAAATGTTCTTTTCTTCATTATTTGTCCAGCTCATGAAACTAAATTGCACTGAGTCTGGTGTTGATGCCAGCTGGCTGGCTTCTTTCCAGGTATTAATTATTGAAGAACTTGTCTTACTATTTGATATTAATTACTCTGTGTGGGCTTTAGTGGAAAAAATGGTCCAGGAATGGAATGTGACATTAGAAAAAGGTCCAAATCCTGAATATCCTTCTCGCAAGACAGGATGCACAGAGCTTTTTCATCCTGGGAGGAGTGACGCAATGCTGGCAGCGTCTTTAGAAGACTTAAGACACCGGTGCACATAAAGACAGGTGGGAAGAGCAAAAAGAGGAGGATCAAGGAGAGTGGATGGGTGCAAAGGACATAGGAAGGCAACGGCAATAAAAGAGCAGTGACTCTTGAGCACCACCTTTAACCATCCTTATTGTCAATATGAGCCACAAATGGTCACTTTTCATGTATTTGCTCCTGGGAGGCATGTGGACTTGGGAATCAGAGCGGTGTGGGTTTTAATTCAAGCTCTACCAGTTACGCAAGCTATGTCACTCCCATATCCCTAATTCCCTCATCTGTAAAATGAGGATAAAATTGACTACAGAATATCTTTATTGTTATGAGATCCTCGTTTCCCACCTCTCTTTTTATACTTGTCCCTCTTCCATTTTACAGTAGAAACATACCACCCATGTCTAACCTCACTATGCTGCCTTGCTCATAACGTGTGTGAGATTTTCCCAGCACAGTGACTGCTCAACAGCTGATACCATATTTACTGTAGTAGCTGCAGTTTGTGTGGCCCTTTACCTCTTTTCTCCCCCACCCCCTGCCACCCTTCCCCATCATCTTTGTGTGTAACTGTACAGAAAAGGAGCCTTGCTAAGGTATTTGAGATGACCTGGTATCTTCTTTAATTTAGAACTATTTAATACTGAGCTATTCAAGTCTACTTTTGTTGGCTTGTTTTTATTTTGCACTAGACTCAGGCCGAGTTCTGAGATGCCTGGCTGGAAAGAGGGATGGGATGGGACCGACCCCACAAAGTAGACATGGAGCCAAGCAACCACATGGGGGACTGGGCAGAAGTCAGATGCCAGGCGAGAAGCCATGGGGCAGAAGCAGGAATTAACAGGACAAGGATGTGGATTTAGACAGTGAGTGAGAGGGTGGAGCCTGAAAGATACCCTGGGCAGTGGTCTTCAAGCTGCAACACACACCCCCTGGGGTAATTCTAAGAAGTATGCAGTCACAGATAGCTTTAAGTGAATCAAATTCAAGCATCAACACCTGGATATGCACTTCTTAAAACATCTTGCCAGCAAGGCACCTTATGCCCAGAGACACTCATTTGCCACTTTTCCTTTTATGGTTGTCCCTCTTGCATTTACAGAATAGACACCACACAGCTCTAATCTTACCCCCACACTGTCCTGGTCTGACCTCTGGGGTGCCTTTGAAGGGACAATTTGACAGATAGTATTGGTGTTAGCATTGAGAAAGTGAGTGATTCTAATGATCAGGCAACCTATTTTTGCAACTCAGGTGGGTTTTCAAATATTTGCTTTCAACAAAATCGCACAGTGAACTTTTTGAGTTGTAAGCTGATCATTAAAAATAATTTTGATTATAGAATACTCTAATGAAGTTCAAGGGGCTGAGCAATGACAAAACACATTCACTGTCATATAATTATTTATGTGAACAGATTTTCTCAGTGGTTACATAAAAAAGGAATAAAATTTATACTAACCCTATCTTATTATAGCAATAAATATATTTGTCCATGTGAATGAGGTTTTTAAAATTCCAAATAACTCATTAATAGAGAAATTTCAGGACAAACTCTCCCCACTGCCAACACACACACAGAGAATACTGTAGGGACTCTCACTACTGGGATTCCTTCTTAAACGTTCTATAGACTTAAAAGAAACACTTGCTTCCCACCCCCTTTCCTGGGAGTGTGCAGACTACCTTAATTTACAGGCAACCCACTGTGGTTCCCCTGAACCCATTCACACTGCTCAGCTGAATTAATTAAAGGAAAAGCCAGGTATTTTCAGTGGAAAGATGTTGCATAAGAGGTTTATTGAACAGTTAGTTGATTACGGACACAAAACAGTCCAATTTTTTATCCAATTGTTGCCTTTAGAAGTATCCTGTCAAATCCCCCATCCCACAGCTTTTGGGTCACTTGAAGCTTTTGAAAAGTTGGATAAAGTCTAGCCTAAGATAAAGTCTCAGATCCAATCTGGTGACTGACCCGTATTATTCCATTGAAAGTTTCTCTCTTCTGCTCAATAGCTTATTAAGAAAAGCATCTTTTACTGCTCTTCTGACTCTCAGATGGGGCTACAGTTTCTCTGATGTGGTGGTCATCAAAATACTTGTTTATGCCCCACCAAAGAATGTTGAAAAACTTTGTATCCTTCATACTTAAAAAAATTTGACCTCTAAATTTTTTTCTTTTTTTTAATTAATATTATTTTTTTACATTCTGTGATATTATGGAGCAGTTGGGAGGGAGGGGGAGAGGGGAAAGGGGAGGGGGAGAGGGGAAAGGGGAAGGAAATGTGATGGAAGAAGGAGGAAGGAGGAGGAGTGGGATTGAGGCCTGTGGCACCCCCTCATCTGCACAGGGGACACCAGGGGGCTTCCAGTGGTGGCTTGGTCATTGCTGGGCTGGGTGCAGATGTCACGGGGGTGTGGCAAAAGCCCTTGCCCACCACCACCCCAGCTTGAGAACCTGGGGCCCTTCCTGCTGGGGCTCAGCAGTCATCGCTGGGCTGGTTACTTGTGTTAGGGGGCATGGCCAAGACCCTCAGTCCCCCACCATCCTGGCTTGGGAGAACCCAGGGCGCTTCCTGCAGTGGCTCAATGTTTGTTGCTGGGCTGGTTGTGTGTGTTGGGATGGTGTGGCTGAGGCCCTTGGCCCCCACCCTCTGGACTGGTTGTGGGTGTCAGGGAGCATGGCTCAGGTCTCCTGCCCTCTCCCTTTTCTGGTTTGGTAATCCAGGGAACATCCAGTCTTTCTAGGTGTTATAGGTGTTCTTTGGTAAAATCAGACCTTTACTAGTTAATATCAAACTTTGTCTCTGGTCGTGGGTACTTTGTTTTTTCTTTCAGTTCTGTGTTGGATGGTTTACTGTTCCCACCACTTAAACTCTGTGCTGGAGCTAATTTGTTGTCTTTGCTTACTTCTAAAAAGAGAGAACTTCCTGTGAGGACCAGCACTTGAGCCCTGTGGTTGAGCTAAGTTGCTGCTTTCCTGCTGGTTCCCTATGGAAGACTTTTTGTGCAGCTCATGTTTTAATGGTTGACTTTATAGGTACTTCTGGCTCTCATGAGATCTGGTACACCTGGGTTGTGTGGAAACTGTGATCTGGGCCTTAGTCTTTTCATCAAACTGCACCCCATGCAATTCTATATTTCTGACCAGTCTCCTCTGAGTGGTCCTATGCTGACTGGAGTGCAGATCAGCTGTCCTTGATGTGCCCCAGTGTTCCTCTGGTGGGCCCATCTCTCCCACTGCTCGTGCTCCAAACACTTCCCATGGTGTAGGTCATGTGCCAGTCCCTTGCAATGACTCACCGGCCTCTGAGTGGCTCCTTTTTTTCAGGTGTTGTGGCTCCTTGCTCCTATGTGGGTCCATGGGAAAACTATTAGTGATCTTGCTGGCCTGGGGGCCACCAAGGCCCTCTTCGCCCCTGCTGCCTCCAAGCAACTTCATCTGAAGGGCACAGCTGTGGCTTTTGTCAGCTCTGCTCCATGTGCTCAGCAGCTCCAGTCTGGAAGCAGCTGGGATTTGAAACAGTTGGACCTGTTTTTTCTTTCTGCCATTGTGGCTTCTCCCACATTCATGCACTCTGTAGGTCTCTCCTCTTCCCCTGAGCTCTAGTGACCCCAGCTTGGCTGTCATTGCTTTTTTATTGTTGTAAATTGGTTGATTCATGGGAGAGAGTGATGCTGAGGTCTGTCTATTCTGCCATCTTGACAGGAAGTCCCAACATCTAAATTTTTTAACATTGATGTAATTTCTATCATATTATAAATATCGGCATTTAAAAATAACGCTATTATATTAGTGTTTAAATATATCCACTGAACTACAAATACTGTAGTTATTCTATAGCCACTGTCATCCATTTCTAATCCACCAAAATTCTTCTCTAATGGTGGGAAAATCTGCTATGTTCCTTTCCTCCTTGAACTTGTACTTCCATTCCACTTCTCCCGTAGAATTTTGTTATGTTATCTTGTTATGCTTGAAGCTTTTTCTTCAACACCCTATCATAATTTTCTACCATAAAAACACTCATGTAAATGTAAATGTTTTGATTTCCTATGTCTCTAAGACTGTGTGTTAAAAATTTTATTCTGGAGTGAGTTATCAAATATTATTAGGAGGTGCTTGATCAAAACAACATATATATTAAAATTTTAAATAATTATTAAACATAAAAAATAAAAACTTTTGGAAATTTATTTTAGAGAGCCTCCAACTTCTTCCCCGGTACTGTCCTAACTGTGGTGCTGGGGGGACGGAGGGTGCAATGGGAAAAATTCCACGAAAGGAGCTTCTTTCTCTCTGGGAGTGGAGCTGAGTGGTGGCTGGCAGGAAAGAGAGCTCCAGACTTGGGCCAAACAGCTGCGTCTCAGCCCTTTCCCAGCTGGCTACCTTCTTCCGCAGGCCGCTTAACTTCTGTTTCTCTCCACTTCCCACCTTTGTATGCTGGAAACATTATAATACTTGCCCTGTTTCTTTCACAGAGTCATAGAAAGGCTCACCTAAGATGATGTAAAAATGCTTTGTACACATTTAAAAAAAATACAATTGTTAATTACTGTTATTAGTAAAGGAGGGAAATGCCTTTTCTGAAATTTGGCATCTGAGGCCCGGAATTTAAATTGCAGTTTGATAATTATAATGCTAGTTTGACCTGTTTGGAATCAGTTCAGGCTTATCTATATACACACTATTAAAATAAATGTATTTTTCTAAAGAAAAATATAAGGGTCCTTAGGGATCCTTGAAGTAATCTTTAAAATGAAATGAAAAGAATTCTCAATAAACCTAAATGATTCAATGATCGCTCTAGGGAGAAGTTAGCTCTGGGTTAGTCCCTAGGTAAGGACTGGAACCCAGGGAAGGCAAATCACCAACTAGTCAACCAGAAAAGAATCTGTGAATCACACAATCACACTCCTATGGACACACAACCAGGCAGCTACTGGTCTTATGAGCTTTTCATTCTGGGCTCTTGGCAGGGATGGGGTGGTGGGGTGGGGAGATAGAATATCTCTGAAGAGTAAACAGATATAAGGAAATAAGCAAGGGAGGGAAGGGGGGAAAGAAAAACAGAAAAATGCAGTGTGTTTGAAGTCTCCTCATCTTGATTCCATCAGTCAAATGCCTTGGAGAACAAAGGAGCCAGCGTGTTTGTAGTCCCGGCCCTGGGTGGGTCGCAGCGTGGAGGTGGAGGTGGAGGTAGGTGTGGCAGCCTCTCCCCTGACAGATCTTGCATCTCGGCTCTGCTTTGAAGTTGACCCGAACGATCCTTTCATCGAGTTTTCAATATTGCTGTGGCTATAATTTAAACTTGAAACAGGAACAAAGTGTTTTTACTATTGAGTAAATCCACCGATTGTCCGTGGGCAGATGGCTTCCCTCTGCTCTTCTCTTCTTGGTGGTGCCTTTAGCCTCCACATCTCACAAACAACATTTAGAAACGCATCACTCCATAGAGCATGTCAACACAGCATACCCCAGGGCAGGTGCTGTGGTCTTCACAACAGTACCATTTCTACAATTTGCCTTTGTTCCTCCAGCCCTCCCTCCCTTTCCTTTTCTTTCTTTCCTTTTCTTGCTTCTTTCTTTTCTTTTTTCTTAGAAAAAATTCTTAAAATACTAATGCAACAGTATTGCAAATGTAATGTTTGTTACAAACATTAAGAAAAATACAGATAAGCAACAACAACAAAAAAACCAAATCAAAATAAAAACACATGAATTGCTTCATCCAAAGTTATCTCAGTTAACATTCTGGTGGAAGTTCTTCTAGAATTTCCCTCTGCCTGTCTCTCTCCAGCTGTGTGTGTTTGTGTGCGCATGTGCGTGGATTCACACATTAAGGATTAGTCTACTAGAAGTAAAGGTTCTTGAGGGTGATGGGTCTCATTTCCCTCCATTTGACCCAACTCTAAGTAGAATCTTCCACTTCCTCAGTAGAGATACTTGATTTTATCTGCATGGAGCTAACTCTCAGGCCATGGAATACAACGTGATTTCAGGTACTAGCTATCTGAGACAGGAATAAGGTTTCTGTTCATGAGGAGGATTTGGGGTTACACTCTCAGGGGTCTGAGTAGATGCTGAAATCAGAGTTTTCTTCCTGTGAAGGCTTTTCTGACTCTACCTGCAAGGCGTGATGGAAAGCGTGAAGTAAGGCAGCCCCTCAATGGGTTGGTCATAAGCTGCCCCTCCTCAGCTCACTGTGCTCCTACACTTTCCAAGAACCCATTATTCTTCGTGTTACAGGAATTCTGGGAAGATTCTCAAATGGAAATGTGCCTGCTTATGGATGTCACACCAAAGCCTTATCAGGAGTTTAGTAAAACCCTAACTGGGATATTGATCATCAGTTCCTGGGAAGAGAGGAAGATCCTGACAAAGGTATGGATTGGGGTCGGGGGAATGAGGGAGAAGAGAGAGTGAAGGGAAGGAAAAGATTAAGAAAAGATTCTGAACCTTGGACTTCCTCCAACTTGATGGGTGTTTCACTAGCAAGCACCAGCAACCCACTCAACTTAGTGTGTGCGCGCGCGTGCGCGCGCGCGCGCACACGCACACACACACACACACACACACACACACACACACACACACACACACACACACACACACACACAGAGGGAGGGAGGAAGAATTACTGTAAAGATCCAATAGTCTTAGGAGTCACGGGGACATGAAATAAAGCATAGCAGTCTTGGGCAGTTGGAAATTCAGAAACAGGGTCCCTCTGCCCCTTGTCTGCCTCTCTGTTTCTCCAGTTCCTCTATTCCCCAAGTAACATCTTCTAATCACTCACTTGGCACTTGGCCCCGAACTATCTCAAGCCCTAATATCACAACAACCCTGTCCCAGTACCCACCACAACTGAGAATTGTTTCGGTATCTCTTAATTCAAATTCACTAGAGTAGTGGCTCCTAAGATTGGCTTGTAGCTGAAATCACTTGGAGCATTCAAAAACAAAACAAAAAACAAAACAAAAACCTAGATTCCTGGGATGTCATCTTGAGGACTCAATTAGAATTTCTGGAGAAAAAGAGTAGTAACGTGGACATCTCTGCTTGGGAAGACTCTGTTACAGCCACAGATTGGTTGCCCTTGGATCAAGTGTCCATCCAAGGACACTGAGCTGTGATCAGAGTGGATGGGTTTCAAGAGGCACATGGGGCCACTTCAGGGCTGTGATCAGAGCAAACACTAAAAAACATATTCGTTACAGTGCTCCTTCAATCCATTCTCTCCGTGCCATTAGGGAGTTTAAAAAATATGTATAAATCAGATTACGTGCACCCCAGCTTATAACCCATCAGTTGATCCCCTGTCTATTCAGCTAAGGATCAAAGTCCTTAACATAGCTCACATGGAGAGAGAGATAAGGGTGGATACAGAGGAAAAAAATGGAAAATGTTTACACTGTGTAATGATAAAAATTATTATAAAAACATTAAAATAAATAAATAAATAAATGAATACTAGAATGAGTAACACTAAGAGCACAATTGAATGTCTGGGGACCTGGATTCTGGTTTGGATTCTGCATAATCTGGTTAGTACTGTAACTCCTCTGGCCTCAGTTTCTTCGTTATAAAAGAGTAGGGGTGGATAAGATCACCTCTAATTCTTTCAGCTTTAACTTTCTGACATTTCTTGATTCCGCACCACAACGTGGGGAACAGAAATCCTTTCCAGGACGGGGAATAGGATTTGGTTGGAACAACAAGGATCGTGAATACATTCATCTTCTCTTAATTGATGAGAACGAAAGGGAGAAATCAGTGATAATAGAGGATCTGTATGCGAGATCCTGACCAAATCTTGGTGCTACAGACAACAAAGACACAGACACGTTTCTTCTGGCTTTTGATGAATCCATTGGTTCAAGTGAAAATTGGTATTCTGAGACTGTTCTTTCAAAAGAATAATTCTAAAGCCTACTTAGGAGTGCATCTAGCTCTTACCTGGATGATAAGAGGCAAGTGCTGAAATAATTCAGTCCCAAACAAACTGTGAGAATTGGTGCAAGTGGAAGTGATGTGAAACTAACTACCAAGAGAAAATTAAAAGTTTTTATGGGTGACTGGCCACATTGCCGCTCATAACAGTCATCTGTAGGGTAGATGAAATAGTATGTCAACAATTCATTGGTTGAATGATTATATTCATTAATTCATTGGTTGGATGACTCTTGTAAATTGATGATGAGGCTTAAATTGCAGTTTTTAAAGCAAGTTCAGAAATACTTCATTCATTTCCCCTGAGCAATGTGCGTGTCCCTGAGGTCAAAGATGGCATCCATCACTTTAACATTCCTGGGCCTTTAACAAATTCAAACTAATCCACAGTAGCAGCCAGTGGTTGGACGGAAGGCTACTCAATGACCCTTGCATCTGATATCCCACCCACACTTCCCATCTGCCTCCTGGTTCACCCTCAATGTGCTAGAATGCTCTTCTCTTCTGTAGGCCAGGCTTTCTCTCTTATCATTCAATCTACTAGGAAATTTTAACTTTATCACAAAAGCTATCCTTTATTGAATGCATAGGGGCTGATGGCTTCTGATTCCTGATGCCTACTTTATCACTCCATCTTCCGTGCTGCTGTATCATCTTATAAATATCCCTATTATAGGACTTACAGCATTGCTTATGTCTGTCTGCCCCTCTAGATTGTATGTTTCTTTATAGCAGACATGTTTGTATCTCCCACATTTACCACAGTGCCCAGCACATGATTGATACTCAATCAATACTTAGAGAAGGAACTGGAGTGATGACTGTGGGGGGTGGGGCTGGGGAAGGGAGAAGGGATAGTTATCATCTCATAAGGGCTTTCATTCCAATTTATTTTATGACAGCTAAAATATGATTTACAATAAAATATAGCAGAATACAATACTGTTTGAATATTGGTGATTGAAACAGGAAAAATGCTGTGTAGGAAATATTTATCTTGAATGATGGTACTTGAAGAAAAGAAAACAAACTGATTTAGACAGAGGAGGGTGAGGAAGGACCATCTGCAGAGACACACACCTCCTGCGTGATTTTAGGGGCTGCTAACACCTCTCCCCAGGTCCAGTTAAATTTCAAAGCACTTGGCTTTCTTTTTCTAAGACATGACCATTCTCATGCGTTCCCATCATATTTGGGATAGTTTATAGGCTGACAAGGTAGGTAGAGGGGGAGTAGAAGAGAGAATGAGAATAAAAGATTGTCTTAAGGTTATCTGAGCAAATTGGAAGAAAGAAGAAGAAGGCAAGTCTTGTTATGGGCTAAATTGTGTCCCCCCAGGTTCACATGTTGAAGTCCTAACCCTCAGTATCTCAGAATATGACCTTATTTGGAAATAAGGTCATTGCAAATTAGTTAAGTTAAAATGAGATCATTAGGGAGGGCTCTAATCCAATATGACTGTTGTCCTTATAAAAAGGAAACATCTGGACACAGAGACACACATACAGGAAGAATGCCATGTGAACATGGACGGCCATCTACAAGCCACAGAGAGAAGCAAGGGGCACATTCTTCCCTCCCAGCCCTCAGAAGAAAGCAACCCGCTGACACCTTCATCTTAGACTTCCTGCCTCCAGGACTGTGAGACAATACATTTCTGGTGAAGCCACCAGTTCATGGGACTTTGTTACAGCAGCCCTAGCAAACTAATACAAGAATGAAAGAGAACGTGTGTGCACATGTAAAAGAATGATTTCCTGAGATGGAATAACTGAAGTGTGAACTATGAAATGTAGAGGCCTGAGGAGAGCTGCTGCGAGGCAGTCTGAGGAAGAAGAGCAGAGAGCCTGACTTGGTCCCAGCGCCAGCCAGCGGATGACTTGTTCAATGGAACCATCCTCTGTGGGGAGGAGAAACCTTACTGCACAGTGGGTCTTTCCAGTTTGTTGGATGTTTGCCAGTGGAGCAGCCGAGCAGCCAGGAGGGGGAAATTGCTGGACGTGCAGACAACTGCTAAGCCGTGGTCCAGCATCCCCTGTGATTCTGGGAAGCCTGGGAAGCAGGGACTTGGGGGAAGTATTTCTGGTGGTCACAATCAAGGCAGGTGTGTATGTGTGCAATGTGCATGGGTGTAGAATTTCAACTTTTGTTACTTCTGACTAAAATGCAAACTCCCAGAGCATTTGTAACTGGTGATACTACTCTCTTTGTATAGCATCTCACACAAAGTTAGAAAATAGTTGTTCTTTGTGATAAAATTTTGTCCTTTTAAGTTTACTCAAAGGAGACATACAATTTTTTAAGTTGCATTTTTAAGCTAATAGCATGTACAAAGCCTGCAATTTCATCTACTTATATCTTTGAGGCATGCTCTTGTTTACTTCCTGTAATAGAGTTGCCCCTTGGTATGAGAAGGGGACTGGTTCCAGGACCCCCACAGATACCAAAATCTGAGGATGCTCAAGTCCTTTGTACAAAACAGCATAATATTTGCATATAACCTATGCATGTAACCTACTTTAAATCATCTCTAGATTACTCATAATACCTAATACAGTGTAAATGCTATGTAAATAATTCTTATATTGTATTTCTATTTTTATTATTTTTTATTGTTGTATTATTATTTTTTATTGAGTTTTTTCCAAATATTTTTGATCTGCAGTTGGTTAAATCTGCACATGTAGAACCCGCGGATACGAGGGCTGACTGTATTAACCTTTTAATATAAAAAAATTTCAACATTAAAAAAAAATCCAACGGTAACCAAGAAATAATAAGTGTTTACAAAAGCGTTTTCCCATATACTATTTTACTTGATTCTTACAAAATCCCTATGGTGTTATCAAGGTAGCTCTTACTGTTCTTATTTTACAGATGAGGATAAATGAGGCTTCTGGGTTTAAGTAAATGCCTCAACTCACACAGGTAGGGAGTAGCAAAAACAAAGCTAGAACCTGATTCTTCCAACCTGCAATCCAGTGTTCTCCATCATTAATTAAATATTTAAGAACTTAGGAAACTGTTAATAGAAAATAATACTGCATGGCTTAATGGTCTAACAATGCCCTATTTGTCAAGATATTTATCATAAAAACTGTATGAAATTTTAATAGAAATCCAGTTAATTATATAATTACTTTTCTGTATAGAAAAAAAATATGGATTCTTGAAATTGCAGAACTGGTTTGAATGAACATCTCTTTGGGTAAGTTATTTAACATCATCAAACTTTAATTTCCTCATTTATGAAAAATAAATAGTGCTACCCGCCATATAAGCTTCAACAAGATAGGATACATTATGTATTTAATACAGTTCCTGATACCAAATAGGCTTGACGAAATGGCAACTCTATTATTTCCAATAAATAACAGTATTTGGAGGCTTGCGTGCAAAGAACATGTTTTCTCTCAAGTGAATATGTAGGATCAAGGTCAAAGTCACAGTATGCAGCCATGGACTGCATTCTCACCCACACAGAGCTGCCCCTGGTCAGTGAGCTCACTCACTTCCCACTTGTTGGAACAGAATAGAGTAGGAACATTCCTCTCCCTTGCAGAGGCACATTTCTCTCTAGCTTGTGTGGCAGGCACTTCTTAGGGCTTTGTGCCTTTAGTTGGCACAGTGAGAGTTTTGCATGTAGGAAGAAAGAAAATTTGCTATAAGGATCCCTGCTGCAAATCAGTGAAGGCCATTTTACCATAAAAGGAGCAAAGTTACATGACTTCTTTAATGTCATCCAGATGATTTTTCTCCTTTTCATTTTTTAAGCTTTGCTTATAATTTCACAGAATTTCCTAGCAGTACAAAATGAATCTTGGCACTATCCATAGCTTTACCATTGTAAATGGTGTTTGCTGGGCATGAGTGTTCTGGCTGTGCCTTTTTAATTTCAGGATCCCATTTTATATGAACCCCTTACATATGGACGAATGCTACATAGTTTACAAAGTGTTTAATGTATGTATGCTAGTTCACAAAATTTTTGAGCTGAATGCATTGGTTGGCAGACTTTTTCTGAAAAGGCCCAGGTGGTAAATATTTTATGCTTTGCGGGTCTTATGGTTTCTCTGCTATAAATACTCAGCTTTGCCCTTGTAGCATGAAAGTAGCCACAGAAAATATATAAACAAATGGGCAAGGTTCTGTTCCAGTAAAACTTTATTTATAGACACTGAAATTTGAATTTCATTTAATTTTTACATGACACTAAATAATATTCTACTTTTGATTTTTTTCCCACTATTTAAAAAAATGTAAAAACCGGGGCTGACTGGTTAGCTCAGTTGGTTAGACCATGGTGCCGATACCTCCAACGTCCAGGGTTTGATCCCTGAACTGGCCAGCTGCCAAAACCAAAACAGAACAAAACAATAAAATAATGTGAAAAACATTCTTAGCTCACAGGCCATGCAAAAATAGGCATAATTTGCCTACCCCTGAACTACAGGATTATGTTCATAGAGTCAGTGCTGGATTTGCCAGACACCTTATAGAGCTTCTAAAAGCCTTTCATTTCATAGCTGAGATTCTGAGCACAGAGAAATTCAATAGTTTCCTCAGGGTCATAGAGAAAGTGAGTTATGGAGGCAAAACTATAATGCCTATCTCCTGATTCCTAAATTAGATTTTTTAAACCATGTCATTGTTTCAATTGCCATGACTTGTACATATCCATGCAAGCATCTATGATGAACTTGTAATTAATCCATGCACATCAATGTCTGTCTCCAAAGTAGCTCTCTGACCTCAACTTGAAGAGACTTGGACTTCACAAATTCACTTCTTCAGCTATGTTACTTGCAGCCTACCATTAGGGTCAAAGAAAGTAAGTGAGATCTCTCTCTTGTGGCTCATACTGCTACTTAAATTGAATATTACAATTTTTGAGCTAAAAGCAGTCTTAGAGATTTTCTTGGCTCACACCACCAAATTATACGGGGAAAACTGAGGTCTAGAGAGTGTAGATGAACTGCCTAAGATCACTCACTGGCAGGATCAAAGCCAAAGCTTTGGCTCCCAATACAGAGCTCTTTCAATTATATTACATAGCCTAACATAATAGTTTACAGAAAAAAAAATTACTCATAATTAAAGCATGCCTTTAGTATTAAAGTCTAGAACACAAATATAATAATCATCACTAATTACCAACTCATTCTTATGTAGTAGGAACTACACTAGGCACTAATAAATTATGTAATGTAATCCTTTCCTTATTTATCTCCATTTTACAGATCAGGAAGCCGAGCCTGAAGAATTTACAATAATTTACTTCATTTTGCATGGCTAGTAAGTGATGGAGTCACAGCTGAAATCTACTTTTCTCTTTAAAAGCTGAGCTCTTTTCACTTCTCTTATCATCTCTGTTGGGTGCTTTTGTTTTAAGCCATAGAAATTGCAACTGAAACTGACATAAATTATAAGAAGGATTTATTGGAGCAGGGAAGTGTGACTTCAAGTGTCATTCAGTGATTCCCTGGCTCTGTCTTCCCCTGGCTTGTTGGCTAAGATCTCAGGCTGGCTTCCCATGAGCCACGTGCATTCCCATCATTTCCAGTAAGGGCAAACATGAAACCAATTCATCTATTGAAAAAACATCTTGAGTCCTTGAGCTCTGATTGCACCAATCCCTGTCTGGTCCATTGCCTGACGATGAAATTAATCCTTAAAGCCCATCCCTAGACCTGGGGGTCCATTAATGGAGGGAAGGTGTGCTTTCTCTGGAAGGGAAAATTTGAGGGCTGTTAGAAAAAGAAGGGAAGAATGGATGTTTTATGAGCAACCAATGGATTTACTTTACCACCTCTGTGTCCACACATATTTGTTTGACAGGGTCAAAGATACAGAACTGGCAGCATAAACCTTGGTAGTGATGTCCTTGACTGCTTGCTATGAGGTGTTAGGGGAAGAGTTACTGGAAGTGCATTATGCACACCAACCTTAAACAAGCATCTTTACTCTTCTGCACATTTGGCATTATTAAATGAATAGGCACCAGCCTATCAAGGCAGGACATTCCCAAAAGTTATTGAAGCTTTTTTTAGGTGGCTAAATTTGAACTTTCTGGGGAGAAATCTTTGACTCTCAGCCTGGAGTGGAATCTCACCCTCAGGAAGACAATGACTGCAAGCAAACAAGCAGCGCTGGCTCTGAAGGGAGGGCTGGGTTTGATTCGTAGGACGCTGCAATGGTCATTTAGGGTCTCTGAGCCTCCTCTTCAACAAAACGGGCACGTTAACAATATTGACTCATAGGATAATCCAAAAGGTATGTTATAAAATGTAAAGTGATGAAAGTATTATCTCTTTCCATATTTCATTGATTTTAAGATGCACGTTTCTCCATATTTAAACATCTCAAACTAAAATCCATCCTACCACCCATGTATAAGTATGCATCATAGTTTAATTGGCAGTGGTTTTTCTGTCTTAGCAGTACACAAAATAGTGCTGCATCTTATAATCAAAGGTGTTTAATATTCAATGAAATGTCTTATAGATATCCATGCAGTATTCTGCCTCCCCAAACTGTGTAATATCAACTGCCCTGTTTGTCAATTTCAAGAGATTTCCTCTGCAGCCCTCACAACATCCTGGGTGACTTTAATAACTTCCTGTCCATCTTACGTGGATAAAAATGTAAATCTTACATTTTGAGTATACCTAAAACTTTTATCAAATTATTTGTATTTTGATTTCCACACACACACATCACAGTATTAAGTAGTTACAGTACTTCATCTCACTTGTCTTTACTTTCCATCACCATCTCCCCCCATCCCCCACCCCCAAGAATTAAGTAATGGGAAGAAACTTGTAGTGTTTTGGAAGAATAATTTCAGATCTAGTACTGTTTGTGCTTAATTAGCTACATGTCTAATCTCCCTGTCATCTGCAAAATAAGGATGCTAATATTTTCCTCACAGTTATGCAGGATCAAATGAGATCATATATGTGGATGTCCTTTATAATTACTGTATTCTGGAATCGGATCAACAGGTAGGCCTCTGTTTCCCTCTGTAACATTACCAATCTTGGACAGCTTCCAAAACAACACTTCAGGAGAAAGGGTGTCTTCTAAGGTGCACTTGATTACTTCCTATATTTCATCCACATGATCACTGGGATGACTTCTGTTCTCCAAACATCTACAAAGCATGAAAAACAAGATGATTAATTGTTACACTTGACTGCATCCAGTTTCCAGTAAGGATGTGAATTCCACTGCTTTCAATGTCAGTGTCCCCTCACTTTGCCCATTCCTGCAGACACTACTTCTTTTGCTAAGGCCTGCTAGGGGAGGCTTATCTTGATGTTTTTAAGACAGTACAAGCTTCAACTTGAGATCTGAGTTTCTTTCAACGTTACTTACCAGAGACAAGCTCCCTTTTATGTTTGCCGTTAAAGTTGAAATCACTTATTTGTGGTTTTCTTCCTGTTTTTTTTAATTTTGTTCTTTCCTCTATTTTGCACAGTACTAAAATTGCGTTTGTATTTGAGCAGGCACTGGGCATTATTCTTTTAATTCTCTCTCCTTTTGTTAACACTTCACTTCATATTTTATTCCTAAAATGAACTTGTCAGCGGATCATTTTCCTTTACATCTTTCTGGAACTATTCCAGATTCTTATGACATTACAGAATAAGTATCTGCCTAAAGGCATTCCAGAAAGCAGACGGTTTTAGAAAAGGCACGGGAGAGAGATTACATGAATGAGTTAGTACAAAACTGCTAATAAAGCCTATAACATGGGTAAAAGGCAGAGGGTATAATTTGCTGGCAAAATTATTTAGTACCAACTACCAAGAACTAAGAGAAAAAATTTTAAGTATATATTATTTATTTAAACTGCAAAAGTAAGAGAAACTTATTTAAAGAAGAGAATAAAAATTGTTTCCAATGCTGAGAATTTGTTTGGATTAAACTTACAAAGAAAGAATTTCTTTTTAACTTTAGAGTGTGTTTTCCTTGGACACTGAAATAAGGTTACATTTTACATTGGTCAAACTTTATCTGTGATTAGAGTTTATATGATACAATTCTTATAATGTATTAAGTCATTTTCATTTTACAAGATGTTTATTTTTTATGTTTGATTACTGTATTGTTTTACTACTTTTGTAGTAAAGTTTTTTCTTTCGTTTTTACTTTTGTTACTTTTCCCTCGGCTGAGTAAAGGAAATTCCTCTATGAGAAGTACTTGTATGCGAAAAGAAAATGCGTCTCTGAAATTAATTTGATTTCTTAGGTTCACAGATGCAGAAAATGTTACATACCTGGTTTCTTACAAAAACCACATTAGTTTAAATGATTTAAGGACATAAAGTAATATGAAATTTCCAAAATAAATTTTGGTGAACAAAAAGATTGAGGCACAGAAACGTAATACATTTGGAGAAAAAGTGGAAAGAAAACCTATATAAAGCCTTTTGCCAGGACTGGTGGGTTAGCTCAGTTGGTTAGAGCATGGTGCTGTTAACACGCAAGGTGTGGGGTTCGATCCCTGTACCGGCCAGCCACCAAAAAAAAAAAAAAAAAAAAAAAAAAAAGGAGTTAAACAACACTTTATTAAAGTGGAAGTTACTTCTAAAATTTCATTGAACAGAACTTCTTGGAGGAAATGGGCTTTAACAGAAAGCAAGCACCGTTTAGATCCTTTTCTTCACGTTCATTAACTGCCTCTTAAGCAAGGCAACGTGGTATTTTCCTGGGGCAGAAAAATCCCATTATAAAATAAAGCAGAAAATGGTAAAGGACCACAAAAAAAATGTTTTCATTGTGTAATGATTTTAAAAAACAGAAGAAGAAGAGGAGAAGAAAGAAATAAAACGAAGCAGAAAAAAGGATGCGTTTGGTCGCTCCTCTGTGGCCCGCAGGGACTCAGAGGGTCGCAAGCTGGTGTCCTGGAAAAAGTCCTGGGTGAAGTCGGGGGGGCCCGCACGCGGGGTGCTGGTGCCCATCGAGCGCTGTTCCTGTCCTGGCCTCGGAGCGACAATGCCCGCTGGCTGTCGTGTCCCCAGACGTTAGGAAGCAGAGTTGGGAGCCAGGAAAAGTGGCCGCCCAGGCCGGGCTCCTGGCCGGGCCGCGAGCACCTGCTTTTCCGCTCTCCCCGCGGGCGGTCGCGGGCGGTCCCGGGCAGGGCGGGGGCGCGGGCGCGTCCCGGGCAGGCTGCGGCGTCCTCCCCACCTGGGCAGGGGCCGCCGCAGCCACCGCCACCCGCCCGGAGCCCCGACGGGCGCGCCGCCAGCGCCGGGGAGGGGCGGCGCGGAGGGCGGGGGCCGCGCGGGGCAGGGCCGGGCTGGGCCGCGCCGGCCGCTCGGGCAGCTCGGGGCCGCGGCTCTCGACGGCGCAGAGCACTCGCCCGAGGGCCTGTCGCGTGGCAGGCGCCGCCGGAGCGCTGGCCATGAGGACCCTATGGATGGCGCTGTGCGCGCTGGCGCGGCTGTGGCCCGGGGCCCTGGCTGGCTGCGCCGAGGCCGGGCGCTGCTGCCCTGGCCGGGACCCTGCCTGCTTTGCCCGCGGCTGGAGGCTGGACAGGGTCTATGGGACCTGCTTCTGCGACCAAGCCTGCCTCCTCACCGGGGACTGCTGCTTCGACTACGCCAGGGCGTGCCCAGGTGGGTGGCCGTGGCCGGGCCGAGGGTGGGGCGCTGGCAGTTCGCCGGCAGCCAAGAGGCACAGGGCCAAGGACCGCAGCCCGGAGCCAGGCGCCCCTCAGCCCTTTCCACCACGACGTGTCCGGCCCCTCTATCCCAGCCCATCCCTGCTACCTCTATCCAGGTACACCCAGAGCCCTCCATCCAGGGGTCTCCCAATCCTCTCCATCTAGGCGGATGGCTCCCAAGCACCCCTCTCCACCAGAACCTGATGGGAGGGGCCGGAGCTCTCTGTCCTGCTCCTGCAAGGGTGTGGGGCCACCTCTGTGGATGACTTCTCCAGTTCGGGACCTCCAGCTAGAGAGGGCCACCTCCAGCCTGGAGAGATGGCACCGACAGGTTCCTGGGCATGCCCCTGGGCCAGGCCCACCACTTTCACACTGTTAACCCTCAGGGATCTTCAGTGAGAAGTGAGAGAGCAGGAATGTGTCATCGGCCCACCTTGTGCCAGGGGCTCACACTTTCTTCTGGAGAGCAAGTTCTTGGAGGACTGAGGTTGTCCTCACCTCTGGACCCCAACGTGTGGCCCAGCCTTTTCCTCATGGGAAGTGCTCAGTATATTGTTGGAATTCAAGTTTATCTATATGGCATGATAAGGATTTTTACCTCAAGGTCCCTCTTATCTTGCCAGTTTTCTGTTAGGGTCAGTCTTTTTCATCTTCGAATTTTCCACAATTTGTCACTGTTCCGTGTCTCTGTGAAGGGCTCAATGAATGCTGGTTTAGTTGAATGAAAAGGCAAAGGAAGAAATGGTGAGTGTAGTCCTGAAGTGCAAGGTGTACCTGAGAGAAGCCAGCTCTGGAAGTTAAAGTAGCCCTGCTCCCTACCCCATCACCCCACAAGCCACACTTATGTTAGGGTTTGACTTCAAGAATCCCAGAGCTGTGAGGTCCTCAGCATCTTCCAGGGAGAGGAACTGACAGGACCATGTCATTTCCCCAGGAACTGGATGCCCAGTGGGGAGGAGTAGCCCTCCTGTCTCTCTGCTGCTTGAAGAGGTCACCAGCCCACGACCAGCCCAGTCACCCAGGCCTGGTGCCAAAAGACCACAGTTGAAAAAGATTCTTTGACCTGGTTGAAAGCTAATGATTGACTTTTGAATAGTGATATTCTTTTTGATAACTTCTTTCCCTTTTCTTCTCCAAGGCCAGGGTATTTTACTACTAAAGAAAGGTGGAAGAGTCAGCTATTTAGGAAATGCAGCACCCTCGAGCCAGATGTCCGTAGCCCCTCCTCATGGCGTCCTAAACTCCAGTGTACCTGAGTTACTTGGATAATTCAGGCAAAGCCTCACTCACTATTATGGATTCCCTCTTTCATGAGGGGCTTGCCCACATTTAAGAGTAATTGCAGAATTCGTGCAGTCCAGATAACGTACTCAGGTCTGTGGTAAACACAGGACAGAAAGATAACAAAGATGCAGTGTCTGCTCTCTAGGAGTTCATAGTCTAGCTGGCAACACATGCAAAACTACTTAAAAACATGTTTAGTAGCAAAATAGGTGATCTGGGAGGGGAAACTTTAAAGACTGGAGGAATTCAAGGAAGACTTCCCAGAGGAAGTGATGGGCAACCCTAGCCATGGAGAATGCTCAAGAAGACAGGATGTGGGGCTCTAGGAGTGAAGCCTAATGTCATGGTCCAGCAGTTACCTGTGGACGTCGGCCTGTGTGTGTCAGGCCCTGTGCTAGACCCCGAGGCTGAAATGGTGGGCAGGACAGCCGGTGGATGCAGCTAGATCTGAAGAGATCCAGGCTTGTAAGAGGCATGGGAAAGGACGAGGTGACTGTCTGAGAAGACTTGCTTTCTAGTAAGGCCTGATGGTGCTACTTCAAAAAGAAGTCCCTTATTTTCAGTCTAGGAGGGAGAAATAGCAAAACAAAGAATATTGTTTTGGAGTGGAGATTTATCGGGTATGAACAGAAGAGATGAGATGACCTTACAGTCTCACAAAGAACCTAGAAAGAATTTGGCAAGTGCATGCCTTGGAGAGGAGCCGTGAGGGGTAGGCAGAGGACCAAAGCCACAGAAGGAAATGGTGGTCTGCTAGAATTTTAAAAGTCACATATTCAGGAACCCTAAATGCTCCTTCCCAAGGAGTCAACAGAGGGCCTAGTAGATTGAGGCAGAAGCAGACCCAAAAAGGCTTCTCACTGGTAAATTCTCTGCTCCTGGAGTTTCTCATGAGGGGAGGAAGCAAATGGAGACCACTGGAAGTTGGCCACTTGGGGAGACTGAGCCTCACCACCCCCGGATCAGCCACACCATGCTGGCAGTGCGCACGGGGCAGGGTCCCCACAGGCCTGCCTCCCGGGCCCAGCACTGACTCCTGGAATCCCTTATCACAGAGGCTGCCTCCCAAATATATATATATATATTTTGGTGAATTTTTTTCCAGAAATAACCTGAATGCCTCAATTTTGCCCCTGAAGTCAGAGAATCCTGGGTTCAACCTTTACCCTGTCTTCTACTGGCTTTGTGACTTTGGAAAACATATGTCAGCCTCTGGGGACCTAAAGTTCCTTATTTATGAAAGGGGAATGACAAAGCCACCATGTGAAACTGTCGAGTGGATGGGAGGAGACATTGGAAAGCCCGAGCAAGGCACCTGCCACATGTAGGCACTTAGGTAGGGACACCGGGGAACATTTTATTTGACTGAATATTGACACAATAAATTTTTGACAACATATGCCATTGAAATAATTTGTGTTAGTTAATATTAAATCATAAATGTCTTTTATTGAACTCCCACCATGTGCCAGGTACTTACACAATTCATCTGATTTAATCCTCCCAGCCATTGTGTAAGAAAGGCAGTTCAGGTCCACAATTGCTTATTGATAATCCCCAAAGCCAAAAAGTGCTAATATTTGAAAGTTTTCTTGTAGTTCACTTGGTAGCAAAAATCTCACTTGACCTGAACTGAAGGAAGGCTATTGACAATCTTTGTTTATCCCCTTTAGTGTGAATATATTTTGCCTCAGAAATATTAACATGTTTTGCAAGGGGCTGTCCCAGACCGTGCTGGAGAGAGAGGACACCCAACATAAGATATATACACTGTATGCCCTTTCTAAGATCTGGGAAATCCTGATTTCTGAAATTCATCTGCGTCAAGGGTTTGGGAAGAGACATGTTTGACCTGCATTCACGTTTTACGGATGCAGCAGCTCAGGCTTCCCAGGGCTCCCATTGCTCAAGGGAACAGGAATGAGCAGCAGAGCTGAGGTCTGAACCCACAGCTATCTGAGCTCAAGCTGCCATCAGCCACATCTATTTGTGCCAATTCATGGCTATTATTTATTCCTAAATAAATCAAGTTTCCATGCCTCAGAGCCCTCGGTCACTCTATATACATAGAACCATTCTGTCTCTTAGAATCTGTTACCTGTTGTTGCTGACTAAAGCCTTTTTGACTAAATGAAAAAAGCCTTTTCAATGTGAATGAAAAATGTAACTGAGTCAGTATAACTAAGCATGCTTTGCTTCTGTTCCTCCTGATTTTTTCATCTTGATAAACGCATTATGATGATGATGATGAAGGGGCTAAGAGATGAAATACTGGCATTTCTTTTTCCAAGTAGAAAGTCGTTTTGTTTTTTGACTCATGTAAAAAAAATGTTACTGGATCTATGGAATTTCTAAATGGCTAAAGAAATCTGTTATGGAATGGATTATCTCAGAAAATTTTATTTTGATGATGGCATGGGTTTCAACACCAATAATGAATCACAACTGCCAGCCCCCCTACACACACGCACACACACAAGGACAGAAAATTCTCCATTGACTGTGCCTGACGGGTGGTGGGGAGACGAGTGGGGGAACAGATCCAAGTTACCCTGCCCTGGAAGATCTTCTTGGAAGACTTGCTTATCAGGAATATAACACCCCAACCTCTACTTCACCAGCTAGGTTCCTAGAACTTGCATTCTAAGATCACAGAAACAGTAGGTTGCATTACATCACTGATCAGCAACTTCAGGGAAGGGAAATAACCCAAGTAGAGCAGGACAAAGGATGAGTAGCCTCTATTGCCAGTATCTTTTCCTAGATTTATGAGGAGTCTAGGAAACAAACTGGCCAAATCTGATGACATCATATCTGGAGGGAAAAGGGGCCACCATGCTTGAAAATATGGGCTCCAAAACTTACCCAAAGGAGAGATGTCACAGCCTATGATGATTTAGAAAGTTGAGGCTGTAAGGAGCCGGAACAGTCTAAGTGGCATCAAATGGCTTCCCCTGCCTTTGCAGAAAAAATGAGCAGGGCCTGGAGCCAGTATTCAAAATGTCCTGACTTAGCAGAATTTGGCTGCAGCCCGTGGGTGTGCAGTGAAGGAGAATAAAGTTGTTAACACTTACCCAGCTTTTACTCTGTGTCAGGCCCGCTCCCGAGCCCTTCACAGCTGTTATCTTACTTGGGTCTCACAGTCTGCTGAGTTTATTCCTCATGTTGGTGTCATTTTATGGAGGAGGTCATTGAGGCACAGAGAGTTTAGGTAACTTGTCCACAGTCACTCTGCTTATAAATCATGGAGTGAGATTTCAACCCAGGAAGTATTATGTTTGACTGCCTCAGAGACACAAGGCTTTATGAGAAGCTGTGCTTTGCAGGGCAGGCCCCAGATAAGTACTGGTAGAGTGAGGGAGCTTTCTCTCGCCATCAGCTCTATGCTCCCAGGAGGGAGAGAGTGTGTCCTGCTGCTCTGTGGAATCCCCTAATGGCCATCATAATGCCACTTAATAATGTGTGTCAAAAGAGCACAAGCAATCATTCCAGCTAGGGGATGTTATTCATGTCTTCAGAGGCCACTGCCATCTGAGGTGTATACACATTCCCGTTGAAAATTTTCCTTCCCTGACTACAAAATATGTCTGTTGCAGAAAATTTGGAAAGTACAGAAATGCACAAAAGAAGAAAACAACTCACCAGGGAACCTATGACCTAGAAAAAAGCATCATTGTCTTTTTAATTCATATCCTCTTTTTTTTTTCTGGGTTTACATGACGTGCAAAATTCTATTTTTCTAATGAGGAAGCCCATTTCATTGTCTTGCTAACATTTTATGAATTAGTCAAGTTAATGTCTCAAAAGAAAAAAAAACCTATTGGGAGCCAGATAATACAGTTTCTGCAAGAAAGGAAAAATACTTGATTGTATTATTGGAGCTTTTTGAGGGGGTAAATAGGCATTTGGGCAACGTATTCTCATTTGATTTTCAGAGAAGCTTTGACCGTGTTCCACGGGAAAGGATATATGAGGGGTCTTCAAAGGTTCATGAAAAGATTCACATTATCTTTCAATTCCATTTTTCCGTGATCTCTTTTGAAGCACATTTCTTATATATGGAGAGAGGAAAAAGGCAGATGACATATAGTTAAAATTATGTCACCATGAGGTGTGTGTGTGTGTGTGTGTGTGTGTGTGTGTGTGTGTGTGTGTGTGTGTTATGGGACAAAGGAGCTGTTTTATTTTTCTTCCATAGAATGTCAAGAAACAATAGCTGGGCACAAATGGGTACTGTTGTGGATGAAATGTAAAAAGGATATTTCCTTGGGAACAATTAGGATGATTTGAACTTAACAACGTGAGGGAGAAAGCACTTGTTGGTGGGTGGTCTTAAATTTTAGGTGGCAAAGAGCCAAGCAGGCAGGGCTAGATTACAAAGGAGAGCACTTGAGTCTCTGATTAACCAGGAAGACACGGCTGCATGGAAACAAGAGCAAGGCTGTACAGCAAAGAAGAAATAATCCAAACTATATTTATAGAACGAAGGGCTCTGGCCATCAGCTCAGTTTGTTGCTGTGTGTGTGTGTGTGTGTGTGTGTGTGTGTGTGTGTGTAGGAGGCTGAGAAACTACTGTACTTAGAGATGCTGGCCAGAGAAGGACTACCTGAAGAGGAAACTGTTCATCTGAGACCTAAAGGATGACAGGGCCCAGCCATGCCCAGAGTGGGGAAAATATTCCCGGCAGAATGAAAACATGTACAAAGGTGTGAAAGAGCTTGGTGTGTCCAAGGGTAAAGAGGCCAATGTGGCTGGAGCTGGAGCAGAGGCTGGCCTGGGGGTGGAACTCCCGGTGGGACTGGAGGGTCAGGCAGAGACAGGTCACACAGGACCTTGTAGGTCATTTCAGGAATAGAATCCAAATGGAATGAGAGTTTAAGAAGTCATTTATTTAGGGCTGGTCATTTAGCTCAGTTGGTTAGAGCACCACCTTGTAACACCAAGGTTAAGACACCAAGGTTGGTTTGGATCCCTATGCTGGCCAGCCAGCCACCAAAAAAAACAAACAAAAAAACCAAAACCATACCATTTATTTAAAAAAAAAATCAGTGGTACATCTTGTAAGGTAATTGTACTTGGATATGACTACCTAACCCTGTTAGGACATGTGAAAATATACCCTACTCTTGTGTACAGATTCATTACTGAAATCACTAACTTACTTTTCTGTTCTTGGCCATTCTCCTTTGGTTGTGGTCAGGATATCTGATGATCAGAAAGCACTTGAAGAAGGGGGACCGGTTGGTAAACCTAGAAGGACGTGATAATTCCTTACACTCTGTATCTATCCATTCTCTCTCTCCAGTGAGCCAAGAGGCAGAGGTGCCCGCTGGACTCACAGCAGGAACTTAGGTGTCCAGTTCGTGACTCTTCTCTTCTGTGTCTGTCCTCCACTCCCCTGTGGTGTCTTTTGGGATCACCTCCCAAAAAAGTTACTTGCATTCAAATCCACATCTCATGGGCTTCTTCGGGGGAAATCCAACCTGACTATTAGGCTGAGTTTAAACAAAGGACAGAAAAGGAAAGAAAAAGAAAAAATGTGCTTGCTGAGCTTCGTGGCACCCGTTACGTCTAGGCTTCCTTCCCCTAAGAGGGCTGGGTGATGTGATCGAATCCTAACTATTAAGCAACTGGGAAGCTGTGACAAGCTTGGAGTCAAAGGCCATCATGCCACTCGCTAGGTAACAGTCTGCTGGGCTCTGTAAACAGGTGGTGATACTAAAGTTGAAGATTGAGAAAGTCAGAGTTTAAGAAACTATTTTCATATGCTGTGTACAGACATGAATTAGATCAGTTTTAGTGGGAAAGGGGACTAGAATACCAACGGAATAGTTCAAAAGGAAATCTGTGTCATGCAGCTGTAATATATGACTTGTGGTAATAAATCCGTATTTCCCCTAACCTCCATCACCCAAGGTTTCTTGTGATCTATGATGGCTTGCAATCCAAATAATCAAGTTCACAAGTTAATCAAAAATAGAATCTTTAGTGCAGAATAGGAATAAATACCTCAGATTAATCTTTCAGCGCTAAATATTTTCTGAGACATTTTTATTCACGTAATTCTATGTGAATTTCTTTTCATTTTGCCTTCCAATGAAGCCATTGAGATGTTGTCCTGGACCCTGGAAATTTTCTATTCTCTTTATGAGGCTTTTAAAGTCCCACATGGAAAAAACAGGAAATAGCATTTTGCCAAGGACAAACTTAACCAATGGCAACAACAACTGATGCACAGAATTGATTCTGTGATTCTGAGGACTTCAACTGTGGAGCCAAACCAAACAAAATAAACACTGGACGTGAGACATGAATGTTGAAGAACTCCTGGGAGGCTAAATTCAGTCAGACAACTCTTTTACCATATGGACAAAGGCTAACCCAAGGCCATATTACTAAATTCTGAGTTGACACTGTGGCAAAAAATATTTTTAAATTTATTTTTTCTTAATTCACCCATGATAATTGTATATATTTATGGAGAACAATATAATATTTGGGTATAATCATACTGTGTGCAATGATCATATCAGGGAGCTTAGCATATCCATCACCTTAAACATTTGTCACCTTTTCATGTTGGGAACATTCAACATCATCTTGACGAGCTACTCAAAGTTCCACACTAATTTGTTGTTGACTATAGTCTTCTTATATTGCTACAGAACACTGGATCTTATTCTTCCTATCTCTCTACAATTTTGTATCCACTGACCACCCTCTCTCCATCCCCCCTCCTTACTAGTCTCTGGTAACCTACTCTCTACTTCTATGAGATCAGCTTTTTTAGCTTCCACAGATGAGTGAGAACATGTGGTATATCTCTTTCTGTGCCTGGTTTATTTCACTTAACAAGCTCATCTGTGTTGTTGCAAATGGCAGTATTTTATTCTTTTTTATGGCTGAGTAGTATTCCATTGTGTATATATACCACATTTTCTTTATCCATAGATGGACATTGAGGTTGGTTCCAACTGTTGACTACTGTGAATAGGGCCATGTTAAACATAGGAGTGCAGGTATCCCTTCAACTTGTTGATTTCTATTCCTTTGGATATATGCCCAGTAATGGGGTTGCTGAATCCTATGGTAGTTCTATCTGTATTTGTTTGAGAATACTATTTTGCATAATGGCTATACTAATTTGTATTCCTACCAACAATACATAAGAGTTCCCTTTTCTCTGCATCCTTGCCAGCATTTGTTATTTTCTGTATTTTTGATGATAGGCATTCTAACTAGGATCAGATGATACCTCACTGTGGTTTTGATTTACATTTCTCTGATGATTAGTGATGTTGAGCATTTTTTCATATATTTGTTGGCCATTTGTATGTCTTCTTTTGAAAAATGTCTATTCATCTCTTGCTCATTTTTAAATCAGATTATTTGTTTCTTGACTATTGAGTTTGAGTTCTTTGTATATTCTGGATATTAATCTCTTGTTGGATGCATAGTTTGTAAACTCTTTCTCCCATTCTGCAGGTTGTCTTATTGCTTTGTTGATTATATTCTTTGCTGTGTAAATGGCTTTTAGTTTGATATAATCCCATTTGTTTATCTTTGCTTTTATTGCCTGTGCTTCAGAAGTATTTTATTCATAAAATATTTGCCCAGTCCTGTATCCTGATGTGTTTCCCCTATGTTTTCTTCTAGAAGTTTTATAGTTTTGGGTCTTACATTTAAATCTTTAATCCGTTTTGAGTTGATTTTGGTATATGGTGAGAGATAGTGGTCTAGTTTAATTCTTCTGCAGATAGATCTCCAAATTTCCCAGCACCTTTCACTGTCCTTTCCCCAGTGGGTGTTCATAGCTCCTTTGTTAAAAATCAGTTGGCTGTAGGTATGTGGATTTATTTCTGAATTCTCTATGCTGTTCCATTGGTCTATGTGTCTGTTTTTGTACCAGTACTGTGCTGTTTTGATTAGTATAGCTTTGTAGTATATTTTGAAGTCAGAGTGGGTGATACCCTGCATTTTGTTCTTTTTGCTCAAGATTGCTTTGGCTATTCTGGGTTTGTGTGTGTATTATGAAGTGTTTTTCAAGTTCAACATATACGGCAGCACTAGCTAGAATCAGAGATGAGGTGGATTGGGGAGGAAGAGAGATATTCAAATAATTGAGTGTGGGTTAACTCAGTTGGTTAAAGTGCAGCCTTATAACACCAAGGACACAGTTTCAGATCCCCATACTGGCCAGATGCCAAAAGAAAGGAAGAAAGAAAGAACTGAAGACAGAAGGAGTCCTTCTTAATCAGCTCATAGCCTGGGGGTCTCCTTAAATGCCTTCTAGTTTGATGGGCCAATGAAATCATGGGATCATGAAAATAAAAAGGGAAGTGTCACAAGGGATGATAGAGCAGGAAGTGACCTGTTATTGATTCCCAAAGGTTGCCTGCATGACGGATATTGGGAATGAACTCTAAAGTGGCTCATTCTTCTTCATGTAGTTGACATATGATACCTATGGTTTTCAGATGATGAGTGAAGCATGTTTTAAAACAGTATTGAAAATTTTGAATTACTGACAGATGTTTATGGAGTGTGTGACTCTTTTCATGTCAGAGGTAGCTAAATGCTGCCAAATAACATGTCCTCTGAAAACCACGAACCCTAAACTACAGTGTGCTCAGAGGCAAAAGGAGTTTTCAAGTACCAACCAACTGTCAGAAGTCCAAATCAAGTTTTAAAAGAAGTCAGTGTGCTTTCTTGTCGAAAACACCATTAACTTGAAAAGTATGAGGGTGAAAGGGAAAGTGGGTCACACTTTTGGAAAAAAAAGTTTTGGCATCTAGTTCAGAGGCACATCTTCCATCCTCTTGTTCTTTTCTTATGTTTAATTTCAAGTCCTGAAATAATTCAACTTAAAAACACATTATGGCCCTTTTAAAGGGCTCATTAGAACTTTCAATGGGAAAGTTAAATGTGAAACCACGTTGTTTTGTGGTGAGGAAACTGGATTTTTAAATTCCATCTTTGGATTTGGTAAGTGGACTTCAGAAGCTTCTAAAGGCACCGGCTTGACTTGTCCAGCAAGCGAATCCTAAGCTACATTGCTGGACGGCAGCGGAGCTCTGAGGCTGCTGACAGTATGGGTAGCACGGAGGGACAGGAGGAACAAGTCCCGAGGGCCACATTCGAGTCCTGCCTCTGCCTCTTCCTGTGCAACCTCGAGGACTCCTTAGCTCTCTGGACCCAGCTGCTCATCCCTCTGCTCCACCTGTTGTAGCCAGTGAGTCTACCAGCCGTGGAGGATGAAAGCAGAGCAAATGGCAGAAGCCACAAGCACTGGGCCCTGTGCGTGGCCCTGAGCCACGGTCTTGCTGAGAATTGACCTGCTGAGGTGATAGGAGCACCAGTGGGTGAAGGTCATTTTCTATACTTCTTGTTTTCTCTTTGTTTTCTACACTGAATATGTATTACTGTTATAATAAAAATGTTATGGGCAGGGGCAGATAAAGTTAATAGCAAGGAAAAACAAAGCAAAGATCTGATCTGACCCTGGTAGTAGGAGGAAGTGCCCTGAAGGCATCCATCCCTTGTGCTTGGGTGTGTGTCCCTGGCTCAGATCCACCTTCAGGATCCAGAGATATCTGCATGCCTCTGAGAGCTACCGATTATCAGTTAACCATCAGGGTGGGTGGAATCAATGTCACCTGGGCCCTAGTGAGGCTTTATGTGTTCTGCTGGGTCAAGGGCATGGTCAAGGTGAAGTTTACATGGGATACACTCGACTGTTTGTGTTGGCAGGAACAGCCTGGCAGCCTGGCTGGGTTTACTCAGGTGAGCGTCCTATTGTGCTGTTTTTCAGCTCGCCCATGTTTCGTTGGGGAGTGGAGTCCCTGGAGTGGTTGTGCAAACCAGTGCAAGCCAACGACCCGCGTGCGGAGGCGCTCGGTGCAGCAGGAGCCTCAGAACGGTGGGACACCCTGCCCGCCCCTGGAAGAGCGAGCTGGCTGCCTGGAGTACTCCACCCTGCAGGGCCAGGACTGCGGGCACTCCTTTGGTACCGATGTTTTCATGGTTGCTGCTTTTGTTATCTCTGATGACTTTTTGGCCACTTCATCCCATAAAAGGCCATGTACTAGGCAGGGAAAGTTCCATGAGCTGCAGGGAGAGGGATGGGCCAGCCTGCCCAAAGGAGATAGGAAGATCAGGAAATGCTTGATAAGGGAATTAATGGCCAGCTGCACAAGTGCCTCCCTTTCCCCCTGCTTCCCTTGGTATGTTTTATAACCCGATGGCCCATTCTTATTGTGCATGGACTCAGTAATAAAATAAACCATGTCCAGGTGGTTTTTAGTGAACTCAGTCAAATTGGTGATAAAGGACTTTAGATAGAATGGTGATATTTCACGCAGGACAGTAAGTGTCCAGTAAGGGTAACCCTATTTCACCTTCTGCTGTAATTCCTGTTTAATCACGCACACTCATAATGTGTGAAAATAGTAGAAAACTGGTAAATTTCTAAACAATGATAAAATGATTTTCTTCAAACACATGCCTCTGCTCTTCAGCTGACTGGATTGGGTCTGATGTGATCAGATTTATGATTTGAAAAGATCACTCTAGTTATGCAGTAGCCAACGGAGGGGCCAGGAGTCAGCTCATGAATGAGCTGGCAGCCATCCAAGCTCACAAAGAAATAAACGAAAGGCCCCGATGTCTTGATCTGGATTGAACCCATTAGGGCAAGGCACTGACGTTTCAGGATAGCAAAGACTATATGTTTTCGCAGGAAGGGGGAAAATTACACATAAACATGATCCTCATCAATCCATCTCGTTCTTTATTTTATTGCACACATTAATATTTATTGAGTTTTTTTTTCCTTTTTTTGGCAGCTGGCCTGTTGGGGATCTGAACCCTTGACCTTGGTGTTACAAAGCTGTGCTCTAAGAAACTGAACTATCTGGCCATCCCTTATTTATTGAGAGTCTACTTGATGTCGAGTGCTGGGCTGGGTACAGGGTTTACAAGTGATGAGAAAGTCGATGTGGAGCTTGCTGCGCTGCAGATCACAGCTGAGAGAGAGGGAGCATTATGATCAGATAATCCCAGAAATCAAAGCTGTGGTGACTCGTTCAACTACTAGAAACGAGGGAAAGGTACATGGAGCTATGAGTGGGTATAATAAGGTGATTCCTCCTTGTCTCAGGGGAGAAAGGGGCAGGGGCTTCCTAGAGATAGGGCTGAGATACTAGAGCTGCCCAGGCAGACAGACCAGCATAGTGGTTAAACCTGATGGGTGGGCATAGGGGGCTGGAGGGGTTCGGGGGCTGATCGAAGTTAAAAATATGATCATGAGCTGCAGGAGCACAGCAAGCTTTCCGGGGCAGTGTTTGGACAGGGCTACACGAGAGGGGAGGTCCTCACAGCATGAGGCTGTCCTGAGATTTATGGTGGGCTGGGCTAGGAGGGCGACATCCAGAAGGGGAGGCGGGCACCAGAAGTCCCAGGGGCGCGGGGGTTGGAGAGGGACCTTACAGGTCTAGGTGATGTCGCTCAGCAGCATGGCGGGGAATTTCTGGGTCAGAGATTCCGAAGGGCAGTAGCAGCTTGGGGTCTTACAACCATAAGCCTCTAGCCTATCAATGACCAGCAGATGCTGGGTATAGTTTCATGGGGGTGCAAAGCAGGCAGGCCGTAAATGGCTAAAAATCTGCATGCTTGGCTATTTTTAAAACAATTCGATGTGCAAACAGTTGGGTTTGGTGGCAGTAGACTGTTGAGTTAAAGGGTCTCAGTCTGTGATGAGGAAATAACCGAGGGGCCTTCCTTGGCTCATTTATACGACATGGGGGAAGCACAGGGCCCATGTGAGAAGCCCAGGGAAGGCTGGCATGTGGGCAGCACAGTGAGCACCCTGTTCAGGATCCTGGTCTTTATCTTAAGAGCCCTAGAAAGCCATTGGGGTGCTTTCTGCAGGGGCCAATGTAATCAGATCTGTGATTTGGAAAGCTCACTCTGGTAGTGTAGTGGCAAATGGAGAGCCCCTCTTGTTAATCGGCTGTCACATTAAGCTCACAGGGAAATAATTTAGTGCTTTGAAAGTGGTTGCTCACAGAAACAGTCATAGAACAAAATGACATTTGGCTCATGCACTGCAGAAACACTACAAAAAAGGCTCAGGGAGGAAGTCGGTGTATGGCATTATTGATTTTGTTGATGGCTCTTAAAACTCAGAGTCGGTCTATCAGGAAAAGCAACTGCTCTACTTATTTACAGTGTTTGGCTGCTAGAAAGTGTTTCTTCAGCACATTGGACTCTTCAGTGCTGCACCAGGCTGTCACAGACCCCTTCCCATCCCAGGATCTCTTTACAACAGGACAATGCAGGAAAGGTGGAGGAAGGTCAAGAAGAAGACACTATGGATCAAGGGCAAAGGGCACCAGGGAGTGAGATTATCAGCGGTGTAAGGGACAGTGTGGCACTGGTCAGATCTGGGCCACACCCAACCCCTGGGGATCTTCTTTGCTCAGAGATTTCCACTCCTCTTCCTTTAGCTGGCCTCTCCTCCCCTGGTCCTTGTGTTCCCAAATTATCCCTCTCACCACTCCTCCACCACACTCCACTAAGAGCAATTTAAAAGCAAGCAGTCTTCTCTGATTTCCCTGAAGTTGTTGGTGACTTTGGTTTAATGCTAGCAGGATATATCTTTACTTAACAGCCTCCTTTCCCAATAATGAAAATAAAATCTCCTAGCTTAGAAAAAGAGGGGAAATCTCTACTTGGGGCGGGGCCACTGGCATCTGCAGTCCTGACTTTGGTCCTCGGGATTCCTGTTCCCATTGGGGATGTCTTGGTGATGATTACTCCTGTCACATTTAGTTGGGGAAGATAGGGCACCGTGAACATTCCAGTCTAGTGCTTCCTCACCTGACCAACAGCAGCAGCGCCTGGGAGCCTGTTAGAAATGCATGCACCTTGGACCCCACCCAGACCCAAGGGATCAAAATCCCCCGGGGTGGGCCCAGCACTCTGTTGTAGTGAGATCTCCAGGAGATTCTGATGCTTGTGGAGTTTGAGAACCTCTGCTCCAGCCTTAGCATGGACACACAACCTTGTGTTATAGCTGGGTCACTTAAACAACACATTCCTAAAGGAAAAATTTCCCCAAGTGCATCCTCTTTTGTTATAACAGCTGTGCAAAAAAAGGGGATGTCAGGAAAATGTGGAGTAAATTTGTTAGACAGTTTTCTCTCCCAAAGAACTTTTCAGAGCCTTATTTACACTGATATGCATTTTCATTCTATAAGAGGGAATTAGGAAATGCAGTGTTTTCCCAATTTATTTGATTGTATTCTCTTCCTTCCACGGGGCATCCCACTAAAATCATTTGTGTCCTGTGGAATACACTTTGGAAAATGATGGATGACTAAGGGACAAGAGGGAAATAAGAGACAGTTACATGACACCCAATTTGGTAGATTTACCCCAGCTCCTGTGCATTCACTTGTGTGATTCATTAGTTTTGCCCTTATTGAGCACCTATTACATGTCAGCACTGTGTTAGGTTTTGAAGATCCAAACTTGAATAATAAACATATCACAGCTAATTTTAACTAAATGTGATGAGCTCTGTGATAGAAGAATACACAGGTTGTTGTGGGACCATGGGACAAGAGCACTCACCTCAATCTGGGGGCTCTCAGTCCTGCTATTGGTCACTTGTGTACCTGTTACTGCCTCCCCCAGCCCCTACCAGACTTCTATTCACAATGCAGGAGCCTTTGTTGCATGGCATATGAATCTCTTACATTCACATGGCAGAGAGCTTTTATAGACATTATTGATCCAGTCTTCATAGCAATCCTACAAAGGAGTGTATTAGTTTTCTGTGGCTGCTATAACAAGTTACCACAAACTTAGTGGCTTAAAACAACACAAGTTTATTACCTTACAGTTCTGTTGGATAGAATTCCAACACAGGTCTTGCTGGACTAAAATTGTGTCAGCAAAGCTGTGTTCTTTTCTGAAAGTTATAGAGGGAATTTGTTTCTTTGTCTTTTCATGGAGAAAAGGAGGTCCTTAATATATAGGAGCAGAAAGGTGAGTTGTGCCCTACAGTTATGTGGAAAGTAGAATTTGTAAGTGATGAACTTGGATATTTATCTGAGGAGAGTTCTAAGCAAAGTGTTGAAGCTGCAGCCTGATTTCTTCTTGGTGCTTATAGTAAAACAGAGAAAAGAGAGAGAGATTGAGGGAAGAATGTTTAATCTTAAGGGAATCAGGACTTGATGAATTGGGAAATTCTCAGCCTATCAAAACAGCAAAGGATGCTAAAATTAAGAGATTTACTGTCAGGAAAGCATGTTCTAGAGAAAAACGCCAAGGGTGTGGCTGTACGACCTTTTGTCCATATCTCAGAATGTCAGAGGTAACAAATTACCCCAATCGTAGTGACCCAAGCAACTCAAATCTATTATCGTACGGTTCTGTAGGTCAGAAGTCCGACATGGGTCTCACTGGGCTAACATCAAGGTGTCAGCAGGGCTGCACTTTTTTATGGAGGCTCTAGGGGAGAATCTGTTTCCTTGCATTTCCCATCTTCCAGAGGCTGGTCACATTTCTTTTTTCATAGTCCCCTTCCTCCGTCTCCACAGCCAGCAACATTGCGTCTCTCTGTGCCTTTCTTCCATAGTCACAACTCCCCCTCTGACTGACTCTTTTTAAGGACTCTTGTGATTACATTGGGCCCACCTGGATAATCTAGGATAGTCTTCCTATTTTTTTTTTTAATATTTTATTTTTTATTAAATTTTTTTTTTTTTTTGCAGCTGGCCGGTACAGGGATTGAACCCAGACCATTGTGTTATCAGCACCATGCTCTAGCCACCTGAGCTAACTGGCCAGCCCCTCCTGTACACTCAAATCATCTTTAGGTTACTTAAAGTCAACTGAGTAGCAACCTTAATTCCATCTGTAATCTTAATTCCTTTTTGCCACGGAACGTAACATATTCACAGGTTCTAGGGATTGGGACATGCCCATTATTATGTTTATCACAGGGAGATGGGACAGGGTCATTATCCTTGGTTTACACATGAGGACATTGGTGTTCTGAGAGGTGACAGCACTTGTGAAGAGCTACCAAAACTTAAACCTGGTCACATGGCTCTAAATCCTGTGGGTTTTCCCCTCTCAGTGTTGTTTTGCTGTTAACTGTCATTGCTGGAGCTAAAATTGTGATTACAGATGATGATAACTAAGGGGAAATAGAAGGCCCTGGGAAGCCAGTGAGTGAACATGATCACTGACGCTTTCTTATCAATGATCAAGTGGCTATTGAATGTTTCCTGTTTTATTTAATGCATATCATGATTATATTTTATCATAAGCACAAATTTTAAAAGCTCCATTATTGAATTTATTACACATTACTGACAATTGTTCATGTGCTTTCCTCCTAAAAGGAGATTGATGTGCTCTCTTATGAACTCTGTGCTCCAGGTAGGTGTCATTTGTCAAATCTTCATTTTATCCTCTTCTTCACTATATCCACAGACCAGTGATTCTAAGCCTGCTTTTGTGACACCCATTGTGTCAGAAGGCATTTATGAAATCCTCAAAGCAGATCTAATTTACTTTCATGTTCAAAGTAAGTATGTGCGGTGCCATGCTTTTGGAAGTGGAAGTTGTTGCAGAACCAAACAATGCTAGGCTGACAGAATGCCAGGGAAGCTGGCCAATAGCCTGTGAACAAAGACTACATAACATCTGAATATTGCCAGGAACGGGGAAGGGAGGGGAGCTAACATGTATGGAGAGCCTTTGTCCCCAGGCACCGGCTATGTACTGAAGGCAAAAATAATTTAGAAATTATTTACCACTCTTAAGTAATGAAAATTAAATTTGTGGGGAATATTAAAACACAGTGCTGATTCAGAGACCTCCAGGCCATCTGGCTCCAGGTCTATTTACTGAAAACTCCTGTGAGGGGGAGGGACACCTCACAATAGAATGTGCCACCAAACCAAGCCCAGGGGACAAGGTCCTGGGCAAATGCCTTGCTTTAATGATGTGCCATGGCCGCAGAAGCTTGAAAATGAACGCGGACAGTAAGTCTTAAAAAACAAAAGCTATCTTCTGTGTTGGGTCCTTCCTTAGTCCTTTGTCATTTATTTTCCCTTCATTCAACCTCTAGGCACCTCCGTTTTCTGATGAATAAAATTGATATAACACCTCTTG
This sequence comes from Cynocephalus volans, assembly GCF_027409185.1. Lineage (NCBI taxonomy): Eukaryota > Metazoa > Chordata > Mammalia > Dermoptera > Cynocephalidae > Cynocephalus > Cynocephalus volans. The sequence goes on along the minus strand of NC_084474.1, from coordinate 29,646,302 downwards.
ATGAAGTTTTTGTGAAGATTGGAACAGATGATGAGAAATTACTTAGGCTATAAAAACACAAGGGGCCATCATACTAGGGATGTAAATCTGCACCCCGAGTGCCCTTCCCCCACCTCCAGACTACAGTCCCCACCCCACGTCCCACCCCTATTGCAAGGCCTGAGGGGACTCAGAGTACAATGTGCTAAAAGTTTCCCTTTTCCTTTCTTAAATCTGACTTTACTTTGGGGATAGTGATTAGGGACAGAAAGGAGAAATAAAGCAGAATTTAAATAATTTGTAGAAAATATGCTCTATAGAACTGAGGTTAACAGAGGTGGGAAAGGGGAGGGGGTTTAGAGAGAAATTGGTAAAGGGCCACAAAAGATGATTACATCGTGTAATGTTGAATACACTAATTATCCTGATTTGCACATCACATATTGCACACACATTGATATCCAATGCTGTACCCCACAGTTATGTAAAATCAACTGTTTCAATAAAAAAAAAAAGAAAAGAAAAGAAAATATGCTGCATAAATAGTAGAATTTTGGCATCTGCATTACTGTAAAGGCTGTGTGGCACTGAGACATGGCCTGGCTCTGCCATACTAGACATGAGCCTTGAACACACTTCTTGACTTCTCTGTGCCACAGTCTTCTCTTCTGTGTCCTCCTGTTGTGATAAATGAACTAATACAAGGAAAGAGACTTAGCTGTTGTGCCTGGAAACTTAGAATTGCATAATTGTTAGGTTTTATTTTGATTACGATAGAACCTTTTCTAAGGATTTTATTTCAGAAACTATAGTTTCCCTTCCACTTTCTAACTTAATTTTTTTCCTGATCTATACATCAAGTACCTAACCTTTAAACTTTTGTAATGCAGTACAAATTAGGCAATCAAATAAATGTTTTGAGCTAAAGAAATGTATCTTGAAAATTTTATAGTATGACTTGTGCAACACAGCATGGATTTAGCAGTAATTTTTATTCTTCACGTGGTGAATAAACACATACATGTGTCAGAAGAACAGAAATGAAACAATATATGGGAAACATAAAAATCCTTTAGATGTTTGTGTTTCTGATAATTAGGTCTGAGAGAAACAGAAGGATTCTGATATAGACATGCAGGCACTTGCTCTTATTAATCTGTCTGTGTATTTTAGAAATGCAAATGCTACAGTCACATTTGGAAAGCATGACATGCTGTCTTTGGAAAACAATTAGACATGTCCGTGCAGCAAGAAAGAGCCACACAAGCTGGGACACTAGGGTTCACTCTAGCGGTGAATAATTTTCATACTGGAGAGATTAGGCAGCAAGCCGCAGGAAACAAGAACCGTCCCTATGACTGCTGGGAGCAAGTGGCTACCTGGCATCAGGCCGCTCTTGTCTTACATTCCCTAGTAGTACAAAATGACTCCTCATTAAGAAAATCTAAAAGAGAATTAAGGCCTGCCCTCTTGTGGCAGTAACAAGCCAAGTAGAGCCAACATTTAGGCTGGAAGATTTATCGTGCAGCTGGTCCCCTCGTGCCATTTTGCTCCTGCTAAGGATGACTGTGGCATCTCACAAGCCAACATCAGTTTGTATCTGCCCTTCCTGGGATTGTACAGCTTCTGAAACAAAAGGTAGGAAGGACTGTTGAGCCATCTCAGCCACAAGGTTCAGTGCAGGAACAGAAGACCCCAGGGAAGGAGGACCTGGGCGTCTTGGTGGCAGTCCCAGGACTCCATTCATTCAGTCACTCGTGGGCCCATTCACTCATTGCACAAACATTTACCGCATGTGTAAATGTGAAGGGTACAGTGATGAGGGAGGCAAAGCCCCACTTTCCTTGAGTTGACAGCAGCGTGGAATCAAGAGGTAACCTGTAGGTGCTGTTTACGGCAACAGGTGCCTCCCCAGACATAGGGACGAAATAGAGAGGAGACACCAAATAAAATTAGAGAGCAGGGGAGGGAGGAAGGCTTCTGGCTCCTTTTCTTTGACACAGAGCATCAGAGTTGGGGCAGAGTTGAGGGAGGAGAGAAAAGAGAAGGGGAACACTTCAGACTGTCTTCCCCAAGGCTGGGTGGGGATGATGACGTGCTGGCCAGTGCTGGCCAGTGACACCCGAGCCCGGTCAGGTAGGCAGAGCTTGCAGGCCGCAGTTCCAGGAGGCTTGGGGAGCACTCTCACTTCCCTCCTCCTTCTCCTCTTCTGTTTTTTCCTTTCTCAGTTCTTCCTTCTCTCTGGGTGTCTGCTTTTTCTCCTTCTATCCCCCTTTCTCTCTCTTTTCTCGTTTTTCTCTCTCCTTTCTTCCTTCTCTTGCTCCTTTCTATTCTTTTACTTCATTCTATCTTTCCCTTTTCTTCTCTGCTTCACTTTCTCTCATTAAAAAAACATCCCTGGTTTGGCCGGTTAGCTCAGTTGGTTAGAGCACAGCCTTATAACACCAAGGTCATGGGTTCGGTTCTCTGCGCTGGTCAGCTACCAAAAAAAAATCCCCTCCCGTTCTCTCCATTCGCTATTGCCTCACTTTTTTCCTTGCCCACTCCCCCCCATCTTTTTATTTCTCCTGGTTTTCCTTCCTGGCCTCTCTCCTTCCTTTCACAGTTTTATTACTGCAGACAAACGTGCCTGTCAGAGGCCTGCAATCCCCAATCCACCCATCTGCATGCACACAAATCTTTATTGAATTTGGTTCTAGGGACACTAACTTAGCCTCATGTCGCTCCTTGATGGTGTGTCACAGAACTTTGGATACAGAAATGGAGACTTAAGTTTGGGAAGTGTTGCTCTCAGTACTTTGGCTACATGTGTGTTCCACGTGATTCTCCCTTTTCTAGTTCCTGCCTTTATAACTACCTCTGCGTTCAACAAGGAGAGAACAAGACAAGCTGCGTCTCCACAGTGGTCTATGCACACCGAGGATGCCGGGTAATTTGGTGGTGGTGTTTTTTTTAAATTTATGATTTTCCAGTCATATAGTCAAGTCTGTCCAAAAGGGTCAATTTGGTTTGACTATGTTTTCTTCTGTTACTTGGTCACTGACTTTGGGTAAAACATGACTCTTCAGCAGAGAGTTGGGAAAGTACTTGTCCCCTCTGTCTCTGAGATCTGTTCTCCAAGAAAAAACAAGCTATATAAAAATGAGAGGATATTATCATCCTAGTATTATTTATCAATCACACTAAGGATGCCCCTCTTACAGACTTTATGAGACCATAGACTCTGGCACCACCTTTTTGGTGAGTTTAAAAGTGGCACATACTTCAGTGCAGAGGAGTTCTTATTGAAACCTAATGGCACAGGCTGGAAGGCACCTCCATGCTCATCTGAAGTTCACTCTTCTGCCATAAGATAAGGTATACCAGATGGCTGCGTGTTCAGATCCCCACAGTGACACTCATGAGCTGTAAGACCTTGGATAAGTTGTTCCATCTCAGTTTTTTTCTTTTTTAAAAATGAGAATATTAATACTTATCACATGGGGTTGGTATGAGTATTGAATGAAAATAGCATTGAAGAAATGTCTGGGTTAAGTTGTCTGATTGAAGTTGACTGAACTCACATAGTAGAATTTTCTATCTCCATAACTAAAGGTACTTAATAATTAGTACCTACTAAAGGTACTTAATAAATAGTACCTGCCTAAATGTCCTTAATAACCAGTACCTATATTGTTAGGATCTTTGAAGCAGATCCCCCATACATACCACAGCTCATAATCTATGGATAAGAAACTAGCCCATTGATTAAGCTGCAGTGTTCTATTAACTTGTGAACAGGCACTCCCCACCTGGTCCAGTCTGCCAAAAGCCCTCAGAGATGACGTCCTTCCGAAGACTTTCTACAGTGTCCCGCCATCTCAATTACAGCACGTGAAATTGTTGCTTCTTTTGCTCTAGATACTGTATGGAGTTCAAGACAGAGTCCTTGACTCCTCACTGTGCTCTGGAAAACCGCCCCCTGACTCGATGGATGCAGTATCTCCGGGAGGGATACACGGTGTGTGTCGAGTGTCAACCTCCTGCCATGAACTCCGTGAGCCTTCGCTGTTCCGGAGATGGCCTGGACTCTGATGGGTAAGGGAAGGAAACTCACTGAGGGACTTTTCCTGTTACTCATTCTGAGAGATCTGTCCTCTCCATGTCCTGAATGGCTGACCAGTATGGAACATATAAAAGCATAATTTCGGGGGTCAAATAAGGGCAAGCATCACAGTAAATGAGGGGAACCATCCTCCAGCAGTCCCTGAGTCTAGGGCTCCCATTCCCACTGTGGGATGCAGAGGCTCTATATACCAGAGATGAAGAATGGGTCAGTTTGGATACTGGAGTTCAGATCAAGCTCCCAATGGCTGCCAAAAACCTGACCACTCCAAAATGGTATTCTGAAGACCACTTGAATCGGAATGTCTTGGGATGGGGATTTAAAACATACAGATTCCTGAGCCCCACTTCAGACCAACTGAATCAGATTGATGGGGGTGGATTTTTAATAATCTCTTAGATCAGGGATCAGAAAACTTCATCTGTAAAGGGCTAGAGTAGATAATTTTGGCTTTGCAGACCATATGGTCTTTGTCACACAACTGCTCAACTATGACGTGGTAGCAGGAAAGCAGCCATAAGACACTATGTAAACCTTGGCTTTGTTATAACAAAACTTTATTTATGGACACTAACATTTGAATTTCATATAATTTTCATGTGTCACAAAATGTTATTAATCTTTTGATTTTCTTTTAACTCTTTAAAATGTAAAAATCATTCTCAACCCACAGTCCATACAAAAAGAGGGGGTAGGTTGGATTTGGCCTATAAGGGGTCATGGTTTGCTGATCCCTGCCCTGGTGATTCATACCCATGGTGAAGTTTTAGAGTCACTGCTCAGTGGTGCTCTTTTATAAAATTATAACTGAGGTAGTAGTGGGCTCAGCTCTGCAGGGTAATAATCCTATATAAATTTATAGATTTTCCAAAAGAATTGACTCCAAAATCATTTTGCCACCGTGCCCATCTATTTGAGTCCTGTGCTTATTTACCATTTAAATCTGATGACATTATTCATAACTAAGAGAAGAATCAGCTTCATGCTGGGCAGCTATTGGACAAAGACCAATTTAGGTTGCACATGGATTATGGTTTTAAGCATGTCCAGTGGAGCGGATAAAAATATAGATTAAAAGTAACATATAGACCTTTCCAGTTAATCATTATTCCCATAGAATGTTTTAATATTTAATAACTTGAATTTATGTTTATTAGTCACTTGTGCCTAAAGGCCTCTCTCTATTGAGTATAGACCATATGAACAATAAAGTGTGTGAGGAATTCATATCAAACAGAAACTTAATATTTAGACGATATTATTCTGAATACCTCATCCATATTTTGACTTTAAATGAATTTATAATTTAATTTGTACCCATAAAGAAAGTACTTAAACCCTGGCTGAAGCACTAGTGACGTTAAAAATGATAATTTTAATAATCTGGCTTTGCTCTTTCTATTTCTCCCATTTTTTCATTATGAAATCAAAGAGTTGGAAAGGATTAAAAGAGATCATTTGTTTCAGACTCTCCTAGTCTAAATATACATGAAACAGCCATATAAATACAGTAATCCCAAACTACTCTCTCAGCATGAGGGTGTCCTCAAATAGGCATTAGTTGGTAACTTGCTTTGACAGAACCTAAAGAAGGGAAACTCAGAAGGTGTGATTTGTGATGCATTTCAAAATACTGTGTGATAAGTATTTTTTTTAAAAAACTTCAATTTATAATTTTGTAAATTAGAATTTTCTTTGGTTTGCTTTTGGTGTAACTAACATTTTCAAAATACCGTTTCAGAAATCAAACTCTCCATTGGCAAGCAATTGGCAATCCTCGATGTCAAGGAACTTGGAAAAAAGTTCGGCGAGTAGACCAGTGTTCTTGTCCAGATGTTCACAGTTTTATTTTTATATAGATTAGCAATGTAAATATTTCAAAATGCATTTGTAAACATGCTGAATAGTATCAAGTTGTGTTCAATGCTTCATAAACCTTCAAAAACTCTGAACACACATCACTGCCACATTCTGAAGTAGAGAAAGAAAATTTAGGGGCCAGTTTTCAAGAAACACAGTACCTTTATTTTTATTTTTACTGAGTTGAGGACCCACCCTAAAAGCTCCTGTGGTTACATGGCCTTACCTTCCATCTGGAGTCCTCTCATTCAACAAGTGGCCCATGAGACACTGAATACATGCCTGTTTGTACTAAAATTACTACAGCACGGTCTATTTATTGGTAAGTTGTCACGTAAGGGTATCCATGCTTTGAATCTTGCATTCTTTCTATTTCATAAGCTCTTAAAAGCTTCTCTCTTTAAAAAATGTAAACAGATATATGTACACTCGCACATATATTTCCCCTATATTATTCCGTAAATTTTGAAAAAATAATTTCAAGCAAGTTGTCACAAATAATTCTCCACAGGGCAAGCTGTTTGAAATTTCAGTAAGCATTTTGTAATAAAAACCCAACAGCTATGATAAAAACATTTTTTAAAGATGAAAAAAAATTTGGGGGGGTTATTGAAAAGATTAATCAAATGCTCATTCTAGGTCAATAGGAGTTCTTTTAAATGTTTTAATTTTTATGAAGGGAAATTTTGGCACCAATGAACAAAACAAGTGCTTTAATTATGAAAACTCTACCACCATCCCATCTAAGATTATTTCCAAGGCTTAAAGCCCTAAGCAGAATAAAATAATCTTTCAGAGTCCAACTTCAAGTTTACTTGAAGTAAACTTCCCAACTTTTCTTACAGCATACATTTTCTTATGTGTGGGCTGGATGGCTGAGGTATAGATTATAGAAGGCATGGATTCTATGACCTTGCACACAGAGAGAGAAATATTAGTCTTCTTATTTTATGATTGGAAAATCAATGAACTAGAGGCAAAGTGGCACATTTAATGATCTGGGATTGCAGGTCATTTTGCAAGCCAGCCACAGAGCCAAATCTGGGCTCCCCATCTAGGACTCAACTTCAGTAAAAAGACTGATTATGCCAAAGACTGTGCTGTAAAAGCAAACCTATTTCATTTTTGAAGCAAATTTTAAATTCAGGATATTTTCTTTGGGGAATTGATTCTTGAGATTTAAACTATAGGAAATTCTTTTGTTTTTTCAATTATATAGAACAGTATTTCACTAACAAATGATTTACTAAAAATACATATTTCTTGACACATCATGTAATGACGGAATGACAACAGTAAGCCTAAAAGGAATGGAAAAGCCCCCAATATTTAATGCTGAGAGTTAGCAATATTTCTGATTATATATTCAACTGTCAGTTGTTTTTGTGGAAAATTAAATTCTTCAAAAATTAATAATAAAAAAATTGAGTCTCATCAAAGCTAGCAACTTCATCAGTAAGTTCAGTATTAACATTTTTTTATTTAAAATTTTTATTTATTATTAGTATGTTCAGTTTTACACATTGTGATATTTCTTCATGCCCTTTGCCTGACCCATTTTAAGGCCACTTCTAACATTCAGAAAACAAGATTTTTGAAGCTGTATCTGGGACATTTCCGATGTCCCTTAAAATTTTTATACCAGTAAATAAACTTTCCATTTGCATTTATAAAAGCTCTTAACTTGTTTAACTAAAAAATAACCCACATTTTCTGTACTGGCCAGAGAAAGAATAAAATTTTGCCAAAGACAAAATTAAAAAACCCTTTGGAATTGGTAGGTGTAGGATGATGACTACTAATAGCAATAAAACAATATTTGTTATAACACTCAACATAATTGAGTTGTATAAAATCAGTTGTTCACCTTATCCATTTAATTTTTGGTGCATGGCCACTAATCACTTTCATATTGAAGTTATATTTTTATTTCTATTCTTGAGAAAATTTCATAGGCTAGAAGACTTAACTATTAAATAATGGCTTTGAAAAGCTCGTTATTAATTCTAGTAAAACCCAAGGAAAGAGTTCAGAACTAGACATGCAAGCTAAGTGATTAATGAAGAGCCAAAAGCTTTTATTTTCAAAGTTAAAGATCAAAGTATTTAAGATCTCTTGGCATTTTTCTTTAATGAGTACCTTAGTGTTAAAGTCCTTTCTGCAGGCACTATATAATGATTTATGGACTCTAGAATCATAAAATAGATTGATTTTCAAAAGTGCATATGGAAAATAATGTGAACAAAAATAAATACACCCCCCAGAAAAGAAGGTGGAACGGACTTAGGGATAATCATCATTTAGAAGAGAAAAGTGAAAAAAAGAGAAAGGAAAAAGTGGACAAAGGAGCAAGGTGAACTATAATCACACTACTCTCTTTTAAGAGTCTTGCTTGGGTTGTTTTTTATTCAAGAATGTTATAATTAAGTATAAATAGCAATATAAATAATTTAAATAGTTCTCTTCTGGCACAAAAATTTTAATTAGCCATCTTTTCTAGGTATGCACAAAAATGATGTAAAATAAAACTGGTTTCTTCCTTCTAAGAATATTCTAGTGAAGTTTCATACAAACAACTGCAAGTTGACTTAGAAAGCAGAAACCTGGGCATTCTGTGGTCTAAGCAATCAGGTGATGAGTATGTTGAAAGAGAAGTGAAACTTCTAGGTCAAGGTGACAGATAGGTACAAGTGTTTACCCTCCCTCCTTCCTGAAATCCCATTGAGGTTACAGGATTCACAAAAGAGGATAAGTTCATAACATAGATGAGAAAGGGAGTGGGCAGAATCAGCCCTGAGATTCTGAAGAATTATTTTGAAGATCCAAAGCAAATGATATTCTACTGATGGATAAACCAGTATGGAGGGACATGCCCTTTAAAACATGTAGAGAAGAAGGTGGAATGAGGTGACAGCCATTCTTCCTGGGGTGGGCGAGTCCCACTAAGCACTACACAAGGTGAATGAAAAAATCCCCACCCCTAGAGAAAAATTTGTGAAATTTAAAATCAAAGATAAAGAAGAGACCATAAAACCTTTCCAAGAGAAAAAACCAGATTACCCGTAAAGGAACAGAAATCAAGGCAAGACACAGACTTTCAGAGATAGAAGGATTCAGAAACTTTATTAAAGGGTCCTCAATAGGAATTTTTCTTTTTTTTTCAGTTAAACATGACAGGTTGAATGCATACATTCATAACCCAATTCCCAATAAAACTACAGTTAAGGGACTTTAAAAAGGCACTATATATGTATAATGATGATGGTCAAGAAAGGAAAAGCAGAAAAGAGATTGTCACAAAATTTCAGGACCAGAAAAGCAGATGGCCTAAGAAGGGAGGAGAAAGCCACGTGCTTACAGGAGAGAATCTGAGTAAGCAAAATCATTTACAGCACCCTGGAAATGCTCAGGAACGAAAGGTTCCATGTCTTTCTTTCAACGGTAGGGTTGATGTTGATATAACAAGTTAGAGCTTTAGATTCCCTGCACCATGTTGCAGTGAGGCAACAGCCTGACAAAAGGTTTAGTCTATGGAGGTGTCTCCAGATTGGAAACACCAGTCACAATGACTGAGAATGGAGACTGTGTGCAAGCCTCCATTCTGACTGGTGACCCCAGTTCCCATGTGCTCTGAGAATGCTGAAACTAGGGATATATAGGCCTCTCCTTCACTCCGTCACTGCTACTCTGATCTCTGCTCAAGAGTTTGTTAGATTTTTCTCTGAGGAAATGGATTATCCAAGAGAAATGACTATAGGTGTTGATAGTTGAGGGTCCCCCAATGAAAGAGCCAAGTCATTGTCTAACCACTATACAGGCACACCTCTCTACCGTGATGTCAGTTTGGGTTGCTGTAACAAAAATACTATAGACTGGATGGCAAAATGCCAGCAGAAGTAGATCTGATGTCTGTGGAAGGCCCACTTCTTGGTGTGCAGATAGATGCCTTTCTGCTGTTCAAGAGAGAGAGAGAGGAAAGCTCTTGTGTATTTTCTTATAAGGGCACTGATCTCATCATAAGGACTCCACCCTCATGACCTATTTAATCCCCCAAGGCCCCATATCCAAATACCATCACATTGGAGATTAGGGTTTCCACATATGAATTTTTGGGGGACACAAACATGAAGTCCATAACACTTGACATGCCCCATCAGTGCTTACACTGCTTCCAACCAGCATTTTCATCCTCACTCATGAATATGGACAGCCCAGGAAAACCAGTCATTTGAGGGAAACCACTAACAAGAAAGAGAAACCCAAATTAACCAGAAACAAACAAGCAATATAACGAAACTCAGAGGAAATAAATAATGCCAGGATCAGAAGAGATGAAGTGATATGAATCATGAAATAATAACAGGATGCCCTAAAAAGGAACATTCAGAGAATTAAAATCTCTTGCATATTAAAAAGTTTGATAGTCATATATAAATGTTATGAAAATTTAGAAGATAAAGCTTATGACATTTTCCTGAGAAAATAAACAAAAAAGTTAAAGAGAGAAATTAGGAGACAAAATATAAGGAAATTAGAGAATCAGTCAAAGAAATCCAACATCTGGATAATGGGAATTCTCCAAAGTCCACCGCGTGCCCGACTCATTAGTTTGTTTTTTCTTTCAAAAAGGTTCATACACCAAGGCACATTACCATGAAATTTCAGATTATCAGATGCATAGAAGAATCTAAAATCTCCCAGAAAGAAAAAACTAGGTCAGATGCAAAGGGTCAGTAATTACAACAGTATCAGACAATTTATTTAAGGCAACATTTGAAGCTAGAAGACAAAAGAACAATACCTTTGAAATTCAGAAAGAAAATGTTTTCCAAACTAAAATTCTATATCCAATAAAGTTATTAGTCAAATGGGAGGATAGAATAAGGTTATTTTCAGACATGCAAGATATAAAAATGTTTCATTCTATGCACCTTTTTGGGGAGGGTACAGGAGAAGGTGCTCTACCAAAACAGGAGAGTAAACCAAGCAAGAGGGTCCAAGAAATAGGAAACCCCACACAGGAGAGAGACCAGTGGATTCCCAGGGCACAGATGAAGGGCAATGTGAGCTTGCAGATTGCAACAGGCCTGAAGAGCAGCCAAACTACCTGGGTGCAGAAGGAGGGAAAGCACCAGGAACACAATGGAATCCATAGAAAGACCAACGTATTTCAATTTAGTCAGAGAATCTGGAGATGGATAAGTGACAGGTACATAGAAACTACACAGCTCAAGTGTAAATAACAGTTACAGAGTTATAATAACATAAACACTGCCTACTGATTTAACAAAAAATGGACATAAACACACTGGAAGAACTAAGGAGGAGAAGCACATGTATGGGTAGAATGTGTGTGTTTGTGTGTGGGGTGTGCAAGAGACCTCATCCTGCATAGTGGGAGGTCAGTACTATAATATTTCAAACTGAGAAATAGCAAACAGTAGTGTGAGCATGTCTTTAATAAAGACATGAGAAAAGAGCTCAAAGAGTTGAGAATGGTCGCCTGTAGGGAGCATTGAAGGGTAGTGGAAGTGAAGAGTGTTTTCCATTTTAAGCCTTGTAGAACTATTTTAATTTAAAAATTATGAATATGTATTACTTTCATAGAAACGGAAATACAAGTTTCAGAAAGAAATTGCGAATAAAAGTATGATCAAAATATAAAGCAAGCTAAAATATGGCATGATTTTGAGCTACTGGGGGTGGGGTGGAAAAAATGAGCGAATATACAATTTACCTTGATACTTTATTGAGTTGTATGAATTTTATGATACAGGATTATATTTTTTATGAGTCAACCACACTTCTAGGATCTACTGTGAATAATATACTATATAATCATAATATAGGTTTATTGGTTTTTGATTTTTTAGAATCAACCATATGTATTGTGAGAAAATAATCTAAGTGACTCATTTTCAGAAATGACTTATCTGAGGGTGTTTTAACTGATTCAGGCCCAGCCCAAGAGTTGTCTGACTGGTTCAGCTCATTTCTGGAGGGTCTCTGAACAGATAGAGCTCTCCTTGAGATGGTAACTAGTTACTAGCCTGTATTGTTTTCTTCATTCCCTGGTGTTTCTCCTTTCACAGGACTTAAGCGGGCCTTTTTTGTGGGCTTGTCCTGAGCCCCAAGACAAAGGAATTCCTTGCAAAAGGGTAATAAATTTTAGCCATCCTTTGGGAAGATTGTGCACCCCGTAGTACTCAGCCAATGAAGAAGTGGGGGAGGGGCTTGCACACTAGGGAATAAATTGCTTGCTACAGCCCTTTTCCAAGTGCCTGTCCCATTCACAGACACCTGGACTTGCAAGGCCATTATTAAAGTCTCGCTTTGCTGTACTTCGTGTCTCCACGTCCATCCTTTGGCATTGGATGGGTGAGAGTATTTCTCACACAATATTTACTTACAATTAATGAACAGACTGTGAATGGTGAAACCAAAACAAAATGAACCAACCAACAAACAAAACCCTTGACAATGTAAAGTAATAGCTAACAATAGGGGTGAACGAGAAGCTGGGGAGAGGTAGTGCAGAGGAATACAGGGATCCTGACCTCCTCATACATAGCAGAGCCAAGGAATTCAGTCCAGAGTTAATGACATAAGAAAGAAAAACTTAAGTAAGTAAAAAAAGAATTAAATTGACCAAAGCTCTCAGCAGGAGCACAGGAAGGGTTGGAGGGAGGTGGCCTGAAGGAGTTAAATGTCTCATCTTCATATCAGGGAGTTACTGTAATAGGTTTCAGCCAAGGTTAAGTAACTAAGGAATGGAAGCATAAGCATGTTATTCAGAATGGCAATGATGAGAGCCAGCAGAAGATCAAAGACGGGTGATGACCTCTAAAAAGTAGGACTGGAAGGGGCAGCAGCTTGTCTTTCATTTAGTGCCATTATATATCTTTTTTTTTTTAATATGGTAGAATACAAACACTGATCTGGAAGGATAGAAAGGGCATTTAAAAGAAAATGACTGTGGCACGTTTTACCTGTGTGTTCCCGCTGTGCTTTGTACACATGTAGCACTTAATATACTATGTTGTACCACAATTCAGAGTCACCTGGGATGTAATAAGTGTTAAACACATGTTTAAGCTACTTCCTATTTGAAATTTCAAATTTATAACACAGTTTATTTTTTCCCCCAAAATTACTCATCATAGGATTTCTTTGAATAATAGCTCATCAAAATTGTAGTTGTTTTAACCACTTGGTAGTGGTAGAAAGCTTGGGATTAGAGACATGTAAATTTGCTTGATGTCACTGTCAACTGATCACTAACCAGAAAGGAAAAAACATCTCTGAAATAATACACTTCAATGAAAAATACACTCCAATTATAGGTGTGTTTTGAGGAATTCCCATAAATTCTTCTATCTACTGCAGTAGCAGAGTTCTGGCAGCCTGAAGATCACTGACCTGGGATTTTTTATGAGGACATCAACATGTGCAGAATAAAGGGGAAGTGAATTCTGTCTGAATAATGAAAAGTTTTAATTGTGGAACATCAGCAATTAAACAAAAGTTTTGCCATTTACCGTATCGATTTTGGGCAAGTCAAAATAACTAAAGCTTGATTCCTCACCTATGACACTCAATTAATAATACCATTCTGCCCATCATCAAGGTTTTGCAAGAATTAAATGAGATAATCCATGCAAAGCAAAAGACTACACAAATTTATATAGCCTAAGACAGATGTGAGTTCCTTAGGGACTCACATGGAAAGAAAAAAAATGATTGTGTCTTTAAGTAACTCTCTCTTGTAAATAACATAAAAATACTGGAAAATTATATTCTTTTCTTTTGAGAGTTGTAGATCATGTAATCCATCACATTTCTTGTGTCAAATTGTCTTCTACTTCTGCTCTTTCAACACAGGATAGACTTAAATGAAGACTTACTTTAATATTAAAGCATTTTGACATATAAAGGTTGTGTGTGTGTGGGGGGGTGTAAGTTGGGAAAAATAAAAGCATCTTATGTGCCAGTTATCAATTTATTGTCTCTCAACTCCAAATCTATCCTTCTTTGCCCTGCTTTGTGATAGTTGGACACTGGGGCTGCACTCTGTAAACACTGCTTGACATGTTAACTGTTAAGCTTTATCAACAGAAGGCTCTGGAGTGACTCTGGAGAGACAGTAACAGGAAGACCATTCTCTTCCAGTTCTGGTCGTCTATTATTATCCAGCATGGAGCCACATGCATGAGTTCCAGCTATGGCCTCAGGCTACCTCCCCACCCACCCCACACCATCCAGTAATGGTGGGCTGTTATTCCAGATCAGCACTGCCTGCATCTTCTGGCCAGTTTCACCACTAACAGGCTGCGTTCCAGCATTAGGCAGGTCCTCTTTGAGGAGGTCTGATATTTAGCCTTGAAGGAAAGCGGGGCCCTTTTAAACCCCGTATTTCTTTTGTTGTCCCTTCTTTCTCAGTAAGGGGGCCAGAGGTCAAAGCTCAAAGTCAGACTGAGGTGGGAATAATTAAATGAGGACACCAAAGGACTATACAATTATTGAACTGGAAATAAATGCAAAACCCTCCCTTCTACACAAGGATTTGTGGGAGGGAGCATTGCATTGGGCCTAAGAGGTTGTTGCTAGTCAGCTATTCTGCCGATTTGCAGCCCAAATTCTCATCAACAGGCTGGTCTTGGACACCCAATCTGTTAGTTTAAAAGTGGTTCCAAACTTGGAAACTTCCAAACCTGGTAGGAAAGAAATGAAATTTAAAAGAAGTTCCTAGATTTGAAAGTAACAACTGTCTGCCAGAACAAAGTCCAACAAATTCTAAAGGAAGAGAACAAAATCTAGAACTACAGCAAGGCTCAGCAGACTACAGCCTGGAGGCTAAACCTTACCTGGTGTTTGTTTTTGTAAAGTTTTACTGAAACACAGCCATTCCCACTCAGTTATGTCTTGTCTATGGCTCATTCCAAGCAGAGTACAGAGATTGTGCGGCCTACGAAGCCAAAAATATTTACTATTTGGCTCTTTACAAAAAAAGTTGCTGACCCTCTGGCTTAGACCAATAACATTTAATGTAATTATTGACTGGATTTAGGCGCACCATTTTATTTTTTTATTCATCCCTATGGTTTGTTTTTGCTTCCCTCCTTTTTGTTTTTGTTTCCTTCCTTTTTGTTTTTGGACTATTTGAATAATCTTTAGTATTCCATTTTAATTTGTCTATTGGCTACATATCTGTATTTTAAAAAAATCGTTGCTCTAGGAATTACAATTACCTAACTTCATGGTTAAGAGTTAGCGTTATTCCTAGTAATACACCTCATGTAAAAATGTAAAAGCCTAGAAGCCAGAATCTGAAAACAACTCTGAGACTGAATATATAAACGGACAATGGGCAGATCCTGTATGAAAATACAACTCTGACTAACAACCTCTGCAGCAACCAATTCTGGAAGCCAAACTACAATCTTTGCCGCAAACCACTCAGAATGGTCAGGACTTGGTCAACGACTGCCAACATCCCAACGTTTTGCCCTCACTTCTAGGTTGGACTAATCAGAGAAAGCCAAATATGTTCCCCTAAACAATCACATAAGATGCCCGCTGCTAGGTGGTCTGTCTCCAGCTTCCTCACGCCAACAACCTCCAATAAGAGCATGCCTGAAGTCTTACCTTTTTTTTTTTTTTTTTTTTTTTTTTACTACAAAGCTTTCCCACTATAAATCCCACTGTCTGCCTTTGGGGATCTGCCAAACACAAGTGATTGTGGCTGACTCCTTCACTATAGCAAGCTTTGAATAGTCTGTTCTCATTTTCAGATGGTCTTCACTTATTTTAACAACTCAAATGTTCATCAATATCATAACAGTTGTGATGTAATCATATAATGAATTACAGTGTAGAAATGAAAATGAATAAGCTACAGGTACATACAATTTGAATAGTACAAAAATGTTGGGGGAAAGAAAAGATAACAAGGAATACATAAACAATTTATTTAATTTCCTTAAATGTCATGAGTCCAAAAGAACAAAAAAATGATACTGTCCCAGGCTTTGCAGATTAGCTCTGAGTTGGGTCACTGCTTCAGTGTTTAGCCAGGACACCTATAACTCTGCCTTAGTCTTCACCTCCTGCTTATGTGGAACCTAAAGATCAGTCAAAGGTGCAGGCCTACAGTCCTCTCAGGTCTTTTATGAAAATGTGTTGAGTCCTGGGCATGTGTGTGGCTGTCCAGATTCTCTGGTATCTGTGACAGCCCTTTAGAGCCCTAACTCCCCCCATGTACTCCTGCCCCAGCCTTTTCAGTCTTACCCCATCTGCTGCTGTCCCTGGCCACAGGTGGCTGAGGGTAGTGTCTTTACATGCTTTTAAGAAACAATGCTCGTGAGACTGGTCCAGCCTGGAGAGGGCAAAACAAAGGTCAAGGAACTGCCAGACAAGTCAAAACGCACGACTACATTTCTGTGAAAACAAGACATTACCCCACCTGTGGCACCAGAAAGCTGCACCAGGAATGTAAGTGTTGTCCCCACAGCTGCAGCTGAGCTGGAAAATGGGGGATGTGGGTGGGCAATCAAAAACACCAAAACCCTCTTACCAGAATTTAATAGCCTCTTCAAGCTTCATTAGGCACTCCCAGATGTTGCAAGTTTTTATTAGCTATGAGTTCCAAAAACTTGATTCTAACAGTTTTTGCCAGCTTAATGGTTGCCTCAGTGAAGGGACAGATCTTTGGAGTTCCTTATGCTATATAACTTTTTGAACGATTAAATTTTAGAAATAGATTGTCACCAGGGGTAGGGGGAAGGATGCAGGAAGGAGGTATAAAAAAGCAATGCAAGGGATCCTCATGGTGTTGAAGCTGTTCAGTATCTTTCCTATGGTGGTGGATATACAAACTGCCAAAATTATTTAGAACTAAATACACATACACAGAGTACAAAACTGGGCAAATCTGAATAAGATGGATGAACTGTATCAATATCCTGGTGGCAATATACTGTAGTTTTATAAAATATTAAGGTAAAATAGGCCAAGTGTACAAGGGATCTCTGTATTATTTCTCATAACTGCACATGAATCTACAATTACCTCAACAAAAATTCCAATTAAAAACAAAGTATTTCAGAAGAGTCAGACTGGAGATGAAGTTTTAGTAACATAATTATCCAATTTACTTTGCTTAAAATTCTTTTTATGTATCTACAAGTTATATAATAAAAATCTTTTAATAAGAGAAATAAATTCTAAGTAAGAAAGCACCATACTATAACTGAGTGATTTTTCTCTTTTCGTGGTACATGAAATAAGAGCATCTTAAAACTAATAGAACTTAGATGTGATAATTTATGGTATGTGTTTGGAATGAGGAGGTTGGCTTACAAGTCTATTTTGACTCATGGTGCCACCTTTAGCACTAACCATCAAAATGACTGTGATAAACAGTGACAATATCTTGTGTATCAGGACAGACTGAGTCAGGAAACATATAGTAAGTATCCATATTTCTATTTACTATACTATACACATAGGACAACATAAATTCAGGAACAATGGGAAAGTAATATATAAAACTTTAATAGGAAATGGCATAGAGATTAAAAAGTACATCTGATTTTCTAATGCAAATACTTCAGCATTTCAATATTTTCTTTCACTCACTTGCTAAATAAAGCATATGTAACTCAAAATGCTAAATAATCCTGTCTTTGACTAAATCTTCTAAAGAACAGAAAGTTGGTGAAAACTTAAAGTTGTCTAGTAAGGTATGTATGATCTTCCTTATTTCTTATAGACAGCAAGATGACCATGGTTAATATTTTAAGCATTTACAAAATACTACTTAGGCCCAATACTGATTTATTAAAAGTATCAGAGAACCTGATATTTATGGCATCAAGTAATAAAGCTTTATTCAAAACCATCCTTGTTAAAGTTTTAATACTGGAACAAAAGTCAAGCTCTTCCTAAATGAGGCATGCTGTGGATTGAATGTTCCCCCAAACTCAATGAAGCCTAATCTGCACTGTAACTGTTGAGGGTGGGAAATCTTATTATAATTGAAAGGTGGGGCCTTGAAAAGGTGACTAGATTGTGAAGACCATGCTACAGTGAATGGATTAATCCATTCAATGGTTTAATGGTGGTTGTGGGCATGGTTCTGATGGCTTTAAAAGGAGAGCCGTGAGGAGGTTCTCACCTCTCTGCTTCTGTCATTCTTGCCATGTCACACCCTGTGTTTTTTTAGTGTTTTTATACAGCAGTAAAGCCACCACCAGGAAAAGTCCCTCACCTGATGTGTTTCCCAGACTTTGGACTTCCCAGCCTCTGAAGATGTAAGCAATAATTATTGTTTCTTTACAAATTCCTCAGTTTCAGGTATAGACACAAAGCTATTCTTGCTAATGGTACAAATTTTGTCCTTATGGGGTTATTAAGCTTTTTCCTTTATATTAAGCTATTAAAAAGAAAACTTAAGTAAACCTTACAGATTACTTTGTACACATTTCATTCTATTAACGAACATCTTGGTAATTAGTATATTAAGGCTGTAAATCAAGTCATTATCTCAAATCAAAGAACTATTTAATTTTCAATTACTTAGAAAATTCACTTTTAGGGCCGGCCCCGTTGCTAACTCAGGAGAGTGCAGTAATGGTAGTGCCGAGGCCACGGGTTTGGATCCTATATAGGGATGGCCAGTGAGCTCACTGGCTGAGCGTGGTGCAGACCACACTGTGCCAAGGGTTGCGATCCCCTTGGCAGTTAAAAAAAAAAAGAAAAGAAAAAAAGAAAATTCACTTTTACGTGTGTGTTGAGGTTGAGGTCAGTCTACAGACACAGAATAGGTTAAAAAATATATATTTTTACCCCTAACAGGTTTTAATTTTTTATTTTAACAGGATTTGGGAGTGGGGGTATTGAATGTGACAGGGTTCAACAAATTTACATTTCATCAAAATATAAAGATTCTTAAAGAATATAAGGATGGCATATAATTTTACTCTTATAGCACAAATCCTCATATTGTCACAGAAAAATACTTTAAAAAAATGCTTTAAACAAAAAACTTAATACACATTAATGACCAGCAAGTTTTAAACAAAATGCAGTGATCTAAATATTTAACTGTCCTTTTATCAAGCTTTTATAAACACATTCAGTCTTCACTGTCTGAGCAAATCAGTTTTAGTTTCTTCATAGTCCTCCACCTGTCTTTTAACATGACACTTGTTCGGTTGTTGAATTTATAATGTAATAGTATTTGAGACCAGTTTCCTTCTCCATATTTTCTCACACCAGATTTCAAATTCTTGTCTTCTTCCCAAAGCCATGCCTTTTGAGAAAAAGTAGAACAGTTATTCACAGAAATAATTCTTTAAAAAGAATCTACTACACATGCAACTGTTTTTCATCAAACTAATGCGTACAGTTGCTTAAAATTGAAAGAATTTCTCTACATATTTCTTAGACTATTATAAGACCTTATATTTACCATAACGTTTTTAAGGGTCATTACTATTCCTGTTCATTTTATATAAGCTCAGCTACCCAAGATGAAACAGCTAAGAAAGTGACAGAGCTACATGCCAACCTAATCTGTCTGACTTTAAGCTCACACTGTCTCTTAAAATGCTTTTCTACAACTTTTAATAGATTGCTATTTATTAAACTTCCATATCTCTAAATAGAATTTATGAATGTTTAGTACTTCATTAATGAATTCAGTGAAAACCCTGCTCTGCCTATGTTGGGGGAAGTTTATGCACAACTATAAAACTCAAATCTTCTCTAAAATATATTTTCAAAAGACACAACTAATATAAACTACGTAAAAACATACATTTCATGTTGGGAGAAAATGAAAATTTTCTAAAATCAAATTTAATAACATACACAGAAAAATTACTAATTCTTGGCATTTGCTATAGATGACCAACTAATTTTTCCTTCCATTGGCATACTAAAGGAGATATTTGATCATTTGAGTGATCTGTTGTGTCTATACTATGAGAAATTTCCTGGAAGATTGCCACATTTTCTTTAAAAATCCAGTTCATCACCTCATACTCATTTGGATGGTTTCTATCAAAAAAACAAAAAATAACAAGTCCTGGTAAGGATGTGGAGAAACTGGAATCTGTGTGCACTGTTGGTAGGAATGTAATATGATGCAGCCTCTATGGAAAACAATACAGCAGTTCCCCCCAAAGTTAAAATAGAGCTACTATATGATTCAGCAATTCCACTTCTGGGTATAAACCCCAAAGAACTGAAAGCAGGAACTTGAAGAGATATTTGTACACCCAAGTTCACAGAAACATTCACAACAGGTAAAATGTGGAAGCAACCCAAGTGTCAATCAACGAATAAATGGATAAGCAAAATGTGGTATATATATACAATGAAGTATTATTCAGCCCAAAGAAGGAAATTCCGACACATGCTATAACATGGATGAAACTTGGGGATATATGCTAAGTGAAATGAGACGCAAAAGGACAAATACTGTATGACACAGAGATAAAAAACAGAATGGTGGTTACCAGGGGTGGTAGGGAGGGGGAAGAAATGGATAATTATTATTTAATGAGTACAGAGTTTTAGTTTTCCAAGATGAAAAGAGTTCTGAGGATAGATGATGGTTATGGCAGCACAATATGAATGTGATGAATGCCACTGAACTGTACACTTAAAAATGGTTAAGATGGTAAATTTTATATTATGTGTATTTTACTACAATTAAGGTAGCCTGAAGATGACAAATATGAAATGAAAACCGTCTTGTGTATGACTCAATACCATAAAAACTTGCAGTGACTATAACCAAACCCCTTGCAGAAGTTTGTTGGGGCTGCCTTAAGCCTGACTCCTTTGCTCTTGCTATTCCTGTGCTTTGTGACTTGAACTCAAGATGTCTGATCACTTCTATACCTGCTTTTGCTACTGCTTGCCTGTGGCACACCTATCAGTAACTGTGCTGCCTACAAGTGCCTGGTTATCCCATCTCTACACAAAGATGACATTCTCCTATGACCATCTATTACTGACTGGCCCAGCTTCCACTCCTACAAAGCCTCACTACAATGCTTGTCACTAACTGACAAAAAACCCCCAAGAGATGTAAATTTTGCATTTGTGGGGTGACTGATTTAAAAGTGCTTCAACAGTGGGCTATTAATCTTTGGGGTGATATAAATCTTGGAGAATGTGATGCATCCACTCCACAGAGAAGTGTAGGTATCTAAAATTTTACATAAAATTATCAGGCCAAGCAGACTGCCCTTAAAAGCCTATCAATTCCATGGCCTGCAAGTTAAGAATCTGTTGTTTTAAGATGTTGCCACACATTTATTCAGCTTTAAAACTAGTCTTTGGTTTATGCAAATTTCATACCCATATACACACTGTTCTTGTTTTTTCTGAGCTGTATTACTTTTAATAGAGAGGAACGATGATACCTGATGTAATACAAAAGCCACTTTTTCTCAAGAAATAACTAATATTCTCTGCTTGAATCCTATTTAGGTTCCTGTGTGCAATAAGTTTAAACGGTATGTATCAGTGGATCACCTATAGGAGGAGTCAGCAAGCTACTGCCAAAATCTAGCCCAAGGCTGTTTTTCTACAGTCCAGGAGCTAAGAATCATTTTTACATTTTTAAAAGTCATTAAAAAAAAAAAAAAAGAAAAAGATAAAAGTTTGCAATAGAAACTGCAAATATCCCACAAAGCCTGAAATATTCACGATTTGGCCCTTTATAGAAAAAGTTTGACAACCCCTAACCTAGAAGAAAGCTGGAATTTTGTCTGTAAAGTTTAACTAAACAACCAGTGTTTAGCATTAAATATTTCATTTTTTCCTTCTATTGGAAAAGAGCAACTCTAGCTTAATATATTATTATTTGTGATTGATTATGCCTTATTTTATTTGATCTGAATGTTTTGAGTCTTTGCTTAATTTCACCTATGACTGAAGGAGTCTCAAAAAACATCATATGGAACAAGCAATCATATGGCAAATAATGAAAACTATAATTTTTAAAAGTTTAGAGGTTAAAGAAGCCTAGTGGTAATTGGTACAAACTCCCACTTTCTGTAGATGAAGGTGAATGAATAACATAATTGGTCTATCAGTGTCAGATCAGAAAGAAAACATAAAGGCAATATAATTTTATAACATCTATTCTTTTGCTTAAAGCTCATTTCTTCATTTTAAACATTTAATGTATTGTACTAAATTCCATTTAAAATGACTCATAATTAAGAAAGAGTTTAAAATGATACATTTCAGGGCATAAAACACATAAAATCCATGTCCTTTGTTCTATTATCTTTTGCTTTTCTTGGAAATTTTAAAATAAAACCAATAAAAAAGTATAACAACTACAGCCATGCCAATAGCCTGAAAAAATACAAAGAGCACACAATAAATTAAAATGCATGAATCCTTTTCTTTCTAAAGGCTCCAGAGTTCATATAACTTATATCTGAAAACTGCATATCATTTCTAATAACTCTTTGAGGAAAAAAAGCTTTATACTGCCTTAAAAAAATACTGCTAAGTAATTCCCATTATATACTATTTATGGGGAAAAGTCCTTATTGTTGAAAGGCATTTACTTTTCTTCTTCAATGGAATAAATTTATAAAGGAAGGCTCTTTAAGTTGTGATTAAGGCAGGCAGAAACACCTTTGTCTGTTTAACAAACACAGCAAGGAGAGAGCTGTCCAATTAGGCATGGATTACTGCAAAAAAATTTTTTTAAAGAACTAAAAAATACAAATACAGTATAAAATTAAGTCTGTCACTCATCTTTTGAAACAAGTGTCCCACCAAAAAGCCAACAATGAAAAGCTAAAAAATAAAACCAGACACTGGTGATATCTACAAAATTCTTTTTGACATACGAAACAGCAATAGATGATATCACCTATATTCTATAGATTAAGTGGCTGATATCCTATATTTTGTTTTGAATCAAAAGGAGAGAGAGAGAGAAACTATTTTCTTGGTATACATCTATAAATAACACCTACAATCTCATTTGGAATTGTTGCCAGAACAACAACAGGGAATGATAGATTTACATGTATGAAGCAGAGACTTCCAGTTTCCAGTCCAACACAGAAATCATTACTAGAGTCCCCATAAGAAAAAAAGCTGAACAAACTGAAAATCAGTAACTCTTCTTAGATCCATCAGAGAATTAACATCACAGGGCAAACTGTTTCCCTGAAAACTAGACAGGCAGATGGAGAGAATCATATACATCTAGGAATTACTAGAAGCAGAAGCTTGCAGCTTGAGCCAATACTGGTCAGAGCAACTGACCGTAAATGATGAACTGCTGGAGGCTCAGTGTGAATGAACTTGAGAGCTAAAAATTCTAGGGGTCCAAACACTTTTGTGAATTTCACCTCCAGGAGCCTCACCAGGTCTTAGGATGAGATCAGACAAAAATCCCCTCCTGCTTCTGACACATTGAGAAGTATTCCCCATTTCAAATACTCTCAAATATTCTCTTCTTAACAAAAGCCTGCCCCTCAGGAGAAATTAGTTTTGCCAGAGCCTAACTGGCTGGGGCTTTATAAAAGCCTAACTAACCTGTGGAAATTCTCAACTCCAGCCTGCTCTAAAACTAAGCCTTTTTGTCTCACCCAAGACTGAGATGTACTTAAGAAAGTCACGGCCCAGGACACAGGCTCACTAAAAGAACAAGACCTATACACAGGACTATAGAATGCTTCCCCTCCTCCTACCTTATATGCACACCAATTAGGATCCTATGTAACAATAGGGGATTACAGCTGAAAGAGCTGTCTCAGGTCCTTATTGAGAAGGAATCTCTAGGGAAACCCAAAGACAACAAAAAAGACAAAAACAAGGACATCAGAAGAAATTTTAGCCTGACATTTACAGCTATAGCAAACAGTAAAAACAGCTTAATTCCTAGCCAGATAAACATAAAACCTCACTTTAAAGGCCCATTTACCCTAGTTCTTTTTACCTGACATATCATGTCCAGCTATCAGAAAAAAATTACAAGCATGTTAAAAGGCAAAAAACACAGTCTGAAGAGACAAAGCAAGCATCAGAACCACACTCAGGGTGAACCACTGGTCAGGAAAACAAACAAACAAACAAAAAAACAAAACCCCCAACACACTCAGATATGGCAGAGATTTTGCAACTGTCAGGCTTAGAATTTAAAATGGCTATGATTAACATGCCAACGGCTCTGTAACAGAAAAAGTGGACAACAAGCAAAAACAGATGAGTAAATGTAAGCAGAGAGACAAAAACCCAAAGAAAGAATGAAAAGAAAATGTTAGAAATCAACATAGTAACAAAAATGAACAATGCTTTTGATGTACAAGGCTCATCAGTAGACTAGACACAGCTGAGGAAAGAATCAATGAGCTTAAAGATATGTTAATAAAAATTTCCCAAACTGAAAAGCTAAGAGAAAAAAGAATGAAAAAAAGAGAAAAGAATATCAAAGAAACGCAGGACAATTACAAAAGGTATAACACATGTGTAATGGTGACACCAGAGAGAGAAAGCAGAGAAAAGATTTGAAGTAATAATGGCTGATAATTTTCTAAAGTTAAGGGTGGACACCAAACGACAGATCCAGGAAGCTCAGAGGATACCAAGCAGGATAAATACCAAAAAATCTACATCTACACACAACATATTCAAAGTGCAAAAAATTAAGCATAAAAAATACATACGATCTGTGGTCACTTATGGTGCCAGCAGGCTGGCATTTCCCCCTTCTCCTTTGGGAATTCCACCCAAAAACAACAAGGAAAGAAATAAAATCCCAAATTCTGAAAAAGTAGGCGACGTCTACAACCTGAACCACATTATAGCTAGAAGGTGGACATAATCTGTGCAAATTGAAGAAGGGTTAGTGAGAAGTAGGGCATAGCCACTTTGCCTAAGATTACAGAAAGCCTGTGGTGTATATATACAAGGGGTCTTCAAAAAGTTCACAGAACCATTTTTGTTATCTTTTAATTAAATTTTCCACGAACTTTTTGAAGTATCCTCACACCTTTCCAAAGTAAGAAATACATTCTGAAATGTACACCCTAAATCCCTGGTCTGGAACAGTAAGAGCTCCCCTCAACCTACTATAGCTCCAAAGGGGAGAAATGTTAGGGCTAAAAAAGCAATCACACAGACAAGTAATATTTTCAGGAAACAAATCAAAAGTAGGAGTTGCTTGCTATGTTCATTGGGAAAGAAATAAAGGCCAAAATAACCTTGAATCAAAGGAGATAACTCTAGTAGCCTGCAACATGACCCTAGCTGCTACACCTCAACTTGAATCATTTGTAAAAAGCTTATTAAGAGAAAACAAACAAAAAATCACTTTGGATAGAGTAAGAAAAAAGTTCTGGACATAATGGAATAAAAAGAACCAGTATTCCCCTGCTATAAACAAGGAGGAAATCAGATAAAGGAGAGGAAATAATGGTTTCAGACACTACAGATGGAACAGGACTATACTCACTGAGAGGGGAAACAAATGAATTAAGCCCTCAAATTGACCCACCTTAATAAAATTCTGATCAAATGGTATCTTTTCTTTGTTTGTTTTTAAGTACAGAAGAATATTACTTAGATTGGGTCCTTGTTAGGAACATACGGATAAAAGCTTATAATGTGGATTTAAGTCCCACCTACATCTAATGAACTGACTATGATAGTATCACAGTAATTCTAAATAGATGTAAGTATTAACACCTAAGTTAATACTATTTTAAAAATAAGGATGAAGTATTTTCTTGAAATTTTGAATAGGCTAGTCAATCTAAAATGGCAAAATCAAATATGGCAAAGAGTAAATATTTTATTCTCAAGATTTTGTAGGGGTTAAACAGAAATAATGTGAAATAATCAGAATTATTCAAATTATAATTTTAATGTCATAAGTATTATTCAAATATAATAAAAAACATCTGGTGTTCTATTGCACAGTAGGGTGACTATGGTTAACAGTTCAGTTTTGTATATTACATAATAGCTTTTGAATATTCTTGGTATAAAAATGATAAATTCATGGTAAGATGAATACATTGACTACCCTAACCTGATCATTATACAGCATATATATATATCAAAACATCTGACTGTATCCCCAAAATGTGTACAATTATAACATGTCAATTAAAGTAAATAAATAAATTAAAAATATATATAATAGAAAATACCTGTTTTTTCCTAGGTTGATGTTTTTCAGGAGTAACTGTTTGACTCTTTGCAACATGTATTCTCTCGCTTCTACTGGCTTGTCTGTGTTTTTTCTTTCTTCCAACTAAAAGTAGAAACAGTCATCAAAAATTGCTTCACATGAAAGAAAAAAATGAGTAATTATATTTTTAAAGGTGATTTATCATGAAATTCCTATTTATTATTTAGCTATTCTAATAAAAAAACCTCTACATGTTTAAATATTTCCTTCAAATCTGGAAGCAACATGGTATTAACTTAGTATTTAACATGGTATTAAAATAGTATTAACTTAGCGCAAAGATCACAGTCTTTGAAAATCAGAGAGGGGAGTGTTTTAAGTCTTGCTTCTTTCATACATCTTTAAACAAGTCATCTCTCACCTCCCTAAGGTTGTCTTTTTATCATCTGTTAAAAAAATAAAATTGTATTGTATAGGATTGCTGAAATTTTCTTAAATAATGTTTAAGAAGTAGTTGACACAATATAAGATGTATCATCCTTTTCTCAATCCCTGTCTTATTTATTCATAGTTTAGTAAGACAATAAATAAATGTATATAACTGAAAAAAAAAAGAGAACTGTAATTACAGTGGTATTGATCACAAGGTCAAGGGTTCAGATCCCTTTACTGGCCAGACACACACAGACACACAGACACACAGACACACAGACACACACACACACACACACACACACACACAAAAAGAAAAGAAAAAGAAAAAGTAAAAGTACTGAAATTACTGAAAGATGATAATTATTTAGATAGAAAACCTAAAATAATCTACAAACAAAATTAAAATGATTTAGCAAGATGGTTGGATATAAGATCAATACAAAATGTGATAGAATTGCTATACATTAGCAGCAATCAGGTAAAATATGAGTATTTAATTAAAACAACAGAAAGATACTATTCAGAATAGCAACAAAAGATGCTATTAGGAATAACTAACAAAAGTGATGCAAGATCTGAATGTAGTAAATTATAAAGATATATGTATATATGTATCTCAAACATGTTAGAGAAATATACTTTGTTCATGCACAGGAAGACAATATAATAGTGTCAGTTCTCTCCACAAAATGATCTATTATTACAATGTAATTTCAAATAAAAATTTCAACAGTGTTCTTTGTATAACTTAACAAGATTATTCATGTTTTAGGAGAGGTAGTCCACCATGTGTCCTGAGTATCCCTGCAGTTCTTGGTGAATGTACAAGGCTTATCTACCTCTTGATGATGTATAGTTTCTGTAAGATCAGCAACTAAGCAGGCCAAAGAAACCACAGTATGACCACCATGGAAATGCTTTCTCCTGGAGAAGGTACTGGCTTGTTTGCTATTTGCTATAATGTTTTGTGGCTCACTCAAAAAGAGCTAGGCCCTGGACTGAGTTCCTCTGCTGAACTACAACCTACTGTCTTCATAGCATCCATCTGGGTCCACTGCATTGCCCAGTAGAATTTGGAGTAGGGGAAATAGCACAACTATACGATGCCATGCTGTTTACTAGGCTGTAATAAGCTGTCTTACTCTGCCTTTTTAAGTTTTGTTGTCTACCTCTGGCACCTATGGAGTAGATTTACTGCTTATAATCCTCTGGTTAGGTTTTTCCCCTGGCAATATGGAAGACCAAAATATCAAGAATAGTCAAGATACTCCTGAAAAGCAAAAAGACTGTCCTACCACATACTGAGTTATGAAACTATAGTAATTGAGACAATATGGCACTGCTGCAGAAGTAGACCAAGAGACCTAAACGTACATGGAAACTTGACATATGTATTGGTTGGGCTCTAGTCAGGGAAAATGGAAACTACACTAGTTACAAACAGATTTTAATATTGGTAGAATTGTTTAAAGAGGTGCTAGAGGACTAAAAAAGCAAAAAGGAAATAATAAATTAACACATAAATATATATTAATAGATTCGTAATTATATTTAAAGATTCCAACACTTCTCTCTCAGTAATTGGTAGAGCAAGCAGGCAGGAAATGAGTAAGGATACAGAACACCTGAACAGCACTATTAACAACTTGACCTGACATTTAAAAACACTCCATTCGACAACAGCAGAGTTCACATTCTTAAATGCACACCTAGACCATAAAATAAACCTTAAAAAAAAAAAAAATTCTGCAAAGTATATTCTCGAACCGAAACAGAATTAAACTGGAAAAGAATTAAACAGAAAGATATCTGGAATACCCCTAAATATTGGAGAATTAAACATACAACTTCAAAATATGGCCAATGGAAAAGTCTCAAGGACAATGAAAACATTCTATTTTTTTTTTGGTGGCTGGCTGGTATGGGATCCAAACCCTTGACCTTGGTGTTACACCACTATGTTCTGACCAACTGAGCAAACCAGTCAGCCCTCGAAAACGTATTGCAAAAAAATTAAAAATCCAACATAACAAAATTTGTGGGATACAACTAAAGCACTAACTAAAGAGGGATTCATAGGATTAAATGCATATATTAGAAAAATCTAAGCATCTAGGAAGAAAATAACTCACAAAGGGAGAAAAAGTCAGGTTTATGTCAACTTCTCCACAGCAGCATTCAAAATCAGAAAATGGAGCAATGTTTACAAAGTGGGAGGAAAAAAGTATTTCCAAAGAATATTATAGTCAAATTTCCTTTTAAGTAAAAAGAACAGACATCTTAGGCATGCGAAAATTTAGAAATTATAGTCGCTATAAGTTCTTCTTTAAAAAAATCCAGCCAAAACAAGAAATAAATAAAAATGAAGAGCTAAGAAATGAGGAAATCCTGCTGAAAGGACTAGTGATGTGTAATAAGCCAATGTAAATAAAGATTAAACCACTATGGGAATATGGCTAGAAAACATTGCTATAAACCTTGATTATATAAAATATAACTAAGAAAAATTGGGGATTGGTGGGAAAGATTTTTGCCTAAATCATTCAGTCTAAAGTCTAAATTTAAACAGGCATACCTCCTTTCATTGCACTTCATTACGGAGTGCTTTGCAGATACTGCGTTGTAGTTTTTTTGTTGTTTGTCACAACCCTGCATCAAGCAAGTCTCTTGATGCCATTTTTCCTTTTCTTTTTTTTTTTTTTTTTTGGCAGTGGCTGGTAGAGATCGAACCCCAGGCCTTGGTGTCATCAGTATCACACTCTAACCAACTGAGCTAAATGGCCAGCGCCTGGCACACCATTTTTCCAACGGCATGTGCTCACTTTGTGTCTCTGTGTCACACTGTGGGCATTCTCACAATATTTCAAACACTTCCATTATTATTTGACCTGTTACGAGGATCTGTGATCTTTAATGTGACAATTGTAATTGCTTTGGGGAGCCATGAACCGTGCCCATAGAAGATGGCGAACTTAATCAATAAGTTTTATGTGTGTTCTGACTGTTCCAATGACTGGCCATTAACCTGTCTCCCTCCTTCTCCTTGGGCCTCCCTATTCCCTGAAATATAACAATATTAGAATCATTAAAATTAGGCTAATTAATAGTCCTACAATGGCTCCTAGGTGTTTAACTGAAAGGAAGAGTCAGATGTCACTTTAAATGAAAAGTTAGAAATGATTAAGCTTAGCGAGGAAGGCATGTCTAACGCCAAGACAGGCTGAAAACTAGGCCTTTTGCACAAAACAGTTAGCCATGTTGTGAATACAAATGAAAAGATCTTGAAGAAAATTAAAAACTGCTACTCTAGTGAACACAAAAATAAGTAAGCAAAACACCCTTATTGCTGATATGGAAAAAGTTTTAGTGGTTTGTATAGAAGACCAAACCAGCTACAACATCCCCATAAGCCAAAGCCTACTCTAGAATCTTTTCAAATCTATGAAGGCTGAGGGAGCTGAGGAAGCTGTAGAAGAAGTCTGAAGCTAGCAGAGGCTGGTTCACAAAGTTTCTATAGCATAAAAGTGCAAGGTGAAGCAACAAGTGCTGATGTAGAAGTTGTAGCAAATTAATCTAGAAGATCTAGCTAAGATAATGAAAGCGGCTACACTAAACAAAAGATTTTCAATGTATATAAAACAGTCTTCTATTGGAAGAAAATGCCATTTGGGACTTTCATAGCTAGAGAAAAGTCAACACCTGGCTTCAGAGACTCAAAGGAGAGTCTGATTGTCTTGATAGGGGCTAGCGCAACTGGTGACTTAAGTTGAAGCCAATGCTCATTTACCATTCTGAAAATCCTAGGGCCCTTAATAATTATGCTAAATCTATTCTGCCTATGCTCTAGAAATGGAACAACAAATGGATGACAGCACATCTGTTTACAGCATAGCTTACTGAATATTTGAAGCCCATTGTTGAGACCTACTGCTCAGAAGAGTCATTTCAAAATATTACATAGCCCATTGACTATGTACCTGGTCACCCAAGAGCTCTGATGGAGATGTACAAGCAGATTAATGTTGTTTTCATGCCTGCTAACACAACATCCATTTTGTAGCCCACGGATCGAGGAGTCATTTCAACTTTCACATCATATTATTTAAGAAATATATTTTGTAAGGCTACATGTGCCATAAATAGTAATTCTTCTGATGAATGTGGGCAGAGAAAACTGACAATCTTCTGGAAAAATTCACTATTCTAGATGCCATTAAAATATTTGTACACCGAGTTCAAGGGTTTGGATCCCCATGCTGGCCAGCTGCCAATTATAAAAAACAAAACAAAACAAATTCGTGATTGATGGGAGGAAGTCAAAATATCAGCACTAACAGCAGTTTGGAAGAAGCTGATTCCAACCCTCATGGACGATCTGTAGGGGTTCAAGACTTCAGTGGAAGAAGTAACTGCAGACGTGGTGGAAACAGCAAGAGAACTAGAAGTGGAGCCTAAAGATGATACTAAGTTGCTGCAAACTCATGTTTCTCATGGATAAGCAAGGTAAGTGGTTTCTTGAGATAGAATCTACTCCTGGTAAAGATGCTGTGAATACTGTTGAAATGACAACAAAGGATTTAGAACATTACATAAACTTAGTTGATAAAGCAGTGGCAGTGCTTGAGAGGACTGGCTCTCTCCAATTTTGAAAGAAGTTTAACAGTTGGTAATATGCTATCAAACAGCATGGGATGCTACAAAGAATTCTTTCATACAAGGAAGAGTCCATCGATGAGGCTAACATCATTGTTGTCCTATGTTTGTTTGTTTTTTTCAAAAGATGACTGGTGAAGGGATCTTAACCCTTCACTTGGTGTTGTCAGCACCATGCTCACCCAGTAAGCTAACCAGTCATCCCTACATGGGATCCGAACCCGTGGCCTTGGTGTTACCAGCACCACACTCTCCAGAGTGAGCCACAGGCAGGCCCAATGTTGTCCTATCTTAAGAAATTGCCACAGCCACCCCACAGCCACCCCAACCTTTAGCAACCATCACCCTAACTGATCAGCAGCCATCAACATCAAAGCGAGACTTTCCACCAGCAAAAATATTATAACTTGCTGAAGGCTTAGGTGAACATTAGCATCTTTTAGCAATGAAGATTTTTAAATTAAAGCATTTACAGTGTTTTTTAGACAAAAGGCTATTATTGCATGCTTAATGCACTACAGTATAGTATAAACATAACTTTTATATGCGCTGGGAAACCAAAGAATTCGTGCAGTGGTCTAGAACCAAACCTGCAATATATCTGAGGTATGACTATACATTTCAGTGAATACTGGTAAGTTTGTCTGCATAGGCGGAATTTAGATGATTTTCTTTCAACTTTGCTGAATTACTTGAGTTTTTTCCCTTAGCACATGTCAATTCTATAAAACAAAAATTCATTTTGGGGAAAAAAAAAAAGACTTAGTACAAACAAAGCTAATATCCTCTAATTATAATGACAGGATACCTGGGAATCACTTAAGTAAACTAGAATTTTTAAAAAATGTAAACTTGCTGTGGTTTGAATGTTCCCCCAAGCTCCTGTTAGAACTTAAACCCCAATATGGTGGAGGAAAGTAGGGCTTTAAGAAGTGGCCAGATCATGAGGACTAAGCCCGTGTGAATGGATTGGTCCATTCAAGGAGTAATGGGTTGATGGTTTAATGGATTGTCATGAGTGTGGTTCTGATGGCTTTATAAGGAGAGCAAGTGAGGTTAGCTTTCTTGCCCGTGCCATTCTTGTCATAGGACCCTGTAGAGTTCCCATCCAGAAGAAGACCCTCACCAGATGTGCTCCCTGGACTATGGACTTCCCAGCTTCCCAAACTGAAAAAAATAAATTTTGTTTCTTTACAAATTACCCAGTTTCATATAATCTGTTATAAGAGACACAAAATGTACTAAGACAACATATTACTAACATCTAACTGAAAGTCAAGAAATGTGCTAAAAACTCACAAGACATTACAGGCACAATAGCCACAGTCACTGTCAAGCCACTCAGCAATGAAGTTACAGTCTTCATCACAGTTTAACTACTGAGAAATGATGTAGGATGTAAACAAGTCTGTTTCCTTTTCTTTGAATTTTGTACTATGAAATTAAAAGTCCAGTAAAACGCTCACATTATTCTAGTTTAGAATTATGATTCCTAGCCATCTTGTAGCAATAAATGCAGAAAACCAATTTTGGGAACTCCACCAACATTAGAAAAGTTAACTTCACTGAGCTTCAGTTTTCTCACCTTTAAAATATGGATGATGATAATATCTAGGAATGTAAATGTTTTAGAGCTGTATTTACAAACATTAGCTGATAGTGGCCACGTCATCAGCCGTCAGTTATGAATAAATTTATTCAATAATGTTTACTGCAGGCCTACTATGTGCCTGGCATTTAAGCTAGTACCTTATGAGCATAGAGCAATAAACCTAATTTCACGATATCTATTATTTTATCCCGGTCAGTAAGTACTCAGGTTTGTATTTATAAGGTTTAAAAATCCCTGTATTAGTACAGTACCCAGAATATGATGTGTGATCAATAAACATTTGTTAAATGAATATATACCAAAAAGATACTTATAATCAAATTATATTTGAAAATAGTCAGCCCTCTGTATCAGTGGGTTCTGAGTCCATGATGGATTTGACCAGCTGTGGATAGAAAATATTTGGGGAAAAAAATTGCACCTGTACTGAATATGTACAGACTTTTCTTGTCATGTATTCCCTAAACAACATAGTATAACAGCTATGAGGGGTCTTCTAAAAGTTCATGGAAAGATTCATATTATCTTTTAATTCTATTTTCATGAACTTTCTGAAGTACCCTTGTGCTTACATAGTGTTTATATTGTATTAGGTATTATAAGTAACCTAGAAATGATTTAAAGTATATGAGAGGGGGCTGGCTGGTTAGCTCAGTCGATAAGAGTGCAGTGTCATAACACCAAGGTCAAGGATTTGGATCCCTATACCAGCCAGCTGCCGAAAACAAAAATTAAAAAAAAAATCAAAATAAATAAATAATAAAGTATATGGGATAATGTGTGTAGGTTATATGCAAATATGCCATTTTATATCAGGGACTTGAGCATGCACTGACTTTGGCATCCACAGGAGGTCCAAGAACCAATTCCCCACAGACACCAATGGATAGCTGTAATTCTGGACTACTTTAAAAAAGGTTTTTTTGGGGGGGGGGATACTGTTTTTTAAATCGGGCAATGCCTTCTATAAAATAATAAATTTTAAAATAAAGAGGGTATATGGAGTCTATATATAGTCAATCTTCATTATTTACAGGTTCTATTTGTGAATTTACCTACCTGCTAAAATTTGTCTAACTCCTAAATCAATACTCACAGCACTTTCAGGGTCATTGCTGGATATGTGCAAAGTTGTGAAAAATTTTGAATTGCTAGATGCACACATCCACAGCTGAGGTCAAACAAGGTGGCACTATGTCTTATTTCAGCTCTCGTACTATAAACAGGTATCTTCCTTACGGTTTAGTGACATATTTTTTGCGGTTTTGTACTTTTTGTTGATGATTTCACTATTTAAAATGGTCCCCAAGTGTAGCATTGAAGTGATGTCCAATGTTCCTAAGTACACGAAGGATGTGATGTGCCTTACTGAGAAAACAGGTGTTACATAAGCTTCATTCAGGCATGAGTTATAGTGCTGTGGGCAGTGACTCAATGTTGAGTCGACAATATATATTAAAGTGTTCTAAAACAGAAACACACATAAAACAAGGTTATATATTGATTGGTTGCTAAAAATGTTGTGACCAGAGGCTTGCGGGAACCTAATCTTGTATTTCCCCTAGGAGTAAGATTCAGTATTCTCTAATTTAATGCTCCCAGGGACTTACTATATGAAGTTGCTAAATATAGTTAAGGTAGAGAAGCAGTGTACTGTCATAGCAAAACAACTCTAAGCTAATAGCTAGCTTTCTAAATTAAATTAATCAATTAATACTATGAAGTCAAGTCATTTAACCTCTTTGTGCTTCAGTTTTCTGAAGTGTGCATTTTTGTGTTATACTGGTAAGGTCAATGGTTGGGTCATTTTCGAGGACACATCAACTCTCCACTTCTAAAATAATAGTAACATCACTCACTTTGAAGAGTTCCCACTCCGTCTTCTTTTTTATTAAGATCTTGTTGCTGGCTTCCATGTTTCAACTTAGATAAGAAGAGGTTCCTGTGAGACCTAAATAAAACATGAAAGCTTTTGATTGGTTCCAGAAACACTATAGTAAAGCTATGGAAAAAAAGTAGATGATTTGTCTAAATCTCTGTTCTAGGATCTTCTACTTTGACCTGCTTCCTTTGGTGCTCTCCTTGCTTAGTGCCCCATCTTAATCTTTGGCCTCTTAAGATTTCTGTTGTCAGACATCTCTCTCTTCCATTTCTCATTTCTTCTATCACATCTACTAAGAAATCAAGATTCTTCTGACCTTCCAACTTGATAGATCAAGAAAAAAATTGTTATAAGATATTAATTTTCATTCTAATGGCTTCTAAGTTTATTTTCTAAAAAAGAAATTCCAGAATTCCTTCATATAATGGCAGATATCATTTGATTATCTTTATAGCTTCCAAAAAGAGCTTTTTTGGAAGGTAATGCTGGAAATATAGTATGGAGTAATTTTTTGAAAACTCTGAAAAGTTGGTATTATTCCAATTTTATAAACGAGTAAACTAAGACTCAAAAAAGCACTTCACCCAAGCTTAAGCAGCTGTATTATCTCCACCTAAAATGTAGGTTCTTTTAGCTATACAGTCATGCGTCACTTAATGATATGAATACATTCTTAGAAATGTGTAGATGGGCAGTTTTGTTGTGTGAACACCATAGAGTGTACTTACACACACCTAGATGGTATATAACCTACTACACGCCTAGGCTATATGATACAGCCTACTTCTACTATATAAGGCATGCGTTGCATTATGATGTTACGTCACTAGGCGACAGGAATTTTTCAGCTCCATTACAATCATATAGGACCACCTACACATATGAGCGTCATTGACTGAAATGTCATTATATGGTGCATGACTGCATTTTAATTTTTTGGCAGCTGGCCAGTATACGGTGTATTTTTATCCCTATAAATACTCTATGTAACTGGCTAAATCCTTCTTCTCTATCCCTTCCACCAAAAACTTATTATACTCTCTGGAATGACATTTTAATCCTCTTGACCAGTTCCTCCACCTCTTTGCCTTGTCTAAAATCTAGCTCTCTCCTGGGAACAATGTTTCTCTTCGTGGCTTTCTCAAGTACAGATTGGCTTAAACTTTCACCCTCCATAAACTACAGAGATGGGTATTCATAGTTTTCAATTTCTAATGAATACCACATTCAGGATCCTGCTTCCATAGAAACTTCAGACCTTGAAGATTCATGCCACTTAGGTACATTACCTATCATTCTTCATAGCTATTCACTATTCTCCCAAGCTCTTCCCATCAGTCACAGGTCTTTCCCTATACTTAAGAGATGCTATTATGAATTATCTCAGTGTTCTCATGGACTATCTGTATAATACCCTGGCCTCTCAATTCCTCATCTCCAATGAAGGGACACCAAGTCAGCCACCCCCTCCCACGGTTCCACTGGGCATCCCAAATGCTCTATCTCTGAAATCATTCATGCAGACTTTCTGCTCTCTGTATATTTGTATTGTCTGTCATAGCATTTCTAGTAGATCAAATACAGTTTTTCAAGTAATTTCATAAAACTTGAATTTGGGACATTATCAGAAATGTAACCCCCACCCCCATCCTACCCCAGCTTCATATTTTTGTTTCTATGATGGAGTAAGAGTTTACTAAACACCTGCTTTAAGCTCAAGTACTCTCTAATATGTATTCCAATAATAGCCTTGTAGAAATAATGTGAAACAACCCAGGATCCCAGAAACAGATCTCTACTGTTTGGAATTTTTAGAAAAGTCAGAGTCTTAAATATCTGTTGAGGTAAGCAGGACCCTTAGATAGTCTTTATTTTATTTTATTTTTTAAAAGATGACCGGTAAGGGGATCTTAACCCTTGACTTGGTGTTGTCAGCACCACGCTCTCCCAAGTGAGCTAACCGGCCATCCCTATATAGGGATCCGAACCCATGGCCTTGGTGTTATCAGCACCACACTCTCCCAAGTGAGCCATGGGCTGGCCCTAGATATTCTTTAAATCATACCATTTACATGAGTTATTATAACATATTTAGGTCTGCATGAATTGCTTCAGTCAAAGATTTGAAAGACAGAGAAGAAAAATGTCAATTTACTTCACCTCAATAAGGATACTCTATCCCCTGAGGATTCAGTTACCACAGACTGTTTGTCACTAACACTTTAAAAGAAGAAAAAAATAAGATGAATGTAAACAAAAGAAATTTTTCATAAGGATAGTATTTTCTACATATTCAAATCATATTTCCATTTATAAAAAATATCTTTGGAAAGAAACCCTGGTAACGTTGGGACATATAAGGTCCATTACAACATGGCTCATTTTTCCCAAGATGTGCTTATAGAATACATTAAATCAAGCTTCCCCAAATATAAGGTAAGCGTAGGTAATGCTGCATACCTTCACTCCTTCAAAAACTCTTTCACGGCTCTTTTTTTGCACAAATTCAGGTTTTTGCTTTTTTTTTTCTTTAACAGCTTTATTGAGGTACAACCGATACACAAAAAAACACTGCACACATACACAATTTGATGACTTCAATTTTAATTTCTTGTTCTTCCCACCAGTCTCCAATTGAACTTTTCAAGAAATTCCCCTTTGCTGTAGTTAAAATAGCTTCCACAAACACAGGATGACCATTCACACCTCCATGCCTTCACTGGTACTAGTCCTCTCTCCTGAAGTAACATTTCCTCTTCCACTTGTTAAAATCTTAACCATCCTTTTCAAGGCCCTATTCAGGGCTAATACTTTTCATGAAGCTGTACATCTCAACTTTAGCATTTAAGTCCATCTACAGACTTTAGCAACAAATTATGTAATGTCAGCTACTATTTGTTTCATGTGTATGAATCTTGCTGCCTCAAACAGTTTACAGTTGGCCCTCTATATCTGCAAGTTCCACATCCACAGTTTTGACTAACCGTGGATTCATTCTATTGCGGAAAAAAAAGATGGTTGCATCTGTACTAAACATGTACAGACTTTTTTTCCCCTTATTATTCCCTAAACAATACAGTATATCAACTATTTACATAGCATTTACATTGTATTGGGTATAATGGGTAATCTTGAGATGATTTAAGGTACACGGGATGACGTGTGTAGGTTATATGCAAATACTACACTCATCATTTTATATTAGACAATTAAGCACTGTTGGATTTTGCTATCAGCAGGGGTCCTAGAACCAATTCTCTGTGGATATCAAGGGAAGACTATATAAACCCTACCAGAGCAAAATATTTATTTCTCTCGTTTTGACAAAATGAGGGTCTCATTTCAATTTGTCTAATATTTGTCTGAACTCACAATCAGAATTCTGATTCTATGATGGCTTCACCTGCATTCTACTGATTACTGTCCCGAAGCTGGTGATTTGATGCTTTCTTTGCACTGGTTCTGCTTCCAGGATGATTTTGATATTTGCTTGATTCTTATCTTTACCCTGTCTCAAGTTTTGAGTTTGCTTTCTGTGACTAATGCATTACAAGTTCTAATGTATGCCTGGTAATGAACTACATATCAAGATACCATGCTAATTAAGATGTGTCAAAGCTAATTAAAAACTTTCAAAGAATTTTCAATCTAGTGAGAGAATTAGACAGGAAAACAGATCAATTATTATCCAAGATAAGTCCTTTTTCAGAGGTGTGACTTATTGCTCTGGGAGCATAGAAGTGACAACTCTGATCAGAGCTGGGCAAGACTTCACAAAGGAGATCTTTGAGGTAGACTTTGAATGGCAAATAAGAGCTTGCCTTTGAAGAGAATAAAAGAATGGGAATTCAAAATAGAATCCTTCTAGCTGACTGGTTACTGAGATGGTTAGAACATGGTGTGATAACACCAAGCTCTGGGGTTCTATACCTGTACTGGCCAGCTTAAAAAAATAAAAAAGGAACTAAGCAGGGTAAAGGCATGAAAACTTGTAATATTTTAAGATCATGGAGAAATTCTGTGTTACTAGAAAGTACCATTAAGTGGGCAGGTAAAGGTTAATGACTAAGAATGATACTGTACATGCAAAAGTAGGACAGGGCTATGTAAGGCTTTGTAAGCCATGCCAATAAATTCTGACTCTTCTAGTAGGAAACAGGGGCCAAATGAGCTTTCTAAGCTGTGAAGTGATCTAAACAGATTTATTTTTGTGGAAGTTAACCCTGAAAATTGTGCCAAGGATGGATCTGTGTGGTACAAAGCTGTGTAATAATCTAGTATATAAGTGATAAGAATGGACTAGAGAAGCATTCCTGAGATGAGTTTCTTAATACTTGGAGAGACAAGTGGGTGTGTGAGGTCAAAGAGGAGAGTCAGGGTGCAGAAAGGCAGATAAGAACATGAAGAGTTCTGTTTTACACACTGATTGCACTGTGTCTAGGAGAACAACTGAGATAAGTGTGTGATACGATATTAGGAGAGTACATAGGAAATATACTCATTATCTGTCCAAGAACCATGGTATAAGTTTTTATTTTATAGCAGTATCACACTGGGCAGGAAGGCTTGGCCACAAAAATGTACTGGGTCTTAGTATCATTAAACTTTGATTTTCTAAACAAAATGAAATAATAGAGCCAATAAAAACGAAATCTCTATTTCTCAAAAATGGGTCTAAGTCAATGAGAAATAAGACTTCACTA
This sequence comes from Cynocephalus volans, assembly GCF_027409185.1. Lineage (NCBI taxonomy): Eukaryota > Metazoa > Chordata > Mammalia > Dermoptera > Cynocephalidae > Cynocephalus > Cynocephalus volans. The sequence continues at coordinate 29,606,891 of NC_084474.1, read as the reverse complement.
TAGCCTTTGGTGAGATGAACCAGTGAGGAGCAGCAAGTCATCCTCTGTTAGGAAGGACCACTATAAGAAGACTAAGCCTCAGTCCTGAGATGTGACCAATGCAGTAATCTAACTTGGACCCTGATCATCACCTCTACATAAGTAGTTAAGATAGGGTTCTTGCAGCATTCAAGTCAAGGTTCCAAGAAGAAACAGTAATTTTACATCAGTTGCCAAATATATCCATATGGAGACCACAGGGATTTGACAATCTGGCCTTGGGTTAAGGGTGGAAGAATAGAGGGAATAAACCATGGGTTCAATAGAAAAGAAGATCTTTGTAATGATAGTTGTATCTTCCTCAACAGTTTCTAAAGCAAAAGATAAAAAAATCATCCTTGAAAATCCCTAAAGAAAATATAATTTTGGAGACTGAACTAGTGTCCCTCAATATGTAGGACTAACACAACCTGCTTCCCTCCAGCATTAGAGCAAACCACTATTTCTTCAGTTGAGCACCAGATAAAATTTTTAGCTCACCCTTAGAGAAGATATATGAACGATAATATCTTAAAATAGAACAACTCTTAGTATAGTGAAACATAATGAGCCTATAATGAAGGCATGTGGGATCTGAGAACAATTAAGGGGCACAGACAATTCAGGTTCCCAACCTCAATCTCCTTCCTGAGTACACCCTCACTGAGAACGGTAAATGAAATTACCCACATTATTTAAACTGTAATATTTTCTCACTCTGTTTGCTTAACCTGTATAATTTGTCTGGGTCATGAAATAACTGCTGTACTCCAAACATCCAAATGTTAATCATCAATAAGCTACTCATGAATACCCACTACTCAATAATTATTTTAAATAATAATGGGTCACTAGCATTACTTTTACATAAAGACAGAACATTCATAAGACAAAAAACATATTAATTAATGAGTTTACAAACCTTTTTCCTATATCCAAATTAGCTTCAGTTTCCATTTCAATATCATTACCGTTAGGTTTATCTTGAGCAGTTATTGTTCTTGCTCTTTTACTTTCTACTACTTTTGCTGCTGCCTTAAAAAAGAGTGTATGTAAAGGGCAGAGGAGAGGAAGAAATGGAATAAGTCATTTTAAACAATTAGTATTAAATTAAGCTTTCCAATTCTTTGATTGTCATAGCCAAAATATCTGTTCATAGGCCAATAAAGGGCACTGTGTTGTTATTTTCACCAGTAATTATGACATCACCAGCAGCTACTTTAGCTACCTGTTTGGTTTATAGGCATTATGGAGGGGGTCTTTCCTTGTAAATATATTTGATAGACATAATGCTCTCTAGACAATTTTAAGTCAAAAAAAAATCAATAAAAATTCCAGATATTTTGAAATAAAACTACCTAAAATCAATCAAGGTACTCCACTATAATAATATATTAACTTAAAACTTTTTGAGGCCAAGACAGGAAATGTTATTAAAAAAATTTAAAAAGGCCCTTCTTTAATCCAATTTTACTTTTCCCCCAAAATATGCTTAGAAATGTCCTTAATATTTACTTAATTAAAAGTAAATATATGCTTTCTCTTATTTTTCTTTTCTTTTTTTTTGGGGGGGCAGCTAGCTGGTACAGGGAACTGAACCCTTGACCTTGGTGGTATAAGGCCATGCTCTAACCAACTGAGCTAACCAGCCAGCCTTATTCCTTATTCTTCATTCATTCTAAGATTTCACCTCAGCTTTTATTTTGAAAAATTTTCCAACTCTTATTTTGAAGTTGCAAAAATACTACAAAGATCACCTATAAATCCTTTAGTTAGTTCACTAACTGTAACATTTTATCACATTCTTCTACAAAACCACTATACAAAATTCTGATTAGTCTTCAAATATTTCTATTTCAAGTATTCTCCCTTATTATAACAGTTTCTCTTTAGTTTATTGTTAGAGTCACTCTGAAATAACATGTATACCTTCATTAGAAAGGTTGATGATTTTTCATTTAGCACATAGTTCACATAACTCTTAATTTTCTCCATCATGTGGTTGTAGCTGAAGTGTTGAAAAAATGAATGGAATGTATCTTTCTGAGAGATTATCATAAGCAATTTCCTTTTTAAAGGCTAAAGAAAAGAGAAAAAATATATTACCATAAATCACAAATAAAATTTGACATAACAAATTTTGTCATGTTATTTCATTAAAAAAAAATCACTTTATAATATAAACTGAGACACAATTACGAGATTTTAAAAATTCTGTTTATATGGCTCACCAATGTATTTTTACTGACTTTTTTTGCTCCCCCCCCATTTTAGAGAATATTTTATATTTCAGACACACACAAAAAGATAAAAAAAATGTTATGATCCAGAGTGTCTGTATTACCCAGTTTAAGAAACAAAACATTATCAATACAGTTAAAGCCTGTTTACTACCATAACCTGATTGCATCCCCTTTCTCCCCTCATGAATTTAGAATTTGCCATTCCCATGAATTCCTTTATACATGAACTACATGTGTACGTGTCCATAAATAATACACAGAATTATTTAGCACAATTTTTAAGTGGTGTGATACTATGTGCATTCTTCTGAAACTTGTTATATTTTACTCAACTCTATGTCTATGACATTCACCATGCTGATTTGATATCTGTAGAACTAGTTATTGTCACCATTGTATAGTATTACATTGATCAAAAATATCATTTATTCATCCATTCTTCCAGACTGCTGAAGGATCTAGGCTATTTTCTGTTACTGCAATGCTTCTAAACATTTTTCTACGTATCATCTTATGGTACAAGTTTTTCTTGAATAGCAGTTTTTTCAATCTGGCTGCACAATAAAGTTATAGAACTTTAACAAAATTCTCAGGCTCAGTACCAGAGCAACTGTCTCAGCAAGGCCTAAATTTTTGTTTTTGTCTTTAAAGCAAAGTTTTTAAAATGTGCAGTGTAAGTGAAAACAGGTATTCTAGGGTATTATCTAGAGGTGGGATTGCTGGAACGCATGCTTGCAGATTCTGCTAAAATCCTCTCCAAAATTTAATTAACAATTTACACTCTCAGAGGAAATTATGGCAGGCAGTCTAATCATTTCTCTACTTTTTGAGCCAACTATTGGTATTCTAAGACATTTTAATTGTTGCCAGTCTGTGGGATATTTAATAGTATTTCAGTGTATTATTTGCTATTGCTCTGAAGACTAATACTAGTGAGATTAAGCATTTTGTCTTAACATCTTAATGCTTACTGGCCATAAATTTTCCTCTTCTATGAAATACAAGCTGAGTGGAGTTTTCAGTAGTCTTACAGTGCTAAAGGAGAAAATATAGGGACAGGAAAACCAGTAAACATGTCAGGCTATTAGCTGAAATTTCTGGAGTTCTATACCCTTGAAACAAGGTCAAATTAGAGACAGACAAAACTGAAATTTACCCTCAACTAAACTCAGTCTCTTATTGGATTAAGGTCATCAACCCCCGACTCTCTCTTCTAGCTTATCAAAAGGTTCTCAACCTTATTAATCATCAAGAAACAGAAATTAAAACTCAGTGTGATAGCACTGCATATTTACAAGAATAGCTAAAATAAAACCACAGATAAGGTCTGTGGAGCAACTGGAACTCTCTCACACTACTTAAGGAATTGACATAACTATTTTGGAAAACTGTTTGGTATTATCTTCTAAAACGGAATATGTGCATACCCCCTGACTCATCAATTCTACTCCTAAGCAAGTGCCCAGTAAAAATGCATACATTTCTCTTACAAAAGACATGTAAAAAGATGTTGCAGCCAAAACTGGAAATAACTCAAATGTCCACCACCAGTAGAATGGATAAACTGTAGTATATTCATACAATGAAACAATGAGAATGAACAAACTATTGTTACTAGCAACAACATGGATCAATCTTACAAATACAAACTTGCTATATGATTCCATTACCATAAAGTTCAGAAACAAGTAAAAACTAATCTTGGGTAGTACAAGTCAGAATAATGACTTTCTCAATTGACCATGGGTTTTCTTTCTTGATCTAGGGGCTGGTCACACAAGTATGTCCCTTTTGTGAAGATACATCTACTTATACACTTATGACACAGATATGCTTCCAGAGGTACGCTACCTGTTCAATAGAAAGTTCACTAAAAAAATGTATAAAACCATCTTTTCTTTCTTTGAATAAGCTCAATTCACTCTAATAATAATACTTTGTTTTTAACACTAAGAAATTAAGGTCTACTGACCTTAACACTCCACACAAACACAGAAACTACTAAGGATCATATAAGAAATCCTCTAGGAAAAAGTAAGCAAGTTATAATACTTTCTTCTACACTTGCGCTGCCCAATATGGTAGCCATTAACATATGGTTATTGAGCCCGTGAAATGTGGCTAGTATGAATTTAGATGTACTGTAAGTATAAAAACACATCAGATTTCAAAGACTTAGTACAAAAAAAAGAATGTAAATATATCATCAATAATATTTTACATTGATTAAACATTAAAATGATAAAGTTTTTTGATATATTGGGTTAAATGTTATTACATTAGTTTCACCTGCCTCTTTTTACCTTCTTAATGTGGCTACTAGAAAATTTTAAATCATATCTGTGATGTCTTGCATTATACTGGACAGTGTTGTTCTATACTGCTTAAAAGACAAAGCATTCCTTTTCTCCTCTAATTTTCTTTCAGTTTTCCTCATTCCATATAAACAGTTCTAAAATTCTACGGTTTCCATTTAAACAATTACCGTATAAAAATTTGGGTCACCAAATATTCTTTCAAAGACTTCTTCTGCTTCCTTAAAATCGCCATTTTCCATACAAACAGCTATAGCCTAAAAAATGCAAGATGACAAATACATACCTTAGACTGCTTTTTAAAATATCTAATAGTTGTTTAATTACTGAAATAACTCAGATAAATCTAAAACACTTCACTTAAAACATTATGTAGTTTAAAAATTTTGACTTGATAAATGATATAAAATACTTTTTCAAGGATGAAATAACTATGACTTGAAAAGACATAAAAAATTTTCATAAGTCCCATGCACATTTACTAATACAAGGGTATTTCAAAAAGTTCAGTGAAAAATGAATTAAAAGGTAACACAACCCTTGAATGAACGTTGTGAAGAACACTAGTAAATGCTCAGCACTCTATCTTTAATTTAGGCCAAATTAAAAGCAGACATTAATAAATAAATTAGAAGATATACTGTGTACATTCAGGACCCACCTAAATATGAATTTTCAGCAAAAGGGAAATCAGAGGAGGTAGATGCAGTTTTGTTATGATTACAATATATAAAATTTGCTGGTTAGAATCCCTGGAAAATCTCTAACAGAAACCTAGGTAGCCAGATGCTTTTGAATGATCATTTTACATACTGGTCTTTCTGATACTGCACACGATTAAGATAAGGGACCATATCCATGTCTGCATAGGAACATTAACATCATGGCAAGCTACTTAATCTCTTGGTGCCTCAGTTTCCTTATATGTAAAATGGTGGAAATAACAGTACCTATTTCACAGAATTTAAAGAGGATTAAAAAGGTACATGTGAGAGTGCTTAGAACACGGCTTGCCTGGCAAATAGTAAGTGACATATTAAATGTTTGCTATATACTTTACTGCCAACAACGTCAACAACTCAACCTTACAATAGTGTATTAATAACAAAGGCCAGCTTCCCTAGAGCCCCAGAAGATTGGAATAACATGACAAATCTCTTTGCCATGGGTTGAATTCTTAAAAGCAGCAGTCATTTTTCTGCCCTTTCTCTTCTCTTCAGGTCCATATTCTACTTAACAGTCACCATACCAATTCTTGGGAAAGTAGGAAACTACTTGGATTTTCTCTTCTATCCATCCAGTAAAAAAAAATTTTTAAATTCCAAAAAAAAAAAAAAGAAAGGAAAAATTTACTTATTTAAGAAAGTCCCTAGTATTCGCTTTGACTGCTAGCAAAGCTTATTTTCTCTGCTATCATATCTTTGAATGAATTTTTGGCTTCTCACTCTTAACAGTCTACTAAAATTCTCTCTACTTGGTTAAAATTTTACATACTCTTGATCACAAAAATCTGTAATTTATTATTAATTAAAAATATCTTTCTTCCATATTTTTAATCTTTAAGTAGAAATTGGGGGAGCACAAACTCCTGGTTTTTCAAGGTTGCTTGGCGATCTTTAAAGAGATCTTCTGTAACACGGGAGCAACGTATGCCTAAGTATGAAACATTAAGTTCCAGCCCCTAGTGCTCATGTTAAGACTACAAACCAATGGTCAAATTTCTAAAGAGAAAGATTATATTAAAATTTACTCTTGGCTTACTGCCAAACAAATTAGGTTCCTCTTAATTTCTTTTAGATGTTAAATATGTTTTTATTTTCTAGCGAAATAATAATTATAAGCACAAAGTAATACTCTTACCTGAATTTTAATTAAATTCTGTATTTCTTCATGAAGTTTGTCATGTTCCTTTTCAACTGAACCCCAAATCATCAGGGCTGATTCCAAGGGTGTGATTCGTTCATCACTTTCAAACTGTGCATCTTTTAAAAACAGAACAAAAATAAGCAACTTAGGAAGCTAAGTGGAACCTTACTTTGTCAGTTTTTAAAAAATACATTCCTTTAAATATTTATTCAGTGTATACTATGAACCAGGCACTATTCTCATATATAATTTTCCAAGTTAATCTGCTCATTAAGATCAATTTTAAAAAAGGGGAAAGCTTGATTAGATTACAAAACACCTGAAGCTTTTCTTTACTAAAATATTGATTTTAAGGGCTAAAATAAATTATCGTTTACTACAGTTAAACTTTCCTAACACAGAATTTTGATCAGGTTATTCTGAACAAAGACTCACAACAGCTCATAAGTGGCTTCTCACTCAACAGTCTACTAAAATTCTCTCTACTTGGTTAATATTGTACATACTTTTGATCACAAAAATCCATAATTTATTATTAACTAAAAATGTCTTTCTTCCACATTCATTACCTTTAAATAGAAATTGGGAGAGCAAAAATCCCTGGTTTTTGAAGGTTGCTTGGTGATATTTAAAGAGATGCAGTATTTTTCTGTAACATGGGATTGTTGAGAGAGCACTTTGTAAATGTAAAAACCAGTATAAATATGTAATTATTTGCATCACAGAGCCCTTTAGATGACCATGTTGTAAACAGCCACTGCTGACAAACCGAACCAGGCCTGCCCATTACATTCTAAAATAAACTATGGGGACAAGGGAGAGAGTATATAGCTGTCAATCATATTTCCTTACACAAATAAGTGCTGACCTCAAGTTCCAATAAAAGGTTTCAAATATCATAGCTGCTAAGCTATGTAAAAAACAGAATGCTTATGATAGGAGTCAGTCACCACTAAGTTTCCATATAATCAAATTTAAAGTGAAATCTCCAAGATAGAGTCCAGGAAGTGTGGTCTCCCCAAAACAGTATCAGAATCAACTGGGAACTTACCAAAAATGTAAATTCCAGGGTCCCACACCCATTGTACTGAATCTGAAATTCATGGGGGGCAGAGTGACTCAGCATTCTGAGTTTTTTAGTAAGTCCTTTAAGTAATTCTGAAGCAGGCTAAAGTTTGAGAACCCCTGACCTAAGAAGATAGGGACTTTATTTCTTTTACTTGCTTTAGGTATCCATGTGTGTGTGTATATGTATATGTGTATATATATGCCAGATACATGAGGGCAAACTCTCAGAAAAAACCAACAAAAAAACCAAAAAAAACTCCCATCTGTTTGTTTCTTCTCATTGTATTACATTTACACATAGATTGAAGTATTTCCAATATAAGAGAAAAATACATATTTACCAAGAGTTTTTCCTGCGGCAATTCTTGTCAAAAACTGACAAATGTATATAGTTTTCAGTTGATAAGCTGTTAGACTCGACAGTCCATGAATAATAGCTGAAAAAGAAAAAAACGGATTTTATCCAAATAAAATCAAACTTGATCCAGTAGTGCCACAGTGTGGTTTGTTAAGTAATAGGTTATAAACATCTGGCAAGAATTTTCAAAAATTTAGAGCTGTATGTTTTAATTTTTGATAGTCAATATTTGAAATTACTTTTACAAGTAGCACTGTATACTAAAGAAAAAGGAAATTTAGATCAAATGTAAAATGTGTCAAATCACTAGTTGGAAACTTACTTTATCCCTTCAAATTCTTCTTATTATAAGAAATGTATTATTTCTGTCAAGGTTTCAGTTAAGTGATACGTCTTTTCAGTTTACAAAGCTATATTTTAAAAACATATTTATTAATATTAATCTCCAAAATATTTAATGCCCACCCAGATGTTGTGTCAGGCAGTGAATACATACAATGGTGAGTAGACAACAGTCCTGGACCTCAGTGAGCATATTACCATGTAGCAATGAGAAATAAATGGTTGAATAGCTAAAGCAAAAACGTGGCGAAAACTGAAAAAAAGACAATTACAGAATGCTACGGAAGCATATAACAAAGAAACCTTAGAGTGTGTTTAAGTACCTATCGGACAGAGGGGGTGTCAGAGAAAGTTTCTTTGAGGAAGTAATGACTAATCTAAGACCTGCAGGTGCCACTGTTAGCATTCACCCTGGTTTGCTTCACCCAGGCAGACTATATACTTCACCTAGGGCTTGGATGGTGTATATAAAAAGCTTAAATAACTAGCAAACTGAAAAGCAGTGCCACAGTCACTAAGCAGATAAGACAAATACATTTATTCCATTTCCTCAATTCTAAAATGCCATAATTTTATGCTATACTAGTGATTATCTGAACCAAACAGTCAGAATTTAATAAAACGTAAAGAGAGCACAAAATTTATATAAAATTTAAACACAAGTTATTCAATATTTACTGAACATCTACTGTTTAGACTGTTAGGAGCTGATGACTGACATAGGATAGCCAGTCTGTTTCCCTTGGGAAGGTTTTAGTCTGAGAAGACACAAATTAAACGGAAAATTATGCAAGAAATTAATTAAAATTTTAACAAGTGCCACAAAGGATAAGCATGGTGTAGGAACAAAAGAAAGACCTCATCTATTCCAGGGAAGAAAGTCCATCTTCACTTCCCTCCATATTCAATGTAGTCTAAATTAATTACAGATACTCTGGAACCCCTGTTCTTAATCACCACCTTATCCTGTTTTCCATGGCAGGGAATATGTTAGGAGTCTGGAAAAGGCATTAACTGGATACATGAGGTGTGAGAACAATTCTGAGTCTGAATGAAATAGCTAAGAATTTTCTAGAAAGCATCGAGTTGTATATTTTTACAATTCTGAAAAGTGTAGTAAATGAAATTCTATAAAATAAGAAATAAAAGAGTACTTTCAGTTAAAAATGGGAACACAGAGACAGCACTATGTTCACAATTTGCATATCAGCCACTGATTAGCAGTGCAACTTGAAAACCAGTTTACCCTCTCTAGGTTTCTATGCTCTTAACCTTGAACTAATGGAGGTGGCCTACATTATCCCTCAGGTCTGGAGCTAGAACATCAGAAGGGTTTTGTTTTGTTTTGTTTTAAATATTTATGGAATGACTGTGAAAATAGTAGGAAGGTCCCATATATCCTGCAACAGTTTCTCCTATTATTAAAATCTTACATTAGAATTAGGTACAAGTTACATTGATGAACCAATGTTGATACATTATTATTAGCTAAAGTCCATGCTTTTTTTCAGATTTCCTTAGCTTTTACTTGATGTCCTTCTTCTGTGGAAGGATCCCATCCAGGATACCATATTACATCTAGTCACCCTGTGTTTTTAGGCACCTGTTAGTTTAACAGTTTCTCACACTTTCCTTGGTTTTTATTTGACATTTTGAGAAGTACTAGTCAGGAATTTTGTAGAATGTCCCTCTATCAGGATTTCTCTGATGTTTTTCTCATATTAGACTGGAGTTGTGGGTATTGGGGAGAAAGACCTCAGAAGTAAAATACCATTTTCATTACATCATATCCAGTGTACATATTACCAAGTAACACTGTTGATGGTTGATCTTGATCACTGAAGTGAGATCGTGTTTGCCAGGTTTCTGTACTGTATAGTTACTTTTTTCCCTCCCTCCTTTCCATAATGTACTCTTCGGAAGAAAGTCACCATATGCAGCCACACACTATGCTCCATGCTGCTTGAGGACAGAGTAGCAACATTAAATTACTTGGAATTCTTCTACACACAAGATTCACCTCTTCTCCCATTTATTTACCTATTCAATCATTTGTTTACATCAGTACAGACTCATGGATATTTATTTTATGCTTTGGGTTATAAACCAATACCACTTAATTTTCTTGCTCTAGCTGTTTCTGCTTTGGCCACTGGGAGGTCTTGCAGATGGCACCTGCGACCTTTTATACCCCTACCATTGAGGGGTTTTGATTGTTTGTTTGAGCACTTCCTCACTTTCTGGCACTGCAGGATGCTCCAGGTTCATCCTGTTTATTTCCTCTCCCAGTCCCTGAATCAGTCATTTCTCCAAAGAGCCCTGGTTCCTTTTGGAGAATGGTATCAGAAACCAAGATCTGGGTGCTAGGTATAATCATTGCTACTAGGATTAGGTTGCTTTTGTGCCCTTTCATTTGACAGAGCAAGGAAATATATGTATGTATACTAACCCATGTCTACTCATACACATAAAAACATTTCTATACCCATCTATACCTGCTGCTTTGCCCCCCACGGATTTGTCACCCCACTTCCCCAGAATGATGGAGCCACAAAGGATTACTCAAAGCCCACCTCTTCTGAGCAGTGAGAAGCCCCAAAGCGATTAACTTCCCTTGGGAACGCTCAAGCGAGAGGGATTCCTTCCTCCAGAAATTAACCCTGAATTGGGGTTCTCTTCCTGAATTTATTTTCCAGACCAGAAAGTTACAGGAAGAGAACATAGGTGGGGTTATAGTTTAACAATATAGGCTGGTAACTTTCAGTGAAACAAGCCAGATGACATTCCAGTAGAAGTGATGTTACGGCAATTTCTCAGTATCTTTACGTAACAATCAGTAACTAGTCTGTCCTTGAGCCAGCAACCTTGCTGTGCCACAATTCTTTATCTTACACCAGAGACTTATAGCCTGAGGAAAATTTCCAGTCCTCCACAAGGTCAATATTTGACACTGCAAGGCTTTGGAAAATCAGGCCCTGTGAGGTACATATTCTTTATAGTATATTCCGCATATACCTATATAAGTATTAGCTAAACAGGAGTTCAACTGTAATCCATTACCACATAGATAATTCTAGCCTCTTCCCCAAAGAGGACTTTTTAATAATTCTAATTATGGTGAATTGGCTTCATTCCAGGATTTAATTTTCTTTTCTTTCTTTCTTTTTTTTTAAAAGACGACTGGTAAGAGGATCTTAACCCTTGGCTTGGTGAGCAAACCGGCCATCCCTATATGGGATCCGAACCCGCGGCCTTGGTGTTATCAGCACCGCACTCTCCCGAGTGAGCCACAGGCCAGCCCGTAGGATTTAATTTTCTAATTAATGTTAGTTTCCCATGGCTTCAGTGTTATCTGTGACACAGAGGAAAAGGCCCTTGAATTGGAAGACAACGCTTGGGTCTGGAACACCCCATTTAACCTGTTCGTACTTTAGGTTAACTAGTTCACTCCTCCATAAACTAAGATTATTTGCTTAACTCATGGGATTATCGTGAAAACGGAATGTATCGATAAGGCTTTCTGAGAATTTTCTATCAAGACCCATATTGATAGTACTATAACTAGGAGGGTACCTCAAAAATTTCATGGAAAGATTCGTATGACCTTGAATTCCATTTTTCCACCAACTTTTTGAAGTACCCTCCTATTTACTTATACAATATATTTAGTGTCCCAACTCTGAATGAAGTACCAGAGCATCTTTCTGTCATCTTTCAAAAAGCTGCGCTAGTCTTTTCTACGGGTCTGTCTTTGTCCATCACCTCGTGGATGTCCAGGCGGCAGAGTTCACGGGCAGTTACTTATATTCTGAGGACCACACTGAGCGAGTAGTAGGTCAAATGAGGTTTAAACAGCTCACAAATTAACATAACACAAAGGTGCCTGGAGGTCACCGGAGGCTATTGTGACTGCTGAATAAAAATCACCAGAGAAATACCTGAGGAGTAACAACCACCAAACACAGGCGCCAGAGGAGACAACACACGCTGGGCACTGGATCGGGTGCAATTTTATACGTTCTAACTCATTTAATCTTGTTTCAGCTCTAAACGGGGATCTTATTTTCATTTTGCCGGAAAAAAAAAAAAAAAAAAAAGAATCCGAGAAAAACTGAGGAGCGGACAGCAGGCGGAACCGGGACTTGAGCTGAAGTTGAGCCCAGGGTCCCGGTCCCTCCGCAGATCCTCCGCCGCAGCCCCTCCCCCGCCCCCGCGCTGCCCCCGGCCCCGGCGCGCCCAAACTCACCCTCGGCGCTGTCGCGGGTCCGGTGGAAGTCCTCGGAGCGACCGTCGCGGAAGGCTCGGCAAAGAGAGAGGCAGAGGAAATCGAGCATCCAACCGGCAGCCACGGCCTCGGCCTCGGCCACTAGGCCCGGGTCCTCCTTCTCCTCCTCCTCGGGGGCCCCCACCTGCACCTGGCAGTCGAGAAGCTCCTGGCACTCAAACTGCTGCTGGTCGTCTCTCTCCGTTTCCACCATCCTCTCCTCTAGGAGGTCGGCATCTTTCCCGTCCCCACAGCCGCGCGGGCTAAGGGCCGCTGAGGCGGTGTTCTCCGCCATGTTAAATCGCTCCCGCGGGTCGGCGCCCCTTCGGTGCTGAGCGACGATTGGCTCGCGCTGGAGGGCGCGGGGCGTAGCCACGGAGGGTCGCTGCCACCGGCGGGAAACCACCAATCACACCGCTAGGATGGGCGAGCGACTCGAGTCTAGCTTCTGATTGGCCAAGGCCTGCTCCTGCCTCTGGAGGTTGAATTCCCCGCCAGTCCGTGGCCTGGGCTTTGCAAGGAAACTGGGGTGCCCCTTACTGGGCTGAGAGAGAGGGCAGGGCGTGGGCTGCTTTGTCCTTCCTGCAAAAGACACCCTGCACTGGAGCGATAACACGGTTAGTTAAAAGAGAAACGCGTCTTCCCTGCAGCGTACTTCAAAAAGAGATAGGTAATTAGAGCTTGTCACCATTAGTCAGAAGTAACACTTTTAGACCCTAGTATTGATCTAACACAGTTACTACGTGAGCGCGAACCAAAACTGTTTCAACTGACATCCATGCTTCTTTAATCTTAAGATGCATCAGAATCAGCCCAGGGGCTTGTTAAAACACAAATTGCTGGGCTCCACCCCCAGAGTTTCTTTTCTGTAGATCTGACCTGGGGTCTTTTAATTTGCAAATCTAACAAGTTCCCAGGTGATGCTGAGGCTGCTTGTCTGGGGACCACGTTTTGAGAATCACTGCTCTAGAAAGAGTATATTACTATGGAAGTGCATTCCAGTCAGGGTTTGAGATACAACAATAATAAGTGAATGCTTATTTTGAATTTTGAAACACAGACTAAGAGGAGATTCTGCGTCGTGGTGGGTAGTCTGGTTATTTTCTGTTTCTCGGTGTGAGTGATAGTTACATCAGTGTGTTTGTTCACTTAAATCATTTATACACTTTTCGGTATGTGAGTCATAATCGAATAAAAAGTTGACTTTAAAAACCTTTCTGTTTGTAACAAATCCAACGTTATCAGAGCCTTTATGTGTTTTAATTTTACACATTTCTTATTATTGTCTTTATTGCAGTACAGTTTAAATGTTAAGTCATGAAGGCATTGTATTGTAGCCATTAAGAATGCCTAGGGTGGAATGTCCCCTACCATTTACCCACTAGCTGTGTGACCTTGGGTAAATTATGCCTCAGTGTTCTCTTCTGTATTTTGGGGATAATAATACCTGCATCATAAGCTGGTTGGGGAGATTAAATTAGTATTAGCAGGAAGAGCAGGATATTTGTGCTTCCTGGAAAGAGGACGATGCATCAAGAGGGGTCTCTTCTTCAAGTTCTGATTGTCTCATGGGAAGCAAATTCCATTTTGCAAATAATATGGAGGAATGGGGATAGAGGCTAAGGGAGAAAGGGCTAAGGCACATTTTGAACCTAGTGTTATAGACTGCATGTTTGTGTCCCCCCAAATTCATATACTAAAACCCTAACCCCCAATGGGATGATATTAGGAGGTGGGGCTTTTGGGAGGTGATTTTAATGGAGCCCTCATTACGTCCTTATAAGAAGAAGAGACATAGTAGTGCTCACCCCTCCCCCTATGTGAGGATTCAAGAAAAAGATGGCCATCTGCAAACCAAAAGTGGACCCTCATTATTAGGCCTCATGGCCAGCATTAGCACAACCAGGTTGAGCAGATTTCCACCTTCTTCCCCCTTGCCCCTCCCTATCTCGTGTTAATCAGCTTTCCACCCCCTACCCCCTTGCCTTTTGAGAAAAACTGGAATTTGTGCAGAACAGATTTTTATGCAAAAACGACCACCCAAGCCCTTCTTCTAAGTCAAACCTTATAAAACCTTTTTAGTTTGTACGGGGAGTGGGAACTGATCTAACTCAGTCTCCCCTCCATGTTGGTAGAAATAAAGCTTTTTGGCAGAAATAGCACCTGGCTTGTGTCCCCCCCCCACCCCCACCCCCCATTTTCTCTGTTTCACCGAACCTAACACTCATCAGATACTGGACCTACAGGCCCCTTTATTTTGGATTTTGAAGCCTCCAGAACTGTAGAAATAAATTTCTGTTGTTTGTCACCCAGTCTATGTTATGTTTGTTATAGCAGCTGAACTTAGACACCTAGCAAACCCCAAGTTTCCAAGCTGAAACGTTTTTGTCATTGCAGGGCTCTGACATGGGGCCTGTTTCTTACTCTTTTTCTAGTCCTTCCTCTTCTTCCCAGCAGGGTTTCAGAGATTATTTTTAGATGTATCAATTTATTTAAAGTAAAGTAAACACAGCACATTTTCTGTGGGAACAATTTACTAAAAGATTTAGGGAAGTTTGAATAAAATTTACAGGAGTCCCTTATCTTGGATTGAGCTCCTGCACTACTCCCAACAGATCAAACCAAAATGGAGTTACTCATGCTGAAGTTCCATGTCACCAAACTGAAGCTAAGTTGTTTGTGTGGCCTTCCAAGAATAGGTAAACCTTAAAGATATTGTTGATTTGGTTCCAGACAGTGCAGTACCATGCAGTTAGGATTTCAGGCCCTGGAATCAGAGAGATCTAGGTTTGAATTCTTTCTCCACCAATTTCTAACACTTTACCCTCCAGCAATTGACTAAAGACACTTCACTCCTATGTTCTCCTTTGTAAGATAAGAATAATAACACCTACTTTAAAGAGTTGCTGGATAAAGACTTAATAAATAGCTGTGGTTGTTGATAGTCTTCTCTCAGTGTTATCTTTCTACTGTGCCAAGTGAAAAGAGGACTTGTCTGAATGTTTGCGTTTCAATATACCTTCTTTTACTGAATAGCTTTGTGTGACTGTGGGCATAATTATTTGCTTCTCTATGCCTCTTTATCTGTCTTATTGGAAATAATGGTACCAAACTCTGAGAATTGATGTCAGAGCATAATGGGATAATATATGTGGAACTGCTCTACAAACCCTTAACAACTGTTTCCCAAAGTGGAACTAGAGACATTCAGAGATGACATGATTTGTGATTTAAAAACAATTGGAATTAAAATCATCAGAATGTCCATATTACCCAAAGCAATCTACATATTCAATGCAATCCCTATCAAAATACTAATGATATTCTCCACAGAAACAGAAAAAAAACCTTAAAATTTGTGTGGAGTGACAAAAGGCCCTGTATAGTTACAGCAATTTGAACAAAAAGAACAAAGTTAGAGGCATCATACTTCCTGACTTCAAAATATACTATAAAGCTATAGTAACCAAAACAGCATGGTACTGGCATAAAAATAGACAACTAGACGAAAGGAACAGAATAGAGAGCCCGGAAACAAACCCATGGACTTACAGCCAACTGATTTTTGACAAAGGTGTCAAGAATCTACAGTGAGGAAAGAACAGTTTCTTCAGTAAATGGTGCTGGGAAAACTGGATATCCCTTTGTAGGAGATTGAAACTAGACCTCTATCTGTCATCATACAGAAAAATCAACTCAAAATGGATTAAAGACCTAAATTTAAGACCCCAAATTATGAAACTGCTAGAAGAAAACATAGGGGAAACACGACACAAAATGGGAGTGGGCAATGCTTTTTTAAACAAGACCATAAAGGCACAGGCAACTAAAGCAAAAATAGGCAAACAGGACTACATCAAAGTAAAAAGCTTCCGCACAAGGGACACTTTAAACAAAGTGAAGAGACAGTCTACAGAATGGGAGAAAGTGCCTGCAAACTATACATCAGACAAGGGGCTAATATCCAGAATACACAAAGAACTCAAACAGCAGCAAAAAAAAAAAATTAAAAAATGGGCAAAGACTGGCCAGCTCCCCCCAACCCCAAACCAAACAAAAATGAGCAAAGGAACTGAATAAATGTTTCTCAAAAGAAGACATATAGATGGCCAACAAGTACATGAAAAATGCTCAAAATCACTAATCATCTGGGAAATGCAAATTAAAACCACAATGAGATATCATTTCACTCCAGTTAGGATGGCTATTATCAACAAGACAGAAAATAACAAATGCTGATGAGGATGTAGTGAAGAGAACTCTCCTACAATGTTAACGGGAGTGTAAATTGGTATGGCCATTGTGGAAAACAGTATGGAATTTCCTCTGAGAACTGAAAATAGATCACCTTATGAACCAGCTATCCCACCACTGGGTATATAACTAAAGGAAATGAAATCAATATATCAAAAAGACACCTGCACTCCCATGTTCATTGCAATGCTATTCATAGTAGCCAAGAGATGGAATCAACCTAAATGCCCATCAATAGATGAATGGATAAAAAACTCTGGTATATATACACAACAGAATACTATTCAGGTATAAAAAGAAATGATATCCTATCATTTGCAGCAACATGGATGGAACTGGAAACCATCATGTTAAGTGAAGTAAGTCAGGCACAGAAAGAGAAACACTACATGGTCTCACTCGTGTGGAATCTAAAAAAAAAAAAGTGGTTTTTATAGAAGTAGTGAGTAGAATAATGGTTACAAGAGGCTGGGAGGGGCGGTGGTGGGCGGGGAGGAAAAGGGTGGACTAATGGGTACAAAACTATGCTATTTACCCTAAGTGAATCATTGTGCAGCACATGCATGTACTGAAACAACACACTGTACCCCACACAAATAAATATAAATACAATTGAAAAAAAAAATGGGGTTGTGGTGGTGGTTATATAATTGTAAAAATTCATAGACTTGTACACTTAAACTGGTTGGATTTTACTGCTTGTAAATTATCCTCAATAAAACTGATTTAAAAAAATAATTTGGGAAATTCCTGGTTTTAAAAAGGTAGCAGTTTTCTTTTCTATGGATTTCTCAGAGTCTTAAATATACTAATGTGGATCGTTAATTTCTGAGTGAAACGTAGCATACAGCATATCCCGTAATTGATCACTGCACTCTTTTTCCACAGGATGTCCTATGTAATTATTGTACCAACAAACACACTTGGGAAACTGCTGTACAAATATATGCAGATAACAGCTATTAAGTTTATTCCATGATATCTAAAGATTATAAAAACTCAGATCACTTGATCCGTTTGATCACACCCTCCTCCTGGAAGCATTTTCTTCATCTGACTTACCAGGATGCCGTCCTTTTTTGGTATTCCTCACACCTTACCAGCTACTTCTCATTATTTCCTGCCGACTGTTCCTCCTCTTGCTAAATTCTTAAATGTTGGAGTGTCCTCGACCTCAGTCTTTGTACCTCTTAGTCTCATCTTCCCCATCTCAGTAAATGACACCACCATTCCCTTAACCCATTAATTGAGACAAAATGCAGATTTCATCCTTGATTCCTTTCTTTATCTACCACATCACATCTAGTCCTTCAATACCTTTGGTCAGCTCTACCTCCAAAATAGATTCAGAATCTGACTACTTTCCATCATTTTCATCTCCACTCTCAGCTTACTGATCCTCATGTCTCATTTGGACCACACAATAACCTCACAATGGATCACCTTTCTTCCACACTTGGCCTACCATGATCTATTTCCTACATTGTAGTTTGAGTCATCTTCTCAAAATGTAAATTAAAACTGGTTGTTCAGTGGGGCCGGCGGCAGCGGCAACAGCGGAGGAACCAGCGGCAGCGGCAGCAGCGGAGAAGCTGGCGGCAGCGGCAGCGGCGTAAGCAGCAGAGGCCTAAGCGGCAGCGGGAGTAGCGGTGCCAGCGGCAGCAGTGGGGGAAGTGGCACCAGCGGTAGCAGCGGGAGTGGGGGAAGCAGCGGCAGCAACGTGAGCAACAGCAGCCGGGGAAGTGGCAGCGGCAGGAGCGACACCCTGCGGTACCACCCCGTCACCCAGCAGCCCAGCAGAGTCCAAGCTGATGAGAGAGGTGGCTCCCCAGAGAGGCCCAAGACCCGAGGCAACCACACACGCAAGGCACTAGTGGCCAACTGAGTAGTCACTGAGGTAGCCATACCAAATTGGCAACCCCAGCAACATCTTAGTCAGACAATAGTGTCAAACCTGTGGACTGTGAAACCTGCTGCCACAATGAATAAACATCAAAGAAAAGATACCAGAAATATGAAAAATCAAGAAAGTATACCACCCCAAGATAATAAATCTCAAGCTCTAGATCCTATAGAACAAGAAGCCCTTGAAATGACTGACAAGGCATTCCGAGTGATAATTCTAAGGAAACTGAATGAGATACAAGAAAACTCAGCTAGACATCATGATGAAACGAGGAAAACTATACAGGACCTGAAAGAGGAAATGTACAAGGAAATCAATGCCCTGAAAAAAAATGTAGCAGAACTTGCTGAACTGAAGAAGTTATTCAGCGAAATAAAAAACACAACGGAGAGTTTAACCAGCAGGCCTGTCGAAGTTGAAGAGAGAACCTCTGAACTTGAAGATGGGCTGTTTGAAATAACACAAGCAGAGAAAAAAAGAAAAAAGAATCAAAGGCATTGAAGAAAATCTGAGAGAGATATCAGACAACCTTAAGCACTCAAATATCCGAGTCATGGTTATTGCTGAAGGGGAGGAAAAAGGAGATTGCATTGAAAACATATTCAACAAAATAGTGGTAGAAAACTTCCCAGGTATAGGAAAAATCACAGATCTTCAGATCCAGGAAGCTCAACGATCTCCAAACGTATTCAACCCAAAAAGGTCCTTTCCAAGACATGTTGTAGTCAAATTGGCAAAACTCAAAGACAAAGAGAGAATCTTAAAAGCTGCAAGAGAGAAGTGTCAAATCACCTATAAGGGAGCCCCAATCAGGCTAACCTCAGACTTTTCATCACAAACCCTAAAAGCCAGAAAGGAATGGGATGATATATTCAAAATACTAAAAGACAGAGATTCCCAGCCAAGAATACTCTACCCTGCAAGGCTATCCTTCTGAAATGAAGGGCAAATAGTATATTTCTCAGACAAACAAAAACTGTGGGAGTTCACCACCACATGACCACCCTTACAAGAAATTCTCAGGGGAGTACTGGGTTTGGTGCCTGAAAAATAACTACCACTGCCATAAAAACCCAAGAAAAACTCAAAACCCACTAGTATAATAAAAATGGCATTCATGAAGAGAAAACAAGCAAACAAAAACGCTATCTACAACCTAAGGAACCAACAAACACAGAAACCAAACAGTAAATCAGAAAGCAAGGAACAAAAGACACCTAAGACAACCAAACAATAATCAATAAAATGCTAGGAATAAATCAACACTTTTCAATAACAACTCTTAATGTAAAAGGCTTAAATTCCCCAATCAAAAGACACAGACTGGCTGACTGGATTAAAAAGGAGGACCCAACTATATGCTGCCTTCAAGAGACCCACCTCACCCATAAAGACTCACATAGACTAAGAGTGAAAGGATGGAAAAAGATTTACCATGCAAACAGAAAAGAAAAACGAGCTGGAGTAGCTATTCTTATATATGACAAAGTAGGCTTTAAACTAAAAACCATAAAAAGAGACAATGAGGGACACTACTTAATGATAAAAGGACTGATCCATCAAGAAGATATAACAATCATAAATATGTATGCACCCAATGTTGGAGCAGCCAGATTTATAAAACAAACTCTATTAGACCTAAGGAAGGAAATAGACACTAATACCATAATAGCAGGGGACCTGAACACCCCACTGTCAATATTGGGTAGATCATCTAGGCAAAGAAACAGCAGAGAAACACATGATCTAAACAATACTCTAGACCAATTGGAATTGGCAGATATCTACAGAACATTCCACCCAACAACCTCAGAATATTCATTCTTCTCATCAGCACATGGATCATTCTCCAGGATAGATCACATATTAGGTCACAAATCAAGTCTCAATAAATTCAAAAAAATTGGAATTATCCCATGTATTTTCTCAGACCACAATGGATTAAAACTAGAAATCAATAACAATCAAAATTCTGGAAACTATACAAACACATGGAAATTAAACAGCATTCTACTTAATGACTTATGGGTCCAAGAAGAAATCAAGCAGGAAATCAAAAAATTTATTGAAACTAATGAAAATAATGATACATCTTACCAAAACCTGTGGGATACTGCAAAAGCAGTACTATGGGGGAAATTTATTGCATTAAATGCTCACCTCAGAAGAATAGAAAGATGGCAAGTGAACAACCTAACACTTCACCTTAAAGATCTAGAAAGACAAGAACAATCCAAATCTAAAGTTAGCAGATGGAAAGAAGTCATTAAGATCAGAGCAGAACTGAATGAAATTGAAACCCAAAAAACATTACAAAAGATCAACGAATCAAAAAGTTGGTTTTTTGAAAAGATAAATAAAATTGACAAACCATTAGCATGGCTAACAAAAAAAAAAAAAAGAAGAGAGAAGATTCAAATAACAAAAATTAGAAATGAAAAAGGTGATATTACAACTGATTCATCTGAAATACAAAGAATCATTCGAGACTACTATAAACAACTATATGTCAACAAGTTTGAAAGTCTGGAGGAAATGGATAAATTTCTGGACACACACAAGCTCCCAATACTGAGCCATGAAGATGTAGAAAATCTGAACAGACCAATAACAATAAAGGAGATTGAAGCTGTTATCAGAAAGCTCCCAACAAAGAAAAGCCCAGGACCAGATGGATTCACAGCAGAATTTTACCAAACATTCAAAGAGGAATTGACACCGATTCTTTACAAAGTATTCCAAAAGATTGAAACAGACACAAATCTCCCAAACTCATTCTATGAAGCAAACATCATCCTGATACAAAAACCAGGTAAAGATATAACCAAAAGAGAAAACTACAGGCCGATATCCTTGATGAATATAGATGCAAAAATCCTAAATAAAATACTAGCAAACAGAATACAACAACACATACGTAAAATTATTCACCATGATCAAGTGGGATTCATCCCAGGGATGCAACGTTGGTTCAACATACGCAAATCAATAAATGTGATACACCATATTAATAAAATCAAACACAAGGACCATATGAACATCTCTATAGATGCTGAAAAAGCATTTGATAAAATTCAACACTCATTCATGTCAAAGACCCTCTATAAGTTAGGTATAGAGGGAAAGTATCTCAACATAATTAAAGCCATATATGATAAACCCACTGCCAATATCATCCTGAATGGGGAAAAGCTGAAAGCTTTTCCTTTAAGAACAGGAACTAGACAAGGATGCCCACTCTCACCACTCCTATTCAACATAGTGTTGGAAGTACTAGCCAGAGCAATCAGAGAAGAGAAGGAAATAAAGGGCATCCAGATTGGAAAAGATGAAGTCGAACTGTCCCTGTTTGCAGATGACATGATCCTATATATCGAACAGCCTAAAACCTCTACAAAAAAACTCTTGGAATTGATAAATGATTTCAGCACAGTAGCAGGATACAAAATCAACACACAAAAATCAGTAGCATTTCTATTCTCCAATAGTGAACATGCAGAAAGAGAAATCAAGAGAAGATAAATAAAATTGACAAACCATTAGCATGGCTAACAAAAAAAAAAAGAAGAGAGAAGATTCAGGAGAATGAATGTAGACCCATACCTTTCACCATACACTATAGTCAACTCAAAATGGATTAAAGAATTAAATATACACCCTGAAACGATAAAACTTCTTAAAGAAAACATAGGAGAGACACTTTAGGAAATAGGACTGGACACAGATTTCATGAATAAGACCCCAAAAGCACGGACAACCAAAGGAAAAATAAACAAATGGGATTATATCAAACTAAAGAGCTTCTGCACAGCAAAAGAAACAATTAACAGAGTTAAAAGACAACCAACAGAGTGGGAGAAAATATTTGCAAAATATACATCTGACAAAGGATTAATATCCAGAATATACAAGGAACTCAAACAACTTTACAAGAAAAAGCAAGCAACCCAATTAAAAAATGGGCAAAAGAGCTAAGTAGCTCTTTCTCTAAGGAAGATATACAAATGACCAACAGACATATGAAAAAATGCTCAACATCACTCAGCATCCGGGAAATGCAAATCAAAACCACACTGAGATACCATCTAACCCCAGTTAGGATGGCTAAAATCCAAAAGACTCTGAATGATAAATGCTGGCGAGGTTGCGGAGAAAAAGGAACTCTCATACATTGTTGATGGGACTGGAAAATGGTGCAGCCTCTATGGAAAATGGTATGGAGGTTCCTCAAACAATTGCAGATAGATCTGCCATATGACCCAGCTATCCCACTGCTCTGAATATACCCAGCGGAATGGAAATTATCAAGTCGAAGGTATACCTGTTCCCCAATGTTCATCACAGCACTCTTTACAATAGCCAAGAGTTGGAACCAGCCCAAACGTCCATCATCGGATGAGTGGATACAGAAAATGTGGTACATCTACACAATGGAATACTACTCAGCTATAAAAACAAATGAAATACTGCCATTTGCAACAACATGGATGGACCTTGAGAGAATTATATTAAGTGAAACAAGTCAGGCACAGAAAGAGAAATACCACATGTTCTCACTTATTGGTGGGAGCTAAAAATAAATAAATCAATTCACACACACACACCAAAAAAACCGGGGGCGGGTGGGAAGAGGACACAACAACTACAATTCCTTGAAGTTGATACGACAAGCAAACAGAAAGGACATTGTTGGGTGGGAGGGGGGAGAGAGAGGAGGGAGGGGGGTTTCGGTAATGGGCCACAATAGTCAACCACATTGTATATCAACAAAATAAAATTAAGAAAACAAAACAAAACAACAACAAAAAAACCTGGTCATTCACCTCCTCAAAGCCTACAGTGGCTTGCTATTACTCAGAATAAAATCCAAACTCCTAAAGCCTGAAAGAACTCACATGATCTTGTTCCTACTTGGTTTCTAAGCATATCTCTTAAAAATTCTGCCTATTGCTCACTCTACTATAGCCATTCTGGCCTTCTTGTTATTCCTCAAATAGGCTAAACTTTTTCCTGCCCTGGTGCCTTTGCACTAACTTGATTGATTTCCTCTGACTTGATTGTCAATATTTGCTTGGATCACTTGCCAATCCATTTCTTTCAAATGCCATCTTTCTTCAGAGCAGCTTTCTTTGAGAACTCAATATTTCCCATCTGTGATACTCTACATAGCATGTGTCACTAACTGATAGTATTTATATTTTAGTTTTCTCTTTGTCAATCTCTTTCATTAAAAAGTAAGATCTATGAAGGAAGACACTTTGTCTGTCTTGTCCACTACTGCCTAGAAAAGTTCCTGGCACATGGTTAGTATTCAGTCAATGTTGAATGAATGTATGTTACATTTTTTTAGACATGGCTAGAATACTGATACTCAAAATAATGGAAAACATTTTTACTTGTGATATTTCTTATAGAGTTTGAAAACTTCAGCTATTAAAAACTAAATAGTACTCTAAGATTTTTTGTGTTTATCCACAAAAAAACAGGCCCTTTAGTTTCTAACTTTGCCCCTTTCTCTATAGGAGGTCAGACTAAGTCCCTTGGGCCTAATAATGATAATGATAATGATACTACTGATAATATTAATAATGATCGTATCAACCATGCTGTCTTAGTCCACTCAAGCTGCTATAACAAAATACCTTAGGCTGGATAATTTACAAACAGCATAAAGTTATTGCTCACAGTTCTGGAGGCTGAGAAGTCCAAGATCAAAGTATCAGATTTGGTATCTGGTGAGGGCTCCCTTTCTGCTTCAGAGATAGCACTTTCTTGCTGCATCCTCATATGGCAGAAGAGGCAAGGCAGCTCCCTTCAACCTCTTTTATAAGGGCACTAATCCCATTCATGAAGGTGGAGCCCAGATATTCCACCTCTTAATACCGTCATATTTGGTATTAGGTTCTAATATATGAGTTTGGGGGAGATCCCAACATTCAGACTATAGAACACACCTAACATTTATTGATGTATAACAGGTGCTGGCAACTTTCCTAAGTGCATTATATGTATCAATTCATTTAATCTTCACAACAAGTTTATTAAGTAGACACTATTATTATTCTGTAGTTTTACAGAGGATGAACCTGTAGCACAGAAAAGATTATTAATACATCTGAGTCTGGTAAGTGAGTTAGATAGTAGGTTAGGGACTAAGGACCAGAAACCAGGTGTTCTGACTCCACACTCTTCCCTCACAGGAGCAGACACAAGCTACAGCTAATTTTCCTTGTTTCTTTTCCTTATACCCGGAGATTGACCACCTTTCTCTGTGCTACAGAATTAAGGCCAAAAGCTTCCATGCATATCAGTTTTTGCAAATAAGCCCATGGGTGTATGAAGTAGGGCTGCCAGATCCTCTCATTTAATGACTGAGGATTTCACAGCATGTTAAATTCTTCTTTCTCACAGCAAGATTATTTCAGCTGTAAGAGGATAATAGTTTGCCTTATTTAAGAGCAGGTTAACTGATCCAGAGAAATTATTTATTTATTTATTTATTTATTTATTTATTTATTTATTTATTTATTTATTTATTTATTTATTTATAGCAGCTGGCTGGTACAGGATCGAACCCTGGACCTTGGTGTTATCAGCAGAAATGATTATTTTTCACTTTTCTCAGGTCACAGTTGTTGGAATCAGGAAAAAATCTGAATTTTTTCATGCCCTGAAAGGATTTGCATGGAAGAGAATGCTTGCTCAAGTTCTGGTCAGTTAAATCTCTGATATGAGGTAAGGAGAGGGCCACTGTCAGCACCCTTTTGGGGCTGGCTGGGAGTCTCAGAAAGCTACAAGGAGGGAGCATAGTCTAGTTCACATGCAGCAGCATCAGCAGGTGATTGGCATGTGGTGCTGAGAATTTTTCACAGGGCTTCATCTACAGGTCACAGTTCATAACAGGGAGTCGCTGTGTTTGCTTGAGGCTCTGGCATCATTAGCTGTATGACCTAAGGCAAACTAGGTAACCTCTTTGTGCCTTGGTTTCCTTCTTTGTAAAATGGAGGTCACCATAGAAGTTAACATGTAGAGTTGCTGTGAGGATTAAATGACTTAAACAAAGATACACTTAGAATAGTAGCTGGCATATTATAAGTGCGCAATAATATTGGCTACTACTGGTTTTCTCCTTGGTCCTGGTTTTCAAACATTTTTATGCAGAATCCATTTGGCAACTTTATCATGCCTATCTCTACTATGAACGGTTATGTTTTCCCCATCAGTTTAAATCTTAGAGTGTTGTTTTTTTCCCCCAGAGAGGGGGGCATGATCTCAGTAATAGGCCCATTCAACCATCAGAAAAGTGTAAATTTCATAATTATATATATTATTCATTTATATAAAAATTTAAACTTGCAACACAATACTCTATATTCTGTATAAATGGATACACATGAGGGAGAAATATGAAAACATTCAAGGGAAAGATGCACACCAAACAGTGCCCTCTTGAGGGGGTATAAGGGGGCTGTTTTCAGGAAGGGGGACATAGGGCTTCACATGTATGTAACTATCTTAATTTTAAAAAGATCTGAGGTCAGAATGGCAAAATGTTAAGATTCAATGAGGTAAGTGGTAACTATGTGTTTATTAAATTATTCTTTATACATAAGTTTGAAATATTTCACAAAATCTTTTTTTCTTTCTTTTAAAAATTTATTTGTTTATTTTTTTTTTAGCTCCCTCTTATGAGTGAGGACATGTGTTATTTCTCTTTCTGTATCTGGCTTATTTCACTTAACCTAATTTTCTCCAAGTTCATCCATGTTGCTGCGAATGGCAGAATTTCATTCTTCTTTATGGCAGAGTAGTATTCGATTGAGTATTTATACCACATTTTCCTTATCCAGTCGTCCATCGATGGACATTTAGGTTGGTTCCAACTCTTGGCTACTGCAAATAGAGCTGCAATAAATATGGGAGTGCAGGTATCCCTTCAACATGATGATTTCCATTCCTTTTGGTATATATATATATACCTAGCAGTGAGATGGCTGGGTTAGAGGGCAGTTCTATCTATAGTTGTTTGAGGAACCTACATGCCATTTTTCATAATGGCTGTACCAATCTACAATCCCACCAACAGTGTAGGAGAGTCCCTGTTTCTCCACATCCTTGCCAACATTTGTTATTCTGTGTCTTTTTGATAATAGCCAATCTGATGGGGGTGAGACAATATCTCAGTGCAGTTTTGATTTGCATTTCCCTGATGCTTAGTGATGTTGGGAATTTTTTTCATATGTCTGTTGCCCATGTATATATCTTCTTTTCAAAAATGCCTACTCAGCTCCTTTGCCTATTTTTTAATTGGGTTACTTGTTTTTTTACTGTTAAGTTGTTTGAGTTCTTTGTATATTCTGGATATTTATCCCTTTTCAGATGTATAATTTGCAAATATTTTCTCCCATTCTGTAGGTTGTCTTTTTGCTATGTTAATTGTTTCTTTTGCTGTGCAGAAGCTTTTTAGTTTAATATAATCCTATTTGTTTATTTTTCCTTTTATTGCCTGTGCTTTTGAAGTCTTATTAATAAAGTCTTCACTCAGTTCTGTTTCCCTAAATTTTCTTTGAAGAGTTTTATAATTTCAGGTCTTATATTTAAATCTTGAATCCATTTTGAGTTGATTTTGGTATATGGCTAGAGGTATGGATCTGGTTTCATTCTTATACATATGTAGAAGAGTTTTCCCAGCACCATTTATTGAAGAGGCAGTCTTTCCCCCAATGTATGTTCTTGGAGCCTTTGTTGAATATCAGTTGGCTATAAGTATGTGAGTTTATTTCTGCATTCTCTATTCTGTTCCATTGGTCCATGTGTCTGTTT
The DNA here is from genome assembly GCF_027409185.1 of Cynocephalus volans. Taxonomy (NCBI): domain Eukaryota; kingdom Metazoa; phylum Chordata; class Mammalia; order Dermoptera; family Cynocephalidae; genus Cynocephalus; species Cynocephalus volans. Next base: position 29,579,434 of record NC_084474.1, on the reverse strand, counting down.
TTATGCCAATTCCATGCTGTTTTGGTTACTACAGCTTTGCAATATAGTTTGAAGTCAGGTGGTGTTATGCCTCTGGCTTTATTTTACTTTTTGCTCAGCATTGCTTTGGCTGTTTGGGGTCTTTTGTTGTTCCATATGAATGTAAGGATTGTTTTTTCTATTTCTGTGAAGAATGTCATTGGTATTTTGATGGGGATTGCATTAAATCTGTAGATCAATGCAATAGATAGTATGGATATTTTCACAATATTAATTCTTGGGTAGGATGGATATTTTCACAATTTAATTCTGGCAATCCAAGAGCATGAAATGTCTTCCCATCTCTTTTTGTCCTTTTTAATTTTATTCAAAAATTACAAATTTTTGAAATTTGTGGTTCTCATTGTAGAGATCTTTCACCTCCTTGGTTAAATTTATTCCTAGGTCTTTTATTTTTTTGTTGACTGTTGTAAATGGGCTTCCTTTCTTGATTTCTTTTTCTGCTATTTCATTGTTGGAGTATAAAAACACTACTGATTTTTGCATGTTGATTTTGTATCCTGCAATTTTACTGAAATTGTCAGCTTTAAGAGTTCTTTTGCAGAGTCTTTAGGTTTCCCTTTATATAAGTTCATGTCACACAAAATCTTTTTAAGAGTAAAAATATTCAGAGTACAGTAGGGCCTTAAAAACTCTAAATAACGTGTTTGGCTAGTAATGTCTTTCTGTATTAACCAATTCCTTGAGTAAACAGACTAAATTGTCTTATTTTGTCAGCCCTGGTGATACATTTATTCTGCCAGTAGAGGTCGCTATGCAATGAAATATTTGGTTAAGCAGCAGACTGCACCGTATAATTCTCTCAGTGCAAAGATTTTTCAGTCATCTTTTTTCTTTTGTCTTTCCTACTAGCTCATTTGTAAGCCAAATTTCCAAAACAGCGAAAAACAAAGTAGGGTGGGGGCAGAGATCCTAGAAGCTGGTTTGAAAGCTACTACACAAATACAAGTAATGTTTGTGAATGTGGCTTATTGTGTTTGCTTTTCTGGCCTTAGGAATTTCTTCTGATTTCAAAATCTAAGTTTCCTCTATCTGCTCTCTACAGAGCAACAATGTGGTCTGGAAATAAGTCCATGAGAGTAAGAGGATGAGGGACATGTTGCTACCTAATTGGAGGGCACCTCTAGAAGGTGGAAGAGGTCAAGGTGACGCCCCACTACCCCACCGCATCATTAGGTGAAAGCACTAGAAAAATCCTTTAAATGCTCACTCTGCATCAGGACTGCTTTTTTTCCTTTTTTCTTTTTTGAGCCTAGAACAATTTTCTTTTCTATCATAGGTAATTTACCTCTCTCCTTGGATCATTTTGTATGTGTTTGCTTGAAATAACAGAAAACCCCATTTCAAATAGCTTACATCACAAGGAGAATGTATTGTGTCATGCAACAAGAAGGCTGAGCGTGAATCAGTGCTACGGTAGGTTAATCATTGGCTCAACATCATCATCAAAGACGCATGTTTTTTCCATCTCTCCACTTGACCCTGCTCAGTGCATCCTCTCATTCTTTTAGCTAACTCTGCCTCAAGAGGAATGCAATAACTTAGAGACTGATCATGATTTACCCCTGGAGCTGGGAAGGAGTTCAGAGTCCCCTGAAGCATATGGCTGTGGATACTTGGGGGGAAATATCAGACTTCGACCTGAAAGAGAATTGAAGAGGAAGAAGGCAACCAACAGTGCCTTCTTCTCCAGGTCTGATATACATCTAGAAGAGCTTGCCTTTACTCTAAGTATAGAAAGTAACTACTCTTGCAAAAAAAATGCAGTAATTCTCCCTTCCCATTGAAATGATAGTTAGACTGATATAGAATGCACAATTGGAAACTGCTGGGAGATATTGCATGTCTTTTAGTTTCCAGGAATATTATAGAGAGGTCTGAGGCAATTACAGTTTTTAATCCTTTGTTTGGAAACTATTTTTTCTCTGACTAGAGAAGCTCTTACAATTTTCTCTTTATCTCTAGTCATCTGAAATTTCATGATACTGTTCTCTGATATAGTTTTATTTATTGTACTGGACCCTTGGTAATTATTTTTAATCTGGAAAGTCATGTTCTTTAGTCCTATCTCGTATGTCTGATAAATTGTATTATTTCTGGTAATTTCTTCCTCTCTATTTTTTATTTTCTGTTTTCTTTTTCTCAAACTCCTAATAGTAATAGAATGGCCCTCTGACTAATTTTTTAAAATTTAAGAATCCTATCTCTCCATAGAAATAGTTTATTTTATCTTTTTGTTTTTACTTTTTTGGAAATAGTCTCAATTTAAATATTTCTTTTGAAATTCTTGTTTCTATTAACTTATTTTTTAATATCCAAGAGTCTTTTTTTCCTCTGAATATTCCTTTTTAAAAATTGCTTACTGTTCTTGTTTCACAGATATTATATCTTCTTTTAAATAGGTAACAGATGTTACAATTCCAAGTAATGTGCCACAAAAAAGTAATAAATATGAAATTCCAAAGTGAGGGGCCAAATCACCAGAGATTTTCAGGTTTTCAGAGGAAATAGCTAAGAACCTATTCTAGTTCTGTCACCTGCTTTAAGGTTATAGAAGGGTCTCTCTGGACAGGGGAGATTTTGTGAAAAATTTCTTTGCACGCAGCTGTTATACTTTAAGACTGCACTTCTTCCTTGGGAGAGGTCTGGGAGGTAGTTTCTACTTCCTTCACATCAGGTCTAATAATGCTTCCACAGAGACTTGGTGAAGCTTCTCGTGCATGGACCTTAATTTGTGACCCAACTGTTGGAGGAGCACTAGCCTAAGGTTTACTTTTGCACAGGAGATGTAGAGGGCATAGGAAGAGCTCTTGCTTTGGTGGGGGTGGCTAAAAAGCACTGCTGTGTTGGGAGTTTGTTGGACAGTGGAGGTGTGAATGCGTCCCATGGACCAGAGGTGTGAATGCGTCCCATGGACCAGACATGGGCAGCACTTGAGAGTCAGAATGGGGGGGGGGGTCTTGGTTTCCAACCACTAAATCTGCCTTCAATGGTGGAGGCACTCCAGAAGCAAGAAGCTGAAGATGAATGTGTAGAAACTGAAGAAGGCTGGTGAGGAACTATCATTGCTACAGAAATGCCTGCAAATTATCAAAGGAACAGGGAAGTACTGTTGGAGGATATTCTGGTTAAAACCCAAGTGGTATGTATTGCAATACAATTCTGATACTAATCACCTGGAGTTAGTATCAGAGACTACAGGTTTAAGGGCATGGTCTTGACAAAACTGACCTTACTTCAGAAAGCAGCCACACTTTTGGGGTCCCCATGGCCACCTGCACTTCTGACTGACCAGCTATAAATTTGAAGTTCCCATGACCCTCTTGATTAGTGATTTGATATAATGACTCACAGAACTCTTGAAAGTGCTATATTAATGATTACAGTTTTATTATGAAGAGTACACATAGGGCAAGATTGGAGGGAGAATGCACAGCTTCTCTGCTCTCTCCCTGTCGAATCAAGGCAGGTCACCCTCCCAGCACATCAATGTATTCACCAATCAGGAAACTCCACTGGGATTCTGTGTCCAAAGTTGTTGTTGGGGTTTTATTACCTGGACATGAATGATTAAATCATTGGCCACATGTCTGAACTCAACCCCCTTTCCTTTCCTGGAGGTCAGGATGGCCCAAAGTCCCAACCCTCTAATCACATGGTTGGTGTTTCTGGTGACCAGCCCCCATCTCAAAGCTGTCTAGGGCCACCTGAGTCCCCTCCTTACCATAGCAAAGACACTCCTGTCACTCAGGAAATCCTAAGGGTTTTTAGAAGTCCTGTGCCAGGAACTCAGGGAAAAGACCAGACAAATTACTATACAGTAAAAGCATTCAGAGGGAAACTCTGGAGAGCCTGTGAAAGCACCAGGAGACAGACTCATCTTTAAACTTCTGCTAGTCCCAGAATGTGAGAAACCAACTGATAATGGTAGAAGTTCAAGAAAGAACTTTCATACTTTTTCCCCTTTTCTCTTCCAATGTCCCAGCACTGGAGGGGTTACTCTTGGGTGGTAAGGGAAGAGAGAACAAAGAAACAGAGGTGCCAACTAAACCCCACCCCGTACCACTACAGCAGGATTCCATTCTGAACCACGCACAAGCTAGGGGAAGAGAAAAGATTTGATGTTCAATCAAATGCAGAGTTTTGATCAATCTTCTGGACTGAATATTCTAATTTGATGTGTTTGTCTATTATTAAAGCAGCTATAGGACCTAAGAATGAAGAATGTAAAAGTCAGAGACTGATACATTTTGTCAAAGATTGGGGTGAAATTATCCATATTAATTAAAATTTAAAAGAAAGATGAAATAAAAAAATGTAGGTGGATTTTGATTAAGTCATGATTGGTGCTTGTTCAACATACCAATTTCAAATACATAAATATATTAAAAATGAGTTTCTATTTAAAGCAGGATTTCTTAGCCTTAGCACTACTGACTTTGGGGCCAGATAATTCCTTGCTGTGAGAGGCAGCCCTATTCACTGTAGGGTGTTTAACAGCATCCCCAGCCTCCACCCAATAGATGCCAGTAGCACTCCCCCTTGGCTGTGACACCGAAATTATCTCCAGATATTGCCAAATGTCCCTAGGGTCAGGGTTTGCCCCCAGTTGAGAACGACTGACTTAAAGTAATCTAAATTAAAGTGTTTTTAGAAATAATCATGCTCTAATTTATTTTTTTTGTAAATATGGATGGTTGTATATATGCTTTTTAAAAGTAGGGTATAGCTGCAATGCTACTACTGTGGTGGTTGTCCTGAAACAAGTTCACAAGCCTCTTGTGAAAAATTTGTCTTATATTGGTCGAAAACACTGACAGACTTTTGAATAGTCTTTGTTGCTTAGTAGTTATATCATTTTTAGGATGTCTTTAATTTTATTAAATGAAAATTTAAATAAAATCAATTCTGCCTTTTATTTTGTGAAATATCAAATGATGATTAAAGTGTACCAACTTATTATTGTTATTAGACCCTCATGCCAAAATCTTACCCAAGCAAAGTCCTCTTGCAGAGTGGCTTTTGAGTGTGTGTGTGAAACTATTTTTAAAGAAATTCGCTATGCTTGGAGGTTTTGACACAACAAGCTTTGATGAAATGCTTTGGCCACACAGATCCTTCCTTCCACATGTCTTGACAACAGCAGAAATCTAGAGAAGCTAATGGAGTAGAGCAAACCATGCCACTGCCTGCTAATCCAGAGGCTTGGATGCAGAAAATTCCTTTCAACATATCAGAAGCACAAATATTTTGAGAATGTTAAGAGGTAGATAGATCTACTTTTCATGTTTCAACATACTCTACCTCCCCTACCCTTTTCATTGCTTGATTTCTGGCCAGTATTTTTGTTTACTACCATAAAAACACTGTGAACACTGAGATTTTACACTTCTTACAAGTTAGCCTGTTACTGTTTCATAAATGCTGGCAGAAGACTGAAAATCCTGGATCAGAGACAAAAGACTTTATCACTCACAGGACAGCAAGCATGAACATAATATTGCATTGTTTCTCCCTTTCCACAAAGTCCCACTGGGGTGATACAGAATTGTTGAGGTGGGTGTTGTACATGTAGTGGTTTGTCACATTGAGGAACACTGAGCTTGAGGAATCCATTGCTTTTATAGTAGGCAATAAGCAAGCCTTCTTTTTGTCTGGGGGGTGGCATTACCTCATGGTTGTTTGTTACAAACACAACCCTGAGGAATGGTCCAGGTAAAGAGCTGTCAGGGTCTTGCATTCTTAATATATATAGTGTCCTTCAATAACATGCAAGGACACTCAGAGCCTATAGTAATTGCCTCTCCCAACAACTACATATTTATACAGGCCATATGAAAGTACTTTGAGCAAGCCAAACAAGTCAGCTAAAACATGCAGATGAACTGAGGCACTCTGACTTGAAGCATGTGATTTCAGTTTTCAGTAGCTTCCCTAAACCATCCATCCCAACCTGGACTATCAACATTTTTCATTCCATTTTATTTCTTATAGACAAATAAAAGAAGAAAATTCACACAGAATTTGGGACAAAGGCTCTTTGTCCCAAAGTAGAAAAGAACCTAGCAGCAAAATGTGTGTTTGATCAGTGGGGCCAATTCCATGTCTTCATGTCTTTGCAAGAGGCTTGGAATGAGGATTCTAGGTCTCTGATGCATCTCAAAACATTTTCTTTCTTTTTTAAAAAAACGTATATATTATTTTTCTTTTACATTTTAAGATGTTGTTGTGGAGCAGTGGGGGGTGCAGAGGGTAGGCGGATGGAGGTAGGGGTTGGGTGGGTGGGGCTGGCTCATGGCTGGCTCCTTTGCTGGCCTGGTTGTGGAGGGTGGGGGGTGTGGCTGAGGATCTTGGCCCCCACCTTCACCCCAGCTCAGGAGCCCCAGGGGCTTCTGGCAGCAGCGCAGTCATTGCAGGCTGGATGTGGATGTCATGGGGTGGGGGGTGCATGGCTGAGGCCCTCAGCCATCCTCACCCTGTCTCAGGAGCCCAGGGGGCTTCTGGCTCCTTTAGGTTTTATAGATGTTCTTTGGTGGTGTTAGACTTTTACTGGTTAATGTCAGAACTTTGTCTCTGATCTGTGGGTTTTTTATGTTTTCTTTCTGTTCTGTATTGGATTATTAGCTGACCCCACCACTTAAACTCCGCACTGGAACTAATTTGTTGTCCTTTGCTTACTTCTAAAATGGGGGAACTTCGATCTTCCAGGAGGGGCGTTTCAAGACGGCGGTGGCTGCGGCGGTTGGCGTGGAGTAGCTGAGGTGGAAAAGGTGGCCACTGGGCCTTAGGCAGCCGGGAAACTTGTGGACCTTCCTCTTGCCATCTCTTAAGGGAGGACCGCAGCTGCTGGCTGGTCGTGGGGGCTGAACGCCACTTTGCCCCTGGCAGGAGAGGCTGCCTCATTTACAGGCAACAGCTTTGATTGTGGAGCAGGAAAAGAACTGTTTCTTAGCTGCAAAAGCGAGTCTCGAAACAGGGAACACGGCGCCAGGGCTGCTGTGGATGCAGACAGGATCCCGGAGACCGGGGCCGCGCTGAAGGCAGCCAGCTGCCCTATTCAGGATTCGAGGTTTCAGGCTGGCATTAAAGAAGATTCCTGGGAGTGCCCGAGCTGCGCCGCGACTGAACAGCCCAAGGCGGCAGCGGCTGAGAATGGGGAAGGCGACAAACCAGAGGCAGAGAGTGAGCACCCGACCTGGCACAGCCCTGTGAGTGACCCCTGGCCAAGCCCTGTTCGGGGGTCTGACGCCCACCCGGCTCCTGCCTGCATTACCGGTTCACTCACCGCCCCGGGGCTACCTCCATTTTCCCAGGTGCTGGCAGCTCCGCCCAGATTGGCCGTCACTGAGCCTTCCCACTTGCTTGGCCCAGCGCAGGGCTTTCCGGAGCCTGCGGGCTGGCCTCCCCTCCCACTCCCTCCGCGGTTCTCTGGCGGGGCTGGTGGCGTGGGGCATCCCCGGCCAGTGTCGGGAGGGCAAGGAAGTACGGGCGGGCCGACTGTCACTCCACCACACCCTGGACTCCGGCTCCCGGTAAACTTCCTGCTACTGGGAGGGAGATACCATCTCTGCGGCCACCAGTTCAGAAAAAAGCCTAACCAATTTCTGGTTGGGAATAGTGTGGTAGGAGAGTTCCCAGGTCCGCTTGAACCTGCCGGAGAGCTGGCTGCAGGTGGGCGCTCGATTTGGTCTATGCTGGGGAGATACAAAGGTGAACAAGTCCCGAGAAAGATCTACACAGTGCTACAAAGGCACCCAGAGTGGCTGGTCGTCTGTGCCTACCAGAAACCTGGCAGACTTCCTGGGCGAGGCGGTGCCGAGCAGGGTCTTGAAGGCCCAGCTGATAGACGAGGGTTGCAGAAGACACGCCCCAGCCCAGCACAGTGTGCACAGAGTGGGGAGACGAGCGGCCAGGGAGGCGGAGACTCGACAGAAACCACACACCCTGTGGGGTAGCCTCTGCACGATCCAACAGCCTGGGCAAGAGCACACGGAACAGGGAGAAGTCCTGCACAGGAAGTGAAAGCTCAAGAGAAATCACACACCCTGTGGTACGTGATCCACCAGCCCAGCAGAGTCCAAGCTGACCAGAAAGGTGGCTCCCTGGAGAAGCCCAAGACCCGAGGCAACCACACACACAAGGCACTAGAGGCCAACTGAGCAGCCATGGAGGGAGCCATACGAAATTGGCAACCACAGCAACATCCTACTTAGTCATTAGTCTCAAACTGGTGGACTGTGAAACCACCTGCCAAAATGAATAAACACCAAAAAAAAAGATACCAGAAATACAAAAAATCAAGAAAGTACACCACCAAAAGTTAATAAATCTCAAACTCTAGATCCTATAGAACAAGTAGCCCTTGAAATGACTGACAAGGAATTACGAGCAATAATTCTAAGGAAACTGAATGAGATACAAGAAAACTCAGCTAGACATCATGATGAAATGAGGAAAAGTATACAGGATCTGAAAGAGGAAATGTACAAGGAAATCAATGTCCTGAAAAAAAAGGTAGCAGAACTTGCTGAACTGAAGAAGTTATTCAGTGAAATAAAAAACACAACGGAGAGTTTAACCAGCAGGCTTGTCGAAGTTGAAGAGAGAACCTCTGAACTTGAAGATGGGCTGTTTGAAATAACACAAGCAGACAAAAAGAAAGAAAAAAGAATCAAGGACATTGAAGAAAATCTGAGAGAGATATCAGACAACCTCAAGCGCTCAAATATCCGAGTCATGGGTATTCCAGAAGGGGAGGAAAATGGAGATTCCATTGAAAACATATTCAACAAAATAGTGGCAGAAAACTTCCCAGGTATAGGAAAAATCACAGATCTTCAGATCCAGGAAGTTCAACGATCTCCAAATGTATTCAACCCAAAAAGGCCTTCTCCAAGACATGTCATAGTCAAATTGGCAAAACTCAAAGACAAAGAGAGAATCTTAAAAGCTGCAAGAGAGAAGCATCAAATCACCTATAAGGGAGCCCCAATCAGGCTAGCATCAGACTTTTCATCACAAACCCTAAAAGCTAGAAAGGAATGGGATGATATTTTCAAAATACTAAAAGACAAAGATTGCCAGCCAAGAATACTCTACCCTGCAAGACTATCCTTCCAAAATGAAGGGCAAATAGTATATATCTCCGACAAACAAAAACTGTGGGAGTTCACTACCACACGACCACCCTTACAAGAAATCCTCAAGGGAGTACTGGGTTTGGTTCCTGAAAAATAACTACCACTGCCATAAAAACCCAAGAAAAATCAAAACCCACTAGTATAATAAAAATGGCATTCATGAAGAGAAAACAGTCAAACAAAAACGCTATCTACAATCTAAGGAACCAAGAAACACAGAAACCAAACAGTAAATCAGAAAGCAAGGAACAAAAGACACCTAAGACAACCAAACAACCAAGAAAATGCTAGGAATAAATCAACACCTTTCAATAACAACTCTTAATGTAAAAGGCTTAAGTTCCCCAATTAAAAGACACAGACTGGCTGACTGGATCAAAGAGGAGGACCCAACTATATGCTGCCTACAAGAGACCCACCTCACCCATAAAGATTCACATAGACTAAGAGTGAAAGGATGGAAAAAGATTTACCATGCAAACAGAAAAGAAAAACGAGCTGGAGTAGCTATTCTTATATCTGACAAAATAGACTTTAAACTAAAAACCATAAAAAGAGACAATGAGGGACACTACTTAATGATAAAAGGACTGATCCATCAGGAAGACATAACAATCATAAATATGTACGCACCCAATGTTGGAGCAGCCAGATTTATAAAACAAACTCTATTAGACCTAAGGAAGGAAATAGACACTAATACCATAATAGCAGGGGACCTGAACACCCCACTGTCAATATTGGGTAGATCATCTAGGCAAAGAAACAACAGAAAAACACATGATCTAAACAATACTCTAGACCAATTGGAATTGGCAGATATCTACAGAACATTCCACCCAACAACCTCAGAATATTCATTCTTCTCATCAGCACATGGATCATTCTCCAGGATAGATCACATATTAGGTCACAAATCAAGTCTCAATAAATTCAAAAAAATTGGAATTATCCCATGTATCTTCTCAGACCACAAAGGATTAAAACTAGAAATTAATAACAAACGAAACTCTGGTAACTATACAAACACATGGAAATTAAACAGCATTCTATTTAATGACATATGGGTCCAAGAAGAAATCAAGCAGGAAATCAAAAAATTTCTTGAAACTAATGAAAACAATGATACATCATACCAAAACCTGTGGGATACTGCTAAAGCAGTATTGAGGGGGAAATTTATTGCATTAAACTCTCACTTCAGAAGAATGGAAAGATGGCAAGTGAAGAACCTAACACTTCACCTTAAAGAACTAGAAAAACAAGAACAATCCAAACTAAAGTTAGCAGACAGAAAAAAATCATCAAGATCAGAGCAGAACTAAATGAAATTGAAAACCAAAAAACAATTCAAAAGATCAACGAATCAAAAAGTTGGTTTTTTGAAAAGATAAATAAAATTGACAAACCATTAGCATGGCTAACAAAAAAAGAAGAGAGAAGACTCAAATAACAAAAATTAGAAATGAAAAAGGTGATATTACAACTGATTCATCTGAAATACAAGGAATCATTCGAGACTACTATAAACAACTATACGCCAACAAATTTGAAAATCTGGAGGAAATGGATAAATTTCTGGACACACACAAGCTCCCAAAACTGAACCATGAAGACGTAGAAAATTTGAACAGACCAATAACAATAAAGGAGATTGAAGCTGTTATCAGAAGGCTCCCAACAAAGAAAAGCCCAGAACCAGATGGATTCACAGCAGAATTTTACCAAACATTCAAAGAGGAATTGACACTGATTCTTTACAAAGTATTCCAAAAGATTGAAACAGACACAAATCTCCCAAACTCATTCTATGAAGCAAATATCATCCTGATACCAAAACCAGGTAAAGATATAACCAAAAAAGAAAACTACAGGCCGATATCCTTGATGAATATAGATGCAAAAATCCTCACTAAAATACTAGCAAAAAGAATACAGCAACACATACGAAAAATTATTCATCACGATCAAGTGGGATTCATCCCAGGGATGCAAGGTTGGTTCAACATACGCAAATCAATAAATGTGATACAGCATATTAATAAACTCAAACACAAGGACCATATGATCATCTCTATAGATGCTGAAAAAGCATTTGATAAAGTTCAGCACTCATTCATGACAAAGACCCTCTATAAGTTAGGTATAGAGGGAAAGTATCTCAACATAATTAAAGCCATATATGCCAAACTCACTGCCAATATCATCCTGAGTGGGGAAAAGCTGAAAGCTTTTCCTTTAAGAACAGGAACTAGACAAGGATGCCCACTCTCACCACTCTTATTCAACATAGTGTTGGAAGTACTATCCAGAGCAATCAGAGAAGAGAAGGAAATAAAGGGCATCCAGATTGGAAAAGATGAAGTCGAACTGTCCCTGTTTGCAGATGACATGATCCTATATATCGAACAGCCTAAAACCTCTACAAAAAAACTGCTGGAATTGATAAATGATTTCAGCACAGTAGCAGGATACAAAATCAACACACAAAAATCAGTAGCATTTCTTTGCTCCAACAGTGAACATGCAGAAGGAGAAATCAAGAAAGCCTGCCCATTTACAATAGCCACCAAAAAAAAAATGAAATACTTAGGAATTGAGTTAACCTAGGAGGTGAAAAATCTCTATAATGAGAACTACAAACCACTGCTGAGAGAAATGAGAGAGGATACAAGAAGATGGAAAGATATCCCATGCTCTTGGATTGGAAGAATCAACATAGTGAAAATGTCCATACAACCCAAAGTGATATACAAATTCAATGCAATCCCCATCAAAATTCCAAAGACATTTTTCTCAGAAATGGAAAAAACTATCCAGACATTTATATGGAACAATAAAAGACCACGCATAGCCAAAGCAATGCTGAGCAAAAAAAAAATAAAGCTGGAGGCATAACACTACCTGACTTTAAGTTATACTACAAAGCTATAATAACCAAAACAGTATGGTACTGGCATAAAAACAGACACACTGACCAATGGAATAGAATAGAGAATCCAGAAATCAACCCACACACCTACAGCCATCTGATCTTTGACAAAGGCACCAAGCCCATTCACTGGGGAAGGGACTGCCTCTTCAGCAAATGGTGCTCGGATAACTGGATATCCATACGCAGGAGAATGAAACTAGATCCATACCTCTCACCGTATACTAAAATCAACTCAAAATGGATTACGGATTTAAATATACACCCTGAAACAATAAAACTTCTTAAAGAAAACATAGGAGTAACAGTTCAGGAAATAGGACTGGGCACAGACTTCATGAATAAGACCCCAAAAGCACGGGCAACCAAAGGAAAAATAAACAAATGGGATTATATCAAACTAAAAAGCTTCTGCACAGCAAAAGAAACAATTAACAGAGTTAAAAGACAACCAACAGAGTGGGAGAAAATATTTGCAAAATATACATCTGACAAAGGATTAATATCCAGAATATATAAGGAACTCAAACAACTTTACAAGAAGAAAACAAGCAACCCAATTAAAAAATGGGCAAAAGAGCTAAGTAGGCATTTCTCTAAGGAAGATATACAAATGGCCAACAGACATATGAAAAAATGCTCAACATCACTCAGCATCCGGGAAATGCAAATCATACCACATTGAGATACCATGTAACCCCAGTTAGGATGGCTAAAATCCAAAAGACTATGAACGATAAATGCTGGTGAGGTTGCGGAGAAAAAGGAACTCTCATACACTTTTGGTGGGACTGCAAAATGGTGCAGCCTCTATGGAAAATGGTTTGGCGGTTCCTCAAACAATTGCAGATAGATCTACCATACGACCCAGCTATCCCACTGTTGGGAATATACCCAGAGGAATGGAAATCATCAAGTCGAAAGTATACCTGTTCCCCAATGTTCATCGCAGCACTCTTTACAATAGCCAAGAGTTGGAACCAGCCCAAATGTCCATCATCAGATGAGTGGATACGGAAAATGTGGTACATCTACACAATGGAATACTACTCAGCTATAAAAACGAATGAAATACTGCCATTTGCAACAACATGGATGGACCTTGAGAGAATTATATTAAGTGAAACAAGTCAGGCACAGAAAGAGAAATAGCACATGTTCTCATTTATTGGTGGTAGCTAAAAATTAATATATAAATTCACACACACACACACACACACACACACAAAACCGGGGGGGGGGAGAAGATATAACAACCACAATATTCGAAGTTGATACGACAAGCAATCAGAAAGGACATTGTTGGGGGGGAGGAGGGGAGGGAGAAGGGAGGGAGGTTTTGGTGATGGGGAGCAATAATCAGCCACAAGGTATATCGACAAAATAAAATTAAAAAAATAAAAATAATAAAAAATAATAAAAAATAAAAATAAATAAAAAGCAAAAAAAGAAAAAAAAAAATAAAAATAAAATAAATAAATAAAATGGGGGAACTTCTAGTGGGGACCAGCACTTGCACCCTGTAGTTGAGCTAAATTGCTGCTTTGCTGCTGACTCTCTAGGGAAGGCTTTTTGTGAAGCTCAGGTTTTAATTGTTGACCTTTTAAGCACTTCTGGGTTTTATCAGGTCCAATACACCTGGTTTGTGTGGGAACTCTGGTCTGGGCCTGAATCTTTTCAGCAAACTGCACCCCCTGCAACTCTATACTCCTGACCAATCTCCTCTGAGTGGGCCTGTGCTGACTGGAGGGCAGATCAGCTGTCCATGCTGTGCCCCAGTGTTCTCCCGGTGGGCCCATGTTCCCCACTACCCACACTCCAAACAGTTCCCATGGGACAGGCCATGCACCAGTCCCTTGCAAAGACTCACTGGCCTCTGAGTGGCTCTTTTTTTTCCCCAGTTTTCTGTGGCCCCTTACTTCTAGGTGGATCCATGGGAATCCTGGTAATGGTCTTGTTGGCCTGGGGACCACCAATGTCCTCCTTTCCCCTGCAGTCTGCAAGCAACTTCACACAAAGGGCACAGCTGTGTTTTTTTGGCCAGCTCTTGATCCGCATGCTCACCAGGGCCAGCCGTGAAATGGCCAGGGCTTGAAATGGTTGAAGTAGTCCCTTCTTTTTCTCATCACAACTTTTCCCACCTTCATGCACTCGGTAGGTCTCTCCTCCTCTTCTGCTGAGCTCTAGCAGCCCCAGCTTGGCAGTCTTTGCTTTTTAGTAGTTGTAAATTGGTTGATTGTGGCAGAGTACAACTCTGAGGACCATCTGTTTCACCATCTTGATTCTCCATCTCTCAGCCATTTTCCTTAAGCTGTTGTTGACCCAGATCAGCCCTAATGTTCTCAATACAATTATTTGTTCTAGATTTAAATCAGATATATTTGGGTTTCATGGATTCTTTTATGCCATTTAACACTGGAAAGAAATACAAGTATATATTGGAAGAAATTCCAATATATAGTTGCTGGGTTAGTACTCATTACTAAGATAACCACTTTGTTCATTGAAGTTTGAAAACATAGATTAGAGTTGTTTAACAACTTTTTTTTTTTAACCAAAGAGGTAAAGACAGTTTTAAGAAAGTCTTACTTGAAGAAAATGAAATCATGATAAAAAAATGGAAGACAATTGTTAGCAAGGCAGCGTTGATAATTTAAAAATAATAGGAACAATAATTTACTGTTCATGGCTACATTGCAGGCACTGTGCTAAATGCTTTACAACATCTTTGGGCTAGTGCTCAAACAATCCCTGTGATACATTATCCGTCTATTTAAAATGAGGAAAACTGAGTCTCAGAAAGTTAAATAACCTGCCCAAGTCCATGTATCTAGTAAGTGGTGGAGCTAGGATTGGAGTGCACTGATGTCAAACTCTTACTTAACTTCTTTTAACTCTTTTTTTTCCCCTCTCTTTTCAAATGACTTTTTGGACTGTAAAACATACACAAATCTGTCAGAGATACTAAATTTTCTACACTTAATATCTTTGTTAAGTGTTACTCTCAAGAAAGAGGAATTCAGGCTAAGTGAATTTTCTAGCTCAGTGCTACTCAGAGTATGTTCTGCAATTGGTATCAGTCTGTGAACTATTGATTACAGGGCCACAAAGTACAAAACTGAGATTAAGTATTTAGAAACTTTTATAGCAATTAAATATTGGTGAGACTTCAAAGTGTGAAATCAGTGGACTTGTCTTATTGAGCAAAGGTCTAGACAAGTTCAGGTGTTATTGAACCCAACATGGTGAATCTCATATGGGCGTATGGTGAGACCTGTAAACTAGCCATGCACAGCAGAGACGAAATAAAAAAAGAAACTGATTCTATACCACAGATTGTTTGAGCACTGTTCTGAAATGACTTAAACATATCAATTAATCCAACTCAGAAGTTAGTATTACTATTTTTGAAGGAATTCTGAAAAATTATTATATATTCTCTTGGTTGCAAGAAACTGTGTTGCAGATCTTGCATGATGTCACTACAGAGTTTAAAACTTTGTGGGTGGAATGAGTGGAGGAAGCAGGAGAAACGTGGTTATGGAGCCATTGTGTATGGAAAGGACAAGGATGTTGATACACTGGACAAGGAATCAGAGATGCATGTTCAAGTAGCTGTGAAAGACTTTCCCAGGAACAATTGGAACAACAAGAGAACACACACAGCCATAAGAATATAAACAAACAGGCAGGAACCTATGTGATCTGCAGAAACAAGGTAGATAGTCACAAACCAGGGGGAAAAGGCCCCAGGAGAATTATGGGGAGGGGATAGGATAAGATTCAGAGAGACAGCTGTAACGAGGCCGTGGATTCTGTTTATAAAAGTTCTTATGTAGTCAAGGGCCAATTCCATGACTAGCTTTATCTGAGGCTGGTAGGTAGAGATAAGTGAGGACACTGGACTGGAGTAGGCAGTGTGAGGAGAGGAAAAAAAAGTTCTTTTCAAGCAGAGATTGGGGTCACATTATCAGATTCTCAGTGATAAATTTCACCTAGAAAATTGGAATGATTTTAACTCTTAGTTGGATTAATTCTGCTGCCAGAGAGGATTCTATCTATCTATCTATCTATCTATCTATCTATCTATCTATCTATCTATCTATCTATCTATCTATCTATCTATCTATCTATATCTATCTATCTATCTATCTATCTATCTATCTATCTATCTATCTATCTATCTATCTATCTATCTATCTATCTATCTATCTATCTAGCTAGCTATCTAGCTATCTACCTACCTACCTACCTACCTACCAATCATCTACCTACCTATCTACCTATCCACTGATCTGTTATCTATCGATTGATCCATTTACCCATCCATCCATCCATCCATTCATCTATCCACACAATCTCACACCACAAAGCACATACAGCAAAAGTAAGACACTTATGCTTTTATAAGAATGAGGTGAAGAAAAGATGGTATTATTTACCTTGATATTCTGATTTTTAAACATTAACCGTGTGAAACTCTGTTAATAAAAAAGTACTAATCTCAAAAGATATGTAAAACACAGTACTACAAAGGGTGAAGATGTTGACTAGAAATATCCTGATAAATTCTAAGATACCAACTAATGTTAAAAACATTCCAATTGCTATCATTATTTGATTAATATGTCAGTGGCCTGGTAGAAATTTCTTGGTATAATTTTTGAGATGTTGTAATATAGAAATTTCTAGTAGAAATAAAAGCCATTATCTAATTTTTTTCCCACTAATTTACCCCTGGGGCAATTTCCTACTGAAATTTTTTTCCTATAAAGCATTATGGCTGTGTGATATATGTATTGATTCTTTATTTATTTATTTTTTTTTTAGCTTTTTTCTAAAATCAATTCTTTTTTTTTTTTTTTTTTAATTTTATTTTGTCGATATACATTGTAGCTGATTAATGCTCCCCATCACCAAAACCTCCCTCCCTTCTCCCTCCCCCCCCTCCCCCCCAACAATGTCCTTTCTGTTTGTTTGTTGTATCAACTTCAAATAATTGTGGTTGTTATATCTTCTTCCTCCCCCCCCCGTTTGTGTGTGTATGTGTGTATGTGTGTGTGTGAATTTATATATTAATTTTTAGCTCCCTCCAATAAGTGAGAACATGTGGTATTTCTCTTTCTGTGCCTGACTTGTTTCACTTAATATAATTCTCTCAAGGTCCATCCATGTTGTTGCAAATGGCAGTATTTCATTCGTTTTTATAGCTGAGTAGTATTCCATTGTGTAGATGTACCACATTTTCCGTATCCACTCATCTGATGATGGGCATTTGGGCTGGTTCCAACTCTTGGCTATTGTAAAGAGTGCTGCGATGAACATTGGGGAACAGGTATACCTTCGACTTGATGATTTCCATTCCTCTGGGTATATTCCCAACAGTGGGATGGCTGGGTCGTATGGTAGATCTATTTGCAATTGTTTAAGGAACCTCCATACCATTTTCCATAGAGGCTGCACCATTTTGCAGTCCCACCAACAATGTATGAGAGTTCCTTTTTCTCCGCAGCCTCGCCAGCATTTATCGTTCATAGTCTTTTGGATTTTAGCCATCCTAACTGGGGTTAGATGGTATCTCAATGTGGTTTTGATTTGCATTTCCCGGATGCTGAGTGATGTTGAGCATTTTTTCATATGTCTGTTGGCCATTTGGATATCTTCCTTAGAGAAATGCCTACTTAGCTCTTTTGCCCATTTTTTAATTGGGTTGCTTGTTTTCTTCTTGTAAAGTTGTTTGAGTTCCTTATATATTCTGGATATTAATCCTTTGTCAGATGTATATTTTGCAAATATTTTCTCCCACTCTGTTGGTTGTCTTTTAACTCTTTTAATTGTTTCTTTTGCTGTGCAGAAGCTTTTTAGTTTGATATAATCCCATTTGTTTATTTTTCCTTTGGTTGCCCGTGCTTTTGGGGTCATATTCATGAAGTCTGTGCCCAGTCCTATTTCCTGAAGTGTTTCCCCTATGTTTTCTTTAAGAAGTTTTATTGTCTCAGGGTGTATATTTAAATCCTTAATCCATTTTGAGTTGATTTTAGTATACGGTGAGAGGTATGGATCTAGTTTCATTCTCCTGCATATCAATATCCAGTTATCCCAGCACCACTTGCTGAAGAGGCAGTCCCTTCCCCAGTGAATAGGCTTGGTGCCTTTGTCAAAGATCAGATGGCAGTAAGTGTGTGGGTTGATTTCTGGATTCTCTATTCTATTCCATTGGTCAGTGTGTCTGTTTTTATGCCAGTACCATACTGTTTTGGTTATTATAGCTTTGTAGTATAGCTTAAAGTCAGGTAGTGTTATGCCTCCAGCTTTATTTTTTTTGCTGAGCATTGCTTTGGCTATGCGTGGTCTTTTATTGTTCCATATAAATGTCTGGATAGTTTTTTCCATTTCTGAGAAAAATGTCTTTGGAATTTTGATGGGGATTGCATTGAATTTGTATATCACTTTGGGTAGTATGGACATTTTCACTATGTTGATTCTTCCAATCCAAGAGCATGGAATATCTTTCCATCTTCTTGTATCCTCTCTAATTTCTCTCAGCAGTGGTTTGTAGTTCTCATTATAGAGATTTTTCACCTCCTTGGTTAACTCAATTCCTAAGTATTTTATTTTTTTGGTGGCTATTGTAAATGGGCAGGCTTTCTTGATTTCTCCTTCTGCATGTTCACTATTGGAGAAAAGAAATGCTACTGATTTTTGTGTGTTGATTTTGTATCCTGCTACTGTGCTGAAATCATTTATCAATTCCAACAGTTTTTTTGTAGAGGTTTTAGGCTGTTTGATATATAGGATCATGTCATCTGCAAACAGGGACAGTTTGACTTCATCTTTTCCAATCTGGATGCCCTTTATTGCCTTCTCTTCTCTGATTGCTCTGGCTAGTACTTCCAACACTATGTTGAATAGGAGTGGTGAGAGTGGGCATCCTTGTCTAGTTCCTGTTCTTAAAGGAAAAGCTTTCAGCTTTTCCCCATTCAGGATGATATTGGCAGTGGGTTTGTCATATATGGCTTTAATTATGTTGAGATACTTTCCCTCTATACCTAACTTATAGAGGGTCTTTGTCATGAATGAGTGCTGAACTTTATCAAATGCTTTTTCAGCATCTATAGAGATGATCATATGGTCCTTGTGTTTGAGTTTATTAATATGGTGTATCACATTTATTGATTTGCGTATGTTGAACCAACCTTGCATCCCTGGGATGAATCCCACTTGATCGTGATGAATAATTTTTCGTATGTGTTGCTGTATTCTGTTTGCTAGTATTTTAGTGAGGATTTTTGCATCTATATTCATCAAGGATATCGGCCTGTAGTTTTCTTTTTTGGTTATATCTTTACCTGGTTTTGGTATCAGGATGATGTTTGCTTCATAGAATGAGTTTGGGAGATTTGCGTCCGTTTCAATCTTTTGGAATAGTTTGTAAAGAATCGGTGTCAATTCCTCTTTGAATGTTTGGTAAAATTCTGCTGTGAATCCATCTGGTCCTGGGCTTTTCTTTGTTGGGAGCCTTCTGATAACAGCTTCAATCTCCTTTATTGTTATTGGTCTGTTCAAATTTTCTACGTCTTCACGGTTCAGTTTTGGGAGCTTGTGTGTGTCCAGAAATTTATCCATTTCCTCCAGATTTTCAAATTTGTTGGCGTATAGTTGTTTATAGTAGTCTCGAATGATTCCTTGTATTTCAGATGAATCAGTTGTAATATCGCCTTTTTCATTTCTAATTTTTGTTATTTGAGTCTTCTCTCTTCTTTTTTTTGTTAGCCATGCTAATGGTTTGTCAATTTTATTTATCTTTTCAAAAAACCAACTTTTTGATTCGTTGATCTTTTGAATTGTTTTTTGGTTTTCAATTTCATTCAGTTCTGCTCTGATCTTAATGATTTCTTTCCGTCTGCTAACTTTAGGATTGGATTGTTCTTGTTTTTCTAGTTCTTTAAGGTGAAGTGTTAGGTTGTTCACTTGCCATCTTTCCATTCTTCTGAAGTGAGCATTTAATGCAATAAATTTTCCCCTCAATACTGCTTTTGCAGTATCCCACAGGTTTTGGTATGATGTATCATTGTTTTCATTAGTTTCAATAAACTTTTTGATTTCCTGCTTGATTTCTTCTTGGACCCATATGTCATTAAGTAGAATGCTGTTTAATTTCCATGTGTTTGTATAGTTTCCAGAGTTTTGTTTGTTATTAATTTCTAGTTTTAATCCATTGTGGTCTGAGAAGATACATGGGATAATTCCAATTTTTTTGAATTTATTGAGACTTGATTTGTGACCTAATATGTGATCTATCCTGGAGAATGATCCATGTGCTGATGAGAAGAATGAATATTCTGAGGTTGTTGGGTGGAATGTTCTGTAGATATCTGCCAATTCCAATTGGTCTAGAGTCTTGTTTAGATCTTGTGTTTCTCTACTGATTCTTTGCCTAGATGATCTGTCTAATATTGACAGTGGAGTGTTCAGGTCCCCTGCTATTATGGTATTAGTGTCTATTTCCTTCTTTAGGTCTAATAGAGTTTGTTTTATAAATCTGGCTGCTCCAACATTGGGTGCGTACATATTTATGATTGTAATGTCTTCTTGATGGATCAGTCCTTTTATCATTAAGTAGTGTCCCTCATTGTCTCTTTTTATGGTTTTTAGTTTAAAGTCTATTTTGTCAGATATAAGAATAGCCACTCCAGCTCGTTTTTCTTTTCTGTTTGCATGGTAAATCTTTTTCCATCCTTTCACTCTTAGTCTGTGTGAATCTTTATGGGTGAGGTGGGTCTCTTGTAGGCAGCATATATTTGGGTCCTGCTTTTTGATCCAGTCAGCCAGTCTGTGTCTTTTAATTGGGGAATTTAAGCCTTTAACATTAAGAGTTGTTATTGAAAGGTGTTGATTCATTCCTAGCATTTTATTGGTTGTTTGGTTGTCTTAGGTGTCTTTTGTTCCTTGCTTTCTGATTTACTGTTTGGTTTCTTTGTTTGTTGGTTCCTTAGGTTGTAGATAGTGTTTTTGTTAGCTTGTTTTCTCTTCATGAATGCCATTTTTATTGTACTAGCGGGTTTAGATTTTTCTTTGGTTTTTTATGGTAGTGGTAGTTATTTTTCAGGAACCAAACCCAGTACTCCCTTGAGGATTTCTTGTAAGGGTGGTCTTGTGGTAGTGAACTCCCGCAGTTTTTGTTTGTCTGAGAAATATACTATTTGCCCCTCATTTCGGAAGGATAGCCTTGCAGGGTAGAGTATTCTTGGCTGGCAATCTTTGTCTTTTAGTATTTTGAAAATATCATCCCATTCCTTTCTAGCTTTTAGGGTTTGTGATGAAAAGTCTGATGTTAACCTGATTGGGGCTCCCTTATAGGTGATTTGACACTTCTCTCTTGCAGCTTTTAAGATTCTCTCTTTGTCTCTGAGTTTTGCCAATTTGACTATGACATGTCTTGGAGAAGGCCTTTTTGGGTTGAATACGTTTGGAGATCGTTGAGCTTCCTGGATCTGAAGATCTGTGATTTTTCCTATACCTGGGAAGTTTTCTGCCACTATTTTGTTGAATATGTTTTCAATGGAATCTCCATTTTCCTCCCCTTCTGGAATACCCATGACTCGGATATTTGAGCGCTTGAGGTTGTCTGATATCTCTCTCAGATTTTCTTCCATGTCCTTGATTCTTTTTTCTTTCTTTTTGTCTGCTTGTGTTATTTCAAACAGCCCATCTTCAAGTTCAGAGGTTCTCTCTTCAACTTCGACAAGCCTGCTGGTTAAACTCTCCGTTGTGTTTTTTATTTCGCTGAATAACTTCTTCAGTTCAGCAAGTTCTGCTACATTTTTTTTCAGGACATTGATTTCCTTGTATATTTCCTCTTTCAGATCCTGTATACTTTTCCTCATTTCATCATGATGTCTAGCTGAGTTTTCTTGTATCTCATTCAGTTTCCTTAGAATTATCACTCGAAATTCCTTGTCAGTTATTTCAAGGGCTTCTTGTTCTATAGGATCTAGAGTATGAGATTTATTAACTTTTGGTGGTGTACTTTCTTGATTTTTTGTATTTCTGGTGTCTTTTTTTTGGTGTTTATTCATTGTTGCAGGGGGTTTCACAGTCCACCGGTTTAAGACTAATGACTAACTAGGATGTTGCTGTGGTTGCCAATTTGGTATGGCTCCTGCCGTGACTGCTCAGTTGGCCTCTAGTGTCTTGTGTGTGTGGTTGCCTCGGGTCTTGGGCTTCTCCGGGGATCCACCTTTCTGGTCAGCTTGTACTCTGCTGGGCTGGTGGATCACGTACCACAGGGTGTGTGATCTCTGTTGAGCTTTCACTTTCTGTACAGGACTTCTCCCCGTTCCGTGTGCTCTGGCCCAGGCTGTTAGATCGTGCAGTGGCGACCCCACCGGGTGTGTGGTTTCTGTCGAGTCTCCGCCTCCCTGGCCGCACGTCTCCCCCCTCTGTGCGCACTGTGCTGGGCTGGGGCGTGTCTTCTGCACCCCTCGTCTATCAGCTGGGCCTTCAAGACCCTGCTCAGCACCGCCTCGCCCAGGAAGTCTACCAGGTTTCTGCTAGGCACAGACGACCGGTCTCTCTGGGTGCCTTTGTAGCACTGTGTAGATCTTTCTCGGGTCTTGTTCACCTTTGTATCCCCCCGGTATAAACCGAGTCTAGTGCCCGCCTGCAGCCTGCTCTCCGGCAGGTTCAAGCGGACCTGGGAACTCTCCTACCACACTATTCCCAACCAGAAATTCGTTAGGCTTTTTTCCAAACTGGTGGTCGCAGAGATGGTATCTGCCTCCCAGTAACAGGAAGTTTACCGGGGCCGGAGTCCAGGGTGTGGTGGAGTGACAGTCGGCCCGCCCGTACTTCCTAGCCCTCCCAAAACTGGTCGGGACGCCCCACAGCCCCAGCCCTGCCAGAGAACCGCGGAGGGAGTGGGAGAGGAGGTCGGCCCGCAGGGTCCGGAAAGCCCCGCGCCAGGCCAAGCAAATGGGCTCAGTGATGGCCGAGCAGGGCAGAGCTGCCCGCACCTGGGAAAATGGAGGCAGCACCGTGGCAGTGAGTGGCCTGGTGGTGCAGGCGGGAGCCGCGTAGGCATTCACCCCCCGAACAGAGCTGTGCCAGGGATCACTCACAGTGCTGTGCCAGGTCGGGCGCTCGCTCTGTCTCTGGTTTGTTGCCTTCCGTGTTCTCGGCGCTGCCGCCTCGGGCTGTTCAGTCACGGCGCCGCTCAGGCGCTCCCAGGAATCTTCTTTAATGCCGGCCTGAAACCTCGAATCCTGAATAGGGCAGCTGGCCGCCTTCAGTGCGGCCCCAGCCTCCGGGATCCTGGCTGCATCCACAGCAGCCCTGGCGCCGTGTTCCCTGTTTCAAGACTCACTTTTGCAGCTAAGAATCAGTTCTTTTCCTGCTCCACACTTCAAAGCTGTTGCCTGTAAATGAGGCAGCCTCTCCTGCCGGGGGCAAAGTGGCGTTGAGCCCCCACGACCGGCCAGCAGCAGCAGTCCTCCCTTAAGAGATGGCCAGAGGAAGGTCCACAAGTTTCCCGGCTGCCTGAGGCCCAGTGGCCACCTTTTCCACCTCAGCTACTCCGCGCCAGCCGCCGCAGCCGCCGCCATCTTGAAACTCTGTATTGATTCTTTAAAAATAATATTCTTACCCTGCTGAATGCATCTGAATCTTATATTTATTTCAGAAGTGTTATGAAAGGATCAATAATTATGCTGTTTTATGTTCTTGCTATATAATCTCAGAATTCCAATTTGTTTTTACTGTGTTATTTTTGCTGGCTTGAAAACTGCAGATATTCTTCATGTCAGATTCACAGGTAACTCTGTAGGTGACCACGAATGCACCGTGACTAACACTCGCCCCCTGGAAGGGCCCATTACTACCCAAAGATCCTCCACTCTACTCTTTTTAGTAAGTAATAAGGCATTTGGGAATAAACTATAGAAATGTTTTATCAACAACATAATACCATATATGAAGGCACTAATCACTGCAACTCATGAGACTGGATGGATGGATGAATAAATAAATAGATAGATGACAGTTTTCTGTTTCTGTGTAACAAGGCATTTCCAAACATAGTGCATTGAAAAACAATAGTCATTTTTTTTTTCCTCACAAATCTGTAATTAGAATAGGGCTAATAGGGGATTGTTCATCCCTGCTCCACACAGCATCATGGGGTGGTTTGACTGAGGGGAGGAGGATCTGATTACACAATGGCACACTCACATGGTTGGCTGAGTTGTTACTGGTTGTTGGTGGGGACCTCAGCAAGCGCTAAGAGCCTGGGCTTTTGTTCTTCTCCATGTGGGTCTCTTCATGTGGTCTGGGTTTTCCATTGCATGGTGACTGGGTTCCAAATGTGAGCAACTCTCAAGAGAGCATGCTGGGAAGAAGTATTGCCCTTTATTACCTAGCCTAGAGAGTCATAAAGCATCACTCCACCACCTCTGTTACAGGCTTGCTCAACCTCAGCACTATGGACACGGTACATAAGATGTTTAGCAGCAGTAGCACCCTTCCCACCAGTTGTGTCAACCAAAAATGTCTCCAGATGTAGCCAAATGTTCCCTAGACAGCAAAATACCCATGGATGAAAACCACTGCTATATTATTTGATGTAGTCACAAATGCCTACCCAGGTTCAAGGGAAAGAGATGTAACTTCTGTCTATTTATAGGAGACTAGCAACGTTGTGGAAGAGCATATGGGACAAGAAATATTGTTGTGGCCATTTTTGGAAAATTTGATCTGCCACCGCAACCTTTTAATTAATACTATGGACTGAACGTGATGGTATTTGGAGAGATGGCCTTTCAGAGGTAGTTGGGTCTTAAGGGTGGCGCCTTCATGATGGGATTAGTGACCATATGAGAAGAGAGAGCTTTCTCTCTCTCCCCCTCTCTGCTATGTGAGAATATAGCAAGAAGGTGTCTCTCTGCAAATCAGGAAGAGGGCCCTCACCAGGGAATGAATCTGCTAGTGCCTTGATCTTTGATTTCCCAGCCTCCAGAGCTGTGAGAAATACATTACTGTGGTTTAAGCTACCCAGTCTGTGGTATATTGTTACAACAGCCTGAGGAGTAAAACTACTAAAAGACTACTAAAGAGTGTAAATTTATTTTCATAGTATTTTCTGTGCCAATTATTAAAAATATTCCAAAATTGTGGTGTGATCTCTGGTTTTAAAGAATTCTCATCTTATTTGTTCTTATTAAAGAAAATGCTTCACTCTGAATCTACCATCTTGACAGTTTTGTTGATATTGCAATTGTATGAAGCAATACTTGAGGTGAAAGCCCCTAACCAGTTAAAATAAATTGTTTGCATTATGATCTAAGAAATTGGACATTTATCCTGCCAATTATTCCCAGTGTATAAATTTACGATGCATAGACATAACATCTTTTCATCAAATTTTCACTCTTCAATGATTATTTTCTAATTTTTAGAGATGCTTAATTTCCTTTCTGCACTTCTGCTGCCACATCACCTGAATGGATCCTCTCACTTTATTCTATGAAACTTAATACCAGTGTCATTTTCGTGTTCTTTCTTTAGTATGTCAATGTTTCTGTTGTGCAATATCAACATAAAACAAGTATTTAAGTGCCTATCTTCATATTGACAGGAAGGCTGAAGTTTTAAGAATTCTAGTTTGAGAAATAATTGGAAGTAGCAATTTACTTTTTAAAGCAGAGCTTAAAGCTTTGCCCAAAAATATTTTAAATTATCATTTAGAAGTATTCCCTCCTACAGATCTATCCCATAAAAAAAATGGTCTATACCATTTTCTCTATAATCCTTCCAGTACTACCATGACAACTCCCTGAAGAAGGTTTGGAGGGCTATGGAATGTGGGCTTTTCATTCTCAGTTTCATTTTATAAAAAGATTTTTCAAGGATATGACTTCATTTAAAAACTTGCAGACTTTCCATAAAAACCTATTTCATGCCTTTGTGAAAAATAAGACTGTCTGTTTACTGAGTATATTCTACATAGATTATCTCATGGAATGCTCATAACAGCCCAGTGATGTACTTACCATTATTATTCCTATTTTACAAACAAGGAGACTTGCCTTAGGTTGCTTATCTTGTTAGTAGTATAGCCCTAATTAACTCCAGGCAGTACAGTTTTAGAGCCTTCCGGAGCCTGTGGGCCTGACCATGGCTCTGTACTTCCAACAGTCACATGGAGTTAGAAGGTTGTCTGCCATTGTCAGGCTACATAGAGTGCTTTAACTTGTGGTTGGGGTGGGGAAGCCTCAAGGAGCCAGACCAGACAAACCAGCTGGGAGCCAAGTAGGTGAGTAATTTTTTTCCATTATTGATACCCAGAATGCCACCCCAATACTTAGTAGCTTAAAACAACAATAGTTATTTCTCATGATTACATGGGCTGGCAATCTGGGTGATCTTGGCTGGGCTTACTCATGTGTCCACAGTTATATACTGGTGGAGAATTCAAGGTGGCCTCACTCAGATTTCTCACAGATGAAGTTGGCTGTCAGCTGGGGTACCTTGGCTCTTATCCACCTGGCCACTTGTCCACCACTAACTTAGACTGGCTTCTTCCAGCATGGTAGTCTTAAGGTTCCAAACGTGTGAGAGCTGAAGCTTCAAGTCCTCTTGTGGCCTATGCTCTGGGACTTGCACAATTTCCCCCCCCCCACATTCTTTTGGTCAAAGGGAGTCACAGGTCGCCACCTCTTGAGGGGAGGTGCAGCAATATTGCATTGCAAGGAGGCATAGCACAGAGTACCATATTATTTGGAGGCCATTATTATTAATGATCTG
Source organism: Cynocephalus volans (assembly GCF_027409185.1). NCBI lineage: Eukaryota > Metazoa > Chordata > Mammalia > Dermoptera > Cynocephalidae > Cynocephalus > Cynocephalus volans. Next base: position 29,552,524 of record NC_084474.1, on the reverse strand, counting down.
TGAGAATTTCTGTCAGTTATATACTGCTGTATAACAAACCACTCCCAACTTAGGGGCTTACAGTGACCATTATGCAGGCTGGGCTCAAGCACATGCAAGAAAGAGTCTTTGGTTTTCTTCCTTTGGCCTCTCCTTCCACATGTTGTCTACTCCAGAGCCTGTCTTCATGGTCTCTCTCTTGAATAGGATACATTGGACTTCTTTCCATGGCAGCCAGGCTCCAAAACAGAAAAAGCAGACACTCTCAGGCCTCTGTAGGTCCATGCCCAGAATAGCAGTGTCACTTCCTCTCTGCCCTTTTGGTCAAAGCAAACCATAGGCTATCCCAGATTCAATGGTGGATGAGTAGACTTCACCTCTTGTTAGGAGGAGGAATGTATGGGATGAGAGAAACTGTTGAAGGCCATCGATGCAGACAGTATACCAGAGTGTTTGACCAAGTGTGAAAAAATGAGAAGCAGGGGTCAAAGGATTAGTCTTGGTTGGTGGTTACCCAGCATTGTAGCTAATAGCCAAAATGACTCAATGTAAGAGAAGGCAGATATACATAGGGAAAATACAAAGATTTCCATCAAGTAACGAATCAAGTAGAAGGAGACAATGTAAAGACAGCAGTTGGGAAAGCAGGGAAAATATGTTCTGCATATGGCTTTTTCATGCCAGCTGCCTGTGACATGGTCAAATAGGAAGACCTGGAACCTCTACAGCCAGGGGGAATGTTTAGCTTATACATAGGAAGCCCCATAGGGTCCATGTGTCTTCTCCAAAGGCAGTTCATCCTGATCAGACTACTGTGGAATTCATCCTCCCACTAATGGATGAGATCATGAAATAGCCCTTCCATCACCACAACTTGGGCAGAACCCAGAAGCAGATGGCCAGACAATATGGAGGCTCTAATTAAGGAGAGAAAGCTGCAAGGCCACCAAAATAGAAGGAGACATCTTCCCTTGGTAGTAACTAAGCAGTTGTAGGCATTTTGTAGTGTTTTGGAGGAAAATAAAGTCTTGGGGTGTTTTTGCGAGTGTGCTGTATAAGGTACAGGTGAAAATTCTACTGCTCTCACTGCCTTTTTTTGTTTGTTTAACCATTCATTCAACATGCTAGTATTTTTTGTTTTGATTTTTAAAAGCTTTAAATGACTGAAAGGGATAAAAGTTCTCAGCTTTCTGCGTTTAATATTCTGTGGTCCATACACACTCTGTCTAGTCCCAAGGGCTAGTATTATTATGAAGACAGCAACAGCAATAATAATAAACAACTGATATTTAAAAGAGATGTTTACCTTTTTCATAACATTCACATTTTTAATTTATTTTTATCTTGTTTGGTCTCACTGGTGAATCTGGGTTTCCTGTGGCTCATGGAACTCTGGATAGGCTGTGAAAAATCAGAAACTTTGAAACGTAAAATGGTGCCACTCTCGCATCAATTTCCTTTTAGTTATTTGGGCATTTTATTATTTCCTTCTCTAGTTTAAAAGTTCACGAGTTTTAGTAAAAAGCAAAAACATCATATCTGGAAGGCAAAATTTAATTAGAACCCATAAATGCAAATTTTGTTCTTCCTCTAATGAAAGTCATTACTTGCAGTAGTTCCTGTATGTGTCCCCATTAACACACAAATGAAAAGTAGTGGTGTTATGCTTTAATGAGGCTTAACATTTAAAATTGTGTGTTCAAAGATTATGAAGGTTTGTTAAGAGCCAATGAGTACAGTGCACATCAGTAGGTTCACTCAAAGGGCAACCAGAGAGGATTAGATCTATCCCTTCTAACTGTCCCTCTCTGGCTAGCCTGGGAGCTGCTGCGGAGTGTGGCCGTAAAGATGCCTAGCAGCCCCCAGATTAAGGAATGTTGTGTCCCAGGAATTCGGCCCAAGGCAGATACAGATTTTGCAGGTCCTGAAGCTGTTGCTCCTTCACGGACTTGGAAGAAGCCCTTGCAGTTAGGTGCCCCAAAGCAAAAGCTGCACTAATTTCACAGAAGAGATAGAAAACAATCTTATAGGAAGACTACTTTTTAAAAAAGTTTGACTAATACTTTGTTTTTAATTTTCCAATTTTTTGCTAATAGCACACATCAGACATTTAGAAAACAGCAGTGGCAACAAAATGTATGACAAACTTCACCACGGACACAAAACTTAAACAAGATGAAAAAGAAAGTGAAAAAATCTGAGTCTTTGTGATACCTGAATTTTTTGCATATAATTTTGTTCTTTTTGGAAAAAAATCTAAATCGTAGTAAAACATTATAAACTGAAATTTGCCTACATTTTGGACATTTATTATAGTCTCACATTTAAAATGAAAGAAATTACAAACTCCACAGGACTCAAAGTAATAAATTACAAAGCAGCACTCAGCTTGGTTGTCTTTTTTCAACCTGAACCAGCAGGGGAAGGCCAGGACTCTCTAGCAGAAAGCCTCCGGGGCGAGAGTGCGGTGGCTGTTCAGGTCACCGTGTTGCACGGGTTTATACAAAGCCAACTGGAGGCAACAGTATTAATGGCAATAGAAAGACGTTTGTTTTCTCTCACCTATTCTCTAAGCCTTAGCTCAAGTGTCACTTCTTCCAAAGGTTTTCTCTCACCCGCAAGAGCTGTTGAGGCTTCTCCTTTCATTCTCCTAGTCCTTGTTTATGTTTCTCTGAAGCCACTCATCATACTGAACTAGTTATTCCTCCCCATCCCTTGACTTCCAGCTTTTAGGTCTTGAGGGATAAGGACTATGCTTTACCCTTTTTAAAAAATCCCCACATCCTCATTTAGTAAGAAGTTCACTGTAATTTTTATCCTTATTCTTCTATATGTAAGGTGTTCCTTTTCTCTGCCTTCTTCCTAGATTTTCTCCTAATCTTTGGCTTTTGTAGTTTGAATATAATATGCCTTGGTGTAAATTTTTTGGTATTTATTCTGCTTGGTGTTCACTGAAGTTGCTGTATCTGTGGTTTGGTGTCTGCCATTAATTATGGAAAACTCTCAGCCATTATTACTTCAACATTTCTTCTGCTTTGTTCTCTCTTCTCCTTCCGGTATTCCAATACTCATATTTTACATCTTCTCAACTTGTCCCAAAGTTCTTGGATTTCAGTTTTGTTTTGTTTTATTTCATTCTTTCATATTTTTGCCTTTCAGTTTGAGAAGTTTCTGTTGACTTATCTTTGAGTTCCCGTGGCTATGTCGATTCTACCAATGAACCCGTCAAAGGTATTCTTTATTTCCATTACAGTGTTTTGGGTTTCTAGAATTTCTTATTGATTTTTTCTTTCTCTTCCCATCTCTCTGCTTATATTACCCATGTGTTTTTACATGTTTTTCTAGTAGAGCCCTTAACATATTAATTATAGTTATCTTAAATTTCCTGTCTGATAACTTCAAAAGTTGTGTTATATTTTATCCTGTTTTTAATGACACTTTGTCTCTTTAGACTGTGCTTTTTTTTTTTTTTTTTTAATCTTTTAGCATGCCTTGTAATTTTTGGGTTTTTTTCCTGAAAGTCAGACATGATGTTTCAGGTAATAGAAAATGAAGTAAAAGTCCTTTAGTACAAGATTTAATGTTAATCTGGCTAGGAGTTGAGCTGTATTTTATGTTTGCTATAGTTGCAGATGTCAGAGGCTTCAAATTGCTAGTGTTCTTATTTTTGTCTCCCCCCTTTGTCTTTGAACTTCCCTAAGAACTCCTCCTTAAATAGAGTCTGAGCCATATAGCTCTTCCAGCTGCAATTCATTGTTGTTATACTGGAGGTCTGTTGATGTGGTGGTAAAGTGTTGTGGAGTGCAAGCATTCTGTAATCATATGATTAAATCACAGTCTTTTAGTGGGCCTGTGTCCCTAGGTGTGAGTTTCACAAATGTTTCTTAGCTTTCCCCCCACTCCCAATCTTTATGTGATACAGGAAGGCTAGAGGGAGTAGAGTTGGGTAAATGCCTTTCCCATAGGTGGTATAAGGCTCTGGTAAAGTCTTTTTGCTGGAGAGTAAGCCTTTGTTATGGGGAATGCTCTCTGGTTCTGGGTTTATTTCAGTAGGGTTAATATCCTTCTCTCCCTGCCAGAGCCATGAGGGGATCTTTCTTGGCTCTTCAGTGTGAGAATCTGCTGGGGTTCCTAGATGTGAAGACCATGAAAATGTGGTGGTTCCCCCAAGACTGTGCCCAACCAGAGTTTCTCACTCTCATGCTAGCCCATACTCAGCCTCCATATAAGTGTTCCTACTAGTGGCTTTTGCTGCAAATCAGCAGATCTTGGCTGTGATTCTTTATATTCACCTGTCTCTTCAGATTTAGGGGTGGCACTTTGCCCTGTGACTTCAATTTTCTGATGGATTCAAGAAAAGCTGTTGATTTTCAGTTTGTTCTACTTTTTTCTTACTGTGAGGATGGGAGTTACAACCTCTAAGCTTTTTAGCTATTGAAGCTGAAACTGAAAGTACTGGATGACTTCTTGTGACTGTTGTTATCCTGAATTTACAGATGAGAAAACTGGGGCTTTGTGATATTGAGTGACCTTCCCCAAATCATTCGGCTTACAAATGCAGAACTAATCTCAAACTTAGATCCTCCAACTTCACATTCAGAGCTTTTTCTCCTGTATCATAATTACCACATAAAACACAGTCTTTGTATTCCCAGGAGTTTAAGCAAAGCTGGGGAATAGACTTGGCTGATTTAGGAAAATACTATGAGACTTCAGAGGAGCCTGCAATTGCTTCTGGCTAGAGGGAAACTAAGCAGGTCCTAATTAGTAGAAAATTCCAAATAACTAAAATAAGTCTTTTAGTTTAGTTTTCTCAGTCTTTATTCTCTTACTAAGTGCCCTAATGCACCAATTGAATTCTCTAAAGCTGACTATTTTAAACTTTAGGATATTACTCATTAGCAGAACCTGAAATAAATTTAGTGAGTCTCTAAATGTTTGTGAAATATAAAATACAATAAATAGTATAAAAAATTAGTCTAACCTAGTAATATTAAATATTGTTTCATTAAACTTTTGTTTATGAATCCTTTTTTGGAAATACACAGAGGGTTAACTACAATTTTCACTTTTCATGAGATGTTTGAAGTTAAAATTTTGAAAATTGGAGGGCTGGCAGGTTAGCTCAGTTGGTTAGAGTGTGGCCAATTTTTTTTTTTTTTTTTTCTTGGTAGCCTGTTCATTTGAGTACTTGTTACTTGGGGAGTGAAAATCTTTAGGTAGAATCTAAATGTTTCAAGATAATACAAAGTTAGATTTGAGAAATCTGGGTCTTTTAGTGAACTCTGATGCTAAATCACATTTTATTTAATGCCAAAATGTTATATTAATAAATGACATTGTGTTGCCATTGTAAATTTAAACCTAGACAATCTTAACTATAAAAATTTTGATTTCTTAGTAACTAATCAATCAATTTCTTCTCCTGACTAATGTTTAATTTTTGTAAGATCTGGATAAATCTCAAAATTTAAGCATCTAACATTCATTTTTGAAACACTCCTAAATATATATTGATATGTTAGAAATAGCATCGGGCCGAGCCCGTGGCGCACTCGGTAGCATGCTGCGCTGGCAGCGCGGCGACGCTCCCGCCGCGGGTTCGGATCCTATATAGGAATGGCCAGTGCACTCACTGGCTGAGTGCCGGTCACGAAAAAGACAAAAAAAAAAAAAGAAATAGCATCTACATTTTCATTCAGATTATTCCTGTTTTTCAGATTCTCTAGGACACCGGGATTTGGTACTGTGATTTAGAGGTTTTTCTGTTTGAGCTTAATGTAGATCCATTGAATTTTTATGTGATGTGGCAGGATTTCTATTATACAGCTCAACCTGTTAGGTCCAGTTGTGCCTGAAGCCATAGAATGGTTTAGTAACTTGGAGAATTGCCTGAATGCAGTGGGCTTTGCTAGTTCTTTTTCTACTTTGGATATAACTTGGGCTGAAGAGTCTTCATTTGAAACTTGTATTTATCAAATTAAAGTTTCAAATACCTATTTGAAAGCTCAAGGAAAAGAAAAATAATATCCTTATTTTTGGAAGGGTAGAAGTCTTTGGGGGGGGATGAAATTTTTAAGTGAAAAATTCCAGCCTGTTGTTGGGGCCTCACTGTCTTCACTTGCGGTAATGTTGCTTGCTTAGTAATTGCTGACACCTTTACTAAAATAACAGTGCCAGACTCTTTCATGTAATAGATTCTTTAATGTTCACACAGCCCTACGAGGTAAAGTCTGTTACTACCTTCATTTTACAGATAAGAAAACTCGTTTGCAGAGAGGTTATGCAACTTGCCCAAAGTCACATGGCTTTGTATGAACAGAGGCAGGACATGGACCAGGCACTCTGGATCCAGTGTCTGTCCTCTAAATCAATACACTGCACTACCTGTTGCTTAGAGATGAGCTCTGAAGAACCAACCCAGATAAAAGGAAGATTTTTCTAGGACACATAAAATTTTCTGTTGAGTCATTGCTATTGTTCTTAGAAATTACAGTTGTTTACAAGGAACTTTAGAGATCATCTAAGCCCACCCTCTCACTTTCACAAAGTAACCAAGACCCAGAAAACCAAACACCACAGAGTCAAAATGTGGTAAGAACAAGTTTTCTTTTTGAAAATGACTCTAGAGTTTCAGAGAAAATGGGTTTTAATATCTCTTAAATGCTCAAAGCTAGACAAAAGGAAAAAAAATTTCACATTCTGAACTGTTAAGCATTGAATGGATAAAGGAGAAAATTATGGAATCTGTTCAATTTCCCTAACAATTTAAGAGGTGTTTGCCTAAAATAGAGGTTATTTACCTGGGATAAGTGGTCATCTGTTGTTTTCCCTGCCCAGCTTCCATTCTCTCCTCTCTTTGGAAGGACATCCTGATTTTTTCTTAGGGAAATATCACCCTTCCACTCGCTCTGTCCTTGTCTTTGCTTGGGTGGGGATGATCTACCCTTTGGTGACCCAGGTCTGGCCAGTCAGAGCTTTGCATTCCCTTGTGCACAGGGATTGGTTCAGGGTTGGGCATGGCACAGAGACAGTGAGACTCAACTCTGGGTACACTAAGGAGACATACTTTTGCATTCAGGCTTCTGAAAGAATACTCTTTTGGGGAGAGCTTGCCTAAGAATGGAGCCAACACAGAGAAAACAGAGAAGACAAAAGAGCATTATTTTAGCCACTGGATCCAGCTCTATCTAAAGTCAGAAATCCATGCATTTTTGGATACTTGCATCCATGTTATTGTAGTCATATTTAGCATTTATTAAGTGATTTGTACATGCCAGGCATTGCTATAAACACTACACATAGGTTATTTCATTTGGTCCTTACGGCAACCCTATTAAATAGTTACTATTATTATTTCTATTTTATAGATGAGAAAACTGAAGTTTGGTAGGGTTAAATTAGTTGCCTAAGGCACAAAGTTAGTAAATAGTGGACAGGGGTGATCTCAGGTCTCTTGGACTTGGATTTTTAACCATTTACATTTTTTACCATATTCTAAAAGACAGCTTGGACTCAAAAAATATTGCAAACTACTCTCATCTGCTTTTAGTGGAGACTAGTTAATTGCTTTGGATCTTTTTTATAACTCTACGATTTTATATTTTATTATTTTTATCTTTTGCAAAAATGGCAGCTATTTTAATTCTTTGCATCTTGGTTCATCAGAATAAAGAGTGTGCTTTAATCTTGTTAAAGCAATCTTTTAACTCACAAATTTAGTTTTTATTTAATTTTAAAAAAATCTTTATTTTTTGGTGGCTGGCCTATATGGGGATCTGAACTCCTTACAAATTTAAATCAGCCTGATTTTTCTATTGATGATTAAACTATTAATAATACTTTGGGTCTGGAATTGTTTGGCCCGTCTTTAAAACTGCAGCCTAAAAGGCAATGTAGACAGTTCCTCAGAGCTAAAGCAATTGTCCCACTACTGCCAGGCCCCTTATTTCCTGGTTTGTTGCTTACGTTTTAATGGTTGGGTGTTCCTTCCAATGGTGGCTCATTTATAAAACAGTTACATTTATGAAGACTTCAAAATGGACTTTAGTGCTCACAAAGAGGAAATGGCTCCTTGGAGAATAATGGTTGATTACTTGTTCAGTGAGAGCAAAGTTTTCCATTTCCACGAAGAAGAATTTTTAGGCTATTTATAAAATTTCTTTTAGTGTCTCAATATTTGGGAACTTCCCAAGGCGATTTCAAGCAAGCATAAGAGAAAGTATGAGGCCCCAGAAATGTTCACAGGTAGTACTTTTGGAAGCAGAAAATTCACAGCAGGCAAGTCAGTGGGAAGGAGGAAGCCGTCTTTGGGTTCCACACAGCCAGTCTGGAGAAGGCTCTGTCATGGTGTGGAGTCCATTGCCTCACCTTTCCATGCTCATCTTCCCATTTTAGTAGCAGGGTGGGATGTGATTGGGATTAAAGGAAAGGAAATGAAGAGGAGCCCAAATGCCCTACCCTCACCTCCATTCTTTGCATTTCTCAAAGTTTCCATTACCTCTTAATCTCGCTGTGGCCTCTCCCACTTAACTGAAACTGCTGTTACCACCTTTTTCTTTTAAAACTTGTTTTGTTTTGTTTTTTTAATTTGGAAAAAAAAAATTTAAATAGTACAGACAATTTACAGCAAAATTATTTTTTATTTGTTTTTTGGGTTTTTTTGTCATGATGAAACTTTCTAATTGAATCATAATTGATTATAAATACTTTTGGGGTTCAATGTTGACATATGTTGATCAAATCAATATTATTAGTATGTATATTGTTACAAATCATACTTATTCTTTATGCCCCTTGTCCAATCTCTCCCCATCCCCCTCTTTCTCTCCACTCCCTCCACTGATCACCCTAGATTTCTTCTTTCCCTCTGAAAGGTTACTCTGTTGATTTGTTGCCTAGATGATCTGTCCAATGCTGAAAGGTGTGTTCAGGTCCCCCAATATAATCATAGAGCAGATGCTTCTTCTGTCATTCTGGAATGGGCTTTGTGGAGAGAGACATCCTCTTCCTTTCTGTGGTCTCTACTGGTGACTCTCCTTGTGTCATTGCATTCTGGTGGCTGGCAGACCATCTGCATGGTGGTTGTGATGTCTAGCCACTTTCACAGCAGCTGTGGTTACTTTGGTGGGCCACCCACACAGAGGTGGTGTTTTTGGTATGCTCCTTGGCACTGGCAGTGTACCTGGTTGTGGTGGGTGTTCTGGTAACGGTGGGGCCCTGAGGCACTGGCAGTGTACCTGGTTGTGGTGGGGGTTCCGGTCCCCACTCCAAGCTCCAGCCCCCTGGGTGGAGCCCTGAGGTACTGGCGGTGTGACTGGTTGTGGTGGGGGGTTGGGTCCCTGACTCCAAGCCCTGGGCCCCTGGGCAGGGCCCCGAGGCACTGGCAGTGTGCCTGGATGTGGGAGTGGGGTCTGATTGTCAGTGCCATACCTCAGGTCCCCTGGCACTGGTGGTGTGCCTTATCTGGAACTAATTTTTTGTCCCTTGCTTATTTCTAAAACAGGGGAACTTCCTGTGGGAACCAGTACTTGAGCTGTGTTGAGCTAAATTGCTGCTTTGCTGCTGTTTCCTTAGGGAAGACTTTTTGTGCAGCTCAGGTTTTAATGGTTGACCTTATATGTACTTCTGGCTCTCCAGAGACCAGGTGGATCTGTGTTGTGTAGAAACTCTGATCTGGACCTGAATCTTTTCATCAAACTGCACTGCACGCAATTCTACATTCCTGACCAGTCTCCTCTGAGTGGTCCTGCACTGATTGGGGGGCAGATCAGCTGTCCTGGCTGTGTCCTAGTGTTCTTCCAGTGGACCCGTCTCCCCCACCGCCTGTGCTCCAAACACCCATGAGATGGACCCTGCACTGGTCACTTGCGATGACTCACTGGCCTCTGAGTGGCTCCCCTTTTTCAGCTGTTCTGGCTCCTCACTCCTGCATGGGTCCACAGGAATCCTATTAGTGGTCTTGCTGTCTCAGGGGCCACCAAGGCCCTCTTCTCCCCTGCTGCCCCTGAGCAACTCTATCCAAAGGGCACAGCTGCAGCTTCTCTTGGCTCCTGCTGCATGTGCTCAGCAGTTCCGGCATTAAAGCAGCCATGGCCCAAAATGCTCTGAGCAGTTTTTTCTTTCTCTCATTGAGGCTTCTTCCTCTTCATGAACTCCGTAGGTCTCTCCTCCTCTTCCCCTGAGCTCCAGCAGCCCCAACCTGGCTATTGTTACATTTTTATAGTCGTAAATTGGTTGATTTGTAGGAGAGAGTGATGCTGGGGACCGTCTTTTCTGCCATCTTGACTGGAACTCTATCTACAGCAAAGTTTTATGTCTCCTTCCCTACCCTGCTCTCATTCCCCTGGCCAGCCTCGTTCCCAGAGGCAGTCACGATTACCATTTTCTTTATTCCATTGAGAACCTGTCTTGGAGGTACTGATCTACCTTATTATTATTTTTTTTGACAGGAATTCCATACTCTGTTCTGTGTTTATTTTAACCACTTCCTACTGATGAACATTTAGGTTTCTTCAGTGTTGTTCTTTTACTAGGCTGTGGTGAACATCTCTTACACATATCTTTTTGCTTGTGTGGGAACATTTCTTTAAGAAAAATCCCTAAAAGAAGAATTGCGAGGGAAAATCAAATTTTAAACTTTTTATGGACATTGTTAAATTTTCCTTCAAAGAAGTTATACCAATTTACATTCCGACAGTGCATGAGAATGCCAATTTCCTACACAATGGCCAAACACTTTATATTATTTAAAACAAATCTTTGGTATTTCAATAGTAGAAACATATCTCATTGTTGTTTTAATTTGCATTCTCTTTGGGAGAAGTTGAGTAATTCCTAGACATTTAAAGTTTTGGGGGAACTGAACTGGTTAGCTCAGTCCATTAGAGCATGGTGTTGTAACACCAAGATCAAGTGTTTGGATCCCCACACTGGCCAGCTGCCAAAAAATAAAAGTTTTGGGGGATTCTTTTTTTGTGAACTTCTTCAGGACCTTTGCCTATTTTTCTATTGGGTTGTTCTTTTTATTACTAATTTGGAAGAGCTATTTATAAATTAAGCAAATTAGACCTTTTATGTTGTATATGTTGCAAATATATTTTCCCAGTTCTTAGTCTTTTGAATTTGTTTATGATGTCTTTGCCATTTTAAAGTTTATGTTGTCAGATTTATCAATCTTTTCTTTTTAAGGAGACAACAGAACTGAGGTTACCAGAGGTGGGAAAGGTGGAGGGGAAGTGGGGGTGGGTAAGGGAGGAATTGGTAAAGGGCCGTGAAAACTGATTATGTTGTATAATGTTGAATATAATTATCCTGATTTGAGCATCACACATTGCACACAGGTAATGATATTTAACTCTGTACCCCACAGATATGTACAATCAATGATGTTAAAACAACAAAAAAAATTGTGAAAAAAATCTCTTCTTTTTACAGATTCTAGATTTTATGGTCAGGAACGTCTTTATTAGTCAACAAATCCAATGACCACTTCTCCTCAGTCCCTACATAGCATTTGATAGAGTTCACCATTCTGTCCTTGCAAATCCCTTCTTCCTCCTTGTTGGTTCTCTCTAACTCTTTTACTGCTTTCAGCTTCATCTTTTCTGTATGTTTCTGCTCTCTTCTCCTAATCAGACATTCTTAACTGCTCCTGTTTGCTGAAAATCACCATGAACAGCATGATCTTGAGACAGAGTAGGGCTAGGCCTGTGAACCAAACCACCTCCATTTTCCCTGCAGAGAACATTTTGTTACTTTTCCACTCCTCAGTCATGAGACCCCCAGGGCATACAATTACCCCATGACCTTGATGAAAAGTGACTGAAAGAGACTGTTTGAGTGGTTGGACATAATCAAAATACACTGAGATAAGAGGGAAACAGATATTTACTTCCCCATGGCTTGTCAAAATATGACTGTTAGCTTTGTTTGAAACTTATCATTATCTACCCATTCTTCCTTTCCCATGTAGTTGTAAAAATAAAATTACAGATTAAGACCCCTTTAGGTGTTACATGCAAGATGCTCCTGGAACCAACCTCCCTTGTGACCACCATAAAAATACCAGAAATCATCAAAGCAAGATATTGTGAGGAAAATAGAATAGTTTAGTCAGGTCCCTTCACCTCAGGTTCCGTTAGGGGTGGTGCAGCACATTCTTTGTAAACAAGTTGTGTGTGGATGGAGTTAGTGCACATAAGCACCCATATATTTTAGTTTTGTTGCTATTCTTGTGTGTTCTTGAGTTTGTGAAGCAGCAGCTGGCTGGCAGAGAGCTCATGTCTAAAAATAGAGCATTTTTACTTTGCACTTTGCTGGTAGCAGTTGAGTTTCTGAGTTTCTCTTTGGACCGCCTAGCTCTTAGATGTATGTGTGCTGAATAAAGACTATTCTTTCTTTAACCAAAGCTCCAAGGACCTTTTTTTCCCAGTTACTTAGCTCATAGACCTGTGAAGGGTTTGTGACCCAGTCTGGACAATGGGCTTGAGGGGTCTGTGAGTTCCAGACCCAGCCCTAGCTCTATAATGCCTACATCAATTTAGGAACTGCTTATCTTTAAAAACCTTCCCCAACTTCCCCTAGGCAGCTAGGCCAACTCCCACATGCACACAAAGCTTCAAGGTGACTACTACAACAACCTTCCTGGGGTGGTGATAATGAGAAACATCACCATCATGGACCTACTACCTACTGAGCAGATGCAAGGACCAAATACCTAACTGAGCATGTGCCCATGATGCAACCAGGAAGAACAGAATGGACCACCTCTGGAGGTGCAGGATTATGATGCTGGCGTATACTCCTTGCACCCTTGCCCTATAAAGGACCCTGAACAGCTCCCCTTGGGGAGCCAGCTTTCCTGTACCTACTTCCTTCATACATAAGTCTATCTCCTCTTTTAATAGAGTTACTTGCTTTACTGCTAGGTGCGTTGTTCATTTCTATGACTTGGAGACCCAAGAGCCTAATACGTAACAATCTGATCTAAGAAATCTAAGTACAAATATAGAGATACTAGAAATCTATTTAATGATTTAACATATATGGATCATTCAATATGCACAGAAAATATAATTTGTTAATCTCAACATTTCTATATTAAAAAAAACCTACTCACATGCGATTCTTGTCTTTATTAGTTATCTAGTTTATTAATTTATTTAAACTCCATCTGGTTCCAGAAAATATTTCCAGCAGAGAAAGATTACATGGAGAAGTGGCTTAGTAAAATAAAGAAATAGCTAGAACTTCGGATTTCTATCCAAGAATAATGGTATAGCTAATTATCAATTAGAAATATAATTTTTTGAGTAATATCATTAATTTAACAGATGCTTGATTGAGTGTCATGAAGAAAACATTTAATTTAATCCCTGCCAGGTGAAAATCTTTCTAAAATATGTTAGTCTCCTTGGTTAAGATTCTTCGTAAAGAGGAAGATCATTTAATCTTTACTGAAGAAAGAGGTTCAAATTATGACAGAGACTCAACACCATCATTCTGAATATTACTTCTTATTGTTGGACAGACTAGATAGGTGGTTCTCAACCATTTGGCTACTCTAGGGACATTTTCGATTGCTACCACTGGGCGGTGGGGGGAGGGGGTGCTACTGGCATTTAGTGGTTGAGACCAGTGATGTTGCTAAACAAACTATAATCACAGGACTCTTTCCCACAACAAAAAATAAATCCCCCCAAAATCAATGTTTGAAGTTGTAACCAGATTGAGAACCCCTGGTCTAGACAGAAAAAGATAGGGCTGAATGGGTGCCAAATCTAGAACAGATGTGAAAGACACTTTATTTCTGAGTTTAATGCATTCTGATTTACTTCTTTTTCCTTAAAGTATTGGGCAGAAACTCTCCACTCATTTGAGTATGCTAATTACAGTGGTCAAAATTGTATTGTATCATCATCTCCATGACTATGGTTGTTTAACCCAGGGCATTATTCTACTGTGGGATCCATCTCTGCTGACATGCATATTTTTATTTCCTTCTTTTATACTTAACCAGATTATTCTCTCTAACTCACGGAAATTTTGCTCTCCTTTTCTACATTAGTACCTGGAACATTTAAAAACTCTCAAGAATTTCTGCTTCCCTTCCATTTTAATCTTGTGGGTGGAATAATTTTTCAGGGTGAAAAAAAGTGAAAACAAAAGAAAACTTCTATTTTAATATCACATTACAAAACACACTACCTGTCCCCTCCTCCAAAATCTGTTAAAATGACTGTTGCCAAATCACAACTGCTGTTCAATTACCTCAAAAGTAAGATTTTTGCTTTAAATATGATCTCATCCCTTATCAAATATAATACTGTTATATCTATTTCTTTTCAAGATTTTTTTTTTTAATTTTCAATTTTACATAAGGGGAATGTTGTTTGATGGCCTCCAAGTTTTCTCCTAGTTCTTTAAATGTATTATTTTCAACATTTAATTATGTTTTGGCTTTTATTAATTCTTTTAGCCTGTGTGTGTATTTGGGTGGCATTATTAGATTTGCCTAAACTATGCCTAATATCAAATACAAAAATGTTTGGCTTATGAGCTTTGTGAAGGCAAGGGCTGTGAATCCCAGAAGCTGTTTTACCAAAAATTTCATGAGACTTAAACTGTGGGACCCCTCACATGCAGGGGCCCTGTTCCAGGACTTGTGTTTTCCACCAGGGACTCAGGAAGAAAGCAGCAGCTTGGGCCATACATCAAAGGCATGGAGTGCTGTTCCAAGGTAGGGGTCACTGTCTGTGCTGAACTGGCTGTTTTAAACTTTTTATTACCACCAACCTCTTCCAGAACCTTCTTCTTTATGTGGTTTGTGATTTGAATTTGCCAGTAAGAGGAACTGTTGTGAGTTTAGAAGGTGATGGTGAGGAGAGACATCATTCTTAGGACGTCTTTGTGGGTGGACACTGCAGCTTCTCAGGAAGTACATACTTCACTGCTGCAGTCTAAAAGAGTTGGTAGAGGTTTCTTCAGAGAAACTCAAGAATTATAGCAGTTTCCTGGTGAAATTTCAGAACTATTTGCTTTGGAGATTCAGGTTAAGGTCCTTAATGACTATTTTTCCTACCTTTGGGTTGCAGTCTTTTTGCCCTTCATTTCCCTAGCTCTTCCTGCAGTGTGTGTGTCCTAATTCTTATATTAAATTGCTTGATTCCTGGAATATTTACAATGACTCAGTTTTTCTTAATGAAACCCAGAATGATGCAGTTGTTGTATCAGTAGTATGGTGCTGCCTTAACACTGTGTGTGGCACTGGTTTAGGAGCCAGGAAATGGACAGCAAAGACACATTACAAGAGGCTGGAAAAATGGTAATCTATGTGAGGTAATGGAGAAATATTTGATGAAAATGTTGCCTATGTAACTGGAAAGAAAATGTACCTCATGACCTCATGGCATTGGGCAAGATTTTGCGGTAGATGTTGAAAAAAAGAACTGGTTGTAACAGCTACATAAAGTACTACAAGAAAGAGATGAGCTCAGAAAAGAACTGGCTGGTTTGCAAGTAGAATTAGTAGGTACTATAGAGAATGCAGAAATTCTCATATATTCAAGGTTAAAAATTTGAAACTTTAAAAAGAATTCTCCAAGCAGTAAAAGATAAAATTGAAAAATTCTTCAATTTAGAAAGGCTTGCAAGACTCCATCTCAGGGCAATAACCAAATCAAAGGTGTAGTCCATTAAAAGTCTTTTGTTGAGACTTTTGAAAGGTCCTTTGAGCAGGACAAATTGGTTCTAGAAAAGAAACTAAGGGCATGGTCTTGTAAGAGCCTGATATGCCCAAAGTACTTGAAATTAGGGAGATGCATGACTTGAAGAAAATTCTTAGAGCAACTGGAATCAAGTACATTTAAAAGTACAAGAACATTTTGAGAGAGCTTGATTGCTAAGTGCACCACCAGCCTAAAAGAAACGGTGATTGTTCAAGACGTGAAAAGGCTCTTCCACTTTTGGGATGAAAGTGTAAGCAGCTCCACAAACCCACTTAAGCAAAGTTGTTGGAAACTATAAAAAATCAGCCATTTTAAATTTCTAGAAATTGTCCTAATATAATCAACGAAGAAATATTTATTCAATAAAATCTACTGAAACTCAGTAAGAACAAGGACAATCTGTGGCATTTGAGCCATGACTTGTTCCTTCTTTCCCTCCCTTCCCAGTTGAGCTTTATGGAAGCTCCACTCGGTCAGATGTACCCAAGAGGACAAGATTCCCTCTCCCTTCAGCTATCATTCAAGGCTCTCACCAGGAGCGGCAGGCTGCTAGTGTTTCTCACTCCCTTTAACTCCAAGTTGAAAGGATTAAATTCTTAGTGAGTGTGGCTGAGAAGTCTGGGTTTCCCTTGCCTTTACCAAGCTCTTACCCATAGGATGAAGGCTCTATCCAGGTGAGGCACCCCTCATCCCAGGTCATTCAGAGGGCAAAGATTGCACAGCAGGAGAGGCAAGCCAAGAAGATCAGAGGCTACTGCCGTGATCAATGTTCAGAGAAGTGGCTCAGAGAGTTTGTCACAGGGGAGAGGCAATCCAGAAGAAAAGAGAGCTCCAAAGCTCTCTCTAAAAAACTGTCTTTATTTGAAATGAAATGTGAGGAAGTTCAAGTCTAAGGGTGCTCTAGAAAACAACAGTTGCTCTTAATTAAGAACAATAAGCCAAACCACAGGTAAGCTAGTTCACGAGAGAAAACCAAGTAAGGAGACAGTGAGTAAGAGCCCTCGTGGGGTCAGAATAAACCTCAACGACTGGCCTCAAAAATTACCCCTACCTGAATTTGATTGGATCAGACTGCTGAACAATTTATGTCCCAGGGCATTGTTGGAAACAGCAGAGCAATAAGTTGGTAATTAGTGGAGCCTAACTGGCTGGGGCAATAACAAATGAAGCAGACAGCTTAACAGAGAGATCAGAGACCATTTATAAAAATGGTCCTAGCCAAGCCACTGACCAAATAAAGAGGGAAAATACAACAAAAAACAAGCCCCATAATGTGGGGAGGGAAATCAGTATCTAGAGTTGCTACAATATATTACCTAAAATGTTCAGTTTTCATGAAAAAGAAATGATAAGGCATGCAAAGAAACAGAAATGTGTAACACACGCACAAGTAAGCAAGCAAGCAAGCAAGCAAGCAACAAAAACTGCCTCTGGGAACAACCAAATGTCAGATTTAACAAAGACTTTGAAGTAGCCATTATAAATATGTTCAAAAAACTAAATGAAGCCCTGTTTAAAGAAGGCACAAAAATAATGTTTCATCAAGTAGAAAACATCGATAAAGAGACAAATAATGTAAAAAGAAATGGGAAAATTCTGGGATTAAAAAGTACAATAACCAAAGTAAAAAATTCATCAGAGAGGTTCAACAACAGATTTGAACTGATTGAAGAATTAGTAATCTTTATCAATAGAATTGATCTTTATCAATTAAAGACAAAATAATAATATTGGAGATAAAGTAATAGAGATTATGGAAGCCAAAGAACAGAAAAAATGAATGAAGAAAAAGATGAAATTCTCAGAGAAATGTGGGACATCTACCTTTAAATGTACCAATGTACATGTAATAGGAGTACTAGAAAGAGGAATAAAAGAAAGGTGCAGAAAAAATGTTAGAAGAAATAATGGCTGAGAAATTCTCATATTTGATGAAAATCTTTAATCTACACATTTTCAAATCTCAGTGCAATCGCAGTAAGATAACATAAGGAGAACCAGAAACAGACACATCATTGTAAAAATGCTGAAAGCCAAGGACAAGGAGAAAATCTTGAAAGCAGCAAGAAAAATGTAACTTTTAAGGGAACCCCAATAAGACTAACAATTGACTTCTCCTCAGAAACCATGGAAGCCAGAGGCAGTGGGATGACATAGTCAAAATGCTCAAAGAAAAAATCTGTTATTGAAGAATCTTTTATCCAGCAAAGCTATCTTTAAAAAATAAAAGTGAAATAAAGACATTTTCAGATGAACAAAAACTGAGAGAATTTATTGATAGTAGACATGTCTTATAAGAAATACAAAAAGGCAGTTTTTCAAGCTGAAAGCAATAAACCCAGATGCAAATTTGAATTCAGATGGAAAAACAAAGAACACTAAAAATGGTAATTATGTAATTATAAAAGACAATAAAAATGAATATTTTTCTTCTTTCCTCTATTAACTGATTTAAAAGACAAGTTTAAAACAATATTTTATTATGTATTGTTGGACTTACACAGAAATATTTGAAATATTGAAATATTTGACAATAACATCACAAGGAAGTAGGTAGGAATAAGTTGTATAGGAGTAAGGGAATGACCAGATAGTAATTTGAATCCACAGGAATATATGAAGAAAAGCAGTTATGTAAGATGGTAAATATAATGAAATTTATAAACTTTATAAATCCTTACTTGCTCTCCTTTATCTTTTCAGCTTCTTTAAGAGACATAAAATTAATAAAAATAATAATTATAACAATGTATTTTTGGGCTTTAACATATATAAATGTAATATTTTTGTAACAATATTCTGTCCCCCCAAATTTAGTCCCCACTGTGACAGTGTAAAGAGTGTGGGAAATCCTATTATGATAATTGAAAGGTAGGGCCTTGAAGAGGTGATTAGATTGTAGGACCTGTTGTAGTGAATGGATTAATAATAGTGGTCAGAGGTGTGATTCTGAGAGCCTTAAGAGTAGAGCATGTGAGAATTGCTCTCTCTGTTCTGCCATTTCCTGCCATGTGCTACCCATGCATTGCTGCAAAGCCACCAGCAAAGAAGACTCTCACTAGCTGTGTATCCTGGACTTTGGATTTCCCAGCCTTTAAAAATGTAAGCAATTAATTTCATTTTCTCTCAAATCCCCAGTTCCAGGTACTGTGCTATAAGCAACAGAAACGGGCTAATACACAATAATAGCTCAAAAAAGTGGGATGAGCCAATAGAGTTATATGTGAGTAATGTTTCTATATATCACTGGAATTAAGTTAGTATAAATTGTAAGTAGATTCTGATAAGATATTTATCATAATTCCTAAAGCAACCATGAAGAAAATCACACAGGAATATACAGTGAAAAAAATCAGTAAGGGAATTAAACTGTTACAATAGAAAATAGTCACTTAATGCAAAAATGAAAAAAGCAGTAAAAGAGAAATAGAGGAACAAAAAAGGACATGAGACATATTGAAAACAAAAATTTAAATCCAACTATGTTGATAGTAACATTAAATGTGAATGGCTTAAACAATCCAATCTAAAGGCAGAGATTGTCAGACTAGATTAAAAAAACAAAAACCCCAAGATCCAACTATGTGCTGTCTACAGAAAATACACTTTGCAATCATAGTTACAAATATGTTGAAAGTGAAAGGATGGGAAAAGACTTATCATGGACACAGCAGCAATAAGAATGTGAAGTGGCTATACCACTATCATACAAAATTTTACACTTTAAATGGGTGAATTGTATGGTATATATATTAGACCTCAATAATATAATTATTTTTTAAAAAGAAACAAAATAGGGCCTTTTGGCTCCAAACTTTCTACATCAGAAAATGGGCTAAGAAAGTTGTTCAACTGCCAAAGAGATCATATTCTCCAATGCTCTCTTCAGATATGGCCAAGGGAATGGAACACAAAGACTTCTCAGAGGGCAGCTGAGAGTCATGGTGAAGAACAGACTGGAGAGCTAAAAAGAGCTCTGCCCAGGGAGGAGATCCAGGGCCTAATCTAATAATACAGCCTATTCCTAGAGTAGAGAGAATGAGCAAGGATTGCCTAAAAGGATTTTGAAATTTCTATGGATCAACAATTGCTGTATGCCTACCATTCTTCCCCTTTTTGAATGGCAGTGTTTATTGCAGTTATCCTATATTTGTTCTGCCACTATGTGATGTATGTGCTGGGACAAGTAACTTGCTTTTTAGTTCATAGGTCTCCAGATGAAGTAGAGCTGCAGCTGGACCTATGTACATTATGAGATCATGGACTTAGTACAATGATGGGGTGAGACTTTTGGGGTATCTTGGTGAGGGGTGAGAGTATTTTTCCTAGTGAATGTAAATGAATCATTTGTGACAGAGAGGGAGAACTCTGGTAGATGGTGTTTTTGGTCCATAATCCTTCCCTGCCTGATTTTGCCATGATTTACCCTAGGCAGAGGATACCTTCCTTCTCAACTGACTTTTGGTTTGGTCATATGAGTTGCCATCACAATAGAATGAGAGCAAATACAATGTATGACATGTCCAACCTAAGGTTCTCAATCCACTTGCATGATTTGGCCAACTATCCATCATGGGAATAAAAAATCCTGGCTAGCCACTAGTTCCAGAATGAGGTATACATGGAGTTAGTGAATCTAGAACCATTGCCTGAGTCACAGGCACCCCAAATCACCTGTAAACCCGTGAGTTTAAAAAAAAATTGTAATTTTAGCCATTAAGATTTTGGGGGCATTTCATAACATTACTGCAGTCCTGATGGTTGTCCCGGTGCTAGCAATATACCACATTTGCTGAGGTCCTGGTGGACCTTACTGGGAATCTAGACCCTATCTTTGACCCCAACAGAAGTTGCTGAACAAGAGGCTGCTCCACTCCCTGCTCAGGTGTGTGTGGGGGAACCAAAGCTGGGGTGGATCAATGCCAGATGCTTCAGTACTGGCCAGCAGGATGCAAGGACTGAGCTTTCTGAAGCACAGGAAGTACTACCTAAGCAGGAAACTGTGGAGGAAGTTATGGAAGCAATGTTACCAAACACAAGTTGTAAAACAGTAGGGCAATAGACTTACATAAACTGGAAATAAGAGTAATAAAAAAATTATGAACCACAATAGAGGAAAAACTGAATTAATATTTATACTCTACATTGAAAATATTACAAAATCATGATATGAGTATGCAGCCAAAAGTGTGGAAAGAAGATGTCAAGCTCTTCTATCTGCCCATAATCCTGAACCGACTAGGCCAATTGTATAGCTAAGGCTGGGTCTAGAGCTCACTGACCCCTCAACCCATTGTCCAGACTGGGTCATCAACCCTTCACACACAGGTCCATGAGCTAGGTAACTGGCAAAAAGGTCCTTGGAGCTGTAGGTTGGGGAGTATGGCCACATGGGGCAGATGCCCAAGGCAGTAAAACACCAGCCAGGTTGTGTCGCCGCCCACCTGTGTGCACTAACTCCATCCACACACAATTTGCTTACAAAGAATGTGCCGTACCACCCCCAACTTGACCTAAGGCAAGGGGCCCTGGTTAAATTATTCTATTTTCCCAACAGAAGGTATTCTAGAATTGTATTAGGCAGTTAACTAATAGTAACAGTATAGTATGATGTGAATTTTGTAATGTTCTGGTATTTGTCAGTTTTGGACATTTGTAGTTTCTTGTGATTCTTTTTGCATTCTAAAAAGATTCTCTTTTGCATGTAATTCTATTTTTCTTTCTTTCTTTTTTTTTTTTTTTTTACTATTTTTCTTAAAGATACACAGTTGTACAAAGATAAAGATCCTGATGCTGTGGCAGCTATATTTAGTGATGAGAGGAGAGCCTAGTGCTTCCAGTGTCACCATGGAGTGACTAAGGATAAAGTTGACTTCACAGGTGGCAGAGTAGTGGGATGGAGCAGTGCATGTAACATTTGGGTCCTTAGTGTCACAGCTTGAGGCCACACTTGAAGTTATTACTGGCATTGGAGTCTTCAATTTCTGAGCCACGAATCTTCTTTTATTATTTAAGTGAGTGTGAGCTCTTTTTTCTTTTTTTTGTCACTTGTAATACAAAGTGTCCTAATGGAAATAACAGAGCAGAATGCATAAAAAATGCAGTTCTTTAAAATACCATTTATTCTTATCATTCTTTTTAAGTCGTATTATGTCCTAGTTCAGACCATTATTATTTCTTATCCAAATTATTAAAATAATATTCTTGTTTCCAAAACTCAACTTTTAAGACTCAGTTTCTATACTGTTTCTAGAACCTTCCTCACTCACAAGGTTGTTGGGATGACTATATGAGATTGGACACATAAAGCTCCCAGAACATTCTCTATCACATAGCATCGTAACTTTGTCTCCTCTCAGGTTTCTCCTGTTTGCTCAAATGCCCTATTTGTTCAAGTGCCCTATTTGGTTTACGTCTGATCATGCCATTCTCTTCTTCAAGGAATTCTCACTCTTTATTGAGAAAAAGTGAAATTACTTAGCATGACTCTCAGGGTCCTATGTCCTATATCCCCATGCCGCTCTATCCCTTCATTCATTAGGTGAAGTATTTGCTGTTTCTGGAACACACTGGGCACTTTCATGTCTTTAATCACGGTACTCTTTAAATTGGGTGCTTTCTTTTCCTTTCTTGGTTTCACAGAAACCCTTCATACATGCTGTTTCCTCCATGAAGTCCTCTGAGATCTCCTCACATAATTTCCACATTCCCCACAGTGCTACTGTACTCTGCTTGCAATTCCATCCCAGGATTTATTTTACTTTGCCTCTTTTTATAGATCATAATTTATGGGATGTCTTTCTACTGGGCTGTAGGCTCCTTGAGGGCAGAGGTTGCTTCTGTTTCTCCTTTGTTTTTCTGACAAGACCTTGCATAATGTAAGGAGCCCAGCTTGGTGTGACTTGTTTATGGCATCACCTTCCTCAGGTACCTCCTAAGGAAGGATGACCTGATTCCCACCCACTTTACTAGTCAGGCTCCGAACCATTTACCTTGATTGCTTAAATCTATTTCTGCTCTCATCTTTCTGGGGTATCAGATTTTTCTTCTCTTTTTTCCACTCTCATTTGTTCATTTTTTCATTGAATAAATATTTATTGAGCTCTACCCAGGTGTTGGAACTACCAAGATGAATAGGCAAGTAATCTCTGTCTGCATAAGGGCTTATTCTGATTGGGGTGGAATGGTGGGAGTGGGAAACAAACAATTAACTAGTAAACATACATACACAAGCAAAGATCAGAGTATGATAAGCTCTGAGGGAGATAAAGCAGGGAGAAGTGAGATAGAATACGGTGGCTAGGATGACCAGGAGTTGAGTGATGACTAAGGTTCATGCTCTCAACAGTGACTCAGCTCCTCTAGTGAGGTGCATTGGAGTAGCCCAGGCCCTGGGTCCCTCTCTTGGCACCACTGTAGTGATGTGACCACCATCCGCATGGCCTTGAAGTTGAAGCATCCCTTTGATGTTGCTGGCACATGTTGGGACCTGGGTAAAGTCTCTAAAAAGATGCCATGCTCAGGACTCATGATATGCTAGACTTTCTCTTTTCTTGTGGTTTTTCCAAAATGCTGTACAGAAGAAAAAAAGGAAGAAATAAAACCTAAAATTCTATGAATGAAAAGGCAGAATTCTTCATATCTTTTCTCCTGCAGTATTTCCTGATTTGATAATGATCTTGAAATTCAGAAATTGTTTTTCCAGGTTTTCCCTTTTTTTGTGCCTTATTTCTTCCCTCCATTGCAGCTGGCATGTACTTTGTTTCTTCCCAAGTTAGTCACTGGAAATTGGAGTTTCCATTTATTTAGGAAGATCTATGTCAGTCTTACTCTGAGTGATGGCGGGGTAGGGACCAAGAGCCTAAAAGGCTGAACTTCACCCAGTAAACAATGGGCTTAAGAATAGATAAAACCAGATGTATGTAATGGTCCTATGTAATGGTATATAAATGTTGGAATGCCATTATTTAAAGCTGAGAAATAGAATGGGATTTTCTTCTTTAAAGCTCTAGCTTCTTTGGGAAATGACTTTCTAGTTAGCATAATAAGGCAATTTCTTGTTAAAATCAGGTACAACATAAATTATGTTTTCCTGAATTCAGGTTAGAAAAAAATGAATTCTTAAAATAGAAAATGTTGTCTAATGTTACTCATTGTTTTTATCTCTTTAAGTCACTGGGTTTTCAGAATCAGTTTGTGTCTACAAGTAATAAATGTTCATGACATTACACCCATCCTAACATAAGGAATTTCAGCACAAATTAATTTAGTCACAGAAGTTACAGTGATATGTTTGCTTGAGTTTCCAGGACTTAACCTTTGCATCATGTCTAGCACTTGCTTTGAGATACTTTTGAGAGTAATTCTCTAAACAAGATTTGTGCTTCAGCACAAAATGTAGATATGAGATTAATAGAAGTTTAAAAATCTGTTGCTGCAAATTGTTTGCCTCCCCCACCCTTTTCTAATTTGTCATCTGTGCTAAGTGGATGTGGAGACAATTTAATGAATACAATTTACCACAGACTTTAGCAAAAAATAAATTTGATTCTGGAGCATCACAAATCATAGAATCTTGGAAAGGAAAAGAACACAGAAGGGTCATCTGGTTTGTCCTCCTTCATTCAGACAGATTTGTGCTTCTCATTACAGCTGGGTGAGAATCTATCCTGATTCCGAAGACTTCCTGGGAGGAAGACCTCCCCAGCTCTCTCATTATCACTAATGCGAAACATCCATCACTTGTGGAAAATTTGTCTGAAGGACATCTAATTTCCTCATACTAGGGTTTATATTCCCATTTCCTTTAAATGAGTCTTCATTGATGACCAAATAAGATTTCTGTTAATCAACCACTTTAGAGAAATGGCACTGAAGGAGATAGCAGTGCCTGTAAAGCTCTTAGAACAGTGTCTGGCATATATTAATTATCATGATCATTATTATAGAGGGAGACAGCAGGTTCTTTGTCTACTTGGTGGTAAAGAAACATCAAGTAATTTGGGGATTAGCAGCTCTCACTGCCTAGTGGTGGTTAATTTGGGTGTTGTATCCTGAGGCTGCATCCTGGGCCATTGGAAAGGAATGAATGCTCAATGGTTGAGATGAGTAAGGGCAGGAGCATGGACGGAATGGCCACACTTGTATCAACTGTTTGCCATCCCCATAATGATGACTGCATGCTCTTTGAGTGCAAGGACCCCATATTATTATTCTTGGGTCCCTAGTATCTAGCATAGCACCCAGCACAGAGAGACACAATATGAGCGTACTTCAAAAAGTTCATGGAAAGATTCATATTATCTTTCAATTCTGTTTTTCCATGAACTTTTTCAAGTATTCTCATGTGTATTAAATAATCGAATGTTGGCTGTTTTAAAAGTTACTCAACATAATATTTATAAGTTATCATATGAGTGTTATACCTGTCTTCCAGTATTTAAAACAATTTGTCCTTGAACATACTGCTGTTTCTCACGCCACTTTTCTTCACTTTTCCTGTTTTGTTTGGCAAAAGAGGTTACTGTGACTCTCCTCTTAAGGTGCTTTAAGTTCATCTAGGCTGTTTGTGAGTTATAGAGGCCAGAAGTAAACCCTGTGTTTTGTGACAACCTCGAGCATTGTGGTGAGTTCTGATATTTCATGCTCTGTACTGATGCTTCCTGGCATTACAATGGCTTCTTAGTTGAGAAATGATCAAGTTCAGAGTCATGTAAGGTGTCACAATGTTTCAGCCAATTGGGGACTTCTATGAAACATTTAGCCCTCATCAGGGTTGTTGACCACTTTGCCAGTAGAGCTCTAAAGTTCTCGCTCAGGGATTTGATTATGTTTAGTTCTCAGAAGACTGTTAAAGGTGTCTTAAGGATTGGGAAATGAAGACCCTAAAGCTGAAGTAAGGAATGTGCTTAGTTTCAGCTGCAGTGCTCTCTTTGCAATTCTGCAGCCATGTGAGTCACATTGTTAAACCCATCTGTTTACATGAAGTTGAATATGGGAGAAGGTGGAGAAGGGAGGGAAAAAAATCTCCTTTTAGGTCTCTTAGAGTAGACGCCATGCTATTATTCCTCCTCCCACCTCCATCTTTTTTGTGACCACAAAATTGTGCACTGTAGGATTTATTTTTCTAGGGCTGGGGGAAGAGGGTGAATAGAATAGACTGGAGCAGAGAGAAGGCACCATACTTTGGGGTGAGAATTTTGCATTCAACCAGGTCAACGGGGAGAAGATCTGTTTTTATTCCATTTCTCTTAGGTTAGATGGGATTCTAGGAGTGGATGACTGCTTCAACTTCTCCCAATTATTTTCTCTCTTAATCTGTTTCTCTTGAATTTTCAGAAAAGGAGGATTCAGGAGGAGAGTGGGGTGGACAGAATGAACAAGCTTATGTGGGAGAAGATTTATATTTTCTTATGTGGACAGATCACCCTTACCCTGGGGGCTGCCGACTCTTTGAGATGATTGGAGAATCCTGGCAATCTTTTGGCTGGAACAGCTGCTTGGGGGTGGTGCAGTGAAGCCTGGGGGGTGTAGGTAAAGTAGGCTTTTTGGGGATCCCTCTTTTCTCACCTATGGCATCGGACTTTGAGCATTAGCTCAAAGCAGAAGGGTTCCTGCAAACTGAATGTGCAGTGAGCGCTGTATCTTGTCTCATCCCCAGAATCCAGGACCAGATTACTCTACATCCCCAGCCCCAATATCTTATGTCCATAAAAATGCATCCTCTGTGTGCTTCTTCCTCTTTTAAATGAAATGACAACTGTGGTGGCAATTGTTTGTGCATCCTGACCCCTCTAGTTTTAGGAAAATTGGTAGTGGTATCTGAACTTGGAAGGCACAGGGGACGGATGAAAGAAAGTGTCATTGAGTCCAAGGCCAGCACATTCCCCTTGTCACTTCTCTCACCTCTGTTTTCAGTGCAAGAGTTGGCTTAGAGAGACCTTGCATTCTGCACTCACACCTGTACTGGGGCACAAACATACTGGCAATAGTTTACTTCATATTTATAGCCATCTCTTGTTAATCTAACTTAGGCAAGTATCTTTAGCAACTAGAGCAGGGAACTGTTGCTGTGGAGGGCTACAATTTCTCAGAAGGTATTATCCTTGAAGTGTTTAGACTATTAAGCAAAGTCTTTAAGATAGAGACTGTAATGCAGGTCACCAGCACTCTATTAACAAATAAAATGAGGCATTTTTCTTTGATGGAAAGGCGGCATAGCAAAGCAAGAGCCAGAGTGGTCTAAATGGTCAGGTGACCAAATTCTGTAGCCAGGATGCCTCAGTTCAAATCCTGGCTTTCCAAGCCATGTGACCTTGGGCAAGTTACTTAACTTTTCTGTGCCTCAACTTTCCATTCTGTAAAATGAAGATGATAATAATACTTGTATTATGAGGATTAAATGAGAACTATGTGCATAGGACTACGGCACTCTTGCTGTATAAGAGTTTGTTAAATAAATAAGCCTGTTTCCTCAGTATCTGTTAACCTCTTGCCTTAAAGAGACCGAATCATTGGGCAGTCTTATCATTTATCTCACTGGTCAAGCAGGACTGGCTGTATAATTTGTGGGGCCTAATGCAAAATGAAAATATAGGGCTCCTCATTCAAAAACAATTACAAATTTCAAGATGGTGACAGCAGGGCATTACATTAAATGTGGGGCTCCTTAAGGGCCTGCTCTTCTGTGCAACTGCATAGGCCGCACATCTATGAAGCTGGCCCTGGGGTCTGGAGTTAAGACTTGATTTGTCCAACAAGAACTGTCCTGAATTGGTTTCAAAAATGACAATGGGAGATCATCTCAGAACTATCTCAAAGCTCTTTGATCATCTCATCCCAGAATTTTGGCAAGGTGCTTTGCATTGAATTTTTAAAAAAGGTTAACCAAGTGACATGCATCTATCTAAAAGGATTCCTTTGAAAAGTACAGTCTTATCTTTGAATAACAATGGATCCAACTTATATGTGTTTTTTCAGATGTGGCAGTTTCATCCTATACTCCCTCCAAGAGCTGCCTGCCTAGAGAGTCAGTTAGTAATGAGGTGTCAAGAAACCATGGGCTGTTGCGTGGTGGGCATGTGTGCCATGCTTAATGTCAAAGTGGTTTCATGCAGAGAACTGAAATGACACAGGTGATTCATTTACACATTTATTTTCTATCTTGCTTATTCTACTAGACTGAAATGGAGAACAATGCCAGCAATTTTATAGACATTTTGACATAAACAGGTATTTTGATGTTGAACAATTGTACAGACTACTACATGCATATAAGTATGCTGATTGGTGCAGAAATATTGAGTTGATCAGCAAAACTATTAATACGAAATCACATTTTCATTTTTATGGAGTTCAAATGCAGCAGATGTGGGGACATTGATACAAAACACCATTAAATGGGAGAGAAAGGCATTGTATTAATGGTGCAGGATGGACAGCTGAACAAACACGAGTACACTAAATCGTATCCTCCTTACAAAGTTGAAATCAAAACATTTTGTTTGCAAATATAATGAAATAAAGCATGTTGAGGCAGATGAATGAGACTACACAAGACATAACCACTTATGTATATGCTTTAGCTTCTATTAAGAGTTTGTATTAAAACTATTTCAACATAGTATAAGATGAAATGCTAGTGTTATTATGTGTGGGGACAGGACAGGAAAACTTAATTGAGAAATCTTAAAAAATAAAATACTGATTGTGCTTCTTTTTCCCTGCAGCATTCAGAACATTCATAGACTAGTATGAAAACCCTCTAAAAACATTAAGTTAATAAAAATGAACGATACTTCATGCGACTGTACCTGTAAATCTAATTCCATGTATAACTCAGAAATAGGAAATTGTTTTACTTAATATGTATAGCAATTTTAAGAAATATTAATTAAAAGTTTAATTTCTGATACTCTATTTCTTAGGTTTTAAAAATAGTTTTAGGTGTTTTTAATCTGGGAGATGTTAGGGACTTAATAGAAACAAAATCTTTACAACTTGAGAAAGAAGAATAGGTTGTATAATGATCTATTTTATAGGGAAATCATCCATGATTGTTACCAACAAGGTTTTTTGTGTGCATAATTACTGATAATACTGAACAACTTCACCATAAGTTTTCATAAAATCACTTCGTGAATCTGACAGAGTTGTCCTGAGTTTAACAATAAGAGCATAATTCTAGCATTTAATGTTGAATTAATGAATTTTGGGAGTTAGATAATTTTTTAAAAAATATGACTCTAGTAAGCCAAAAAACAGTAGATAATTCAGGTTCCCCCTCCTGGCCCTAAACACACACATACACACACATAAACATACAGCCTCCTCAAAGCCGATCAACTGTAAAAAAATATATGCTATAAATTTAGCTTCCGCCATGTAACTTATTTAGAGATTTACCTTTCTTGATTAGCTTTTCTTTGTTATTTTTTTCTTTCTGTTTTTCTCCCTCTCCCTTCATCTCCTCTCCTCCTTCCCTCCCTTTCTCTCTTTTCTCCTTCCTCCTTTCCCCTTCCCTCCCACCCCCCAATGCTGGCCTTTGAAAGTCTATATATGTTAATTTTGTTGATACCCAACATTAATTTTGGAGACAAAAATTAAAATAATATATACTTTTGAATACTTGCTTAGTAGATTGGTTACTTCTGAGGAATGTACATACTTTGAAGAGTGCATAGAGCTAATGTCAGGTTAGAATTCACTACAATATCCTCCCTTTATTTTACACATAATAGTGGTGAAAGAAGCCATTTGAGGCAGGTCTACGTTGGCAATGGATAATAATTTAAGCAATTATATTGGAAAGTCAGTAGATATTTTTCTTTAGTTTGTTAGTAGCAACACTTTTAACCTGAACTACTCAATGTATTTTGTCTATGTAGATATGATGCAGAGATTTTTATTATAAGCCTGAAAAAACAGTTAAAAACTTCAGTATTGATCGTAAAGAATGCAGATTGAAATGATTCAGTGAGCCATTTTACCTAAAAGCATTATTGCACTGCCTCCAACCTTTTTGGACTAGATGTTGATGAAACAAGTATACAGTCACTTTTGTACCGTGGCCTATGTACATGACACCATAACAGAAGGTGTTGGCATAGTAAGATGAGACAATTACAATGGCAGCTTTTAAATGTAGCAGACATGGGTCAATCAACCTTGTTTTTACATAAGCTACATAGAGACAGGTAGTAAATACATTTAGTGAGCTGGATGGGCAGCATAATGCTTTATCTGAATACTACTGAATAAACTAGAAAACCTTATTTTTTAAGAAACCTGAGGAATACAGTATTTGTTAGGCTATAACTAAATAGTAATAAGATCTAAATTGTCATGCAGTTATGATTTAGAACATGGATTTTTTTAAGTGTTATAATAAGTTGATTAAAGCTCAAACTAAGTAATGTGTTATTCTAAAGTTTTCATTAAATTAATAAGCAAAAAACAAAAGAAAACACCCCGAAACCAAACAACCTCATTAAAATCAAAGTATTATTTTCAGTTTAGCAATGATGGCTACTGGATATTCTGAAGGTGAACCTTTAGTATATCTTAGAAATTTCGTGTAGACTCAATGGAAGTGTATCCGAAAGTCAGCCTGTTTTTGATATTAGAGTCAGTCACAAGCCCGGGCTCCACAGTGCCCACCCTGCCTAGTTTGGAATAGTTTCATTTAGAGAGTGTAAGGACTGTACAATGTGCTGCACTATATGTAGTCCTGGTTATCACCCAGTGCCAATGTTCTTGTAGGAAATAAGGGTTCTATCTAAATTTTTATGACCTGGCAATTCAAATAAATTGAAACAGAAAATGAGCCTCCTTTTCTGTTATCTTCCTTGATCAATAAGATTTTAACATTAAAAAAGTAAAACAAAAAGTCTCTGATGAAATCTGATGACAATCTATACTTTAGATTTTCAACATAAAATTTAATGAAGAAAAAAATTTTTAACACTGAGAGCTTTTATTCTTATTTTATAGTTTATTCTGGCAAATAGTCAATTATGGTAAAACAAGAACCAAATTGGTTATGAATTACTTTATAAAATATATCCTTAGGTTTACAAATATTTAAAGCAGAAAGATGAACTAGTATGTTGAATATTCACGTAATGACTAAGGTATGTTTAATTTTGTGGTAATAGGAAGGGTGTAAAAGACTCTTCAAATAGATAATATATCTAAAGTTTTAGTAATTATAGGAAGCTAATTTTCCTCCAGAAGAAACTGGTATTTGTTATTAAACATTAAAAATGTAAGGCAATTAGGTAAAAAAAATTGCATTACCTAGTCTTTGTGTCATGTTATTTGTCCAAATAACGTCAATCTTTCTTTAAAGCCACATGGGGTAAAAAGTATATATACACATATACTTCAAAAAGTTCGTGGAAAGATTCATATTATTATTATTTTAATTCTATTTTTCCACAAACTTTTTGAAGTACTCTCGTACATACCTCCTATTTGTCAGACATTGTCCTAGGTGCTTTCTCATATACCACCTCATTTAAGTTATAATAGTCTTTTAAAAAATGTTATCTTTATAATAAATGAGAAATATGAATTTCAAATGATCACCTAAAGATATTTTTACATAAAAGAGATAAAAAAATCCTAATCCAAATATGAATTATTGGTAATTGGATATATAGCAAAGGACAATTTTTCAGTATGGCTTTCTCTCCACCCCTAATATCTTTTGCTAGAGTTTTATTTAAATTGCTATTATGGTTTTGGCCCAGGACCACATAAAAACTACTAGAGTGACATCAGTTTTCCCTGATTGAAATGTTCATTACCAGTGAAAATGAGGAAAAGGGTAATATTGGTATTTTCCTTTTTTGTGTACTGCTCTGAAAACAGAAACACTAATCAGTTACACAAATTTAGTGGGAAGTTTGCATTTAGGATGCTGCTTTGTGATAAATGAGAGTTAGGTACCACCTTTCTCATCAACCCAGCTATTTACCTTTAAAGTTCAAGAACGTAACAGAAGCTTAAAAAATATTGTATTTTTTTCTTAATCATGGGGGACAACTTTGCGTCATTGTTTTGTTGGTCAAATCATATTATTATACCGTACGGAAACAGTCTCTTTGTCCTTAGGCCTCTCTAAGTTTCTGACTACCTAGACATCCTCCTGTTACCCTTGGATTTGGGCCTCAAGTTGCCATTGTGAATGGTCATTTGGTCCTGATTTTGACTTGGTACCTGGTGGAGACTGCAGACAGGAGAGGAATGAAATATCTGAATGAGCAGGATCTGAGATTTGATCACAAGAATCCATTTTCAAACCAGGATGGTGAAACTTGACAAGAATACAGAAGGGAGTGAGAGGGTAAGTTGTATGCATAATTGGTCCCATTGTACTCCAGGGCACAGTAGGTAATGTTAATAGGTTGCCCAGTAATTTTCCCCTTTAAACATTTTCTTCCACTTCTCCTCA
The DNA here is from genome assembly GCF_027409185.1 of Cynocephalus volans. Classification (NCBI taxonomy): domain Eukaryota; kingdom Metazoa; phylum Chordata; class Mammalia; order Dermoptera; family Cynocephalidae; genus Cynocephalus; species Cynocephalus volans. Next base: position 29,520,361 of record NC_084474.1, on the reverse strand, counting down.
CTTCTTCAAATAAAACAAAGCAGGTAAGCAAACAGGCAAGCAACAATATAAAACAAAAGATTTCTGATTGAAAGCAAGGTGTTAAGAGCAGACATAGCCATTGTGTAGTTAAATTAAAGGTTATTAAAAATGCTTGAGTGTGCTAATGGTACCTTATATTTATTTAATATACTCTTTTTAAACATTTGTTTTTAAATTTTTTATGGTTTAATATTATACCTCTTTAAAATTGCATAAGTTTGGAACTTGGCTATTGTGTGACAAACCTAGTGTTTTTGTAAGTTGCAGGTTTTTCTTTTTCTTTTTTTCTTTCTTTGGTTTTGAATTAAATAGGAAGATTTTCCAGTTCTTTTGTGAGATTTTCATAGCACGTACATTTTGTAAATTCTGGTGATTGTATTTTGTTGGATAAGTAATTTGGGTAATATATATGTGCATTTGCTCTCTGTGTATTTGTTTTCCTTACAAAAAACCTTCTAATTTCAATTAAATATTATGATGTGAGTATAATTTGTAGGTTAAAAACATAGCCTAACCCATATGCTGCAAATAAGAATGTTAGAAGCATCTTGCTTTAAAGATGGGCCAGAAATCTGGCTGTAATAGAATTTCTGGCCAGCACTCACAGATGTCTATGGGAAGTCTAGAAACCACCTGTTTTTTTCCACCAGGGTCAATTCAGGAGTATTTCCGGGCTCTATTTGTAATCTCCTAGTACAATAGACACTGTGGATTTTGGAGTGAGTCAACTCAATTGCTTTTTCTTCACAGGTCCACGATTCTTAAAAAACCCCCTCAATTTTGAGGTCTTACCTTACTTCCCACTGGTGGCAGAAAGGTCAAAGTAGTATTTACTGTGTATCCAGAGTGCAGGCTAGGGCACTGCTAAACTTGTGATCTTGTTTTGATTTAGAAGCAGTAGGTAGGAATATTTCCAAAGTGCTGTGTAGATGCTTAGCAAGCTTTATCAGGTATTTTGGAATAATAAAAGGAAAACTAAAAAGTGGTCACTGAAAGAAAAATGCCTGGGATGTAGTTGTGATTTTGGCTATATGCAGGGCAACCAAAGATGGGATGGTAGAGAGCTTTCTCTCAAGTCCCGATTACCACATTCTTAATTCCACTTTCTCTCAAGCTGGCCATTAGAGGGCACTCAACACAGAGAAATAACGAGCCGTCTGGTGGGCTCATGGCATCCTTTCTGAACTAGCACTTTGGCCTCTGCTCTGTTATCGCTATTCTGTGTTTCCCTGAGCTTGATTTTGAAAGTCTATTATTATTGTTTGGTATGCCATCCCAAATCTCTTTTAGGTTGAAATGGAGCAAAAATAAGTAAAAGAAGAACTATCCAGCCATATAGTTTGCCAGTATTGCCCACAGTAGAGGGAAGATAAACTACATTGCTCAGATTGGCATTTAGCTCGCATTAGACCAGCAGGTGGTGATGGCTTCTATCACTGCATGCATGCTAGCATTTGAAAAAATCAAGCAAAACAGTTATGGAAGTATAAAAAAAGATCATTTTTGGTATGTTTTCTTTTGCTGAAGTAGGAAATATCTTCATTAAAATACTTTGTCACTAGATTTCAGACAGCTACTATAATTTTAAGCATGGATCTTTAGAAACTGTATATGGTGGAAATTCGGATCCTAGATTAAGGAATGAAAATAAGTAACTTGAATCTGATGGAAAATAAAAGGGGATTATAGATATTCTCAGACAACAAACTCAAACATACCATTATACTATTTCTAGCTCACACTGTGGAATTGAATTTCATTTGGGAATATTATCTGTTAAATATGAAACCTCTGCTAGACTGTAAATTTGAGGAAATAAACTGTACATATGTTAATTTTTGGCATATAATAGCCACTCAGTAAATGTTTATTGAATGAAACATTTTATCAACAACAATCTGGAAATATCTGTTAGATGATAAGAATTAATTTCTTCAGGAGAGAAAGTAAAGTTGGAATTATGGCCTTAATTACAAATTTCTTGTAAATAATAAATATTTAATCTAAATTTTAAACAAGTGTATACATATGCCTACTATAAACTTCTCTGCTTAAAAACACATTTAATTTACTTACATTTTTTCTAGTCTTTCTTCCTTTTTTTTTTGTATTTGTATATTTTACTGGCCTTGGGTTGCCTTATTATTAAAGAGTATCCTCCTGGCTCCCTTTATTTATATGTATATTATATATAGATTTAAATCCATTTAGACTTGATAAGCAAGAGATTGTGCACTAATGGCAATGGTAAATAAGTACTTATAGAATTGTCAGACTGTTTAAAATGGCAAGTGGAAGAAATGGTTATTGAAACCACAAAAGGATAGCATTAGGTCGCAATACGTGCTAAATTAAATAATATAGGATGTTCTCCAAGATTCTGGAGTTGGGACTTTTCTTATTTCTTAGTAGGGTTGGGCCTTTAAAGTTTTCATTTTTATTTAGATTTTGTAGTTTTCTTTTTCTTTTTTAGTTTTGTTTGGGAGAGGACAGTGGCAAAGGCAAAATACCCAATATATTTTCAAATCCGCACAATCCTAGTGAATAAGTGCCTTGAGACAAGCTAAGCAATTTTTGAATACTGAATTTTAAATATCTTTCATTTAGAAACTCAGAGAACTAAGAGAGACTAGTGATACATCCCTAAAATATTGCCTTATAATCAATAGGAGTAAGAAAAAGTAATAAAATTTTTCACTTTTAGTCACAGGTCAAATGCACTACTGAAATATAAAATTTTTAGTAGACTTTTCCACTGGTATTGTTTTGCTCTAGTTGTTTGTGATAGACTATCATTAACTATTTTGACAAGCAACATATCTAATTGAGAAATTACTTTTTGCTTTATCAGATAATAAGAAAAGTCAACCCATAACATCACTCTGATCAACAATTTGTTATTTCAAGTGTGAAATCTAAACTGTGATTCAAAAATAATTATACATCAGACTTTATACCACTCATCTATTTCTTGAGAAAACAGTTATTTGGAAAATAATTTCATTTGTTCCTGTCATATGTTTCCCTGGTTTGATAACTGAGTGATTTTTTCATCCTCAGAAAAGGCATTTTTTCACTAACCAAATCATCCTTGGCTTGGTTTTAAATGGGTCAGGCAGTAAGTCCCATGAGGCCAGTGTTGTACCCTAACACCAAGTTATAGTGCCTGGTATAGGATATAGGTATGCTCAACTAATATTTGTTGAATGAATGAACAGTGAAATGATGATCAAAGTCAATCAGACAATATTTTTTTTTAACTTAAAAGTATTTCCAAAGTTCTATTTGCTTTTTTTTTCAGATGATTAAATGGCTTCCTGCAGCCCTCTGCCTAATGTGTATGTCACATTACATCACGAACAATGAATTCTTCTCTTTAACCAAGGGATGTGTATCTTATGACCAGAATTTCGAACTGGCAAGCTTATGTGCTGAAGATAGTCAATGCCAATTATCTGAAGTCATTACCATTAGGCATGATCTACTGCTGCTTTAAACAAGCTGTGTAACTATAAACGCATCTCCAGTTTGTTTACATAATTTTGGATATTAATAGGAAAAAAATCTAACTAAACATGCTTTCCTATGGTACGTTGGAACACCAGACTTAAAGCCAGATGATATGGATGAGACCACGTTCTACTATTCACCAATGAGCTATGTGAACTTGAGCAAAATACGTAACTTCTTTGGTCCTTTACTGACAATTAGGCGAGATAAGAATCTATAAAGTACTTTAAATACATGAGGATTTTTTTTTTGGCTATTCAAATTTCAAGAGAAAATAGTTGAATTGTTGACTTTCCTTGGCCAGTGTCTACATGACAGTGAGACTGTTTTGATGAGAAATTAATGGGAACAGACACTTGGCACATATTCTCCTCGTTACCAAATTTAGTCCTGTCAAGATAATGCTTAATCCAATGCTTGCTTCAAAGCAGTTGGTTGTGCCACAGTGGTGACTTCCTAGTGAAAATGTTTAGACAGTATTTAAATCAGCTCTAGGGACCCACACAGTAGCTTACCCTTGTATGTGTGGTCCAAATCCAGGACATGTATTGATGCACCCATTTCTATCCTCTTATGATTGGGCTCAATCTTGTGGCAATTTTCACTCATTGTTTAGAGAGCCAGAAGAATCAGAGTAGCCTGGGACTGTTATTTTGAGGTTGTTCAAATGGTCTTTACTCATTGACTTTTGTCCCTGTTCACTGAACTAGGTAATGATGAGTGAACCCTCTCAGCAGCAGAAACCTCCAGTGCCCCGCAGAGAACCAATCTCTATGTTCTTGCCATTCACGCAGTGTTTCTCAAACTGGGGATGTATTTTCCAGGGGTTATGAAAGATGTATGTGAAGTTATGAGAGTATCAATTTTACTAGTTGATAAGTAATATAAAACACCATTTAAAAAATATTGAAACAGATATATCATGGAGTAAAATGCAGCATTTACATGAATTTTTAATGTAAAACATAAGACTTCAAAAGAACTTGTGCTTGGTATATTCCCAGGTTATTCCAGGCACACATGTTCATTCTCTGCAGTAAGTGCAGTTCATTGGAAAGGTTTAGAAAGCACTGCACAAGTGCATCCTGGGAACCGTCAGTCCCCAAACTGCCTCCCTATCAGACAAGAAAGTCAAAGAGTTCTTTAGAGGAGGATTTTCTTTTTTTCCTAGCTGAAGCCTTTCAGCCAAGAGGAACTAAGAATTGAAGCTTTCCATGGGATGTTCTTGAAAATTCTTCAAAACTTAAAAAAATACCTTAGATTAAAGAGGAAAAGGTTTTTAGGGAGGAAAATCTAGGATTTGTTGAGTAGGCAAGTTTTCTGATATTAACCATTCTGGAACAAGGTTCTCACTAGAAGGCTTACCAGACACATGAAAATAGGCATTAGTCAACTTTCAGGGCAATAAGTCAAGTCCACTTATGCAGGAATGCATAATAGAAAAGGTTGAGGTTCATCAATAAGAAACATTAGAAAATAATTGCTTTATGAGGGTATGCAAAGAAAATGATTTTCATAACTTATTTGTATTCATCTAATAGCAGATATACCTGTTTGACTCTGAAAAACGATACATAGAAAATCCAAGCACTCTAGATTTACAGAAACTGATCAACATTTAGTTCTAGACACTGAAATAAATATGAGTTATGTAAATATCAATGATTAATGACCATAAACTCTTAAAGGTTATGTTTTGAAACAAACACGAAAACCATTAAGACATTCTAAGCACAGTGAAAAAAGAACTGTTTAAAATTATTTTTAGCAGTTAGGACTGTTTGGACTTCAACTAAGATTAAAACATGTTTTCTTATCTGAGATATAATGGCAAGATTCTGTTAATAAAGAAATGTTATTGCTTAAAGCTTAAGTTAGATTCTAAACATTTGGGCTGTTTTTTCCAGTGCTTTTTTTTTCTTTTCAAAAATAGAATAAAATTTAGAATGTTTTCTTTTTCTATAAACAGTAAGTTTTACTTTAGATTTGGCCCAACAATTTCCTGACTAGTTTCCTGAATCGTATACACTTACAAATGCATTAGCATTATGCTGAGGCTAAACCTGGACATTCCTGGGAGACCAAGGAATCATATTAATTTGAAGTCTTTTTTTTTTTTTTTTGTCTTTTTCGTGACCGGCACTCAGCCAGTGAGTGCACCGGTCATTCCTATATAGGATCCGAACCCGCGGCGGGAGCGTCGCCGCGCTCCCAGCGCAGCACTCTACCGAGTGCGCCACGGGCTCGGCCCTTAATTTGAAGTCTTAAGACAGCTTAGAAATAATTTTGTCTTGATTTTTATTGGGGCAAATTTGAAACCAGAGCCTTGATTTCTGTGAAGAAAAGTGGAGTCAAATGACCTGAGTTCTAGCACAGACTTCACCAACAGGGCAACCTCCAGCAAGTGCCTTAACTCCTTTGGATTTCATTGTTCTCTGTAGAAAATGCTGGAAGTAACTTTCAACAAAGATAGTTCTAACCACCTGCTGGGCAGGGCGGAGGTTAGAAATGTAAGTGGGTGTTTCTAGCTGCTGCAATCACTGAAGGTGCTACCGCCGTCTGTGGTTCTGGATCCTGTTATTCACATTTTGCAAATGGCAGTGTCCCCCTGTCCCCCTGCCCTGCCCCATATTGAGAAATACTGCATGGCCCATTGTTAGGCAAGGGCTCTTTTCATAGTAACTCATGACTGAACCACCTCTATCTATGGGGTGGGGGAGGGGCCGTCTCACTTAAATGGCTCTGCTTTCGGTTTGTCAAAAGTCACTTTTTGGAATTCCAATTTTTGGCATATCTGCATTCTATTCTTAGATCTTCAGTTAGAAAAGGTTATATTGGATACAAGTGGAAAATACAGTCATCTTTAATGGCCAAAATACATTTTTTTTTTTCTAAAAATAAAACCTGATTTCCAAATGTGGAGTGCCATTGTTTTAAAAGTTTAGTCATATGATATAACCTTTTAAATATTTTCAGTTTTTTTAAAAAATGCATTTCTGTCATAGGCTGTGGCATGATATATAATTTATTGGCTAAATTTCAGGCTTAAATTCCAAATAATTTGATATCTGGTCATTAAATCTTGCTTATTTCCATGATTTATAAATAAAAGCACAAATGCTACAACTAAGAGAAAGCAAAAAAGAAAAGTATCCTATGAATTATGTCACAAATAAATAAAAATACTGTATTCCTTTAAACAAATGTACTTATAAGAGCTTTATAACCCAAAGCGAGATATGCAAGATGGTTTAAGAAGAGGTTGCAATTTTGCAACAGGAAGTCTGTACAGCTCCTCCAGGCAGTAGCTGTGAAGGAAATACCTGTGTCTCAAAAACTTGTTTCCATGTGTTCTTGACACATTTGCATCCGGCCCCATTATTTACAGTCATGCATTCTGCAAGCTCAAAGCACCTTAATCCTCATAATTATGAATGCATGCAATGACATTTCATCCTTTCATGTGCAAATTCTAAAATTCCTTGTAACATAAAAGTTAAAATTTGAAACTCTGCCTACAATTTGAAATGAAAGGATCAAAAATGTCAGACATTGCAGAATACTGGTTCCTAATAGAGCTCTCTTTATTTGTTCACTGTTCTTTAGCCATTTTTTGTTTGTTACAAAAATGCAGTCTTGACTCTTTATTTAAACAGAACTTAAACTAAACTGTTCATGCCATGCAAAAATAACATTTTATGCACTTTTTTTGGGGGGGGCTTCCCATATTTTAGTTCACAGGCATATTTACCATGTTTTTAAGAAAAGTTTTGTTTTGCTTTTTATTGCTTTTGTAACTAGTCACATGCTGGTTTCACGTGAGGGACAATAGCCTGTGTCTCCTGGGCTGGAATGAATTTCTGGGGCAAACAAGTGGTTTTCCATCTTATACCCTTCTTGACTACTGTCCTTTTTTACTTCCCCTGCAGCATGGTAAATGTCTTGTCTACAGTTGTGACCTGTATTCTGTGGGGAGGAAGAGTCCTCACAGCCCTCTTCTTGTAAAGGGTCTCTTCCATCACTAGGCTTATCTGCAAAGCAATTTGGGCTGGAGTCCGTCTGCTTGTCCTGCCCTGCCCCTTGGAGCTCTAAGAAGTTTTCATCTTCACCACTATCTATTTCAGTGAAGCTCCTCCTCTCTCTTGAAGAGAAAGGAAACAGTTTCTTGGGGAACCTAGGGGACAGTCCTTTGGAAGGTCCCTGACAATGTGCTGAAACCTCAGTGCCCAGCACAGGTCTGTCTCCCTGGGCAAGGGTTTCTTCTAAGAGGATGGTACTGATATGTTGCGGGGTGGTGAGTGAAAGGTCAGTTGTCATTACTGGCAGTGGCCTGGCTGTGCTGGGTGGGGTCTGTGGTACACTGCTTCGATTTTCCTTAAAGTTCACTTTGAGGGGTCTGGACTTTAGTGGGTTGCTGCCTTTTAGTGAGCTCTTAGGGCTGTCGGTGGCATTGTCAGACTGCGAAGGACCATGGAGGCCACACTGGGAATCCCTGGCATCAAGGTTCACAGTTATGTCGATTGGGGCATAGTCTAGTGTGGCATCCCTGACAGCAGGCCCCTTCTCTCTGATTAGTGTTAGAAATGGGGGACCCCTGGCTCTTTGGTGCTCTTCTGTCCTTGTGAGTTCGGTTGGGAACTTCATCTGCAAGTGAGATGCAGAGGGTGGTGGCAGGGGCGATCTCTCCGTCTCTGTGAAGTCGGTGGCACAACTGGTGAAGCTGTCGATGCTGGAGGTGCTCTTCATGTCCACGATGACCTCGGTCTGTGCCACGGCGAGCTGCTCCTGTGGGTAGACCACTTCTTCCATTTCTATCTCTTCTTCATATACAGATGGCCTCTCAGACTGTTCTTGGCAGTCCGGGTTTGGGTGAGAATGAGGCTGTGTCTTGGTGATTTCATTGTACAGCATCTCCAGTTTCTGGGCACTCAGATGCTGTGGGCTGGAGGAAGAAGTGTTGTTCAGCTGCTCGTGGGAGTCTTTTTGGCTAACCTCCTGGTACTTATTCTCGTAAGACTTGTTGGAGCTTGTTTCCGACAGAGCCTTCCTGGCCCACTTCCACCTGCTTGGAGATAGGTGATTGTCATTGGCCGAATCCTTCATATTGGCTGATTCCCCAGCCTTCTCGACAGCCACATCTATCAGTTCCATACTTCGAGCAAAGGCATCCTTCAAGTTCATAGAAACGATGCTTCCATTCCTTTTAGCCCGCTCAAGAGCCTCTCTTCTTTTAATGGCCTTCTCCTGGCGTTTCTGCTCTTTGTAAAATTCAGAAAAATTGTTCACAATGATTGGGATAGGAAGGGCAATAACCAGAACCCCAGCAATACAGCACAGGCCTCCTACAATTTTCCCTAGTAATGTTTTCGGGTAAATGTCACCATAGCCGACAGTGGTCATGGTGATGGTGGCCCACCAAAATGATGCAGGGATACTGGTGAACTTGGTAGACTCTTCATCCTTCTCAGCAAAAAATACCAGGCTGGAAAATATCATTATCCCCATGGCCAAAAACAATATCAACAAGCCCAATTCATTGTAACTCCGTCTGAGGGTGAACCCCAGAGACTGCAGACCTGTCGAATGTCTGGCAAGTTTCAGGATCCTGAGGATGCGCATGATTCGAAAAATCTGGACAACACGCCTCACGTTTTGGAACTGCAGCACACTCTTGTTGGACTCCGTGAGGAAAATGGTGACATAGTATGGCAAGATGGCCAACAGATCAATGACGTTTAGTGGGCCTTTAAAGAACTTCCATTTATTCGGTGAGGATAGAAACCGTAAAAGGTACTCCATAGTAAACCAAGCAATACACACAGCCTCCACGTGTGCCAATTGGCGGTTGTCGCTGGGTTGTCCAAATTCATCCATTTCTTGCAGCTCCGGTAGTGTATTGAGAGACAAAGCAATGGTGGAAAGTACGATGAACAGGATAGACACGATGGCCAAAATCTGGAAAAAAGAAGAAAGTTCAAGTTAGTAAATTCTCTTAGTTTTGTTTAGGCAGCTAGGAAAAATATGGATCAATGATTCTTTAAATGATATGGAATGCTCTGAGTTATTCCAAGGTTTTATGAAGGCAACTTTACAACCTAAAATTCCCAAACTAATACAAATACATTCACTCTTTACAAGTTCATTTCATTTAGAAGCCTAATGTGTATTGAAATTCCATGACCTAAGCAACTTGAAAAAAATCCATTCCCCCCCAACCCACTGCCCATTGTCCTTAGCACATTTGTGTGGGTATCCACCATTTGGATGAGGGCCCCATATGGCTGGAATAGTATTTGGGGGAGTCACCATCTATCTTCTCTTAGTTATCTGTAATCTTTCTTTCTTAATCACTAGGTTTATGTTTCCTTAAGTGAATTGTTATACATAGTACATAAACTAGACAGAATTCATGATCTCTAGAAGTTTTATTCTACAACTAAAAACACAAATGCAGACCTACACATGGAGATAGAATATGGCACTCTGTACAACAATGCTTCTCCTAAGAACATATACTATTTATGTGGTAAGTACTGACATCAGAACCAAGTTAGGACTTCTGGCCAGCATCATGTGGGAAAGAAAGATTAGGCACTAACTTCCTTCAGTCAAGGAAGGTTTCATAAAGAAGAGGTTGGAGAAGGTCCATGGTGATCTCAGTGCGGGGCAGACATTCTAGGCAGAGGAAACAGCAGCATGATGTCAGACGTGGAAGGAAAGAGGAATTGCTCAGAAAGAAGAGGATCAAGTACTGCATTTTAGAGTCAGATGGTCTGAGTTCTAACCCTGGCTTTAGTGCTTACTGTGTGACCTTGGACAAGTTTTTAACCTCGCTGTGTCTCAGTTTACAAATCTGTTTAATGAAGGTAACAACTATAGCTTCTTCAGGGTTGCTGTAAAGATTACATGGTACACAGACATTGCTAAATAAATGAAAGGTTCTCATATTGTTAGAGACTGAAATGACCCTGGAGTTCAGTCTGGACAAAGGGCAAGAACAGGTACATGGGAAATCTGTAAAATCATGCATGATATAGACATCCCAACAAGGGATCTCCCCACTGTAACACGGTGTTCTACTTTTATGGGGCAAAGTCGGAAGATTAAGGTTTGAGGGCAATGCAAGGAAGCACTTCTTTGTTTAGTAAAGATTGTGCATTTGGAACCCACAATTCTTGGTGGAGTAGGAAATCTCTTACCTACATTAGGTCTGGCTTAGTTTCACCTGACCTTTGCCAACACCTTAGGAGGTACCATTGGTCCCAGTTATTATATGTAGCTTTGAGAAAAATATCCTGAGAGTGACTGTTTCATTTAGAGACTCCACTTGTAGTAAACATTTCAAAGGACAATGATTAAACATCTTGAGGCCACATAGCTCAGTACACATTAAATTGTGAAAAAATTAGTTTACATCAGGGCTTCTGACTTCTTTCTCCCTCTAGTTTCTTCTCTTTATCCCTCTAAGTTTCTCTACTTCTTGGTTATTCTTTTTCCCTTCCTCCTTTCTCCTCTTATTCCTCCTCTTTACCGTTGCTTGTTTTCTCTTCCTCTTCTTCTGGCTCCCATCTTTCCTCATACATTGCTAATCAAACTCTAATATAATGTATTTCAGAATGTGTTACAAGTACTAAATAAAGACTTATGGATCTTTAAAAAACAGTGTTTTTTCTTAGAAGTAGGTGAAGTTCTTTTTACTTGAGTATGCTTCAGAATTTCCTTTAAAAATGAACATCAGTGAATTACAATAGAAAAAGGTTCTCTTCATCTCCGGCAAGAGACTGTGAAGTCTAAAGTTAGAAACTCCCTCGAGAAGGGTTAGATAAATGTATGGATAACAGATCCAGATGGTTTGTTAAAGACAAGTTGGGAATGCTTGCCTTGAATCCTACTCTCAGAAGCCAACGGCAGCGTGACATCTGCAATATTCTGTCACTAAAATATTCCCAAAGAAGGACTACTCATATCCTATGCATTCTTATGCTCTTACCATAAGGAACCAGGTCCTACTATGTATTTTCTAGCAGGTCACACTGTTGCTAATATACCTTTGGTATTTTAATATTGGGATTGCTGCCATCTTTCCTGTGCTGATAATCCATACACTAGATTTTCCACATATCCTAATCTGTTCACTTGCCCATTTTGGATGCATTTTTACTGATGTTTATCACTTCAGAGAGAGAGAGAGAGGAGAAAAGTAGAGATGCCAATTAATCCATTCTGTTATCTTCCAATCTTTTGGACGAAGAACAAAGTGGATGGCCCAAGATGGGCCTTCGGTTTTCCTTGACTCCACAGTCAGAGCTGGATTGTAGGCCATTTTACTTCTGCAGCTAATTTTGGGAAATAACGAAACACTGTATAGTTCATACAGTCTATAAACCATAGACTGTGGTCTATAATCTAGTAGATCACAATTTAAGAAATTGTCTATAGTCTAGTAGATCACAATAAAACAAATATGGCTACCTTTAACACTTGGAAATTTAGAATATGCACAACATGACTTGCAGTAAATTCTTGAAGAAAAAGAATTACTGAAGAAAAAACCAAACAGTCAAACCCTTAGCAACCACACATTCATGTTAAAGAAACCATAAAGTATTAAAGTATATTATTTTCTGTCTCATGTTCAACTTTAACCTGTCAAATCCCATTTGCTCTCAATTTAGAGGAATGATTTATTTCAAATATCTTGCAAAGCTTAGAGTTCTCTCAGAAAGGCTGCACTTTAGACAAATTATTCAGTATATCAAAGGTGATGTGTAGAACAATAAGCTAAATGCAAGTTTATTGTCTTCCTGTAGAATTGGTTTTTTAAAACATGATAAATATAATAAATGTGAAATTTTGCTTTAAGCTACAGGATGCACTTCTAAACATAAATATTGACTTTAATACAGCAAACTCTTATGGTGCTTTGGTATTGCTTCTGTTTTTTAATTGAAATATAATTGGCTATACATATTTGTAAGGTACATAGTTGACTATCAGTATTCGTGTACAATATATGATAATCATATCAGGATAATTAGCATATTTATCATTACAAAATGTGATTATTCTTTGTGTTCGTTACCCAATTTCTCCCTAACCCTCTCCCCATCTCCCTTTCTCACCTCTAGTAACCATAGTTCTGTTCTCTCCTTCTGAAATTTCTATGTATTATTGTGGTGGTTGTTTTTTTCTTTGTTTGTTTCTTTCATCCTTTATTTCTTTGTTTATTTACTTTTTAGCTCCCGCTTATGAATGAGGACATGTGATATTTCTCTTTTTGTGTCTGGCTTATTTCGCTTAACATGATTTTCTCCAAGCTCATCCATGTTGCTGCAAATGGTGGAATTTCATTCTCTTTTATGGCTGAGTAGTATTTGATTGTGTATATATACCACAATTTTCCTTATCCAGTTGTTTGTCAATAGACACTTAGGTTGGTTCCATATCTTGGCTATTGTAAACAGAGCTGCAATAAACATGGAAGTGCAGGTTTCCCTTTGATGTGATGATTTCCACTCCTTCGGGTATATATCCAGCAGTGGGATTGCTGGATCATAAGGTAGTTGGATCTGCAGTTGTTTCAGAACCCTCCATACTATTTTTCATAATGGCTGTACTAATTTACAGTCCCACCCACAGTGTAGAAGCATTCCCCTTTTTCTGCATCCTCACCAGCATTCATCATTTTCTGTCTTTTTGAAAATAGCAAGTCTAACTGGGATGAGATATTATCTCATTGTGGTCTTGATTTGCATTTCTCTGATGGTTTGTGATGTTGAGCATTTTTTCATGTACCTATGGGACATTTTATATCTTCTTTTGAGAAATATCTATTCAGCTCCTTTGCCCATTTTTTAATCAGATTATTTGTTTTTTTTACTAAGTTGATTGAGTTCCTTGTATATTCTGGAAATCAATCCCTTGTCAGATGCATAATTTGCAAATATTTTCTCCCACTCTGTTGGTTGTCTTTTCAATCCACTGAATTTTTCCTTTGCTGTGCAGAAGCTTTTTAGTTTGATATAATCCCATTATAAAGTCTGCCCAATCTTATTCCTGAGGTGTTTCCCCCATGTTTTCTTCTAGGAGTTTTATAGTTTCAGGTCTTATATTTAATTCTTTAATCCATTTTGAGTTGATTTTGGTATATGGTGAGATGTACAGGTCTAGTTTCATTCTTCTATGTATGAATGTCCAGTTTTCCCAGCACCATTTATTGAAGAGGATGTCCTTTTACCAATGTATGTTCTTGTGCCTTTGTCAAAGATCAGTTGGCTGTAGGATGTGGACTGATTTCTGGGTTATTTATTTTATTGCATCAGTCTGTGTGTCTGTTTTTATGCCACTACTATGCTGCTTTGGTTATGATATTTTTGTAGTATAATTTGAAGTCAGGTAGTGTAATGCCTCTGGCTTTATTTATTTATTTATTTGCTCAGGATTGCTTTGGCTATTTGGGGTCTTTTGTTGTTCCATATGAATGTTAGGATTGTTTTTTCTATTTCTGTGAAGAATGCCAATGATATTTTGATGGGGATTGCATTGGATCTGTAGATTGTTTTGGGTAATATAGGCATTTCCATAATGTTAATTATTCCAATCCATGAACATGTAATGTCTTTCATCTTTTGTGTCCTCTTTAATTTCTTTCAGTTGTGATTTGATGTTTACATTGTAGAGATCTTTCACCTCATTGGTTAAATTTATTCCTATGTATTTTATTCTTTTGGTAGCTATTGTAAATGGAATGGCTTTCTTGATTTCTTTTTCTGCTAGTTCATTCTTGGAGTATAAAAACACAACTGAATTTTGCATATTGATTTTGTATCCTGCAGCTTTATTGAATTTGTTTATCAGCTCTAGGAATTATTTGGTAGAGTCTTTACGTTTTTCTATACATAGGATTGTGTCATCTGCAAACAGGGACAGTTTGACTTTGTCTTTTCCAATCTGGATGTCCTTTATTTCCTTCTCTTGCCTGATTGTTCTGGCTGGTACTTCCAATACTATGTTAAATAGGAGTGGTGATAGTAGTGGGCATCCTCGTCTTGTTGCTATTCTTAAAGGAAAAGTTTTCAGCTTTTCCCTATTCAGAATGATACTGGCAGTGGGTTTGTCATATATGGCTTTTATTGTGTTGAGATACTTTAATACCTAATTTGTTGAGAGTCTTTATCATGAAGGTATGTTTAGTCTAATGCATTTTCTGTGTCAATTGAGATGATTATCCAGTTTTGTCCTTGATTTTGTTGATGTGGTGTATCATATTGATTGATTTGCATTTGAACAAATGAATATGTCAAACCATCCTTGCATCCCTGAAGTGAATCCTACTTAATCATGATGTGAAATCTTTGTTCATCATAACTATGCACAAATTAGGATATAACTGACTCAGGTTTTTAATCCCTCCAACAACTGGCCTCCATAGCTGGCAGGAGTTGAACTGTTTCTCTCAGCTCTAGCAAATAGACTTATGTTTGCACACAGTAAGAGAAGTAGAGATTCCAAGCAATTATTTGTGTGATGTTGGTCAAGCCCCCTTGGAGATTTGGATTAGGTCATCTCCAGGGTTCCTTTCACCTCTAACATTTGGTGATTTTTCATGTAAATTAAACATTTTGCTAATTTCAGTAATGTGTGTAAATCAAATCAAGGACAAGTCACAATTGATCCTGCCATTTTGGTTGAGTTGAATGGCCAAAATTAAATTTTGTTGCTTAAATAAAAAATTCAAAAGGCAAGAAAGCTAGCCCATTTACAATAGCAACCAAAAAATAAAATTCTTAGGAATAAAGTTAACCAAGGATGTGAAAAACCTCTATGAAGAGAACTACAAACCACTGCTGAGAGAAATTAAAGAGGACACAAGAAGATGGAAAGATATCCCATGCTCTTGGATCGAAGAATTAACATTGTGAAAATGTCCATATTACCCAAACTGATCTACAGATTCGATGCAATCCCCCTCAAAATTCCAATGACATTTTTCTCAGAAATGGAAAAAACTATCCAGACATTTATATGGAATAACAAAAGACCATGCATAGCCAAAGCAATCCTGAGCAAAAAAAAAAAAATAAAGCTGGAGGTATAACACTACCTGACTTTCAACTATATTATCAGGCTATAATAACCAAAGCAGCAAGATGCTGGCATAAAAACAGACACATTGATCAATGGAATAGAATAGAGAACCCAGAAATCAACCCATACAGCTACAGCCATCTGATCTTTGACAAAGGCATCAAGTCTACACACTGGGGAAGAGACTGCCTCTTCAGCAAATCGTGCTGGGAAAAGTGGATATTCATATGTAGGAGAATGAAACTAGACCTGTACCTCTCATCATATACCAAAATCAACTCAAAATGGATTAAAGAATTAAATATACATCCTGAAACAATAAAACTCCTTAAAGAAAACATAGGGGAAACACTCCAGGAAGTAGGAGTGGATACAGACTTCATGAATATGACCCCAAAAGCACAGGCAACTAAAGGAAAATTAAACAAATGGGATTATATCAAACTAAAAAGCTTCTGCACAGCAAAAGAAACAATCAACAGAGTGAAAAGACAACCAACAGAGTGGGAGAAAATATTTGCAAAATATACATCTGATGAAGGATTAATATCCAGAATATACAAGGAACTCAAACAACTTCACAGCAAAAAAACAAATAACCCAATTAAAAAATGAGCAAAGGAGCTGAATAGGCATTTCTCAGAGGAAGATAAATGAATGGCCAACAGACACATGAAAAAATGCTCAACATCACTCAGCATCTGGGAAATACAAATCAAAACCACTTTGAGATACCATCTCATTCCAGTCAGGATGGCTAATGTCCAAAAGACTGAGAATGATAAGTGCTGGAGAGGTTGCCGAGAAAAAGGAACTCTCATACACTGTTGGTGGGACTGCAAAATGGTGCAGCCTTTATGGAAAATGGTATGGAGGTTCCTCAAACAATTACAGACAGATCTACCATATGACCCAGCTATTCCACTGCTGGAAATATACCCAGAGGAATGGAAATCATCATGCCGAAGGGATACCTGTACTCCCATCTTTATTGCAGCACTCTTTACAATAGCCAAGAGTTGGAACCAGCCCAAATGTCCATCATCAGATGAGTGGATAGGGAACTGTGTTTTTTCTACACTATGGAATACTACTCTGCTATAAAAAAGAATGAAATACTACCATTTGCAACATGGATGGACTTAGAGAAAATTATATTAAGTGAAACAAGTCAGGCACAAAAAGAGAAATACCACATGTTCTCACTTATTGGTGGGAGCTAAAAATAAATAAATAAATAAATACACAAACAAATAAAGGGTTGGAGGGGAAGAAGACACAACAATCACAACAATTCCTTGAACTCTTTAAGACAAGTAAACAGATATGTGGGGGGAGGGGGGGCAGGAATGGGTAAAGGGTCACGAAAATCAACTACAATGTATATTGAGAAGATAAAATTAAAAAAAATTCAAAAGGAAATGCTTTGAAAAATATTGCACTGTGTATGTTTCAAGCATTTAGTAACTGGGAATAGACATTCTTCCTGGATAAAACTTTTTTTCTCCTCATTTGCAAGAAGAACTAAGACACCTGGAGACTTGCCTCAGTTGTACCACATCTTGATGTTAATCCTTTCAAGATATGGTTGTTTTGTGGTGGAAAAAAACACAGGACAAGGAACTAAAACACGTGGCTCTACCTCTGTTGGCTGCACAGACAAGCCAGTTGCCTTTCTGAGCTTCAATTCCCTCATCTGCAAAATGAGGCACCTCACATTTGCCTCATCTGCCTGGGAGGGTTGTTGAGGATCAAACTGGCTCAGTGCCTTGGGGCCTGCCCGGGGATCTGAGTCCTGGAGTTGGGAACTGGACCCCCCCCCACAACCAGGCACACTGTGCCAGCACCTCAGGGCCTGCCCGGGGACCTGGGGCATGGAGAAGGGGACTGGACAAACCCTACAACCAGGCACACCGTCAGCACCAAGGAGCATGCCAAAAACATCACCTCCACGTGGGTGGCCTATCACAGCCACCACAATAACCATTGCTGCTGCGAAAGGGCTAGCCACCACAAGTACCACACAGATGGTCCGCTAGCCACTGGAGTGCATTCACACAAGGAGAGTCACCAGCAGAGATAAAGAAAAGAAGAGAATGTCTCTCTCCACAAAGCCCATTTCAGAGTGACAGGAGAAGCATCTGCTCTATGATAATATTGGGGGACCTGACCAGACCTCTCAGCATTGGACAGATCATCTAGGCAACAAATCAACAGAGTAACCATTATTCTTTCAGAAGGAGAGAAGAAACCTAGGGCAATTAGAGGGGGGAGAGGGGATGGAGTGGGGGAAGGGGAGAGATTGGATAAGGGGCATAAAGAATAATTATGATTTGTAACAATATATATGTTAGTAATATTGATTTGACCTCAATGTTCAACCCCCAAAATATGTATAATCAACTTTGATTCAATAAATAAAATAAATTAAAAAAAAAAGAAACAGTACTGTTCTAAATGAAATAAATAAATAAGTAAAAGTGTGATCACTATAAAAAAAGCTGAAGATTTGTTTGGAAAAAGCCTTTGGCCAGCCCTGGGAGGGAATAAGAAACATTAAAACTGTTTATCTGCCATTTAAATACAACTCCAGACCTTTTTAATATTCATATTTTTAACGATTTCAATCACATTCTTTCTCCAAAGCAGTGGTTTGAATGACAAACACGGATAATGGTACCTTATTTTCCTTTTGACTGAACCATCTAATTTATTAAAGAGTTGGACTGAAGTTGCTTCAGGTGGACTTAACCTTCTTCTCATCTTAAAATATGCAGAGAGTTTTCTAGCCTGGGCCTCAGCTGTGATAATCTGCTGTATATTCACCAGCATTTACCACTTGACAAAAATTCATGGAACCTTCTGTGCCTTCCACAGGAAGGTCCTTGGTCACTTTCTCTCTCCCCTCTCTCTTTACCTCTCCTCCCTTCCTTTCATAAATATATACTGAGAGGCAACAGAAAGTGAATTTTAAACTCTTAACTATATAGCACTCCTGCTTTATCTTCCTAGTGGAATAGAGTATATGTTTTTTCAAACCTGATCAGTAATGGAAAATAACATGGAGAAACATGATGAGAAAAATTTTCAGGGGGGGACTAACTTGTTCAAGTTGGCAGGAAGGAAAAGGCTTGTGACAAGCATTCTTAGAAACACCAGTAATTTTCTACTTTCAGAATAGGGACACAACATGTTGGCATTTCTGAGCCTATAAACCAAAGGCCAAACCACTTATTGAAGGAAGAGGTGAAGAGTTAATAAGAATATCATGCTTTTCATTCACTTGTCTTCTGTTTTTAGCTATTTGCCAGAAGATTACTGGACACAGCAAACCAGAATGTAAGTCCTTTGATTTCCACCAAAGGAAGAAACTTTTAGTTCTAGCTTCTCATATTCGTTGAACCACATGTGTCTCTTCTGAGGCTGAAGTCCCTTTGTTGCTACTAACCCTTTCTTCTCCCAATTGTTTCCCTGGCCTTCTCAGAACAAAAGAGACCCCATGTTTAAGTATGCTCAGCTGATTTGCACATACAGGCATAAATCTCTTATGTGCCAATACCTCATGACCACATGCAAAGAATGAGCATCACTGCAAGATTTCAGTTGTTTTAAAAATTATTTTGGACCTGGAGATAACAAGAACCCAGGAATTCCCTTCTTCCCTGATCTCTGGTGCTATTGAGTGAGGGGTCGTCCATGCACAAGTTGATGTCAGCAGTAAGCCTGTGCAGTGCCTTTCATTCAGCGTAAGGTGGGTTAGGGGTGAGCAGCAAGCCAGTTCCGCACACTATTGGGCAAATTCTTTCTGTTTTTATTATCACATACAAAAAACCAAGTGTTTGGGAGGAGGGTTTTTGGTTATATTATAACTAAAGGTACTGTCTGCTATTTTTTTTGGTATCTCTTTGTTTCACTGCCCATAACACATTTCTGTATTTTAAAAGATTAGATTTTAGGAAGTGAGTCATTAGGTGAATGCTGGTGAATTAAAGTTTAATATTATTTGTAGTAACTCTGCAAAGAAAGGAGCAACAGTGAGGTGGAGACAATATTCCTCTTACACCCTCTCCAATGATTAGGCAATGTCTTCTTAGGTAATTTGTTCTCATGGAGTCTTCAGGAGCCCACGAGGGAAAATGGAGAGTGGCCAAGCTGGGCAGAGTGCACACATCACTGCTGCTCCCAGCTCCTCAAAGGAGGGCCATGGCTTCCCTCTCTTGTAGCCAGTGAGCCTCCCTCTTGGGAAAGCACAACATAAGTGTTTATTTTTATTTTTATTTATTTTATTGAAAAATAATTGATTAAGCATATTTGTTGGGTACAGAATTGAATATCAATACCTGTGTACAATGTGTGATGATCAAATTGGAATAATTAGTACGTTCATCTTTACAAAACATAACCATTCCTTGTGTCTATTAACCAATTTCTCACTAACGCTCCCCTGCCCCTCTCTCACCTCTAATAACCACAGGTCTATTCTCTCCTTCCAAAAGTTCAATGCATTATTGTGATTCTTTCTTTCTTTCTTTCTTTCTTTTCCTTCCTTCCTTCCTTCCTTCCTTCCTTCCTTCCTTCCTTCCTTCCTTCCTTCCTTCCTTCCTTCCTTCCTTCCTTCTCTCCTTCCTTTCTTCCTTCCTTCTTTCACTCCCACTTCTGAGTGAGGACATGTGGTATTTCTCTTTTTGTGCCTGGCTTGTTTCACTTAGCATAGTTTTCTCCAAGCTCATTCATGTTGCTGTGAATGGCAGAATTTCATTCTTCTTTATGGTTTAGTAGTATTTCATTGTGTATATATATCACATTTTCCTTATGCAGTCCTCAATAGACATTTAGGTTGATTCTATATCCTGGCTATTGTAAATAGAGCTGCAATAAACATGGCAGTGCAGGTATCCCTTTAACACAATGATTTCCATTCCTTTGGGTATATATCCAGAAGTGGGATTGCTGTATCATCTGGTAGTTCTGTCTGCAGTTGTTTGAGAAACCTCCATACTGTTTTCCATAATGACTGCACTATTTTACATTCCCACAAACAGCGTGGAAGAGTTCCCCTTTCTCCACATCCTTGCCAGCATTTGTTATTCTCTGTCTCTTTGATAATAGCCAGTCTAACTGAGGTGAGATGATATCTCAGTGTGGTTTTGATTTGCATGTCCCTGATGATTCGTGATGTTGAGCATTTTATTATATACTTGTTGGCCTTTTGTATGTCTTTTGAAAAATGTCTATTCATCTCCTTTGCCCATTTTTTAATTGGGTTATTTGTTTTTTTACTGTTAAGTTGTGTGAGTTCCTTGCATAGTCTGAATATTAATCCCTTGTTGGATGTATAGTTGGCAAAAAAATACAGAGCACTTCATGAATCTGTGTGTCATCCTTGCACAGGGCCCATGCTAGTCTTCTCTGTTTCATTCCAATTTTGGTATATGTGCTGCTGAAACGAGCACATAACATAAATGTTTAGACCATCCTCATTATGTATGAATGACAGAGTCTGGGGAAAGGGCACAAGAAGAGAATGAATGGAGTGCATCCTTTGAACAGGTTTTCATTTAACTCGGTAGTTTAGCATTTGTAGACTGCAAAAATCACAGAACACTCAAGCTGGAAGAAATATTAGAAACATTCCCTTTCTTAATTTATACATGAAAAAACAAAGATCAAGGGAGTCTAATAAGTGCCTAGCAGTGGGAAGGGGTGGTAGTAAAATGGGATTTAGAGTCAATAGGCCTGAGTTTGAATCCTGGTTCTGACATACTTTGTTAGCTTTGTGAGCCTGTACACCATAATTAGCTTTTCTGGGACTCAGTATTCCCATATAGAAAATGTGCAAAATACTCATTTTGCTTACCTATATAGCATTGTTTTGAGGACAAAAAAACCCCAAAAAACAAACAAACAAAAACAAAGATAGATAGCCCTTTCTAAAACTGTAAAGTACTAAAAAATGTTAATTATTATACTTATTTGAGAATATTCCAAGTCATATCTCAATTACTGTTGAATCATAAGAGGAACCCAGTTCTTCAGTCTGTCAGTAACCCCAAAAGCCTAAGTGGTAGGTAGTTCTTTCAATATTCCACAATATTGAAAGAGCATGTTCATGTGCACGGCACAATTAGTAGAGCCATGAGAACAGCAGGTGCTGTTAATGGTGAAAGTAAATCAAGAATTACCTAAGTTTGACTTTTCTTAAGAGCTGCCAGCCTCTTAAGACGCCTCCTCTTCCACTCAGCTGAGCTAAAGCGAACTCAGGGAAGTTGAGCAAAGCAGTCCTCTGAATGCTTACACCATTATTCCCTGTGTTCAACAAATACACAAGAGCTGCAATGGACACTTTTTGCATTTACTTGAACTCACAAGGTCTACCTTTGCAGCCTTGCCTGTACTCAGAGAGCTGCCTCCTTGCAGAGTAGCCAGATTTAGGAAATAGAAATACTGGATGCCTAGTTATATTTGAATCACATTCTTGTATGAGATATAATTATACAAAAAAAGTATTTGCTGTCTATCTGAAATTCAAATTTAATTAGGCATCCTATATTTGATCTGGCAACTCTATCTCCTTGGCATGTTGATCCTGGGGACAATTCTTGCTCCACGATGGCCCAATCAGATTTTCTTGCTTCTGAAAATCTGAAATTTGAACTGAGAAACTTGGAGATTAGAAGTTTCTGGGATGAAGTCACATTAGTGGTAGTGCTCCAGAAAAAGGACTCCCATTCTGGAGAGACTGTTTATGCCTTTGAACTCTACCTCTCAATAAACAGTCTCTTCCCCTCCCCCTTTCCAGCTTAAGTTAGCCAGAGTTTTAATCATGTTCTGTTACACTCATAAAATCTTACAACCTTCTTGAATAATCATCTGGCAATTTCATATAAGACACTTTTGTTTCTCAAACAAGATTTTAGAATTACGGAAAACTATGACAGCAGAATTTCTTACAGTGCCTAACATAGAACAGGCACTTTGCAAATCTATTTTGAATAAGTGAATAATCAAAAAAAGAAGGGAGGGGTCCACAGAACTGGAGAAAATGAGAATGGACCTTAAAGAAACCAAATATTTTCTAAGCACCCAAGAAGAATAGGACAGATCCTTTGTCATTTTTGGTTGCTTTAATGTTGCACAAAGTCAGCATAAAAGCTTTAAACAGCTATAGATTTTTTTTAAACAATAGAAATCCATATCACAAACTGTTTTGAGATAACAGAACAGCTTCACAAGTTCAACAACATAATCTTTTCCTAGTTTTATGCCCTATACTATTTATTAATCTTTTCTTTCTTCTTTTCATTATCCTGAAAAGATTGCCTTTTTTTAACCTTATTCTTTGGGAAGGCAGCTTTTGACTACATACTGGCTTTGAGCTTCACATTCACACAGGATAAATTTTCTTAAAGAAAAGTTCTGAATTCATTCTATATCACTTTTTTTTTCTGAGTATAATTTGGAGTGCACAGTTAATCCAACCAATTAATGAAGTGATAGTTTTATGTATAGATCTGGGTAGATTCAGTCTGTTAAGCCACTGAGAAGAATTAATAATGGAGGTTATCCATTAAAAAATACAAACACACAAGCACACATGCATTATATATAACTGTTCCATGCAATCAGAAGTAAAGTCCTGGGATAGGGGGATGGGGGGGGGAAGAAGGAAAAAAAAGAGTAAAATCCTACAGAAAAGTAATAAAAATGTCACAAAAGTGTAAACTTGAGACTACTGAATATTTCACTTAATTAATGAGTATTTGCAAATGTAATTTGTTAAAATACCATATGCATATAAATAAAACATCTTAGATATGTGGAGACCTAGAATAAAATAAGAAAACGGAAAGGAGCCTCCCTTGCTTTTCTCCTTATCAGTTTTCTAATTCTTTAAAAAGATGATTGATGAAAACCTGAGGAAGAAAAAACAGATTTTGAACACTTAGAGTGTTTTGAACACCAGAATATTTATAGCTCTATCCAGATTCTAGAACATTCTTCCTTTTCCTGTTGGAAAAATGTTTTCTTTAGGGCCGAGCCCGTGGCACACTCGGGAGAGTGCTGCGCTGGGAGTGCAGCGATGCTCCCGCCGCGGGTTCGGATCCTATATAGGAATGGCCGGTGCACTCACTAGCTGAGTGCCGGTCACGGAAAAAGACAAAAAAAAAAAAAAATGTTTTCTTTACTCTATGGACAATTCTAATCATAAAGCTTCTTTCTGAGAGGGAGACCTCATAGGATGCAACCAAGTTTCCATGCAGAAAAGGGGATAAAGAGCATCACAAGCCAAGAGGACAGGGTAGGCAAAGGCTTTGAAGGCCAAAAGATTATGGTTTGCTCAGAAAATTCCAAGTAATTTGGTGTGGCTGAGGGCATCCATAAAGAGGCATGGCATGGAAGTGTTTGTGATGATTACAGGGCTGTTGCATGTAAGGGTGTGGCCTGTGCATTGGTCAGCTCCGTAGGGTACCAATCAAGAGATCATAATGTGAATGGTACCTCCATTATTTTTGCAGTGCACAACCTGCACGACCAACTGGGACAGTCTTGATTTCAGGGAGAGTGGTGTGATTGGACGCAGATGGAGGCACAGAGAAGAGTGGGGATGGGACACTTCTGGGAAGTTAGGCAATGGACAAATTCTGAAGGGGACTAGATGCAATAACGAAGAATTTGATGGGCTTCCTTCTGCAGACCAGTTTTCTTCAAAGTGTGGTCCCTGGACTAGCAGCATCGGACCAGCAACGCTGGCATTGTGTGGTAACTTGTTGGAAAAACAAATTCTCAGGCCCCACACCGTACCTCCTGGATCAGAAACTGTGGAGAGAGGCCCAGCAATCTGTATTTTAACAAGTCCCCCAGGTGATGCTGTTGTTTGCAAAAGCTTGAGGACACTGTTGTAAGGAGTAAAAGCCATTGAAGGCTTTGAAGTGAAGGAATGGTATGCTGAGATTTGCATTTTAGAAAGATCACTGACCACAATGTGTGGGACTGATTGAGGGTACAACTGAAGACAAGAAGAGTAGTTTCTGCTACAGTAGCAATAGTAAAGGGAAAGAAGGGGGTCTGCTATAAATATATTAATGAAGTGGAATCTCAACCTTGCTAACTGTGGAGATGGAAGAGTCTAGGACTCTTTCATTTACCAGGAAGTTTACCAGGAACACCGAGTAGCTCTGACAATGTCCATTATTATATCAAGGAGGTCAAAAACTCAGAGTGATCCTTGACTTAAATCCTCACTTACCTTTGAAAATAAT
Organism: Cynocephalus volans; assembly: GCF_027409185.1. Lineage (NCBI taxonomy): Eukaryota > Metazoa > Chordata > Mammalia > Dermoptera > Cynocephalidae > Cynocephalus > Cynocephalus volans. The sequence continues at coordinate 29,495,483 of NC_084474.1, read as the reverse complement.
ATTTCCTCATATTAAAGAACATTCTAGTAAGAACTTCAGGTTTTGAAATAGAAAAAATTCTCTCAGACTTAAACAACAGTTTATTGGTACATGAAAAAATTATGAGACACATACTATTTACCAGAACTATTTTCTTTTATAAATTTTATCATAAGTGTATATCCTGAAATCACACAGGGTAAAGACTAGTTTAAAGACCCATTTATACTAGTTCTCTGAAAGCATGCTCATTTGTTGAATTATTTCTCACCCATTCCAATTTCTAATTTCTGCAAGGAAGTCTTCTAAATTTCTAGAATTAAAGTACCATTAAAAACTGGCTTTGTTCCTTGGACACCTAGTTGGCCTCATCAGCTCATCAGTCATCATTAACAGAGAATTGCAAGGATTTATTTCCACCATTATCCTCATATCTAAAGACTGTGTCCTGGAAGCTTCAAAGAAAGAAAAAAACAAAAGCCATAATGCAATCATTTTTCCTTTTAATGAATCACTACAGTAAACCTCTTCTGAAAAGTACTTTTGGGGTCAACATCATTAAGACCAAGTTATAAAATGCCAGAAAACAGAAGACATGGGAGGGTCCTGCTGAAATGGAGCAGCCCAGCCAAGGGAAAAGTTAGATGGGAGCCAAATCCAGCTGTGATGGCAGAAAACTTGCCGGACTCACTTTACATTTGCTACTAGGGGAAGGCTGCTGAGCTGTGTCCTAGTGCCCTGTGAGCTGCCGTGTCTCGCTGATGCTTTTACTGTAAGAATGTCAGGTGTTCTTCACAGCGTGAAGCTGAGATTCTCAAACGTGAGCCTTTCACTGAGTTCTGTTTAGCTTCTTTTGGCAGCAACAATCTAACTCATGATTTGAATGGCCCAAGCACTTATGTACCTACTACAGACTGAGGAGGTGTTTATTGGGCAGAGGGGTCCTGCTTTTTATAGCTTTCTGATGTGGACATTTTCTGCAATCACACAGACACATTCTGTTATCTGCATAGGGTTGCTCCTGGGTTCTATTATGAGGGCTACTTAAGGCCTCGCCACTCAAAATGGGGTCCTGGAACCAGTAGTGTCACCTGGCAGCAGATAAGAAATGCAGAATTTCAGGCCCCACCTCAGGCCCACCGAATAGAACCTGCATTTTACAAAGATTCCCAAGTGATTCATAGGTGCATTTGAGTTTGAGAGGCACTGACCTCAGACACGAATGCATATCACTTAAAAAAAAAAATCCTAATTCGAGGCTCTTCCATAGATTTTTAAACAGTGGATCCCAGTGCTGGGGCTGGGATGGATTCTCAGGCTCTATGAAGCTTTTCAACACTGTTCAGAGGTTCTGGGGTCAGTGGGTGTAGTTAGCTAGAAAAAGCCTCATGGATAATGCTGCAGTCGTCTCTAATTCCACCCTGGTCTCCTCTCCCAGCCTAACGTTGAAAGCCATTGCTTTAAACACTTTCACATAATACAATTCCATTTGGCTATGGAAAGAATGCTGGATTTTGAGTCAGATAAATTGAACCTCATCCTGGTTCTGCATAAGTGTCTGAATTAACTGCATGACCTGAGTCAAGACATGGAGGCTATTTCTTCATCTGTAGACTGGGGCTAATCATGATCATTTCATTGCATTACTAGGTTGTAGTGCTGAAATTATATAATGCATGTGAAAGTGTTTTTGAAGTTATACCTTTCTATATAAATACCAGTATTTTTATGATAATTAAATGCTTTTTTTTCATATGGACTATAGAGTTTTGGACAGAATTACTAATTAGCCTATAATGTTGGGATAGAAGAACTTTATTCTTAACGACTTCCTGTTTAACATTAGTGTGCTCTTTCCTGTGTGATTGCCATTTAGCCCATTTCCGTGGTTGTTGCTGACTGATTTCAGTAAGTTTGGTAGAAATAAATGTCTGGTCCCTTTGTAAAGTCAGAATACTGTGTTGAATTGTTTTACAGACTTAATGTTTGTGTCCCTCCAAACTTCATATGTTGAAACTTAATCCACAACACAATAATGTTAAGAGGTGGTGCCTTTTGGGAGATGAGTAAGTCATGAGGGATCTACTCTCATGAATGGGATTAATTGCCTCATAAAAGAGGCTGAAGGGAGTCTGCTTGCCTTTTCCACCATATGAGGACACATCAACAATGCACCATCTTTGGAGCAGTGAGAGAGTCCTCATCAGACACCAAATCTGCTGGTGCCTTGATCTTGGACTTCCTAGCCTCCTGGACTCTGGTAAATAAATTTCTGTTGTTTATAAATTATTCAGTCAAAAGTATTTTGTTATAGCAGCAGAAATGGACAAAGACAAATAGTATTCCCCAAAGATTCATGTACACCTATAACCTCAGAATGTGACCTTATTTGGAAATAGGATCTTTGCATATATAACTAGTTAAGATAAGGTCATATTCGATTTGGGTAGGCCCTAAATCCAATGACTGGTGTATTTAAGAAAGCGGTAAAAGACACAGAAAGGCACACAGAGGAAATATGGCCACGTGACAATGGAGGTAGAGATTAGAGTGGTGCAGCTATAAGCCGAAGAATGCCGAGGATTGACAGCAACCACCTGCATCTAGGAAGAGCCAAGGAAGGATTTTTCCCCAGCGTCTTCAGAAGGAGCATGACCTTCCCGACACCTTGATTCAGTCATTACGTATATTTCCTTCAAAAAGTAAATCTGATGTCATTTGAAAAGGAGAGGAAAGGGTTTGCAACCCTAGTCAGCAGGAAAACCAGTTTAATTGGGGGAAACTAAGTTGTATTTACTGTTGGTAGTAAACAACTATGGTTTGTTAAGTAGGTAATTAACACCTGCATTCTAAATACCAGGGCAATTTAGAACATGTGGGCCCAGAAGCTGTAAAAGTCACTTATATCAGCAGGACGCAGAAAAAGATAAATAAGAAAATACTACAAAATAACAAATTGAAAGAGTTAAGTTAGCAACAAGAAATGTCTCTGAGGTTAGGAAATGTAAAAAACCAGTTTTAAAACTCATCCTCTATTAGTGGTTTATAAGTTAAAACTGCTGAGGAATTATCATTTTTTTTTTTTTAAATAAAAAGCACCGGTAAGTACTATGTATTCCTGCCTCTCTGCTATTCAGTCCTAGTAAAAGCAGGTCCTGCCAAAACATGGTGGCAGCTATCTATGTGCAGCTCAACCCATTGGTCAGTCATAAATCAATTTGAGAATCATAAACAGCATTGAAAAAAAAGTGAAATAGAGTAGATGGGAATAGAACAGAAAATTTCAGGAAGGGTAAGTAGTGTTTTGGAAAATGTTGATGTTTATGTGTAGGTACTAGGCCATATTCCTACCCAAATCATGATAATAATAGTTGTTAATATTAAATTATAATTATTGTTATATTTGATGATCCGTATAAAGGTAATGTGATCTTAATGTTTCCAGGCTGAACTCTGGAAATGGAAGTGGGAGATTCTATCAATGGGAGAGAAGGTAGGCTACCATCCACACTCCCCCCATCCAAAAGGACAGAACTCTTACTTTTTCAAAAGTACTTTGGCTTAGGACTTTGACAATTTATCTACCTGTATATAGCTTCTGTGTTGTAGGATATTGGCTCTTTTTTAGTTCTGACATTAAAATTTCTCGCCCCTTATTTATAACTTTCCCTACTTCTGTCGCCAAAAGAAACATTCTGTTGCTTCTGTTTGATACTTCTCTATTTGGGGTTTTGAATAAAATTCAAGTAGTTTACTTCACAATATTTCCCAGGATATAAGTTGGGGTGATATATTTTCATTAATCACTAGCAAAGCTATTTAATACTTAAACCTTCGTTATACGGAAATGCCATATGTTAAATTATACCTGGTCATTACAGCTATATTGGGATACTATTTTTAAACTTTTGATTAAATCTTTCCAGATTCAATAGAAGTTAGCATTATTGGTAGACCATTGATTGATATTGGTTTCTAAATATCATGTGAGGTTTTAAGTTGTATGATTTTTCTCAAAATAAGATTAAAGATCCAATTTTTGATTAGGTAAATGTTTGTTGATCACATAAGAGTTATATATGACAAATAGTTAATATTAAAATAATTGGTTCTATTGTTGGGCTGGTGGAATACGGGTAAGTCAGCAAAATGGTACTGGGGCCTCCATCTTGTTGGACCTGCCCCTGGGACTTTCCTGCTCAACCCGAAGGTCACTTTCCAAGAGATCTCCCGCCATTAGAGCAACGGCTCAGGGCCGCATCACATCAGGGAAAACAGAACCTATGCAGGAAACTGAAACTTAACTTTACACAGCTACGCACCATATCTGGGCTGCTGTCCAACAGCGGCCCTCCCTTATAAAAACCCCACCTGCATTTGCTCGGGCATGACGTCCCGGAAGCCATGGAACCTCGCCTCGGGGCGCTTTCATTAAAGCTTCCCTCGAACCTCTTGCCCGCCTCTGTGATCCTTGTTTTTCTTCACTGTTTTAAACCTAACATCTATAATTTTAAACTACAACCTTAGCTAATAGGTCATGTTTTGGGTTGAAATCCCAGTTTTATCATTCACCCAGCTATGAGGCATCTATTCTTCAGGTAATAGAGATGATAAGATGAAGATTAGAGCTTAAATATATATAGCACCAAATAATTGCTTATTTAACAGTGGCTAATATTAATGCATATATTCAACAAATACTTTTCATAGACAAAGACAATGATTCCTGGTTAGCAAGGCAAAAGTCAACCATTGTGATATTTAGTCTACAGGTAAGAATATACTGAGTATATTATGACAAATGTTCAGATAATTTTTATATATAGCCTAAACATTTTCATGTTTGAATTTCTCACATTTTAGGTAGAGGTTTAAAATATTTCTGAAGGTCAAATGCAATCAGTTTGTCAGTTTTTGACCTACACATGGTTACCCTGTGACAGCCTCTGACCACACTGCATTTCCTGTGGCCTGTAAAATATTCACCAGCAGTCAAGGGGAGGTTGGAGGTCATGTCTGAAGGCTAGCACAGATCCCTTTCCTTCTACTGGCACAAAGGAGTGTCTGTCTAGAAAGTGTGTGTTACACTACAACTTTGAATCAGGCCCAGTTTAAAAACTACATCTTTTAAAAAAATCTTTCTTTATCTCCGTAGTAAGAATCACTTTCTTGTGTGGTTTTCAGAATGCCTTAGGTGCCACTGCTGAGAGAAGAAGACTTAGTGGACAGGGCTATGGAAACCCCAACCTTTCCACAAACCAGCTGGAGCTGTTCTTCCAAATAGTGCTGAAGACACATAAATATGCAAAAAATTTCACAGAAATTTTTCACAGTGAAAAATTTCACAGAAGCACCTTAATTCTATGGCATAACATATGCACACATATAAATGCATGCAAGTATATACACAAACAGATGTATACATCCTTTAGAGATGATAACACTGATAAATATTGCTAGTTGTTCTTGAGGACATGGTGAAAAAGACCTGTGTGTGAACAAAAGCCCTTTCTACACTATTTACTGACAAATAAATGCTATTTTGTTTGTGGTCACAGCTGTTGTTTGCAGGGTTGGTTATTGAGCACAGCTTTGTCTTTTAGACTTCTAAGACTTCTAAATGCCAGGCCAGTTTTGTATATGCCAAGAAGCTAAAATTCAACCTTCCCAAACAGGCAGAGGGCATGACTAAACCCATTAAATTAAATTGCACATAAAACTGAAATCCAATGAGCCCAGGCTACCAGTGGCCAGCTGCGCCACATTAAATGGCCTCGAGGAGGCTGAAAGGTTCAGGCACCAGGAGAACCCAAGTCAACAGTTTTTCTTCTACTATCAGAGTATCAGAGTAATATTTCATGGTTTTGGATCATTTAGATAAACATAATAAAACATGCAAAGTTCATTTTGCCACATCGTTTACAAACTAGTTTAGAATCCCTTAAAAAGGGGTTTCTAGGATTTGTCCAGGTCTGAGTATTTGACCTAAAGAATGCCCATTGAATGTGTGTGTTATTTTCATCAAATTTTTATTCATGCAAATGCAAATAGAACAAATACCATCTATGGCCCTTAGACTTTCTTAATCTTATTTTCTAAGACATTAAGCTAAGGAAAACACATTCTAAGCTTTCTATGTAAATAAAAGAGAGTTAACATAATAATAAAAAAACTAAGGTGTCATTCTCACATCCCCATTTTCTCATTGCATAAAGGGTGTTTGCTTCTAGAAGTCTAAGTAGACAAGAGAACAAAGCACAGGCAGATGATGACTTAGCACTGCCGCAAAAGGCACAACTTTTATGCTGCTTGATCTTTTTGCTTTAACGTTCTCATCCTAATGATATGGTTGTGAGATTGTCAGGTACCACAGATTTGGCAGATAAACAAAGGACACCAAAATTCACAATAGGAATAAGCTGAAAGGAACTAATTTGCTCTCGGTAAAAACATGACTATGTAGGCTGAAAATTAGACCATAATTGCCCAGTTGCATATTGGCATTCCTGGCCAGCCTGGGGACATTGTGGGGAAAGTTTTACTTAACTCTCTCCCTTCTCCCCTGTACACCCTTCACGTACCTGCCTTCCTGTCCCTTCCCCTGAGCCTCTTTAGGGCTGCTCAGGGTTCCCTAACACAGCACTGCTGCTGCTCCCCGTCCCTTTCGCTATCCCTTCTTTTCTTTATCAAAATATCTGTCCAGCAACCTTTACCTCTGGCTCTTGTCCTACCAACCTGATACCACTATGACAGTCTGGTTACATGTAGCTCGACCCACATGAATATACCCTTATCAGTAGAATTTCAGGCAATGGAGATATTTTTGATTAGTGAAATCCTTTAAATTAAACCACAAAACATTTGGCTATTATGCCTAATTCTAAGGTTGATATGACTGCAGAAATACGGTTTTGGTACAAGGGACCATCATTCTTTCAAAAATTTACTACTTAAATAAACAGTATATAATCAGTTTTTCCCTCTCCCAATCTCAACCCATTGACAGAATAAAAATTGTTTGAACTGAAACCAAAATACTTGGCTTTATTCATGTTGCATACAATTGCCAGTATGCAATATTTTAGATAGAGTTGGTTTATTGATTAGGACTCAGTCTTTTAACTCTGGGATTTATTCTAATTTTTAATAAAATGACCATATGCTCTTTTAAGGATAAGTAAATTCTCTCTCATTTATACCATCTCTTTTTGGCTTTCTTTTTTATCTGAACATTATAATAAAGGTGATATTGCACATATTAATGACTGCTTTTAGTCAACTGATTGTAGTATTTATCCTCATTCCACTGCAAGTACATTTGGAGCTAAATTCAACCTTTTGATTCTTGGTTTTTCTTAGCTATAGATGTGTTTATTTCCTTTTGATTTACACTCTCTAAATAGTTAAATCATTTCTCAACTTTAGTAGTCATCGAAAAAGTCTCACAAGGAAATGTTTTCCTTCTCAGCTTAATAACATACTGTTGTTCATGTCTAGAAACTTCCTTTATAATCAACAATCTTTTCTATTTAACCAACCTTCTGCAAAAGCATGTGGGAGCAAAAGCGATTTCAAATTAACCCCTAATATAAACAAATTAATATCATTTCTTTGCACAAGGTTTCAGGGGGTTCCTAAGATCTCATGGATTTTCTCCGTGGATCTCCTGATTTAGAAACAGTTTCCTGAGCCCAATTCCACATTTCCAATCTCCTCTGTGTTATTTCCACTACCATTGGTTCCTCTACCCTAACAGTCAAAAAAGGAAACTCATAAAGTTGCCCTCCATCCCACCTTCCTGGAACAAATCATATCTAATTTTTCTATTTCTATTATTAGTACTGCCTTTATTTCATTTTTTGAACCTGGGAATTAAAGCTTTTTCCCTGGTCTAATATTCTATGTCCATATCTTTGTCTGTGTATAACTCTTCTCCCTTAAGCTTCACGTCCAATTCACCAAGTTCTATTCATTCATTCTTTAGGATCTTTTTTCCCAGTCCACACCTCTTCTCCCTCCCTTGTTATTCAGACCCTAGCTTCCCATTTCTAAACAATTGCATTGACTTTCTACTTGGTTCAAGTTGCTCATTTCCTTTCTGGGGATGGAATGGATATGGGGGAAGAGGGAATTCAAGGAGTGGAGAATGCTTTCCATTGTCCTGATCAGTTTCACTCTCTCTGCAGCTTTCTCCTGTTGACTTAGAGATTCGTCATTTGGTTCATCTCTCCTCCTGAATTTCAACTCCTCGGTGGTCAGGACATGTCAGATTGAGATCTGTTTTCTTTATAGCACCTAACGCTTAGGTGCTTAATGAATAAAATCTAATCAGTAGTATTCACAAATCCATTTTTAATATTCAGTGATACATCTCAATAGTTGGCTAAACTCTCAATGCCAATCTCTCATTAACTTGTTTTGGCTTCTCTCATTACTCCACCCTCCTGTTCCCACCATAGATCAAACTATCCTGCTTGGGTCACTGAATTCCTTAATCACTTTTGTTTCATTCAATTGCACTTTCAGGTAGGAAAACTCTCTTACTTTAACTTCAGATTCCACATAGAAACAAAAACCAAACAAAAAAACTACTGCATCCAAACAACCCAACTGAGAACTATTTCTTTTAAAGCAATCAAGACTTTTCCATTATACATGGTCATGGCTAGGAAGTTTAGACAGTTTAAACAGAGAATTAAAGTGTTTTAACTAATGGAACTACAACAATAGGGTGATATTGTCATCTCCCTACAAAGTTTTCTCCTCTCTTAAACTTTATTTTCTTTCATTATGCTATGGTCTGAATGTTGTGTTCCAACAAAATTCATATGTTGAAATTCTTATCCCCAATATGATGGGCCTATAGGAGGTGATTAGGTTTTGAGGGTAAAGCCCTCATGAGTGGGATTAGTGCCTTAATGAAGGAAGCCCAAGAAAGACCCCATGTAAGAACACAATGAGAAGGAGCTATGAACTAGGAAATGGGCTCTCACCAGACACCAAATCTATTGTGCCTCGATCTTGGATTTCCCTGCCTTCCGAACTGTGAGAAATAAATTTCTGTTGTTTATAAGCTGCTCAGTTTATGGTATTTTGTTACAGCAGCCCGAATGTACTGAGGCACATCCTTTTTCGCATTTTTCCTTTCTGAACTCTTTCTCCTAGTCAAAACTTAGGAAAGTACGATTTCCAAAGTACAATCCCAACATCAACCAACTGATGTGGAAATAGGAGAGGAATCAAATGATTACACATTCATGAACTTTTCGATAGAAAGTGTCTTCTCTGGGGAATCAAAGTAACAATCAAAGTAATCAAATATCTGAGTATTCCAGAAGAGACAAGAACATGTGATCTGATAAGACCAGGTCTGATTCCTGGGAGCCCAGACTGGATAGGAAACATCTGTCTAGATTGAGGAGCATCTTGGCTCTTGGCTTCCAAGATGGGAGTGTCCTGTGGGCACTCTGTCTCACCTATCCTTATAATGCAAGTGTTCAATCAATGTCTGTTGACTCAAAATGAGAGGAATGCAGGGTTCCAGGGACCTTGCACACAGCCTGTTTTCCTTACCCGAGCAGAGTTAGTTGATGCAGGATCCTAAGAAGTAGCTTGGTATTTCTATAAGGGAGAATGGAGGCTCTGTGCTAAAGTTATTATACGAGAGTGTTTCAAAATGTTCATGGAAAAATAGAATTAAAAGATAATATGAATCTTTCCATGAACTTTTTGAAGTACCCTTGTACAAATAGTTGGATACATCTGATTTTTTCTTTTTAAAATGTAATCTCACCAAGGGAAGATTCTGTATTTTACCATCACACTGTCCATAATCAATACATTTCAAATAATAATGAGAATCACTGTCATTCTTAAAATTAATTATGATAGACATCTATGAAGTGAGGCTTGTTCTCTCTAGTAGGTGTTTCTGCTCTATCAAGCTCTGTCCCAAACTGGTCAAGGTTTCTCCTGGAAATATAGATGTTACATAAAAGGCATCTTTTCTTTAGAAATTGTATACTTTAAAGAAGAGATATAAAATGACTTCTTTTATTTAAACTCACCTTAACTCTGAATTTGGACTTGCTTCATAGCACTAGTTGCTGAAGATGTTAGAGGGCGTTTTCAGGATAACCCCCTCTTTCACTCTTTGGTACTTGAATTCGTTTTTTTGCTAAGCTTTATCTCACTCAGATAGTGGTGCATTTCTGAGCAAAATAGCAATAACCAGGTATTTCTTGGTTTCTAGGTATGTGAGGCTGCTCAAAAGGTCAGAATCTTTCTCCTAAACATTTAATCCTTGCCCATAAAATGAAGCCCTGGTTTGAGCATCCTCTGGGGTAATCTCAGGTGTAATTATTGAGAGATGGTATAGATTTCAGTTCAGTATGTAGCCTCTGGCTCCAGACTATCTGGGTCCAAATCCTGGCTCTGCCCTTCATTCTCTGATTGATATTCTTTGAGCTACTTACCCATTTTGTGCTTCAGTTTCCTCATTTATAAAAGGGAGATTTATAAAAGGAACACTAGTACTATACAATAAAGTTGTACAGATTAAATGTCTAATTATCTAATGTGCTCAGAACACTGCATGGCATGTGATAGATTATATACATCTTTTACATATACAAGATACAGATACATAGCTATAGAAAAAGCCAGTTACCACTTTGGCATAGCTGAACTGGGTAATAAGGTTGTGTAGGGCACACCTTCATTGCGACTTGTCTCATAAAGGCTATGGATGATGGAGTAATGAAACTGTGAATCTTGTGGGGTTTTCCCTAAAGTTTATTTCATCCACCCCATGTATTTTCATAAGGCGAGAGCCACCAGCAGTCTTCTGAACATCTGGGAGGTTTTCCACTCACCACAGCCCAGAAAACTCCTTTCCATGTGGGGCTGGGTTGCATGCTTTGGGTTGTTTCAAACAACTTCAAAAATGAAGAAAGTGAAATAAATAGGAACTAACTCATGGGAAAATGACCCACCATGATGATACACAAATTCTGACGATATAACCCAGGAGCTGTCCTGATTTTCCAAACAAGCTTGATTAGGACATAAACTAAATGGAGGGAGATGTTTAAGTGTAAGTGACAACTAAGCACTTACATGTATCAGCTCATGCCAGCTTCTAAAACTCATTTTAAGGCAGCTACCATTGTTACCATTAATTAACAGAAGAGGAAGCACAATGATGAATGGTGAAGGACTATACACAGTGCTAAACACCTGACATATGTTAGTCCATGCTGTCCTCACCACTACCCTGCCAGAGGATACTACTGTTGTCCTTGTTATGCAAAGTAGGAAACTGAGGCACAGAGAGATTAATTAAGTTGCCCATAGCTAGTAAGTGGCAGAGCTGAGATGTGAACCTAGTGAGTCTGGCTCTAGGAATGGCCCTGTTAAACAAGGAATCAACACAGTTATTCTCACACTTGAGATTGTACAATAAGAATCACCTGCTGCAAGTCAGCCCATCGAGATGATGCTGAAAACCAGAGACTGCTGGAAAGCCCCAGCTGAAAAGGCACTGTCAGCTAATGGGAACAGCACTCAGCTTGGGGTCTGGGTCCAGTTTGATGAGAGATGCTGCAGTACATTCTTGTCTAAAAATGAATCATTTGGTGCCACGTTCCTTTGTCCGTTCAATGCTATTTTCAGGTGAAAGGCTTTGAATGGTGTGTGCCCATGACTGAGTGTGTGTGTGTGTGTGTGTGTGTGTGTGTGTGTGTATGAGTGCATGTCTTTTTGTATGTGTGTGTTTGGAGGGAATAAACCTTGCTTGATTTGAGGGTAAAGGCCCTAACACAGATCACATAAAATGTGCACACAAGGATAAGCAAATCCTGAGTGCCAATCCTAAATTTCTCTCTTCTCTCTATTATAAAAGGAAAGGCAAGGCTGGTTTTGAATCCACAAAAGTCAAGGACCCTGAAATAAGGCCTAGAGATGTAGGCTGTTGTCAGAGTTTCTGCTCAATGGAGACCTTATAGTGCTGTAAATGGGAAAATGAATTCTTCCAGTGAATACACATGCAATGCAGAAAACTGCTACTGGTGCTATACAGAGTTTAATTCCTTTTCAAAAAAGCCTTGAGAACTGAATAAACACATTATGCTTGGATGGTGTATTCAAGAAGTCTCCTCTCCAGGAAATGACTTTAGAATTATTATTTTCCCTTTTCTTTGCCAGAGCCTGACAATGCATGATAAAGAGCTAGAATGGGGCATTCAAATCCAGGCCCTGAAGGTCTTTTTGCTATCTGCTGAACCAGAGCACAGAGGCAAAATCAAATTTCTATAGTCCCAGACCACACTTTTAACTTTGTTCTTATGCCCGTGCCCTGTCCTGTTTTTAATAAAAAGTATTTGCATATTATTAAGTAATGATCCATATCTGGCAACTTCTCTCAACATGCTATAATTTTGCTTTTATCCCTGTCCTTCTACTGAAACTCTTGTCTCAGGGGTCACTGATCCTAACTTGTCCCTGAATTCGATGACACTTTACAGCCCCTTACCTTTCCTGACCCTTGGTAGAATTTTATTGTATTGACCACTTCCTCTTCTTGCAACCTTCTCTTCCCTTGCATCCCATGACGTTAATACACTGTCTTCTTCCCCTCTTACCTGCCTGGCTACTTCTCAGTCTCCATCGTGTATGCTCTCTACATATCCCTTCAATATTGGTGTTCTTTTATACATCATTTCTTCCAGTGGTTCCCCATGTCCTCCACACACTGGTGGTTCTCAAATTTACATTTCCAGGGTAGATGATGATAGTATTACCATCACCACCAATAAAGATTTATTGAGGCTGAGTGCTTTACAAGCATTATTTTACTTATTTCTCCCAATATCCTATGAAATAAGTAATATTATTACCCCATCTTATCACGCAGAAATTACAGCTCAGAAAGGTTTAATAGCATAACTTGTCCAAGGTCACATAGCTCATAAATTACTTAAGCTATGGTCACCCTTGACTCGAAAGCCCATGTTGTCATTAGTGTTGTATATGCCAATATGTAAAGGATGATCAACATGCAGAGTCACAAAGATGACCGAAATCTCTGTCCTTAGATCCAGAACCCTCAATCCAACTGACAGCTGAATATTTCCCCTAAATGTTCCATGGGTACTTTTTACTCGAACATACTTCAATTTGTCAAGCCTGACAAATCAACCTCGTAACATCTCTCATATCTATTCATTACCCTGCATCCCTTTTGCCACTACCTGAGTGTGGGGCCACCATCATTTCTTGCCCAGATTCGTGCTTCAGCCTTGGCACTGTCTTCCTTCCCCACATCCTGCTCCTCGTCGAGAGCATCCTCCACACTGCAAACAATCAGCTTTCTAATCCTCCCATCCCCTCACCATAAAGCTCCCGCTCCTGACCCAGTTGACAAGGCACTGCCTGATCTTGTCCCTGCCTAACTCTACAGGTTCTCCCTCACCTCTGCCCTGTTTGCCTTCCTTTCACTCATCTCCCCCACCCCATGCTCCAGAATCCTCTCACTTCTCTCACATGTGATGTTCTCTTCTGTCTGTGAGTCTTTGCACATACTGGTGCCTTTACCTGGTACATTCTTCTTTCCCCTTCTCTCTTGATTAAAACCTCTCCTCATTTGGTTTACAGCTTAGATCACATGTCCTCTGGGGCCACCTGCCACCTGGGACCCATGTGCTGCTCTCTGTGTGCGCACAGCTCTCTATGCATTTGCTATCAGGACACCTACAACACTGAGCTTCACCTGCTCATTTGCAGCTCTGCTCGGCTCATTAGGCTTTAAGCTTTACAAGTACAGTGTCCATATCCACGTCCAATTTTTCTAATCCTTCTATTCCCAGTACTTGGTACATGATCAGTGCTTAACACATATTGGTTGTCTGTCAGACTAAACCTGGAGTCTCATCCTTCCTGAAACTGTCTGGAAAATGGCCACATGGGTCAAACCCAAGTTTGGATCAGCCCCTGGCTCAAGGATATTTTTGTTGTGTGGATCCCCTGGGTTAGGGAGCTTTTGCAAGCCAGGCCCTACTCTCTCTGTAGGAAGTGGTACATCCTGTATGGGGTATCCTTGCTACCCTTACTAATCTTCTAAGAAAGCACTGGGTTGACTGAGGCACTGTGACTCAGCCCCTCTGCTCCTGCTGTGCTGCAGCTGCTGCCTGTGTCTAAACCTCATCATCTGTGACCTGGGCCACTGCAGCACCTCCCCACTATTCCTGCCCCTGACTCTCTCTTTTCCTTCTCCTTCATCCCGCTACGTCAGTGAGCTTCCTAAAATACTAACCTGATCATTGTTGTTTCAACATCTTTGTTGGCTCCTCGTTGCCTACAAGATAATGTTGAAATACCGTAGCATGACTGTTTATAATTGTATCCCAAACTCATCTTTCCAGTATCATCCATCTGCTTTGTACACCCAGCTATACTTATTTTTCTATAATATGCTATGAACTTTTGGAGGGAAGACACTAGGCTTCATTCACCTATTCATTCATTCATCACTCACCAGTCAGTCCAACAATCAACGGAGCAGTACTGTGTTCCAGGCACTGGAATAAATTGGTGAGCAAAATCAGACATGGTTCCTGTTCTCAAGTTGGGGAGACAGGCGTTAGTAAACTAATCAATAAATGAGTTTATTTACAACTGAAATCAGTTCAAAGAAGGAAAGAGGTTCTCTGCAACAAAGGTGAATGGTCTAAACTCGGGGTTTGGGGACGCTTCTCTGAAGAAATGTTGCTTGAGATGAAGGAAAAGAAAGAGATAAATAGGTACAGAATGGAGAGAAAAGTTTACATTCCTTCACTGGCCAGTGCTCTCCTTCAGTGCATGACACAGAAGAGGAGGTCAGTAAATATTTGCCAAGTGAATCAGGAAAGGTGGAAAAAATGCCTGTGAAGAAGTCAGTTTAGACCTTTTCTTAGACTAAGACTAACCAAGCTGGGCACACAGCATTCAAAGGCTTGGAGTTTCCAGGATGTGCCAGAAGAGAAGATGAATAGTCTTTGTTTAACTGGAAGATGACAGTTCCTGTGGACAGGTGTATAAGTACCAGTGTCTTAGGAAGCTGGAAAAAACACTGCATTTTTATTCAACTCAGACAAAAAATGAAAAAATGAACTGAAAATTAAATGTAAGAGCTGATTAATTCAGGTTGTAAACCTTATTATATAACATTTGGGGTATATTAAGGTTAAACTTTTAGATTTGTCCATTGGGTTCACAGGCAATAGGAAGCCATCTTCAGGCACTTCTGAATGCAAATTACTAAATACAGTGACAGGCAGAGAGAGAAACTGATGCTTTCGGGCCCTACCTTTGTCATAGTCTGATTTTGAAGCCTTTTAAACACAGCATTGATTTTCTATTTGCAAACATTTTTGTGTTCAGAGAATCCCAATGTCTGTGTTCCTCCAGGTCAAATTCTTCCATAGGGGGCATGAAGCCCCTTTCTTTAGGCAGGGACTTCAAAACAGGGTCTCCTTTGCTGGGCAGACTATGTGCCTTAGACTAACTTTATCTGCTCAGTCCATCTTCTATTTTCATAATGTACAGCTTTTTAAAAATATAATTTTAAATAATTTTTTAAAGATTGCAACTTGGTTTTATTTATCGAAGATAATACTTCATGGTTGGTTAACTCTTTGTAAATAAAAGTAGCAAGCAACACATACTTATCAGCAAGTACCTATTTTTACTTCTAGGCAAACAAACATTGATTTGCTTCTCTGCTATTAATGGAAGCATTCTCATGGAGGTACTGATTGCACCACAACTAGGGTTAGAATATGAGGAGATATATCTTTGTAATCATAGACACCCATGGTCCTAATTGCCTGTTGTGTCCTTCAAGGACAGGTAATATAAGGTCACAATTGGTAGCTTTTGTGGCAAAAGTGTGATATTTATAATAGAAAACTTTACATTAATTAGAAAGCAGTCAAATGACAAGGCAGTTGTTGCTGTCAGGAAAGATATATTTTAAAAAGTCAAAACATTGTGAGTCACTCTCTTACAATGCAATTCTCTATTTTGGCTCCACCTCGCTAATTTGCAAACCGACTTCTACTCTGAGAGAAAATGATTTTTACATAAAACCACTGAAGCAGTTTTCTTTCACTGTATAATCTGAATTCTACAGAATATCTTTTAAACTATTTTTGAACTATCGAATATTTTGGTTGTAAAAGAAACTGAAACAAATACTTTCTCTAAATTATAAATTGTCTTGTTTAAAATTTGACCTAATCCCAGGACTAATGAAGATAATCCAAACATGTTCCTAGCTACAGTCATAAGATCTATAGGGGAATAAAAAGCAAAAGATTCATTGACTTCTTAAAGCAGGAAGTTGAGATTAAAAACCGTAAAAGTCTCAAATTAAAGCATCACAAATGAATGTTTTTTAGTGTAAAAGAAAGAGCAAAAGGCACAATGCCAGCTTCTTACTTTGTTTTGTATTTTTTCCCCTCCCCTAAAGCTTTCTTAAGTACAGAAAACAGTTTTATATGCAAAAATGAAACCTAAAGTATTCATCTGAAAATGGCATCTCCTGGACTGCTTGACAACTTAACAAGAGTCAGGGGAAGAAGAGAGGATATTGAATAGTGGCGTGCTTCAGATGATGGAGGAGAAACGTCTTGCTCAAGGTGAATCCTATGGATTTGTCCTGCTATGGGCAGTGGCTCTGAGGGGTTCCATACTCCTTCACAGTTGTCACCCTTGATCTGCATCCCAAAGATCTTGTAGTAATTCTTGAAGGTCTGGTGGCTTCTGGTGAGCGCAGTACACTATAAGAGTTCTGGACAGAGCTAAATAATCAGTCTTCCCAAAGTTCCTGGTGGGTTCAGGGTTAAAGTGAAGCTACTGGAACAGACCGAGGTGTCTGACTGAAGGCCATTTTGCTAGAAGAAAGCCCGCCTCACACACACTGCAGTTGAAATGTTCTACGTCCTAATGGACAGTCAGTGGCATTCAGTGCTATGCTCTTGGGCAATCAGAAGCAAATGCCCACAGCAAGGACTGCAGTTGACTGCATGGAGGGTCCCTGCACTCTGCATGAGTGACATTGTTCTTCTTTTGTGGAAAGCCTTCTTCCTTTATAAATGTCTCACATCATTAAAATCCACTTAACTTTCTAACCCTGCTATAATTTTAGCACACAAATATTTCCCTAAGGTTCTGAGCTTTATTTTTATTTCTGCAATTACGCTTCCACGTGTCTTTCCTTAAGTTCCATCTGAATTGGGGACATTTTAGGTGGTTAGCCTGGAGAGGAGAAAAGGACAGGAGAGAATCCTTAATAAAGCTCTGTTAATTCAGCCTGTGAGTGCATTTCATCAGTCTGCAGTGAGCTTTGAAAACATTCAGTTACCTTCATTTTTAGAGGTCAAGCTTAGCTTCTAAAAGATTTTGAGAAACTTGAAAAGAGTTTTGGTTTTTAGGCCGTTTAAATAAACCATTTGATAAATAGGAGTCAGAAACCCATTGACAGTGAGGTCAATACTTGGCAGGTGTTTCATGGTTAAAAGATGATCACAAGTGGTTCTCCAGATCTTACGGAAGAGTTCAGTTATAGCTGTGTTCCACTCATCCATCCAACCAACCATCCATCCATTTATACATCTACCCTACATAAGGTACAAGGAATACAAAAGCGAATAAGACAAGATTCCTGTCTCTAGATGCTGTATTCTGGTAAGAGGGAAGGAGGGAAGAAGGGAAGGGTGGAGAAGGGAAAAGTAAAAAGAGACAGGAGGAAGGAGGCGTTTGACCAAAGGGTTACAATGTGAAGTTGCAAATTCTCGAGTATAAGCTCATGTGAAGTGCTGTGAAAGCACTAATAAAGGAGCATTAATTTTTTTTTTAAAAAAACATCAAAGTTACTTACAGGCAAAGCTAAGCTAATTTAATTTGTTTCTTTGTTTATTTCTCTTGTCTGATTGTTAAAGGACTTCCAAATGTCCACGACTATTTCAAGGTAAAGAAGAAAAATGGAAATTTTTCTTATAATTTATGAAGTTTTTCTTATAATTTATGAAATTTTTCTTATAATTTGTGAAATTAATATTATACAGAAAAGTAGATAACTTTCAAGGAGTTTAAACCTATCTATACACATTTAAAAATAACACTGTTGTGATGCATCTTAGTAATGCTATGCTTTTCTGTAAGCACACCCATATTGAATAAAGGTTATTGGTGAGATAGCCTACTTCTGCATACAAAAGCAAATCATTTAGATAAAAATAGAAGGAGCTGAAAATGTAAAACAGAAGGTACAAAAATAAAAAATGGAAATATTTCAATTGCTCTTTACTTCTTAAACACCTTTAAAAAATAACCTAGAGATCTATTTTTACTTAACTACTCATATGGGAATTAGCCTGCTTTTGGACTGTGGTTATTTGTTTATATTTCCACATGGTTTTATCTTCCCTATTAGCATATAGTTTCATCAAGGGCAAAGAGCCAGGTCTTATCCACCTGAGTACTACATAAAATTAAGTTTTTGTTGATTAAACCTAGAATAGCTTCTGAAACTTAGAATAGCTAGAGAGAGAAACTTACATGTTATTTACCTGATCAAGATTGAGGTGTCTGGATTCTTAGACATCTAGCTTTCATGGGGAAGATTATCTTTTAAAAGATAACCTCTGATTTAGGGTAATTGAATATTTGAGTGGTATTTCTATCATTTTGAACCTCATTTTGTGGCAAAGAATGGGCATGATTTCCCTTAAGTAAAACAATTTTAAGCCGAAAGAATTTTCAACTAGACGGGTGAACAGAACTAGAATTTTTACTTTCTGAGATACTTCAAATTCCATGGTCATAGAAACCTGAATTTTAGAGTTAGAAGTGAATGAAGAGATTATCCAGAACCACAATGAAGAAATAGTAGCCTTGACCAGGTCACAGGTAGTGAGTAGTAACAATGGGACCAAAACTCTTGATTTCCCAGCTCATTGTTTAGACTTCTTTCTACTCTGTATTTCTTCATAGATGAAGGAAAAATAAGATACAGTGAAAGAAATATGCCAATTTTCCTCACTAGTCAGCCAACAGAGACAAAATCACAGAACAAGTCAATAATGCTAATACTAATCCCAATACTAAAGGTAGATATCACTAATATCCTTAAGCCATATTATCTCCTAAGAGCTGAATAAGTTTTTTCTATAGCAATTGGATTATTCATTCAGTTGCTCATTTAATAATTATTTTGTGGACCTCGATTATGTGTTAGGAAATGGGCCCAATCAGAGTGAAATAATAGTAGACATGTCCTCTGTTGATCAAATAATTTTGTCAACTCCAGCCCTGATCCCAGGGCACTTCAGTGTCCATGTACTATACCCTTCTAATGCCCTTGCCTCTCAGCTTTCCCAGCCTTCTTCAACTCTCCTCCAACTCATCTGTCCATTTCCATTGTCCCACCAGGATCTTGCTATCACCTGGCACGCTCCATATCTGAGATCTCAGACTCCATAATTCCACTCTCTGATCACACCTTCATATCCCTCTGGCTTTTCCATTGCTCTCCTCCCATGACACCTGTCTTTGACTCTTCAATGTGGTCTTCTGTCCCTTCACTCCTTCTTAGCTTCATTTCCTTCTCTATCCTGTCTAGACCCCACTGTAATGCCAGCACCTTCAGTTTCATTGCCCCCTTGTCCATTTGTTACCCCTACCCTGTCATAGATTAATCCAACCATTTGTCTTTTTTAAACTTCTATACTTGGTCCATGGACCACTGCTGAAGAAATTTACCCAACTATCCTAACTGATACTAGTAGAAACTCAAAGACGAGAGTCTTGCCTCAGTCCTCAACACTACTGCATGGTCCTATCCCACTTGTTGCTTAGTTCCCTCCTCTGCTATTAAAAGCTTCCCTGCTCCCCTCAAGACACCAACTCACACCTACCTCCTTCTCTAGTTCCTGGTTACTTTTTCTTCTATTTCAACAGAAAATAGCAGCATCAGGCTTCAAGTATATCAAATTCCTACCCTTCTCCAACAAAACACCATCTGCACTTGCTTTTCATTTCTGATGGCAATGCAAAATGGTATGAGTTCTGTGGAAGGGAATTTGGCAGCTCCTCAAAAAAGTACATACACCTTGACTCAGCACACCCATTTCTAGGAATCTGTCCCAAAGATAAAATGGCAAAAGCACAAAGTAACCTATGCACAAGGCTATTAATTCTAGCACTGTTTGTAAGAAGAAAAGATTGGAAACAACCCAAAAGTCCTTCAGCACCATAAGCCATATAGCACACCCACAGTGGAGCACTGCATGGAGGTGAAAAAAGAAATAAGGAAGATCTCTAGAGATTATAATGAAGTGGTCTTCAGTATTCATTAAGCGAAACAAGCAAGGTATACAAGAAAATTATGATATACTACTTTTGGTGTAAAAAAGGTGGTGAAGATATGAATCTATATATGTTTTTGCTTATATATTCAAACAAAGAAACAATGTGTGGCTCCCTGACTCTTACACATGGACTACAGCCTGGATGTCCCAGGCCAGGGTTCTGCCCTTTTTTGAAACCCTGCTACTGTTTCTTGCCTGTCACCTGCTCAAATGTGCCCAACATTGTCATTGCCCTCTGATATTCTGCCATCCCCTCCTCACTGTACCACTGGAGTCAACCCCTGTGCCTTGTACCAGATGCGAGCTCGCTACTTGAGTTCCTACAAGTCTCTGACCTACTGCTGCCAGAGTACAGGAATGCAAAGGGCCAAAGTGATGAAATAAATAATGGTTTTAAAGGCAACCTATCAGCATTCAGGACTACTAAAATTACTATTTAAAAAGTAACCTAGGGCCAACCCTGTGGCTCTCTCGGGAGAGTGCGGTGCTGGGAGTGCAGCGGCGCTGGGAGCGCCGAGGCCACGGGTTCTGATCTTATATAGGGATGGCCAGTGCGCTCACTGAGCGTGGTGCAGGTGACAACACACCAAGGGTTGCGATCCCCTTACCGGTCACGAAAAAAAAAAAAAAGAAAGTAACCTATATTTTGTTGTTTCCTACAGTTAATCATAAAAATGCTCAGCTAAAACAATCACTCTACAGTCAGGCAAATCAGTTTCCTGGTGCAAAAAAGATAAAATAAGCTGACAGACTTCTGTAAATTGAAAAGTCTAGATGAAATTTATCAAAAGCCAAGCTCATAGCTGCATAGGAGAAAAAACCCTTAGAATCCCATTGGCTCAGCACAGTACTGGGTCCACAGGTTAATATTCAGAAAATAGTAATTGAATATTTATTGAATTTAAACAGCTTTTGTGAGGTTGGTTGAAAAGTACTGTTCATGAGCCCATGAAGAAACAACCTTTTAAAATAAGTTTCTAGGAAGCTCAGCAAAATTTGAAAGGAATGTGAAAAAGCAAGGGGAACTTCTGGCTTGGTTTGATAAGAGCCCTGGCTTAATTTCAATATATTTGGTAAGTATAGCTTAAGCTAATGTTGCTTTGGCCTCCATAATACAGTGAAGGGAATAACCATTCCAGATAGAACAAGTGGTCAGCTTTTCAATGTCAAGGGGTGTTTTCAGCCTATGGCTGGAACCTGTCAGACATATCAGTGGTTACAAAGGAATCCTCCTCAGTTCTCTCCAAATACATTAGACCTTGTTAGACATACAAATCCTCCTGGATTCCATAGAGAAATGAATTCCCATTTAAGAAAATAGCCTTTGAAGTATGAAACAAAAGACAGATAAAACAGTTCCCAGGGTCCAAGGGCTGCTTTTGGAAAGCCCAACAAATCCTTAAGAAGCTAGAGCTATCAGAGGTGACTGCTTGTGAAGCATGCAGGCTTTGTAACTGCCCGGGGCACCTCTGTCCTTACACCAGTCTCCTGGTGACAGTCTCCTCCAAGACACACCAAGTCTCTCCATATCTGAGAATAGGGTGCACTCAAGAAGTCAAAATTGCAAATGGAGAATTGCAAATGGGTGAGAATTTCTTTTACTGAAGGGATTTTATATTGACTCCCCATATTTAGGATTCGCTTAAAACAGCCATCCTTCCTCCCCAAGAAATAGTGCTTTCAAGGGTGAGATCAAGACAGCCCAAATGGGGGGAGTACTAAAAAGAGGAATTATGAATAATGAGACAAGTAGAAAACAGTTTGAATAATTAGGATCAAGCCTTAAGCTTCAATTTTGCAAGACTGTCACTCTGGTCATGGAGCTAATTTTAAATGATTAGCTGCTACCGTCTTTTAAATAAATTCTTAAATAAAACACTTGATCTATGATTACACATGCAAAACAAGGACAGGGGATTGGAATATTTTGCAGATAATTCAAGCGGAAGATGACATCAAATACTGTATATTAATACTGAGAAAAGCTGGTTTTCTAAATTTGTTGTTCAGATAATTTCTTATATTACCTATTTGCCTGCTAACTGGATAAGTTAGAATCTGGAGGCATTAATTATCCAGTTTTATTGTGTACAACAAGCAGGTAGAGTTAATTGGATAATTTTCTTATTTTCCACTTGATTTTATATTGTTTTATTAGTTTTCTATTACCTAGAGTGAAATTCAACAAAAATTTAAAGTCACCACTATATTTTGGTGTAAGGAATTATATAAAATTAATAAGATGTGGTTATTGTCACAATAAAGGGAAATGTATAGGAAAGATCAAGGCAGTTTCCTGTATTGTAATTATATAAAAATCATTATGTTAAGGGAAATGTCAGGCACAGAAAGATAAATACCACATGTTCTCACTCATATGTGGGAGCTTAAAAGAAGCTGAGGTTTTAGGAGTAGAGAGTAGAACTGTGGTTACTCAAGGCTGAGAAGGGAAGCGGGGAGGGGAGGACAGAGAGAGGTTAGTGAACACAAAATTACAGCTAGATAGGAAAAATAAGTTTTAGTGGTCTGCAGTAGTGTTAAGCATCTATAATTAACAATATTTTCTCATTTTCAAATGGCTAGAAGAGAGGAAGTCAAAGTTCTCATTACAAAAAAAATTATAAATTTTTGCAATGATGGATATTTTAATTAGCCTGATTTGATTATTACACATCGCATACATGTATGGAAATTGGAAATATAACTTTGTACCCCATAAATATGTACAATCAATATGTGTCAATTAAAAAATAAACTTAAAATTCAGCCTGGAATTGTCTAGAATCTAGGTACTGCATTTATGTAATCTATGCATTTGTAGGCACAACCATAGTCTGTAGTTTCTATAAGGCTATTTCAATTTCCTAGCAGTCCAGAACAACGACAACCAAAAACTATTTAAAAATACTCATTAAGGGTAAATAGATACTGACGATGAAAGAGAAAGGAATTTTCTGGTCTTGATGCCTGTATCAGGTTGAAGATATGAATGACTCATATCTTGACTTTTCTTTCTAGTGACAGAGCCTAAATGTAGAAGAACCTTCAACTAAGATTCTATGTGAAAGTCAGTCATTTTGAAAATGTGCAGTGAGAAAGGGAATTTCTGACTCTTTTAAATACAATGCTTTCTTTTGAAATATTTTTCTGGATCATTGAAATTAGTGTATGTGATCTAATAATTTAGTGATCAACAATCTGATATTTGCTGCTGACAAAATTGGATATATTAGGATGACCCTGGTATATTTACATACACACACATCTGCACAAATGTATAAATGCAGAAATTTCACACATAAGTATGAAGATTCATATATAATTATAAATCTGAAAAGGCCACTTTGCTCAATCTCTCTGCTATGATTAGAATGCTTCATTTATTCATTCACAAAACATCCTTTAGTGTTAACTTTATGGAAGATATTGTGCTCATAGCCAGGTGGAAACAAAGGTGAAAGATACATGTTGCATCTGTCCAAAGGGAGAAGAAAATTTAGAGAGAGACAAATGCCAAATCCAGAATGATTCCCAGTGCGAGGAATACAGGTGATGTTATTCTCCACTAACTGGCTTGTATGATGGACTAACAGGAACAGCCCTGACTTTTTGGAAGAGGGACTGGCTGAAATTTGTCATCAGAGTCAAGCTTATAAAATATCAATAGCCACTTAAGAGGATTTCCTGAGCTAACTTTCTTAATCGGGAACATTCAGCAAAAGAAACCTCTGCCAGGGTATAGATTATGCTTCATCATAAGACTTCTCAAAGATCCAAGGAAGTTTACAGAAACTTATTTTGGAAACTTTTAAAAATAAAAGCTCAAGGATATTATGCCCTTTTAATTTTATGAGCTGTAAATGACAATTTAAATGGTTACAAAATATCGACTTTTAGAGTTAGCAACAAAATCTATCCCTAATCAGCAGCGGTATTTATTAGCCCAAATATTTTTTAATTTATACAAAAATCAGTCAAAAACATTCCTGTAACTTTTCTAATTTAGGCAGGCTGCTGGTCATGAGTGTTGGTCCCTAAGACCTTGTTTTGCCTTATCTTCTGCAGAAGGCTTTCTGTCATAGGTTTTATGGATGCAGATTTGCCTTTTCTGTGAAACTTTGAACCTGTGACCCTGTGTTCCTTTCTCTCATCTTCACCTTTTGCACTTCCTAATTTACTCCACAATATGGAATTTATTCTGATGCTTTAGTTTTCTATTGCTGCTGTAACAAATTACCAACAACTTAGTGACTTACACAACACAAATTTATTATCTGAGTTCTGTAGTTAAAAAGTCTGACAAGTCTCACTGGGCTAAAACCAATATGTGTTATCAGGGCTGTGATCCTTTTGGAAGGCTCCAGTCCATGTACTTGCTCTTTCCACCTTCAAGGCCAGCAATGTTGCATCTCTTTCTGCTTTTCTCCATCATCACTTTTTTACTTCTGGCTCCCTCTTCCACTTTTAAGGAAGTGATTACATGGGGCTCACCTGGATAATCCAAGCTAATCTCCCTATTTTAAGGCTAGCTGATCAGCAACCTTAATTCCATTTGCAACCATAATTCCCTTTGCCATATAATATACTGACATTTTCTGGGGATTAGGATAAGGATATCTTTAGGGGGCCATTATTCTGCCTATTACATTTGTCATTATAGAAGACTAATAAATATCATTCAGCTGTGGTCATTGATTGTTTCATGACTGTTGGTCCATTTTCCCAATCACTTTCTAAGGGCCTTAGGAGTAGGGTCCAATGGATCACAGGAGTATTTATTATCTCAATCCCTGCAGTTAAGGGATCTAAGGAACCATACCCATCGTGTCTGTGTCCTCACTGAGTGTCCAGATGATCTGAATTATGCAGTGCAAACCTACTGCAAAGTGAAATTAAAATTTTCGAGGAAGAGGCAGGATTTCGTGAACTTAGGGAAAGTGATGGAGAACTGCTAGAATCACACGTAAGGCTATTATTGGCAAATGGCATTTAGACCAATTAACATGGAAACGAGATGAACTGGCAAGGGTGCTCCTGCCTTGTGTGCCTCACAGAGAGGCCTTGAAAAGACTAATGAAGATGTCAGACACGGGTCATGCTGCAGGAGGAAAGTGGAGAGAGGAGCTGATGTGATGTCATGCAATCTGATATAATCAACGCCTAATTCATTCTCTCTTTATTCTAAGAACTAGGGCATAGTCACCATTCTAACTTAAACTTTTAAAAAGTTATGTAAATGCAAATCAGATCACGTCCCTCCTTTTAAAACCCTCCAATGGCTTTCTCTGACATTTAGAATATACTGCTAACTCCTTCCCCAGGTCTGTAAAGCCCCCTGTGTGGCCTTGTGCCTCCTCTCTGACCTCATCTCTTCCACTTCTCCTCGATCGCTGTCCTCCAGTCACACAGTTCTCTTGCCAGGCTCCTTCCCGCCTAGTACATCTTTGCATGAGCTTGTTCCTACACCTGCAAGGTTCTTCCTGCAGATTGTCGCATTGCGGGCTACTTCTTGTCATTTGGTTCTCAGGTTAAATGTTCAAGTAAAACCTTCATCATTCACCTACTCCAACCCCTTATTTGAATTCCTGGCATAGTGCTTATCACTCTGAGATTTTTCTTGTAATTAGGTAATTAACTCCAAGAGAGCAAAGAAAGTGTCAGTCTGGCTTGCTGCTGTATTCTCTGTGCCCAGAACTGTGCCTGGCAAAGGGTAGGGGCTCAATAATTAGGGAAGGCAGGAAAGAATGAACAATTGAGTTCATACATGACTTTATTATTGTATCATTTGGGTTGGGACACCTCTGTGCTCAAAACTGATCTTATGATGCTGTAAAATTGATCTTGTTCTCTGTGAACAGTTCTGTTCAGTGTCCGTATAACAAATCAATTCAATCAAACCACTGAGCTTTTAAGTTTGTATAACAGCAAAGAGCTGGATTGAAAAAAGAAAACTGGCTATACATTTTGGTGTGTATCACTACTACCTAAGCCTCAACATTTTTTCCTGTGCTATTTGCTAAGTGACCAAAAAAAAAAAAAAAAGTGGGGTAATAATAACAAGTTGCTTTAATCTTAGTTGTTTCAACTCATTTTGATAAACAATATGCACAAGGACTTGAGTAAGGTAATGCATATATAAAGACACTTTGCCTAGCTCATTTATTGCTATTCTTATTTTGTGCCCCATGCTGGAAATGAAAAATACATTTAGTGTAATAGGACTTGAGACATGAAATGTATTTATCATGCCCAGAGAATGAACTGAGGAGCATGAATTTTTTTAATAAGCAGAGTAAATGTCAGGGCAGATAAATCTATCACAAAAGCAAACAGAAACACTTCATAAATAGCAAATCACACCAAGCCATGGCCATCTTGTTTTTTTGTCAACTTGCATAAACATCCTTCCTTTTATCAGATCTAAATCACAAACATTCATCATCCTAAGGTCAAACCACATTTTCTGGCTGTGCAGTAGGCCAGGACAAAATCATTAAATATTCCCAAGGGTTGATCAGCTGGCACTGCAAAGCTCATAGTGGCAGAAGTGAGATGTTATCACGGCCATTTCCTTAAGCACATTTGCTGCTTTTAAAGATAATTTTGCATACTTGTTTGAGCAGTAATTTAATTTAACTGACAACCTAATGGCTGTATTTCCAGGGCTATAAGATTGTAGAAAAATTTTAATAGGCAATAGTTCTCATAGGGGATTTAGAATAAAATAAACAAGAATTGATGAGATATAGATTTAGGATAAGGAGCGGTATAGGAGAAGGAGAAAGAGCGTAAGCTTGAGAGACTTCTAGACAGGTTCAAACTCTGCCTCTGCAACTTTGCAGTGACATAAACCTTGAGTAAGCTGCGTAAGCTTTGGGAGCCTGTTTCCTCATCTAAAATATAAGAATGGTCTGCCAACTTTTCAGGCTGCTCAGGGTTCAATGAGGTGATTTATGTGAAGCACCTGGCATGTGCTGGGTACCTAGTAAAGGGCCCTATATTAACTGAGAAGAGCCAGTTTTCCTATGCAAAAAATGGAGAGGGGGGAGAATGAAGTGGGGCTTAGATGTTTGTAGCAAGCCCTTTAAATTTGCTGAAGAGGTCATTTTGACCTTGTGAAGGTGGTGGCCCAACTAGAAGCTCCTTCCTGCCACGCTCCATGACTGGGAGTCTGTCTTATGGTCACTGCTTCCAGAACCCACTCCACACACAGTCATTGTCTTCTCCCCTTCTTACAAGGACCTTGCAGTGAATACACTGCACATCAGGAATCACATAGTGAGAGCTCAGTAAATATCAATTTTGAATAATCCCCAGTGGGAGAGGAGTTTAGATTGGACAACCTAATAAAGCTCAGAGAGCAACTTCAGATTTCCTCTTGCTGAGAATGAATGGGGCAAAACTGAGGGGCTGAAGTGAAGTCTTTGGCTTCCCCCATATAACCCACCTTCTGTCTCAAGCTGCTCTGGCTTCTCAGACCTCTGACTGCACCTTCAGATCCACTTGCCAGGCTCCCGAATTCTCTCCTAAGCCTATCAAAACTCCTGTTTGGCCTGTCATCCATTACGAGAACGATATTTGATTAAATTATTCCCACTAAGGAATAATGGTTGATAGAGGGTGTGATGGTGTGTTAATTCCTGAGGGATTATTGTTCTTTAAAATGAAAAAATTCCATAGGTACTTTTGAACAGAGCATCACTTTAGATGCTGAAGCATCTCCCCCTCTGTCTAGATCATGGGCAACTTTACTTTAGTCTCAGAAAATGTTCCATAATACAAAGATTCATGAATCATGAACGAATGAATGAATGAATCAATCATTTATTCATCAAAGTGCTGTCTGCCTTTTAGGTGCTATATTTAAATGCTGTAATGGATCATAAGACCCCAGGTTGCCTGAGATTTTAGTCTTGGATTTCTTGATACACACATGAAGAAGGAGGTGGTTCTTCTGTAATTTAAGTTGGATAGTTTCCATTTCAGAGAATTGCATCATATGAACCTTCTCCATTCGTAATTATATTACCCTACCCTTTTGCTATTAATCTCTAATTCTTCCTACATATGCATGTATAATAGTTTTGTGGAAATTTATGCAGGATCTTGACAACTCCATAGCACCTATCCTGCATTACCTGCAACTATCCTGCACATTTAAATGGTAAACATTATCGTTTCCAGCTCTACATCTGGGTTCCTGGAATCCTCATGATGACATAGGACCACAATCTTTACAGTGCCAAGAAAACAAATTTATTTTACATTAAAAACATGTAAGCAGCATGTGGTTCTAGAACCACTAAGATTTTTGTATCAAAGATGGAAACTGGTGTTCCATTTCAATCGCTCTTAATAGATGACACTATAGCCTGTGACTATTCATGTTGAACCAGGTGTCAATTTTTATAAGACTCAGTTTTCCTCTACATAGCTTCATTGGCCCTGAGAACAATGGAGTTTATGCCTTGGTTCTCACATGGGAGAACTGTGCTCAGTGTTCCTAAGGATTCGCCAACGTAATCCTAAAATGCATGTAATGAGCCACCATTGTTGAAAGTTAATTTCCTGCCACGGATTGCAATCTACACTAAAGAGTTTTAACTTGAGTTGACAGCAACAGGACTACTCCATCACTGTCACAACAATTATTTATGTGCAAAAGCAGTGGCAGCAGTGAAATGTAATGGAAGGAACATGGACTTTGTGGTCAGAGATGGCTCCTTTGCTTCTTACCATCTGATATTGGGACTACCTGATTTCTTCGAGCCTCAGTGTTCTCATCTGGAAAATGGGGTTGTGGTGAGGATTAAATAAAATAATGCCCCCTGTAAAACATGGGTGTTCAAAGTTTGTGCACATCCACTTTTTCCTCCATAAATTGGTGCTGTTGATTCCTGTGGTGACTAGTGGGAACAGGTGAAACAGGTGGTTTTCAGGTTAGTGTGATGGGACTGGTGAAAGCACTTGAACTTCACAGGTATGAAGAGCACTGGATTGATGGGCTGAGACTTACTCATATTGTGTTTGCAAAGCTGCAGAGTTCTCTCTCTGTCCTGCCAGCCCCATCCCTTTCTCCATTAAAGCATGGTCATGACCTATTGTGACTGCCTCCCCACTGGACTTGAAGCTCCTCAGTGCCTTGTCTTTTCTTCTTTGTAGTTCCGGTGCCTGGTACTGTTGGAGGAATGAATAAAATGACTTTTAGGTATTTATATTTAGGTAGATGGATCATCTATGGTCACTTTGCTGCAGAGAAAGTTCTCGAACTGTAGAATCTGAATCTGACTCTTTAATAGATGATTAGAGAACATGTTTTCCACCCCTCTCTTTCCTTCTTTTTTCCAAGCCTAGAAATAAAGGTGAAAAAATAATGGGGTTTGTTTGGGTGCTACGAGTTTCACATTTATCACACCATTTTTACTTGTTTGTTTATTTTATTTACTGTGTTTTTTTCTTTTTGATGAGGGAGATGTCTGTTTTTCTCATTGAGTGAGGCTATGAGAAAATATACCTTTGGTTTAAATTCCCACTTTGTCCCTTAGTGCCCTGGGATCCTAAGTTATTTAGCTTCAATAAGTGTGCCTTTGTAGCTGTATAATGAAGATTTTTACATTCAGTGATGTGGGGAGTATAACAGTGACATGTTGCGAAGGGGTTTTAAAATACGAAATGTGGTGCACTACATGGAACCATGCAGCCAGCATCCTCCCTCTCTCCTGAGAGCACGTGTCGTGCCTGTCAGATGCTGGGGAAGCCCTATAGAGAGTATGCTCTATATTGTGGTGAGGAGCTTTCAGAAGTAATCCAGAACATTTCCTTCTGGTTACAGATCCTGCAGTAGATTTCCCGAGTTCCAGAGTTAGTGTTATACAAACTGCAATTTGTGAATCCCAAATCTCATAAGAGCAGTAGCAGCAGCAGATGTCGAAAATACATTCCTAATTCAGTTAAAATCTGCTCCAAGAAATGAGTTCTTCCTGTACTCTTTAAACTGTTATTTTTCTATATGTCTTGTCTATGCCTTCTAAATAAAATAATTATGAAGGAGAGAGTCTGGTTTATGTTTCCCTCTGCTGAGAGGCAGCAGCAGTTTATGTTCCATAGTCTTACTGGGGAGTTGTAATATAAGCCTCCATTACTAGGGAACAAGGAGCTTAATTTTGTTGTTTTTCAAGTCTGAGGCTTTAGTGATGGCAAAATGCTAAGTGTAATTTACCTTTATGTTTATGGAATGTTTCTTATTTTAAAATGTATAGCTGTGTCAAAAGCAATAGTCAGCTTGAGTAAAAGGCTTAAAAAATTTACTTCAGTCCTGGTTCTTCATGAATTTTATGTATCAATAATAACTGCTTTTAAAAAATACCTCTTATAATCATGACTGTGATTACAAGTAGATTAGAAAATTAACTGTCAGAAAATCAATCAAGAAATCTTCATCAGGATACAACAATGTGCAAAACATATGATTAAAGTATAGGTTCTTCCCAAAGGAAAACAAAATCTTGGGGAGACAAGATACACAAGTGGTTTAAGGCAGACTATGTCTACTAGCTATATCTTCCATGTTGCACACTTTGGGGAACCAGGGAACAGGCTGAAAGACGTCAATGATGGTATGTTCATGTCATCAGGCCTTTCACATCCAGGCTCCCTTCTGGGCAGAGAAGAAGCACAGGGCTCTGGCCTCCATGGAGCTCAGAACTGGACTTGATCGAATGAGGAAAGTTGGGACAAGACTGGGTTGGGTCCTACCTATAGCTGCCTTGGGACAGATAGGAATAAAAATCCAAGAGTGATAACTAGGTCAGAGAAATAAAGCACTTATGAAAGTAGAGCTTCAAAATACTTCTGGGAGCAACAGTTTGCCTTGGAAGGAAGCCTTTTACCAGGAAACTACATCTCCTCCCATGTGCGTGGGGACAGGAGCAACCCACTGAGCTAGTTTAAATAGTGGCTCTTGGTCAGAAACCCTCTTCCATTCCTGGCTAGAGACTGGACCCCATCTTCCGATAAGCTCTTACAGTGATTCTCTGAAATTCAGCTACGTAAGAAAATCAGGAAACATGTCAGGCCCTCACCTTTGCAACCAGCAGATTAAACCTATTATGTATTTTGGCAAAGTTCCCTCTCTCTATGTTTTTAAATAATGTTTTCTATCGTAGTTTAGTTTTTGGAAGGATGTTCACTGAGTAGTCAAGATCCACTGCTAACCTGACCGACTATCAGATATAGAATACTGTGTAAGATGTGATACTGGATTGCATTTGTATTAGACAGGCCATTCTAGGGTGGAATAAAGCATTTGCTAATGCTGTGGTTTTATTTTAAGGTCCCCAGTCAGGATCTAACTCAGTTCCCTCACTGGATGGCTCAGAATACAGTTATAGAAAATTCTCATGAAGCTGGCTTAGGGTATCCTTAATGATCCCCTTTCACTTAAACAGATCAACCATAAACAGAACATGTCCTTTTTCCTGGAGAGCTTGGCATGTGGAAATGCAACGCTTTTGGCACTAGGCATGTTCTCCTGGCTCAAGTCTCTCTAGCTGGGAGAACGTGCACCATCCTATGAAAATTAGGGCCCAGCCATTGTTTAGCATGACCTTGAATAAGCTATCAGATTATTCTCTTGTCTCTCTTCAGTGCACTGGACAGCTATTGATTAATATTTACTGAATGTTCACAATGTGCCAGCTGCCACTGTGATAAAAGTACCTGATGATCTGTTTAAATCACTGCCGTTTTGTTTGGCTGAAAGATTCTGGGCTACTCGAAACTTTCTGAGGCAGTCTGTGAATGTCAGTGCCGGAGGCAGTGTCAGGGGAAATTAACCCATCAGGGTTAAGGCCAGCTCTGGGCTTTGTGGGGACAAGCCAAATGAGCTCAGGGGTGCAGGCAGCTCTGCTTCCTTCTTGAAATAACATGATTTGAGGAAACATCTCTTTCTGACCAGAGAAAAGTATATGGTGAAGATTAATTGTTTCCCAGATAGAAAGATGCTTTGTGCCTAATTCCTTTGGGGAGACAGAATGTCTAGGAAGGAAAGAGGAGACCTTTTGAAGTAGAACTTTTGACCAGGAGCCAGAAGAATGTCACAGGATTGCTGGTGTTTTTTGTTTCAGTTTGGTTTGGTTTTCTTTATGGTACCTGGAGAAAGAGACAGAGCCTAAGATGGATCAGCCTTTAGGATCATAGAAAAGTGTCAGGGGCTTTGAGGGGCAACAAGCCCATATATTCTGCAAAGTATAATGCACAGCAGGGTCAAAGGGGAGGGATGAGAATGCAGGTGTCCAGGTTAGGAACCCAGGTGAGTGGAGGGGCTCACAGGTTTTCTTTGAAATTAAGAACAGGAAGAAGTACATAGAAGAGTATCTAAAAAGAAGTATGTTTTTCTTTTAAGTTTGATCAAAATATCATTTTTAAATAAGCAAAATAGAGCATTCAAAATTATTTCTGACATAGGGAAAGATAATTTGTGGGGTAGATATGAAGGGAAGATTAAGTTTTATTTTGTTTCTTCCAGAGAGCTAGTTTAAAAGTCCTGGGGTTGGGGAACACAGTTTGGTGGTACTCAAAATTGCAACGTTGATGACTTTAGTCAGAATTAAAAAAACACCATGGAAAATAGGGGATCAAAATACCAGGAGATAGTCTTCCTGGCAACACATTCCAACTAAAATCATGGGTATTTAGAATCAATTACAACTTCAAAATTGCAGCAGAAGAAATTACTATTCAGAGTTGAACTTTGTGGTGATATGTGTAAATGAAAAAGTGAAAAAGGCAAGAGAAAGAAAGAATAAAGAAGAGAGAAATGGAGAAGTAGAAATAGTAATAATGAAAATATAGAAATTAAAAAGGGATATAACTTCTGATACTGCAGAAATTTAAAAAAAAATAATATATCATGACATATACTTTTAAGATAAAACTACCTAACTCATCTGGCTCATAACTAAAAGTAAATAGAAAAGTCCAAGAAAATTACAGACTAATCTCATAAATGAATATAAATCAAAAATTCCTAAATAAAATATGAGTAAATTAGTTCAGCAGTGTGTATGACCAAGGAGAATTTATTCAAGGAATGCAAATAATTTAATACTCAAAAATCTATTAATGAAATATACTATTTTAAACAGATTAAAAGAGATTATGTCATAAACCAAATGATCATATCAATAGACACAGAAAAATTACTTGACAAAATTCAAGACTCATTTATGGTGAAGAATTCTAACCAAACTACAAACATAAAGAAACTTCTTTAACTTGATAAAAGGTATCTCTTTAAAAAAAGTTACAAATTAATCTATAGCAATGTAATTCCAATCAAATCTCAATAGAGTTTCTCATGGTCCATGACAAGCTAATCATAAAGGTCATACAGAAGATCACAAGGTCATGAAGAGCTAAAATAATTTGAAATATGAAAGATAGTGGGATTTGCCATTATTATGAAAGCTTTGGTAACTAAGACATGTGATATTGCTGTGGGATAAATTTAAAAGGACCAATGAAACAAAACAGCATAGAGCCCAGAAATAGCCCCAATCATATATGAAAATAATATATGATAGAGGTAATAATGTAGGTCAGTGTGGAAAAATAAAATCTTCAATAAAGGTGGAAAATCATAAAGCCTTATCTTGTAACATACACGAATTCCAGAGAGATCAATAATTTAAAAGTGAAAAATAAAATTTGAAAGTTTAGACAATAACACAGGAAAATGTATTTATGACTTCAAGACAGGAAAATGCTTCTCCAACAAGACACACAAAAATAAGTCATAAAGGAAAATATTAACAAATTAGACTACATTAAAAGTCAAAACTTCTGTTAAACAGAAGACCCCCCATTAAAAAAAACACACACACATGGTGAGAAGACGTTTGTGATGCACATCACCTTCAAATGACTGTTACTAGAATTAAAGAGCATGCCTATAAATCAATACAAAGAAGACAAGCCAGTAGGAAAAAAAGGGCAAAATAGGTGAATAGGCAATTCACAGTATGGGAAATCCCCACAGTCCATGAACATGAAAGAAGATGCTGAACTTCACTAATAATCAAAAAATGAAAATTTAAACAATAACAAAATATTATTTAACCCTCATTTTGGCC
The DNA here is from genome assembly GCF_027409185.1 of Cynocephalus volans. Lineage (NCBI taxonomy): Eukaryota > Metazoa > Chordata > Mammalia > Dermoptera > Cynocephalidae > Cynocephalus > Cynocephalus volans. The sequence continues at coordinate 29,460,964 of NC_084474.1, read as the reverse complement.
CAAATTAGAAGCCTGAACAACGCCAAGTACTAGAAAAGAAAACGCGGAATGGAAGCTCTCATAAGAGTATATAGCTCCTGAGAGAACTATAGCAATGCCATCATTTTGGAGAAGAATTGGCAATATAATAAAGGTAACAAAGTGCTGCCTTGTGACTCACAATTCCACTTCTAGGTGTATAAAGAAACCTGTGCACATGTGTGTAGGGAGATAGTAATAGGAACATTCATTACAGCACTGTTGGTAATAGCAAAATATTAAAATCAATTATGTATTTCATAGTGGAACAGTACATAACACTTGAAAATGAACCTGTGTCAAATGGTTACATCTTAAAAATTTATTTAAAATAATGCAAGAGAAAGATAATTTAGGCTTCTGTCACCTCTGGTAAGATAGAGAAGAGAATGGGATCAGGGAAAGATAGAGGGGAGCTTCGACTTAGCTATATTATCTTTTTCCTTATGAAAAAACAAACTTGAGCAGTATGGCCAAGTGTTAGGTCTCAATAAAGTCAGAGATGGATGGGTCACGTTGTTGTCGGTTCTTTTTTATAGATCTGAAATAATTCATCAAAAACCGAAGCAAAGGAACAGTCACAAATGAGTTGTTTTTCTGCAATGCAAGTGAAACTGTCCTTGCAGCCAGGTCGGTGGAATGAAAGGGACTGCACCCAGGGAAGGCAGAGCAGGGGACGGCAGAATGTTCCAGAGTATCGGCAGAGCCAGAGAGATGCCCAGAGTAGGAATGACAACAACCCAAGCCTACGCAGAGACTGCTATTACAATAGGATCAGAGGCTTGTTGGTGGCTGGCATCGCATTAAATAACCGCTATGTACTTTCACCACACAGTTTGAGTTTCTTCTCAGTGCATTCCTTTTTCTTTTTTTTCTTTTTTTCTTTTTTACAAAATCTGATGTTCTGAGATCAAGAAATATTTTAGTACTTTATAAACCGAGTGAACTGGACCCTCCCCCTAGCCATGTTCTCACCCTCTGGCCTTGCAGAAACTAGCCCTGACTGGGAACTCCCCCTCCCATCAGATTGTAAAAAAGGGTTGAGAATGTAAATAAATACCTTCTGGGACCAGGAGGGTGGTGCGTGGGCAGGTGTAACACTTAGGGTGTGGAGGGGACAGTGGGGAACTGGAGGGGGCGTCTAAAAAAGGAAAGTGGCCACATGGAAATAAGGGTGAGTGTCATCCAACTAATACAAAGGAAGTCAGAAATCTGGGTTTTTAAAAAAAGATGTAAAATTTTCTGATTTTTAATTCTTTCAAATCATTTGAACATTTCTTAAAATACTATGTAGGATAAAAACAAAACAAAACAAAACACCCCAAACCAAAAAACAGCTATAAGCAAGCCACTCCTTGAGGATTTCTGCTAGCAGACAACCATCTTGTTTGAAATTGACAGAGAATGCACCAGCCGCTGGAATCCCATCACTGGGTCCCACGACTGGCCTCCCGGGTTGCTGCAGAAACTCAAGCGCGGGGCACTCACGCATGCGTGCGTGTACACACACATACTCGACCCTCCGGAGTTGGCATGGTAGAAAATAAAACAAAGACCTGACATGTCAGCTTTGTGAAATCCAAACAGGGCCACTGAATGAGATGGAAGGAGCTGTGGAAATCACCTAGTGGCGAACTGTGACCTCATTTTACACTCTGCCTTTTTTGCACAGTCCCCTCCCCACCCCCTCACTCTCTTTCATTCCACGGGTAGCCCATGAAGGCATCTGAGTTTTTCAGTTCCTACATAACAGCTTATTGCAAATGAAGAAACCAAGGGCCAGCGAGGTCAAGGTGACCCGCTAGTCACGACACTGCACTGCTCCTTCCACGAAACGATCCCTGCGGCGGAGGCAGCGGCGGTGCCTCGGGAATCTGATGAGTGCTTCGTCGGGCACGGGTGTGCATTGGGGGTCTCCATACACCCGATCACTTTACTATGTTTTTTTCCTGCTAAAGAGAGAAGGTTGTAGAAGGTAGAATCAGAAGAATTAATTTAGAATTGTTACAGTACTGTTCTTATTTGCAGTTATAAAAAGGAACTGTACATTTCCCCAGCCTACTGAAATGATAACTCTGGGCTTTATTTTTGGAAAAAGTACTTTTCATCTTATAAAAATTTAATGCCCTCTGAGTGACAGGGATGTTCCAAGTGGTTTTCACTGGCTCTTTTGTGGCTGCAGCAGAAGGTGGACATAAAGGGCCAGGGCCTCCCTGCTGGGAGGCGGGGACAGGAAACACTCCCTCTCCATGGTCTGGGAGCTGCTGCTTAGCAAGTAGCCAGACACGCTCTTTTCTCTCCTCTCTCTGAGCCAGAGGCAGGGTGAAAGTAGCAGAGCTCTGGAAAATATTGTTAATTTTAACAACTAACTTCTATGTAGTACTTTTCTGTATACAGATGTTTGAGTGTTTTCATTCCTTTCTCTTAAGATTGGAATGAGCCGAGATTTCCTTTTCCTTGGCATTAATATAAAATGATCATACAGCTGATCATTAACAGAAGACTCAGATTGGGGCTTCTCAAACTTGAACATGCATCCAAATCAGCTGGGGAATCTTGTTAAAATGCAGATTCTGATACTGTGGGTGTGGATGGCTCTGAGGTGCTGCTGTCAGGCTTCCAGGTGATGCTGATGTTGCTGGTCCATGCACCGCACCTGCAGGAGCAAGGGAGGGTTAAGAATGAAGGAGGGGAGTGTGGGAAGGAGAAGAGACAGTTTCCCTTTCTTCATTCTGAGGAAGTGCCTGTTCTCTCCTTGTGAGGATAAGCCATCAGCTGAGCATTGTTGGGGGAAGCCTGTAGCTTGCGGCTGGAAATGTAGCAAGGGCCCAGGAGGAGGTTGGGCGTGTGTGCCTTAGTGAAAGAAAGTGACATTGCCAGCAGTCATTGTTCTCAGAACAGCAGCTCTGGTTCTTCAGCTTTCCTGACAAGTACTCTCCAGGCTTCCAACACAGCAGCAGCTGAAGGCTGGAGAAGGTGAGCGTGAGATCAGAGGGTGCTGTGGGAAAGAAGCTCCACAGACTCGTGAAAGCAGTAAATTATCAGTTGTGTGTTTGCTTTGTGGTTGGGGCAGGTTTGGCAAGCAAGAGAGAGATGAGAATGCTTCTAGTCTGTTCCAAGATTTTTTCTTGTTGCAGGCTGGATGGAGTGAAATTAAGCCCTTGAGTGCCAGGTCTTTTGGCCTGAGTACCTGGCATACAGATGGTGTCACAGTCGGTCCTGCCCCCTCCTGTTTCTGACAGGGAGGTGATGAGGGGCTTTGGCCTCCCAGGACTGCAGCAGATGTTGTCTGGTTTCAGCAGCTGAGCAAGAGCCTCCTTTTGCAATGTAAACACTTCATCAGCCAGCTGTCTTGCTGCTCTGCCTGGGATTGACTGTCTTCCTACAGGTGTTCACACCCACCTGTCCGTGCTTTGGCTGATAAACTATTGAAGGGCAGGGGCAGAGGTACTCACAAAACTTGCCCTGCCCACTATTTATGTGCAGTGGGGAAGGCCCTAGATACAGACTCAGGTGGAAACTATACTCATTGACAGTCGGATGCTCCAGCCAGTGAATTCCACGCAGGACCAGTCTAACATGATGGGAGAGGCTCTGCATGCCCATGTTCATGGTGGCTGGAATAAAATGGAGCCTACAGCCCTCATTCTAAGATGCCTTCAAAATTTTGGAATGTCTCCAACAAATTCTGATCAGTTCCTAGGGCAAAGCTACATTACCTAAGATTCTTACTAAATAATTTTGGGCAGTGGTAAAGATATATTATTAATAATTAGAATTCTGTCCCACTCAAACTAAGAAAAAGGAAAAGGAAAAGAACAGTCTTCAACTGACAAAAGAGCAAATAACCCTAATTCATTTTAAGCTAAAGCTCTGAATGAGCAAGAGTAGGCAAGTCCACACTTGCCTATTAATGCTTCTTCTGGAGATAAGGAAAATACATATATTTCATGGAATGCCCAATCTGTCAGAACTATAAGCAACACTTAATCTGCTATCAGAAAACAGGAGTTTCAGCTGGACAGGTAGCTCAGTTGGTTAGAACACAACCTTATAACACTAAAGTTGAAGGTTCGGATCCCCATGCTGTCTAGCCACCAAAAATAAATAAATAATAGCTGAAGAAAACAGGAGCTTCAGGAAATGCTATTTCTAGGTCTGGTAGAAGCTGAAATCTGCAGGAAGAAAAGCTCTGGCTTGCCCACAGCTAGGTGGGCTAATAGGTACCACGTGGGTGGGTACTGCTGCCTGCCACAAGCCGCCCAGGCCCTAGCTGTGCCGCATCTTACAGTGGAAGATGTGAACATCTCTTTGTCTTCAATGAAAGGACTCTTGGGGGCTGGCATCCCCACTACATTGTGTGGGACCATGGTGTGCATCATTATCCCCCACCCCTTCGCTGCCACACCAGCACGGAAGGCCAGATTATGCCGTACTCTCTTGTTGTGCTCTTACCAGCTACAGTAGTAGGTTCTTGTTCATCTGCTGGTCAGCTAAGCCTTGCCAGAGGCCCGTGTGGATAGTGACCAACATTTATTGAGAAGCTACTTTACACTAGGCATTTTCATGTACATTATAACACCTAATTCCACCCCAATGGGGTATGGAGGCACTGTTTATGATTCCAATTATTAGCAAGCCAACATTTAGAGAACCTAAGTTTTTTTCTTTTTTAAACGATGACCGGTAAGGGGATCTTAACCCTTGACTTGGTGTTGTCAGCACCATGCTTTCCCAAGTGAGCCATGGGCTGGCCCTAAGTTGTTGTTCTTAAGATCAAAGGCTGCATGGCATGTCAGAACCAGGTTTCAAAGTCACGTTGACTCTAAGACAACGTCTTTTTATTGGCCCTGCTGAACTATGAAGAAGTAGTGGTCTCTTGCATTTGTGAGATGTCTTGTAGTTCACAAATAAATGAAGCAGCCTTAACTTGCATGACATATGGTCCCCTCTCTGTCGAGCAAGAGGAAATGACCACACTGAAGGCTGGCCATTCAGGCTTACTTTCAAGTTTGAATTTTAATGAATGAGGATTTTGAAGACAGCCATCACTGAGACCCTCAGTTGTGCCATGGTGACATAGCAGCTATTGAGGTGTCTGGAAAGAAGATGACTTTGTGTTGGGCCAAGCGTGGGTGCTGTGGCTTCAGTGCACATGGCTGAGTCTATGTGATTCACCATCAGTAAACGTTTATTGAGTTCCTACTATGTTCCAGTCATGGAGAGGCACTGGGAATTCAACAGGGAATATACAAACACAGTCTTTATTTGGAGGAGATATTATCCTTCAAACAGATCCAGGACAGATACGTCCTGCATAGAGAAATGTAAAAGTTGTGCTAGGTAGATAAGCTAACCTCCCAGGGTACTTTAGGTTTTGTTCTAGGACTTACGTTGCTTCTTGATCATTGTAGTGCTTTATGATAGGAGACAAGGTTATGCAAAGGATGAAGACTACGTTACTAACTTTATGTTCTTTTTTCATGGAAAGGTAAGTTTCTGTTTTGGAAAGCTGTTCTCTCTTCCATGTAGAACATCTTGCTTTCCTTAACTATTATGTGCCAATTCACGACAAGTTACTCATGATAGTCATTTTTAGGACAGAGATTAGAGTCGCAGAAACCTCAATTTGTAAGTGGAATCTAAAGGATTCCTTCCAATTTTTTTCCCCCATAAAACTAAAGCTGATTAACATCCAAACAACCATCCAGGGACTGTTCCCACTGCACACTACCACATTAAAACTGATGGGGAAAGGAGAAAACTGTAGACAACTACATCAAGGAAAGCCAATTAAAGAGATATGTTGTTTAAAGGCTGATTGGGAAATGCTGGGAATGGGGCTTTTCTCACAGAGCGATTTGCTTGAGCTGGTCAGTGCCCTTTCTGCTGAGAATTTTAGTCAATTATAATCACAGCTGCACTGCTGAGATGCCAATTCATACTCAGATGCCACCAAAAGGAGCAATTTCCACAAAATGGACCACATGCTAAGTCTCCAAAGATACTTGGATTGTAACAAGTAAGTGGCTACGTTTCAATGATTCAACAGGGTGTATGATGCCGACAAGCTAGCATGGATTTCTTTACATTTGAGCATGTTGTTCTTGAACGTTGAGGGGCCACCCTCCAGAGCTGAGAAAAAAGCATGTGGGACTGGTTCCATCAATGAGAAACTCCTAGATTTTGTCATGATTATCTTCGAAGGTGCAATGGACTCGTATGATGGAAAGCATTTCATAATAGCAAGAGTTGTTAGTGGAATTCTGAAGTCTGATTAAGTTACCGTATGAGTTTAAATTGTATCTCCTATAATACAAAGTATATTTTATCAAGCATCTCTCAGCTGTATGGTTAGCAATATAAATTTAAAATAAAAGTTGGCAATTTATTCATTTAAAAGGCCACAAAAAATAATTACATTGTATAATGTTGAATATACTAGTTATCCTGATTTGAGCATCACATATTGCACACAAGTATTGATATTCAACTCTGTACCCCATCGATATGTACAATCAACTATGTTTCAATAAAAAATGAATAAATATGTATTGAGAGCCCTTTTTAATTTGAGAGTTTTACTGACACAAATAGCAAAGGAAGAGTTTGTAGGCAATAACAGAATTAAGAATGTTTCGGTATGAAGAGATATTAAGATTGGTTACAAGCACAGTTCTTATTGGATAAATAAAATTCAAATTTCCAAGTACCTGCTGAATACCTATTCTGTATCAACACTGGGATGGGAACTGTTAGGGATAAAAAAATCCAAGTAATGTGTGATCTTCCAGAAGCCTGCAATATAACACACTTAAATGATGGTGAAAGTTATAGTTATGAATCATCAGTTATAATCTCCTTGTATGAAATACTTGTTATTTTGGTCTTGGGATGCCTTTGGTATGCTTTTCACAATGAAGTATACCAGTCAAGATTTTAGTATTTCAAATGCTGAGAGCTTTGTGAGACATTCATTTATTCATTCATCCATTCATTCAGCAAACATCTACCAAATAGCTTTTGTGTGCCAGGCACTGTATATATACTTAACTCTACATAATTTTTCAATTTCTTTGGTAATAACTCCTAATGCTTTTTGCTATAACATGCTTTTATATCTGTTGTCTCATTTGTCCCTTTCAGCAATCCTATGAGGTTGGCAGGGCAGATGTTATTATAGATGGTGAAACTAAGACTCAGAAAGGTTGAGTGCTTGGCTCAAGGTCACACAGCTAGTGTGTTTAAAAAAAACAAAACAAAACTAGAAGCCACCTGTTTTGACTCCATTTCAAGCATTTTTCTATATGCCACAAAATTGCTGTTACTATTAATAGCCACCATTTAGTGCTTTGAAACAGACAGTAGGCAAATATTTTATGCACATTATCTCATTTAAATCCTCATAATTACAGCTTATGAGGAAACCAGAACTCATATTAATTTGCTCAAGGTCGTACATAGGTGGAATAACTGAGATTTGAGCCCCCGTGCTACGGCATTTCCCATTATGGGACACCCTATTCCTTTTAGGTGAGTATGTAGTATAAGGAGAGTGTTCAAATTCTCCCTTCATGGACTTAAATTCATTTAGAGTCAGAGGAAAGTAGTGAATACAATAATACACAGTAGTAAATCCAGGCTGGATTATATTCATCATTATCTAAATGTGTTTTAAAAATTATTTTTATTGTAAGAACACTTGACTCAAGATCTAACCTCATAACAAAATTTTAAGCACACAGTACAGTATTGTTAACTATAGGCACAATGTTGTACAACAGACCTCTAGAACTTATTCATCTTATATAAATGAAATTTTATACCCGTTGAACAGCAACCCCCTCTCCCCCATTTCCCCTTCTCTCCATCCCCTGGAAACCACCATTCTACTTTCTGTCTCTATGAATTTGACTACTCTAGGAACTTCATGTAAGTGGAATCATGCAGTATTTGTCCATGTGGGACTGGCTTATCTCACTTAGCACAATGCCCTACAAGTTTATCCATGTTGTCCCTTATGGTAGAATTTCCTTCTCTTTTAAGGCTGAATAATATTCTGTTGTATGTATATACCACTTTTTGCTTATCCATTCATTCATGGACGGACACTTGTGTTGCTTCCACATTTTAGCTATTGTGAATAATGGTGCTGTGAACATGGGTGTGCAGATATTTCTTTGAGATCCTGATTTCAATTCTTTTGGATATATTCTCAGAAGTGGGATTGCTGGTTCAAATGGTAGTTCTGTTTTCAGTTTCTGAGGAACTTCTGTACTGTTTTCCACAGTGGTTGCACTAATTTACTTTCTATCCAGCAGTGGACAAGGGTTCCAGTTTCTCCAAAGCCTTGCCCACATTTGTCTTTTGTTTTTTGATAGCAGCCATCCTAACAGGTGTGAGGCAATATCTCATTGTGGTTTTGATTTGCATTTCCCTGATGATTAGTGATGGTGAGTATCTTTTCATATACCTGTTGGCCATTTGTATGTCTTCTCTGGAGAATTGTTTATTCAGTTCTTTTGTCCAATTTTTAATTGGGTCTTTATATATATATATTTATATATAAACTCCTCATCAGGTATATGGTTTGCAAATATTTTTTCCCATTCCTTTAATAGATATTAATGGACGAAGGGGTCCACAAAGGCAAAAGTGCCTAAGGCCCATTAGAGTCAAAATGCAGCCCTGCTCCTTTGTTCCCTTGCTAATGTATATAAACCCTTGAAGAGGGTCTGTGAGTTTTCCTTGTGTTTGCTTCTTCCTCCAAACCCCTCTAGCTGGCCTGGAGGCACACATCCCCCACTTCTCCCTGATTCCCAAGTCCACTTAAACCTGTTGCTGTCATTACCCACAGGGTGGGCGACTGACCCATACCTCAGTTCTTACCTCTGGGCTGCTTCCTGAACTGGATGCCTTTCCTCTTCTATGGTAGTGAGAGAACTGGTGCTGGCTTGGGACGGAGGGTCACATTCCTGGGGGTGGCACCAATTTCTTCTACTATCAACTGTTCCCTCCCCCACCATCCCAATTCTGCCCACCTGCCTGCTTGTGATTTTGGTACACAAGGACTTTGGAGGAAGAAAGAGACATGTTCTGCTGAAAGGTGGTTTGGTTAGTGATGATGGGCGATGGTGACATTGGAATATAGGGAGGAGTCACATTTCAGTCTTCAAGGGCCTAGACGAAACCTTCCATGAACATAGACGTACACGTTTGCCAAACATGTTCTCTTCTGATACTCCCAGCAGCTTCCTCTATTTTGAGTGTTTCCACTTTTCTGACCAGATTAATTCAGAATGACACATTTCATGTCTTCCTGTCTGGGCTGTAATGCAGGCAACTAAGGTAGCATTTAAAAAATATTCTCTTAAAATAGTTAAGCTTCGAAGAATTTTTTCATACTTAAAAAAAAATTGAAACGATTATTCATATTTGTGGGATACAGAGTTGAATATCAAAACCTGTGTATAATACATGATGATCAAATCAGAATGATTAGTAGGCTCATCTTTACAAAGAATTTCTTTTAATAACAAGGTCCTTATTAGAACTGGAAAACATGAATAGGCAGTAATTAAATTTAAAAAACAAAAATAAAACCTAAATCAACCTCCTGGCTTGTAGACTATTATTTCATTGACCAATGACATGCATATGCGCTATGTTTATAGTATTCATTTCAACAAATTGGACAAAATTTTTCCTGTGAATCCTCATGTCATCTTTGAGAGGTAAAAGGCAGAAAAAAAGATAACAGCCAAGTAATGCTGAAATCTACCCATAATCTAGGTGGCCACTACTCTTCTGCTCCAGTCTAGGAAAGGACAGTAGTGATGTCATCTTCATTTGACACAAAAGAAAAAGACTTTGAAAGAGGGATGCTGTCACTGGATGGATGATTCAGGTTACACCATGTCTATCAGGGGCTAATAGCTCATTCAACATGGGAATGGATTTATAGGGTGTGCCTTACCAAAACCCCAACAAGCAGGAGCAATAAATGTGTCCCAGCTCACTAGTTAGACTCATGACAATTGTACCCTTCACCACTGTGGACTACTTCTTACAAAATTTCTTTATTTTAAAAAAATTTTTATTGAAGCACTGATTGTATTATATATTTATGGGTTACGGAGTTATATTTCAATACATGTATACAATGTATGATGATCTATTCAGGGTAATTAGCATATTCATCACTGCAAAACTTAATCATTTCTTGATAATGTGCACATATGATCTCTTCTCTTCTAGTCATTTTATAACATGCAGTAAATCATTGTTAATTATAGATTCCTAGGTCAACTGTACACCAATAGGACTTATTTCTCCTATCTACTTGTAATTTTGTGTTCACTGACCAGTCTCTCACTATCTCCCTGGCCCTTTCCTGCCTCTATTAACCACATGTCTTCTCTCTCCTTTTAGTAGTTTAACTTATTTTTTTATTTTTTATTTTTATTTATTTTATTTTATTTTATTTTTATTTTATTTTTTTAAGTTTTATTTTGTCGATATACATTGTGGCTGATTATTGCTCCCCATCACCAAAACCTCCCTCCCTTCTCCCTACCCCCCCCCCCCGGTTTGTGTGTGTGTGTGTGTGTGAATTTATATATTAATTTTTAGCTCCCACCAATAAGTGAGAACATCATCAGATGAGTGGATACGGAAAATGTGGTACATCTACACAATGGAATACTACTCAACTATAAAAACGAATGAAATACTGCCATTTGCAACAACATGGATGGACCTTGAGAGAATTATATTAAGTAGTTTAACTTATTAATATTATTATTTATCTGTTTTGTTCTGTTCTCTTTTTTAGCTCCCACATATAAGTGAGAATGTGCGATATTTCTCTTTCTGAGCTTGGCTTATTTCACTTAACATAATTTTCTCTGAACTCATCCACGTTGCTGTGAATGGCAGAAGTTCATTCTTTTTTATGGCTGAGTAGTATTCCATTGTGTTTATGTAACACATTTTCTTTATCCAGTTATCTGTTGATGGACATTTAGGTTGGTTCCATATCTTGGCTATTGTGAACAGAGCTGTGATGAACATGGAGTGCAGCTATCCCAAAGGTTTCTTTAGATCACAGACCCATTTGACTAATTTAAGTTTAAACAAGAGCCACTATTTATTATCAACAAGAAAATCTCTGGCCCACTACTTTAAGATATGCTTAACGCAGTACTTACTGTACAGAATGAAGGTAAGAACATTTTCTTATAACTGAGTAAATAGTCACATCTGGAGCTACCTGATTTCTCATATAAAGCCATATGCTTCACAATATGGTATGTAGTGATATATTAATTAGGTGTTACTTGTGTAGATAGAATAATGTCTAAATAGAGGAAAATTAAGAGTTATAAATGGATGAACAATTGATTAATATCTCCAAGCCATTGGCTAATCATTTATTCATTCATCATTTATTAAGCTTCTACTATATGCCAGATAGAGTGCTAGACGTAGTCTGGTATATAGAAATCCTTTGGGACTAAAAGCTGAAAGACAAAGTATCTGTCATTTGTGTAGGACAGGGACACATAGAGTGCCACCAGAACACAGATGAAGGCACCAAGGGCATGCTGAGGGTTCTACGATGACTTCCTGGGGAAGATGACACTGACCTGAATCAGTTTCAAAGCCTGCAATTAATTTAATTGGGCATCCAATCCTTTTTAAAAATAATGCCTTCTTACTTGCTTTAAAACATTTGTTGGGAAAACAGAATCGTTTGGTCAGGGCCCTCGCCTTGGTCCCGTTGGATGTGGTTTAGCACATCCATTGTAAGCAAATTGTGTGTGTATGTGTGCATGTACGCCAATGTATCTTTTCAGTTTTGTTGCTATTCTTGTGTTGAGGGAGAAGAAGGGAGGGAAGGGGAGAGGAGGAGAGGTGAGGTGAAGTGAGAGGTGAGGTGAGGTGAGTTTTAGTGAAGCAGGCAGGCAGGCGTGGCCTGTGGAGTCCACCCAGCACAGCCATGCTTTCCAACCTATGGCTCCAAGGACCTTTTGGCCAGTTACCTAGCTCATAGACCTGCGTGTGAGGGGTCTGGGGACCCATCCTGGCCTGTGAAGGGTTTGTGACCCAGTTTGTGAACAGGCTTGAGGGACCTGTGAGCTCCAGACCCAGCCTTAGCTCAACAATTGGCCCAGTCGGTGCAGGATTACCCACAGGTAAAAGAGCTCAACAACTGGTGTGGTCTAGTAGCTTTACAATTGGCGTCACCAACAGGATTAAGAGCTAGACAATTGGTGCTGTGAGCAGGATTCCAGACATTAGCATTAGAGCAGTAGCGCCACACAATTGGCTATGTTGGCAGGATTCTGACAGTAGTCGTAGCCTTAGCCATACAATATTAAAATAAACAAAAGATGAAAATTTTTATTTTCTTTTAGAAATAGTAAATGGGAGGTGTCAGTAGCAGTCGTTAAAGTGGTCTGTAGGAAGAACACCCTCTTTTCTGAACGTCCCTGCAAATGGATCCCGAAAGGTCCTTGACAAAAGTGTATTCCAGAAAGGATTGTTCTGGGTGAAAAGTGTTCAAACAAAGCAACTTAATGACACAGATTTTAAGCTTTTTAACTCTCAAAGATGAGAGTACATCTGGGGTGGAAAACGTGATAATTTGGGTATCCTGTGTATGCCTATATTGTCCTTGTTATGAAAAGGTGTTCTACAGAAATTTAAACTGAGTAATTGAACCTGAGGTAGGAATAAATCTTGTGCAAACCAACTTAAAAGCCAGTTTCCCATCTTCTAAGTGTTGCTTTATCGACTTACTTTACAGGGCACTCTACTGAACTCAAAGCCTTTTGACATTTGCACTGGGTAATATTTCTGTTTTCCAGAATGCTCTTGGTATTAAGTGGAACTGGGAAGGATGGCTTCTGAAATCATACACAGGAAGAGTCATGGGGCATGTTCCAACAGTGGCACAGCACAAGTTTCACAATGAGAACTATTTTTTCAAAAGTTTTTCTTGTCTTTTTCCATTATTGATAGCTCTTTGTAATCCTCATTTTCACCATCTGAATGTAAATATGTAAAAGGCTAAAATGGTTAATTAATTCAACAAATATTTATCGAGTGATCACAAGGGCAGGTCTCATGCCAGGAGCTGGGGAAATGGTGGTAAACAAAATGTCTTGGTCCTGCCTTTGTGGACTCGATAGTATAGGGAGAGAGGCAGATATTATCACACAAACAAATTGCAAACAAATAGATTATTACAAGTAGCATTGGGCACCATAACAAAAAGGGACAAAGTGAAGTTACAGCGGATAAGGGAGGTGGTTTCCATAGGGTGGTCAGGGGAGGCTTCACTGAGCAAATGACATTCAAAAGAGATCAGAAGACTAAGTAAGAGGCAATGAGTTGGCAGAGATCCATACAAATGGATCCAGATATGCAGAAGGCATGAAAGAGTTTAGTGTGCTGGTAACTCTGAAAGTCAAAAGCTGTTAAGAAGGAAAGTGTTTTTTTTATTATCATTTTGGAGTTCTGTGAATGCCTCTTACATGTAAGCAGCTGAAGATAGGAGAAGACTAACGTTTATCAAGTGTAAGACTGGCCCGAAAGTGCGAATCTTACTTGTTGAAAAGGCTCATCTTGCAAAGACCAGGAGACAGAGATCGCTGCAGTCAAGCAAGAGGAGTTTGTTCCAGCATGCTGGGGTCACTCAGTCTCCTGGACAGGAGCGACCCCGAGCTCTTAATATGAGCACTTTTTATACAGTTTGGTAGGCAGACTTTGGCAACAGGATGAGTTGTATACAGCTTATTGGTCACCTGAGATGACTTTTAAATTCACTGGTGGCTTTCAGTGGGGTGGTATACAGATGAGGAACTGGGGAATTGCCCAACAGCCCACCCCTTGTGGTTAGGCCCTTCCCGGAACTGGGTGAACTTTGGGCGGTTTGGGAAGTCCTTCATCTGCCCTTACCAGTAAGTCCCACCTGCAGGGACTTGTAAAACCTTGCACAAACTAATTACAGAAGCAAAAAAGCTAGTCAGTTAATATTTAAGGGTGGGGGAAGGGGTTCAGGTCCACACAAGCAGTTATTATGGGACTATTCTAAGTGACTTAATAATGATCATCATCATCATTGATCATTAATTATTTAGTGAGTGCTAACCACTATGCTTTATGTACTCAAAATATATTTTCTCATGAAATCTGCACAACAAACTGTGTCCTTGGAGTTCCAGGGAGCATTCCAGTCTCTCTGAAAGAAGGTTGGGAAGAACGATAAGACAGGGTAGAAAGGAAACTGAGGCCCAGGTGCTTTGGAGCAGAGTATTCCAATAGTTAGCAGAGGGATATCTGATGCCAGCCTGAGGGAATAGAATCCCAAACCTTCAGGGGCCAAGTCATGGGTGACTGTTGGCTACAGGGACAGGGAACAGGGAGGGAATGGTTAAGGCACCCTCAGGCTTTTCTGGGCAGAGGTGAGAGGCACTTTAAATATGTTTTGTGGCTATAGCTCAGCCAACGTAAGGATGAGGTGAAGGGAGAGAGAGGCCCAGAATGGTCCTCAGAGATCAGCTGCAATGATTCCAGCAAGAGGCTCTTTAGTCCTTTGCCAGGAGAATGGTGGTGGGTGGAGGAGCACGTGAGAGGCAAACTTGGCCTAGGCAGGAGGTTCGGGGAGAAGATGATGACTTCCATGTCAGAGTTTGAATTCGAGGTATCAGCAGGAAAAACACACTTCATAAGTATTTAATGCTGGTTCTGATTCCTTCTCACACCCATTTCATTAAACCAAACAGAATCCCTACTGAGAGATTTAATTACAGGGCTCTTCTAGAGCCTGGTCCACAGCAATTCCTGTTCCTTCACAAATGCTCTTGAAGAAACATCAAGATGGTTAATTGAGACACACAAGGAAAGAAGAGTAAGTGGCAGAATGGTTCTACACAACACACTGTCTATAGAATCCTATTGTGGTTATCTTCTGTCTTTCTGTTACTGTCCGTGTCTGTGTTGGTAAATTACATGTCAGGATACATTGATATTCACAGGATGCAACAGAATAACAAACTTCCATATCTTGATCCTTGATCACTAGCTCAGAGCTCACACTCCTGTGACACATCCACGCTGTTGGTAATACACACTCTGGTTGACCTTAATGGAAACTCAATAAATTATTTATACCTCCTCTACAGCGGGCAGAGGGGTGACTACCAAGGGAACTCACAGAAGGTTTTTTGCTTTGGTTTTTGTTTCTGTTTTTAAGAACCAGGAGAGATAAAGATAAGAAAATAACTTCAGAATAAATGATTCACTTTCAAAGTATAAATGATGGACTTTAGGACAAAGCAGTTTTGTATTTTCATAGATCTATTTAGCACATGTTTTTTCTTGGTAAAGAGCATAAAAGGGCTGCCAGCAGTCTTCTGGGTGGACATTGGACACAGGACTCTTCAGTCTGTGGTTATTAGATATATAATGCCTTCTGTGTCATTGAAGCTCTGATTCTGTAACCTTACTCATGTTCCGTCCATGCTACCAGGAAGTACAGTTGGTTTGCATCAGGATCAGGGATCAACTGGGTTTTGTGAGGCAGGCTGAAGTTTGGTTTGAGAAAACAGTGGTTGTTTCTTCCTCTGCCACCTGGTTAAGTGTGCAAAAAGCGATTATGCCCTTTTTACACACTTTCACATGCTGGCAGGCTGCCACACGGGCTCTGTCACTTCATGGTTGGAAGCCCCTGAAGGAATGTGCTCTGTGTACAGATGCCAACTCTTAGGTTGTTGACCACTGATGAGGACAGGATGGTGAGGGCCCACGTAGGATGACAGCTCCAAGGACACTGTGCTGATAGGGAAGCTGATACAAATGCTGGCCTTTTTCTTTGGACGCATTAATTGACTTGGGTTTTTTGGATAATAATCTGTTGTGAATTCTGAAATCCATGAAAATACATGAAAACCTAATAAAAATTCCACTAATTCAAAATTTATTATCATCTTGACAGGCCCAAGCTGGGTTGGCCTGTTTTTGCTTGGTAAACGCTTTCTTAATAGTGTAAAATTAATAGTGCAAACCAGATTGCAGAGGGAATGTTTAAAATACTTAAAGGACAAATTGTTTTCAGCACTGACAAGCCCTGTAGGAGTGCTGTTTACATAGAAACAAATGACATGCTGCTTATAAACCATTAGAATTTATCAATTAAATCAGATCTTCCCTACTAGGCAACACTGAATTGGCTTAATTTGAGTTATTCTATGGTTTTTTGAGAGAGGAAAACTGCACTTCTTAACATTCTATTGTAATTAAAAAGAAAACTACTTGGAATAGTGCAAAAAGCATGGGCTTTGGAATCCGAAAATGTCTGGATTTGCATCACAGCTTTTTTATTTGACTGTCTCCAACTTCAGTTTTCTTACAGATCAAGGAAGGATTATATACTGACCTTTGTAGATTATTGTGAAGATACCACAGTTACATGTAAGGCTATTAGAACCACTCCTAGCACAAAAAGAAGGGCTTACCAGTACCCAGGTAGCCTTTGGGTTTGAGAAGTAAATATGTAATGTCTTCTACAGAAATATAGTACAAGCTCATAAACTGGAGAGAATGCTTAAGCAAGAAAGGTGACTCAGAGTAATAATAAAAATAACAGCTTTCACTTACTGAGTGCCAGAAGTTACTGAATCCCCTTTTTACAGATAACAAAACTGTGGAAACTCCCTTTTCTTATACTTTAGTGTTAAATATAATGACTTAGATTTAGAAAAGAAAAAGATTCTTAATAAAAACATTATCTTAAAAATCATAAAACCTCCTTAGTGTAAATATCTTGGAAAATTTTATATATCTTAAATATTTAACAACAGTTAAAAATGTTATAGGTCTTAGGTTTTGTGTAAAAATGTAAAGGGAGTTGACTGTACAGTTAATGGCCACTTTTTACTAATGGCCATGGTTGGCAAAAGTACTGGCAAGTTCCTGACTTTTATTTCTCTTTATATCTATATTTATACTTGAAAACTAATTATTTGTTTAAATAATTAAATTCAAAATTAAATCTGGCTTGTCTCTAGACTTTGGATTGTCTTTAGACTTGTGGAAATTAAAAACGATGGCCATTTTACAAAGTTTCTTTGAGTTTCAAATTTCTAGTGTTTTTCAATGAAATCAAGACCCAACCAAACATTTTAACTTGGTAACAACTCTGATAAGGACAGCCTGTGGCCACAGGAGGCATGAACTGACCCTATTTTACAGAGCATTCACGGGACATTAGGAGGTCACCTTAATTAACAGTAAGCAAATTTTAAGTACGGCATTTATTTTAACAAGATCAATGAATTCTGTTAATTGGTCTTTGATTTGCTTTGTCTTTCAAGTCAGACAAACTGAAACTTTCTTTTTGGCAGGGTGTATCCAGCCCAGTCCTGACATAGGATGAGTGAGGTGCCCACTGAAGCCCCCCAGCAAGGGTCAATGCCAAAACCAGATAGGCCCTCTGCCACGTTCTGCTGCACAAAGTCACCTTTGGTGCTAAACAGCTGAGTCTTAGAGAGTTTGCTCTTGACGTCATTTAATAGCAGGTGCTGCTGCCCACCCTTGAGCTGTCAGGCTCCTCTGTGAGCTTTTATCTCTCAGGACCAGTCTCTGGGGAGTGGTGCTATAATTACCTCTGAAAGGCTGTCAGGTAAGAGGAGCTAGAAAGCATCTATTGGCTTTAAACTGCATGGATATGATCAAATTCTTATTTTTACCAAAATTGCATTATAACAAATGACATAATGGCTTTGAGGTTAGAAATATACAGAAAAATCACAATTTGCAAATTTGATCATTTTGATTTGTTTCCACTGGGGACATTAGCAAATGTGTGGGAGCTCAACATTTATAAATGGACTCTGTTCAGACAAGATAAGCACTTAAGCTGAAAAGCAAGAAAAGTCACTCTCCTCATTATAGATCTTACTATTTCAAGAGCGAGCAAATGAATGTACATAAAAAATAATCTTCCTGTGTCCATCTAGCTTTCTGAGATGGGTTTAATATGTGGATTCTTCTAAATAAGACAATTCACTTACTAACATACATATTTATGAGTAGTTACTGTATGCGCAACATTTTATAATGAATTTTAGTATTATTAAAAAATAAGACACAGTTCTTCATTTGGAGTAGCTTATAATATAGTATACATACACATATATATGTAACAAAAAACCTGGAAATTATTATAGACAATATGGATAAGCTAATATCGTAGGGCAATAATTACGTTAGGATACATAAAAATTCTTGTATTGGCCCATTGTTTATCTTATCTGGGAATGACTTAAAAAACAAAACAAAACCCAAACTCACTACCATGACCAAAAAACCAACAGCAACTACATACTTTGAAAGGTGATTAAGTGATAAATCCATTCAACAATATGTATTGAGAACTTGCAATATAAAAGATACGTGATGATAAAAGGCTCATTCTCTCAAACTTTTACTTAACCGAATGTACAATCTTTTGGTTAAATGAGAACCAGTTTCAAAGAATTCTCTATAACATTCTTAAGGACTGCAAATTTTCAAGTATCTTCCTAATGCATTCACTGGTGTTTGTTTTCTGTTGTGTACAATGTCTTTAAATAGACAAATTTATCCAAATGCCGAGTGGACAGAGAACACAGTGATGGAAGGGAGAGGGTGGTGTGACCAGAGACTTCTCAGAGGAGGGGAAAATTTTAAACCACGTTTTAAAAGAAATAATAGACACCAATTGCTGAATTGCAGCAGGGAAGGCATTTCTGAAAAGAAGATTGGCATGAGCAAAGGCTTAGCAATAGCCAGAATTAAACTGGGAAAACCAAAATGCCAGTCTGGAGCCCTCTTAAGCTTTTGGCACATTTCTTTCATAAAGATGGTAGCAGGAACAGTGAGTTGTTTTCACTGATTTGATACGGGTATATGCTAAGCAATCTTGCCCCTCTCACCTTTCTAGAATGTGAGTATTGGCATGGGTACAAGAAAAACACCAGAGCCTACAAGGAATGCTACTTGCAGATTTGATCTGAACTCTACTTGTACAATTCTAGCCTGTGTGCTGTTGGCCACATTGCCCCAGAGAAAACGCTGGCACCAGAATTGTGCTGGCACAAAAAAGGAGAGCTTCCATGTGCTCAGTGGCCTTGACGCAGTCTCAGGTGCTTTGCACAAGCAGATTCTCATTTTCATCCCTCATTTTAGCATTGTTGTAGTTATTTTTTATTTTTTAAAGTCAAACAGATTCCAGCCTCTTCAACCCTGTTTCCACGTAATTAATTATTTTTCCACTATTCAGACAGATCCACAGGACAAATGTAGAGCAGTTTATAATTAGCTTGCTATATTGTCCTCTAGGTTTGGTTTTGAAGAAGGTGACATTTGTTTCTAGCTCTTGTTCCTCCTCTTGAATCTCTTTCATATTTACTTACATGTTGCCCTGGACTTCCAGGGATTCCTCATTCTCCACCTCCAACCTATTCTGCAGGTTTCCCAACCCCATATTCCAGCCCCTAGATACCAATGATAGAGTGACTGTAATCTCCATCAGCCTACCTACAAAGCTGCCTCAAATAAATATAAAACTAGGCTTAAAACTATTCTTGCCATGAACATGGAGCTTCAAGAATTTCTAGGTTCGTGTCCCTCAATCAATTTGCCATCCCAAACCCATATATATACAAATTCTGGAGCTGCTGGTGCCTGAAATCCTCTCTCTCACCCCACCCAATAAAATGCCATCAAAAAGGAGATGTCCCACTATATACCTGAGTAAGGAACTGACTCAGTTAACTCATGTCAATGGTCATATAGTAAATGCTCAATAAGCAGTTTTGTAGGCAGTATCAGACCATGGAATCAGTCTGCCTTGTGTCAAGCCTCATCTCTGCCACTAAGCAGTGATATAATCCTTAAGCAAGTTACTAGATACATTTTTACTACACAGAGTTAATATGTGTAAAGCACTCACACACAGCAAATCCTTAATGAGGACTTCAATAATAGTTTAATCAAAATTGCAGATGGGGGAAATCAGGTAAACTTCATACACTTTGGCAAAGAGATCTTTGTGGTACCTTTTGATACCTTGAAGATCACTTCATGTTGGCTACATACTTCCCTGCCTTTGCTTAAGGGAACTTTTTTGACTGACCCAGTACACACACACACACACACACACACACACACACACACACACACACACACACACACACACACACACACACACACACACACACACACACACACACACACACTTCGTGACCCTTGTTTGGGTTGAGGGCTACAGTTCGAAAGCCACTGGCTTAGGGCCAGCTCTGGATAAGTGAATGCATTCAGTCAAGTTGAGTTTCTCAGTCTGAATTATGCAGGAAATGGCTTTGCTTTTGTAGGACACTTGATTCACAGTTTATCTCCACGAGGCCAGTTATGAATATCTTTTTCCTAATATAAATTAAAATCATTCACAGGCAGTGATAGAACTTGGAACCAGAAGGGACTTTGGAGAGAGTCTGGTGTTGTGGAAAATACACTGAACAGGGGGACCTGGCAGGCTAGTTCTGGTTCCACTTCCCCCAGTATCTTGTATGGATCTTGGATGAGTCCCTCCACCCATGAAATGAAGCGCTTAGGTCCTTTCCAGCTTTCCAACACTTAAACCATGTGTAGTGTTGTAATTTCACAAACTACAGACATCAGAATTTAGATTTAATGAACTATATAAGAGAAGTGTTTTCTTTATTTCCAAACCCTAATTTCAAATACTTTCCCATCAATTATTTGAGTTATTTGGGAAAAGTGAATTAATTGTCTTGCTGTTGTAAACCTGACCATTTCCCATGTAAATGAAGAACTTTTTGCTCAACAGTCTTACTGGTCTATCTTTCGAGAACATGCATCACGCATTTGAGGAGTATCTGAGGAGCTACTCATCTGTTCTAGCAACGATTTAAGTATGGATTAAGAAAGGCAAGGGATGCATTTTGCTTCTTACTTTCCTTGATACCCTAGGGGCAGGAATGACTTCTTTGTAAGTGTATTTCCTCAGACACCAGTAAAGGACCTGCTTGCTATGGGTTGCTGCTTCTCAAGGCTAATGGCTGCAAGTAGAAACATTGAAGCTCAAAGAGCCAATTATTTATTTGAAGGACTCTGTCCATTTCTTGGCCTTTACTAACGTTGCTTTTAAAACCCAGTAGAGAAATAGGTTTTGAAAAAGGCATCAATACAAATGGCTAATAAGCACCTAAAAAGATGCTTAACATCATTAGCTACCAGGGAAATGCAAATCAAAACCACAATGAGATACCACTTCACATCCACTAGGATGGCTAGAATCAAAAAGACAGGTAATAACAAGTGTTGATGAAAACGTAGAGAAATTGGAACTCTTCATACAGTACTGGTGGGATGTAAAATGGTGCAACCTCATTGATGTTTCCTCAAAAGGTTAAACATAGAATTGCTTGGGTCATATGGTAACTCTACTTCGTATATCCAAGGCAAATGAAGACATATACCCACACAACAACTTGTACGTAAGTGCTCATCACAGCATTATTCTTAATAGCCAAAAGGTGGAAACAACCCAAATTTTTATCAGCTAATAAATGAATAAATAAAATGTCCTATATCCAGCAATGGCATATTATTTGGCAATAAAAAGAAGCAAAGTATTGATACATGGTACAGCATGCATGAACCTTGAAATAATTATGCAATGTGAAAGAAGCCATTCTCAGAGGACCATATATTGTGTGACTCCATTTATATGAAATGCCCAGAATAGGCAAATCTATAGAGACAAAAAGTAGATTAGTGGCTGCCTAGGGCTGGAGGGGAATGCGGAGATTGAGAGGGGATGACTAAGGGATACAGTTTCTTTTTGGGGTAAAAATGTTCTAAAATTGATTGTGGTGATGGGTGCACAACCATGTATGTTTTTCAAATGAATGACTTGTGCATTTTAAATGGGTGAATTTTATGGAATGTGAATATTTCAGTAAAGCTGTTGTTTTTAAAAGGCATCAAAATGTACTGATAACTTATAGGGAAACAGCTTACACTGGAATTCTCAGCTTTGCTTGCTATCTCTGAGGAATCTCAAGTCAGCCCCTTCTGGATGCTTCCCGTCAGTAAGATGCCAATAACCACGGCAAACCACTCTACCCTATCTCTTCTGCAGAGGGACCTGGTGAGACCAAACACTTGTGTCCCAGATTCACACTGAGATTTTCTTTTCTCTTTAGGAGACTCATTTTAAAAATTGGAGGCATTAATTGTGAAAACTAAAGGTTTATAGGGCCAACCTATAAGGACATTTTGTAGAAGCAATCATCTTAGCATTTGTGTAATCTTATATCTGTGATGGAGGCCAAAGAGATTAAAAGCTCCATTCTGGAAGCCAGGACTTATTTACATGAGATCAAAGATGTAGAAAACAGAGAAACATTATTCCCCTTGGAGAACTGCATTTATTCAGGGAAAGTTACCAGGGAGAGGAGCAACTCATACGGTAAAAGACAACATGTACCGAGGAGGAGAGAACCCAACAATAAAAGCCAGGACTTCCAGGTGGTCCATTCTGTAGTCACTTTGCAAGACCACTAGTAATAACAGTAGGTTCCATTAGAGATTTATAGCAACAATTATCCTGAGACCTTACATATTGCCCAACTCATTTCCAAATCTTTTCTTGATAGGCTTCATTTTACGAGAAGACCATGGCAACAGTGTTAAGCTGTGGAGAAAAGCACATTTGTGTTGCCAGTTTAGCTCTGCAAAGTGGGAAAACTGCCTAGTTTCTGTGCCTCAACACTTTAAAATGCAGTTATGCAAAATTATTTAACAAACTTTAGTAGAAAAGTGCTAAATTGCACATTATGGTAGAAAGTTAAAGTTACTCCCCGATCTAAGCATATTATTTTTTCTTGCAAAAGCACTTTTTATTGTTGCTTTTAATGGACTTGATTATGGTTTCCTTTCAAGACATATCTTAAAATTATAAATCTCATAAAATATTGGGCCAAAGCAATTTAATTTGGTTAATCTTTCTCATGATTTTATAATATACTATAATTTTTAAAAATGGGAATTATATGAATTAGAAATGTAGTAATAAACATGGATTTATGTGTTTCAGCATTTTTCTGCTAGTTCAAAGCACTGGACGTACATATCTTATGACTATGCATGTAGAAAGGTAATGGAACTAGCAAAATTCTCAGTTTTTATTAAGGCCTAACAGATAAGGTTTAACAACTTTTCCAATATAACTTTTAATGTCAGAGACTGAGCTCTATTTTAACTCTAAAAGTTACTCCTTAAACATCAGCTAAGATTCGCTTTTTTGCTTGGCGTAGTGGAACGAGCATAATCACTGTGGCTTGACAGATCTGAGTTTATATCCCTGGTGTACCACTTATTAAATATACAATTGTGGGCAAGTTACAAAACCACTCAGAACTTCAGTTTCTTCATTGCAAAATACATTATTGGGAGAATTAAATAAGATGACACATACACAGGGCCTAAAAATACTAGGTTTTTTGATGAATGAATCTCCATTCCAAGGTTATTGCATCTTGACAATTGGTTCAAATCCGGTCTTGATCTTTCATTGTAATTAATAACATCCTCTAATCTTTTTGACTCTTTATTTCTCTTCCCCCTTTTGTCTGTCTACTGCCTGCCATCTTACCCTGTTGTTTCCATTTCATCTACCCACCTCCCTCTCCAGGCGGACACTCTGCACTCTTTATAACCCATTGCAACCAACCATCTCTAGGCACCTGGGATTTTAACATTTTTAGCTCTTTGTGAACTGACTCCCAGCTTATTTCTCCAGCCTCATTAACTGCCATTCTAGCCCTTAAGTTTTACCCTCCACTCATAATGGATTTCTTCTAGTTCCTGGAAAGTCTAGCTTCTAGAAGCCAAGACCACCATGTGCAATCTTAAATTTGGGTCTTCCACATGCTGTTTCCTCCGCCTGGAATGCTGTGCCTCTTTCCATTTAACTGGCCGACTCCTACTCTTCCTGCACTTCTCACCTTAATGACTCTTTCTCAGGAAGGCCCTCTCTGAACCCCTGGTCCGGGTTCCATCCTGCTTCTAAAAGTTCTCACACCTTTCACTGTGCACATCACACTTGTTCAACATCTGACTTCCCCAAGAAGCTGCATGCTCCTAGAAGGCAGTGACTGTATAGTTCCAGGGAAGAGAACAAGGTCTGGCATGTAATAAGTGCTGAGTAAACATTCGCTGAACAAATGAGTAAAAGAATGAATGAAATAAGATTATATTTCTCAATAAATTCATGTCGGTCCTTGAATGAGGTGCAAAGGATGAACATATTAAAGAGGATTACAATCTTTCTATCCATTATAGTTTACTTCTGTGTTTCCATGTTTCTGTGGTGGGGGAAGGGAAGAAGGATATTCTGTTGAATCTCACTCACTTGGTTATACTAATAAATTGACGAAGTAAAAAAAGTTATGATGCTGATTCTGGGGGCAAGGGGAGAAATGTTGCTATGCAACAATATCCCAGCTGTCTTTTGTTTCTCCTAAAATATAAATACTATTTTTCAAGATTAAAAAAATAAAATTTTACAGTGCTCTTTAACCTAGTGCATCCAGCTACCTCAAATGCATCTGTAGTTTTAGAACCAAGAAAAGTAATCCACAAAGTACAGAAGAAATACTGACTGGACTTATTTTTTTCAAGTAATGTAGCAATTTGTGGAAACGTTTTATTCCATCGACATAGAAAACCATATCAGATAATTCAAGCCTCTAAGTTCTCAGATGATTGACTCTTTCAGGGTCTTTTCAATGAGGCCTTTCCTGGATGCTTCCTGTTCAGATCTGCACTGTCCAGTATGGTGGCCACTAGCCACATGTGGCCACTGAGGACTTCAAATGTGATGAGTTCAAATTGAGATCTACTGTAAGTGTAAAATACACACTAGATTTCTGACATAGTATTAAAAAAGAGTACAAAATACTAATAATTTTTTTTATTGATTACATGTTGAAGTAATATGTTGGGTGAAGTAAAATGTATTATTAATGTTTATTTTCACCTGTTTATTTTTACTTTTTTAGTATGGCTACCAGAAAATTGAAAATGTGGCTTGCATTGTCATTTTCCCATTTGATGTTGTTGGTCTGCATCCCTGGACGGTGAATTTAAAGGGTCTGTAAAGCAAACTGACCCACTGCCTGCTCAATGATGTCCAATAATCGTTTTTCTTTGACAGAGCTATACTACTCCCTAGAAATACAAAACCAAAACAGATCATGTACTTGCCTTTGTGGAACTCATAGTCTATTGAGGGGTGGACTATTGATCAACACATAGCTGAATAATTTTAATAATGTGGAAAATTCAACAATGCATTTAGAAAGATGATATTTGAATGCAGAAGAGGAAGAGATAACTGGTTTGGGAGAAGGTGGTTGGAGGTTAGGATAAGCTTACTTGAGGAGGTGTTGTTTGAGCTGAGTGTTGAAACAGAGGAAAGGCCAGAAGCCTGAAACATTATGGTACATGCTAATTTTGATGAAAATTTTTGTGAAACCTCTTAAAATTTTTAAATAAACAGAATTTGGAGGAAACTGGGAACTTTTCTTTTCAAGTAATGGTTATGTGAAGGTGCAGAGGTTTGTCAACTTAGATGCATCGCAAAAGGACATTTATAACATACTTTGGGGCAGTAGAATGACAAGAATCTGCTTCTTCTTATTGGAGTTTTAGTAAGAACATTGGCGATGGCAATACCTAGCATTTGTTTAATTCTTTCCGGGTTACAAAGCACTTTCTCATAACGATGTATCACTTAATTCTCACAATAATCCCAGGGTCAGCTCTTACTCTTATTTTACAGATAAAGAAACTGAGGCTTAGATGTTGGGTGGTATCTTAGGTAAGATTCCTTAGAACCAGAGCCTGAGACAGGAATTCTTGTTCAATGAGGTAGGTATTGGACGAGCGCTTTCAGAAGAAGAGAAGTGAGGAAGGCAGATGGTGCAGTGAGAAAGCAATGGGAGACGGCGGTCTCTGCTGCAGAGACCAGATCAGCCTGATTCCCCCAGCAGCTCTGGAGTATGTCACACCAGGGAGCTGATCCCAGCTGGAGGCATGCCTTTTGTGCCCCGTGCCAGCTCAGTCATGGCTACTGGCGTGTGACTTCCTGGGCACAGCAGCTCTTCTCTGGCCTTCCATGTACTTCTGTGTCTGGAGAAGTGGAGAACTCTGTTCTGTTAGCACCCAATACTCCTAGCAGTTGAGGGATGGGTAAACCCACCTGCAAAGGGGAATCAGGTTGGGGAACTAGCAGTGACTTTTGTAAATGGCTGCCCAAGATGACACAAATAATAAGTACCAATCATGCTTTGGATCCAGACCTGCTGATTGCAAGTCTAGTGCTCTTTTCAACACAATTGAATAGAAATCATTGATTTCACTCCCTCTCGTTCTCCCCAGAAGAGGCTATTACTACATATAGAGGTGGAATTTATTAACCATATACTAGTGCAAACACTCTCCGAATAGTATTTTTATGCTACTTATTACATTGTGTTAATGAGAAAGCATTATGATCACTGATTTATTTTCTGAGTTCTACATATGTGAACTCCAGAATAATCCATATTACCTAAAAAGCCCCCTGGTAAACAAAAGGTTCAACCTTATCAACTACAAATGACCAAACTTCTAAAATGATGAGTGATTCAGCACTTTGCTAGTACTTGCTCACTGTTGTTGTACATTCGTTTATAGAATACTTTTACATAGAAAAATAAGACTGAGAAATTAACCATCAAATCCTATTGGAGTATCTCTATCATCCCATGCAAAGAATGATTACATTTGAACCTATTCCATTGTAGATTTTCCACTGTAGAATATGGGTATTGATTGCTTTTGCATCTCACATAAATATTTAATAATATGTTCTTCTATAAAACTAAGATTAATGTAATAGAACTACAGGGCCTGCAATATTTCAACTATAGTTGTATCACAGGAGTACAAGTGTAAACAAAGCAGTAAATATAATAGCAGAAACATATAATACTGCAGATGAATAATATAAATCTATTTTTTGATTAGTGGAAAGGCAGTAGAAATGGCCAGGAAAATCATGGTGCAATACTACAAATAGGATCATATATTTTTTCTAAAAGTTGTATCTGTGAAGAAAGCCCCCAAATATTTTCAAAAGTCTTTGATTAAGTTAAGTCAGTACTATTATTAACTGAATTATACTAATTTTAACTAGTGTAATTCAGTCAATAATATTTTTAAATGCTATATTAGCATACTTCAAGAGAAACATATGATTCTTTGATCCAGTTTTTAAGGAGCAAATAGAAAGTCACTTGAGAATAAGATTTTAAGATGTATGGTGAGAAGTTTTGTTGACAGAATTAATATCTTTTTTCATGGTTTCCCTGCCAATATATCAACAATGAAGAGATTTTGAGAAGATGAAAGCTTTCTGGAATAAATTGCGTATTAATTTAGATTATCTAAAGTGATACTGTCCAAGCCACCACCGGTGTAATTTTAAAATTTCTAGTAGTCACATTAAAAAAGAATAGAGGTAAAATTAATCTCAATAATGTATTTTACTTAACCCAATATACCTAAAATATTACCCTTTAAACTTCTAATCAATACAAAATTTATTAAAGAGATATTTTACCTTCTCTCACTCTTTTTTCCCCAGGGTCTTCAAAATCTGGTGTGTGTTTAACCCTTAAGCACATCTCAGTGTAACTAGCCACATTTCCAGTGCTCTGTAGCCATGTAGGTAGTGGCTATTGTATTGGACTAAAGAGAACAGAGGCCTGACATACTAGAATTAAACTTAAGAGAGCCCTCTTCTCCCCTTTTCGTAAATAAAGGTGTTGGTTATGTACTCTTTGAATATAAAAAAAAAGAAAATGAGTTTTTTACTCCCTATATTCCTTTTTATCCTTTACATGTACCCACCAGATTTTCTCATAGCAGCATGTGGTTTTTCCTACTAGCTCCTACGTAAGGAAGAGGGGGAGGGGGAGCAAAGAGGGAGGGAGAGGAGGAAGAGAGAAAAAAGAAAGAAAGAAAGAAAACCCTTTGCTTAATTCAGGTAAACATCAGCTGTCTCCACCAAGCAGCACAATTGCTTGGTGAACAAATTATGCCTATGGTAATGTTGGAATCTTCTACTCCCTTACATGGAACCACCTGACATTTTAGGCTTGTGGAACCTGAGTATGCAGATGCTCAGTGGGAGCCCTGGGGTGAAATTCAATGTGCCTGCTCTGGAAGGATTCACTCCACTTTCTAGAAAATGATGGAAATTCAGTTGAGAGGTACACTGAATTTAGTTTTTGGAGGAAAGCTCTGGTTCTGGTATCTGCGTCCAATTCTTCAGAAAGATTTAAGGTTGTTTCAAATTCTCCACATTGAAATTCATTTAGAACCTCCTTTTGTAAGAATTAATGCATGATGAATGTGAAAATGTAATGAAGTGCTAAACCGAACTGTGCAGGTGCTTTATCACTTATTTCCTGTCACTCATTGTTTCAGATGGTACATCTTATCTCTCCTAACTAGACTTCACTGTAATCCCCATTGTGCCCAGGTCTCAGAGCTACTAAGCACAGAGTTCCAGAAGTATTTGAGATGTAAGGCAGTAATGCTGAGAATGCCCCATGTTTAGATGTTAGTAGAAATAAGAAGAGGTGGAATTTTCTGTAGTTCACTTTTGGAGATGTTCTACCTCATTCCATAGAAAGACCCAGCATGTTCATCAACTTTATAGGCTTTGCTGTATTAGCTTTAGCTTCTAGGAAGATGATGAAGTCCGGTGATCATCACTTCTTTTTGTGGGATGTACTTTAGTGTCTGTGTCTGGCTGCCTTGTTTTAGGTCTTGCCAATCACAGTGGATAGTTATTCATTGTAGACATACACTAGAGGATGATGGAGGAGCTGTATGAAATATGGAATTAGGCACAGCCACAAATACTGAATTCTCAATGAAATGACAATCAAAATGACTGTAAATGAAGGAATTTTTGACTGACATACAGAAGTCTTATAAATTATACACACGCACACACACACAAATGGGAAGGGGCTGCAATACTTAGCTTTTCCAATTTATGTCATGTGTTAACTTTCTGCATCTCATTCAGCCAGGGTTATAAAACTATTCCATTACTATTAAATTTTCTCCTCTAGCACTCACACATTAACTGGAGTTTAGGATTTATAGGATTGCGTGAAGAGAATTGTACCCCATAAAAGTCTCCAACATATAGTTTGTTTTTACAAAATAGAACCTGAGTCTTATACCATAATTACTCATCTGGCTTTCTTGGGCTAAGAGGAGTTTTGGTATTTCTTAAATCTAAATGGCAAGAACAATCCTAAATAGTTACAGTCTTTAGGTTACACAAAATTAGACCTATACACAACCATACCTGAAAATTTGCTGTTAATTGGGCTTAACATTCACTGAACAAACATTTGTTTGGTGTCTACTAGGTGTCAGAACAGTGCTAGGTGTCATTCTCATACAAAGGTGGCCAGGTATGGTCCCTGCACTCACGACAAATATGATTGTCAAATGATGAATGTTGTAGATAAGCAGCCTTCAATGTACCTCCATGGCAGGACATTCATTATCCAGATGCCCAACATTGTTAGATGTTAGGTTTTACATCTGAAGTCCCAGTTTTTTCAAAGACTGCCTCCCAAACCTTAAGTTTCATGGCAGATAAAATAGGAAGACAAAGAACAGTTCTTCTTGAATGCTGAAGAACAGTGGATACCCGCAGAGTTCCTGCTTTTAAAACACGTTTTTGGCTAGCTCTTCCCCAAAGCAATAAAGATACTGAACTTTCTCACTTTAAAAATCTATAAATTTTTAAAGGAAGAGAGACTTTTAAAAAGTAAGCAGAATGATGGTTTATACTCATATATCTATTTTAAATGATGATCGACAGATTGAGTAAGAGAGCATGTAATTAGGAAAATGGATTTGATAGTCACACAATATGTGTGCATAGCATTAGAAGGAAGATTGGTAGAACCAATCCCAATGTTTCAGACAGAGCTAAAGTAGATGAAACGGAAAGGAATTATGATTTATATACTGTAAAATATTACAAGTCTGATGAGGGAAAAACCTCTTTTTGTGGCTAAGAAAATGAGAATAATACTTAGTTGGGCCTTAGAAGATTTTATATATAATATGTATATAATATATATTATATACAATAATGTCAAAGATGGTAAAAATACTGAAAAATAAAGGATATTAGACATAAAAGTAAAAAAAGGTGTAATCATTTTATAATGTTAAATTTTTTAATTTCAAATATTTTTGGATATTTTAGTGAAAACATTTCCAGTTTTGTATAAGCTCCTTGAGGCTAGAAAGTGAGTTCTTTTCACTACTGTATCCCCAGAAATTAGCAGTGCCCAAATTTTAACAAGTTATCAATAAATATTTGTTGAATGAATAGATGAATGAATTAATAAATAATTTGAATAGCAAATTTTGAGAGAAAGGAAATGAAGCTAGCGTTATTTAAAAAAGGCGAAAGATTTATACGATCTGAAGAGAAACCAGAGTATTGAAGCTAGCGTTATTTAGACCTATTATGTGTTAGGCCTTGTTTTAGGTGCTTTACATAGGAAGTCACAGATCAGTCCTCTAAGGCAGTACTGCTTAAAGTGCGGTCCATGGACCAAACCTATCTACAAAATGTCACTGGTCCATGGCAAGGTAAGTACAAAAATTGAGAGTAAGCATTAAGGATTTCTTTTATAGCAATTTGCCAGAACAGTCAATAGCATGATTATGTTTATTCCAATTTATTTTTTGTCATTGTTTACAAAAGTGTTGGTCCATAACAAATTGAAACAAAAGAAAACAAGCAAAGAAAGCAGAAACCTGTCCTTCACCAGACAGTTCTAAAAACACTGCTCTCAAATATGTATTACAATTTCCACTTTACTGATGAGAAAACCAAGGTCAATAATTCAGGTAGCCAGCAAGGACTGGGATTGTTGGAGCCAAAGGTGCAAGCTCTTTCATATCTGGAAAATAGGTAAATAAAGTTAAGGGCTTGATTTTATGACCCATTCTTATTGATAAAATGAAAATAGAAAATATCTGGTTACTTTTCTATACTCCAAATGCAAATTTGGCCTCACTGGTGTAAATAACAGCCTCCTTAGCAGTGGTAACATTTAGGATTCAAGCCAGAAACAATGCAATATGGTAAGAAATAAACGGGAAGAGGAAGCTTTATGCAACAGGGCAGGCCTGGCTTGTGATGTGTGATGAAGAGAATTAGTGTTAAGGGAGAGAGAATGTAATCTACTTCCACAGAGACCTCTGTTCTACTCTAACTCTCCTGCTGAAGGAAATATAACCCCAAGAGGGACTGTCTACTTACAATGAGTTGGGGAACTGAGACGAACAGCTAGGTGACATGAGAAAACACTCATCTACTGATTCCCTCAACCAACTATTTGCCTGGAATATCCAGAATATTGCGGCAAACATGTTGGAGTTTTGTACCTTGCCTTATTTGGGCAATTACTTTTTTTTTCCCTGCATTTTCTTCAGTTTGAGCATATGTATGGGAATCCTAGTGACTTCTCAGGAAACCAAGGACTACTAGGTTGATAGCAGATCCCTTACATATTCAAAGGGATTTCCTACCCTTGATTGGTTATATAGATGCATAAAGGAATATATAATCTTGACCCAATAATACTTGAATTTATAAACATTTTAACAAATATCTAGTAAACCAAACAGTTAAAGTAGCAACCAAGGGCTGGAAGATACAAAGCAATCTGTTTGCAGAAGCACTGTTTGCAATCCTTGCTGTTAAGACTTGAAGATGGCCTGGAAAGTTGGCAGCCTGGGAGGTCCAATGTACAAGCAGAGGCTGGAAGACCACTTGGGGGCGATGCTGTAAAGGGCATCAGGTGAGTGCCTGGCCATCAGGAGACATTTGTAGGTTGCTTCTAACCCCAACCTCTTCTTGAGAAAGCTGGTCTTTTATTTTGTTCCGAGTAGAATCCTGATCCAACTCACGGAAATCACTTCACATTTTAAAGGAGGCTTTCAAAATTTAGCTCAAGGAGCACTCTTCCTTACTTTTTGTAGCCGCCTCCTCCCAAGTGAAATGCATATTTTATATCACCTGCAGAAATTATTGCACATATATTTTTGTGTTTTTTGCTTTTTCCTTATTAGATTATACTTTCCTTAGGGCAGAGAAAGTGTATTATTCATCTTTCTATTGTAATGCCTACCACATTACCTGGCAAGGCATACAGCTGGTGTTTAGAAGATGCTTGTTGAATGAAAGTGGAATCTGATATTTTCTAAAAAACAGAAGAGATGTCTCTTGTAAAACTGTATTTTCTTTGCCATATAAATCATATTTAATCAGTTAATATTAAAAATAAGATGACTGTAGAAATGTAGAAAATATTTATTACAGAATTCAGAGAGAAGAGAACAGAAGATATTATGTAAGTCATGATTTATCTAGGAAATACATACATATGGTAATGAGAAAAGTAGACAAAATGGAAAATAATTGTATTTGCATATTATTGTAAAGGATGGTTTTTACCATTATTATAATTGTTTTAAACAATTTATTATGTTAGATTACCTTTTTAATAAAAATAAAAATTTATAGGATAGTGCTGACAATAAGTTTAATTACTCTGAAAATTATTTGTGGCTGTTATTTTAGAAAAAAATTATAAGAAGCCCATAACTACCTACCTATCTACCTACCTACCTAACTAACTAACTAAAGAGGTAGGGGAAGAAGGATTGTCTTGCTCATCCAATATCCCAAATTCATGTTGACTTCAAAAATCTAAAAACTTCCTACAAATCAAGAATTTGTCTTTTTAATCAAAATCTCAGAAAAATTACATGGGTAAAATTTTCTTCATTTTACATGTTATTATCCATTTTACTGTACACATACTCTTGTATATACTGCAATTTAGATCTGGGAATTTTAATGTGAAGTTACCATACCAGAAAAATAGCTATATGAAGTAGTATCTACAGAATTTACTCTGAAATACATAGTTAATGAATATTTTTAAAGAGTATGCAGGATGAGTACCTTACTAAAGATAATTATAGTACCACAAAAACTAGTTAATATAAAAAGGTAAAACCAGTATGATTGTGTAAATCAAATCCCATAAACAATTCTAAAGAAATATAGCTGTGTTGTTTAAATATCAATCCAAACCTAAACTTTGCTAACAAAATACTGTATAGTCTTAGTTGGTTCTTAATAAATAAATTGGAAAAAAAAAAGTTTTGAAATTAGCATAGAAAGTGCTTTAAAGTGTCTGAAAAAAATTGTTTTTTAGACTCTATAATAATTCCCCTTGCTATGCATTGATTGCTATGGGATTACTAGATCTTGCTATACTATTGTCTCAACGATGGTTTATTGACTAGGTAGTGAGACGATAAATTCTAAACTTTAAAGTTCTTTATTTTATAAAAACCATGGACTCCTAATTAGTGGGATTCTGAAGTAAACAGATTTCATCACTCTGTGTAATTAGTAGCTTTCCCTCAAATAACCTAGGTCCAGAGAGAGTTTAGAGAGTCTGATCAGTAAATAGTCATGGCACAATTTCTAAAGATGGTGCCTATCTGATTTAAGAATTTGTAAAGGGACCAGAGTGTTCTAAATGTAAGACACTGTTGGTAATTGTTAAACTCCAGGTTTCTAAAAAGCATCTTTGGAAACCAAGAGAGTCCAAATTACCCCAGCAGTCATCACAGGCATAATGGATTTTCCGTCAACAGGAAGAGGCATGAGAGCTCCTCACTGCGGGAGGTACCTCTGGAGGGCTCCAGTAATGTAAAGGATGTGGCTGCTCTGAGGAGGACCTAAAACATAGTGTGGCCCTTTCGATCATGAGCAAAGGGCAATGATAGGGTGCTTTTGACAGCTGCGGCCCAGAGAGTAGTTATTGGTAAAGACTTCTCTGGTTCCAAGCATGGCGGGTATGTATAATTCTAAATATATTGAATTGATAAAGTAGGGTTCAAACCCAGTTTTACAGAATTAGAAGCCACCATCTGGAGAAATGTTCAGACCTTAAATGGTGGCACCCAGTGTGAAGATGTGTTTCATTCAAGTCCACCTTTGAATTTGAAGTACACAGACAGAAGGAGAAAGCTGTTGATACCAGAGGCAATAAGGTTTGAATTGTGTTCCTCAAGTTTTATGTATTAGGAGCTTGATTCCCACTGTAACTGTTGGGAGTGTGGAAAATGCTATTATGGTAATTGAAAGGTGGGGCCGTGAAGACTGGATTGTGAGGATTATACCTAGTGCATGGATTGATCCATTCACTGAGTAATAAGTTGATAGATTAATGCGGTCATGGGCATGGTTGTGAGGCTTTAAAAGGAGCCAGCTGAAAAGGTTAGCTCTCTCTCTGCTCTGCCACTTTCTGCCACGTGAGACCCCGTGTTGCTGTAAAGCCACCACCAAAGAAGAACCTCATCAGATATGTTCCCTGGACTTTGGACTTCCCAGATTCTGAAACTGTAAGCAATAAATTTCGTTTTTGTTCAAATTACCCAGTTTCAAGTATTTTGTTATAAGCAACAGAAACAGACTAATACAGTAGGATAGTGAAAGTAGAATAAGGAGAAAAACAGGCAAGAGAGTAACTTCTGTATTCTTTGGCATGGGGTAGTCATTTGTGAAAGGGACACACTAGTTTGTTAAATTTCTACAAAATGATGAAAATTCCAATAAGAAAGAGTCACCTTAGGCTTGCAGTACAACTTGCAACAAGCTTCCATGGCTGCTGGGCCACAATAACAGACATGTCACGGGTTTCAGAAAATATTTCCATTTTCTGTTCATTAGGTAGGAGACTTTTTCCAGAGAAGCATATTTTACTTTCCATTGTCATTGTTGTTTCATTTACCATAAGTTGATGAGACAATAGGCTTGTTTTAAAATAAATTTACTTTGCAAATTGTAGCCAGTTAAAAAAAGCAAAGCTATAATTGCAAGGTGAAAATTTTGAGTAATATCTCTGTGGTGAATCTTTTCTGAACACTGGGTTCTATTACTTCTGTTATAGGTACTTGGCAAATTCAAGAGAAGAGAAACAATAGCAGGTGAACAGAAGTAGAACAAATTTGGTATTGAAATTTTAACTTAAAACCTTTGAGCAAAACATCCCATTTGAAAAATTTGCTGCTGGATGGAGGTATTAAATATAAACTGTAATGAAGAAACAAAGAAAAAGGCAGCCAGGGCAAGACTGACATACAGCGAGAAAGCCAAATGGTGATACTTGTGTACTTTGAGATCTGTTGAAGTTCAGTTAGCACAGCACCTTTTGAATATAGTGAGCATCAGGAGGATTGCTGAAGGGGTCCATGAGTGTGAGAAGGAATGTATATTTTCTAGAAGTGAATTTTCAATGGTTAGGACAGGAGGTAGGTTTTTGATCTGATTTATCCAGTTTGGCTCTCCACACTATACCATTGACCAGATAATTGTGAATTTTCAACTTTGCCATGTGTGATTTGTACTTTATAGTTTGCTTTATGCCTCTGAGCTCCTTGGAAATTATGCATCTGGGAGCTCTTTGCACTGAAAACTTCAGAATAAGTGCAGGTTTTTGTGTTGAAGGACTGTAAGTACCATCGAGTCTAGTTCCCGTTACTCTGAGCCAACCTTAAAAGACAGAGGTGATTAGTTTATAGGTTATTCTGCCAGAGCTGTAATAAAGTAAACAGGATTCCCAGAACTCTCCGTGTAGGGCGTTCTCCACCTTTCTTTCAGCAAGCTTGTTACTTTTTTGTTTTCTATTGCTTTCTCTTTTCTGATAAGGCAAAGTGATGTAACCCATAAAACTACATCTGGTTTTAATTTAGATTTGAGGATGTACTCTTTCTTTCTATAATAAAACACATTATTTGTAAATTAAAATAGAACACTTGAAAACACCCCTACACTGTGCATTAATGTGAAGTTTTAGCAACATACTTATGATTTGAAATATTACAAACAAGATGGTTTTGGTGAGCATTTATCCTGGTCAGCTTCTGTCCTGCATGCATGCTTCCCTCACTGATTTTTTTTCCTCTCAGTAATGTGTGAGCTCTGAGTTACTCTTCAAAGGTAAAATTGCTGTTGGAACATGAGGAATGAGCCTCACTAGAGGAATTGCTAGAGAACTCGCCCGATCCCCTTCCTCCTGCCAGTTTTCCATTCATTAGCATTGGCACGATTTGGAGGTATCAATTGCTCTATTTGCTGGGCTTGGTGCAGAGTGACAGGAACAAGAAGGCAACACTATATATATTTCTGGCATGACTCCCTAAGTTATATTCAAGGATGGTGATTAGTTTTTTTCTACAGTAGTCATAATAATACTTTCCCTGACATATCACTGGGGACAAGAAGACCATCATCTCATTTCATTTATAGAAAGGCATGACCAGGTTGGGCACATCTTTTATATCTACCAGTATTCTGCACACCGAGATTACTCCACTAGTCCTGGACCAAACAGTGAACTGATGTTGCCTCAGGAAAGGCACAGCTCCCTGAAAGACAGCTCCAAATCTGGCTCAGAGCTTGTGTCTGACAACTCCCATCAAGCAATTTTGATTTGGTTCCACCCCATGTCAAAAATTTTCAATTATTTTGTGCGTTCCTGTTGTTAGGCTTGGTCAAGGCTGGTCCTCAGATCTCTCCAAACCCTATCCAAATTCACGCCCTGTCTACCACGGCTGTTTTCTCCTGTGAATTGCTTTTCTCTTCTGGTAGCACTGGTTCTCCAAATATATCAAAATCCTAGCGTCATCTGGTAGTCTGTATTCTGCAGGGTCAGGTGTCTCTTCCTGCCATATTTCCTTATCCATATCATGAGGTATTTTTGCCACTTAGGGACCTGATGGAGGGAGGAACTCAGGGACGCTAAGGGAACGATGCAAAGTTTGAAATTTAAGATCTTTGGTTCTGTGTGGGTTAAAGGATGTTTCATGCAGATGCATAAATAAACAGATAACTATAAATAAGTAATTTATATGGAAAACTGAGTGATTCACAAGAACACAAATGTCTTTCTCAGTTACTTAAAAAAACCTGTGAGAGAAAAATGCTTTTGTGTAAAAAAAGTATCTGGTTTATATCAAATGTATAACTGATGTCACTGGGTGAAAATCACATTTGCTGATATGATAAAACACAAGGGCCAAATGAGAGTCTATGAAAAGAAATGAAATTAGGAGGAAGTGGCGGTAGGTCCCTTTGTTGTCCACACTGTCTTCTGATTCAACTGATTGATAGGCCTTCTACTTCTGACCACTCAGTTCCTAACTTCCTTGTCTCTGGAGGGTTTCATACCAGCTCCACTGCAACCAGCCACTCCCAAGGCCCTTTGTCATTTACAACTGCTCTTCTGACAAAGTTCACATTCTCCCTCTGCAACCACATCTGCCTCTCTGCCCCTGTCCTCCCACACTTGTGCTGGACAGCTCCTTGCCTTCCACACTTTCTGGTTTAATGATAAACTTCCTTTTTTTCTACTAACGATGTCAATAGTTATAACTCCCTCCCTTCAAGACCTTTTACTATCTCCCACCCTAAATCATTGCTATCATTTGCTTCCCCTCTTTCAACATTCATAGAGCAGCAAGATACCGTTCAAAGTCACAAAATGGTTCTAATCTGCCTAAGAAGTTCCACGACTCTCCTAAACTGAAATCTCACTATTTCCAGCAGTTCTTTTATCTGTTTTTCTGTTGACGCCACATCACATTCTTCACAATAGCTGTTCAAAACTTATGAAACTTTTACATGTCTTCTCCATCTCACCTTCCCCAGCCCCCAGCCCTCAGCCCTGAACCATCCTGGTAGATCTTCATGATTGGCTACATCTCTACATTCTCTTCCCATTACATACCCTATATATTTCTGTAAGAGTATATTTCCATGCTAGTTCTTCTGATTGGAATTCTGTCTTCACTATCTCTTTAAGCTTCTGAGGATCAGCCAAATAATGCTTCTCATTGAACCTTTCCCTAGTTCTTTTTCCTAATCCTTACAGTATCACTGGAAGATAGTTTTACAATCTGATTCTCAAAAGACTGAAAGTAATATTCTAAAAAGATC
The DNA here is from genome assembly GCF_027409185.1 of Cynocephalus volans. Taxonomy (NCBI): domain Eukaryota; kingdom Metazoa; phylum Chordata; class Mammalia; order Dermoptera; family Cynocephalidae; genus Cynocephalus; species Cynocephalus volans. Next base: position 29,422,689 of record NC_084474.1, on the reverse strand, counting down.
TTTTGTAATACAATCTGATTGTTTAAAGGACAATCCCTCAAAATAGCGCATGTAACATATAAGGGTAATTCCTTACACCCTTTCTCAGACAAAGCAGAGAACAGTTTTCGCCATCATTAGGTATCTTTGTTATAATTGTTGAAGTCTTTCTACAAATTTGGGATCAAAAATTGGTTTGATAAATACGTAGGTATACAAAGTGGAGTGGAGGCAAAGGGGAAGGGATGGAGGGCTGGGGATAATGGGGGGGGGGAGACGGGGTACAATTGCAATTTGTGGTAATGGGCATGTTGCCAGTATGGATCTGGCCTTCACGTCTAGGGCACGAGGGGGGACAATCAGCTTTGTGTCTCATGAATATTCATAACCAATAAAAAAATAAAAAAAGAAATAAAAGAAACTGGTTCAATAACTTGAGAAAGAATAAAAATTTATATGAACAAACCTGTAATGGTTCATTTTAATTTAAACATATAAATGTAGAATCATAGTCTAATAACTTTTTGTAATACACAAAGACCTGTTAAATATGCATGTGTGCCTGCCAATTGGCATTCTGTGTTCCCTATTAAATTAAACCACATCCAAAAAGTGTAATCTTCAATTCTCAGTTTAGTTTTCCTTACAGTGGATTGAAAACTTGTGAATAATCTAAGTCCAACTTCCTTCTAGAGTTTTACATTTTTTTCCCTTAAGTGTTTATAGCCTGTGTTTGTTGGATGATTTTTCTTTACTTGCTTTTATTGCATCTTTCTAAGGCATTCATTTCAGTTTTAATAGAAACAAGTCTTTCTCTTTGGGAATTTATATTTCATTGGCAAATGTAGTATTTACTTAAATGACATAATTATAATACAAGTATAAATAAGGTAATAATCTGGTAGCAAACATAATGAACCCTCAGTAAGCATAAGGCTCATGACCCCCCTAGAATAGCCCACAGCCTGTGCATTTAGCTTGCAGTTGAGTCTCAGTCAGTGTGACTACAGAGAGGATAGGAAGACTGGCCAGTCTAATGAGTTGTTAAAGCAGAAGAAGGTTAAGAAAGCTGTATTTAAAATTAATTCTTATTTTATGGCATTGATATAAAAGAAGGAGAACAAAACAGAAATTGCTTGAAATTCAAAAGTGAGTGGCTCAAGATGAGCTAAAGCTTTGGCAAACCTTGGATTTCATGTGGAGCTACATAATATCTCAATCTCCAAATGAAGATTAGATCAGGCACTGAGTTTCATAATGTCACTCAAATTTTCGTTGCTGTCTTTTGCCTGGTGCCACAAAGCAGAGAAAAAAGATGTTATCTGGGTGTGGTTAAAATGGCGTCCAAAGTCTATACCAAAAAACTAGGCACCCATTATTAGTTCTGCTGTGATCCATGGGAGGACTGGGAATGTATGTCTGCCTGCTGATGGACCAGATGCCTGCCCAGAAGGACTGAAAAGCATCCCATAAACCATGAAGGAAAATCTGTAGATATTAAAATGTAAAGTTACCATGTACCTTGCTTTAGGAGACTAAAGGAGGCATGGACCAAGTTACTTCTGGAGTGGGTGGGATGGGTAGTAATCGACAAGAGAACCCAACAAGTAGTTCTTACATGGATAGGGGGCTGGAAGGCTTGTTCTATTTAGTATCTAATGTCCCAGGAATCTTTTTTCAGTGTGAATTAGCACCAGGATGATTGTTGAATGGTCCTATGTCTTTGGATAAATGGATCTTGGTGGTAAAGACCTATGGGTGAGTGAGCATATTTCCACATATGGGATAACCTATATTTTTGGTTACCTTCTGAGTAGGAAAGTTGAGGTCTCCTTCCCTCCTTCTTTCACTCTATTTTCCCTCCCTCCCTTCATTTCTTTTTGGCAAATATCTTTGAAGACATTTTTCAGCTCTAAGAATTTCGGCTGTCACAGCAACACGAGTGGGAGTATGTCATTGAAGGCAAGGAGACAATGATGAAGTGGGTTGTGTTACACTCAAAGCAGAAGGAATAGTGAAAAGCAGAAGAAATACAATTTTGAAGAACACTGGATATTCTCAGTTGACAAATAGTAGCAATTTTTAGCGTCCATTTATGAAATACCTGTTTTTTTTAAGCAGCAGTTTTTTCCATTTCTTTTTCCCTTCCTGCTACCCTCTTACCACCATAAAGAATAAGAATTTCTGATACAATTTCTCACTTTCTGTCTCTCAGTTTTCATATGAGGATGCACACCTATACTAATGGTTAAAAAGGGCAGTCACATAAGAAGAAGCTTTTGGATATTTTAATTTCAGACACATTATTTTTGTTTTGTTTATTTTAAATTACCAAGCCCTGGAAAAGGGTTTAGAAAGCTAAATAGAACAATATATTAAAAGATAATATTTGGAATGTGCCATTAGAGAGAGTGAGCAATTTAGAAGCACCAAACCTGGGCTGTATTTCTGACCCATCATTTAGTCCCAACAAGACCCAAGGCAAGTCATGTCATTTCTGCAGTTCTCACTTTCCCTATGTGTGAAGTACTCAAAACCAGATTAGCTTTACAGAGTGGTGGTGAGCATTTATAAGAAAATATTTTAAAAATTCTTTGGAAACTATGAAGAACTGTGCAAATATTAATTCTCTCAGTATTATTCCATATACTCTTTACACAGAAGCTGTCTTAGCACCACATCAAAGAACAACTTTCTGACAATATTAGTAGATTTCCATTCATGCTGAAGATTTCAACTGGGACCAGTGTATCCAGTCTTTACTGATAAAATAGTTTCTCTAGTCTAAGCTGCTTTTTAAAAGTGATATGGAGAGCTGGATAATTACTGAATTCAGTTAAATGTAATGTATTTCATGTACACGAGCACTGTAAGGCAGTGTCCTCAATAATGATAATTCAGGTCTCCAATATCCTTAAATTGTGGGAAATAGTTTTGGGCAGTATTATTTAAAATAAATTACTAACACAACTCTTCATTTGGCTTTTCAACAATATAATTTTGTCTTTGAGGTCAGATATTCAGCACCTTCCTTGGGCAGAACCATGACAAGGCAAATGAAATTACAATGATTCATGGAAGGAAGCTTGCCTGAAGGGGCCTCCAAGTTAGAGTCAAATAGAGAAACACCAGCATCAACCTGGAGATAGTGAACGCATGCAGCTACAGCACCTATGCATTTATGTTTGACAATAGTTTTTCTTTATAGTAGTTTGAATAAGGCAGAATAAAGAATATAAGGGACTATTTTCAAATCATCAAAAATGTGAAACGTTCTTTGAGTGCTAGAAGGGAGAATGCACCAGCCTTATTATTACTGTATGTTTGACTTTGGGACTTTTGGTTAAGTAGTACTCAGGATTTTTGAGGCTTCAAATATTAAAGAATGGGTGAATATAGCCTCTTCATTCTTAGAGGGTTTAGAAAATGAATGATCTTAGCTTGGCTTGAAAGCTATAGAATAGAATATATTTTTAGCATAATAAATCTTTTCAATCCATTCAAAAAATAGATCCATAGAAAGAGCAAACAGATGGAAGCCCATGTGCTGTTTTGTCACCTGTCCAGGGTTTTAAAATTGGATAAACACTGAAACCCTGTAGCCACAAATCTGTCCTTCCTCAAATAAAATCCTATGAGATTAGGAGAGCTGCCCTAATCAAATATGCACATTTTAAAAATCCAGGAAACCCTGCCAACTTCTGTGCTAGGGCCATATGATAAATGGCCTCAGAGCGTGGATGTTAACCCATTTCTTATTGGTAAAAATATGCGTAAGTACTTCTAGCATACTTATTACTGTAACAACCCAAGCACTCAGGATATTAGACCAAATGAAAAATCATGCTGAAATACTGTAAACACAGTTATTTTCCCATAGGCTCTCATCACATTATTTAACAAGAGACTATAATAATTCAAGGCCATGAACACAATTTTGATTTTATTTTTTCAATAATTAATACTTAAGTTGAATCCTCATGAGATAGTTATAAATAAACTTGTATTTTTTTAGGCTTGTTCTCCACTCACGTATTTCATATTATTCCTCACATCAACCTTTTTCCTTTTCTATATGGCTGCAATTAAAAAGATGTTTTGCTGAAGAAAGAACAATATTAATTGGAACTGAAGGCACAGAACAGAATGTGAGCTCACCTACAGAAGAAATGTGGCCTTTCTAAGGCTTGTACCTCCAACAATTGGCCTGTAACCTATTAATTTAGCAAGTAGGCATTCATAAATGTTTGCTTAATGAATAAATGAATGAGTGAATAAAAGTTGGAGGTTAGAATCTCTTTACAGATCTTGGGTGCTGATATAGCAATTAAAGTATTCTTCTCATTTCTCCTTTATTCACCCATTTCTTTTAAGGTCATGGTTAAGGATATGATTTGGTTGGAATTTTTCACCATGGCAGAGTATATTGGTTTAAAAGATCTCTATGATGTATTTTAAAGGGTAGATTTGGTTTCCTTACTTAAAAAGAAATACAGCAACTGTGAATACCTAATTGCTTTAGAAGTGCTAGTTACTGTTGGGATGGTAATTTATTCCCTTAATCATTGCAAATGTTTATATGCTAGATTCAGGGGTTTCAAGGGTCAACATATCATATCCTTTCCATTGGGAAGCTCAGAGAGTGGATGGAAGGTTGGGATGGACACAGACACGGACAACTACGAGGTGTGAGTTCCACGACACGGAGATGCCCTGGGTAGTATGAAAAAAATGCCACTCTGCCTGGGGTTAAGTGAAAGAAGCAGGAAGCCTTCCAGAGACCTAGTGTATAAAAATCACATGTTAAGGGCATAGGACTGGCTGCGAGAGCATGGTGTGTCCAGAATGGAGATATGTAGTGGAGTGTCACTAGAGCAGAGGACTTATGTCTAGGAAAGAGGGTTGGGGCTGAGACAGAAGGGAGTAAGTAGTAGGAGATTAGGCCAGACAGGTCAACAGAGGTGAGTTACAGCGGAAAAACCAACTGTAGCTCAGCAGTGTTTCATACTTTCTGCATTAGTGAAGAAGTAATAACAGTGACAGAGTTGTCCTTGATTGGGAAAGTAAATAAAGTGTAGTCTGTGATGAAAGTGTCTTGAATTCTCTAGAAAAAAACAGGCCTGGCATTGATAATGTTACTAGGTCAGCTCATGCATCAATGATCTATTTAATGGATTACCCGCAGAAAAAAATCTCAACGTCAAGTTGATTTCCCAGGATACTTCCAAATTACTTCTCCCCTTTCCCTTCTCCTGAGCAGTTGGTATGTGCTTAGAGGATGAAAACTAATTTTACTAATAGCCAGCTTCCTGACCCTCAACCATTATAAGAAGGTCAATCTCTCCCTGCTAAATCAAGTGATTTATCCTAAAACCAAACAAAGGTAATACTTGGATTATCTGTTTTTATAGATATTCAAACCAGATCCCCTTCAATACTGTGGACAGCCAAAATGTGACCACAATAGCAAAGAAATGTTTACTGCTGTTTGATTCTTTCCCCACAGCAGTGAAATATAAAACAAATATGTCAGAGAACTAAGAAGCAAAAGTAACACAAAGATGCTATGCAGCTATTATTGTTGCTTACATTTAACTATCGTAAACAGCACAGAAATTGTGTAAAAGGAATAGGCTGCAACGTATGTGGAAGTTTATGTCTGAGAGCAAGTTCAGTTTTCATTCTTAGTGTTCAAAATTATTGACTAGCCAGGTAAGGAAATGAATTCCTTTCAAAATATGGACTTTCTTCTGCAATATCATTTCCCAATAGGGAAGACATTAAGGAGTCAATTACTTCGTCCCCACCCCCATCCAGCCTAACTTTTACTTTCTTTTTCAAAAAAATCTCTAATAAAAGAGATTCAGCATCCTTGGTAACCTAGATACACATTTTCAGGAAATGTCTACATTAATCACTCATGCTACAATTTAAACCTATTTCCTTTTATTTGTTCCTCAGGAAAGTAAGGGAACAGCTGTCTATAACCCTCGTCATATGCTTGCAAACTATTCTTATCACCCCTCAACCTTCTCTTCTTCAAGCTGAATACTTCTCTTCTCTTTCCTATTGTTCACAGATATCAAAAACTGCACTCTTAATTCACTTTCATTAGATTGTGAATTCCCTGCTAACTTAGTAAGATTGTGTTCCACGGGATCCACTTGGGGAACAGTTGAAAATTTGCAGTTTCCACTTCCTATATTCCTATCATACAGATGTTAGAATTAGACTCTTCCTGCTTCAGCTCTGATTGAAGTACCGATATGACAGGTAACAGATACCTAAGTAAATGTATGACAAATTTGCATGTGAGATTTCCAAAGAAAACCCATGAAGCTAAGATCCATAGCAGATCAAGACTTTGGGCCGAGCCCGTGGCGCACTTGGTAGAGTGCGGTGCTGGGAGCGCTGCGACGCTCGCTCCCGCCGCGGGTTCGGATCCTATATAGAACTGGCCGGTGCACTCACTGGCTGAGTGCCGGTCATGAAAAGGACAAAAAAAAAAAAAAAAGACTTTAAAAAGAGAGTAAGATACCTTACACCATACAAAAACATTAACTCAAAATGGAATGAGACCTAAACGTAAGAGCTAAAACTATAAAACTCTTAGCAGAAAACATATGTGAAAACATTTGTGACACTAGATTTGGTAATGATTTCTTGGATTATGACACCAAAAACACAGGCAACCAAAGAAACAATAGGCATGTTGGACTACATTAAAATAAAAAATTGTGTGTGTTAAAGAACACTTCCAACAAAATGAAAAGACAACCCATGGAATGGAAGAAAATATGTGCAAATCATATATCTGATAGAAGACTGATAGCCAGAATATATAAAGAACTCTACAACAAAAAAACAAGCAACACCATTAAAAAATGGGCAAAGAATGTTGATAGACATTTCTCCAAAGAAGACATACAAATGGCCAAAAAGCATATAAAAAGATGCTCAACATCACTAGTCATTAGGGAAATACAAATCAAAACTACAATGAGATGCTACTTTGCATTCATTAGGATGGCTATTATCAAAAAAACAGAAAACGAGTGCTGAGAAGGATGTAGAGAAATTGGAACTCTGTGGACTGCTGCTGGGAATGTAAAATGCTGCAGCCCCTGAGGAAAATGGTGTGGAGATTCCTCAAATAAGTAAACGTAGAATTACCATATGATCCAGCAATTTCTCTTCAGGATATATAGCCAAAAGAATTGAAAGCAGGGACTCAGAGGTATTTGTAAACCCACAATCATAGCCAAAAGGTAGAAGCAACCCAAATGTCCATCAGTGGTTGAATAGATAAACAAAATGTGGTCCATACATACAATGGAATATTATTCAGCCTTAAAAAGGAAGGAAATTTGACACATGCTATAACATGGATGAACCTTGAAGACATTATGCTAAGTAAAATAAGCCAGCTACAAAAAGACAAATACTGTGATTCCACTTATATGAGCTCCTAGAGAAGTCAAATTCATAGAGAGTAGACTGGTGGTTGCCAGGGGCTGCTGGGGGAGGGGAAAGAATGAGGAGCTAGTGTTTAATGGGTACAATGTTTCAGTCTGGGGAGATAAAAAGATGGATGGTGGCCATGGCTGCACAACAATGTTAATGTACTTAATGCTGCAGACTGTACCTTTAAAAATGGGTAAAATGGTGAATTTTGTGTTATTTATATTTGACCACAATAAAAAAAAAAAAAAAAAAAAAAAAGCAGCCAGAGTGTAGAGGAGAAAGAAAGGAGATTGTGAGGAGGCTCTCTAGAGGAAGCCTGCAGGGGATCCCCACCCACTTTCCCTCCTCCCAGGGGGCTGCTACCTCCTTGCTGCAAGTCTGGAGGTGGGGGAGCGTGGGCGACAGCTGTGGGATGCTGAGAGCTTTGACTCTGCAGCTGGGACACCATGAACCAGTAGATGTAGAGAAGGGCAGACTCATGGCTTTCGTTGCATGACTATAAAACTGCTACTTTGGGATAGGCCTGTATTGGCATGGACAAAGAACATGCATGTGACTGTGGGCCAAGCAGGTGAGAGCTATCATCAGATTTTCTTAGATACCATGTAAGAGGCCTGTCTTAGAGGCAGAAGGATCTAGCAAGTGACCACCTGGCTGCTGCAGAAAGGCCAGGAAACTGCAGGGCAGAACCCAGTAGGGATCGCCAGAGAGTTCCCGGACACATCGCACAAGAGAGTCAGCTTTTAAAGCCCTGCCAGGCTGGGGAGCATGAAGCCAGCTTACAAGGGTGCTAGTTCAAGCAAGAACTGTCTTATTCCCTTGCGTCCCACCCTGCCCCTGTGAGACAGACACAGGAAAGGGGTGGGCGGAGGTGGCCCAAAGCGAGCCAGGCTGAGACAGGAGAGATTTGACGTTCATTCGAGTTCCAAGTTTTGACTCCTACCTTGGACTGTACATTCTAATGTATCAATTAAGACTCTGTCTGCCACATGAAATACCTACCTCTGAGTCAGCAGAAAAATCACAGGGTCGCGGAGAAGAGGAATATTGCTTACATTGTGTAGAGTTTAGAGGGACAGGGGAGATGAAAATAAAGCTGCACGTTGATTATCAACCACACGCTGTGCTTATTGGGCACACCAGCTGTGAAATGGGGGCTCCTGAGGTCCTGGAAAAACTGGAGTAGGCTTTCCCAGAAAAACCTGTGGCCAAAGTGAATTCTGTGACCCCCAGGGTGACACATGGGTTTTGGTCTGTCTCAGCTCCACCACTTCTGTTTGTGTTCCCTGTGTCACCTGAGACCATTTACCTAACCTCTTTGAGCCTCTGTTTCTTCATTACAAAATGGAGTTAATTATAGTATCTGCACCCAGATCGTTCTTAGAATTAAACGAGACAATGAAAGTAAGTGCTTAATAGATGTGAACTGTAATTATTATTATGGGTAGAAAAAAATCACAGGTGTTTGCCCCCTTGAAAATCTTGTTTCCAATCAAGAACATCATGAATCTTCTATGTGAAATCCTGGAAACTGGCATTTGACAAGGAGCTCAGAAGCAGAGTATTACAGGTATCAAAGTCCAACTCCATTTAACTCAGTTCAAGATTATCTGAGAACCTGCCACAATCAAGGCTCTTGGCTGGGCCCATTGGGGGGATGATGTCTACACAGAGACACCAGAAGCAGGAGAACCTACCTCCCTGGGCTGGATTTGCTTCATAAAGCCTTTACCATGGCAACGGGAAGCACTTACAGAGTGCTGCAGCTGACACTGTGAAAAATATCACCTGCTCTCAAGGTACTCAAAATTGTACAGCATGACTCATAGTGTCTTCCTCTTTTTGAATATCTGCTGGGTCATAAATGCTGAGCAAACATATGGTATGAAAGAGGTTCCTAAGTTACAGAGATCCCGTGTGAGGTAGAGAACATGTTCATGAAAGCGGAGATAAAGGATGCGCAAAAATGACCTGCTCAGGACATCAGGGAGTGCTCCTTAATTCAACAAATACTCCCTTCCTTCTTCTTAGGAGCCAGGGAAGGCTGGGTGTTAGGAAAACAGTGGGGAACCATGTGGACAGAGTGCTTTACTCTCTGCAAGTTGACAGGGTCCAGAGTGGGGTGGATGGCCACAGTGGGAAGTAGACTATGCACGCATAAATAAATAAACCAGGAATTATCCCGCAGTGCCAACAGTGTCAACTGTCATGAAGGATAGTCTTTGGGTGGTTAAGAAAATGAGGTGGTGGCACTTAACAGAGATGTGAATGACAGGAAAGATGTAGGCCTTGGGAAGATCCCAGCAAAGAAGATTCTAGCCACATAGAAGAGCCAGAAGTCAGGGAACTAGGAAGGTGCCTGAATTTGGAGGACCCTATCCTAAGTTTGAATTTTATTCTAAATTTGGTAGGAAATCATTAAAGAGTTTGTAACAGGGGAGTGATGTAATCTGATATATAGTCACTTAAAAAAGACCATGGTGGCTGCTGTTGGAGATTGAACCAGTTATGAAGAGTGGGGCAGGGTAGCAAAAAGGAAGCAGAAAGAGATTGAGTTGTCCGAATAGTAAATCATGGTGCTAATGATTGGTAGGACTAGGTGTAGAGGTGGAGAGAAAGCATGTGACAGACGCTGACTGTGCTTGCTTCTCTCCAAACAAGAACACCTCACTTGACACTTAGGTTTACAGCCTATAGCACAGAGTCACTGATACTTGTTCTCCACTCTTTCATGTCTGTGACCTGTCTTTGCAACTGGACTGTCATGCCATTCAATACACAGGTACCAAGATCGATATTCTAATAACTAGGCATATTAGTAATAAAATACTATATATTTAGGCATATTATTAATAAATACTATATATTTATTTAATAGTTTTCAAAAGTAGATCAAAAGTTTTCACAGATAAATGCAGCAGTCCTTACAGCACCCCCCACAGCACACAGGGGCCAGGGTGATGGACCCCTGGTGAGCATGTGAACAGAATGGCTCAGTGACAGTCATACCGGGTAAAAGCAAGTCACAATAGGACAGTCAACAGCGTCTTCCAATTTTGTCAATTAGATAATATTGTCTTTTGAGAAATGAAAATCGAGGAAGAAAATATAATTTTAATCCAGGTCATTGGGGCATTTAAATGTACAAGAAGAGAATGCCAGAGCGTGTTAAGGAATATCATAATAAAACCTTAGCTGATTATATTTCTTCTCAAGGAGACTAGAAGAAAAACATATTAGGCTTGTATGAAAAGGATGAATGAGAACAGAAACATGCCCTGCACATTATAGCAGGAGAACCTCAAAGGACAGAGATAATTTTGAGAAGAAACTAGCAAAACCAATGAATTTAAGGAAAATAGAATGATTCTGTCTGAATAAATCAGAATAGGTGAAATGAAAGATTACTATAAAATGATCTGACAGAAGAGATCAAGTGTGACGATAAATCTAGAGATACGTTGAGCAGTTTTGAAAACTTCGAAAGGTAAAGAAAATAATACTAATTTAATATAGGGAGACAGAATTAGAGGTAGAAATAATCACAAGATGCACTACAATGATATTTCACAAAGCGAGAAATGGAAAATTTAAAGGAGAACTATCACAGAGCAAAAAAAGCCCCAGGTCAGGCACACCCAAGTATATCTAAACACAATTTTGCAACAGAGATACAGATAAAGGTAGTGTAACTATGTGCACATCATGCATTTGTTTTGAAGTTGGGAATTGAAAATCCCATTCTGAACATGCTTGAGAAGGCCACCCTGAAAGTCCCAAAGGTTTAGAGAAATTCATTGAGCAAAGTAAGTGGAAAGGAGTTTATAGAATAAATATACTATTTACAGGAATGGAAAGGTTGATTTGTGAAGCTTTCCATTCAAAAGATATTTATTTATGACAAAATTATTTGAGATGAAAAGAAATATATGATCCAGTATTTGCTGGAGGCATGCAATCTATATAAAAATGTGTTTGTGAGAAAAGTAACCACGCAAAGAAGTGTATTATTTTATGCTAAGTGAGTGGAATAAATGACAAGGTTTGGTGTGGTTCAGAGAGGCTGATGAGGAAACTTTCTAGAGGTGGTAGGCTTTGCAGTGAGCTGAGGGATGAATATTTGGAGAGTCAAAAAGGAAGTCAGGGGGCACCTACAAGATGGCAATTTGTCTTGAGTGAAAGTACACAGGCAGTAAAAGTGAAAGTAAGGCATGCTTTGGGAGCCTGGAGAAAATCAGGCAGCTTAAGAGGAGGCATCTTGTGGGAGACTATAAGGACAAAGGTAATTGCTGTCAACATAGGAGGCATTGCATCATAAGTTGAGTTTAGAGTTTATTTGATAGTGATGAAGGACTGTGGAAAGTTTCAAATAAGGGAATAAATAGATGACAATAATTTGGAGCCCCACGCAGGGTGGCTTGGGAAGGTGGCAGACATCGATCAGGAGGGTGTTACAATGATAATGACGATGATGATAAAAATAACAGCTAGCATTTATTGAGTGCTTACTATGTGTCACTTATCATTCTAAGTGCTTTGTGTACATTATCTCATTGAATTCTCTAGCATCCTTAAGGGAATTATATCATTATTCCTATTGATACTATCACCCCATCCAATAGGGACAATTGAGCACAATCTGCAGTCCCACAAAGGTAGGATTATTCAACTTGCTACACAAAGGAGAGCCCACACTATGAGAAATTGTGGAGTATCTTAAGAGCGAGTAGGCAAGGGCTATCTGTAGAGTCTGGGCTTGGCTGAATAATTCTGAGGAGGAGCTAAGGTGAGTGAAGATCACCTCTGGATTGTGTGCTATTTCTGAAGTGGGATTAATGGAAATGAGGATTACCTCTGGGCCAGTTACTGCCATGAAATGAGAGTAGCTTAGCAACTGGGTATCTCAGTAATCTTCTTTTAGGAAGCAGAGGAACGAAGAGGGGCTAGGAAAGTCATTGATAAGAAAGAAGTAATTACTCAAAAGAAAGAGGTCAGACATTTGTGATTGTGGTGTGACCTTGGCAAAAATCATTATTCTGTGTTGTGTCTCTAAACGTATCTGCCTGTGATCACAGCCTGACTGTTAGGATGAGTTTACTTTCCCAGTCCTGGGTTTCACTCCCTCACTGTTCTACAAATGGTGAATCTGAGACACAGAAGAATGGTTTTACACAACTGGTAAGTAGTAGGACCAGGATTCAGACCTGCAATTGTCTAGGTGTGAGGTTGGGAGGGTCTACACCGGAGATAGAATGGAAAGGAAGAGAGCTGTGAATGTAAGACTTGAGAAGACTTGGTGATGAGTTAAATATGAGGAATGAAAGAGAAGTCACTGAATAGTTATCTTGGTACACTATAGGTGTACTGAGGAAGGCATGAGGAGAGGTAGAAAAGAAAAAAATTTACTTTAGGCTACTGAAGGGAAATGTAGAGCCCGAAGATTAGTATATGATTAAGAAAGTAAGGCTTGGTAGTTCCTAAACTATCATCATAAAATATATTCATTTAACATCAATTAATTTTAAGACTTACATCATTATTACCTAAAAGATTTTCCCACCCACCTGACATGGCACTGTTATAGTTATAGTAGTTAGTCCTTAAAATAGAGATATGTGAAGGAGGTATGACTGCATTTTGCAGGGGAGCCCCAGGAAGTTAAAATGACATTCTCAAGATCACAAAGCAAGTTAATAGTGGAACTAGGATTGCATTGGTTTTATTTGCTGCCTCTTATATAATTAGTCCAAATCAAATTCTCTTCTAAGGTACAAAGAGTATTGGATGTGGATGCATCTCATATGGAGCAATAGATTAAAAGTTAACAAGTTGTTTGAATATCAGAAAAAATATCTTGACATTACTAAATAGGTTATATAATATTTTTGTTGCATACCAGGGTGGTAGGTCATGATATTTCTTTTTAAAGATTTCTTTGTTGTTGTTGTTGAATGATAGTAAATTTCCTTTGCCCACATACAGAATGGTTGCAAGATTTTTTCTCTATTTTGAATAAGAATAGGTAGTATATGTTAAGAATAAAATCCAAGGGCATCAAATTATGGGTCATTCACTCTATTGGGTCAACCTGAATATATTCATCAAACACATATATTCTTCATCTGTAAAATTACAATATTGTTGGCAAACCTTTCCTCCCCAATTCAAATTTCTCATTTAATGACAGACATTGTGAAGACATTTCTGAAACATTTTATTGGTACACAGTTTGGTATAAATTATTCATTTTACTAATTGGGATTTAAAAATGATTAAGAATGCACATGAAAAAATGTCTACAGGTGCTATTTTAAGAAAATGGAAGATTTCTATGAGGAGAGCATTGCAAGGCATTCTAGTTGCCTTCACTTGTATCTCTCACTGAGGAATCCCCTGTGAAATTGACTGGTGGTGTTGTCAACAATAAAACCAGCAGGAAGGTTGACAAGGAGGGAGTAGGTTTGGTATCTCATCCATTACGTCTAATAGAAATAATTCCTTGGGTTTTGTTGAGGAAGTTACTGAAAGAAATGTTAAATGCTCTACATATGGACTAAATATTGCAGAGTTCAGTGAAGAAATGTGAAAAGCAAAGGACTTACAAATCTGATCAGACATCCTAAAAAAAGTGGAAAAATGATGACATTTTGTTTTTTATAAGAGCAAAAAGTCTTCACACCAGAATCTGAGATAATATTGAGTCAAAGGTTTGATTACTTTGCTTGCTCCAAACAGAAAAATCAATGACTATTTGGGCTGTTGTGCCACGTCTTTTTAGGATGGCAGTCACAGTAGGTAGTGCTTGTTGTTTAGTGCTCCAGGCGAGGCCTTGAGTGAATCTGTTTGGTAAGAGGGAGTGGAGGGTGAAAAGAAAAGGCAGGACTTTTTAAAGTACAGCTTACCACAACCCTAATCAAGATTTTGCCCTATGAATCACAATTTCCTCCTTCAGAAATATAAAATCATCGAGAAGTTGTCATAAGCAGAAACTCTTTGATTCATTCTAAACCCTTTAAAGTCTTCTCCATAGACAATGTTTTTCCTTCCCTTAGGAAGATTCTTTTTCTACAGGCTGCATCCTCTTTCAGGACCTGACACAACATGGTACGTGAAAGTTGGGTTTCAGAATTCTCTAACTTTGGATATTTGCAGAATTCATTGATCTTTTCACTGCACCCACGGCTGGGTGTAGAAAAGCCCTCCACAGACATACAAAGATCTGGATGTTCTCTGGGCCATCAAAGAACTGTTTCTTCCTCTTGGCTTCAGAAGCTCCACAGCTGGAGGCTTCAGATAAGTCACAGTGTGCAAGAAAGAAGGGTGGAGGTCCACCATCCATCTGGTTGATTTACAATGGGGAAAGGAGAAAGCAACCCACTTAATTTCATTTCTTATTCAACAGAGGTTTCAAAAATAAAGCTGCTCTTAGAATCTCTAATGGAAGAACTCCATTAGCAAGGTACAAGACTCATGGTTTCAGTGTGAACTTGATATTGATAGGGTATTCCTGAAGGAAAAGACATTATTCATGAATTCATACCATGAAAACATCAAAATGTTCAACACATCTATACAATCTGATTAAACTGTTTCAGAGACACATTTCCATTTAATTCATCTGCTGCCAGGCTACTTGAGAAATTGCTGTATTTTGTGCATATTCTGGACTGACTGCTTCAAAACCTTGACAATATGTTTAGTTTGCATAAATCAGGCAAAACATATTTTGTTTTGTTCAGCATGCTCTGAACTTTCACAGTTATTTCATTATCTGTTCAGATGGTCCCTCAGCCTTGCTTCAACTGAAAGGGAAATTGTAAATGTTGTTAAAATAAAACCCAGCTGATGCATTGGCAGCTGTGCAATTTGCAAAGGACACAGGTTCAGGGATATAGCTTAAATCCAAGAAGCTTATCTTCACTACTTCTCATGAGCATTTCTATTCATCACATTTTGCAGAAATCTGTCCAATCTTCCCTCCTTAAGGAAATCTATTTTCATTTTGGTAGAATCCATCTTAGCCCTGCTTCCTTCTCAGACTTGAACATTGCTAATTTCAAGTTTCTTCCTCCTTATAAAATATTTTAAAATTTGCCTCATTTACACAGTGGTGTAATTTTGAGTTACTTAATTATGAAAACTTTAATCATTCTTGTTTTCTTTCTTTTGTCACTACTGTCTTTTGCAGTTAATTCAAAATAACTGTATTAAATATTTTTTTCTTTTCTATTATGTCACTGTTTCTCTATGCCCTCATTTAATTCTCACAAACTTTTGATATTAAGGTTGCAATTGTCAGGTTTGCTATCAGGATTTAGGGAATTCTTCATGCCCTCTGCTATGGGTTGAATGCTTGCCCCCTCCAAAGCTCATGTTGGACTTAATTCCCAATATGTAATTTGAAAGGTGGAGCCTTTAGAGGTGATTGGATCGTGAGGACTGTGCCTTCATGAATGGACTGATCCATTAATGATTAATGGGTTGATGATTTAATGAGTTATCAGGGAGTAGATTGGTGGCTTCAAAAGCAGAGCAAGTGAGCACGTAAAAACACTCTTGCCATTCTCACCACACTGATAAGAACTACTAAAGGGGAAAACACATGTGATAATATTATACTTAGAATTTATCTTTAAGAATTTCTATTAGAAAAGGATAAAACTAGTTCAGAACATTCTAACTTCTCTGTCCCTACCCTTTCCATTTCCATTTCCATTGTTATTTGCTGTAATGGAGAGAGTTGACCATCACTTTTATCTGGGCGGATTTTGTTAAAGAGCTCCTGAACCATGGTGGAGAACACATCTTACAATTTTATTTATTTTTATTTTTATTTTTATTTTTAAATTTTATTTTGTCGATATACATTGTGGCTGATTATTGCTCCCCATCACCAAAACCTCCCTAAATGCACATTTTTATAACTCTTTCTTTATGACTTTTAACTTATCAGTTTACAAGGAATTATCCAACCTCAATTAAAAAATTCTCTGTTCTCTACTTTGCTTTGCTCTTTAGCAATTATTGACCTTCTGGTTGACTTCTTTAATTATTCCAGTAATTACTATAGCTCAGCCCACTGTTTTCTCTGTAATTCGCACACTATTCTTTGGCACATTATCTTGCATTATTTATGTGGAACAATTATTATTCCACACACTTGGAGATATCATTTAGAATAAAGTAGCAAAGTTAGAATTAGAAAAGTCCTAAAAATCTAAGAGCGAGTCCTCTTAATGTTAGGACTTTGCTCAACATTGATCTAAATGAGAACTGGCCTCAGTAGGGTGATTTTATCCTCTGAAAGAATGAAATCTTTGGTTACTTAAGAACTTCCTATCTCCTTTATTTTTATTTCTTTTTTAAAAATGTGTCCTTTAATCAAAATTAGCCAAAGGTTTACTAAGGACTGAAACTAATTTTCATTTGTGGCTTACACAGAATGGCTGAAATGATAAAGATGGGAATTAACAAATATTGAAGATACAGAGCAAATAGAATTCTCATGTACTGCTGGAGGGGATGTAGTACAACAACTCTGGAAAAGAGGTTGGTAGTACCTCTAAAAGCAGAACGTATGCCTATCCAATGACCTAGCAATTACACTCCTAGGTATATACCCTACAGGATGAATAATGAAAAATCATGGGCAAGAATGCTTATAGCAGTAAAAGAATTCATAATAGTGCCAAACCAGAAACTATCTAAATGCTCATCAGTATTAGAATGGATAAATACATTGTGGTATATTTATACAATGTAATACTATACAGCATTAAGAATTGAATTAATGTATAACATGGTTGTATTGCACAAACATAATATGGGACAAAAGAAACCAGATACAAAAAGCATGCACTAAATGACTTCATTTATATAAAGTTCAAAAACAGGTAAACTAATTTACGATGACAGGAGTCTGGAGAATACTCTTTGGTGGTGGTTGACAGGACTGATGTTACATGAGTATGTTTAATTTGTGAAAATTAATCAAGTTATTCACTCTTTATTCATATACTTTTGTGTGTGTTTATAAGTCTTCAATAAAAATTTACAAAAAGAGGAGACTTGTGAAGAGACAAGCTAATCTACTCACTGGTGTCCTGAGTAGACTCAGACAAATGAATAAATTTGACAAAGTTTACTTTTGACAGTAGTCCTTTATTTCCCTTTTGGGAACTCCTTATTAGTCTCATTTTCATGGACCGAGGGACCTTACAATCTTTACTCTCTCTTTTTCTGTACCAAAATTATCTTCAAGAGCAGATGTCCATAAATCATTGTTCTGGGGAATAAATTTAAGTGGGAATTTCACAACTCCCAGGGGCAGCTAGCTGCATTTTAAGTCTTCTAATGATTCTAATGTGAAAAAAGTTTTTAGTCTCCTATTAAAGGGACTAGCAGCCAGGGGCAGGTTTGGGGGACAGGGCTACTGGAATAACATTTTTTGGGCTTCTGTTTGCCTTTTGCTTGGGAAATGCCATCACTGCTTGAGCATAGTTCACTGTTTCCTTTATGAAAATTCTTTATATTATCACAGCATCTCCTACATACTTTTACTGTAGAAACCTATGACCCCGTTTTGTAATATATTACTGACAGGCTTATTGCCTCCATTAGACCATGAATTCCTAGAAGACAGAGACCGTCTCTCATTCATCTCTATATCTCCAGTGACCAAACACAGCATTTGACACAAACTAGGCAATCAGTCAAGCTTGCTGGGAATTTTACCATATCATTAAAGAGCATCTAGTTCTCACACAATTTATTCTTTTCCAAGACATAGAAGAACAAAGAAACCTTCCTATTCTTTACATGATGTCTGCACAACAGTGATACCAAAATCTGAAAAGCACCACACAAAAAAGAAAACTACAGCCCAAAAGAACTTGTGCATATCAATGTAAAAAATCCCACAAAAAATAGTAGCAACTAGAATCTAGCAGCACATTAAAATAATAAAACCTCATGACTAAGTAGAGATTATCCCAGAAATACAAGGGTGGATTGGTATTAGGCTATATATTAATATAATTTATCGTATTTACAGACTAAGGAAAAATATATCATTTCCATAGATATAGAAAAGGTAGTTGTCTAAATTCAGCAACGATTTTTATTTTAAAAATGCTAATTAAGATAGGAATTGATAGATACTTCCTCGAAATAATAAATTTATCTTTGTATCTTCATCCATCCATCCATTCTTCCATCTATCATCCACGTCGGCTAAAAACTGGCATTGAAATTACTGGGGAAACAAAAACATTATTCCTGCTGATGTTACACATGAGACAAGGATACCCACTTTTACTACTATATTTGACAAACTTAGACAAATAAAAAGAAATTATAAGTATAAAAATTGGAAAGGAAGAGGTAAACCTATGACTCTTTTTAGATGAAAGTGTGTTTACCTGGAAAACCCGAGAGAATTAGCAGAAAAAGCATGCAAACAATGAGAGAATTCAGTATGACACACATCAATTATTAAAAACTAATAGTCTTTGTACATAAATACAAATTAAAAGATATAATGGAAGAAAAGACCCCATTTAGAATAGTATCCCCAAAGATAAAACTTAACCAGAAATGTAAAAACTTATCTGACAACTTTAAGACACTTCTAAAGAACACAAAATAGATCTTGAATAAATGAAAAGACATCCTATAGTTTTGGATCAGAATATGTAGCAACAGAAAGCTGTCAATTCTCCCTAATGGAATTTATGAAGTTAATGTAATCCTAACAAAAATATCAACAAGTGTTTAAGAAACTAAACAAGATGATTCTAAAGTTCATTTGGAAAAACAAGCAAGAATATCCAGGAAAATTCTGAGAAAGAAGAGAGATATTAAAACCTACTATAAAGCCTTAAAAAATAAATCAATGTGGTACAAGTACATGAACAGATAGGCCAATGGAAGAAGATTTTAAAAAATAGACCCCATCACTCATAGGTCTTTATTTATGCTAATGTAGCATCTTTTGGGCAAGAGGTTAGCCATCTGGAAAAAAGAGTTGAATCTATTTTTTATGTTAAGATAAATTCTAAATGGACTAAAGATTTAAATGTTTTAAAAAATGAAACCATTAAAGTTTTAGAAGAAAAGGACAAAATATTTTATAACAACAGAATGGGAAAAGCCACTTTAAACTTTGATTCAAAATCAAGAAGGTTAAAAAAAAAAAAAAGAAACCCCTTCCATATCTGGCATTGTGTGTGACTTGTTCCAGATAACTGACACATATTCTTTTAAGTGAGAAATCTGCTAAAAAAGGAATGGTTGAGAAGGTAGAATAATAAATAAAGTGAATGAAATTTGGACAGGTCTCTTTTCATGAAAGGATGATGCACATTGTTTTTCTTTGCTTTTATGTTCTAGTTAACAATTGTGACAGTTGTGCAACAAAGTGGGCTGTGATTTACATGATGGTAACTAACACAGCTGCTGCCATGCCCTTCTTACCTGTTCTATCACATTTTAGACATGAATGTCCACCCAGAGACATGTGAACTTTAGGTTGGGATGTTAAAGGAGCATCCCATGCCTTTCCTTTTCCAAGCACCAAAACTGCTTGATGTCCAAAATGTAGAAAAATTATATTTATTTTTTATGGAAGTCCTTCTAATGAATGCAGAAACATTTGGGAGTAACTGTTGGAGGATGGAAAATCTCCTTCAAAAATTTGGGAATAAGGGACGTAAGTTTGTTCTTCTCTAATGGCTATACTATGAAATTAACAAACAATTGGTCCCATCAGGGATATCCAGGCCTGTCACCTTATGGACACTGGTGGTGCAATGATAACACCTGATTAAAGGTATTTCCTTATCTAAATAAGAAAAGGAATTTACATGTCCATCAGGGGCAGGTTGGTTAGTAGTGGACACTTGGACAAACAAGGACAGAGAGACAAAGTCTCCACCATCGCATAGCCTGTAGGATCGCTTTGGATTCCTTTACTACTTTGATGACAGCAACAATGAATCTTGGTTTGTCAGGGACATTCCAGGTTTATGCCTTTTGTTATTTATAGGGAATTTCTCAAAATGAAATGGATGATAAATGATGTGGACATCCTGCTCCTAACCTATCAGCCTTCTCTGTCTCACCTTTTTTCTCACTTCTCTCCATCTGGCCCTGAACCCTCCATGCTAAGTTCCTTCAGTGTGATTGGATGATCTGTTCTGATTTTTTTTTTTTTTTTGGCACCTTCCCAAGACATTCTTCCTTCCAATGGCATCTCAAGTACAAATGATGCATCTGCCATACCTACCTAGACCCCAGGCAGGGGCAGCTTGATTGCACAGGTAAAAACCAATCAAGTAGGAGTCAAGGTGGAAGGGATATTAAGCCAATGGGATTTTAGTGTTCCAGTCCCACTGACAGCATGTAAAAGAGTGAGGTAATTACAGTTAGAGTAATTGGTACTAAGATAAGACCGAAAACTAAAAGATACAAAGAAAAACAAGAAGAAACAAAGGCTAATACCATTGCAAAAGGCATTAAGCAAATATTTCCATTAAAATTAAGTTTTAAGGTGGAAGGTCTGATTCCAGTTATGGTAAGTACTGAATCTAATGAAGAATCTACAGCATTTGGGATATTTGGGGCTTCCTTAGGAAGAGGTATTCTTCCACATTGATTACCCTTGCCACAGAAATGACAGAGGGCATATTGGGGACAATATTAGCACTGTGAATTCATTTTAATGAAATATTTCTCTAATGAAGTTGAAAGCAGAAGTCATACTTTATCTCAGAGACCAACATCCCTGAGCTAATCAACCTTACTTCCCTTTAATTCCCCAGGGTAATTGTAGCTTGTTGCATGGAGTTCCCAGGGAGAGATGTAACTCAACATTGTCTCTTCTGGGCATTTTAATTTAAATTTAATTTTAAGTCGTAAATGCCACATACACCCCTGGAGGGAAATAAGACTTATAGGAGGAAAGACAACTAATTTTCATATATTAGAGAAATTGGCTAAGGATATTGGCTAAAGTGTTCGTCTTGGAAAAAACAAAGAATACATGACATTTGGACTTTATCTTCACCTGGTATGGATTACCATCCCCCACCATCACACAGAGCTTCACATTTGAATGAGAATACAGGAGTGTAACTTACTAGAGGTAAAGGCGGCTTTTCTCCTTGCTAAGATATATTAATGGGCCACACAGGTCCTGGAAACAAAAATCGCTTCACACAACTTTTATTTAACAAATATTTATTGAGCACTCAGTTTTCTCCAGGCACCATGCTAGAACTGCAAGCAACATTTTTCATGATTCTGTCTTCAAGAACCTTGCAGTCTAGGGTCAAAGAGTAATGAACTAAATAGATACAAAATTATAATTGTATGAACAATTAAAGGTACCTCACCCTTGCAATGCTCTGATCAGAATCCTTAGCAAGATTAGTATTATGAGCTTAATGAACGAGGTGCCATGAGCATATAAAAGGTCTGATGCAGATTTAGGGTCAGGAAGTTACCCTTAAGACATGACCCTTGGCCTGAAGGATAAGTAGGCAGCACCTAGGTGAAGAGCTGACTTGGCAGTACAGTGGGGAACTATGTCAGGTACGTGGGATCCCTGTCTATTTCCCACTCAATGATCTAATCCTTAATGGTATTAGAAAATTCCCCCAAAGACACTGAAAGTGTTAAGACTAATATTTCCTAACTGAAAACCTCCTCTGAAACTTTTTCCACTTCATAAATGAAGCATATGGATTCCAGATCACACTCAAGGTTAGTATGGGGAATCGATTAAAATGACTCTTCTTACAGATAAAGACTCTACTGAACAGTTTCCATTCAAGAAATGTTTGAGTTGCCCCCTATATGCCAGGCACCATACTGGGTATTTTTTAAACTATGACGTGGATCATTTAGTAATTCATTCATGTGTTGTTATCTAAGGATTTTTATCTAGGAACATTAAGAAGCTTTAAAAATATTATGAGATTATTATTACATAGGTTAGGTACACTTCTAATCAAAGCACATATCCTGAAATATATCAATGATGTTCAGGCAATTACTGATAAATGTCATCCTATTACATGGCACTGGAGCTCATATTAGAAGACTGTGTTTCAAGGTAGAACTAATCCCTGGCCATGTAAGATTTAGTAAGATCGAATGGAAGGCTATATTTGGCCAAACCAAGAAACACTGCAACATGAAGACTCCTGGGCCTTACATAAATTGCATTGAAACTGTTGGGAAGATTAGCATCAGAAAAATTATCATGGTAGAATATTTTGGCAATTTTTCAGTACTTTTAATACCTCAGCTTTACTCTGAGTTTGCCCTTTTGTTTCCTTCTCTCTGGTTTCTTATTTTTCTCAAATGTCCCTTACTAACCCAACAGATTAGAAAAATGCTCGCTTTTTGTGTGTGCTCAGTTTAACGTAGGTTTCTTTCTTTCATCTATTATTTCCTGAAGAAATATATGACCCAAACTGAGACATAAATCTATTCTTGTCTTCCTTTTGTGTGACACAGAAGTGGCTGCCTTTCCCCTTCCCCGATGCCATCTAGATGGTGTTTTCTGATTCCTGCTGCTGAGCAGTTTCCTGGGACACAGTGAGCAAGTCAAACACAAATCTGTCTGTATGAACAATTAAAGGGCAGACCTCACCTTGGTGATGCTCTGAGAAGGATCCCAAGCAAGGTTAGTCTGATATGTGCAAAGGAAGATGGAAGCAGGAAAGAACAGATCTGCCCACAGGACAAAACTGAGTGTCTGGCAGTGAACGGCACTTGCAGAAGCCATCCGTGAGGTCTGCATTAGCAGGAATCGCAGTAATAACTTGCACCTGCAGGATGGTCATGTCTACAAGGACTTACTCACTTAAGAGTATCTCATATGATTCTCATAACAACCTTGGACCTTATAAAATGACTTGCTCCTGTTGGCTTATATACATCATTTCAAGAGCTCTTTTGGGAGCAGATGTGTTTTGAGATATAAGACATAATCTACATGGTCTGCAGGCTGTGAAACTGTATCTCTGCAGCTTCCAAAAACAGTCACAAATCTTCTACTGGCTGTCGGTGTGGGATATTTAGGCCTGGTAGTTGTGTAAAAATTCCTAAATATTTTCCCTCCTTGGGATTTTTGCAGTGGGCTGTACCCTCTATAAGAAACCTCTCCTAAATTTAATTTGTGCCACACTCTTGGCCATTCTAGTCGCAATCCAAATGTGTCCACCTCAGAGAGAGAGAAGAGAGAGGGAGCCTTAACCACCCTTTTGACTTGTGAGCCCCATTCTGCTATTCTCTTTCACTACTCAGTTATTTCCTTCACAGCACTTCTAACAATCTGACATTATTTTGCTGATTTCTTTGTTTATTGTCTGCTGTGGATTGAATGTTCCCCCAAATCTCACTGAAGCTTGATCCCACTGTAACAGTGTTGAGAGGGTGGGAAATCAGACTGTGGCAGTGTTGAAAGGTGGGCCCTTTAAGAGGTGATTGGATCATGATGACTATGCCCTTTTGAATGGATTCATCCATCCATGGACTGACGGATTAATGATTTAGTGGGCTGTCACAGGAGTTGCACTCCTGGCTTAAAAAGGAGATCAAGTGAGCATGTTAAAGAGCTCATGGACCAAAGACTTCCCTGCCTCTGAAACCGTAAGAAATAAATTTCATTTCTTTATAAATCACCCAGTTTCAGGTATTCTGTTATAAGCAACAGAAAACAGGCTAACACATTGTCTGTCTCATCCATTGGAACATATGCTCAATGAGAGCAAGGACTCATCCTTATCCACCACTGTGTCTCCAGCACTGTACCTGGTACAGGTACATAACAGGCATTTGATAAATACTTGTCCAATGAATGAATGAAATAATTTTACATTTCTCTGTTAAGGATTTTACACAATTATGTCTTTGATTAAAATATTATCACTTTTAATTAACTGGGAAATGAAATAAAGTAAAACAATAGAGTTCACATAGTCTACCTCCACCATTTTGCAAATGAAGAAACTGAAGTTGCAGATTTGTGGTTTGCCCAAGGCCACAGCCAGGACCAGAGCCAGGTCTGACTTCCTCATGCAGTCCAGTGCCCTTCCTACCACACGTTGGCTGCTAACAGAGGAAGGCAATATTTATAAAAGGTTCCAGTGGTTAGTCCCTTTTTGTACAAAGGTTACCTTTGCAGGTTTCATGCAGACACTGAAGAGATGCATTTTTTGAAGTGGTATATAAGCCCGAAGTGGCATTGTGATTTTGGTAGGGTCACATACCTTGAAAGCAATTATGAGCATTTTGGTTGGTTATAGTAAAGAACCAGACTGAAAGTGAGTTTGAGGTTGAGAGGAGCATGAATCAATCTGGTTAATGAGGGGTAAAAAGGGCTAATTTAAAACATCACTGGGTCAATAGACTGGACTAACTCTATATATCACTGTTTCCCAAGATCACTATTTGCAGCAGGAATAATCTTTAAGAACATACTATATGCAAGCTGACAGATTTATAGTGTAAGGTCGTATTCTTAAACTCCATCTTTTAATTCCCTTAGGCGACCCACTCCCCACCATGTCACTCTTTCTTCAACAGGAGACAGGACAATTCTGGAAAGTGAGAACAATAACAATCTCTTTCTTATGGCTGTCTGATTTCAGAGATCATAACTGTCTGATTACAATCACAGTCAAAGGGGGAAAGTTTACTTCTGTAGAGGAAGGACAGACATCTGGGGAAGACATCTCTCCCTTGATATATTTGATCTTGTTGAAGTTTATTTTATTTTTCCATTCTGCTATCATAAATTGTTTGGCTATCGATCCTAGTAATGATGATGATAATGATAATGATAATAATAATAATAATAATGATAGGTGACAACTACTGAGCAGCTACAACATGTGAGGCACTGCTCTGAGCGCTTCATATGATTACTCCACATGATCCTCACAATTATCCTTACGAGGTGAGGCTGTCCCACGAGTGAGGAAACTGAGCTAGTAAGTGCAGACCTGGGGTTTAAGCCCAGGCAACATGACACCAGTGCCTGGCAGCAGAGCCACTGTGGTGTCTCATCTTTAACCTAACGATTTGAAGTTGATGTTCTCATTATAACACTTACTCTAAGGAGCAATAGACCCACTCCTCTGTGAAGCCTTTGGGGCCCAGGACTTCCTTTTCAATACTCCCACTTGATCAGATCCTTACTTAGCCCTCCTGTGCCTCTGCCCCAGCTCCAAGAAGCAGGGACAGTGTTTTCCATCTTGGTATTCCCAGTAGCATAGCAGCAGACAAATACAGATAACAGGTGTTCAAATAGTGTTTGATCAGTGAGTGAATGAATTTTCAGAACTTAATTGCCATTCCTTTCACTTTATTAATTATATAGAAAAGTCCCACAAGTCATTTTCAAATGTTGTGTTTTAATTAGTAGTTAATTTGGCTTAACTCCTTGGGGAAGGGGTGGTGTGGAGAGCAAGGAAGTATAAAAGACAGTATTGATTGAAATTTTGATTTGAAAAACCTTTGATGGGGGTACAATCAAATACCTATACTAATTTTCATCAGCAGAAGATTTAATTAAATTATTTTTTTGCTGTTCCTAGGTGGTCCTTCCTCCAAATGACCATTAGCAGTTTTCATATCCTGGTGATTCCTTGTAACTCAAAATAGATGAGACTTTCTAGGCTCCATATTCCATCACAGCAGTGAGTAAAGAGAATGATAAGCAGTAACATGTAGGTAAAAAAAAAAAAAAGAAAAAGAAAAAGCTCTTGTTAGCTGTTTCCCCAGAGTACTGAAGAAGCTTCCTAATTTTATTTTTTCTTTTGCCTCCCTACAATCTCTCTGCACTTCAATATATTTGATTCACTTCTGCTAACAGAAATTCAACCTATCACCCTTTTATTTAATAAAGTCCTTTAATGGGACTTCTGGTCAAGATGCAGAATAGACAGTCCCCAGCGTCACCCTCTCCCACAATCAACCAATTTACAACAATTAAAAAGCAACAACTGCCAAGCTGGGACCACTAGAGCTCAGGGGAAGAGGAGGAGACACCTACAGAGTTCATGAAGGCGGGAGAAGGCAGATGAGAGAGAGAAGGGACCACTCCAACCGTTTCGAGCCTGGCTGCTTTAAGTCTGTCCCTGGTGAGTGCACGGAGCAAGAGCTGGCAAAAGCCACAGCTGTGCCCTTCATATGAAGTTGCTTGGAGGCGGCAGGGGAGAAGAGGGCCTTGGTGGCCTCCAGGCCAGCTAGACCACTGCTAGGAACCCACATAGGAGTGAGGGGCCATAGACAACTGAAAAAAGGAGCCACTCAGTGCTCACTTCGGCAGCACATATACTAAAAGGAGCCACTCAGAGGCTGGTGAGTCATCATAAGGGATCAATGCATGGTCCATCCCATGGGAGGTGTTTGGAGTGTGGGCGGTGGGAGAGACGGACCCACTAGGGGAACACTGGGGCACAGCATGGACAGCTGATCTGCCCCCCAATCAGCACAGGCCCACTCAGTGGAGACTGGCCATGAGTATAGAACTGCAGGGGGTGCAGTTGCTGAAAAGACTCAGGCCCAGACCAGAGTTTCCATACAACTCAGGTGTATGGGACCTGACAAGACCTAGAAGTGCTTAAAAGGTCAACAATTAAAACCTGAGCTTCACAAAAAGCCTTCCCCAGAGAATCAGCAGCAAAGCAGCAATTTAGCTCAACCACAAGGCTCAAGTGTTGGTCCCCACAGGAAGTTCCCCCCATTTTAGAAGTAAGCAAAGGACAACAAATTAGTTCCAGTGCAGAGTTTAAGTGGTGAGGGCAGCTAATAATCCAACACAGAACAGAAAGAAAACACAAAAAACCCACAGATCAAAGTTCTGATATTAACCAGTAAAGGTCTAACACCACCAAAGAACACCTATAAAACCTAAAAGAGCCAGAGCCCCCCAGTTTCCCCAGCTGGGACGGGAATTGGGGGGCTGAGGGCCTCAGCCATGTCCCCACTGACATCTTCATCTGGCCCAGTGATGACCACCAGGCCACCACCAGAAGCGCCCCAGACTCCCGAGCTGGGGTGGGAGGGGGCCAAGTGCCTCGGCCACACCCCCCCGAAGTCCACATCTAGCCCAGCCACAACCGAGCTGCTGCCAGAAGTCTCCAGGGCTCCCCTGCTGGAATGAGGGGGGTGCCATGGGCCTCAACCATGTCCCCTCTTCCTATTCCTCCCACCCAATCTCCCTCCCCTTTCCTCTCTCCCCTCCCCCCAAGCTGCACTATAACATCTTAGAATGTAAAAAATAATAATAATAATAAATTAATTTAAAAAATTAAGTCCTTTGATGTCTCTCCACTGCCTTGGGAATATGGGCGACTCTGTCCATGGCCCACAAGTCCTCACAAATACACTCAACTTCCTTTCCAGACCGCCTCCCCACCATGTCTACTCACATGCCCTTACTCTGGCCATAATGAACCACTGTTCTTTTCTGGAACATTCCAACATCATGTACCTTTGCAAAATGCCTTCCTGCCTGCACATACATCCCTCTCTACGTAGAATGGAAATTAAAGCTATTGCCCACCCTCAGGACTACTTGGCTCCTCCTTCCTGCTTTCTCTGCCTTCCAACCCATTGCCCCAGCAGCCCGGGACAGGGACAAGTGCAGTCAGTAACCCTTTCTCACGCTTCTGCTTCTCTCTGCCTTTGCCAGACCCCCCGCCCCATCAACTCCATCCCGGTGCCCCATTGTTTGCATTTCTCTCAGCATATCCACCTGTCACGACACTCAAACTGTCCTTGGGACACTCGATTCTTGTGTCATCTTCTGCAGGCACTTGGTGTTGGACTCTTTTCCAGACTTGTGCACTCACAGAATTATAGACAGGAGTGAGGGGTGGGAACTGATATTTACTGGCCAGTCCCATATGCCAGGACTTTTCTGGGAACTTGATGTGCCTTTTTGTTTTCATAGGTGTGTGAGTATTGCTATGTCCACTGTATAGCGTTGCGATGTTGGCGGTCCAGAGACGGTGCTACCTTGAGAACATAGCTCCTAATTATCTAGTGTGGTTGTCATGGCTTTCAAGATTTTTTAGCCATTAGAGAAGTTTGGGAAAAGGTTGTGAGATGCTACAGTCGCAAAACATGGCATGGGCATCTGATGAAGTTCTGGGCTGAGAGCAGCTGGCAGCACAGGGAATGTTCTGGAGGGTGAACTGTCATGTCTAGTACAGAGAGCAGGGAGTTAGCTGCCTCCTGGTAATCCCAGCCCAGGTTGGTAACCACCTGCTCCAACTCCCTGGTGTGATGCTGGTTTATCTGTACTGCCTTTGCTTGTGACATGTCCCCCAAAGGGAATGAAGAGGTTTCTGCCTTATTTATTTCCATGGGTCGAGACCATGGACACAGAACTGCAGTTGTCAGCAGCAAGCATCTGCCCCATGGTGGTGACCACATTTTTATAGGTGGGATGAGTTTTCAAAGATTTAGGTGATATATTTTAAGGACATTTAGATAGAAATGAATGTTTTACTGAACATTAGTTTTCAGAGAAGATATTTCAGATGTTCTACAGCATTCATCAAAAGAGCAAAGAAAAACCTTTTTTTGATGTGAAAAAGATGGAGAAGGAAGCTGTTTACATTTCTGATTAGGTCATTATTACTTACCCTGGGCCCGAACTCTAACCAAAAGTGAAAACCATAATGGCTGGCAGAAAATGCTAGTCTCCATTAGGGATGTCAAATATGGCCCTTAACAGCAGCAGCAGCAATAACGTGGCTTCCTACAAGTAGGACTGAATTCATTAACACACGAAGTCAGATTGCAGAGTAGCTTTTAGTTGCAGACTTTCAATCTTTGTCATCCCCAGTAAGATTTATAAAAACAAGTGACGGAAGGGAGAATGGCTACATAGCACATTGCCAAACACATAAATGACCTAACAAACTTCCTGGAAGTTGATTAAAAAACAAAATGAACATCTGTTCTTAGTGCACTGCAGCATATATTTAATTAAAACTAATATGATCGCAGCAAAGTAGAAGAAAGAATGTCAACAGTTTTGAGGGTATGTCAACACAGAGACAAAATCTAAAGACACAAGGATTTTTCTCTGCAGATATGACTTTGTAGACCAAAGACAACACTCTGTGTTATTCTCAGAGTAGTGACTGTATGGGGAGAAACCATTGCTATCAATAATTAACGCCGCTCATCTGTGCATTTAGGGATCATCTGTCATCTCAGGGCCCTTGCAAATTGCTTTATATGCCCTATAGGACTGAAATCACTGCATCAGTTGCTGAAAAATATTCAGCTTTGAGGTACAATATGACAGCTGTTTAATACCAAATAACAACACTACTCAACAATTAATGAGAAGTCAAGTCAAATTCTGAAACCAATTAAAACTACAGGAATAAATTAGATAGGAGGAATGTAATCATCCAAATTGAGATCTGGGCAGGCTAACAGGACAAATAATAAACTCATCTTTTACAGAGATTTAATAAGGAAATCGGTTACTTAATTTTTCTTTTAAAGTTAAGTTCTTCCCTCCTTAGAGGCTGGAGGAAGTGACGGAAATGATTCTGCATTTGTTTTAGCAAATGCATAAAATGCAAAACTAGGGCATGTTGCTCTTCTTTTGCTTTGTCCCATAGCTCTCAGTTAGTTCATCTAGGAAACATCTACGCCTGCTTCCAGCCTTTATAAGCCACCTCTTCTTAGATACCTTCTCTGATGTGCCCAGATAAAGAATGTTCTCCCTGGCAGTCTTATTGCACCTGATCCTACCCCCATTACAGTCCTTGTTACACAATATTTTAGTGGAGGGTTTACTGAACGTCTTTTCCTCACTAGGCTTGAGGGCAGGAACTGTGTCATTAATTTTTATATATCCAGTGCCTCAATTCATGCTTAATAAATATATTTTGTTCTTGCTCAGGCCATTCTTGCCATGTGACACCCTAGTTGCCACCAGACCCTGTAGAATGTTTCCATGCAGAAACGCACACACACCACACACATATACTCACACACACCCACTCACACATTGAGGCACTGCTGCCTTGCCTGGCTGCAGAAGACCTGAGGTGTGCCTGGGAAGCCAGCTCGAGTGTGGGGAAACTGAGGCCAGCAGAAGGCTCAGGACGACTACTGGAGAAAAGCCCTGGGGAAGGTCGGTCTCGCAGCAGACGGAGAACGAGCCCCTGTGGGCTACAACTGCAGTTCTTGAGAGACGCAGGGACAGTGGAGGGTGCAGAGGTGGGAGAGGTGGGGGCACCGAGCGCCACGCGCAGATTCAGCGAGGGGTGGCCGCAGTGGCCGAGGGCGCCGAGGGCTTTGGATGCGATGAGGGGAGGTCAGAACGGGGCTGCAGGGACACCCGGGTTGGGGTGCAGTGAGGACGCGGGCGGGGACGAGGACCGGCCTGGCAGGAGCGTAGCCAGGGCGATGTTCCTGGTGCGGAAGATGGAGACCAGAAGGAAGCCAGCACCATGTGGGGATGACTTGCGCCCTGACTTGTAAAAGTATCTACAGGAACGTGCTGGCAAAGGTGAATGCCAGCACAGCAAAAAAAGGGAAGCAGAGGAAGATGAAAAGCGTTGCCACACGCCTAAGCCTCTGACTTCCCGGATTCCTGGAGCTGATGGGGACAGGGCAGGGTGCCAGCGTGGGGACGAGACCCAGCGCTCCCGGGGCAGGTGCCAGACCTCCAGATCCCCGATCCAAGTGGGCGCGACACAGAGCGGGTACCCTCCTCGCAGGCCCGGCACGCGGTCGGGGCTACCAGCAGCCAGGGCTGAATCGCCGACTGGGCCAGCCCGCCCGGGGAGGGGGACACGGGGCAGCAGCGGCCCCTCGCCCTCTTCCCCATTCATCTAGGCGGGTGAATAGCAGACACGGGGCTGTGAAGAGGGGCCTCTGGGCTCGGGAAAGGGCCCGCCAGGCAGGCTGCAGGTGGTTCTGGCATGGGAAGGGCTCAGCAGGAGCAGAGTAGAGGTCCATTCCCTGCAGAATGCCCAGGCCCGATACCCGCACAGGGAAGCGCGATGCTGCGGGTGGAGTCAGGCCCAGTCTCACCGAGCCACACTCACGGTGGGACTACCTTGAACATCTCTTTGGCTGCAGGCATGGTGTCTTTCTACAAGCCCCGTCTGCAGGCTCTGGGCCCCATGGCTCTGTGCCTGGCTCCCCTGCCCTCCTCTCTACTGCCCACCAGCCTGGCGATGCTCCTGGGCTAGAGCCACACACCTCACCGTTCCAGCAGAGCATCCTCAGCCCCCTCCCACCTGGGCACCCAGACACTGCTAGGCTCACGCTGTCCCTGGCAAGAGAACCAGGGCATGTCACTTAATTGCAGGGGGCCTCTGTGTCCTTGTCCCAGACATACAGATGGCAGTGCCCACCATGCTGAGGATGAAATGGCTACTAAGTGCTTAGAGGTGGCTTTGTGCTGTTACCACAACTGGAGGCCCAGTGACACCCACACCTGTGCTGGTCTTGAAGAGAGGCCCCAGACTGAGGGTGTAACAGTAAAGGAGAACTTAGTAAAGCTTATTCTAGTAGATGCTCCCTGTGGGCACTTAAAATAATTCCAGTTGAGGCATTTTTATTTGCACAGGACAACGATATTAGGGGAACCCCTAAGTGTCCTGCACACATCAACAGTCATGACCTTGCTGGGAATGCACTGACGTGGGAGCCCCCAGACTCAGGGGCATTTCTGTGTCTCTGTCTTGCCGTCTCAGTCTGGGAAGGAGTCTCTTGTCTCCCTGCCAGCTGTCTCTGGCATGCCAGATGGACTTTTGGGAGACTGACTCAGATTCCACAAGTTTCTCTCATCCTTCTTGCTGGTGGCCCCTAAATCCAATGACCAGTGTCCTTATAAGACACAGAAAAGAACACACAGAGACACAAGGGAGAAGGTTGTGAAGATAGAGGCAGAGATTGAAGGATAGCAGCCACAAGCCCAGGAACCCCTTGAGCCACAAGAAGCTGGAAGAGGCAGGAAAGATCCTCCCTGCAGGTTGAGGAGGAAGCACTGGCCCTGCCAACGCCTTGATTTTGAACTTCTGACCTCCATAAGTGTGAGAGAATAAATTGCTCTTGTCTCAGGCACCCCTGCCCATAGATAAATAAATAAATATATGAAATAAGCAAATACTCCAGAGAAAAATTCGGGATATTGGAAAATGTTAAGACAACAGAATGATCTACAAAATTAAATGAAGACATCTTATTATTTGACCTTCCAAAGATTCAGTTCTAAAACCTAGAGTCCACACTACATCCATTTTCCCAAAGGGCCCATTAAAAAAGGATTCAGGGGAAATGAGTGAGTATGTTCTGTTCTTTTTACAAAACATAGAAAAAGGAGACACAGCTAGTAATAAAGATATCTTAGGTTTGGGGGACAAGTATCTAAAAACGGGGATATATGATGACCCAATGTGCTATATAACACTACTATTTCAATCAAATAATGGCTAGTGTCAAAAGACACTAGCAGGACTTTGTATTGGTCCCAACCTCTCAAGATCTAACGGTTTCCCTA
Organism: Cynocephalus volans; assembly: GCF_027409185.1. Taxonomy (NCBI): domain Eukaryota; kingdom Metazoa; phylum Chordata; class Mammalia; order Dermoptera; family Cynocephalidae; genus Cynocephalus; species Cynocephalus volans. The sequence goes on along the minus strand of NC_084474.1, from coordinate 29,389,685 downwards.
AGGGGAGCAAGGTAACTCGGTTTCCCTAAGGGGAGCAAGGTAACTCGGATCTCAGAATTCAAGTCATGATTTTTCCGTTTCACGCTCTGAACCACTGACGAACCATCTCCTACAGGAAACAGAGCGAACGTAATGTGAGGGAAACTTTACAAAGAGCTTCTGGCACTTGGAAAAAATGTTTCACTTTTCTAAGAAGACTGAATCTGCGAGGATGTTTTAACTCAGATGGTATTCTTCTTACTGGAAGCCAAACACAGGCACCTTAGGAGCCATTTTTATCATCAGTAACTGTAAAAGCAACATCATTCTACAAAATGTCACTTCAGAAAGAGAATCTGAAATTCTATAATAATAATAAATACAACCGCAGCCAATTGCCTCCTTGCCCTTGGGGACTTGGGGGACAAAAATGTCTATAAAAAGGTAGGAGAGACAGTTCCATTAGCAAAACTTATTTATTGACTCCCAACAGGCAAATTAGTACTGAACCTTGTATGGAATTCTAGGGTAATAACCATATTTTTTCAGATATGAAGCCTTAGAGGGCTGGGCACTGACTCAAGTGAGCTATTGGTTTCATTGGAGATTCCTTACAAAGACACAGAGGCTTTCATTGAGGAAAGATACCCTAAGAATCTTTTTATTATGCAAAAGTCAAACTTATTCAATAACTTAAAGTTATTTGCCAAGAGACATAATGTCCTATATAGTTAGAGCCTACACTTGGTAAACTTTCATGAATTATAGGTGAAATACAGAAATGCAGCATGTTGTATTTTCCATGGAATAAATTGGACTGCTTTCTTGAAGGACGATGGCTATATTCTAACGACAGGATGCTTCTGCCAATGCTTCTGGGTTTCTAAAGGTCTTTTTTTAACTGTCCTCTTTAACCTATGTCTTTGGAAGACATTCCAAAGAGCAAAACAAAATATGTTCACACACTGAGCATGCACACACATGTGTATACACGCACAAGCACACACACACCCCTCAAGGTAATCCACAGGCTCTTGGATAAGTGCCTACTTCTATACCTAAATACAGATAATTCTGATCTGTTCAGTTCCATGCTCAGAAACTTTCAAAGTTTAAGGCCTGCAGGTGGAATTCAAATTCATTAACTTGATTTTCAAGGCCCATTGTGCTCTGGTCTCCACCAGCTAGCCCAATGTCCCTTGTTCTCCCTTTGCACCCATGGACCAGGCAAATGGACTGCACCATTCTCAGAAAGCACCCCCAACGTGTAAACTTTCCTGCCTTAAGCATGTGGTATTAAAGCTCCACTTACTGAAATTCTATTATCCTTCAGGGCTTATGTTGAATGCAGCCTCTTCCAAGAGCCCTCTCTTACTGAAATATTGAATTTCTCCTTCAATTACCTTTTTATATGAACATGTCCTGAGGTTTCTCCCTCCCTCAGCAACCAGCACGGTGTCTGGCTTGTGGGTGCTCAATTCATAATTGCTGTTTTTGTGTCCCTTGTTCTTCTCTTCCTGGATTTTTCTGATTGCAAAATCAGGGTCTAAGTTTCACTAACTTTTCAGGTACTTGACAGACCTAACATTCTATGACTCTGTGGTCATGGATGTCATCCTCTTGTCTGGTTCCCTACTATTTCTTATAAGCCACAATGTGGTTTTCCAGTTTCTCAAAACCTAAGAAGGTGCTGAGGAAGTGTTTCGTCTGTTTTGAAAGTAAATTCCTTTTGTTTGAAAGTCTGAATATCACTATGTTTTGTGAAGTTCTGAAAACCAAATATGTATTGGAGAATAAGAACAATAGTAATAATAGGTTCCTGAGCAGTGCATTTTAGTTAAAAAGAGTTGAGTCCTTTACACATATTTATTTGTTACTTATTTAGTTTTTTTAGAGGGGGAGTCATGAAAAAAGTATTATTTCAATTTTATAGTTAAGGAAGCTGAAGTTGATATGCTCAAGGTGACTGCAATTTAGGCAAAAGTTATTCTCTAGTACTTTTTATCTGGTCCTCTGAGTTGTGCAAAACAAGTGTGATGATGTGCCTAGAGGGGTCATTGTAGAGTTGAGAAGATAGTAATGGACCACTCTCTGTGGTCTTCACACAGAGGTGTAGCTTGAGTGTCTGCATTTTGGAACTAAGTCCTATAACTCAGACAGCTGTGCTCTAAAACACCTACCGAGACACTTAACAGTGATGGAGCCCCCAGAGGTGGTGCTCTGTTGGCAAAGATGGTCTTGGAGAAGCTCTGCAGTCAAGAGGCTGCAAGAAGAAGAGAGAGACTGAGAGATCCTCTTCACTTATTTGTTGCTTCCTTGGCTTGCCAGATAGTCATCTGGGGACTTGCTCATTTTCTGCCTCTTCCCCTAAAAGACAAGTCCTCATAGGAATCTGGCTTCCACATTAATCCTCCAGAAACCTACCAACCCTGTACTGCATGACAGATCCTCTCTACCATTAAGGGAAGTCATACTGTACTAATGGGTGCTGGATAAAGTGAGGAACTAGAAATGGAATACCGGGGTGTTTATGTGCGGGAGAAAAAGGGGAAGTGTGGGTGAGCCAGGGAGAGCGAGAGTTAGCCTTCTTTCTCCAACCAAAAAGGAACCACTGTTATTCATATCTCTGACCACTAGGATTCCCAAGTTGGAGGAGCTAGGTTTTAGTATTACCTATTTGGGGTTTCTAGGAGTAGAAGGGCAGAATAAATAAAGGAAAAGTCCACTTTCACAAGCACTTAGTGAACAATTCTGTGAGCAAGGCATTATGCTCAGTGTTATGGCAGATAAAATAAAAAAAAAAATATAGAACCTGCCTTCAAAAAGAGCTTAGATTCCAGGGGCTGTGTCAGGGCATTCATGCTTGAGTCACTGAAGAACTGCATGTTTGTTTTGGATTACCAAATCATTGAGATACACAGATTTGGGGTAAAATTCTATCTTCGTAGGCTAAGAAAGTTCCCATGGATATACCTAGTCTAGGCAGAGCCTGCAGAGTTTCAAGCCTGAGGATATTTTCTTAAAACTCATAAAAGTGCAAAAGATATAAGTTGCTTCTCAGGATAAAGGTCAAGTGCAGGATTGCTCTGTGCTTTCCAAACTTGACCCATCTTAAAACATCCAGATGAACATATGCTGAACAAAAGGAATCAGAGTTATGTGTATTAAGAAGGGAAAAGATGGAGGGGAAAAGGGGACAGGAAACACTGTTGTAGGTGACAGTGAAGTAGGAAAAGGGACCTCAGACATGGTTAGACACAGATATAAAATTTTCAAAAATTTTGACTATCAGAACACACTTAAAAAAAAAAAAAAGGCAAGGGAAGTCTTCTTTTAGTGGTTAGCTAGCCGATTTCTCCCACACCCTCCAAAAAAAACCATCACTGGGATACGCCACAATGTCATTATAAACAAGCCCTCAGGAGTTGTCATGTACTTGCAGCAGTTGGCATAATCGTAATCTAGTTCGGGCCATGTTACCGTAAGCGATGTGGATAATTGGTTTTGCAGAGCTAAGCTTTGTCAGCAAGGGTTATCCCAAATGGATGAGAAAATGCGCTAAACCTGGCAGGTGCTAGATGTCGAATCTCACAAACCTCATTTCACTTTATTAAGCTGTTCCCATGGGTGGCACATCTTCTTGGTGATAAAGTTAAAAATATAAGTGGAAGTATAAACCGATCAAATTGATAGAAGGTAAAAGCTGAACTCTCGTGGCCTCTAGGGCAGGGAGAGCAGCCCCACTCTGAGGCAGGAGCTCTGCTGCTGCCGCCTCCATTGCAACTGAGGTTGCTGTTTCATTACACTCACAGCTTTGGGGGTAATCTGCTGGCAGCATTATGTTTATTCATAAGCCATGGAAACCAGAACGTCAGGTTTCTGAGATGAAAAATTGGGAAGATTCATTCCATTATATAGCTACTTTTCCAGAAGTCTTGGTAGGAACTGTATTGATAGAATCTTCTGAAATCTTTTAAGCTACTTTTAACAATAATCCTTGCAAATTCAGGAAAAGAAGGATTCTCCTTAGGAGATTACAAATGTCATCTTCAGAATCACCTGCATCATGAAATGAGGAGCATAGTAGGATCTTAAGTTCTCATTATTATATCATTTCAGATATTGTATCATATCATCATTGTTAACCTTGAGAAGTCATGATGCTCAAAGAAATAGAACTTGTAGCTTACAAAGCACTTTCACGTATTTGATCCTAATTGACTATTGGATTCACCTAAAAGCATTTCCAAGAGTATCTGGCAAGCTCTATGCTCAAGAATTGTCAGAAAATAACTTCTGGACACTGCAAAGTGTAAGCGGAATTCTCCATGTAAGACAAATGCATACTTTTTAGCATGTAGTTGATATCAATTTAGTGAGAAAGTTCTCACATAATTGCTTTAGCTTTTATATGATCTTAAATATTTCCGTTTGGCTTATTTATTCTGCACAACAGATCAAAAACTATTTCCTTGGTGTTCATTTCCAGGAGAGTTTTAAGGGTGTTTTGGTTTTGTATATTTTAGTAAGTTAGAATAAATCTGATTACGCTGAGGGGGCCACGGGCTTCAGCCACACCCCCGTCATCTGCATCCAGCTCAGCAACAACCAAGCCACTGCTGGAGGCCCCCTGGGCTCCCCTGCCAGAATGAAGGGGGTGACACGTGCTGCAATCATGCTTCCCCTCCTTCTTCCTCCTCCCACCCTATATCCCTCCCCCTTTCTTTCCTCCCCTATCCCCCCAGCTCTGAAACAATATCTTAGAATGTAAAAATATAATAATATTAATAAATAAATAAATCTAAAAAAATCTGATTATGTTTAGTAGGTACATTAATCTCAATCTTATTATCTCAATAAATGACCTACATGTTTATAAATGCTCCCATACCATCACTGAGCAGGTGAAAAGTATAATTACTTTTAAAGTTGACATAAATCAGTTTCCTGAAACTGTCTTAAAGTCACAGGACTAGTGATGAAATTAAATTTGTTTTCTATATCTTTGGAAATTTACCAAATTGCTGGCTGTACAATTAACATTAGCCAGTGGTGTGCCTCAATAAGAAAGGAGCAGACATATTTATCTCTATATCCTTTTATACATAAGATCATCTTTTTCATTTTGTAATTATGTATTTGTGATGAAAACCCAGGAACATATGAGAAATTCCAGACTGTATTTGTAAAGAGCAAACCTGAATCTCTGATAATTCAACCACTGACGATCACAGCAGCTCCAAACAGGTGGTCACTCTATGACAAACAAACCTGAACAAATATTTCCTTCAGCAACTATTTCCTGGTGATAAAAAAGATCATGGGTCATAAATGTGGCTTCTTAATGTAAGGCATGCCAGATGGAGCCTTAAAAAGGTGGCTATTATGATCTATTCATTATGTAAGAAGGGAGCTTTACTTTATTGGGTATACTTTTTTCCTGGGTGTGATACACTATACTGAAAGCCGAACAACAGCTTCTCAGGGCTACCTATTCATATATCAGTCATTTGGAACAAAAGACTTTTCCTCTTTCATACTTTTTAAAATTACAGAAGCAAATTTAATTTTTGTTGTATCATTATATTCCTCTCTCAGACATTGCTTGCTTGCTGTATGAAGAACGATAGAAATATGTTGTTCTTTATCATGAAAATGAATAGTGGTTGCACGAACGTGTGGGCTTTGTTTGGTGTGTGTTTAGAGTCATTTTCAGGAATTTTATATTATCTTAATTTTTCACAGTTCACTTCAATATGGAACATTTCAGGTCATTCGAAGGGTGAAATTCTAGTTCCAGGTTTTTTTTTTGGTTTGTTTTTGGAAATAAGCTCGAGATGACTAATTTGATTTCTTGTAGTCATTGAAACAGCTGTCCCTTTGTGTGGTACACGGATGAGTTTATGCATTGTATTTTCTTTTAAACAAATTAAGGCTGCTTTCTAAATACCTAAGTATTCCATTCTCGTTTCACAACTTTCAATAGAACTCTCCATGTAGTAATAGAAAACATTCAGATCATTTACTTAAGGGGTTGTTTTGGGGTGTTGCTCCTCTAGTACCAGGCTAGGTCATATTACTGATTACCAACTCTCCTAGGCCCTGCTGAATTTTTAAAGGAAAAAGAAGTAGAAAGTGTGTAAAATTTACTGAGTCACTATTTGTCTAGTTTGTAACACATCCACTTATTTTACTTTAGGAGAAATGTGGTCCATATGCTTTTTTTCGTGTGTGGTGGTGTTAGCTCCTAAATCTTACTTCTGTCTTAATGTCCATGCGTTTATCTTGCATGCACACACACATTTTTAACACCTTTGCCTATGTATTTTCAGTCTAGTTTTGCCAAATGTACCCATTAACTTGTGGCAAGAATCTTACTGTCATTAACAGTGTTCCCTTTGGTGAAGAAATTTCCCAAACCCCAAACTGGAGACAAAGACTTCTTCCAGTGGTTCCTTCTCTATCAGACCCTCAGCAACATTTGAACCAGCTTGCCATTCCTTTCTTAAAATGCTTTCTACTTTGGCTGTTTTCTCTCCAGATAACTCTTAAGCAGTCTTCATGACTTTGAACAACTTCTACATAATGGGGGCTTCTAAATTTGCATCTCTAGCCTCAGTCTTGTGCTGAGCTCTAGAACAATCTATTTAACTGCCTATTTGATCTTGTCACTTAGCTGATCAATTGGCAATTTGAATGACAGATTTAGGGCCTACATATTCATATTTTAGTTACTCTACTCTTAACCTGCTCCTTTCCCAGCCTTCTCTGTTTTGGTAAAGAATACCACCATCCACACAGTTTTTCAAGCCCAAACTTAGGAGTCATCCACCTCCACTCCAGTAAGTGTGGTTGACTCTACACCATATGCCTGTAACATGTCAAACCTGACTACTTCTACTTGTTCCAGACTAGGACAAGTCACCACCATCTCTGTTCTAGAATATTACAATTGTCTCAACTGATTTCCTTGCTTCTGATCTTGCTGAGTCTACCCCAGTCTATTTTCCACTGAGCGAAGTCACTTCCCTGCTTAAAGCCATTCAGTTAGTTACTTCTCAATGTAAAGGGAATAAAACCCCATTTCCTCACCTCCTTACCCTGGCCTTCAAAGCCTTACTTAGTGGCTCTCGATCCTTTTTGCACATTGGGAACACCTGAAGAAAACTAAATGCTGAAACCCAAGTGGTTCAGATTTGATGGGTCTGGGGTGGGTCTAGGCTTTTGTAATGTTTTCTAAGTGCTCCAGAATGTGCAGCCAGAGTTGAAACACTGCCTACTCAGTTGGTCATCTGCCTGCCTCTACACCCATGTCTCTTCTGATTCTTGTTTTCCTTCTTGATGTTCCAGCTACAATGGTGTCAGACCCACTGACATAATGTCCCTGGGGACATTAAGCTGTCTGCTCCAAATGTTTTATCTCCAGATTTTCACAAGGCTGGCTCCTTCTTGTCCTTTGTTTCCGAGCTTAATTGTCACCTTCCCAGGGAAGCCTTCCCAACCACTAAATCTCAACTAACCACCCACTGGTCTCTGTATCACGCACTTCTTTTTTCTTCCTAGCACTGGTTGTTTTCAGTTCGCTAATTTGTTCATTTCTGTCCATCCCTCTAGAATGTAAGTTTGATGAAGGCAGAAACAAACCTCATTACTTAGAATACGATAGGTGCTCACCAAATATTGAATGAACAAATGTAGTTTCAGTATAATCATGAGAAAATATAAAAGAATATTTCAAATTGGTACTGTCCTGAAAAATCCAGGATATTTTAGTTGCTTGACAAACAAGAATGTTTAAAATTGTGTAGACAGTCTCAGGTTTTGAAGTGTCATTCTTTGGTTTGAAGAGGGGAGAGGGAAGAGGTGTTATCAATTTTTCTCAAACATTCCAACAACTTAAATACTAAGACATTTAATAAGCAGGGATCAAAAACATCCCATCTACTGATAAGGGCTATTGATCTTCCACCATTTGGCTATTTTATACAAAAGATCAAGGCAGGATACCTAAGTGAGTATGCATGGACATCTTATAAACACATGATTTAGCTTGGAGGTTATCAGTGGGGCTATCATATTGTGGACCACGGTTTCAAACCCTGACTGCACATTAGAACTTGCTAGAGGAAGTTAAAAATATATAGATGCCTGGCTTCCACAATAGTTAGAATATCTGAGTATGGGGTCCTGGCATCAGTATTTTTTTGTTATTTATTTATTTATTTATTTATTTATTTTTTCTAGGCTGCCTAAGAGCTGTGCGGCCAGTTTAAGTACTACTGAGAGTCAACACAATTTGGCCTGAGGAGAAGGGAAAAACCTATTAAATATGCTAATACAGGTAGAAAATATCCCCAACAAGAAAACTCTTGCTGACAATGGGGATGTTTAGTTTTTACCTTTAGACACATTGATTTTTACTTCATCATCTTAGCTTACAAGGTCACAAATGCTATTAGTAGTGATCATAAAAAGTAAACATGGAGATTTTGGGGGGTGGGGGGAAAGAAATATTTTTTAAATGCTGATTAAGGCAGAGAATGTGGAATGTGTACTTTATTGAGAAGAGGGACAAAGGCTTTTCGTTAGTTTAACCATCTGGCCACAAGAAGGCACCCTGGAGCAACAAGGAGATAGACACAGAGCCCTGTATGGACACTCCCTCTGCTATTTACCAGTGCCATGACCCTGGACAAGTTACCAAGCTTTTCTCAGCCTTATTTACTGCTGCTGCAAAATGGGCTGATGATATCTTCCTTGCTGGATTGATAGAGTAGACATGGGCTAGTGGATGTAAAGTGACTGGCACTCCTGGTGATTTTTTTTTTTTCCTCTTTCTGAATTATACTCATTGGTAGGATTGTGCCTGGCAGATAGTAAGTAGCAAAGGAATGTTTGAAATGTCTTGTTTATTAATTTTTGATGTGGACAAATTTTACTTCAAGTTCTAAAGGACATTATCTGAACATCTTACTCAGTCTTTCCTTTTTCTTACTTTGTAGGGGAGCATGAATCACTTCTGGGGCTCTGGAACAGGTAACCAAGCCAGAAAAATTGTAGACTGAAAGATTCATGACTATGCCTATTGCCCTCAAATGATTATCACCCAGTATTCCATGAAGAGGGGTGGCCTTTCAGTTTTACCTGATGAAGGGGCTTTATCCAAGGGGACACTATCGTTTCACTGAGGATGTCTTTCTTTCCAGCCCAATTTACTGTGTTTCCTCTAAGGAGGAACTGAAGCCTGGGCCCAAGTGTTCTTTACAGCTGTTTAGCATCCCACTGACAGGTGAATGTGCTACATGCAAAGGGCTCATCCCTGCTTATGCTCTTAGAACTCTAGACCTGTTATGTCTAAAGCTTAGAAAACTGGCCCCAGTCTCTAACATTATGTCTCATGTTAATCACTCTGAACATTTCAGTCAAATTGTAGGGGTCTCTCCCTCGAATTCCCCAAACATGCAAATCTTTGGGAGGAGTCATTTGGTTACACTTTCCTCCGTACCCAGTCTTTGTTAATTCATGGAAATGCCCACATAGAATGTCTTCTTTATTGATCATATGGTAACAGATTTATAATACATTTTAAAGGACACTGACATAAAAAGGATATTTAATGCATTCTGAATTTGATACTCTTTAGGAAAGGTAGTTTTATTAAGGCTTTTATATCAGCTGGACAGAGTAAACATAGGAAAATCTTATATTCAAATTTCAAGTACAAACAAATTTTATTTATCATTAGCAAATGAAGTGAAACTTAGAATGTCTGTGAGGTGTTTTTCAGAATTAGGATATTGTTTGATACTTTAAAGTTGGGATATTATTACAAACATTAGATGTAACAGTCCTCCCTTGACCCTGCCCCTGCTGGCTACTGTCACAGAGCAATTGTTCCCCCCACTGCCAAAGTACCTAAAACACATTCATTGCTCAAGGCTTCCATTTCCTCCTTCCACTACCCACTACAATTTGGTGTTTGCCCTTACGTTCCACCAAAGCCACTCAGTAGTATCATCAGTGACCCCCTAATTATCAAATTCAATGGATATTTAAGAAATCCTCATACTTAACCTCTATGGCATTGAATCCTGTTACCCCCTTGAATTCTCCTGGCTCCCAGAATGCCACTCTTTCCTGGTTCTCTCCTGCATTCTGACCGCCCCAATGGCTCTACATTCACTCTGGATTCCTCTGCTAATCTTGGCAGTGTTCTATTTCCCAAGCTGCTGTCCTGGGGGATGTCATTTACTGCCTTGACTTGAGCTATTGCCTATGGATAACAGCTACCAAATCACCACTTCCAGCCCTGACTTCTTTCCCTATTGTGCCAGATTTGCCTACAGGTGACATTCACTTAGTATCCCACAAACAACTCAAAGTAAGGCATCCTAATTGGGATTCTGTCATCCACTCTGACCCCACTCCTCCTCTTCTTTTTCCTTTCTTCCTTCAGGGCACTGCATTTCACCCAATTCTTTGAGCTAGGAACCTAGGAGTCAGTTTTGCATTTTCACTCAAGGTCATTTCTCATATCTAACTAACTGCAAACTACAGGCAAGTCTACCTCGTAAGTATTTCTTTTCAACATTCTCTTCCCCAGTTCTACTCCCCACTTGCTTTTTTTAAAAAAAAAATTTTTATTGAATCAAAATTGATTATACATATTTTTGGAATTCAACATTGAGATATGTTGATCGAATCAATACTCCTAGCATATATATTGTTACAAATCATAATTATTCTTTATGCCCCTTGTCCAATCTCTCCCATCCCCCTTTCCCTCCACCTACCCCCTCTAATTACCCTAGGTTTCTTCTCTCCTTCTGAAAGAATAATGGTTACTCTGTTGATTTGTTGCCTAGATGGTCTGTACAATGCTGAGAGGTGTGATCAGGTTCCCCAATATTATCATAGAGCAGATGCTGCTTCTGTCACTCTGGAATGGGCTTTGTGGAGAGAGACACCCTCTTTTTTTCTTTATGTCTGCTGATGACTCTCCTTGTGTCAATGCACTCCAGTGGTTGGCGAACCATCTGGGTGGTGGTTGTGGTGTCTAGCTGCTTTTGTGGCAGCCATGGTTATTGTGGTGGCTGTGGTGGGCCACCCTCATGGAGGTGATGTTTTTGGCATGCTCCTTGGCACTGGTGGTATGCCTGGTTGTGGGGAGTGTCTGGTGTCTGGCTCCATGCCTCGGGACCCCAGGTGTGCCCCAAGGTACTGGTGCAGTGTGCCAGGTTGTGGGAGGGGGGTCCGGTACTCCCACTTCCTGAGTTCAGATCCATACCACCTCTTGCTTGACTGTTGTGGTGGCGAATTGGTTTTCCTTTCTCTAAAGTTGAAGCTCTCTGATATACCATTCTCCCCATCCCAGGAAACATGCCAGAGTGACCTACCAAAACAGAAAGCTTGTCTCATTTTATGTTACTTTCCTGCTCAAAAAACTCCAGGGTCCATTGCTGTCTTTAGGATGAAATATTCTTCCTTTAGGTCCTTGAGTATTTGTTTTCGAAGTGGTCTCACACAAGGCCATTCCCTGATACAAGTCGTACCCTCTGTTCCTGAGGAAGCTGTGTTCTTTCATGTCTCTCAATCTTCCTCCTTGCCTGCTTCCTCCTTCCCCACCTGGATAACCTCTACTTATCCTTCAGAGCCAGATCAACAGTAACTGCTTTTGTTACGTCTTCCATGGCTCAGAGAAATCTAGATACTCTTGTGCTCCCAGAGCAAAGAGGCAGTACAGTCTGTGGTTATGAAAATGCCCTCCAGAATCAGACACAATTGAGTTCTCATCTTAGCTCTACCAATTCACAACTATGAGCCATGGATGAGACACCTGGTCTCTCTAAGCCTGTAAAATGGTGATAATAACAGTACTTCACTCTAATGTTTTGGTAAACATTAGATGAGATAGTGAATATAAAACTCTCAGTATGGCAATTGGAATATTATAGTGAGCATCCAAAAAATGATAGCTATTATTACATTATTACATTTTACCTTACAACAGATAATGGTGTGCTATGTTTCTAGTTGATTATAATTACTTACTTACCTGTCTGACTTTCCCAAAGGCCGGTGAACTTTTTAAGGTCATGTTCTAGGAATTGGTTCAGCACATAGTAGGTAATCAATGAATTTTTAATGAATGAAAAGAAGGATGAATGAATGTAATACCAAGGAGTACAAGCCTGATTTTGCTCCTTGGTATTTACTTTACCTTCTCTAGAAATCTCAGACTAGTTATTGAGCAATGTCATGTTAGTCCTTAAAATATCCCCATGAAACAAGTAGATGATGGGCTTGTTTATAATTACATTTTATGTGTGGATTGAAGGAAAAAGAAAATTACATAACAACTGCAATTTCATGTAGTGAATTAGTAGATTTAAGTATAGAATTAAGGTTCTTTAATTCTCTTGAATGTGTATCCTTATGGACTGAAACTTGTTCTCTCTTTGGAGTTTATCCAACATGACAAGTCATTTCTACATCTCAAAGCTACTCTAGGTTCCATGTTTTATAAGTAGAGTATAAATGCACCTAGTGTTACAGACTAAACAGTGTCTTCCTAAAATTCATATGTTTAAGCCCTAATGTGACTGTGTTTGGAGAAAGGCCTTTAAGGAGGTAATAAAGGTTAAATGAGGCCACAGGGTGGGCACTAAATCAGATAGGACTAATGTCTGTACAAGAAGAGGAAGAGATACTAGAGAAAATGCCATGTGAGGAGGCAGTAAGAAGGCACCACCTGCAGGCTTGGGAAAGAGGCCTCGCCAGAAACCAGTCTTGCTACTGCTACTTTGATCTTGGACTTCCGGCCTCCAGAACTGTGAGAAAATAAACTTTCATTGTTTAAGACACCCAGTCTGTGGCATTTTGTTATGGCAGGCCAAGCAGACAAATATACCTGGGTTACAATTCTTGCTATAATAATAAAAAAATTATAAATTGATATTATTTATTAAAGTCTTACTGTGCTGCCAGACACTAACACTATGACAATTCTTTAATATGCATTATCTCCCTTAATCCTCTTGACAAACTTAAGAAATAGATACTATTTATTTTTTATGGGGTACAGAGTTACATTTCAATATATGTATTCAGTTTGTGAGGATCAAGTTAGGGTAATTAGCACATTCATCATTGCAAAACTTTATCAGTTCTTGGTGATAAGAACATTTGAACTCCTCTCTTCTAGTCATCTGAGAACATACAATAAACAATTGTTAATTATAGCTGCCTAGCACTACAGTATGCCACTGGAACTTATTTTGCCTATCTAGCTGTAATTTTGGTTCCATTAGCCACCCTCCCCCATTCTCCCTCCCTCCTTACCCTCCCAGAAATATACACTATTATCATCATCATTTTGCAAATAAAGATCAGAGTAGTCGAACAACTCGCCCAAAGTCACAGACAGCAAGAAGTGTCAGATCTGGAATTCAGGATATCTCTCTTCAGAGTCTATGTGCTCAATCACCATGCTATGTAGTAAAACTGAAATATCTGACATGAGTGAGAATAGTAGTTAGTGGTTAATAAAAAAAGAATTAAAGTGAGAAAAATTAGTAAATTATTTAAAAATGTCATTTTAATCTAAAACACATAAATGCACATTCATTTGCTAATATGTTACGGGGGAGAAAAAGTAGGCAAGACAATGCCCATTTCCTCAAAATGTGTGATTAGAATTCTGCATTTTCTTTCTTCCATAAACCACATTCTGAAATGCATCATATACAATCTCTAGTTTTAATTCCTTCAAAGTGGAATGGGTCTTTAAAGTCCCTTGCTAAGCAATGTGTATGAAGATCTGTCTAGATTTTTATATTCCTCCTTTCCCTGACCTTTTATGCTGCTATACCCACACACAAAGCAAAAGAAAAAAATTTTTTTAGCCACCTACCATTACTGGATTTGTCTAAAGCACTTTAGTTTTCATAAAAGCAACAACCCATTTTTATTGTCTTGTATCTTAAGGGCTTATATACTATTGAATTAAGTTGCGTTAACTACAGTAACAACTTTGACTACCATAAATAAACTGTTAGTAATAATCAAACACTGGGTTTGGAGGGAGGAGGAGGTGAGTGATCATACTCTCAGTCCCAAGTGTTCAGCATTTTCTGGTCAATAAAATAATCAGTGTGCTTCAGAAGGGAGTGGAGAGCCTTAGTTAATTCAGCTACTCGGTTAAATAGAGTAGAGTAAGAGAGATTCTACTGTAGTGCTCTGCACCCTGATACTTTCAGAAAATGATATCAAATTCATTTAAACATTATTTTCTAGGTTTTAATCTAGTGTTTTCAAGGAGTGACTTCCTGTTTTGGGGCAAAACACTTATTACTTTATAGTTTACTCCATGTGTCAATGGAAAGTTAGGTTCATTTTCTAACTAGCATCAGAGGCAAAAATGATGACTACTTCATCAGTGGTATGGACTAGTTTATAGTTAGCAAATGGTTAGTGTGGAAAGTGCTAGCATGGAGCAATGAAATATGAGCTTGAGACATTGACTTAACCATCACTTTTACTTGCGAATTTATATCAAACACTATATCCCTGAATCCTAGAAGTTATTCTGCAGACAAAGCGAGAGAAAAATGGTAAATGAGATGACTGTTCTTCTTTAAAAGTCTCTTTGCCCAAGGATTATTATTCTCTTCTATTTTTATTACAGTGCCTTTAAGACTGCTTTTATTTTAGGATAGACATAATCAGTTTGAGATATTCAGAATTAAGCAAATCCAGGCTCTCAGAAGATATCCTCAAGTTCTCCTGGCATGTAAAACAGTCTGTCCAATGAATCAAACAGGGGAAGGGTTGAGATAGGAACACTCTGGTGATAATTCACAGCCTCGGGGCTGAACCGCAGCTGAGTTTACCTAATTGTACAGAAAGAGGAGAATATGACCCATGGAAAATCCTGCAGTTCCAGAAGAATCTCATGTTGCAGCCAGTCTTGCCTTACACAGTGCTTTATGATGGTTGTTTCAACAACTACATAGGCAACGGGAATAGAGGATAAGGAGTAAGAAGGCATTGGGTAGATTCTTAAACATGGGGACTCTTCCTGAGAGTGTCTCAAACTGCTCAATAACCTTTGATAAGCCATTTATCATATGTTGCTCATACTAAAATCATGGCTAATAAGAGGTGTGTCATAAAATGCCTTAAAAATTATAGGAATTCATGAGCAACATGTCATGCTCTGTGTCTCATCAGAGATGAGTGCATATATTTTAAATGATACAGCTATGTCAAATTATGCCATAATGTTATTTTTGTGCTTGTAAGAGTTGACAGGGAAATCTAGCATAATTTATGATTTTATAAACAGAAAAACAGTGAGCATACTAAATGTGATGATGTGAGTAAACACTTTTTGATTTTTTTCATTTTCTGGGCTTTTTTCCCCCTTCACATTTAGTTATGAACAACTTTATTTCTGCAGAAAACTAGTGACCTTTTTGTGTCTGCAAGCCACATTTCAATATGGAAATATGTATGAACTTAAAAATGGAATTGCCCTTTTCAGTATGCTCATTACGGAAAAGGTCTCATTAAATATAAATCCCACAATGTGTCTCATTCAGCACCTACAGCAGTGGTCAGCACACAGTAGGCATTCAACAGTTATTGAACAAATGACTCACATCTTCTATATTAAGTTCCAGAAGCCGTTTAAACCACTAGCCAAAAAAAAAAAAACCAAAAAACAAAAAACTAAAAACCAGATTTATGGAGACAAAGTTACTTTGCTTGAGAAGACAATATATCACGGATTTTGGAAATACACTAACAAAACAAATGACTTAGTATTCATGGCAGTTGTCTCCAATCACATAAAACAAAATGTCAGAAAAATACCTGATCACCTTCCCTTAGGGCAAAAAACTTGTTTCAATTAAGGAACACTATTAAATCTGTGCCTGGTTTTATCTGAATCGTTAACTGAATTAACTTTATTTTCTTCCCAGAGAATGGAAGAAAAGTCACAAAGCCCATTTTATTTCCCCAGTGGCTCGCATCACTCTCCAGGGTAGACTTGATAGTCCTAGGGAAATGCAAGAAATGACCAACACAAATTTAGGCAGTTCTCAATTATTCAGGAGCTCATTTTGCAGCATTTGGGTTGTTCATAATTCCCCCTTTTTCCCCTTTCTCCCACATATTTTTGTTAGGAAGAGAAATATACAGAAGTTAAACTCATATCAATATAGTTCCTTGTTGGTCAGCAGCTTTGAACAAATGTTTGGTGAAATTAATTTCTAAAATGAGGTTGTGAATTACTTGTGGATTTAGGTTATCCCTAGCAACCACTCAGATTATTTTTAAAGTTATAGCAACAAGCCATATGCCCCTTATGTTGAAAATAGTTTAAATTGTAAGAAATTGAATTATGAAGGATTTTTCTTTTTAACTCTGAAGATCTAACTAAATAATTATTAGTAATGAAATGTGGACTAAGATATTAACATTTTCCATCTGTTGAACATACAACATATTTTGGAAATACAGTCAACTATATTCAGAAGCTTAAGGCTCTAGTCTCTTTCAGCAAACTTTTATTGTTCAGAGGCTGGGTGGCAAGCTCCGGGCTAGGAAAATAAAGATGAATTAAACAGTCTCTTCTTCGCGGTAGATCCTCGTCTCTTGGGAGAGCCCAGCAACCAAATAAATAATTATAAAACAATGTGGTAAGTGAAATAAGCCAGATACAGAAAGACAAATACTGCATGACCTCACTTATATGTAGAATCTAAAAAAGTTGAACTCGTAGAAGTGGTTACCAGGGGATGGGTGGGGGGTGGTTGGGGAGATGTGAGTCGAAGGGTACAAACTTTCAGTTATGAGATGAACAAATCCTGGGGATCTAATATACAGCATAGGCGGTAATGGCTGTGTTAACTAATTTGATTGTGGTAATCATTATACAATGTATATGTATATCAAATCATCACATTGTATACCTTGAATATATTCAATATTTGTCAATCAAATATTTTAAAATAAAAAAACACAATGTGGTAAGTACAATGGTAGAGACTGCAGAGAGCATTATAACATTAGAATGCTTAGAGCTGGTTACTGACCCTGCCTCAGGAGGCCAGGGAAGGTACTAAATGACAGGGCAGCTGGATTGGTTTTAAAGGATAATAGGGTTTAACTGGAAGAAGCAGATGAACAATCTTTCAGGTAAAGGACAGCATATGAGCAAGGTCATGGAATCAGAAATAGGGCACATTCACAGAAACAGGAGTTTGTTTCTACTCTAGTGTGAATATAAGCACATTTTATAAAAAACTCAGACCTTAATTTCTCATTCATCCAAACTCTGGTGTGCACAGTGTATGCAGGGGACAAGAGGCAGGTCCCTGCTCTCATGGAGCTTATGTTTAGAGGAGGACAGGAAGCACGCAAACAAGTGACTTCTGATGATGACAGATTCTGTGGAGAAAACAAACGAGGTAAATGGGGTAGGGTCAGGGGAGATGTGGGAAGGACAATCATCCTTATATAGCAGCTCAGCAACAGCTTCTTTGAGGGGGTGACATTGAACTGCACCCCGAGCCATGTGAAGACTCAGGGGAAGAGATTTCTGAGCAGAGAAACCCAGCAGTTGCAAAGGCTTTGAGGTAGGAATAGACCTGGATACTCAAGGGCCTGAGAGATGCACAGTTTGTCCCAAGCACTGTGAGAAGAGAGGAGGTGAGATTGGGGATTGGCGTTTGGAGAGGGAGCCTGCACCAGCCTTGCAGGCCTTCACCCCAGGGCCCAGGGCTGGGTTTCACAGGAAGTCACTGTAAGGATGTGGCTTGACATGCTCCAAAATGGTCACGAGGGCTCCCGTGTGGGAAGTAAGTTATGGGGAAGGGGTGGGAAGTAGAAGATGGAAACTTTTGTAGAGGCTAAAAATAATGGTGGCTGGAATGTTTTTTTGTAAAGTGGAAACAAATGGATCTCCATAAGGTCTTTGTAAAGTTCTTACTAGGACTATTGTGGGGAAGAGCTCTGTTAAGACACGGTATCCGATCTATCCATAATACAGAGGAGATTCAAGCATCCGATGGTGTTGCAGAAGGTAAACTTTAAAATTACTCACAGCTCTAGTTAGCTCTGAATCCATGACCATTCTTATGAAGAGTAAGATCAATCTCTTATATTATGATGGCAACCGTTGCTTGATAGATTCTTAAACTAAAATTTGGAGTAAAATGAAATGCACAGTAGAAAAAGAAAAAAGACCGAGAGGGAGAAAAACCTAATAGCTAAACACTCTCCTCTAAAACTCTGCCAAGGTCAAAAGAAATTTTTCAAAATGGAATTGAACTTCAACTTGAACTTCACTCCCAGCCAGCAAGACAAATATTGGGAAAATTACTTGAGTGAATGGGTCTTAGCCAGGCATTTCCTAGAGTGGCTAGAAAGAGCCACATAGGATGGAAAGACGGCTATTGCAGAAAAGCAGTGGGTCATCACAAGGCACTCCAGGCTGGAGGTCCTCTCAGAGGCTTTGATAATCAAAGTGAAACAAGGGATTTATTGCACGCTGTCCTCATCTCTAAGCAATTCTAAATAATTAAATGGATTTCCCTGAAATTCTTAGTAACACGATGTGAGGAGTAGACACTTGGGAGTAGCTGCAATAAAAAATTCCATAACAGCTCATATGAACATGCTGTTTGGAAATGATGAACTTTTCCAATGTGATTTAAACACAGTATTAACCATTAAGAAACTTTGGACTAAAGGAAAAAATGAGAATTTCTTAATGATTTGAGATTTCTGCAATTAATTCAAACATTGAAACAGGCTTAAAATCTGATTCCAAGTTCGGGAACCTCTCTGGTCTAGAATACTTTACATTTTACAGATTTCTTTCTACTCAAGAATATTAACATTTTTCAACAGCTAAATGCTATTTGCAGTCATTTTATAGAAGAAATAGAAGAGGAATAATGCACAATGGAAGTGGGAAGCATATATTAGTGACATAATTTAAGATAAAATTATTTCAATATTAGGATCTTGCAGCTATTTTGGTCTTTATTTGTCAAATCAGCCTCAGATTTTCAATTCTCTCTGAGAATCAAGGCAGTCCGAAGTCTTACAATAAAAGCGTCTGGGCTGAGTGGGGAATGCAATGTACTTGGCTGCTAGCTGAGTTTGAGGCACTAGATTCCGCTTACAGCTTTGAGCATTATTAAATAACATTTCAGACATAGAGGCTTTGATTTATAGTAATATGGTAGCTTTACAGTACAGCTTTATCCAGAGCAACTGCCCAGAATAAACGGGTAGGTCTATCCTATCACCCAAGTACTGTCCAGAATGATTGCAAGAGGGTGGTAGATCAATTTGAACAGCATTCTCAAACTAAACAAATAATCCTGGAAAGTAATGAGGGATGTTGAAATACTGTGTCACTAGGAAGCAGCAGTACATTTCCATAGAGTTCTCATATATTCAATTTTGTGCTGAGCAGAAGAGAATATTCAGCTGCCTAACCATCAATATTATTCAGTCACCACAGTTTTACATGTACTGACCTGGCACCCTTTCCTCATTTATCTGTAATTTGTATTCTTAAATTTTCAAGTTGCTTTAAAAAGAAGAGCTCCACAGACAGTAAGATTTTCAAAGAGCCACTAAATTCACTAATTGAGGACTTTCAAATCAAATCTGTGAACTGAATTCTGGAAAGTGGTAAATGAAAATTAATAGGATCAGAATTGGAGAACTATGTCAAATATATTTAAAAACTTTCTTTTTCATGTCCTCATTGGTGAGCTCAGGCACCAGGCCTATTTCAGCTGGCCGGGCAGATTACTGGCAGGAAGGCCAGTGCTTTTAGTTCAGCCTGGAGTAAAGATGCCAGCCTGCCTGGCCATTCATTCAACCTAAGAAACAGGAAGATTCAGTGTTGAAGGTGTCCTGCGTACAAATCTGCGTGACCGGAATTTCATCCCTTGATCCTACGATCGGCACTCGCAGAAGTTGAACACAGACCCCAATGCCTTCATTTGCTGGAGGCATAAATTATCATATAAGGACTGCAGGATAGAGAAGTGATGAAAACGTGTTACCCTTTGGCTTTGCAGGCTGAGGACGTAGACCAGCTTTCTCCTCCTGAGCTTCTCATGCCAAAGCCTCGATTGGCATCTATTCAGAAAGCAGCAAGCTAGGCTGTGACTGAGTCTCAAGTCAGAAGGGTACTGGCTTCTTTCCAGCGGTCTGTGTACTTGTTGGCTGGGGCAGAGGGAATCACCACAGAGCTCAGCAATACAACTACGTACAATTGGCTGCTTCGGTACTACCTGGCTTCTTACCATCACCTGCTCTACAGGTAGCATTGGCAGCTGTGTTTAAAAGAGAACATGCCAGCCAAATCCAACACTTGGCTTTCCAAATGACCCAGTGGGAAATTAGGCTATAAAGTTGGGTTGGGATTAGAATACATTACCTGGTTATCTTGAACTTTATTGAGTTTGAGTGCTTTCTAAAGAAAGGAGATGTTGAATCTAGTCACTGTTTAATATCCGCCAAACAAAGAGGTGTGCCTTCTCATCCTGCCTCAAGTGGGATGAGGTTACAGCTGAGCCTACAGGATTGGGAAGAAGCCAGGGACCAATGGAAATTACTTTCTTTTCATAAACCTCCATTTTCTAGCACAGTAAAAACAATAATACCTCTGTGGGAAAACTCACTCTTCGTTTCTATAATTAGAAAACTAAGCTGTATAAACTGTTGGCTAGAGAGGAGAGAGTATTAATTATAAATATCACACAGCAAGCAATGGTGGAGTTATCATATGGCCCTCCCACAGAAGCTATTAACTCTCACAGATGCTATTTCAGGCAATTCATTTTTAGTCTAAAGTTAGTTTATAAGTAAAAAGCATGAAAACAGCAGCACTTCTGATATTCTGTGCTAAAGAAAAGATAGTGGGAAGAAAGGCCAACATTATTTCAGATGCCTGGGATAATGTGACTTTTAGTACAAAAGACTTCAAACGAAAATTCAGTATTGAACTTTTCTTTGGAAGAAGTAACAAATTACATGCTCTATAACAAATCAATGAATGTATAAATTCCAAAAATATTGCAGCAGCCAACTGATTTGAAGAGTTGCAGGTATAATTTTTTTTCTGTCTTAAAAAAGGCAGAATGTCATGTATTACTGCTTCCTTTTTTCTTCTCTGACCACCAAACCTGACTGTAAGAAGTACATCAGATATTTTAAGCATGGGCATGCAAACACGTATACATACACATACAATTTTAAAAAGTGTTTTTAGTAACATGACCATATTCATACACATTCATTTATCATTTTTTAAAAATCTGGGATTCTGGTAATTCTTGAAAACAACTTGCTGGCAACAATGAACTGGGATGATACTTTTTATTACACCGATTTTATAAACCAAGAAATGGAGACACCAAACGAAAATGACTTTCTAAGAAGGCACATGGAATGTTCGGGCAGCTGACTTCTTGCCCTTGGGGGCTGCCTCAGGTGACTCAGCTTCTGAGAGACTACAGCTCAGCCCTCCCACAGTCTCTATCATTTCCAATTTGAAAGAGATTCAAGAGACCTTCATCACTCCTATCCCTTCCAAACCTAAGTGTCTCATCTTCTCATTTGCCAAGTGCCACATTAAACTGGTTCATAAAATGACTTAGTAGCACTTTGCAAATATGCAAGGCTAGAATAACAACAAATACAATATTATTCACCAGTCTGTTGAGCTTTATGTTTATATAGCACTAACTATTTTGCCTCTCAGCACTCAATTCATTGGTATAACTGTACTACAAAAAGAGAAAGAGAGAAGATGCTACTTAAATTAACTCACATGAGAGTTCTTTAAGGTCCTGATGCAATGTAGACTGAATTAAATAAAGAAATTTATCTTCTTTGCTTTAAGATGATTCCTACATTTCCTGTGGATTTTCTGGGAGCTACTGCATTTATATCACATACAGCATTAGATCAAAGAATAATGAATCACAGAGTTACAGAATGTTACAACTGGATGAAACCTCAGAAGTCATCCAATCCCCTCTTATTTTCCAGTTGAGAATGGAGAGTTTAGGTCCAAGGTCACCCAGCTGGCTTGGCAGGCAGGAAGGTTTCCTCTCTCCTTAAACGCCCCTGCTCTGCTGGTGGTTAAGGAGATGCCATAAGCAAAAACTGATTTACAGAACCTGGATATAGGCATGTCGAGCTCTGAATTGCATGTCTTGACTCTCACTCCAGCACCCTTTTCCTGGCCATGTTTGATTCATCTTCCTCAGGCCCTGCCCCCACCCCACCCCACAGATGTCTGTAAAGGGTACTTGTCAGCAGCAATCATAGAAGAGCAAATAAGAAGCTGTGAACAAGCAGTCCTACGTTGAAAAAGCTAAAAATATTCACCAGTGGAGTTGATAACATCTTCCTGAGATCCTAGTGCCCACACAGGCCAAACATATGTAAATAAAGACACAAGATGAATAAAGAGGAAGGCGTTTTTGAAAACATAGGAAATAATCAAATGGTTTTTTAAGAAGGGCACAGCCTGGGATTTTGTAATCTAAAACACAGCCTACCTGGCTATTCTCACATGTAAGTCATTTTTTAAAAAGCTCATTCATACGGCCACTTAATTTTCCCCATTTATTAATAAAAGCGTGGGGGATGGGAGGTGGAAAAAGTGCCTCTTTGCTTCTGCTCCAGGGTGGAGGGACGTTGCCATCAGATTGTTTACTGTGAGTCACAAAGCAAAGTCACGCATCTGTGTTTTTAAAAATATATATTTACTTACAGGGAGAATAAAGAACATGCTTTTAAAAATACATGCACACATCGTGTTATTGAAGGGAGAGCCACGGTTCCTGTTAGGTAAAACTGTTCACTCCTCTGAAGGAATTCTTTGAGGCTTCTCATTACTGGCTGTTCTAGCAGGGGTCAAAATTGGTAGCCTAGGTCCACAATCTTGTCGCAGATGGTTTTGCTCCATAGGCATGGTACTTTTAAAAATTAGAATTTCAGTGTTTTCTGACATTACCTTCTCTTTGGGGTCACCACCACTTGCAGATGTCCCTGGGGCCAGCCTCAAGGGACTGAGTTTCAGAGGCCACATGTTCCAGGGAGGCTGAGGAAGGCTGAAGAAGACTCTGACCTGCCTGTCTATCCTGTCTGTGTCTCAGAGGCGGGAGGCGCTGGAGGCAGGTGGGAAGCTAGCAAGGTGTGGTCTGGTCAAGAATTCTCTTGGTGTCAGCATTAGGGGTGAGCTGTGCTTCTCTGGTCTCTTGACACTTCTCCCGTATCATGACCTCAGCTGCTTGATGCTTCTGCTCTGGTCAATTGTTAATGGGCTGCCCCCTTTCTCATTCCAGAGCAAAGTGGGTTTGGGTTTTATCTGCCTCTAGAGCCCAGTAGAGCACTGACACCCTGAGCCCCACTGATGGAGAATTCCAGCAGGCCTCTAAACAGGAGGCACTGGAATTAACACTAGATCCTAACATTATTTTACTTGTAGTTTATTATTGGTCTAAATACATTGCCATGTATAACTCAGGGAAATATAAATTTATACTAGGGTATATGGATTCTCTCATTTATATGTTGCAATCAATATGATATATAAATATATGTATAAATATAATGACAGAAGGTGAAATAAATGTGGAAAAGGGGGAAAAGTGAAACTGTAGAAATAGTCTCCTTTGGTTCATATATAGGAAAAATGGACAGAATAGTATAATCGTGAAGAGTCAGGCTGCCTGGGCTTAAGTGCTGGCTTCACCAACCACTAATCTCATCACTAACCTTATGCAAGTTACTTTCTGTGCCTCAGTTTCTTTATCCATAGAACAGGGATAATAATAGGGTTATAACAGATTTAATGAGAACTGCATGTAAAAGCCCTTGATACAGGAACATATAAGCAGCCCTGGATATTTTAAATTTATTATTATTGTATTATGTAGTATAGCTAATAGCTTGACTTGAATGATACTCCTTTTAAGAATTTCAGAAGCTTTACAAGACTATCATTCTAGATTCTCAAATTCCTTTCTAATTATTAGATCTCATATCAAACACATCTCAGAACTTGGAATGCGTGAGCAATTTGGCTTACAGATACACAAATATTTTAGCATAAAATATATTTTAGTATATAGTGCCATAGTTTAAGACTTACAGTTCTTAGGTCCAAAATTAATTGTGAAGGTGAATAAACTCTGGGAAAATAAAAGTGAAAACTGACTAGAGACGTTTTTGATTGTCATGACTAATGGCCAGAGGGCAGGATGCTGCTAAACATCCTACGATGCACAGGCTAGTTCTTGACAACAAAGAATCATCTGGTCCAAAACATCAATAGAACCAAGGTTGAGAAACCTGGACTTAACTCATACCTATGGATACAAACTGCCCTAGATTTGGGCTAATGGTGGTCCTGGTCAGGGTCCTCTGGCCAGTGCCTTGGTGGCTGAAGAACATCAGCCTTGCAAATTAACCCACTCTGCCCTTGAACTTCAGTGCCTGGTCCTTGCCTTCTCTCTGTATCCCACACCCTTGAGTTCCTCCTTTGATTTCCTGACTGGTGTTCTGCCTAGTTCATTAGGAATTATGGTCTTAGCTTTCCTCCTGAGTACTTCAGGGCCTGATGTCCTGAACCCTGTACTCTAGTCCTCTGGGCCAGGACTCTGTGGCCTACCATGGAATCTTCCTAATAGCAACTCATCTATGTTGGACATCTGCTTCATTTCCTGCTCCTGGGTCTTCCTGAGACAGTTGTAATGACCCAATAAAAATGCTTATGTCTCAGAATTCAGGGTATGGGCTTTCTCTTTATAATATTATATCTAATGGTCTGCTCTGCTTGTCTCCTGGAACACTTGGCTTTTGGCCATGGCTAGACTTCCCTCCCACCAAATCACCCAACCACCCTCTGCTCACACTTGCCTGGCCTCAGAGGTCTGCCTGGTCTATGTCCCTTCAGTTCCTTGTCTGGCCTGCCCTATCACACACTCACTGAGATTTGATTATTACAGAATCTAAAATTCCCCATCTCAAGCTCATCTTTCAATAATACAAAAACAGTAGGCTGATCTCCCTGTAATTAATATTGATTAGATATTTGTTTATATTTAGAGAATCCGGAGAAAAATAAGCCTCTTTAAAAATCAATCCATTTAATAAAATTCAATTTTGAATGTTGATGTGGTAAAAGAAGAACTCTATAGCTCAAAGAAAAAAAATAGAGGAAATCACTTTATCTGCAGGCAGGTAAATTAAATCTTTAAGAAAATGCCGCAGTAAAATGATGCTTTTCAAATGAGCAGTTCTGTGAAAAGAGGCTTAGGTAACCCACTGATGTTACCTGGTAGAAAGGTTAATTACATATCATATTCCCCTTTTTTTATCATAACTCTTTGATTAATGTATTGCTTCCTTAATTACACAGCTTATGTCCATCTCTTGTGTAGTAATTGCAACCTCAGATGATTTTTGTGGAGAAACCACGGAGCTAAAGCTAGTCCTGGTCATGTCTCTCAGACAATAGCTGGGAACTTTTTCCTTCACTAAGACCCATATCATAATAAACAAATATAGCTGAACTCCTAGTATAATGGAATGTATTAAAAATATCATTTAGACCAGTATAAGAATAGTACAGTTTCCTCAGAAGTTAGTACACATTGCTGAAGGTGAACGTGCAGAGCTGTGTGGTTTGGCCAGGGACTCAGTTCTGAAGATTTTACACACAATGAATACACATGGTTATTTTCAGTGTACTACATCTGCATTGATTTCTGAAGTGAAAACAAAAAAGCTCTTTGGCTCTAGTAATAATAACAGTGATCATTTATTGAGCGCTTAATTTGTGCTGGGTAGCAAAGTTTTTACACGGATTATCCCATTTAATCCCCACGGTGGCTTAATGAGTAGGTTTCATTATTATCCTTATTTTACAGATCAAGGAACTGGAGCTTCAAGAAGTAACTTGCCCAAGACCACAGAGCTGGTAAGTGACAGACACAAGGTTTAAATCAGATAGTAAAATTGTATTCTGATACTTAACTGCTATGTACCCCACTTCCTGCTGATTTCAAAGATTTTATTTCTCTCTCACCATGTTTGGGAACATTTTGTATTTAACTGAAAAGGCCTCAATCTATAATGCCCTACCTGAACTCCAAGAAGAAAAGTCTGAGGCTTGCTCTGTTTTACAAGCAGCAGCACTCAGACTTTTCTTCTTGGAGTTCAGGTGGGGCATTATAGATTGAGGCCTTTTCAATTAAATACACACACAAAACCTATGTCTTAATAACAGGTCTCATCAATACCATTAAGGTCTTTGGGGACATAGATGGCACATCGGGTAGAGAGAATTTACAGTAGGTGTCTGTGTCCTGAGTCCATTAGCATAAGAAAAATACTTTTTACTGTTTTCTAGGCTACTCCATGACTGCCGATGGAGGATTTTGCAGTTGTTGTAGCCAAAGGAGTAAGCTGTAGAGTTTCTGGAACTATGGTGCTCCTATAGCTTCAAGGGCTATTATTCTCTTTCTCCAAAGAGTAACTAATATGGAGACTGACTTTCAAGTTGAGAGTTGGCTGGTTTCTCATAAGAAGTTATTATTTTATCTCCCTCAGGCTTTCATTTTATTGGGGCCAGTGCTCTAGCATAAGGAAGGAAATTTGAGCTGTTATTAGGACCTCGACAGTGGGAAACATCCTACTTAAGGAGCAGTGTAAACACCTGAGACATGGTGTGGAGAGAATGAAATGAAAGGTCTGTGATTCTCAGCGAGTGATGCCAGACCTGGGACCACCTCTTGGTAATGCCAGATTCCTGAAGAAGGTACAGCAACCTCCCAGAAATTCACTAAACCACCCCTGCCTAAGGCCCTTCCATGGCTCCCTCTTGCCTATAGAATGTGGCCCAAACTCCAGAAAAGGATATGCAGAGCTCTTGTCAATCCGATTGCATCTCCAGCTACACTCCACCCTCCGTACCCACTCTCCAAGCTTCACGTCCAGTGGAACTCCCTGAAGGTTGTTTCCCTTCATCCACTGCCCTTTCCCTTCTCTAAGGAGTGCCCTTCCCACCTTCAAGGCTGAGCTCAAATTTCACCCAGCAGAGTTAAGCCCTTGGGATATTATTTTTCCATTTTTCCCTGTGCATATCTCTATTAGAACTTTTACCATAGTGCAGTGTTTGTTTGTTTACCTGTCTGTCTTTTCAAATGGACTGAAAGATTAGAGAGAAATTATGGTCAATTCACCTTCTATCCCAGAATCCAGCACACAGGAAATACTTATTCATGGTCCAAAAGATGCTGAATTAGACTCTTAAATTGCTCTAGGACATTAACAGTATCCAGCATATATATCTACCTAATCTGGTTCTCAGTGAGTTTTTCAATCTATAAAAATCTTAACGTTTTATCTCTTAATATCACTTAACTTTCAAAAGAATGAAGAGGGTGTCAAAACAATTCAGTGGAGAAAGAATATTCTTTTCACCAAATGAACCTGGAACAATTGTATAGCCACATGCACAAGAATGAGGTTGAGCCCTTTCCTTATATTGTACACAAAAAACTAACTCAAAATATATCACAGGCTAAATGTAAGAGCCACACATAAAATTCTTCGAAGAAAACAGGCATAAACCTTTATGACGTTGGATTAGGTAATGGTTTCATAGCTATGATACCAAAAAGTGCAAGCAACAAAAGAAAAACAATTGACTAATTGGACTATATTAAAATTAAAAGCTTTTGTACTACAAGTGATATAGCACCAAAAACAAAACAAAACAAAACAAAGCAAAACAACCCCCCCCCCCCAAAGATTGCATCAAGAAAGTGAAAAGAAAATACACAGAATGGGATGAAATTTTCAAATCATATATCTGATAAGGTATTTGTATCCAGAATATACAAAGAATTCTTGCAAAACAATAAAAAGTTAAATAACCCAATTAAAAAATGGACAAAGGATTTGAATAAACAAAGAAGATGTACAAATAAACAAATGAAATGGTACTCACATCATTAACCAATATAGAAATGCAAATAAAAATCATGAGATGTCACTTGCACCAACTAGGATGGATATATAATCAAAAAGACAAATAGTAAGTGTTGTCAAGAATGTGAAGAAATCGAAATCCTCATTAATTGCTGGTAGGAATGCAAAATGGTGCAGCCACTTTGGAAAATAGTTTGGTAGTTCCTAAAAATGTTAAAAATGGTGTTACTATATGACCCACCAATTTCACTCCTAGAGAATTAAAAATATACATCTACACAAAAACTTGGACATAAATGTTCATAGTAGCACTGTTTATAATAGTCCCAAAGTGGAAGCAACCCAAATTCCCATCAATGGATGAATAGATAAATAAAATGTGGTATATCCATACAATGGAACATTATTCAGCAATAAAAAGGAATGAAGTACTGATACATTTTACAACATGGATGAACCTTGAAAATATTGTGCTAAGTGAAAGAAAACAGTCAGAAAAAAAATATATTGTACGATTCCAATTATATGAAACAGAGAAAGAAAGTAGATTAATGGTCCCCTTGGGCTGACAAGGTAGAAGGGATGGGGTGGGAGGGGGATCGGTTGATTCCTTAATGGTTATGGGATTTCGTTTTCAGTGATAAAAATGTTGTAAACTTAGATTGTGGTGATGTGCGCACAACTCTGTGAATACACTAAAACCATTAAACTGTGCACTTTAAATAGATGAATTTATAACATATCAATTACATCTTAGTAGAGATGTTAAAAAACAAAAGAAAGGGGTCTAGCAAGTATCAGTGTAAAGACACCCCAGTGGATATACCATGTCTCAGATCATAGAGGAATAATTCTGTTTCCTTTATTTCCTTGTAGGTCTTCTTAGCACCCCAAAATGGATCTGACACTTTAGGTGAGTATATCTTAACCATTTACAGATCATGTTCAGAACTGGTTAAAAAATCTGATGAACATCATGTACCTTCTTTCCAGAAGACATAAATGTATGAAATAATACATTCACACACAAACATACACAAAGTTTTAGGGGGTTCTCTGAAACCCCAAAACCCATTCAAGAAAGTGCTCTTCAAAAAAGTGTTCCTTGGTAAAATAGATTGGGAAATGTCACATCAAAGAGTTGTGCTGCAAAGTACAAGTAGTGTATTAAGGATCCTGAGACATCCTGGTGTAAAACAACCTAGTAACTATTTAACCCAGTATTTCCTGGCCACATTAGACTAGAAAAAGTGCTTATAAACATCTGGCAGACCACAGATTCTCTTGAGGAACACAGTTTACGAAAGGACAACTGGGGAGTTTATTCCTAGGCTATCATTCTAGGACAATAGTTCTTAACTTTGGCCGTATAGTAGAATCTCTGAGGAGCTTTTAAATACTTCAATGCCAAGGATGCACTCATATCAACTGAATCACTATCTTTGTAGTTGGAACCCAGGAATCTGTGTTCTTTAAATCTCTCCAGGTGATTCCACTATCGAGCCAAGGCTTGAGAATCACTTGTAGGGCAATTCATAGGTGTCACCTGGGAAGCTGTTCATCATACAGGGCCTCCGATTTGGAGGTTTCGGAGGGGCCCCACTCATTGTTCGCACGCATCCTGGTGAATCTGTTGTCCATGGTCCTTAGAGCATACTTCAAGAAGCAGCTTTAAGAATGAAAGAGGAAAACATCTGGCTCAATCAAACTATCACCATGAACTTAAACTTTAAAATGAGAGTTGTTGGAATAAAAGAGAGGTTCTCCCACTGTGAGTTCCAGACCAGGAGCAATCAACACCACCTTGGAACTTGTTGGAATTAAAAATTTTGGGCCCCACCCCAAACCTAGAGAATTACGTGGGGGTGGGGCTCACACTTTGTGTTTTAAGAAGCCCTCCAAAGTGATTCTGATGTACATACACTGAAGTTTGAGAACCACTAGGATAAAATGTAGCATTAATTACACATGCATTTTAAATAAACTAATTTGTATTATTGATTATATAATAATCAGCTTGTCTGTGCTTATCTCAGCTCTCCAGATAGAGGTCCCAGATTGTCCTGAAAGTGACTATTTTCCATTAAACTTATTCTGGCCCTCAAAATTGCTAACGATATGTACAATTGTAACTTATGTTTTTGAGAGAGAAAGAGGTTAAAAAACAAGGAGCCTCCTAGGGACAAAGATTTAGATATGACTATACACATTGGTTTTAGGGAAAATATTTGTTCCCTTTAACTACATCTGAGCACAAAGCAGATTGACTGAAATCAGCAGAGAATTGCCATTATGTTTTGGTTTAATAAAGTTTGCCAGGGAGAACAGTGGTGGTGAAACTAATGGCATGTTTATCAACACAGCATGCAAATGGAAATCAGATAATTCCATCTGAAGGCTTCACAAGTTCAGGTCCTTTTCCCAGCAATTATCTCCTCAATGGAATGAAACTGTCAACAACAACCCTGGGTGAAAGTCCGTCCTGACGGCAGGTGCAGGTGCTGGGCTCGGCTATCAGGGGCAATTGTGAGTGAAGGTTTAGGACATTTCCTGCAAAGTGGCTTAGGCAACTGGGATACAGTAACAATGTTTGCTTTTGGACATACTGAATACACAATTCCCCTCAATTAAACAGTTATGTCAGTCTCTTCCTATTTTATAGAGTCTTGGGATATTCTGCAATTGGGAACCGCTAACTTTATAAACTTAAAAATGTCTGCTGAATCATATGAAAGGGTAACATGTCTTCCCTTTTAAGGATGTTTGTCATTGTTAGTTCAGACTCTGTGCTGAGGGGGGTACTCCTGTCATTCTTTGCCAGGGAATTTATCCTAGTGAATTTTGCAGATACGTCTTTCCCAAAATAGACACTAACTCTGGTCTACTCTTCTGGTGAGTAGGAAAGTACTGAAAACAAGCCAGCCTAATAGTGCTCATTTTCTCTTGATAAGTTTGAGAACATACTCTTCTAAAATATGTGCATAAGAAGCAATCAGGAATTGGGTAGGATTATTCTGTGATGATTACTATTGCCTATTTTCTCAACTAAGAGAGAACACAGGCAAATGAAATTTAGGACTACATACAATGTCCCAAACAAATGGTCTTACCCTCCAATCTAGAGGTACATGGTCTACGTCAACAGTTCAATAGACAATTCAGGGCCTAGGACGGCATCTCTACCAACGATTGGAGGTCAGGTGGATGGAACTACCCCTTTCCCATCACTGTTCTTCCTGAGCAACACACTGGTTGAACTATATGCCCCGTACAGGTTCTCTATCTCTTCCAGATCTTCCTGTCCCTGTGGCCCTTCCTCTGGGCCACTTCTACTCTGACCCTAGGAATACAATTCCCCTTCATCCTCAGCCTCTTCATAGAATGTTGTCTCCATTCTCTGCCTTGAGTGAAAACTGGCTTTTCCCCCTGAAGGTTCTTTTGCCCTTATTTGCCAAATCTTGAGTATCTCCCACATCATCCCAGATCAGATGCTGGTTCACCATCATGCAGCAGTGAAGTTCCATCTGTCTGTCCTGTCCACCTGTCTCCATTACTGCGCTCTGCTCACTCCAGGGTGCTGCACCACTTTCATGGAGGACTTTGGTGTCTAGTTCACCCTCTTCCTTTCTGCTTCAACCCCTGATATCACTCTATAGGAGCTCAGTGGTCACTGGCCCTGAGCTCTGTGCTCTTCGCTGTGGGTCTGTAGTCCTCCTGCCATGTAGGACTACTTGGAATTCCCAAACAAGACAAGGTCTCTCCTAGTCTGTGCCTTGTACACACTGCTGGCTCTGCCTGGAATGCTCCTCTTCCATCCTCCTACCCAAGCCCAGCTCCTTCTTCAGGGGTCACTCAAATCTCACCTCCTTTGGAAGCCTTCTGTTCCTGTTTTCCAACCATGCTGTGCATAGGTCTTTATAATAGTACTTATTGTTTAAGCTTACAGTACATTCTCCTTGGTACTTAATGATTTAACATAACTTATTGAGTACAAAAATTGTGCCAGGCACTACAGAACTTTAGTGACTCAACCACATATTTAGGTGTTTAAAGGATTCTGTTTTTATCCTTTGAAACTCTTACTGGCAGACACCCATTTTCCCATGTCCGTGATAAACTGTTTCTGAGAAATAGAAGTCTGGTTTTTAAATAATCACAACCAAATGGTGCCTCTTTGCCTGGGTTTCATGTCTACGCACATAGCTTTCCATTTCACTTAACCTCTCTAATCTTCCATGTGGTTCAGTCAGGGATCTAAAAAATTCAGCATCTACCCAATGCCCACCTAAGGCATTGGATTTTTTTTGGGGGGGGGGGTGCAACTGGCGGGTACAGAGATCCAACCCTGGACCCTGGTGTTCTTAGCACCACACTCTAATCAACTGAGCTAACCAGCCAGCCCTAAGGCATTGGATTTTTTAAAGGCATATTTGTCAACACGTTGCCAGAGATGGCAAAAAATCAGCAGTTCTGAGATGTCAGTGTACATCAGAATTGCTTGGGGGTGGGGGGGGGACAGTTTTTAAAAAAGGAGACACAGAGGCTACCTTGGAAGTTCTGATTTCTTAGGTGACAGCTGGGCCTAGGAATCCGTATGTTAATGAAGTACCTATTAACATGTGTGGTGGGAGGCTCTGAGACACCATGCTCCAGATTCCTCAGGGTCATCCCTTGTCATAGTGAGAGAATCCCTAGAGAAGTCCATTTTGAGTTACTACCTGATATCAGACCCTCAGCTTTAGGTCAGGATTGACCCAAGAACAGTTTGTTTTAAAGTTTTTTAGCTTTTTTTTTTTTTTTTTTTTTTTTTTACTTTGCAAAGCCCTGGTGGAATATATCATTTACTGTTACCAAACAATCTTTATACAGGAACTCCAAACATAAGTTCATACCGAACATAATTCAAAGAAATAATTTTCTGCATATATACTTATAAGTGTTCTTTTGCCACTAAAATGAAAAATTCACCTATTGTATGTATGTATGTATGTGTATATATATATATATATATATATGTATATACACACACACACATATATATATATGTATATATACACACACATATTTATTAATTACGATTTGCTTTTTGCTTTGTTTTGTTTTTTCCTCAGCTACTGGGAAACAGTCAACTTTTCAGTGCTCAGATGAAGAAACATAAACACCAATTTAGCTTTAGGCATCCTGGGGCAGGTCAGTATGTGACAAGATAGATTGGTTTAGCTTATGCCATTTCTATTGTTTGAAAAGTGTTTCTATTCGAAAACCCCCAGCACCCCTAGTAGAAAGTAGAAGTTAGAAATTGTCCTGTACTTGGAAACATTTTAAATTCTGCCTGCCTTTGCTGTTTCCCACCTATGCTGTTCCTGGCTGAGCTGTAGAAGAGCTGTATCCAGATGTAACCAGAAAACCTAGGGAGGAAACTGCCCTGGGGAAGTTTTTGCTGTCCCTGAGTGATTAACTGCCTTATCTTGGCTTCCATAACCAGCTTGTGCTAGGCCTCGCCAAACCCCCTCCCTCCTCGCACCAGGAGGAAATGTGTGTGACTACATGATAACTTTAAATATGTGTCTATATGATAACTGTGACTGTGTGACTATATGATTTTTTTTTTTTTTTTTTTTTGCCTGTATGACTATGTGACTTTTTGCCTTCAAAAGACCCCTTAAACTTAGACTCAGGGCTGCTCTCTTACCAGAATATCTGGGGAAGCAGTTGCCGGCGGCTAATAAAGATCCCCTTTTTAAATTCTCAATTGGGTGTTCTGGTTCCTTTTCCATGTAACAGCCTCACAACAAGTATAACACAATAAGAAGAGCTAACATTTATTGGGCACTTTCTATAGGCTAGGTACCTATACGAGCATATCATTATTTCATTTACTCCTCTAAAAACCCTGTGAATATGAATATGTATGAACATGAGTAATGTATACCCTCACTTTATATATGAGGAAGCTAAGGGAAACAGCCCTTATCAGGCTTACCTGCCATTCTGGGCCTTACCTGATCAGGTAAGGCCCAGAGTGTGATGAAAACCCTGGGTACCTAGGGGAGAACAGAGATGTGAAGTGTGAAGGCGGACTCTGAAGGGATGGATTCTGAGTGGAATTCCATTAAAAACTATTTTCTTCTCAATTTTGGTTTTGGATAATATTAAGACAATTTGTCCAAAACATATTAGAAGATCACTTTTAGATTGCTCATATGCTTCTACTGGAATAGGTATGGATGTCACATAATTCATGCCTGGAAAATTTGACAACTATGGCCTCAAATCCACAGGGCCCCTCCCCTGGTCACAGAACACTGTCAGAAAGTCACATCAGCAGTGAAGCAGGCAGTAACTTGAAACAGGTTCCTAATGTAACTCTGGTGACATGTTTGTTTAGGGCAGGGGTATGGCATTACTCAGAACGATTTACTGGTAGGTAGCACAATGTATTCCATATAGAACCTACAGAAATATGAATATCTCTAAGCCCAGGAAGTCATGCCAGTTTAAACTAATTTTTGTTTTAGATTTTAAATTTAAATCTGACTGCTGTTGATCTTATATACTAGAACCTATAGGTGCTGATGAAGATAGACAAGTTGCTTGTGCTTTACAAAGGGGTTATTCTTTTGCAGGTAGATCTCTCCTGAGACTTGTAAAGGCTGTCAGCAGTGGAGATATTAGAATATGACTTCGTTCTTTTGCAACAGCATTTTATTCTAAAATCAATGCAACAAATTTCAGAGCTAATGGATTTTGTTGGTATGCATTCATTTGCTCCAGAGAAAATCACTGCTTAACTCGGGTTGCTCCGAATAGGATTGACTGAAGCAAGCAAGATGGCATTCTTGTCAAAGCCACCTCACATTCCAATTGACATATTGTATTCTAGTGCTGACAGCTGAAGGCTAGAGTTTTGATTAATCCATTTTCCTCTCATTATAAACACAATCTCTCTTCCCTGAAGGTTCCAGCAATCACTCTAGCAAGTGTTGGACCTTGACAGAACAATGCTTATCCTTTGGTGGTCATTGTATATACCACAGAGAAAGAGCTGGTTTTGTTTTCCAGATCTCCTTGGGCATTGTTGAAAGGGGCTCATTTGCGAATGCATGTGTTTCAAGCTCAAGGCTATATTTTGTTTTTCTCTCCCCTGGAAGGAGTAGTAGAGAGAGGGAGGAGGTGCATAGTTAACCCAAAGCATGGCAGACAGCTGCTGAGGAGTCATTTCAAAGCCCCTAGTGAGGCAGCACGCAATGCAGGGCCCACATGGTAAGGCGCAGGCAGAGAGTGGGACAGCCTGTCCTCCAGGTCCGCCTCTCCTCTGGACTGCAGATGTCAGAAATTGTATATTGACCTGCTCCCTGCAATCCCCACGTTAAATGATCAAGGACACTTGGAAACTTATTCTCTGGGCTGCTGTTGTTGATAGTCACTACTGTTTTTGAGACTGAGGTTTTACAATAGTCAAAAGCATCCCATGTTACCTAGTGGCCACTTCATATTCAGTCACCAATTACACTGGAGATGAAGGGAAGAGGCATGTGGGTGCCCACTAAGAACTGGCTTCATGCAACAGGGAGGTGGTCGGTTCTGTTTGCTTCCCAAACCTGATTAAGATATGTGATTGAACACATGGTCTGACAGTAGGCAGAATTTTGGAAATTACCATTCTCCCCATGTCTAGGAGACAATTTGTCCAAAACATATCAGAAGATCACTTTTAGATTGCTCATATGCTTCTACTGGAATAGGTACAGATGTCACATCATTCACGATGTGGACCCCACTTGAGGCCAATGCTGTTCACTCAGGTAAAGTGATGCCAGCACCAGATGAATCTGAGTGGGTACATATGAGACTGTACTCAGTATAAGCTGT
The DNA here is from genome assembly GCF_027409185.1 of Cynocephalus volans. Taxonomy (NCBI): domain Eukaryota; kingdom Metazoa; phylum Chordata; class Mammalia; order Dermoptera; family Cynocephalidae; genus Cynocephalus; species Cynocephalus volans. The sequence continues at coordinate 29,353,787 of NC_084474.1, read as the reverse complement.
TGACCTGAGGCCTGTGAGCTCTACACCTGCCGTATTGCTGACCTGATTTATTCCAACACAGTAGTTTTTAGACTTCGGTGTGCATCAGAATCAGCTGGAGGGCTTGGTGAAACATGGGTTTCCAGGCACCATCTCAGGAGTTTCCGATTCAGTAGATCTGGGGTGGGACCTGAGTTCCCAGCTGATGCTATTGCTGCTGGGCCCAAATTTGAGTCAGTGGGCAAGGGAATGCTTTATGCATCCCATTTTTAAAAAATGATGATTGATTTCAGTATAGGCCTACATCACCTGGGTTGTTTAATGTTTACTCATGGATGGAAAAGAGAAGTACTCATATTCACTGAGAACTAGCATGTGCTAGATACTTGATATATTACCTCATTTAATGTTCATGGCAGCCTGACAGGTAGGTATTATTATCAGCACTTCTCAGTTAGGAGAACAGAAACTCAAAGAGGTCAGTCCTCTTGCTAAAGTCCATGAAGTGTTGAGGCAGAGATTCACCTGGGTTGGTCTGGCTCCAAATCTTTAGACTTCTCATAACATCTGGGCTCTCCTTACACCAGCTTGCCCCCATCTTTGTAAAAGGGATCTTTCAAAGCCCCAGAGAAGGAAAAAGCAAGGCTAAGTCAAGCCAGCATCTACATCAAGGCACACATGTGAGGACTCTTGATTCATTTCTTTTAGGAAGCGGCTGTCCAAATTCCAGAAGCCACACCCTGAGGCATGCTGAAGTTCCTTGTTTCTGCCACTGACATTAATTACCTTATCTGAATTCTGATGGCTTTGCCCCCTGGATCCTGACTCTAACCTTGTCTCATGCAGGTCCCCAATCATCACTCTTAGCCTTTGAAGAAGAGGCTTATTCTAAAAACGTTGCTGGTGAATCCTCCCATGAACGATGATTGCCACCTGTGCCACCTACTCATGATGGTGCTGATTCGTACCGGGGCAAACCCCATGCCCCATCTCACCCGCCCCATCGCTGCCTCACAAGCCCCAGTAATCATTTCTTCCACAGAATAGGAATGGTGATTTTTATCACTTTTAATGGTCGGTATAGATCACAGCATTCCAGAGCAGATGTTGCAGTTTGGTTAATTAACTCTACACAAAGACAGAAATATAAGTTCTATTCAAAGCCTTGCATACCATGGTTGCATGATTTTAGGTAACTGTGGTAGGAGAAAGAATGCAGTGGAGTTGGAGCAGAGAACCAAATTTAAATTCTGGTAACTACCTATAAATATTTGTTGAGAGCCTACAGAAGGCATGATCCTTTGCAGGATTCTTCCCAGATTATCCAGGTCTTTCTCCATAAATTCTCATTAAGATATTTTATGTCTTATTTTCCAGAAAATATAAAGCAGTGCCTGGCATTCTTTCTCCTCAGGCTGAATTTCATTTTCCATATTTTATAATGTAATATAAAGCCATAAAGTAGAATAAATGAGCCAAGAACCAATTTTTTTCTATTAAAACTGAGAAGATTCATATCCTTCCTTCTATCCCTCCAACTTTCTTATTGCCTGGAATAAACAAGGATCTTTTTAAAATGAGAAGAAGTTCAACCTTTCTTCTGCCCCCGCTCAATCCCCCCTTGGCCCCACATAACACTTACACTAGTTCAGACTAAGTTCATTAAACAAAGGAGAGAGTGCTAAAAGTTCTTGTAAAATATTGGCATGATTTTATCGTCATTCTCCAGCTGCCCTTTAATTATCCAGCAGAGCTAGGGTATATAATAAAGTTATCCAGATAAATAGCACTTGGCATATTTTAAGTAAATGGCAAACCAGGTTGGTTCGTGGAGTTCTGCTTCTTCCCCATTCATGCAATACCTACTGGGAAATAACCAATGTTCTTTCTTCAAAAAAACATAAAATTGTGTGCCCTGAGTTTTCAATGACTGCCAATTCCATCACTATTTCAATATCACGTACTCACTGCAGAAGTACCTCTAGAACTTCAGCTGCCTCTGTCTACCTGATAACCATGCAAAAATCAGAAGAGAGCATAAAACATGCTCCTTTCTAGAGGAAAATGGAAGCTGAGAGGTCTTTGTAATGAACATGTAGCAAGAGCAAGACGATCTTCTTGAGTGAAAGACCAGACTTTTACTCTTAGAAAGCAGAAAAGTGCCATCTAAAAACAGGCTTAGGTTAATTTTCATAACCGTGAGTCATTCATTAGCTGTACGATGGTGTGGCTACATTTATATCTATGCTTATAAACATTTCTTTTGCACCTATTGGCTTGCTCTTCTTCCAGCCTCCTGGACTGCCGGCCTCCTGTGACTTCCCCCACACCTGCCTGGCAGGATGGATGCCACAGTGCTGTTTGTTCCCTGCTACACCTGCTGCCGAGCACACGAGGAGACGATAACCCAACCATGAGGTCTGATGCCGCTGTGAATTCCTAGTCTCCAGTTTCCACTGGACCACTCTTACTTGCCCTCGCTCAGCTTCCTTTCTATTCTCCTCAGTGGCCGCTCTATAACTTTACTGTTCTGCTGCAGCCTCCTTACTAAACTGCAGCTCCTTTTTGCTCCACAGACAGCATGAGTTCTTCTTTGTTCAGAGCAGAGGAAGAGCGGCCCTGCGGTGCAGTCTCTCAACTTCCTGCCCCATGCGCTCCTTCAAGTCGGTCTGACTAACACTGCTGGTGGGCTACAGAAAGGGAGAAAATAGCAATGGCAGAGGGTGAGATACCAACTCCAGCAACTCACTGGCCTATGCGTGTCACAGGGCTCTTGCTTCCTGGGAGACTGCTATCTGCTCCCCAGGAGTTTCAAGGCCTGCCCCCTTAACTGCAGAGTCCATGGAGTGCCTCCGGCCTGCAAAGAGCTGGGCCTTTTCTGGCGCTTGAGCCTTAGACTGCCCTCTTGTGGACTGAGCCCATCTGGAGATGATCTGGCAGCATCACATGTGTAGCTGCTGAGGGCTACAGGAGTCAGCTTTCCCCAGTTGGGCAGGACTCATGGACCTTCCTCAGCTGGCCTCCTTTCCTCTGCAGGATGATGTCACCCATTCCCCCACCTCCCTGCCCCACTGCACACATGGAAACACTGTAGAAAGTACAGAGCTGGTTACAGTAGAGGAACAGTCTTCCTTCTCACTAAGCTCTCAAGAATGGAACACTTTTCTTGGCTCAAGAAGGCCAGAACATTTGCTTTATAAAACAAGCAGTGATCTCTTACTTGTAAGCACATTGGACACAAAATGACAACTAAGATGGCCACCTGATACTAACCAGGTGTGATAGGTTGAATTGTGTCCCCAACAAAAAGATATGTTGAAGTCCTAACCTCCAGACCTCAGAATGTGACTTTATTTGGACATAGGGTCTTTAAAAGGAAGCCAAGTTGAAATGAGGTCATTAGGGTGGGCCCTAATCCAACAGGACTGGTGTCTTTATAAAAGAGGAAATTTGGACAGAGAGGTGGACACACATATAGAGAAAGCAAGGTGAAGATGCTCAGGGAGACCACCACGTGAAGACGGAGAACTGGAGCTAAGGGGCATCAAAGATTGCTGGAAACAACCAGAAGCTAGAAGAGGCCAGGGAGGCTTCCTCTACAGGCTTCAGAGGGAGCACGGCCCCACCTTGGTTTTGGACTTCTAGCCTCCAGAACCGTGAGAGAACACATTTCTGTTGTTTTAGGTCACACGGCTGCGGTGCTTTGTGACAGCAGCCCGCATGAAACGATGCAACAGGTGACACTACCCATGTCAGAGGTGCAGGCTCTCCAAGATCCACTCTGGCCCATGAACCTCCTAGAGCTGGGTGCATTGTTCACTAATCTATGCCTCTCCCAACGCTTTCCTCCACTGGGATCATTACCCTCCCACACAGCTCTGGTCTCTTTCTACTTCTTTGGCAGAAGTCTGTGGGGTACAGGTTCCAGAGGCTCACTCACTACTCCATGCAGGTAGTGCTATTGCTTTATAATGATCCTACCTACCATTTAATGCCCAGCTAATATGCACTAGGCCTCACATATATTATTACCTTTAGTTTTCACATCACTCTATGCCATAAATAATATTACCTTCTTTCTAGGATATGGAAACCGAGGTACAGAAACATCAGTAACATTGCCAGGGCAGATACTACTTGGTGGCAGGCCTTAGAGTCTTAGGCCAAGTCACCCTGGACTCTAAGAGCTTGCCAGCTCCACTGTGCCTCTACCTCCTGGGCATGATAACTTCTTCAGGCTGCTGGCAGTGCAGACCTGGCTTCAGATATTAGTATCTGTGGGCATCGCTCTGCTAACTAATCTGTGACTACAGCTTTTTAAACATAGGCTTTCTGCTCAAGCTTAGGGACTCTTCTGTAGCTATTCCACTGGATAAATGCTCCATGATCCCAACCTGGATATCAGGAACTTAACAGAGGATTTAACCATTGACCCAACCAACATTTCTTTTTTTTTTTTTTTTTTTTTTGTCTTTTTGTGACCGGCCGCACTGTGCTCAGCCAGTGAGCAGCGCACCGGCCATCCTTATATAGGATCCGAACCCGCGGGCGGAGCACTGCTGCACTCCCAGCGCTGCACTCTCCCAAGTGCGCCACGGGGTCGGCCCAACCAACATTTCTTAAGTGCCAGTTATTACAGTAGGCCTAGGAGATCCAAGCTCTCTCGATTCCACCTACTTTTTAACTGTGTATGCTTTCTTATTGTTGAATTTTAAGAATTCTTTACATATTCTGGATACAAGTCCTTTCCTGGATTTGATGATTTGTGAATATTTCCTCCCAGAAGAAAGACTCTCCTGTTCTTGATGGGCTTATAATCTCAATAGGAGAAGATGGACCTGCCATCCCGACTCCGTCCAACCCGTTCCTTCTGTTCCTACTGCTGAGGCCAGGGCACCCTCTCCCAAGGGGTCCTGGCCTGGCCAATCTGAGGCTACTATTCCTCATTTTACTTACCATGTGAATATTGTGCATCCTAAGGAACAAAAACTCCCAAGAGTTAACCACGGTTTACTTAAAATATCCCCAAATAGACATTTTAAATATTAATTCCTATCCGGACCAGAGAGTCGGTAATTAGTCTTGATACTGTGGCAGTTAAAATAATTCAAATGACATGGATACGCTTGTTTTGCCTTATATTATAATGCTGTTTTCCTAGGAAACAGATGTAATACTCTTGTGTCTATTCCTCTTTTTACTTTATTTTGTATAACACTTTAGCTGAATCCACAAGCAGTCACACATCTTCAATGCCAATGTTGAACTGAGGCGCGCATTATAGACCCATCTGCTGGGAAGGGTCCCATTCAAAATTCAGTGCAGACATCCCTACAAAATAGCTGGGAGTATTTTTCACAGCTCAACAATATAAAACTTTTATAAAAACATAAAATGTTTGGATAGAATTCTTTGAGTGATAGGTTGCCATATTTTTAGAGCCTCTGATTTATTAGCTGAATAATGAATTTGGGAAAACCAAGCTAGCATAAGGCTACCCATTTTTTAGTTTATATTTGAATGTTGAGAAAGTTTCTTTTTGGAATTTCACCAATCCAAATATCAACACAAGAAAAAGTCACCTGTGATGTGATCTACAATCGCTAAGCATTCTCCGCCTCTTCCAAAAGGACAGCATCCTTGTGTCAGGGCCACAGATGGGTCTCTGCCCTCTGCTTCTGGGTGATGGAGGCTCAGGCTTTCCTGTTTTCAGATGGGCCATTCTCTATAAAAACTTGCTTTTCATAGAGATGAGCTGGTTCTCAAGAGTGCCTTTCTCTTTTTATTTATTCTAAATTAAGAGCAGTAAAATAATTTTTGTTTTGTTTTGGTGAATAGTTCTATGAGTTTTAATGCATGTGTTTATGCGTGTAATTATTACCACAATCAAGATATAGAAAAACTCCATCCTCCTACAACATTCCATCACTTGTTAGTAATATCCTCTCCTCAACCATTGATCTCATCTCTATCACTACAACCATTGATTTGATCTCCATCAATAGTTTTGTCTTTTAGCACATGTCATATCAATGACATCATACAATATACAACCTTTTGATTCTAGATTTATTTTTTCTCAGCAGCATGCCTTTGAGATTCATCCAAGCTGTTTTTGTGTATCAGTAGATTGTTACTTTTTCTGGCTGAGTGGTATTCCATTGTATAGGTACACCACAGTTTACTTTTCACTCACCCATTGAAGGAAACTGACACATTTCCAGGATGGCTGTGCCCTTGTGCATTCTCACCTGCAATGTATGAAAGCCCCAGTTGCTCTGCATTCTCAGCAGTAGCTGGTACCAGTTGTCAATACACAACTGGTATTGTGTGTTGGCAGACATTGTGTAGTAATACCTAATTGTGGTTTTAATCTGTATTTCCCTAATGAACAAAGGTGTTGGACATCTTTCCGTGTGTTTACTTGCCATTCATATATCCTCTTCGACGAAGTGTCTGCACAAGTATTTTGCCATTTCTTTTGCCTTTTAATGTAATTTTTAAAAATAAACTTTAATTAGAACAGTTTTAGATTTAGAAGAAATTTGCGAATATAGTAGAGGGTCCCCCTATACTCTGTATTCAGTTGACCCTGTAATTAACAACTTATACAAATATGGTATATTTGTTATAATTAATGAGGCAATGTTCATATGTTACTATTGATTAAAATCCACACTTAATTCAGATTTCCTTAGTTTTTATTTAATGTCCTTTTTCTGTGGCAGAATCCCATCCAGGATACCACATTACATTTAGACATCGTGTCTCCTTAGGCTCCCTCTTGGCTGTGACAGCTTCTCAGACTTTCCTTGTTTTCGATGACCGTAATAATTTTAAGGCATACTGGTCAGGTATTTTGCAGAATAACCCTCAACTGGGATTTGTCTGCTGTTTTTCCCATGATTAGACTGGGACTGTGGGTTTTGGGGAGGAAGCAACAGAGGAAAAATGTCATTCCCATCACATCTTATCTAGAGTATCTATAGTCAAACTGACTCATCACTGCTGATGTTTGCTTTGATCACCCGGCTGAGGCAGAGTTTATCCAGTTTCTCCACTGTCAAGTACTCCCCCTCCCCTTTTCCATACTGTTCTTTTTGGAAGGAAGTCACTGTGCACAACCTACACTCAAGGAATGGGTAGTTATGCCCCCCTCCTTGAGGGTGAACTATTCATATAAATTATATGGAATTCTTCTGCTTTTGCCCATTTGTCATTTAGGTGTGTTTACTTACTGTTGAGTTTTAAGAGTTCTTTATATATTCTGCATACAATCCTTCATCAGACACATGAATTGTAAATATTTACTCCCAGTCCATAGCTTGTCTTTTTCTTCTCTCAACAGTATCTTTTGCAGGGCAAAAGTTTTTAATTCTACCGGAGTCCAAAGTACCCATTTTCTGTCCTCTGGAGAGCCAGAAAGCTGAGCTCTAGTCACTTCTCTCTGCTGCAACTTCACCCACATTTGGGGCTAAACAGCAGAAGGGCAGAGAGAGGTAGGTCTCTATACCCTCCTGGGATCACAGCTCCTTGGATTAGGGAGGAAGATTCCCTCCACTCCGAGTTTTAGGCACCTGCTGACTCCTGCTGGGGCATGTGAGAATTGAGAGAAAAAACCCTGTTAGTCATCCCCTTTGTGCAGAGCTAGAGGGCTTCTCCTGGTGTTCTCTCTGTCCACACCTAGGTCCACTTCTGGATCCCGGGCTGCCTTGATTCCAGGCTGAGGAATATTGTAGGAAAATGGAAAACTCACTGCCATCAGTGGTACTTCAAATTCTGGTCTTCTTACCCAATTGGCCTACCACCATTTATTTTTTGAATCCTCCAATAGCAGTTCCACACTGTCTGTCCAGGCTGTATAGCTCCAATTCTAGGGTAGAATTCATTAGTTTTAGGGGAATTCCGGGCCAAGCTCTTGCCAGGGGCTGATTGTCTTGGTACTTTCCCAGGGCGACTCCATTCTCAGGGTCCACATGGACAGCCCCTGAACTGCAAGCTCCTCCCCCAACTGAACACGTGCAAGGTTTCAGGACTGCAGATACCAGTTCTCACAGGTTCAAATAAGCAGAAAAGCACTGAGAATGTCTTTTAAAATGTTTATTCTGTTGCATAATTAGAGACCATAAGTCTTACGAAGAGTTTTTAAAGCAGAATTTTGGCAAGCTGGTGAATAATCTTCCCCTTTAGCCATATCTAGGATTAATTTCATCTAAATAATTGTTACTATTCTGCAGTGGTTTAGTGGAAAGAGCTTGGGAATTAGAATCAAAGGCTTGATTCTAGTCCTGGACACTTATTAACTATGCAGGCAAGTCAACTAAGCTCACTGAGCTTTTTTTTCTCAAACTACTGTATAGGGTTGATATGAGGGTCAAATAACAGCTCCTTTTAACTGACAAGCTTGTCAGTTGGTTAAATCCTTTTCTTACAGGTTCCCACAACATTCTGTGCTTCTCAGTGTGAAAGTCTCCTTCCAACTGCATCTATTTGTTAAGTGATTCTTCTTGACTAGATCATAAGCTCCATGAAGGCACGCACTGTGTTCGCCTGATTCACTACTACATTGCCAGCGTGTTGGAATTGCTAAATAAAGATTTATTCAACTGCACTGTTATAAAGGTGATGTTGCTGAAATGATCATTATGATATTATTATGTCACTTACATCTAATATCAGATTGTGGTCATCAACATAAACTCATGTTTAGTAGGCAAAACCAAAGAAGACTTTGAGTCAAAAGAAATAATTAATTAATTAAAATTATTTTTCTGGAGAAAAGATGGATTTTTACCATGACTCCTACTAACTAAAACCATTACTCAATTCAAAGATTCAGGTTTGCTCTCAAGATACTTCTAAAAGAAAACATAGCAACCTTAGGAGAAGAATGCATCCTTTCTCAGATTGTCAGCTTGACACATTCAGGACAGAGTCTGTCTTTTGGCAATTAACATTTTGATTCATAGACTAAGATCTCAGGGCCTGAATAAAATGGAAATGTGTCATCTGAATGTCGGCACACATTTTAGGATATTCTAGAAGGAGGCAAGTGGAAACAGGAGAACTCAGGTGTCCTGTCTGAGAATTCAGTACCCACTGTCTTGGAAGACCTCAAATAGAGTGTGTGTGGCATCTTGGAATGATTAGAAATTAGGGTAATGATAATTCATTTTGGTAGTAAAACTTTACCTTCTGTCTTAGTTAGGATTTTCCAAAGAAATAGACCAATATATGACATATATCATATCTATATACACACATATATAATATAACAAGGAGTTGGCTCACATGATTATGGAGGCTGAGCAATCCTGTGATCCACAGTCTGCCAGCTGGAGACCCAGGAAAGCCAGTGGTATAGTTCCAGTATGATCCCAAAGGCCTGAGAACCAGGGAAGCCAAAGGTGTAAGTTTCAGTCCAGGTGCAGGGCAAGACCAGATGAGATGTCCCAACTCAAGCAGTGAGGCAGAAAAGAAGGGCAAACTCCTCCTTTGTCTGCCTTTGTTTTATTCATTCCCTCAATGGACTGGATGATGCCCAATCACATCGGGGAGGACAATCTACTTGATTGAGCCCACCAATTCAAATGCTGATCTCATCCAGAAACACCCTCACAGACACACCCAGAATAATGTTTGACCAGATATCTGGGCACACTTGATCCAGTCAAATTGACACATAAAATTAACTATCACAGCTTCTACGGTGATAACTACACAGCTCTATGATTATCTTTCATGGTGGCCTTATTTTATAGTCATTTTCATACTTGTCTGTTCTCACACATCATGTTCCCCTTAAACCTGTTCCTCTCCTATTTATTCTCCTTTTTCCTTTCCGGAAGATGGTACAACTTGGTCATCCAACCTGAAAGTGGAGAATTCACCCAGACCATGCTGTTCATTTCTGTCACACCCATACCCACGTGGTTACCCAATCCTTTTGATTCTTCTTTCTCAGTATTTTTTCATCCATCTCCTTCTTTATGTTTCCACTAACTGTGCCACTGGCCTAACTCTCTTTGAACTATAATAGGCACTTAAATTTGTTCGATGAAATATTTTCTCCTTCTTTTCTCCTGGGCTCCATTAGATTTCAAGCTTCTTGAGGGCAGACAATATGTCTTCGTGTGTGTGTGTGTGTGTGTGTGTGTGTGTGTGTGTGTGTGTGTGTGTCTGTGCATTTGTATGTGTGTGTAGGGTTCACATGGAACCCAAAAAGAGCGCCAGGCACACAGTAAGCCTCATGTGGGTGTTTGTTTAATTAAGCAGCAAAATGTCTATGTGAAACCATTACTAAGATAGTTTTTTAATATTGAATTTGGAAAGTCAGAGTCAATTGCACGATGTGTACTTTAGGGGAACCAAGTGGTCCTAGGCGTCTCCCTTATGACTTGCTCTGGTATGAGGTCCTTAAATTACTAAAATTACTTTGCTGATTGGAGGCATTGAGTCTCCAAAGGGTTCCTGCTGAAAGGAGAAGCAGTATAGTGAACAGGCTAAGCTTTTGGGCTTTGAAGTCAATAGACTTGAGTTCAAATTTCAGCTTTATCACTGTCAGCTACAAAACTCTTCGATCTTTTAGTTTCTTCACCTATAACTTAGTAATGGAAGATTAACATCCACAGATAGGGATGTTGTACAGATTAAATGAGATAATGTATATACAGTACTTAACACAGACTGGTTCATTTCCTCCACAGGAAGAGGGGTGAGCTATATGACTGGAGTGAGTCTGGCTCCCAGTGGGTCATGTTTTCCAGAGGTGAAGTTGCTGTACTGAAATGTAGGTAACACGAGTTCCATCTCCTGTCTGTCCCTGTCTTCTGCCTTCTACCCGCATGCCCTTGAGCTGAATATCCTTTCTTCCTTAGCTTTCTGTTCCCAAGTGATAACCGCCAGCACAGGTCTGGCTTTTGGTACAGGGGAAGCAGCTCTTCTTAAGCTTTGCCACCAGTAACTGGGGGCATGTCAAATAAGGACAGGGCCAAGCTCTGTCACACTCTCCAATGCAATTTTACAAGCAGAAATCTGATATTATGCTATGATTTTCATTTGGATCCTGATTAAAACTGGAGGGAAGGATAAGTGAGTGACTAATACCATTTGATTTTCATAAATGTCCATCAATATTATTATCGTTAATAAGATGGTTACTACCCCTGTATGAGTAGGGCAGTACTTGTAGCCATCAATGTGAATTTATTCAAAGAAACACATACTATTGATGGAATTAATGACGGAGGAGAACGTTAAGGTCACAGTACATTGGTTGGAAGGAGCATCTATGAGCAAACTAAATCAAAATTAAGCAAAGAAACCCAGAAGACAAAGTTCATGTACTGTAACAACCGTACTGAGACCTGAAGTTCCTCCTGAAACCTTGAAAAATAAATAACTAACTCATAGAAACAAGTATTTCAAATCAGTTTAGTGACATGAACATTGATTATCCCCTAGACATCTAGGTTTGGCATACACAGGACAATGGGATACACTGGAGGAGGTCTAACCATTTTGTAAAGCAATTTGGAATTCTCTTGTGCAGGTGAACATGACAATACCCCATTACTCAGGAATTCTACTCCTGAATATATAAGAGAAACTCCCATATGGGAGCACCCAGGAGATAACAGTAAAGAACTAGAAAAAAGACAAATGTTAGAAGAACAGATAAATAAATTGTGGTATGTCTACACAAGGAAATATCACACAACAGGGGAAATGAATGAAGTTCAGTGACATGCAACAAAATGAATGAATCTTTGACTCATAATGTTAGGGTAAAAAGCAAGTCACAGAAGGCTTGGTACAGTGTGATGTCACTTTTATAAAGTTCAAAAATAAGTACAGCTAAGCAGAATGTGGATTGGGAAGTGTGGATGTAGATGACTAAACCTTTGATAAACACAAAATTCACTTTAGTGGACATCTGAGAGTGTGGGGAGGCAGGGAAGGGGCACAAAGGCATGGCTAATATTCCAGATCTCCAGTTATGTGCCAGCTTCACGAGTCTTTAATTTGTGCGTTAGTCCATTTTCTGTTGCTGATAACAGAATACCTGAAACTGGGGAATTTATAAAGAAATGAAATTTATTTCTTACAGTTTTGGAGGCTGAGAAGTCCCTGTCCAGAGGGCTTATCTGGTGAGGGCTGCCTGCTGGGTAGCAACTCTCTACAGTGTCTTTTGGTAGCATACCTCATCACATGGTGGGAATGGTAAAAGTCCTTTAACTGCTCACTTGCTCTCCTTACAAAGCAATGAGTGCCACTCCTGTGACAAACCACTAAACCATTAACCCATTATGGAATCAACAGATTAATCCATTCAGGAGGGCACATATGTCACAATCCAATCACCTCGAAAGGCCTCATCTTTCAACACTGCCATAGTCTGATTTCCCACCCTCTTAATACTGTTAGAGTGGGGATCAAGGCCTAGTGAGTTTTGGAGGGCATTCAATCCACAGCAAATTATTATTATGTTTTTAAATGTACATATATATTACTTTTTTGTATGTACTAAATATTACATTTTAGAAAAATCTTTTTAAGCTATGTCATGGGTTTTGGGGAATAAAATGTTACTGCCCTTGTCTGAATAGTTCTAGATAATAAGAAATAGGTTGGCTTGTAAGTATTTGTTTATATTTAGAAAAAGTTCCTGGTTCCTTTCCTGAGATGGGAGGGAATGACAGTATCTATAGAGTCCATAAAAATATGGTGATCATTTCTTACTATAAAACACACATATTCACCAGCTAAAAAATCATCTTTTCACAAAATCTCAGAGAAGATGACTGGTCAGAGTACAGTTTGTGAGTGGACCTAGAAATGGCCCTGGGTGATTTTTAGTTTCAGGAGTATTGCATGCATTACATACATCAGAATAAACCATTATGAGGGGGGTGTTGGAGAGATGTTGGTCAAAAGTTACAAAATTTCAGTTAAATGGAGGAGTAAGTTTGAGACATCTATTGTACATCATGGTGACTATAATTAATAACAATGTATTGTATTTTGAAAATCACTGAGAGAGTAGATGTTAAATGTTCTCGCCACAAAAAATAAGTGAGGTAATGCATGTTAATTAGCTCTACTGAACCATTCCACAATGTATGCATACTTTAAAACAACATGTTATACACAATGAACGTATACAATTTGAATTTTTCAATTAAAAACATAAATGTACAATTAAAAAAATAAAATGAGATAAAAAAGAATAAACCTTATAATAAAACTGTGTTATAATTCTTTAGCTTCTAATTTCTAAAATAAACCAAAGTGAGTTGGTAGTCTGTAAATTCAGTAGGATTGGGAGAAGTTTTATTTATTTAATTATTTCAACCTAATCCCTTTCCTCCAAGATCATTGCCCTCAAAGCACTGACTGCTTACAGATCTTTGCAATACAAATAGCACAAAATTTACCAGGGCAAAACTAAATGTTATAAGCCTAATTAATGACAGTTTGCTCCTCCAATAAATTTGGTGCACAATTGGGCAGTATAGGGAAAAGTTGTGAGTCTTTGTTGAAGCTTATCTGATAGAATGTTAAGTTATATGAAATCACCTTAGAGGTCACATTTACTTCAGTAACTTTCTTCACAAAGGAGAAAAAAAAAACTGGTTAGGATCCCTCTACTGGCCAGCTGCTGCCCGCCTCTCCGCCCCCCAGAAAAAAAAAAAAGGAAAAAAAACTACTTCCTGTTTTAGAAATTGATGAGACTTGAACTAATGAGAAAATAAACATCCAGGATGGTAAAAAAGTTATGACAATAAAAATTAAATTCATTTTAAAACAATCCATGTGCACTTTTAATCTGTACTGTTTATTTCTTCTAATATTCTTGTTTATTCCTTCTTTGCCTTTTCCTTTTTATCTTACTATCTATGGGTGCAACCCTGATTCACACTTGACCAAAGAACAGGGGAGTTGAAAAAAGCTGTTATATGTAAATAGCAGCTTTGAAGATTGAAGCACCAGACTGTTCCTAAATAGAGGAAAAACTGCAGTCGCTTTATTTGACTAAATAGATAATATCAATCTATCAATATACAATTTCGATTGCTTTCTACAGTAAAAAGTGTGTCATCTAGGTTTGAACTTCTTACTGAGCATGAAAATACTGTGGTAGGCTAATAATCATCTTGTTCATTTCCTTTGCTTTTAGAAATAATCTCAATATTCTTCCAGGAATATGCTTTTTTTTAAATTTCAGATTTTGGATTTGCAAATTCAAACGGTTTTATTTATATAGAACATAAATAATCTCTGATCTAGAAAATAAATTTGGTTCTCTGGCAAACAGGAAGGTAGATTTGTTAACAATGATCAAGTAGTGTCATTTAGAGAATCAATCCATCTTTGCAATAGAATTTTAAGTTAAATCCTATTTCTTTACTCAGTAGCATTTGTTGACCACTCTCTATTATGGGACATTGAGAGTAGTCACAGGTATCCAATCGAGTTTTGCTACTCAAAGTGTGGTTCAAAGATCTAGCAATATTAGAATACTTGTGTGCTTGTTAGAAACGTAGAATCTCAGGCCCCACCTCAGGTCTACTGCATCAGAATCCGCATTTTTACCAAGATTTCCCAGATAACTAGCGTGGCCAGATTTTGCAAATAAAAAGATAGGACACTCAGTTACATTAGAATTTCAGATAAACAATATATTTTTTTTTTTTTTAGGACAAGCACATCCCAAAATATAACATGGGCCATACTTATCCTAAAAAATTACTTATTTCTTTGAAATTCAGATTTAACTGGCTGTCCTGTATTTTATCTGGAATCCAGCAGATGATTTGGATGAACATTATAGTTTGAGAAACCGAGCTGGAGAGCAGTGATTTGCAAAATCTACTGTAGCTCAGAGTCCCCTGAAGGGCTTGTGTATTAGTTGGTTTTGTGTTGCTTTAACAGCGTTACCTGAGGCTGGGTAATTTATAAAGAAGAGAGGTTTATTTGGCTTATGATTCTGGGACAGCTGCATCTGGCATGGGCCTCAGGCTGCTTCTACTCATGGCGGAAAGCGGCAGGAAGCCGGCAGGTACAAGCAGCATCCATGAGAGAGGAAGCAAGAGAGAGAGAGAAGGTGCCAGGGTCCTATGAACAATAGAGCGAGAACTAACAGAGCGAGAACTCACTCATTACTCCCCCCTCCCCCAGGGAGAGCATTAATCCATTCATAAGGGATCCACCCCCATGACTCAGTTTCCAACACTGCCACATTGGAGACCAAATTTCCACGAGTTTTGGAGGGGACAACACATCCAAACTCTATCAGCTTTTGAAAACACACATTGCTGGGCCCCATACCCCCAACTTCTAATTCACTTGGTTGCCCTGGAGCCCCTAAATTTATGTTTCTAAACAAGTTCCCAGATGATGCTATTTGCCTCTGGTCTAGGGAGCACACTTTGAGAACCACTACTGCAGAACACTGATTCTCAAATGTGGCTTCCCATTGCAATCAGCTGGGGGTCTTGAATAAAAGATTGATTCCTAACCACAGAGATTCTGATTTTATTGGTCTAAGGTGCAGCCTGGGTGAATGAAATTTTCCAAGCTCCACATGTAACTCTGATGTGCTGCAAAATTTGTTCTAGAGGATAAGATCTGCTTTCACTCCCCTTAGGAAATATAAATACTCAGGTTAGTTCCAGGGCTTTGTACAATTGCATGAGCTATGCTAGTGCTGAAACAGTTTTTAAATGTAATCTTGATGCTAAAGGTCACACATAAGGACCTATGACTCAGAGATCCCTTTCTAACCCTATGTAATAACCAGTTTCTAGTTTCTGTATTTAATGCTTTGACATTTGGGACCTTGCTGATTGTGGAGGGGCTGCCCCTCTCTGGGCTAGCTGATTCCCACAGATAGCAAACAACTTGCCTTTGAGCTTGCCTTTCATATGCAAACTAACCAACCCAGAGCCCTATCCCCAACTACCTCCTTTATATAGCTCTTACAATCCAGGGCCACTAGTTCCCTGACCTAGGGCCAGGTGCCGGACAACTAGGAACAGCCCCTGTGCCCCAAAGCCTACTGAAATTATTCAAACTAGCCAGTCCTGAACCTGCTTACCCTGCCTTGCCCATTCCTTCTGTAGAAACCACAATGAAGGCTCTTGCTCCTATTTCCTCCTCCCTCTGCCTCCTAATAGACCCTGGTGCTTTCCCATGTGGCCCTGAATAGTGTGCCTTGCCTCCTGTTTCTAGGGATCTGTAAGTATAAAAACTTCTTTATGACAGTTGTTTCCTTGGCTACGTGTACTAGCATACCTCATTAAACAAATCTCGGCTACCCTTTTAAAACACCCCACCAATCCCATTAAGATGATATTGGATTTCTCCTGGAATAGTGATCCAAAGAAACCTTCACTTGGCATGAACTGGAATGATAGGGAGGGGAATTAAATTGAGGCTCCAACACAATAAAATTTTGTTAGAAGAAAATCCAGTCTACACAATGCCTAGAAACATCTGAGTGATTCAGTTATGTGGCTTTCCATCTGAAGTTAGACGTCATCATCTCCTACAGAGTTCTTTAGGTCAGTGCAGGCCCAGCAATCACAGAAAGATGTACTGTAGTCCCTTCAGAGAGTGGTGCAGGCACAATGAGGCTACATTGCACAGCTGTCACTTGTCAGGAAGTGGAGAAGGCAGACTCTGTGCATTGCTCAAGGTCATCTGGAAGACCAGCACACAGGGTCACATGTGTCCTTGCCCATTAGGCAGTAAGACATGAAATTCTCTGCATAATCTCCCTGTTGAGTCACCGAGGCTTGTTGGTTTTTTCTTGTTGTTATTTTGTTGTTGTTGCTCCTTTTGTTTCATTTGTGTGTGTGTGTATGTGTGCTTTCTCACCAGTAGACAAAGAAAATTTTGAAGAGTTGACAGTAACCTTTAATTCTAAATGTTAAGGATACTGAGGTTCTATTTATGACCACTCTCAATTGGACAAAAGGACAAGCTACAGTTACCTTTCTCTCACCGTTTTTCATAATATTGACGTCATCTGCTCTATGTAACATTTGCCAGCCATAGGTAAATATCCAACTTGCACACAGTAGAGAAGAAAGGTAGAATCAAGACACTTGTCAGCAAGGGAAGAAACACACAGAAATGCTGCTTGGGAAAGGAGAGCATGATGCTTAGGGGTGAATAATGTGAATGTGTAATGCCTTCATAATGATGTTCTAAATTCCACAGCTCTAGTCTGCAAAGACATTCAAGCAGCAAGTACTACTTCTTTACTACTCAAGCAACTTGAATTGTACCCAGGACTAGTACACAGACTAGGTAAATATGATTTGAGGAGTTCTAATATGCAATGAATAATGTGATTGGCCTTTGTCCTTGATTCTTGGGAGGTAGTCTCTAAACCCTCAGGATTTTCAGAGTGACAGCAATGTCTTTGTCATCCATGGTAGGCCTCTTGGACTACACCTGCTAGTTTATGGTAATGAGGTGACTCAGGATGGTGGCTGGCTATGCCAAAAAGGCCACCCATGTGATTGGAGGGTGGGGGTTTTGAGCCAGGTAATTGAGTTCAACCTCCTGGCCAATGATTCAATCAACCATGTCTTCTTAATGAAACCCCAATAAAAACTCTGGACATGGAAGCCCAGGTTAGCACCCCCAGTTGGCAGATCTCTGCATGTTGTTATTATTACACATCAGTGTACTGAGATGGGAATGCATCCTGAAGGACAATAGAAGTTTTATGTTTGGAATCCTCCCAGTCTTTACCTTGTGCGTCTCTTCTAATTTGTATCTTTTGCAATAAAACTGTAATCATAAACATTGTGCTTCCTGTGAGTTCTTTCCAGGGAATTATCAAACCTGAGAGGGTAGTAGGAATGCCTGAATTTGTAGCCAGTTGGTCTGAAGTGAGGGTGGCCCTGGGACTCCAAAGTTGTCTCTGGTGTCTGAAGTCAGACAGTCTTATGGAGGAGAACTGTACCCTTAACCTCTGAGAAGCTAGGAACACATATGCCCTAAAAATAGTCATATTAGTTCTCTCTCATTCCCTCTGTCCTGATTAACACTGCATGTATTTTCAGGATAGAAAACTTTTATTGTCGATTTTATTTTATTAGTGCAGCTTTCATGCTTGCTCATTTCACCCCAATTTTGCCAAGGATTTCCCTAGTTTATTTCCCAAGGTGGGGTGGGTAGTTGGCACCAGATCTCTTTGGAATAGGATGGAGGGGAGGATCCCAATATGCATATGTAATTCAGAAGGTGGAAGAAAAAGCTGTGGTAGCAGTGCATTGGGTTCTTTCTGCCTGTGTTCCAAGTTTCTTCAGACCCTGTCAAATGGGACAAAGTAGTGGGTGATGCTGGCAGCAGCTGCAGCAGAGGAAGGACAAGACAGGACTGAGTGGGTCAGCCTGCAAGCCCACTATATGGAGAATAAAATTCAAACAGCTTTCATGGCCATAGGGGCCCTCAGGATCTGGCTTCCTCTGTGACTTTTTCCTGTCACTTTGCATTAGGCTCCAGCCACATCAGGCTTCTTCCTACCCCTCAGCTACTCTGAGTTTGTTCTTGCTTCAGGTCCTTGGCACTTGTTTTCTCTGTTGGGAATGCTCTTCCCTCTACAACTCACATGGCAGCTCCTTCTCAGCATGTACAGTTTAGCTCCAATGTCACTTCTTTCCACAGGTATCTCTGGCCATACTTGGCAAAGCATCCCCTCCCCAGCCCCATCCCAGAGTGACTTCCTAGCCTACTACTTGGCTTATTTTCTTATTATTGTTTCAGATTTTATATTAGTTGTTTATTCTGTTGCAAACATATTTTCTGTCTCTACCTCTCCCACATACATAACCCTAACAAAAGCACTGTGATGACAGGGGCTTTATCTATCTCATTTACAACATGTCTCTGGCCCATGGAATAGCAGCTGGCAGTTATTACTGAATGAGTGACTGAATGAGAAGCGTTTGCCAAGTGCTGCTCACTGTGGGAGGGGGTGTGAGACTTACAGGAAATGCACAAGCCTCATTTCTTTTCTTAAGGAACTGTGGAAACTGAGCCACATAAACATATGAACGAGAAAATTTTGGCCATTTCCGTGGCTCCTTCTGCTTTCTCGTAGGTGCTGTTCAAGGTCTTGCCCTTAGTCTTCTCTTCTTCTGCTTTGTGGACGTAACCTCCCAGGCTTCAAACAGAATCCCTACACAACTGATTCCTAAATTGCTCCCTACAGTCTCAGCAAAATATAACAGGCCTGTTTCTTTCTTTCTTTTACTATTATTTTTCAAAGTTAACATTGTTTCCCAGGAAGGGTAAAGTCTAAGAGATAGAATATAAAAGCTGATAAAGAAATTGGAAAAAATGGATAGTAAAATAAGATTTAGGGCTCCCAAATTCACTAACACTTATGAAATATAAGGCCATCTTAACTAAAGAAAAAGATGTACGGTGCAATTTTCTCATATTATTCTATGGGCACAGTTTTATCAGGATTTTGTTAGATGTGATTGACATGTTTTAAAGTATAGTTGGATCTGTGTAAGTGAAACTTACAGGGAATTTGATAGTATGTATACAAATATGTCATAATTTAGCTGTAGTGTAAAAGACAGAATAAATACCAATGGTTGGTTGTCTGCCTCAGAAGAAAAAATACAGAAAGCAAAGAATTTAAAGCGAATTAAAATTTATCCAATTTAGAATCAAATAAAAATGCATAGGCCCAGTGCCAAGGAATATTCTTAGATTGGAATTTGTTCAACACCCTAAATTTAACCAGCTGCAATTCCTTTTTACATGCCATCCAATACAACCTTTTGAAATAGAGGGTGTACTTTTTAAGGAGAAATTGGCATTCTATCTGATTATTTATTCTCTAGATCAACAAATGCAATTCTTTGCAACATGCTCAACATATATTAGTGAAGATACAGGTCATAGTCAGGCATGACATGCAGGAAAGGAGTCGTGTGTTTTTTCTCTGGGCTACTACTGCCTGGAATATTGCCACATTTGTAACTTGTGTTATGGACAGGCAACTTTAATGCCTTATATTTCACAAAGAAGGGTCTTAGTATTCCTTAGAATCAGAATATACTGGAGCTAGAAGAGACTTTTCAGACTGTTTAGTTTCAATTCAAAGCCCTCATTTTCCACTTGAGCAGACTGAAGCCTTCATTCTAATACTAGTAAGTAACAGACCCCGGTCTCACGTGGAGCCCATATCCTCATTCATTCACTCCACAGATATCTATGGATGTAGACTGCATTTTATTAAAAATAAAATATGACTAAGATTCATCATCTGTCTGAAGGTGCTCATGGCAGAGTGAGACATAGCTGAAACCATGTTTCCAGTCCCAGAAACATATGGACTGAGCTAGGGCAGATTCCACCCCAACCCCAATGGCAAACATTTATAAATGCTGTTAAAATGTAACCAGCCTTTTGGAAAAATACACTGCTAACTCTGAAAGAAGAGTTTATAGTTAGCTTGCTTGGTAAACTCACAAGCTGACTGCAGGATCCCTGTGAATTGGCTCTAGACCTCCCCCACAGAATAGGAGATATGAATAGGAGCAAGGAGGGAAACTGCTGCAGAAAGGAATGCCTTTCCATGCACGGGAGGACAGGAACATACCTGAGGGCATGAGGATGTTGATTGTTAAATTATTTGTGGTGTAGAAAGTTAGAAGCCACCTGGATGCCCATTGCCCAGAGGAGGGATCAGCCAGCCAGAGAGGCAGGAGGCTAGCTTATTTCTGCCCCTGTGGCTCTGGAATGTGGTATGGGGAGGGTAGGAGGTGTCTCCAGTGATAAATAAAAATCCCATGGCTTCACCAACCATGGGTGCAAAGTCTTAATTATACCATCCTTATGGTGTTAGGAACCCTAAGCAGAGACAACCTCTACCTCACTAAACTTTTTCAAGGGTGAGAGAAAAATTATAAACATGTTCAGAAGAAGACTGCAAGAATTATTACAGACCTGTACTTGAAAGGATTACTAAAGAATGTACTTCAAGAAAGGGAAACCTGAACTCAGAAGGAAAGAATGGGATTCAAAGATCAGTGGTGAACAAATACATTTCTAAACTATGGGAAAATCTAAAGAAGGCTTAATTGAAACACTATAACAATATAATGTAAAAACAGGGTAGTAAAAATATGCATAACTTGAAATACAAGAATAGACAAGAGAGTCACTACTACTGCCTGGGGAAGTAAAGCAAGCTGAGTTTGAATTGAGTATCAAAGGATGAGTAGGAATTTGGCAGGCAACAAGGTACAGAAGGAGGTTTTCAAAGCTAAAGTTTCCAAGTATAAAGGTACATAGAATGTTCTAGAAACTGCACAAGCCAGGTGTTTATGGGGAAGTGGCAAGATAGAAGTCTGAAAAGGCAGGCGCTAAATCTGGTCTTCTTCCTTTCAAACCAATGTCATCAGAGTCAGTTTGTACAAAATGTCAGATTATAATCGAAACTCTTTGGGAGATATAGAAAACACACAAAATTAACACGTAATGTTAGAAATAATAATACCAAATTTCATCATTTGGGGGCTTTTTTGCCAAGATTATTTTAAACAGTTATTTTGCTATTTCCAAAAGTCCTCACCTCATTTCCTTTCCTCTAGATCCCACTGAAGTTTTCTATCCCTGAGACTCTATTTAACAGTAAGAAAACTTCTCATTTATTGAAATAACTGTTTCCATTTTAGCAATCAACAATTTTTCAGTTCACAGTCAGAAAATGGAACTGAAAAGTGAACGTCTTGAGAAGAGAAAAATACATAGATTGAAGACAGTGAGGGATCTAAGACATCAATTAGAATGTCTAGAATGAAGTTATAATGGGCAGGATGCAATAGCCCATTGAACAGTTTAGAATTTATTTTCCTCTTGCTGCAAATGCTACATATCAATATTAAAAATTGCTCAAGCCACACAAATTCCAAAATGCTTGATTTGTTTGGAAGAAATGACAAATGTAAGATTTTGTGAGAACTTGGGTAAATATTTAGGGTTTAAAGATAGGCTGAGGGATTTTCTTTGGTGCTAATTCAGATTAAAGCATTGAAAGAAGAATGGAGGGCTGGCAAGTACATGGTAAAACTCGCAGTTCTCCATGTGAGCCTTTTTCTGCTCTGTCCATGCCCTTTGGCTGCCACTCATTCATAGGCCTGTCATATTTTCCCCATGAGAAATTGCTCTTTGAGAAGGGTTTTATAAACATATTCATATTGGATATGAATGACTACTAAGGCTTAATAGGGTGTCTTTCTCTGCTATATTCACTTTTTAGTAGGGGACAGTGGTCTAAATTTCTTACTGAAGAACTTGAGACATTACCCAGTTAGGTTGGGAGGTGAATCTTGAACTGGGGCATTCCAAGAGCCCTAGTATTCACCACATAGGTCCCTGTTTACATCTTCTAGCCATAAATCTGGTTCTGAATCTGTATTTCAGAAAATATTATCCTATTTGCTCTTCTGGGTCAGTGTCCATAAAAAATAGTTAATACCTATTGGATGTGACACATTTCAAATATTATACAAGTATTACAACTTGATCTGAATTTAATCACCACTGAATATTAGCCAGCCTCAAAGAATATCAGTATCAAACAAATGTAGGTAGAAGAAGATGATAAACATAAGTTCACAAGGAAATATTTTTGTCTTAACAGGCAGAATCTGAAACCCTCAGAAGATGAATATCTACAAAAAGATAAACATGAAGTCATAAACTGGGCCCAAACTATAGCTATCTAGAAGAAGGTGTATTGTTCCAATCAATCAATCAATCAATCATATTTATTCGTTAAATGTCTGTTTTGTGCACAGTATTGTACATGGCACAATCTGATGTGGTTCTTCTCTTCTGTTTAGTTGGAGAGATAAAATTCCCACAAAACAGAGAAAAAAATTAAGGGGTCAACTAATATGTGGTAATGATAGAATCGATAGTTGATTATCCTTTCTATTTCTTCAAAAGCTCCCTTTTATCTTCAGGACAAAGTCCAAATCCCTCACCATCTTGTACGGAACCCTTTTCATTTGGTCCCTGCATATTTTTCTAGCCTTGTCTTCTGGCACATTCTTCCATGAATTCAAAGCTCCAGACCTACCAAATGATATGAAATTTTCCATATTTATCATCTTTTGTTATCCCTCCAGGCCATTCCTTCTGCTCAAAATGCACTTCCCACTCTCCTTTGCTTAACTTTTACTCATCCATTCAAGCTTCCTTCTCTGAGAAGTCTCTAATGCCTAAGCAGTTTTGTCCCCTCCTACTTGTTTGCACTGTATCTCTGTCTTTAACCCCATGACAGCAACTTCCCATTGTACTGAAATCACATACACTTGTCTAATTCCCCTGTAGCCCTAGTTTTTTAAGTGTGGATGAGGATCTGTACCTCATTTATCTTTGTGTCCCCAGTGCCTAATGTGAAACCTTGGCACACATTATGTGTTAATAAAAATTTATTGAATGAATCCCAGGTTGGGGGTGGAGAGGAAGACAGATGACAGGCAGGTTTTCTTCCAGAGGGCTGAAAGATCTGACTATAAGAAGAAATTATGAGTAAGAGCACAATAGGGCAGAGTGGCTATGGGATGCTATATATGAAACCTATATAAGATACAGGTAAGATAAACACAGCCATTGAATTCCACAATATGTTCTAAAGTCAGGACCTATCCACTGAGCCCGGGAACCGGATACCCCTGCCCACAACCAGGCACACCACCAGCGCCAAGGAGCATGCCAAAAACATCACCTACAAGTGGGTGGCCCACCACAGCCACCACAATAATCACAGCTGCTGCAAAAGTGGCTAGACCTCACGACCACCATGCAGATGGTCCACCAGCCACTGGAGTGCATTGACACAAGGAGAGTCACCAGCAGAGACCAAAGAAAAGAAGAGGATATCTCTCTCCACAAAGCCCATTCCAGGGTGACAGAAGAAGTATCTGCTCTATGATAATATTGGGGCACCTGAACACACCTCTCAGTATTGGACAGATCATCTAGACAACAAATCGACAGAGTAACCATTACTCTTTAAGAAGGAGAGAAGAAATCTAGGGCTACCAGTGGTGGGAGGGGGGAGGGAGAAGGGGACAGGGAGAGATTGGACAAGAGGCACAAAGAAGAAGTACAATTTGTGACAATATACATACTAGTAATAATGATTTGATCAACATATGTCAACATTGAACCTCCAAAACATGTGTAATCAATTATGATTGAATAACTAAATAAATAAATAAAATAAAACATAATAAGGTTAGGACCTATCACTTGATATTTGAAAGGCAAACTTAAAGAAAAAGGAGAAAAGAATCTTTCAATTCTAATAAGTGATATAGTTGAAATATGTAAACATTAAAAAAAAAAACTATTAAAGCCAGGAATGATTATCCATAAAGAATGTTTTAAGGCTATATTTTTTACTTTCTAAACTTGATGTCAAGATGAAAACCAAATCCTATGCCAAAAGGTTCCTAGATGTCTGTTGAAGAAACATTCTTTGTCCAGTTAGAATGTAGATGATATATAATATGATAAAACTCTTTTTAGCTTAACTTTTGGTTCAGTGCATTATTTTTTTGCCAGGGATGCTCAGACTTGACTCTCTGTGCTCTGATACTGAGCTGCATTTTTCCAGAGCAACCAATTAATCTTAATCACCACATACTGACTATGTACAATCACAGCAGGACAGCCAGGGCTGTGGTGAAGAAAACTGGCTTTTCTCCCATGGGCTGGTGGAGGGCACACAGTGACACCCACCATAATGTATCCATGCACTCAGTGACATGTGGCCAGGGCTGGTTCTGAAATGGAGAAAGTAAACATCAGCAACAGCTGAAAAAGAGGAAACAAACATGCAGCTGGCAGTTGCTATCTTAGAAGACAACTTAGACAACTGTCCTTTAAAAATCAGGCAATGATCTTAAAAGCCCTTGTGACAGAATGAGCAAGTAACTATGGTGTGATGATAGCTCCCAGAGGGGCTTCCTGCCCAGACTCGGAGAGCAGGGTGACTTGTAAGATCGGTACAAACTTCTAATAAAAGCAGAAAGATACATGTTTATGGTTTAGGAACTGTAGGTAGGTATTTCCTCTAAAATGAGGTCTCTTAAACTTTTCTGAGATGCCATGGAGCCTCTGAGAAGTTGGTAGAAATCATGGATTCTCTTCTGGGAAAAATGCACAATTCCCACATGTACAGAACACTGGCTACCCCGGCCCACCTCACAGAGAAGCTCCTCAGGTCAAGAACTTTTTAAAACAATCTCTGAAGACTGTATTTGTTTAGAGTTTGTCGACTTGAGTAAAGAGGTATATTTTAAATATAAATAGTCTGGAAATTCTTGTTTATACATGTGTGGTACAAGTCTGCAGTGGGTACAGGGCTGCCATTTTGAAAATTAGGCACACCCTACACCTCATTCAGCTTCTTTTTTAGTGGTACCTGATAGAGGTGCTTCTAAGTTGCAGCGAAAATGCCACCAAAAGTAGGGATTCTGAAAAGCAAATGCTATGAATTAGTAGCTCTGTAACAATCAGGTCCTGAGATTTGTGTATTCTGGGGAGAGGGAATCCATACTATTGTCTGTTCTTGAACCAAGAACAGGACAGTCCTCCTCAACTTCTGCTCCATTCCCACCCCATTGTCATGTTCAACTACCAGTTAGTACTAATTAATTTAGTAATCTTCCCATCCTACTGCAGAGGACCCAACCTATGGCTCAATACTAAGGTCACCATACCTTTCACGCTGTCATAAAACTGGCAATTATTATAGTCGGAACTAAATATTGAATTTGGTTGTGTATTAGAAAACATCACAGAAATGATCTACATTCTCTTTAAGTACTGCTTTTGAGAACATTTGTCTTCAACTAATTTGCATTGATGAACACTGGCTAAGTAGACATGTTTATAAGCTGTGAAGGTATAACCTTGACACATAGTAACACTAAATTAGAGCCAAGATTTTAATCAGAACAGGCTATTGATTTTGCCCATAAGAAGCATTGATTACTTAATATAGTTTGCAAAATCCAGATATTATCAATCACAACTAGTAGTCCTTATTTGGAAAGCAAGCACGTAGTTTATTTAGTTCAGAAATTATTTGCAAACAGGCTATTGATTTTGCCCATAAGAAGCATTGATTACTTAATATAGTTTGCAAAATCCAGATATTATCAATCACAACTAGTAGTCCTTATTTGGAAAGCAAGCACGTAGTTTATTTAGTTCAGAAATTATTTGCAAACTCAACTATAACCCAAACCTATGTTAGGAATCAGCAGGAAACATCACTAGATTTTTTCACAAAGCATATACAGTCAGTCAGTCTTCCATCTCTGTGGGTTCCCAATCTGTGGATTCAACCAACTTCAGATAGAAAATATTTGAAAAAAAGAATTGCATCTACATTAAATATGTAAACTTTTAAAAAGTAAATATGGAGACACTAAACCAAACATTTTTTTCTTGTCATTATTCTCTAAACAATACAGTATAACAACTATTTATACAACATTTACATTGTATTAGATATTATAAGTGATCTAGAGATGATTTAAATTACACAGGAGGATGTGTGTAGGTTATATCCAAATATTATGCCATTTTACCTCGTGGACTTGAGCATTTGTAGATCTTGGTATCCACAGGAGGTCCTAGCATCAATCCCCCATGGATAGCAAGGAATAACCATATTATGCTTAAAAATCCCGAGAAAGAATATGTTTTACTGATTATAACGTATATTTTTAGTAACCTTGCTTTCTTGTATCCCTAAACATACAAATAAAAACAGCCATATAAAAAAGCAAAAAGCAATAGCAACTTCACTTTAACTATTGCACAATTGTGAAGCACAATTATGAATTGTTTAGGTTAATATGTAACTTATATAAATGTAAATATAAATATGTAGAAAATATTTTATATGTATACATATATGTACATATGAATGTGTATATATATATACACACACACATATACACACACAGACATATGTGTATACACACTTGTATATATTCTTCCAAGGAGCATATCTTTCCAAGCAATCACTAGTCATTTACTGCAGCAGGAATGATAGTAGATTTCCCAGCAATTGAGGTCCCCTGCAGTAGTGTTGTCCCAAAGACATTTCTGACATTAATCAGAAATAACTAACCACATATTATATATTAACTTGGCTCATTTTTGACCATTGTATTTACTTCTATTTCAAATTTCAGTTATAAACTCTAAGTTAATTTAGAATGCATTATCCCTATATTTTGTCAGTTAGAGACTGAAGACAGAGGGGCTGAAAGAGTTGGCTGGAAGGTGGGGGATGGTAGGAAATCAGTTTAAAACCAAACTCTTTTTCGTTTGTTCCGAACAAGGCATCTTGTCAAAGAAAGATAATGCTTCAGTAGTGATTAAACATTAAGATTTGTCATGGTTTCTTAATAAGAAGAGTTAAGCATTTTAGGATTCAATTAATGAACCTTGGAAACTAGTTACCTTGTTGGATTTTACCGATAACAACTCTTGGGACTGGCTCAAGGTTATAGACAATTTCTCTATCTTCCATTATCAATATGGAATCATGTATTTCTGGTCCACAACCTCATATCCAAACATCCGGGGGCCAGATATATTTAAGAATGCAGAATTTTTTTAATGATAAAAAGGCAATAGGGTACATATAGTGAATATTGCATAGCACTCCTAGTGGGGAATCCAAATCATTAATATTTCTGCAACGAAATGTTTCAACATTCACACTAAGTTGTATAATTATACAGTAAGTAAAGGCTATTAGTGGCCTCACACCAGTTGAGGCCAAGTTTTGCTGTCAAATGAGTTTTGGTGCAAAACTTGGGAAATCTTTCAATTTTCAGCATTGCTGGGTTTTGGAATTACAGATTAAGGATTGTGGTCCTGTACAGATATATGGAAATTGTTTCCATAGCAAATTCAAGCAGGAGGAATGATCAAAGCATTTGTCTATCAACTTGCAGTTCGATATAACGGAAAGATGCAATTTCTATGAAAGTTGAACTTTGACTAGCCCTGCACAGTTTCTGTTTGTTTGGTGGCTGGCCAGTATGGGGATCCTAACCCTTGACATTGGTGTTATAACACTGTGCTCTAACCAACTGAGCTAACCGGCCAGCCCAGTTTCTGTAATATATCTTAATGACATCCATTAACAACAATCTTGTTGGCATCTGAACAAACCAGGAGATTAAGGAATTGGCAATTGGTTTAATAAATGATTACTTCCCACACTGTGTGTCCCCTTAAGCATATTCATAGACATACTGCCATTACTGCTCCCAGAAGAGAGTCCAGGGTTATTCATTCCTCTCCTTAATAAACTAAAGAAATAAAACTAACTAGTCCAGTGTGTACTGGCACCTGGAGAGATCTTACAGAATACAAAGGCCCAGTTTCACTGAAGTAGGAATAGGCTTCAGTGTCTGAATTTTTACCAGGTATCCTGGATGACTCGAATACACAGTAAAGTTTGAGAATCACCACTGATCTAGACAATACCTTGTTACATTATAACCTTTTCTGTTTTTGTGTGGGTGACCTTTACCCAGGCTGAGTGTCAGAGATGATGTACAGATCTCTGTGGGAAATAGGAAATCATTGCCATTTTTTGGTAAGATACATAATGACTTTCATGAGTAAAATAAGGTCTTGCTAGGAAATGATGTGATTCCAACTGCTTCTAATCAAAGTACATTAAAAAGCCTCAATACTTATCTATAGCAAAGCACAAGAAATAATCAAAAAGTCACTTCCTGG
Organism: Cynocephalus volans; assembly: GCF_027409185.1. NCBI lineage: Eukaryota > Metazoa > Chordata > Mammalia > Dermoptera > Cynocephalidae > Cynocephalus > Cynocephalus volans. The sequence goes on along the minus strand of NC_084474.1, from coordinate 29,324,975 downwards.
TGACCGATTCTTATTTGTACAAATTCAAAATATTGTGTTAAAAAATGGAACTGCACTCTTGGATGCTATTTAAAATTGCGACGATCTTGGATTGGGGAGTCTGTGATTTAAATAGCCAGGGTGGTATAAAGTGACTATAATTTGACTATGAATCATGGTGATGCTCACAGGAAGATTGTGACAAGGAGACAAAGGGACCCTGCTGTCCATTATAAACCACTGAATTGCCTTCAGATAAATGCATCTTGTCCTTTGAGTGGAAGCTACCTATCAAATTTCCCCTGCAGCCTGTTTTGTTCATAGTAATGAAAATGCACTTCCTACGGAACAAGCTGCCTAATTCATCAGCACAAGCCTGCGTGGACCACCTGCCAGGCTGGGGGCGGGGGCGGGGCGGGAAGAACAAGGGAGAAAAAAGTCTATATTTTTCTAAAATGGCTGACCTTTATCAGAAACTGTCAGAAATCTCCCTCGTTACTGTGAGATACTCCGTGCACCAAGCAGTTAGGTAACGCCCTAGGGCAAGCCTTACCCACCTGACAAAGATTTCCTCTTTGATGACATGGTGTTCATTCTGATCGCTTGGTACTGAAAACTCAGAGGAGAGAGCAAAGAGTCTCATTCAGCTTTTTTCTCCCAATGAATATTTAGTGACCAGAGACACACACATGGTGTTACATTATGGATCCTGTGGTTGAAGTGTCAGAGATGGTCATCATGGCACCCAGGCTCTTAAAAACAACTTTTTCACTATGGTAATACAGCTAGGAAATGATCACACAATTCTTTAAAAAATACTTAAAAGCACCAAATGACACGATTGTCTTACTTTTATATCAGACAGCTTGTAACTTCACAAACATGCTCATTGGAAAGAGCACGGGGACTCTAACTGAACCAGTCTGAGTGACAATAATGGCAACACGTTTTGAAGTGGATGAAGCCAAGGTTTCATTATAGGAATAAAGAGGGTAGGCTGCTGGGACGTACTGATGTTGGCTCTTATTTTCACAGAAGCTGTCTGCACAGGTTGAGCATAGGCTGACAATCTGAAGCACTTTTGAAATGGTAATGCTGTGTTTGCAGTCTTTATGGATAAAATACTGTCATGCTGAATCTATGCTAGAGTTGATAAGAAGACTGTCTTTACATCTTAAAGGAGTATCTAATTACTAATCTACATGTTGTCTATTCTGGATTGCAGATGAAAAATACTTCATATGTGATCTTCCAAATCAGCTCAGTCGTCTGGGAAAGAATGGAGGAGAGTTGCCCTTAAGAAAACCCAGCATCTATAAAAAGAGCTGGATGAAAAGTCCACGCCTGATCACGTGTCCACTGTGGTTGGGCTGACAAAAATAGCCACTTGCACAGCATTAGTTCGATTCAGTGTCAGGCTTCCCACTCCAACCACCCTGCCTCCCTCTCCCCCTACAACCCCTTAAATGATTTCTATGGTGACTTCAGTGCTTATAGCAGGTGCCGGAGAGTCATCTGCATCAAACACTAGGCTACATCAGAAACTGCAGCACGAGTCAGCCAGCTCGGAACACTCCTCCTCCTCCTCTCCCCAGGTCTGACAACTACCTTCCCGGGCAAGAATGGTTCTATAGAGCTAACATGTACAATGTGTCTGCAAGAGGCCAGGTGCTGGACCGAGTGCTGTACACATGACTCCACTGGCTCCTCCAACAGCCCTATGTCACAGAAATTATAACTATTGTACTGATGGAGAAATGATGGCTCAGATACATGACTTACACAAGGACACACATTCAATTAGTAGTAAAACAGATTCTGAACCCATATATGATTGCAGAACCTGTGCTTTGAGCCACTGTGCTACGCTGCCTCCTGTTTGGTCAAGAATGGAAGACTCACACATCCTGGTTGAGGGTCCTCTTGGGCGGGTATGCCAATTATCCTCGCCTTCATCCTCACCTCAAAATCAAAATCAAAATTCTCAGTTCTAGCTGACTCGTACTTTAAAAAGACAGTATAAGTGAAAAATAAAGAAATGAATACAGTCTTGCTAAAATTTCACTTATTTAAAAACTGAACAAACCACGAGAACACATGGCTTAAAGGTGACAATTAAGTTAAACTCTTATATCACATCTGCCCATGCCAAATAACAATAACTTTCCCATTTGTAAAGCTGTCCCTCCTTTTTTTCCTTCTTTCCATTTCTCTCCATTTTCCCCTTCCTATGCTCTCTCTTACACATTAATTTATTTATGAATTTATCTGTTCTATTATTTCCTGAACACATTCAATACATCACTCACAGTAGTAGGTGCTGGAGATGCAAAGATAAAATTACTGTTCTCCAAGTGCTTATCTTTTAGTTGGGGATACAGATAAGTCACAGATAGGTAGGAGTACAGGGTGATGCACCTTATGATAAGGACGTCACAGGGAGTAACATCATAACTTGAGCTGCATAGTCAGCCCAGCCTTAGAGAGGTACAGACAGCTCTTACACGTCTCATTTTTAATATTATGCCTTATATTTAATATCAATCTTAAGCATGGTTGAAAAGAACGGTCAATAGGTGGAAGTCACGCTTATGCAATCTATTCTTTTCCCCAGGTCCACAGAATCACCAGCAATGGCTTAAACATCACGGTCACTGTAAATATGGGCTTGCAAAGAGGTTCCATCTAAGTACTATCTTAGCTAGTCAGTTAAGAAAAGAAAAATCTAGTAGACATCCAAATTCTACTAGTCACACTTTCTTGCAATGTCTAAATGTCCAAAGGGTAGAGAGTGACCAGCTTGATGCTGCCACATGTTTCCTAGAGACTGTGGGCTGCCTCCTGGCAGTGGAGTCTGTCAGAGTGAAGACTGCCTAGGGTTACATGACAACAACTTGCAATGCAAAGCAGCTCTGCCTCAGATTCCCTAGTAAAGTCTGGAGTCAAAGTCAACAGACTGATAAACTGCAGTGCTCACAGGTTCTAGCTAAGGAGTAGCATCTTCCAACTAAAGACCTGCAGCTTGACACACAGTAGGCTGCCTCTGATTAGACAACTATATGGGTGAATAAAGAAGCTACTGCGCCAGAGAGCTCAACTCCCAAGGCCAACAGAATAAACAACAACATCTGTGGGATACAAGCCAAGCACGTGAACCAGTGACTTCCTGCTGAGGCATCCTCTTGGCATCTGAAGGGGAAGAAGGTTCAGCAGGAAATTCAGATCTAACTGTGGGGAAACTTCTTCCATTCTGCAAAAATAAATTAGCTAAACTCATGGTGTTACAGAAATGGACTCGACAGAGGAGCAGACAGCACTCAGAGAGATGGAGAGCCAGGTACTTTATTATGCTGGTAGGCCCAGATGAGCTAAAGCTCCAAGATCTGAGCCCCAAGCTTAGGTTTTACAGGGTTTATATAGGCAGACACTTCCAGTTTTTCCTAAGTTTTGATTTCTCAGCATTCATGTGGCTAATGCAGTAGCAAGTTTCATTTTCTCAGAATTCATGTGGCCAGGGTGGCAGCTAATGTGATAAGCAAGCATGGTTACAGAAGCTGATGCAGTAAGCTAGCTTGGTTACAAAAGCAAAAAGGCAAGCAGGCCCAGCAGCTGTTGAAATAACTGGGTGTTACTTTAGCCCCAACCTTCCCCCCTTTGATGCTTTCTCTTACAATTTATTGGAGTAAACATCACCGTTAGGGTCCCTGGATTGTAAATGCACAAAAGCACATTCCTGGGATAACAAAACCATCTGCAATTTGATTGACTCTAAACGAGTTGAAACAATTTTTACAAGGCAGTTCATAATACATGGGCCAAATAAGAGAGCTAAGATTAATATAAACAGTGGACCAGTTAGAGACATTAGCCAGGACAGCCAGCTCCAGGTATCCGACCAAGAAAACCAAGACTTTTCTAACTCTTCCCTCCTTTTGGCCAAGCACTCTCTTAGCTGATGAACCGTATTTCTCATTATTCCTGATTCGTTGGCATAGAAGCAGCAATTTTCATTAAGGAAGAGGCAGAGCCCTCTTTTTTCTGCAGTGAGTAAGTCTAATACTCGCCTGTTTTGGAGGACTACTTCTGTCAAGGAGTCTATCTGGTCTTGTAATGCTGCCAGGGAGGTGGCTTCTTGTTTCATGTCATAGAAGAAATCTTCAGATAATTTGTGATAGAAACTCATGGAGGTGGCTATTCCTCCCGCCCCTGTGCCTATCCCAGTGGTTATTCCTAGGCCGATTAACAAAGGAATGATTTTGGATTGTCCTTTTTGTTCTTCCATGTGCCCCCAGGGGCACCATAAGGGATTGACTGCCAGGGACAATATCTGCCTGGGGGATGATAGGACTAATGCCCAGTCAGCAGGGAGGCACAGGTAGGCATAATTCCTGCATACATAGAAGATGCTTACCTGTGGTCTACACCAAGGTCCAGTTGCCAAGGAAGAGTCAAAATTTTGGATATTGGTGATAACGGCACATTGTTCCTTTTTTAGGTTGCCCACCTGAACCACTTTCTCATGGCTCTGAATGCACCGTTGGGTGCTGACTGGCATGTTGACACTTGTCAACCTAGGCTCTCGTGCTGGGTCAAACTGATTTTGGTTTCTCTTAGAGTTATTAAAGCCATTTACTGGGAAGGTGATGTGCTGTGGTTTCTTGGGCAAACAGAGCCAACAACCCCTTGCTAGAGCAAGGTCGATGATATTTAGGAGGTGGTGGATGGTGTTTAGCATCTGGCTGAGGTCTGAGTCCTGGTTCAATGATCGAGGCCGGGTATAAAGCTTCTGGATTAGGATTTTGTTGGGCCTTTTTATTTCTGTCTTAACTGGGCCCTGATATCCACCCCCAGGATTTGCCCCATCCCAACAGTATGGGTAGCCTTGGTCAGTACATGTCCAATAAAGTTTATTCTTAGGCCCTTGGCAGATCTCATTCTTTTGGCCCCAACAGGGGTTAGTGCTATCATGGGTAATGAAAGTCTCACCTATTCCAGCCTCAGTAGAAAGGAAGGAATAACATGGACATTTGGGGTGAATGCTGGATGGGTCTCCCTTGAGAAATGGAGCCCAAATAGCAATAAGGGTAACGAGGTACAGGTGAGAAAAGGGGGCCATGGTCCTGATCAAGGCTCATCTGGGGATTTTCTAGTTAAGGTCTTTGTTATGTCCTGTGATGGCTAAGTCCTCAGGCTCTGGCTGTGCATGGATCAGCCAGCCTGTGAAGTGGTTGAAGAAGGGCTCATTGATTCCTCAGGCTTCAGCCATGTGTGGACTGGTCAGCTTCTGGTGTGACCAGAGCAGGGCTGTGACAATCAGCAGGGTGCCGATGGAACTCAGGGGGCCACCACCTGTTTGACCTGTGTATGATGGACCCAGGGAATTAAACCTGCAACTTTAATTGTAGTATGGGTAGTTAGTATGACTATGTGTGGCTCTGTCCAGATTGGCAACAAGGCTAAAGGAAGCCTATCTGTCCAGGGTAGTCTCATCTCCTGGCAAAGCTTGGTTAAAGTGATCTTTTAGGGTCTGGTTCATATGTTCTACTTTCCCTGAGCTCTATGGCTGGTATGCTGTATAGAACTCCCATCGTATCCCCAGCATTCTGTCCTGCTGTCCACCATAAAATCATAGGTTGGTCCCCTACTGTCATTTTGACTATTGGCTCTTGGGGGCCCAGGAGCAAGGAGCCTGTTCTTCCCTAATCTGAGTTCATTCCTGCAAAGCCAATGAGGTCCTGGAGCTCTTGACCTGACGGTTCAAGCTCATACTTTTTATTTCTGGAGTATGTCTTGCCTTGGAAAATTGTTTGCAGTTTTTCCTCCCTTTTTGGACATTAATTTCTCCAATGGCAGAGCTCCCTACAAGCACACTGGTTGGACTGTAGGGATGCTCATCCTTCTCGGTGGGGGTTCCTCTTTTTAGGTGAAAAGTTTTGTTCTGGAGTGAGTGCTGCTGCCAAGAGTGCCACCTTCTGCCTTAGGCATTTATCTGCACCTTTTGGGCCTCCAGGTCCTGATCGACAAATACCTTGCTAGCCACCTCCAGGAGCTGTGTGGCATTCATCTGAGTGAACCCTTCCAGCTTTTGAAGTTTGTGATGGATGTCAGCACAGGACTGAGACACAAAGGCTGCATTGACCATCCGTTGATTCTTGGATGCCTTGGGATCAAATGGTGTGTAGACTCGGAAGGCCTCGCATAGCCTTTCATAGAAGTCTGTGGGTGGTTCATCTGGTTTTTGGGTCATGGTGGTTGTTCTAGACATGTTTGTAGGTTTTCTGGGCCCTACTCTCAGCCCATGGAGAAGGGCCTCTATGCTGGCGGAGTCGATTTTGCCCATCTTCTTCATTGAAGTCCCAGTTTGGCATGGCATCTGGTGCAGCATCTCTTGCCCAGTTCTTGGGACCCGGGGAAGCTGCAGGTGCCTGCTCTTGCAACCATTGCCTGGATCCTGCCAGGATGCATTGCAGTTCCTCAGTTTTGAAGAGAGTAAGTAGTAGCTGATGACAGTTTTCCCAGGTGGGCTGATGGGTGAGGAAAGTTGACTCCAAGAGACTAATGAGAGCCTGGGTTTTGTCTGAGTATGATGGGGTATGGTGTTTCCAATTCAGGAGGTCCATAGTTGTAAAGGGTTGGTAGTAGAAGAGGGGGCACCCTGGCTGTATGCTGCTATCTGGATTGATCTACTGTGGGCCTTGGGTCTCCCATAGTGCATCTGAAGGGCTGGGACCTGTTGGGTGGAGTGGAGTCACCTTCCTATTAGTTCAGGACTCTCTGGTGATGATACTGGTGGGGCCGATGGAACTGAAGCTGGGTGGCTATCTGGCAGGGGGTGCCTGGGGCCGGGCATCTCTGAAGAAGCAGAGTACAGTGGGGGCAGAAAGGGTTCTTTATCTGGACCTTGTTGATATATAAGCCTTTTTGTTTCTCGCTGGCCACATTCCAGTCTTTGAACTACTCGTGTAGTGAGAACCTTACACTTTCCCTTATGGACAAAGAACCAGACCCATGGGGACATTGCCTGGGAAATTTGGAGCCAAGAGTCTGTGTATGGAAACTGGTCTGGGTGGCTGGAATCCCCTGTTGCTATTTCATAAATGGCCCTTATGGTGGGCAGGCTCAGTGTTCCTTCTGGTGGCCATTCAACATTAAAGGCTGGCCATTCCAGTTCACACAGGGTCCTGAGAGTTCATGGGGTCATCTTAACCCCATAGTCCCCTTAATATCCTGTCTTGAAGTTTTTTAGCATGCAGTCCAAAACTGTGGGTTTAGAGGTGGCCCCTCCCATGGTGGTGGGGGATCCTTTGTGCCAGCTCTGGGCTGAGCAGGCTAGTGGGGCTTGTATGCCAGGTATCACTGGTTCCTGGCTTAACAAGGGGGTCTAAAGGGTGACACCTGAGAGCATGGAAGAAAATTGAAGGGCCTCTAACAAAAGCCTCCTGGGGGTTGATGGAATGGTAACCAGGTGTCTGTGAGAAAAGAGGAGGCTGGAAAGTTGGTCTGTGGCAAAAAGATGGACCGTGAGGGGAGCTGGGTCAAAAGATGAAACAAACAGGTTCTGGGGAGGTGGATCCACCCCTCAACCCTCCCTGCAAAGGTGGTGTGAACAAACAAAGGTAGGGAGCACCTCCCCTCTCTGAGAGGAGAGGGAAGACCACATGGGTATCCATGTGGCCCTGTCCCCAAGGAGACTGTTAGATCCATCTTGGCTAAGGTGTGCCTGTATAAATCCCAGGCCTGGTCTCAGTTCTCTCTGGATTGGAATCACCATTATGTCATATGACATGACCACAGAACCACAGGTCAGGACCCACTCATAAACCGCAGCATAGCCTTGGTTCCACACACAAACATCCAGTCAACATACACACACACACAGAGGTTAAAATACTTTTCCCTTCCCCAATCCTGACCTGAGCTGAACAGAAGGACCTCATGTCAAGGTCTCGACCAAATGGCCCGTGCTACATGGCCCCACACAAACGGACCTCACTACAAGGTCCTTAAACCAGATGGGCCCTCAGGGGGTCCCTTTCAGGAAGTGACCAAGCTCTCCTTCTGCCCAGAAGTGGGTCTGAACTGAACAGATGGGGGAGGGGGTATCCTACTTGTCCTGCAGGTGGTGGGAGTCTGGCTGGTCCTTCCCTCCTTTGAGTCCGGTCAGACAGGCACTCCCTAGGATCAGCAAGGTCCTGTCATCCGAGGTCCCGACAAAATGGTTGGGCAGTGCCTCCTCCGTCCTCTGTGGTGTCATCGATCCACTGGGTCACCCCATCCAGACTGGTGGCTCAAGGGGCTGGTCCAAATTGTTTCCCAGCCAATGCACCAAAATTTTACGGAAACACTCGACAGGGAAGCAGACAGCACTCAGAGAGTTGGAGAGCCAGGTACTTTATTACACTAGTGGGCCCAGATGAGCTAACGCTCCAAGATCTGAGCCCCAAGCTTAGGTTTATATAGGCAGAATGTTCTGGTTTTTCTGAAGTTTTGGTTTCTCAGCATTCATGTGGCTAATGCAGTAGCAAGTTTCATTTTCTCAGAAATCATGTGGTCAGGGTGGCAGCTAATGTGATAAGCAAGCATGGTTACAGAAGCTGATGCAATAAGCTAGCTTGGTTACAAAAACAAAAAGGCAAGCAGGCCCAGCAGGCTGTTGAAATAACTGGGTGTTACTTTAGCCCCAACAATGGGCACTACCAGATGCCACATGTGACTTCAGTAGAGACAGTCATTAGGCAGCTGGTTCCTAAGAAGCCAAATTGGCCCCAGACTAACACGATCCCCATGGCAAAGATCCAGCTTACCAGGCATGACATCAAAGAATCAGAGTTTCTAAAATCAATTATCTGTTTAAACATAGAACACTTTCTATTAGAAGTTCTGTGACATATATTGATTTATAATGCGTTTTTCTCTCCTCGTCTTAACTCATTTCTCACAGTTGGCCTGAGAGGAGTTGCCCTTTTCATTCCACATTGCCACATTGCTTGTTCAGTGGAAGCTAACCAAGGTTAAATGAAGTGCTCACCCTCAAATTGAGCTCTGCCTCTCTTGCGAGCAAGCACCACACTGCAACACGGTGTTATCCCTGAGCAAGTAGCCTTGCTCAAAGCAGCTCCCAAACTGGTACCTTTCATATGCAGCTTCTGTCTTCTTGGTTGTGAAGTATTTTTAAAAACATAGTAACACAGTTAATGGGCAAACTCTTTTGGCAGATACTTCCATGTTTAACATACAATGATGATTGATGTTCAAAATGAGGACCACAGGATTCTGAAATGCATTCTGAATCATTAAGAGAAACCAAATTATGCCCTATATGTTTTTTGTCTTCAGTGTATTTTATTGTATGCTAATTCTTAAGTGAATAATTCATGAATGATAATATATGATGATTTTTTTGCAAGTGAAATATTTGAAGTCATGACATTTCATTCTCTGAAAATGTAGGATAATATATGGGCAATGTAAGATATTTTCCTCTTACTCTCTCCTTTCCCTCTCATCCACCTTTCCACCCAATCCATACCATAGCCCTGTTCTTTAAAGTGCGAACTTCTGACCACTGCACCAGAATCATCAAGGATCCACATCTCACATCTAGCCAGCATTTTCTAGTGCTAAGTGATGGCACATGGCAGAAGGGATGGGATGGGGAGAAAGGTGAAATACGGTTTCCTGGTCAGGAAAGCTACATCTTGGCATCACTGTTTTTGTAAAAAAGAAAATCCTCTTTGGGTATAAGTTTCCCAATTATTTATAGTCCAATGTGGTTTGTTTTGGTGAGCATTATTTGAATGACTTCTTGATAAGATTATAGGAAATTGACTAAGTTGGCTGGTCTTTATAAGTTCAAGCTTGAGCTCGATTATACCTTATGGTTCTGATGTTTAAAAAAATCATATGCTATATTCTTTCTCTCTGCACATATTGTATTTTATGTAGATAATTTAACTCTGCTATTTTATCTTTGCAGATTCACTATTGAAAGTAAAAATATCTAAAATAGAACTAATTGCTTTTTTCTTTCAAATTTCACTATTCACCGAAAAAGGAAACCAAAAAAAAAAAAAAAATGACATTATGAAGCAACCAGGACTAATGAATTAGCTTGTGAGTTATTTCCTTATCATAGACTCAGTAGGACTTTGCTGGATTAAAAAGAAAGGTTAATTGCAACAGGTAAAATTTAATCAATCATTAAGATAAGCATTATACACTCTGTTCTTTCTTAATACGATTTTAGTATTCAATTGACATTTAACTTGAAATTAATACAAATTAATCTAGATTTTATCAATGGTTATTTTAGACATCCAGGTTAAAGTTTATTGAAATATATTTGGAATGGTGTTTGACTGCTTACAGATAAAGAGAGTCTCAAGAAGAGATGTGTCAAAAGCAAACCAATGAATGTACTTTGGGGTCTAGCCAGCCCTAAACAAACTCAACTCCTCTCCCACTGTCTAGGCAATTCTGAAAGCTTTGCCATTAATGTATAGCGCAGTGTCTCCCTCAGGAGTAGACAGAATTGGAGGCTTCTCCCACATGAGATGATGTCTAGGGGCATCAAGAAGGTACTCTAGATTAAACAATATCAATAACAATAGCAGCAGCAGAACATGCAGCAAAACTGCCCTCCTCCTGGTTACTAAAGAGTGAAATCACCAAATTAAAAGTTTATTCTTTGCCCCTCATTAAGATCCAAATAGCCTTAGGAGATGGAGTCATTGAAATTATGAGTTATTTTTGTAGTTTATAAGAATGGATTTTTCTCCTTGAGAAATTTGATAAGGGGGAGGGGTGCTCAGGAGTACCCTGATACCAAGTGAAACTTCGTGGGATGGCAATTCACTGTAAATTTATCTTCTCAATGGAATGAAAGAGATAGAGTACCCATGGCTGGTCAGGAAAAAGGCCTCCCTGTTAGTGTGCATTTAAGTCAGTTTTTAACCCTCAGGGTCCTTTCTACACAGAATGCTGGAGCTGAAGCCTAAAGTTAACATTTGCAAATTAAAAATAGAAAATAGGCCAATGGAACAGTTTTGGTGATGATGCCTGCCAGAACAACATGCAAGTCCAAATAAACATGCAGCCTGAAGGTCATGTGCGATTTCGCTATCCTCACCTTAACTCCCTAAGGAGTTAGCTCTTCACTGTGCAGGTGACAAACGACATCCAGAGACAGGGCTTAGCTAAATAGTGAGCCCAAGTTACACAATGTTCCTTTGCTTACTTGGATTGCCAGGACATGGGTTTGTCTGTCAGTTTCTGTTACCTGAGAAGGACATCATGGTTTTCATTCATATTCTAAGCTAATCCCAGTCTTTGATGTTGTACTCCAGTTTATAGTTTCCTGGCACTGAACTTGTATTTTTTTACTTATTTTACTGCGGGGTAAGCTGTTCAGCTCAAATTCACCTCAAACTCTTTGAAGAATCATGTCAGGTACAAACAGTTGCTGTTCTGGCAATACCCTTTGTTGCTTTCTCTGCCTGGCAAAGTCCCCATGATACTTCCAGGCCCAGCTTAAATATTACTCATTTTCTAAAACTTTCCTTGTATTGCTTCTCCTCCTCTCCCCCATTGCCTCACAGGTAAAAAATTAATTAATTATTAATTAAGGTATAATTAATTTTCCCGAAGTGTTCTTTTATACCTCCATTACAGCATGTATCACATAACACCCTATATTGTAGACAACTGTCTACATCTGCTGGTCCCACAAGACCATAGCTACCTCGAGGACTGTTGTCTCATTTTGTATTCTAGAGGACGATGCATATAGGTGCTCACTGAGTGTTTGTCCAATCAAGTGATTGTCTTTCTCTAACTAGTCCCGAATGATGATTCATTCATCTAGCTCTTAAAACATAGTACATTATTAACATAGCAAGGAATGAGACTAAGGAAACAAGACCAGAAAGCAGAATTAACAGGAATGGGAGGCAATGTCCTTTACGACATTTCTTAATCAGCTTCTCTGTGAAGAATAACTGAGTACCACACCACCAGGCTAAATGAAAGCATTATAAATCCTATGGATTTTTGACCCAAATATTTAGTCAACAACACATGGGATGAATGTTTACTTCCTCCTTCTGAACTTAAAAACATGAGCAGAAATGTCAGAAGAACAGAGTCAAACTGAGGACAGGGTATACAGCAGGAACATTTCGGGAAGCTCTGGAATTGGAAGAGAGAGCTGGCCTGTGTTCATTTGCATGGTTTCTCAATCACAACATGGTTCAGGTAGGAGGACAATTACAAATGTGCCCAGGAAAGATACTGTATTCTGTTTTCTGCAGTTTTGAACTGTTTTTCATGCTTATCAAATTAGGTTAATTCTCCTTGCATTTTTGGATGTATATAATCTTGGCATTTAAATAAAGTCTAGAAATGGAGAAAGGTATTACTAAGATTATTATTTATGTGCACTCCATAAAACTATTCTTTAAAATAGCTAAACAATCTGTTATCAGGTCCTAGAAATAATAGCATGTTCATGTCCTTCCACATAAGTTTTGATCCATCTTCAGTATTTTGACGTGTAGTTTTCAGTCACACTTATTATCTCTTGTCTGATCTTCCTTGTGACTTATTCTGCTATGAATTTGTGTACCACCAGCCATTTCACAGAAAGGCCATGTAATTCAGGCATTTCTCCTGGCTTATGGTTACTCTACATACCTTTTGAGAGTGCAAGAGAACAAAGATTGCTGCCCCATGGAGGATTTCAACCACAACCTTGCTAACTAGGTACAGACTTTGCCAATATTTCAAACAAGATTCCAAGAAATAAGGACTTCATCTATGCTGAGTGTTGAAGGTCTCCTAGCAAATAAATAGACTGGCAGCTCTACCTGGTTTTGAATATAAGCTACAAAAATGTTTCCATTTTACAACCGTGCAGTAAAGTTATACACATGTGCTATTATAATGAACCGTATGAAAAAAGAAGAAAGAAAAGAGGAGTGAAAGTCTTGGTAAATAAGCTTATAGCAATATCCAAAGGAAGATAAGGCATATACTCCTATTTCTAAGTTTGCAATCTTATTGCTAAAATATTCGATAGCTAGACAAATTTTCAAATTGTGCAGAGATTAAGTAATTGGGTGAGTGCACTGGGGATTTAAAATAGGTCTAAGGGAAGTATAGCAAAGCTAAGTCATACCTTTGAAATAGCTCATTTTCTGTTTGAAACATTTCTCTTCATTTCATTTCAATTTCTAAATGTCTCTTTAGCTCATTAAAAAATTTTTCTGCTTCTACTTGTTAAAGATTTTCTGGTTCTTTTTTAGCTTACTGGTCTTTTTATCCTGTGAACAAAAATATCAGAAAAATTGGTAAGTGAATAGTGGTGAGATAAAAAGCAGAAATGGAGGAAACAGAGAGCATTTCCATTAGGTAGGGTTCACATTGCTATTGGAGCTTTGAACTCTGTCTCTTAGTCCTTTGAGAGGCTGCTGGCTATAGCTGGGACCTCTCAGCCATCATGGGATAAGACTCATGGTTCTGAGAAACTACCTCCTGGACTGCCTGTTCATTTTCGATATCATTCCCCAGAGTGGGTGTAGGTTTATTAACAATAGGCTGGCCAGTTAGCTCAGTTGGTTAGAGCACAGTCTTATAATAACAAGGTCACGGGTTCAGATCTCTGAACTGGTCAGATCCCCCCCCCCAAAAAAAAGTTTATAAAAAATAACAATAAAAAACTCTTAATTGATTTTCCTGATTACAAAAGTAAAAAATATTCAAAATTCAGAACTTGTAAAATATGGAAAACATGAAGAAGAATTAAAGAAAAATAATCTGTAATTCAACTAGTCAAAGACAATTCTTTATTCACATTTTGGTATATGAACTTGTAGTTTTAAAAAATTTGGATATGTTGTATGTGATATATGTTTTTATAAAAATAGTACCATATTTAATACTGTTTTGTAGTCTGATTTATCACTTAAATATAAAGAAAATTTTCCCATACTACAAATCTGCTAAAGAATAACTATAACTGCATCATAACCTACATATGGATTTACCATCGTTTACATAGCCAATGTCCTACTCTTAAATATTGGTCTTAGCTTGGGCTGCCATAACAAAATACCATAGACCAGGCGGTTTAAAAAACAGAAATTTATCTTCTCATGGTTCTAAAGGCTGGCAGTCTGAGATCAAGGTGTCAGCATACTTAGGTTCTGATGAGGGCTCTCTTCCCGGTTTACGGATGGCTGCCTTCCTTCTGTGCCCTCACATGGTGGGAAGACAAGGAGAGCAACCCCTCAGGTGTCTCTTCTTATAAGGGCACTGTATAAGAGCCCTCATGATGTAGAAGGCAGCCGTCTACAAACCAGGAAGAGAGCCCTCACCAGAAACTTACCATGCTTACAAGTAACCATTCAGTGCTTACTATGTGAACATTACAGTGCCTACAAGAAAACAAATTAGATAATTTTTCTCCTAAGGATTTCACAGTCTAGGTAGAAGGACGAAGTCTGGAGAGGGTCAAGTGAACAAATGAGAGTTGAAGCACATTTCTTTTCACTCTGCCCTCTACAGAGGTGGTTCATTTCAGCAGGATGCATAACCTTATGATTTTTTATACTTATTTCCAATCTGCCTTCTAGAAAGCTTGTAATGCTCTCATGAGCAGAAGAGAGAGCCTGCTTCCCTAAGGGTCAGTTCAGGTTTAAAAATGTACTGGCCTGAATTTGACTTTCACTTGACCTCATCACTAGAACACTGGCTCCTCCCTTAAATTGTTAGTGATCAATTGGCTGGCTTAGTGCCTAGAACTGTTTCAAATAGCAGTAGAAATATCCTTCATGAGATGGAAAAAGAAGGTAAAATATGTGCATTCATCGCATATGCCCTGTTCCTTTCGCAATGAAGAAGTAAAAATTTCAAAATATTTAATATTTCTTGTCCACATTTTGGAATAATCTGGTGGAGGAGAAAAAAACCACTGATGAAACCAAAGTGTAATTTTCTTTTCTAAAGTATGGTTTGTTTTAACAGAGAAGGGAAGTGATTGATTTCCTAGAGATATTAAGAGAACTAAATTTCAAATATTATTGTGGAAGTAAGTGTGTGACATCTCCAGAATGTGTCATGTCTTTGGTGCCAAAGCTCTCAAACCTAAACCATTTCCCTGAATAGTAAAGAATTTTTATCAGAATGATTACCTGTCATTTCCAAGTAAAGGGAAGAAAAAGTAATAAACTTATATACTTATCATGTGTTAGGTTTTATGCTAGGTCCTTTCATTTATATTATATCAGGAAATTGCTTTTATTTCTCACAACTGCTTTATGTGGTAGGGTGTACCAGGCTTAGCAAATAAAAACATAGGATGCTCAGTTAAATTTGAATTTTAGATATACAACAAATACTTTTTTTTAGTATATTCCATGAAATATTTGTGACATACTTATACTAAAATTCATTATGTATCTAAAACTCAAATTTAATTTGGCATCCTATATTTCAACCAATAATCCTAGGTAGGTGTGGTGATTCATATTTTACTTCCCATACCACAGAAGTGAAATAGGCAGAAAAGAAATCAAATAAAGTTGCTACTGCTTGTCTTAAATGATCTGGACTACACAAATTAAGGCATTAGCTCTCCTCTAACAGTCAGCTTCAAATTCTTATGGCATACTTGGCTTGCTTTCTTTGTCTTCACTTTGATTTAAGTTTTTCCAAAATGATACATTCACTATTTTCCATTTCTGAGCCAAGACAAACATTAAATGGAGAAACAGCTATACAACTGGCATTGAAATATTAATTTGTTTAAAGATTGATTTTCCTGGCTATAACCACTCACTCATATTTAATTTACAGAACTGCGGGTACACAATAAAAATACAAAGCAGACAGTGACATGTGATATCACCAAGTATGATTATAAAATATGGCCATAACACTATAACAAAACGGCAGAGCAAATAGAGAGGCTCATTGGGGCGGAAAATGAGAAGCTCTAACTTACAAGGGAACGGTACTCAGAACATGAATAAAGGAAGGAGGACGGAACTATGACTTCCCAGGCACGAGATGCAAACACTGTGTTCACACAGATGTGAGGCAGAGCTCCTAATCCACCACAGCAAATCCACACAGGAAGCGATCGTGGTAGAAATACATGCGCATAGAGGACTGCCTATTTAACAAGTCACAGCTAAGCCTTCTAGCCTCTTTAGATAATTGCCAGTGAGAGAAATCTCGTTCAGAATGTTTTGTGACCGAATGTCCTCGGGTGTGCTTAGGAAAATTCTACCATTTCTCAGTTTTCTGAAAGTGTTCTTGTCCAACTGATTTTGGATTGGAAAACATGACCACAATGTTGGGCCTTTTGCGTTTTGGGTCCCTGGATTGTAAGAATGGGGAAGCAACTCCATCCAGTGTCTGAGGCTTAAGATGTGTCAGGGCCTTTAACTACTAGGTAGAGGAGGACTGACATCGGGAAACTGAGTCAGCTACCAAAGCGACAGCAGAGCCCACTGGGTTTCCCAGGAGCTGGAGTACAGAACACCACAGGGCTTCAGGCTCCAGAGAGACCCTGATGACAATCACTTCAGGTCAACAGGCACACAGTCTGAGGTTTGTGAGTGGATGGTTTTTACAGTGGATACTGAAGAAATCAGGGTGATCAACTCATTTGGAACAGCAGGGCTTGGTTTTAAATGAACACTAAAACTTTCAGTTTAATTAGTTCTAGTGTTACCCTCATGCAAAGCATATTCTCGGCATGCATTAATGCAATCACTCTGATGTGCTGCTTACAGCCAGGCGTGGAGTAGGATGATTGAAGAGGCGTCTCACTTCTGTGCATCTCCCTGTCCAATTGCCAATTTAATTAACTAATCATTTTGTATCAAACAGTATAAAATGCAAAAACTCCAAATTACTAGATATATTCAAATCAAACTCTTCTCAGCCCTCTCAGGTAGATGTTAATTCTTCTTGCAAAGATATGTGGATATGTGCCATCCATAATATCACTAAGGTCAAAAGAAGAAGAGAAGCTGGCTCTTCTCAGCACTTTGGGCAGCTGAATTTTGGAATGATTGGTGAGAAGATGGAGCTGTCTCTAATGAATGAGGTTTTCTAGACACCTGGACTGGGAGGTTGTGAATGGAGCTTGGTGTATATACAATACCTGGCATTCCCTACAACAGGTACTAAATAAGTTTGTTGAATTAGTTGATGAATAATACTGTATTTAATGTAGTTGATTTTGTCAACAGATATCCAGGCAGGTTTATTTTAACTTCCTAATTTTTCTGAAACAACAGAGATCTTCTTGGAGAATAAACGTCTAGAACAAGGTCTGCTTTAACATGCATGTGCCTGGAATCGCTGCTTCCATTTATTCAGTCCGCATCTACTGTGTATCAGGAACTGTGAGGGGTGAGCAGAAGGAGACACAGACCCTGGACCATGAAGCTTACAGAAACTTATTCAATGTCCCCATAAGCTTCAACTGTGGCAACTACTCAGGAGAGGCAAGCAGGAAGGGCGACGGAGTACAGTGGGAGGGCAATTAACACAACTAGGAGAGGGTCTGTGGTGAGTTAGAAGTGGTTTTGGAGAGAGATAAACTTGGACATGAAGGGCTTTTGAAAGGAAGATTTCTTTTGAAGATGGATGAATTTTGAAGTGTTGGGGAAGACGTGATCTGAAGAAAATTAAGAAAAAACCATTGCCAGGTGAAGAATTACAGCAAAACAGTAAGGTTTATGATCCACAGAGATTTTCTCCACAACAGATGAGGAAATAGAAAGAAAGATAAATGTCATCCATATCTGACAATTATCTCCTGCTCTGACACTTCTCAACTAAGTCTCAGTAAACCGGGCAGTTAATGTATCTCCTTCCAAGCACCAAGATACTGGTATACCTTGAAAGATCAGGACTCAATTCATGATCAGTCACTAACAGTTCATCTTTGAGGAATAAGGCAGCATAAATGTATACTTAAAAACAGAATATGTGGCTTACAGCACATTGTGTCAAGGTCAGACTGGAACGCGCAGGAAGATGAAGTGGAGGAGGAGCCCAGCCTTGGTCACTAACCGCTAGGCACTTCATTTTTCTTACACAGCAAGGACCGCCATTGTCAGTGCTTTGGAGCCTCTGAATGTTTTCTCCAGAAGACGGAGTGGAAAGACTGGTTGTCTTACCAACTGTTTCTTTTAACCACCTTTTTCCTGTTATATTTTCTAATAAAATTCATTTTCCTAGGGTTTTCCTTTTGTATTTTGGCTCACTGTTTCTCAATTAGAATCAATTTTTCTCCCCCCCCCTTTTTTTGTTTTAAAGCCACTGAAGTACTACAAATGCCAGCTGCCACCACCCACTCATGACTTCTCGCTGGTAGACTACGACTGAGCAGCAGCAAAGGAGGAAAACGTTTAACCCTCAGGTCCAGAAGCTTCTTTTTACTTTTCAACTAAAACGAAATCTGTGGGAAGACATTTATATTGACTTAGGCAGATAGAAAATTAAGGGACAGTTTAGATTTATTTTTTAAAGAAAAGAAAATATATTTTGATAGGAAAACCCTGCCACCTGGTAAAGCAAACCAGTACATGTTTAATTGCTAAATAAACATAATTAGTAATAAATACAATAGCATATTTCTAGTAGAAGAGATCTGAGATGAGAGGAACGTCATTATCCTCTGTAGTTTAAAAGATAAACAAATTAGATGATTTTATGCCTGGCATCCACAAGAAAACTGAGTTTTGGAGACTAAGAGAGCAGGACCATGTCTTACTAGTGCTTCCATTGTTTGCACAGGAGTGTCAGGACTTACTGGGAGCTGAGTGCTTCCTTATGGATGTGCTGATACCATGGGCTATGCAGAGCTTGAGGATAACATCAGAAGGAGAGAAAACAGTGGTTAGAGAGAATACCCCGTTTACTGCCTAGAGTTAGACTTTATTCCAGGTGGAAGACATATCAGCAGACAAAATGAACACTAATGCCTCTCAAACATCTCATGTCTCGAATTACTACTATTGCCATAACCTTCACCTTAACATTTGAGGGAGATATTCATATCTACTGAAAGGCAAGGAAGAAACAACAACAACAAAAACTCAACTTACGATCTTGCCAACTTATCCCCATCTTTGAGCCTTAGTTTTCTTATTTGCAAAAGAAAAGGGGAGAACTCACACAATAACACCCACCTTATGGATCTGTTGTCATAATGAATAATTTCCTGACCAAAGGTTTATTAAATATGAGAATAATGAAGCATGTAAACTACAGTGCGTATAAAGCTTTGACCACATCTGTGGCACGTAATCAGCATTCAGTGATTGCTCTTGCTATGTTATCGTTACAGAAGAAAACCACATTAACCACCTAAATGTTAGCCCAGGTCCCAGGACCAGTCCAAGGAGGAGTCTGGCTTTCTGAGTTCAGCCAACAGGCCAACTGTTTTCAAAACAAAATGCATATGATAGGATGAGAGAGGGTAAGAAACCTGCCAATGAACTAGGGGCCTGAGTAAAACAAGACAATCCATTCCAGTAGCGAGACTGGGGGAGGTGATACAGCCCGACGCAGCACGTGGCGGGTCTTCAAAACGGGCTGCCTCCTCCTCCTACTCCCCTTTCTACATTGAACTTGCTTATGTGAGACCACAGAATGAAACACCTTGTAAATGATTTGCTTTTCCTTTTACGGAGAGCTGCTGTCATAAAAGAAAGGCAAATTAAAAGGATATTTGAGCACATATCAAGAATAATATAAATATTAAATAAATAATCAATTAGGACAAAGGGCAAGTTAATCAATTTCTTAAATGATCCCCTCTGAGCCCAGTGTCTGGCCTTTGCACGTGCTCTGCCCTCTGTCAGGAACCCTGCACACCATCCTTGCCTCTGCCTGGCTAGTGCCTATTCGTCCTCAAGTTGGGTCATAAAATATTATTTCCTCTAAAAGGCCTCCTGTGACTCTGAAAGAATGAGCAAGGGTTCCCCTCCTGTATGCTCTTGTGCATCCTTTATCCCAGACCTTATTAAATGTTCTTGAAGTTGCCAGTTTATGCAGTAGACTCACTGGTGTGAGTGCACAGGCTACAAGGGGAGAGAGAGTGAGCCTGCACCTCGCAGGGCACACAGCACACACGGGAACCTGGGAGTCACCGGTGCTGCTCACAGCACTACTGGCTCTGTGTCTCCTGGCACATGATGGGACTGCACTTCCTGGCCTACCCACCCATGGCTGTGTCAGGCTGTGCAGAGCATTTTGGCCAATTAGTTTTGTACAGAAGTAAAGGGTAGCCCTTCAGGACCAGAGCAGTCTACTGTCAGTGCAAGACCCTACACAGCTCTCTTTCCCTCTGCCATTGGGACCAGTAACTTCCCCAAGAGTGGCTGCCCCATCAGTCTGGATCCTGTGTGAGGATGACACTAAGCAGAGCCCATAGCTGGCCTGTGATGGGCACAAGAGCAAGAAACAAGTCCTTGTCATCACAGACCACTGAGATGATGGCTCTGTTTGTTATTAGCATAGCTCAGCTCATCCTGACACAAGAAGTCTGTAATACTGATGAATAAGTAAAGAAGAAACATCACCCAACCTCTCTATCCACTTAAATAGCCTGGAGAGGGCTTCTAATCCATCATCTTCATACAGGGAAGCCTGTATATATATATACACACACACACACACACACACACACACACACACACACACACACACACACACACACACACACACACACACATAATCTTTTTTCATTGGAAAAATGGACTTTATTTTTACACAAATACTTGCTCTGTAAATAAACTCTTACCTAACCATGAAAAAAGAAAGAAAGAAAGAAAGAAAGAAAGAAAGAAAGAAAGAAAGAAAGAAAGAAAGAAAGAAAGAAAGAAAGAAAGAAAGAAAGAAAGAAAGAAAGAAAGAAAGTAAGTGACGGGTAAATATGACACTAAAAGGGCTTTTGCAATGTACATGAGATTTAAAGTTTTGGAGAAAATGTCATAAACTTTCTAGTCATAATCAACATGGCCTTATAAGAGTTAGTGAAGTAAGTTATTTGACTGAAAGAATCTGTGTCATGTGAAAGAAACACAGGAGGACCATATCTCACAATGTGTATCAGCAAGGGAATTTTGAAGCTATGATTACAAATTACATTATTTGAAAAGCATCTATTTACGATGGGAGAGCAGAAGGACTTTTTTTTTCTTCATACTTTTATTAGCTTTTGGCCTTTCTCCAACTTGTCTTTTTTTAAATTATTGATTATTCGTATTCGTGGGGCACAAAGCTGACCATCACCACCGTGTCCAAGATGTGATGATCAGATCAATACTATCATCATACCCATTACCACAAATTGCCATTATTCCCCTTGTCCCCCACCCAAACCCTCCCCGACCTCCCTCCCCCTCTACCCCCCACCCCCAACAACCCCACGTATGTTCTTTCCTTCTGCAAGTCTCAAGCACCACTGTGGTCTTTCTTTCCTTTCTTCTTTCTCTCTTAGCTCCCACTTATGAGTGAGGACATGTATTTTTCCCTATGTGCTTGGCTTATGTTATTACTTAACATAATTTTCTCCAAGCTCATCCATGTTGCTGAAAATGGCAGAATTTCATTCTTTTTTATGGAAGAGTAATATTCCATTGTGCTTATATACCACATTTTCTTATCCAGTCATCTGTTGTTGAACATTTAGGTTGGTTCTAACTCTTAGCTATTGTAAATAAAGCTGTGATGGGAGTGCAGGTATCCCTTCAACATGATGATTTCCATTCCTTTGGGTATACACCCAGAAGTGGAATTGGTATGGTAGATCTATATGTAGTTGTTTGAGAAAACTTCATACTGTTTTACATGGGAAGCCCATACTTGAAATCCCATATCTAAAACATCTAGAGATGACCAGGAATACATTTAGATGTTTAATAATGTCTTGGTTAAGAAATTCTTCTTCATATCTAACCAAGTAGGTGACATGATTCAGTGTCCTTGGCAATACTAAAGGGTCCTCTATGGTTTCATTGTGCTATTGGTCCTGATATATTGTAGCCAGACCATGGGTAACTCAGCTCAGTGTGAGAGTGACCGTCACCATTATGGAGGTGGGTTATCCTCGCTGCTCTGCCCATCCACTGTTGCCTTAGTTTCTGTCTTCTTCGACACACACACACAGACACACATATACCTCCCTTTCCCTACAGTTCAAAATACGCAGAGCCTGCACAATAATTAAGGCCACACTCTCCATATTAGTTCATTATTGGCTCTAATGAGTGTTTGGATAAATCATTTATGATTTCCTATTTGGGTATTATTATGAGACTTGAAAGAGATAATATACGAGAAGAAAAGTGGAGTTGCAAAGTATTAGCCACATCCTTTGGCATATGGTTTGAAGGGAGCCAGAAGGTGTAACTGCCCTTAAATAGCCATCATTCCTGTGTTAGTGTCTCTGAAGAGGCTTTATGAAATGTAAGTAAATCACTTACGGATGGGTTAAAATTAATTCATTATTTCCCTAAAATACTTGCCAGCGAATAGGGCCCCGAGAGTATTGGGACACAGGGTAAAATGTTTCAATGGCATGGGGGAGTGTTACAATGGACTCCCTGGATAGGTAATTGCAGACTGAAGGCCATGATTACTTAGGGTGTGGGTTAGCAAAAGAGCAGGAGGTGACAAAGTCAACAGCTTCTACTTTATATTGTCATCCAGGATGAGTGCAGAAGTTTCCTGTGGCTGAGCAACCATTTGACCATAACAGGCATCTTTGGAAGAAATACGTATCCATTCTGGGTACACAGTAACTTACTGAGTGGTTGCATTATCATCAAGGACAGAACCATACTTGACTCTGAAAAAGACTGAAAGAATCTGGTTCTTTATTTACAAAAGTAAACCAAATTTCAAACAATTAAAAAATTTGTTTTGGGAATCTTTTGTCCTTACCTCATGCCAATGAAACTTTGAAAAAAAAAATTGTGTCACAGTGGAAGTGATAAAGACAGACTGGGAATATTTTTCTTTTGCGTTTTTTTTTCAGTAGAAAAAAACAGTATTCCTATTTCTGCTTTTCTAGACATATTTAGCTAGAGAGGGTAAGCTCAAACCACTGGCTGCTTGATGAAAATATGTAAAGGGGCAGTATATGACATCAGTATTTAGAGATATTATCAAAAGGTAAATGATGGGTCACTTTTTTCAGTGTCTGCCATTTTTTTATTAGTCACTCCTTAACAATGTGGCAGGGTATATATCCACGTTACATGTCAGGCTACTGATGTCTGCAAGGTAGAAAGGCAATCCTGGGAGAGAGTTTGATTTCTAAAATCTCTTATGTCACTAAGCCTATGGAGAAAAATAGGATAGGGATAAGAATAACCTTATGCCAGATTTTCATTCTTTAAACTATGTCAGACTTTGGAAATACATTGCTTCCATGATCATAAAAACAGAGGCAGAAAGACATTATTATGAAGTCCAAAGGTAGGAACTAGGAAACATTTAACCAAAGGTCTCTGATGTAAAACAAGTCTACAGTTGCTTCCTGGCTGAGAGGAGTGAGGGATGGGCAGACTCATGAAGATATTGAAATCAAAGACTAAGAAGTAATCACCCATTCCACTATTAAAGGGTAAAATGTCTGAATAACTAACACTGGTGCAAAAAAGCTTGCACAAAGATTTGAGGCTTGTTCCAACTCTTGATGAGAGAAACATTAACTGTAAGATAATGCACCAGAAAATGGCATTCTCCAAAATCAATGGCAACTTCCAGTCCATACTCAACTATTGATTCTTTATTATTCCAGGATAAGTCATTTTAGATGACCTCAGCAAATTAGAATAAAATTGTAGTTTCACCTTCATGAGCACTTAGCTATTTCTCCTACAATCATGCTATTGAAATGGTGTCCTTTCCAAAGAAAGAAAAACTAAGCCAAATAGAGAACACCAATTCCACTTTTCACAAAAAGCCAAATATCTTCCTACCATCTGGCTGGAAATCTTCATTTCCTCCCCAGGTCCACTCTCCACCCTTTCCCATCTTGCTCTGGGCCCTGGAAGGCTGCCTGGAATGGACCATAGCAGTAGGTTTCCTTGCACTATGGCTTCCTGTTGGTATTGGCCAAAGGGGCTCACCAGTGAGAGAGTAGCTGCAGTGGACCGTGGGGTCCAGACTGCAGTGGTCTGGCTCTGTCCCTCACCCACTCTTGTTATGGCCCTCTCTACATGGCCCTCTCCATGTCTGAGTTATGGTCTCCTTAATTCTCCAGGCCTCAGGTGGGAACAGAGCCTTACTATCATCACATTGTGGGGCTCTCCTTTCCCTGCCCCACCTTTGTAAACAGTCCCTTCTTTTTTACATGCTTCTCAAATTACCCTAATTTGAGTGCACTGTGTGGTCTGTTCCCTGCTGGCTGAGACCCTCTCTGATAGTTTATTTGAAAGTGAGAAAGTGTATTTCCCATGCCACATCTTGATGATTTGAAAAATGGGGGGGGGGGCAACAACAACAAAAAAATCCCTGAACTAGAGAAACATTAAACCTTATTCATGTTCTATCTTTCTTATTTAGAAGGTATGCCATCTTTAGTTCTTGAGCTCCGGATAACCTCATTAAAGGGTGTGGGATGTTGGTGGGCTTCTCTGCATGCGTGGAGACTACTGTGCCCCTGCAGTCTGTGCTTGCAGGAGTGGGGTCAGATTTTCTGATGCTCTCTAGCTCATTATCACGGACATGCCATGCCTCCTCTTGTTCCATTTTGCATTCAGTGAAATGAAGTCAAAAACAAAAACCCAAGCAACCAAACCAAACAAAAAAAGCTATGCTTGAAGACCAATAATCAGATAGCTAAAGGAGGAGAGGAGAAATATAGGGACAATTAGGAGGCTCCTTAAGAATATAAAGGCATCCACCAACTATTCTTCATCCATCCTGGGCTCCCAAGAAGAATTTAAATTGCAGCATGAGGAACCTAATTTAGAGATTTAAAACAAAGCCACTTTCTGTCTGTGAAGGTTATTATCTTTTAAAACACTATATTAGGTTAGCCTCTTCTTTGAACTCCCATTTCAACCATTGCAGATGCTCAATGCACCATTATCTGCTGTCAGACGCTCTGGTAACACACATCTCACTCCCCTGATCCTTATGCCAGAAAAACCAGCTCTGGTGCCTCTTCAGATCCCTCCTCCCCTTTTGGCTGGTCCTTACATTGTCCCTGACACACAAGTTCTCCAGATGCTCTTGTCTACTTGGCTTGATTGTCTTCTCCCACCCTCACACAAACTCCATTTTAGTGACATCTTACTGTCTACTGAGCTACTGTACCATTCTCCCCAATGTTACAGCAGGTAGAAGAAACATGTCGATCACATCCATCTTAACAGACACTAGAATAAGTAATAGACCAGTAGGATTTATTTCTTCACAGGAATGGTGTCTCAGAGGCTCTTAATCTCTACCTCTCTCCATAGTGAGACCTGGCTTAGATCCCTTCTAATATTATAATTTACTCAGTCTTTACATTCTATCAGAAAAACTGGATTGGACCATGAATGGGAATTCCTTGATGGAGTTGGTGGGTGAGGGATGGTTTCTACACATAAAATCCAGTGACAGGATAACCAGGTGGGGCGGAGACAACCTGATAAAGGCTGTATGCAACATAGAGGGGCCCTTAGAAAAACAAGTTCCAGGCATGACAAATCTTCAGCTAAATCACTTTACTGGTAAATATTTGACTTTCAGTCTCCACACACGATTATATAAAGGACATATTGCAAAACTGAGAAAAGATGTCAGAGACTCACTCCTCTAGAAAAAAAGGGTCCTTCTGAGAGAACTAAGATTTCCACCACCGTAGCGTTTATCACCTCTCTAATCTATGTATTTGGAGACACTGCTAGATTCCTCATCTTTAGAGAGATCACTCAAAAGAGTAACTCCTGATTTGTTTTGAAACCTATTCCATATTTTTGAGTACCGGGTAGAAGAGTCCTGAAGGCTGAGGTCCTTTCAGAGACACAATGCTCATCCTATCTGTGCCCCACGTCCAGGCTTACTCAGCTGTTTTATAAACACACACCACACGCTCTCATGCACACACACACACACACACACACACACACACACACACACACACACACACACACACACACACGTTTTCTCTAACATACTCACTGAGAGACAGCTGTGATCGTTGTGTCATGTCAGTAACTTTACCACATATTAGCTGCTTGATTTGGGGCAATTCACTTGCTTTTCTGAACCCCACTTTCCTCACCTATAAAATGGGGACATTCACACAACTCATTAAATGGGGTAAAATTATGCTAAAATATTCTACAATAAAGAATGAGCAAAACGTTAGCAGTCATTACTTTCATTCCACTTTAGTAGTGCCCTACAACCTTTATATAAAAGGTTATTTGCTCAATAAATGTCATTGACTAAATGACTGATAAAGTAATTTGGACCTAAACACTTTCAATTAACTCTAGCAGCAAAGGTCTGTTTTTCACGGTCACAGGCATTATCCAAGAGTGGAATTTTGAGCTGTAAGGTTTACACGTGGGATGATTACCCTCCGGCAGCTGAACAGTGAGAACTCAAATGCAGGCGTCAGTCTTTGGACTAACTCTGGACACTTACCAACTACGTTTTAAATCTGTAAGCACAGAACCAAAGGCAATTCACTACTAAGAGTGATAGTAATAGGCTGATACTTAGAAGCATTATTTACTGCCCAAGAATGATATAGCCTTCAACCCCAGGCTTCCTCTCTGATCACACACCACCTTCCTGGGTTCTTTTCAGGGTATTCAATGACATCATTCCTCTTGTCCTACAACTACCCTCATAAACCATTTTAATATCTTTTACAGTAAGATTTTTTTTTTCTTTTTTGCTTTTCTTTGTACACTAGTGGACACTAGGGCATGCTCCAGCTTCTCCCCTACCCTGACCTCAGGACAGGAGCCCTCATGCTGTCAGATGCTAGAAGTTCTGGTGGCCAGCAGCTCTTAGCTGAGGACCTCTCTGGAGACTCTCTGAGGCTGAAGAGAGCCACTTTTGCCCAAGATCACGGGGCAGCTTGCACCCACGGATTGGTCAGTGTGGAGGTATAAAGGCTCAGTCCCCTTCATTCCAACTGTTGACAACTGAATGGCCACCCCAGCTCCAGAGCATGCAATGGGACCAACAGCGGCCGTGGTCATGTTGCAGTTCAATTTCTTCCCCTGCTCCTCTATGCTCCCCCACAGGTGTTGAGCCCAGGGACCCCCTCCTAATAAGTTACCGCCTGCCAGTCCCCTTCTCTGAGAGGCTTCCCAGCAGCCGGACCCTGATGCCTTTATCTCATGACAGTAGGACTGTCTGTAATGTCTGTGTAAGCTGATGGCTAAACTCCCACTTCCCAATGTCATCACAGCTGGGCTTAGAATTGTGATAGAATGTGCAGCTAGGAAAGAAAAGGCCTTTAATTTCCATACCCTCCTTGTACTGGCCTTCTGATTAATCATTTATTGTTATTTATGTAAGAGCTGCTCCAGCAAGATGAGAAACAAACGTAGAAGCCTCCTTGGTAGAACCAGACTGGGGAAGTGGTCTCTTAATACCCCTTGTCAGTGTGGAGACAGGGCCAGGTAACTGTGCAGAAGGGCACTCCAAACACAGTGCCCAAAGGCCCATGGGGCAGCATGGCTCTGGGAAAGAGATCCCTGGGAAACCCAACATTAACCCCTAAAACTTGGTGTCCCACGCACTTCCTCAGCCTCTTCTAAGGTGTAACAACAGCTTCACATCACGACTGCCCTCTAGGGCCATGTTGTTCAGGCTGGAAGGACTCCCATACACCGAACATAACATTTAGCAGCTCAAGCTCACTATTTTTCTAGCAGATTCTGGCAGAAGCTGGCTTTTGAATTACATGAATGTCACATCATGGTTCAATTTCTCCACATCATTTCTCTCCTTCCAAGAGTGGTAGCCTAAGACAGCGAGGGCTCGATAAGGTCAGCCCTCCCAGCCTCTCCGAGGCGCAGGGAGTCCAAGGTTTCTGAACAGCCACTGGCAAAGTAATTGGCCGCATGTCCTATTTTCCAGGCAGTGTGCAACAAAACACAAAATGAAAACAAAACCAGACTTTTCACAGAGACAAAATTGCCACCAAGCCATACACAGACCACATTCATCATTTTAGGACATCGAGAATAGGGGCAGGCACAGACATGATACTGCTGGCACCATTTGTTTGGTGTTACTTGCCTGTGTTTAGAAACTCCCATCTGCCTTGGTCCCTGTGGGGAGTTCCCTGGAAGATGACAAGCAGGAGGATGGGGAAGAAACTGAGTTATCTGGAAATGAGAGCAGTGCTGAGTGAGAACCTTTACCCTCAAAAAGGAGTTGACATCAAACTTGAACTTGGGCAGTTGACTTGTTCTAGGCACAGGCATCTGCTGATGAGATAGTGTTCTGACAGGGCTGGGCTTGGGTTTTGTCCTCATTATCAGTGACAAAGGTGAAGATGAATGTTTGCCTAATGTTTTGTATTTTGCAAGGTATTTTTATTCAAGTTAGGATAATTGTTGTAGAAAACAAAAAATACACATAATTGAAAGGAAAAAAATTAAAATCACCTGTTACCTCATCTTCCAGAAATAATCATGGTCAATATTTTGGACAACATGTAGGATGTTCATATGCACTATATTATATACCTACTCTGTATAAAAAAAGCACTGCTTTGTAAGGTTTTTTTTTTCCACTTAATAAATTATGATATGTCCATATCATTTTAAATGGTTGCATAGTTTTTCCAATTGTGTGTGTTCCCCAAATTATTTAACCATTTCCCCCAACTATTAGACTTTTAGGTGTTTCCCATTTTTGGCTATTATAAGCACCCTCAATTAACCTCCTTGTAGCTGAATCTCTGCACACATGAACGCATGTATGATTGTTTCCTCAGGATAAATTCTTAGAAATCGTATTGAAAAGATTCCTTTAATGTTAATTCTGCCTACTCTATCCCATCCTCGTTCCTCTTTTAGGAAGCATGAAAAAATGGAAATAGTGGGAAGTTAAAAGAAAAAAAGAATCTACATAAAGGGACAGGCGTAATGTAAAATCCCACAACTCATACTACACCTGGGAACTATCAACATGCTGTTGGACCCCGGACAGTGAAGATGCCAGGTTGGTGCTACTAACAGAAAACTTGGTCACTAAATGACTTCCTTTAATATGAGATGTGCTTGCTTTTATGCAGCTGGTTAATTTCTTAAACACTGAGTGTAAAGAATATGGTTAAAATAGCACTTTTAATATGCACCCAACAGTGCCTGTCCCCCAGTTAAGTGTAGTTTCAATCTGAAATGTGTGAGAGCCATGGTTCCCAAAGCTTGTGTGTGTCAGGGTCACCTGGAAGGCTGTGACCGCCAAGCCCCACCCTGAGAGTTTCAGGTACAGAAGATCTGGGCTGGGGCCCGAACATTTGCATTTCTAACAACTGACAGGTGATACTGATGCTGCTGTTCAGCAATCACACTTCAAAAACTACAGTTTTAGAGTCACTTATTTAAAGAATCTGCATTATATGTTTTCTCGTTTTTCTTCAAATGCTGTCTTGTGTTAGAAAAAATCACTTTTTATGTCAATAATTGCTTCCCACATTATCTGTTTGGTAAGTTTTAATTTCTGAAGTCGGATTGAATTTTCTGAAGTAGTGGGCCTTATTTCTAATGCAAATCCAATTTTTAGAGAGTGATGATTCCCTAGGTAAAATCTTTGCTGAGTAGCATGTGCAGGGTATTTAGCTGTAGAACAGGGGACTGAAAAGACATAGATGATATCTAAGGTAAAAGTAAAAACATTAATGACAATGATGATGATGTGATAGTTGACATTTACTGAGTGCTCACTATGAATCTGGTACTTTCACAAGCATTTTACAATTATCTCACTAATCTGCTATTGAAAGTGAATTGTTTGTTTAGTTCTCTGCTGTGCCTGTCTGTTTATTTTGAATACAGACCTTGAAACACCCCCGATTATGGCAAAGGACAGCATGACAAGCTTTAACAGTAAAGCAGCAGCGATGTTTACGTTGATTAGATGGTAATTTGCTAAGATCAACACTTTTTAGCCTTACATATGAATGACTGGGATGATACAGAGTGGCAGTATCTTCTTGGGAAGATAATCTCATTTTAGAGTATGCAGGAAAGATTAGAAAAAATGATTAATTACACTAAGTCATTATTCTTTGCTTGCTTTTCCCGTAGATAGAATAATATACAGAAAAAATAAACCCTTTTCGATAGAGGGAAAAGATAATTGAAGAAAGGAAAGTACTTTACCAAAATGAGAAACTTTTAGCATGAACACAGTTCACAAAGGTTCCTAAAGTTAGCAGGGTGATTTACACAGAAAACTGGTTCTTACATAATAAAGCAGAATCCTAGGTCAGAATGATCCCTGTGCTTTTTCCTTGCTCCTGGTTTCCTCTCACTGCTCTCTATGTCCATGGGTCCTTCTGTTATATCTTTCCCTTCCAAATCCTACCAAAGTTAAATCCTACTACAAGTCAAATCCTACCAAAGTTAAATCCTACTACGAGTCAAATACTCATTCTCTAAGCCAGGGACTCTTAACCTAGAGTCTAGCCACACATGCATGCACACACACACACACACACACACACACTACACACACACAGACATAACACACACATATCACACACATACATACACATACCATACATGCCATGCACACATATGCACACCCATGCACACACACATACACACACTGTACCACACACACACACACACATACACACATCTCCCTCAAGTGGTTCCATGAACTCTTTTTGATTATATGGGAAATAATCAAATGGAGGTATATTTTTCTGGAGAAAGGTCTATTACCTTTATCAGGTTCTCCAAGAGATTCAGGTTTTCCTAATCCCCCAAACTGAAATCATTTCTTTCCTGTCAATTATCCTACCATTTATACAACTCTCATGTCACTTAGCACACGCATCTTATTTATTCCTGTTTTATCTCCCTGCTAGATTATAACCCCCTTCTGGGCAGGATCCATGTCTAATTCACCTCTGGATTCTTGCCCAAGCACTTAGCACACAGTAAACCCATAATAAATATTTATTGAAGGAAAGAAAGAATAAAGGAAGGGAACCAGGGAGGGAAATGTCAAAACCATCAGATTTATCCTCACATCTCCTGACAAGGTTACACCAAACCACCTCCGATAGATGACTCTGTAAGTGCCAGATACTAAATCACTTTAGAAAAATCACTTTCTCAGTGTGGCTCACTGGCTGCAGCCTAGAAACATGATCCCACTCAAGTTATACTCTATCTGTGCCACTAATTTGATGTGTCACCTCATACAGCGAATACCTAATTTGCAAGAGGTCATGGAAAATACAAAACAGTCACAGAAAGTATTAAGCAATTAGGATGAAGAAATTGCTAGAATGATTTGGCTGTGTTAAACAATGCCCACAGTTTTTTCAGTGATTCATTCAGGGGTTATGAATATACTGATGTACAAAAGTCAATTCTAGGAAATACATCAAATGTGTTGAATTAGTACAAAGTAGAAAAAATGTGCCAGAAAAAAAGAGAATTTGGTAATGTTTTCGTTTATTTTGCTGATGGCTCTGCCTTTGTTGCTTAAAGGAACATCTTCCTCTGAACATGAAATCTTTGCATGAATGAATTAAAGGAGACATCTAACTTAGATTAAGAAGGCTCCCATTTCCATTTTCTCAGATTACTTGATTAATATTTAAAAATTTGCCATCTTTGAAAACATTTAGTATAGTCTCATAATGACATGAACATGGACAAATATGTCACTCTCTCAGTAACCTCTATACTTATTTGAATACCTGGTCCCTACTTTCTGAAGCAAATATTTTATTGCTAAAACAGGAAGAGGAAATTATTGAGGCAAACTATTTCCAGTGCTGACAGGTGAAGCTTTTAGGTAGAAGAAACATCATTTAACATTCTTCTACGTTCATTAAAATGTGACTTTTTCCTCCTTATTTTCATCTCAAAATTGGAGGAGAGATACAGCGGAGGCAGTAGAAGAGAGGTCGATACTTATTTATAACTAACTATAACTACTTGTATATGTTGGGCATTTACTTATGCCAAATGCTATGTTATGTACTTAACATTGATTATATCATTTATTCTTCAAAAGTTCCCTCTGAACTGGGTATACTATTGAACCATTTTACAGATGAAGAAATATAGGCTTATAAAGATAAAGTTTTACTTTTATAAAATGTTACAAAGATTCAGCTTAATACAGTTAATTTTGAGAAAAATGTAGGTGTCCTTGTTTACAGGGGAAAATATCAATCAATCAAGAGTGTAAAACATATAGAGTTCAATAAGTCGAATAAATAAAATATTTATTTTTTCTGTTTCAAAATATTGTACTTTTACCTTTTTAATGAGAAAAAAAATGATCACACAGATGCTATAAAACTTTTTATTTGAAAACAGCCACCACTATTTCTTATTGCTCGACCCAGATTTATAACATAGGTAACACACTACTTGTACTTAGCATTTTTTTAAAAATACATTTACTCACACTAATGAATTAGTATCTAATATATTCTATTTTATTATATCTGGCAAGATTTGAGAACACTCTATTTTTTAAATGTCTATGTCTATGCAGAAGTCTCCAACTTTTAGAACATTTTGATCAAGTTTTTCTATGCACATTTTAAAAAAATGTTGTTATTTAAAAACTGCTGCTACATAATGGAGATTTTTTGTTTTTAGAATGATTGCTTAAGGCAGGTTTATCTTAAAAATGCAGTGATACTTAAATGGAACAAATCCACACAGTGTAGAAAACCTGGTGTTTCTGAATACTGAGGAGGGCTTCCAGCAGGAGAGACAAAAGGAAAGGAATATATTTGTGAATGAACAGATGTGGCATGTCACACATGCAAACTCTCCGATTTGACTCTAAAAGCCAGTCTTCTTCCCAGCCACCTTATGCAAAGAAAAGGGCTTTGCATGCCTGCAAGAGGATATTTTGAGAAATGACCTTTGCAGAATAAAAAAATAATAATTAAATTAGGTCCACAGCACTTCCATATCCTTTAATTGTACATAATTTTGTTATGATATAATTAATTATTCCTCTTCCTCTCATGAAGACAATGGATGACATAAAAATGCACAAATTTAATACTGATTTTCTATTTTTTTCCCAATATACTTATATTATTTGATCCTTAGGATAAACATTCAATATTATGTTTGGAATAATGGTCAGTTGCATGCAAGTTTTCCTGTCGTTCAAGAACAGAAAAAACAGAATGTCAAATTAGGGGGAAATTCAGCATTAGGATAATTTGCTGATTTTTAGGTAAGCAGGGTGATATTTCTTGGATACAGAGAATGATAGAGACAGGAGCATTCTTACTCTCTCCCTCTCCTGGTCCTCTCTTCACTCTGCTTTTCTTTTTTTTTCTCTCTCTCTGGGGACATCCAGTCCAAACTGAAACCCTGTGACTACTAGGAGAGCAGGCTTCCACAGATAAGGTTAAACTGGCTAGATTTCATTCTGGGAATATTTCTGGAATATAAAGGGCTGCCTTTGTGCTGAGCCTGGACCAATCTGAGGGTGAATGAGCGACATTTTATACAGGAGTTGTTACATTTTTTAGAATTAGAGCTTGCCCTCTCCCTGGCTGTGGGGCAGACCTGCGGTACAGCAGACCATAGGAGTCATGCTCCCCTGTGACATGGTCTCTCAACAAGTTCCTGAGAACCTTGAACAAGGGCACAGGAAGGACAAAGTTTCACATACGCAGGTGTTGCTTTGCATCCCATGGATTTGTCACCCCTGTCCCCCAGGTGATGGAACCGCCAAATATTACTCAAAGCCCATATCTTCTGAGCAGTGAGAAGCCTCAAAAAGGGGTTAATGTCCCAGAATCCTCAAGAGCAAGGCATCCTTCCATTTGGGAAATTAACTCCTTTTTGAGGTTTCTCACTGCTCAGAATAGATGGGCTTTGAGTAATCTTTGGCGGCTCCATCACCCAGGGGAAAAGGAGTGACAAATCCGTGGGAGGCAAAGCAACACGCAGGTGTGTGACAAGAAGTGTCACAGCAGAGCTTTTGCAAAAGGACATTCAGGTGCCAAAGGAGTGGTCTCCACTTCATGCAGAGAACACAGACAAATCAAGGGTAGGCAAAGTTCCTTCGGAGCCCATCCTCCCCGACCCACACACAGCTTCCACGTGCGCGCGCACACACACACACACACACACACACACACACACACACACACCATCCACCCTGTCTGGCTGTAACTGAAAATCAGCCAGCCACAAATGGAAGGAGGTAATGCAAAGGCTGCTCAATGGTTCTTCATCTGTTCAATTAGACAAGGCAGCTAATAACGGTGACAGAAGAGAATCGTCAGATGCTAATGATATCATAATGTTATGACAATCACAATATTCTAATGTTTTCATTCTCAAAATCAAGTTACATAATTTCACCCTTGGCAAAAAGCCTTAAAACAAAACGAAAAAAAGCAAAACACTACCAGCAGTACTATTTGACTTAAGATTTCCAAAGACCCAGGCTTTGCTCTTAGTTCAGACTTCCAAAAAAAAAAAATCCAAAATTAGTAAAGATGTTAATATATTTTAAAATCTAGTATTAAAAAAACCTGAATGTTATTAGTATTATCTGAAAATCAGAATAGTAATAGTATTAAAATCTGAATAATAAAATATTTAGTACCAATAACTCCCAAATTAGAAAATAAAACTAGTAATACGGAATACAGTTACAGAAATAGAACAGAAAGCTGTTTCACGTAATTTGTGAGATTATGTGTGTGGTGGGATGACATTATTCACGGGGAGAGCATTTTGGTGGGTACTAGCCTAGAATTCAAGATCTAAATATCTCTTTATCCCAAAACATAATCCTTGAATGTTGGCATAATGCTTGACAGAAGAGATTACAGACCTGGAGGCAAAGAACTTTCACACTAACTTTTACAAATGATAAACTACATTATTAGGTGGGAAACTCAGGGGCCTGTCCATGCCTCTCATCACCTAAGTGTCTAGAATGGGGCAATGCTTCTTGCACTATCTGTGGTAAAGGACCTATACCCCCACTCCAATCCTTCACAGATGCTTTTGTAAAATACAATAAAAATTAATAGAAAAACAAATTTAAAAAACCAAAAATGCACAAAATTAAGGCCCTAATATTTAAAACTAGATTCAGCAGACAAACTGCTACATACTATAAATGCTTACTCTCCATTCCTGTATTTATCTCATCACGGACCACTGACAAACAAATAACTTTAAGTAGCACTAGAATAGAAAGTCGGGGATCTTTAATCATCTCATGTGGAAATACTGAAATTACAAAAGGAAAAAGGCAGAAGTAAAATAGAAGAGAGCATGTAACTATTTTTTGTTTTGTTTTGTTGTTTTTTTGGCAGCTTGTTGGTAGGGGGATCCGAACCCTTGATGATCATGTCACTATTATTGGGAGGATGATGACGTCATGACAACAAAGATGCCATTGAAGTTCTCTGATGATCAATTTTGGACAGTCGAGAAACTCCCAAGCTCTCTGTGGGAAACACAGGCTTGAGAATCTTGAGGATATCAAATAATTAATGAGCTGCTGTACTCGTAGCTGCAATGTGTAATTAACCTGTGGCTCCTGCAGAGGTTGAATATTATTCAGCAAACAGATGAGCTACTTATGCATGAATAAAAACTACCAGTTACATTCACTAAAATAATTATAAGGCTTACGACTTCCGAGATTTCAGGATCTAAAACAGATTATCAACTGGAAGGAGTTTCCCGTCGTGCTACGTTAGACTTTTCATTTTATTGTAATGTCAGCATTGGCTGTTATGAGAGGATTTAAGTAAATTGGTAATTTAGTCTGAAATGGTAAAATGTGTCCTCACAGTTATAAGACTTTTTTATTCTGAGAGAAAGTTAGCTGCTCAGGGGACACAGGGATGTCTGCTGCTATAGTTCAAATCACAGCATTATAGGGAATGACAGGCACTAGGGAAGATAAAGCTTATTTTTTTTCAAATGTCAAGTTATATAAACACTTAATTCAAAAGGGAAATAGATTAAATGCCTCTTAGCCTGGGGGGGCCGAACCAGCCCATCACATGAAAATGGGCACCAAGTTGACTTGACACTCAGCTGCATGGATACAGCAAGTTCAGGGTCTGCCATGGACATTTCAAACACAACAGGCATCTGGCTACCCTCAAGACTCCTGCTACACATTCAGTTTTCATTATTTTCAGGAGACTCAAACTAGAGACATTTGTAAATGTGAAAGTCAACCATCCTTTTCTGATTTTAAATTGTGAGGGAATTTATGAGATTCTCCTTTTACCTGCGGCATTAAAAGACACATTTAAAAAATGGTTCTAGAACCATGCTTCAGGGGCATCTGAATTATAGAAATAATCATAATATTCTTTCATAATTTTAATTTAAAGAAGTATTGCTACACATTTGATGATGCACTGAAATAAAATGGTCATACAAATTTTTCGTGGTAAATTGTTAAAAGTCCTAAAATTGGAGATTTCCAGAAATGATGGCCCTAGCCAAGAAGGACTTGGTTACTGTTCTCAAGAAGGTTCAAGTCTAGTGAGAGTGACAAACCGGGAACTACAGAAAGTGTCAAGTGCTACTGCAGATGCAGGCATGTGTAGGGTACCATGCAAAAGGCAGAAAAACTTCCTGGGAAACAAAACCAATATTTTTGGCTTTATTTCTCTAAAGGAGGGATCCTCAACTGGTCTACAGACACTGAGATGATAGCTGGTTTAACTCATGACAGTTGGTAATGACAGCAATTTGCTTCTTGGAAGAGAAGGAAACAATAATTATCCAATCATATGGTTGCTCTTATTGGGAAGCATTTGACAAGTCCACTTTCATAGAAATCAAGATGCTCCACTCATATCCATTGCTACACAGCAAATGACTCATGGGAGCAAGTGACTTGAAATGAAATTCTTCCCAGCTTTCAGTGAATGTAGAAAATATGGCAGGACGGCCTCAGGAAAAATAATCTCTCTTTCAGCATCCCACTATGGCGATATAGCTTTAAATTGTCAGGCACCCAGCGCAGGCCAGTGACACAGGATATGGAGGCGTCGTGCATCTTATTTTAAAACACATGCAAGTAAAAGCATGTGGATCAATGTCTCCATTTCCAAAGCTGGTACATCTTTCTAGAATATGACATTGTAGAGCCATCACTGCTTAGGGTCAAAACGAAATCACCGAAACAAAATTTTAATTTGAAAGAACCAACTCTTTTTCTGGAACAATAGAGTTTGTGACATTAGATTTAATGGCACAATACTTAGACTATGGTTTATTTTGTATTTTTATTGCTGCAGTCTTATTATTGATGAGTTCCATTGTTGAGGCACCTCCATCACTGAGAAAGTCACATGCCCACCCCAAGGCAGCACAGTTGCTGGAAAAGACAAAGAATAAATCTCTTTAGACAGGTTTCTCACTGGGGAAGAAAGATGACAGGGCAAGCTTGAAAATAGGCTAAATATCACGTACACACGAAATAAAATTATATTTTAGAAAGGAAAACTTTTAGTAATAGTCACATAGGCTGTCTAAAATTTCCATTGGTGGATGGCAACAGAGCTGAAAGAAAAAACACTAATTCTGTTCCAAAAATGGCCACAAAGTCATGACAAAATACCATAAGAAACATTTGTATTGATTAATCAGTTCCTAAAAAATTGCTTTGATATTTCAATATGTTGCTATTAGGGACCATCAACATTTAAGAGTGAGTTGAATCATATTCACTTGTACCAAAGATCTACAAAGACATCATCAACTTCCTGTCAATG
Source organism: Cynocephalus volans (assembly GCF_027409185.1). Taxonomy (NCBI): domain Eukaryota; kingdom Metazoa; phylum Chordata; class Mammalia; order Dermoptera; family Cynocephalidae; genus Cynocephalus; species Cynocephalus volans. The sequence goes on along the minus strand of NC_084474.1, from coordinate 29,287,006 downwards.
AGAAAGGACATTTTTAATTATTGTCAGTAGTATTCCCAAGTGACTTCACACACAGCTTGCTTGGTAATTGATGCCATGAGGTGCACACTCATGTGGATCAGATTTCTCAAGGGAATTCTACGGGAATCTCACAGACATCACCAATCTATGCCATCGAGCTCGGAGGAAGACCTTGTTCTGGGGAATAAAACAATTTTAAGATGGCTATTTACACCATGCATTTAATTATTTTTTTTTTCCTTGTATTTGATGTTTGTTTATTTATTTATTTTTTAAATTTTATTTTATTTTGTCAACATACAATGTGGTTGATTATTGTGGTCCATTACCGAAACCTCCCTCCTGCCTCCATCTCCCCCCTCCCTCCCAACAACCTCATATCTTTTCGATTGTCGTATCAACTTCAAGGAATTGTAATTATTGTGTCTTCTTCCCTCCCTGCCCCAGTTTATTTGTGTAATTATTTATTTATTTTAGTTCCCCAAAATAAGTGAGAACATGTGATATTTCTCTTTCTGTGCCTGACTCGTTTCACTTAATATAATTCTCTCTAGGTCCATCCATGTCACTGCAAATGGCAGTATTTCATTCTTTTTTATAGCAGAATAGTATTCCATTGTGTAGATATACCACATTTTCTGTAGCCACTTATCTGATGATGGACATTTGGGCTGGTTCCAACTCTTAGCTATTGTAAATCGTGCTGCAATGAACATTGGGGAACAGGAATACCTTCGACTTGATGATTTCCATTCCAATGGGTATATTCCCAGCAGTAGGATAGCTGGGTCATATGGCAGATCTATCTGCAATTGTTTGAGGAACCTCCAAAGCATTTTCCATAGAGGCTGCACCATTTTGCAGTCTCACCAACAGTGTAGGAGGGTTCTTTTTTCTCCACAACCTCACCAGCATTTATCATTCACAGTCTTTTGGATATTAGCCATCCTAACTGGGGTTAGATGATATCTCAGTGTGGTTTTGATTTGCGTTTCTCGAATGCTGAGTGATGTTAAACATTTTTTTATGTGTCTGTTGGCCATTTGTATATCTTCCTTAGAGAAATGCCTATTTAGGTCTTTTGCCCATTTTTTAATTGGGTTACTTGTTTTTTTGTTGTAAAATTGTTTGAGTTCCTTATATATCCTGGATATTAATCCTTTGTCAGATGTATATTTTGCAAATATTTTCTCCCACTCTGTTGGTTGTTTTTTAACTCTGTTAATTGTTTTTTTTGCTGTGCAGAAGCTTTGTAGTTTGATATAATCCCATTTGTTTATTTTTCCTCTGGTTGCCCATGCTTTTGGGGTCATATTCATGAAGTCTGTGCCCAATCCTACTTCCTGCAGTGTTTCTCCTATGGTTTCTTTAAGAAGTTTTATTGTTTCAGAGTGTATATTTAATTCTTCAATCCACTTTGAGTTGATTTTAGTATATGGTAAGAGGTATAGGTCTGGTTTCATTCTCCTGCATATGGATATCCAGTTATCCCAGCACCATTTACTGAAGAGGCTGTCTCTTCCCCAGTGTATAGGCTTAGTGCCTTTGTCAAAGATCAGATGGCTGTAAGTGTGTGGGTTGATTTCTGGATTCTCTATTCTATTCCATTGGTCAGTGTGTCTATTTTTATACCATACTGTTTTGGTTATTATAGTTTTGTAGTATAGTTTAAAGTCAGGTAGTGTTATGCCTCCAGCTTTATTTTTTTGCTCAGGATTGCTTTAGCTATGTGTGGTCTTTTGTTATTCCATATAAATGTCTGGATTGTTTTTTCCATTTCTGAGAAAAATGTCATTAGAATTTTGGTGGGGATTGCATTGAATTTGTATATCACTTTGGGTAGTATGGACATTTTCACAATGTTGATTCTTCCAATACAAGAGCATGGGATATCTTTCCATCTTCTTGTGTCCTTTTTAATTTCTCTCAACAGTGGTTTGTAGTTCTCTTCATGGAGATTTTTCACATCCTTGATTAACTCTCTTCCCAGGCATTTTTTTTTTTTTTTTTTTTTTTTGGTGACTATAGTAAATGGGCAAGCTTTCTTGATTTCTCTTTCTGCATGTTCACTATTGGAGAATAGAAATGCTACTGATTTTTGTGTGTTGATTTTGTATCCTGCAAATTTGCTGAAATCATTTATCAACTCCAAGAGTTTTTTTGTAGAGGCTTTAGGCTGTTCGATATATAGGATCATGTCATCTGCAAACAGGGACAGTTTGACTTCACCTTTTCCAATTTGGATGTCCTTTCTTTCCTTCTCTTCTCTGATTGCTCTGGATAGTAGTATTAGTACTACTAGCAACATAGTACTTCCAACACTATGTTGAATAAGAGTGGTGAGAGTGGGCATCCTTGTCTAGTTCTTGTTCTTTAGGGAAAAACTCTCAGCTTTTCTCAATTCCAGATGGTATTGGAAGTGGACTTATGATATGTGGCTTTAATTATGTTGAGATACTTTCTGTCTGTGCCTAAATTGTCGAGAGTCTTTATCATGAACGAATGTTGAATTTTGTCAAATGCTTTTTCAGCATCAATAGAGATGATCATATGGTCTTTGTCTTTGCATTTATTGATTTGGTGTATCAAATTTATTGATTTGCATATGTTGAACCAACTGTGCATCCCTGGGATGAATCCCACTTGATCATGGTGTATAATTTTGTGTATGTGTTGCTGCATTCCAGTAGCTAGTATTTTATTGAGGATTTTTTATTCATCGAGGATATTGGCCTGTAGTTTTCTTTTTTAGTTGTATCTTTACCTGGTTTGGGAATCAGGGTGATGTTTGCTTCATAGAATGAGTTTGGGAGAATTGCCTCTGTTTCAATCTTTTGGAATAGTTTGTTGGTGTCAATTCCTCTTTGGATGTTTGGGAGAATTGTGCTGTGAATCCATCTGGTCTTGGGCTTTTCTTTGTTGGGAGCCTTCTGATAACAGCTTCAATCTCTTTTATTGTTATTGATTTGTTCAGATTTTCTACATCATCTTGGCTCAGTTTTGGTAGTGTGTGTGTGTCCAGAAATTTATCCATTTCTTCCAGATTTTCAACTTTGTTGGCGTATAGTTGTTTATAGTAGTCTCGAATGATTCCTTGTATTTCAGAGGTATCAGTTGTAATATCACCTTTTTCATTTCTAATTTTTGTTATTTAGGTCTTCTCTCTTCTTTTCTTTTTTTAGTTAGCTGTGCTAATGGTTTGTCAATTTTATTTATCTTTTCAAAAAACCAACTTTTTGATTCATTGATCTTTTGTATCATTTTTTGGGTTTCAATTTCATTAAGTTCTGCTCTGATCTTAATGATTTCTTTCTGTCTGCTAACTTTGGGTTTGGATTGTTTTTGTTTTTCTAGTTCTTTAAGGTGAAGTATTAGGTTGTTCACTTGCCATCTTTCTATTCTTCTGAGGTAAGTATTTAATGTGATAAATTTCCCCCTTATTACTACTTTTGTAGTATCCCACAGGTTTTGGTATGATGTATCATTGTTTTCATTAGTTTCAAGAAATTTTTTGATTTCCTATTTGATTTGTTCTTGGACCCATATGTCATTAAGTAGAATGCTGTTTAATTTCCATGTGTTTGTATAGTTTCCAGATTTCATTTGTTATTGATTTCTAATTTTAATCCATTATGGTCTGAAAAAATACATGGGATAATTCCAATTTTTTTGAATTTGTTGAGGCTTGATTTGTGACCTAACATGTGATCTATCCTGGAGAATGATCCACGTGCTGATGAGAAGAATGAATATTCTGAGGTTGTTGGATGGGATGTTCTGTAGATATCTACCAAGTCCAATTGGTCTAGAGTGTTGTTTAGATCTTGTGTTTCTCTGCTGATCTTTGCCTAGATGATCTGTCCAATATTGATAGTGGGATATTCAGGTTTATGGTCTTAGTGTCTCTTTCCTTCTTTAGGTCTAATAGAGTTTGGTTTATAAATCTGGCTGCTCTGACATTGGGTGTATATATATTTATGATTGTTATGTCTTCCTGATGGATGAATCCTTTTATCATTGTGTAGTGGCCCTCATTATCTCTTTTTATGGTTTTTCATTTAAATTCTATTTTATCAGATATCAGAATAGCTACTCCAGCTCGTTTTTCATTTCTGTTTGCATGGTAAATCTTTTTCCATCCTTTCACTCTTAGTGTATGTGAATGTTTATAGGTGAAGTGGGTCTCTTGAAGGCAGCATATAGTTGGATCCTCCTTTTTAATCCAGTCAGTCAGTCTGTGTCTTTTGATTGGGGAATTTAATCCTTTTACATTAAGAGTTGTTATTGAAAAGTGTTGATTTACTCCTAGCATTTTATTGATTTTTGTTTGGATGTCTTAAGTGTCGTTTGTTCCTTTCTTTCCAATTTACTGTTTGTCTTCTGTATTTGTTGGTTTCTTGGGTTGTAGATAAACTTCTTTTTCTCTTCATTGTTGGCATTTTTATTTTACTGGTGGGTTATGAGTTTGTTTGTTTGTTTTTTTTGAGTTTTTATGGCAGTGGTAGTTATTTTTCAGGTACCAAACCCAGTACTCCCTTGAGAATTTCTGTAAGGGTGGTCATGTGGTAGTGAACTCTCGGAGTTATTGTTTGTCAGAGAAATATAGTATTTGCCCTTCATTTTGGAAGGATAGCCTTGTGGGGTAGAGTATTCTTGGCTGACAATCTCTGTCTTTTAGTGTTTTGAATATATCATCCCATTCCTTTCTGGCTTTTAGAGTTTGTGATGGAAAGTCTGATGTTAGTCTGATCAGGGCTGCCTTATAGGTGACTTGACGCTTCTCTCTTGCAGCTTTTAAGATTCTTTGTTTTTGAGTTTTGCCAATTTGTCTATAACATGTCTTGGAGGAGACCTTTTTGGGTTGAATACATTTGGGGATCTTTGAGCTTCCTGAATCTGAAGATGTGTCTTTTCCTATACCTGGGAAGTTTTCTGCCACTTGTTGAATATGTTTTCAATTCAATCTCCTTTTTCCTCCATTCTGGAATACCTATGACTCAGATATTTGAGCACTTAAGGTTGTCTGATATCTCTCTTAGATTTTCTTCAGTGTTTTAAATTCTTTTTTCTTTTTTTTGTCTGCCTGTATTATTTCTAACAGCCCATACTAAAGGTCAGAAGTTCTCTCTTCTGCTCCTGCAAGCCTGCTGGTTAAACTCAGTTGTGGTTTTTATTTCGTTGAATGAATTCTTCAGCTCAGCAAGCTCTACTACATTCTTTTCCAGGGCATTGATTTCCTTATACATTTCTTCTTTCAGGTCCTGTATACTTTTCCTTGTTTCATCGTGTTGTCTAGCTGAGTTTTCTTATACCTCATTTAGTTTCCTTAGAATTATCACTCGAAATTCCTTGTAAGACATTTCAAGGGCTTCTTGTTCTATAGGATCTAGAGCTTGAGAGTTATTACCCTTTGGTGGTGTACTTTCTTGATTTTTCATATTTCTGTTATCTTTCCTTTGATGTTTAGTCATTGTGGCAGGGGATTTCATGGTCCACTGGATCGACACTATTGTCTGGCTAGGAGCCTGACAGGGCCAATTTGGCATGGCTGCCTCAGTGTCTGCTCTGTTGCCCACTTGCACCTCAGGCACATGGTCACTGCAGGCCTCAGGCCTCTCTAGGGGGCACCTCTCTGGTTGGCATCTACTCAGCTGGGTTGCAGATGGGGTCTGGCAGTGGTGAGGCCTTCCTGCTAGGTCATGTGCTGGCACCACAGGGCACGTGGTCCTCCACTGGACTTGGGCCTCTCTGGGGGGGCACCTCTCTTGTCGGCGCACACTCGACTGGGCTGTGGATGGGGTCCGGCAGTGGCATGGCCTACCTGCTCAGTTGTAAGCTGGCGCTGTGGGGCACGTGTTCTCCGTGGGTCTCAGGTCTCTCCATGGGGTCACCTCTCTGGTCAGCACGCACTTGGCTGGGCTGGGGTATGCGTCTGGTGGCAGCGAGGCCTATCTGCTTGGTCACATGCTGGTGCCGCGGGGCATGTGGTCTCCATGGGACTCAGGCCTCTCGGGGGGGGGGCACCTCTCTGACATGTATTTAATTCTAACTATTGATCTGGGTAATCATGATATGGGCTTAATCTCTGAGTTCTGTACTCAGGACTGTTTCTAACCAAAATTACTCAGGATATGTAATTCTATCATGGGGTGAACAATCATATATTAGTGTTAGAAAATTATTTATCACCCAGTGACAAAAAACAATTTCTCAGAGATCACTATGGAACACTCAGTGATGGACTGTGTCTAAGGTTACGTTTGTTTTTAGGTCGCTTACCATGCTGGCGAGATAATTTATTGACCACTTATTTTAGGCACCAACTAACTGCCCTGTAGCTTTGCTTCTTATTCTCTTCCAAGTTTCTTTTCTTTTTTTTTTTTTTGACCAGTAAGGGGATCACACCCTTGGCAGGCATTGTCTGCACCACGCTCAGCCAGTGAGTGCACCGGCCATCCCTTCATAGGATCCAAACCCGTGGTCTCAGTGCTACCAGTGCCACACTCTCCCGAGTGAGCCATGGGGCCGGCCCCTCTTCCAAGTTTCTTAAGTCAGCAATCTCCAAAAAAGAATGATCAGATACTGCTAACTTGGAGAGGCCTAAACACACCTTATGAGATGGATCTTAGGACATTGGTGGCTGATGCTTCACTCTAACAGGCTCATGCTGCAGGCTCCATTGAAGGGATAGAGTATTTTTCTTTGTGAAAGGTCATGGTCTTGACAAAGCAGTGCATTGAGAAATTTTGTGTATCAAATGGAAAGAATATAATCTTATAGACAAAGTCTCAGGGGTAAAAAACATAAGATAGGTATCAGGAGGACTCTCCCTTTCCTGCACTGCACTTTGGTCATCTTGAACTTCTGTTTGCATAAATGTGCTCAGGTGTCATGCTCTCTGTGGCATTTGGATCTTCTCACACTGCCCTTCCTCTGCTTTCTCATTCTCACCCAGACCTGGCCCCCTCTGCTACTCATCTTCAGATCTCAGTTTCAACACTCCTTCTGCTGGGTTACTTTCTTTGACCCCTACATTTAGGTAGGTGCTCTTACTACTTGTTCCCATGGCTCCCCAGGCTTCCATTGTCAGAGCAGTCGCCATTTCTCATGATTAATACTGTATGTCTGTCTTTCCCTGTAGATCGCAAACTGTGAGGGCAGGAGCCATGTTGGTCCAATTCAACATGACACCTCTAGCTCCTAGGACAAGGCAAGGCATATGGAGGAACCCCATAACTATTTGTTAATGAATTCACTAAAACTGCCTGGTCTTTATAAACATACATTTTGTACACATTGTTTTCAGAACTTGGAAGAAAAAAACCCTGATATTGTTGAAAACACTATAAGAATATAGGGTACTGATTGTAAGAATGGTGTTTCCCCAATGCCAAGTCAGTAATTCTTTTCGGAGTTATATACATACCGATAGGGCTATCACAGCCGGCTTTAAGTCAGAAGTTTTCTTCTAACTTGTAAGAAGGGCATAGGATGTCCAAAGTCCAACATTTGTGCTTCAGAACAGCAACAGAGTCCTGTGATACTCAGAGAAATGTTTCTCACTTTTCTTGACCTTACTAAAATTATAATTTTTTTCATTGCTTGGAAATCTCCCAAATTTGTTTTGACATAAATTATTTAAAGATTAATTATTATTAATAGTGCAAAACAATAAAGATAACTGTGTTTATTCATAGCATAGAAGCACACATATTATGACGCATATGTTGGGCGGACCTCATAAAATAAATTTAAATACATTTGTGACTATCTCAGTGAAGAAGTAGTTATTTTATAAGTTCATTCGGTGACTTTCTAATTCTCACACTGCAAACACAAGTCTGCCTGTCTAGTTCATAACAAATTTTAAGCCTTCTAATGATGGTTTGTTTCAACTATTGGTCACTGATATAATATTCTCTTTAAATCTCATATATTCAAGAGTTCCCCATGGTATCAGGATATACTGTACCGGGGTTTATTTGAATCTCTACAGATTTATCAAAGCTACTTACAGTTTGAGGGTAGGTAGGGGTCAGGCAGGGGCAGGTGACCTTCCTTCTTTCCTCATACCCTGTCTTCTTGCTCTTGCCTCTTAGGTATTGTGATTTCCAAGGATTCTAACTCTGCCCCTCTTACTCCTTCCGACGCTCTCCCTGGCAATCTTGCCTGCATCAAGGGCTTTAACTGCCACCTTTGCATACTGCTGACAGCCAAATCTCCAGTCCTGACCCCTCAGCTGGCATTCAGATCCTTATGCAACACTGCCTCCTGGGCTAGCGTCACCTGGATATTCCAGGGGAACATCAAATCAGCGTGTCAACTGTGGGACACTTTATTTTGTATTTTCTCTCTTAGTGACCACACAGTTGGCTGAAACCAGAAACCCAAGAGCCATTCAGAATCCTAATTCTCTTTCATGTCTCGTGGTCAGTCAATCACCAAACCCTGCAGATTTTAAGTATCTCTTGAATCTGCCCCGTCTAAGTCCATGGATACTGCTTTTAGGCCAGTTCTTGCCATTTCTCCGATTGATTATTTCATTCCCCAGTTTTGCCTTCTAATCTGTCTACTGCCTCACCAGTAGAAGAATTTTTCTAAATTTTTTTTTTACGTTAACACCCTCCAATCTCTCTCCACCATGCACAAGATAAAGTATAAACTTGCGAATATACCAAAGAAAGACTTTTATGATCTAGCCCTGACCAACCTTTCCAACCTCATCTTCTGCTGCTTTCTAATACATGAAATTCCTCCTCTAAGTGCTCCAACTCTGTGCTCCCTGGAACCCTGTCCATACCTCTGTCTCACATTATAAGATGAATGGCACCTCACCTAGCCCCCTCTACAGCAGGAATTTGCTCTTCTTGCCTGAACAATGTCTGTTCCCTCTTTTTGTAGAAGAACTTTGGAGCCCCTTGGCGCTATTGGAGGGCCTTTCAATCAAGCTGCCCTGCCTTCCCTGGCCAAGGGGTGGGCTCCTGACCGAAGCCAGGCCTATCAGAAGCTCTTCCCAGAATTTTAATTGGGTAGAATGACCACAAATGGACAAGAGGTGGAGCTGATACACTTCAGCAGCAGTGCCTTGGTGGGACTGTCCATTAATTCCTGCTGTCTAGATCCTAGGAGTTATATTCCTTCCTAGCATTCCTAAAACTTAGTTCCTTTTTTTGATCCTTTAATATTTTTTTTAAGTTGCTTGTAACCTCCCCTACCCACCGCCCCCAAATAAAAATCCTAACTGAAAAATCTCCTCAAAAAAATAGATTTTATTGTTTTCTTCTTCCTTTCTATACTGGCCTGGCATAATGCCTAGAAATCAATAAACATTTATGAAATGAGTAAATGAATTAATGCTTGCAGGCATGAATAATCAAAACCCTTGAGGAGGAACAAGATAAAAAGCATCAGAAGCAATGGGAAGGTCTCAGGGACACTGCCAACACTGTTCAATGGTGACAGCAGGATACTTGAGCTATTTGTGTCTTTTACATCCCTACCGTTTACTTCATATTTCTGACATGACTAAGGAAATAAGAGAGTTTTTTCATTAGATCAGAATAAATGTTGTTCACAAGTATTTAGCTTATTATTCATCAATACTAGACCACATGATGCTTCTGATTCTCTCTTCATTTAAAATATTATGAATGCATAATAAACATGAAACAATAATAACTTTTTCTAGTATTTGGAAGCAATCTTATCTTAATGGTGGTACTTTTTATCAAATTTGCCTGGGTGACACATAGAATTCCACTTTAGTGTCCAAGACCACCTGAACAATTGCATTGAGAAAGACTTCGAGGCTCAGTCTGGTGACAGAGTGAGAAAGAGGCATAATCAAATCATGGGGACATTCTGGTTTCTGTGATTTACTAGAATTGACTTTAGAATTTACAAAGCAGGTTGATGCATGAACATGATATTAATATTGTAATTAGCAACTCCTTGGTAATACTAGTCAGCAGTACTCCTAAATTCCAGAGGGCACAATATAATCATTAATATATATATATAATTAAGAAAAGTATGAGATACTCTTTGCCTTAATCTGTACGCCCAGTAAGTCATGTTGAGCTTTTCAGGTGAAAGTGCCAGGGTATGTTAGGTGGGGCAGTCGCACTCCAGAGGACATTCATTGTGGCATGAAACCAATATAATATATTTGAAAGCTAAGCCTTACTTACCCTCTAAAAGGAATTAGGTTTCATGTAGAAAATCATATAATCAGGTTAACATTAACACTTTATTTTACAACCTCTAAACACACATGTCTAGAAAGCAGAAAAATTAAAACCCTTCCTGTTACAGCCTGTGAAATAAAATGTTTTGGTTCACTGAGCAAAGCACTAAAGATTTAAAGATATAATTTTAACCTCTAGATTCAGATAGTTTTCTACAGAACACTAATTGAAGGATCAGGGGATGTTAAGTCACTATACTGTTCTTTAATCTCAGTTTTCCCCTCAGATAAAACAGGCACGGGGACAGTGCTTTCCACTCTGCTGAACTTTATGCAACTCTGCAGATGTTCTGTGAAAAGGTGCAGCCCCAAACACACTCAGTTATGCAGGCAGATATCTGTGGTCTGGAAAAGCCACCCTTCTCAGTGAACTGCTTATCTGACTTTTCAAGGTATGGCATGTGTGCCCTCTGTGACAGGCTGAGAACAAATGAATGGCTGCTGCAAGATCACTGAGGGTGCAGGAGAGAGCACTGCAGGTGGACTTCACCAATAAGGGCTGAAGTCAGGCTGCCAAGACCTGCAGAGAAAAGTGCAGAGTCACTGGAGACTTTTGGAAAGCAAAAAACAGGGAGATCTCCCCAACATCCGTGAAGATAGGGTTACATCCGCAGCCGAAGTAGGTCTAAGAACTGCAGCCTGGATGTAAAAGCCAGAGGCACAAACCTTGTTCTGAGCCAGGAGGCAGGGCAACAGGACATGAAAGAACCGTGTCTCTACCCACTGTGCACAGGAGACCATTGCACCTGCCAGTTTTCATCAAACCTGTGCTAGCCCAGAGCATAAGCAGCCCATCTCGTCACCAGAAAGGGAAAGCGGCTCCCAGCAGAACTCAACATAACTGATCCATATCAACATATATTCAGTTTGAGCTTGGGGGAATTCATTTACCCCATGGGTTATTTCTCTAAAAGTAAATAAAAACACATTTCACTTGGGATGGATAGCAAACCTTTCTTTATGTGGTCATCGGTTCCTTCATCCAGCAATGCTGCTCTTTGTATGGAAAAGTAAAATACCACTTGAGGGCTGTGTGTTCCCCCTAAAAGCTTTGCTTGTCGCTAGGTTGACTCCCACTGAAAAGTCCTGTAGCTTTCCTCCAGAATCCAAATGACATTCTTGACTGTGAAAAGAAGTTACTCTTGTGGAATTCTGGAGCCTATACTGGGTCTTTCACCTAACATCCATTACCACAGAGCACCATTATCAGAGATGTAGGTCACCTGGAGTTATGAATAAATATCTATATAGCTAGTGTAGGGGACAGACAAAACTTTTTGTTGTTACTTAATAAATCAAACAAGTAGGGAGCCCGGTATGAAAGGCAGCAAGGTGTCATGCCAAGAGCAAGCCAGGGGAGCCTGGTAACAGGGGTCCCATCTGCCTTGTCAATGCAGCAGCTGTGACCTTGAGCAAGTCACCTGTCTCTTTTGAGCCCCATTTACTCAACCAATGAATGAGGGGGTTGAATCAGGAGGTCCTCTCCAGCTAGAAAATTTAGGGAATCTATAATTTTTTTTCTTTTAAAGCAGCCACATGGGAAGGTCTATGAAGTTCCACGGCCCCTCAAACAGTATGAATGGCAACTTCAAGTTGGAAGCCCTTTGGTGAAAATATTAACAACCAACTTCAATCCTTGATAAATGGGGAGTGAAAATAAATTACAATGACCCAATAGTAAGGGCATCATTTGAACTTGGTATTGGCCTAACAGAAAAAGGTCTTCTCATATTTCTAGTGGAAAGTTACACTGTTTCCTCAAGTTCAACAACCTCCATCATATAATCTTGTCCCCCCAAACCAAACTCATCCCATTTCCTTTTCCCTGTCAATCCAACCTTTCAAGCATCATCTTTGACTTATTTTTCACATCACTCTTAATATAAAACCAGTTATCAGTCCCATGTCATCTTCTCCCTCTCTGCCATGTCAGCACCTTTATTTCTTTGGCTCCTCATCTGGAGGCTATAACAGGACGTACGGGGCATACCATATTAGACACTAAGTATATTTAATCTTCACAACCACTGTTTGACATAGGTGCTATAATTATCTCCATCTTCCAGGTGAACAGAGTGAGGCTCAGAGAAGTTAAGGACTGTGTAGCAGGCCCCCTCAGCAAATAGTAGCTGTCTTAGGCCATTTAGTGTTACTATAACAGAATACCTGAGGTTGCATAATTTATAAAGAAAAGGGGTTTATTTGGCTCCTGATTCTGATGGCTGGAAAGCTCAAGAGGGGGTAGCTGCATCTGGTGAGGGCCTCATGCTGCTTCAACTCATAATGAAAAACAGAAGGGAGATAAGAATGTGGAAAGAGATCACATGGCGAGAGAGGAAGCAAGAGAGAAACTGAGGAAGCCAAACTCTTCTTAACAACCCGCTCTGTTGGGAACTAATCCATTCCCAGGAGAAGGAGAACTCACTCACCCCCGAGGGAGACCATTACATTAGTCAGTTCATAAGGGATCCACCTGCATGGCTCAAACACCTCCCATTAGGCCCCACCTCCCAACACTGCCACATCAGGAATCAAATTTCAACATGCGTTTTGGTGGGGACAAACCCCTATCAGAACCACATCAGTAGCTAAGCTAGAATTTAAGCCCAGAAAGTAGGCTCCAGAGCCCAAGCTGTAACATTCTGCCTCTAGTCCACTCTGCTGAACACTGCTATATTTGATCTCATTACTCATCAGTATGACCTTGTAAACTAGGTCACATCCTCACTTTGTAGACAATGTCTCATAGCCAAAACTTGCTTCCAAATTCCTACTCTTTTTCTCCCCTGAGGTGCCTCGTTGCCTCGCACCTGGACTATGCAGCAGCTTCAGTCCTCCTTTTCTGGCTGCTCCACCCCAGGGTATCCTAGATGGGACCACCAAGTTGCTGCTTTACTCGTGTCACTTTCTGGATCAAAAGCGTCCAATAGCCTCCCCTCGGCTGTCCTATTGCTTTTACCTAATGAATCCCAAATTCACCATTCTGGCATTCAGGACCAAATGAAAAGGTAAAATGTGGCAATCCTCCACGATCTGACCTTTCTTACCTTTCTGACTTCTCCCATGCTCCCTCCCACGGAGGCTCTCCATCCCCCTAACCTATCCGGTTCATTCCTTCACTTTTCTACTCAAGACACGAGACACAGCCCCTTGTTTGTAAGCTCTTCCTTTAGGGTTCCTCTGAGTTTCCTGGAGTACAGGCTTGGAAAAACCCTTAAATGATTTAGAGTTGAAACCGTTATAGTGTTCTAGGAATTCAGGCAATTAAAGTCTTACTAGGCATCTAGTATTATTAAACTAAGTCTTATGGTAGTCTTTTGGTGGATGATATGGATTGTGTCCCCCAAGCTTGTTTTTTTGCTATTGAGTTTGAATTCCTTATATATTCTAAATATTAACCCCTTGATAGGGATCGAATTGTGTCCCCCAAGTATTATGTATTAGAAACTTGATCCCCACTGTGACTGCTAAGAGGATGAGAAATCCTATTATGGTAATTGAAAGAGGTGGTTAGATTCTGAGGACAGTGCCTAGTGAATGGATTAATAATGGTGGTCATGGGTGTGGTTCTGAGGGCTTTAAAAGAAGAGCACATGAGAAGTTAGTCTCTCTCTGCTCTGCCATTTTCTGCCATGTGAGACCCCTGCATTGCATAAAGACACCACCAAAGAAGATCCTTACCAAATATGTTCCCTGGACTTTGCACTTCCCAGCCTCTGAAACTGTAAGCAATAAATTTCATTTTCTTACAAAGTATCCACTTCCATGTATTCTGTTATAAGCAACAGAAATGGACTAATACAGCAAGTGACACCATAGAGAAACTTGGGTATAATATGAGCCTTCAGGATGTTAGCTGCATTATTGATCTCAGTTTAGTACAACAGGATGAGTAAAACAGGATCCATCACACAGTGATACATCATTCCATTAGAGATGAGGATTGGACCAGACAGGAAGTTATCAGCTGCCAAAAGCAGCCATACAATCAGAGAATAGCCTTTGCAGGCAGTAAGGTTGGTTCAATAGTTGCCAGAGCCACGTCTAACAAGGATGGTCAATTCTGCTGTTCTCCAGAGATCATGTAGTAAGTCCCAGATCAGGGATTTAAAGTGAGGCCAGGTCCCAGGGGCTACTCAAAGCCACAGGATAAACACAGTTCATCTTCAGTTTACTTTTGAGAATTCAGGGCAAAATGTAAATTTATTTACCTGAAAATATCTCATAATATTTTATGTCAAAACATAAAAATTTCATGGGCTTATTATGAAGTAGAATGGAAAATTCCATAATTTTTAATAATAAAATACAAAGTACTTTTGAATTTGCTGTTGGCTCCTTTGGTTTGCATTGCCAGACCCTTGGGAATACATGTTGCTCTTCTCTGATATCTTAGTTGTATTTCAGTGGAAATGCTTGAGAACTGTTGATGTAATGTGCTAAGTGTTGTGGACCAAGACCCAGTGGAATCTAGTTATTATGTGATAAAAGGCTCTTACTAGACATGAAGAGCATGTCCATTAACAAATATGAAAAGAAAAAAAGTTGGTATTTGCCTTATGTGACCCTATGTATAAGAATACTGTTCATACCATTCCTTAAAAGTTTAATGTTCCTTTTACTGATCTAGCTTATTTAACTGCGGTTTCACAATGTACCTTGGATCTTCCAAAACATGATTTAGTTATCACATTTTGGATGATGTACAATTTAAATCCCTTTAAAACATATCTGCCATGGAACAAGATCATAGCAGAATCAATTGGGTCAGGATTAGAGCTCAAGCCTCAAAATCTGAGACCTAGAAACCAACTACACGTTTAGTCATACACCAAAAAAGTAAAGATTAAAAAAATTCCTCAAAGGCATCACTGGAAGAAGCTACACAGGGACACATGGCAGGATCCTAGGCAGGATATAAAGGAACAAAGGTTCACATCAAGGTACACAGTTTGGCAGGATAGAAACATCATAGCTTTGAATGAAGTACAGAAATACCAGGCTATACTTGGCAATATAACCATATCAGCCTAACTCTGGATCATTCAGTAATTTATTCAACACATATTTGTGTGCCAGGATCTGTCCTAATGGCCCATGATACAAACAAAGTCCCTGACTTCATGGATGTTTCATTTTTAAAAATTATTTTAATAAAATAAGGTAAGAGGGTTAGAGAATGATGGGGCAAGGGTTTTATGAGGGAATGCTGTCTAGTAAGATGACATTTGAGCAGAGACTTAAAGAGTTAGTGAGTGAGCTAGACAGCCACCTGTCAGGAAAGCACCAGAGGTGGAACAGCAAATGCAAAGGCCCTGAGGCAGGACCATGTTTGGAATGCTTGGGGGAAAGGGGAGCAAGGAGGCCAGGCTGACTGGAACAGAATAAGTGGAAAACAAATCACATGAAGTAGGGCTCTCTGAGGACTCGATAAGAACTCTGGATGGAAGTGAGATGGAAATCACTGGAGATGGTGACATCATCTGCACTATATTTTGAAAGGATTGCTCAGGCAGCTATGTGGAGAGTAAAGTACAGGACAATTATTAAAACAATATGGCTTCCCTCAGGCGTACCCTGCAATAATCTAAGTGAGAGATGATGGTGGATTAAACAGGCAGTGGAAGTGGTGAAAGTGGTTGGACTCTGGATGTTACAAAGCTACAGCCTGCCAGATTTTCTCATATGATGGATGTGGGGGATAAGAAAAAGAGAGGAGTTAAGGGTGTTTCCAAAGTTTTTAGTACACACATCAGGAAGAATGGAGTTTCCATTTATAAAATTGTGGAAGAACAGGTTTGAGAGAGACAGGTTTAAGTTGAGATACTTCCTTGACACCCACACAGAGGTGTCTAGAAGTAGTTGATAGACAACTCCTGAGTTTAGGGATGAGGTCCAACCTGGAGACAAATCTGAAAGCCCTGGTATAGTGGTGTTTATCTAAAGCCAGGAGGATTGGATGAGTTCATTTAAGAATGAATGTAGATTCAGAACATCTTAATAGGTCTGGGAAGTGAGACCTGGAGCACTGCACTGCTTGTTTGTCTCTATAGAAGCTTTATTGAGAAGTAATGGAAACACAAATGTGTAAGGGCAGCAAGATGGGAAGAACCAGCAAAGGAGACTGGGAAAGAGTGGCCAGGGAGTTATGAAAAGAACAGAGAGAATATGTCCTGGACGCCAAATGAATACTGCTGACAGATGGAGTAAAATAGACATTGAGATATGTGCACCAGATTTGTCAATGTGTATATTCAAGAGCAGTTCTAATTGGAGTTGGTTCCAAAGAGATGGGAGGAGAGAAAGTAGAGACAAAAGGTGTAAACAATTTCTACAATGATTTTGCTGTACAAGGGAGCAAAGAAACAGAGCCACAGCTGGAAGTGGCTTACAGCATGTTTGTGTGCTGATGGGAACAGCCCATATGGAGTAGAAATTTTCATAATGCTGGAGAGGACAATGGCTTGGTGGTAAGAGAGGTTGGGGCCTGTATTAGCTTCCTAGGGCTGCCATAACAAACAAAGTACCATGATCTGAGTGACTTAAACAACACAATTTTATTGTCTCGTGGTTCTGGAGGCTGCAAGTCCAAGATAAAGGTGTCAGCAGGGCTGTGCTTCCTCTGAAGGTGCTGGGGAATTATCTGTTCCAGGACTCTCTCCTAGCTTCTGTAGTTCCTTGGCTTATGGCAGCAGAACTCCAGTTTCACAGGTGTTCTCCCTATATGTGTGTCTGTGTCCAGATCTTCCCCTCTTTTCAAACATACTGGATTAAGGGCCCAACCTACTCCAGCATGACTTCATTTTAATCTAATAATTACATCTGCAATCCCATATTTCCAAGTAAGGTCATATTCTGAGGTACTGAGGGTTAGGATTTCAACATATGAATATTGATTGAGTGGTGCACTATTCAATCCATAACAAAACCAATAGAAAATGGAAGGGCTAGTGTTTGTAAGGGGAGAGAAGGCAGAGAATGCATATAGATTCAGATGCAGATAAAGAGTTAGCTGTGGTGGTGGAGTCTGTGGACTTTCTCTTCTGAATGCTTCTATCTTCTCATTGAATTAAAAGGCTACATCACCAGCAGTGGCAACATTGTAAGGTTAACCCCTGCCTGCCCAACTAAGCTAAACTCTGCTAAATACTGGCCAATTGTGAATTCCACTGTATTTAAATGTGAATTCAATGCACCAAAAAAATTTATGCAATTCAACAAAATTCTAACTGGAATTATGATCTAAGGAATTAGGATCTAGTGCATGAAAAAGTTCTTAATACCACCTAGAGTGATGGATTAACAAATGTGTAAATGTTAGATAATGGGAAGAGAGGTAATGAGAACAAGAATATAGAAACCAGAGAGAGCAGATTAGAAACAGAACGTTTCATCAAGCCAGGAGAAATATGGAAGAGTCTTTCCATGATGCTTTCAGGAAAGAAGAAACATTGCATGTGGATTTTAATAACTCTAGAACAAAGACACAACACTTTTATTATCCATGGGAATTTAGATGAATGCATATTGCTCATTGGACTCTTACTTTATGATTTAAATGAATTATTTTTCAAGCTGTTTATTTTTAGCAATTACTACACTTGATTTTGCAATGGAGGGAGACCTTGGCAAAGGAATATTGGCATTTCCACATAATTTGCACTGTCAATCTGAAAAAGTTCCATGCTTCTATGAAGACATGAGTTGGGGAGATAGATGACACAGATGATGTGAACATTAACAATGCAACCTGTTTGCAATGATTATTGCTGTTTTACTGAAAATTTACCTTTCTTTAAGTGAATATTTCTTATGTTATGCTTTTCCAAGTCTTAATTCTTCTTCAATGTGCTCACAAAATTGCTATTAGCATTCTTGTCGGTCATGAGCGTGTAATGAGGGACAATGGAGCTCTTATACTAGATAGAATAACATCATTCCATAAATAAAAATAAGACTGCAGATTGCCTTATTTCTACAACAAGCCTCCCATTAATGTCAGGAAAAATGGTGAGAGTGGACCAAGGGCACTCTACAGCCTGCAACCACCTAGAATTCTAGACACAGGGAAATAGGAAAATGGAAAACATCTATTACACTGTCAGCTAGTCCATACCCTGGGGACTGGCACAGAATTTTTTCTTATTGCATATTTTGTTCAATTTTCTTCAATATTCCTTTGAAACAAATTGAGCAAAGACTGCTACTCATGGTTTCCATCAGAAAACTCATAAACATAAAAGCTTTGATTAAAAAAATCTTGGCAAAGATACTGAAACACTTTTTATTAAGTTTTTTCCCAAGGTACCTAGATATACTACCTTGCTTTGTGATAAAAATAATCCTTTTTTTATCCGTTATATTGTTCCCTTCTAATCTGTGTTGACCGGTGTTGAAGGCACATTATTCATTTCTACATTCAGTTGTATGTACGCAAAGGGAATGACTTAAAGAACAAATAGAAGTCAAACCCTCCCACAAAGTGAAACCAAAGTGGTTACTTTAGGTTGTTTTAGGAAAAGCGTTTATTTATCATACCCACATGATATGATTTTTTACTTTTACACAAGAAAAATCCTTGTTTCTTATTTGATATGACTTCATCCAATGCTCTGTAGCTTCAAGAAATAAACTTTTCTGACAATTCTTCAACTGTTTAATCTTCCTCTTATGCCTTTATGCTGTAAGCACAGTTTCATAACTACACTCTTGTGATTTTCCAACCTACTCTTCTCTAGGAGCCAGACATTAGGGTTTTCTGTTTCTTTCCATTCAAAACATGTATTAAATACTAAACATATGTCAAATGCTAGGGCTACAAAAACAAATGCCATATATCTATCACCAGTGATTTAAGCATATAACTTTTCATTGTCCTTATTTAAAAAAGATAGTTACTACCCATGATGATATATGTAAACAAACAGGAAACCACTGCATTTGAACTACTTGTCACTTCCTTGCTAGGGGATGCGTGGGACTGGGGAGTGTCTTCTCTCTTGCTCTATCAACTAGCTATTGCCACAATAATGCTGCATAACAAACAAACCACTCCACTTCAGTGGAATGCAACATCCATTTAAACATCCATTTATTTAGCTTACAAGTCTGTAGAGATGATCTGGCTGGACTTAGGTAAGCAGAGCTGGGTTTGCTCACATGTTCAGGTGTCAGCAGACTGTTGGCTGACTCAGGACAGTCACAACTTGAAAGATATGGGGGACTCCTTGGTCTGTGCCTGGTCTAATCACAAGTATAACAAGCAGCTTACTGATCTGTATGTACTCCAGAGCAGTAAGGATCCAACACAGTGCCTAATGCAGAGTAGCTGTTCAATAAATGCTGGACAATTGAATCAATGAAAGAATGAAGATTTTGCAGGCTATAGTGTTCAATATGGTAGCAACTTGCAACAGTACTAATTAAAATAAGAAGAGCATGTATTTTGTAATTTTCTGCATTGATACTCATTTTTCCATGTGGAGATGACTGCATCTAATTTACCCAACAAATATGAAATGTGCATCTCCTTTGTGCAAAACGCTATGGTACAAACTTACAAATGTGAGTGATACCATCCTTAGTTAAAGCAGTGGGCTAGATGAAAAATCATTCTCCATCCCTGTTTAGAATTCTGTAGGATGCATAAAACATCTTTCAAATAAGAGTACTCTCAATATTTTACCCAGCTCTGAAATTACGCAACTTCATTATTTAAGGTACAAAATAATAGAAGACAGAATGTAAGTACTATGAGAGAGGCACCCAGAATGATGGATGAATTTGAAGGAAAAAGAGGTCATATCCATTTGGGGTTAAAAAATTAAGTCTTCATAAGAGAGCTAACACATGTCAGGTGTTTTGGGAGAGGTAACATTTAAGGACTTGCACAACTTAAAAAACCCTTAGGAGCAGTGGAGGTGCAAAGGTAGGTAAGACTGGGCATAATTAGGGGAAAGGGTTGATCCAATTATGCTGGAGCAAACAGTAAATGTGGATGACTGGTGGGAGATATACCTGAAAGCAAGTTGGATCTGATTGTTTGTGACCTTAAATATCAAGCTGAAGCATTTCTACTTATTTCTGCAGACACTCCTGCTTTAGAAAGATCAATCTGACAGCACTGTATAGAACTGCCTTGTGTAGAAAGAAGTGGGCAGATAAATCCATATGTTATTGAAATTGTCTAGGTAAGAGATAATGAGGATCTAAATTAGGAATATGGCAATGAGAGTGGAAAGGCTCTGAAAAAGAGGGAGCTGTTAGTAAGAGAGAAGCAGCCTGTATCTTGCCCATTAAATCTTTTTCATAGTACACGCAAAGTTTATGTATCCTGCAATAAATGGCAGTTCTCAAAATTTCCCCCAAACTTTCTGTTAGAATGAATCTATTCCATATCCAAGCTCTACCAAAGATAAAGATCCTTGTCATAGTAATTAGCCTTGAAGGCATCACTAGAGAAATGAGAAGCTCAAATTGTTTTATCCCTAAAAGCAGTGACCACTCATTAGAAGCAGTTCACTGGTCACTCACCTTTGACCAGGATGAACTGTCCACTTGGGTGGTCGAGTACAATCTAATCTCTTGATAATTAATGAAGTCCTCTAGACTACCAACACAAGGAAGACAGAACCCAGGCTTTTAGAGCTGGAAGCAGTTAAGGGATTGTTCAATGTCCTTATCTTCCGAATGAGGAATCTGAGGCTCAGTAATCTGCAGTCAAGCGACCCACCTAATCAGAGAAGGAGTTGAGACCAGAGCCCAGCTCTCCTATGCTCAGTGGGTGCTCTCTATGATGTTAATTAGTATTTGGGCATATTCATGGTTGTTCATGTGTTCAAGTCAACATTCTCAATCACGGGGTTTTCAATTGAACCATAAAATATTTGAGGGCAGGGAACAGTGGCTGGTATGGAGCAGGTATAGGTAATTGGAAGATGAGGTTGTAAATATAAGTTGGTTCCTAATCCTCTAGGATCTTGAATGATAAGTCATGGGTTCTGTACAGAAATAGAAAATGTAAAATCACAGAAGGTTTTTACAACTGTGCTTTATTTAAAGGTACTACATTCTCTCAAACTCTCATACAAAATATGAATGAAATGCATGTCACATGATTTCATTACTATGAAAGAACACATTTTCTGAAAATTGCCATGGGCAATTAGATTTTTTAAAGACTTCAAAACTGAGAGAAGTTTCTGTTTATTATAGTGACATTTCCAAAATTATACACATCGCTGTGAATCAGAATCTTTTGGAGGTATTTATCTATTTCCTCTCTTTGTAAGGTTTCTTTGAACTGGAAAAGATATGTTATTTTTATATCCATTATTTGTTATATATATTATTTAAGTTCAAAATAAAATGTTATATATACTTTAAAGACTTACTGAGCTATGATGCATTAATCCTACCAAACTCATTGAATATCATTGGTTCAGTTACAAAGTAAATGTCATACACATACAATTCACAAAGCAAACGGAGCCATGATCAAATGACTATAATGGATTTTGAGTTGTATTGGTAATTCTGGTAAGGAGCTATGACGAACAAGTGTCTTTCTGCCTACTTCTCTCCTTCCTTCACAAAGTAGGCAGTTCACAAAGACACATCTTGAGGGCTGGCATAGAACTAAAAATTGCTTTACCAGCCCAACCAGCCTAATCAACCCAAGAGGTTACAGAGATAGCAGACAGAATATCCTCCCCTCTGACTGTCAAATTAGAATAATTTCTAAAACATTCATTAAAATTACAAATAAAATCCAAGGAGACAAATATATAACATAAAAATAACAGCTTTCATCATCCAACAAACATCTTCTCAGTGACAACCACATCTTGGACAATGTGTGAAGCATAAGACAAACATGGTACCTGTCTTTCACATCTACTTGTGGAGACAGACAATAAACAAGCACATAAGAACACACAAACAAAATCATGACTTGAGATAAGTATTACAAAGTATTTGACCAGGATTCATGATGAATAATAATAAAAAGAATGGACCTACTTATATGAGGTGGCCAGGAAAGGCCTCGCTAAAGAAGTGACATTTAACGTAAGATCTGGAAAATGAGAAGGAGGCTCCAGGGACAAAGGCCCAAGGAGGCAAAGGGCTTGGCCTTCTCTAGAAACTTCCAGATGGTCAGTGTGTAATAAAGGATTAATTCAGCAGGCCTGGGCTGTCTAAACCCTGCACATTCCAAAGAACAGTCTGACCTTTGACCAGCTCCTAGGAAATAATTTTGAGCACTTGGGATATCATGCCTGATAACAGTGTCTTTGTCTACCTGGGGCTGTGGTCCACACCAGACAGTTTATGTTAACAGTGTGATTTATGGTGGGAGCTATGGGCCATGTGGTACCAGTTTGGCCTCTGGAGAGGGTGGAGACTGAGTAACTAAGTTTAGCCACATAGGTGCCCCATTCCCATGTGACTTGGACACCAATAAAATCCTTGGGCACCAAGGCTCATCTGAGCTTCCCTGGTTGGCAGTGCTCCATTATGTGTTGCCACACACATCACTACTAGGAGAATTAAGTGCTATTCATATGACTCCACTGGGAGAGGGTAAATGGAAGCTCATGGCTGCTTTCTCCTGGACTCGAACCTATCTGCCTTTTTTGTTTTTTGATTTTAATCTGTATCCTTTTGCCACAGTAACCATAATTATGAGCATAACTGGTTTCCTAAGTTCTGTTTCCTTCTAGTGAAGTGAATCATTGAATCTAAGGGTGGTCTTGGGGACCCCCTACACAGTCAGTGCAAGTAGAAGGTAGAGTGAGGGGTTCATGATCACCAGGAATCTCTGATGTGAAAGTTATAGAGGTTACAGAGTTTAGGTTTGAAGTGCAATAAGACTTCATCGAAGGGTTTTAAGTAAAAGGGTGACATATAATTTACATCTTCCAAAGAGCTCCATGAATGCTACATGGGGAGGGGAGTGGTATGGGAGGCGTGTGGAGGCAGGGAGTTCAAGCAGTTGTCCAAGGGGGAGATGATGGTGACTTGGGCTGGGCTGGGATGAGGGGAGCTTAGTGTAGGAGAGACATGGCAGATGTGAGGTATATTCTGGATGTGGAGGAAGCAGAAATTGGCAGTGGGTTGTATTTCATGAGGGAGGGAGAGGATGAATCCCAGATAGTTCTCAGGTTTTTGTCTTAACTAACTGGGTAGATGGTGGTGCCATCTACTGCAATGGAGAAGACTAGAGAAAGGAAAGATTTAGGGGATAAAGGAAAGACAAAAATTCAAACTTAGACACTTTACATCTGAGATACTGTGAAACATCTAAGCTGAGAGGACCAAAAACATAAATTTTAGAGGTGGAAGCAGACGGATAAATGAATAAGACTTAAAGCCACAGTAATGGGTGTGACCACATAGAGAGTATTTGTGTCGATAAAAGAAAGAGGGCTCAGAACTCATCTCTGAAAACCTCCAGTGTTCAGAGGTCAAGAAGAGGCAGCTTATTATGCATCAGGCTAATTACCATGAGCTTTCTATGAGTTCACCTAGCTAATCCTCACAAAGACTCTAGGAGGTAATTGTTATTATTCCCACATTTTACAGGATCAAACCAAGACACAGAGAATTTAGATGACTTGCCTGAAGTAACTCAGTTTCTTTCCCTCTGTCTCTCTTTCTGTATCTCTTTCTCTCTCTCTCTCTCTCTCTCTCTCTCTCTCTCTCACACACACACACACACACACACACACACACAATTATGTGGTAAAAACAGATCCAAACATCTAGCTCTCCAAAACCTACGTTCTTTTTTTCCTTACTTTAATGTCATAAGTAGAAAGCAAAATAAAAACAACAAAATAAACAAAAATAGAAAACGATTGAAGAAAATTTTAGTAGTCATAATTTCCATGATCAGGGAAAAAATTTTAAAAACGCATTTCTTATTTAAAGTCACAAAAGAAAATAGAAAATTGTCCACATTTCAGATAACTTATTAAATAAAACACAACACCATAAGAAATACTGCTCCCTAAATCTTTCATTCAGGATTCAAGCCAGGCTTTTGATTTTCCCATTATAAAATCAAAATAATGGTGTGTACTATTTTGATAATGTACTCAAAAGTGCTTTACAAAGTGTTGTAGATATTTGTCATTATTGTACCCTTAAAGTTTTTAGAGAATGGGCAAAATTATACTTTCTCTAGGTGGATGATACATGGAATAAAATGAGAGGGCTATTTTTCTCTTTTTTTAAGCAGCAGAAGGACATATAAACAAGGAATCCAAAATGTAATTTTCTAATGCAGAGGGATGGTATCAGATATGTGCTTCTGTAGAGAAAGTGAGGTCACCCAGAAGCATCTGCATAATAACCTTTCTTTGTGTTAATTGTATTATTATTATTATTTTTATCTATAAAGAAAAGAAAGCTGGAGATGTCCATAAGCAGTTTAAAAATATTCCAGTTTCAAGTAATCTTGGAAAAAAAACTACAGCTTTTCCTGGTTTTACTTAAAAAAAAAAAAAAACACACAGTCATATTAGTAAAGTTGTGACAAGGAAAAAAATGAGAAGGCACGCTGCTATGGGTCAAATGTGTCACCCCCAAATTCATGTATTGGAAACTTGATCTCCATTGTAACAGAGTTAGAGGATAGGAAACCCATTATCCAATTATAGTACTTGAAAGGTGGGGCCTCTGAGAAGTGATTGTATCATAAGGGCTGTGCCCTCATGAATGGATTAATCCATTTATGAAGTAATGAGTTATCATGGGCATGGTTCTGATGGCTTTATAAGGAGAGTGAGTGAGATGGTTAGCTCTCTCTTGTTTAGCCCATTCTTGCTACGTGACACCCTGCATTGCTGTAGAGAGTCACCACCAAGAAGGCCCTCACCAGATGTGATCCTTGGACCTTGGACCTGCCAGCTTCCAAAACTGTAAGAAATACATTTCATTCCTTTATAAATTACCCAGTTCCAGGTATTCTGTCATAAGCAATAAAAACAGATTAATACAGATGCTAAACCCTGTCTATGTGGACACAGGGAGCTAGTTCCCTCCTCTCCAAGTGTGCACAACCCCACCCTGCTCATTAGCTATGGGAACCAGTTTATTTTCACAGCATGTCAGCTGGTCAGGAGGAGAAAAACTTACTGTGTTTAATGATTAGCTTGATGGGAGGCACCAGTCTGTTTCAGCTGGGTCTACAGCTGCTTTTTAGTTGAACACAACACAATCATTGGATGGAACTAAGTTTTTGGCTGGGACAAACTCAATCCTACAATTTCTAAATATCCACAAAACCAGAATGATTTAAAAACAAACTTATATATGTTGGTCTCCACAATGGTCAATTTGACTGAACTCAGTGAATGAATATCCATTTAGTACTTATTCTGTTCCAGGCCCATCTTGGGTTCTGAGGATATAATGGTGAATAAGAGATTTTTCCCCAAATAATCTGATGCTCTGCCTCTGTAATGTTGTTTATTATGCTGATCTAAAAAAAAAAAATCTGTTTTGGAATTTCATATATACATTTCTTTCATAAATACATTTTTTATACCGTTTTCTTTCACTTTTTTAGTGATTGGAAGGACAAGCAGCAGGCATTTGGCAGCGTTTCTCTGTTCTTTCCTCCCCCTGTGGTCTCCCCACCTCAGTCAGTGAAAACATCATCCTCCCAGTTGCTCCAGCTAAAAGTCTGGGGGACCTCCTTGTCCTCTCCTAGTCAAGCCCCACACCAGCATCCATCCACTTCCTGCCACCTCTCTTACAACAACTGCGGTCCTCTTTTTGGATTATCACAACTGCCAGATGATGCATCTCCCTGTTCCTTCCTTTCCTCCTTTATCCTATCCTCAGCTCAGCACCCCCAGTGATCATCTTAAAAACAAGTCAGATCACGGCAAACGCATCCCCCTTGTCAGTATCGTCAGGTGGCTTCCCAGCTCATGTAGAGTGCATGCCAGAGCAAAGGAAGGCCTACCATGTTCTTCCAGATTGCTTCCCCCATGTCCTCTTCCTGTGGACTCTTCTTCTGCCCCTTTCCTCAGCTTTCAGCACATTAGCCTCTCTGCCTTCTTGCTGACTACTGAGCACCAAAGGTATTCTCCTGCCTTGGGCTTTTGTCTTTGCTGTTTCCTCAGCCTGTGTCAACCTGGTTTGCTTCCACAGTCTTCTCTGTATTTAAGCTTACAATCCCCCAATGATTCCAAATCAGTTTCCCTGTTTCCTTGAATTACTTTTTTTTTTTAAACAGCAGTTGTCATTTTCTAACATACTACAATTTTACTTAATTATTATCTCTATTTCTCCCCTCTGGAAAGCAGTCCTGGGTGGGTAGGGATTTCTGTGTTGCTTATTGCTATATCCCCAGTACCTAGACCGGTATCTGGCATGTAGTAGGTAAACAATAAAGATTTGTTACATAAATGAATGTTATCATGAAAGAGATGCTTTCTATATTCCAAATTGGAAGGAGTAATCTTTCCTTTGAAATAACAGATTCTATAGAAGAGGTCCCTGTGACATAAAGGGTTTTGTTTGATGAAGGTGGCATTTTATGCTGATCCTGGGCAGCAAGGCCATTAATCAAACCAGAGATGATGGAAACTGTTAGAGCTATGGGTGGGAGAAGTGACAGGTGTTTGTAGATGCTATCTTGGAATGAGTTTATGGCATTTCATTCTCAAGCACAGAAACAAATGCATGCTGGTGCGACCTCAAATTCACCTTTTGCACAAAATGCGGGAGAATCCTTCCTTCCTCAGACACTGCCATTTTACCTTCACCTAATCCCTGGGCTGGCCCTGCACAGAAAACCATGCACAGACTTCACCTGGGAAGAAGCTGCAGAGTAAGAGTCAGGAGCTGAGCTGACACAGGGTAGAACAGGTGGCTGCTGGACAGAGAGAGGCCGGCAAGTCTCGTTCTTATCTCCCGAGAATTTACAGCTTTGAAAGACAAGGTGAACCATATAATTCCTGTATTGAGAACAAATTCCCCTTTTCACTAAAATCTAAATCAGAAAACTGGAGCCCATCAAAAAGCTAAAATGACCCAACTTCTGAATTCAAAGAGAATTTCACATAAGGCAGGGCCCCCTTTGAAGCACCAAGGACAAAGATCATGTATTTGCAGAAAAGAAAATCATAAGAAAGCAATGATGTGACATAACAAATTGGCAGATTGCAGTTGCTCTTTTAAAGTAATACTTTAAAATATTTAAGGTCTTTGTTTATAAAAAGAATAATAAAAATACAGAACTAGGAAAGCTATCATCTCATCGGTGTAAAAACCATCCTTTCTGATTCTCGACCTCTGTTCTCTTTACTTCAATCTATCTTATACGAATATCTTCACCTCACCTTAGCTCATCTGGTATTATGTTACTCCCCCTCACATAGCTCCAGTGATTTTTCATTGTTAAATACAGTGGTTAAATTTTCATATTTAAGCAACAGAACCCTTTCTTAAATATAAGTGTTATAAATTGTAATACAGAGAAAAGTAGAAATGTTGTTCTTTAAGTAGGGTGGAGATGGAGCACCCAGAAACTGACTGACTGGCTTTAAACTCCCACCCCCACCCACCCAACACAGCACACATATATTCAGAAACATTAGGAATTGGTGGAACAGACTGGAAAAATCCTGGCCTGAAGAATAAGTATCATTTTTTCTTAATCTGCTACCCCAAATCTTCCACAAATGATGACTCCAAATTACCTCCACACTATTTTCTGATGCTGTCTATATCCAACATGTATCCCATATTCAACCAGAGCACTGTACTCATTGTCACTTGAAACACTTCCTTACTTTCATTGTGCCATGTCTTGCATCATAAAAAATTGGATTGGAATCAAGTGCCTGCTAGTTGTGTGAACCTTAGGCAGGTTATACAACCTCTTAAAAGCCTTTGTTAATCCTTCTACAAGAGGTGAAAATAGAGGTACCTACCTCATAATAATGTTATAAGCTAATCCATGTGAAGCAATTGGTTCCCCACCTACAATGTAGAAGTGTCTCATAAGTGTTGGTTATTATCTCATGCCCAGGGACAGCCTCCATGCTGGGGAGGAGCTCAGGTGGTCCAAGACTCCTGCAACTGCTTCCAGGATAATCATTCTGAACATCGGCACCCTGAAGACTTCCATGTCACCAAACATTTCACCATATGCTAAAAGAGTCTGAAAATCATGCTTTCCTTGCTCAGAGTTGGACTTGAGATGTATGGAGTAAGAAAATCCCATTACTTTTTCCTCCTTAGTTTTTAAAGTTGAAATTCATGAAAAAAGCCAGAACCCTCCTGTACCCTTCACCTCCTCTTGCTATTCAAGGCAGGCTACACACACACACCAAGGAGGGGCTGAGAGCAGAGATTTCTGTGAGCTCTGTGAGGTCTGTAGGGCTGCAGAATAAAATATTTATTCAAAAAAATGAGGAATACTGGTCAGGGTCGGGGGCCTGCAAATTCTCAACTACAGAGCTGCCTAACTGATAACACTGAATGGGTTATGATGTGACACTGATGCCCTTAGTTCCTGGGGCAGTCAGGCAGGGCTGGAGTAGCTGGAGCCCCAGGCCATCACCCATATCCTCCAGAAGCCTCAGTTCACACCTCCCAGCATCATGCAATATTGTTATTGTCCACATATTCCATGATGTGAGGAATGCTGGGAGAAACAGAGGTCTCTGCTGCTTGCCCTGCACTGGTTTGGTTCTGGACAGAATGCTTACCACTATCCTCTGCAGTCTGTTGTGGCCACCAAGATCCTGAAAAGCTGAGTCAGGTCAGCAGGGGCCATGAAGGAGCCACAGATTGTCATGATGCTCTGCATTGTGATGGCCCTGGAGATCTGTGCCAGGTGGTAGCGGTACTGCTGGGGCCCTAGACCAGCCCCAGAGCCCCATGGATTGCAAGGCACGTGGTGGTCTCGATAGTCACGGTAGGATTTTTAATCACCAAAAGCCCACTCTATGCAATCAGGACAAAGAACTAGCTACTGGAATTTCTGCCTTCAGGGGAAAGACATTAAATTCTTGAGAGGCTTCACGTCATTGAAAAAATTGGAGGCCTTAAGTCAACTTTATTGGAAGCCAGACTCGAGAACAAAAGTATTAGAAAACAAAAAAAGACAAGACAAAACAAAACTGGCGGTCATTAATAAAAAGCTGTAAGTCTCCAGGTCTTTACTTGGGTTTAATATAGAAATTTTAGAAAAGGTCTTTGAGAAGAGACATCTGAATATTTAGAACAAGTTGAGCTGATGCCTGACATTACAAGAAAGATTTACAAGATGCATCAACACACATTCAACTTCAAGTAGCTGCAACTAAAACAGCCTTCAAAATACATCAGAAGAATGAAGAATAACTTCAGAAAGCACTAAGAGATACTTTGGATGAAAACCCTGCTCTTCCAAAAAAGTGTGAGTATAAAGCCATTTTCACAAGGATGAGGAAGGGAAAAGAAGAGTGAACAATCACATTTCAAAGAATAAAATGATAGAAAACGTTAAAGTGCCTATGGGACAAGTTTAAATGACAAAGTCACATGAAGCTCTGGATGACCTCTTGCTAAAGATGAGAGCTTGGGCTGCTCTTCTTAAAGAAGCCAACCTAGATGGTGGGAACTTGGAACTGGACAAAACAAATGCAACAGAGAATGAAGAACTCTTAGAACAGGTATCAAGAGAAGGTTCAAAGAAACCAACTATATGGCTGAGTCAAATACATATTTAAAAAAAGGAAAAAGAAACCAAATGAACACCAAATAAACCAAAGGAAAAAAAATCAATACACTTAAAGATCACATTAGAAATCCGCAAACTGAGAAAACGTCCCTGTAGTAAGAAAACGAGATGCAAAAACTCCCGTAGAAACTTTAGGTTCTTTCTGAAATGCATTAAAAAATATATAAAAAGAACTTTCATCAAATATCCAGTTTAGAACTAGTTTAACTCATAAAAATAGAGACAAGTCTATCCAAAGCTGATGACAAGATCAGCCATGCATGTGAAGAGTTGGACACATAAAATACAAGCCAAAATGCTTTCAGAAAAATTCGAATAAATCACTGATTATTACCAAACCCAGCTTATTTCCTGTAAAAGAAAAGTTCGTGGTAATAGTTTGAGAGCTCTGTTGGCTGAGAGAAATCTCAATAAGTAAAGATGAGAAAAGACATACATCAGACAAAATTTATTGTGTAAGAATTTAAACATTTTGAAAAGCATACTTATGCCCCTGATTTTGGAAATGTAGTATTTGGTAGAGGATTGTGAGTACCACCTGGGAATCCTCTGTATGACCAGATTTCTGAGGAAGAAGGAGAATCTGGTTGCGAAGACAGAGGGATCCAGGCCCTGCATCCTGTGGAAACCAGATGCCACCCCACTGTGGTCAGGACACTAAGGCAGGAACCCTCATCATTCATCTCCACCTTCCACAAGGGCACGCCAAAGCGTCTCTTTGGGCTCCGTGAGCTGGTGAAAACTCAGGATCTTTTCTTGATTTCACCCTTTCACCGGAGTGGGGAGCCACTGGCTGCTGATCCTTCACTTCCATCTCATGGTCCCATCAGTGGTTAGATGTTACTCAGGGCTCCCAGCAGGAATTTCTATAGAGTGCCCTTTCTTTCCCCTATTCTTGCAAGTGAGAACAAATCTTCCTAGGAATTCACTCTCTCAAGGGACTTCCTTGGCCCAGCACATAATCTACTGGCAACAAGAAATGTCTCTACACCAAGCTCTGGATTTGGTTTTCCCTCCACACAACCTGAAAACAGAAGTCAGTCTCCTTCCAAGTTGACCCCACCTTAATAAGCCTCCTTCTGAATGTTCAGAACCACAGCAAGGTGCTTTTTCCCACTGAGACTAAAATAATTTTGATGTTTTCTTTATTAGTTATATTAACATTAAGTCATTATACAATGGCTCAAATGGAAGATGGATAGAATTAGAACTCTTAGTATAATGTTTCATAATTTCAGATTATTGAAATGTGAATGTCATAGGTTACTTGCCCCCATTTAATTCTATTTGAAGATAATGTAATTACAGTATTTTGTTAACACGTCCACTAAAATCATCCAGAAATACAGCAAGTTTTCTTTTCTTTCTCTTAAAATAATTTTGAATTTTTTCTCTGTTGGTTTTATTGCTGTTATTTCATGATTATACAAGAGCTCAAATGGAAACTTGATAGGATTATCAGTCTTGAGAGAAAGTTTTATAGATACGTATACATTATATAACCGCAAAATGTATTAGTAAACGGTTTACACCTTATTTGGTTTTTAGATGCTCTAAGCATAATATTCTCATTATAACTATTTAACAAGTCTCTCCTAATGGTCCAGAAACGCAGAAACATTTTTGTTTCTTTACCAAAGTAATTTTGAGTCTGCTCTGATTTAGTCTCACTGCTGTAGTAAGTGATTATACAGTTGCTCAATGGAAGCTGGATCGCATTACAAGTCTTAGGAAAGCATTTTATAAAAGCAGTTTAAAAGTAAATTTCATGAGTAAATGTTTCCTTTCCTTCTTTTAATAGTTTATAGATAATATTTCAATTGCTGCTGTTTAACAAGTGCTCCGTAACAGTGAACTGCAGTTAAGAGTTTTACACGTGCAATCTTCAACTGGAGAAATTTGAAAGTCAAAGCATATTTCTATTTTAACTGGGGCTGAATTTACTCAAG
The DNA here is from genome assembly GCF_027409185.1 of Cynocephalus volans. Lineage (NCBI taxonomy): Eukaryota > Metazoa > Chordata > Mammalia > Dermoptera > Cynocephalidae > Cynocephalus > Cynocephalus volans. Next base: position 29,255,064 of record NC_084474.1, on the reverse strand, counting down.
ATTAATATCTTTAATTAAATAAATTTCGGTTTTAAGAAAATCTTTAAAATGTTATCTTTAGTGGGTTTTTTTCTAGGTATTTGCTTCTGATCTTTTCCTGTGATTTCTCCTTACAAACTCTCAAACTACTTTGTACTTCTTTAATTGTACATTATCTTGCTAAATCCCTGTATAACTGACCACTATTACTATAGATTGTAATTTTGTGGGTGTGTGAGGGTAGGGACTATATTTCAATCTATGTATTTAGCCCTGTGCCTAGTGTATGTTTTGAATATAAGACATGAGAGGTGGTCAATAAATATTTATTAAATTGAATAAAAAGTACTTTATTTTTAGTGAAGTGAATTTGAAACACATTGAATGGTTTTCTACCCTAATAAAAGAAAGCTTGTGGCCAGCAATAAGTTAGAGTCTGGGGGTTCTATCTCATATGAGTGATTACAGAAACGGACCATCAGCTTTTCTGTCTCAGACAACACAGCTCCTTCCTCTTGTTTCTCCAGAATGAGCTGCTGGTCCTAAACTGGATCTCGTAAGAAAGTACAAAAGTCATCAAAGCAATATATGGCCTCCACTGAAAAACTTCTACGCTGTACCTTCTATGGTTTCCATGGGGGAGAAAGGTATTATCTACAAATTCAGTCTATTTTTTTTTTTTTTTTACTGTTCATCAGTTTTTTTTTTTTTTTATTATTTTTATTTTTTTAAATTTTATTTTGTCGATATACATTGTGGCTGATTATTGCTCCCCATCACCAAAACCTCCCTCCCTTCTCCCTCCCCCCCTCCCCCCAACAATGTCCTTTCTGTTTGCTTGTCGTATCAACTTCAAATAATTGTAGTTGTTATATCTTCTTCCCCCCCCGGTTTGTGTGTGTGTGTGTGTGTGTGTGTGTGTGTGTGTGTGTGTGTGTGTGTGTGTGTGTGTGAATTTATATATTAATTTTTAGCTCCCACCAATAAGTGAGAACATGTGGTATTTCTCTTTCTGTGCCTGACTTGTTTCACTTAATATAATTCTCTCAAGGTTGGCGAGGCTGCGGAGAAAAAGGAACTCTCATACATTGTTGGTGGGACTGCAAAATGGTGCAGCCTCTATGGAAAATGGTATGGAGGTTCCTCAAACAATTGCAGATAGATCTACCATACGACCCAGCTATCCCACTGTTGGGAATATACCCAGAGGAATGGAAATCATCAAGTCGAAGCTATTTTTGTTCCTTAATATGAAACTTCCTGTTAATACAATGTGAAGGCTTTAAGCCATAATGCTTAGAAAAGGCCCAAATTGTGAAAATCTAAGGTTCTCATTATAATGGTAACTTGACTGTATTGCATATTTTTCATATAATAAAACAACCCAGGAAAATGTATCTAGATATTGAGATATATTATACATGCATAATTTGGGTGAGTCAACATTACAAGGAAAGCCTTCACTTTTGGACTTCCTGGCTTTTGTGTGCCATTATTCTTATTTATGACTTGAATGTTGACAGCCAATTCGGCATTGCAGAAGCCATAGCCTAAGCACGGTTTCTGCCTGGGGGCTTTCTAAATGAATTAGACAGGCATAATATTTCATATTAAGACTCTCAACTCTGAAGATAGCTGACTGTCAAAAGTGCAAGTCGCTCTGTCTTTTAAGACACTTGTCCTTTCTTTCTTTATCCTTTTTAACCTTTTGCCTTATTTTTGTGTACTATTTCACTTGGAGAAGATCATTGAAAAAATGAAGGAAAATGTTAATTTTCCTAAAAAATATAGTTGATTTGGAGGTTCCAGTGCTGCAAAATTGAAAGCACAGGGTGAAGAAATGGAGAAAAGACCATGACATTAAGAATAAACACTCCTTTCCTCTGTGTTTTGCCACAAGCTAGTTCTTCTGCCCATAATGTCCCTTCCTCCCTGATCTGGCTTAAAAGTTTCTTCCACTATGAAACCTTCCTTGACCTTCCCATGGGCCACACCTGTTGAAGTTGTCTGTCTCCCATCTGACTATACATTCCCTGAGGACAACGAGTCAGCTGCGTGTCACCAGCACCTAGCACCGAGTGCTCAGCAACTACAGGCATGAATAAATGAAAAACAAGAAAGTACTGAGTCTGAGGTAGATTTATCTACCCCATCTTGCAGAATGATATGACCAGTGAAATTTCCACCCTTCTATTCAAAGTCTTAATCACAATTATGAGTACTTTTTGATTTCTTAAATAACCTTACAAATACCAGCAGAATGCTTAAGGTATCGTAGTCAAACCATATTTGTTGTTTGCTTGGTTATCTTTCCTATAGCGGGTAACCTACTATATCTATTGCTTTGTAGGTATCCCACTTACCTTAGAAATTAGTAATTTCCCAGGACATACCTATGTCTCTTCTTCATTCACTAATCCTATCATTCCCTGAAATTCTCATTAGATAGACTTTAAATCTCTCACTCTGTCCTCCAGGTCTTTTATCTTTCCTCTTATAGTTTTCCCTGCTTTGCCTTTCTGCTCCATGTTCTAGGAGATTTTTTTAAGTTCACTAATTGTTTTTTAAAATATCCATGCTTCTGTTCACTGCCTTTTTATTTAACATTTCTTTTATTAAAGCCAACATCGAAGTGCCTGAATAAGAGTTAATGTTCAAAGAATCCAAATTTATTAACAAACGCATGTATCTATTATCTTATTATCTGGATGACCATTTGAGATTTCATGAAAATATTTTAGATTGCTCAGGCCTTTAGATAGCACTTCTTTTTATATTGTATTGGGTATTAGCATCCAGTTATATTTACTAAGTATTGGTTATCTACCTCAGTTGCTTTCTTGTGCTCTTCTGGAGTTTCTGGGAGTACAAAAATATATGGCATTGCTCTGAAGTAGCTGATACTCTTTAATCTTTACATTTTACACTAAAATGTAAGATAATGCTTATAATCTGGGGAGCCTGAGATATACTTCATGATGATATCCTTGTTCACAGAGACTGTTGGAAATAGGAAACAGCCTCATGAAGTATCCAGACTTGATCTCTTTGGAAGATGATTTTTGCTATGGCACAGAAGTAAAGGGAAGACCGCTGAACCCGAAATAAAAGCCCATTTGGAGTCCTGTCTTTGCCTCTTACTACCTGGGAGACCTCATTTTATCTGCTATGAAATAAAGAAGATAATATTGACCTAATTGGGTCGTTATGAAAATTAAATAACATGGCACACTCTTCAAAGCAATGTGATCTAAAAAATGTACTCTGTAATCTTGTCTTAATAAAATTCTCTCTTTTTCTTTTGACCACCCAAATTAGCATTTATTAGTTATTCTTAAGTTATGAACAGAAACAAAAAGAACCCAGAATCATTCTCTTCAGAGTCAATCCAAAGACCAAATTAAATATCTCTGCTTAGAAATAACTCTTTACAGTATAAAATATATACTATAAACCAAACACATATGCTAGGAACATGTAGTTTTCTGTAAAAGGCCAGATGATAGTACATATTTTAGGCTTTGTGGGCCATATTAAACTCTGCTGTTATATCACAAAAGTAACCATACACAATATATAAACCCATGGGCTTGGTTGTGCTCCAGCAAAACTTCATTTACAGAAACAGGTGGAGGGTCAGATTTGACCAGTGTGACATTGTTTGCTGCCCACTCAAGGTAATATTGAATTGAAAAGACAAAGTCCCTGACTTCATGGAGCTTATATTCTAGAGGGAGATTAATCAATCAATATAAACCAGAAAATACACAATGAAATGGCAGATGGTATTAAACTGCTGTGAAGAAAAACAAAGCAGAATAAGAGAATCAAGAGTGATGGGAGTACGGGGAGGGGCTATCGACAGCGCAGTGCGGGAGGGCCTCTCCGAGGAACTATTGTGAAGGAAGGAACTGGGATAAAGTGAACGAGCAATGCCATGGCTGCCAGCTAAAGAAGACATAGAGAAAAAATTGTAGATGCAAAAGCTATTATGTAGTGTAGTGGGTTGGAGAGTGGCCTTCCAAAGGATATGTCTACCTGGAACCTCAGAATATGATCCTACTTGGAATAAGTGTCTTTGCAGATGAAATTAAGTTAAGCATCTTGAGATGAGATCATCTTGGATTGGCCACTACATCCAATGACAAGTCTTTATAAGAGAAGAAAAGAGAAGGGGAAACAGACACAGAGAAGAGGGGAGAAGACCATTTGAAGACAGAGGCAGAGATCAAAGTTATGCAGCCACAAGTCGAGGAACACCAAGGATTGTCACTAGAAACTGAGAGTCCCTTGGAAGAGATTCCGCCTCATCGCCTCTGGAAGGAATCAACCCTGCCAATCCCTTGATTTCAGACTTCTGTTATCCACAACTGTGAGAGAAAAAATTCTGTTCTTTTAAGCCCCCACTTTGTGATAATTTTTTAAGGCAGTCCTAGGAAAGTAATACAGGTACAAATAAGCTTGGAACAGCAAAATGGTATGGATAGAGCAAAGTGGGCAGATCCAAAAGAGGTAGTCAGTATAGATATTAAAAGTATTTAATAGCTAATATGGCAGGGGACTCACCAATCAGAACAGACACCAGTCATTCAGCCTTGCCAATCCATACTGATTAAATATCAGCCTGAGAGGTCAGGGGAGATCGGAGGAAAGATTGCAGAAATAGCAGGGGCCAAATCTTATCAAGATTTGTAGACCATGGAAGGGAGTTCCCATTTTATTGTGCGTGTCAATGGAAGCCATTGGAAGGCATTGAGCAAGGGAAGGACATGATTTGATGTGTGATTTAAAAACAATCATTGTAGACACTCTGTGAAAAAATGACTGTAATAGGAGAGCAAGAGAAGAAATAGGACGGTAAGCAAACTCTTGCAGTAGCTCAGACATCACATGATAGAGGCGTAACTCAGGGCTGCCACACACGATTCTGCAGGTTTTGCATAGCATGATTCCAGGCACACCATTCACATCATGAGCATAAGGGGCTTGTGTATTTATTGTAACAGCTTTCTAGCAGATAGGCAGCAATGTGTCTTCTTTGGAGAAAACCATATTACAACAATGTTCCAACAGATGGTTGTGTCTTGAGAAAGGGATGCCTTTCTAAAATTTGTGCAAGGGTATGATATGGGATAATGATGCTTGAGCCTTAAACTAGTGGTGAGAATGTATTGAGAAGAGATCCAGGTCAATGTAGATTTTGGAGGTAGAATCAATGGACTTGTTGCCATGGGGAGCAAGGCAGAGAGGAGTCCAGGTAACACATTGCTTTTTTGATTTGAGCCACTGGGTGTCATCATCTACAGGATGAGGCAAATAGGGTAATGCTTATTTGGTGTGGGAGGAGAGTAAGGATGGACTCAAGGGTTTCATTTCTTCCTGTTACCTCTGGGATGCCTGTTCAACATCCAAGTACAGAGATCGAGTAGACAGTTACGTATACTAAATTAGGGGTTAATTTCTGATAAGTTCTTTTCCAATGTTATTATATCCTGAGATAAGATAGTAAATTGATGTTAAATTTCCTCCTAATGGTGTAAGGCTGATTAGATGGACTGGATGCACATTTAGAGCCCAAACACAAAAAATAAAATTATTTTTCAAAAGGTGCTCGGAATTGACTATGAGTATCTAGTAAAATTTATAGCGGATAAGCCACATCTGGGCCTCTCGCCAAGTCACTGCCGAGCCTTTCATCACTGGTCTGTGTGGCTCAGTGCTGCCTTCATTCACTCTGGGGGGCAGAAAGTCTCTGTGGATGTTAGTGTTAAGTAATCTTTAACAGTAGGGGTTTAATGAGTTGTTTTAGTGTCGATGGTAAGTACTTCAAATCCATAATTCTACTTCAACTGCTTTTGTTATTCAACAGTGTCTCAATTGAAATGCAACTTTTGAAGGAATTCCCAAGAGAAAATTATTATTCCTTTGCCCAAATAGCCTCCCTTAGGCCTCACTGAAAATTATTTACCTGTGGAAATAATGACTTTAATCAAATGTAGGTCAAATTGGATATTTATAGAATGAGAAAACTAAGATAATTATTTTTATAAGCCTTGTAGAAAATGAAATATGGCATATAATTATGCCTCATACACAAATTCTAAACATGTTTACATTGAAAGGAAAGTATTAGACTATGCTTTGTCTTTCCCTCTTTCTCTATACTTTCTTCACTGAAGTTTTCTCAATGAATTGCTGCAGAGCACAGGAAAAGGCCTTTTCCAGTGCATCCCACAGCCTCATGACATGGTAGGGTTTGGAAAATGAATGTCAGTTTTGACACTCAATGCTAACTTGAAGTCCCCAAATGTATCAGTCTACTAAATAGGTCTTAACTGCCATAGAGTAAACACAAAAGTCTCTATGAGGAGATTAAAAGCCATTTTTACTGGGGGAGAATCTCTATGAACATCTGTATCTTTATATTTATTTCCATGTCTTCATTACAACTTAGAGACATTGAAAGATTAATTCTTGATACACGTTGTCTTCCCTTTAAAAATCACAAAAAATAGTCTGTAAATCAGGAGACCATTCTTTTTCAAGTGGACTTTTATAGACACACTCACTCATCAGGGGGTGACTAAATTGGTGACAAGATCTTGGGATGTGGGATGCTTAGTGAGGACAGTACAGGTGGCAGCAGAGGGATCTGGTGGTGATCCCTGACTCTGATCAACATCATTGACAGGATCTTGGGCAAGTCACTTAACCTCTCTGCACCTTAGTTTCCTCATCAGTAGAATGGAGATTGTTAAGAAGATTAAATGAGAAAATGTACTGAAAGTGCCTCCCTCAGAGCCAGAGACCTTCTAATGTCATTTCCTGTCTCTTTTTGTTGTGGGTAAAAGCAGGTGAGCAGGAGCAGAGCCTTAAGAAAAAGGCAGAGACTACATGGGAGCTAGAGAACGATGCTGAGGCATCCAGTGGTTGAAAATCCCAGGTTGGGAATTGAGAACTATGTTTACGGTTGCTTAGAAACCTGGGACCATTGGGTGAAGGGACCTGTGAAAATAAAAGCAGGTTCTATATAAAAGCAGTTTCTAGGCAGGGGTTATAAAATGCTACAGGATGTTACCTAACTATTTTTTACTCACAAAAATATATTTTATTTAAAAACTATGTATGTGACTACTTTAGTTTAAAGGTTTACAGGTGTGATTGTCTTTCTTTTTAATGGCTCTTTACTCCTTTATAACCCATAGTAACGTGAAATGGGTTCGCACTCTGGACCTTTCTTACCTGGTCCCTCCCTTTGTGGGTCTTCCAGCTTACGCCTTCTCACTACCTGCTAATCAAGGACAGACCTGTTACTACCAGGAGAACCTTCTGTTTAGTGAGATGCAGATCTCATTCCTTCAGGTGCAATTTAATGACTGCCCGGGTTGAATCCCCACAAAGAGGAAAGATCATGTTTAGAGGTTTGCTGAGATTCTACAGGGAACTAGTCTATGTGGAGGCCTAAGAAGTTTCTCATTGTACAGCGCTCAACACTTGGAATCCCACCTCTGCATCACTCAATCAGCTATTCTCACTGATTCTCATTGATGATTAGTGGGAAAACCAGCCTTTAAAGGGCCCGTGACTCATCTTCCAATCCCCACCTTGCAGACTGAATGGATACTCAGTCCCGTAAGTGAACAGGAGGTGGTGTACCAGCATCTCTCACAGAGAAGTTTAGAACAAGCCAGACAACAGACTCTCAGTGATGTATGACTTGAAAACAGAAACCCATCTCCATATATCCAAGGTGGAATAGTTCTGGAAACTATGAATGAGAAGATGTCAAAAAAAGCAAAATTTACTTCATTCTGTGAAATACAGAGCAATAACAGGAAAAAAATATTTTTCTTCATTCTGTGAAATACAGAGCAATAACAGGAAAAAAATATTTTTCTTCAGCTATCAGATATAATAAAAACCTCATCTTTTTTTTTTTTTTTTTTTTTTTTGTCTTTTTCGTGACCGGCTGGACCACGCTCAGCCAGTGAGCGCACCGGCCATTCCTATATAGGATCCAAACCTGCGGCGGGAGCGCTGCTGCACTCCCAGCGCCACACTCTCCCGAGTGCGCCACGGAGTCGGCCCCAAAACTTCATCTTTTAAAACTAGACAAGAAAAATGTCTTTAATAGAAAAACACAGCAGGCATGTTTTTGTATTATGTACATATCTATAAAGACAAGAAAATTACATAATGCAAGAACAAAATTTTTTAAGATCTTGCAACAACATAAAATTTCACAGGAGAGACAATGTCAAATTAATTCAGTAGCAAACATATTTCTTATAAAGTAGTGCCTATTCTGTAGATATTGTCTTTTGATTCTTAGGTATTACTACTTGGTCTATGAATAATACAGTCTTCTATTGTTTGTAAAAGCTATTTAGACAGGGTATCATTTCTGCATCAGTAATTTCTTTCTCCTTTTCTGATATGCAATATTCCTTATAGATTTCTCTAGCTAGACTAATAAATCTTATATCCTACTTAACCAGGAAAATCCTGGCTTGTGAACTGAAATTATAGGGATACTGAATATATATAACTGAACACCCATCCATTAATATTAATTTGCTACTATTTTACTCAAACTATGAATTTCTATTCTAAAAAAAAGAAATATAAGATATGCACATTGCAGCAAGAATTTATTGGAATTTCTAATACATTTGATGCAAAAATATTATTGTACAGTTTAAAAGCTAAATATCATTCCTTTCATCCTAAAGGAAACCACTGATGCTTTCTCAAAAACACCAGCAGTTATAGACAAGGTGTCTATAAAAAACAAGTCAAATCCCACTCATCTGAATCAGATTCTTTATTCTTTTCTCTAGAGACATAGTACCATGGGTACTGAGAACAGTAAAAACTCTCAACATGAGCACTCCATTAAACCCCCGCACTAAGAGGCTTGACTAAACTTCAGCACGGCTTCCAGTAACCTAAGTCTTCATCCCCGGGATGACCCAGACCTCTTTTGAGTTCCAGTTTGGAAAAGCTCAAGGCTGTCAAAAGAATTTACTGTTCCTTCTAGCTTACACCCGACCTCCCTTTTGAATAACATTTACTAAAAAGGACTTAAAATTGCGAATATCTTTTCTGTCCCTTTGAGGTGTCTCCTACACCTCAGAAGTGTCTTTCTCCAGGACCTGAAAGCCATTTCTTTGAAATGGAATCATCAGGAAGGACAGGGCCTCTGTCTCCCAATCTCTATGGGAAGACAGAATCCTAACTTAGATAATTGCCAGCCATAGACACAGCTGGCCTAACTGCATTCACACTGACTGACCCTTTATAATTTTTCACTTCCCTAACTGCTGGAGCTCTGCTTGTTCCTCCTACTTATCTCCTCATTGTCCCTTTAAAATACCCAGTCACTTCTGCACATATCGAAATGGAGCTCTGCTTTTCCCCTTCTGTCAGCAGTTACTGAAATAAAATGTTTTCACCACTTTAACTAATATCCACCTGTGTTTATCTTTGATACTATACTGAGCTCTCACTTTTTCACTGAAATATAATTATTATATTTATATCTTTGGGTAGGTGTCCAAAGAACTTCAATTAATGTATGTGCCTTTTAAATTGAAGACTAATATGTTTGTTGAAATTGAATTGTTTTTAACATTTCTATTGATTTCCTTGGCACTGAAAAAATTCTAGCAAACTTGATCGATACTGTTTTCTAAAAAGAGGAAAATCAGTGTTAAAAATTACCCAAACAATTAAGTATCTAAATAGCAGGAATTCATCAGGGAATGACAATGCAGCTATTGTAAGGACATTTATTTCCTCCAATTCTTTCCCTTAGTAGATAGTGCTGGGGCTGGGACGAGGAGTCAGCATTTGTAACAGAGTTTGCTTTGCCATGATGGGTTTTTAGAACTCAAAAACTATTTTAAGACATGAGAGATTCTCTGCAGGCTGCCAGCCCCTCTTGTATCCTGCCAACCTCGTTGCTGCCGAGAAGGATGTGAGCGTGTTTATCAGGAGGCAGGTGACAGTCGGGGAATCCTCAGTTCCATTTTTAGCTCTTCCATCTATTTACTCAGTGATCTTGAGGTTACTTAACCTCTTTTTATTTTGGAACTTCAGCCAAGAAGATAGAAGCATTATAACTTTCCTTAGAGAATTTCAGTAAAACATGCTTTCTCATAAATATGTGTTCTTATTTTGAGTCTCTGTGATCTTTTTTAGAATTGCAGAACCTCTGTCAGGAATTATTGAGAAGATGTGAAAACAGAAGAAGGTGTCACTTTTCTAACTCTTGCACTAATTTAAAAGTAAGAAAAGGTATATCCCCCAAACCATGGATTATTAAATGTGTGCTTGGCCTCCTCATTAAATTTAATCTCTGTTTTAGGACTTGGGGACCCAAACTCTCTAGTTACAGGGAAACCATGTCAGAGTGACCAATTTGTAAAATTTTGGTGAAATATGCATAACATAAAATTTACCATTTTAGCCATTTTTACATGAATGATTCAGTGGCATTAAGCACATTCTCATTGTTGGGCAGCCATCAGTACTATCCATCTCTACAACTTTTTCATCTTCCCAAACATCCCACACTCACTACACATTAATGCCCCGTCCCCACTCCCCCCCAGCTCTTGGCAACCACCATTCTACGTTCTGTCTCTATGAATTTGCCTACTCTAAGTACCTCATGTAAGTGGGATGGAATCTCGCAATATTTGTTCTTTTGTGTCTGGCTTATTTCACTTAGCACAACGTCCTCAAGATTCATCCATGTTGCAGCACATGTCAGGATTTCCTTCCTTTTTAAGGCTCAATACAGAATTAATTTGATCTAATTTTGGGGGAAGTATAACTTCTGTCTGAATATTATCTTTCTGACTTTCATTGTGCAACCAAAGAAATACTGGAAGATGTATGAACCAATTCTCCAGTTCCTTGAAAGAGTTTAGTTCTGAGGGACTACCACCATATTCACCCATAAGATAAAAGGACTTTAGAAAAATGTATCTCTTAACAAGATTTCACATAATATATGGATTATAAAAACATTAAGCACTAAATATCAATAAATAAAAATGCAAACACACAAAGCATATATAATTCAAATAGCAATCTTAATATAAAAGAGGGTACTTCAAAAAGCTTGTGAAAAAATAGAATGAAAAGATAATAAGAAATCTTTCCAGGAACTTTTTGAGATACCCTCGTACAATGTATTTAACATATATATTATATTTGAGTATACTGTACTATCTGAATATACAGTATTTCTGGTATATCTATATCATAATATCTATATGCACCTAGATGTTGATTAAATTTAAATATACTATACAAATACAATTGATTCATGCTCCAAAAACACTCCCTAAATCAACATGGTAGATCTCTCATCATATTTTAAAATGAAGGTGAAAAATTCTGCTGTCAACAATAATGAAAATGCTGATAAAAGAGAAAAAGATCATCAATTGACATTTCACTGGCAGGTGGCCTAACATGCCAATTTGTAATCTGTAAAACAGGATATATATTGAATATCAATGACAATAGTTGGAAAGACCCATGAATACCCTGTGTCATTTTCTAATCAAGAAGGTAACATTGTTGATAGCTCAGTATCTAAAATTGGCAACAGCAGGAAAATTATTGATATTTCCATATGAAGTTGCATCCTAAAGTAGGGGTGATTCAACTCATGATTACTTAAGGCTGGCAATTGGAAGCATCAGAACATAATTTGGTTCAGTTTTGAGATCACCAGGCAGGTTAGCTGATAGAATTTAGAGCAGTTCTGTGCCCCTCTGAAGCTCCAGCCGAACAGGGCCACCCATAAGTTACTCTGAAATAGGAGCCCAGTAGCTCTGACATCACTGAGAGCTGAGCCAAGGAAATCAAAGTGCACTATATATAATACTTTCTCTGGGGACGCCTTCAGCAATGCAGGAAGACAACAGCTTTGTTACTATGCATGGCTAGGACAGAATTGATGCTGTGATACATGAAAAAAATTATGACGCACTTGAGAGCATAAAATGCACTATTGCCGTCTTGTAGCTGCTCATGTGAAGAGCCCAGAAACAGCCAGATGCTGAGACATTCCAACCACAATACAAAAAATGCCAAGTCCTAGGGATGAATCCCTACCTCCACAGGGCATGGTTCTTAGGTAGGAGATGGGCTCTAGGGTTTTAAATCATTGCATATTGGGTAAGATCATCACTGGTATGGTATTGGTTAAGGCTCTTCCAAGTGCTCACTAGCAATGGGTCATATCATGGAGCTGTGACTCAATTATCTTCCACAGATATCACAGATATTGTTTTTCTAATTTCTAAAAAGATGACTGTACAGGAAACACTGGCACTGTTTGCTTTTCTCTACCGCAATCTGGGGCATTCTTTTCTCTGTCCTCTAGCATAGACTCCTGGCCTACTGGAGAGCCAATGAGCCTATTGCTGGGCTTGGGGTCTGCTGACCTAGATTTGAGTCTTGGCTTTCATTTCTTTTGGTCAAGCCATTTAATTTTTCTAGACACCAATTTCATTTTTTGTAAAAGCAAGAGAAATAAGCTCATAGGCTTCTGCAGGGACTAAATGAGATAACGTACATGAATAGTTCAATGAATACGGGGAAAGTACTCAACAAAGCATAATTAAATGGTGAGATAATACAACTGAGATCAAGCAAACACTTGACACATACTTAAAAAGGCATTGAAAGTGATGATTTACCTTATAATCAGAGTTCTGCAAGTAAGGTGCTAGTCTGAGGCTATTGTTTATGTTCCATAGTCAAACGTGTAGGCTTTCTAATATGCAACTCGAATTTGACAAAGCTGTTCCTAATGCCACAGGAGCAATGGTATTATTACTTTTTGGGTCCAGTACGTTGGCGCCGCCATGTTACATTGCAAATTGAATGAATTTTCATTCCTTGCTTCTTTCTTTTCTGTTGTAAAGACCCAACCTGTAGCATCAGGACGGGCCAAACTGTGAAATGTGGTAAGTAACCAGTTAATATCATCAAGCAGCATAATTCAGGGCAAAACAAAACAAAAAAACACTACTTCATTTCCAGATAGTGTTCATCTGAAGAAAAAGGGGTTTGAGATTTTTAGAAATCATGGATTAATGTGGTTGGCTACAGTGCACATGTGTAATTAAGTTTCCGGTATGAATTACTGTTTTCAGAGTATGAAAACGATTGGTTCGTGTATAACACAAAATCCACTTTTTAAAAAAAATTTTATTTTGTCGATATACATTGTGGTTGATTATTGTTGCCCCTTACCAACACCTTCCTCCCTCCTCCCTCTCCTCCCTCCCCCCCAACAATGTCCTTTCTGTTTGCTTGTCGTATCAACTTCAATTAATTGTAGTTGTTATATCTTCTTCCCCCCCCCCCGGTTTTTTTTTTGTGTGTGTGTGTGAATTTATATATTAATTTTTAGCTCCCACCAATAGGTGAGAACATGTGGTATTTCTCTTTCTGTGCCTGACTCGTTTCATTTAATATAATTCTCTCAAGGTCCATCCATGTTGTTGCAAATGGCAGTATTTCATTCGTTTTTATAGCTGAGTAGTATTCCATTGTGTAGATGTACCACATATTCCGTATCCACTCATCCGATGATGGACATTTGGGCTGGTTCCAACTCTTGGCTATTGTAAAGAGTGCTGCAATGAACACTGGGGAACAGGTATACCTTCGACTTGATGATTTCCATTCCTCTGGGTATATTCCCAGCAGTGGGATAGCTGGGTCATATGGTAGATCTATCTGCAATTGTTTGAGGAACCTCCATACCATTTTCCATAGAGGCTGCACCATTTTGCAGTCCCACCAACAAAAATTAACTCAAAATGGATTAAGGATTTAAATATACACCCTGAAACAATAAAACTTCTTAAAGAAAACATAGGAGAAACACTTCAGGAAATAGGACTGGACACAGACTTCATGAATACGACCCCAAAAGCACGGGCAACCAAAGGAAAAATAAACAAATGGGATTATATCAAACTAAAAAGCTTCTGCACAGCAAAAGAAACAATTAACAGAGTTAAAAGACAACCAACAGAGTGGGAGAAAATCCACTTTTAAAGAACATGGCATTTCATGCACGAATTTAGATTGCTGATCATAATGTTGTCAGTACTTATTCACTGAACAGTCAATGTGGTGAATGAAGAGTCATTTTTTCTCCAGATGTTGCAACCTATTGACAAGCAAAGGTTATTTCCTTTGATTTATTCCATTTAAGCCAATTTCAAATTGCTGGGAATATTTGAGAAAAGTTTACTTAAACTCCTTTCCTGCACATTTTTGCAGGGTTATTATTTTCCTTGAGTATGGCTGGTGTTCACCTTACAAGTTTTCTCTATAGGCCTCTGCTCAGAGCAAAGAGAAATCCGCCTATCAGCTGTATTTTCCCTCACTCGTGCATTAGTCCACTTTCTTCAAAAATCTGATCTGTGTGGGCAATGTTCAAGTATCTCTGTACTTTCAATTAGGGATTCATGGCATTAAAGAGCATTTTCTAGACGGGAAAAATCTAGCAATGATCAAAAGTGGCACAAGTTCAGAAGAAAAGGTGAGTATGCCCAAATACATGCACTGTGTTCTCATCAACAGGCAGAGCAACATGTCTCAGCAGGGTGAACGGGCCATATGCCACACCATGAGCGCTCTTCTCTGGGGTGTATCTGGGATTTTAGGCCCCTCCATGAGTCAGACATGAAAAATGAGCACAAAGAAACCTTAGGGTATATATTAAATAATTTCAGTATGGATTAGGGATTGATGCAGGGTCTGGGGTATGCCACACTTTCACTGATGTCCTGAGATGGCTGGGAAGCTATTAGTTTCACACCTTAAATTACTCACCAGGGAGTTCTAAGCCCATCCTGCACCTCAGTTACACATGGTGCCTGGAACATAGAAGTTCCCTAATGGCCACTTCCTTCTTTCCATCCTTCTTTCCATGCTGATAGTATTAATCTGATTATCACATCTTGGGCACAGGTGCTGACGGTCAGTTCTATGCCCCATGAATATGTACAATAAATAAAAATATATACATAAAATTAAAAAAAAACTAGGCAGTAAATCAAATATCCCCAAATAAATGAGTAACATACACTAGATTGCAATAAAAAAATAAAAATATAAATAAAATTGAAGGTGCAAGGCGTCTTGTGTGTTTTGGCTTTGTGTGCGAATGGTACCTGGAGGGCACCCATTAGGTGGCACTGGCAACACCATGACAGCATGTGCTTGAACTGGAAGATAGAACAGTCACTTCAAATTTGGCAAATATGAAAGAGAAAATAAAGTTCTGGTAGACTAGTTGAAATTTTGTTTCTTTTACTTGGCAGGCTCAAAAGCCATCTATCTGAAAGTCAAAATAGCCATTTCTTGACAAGGCTAAAAGCTTTAAAATATGCCTTTTTAATTCTTGTTTCAACTCCTCTATATTCAGGCTTGTTTCACATCTTATATTATTTCAACAGAGTACTACAAAATATGTCTTAACTCTTTTGGTCAAAATACTACACAAACCAACGCAAAAGTTTTTTTCTATGAACAAAGAGACTCTGAAGACTGCAGAAGCAGCAGTGAGTTATTTTACCTTCCTTTTGCTATTTCGATATCTGGTTCTGCAGAAGACAAATGGTGAGGTTCAGTTCTCAGAACTGTTGTTTGGGTGAGTTTCTGGGGAATGACAGTCACTGTTGCATTCCCCATCCCCAACCACCACCATGAGCCCCCAGGTGCTGTGAACCCAGGTGCAGGTGGTGCTGTGGACTCTTCGTACTGTCTCCTTTTGCCAGACTGTAGGTCGTTTGAGTCCACGCACCTTGATGACTCCCCACTCCTCTATTTTCTTTTTATCGATGGATGCGCTGAGCCATCTAAGATAGTGCTGTCTCCTAGAAATCTAATGTCAGCCATATACATTATTTTAAATTTCCTAACAGTTGTATTTTTAAAAAGTTTTCAAAAGGTGAAAATTAACTGTAATAATTTATGTCATTTAACACAACATATGCAAAAATAATCAGTTCAACATATAAGCAATATAAAATTATTAATGAGATATCTTACATTTTTTTTCTTTTTGTACTAAGTTTCTAAAACCAGGGGTGTATTTTCCATGAACAGCACGTCAATTCAGGCTGGCCACATTGCAAATGCTCAATAGTTACACGTGGCTAGAAGCTACCTGTCATATTAAACAGTGTAGATGGTTCTTCCTCTCCACTTACTTAACTAAATCCTACTTAATTGAACTTTGAGTTTCAATTCAAATGCTGAGCTTAACACAGTACTGTGTTCAGAGGTCATGATTAATAAGTGGTTGACAACTCCCTGAATGTGTTTCTGGCTTGTGGAGGCACATGTGCATAGCTGTCATAGCTTCACATGAAATACTTGGCATTACAGTTAGCACTTAACACCAATTTAGCTCTTCACCATCCCAGGCACATATATACATTATTTTACACACTTTTTTTTTATTCATCCTCATGACTAGCCTGTGAGGTAGGTAATATGACTGTACTCACTCTACAGATGAGGAGACTGAGTCTTAGTTAAGTAGTCTGCCCAAGGTCATGCTGCTAGCAGGAACCAGTGTTAGGATTCAAGTCTAGGCACCCTGGTCACAAAGTTCTGGTGCTTAGTCATCACGCACTCATGGTGTTCAGATGACTTAGGGAGAGCCAAAGGTATCCAATTTCATTGGTGTCTAATTTAATGCAATAAATAAACTAAGGTTAAAAGGACTGGAAGCCTTAGTAAAGAGAGAGTAACTAAGCAAGGAAAGAAGGTCCAGGCCAGGACATCTAGAATGTCCATTTCTTTTGCCTGACATAGAAACACACAATACACATCCCTCCTTTCAGTGGATAGTAAAGAATTATTCTATGGACTTGATTTAACTCACCTGGATAGTTATAGAAAAATAAGTAAATTGGAAGATGCTTTGTAAAATGTAACTTTAGAAATGTGAAAAATGGAATCTACCTACAAGCAGGGAACCAGCAATTCTATCATCTCCAATAGAACCATTATCACCCAAATAATGATCCCTAAATAAAGCACACATGTGATCATTTTATTCACCCAAACTTATGTTAACTAGAAACATTTTACTGGATTGTAAAGAGGGAATCTGCAGTGGTTTCAGCCATGGCAGAGTTGTATAAGGTAGCTGCTGCTTGATCTCCTGAACTTCTGCTTCTATTTTTAAAAGTCCTCTTTGTCCTTTTACCAGTCTCCTCCACACACCCCCTCACTCCTAAACACACACCTCCTGTCCCAACATAAGGATATGTACAGAGTGAACAGTTACTATATTAGTTCACAAGATTGCCACTGGAGAGGGCACTGAAGACCAACTTCTTTTATACCTTTTTTAAAAAATTTAATTTAATTTTTTATTTTAACTCCTCAATATACATTGTAGTAGATTCTTGTGTCCCTTTACCCGTTCCTCTTCCCACTCCCCCCAACTACATCATATTTGATCACTTGTCTTAATGAGTTCAAGGAATTGTTGTGATTGTTGAGTCTTCTTCCCCCACCTTTGTTTGTTTGTTTATTTATTTACTTACTTACTTACTTACTTATTTATTTATTTATTTATTGATTGATTGATTGATTTTTAGCTCTCACAAATAAGTGAGAACATGTGGTATTTCTCTTTCTGTGCCTGACCTGTTTCACTTAATTTTCTCTATGTCCATCCATGTTGTTGTGAATGGTAGTATTTTGTTCTTTTTTTATAGCAGAGTAGTATTCCATTATGTAGATATACCACAGTTTCCTTATCCACTCATCTGATGATGGACATTTGGGATGGTTCCAACTCTTGCCTATTGCAAATAGAGCTGCAATAAACATGGGAGTACAGGTATCCCTTCAGCATGATGATTTCCATTCCTCTGGGTATATTCCCAGCCGTGGGATCGCTGGGTCATATGGTAGATCTATCTGTAATTGTTTGAGGAACCTCCATACCATTTTTATATCTTTTCTTAAGACTGGTCCTGCACCACTTGTAATAGAAAATTGAATAAATTGATTAAATGATAACGGCATCATTTAAAAGATTGTAGATTTAGAAGATAAAGTTTTTCATCAAGATCATGAAGAGTGAATTGGTCAATGTTAAAGTCAACCATAACGTAATATTAACAATTTATAATCTGTAATTAAACTCCTTTTTCCTAATTTATTTTTACCATTTGTTGTTCTACAGGTTTTCTTATACTTCTCCACCTGGGATCTGATTTTATAGTGCTTAAAAAATGAAATTTTTAATAAGTTTTTTTTTAAATCAATATTCCTCAGCATTAGTATTTCCAGCAGCAATGGATTGTGTGCTACTACAGATATCCATTGAAAGCAGCACTGTCTTAAAGGTTAAGGCATAATTTTCTAGAAGACATCACTGTTAGAATGTAGGATTTCCATGATATGTCCTGATGTCAGATCATTGATGACTATTAAAAAAACCAGCAAAACAGAGGACTGGCCCATAGGTGTAATTCTGCTGTTCATTCACTCATGCCTCCATGATTCATTTGTTTCATAAGCACATGTTTAACTCCTGCTGTGTGTCTGACACTGAAGATAGGCATGTTTTACCGGAGAAGTCGCTGTCTCATGGAGAGACTGACGTATAAATGATAGGATCATACCAGCAGGCAAAAACTAGAATCAGAGTTAATGGTCACTGTTCATTAAATAAAGCACAAGCTACTTTTTCCCCTTTACTTCTTGCCTAACAGGGCCAAAGAGCCCCTTTATCCCAGGTCAGGGCCACTGCCTCACCACATTGGGGCTATGAATAGTAGACCTATGTAATGATGCACTTTATCAGCTACCCATGAAAGACAGTAAAAAAAAATCCATGATGTACTTAACACACATCCAGTCCCACCTTCTCTGCTATCAGTTCTTTCTTACATGACATTGTGCCATGTCTTCAACATTTTTGGGTTCCCATACCTTATTTCTACTCTTAGTTTTATTCTCTGTTACAGTAAAGCTCTAAGTGAGTAGTTCTCAACCCTGGCTGTCCATTAGATTAGCTTGTGGAGCCTAAAAAATAGACTCAGGACAGGATCTCTCACCTGAAATTGTGCTTCCACTAGTCCATGGTGTGGCCCCAGCACCCGCATTTTTCAAAGCTCTCTTGGCAGTTTTAGAGAACAGCCAGAACAGGTTCCAAACAACTGATCTACTCAGTGATCATAAAGCCTCGGAGCCAAATTTGGACAAAGTTACAGATCCCCTTGGTACCCCTGTGCAACTCCCTTGGTACCCCTGAGCCTCCTCCCCTCTGGAAGAGCTATTCAGCAGTGTACTGTGTGAGAGGCAGAAAAGAGGCCAAATTAAGAAGGTTCTGTCCATGAAATAACAACACAAGGCAACAACCCTCATTGCCAGAGGTAGAAAAGTCTAAAACCAAGGGAAGAAAATGTGAAGCATTAAAAGTTTGAAGATAAATGACTGCATGAGAGCTGAAAACGTTTCTCGGTCTAAAGGTTGAGGAGCAATGGACATCCCACTAGTTATATTTCTGTGCTTTCACCGTGGGTGCTAGCGTGAGCTTACGAACAGTCTTCCTGGGCCTGACCCAGGAGTGATGCTGCCCTGTGTTCACAAAGACCAAGCAGAGGAAGAATGTGTTCTTCAGTCTCTATGGTACCTATTCTCGATAATTCTAGCTTCCTTTAGTATCACGATAGATTTATTCATCACTTAAATTTGATTTAAAAAAACCAATTTACATTAGCAGCCTGTGCCGTCACTGGAGGTAGAAAGAGCTTTCCAGGTGACGATTTGGGTACAGTGGATGTGCCTAGAAGCTAATAATGAGAATTCAAAGAAATCACAACAATCTACACAAGTTGGGTAATGGATTTAACACTGTCTGAAGTTCTTGGAAGTGCTTCTTCAGGCATTTATCCTCTAAAAGCGAGAAGGGTATTTTTATTTGGAGTTTTCCATTTGCGGATGGGAAACAATGCAGTGTAGTGGGAAAAGTTCTGGGCTCTTCTGCACTAACTGTCCATTTTACGGTTGAATAAACTGTATTGGAGAAAATGGCATCAAGTGGCTTCTGAGTTTTTTCCAGCTGTTAAAGGCTATAAACTAATTGGATTTTGTAGAAGTTTGGAGACACTGCCTGCTTGTGTTTTTTTGTTTGAGACAGAAATTAGACAGTAGTTATGATTTTAAGGCTGACTAAGAAATATATATGCTTGCTTTATACAGGGAAACTACACAATTAGAAATGCTCGTTAAAAGAAGAGCTCAGCTTCTACAAGAGGGCTTTTCTCTAGCTGTGAAGGAGATCATCACATGGTTGTATTGCAGAGAGATCAAAGAATCAGCAACAGTTATAAAGCCTCATGGCCAGGGCTCTTGGTGGAAATAGTTTCTGGGGATTAAAGAACAAAACGGCCTAACCTCATGGTCATTTCATGGTAGTTTACTGATCTTTTGTAAGTTTCCGTATATCTACAGGGAAAACTTTACAGGGTTCACTCTGGTCTTACTGTAACATGAAAGATAAAAGCAGAGAGAAAAAAGAAGAGATGCCAGAAGAATAGGTTCTGACTCATTTCAAAGGTCAGAGGGTCTTAAATGATCCCGTACAGACTTCTGAATGGCCAAGGTTGAACTCTCCTACTGTGGGGAAAGGAGTAATTCTAACAATAATGAATGAACATAAGTGCTAATATTGTGCTAATTGCTTTCCATTCATTTTCTCACTCAGTCTTTACAATTATATGAGATTGGCATTACTATTATTCCATTTTGCAGATGAGAACACAAAGGCTGGGCTGGCGAAAGTCTTAGCTGGTAAGAGGAGGAGCAAGGAAACGCCTAGGTATGGCCCTTTACTTTTTACCCTTTTAATTTACTCCTCATTCCACAGCTTGTTCATTTCTTTTTTTCTTCCCCTCAATTCCTTGATGCAATTCCTTGATGGTAAGTTTCTGGTGACCGTGGGTTGGATAGTATACTAGTCAAGTGCTTATGTATCAGTGCAATTCATCCATGGAGTGGGATTTGTATGGGAAGGAGAAGAGGGACTCAGAGAGTTCTGCCAAGGCTTCCAAGAATTAGCTATTTTATTGTGTGTGAGAGAGAGAGTCTCACAGTGACAGTGGGCATGGCGCATGTCTTTGCTGTGTGAGACACATGTCCTCACTCTATCTTCTTCTCTGCTCCCTCCTGCCTCCCAGCCCACAAGCATGCTTCGTGATTCACTCACGGGAATCATCTGATGGAAAAGGGTGAAACGACTGTATCACTCTGGATGGACCAATAGCTCCAATTTCCCTATTAAAAAAATCCATTCAGGAGAAAGAGGAAAACACTGTTTATAAAAGCAATGAACTAAACTGTGAAATCCCTTAGTTCAACTCACCAAGCAGAAGCAGATTAAGACTCCTGGCCAGGCCATTGTAAAATACAGAGTCATTTTGTTTTTTAGCATAGGACTGTTCTTTGTGGTCTGGTTTAATGCAGAGACACTACTAAATGCTGGATTAAACCAGGTTACATAGTGCAGAAAGCCATTTCATCCTCATGTATCTCAGGTTATTGTTGGTAGAAACTGAGTCAAAGGTGTTGGATGGTGACAATGGGTGGGAGGAGCCTTACCCTCCAAAATCTCTATCAACCATGTCAAGCCACCCCAAGAAGCGTAGAGTTTTAGTACAAACCATGTGCTGGCTTGGCAAGTACACATCAAGGCAAGAGCATCGACTACCGCTCTCCCCTTCCAACCCCATAGTGCCCAAAAGCCCCTCCTGTAAAGGAACTGTGGAGGTGCTTCTGATTTGGGGAGTAGATATTTCAAGACTGGAGGATAGTGGTTCAGTCTTAAGGCATGTTAGTGGCAGAAAAGGGCCAATACCTGATTTTTATGGATCCTTCTCTTCCTTCTCATGTGACTACTTTGCTTGTCTCTTTGAATTGAAACTAAGATCTGAGCTTCCAAAATTTGAACTGTCATGACAAAAAGTACTCTGAGAGATCAAGAGAGGTGACTTGATTTATGGAAGGGAAAACACCATAGTTATAAAGAGCACTGTCTTTGGTGCCAAAGGGAACTAGGTTACAGCCTTGCCTCAGCTTCTTAGTAGCTGTGTGACCTCAGGCAAGTTACTTAACTTCTCTGAACCACAGATTTCCAATATACAGTACAACAGGGATCATAATATTACCTATCATAATATTGCCTGAGTGCAGTGGGGACTGATGAGATAAGGTAAATAAAGGACTAAATAAATGTTACTGTCATAATTACAAGCTAATCCAATCAAAACAAAAGGATTAGCACTAACTAGTGTAAAACTGTATCCCTTCCTTAGTTCATAATGAATACATGTCTAAAAATAGATTTCTAATTTAGATAAAGAGCTAGTTTGCTTGCTATCGGTTAATCTAATAACTTTTAGGAAAACATATTTGCGATAGTAGGTTGGACTTCAACCATCTCTCCCCAAGTGACAACTTATTGCCAGACTCTTTCACATAAATTGTCCTTTAGCTTAACTACTATAGCCATGAGAGATGGGTATTACATTCCTTGTTTTACAGAGAAGGTGTTTCAGAGACTCTGTGTGATGGGTGTAAATCTGTGTAGAAAATCAGAATTTGAACCCATGTCTTCTGACTTTCCTGCTGCTACCTCAGGTTCTCTGAACATGAAAAAACTTACAGTGGTAAGCACTAACCTTCAATGAGCACTTACCTCTGCTGGGCGCTGTTCTCACCACATCAGATACATGAACTTATTTAATATTACAAAAACCCTAGGAAGTAAGTACTACTACTCCCATTGTATGGATGAGGAAACTGAGGCACAAGGAAATTCAAATTTGCCCAGAGTGACACAACTAGGAGGTAGTAGGGCTGGTGTCAGAAACCAGACCATTTTTAGGCCTATGCTATGAACCACCATGCCACAGCGAAGACAGATTGTAAGACATTTTCTGTCAGAACGAAGGCAGCTGGGAGTTAGACTATGAATTCTTTGTTGACATAGACTCTTTATCTGTCCTCCTTTATATTCCGTATCCCAAATGAAGTTTTAGCATCTTTGTTCCTAGTTACACATTGCAGTGTATTTACCATCACTCGCAGGTACCTCCACCCTCTGGAGACAGCAAGTGGCCAACCCAGTGGTGAGGAAATAAAACTGAGGACTAGGAACATTTCTCACTATCACATGGGGAGATTTCAGGGGCAGAAATAGGGTACTGTTCATTCATTTCTGGGCTCCATATTCCCCAGAAGAATCACAAGGAATTCCTTTTGGGCCTTTCCTGTCAATCAGGCAAACTCAGACAAGTGATAGGATTAAAAAGTCACTGAGAATATAATTCCTCCATTTTGATGGTAACCAAACCTAATCTCAATGATTCAGAATCTCACATAAATTGGATTATATTGCCTTAGCCACACTCTCAAATCCTTTGATCTTGGAAGGTGAGAGACAGGATATCTGCCTCTTAGGTGTTGCTCTGTCTACCTTCATTCAGGATTTGGAGCCTACTGCCAAAGGCAGAAGAGGAAGCTTAATTGGGTCTAGTCTTTCCAAAAAAACACAGAATCAGGGCTACGGACAGACAGTCACCTCCCAGGAATGCCCAGTCCTCTCACCAAGCTACAAGGATTACAAAGCATTGCGAAGGAATGAGGTTTCCCCTGAAATCTAGAAGTGGTGCCTCCACTGCATCCTCAGACCAGACCTGGGGCAGTTATGCAAATGCTTGAGATTCACACTGCCTGGACCAGCTCCTTACATGATGGAAGCTAGCGTGTTTCTGGGCTTCCCAAAGAATTCCAGGTGGCTTAAAAGAGATGTAGAGGAGGGAAAAAAGGAAGGAAATATTTTAGTCCAAGACCTAAATGTCTCCTCATCAACATATATCATTAGTCTACATTATCTCATTCTTTAATTATATTTATAAGACGTTTTAAAGAAATTACTTCCTTATGCTAACCCTGTCGTCAAGACCCAGTTTGGATCCAAATTTTAACTTGATGTATCCTCTTATAAACTTATTATTCTCTTTAATTAGATTTGAATTGATTGGAACTAATGGAATTCTTCATAGTTGTTCTTCTCCTACTGAGGGAATGCAACACCATTAAAATTATACTTAAATCCCAGTACCTAGGAAGAAAAGTGAAGCTGAGCTATTTGACTTTCCCAGTACAGGCTAAATATCCTTTATCTGAATGCTTGGGACCAGAAGTGTTTTGGATTTCAGATTTTTTTTGGATTTTGGAATATTTGCAGAATACATGCTGGTTGAACACCTTTAATCTGAAAATCCAAAATCTGAAATGCTCCAATGAGCATTTTCTTTGAGCATCATGTCGGTGGCTCGAAAAATTTGGATTTTTGGATTAGGGATACTCAACCTGTAATATGAATATACTTAACCTAGAAATTACAATTAGTTAGTATGGAAAAGAAAATAGCCCTTTGAGAAGAAATGTACTCATTTTGTTTGTAGTCTAAACTCTTACCACTCAACGTGTGGTCTACAGACTTGCAGAGGTTGTGACTTCTGGGAGGTGGTTAGAAATGTGGGATCTCAGGCCCCACTCTGGATCCAGATAATCAGAATCTGAATTTTAACAAGATCTCAGGTGATTCCTGAGCACATTTGAGGCTAAGAAGCCCTGGTCTACATGCTCTCTGAAGGCCTCTTTGTTGTAATCATAGTCAGTGACCAGAAAGATCAGTTTCCCATTACTATTTCTCCTTCCAACTTCCTGGAAATTCTTTTTAGCTATTAGTTACTTCGCATTTCCTAACTGCAATTATAATTGAGCCTGAACCTCCAGAATGCTTTGAGTTTTCTCACACTTGGATCAAGTCCAAGAATTCTCCCAAACCTGGACATCAACCAGATTTAGATGGGTAACTAGAAACATTAAAGTGCACAGCAAGAAGACAATTTACAGATAATTTGAGCAGTCATAAATAAATGAATATATTCCAAACTGTAGAGAGTGCCAGTGTCTTCCAATCTGACTCCCTGACTTGATTTAAGAGAGAGAGGATGAGCAATCAGAATGCACACAAACCTTTTTTTAGGGCTGCAGCTTTAGGCTGAGCGGGTATGCACTGTACATTCAGACCAGACCCAGGGGTAGTTACACAAATGCTTCCAATTTGCACTGCCTGGACCAGCTCCCAGTATGACGGAAGCTAGCATGTTTCTGAGGTTCCTGAAGAATTCCAAGTGACTCAAAAGAGATGTAAAGAAGGAAGAGAATATGTTAGTACAGGTCCTAAATGTCTCCCCATCAACACAAATCATTAGACCATATTGTCTCATTCTTCAATTATACTAAAGACGTTTAAAGAAATCATCTTCCTTATGCTAACCCTGTCACCAAGACCGAATTTGGATTCAAATTTTAACTTGACGTATCGTCTTATAAACTTATTATTCTAGGGCCAAGTGCTGATTCCTCAGAGTCTCAAAAGAGAACCAGGAGATGCAGGTGCTCAGGTTAGAAAGACGGGGCCCATAGAAGATGTGCCAGGCAGGGAGGCCCCTCACTGATGCCCACACCCTAATTCTTGGAACTTGAATAGGTTAAGTTACATGGCAAATGGGACTTTGCAGATGTAATTAAGGTTATGCACCTTAAAATAGGGAGATTATCCTGGATTACCCAAAAGGGACAAATCTAATCACATGGGCCCTTAAAAGCAGAGAATGTTCTCCAGCTGGAGGCAAGAGAAATCAGAGAGATGTGAAGCACGAGTAGGATTTGACATGCCATTGGAAGTTTGAAGATGGAGGAGCCTTAAGAGAGGTTCCCACCGAGATCCAGCAAGGAAGCAAGGACCTCAGTCCCACAGCCACAGGGATCTGATTTCTGCCAGCAATCCGAAGGAACACAGAAGCAGATTCTACCCCAGAACTTCCAGAAAGGAATATGGCCCTGCATCATCTTGACTTCAGCCTTGTGAGACCTGGAGCAGAGAAACTAGCCAAGCTCATGCAACTTCTAACCTGCAGAACTCTGAGATAGTAAGTTCGTGGTGTCTCAATCTGCTCAGTCTGTGGTAATTTGTTTTGCTAGTGATAGAAAACTAACACAGAAAGGATTAAGTAGAAACCAACTGAATTTAACTGAACCAAATTATTTGAAGATGAAAGTTACATGTAGATGTTATGTTTAACAAATAGGTATAAAATACTGCTATACTGGGTGGAGGGAGGCTGGAGGTGGCAATGAGCACACACCTTTGATCCCAGCAGTTAATTTTGTAGATGGAATATTAAGCGTGCTCATTAGGAGCAGCAGCAATTAGTTGCGAGAGAGGTGTCACTGACAACATTCTAAAGCAGGGGTCAGTAAACTTCACCTGTAAATGGCCAGATAGCAAATATTTCAGGCTTTGCAACTCCTTGACTCTGTGTAGTATGAAAGCAGCTACAGCCAATATGAAAATGAATGAGTGTGGCTGTGTGTCAATAAAACTTTACTGTCACTGAAATGTGAATTTCATAAAATTTTCACATTATGAAATATTCTCCTTCTTTTGATTTTTTTCATCCCTTAAAAAACGTAAAAACTATTCTAGGCTTGCAGGACATACAGAAAAAAAGCCAGTAGGCTGAGTTGGTTGACACCTGACTTAAAATTAAGGCTGTACTTGAACACAGGAGGTACAGGCACAAGCTGAAGATGAGGACGGATCCCCAAGTCCTTCAAAATGTTCTGAATAATATGGAAGTCAACTCAGTAGGAATATCCACTTTTCAAAAGAAATGAGATATTTACATGTTAGAACTCTAGCTTGGCAAAGAACACCTGTTTATGTATTGATATTAGTGTGTGGAGATTTAACAATTTAATTACAATGCTGTTATAGGTTGAATATGTCCTCCCCGAAAAGATATGTTCAAGTCCTAACCCCCAGCACCTCGGAATATGACCTTATTTGGAAATATGGTCTTTACCAATGTAATCAAATTAAAAATAGGTCATTAGGTGGGACCTAATCCAATCTGACTGATGTCCTTACAAAAAGGGGAAATTTGTACACAGAGACGCAAACAGCAAGAACACCGTGTGAAGAAGAAGGCAGAGTTGGGGTGACACAGCAGAAGGAGCGGGAGGCTTGCCAGAAAGTCACCAGTAGCCAGGGAGAGGCAGGGATCCACTTCTCTCTCATGGCCCTCAGAAGGAACCAACCCGCCAACATGTTGATCTAAGACTTCTTGTCTCCAGAACTGTGAGACAATAAATGTCTGTTGTTTAAGCCACTCAGTTTGTGGTACTTTGTTATGGCAGCCAAAGGAAACTAATATAAATGCCTTTGTTCTTTTTGGAGTTAGGTTTATAAGGGGTGTCTCTATGTGTCTTTTCTCCCCTTTTACCAAATTAACTGCATGCTGGTAAAAGAGGCAATGGAATCACATCTGACAGTTGAAAACTCCAGGTATGGGCAATTGGTTACCAGTTTGGGCAGTGGAGAATAATCTACCTAAAGCCTAGTCTTTTTATTTGGTATGTTAAAAAAATCAATATTAGTGAGGTCAAATCTGTAGGTGGAAATTCATACATGCTACATACAGATGCCTTTGGTCAATGTGCACTAAATGTAAAAATGAAATATAAGTTGCACTAAATGTATACAATTGAGTGGAAGAAAAAAAAAAAAAAAACCCAAATTCCATGGTTTATTAACTCCCTGTCCCGCCATATCTGTCCATCTGTGTGAATAATTATGTGAATTTTGATAAATACTCTAGACAAGAAAAGAATTTACTTGAAGATTAAATTCTTAGAACTATGATAAGTAGTGGTGTGTTGGTAAATGTGTAACAACCATATCTTGGTGGGGGGTGGGGGGCAACTTTGTTTTATCATGTTTGCCAATTTCTATGGTATAAATATCCTCACCAAAGCTGACTTCAAGCTACCAACACTATTTCACTGAATTCTTAGTAGGGAAGAGATGTACATAATAATTTCTCACCAGATGGTGCAAGCCAGCTCCAGCATACAACTGGTTATAACAATATCATACCAATTGTATGCTTGATTGACAACCATGCTTCAAATAGGTCAGCTTGCTATAAGAATAGGGCAAGATAGCATCTTGATATTGGAAGTGATTTTAGAGTTTCTAGGCACCACACTGCCTCTAACTAGCTGTGTGACATTGAAAAAGCGACTTCATCTCTCTTGGCCTCAGTTTCCTTATATGTGTGTTTATTGGATTAATGTCCAAATTACCATATACTGAAGGAAGGCAGAGGCTTTGTCTCTTGCTCACTGTTACAGGCTCAGTGACTAGTTAGTAGGGAGACTGGCTTAGGAAGCTCTTAGAATGGTCATCTGGTGTTCTTGCTTATCTGGAACCCATTCCTCTTCTGGTGACAGCACCTGATTTTCCTTGGGAAAAGTCTTATTTTGTACTCTCAATTCAAGTTATTTGAGTGAAACTGATTCCTTCCCTGGCTCCAAACGGTGTGTGGGTCATGCCTGGCCAATCAGAGCATCAGGTTTCCCTTGCCACCCCAGCTATCATGACTGGTTCAGGGATTGGTATAAGATGCAAGCCAGACCAATAGGCTCAGTTTGGGGATATTGTTATTATTATTATTATCATTATTTGTTTTGGAAATTCTGCAAAAGAAAAATTTCTTTTCCATTGGGATTCCAAAGAGGATAGAATGTAAGCTTGGAGTTTCTGGAAGTCATGAAACTCCCATAAGGGGAGAGCTTGTCTAAAACTGATGGATGTAGAGTTGGGATTAACTTCAGGTGACATCAGTGCCCCTCCATAAGGAGTTACCAACCACCGCGAATCTACTCCTCTAGTGGGATTCTTCCCATTGTTAGCACTTCAGTCATCTCCTTCACATTTCTTTGAGTATGTGTTGCAATTCTTCCTTCAGAAGTCATGGATTTATTCCACCTAGACCTACCATATCTGGCTGTATCCTGTATCAGAACTGTTGTGTGACACTATTGCTTCAAAAATGTCTCCTTTTATATCCTTGGCATCACCGTCTTGCACTCACTTACTTCTTGACTCAATTGGTTTGACTCTTTTCAGTTGCATTAGTACTTATTCAGTGCCTAAATGTAAGTACTTTACAAGTGTAGCTTTAATAAATTCTGGGGCTGCACATAGCCCCAAAAGCACAAATCTACTTCAGAAGCTTTGACGTAGAGGAAGGGAGACATACAGAACTTTACAAAGGTAAGAAAAGAGAATCGGCATGGTCACCAGGCCAAGGCTGCAGCCTCAAAGAGGGGCTTTCATTCGGATATTATTCAGCAGCCAAGTGTGCAGGGAGCAGGTCTAGGCCGATTTCCAATTTTTGAAACCCATCAACTCCCAATAATAGAAATACCTAAGGATGAAAGGGTGGATGTAAAGGTGGAAGCTGCCTCCCTGCCGCACTGGAGAGACACATTTATTAGCATGAGATCTCCTGAGACATCACCTAAAGAATCAAGTGGGCATTGTTGTAGAAACTTTTCTTAAAAGTGTTATTTTGATGATTGATTAGCCCTTCTCTCTTGGGAGAAATGTACTAACCTGTGAAATCACTGTGAAAAGAAGTGCTTCAAATAATTTTTAGTCACCCCTCCAAGTACATGGTATACACACATACTAACAGGGAGGCAATCCGCACAAGAAAGGACCATACAGTTACTTCTGCAACAACATTGCACGCATGTTCCTAAAAATCACTGTGCCAAAAACCACACAGGGGTCATGGGATAAAATGGATGCTCAAAAATTTTGGCAATGAAACATTAAAAAAATAATAATAATAACAGTAGCACAGTTTTACACATGTTAAATGGTTACGAAATACATAAATAATACAATAAATATTACACTTTATTTTGAAAAAGGCCTGGAGTTTACTTGTGGAAGTGGGTGCCGGAAGCGCTGCGCTGGTGCATTATCACGAAGTGGGGAAGGAAGGTTTTTTGAGATCAGAAGGACAGCCGCAGCAGCAGATGCAGAGGTGTGGACAGGAGTGGCCGGCCGACGTTTGAGGTGCGCGTATGCGTGCAATTTGTGCATTCCTACATAGCCGTACTCAGCTGGGTGCAGTTTCTATATTCACCTAGTGTTTATCGTGGACAAAAATCATGCATAAGAAAACAAGAAATTTGGGCCAAGCCCGTGGTGCACTCGGGAGAGTGCGGCGCTGGGAGCGCAGCGACGCTCCCGCTGCGGGTTCGGATCCTATATAGGAATGGCCGGTTCACTCACTGGCTGAGTGCGGGTCACGAAAAAGACAAAAAAAAAAAAAAAAAAAGAAAAAAAAAGAAATTTGCATGATGCTCAAATTGTTCTCTAATGTATAAAAGTTGTGTTGAAACAATTTTAAGTTTTCAAAATCAGTGTAGAGAGAACTGATTGTATCTTGCTTTTTGACTACATACTTCCTACTGTTTCTAGGTTATGAACAAGGTTGTCTATGATAGAAAATATAGTTAGATATGCAGAAAAACCCAACTTTAAAACCTCCAGAAAGTGTTTTTAATATCGCTGACAGCCTCTAGGCTCAATCCCTTCTGCCTTTTTCTTCATTCCTCAGAGACCCCCTTCTCTAGAATAGACTCAGCAAATGGGATCCTCACATTTTTGCATCCTCTTCTCCATAAAAATCTGCTTTTCTGAAAGCATGAGATAAACTTATTTTACTAAAGTAGACATGACTAATAAGGTTAAGGAACTTGGAATGATTTTACAGTGATCAAAGCTTCAAGGTAGAGGAATTTAACATGCAGTTTTAGGACGGTAGACATCAAACTGATGGGGGAGCTGTTGAAGGTAAAGTGATCTTCTAAATACTCCATAAACATTAGCACACAACGCTCATCTAATTAGAACAATAGCCTTCAGTACTCCCATTTCTTCTGGTTGTGTACAGAATGGTATGGCATCAGAAAACACAAGTCTACATTTTGGCAACTATCCCACCACCCCTAAATATCTTTCACAGGGTTGTTATGAGAAACAAATGAAAGGACAAGGTGTCTGGCTCTATCCTTGTCATGTTAACCAGAGGCTGCATGCATGGGGGTTGAGGGCATCAGCTCTGCAATCAGAGCCTAAAATAAAATCTCATTCTTAAGCTTGGGTATGTATCTTAAGCTCTCTAAGGTTCAGTTTCTTCATCTATTCAATGAGGACAATGATTCTTTTAAGAAAATAAAAGCATATCAAAGTGCTCAGCACAATGTCTAGACAGAGCTATTGCTCAATACAGTCAGAGGTAGCTCCATGGACACCCTCTGCACACCACAATAGAAATGTTAGAGTCACTAAACTGCATGCAACACATTATACATATAAGCTGCCCATGTATGTTGTGAATGTGATTGGTTACATATTAATTTTAAAAAGACAAACATTTAAGTCTATTCCATAGAGTGTGGCCTTAGCTTTGTTGGTTGTTGAATAACGCACAGGCTCCTGGTCCCCAAGGTGACTAGCACTTCAGACTTGCTGGACACCCTGGACAGGGGCAGGCTGTGGCCTGTTTGCCAGGACATTCTGGGGCTGTAAGTAAAGCCAGGAGGAGAGATTCAGCCCAGGACCTTGCTCTCCTTAGCTATCTGGCTGAATACCAGAACTAATGCATGTGCTGTGTTCATAAATGTGACTTCAATCTTCTGAAGGTGCAGAATGAATTCTAGGTTTTCTTTTAGACAATAGTCTTTCTATAGAAATAGAACTGATATTCTGATTTTGAAATTGCTTTTTTATTATTGTGACTTTTGGAAGGTATGTATTTAAGCTTTTAGGTATCCTGTTTTTGAAATGGTTACATGCACTATCTGTCCATATCATCAGGGCACCACAAAGCTGGAGTCTGTGGGAACTCTTACTCTGCAGATGATGTGCTGTTGTCACATTCTTTCCTTGAATAGTATCACCTGGTAAGTCAATGCTGAAACATGTTTAGCATAATTTTTCCTCCCTTGGACCAAAAATAAAGTCTTCAAATGTGAAATATCTACCATACTAGAAATAAAGATTTTAAGCAACTTTGGCTTTTATTTCCCATTTTAGTATCAATGAATTGAGATTTTTACTTTGAAATTATAATTTAGATGAATTAAAGCTTCTAAAATGTGTATCTTCTACATTTATTGGAATGCAAGTCCACTGTTCCATCTCCAATGCCTCAGAGTGTGTCTGGAATACTATGGATGCTTATGTTAGCTTCCTGTTTTTATGTAACAAATTACCACAAACTTAGTGAAATTAAACAACAGAAACTTAGCATCTCACAGCTTCTGTGGGTCAGGAATCCAGACATGGCTTGAGTGGGTCCTCTGCTAGGGTCTCACAGAGCTGCAATAAAGGTGTCTATCAGCTGGTGCGGAGGTCTCATCTCAGGCTCAACTGAAAAAGGATCTGCTTTTGTTGCCAGAATTCAGTTCCTTACAGCTGCGACACTAAGTCTCTGTTTCTTACTTGCTATCGGCTGGAGGCTGCTCTCAGCTCTAGGAGACCACTCTCAGTTAATTGTCACATGGGCTCCCAACATAGGCAGCCTGCTCATGGCAGTTTGCTTCTTCAAAGCCAGTAAGGAGAGAGAGACTCCAACAAGGTGAGCACCTCAATATTTCACAATGTAATCAAGTGCACATAATCATGTATATTCCACCACCTTTGCCCTACTCTGTTGGTTAGAAGCAAGCCACAGGCCCCGCTCACACTCAAGGACACAGCATGACTCAAAGTCATGAACACGAGGAGGTGGGGGTTACGGAGACCACCCTAACAGTCTGCTCACCACAATGTCCCATATGACAAGTTGACTAAATACATGAATGCAGAATCTATCATGTGGGTATGATCAGATGTGGTAAGTTTACATTTTGAGTTCTTTGTTCTATTATAATCAGCAGATTTTCAATTCTTTCTTTAGATAAAAACAAAACAAACAAACAAAAAACACATCTCTGAGCAAAAGTCGTTTGCTAAAAGCCATCTCAGTCTTATTCAAAAGTTTTGGGAGAGATCATAAATATATCACAGAATGGTAATGTTATCTTTGTTGTTGAAGAAAGTGTTTCCACAAGCATGAAGGGTTGAAGTCCGTGGTAGAGTAAAATCCATCAGGGAAAAGGCACTTAATGTGTGCTTCCTCTTTGAGGCTGTT
Organism: Cynocephalus volans; assembly: GCF_027409185.1. Taxonomy (NCBI): domain Eukaryota; kingdom Metazoa; phylum Chordata; class Mammalia; order Dermoptera; family Cynocephalidae; genus Cynocephalus; species Cynocephalus volans. The sequence continues at coordinate 29,221,870 of NC_084474.1, read as the reverse complement.
CTCCCTGTTTGCTGAGCATACAGATACTTGAAGTTTTCTTTCAGAACCATTCAATTTCATAGGCTTTGATTGAGACACTAACATAGAAAGCCAAGCATGCAACAGGCAGAATAAAGATATTTAAGAACTTAGCATGCAATTATAAAACAGCTCCTGTTTAAATATTTTACTAATATGAACATCACATAGACTGGATTGGTTTAAATAGAAGAGCAGAGTGAATACAAAAATGAAGAGGTTTCTAGTTCTGTCTCTAATGATTTATAGATAAGCTACCTACCAGCCTAACCACTCTAATGAACATAGGCTTGTGTGTTGATGAGGAAGCTCTCAAGCATTTGGGAGTCCATGAAAGGAAGGTCTGATCTTGAGGAAACTAAAGGAGCTGTAGCTAGAGAGGACACTGTGCAAATGAAAGCCTGTCTCCAGTGCCAGCCTCAGTGGGCCAGATGCTTCACAGCAGATACTGTAGGTACCTGACTTCTCTATGAATCCATTCCCTCATCTATTAAATAGGGAGAGTAATAGATCTACCTGCAGTGGTTGTTGAGAGAATTAATTAAGTTAATACAGGTAAAGCATTTACAATATAGCCAGGAAGATATATATTAGCTGAAGATTTAATATTATAGAAAAACAGATTTAAACCAACTATTTAGTATCCAACTGATATGGAGCCAAATACCTTCTTTCAGAGAAACTTGAGAAACAGGAAAAAATATTTGTAAATTCAGTCTGATATCTTAGAAGAAGCTATATTAATACACCATTACCAGAGCCACTTTCCCTTTCTTTCCAAACAAACAATGAAATATAGTCTCCATGTTCTGAAATGCTACAAATGGGTTATCTTTGTAATCTGGTCATGTTCTCCTGTGTACTGGGTGCCTGGTTCTTTTCAACTAGTTCACATGGTTGTAAGTCATATTTTTCCACTGAAAATCTATTAATCTTCCTTCCATTTGTAAAATCTTTTTCAGTTCTTCATTGTCTCCTGAAATGTGTCCAAATGGCTTGGGTTCCAAAGTCCTCTATTAGAACAAACCAGAAATTGTAGATCCCAGCCTCCACACTCCTGCCTCTTCTGCCCCCACCCCCTGTGTTTCTGTACATGACACCTGAGCTCTCTTCTGCACTCCTTCCTTGGTGTCTGCTTGCTCAGGCCCAGAGACGCCTCCCTCTGCTCATCTCCAGCTCTCCTTCTCCTTAAAACTAAAGTTGAGTGTCTGCATTGCTGGAATCAAGTCAACTTCAGAAGGGCAAAGAACAAGAAATGCCCCTAAATCGTGACAGGCATCTCTATGATCTAGGTTGGTAGAAGGAATTTATTTCCTTCCTCCAGCTTTGGGAATAACTATTTCACCTGATCAATACAGCCGGAGAAAGTTAACCTCAACATTGATTGACTCTGGCTGGCTGGAACAGAAGTCTTTACAACAGAAATGCTGCAATGAAATGGCATCAGGAATAACAACACAGTCAATGAAGACACACCAAAAAATAACATTTACAAACCTCCAGATTCCTTTTTCTTGCCTTATTCTGATTTTTGTAAAATCAGAATGTTGAGCCCACCCGTTCGTTTTATAGATGAAGGAATTCAAGGTCAGGGAGATTAAATGACTCCCACAAGCCCACATGATGAGTTCACGTACGATCCAGAACAGACCCTAACACAAGTGCTGGTGTCCTGGGGCTCTCACAACTCCTACAGGTGTCTAAGATACATGGAGCACTTCAGTAGACAGGGGTCCAAGATGAACTCACTTCAAATCAAATTCTGCTGTACACAAATTATGATTTAGTTAAAATTCCTATACACAACAGAACAATTAAACATTAGGGTTCTCTTAGATTCTTATATTATCCTTATGGTATAACTTTAGACTCACCTTTAAAGAAGCTACGCAGTAGGGTTTAATTATCCCCCTTCTTTAGATTCCTATGTATTTTGATCTGCCAGAAATATTCAGATTAATAAGTTAACTATTTTTGGAGGCTTGACGTAGAGAAAATGACTTTCATCCCCATTTCACTCTGGATATGTAGGAAGATGCTTATTCAATCAAGGTATTATTTATCCTTAGACTTTTTAATAGATTATATTAACATACTACTATTTCAGCCATTATCTATGATGGCAGATTGTGTTAATAACATGTTTGAAAGTCTCCTATTATTGGAGGGTCAAGAAATACTTCAGTTTCAATTCTCTAGTGTAATAGTGAGAGACTGTGTAGACATTCATAAGACCAGTTACAGAGGTCTAGGGCTTTTCTCCACCTGAAATCATTTATAAATTGCCTACATTTAAACCAGGCAAACATTTTGATTCCTATTTTGCAGAACAAAACAGAGCACTAGGAAAAATCTAAAACACATTTAATTTTTTACACATTTTCATAAAAATGAGATTGCTGTTTATCAGTTTATCCCCAATACTTCACACAGGGCCTGGCACATTGTAGATACTCATAAAATACGCACTAATGGATAACATGATTTATTCAAGTATATTGTAGATAACACAAATTTATATTTTAAAAGGCAAACTTTTAACTATAAATAATTTGTTAAAGGGTCCAATGGAGCAGATGAAATCACATTGAAGGGGTAAATGTTGCCTATATATATTTATGCTTGGGTTTACATGAACACTCATAAGAGCATGAAGACCAGCTTCCAACATACAACTGGCAGACGATATTTTGAAATGAATTTCAAAAGATGGTGAAATTATACTATAGATTTCATTAGATCCTTATTTAATTTTTAATTGAAGATTTTAGCTAAATTATATCAAAACGGTGGTGTTGAGGTCAGATTATTTCTATTTAAAAACAAAACTACTGCTCACTAAATGAGCGAAGGGTAATATTTGAGTCAAAGCAAACAAATTGTCTGGGAAGCAACAGAAAGAGCCATTAGCTGAACTAATGACAGAGGGTCAAGTCATTATGGTCCATTCCATCTTTCAAGTTTTTTGAATAGAAAGATCTGGAAGCTGGCATCTGAATTGGGTGATTTGATCCTGGTGGGGATCTTGACTGCGCATCCTCAACGTGCACCACCAGATGGCAGACGCTCCTTGGTGTGCATGGGAGGCTGTTACTGACACGTTGGAATTAAATCAATTGGATCAAATTTTTAAAATCAGGTCAAAAAGGGCTAAGAGATATATATTACTGGGATTCTTTTGAAAAACATATTTCTATAAGTTTGCAGTCTTACATAAAAAGAACACTTACAAACAGAGTCACTTATATATTAATATTTCTTATTCTAGGATATCTATATACTAGATGGTTCAGTTTTACAGAAAAACAAAAAAGTCTCAGAAAGACAAGTCCAGAGACCACATTCACTTCTGTGTCTAAGGAGTTAACATATAATCCACTGAAGTAATATATCTAAAATATAATACTGGAAGGCCTGGCAACCTTGGATAATGATGTTTCTACAAGAAATGCTTTGGTTAGAAAGGGACACAGGGCTTTATCACAAATTTAAGAGGGTACTAAAATGCCTGCCTCTACTGCACATTAGTTCATTTGAATCTCTTTTTCCCCCAGTAACTTAAGATCCATTAACTCCCTCTAGAGAGCGCTAATTGATATCGTTGATATTGCAGAAGAGGGACCCAGGATTTAATCAGCACAGACAATAAAACTGTCTGTTCCTTTCCAGAGATGCCTTTCCTATTGCTTCTGGAGAAGCACTATTCAGCTCTTTGGGCAGAACATCTCAACTATTTGTTATATTTCATCTTGCTTGCCAACACTGAATTTTAGCTGTCTCCTAATAGAGTAACCAGAAACCTTAGTTTCTCTAAAGCAGTGCTGTTCAATAGAAATACACTAATTTTTTACTATGCCATAATTTTAAAAGTAAATCATAAATGGGTGAAATTAATTTGAATAATATATTTTGTTTACCACTGTATATCCAGAATATTATTATTTCAGCATGCAGTCAATACAAAACTTTACAAATGGGATATTTCACATTCTTTTTTTTGTACTAAGTCTTCAAAAGAAATTTGGTGTGTATTTTGCATATCTCAGTTCAGACTAGCTACAATTGAAGTGTTCAATAGCTACCATATTGGACAGCACAGCTCTAAATTATCAATACATCAAACAAATAGATGATTAAATCCTTTAATATATCTTATCAATCAAATGGTTCTGAAATTTGTTTACATCTTACTCTTATTGTTGCAGCTTGGAAGATTATTCTAATTGTCACCTGAAACTTATCATGTCTGTACTCTATACAATATTGAACAAATCTTTTTTGGGGATAATAAGATTTATATGAATAAAATTAGAAGATAATAAATAATGGTTTTGAAATAAAGATGAGTATATAAAATCCTTTCACTACTACTGTATCTCAATGTTAATTGCAAAATAATAAAATTTATTTTTATTGAAATCCTATTTTAATAAAATCTTCTAGTTTTATCAGTGAGATGGATGCATAACAATAGCAACATTCCTATTTTTAAAATATTATTTAGATTGAATTAATTGGCAAGAAAAAAAGTGAGAGTTTCTCTGATTCTAAGGGTATGAGACCTTAAAATTAACTTGGAAGCACTCTTTGGTTTTAATCTTGGATCTACCTCTCTGTTTCTAGGTCCTACAGAAATTCAATCTTTTGGGATGTTGGTTCTTTGGGATCATGTTTTTATACACGTTGTCCAGTTCGCAAGGATTATGAGGTAATGTCAGTCTACATTGCCAATCTCCACAGGTATTTTTAGCTTCCCCATCATACAGATGCAGCGAAACAAGGGACCGTATGAGAAAGAGCAGTGCGTGTAGGTACCAAGGTGAGTGGGCGGCTTCACAGCACCAGCAAGTGCATAATGGAAGACTCCAAACGTCACTGCTGATGTTCGATACTGTGAGCCCAGCCATTCCACCGCGTATTTATATCCCTTGCTAAAGAGCCTGAGATGCTGCTTAGATAATATCATGGTGTGTGTTTTCTAAAATAGGCCATAGACAACACTTGCCAAAAATCACTCTATTTTTAATTGGTTGTTTATTTTTTTTGAGGGATGTGGGGGAATTTAGTGTCTGGGAAAAGCACTAGATGGAGAGTGTAGAAGTGAGGGGAAGGTACACAATCTGGATGACCGAGACAAATAGGGTCAGTTCTGGATGCATCTTGGAGGCCAGGGGAAATGGTCTGAGCCCTTTCTCTTTCTCCTCTTCCCTCCAGTTTCTTAGCTAAGAGGTTTCCTTTGGTCACCCTCTGTCTGCAACCTGTATACCTCATTTTGGACTAACTTGGTAGATTTCACTTGGTTTTCTCATTTTCTTTTTCTTCTTTTTTTTTTAAAAAAAAAATTTATTGGCTATGCATACTCATGGGGTACAAAGCTGACCATCACCACTTGTGCCCAAGATGTGATGGCCAGATCATTTCCCAAAGCTTTCCTCTCCCTGCCCAATCAAACCTTACCTTAAAGCTCCACCCACTGCCAGAGCAAAGGACAAGCAGGTAACCTAATGATGTGACATTGCTCAAACCTTCCAGCCTCTCATGACAGTTTCTCCCCCAGCCTCTGAACAGTATTTCATAAGAAAACACCCTGATTTCCAGTTCCCAAACAAAGATATGCATTCAGTGATGTATGTTTCAGATGGAAGAGGAAGATAGCAAAGGCAGGATTTATAATAGAGGCAGGGTACATCCTTTCAGGAAGGCAGGGCTTTAGGAACCAAATTGGGTTGTACTGCTTCCTCCATCTAACTGCAGGCAGATTTAAGGCCTCTCATCTTTGCACATTAGGACCAGCTTCCGTGCCCTGAAACTGCCATTTGGTCCTCACCTACTCACTGTGAAGTGAAAGCCACTGTATTTGATTAATATAGACCAGTAATGTGGAAATGCAAAAAAATGACCACTGTACCCCGGCTCCTCTTGATTAGCGAACACTTTACAATAGACCCTTAATTACTCAGTCACTATTTCACTGGCTACTTGGAACTGCATAAATCACATTAGAGCAGAAACTCAGCTCAGGGTGTGAAGTCATAGAACTTTAGGAGAGAGAGGAATTCTGGAAGCCATTTAGTTAAGGAATATGTAAGATCTGTGCAATTCATTTCGGTCCCTCTAAATCTCCTCTATCAGATTTCAGTAACAGGCAAAGGATAGAATACAGAGCTCTGAGGAAACTATGCCTATTATATCAACTCCTCCTCTTCACACACTCAAAAAATATTTATCAGTTTTCTTTCTGTGCTCCAGGTATAGCTTCAGGAACTGGCAGGAGTGGTAGCCCAGACAGATGAAAATCTTTGCTCTCATAAACCTTACGTTGTAGCAGGAAGTGGAAGACAGTGAAGGAATACATAAACAGATAGGCAAATTTCAGACAGTGTAACATGCTATGAAAATAAAACCAAATAATGTGATAGAGTAGAGGGGATCCTTTATATGGGGTGGTTTGTGATGAACTCTTAGAATAACATTTAATATTTGAAATGAGACATGAATGTAAAAAAGCCTAAAGCCTAAGAACTAGAGAATATTACACTGAGACTTACTGGACTGATCCTGACTTTGGTGATTAAAAAATTCTATAAACATTAGAGTAAAAAGAGCCTGGTACAAGTGAGTCATGAGGTTTTATACGATACTGCTCTGTTGTTATCTTTCATTCCCCATAAACATTCCACTTGCACAACCAAAATCCATATTGATTTTAAAATTACAGCTATATTTCCACTGCATATCTGATTTTATAGCTATTCTAAATGGAAGCTTGAATGGACAAAAAGTAAGACAATTCAGAAAGGTCTTTCTCTTATTTCAACAAAATGTATAAATTCAAAAGGAATCCTTTCACTCAAAATTTAAGAGAGAAAGGGTAACATGATGGTCCATTGGGAACGTTAAAATGCCCGAATCTCCTCGTATAGCTCAGAGAAGCTTGTTTCCCTTGTCAATATGTAAACTTGGATTTCATGAACTAGGGATATTTAATTATTGGGACAATCCTGCACAGGGCAGCTGACATTTCAAAAGCAATAAATTATTTTCTGTGTGACTTAAATAATCTTTTATTTACCAACTTTGTAAACTTATCAAAGCAAATTATGCTACTTGTAGCTGTGAGCTTAAGGTCTCTACTGAAGATGAATCTGTTTATTTTATCTGACTTTCTTCCTTCATCCATTATTTCATTTACTCATCTTAAATTTTGTTTGTGCTTCATTGGGTGGGGGGACAATTTTCTTTCTTTTTTTCCATTTTATCTTATTCAACTTTTTACAAACTTTCCAAATTTTACTTTTATTTTTTATTTTTTTATTTAATTTATTTTTATTATTTTTTTACATCCTAAGATGTTGTTGTGGAGCAGTTGGGAGAGAGGGAGAGAGGGGAAGGGGAAAGGAAATACGGTGGGAGGAGTAGGAAGGAGAGGGGGCTTGGTTGAGGCCTGTGGCACCCCCCTCATTCTAGCAGGGGAGACTAGTGGCTTCCGGCAGTGGCTTGATCATTGCTGGGCTGGATGCAGATGTCAGGGGCGTGTGGTTGAAGCCCTTGGCCCCCCACCACCCCAGTTTGGGAGTCTGGGGTGCTTCTTGCAGTGTCTTGGTGGTCATCGCTGGGCTGGTTGCAGACAATGTGGTCCAAATTTTAGAATACAGTATAGCTATCAAAGTTTCCAGTCTATAATGTATACTTTTCCACTTTATTATTTCTCAGTAATCCCTCAAACCACATGCATCCCCATTGGTCTGGCCTCTTATGAGGCAGAACAGCATTTTTCAAAATGTGGCCCAAGGATCAGCTCTATCCAAACAGTCATCTGCATGCTTGTTAAAATGCAGATTCAAGGCTCCACTTCAGGCTAAATAAATGAGAAACTCACAGGTGAGGCTTGAAATCTGCATTTTAAACCAGCACCCTGGGTAATTCTCACACAATTGAGAACCCAAACTCCAGAGCATTAAAGTGAATTCTGTGCTCCATCTTGAGCCTTGCATGCCTCTCATTGCATGATCTCAGAGCCATGAGAAGGTGTGAAACAGGACCACAGATCACTAAGCTTTCACATATTACATTCCGTCATTCTCACAGGAAGCACAGCAGGTTTTGTGATTTTCATTTTATAGATTTTACTGATAAGGGAACTGAGATTTGGGGGAAAAAAAGATCTGTCCACTGCATCTAATTGGTAAAAGTCAGGGCCGAGCCCGTGGCACACTCGGGAGAGTGCGGCGCTGGGAGTGCGGCGATGCTCCGCCGCGGGCTCGGATCCTATATAGTAATGGCCGGTACACTCACTGGCTGAGTGCCGGTCATGGAAAAGATATAAAAAAAATAAAAATAAATAATAATAATAATAATAATAATAATAATAATAATAATAATTGGTAAAAGTCAGACTTGGGGCTAGATTTCAAGTCTTGCAAAGAGCTCAATGCTCCTGTTTCCTGGATTCGCCTTCTTTTCTCTACCCACTGCAAACGAGGAGTCCAAGGGACAGCTCAGGCCACTAGCGCTATGTGGAAAGAGGTCTGGGTCATGGTGCAGAGGTTGCTGCTTCCTTGGCCATTTCCATCACCTGGTCATGGGGGCCTCTCAGTGACACCCCGGCCTCTTTGCTATTTTTGGTCCTTCAAAAGTATTTCAGCATTTAATCACCTATGTCATATGTGCTACTGTGTGGTCATAAGTAAGTTATGGCATCTCTGGGCCTCCATGGAAACTGTGTTTCTTCTGAACTTTTTTGTCAGCATGGAGCAGGGGCAGGAAATTATTTTTAAAATGAAATAAGATGTTTTCAGAAAGAACAGAACCTACAGAGGGCAGACAAAGACTCCCTAGTCACAGGATGGCAAAATTAAAGTATCCTGAAGCAACTGTCATTGGAAAAATCATACAAGAGCAGGCACCCTTATAAACACCCACTCTCCAACAGACAAGGCAAGGGCAAATGTATCACTTAACTGCATCGATCAGGCACCAGCATCTACCCCATGCCTGATCTTGTATTTTACTGTGTGATCTCATCTAGTTTTAAGAACAATACCATCAAGTGAGGAGTATTCATTTAACAGCAGAAAAAAATCAAGTTTCCAAGGCAAGAATCTCGTTTACTTTCACATGGCTATTAGGGCAGAACTAGGATTTGAATCAAGTCCTCTCTGATTCTGCACTTACCATCACACATTGACCCCTCAGAACAATAATGTATATCACATATATATATATATATATATATATATATATATATATGTATATATATATATATATATTTAAATTAGAAGGTGTTCCCTTCCTGTTTGGCATTTAATCAATATCTAATAAAACTATCTTTCCCAAATAAACAGTGCTAGGAGAAGAGGCTGTAATGTTCTTAGAAACAAGAGCTGCTTACAAAGATTGTACATTGCACACTTTTTGAAGAGCAAAACTAGTTTGCATCAATGTATGACAAGCTGTGTTTCCACATTTCTCCCATCCTTCCTAGCAGGAAGACAGGCAGCATTTCTACAGGAGAATCCACCGCCACCTGACTAAAATTAGATCGTCCACATTTATGCTTTGAGTTGGTGTCATTATCTCAGCAGCAGTGTAGGAGTTTAAACCCATAATTTCTGCATATTGAGAACGAATAATAAGACCCGATCTGAACAACTGCAAGAGCTCAAGAAATTCACTTTTACACGTTACTTCATTCTGATTATGAATTTTTAAATGTGGACCCCTCTGAATTTACAGCAGAGGAAAGGAACTCTGCTAACTGATTGTGCAATGTAGCAACTGAAAGTCCACTCTTTAACCACATGAAGGGTTTACAGTGCGTTACAGGTGTGAATATGGTTATTAGATGTCCCTGAATGGCTAGGACAGGACAATGTGGGTTGCTGTTTACTTCTTGTAGCACTGCTTAGACTGACGGATGATGTACCACCAGTTGGGCACACTTCACAGATGGTCAGATTTTAATACAAAGCAAAACATTGATTCGATGTAAGTGGGACTTTATTTTTATGTGCTATTTTTTCTTCTAAGTCAAATGCTGCAGAAACATGGGATTAGCTAGAAATATTTTTATAGCTATATAACATGAATTTTCATAGTCTGTCAGTGCCTCAGTTCATATTGGATAACTGTGAAAGATATTTAAAACACTATTTTGAGAAATATAAATTTATAGTTACTGTAGACATAGTAGCAGATTCCCGAAGGACTTGCAGAGGTTGGATGTGACAGCCTGTTTTCTCATTTTTTTTTTTTTTTGTTTGCTATGATTAAATTCAGCTGGAAGATAATTGCCTGTTCAAAATCCATTGTTTTCTATTTTATTTTCAGTTTACTTTCTAAATTCAGATTCACTCTCTCTGGCCATAATATGGAAAACACTATAATGATATAGTGGGACAGAAACAAATTAGTCCATAGGCAAATATGGAGCAATTCTTGATCCACTCTTATCTAGTTTTCTTTTATTCCACAACATTTACTTATGAGCTTGTGTGCACCAGTGTGTATATGTGTAAATAAAATAATGCTAACTTTATTTATTTTTATTTATTTATTCTAATTGATATATTATAATTGTTCATGCCTATGGGGCACAATCTGATGTTTTGATACATATATATGTTGTATAACAATCGGGTTAGGGTAGTTAATGTACCCATCACCTCATGCATTTATCATTTCTTTGTGTCAAAAGTATTCAAAAGCCTCTCCTCTAGCTATTTTATAATGTGCAAAGCTTAACTGTTAACCATAGTCACACTACTGCGCAATAGAACACCAGAACTTATTCTCTTATCTAATTGTAATTTTGTATCTGTTGGCCAATGTCTCCCTGCTTTCCCTTCCCCCTTCCCTCTCTCATCTCTGGTAACCACTGTTCTACTCTCTCTACAATATCAACTTTTTTTTTCCAGATTCCACAAATGAGTGAGATCATGTGATATTTGTCTTTCTCTGCCTGGTTTACTTCACTTAACTGACCTCCAAGTACATCCATGTTGCTGCTAATAACAGAATTTCATTATTTTTAATGGATAAATAGTATTCCACTATGTACATATACCAAATTTTTTTACACCCACTCATCCATTGTTGGACTCTTTGGTTGATTGCATATCTTGGCTATTGTAAACTGTGCTGCAATAAACATGGGAGTGCAAATATCTTTTCAACATACTGACTTTATTTCCTTTGGATATATGCCCAGTAGTGGGATTGCTGGATCATATGGTAGTTCTATTTTTAATTTTTTTGAGGAACCTCCATGCAGTTTTCCATAATGGCTATACTACTTTACACTCCTACCAACAGTGTGCAAGTGTTTCCTTTTTTTCACATCCTTACAACACTTGTTTCTTTGTCTTTTTGAAAATAGCCATTCTAACTGGAGTGAGGTGATGTCTAACTGTTGTTTTGATTTGCATTTCCCTGATGATTAGTGATGTTGAGCATTTTTTCATATACCTGTTGGCAATAATGCTAACTTTACAGAGATGTTTTTCAACAGGGTATTATATTTTCTAACAATACTGTCATGTTTAATTTTCCAAAAATTGTTAAACACAGAGAATCCAAATCTGAAATCTACTGAAATGAACATTCTAGCTTATTTTCTCACACTCCACATCATTCTTTGCAAGTTAAAACTCGAAGAAGCTTAGGAGTTCTAAGGACAATAATCATACTTGCCTCAGGAAAAATCAATTATTTCATCCAGTAACATTCAAATGCCCATTCTACCTCCACAAAGCCCAAGGCAACTGTTTCTATTTATCTTGTTCTAGACTTTGACCCTGACATCTGGGTTCCTGATACTGTCTGCTTCAATATGTTGAGCTTTATTATAAAGATATGAATTAGTACCAGATTTTCAGGGGCAGGTGTTTCTAACTTCTGTAGAAAATTACATCTTCTATGATGTAATTTGCTTAAAAGAGATGGAAAACTTAAGGGAGGAAGAAAGCAGGGCAAAAATATCATCGGTGGGAATGACAAAGAAAAGAAGAGGAAGTTATATCTGATTTCAAAAATTAACCAGCAAGTCTTCAGCTAAGTTTTATTTCCTTGTGTTTTCAAAGATTATGTTTCTTATGTTTACATTTACCAAGAAGTGAATATAACAAATCTTTAGTCACTTGTGGATAGGTTGTGTTTACTTAGAATCCAGAATTGTTGAATCTTTCAATCTTAGGACAATAAATAAATTTATATTTGTTAGTGAATTAAGTTGAAATCAGGTAATAGGCTTATAATGTTAATGCATAATATTGTTGGAACAGCTACGGATTAAAAAAAGCAACACAACTTTTGATTATGAGTTTTAAGTAAAATACTGATAATGACATTGCATGGGATATACTGTACTATTTGAGAGTACCTGATATTTATGGGTATTTTTAAGGTTTATATGCACTATTTCATTTTAACTCAATAATAAGTTACCTGGCATTATTTTTCTTTTCTTCCTTTCTTTTTTTCTTTGCCACCCTACAGTTTAATTTTCTTACCTAAGCTATGCAACAACAGTCTGTACAATGATGTCTTTTTTTTTGGCATTAACATTTTATTTTTATTTATTTACTTATTGAAACATAATTGATAATACATATTTCTGGGGTACAGAATTGACTATCAGTATTTGTGTACAATATGTGCTGATCAAATCAGTATAGTTAGCATATTATTATTACAAAACCATATTCCTTCTTTGTGTCCATTAACCAGTTTCTCCCTTACCCCTGTCCCGAGCCCCTTCCCCCTTCTAGCAACCACAGTTCTGTTCTCTCCTTCTGAATGTTCCACAAATTATTGTTATTTGTTGTTTCTTTGTTTCCTTCTTTATTTTTTTACTTTAAATAATAGTTAACATTTAGTGAGGTATTATCATGTTTCAGGCATAAATATTAATTAATGAAGGAATACCCATTTAATCCTTATCACAATCCTATTGTCCCCATTTGCAAATGAGGAGAATGAGGATCTGAAAAAAAATGGATTTCTCAAGGTCAGGCAGCAAGTGGGTCACCTAGGATTTTAAGCCAAATTGGAGTGAGCTAATGCCTGATATATTCTATTCTCATATATTACAAATATAAAGCAAACATTGCAACTGGCAGAACAATACCAAGGCTTTTTTTTTTTTAAGACTAGTTAAGTGCAATAGTGAGAAGGGTAGAAAGAGAAGAACAAGGACTTCTGTCTGTAACTGACTGGTACCGTGGCCTTTACATGTTGCAACGTGGAAGGTACAATGAAATAGAAGGTATTCCTTCCACAGCTCATTGAAAAGGGCACAGCATGCCATGCAGAAAGCAGCAAAGCCAGCTACTACACCTCCACAGATGCTCCCAAACGGATCACAGGCAGTTCACATAGCAAGAGAGTCCTCTCATCACAGAAAACACAGATCATTGAGAGTCCTTATTGCACAATATGAACATCAGAGGTGATTAAAATAGCAAGGGCGATGTTAGCAGATTCAGATATGTGACTGCAATGTGCCAGGGTCACGAAAACCCCAGAGTCGCAAGCTTCAAATCAACAAGGCCAAGTCTAATCCCAAGGCAGCATCTAGAAATAGGGTGACTCCATCCACACTGAAGAGACTTGTTTAGGCAATTTTTATGACAAAAGATCTTTTGTGAAAGTTATTGACAACATTAATACAGGTACCTATTTTCAAATTCCAGTCAAATTTACAAATGATCTTTTTAACATCATCCATATGCATAATTGTCAGGAATCTGTAAGAAAATACTGACAATATTCTAAGAATTGAAATATGGTCTTGGTTTTAATATTCATAACATATTTTTTTTCCATTTGTTCACTGCTCCTTACTCCCATCAAAATTGCAGGTTTCATGCAAAATTTAGAGTAATCTCAACATACACTCTTGCTTCCTCTACTGAGTAGATTTTTGTTAATTGGCATCAACCAATGATAAAGGCAGTGTTCTGAAGGTGGACCCTCAACCCAGGGTCAGGCTGCAAGGTCATTACTGGTGGGAGACAAAATCATTTTTCTTACAAATCTGATCTCATTGGATTTGACTTGAGTCATCCTGTTACCCCTTCCATGAGACAAGCTGCTCTTCTTCTTCTTACATGTTTTCTTTACCAAACAATTGTGTGTTATATAAACCACTTGTCTTCTGAGTTTACTCAATCTAATGGTTTATTTGTCTACATTTTCCTTCCGAGTGATTCCACTTTTAATTTCATGATGTCTTAATTCCTCACACACACATTTTAAAATGAGGTTAATAACCTTACATCATAGGGTTGGTTGTAAGGATTAATGAGTTAATATACTTTTAAAGTACTTAGAACAGTGCCCTGCATTTAGGAAATGCTGTATAATTTTTCGTGGATATTACTATTAGTGTTATTTTTACTGCATATGTAATAAGAATCATATCCTTATCCTTTTGTTAGGCATAATTTGTCTTAGAAATTTCAGGAAGAGCCAAATAAATTGCATACCTAGGCTTTTAAAACTAATATTTAGTGAACATAAATAAGAAAAATATGAAATAAATCTTCATTTCATCATAAATTCAATTGCTTAAAGTCTAAATTCTGTTTTAATATTTTTCTACTTAGCTTAGAGTCCTGTTTGTATGTACATCAGTTGGAAAAAGAAATCCCACTGCTTTAAGCAGGAAGACTAGAATGTTGATGCTGAGGGGATTATATTTCAGTACACCACCTACTTTTCAAGAGATGTGATTAGAAGTACTTTAAGAGCCATTATCTTTTCTCTTCCCTCCCACTCCCTCCTCTAATTCTTTTCTGTTCATTGATGTGTAGATTTTTCTGTTGACTTATCCCAACATTGTGGTCAAAAAAGTCACCAAATTCTTTTCAAATAGTATTAATTCATTGTACTTTAATAAGGGCTAGAAAAAGCTATTTTAGGTTTTCAGGATCCTTTATATAAGAAAAAAGAAGATACCCAGAGCCACAGCCTGTACAACTCCAGGGAGAGCTGTAAACACATTTCATGAGAATTGCAGCCCCTGGATCCCAGAGTTCACTGTGAGTGATATCCTGGAGCTGTGCAATGTGGCAGCACTGAAGATGTCTAGGTGATAATGCTTTATTCAATTGGGGACCATAATGAACAATGATCTATATAAATATACAGTTGAGCATAATGCTTGATGGTCCCCATTTTGCAGATATTCCAAGAACTGCAAATAAAACTATATTAAATTGACCCTAATTGACATTATAGCATAAAATATTAAATATTTCTTGCTTGGTCTTTACCTAATACCAGATTCTGCAGTACATTCCAAATCTGATTTTATCTTGTGACTACTTCAGTTTATGTTCAAGCACT
Organism: Cynocephalus volans; assembly: GCF_027409185.1. Taxonomy (NCBI): domain Eukaryota; kingdom Metazoa; phylum Chordata; class Mammalia; order Dermoptera; family Cynocephalidae; genus Cynocephalus; species Cynocephalus volans. Next base: position 29,206,504 of record NC_084474.1, on the reverse strand, counting down.
AATAAAGGGGCAGCAGAAAATGCTAATAATATTTATTGTGGAGTAAACTATTATTCCTAATGAAAAATATAGAATAGAGTTACAAATTCTAATGCAGAGATCTCTTATGCTAACATTTTTGATTCAGAAAGAATATAGATTCTTTTTCTTAGATGGTAAATGTAACTCACTTCATAAAGGAAAAAGAAGTGTTAACTGAAATTTTATGAATCAAGTAAACTTTTAAAGATGTTCCAGGAGAGTTTATTTTTCAGAATTACTCTTTTTTTAAAGTCTTAATAGATTTTTTTTTCTTTTTTGTAACTGGTAAGGGGATCACAACCCTTGGCTTGGTGTCGCCCGCACTGCGCTCAGCCAGTGAGGGCACCGGCCATCCCTATATAGGATCTGAACCCGCGGCGGGAGTGCCGCTGTGCTCCCAGTGCTGCACTCTCCCGAGTGAGCCATGGGGTCGGCCCTTAATAGATTTTATTTTATTTTATTTTTTGGTTTAAAAAAATTTTTTTTATTGAAACATAATTGGTTACACATATTTTGGGGGTACAGAGTTGACTATTGATATTTGTGTACAATATGTGATGACCAAATCAGTATAGTGCTATATTCATTATTACAAAATGTACTCTTTCTTCATGTCCAGCATTACTCTTTTAAATCATTTTTGAAAGCAAGTATCACTTAATGCTATGTGATCACATGTGTATCTGCACTTGTGATGTATATATGTTTACATGTGTATTAAGGACATAGTTGGCCTAAGAAACATGGATCAAGGTTCTAGCTCTGATTCTTTCATTAACTACTATATGATGTTGAACAAACTTTCTTCAATGGTCTGAGTCTCAACTTCCTCATTGTAAAATAAAAGGGGTGTTAGACCATAACTTCTCAGACTTCTCATTCTAATACTCTAGAAATATTACTTGTTATACATAAATATTACTTGTTATACATAACTGCATCAAACGTATTGAGTTGTTGAGTGAAAATTGCTTGTTTGCACATCTTGCTCCTCCTCAGAATGATTCTTTTACAATCTTTGGATGGCTGACATCTATATCAGTGTAAATTAGGCCAAGTCGTGAAGCTAAGATTTTGCACTAATTGGTCTGCACGGTGGTGGTCTGCATCTGACCCCTAGACTTAGGTGTCATCCTTCCTTTTTCAAACTTTTGTATCTCCTCTTTTAGAGACCACACTCTGATTTTCACTCTTTGTCAGTCTCCTTGGCTGCTCCTCTCCCTTGCTCAGCGTCTCAGTGTTGGTGTCTTCCCTACTGCTAGCTCCCTGCCCTCTGTCTACACACTCCAGCTATCAGGCTGACACCAATGGACACCTTAACTTACATCCTCTACTTCTCCACTTCCAGTTCCACTACCGTCATCCAGGGCATCAGCCCCTCTCACCTACCTATTCCAATATCTCCCAACATCTTCTCTACTTCCCCTATTGCTGCCCTAGAGTCCATTTTCCACACACAGCCAGAATGATTTGTTAAAAAATATAAATCAGATTGCATCATACCTCTGCTTTAACCCCTCCATTGTCTGACCACAGCAGTCAAAACCAAGTCCAGCCACCTCTCCCCAGCTGACACTGCTCTGTGTTCCTTGGACTCTGCCCACCTCTCTGATCAGTCTACCTTCCCATCCCAGCCACCTCATCTCTGCTGGGAATACCCAGCCCATCCTGCTGCAAACATGCACATGGCAGGCTCTTTTCCTACTGGCTTCTTCAACCCCACCTTCTAGAGGAGCCATCCAGAAGTCTCTATAACATCACTTGACTTGGAAATCCCTGGAATAGCTTATCATTAACTGAGAACTTTTCAGATCACTGTCTCACCCCTATGAGAATATAAGCTCTATTAGGCAGGATCTTGTATGCATGATTCACACTGGAACACTGGCTCTTTAATGAGTGAATCAATAAATGAATTCCTGCATTTTTATTTACTGATGCAGCCTATATGTCACTTTTTTTACATTTATAATTTTAATTTTATAAATATATGATATTCAAAATGTGTTAGAAAGACAAATTAAATTTTATTTATTGTATTTCATATTCTTACTTTTCTTTCTTTTTTTTTTTTTGGCAGCTGGTCAGAATGGGGATCTGAACTCGTGACCTTGGGGTTATAAGTCTGTGCTCTAAAGAGCTGAGCTAGCCAGCCAGCCAGTATTTCATATTCTTATTTAAACTCGTTTAACTCCGGAACGAAGTCCATGTATGGATAGTCTCTATTTTATGATAAACTTTTTTTTCTAAGATCAATTATCCAATGTGGATATAAAATCTTCAGAGACTAGAGAAGGTCGCTAGCTATATCTATATAGGTATATCAGAGGGTTAAAAAAACTGGATCATTTTCTGAATAGATTATAAAATATAAATCACAAAATCCTATTTTCTTGTTCATTGTATTACTGTTAGACACAGAGACGCTTACATATTTTATCCTCATTATTCTTCATACATTTCAATATTTTTGCATTTGCCAGGACATGCCAGTCTGAGAATGCAGTAGTAAAGAATGAGTCACTGTAACAGTAACACAATTAAATTCTCTAGCTCAGTTCTCCAATAAATAAACTATTAAAATTCCAGCCTTCTATCTCTCTCCCTGCAATCACTGCATTTTGAAATGAGGGGTCCTTGGAGTGCCTTGCAATCATTTTCGAGAAGGATGGTCCTTTCTACTTGATGAAGCCCCTCTTCCTTCCTTCTGTCCCTCATGTGCCTCTCCATTGACCCCCCGATCCCGTTCTTCAAATTCCATCCTTTTCCCCACTCCAATGGCTGCTGCTCCTCGGGTTGCCTCTGACATCTGTCACCCTCTTTTACATTACCACTCTCCGTGCTGCCCCAAGAATTCTGCTGTAAGTAACTCATAAAGGAACTCAGTGAATGCCAGCCAGTGTCAAGGCAGGTACCCAATTCTTTACCTTCCTTCCCTACATCAGCACACAGTACAGCCCATTGTTCTAGAACTGATTTGCCCTGGTCTCTCCTCTAGCCAAATCTGCATTCTTGGCTATATGACGCTGACTTCAGTCCCCAATACTGGTTCCTCAGGCCTGCTCTCCCAGATGCTGAATCTCAGCCTTTCTTCAGCACCTAGCCCGTAGGTAGGTACTCATTCCCAACCAATGATGTCTTGGAACCTAGGACCCCAGCCATCATTTCAGATATGCTTTTACACTCCGACTTTTAGTCTTCCTCAGGGAGGGTTATTTCATCTCCTGGTGTCCACAGATTGCAGCAGTTAAGTGGTGAACATCTGGATCTTCATGTAAATCACATTCTGGCTCAACTGACCAACCCATCACCTCCTGAGGGATTAAAACGACAGGGGCTGTGGAGCTGAGGACCTCTCTCTAGATTCTCCAGGGTAGAAAATAATGTCCTTTTTGTTTCTGATCGTAAAATAATAATTAATAATTAGTATGAAAAATATTAATAATAAAGTCATAAATTACCATTATCCTGACATTCAGAGACAATCATTAACATTTTGATGCGTTTTCCTTTTATATTATTATAAATATTATGCAATAGTATAATATTTCATCTATCATTCTGTATTTTCTTTTACTTGGATTGTGAGCATGTTCCTATATCATTATATATTCATCAAAAGTACACGGGATTCCATTGACTTGTCACTACTATCTAGTCATTTCTCTATAATTGTTTCTAGTTTTTTCCTAATGTAATAATTTTTGAAAGAAGTGTTTATACCTAATACTGAGTGAATTTCTTCTTATTCCTTAGGACTGATTCCTAGAAATAAAACTACTGTGTCAAAGGATATGAACATCCTGTCATACAGTTTTCCAGAAAATGATGCCAATTTAACCTATTCCAGAGGGCCTGCCTTACTGCATACTCTGTACACCCACTAGCATTTAGTCCTTTCTTTTTAAATCTCTGCAATCTTTGCTTCTGTAAAATTTGAAAAATAGGTTATTTCAATTTACATTTCTTTGGTTAATTTGTAAATTTTCTTCTTCCCTTTGTTGGGGTAGTATTCCTTTTGTTTTGAAAATGTTAAGGATGTAATACGTTTGTGGTGTCTATTGAAAAGTTTGTCTAAAAAGTACGATTTTTGTATTCATGTAAAGAAATTTCATTGAATTACCATCTTGTCTATAATTTTATGCTCACCTGACATCACTATCATTAGCATCTTTATTGAATCACATATCTTAACAGAGACAAAGTTGAAATTGGAAAAAAAGATTCATTTGGAACATTTAGTTCCAATGAAATTGATCTGCAACTAAATTACTCTGTGTGTTTTATCAAAGGCTTGAAGCAGTTTACACAGCATAAGAAAATACTTAAATACATCCCTTTTTTAATATATACACATCACCTGACAGTTAAAAGACTTTTCTTTCCTTAGTAATGACTTAGAATGCTGTCTTAATCAGACGACATGGTTCTCTTGAAATCCTTTCCTCTTTTTTTCCAAGAAAATCCTTGAAGGCCATGCAGTGATTTTCCCTATAGTTAAAAGTCTTTGTGTCTCAGACTAGTAGTAATGACACAAATGGGCCCAAAGAACAAAATCAAAAGCTGCCAGCACCACAAAACCCATAATGATGTCTTCTGTGGAGTCCCCAGTGGGGCCATGACACTAAGCAGCTGCCGAGGAGCAAGCCGTTCTCATCGGCACCATTGTCAGCTCTGTGTCCCAGCTGTGCTGTGTCAGGTGTGGTAAGGAGCACAGCGGTGCTGCAACAGGCAGTGCATTTCTTACTGACATTTCCCCTGAGTGACTTTTTACAGCCTACTTCTGTTAATTAACTTCATCTCCCAGCCCTGTGCTGAGCACACTTTCTTATTGCTTATTTGAGTGGCACACACCGTGGTGAAGCATGCTTAGGTTGACTGGCTGTCTCAAAAGTGACAGCACAACAGGGACAAAATAAAATATTCTAAGTGAGACTGCTGATAAAGTTATGAGAACAAAACCAACTTGGCATCAAGATGCAGTCACAGAAAGCTTATCAAGAATGTGAAAATCTTTTTCTCCTCCTTCACAAAACACAGGAAGGTATGATTAATGGATAGTTCATAAAATAGTGAAAGACACATTTTTAAAAGTTCATGTCCTTCCACTCAGCATTCTAATCCAAAATAGGGATGACCTTTGGAGTCTAAGTGAAAGGATACAAAATTTAAAACCACAGAAATACTATGGGAAAAATATAAATTAATTGCTAAAAAATGTTCATTTAAACAGGCTTAACAAAATTAAGGGATTAATTTATTCATCCAATCAAAAAGCACTTTTTAAGCCATTAGTATGTTCATGGCTCTTTATTGGGTCATTTGAGGGAAAAATATATAGCTATCATTATTTGAGTAGATACTGTATACCGGACACGTATTAATTGTAATTTCCACATGACTCTTGCAAAGTTATCATTATTCATTCATTTTTACAGATGAGGAGACTGAGGCTCAAATCTAAGTAATTAGCTCAAAATCACATAGTAGCTCTTAAATACCACATCCTCGGGATTTTTGTTTTTCTGAGCACTGGCTCTTACTGGTATATCACATTGCTTCTCAAAATAAGGTACAAAAACCAAATAGGACATGATCTCCACCCTAGTGGAAGACACATAAACATTAGTAACAGCTTACAGACTGCAGCATTTATTGTGTGCAGGTGTGCAGGTGGAGTTCTAAGTAGTTATTGCATCTTGACTAATTTAATTCACATACAAACTCTATGAAGTGGGGTTCACTGTTATGACAATTTTACAGATGAGAGAACTGAGGTATAGAGAGGTTGAGTAACTTCCTCAAGGTCATACAGCTAGTGTATTAATTTCCTAGGGCTTCCATAACAAAGTACTACAAACTTAGTGGCTTAAAACAACAATATTTATTCTGTCAGGATTCTGGAGGCTAGAAATCCAAAATCAGGGTATCAGCAGGGACAAGCTTTCTCTGAAGGCTCTAGGGGAGAATCTATTCTATGTCTTTCTCCTACATTCTGGCGTTGCTAGAATCCTTGGCATTCCTTGGCTTGTAGACATATCACCCCAATCTCTAACCCCACTGTCACAGGGCTTTCTTCCTGTGACTTTTCACATCATCTTCCCTTTTGTGCATCTGTCTCTGCATCTCCTTTTCTTATAAGGACACCAGTCATCCTGGAGTAGAGGCTCACCTCACTCCAGTATGGCCTCATGTTAACTAAACTGATTACATCTGCAATGGCCCAATTTCCAAATATGGGACCCTCTGAGGTTCTGGAAGAACGTGAATTTTGAGAGGCCACTTGTTGGGAAAATATAAGAAAACTGGTCAGGGCCCTTCGGATGTTTGGAGTCTTGCCAAGCATCTGAGGTGGGTATGCATGGGTGCCCAGGTGTTTTGGATTGTGGACTTGAGTATAAAGGGCTAATGGTGCAGATGCACGAAGCTTCTAGAGACGCTCTGGGAAGCCATTAGGTTGGCTGCTCCTCGCTCTGAAAAAAGCCTATTATTTCTTCATCCACGGCTCCAAGGACCTTTTCCTATTACCTAGCCCATAGATCTGCATGTAGAGGGTTTTTTGACCCAGTCTGGACATGGGCTTGAGGGGTCTGTGAACCCTAGCCCTAGCTCTATACTACTGGTCAACCCAATGCAACTATTAAGCTGTGAAGCAAGCATTCCCTAGACGGCAGTATGGCTCAGGGTCTGTGCTCCTGACTGCTGTGTTCCGTGCCTCTCTGACACACAAGAAATGAAGATCAGCAACAGTGATCTGCTCCTGCACTGGTGGTACAAGCACAGTGTTACGAGAGTGCAGAGCAGGTGACATTCAAATGGAACCTTCAAGATGAACAGGCCATCCATTTTTAGTAGGTAAATGTGGGGAGAAGGGATAATATTCAAGGAGAAGAGAACTGCTAAGTATAGAGTCAGGCAACGGCAGGTTGCATTTGGGAAACAGCATGGCCAGAGCACACTGGAACACAACTGGTGGTGCAGAGAAAGGGGGAGAGGTATGAAGGGAGTGGTGGGTGTTATTGCTAAAGAGAAGATTAGGACCAAATAAGGGAGAGTCTTGTGTGCCTTATTTGGTCCTTATTTGGTCCCAATCAGGCTAAGGCATCTGGACTTTGCTTTATAGACCACTTGGAGTCATTAATGAGAAATGACGCAATCACACGTATGCTTTAGTATAATAATTTCTGCAGTAGTGGAGAGGATGCAGTAAAGACAGGAATACCAGTTAGGAGGCTGTGCAAGAGATGCCCAGCAGCTACATTTGGGAGATAAAACTCAAGATGATAATTTGTTTGGCTGTAGGAAGTAACGGAAGGATGGAGATTACATTAGGCTTATAGGAGATATGGCTTCATGGTCAGTGACTAGCATGCTGGCTTTTTTTGTGGAGTGCTTAACCTCAGAGGAAACTAAGTTGACTAACTCATCTGTGGCAGATTGAAGATGGCCATGAATTCTTTGACACACCATCCATCTAGAGAGGTGATATCATCGTCTCCTTTCCTTAGTTCTGTGTGGGTTCCACGATGTTCTGGGACTTCTGGGGCTGGGTCACTAGAAGGTTTGCAGCTCCCACCTGGGCCTCTTGGAAGGCTTGCTCCAGGAACCCTCAGATGCCATATAAGAAGTCAGACTATTCTACAGAGAGATCATGTGGAAAGACTTGGAGACTACACGGAAAGGGAGAGGAGCCCATGTAGGTGCAGTCATGCTGCTACTCCTATGAAGCCAAGCTTGTGAGCAAAGACCAGCCAGCTGCCAGCCGAATTCTACGAGATGACCTCAGCAGAAGGTCAACTGAAGAATCACTAAGCTACTCTCTGCCTGAATTCCCATCCCCCAAAACTCTGAGCCATAGTATAAAATAGTTATTGCTAAAGCCAATACATTTTGGGGAAGTTGGCAAAAAATAACTAGGATCCACCAAAAGAAGAAGGTAGCATGATTCATTTAGTCTCTCACAAAGAAAATTTGTAAAGCGAAATGAATAAATGTGGATAAGAGTAATAGAAATTAAAATAACTCAAAATGCACAGTCCTCCTTTGATTAAAATTCAGTAGGGTAGCAAAAATTGTAGTCATGATTCAGTAGTGGGTATCAGAAACAGATATTCAGTAGTGAAAAAAGTTCTACTTATCGTACTGTGCAACCCAGAGGAAGGTAATGAGTGGAGACCAAGTTGAGGCCACCTCCCCAAATTTAGCCTGATACAATCATGACAGACTATTCAGTGACTGACTGTGATCTTCTGAGAATTAAATGCTCAAGTTCATTCTGTCTTAATAAGTTTTAAAAATGGCTGGAACTGCCTAATATCGGTTATTTGTACCAAGAATAGAACTTCTAAGCTAAATAGAACACTGTGCACTTCAGGAATTATAACAAAGCCTTCCCAGGGCTTCTGTCACCCCAATCCCCATCACAGTGAATAGAAAGAGACCCTGTCTAGTAGACCACAAGTCTTCAGCCACTTGGTTGTTGACCAAAGCCGAGTTGCAATTCTGAAGACCTAAACAAGTTAAACTATATCTGTAAATCTGTGCAAGTATGTGGAGCTTCAGTTCATGACTTCTTGTCCTCATTAGTTGCCTGCCAGCATCACTCATGCTTCTTGAAGCACTGCTTCGGTGATATTCTCAGGAGATTGTTTTTGTGTTAGAATGTTCTGCAGTGTGCTGGCATTTCAAGTCCCTCAGGTCAAGAAACCACATCAGCATCTATTTCAAGAGTTAAGATTTACCTTGCTGAGATAACAGATGTATTTCCAGTAACACGGTGACAACTCTTCTTGCCTGAATATTTGCCCCCTAACACCTAACAGTGGAAGTTAGGTCATCAATTAAGTTATAACGGTTCAAACCCCTATCCAGCGTCAGTGCAAGATTTAACTTTCAGCTCCACACAACAGAGGTTAGATTGTCAATCTACAGAAGTTTAGTTTGTCGTGCATATACCACCACTAAAAATAAGCCAATAAAGTCCATAACCAGAACTTCCTATATTACCACTTGGTCAAAGTGCTGTGCCTCCAGTTTCACCATCTTTTCTAAACTCAGATGGCTCACAATTCTCCCCTATCTCTAAGTGACAAAAGGCAAAATGCTAATAGACAGAGGTCTAATGACAGTATTTCCCATACATTCCACTGGAATGTATATTAACAACTTTATTACTGAAGTTTTATTTTTGGAATAATTTCGTGAAAAAAATGTTGATTAAGGATAAACCCTTGCTAGCAAATATAAGGCCTATGCAATAGACACAAATGGTGAAATTCAAGTACATCAACTCCTGAGAGTTAAAATTATGATTAAGAGAACATTAAAAGAAATGCTCATAATTTGCCAACTAAAACATATAAAGAATATTTAATGAATTTGATGATACCCTTTCTTTATAGGTAGTAATACAATTTTAAGACCAAAATAAAAAATTCATTGTGACTAGAATATATTATTTTAGTTTCTTTTTTAAGAATTTTACATTGGGACCTGCTGGCTGACAAAGTTAGGGATGAACTCTAGGAGCCTGGATCCATGACAACTTAATATTCCCACATGATACCAGAACAGACAAACTTTATATCATTTGGGCTGAACTCTACTCACCTATCCAATAAAGTTAATTCTAACAATGATTTGATGAAGAAAATATTCTACCTCTCTGCTACGTTTAACTTTCTATAAGTTTTGACAGATTTGAGGCGAGACTGCAAAAGCAATTTCTGTATTGCATGGCCAAAGACATTTCCATTGACTAGCCATATTTTTGTTTTTTAAAAATGTTAATGAAACTTTCTTATAGTTCGTTGATAACACATTGATGCTTTAACTGAAAACAACAACAGAAAACCAAAAACCAAAAACTGTAATTAGATTCCAGACTTCTGTATTTCTTTATGCAGTGGTTTGATATTGTCATTTATAAAAAGGAAAACATGCCAGCTTCAGGCAGTTAAAAATGAAAAGTCATAGCTGTATCATCGCGCTCCTGGAGTGTTGGGGTAAGCAGCAGAGTATACAGAGCAAAATGCAAAATAACCACTAAAAATTCTCTTTGAAATTAGGTAAAATGTAAGTTATAAATAGAACAGAATTTCTTGAAAATTCTGAAGCTATTACCCAGGATTTTTTAAAAATATTTTTACTTTTTATGTTTTAAATTTTACTTCTCAAAATACATTGTACTTGATTTTCATGCTCCTTTATCTGTTCCTCTCCACCCCTCCCCCGCATCGTATCTGTTCACTTGACTTAAATAATTCAATGAATTTTTGTGGTTATTCTGTCTTCTCCCCCCCCCTTATTTGATTGTGTGTTCATTTGTTATATTTATTTTTAGCTCCCACAAATAAGTGAGAACATGTGGTATTTCTCTCTTTGTGCCAGACTTGTTTCACCTAATGTAATTTTTTTTAAGTCCATCCATGTTGTTGTTAATGGTACTATTCATTCTTTTTTATAGCAGAGTAGTACTCCATTGTGTAGATGTACCACAGTTTCCTTATCCACTCATCTGATGATGGACTTCTGGGCTGGTTCCAGCTCTTGGTACTGTAAATAGAGCTGCAATAAACATTGGAGTACAATAAACTTCAGCATGATGATTTCCATTCCTCTGGATCATATGTTAGATCTATCTGTAATTCTTTGAGGAACTCCATACCATTTTCCATAGAGGCAGCACCATCTTGCAGCCCCACCAACAGTGTATGAGAGCTCTTTTTTCTCTGCAACCTCCACAGCACTTATCATTCTAAGTCTTTTGGATGTTAGCCATCCTAACTGGATTGAGATGGTATCTCAGAGTGGTTTTGACTTCCATTTCCCAGATGCTGAGTGATGATGCTGACGTTATTTGTGTGTCTACTGGCCATTCATATATCTTCCTTTGAGAAATGCCTATTCAGCTCCTTTGCCCATTTTTAATCAGGTTATTTGGTTTTTTTGCTGTAAAGTTGTTTGAGTTCCTTGTATATTCTGGATATTAATCCTTTGTCAGATGTGTATTTTGCAAATATTTTCTCCCACTCTGTTGGTTGTTTTTTTTTTTTTTTTTTTTGTTGGTTTTTTTTAAACTCTGTTGTTTCTTTTGCTGTGCAGAAGCTTTTTAGTTTGATATAATCCTATTTGTTTATTTTTCCTTTAGTTGCCTGTGCTTTTTGGGTCCTATTCATGAATTCTGTACCCACTCCTACTTCCTGGGGTGCTTCCTCTAGGTTTTCTTTAAGGAGTTTTATTATTTCAGGATGTACATTAAATTTTCTAATCTATTTTGAGTTGATTTTGGTATATAATGAAAGGTACAGGTCTAGTTTCATTCTCCTACATATCAGTATCCAGTTTTCGCAGCACCACTTGTTGAAAAAGCAGTCTCTTACCCAGTATGTAGATTTGCTGACTTTGTCAAAGATCAGATGGCTGTAGGCATATGGATTGATTTCTGGGATCTCTACTCTATTCCTTTGATCCATGTGTCTATTTTTATTCCATTACCATGCTGTTTTGGTTATTACAGTTTTGTGATATAGTTTAAAGTCAGGTAGTGTTATGCCTCCAGCTTTATTATTTATTTTGCTCAGGATTGCTTTGGCTTTGTGTGGTCTGTTGTTGTTTCATATAAACGTCTAGATAGCTTTTTCCATCTCAGAAAAAAATGTCATTGGAATTTTGATGGATATTGCATTGAATCCATAGATCACTTTGAGTAATATGGACATTTTCACAATGTTAATTCTTCCAATCCAAGAGCAAGGGATATCTTTCCATCTTCTTCTGTACTCTTTAATTTCTCTCAACAGTGGCTTGTAGTTCTCTTCAAACAGATTTTTCATCTCCTTGGTCTGCTTTATTCCTAAATATTTTATTTTTTTGGTGGCTATTGTAAATGGGCTAGCTTTCTTGATTTCTTTTTCCACATGTTCACTGATGGAGTATAGAAATGCTACTGATTGCTGTGTGTTGATTTTGCATCTTGCAACTTTGTTGAAATCATTTATCAACTCCAAGAGTTTTTTTTATAAAGGCTTTAGGCTGTTCAATATATAGGATCATATCATCCACAAAAAGGGCCAGCTTGACTTCATCCTTTCCAATTCGGATGCCCTTTATTTCCTTCTCTTCTCTGATTGCTCTGGCTAATACTTCCAACAATATGTTGAATAGGAGTGGTGAGAGTGGCCATCCTTGTCTAGTTCCTGTTCTTTAGGGAAAAACTCTCAGCTTTTCCCAATTCAGGATGATATTGACAGTGGACTTATGATATGTGGCTTTAATTATGTTGAGTAACTTTCTGTCTGTGTCTAAATTGTAGAGAGTCTTTACCATGAATGAATGTTGAATTTTGTCAAATGTTTTTTCAGCATCTATAGAGATTATCATATGGTCTTTGTCTTTGCTTTTATTGATGTGGTGTATCACATTTATTGATTTGCATATGTTGAACCAACCGGGCATCCTTGGGATGAATCCCACTTGATCATGGTGTATCATTTTGTGTAGGTGTTGTATTCTGTTAGCTAGTATTTTATTGAGGATTTTTGCATCTATATTCATCATGGATATTGGCCTGTAGTTTTCTACTTTTGATGCATCTTTGTCTGGTTTCGGTATCAGGGTGATTGCCTCACAGAATATGTTTGGGAAAATGGCCTCTGTTTCAGTCTTTAGGAACAGTTTGTAAAGAATTGGTATCAGTTCCTCTTTGAAGGTTTGGTAGAACTCTGCAGTGAACCCCTGCAGTCCTGGGCTTTTCTTTGTTGGGAGCCTTCTGATAATAGCTTCAATCTCTTTTATTGTTATTGGTCTACTCAGATTTTCTATATCTTCTTGCCTCAGTTTTGGTAGTTTGTATGTGTCCTGTAATTTATCCATTTTCTCCAGACTTTCAAATTTGTTGGCATAAAGTTGTTTATAGTAGTCTCTAATGATTCCTTGTATTTCTGAAGTGTCAGTTGTGATATCATCTTTTTCATTTCTAATTTTTGTTATTTGGGTCTTCTCTCTTCTTTTCTTAGTTAACCTTGCTAATGGTTTGTTGATTTTATTTATCTTTTCAAAAAACCAACTTTTTGTTTCATTGATCTTTTGTACTGTTTTACAGGTTTCTATTTCATTTAGTTCTGCTCTGATCTTAATTATTTCTTTCTGTCTACTAACTTTGGGTTTGGATTGTTTTTCTAGATCTTTAAGGTGAAGTGTTGGGTTATTTATTTGCCATCTTTCCATTCTTCTGAGGTAAGCATTTAATGCAATAAATTTCCCCCTTAATACTGCTTTTGCAGTATCCCACATGTTTTGGTATGATGTGTCATTATTTTCATTAGTTTCAAGATATTTTTTGATTTCCTCTTTAAATTCTTCTTGGACCCACATGTCATTAAGTGGAATGATGTTTAATCTCTATGTGTTTGTATAGTTTCCAGAGTTTCATTTATTATTGATTTCTAATTTTAGTCCATTGCAATCAGAAAAAATACATGGAATAATTCCAATTTTTTGAACTTGCTGAGACTTGCTTTGTGACCTATCATGTGGTATATCCTGGAGAATGTTCCATGTACTGATGAGAAGAATGAATATTCTGAGGATGGTGGATGGAATGTTCTGTAGATATCTGCCAAATCCAACTGGTCTAAAATATTGTTTAGATCTTGTGTTTATCTCTCTTGATTTTTTTGCCTAGATGATCTGTCCAATGATGATAGTGGGGTGTTCAGGTCCCTCACTACTATGGTGTTAGTGTCTATCTCTTTTTTTATATTTAATAATGCTTGCTTTGTAGATCTGGCTGCTCCTACATTAGGTGCATATCTATTTATGATTGCTATGTCTTCTTGATGAATAAATCCTTTTATCATTATATAGTGGCCTTCTTTATTCTCTCTTTATTTTTTTGCTTTAAAGTCTATTTTATCTCATATAAGAATAGCTACTCTAGCTTGTTTTTCATTTCTATTTGCATGATATATCTTTTTCCATCCTTTCACTCTTAGTCTGTGTGTGTCTTTACAAGTCAAGTGAGTCTCTTGAAGACGGCATATTGCTGCTTCTATCTTTTTAATCCAGTCCGTCAGTCTGTATCTTTTGAAAGGGGAATTTAATCCCCTTATATTTAGAGTTATTATTGAAAGGTGTTGATTTACTCCTAGCATTTTACTGATTTTTGTTTAGATGTCTTAAGTACCTTTTATTCCTTTCTTTCTAATTTTCTGTTTGTCTCCTGTATTTGTTGGATTCTTAGGGTGATAGATAAACTATTTTTTTCCTCATTTGTTACCATTTTTGTTTTGCTAGTAAGTATTGTTCTCTCTTCTGTATTCATGGCAGTGATGGTTGTTTTCGTGGTATCAAACTCAGTACTTCCTTGAGAATTTCTTGTAGGGGTAATCACGTGGTAGTGAATTCCCACAGTTTTTATTTGTCTGAGAAATATACCATTTGTCCTTTATTTCGGAAGGATAGCCTTGCTGGGTAAAGTATTCTTGGCTGGAAATTTTTGTCCTTTAGTGTTTTGAATATACTATCCCATTCTTTTCTGGCTTTTAGGGTTTCTGATGAAAAGTGTGATGTTATTCTGAATAGGGCTCCCTTATAGGTGACTTGCCACTTCTCTCTTGCAGCTTTTAAGATTCTCTCTTTGTCTTTTAGTTTTGTCAGTTTGATTATCACATGTCTTGGAGAGGATCTCTTTGGGTTGAACGTGTTTGTTGATCTTTGGGCTTCCTGAATCTGGAGATCTGTGACTTTCCCTATACTTGGGAATTTTTTCTGCTATTATTTTATTGATTATGTTTTCAATGCCATTTCCTTTTTCCTCCCCTTCTGGAATACCCATGATTCAGATATTTGAGCACGTAAGGTTGTCTGTTGTCTCTCTTAGATTTTCTTCAATTTTTAAAATTCTCTTTTCCTTTTTCTGGATAATTCAAACAGCCTGTCTGCTAGGTCAGAAATTCTCTCTTTTGCTTGTTCAAGTCAGCTGGTTAAACTCTCTGTTGTGTTTTTTATTTAGTTGAACGAATCCTTCAGCTCCCAAGCTCAGCTACATTCTTTTTCAAGGCATTGATTTCTTTGTACATTTCTTCTTTCAGATCCTGTATATTTTTTCTCATTTCTTTGTGTTGTCTAACTGAGTTTTCTTGTATCTCATTTAGTTTCCTTAGAATAGTTACTTTAAATTCCTTGTCTGTCATTTTAAAGACTTCCTGTTCTATAGGATCTAGTGCTTGAGAATTATTAATATACTCTGGTGGTGATGTACTTTCTTGTTTTTCATATTTCTTGTTATCTTTCCTTTGGTGTTTTGTCATTGTGGCTGGGGGTACCACAGTTCACTCGCTTCACCCTGATGTCTGGATTGGATCCTGAAGGGACTGCCCCTTCTGGGCAGCAGAAACTAGCCTGGGTTGGAAGTCCCTCCCTGCCTGCCTTCTCCTGCATGGCTGGCTCGGGGGTTTGGGGTCCCCAAGCCCCGTAGGACTCTCCTGTTGGACTGGATGGCCCAGGCTGGAAGTCTCACCCCACTTGCCGTCTCCGGATGGGCTGGCTCGGCATGTGGGGGCTCCGAGCTTCTTAAGTCAATCCTGGATGCGGGCCTGGCCTGGGCTGGAAGACCCACTCCACCTGTCTTCTCCAACTCAGCTGGCTCAGGGTGTGGGCGCCCTGAGGCTGTTAGGTCCCTCCTGGTGGTGGGACCAGCTTGGGCCTGGATTCCTGCCCTGCCTTCCTTCTCCAGGATGGCTGGCTCCAGGTGTGGGAGCCCCAAGGCTGTTACGTCTCTCTCAGTGGCGGTACTGGCCTGGGCGGGAAGTCCCACCCCGCTTGCCTTCTCCAGCCTGGCAGGCTTGGGGCGTGTGGGCCCAGAAGCTCTAAAGTCTCTCTACAGGATGGGGAGCAACCTGAACTGGGGTCCCAACACTGGTGGCTCCCATCCACTCCAGCGCAGACCTCGGGTCCTCCATCACTGCTCCTCAGTAGCTGCAATTGGTTGCTCTGTGGGAGAGAGAGATACCAGGAACCGACTACTCCGCCATCCTGACCGGAACTCTATTAGCCAGGATTTTGAGGCAGCTTTATATAACAACAACGAGCATGTCTTCAATGCTTCCTATGTGCATGCCCTTCAAAGCGTTTTGTGCATAATATCTCATTTAAACTTCGCAGCATCCCAATGAGACGCTAAAATCATGTGGAGACATCATAATGTGGAGGCAAAGGCCAGAGAGGTTAAATAACTTCTAGCTGGGGAAAATTAGGCACAGAGCCGTTCAATGACTTCTTGTGCAATGTCATGAAAGTAGTAAGCAAAAGATTTAAATCTTGCACCCTAATGCCAGATGCCGCTCTTCACTGCTGTGGTGCGTTGTACAGTCTCTCCATCTCGCAAGGGATATGCGAGTTCACACTCCATGTGAGCCATTTTTACCTGCTTTGTAACATTTAAGAAAATCACTTATTCCCTACCTTCAGTGTCTCAACTGCCACTTGGATGTAATCATCCCTTCTTCACAGTATGCTGTGAGGGTTACATGAGCACGTGTGTACAGCACCTAGGACATTGCTTAGCATATGGTAGATGCTGAACAATTATCTTAATTTTGCCTTGGCCACTTTCATTATATTTATTTTTATTAATTCCTTCAAAATATATGGAACATCTACTTTGTACAAACACCGTGCTACATGTTAGAGATTCACAGGTGAACAACATAGACATATTGCTTGCTCCTAAGACTAGGAGTCAGCAAACTTTTTTTCTGGAAAGGCCCAGACAGTAAATATTTTTGGTTTTGTGGGACATAGAGTCTCTGTTTCAACTTTGCCATTTTAGTGGGAAAGGAGCCACAGAAATAAGCATGGCTGTGTACCGCTAAAACTTTGTTTTCAGAAATAGGCGGGAGCTGGATTTGGTCCACGGGCCACAGTTTGGCAACCCTTGCTCATAACCATTAAACGAACAATTACAACATAATGTGGAGTGGGCCAGACACTGGAATAAAGGATGTTATGGGCACACGTAACAGGGCCTCTTTACTCAGTGAAGGCTTCTCAGAGGTAGTGACACATGAGGTGAGAATCAAAGTATGGGCAGAAATTAGCAAGAGGGACATCCGGGAGAAGAAACCGGAAGGCCCAAAGGCAAGAGAGACCCATGACCATGAGGATGACCATGTGAAGGAGTTCAAGGGCTGGAGCATCACGGGAAAGGATGGTGGGCAAGAAGGAGCTTTAGGGTGAGGGGCTAGTGTGGCAAGAGCTCTGTTAAGGGGTTTGGAGTGGATGCTCGATAAAGTTGCTGATGGTACCCCAGTGAGTGGCAGGATCAGACATTACTGTTCTGCAATATAGCAGCACCCTCAGGGGCTTTTAAACTGTGAAGGATAATTGCCTTACACTAAAAGGTCCAGATTGCTGAGCTTTTTGTTCTTGTATGAGCTTTTCATAGTATTTCTGTCTCCTCTGTTGTCCAGGTGTTTGTCAACTATAACTTCTCACTAATGAGTACACCAAGGAAACTTTCTTCCTAATCTTCTAATTTGGTGCTTCTAATCTGTTAGAATATTTAAAACAATTTATTCAAATCATTTCAAATTATTTATTTTGTTTTTTAAAAAAGAGTATATCAATAGGCCAAGGGAATTCTTTTATAAGTCATATGCAGGGCAGGGATGAAAGATATCTGTACTTTTACTCCTTGTGTTTCTTTAGTTGAAGTTGCTGAGTCAATGAATCTCAGGTAAAGAAAAGTACTGCTGTGTTAAGAGCATCTACCTTGCCGAAATTTGTATAGCTTTTCTACTGGTACATTCATCTAGAAATTTTGGTCATTACTAAAAGAACAGCCTAGGCTACAGCTACCATAATAAAATACTCTGCTGCTTAATTTCCATAACCTTGAAATATACCTGAAATGTCACCTACCCCTGCATCAGCCACATTTCCAAGACTATTCATCACAAGCCAAAGCAGTTTAAAAATTCTTCTGCCTGATTATATTTGGCTTGGAAAATATATTCTCAGTGATCTGGACCAGAGAATGGGGTGGACATGCATTTTAATGATGGTGGGTAGCAGGGAGGGAGGGGGAAATTGCTTTGCTTCTTGTGGTAGAGTTAAATCGTTAATTTTTTAAAAATTGAAAACACCTTAAATTCTTAATAATAAGAAACACGTTTTATCTTTTTATCAAATCCTTTGAAGGCTATCATAAATATCAATGGAGCTGAGTCATATGCAATATCAAGATGAGGTGTACAACTAGATTATAATTTCCTGTTGGACTCTCAATTTCTTGAAATCGAGGCTAGTTTTATACACCTTTCTGTCCCCTAGCGTCTAGCACCATATCTTGTTCAATTAATTACTGTTGAGTAGAGCTGAGTGAAACAGGTTTGTATTAACTGACGTTCTACACAGAGCTTTCTTTTCCCTTCAACCTGAAAGAAAATGAAAAAGAACAAGTTCCCATTTGCTTCCTATGAGCCCAATAAACAGAGCAAAGCCATTTGGCAGACTCCGGTTCATTCAATATTTATGAAATTAACCATAACCCAGTAGGTTCAATAATTTCAGATGCCATAACAACAGCCTTAACAATTGATCACCACAAAATCAATTCAGCCATGACAGCAGATTATGACTCCAGATCAGGAAGGGGTTGTTGGAAATTCACCCAGACCCTAAAGTAGTCCCTAATCCCTGTGGTCCCACATCTGACACAGCCTCCTGAATGTCACAGGATGAGAAAGCTGGCAGAGTCCAGCTCAGACCCCACATCTGTTCTAAACTGTTTCCCTGCGGTTCCTCCCAAATTAAAATGGAAGTAAGAGAGAAAAGTAGTTACACTAGTTTTTCCCAACACCCACCTCAGATGCTTTAAAAGCCGTTTTTGTTCTCCCACTGAACTGAATTTTTAACATCTTTGCCTGTAGTTGCTAAAGACCCCACAGCCAGTTTCCTTTGCCTTTTCCTTAGCCAAAGAGAGGCTCTATCACATCCTCAAGTACAAAGGTACTTCAAAACTCCACGGAAAGATTCATACTACCTTTCAATTCCATTTTTCCACGAACTTTTTGAAGTACTCTCGTAATGTGTCTATAGTTCCCAAAACAAAAACCAGCGTAACTTCAGGACACAAAGAATTTAATGAAACTCTTTCCATAGGTCATATTCTTTTCAGTTTTTTGCACTTTAAAGTACTTCTCTCCAAACAGATATTTAAGGCTCACTACATCTTTCTAAATGTAAATATTACACAAACTTTAAAAGATGTCTATGAACAACCATGAATACTAAATATAGTGGTTGTTATTTTCTAATTTAAATGGCAACCACCAACTATCAAGCATGCCAAATACTCAATGTAATCAAAGCAAACTTGTTTTTACATTTTGTCTTCTCTTCTGACAACTTTACAAAAGAAGCTTGAGATAAAGTCTACAAATTTCGAAGTAGCTCAAATTCAAAACGTTTTTTATTTATTTTTATTCCCTCAGATTCTCTTACAAATGCTATGCCAGACAAACCTGAATTTTCCTGAAGGAGGACAAGACAAAAACGATCTATATGGATATTTTAGGCTTTGCCAAGGTATGTTAGGTTAGGTTAGGTTATGCTGCTGTAACCAAAAAACCCTAAATCTCAGAAGCTTAATGCACAAATGTCTCTTTCTCATTCTCACTGCATAGGTCTCACATGCACCTTGATGCTGTTCCACTCAACAGAGTCACTGAGAGACCCCGGCTGATGCAAGACACATCTCAACACACACTTCCATATTCACCAAAACAAGAAAAAGGAAATGTGCAAACTGCACACTGCATCTTAAAGTGTCTGTCCAGAAGTGGCTTCTGCTACAGTATTCACATGTCATTTGCCAATGCAAGTCATGTGGCCATGCCTCACATAAGAAAATATTTGTGATCAGCCCTAAGGACTACTACAATTTTAGGTAGACTTTGTATCAAGAAATGAACCACGTACACACATATACAAACACACATTTAAGTTGATAATTCTTTCCCCCTTAAATCGCTTTTCAATTTTTGTTTGTTTGTTTGTTTGTTTGTTTTATTGAAACATAGTTGATTATACATATCTGTGGGGTACAGCATTGAATGTCAATACCTGTGTGCAATATGCGATGCTCAAATCAGGAAAATTAGTATATTCAATATTATACAATATAACCATTTTTGTGGCCCTTAAACCAATTTCTTTTTCTTTTTAAAAAATTATTATTAGCATATTCATTATTATAAGTCACGACCTTTCTTTATGCCCTTTACCTCACCTGTCCCTCCCTAAATCCCCTCCCTCCTTTCCCCCATCTCCAGTAACCTTAGGTCTGCTCTCTCCTTTTGAAAGTTCAATGAATTGTTACGATTCTTTTCTCTCTCTCTCTCTCTCTCTCTCTCTCCTTCTTTCTTTCTTTCTTTCTTTCTTTTTTTCCTTCTTAGCACCCAGTTACAAGTGAGAACAAGTGGTATTTCTCTTTCCTACTTTGGCTTATTTCACTTACTGTAATTTTCTCCAGACTCATCCACGTTGCTGCAAATGGAAGAATTTCATTCTTTTTAATGGCTGAGTAGTATTCCATTGTGTACATATACCACATTTTCTTTATCCAGTAGTGCACTGATGGACACTTAGTTTGGTTCCATATTTTGGCTATTGTAAATAGGGCTGTAATGAATATGGAAGTGCAGGTATCCCTTTGATATGATGATTTCCATTCTTTTGGATATATACCCAGTAGTGGGATTGCTGGATCATATGGTAGCTCTGTCTATAGTTGTTTGAGAAACCTCCATACTGTTTTCCATAATGGCTGTGCTAATTTACCATCCCACCAACAATGTAAAAATTCCCCGCATCCTCGCCAGCATTTATTATTCTTGGTCTTTTTAATAATGGCCAGTCTAACTGGGGTGAGATGATATTTCAATATGGTTTTGATTTGCATTTCTCTGATGACTAGTGATGCTGAGCATTTTTTCATGTACCTGTTGGCCATTTGTATGTCTTCCTTTGAAAACTGTCTATCCATCTCCCTTGCCCACTTTTTAATTGGATTATTTGCTTTTTTACTGTGTAATTGTTTGAGTTCTTTGTATATTCTGTATATTTATCCCTCGTTTGGATGTACAGTTTGCACATATTTTTCTCCCATTCCATAGGCTGTCTTTCTGTTCTGTTGATTATTTCCTTTGCTGTGCAGCAGCTTTTAAGTTTGATACAGTGCCATTTATTTATTTTTTCTTTTGTTGCTTGTACTTCTGGGGTCTTACTCATAAAGTCTTTGCGCAGTCCTATTACCTGGAGTGTTTCTCCTATATTTTTCTTTAGTAATTTTATGGTTTCAGGTCTTATATTTAAGCCTTTAATCCATTTTGAGTTGATTTTGGTATGTGGTGAAAGGTACTGGTCCAGTTTCATTTTTCTGCATATGGATGTCCAATTTTCCCAGTATTGAAGAGGCAGTCTTTTCCCCAATGTATGTTCTTGCCACTTTTGTCAAAGATCAGTTGGCTGCATGTATGTGGGTTGATTCCTGGGGTTTTCTATTCTGTTTCATTGATCCAAGTATCTGTTTTTATGCCAGTACCATACCTATTTGGTTGTAATAGCTTTGTAATACAATTTGAAATAGGGTAGTGTTATGCCTCCACCTTTATTTAATTATTTTTTTGCTTAGGATTGCTTTGGCTATTCAGGGTCTTTTGTTGTTCCATATGGATGTTTGGATTTCTTTTTCTATTTCTGTGAAGAACGTCATTGGTATTTTGCTTTCAGCTAACCCCTATGACCTGCAGATATATAGTGATGTGCTGTTTGAGATATTAGATTAATAAGAAAAAAAGTCATTCTCAAATTCAGCATCAATGCAAGCACTCTCTCTACTATATAAGTCCATTTTCTCTCTTTTAGAGTGGAGAGAAAAATCACAAAGTCATTCTTAACTTAGGTATGGATTTCATAATTTTCTTATCATGAAACAAAGGGAAAAGATGACTTTGGGGTAAAATTTACAAATCAGAAGGTTTCTATGTTTCAAAGCATGATGCAGATGAATAATCCATTGAATCTTTCATTTGGGCTCACTAGATCCTAAATATATCCAGTACTTGAACAGATGGACATAGCATAATTCAATAATAATGTGGATCTCCCAAGCCAAAATGTAAATTTCTTATGCTTTAGGTTTTGGATGTATACTTTATGTAGCTACATATTCATTTTAAGAGATTATCTAGTTCTTAGTTATTTAAACTTATGTAAGTTTATTCTCAGTGATACTGTTCTTATAATTAAAATTCTAACATTATAAAAAGCCTTACATAAAATAATACCAAAATCGTTTTAATTCACCAAACATCTACCAAGTGTCCACTAAGCCTCTCGCTACTGACAAGGGATCCAAGTTGAATTAGATAAGACTATGATCTGCACTCCATCGGTAGTCTGGTCTGATTACCCTTCAGTGAATTTTCTCCATTATGTATATGAACCTTATCTTCCTTCCATCCTCTCCTTAAAATCTTGAGAATTTAAGTCTACACAAACAGGAAAACTAAGGGACAATGAAGAATGGGATTAAGAAATGGAAATATGACTGCTGACCTTTCTCTCCACTCATGACTAAACATATGAGAGAATTCTGTTTTTTCCATTAGGATTACTGGAATAATTAATTTCCACTTCCATAGTAGGTAACATATTTATTTTTCTATCACTTCTGAAAGAAGTCCACTTTCTTCTATGCACCTATCAACTTCCAGCTCAGTCCCAGACTATCAACATATATTAGGTTGATTTATATATTTGTAAAGAAACCTTTTAGCTCAAAAACCATTAATATCCCATTGGATGCTCTGAAAGAAGTAGATCAGTGTCTGGCTATAGAAATCTGTATTTATTTGAGTCATCGGATCTGAAGCAACACAGAGCCTTAAGGGATCTTCTAAACCTCTGAAGGCCTAAGAAACTAGATCAACTGAATATAAAAGTGTCCTAGCACTGCAAAACTACACTTAGGAAGTACTGCAGTTACAGAGATTTTCAAAGAAGTTAGCTTAAAAGAGCTGTCTCAACAAAAGATGTTTCCAAGCGAAAAGAATACAGGATATTTAAAAGGTGAGTGAAATGTTTTCATTTTTACCTCTCCCAGGGTGAGATGCATACTTACAGAAGGCTTTTTTCTTCTTTTCTTCTATTAGTCCTTTGTCAAATCATAAATTTAAATCAAAACCAAGAGTTTTAGCTATTATAATGAAAAAGTAGATCTATGAAAACACTGTGCTTGGCTGCAATTTTTAACTTTTGTTTTTGTTTTGAGTATGTGAGCAGCTACAAATACACATCCTGAGAAATAGAACCAAGACTGAATTCCAGGTTTTTTTTCTTGGTCTGACACTCATTAAAAAATGGGAACGTGCCGTTTCTAGGATTCAATAGAATGCATTTATCTTGTACTCATAGCATATGGTTCACTTTCATTAAGCATTTTAAAAAATGAAATGCTAGTGTTATTCTCTCTCAAACTGCAAGTAAAATGCTACATGATAGCACAGGAATGATTTGACCCAAATTAACCTAAGGCGTCACCTTATTCTAGTCCTTGCTATGCTAACATGAAAGCTCATTATGCTCTGACAGAAATTTATTTCTGAAACGATACATATTTCATGGGCCATGTGGCGTGTATGTCACATGATATGCTGGTTACCATGGTGAAAAATGAGCTTTTCTTTTAAAAGAAGTAACTTTGCCCTTTTGCTCAGTGGTATTAGCTCCTTTCTGATTCCAGTGTTCTTTCGGAGAAGAGCTAAAAATAAATAAATAAAAGCAGCAGGGAAATGAGGAGAACCATCAGAGGGAGACACCTCCATTCTTGTACTGCTTTTGAATTTAGTGAAATTCACACAAATTACAAAGCAGGTAGATGTCATACATACCTTAGTTGTACCACATCGTACCTAAAAAGGAGGTGATTCTGAGGTGATCAAATTACCTGTGGTTAAAATTGCTATAACATTTTGAAGAATAAAATTAATGAGTCTGGGTCTTTATAGTTCCAAATGGAACTTAGCCCAGGGAATTTCAATTCTATCACTTGCAACACCTCCTTTGAAAAAACATCATTTTGTTTGGCTCCATTTACTATGCTGAAATAAAACGTTGATAATTTAACTTACCTACACATCCACTTTTTTTAAAAAAAATCATTACATGAGCTTAACTGTAATATCAAAAAGACAAAAGAAAAATAATTTACAATAAATTAATCTGTATTTCCACAATGTAAATGCTGAGGTTTGACAACAAGAATAAATTGTTCACATGCTCAACCTTAGTTGCATAATCACCATGAAAGTGGTCTCTGTAAACATGTGTTATTAGTGACTCAAATAGCATGAGCAGTGTTACAACTGATAGATGGTTTCAGAAATGTTGAGTATCCCTGTAAAATTCAGAGCTAAAATAAAAGCGTATGTTGAAAAACTAAATATATGTATTGTAAAAGTTTCTCCATATCATGAACTTTGACTCAAAGCAATAGACACACAGGCTGAAATTGCAAATAAACCTTGTCAGTGAATTAAACTAATTGATTTATTTGCCATCATCCATTCCATAGGTTCTCTGGAAGGAGTGATCTCACACTCACATGGTCAAGGGTCACTAATATTGTTTGTGCCTGTAAGAAATAAATTGTTGGTACTGGCCCTGGTTGACCACTCCGTTTAGCTACCCCTTCTTTCCAGTGTTGGGTGTCCTCTACTTGTTGGTATAATTTTTTCATATTTCTGTAGTGCTCCCTCTGAGTGGAGCAGTGGTGCAAAAGCAATTCAGTCCATAGAATCTGTAATCGCACTGTGGATTCAATTCCCAGCTTGGCCCCCTTACCAGCTGTGTGACTCAGGGCACATTTCTTAATTTGTCTGTGTCTCTGTTCCCTCACCTGTAAAATGGAACAAAAAAATACCTATCTCATAGGCTTGTCAAGAAGATGAAGTGAATTAATCCATTAAAGTGCTTAGAACAGTGCCTAGTGTAGAGAAAATGCTCACTAAATTTTGGCTGTTATCATTGATGCATGATCCAAGTCAATACACAATGATATTCAAGAGTCTCTTTTAAGGCGAAGAAACCCAGAGAGTCTAAGAAACTTTACACTGGAAGAAAATTTAGAAATTTAAATCAACTCTAAAGTGTTCCATTATGAAAATTTACGAGGAAAATAGAACTTCCAGGTTTGAAAGAAATGACCATGTTTCCAGAGCCAGTTCTGTTCTAATCCAAAAACCAGGAAATGGCTTTTCGGTAAATGTGTTACATGAATACGGTGTACCTGAAGCATAACATTAACCATTTGTCTTGAATGTGGATGGATGTTTAAATCCATTCTCTTTTAGATTCTCAATGCTTTGTTTTAATAAAGTTAACTCTGGCTCTAGCTCATGTACACGTGCCCAATGAAAAAGGAATATTTAAGCCTATTCTTCATGTAATCAAGCTGTTGCAACAACTTTAATGAATAAAAAGTGGCTTAAAAATAAAGTTTCACCCTGCCATAGAGTTTACATTTTCAATATTTATACTAAAAGCTACTTGAGTATATTCATTTAGATCTAACTAATTCATTCATTCATTCTTTCTTTCACTGAATTTACAGAGAACTATCATGTCCTTGTCATTATACTAGAGGATGGTAATAATGAGGTAAAATATATAATCCTGTTCTCAAAAAGTTTTCGGTCTCTTAAGGCAGCCAGGTTGGCCCACGTAGACTGTCATTCAGTGTGAAAAGTCATGTAAATCTAGAAAATGAGCCATGCTTTGATGAACTGTTTCAGAGTTACAAAGCCAAGATGTGTTATTTCTTCACTGTCTAGTCCGTACGTACTGAATAAATACCAGAAAAAATGAAGAATTATTTCTTTCTTGACAGCAATGTACTATAGTACTTAATCAAATAGAAAATGTAAGATTTCATTTCTACTTTCCACAGGTCATATTTTAATAAAGAACCCAGAGATGATAACACTAGGATTGAGAATACCTATCAACCTTTGAGATGATAATATATGTCTACTTTGTAGAATTTTAGTGGTATTTCCTGATGACTAGAAAATTAAATAAATGGGTGCTGGAAGTGACCCCAGTCCTAGGAATTGAGGAGGCTTTTAATAATGTGACGTGGTTAGACTGTTGGCTACAGTTTGCCATCTTTTTTCCAAGTATTATATTTATATTTATATTTTTTCAAGGATTTATTTTTATATTTCAAGGATTGTCTTTATAGCATGGGTAACAGAATTACACAAACAGAATGTGAAGTTTGGAACTGCCCTTAGTTTTGTTACTTAACTTCTCTGAACTTTAGTTTTTCATCCTCAAAAATAAGAATGAAAGCACCCAACTTATAGGATTATGGTATGGCTGAAATAAGATAAGATGAAACATACCACGGTAGAGAATGAATGCTCGTCTCTTCCCCAGACACCTCATCCCTCTGCATTTCCATGTCACGATGTTCCTCAATTTGCTTAGCTCTTCTCTATTAAGATTTTTTTCTCATTGTCACTAAGTACAGAAATTATAAAATGTTCAACACATCTGTTTCAAAAACTATTTCAATTGATAAATTTTATTGTCTTTTTGGCAAACTACTTCAAATATCTCAGAGCCTGGATGTACAATAGAGAAATCCTGATTTAACTACCACCTGGAACTCCATCTAAAACCTCAACAATAAAAAAGTGACTACAAACGGAACCTTTTTATTCCTCAGAGACAGTCTTTCAAAATAGAGTTGAAACACAGTAATGGGTTCTACATTGGTAACCCACTTTTTTCTGAGTAGTTAATTTTGTAAAAGTTGTTCTGTTTTGCAGTTAAAAGGGTAGGGGACAGAAACATTGTAGGAGTTCATTCTGGTAAGCCTAAGGCATCTGGCAGTGTGGACATTTTTTCTTCTCCCCACGGAGAAACATCAGTATGTCACTTTTCAGGAATGCTGGTGGCTTAATAAGAGTTTACTTAGAGTGTGAGAGCATGTAAGAAACAGCAATTAATTTTTGGAAGAGATATTGCTAGATAGAAATGCCATATCCTTTTAAATATTTCAAACTACTGCCTTTTCAAACTGTCAGTTTCCTTTTTTTTTTGAAAATATAGATTTAAAAAATATCAAATGACAAATTCAAACAAATGTCAGCTGCCACTATTTGGCTGAAACAAGGTATTTTTCCAAACCTGCTCAGAAAAACTTACTAGATTTCTGTTACAAAAAAATTATACTTTATCATAATCATTTATATATAAAATCTTACGGTTTTTTCCTTTTCTTCACCATTGATATAACTCTGCCTTTAAAGAAAACATTCAAAAACTAAACGTTTACTGATCATGTGCTCAAGGCTTTACACCACGCTGTAACACTGATTCGAGTGTTAGAGAAAAATAAAACAAGAGTTTCAGCCCTCAAGGAGTTAAAAATCTAACTGGAGAAATGAATACTTATTCACAGAAAATGCAGTCAAGAAGAAGCAGATAAATGAACTAATGATGATTTCTTTGAAGAAAACTTTATCTGTTAATGTTCAGAACAATTGCTAGGGAGTTACTTGCAACTTTCATCCATGTTACTTGGGAGTTGTCTACAAAGTTATTGCATCTCTTGCCTACACTCTGCCACTTGGCCAGGGACAGAAACAAATAATAATACCAAGAAACCCCCTCATCGAGTGCTATTTGCCAGGTATTATGCTAAGCCATGTGACATGTATTAGTCCATTCAATCCTCAGCATGACCCTATAAGGCAGGGACTGTGACTGCTCTGTGTTAGAGATGAGTGGCATAAGACACTAGAGGTGTGTACATTACTAGTAAATTGTCTTCCAGTCCCACAGCCGTGATTTGCAAGAGTGATGCTCGAAAGGCCCCCTTAACCATGTTACACTCCAGACTAGGGGAGCCAGGAAAGGTGGAGATAGAGAAAGGGGCAAGGATGATTTTTTTTTTTCTTTTTAAAATCTTCAACAGCTCCAAATCTGGGATCCAGATGGTAGTTTTTGTCAATAGCAAATAACCACCAAGCAAATACCAAAGTGTTTTCCATGATTTTAAATATTATAAATGTATAAGACCATGCCTTTTCATACATTAGAAGTAGCAATATTTTACTTGCTCAGTGAATCAAGATTACAAAGACATTTGCTGTGACCTTCCTGAGGGACGGTCCGTGTTCCTGTATAGGGGGCGGAGAGTGACATCACATTATCACTAGTTGGCTCTTGGCCTAAATTTTTAAAAATATTTTTTCACTTCCTGTAAATCATTACTGCTATTTACAGTTAAGGAAATAGAAAAAGGTAAGAGGAAAAACAAGTTTTTTCTCTATTACATATCCACACAACAACAGAAAGGATTGCATCTTCCATTTAAATGTAATTAGCCCTGGGGAGCTGAAGTGGGAAAAGGCCATTAGGAATGTCAACTCCTCTTTTTTTTCCCCAAGTATATTTATTTATTTTTAAATTGATATATAGTGCTAAGCTTCATTTGAGGCACCAGAGCCCAATAAGGTGCAGGTCATTTCCTTGACTTTTGATTTCCCTGCTTTCGTGGAGTCCTTCATGTTTGCTTGTGTCTAGATTTGCCTTTTTTTCTACCTGTATTTGGCTATTTGTCTTCTCTGAATGACTTTTTTTGGGAAATCCTCTTTAGATGCCCCTCAAAAAGGTATCTAGATTTGTCTGTGTGTGGTTTCACTTTTTTCTAAGTGCTCATTTTCTTTTATTTAGACAGCACTAAACAGGGTTAATTAATTATAAGGATTGATGAAGACAACCCTCCTGGCATTCCTAAACTGGTTCACACTTATGAAAGAGGTGTTTTTATTTTATTTTATTTTATTTTGATATATTCTATTGCTGTAACTGTTGAAGCCTAAATTTTGACAGATAGCATTTCTTCCCCATAATTAAAAAAAAAATGAGTAACTAGGACAATGTATGCATAAACCTCTAACTTAAGATATGACACAAAATGTAAATATTCTGAATGATTTTTCATTGAATAAATAATATACTCATTCATCTTATATAGTTTTAACACTTAACATGATTCAGCCTCTCTCCAGAATTATTACAACAGCCTCGAGCTTCATATTTTCCTCTGCTTAAAGTCTATTTTCAATGCAGGAGCTGGGGTGAGCCTGTTACATTGGGAGTCAGATCACCACGGCTCAGAACTCGCTGTGGTTCCCATGATTCGCATCTTTCAGGGAAAATGGCAAAATCTCTAGAAAAGCTTCCGAGGCCCTCCAGGCTCGGAGCTCCCCTCCTGTTATGCTCCCCCAGGCTCACTCCACAGCTCCTGGCAGTAGCCTGAGGCTTCTCAACCAATGCACTTACGACACTTCACACTAAATAATTCTTTGTCGTGGGGGGCTGTCCTGTGCACTGTGGGACGTTTAACAGCATCCCTGGTCTCCACCCACTAGTTAACAATAGCACCCTCTTCCCCAAAGTTGATAACCAAAAACTCCCCCTGACATTGCCAATGTTCCCTGAAGGACGGACTCACCCCAGGTTGAGAACCACGGCTGTCTGTCAGCTTCTGCCTCTGCCTGGGACCCTCCCACTCCCCAACTCCCATCCCCCCATCCTCAAGGCTTATTTATTTCTTCAGAAGTCTGCTCAAAAATTAACTTTTTAAGGAAGCCTTCCCTGGAAAGCCTATTAAAATGGAACTACCAGCCCCCAGGCACTCCTGACCTTGTTTCTTGCTTTACTTTCCCCCATATCATTGATCTCTCTTTAATATGTTACATACGTATTCACTTATTTTGTTCATTATCTGTCTCCTCCCTCTAACATGTACATTCCATGGTGGTGGTGAGTTTCGCCTATTCTGTTTGAGGCTGGAACCTCAGGACCTAGAACAGCATGTTGTGCTCAGTCAATATTTGTTCAAGGAATGAATGGTTATCTGAAGAGCTGACCATACACACCTCCTCTCTTTCCAAAGGACCTTACTTAAGAAGGGACCATATGTTCTGCCTGTAAATCCAGATTTTATGGAATTTTGTTCCTTTATTTGTGTTTTCCTGTTTGCATTAGCACAAAGAATGCTCAGTGTTACCCTCCCCCACTGACTATAGTAGGCACTTTGGTCGTGAATTTTGTATATGCCAACCTCGCCAGTTTTCTGTTTTCCTGCTCATGTTTCTATTTTATCTATCTATCTAGTCTATCTTTCTATCTATTGACCTATTCTTTTTATCTAGTTTATCTAGTCTATTTCTCTTCCCACAACCCATTCCGTCAGTTATTATCCTGTCATGTTATACATCTCTGTAAGCTACTTTAAGTGATTTGGGGAATTGAGACCTGTTAATACATGTTGTTAATAAAGAAGATAATTTATTAAACACAAACGTAAATTTAAAAATCTTTTATTTTGATTGTAAGAGAATTTTTATTTAAATAGACTTACATATCAGGAAACAAATGCTATGGCAAATACCTGTCTCCGTCTTAAATCCAGAAAATGTGGTTCTTCATGAAAAACTAATAGTTAAAAACTGTTTATTTTCTATGAATAATAGTCTTCTTCTAACCCTAGTTATTATAGCAATTTTTTAAAAACTCAAGAGTTTTTAAGGTTTGGTATGGACAATTTTATGGCTGAGAGTATGTTTACATTGAATCAAATTCTTTCTGAGCCAAATAATTACTTGCAATCAGACATATTACTGTTAATGCACCATAATGACTGGGCTGTGGAAGATCAATGATCTGTGTTTAATTTCATACTGTATTAACAGATACTTAGATAAGAAATATGAGCCAAGGATCCCAACCAGAAAGTGCAAAGGGATAGTCTGATCACTTCCCTCTCTCCAGGCAAAGGTACTTTTGTGAACAAGAATAGAGGTATTTATAGATGCTTGACTTCCAGGCAGTTATATTAATACTGGTGACTAACATGACAGAGACCACCAGGAGAACAGAACATTAGAATAAAAATGCTATACCGTAATCAAGCTTTGGAATGGTCAGTTCATTCTTTTTTATTTTCATTTTTCCCACTAACAGGATCCATTTACCAAAGAATAGTCCCTTTAAGATTTAAATTTTAATTTGTACTTCAGGTTCCATTTATTTAAAGGATCATCTTTATGAAAATTTTGGACAAATCAATAAACATTCATTTAATTAGCTGTTCTTAAAGGATTAAGGGGAACCTTAATCCCCTTCCTTTCGCCTTTTTTTATGCCTTTTCTCTCGCCCCTAAACATTGTTCTGTTTCTCCTACTTGATTCCCTCTCACTCATAAAGCATTCTTTACCTGTTAAAATTCACATAATTAGATCTGTCCTCTGAAATTATAAATACTATACAAAATGGAAGTTTACTTGAACTTATGCTTGCATAAAAAACATTTTCTGATCATTTTATAGCTATCAATTTTATCTCCCCCAAAATCTTATAATCTCATCATAGATTACTTTTTCCTCTGATCAGTGTACAAATAATTAGCAGCAGAACTAAAAACAGACTTTATCTTGACAGTTTACTTTTGTCTCTTTTGTAGCAGAATTTTGAAGGAATTAAATGATAGTACAATGCTACTAAAAACAAAAACTGAAATATGATTGTGTCAAAGGATTTAACAAATGAAAATTATTTTACTCTTAGCAGCTATCTCATTAAAATTCATAGACGATTTACATAAGGCTTAAAGTTTTCTTATATACAAAGTAACTCTTCAAACAAAAATTCTATGAATTATTAAATTGAAACAAGTCAAAATCACTTCCTAAGTGACTAGGATTCTTGAAAGGGGTTGATTAAAGCTCTTTCTGAAGAACTAAATTGGAAAATCCCATAAATACTGTCTGAAATATCAGAATAATATTTGAACATACTTGAAAACCAAGTGGCATGGTGATAGCAAGCATTTTTGAGACAAAAAGGAATGCTTATTTTCTATAAAAAACTCAACCTAGAAATTTCTGAAAAATATCTTTTCGGATTACAATAAAAGTCATTTTGACTAAGTTGATACCATTATAATGTTTTTACCCCTTGTAGTAAAAATAAACGTTTCTGAGCTCCCTTTTTCACATTATGCCATTTAGACTTTTTTTTTCAGACTCTTTTCCAAACCCCACAAAAGGACACCATATTGTAGGTCTGTCTTGTTTCAAATGCTGGATTTATCCAAATTTGTGACTTCTCTTGAGTAATAGAATAACTTTGCAGAGAGTTCTCTGGGTGGTGTTGGTCTTCCCTATCTCACTTACAGTTCTCTAGAATAACTGTAGATCATGCTGGGAAAGCAGTATCTGAGATAGGGAGGGACTGGCCAGCACAGCCCATGCTCTGTTCCAGTCTCCCCTAGAAGTAGGATGTCTTTCAATGCTTTAGTCCAATGAATCACATGGCTCCAGGATGGAAAACCCAAAGGGGGCTGCTTTCCAGGGTTCCTCAGCTACAGTGCAAGTGGGGCACATTCAGACAAGACTCCATCTGCTCTGGGCAGCATTCCTGAGCCTTGCGGGACCAGCTTGCCCTGAATCCTATGCTTCTATTGTCCTTTGCAGCCAATCTGTGAGTAATAAATCTGCTTTATGTAACTTGTTGTGTGTGGGGGTGTGTTCTGTCTAACCAGACTCAGACAAATTGGTAACAGGTGCACAGTGAACCCATTTCACAAACCCCACTTGGGCCCAGTGACCTCCAAAGGGTGGAAGGTTGAACGTAAAAAAATGACCAACCCAGCCACTATAGGTTGTTGACAGACTGCCCATCCCCTGGGAGTCAGATCAAGCTCTCCTCCCACCACCCACACAAAGGGCTACATTTTACCTATGACAAGAGTCCCCCAAACCTACAGTTCAGTTAGCAAAATGAGCAACCCCAGCAAAGCAAAGCATCTGAAAGTCCACCTTTCAGCAGCACCTGATTTCTTTCTTTGCATAAACCGTGTGGCATACAGAGCAGCCTACACTGCTATTCTAGATGGAGAATTTATACAATATAAAATGTGAAACCCACATCTGCAGCTCTCAGCCTATTTCAAAAACATAAAGCCATTTAAAACCGATAAGATATCCAGCCTTCATAAATTGTCAAAGACAAACCCAGTGTTACTCAGGTGTAATCACTAGGATGAGATATTCAACCTCTATCTATGTTGTTTAATCTTCACAGAGAAATAGAAATGTCGTGAAACATTTAGTATCGCTGTTATTTCTGCCCTTCAGTGCCATTTGGTGGCAGGTAGTGTATGTGTCAGGAGCTGTGCTAGATATCAGGAACTGAAAATAAGAGACATGATCTGATCCCTCAAGTGCTACAACCTAGCTAAAGAGAGGCACACAGCACAGTCAGAATCTCTAGCTAATAAGAGTGAAGAGAGATCTAGGGAAAACCAGGGGGGGAGAGACTCCAGCAGACATCATGGAAGAGCAACATGTGGGCTGAGACATAAGGAAGAACAGAGGAGGGACAAAGAGGGTTTCAGGTCTAGGAGGCACTTGTGGTCACAGAGATGTGAATGTGCCAGGTGTATGCAGGCATGGCTGCAGCTAGTACAAGGCGCCCTTGTGCAAATTAGGAAAAAAAGATGTCCCCTCTGGATGGATGTAGCTGTGTGGGAGTACTGCTTATTTACTGAACTGAACTGAACAGCCAGTCTAGGCCAGAGTCCTGGCTGCAGGAATGGTTGGCAGTATGGGACAACCGGAGCATTGTGGTCAGGCATGTGGTGGGACGAGAAGGTTGTAAGGGATCTTGAATGCAATGCTAA
The DNA here is from genome assembly GCF_027409185.1 of Cynocephalus volans. Lineage (NCBI taxonomy): Eukaryota > Metazoa > Chordata > Mammalia > Dermoptera > Cynocephalidae > Cynocephalus > Cynocephalus volans. The sequence goes on along the minus strand of NC_084474.1, from coordinate 29,172,654 downwards.
GGAGTTTGAACTAGACTGCAGGCAATGGGAAATCACTGAGGTTTTTAATTCAGGAATAACCCATCTGAGGCATGTTTTAAAAAGATAATTCTGTTGACTAAATGGAAAATGGGTTAGAATTGGAAGAGAAATAAAGTTAGAAAGTCCAGTTAATGACCTATTACAGTAGTCCAAGAACGATACAATCATGGCCTAGACCACAGCAGTGTATCCAGTGGTCCCAACACAGCAGAGAAAGAATGGGATAAGCAAAGGAAAAAGAGCTTGCAATAGGGATGAAGTATAGACTTAGTGGGAAATGGAAGAAGACTCAGTGGTTATAACCAGAGTTCAAGATCCCAAAGGTAGAGTGGATTCTTTCATGTGCTAACAAAGCTCAAGATATGGAACATTTAGGGTGGGATTTATAATTAGTCACTGTCCTGCAGGATAGCAAGGGTTTGGTGTAAGATGACTTTAAGTCATAAACCTATTTCCAGTGCATATTGGGAGTGACAGGAATACTGGACAATGATGGAAAAGGAATGATAAATACAACTGGATGGGAAGAAGAATCGAAGTAATGCTAGGCCAATATGGCATTAGTGTGGGACACCAGACATGAATTTGATATTTCTGGCTTTTAACCCTTTAATCTCTATAGTTGGATTAATGATGTCTTTTCAGATGATTGATATAAAGTAGTGGTTGGCAAACTACAGCCCATTGGCCAAATCCAGCCTGCTGTCAAGCTTTATTGGAACCCAGCTACACCTGGCTTACATATTGCCCATGGCCGCTTTCTCACTATAGTGGCAGAATTGAGAAGTTGTGACAGAGACCTTATGGCCCACGATGTCAAAAATTTTGACTATCTGGACCTTTACAGAAAAGGTTACCCACCGCTGTTGTAAAGAGTCAATGTGAAAAATCCCCAAGCTCAGTGTATGGCACAGAACAGATGCTCAATATACATTCCTTCCCCCCTGCTCTTTCAGGCAGGTCACACCAACTACTGAGGGGACATGAGCACGTGCCCTTCACTTCACGACCCTGGACTGGAGGGAACAAGCATCATTTTTTCCCAGGTTGTAAGAGAAGCAGTATTGTTAGAAAACAACAGTCGCAGAATAAGAAGACAGAGTCAGTGTTGCAAAATGATTGGGATGACCTTAGGAAGTTGCAACTGTACTCACAGAGGACTTTGAAAACAGAAGCTAATTCAACCTGGTGAAAAGCATCTGTTGCTGTATTAGGTATCAATTAACCACAGTCTACCGCCAGAGTTAAGTTTCTGCCCCAAACAGAAGGCTCTGGGGATAGCGGCAGCTATTTTGAGGGAGAGAAAGGTAAAACCAGCTAAAGAGAGGGAAGAGGGTAGGTGAGGAAGCAGCTTCTCCCAAAGGGCGAAGAAACGTCGTGTTTAGAGGCTGATTTTAAAGAGTCAAGGAAAGGAAAGCCTACCTAGTCTCAGCCTTTGATGCTTTAGTGATAAAGAAAAACACACACCTGCTTCATAGGTCAAAGCCCAAAATGCAGTCCAGATTGTGGTGGTGATCTCGCTTTTCTAATTTAGACTCTTCACTGCATTCAATTTTATTGAAATTTAAGGAGATATCGTCTTGTGAAAAGAGTTAGAACCAGCCTAAAAATAAATGCCAAATCCAAATGAAGCCAAAGAAATGATATGGAAAAATCAATATTTGGTCAACAAAGTATAACCCAAACAGACCCTGATGAGGAGGGCTCTTGAGGCGCTCAGCTGGGCTGTATGTGGAGCAGGCAGGGCACAGGGTGTTTTGCATCTCTCTGGAAGGGCTGACCCAGGTGAAAGAGCTGAGAGCAGGTATGTAGAGAAGAGCCGGGGATGAGCTGAGCCTCCTGACTCAGAGAGAAAATAAGAGCTTGAAGGAAATAATAAGGACATTTCCTTTTTGGGCTGAGCTCTAATGAGAAAGACATTTGGGTATTTTCCAAGTACCCACTGGTGGCAATATGTTGCCTTGGAGAACCTCTTTTGCACTAAAAGTACACCATGAGGCCACCCCACCACAGCCAGTTCAGAACGGCTGATAAACGGCAGAGACCTGTCATCTAACCTTCAGGCTCATTCATTTTTAGATGTCTGCATCAAAGTGCAGCGGGAGAGAAAAGTTCATCAAGCTTTGGCATTTTCTCAATAACTCAACAAAGAGAGGTAAACACAGAATCCAAAACAATTTTTTCAATTATAATATAATATTTCTTTAAGCACATAAATGTACCTGATATATTATTAAAATATGCCTCCCCAAACAGTTTGCTACCCTTTAAGCTACCCCATGCTAATCTGTACATAAAACTTTGAAAAAATGAGTGTATATGATTAGCACTTAGCAAACATTCCATGCAATTTAAAATATTTATAATGGCTCAGGAGCAAGAGTTTGAAAAATAAAGACCAGTGCTTAGAGCGGATTTTTGCTTTGAATTTTAATATTACTCATAATGCAATTACTTTACATATATAATACAATAATTTTCACACCTGCAGAATTCATTTAAGAAATATAATAAAATGTACTAGCTTTTTTACATAGCAAATATGAAATGGCAAATTCATGTTATCTTAGATTCTAGCCTACTATTTCATATTTTCTTTCATTGCTTATGTAGTTCATTTCATTTGTGGCATAGTAAATTATCACCTTTTTAAAAATGAGATTGCCTACCAATGTTTTTCTGCCTCCAGACTAAAAACTGCATTGAAGTGCTGGCCCCGTGGCTCACTCGGGAGAGTGCGACGCTGGTAGCGGAGAGGCCACGGGTTCGATCCTATATAGGGATGGCCGGTGAGCTCACTGGCTGAGCGTGGTACGGACCACACCATGCCGAGGGTTGCGATCCCCTTTCCGGTCAAAAAAAAAAAAAAAAACTGCACTGAAACAGAATTGGCTTCTCACATCAAGGATACTATGCAGGCTTAATCCAGCACCTTAGACCACTTGGCCACACTACCGTGCAAGGATACTATGCAGGGCCTCTGCTAGATTCCCAAAGAGAAAATTTCCATTGTACGAGGGTACTTCAAAAAGTTCATAGATAAATTCATATTATCTTTTAATTCTACTTTTCCACGAACGTTTTGAAGTACCCTCATATTAATGAAAAGCATCTGATTTATCACAGCACAAATCTGTTGCTATACTTCATAGATAGTGGCACTGATTTCTTTTTCAATTCAAAAGGGTAAAACTACGTGCTTCAATGTCAACATACAAGTTAGGCAGTCCTTTACAAATGTTGCCAGAGACAGATGTAAATCTAAGATGAAAACTAAAATTTGAATGTTAAAAAAATCTATATTTGAAGAATCCATTTGGTTGAGAACTTAACTTAGGTGACACCAGATAAAACAGCTGCTCTTCAATATCCAAAGTTGCACTCTAGTTTTTACAGTATATCGATTAGAGCTAAAACAATGACTTGAGGCCGGAGTTCTTCCTCTCATGTGCAGATATCCTGAGGTTCATTGTAGTGAAGGAAGCTGCGACCAAGCGACTCCATCCCGAGCTATGCTGGGATTACTTGGCTGTCCCTGGCACTGCTGTGGTGTAGGCCTGAGGTCGCTATTTAAAGTGGCATTCAACACTTGAATGAGGAATGACTCAATGAGAGTTAAGTTAAAGCATGAAATCCAGGGTGGCAATGACCTCTAGCGTCCTGAAACAAAATCCTGGGAGCCTAACAAAAATACATCTTTTTCTATTCTTGGACCATTAGAACAGTTCCCATGGATTTTCATGCTTGATCAGGTTATCACAAAAGTTTATATTGTGAATGGGCTGACTGTCTTATTTGAATGACACAGCTGCATCTACCCTAAATTACCAAATACATGCATACATGCTGAAATTCATTACATTTTTCTATAGGTAGGTCTTTCTAACATAGCACGCTCTAATGGAGAGGTGGCAGTGTATATGAATAACATGGATCTCTCTCTCTCTGTCTCATGCACGCATGCACACATACAGAAGACTAGACTTAGTTCAGGTACCACTCAGTGAGGGCTGCTGCTACCTGGTTCACCCACCCTAGACACAGAAGCTTAACTAAAAACATTGGATGGATCTATCTACTTCACGTACCTCTCTTCACTAATATCCAGAGGAGTTCCTTTGCTTAAGGCTCTATAAAGATATTAAAAGGGATGATGTAAGGGGGAAAAAAATCCATCCATTTTATTCATTAGCTAAGGCATTAACTTAAACTCAGATATATGCACAGCCAAAATACATAATGCATAGGTGCTAGGTCTGGTATAGTTCTGATGTTAGCTTTTAGTGCTTCCTGGAAAAACTTTAGAGGGATGAAACTAAACGTCTTCCTCTTCCACGTTTCCATTTCTTGTCTCTGTGCCATTTACTATACTTCTCTGTTTCCTGTTGGCCCATGTCCAGCTGCTTTATTCTCAACGGATTATGTCTGTTTAAGACTGACATAGCAATTGTAGAGCAATCTCACTCTCCTTAAGTCCTTCAAAATTCTGATTATTAACTAGAAGTCATCATCAACGAAGTCCAGGAGATATGGGAAAAGAGTAAGAAGGGTAATGGCTGGGTGTTGCTGAGAGATACAGCAAGGGCAGCCCGCCCCAGTGCCTGCGTGCTGTGTAGAACATGCTTGCTGGCACTGCCTGGGACACCTTTATCCTTCTCTGGCCCACTGCAGAAATAGGAAGGGTTTTAATGACCAAATAGGCTGTTGGTTGGCTAGAATAATTTCCAGGCTGACTGCTACCTTAAAAAGCTTCTATCACCTCTTAGAATACCTAGGTTTAAAATATTTTTTAATGAGGTATGTATCCTGAGAGCTTTATAAATCTCTGCTATATCATATAATCTCCCCTACAAAATACAATCACATTTCCTGAGAGTTAGTATATGTAACAATGAGGAGGGAAAAAAAAATCAAATTGGGTTAAGCTGAGAGTGCTGGATGGCCAGTTAAGCTCTGTCATCATCAGTCACTAGTTCCTACAGACCAAGCGTACATTATACATAACTCGGATTTATGCCTCAGCACTTTACAGATTATTGAGTGTTAAATATTGTGACCATTCCTTCATAAAAATCAGTCACTTTATAAAGTCTCTCACTTGAAATAAAGAAAACAAATCTGTTAATAACCAAATCAGTGTACATGGATTTTTCAAAGCCAGAATACTTAAATACTGCCAAAGTAATCTGTTTTGTGATAACATTAAGTAATGCAGAAAGAACTAACTCCTTAGTTTTTTTTTGAATGATAATTACTTGTTGAGGTTTAAAAGCCAAGCTTGAAAAGAATCTGAATGTCTTCTTTTAATATTGATGGAAACCAATGATTCTTCTAAAGAGATGGGAAAACTACTTGAAAATGAAGACTGGCCCTTTCAGATGCAACCAAGAAGCAAAGAGGAACGGAGAAATGCATGATTCTTGAGTAGTTTCTTTCTTCCAAAAATATTCACATGTAAGGTGATCATATAGTTTATTGTGCTAACTGGGACACTAAGACTGAAAGGAGATGCTATTAATAATTAGACTGGGACAAAAGGCATTAACCGGGGCAATCTCTGTAAAACCAGGACCTATGGCACCCTAGGTAAGGGGACGTGGCTTGTGAACTTTTTATGGACTTCCTCCTCTTTTCCTGCCCTTCTCTCCCTGATCAAATGTGGCCAAGTGAGCCGAATGGTGAGTTTTCAGGACAGCCTTTCCGCAAAAGCAGAGCAGCATGGATCTAGAAATAGGACCACTGGAGCTAAAGAATAAAATATTTGAGACATTTTAATCAAAACCCTATTTTGTATTTTTTTTTTAATTCCTAATTTCTTTTAGTTTTTGACCTGTCAGTCTTCATGGATGATATATTTTAAGAAAGGAGAATACAAATCTCTAAGCTAAACCTCCACAGACTGGCCAAGTTCTTTCAAACTCTATGGCCTATTAGCCCCTCTGAATTTTTGCACTATGTTATCGAAAGAGCACGAACAGCTTAATCAGTACAGCTGGGATGCAGAAAGGAAAGAAGGAGAAAGGAAAATGGTAAACAATCAACACAGAAACAGCATGAATGACTGGCATGCTAATTAGCCTGCTGCCAACCCTAGATATGAGTCAGAGAACTGCACTGTACTCAGAGGTGCCTCGATGTGGGGAGATTTCTGTGTGTGCTCCCGCTCCACCAGTTCATCTTTTCGGCCCATTTATGGTTTAAATGGCTATTGTTATTTTTTATCCCTGAGAAATGTATCAAAAAAAAGTGAGTGTCGTGTAGCCAGAGCTGTTCTCTTGACTATACCTACCTACAAACACAACATGTGAAGGTTCTGTTCTTGAACTGAAAGGAAATCATTCAGTTTTGTTCCAAAATCATCCACTTTTTCATTCAAAGCATCAGAATAACTGATCTACATACACAAGTAGAATGAGAACATTATGCATTCTTTCCCCCTTGATTTGTACACAGGAGTTTTTGTTTTGTTTTGATTTATTTTCTTTTCACTATTTCCATGACTTGAAAGGCCCATACTCCATGTGGAAGAAGGAGTGTAGTTCTCAAGGAGTTATTGATAAATAGGGTGCCATCCTCTGGGAAGCTATAACTTTGATCCCTGGCTCTCCAGGGAGCTGGAGATCCAGACACAGACTGTACATCTGCTACCACCAGCTCCGCACTTGATCCAAGAAGGACTAAGGTCTCCCGGACCCTTCCCATGCTAGCTTTGGGTGTTGTGTTGCACCATCTTGCCTTGGGTTGAATGTCCCCCCAAAACTTAGTCTCTACTGTGACAGTGTAATGAGGGTGGGAAGTCCCTACTATTGTAATTGAAAGGTGGGGCCTTGAAGAGGTGATTAGATTGTAGGACCATGCCATAGTGAATGGGTTAGACACGGTGGTCAGGGGCATGATTCTGAGGGCTTTAAGAGTTATTGCTCTCTCTGCTCTATCATTTTCACAATGTGATACCCGGCTGTCACTGTCACCACCACCATGGCTCTCAACAGATATATTCCCTGGACTTTGGATTTCCCAGTCTCAGAAACTGTAAGCAATAAATTTCATTTTCTTTATAAATTACCCCATTCCATGTATTTTGTTATAAGCAACAGAAATGGCCTAATACCTATGCCAACAATGACGGCCATGTGGATGTGTGGAGGAAATGGGCAGGAGGCAGGAAACACGGCCATCTCCATCCCTCTATTCCATGCAATTTTAATGACAACAATAACACCCCCAAGGAGAGGAAACTGGTTCTAGTGGGGAGAGGTGACAAAACTTAGACGTTACAATCGCCTGTGGCCCTCTGAGCTCCACCCTACCTAACAACATCTTGTTCCATCTTACTCCTTAGTATTTAGTTTCTCGCCTCTCATCAGGGACAATTTAAAATGAACTTAATTTTTCTCCTTAGGGGGCTATTAATGAAAAAAATTGAGAAATATTACTCTAGTCAATCATTCCCCTCTTTCCCTAGGCTAAAATAGAGCCATTTCCCGAGGATACAAGGTGAGAGAAAGAGAGAAAGAGGAGGAAGAGGAGCAGAATGGGGGAAACGTGAGAGGAAGTGGTGGCCGTGGGTGAGTGAGGAATCGAGGAGAGGGAAGCGCATAATGAACAGCATCTCTGCTTGACCCTGTACCCGCCCAACAAAGGGCGGGTGGGTGGGGGGCGCTGGGTGGCTCCCACTCTCTGGTTCAGATGAATGTACAGTAGTCCCCCTTATCCACAGGGGACATATTCCAGGACCCCAAGTAGATGCCTGAAATTTCAGATAGTACCAACTCCTATATGTACTATGTTTTTATCTATACACACATACCTATGATAAGGTTTGATTTACAAATTAGGCACAGTAAGAAATTAGCAACAATAACTAATAATAACATAGAACAATTATAACAATATACTATAATAAAATATGGGCATAATACGGGAATGTGGTGTCTCTCTTTCTCCCTCCAAATATCTTATTGTACTGTACTTAACCTATTTTAAGACAGCAGTTGACCGCGGGTAACTGAAACCACAGAGTGAAAGCGCAGATAAGCGGGGACTACTGTGTTTCTACAGATGTTGCCTCCTGTTCTTATCAAACAAGGCCTGCTTATAGGCTAGCTTCCTGACCTGGCACTGAGGGCAGACTGTTGTCCAGCCCTGTCCTGCATACCCCGTCCACTAATGCTCCCAGGTTGAAGCTTGCCTTGCCTATCTGGGTTTGTTTGAGACATGGTTGATTTCCTCTGTTCTTGACCTTCTTCATCTGTCCATGGTGAGGGCCCTCGGTGGCACTGATGAGTCCAGTTTCTCTCAGATCTCAGGTGAGCTGTTCTACTTTCTGATTGCTGTTTCATCCCAAAGGCTGAGACGCTTTTTCCTTAAATGCTTTCAAACACCTCTTAGACTGAGGCTGCTGCATACAATATCTGCAGGCAAATGGTAGCTGCAGTTCCTTTGGGAAGAGTCCAAGGAAAAGGGAGCAAAATTTTTCCAATCCAGAGACTGACTAAATTGCCCTGGTCTGGAAGAGGTACAGGATCAAGTCTGATTCCAACTCACTGCCCAGGAAACTGGCAGCCAGTTAAGCCCATCTCCTTCCCTCCATCTGCCACACACTCCTACGAAAGCCATACCAGAACCAGCAATTCCATGTTGTGGTAACCCAGAGAGCTGTCCCAGCCACCCCCTGAGTCCATTTGGTTGGGCCACACATTCACAAATTGCCTCAAATTTAAACTTTGTACGTTATCTCTATGTGATACAGTACCAAGATACACAGACAGGACTGAAAGATGACAAAGCCCATCATATAGATGTAAACTTGTGTCCTATTGCCACATCACCATACCCCAGAGAAGTAATAATTTCTATTATTACTGTCATTATTTTGTGAAAAGTACAATTATATTTCACGGTTTTCTGTGTATGTGCAAAAATGTTAACTTGTTCAATATAGACATTTCAAACACACTACATTTATAAACCTATTTTGCCATTTTTTCCAGTTATTAATACACTAGAAAGTTCAATTAATAGAAGTGGCTCCTATGTGACACCAGGGAGCATGTTCTATAAGAGATGAATTGTCATTGTCAGAGTCATAGCCAAAGACAAAGTATGACAGGTCAACAAGCCTTGCAGTAATTTTGTATATCACTGAGGATCCCCATAGCATGGGCTGAACAATTATTACTTAATAGATTATTGAGTATTTATTCCATATCAGAGAATAGATATTTTAACTTATTGTGAAACATCTGATAGAAAGGGTCAAGTTTTTCCTTCCATACTAGGGATTTGGCAAATAATCTTATAACTTTCATACTTTCTTTATTGAAGAAATACTATAGATAAACTATAAAATATAGAAAAACCAAAAGAGGTAAAAAAAAAAAAAAAAACCCAAATATTTTCAATGATGATATAAAATCCTTGTTTAAGATAATAGAATATTTTAAAAATTCTGGACAGAAGGGAGTGTCTTTCTCAGAGTCTACTCTAATGTATACAGCATATGTAGAGCATATGTCCAATTGAATTGCCAAACTAAATAAGCAATAATTGAAAAGGCAAGGTAAACAGATATTCTTCCCCAAAGACATCTTACCTCCTAGGCAAGTAAGGAAGAACCTAAAGATTCCACGCATTCCTACACAAGAGCTTCATAGCAGATGTAGGAGCCTGATGTACCCATAACATAAAGTAAATAGTGAGGGCTAGATTATCATCCTACTGAAGCTGTAACAAAACTACTTGTTCTTAAGTTTTGAAAATATCACATATAGCTGCATTAGTGCTGCCCTCACCAAGAATTATTCCAGAAAAATAACAAGTTATACGACTGAAGAAGAGTACAGGAAAAGGTAGCAGTCTATAAAAGACACAACACAGAGCTATTTTTAAAAGGCTCTAAACCTTAGACAAATGAACAATACTTTTACTAAACTACTACTTAACAAACATAAAAATAATTTCTGTAATATTTCACTATTCAGAGAAGAAAATGTAGACATTTAAGTAAACAAACAAATTCTTTATGAAAATTTATAGTAATGAATCTACTTAAGGTAGCAAAGACTCAGCTTGATTAATAATTTGGAAATAAATTTACTATTTATAACTACATAAAATTTCCCAAAATCCATGTCCTTAGCTGCTGAATGTAGTTTGTAGGCAGATATCTACACATACACATGTAATTTGAAACATCTTTAAATAATCTGTCTGATGCACAGGGGTGTATAATGGTATATTGTAGTAGTCCATGGACATCATCACCTTCCTAGAGATCAAGAGATGGCTGCTACTTCTAAAACTTAGAGATTAAATAAATTCCCTTGTCTGGGTAATCAGATTATGACGCTATTCCATCCTTACTAGAAATTCTTTTGAAAAAAGTACAGATATATTTTAAAGTTTTTTCTATAATGTTACTTAACTTTAAATATATGTTAATAATGCTGTTATGAAGAAATAAACCACATTAACCTTTCAGATTTTCTTTGATTTAGCTGCCCATTCTTACACAGTTGGCTAACTTCCTCTGGGACTTTGGATGGAATAATTATTTATTCCTGAGTTGCCTAATGATTTGAAAGAGTTAATGTAACGCCCATAATACCCACTTAAATCCAGAGTCTATCCCATTCACTTTCAAAATTTACTCCATATATTTCGTAGTAACTCAAATATGTAATGGAACACTTGACATCAGAAGGAGCAGTAGACTTTCTTAACCAAAAGCTATAAATGTGGCACATGTATTTCTTTCTTACAGGTAAAACAAAAGCAAACATATTCTCTGTAATTACAAAAAAGCCTGATTGAAATCCTCCATTTGCCACAAAATATGCATTTCTTCATTATGTACAACAGAAATACATTTTATTTCATTTAGGTGCACATCCTGGCACCTGGGAAGTAAAATGCCTTCAGAAGTCAGCCAGAAACAAAACCAGATATATCAAATAGTGCCAGGAGCAGTTTTACAGTTGTCCGCATTAGCTGATTATTTACACTATTTATGTGTTGTAGATTATCATGTGGAATCTTAATTTCCAGTCAAAGGCTCATATGATATATTACATTTCTGTAATCATTGCTGTTCATAAGAAAGAAGATATTTGAAAAAACTGTAAGTAATCAAAAGAATTCATAAGATGACACACTCCTCCCTTCTCCATTCCACACTCCATTTTCATCTATTATGCACAAAACATCGATATTATGCTCCTGTAGCTAAAGATGACTCTTTTGACTTTTTACTTATTCATACTGCAATACAGAACTAAATATACAGGATGAAAATCGGTTTGGGCAAACCCCCAAAGCTCTAGATAAAAGTAGATAAACAGAATCATGCAGTTGAATTAAATACTGAAATTAGTTACAGAAAATGTGCTTGAGACTTAGATAGATGCAGGCACAATGAAAAAATACGAATTTGCCTTTGTTTTAAACCAACACTTGATGAACTTAGAGATATGGTAATACCTCTATTGTGAAAAGATTATGCACCAACGGTCAGAAACATCATCATTAAAGCAGACTTAGCAAAAGGAGGTAAATGGATGCAGTCCGGAAGTTGCCTCATTCCTTACGCAGCTGAACAAGACAGCCCCTTCCCCATTTTCATGGCCCTCCAGCCCTCCGAGCTACATGGGACCACACTCATGCTCTCCTCCCTTTCCCTGAAGCTCCACAGAACCATGCCAGGATGCGCCTCCTCTGCTTCTAATGACAGCACCTTCCCTTATTCAAGATGAAACCCAGGCCCCAGGCTTCAGGAAGACTTTTTGCCTGAGGGGTCTGAGCGAGGGCTTTCTCCTCAACCTCCACCTCACCAAGAAAACCAGAACTCTCTTCCCTACTCCATTGCCCAGGACTGTTCCTACCAATCATAATATTTATGAAAGAGTAATGCCATTTTACAACATTACACAGGAAGAATAACTTTACTTGACTTAAACAAGGCTTGGGAAAGAATTTTTCACTATCTGTGTAGCCATATTTTGTCTGTCTTACGAAAACAATTATATATTTTGTCTATTTTACCAAAACAATTAACACGAAAATGACACGCTCCGGAATGCAGGTAACACCGTCTCTGACCACCCACGGGCAAGCCATGCCCCGCTTTCCTACCTTTGCAGCCACCGATGAGTTAGGTTTCTCCAGCAAGTCCCAGAGCTTCTTCCTTTTCTCAGGACAGCAGGTATTATCAAACTCTTCTCCCTCTCGCTCTCTCATAGTCTCTGCCTCTCGCCTCAGCTCTTCGTTCATTTGTTCCTTCTTTTGGTGATATCTGGCCTGGCAGCAGGACTCTAAGTAGATCTCATCAATCCCCCAGTAATCAAGCTCCTGGCCAAAAGAGAGAGCACACATTTCTTCCATCATGTGGAGTTTCCCTGTCCGGTAGAAATTTAAAATGGAAGTGAAGGCTCCTGGATGCCGATCGAAGAAATACTCATTCTCGTTCAGATTGTAGTCATCGCACACTTCCAGGAGGCTCTCGTGTGTGTTGCAGTCTCGGAGCTTCCCCAGGCGAGTCCTGGGCAGCCTGTCCAACGTTCTCCACAGGACTTCGTGGTTGAGGCCCCCCACGTTGATTTTAACTCTCCGGGAGCACGTTTTGCTCCTGATAATGTCTACAGGTTCTGGAGGAAGAGAAAGTGTCGACCTTGAAGTCTTCCTGTTTAAGCCAGGGGGAGCCTTTTCTGCCATTTTGAACTGGACAAAGCTGCAGAGTCCTTAAAAAAATGAGGTCAGCTGAAGCAGGGTCCCTCTGGGGCAGGCATTTCCACCATCACAGCTGGAAGAAAGCACAACCACTTGGTTACTTGAATTTTTCCTGGAGTATTTCCTCTTCTACGGTCTCATTCTGTTGTTACAACCAGGACGTACAGGATTAATTACTGAATATTTTTGGAGATATAAATCTTTGCTTTAAGGTATAAGAAAGGGGAAAAGACAACACAGTGTACTACACAGAAGAGGCTAGGTATTCAATGGTACACACCATAGGTGACACCTTCCAAGTTTGTCACCAAACCTCTTTATCAAGCTGCAGACTAAAATATCTATGTGCTGATCAACCCTCCCTCTATAAACCACAGACACCTTCAGCTAATTTGACCATGCCTCCAATCTGCCCAGTTCCTGTTCATTCTCCATCTCAGATTTATGGCCTTCTCCACCTCCATGCCCAGTTATCCAAGCTAAAATTCTGAGAAATTCTGATCCATCTATCCACATCCAAATAAGCACCAGGTTTTATAACTCCTAACCATTAAGCTCTCCATCACAATTACTGAGACCCCATTACCACCAGCCTGGTTCAAACCCTCAGAATCACTTGCATACATTTCTACATTAGCCTCTTAAACTGGAACTCAAACACTGTTTTTTTCCACCTAAAAACCATTCTCCGCACAGCTACTAAAATGATCTGCTAAAACACAAATTTGACCTTGCCACTCACACACTTTAAACCCTACAAAGACTCATTGCTATCGGAAGTATAAAGTCCCCAGCACTTTAAAGTCTGGTTGGTCCTACTGGATCTAGCCTCCGTCTCCACCCTCACATCTCATCTCTCCTTCATCACCATGTTCCAGCAACCCCAGACTGCACACACCATTCTATTTCAAGCTCCTGGCCTTTCCATGCTATGTCTAGGAAGTGCCTTCATCTTTCTCATTTCCTTTTGACTAACTGCTGCTGGCTCTTCAAGACTCAACTCAGACATCACCTCCTCCAGAAAAGCCTCCATGATATTCCCCCTCTGGGATCATGAAACTGTCTGTGAATGTCTCTTCTATTTCACCTTACCATTGCAGTAACTCCTTTCCCACAATATGCTGGAAGCTTTTGAAGACAGACAATCTTCTTTATTATTATATCCCTATCATCGAGTACAGTGATTATACATTGTAGGAGGTTAACAAATGTTAAACAATAAATCAATTCTTTAATTTTTTTTCCATAAAACAGCTGCACAAAGTAATGTATATGGCCAGAAAATGCATAAATGGGGTTATTGGGATCATTTGCCTAAAATGCATCTATGCTAACATGTTATGTATGAATACAGTATATGTCAGAATGTGTGGGTTTGTGTGTGCATGTTTGAATTCTTTTGCTTCACAGCTCTTTTCTCCTGTGTACTAATTCTTTAAAACATTTCTGCTCTAGTATTTTCTCTTGTTGATCTATTATTCTGATCTGCAGCAGCAAGCGTCTTCTCAGTTATCTTCCCCTATAATGTTTTTGCAGAAAGCATGGAGCTTCAAGCAATTCATCCAAAACACCACCTTTAATGTAAAACACCATATTTCACACAGATGATGGCTTATGCCAAAGGGAAAAGCTTTTAGATTTAAGAGGTCCTTATAATTAGAACTCTCTTTTAAGATACACACCAATTTCTGCATGCCTCTGGTTTCTCCATCCTGTCAATTAAATTTATTTCTCCATCTGGAAGGCAAGTATCCTCTCAAATGAATATAAGTTTATGAAAAAATGTAGATGGACTATATAAGAAATATCACAAATATGGCCAGTAAATATACTTGAACTGGGAATTTTTTCAACTACATAGTTATAGGGATATTTTAAGCATATACATACTTCCATCATAGATGACAAAAATGCTTATTTTCATATAAATAAAGAGGAGCTGTAATGATAGGCTAAGTAATTTAAATTCTCTTAACTTCATTTCCTAATCTACAAAATGAGGATAATAGTATCTACTTCATAGGCAGTATTATGATGATTTAAAGAGATAATTTATGTGAAGTATTCACTATAGGGAGGTATATCTGAATAGAATAATAATATTCATATTTCTCCCTGAAGTTTGGTTTCCAAACACCAAAAGAAAACTAAGATTAAATGCTATATCAGTGTCTATTGCATAAATTCTAAGTTTTAATTCTTTTCCTTACACATGTTATGTCTTCCCCAGTGGATTATAAACCTATAAGACCTGAAATTGTGGGTCACACCTTTTCTCTACAAAGCACTGTACCCACACATAACAGGCACCTCATAGCATGTATCTTTGGTCCCATTGATGCTCATGTCTGAATTTTATATTCAGGTGACAATGAAAAATTGAGCAACAATATCAGGTTTAGTCAACACAGCTAAAAATATTAGAGATGGGGCAATACCAGTGGTGAATCTGAATGTCCAGTCTCGATTAAGTAACAGTTGTAGCTGCACTAACATCTCAACAGTCCATAGAGATGATGTAAATAGTCCACATGAATAATAAACAGTAAGGCTAATCCATTTTGAGTTTGAACACAAATAAGCATAACGTGAATTTACTCTTTTTGGAATATCATGTCTTATACTAATGTGAAGAAGATAAATAGTTTTTGAACTGATTATACCATCAGATAAGAGATTTTCCAGAAAACTCCAGCTAACGCCAGCATGATACTCATATCCCATGTTTGTGGTCAAGGGCATAGCATGACTTGATACCTTGCAAAAGTCATTACTAAAAGCAAATGCTATGTCATAGTCACCAGTAGGTCACCATTTGTCTTAAATAATTTCACACTCATAATGTATAGTGAGTTTTCCTTTTTTGTACAATGCGTATCTCAAGTGAAGAGAAGTCATGAGACTTAAATTTCAAAATATCTTCTTCACTGATCAAGAACTTTCTATTATAAGAAATTCAGACTTAATTACAAATCCCATATTAAAGACAGACTGAAATTCAATGCCCTTTTTTCAAAGCAGGAGGAGGGAAACTCAGGGTGAGAGGATGGCTTGTTGGTTTGATTTTCTTAAGACTTAAAGATGATCTGCTCTGATTATTGCTACTGTGGTTAAATTATTTTATTCTTCCTTGGCTGAATGTTCTGCTTGTTACCTGATAAAAAGTGCAGGCTCCAAGGCATAAGTTCTTGAGTAGCTGAAGATCTGTAGTGTTCAGAAAATTAATCCAGCTTTCAGAATAAGCCTATAATTCAAGTAAACTGCAGAGTGTAAGCCCTGATCAGCAAAGTTACTTTGAAACACACTGAGCCTCCTGTCTGCCTGCTTGCCTTCTCTCTCTTCCTCTCCGGATTTCTCTCCCACTCTCCAGTCTCTGACTCTACACGCTCCTTATCTTTCTTCCTTTCCTTCTCCTTCTTTCCTATCCTTTTGCCTAGATCTTTCCATCCTCACAGCCTCTTAAACAACCACAAAACCAAACTATATATTTCAAACGTGCACATACTCCATAAAATCTTCTATACCCTATAAAAGACTCCTGAGTTGAAAAATAGCATGTATCTGCCTGGAAGCATAAACCAAATTGCTGTTTATGGAGCTTGTATGGGACTGTAAAGGGCTCTGTCTGAAGCTCCGGACACCTGGGTCCAGCTGGGCTGAACTTCTGCATCTCCTTCCCCTTTCGGATTACACTTTAGTTTCCTCACCCATTAAACAGCAGCATTTCCAGGCCTACGATTCTTTGATTTCCTATGACACTTGGTTAATTTTTTCCTCCCACTCCGATTCTCTGGACTTCACCACCCCATCCCTTCCTATCACCAACCTTCAGATAGAAATAAACTGATTCTACCTCACAGTCAATGAAAACATTTTTTCATGTCTAGTTTCTTAAGAAAAGGTGATTTTCTTCTTTCATTTAAAGAACCCTTTAATATTTATCACGGCTTGAAACAGACTACCTTCAGAACATCATAAAAGTTTCATTTATTTTATTTAGTGTTTAGTTGATTTTCTGTGCTTTAACTTTTCGTTTTTAATCTTGGTTCTTTTCTGCCATATTTATTTCACTTCTAACAGTGAATGTGTTGGTTCCCTCCAGGTTAGGTATTCTGTCTTACCACTCCAGAGTGTTTGCAAAATGTATGTTTTTAATTTAGTAATTAAAGTGAATACAATGCTACATTTTCTCACATGTACTTATATAAGTGAAATTATGTCTATTATAATAATTTTATCCCATAAGAATTAATCATGTAATTCAATTCAATATATAAGTATAATATAATATGTGGTAATTCAATGCTTAAACTGTGTAGATATTATGCAACCGTGTAGAGTTCATATACATAAACTGCCAGTTATAAACCAGAGACACATATTTATGTCAAGGGCAAAATCTCAGTAAATATTTTCTTTTGGCAGTTTGTTGATATATTTCACCTCATTCCATCAATTGAAAGTCAAGCTTGCAACAAATCAGTGGGCCACTGCAAATGGACTACAAATCCCTTTATTAGTCTGCTAAAGAAAAAAGCTACTCTTTAAACAATAAACAAACATTTGAGGTTTGCACAGCTGCACCCTGCTCCTACCAGCAGTGTGGAATTATGCTGCCACCCGTTCAGGGACAAAACTGACAAAACACAACTTTTTGATCATGGCATCATAATTACAGCTTGAAGCTCCAGGTTTGAGGGGGTGAGTTTTTTACTGTAGTCTCAAAAATACTAGCATTATGTCATACACTTGACACTTCCTTAGTGTAGCCAGGCAGGGTAAGTCACATGTGCCATCCTGTGAAGATACAAAGCAAACCTTTGTCAAGATTTAACTGATGTCCAACATTTCATTTTTGTGTTTCTAGTACATGCTAAGCAGGCATTTGCAAACAAACAGCTCTGAGACCTTTAAAGTGTATATCACTTCATGAATAGCTCGAAAGCATTTTCCTAAATTTTCACACATGGTATTAAGTAGTAAGTTTTGTAGCAGCTATTTCTGTTTCAGAGAGCCACAAAGATTATTTGCAGTAGACATCTGGAGAGAAAGGCATTGTAATTGTTACATGAAAATTTCATGAGTTTTTAAAGAATTTCATTACCTGCTGAAATTTTAAAAAGCACTTCCAAAATTTTCTAATGAAAAACAATAAAATTATAACAAGTTAAAAACAAATCAAATATATATTATTCTCTCTATAAATAACATATATTATATATATATATTATTTTAAAGTAAAGTACTGGAAACGTTTAGCTATTACAAGAAATTCAACAAACCTGGACTACTTTAGAACCCTGTCAGAAATATTAATGAATTTCATATTGGTTATTATTTTTTAGTATATCAAGTTCTAGCAATAACTGAAATGTTGTCCTTGTCCTCAGAAGAGTGGAAGGTGGCATTTCTTTTCTGCAATCAAAGGCTGCTAATATCAATATGCTCCTCAATTTTAGCACAACTATTTACTCCTTAGATTAAAAAAAAAAAATCCAGGACTTTTATCCTTGATATAACCAATGCTTTTTTTAGATACACTCAAATGAAATCCTAAAAGCTTTGCTTTCAGTGGTCAAAGGAAGCACTGAGTTGCAGTAAAAAGGGGAAAAGACAAGTAATAAGCGGGATATGTAATACGAGCATCTTTCAATATCATAGATGTCTCTAAATTTATAAATAAACTATTTTATTTAGAGGTGCAATATGATCATCAGAATAGAGAATTATTTAAAGAGTTAAATTATATATATATACACACACACACACACACACACACACACACACACTATAGTCACTAAAACACTAGATTTGACTTTAGAAAAATGGCTTTTTATGAGACACAGCTGGCAAAAAAAAAAAGTCCTTCTCTACTCTGAGAAATATAATACTGAGTTATAAAGCATCTTGGGCCTTTTACAAACTACAAGTATAGTCATGGCTAGAAATGTTCAGTCTGTTTCAAAACAAACACAAAAAAGTCTGAAACATTTATATGAGCATTCAGCCATTCAGCTGGTGGGTTTTCTATTTATGAAGGTAAAAGTGCCCTTTACACTGTGGCCCAAGATTTGTTCTTTTAAAGGTCTCCTTTTGCAAAAGTCTTCACAGAGTCACAGCGGAGTGAAGGGGATAAATAAAGATGAAAGGTGATGAGAAAAATAAAGAAGATAACCAACAAAGAAACTATCAGTACCACTGAAAGGAACGGGAAACAACAGGCCACTCTGTAATATCCTGAAAAAAAAAAATCACAAATTTCAGTCGCTACCTGGTATTCCACGTGGATCATAGCATCTGCTGTTTGGATGGTTGACTTAAATTTTATATTCCACTTAGATGTTTGGCATAAGGTAGATTTAGCCTCTGTGAAACCAAATAAAGACATGTTCATGATATCTGAATCGGATTTGAACATTTTGTTAGGTTCCTTCCAATAAAACTAGCTTTTAGATCAAGTAATGATCAGTCTGGAATGTTCAGTAGTAAGATTCTTATACAAGGAATATTTCTCAGTTGGACTCTGTTTAATAGTAAAGATACACCTTTAAATTACATTTCTGTCTCTATTTCTCTATAATCAAACATATTATAGGTAATATAGCTTTATTAAAAGCTCAAATACTGAGAATTAGTCTCCATGACCTAAACATCACACTATGCTTTATATAACCCAATGTTTCAAAACTAGAATCAAAGAACATATCAGAAAGGAGCTTATATATGATCTGGCCCATTTCTTACTTACACCTTTTAAAACTGAGATCCAGTGAGGCCACATGACTTGACTAACATCACTTGGTAGCTGCTGAGCTTGAACTAGAACCCGATCTGTAGATGTCTAGACACATCACTTTCCACTACACCTCACCTCATTATTCTTTGCTTTTCACCTTCTAGTCAAAGTTTTAAAAAGCTTTATTTCTTTGTCTACCCCATGTCAAAATATTGATTCAAACTACACCAAGCTGAGAAGTATTATCTTCTACATCTTGTTCATTTCAGTAAAGGGAAATGGCTGCAGCCAGACAACCTGATTGTGCTCCTGTGAAGAGAGGAGCACTTCACAGAACGTCCTTTACTGCCCTCTGCTTCCCTAGCACTGTTTTTTAATGACAGCTACCTCGTTCCACTCTGGACCCCTCAGTCAGTTCTGCACACTGCAGCCCGCACACCAGCAGGTCAAGGCCACCTCTTGTAGAAGATGCTTCTATGGCTTTCCAGCTCTTAGGATAAAGACACAGTACAATACAAAGACTGCAAGGTCTGTCCTCCTCTTATCTCTGTGAACCTTGCTGCCTTCACTCTCTGTTCTAGATTCTTCTTTCAATTTTTCCAACATGCCATTCTCCCTCGGCCACAGGAAATTTGCACTTCTTTTCTTTTTCCTCTTCACCTTCAGATATCAAGACAAGGGTCACATACTGGTGCCTTCCAACCCCCTGGACTATACGATAATCCTCCTACTTTAAGAATTTATAAAACCAGCTACCTTTCACCTATAGCAGCACTTGTTACAACATCAGTTTTATATTTGTTGGGAAAATTAATTTGATTATTTGATTAATATCCATCCTCTCAACTAGACTCTTAAGTTCCTTGAGGGCAGAGATCATGTCTGATTTTATTCATCATTGTATTCTAAATGACATACAATGAATGTTTAAATATTAGTTGAAAGAAAAAGTAAAAAATTATATTTATATATTTTATTTATTTAAAAATAATTTTCCTCTCATTCTACCTATCTCGTCACATTACCTGCCACTCCTCAAATTCAATATGACTTCCATGTATAAAACATTCTTTTCCACATTCTCCATGTGATAAACTCTTACTCATTATTCAAAGTTGAGAACAAATATCTTCTCCAGGGAGAGTTAATTTCTCCCAACTTAATGAGTTACAAGTTTGTTTTATCTACTACAATGCTTTTCTCACTGTATCATAATTATCAATTACAACTCTTTCTTATTCATTTACTCAGCAAATATTTATGAACCTCTGCTTTGATGAGGAATAATCTCTGGCATCATGGAGCTTACATTCTAGACAGACATTCTACAAACAAGCATGCAAGCAGCTAACTACACTTGTGATAGAAGCTACAATGGAGAAGAAGGTGCCAAGTGAGTTTATAAATGGAAACACCTTCTTGACTGTGAGTCACTTAAAAGTGATGAACATCTCTTCATGCATATTTGCATCTTTGTTTCCTAGCTAGTGTGGCACATATTTTGAGTGCTTAACAAATGTTTGCAGACTACCCAAAAGAATGAATTGTAAGTGAAATATAAATTTCAAAGCACTAGTATCCTGTTTGCTTTTTTTTTTTTTTTTTTTTTTTTTGGTCAGATGTTTTGGTTAACATCTAAAATTAGTTTATTATGGTAACTTCCATTTACTTAGAAGTTCTTCTGACCATTCGTTACCAATTTTAACAAGTCCTGGGTTCAAAATAAGAGCTAGATTTTCTGGAACTAGGTAGATAACAAATTATAAATAAATAAGACTCTCCAGTAATTATTGCTGCCCAACAAGTGTACGACCTCGAAAAACCACCAGACCCACTGCTGGAAGTGTTTAAGTTGATCCCAGATGACCATCTTTCAGGTATGCACAACTGGGGAAGAGACTGCCTCTTCAATAAATGGTGCTGGGAAAATTGGACACCCATATGTAGAAGAATGAAAGTAGACATGCATCTCTCACCATATACCAAACTCAACTCAAAATGGATTAAAGAATTAAATATACATCCTGAAACTATAAAACTCGTTAAAGAAAAATAGGGGAAACA
Source organism: Cynocephalus volans (assembly GCF_027409185.1). NCBI lineage: Eukaryota > Metazoa > Chordata > Mammalia > Dermoptera > Cynocephalidae > Cynocephalus > Cynocephalus volans. The sequence continues at coordinate 29,151,107 of NC_084474.1, read as the reverse complement.
CTTCAGGAAGTAGGACTGGGCATAGACTTTATGAATATGACCCCAAAAGCACAGGTTAGAAAAGGAAAAATAAACAAATGGGATCATAGCAAACTAAAAAGCTTCTGCACAGCAAAAGAAACAATTAACAGAGCGAAAAGACAACCAACAGAGTGGAGAAAATATTTGCAAAATATGTATCTGACAAAGGATTAATATCCAGAATATACAATGAACTCAAACAATCTAACAGCAAAAAAAGTAACCCAATTAAAAAATGGGCAATGGAGCTGAATAGGCATTTCTCAAAGGAAGATATAAGAACGGCCAACAGACACATGAAAAAATGCTGAACATCACTCAGCATCTGGGAAATGCAAATCAACCACATTGAGATATCATCTCACTCCAGTTAGGCTGGCTAATATCAAGAAGACTTAGAATAACAAATATTAGTGAGGATGTAGAGAAAGAGGAACCCTCCTACACTATTGGTGGGACTGCAAAATGGTGCAGCTATTATGGAAAATGGTATGCAGATTCCTCAAACAACTACAGGTAGAACTGCCATATGACCTAGCAATCCACTGCTGGGTATATACCCAAAAGAATGGAAATCTTCATGTCGAAGGAATACCTGTACTCCCTTGTTTATTGCAACTCTACTTACAATAACCAAGAGTTGGAACCAGACTAAATGCCAATAATCAGATGAGTGGATAAAGAAAATGTGGTATATTTACACAATGAAATACTACTCTGCTGTAAAAAGGAAGGAAATTCCACCATTCACAGCAGCATGGATGAACTCAGAGAAAATTATGTTAATTGAAATAAGCCAGAAAGAGAAATACTGTATGTTCTCACTTATATGTGGGAGCTAATAAAAATAAATAAATAAATAAATAAGAAACAGGCCACTGCTGGCAGTGTTCGAGTTGACCCCAGGTGACACCTGTCAGGTACACAGGTGGTTGGGGAGGTTGACAAGATGTCCTCCAAAGAGCCTTCTACCATTGAGATTTTATGGTTCTGTGAGATTTCTGTGTGAATACTACTCATCCACATTTCCACTGGACAGATGAGGAATAGAAAAAAGCTCACTTTGGTCAATTTCTTAAGTTTAAATTTTTGCAGAAATAAATTTTCTATTTCTCACCTTACACTCACTCACTCCTAGAAAAGATATGCAGGCCAGAAAAGCCAACGTGATGGAATTTCCATCAATAAGAGATTAAAGAAAAGTAAAAGAAAACTAAGTATTAAAGTTACTGAGTCCATTTTTTTTCCACCAAAGTTATGCTTATACACTTTAACAACAATGTTTTCTCTCTCTAAATAATATATATCGCCACGTGAAGACTTAAAGGAATAATTCTGTAATGAAAATATAAGCAGAGAAGTATTTGGATTTAGAAAATAGTTTAAGGTGAAAGGTAGAAATCTTTCCCAATGTTTTCTAATCATAATACATAGGTGGCCATATGCTACGGTCTGAATGTTTATGTCTTCTCAAAATGAATATGTTGAAATCCTACCCCCCAAGGTGATGGTATTAAGAAGTGGGAGCTTTGGGGAGGTGATTAGATCATGAGAGCAGAGTCCTCATGAATGGGATTAGTGTCTTTATAAAAGACACCCTGGAGAGCTGCCTTGCCCCTTCCACCATGTGAGGATGCAGCAAAAAGCTGCCATCTATGAGGAAGGGGCCCTCACCAGACACCAAACCTGCCAGCACCTTGATATGGACTTCCTAGCCTCCAGAACTGTGAGCAATAAATTTCTGTTGTTTTTAAGTTGCTCAGTCTATGGCATAATGTAGTAGCAGCTGGAAAGGACTAAGACACCATAACTTCAGACTCAAAGCAGACCACTGCCAAATTTCACCATCGGATACTCAGCATAGCCACATCCATAGGTACATTTCTTCCTTTCTTTCTCTGACTACTCGAATTCAAAATAATGTGGTTTAGATTCTAGCATGAAAAAAGCAGTTTCTAACAAATCAATAGTATTAATGGAACTAACGTAAAAATCAGAAAGTGTTTGCTTGATTTTTCTTCTGTTCATTAATAAGTAGAAAAGGGAAGAGGTTCCTTGAACTGAAGACAACACCATCTCCACACCCATTATGAATAATGTTTTCTATCCACCCTTGTCATCAGCGAGGACCATTAAACAGCATTTTTCAAGCATCCATCTGTGTATGGCACTTTATAAATATTCCTCCCCTTGCCCCTGCCCCCTCTCTCAAGCTTCCACGTGTCTCTGTTGTGTCGAAAGCTGAGGAGCTACAACAATAATAAATAATTAATGGTAAGCATGTAAGGCAGATGGACGAGATGATCTGCAGCATGTATGAATCTTCTGATGTTAAATTTACCGCTAATAATATAATTTAGCACAATTTGATAAGAAAATATCAAAGCATTTGGTGAGGAAAATGAACTCATTGATTTCCATCAACATTTTGTAAAATAAAAATGTGAAAATTAGGGATCACAGATGGACTGACTAAAGCCCTGAGTTCATTTGACTTGTTTGTACCAGATGATGGTTTTGAAATAAATAATTTGAAAAACAACGTGGAAAAATGATAAAAATGATGGTTGCAAAGTATAATAGGGAATGCTGACTTTGGACCAAGGGAGAAAATATTCAAAAATAAATAGTAGCTATTGTTCTTACTGAAAGGTGTAGCATGGCCAAGAGTGGTGAAATTATGATTTTTTTCCTTTTTTCAGTTCTTTAATATTGTTACATTATTTTTTCATTGTTTTTTCCTTCAAGGAAAGAATTAACTATTTTGGATTTAGAGATGGTGATATTTAAAGCACTTTTTTCCACCTTTTCAAACCTCATGTGCTCAGGATTATAATAAAACAGCATGACAGTGTAATATAAGCTGTTACAACAGGCTGCGGATTTACAATGGGATTTTTTTTCAGCTTAAGATAAAAATGTCCATAAGTAGAATTTACATTTCCTAGAAGGTAGGGATATTCTTGGAGTAGTATCTGAAGGACAGCCAAAGTTATGATCTCATTTGCTTTGCGAATTTTGCTAATAATTATCATTTTTTATCATCTACTAAATATGGAGTGATTATTTTATGCAGCCACTGTGCTTATTCCATTTAATTCTCATTATTTCTCAATGCATCTTTGTGTGGGTATTATCTTTTATTTACAGATAAAGAAACTGAGGTTCAGAAAGGTAAGTTCCTTGCTCGAGATGACACAACTACTAAGTGCTGGCTCCAGGATCCCAATGCAACATTTTCTTAATCCAGAATTCATGTTCTTAACCTTATAAGACATTGGGGATTTTCCTTTAATTGCATGATTCTGGATACCTCAGAACAATAAATAAATGGAAATATGGGATCAATATTGAGTAATCCTCCTAGCATAATACTAAAGCAAAGAGGGAACCCAAAATAATTCCTGTAACATTATGTCCACCCCTTAGCCTAACTGGCATGTATAAAATCAATTACTTGTAATTTTCTTAAGGACAGAGATGGTAGGATTGACGATTGTTTTTGCAGCCCTAAAATTTTAAAACTAAGCATAAGTTTTAGTGTGTGACTTTCAGAAGTAATGCTATTAGTCTTAGTACTCAAGATTTGTGGTCAAGATAGATGCTTAAAATATTTTAAACTGTAAAAATATAAAATGCACAGTATTTGGAAGGGGTACAATCTAGCTGGGCAAATAGCACTGGTGGATTTCAACAAACTCCTCAGGGTCTATTCAGCATCAGGGCTAGTAGCCAAGGATCCTGCTCCTGAACCCAAGTTTTTTCCATTGACCTTGCTTCCTGAAAGCACCAAAAATAAATATAAAATTAAAACAGTGGAAGAGAACAAATGTGAAGCAAGAGTAATCTGACTAACTCATATCCGGTTAAATCTATAAATACTGACAGGTTGAACCTAATTATTAATGATTCCTGGCTACAACTTAAGTCTGTAATTTCCACTATTCCAATAATGGTTAGAATGGGAAAAGACCATAAAATATAAATACGAAAAATAAAAATACGAAAAAAAAAGAAAAAAATATATATATATAAATACGAAATACTGATATATATCCATTACTCCTTCCTCATTCCCTCTCTTCTTTCCAAAACAATGTGTTAGTTGGCTATCACTATATATTGAGTGCAGGGGATACAAAATTGGGTAAAGTAGCCCTTGCCCTCCAGAAACCCACAGGATTATATCAAAGAATATTACAGGAATTTTTATATTTGTACTTCTGGTATATGTTTGGTAGGCACAGATAATATTACGGACTTGAATATTTAGTTAGCTAGCACCTTGTTGAAGTTTTATACCGGATTTAAACATATTGCTGTAAAGGAAGAAAAACTAATATAAAATACCAGCAAATGACCTGGATATTTTAATTCATGGGGCTTTGTGGAATACAATCTTGATTTCTGGGATCTATAGCCTTAGCCACATTTGGAATCTTAAAAACTCTTGGACGTTTTATTAATTTATTAATTCATTCAACAGATATTTATTGAGAATCTACTACATATCAAGTACTATATTCCAAGTGTTATAAAACGCCTACATGAAAATGGCTCCCTAGATTAAAAAAAAAATGTCAAAAACTCTTACTGCAATACTCTGAAATAGCTGCATATGTATGATTACAGACTATGTTTACAGTGCTGGAAACTAAGAATTTTACTGGGTCTGAAACCAGAAGTTTAATAAGTAGCTTCTAAGCTTTCTATATGCACTCTTTGTACAAAGCCTAATGAAAATGCTCTCCTTAGATTTAGAAAAAACTAGGATTCCAAATTTAAAATGACATTTATCTCAAAAGTAAATTAATATTTAATGACAGTCTGATTAATAATCATAATTTTATGAACTGGAGACATTTAGCATGAAAGCCCCTAGACACTTTTGTTCTAAGCTGTTCAGACTAGAGAAAAAGGAGTAAAGATAGACCCCTGCATTTTAAATGTTACCTTACCATCATATTTCAGAATTTTGCCTCTCAACACCTTGTTCTTTTTCTGGTATTACCTCACTGGAAAGGTTTTTATTTGTGAAGAACAAGGCAAAGAATTCAAGAGTCAGACAAATATGCATTTTCAAAGGATTAAGAGCAACTATAATGTTATCTAGGTGATAACTGGAGAAAAAACCCAGGATAATACTTTCCCTTACATTTTTCACATTATTAATTCAATAATTAATATTGAAACTATTATATCTCATAAATCCCCCAAATCTGTCAATTGGCATGCCAAAAGCTATCATTTCAGAGATTTTTGTTGTTGTTAATGATCTGAACCATTTTTTCTGTTCTTTTTTGTTAATCATCTGAACTGATAAAACAGCTTAAGTAAATAAGCACAAGGGAAAAGAAATCAAAATGCAAAAATAAAGGAACGTGTTAAAGGATAGTATTGGGTCTGTAGTTTTAGAGGTTAGAAAGGAAACAAAAACAGTTAGAGGAGAGAGAGAAAAGAAGAGGTGAGGGTACCAAAAAAAAGTCTTTTTTTGGGAAAAGTGAGTCTGAGACAGCGTTTATTATTACATAGATTTCTACCAAGATAGTGTTCTATCTACATTTATATAATGCTTTATGCTTTGTACCACTCATGTAAAGAAGAAATGCCTTCAATAAAGGACATTACCTATGGTTAGAGTCAAGAAACAGTGCATTTAAGTCCATGCAAGAGGATGTATCCAGGTGATACTCATCAGAGTAAGATCGGGCACTGGGCACTAGAGATTCCTTACGTGTTTATATATGGTAAATCAGAGTTTGTAAATAGCTATTTCTCTAATTTAAACGATACTGCTTTTGAAACTCAGGATTTCCTAAAGTAGCTCATGCTAGTAATAGTTTAGGCCTGCACTATCTACTAGTAGCCACTAGCCACATGTGGCTATTTAAATTCAAATCTAATTTAAATAAATTAAAATTTAACTTTTCAGCCTTACAAGTCACATTTCAAGTATTCGATAGCTCCTGTGGTTAGTGGCTACTGTCCTGGAAAGCACAGACACAAATTTCATCATCACATCAAGTTCTATTGGAAAGCATTGCTATAAACAACTTCCTATGAAGTTAGGAGGCTGAGTTCTGTTCTTCAATAAGAAATAAGTTATGTTCTTAATAAGGATGAGAGAAAAATTCTATTGGCAGCACCATGTTCTACCTTGTCTATACAGTATTCTATCCACCAGCCACCTCCATTCCCACCAGTGTTAGTCCCTGGGCCTCCACTTACAAATTCTACTCCCTCGCAGATTCTAGGACTATCCTGGTCCTTGTCAAGGAGAATGTAAAGAGTACATGAGTGTAAACAGTGCAGGACCATGGCTTGGCAGTTCGCCTTCAGGTGAACTTGCCCTGGTCCTATTCTGCCCTACCCTGGGCAGCAGTTCTTGGTAAACGGGCTCCTGGTTCTATTTTATGACCTAGAACTTAACTTAGTCCTCAGCTCCATCCAGTCCTTCACTCATTTATTCAACAAATAAATAGTGAGCATCTGCTATGTGCGTGGGGTTGTGGCAGGTGCTATGGATATAGCAGTGAATAAGCCCCTGCCTTTATTAAGCTTACATTCTCACACAGGGTGCTGATATTAGTGCAAAAAAAGTGGCTATTAAAGGAGTAGCTGCCGATAATTTTAAAGTTAGATTTGGGTACATGCCTCAGAGAAGAATACAGGGCACTAGGAGAGAGTATAATGGGACACCTGCCCTGCTCTGAGAGTCAAGAAGACTTCTGCGAGCAAGTACTTTTAACCTGAGATCAGAGGCACGAGTAAGAACTTATTAGGTGAAAGTGGGAAGAGAAAACATCCCAAGCAACTAAGTGTGAAAGCGTCCTGGCAAGAAACTCCAGCACACCTCAGATGGACTCAAAACAACAGGTGTGGTGCCTGAGACGAGGCTGGTGGACAGGGGCCAGACTGACCAGAGCCGGTGATGGACAACAGCCTCACTCTAATGATGCTTTGGGAAATGGAGCAGGAATACAGTAACACCCCAGTTAAAGAGTGTTAGGTCCTTAGCCTAAGAAGAGTAGAAATCATTCAAAGATTTCAGCTGGATGAGTGACAGGATCCGATTTGCTTTTTGTAAAAAAGAGCAAAGTGCAAAATTAATTGAGAGGACAAGAAAAGAAGCTAAGAATCCAGTCAGTAAGCTTAGTGGAAATCCAGGAAAGAGGGGTTGGTAGTTTGGTGATGGCATAAGAAATGGTCCTGTCCTTTGTGCCTGGATCCCTTCATTGATAATGTAACCATCACCAGATTTTCCTGAGAATACAGATGTCTAAACTGGGTGTACCCCTGCTAGCTGCTTAAGAGAAACCTGTTCTTAAACACTATGTCCACACAAACCATAGACTTGTGAGCCTCTGGGGCTGGACCATGCTAATCCTGCCCTTCTCTGCCTGCCCCTACCTGTCTGAATCTCCAAACATTGCCTGCTCCCACACACCCCTTCCTATATTCGTCCAGGACATCCCCTGATATTCCTCTTGTTTAACTTCCTGCCTACTGAGGCTGCCATCTGTCATCTGCTCCATTCTCTCTAGATGCCACGTTCCCCTACCTGGCTGATCTTCCATAGGAACTGTTAGAAAATAGGAAAGCAGAGTATAAAAAGAACCAAATAGCTCAAGTCCTGGAATTTGCAAAAAATAAACCAGGTAACCAGAAGCAGAGCATGACATTTTCTCTAAAGAATAATGGTGGCATAACGTCTCAGCTCCCCCACTTTAGCACACTGCAGCCCACATGCTGCTCCTCGCCTTTCCTTTCAAAATAGTTCATAACCCAAAGCATCATCAGTCGTTTGGTCCTAGGCAGACTCACTGTAATGAGCACTTGAGGGAGTCTGGGGGTTCCATGTTTGCTTTCAGATAGAATGTAATCCCCGTGAGGGTAAGAACTAAGCTCAATCTTGTGACCTAGAAGAGTGCTTTACATCTGAAAATTGCTTAATAAGTATTTGCTGAGTGCTTGTTTTTAAAAAGCTGTCTACAATTTTGAGCCGGTTAGACTATGAGAAGCAATAAGTCCTCTTAGTGAAAGAACTGCTTCTTTGCTTCAGAATAAACCAGAATTGACTGTTTGGCTATTACAAGCAAATGCCCTTGTGGGAGTCCGAGACAAACGAAGAGTTAGATTGCTCTGCGTAATGAACTACCTCTGACTGTTGGAGTCATTCACTGGCACCTTGAGAAAGGATATTGGGGAAATTCTGGATGAAGAGATGGAAAGAAGGGTCTGGAGGAAGAGAGAGACCTAGCAAATGGTTGGTATCTCGGTCCCAGTTGAGATATAGGCTGGTGAGAAAAATACATTTCTAGCAGCAATGATATCTAACATTTAATTAGAATTAGTTTCTTGTCTATGCTATAATTACCATCCTTTATCCCAAAGCACTCAGCCAGAGTCTGCTATATACAAGAGCCTTGTAATAGTGATGCTTTAGGGAATAATGGAAGATGTTCCAGAGGTCTGGGTGGAGCCAAAGAGAAGACAGGAGTGGGGTGGGAGAGATGTCCATAGCACAGATGAACTAGTGAGAGAAGGTGCATCTAGGGGGTGTTATTTACTATTCTCATCAGTGGAATATAAGCAGACATGTTGTTGTCACATCTCAGCCAAGATGTTTAAGAAATGATTGCGCCTCTTCTGTGCTCTCTCTCTTCTTTTGTTATGTGGGTGAGAAATACACTTTTATTATGTCAAATCGCTAACATTCCGAAACTAATACCTTGAAGGGGGTATTTTTGCCTTTGCAAAAATCTAAATACTCATACATGGCATCGACTGTCAGCAAAGAAACAGGTAAAGAAGACGGAAGGCCTGGAACCCTGTTATGCCCTGGCAAACCTGCCCTAACTTAGAAGAGAGATCTCTAACTCTAGAGGACATGTTTGGAAAGAGCCAGAATTTTAGTGTGTGATGGTTGCTCCACACTGCCTCTAGCAAGGTATTATAAAATAATTGATGACCTAAAGAAAAAATTGCTGCTTTGAGAACAGAGATAAGGGGAAAGAGCCAAAGTCTAAAAATGTAAGACTTTATAAATCTGGAGCAGTCCACAGCTGGGTGAGGAATGAAAAAGGCTCTGAGTAACAGATGCCCATTATGACTTCCGAGTTAGACAAATCGACTCAGCCTTGCAGCAAATATCTGATTACTGAAGTCACCTAACCACCCAAGCCTATTTTTCAGATGACCCTAAAGTAACCACTTGAGACACAGGTGGTGGATTCATGAGCAAAGAAATAAAGCATCTTCAAGAACTATGAACAGGAAAGAACTTTCATTGAACTTAGCCGTGTAATTGACAGAAAGCAAATAGTTGAGTAACTTACGAAGATTTTGAGGGAATTGTATTTTCAAAGAAATTAAAAGTCGGGCCTAAGAATGAACAAATGAATGAATGAGAGAACCTCTAGATACCAAGACTTTGACTGGGAAAAGGAGGCTGAGAAAGTAATAAGTTCCAAGAAGAGCTACTTCCCAACATCCATTTTGGATGTGGCCATGGAGAATAATGGACACTGAAACGCCTCCCAGAGGGTGGCCGGGGCTGCACAGAACAATAAACAAAGGAGTTCTCCCAAGATAGCACAGCCAGGGACTAATAAAGGAATTCTCACTACTGCCAGGACAGGGGGACTTTAACAGGATTCACTAGACATTACTACTTAACGGTCAATGACTGTTCTCTGTCTCCCATTCTTCCCTTTTCTAAATGGCAATTTTGAAAGCATTTATTCCAGACTTGATGCATCACTGTATAGTGGGAGGCCAATAATCTCCCTTTTAGTACAAACATTTCTGGACAATGAGGGGACACATCCATACTTAATGAGGGGTCAGGGAAGAGACTTAGCATCACCCATAGAACCTGGACTTTGAGATGGATGCAGTGACCGGGTCGGATTCAGGTTGTCTCCTGAGGTTGAGGTTTTCCCACATGTCCCCAGGAAGGCAAAATATGGTAGAAATAGCTATTCAGCAAAATTTGTGCTTCTCTTTCCATGATATAGAAATGCCAGTGGAGTGACTGCCCAGCTAGGGGTTACATGTTCCAGCCCTCTTTGTATACAGACAGAGCAATGTGACTGGCTCCCAACTGAATGTGAATGGAAGTGAGGTGTGTCACTTCTTGGGTATGCCTTCTCTGTGTTCATTCTCTTCCACAACCGCCAGCTGGATGCAGAAAACTCCAAGTTCCTAGTATAGAGAGAGTCTGGATCCCCAAATCACTGCACTGAACACACACACACTGAACTCTCATATAAACAAAAAATAAATGTCTACTCTATTAACCACTGAAACACAAGGTTTATTACAGAAGTTCAAGTTACCTCAACTAATACAATGACCCTTGAAGAAAAAAGAGAGAGGCTATTATAACCTGCTATTATAACTCGTGCTGGGAGCTGGAAAACTTGGAGACACTTAAATGTTAACTGTTTGCCACAGGGAATCTAAACCCTCCTCCCCTTCCTCACCATCCCTGTTTAAGGTCAGTCCCGGACCTTATCCTATCTGTATTCCTTAACCGATTCCTAACTAGTCTCCCAGGTATCAATCTTTTTTCATCTTATAGTACATCCACCTCATGCTAGCTCAGAGATTGTCTTTAAAAATAAAGAGGACTATGTCACTTTTTAAAAATTTGCAGTTGATCCCCCCACTGCCTGTCCCACAGTAGAAAATCCAAATGATGTAGGATGGCATACAACACCTGTCACATCGAATCCCCAACCTCCTTCTTCAGCCTCATCTCCCATGACTTTCCTGCAACCATCAATGCCGAATCCCAATCATCAGCTAAGCCCTTTTCATGGCACTGCTTTGCAAATGCTGTTCCCTCTGCCTAGAAGGCTCTCCATCTGCCTCCTTTTCTGCCCGAAGAATGCTTACACATCTTTTAAAAATGAACTCAGATGTCACTTCATCTGTGAAGTCTTGTCTGACACTCCCACGTAGAAAATGAAACTCTGACAGTTATGCTTAGATCATCTCTATCAGCCAGCCTCACGTATTGTGCCTACTAGTATCATGTCGTGAATGTTTAGCAATCTACATGGTTTGATTTCTTTGCTGTTTATTTTGTTTATTATCTTTCAGCCTCTTAACTTACCTTCTTACAAAAAACTTGGAGATTTCTAATTTTACAAAATACCAAGTCATGCATTAGAGGGAGAATATAGCCATAATCAGTGTTGCTGAATGTGATTAATACAGTCCTTTTTGAGTGGGTTTTCTACAGTCGTGAAGCGTTTGGAGGGCAAGGCCCGGGAATGCAAGAAATCCTCCTATGTGTATGGAAATCCTATGTCCCCCATAACTTTTACACGTCTCATCAGACGCCTGTGTAAATGAAAAACCTGCTTACTATTACCTGTGACTAGATCACAACCCTACCGTACATAACATATTTTTACATAGGAATTTTCTAGGAATGTAACTACCATAATTAGGAACTTTACCAAGGTTTGCTCACCAATTTGGAAAGTTATGTCACCAGCTATAATGCTGCTCATGTTAACTGGTTCACTAACACAGCACACCCATATGTTTGTAATTGTAGCTGTCACACTCAATGGATATACTTATTTTCTAAATATATTTACTTTAAATATATTTAGCTCTTATTTAAAAATGTCAAATACACAGCATCACCAATATTCAATCGAAAATTATCTTCTTATCCAAACTTCTCTTATCCTATCCAAATTCATGAATTTTAAATAGAAGCATCTATTTTATTACATCTTCTAATAAAGTAAGACCTGAGCATGTACATACTAATATAGCTACTATTTTATCTTAAGCTGCTTTCCTCTTGTCTTTTCTACTTAATTCGGAAATTTATACTGATTTTTTAAATATTATGTGTGTAGACAGGTTCCACATTATCCATAAACATCATTTTAGGAAAGTAAAAGGGACATTAAAAAACACTGCTTATAAAAAAGGGAGTATTGGGTCTGAGTAGAGAATCATGGCTCTAAATATATCTAGGAACTCAAAGCCACTATATTTTCTTATTTGGGATGCTTCTTTTATGCAGCTATTCGGTTGAATTGCCATCCCACCCTGCTAATAGCATTTACAATATTTTGCTGCGATTTATCTGTGTACACCTGTAAGCTGTGAGTGCATGATGTCTTATTCATATTTATGTCCCTGAGAACTAGCTTAGGGCTTGGCACAGAGAAGGAGCTCCGTAGATACCTTTAGGGTGAAATACCAAATGAGAATACTGAGAAATATGCAGTCCTTGACTCTCATGATAGAACTCGGAATCAATTATTTAACATTTTGCCTATACCACTCTTATAAACCTTCATTCTGCTTAACATCAGAGTTAGCTGCGGACAAACTCTCTCTCCATTTTGTCCTCCTTGTGGGCCTAGGAAGTACTGCATCCACCTCTACACCCTAAAAGAGCCTCACACAGAAGGAGTCAATACATATTGTTTAAATCAAATAATTCCCCGGAAATATTGCTATAAACAATGGTTGGGTTTTTTAGTACTAATGGTACTGTACTTCAGATATATTATTGATTAAAAGGAGTTTGGTGGATTTGTCTGAGGACCCAAACATCATTTAAAGTACTGCTTTTATGAGGAAATGTATACAAGTTCTAAAGAAACCAAACTTTTAAAATGGGCTTTTATTTTATAAGCCAATTGTAGGTTGAAAGTTGGCTATATAATGTGACTGAGCCTATGATACCTAATATCTCTGTGAAAAATAAAAATGTCAATCAATCACGAGAATGTATCAAAATATTTGATTCTACAGCATCCTGAAGGCAATATTTAATCATTTTATCTTTCAAATTTAATCCAGATGGTATTTTTCACATAAACAGAAGCAGTGGCTATTTAGAAAGAATTTGACTTCAAATATTATATAAACTGTTCTTGATGAAAATCTCAATTTATGATTTGATTTATGCTTTCATGATTTAATTATAATTTGCAGCCTCTTAATAAAATAAATGCATTCTAGAAAATATACTAGTAAATGAACCTGTGAAATGACCATGTTTCAATTTCCATTAAAATACTGGGGTTTCATTTTACAGAGCAAAAAATGGGGACATGGGTAAAGATAAGTATACTGCAAAACTAATAGTTTTATTTTAAAACATAAATATATAATTCTAAAAATAGCTAAATTGAAAAATATTTCTAATGCTATCCTTTATTCAAAATAGTTAACAAAATTTTTTAAAAATCTGAAAATTAAAATAAACTATCATTAGAAACTGACCAGTCAGATAGTCTGTGTCAGCCAGTCTCATTTTCTGTGGTCACTGTAAAGAGAGTACTTTCCAACATGTTCTGATAAAAATCCCACTCACATTTAAAAAAATCAGCCTCTGCCTAAACCACCTTCTTATTTCAAATTCATGCTGAAAATTTTGGGGTTTACTCCTACTTAAAAAAAGCCCTACTTTTGGCCTTTTCCAAGCATCCCGTATAGTAATAACCATGTATCCTTTAGTGGGAAGATATAGCCCCAAATAAATCTAGGAACTGCAAACCTCTTTCCTTGCTCTGCCTAGGATCAGGCTTCTTACTACTTCCCAATATCACAGCGGTTAAGCGGAGCTAGAATGCTGGGTTCAAGCTTGACTTTACCATTTACTTTCTATATACTTTAGACAAGAAAAGTCTCTGAACGTCAATTTTCACATCTATATAATGAAGGGAATTAGTGACAGCCACTTCATAGAGTGGTGTGAGAATGAAAATATTAGTATTTGTGAAATGCTTAAAATAGTACCTGGCTCAAGTAGATGTTTGCTATAATAATAATAACTTTATTTTATTTATGTTGATCAAATAATGCAAATATTATTTATAATGAAAATATTCTAATTTAGTTAAAATTTAAAATTTAATAGTTTAATAAAACTTATCACTATTAATATTGTTATTGTTTTCTAACAGTTCCCAAATGCACACAGCCTGTGACAAATTTTCATGATTCTCTTCATAGATTTGTCTTATTTATTAAGTATGAAATTGTTAAATGTATTTCTGTATGCAAGAGATCTCTCATTTTGAACTATACATGTAATTCTTCAATTAGTTATTCAAGTTTTTTCGGACTCTCCTACACTAAAAAATCGGTGAATGGCAGGGATTGTCTTCCATACTTTTTGCATTTGTTACATTCAGGTCAAGTACTCTTCTCCTTGTACATATTTAATAAGTAAGAAATGAATTAATGAATGAGTTAGTGAGTGGCTACATGACATTAAATCAGATAGTTAAGATAGGTACAATTCAACATATGGGAACAGGCACTTTTCAAGGTAATACAAGAGGGCTTGGCTTACAAAGATCAAGAGGACCCTGGTCTTACACACTTAACCTTCTGCCTCACAACCTGTACTTGCAGTAAAGAATTGGTGGGAATATATATTTAAGCAGCACAAGAAGGAAATAAAAAAAAATTGACCTATAGATCAGAGTACAGAGATACTTGTAGTATGTGACTAAAAATTTTAAGACTGTTCTGCTTATAAAGCTTATTTTATCACTTCAATAGTATCAAGGCCATAAACTCTTACCTTAAAAAAATGCTCAGAATTAAAAAAAAAATCAGTTATAATGCATTTGTACTCTCCATTCCTCTGAAGCCCTTGTGAAATAACACACATCATGATTTTATGCAAAATATAAGCAAATCTCAAATAATATTATATTCTGAAATAAATACAATATCTTAACATTATGTATTTACCTTAAAATATATGTGAGGAGATTTCCTGTCAACTTAAGGATTTTCCTTAGGAATTAGTTTCTAAGGGATAACAAATTTCAAGGAATTAATTACTGTCTTATCAAGGAAAAAATGCATTAGGGGAGAATGAAATATATCTTGTAGGCTTCCTAGATTTTACCAGCAATTTGGTCTACTTTCATAATATGTATACACATATACTGGTCTCTCTAGAACACCATTTCAAAATGCCAGAAATACACTCAAGGAAAAATATTTTTTTCAATGCTTAATGAAGATTCTCCACAGACTTGCATATTTATAGACATGTAGGCAGGTATACAAAAAACCTGGACAGATATGCCTTTAAGTTGCCAAGAAATGTGACTGAAACCATATTCTTCTATTTCATCTTTTCTAGCAGTCTCACTTTTATTACCACACTGAAAATTAGAAGGGCAGGCTGATGTTCACAGTTGCCCCATTGCATAAACAAGGAAGTTTTAAAAGCCAAACAGAAAGGATTAGATAAGGTAATAATTTGCACTAATTCCATCTGAATAGTCAGTAAACATGTATGCCTGGAAAGCCCAGCTGTGAGATTTGGAGACAAATGAAATTGGAAATAGTTTTAACTGATACATGGATTGATTCTATTCAGAAAAGCGTAGGAGAAAAAGAAAAGACAGACAACAGGAAAGGAAGATGTGCAGATGAGATCTCTCAAAGTGGCAGGCAGTAGAGTCATTTTCTGGAGTCAATGTGGTTGGGTCTGTGTATGAGGGAGATATGGTGACACTAACATGGAGAGAAAAAGGTGAAGGTTAATGGAGGAAGAAAGCAAAGAGAGGTGCCAAGTATTTCACTCCTTTTTCCAAAACTCTGAGTAGTCCCAGAAAGGGAAGAAGAGTGCATTAGACCCAATTCTATTTGTGATAAACAATTGGTGATAAACCTCAAGGCAAGAGGGAGGGGATTATAGTATTTACTTTGTGAAGGCATATTAACACTTCTAGGTGCAGAGAATACTTTTCATTCAATAGGGGGAAAAGCTATTTATACTTTGGACCTTCAATATTCTCAGAAAGCCTGTGCAGCCACATAAATAAGCACTTTATTCATGCCCTACATTAAAAAACACCACCTGAAGAAGCAATTAAGTGCACATACACATGCATAATGTGCCAAATTAATGAACTGTTTAAGTTTTGGTTAATTTAAGAACAAAGAACTGTCTAGTCTAGATGTCTATAGGTTCTATTCATGTATTACAAGTTAAGCTTTGGACAACTCTATATTTATCGACACATGCACACACCCCTAAAGAGTGATAGATAAAACAAAACTTTAATTCCTTTACTTATATATGTAATTATTTTAAATGTTATCTTCTTTTATAAAATCTTAGCTGTAAGTTATTCAGCGCTGACAGATAAGACTTTAGATCTTTGACTGAAATCTATTTTTCACTTGTCCTATGAAATATAATATCTTGATTGATGTT
Organism: Cynocephalus volans; assembly: GCF_027409185.1. Taxonomy (NCBI): domain Eukaryota; kingdom Metazoa; phylum Chordata; class Mammalia; order Dermoptera; family Cynocephalidae; genus Cynocephalus; species Cynocephalus volans. The sequence goes on along the minus strand of NC_084474.1, from coordinate 29,134,852 downwards.
TATTGGTAAATAAACTAGGAGACCTCTGTCCCACACAATACTACACATTTAAAAACATTAATAATAAAATGTTTACCTGGGCTTAAAGAAAATCAGATTCCCAACAAAGTAAAAAAAAAAAAATAGGAAAAATGGAAATGTAAAATGCTATTTAAAATATTGGCATTATTGCATAACTTGATTAGAAGGAATGTTGAACCTGCATGAAATTAACCCAATGTACAACTGTACAAACTAAATTTTTCCTAAAAATACTAAATCTTGTATATATTACTTATTGTTAAAACACTTATGCAGTCATAAATGTTGCATAAAATGGCATGTTTGTGCATATTGCACACTGACAATTTTTATGAATGAATACACATAAATGCTTATAATTCGAGAAAACGAATGGCAGCATACTATTTTTAAAAGGGTCATTAAGCATCGGGAGCAAACGATGAGACAAATGCTCGGTGTCTTTTGGTGCCATTCAGGGCGAATATATTCCCAAGTCCCCTAGCAGAGTGTGTTGGAAACAGCTATGGAGCTCTTTCCTTAGAGACTGGTTCTCCCTCTCAGGAACCGTGCTACAGAATGCAAACCGCGCACCGCTTGTAGAATAAAATGCATGCAAGTCTCTGTGTTCTGAGGACTGTTCATAGATCAGAGACATCACACTCCCTAAATCCGGTCCCACAAGTGTGTGCATGTGAGTGTGGCAGTTACCAACAAATGAACAGAAGGCAACAAGAGCTCGTCTCCTAGAAATAACACCTCCCGTCCCTTCCCAGTCAGGCTGCTGGGAAGCTTTTCAGGGGCTGCCACTTGCGTGCCTTCTGCACCGGGAAGGAGCCTTACATTAATAAACCTCTCAGGGCTAAGTCAGCTTTGTGTGTAAGTCCACTCGGCGCCATATGGCAGTTTCCAGTTCCTTTAGCAACTCAAGCCTGGCTAGTCTGCCGCGATGATTCATTCTTAAAGGAAGACCCCTTCGGGGCGCAGCGATGCCCCCGCCACTTACCTAGCTCCCACCGACCCCGCTCAGCAGGCGGCACGGGCTCGGGCACCACAAAGGGCTGTGGGATTCCCCGCTCCCTCAGGGGCTCCTCTCCCTGCGACGATCCCCTTCGCCAATGATCTGTCGCTGGAAATCTCCCTCCCCTCCACAGAGAGGAGGGTCTCCCCGGCTGCTGGAGCTCCTGGCGCCCCCCCCCCCTTTACATCCCTGACTCTGGTTCACCGTCTCTAGTAGCAAGGCTCAAAGGAGAGGCGGCGGGAGGAAGCTCAGGCATCCTTAAAAAGAACAATAATCTTCATCGATCTTCACCCCCTTTCCCACGCGAGGCCCCCTCCCCCTGCCGCTGCCGCCGCCCAGATCGGAGACGGCTGGAATAGAAAAGGAAAATCGAGCGGGGCTGAGCTCTCCGCGGGGAAGGAGCCGGAAAAGCGAGCCGCGCCAGCCCGGGAGTCGCCGCCCGCTCGGGCTGCCGGAGGCGCGGCGGCGGCGGCGGCGGCGGGTGGCGGGGGCGGAGGACGGTGGGTGCTTGGTGGGTGTGTGTCTGTGGCGGAGCCGGGAGAGGCTGCGCGCGGGAGGCGAGGCGGGGCGCTCGGGGGCGCCGCTCCCCCGCCCCGCAGCTCTCCGGCCCGGCGCGCACACACGCCCGCGGCCGCCCGGCCAGCCTCCCGCTCCGCCTCCTGCCGCGCTCCGCTCCGCGCACCCGCGGGCTGAGCGGCCGCCGCCGCCACCTCCTTCTCCTCCTGTTCCTCAGCGCTCGCGGCTCTCGAGGTGGGCGGCGGGGTGGGCTGGCGGGGCTGTGCGGCCGGCCGGGGACGCCGGGGCTGGGACTGGCGGCACCGGAGCTGTGCGCTCGGTAGGGGCTCGGCAGGGGACAGCGCCCCGGTGCCTCTGGGCGCGGCTGGGGCGCAGTCGGGCGGGTGCCGCCCACACCTCGGCGGGCACCTCCCTCAGCTCCCGCGCGGCCGCTGCTCCCTCGGCCCCGGGGCCGGCTCCACACCTATCTGCCCCCTTCTGCCGCTCCCACCCGGCAGCGCCGGGCGAGGGGTCCGCGACACCGCCGCCGCCGGGCGCACGGCGGCCGGGAGAGCCCCCGGACGCCCCACCGAGACGTGCGCCGGCAGCTTCGCGGGATTCCCTCGGTCCTTCTGCTTGCAGCTGTGGGGCTCTCCCCACGCTCAGCCCCTACACGACCCTGACCTTGCTCGCTGCTCGACCCCGGGGACCTGGGCCGAGGACAGATGTTTCCTGAACGATAGGGCCAGGAGTGTTTTCCCGGAGAAGGAGCTGCTGGGAGAACTAGGAGGGGAGATAGGATCTCACTTTCATTTCTTCCGGGCACCTCTGGCTCCACTCGGGGGCTGTCACTAGCCCCAAATGACCCCAATTTGATGGATTTGAGGGTCAAGCTGGGTGGGTGGCAGCCTTACCTCTCGCCTCCCGCGGGGGCGCAATTCGCATCTGGGCTTGCTTTCCTTTGCCCATCTACTTACCAGCTGGGAAACTATGCCAAGTTCCTCCTTGGTGAGGCTGCACGGTGGACACCCAGACCCTTCCCCGCCTTCAAGGCGCAGTAAAGACAATGAACGTGAATAATTTCACTGGGCCCTACAGGTTCCTGACCAGAGCGTTCTTTGACAGGCAGGAAATAAAGGCGGCCCACACAGTTACAGGGGCTTTCAGGAAAACAAATACAGTAGCTTTAAACACCCTTTCAAAAGAATTGCAGGCCGTGACAATATATTAAAAGCTGGGACTTCCTTCCGAGTTTCTTTTATGGCTGTTGAAGAAGGGCCAAATACACTGAGTTTTAAACATATACTATTTAATCCTTGCTTTTGTTTTAGTCCTGCTGTGCACTGGATGCACTGTCCTCTCAGGTTCTGTACACCTTGACTTCCTGCCTCCCATTGACCTTTTCTCCTAATGCTAAGTGATTCTTTTGAGGTGTCAGACGTTGGGTGGGATGTTTAGTATGGAAATTGGCTCTTCTGAAGCTATGGCCCTCCAGCAAGAACCTGCCCTGGCCCTTTACGAACACTAGAAAGAGGACACCCAGATTGCCAAAACTGTATTGCCAATCCTGGTGTTCCTGAACTCCAGCCCCACATTTCCAAGGACCTGCAGAAGTCTGTTCCCTCGCCTCTAGTCTTTCCATCCTCCCAGAGTGTACTACTTTCTGCAGATTTCTCTTCCCCAAGCTCAACCCTGACCGTATTATTTCCCTATTCACAAATGGTCCCTGGCTTCCCATTCCCTACCACACAGTGTCTGCACACCTCTTTGCCATTGCACTCACAAGTGCCTCTCCTTATAAGAAGTTCCTCTCTAAGTCTCAGGTCCAAATGATTGCAGCCTTTCAAGGCCCGTTCAAACACTTCCTCTTCCCTTACCCATCCCCTTTGATGTCCATAACACATTACCCTAGCAATCTTTGTAACCACCTATGTCGCCTTTCGCTTCCTATAGCATATATGTACTTCGTAGACCCATGTCTTACCATTTTAGATTGTAAGTTCCTCCAGGACCAATTCTATATCTCTTCATTTTTTGCATTGGTACATCTAAACCAAAGCCACCCGTGGGAGAGATACTTAATCAGCCAACAAAGATTTATTTTGTCGCTTCGGTCAGGCCCTCAATATTTGCTAGTTGAATGGAATTTATAAAATATTTTAAGTCTAGAAAAGCTTTCTAGGATTCATTTTGAGTGTGTCTAAATTTAAGTAACATGACCTGTCATAAACTTAGGGGTGGTGAAAATCCCCTTACTTTACTAGCTCTATGTCAACATTACTGATCACTTTGGTAAGAATTTAACAACTTGACACATATTTGTTTAAAAAAATTATCTTAAATTTCCATTAGACTTTAGAAATCTGAATCTATGTACCTACTATCTAAGTGGTCATTAGTCAAGACAGTGAATTATCTATTGGGCAAAACACAATGCTATCTCCATTTCTGGGAAGCAGGGTGTTAGAAATAAGTTATTTGTCAAGCCTGAGTCGTTTCTGTGAGCATGCAATGATAAGAAAAAACAATCTTTGGGGAAAAAAATCTAATTTTACTTACTAAATTACTCATAGCCCAATGAGTTATAGAGAATAACCATGGTATGCAAATAGTCTAGAATAGCAGAGTTCTCCTTATGCACAGCTTGAATTCTGGATGGCTGCAGAGACTTCTGTGTTCATTATTATCATTTGGTTCTACCTCCTTGGTATATACATTTTGGATTTTGTTTCTAGCTGTTCATCAAAGGAAAAATTTAAATGATCTGGCTGAAAAGTCAGACATGTTTTCACATTGCTCCTTAAGTTATTTGTTTTCACCCTTAGTGATATTTATGGAAATGTTCCTTTTGCTTGTATTGCAATTTCTCAGAAATACCTTGAGATGTGATGAAATTATATTAAAGTAAAAGGGAGAAATATATGTTTACTATGTCAAAATACTTCCCTCATAAAGCTTGGTAAAATAACCAATATAAGTTTAAACTAAAATACCTTTATGTGGATCAGTGGATACAATTTAGTTGAAGAATGTGTATCCTCATACATCATAAACGGTGGTGTATAGGAATATATATATATATACACACACACACACAATCAAGCATAATAGGTTCTTGGTATTTTGTTGTTGAATAAAGTATGTGAAATATATTTAGTATAATATGAATAACATCATTAACTTATCAAGTTGGAATTTGCATTGGCAAGTTGACTTGCAGAGAGAGTCTGTATAGATTAGAGTAAAGTAGTAGAGGCTGGAGGATGAACATATTTTAAAATGTTCAAAGCATAAGGGTGATAATTTATAATTTTTTGGAGATTAGGGAGAGATTGATTGAAATTATTTTAAAAAGTCAAATGGAAAGAGGTGAATGACATATTGAGAAAAAACAAAGAAAAACAAAAGGGAATTCCAAAAGAAGAGTATTTAAAAATGATGTGAACCCCATTTAAGGGAAAAATATATAAACATTTATGTAAATGTGGTGTGTGTATATGTGTGTATATTCTGGAAGGATATACTCATATATTACCAAGCTAAAGGAGTTACCTCTGAGTTGGGAGGCCGGTTCTGTTTTATGTATAACCTGGTTATAGCAAAAGGTGAGTGGATATTAATATTTCTCAAATGTCAGTACCATGAAGACACTACTTTACATTCTTAATCATAAACCAAACATATACACAGATTGGGACTATACTTTTTACTTTTACTTTTTTTTTGTAGAGGCAAATACTAATATGATGCTTACTGTTATATAAGAAAGCAGCCAGTGAAGGGTGATTAGAATTTACCACGTTATTAGACCTAATGTGCCCTTCTAAATAAAAATGTAGAAAAGTTTGGGCAATTTTGAGCAACTCACAAAATTTTAGCAACCACTGAAATCCTACACTAGCATATTGCAGTGAAGGCTTGAAACATAAATGAGCTGTCTGTGTGTTCTTCATTGAGGAGATAAGTCCTATCTCATTGATTCTTGTGAATTTAGTTGGGACAGATTTGGCAGTCCTTCGAAGATTTAAAGCAGGAGATAAGCTCCAGACTGACTGTATCTGTATTTTTTTTTAACAGTTCTTGTTCTGAGCATGAACTTTTTGAAAAGTGCCAGATGCTTAAAACCAACATTTTTTCTGCTGTGTGATAGTGTGAATATAAATACTGTGTTTGAATTCACCCTTAGACCTACTTCCAGGGAGTAGTGTTTAAGGAGCCTAACTTGTTCTTAGGAATCCATAAGTTTAAGAGTAAGGACTTTCGGGAACCAGTGAAATTTTAAAAATATGCCACTTGGAATCTGAAATTTAGCTGCATTATTCAGGGACATAGTGGAACAAGGATTGAATTCCTAATCAGATTCGAGTCCCATCTCTGTTATGCATTTGTTTTGGATATTAACAGGTACATTTTACCAGGCACTGGCTGGAATTCTTTACAGGTATTGGCTAATTTAATCCTTATGATGACTCTTTAAGGTAGATATTATTGCTATTATTCCAGTTAACAACTGAACTAGAGAGAATTTAAATTATTGGCCCAAGATCATACTGTTAAGGGGCAGAATTAGAATTTGATATAAAGCAATGTTACCTTAAAATTTTAGGCTGTATTCCCCCTTCTTCACCCCACAATGATAACATCTTTCTGCTTGTTTCACTAGATTGTCTCAAGTTCATGTGGGAAAATACTGTATAAAATATTATTTTTAAATTTTAGGAATGAAATCTGGTTAAGATAAATGGGGATGTTGCCAAATAGTCTACCTAGAGAAAATAATTTTTTGCTGACCTGGAAGGGAGAAGGAGGAAGGATATATGCCTTTTGATTTTCCAACAGGTAGATTGATGCTGGTTCACTCACACAGCTCAGTAGTTGTCTGCATAACTTTGGTTTGCAGATTTGATCTGACAAGGCTGGGCACCTTGGGAATGAGGTGTGTTCCCCCAGACTAGGACAAAGGCTTTCAGGCTTACATAGTGGATTTTGATCACCCAGAAGCACTAAATAGCTCCAGATTGTGAACATACCACCAGCGCAGTGGATTAGAAAGCTTCGGAGGCTCTTAGGAAAAGCAAGTTTAAAGCACTTCCTGTGCTTAGAACAAGAAGAAAAGGGAATCATCTCCAACAGTAAAGGAAATGCAACCAGTCATAAATCAAAAGAACAGCTTTGCAAATACAAGGGTATTGTTCTCAGCCCTAGATTTTACATTGTTATAAACAAAAATTGGATATAAGGATATAATATGTCCCTCCTGGCCAGGCAAGGCCTTGTCTGTCAAAAGCCAAGATCACAACCATGACAAACAAGATTAAATTAATTACCCACAGTCTTTTTTGAGAAATTTTCAAGTAGACACAGGATTCAACAAAGTAATTGGCTTTAAATTGTGGCAGATACTCCAACAGTGCCTTTGTTCCCTTCTGAGAATAATGCCTAAGCTGACAATACATTCAACAGAAACATACTTCCAAGGGGGCCATTGATTCTAAGAGTGATGATGGAGTAGTGCTGCCATATTTCTTGGTCTTCCTCGTAGGTGGCATGCTTGCACTTTCAAAACCTTCTTTGCAGTATCAAGTAGAAATATTGATCAATCCTGGATCTGTAGTCTGACAATTATCATTTCCCACTACTAATTAAAGTTATGTTTTAATGTTTTACTCTAAGTAAAATATGTTATGGTGATAAATATAAAATCAGAGTTTTAGCATTCTAGCATCGTATATTTACTAAAATTATATCAAGAACTCAACACAGTAACTTTCATTTGAATAGATGTGAATAACTAATGAAAATTAATAAACACTTAGGGGAAGGCTACAAACTCAAATATAAGCACATTTTACTTAAAATATACGACAGAGATGAAAATGATTTTTTTCAGTAACGCCACTCTGTAGATTGATTAATTACTACTAATGAACTGTCAGTTTATGGAATTGAATATATATGCTAATCATGGCACTCATATTCAATATTTTACTTATGCATTATTATGACATATCTTATATATATTATTTGAAGTAAAACATTGTCAGTGTGTATTTTAAGTGTTTGGTTCTGTTTGACAATCTAGTCCTTTTCAATAAAAAAATGAAGACTTGTTTCAACAAACACAGGTATACATTTTAGAACACAAGAGTAAGTGATTTTGACGGGAATTTAAAATGCAGAAATGAAAAAAATTAAAAACAAGACCTAGAAATTATGATTTCTTACTTCCCTCTCTCCCCCACCACTTCTACTCTTATGCATAGCTAAAAAAGACCAATCAGATTTTAGTAGAAATTGTCATATTTTATATTTGATTTAGCTAATCACATTGCTTATAAAGATAATCAGATATGAAAGAGGGGAATCAAACATGAAATTTCAGCCTGTTAAATGAGTCAAATTATCATGAAAGAAATCTAATTTGACTTTCTGTTCCTGCTATCAAAGAAGTCCCCAAGTGCCCCAGCAATTGATCTATTCATATGGCACTCTGTTGAGAGAGACATTAGCTTCATTAAAGAAGCAAATCTTCATGAGCTTTATGTTAGCCATGACTCATCCTTTCATATTCCTTTCCACCACTTGAGAAAGTGAGGACAACAGAAAACTAACCTCTCCTGAGAACGTCAACAAAAATCAAAAACACATTCCTGCTGTGGTTAATGCTAATTGGAGTAGTGGGATGAAATAGCACTTGCATTAGAGGATTTCTCTCCATCCCTCTTTCACTACTTATTTTTACCTCCAAAACTAGGCTTTGGTATAGTAGCTGGGGGTGTGCATCCCTAGTACCTGGTGGGGTTAACTAGCTATAGTACACACAAAGAAGTGATTATTTTAGAATCACCGAATGCAATAGTCATGACAACTGCATTTGATAACAGTCGACACAGAAGAAATTAGTATAACTCCCATCCTGTTCTCTATTAAAAGTTGCATTAAAGTATTTCTAATACTTGTATTCCCGTAAGAAATCTTTAATATGCAGCATTTTGCACAAAATTCATTTGAAAATTTGAAGGACACCATATAGGGTATCACAAAATTATTGTTTGGAGAAGAATGTATTTCTATATAATGCATAAAATAAAATGTACCTATTAAGAACTACAAGCTCAAGAGAGCTCCCAGGCATAAGACTTTCAATCCAGTGCCAGATTATTGGCTTATGAAATTTCCTACATTGCTTATGGAAATTACCCATAGTTATAGAACTGGGAACTAATGCAAAAAAAAAAAAGTTAACAAAAAGGGAGAGTGGATTATTTAATTAAATACTGAATGCTGAGGAAGGAAGAAACACTTTTCTGTCTCTTTATAAACTCTCTAGTTGATTCCCTGAAGCAAGAGATTTGAGTGCCCATAGACATTATTGTTTGGCTTGCAGAGCTATAAAATACTCCTGGCATCCCCATTTGAAAAATGTGGCTGTTGACACTTAAATGACTAGAAGACTCTGTAAGATTTGACCTGGAAAATTACAGTTGATTCTGTGCACTTTATTATCAGAAGAATATAGCCAGATTAGAAGGAGGAGGAAAAGAGTAACACAAACAATTAGAAAGGAAAATAGGAAGAGTAACATTACAATTGTACTGCTAAAATAAATGATGAGGAAACAGATATAGAAATCCTGTGTCCAAAGAATGATGATGTAAGTATGAAGGTAGTGACATTGAGATTATATGCAGTAGTTTAAAATAAGGATGATAAAACAGTAAAATTAAAGATAACTAAAGCTTCTACTTTTAAAACATCCATTTTACAAAATATGAAAAGCTATTATTAATAATAACAAAACAAAACACAAAAGACACTTAAGGAAGGTAACTTTGCTCAGTGTAAGGAACTACTTTTCTCATACTCTCATAAAAAAAAAACCAAAACGGTTTATTAGAACCTTTTTTTCCTGATAGTACTTGCCAACATGATGCTTTCTTTGATTATTTAAATAAAAAGACATACTATATAACATATCTTGGGGCCTCTTTTATGTTGAAAATATAGTTATATCAACGAATAAACATTAACTTTATTAAATACTTGGACTACCTATTGCTATATCCTAAAATTACTTGTGATTTAGAGAATTAAATTTTAACAAGTCTGTGTATAAAAGAAAAACTTTATTTAGCTATCTGAGAATAAATTATTTCTGAATAAAGTACTGCATTTTTTCTCTAAGAAATTTGTGGATTTAGCAAAGTTTTCCATTTTCATATTTGACATTCCTTCCCTATTTCCTATCACACTTTATGGACAATTTTATATCTACTGCAGCTAGAGCTGCAGTTTTAGCAACTAAAAAAATATGCAATCAATTCTACCACTAGTTGCATTACCCCTTGAAAAGTTGCATAGAGGTGACAGAATTAGGAAAGCCAGATCAGTGCTGACCACATCCGCCTCCCTGATATGGCTACCCTTTTCTTCTTTGGTGACCCCTGAACTTTCATCTATATGCAGATGACTTCCAAAGCCATATTTTTTAACCCTTGATAATTGCAATTAGTGTTACATTTCCAACTGTCTATTAGAACCTTCCACTCTGATATTATGCCATCACCCCAAATTAATTCATCCAAAATGTTTCCTCCTCTCGCTTCCCATGCCTGCTCATGGCACTGCTCTCCCTCCCATTGTCCAGCATCAGAGCTTTCACAGCTGTGTTAACTCATTGCTTGCTCCTCCCCAATTCAGTTACTTACAAGTCTTGTCTTGCATAGTGTCTCCCTAACTAGTCTCCTAACCTACACACACACACACACACACACACACCTTCATATCCACAGTTCTCTTTAGTAGGAACTGCCAATCTCACCTTCCCAAACCGGTAGTGGATGGTTTAAGAACATCACTGATGAGTTTAAGAACAATTCCCTGTTGCCTATAGGATAAATCGCCAACCTGTTAGATTGATGTTCCATGATGTGACTCTATCCCACATTTCCACCCTCATTCCCCACACATATTCCTGTAGTCACTATCCCTCAAGTAGACTTGGGCTTTCTTAGTTTCACACTTTCAAATGCACTGTGTTCTTATCCTGAAACAACCTCTATTTCCTTCTCCACCAATCAGAATTCCAAAAAGTCCCACTTAAATCCCACTTGCTCTGAAGCCTTCCTTGACTACTACAGGCAGAAGAGTTTTTGTCCTCTCACGTCTGCTACTCATTTATTCTAGAAAATGGTGACTTTTAGAATAGACATACTCTCTTCTATCACATATTATACTGGATTCAAGTTTAAAAGGTCATTTGTTTCTCTATGTGATCAGTATCTTGAAAGAAATTTGGTAAAGAAAAAGTTAAAAACCACTAGCTTTGAAATCACAGCTATCAATAAAGCTCAAAACAAGCTCAAAACATTGCTGTGAGAATGAGCAAGTTACTTAACTTCTCCAAGTCTCAGATTCCTTATTCATACAAAGGAAGAAGATATATCTATTTTGAAAAATTATTTTTAAGATTAATTAAAATAACATATGAAAGATATCAGCCACACAAGGCACTTAATAAATGCGAATTTTTCTTTCCCTTCGTGTGCCATAAGTAGGTTACTCACAATGGGGACTTCGTCAAAATCAATTGACAACACAAATTATTGTAACAATTAAAATTTTTAACATTTCTAAGAAAAGAAGTTGTTCAGTCTCACTATAGCAAAAGTGCACATAGAAGATTAAAGGCTAATAGGGTCAAAATGTAGGTTGGTACAGGACTGCAGAAAACCTAAATTGTTAAGCTGCAGAACATTGTTTTCACTTAATCTGAAACAAGACATGCTGAAACACTTGTGCAAAGAGTCATATGAACTTCTGCTCTCTTTTTAATTTGCTCCCATTGTAATATGTGGAAAACAACTAGAGCAGATAATAGATATTTCCAAAACAAGGACTTGGTTTCAGAAGCCTGGGCTAACATCCTGGCCTTGCAAATAAATAGCCGTGTGACTCTAGCAAATCTCTTTACCTCTCTGAGCCTCTGCTTTCTCATCAATAAAATAAGACTAATAGTAACCTTCTCATAAAATTTCTTTGAGGATTAAGTGAGATTATATATGTAAAATACAATTAATATGTGAAGTACCACATGAATGTAAAATATTAAAAATGGCATATGTGTCCTATTTCATATAGTATAGTATTATTAGAATTAGATTTGCTGAGATACATCATATGGTTTGTAACTATCCCCCCCAAATTAAGATGCAGGTCTATGTATATGGTGGAATGGGAGTTTAACAATAAAGTAACAGTAGAGTAGTCTCCTATTTCAGTGGAGACCTGCAGCTACAAAGAAAATAATAGGACCAAAGGCAGTGATCCTTGTGAAATGGGCTCATTCCACTATTTGTCTTTTTCTTCTTTTTCTGGTCTCAGGGCTGCCAGATTTCAAAGCAGGCTGAAATTTCATAAAACAAAATAATGTAATTTAACTGTTTACTAAATGTATAGACAACATTGACTACTAGAAAAAAATAATAGCATTATAACAAGTTAAACTAAATCTAGTAGGCAGAAAATTCAATAGAATGTTGCAAAACAAAAGCATGCATTTTGCTTTGGGCCCTAAAGACCAACAAGGGAATGGTAGGGATGAAGCCTCCATGTGGAAATGTTGCCTTATGTTTCTATATTCAGGAACAAAAACAATTGGCAGTAGGATCCTAGCTGACTGTGCTGCTGTGATGTTGAATACAAAGGTAATTAGGCCCCAAATTTTGTATGGCTTTAAGGAGCAAAGAAAATTCAATTCAAATCAACCATCTGAAATTTCCCACAAACTGTAAACAGAATTAAGGAACAGGTAATAATCATTAGTATTGTATATGTTTCTTGATATCATTTAGGGGCATTTGTTATTGATTTTCTGGTTGCAGAAAAGAATATTATGTTTATCTGATAATAAGTAAAACAAAAGCAATACTGTGTAAAGAAGTAAGCTTACAGATGTTTGGGTCATAATGTCTGTTATGTACGTAGAATATTTGGAGGACAACTCGACTAAGCTAATATCACTGAAAATAAACTCAGAGCATAATGACATGAAAAAAGTTTACTCAAAAGTCTAGAGCTTATTATACATTTAAATTATTTCTGGTTTGTATTTAAGCCTTCAGAGTTGGCAGTCTTCTCATTTAAGGGAAGGAAATGAAAAATCGAAACACACATCACTTTTAATTAAAATTCTAGGATCAAAAGATATTGAGCAGTCTTCTTTGATAAAATCAATCCAAACAGTGCTTTTGTCTTTACAGTTAATGATGAGTTTTATGATTTTCATGGTATTTTTTATATTAGGATCTATAATGCTTTATTAGGAAGAAAGACTTGACTATTTCTAGGTTACAACATAGAGTAAAAAGAAAACAGTGCCCACGTAAGATTCAAACTCCCTATTGGAATATGAAAGATTCTTTTTTAATTGGATATGCATTACTTGTTAGTTGCAAAGATCTGAAGTTTATGAGGATGAGTTATTTTTAAATACAAGAAACTATCGTTAGATTTTTTTAACAGATCAAGTATCTGTAAATTAAGTTTGAAGCCTTATCTTTTGTTGAAAATATAAGGGAAAGTCCACCTTGAATTTCTCAGGTCTTCTGTAGGTATGTCTTACCTTAAGAAAACATGCTAAATTCCTTGGAGCTTTCAAGAGAAATGAAATGAGAATCAGGCTGTCATCAAATTTCTCAAGGTAAAGTCTTCAGATTTCTGAGTAAAAACATTTTTCAACCTAGAATTCTATACTTGGCTAAACTATCAATAAAATCTGAGGAAAAAATTAAAGAGACTTTTAGACTCACAAAGACTCAAAATATTTTCTTCTCATTCCTCATTTAAAAAATATATTCTAAATAGCTTACCATATTTTTCCATATTCTTATAATTTTTTATTGTGGTAAAGTATACATAACATAAAATTTACTGCTTTAATGATTTTTAGGTGTACAGTTGAGTGGCATTAAGTACCTTTCCATTGTTGTGCAACCATCACCATCATCCATTCCAGAATGTTCTTTATCATCCCAAACAGAAACTCTGTATTCATTAAACAATAACTACCCATTACCCCCTCCCCCAGACCTGGTAACCACTATTCTGTTTTCTGTCTTTATGAATTTGATTGTTCTAGGTACTGTATATAAGTGGAATCATGTAATATTTGTCTTTCTTTGTCTGGTTTATTTCACTTAACATAATGTTTTCAAGTCCTATCCATGTTGTAACATGTATCAAAATTTCATTTCTTTTCATGTCTCTGTAATATTTCATTGCATGTATATACTACATTTTGTTTATCCATTCATCTGTCAATAGTCATTTGGATTGTTTCCACCTTTGGCTGTTGTGAGTAATGCCACTATGAATATTGGTGTACAAATATCTGTTTTACTCCCAGCTTTAAATTCTTTTGGTTATATACCCAGAAGTGGAATTTCTGAATCATATCATAATTCTATGTTTAAGTTTTTTAAAGGTATTAATCTCTTTGTAAATTTCCTCTTTCACATCCTGGATATTTTTTCTCATTTCATTATGCTGTCTATCTGAGCCTTCTCATATCTCAGTTAGTTTCCTTAAGATTGTTACTCAGAATTCCTTTTCAGTCATTTCAAGGTTTTCCTGCTCTGTAGGGTTAGAGTTAGGAATTACTGTATTCTTTTGGTGGTGTCATATTTTCTTGGGTTTTTGTATCTCTAGTATCTTTACATTGATATCTGGTCATCTGGTAGAGCAGTTGCTTCTTCTATTACTCTGGAGTGTGCTTTGAGGAGAGAGCCGTCCTCTTCTTTACCTGGTCTCTGCTGGTGACTCTCCTTATGTCAATGCAATTGAGTCTCTGGTGGGCTGCTTCCATAGTATCTGTGGCTACTACTGTGGCATCAAGCCCATTTTGCAGCAGCCTTTTGCATGGTCGTGGTAGTGGCTATGGTGGGCCACACACATGGAAGTGGTGTTTTGGTTTTCTTTCTTGTCTGCTTCTGGGCAGGAGGTGCTGCCCTTGGCTCCTGCCTAGGCCCCTGGGCACTGCCCTCTCACCTGCTTCTTGACTGCTTCCTGCTTCCCTCAGCTCCTGTCTATGTTTAGTTTTTTTGAGGAACCATTGTACAGTTTTCCACAGCAGCTGCACTATTTTACATTCCCACCAGCATAGCACAATGGTTCCAATTTCTCCATATGTTATTTTCTTTTTCTTTCTTTTTTTCTTTCTTTTTTTTAAATAATAGCCATCCTAATGGGTGTGAACTGGTATCACATTGTGGTTCTGATTTGCATTTCTCTAGTGATTATTCATAGTGAGCATTTTTTAATATGCTTATTGGCCATTTATATACCTTCTTTGGAGAAACAGTTATTGAAGTCCTTTGCCTATTTTTTAAAAAAATTTGGTTGTTTGTTTTTCTGTTGTTGAGTTGTAGGAGTTTTTAAATATATTCTGGATATTAATCCCTTATCAGATATACAAGAGTACTTCAAAAAGTTCATGGAAAGATTTGTATTATCTTTTAATTATTTTTTTTAATTCCATTTTTCCACTCTTTTTAATCTCTTGACAGTGTCCTTTGATATATTGAAGTTTTTTTATTTTAATGAAGTCTGATTTATCTATTTTTTCTTCTATCACCTGTGCTTTTGGTGTCCTATCCAAGAAATTGCCAAAGCCATGAAGATTTTCCTTTATGTTTTCTTCTAAGAATTTTATAATTTTATTTTATTTTATTTATTTTTTTTTTTAATTTTATTTTGTCGATATACATTGTAGCTGATTAATGCTCCCCATCACCAAAACCTCCCTCCCTTCTCCCTCCCCCCCTCCCCCCCAACAATGTCCTTTCTGTTTGCTTGTTGTATCAACTTCAAATAATTGTGGTTGTTATATCTTCTTCCCCCCCCCCCCGGTTTGTGTGTGTATGTGTGTATGTGTGTGTGTGAATTTATATATTAATTTTTAGCTCCCACCAATAAGTGAGAACATGTGGTATTTCTCTTTCTGTGCCTGACTTGTTTCACTTAATATAATTCTCTCGAGGTCCATCCATGTTGTTGCAAATGGCAGTATTTCATTCGTTTTTATAGCTGAGTAGTATTCCATTGTGTAGATGTACCACATTTTCCGTATCCACTCATCTGATGATGGGCATTTGGGCTGGTTCCAACTCTTGGCTATTGTAAAGAGTGCTGCGATGAACATTGGGGAACAGGTATACCTTCGACTTGATGATTTCCATTCCTCTGGGTATATTCCCTTAGATGTTATATTTTGAGTTAATTTTTGTATATGGTGTAAGTTAAGTGTCCAAGTTCATTTTTTACCTGTGGATGCCCAATTTTTCTCACACTGTTTGTTAAAAAGACTATCCTTTCCCCATTGAATGGTCTCAAAAACCTTTTCAAAAATCATTTGGCCATATATGTTAGGGTTTATTGCTCAGCTCTCTATTCTATTCCGTTGGTCTATAAATCTGTCTTTATGATACTCATTATTTCTTAAACAGTTACTTAACAAAGTGTAACTGATAGGCTATAGGAGAAAGAGGACAAGATAGGCTTTAGGAGACAGAACAGTGGCATACAGTCCCCAAGTGATAGTTTTACTGAGACCTAAAGAATAACCAGCCCAGATTGGAGCAAGGGGTCATAGATTTCTCAATGTGGGATTTAGGGAGAGAAAGGGATCCAATTGATTAGCTAGAATGAGAGGTGTGATAAACTTGAGAATATGGTAAACGTGTGGTGGAACAGAGAAAAGGAGAATCCATTTGAACCTGGTTTTAGGAATGTTTCCTTTGAGTGGCACAGCAATTGTGACACTGAATCTGTATAAGAAGAAATGAAATCCTATCACACAAATTGGCTCAGCAGGAAACAAAATTTACATATTCACGATGCTGTAAACTTTGAATTGTTCATTAAACTTTCAATTTTCAAAAGTAACCCATAGAGAAATCAGGGACTTAACTGTATTTTGAGAAAAAAATGTAAAGTTTATCTACCTTGATAATATAAAAGATAAACACCTGGGAAATGGGGTTGGAATTGAAGGGACGGAGTGAAAACTGGTGATTGATGTCCTGATCTTACACAGTGGAGGGCAAGAAATACTGGCTATGATTGTTGGGCTAGGATGTAGAGGTTTAACTAAGTTATTTAAAATTGTCGAGGTATCTGATACAAGAAGTATGAATGGTGATAAAACAACATAAGAAGGTAAAAAAGGGAAAGTGAAGTGAGGGGGTATAGATGAGATAAACCCTCATCTATCGTAGGAGGAAGTTCATAGACACTGTCTAAAAAATTTGTGAGACCACAAACACTAATAAGCAATGAGTATTAATAAGCAAGTTAAAAGATTATCGAAGCTCCTCAATGGAACTAGAAGCAGACATTTTTAGATGATTATTGCTGAAGAGCAAACTGAAAAGAGAAGCAGCAGACTTCATTACAATCCTCACTGTTTCATTTTTCAACCACATGCATACCCTGTTTTGATAATGTAAAATAAAATACAAAATGCAATGCCAAATAAAAAGAAAATACAAAATCAGATTGGAATTCATAAATCGGGATAATTTGTGGTAATAAATTGATTACAAAATATTAGTCAGGAAAAACTGGCTTCTGGTCAAGATGGCAGAATTGACAGTCTCCACCATCGCTCTCTCCCACAAATCAACCAATTTACAACTATTAAAAAGCAATTAGAGCCAAGCTGGGGCCTCTAGAGCTCAGGGGAAGAGGAGAGACCTACGGAGTGCATGAGGCAGCAGAAGTCATGATGAGAGAAAGAAAGGACCGCTCTGCCCGTTTCGAACCCTGGCCGCTTCCAGGCTGGAGTTGCTGAGCACACGGAGCAGGAGCTGGCAAAAGCCACAGCTGTGCCCTTCGGATGAAGTTGCTTGGAGGCTTTAGGGGAGAAGAGGGCCTTAGTGGCCCCCGGGCCAGAGAGACCACTAACAAGGTTCCTGTGGACTCGCATAGGACCAAGGAGCCACAACTACTGAATAAAGAAACTATCAGAGGCTGGTGAGTCATCACAAGCGACCAGTAAACAGCCCATCCCATGGGAAGTGTTTGGAGTGAGGGCAGTGGGGGAGACAGGCCCATGGGGGAACACTGGGGCACAGCATGGACAGCAGGCCTGCCCTCCAATCAGCGCAGGACCACTCTGTGGAGACTGGTCAGGAATATAGAACTTCAGGGAGTGCAGTTTGCTGAAAAGACTCAGGCCCAGACCAGAGTTTCCATGCAACCCAGATGTACCAGACCTCACAAGACCTGGAAGCATATAAAAGGTCAGCCATTAAAACCTGAGCTACAGGAAAAGCCTTCCTCAGGGGATCAGCAGCAATGAAGAAATTTAGCTCAACTATAGGGCTCAAGTGCTGGTCCCTACAGGAAATTCCTCTATTTAAGAAGTAAGCAAAGGACAGCAAGTTCCAGTGCAGAGTTTAAGTGGTGGGAACAGCAAGTAATTCAACACAGAACTGAAAGAAAAAACAAAATACCCACACATCAGAGACTAAATTTAATATCAACTGCTAAAGGTCTAACACCACCAAAGAACACCTATAAAACCTTAAGGACTGGAAGTCCCCTGGGCCCCCTAGCCAGGGAGGGGAGAGGGCTGAGGGCCTCAGCCACCCCCCACCACCAACATTCACAGCAAGCCCAGCGATGACCCGGCTGCCTCAGGAAGCCCCCCGGTCTCCCCTGCCTAAATGGGGGGTGGGGTGGGGTACGGGCCTCTGTCAAGTTCCCCTGCCTTCCCCTTCTTTCCACCCTATTTTCCCTCTCCCTTCCCCTCTCCTTCTCCCCCACAACCGCTGTGCAACAACATCTTAGAATGAGGCATGGAGCTGGGGAAGCTGAACCCAGTCGCAACCAGGTAAAGAGCACACCAAAAACACCATTTTTCACACGGGTAGCTTACCCTAGCCATCACAATTGCCAGGGCTGCCACAAAAGAGGCTAGTCTCTATAGCAGCAGTCACAGCCACTATGCAGATGGCATGCCAGACTCTCAACTGCAATGAGATAAGGAAAGTCAACAGCAGATACCCCCCCCCCCCCAAAGGAGGTCCTTTCTCTCCACAAAGCATGCTCCAGAGTAACAGAAGAAGCATCTGATTTATGATAATAGGGGAGGACTTGATTTCACCTGTCTCAGTACTGGACAGATCATCTGGGCAACAAACCAACAGAGAAACAGTTAATCTATCAGATGGAGAGAACAAATCTATGGTTATTAGAGGGGGGAGGGGAAGGGGAGGGGGAAAAGGTGAAGGAGGGAGGGGGAGAGGTTGGATAAGAGGCATAAAGAATAAGTACGATTTGTTACAATGAATATGCTAATAAAAAAATTTTAAAAATATTTTTCAGTTTCCTAAGGAGTCAGTAAAGTGTCTCTTTAAATAGTGAGCACCACCTGCATTTCATTGTCCTAGACCATAAACTACTTGATGAAGGTCTTCAAGCTAAACTGATCGAGGTAGGGTGACTAAAGACTCATCTTAAAGCATCTCTGAAATTAAAATGCAAATCATTTAGTTAAAAACTTTTCTTTAATAAATTCAATTCATAAATTACTTATTTGTAAAGTGAAGGCAATTAAAAATCCTGAAATTATGACTGAGTCTACACACATAGCAAAATTTCATTGATCCAGAACTCAAGTATCGGACTCAACCTATCCTGAAAAACACACCAGAATTGGGATATAAACCACAAACTTCTTGAAAGCCATGAAGTTCGTGTCTCAATGTTTTACCAAGAGAGATTCTCATCCCCCTTCCGTAATATATATTTAAGCTATTGATATTAATACATACACACAATCCTAAAAATATTTTGGTTAGCCCATTTCTATGTACAGAATTTTTTAAAAAACTAGGTGAGAAAGGGAGTGTAATAGGAGGTACCTGACAGCATTGAGAAGAGACTACTAAAAGCAAGGGAAGAGACATTAAAAAATAAAGAAAGCAGGCACAAGCTTTAAAAAATAGCAGTTGGAGGCCATTTAGTTTGCTGACAAACCACCCCACACACCAGAAAGCCTGGAGAGCTTGTGTAGCTTTAACATTGCTGTAACTAATAACAAATTGCTCCCTATATGTTGGCGACTCTCTAATCTAGATTTCTAACCCCCACCATTCTTCTGTGCTCCAGACACATTTATCCAACTCCCCATGAATATCTTCAGCTGGATATTCCACAGGCTCTTCAAATTTCTCATCCTCATTCTCTTTCGGAAGCGGCCGCTCCTGATTTCCTGTCTCAGTGATCCGATTCCCCAGCACTAATCTGCACCTTTCCCATCTGCACGGTTGTATACACACTGTTTCCTCTACTTGCATTGACTTTTTCTCTTGCACAGATCCCCAGCTGTGGCAAGTACCTGGCAACTACCCACACATTTGCAAGACCCAACAGCGGAAGCATCGCATGCTGTACGAAGATTTCCTAAACCTTTTTGGGTCCCCAAAAGCAGCTCATTGTGATTTGTGTAAGAATACATTTCTTGGAGGACCTGTAACACTTTATCACTCAAATTTGCTTATCTCCCTCTACTCCACTGTAAGCTCCTTGAAGGTCCATTCTGTATTAATTTCCATTGTCCCCTCAACATGTAACAGTCCCAGGCAGACACTATCTACTTCATAAATGTTCACTGAGCAAAAGAGTGAGCTACACAGCAGATTATTTATTATTTTTAACAAGGGCAAAAAATACTAACAAGCAATTCTCAGAGGAGAAAACACAAACATCCAGTAAACATAGGAAAGATGGTTAATTTTTTTTTTAAGAAAGAAGAAAGATGGTTAGATTTATACGTCGTCAGGGAAATGCAAAAGACAAAAACAAACAAACAAACAAACAAACAAACAAAACCAAAAACACCTCAATAATTCAGAATGCCCAAGAGGGAAGATTGATAACTTCTAGTGCTAGTCAAGGTGTTTGAAACTGGCATTCTGATGCCAGTTTGTATGAAATAAACAACTGCTGGGACTATAAAATATTATGATTGTTACTGCAAGCAGTTTGGTAATAGTCATTAAAATGTAAAATGTATGTAGTCTTTGACCCAAAAACCTCAGTTCTGGGAATTTATCTGACAGAAATAAAAGTGCAGTACATAGAGATAAATATACGAGTTTGTGTATTACAGAATTGTTTTAGTAGCAATTTCTTCCTAAACAAACAAAACAAACCAACAGACAAAAAAAAAAAAAAAAAAAAAAAAAAAAAAAAATCCAAACAAAACAAGACCAAAAAGTGAGCAAACAAACAAAAACACTCCTGGAAATCTAAATGCTTATCAATAGAGGAATCAGTATATAAAATTATGATACATCTATACTGTGGAAAAATACAAAGAATGAAGTGGATCTATGTGTACTGAATTGGAAGAAACTGTCTACAATACGGTATGAGTCAAAAAGCAAGTTACAGAGTAATAAAAACTTAAATGTAATGTTTAAATATTTAACAATATTGAATAATAAAATTTAATACATATGTATACATTCTTGCAAAAGAAAAAAATGGAAAAATAAAATGGAGGAGAGAAAACTGATTTGCTTTGTATGCTTATGAGTTATTTGAATTATTTAAAAAAATATTTTCACATAACTAATTAATATGTGTAAAAATACAGAACATAAAACATGCCTGTCTACCCATCACTTTGGTCTATCAAATGTCAGTATTTTGGCATATTTGCTTCAGCTCTGTTTCTAAAAAAGGAGTAAAGTGTCACAGGTAGAGCTAAAGTCATTTCATCCACATGCCTGGTCCCACTCTTCCTCCCACTCCCCCCTCAGGTACTCACCATTTTAAGGTGAGGATGAATCCTTCCTGTGCAAGATTTTATACTCTGCCCATGCATATACATGCATTCATAAACAATGTGATCTCTTTTTCCTTTTTTAAGTTTATGTAAATGCTATCATTTTACCTGTCATTCTGCTACTTAATTTTTGTGCTCAACATTCCTTTCCAGCATTATCCATGTCAATGTAGTTAATTCATTTTAATTGCCTATAGGGCTCCATTGTATAACTTTACAAAAATTGATTTATTCTGCTTTTAATGGAAATGAATGTTGCAGTGAATATTGTTGGCTGTATCTTCCTGTGTGCACATACTAGAGTTTCTTCATGTTATGTAGCTAGAAGTAGAATAGTAGGATTATAGAGCATTTCTTTTGGTTTGATCAAGTTTTCTTTCTTCCCCACCTTTTTACCCCTCAATTGGTTGAATGTTATATCTCTTTTCTTACGTGTTCAGTAATTATCTTTTCATTTTTAAAATACACATTAAATGCCAGAGAACTAATAGTAATCATTACTATTTTAAAAAATATTTACTTAAAAATCTATTTATTTTTTGTCTAATTCTTAACTGATAGTTTACCTATTTCTAAAATTCAAGATGACAGCAATTTTCTATCAGCAGTTTGAATATATCCCCTTGTTTTCAGCCTCTATATTTGTCATTGAGAGGATGGCTATCTGCATAAATATTCTTTTGTTGATAATATAGCTTTTATCTCTGGGTGAATTTTAACCATTTTCTCATTATTATAAATGTTCCATACTTTTACTATGATTTTTTCCCAGTGTGGATTTGTTTTTATGTATACTAACTAGACTAAGTGTTTTTCCTTTAATCTGAGAATTTGTCTTACATAAGTTATGAAAATTTATTAGTCATTATCTGCCTTAATAGTGCCATTCTTTATACACTCTTCTTCTTGGTTATTTACTTCTTGTCTTTTAACAAGTGTTTTATATTTTCATTCTTTTTCTCACTGTGCTGCATTGCAGCAAATTTCCTTAGATACTCAAGTTCACCAATTCTCTTTTACTGTCTCTCATCTGCAGTCTAATTTATTCACTGAGTTTTTAGTTTCAAATAATTGAATTTTTATATCCAGTATTCTTTTTTTGGTATTTAAGAATTAAAAAAAATTTTCCTATGTCTTGTTTTTTCCATGTTTCCACTTTTAAAAAATGTTTTAACATTCTAGATGTAACTACTTTCGTGACTTTATATATACTAATATTCTCAAAGTCTAACCTGGTAGTTTGTTGTGTCTGTTGACTTTTACGTGAATCAGTTCCTTGTCCATCTGACATTTTGGAAGGTGAGTGTATTGTTAATGGGATTGTTTTTTTGTGAGAACCATGTGTCCTTTGTTTTGAAATTTGCTATACAATGGTTGTGCATTTTATTTTTCACTGGTGCTCCCACTGTTTCACCAGATCAAGGCTAGTTTTTGGCATTAATTTTTTGTTGTGGTGGTTTCCTTACTATGCTTTGGTAAGATTCACTGGTATATAGATCATATTTTTTTAAATTTTCTTCTTCACTATCAACTTCTTATCACTTCCTGGTGCAGATCTATTGGCAGAGAAGGTTTTTCAAATTTCCTGTTTTTGAGGAGGCAGCCCTTCCAGAGCTCAGTTTAATGTAGGTATCTCAGGTTCATCTACACACCTAGAGTAGAGGGCCCCAAAGTCACAGCTTCTGTCCTGGTATGGGTATTAAAACCTTAACTCCTAGACCCCACGGTCTGTCTCTGATTCCATATCTCTCCAAGATGCTTCATCTTTAGCTTGTGAGCTCATAGCTCTGCTATTAAGTTCTCCTTTTGTTTCTGGCACAAAAGATTTTCCTTCTTTTTCTTTCTACCTCAGTCATGTATTTTTCAAATGTGTTTATATTTCATTCCTAATTTTTATGAATTTATAATAATAAAATTTTTATTTATTAGTTTAGTCTGCAGTAGAACCAAAATCTGGAGTCCTCTTATAGGTTGAATTGTTATAAGGACCATTTAATTAGATTTGTAAACTCAAAGAATAAATAACAAGGTAAGCTTAATAAAGCAGAGATATTTTATATATAAAAATATCCCTTCAAAATTGATAAAATTTTAAAAGTGTTGAATCATAAAATTCTGCCCCCTTAGCTCTCTGGAAGATTCAGTTATTTATAATAATGTATTCCTTCAGGGTTCTGGATATCTTTGCATTTACTACCTATCTATTTCAAAAATTAATATGCACCACTTTATGACACAATATGTGTGTTATTTAGATCCAAATACATGTCAGGAATAATTTTATGATATGGATAGCATCTTAAATCAGTGAGGAAAGGATGGTCTATCCAGTAGTAGTGATGATATAATTGGTTACATTTTGTGAAGAAAAGATAAACTCACATCTTTGAGAAAACAAATTTCAGATAAAGGCCTAAATGTATGTGGTGGGGTAACTTTAAACCTGAAAAATAGAACAGTGTATATTAGTCCATTTCTGTTGCTTTTAACAGAATACCTGAAACAGTAATTTATAAAGAAATAGAATTTATTTCTTACAGTTTTGGAGGCTGGGAAGTTCAACGTCCAGGGAACACATCTGGTAAATGCCACGGTGGTGGTGACTCTACAGTGGTGCAAGGTGTCACAGGGAGAATGACTGAGCAAGAGGGAGTTAAGCTTCTCAGCTGTTC
The DNA here is from genome assembly GCF_027409185.1 of Cynocephalus volans. Classification (NCBI taxonomy): domain Eukaryota; kingdom Metazoa; phylum Chordata; class Mammalia; order Dermoptera; family Cynocephalidae; genus Cynocephalus; species Cynocephalus volans. Next base: position 29,110,806 of record NC_084474.1, on the reverse strand, counting down.
TCCTTTCAAAGCCATCAGAACCACGCCTGTTACTCCATGAATGGATCAATCTATTGACAAGGACACAGTCCTCACAATCTAATCACCTCTTTTAGGTCCAACCTTTCAATTACTGTTATAGGATTTCCCACTCTCTTAACACTGTCACAGTGGGGATTAAATTTCAATGAGTTTGGGGGAACATTCAGTCCATAGCATGGTGTACCTTTAAGACATCAGATTGGAGAAGGTTTTACAAAAGAAGAGGTATCAAGAATATATAATGAATACCTAAAAATAAATTTAAAAAGGAATAAAATAAAAATGGGCAAAAGATGTAAAAGACATTTCAAAGAACTGAAAACCCTAATGGCCAGAATTTATATTAAAAATTATTCCTATCTTCTGACATGTAAACTTAAAAGCAGTTTGGTTCTCACTGACACCTAGTCAAAATGGAAGTACTTTTCTTTCAGTGAGATACAATTACAAATATGCATTTATAAATATACAATTTATAACTACAGTTAAAATATACCTTACATTTTTAGCAGATTTGGACAAAACCCAAATTATCAGAATTTCTTTTCTTTCTTTCTTTTTTTAAAAAATTTTATTTTACTTTGCAAAATACATTGTAGTTGCTTTTCATGCCCCTTTACCTGTTCCTCTCCACCCCACCCCTGCCCCCCACATCATATCTGTTCACTTGTCTTAAAAAGTACAAGGAACTTTTGTGATTGTTGTGTCTTCTCCCCCACCCCCATCCTTTATTTGTTTGTGTGTTTATTTATTTGTTTACTTTTAGCTCCCACAAATAAGTGAGAACATGTGGTATTTCTCTTTCTGTGCCTAACCTGTTTCACTTAATATAATTTTCTCTAAGTCCATCCATGTTGTTGTGAATGGTAGTATTTCATTCTTTTTTATAGCAGAGTAATACTCCATTGTGTAGATATACCACAATTTCCTTATCCACTCATCTGATGATGGACATTTGGGCTGGTTCCAACTCTTGGCTATTGTATATAGAGCTGCAACAAACATTGGAGCACAGGTATCCCTTCGGCATGATGATTTCCATTCCTCTGGGTATATTCCCAACAGTGGAACACCTGGGTCATATGGTAGATCTATCTGTAATTGTTTGAGGAACCTCCATACCATTTTTCATAGAACTGGCACCATTTTGCAGCCCCACCAACAGTGTATGAGAGTTCCTTTTCCTCTGCAACCTTTCCAGCATTTATCATTCACAGTCTTTTGGATATTAGCCAACCTAACTGGAGTGAGATGGTTTCTCAAAGTGGTTTTGCTTTGCATTTCCCAGATGCTGAGTGAAGTTGAGCATTTTTTCACGTGTCTGTTGGCTACTCATATATCTTCCTTTGAGAAATGCCTGTTCAGCCCCTTTGCCCATTTTTTAAATTGGGTTATTTGTTTTTTTGCTGTAAAGTTCTTTGAGTTCCTTGTATATTCTGGATATTAATCCTTTGTCAGATGTATATTTTGCAAATATTTTCTCCCACTCTGTTGGTTGTCTTTTCACACTGTTGATTGTTTCTCTTGCTGTGCAGAAGCTTTTTAGTTTGATATAATCCCATTTGTTTACTTTTTCTTTAGTTGCCTGTGCTTTGGGGGTCTTATTCATGAAGACTGTACCCACTCCTACTTTCTGTAGTGTTTCCCCTATGTTTTCTTTAAAGAGTTTTATGGTTTCAGGATGTATATTTAATTCTTCAGTCCATTTTGAGTTGATTTTGGTATATGCTAAGAGGTGCAGGTCAAGTTTAATTCTCCAACATATGAGTATTCAGTTTTCCCAGCACCATTTGTTGAAAAGGCAGTCTCTTCCCCAGTATGTAGACTTGTTACCTTTGTCAAAGATCAGATGGCTGTAGGCATATGGGTGAATTTCTGTATTCTCTATTCTATTCCATTGATCCATGTGTCTTTTTGTGACAGTACCATCCTGTTTTGTTTATTATAGGTTTGTAATATAGTTTAAAGTCAGGTAGAGGTTGGGTGGGGGACACAGGGAATAATTGCTAATTGTGGTGGTGGACATGCTCATAGTACTGATCTGATCATCTCATCTTGGGCACAGGTGCTAATGGTCAGCTCTATACCCCATGAATATGTATAATTAATAAAAATATATATATTTTATATAATAATAATATAAATTAAATAAATGACATTATATGTCCACCATGCTTTATTACACCTCCTACCTTCTCGTTGGGGGTCTTTTCATTGTGTACTTATAGGATTTTAAAATTAACTAAAATCCATAATTTATTCTGATTTCCTTACTTTTCACCTAATGTCCCTTTTCTGGTCTGGGATTTCATCCAGGACATTACTTTAAGATGTCATGTCTTCTTAGGTTCCTCTGAACTGTGACAGTTTCTCAGATTTTCCTTATTTTTGATGATCTCGAAAGTTTTGAGGAGTATTTTGCAGAATACAAAATTTTGTATTATGTTACAAATGAGCTTAGCCAAATTTTTTGTACAATCAGATATTTTGTAGAATGTACTTCTATTGGGATTTTTCTGATTTTTTTTCTCGTGATTAGACTGAGATTGTGGGTTTTGGGAAAAAGACCACAGAGGTAAAGTGCCATTCTCATCACATCACACTGCTGACATTAGTTAGCACTGTTGATGTTGATCTTGACAACTTGACTGAGGTAGAGGTAGTACTTCTCAAGTTTCTCCACCTTAAAGCTACTCTTTTCCTACCTTTCCACTCTGTATCCTTTAGAAGGCAGTCACTTTACACAGCCCACACTTAAGAATTGAGGAACTATGCTCTACCACCTTGAGGGGATGCAGCTACACAAATTATTGTAATTCTTCTGCAGGGGAGGTTTGTCTCTTCTCCCTGTTTACTTGTCAGTTATTTGTATCAATGTGCACTTATAGATACTTATTTTATACTTAGGGTTATAATACAACACTACTTTATTTATTTTCTTGCTTAAATTCTTTCAGCTTTGGCCACTGAGAGGTTTTCCAGTTGGCCCCTGTGTTCCTTTGACATATCTCCATTATTGTGGGGTTTCTTGAGCATGTCCTTAATTTCTGGCACTACAAGATGCTCCAGGCTCATCTTGTATGTTTCCTGCACCAGTTCTATAATCATCTGTTTCTCCAAGGAGCCCTAGTTCCTTGTATTAGAGAGTCATATTAGAAACCAAGATCTGGGCACTGGATGTACTCACTGCTAGTGGGGTACTGTTATTTCTAGGTCTTATCAGCTGACAGAGCAAGGAAATACATATGTGCATACTAACTCCTTTATATACATAGATATACAAATATATCTCTGTATTTATCTGTATGCATATCACACTAAATATGAGTTACACTGATGTCTCCAACTCTAATCTATTATCACAGATCATTCCAGTCTTTTTCCCTTTGTCCATCTGTAACCTCCCACTCTAACGGTGGAAAACCTGGCTCTCACCTTCTGCCATCCATTTCCTTAATTGTCCAATTCCACTATCCATGTATAGTGGTTTCAGTTTATAGGCTTTTATGCAAGAATGTTGAAGCCAAATATTCATTCCTAAGTGCCATTATGGACTGCCCATAGCAATGGCATTAAGCCCCGATCTACTATTCTTAGTGCCATTTGGAGAACGTTAAGGAAATTAAAATAATCATCAAATATTTGTCTTACATGTAAATGGATTCTATTCAATTCTACAAACATTTGTAAAGGGGCACCCATGTGACAGGTACTGATGAAGACACTGGTGGAATAAAGGCACCCTTCAGAACAGAACAACATGGGGTGTGGACATTCACTGAGTGGCTACCATGTGTCAAGCATTGTTCTGGGTATTGGGGAAACAAAGATGAAAAGGTTTAATTTTAAGGATTTAAGGTGTAATAGGGTAGACAAACAAGAAACAGATGCAGAACTAGAGAGAGACAGAGTGAAACTGATAAGTATTAAAATATAAGCAAAGTGGGGAGAGAGAAAGTGCTTTTTACTGGGGAGAATAGGGAAGGCTTCGCAGAGCTGATATTTGATCTGGGCCTTGAATACAGGTAGAAATTCAATAGCAGAGAGAGGCAAAGAGGGTCCTGGGCTAAGAGGACAGCACACACAAAGGCTCAAAGGCACAAAGCCATGAAATGCACACTGTTCTTAGAGAATTCTCAGTATCCTATTACATTATCCTAATAATATCCTATCACCACTTAGTGACATTAGTTCTTGGTAAACCATAAACATTAATGATTAATGGAGGTTTGTGCTTTGGAAACACAGTGACATTTGTAACACCTGCACTATTTCCAGTGTGGGACAAACAGTGCAGAAGTGAGGTACTAATAGCATCCACAGAGAATTAGCATCTTAAAACAACAGACACAGAGATTATGCCGGAGGAAGCAATGGAATAATTAGGTTTTGTCATCTCTTGGGTCTAATGGAACAAATCACTTCATTTTTCATTTGAGATTAGCCCAATGACTAAGCCATATTTTTAAAATGTCATAATATTTATCACAATCTTTCTGAGTATGTGACCCTAAACACTGTAATCTCTTACAAGGTTATATGAAAATAAGGAATTCTTTGCTTTTTAAATATTAAAATAGCTATATCCAAAACTTTATTAAATTTTCTCCATTTGAATTTTCATGCTTAACAAATTATTTTGTCCTATTTTTATGAAAGTAGCCTTCATCTTTTTATAATGACGTTACGAATGCTGTTTGTCACTGAATGGTTGTCATCACCACAAATAGCTTTTCTGTTATATCACCCAACTACCCATCAGCATTCCAAAACAAGAGCCGTATACTGTAAATACTGAAAGTTCTTTTCGATATCAACCATAATCAAAGTAATTTGGGTAAAAATGCCACCAGTAATTTCAACCTTACTCCAAAATATTGGGTTTAAACCTATAAAATGCAATAACATGGGGCCTAACATTTTTTATTTTTTTATTTTCTAAACACATAAGGCTTTTCAAATCTCAGACAGAAAATGGGAAGGGAGAATTCAGAAGTGGGAGGTTAAAGGGTGAGTTACACCCTCCACTTCTGGGACCACAGCCAGTATGCATCCCTTCCCTTCTTCACTGTCCATCCTATCGCCTCGGCAGGGCTTGGTTGCTTATGTGGTGGTGAGACTTACACCTTCTGAACTTTGATAATCACACTCTTCTCTGTTCAGGGCTGCTACATTTGTCCATTCTGTTATACGAGGTCAAGGGAGTACCAACAGGCACGCAAGTTGATCACCTGGACTTCACGCATATTCCTTTACTGTGTGAAAGAGACTCTGTCTTCTCTACCCGATCAAAGCCAATGATCCAATCCAGTATAGTGGCTCCTGTTCTTGTCTGATATCCTATTTAATTTAACAATCTGGTGTGTATAAAAGACAGACAGATTCTAAAGATTGATAGTAAACCACCAAACAATCAAACAAGTAGGATTCCCAATTATAGCTTCTGTGCTACATGTGGTATCTTTGGTAGAACATATTAACATAGCCCCAGGTATATGATACGAAGGGTCTTCAAAAGTTCATGGAAATATGCATATTATCTTTAAATTCCATTTTTCCATTAACTTTTTGAAGTACCGTCATATGTGTCCTTTAATTTGGGAAATGCATTATTTTTCAACATTATGAAGAAAGAGAATAACAGTTCACATTCACCTGTAACGGAGTACAGCATAAATCTTACACTACAAAGTTTTATTAACCATCCTGCACACTGTCATAGTGACGTCTGTATGAGTTTGATGTTGTAGCCATAAAAAATTAAATCAAACTTAATAAAATAATCAACACACTTATCATCTTACAGTTCTATAGATCAGAAGTACAACTTGGGTCTCACCGAGCTAAAATCAAGATGCTGAAAGGGATGTGCTCCTTTTTGGAGGCTCTAGAGGAAGATCCATTTCCTTGATCATTTGGTTTACTGGTAGAATTCATTTCCTTCAGGTTAAAGAACTGAAATCCCCACTGCATGGCTGGCTGCCAGCTGAAGGCCCTTCCCCGCTTCTAAATGCCAACCACATTCCTTGGTTTGTGACCTCCTTCAGTCTTTTCACAATGAGTGAAGACAAGCTGAATCCCTCTCCCTCTCACATTTTGAATCTCTCCTCCCTCCTATTCCATCTCATTTCTCCAACCAATTCATGGAAGTTTTTCCAATTTAAAGGACTCACATAATTGAGCCCACTGGATATTCCAAGATAATCCCACCATCTCAAGGCCCATTCCTGGGGCCTAAGGTTTTTAAAATAATAATAATGCCAGTACCAAAATGTCATCTTTTAAATTAGAATTTGAAACACTAACTCTGAGGCATAAAATGAATGAATTTAGAATATAGAAAATTTATTTTGTGAACAACAAGTCAAAAAATAAGTATAAGAACTGAGGGGCTGACAAATAATACATGGATCTATACACATCCTAGACAAAAATTCAGAACTTGCTGTATAGTATTTTGGGTTTAATACATGTTTTTACCGGCTTCAAGCATTGGCTTTGGCTGGGGGCATTTGCTGTGGTATCTGACACTTAATGGGGCTTTGAGCCCCCTCTACTCATGCCTTCAGTAGATACCATGCTTGAACTTGGGCTAATGGACCATGGTTTTGCTCCACTCACAGCCTTTTATTATCCTCTAGTTCAGAGTGCTTTGCTCCTACTGCATTGCTCTTGCAAATTTCTTCAAGAACCACCATTAGGCTATTCAAGTTGCTTCACATAGATAGCTGAGACATGGAAGTGCCCAGGAATTTACATGCCCTCCTCCCAACCTGGAGCAGACCAATGACTGTTAAAGAAATATGAAAGATCAGTTTACTTCGTCAAAATGAAATAAACTTTGTGTCGTTATTTACACTACATACCTCCATGCAGGATAAGGTTGAGCCTGAAGATTCACTTGAGGCCGTGGGTTCAGATCCTATATAGGGATGGCTGGTGTGCTCACTGGCTGAGCGTGGTGCAGACAACACCGTACTGAGGGTTGCGATCCCTTTACCGGTCAAAAAAAAAAAAAAAAAGAAGATTCACCTGAAATCACACTCCTACTTGCCAGTTGGGCCATATGGACATGGTAGATCCCATCATGCTAGAAGGATTGGTTAAAAGATAAAAATGGCATTTGGAGTCAGCCAAGCCATAATAGGAGTGTCACAGCACAGACCTCTAGGTTCTGGAGCAAGGTCATGTCATCTTCAGTAGAAGACTATGTATCATTTGAAAAACTGCTCTTAATATTATTCTCGACCATGGTAAAGACTGAGCATCTGAACCATGGAATATCCTACGACTATGAAAACCAGTCTGGCCAGCCTGAGATGAGTGCTACAGACCCACCAAGATTTAAGGTTGGAGGAGCTCAGTTGCATGACAAAGGTGATGTATCTGGGTTCAGGCAAGGAGTTCCCAGACTTTCATGCCTCCCATCACTTTTGTGCCATTGCTAATTGCCTATGATCAGCCAATGGAAGAGAAACAAACTGAGCCTGATTTAAGGCTTGGTGTGTTGATGCAGACTGAAAAATGGACTGTTATTGCAAATGCAATCCCACTTAGGGTTGCTTTTGAAAGATAATTGTGAGTATCAGTCCTTCTAATGACCATTTGTTCATCTACTTTGTGTTGAGAGAAAAGTGGCCAGAGGTGAAGATCTGCTTGCACTTCTGACTGGTGTTGAATGGCTTGGCTGCTTGGCCAGGGACCAGAAGGAGAAAGATTGTAAGATTGGGCACAAAGAGGTCTGTGGAAGGTGCATGTTGATAGATCAATGAGAGTGGGCACAAAGGGTATGGGTCTTTATATCACATGTTAACATCCACCAGGGAGTAGCCACTGCAGAAGAGACACTAGCCTACAGGTAGACTGAATAGTTAGTACAGTAAATGATAGTCTCTGTGCTTGGCTACCCCAGTTCATGCAATGGGTTCATAAATGGAGTAGCTATGGTGGAGTGGAGACTCTATGTGGGCCAACCACCATGGGCTCTCTCTCACTGTTATGGATGGAATGTTTAAGCTGTCCCCAAAATCCATATGTTGGAGGCCTAACTTCCAGGGTAATGGTATTTGGAGATGGGGACATTAGGAAGTAATTAGAGTCAGATTGTGTTATGAGAGTAGGGCCCTTATGATGGTGGCCTTATAAGAAGAGAAAGATCTCTTTTTCTCTGTCTTTCTCACGTGCATGGACTAAAGAGAGGCCATGTGAGGGCATAGGCAGAAGTCAGCCATTAGCAGCCAAAGGAGAGAACACGCACCTGAAACTAAATCACAGCATCTTGATCTTAGACATCTCAGCCTCCAGAATTGTGCATAAATTTCTGTTGTTTATGCCACCCAGTGTATGGTATTTGTTATGGCAGCCAAAGCAGACCGACAATCACAAAGGCTGATCTACGGCTACTGCTGCTGAATGCTTAACCCATCAGCCACAATGACCGACTTTAAGCCTCCAACACTTACTGTCTTTCAGGACACTAGTCATCTAGTTGATGGTAAGTTGAGTACTTCAGATACCTTCTACCCTGAAAAGGTCAGAAATCTGTTCTTACTGTGATTGAATCATATTCTGGGCATGGATTTTCCTTTTCTCTACTCAGTACCTCTGCCTATCCATCCTAGGGCTCACAGCGTGTCTGATTTATTAAGATAGGATCCCATATATCATTGTCTTCAACTTGTCCAGTAAAAGAGGTGCAGCAGCAGGCACATAATCATGGGATTAATTTTTAATACCACATACTACATCCAGAGGCTGCTAGCCTGATAGGTATTTCATTTAACAGTTCATGGTTTCAAATGTATAAAAAATCAGATGTTCAATACTTCTAGCTCTCTGAGTTCCACCCACTTTGACTCAATAATTCTACCTTGAGAGTTCTACCCTAAAGTAATAATATACAAAAAACTGGAACTTTATAAGTATAAAAAATTAGGAAAATAAGTAAATTAGGATATATACACATGATGGAATAGTATGCAACCATAAAAATTATGTTTACCAACAATTTTTGATGCATGGAAAAGTGATTATGTTATAGTTTTAAAGGAAAAATTCTTAAAATATTTAAGAAATTTTGATTTAAAAAACAGGAAACAAGGAGACTTGTCTTAGAAGATACCAACATTAATTATAAAACTGTAGTTATTAAAATAATGTAGGATTTATGCAAAGATCTACAAATATTAATAAAAACAATAACTGAAAAATTTTAAGCTCTTACTATGTGTACTGATCAAAGTAATAGGTACTGACTCATTTAATCCTCACAACAACAGTATTATGAAATACATACTATTATTAACTGTACAAAGAGATTAAATGTCTTTCTTTTCTGGAACTGAGTGGCTAAGTAAGAAACAGACCCAAGTATATGTGCTCCCTGGGTATACAGTAGAGGTGGCAGTGTAGGTCAGTGGGAAAAGACTGGACTATTTAATAAATGGCGTTGGACACATGGCTTTCCATATAGGAAAAGTGAGATTAGTTCCTAACCTCATACCATTCACATAAAGAAATTCTAAAGGAACACTGAAAAGTTTTAGAAGAATATATAGGAGAATATATTCACGACTATGTTGATGAGGGTCTGAGTAGAAAACAGGTGGTCATTCAAAAGTGCGATTGAAGAGTTTAATGGCTAGACTATTTACAAAGTTGTGGAGATGATGAAGGGAATCCAGCATGGGATGGGGAAGCATTCTGGGGCTGGCAACAGCAGACAGTTGTTCCTATTATAACCCCTAAACTGGAAGGGGAAGGGATAGGGAAAGGGAGTGGTCACAGGAACTATATTAGACCCAGCACTGTAGAAAAGGGCCACTCGAGAACAGTAGCTGTGACCTTAGACTCTTAGAGGAAAAGACTGAGATATTTCACTACAATCAAATGTAAAACTTGTGTGACAATCTAGTTTAAAAGGCAAATGTCAGCTATTTGGAAGAAGATATTTGAAACATATAAATCAAAATTCATATCCAGAATATATTGGTATGTATACGTGTGTTACATATATGTATGTATGTATATGTATGCATATATGTATATGTATGTATATACCTGCCAAATGTTGGCAGGCATGTCAGGAAAAGAATTCTCACAACTGCTGATGGTAATGTGAGTTGGTATGACCATTATAGGGAGTGTGATGTGATAAAATCAAGTGACGTCAAAATAATGCATACCTTATGATCCATCAATTTCTTCTCTAAAAATATTGTCCAGAGAAATTCTTGCAAATGTGCTCCAGGAAGTCATATTTTAAGAATAACCATTACAGTGTTTTTCAAATATAAAATAAAAAATTGAAAAGAACTGAATGTTATTCAGAGGGAATAAATAACTTATGGTACAGGCATATCATAAAATAATAGATAGCAGTTAAAATTTATAAATAATGCACTTGTTTTGGATATTGATAGATAAAAATATTAGGCTGAATAAAAAAACTGAGTTGAAGAGATTTTTTAGTACAGTATGGTAGCATTAAGTAATAATTTAAAAACACAATAGTAATATATATAAGAAAAATATAAAATATCGATTTGAAGGATGTGTGTCACATTGTTAAAAGTGGTTGGCTCTAGAAATGGATCTGGGGAAGAAGAATTAGAAGTACTTCAATTTTATTTATCACATCTTATTTATAATGTGCAAAAAACTTACAAAAATAAATTTGAGACAGGTATACTAAAATATTGATATTAATAGGCAGTGCCTTTGGAGAGTGGCATTTGAGGCGATATTTTTTCTACTCTATGTTTTTCTCTATTTTTAAGATTTTCTAAAATGACTGAGTGTTATTTTTATAACTTCCCCCTACTGATTTTTTTTTAACCATCCACATTACTAGAAGCAGCCATGGGGGTCTCCATTTTAGAAGAAAAACTGGGTGGCAGTCAGCAGGGGACATGAGGAAGGCCTGTCATCTATACTTGATGCTCTTTTCTAGTCGGGTGAAAGTCATGATGGGCTTGAGGTGCTGGCAACTTAAAATGTTCTGAACTGAGCAATGCTTATAATTCTCTCCTTATATTGTACTCAGTGAATTGAGAACAGAGCAACTAAAGCCCTGGTTTTCATTAGAATTTTTCCAGGGTCACGTCCAGGTTAATGAAATATATGGGTGAATCCCAAATGTTGTGTACATATTTAATGTGGCAGTTTGTTTTTAGGCATCTTCAGAAATAAAGCTTTTTGCATACTTCAATTTATTTTGGCCCTATTTTTTTTTCTCTTCTTAATGTCTTCTAACTCTCCCACCATTAGATCTCTTAAATCAGTTTCTCTGTTTCCACTTGCCTCCCTTCTTCTCAGTCATTTTTTTATACCAAGCCAAAAGGCAGCACGTCACAACCTGAGGAACATGGGTTTGATATTGGAAACCATGGGTCTGAGCACAGGCTCTGCTTCTTATTAGCCAAATGACTTTGTGCAAATGGCTATCTGAGCCTCAGTTTATGTTGGAGATTATAACACCCGGACCTCAGGTGAATAACCTCATCAGAATAAACAATTCATAGGCGTCAATGTGATTTGTAAACTATAAAATGTCAAAGTCAGGGCTTAGCAGCTTTCTTGGACTAGATGGAAGGCTCCAAGATATCCAAGGAGCAACGAGGGAGGAAGGGCCTGGACATATCCTTGACAATCAATGAGTCAAGAGATTTGTACTTAGTTGTCCCTGGAAACAAAGTACTACTCACTCTGTGAGCATTACACATAAGGAATGCTGCTATTCAGTTGATCAGTGACCACATAAATCCTAGGTAGGAAGACAGCAGATCAATAGCATTGATGCCCATTTTTTATGCTTTACTTTCTTCTATTCTTAGGCTTCTTGACCCATATCTTATGCATTCAGTTGCATACAGTTACCATCCGAACTGAATGGAAATGCAGCAAAATTAATATTCATTCACTCATTCAATTTTTTTTGTTAGAGCTGCTTTGTTGCTCATATTTTTAAAAATTTTTTATTTTTTCAAAGGGTTCCTAAATATGAGGCGGTTTTATTTTTAATTAATTAATTAATTTTTTCTTTTTTTCTTTTAATTTATCAATATACAATGTAGTTGATTTTCATGTAATTTTATTTGTGGCGTACAGTGTACTGTTTCAACACATGCATATATTGTGGAACGATTCATTTAAGGCAGATAACATGTCTACCACCTCAACAATTATCTTTTCTTTATAGTGATTACAGTCAAGATCCTTTCTTCTAGCTATTTAGAAATATACAGTGTAATATTATTAGCTCTAGTCAACCTAGAACATCAGAAGTTAATCTTCCTATCTGCCTGTAACTCCTTTATCCACCTCTTCCTCTTCCTGCTCCCTTCCTGGCCTCTGGTAACCATTATTCTTCTATAAGAACTTTTTTTTTTTTAATTCCATATATGAGTGAGATCATGCATTATTTGTCTTTCTGTGTCTGGTTTACTTAGCACAATGGTAGTATCCAGTTCCATGTGTGTTGCTGCAAATGACAGGATTTTTTTTTTTTTTTTTTTTTTTTTTTTTTTTTTTTAGGGGATGAATAGTATTCCATTTTGTATATATACCATAATTTTTATCCATTTGTCTGCTGATGGACATTTAGGTTGATTCCATCTCTTAGCTATTGTGAATAGTGCTGCTATGAACATGGGAGTGCAGGTGTCTCTTTGATATACTGATTTCATTTCCTTTTGGTATATACCCAGTACTGAGATTGCTAGGTCATAAGGTAGTTCTACTTTTAGTTTTTAGAAGAAACCACATGCTGTTTTACCTAGTTGCTGTATTAATTTGCCATCCTACCAACAGTGTATGAGAGTTCCCTTTTCTCCACTTCCCCACCAGCATTTGTTGATAATAGCCATTCTAACTGCAGTGAGATGATATCTCATTGTGGTTTTAATTTGTATTTCCCTGATAAGTAGTGATGTTGAGCATTTTTTTCATGTGCTTGTTGGCCATTTGTATGTCTTCTATTGAGAAATGTCTGTTCAAGTCCTTTGTGCATTTTTTAATTGGGTTATTTGTTTTTTTGCTGTTGAGTTGTTTGAGTGCCTTATATATTCTGGTTATTAGCTCTTTCTCAGATAGTAGTTGGCAAACACTTTCTTGCATTCTGTAGGTTGTCTCTTCAGTTTGTTGATTGTGTACTTTGCTGTGCAGAAGATTTTAGTTTGATGTAGTCCTATTTGTGTGCTTTTGCTTCAGTTGTCTGTGCCTTTGTACTCTCACACAAAAAATTGCTACCCACTCCCATTTTGTGTAGCATTGCCCATATGTTTTCTTCTAGTAGTTTCATAGTTTCAGGTCTTAAATTTAGATCTTTAATCTATTTTGAATTGATTTTATGTATGGTGAGAGACAGGGTCTAGTTTCAGTTTTCATCATATGGATATCCAATTTTCCCAGCACCTCTTATTGAGGAGGCTGTTATTTCCCCATTATATATTCTTGGCACCTTTGTTGAAAATCAGTTGGTTGTAAGTGTGTGGATTTATTTATGGGCTCTCTGTTCTATTCCATTGGTATATTTGTCTATTTTAATGCCAGTATCATGCTATTTTGGTTACTATAGCTTTACAGTATATTTGGAAGTCAGGGAGTGTGATGCCTCCAACTTTGTTCTTTCTATTCAAGATTGTTTTAGCTATATGAGGTATTTTGTGGTTCCATACAAATTTTAAGATTTTTTTCTACTTCTGTGAAGAATGTCATTGGTATAGTGAAGGGATTGTGTTGAAAATGTAGATTGCTTTGGGTAATATGGATATTTTCATGATGTTAATTCTTCCAACCCATGCATATGGGGATGGGATAACTTTCTATTTATTTGTGTCCTCTTCAGTTTTTGTCACCAATGTTTTATAGGTTTGGTTATAGAGGTCTTTCACCTCCTTGGTTAAATTTGCTCCTAGGTGTATCAATTTTTTTGTTTGCTATTGTGAATGGGGTTATTTTCTTGATTACTTCATTGGCTATTTCATTTTTGGTGTGCAGGAATAATATTGATTCTTGTGTGTTGATTTTGTATCCTGCCACTATACTGAATTTACTTATTAGTTCTAGTAAATTTTATGGTGGAGTCTTTAAGGTTTTCTATGTATAGAATCATGTCATCTGAAAATTGGGATGTTTGACTTGTTCTTTTCCTTGATTTAGATGCCCTTTATTGCTTTCTCTTGCCTTATTGCACTGGCTAGGACTTCCAGTACTGTGTTGAATAAGACTGGGGAAAGTGAGCATCCTTGTGTTGTTCTAGATCTTAGAGGAAGAGATTCCAGTTTGTGTCTCTTCAGTATGATATTAGCTGTGGGTTTGTTGTATATACCTGACTTGCTAACTGTTTTTATCATGAAGGGATTCGGATTCTTTATCAAATGATTTTTCTATATTTATTGAAATAATCACTTTTTTTCTTTTACTCTGTTGATCTGATGTATCACATTTATTGATTTGTGTATGTTGAACAATCCTTGCATCCCTGGATAAATCTCACTTAATAATGGTGAATGATCTTTTTAATGTGTCATTAGATTTAGTTCACTAGTATTTTGTTGAGTACTATTGTATCTATGTTCATTAGGGATATTCACTTGTAGTTTTCATTTTTTGTTGTGTACATTTTCAGTTTTGGTATGAGGGTAATGCTAGCCTCATAGAATGAGTTTAGAAGTATTCCCTCCTTTTTGATTGTTTTGGAAGAGTTTGAGAAGAATTGGTATTAGTTTTTCTTTAAACGTTTTGTAGAATTCACAGGTAAAGCTGTCTGATCCTGGAGTTTTCTTTGTTAGTAGGTATTTTATTACTGCGTCAATCTCATTACTTATTTTTGGTCTGTTTAGGTTTTCTAATTCTTCATGATTCAACCTTGGTAAGTTGTATGTGTCCAGGAATTTACTCATTTCTTCTAGGTTTTCCAGTTTGTTAGACTATAGTTTTTTCTAATAGTCTCTTACTATCCTTTGTATTTCTGTAGTATCAGTTGTAATGTCTCCTTTTTTGTTTCTGATTTATTTATTTGAGCCTTCTCTCTTTTTTTCTTCATTAGTGTAGCTAAAGTTTTATTGATTGTGTTTATCTTTTTGGAAAACTGACACTTTGTGTTAAGCATCTTTTGAATTGTTTTCTAAAATCTCTGATTCATTTATTTCTGCTGTAATCTTTATTATTTCCTTGCTTTTTAGTAACTTGGGGTTTGGTTCGTTCTTATTTTTCTAGTTACTTGAGGTGTGATGTTGGGTTATTTGTATGAAATCTTTTTTCTTTTTTTTGATATACAAATTTATTATTATAAAATTTCCTCTTAAGACTGCTTTTGCTGTATCCCATAGGTTTTGATATGTTGTGTTTTCATTCTCATTTGTCTACAGGAATTTTTCAATTTTCTTTTTGGTTTATTTTTTGACCCATTTGTTGTTTAGGACAATGTTGTTTAATTTCAATGTATTTGTACAGTGTCCAATGTCCTTTCTATTATTGATTTATAGTTTTATTTTGTTGTGGTCAGACAAGATATTTGATATGATTTCAATTTTTTCAAATTTGTTGATACTTGTTTTATGATCTAACATATGGTTTCTTGTAAAGAATGTTCTGTGTGGTGCTGAGAAAAATGTGTATTCTGCAGTTGTTGGATAAAATGTTCTACTAATGTCTATTAAGTCTTTTTTCATAGTGATCAAAGCTAAGTCATTATTACTTTAAATTGATCTGTTACAACTCTAACATGTTTTATGCAAGCCTCATGGTAGCCATAACACAAAAATCTGTAATAGATACACTAAAAATAAATACAAAGAAATCAAAATATACTACTAGAGAAAATCTCTTAATCATAAAGAAAGAATAAAACTGGGTGAAAAAAGATTTACAAAACAACCAAAAAAGAGTAACAAAACAACACTAAAAAGTCCATACATATCAATAATAACTCTAAATGTAAATGAATTAAATCCTCCAGTTAAAAGACACACAGTGTCTGAATGGATTATAAAATAAGAACCAACAATATTCTGCCTACAAAAAACTCAACACCTATAAATGGAAAAATCAACTAAAAGTGAAGTGATAGAAAAGGATATTTCATGCAAATGGAAACCAAAAAAGAGCAGGCATAGCTACACTTATATCAATAAAGTAGGCTTCAAGTCAGGGAAAGTAAAACAAGATACGGAAGGCTATTATATAATGATAATGGGATCAATTCAACAAGAGCATATAACTATTTTAAATATATACACACCCAACACCAGAGCACCCAGATATATAAAGTGAATATTATTAGACCTAGTGAGATAAATAGATTCTGATACAATAATAGTTGGAGAGTTTAACACCCCTCTTTCAACAATGGATAGATTAAGTATAGCTATGCCTGCTCTTTTATGGTTTCCATTTGCATGAAATATCCTTTTCTATCACTTCACTTTTAGTTGATTTTTCCATTTATAGGTGAAGTGAGTTTTTTGTAGGCAGAATATTGTTGGTTCTTATTTTATAATCCATTCAGGCACTGTGTGTCTTTTAACTGGAGGATTTAATTCATTTACATTTAGAGTTATTATTGATATGTATGGACTTTTTAGTGTTGTTTTGTTACTCTTTTTTGGTTGTTTTGTAAATCTTTTTTCACCCAGTTTTATTCTTTCTTTATGATTAAGAGATTTTCTCTAGTAGTATATTTTGATTTCTTTGTATTTATTTTTAGTGTATCTATTACAGATTTTTGTGTTATGGCTACCATGACGCTTGCATAAAACATGTTAGAGTTGTAACAGATCAATTTAAAGTAATAATAACTTAGCTTTGATCACTATGAAAAAAGAAAAACAAAGATGACTGTTTTGATGTCATTTTTCTCTGTTTTTTTTCTGACATTTTGTTGTTTTAAGTTACATCTTTTAATATTTCCTATCTGTTATGCAGTTGTATTATTATCTTAATAGGTTTGTCTTATAGTCTTCATACTAGGGATATAAGTGGTTTATTCACCACCTTTACAACATTGGGGTATTCTGAGTTTGTCTGTGTACTCACTTTACTAGTGAGTTTTATACCTGAAATGTTTTTTTGTTACACTTTAGGATCATTTTCTTTCAGATTAAAGAACTCCCTTTAGCATTTCTTGTAAGCAGTGTCAATGTTGATGAATTCTGATAGCTTTTCTTTATCTGGGAAAGTTTTTAATTTCTCCTTCATATTTGAATGTTAGTTTTCCTGAATACAGAATTCCTGATTGACAGTTTTTTCCTTCAGCACTTTAAATATATCATCCCACTCTCTCCTGGTCTATAGGGTTTCTACTGAGAAATCTGCTAAAAGCCACACTGAGTCTATGTTCAATGTGATATGTTTCTTTCCTCTTGCTGCCTTTAGTATTCTTTCTTTGTCTTTGGGTTTTGATAATTTGATTATGATATGCCTTAGGGTTGAGTTGGAATGGTGAACCCTCAGCTTCCTGTACCTAGATACTGTCATCTTTCTTCATACTCAGGAATTTTTCACTTATATTCTTAAATATTCTTTCTAGGCCTCCTACTTTTTGTCTCTTCTTGATATGCCAATTACACTGAGGTTATTTTGCTTGAAGGGGTCCCATAGTTGCAACAGTTCTGTTTTGTTTTTTCTTAGTCTTTTTTTTTTTTTTTTCTTTCTCTGATTGGGTAATCTTGTATGTTCTTTCTTTGACCTTGCTGATTCATTCCTCTGTTTCATCGAGTCTGCTGTTGGAGCTTTCTATCCAGTTTTCTGTTCATAAAATGTATTCTTTAGTTCTGGAATTTCTATTTGGGTTTTAAAAATTGATTCTATTCCTTTGTCAAGTTGCTCATTCTGCTTTTGGATTGTGTTCCAAATATCATTTAATTTACTGTCTGTATTTTCATGTGACTCTCTCTGAATATCTTTAAGAGGATTATTCTGAATTTTCTGTCAGGCATTTCATAAATTTGCTGTTCTTCTGGGTCCATTGTTAGTGCTTTTTTGGTTTCTTTTGGTGGTGTCATATTTCTTCATTCAATCTTTGTGTCTTTACACTAAAGACTGCATATTTGGGGAGATGGCTACCTCTTCCAGGTTTTGTAGTTGTTCCTTGATGATGTTAGACCTTTATTGATTACTATCAGAGCTTTGTCTCTGGTCTTCGCTTTTTTTCTATTCTGTGGTGTATTAGCAACCTCCATCACCACTTACACACAACACTGGAACTAATTTGATGTCCTGTTATTAATTCCCAGATTGGGAAGACTTACTGCAGTGACTGGTACTTGAGCTCTGTGCCTGAGCTAAATTGCTACCTTGCCATTGTTTTCCAGTCTAGGGAAAACTTTTTGCATTAGCCAGGTTTTAATTGTTGGCCTTTTATTTACTTCCAGGTCATGTGGAGTCCCCACAAGGGCAACCAGGCTATGTGGAAAATCTAACCTGTGATTGAGTCTTTCCCACAAATTGTGTCCCCTTGTGGATCTATCACACTAACTGATCTCCATTCTGTGGAACTCATACTGATTGGGAGGTAGTTTAGCTGTTAAGTTTCACCTCATTGTACCCCTGGTGCATACCTCCCCCTCACCCCCTGCATTAATCTGTTTCTATTGCTTATGACAAAATACCTGGAACTGGGTGATTTATAAAGAAAATTAAATTTATTGCTCACAGTTTCTGAGGCTGGGAAGTCCAAAGTCCAGGGATCACAGCTGATGAGAGCTTGGTGGTGGGCAATAGTGATGGCAGAGTATCACATTGCAAAAATGGTAGAGCAGAGAGAAAGTAACCTTCTCATTCACTCTCCTTTTAAAGCCCTCCAAACCACTCTCATGGCCACCATTTTTAATCCATTCACTACTTCAATGTCTTAGAATCCAATTACCTCTTCAAGCCTCCACATTTCAATTACCATAATATGATTTCCCACCCTCTTAACAGTCATAATGGGGGACAAGTTTCTAATACATAAAACCTGGGGGAGACAATTCAAGCTTTGGTAAGTTGGGGGGGGGGGACATAATTCAATCCACTACATCCCCCATGCACTCTAAATGTTTCTTTTGGTGTAGGCCTTTACGAGTCCTTTGAAGACTTGTGGACCTCTGGGCATATCAGACACTGACCTGTTACTCTCTCCTCTCACCACAGAGAAGGTCCAGTGGCCCTCTCCATGTACAGTGCTATGCCAGTCTTGAACATGGGGGACGGAGTGTTTCAAAATGTTTCTTTTCTCCCTCCAGTTGTGGTACCTCCCTCCTATGTGGGTGCAGGGGGACCTTGCAAATAGCTACACTGGCTTAGAAAATGGGGTGGGGCATTCTGAAGTGATATTTTTTTGCCAGTGGTCACAACAATTTTCTCCCTTGCAGACTTGATATAGCTTCATGCAAAAGTGCTGCAGTGGTTTGCCATCTCCAGGGATCTGCTCTGTGCACTGTGTCACACTGGCCTGGGGAGCAGCTGAGGCTGAGACTGATTGGAGTAAGTGTTCCTCCCATCTGCTGTGTCTTTCTATGCATTTACAAACTCAGCTGGCTTCTCTTCCTCTTTCCCCAAGTTCTAGAGGTTTCAGGATGACAGTCGTATTAGTTCAATTCTGTTTCTTATAACAAAATTCCTGAAACTGGGTAATGTATAAAGTAAATGAAATTTATTTCTTACAGTTTTGGAGGCTGGGAAGTCCAAGGTCCAAGGAACACATCTGCTGAGGGTCTTCTTATGGGTGGTGACTCTCTATAGCAATGCAGGTATCAGATAGCTAGAGAATGGCATGAACAAGAGGACTAACCTTCTCACTTGCTGTCCTTATAAGCCATCAGAACCACATCCATGACAGCCCATTAAACCATCAATCCATTATTTCAAGAATGGATCAACCCATTTAAGAAGGCACAATCCTCATGATCCAATTACCTCTTACAGGCCCCATACCTTCTACCACCATACTGGGGGTTAAGTTCCAACGTAAGCTTGGTGGGAGGGTATTAAAACCACAGCAGCAGTTTTATGTTTTAATTGTTGCAAGTTGATTTCTTGGGGTGGGAAGTGATGCCAGGGACCATCTAGTCCTTCATCTTTGTGACATTCCTCCACTCATTCAATTTTTAAAGGCCCAATTGTGAACCCAAGTATGAAAATTCTTGCCCTTGTGGAGGGAAACAGACAAGAAACAAAATAAATTAATAAATTATGGAGACTATTAGAAAGTGATATGTGATGTGGAGGGAAATAAGGGCAGGGGTAAGGGTTAAGGAACAAAGGGGGTGGTCTGAGACTTTAATTAGGATGGTGAGGAGGCCTGGAGAATGTGCCACACAGACTTCCAGCTATAGAGAGTATATATTTATTTTCTATTGCTGCTGTAACAAGTTAACCCAAATATTGTGGCTCAAAACAACACAAAATTGCTATTTCATGGTTCTGTAGGTCAGAAGCCTGAGTGGGCTTGGCGGTTTTCTCTGCTCTGGTTTTTTGCAGGACTGGTTCAGGACACTGACAAAGCTGGACTCTCATCTGATGGCTTAGGCAGGATGGGGGTGAGATTTGCTTTCTAGCTCACTCAAGTCATTGACAGAATTTGTTTCCCTACAGGTGTGGGACTGAAGTACTCATTTCCTTTCTGGCTGTTAGCTGGAACCTCTCTCAGCTCCTGAAGGCCACCTGCCTTCCAATAACAGCACAGCAAGTTCTTTTTACACTTTGAATCTCTCTGACTTACCCATCTGTCACAGTTCTTCTGACTTTAGCCAGAGAAAGTTCTCTGCTTTTAAAGGTTCATGTGGTTATCCTCATCTAGGATAATTTCCCTATCTTAAGGTCTCTAACCTTAATTACACCTGCAAAATCCCTTTTGCCACGTGATATAACATTTATAGGTTCTAGGGATGAGGCTGTGGATGTCTTTGGGGGGGTGCATTCTGCCTACTACAGAGTTCAAGGGCTCCAGTTGCTGTCATCTAAAATCTGTTGCTGGGCTTGTGCTGAGGCCATACTTCCTATGGTCTGCTCAGCTGGTGACTGAATGTGGCAGGAATTCTAAGGGAAGACCATTCCTGTTACACATGGGATTCCTCTTACAGCTGACTTTGGTTTGAGGACTCCTTGAGGGTTTTGCAGAACCTTCCTTACACTGCATAGCAGTCTAGGATGCTTCCACCCAAAATTTCTTCCTCCTTCTTCACTCATATTAGACTTACGTCACGGAAATTTTCCCTTATAAAATGCATGCACATTTAACACATTTTGGTGTCTGCCTCTTGGAGGACCTGGACTAACAAAAGTGGTGCCATCAGTGGTCCAAGAAAACATGCAGTAATATGGGCATTTGGGCCTGGCTCACTCACTGCGCAGCAGCAGGTGGAGGGGATGCTATCCTGGTGGTAGAAGGAACACAAGGTAGTACCTCCCATTGCTGAAGATTTCACTGGTGGTGACCTGGAGCCACGTCCTGGTGGAAATGAAAGTGCTGTTGCAGGTGTGATATATAAATATAGGCATTTGTAAAATAACAAGGGAGCAGTGCCTATAAAGACATCAAAGTTGATCAGTTATTGCTAAGTTGTATTCACATCTTACAGAAGAATAATAAGCAAATGAGGCTATCAGAAAGTGTGACAGTCTCAGGGGCTATTTGGTAGTTTACAAAGAGGCTTTTTTTCTCCTACAGTACAGGGAAGGTATAGCTGAAGGCAGGCTGAAGATTTAACTGCCTGAGTCGTAGAGATGTTTGAATGCTCAGCCAAGGCAGGTCTGCTATGCGAAGGTCAGGGTATCCTGCACCATGGGATAGGGATATTTTATAGGTGCCCTTGAGGATATTGACCTTATGGCCCCTCTCCCCCAGACTCTGAATTCTATGTATAGTCATGCATTGCTTAACAACATTCAGAGAAATGTGTCTTTAGACAATTTCGTCATTGTGCAAACATCAGAGTGCACTTACACAAACCTAGATGGTATAGTCTACTACATACCTAGAGTATGTGGTATAGCCTCCTGGTGCAACCATTGTCATATATGTAGTTGATCTTTCACTGAAATGTGGTTAAGCAGCACATACTGTATATAGCAATATTTTTTCATTCTCTAAATCTTTTAAGTATATATACTTTTCAAGAAAGCCACTTATTGCATTTAATGCTTACTAAAGATTCATTAAACATTTATTTACTAAGCATCCTTTATGTGCCAAAAACTGTCCTGGAAGGTGATAGGCACTGGGGATACCATGGTGAAGGAGGGAGGCATAGGATTATTTTTATGACGCTTACAGCCCAAAGGGAGAGACAAAATTAAACAAAGAAGCACAGAAATCTACAATATTAACAATTTTAATAACTGTTTGCAGGGAATAAAGAATGAAAATAAATGCGAGGGTCACATGGAGGAAACAACTTTAGATAGAAGGGGTAGAGAAGTCCTCTCTATAGAAATGACATTAAGTTGAGAATGAAATGATAAGTGGCACTTTGTACAGTGACGACTGGGGAAAGACCCTGCTGGGTAGAGGACAGCAGTGTGACAGTGTGTGCTGAGATGACAAAAAGGAACGACAGAGGCCAATGCACAGCCATCTATGGCACTTCCACTCAAATTCCTGCCCTCTCTCCTTCTCCGGGGTCAGGCTGAGATGATTCTCTCAGCCCATCCAGCTCTGTCCTGATGTTTCTTGACCGGTGTTTCCCCTAATAAAATCCTTGCACACTTAATACCATCTTGGCATCTGCTTTTGGGAGGATCTACATGAATGCAAGTAGTTGAGGAAGGTCTACGTGAGAAGATGACATGTGAGCAGACACGCAGAAGGCAGAGGGAGGTACCCATGGGGGATTTGGGAGGAGAACATTCCGGGTGAGGGAATAGCAATAGCAAAAGCCTTGAGAAGAGCCTTTGTTGCTGTGCTCAGGGACAGAGAGAAGGTCAGTGTGGAGAGGGTGGGAGGGGAGCAGCAGGCAAGTCAGGGAGGTGGGTAACAAGTGCCTTTTACTCTGAGTGTGGAGGAAAGGAATTGCAGGGTTTGCAGATGAGGAGTGGCATGATCTAACTTAAGTTTTAAAGGGCTCTTTCCTGCACCTATTAGATTATTTGATTATTAATTATTAGAATTAGATCGTAGAAGGCCAAAGGCGGAAGCAGAAATACCAGTTAGGACACTATTGGAAGATCCAGGTAAGGGATGATAGACTTGGCTTGGATGAAAGTGATAAAAAGCGATCAGAATCTGGATATCTTCCGAAGGGTGAGATAGCTGAATTTCTTGAAGGACGGGATGTGGGATGTGACAAGAATGGAGATTCCGCTAATGGAAATAGAGATGTGAGCAGTTGCATGAGGCTTGTGGAGCACAGCAGGAGTTAGGGACATGTTAAGTTTGAGATGTTTATGCAACATGTACGTGGAGATGTCGGAGAGGCAGTTGGATGTATGAGTCTGGCGTTCAGGGGAGAAGTCTGAGCTGGAGACATAAATTTGCGAGTTGTCAGCAGGAATATAGTATTTCAAGTGGTGAAACTGGATGAGCTCACCAGGGAGTGATTATGGATAGCAAAAATGTGTAGTTAATAAATCATATATAAGCAAGTAAATTCATACCACTTACAGCTGAATATCTATGTTCGAAAAGTACTAGAACTCTTGTATGTTTTTTCTCTATATTTGAATTTCTGAGATGCAAATTCTAAACCTGTTCACTGTACATCTCTGCCCAAGAACCAGTAGAATAGTTGTTTACCTATAACTTTCCATCTTCATTAACAAAATTGAGAACCAAAGATATTAGTTGGTAAAAAATATATTTTTTTATGTAGTTATTCTACCTGCAGAACTGAAACCTAATATTTTGGGCTGGAGATTAATTTGCTTAAGTTCATTTCTGTACATATTTTATTCCTGAATTGCACTCATCAGTATTTTCCATTTTCTTCCATCTCTACTGCATTAAGACTAAAATAAAATCTATTTTCTTTATTCTATATTTAAAAATTCTGTTAACTATTTTGAGTCAAATATTCTCCACTGAAATTCTTGGCAGGGCAATCTCACACATACACTTCACAGAACGATTCAAAGGAAACCTTCTTATTTCCATATCTGGAGAAAAGATTTACCGAGTGAGTATATTCAATCCATACCGTAGGGAAGCCTCGATGCAGGATGGCCTAAGCTAGGAGAGCACAGCAGAATTCCACCTTGCTCGTGTTCCCTTCGTTCCTTAAAAATACATCAGGTAACTATTTAGTGCAAAACCCTTATAGACTCATGAATGTTTTGGGCTAGAAGGGGTCATTGTGATCACTTACTAATGCCTCATTTTATAAGTTATGTGAAAGATAAAGATATTTTCAAGTATTTGCAGTTCTTGCTTGTTTGTCTTCTCTCCACGCCTCCCCTCTTTTTATGTTCCTAGGGTGGCTGCCGCAAATTACCACTAATTTGGTGGCTTATTTCACAGTTCTGGAGGTGTCAGAACTGAAATTAAGATGTCAGCAAGGCCACGCTCCTTCTAAGTCTCTAGGGGAGAATCCTTCTTTGCCTCTTGGCATGTGGTGGCTCCAGGTGTTCCCTGACCTGTAGCAGCATAACTGTGATCTCATCTGTCTTCCCATGGCCTTCTTACCTTGGCTATTCTGTGTTTCAAATCTTTCTCTCCTTTATCTTACTTACTGCATTTGGGCCCACCCTAAATTCATTTCTCTGTCTCAAGATCCTTAACTTGACTACAACTGCAAAGACCCTATTTCCAAATAAGGTCACATTCACTGGTTCTGGGGTTTAGGACTGGAAATATCTTTTGGTGGGACACAATTTAACTCACTATATCCTTCTTCATCCTTCCCTCTCTCCCTCCCTTCCTTCCTTCCTTCCTTCTGCTCAATCCACACCTTACTCCAGTCCATTCTTTTTATCCTTTTATGTTCCACACTAAGTCCAATCTGTAAATGATTTCAAGGTGGTCACAATTTTTCTTTAAAAAACAACAACAACTTAGGACCTAAGAGTGAGTTGAAAAAAACAGTTGGTGCAGACGGGTCATAGCTGATTTTTCATTATCTCTTTTTTCCATCACCTATTCTTTAATTTCTTCACATTTGACCCCTTAGGCCACTCTGGTCTAATTTTCTTGCCTGGTAGAATAACACAGACCTTCAACTCCGAGGACTCTGAGTCTTTGGTTATCGTGCCTTTATTGGGCTGTGGTCATGGCAGTTACCTGCTTGCTGTTATAATAGATATGGAAGCAACAAGAGATATTTTTGGTGCATCTTCCATGCTTCAGACATGCTGCTCCCTGGTCCCATTATATAGAAACAAACTTAGCTCATCATGAGATTACTCTGTCAGCATAAATGCTTTCTGGTGTACCAGCAAGAGGATGTCAAAGTGAGTGGCAGTATTTATAACTTCAGGTTTGGTGGAACTGTTACTGTGTCTCCTGATGGAAGTATCTCCGGCCTCCCTTGGAACTAGGGCCACTGTGTCATTAGGCTATTGTTGTGTAAGATACCACCTCAAAACTCAGTTATCTCCAACAACAAGCATTATCCTGCTCACAGATCTATTGGAAAAGCTCTGCATTAAGCTGTGGGTGCTCTGGTTAGCTGGGATGGTTCTACTCCATGTTTCTCTTGTTCTTCTGGGACCAGCAGGCTACCTGGTCATGTTCTTCTTATGGAAATGGCAGAAGCATAGGAGGGTAGGGCCAACTCCTTCAGCACACATCAAGACTTTGCTGGCATCGTCTCTACTACTTGCTCAAGCAAGTCACATATCTGAGCCCAAACTCAAAGTGTGGCAAGTTATACTCTGAGGCCCAAGCACACAACATTGCCAAGTCCAATATTAGTAGAGCAGAGAAGCATACCTTTCCTGTGGACTATGTGTGTGTGTGTGTTGGCGGATGGGGAGTGGAAGGAGTGAACATCTACTGAACAATAATTTGTACAACCTCCAGTGGGAATGAGAAACACAACTTTGCAAGTGTGGTATAGGCAGAGGCACTGTGGCCAAAAAGTGTACTCCTCTATGGTCTAGGTATCAGTCCCACTCAGGTCCAAATGATGACCTCTCCAGGTTCATAGAGATCCATTGCAATGAACTTATCTCAAGTGGCAGTCTGGTCCCTTGAGGTATGGTACCATACCAAGGACTAAGATTTGGTCTGTGCTGTTGATAGGTCAGGCTTCAGCAGTACTGTTTATGAGAAGGAGCTCATGTCCATGAATAGGTTCCAATTCTACCACCAGGGCCACCCTATTTGTGGTCCTCTTGTGTACTGGGGTGGCTAAAAACTGGAATCATCCAGTCCATTGGATTCACGAGTGCCTTTTCTATGAAGTATAATCTCTGGAGGGTGATGATATGAGCACAGATATCTTCCCAATTTGTGCCATTTCACAAGTCCATCCGTATGTTTCTTCCATCAAACTCCTTGCTTCCATTCTTCTAATATTCTAAGCCTGTCTTACACCATTCAGGCTGCTATAACAAAATACCATAAACTGGATGGCTTATAAACAACAGAAATTTATTTTTCATAGTTCTGAAGGATGGAAAGTCCAAAATCAATGAGCCAGCAGAGTCAGTGTCTAGTGAGGGCCTGTTCTCTGCTTCATAGATGGTGAATTCTTGCTGTGTCTTCGTATGGAAAAAGGAATGAGGTGTCTCTCTCTTGAGCTTTCTTTTATAAGGGCACTAGTCCCATTCATGAGGACTCCACCCTCATGACCAATTCACCTCACAAAGGCCCCACCTCCTAATATCACCACATTGGAACTTGGGTTTCAATATATGAATTCGGGGGAAATACAAATATTCTGACTGTAATAAGCCCTTAACCAAACAGCTAAGCAATTGTTTATATTCTTATATTAGGCCATTTATTTCTCCATCCAAAGTTGATGACCTGGAATACTCACGGCTCTACCCACTGAGAGGATTTCCCCTCACCACTATTTTTTAGGGCCAACTCTGAGAGGGATTGTAATTTAGCAGTAGTCCATTTTTGTCTTGCACCAACGTGTTTAGCCAATACATCCATTCAGTCAGGCTTAAGCATTTTTCTACCTCATCAGCTGGTCATAGGGAAGTTCCCATAAGGTCATAGATAGGAAGTGAGGGAGTAATGTCAGTACAATATGTAATTGTAATGTAATGAAATGCCAGTGAATGTTAGCAATGAATGTCAGTAATGTCAGTGAAATGAAATTCTGAGCCACATTTTCATGAATTTTTCTAATGCCTGCTGGACCAGCCTGGACTTGATCCCCAATGTATAATTTACATTGTACAAGGGATTATCCTTGAACCTTCTAACCTTAAGACTTCTAACCTTAAGTCATATGGTTGAAATCATACAGTGTGTATCCTTTTTATACAGAATGCTTTCACTTGGTAACATGCATTTAAGTTTTCTCCATGTCTTTTCATGGCTTGATAGCTCATTTCTTTTTAGTTCTGAATAATATTCCACTGTCTGTATGTACCACAATTTATTTACCCATTCACCTACAGAAGGACATCTTGGCTGCTTGCAAGTTTTGGCAATTATGAGTAAAGTTGCAATAAACATCCATGTGTAGGTTTTTGCTTGGAAATAAGTTTTCAATTCATTGGTAAATACCAAGGAGCATGATTGCTGACTCATATGAGTAGGAAAGAATATACTTAGTTTTGTAAGGAAATGCCAAACTGTCTTCCAAAGTGGCTGCACCATTTTGCATTCCCACCAGCAATGAATGAGAGTTCCTGTTGCTCCACATCCTTATCAGCATTTGATGTTGTCAGTGTTTTGGATTTTGGTTATTCTAATAGGTCTATAGTGAAATCTCATTTTTAATTTAATTTTCAATTCCCTAATGACATATGACATTGAACATATTTTCATATAGTTACTTTCCATCTACAGATCTTCTTTGATGAGGTTTCTATTTAGGTCTTTTGTACTTTTAAAAAATCAGGTTGTTCATTTTCTTATTGTTCAGATATGAATTATTTGTATATTTTGGATATCAGTCCTTTATCAGATGTGTCTTTTGCAAATATTTTCTACCAGTCTGTGGTTTGTCTCCTTATTTTCTGACATTGTCTTTCATAGAGCAGAAGTTTTTAATTTTAATAAAGTCCATCTTGTCAATGATTTCTTTCATAGATTTTGCTTTTGATTTTATATTTAAAAAGTCATTGCCATACTAAATATCATTTAGGTTTTCTCCTATGTTACCTTCTAGGAGTTTTACAGTTTTACACTTTACATTTACGTCTATGATTGATTATGAGTTAATTTTTGTGAGGGTGTAAGGTCTGTCTATAGATTTATTTCTATTTTATATATGTGGATATTCAGTTGTTCTAGCAACATTCATGGAAAAGATGCTGTTTGCTCCATTGTATTGCCTTGTGTGGAAAAGACTATCTTTGCTTCTTTGTTAAATATCAGTTGACTGTATTTACATATGTTTATTTCTGGGCTCTTTATTCAGTCCCATTGATCTATTTTTCTATTTTCATACTAACTCCACAATGCCTTGGCTACTATAGCTTTATAGTAAGTCTTAAAGTTGGGTAATGATGCCAGTCTTCTGATTCTAATCTTCTATTCATCATTAAATTGTCCGTGTCTTTTGCCTCACTACATAAACTTTAGAATCAGTTCATCAATATCCTCAAAACAAGTTGTAGGAATTTTGTTTGAGATTGCAGTGACTCTGTAGATCAAATTAGGAAGAACTGACATTTTCACAATATTGAGTCTTCCTATCCATGGGCATAAAATCTCTCTCCATTTATTTAGTTCTTTTTAATTTCTTTCATCAGAGTTTTGTAATTTTCCTTATGTAGATATTGTACATATTCTGTTAGGTTTATAACTAAGTATATCATTTCCGTGAGGGTACTAATACAAACAGCAATGTGTTTTGATGTCAAATTCCACATGTTTGTTTTTGGCATATATAAAAGTGATTGACTTTGTAAATTTGTATCCTTCAATCTTACTATAATCACTTATTAGTTCCAGAAGTAGTTGGGTTTTTTGTTGTTTGTTTGTCTTTGTCAATTCTTTTGGACTTTCTACATAGATGATTATGTAATCTGTGAACATGAACAATTTCACTTCTTCCTTCCCGATCACTACACCTTTTATTTCCTTTTCCTGTCTTTTGCATAAACTGGAACTTCCAGCGTGATGTGAAAAGGAGTGGTGAGAGGAACATCCTTGTCTTGTTTTGATCCCAACAGGAAAGTTTCTAGTTTCTCACCTATTTTATGATGTTAGCTATAGATTTTGTGCAGACATTCTCCATAAAGTTGAAGAAGTCAACCTCTATTTTTAGTTGGCTGAGAGTTTTTCTGTTTGTTTGTGTTTTTTTAATCATAAATGGATGTTGGATCTTGTCAAATACTTTTTTCTGCATCAATTGATATAATCATGTGATTTTTCTTCTTTAGTATGTTGATGCCATAGATTGCATTAATTGATTTTCTTTAGCCAGCCTTGTTTACCTGAGACAAATCCTAATTGGTTGTGGTGTATAATTCTTTTTATGTATTGTTTGATTTGATTTGCTCATATTTTGTTGAAGATATTTGCATCTATATTCATGAGAGATACTGGTCTGCACTTTTCTTTTCTTGAGATGTCTTTGTCTGGTTTTGATATTTTGTCTGGTTTTGGTAATGCTGGTCTTACTGGTGAGTTAGGAAGTTTTGTTTCTGCTTCTATTTTCTGGAAGAGATTTTAGAGAATTAGTATAGTTTCTTTCTTAAATGTTTGGTAGTATTCACCAGTGAACTCAAGTGGGCCTGGTGCTTTCTGCTTTAGAAGGTTATTAATTATTGATTCAATCTCTTCAAAAGATACAGAAATGTTCATATTGTCTATTTTTTCTTGTGTGAATTTTGGCAGATTATGTCTTTCAAGGAATTGGGTCAGTTTCATCTAGGTTATCAAATTTGTGGACATAAAGTTGTTCATTGTATTCTTTTATTATCCTTTTAATGTCCATGAGATCTATAGTGATATGGGTAATTTGTGTTCTCTATTTTTTTCTTAGTTAACCTAGCTAGAGGTTAGCAATTTTATTGATCTTTACAGAAAACCAACTTTTGGTTTTGCTGACTTCATGGATATTCTATTTTCAATTTCCTTGATTTCTGCTCTTTTATTATTTCTTTTCTGAAATAATACAGTGCTAACTTTGGATTAATTACTCCTGTATTTTCTATTGGGAGTGATGCTGCACCTCTTCTTGGATTCAAAGTTCAGCCTGAGTAAAAACCTGAAAACAAAAACAAAAATGAAAATAAACACAAATGAACAACAAAAACAAAAAGAAATCAGTTAACATAGGGAGTAAAAAGTCAAAACTAGAGATATATTTGTTTAATTTTCTCCATCTCAATGTTTCTCAATAAGCCGAGCAGAAAGCTATCATAAAATATGAGGCACTAAAAATAAAATTTTAAAAATTTCCATTTACATCTAGGCTAATCCAATGGTCTTCTCTACAAGTTCAAAAGTTTTCCTCCAGCAATGGCTCAGCAAACCAGAATGTGTGGTGACTGCGTTTTGAAGCAGACTAAGGGAAACACTTTAAGAAAATGTGTACTGTATCTATTTGTGTTTTCAGAGTAACAAGAGATGATTAATGCTATGCTGAATATCTTCATTAAATGCATCTTTTATCTGTGCACATGGAATATTTGGCCAATAATGAATAATTATGTATTTTCTGAAAT
This sequence comes from Cynocephalus volans, assembly GCF_027409185.1. Classification (NCBI taxonomy): domain Eukaryota; kingdom Metazoa; phylum Chordata; class Mammalia; order Dermoptera; family Cynocephalidae; genus Cynocephalus; species Cynocephalus volans. The sequence continues at coordinate 29,080,065 of NC_084474.1, read as the reverse complement.
GATCTTCCTATTCCCATCCATAGTGATGATGAGCTAGCACGTGGTCCTCACTGTACTTGCACCCCTGTCCTTCACTGAGCTCCATCCTTCATTCTTGCTCAGCCATGTTAGTTACATCTCAGCTCTTGCCCTCTTTAATCCATCTCTTACATGTCAAACTCTTAAATACCTCTTCTGGTTGACCATCTCTGCCATTTCTTTGATTCTATTAAATCTACTCAACCTTTCCTAATTATTTCAGACTGTCACCCCATTCTACCTTCACTTGCCTTCTCTCCCCAACTAGACTTAATAGGCAGATGGAGCTAAACTGCAATTACTATCATGCTCGATTCTTCAAATTTTAATTTTCCTCCTACAACTTTCCTTTCTTCCTTCTCTTAGATTCTTGTGCTGCACTAGCTCTGTGTAACTCTCGCTGTCTGCATTCTCTTCTGTTCTTTAGGCTTCTAGTCTCTGGAGATCAAAAAGCATGAAATCATGATGGTTAGGTATTCTGTTTGATGGTATCTATGCAGCACTGGTTAATTTTGTAGTTATATAAAGTTATTAATTAATTAAATGTATAATCTTTCTCCCTGAGATATTTTCTTAAGAAAGCATTGGCACCTGTCCCCTTCATGTGCTGACTGCCATCTTGGGTCCTCAAGCATTGCAGACTGAACTCTACACCTTTGACTTCAGTTTCCCAACCTACAAAATCTCTCAGCCAATGTGTGCCACGTGCATTATCCTCAATCCTGTGTTTTCATGTAGAATGTACTATGTATGCCACCTGGGTATCCCTTTCTGTTATTCATTTGACGTTCTGTTGAACCATTTTAACGCACAATGGCTGACAAAAGGTGTACAATTGATAGTGAAACTCCTGGAAATGAGCTAAGGAGGAGGATCATGCTAGTTTTTAAAAGAGTAAGTTTCAGGTTTCTTGAGTCACCCTCAAGAAAATTTTATAATTAGGGTGACCTGGCTTCAAATAACAGAATACCCTGACTAAAAGTATCTCAAATGATTAAGAAAAATGTATTTATATTGCCTCGGCTAACTAAAGGGCTGGCTTCAGAGTTGTCGCAGAGGCTCAGCAACATAATGAAGAACAGTGTTTTTTAAAAATCTTTTTCCTATGCCTCCCCCACGTTAGTTTTGTTCTCATGCTCTCTTGCCATGTGACTGTAGATGGGTGCAGTGGTTGCAGAGATAGTCAAGAGACAGCACCACTGAGAGATGGAAAGGGACTCTCTCTTCCAGCAACTTCTAGGCAGTGAACAAAGCTTTCCCCAGACCCCTAGCAGACTCACCACCACCTGGTGTGGCCTCTGCAACCAGTTATCAGTCATGGTTTACCTTTGGAGTTGGAGATGGGGGAAAAGGCTGTACACCTGAGAAACTCAAGATAAAATCTTAACTGGATCTAAGCCATTTGTCCCTGGTTCCAGTGGGTGAAGACTCTCGTTCTACTAGCTCTTCTTGCCACTTCTGTGCCCTTTATTGGTGCACAGGAATCGATTTTGCTACAAAAAGACCCACAGGGCCTGAAAATACATTATATGCCTATTTAAGATCCTATATGCCTGCAGGCAGCTTTAGGCCCATCATCTGATTTCTGCTCCATCCTGAGAGGTCTCGTCTGCTGAGACATGCTATATGATCATTTCTCTCTTATTGTTTGCCTCCCCGAAGGTCTGCTCAGGAAGAGGGACTCTGATCTTCTTATAAATCTCTGGAATTGTGTTATCACCCCCACCCTCCACCCTTCCATCTCTTTTCCCAGAGTTTAGTCCAAGTGGGTTGAGCAGTATCTAAACTTCGTTTCCTTTGAAGTTTCATTCCCACCCCAACCCCTCCAACTTTGGGAATCTTTATGTCATCCTGTAGGTGTGAAGACATGCTCTGATTCCTCATGATGTATTTGTGCTGAATTCTTTCAGCACCTTGGCTTATAAAACTGAAAGTGCAAACAAGTGTATAGGAGAAAGGGCACTGAAGGCTGACTGGCAGAAGTGTAAAGCTTTATGGGGAAATTTCCTGAGAAGAGAGTTAAAGGATGCACAGGAATTTTCAAGAATGTTGAGTAGGGAGCCAGGGTATAGAGGGAGTATGTCCAGGGAGAGGGTCCTTCATGTGCAGGCACAAAGCCATGTGAGGGCATGAGGTATTCTGGGACTAGTAGTGGTGGGAGATGGCCAAAAAATAGGCACAGGCTTTGGCAGTAAGGAATTGATAAGGCCTTTTGATTTCATTATTTGGTGTGATGAGGAGTCATTGAAACACCTAGAACTAGGGTAATGACACAGTCTGAAGTGTGAACTACAAAATGTTCTCTGGTAGAACACTGGAGGGATGACTGGGGATGGGTAAAATTTGAAGCAGAGAGACCACCAGGAAGTCTTGGTTGTTCTTCTATAAGGGAAAACAGACCACATAATATGTTAGCAGTAGGAAAGTGGCAGCAGTGAGAGGTGGTTTAAGAGGAAGAACAGACAGAAATTGATGATTGATTCAATATAGCAAGTGCAGGGAAGGGTGACTCCCAAGTTTCTGGCTTCAGTGGATGATGGTGATACGACTCTATAAAATAATGAATGTAAGCTGTATGTGCTTGTTTAAGGAATTTGAGGATGTTCTTTGTGGAGCTGACTAAAAAGCATTGGCATTAGACATATGGATCTGGAACAGGCAAGATGTTGGAGGTAGCTATAAATTTGGAAGTTAAAAGCAGCAAGATTATAATTAAAGTCACGAGCATGCATAAGATTGTCCAGGGATTATCTATAGTGTGAGGAAGGGGCAGGGGAGAAGTGAGGAAGTAGAAGAGAGGAAGCTTTGAGAGAAAGCTGCATTAAGTCTGAGAAAGCCTACAGAGGATATTAAGTAGCAATTAAGGAAAAGAATCAGAATTTATTCGAGTAGTGAGGGTAAAACCAAATTGAGCAGGTTTGGAAGTGAATGGGAGGTGAGAGGTAGAGGCAGTAAGTGCAGATCACTCTTTGCAGAAGAGTGTCCGGGAAAGAAAAAGAATAGAAGCTAGAGGGAAATGTGTGGCCCAAAGGAGCGTTTTAGTTAGGAGAGGAATAATGGAGAACTGAAATGATGTATAGAGTAAATACATGAGCAGGGTAATTCCAAAGGAGAGGCAAGGGTTACGATCTCACACAGTTGGGTGGTTAGCCTCAGATAGGAGGCAAAAACATGACTGTGCAGATATTTAACATAGAGGTATTTTAATGCAGGTAATCGGTTACGCAGGTGACAGAAGAGAGAAGGTAAGCAGGAGTGGTAATCCACCCCAGAGGTTAGCATCAGTGGGAAGCCACCCCCACCTGTAGGATAGAGGGACAGAAGGAGAAGGTAATGTATCTGGAGCCCAGTGGCCTGCACTTCTGGGTAGAAGCTGGATCCTTAGCAGGCCAAAGTTGCTCCCAATTCAGGGGCAATGTTTTAAGACTCTCACCCGCTAGACCAAGGCTGGGGAAGAGCTGCAGGGCCAGAGGCAGAAGGGAAGAGCGAAACATGTCCAGCCTTCTCCTGTTGCACCTTCGATCTCCCACTTGTGCTTTCCACTAGGGGAACTAGCCAGAAGCCAGCCTGGAAAAAACAATCTCCTGAAATACAGAAGAGAGCAGGGAAGAGAAGATAGGGATCTGAAGGCAAACAGGCCCCAGACAGGAAGGGCCTAGCAGTGACTTCAACAGAAGGCCAAAGTTTTGGAATAATCTTTGAGAAGAAAAGGAGCTGGTAGTTCATGAAGGACGTGACATAGAGTCTAAAGATGCAAATGAGATTGGATTCTATAAGTCTGTACTGGCATTCATCTGCAGGACCATGTGGTGTCTGCAGTGGTTCTGAATAGCCCAGGTGTAGGAGGAGAGAGGAAGGATGTGAGGCTTCCTTAATTTCACTCTCCTCAGCTCACAAGCTCCTAAACGCTCACTCTCCCTTCTGCCTGTGCCTCTTCTTGCCTGGACTGACTCGTCCCCTGCAGTATCCTCGGGCATCTCTGGCCATTGGTCCTGCTCATGCTTGCGTCATTGTTCTCTCCCTCTGTTGATTCCTTCTCCTTTCCCTTCAAGATCCTGGCTCCCAAACCTGATTAAATCTTTCCAGCCTACTCTTGCCTTCCTTTGTTCAAATCTTTTCTGTCCTTACTGTTCTATCCTTACTTGTTCTTTTCATTGCTGAGAAAGATGATGAAATCTCTGACTACAGTCATGGGTTTATCTATGAGTATTTCTCTTTTTCTGTTCTTTCTGTGTTTGCTTTATGTATTTTGAAGCTCTGATACTAAGTACATAGATATTTAGGATTCTTATGTTTTCCTGATGAACTGAGCCTATTGGTATTATGAACTTACACTATTTATTCCTGGTAATATTCTTTACTCTTAAATATGCTTGTCTGATAATATAGCTATTGTGACTTACTTTATAGTAGTGTTAGCATAGTATATCCTTTTTTAAAATCATTTTACTTTTAACTATGTCTTTATAAAAGTATTTAACACAGGTTTCCTTTACACAGCATGTAGCTGGGTCTTGCTTTTTTTTTTTCAATCTGGTGGCTAGGCCATTTATGTACAATGTAATTATTGGTATGATTTGGTATAAATCTACTATCTTACTACCATCTTTCTATTTATCTCATCTATTCTTTTTTTTTGTTGTTCAAAGATTGAAAATACACATTATTTTATTTTATTCTATTTATTATGAATATTCATGAGATACAAAGCTGATTGTCCCCCCTCCTGCCCATGATGTGAGGGCCAGATACATACTGGGGGCATATCCATTACCAGAAATTACTTTTGTACCCTTTGTCCCCTTCCAATTATCCTCCAACCTCCCTCCCCTGACCCCTCTCCCCTCAACTCCAATTTGTAGCCCTAGGAATGTTCCTTCCCTCTGTTTGATCATGACACTACTGTGGTCTTTCCTGCCTTCTTTCTCTCTTAGCTCCCACATATGAATGAGCACATGTGGTATTTATCCCTCTGTACTTTGCTTGTTTCATTCAACTTAAGTTTCTCCAGGTTCACCCACGTTGTTGCAAATGGGAGTATTTCATTCTTTTTTATGGCAGAGTAGTATTCCATAGTGCATATATACCACAGTTTCCTTATCCAGTCATCTATAAATGGACATTTAAGTTGGTTCCATATCTTGGCTATTGTAAACAGAGCTGCAATAAATATAGGAGTGCAGGTATCTCTTTGACATGATGATTTCCATTCCTCTGGATATATACCCAGGAGAGGGATTGCTGGATCATATGGAAGATCTATGTGTAGTTGTTTGAGAAACATCCAAATTGTTTTCCATAGTGGTTGTACTAATTTACAGTCCCACCAACAGTGCAGTAGTGTTCCCTTCTCTCCACACCCTCGCCAGCATTTGTTATTCACTGTCTTTTTGATCATAGCCAGTCTAACTGGAGTGAGGTGGTATCTCAACGTGGTTTTAATTTGCATTTCCCTGATGATTAGTGATGTTGAGCATTTTTTCATGTATCTGTTGGCCATTTGTATATCTTCCTTTGAAAAATGTCTATTCAGCTACTTTGCTTATTTTTTAATTGGGTCATTTATTTTTTTACTGTATAATTGCTTGAGTGCTATGTATATTCTGGATATTAGTCCCTTGTTGAATGCATAGTTGGCAAAAATGTTCCCTCACTCTGTAGGTTGTCTTTTCACTCTGTTGATTGTTTCTTTTGCTGTGCAGAAACTTTTTAGTTTGATATAGTCCTATTTGTTTATTTTTTCTTTTGCTGCTTGTGCTTTTGGGCTCATGTTCATAAAGTCTGGGCCCTAACCTAATTGCTGAAGTGTTTCACCTATATTTTCCCTTAGTAATTTTACAGTTTTGGGTCTTATACCTAGGTTTTTAATCCATTTTGAGTTGATTTTAGTGTATGGTGAGAGATGCATATCTAGTTTTATTCTTCTACATATGGAAATCCAGTTTTCCCAGCACCACTTGTTGAAGAGGCAATCGTTTCCCCAATGTAGATTTTTGTTGCCTTTGTCTAATATCAGATGGCTATAGACTTGAGGCATGATTTCTGGGTTCTCTATTCTACTCCACTAGTCTGAATGTCTATTTATACACCAGTACGATGCTGGTTTGGTTACAACAACTTTGTAGTATAGTTTGAAGTCAGGCAGAGTTATGCCTCTGGCTTTGTTTATCTTTTGCTCAGGATTGCTTTGGCTATTCAGGATCTTTTGTTTTTCCATATGAAAGGTAAGATTGTTTTTTCCATTTCTGTGACGAATGTCATTAGTATTTTGATGGGGATTGCATTGAATCTGTAGATTGCTTTGGGTAGTATAGACATTTTCACAATGTTAACTCTTCTAATCCAAGAGCATGGAATATCTTTCCATTTTTTGTGTCTTCTTTAATTTCTTTCAGAAGTGGTTTGTAATTCTCATTGTAGAGGTCTTTCACCTCCTTGGTTAAATTGATCCCTAGGTATCATATTTTTTTGGTGACAATTGTAAATGAGCCTACTTTCTTTATTTCTCTTTCTGTTAATTCCTTATTTGAATATATAAATGCTGCTGATTTGGGGGCATTTATTTTGTATCGTAAATTGTTACTGAAGTTATTAACCAGCTCTAGGAGTTTTTTTGATAGTCTTCATGTTTTTCTGTGTATATAGTATCATGTCACCTGTAAAGAGGGAGAGTTTGACTTCATCTTCTCCAATCTGGATTTCTTTTATTTCTTTCTCTTGCCTGATTGCTCTAGCTAGTACCTCCAGTACTATATTGAATAGAAGTGGTGAGAGTGGGCATCCTTGTCTTGTTCCTGGCCATAAGGGGAAGGCCTTCAATTTTTCCCCATTCAGAATAATAAGGCAGTGGGCTTGTCATAAATGGCTTTTATTGTATTAAGATATTTTCCTTCTGGGCTGACCCCGTGGTGCACTCGGGAGAGTGCGGCGCTGGGAGCGCTGCAGCACTCCCGCCGTGGGTTCGGATCCTATATAGGGATGGCCGGTGCGCTCAGTGCGGCCGGTGACAAAAAAAAAAAAAAAAAAAAAGATATTTTCCTTCTATACCTAATTTGTTGAGAGACTTTATCATGAAGGAATGTTGATTTTTTTCAAATGCTTTTTCAGCCTCTATTGAGATAATCATATGGTCTTTGTCCTTGAACTTGTTGATGTGATGCATCACATTTATTGACTTTCGTTATGTTGAACCTTCCTTGCATCCTTGGGATGAATCCCACTCAGTCATACTGTATAATTTTTTTAATATGTTGCTGTATACTAATTGCTAATATATTGTTGAGGATTTTAGCATCTAGGTTCATCAAGGATATTGGCCTGTAATTTTCTTTTTTTGTTGTGTCTTTATTTGGTTTTGGTATCAGAGTTATGTTAGCCTCATAGAATGAGTTTTGGAGAGTAGCATCTGTTTCAATTGTTTGGAACAGTTTCATGAGAATTGGTATTAACTCCTCTTTACAAGTTTGATAGAATTCAGCTAAGCCATCTGGACCTGGACTTTTTTTTGTTGGAAGATTGCTAATTACTGCTTCAATCTCCTTGCTTGTTATTGGTCTGTTCAGGTTTTCTATCTCTTCTTGGTTCAGTCTTGGTAATTTGTATGTGTCTAGAAACTTATCCATATCTTCCAGATTTTCAAATTTGTTGTCGTACAGTTGTTTATAATTGTCTCTAATGATTGTTTGTATTTCTGTGGTGTCAGTTTTAATGTCTCCCTTTTCATTTCTGATTTTTGTTATTTGGGTCTTCTCTCTCCTTTTTTTTGTTAATCTAGCTAATGCTGTGTCTATTTTGTTTATCTTCTCGAAAAATGAACTTTTAGTTTTGTTGATCTTTTCTATTGCTTTTTGGGTCTCTATTTCATTTAGATCTGCTCTGATCTTAATTATTTCTTTCCATCTACTAACTTTAGGTTTGGATTGTTGTTGTTTTTCAAGTTCTTTGAGGCATAGCATTAGGTCGTTTATTTGGAGTCTTTCCATTGTTTTCATATAAGAATTTACTGCAATAAATTTGCCTCTTAGTACTGCTTTTGCAGTATCCCACAAGTTTTGGTATGATGAATCTTTATTTTCATTAGCTTCTAGAAATTCTTTGATTTCCTGTTTAATTTCTTCTTGGACCCATAGGTCATTCAGGAGCCTATTATTTAGTTTCCATGTATTAGTATAGCTTCCAGTGATATTTTTTATCTCCAGTTTTAGTCCATTGTGGTATGAAAAGATTGTTGGAATGATTTCAATTTTTAAAAATTTGCTGAGACTAGATTTGTGACCTAATATGTGGTCTATCCTGGAGAATGTACCATGAGCTGATGAGAAGAAAGTGTATTCTTTAGCTGTTGAGTGAAATGTTGTGTATATGTCTGCCAAGTCCAGTTGGTCTAGGGTGTAGATTAAATCCTGTGTCTCTTCGTTGACATATTGCCTGGAAGTCCTGTCCACTACTGAGAGAGGGGTGTTCAGATCACCCACTATTAATGTATTAGGTCCTATCTCCTTCTTTAGGTCTAAGAGTGTTTGCTTGATATATCTGGGTGCTTTAGTATTGGGTGCATACATGTTTATGATTGTTATGTCTTCCAGCTGAAGAGCTCCCTTTTTCATTATATAATGGTCTTCTTTCTCTTTTTAAATGTTTTTTGGTTTAATGTCTATATTGCCTGATATAAGAATAGCTACTTCTGTTCATTTCTGGTTTCCATTTGCATGGTATATCTTTTTCCATCCCTTTGCTTTTAGTCTATGAGTGTCTTTACAGGTGAGGTGGGTCTCTTGAAGACAGCATATACTTGGGTCTAGCTTTTTAATCCAGGCAGTTAGTCTGTGTCTTTTGAATGGGGAGTTTAGTCCATTCACATTTAGGGTAGTTATTGAGAAGTGTTGTTTAATTCCTGTCATTTAATTGCTACGTGTTTAGGTTGTTTAAATATCTTTTGATCATTATTTCTCCTTTTATTTCTCTTCTTAAATGTGAGTCGGGAATTTGAGGCAGAATAATTTAGCTTCTTTCTCTTTCTTGCTGACATTTCTGCTTTAACTGTGGATTTTGCTCTTTCCTGTGTATTTGTGATAGTGGTCACCATTATTCAGATTCCAGATGAATGACTTCCTTGAGAATTTCTTGCAGGGCTGGTCGTGTGGTGGTGAACTCCCACAAATTTTGTTTGTCTGGAAAATACACTATTTCTCCTTCATTTCTGAAGGAGAGCCCTGCTGGGTAAAGAATTCTTCACTGGCAGTTTTTTTCTTTTAGTATTTTGAATATTTCATTCCACTTTCTTCTGGCCTGTAGGGTTTCAGTTGAGAAGTCTGCTGTTAGTTTGATAGGGATTCCCCTATAAGTGACCTGATGCTTTTCTCTTGCCACCTGTAGAATTCTCTTTTGTCTTTGAGCTTTGAGAATTTAACTATAATATGTCTTGGGGATAATCTTTTTGGGTTGAATCTGTTTGAGGACCTTTCAGCTTCCTGGATCTGAAGGTCTGTATCTCACCCTATACCTGGGAAGTTTTCTCTTACTATTTCTTTGAGTAGGTTTTTGATATCTTTTGCCTTCTCCTACCCTTCAGGAATACCCACAATTCGGTTGTTAGAGTGCTTTAGGTTTTCCTAATTATTTTTAACTCTTTTTTCCTTTTTTTTTTGTCTGCCTGAGTTATTTCAAAAAGACCATCTTCAAGCTCTGAAATTTTTTCTTTTGCTTCCTCTACCCTGCTGCTGAAGCTCTCACTCATGATTTTTATTTGGTTGTGTGAGTGTTTCATTTCTAGAAGTTCTGCTACACTCTTTTTTATGGTATTAATCTCTTTGTAGATTTCTTCCTTCGTATTCTGGATGTTTTTTCTTGTTTCATTGTGTTCTCTAATTGAGTCTTCCTTTATTTATTCAAGTTTTCTTAAGATCATTGCTCGAAATTCTTTTTTAGACATTTCAAGGATTCCCTGTTCCATGGAGTCTGACTTTGGGGTATTATTGTATCCTTTTGGTGGTGTCATTTCTTCTCGATTGTTTGTACTTCTAGTGTTTTTTCGCTGATGCTTGGTCATTTGGTAGGGGGTTTGCTTCTTCTATTACAGTGAGGTTGGCTGTGGAGTGGCCTTGGTTGCTACTGTGGGGGGTGAACTGTCTTTGCTTGACAGTAGGTGTGGTGGTGGTTATGTTAAACCAACTTGGCTCCTGTTCAAGACTCTGTGGTCATAGAATGAACCCCTAGCATGTGGAGTTCTGCTGGGCCAAAGTTGGTGGGTCGGATTTGTAGGCTGGTGCTCCCCCCGGGTCTGAGGCAGGATGAGGGGCCATGTGGAGTCATGTGGTTCCGCTGACTGGCTGGCGCCAGTGGGATCACCTGCATGGTGCTGGTTCAGGGTGCTGGGGTGGGGTCTGGAGCTCCCTCCTGCCTGGGTCCGAGGCAGTGGGTGAGGGGGCCATTTGGAGCCATGCAGTTCTGCTGGCTGGCTGGCACTAGCAGGCTCGCCTATGTGGTGTCAGTTCAGGGTGCCAGGGCTCTCATCTACTCTTAGTTTTCCTTTTCCCCCTCTTTGTTATTACTCTTGATCAGTTGAATAATTTTATGATTCCATTTTGTCTAATTTTTGGTTTATTACTTACTTTGTTTTGTTCTTATAATGTTTGCTTTAAGGTTTATGATATAAACCCTAAATATATCACAGTCTACTAACAAGAAGTATATGATTTTACATGTGGTATAAAAACTTTTCAAAGCTATACTTCCAATTTCTCTTTGTAAATTGTCATTCATTTTACTTCTATGTATATTTTTAGTGTCATAATACATTGCCATTATTTTTTGTTTCCACAATTATCTTTTTTGGTTTTCTTTTTTTTTTTTTTTGACTGGTAAGGGGATTGCAACCCTCAGCTTGGTGTGGTCCGCACCATGCTCAGCCAGTGAGTGCACCGGCCATCCCTATATAGGATCCGAACCCGCGGCCTCGGCGCTACAGCGCCGCACTCTCCTGAGTGAGCCACGGGTCCGTCCCCACAATTATCTTTTGAAAAGACTTGAAAATAAGAGGAAAAAATTTTGTATTTATCCACACACATCATTTTCTGTGCCCTCATTCCTTATCATTTCCTTCTGCCTAAGAACTTCCTTTAATATTATACTTTAGTTTTCCTGGTGATGAATTCTTATATATATATACGAATATATATATAAAAACAAAAAAGAATATATATATATATATATTTGTCTGAAAAAGTCTTTATTACATCTTCATTTTGGAATGATATTTTCTCTTGGTATAGAGTTCTAGGCTGTTGGCCTTTTCCCCAGTATTTTAAGATGCTGCTCCTCTGTCTTCTGGCTTGCATTGTTTCCAAGAAGAAGTCTTTTATTATTCCCATCTTTATTTCTCTGTATATAATGTGTTTCCCCCTGTTACTGCTTTTAATATTTCCTCTTTATTACTTGTTTTAAGCAATATGATTATGATGTGTTTTGGTGTAGTTTTATTCATGTTTCTTCTTTTCAGGACTCACTGAATTTCTTGAATCCCTGGTCTTAAAGTTTTCTTCAAATTTGGACATTTTTTAACCATTGCTATGGGTCAAATGTCTCCCCCAAAGTTCTTGTATTGGAACTTGACCCACATTATAACAGTGTTAAGAGGATGGAAAATCCCATTATAATATTTGAAAGGTGGGGCCTTCAAGAGGTAATTAGATTGTGAGGACTGTACCCTTGTGAATAGATTGATCCCTTCATGAAGTAATGGATATGGTTCTGATGGTTTTAAAAGGAGAGCAAGTGGGAAGTTTAGCTCTCTTGCTCAGCCCATTCTTGCCATGTGACACCCTGCATCATGGTAGAGTCACCACCAGAAAGATGACCCTCACAGATGTGTTCTCTGGACTTTGGACTTTCAGCCTCTGAAACTGTAAAAAATGTTTTATTCCTTTACAAATTACCCAGTTTCAAGTATTTTTTTTATAAGTAGCAGAAACAGACTAAGATGACCATTATTTTTTAAAGCACTTTTTTCTGTCTCCCTGTTTCTTTTTCTGAGACTCTAATTACATGATAATAGGCCATTTTAATTGTCACACAGCTCACAATGCTGTGTTCATGTCTTTTAGTCTTTTAAAAGTTTGGATACTTTCTATTGCTATGTCTTCAAGTTCAACAATCTTTCCTTCTAAAATGACTAATCTTTTTACCTCATCCACTGTATTATTTTTATCTCTTACATTCTATTGTTTCATCTCTAGAAGTTTAATTTGTATGTTTTGCATTAGGAAAAGAGGGTTCACCTTGAGTAAAAGAAAGAAAATCTCCAGGGACCTTAAATTCATATGTCCACATTTGCTACCTCAATTTTTTATTCCTTTCTGATTAAAATGCTAGCTTGATAATGAAAATTATTTTCCTTTTCTTATCAAATAATTTTGTTCATTTAAATTTTATTATTTTTCAATAGGTTGTAGAAATGGAAAAATCTCCTATGAGTTTTGAAAAATATTTTACAGGTATTGATGAAAACTGAAAATAACTTTCATTTATTTATTTACATTTTGGGTAATCCTTAATGAATCAGTCGATGATTACAATTAGATTTTAGCAATAAAGTAAATTGAGCAAGAAATACAGGATACTTTCACCTATCATATACTTATATTAACATCTTAGAATTATTATATAAAAAAACTTGTAATAGCATGTCCTATTTTTTCTCCTTTGCCTGGCAAAACAGAAAGAAAATCATGCTGTCTTGCATAAGGTAGAAAATTAACTACTGTTACTCTTGTGCTTATTTTTATTCATCTCTTATTTTCGAAATTAAATAAAACTCAAAAATACTAACTCAAGTCACTCTACACTTTGGGGAATTAAAAAGGGCAAGAGATCCTTCAATATAAGATAAGAGTAAGCTAGAATAATATAACATGTGGCTTGAACAAGTCCTACATAATGAAGAAAAGAAACTAAACTACTGAACCATGATTTAGAGTAATTTTGACATTTAAAAATGTACAAAAATATGGAAAACAATAAGAGAACCATAAGATACTTTAATTTTTAAAAAATTTTGTTATTGGTTATGAATATTCTTGGGCTATAAAGCAAATTGTCACCTCTCATGCCTAAGATGTGATGACCAGATCCATACTGGCAGCATGCCAATTACCACAAATTGTGATTATACCCCGTGTCCCCCACCCAATTATCCTCCAATTATCCCTGACTGACCTCTCCATCCCCCTTTCCCCACTCCACTTTGTATCCCTAGGTATGTTCTCTCCCTCTACAAGTCCTACTCACCACTGTGGTCTTTCCTTCTTTCTCCCTTAGCTCCCACTTATGAGTGAGTACATATGATATTTATCCCTTTGTGCTTTGCTTATTTCACTCAGCATATGTTTCTTCAAGCTCATCCATGTTGCTGCAAATGGAGAATTTCTTTCTTTTTTATGGCAGAGTAGTATTCCATAGTGTATATATACCACAGTTTCCTCATCCAATCATCCATTGATGGACATTTAGTTTGGTTGCATATCTTAGCTATTGTGAGTAGAGCTGTGATGAACATGGAAGTTCAGGTATCTCTTTGACATGATGATTTCCATTCCTTTGGGTATATCCACAGAAGTGGGATTGCTGGATCGTATGGAAAATCTATCTGTAGTTATTTGAAAAAACTACATACTGTTTTCCATAGTGGTTGTATTAATTTACAGCCCCACCAACAGTGTACAATCCCTTCTCTCCACATCCTTACCAGCATTTGTTATTCTCTGTCTTTTTTATTATAGCCAGTCTAACTGGGGTGAGGTGATATCTCAATGTGGTTTTAATTTGCATTTCTCTGATGACTAGTGATGCTGAGCATTTTTTCATGTACCTGTTGGCCATTTGTATGTTTTCCTTTGAAAAGTGTCTATTCATCTCCTTTGCCCACTTTTTAATTGGATTATTTGTTTTTTTATATATAGTTGTTTGAGTTCTTTGTATATTCTGGATATGAATCCCTTGTCAGGTGTATAGTTTGCAAATATTTTCTCCCATTCCGTAGGTTGTCTTTCCACTCTGTTGATTGTTTACTTTGCTGTGCAGAAGCTTTTCAGTTTGATATAAACACATGTATTTTTTTTCTTTTGTTGCTTGTGCTTTTGAGCTCATGTTCATAAAGTCTGTGCCCAGACCTAGTTCCTGAAGTTTTTCCCCTACATTTTCCCTTAGTAATTTTATAGTTTCAGATCTTATACTTGTCTTTAGATACTTGAATGTTTTAAAAAATAATTGTTTTAGAGATAGCTGTATGAGTTGTAATATTCCCCAAGATGATGACATAACCACTATGAATGTAGACTATGATGTATTGAAGAAATCTCAAAATAATTACCCTCAAGTACTGTTTCTTTAAATATTATGGCCTTATGCATTTTGTCATACTATGCAACATTGATATAGTATAGAGTAGTAACATTTACTATAACAAAAGAAGCATACCTCCATGTGCATTACACACATATATGGCTACTATCAAGTTCAAAGCACACATAGAAGCATCCCTGTGACATGTACGTATTAATTTCAGAAAAGGTTACTTAAAATTTTTTAATTAGCCTAAGAACTTACGTAAATTTGTCAAGATTATTACAGGCTGCATGGAAGATGATTATACTGTAGACACTTTGCATTATAAATATTTGCATTCAATCTAATAACAACTTCTGCAACCTTTGAAATAATTATAAAATGATACTAGATAATTGGGTGTCATTTTTTACACAGAAAGAATATATAAGTGCTTCTTATCATTTACAGTATATCTTTCTAGTGTTTTTAGAAAATGAGATTAAAATTCACTGCAATGAAAAAATAAAGATAATATCAAAAGAATCAGCATAGTAAAAAGTTGCTTCTTTGAAAAAAACTTAATAAAACAGAAAAGCCTATGGTGATATGGAACAGTAAAAAAAGATAAATAACATTAGAAATAACAAAGCATACATAGTTATGGATCCAGCAGAAGTTAGCAACACAATTAAATAACATTAAAAACAATTTGATTCCAATAATTTTGAAAAGCTAAATAAAATGTGTATATTTCTAGGAAAATGTAACTTACCTAACTAGAAAAAATAGGTAATCTGGAAGATATATAGCCATTACAGAAATTAAAGTAACAGTTAAAATTCATTTAACAACAAAACACTAGGCCCAGAAGCTTTTATAGATAAGTGCCACCATACATTCGAGAAACAGATTATTCCAATTGTTTACAAAGTTTTCTAAACATAGAAAAGTGAGAATAATCTGTACAGTACATTGTAATGTCATTCCTAACTTTTCCTTTGCTCCCTGGAATGAGATAATACATCCCCACTCTATTTATGTGTCTTTCCCACTGATTTGGGGCTTGGCTGTGTAAAGATCATGTCCTAGTCCGTGGTGGGGTGAGGGGCCGCCTCCAGAATATACAAAGAACTCAAGCAATTATACAGTAAAAAAACAAATGACCCAATTAAAAAATGGGCAAAGGAGCTAAATAGACATTTTTCAAAGGAAGACATACAACTGGCCAACAAATACATGAAAAAATGCTCAACATCACTAATCATCAGGGAAATGCAAATTAAAACCACATTGAGATACCACCTCACTCCAGTTAGACTGGCTATGATCAAAAAGATGATGAATAGCAAATGCTGGCAAGGGTGTGGAGAGAAGGGAACACTACTGCACTGTTGGTGGGACTGTAAATTAGTACAACCACTATGGAAAACAATATGGAGATTTCTCAAACAACTACAGATAGATCTTCTGTATGATCCAGCAATCCCTCTTCTGGGTATATACCCAGAGGAATGGAAATCATCATGTCAAAGAGATACCTGCACTCCCATATTTATTGCAGCTCTGTTTACAATAGCCAAGATATGGAACCAACCTAAATGTCCATTAATAGATGAGTGGATAAGGAAACTGTGGTATATATACACTATGGAATACTACTCTGCCATAAAAAAGAAAGAAATTCTCCATTTGCAACAACATGGATGAGCTTGGAGAAACATATGTTGAGTGAAATAAGCAAAGCACAGAAGGATAAATACCACATGTGCTCATTCATATGTGGGAGCTAAGAGAGAAAGGAAGGAAAGAAAGAAAGACCACAGTAGTGCAGTGATCTAACAGAGAGAGGGAACATTCCTAGGGCTACAAAGTGTAGTGGGAGGGAGAGGGGGAAGGGAGGAAGATGGGGGATAATTGGGTGGAGACAAGGGGTACAAAAGTAATTTCCGGTAATGGGTATGCCCAGAGTATGAATCTGGCCCTCACATCATGGGCAGGAGGGGTGACAATTAGCTTTGTATCTCATGAATATTATTAATACATACATACATGCATAAATACATAAATTAAAAGACATTCTGTGGCATGAAAAAAAAAAAAAAGATCATGTCCTAGTGAGGTGCTGCTGTTTAGTCTGGGTCCTAGAATGAGAGGACTGTGTAATCCAGCTGAACACAGCCTAGCCCAGCTTTGCTGCCCCTGACCTGCAGACCCATGAACAAGATGTAAACATTTGTTATTCAAACCACTTAGATTTTGGAGTTATTTGTTACCAGAATATAAATTGACTAATACATTTTCCCACTCATTCTATGAGATAGTGGAAACTTTAAATACAAAGATGGGAGAGACAGGAGAATTAAAAAATATAATAAAGTTTTTCTCATAAATATAGATATACAAATCCTAAATAAAATAATAGTATACCCAGTGATGTTTTAAAAAGATTGTACAATATAACCAACTTGGGTTTATCCCAGGAATTCAAGGGTGTTTTAACATTAGAAGTCCTACAAATATGATTTGCCATATTACCATATTTAAGGAAAAACATTATATGATATCTCAAAACATACAGAATGAACATTTAATAAAATGTAATATTTATTCATATAAAAAGCAATCTCAACAAAGTAAGAATAGAATGCAATCATTGTTGTTCATGGTACGGCACTGGAAACATTCTATTTAGGAATCATGAAATAGACAACTACACTCAGTGTCGCCATTTCTATTCAACAGTGTTCTCAGGGTCTTAGCCAGCACAATCAGAAAAGAAAAAGAAATAACGATTGTAGAGAAAGAAATAAAACTGTTTGTGTTAACAGATAATATGATTGCTTCCATAGAAAACCCAACTCTAAACTATAGATTAAAAATAGAAAATAGAAATGAAAGATATCCAGACTTACAGTTTCAATTCCAGCATATAAGTCACTTGGAAGTCATCATTTTGTCTTAACAATAAGTAAAAAGCTGAATAAACTGAAAAATCAGTAACTTCTTATATTCATCAGAGAAGTTATGTTATATGGCAAATCACTGCACACCAAATTGGAGAGACAATATTCACAAAAATTAACTCAAAATGGATCACAAACCTAAATGTAAAGTGCGAAACTGTAAAACTCCTAGAATATGACTTGCGAGAAAATCTTCATACACTTGGGTGTGGTGATGACCTTTTGGATGCAACACCAAAGGCCAAGTCCATGCAAGAAATAATTGATAAGCTGGATTTCACTAAAATTAAAAACTTCTACCCTGTGAAAGACAATGTCAAGAGAATGAAAAGAGAAACCACAGCCTGGGAGAATATATTTGCAAAAGAAACATCTGATAAAGACTGTTATTTAAAACATGTGAAGTACTCTTGAAACCTAGCAATAAGAAAACAAACAACCTGGTTAAAAAATGGGCAAAAGAGCTGAACAGATGCCTAACCAAAGAACAGATACAGATGGCAAGTAAGCATATGAAAACATGTTTGACATTATATATCATTAGGGAATTAGGGAATTGCAAATTAAAGCAATAAGAAACCACTACACACCTATTAGAATGTCCCAGATCTAAAACACTGACACCACCAAATGCTGGCGAGGATGTGGAGCAAGAACTGTGTTAGTCTGCTAGGGCTAATGTAACAATACCACAGACTGGGTGGCTTATATAACAGAAATTTATTTTCTCACAAATCTGGAGGCTAGAAGTCTGACTAATACAAGCCTCCATCAGGGTTTGTTTCTGGTGAGGCCCCTCTTCCTGCCTTGCAGACAGCCACCTTCTTGCTGTGTCCTTACATGGCCTCTTCTCTATGTGCATGTGGAAAGAGATATATCTGGTATCTCTTCCTCTCATAAGGACACCAGTCCTATTGGATTAGGTGTCTGCCTTTATGAGCTCATTTAACATTAAGTACCTCCCTAAAAGCCCTATCTCCAAATACAGTCATATTGGAGGTCAGGGCTTCAACACATGAATCTGGGGGAAGGGGGGCACATAATTCAGTACATGACAGAAACTCTCCTTAATTGCTGGTGGGAATGCAACATGGTACACCCACATTGTAATACAATTTGGACGTTTAAACATACTCTTACCATACGATCCAGCAATCACACTGCTTGGTGTTTACTCAAGTCAAGTGAAAACTTATGTCTACTAAAAAACCTACACACAAATGTTTATAGCAGCTTAATTCATAATTGCCAAAACTTGAAAGCAATGA
The DNA here is from genome assembly GCF_027409185.1 of Cynocephalus volans. Lineage (NCBI taxonomy): Eukaryota > Metazoa > Chordata > Mammalia > Dermoptera > Cynocephalidae > Cynocephalus > Cynocephalus volans. Next base: position 29,061,494 of record NC_084474.1, on the reverse strand, counting down.
AAATGTCTCTCAGTAGGTGAATGGAGAAATAAACTGTGGTACATGCAGGCAGTGGAGTATTATTCAGCATTAAAAATAAATGAACTATCAAGACTTGGAGGCAACTTAAATGCATACTACCTAAGTGAAAGAAACCAACTATACGACGTTCTGGAATAGGCAAAACTATGGAAATGGTAAAAAGATCAGTAATTGGCCTAGGTTAGGTGGGAGGGAGAGATAAATAGAACACAGAGGATTTCTAGATCAGTGAAACTCCTCTGTATGATGCTATAATGTGGATACATGTCATTATACATTTGTCCTTACCCACAGAATGTGCAGCACCAGCAGTGAACCCTAATGTAAATTATGGACTTTGGGTGATAATGATGTGTCAATGTAGGTTCATCAATTGTAACAAATGTACCACTGTGATAGTAGGGGAGGCTGTGCATGTGTGGGGCCGGGGAGTACATGGGAACTCTGTACTTTCTACTCAATTTTTCTGTGAACATAAAATTGCTCTAAAAAATAGTCTACTAAGAAAAAGATATCTGGAATCTGGCTTCACAGAGTATCAACATACAAAACTTGATTGCATCTCTCTATACTACCAATAAACACTTAGGAAACATAATTTTGAAAACATTGACTATAAGTGACACATAACATATAAGGTGAAGTTTTTCTACCATATTGCCATTAATACATTTCAAAAATCCTTTCTTTCTTTAAATTGCATGCTAAAAAATAACAGGACTTATGGGAAAAATTACTACAAACTTGCATTCTGGCCACTAACAAAACAATAGCAAGCCTAATTAAAATACTAGCACAGTTATAAAGGATATTATCTTCTTCCTATATAAAGACATGCTATAATAAATATAAGATCTTACTTTTTAAAAAGGTGAAGGAATCTTGGTGAAAGGGAAATAAAGAAATGTTGAGGTTGATGAGTTTTACAGACAAGGACAAACTGAACAGAGATTGGGGAGAAAGATAATTGCAGGTACTTCCAGGAAAGGATGGATGTAAAACTGGGTTAGGAGGAAGAACAAAGGTAAATGGGCATTGTGTAGAATACTATATTTCTCCATTGCTTCTTACATTCGGCTGTGTTTATGTATTCTGTGTTCAACTGTTGCTACTTAGTGGTATAAAACATAAACCTGCTGGAAAAATCCACAAAACAATGTGACTTCATTCCAAAGTACTGACATCATTTGACCTTGTACCAATCACTTATGAACTATTTTTTTTATTTTATTTACAAATATGAATTGAAGTAGGACAGACTCAACCTAGGAACAAATCCAACAAAAGTTGCTCAAGAACAATATTGGAAAAATTATGTAACATTATTTAAATGCAGTTTTAAAAGACCTTATTAAATGAGTTTTAGATTCTATTCATGGGTATAATGATTCCATATTGCAAAGGTTCTCTCAAACTGATCTATGGATTTAATGCAATGAAAATCCCAACAGAGTATTTTATGGAAATTTTCAAGATGATTCTAAAATGTATATGAAAGAAGAAAGACCCCAAATAGCCAAGATTCCATAAGAAGTATAAGATGGGAGGATTTGTTTTACCAGGTATCAAGACTTAACATAAAACCATAGTAATTAAGAAACTATCTACTGTAACATAGAGGTAGAATATTTGACCAAAGGAACATAATAGAGAGCCCAGAAACAGATTCAAGTATATATTTAAACTAGATTTATAAGATAACAGACATTGTAGATCCTTGGAGATAGGGTATTGAGTTCAATAAATGATGCTGATACATTGGAACAGAAGTAAAATTAGATTCCTACTTCACACTATACACAAAAATCAATTAATGGTGGTGTAGTGGATTGAATCATATCCCCTCAAAACTCCTTGAACCTTGAATTGTGTCCCCTAAGTTTTGTGTATTAGAAACAGCCCCCACTGCGACTGTTAAGAGGGTGGGAAATCCTATTATGGTAATTGAAAGGTGGAGCCTTGAAGAGTTGATTGGATTGCAGGACCATGAAGTAGTAAATGGATTAAAAATGGTGGTCAGGGGCATGGTTCTGAGGGCTTTAAAAGAGGAGAGTCTGTCTCTCTTGCTCTCTCTCTGCTGTCTCTGCTTCCACCATCTTGCATTGTGAGACCCCTGGCTCACTGTTGTCATCACCAAATGGACTTTGGACTCCCAGCCTAAGAAACTGTAAGCAATAAATTTTGTTTTCTTTATAAATCACCCAGTTTCAAGTATTTTGTTACAAGCAACAAAATGGACTAATACAGGTGGATTAAAGCTGAAAATGTGAAAGGGAAAAATTTAAACTTCTAGAAGAAAATACAGAAAAAATATTTTTTACATCAAGCTAGAAAAGAATTTCTTAAACCATAAGGAAAAAAATGAATAAATTCAGTTTCACCAAAATTAATAACTTTGGTTCATCAAAAGATACCACAAAGAATTTGAGAGGACAAGTCACAAAATGCAAAAAGATCTTTGAAACACATATAATTACCTAAGCATTAATATCTAGTGTATACACATATATACATACATACAAACTGGATATTACATATAAAATCTCCAGTAACTGAACAGTTAAAAGTCAAATAAGTCAAAAGGAGAATGGGTAAAAATGTGAGTAGACACTTTACAGAAGAGGAAACATAAATGGCCAATAAACATATGGAAAGATGCTCAACTTTATTAATAATCAGAAGAACACACATTAAAGTCACAGATCATACCATTTTCTACTACCACAGTCACAAAAACTAAAATATCTGGTAAACCAGATATTGGTGAATGTATAAGTCTCCTAGGACTGCTTTTTTTTTTTTTTTTTTTAAATATAAGTGTGCTCCATGCAATATTTGATCAAATAGGCAAATCAAGATAATTAACAAAATACCACAGGCTGGATAGAGGTTTATTTTCTCACAGTTCTGGAAGCTGTAAATCCAAAATCAAACTGTCAACAGGATTGGTGTCCAGTGAGGCCTCTTTTCCTGGCTTGCAGACAGCCACCTTCCCACTGTGTCCTCACATGGCCTTTCCTCTGTGTGCACATGGAGAGAGAAGTCTCTGGTGTCTCTCCTCTTCCAATGGAGACATCAGTACTGATGGATTAGGGCCCCATCCTTATGCCCTCATTTAACCTTAATTATCTCCCTAAAGGTCCCATTTCCAAATCCAGTGACATTGGAAGTTTGGGGGATACATTTCATCCATAACAGTGAGGATATGAAGCAATGGGAACTCATAATCTGTTGATGAGCAGTGTGTGTGTGTGTGTGTGTGTGTGTGTGTGTGTGTGGAAAATTGCTTCAGCTATTTTAGAAAACAATTTGACAGCACTCAAAGTGTTGAAATTGTGCATTCCCTGTGGCTTAGCAATTCCATTCTCAGCTATGAGAATTTTTCAGGGTTACCAGACTTAGCAATTAAAAATATAAGTCACCTCATTAAATTTAATTTCAGAGAAATAACAACAGATTTTAGTGTATGTCCTAAATATTGCATGGGGCATACTTATATTAAAATATATATATATTCATATTGTTTCTCTTTTTTTATTGAAACATAATTGATTATACATATTTGTGGGGTACAGTGTTGACTATTTGTATTTGTGTACAATATGTGATGATCAAATCAGGATAATTAGCATATTCTTAAGTGCAAAATATAATCATTCTTTGTGTCCATTAACCAATTTCTCCATAAAATTCAATTTTAATTGGGTGTCCTGTATTGCATTTGGCAATTTCTGGAAACTCATGTGCATGTTCATGGAAACATGTAGCAACATTGATTGTAATATAGAAACAAACAAACAAACAAACTGGAAATAACCACACATTTATCAACTAGATAATGTATAAACATTGGTATATTTAACAGTAAATACATTTGATGTCCTGTTAAACTCATCTTTGTGAATGAATAGTGTGAACTTGACACTGAGAGAGAAAAAGCAAGTCACAGAAGAAATATAGACAGAGTGATTCCACGTATGTAACTTCAAAATGATATGAAAGGAAACAATTCATTTTTAAAGATTTGTATAAATGCAGGAAAACAATGCAGCAAAGCTAGAGGAAGATGAACACAAAATTCGGAATAGTGGTTCCTTCTGGGAAGAAAGAGAGAAATGTGGTAGGGAGGTGAACAGTGGGCACTCTACATGAGTTTATGTGTTGTTTTTATAATTCTTTAAACACACATTCATGTATACGTATGTGTGTGTATACTTATATATTTGTATTCTTTTGAAAGTTTGAAACAACTTAATAATAAGAAATAAAACAGATCCTGTTTAATAAGAGTTTTAATAAATGCTTCACATTGTATATGTTTTTTATTCATTCATTTCTGAACTAGTATATTCCAGACTCTGTTTTCAGGGTCCATCTTATCTGATCAGAACAATAATCCTCTAATTCGGTGTTACTATTGTATCCTTACTTCCTTCTGTTGTTGTGTGAACTAGCACAATGCCTCGTATGGAGAAAACACTCAGTCAGTGCCAACTGGTCTTATTGTCATGTGTCCCTGAGGGGTAAATATGGGCACACCTCAGAGACACTGTGGGTTTTGTTCCAGACTACCTCAATAAAGCAAACATCGCAATAAAGCGAGTCAAACAAATCCTTTGGTTCCCAGTGCATATAAAAGTTGTGTTTACCCTATACTGTAGTCTATTCTGTGTGCAATAGCATTATGTCTAAAAAAAATGTACATACCTTAATTAAAAAATACTGTATTGCTAAAAATGCTAACAATCATCTGAGACTTCAGCGAGTCATAATCTTTTTGCTGATGGTGTACCTTGCCTCCATGTTGGTAGCTGCTGACTGATCAGGGTGGTAGCTGCTGAAGGCTGAAGTGGCTGCAGCAATTTCTTAAAATGAGACAACAATGAAGCTTTGCTGCATCAATGGACTCTTCCTTTCACAAAAGATTTCTCTGTAGCGTGCGATGCTGTTTGATAGCATTTTACCCACAGTAGAACATTCAAAATTGGAGGCAATCCCGTTAAGTCCTGCTACTGCTTTATCAATCGAATTTATGTGATATCCTAAATTATTATTGTCATTTCAACAATGTTCACAGCATCTTCACCAGGAGTAGATTCTATATCAAGAAACCACTTTCTTTACTCATCCCTAAGAATCAACTCCTCATTTGTTAAAGTTTTATCATGAGATAGAAGCAGTTCAATCACATCTTCAGGCTCCACTTCTAATTCTAGTTCTCTTGCTATTTCCACCACATCTGCAGTTGCTTCCTCCACCGAAGTCTTGAACCCTCCAAAGTCATCCATGAGAGTTGATATCAATATCTTTCAAACTCCAGTTAATATCGATATTTTGACCTCTTCCTATGAATCAAAAATGTTCTTAGTGACATCTAGAATGGTGAATCCTCTTCTGGAAGTTTTCAACTTACTTTTCCCAAATCCATCAGAAGAGTTGCTATCTATGGAAGCTATAGCCTTACGAAATGTATTTTTTAAATAATAAGTCTTGAAAGTTGAAATGACTCCTTGATCTATGGGCTAGACAGTGGTGGTTGTTTTAGCAGGCATGAAAACAGCATTAACCTCCTTCTGCATCTCCATCAGAGTTCTTGGGTGGCCAATGCATTGTCAATGAGCAGTAATATTATGAAAGCATTTTTTTTTTTTAAATCTGAAGCAATAGTTCTCAACAGTGGGCTTAAAATATTCAGTAAACCATGTTGTAAACAAATTGCTGTCATCCAGGCTTTGTGGTCCCATTTACGAAGAATAGGTAGGGTAGATTTAGCATAGTTCTTAAAGGCCCTTGTATTTTTGAAATGGTAAGTGAGCGTTGGCTTCAACTTCACATCACCAGCTGTATTAGCCCCTAATGAGAGCTAGCCTGTCCTTTGAAGCTTTGAAGCCTTGAAGCCAGGCGTTGATGTGTCCTCTCTAGCTATAGAAGTCTTAGATGGAATCTTGTTCCAATATAAGCCTATTCTGTCTACACTGAAAATCTATCATTTAGTGTAGGCACCTTCATCAGTGATCTCAACTGGATCTGCTGGGTGACCTGCTGCAGCTTCTATGTCAGCACTTGCTGCTTCACCTTCACTTTTGTGTTATGGAAACGGCTTCTTTCCTTCAACCTCATGAACCAGCTTCAAACTTTTCTTCTGCAGCTGCCTCACCTCTCTCAGCCCTCATAGAAATGAAGAGTCAGGGCCTTGCTCTGGATTAGGCTTTGGCTTAAGGGAATGTTGTGGCTGGTTTGATCTACCCAGAACACTAAAACTTTCTGCATATCAGCAAAAAGGCTGCTTTGCTTTCTTACCACCCACGTGTTCACTGGAGCAGCATTTTTAATTTCCTTCAAGAACGTGTCCTTTTTACTCACAACTTGGCTAACTGTTTGGTGCAAAGACCTAGCTCTCAGCCTGTCTCGGCTTTCAACACGCCTCCTCACTAAGCTTCATCATTTCCGGATTTTGATTCAAAGTGAGACATGTAACTCTTCCTTTTGCTTGAACACTTAGAAGCCATTGTAGGGTTATTAATTGGTCTAATTTCAATGTTCTGTCTTAGGGAATAGGGAGGCCCAAGGAGAGGGAGAGAGAGATGGGGAATAGATGGACGGAGGAGCACTGAGAACACACACATTACTGATTGTTTGCCATTTATGGTGCCCCCACACGATTACAACGGTAACATCAAAGACCACTGATCACAGATCACCATAACAGATATAATAATAATGCAAAATTTGAAATGTTGCAAGAATTACCAAGAAGTGAGAACAAGCTGCTGGGAAAAATGTTGCCGATAGACTTGCTTCACACAGAGGTACCACAAACTTTCAATTTGTAAAAAACACAATTTCTGAGAAGTATCATGGAAAGAGGTGCACCTGTGTGTTGCCTTAGGCAGCACAGCCAGTAATTTGTGACTCCAGGACTGAACCTACATATGACTTCAAAGTCTGGGTCTTTTTCCAGTCTATTTTCCCGTGTAAAGCCTTCCATTCTAAGCCACGAAATGTCCCCAGAGCACTCCTTGTTACTTAAGTTGAACTTTTATATCTACAATCATTAAATTTACTATGTTGTGAAGAGATAACAAAAATAGCAGTGGAATAGAAAATAACAGAGTGCATTACAGATAATGAAGGTAATTATTTGTGTGGATTTTTTTCCTTTTTGAGTATATGCGTATAATGATGTAAAATATAATTCAGTCTATGGGTTGCAGTTAAAAAAATTTGAAAGCCTCTGAATTAGAGAAATCATTATTCCCTATTTGTACTTTTCCTAATTTCCTCCTAATTGGACTTTTAGCAAGACTAAGACATGTGAATCTGATACAAAGAGGAAGTGTGTCTTTGAGTTGTTCTACCAATAACTCAAATTTTTAAAGTCTCCCAAACTGATTTTATGAGCTCTTCCAGTGTTCCTTGTCCTAGTGAATGGCGACACCAATCCACACAGATGGCTCGTTTTCTATTTTATTCCATTGTCTTGGAAGTTACTTTTTGGGTCAACACTGTCATTAAACCTCTTCAAATAAAGCCTGTCAAAATAGGTCTCTCAGTCTGCTGTTTTTGTTTCTGTTTATTTTTTTTTACCCATTTTACATCTCTCCACCTCTTGATAGAAGAGTTAACTGTCTAAAGGGCACATTTAATAGTGTTGCTCCTCTGCATATAACCTATAGTGGCTTCCTATGTGTTCAAAATAGAGTTCAGACTCTTTTGTCCAGTAGACAGATCCTGCTTCCCAAGCCCTGTTTCCACCCCTTTTGTCACATTGTCACATCTTCTTCCCTCCCTCCCCAACAACCACCCACCATGGTGAACTGCCTGCAGTTGCCCTAGCACACTGTACTCATTATCACCTTGACTATCTGTTCCCACCGATCTGTGGCAAACAGAACCTGGGTTAGGATACTCTGCATGTCCCTCTTCCATCCCATGTGGAGACGTTGTATCACACTGTCCTGTTTACTCATCCCTGCCCTTGCCACTAGCCTGCAAGCTCCTGGAGGTCACAGATAGAGGTTTGTTGACTACATCATCCCAACACCTAGCCCGGTTCCTGACATAGAGTCAATTTGAGGGTTGATTGAAAAAAGTTCATAGGCAAATAAATTCAAAATGAATTATAAAAAATTAATTTGGAAAAAATTTTGGATTAGATCACCTGTAACTAGTTATTCAAAACTTCTCTCTCATTAGGCAGCTTTTATGAATATGCCCCCTTCAGTGATAACAGCAGTTCCTAAATGGTTCTCAGAGGTATATAAATAAACAATGGAATAACACAGTAGTGGGTTGTTTAATCTTTTCCAGAATCATACCGATCCTATCAGTGGATGGAGGGCTTTCTCCATGGTAACATTTCCTTGAACACAAAAGCTCCTTGTACTCTGAAAGCAATCACTCAGGGATGCTGTTCTTGCCAACTCCAGATCCTGATTAACTGAAACCTTGGACCAAAAAGAGTGTCCAGAGAACAAGTGATACCTCGTGCTCTGTTTATTGATGAGATGAAAAGAAGACACAAACTGTGACCTGTGGATCTGCATTATAATTATTGCCACAAAAGACTGGTACACAATACCTGCTCTAAGCAAGAAACCAAATACAACACAGAAGTTCTTTTTTTTTGGACAGTGAAACAAGAGTAGAACCAATTGTCTCTGATATCCCTTCACCCTGCTCAGAGATTCCATGCCTCCAACATGCATAAGAATTTACCATTTGTTAGGGTAAACATGAGATGTCTCTAACACTCTGAAACATCCAGAATAACTGAGACACACAGGCACTGATATGAATACAGAACAGCAGAAAGAGATGAATGTCAGTAGTTAGCTATCCCTGCAGCTTTAATGCTGCAGCACTAAAAAGACAGGAAACAATGCTAGGCACAGCAGTCTAACCAGTAATTAAGTTGATTGCAAGTGCCAAGATACCCACAGACTTAAATATTTGATTTTAGACATGTGCAATTTAGATTCTTTGTTTTGGAGAAATTTGGACACAAACCAGGGACAAAGGTTATTGTGAAATAGTAAATAGCAAGATTGTTCTGTCCATAATTTCTGAAATCCTTAACAATATGGTTAATATGGTTGGAATAATATTATTAACAATCTGGAAATGGTTGGAAGAAATCATCACATTGAAATTCTACCAAATGTGTGACCCCCTGGGGGGGAAAAGTCTAAGGTTTCATTTCATTTAGTCAAGTTGGTAAACTCTGAAAATGAGATAAATTGAAGTAATTCCCTTATTTAGAACATTTTTATTGAGTTCCTACTGTGTGTCAGGAAATGTTCTAGACTCTTTTTTGAGATATACAGTGAGCAAATCAAAGTTTTCCACTTTTGTAGAACTTCTATTCTAATTATTCCAGTGGGGTAGGCAAGGCAAAAAATAAACATAAGAAAGGAGAATAGATGATCCAGTATAAATCAGAAGATCAGAAAGATGATAATATAGTGGCAAAAAAAGAGAGAGAGAAGAGCAATGAGCTTCTATTTTGATTAAACTCGTCTGTAGATACAATAGAAATAAGAGGTAAGCAAAGGAGGGGTGGAGAGGAAGTTAGCCCTGCAGATGTCTGGGAAGAAGCATTCTCAGTAGTGTAAATAGCCTGTGTATCCTTATTTTGTTCTGGGAACAAGACGGAGGCCAGAATGACCAGCATGGTAATTAGTTTATTGGTTAACCTAATGCAATGGAATCTTAATGATTTATTTTTGCTCACATACAGTTCAATGGGAGGAGAGGGAGTATGATGGCTGATGGTGGCTCTGTTATCTTCAACACATGACTTTTAAGGTCACCCTGGACTTTGATATCCAGCAGAAGGTAGGAGAGAGTATGAAGACTTACAGTAGAAGATAGTATGTCTCAGTAGGCTCGGGTTAGGGTGACTGTCCCTGTTTGCCCAAGAGTGAGGCTTTCCCCAGGATATAGGACTTTATGTGCTAAAGCTGACAGTCCTGAGCAAACCAGGATGATTGGTGACCGTGGGCCAGGCCTAGAAGTACATTGTGACAGGCCACAGGCCATGGCCAGAAGTCAGTTATGTGGCACCACATGACAGAAATGTACTTAGATACTGTTGGTAATGCCTGCAATATTCATCGCTGAGAGAATTTCCAGGGTTTGGGTCTGTCATTGGCCCTTGCATCAGGAGCAGTACTTCTCTCTCCTGCACATGGACAGGTGGCCCTCACTCTTCCTGGGTCTTCCCTTCCCGTGAATACTTCTCCTCCAGCGTGTGTGTCTTTGTGGTGGATGGGACGGCAGCAGTAAGAAAGGAAAGGCAGAATACTCTGCTCCCTACTGACTCCCAATGTCTTCTCCTTTTTTCCCTCTCTCCTTATTTAATTATTTCATTAATAAATAATAAATTAGAATATTAATCTTATAATTATATTATATCAATATATTGCTACATAATTATATTATTAATAAAATTATGTTAATATGTTATATAATACAGTAGTTATATTAATATAATTAATTAACAAATAATAAATTTTATTGTTATTCAAGTCAGATTAAATTCTCTTGCCTAACAACATGAAACTTTTGCTTTAAACCCATATAAATTTTGCTTTATTATCATTTTCTTAAAGATAATTTCATAATTTAATCTCATGCTTTTGTGAATGTTTTGAATAATAGGATCTAAATGTTAGAAAATCCTGCCCTCTGCTAACATATGCTACTAGTTTGAAAACAAAGTGAAGTAAACTCTGTGAATATATTTAGGCCAAATTTCATAAGAGATTGAATAAACATGCATTATTTCTAATAACGAAAAAGTGCTAAAGACATCAAAAAATGAATATGATACATGGTTATTTTCCTAAATAACCTATATAAAATGAGATGCCATGGAAAAAATCATGGTGATGCCAGTGCTAAATACTACAAGATAGAAAAAAAATTTAAAAAAACAAACCAAACTAGGACAAAGCAGTCAAAAAATCTCAATATGAGCAATAGGAAAAAAGTTTAACAAAACAAACCAGACTAGGACAAGGCAGTCAGAAAAACTCAATGTGAGCAACGAAAAAAGCATATGAATCTTGAGATTAGGGGCTGGGTAAGAAATAGGTCTCCTTGGAACTTGTTATGAAATGATTAACAACGTCAGATTACACTTTCCATCAAATCTCCATTGGGTAAGCTGATGTTTTTCAGTTAACCTCTGCAAAAAAGCTAAATTAGCAATTTTTATCCCTAGATAAAACAAGATGTGTTTATATACAGAGAATAATGCATGTTCATTGCTCATATAATTTTTTTTTCATAAAAGCATGCGAATTCACCTCTTGTAAGCTTAAATATAAGCAAACATTTCTAGTACAAGTCTGGAATTGCTAAAACTTCCGTTTGAGGACTGATGACTATTTAATTACTTGCATACATTGGCAGCATTGCAAGGATACAATTAGAGTACCTTCATTTCATTCATAAATTAAGAGAAGAATGCCTTTTGAAACCTGATTAGTGGTTATGGACTTGTCTTCAGGGTGGACAGTAAATTCAATGAATATAAAAATATACTTCCTTTTATCAGCATAATATTACCAGGGAATAAAGTAATTAGGATGTATTCATGAAGTTTATAACATTAATGAGCCTCACATAAAATGAAATTTATTGGTGGTTTTTAGTAACCAGGCACAAACAAATTTTAAACATGAGTTAAGCAGTGCAGTCACGATTGCCTTATGTCAGACTCAAATTATGAAAAAAAAGTTTCTATAAATATCAAAATCCCTAGTCTCCAAAATATGAGTATATTAAGAATGGTTAACAATTTTCAATGTGAATATACTAGTTATCCTGATCCTGTCACTACATATTGTACACAAGAACCAATAGTCAACTCTGTACCCCACAAATAAGTATAATCCATTATGTTTCAATTAAAAGATGATATTCTGAGGTTGGAAAAAGTGATTAGAACTTCTGTTTTTATTTATTTAAATATTATTAAAATTATTTTACATATTGTACTACTTATATAATTCAGTAGTGTGACATTACTTGTCTAAATAACTAAATATACATATGTTTGGATTAGGTTCTCAACTTTCTTTTCATTGATGGTCTATTTAACCTAAAAAATGAGGAGACATTTTATGCAAGTGACACTCTTCCGATCTTCTGTACATTGGTCTCTCTAACTATCTTGATGTGAGAATGAAACAAACAATCCTAAAAGGGGGAAGAACGTAACAGCAGGGGAAGAACAATTCTGGCTGGATGTCACGATACAGATCAGTTTTCGTGAACCTGTAGAAGATGCTGTAGGTACCACAATGCACGCCCTCAGCCCACCTCTGATTTCAGCTGCAGCTGTGGGCATAGCTCCGCGGGAGTCAGCCTGGCCTCAGTCTCTCATCCTCTCTTCCCTCAGGTCTTCCCTAAAGCACTTTTCATTTAGAAAAGAAAATAACCTAAATGGGAATAATTAAGTGTCACTGTCTAAGCACATTTATTTTATTATGAAGTTGTTTATTATGAAGTTTTATTATAATAGTTGGCAACTATTGGGTACTTCTGGTTTAACAATATGGGTATGAATGATTTAAATAACAGTGCAAACATGAACTATAGGTCCCAAAGAGTTTATGTGGGCATGCGGTACTCCATTTGCAGGATTCACCAAATAATCCCACACTAAACTTTTAGCGAAGAAAATAAACTTTTAGGGAGTGTTTTATAGTTATAAAGCAAGAAGAGCTGTGAATGGAAGCATGACCAATTTAAGACAACACCAATGATGCACGTGAATTGTGTGATCCTTCCAGAGGATGATCCAATTGCTGACTCCACCTGGCTGATCGTGCATGTGCACAGAGGAGTTTTCAACATTGCCCAGCTTTGAAGGCCATAATAAACTTTAAGAATGTGCTCGTCTTAGATAACCCAATAGGCTCCTTGAATATGGTTTAATTGTATGTAAAAATGAACATCTATAGAAATACATATCATCTAACTTATCAGTTACTTATCAAAACTAAAGAAAGGGTTTGCATTTTGCACTAATTCTCAACCTGTTCCAGAGACCCTAACAGCAGTAGGACATTGACCATACTTTTAAAGTCACTGACGTTTCAACATTTTAACATCCCTAGACTGTACTGGCTATGGGGGCTTTGTAGCCTCACTCAAAGAAGAGATGATGGCATTTGATTGGCTTTATGTCTTGTTTGCTCTTGTTTTTCATCTTGTGTGGTTATATTTTAATCTTTCTTGTATCTTTGGCTCTTTGCATTTGCACACTGCTGAGCGGGAGACAGTACCCTCTATCTATTTTGGAAAAACAAGTCTCCTCTGTTTATCTTTAGTAAGGGGCTGTCTTCATCTCTACTGGGCTTAATTTCCAAGTGCCCTACTAGCTTCTGGATTGTGTTTACTGAACTTCTGTTTAGTGATACTTTTTTTGGCTTCACATAAATCTCAGGTGTCCTAGACTTTAGAGGGTTCCACCATGAGCAGTATAGCTACAGAATTATGACCATGTTGACAGTGTCTTCTTTTTGTATTTGTCGGCCAACTTGGCCATCTCTGCCATTTTGGTCTCAATGCTAATTTCCAGTTTGTTTTAAAGGTGGGTCTCCATTCTTTGGCCCTGCTCAATCAATGTAAGGGTTTTATGGAGAGGGAAAATTACACTTTTTAAATATAAGTTTACAAAGAATTCCATTTTAACAGTTTTTGTTATCATCAGTGGTAATAACAGTATTTGTTCCAAATTTACTATTTACTAAAATATTTAAATGTATTGTTTCATTTAAATTTTCACAAGTAATATTATAAAGTAGAAATGATTATTATTATTATTATTTTTGCATTTTACAAACACAGAGTTTAACAATTATTTTATAACAATACTTAAGTTGAATTTCCTACATTCTACTGGGATAGAAGATTAAAAAATCTCATTGTCCATAAATCACACAGAACACTACCTCAATTCTCTTCTATATTTTGACATGCTGGGTACATCTTTAGTTCCAAAAGCAAAGTGTATTGGGGTTGAACGAATAAGTATGTGGATTGCAGATGGCGGGATCTTGGTTTCACACTGTCAAAGAAAGAGACACAGGTTAAGTAATAGAAATTAACCTTCTAATACTGGATCAGAATCAGAGATTTCAGTATGAACTTCGGCTTTTCTTAATATTTATACAGATGGATGGGTGTAGAAATAATTAAAAATATGGGAGGGTGCATAGGTCAGTATATACATGTACATTTACTAGCTCTGTCAGTTCAGAGGGCCTAGAAACAGTGAGCCCCAGCGGCAATAGGACACCCAGTGTCCGGATTTGAGTTTCTAATTATTATTCTCTAATTAAAGGAACCAGGGCTCCTTGGAGAACTGACTGATTGTAGGACGGGAACAGGGAAAATATAAGATCACCCTGAAGCACTTTGCAGTTCCAGAAAGTGAAGAAATGCTCAGAAAAAGAGATAGAACATGCCAAAGGGTCACAAGAGCCAACCTAAAAGAGTTTCCAATGGTTAAAGTGGAAAAAGTTGGGGAAAAAAGTATAAATGATGCATAACCCAAAATATAAAATAGATGAGTCCATAGCAATGTTTAAAAATGACTTAATAAATAAAAGAATGGCAGAGAAGAGACAAATTTTCCTTAAAGAATAATTCCAAATACTATATGTAGATACTCCCTCCTCTTCTAGGAAGTGGGGCTTAATCCCTCTCCAACTTGAGTGTAGACTGGACTTAGCGGACTCGCTTCCAAAGAACAGAGAATGGCAAGGAAATAATAGCAATTCCACATAGTAGAAATCTGGCAAACACTGTCTTAACCAAGTGATCGAAATTAGCACCACCATGTTATATCATGTTGATATCAAACACCTCTTCAAACACCTCGATACCTCCTGACATAACAAGATGAGAAGTGCACCTCACCTCTGTGACATTCCTTCCCCAAACCCATAACCCCAGTCAAATTCATAACAAAATACATCAGACAAACCCAAATTGAGAGACATTCTGCAAAATACCTGGGTAGTACTCCTCAAAGCTGTCAAGGTCATGAAAAACAAGGACATTGGGAAATTGTCATAGACCAGAGGGGTTAAGGAGACATGAGAATTAAGTGTAATATGGTACTCTGAATTGGATCCTTGAACAGCAAAAGGACATTAATTGTAAAACTAGTGAAACCAAAATAATATTTGGAGTTTAGTTGATAGTAATGTACCAACACTGGTTTCTTAGTTTTGAAAAATGTACCATGGTAATGTAAAATGCTGACATTAGGAGAAACTGAGCGGGGAGTAGAAGGAAAATGTATTTTTATTACCTTTGCAACTTTTCTATAAAAATATTCTAATTTTTTTTTTAAAAGCAAAGTGCAGAATTGCAATAATCTCTGTCACATATCCATTTTCTTTTAACAACAGCATAAAGTCTTCAGAATTTGCCGTGATACCTGGCAGTGGGCTGTGCTTCAAGTAAGATGGTAAGAGTTAGCCCATTTCAAATCAAATGTTGTTAGAGTATTTACTCTGCTCAAAAAAATGCGAGGTGCTCTCCTTACATTTTAATTCATAGCATTTATACTTTAACAGAAGCTTTTGAACAGAAAGAGAAAGAGTCATGGGAAAAAGAGCTCCTTCTATATTTCAACATTCTGAGACTGAAATGATGGTACCTCCTGGTATTTAGTGGATGTTATTGGTGAGAAATGCAGCCCTACTCCTCCCTATGAGGGTCCTAGGGGATCTATCTACAGAAGTTGTGACAGCAAGTGAACATTTGCAATGTCCCTTCTTACCGGAGGGCCTCCTGCTCGTCTCCGCAGTTTGTAGCTCTCTGATAACCTGGCCTGGAGCAGGTAATTTGGGCTTATAGCCCAGGGAGAAGTTTCTTTCCCTTTCCAAGGTCGGAACCAGGTCTTACCCCAGGTGCCAGAAACTGAAATAATGAGACCATTCGAGTGTGTGATATTTGCGTATTTACATTTGTACCTAAAGCATCCCAAGTTTAACAAGCAATGATTTCAGGTCATACAAGTCCCCCCTCGCTTTGGGCAATGGATGGGTGGGCGCCTTGCAGGGTGTGGCAGTATTATACAGCATCTGGCTCATGCAGAACCTTTTTATCTAAGTCTCTTTGAAAAGGGAAGGCGCTGCGGGTCCTGCCGAAGTTGACTCTCCAACCATCTCAGGGCAAGTTTCAAGAGGGGATGTTAGAACATTTTGAATTTTTGCCTTTTGCCTATTCCAAATCCAAAAGCTGTATTTCTACGTACTTCCTCAACATCAACGTATTGGCTCATATGCTGACATACTGACATTTTCATGCTTTTATTAATTAGCAATTAATGCCAAAAGTGAGGAGCCGGCATTCACAAAGAGGCCAATTAAGAACTACATCATTGTCAAAATGCCTGAAAGCCAGAAATGCAGCAGGCGGGAGAAGCGTGGCAGGCACCGCCCCGCTGAGTGATTGTTCTTGCTCAAATCCTCTGCAGTGTGGAAACTTGTCAAGCTGTCTTGAAAATAATTTTTTCCTGGGTTGATACTGGTGGAATTAATGTAATCTTAGTCAAGTTCATGAAGAAATTTTTTTTAAAAAGCAAAAACATTTACCACCTATTTTTGTATTTCAGTTTCAAGCAATGCTGAGGAAGTTTCTTTCTCATAATTAAAAAAAAAGAACAAATTAGACACAGTAACCCAAATAAATTAGATAATTACAAATATATTCTTCCTTACTATGACATAGCCTATTTTATAAAGAATGCCACAAATTTGTGCACTTTGGAGTCTGTCAGAACTAGAGTTACATTCCCAGTCTGTTACTTAATAGTTGTGTGATCTGGGGAAGATTTTCTTTATTTGTTCTTAACTATTTTAAATTTCACTTGTCCTATTTATAAAAATTGAGATGGTAATGCATGTCACATTGGACCATTGTGCTGAGTTAATGTCAGGCTGGGTATTTTAAGGTACTAATTTTTGTTTTTGCAATCTTCCTTATCTGTTCTTCTTTCTTCCTTCTGCCCACTCCAAGTGGTTGGTTCCCTTGACTTTGGTCAGGTGTTGAGAAAGGTGTGAAGCAGGAGTATCCAGCATAAGCTCATAGGAGAACATAGAGGAGAAGGAAGAAAGGGGCTTTTTGAAAAGGAAAGAATGTGGGAAAACTTGGAGGGGGAAGGATTTCCCTCAGTCTACACAAGTACTCTGTGACTTCCAGAGGGGCAGAGAGAGGCCTGTGGATTCTGGAAGCAGGTGGTGTTCGTGCTCCCCGCCAGCAGGTGCAGGCTGCTCAGAACACAAGAAGCCGAACAATGACTCCTGTCCCGAGCATAGCCTGGAAGCAGCTAAGCACTGCCAGACCTGAGCAGCCTCGTGAGTAGGGAGGATGCACATTTCAGTGGGAACTTGTGAAAATATATGACCAATGAGTAAGGGTCCGCTCACTTTGTTTTCTTGGTTCTTTGCATGTTCCCAGGCAGTAATACAGCTCTGGGGTTGGTGAGGGAGAAAGCCAGAGAATGACTGACGTTAAGTTTCCTTCCAGCTAGAGGGATAGACATTAAAATAGAGTTTACATTGATTTATCTAAAATAAAGATGAAATGGAACAAGATTCATACCCACCTCATAGGTGAAACATGAGGGTACTTCAAAAAGTTCCTGGAAAGATTTGTATTATCTTCAGTTCTATTTTTCCATGAACGTTTTGAAGTACCCTTGTACAGTGTTATCTTAACTATGTAGAAGAGGCTTAATTAATGTTAGCTATCTATTTATCAACTGGTAACAAATATTAAAAGGATAATGTAAAAAAATTTTTTAAAGGAATTTTCTTGTATCTCCTTAATTCCCAATATAAGACTGTGTTCTGTGATAGACACGTTTGGATATACTAGGCATATGTTCCTTGAACTCGAACTCATTTACCACTATAATACTTAACTTATTCCCAGAATAACTGAGATATGCTTTAATGTACTGAAGGAAAAAGAGAATCAGTAGATGGATAAGACTGTATAGTTTGGATTTAAAAATCTTAACCTTATTTAATTGGATAATGATAGAGCTTTAACACCTACATCCAAAGCTTTCTGACTGTTTATGTTTTGTTTTGGTATTTACCTCTGTTGATTCTAGTAGTGGGAATCTTAAATGGGAATCTTAATACAATTTTGGGTAAATAATGCTATTGACTGATTTGGTAAAAAGAATATAGAATTGAGATTCAAAACCAAGCATTTTTGGGTGTTGGTTATGAACTATGAGTTTTGTGACCCAGGATGAGCGTGGGAATCAGGGGTGAGGAGGAGCACCAGAGATGCCTTTAGTTTCCAGCAATGGCTGGTATGGATTTTAACCCATTTTCGTTGAATTCCCTACACGTACCTTCCTACCTGGCATTGCCCTTCATCATCTCAATCTTCAGAAGTCTTAGAATGTGGAGACCTGTTTTGAGGAGTGTGTATCAGGTTGCTAAAATAATTTTGGCTTTTCATCCAGGCAAAGAAGGCAAGTATGATTTTCTACTTGAATTCTTTCAACATTTGCCTGGTTCTAAGATCCTGGGCTGGGAATTCTCTCTTGTATGCTAAGCAAGGAAAATCTGGGCCCAAATGTTAAGGAGGCAGAGCTCATGCCTCACACCTAGTCCCAACCTACAGGGGTCCAGGGAACTTGAGATGTCTTTGATTGTTCTGAGTCTTTCTAATACAGGGCTCTACTGTACGCCTAGGGTGACCATGCATTTGGTTTGCCTGGGAAAGCCTGAATCTGCTTATGAAATTTTTCCCACTTCACTTTCTAAATTTTAATGTTTCTTTTGCTTTTCAAGATGGCAATTAACTAATCTGATCAATTAGTTGATTACGATTATTGCTGCTAATACTATTTGTATCACAGATAAACATACTGCCTCCGTGATAATAGATGAATTGCTTTCTCTAAGATTAGTATGTGCTTTGTAGATGAAGTCTTCTGGAGATGTTTCCTCTTTGTGGTTCGTAACTGGGAGTGATATTTAAGGAAAGTATAAAAATGTGGGGCAGCATTTTTGGCCATCCCAGTGACAGGAGGTGTGTTACTTGTCTTTAATACTCTAGAGTCCAGGATTTCTAAATGTTCTTCTTTTTTTTTTTTTTTTTTTTTTTTTTTTTTTTTTTTTTCAGCCACTTGGATAATTTTTTTTATTGATAAACAGGATATACATATTAAAAGCCTCACATTGAAGCCCAGTGCACACGTTGTCCCCAGACAACAGACGTGCAAATGAACACGCAGAACAGTCTCCGGGTCACCCATGAGACGCGTCCAGTCCTCTCGCTGTGACCCAGTTCATCCCTAGTAGCTCACATGTCTTCAGTGACTCAGTCCATTTGAAAAGCACCTGCAGGTTTGTTCACTCGTCCATGATTGAGTCTCAGGTAGGTCCCTTTGCTGTCCTATGCGGATGTTCTTCTAATGGTGCCACATTGAGAAGTACTGGAGCCTTTAATTCAAAAAGTGGCTCTGATAAGAAGACCTCAAGTCATGAAGGATGGGATGGGATTGAGGGACAGACCAGAAGGTAAGACAAGTCAGAGCCTTGTGGAAAAGCCAAGAGTTGCTCTCACTGTCCTTGAATGATCATAAAGTCTTGGCAGGAACCTAGCAAAGTGAAAGCCAAACTTTTTACCTTTAAGTCACAAAAATGAGGGGAGGAGTGGCTTTCTCTTGGTCTCTCTCAAGCTAACAAAAATCTTAACTTTTTGAGGTCACCCTGTTAAGCAGAGCTGCATGAAACCAACAAGCACACTTTTTAAAGATTTTCTCAATTCCACATGACAAATTCATTAAGCTACAAGTAGAAAAATTCTAAATGAGAGTGTAGTGGTTAAGGGCACAAGTTTCTTTGTGAGAGACAAAGGTTTAAATTCCAACTCCACCATTTATTATGTGATCTTGTTCAATTTAGTTAAATTCTGGGCATGTTTTCTCAAATAAAACAGAGAGTGTGCCTTTGTATTATTTTAAAAAATAGTTTTGAACTTGCAGACTCCCTGAGAGGACCTCAGAGATCTCCACGGGACCCTGACCACTTGAGCTAGACCATAAGGTTGTGAGAACTGCTGAGTTAAGCCATCAGATTGTGGGAAAGATTAAGTGAAGATCCTATATGGTGAGGACTATCACAATGCCTGGTGCATAACAGAATCTCAGTAAATGTTAACTCAGAAATGTTAGTGAGTTAATCTCAGTTATATTAGTTACCGTTAGTCACAAAAACTCTTACAATGCTGACATGAAATTGTACCCTAGTGATACTAGACATGGTGCTGCTGTGCCCAGTTTACCACTGTGCCAGGTCAATGATCTTTCTACTGTATTTCATGCTCTGAAGCAGTCTGCATATTATGCAGATATTGAATTTCCAAGATTATCATTTTATCTCTTTGACATTATTTGCACTTTTACATTATATTTTGTAGAATAAAATTCATTTTTAATTTTAAACAGTTTATGCTTATAGAAGGAAACTTGGAAATTAGAAATTCAAAAATAATATCATGTTCAATCTCAAGTATTGGAAGAAACTACAGTGAACATTTTATGTGTTTTCTCCTAGTCTTTTTTTCTATGCAAGCATATGTACTTTAACAGAACTGCTTATGAAGTACAGAAATAATTTTGTTTGCACAGTTAATTTATATATCTGAATTAGCAAAGTTTTCAAACTAAAAATTTATTTGGAAGTATTACAAATTTTAGTCCTATTTCTGACTTCAAAACTTGTCAGGATGCCTTGGGTTTGTTATGTCTTAATTCAGCATGAAGATAGAATGATTTTCCCTTAAACCCTTGTGTGGACACAAGTTGCTTCTGTTGATTCATAGCGTAACTAGCAACCATCAAGTGAAAGGTGATGTACCTGCCTCCAACAAAACCTGATATATTGAACATTAAATTTGTATGATAGATTAATTATAGGAATTCATAATAAAAAATGTGTTTAGACTTTTATATATTTAACAACATTCTCTTAAGTATTTAACAGTATTTTTTATTTTCTAAAACTTTAAAAATATAGTTTTCTACAATGCTTCTTATCACAGTTACTATTTACTAAAGATTCAGGGACCAGATCGTGTAGTTTCCACTTTTCGTAACTGGTGAATGGAGCTGCCCTTTATAGGATGGGAAACATGGAAGAAGACACTGCAGGGGAGATCGGGAGTTCATTTCTGAAAACACTGTTCTCATGCTCCTGATTCAAGGCCATCCCATCTCCTCACAGAGGTGACCCTATCTGGGGTCCATGCCCTGGTTAGCATGGTTGGGAAACATGTTGCCAGGTAGCTGAACGCTGAATGAGTTTGTGATGCAGTATTTATGGCGTGGCCAGTAGAATGTTGGGAGACATTTACTGTATAAGGATTCTTTTTGTTTTAAATGGCAAAAACCCAGTTTAAATTTGTTTAATCAATAAATGGAATTTTTGGGTTCTTGTATCTGAAAAGTTCAGAAGTGCTCCAGGCACAGCTGGATATTCAAGTGTCTAGATGATGTTGCTGTCTCCCTCTCTGTCTCTGTCTGTCTCTGTCTCTGTCTCTGTCTCTTCCTTCAGTACTGCTTCTTTCTCAGGGTCTCTCTTCCTGAAAGAAAAGATGAGTGTTAGCTTCAGGGTCACACTGTCCCCATAGCTCACAATCTCAAAGGCAGTATATGAGCCTCTGCTCCAGGCAGAAATGTCAGACTGGTTGTCTATCAAAGCCACTGCATGACGCATTCCTGTCATATATATGTACAGGAATGCTTATATTTCTATTTGTGATAGTAGAAGGCATGTGTCTACACCAGCCAGAGGTGGCAGCAAGTAATCAAGCTATGAATTAAAAATAATGGTAAAAAGAAGAATTCTAAAAAATAATAGTAATCTAGTGTGGAAGGGGTTGAATTGAGGAACATAGATAAAATAAGAAGGTGGGAAGTTGATAGTTCTTGGAGCTATGTAATGGGAAAATAAGGGTTTACTGTACTACCTCATTTTATTTGTATATGTTTGAATTTTTCCTTAATAAAATGTAAATTTTTTTAAAAAATTGTGGGGGCCGTCAGCAAGTAATGAACAGAACACATCATTTTTTTGGTGACAACTGGAAATTATTGTTTTATGTTTCAAGATGTCATCCTTCCCAAATTCTTGAAATAGCAGCACACCATGGTCTTGGTATGGAAGTCAGATGGGAATCTGCACTAAATTCATTCATCAGAGCCCATAATTAACTAATTGCCTGAGCCAAAGGCCAGGGAAAGGTTAGAAAAAAAAGAAAAGAAAACTGCAAATCACCATATAATATTCTCAGCAGATTTTCCTAGGAGGTGATAATGTGTATGCTAATTGTCATAATGGAAATGACATGTATTAGGCCTATCTACTTCTTGGATGGAATTTTGACCTAATGAGTCCAAAATTGTCATCTACTAAAAAGGAGACAAAA
This sequence comes from Cynocephalus volans, assembly GCF_027409185.1. Taxonomy (NCBI): domain Eukaryota; kingdom Metazoa; phylum Chordata; class Mammalia; order Dermoptera; family Cynocephalidae; genus Cynocephalus; species Cynocephalus volans. Next base: position 29,038,985 of record NC_084474.1, on the reverse strand, counting down.
ATTTCAAATGGAATGTGTTAAGCTATCAGGTTTTTTTTTTTATTGAGAATACCAAAGATTTCCTTTTTAAAAAACGAGATCGACTGTACTCTGAGTTCTAACCACAGAGTTGAAAAGAATGAGAATAACGTAAAACAAACAAAAACATGAGGACTGGCATCCATATCCAGCAATCCCTGAGTGGCCCTGGAGATGAGAGCATTTCCCCCCAGCACTTTATTTAGCTTAAGCCTTTTAATCCACTCTAATATATAAGTGAGCAATACCCAGATCCAGTGAGGAATTTTATTGAAGTTCATTGTTCTTGACCTTGGTTTATAGAGTTGGGCAGATAAATCTCCAAAGTGTCAACCAAGATTAATCTGAGCTTCTCTCTGACAGTACTCACTAACTTTATGCCTTAAACATTTACGTTTTTGTACTATATCCAATGGTCAAACTCCGGTCCTCTGTGATGACTTTTTGTTATACAGAAATGACTCAAGAAATAAGAGTTTAAACATTATATCTCAGTTTTAATAAGATTACAGGTAGTTTTTGTCAATTTTTATTTTGCACTAACTTGGCTATGGTATATAAATTGTGTGTGTGTGTGTGTGTGTGTGTGTGTTGGCTATGATAGAAACACACACAGTTCAGTAGTGCCTCGAATGTTATAAACATCTTACCTATTTTATTTGAACAGTTTTCCCCTCAATATTTCTATTGATCTGACTGCATCTGTGTGAAAATATTATGCAAAAGAAAGTATAAATTGTGACAAGAAACAATGACTTTGTTTTCAGAATTGGTATCTGTCCCTTACCTTTTCCCTGCTTGTATAAACCGAAGCTAAAAAAGAAAATCAGGAAATGTTCTCTGAAGGAAGAGTCTTGGCCAGATGGGTGACCTTTGTGCTCATTCTTAATTCTTCTATATTGATCAGAAGCACCACCATAGAGGAAGAAAACTTGAGTCTTTTGTCATTTACTGCCTTGTTTCCTTTGTCCTTTGTTTTTGCTTGGTAATTGATATGGTTGGTATACCCAGAGGAACTTTCAACACTGGGCACAGATTTTTACATCCAAAAATAAACAAATGAAGAGGTTCCAGCCAATTCTACTGAGTGCGGATGCTCAGTACAATCAAGTGGGATGTAGCCACACCACGGGCCTGCGTTACATTGATCGATGTGTCCCTGCACTGATGAGTTTGCTCCTATGCTACATTTGGCACCAAACCCAACCCTTCCTGACTTAACAATTTCAATGTCTTCCATTAAACTCTCCTTGTTCATTTCTTTTGTTTTTCTGATCACCTGTAATCAGTGTTTTCTACCATAAAACTCATAAATACCTTTGCAAAACTGAACAGATCACTTTTTCCATAAATCAAAGAAAGAGACTCTTTACAACCACAATTACTTGAAGTTGATACGACAAGCAAACAGAAAGGACATTGGTGGGGGGGGGGGAAGGAGGTTTTGGTGATGGGGAACAATAATCAGCCACAATGTATATCAACAAAATAAAATTAAATAAATAAATAAATAAATAAATAAATAAATAAATAAATAAATAAAAATAAATTCCCCTAAATCATGCAGCACAAGAGCAGACAGCTTAGTTTCTTTCTTCCTTTTGACCTCTATTAACAGATGTATTGAGACCACATATTTCTGGAACATCACTGATTCTCGCCGATTTTATAGACATACGATTCTTCTTCTGTAAGACATATTTTAAAAACTACGGTTCATCTTATTGCTCAAAGGATTTTAGGCTCATAATTGTACCTAGTGGCCAGTACACTAAGTCTCTAATGAAAACTATTGGCTATTTTAGACACTCAAAACCAATTTGCTGGATAAATGAATTAATAAATGAACATTGCATATTTTGTTGAATTACAACTATTTTTTAAAAATGCCTTACACAGGCCTAGCATGTTGTAGGTATCAAATGAATTCTAGGTAAAACTAACATGCTTTGAACAACTAGATGCAATAGGTGTTCAATGAATTTATTCATAAATGAATTGATTTAACAACTATTTATTGAGAATCCATTTTTTTCCTAAGGACAGTTCTAGTACAGGGAAAAATAGAGATGCAGTCCCTGATCTTGCAGTAGTTACTTGTTGTGAGACAATAGATATTAACCCAATAATCACACCTGGAATTGTGTGAAAGAAAGAAACGTGGTTGTCTGAGAGAATATAGCAAAGAAAAATTCTGTATATTGGAGGTGGGCAAATGCTCAAGGAAAACTTTCCTGCAGATCTCATGTTTAAGCTGAGACCTAAAGAATAAGGAAGAAAGATAGTTGGAAAGAGGGCTATAGATTTGGGAAATATGTATAACGAGTTAGGATAAAAACCCCAAATCATATACGTCCTTGCAAGGAAGCTACTTAGTGATCGTACATGGTGACGTAAGAGGTAGAATAGGGTGGTAGACATGTGAGACATGATTAAATTTTATCTAAAATTGTTCATCTGATTACAGAATTGAGAAGTTAAGTGATCCAAAGGGACTTGCATTATTAAAACAAAACAGTGACCTCTTCAGGTTGAGTCAGAGACAGGTGTGCTAAAGCCCACACATAAAGGCTTGAAAGACCAGACCAGGTGCATCTTTCCCTAATTCTGCATTCAGTGACATTACATTGGTAGCTTGAAATCAACCATGGTAGGAGTACTTATGCCATAAAAATTGGGAAATGCTACAAATCTGAGCTTTTTTCCTCTGGAGAGCCAGGTGTTAAACATTTATGGGCACACCACTGGTTGGAGAGGAAGGAGGATGATTGGAGTGGTAGAGAAAGGGGAGGTGGCTGGGGATGCCGGGGTGATTTGATTAACTCAGTGAGTGACTCAGTCCTTCCAATCTTAATTAGTTCCATCCACTTATGCATCTTCCATGATTCACTGACCTAACAATGATAGCAATAATAATAATACATCCTAGTTACGAGTGCCTACTGTGTGCCAGCAATGTGCTAGGTGTTCTTCCTAGGCATGTTATGTAGTTTTAACAACTTTATTAATTGAGAATTATCACCCAAATCTTACATGGGGTAATGCTGAGATCAGGAAGTTTCAAAAACTGCTCAGGATCAACAATTAGTGAGTGAGAGGATTTGAATTCAAAACGTTCTTACTCAGAAGTCCAAGTTCTTTTTAAGTTTCTCCTCTCCCTTTCTGTCCCTTACCTTCATTCCTACACACACAAGTGTTTCCTCTCCCTCCCCCATCACTCTTGCTTCCATAGTTCAAAAATATCACTGCCACCCAGCAACCAAAATGTCAGAATTAGCATAAGCAGAATAACAAGAGGAGTTTTGAAAATATCAGATAACGTAGTGTTATAGTTTAAATGTTTGTGTCCCCTCCAAAATTCATATGTTGGAACCTAAGGCCTAATGTGATAGTATTCAGAGGTGAGTTCTTTGGGAAGTAATTAAGTCATGAAGGCTCCATCCTCATGCATGGAATTAGGTGCCCTTATTAAAGGGTTGGAAGGAACTAGCTAGTCCTTTTTGCCCTTCCATCCCTCTGCCTTGTGAGGACACAGCAACAAGGTGCTATCTCAGAAGCAGAGACCAGGCTCTCACCAGACACTGAACCTGCTAATACCTTGATCTTGAACTCCCAGCCTCAGAACTGTGAGAAAATAAATATCTATTATTTATAAATTACCAGTCTTGTGTATTTTATTACAGCAGTACTAATGGACTAAGACACATATTAAAAACTGTGCTGAGGCTTATAAAGAAGAGAAATAATTAAAGTTGGGTAGAATTGGGAAGTAAGAACTTAATGGAGGGGCTAAATTTTGAGCCAGGTGTTGAAGGAAGCAACGAAGCATAAAGATTGTTCTACCTCTGAGCATTTTTGTTACGTGAGGCAATACAGTCTTTTCATTTCAAATTTTTGCTCATTTAAGGCCATCACTAAGAAGATGAAAAGACAATCCATAAACTGAGATAAAATGCTTGCAAAGACTTATATGCAGAACATACATCAAGAACTACTGTAACTGAAATAGCAAAAAAACAAACAAATGAATAAAAAACCCAACTCATTAAAACTGGGCAAAAGACTTGAATAGGCACTTCATAAAGGAAAATATATGAATGACCAATAGCTACATGAAAAAATGCTCACCACCATCAATCGTCAGGGGAATACAAATTAAAACCACAATCAGATACAACTATACACACTAGAATACAAAAATTAAAAAAATTAGCAACACTGGGTTAATTTCTTAGTGCTGCTGTAACAAAATATCACACCTGGGGTGAATTAAATAGAAATTTATTGTCTCACAGTTCTGGACGCCAGAGATCTGGGATGAAGGAAGTAATTAAGTCAGGATTGGTTCTTTCTGAAGGCTGTGAGGGAGCTTCTGGTGGTTTGCTGGCAACCTTTGCATTTCCTTGGCTTGTAGATACATCACCCTGATCTCTACCTTCATGGTTACATGTCATTCTCCCTGTGTGTGCATCTGTCTCTGCACCCCAATTTTCCCTTTTTATAAGTACAAAGTTATATTGGACCAGGGCCACCTAATGACCTCATCTTATCCACATCTGCAATGACCCTATTTCTAAATAAGGTTACATTCTGAGGCATTGGGGGTTAGAACCTCAACATTTTGGGGGAGGACACAATTCAAACCATAACAAACACCAAATGTTGATGAGTATGTGGTACAATCAAAACATGTCTTAAAATATTGCTTGGTAAGAGTATATAAAATGGTACAACCAGTTTGGAAAACACTTCAACAATTTCTTACAAAATTAAGCATTCACCTACCCTACGACCCAGAAAGTCTGCTACTAGGTATTTATCCAGTGGTTTGCTGGATAGATACCAATTTGTGAAAGCCAATTGTTAAATTTTCATAAATTTTGTATTGATTCAAGAGAAAGAAAAATGATGCCCAAACAAACATATAAGAGCATTCATAGCGACTTTATTCATGATAATCCCCAAACAGACATAACAATTCAAATACACAACTCTTCAACAGATGAATGAATCCACAAATTGCGGTATATAATGGGATACTATTCAGCAATAAAAAGAAACAACATTCATCACAAACTAAATCATATAAACTTATTTTTAAATAAATTGTATTAAAAACAAAAGAAATAAATATCCCAAACTCATCACTCCCCAAATATTTTACTATATTTTACTATTGTCTATGCTCTTGAGGTTATGAGTGTCTATTTTATTTGGATGGTGCAGATGCCTATTGCACATCTATTTCCAACTCTGCTTCAAGTGTGATCATGTTGATAGCTAGAAATTGGTAAGAATGTGAGTATTCACGAAAGAAAAATTGGCAAATGTTATAAATTAAGCCTGAATACATTGTTTAGTTGGTTTTCTAAACCTGAGAAAGAGATGCAGAAGTGTTAATAATGCAGAATAAACTTAGAAGTGTGTTATATTTATAATGCAAAAACATAAAACTTTTAGGAAAAAACACAGCATGAAATCTTAGGGAGGGAGCTAACAATAAGTAAAGAGTTCTTATATATATATATATTTTTTCATTTATTTATTTATTTATTATTATTTTTTTTTTTATTTTGTCGATATACAACAACATGGATGGACCTCGAGAGAATTATATTAAGTGAAACAAGTCAGGCACAGAAAGAGAAATACCACATGTTCTCACTTATTGGTGGGAGCTAAAAGAGTTCTTATATTTGACACTAAAAGCATGACTGATAAAAAGAAAACTTGATAAATTGGACCTCATAAAAATTAAAAACTTTTGCCCTGTGAAATTCCCTGTTAGAAGGACAAAAGACAAATTACAGACTGGGACAAAACATTGGCAAACCACTTATTTGACAAAGGGGTTGTATCTAGAATATATAAAGAACTCTCTAAACTCAAAAGTGAAAAACAAAACAAAACAATTCAATTAGAAAATAGGCAGAAGACATGAATAGACATCTCACTAAAGAGGATATATAGAAGACAATCAAGCACATGAAAACATGCTCAACATTCTTAGTCATTAGGAAAATACAGGTTAAAGCCATAATGAGATATTACTACAAACCCACCAGAATGCCTAAAATAAAAAATTGATAATAATAGCCAATGTTGGCAAGGATGTGGAGAAACTGGATTACTCATACATTCTCACGGGAATGTAAAATGGCACAGCCACTCTGGAAAATAGTTTGGCAGTTTTTGTTTGTTTGTTTGTTTGTTTAAACAAGCAAAAGAAATACATGCACCATACTGCCCAGCAATTACACTCTTGGCATTTATTTCAGAGACGTGACAACTTACATTCACACAAAAACCTGTCCAGAAATGTTCATAGCAGCTTTACTCACTATAGCCAAAAAGTAGAAACAACCCAAATGTTCTTCAATGGGTGAATGGTTAAACCAACTGTGGTACATGTCTCCTGTGGAATACTCTTCTGCAATAAACATGCACGAGCCATTATTACATACATCCAACAACCTGGGTGGGTTTCAAGGGGATTATGTCGAGTGAAAAAGCCAATCTCAAAAATGCTACATATTGTATAATCCACCCCTATAACATTTTGAAATAATGAAATTATAGAATGGGTCAGGACTAGTGGTTGCCAGGGGTTAAAATTTGGAGGTCAAGAAGCAGGTGGGCCTAACTAAAAAGAGGTAGCATGGGGGATATTGCGGTGATGAAACTTGTTTTGCATGTTGGTGGTGGAAGTTACATGAAACTACACAAGATAAAATTGCATTGAATTGCATACACAGATACACACACACACAAGTACATGTATAACTGGTGAAATCTGAATAGGCTCTGTGAATTGTAACAATGTCAATTTCCTGGTTTCAGTATTATACTGCAGTTATGCAAGATGCTAGCAGTAGAGGTGGAGGAACAAATGGTGTATAGGAACTCCTCATACATCTTTTGTAACTTCTCTGAATCTTTATTTCAAAATGAAAACTTCTATTTTTAAAAAGTATGCCATCTCTGTAGTTGTTACACTGTGAGTACCAGAAAAATGATCAAATTATAGTTATAATGCAACCATTACATCAGCTTTGGATTTATGAGTTTGGCAAAAATCAGTGAAAACATTCTTTAAGTATTAATCAAGTGGAAATTAGAATAAAGAGTATTGTATATTCTATTTTTTAAAAAGTTGTATGCTACACACATCCTTTATAACAGTAAAATTCATAATAAACTTGTTTACATATTACATACAGATACATGCACGCATATGGCTTTAAAAAGAGGAAAGGAGGAGGTTCAGAAACATCTAACATATACAAGAGGTCTTCAACAAGTTCATGGAAAGATTTATATATCTTTTAATTTCATTTTCTTTTTTTTTTTTTTTTTTTTTTTTTTAATTTCATTTTCTACTAACTCTTTGAGTACCTTCATATAGAAGTAATGTTAGAATTTTTAAAAATCACCATTTGGCAACCACCAATGCAATGCATGATTTTGGAAATAATCATGAATGGAGTCTAAAATCACTGAATGAAAGTTTCTTGAAGAATGGAATATTTACATGGTCTCAAGTTATTAGTAATCCTACTGATTAATTACAAGGGAAAAAAGTTACCTTTATTGTGGAAAAGTCTTGCAGACACCTCCTTAGCTAAGTGAACAAACTAAAAATCATCAATTATGGGAAAACCTGATCTTGTATTCCTCCTGATATGAAGAATTAGAAGTACTCATGACTAATGGGCTGCTCTTGACAAACAATATTAACTTGAATCTAATCTTGAGAAACCAACCAATTAAATCTGGATTGTGGGTAGTTCTTCAAAATAAAATGCTGGTGGTGTAAATGTGGGAAATTAGTGGCTATGGTAAAATGGAGTTCGTATTATAACAAGTTGCATAAGCTATTTACTACTGTGTAAAAAATTAGCCCCGAGGGCCGGCCCGTGGCTCACTTGGGAGAGTGTGGTGCTGATAATACCAAGGCCACGGGTTCGGATCCCATATAGGGATGGCCGTTTCGCTCACTGGCTGAGCATGGTGCTGACAACACCAAGCCAAGGGTTAAGATCCCCTTACCAGTCATCTTTAAAAAAAAAAAAAAAAATTAGCCCCGAACCTAGCACCTTAAAATAATAATAAACCTTTTTTACATAGTTATGAGGGTCAGGAATTCTGGAGAAGCTTAGAAAGTTGGATATTTCTGGCTCAAGGTCTCTCATGAGGTTGCAGCTATATGTTGTTCAGAGCTGCTGTCATCTGCAGCGGGGTCAGCACATAGCAAATACTGTATATTGGGCACCACCAGTCTCTATCACATATTATTCTTTCTTTCTTTTCTTTCATTTTTTTTAACTTCCCTTTAAAAATGTAAAACCATTCTAGGATTGAAGGTCATATAAAAGCAGGCCAGGGAGAGATTCAGTCCATGAACTGTAGTTTGCTGAATCTTGATCTAAGGGCTTGATTGAGGCTGCAAGATCTGTTTGCACAGTAACCCATCCACACGGTTGTTGGCAGGAGGGCTCAGTTCCTTACCATGTGGCCCTTTACACATGGCTGCTTGAGCCTCCTCACAACATGGTTAGCTGCCTTCCCCCAGAAGAGAGGATCCGAGAGCAAGAGCAAAAAGGATGTCACAATTCCTCTTAAGGCCTACTCTTAGAATTCGTACATAGTCACTTCAGCCACAGTAGAAGCAAACCATTAAGTCTACCTCACACGCAAGGGGAGGAGACCTACCTTTCAAGGGAAGGACTGTCAAAAAATATGTGGACAAATTTCAAAACTACCATACCAGTCTTGTCTTCTATGATTCTCATTATACTCCTAACAGTGAGAAAAAAAATTAGAAGACAGCACTGGACATTAAAAATTATCTTCTTAACTCCAAGTAGCATTTCTATTTATGAACTGAAGCAAAAGACACTTGAAAATAAAGATCTCTCTTAAAACATCTGTAATATTGACAAGTATCTTATAACCAAATTGGAGTTGACCTTGAAATTTGAACCAATGATAGCATGAAAACTGGTAAGAGAAAAGAGTTAATTACAATGTCCCTCTTAAGGTTTTTATGTCTGTTAATACCGCAGTGAAAATCATACTATTGCTTTGAGGCTCAAAAGCTATAATGTATGTGATACCATCTAGAACATAGATTGGCATATAATAGATGTTCATTAAATCTGATGTTATTTCGACAGAGAATATAATGACCATAGGAAACCAGGGGTGAGAAGTTACCCGCACACCTAAATTAAAAACAGAAACCACCACGAAATGACAGAATGGGCATGTTTTGTCCTTGTCACAGCAAGCCTGTAATGCTGAGAAGTATCTCTTCCTTTACAAATGGACCAAGCGATGGGTATATTGGCTGTGTGTCCAGAGTGTGTTGTCTTCCCATTTCAAGATTATGGTGACTTAAGGACTCCAGAACAGGTAAGCCAGTACTAACTCCATTAATATGGGTTTTTCGCGTTAGCAGTAGAGAGTGAACTTAAAATAAAGCAGTCAGAATTCAATTGCCTCTAGAGAACACATATAAAACATGTATTTTTTTGTTAGCACTAAACATAAACACAAAATTACATTTCTTCTACGTTAGGGACTTCAACTAAAATACTGAAATAATAGTGGTCAACTAAACTAGTGTGTCAAATATTTTTGAAGTTGTTGATTTTTATGCAATTGAACAATGACCATCATCACAGAAAGGGCTCCTTGACGTTAAAGTCTCTGGACTGTTTTCACCATGTTCACATGAGGCACTGAATTGAAAGATTTCAGGAGTCTGAAAATGACTAGCTCCAAAGGGTGGTAAAGCCAATAATTTATCACAGCATATTATTAAGTACATTAACTGGTACTAGGAAAAATAAAGCTATTAGAATCAGATGTTTAAGGTTTCTATAATTATTACAAGGGGAAACCTCTCTCCTGAAGGAAATCAGCAATTACTTTTGAAAATTCTTTTTAAAAAATCCAAACATCTCTTATAGGATTCTTACATAACTAAAGGCACTAGTTTCAACATTTTTCAGATTCGTCTAAGGTTCTTTGGAGAAGAAGAAAAAGGGAACTATCTCTTTGATATAAGGTGCTTTATTTTAAATATTCACAAAATACTATTACAGCACTCTGAAGATTTCTCAAAGGCAGAGATCATTGGAGTAACATGATAAAACCAAGTTCGGTAAAAAATAGATAATAAATCAGAACGAAGGTACCTTTTCCTCCTAAAATCATGAGCAGCGTTGCTCTTTTGGTAACTTTAGCTTCTTGGCAAAGATTAATCAAAATGGTAGCATTGCCTTAGCTCAGCAATCAAACACAACAGTGCTAGAAGAAATTAATAATTTACTGACTGAGTCCTTTGGGAATGGAAGAGCATTTCAAATAAAAGAACTGGAATATAAAAACAGGAGATGTTTTTGACTCAAATAATTTCCCCTCCAACTCGATGATTTTGTCTCTACTATCTGCAAAGCTGTTTTAAAAACTAGAATTCAATTTTCCAGATATCTTTCAGAAAATGAAACTGAGAGTGGTTGAAATCTTAGGTGACAGCTGAACAGTTGAATATTTTCAGAGGAATTTCTTACATTGTGCTGCCATTGGTTCCTGAAGCTTTGGGGTTTCTGCCACAACCTGAAATCCAAATGGAAATGAATGGAGGGTTCTCTCTTTTCTGATATTTGTAGCAGTGGAAGCATTGGGAAATTTTTGTTTTTTGTAAAATTCCTTTACCTTTTAAAATGCTTCTGTTTAATATCACATGATTTTGAATATAAGCCTCCATTTGTAAGGAGAGTTTCAATATCAAGGCTTTCATAAGGTTGCAAGGGAAGAAAAGGCCATCCCTGAGGTGTGTTGAGTCTAAACGAAGGACTGAATGCCCTAAACGCTGCTCACGTTGTCATAGCACTTTCATATCAAACGCCATAGTGTTGTAAACAGTGGTCTTTGACAATTGTGCACAAGGCCAGAAAAGTGGTTGGACTAAAAGGGAGAGAGTTTTGATTTACATAAAAACACCTTGGTGGTTATCACCATAATGGCAAATGAAATACAGGGGGAAAAAAGTGTGTGGTGTTTTAGTGGGATTTTGTAAAACATTCTTTAAAGCTCATTTGAATTTATGTTAGTGCTTGAAAACTGCAAGAACTTTGATTAATGGTGATCTTAGTAAAGTTACATTTTAGCCGGTTTTGAAATGACAGTGCCATATATTTCATAAAATTATTGCCTGTCTTTTCTGTAGAATGCACCTCTATACCAGGGCCAAGATTAAAGAAAAAAAGAGGGGAAAATGGGAAAATGTACCTCACAGAAGACTGGAACATTGTAAATCATCTAGTATCAGAATGCATAAAATTGGAAATTAAAAACTTATGAGGGATTTGTAGCTGGGCTTGGAAAATAGTGGATTTATACACACTCACACACACACACACACACACACACACACACACACACATTTACATTTGTATTACCCATGAAAGATGTATACAGGGAACAACGTGATACCACTATAGCTTTGTCATTTCAGCTTTATAATGAAAGAAATTTACTAACCCAAACAATGAATAATACAATTAATTTCAAAAAATAGTCATGCCACATTCAAGTGAGTATATTGTAAACATTACAAACAATAGCCTGTTTTCAATGGCTCTGCTTCATTCGTGCAGCCAGTCAGTCCTCCTGTGATGTTTTGAGCCTTTGCTATATGCAAGGCTCTATGCTGGCCATAGACAACACAATAGCGGGCGAGTTGGACATGGTTCCTGTTGCATGAAGCTTACATTCTGGTGAGGGAGCAAATAATTGACTCACCATAAGAAACAGGTATAGTATGGTATAGGGTGGGGGCTGGGGGAGAGAGGGGAATGGGGGACAAATGAGGAGAAAAGGGGTGTGAAGCTACAAGGAGTCTCCCAGACAAATGAGATGATATTATCACAGCTATTTTTTAATGCACTGGCTCAAGATATAATGCATAATAAGCCTCTAACTGCTTAAAAGGTACCTTCCCACAGGTCTTGGTTGCGCACTTATCAGCAAACTTCACATATAAATCACGTCATCTTTCATGATTGTAGATAAAGCCCTAAGTCTTTTTCTTGTATTGGGGAGTTAACTCCTAGAACTTGGGAACTAAAGAGACATAGGACATTTGTACCAGGACTTGTTACTAAGAAATTAGAATAACCACTGGAACATCACCCCTCTCCAACAGAGGGGCTGTCATTACGTTCCTAAAGATCCATAGAGGGAACCATGTCATGATGTACCAGACAGGAGAAAGGACTGTCAGAAAGGCTTTCCCCCCACCTTTTTCTTAGGGATGGAATTGGGGCAGAGAAAGGGGTATGGAAAAAGGATGTACTGGAAAGATGTCTGAACTTCCCCCAGACTGGACAAATGAAGGGAGCCAGGTGTCCCCCTGGGATTCAGGCATCCACATAGGGGTGCTGCAAGATGCTGATTCTGTGGTCAGAGGGGAAAGGCAGGAGGGAAACTCAGTAGCTGCCTGAAGTGATGCAGGGGATGGGAAAATGACCACAGCAGCATAAAGCAAACATAACAGTACCAAAGACAGCAACACCATGGACCCAGGCCCTGGTGTTCTGACACTAAGTCATCCTGAGATTTCTACATGGTCTCACTGAGGGAGGAAAAGAGCCTCCCAAGTGACATGAACATGTTTCCATCCAGCCCTAGGTCAAAGAGGGGTGGGGAGGAGAGAACATCGGAAAAGTTTACATATTAAGAAATAAATGTGATGGTTCTTGTGATTAGGAGGTAGAAAGCTTTAGCAGACTGTCACTCCACTTGAACAACGAGAAAAATCTGGACAATGTACAAAATCATAACTCTCTTGAGCCTATCAGAAAGCTGAGCTGGCAAAGCATCCAGGTGTACTGGATCCTAAATTGTGACAACTTCTCCAAGGAGAGATGGGGCATCTTTGGCATTGGGAAAAAGAGAGAAGAAAACAGCTAAAATGTTCATCAATTTTTAAAGGCAAACTGTGGGCCAGCCTGACTTCAGAATCTGAGGAAGCTACAGCACTAGGCGAGTCTGGACTCATTCATGAAGTCTTTGCCATGGGCCCCGAACAGATTGTCCCAAGACTGGGGGCATAGCAGGATACTGGAGGGGACCCTCTTCAAGGCTGTTTTAGTTATCTTTTGCAGTGTAACAAACCCCAAAACTTAGCAACTTAAAACAGCAAATGCTTAGTATTTCACAGTGTCTGTGGGTCAGGAATCTGGCCGTGTCTTCACTGTTTCCTCTGACTCAGTCTCTCATAGGCTGTAGTCAAGGCGTCACCTGGAGCTGTGCGCATGTAAAGGCTCTACTTAGGGAGGATCCTCTTTGAAGCTCACCCATGTGGCTTTGGTGGGATTCAGCTCTTCATGGGTTGTTGGACTGAGAGCCTCAGTTCCTTGCTGGCTGTTGGCTGGGGACTACCTGCAGGTCCTGGTCCCACGAGCCTCTCCATAGGGCAGTTCACAATGTGGCAGAATCAGAGAGAGAGAGAGAGGGAGAGGGAGGGGGAGAGAGAGAGAGAGAGAGGCTTTTATAACCTATCTCCCAAGTGACAGCCCATCACATTTGCCATATTCTTTTCCTTAGAAATAAGTGACTAGATCCAGCCCACACACAAGAGGATGGGATCATGCAAAATACACAACACACACACATGTCCTTAGACATATAAGAGTCAAACTGCCAATGTGTATCAAACTGCAAACTGTACCAAAAATACAGAGAAAAATCTTGAAGGCAGCCAGAGGAAAAAAGAAACACATATAAAGGAACAAAAAGAAGAATTAAAGCAGACTTATCATCATAAACTGTAAAAGTCAGAATTTTATACCCAGGGATAATATCTTTCAAAAATAAAGGCATAATACTTTTTCAGATAAACAAAAGCTGAGAGAATACATGTCAGCAGATAATGCACCATAGGAAATATTAAATGAAGTTTTTCAGATAGGAGTGTGATATTAGATGGAAATTTCAGTTTACGCACAGAAAAATGAAGAGTGCAATAAACAGTAAAAATGAAGTCAAACAGAAAGTTTTTTAAAAAATTTTAGACTATTGAAAAGAAAATTGTGTTTAAAGCCACATAGCAAAAATGTACCGAGTTTAAAATATAGGTGGAAGTTTCAACACCCATTTACGATTCACCATTTGAATGCTATTTCAGCATTCAAAAGTCAATATAATTCATCATTTTAACAGCCTATAAAAGCAAAACTATGTGCTCAGCTCAATAGACACAGAAAAATAACCTGACCAGATTCAATACTGATTCATCATAAAAATTCACGCTAAACCAGAAATAGAAGAAATATCTAGAACCTGATAAAGGTTATTTGTGAAAAAACAACAGCTAACATCAGATTTAACAGTGGAAGTCTGAATGGTTTTCCTCTAAAATAAGAAACAAGGCAAAGGTATCCACTCTTACCACCTCTATTCCACATTGTATTGGACATCTTACTCAGTGAAGGAAGATGAGAAAAAAGTAAATAAAAGGGATGCAAATTGGAAATAAAGAAATATGTCTTCATTTGCACATAATATGATCCATATATACATATAAGTAATCCAAAATCAATTGTTTTTTTATTTAGTAGAAACAAACAATAAGAAATTAAAACCTATGCTTTTTATAACAGCAATAAACCAGGAAATATTTAGACAGAAATCTAACAAAATATGTGTGAGATGCAAAATATTTGTAAAATAAAACATTGCTGAGAGAAATTAAAGATCTAAATAATTGGATAAATATGCCATTTTCATATGTCACAAAAGTTAAAATTGTTAAGATGTCAATTCTCCCCTAACTGATCTACAGATTTATGTACATCGGCACAATCCAACTCAAAATCCCAGCAGGTCTTTTTGTAGAAACTGACAAGCTCTTAAGGTTTACACGAAAAATCAAAGGACCTAAAGTAGCCCAAATTGTTGGAAAGGATAAACAAAGTTAGGAAACCCCTAAACCTGATTTCAAAACTTACCGTAAAAGTATAGCAATGGAGACAGAATGGAAAAACATATAGATCCAGGAAATAGAACAGAGTTTAGAGATAAACTTACACTTGTATGGACAATTGACTTTCTACAAAGATACCAAGGTAATTCAATGGGGGAAAGAGCAATCTTATTAAACAAATGATTCCTGAATGATTTGACATTCATCGGCAAAATAATGAATTTTAACCAAAGCCTTATGCTGTAGGCTAAATATAGCTCAAAATTGATTGCATTCCTGGAGATAAATCATAAAGCCATACAAATTCTAGAAAAAAACATAGGAGAAAATCTTTCCAGGTGAGAAAACTGTGGCTTTTGAGGTTGAGGATCTTGCTGGAGTTTACAGAGGTACCCCAGTGCAGGAGCTGTGATTCTGTCCTGACAGCTCCGGTCCAGAGCCCTACTCACTTCTAAACTCTCTCCACACATTTCCCAGCTTATTAGCTACGGCTAAGTGAGGAAGCCTGCTGGTGTAAGAAATAAGAACCTCGGGAAAGTCTCTTGTGGCTAGCCTTTCTTCTTCATGCCCTTATTGCTATTTTGGTTCATCCCCTTTCTTCAACTATCATACCTGTCTCTTAGCGAGGGCCCGGTGCGTTGCACACAACTGACTGAATTACTTTCCTAAATAAGCAATATTTAGGAAAGTACGATCCGTACTCCTGCCGCACCAAGCTGCTGACCTATCTCTAGGCAGAACAGACTCTGCGCAGACGTTACTGTGCTTGAAATGTATCCTGCTTTTGCTTCGATGTGTCAGTTAGGGATGCTTTCAGCTATAAGTAACAGAAAACCAGACCATGATGTTGATGAATACTAAGTCGAACTTGTGATCCTCTTTTTTTTTTTTTTTTTTTTGGCGGCTGGCCGGTACATGGATCCGAACCCCTGACCTTGGTGTTACCACACCACACTCTAACCAACTGAGCTAACCAGCCAGCCCTCAGATCCAGATAATCTTATTGCAGTCCTAGAATTTGTCAGACATGTGAATCCTGATTTAAATTTACTAACTAAGCACCCAATAATCTGAAGTGTATAACTATAAATATAACTTATTAATGGACAATGAAAAATTTAATGGTCTAAATATAGCAGTCATGTAGTCCAGGGTACCTCCTCCCAGTGAGAGAAGAATATCTAGGAAGCCAAATTTCAGCATGATAATGGGGAGTGTGAAGATAGACCAAGAGGAATGATCTGGGTGATTCTAGTAATTCCAATTGATTCTACCCCCTAAATATGTCTTGAATCCATTCCTTCTTCATCTTCCCCGCCCACACTCTGCTTCTGGATACGTCACTTCCCTTCTGAACGTTTTATGGCAACAGCCCACTCAGTATCATATTGGCGGGCGTGAATTCGCTAGAACGTGCTCCTGTGATAGTGTAACGTCTCTGCCTGAAATCCTTTTACTGACATCCCGTTCTTCTTAAGACAAAGCCCCAGCTCCTTCACAGGAGTTTGCATCCCCTACGTGATGCAGTCCCTCCAACCACTCCAGCTACCTCTACTGCTCATCTCTCACTCACGCTCACTCATACTGAGAACCTCCTTAATTTTTTCCAACGCACATGTTCTGTCTCACTTTTAATATGCTGTTCACTGTTCCTGGACCCTTCTCCACCACAGAGTCCTCGTCCTCCTATCTTCCTGGGTAACTTCTATTGATCCTTTGGAAATGAGTTTAGTCCTTACTTCTTCTAGAAGCCTTTTTTGACTCCCTTTTAGTCTAGTTAAATTGCTTCTGCTATCCTCTCATAGCAGCCTTTTTTTTTTTTTTTTCTAGTTTATTAAATGTCTTTCCCACTGGACTAGTGGTTGATGGAGGCTGGGGTCATTCTCTGAAGGATCTGGAAAGAAGCTATGTTGATCTCATTCACCATAACATTCCTGGTACCCAGCAGAATGCACGAGATTCAGTAGTTGCTAAATAACATACATTCCAATATATGTAAGAATCAAATTATGATAAACTGATCATACATTTTTATACTTGCCAGGGAACTTAATGATCAACTTCTTATTGACTTTCCTAGATCCAATGCCAAAGTGTGACTGTCATGTTGTCCATCCTTTTTTCCCCCTAAGTTAAAATCTCCTATGCACTACTTTATGTATGTTATTTGTAGCAGTGAGTTTACAGACAGGTCCTCATTCTCATTTCTGGAATTTAAAAAAAAATTGTCTCAAAGAACATCCTGAGTATTATTTTCTGCTACTTATTATGGGCTCATTTTGTATTTAAAATATTAGGGACCCTTTCCGTTACCCCTGCCAGCAGACAAAGCCACTGCTGTCATCTCTAGCACAATGGAGGCAGAGCTGACTCCTATTATTCTGAGGGAATGAGGAGAGAATTAATTGGAAAGAATAAGAATGAGCTAGTCAGGGAAACAATGCACGTTAGAGGTATATAAATTTTTCCTGAATCTGAATCTTCATTAGTTGTTCCCAATTCTCAGTCCCAGATGGCTTTTCTCCCTCATTTCCAAGAAGAAAAATAAAACGTAAATTAGGTTTAAGAGTGAAAAAAAGAGGTAATCGATTTAGCTGAGATTTTAAAACATCTTCAGGACAAGTCATGACCCTTTCCCATGCCACCCAAACACAGTCCTCCTTCTTGTTTGAAAATAACTCTTTCCATCTCAATTAGGGACTGCTCTCAGGTTTCAGGTTTATATTTATATTTGAAGCTTTGAAAAACATTAAACGCTTACAAAGAAATTTCTGGAAATACAGTATTCTAAAAAACAAAACATACTATGTTTCCATATTAGTCAGCCTTTGCTGAAGTAACAAACAATTACAGAACTGCAGAGACATAACAACATCCCTATTCCATTACAGGTGACTTGTGGGTTGACCTTCTGTCTTCTCATTCTGAGATCCAGGCTTAAGGAGCTGTCCCTACCTGGGAGGCACTATTCACATGGAAAAGTGCAGAAGTGCAAGAGGTTGACTCCAGTCATGCAACTGCATTTTAAGCTTCCACTGGGGTAGAGTACCTGGCATGTCTGTTCACATCCCACTGGCCAAAGTGAGTCATTGTGGCTAAGCCCAGGATCAGTGGGCCAGGAAGATGCAACCCTCTTACATTTATAAAGAAGGGAATTATTAAGAACAATAACATAATTACCACAATTGCTTATCTAAACATCACTTCTGCTAAAATTTTCATTCAGGAATATTTTTAAATATAACAAATTTATTACAGAGTTTTTATTTTAGTATGTATCTAATTTTAGATTTTAAATATTTTCTCCATATCATACTTTTCATGAAAATTATCTTTTGTGGCTATAACATTTCATTAAACTGAGGGACCATAACTTCTCTATTATTTGGCCATTCAAGTTTCTCCCAATCTTTTGCTCTTATTAATGATCACTAATGGTGTTATGAAAATCTTTGTCTGTAAATTTTTCTGGACATAAAATCCTTTCTTTTGACTAGATGCCCCGAAGAATAATAACTGGGTCAAAGAGTGTGAATATTTTTAGAGTTCTTAAAATAATTTGACAAATTGCTTTTCAAAAGTATGGTTACATTTTCTACTCCTATTTGCAGTGTGTAAGAAGGCCCATTGTGCTAATTTCTTACCAGCAGCAGTATTATTAATGATCGGAAGTATTTCTGAAACTATTCCTGCCCTAGGTATATTTGACTCTCCTTTTATTTTTTGCATCTCTTTTCCCTATTTGAGTCTTTCTCCCTCTACTGGGCTGAAATCTCACTGAAGGCAGGGACTCTGCGTGTCTAGTAACTAAATCCTCACCACCTGGCTTATGCCTGCTTAATAAAGGCTGGTTGAGTAAGTCATCTACTGAATAATAAATAAAGGAGTTAAAATGGTATCTCAGTTTTTTTAAAGTGTTCATTTCTTTTATTACTACAAGGTGAACTTTTAATATTTTTATCGACTAGTTATGTTTTCTCTTTTGTTAGTTGAGAGTCTTCTTACTTTTGGCCCACTTTCCTATCAGGTCTTAGTGCTTTTCTTATCAAAGTATGTTAACTCATCATATAAAAAAATAGTAGTCCTTTGTGATATAGCAAATACTTTTCTCCAATATGTGAGTTGGCCTTTAATTACTGTTATTTTTATTACTTAGAGATATTTAAACTTTTTATGTAATATAATCTTTCAATCTTTTCTTCTGTAATTTCTCCTTTTGCTTTTACATATAGACTTTTTCTCCCTAAAGGTTTGATGGATATTTGCTTTATTCTTTTGTATTCTTTAATTTTATGTTTAGTTTTTCAATTAATCAGAATTTGTTTTGTTGTGGGGAGTGAGATGAGATTGTCAACTGGTTGTTTCTCCTAAATAGTTGATGAATGTGTTCCTTTTAGGACACACAGACTCCCTTGTTACAGGACTTTGAATGGAGTTGCCTTCCAATAACAAAATTAAATGTACATTGTGTACTTTGTATCTTAAACTATTTAAATTTTTTAAATTTCTTACATGATTAAGGGGTAAATCACCAAAGATTGATTTACCTTTATTATTTTTGATCATTAGTCTGTGATCCTGACCCAAGTCCTTGGTCTGACTAATTTTTCCTGTTTAGCACTAATGGAACTGGACAGATCCACACAAATCTATCATTCCAAACAGAAAAACAACCCTAAGAAAGTGCCCTGATCTCAGTGAGTCAGCAGAGCCAACTTCACGTCTGAAGGAAATATTTAGCTCAGAATTACGTAATCTAAGTCCACTCTAATTTGAATTGTGAGGGTCATGGCCAGATAGCATATAGTATAGTGGATGGAATTTAATGTGAGGTTACTGGCTGTTGTCAATTAAACATTGTTCCCAAGAGCCACTCTAGAGTCATCACGACCTCCACCCTTCCAGGATGACTTCACCTAGAGAGGAAAAATAGGAGGGCCTGGGACAACTGGCTGCTTCAGAAACGGTGCAATGGCACCTCATGGTCAATGGCTCAATTTATGGAATCTGGAAGAAGGAAGGCACTACCCTTCAAGAAGCCTCTATAAAATCTGCTGTACAACATTGTGCCTATAGCTACCAATATTATATTGTGCACTTAAAAGTTTGTTAAGAGGGTGGATCTCATGGTTAAGTGTTCTTAATGCAAACACAAAACAAAGCAAAGCAAAACAGAAAAACAAAACCAAATGGGCAGGAGTAAATTTCTGGAGGCGATGGATATGTTTACCTTGATTGTGGTGATGCTTTCATGGGTGTATACATATGTCAAAACTCATCAAATTGTACGCTTTAAATGTATGCAGTTTTTTTGTGTGTGTATGTCAATTGTACCTTGATAAATCTGTTTAAAAAACAACAACAAAACTCTGTCCCAGGGGCAAACTGTTAGATGCTTTTAGAAGAAAGGAACCTAATTCAGGACATTGAAATCAGGGGTTTGGACTCTGGTGAGAGAATTGGGTCATCAGACACCAAGATAACCACCACTCCAGTGAATCTCAAGGTGCCTAGGAAAGCCCAGGACTAATCCAGAACAGCTGACCAAGGGGGTGAGCAGAGGGCCTTGAGCTTGGTGAATTTAGGAGAAGCTTTGAACCACAAGGTGTGGAAACCCTGCTCTGAGTTGTAGGTGATTGTGGGAACTTTTGAGTTTCTTTACTAGTAAAGTAAAGCCATTTGACATTCACAAGTGTGGAAGTGTCAGGCTATCCAGTAAGATTTATTTAAATTAGTCAATAAATATTTCTTTCATGCCTAGTATGAATGACAGGGCAGGGGATACCGCTGTGAGCAAAATAGACGCAGTTGTCCCCTCTCATGCTATTTATGTCTTAAAGGAGAAACAGACAAACAAATAAGAGTAAATAAGGAAGTAAACAATCACAGTGAGCAAAGTAATCTTTACAGCATAGCACCCTCTGATGCACTTACTATTTTCTGGGTCCTTTCAGGGTAGACAGTTGACATTGGCCACAGGTGCTGTAGGCTCTTTTATTTGACTTCTTGAAAACAAAAAGAATTCCAGCCTTATTCCTTTTTGCTCATTTTGAGAAAATGGCTAACTCTTCAGTTTCATTAATTAAAAACAAATCAGTTTTTCCAAGTTTCCTCACCTGCCCATCTTTGGTAGGCAGAATAATGGCCTCTCAAAGATGCCTAGAACCTGTGACTATGTTAGCTTCCATGTGAAGGAGGAATTGAGGCTGTAGATACAATTCAGGCTGCTAATGAGCTGGCTTTACAATAGGGAGATTAGCTTGGGTTATTCAGGCGGGCCTAATGTAATCACAAGGGTTCTTACATGCGGAAGAGGGAGGTAGAAGTTAGTGTCAGAGTGACATGCTGTGAGAAAGACTCTACCAGACATTGCTGGCTTTGAAGATGGAGGAAGGGGCCATGAGCCAAGGAACATGGGCTCCACTAGAAGCTGGAAAAGGTCAAGAAACAGGTTCTCTTCTAGAGCCTCCAGAAAGAACGCAGCCCTACCAATGCTGTGAATTTAGCCCAGTCAGACCAATCAGATTCCTAACCTACAGAACTGTGAGATAATAAATCTGTGCTGTTTTAAGCTACTCTTTGTGGTCATTTGTTAAAAGTAACATAGAAAGATAAACACCATTTTATCACTTCAATATTGAAAGTGCCCTCTTTCCTTTCCTAATTCTGAAGAATAAATTAATTTTTTCTCATTTTCAAGGTGAGTGATCTCTCCACCTGTCGGCCTTATTTTGTCAACATCTTTTTTCTTCGGAAAAATGTTTCTATAATCTCTCTTCTCTCCTCAGTCTATATGGGGAACTTTATTTCCTTCTCTTTCAGAAGTTACCGAAGAACTCCTAATTGTTTAACATAAAAGCTCCTACTAAATCTTCATGAATTTCACCCTTCCACTTTTTACTAAATTTTCTTGAAACTTTTTCCATTGGCTTGTAAGCCATGTCAGATAGAGGGGGAGAGAGAGAAAGGGCAGGCAGCACACAGTGCACAGAAAGGCGGGTATGTTTTCTGAGGAGGTGCTAGTCACTTCTTTTCTGTCATTAAGTTCAGAGGTAAAACAACAGGAAGGTCAAAAGGTCATATAGTTATTAAAGGGATTGGAGTTAGAATGGTTTACACTAAAGAGCTCTGGGAAGACCCAAACCCGAATCTTGGCAAGACCTTTTGGCAAAGTCTTCATCATATCCCAGTGGCTCAGATGGAGAAACATGGTCTTTAGATAATAGCACAAGATTTGTCCTTGGCTGAACTCAGGTCTAGGGGTGCTAATTAATGAATCAAGTCAACCCAGGTTGAAGAGGACTCTTGCACTGTGATAGGTCTGTGCAGTCTCTCCCCGCCTTCTCCCACACACACTTCATCATGTGGTCATTTTTATTATCAGAAGCTTGCCTGGGGTGAACTTGTACCACTCTGGGTAATGGAATTGAGAGAAGCTACCTGGCCCAGTAGGGGGACTGACCCCCAGCACTGTGAGGTAATTGGGTGACTGTGCTTTGTATCCTAATCACAGTCCTCTTCATTGTGAAGCAGTTCAACTCAAGGCCCGATGCAAGAGCAGAGAGCTGTTAGAAGCCACAAAAGTCGCACTACCGGGCAGAGTCACCTCTGGACTTGGAAGCAGAGTTAGTGGAAGCTACCATGATTTTTTTTTTTTTTTTTTCATATCTGGATGTGGACTACACCTAAGTTACCTGATAAGTATTTTGGTCTTTTTCTTTGGAAATTATAAAATCTCAGTAAGACTAGACACTACTTTTTGTCATCTAAAGACAGTTTACATGTTTCCTTGCTCCCATAAAGGAAATAAAAAGTCTTTTGTGCTTTAACATTTGTGTGAAACTAATGAAGACTCATTTTCAAAACTAATTTCTTCCCCATCTGCTCATTCTTCACCAGGCCCTTCTGTCTACTACTTCCTACTAGTGTTATCCTATTTCTATCGCCAGACTAGTGAGCAGCTCTTGGCAGGTTCTGACAGGGGGAAAGGGCCACAGTGCTAGGCACACAGCCCTGTCTGTGTAGCTCCAGAGAGCAGGGAGGGGATGAACAGATGGGTGGATACTCTGGCGGGGCAAACTGCAGCTCAGTGTGTAAGGAAGGTTCTCTCAACAAAATTGTGCAGCCACGGAAAGTGCTTCTTCATGAGCCTCCACACTCGCCCCCTCAAGGAAGCTTTCCAAGGAGGCTGATGCAGGTGAGGCCATTGAAGTGAGGAAGGTGGGTTACATCACCTCCAGTGGCCTTTCAGCTCTACGTTGTTATGAATCTATGTTATCTTCCTATCCAAGTGTCCTGGGTGTCATCAATGCATTTGGGTAACTTGAAACTGAAGACTCTCAATATAACAGACTTAGAGGGTCAAAATATAATCCTCTAAACTTAAGTCTAACACAGATCAGTACAAAAGGCTGATGAGTCACCTTAGAGATAGCCCACCTTGAAGGAAAGAGGTTTTGCTGATGAGTTAAAGGCATCTCCTAAATATCATTAAAGAGATCATTTGAATAGATCAATATAAAATGAGTATATGCAAATTTAAACTAATTACTTCAGAAGTATGTTTTGTTTTTCCTGTTTGCAAAAAAAAAGTACATATTCTCTGTCAATGAAAACCATGCTTTGTAAAAATATATACAAGTAGGAAGTAAATATTCCATGTTCTTTTAGAGATAACCTGTTAACAACTTGGTGTTTTGTTTTGTTTTTTTTCTGAAAAAAATCCAGATTTTTTTCTACACCCATATCAGAATATTAAACTAATTAATTTAAAAATATTCCTATGACAGAAGAGTATTATATTGCATAGCATCTTAAAAAAGGAAATTCCAGGAGTCAGTTTTTTTTTTTTTCCTGTGGCTCTAACCCTTTACAGAACAGAGGCTAAGCTGACTTTAAAGACCATTGCCAGTTCTGTATTCAGGAGCAGTTTGGAGAAGGACAAATCAGCAAGGTAGTATGATTAATGGACATATTCCTGCTGTCATTCATTCCTCTAATATTAATCGAGCACCTATTTGTCTATAAGGGCATCACAAGGCACTAGAGGTACAAGTCAGGTGAGACACTTTGGGAATACAACAGTGAATAAGACAGTGTCCCTGATATTGAGGAGCTAATAGCCTAATGAAAAGAGACACTTTTTGCTCCTATATGTTTTATTCCCGGCTAATTCTGGACCATGCACATGCTGGCACTCGTACTGCACATCTAATTCAGCATGCAGGCTAAACTCTGTCCCCCCAGTATCCAAACCCACATAGCATGAAATGTTGCAAGAAGCAAGCGGTAGCTCCAATACCAAGGGCTGGTCTGTGAATCACTAAGTAGTGGTCTATTTGAAAAGCCTGTGTGTTGGCTGTTCTGCTAAACCACTGCTGGCAAAAGGGAGCAATAAGGTTGTAGCTTGAAATGTATGTCTATATCTTGAGAAAGTACTTCAATGCAGGTTTCTCTTTTACTGTGATTCCTCATCCTCCCACCAGGGACAGGTTACAACATCTTCTGAGCTGAGCTGATGAGAGTGTCAAACAGACAGGCCAGAGTTCCCTGATGCTGGTGATGTGGGAGGCACATCCAGGAGAGGGGCTTTGCTCCCCCGCATTTAGGGAGCTGATACATAACAAAAGGCCCTTGAAGGCTATCAATCCAGAGGCTTCACACATAATGCATGGCATTGCTAAGATGTTAGGGGGGTCGCTAAGATTTCACAATGAAAGAAAGCTGGTCAAAACAGCCATGTCTACTGATTTCCAATACAAAGTCAATTTTCCTTCCTAGACACAGGCTTGTGTTTTCATAATCAGATTTATGATGATCCCAGGGACTTGGCTGATAGCAGAATAAAAAGGAAATAGAATCTAAAGGGCAATACTGACTGGGCTGTGGCTCTATTTTTAGACCTGAACATCACAAATTGATGTCTTATCTGGAACTCATCTACATGCTGAAGTGATACATTATAAAACAGTCACAGAGTCCAGGCTTGCTGGGGCTGGTCCATGAAATCAATTACTTGAGCATTTTATTTCAGATGCTTGTTCCTTTATAGAGGATGTACTCTTTGCATAGGAATGTGACAAGACTCACATTTCCAAAGGTACAGCCTCAGCCGAGGTGAAGGTTACCTTCTCTGTTATACAATGCAGTCTTTCCATTTCCAAGGGTCTTGTTATTTACAGACAAGAGCAGTCCCCATTTGGGACTTCCTACCAGATTCTTATTTGCCTGATGCTCATCTGTCCCTTCTCCTTGAAACTTTTCAATGTTTCTGGCTGTACTGTGTTTGCGGTTATGAAAGTCACAAACAGGATCCAAGCAGGTGACTACACCTCACTTTCCATATTACTCTAGGTCAGAAGTTACAAATTTGTGGCCATATCTAGTCCATAGATATGTTTGTCTAACACAAGGGGTTTTTTTGTTTGTTTGTTTTCACATTTTCAAAATTGTTTATTTTTTATTTGATCTTTCATTTTTAACATCTTTTTTACAGCTTTATTGAGATATGGTTGATATAAAAATTGCACATACCTATACACTATACAATTTGATGGATTTGAACATGTTCATGTACCTGTGATACTATCATTGCAATCAAAGTAGTAAACATCTCCATTACCTCCATCATGTTCCTGTGTACTTTTGCTGCTGCTGCTGCTTCCTCTTCTTCTCCTTATCTCCTTTTCCTTCATCTTTCCTTTTTTTTGTAGTTAGCGTGAGATCTACCCTCTTAAAATTTTAAGTGCAGAATACCATATTGTTAACTACAGGCACAATGTTGTACAGCACGTCTCTAGAACTTATCATCGTGTATAACTAACTTTATGCCCATTGAACAACAACTCCCCACTTGCCCCTCTGCCCAGTCCCTGGAAACCACGTTTCTATTTTCTGCTTCTATAAGTTTGACTATTTTAGATGCCTCATATAAGTTAAACCATGCCATCATCTCACATGTGTTAGGATGGCTATCATTAAAAAATGAAAGATAACAAGTGTTGGCGAGAATGTAGAGAAATTGGAACCCTTGTACACTGCTGGTAGGGATGTAAAATGGTGCAGCCACTGCAGAAAACAGAGTGGAAGTTCCTCAAAAAAATGAAAATAGAATTATCATATGATCCAGCAGTTTTACTCCTGAGTATATATCCAAAAGAGTAGAAATCAGGATCTTGAAGAGATATCTACACTGCCATATTCAATGCAGCATTATACACAATAGCCAAGAAGTGGAAACAACTCAATGTCCTTCAACAGATGAATGCATAAAGAAAATGTGGTATAACATATACAATAGGATATTATTCAGCCTGTTAAATGAAGGAAATCCTGCCATTTGTGACAACATGGATGAGCCTGGAAGACATTATGCTAGTTAAATAAGTCACAGAAAAATGAACATAGTTTTCTTATATTTGTTTGTTTGTTTAATTGAAACAATATTTAACAATTAGGAGATTTATACAAATCCTCATTTCTGGTTTATTTCAAAATGATTTTGAGCCTCAGAGCTCCAGGCTATCTCCCACCGTGGCAGTGTCTGGAGCTGACTTTAGATAGGAGATGGGCTTTCTATTTGGCTTCAGCCCACAGCCCAGCTTCTGCACTTCTTTACCTGCCTGGTCCCTGCAGACATTTGAGACCCTGCCTCCAATCCCCCTCCACCCCCTTGGATCCTCCTCCTTGTTGGCTTCCAACCTTGACTTCCTCTTGATTGATCATCAGTTTGGGAAAATTTCTCTCAACCTAACCTGGCATTCACTAAATATTTGGTTTCTGATCATCACTCCCCAGGGAAACATGTCAAAACAGAGGAGCTTCTTCTTACTCGTACACTGTTTTAAGGCCGGAAGGACAACACCCAAGTAGCCCAGACTGCAATGCCTGGTGGCCCCAGCCTCTCGGGAGAGGAAGACTGGAACACAGAATTCCTAACTGCTAGGCAGGATGTAGAAAGCAGGCAGTGTCTGGGAATTCCACTTTAATAAATTCTACAGCATCTGTAAAATTGTTCTAATATAATGGCATAGTTCGTTGAAGGAAATATCTCTGGATAATTAGATAACATATTATCAAAGATCCACTCCGCAGAATGAGAACTCTCAGACATTGCTGCAAAGAAATGTGATTGAGTGCAATGTTTCTGGAAAACAATTTGGCAATGTGCATCAGAGTCTTAATAAGTCTCGTGCCCCCAATATTTCCATTATTAAGACTCCATTTTATGGTCCAAGATGAAGGCAAACATCACTCTACAAAGATTTCCATTCAAGCATTATTTATGATAACAAGAAATTGAGAACAATCTAAACATTTATTCTCCAATTGTTGGACAAGTACAAATTGGTTAATTCATTAGAAGGGATATTACACGGCAACTGAGAATGGTGTTTTGGAAGTAATTACAATCATATGGGAGAAATATTAATGTTGCAAAGCCTGGAAATTTTTTAAAGGCAGGTTATAAAACTTCGTGTTCAGTATGATCTCAATAACATTTATGTTTTTGTAGGTGTGTTTTGTGTCTCTGTAGCAGCAGCAGTAGTAGTAGCATAGTAGTAGGGTACTAGGAAGAAGAGTATTAGTAGCAGTAATAAACTTTGGGGGTATCTGCCCATTTATCTCTGATAAATCACCCACTATCCACACTGAAGTCTGGGTCCTCAGTTGCCATGTTGTTCAGTGTGATGGTTTCCTCACCACAGTTGACTGGACCAAAGGTGAACTTTTGGCACAAGATTGGGAAAACAGATGGACTCCCCCAGGTTGGAGAGAACAATCTTGGGTTGTTCTTAATGGAGAAAGAAGAAGATAGAGTTAAGACCTATGGGGTGACCATGTTTGATTGTCTGGCATGCGAAAGCAAAGAAAGCAGGTGTATTAGTCCATTTTGTGTTGCTATAACAGAAATACCTGAGACTGGGTAATTTTTTAAGAACAAAAGTTTATTTGGCTTATGATTCTGGGACAGCTGCACCTTGCATGGGCCTCAGGCTTCTTTTACTCATGGCAGAAAGCGGCAGGCAGCCGGCGGGTACAAGCAGATCACATGGTGAGAGGAAGCAAGAGAGAGTGGAGGTGCCAGGGTCTTTTAAATAACCAGCTCTCACGGGAACTCATAGAGCAAGAACTCACTCACTACTGCGCCTCCCCAAGGGAGAGCATTAATTCATTCATGAGGGATCCACCCCCATGACTCAAACAGTTTCCAGCACTGCCACATTGGGGATCAGATTTCCACATGAGTTTTGGTGAGAACAACAAATCCAAACTCTATCACCAGGCTACTGCAGAGAGGGATGGAGCCTCTACTCCCTGTGTTTCTAATTTCCAGTACTAGTCCCATGTCTGGTTCAGCTGCCCTTGTGTTCCCTGGAATATCTCTAATGTGTTTTACATACATTCCCATTTTTGTTTAAGTCAGCTCAAATGGGTTTCTGCTATTAGCAATTAATAGAATATGTGATAAACAAACATACGTAATCAACAGTAGCAAGAGCTTTTCAGAATGTTAATGATGGTGAAAAATTGCATATAACTTTTATTTTCTTATTTATACATTTCTGAATATTTACAGTTTTCTAAAGGGAGCAATATCACTTCCATAATAAAAAATAATCAAGTGCATTATAAGGGAAGGAAATATTTATTTCTAAAGAAATGCTCGTTTTTCCTCTTTTAATAGAAAAAGATTCACTACAAAATATGCTACTCAAATATACTCAAATTTAACTCTATTTCCTGCAGAGGAAAGTGAAATTTACCTTTTAAACAGCCCTGTGTTAGAGAGTTGGTTGAGTTCTCATGAAGGCCTGATGTGACCTCAAGCAAACCAAACCCCAGATCTAGAGATGGGCCCTGTTGACCTAAGAGGGGGATGCCATCTCT
Source organism: Cynocephalus volans (assembly GCF_027409185.1). Lineage (NCBI taxonomy): Eukaryota > Metazoa > Chordata > Mammalia > Dermoptera > Cynocephalidae > Cynocephalus > Cynocephalus volans. Next base: position 29,010,082 of record NC_084474.1, on the reverse strand, counting down.
TTTGCCAATGATTGCTTCATGAGTGGGCATGCACTCCCATATGGCCAATGAGACTAAAGAAGAGGTTCTTGGGACTTTCATTTTTTACTCTTCCTGAAGTTCAAGAAGCGGCCCTCTCTCTCTTTGTGGGGAAGTTGTCACATATAGAGGGGAGACCCAGAACAGCTGCATCTTATTCCTGCTGAAGGATGAATCCCACACCTAGAGGAAAGGGAAGTAAGAGAACTACAGGCACATGGAGCTGAAGTTGCTTGCTTCATCAATCCTGAAGTCCAGCTTGCCTTTGGACTTCCAGTCAAGTATGCCAATAACTTCCACAGTGGCTTAGCTAGCTTGGATTGGGCCTTCTGTTTTTTAGAGCCACAGCTTCTTGACATTCTTAGGAATTTAGAGATATTACCATATAATCTCCCTCATTTATTAAGATCTAGTCTAGCATTTTTATAACTTTTCCATTTATCTCTATTCCACCCTTTCTGTCTCAAATCCAGTTTCCCTTATTTTCAGCATATTGTAATGTGACTCAGTTTGTGAATAGCACATGTGTGGAGCCTACTCAAAGACATCTGTAAAATCAAAATCTGCTATTTCTGCTAGTTCTCTCTGACCACACATCTATATTCTGTTCACCCCTCATGCCCCTTACCTCCACCCCCAGCAAGAAGCATCTATGCTTTTCTCTTCTAGAAGATATTGCCACTACTGCAGGAGATCACTTAGTCAGCCTAGCCTTTATCTAGCATGTCCTAGCTTGTCTCTTTGGGAACTGAGCCCTGGGATGTCTCACTTGCTACCTTGAGTTGACTTCTGGAAGTCAATTGGGAAGAAAAGTTGATATATTCTGTAGTTATTCATTGTCTCGGTCTGTGTTGGTTTATTCCAAATAGCTTATAAAGAAACAGGTCAAATTTAAATAAAATTAAAGCAAAATTCTTATGTGCTATAGATTCTAGGATAAAGTGGTATAATCAACATCAATGATAATGCTTCCGAAGAAAATTTAGCTGTGAGAGCCCTTTGGAGACTTGATTGTACTAAGTCCCAGTAAATCAGTCCCACTTGTGTAAGAAATATTTATTCAAGGGCTTTATATCAATTTCACATGTTAATCAATTGAAAGGAGAAATATAAATGGAAGAGAATAATTTGAGCTCAGCCACCATGAGAACACACCAGAGCATATTTTGCCAGAGGCTGTAAGGCTGGCCCGAAAGCACGAATCTTACTTGTTGGGAAGGCTCATCTCGCAAAGACCAGGAGACAGAGATCGCTGCAATCAAGCAAGAGCTTTTTTATTTCCAGCATGCTGGGGTCACTCCATCTTCAGGACAGAAATGGCCCTGAGCTTAATTCAAGCATCTTTTATACAGTTTGGTAGGCAGACTTTGGTAACAGGATGGGTTGTACGCCATTTATTGGCCACTTTGAGCAATTTTTAAAACCATTGGGCTTTTAGCTTTTGGCGGGCAAAGGAGGGACTGAGGTATTGACCACTCTTCCCTCCTTTGGTGTCCAAAGATAAGGAACTGGTCATGCTGTTCCTGGAATCGGGTGAGCATACTCCCTTCCTGGAACTGGGTGTACTTTGGGCAGTTTGGGATGTCCCACCCGCAGGGGCTTGTAAAACCTTGCACAAGCTAATTACAGAAGCAGAAAAGCTAGTCAATTAATATTCAAGGGTGGGGGAAGGGGTTCAGGTCCACAAGGCAAGTGAAGAAAAACTACATCTTAGACTTCAACTTCCTAACCTCTTCTTAGTACCGTACAAAGAAAAGAATTTTGCACAGTAGCAACTTCATATGATTTCTATATTTCTAACAGCCTTAATAAATGATTAAATTTATTAAGTTTTATTTAGATAATTTTTTCAGAATCTTTTTATTTTATATTATACATATTCATGGGGCTCACAGCTGACCGTCAGTACCTGTGCCCAAGATGTGATGATCTGATCAATACTATCTATCAGCATGCCCACACCTCAAATTGCAATTATTCAGAATCTTAATGATACATTTAAATATTTTGAGTTCTTTATAATAAGATTATGCTTTATCTGCCTGAATATTTCTAGCTGTAAGATAATGTATGTATAGGTGTCAGGTATGGTGCCTCTTGTATCACAGGCTTTAAGGAAAAATGAGTCAGTGGGTGTCAGGTGGGTTGTGGCAATCACTGAATTAAAACAGGAGATTAAAGTAAGTTTCTAGCACTTGAGAAATTGTGAAAAAAAACTAATTTTTCAAAGCCGATTTGATAGGACTCAGACTATAATCAGATTAATTCACACAGGGTGGAACAATTGAATTGATGAAGGGGATACCAAAAAAATGTAGTACCTGAATGCCACATATAAAACTCTCAAAATTCACTGGTGACGATCAGAAGGGCTGAGGAATCAGTGTTCTGAGTGAGGCCAGAGCAAAGGAGTTGCGGTTCACACTGTGACTTGAAAGCATACCTCTAGAGGGTAGAAAATGTCACTTTCTCTTGCTTTGGGATGTGCCTTGAAAGGTGGGACTGGAGTATATTTATTAGAACTTTGTATGGAATACAATATTTAATCTTTGTCTTAATTGAGGGAAGCTTCAGAATATAACTCCCAAACGTTGCCATGTATATTAAAAAGTTTACATACATAAGCACACATTGCATGGTAAATGTCTCTCTCCCGCTGCCTCTTTCTATTTATGACCAACCAGGGATTTTGATGAAACTTTTATAGCATGAAAGAGAATAGATTTTTTTTGCTTTTAAACATTTATCAAGCATTTATTACTTGCCAAGCAAGAATCGTATGTAAACAATCCTGATGGATTAGAGCACAAAAACATTAGTGTTTGGGAAGATGGGTAATATGCATAACAGTCACAAACAGGAATATATCCATGGAATATACTCCTTGACATTTTGTAGCTTCTAGTCAAAGACAGCATGACAGCCAATCATACATAATTGTAAACAAACAAAAATTTATTTTATCTGAAGATTGCAGAAAAAGGAATAATTAGGCAGGGCTGACTATAAAGCACTAGAACTGTGCAGTCACACAGGGACCTGAACACAGAAGGACTCTGCAATTCATTTAATGCTCTGCTGTTGCCATCTTGAATTTCTTAATAATTTCTGAACACAGAAAAGCTTTGCATTTTCATTTGGCACTGGATCCCACCAATTATAGAGCCAGTCCTGCCTGTTTTCAGATCTAGTTCTGAACTATGTATGTAATCTGACTTATGTATGTAACCTAGATGGAGGTGCTCTTTTTACCACAAAAGTGATCTAACTTACCCTGCAGGCTTTTGGTTTTATTTTCTCAGTTATGGTGACAGGTTGTCATTAATCCTTCCACAATCTCTTTGTTATTCTTTATGACCAACTATAAAAGGTTTATATGAGGTGTATTTTACGATTATAGACGTGGTTGGTCCTAAGCAGTTCCTTTTTAGGTTTACCTCACTTCATAGATATATATTTTCTTCTCTACACAGTGCCTAAAAAAAAAAGCAAAGTGTAACAGTAAAAGCTTTGCATCTTCTGAGGAAATAGTATAGGCATAAAGAGGTAAGAAATGTAAGCATTCTCTTATTTAACCACCCATCCACCCAGCAGTTTATTAATTTATCCATGTAACACACATCTATAAGCATCTGTTATGGAAGAACCTGGGATTCAAGGACAAGCTGAATGATGGGGTCCCTACACCTGGAATGACTCACAGTATAATACAGGGAGCTTGACATATGCTACAAGCAAAACAATGCAAAGCAATAAAGTGCTACAGAATGTTAATTAATTCAATGCCAAAAGCATCTTTCTTTATAAAAGTCCCTAATAATTGCCCAGCATTATGCATTCACTGTGGCAGGCTTTCTACAACGGGCTCACTGAAGACGTCCGTATGGGGTACAATGGAACAACAGGGGAGCGAGGGAGAGAATATGCTTTCCTGAGTGGGGAGCATAAAAGGATTTATGGGGAAGTAACCCTTTTGTTGAGTCTTGCAAGGAAACTGACAGTGGCCCATGTGTGGAATGGGGGGGTGGGATATAGCTCAGGCAGAAGGATCAGCATTTGCTTTATGTGGCAGAGTTTATTGAAGGCTGTGGGGATCTGAGGTGATTTCCACTACAGTATGGCTAATAACTACAAAGCAGATGCTAATGGCATCTTTGCTCTTTAAGATTACCTCGTGGAACCCACTGCTGTTCATTTCCCATGGCTGCCTTTCTCTGCAGGCTCTGCCTATCACTGGTTTGTTTCATCTCTCTCCCCTTTCACCCCATCTCCTCCAAAGAGAAGGGGAAATTTCAAGACCCTACTTGATTAGGCAAAAAAAATGCAGATCCACACACTGACCAGGCATAATCTAAAGACGATGTGAACCTGATGGCCATTTGTATGTCTTCCTTTGGAAAATGTCTATTCAGTTCCTTTGCCAATTTTTTAATTGGGTTATTTGTTTTTTTACTGTGTAATTTCTTGAGTTCCTTGTATATTATGCATACGAATCCCTTGTCAGATGCATAGTTAGCAAAAATTTTCTCCCACTCTGTAGGTTGTTGTTTCACTCTGTTGTTTTCTTTGCTGCGCAGAAGCTTTTTAGTTTGATATAGGCAAAGCACAGAGGGATAAGTACTGTATGTACTCACGCATAAATGGAAGCTAAGAGAGAAAGAAGGAAGGAAAGAAAGACCACAGTGGTGCTTTGGACTTGCAGAGGGAGAAAACAGACTTAGGGATACAAAGTCGAGTGGGGAAAGAGGGATGGGGAGGGAGGTCGGGGATAATTGGGTGGGGGACATGGGGTATAATCGCAATTTGTGGTAATGGGCATGCTGCCAGTATGGATCTGGCCATCACATCTTAGGCATGAATGGTGACAATTTGCTTTGCACCCCATGAATATTCATAACCAATAAAAAAACACTCTATGAAAATACTAATAGTTTAATAGAAAAGTAAAATAAAATAAAGATGATATGAGCATATTAAGAAAATCCCCAAACAAATCTATGTAGGGTCCCTGCCATGAACTTGCCAAGATTTAAAATTTAACTCTTTCCTTTCCACCTCCTCTAGCAGTCTCTGTGAGTAAAATGGAGAAGTATGGGCATTTATTTTCCTGGTGATATAACTCATGTGGCCCCCAGCAGAGAGCAGAAGGCAGTCAGTCTGGGTTGAAGCAGCATCTCCATCTCTCTCACTCTGGTGAGACAGATGTACTGTTGCTGGAGGGGAATAGACCTGGGATCAGCCTGCTACTCCGCAGGTTTAGAATTTGACTTGTTTCAAACCTATCAATCACAGTGAAAGGCATTCATGCTAATAATATTTGAATATTTAAAAAGAAGGCAGACAACGGGCACGGGAGGAATAAATTCTGGTGTTTTATTGCACAATAGGGTGATTATGGTTAACAATTAAATTTTGTATATTATGTAATAAATAGAAGGGAGGCTTTTGAATGTTTTCACCACAAAGAAATGATAAGTGCATGAGGTGATAGCTACGCTAACTACCTGACCTGATCATTATACAACATATATATGTATCAAAACATCAGATTGTACCCCATAAGTATGTACTACAATGTGTCAATTAAAATAAATAAATAAAAATGTAAAAAGCAGGCAGATAGAAACAATCCTACATTCTGAAGAGATACGAAGGTACTTCAAAAAGTTAATGGGAAGATTTCATACTATCTTTTAATTCTATTTTTCATAAACTTTTTGTAGTACCTTTGTAAGTGTAAATACAAATTTAAAAAATATATAACCAGTCAGGAAGAGGAATAAAAAAAAAGATCTACTGTGATTGAGAAGGACTAGAGATACAAAACTGATTAGAACTTAATCTTTAAGAAGTAAAAGATTATAAAGCACATTATGCAAAATACTGTTTTTAAAGTACGGCTAGATAATGAAGTAGTCCCATATTCTGTATGTAATGATTTGATGCTTTTTAAGAGTTGTAATATTAAGTTGTTTTTTCTTTTTTATTATCGAGATTAATATGACATGCCTGTGTACATTGCATACTATGGTAAACAGTTTTGCACATAGTAGTGTGACAGTTTCTATTTCTGATTTGCTTTCATATGCAGAAGAAATTGACTGGCTTAAAACAATCCTACTAGGCACAGGGTCTGTATACCTCTCTCCATCAGTGTACTTATTCCATTCCATCATCATTATTTGTTAAGGTAATTGTTTTCTTAGAGATCGTGAGTGCCTTCAGGGTAGAAACTGTATCTAACTTATCTCTCCATCTCTGATGCCTTGCACAGTTTCTGTCACATAATAGATGCTCAATAAATGTTTGTTAAATGAATCAGTGAATAAATGACCCATATTTAAAAGAAATAAAGATGGGTTTAATGGGAATTTAGTAGAGTGGCCCAATAAAAATCAGACAGCATTCAGAAAGTAACTATTTTGATAACCACTCCAGGAAATGGGTTTGTACTCATTTTAGACTAATTATTAGATTGTGCAACCTTATCCAGCCTGCTTACAATTCCATTACTTTAAATGAAAGAAACTTCTTTAGCTCTTATCATTACTGTTAAATCTAGATAAATTCAGGATTCCTATATCACAGATTGCTGGAAAAGATGCCAGAATCATCTTTACGTGTACTCTTTTGATCTCTTAAAAGTAAGATTATTTTTCTTTGTTCTCTATTTCCTCCAGTGGTAAAAACAGACATGCAAAGAAAAGCAATTCAAAGTATTGCTTAGCTCTGCTACGGTCAAAGAAGCTTTGACCTTGAATTCTGGCTGGATATAGAGTTTGAGGGGACTTCTGGAGTGGAATTAAAGTGAGCTTATGGACACATGGATTGCTTTCTCAGATGCCCATCTTTTAGCTTATGCATATCTGCAATGTGAACTGAATTTGAAATTTTAGTTTGACCACTCTTCACACCCTCCCATTCTGAACTTCTCAGATTAAAATATCGATAGGTATGAGGATGACAAAGAACAGAAAACATTTTAACCAGCGAAAGAATTTTAACCATATTTTAAAATAAGAAGGCTGCTATGAAAACACCTACTTTTTAAATATACAATGTTTCTATGCTGGGCTCAGATTCCAGGAATTGGGTTGACAATGGCCTGTCTGGAGAGCCATTGAGGTGTGTTTGGAGAGTGAACATCTTAGGTTATAGGGCTCCAAAGGAAAAGAGGAGCTGTGTCAGGGTGGAGTCACTAACCTCACTGTAGTAGAAATTTTGTGTCAGCTCTACCCAGGACAGCAGGCCTGGTCAACTACCAGGTTCACAGCTCATAACATAAAGAAAAAAAGACTTGAATAAATGGAGAAATAGGGCATATTGTTGAGAAATATGTTAAGTAGTTCAGAAATCACTTATTTCTCTCTAAATATCATCTGATTAAGTTAATCAAACCTATTATTATTGACTGAGGAAGGAAAATTAAGTTGTGATGGTTAGGAATATTGACTGTGCCAGTTAGGCTTTCTAGTTTACATTGGGGCTCATTCTGCTGTTCACCTGGAGCAAGTTATTTAATCTCTCTGCACCTCAGTTTTCCCACCTGTAAAATGGGATACTTTGATTCTAGTGTTTGTGATAAGATAAAAATGAGATGATATTTACATAACACTTAGCACCATGCCTGGCTCAGAGTAAGCACTCAATAAATAAATCACTAATCATCAGGAAAATGCAAATCAAAACCACCTTGAGATATCACCTCACCCCATCAGACTGGCTATTACAAAAAGACAGAGAATAACAAATGCTGGCGAGGATGTGGAGAGAGAGGAACCATCCTGCACTGTTGGTGGGACTGTAAATTAGCACAGCCATTATGGAGAATAGTATGGAGGTTCCTTAAACAACTACAGATGGAACTACCATATGATCCAGCAGTCCCATTCCTGGGGATATATCCAGAGGATTGGAAAATATCAAGTCAAAGGGATACCTGCACTCCCATGTTTATTGCAGGTCTATTTACAATAGCTAGACAAACAACCTAAATGTCTATTGATGGATGACTCAATAAGGAAATTGTGGTGTATATATACAAGGGAATACTACTCACCCATAAAAAAGAATGAAATTCTACCATTTGCAACAACATGGATGAGCCTGGAGAAAATTATCCTAAGTGAAACAATCCAGGTACAGAAAGAGAAATACTGCATGTTCTCACTCATAGCTGGGAGCTGAATCCATAAATATACAACTGAACAATATAGAGAGACAGAGAGAAAGACAGAAACAACCAGCACAGTAATATGTTGAACTTTTAGAAAACTAGAAGTAGAAAAGGTGAGGGGAGGGAGAGAAGGAAGGGAGCTAATGAGGAATTGCTCAATGGACACAAAGAATAATTGCATATTGTAATGATGAATAAGCTTACTATAGTGCTCTAACCACCACGCATTCTACAGAATTATTTGAAAATCAACATTATACTCCACATGTATGTATAATAAAAAAAAATTGCATATGTATATATGTATAGATAGATATGGATATTTGGTTAAAATTTGTTATAAACATTCTCAAGTTACAGATATTGTATTAATCCGTTTGTGTTGCTTATAGCAGAATACATGGAACTGGATGATTTATAAAGAAAAATGACATTTATTGCTTACAGTTTCTGAGGCTGGGAAGTCTAAAGTCCATCTGGTGGTGGAAACAATGACACAGGGGTCTCATATTGCAAGATGGTGGAAGCAGAGAGAGAAAGACAGACTCTCCTCTTCTTTTAAAGCTCTCAGAACCATGTCCCTGACCACTGTTTTTGATCCATTCACTACTATGTGGTCCTACAATCCAATCACCTCTTCAAGGCTCCACCTTGCAATTACCATAATAGGATTTCCCACCCTCTGAACAGTCACAGTTGGGGCTAAGTTTCTAATACACAAAACTTCGGGGACACAATTCAAGCTTCAGGGAGTTTGGGGAGGACACAATTCAATCCACTAAATTCCACCCCGTCCCCGTAAAACTCATGTCCTTTTCACACGTAAATGCACTCATTTCATCCCCAAAGTCTTAACTTGTTTCAACAAAGTTCAAAGTCCCGTCTGTGAAATCAATACAAGTTATCTACTTCCAAGATACAATGGTGGGACAAACATAGGGTACATACTCCCATTCTAAAAGGGAGAAATAGGCCAAAATAAAGGGGTAACAGGGCCCAAGCAATTCTGAAACCCAGCAGGACATGCATTGAATCTTAAAGCTGGTGAATCTTGTAATTTGGCTCCATGTTCAACATCCTCCGCATGCTGGTGTCAGGGTTGGGTCCCCAAGTCCTCCGGCAGCTCTATTCCTATGGCTTTCCTTGTCTCAGGTGATGCTTTAGCTTTTGCAGGCTGGCATTGCACACTGGTAGCTCCACAGGTCTGGCGTCACCATGGTGGTCCCACTCTCACAGCTCAACTAGGCATGGTGCTGATGGTGTTTCTCTGCTGCAACTCCTACCCCACTCATCATTGCTCTAGTGAAGATTGTCTGTGGTGACTTCAACCCTGCGACAGACCTCTTCCTGGGCCACCAGACTTTTCCATACATCCTTTGAAATCTGGGTGGAGGCTCCTAAGCCTCCATAGCTCTGGCATTCTACAAGCCTGCAGACCTAACGCCACGTGGACTATGCCAAGGCTTCCACTTTGTACTTTCCAAAGCTGCACATCTAGCCACACCTAGGGCCATTTAGCCATGGCTGGAGCAGCCAAAGCAGCTGGGGTTCTGGTGCTGGAAGCTGCTTCCTGAGGTGGCCCTGAGCAGTGAGCTTTTTGAGGGTGCTTCAGGCCTATTTCCCAAGGCTATTCTGTTTCCCTGGGCCATTGGGCCTGAAATGGAAGGGTTGGCCCCAGAGGCTTCTGTAATGCCTTGAGGGCCTTTTTCTCCTTCTCTTGATAATCCCTTTCCTTTGTACTAATCTTCTTAGCTAACAGTCGCTGGGCTGCACCGTTGCATGCTCTCTGCTTCTCAAGCACATGGCCAGGCTGCAAATTTTCCAAATCTTTACACTCTGCTTCTCTTTTAAATTCTGACCAAATATGCTCTTGCCATGCTCATCATTGCAAGACCCAACGATTGACTTTTCATTCTTATTAACTAAATCAATTTTTGCTGGAGTGTGTTATTGTTAACTTGTTAAGCTGAGAGTTTTCTTTCCCAGAATTCTCTTCCCTGTTTGGTTCCAGGTTAGAGTTCACCAGAAGAGGAAGATGATGGCCACTACCCTGAGAAAGCTGCTCTGAGATGTGTTGATGATGATGCAGCTCGCTCGTGCTCTCCACTGCTCTGGGTCTAGCTTGTCTTCCTGACTGCTGGCCCTGCTGGCCAGCAGAAACCCAGATTGAGGGGATCACTACATGGGGGTCTTCTCATAGACCTTTCTAGGAGCTCCTCCTTCTTGGTCTCATTTTGGCTGCAGGGCCCACTTGAGGTTCATGCTCATGAATAAAAGGGAGAATTTGTCCCCAGAATAACAAGACCGAATTGGAACAACATCTGTCCCTAAATGCCCATCTACTGTCCACCTTTCTCTGAAGTACTGGGCAACAGTGGAGGAAGTGTGGGCCCTTGGGAAAGCTCTGCACTGATTCTCATAATTATTTCCTTTAGGAAAGGTACCCAGTAACTCTGTCTCAGATGTTTACATGGCTGAGCAACTCTAGAGCTTGTGACTACTCAGGTGCTGTGATCTGAAGTTGAAGGGTCTGTGCGGGGTGAGGCAGGGCTCACAGAAATGATGATTCCTATGCCTGGTGAGTTCCCAGCCTGGGAGATCATGTGTGAGCATGGGGGGTGTTTTAGGGTCCCCTTCTAAAAATACGAGAGCTCTGGGAAGAATCACTGGATTGTTTTTGGTATCCCCCTATATCGTGCTGGGCCAATGGATTCTCAGAACCTTCTGCAAACCTCGGGACTGATTTAGGTGAGGGGCTTGTCCAGCACTGGAGAAGCCTCCCCAGGGAGCGGAGGGACAGCAAGTGCTGTACCAGCTTCCGAGTCACTGCGATGCTCCCTAGAAATCCAGTTTCTAAACACCAGAAATTCCAAGCTGGAAATTTGGCTTCTAGTCTTGACTGTCTCCTGAAACATCACAAATGCAATCTGCCTTCCCCAGTTGGAAGTAATGAGTTGTCCAAAAAAGCACTTTGAAAGTATCCATGAGAACTGTGCCTCATCCATAAATCGAGGGAGCACGAACAAGAAAGGTTTAAAATTCCATTAAGAATCCCCTGAGTCACTCCTTGCCCTCCCTTCTTTTAGTCTGTACCATGCAACTTTAGCTCAGCGGGTTTTCTAAATTGTTCTGTTAATTTTAGCTGTTTCCAGATAGATAGCCATATTCTAGGTGAATCATCAGGAAAATTGAGGATAAGAGCAAACAGCACACTGCTTTATTGTGAACCACTTAATCAGCTCTTTTAAGAAAAGACAGGCAGGGTACCTCTTCATTACATGGGTGTTTCTGGATAATACAGAATATATATATAGTATACGAGTGTGTGTGTGTGTGTATGTGTATTCTGTACTATATTCCATATTATATGTGTGCACACACAAACATGTATACATCTATGCACACATGCATACGTGCACACATATATTCATACATATGTGTATATGCACACGTGGTGTATGTGCAGTAATGGTTGATGATGAAAAAAACAGTAAATTTTCTTTGTTCATATATAGCTTTGCTACATTTTTCCAGTCAGATGCAGTCAAGAACACCTGTGTTGACTGTCCAGACAGGGATGCATTGTACAGTTCTGATGTTTTTCCTTCTTCATTTGGCTCATCACCACTTCTGGTACGAATGAGGAAGAATCATGTGCTGTCAGTGCAAATATGACTAATTGTAGACAAGAAAGGGTTACTTGTTAGATCTATCCCAGGGTGCACAATGAGAATAAATGTTGCCTTATTTGTTCCTTATCTGATGTATCAGCTTGTCCCTATTCTGGAGATTGTATAGTTTTAGATTAAGAAATCTATTTTGTAGCCTATTATTAAGCCAAACATTTTCCCCATTATGAATACAAAGGGTCGTATTTTCCTGTCCTTCTCACCCCCACATAGTTCTGCCTCTGATGCAATTTGAGCAATGGAACTGCATTTTTCTCTTCCAAAGAATTCAGAACCAGGTTTCTACAGTGCAAAATGATGTTCAGGTCGAGGCAGAGGGAACTGGAATGGAGAGCAGGTGCACAGAAGATGTCCTGGTGTCATCACCCAAAGGAATGTTTAAATTGGTCACTTTTCCATCTCAGAAAGCCAGACAATTCTCCAGTTAGATGTAAGGTTGGTTGTTGAAGTCAGATATAAGTTAGAGACCAGATGTCCTATTTTATATATCTTTGTAATCCCCACAAGATCTTCACAATGACTTTTGGAGGAATGTAAATAAATGAATGGTTGGATAAACCAATGAGGTTAAACTTTTAAAAGTGAGGTGTAGAGACAGAGGACAAATAATATGTGAAGAGAATCTCTTATATTAATGAGAGCAGGGTTTCTCAACCTCAGCACTATTGATAATTTGAGAAAGAACGTTTTTTGTTTGGGGTGAGCGGGTCATGAATGGGGGCAAGTTTTGCTGCTCTGTGCATTGCAGCAAGGTTAGTAGTGTCAGTCCCTGTCCTTTAGCCACCAGATGCTAGTAGTGACAACCAAATATGTCTCCAGACATTGCCAAATGTCCCTGAATGTGTGGTGTGGGGGCAGGGAGTAGACCCAAATCTCCTCTGGTTGAGAATTACTGAGTCAGAGAATCAATTTCTCTTTAACAGTAGGAGCTGGGAAAAATCAGAATTCTTTTAACATACATGAGGCAGGATATACAACATGTAGAGTCACATTACAATTAATAACATTATTATTGAGAAATTTTTATTTGAAAAATAATTTAATGTATGTCAAATTACAGAATTCAAATTGTATAAAGGTATAGCATTATCAAATTAGTTATGATTCTCATAACTATTCTTCTAATTAGAGTCAGGCAGGAGTTGGGGGAGGGGGAAACAGGGAAGTGATGGTTAAAGGGTACAGAGTTTCAGTTATGCAAGATAAATTTGTTCTGGAGATCTATTATATGGCATAGTGCCTATAGCTAACAATACTCTATTGTATACTTAAATTTTGCCAAGAGATCTTATGTTAAGTTTTCTTACCACACCACACAAAATATAATAATAATAAAGGGGCGGGAGATAACTTTGGGAAGTGATGAACATGTCTGTGGCCCCGACGATGGTGATGGTTTCACAGATGTGTACTTATCCCTAAACTCATGAGTGGTATACATTAAATATGTATAGATTTTTACATTGTTAATCATACCTTGGCAAAGTGGTTTAAAAAACAAAGAAGACAAGGATGTCTAATCTTGCTACTCTTATTCAGCATTTTACTAAAGGTTCTAGCCAATGCAATTAGGCCAGAAAACTAAGTAAAAGACATTTAGAGTGTAAAGGAAAAAACTAAAACTAAATAAAAAATAAAATAAAGTCAGGTATCTAAAATAAAGCATAGCAAACTTGGTCTACACAGACAATAGCTCATTAGGCAGACATTGGAATGGGTAATTGGTTCATTGTTACTCTCACTAAGGGTAATACAGTTGTAATAGAATACGAATTCAGTGAGAGAAGGGAACAACTCTGTCTTTCCCACGAGTGTAGACCCAGTTGATAGAACAGTGCTAAGCATAACATAGGCATTCAACAAATGTTAACTGGATGAATGGATGAATAAATATAGCTTTTATTTCCTAAGTTTGTTGCTGGGCTTTCTTTTATGTGTTGACTGGGCCCAGGTGTTAAAATCTGTCCTGCATTTCTGAAGATTATTATAAGGTACAATATGAGCATTTTGTAGTATTTTAGTTTTCCACCTCTGGATGAACTTTATAATGTTCTAAGCTCCTTTTGCAATTGATTGTTCATTCAATAATTGCCTTAAGCAATCTTTTTATAATTGAAAAATAAAAAGCACTTGGATAACCTACCCCCCCCCCCAGTGGTATTCTAAGTGTATCTAGATCAGTTACCTGGATGCTAAAAAAAAATAAATGTTTGATTATTTTTTAAAGTTCTAATGAACTTTATAAAGAACTGTACTGTGAGAATTTAAACCCAAAGAAATGAAATGAGTTTATAAATAGACATATTCTAATATGTAGCACTGTTTCTGATAAATTTCTAGGCTGTGCTCTATAAAATAGTTTTTGTAGGTCAAAAATTGTCAAATATGGCAACTTCATATGGTTCAACCTTACAGATACTGAAATCAACCATACAGGGAGAGGGGGAAAAAACCCAAAACTACCTTTGGTGGATAGATAAGATAACAGCAAATGTCAGCAGAGAAAGGGGTTAAGGTCAAGTGTTCCTGGACAACTTTCTCAGCATCATCTGTGAATTCTCCTCCGGCGAAGATAATTCTTGCCTCTAAGGATGACTGAGATGCCTAGACTTAAGACACATATTAGGAAAAATCTGCTCCCACCTTTCTTTTCTTTTTCTTTTTTAAAGTTGTTTCTTTTTTCCAAACTTTTAATTGTTTCTCCCCCAACTACAAAAGTAATACATGGTTGTTGTAAAAATTCATACAACATAGAACTATACAAAGCAGAAATGAAAATTATTCAAAGTAGCTGCCATTAATAGCTTGGAGTAGACCCTTACAGATGTTTTTGTATACATCTACCATTAAATATACTGAGAGGCCTTGATATATTATTAGATAAAAAAAGATCAAATTTGCAGAACAATATTAAAAGATTCAATTTTCTGTATTTTTTTATTGAAACATAATTGATTGTACATATCTGTGGGTACAGAGTTGAATACCAATACATGTGTGAAATATCTGATGCTAAAATCAGGGTAATTAATATATTCAACATTATGCAATATAATCATTTTTGTGGCCCTTTACCAATTCCTCGCTAACCTCCCCTCTGCTCACCTCTGGTAACCTCAGTTCTGTTCTCCCCTTCTGAAAGTTCAATGTATTACTGTGACTGTTGTATGTTTCTTTTTTATTTATTTATTTGTTTTTTGTAAGCTCCCATTTATGCATGAGGACATGCAGTATTTCTCTTTCTGTGCCTGGCTTATTTCAGTTCACACAGTTTTCTCTAAGTTCATCCATGTTGCTATGAACGGCAGGATTTCATTCTTTTTCATGGCAGAGTAGTATTCCATTGTGTATGTATATACCACATTATCCAGATCCAGTCATCCATCAATTGATATTTAGGTTGGTTCCAATTCTTGGCTGTTTTAAATAGAGCTGCAATAAACATAAGTGTGCAGGTATCTCTTAGACATGATGATTTCCATTTCTTTGTGTTCCCACCTTTCTTATCCACTGCTTTGCCCCAGCTGTACGTGACTCCTTGAGTGTTTACATTGTTCATGGACTAATTACAACTAGAAATATTGGGAGAAAATTCATTGAATGATTCAAAACTAAAATACTTTTAATTTCTTATACTATGTCTAAAATGATGTTGCCATGACACATTTTTGCTCTGTTTTTATCTGTGGGCATTGGTAAAACCACAGGCCTATCTCTGTTAGTGCAAAGGGTGCTTTCTGAGGGCACCACCAAATGAATACAGTAATTCTCAACACTTTCTTACAGAGTGTTATCTCTGGAAAGAATGCTTTTAGAAGTTCAAGGTAGTAGTAAAATTAATCATTTGGGGACATATTTGGTATTTAAATTACTTTATAAAAATGACGGTTATCATTTTTCTATATGGAATTATTTATTTTGTAAGAATCAGGGATTTTTTTTCTACTTATAGTCTTACAACTGATATAAACAGTGTACTTATTTATGAAACAACAAACAAATCAAAACAATAAAAAAAAGTGGTCACTACCAAGCATTTAAGAAGGTTATTACAAATTATTTTCTGCCAACATTAGGAAAAAATTATTCTTCAATGGTAATGACAGGTAATTTGAATAGTGAAATGTGTAAAAGCTTCAAATGGTATCTTAATGACCACTCTCTAATTAAGAAATTGTTCTGCCTGACAGAAGGCAGGAGCACCACTGGGGTCCTAGGCAGGAGCCACAGGTAGGTCTCACCGCCTGACAGAAGGTAGGAGCATGTCAAAAACACCACTTCCATGTTGGTGGTCCACAACAGCTACAGCCGCTGCTGATGCAAGAACAGCTTGATGCTACAGTAGCAGCCACAGCTACCACACAGGTGGTCTGCTACCCACTTGACTGCATTAACACAAGTAGAGTCACCAGCAGACACCAGATAAAGAATAGGAAGTCTTTCACCTCACAGCACTCGCCAGAGTAATAAAAGAAATAAATGCTGTACCTAATGACCAGACATCAAAGTAGATATACTCGAAATACAAAAAACTGAGAAAATAAGACACCACCAAAGGAATACAGTAATTCTCAAGTACCAGACCCCAAAGAGCAGGAAAGGCTTGAAATAACTGAAAAGGAATTCCAAGCAACATTCTTAAGGAAACTCAATGAAAAATTAGAAGACTCAGACAACATAATGTTACGAGAAAATATATCCAGGATATGAAGGAGGAAATTTACAAAGAAATCAATTCCTTGGAAAAGAATGTAGCAGAACTCCTGGAACTGAATTATTCATTCAATGAAATTAAAAACAAACCTGAGAGCTTAAGCAGAAAGCTAGAGCAAGCACAAGAAAGAATGTCTATTCTCAAAGAAAGTCTTTTTGAAATAACCCAGCAGGACAAGAAAAGGAAAAAGCAATTTTTTAAAAAATGAAGAAAATCTAAGAGAGCTAGTGAACAACTGTAAGCACACAAACATCCGAATCATGGGTGTTCCAGAAGAGGAGGAGAAAGGAAAAGTCATGGAAAACTTATTAAATAAAATAAAAATTGAAAATTTCCCAGGTATAGGGAGAGACATGGACCTTCAGATCCAGGAGGCTAAAAGATCCCCAAACAGATTTAATCCAAGAAGATCTTCTCTGAGACATATTATAGTCAAACTGGAAAAGCTCAAAGACAGAGAATCCTAAAAACAGAAAAAGAAAAGCATCAAGTCACCTATTACTGAACTCCCATCAGACCAACAGCAGGCTCAACAGAAACTCCATAGGTCAGAAGAAAATGGGATGATATATTCAAAATACTAAAAGAAAAAAAAACCTGACAACCAAGAATATTATACCTGCAAGGCTCTCCTTCAGAAATGAGGGAGAAATAGTATATTTCCCAGACAAACAAAAACTGCATGAATTCACCACCACATGACCAGTTTGGCAAGAAATACTCCTGCGACTCCTGCCTTTGGAATCCAAAAAATGATAATGACTACCACAAAGACACAAGAAAGAACAAAACCCACTGGTAGAACAAAAACGCTGATGTGAAAGAGAAAGAAACTAAATCCTATCACCTCAAAAAACCAACAAACAGCAAAGACAAATAATAAAAGGGGAAGAAAGGAACAAAATATATTTAAAGTATCCAAATGAAAATTGATAAAATGCCAGGAGTAAGACAATTACCTTTCAATAGCAACCCTAAACATAAATGGATTAAAGTCCCCACTCAAAAGATACAGACGGACTGACTGGATTAAAAAGTTAGACTCCACAATATTCTGTCTTTAAGAAACTCACTTAACCTGTAAAGACACACACAGATTAATAGTGAAAGGATGGAAAAAGATATAGCATGCAAATGGAAAACAAAAATTAGCAGGAGTAGCTCAATAAAATAGCTGAATAAAATAGACTTTAAACCAAAAACCATGAAAAGAGACAAAGAAGTACACTATATAATGATAAAGGGATCTATCCAGCAAGAAGATGTAACAATCATAAATATATATGCACCCAACACAGGAGCATCCAGATACATAAAGCAAATACTATTAGGCCTAAAGAAAGAGATAGACCCCCAATATGATAATAGTAGGTGACCTGAACAGCCCTCTCCCAGCACTGGACAGATCATCTAAGGACCAAATCAACACAGAAACACAGGATTTAACAATACTTTACACCAATTAGACCTAGTGATATCTACAGAACGTTTCATCCAACAACTGCAGAATATACATTCTTCTCATCAGCACATGGAACATTCTCCAGGGTAGACCACATGTTAGATCACAAATCAATTCTCAACAAACTAAAAAAAATTGAAATCATTACAAGCATCTTTTCAGACCACAACAGATTAAAACTAGAAATCAATAACAAACGAAACTCTGGAAACTATACGAACACAATGGAAATTAAAGAACCTGCTCCTGAAAGACCTGTGGGTCCAAGAAGAAATTAAACAGGAAATCAAAAAATTTCTAGAAACGAATGAAAATAAAGTTACATCATATCAAAACCAGTGGGATACTGCAAAAGCAGCACTAAGAGGTAAGTTTACTGCAATAAATGCTTATATCAAAAGAGTAGAAATATTTCAAATAAACAACCTGGTACTATACCTCTAAGAAATTGGAGAACAAGAACAATCTAATTCCAAAATTAGTAGGTGGAAAGAAATAATTAGACCAGAGCAGAACTAAATGAAATAGAGACCTCCAAAATGATACAAAAGATCAATGAAACAAAAACTTGGTTTTTTGAGAAATAAACAAAAAGTTGTTTTTTTGAGATGATAAACAAAGTAGACAAGCTATTAGTCACACTAACTAAAAAAAAAAAGAAGAGAGAAGACCCAAATAACAAAAATCAGAAACAAAAATGGAGACATTACAACCAAAAGCCCAGAAATACAAAGAATCATTAGAGACTAATATAAATAACTACACACCAACAAATTTGTAAACCTGGAGGAAATGTATAAATTTTTGGACATATACAAACTATCAAGACTTTAGAAAAAGAAAAAATAGAAAACCCGAAAAGACAAATAACAAGCAATGAGATTGAAGCAGTACTCAGCAGTCTCCCAATAAAGAAAAGCCCAGGACTGGATGGCTTTACTGCTGAGTTCTACCAAACCTTTCAAGAGGAATTAATACCAATCCTCTTCAACCAATCCAAAATATTGAAACAGAGGCCATTCTTCCAAACTAATTCTATGAGGCAGTCATCACCTTGTCTCCAAAACCAGAGAAAGATACAACAGAAAAGGAAACTACAAACCAATATCTCTTATGAACATTGACACAAAAATCAATAAAATATTAGCAATCAGAATACAGCAACACATCAAAAAAAAATATACACCACGATCAAGTGGGATTCATTCCAGGGATGTAAGGATGGTTCAACATACACAAATCAATAAATGTGATACATCACATCAACAAACTCAAGGACAAAGACCATATGATTATCTCAATAGGTGAAGAAAAAGCATTTGACAAAATTCAACATCCCTTCATGATAAAGACTCAGCAAATTAGATAAAAAGGAAAGTATCTCAACACAATAAAAGCCATATACAACAAACTCACTGCCAAAATCATCCTGATGAATAGGAACAAGACAAGCATGTCCTCTATCACCACTCCTATTTAATATACTCTTGGAAATACTAGCCAGAGCAATCAGGCAAGAGAAAGAAATAAAGGGCATCCAGATTGGAAAAGACAAAGCCACGCTGTCCCTGTATGCAGATGACATGATCTCATATATAGAAAAAAACCTATAGATTCTACCAAAAAACTTTTAGAGCTAATAAACTATTTCAGAAAGTTGTAGGATTCAAAATCAACACACAAAAATCATTAGCGTTTTTATACTTCAATAACAAACTAGCAGAAGAAGAAATCAAGAAAGCAAGCCCATTTACAATAGTCAGTTACCAAAAAAAAAAAAAAAGAAAAGAAAAAAAGAAAACAACAACAACAACAACAACAAAAACCTAGAAATCTATTTAACCAAGGAGGTGAAAGATCTCTGTAATGAGAACTACAAATCACTGGTGAAAGAAATTAAAGAGGAGACAAAAAGACAGAAGGACATGCCATTATCTTGGATTGGAAGGATTAACATTGTAAAAATGTCCATTCTACCCAAGGCAATCTACAGATTCAATGTAATCCCCATCAAAATACCAAGAACATTTGTCACAGAAATAGAAAAAACAATCCTAACATTCATGTGGAACAACAAAAGACCCTGAATAGCCAAAGCAATGCTGATTTAAAAATAATAAAGCTGAAGGCATAATATTATCTGACTTCAAATTATATTACAAAGCTATAGTAACCAAATGAGCATGTTTCTGGCATAAAACAGATACATAGACCAATGGAACAGAATGGAGAACACGGAAATCAACCCGCATACTTACAGCCAACTGATCTTTGACAAGGGCAACAGGAAGATACACTGGGGAAAGGACTGCCTCTTTAATAAGTGGTGCTGGGTGGAGTACTATTCTGCTATAAAAAAGAATGAAATACTGCCATTTGCAACGACATGGATGGACCTAGAGAGAATTATATTAAGTGAAATGAGTCAGGCACAGAAAGAGAAATATCACATGTTCTCACTTATTTGTGGGAGCTAAAAATAAATAAATAATTACACAAACAACTGGGGTGGGGGGGTGGGGGGAAGAAGACACAACAATTGCAACTCCTTGAAGTTGATACGACAAGCAATCAGAAAGGACATTGTTGGGAGGGAGGCGGAGGGAGGGGCAGGGAGCGGAGGGAGGGGGAGGGAGGGGAGGGAGGGGAGGGAGGGGAGGGAGGGGAGGGAGGGGAGGGAGGGGGGTTTAGGTAATTGGCCATAATAATTAACCACAGTGTATATTGACACAATAAAAAAAAAAAAAATTATTTATAAAATCCAGATTTTTTTTTTCATAAAAAAAAAATAAGTGGTGCTGGGAAAACTGGACATCCATAAATAGAAGAATGAAACTAAATCTGTCCCTCGCACCATATATGAAAGTCAACTCAAAATGGATTAAAGACTTATATATAAGACCCAAAATTATAAAAATGCTAAAAGAAGACATAGTGGAAGCATTTCAGGAAATTGGACTGGGCAAAAACTTATGAATGAGACCTTAAAAGAACAGATAACAAAAGAAAAAATAAACACATGGGATTATATCAAACTAAAAAGCTTTTGCAAAAGAAATAGCTAATGGAGCCGAAAGATAACCTAAGGATGGGAGAAAATATTTGCAAACTATGCAACTGACAAGGGGTTAATATTGAGAATATACAAGGAACACAAACAACTTAACAGTGAAAAAAGAAGTAACCTGATTAAAAATAGACAAAGGAACTGAATAGGCATTCCTCAAAGGAAGATTTACAAATAGCCAATAGACGCATGAAAAAATGCTGAACATCACTAAGCACCAGAGAAATGCAAATCAAAACTACACTGAGAAATCATATCACTTCAGTTGTACTGGCCATTATCAAAAAGAAAGAGAATAACAAATGCTGGCAAGGATGCAGAGAAAGTGAACCCTTCTACACTGTTGGTGGGACTGTAAAATGGTGCAGCTATTGTGGAAAATGGTATGCAGATTCCTTAAACAACTACAGCTAGAACTGCCATATGAGCCATCAATCCCACTGCTGGATGTATACCCAAAGGAATGGAAATCTTCATGTCAAAAGGATACCTGTACATCCATATTTCTCGCAGCTCTATTTACAATAGTTAAGATTGGAGCCAACCTAAATGTCCATCAATGAATGAGTGGATAGGGAAAATGTGATATATATATATATATATATATATACATATATATATATATACAATGGAATACTACTCTGATGTAAAGGGAGGAAATCCTGCCATTCATAGCAACATGGATGAACTTAGAGAAAATTATGTTAAGTGAAATAAATCAGGCACAGAAAGAGAAATACTGCACATCTGCACTCATAAGTGGGAGCTAAATAAATAAATGGAAGCAAGGAAGCAAGGAAGCAAGGAAGGAAGGAAGGAAGGAAGGAAGGAAGGAAGGAAGGAAGGAAGGAAGGAAGGAAGGAAGGAAGGAAAGAATCACAATAATATATTGAATTTTCAAAAGGAGAGAATGGACTTGAGGCCACCAGACGTGGGAAAGAGAGAAGCAGGGTACTGAGAAATTGATAAAGGGCCACAAAAAATTATTACATTGTATAATGATAAATATAGTAATTATCCTAAAAAAATTGTTACTGCTAATGACTGATTATAATGTCACATTCAGCTTTTCTCACAGTGCTATATTAAGCCCAATGGACTTCAAGTCCAACTCATCAATACCTCAATTCTTCATGGCTTCTGATCTTCTTTGAAGACAGCCATATGGTCTCTCTCATATCTTGCAGTTATATGGGTCTCTCTGGAATATTAGGACAACCTTGAAAAACTCAGTAGTTGTGATATTAAGTCTGTGACTGCCTGGACTTTGGTCTTCTACTCTACTTGGTGTGGCTACTGCTAAGGTTGCATGATATTCCGAATTCACATGCATGGTTCTCCACTTTATCCTACCCCCGTTTGCTGTGTCATGAGGTATTTTGGACAACACATTAGAGCTGTGATTCTCCAAATGTGGTCCCCAAACTAGGAGCATCAGTACCACCTGGCAACTTGTTAGAAATGCAAATCTTTGAGCACCACTACAGAACTGCTGAATAAAAAGCTGAGAATGGCACCTCCAGATACTGATGCTGAAATCCGGGGGTGGTACCTAGGAATCTATTTTTAACAAGCTCTCCAGGTGATTCTGATGCTCACTAAAGTTTCAGAATCACTGCATTGGAGATATATCCTGGGAAATAGCTTTTTCCCCTTCTAGGACCAAGAATTTAAATTTGTCCGTTGCTCAAGATTTTCTTATTCTTTCATGTTATTTTTTTAAGGCACCTGTTTGATTAGAACAGATGGATGGGAAGACTAAAGGTTACAAAAGCCCACAGTTGTATCAACAAAGTACCTTCAGTATAATAAGCCTAATTTCTCACCTTATATAAGGAACATTTTGGAATCCTTAAGAAGTTTAAGTAGGAAGGAGAAAAAAAATGGAGGCCCTACTCTAAACAAACACAGGCAAGACCTTGTGCAGCAGTTACCTGTCCATGTCATTCTTTATTGATCAGCTTCTAAAAGCACACCAAATTGTGCAGAATACTATGGTGAAGAGAAAAACTACGATGTGTTGGTTATGTAAATGAAGACTGGAAAACATAGATTTTTGTTTTATTTTTTAGTAAAATACCTTGCTAAGCAATTTATTTGTAGAAAAACAGGCCATAGAGAATGGCCAGGAAAATGAAAACTTTGCACAAAGAAAACTAAATTCTTTGCATAAGAAAATCAAACCTTTTGGAACAGTCCAGGAAGAGATGAGGCCCAGTGAAGGGACAGCACAACATCGAGCTCTAAGGGCACAGGCGTGAGCCACGGAGAGAGAAGGGGTCAGAGAAAAGCTCCTAGTGGCAGGACTGCACAAAGCAATGGGATATCTCATACATATTAAACTGAAAGTCACCAACCATTCTGTGATGTGCTGTATTCCCCTCCAGTACTCTCAAACTGGTGGTGGACAGACTGTATGGTTGGCCCCACATGATCCCTGCCTCTTGATGTTCATGCCCATAGATAGTCCCCTCCCCTTGAGTGACCTTGACTTACTTCTAACTACTTCTAGAATATAGCAAAATTGACCAGATTTATCTGATTGTGTGTACATGATTATGAACCTAAGACTGTAGTGCCTATTTTGCTGGAGTCTTTCTCTCTGGCTGTCTATGAAGAAGCAGTTGCCATGATGGGAGCTGCTGTGTTGGGAGACCCATGTGGCAAAATACTTTGAACGGCTTCTAGGAGCTGAGGGTGGCCTCCAGCAAAAAAAGCCAGCAAGAAACTGAAGTCTTCAGTCCTACAATGGCAAGGAACTGAATTCTGCCAACAACCCAAGTGAGCTTAGAAGCAGATTCTTCTCATTTGAGATGGGCCTCAAATGAGACCATAGACCTGGCCAACACCATGATTGCAGCCTTGTGAGACCCCTCAGCAGATGAACCAGTCAAGTCATGCTTGGACTCCTGACCCACAAGCATTGTGAGATATTAAATGCATGTTGCTTTGAGCCACTAAGATTGTAGTAATTTGTTGTGTAGCAAAAGATAACTAATACATGAGCCTTCACCAGTGAAATCTGTTACGCTGAACCTGGATCTAGGGGAAGGAAAAAATCGAGGCAAAACAATTGAACTTGAATCTGATCAAGTCTATACATTTAACTATCTTTTTCCAGGACATAAAGGGAACAGAGAAACAGGTTTTAAAAAATACCACGGAAATTCAATCAGCAAAATCCAGACCATGGAAAAATTGAAATGACTAAAACAAACAAAACAAAACAAAGGGGGCTGTAAATTTAGAAAATATTTAAGAGGCTTATCAACCAATTAAAACACATGGAACTTTTTTGCATCCTGATTTGAAGGAACATATTTAAAAATGCATGAGACAATTGGGGACATTTAAACACTTACTGGATATTTTAGAATATTAAGGAATTGCTGTTAATTTTTGTGAGTGTGATAGTGTCATTAGTGAGGTTAAAAAGTCCTTAGAGATGTAAAATAAAATATTGTAAAAGAAATTATATGATTTGGGTCAAAATAAAATACTGAGGACAGGAAGATAGGAGGTGGGAAGAAGGATCATATAGAAGAAAGAATTCTGACCATTATTTCATAATACTTTAAGCTGGAAGATGGGTAAATGGCGGTTCATTGTGTTATTCTCTTTACTCTTACATATCTCTGAAATTTTCTATAATAAAAAATGTTTTGGGTTTTCTTTTTAATGGAAGAATCTAATGAAGCACCAAAGGTCAGAGTGGATCTGAGAGCAAGGTGGGGTGCTGTACAAACAGACTGAGCATCAAAAGTGAGACAGCCTCCTTCCTCTGAATGCAGTCAACCAGCAGCCTCCAAGAGGGCCATGCAAGGTGATCTCCTGGACTACACAAAGAAATGATGGTAGTTTCCATTCATCTGTAATCTCATTCATTTTAGTGTTGTGTTTGTGTGCATGTATGTTACATGTAATTTACAAGTAAATTATTATTCGTACATTGTGGATAAGTAGACTCTGGGTTTTGGTTTGTTTTTTTGTTTTTATCGATGGAGGCATGCACAAGACAAAGGTGACTGTTGAGGAGAGCATGGAGAGCCCTCTATCAGGGCTACATCCCAGTGACTTATCCTGGGATGCTATTACTTCTGCATTTCTAAGTAAACACTCCTCTACAATTGATCCAGAAGTGCATCTTCACCATGGCAGCTAAGCTGGAACACCTAAAGACCTGGGTGATGGTGGGCTTGTTCTTGGAACCCTGCCATAAATCAGAAGAAGGGTGGGAAACAACTCTGACATTGGCCTGGAATTGGCATGTGCTGTTTCGGGCTGGATATTTCAGAAATATAGTAAGGTGTACGCATTGTAGTGAAAACTGGAGTGATCAATCCAGAGAAATTTCTATGAGCAACCTCAGGTAAGGGAGGCCTTGAGTCAGCATGCCAGTATCTCTGGATGTGGTATGTCTTTTAATATTGGTGTCTTTCTTGGTAGGGGAAAAGAAATCTATGGCAGAAATGTTTGAACTGAGCAGAAACCATTAACTGCTTTATTTGCCAGTATAGAATAAAGGCCTGGGCTGATATTGAACAGGCAATCAGGCAAGCAGCCAACCATGGAGGCCACATGCTACTAAAACTCTATATTTCTTGTAAGGTCAATGGCAAGACCTACAGCATAATAAGATGTTGGATGATGGCTAGAAAACATCACAGAGATATTAAGAAACTGCAAGTGCTCTGGTCAGTTAAGCAAAGAAGATTGACTAAAGGTTTTAAGTTATCCATAGCCTGAAAACATTAAATGCTTTAGCATCTTTGACTGATAACCTAACAGAGAACTACTCAACATATGGTACATGGAGACCTACATGAGAATCTATTTGTTGCTAGATATTCCCAAAGTGTAGTGGCTTAAAATAACTATTCATGATATTATTATATCCTATGGTTCTGGAGGTTCATGGGGCTCAGCTGGGGGCTCTCACTTGTGGTCTCTCAGGCCATTACACCTAGATGGTAGCTGGGGTTGGAGTTATCTGAAGGCTTCTTCACTCACACATCTGGCCCTTGAGCTGGAATGGCTGGACAGCTGGGGCTGGATGAGCATCTTTTCCACATAGCCCCTTCATGGTGACAAGCTTGGGCTTCCTTAGAGCATGGTTGTCTTGGGGTGGTTAGAGTTCTTGGTGGTAGCTAACTGTTATCAGAGTGAGAATTCAAAAAAAAAAAAAAGAAGAAGAAGAAAACCAACCAATGAAACAAACAAACAGAACCAAAACCAGGTAGCAGTTGTTAGCTCCAAACCATAGTGTCACTTCTTCTGTATTCTATTGATCAAAGCAATAACAGGCCAGCCTGATTCAAAGAGATGGAATAACAGAGTCCACTTCTTGACATAAGATTGGCATCCCCATACAGGAGGGAAGGAAGTCATGGCAGCCACCATGGGGACAAACTACCCAATACCTACGTAATATTCACTTGCTATGGACATTTCCTGGGTCAGGTCAGGAATTGTACACTTTAAACAAGTACTCCTAGAAATTCTTAAGAGAACTAAATTTTGAGAATCACTCTAGTAAATGTTTGGTGGTGGTTGGATCTCTCATTTTAAAATTTTGACTGTGCATTTAAAGAAAGGAGGAGGAGACTCTGCCTATTGGTTTAGGTGCAAAAGGCTTGTTGCAACAGGTAGTATAGATGGGCATTACTGAAGAGAGAGTATAACCACTCTCCATTAAAGTAATCAACTCTGGAGCTATTTACAGTAACCTAAGATTGATGAGAGACCTTAAAGATGCCTCAAATTTGCTGTTAGTAAAGTTTAGAAAGTGTAATTTTAGGGAACAGCACAGCAGAGCAGACTCTCACAGGCAGCCCCTTCTCAGGTTTGGAGGCAGGACATGATGTGAGGTAGAGAGTCCAATATTCATGGCCCCAAGGAATGAGGACAGGCTAGTCTCCTCCTCCAGTGAGTTTGCTTCCAGAAGAAGCCCGGAACCTGACAGGTGATCACATTTGCTCACCTCCTGCAGGTGGGGGATAGGAGGCCAAGCCACATATCTCCTCTAGGACGTAACAAATTACACTCTCTAAGGGCCAGTCCAGAAAAGAGTACTGGAATCTAGTGACTGCCTTTAAGCCTGCAGGAAACATGGAAGTGCCATCAGAGGGGGCAACCAAGCATCTGGGATTCCCCATATCCATTCTATGCCTACCTCTGGTGCCAGACTCAGGGCTGTCCTGCCTTACCACCCTGAAGAGTAGCATTATCACCAGCTCTCCCCCCAAGATCAGGATCATCGAACGTCAGCTAGATTTACCATTTTCTTCTTCGTGTCCTGGTTCTAAGGTCCCTGAAAGAGAAATATGCCTCTGCTGATAATACAATGCATAAATTGGCAAATAAAATGTTAGCAAATAAAAATTAACCTCATGGTTACAATGCAATAACAGTGTTCAACCAGGGCACAGGATGAAACAGAGTGAACAAACTCATAAAATGAAAAAACACAAGATCGTGACTCACATTGCCCATTATCTAAGCGGAATCTTGATGGCCCAGTCTGTACACTCTTGAAGGTAAACAATTGTAGTAAATTAGGATATGAAATGAACTATAATGACCCATTCTCCTCCATAAATGATATAATACCCACAGAGTCCAAACACAGGACGTCTTGGTTATTCTAAAATAGAGACTGTCTATGGCTGTAGGAGCTGTAATATATTATGACTTGGGACCATGATAAATTCTGGCAGTTCTTCCTCTAAGAAATTCTGTAGGGAAAAAAATCAATGTGAGTGTGCAGTGCATGAAAGCAGAAACATTGTTTCATCCTGCTGTTATTGTTAACATAATGCCTGAAATGTGGTGAATCTGGAATAGGCAAAAGGTGCATCAATCTTACCTTGCAAAGTGACTTTCTGTTGTTCCACATTTAATGAGCAGTCTGTTTCTTGCAAGAAGAATCCCTTGACAATGGTATGTGGCTAGATGGTAACACAAATTAATCAAGACCTCAGCTTCTCTCTGTGGTCAAGAAGGGTCATTCTTTTTTTAACCTTTACATTCATCCTTAGAGTTCCCAGGTGTTTTTCAGTTCAACATTACTTAATCTTTACGACTTTCCAGTAAGGTAAGTCAATATTATTAAACTGGAGTACAGAAAGATTAAATAATGTTTCTCAAATTCCATAGAAAACCATTGCTAAGGAGCAGGATTAAAGTGTAAAAAGTTAATCTCTCTGGACACAGGTGATTTTGTTTTTTGTAACAGATTCATCAAGAATTTTGGAAGGTCATAACTACATTTTGAAGATATACTTGCCTTCTAAAAATTTAATGAAAGATTAATGTAAGACCTTGTGCAAAAGACATTGCTTCCTCCAAGAAGGGAAATGACCAGTAAGTGTCATGTTCTGACCTAATAAAAGTGTAAGGCAGTCAGGTATCCTTCTCCTATAGTGATTATCTACAGTTATCCAGGGAAAACTGGAGTAAGTGACAAGAGGATGAACCACAACATGGTCAGAAAGGTGTGCTGCTATCAACCAAGCTTCTGGAGATTTCAAGAAGAGTATGTGATGAAGTAGTTTCCAAGGTTGTGTTAGTTTCCTAGGGCTGCTGAAACAAAGTGCCATAAACTGGGTGGCTTAAAACAACAGAATTTTATTGTCTCACTGTTCTGGAGGTTGGAAGTCTGAAATTAAGGTGTCAGCAGGGTTGGTTCCTTCTGAGGTCTCTGAGGAGAATCTGCTCTGTGTCTCTCTCCCAGCTGGCTGCCTGCAGTCCTCGGCGTTCCTTAGCTCATCGAGGCATCACTACAGGCTCTGCCTCCATCTTCACATGGCCTTCTCCCTCTCTAAGTGTCATCTTCTTATAAGGAAAACAATTATTTTGGATTAGGCCCACCCTAATGACTTCATCTCAACTTGATTAAATCTTCAAAGACCCAATTTCCAAATTAGGCCACATTCACAGGTAAATACTGAAGGTTAATAATTCAGCATCTTCTTGGAAGACACAGTTCAACACATAACAAAAGCCAAGAAACTGGAGCAGAATCTCGGGGTAGACTTTTCATTGAAGGCTTACAATTTAAACTGACCTCATCATAACTGTCAATTGTATATGTGGTTCAAAAATGAGGACAAAGTCATTGGCTACAGGTTAGTTACTAAGCTGCTACCTTAGTACAAGATCCAAGTTCCTGCTGAGGAGATTAATGGTGATCAATGCAAGCCAAGGATGCTCCTTTATGAGTAGGTAGTAGCTTCTTATAGAAAACAACTCTTCTGCTTATGTGAAGATTATTAATTATTAATTATTAACAATAATAACAATTATTAATAATTGTTAATTATTAATCTGAACTATTAATTATTATTAATAATAACAATTATTAATAATTGTTAATTATTAATCTGAACTTCCCTCTCTGATCATGGAGGGTCATTCTTACCTGTAAATCCTCTTACACATCAATTTATTCCCCACCCACTACCCCAACACTTGCAAACATGGTTTGGGATTCTGCTTCCCATGGGAAGGCTTTATCACAGAGAAATCATTAACAGTCACATAGACTAAATATGGTGAGAATGACTTGTTTCCAAAGGGATGGAAAAGCCTACTTGTGAATAAGCATTGTGTTTTGGAACAAATTGTGCTGAATTAAAATTACTTTTTGTTCAATTGTTGTAAAGTTATGCAAGATTAATTAATTTTAGGGATCTGATATATAGTGGAGTACCTATCGTTAACAATATTGTATTATGCACTTAAAAATTTGCTAAGAGTATAGATCTCATGTTAAATATTCATTCCTACCACAAAAAACAAAAACAAAGGGACACAAAGAGAGTTTTGGAGGCGATGGATATACCTATTGACTTGTTGTGGTAATGGTTTTATGGGTGTATGAGTGTGTCCAAACTTATCATATTATATATATGAAATATGCAGTTTTTTGTATATTAGTTATACCTCAATCAAGATGTTTAAAAATATTTTCAATATGCAGTGTACCAAAGACA
Organism: Cynocephalus volans; assembly: GCF_027409185.1. Classification (NCBI taxonomy): domain Eukaryota; kingdom Metazoa; phylum Chordata; class Mammalia; order Dermoptera; family Cynocephalidae; genus Cynocephalus; species Cynocephalus volans. The sequence goes on along the minus strand of NC_084474.1, from coordinate 28,979,963 downwards.
ACATCATCAACAGTAACAAGAAAATGGTCCAGCCTGTGGCTCACTCGGGAGAGTGCAGTGCTGATGACACCAAGGCCATGGGTTTGGATCCTATATAGGGATGGCCGGTTGGCTCACTGGCTGAGCGTGGTGCTGACAACACCGAGCCAAGGGTTGAGATCCCCTTACCTGTCATCTTTTAAACAAACAAACAAACAAAAAAAAAGTAACAAGAAAATATCATGCCCAATTTATGATTGTTGCTAGCCCCTGGATGTAAAGATGGCTCAGTGTCATAAAATTTATCAATCTAATTTACCATTTTGAATTATTAATAGCAAAAAGCATGCCATCATCTTATTCAGTAAAGAAAAAGTATTGGAAACAATTCAAACATGAAATATGAAGAAAACTTTAGTAAAGTAGGAATACAAAGAAATTTCCTCAAGCATATAAAGAGTACATCAAAATATGCAGTAAATATCATTTTATTTATCATTACTAAACACTCATTGAACATTCAGCTTGTGCTCCACTGTTATAAATACTGTAAACACACATATATATACATGAATATACACACACACCTGTGTTCACACACACTTTCATATATATTCATTTAATTCTTACAACATTTTTTGATATAAGTATTATTTTTTTACATGGACAGAGAGGGGTTAAGTAATTTGCCCCAAATCATACAATTGTTAAGTGACAGAGTCTAAGTTCAAAGATACTTGACGCCACTGTTTTTAACCAGCATGCTATGTGGCCTCTCCAGTGATGAAACACGAGAAGCATTCCCTTTAAAATGTGGAGGAAGCCAAGAATGTCTGCTGCTGTCCCCACTATTCCTATACCCCTACCATTGTCCATGAACTCTGGACAGTGCAATAAGCAAAATAAACATGAGATTTTAAAATTAGGCAAAAAGAGATAACAATGACTTCCACTTGCAGGCAATATGATTAGAAAATCCAAGAAAACTAGCAGATAAATATTTAAAAAGATAAGAGAATTCAACAGGTTAATAGATCAACACACAAATTCATTACTGTTCCCAGAAAACAGATTTGCCAATAATACATAGTGAAAATGAAAGATGCTTTCATGATAACAAGAAAAACTCTGGAAACTGTGAATAATTCTAACAAAATATAAGCAAACTATAAGGAGAAAAGTTTAAGAATTTTTTTGAAGAACACAAAAGAAAGCCTGAATAAATATTTATGGAAGAGAAGACTCATGTTAAAGAGATGCCTGTTCTCAAACCAAAAACAACTGTATATTTGTTACAATTTTAATTTAAATCTCAATAACATGTTCATTGAAATTGACCAGTGACAGCTTGTACAATTCATACAGAAAAATAAGAAAATGTTAATGAAAATAATAAAGAATACCAAGACAAGATATGGTCTTAATATAACAATATGATATTAAAGTCAAAATGTTATTGATTTAAGAAGAGACAAATAGATCAATGTAATGAAATCAGGCACCTGAAACAGACCGCTGGAAACATGGCATTGTCAGAGGTGACATTATAAATAAATAGTGAAAGGATAGGCTAGTCAATAAATGGTACAAGGGCAATGGGCTTTCCATATGGAATCACAACAAAATTAGAGCACTATGTTAGAGCAAAATAAATTCCAGGTAGACTGAAGATCACAATATAAGAAGTAAAACTTTTAAACTTTTGTAAGAAAATTGAAAAATAACTCTTTGACCTCAGAATCAAGGATTTATTGAACCAGATAGAAAAGCTCAAACCCTAAAAAATAAAAAGTTTGATAAATTTGAGTACAGTAAAACTAAAAGTCTTGTACATGATAATGACACCACAAAAACTATACACAAGCCATAGATTTGAAGAAATTATTAGCAGGTGTTTTTCAATTTTTAACAAAGAATTAATATGCAAACTATGCAAGGATAAACAGTTCTCCAAAGTAATAAATACTAAAAATCCAAGGAAAAAATATCAAAGACAACAGGTGAGCCATAAGGAAAATAATCCCAGCAGCCAGTACATGTATAAAAAGATAATTATTCTCACCAACACATATAAATTAAAATGTAATAAGAGAATGTGAATAAATTATTCTCACTAACAAATGCAAATTTAGTAAATGAGATTTCTACCATAAGATTGCCAAATATCTGACAATAACAATTATTGGTAAGGATGTAGGGAAATGGAAACTCTCATACAGTGCTATTGAGAAGATAAATTGGTACAATTTTGGAAAGCATTCTAGTAAATGTAAATATGGGCATATTATATGACCTGGATATTCCATACCTAGGTATTTACAATGATTTATGCAAGTATATACAAAGAGATGTTTCAGGAATGCTTATTGCAGTGTTGTTTGTAATAAAGAACAATTAAAACCAATCTAAATATACACCAAAAGGAGAGTAGATAAATTAGGTTGTGGATTATTCACACAAAGTGCTGTTAATTGGATGTCCCTCCAAACTCACTGAGGCTTTATCACCACTGTGACATTGTTAAGAGAGTGGGAAATCCTATTGTGGTAGCTGAAAGGTGGGACCTCGAAGATGTGATTGAATTGTGAGGACTGTACCCCGTGAATGGATTGATTTATTCTTGGAATAGTTGGAGTGGTTCTGGTGGCTTCAAAAGGAGAGTCAAGGAGGAGGTTATGATACTGGAAGTGCTCAGTTTCCCTGGGCTCTGGTTTCAGGGCATGCCTCTGGGTTTCCAGCCACTCCCTGAGGTCTCAGGCCCCCTCCTCTGAGCTCTTCCCTGGAGAAAAGTTACTATTGTCAGTCAGACCTATTTTTAGCACCAACATAGGGGAAATGAGACAACAAGATCACTTATGCAAATCCAGGGCATGCTCAATAGAGAGCACAGAACATTCTTGAATATGCCTGGTGCATGTGATAGGGTCTGACCAATGAACATGCCCCAGGAAGGGACTAACTGAGCATGTGCAAAACTAAATGTTACATAACTGGGAGCCACACCCTTAATTGAATATTTGTTAGGTAGCAAAACTATAAAAGCCAAATCCCAGTGGAAGGTGGGGTTGCTGCTCACTTTCCTTGTGGCAAACTGCCCTTTTTACTTCATTGGCTAGGGTGTGTATACTTTACTTTGTATCAAACTTACTTTCAGCAAGCAGCTTGCTCATTCTATTGAGTGAGTCTGCACTTTGTACTGAACTTTAAGTACATGCTTCTTGCTTTTGTGTTAGACTTGATGTCTGTACTGAACTTACTTTTGTGTTAAACTTGGTATGAGCCCTGCTCAGTCTCTGGAGCTATGCTTCACTGTCTCTGTGGAGCCTGTATTTCTTATCTGTTGTATTAAACTTGTTCTCACTTTCTCCTGTGACTCTGCCCTTGAATTCTTTCTGGTATTGGAGTCACGAACCTAGTAAGAGGACTGGGTGGGTTGAGGCTGACTATTGGGACCCCTGGACCCTACCTCTGGCATCAGTTAGTCTCTCTGCTCTGTCATTCTTGCCATATGACACCTTGCATTGCAGTGAAGAGTCAGTGCTCACCAAGCAGGTTCTCACCAGATATGTTCTCTGGACTTTGGACTTCCCAAACTGAAACTGTAAACAATAAATATTGTTTCTCTACCAAGTACCCAGTTTCAGGTGTTTTTGTCATAAGCAACAGAAATGGATTAACATACAAGGGTACTCCATAGAGCAGTTAAAACTTAATAAACTTATCTGCATTTATTAACATAGCTAATTTTCAAAACATAATGTTGAGTTTTAAAAAACAATTCTTAAAATAGTGTAGTGTGAAACAATTTACACTGAGTTTAAGTGAATGTAAAACAATACTGAATATTGCTTTTATAATGCATTTATATACATGAAGGTACTTCAAAAAGACTGTGGAAAAAACAGGACTAAAAGATAATATGAATCTTTCTTTTGAAGTACACTCATATAATAGAAAGTTGCTAACATTAAAAGAATTATTTCTTACACAAATCCCATAACTAGCTTAATAATGTTCTTTCTGTTTAGGCAAGGGGATACCTGATAGACAAATTGTGTGTATGAGCATAGATTTTAAAGCATTTTTGGCTTTTCAAAAGTAAGGACAACTGATTAACCATATAAGTTTATTTAACAAAGAAACCAACATTAGCTCTTTCTTTTTTCAGTTCTGTATAAAAATTCTTTGACTTTTCCAGGCAATTGTATGCTTCTGACTGCATAGAAGAGGTAACTTTTAAGGAGGTGTGGAAAAGGAGTGCACAAAGATTAATATTTAAAGATATTATGTTGTTATAAACAAATGGGAGCACATTGGTATGTATTTTATAGTTTGCATATTAACTCTCATTGCATATCTTTTCTTTTGCATTAGCTATGCAATATTTACCAGGTTCACACATTTTGCACTTAAATCAGTGAAATAATCTCATGACACCTGTGGCCTATCCTGCTTATTTATTTTTTGATCATGTGCTTGTCATCTTCAGATATCTAGACATACAAAAGCAAATAGAAAACAAAATCCTTTTATGTGGTTGCTCAGTGCCTAGCTCATGGCTACACACGATAAATTCAAAATTAATGATCTGTATGTTTTTGGTCATTATCCAGAAGGATAAGACCACAATTTTAATTCTAAAAATACTTATATACATCAATAAACAGTTTGTTTACCTTCAGAAAGTTTAAATCATAAATTTTTGAGTCTTATGAGATAGAATTATAAGTGGAAAACATTCTTATCACTGGGTCTATTTTGGGTATAAATAAAGAGAAAAAAATGATTAGAATTATTGGACTAAAAAATATTTAGGAAGAAGAATCAAATAGGTTAGTAATGTTTGTTTTTAATCTTGGTGGACAACATGACATATAACATGACTTAAAATAGAATTGAAAATTACGTTATTCTCGAAGTAAGTAAGAGAATTGCTTACTTCAAATATGTATTCTTCCCTATTCTTGGAAGTGTCAGGGCTATATTGGGAAGGACTTGCATCACTAAAAGCCTTTTTTGGGGGTTTGGGGTGCAATGGTGAGGGTGGAATATTTATAGACACCCAAATGAAGAAATAATGTTAATGTCAAGGAAAAGCATTACTTGAAACTTCTTTGGCTGGTCTCCTACTGGAAACTTTAATTGATTGCTGAAATGAGATTAGACATGTCTAATTGCTTCAGGTCAAAGTTTTTATTAAAATAAGAATTTATTGTTTACTTCCCTTGAGAATTATAAAATTTTCTAGTCAATAGGAAATAGTGATGGTTATGGCCTTATTTGAAATACAGACTCCATCCTAGAAAGTGTAAATTATACTTTTGAAAAGAGTAAACAAGCAATTTGGGAAAGAACAAAATGTAACAGAGCCAGGAACAGTACTAATGGTGCTATTCTCACATTTTTATGCAATCTTTCATTCAAGCATTTAACAAATTACATATAAGAGACAACTTGTTCTAGGGAATCAGCATTATGTAATGGAAATTTTACAAAACTGCATTTAGTGTCCAGCAACTTTATGCTTAACCTTTGGCCACTGCTATTATCACTGTCTTCATTATTGTTTCCACTGTCATCAGCATCATCAGTTAATGTTGTCATCATCATCATCATCATCATATCGAATATCACCTTCCCAGAGAGGTCTTCCCTGAACTAATTCTCTCTCTTTGTCACTAGTGTTTATCTTCCCATATTTTTTACCCTTTTATCCTGCCATAAGTTTCTTCATGGTGTATTTAAACACCAAAAACTGTATTTTCCTTGTTGTAACACCAAGGTCAAGGGTTTGGATCTCTGTACCAGACAGCCACCAAAAACCAAAGACACACAGAAAAAAATTATACTTTCTTTTTAGTTGTTCACTACAGCTACATGAGGATAGGGACGTCGTTTGTCTGGGTTTCTAATGTGTCTTGAGTGCCTGGTAGAGTTCCTGCCATACAATTGGTACTCAGCACACACTAATTGAATGAGCAAAGTATTATTTATTAACCATTTCATACTGACATGTTTAATTATTCACACATTTTACAAATATTTGTGGAATATTGACTATATGCCAGGTACTCTTCTATGAACAGGAGATACAGCAAGAACAACAACAACAAAAACAAACCCTGACCTCACAAAACTAACATTCTAGTGGAGGAGAAAGAAAATAAGGATGTAAAAAAATTATATTGTATATTAAAGAGAGATAAATGCTAAGGAGAAAAACAAAGTAGAAAGGGGGATAAGAAATATGGGTGGCTAGAGTGACATTTGAGGCAAGATTGGAGGGAAGTGAGAAGGAGAACCATGTGAATTTAGTAGGGAAGAACATTCCAAGCAGACAGAATCTAATGTGCCAGTAAATAAGGCAGGAGAATACCGTGAAGAAGGCCAGTGCGGTGGAAGGAGAGAGAGGAGGAAAGAGAGTAGTAGGAGACGAGATAGGGGCAACAGGAGCCTTGTATTCTGAGTATGATGGGAAGTCGTTAGAGGATTCTGAGCAGAAAAGTGACAGATGTGACATAGTTGTAAAGGCACAGAAAGGAAGCCAGTTAATTATATTTTGGGGAATCCCACTTAGGTCCTCTGACTCTTACCACCACCAGCCACCTTTTATCCATTGCATAGAATTTGTTTATTTGCAAATATTATTGAGTTCCTGTCATGTGTTTGCTACTGTGTTATATTGAAGGTTACTGCTGAAAATGAGAGGGTTTTTAAAATTTATAAATTGGATTAGTCATTAATATTTGTTATTTGAATTAATTGGTAAAATATTTACAAGATTTAAAGCTCAATGACAGCTAGAAAAATAATCAGTATCTAGACTTGCTACAAAATATTATCTAAAATGTCCATTTTTTCAATAAAACATGAAACATTTAAAAAAGCAGAAAAGTGTGACCTACATTCAAGTAAAAAAGAAGGCAATAGAAATTTCCTTTGAATTGACCCAGATGTTGCACTTAACAAAGACTTCAAAGCAGAATTACAAATATGTTCAAAGAACTAAAGGAAACCATGTCTAAAGAATTAAAGGATCATATGATGACAATCTCATCAAATTGAGAATATTGGTACAAATATAGAAATTATTTTAAGTAACCAAATGGAAATTCTGAAGTTTAAAAGTACAATAATCAAAGCGAAAAACTCACTAGAGGGGCTCAACAGTAGATTTGAGCTGGCTGAAGAAAAAATCAGGGAACTTAAAAATAGATCAATAGAAATTATGCAATCTAAAGAACAGAAAGGAAAAGAATGAAGAAAAATGAACTGGGTCTCAGAGAAATGTGGGAGACCCTTAATCATAGCAATATACATATAATGAGAGTTCTAGAAGGGGAGAAAAGGGCAAGAAAATATTGAAAGAAATAATGTGCCTTAAAACTATCTAAATTTGTTAGAAAACATAAATCCACATATTCAAGAAAGTCAAAGTAGAATAATGCAAAGAGAATAGCAGCTATATTTATTGTAATAAAAATGTTGAAAGAGAAAATGTTAAAGCAGTAAGAGAAAAACAACTCATCACACATGAGAGAACCCTAATAAGATTAACAGCCAACTTCTTATCAAAGTAATAGAGACCAGAAGGCAGTGGAATGACATATTCAAAGTGTTTGAAGTAGAAGAAGCAAACAAACAAAAAGAAAACAAAACTGTCAACCAAGAATCTTATAGCCAGTAAAACTATTCTTCAAAAATGAAGGCAAAAAAAGACATTCCCGGATAAACAAAATCTGAGAGAATTTGTTGCTAGCAGATCTACCTTATGAGAAATACTGAAGTTCTCCTGGTTGAAAGCAAGTGATATAATAGTAATTTGAATCCACAAGAAAAAACTATGAGTGCCAGTATAGGTAATTAGGTAGGCAATTCCGAAAGACAGTATAATTGCATATTTTTCTATTTTTTTTTGTTTTAAGTGATTTTAAAAGCAATTGCATAAAACACATGTGTACACACATATATATGTAAATTTTATTGTGTTCATAAAATATAGAAGCATAATATATTTTACAATGACAGCATGAAGGAGGCAGGTGGGAACAAAGCTGTATTGGAGTAAGGAAATAACAAGAAATGGTAACTCCAATTCACAGGAAAAAATGAATAGAAACAGAAATGGTCAATTAAAAGGTCAATATAATGAAATCCATAATTATATACTTCTTTCTCCTCTCAGCTTCTTTAAAATATATAAGCATATAAAATAAAATTATAACAGTGTATTATTGTTTTTTAACATACAATTACATAGTGTATGTAATAATAATTACACAAAAAGCGGGGAGCTATATGAGAGCAAATTTGTACATTTCACTGGAACTTAGTATAAATCTGAAGTAGAATGTGACAAGTCTAGGTGTGTATTGTGAGCCCTAGAGCAACCATAAAGAAAATATTTCAAAAACATCATCTAAAATTCTTAAAGAAATTAAAATGTTACACTAGAAAATATTCACTTAATACAAAAGAAGGCAGTAAAGGGGGAACAGAGGAATAAGGAAGATAGAAGATACAGACTATGAAAAGCAAAACTGCAGATATAAATCTAGTTCTATCAATAACAACTTTAAAAGCTAATGGATTAAACAAGTCAATCAAAAGATGGATTATGAGACTGGATATAAAGAAACATCATCTAACTAGGTGCTGTCTACCTAAGACAGAGTTTAAGTTCAAAGATGCATACTGATTGCAAGTAAAAAGATGGAAAAGCCATATCATGAACAGCAACATTAAGAGGGCTGCTATGGCTGTACTAACATCAGACGAATAGACTTTTTCCTTTTTTTTAACAAAAGAAAAAATAAACAAATGGGAGTATATCAAATTAAAAAGCTTCTGCACAGCAAAGGAAACAATCGACAGAGTGAAATGACAATCTATAGAGTGGGAGAAAATTTTTGCTAACTATGCATCCTACAAGGGATTAATATTCATAATATACAAGGAACTCACAATTACACAGTAAAAAAACCCAAAAATCCCCCAAATAACCTAATTAAAAAATGGGCAAAGGAACTGAACAGACATCTTTTGAAGGAAGACATACAAATGGCCAACAGGTACATGAAAAAATGCTCAACATCACTCATCATCAGGGAAATGCAATTTAAAACCACATTGAGATATCATCTTACCCCACTTAGACTGGCTATGATGAAAAAGACAGAGAATAACAAATACTGGTGAGGGTGAGGAGAGAAGGGAACGCTCCTACACTGCTAGTGGGACTGTTAATTAGTACAACCACTATGGAAAACAGTATGGAGGTTTCTCAAGCAACTACAGATAGATCTTCCATATGATCCAGCAATCCCACTTCTGTTTACATACCCAGAGGAATGGAAACCATCATGTCAAAAGGATACCACACTCCCATGTTCATCGCAGCTCTGTTCACAACAGCCAAGACATAGAACCAACCTAAATGTCCATCGATGGACAACTGGATAAGGAAAGTGTGGTATATGTACACTATGGAATACTACTGTCATAAAAAAGAATGAAATTCTCCCATTTGTAACAACAAGGATGAGCTTGGAGAAACTTATGTTGAGCGAAATAAGCAAAACACAGAGGGATAAATACCATATGTCCTCACTCATATGTGGGAACTAAGAGAGAAAGAAGGAAGGAAAGAAAGACCACAGTGGGGCGTTGGATTTGCAGAGGGAGAGAACATACCTAGGGATACAAAGTGGAGTGGGGAAAGGGCGATGAGGAGGGAGGTCGGCAATAATAGGGGGATAATTGGGTGGGGTACACGCAGTATAATCACAATTTGTGGTAATGGGCATGCTGCCAGTATAGATCTGGCCATCACATCTTAGGCATGAGTGGCAGCAATTTGCTTTGTACCCCATGAATATTCATAACCAATAAATTTTTTCCTTAAAAAAGACAAATAGGCTTTAAAACAATAAAGTGGGAATGTGTCTTGAGTAAGCAACACACATTTTCACTATTTCCAAAAATCAGACATAAAGCAGAAAAGGAGCCAAGAAAGAAGACAGAGCAAGCGGCAGTAGAGGGATGGAGCGTAGTGGCCCAAAGGAAAAGAGAGTGAGATAAAGGCTGAAAAGTGTTCATTTGGTTTTACATCAAAAATAAAAGATGATATATTCTTTTGTTTTTCTAACTTTTGGGTGAGGGAAACTAGGAAAGGAAAGCAGACTTCACTGGTTGATAAAAGGAATGGGAGATGAGAAACTGGAAGGGAGTACAGAATATTCTTTAAATAGGTTTAGCTATGAAGCAAAAGAGAAAGAGCATGGTAGCTAGAAGACTTCTTGAGGTCTTTAGGAAAAACAGTAAATATATTTATTCTTATTGTTTTCTGATCATGCAAGTAATGCATATATATTTAAAAATTCAAAGATACAAAAATACATGATGTACAAAGTGATGTTACTCCAACTTTCAACACCAAGAAAGTCATTGAGTTAATGTAGATTCTTCCTCTTGTGTTTTATGTATGCACTTATTCATATGAGTATAAACATGATACTATCTGAAAAAAATTTAGTGATAGGATAAGTATGAAACTGGTTGTTCCTACAGCAAACTAGATATCTGAAAAAAATGTGTTTTGATTCAAATACACTGAAGATCAGAAGCCCTTAGTCAGTAGGACACATGAATTGATTAGATTTTGTACGGACATCTATGACTATGTGCAAAGTCATCCACATTTTTTGTTTCCACATGGCCAGTGTTACCCACTTGGAAGTGGTCTGTTCGTTGGGATAAGAGAATAGAAGCTGGCTTTCCTATATGATCCCATGATACCTTCTACTATTTGAAACGCTTTTGACAGGGTATTATAATCGCCTGTCTTATTCTTTGACTGACCTGTGAGTTTTTTGAGGGCAATGACTTTGTCTCATGTAATATTTTAAATAAGACCAGAAGGCAGTGGGATGATATATTCAAAGTATTATAAAGTAGATCAATGCCTGACACCTTGATGTGGAGCTCAATTTTGTTTGCTCATTGAATTAATGAATGAGTTCTATATAGTCAATAAACATGTACAAAACATTGTCAGGGGTGTGGTGTGTGTGTGTGTGTGTGTGTGTGTGTGTGTGTGTGTGTGTGTGTGTGTGTGTGTGTGTGTGTGTGTGTGTGATTTTGCACTTGGTTTTGGCATTGATAGTTCCGTGTTATATTTATAATGATTCTAATTGGCTCAAATAATTTATATTGTCAGAATTACATTACAACAAATGTTGCTTACTTAGAAGAGTAGAATCAAGCTGTCAAAAATGATTGGAAATTTTAAATGATCACTCCAGCCTTAATTTTGCATATATACCATTTGAAGTAGTTTTTAAATCAGGCAGCAAATGTAGCTTGTGATATAAGAATGACAGTAATATCCATAGGCATATATTCCTCGATTGTCACTGGTAGATCAATTTTTTAAAAACAGCAGATATTACATTTAAGTATACGTCATATCTTTTCACATTCCAGTTCAATTGAATTGCAAAATTCAAGTTTTATGTGAACAAAAAAGGCCATTGGAAAGGCCAATATAATTAAAATTCAATTAATATCTTACATTTTTTTTGAGCCTGTAACAAATGATCAATTACATTTTGGCAATGAGTAAAGTCCCATTTGTCATAAAATTAGCTGCTTACCTCCTTGTTCTTCAATATCAAAATTGAGTAGCAGTCTGATTATATTCATTTCCTTTTTAGTTGAACTCATATGTACATTTTTCATTTACAGTTTTTGTGAGATTCTCTGATTAATATTTATTTACTAAGGCTTTTGAAGTATGAAAATTTATAGGTCAATTCCATTAGAGAAATAATCAGGTTCTTTGCCAACATTAGAGCACAGTAAGTGATTATAAATTAGCTTTTTGCACAAATAGAAAATTAAGATAAAGTGTCTAATATTTAGAAGGGGTTGAATTTGTTTTTAGGCTCCTCTCCCAACAAGAAAAAAATCCAGATTTTTGCTTTAAGTTTCTTTAGAGTCTCCAAACAGATCTTGGGCATGAGTTTGGTTTTATCGCCACTTAGTTTAGAATGGCAACATTTGGATTAGTAATTCTTAGAATAAATTGAACAACAAAATAGAAAAATATGTTTATAATAAATAAATACCATCTATTACTTATTCTGGACTAATACATATGTTGTTTCACTTCATATTACACTGTTAGAGATGTACTATTGTCTCAATTTTTCAGATAAAGAAAATAAGTCTCAGAGAGGTTAGGTAACTTGTCTAAGGTAATTTGTCTTCTACTACTCAGCAGTATACAGAAGAGTTATAAAATTGAATACTTTTCATCTGCTATCCAATGCTGTTTTCTTTCAGTAGCTTTTTTCTATGCACAATTGTTCAAATTGTGCATGGCTACAGAATCCAAAAGAAAACTTTGAAATCAGGTAACACAGGCACCAACTCAGTGTTAGCTCATTTTTCTCTAACACTAAACATTTATCCAACGTCTTTACATCTTTTAATAATGATTTCACATTTTAATTATACTATCATATTGATTAACATTTTGGTTTTCATCCTCTAAAATAATCATGTATGTGAGCATGAATGTGTGGGACCTTGAGTAAAAAATCTCCTTGGGGCCATGGCAGTTCATCAGAATCTTGCAAAAACTGGCATGTTTGCTTTAGTCAAATTAATCAGAGTCCCTAAGACCATTCACAAATCTGGACATGTCATCTAGTATCTATACCACACAAATTAGACTGAGACTGTTGAAAACTGAAAGCATTTTGTGAATCTTTAATACTCGTAAGCTAAATTCTAATCTCTTACCTCAAGGCATCATCCAGTATTGCCCAGCAATCTTTCTGTTTGCCTAATTTGTGGGCTTCCTTTTTCTCTACTCTGACTATTTGAACATTTCCCCACTCTTCCTAGATTTCTGGCCATACCAACCTCCTCTCACTCTCAGCCTCCTATGTCACAGGAGAATGGGAACATGAGACGATATGGCAGGCAGACCACAGTGAGATGGGTCCCAGTGACCACCTCTGCTGTTGACAGCCTTGTGTGGTCCCCACCCCTTGAGCATGGGCTGGCCTAGTGACATGCTTCTCCCAGCAGAATGTGGCAAGGAAGATGGGTGCCACTTCCATGGTTAGGTTACACACTACTGTGACTTGCATCTTGCTGGCAGACTGATTGCTTTGTCAGCTACCATATTTGAATGAATCAAACTGCATGTGGTAGGCCTCCCCCAAAGATGCTGTGCTATAAATCCCCAGAACCTATGAATCTGATGAGGTATCACTCTCATGATTATGTTGTGTCATACGGCACAATTGACATTAAGAGAGATTATCTGGGTGAGCCTAATCTAATCATGTGAGTTCCTGAAAACAAAGAGCTTTCTCTGGCTGGTGACAAAAGGGTAAGAGAGATCTGAAGCATGGGAAGAGTTGAACACTCCATTGTTGGCTTTGTAGATGCAGGGCTCACTTGATGACTGTGCAGGCAGCTTCTTAAAGCAAAGATGAGCCCCCAACTGACTGACAGCAAGGAAACAGAACCACCACAAGGAACTGGATTATTTCAACAACGTCATTGAGCTTGGAAATGCATTTTCTCCCAGGTATTCCAGATAAGAGACCAGCATGACTGATGAAACCTTGACTTCAGCCTTCTGCCAATCCTAAGCAAAGAACCTAGTCAAGCCCTTCTGGATTCTGTTATACAGAACAGTGAAAGAATAAATGGGTATTGTGTCAAGTTTCTAAATATGTGGTAATTTGTTATGCAGCGATATGAAACTAATTACCATATTTGAGAGGCTCATATGGCAAGGAACTAATGGTCACCTCTTGCCAACAGCCAGCTAGGAACTGAAGCTCTCAGTCCAACAGTCCTGTAGGAACTGACTTCTGCCAACCACCACATGATCCCAGAAGCAATTCCTTCCCAGCGAAGCATTCAGATAAGACTCCGCCCTTGACTGACACCTTAACTGCATTTTGAGAAGCCCTAAAGCAGAAGAGCCAGCTAAGCTGTGCCCCAATTCCTGACCCATGGACAATGTGAAATAATGAATGTGTGCTGTTTTAAGGTGCTAAGTTTTGGGGTAACTCCTTATAAAGCAATAAATAATAAATACAGATAAAAATTCCTTCAGTCCCTTTCTAACAAACCCAGAACTGATGACCACGAAAACATAACCCGCCACAGCCCGGCTTGTTCTTTCACCACGAAAGGGGCCCACAAGCTTTACACCAAATCCACTGGTCACTTGATAGCTCAGAAATTTTTGTGATTGCTGCCCATTCCCTTCCTTTGGCTTTTGCCACACTCAACCTTCCTTGTTTTCTTCCTATTCTGGTCACTTTTAAGAGGACTCAAGACCACCTTCCTCCTGAGCATTTTGGTCATCATGGGAAACAAATAACTCATCCTTGCTCTTGGTGGGAAAGAGGGTCCCTCTTACTGTGGTACTCTCCCCTTGCTCGCCTTCCTAGTGCTCCTTCCCTTTAGGTCTTCCCTGGCATGCATTAGGTACCAGTCTCTACCTCCTCTATACTAATGGGCACACGCCACGCTCTCTGAGTGGTGCTCCTGCAGCTCCCTTCTGTTGCAGTAACACCCACCTCCACTCACCCATAGCGACGGAAGGGAACACACACTCAGTGACAGCCCTCATCAGAGAAAACTGCCGGTGCCTTCACCTTCCTTATTTTAGGTATTATGGAGGTGGATAATCTCCCAGTGCTGGCACAGTCGGTATTACAGTCTGGTAGCATGGCCTGCATACCCAGGCTGGTCCCCGTGATTTTTCCTTTCTAGCTCCTGGGGCCTCTGCTAAAATTAAGTAACAGTAAAAAACATTACTTAGTATATTATTACAAATAATAATGAAAGGATTCATTCTTGTCCCATGAAGATAAAGTAGATAATACGATTCATTCAAATTTTAGCTTTGGATACATTTTTTGTCATTATATCAGAGAGCTCCACCTTATAATAGGACATGTACATATAACAAAAGCATTGCACCAGACATATTTTACAGCTCTCCACTCAATAATTTGCAACATGTTAGAGTATATAAAATATTTCTTTGTTTTCAATAGACTAATGTCATGACACTATACGCACAACCAAATAGTACACTAGCTTCATCATTATCTATAACATGTCTGGAAGAAATTAGCTACATGTGAATACCGTGGTTGATTCCCCAACACTTACTTCACTCAGGTGGTTGGTTTAAGCCAATCATGGCAGGTCCACACCCCTCACCAGTGAGTGGTTCATGTATGGGCATCTGACCAATGAGATGTGAGAGGAGGTCTGCAGGGACTTCTGGGAAACATTTCTCTGGCTTTAAAGAGAGATGTCAAGGAAAAGATGATCTCTTCTCTTCTAGATACTGTGCCAGAATGAGAACTTAGAACTGCTGCAGCTATATTGCTACCAGCTTGAAGATGGAACCAAACCTGAGAATGGCTGAGAAGAAATGAAAGGAGCCTGGATTCTTGATGACATTACAGATTCAGCCAAACCTGAAGCCTATTTTTTCTACTGACCTCCTGTTACATGAAATAATGAATAGCCCTGTAGTTTAAGCCTATTAGAGTCCAGCTTTTTATTACTTGCAACAAAAACTGCTCTACTGATAATGCATTCTGAACACCGATAAAATCTATATCTCAAAAAAGACCACTTATAGTTCAATTTATGCAGGCATACCTAAGAAAAAAATAAGAATATTTAAGACAAACTTGGAATGGATAGCAGGGTCTGCTTTCAGATTGGATCTTATGAACAGACTAGTCTGGTATCAAAATCAAGATGTTAGATAAGAAATGGGGCAGAAACAAATAGCTGAGAAATAGAAATGGAGTCCAAACTTGGATGTGGGGGTTACTTTCTTGCATTCCAAAAGTTATGATCTCGAGCTACAGCTAATTCCTCACCAAGTGAGACAGAGATGTCAAAGCCTTTGGGCCAACACAGAGAAGCTGTTGAAGCAGGAAAGGCCTGGAATGCTCTGCCCTCTTATATGAAGTAACATAGGCCATTGTTCAACTTCTTGATTGGCAAGTAACTTAAAAAACAGAAAGGTAATAATTAACATTCACCTGCTGAGTCTTGGTAGGACAGGCACAGTCTGGGCTACAGGAAGATTGGAACACCAGGAAATCCTAAACACACATGGAGAACTATAGGATATTCCACAAGTTCATCATTAATTCACTTTACATGGCAATGGTTTTATTTCAGTATATTTAATGAGAGTAAAGAAATATGGTATACAAGCCACAACTTATATCCAAATATTAATTCACTCTCATTGTTACTATTGAAGTGTCTTATCTCCACCAGAACATACCTACATAAACAATTAAACCACATTTTCAATTGCATGACTGTTGATGTCATGTTGGGTGCACGGGGTCTTGTATATTGTAGAAAAAGAAAATTATCTCATTACTCTAATCCTTTTCTCTAAAACCAATACTAGTGCTAAGAAACAGTCTACTATTCATCCATGTGTCAAGGATAGATTAAATTTTGCAAATCTAGAAGTAGAGTTTTAAAATCAGATTGACCATGGCTCAAATTCCATACTGGCTGAGTGCAGTAGTTCAGTCTCCATGTGATTTCTTCAACTGTACTCGAGATTGGAGTTGTCTGTGAGTGCCTCTGTGGCCTAAGGCACTGGGTCACTCAGCAGCTCCTTGCATAAGTGGGTGACAGGGGGCAGTGTTGTTGCCATATGATACAGCAATCTCACTGATGGGAAAGGAAATTAGCATAAAAAAGAGATATCTGCACCCCCAATTGCAGCACTATTCCTAATAGCCAAGATATGGAATCAGTCTAGGTGTCCATCAACACATGAATGGATAACAGAATGTGTTATAAACACACACTGGAATACTACTCAATCATGAAAAAGAATAAAATACTGTCATTTGCAGCAACATGGATGAATCCAGAAGACATTATGTTAAGTGGAATCAAACAAGCACAAAAGGATAAAAACTGCATCTTCTCACTCATATGTGAGAGCTAAAAAAAGATTGAGATTTTAGAAGTAGAGAGTAGAATTGTGGTTACTTAAGGCTCAGAAGGGAAGGAGGAAGGGGGATAGGAAGGGGGAAGGTTGGTTAATGGACACAAAATTATAGTCAGGAGAAATAAGTCCTATTGGTATACAGTAGTGCTTAGGCATCTATAATTAACACTAATTTATTGTATGTTTTCAAGTGGCTAAAAGAGATGAGCTTAAGCGTTCTCATAACAAAGAAATGATAAAGTTTTGCAAAGACGAATATGTGAACTATCCTGATTTGATCATCACACATTGTATACATGTATATGAAATCATAAACGTGTACAGTCAATATGTCAGTTAAAAAATTTAAAAAATCCATCATTGACACTTTTCTAGATATGTAATTTTTGAAATGTTACTTAATTCCTTGAGTTTCTTATTTTCCTCAGGGAAATGAATATGAATCTCTGAGAGAGACATGTATGTTTCTTGCAGGGCCTGAAGGGGGAATGTGTGGAGATTGCTTATCAGACAACAAGTACCAAAACAGAGACCAAATAATGTTAGCTGTCATCACACTTTTCCTAATAAGGACTTAAGACTGGAGAGAGGAAAATCATTGAGGAGATGAGAGAATTGTATTGGCCAATGAAAATATTTTTTCTTAAGGGGGATTCACATTCAAAATTATGTACTAATGTATCTGTGGATCGATCTCCCTAAGGGATGTTTACCACAATAGATCTATGAGAAGTCAAAACATGTTTTTGCTTGTATGAGAATTCTAGGTTACAGATATTAGAATATGGCACTATTTTTAGCCAGGTTATACTTGACTGTGAAAAAAAGAAAAAACTGCCTGGACCTCACTTTTTGAATTCTTAGCATAAAGGAAGGGAGCTTCTGTTTGAATGGCAATATTTGTTTAAATGCCTGCTAGTCCCTCTTATTTTTAGCTCCTAGTAACTGACAGCTGTAGCTCTGGGGGGTGACTATGAGAGTGTGTTCCAGTATTTACCAACTGGACTAAATAAACAAAATAAGTGTCTGACAGAGAATTGTATTTACAGAAGTCAAGTCACTGAAATCTGGTGTGGGAGAGAGCTGCAATGGCCTGGAGAAGAGGTCAAGACAAGGTAACCCTCCCTCCATTTACAGTGTTCTCTGTAAACACTGCTGAAGGGAGTCTAGGGCTGCAGGAGTCTCTTGTACACAAGCAGCAACAGCAGGATGCTGAGCTCCTGTAAGAGCTCTTCAGCAGAAGCCTGGGCTCTGGAGGGGGATGCAGGAGTGATTAGAAGAGAGACACCAAGGAGGAGCAGCTTCAGCAGGGACTCCGTGGAGCTCTTCTTAATGATCCCTTTGGGACGAGGGGCACGCCTCTCATGTGGCTCTTGACCAAGATTTAGAGGGGAGTGGGGAGGCAGAAATACCCAGACCCAACCCATTCCATTTTCTAAACAAGTAGACAGATAATGTCTTCCACACACTTGGAGTCTCTTCATTGAATCTCACTTTTATTAGTCTGAATTTTAGCAGGAGTTAGATTACATCCAATTCAGGTTTTTCTCTGGTGAGTTCTATGTGGTTTTGATATTTTTTTTTTTTAATTTTTATTTTGTCGATATACATTGTGGCTGATTATTGCTCCCCGTCACCAAAACCTCCCTCCCTTCTCCCTCCCCCCCTCCCCCCCAACAATGTCCTTTCTGTTTGCTTGTCGTATCAACTTCAAATAATTGTGGTTGTTATATCTTCTTCCCCCCCCCCCGGTTTTGTGTGTGTGTGTGTGTGTGTGTGTGTGTGTGTGTGTGTGTGTGTGTGTGTGTGTGTGTGTGTGTGTATTTCCAAAGTCTTCTAAAATTATTTTATTATAAGTCTCTACTGCATTGAAGTGTCCATTCCCTGAGGCCAAGAACCTGGTATTATTCATATTTAAATCCTCAGGACCTAGCAGGTGACTGATATATGGAAAATCCTCAATACTTTTGTTGAATGAATAAATAAATGCTGACATTCTTTTGCAATGAATGCAAAGGTGAAAAGCCAGTTATGACTAGAAGGGAATTTTACATAATTTGCATATCTCTATAAGATTGACTTTATCTTCAGTTTGTTTCTGTTCAATAAGTATTTATTGAATCTCTGTAGGTACCCAGTCAATGTTTTGGGCATATGGGATAATAAGATGATTAAAGCATTATTCCTATTTTAAAACAATTCGAAACAAATTGTTAATTTTAAAATTTGGTCTAGAGAAAAAGGAATGCCTTGACATCTCCCTGTAGTTCATTTGTATTTCTGATGGCGGTTAACCCACTTGTGAGTATGATAGAATTTACACTGGTTTTCTTATCCTAATTTATGAAACCATAATAAGTACTGCCAATAAATCATAAGACAAAAACCAATATGTTTTTCTTAGTTGCTCATTTCCGCACACTATATAATTTCATGAAATTACACACTTCCTGTCATGGGTTACATAATTATTATGGTGGTTTAGAAGTTACTGGTTCATAGGTTTGGTTGTACATTTGTCCTTTAGTTGAGACAGTCAACACTGCCAGGCAGTTTGCAAAATTCCTTTGGTTTTTGAACCGTTGTTGCCACCCAGTGGCAGAAGATGGTATTTCATTAAATAGAAGGAAGTCCATTCCCCCCAATACTGTAGCTAACGTAATCATAATCAAATATTTATAATCACAAACCACCAAAAATTAAATCTCTTATACTACTGAATTAAAACCAAAACTAATAAAAACTAAGTTCTTTAAAACATTAACCATCCTAATGAAACTTAATCAGTATTACAGATATTGTCATTGTTTGACATGTTTCATGCTTCTGCTGTTGTGGTCATGGTTTTATGTTTCTTTTATACTCTCCCGCATTTATTACTGTCAGAGTATTATTCATATCCAGTAACTTTATATGATTAGTTTTACTTTTCCTGTTTCCAGTTTTTCTTCTGTTTCTTCAGGGTTCTCTATGGAAGATACACAGAGGTTTGTGAAGTTTCATTTTGGTCCTGCTGTTTATTGTATATATCCTTTAATATTTCATTAGCATTTTTTTCTGTTTTCCCAGAATTCTAATGTATTGTTCAACCATAGTTTCTTAAATTTTTCTTAAATATTTCTTCAAACTCTGTGTAAATAAATGCTTGAATACATATACAATTCTCATAAATTCTTTTTTTTTTCATACTGGTTAAGTTTGAACTAGCTTGTGTCTATAAATAATTGAGCTTGATTTTAAAAAGACTAAACAAATAAATGCATGAAATTTCTATACATAGACACCAGCTACCTGGCACTTGGCAGGGTCAAGATTTATAAATAAGCAAAAATAATGTTTATCTAATCAGTGCATTTCTGAGAGAGTGTTGCCCAGCGTAATTGAAAACATGAATTTGAGTTTTACAGAGTCTTTGCTCTAATCTCTGGCCAGAGAGAGAGTCTCAGAAATCCTTGTATGAATTCTTCAAAGTACTTCGGTTGGTTCTTTCCGGCAAATCACACATCCAGCTCTTTTTCATAAGCCTTGCTGCCTCTGGGGTGGGACACGAGAGAGAAGTTCTCCTGCAACCAGAGTAAAGGAAGAAAAGTTTATTAAACAATCTGCTATTGTCATTCCTCTTAGGGTGAGCTTATTTTTCTTATAATATATGGAAGGGTAATTCAAAAAGTTTGGGGAAAAATAGAATTAAAAGATAATATTAATCTTTCCATGGACTTTTTGACGTACCCTCATACTTTTGACATATCGAAAGCAAAACTTTAAACAAACTACCTTTGGGGGAACTTTTGAAATCCCATTGAAACCTGGCTCTTACAAACCATTTTCCTTATAATTTCAGAATTGTTTTTTGTAGTGTAACATCCGATCATATTCCTATCCATATTTTTTTTTTTTTAAGGTAAATATTCATACATTTTATTGCAGAATTGTTAATGTGTTTTTTTTTTGTTTTTTTTTTTTTTAATTTTATTTTGTCGATATACATTGTAGCTGATTAATGCTCCCCATCACCAAAACCTCCCTCCCTTCTCCCTCCCCCCCTCCCCCCCAACCATGTCCTTTCTGTTTGTTTGTTGTATCAACTTCAAATAATTGTGGTTGTTATATCTTCTTCCCCCCCCCCCCGGTTTGTGTGTGTATGTGTGTATGTGTGTGTGTGAATTTATATATTAATTTTTAGCTCCCACCAATAAGTGAGAACATGTGGTATTTCTCTTTCTGTGCCTGACTTGTTTCACTTAATATAATTCTCTCGAGGTCCATCCATGTTGTTGCAAATGGCAGTATTTCATTCGTTTTTATAGCTGAGTAGTATTCCATTGTGTAGATGTACCACATTTTCCGTATCCACTCATCTGATGATGGGCATTTGGGCTGGTTCCAACTCTTGGCTATTGTAAAGAGTGCTGCGATAAACATTGGGGAACAGGTATACCTTCGACTTGATGATTTCCATTCCTCTGGGTATATTCCCAACAGTGGGATGGCTGGGTCGTATGGTAGATCTATCCGCAATTGTTTAAGGAACCTCCATACCATTTTCCATAGAGGCTGCACCATTTTGCAGTCCCACCAACAATGTATGAGAGTTCCTTTTTCTCCGCAACCTCGCCAGCATTTATCGTTCATAGTCTTTTGGATTTTAGCCATCCTAACTGGGGTTAGATGGTATCTCAATGTGGTTTTGATTTGCATTTCCCGGATGCTGAGTGATGTTGAGCATTTTTTCATATGTCTGCTGGCCATTTGGATATCTTCCTTAGAGAAATGCCTACTTAGCTCTTTTGCCCATTTTTTAATTGGGTTGCTTGTTTTCTTCTTGTAAAGTTGTTTGAGTTCCTTATATATTCTGGATATTAATCCTTTGTCAGATGTATATTTTGCAAATATTTTCTCCCACTCTGTTGGTTGTCTTTTAACTCTTTTAATTGTTTCTTTTGCTGTGCAGAAGCTTTTTAGTTTGATATAATCCCATTTGTTTATTTTTCCTTTGGTTGCCCGTGCTTTTGGGGTCGTATTCATGAAGTCTGTGCCCAGTCCTATTTCCTGAAGTGTTTCCCCTATGTTTTCTTTAAGAAGTTTTATTGTCTCAGGGTGTATATTTAAATCCTTAATCCATTTTGAGTTGATTTTAGTATACGGTGAGAGGTATGGATCTAGTTTCATTCTCCTGCATATCGATATCCAGTTATCCCAGCACCACTTGCTGAAGAGGCAGTCCCTTCCCCAGTGAATAGGCTTGGTGCCTTTGTCAAAGATCAGATGGCAGTAAGTGTGTGGGTTGATTTCTGGATTCTCTATTCTATTCCATTGGTCAGTGTGTCTGTTTTTATGCCAGTACCATACTGTTTTGGTTATTATAGCTTTGTAGTATAGCTTAAAGTCAGGTAGTGTTATGCCTCCAGCTTTATTTTTTTTGCTGAGCATTGCTTTGGCTATTCGTGGTCTTTTATTGTTCCATATAAATGTCTGAATAGTTTTTTCCATTTCTGAGAAAAATGTCTTTGGAATTTTGATGGGGATTGCATTGAATTTGTATATCACTTTGGGTAGTATGGACATTTTCACTATGTTGATTCTTCCAATCCAAGAGCATGGAATATCTTTCCATCTTCTTGTATCCTCTCTAATTTCTCTCAGCAGTGGTTTGTAGTTCTCATTATAGAGATTTTTCACCTCCTTGGTTAACTCAATTCCTAAGTATTTTATTTTTTTGGTGGCTATTGTAAATGGGCAGGCTTTCTTGATTTCTCCTTCTGCATGTTCACTATTGGAGAAAAGAAATGCTACTGATTTTTGTGTGTTGATTTTGTATCCTGCTACTGTGCTGAAATCATTTATCAATTCCAAGAGTTTTTTTGTAGAGGTTTTAGGCTGTTCGATATATAGGATCATGTCATCTGCAAACAGGGACAGTTTGACTTCATCTTTTCCAATCTGGATGCCCTTTATTTCCTTCTCTTCTCTGATTGCTCTGGCTAGTACTTCCAACACTATGTTGAATAGGAGTGGTGAGAGTGGGCATCCTTGTCTAGTGCCTGTTCTTAAAGGAAAAGCTTTCAGCTTTTCCCCATTCAGGATGATATTGGCAGTGGGTTTGGCATATATGGCTTTAATTATTTTGAGATACTTTCCCTCTATACCTAACTTATAGAGGGTCTTTGTCATGAATGAGTGCTGAACTTTATCAAATGCTTTTTCAGCATCTATAGAGATGATCATATGGTCCTTGTGTTTGAGTTTATTAATATGGTGTATCACATTTATTGATTTGCGTATGTTGAACCAACCTTGCATCCCTGGGATGAATCCCACTTGATCGTGATGAATAATTTTTCGTATGTGTTGCTGTATTCTGTTTGCTAGTATTTTAGTGAGGATTTTTGCATCTATATTCATCAAGGATATCGGCCTGTAGTTTTCTTTTTTGGTTATATCTTTACCTGGTTTTGGTATCAGGATGATGTTTGCTTCATAGAATGAGTTTGGGAGATTTGCGTCCGTTTCAATCTTTTGGAATAGTTTGTAAAGAATCGGTGTCAATTCCTCTTTGAATGTTTGGTAAAATTCTGCTGTGAATCCATCTGGTCCTGGGCTTTTCTTTGTTGGGAGCCTTCTAATAACAGCTTCAATCTCCTTTATTGTTATTGGTCTGTTCAAATTTTCTACGTCTTCACGGTTCAGTTTTGGGAGCTTGTGTGTGTCCAGAAATTTATCCATTTCCTCCAGATTTTCAAATTTGTTGGCGTATAGTTGTTTATAGTAGTCTCGAATGATTCCTTGTATTTCAGATGAATCAGTTGTAATATCGCCTTTTTCATTTCTAATTTTTGTTATTTGAGTCTTCTCTCTTCTTTTTTTTGTTAGCCATGCTAATGGTTTGTCAATTTTATTTATCTTTTCAAAAAACCAACTTTTTGATTCGTTGATCTTTTGAATTGTTTTTTGGTTTTCAATTTCATTTAGTTCTGCTCTGATCTTAATGATTTCTCTCCGTCTGCTAACTTTAGGATTGGATTGTTCTTGTTTTTCTAGTTCTTTAAGGTGAAGTGTTAGGTTGTTCACTTGCCATCTTTCCATTCTTCTGAAGTGAGCATTTAATGCAATAAATTTTCCCCTCAATACTGCTTTTGCAGTATCCCACAGGTTTTGGTATGATGTATCATTGTTTTCATTAGTTTCAATAAACTTTTTGATTTCCTGCTTGATTTCTTCTTGGACCCATATGTCATTAAGTAGAATGCTGTTTAATTTCCATGTGTTTGTATAGTTTCCAGAGTTTCGCTTGTTATTAATTTCTAGTTTTAATCCATTGTGGTCTGAGAAGATACATGGGATAATTCCAATTTTTTTGAATTTATTGAGACTTGATTTGTGACCTAATATGTGATCTATCTTGGAGAATGATCCATGTGCTGATGAGAAGAATGAATATTCTGAGGTTGTTGGGTGGAATGTTCTGTAGATATCTGCCAATTCCAATTGGTCTAGAGTCTTGTTTAGATCTTGTGTTTCTCTACTGATTCTTTGCCTAGATGATCTGTCTAATATTGACAGTGGAGTGTTCAGGTCCCCTGCTATTATGGTATTAGTGTCTATTTCCTTCTTTAGGTCTAATAGAGTTTGTTTTATAAATCTGGCTGCTCCAACATTGGGTGCGTACATATTTATGATTGTTATGTCTTCTTGATGGATCAGTCCTTTTATCATTAAGTAGTGTCCCTCATTGTCTCTTTTTATGGTTTTTAGTTTAAAGTTTATTTTGTCAGATATAAGAATAGCCACTCCAGCTCGTTTTTCTTTTCTGTTTGCATGGTAAATCTTTTTCCATCCTTTCACTCTTAGTCTGTGTGAATCTTTATGGGTGAGGTGGGTCTCTTGTAGGCAGCATATAGTTGGGATTCCTATCCATATTAAAACTGTTAGTGATGAAACTTCTACTGCTTTCCTTGGCGGACTACCAACTGAAATTTAAAGTGCTAAAGTGGGCGTTTTATCTGGATTATTTAACATCTGCTCATATAAATTAACCAGACAACTTTTAAATATTCTGGCATCATTTTCAGCATAACTTCACTAATACTGGTAATAATTGCATTAGGATATTTGCACTGGCTCTCTATCTGATTTTTTTGTGTGTGTGATTTTTATGTCTTTTTAAAAACAATAAGTCTCTGTCCTCAAATGTTTCTGCCCCTTGACCTTTAGTTTGTTACCGTACCTAGTACAAGATACTTTTGATATTAATCAGGAATTTCACAATGATAAAATTTATCTTTCACATTTTTCAACCTAATATGTCTTTCAAATTTGTTTATGTTGTGTTTTCTCTCTAAACTACAAAAACAGAAAACACCCACCTGCTCAAGCTGATGGCTGCACAGAATCAACTTCAGGGAGGATCACGGGTTTCCATGGGTTCATACACTCACCAATGAATGCTAAACGGAGGTCATAGCATGTGACAGGACTGTCTTCGTGATCTTGGGAATTGCATATTACATAGAATGCTAGTTCAAGGCTAAGGGGAGTAGTGAAGAAAATTGAAAAAGGAGAGAAAGCTTAAGCTGTCTCAAAACAGAAAACAGAGCAATCCCCTTTATATTTTTCTGCAGGAGAGTCATGTAGATGAGCCCACACACAGGCAAGTAAACTCAATCCCTCCAAATGAGATAGGGATATTAGTGTAAAAATGCAAGTATCTTGGTAAGTGAGGGAAATTGGGAGGGCAGTGGGCCGTCTCAACAAAACGCCGACAAAACCCTCCAAAACCTACAAGCACAAAACGACGAGAACTACTAATTCAAAATAGAATTATTTTTGGCAAGCAAGTCAAATCCATATCAATGTTTGATTGATTACATTTTCACAGGGCAATGACAAATGCAAATCGTTTCAGTACTTACACAGAAAGTAATTATTACCATCAGAAAATACTGTTGAAAGTGGGAACTAAGAGAGAAAGAAGGAATGAAAGAAAGACCACAGTGGTGTGTTGGACTTGCAGAGGGAGAGAGCAGACCTATGGTTGGAGGGGTGAGGAGGGAGACGGTCACTGGGGAGAGGCTGAGTGGGGGACACGGGGAATAACTGCAATTTGAGGTGGTGGGCATGCTGATAGCGTTGATTTGCTCATCACATTTTGGGTACAGGTTGTAGAGCTAGGGCTAGGGTTCACAGACCCCTCCAGCCCGTTCTCCAGACCGGGTCACATGACGCTCCACACGCAGGTCTACGAGTCAGGCAGTAGGAAAAGGTCCTGGGAGCCGTGGGGGAAGAAATAATAGGCTTTATTCAGAGCTAGGAGCAGCCGCCCCAATGGCTTCCCAGAGCGTCTCAAAAAAACTTCGCGTGTCAGAGCCGTTAGTCCTTTATACTCAAGTCCACAATCCAAAAACACCTTCACAGACGCAGAACCCAAGCCCAGAATCCCAGCAGCAGCGTGGTAAGGTCTCTGCACCAAAAAGTTCCCCGGGGAAAGATGGCAGGAGTGGGCGGAGCCGCACATGCGCAATCGCAGCAGATGCTCAGCAAGCTTCTGAACATCGAGGGGCCCTGACCATTTTTTATATTTTCCCAACACAGGTGCTGATGGTCAGCTCTGTGCCCCATGAATATGTATAGTCAATTAGAAACAAACAAACAAAAAAACCAAAAAAAACACCATTGAGTGCCTACTACGGCCAGCATACATTGAAGATGTAAAAAGAGCTGAAATTAGTCTCTCTTACCTCAAGAAGATACATATAAAGAAAATAACAACAAAGGAGATTCATAAAGGTAGAACAAAAAGAATTTTTAATTGACACAGGATGAAAGGATTTTTTGTTGAACTTCCCTTTTAAATTCTGGCTTACAATCCGCAAAATGAAGCAAACAAAATATAAGACAACTGTAAGAGACTTGAGTTATAATTTGTTCTCTGATGTTCTAATTAATTAGCATAGAAAAGAGAATACATGGTTTAGATTCCTCTTTGGTGTAGGAAATGGGGCAAAACAAACAATTGATTCTTGTATTTCAAGTGTCAATTTCTCAATATTCTACAACTGGAACTCCATTATACCAAACATCATCAAAAATATTTTGAAATTTGAAATGTATAGCATGTCTGGAAATCTTTGAGTAGGGAAAAGGAACTTAATTTAAAAAACTCAAATGTGAAAGACAAATATGTTCTTTATTAGCAAAACCAACTCATCAAGACAAGATTAACTCATTTTTAGGAAACATGGTTCAAAGGTGGGATGGTATACACTGTGTATAATTTAGGGCACCCTTGGTGATGACAGGCTTTGCATTGAGTCAGTCTCTTTATCAAATGTGAGTACATGATAGAAAGTACTTTTTTTTTTTTTTGCAAAGTAGTATTAAAATGCTCTGCAGTTTAACTTGAGCATGTTGACCTCTGTGTACACAGTCAAATGAACATAATGAGTCAAGATTCATAGATCTTTGAGGTATGTCTAATAGTAGTGGTAAATAGAACCACACTATCCAAAAATGGTCTTGAGGAAAAATTTGACCAATGGCACTAGTGGAATATACTAACATTTATAAAGCAAATGTATTTCACAGGGCCTAGCCTCCAAAGCCCTGTAGTTTCAGGTATAACCTAACTTTTTAAAATTACATATAGAAATGTTAAGTTGCAAGTGACAGAAAACTTGCCCCAGGCTAAAGTCTCTATTGTAGATAAAGAATTATAACACAGAAAAATTGTTGGTGCAAGGACAGATGCCCTTGGAGCAGGTTAACCTAAAGTTACTTGATTGTTATGTAAACATACTGAGGAAATTGCTGTAGGAAAAGACAGTATTTGCTAAGAACAAGCTTTTGTTGGTGGATCAACTTAACCTTTTGCAAATTGCATTATGGCATTCACTTTGTTATTTCACTGATGTTACCAGCCTCTTGTTAAACTATACTTAGCCATAACTCCACCTGTGTTCCTTTTCTGTAACTTTCTGGCCTGGAGAATAAAAACTGAGAAAGAACCCCAGTTCAGGGTTAATTTTCTTAAGGAGGAATGCCTCTTTCTTGAGGGTTCCTGGAAAATTAACCCCTTTGGGGTTTCTCACTGCTCAGAAGAAATGGGCTTTGCATCTCCATCACCCTGGGGGAGAGAGGTGATAAAGAGAGTGCAACAGGCACTCACATGTGAGATGATCTGTTGACATGTACATGCTTTAACTAAGTGTCATTTATAGGGAAAATAGGTAACATCTGTGTATTAGTCATGGGGTCTCCAGAACCAATAGGATGTGTGTGTATAATATATGTATTATAAAGAATTGGCTCACACAGTTATGCAGGTTGACAAGTCCCAAGATCAGCAGTCAGCAACCTAAAGACTCAGGAGAACTAATGGTGTAGTTCCAGTCCAACTCCAAAGGCCTGAGAATTAGGAGAGCCCATGGTATAAGTTCCAGTCTAAAGACTGGCTGTCTCAAGGTACAGGAAGAGCCAATATTCAAGTCCATAGGCAGGAAAAAACCAGTGTTCCAGCTCTAAGGCATTCAGGCAGGAGGAATTACCTCTTATTCAGGGGTAGGATTTTTGTTCAATTAAGTCCTTCAACTGATTGCATGTGGCTCAGCACATTAGGGAGGGCAATCTGCTTCACTCAGTCTATTGATTTAAGTCTTAAATGCATCCAAAAACACCCAGAATAAAGTTTGATCAAATATCTGGGCACCCTGTGGCCCAGTCAAGTTGATACATAAACTTACCCATTATACTCTGTATTGTTTAAGACACATAATGCTGAAAATACATGTTAAATCTCAAAAACTGGCAGAAGTAAAAATATGAAATGTGTATGACAATGAAAGTGTATGTACCAAGACACCAATTCAACAAATGTTTACTGCTACACAAGTGCCAAATAGTCACTGCTCTAGGCACAAGATATAAAGTAGTGAACAAAGAAAGTTTGCTGGCCTCCTGGATTGTACATTCACTAAAAGACAGATAGTCAGAAATAAGCTTATACGTATGGAATGTGATTTCAGGGAAAGTCAAGTGCTGGGAGGAAAAGTACAGCAGGTCCAGTGGCTGGAGAGGGATCAGGTGAGTTGGCAATCTGTACAGCTAGCACAGGATGGATAGGGAAAGGCTTTCTGAAAAGCTAACATTTGGGCAAAGACTGTAATGACATGAAGGAGTGAGGCAGATGAAAATATAGGAGAGGGACATTCTAGGCAGAGGGAACGGGTCCTGAAATGGGAACAGACCTGGCGTGTTTGGGAACTAGAAAGAAGGCCAGTGTAGCTGTAGCACAACAGAAAGTGGCAGGAGTGTAGATGGGGAAGTAGGCAGGAGCCAAATCCAGGTAGGTAGGCGATTAGTGTGTATCAATTATCAATTAGTAAACATCTCTGCATCAACACTTTCATTTCCAACTTTCTCCTTTATATATTTAATACATGGGAAGCATATTAAAAGCTATAGAACGAAAAGGAACAAAGAAATGAACACAAGATTTGAAAAGATCCAAAAACACTGTGTTGACACGCAACATACCGTACTGAGAATACCAGTTTCCAGTTAAATAAGCAGATAACTATATTGAGGATAAACACGTCTCAGCCTAGGCAAATTTTAATTTGTAGCTGAATATTTAAGTACTGAACTTAGGATGTTTCATATTATTGGTTTCTGGATTATCAATTGTTTTGCATTAGTTCTTATTAGAAATACTTATCAACAGTGTACTAATAATTTCCATATGTTAACAAACTTCAGGCACATGCACAATCTTATGGAGAACACTTGTAGGTAAAATACATTAGCTTTGTGTATTTCTGAAATATTTAGAAATAAAGAAGGAGATTTTGTTCGTTTGTTTGTTTTGGCAGGTGGCCAATTTGGGGATCTGAACTGATGACCTTGGTGTTACAAGGCAGTGCTCCTACCAATCTAGCTAACTGGCCAGCCCAAGAAGGAGCTTTTGAGGAGTGTTTAAGTTGTTGGTCCCAAACTGTACCTCGAACCAAGTATGAGTGTATATCAGTTTTGTTTCAGTCAAGAAAACACAAACCACTTCAAGTATTTAAAATAGAAGTGATATGAAATAGTGAATGATTGAAAAGTGGTTAGGAGGGTTGAGTAGCAAAAAGGAGAAGCAGGGGATGCTTGAGGGATTAAAAAAGGTGGAGGTGGTGGCAGTAAGAGATCAGAGAGCTGCTAACACTTCTGAACTGGAGCCTGCACATCTTGCCTGCTTGCTGTGCTGTGAGTAGCTCTGCAGTTGCCAGTACTGTAAATGCTGAGAGGCTGTTCTTTCTGCCAGGGTTGGAATCTAAGAGGGGTCGCTAAGGTAGCAGTTAAATCCCCAGAGGAGTGGTGCACTTCCTGGGCTGCTGGAGTCACAGCAGCCTGCCCTTTTTTGCACTATACTCATTGCTAGCAACTGTCACTGCTGTCAAAACCAGCATCCTGAGGTTTTTAACTTCTGGTCACCTCCCAGTGTCTCCTACTGGCAGAACCAAATAAGAAGCCAGCTGTCAAAGGCATCTGGGAAATGTAGTTTCCAGATTCCCAAACCCAGCAGTACAGAGCAAAGAACAGAAATGTGTGGGGCCTGAGATCCAACAGAAAAATAACCAGCTCAGCCCAACCATTTGGAAATTTGTATTCAAACCCCCTCTTCTACTCACTTTTAAGCTTCCATGCAACAATAACAACCTCTTTATGCTCCTCCTAATATGATACTGTTTTTCTTTGTGCAAGTGAGAATAGCCCTACCTTATCCTAAATACAAGCTGAGATACGAAGATCAATCACTTCATTCATGTCTAGATGATGATAATTTCCTTCTTAGTTCAGCCACGATCTCACTTAATCATTCTATACCTGAGAGTCTAGACTATAAAGTAAACCACCACAACACACATAAAATAAAATTATAATATAAAGAAGGGGGGATTATTTAATATTTATAAATGAGAACATAACAAGTACATTTCTACTTATTGCTGCAACAGATTTCCCCAAAATGAAGGAGTTGAAGACAGCAAACATTTATTATCTCACACCAGTTTCCAGGAACCAAGACTCCAGAAGTAGCTTCACCGAGTGGTTCCAGCTCAGGGCTGTCATGAAATTGCAGTCAAGACGTGGGCCAGGGCTGCAGTCATCTGAAGGCTTGACTGGGACTGGAGGACTGTTTCTAAGCTCACGTATGTGGTTGTTGGCTGCAGTGCTAAGTTCCTTGCAATGTCAGCTTCTCCTTAGGACTGTTCATGTCATGGTAGCTGGTTTCTGTCAAAGCAAGGGGTCAGAAAGAGAAAAAAAGAGACAGAGGGAGACCAAGACATAAGCTGCAGTGTCTTTTATCATCTAGTCTTATAATTGACATACCATCATTTTTATATATGTTACTGGTCACACAGATCAACCCTGATTTAACATGGGAAGACATTACACAAGGATGGGAATGCTAGGAGGCAGGAATCATTGGAGGCCATTACGGAAAATGGTTATCATGACAAGCAAGGAAAAAAATATGCATAGCTGTTGCAATTGTTTCTATCAAAGGTCTTAAGAATGTAGTTGATATTTATAACTCCCTTTCCCACCATCCTTCCTGTGTTCTCTTTGCACTCAGTCAGTACTTTAGCTGGTTAGGATGTCGTATGAGTCCATTTCTGTTGCTTATAAAAAAATACATGGAACTGGGTAATTTGCAAGAAAATTAAATTTATTGCTTACGGTTTTGGAGGTTGGGAAGTTCAAAGTCCAGGGAACACATCTTGTGAGGGTTTTCTTTGGTGGTGGCTTTACAGCAATGCAGGGGTCTCACATGGCAGAAAATGGTGGAGAAAAGAGAAGGAGACTCAGTGCTCTCCTTTTACAGCCCTCAGAACCATATCCATGACCATCATTAAACCATCAACTTAATCACCCCTTCAAGGCCCCACCTTCCAATTACCGTAACAAGATTTCCTACCTTCAATAGTTACAGTGGGAATAAAGCTTCTAATATATGGACTTTGGGGGACATAATTCAATCAATCCACAGAGGGTATTTTATCTATTTTATTCCTGAAGGATCTAAGTCATCAGTGAATCTACCTTAAGTGAATTGCTATTGTTTTCTATTAATTTTACTAATTGACATAAAAATATCAGGAAGTATCCTACAGAACCCCCTGGGCTTCAGGCACATTCCTCCATTTCTGTCCCTGTGTGTAGCAGCAACCAAGTTGCTCTTGCTCATTGGAATCAATAACATTAGTCAGCACAGTAATATTCTTCTTAGCATGAAGAGACCCAGATGACCAAATAGCAGTCCCAGTTTCTAATCAGGAAACAGCTGTCATGTCCCCTGAGAATATACAATGATCCAAAGACATGAAGATGGGAAGCAAAAGTTTTGTGAATGGCTTATTAGTTATAGTAGTCAGACAAGCCCTCTCAGTTCTCATGCTTTGATTCCTGGACTCATATTCTAGCTATGAGAGGCACAGAATCAAATAGTGGTAGTACTTTTATGTATATACCACATTATGTTGGATGGCAGAAAATTAGCTCCATAACTGAGTTTTCAGAGGAGAATTCTATCATGTAAATGGAAAGAACAATGAATTTTTGACTGTGGTATCATTGCCTCTCCTATCTATCTGTAAAATGAGCTTCTTTGTTAAAAGCAATGCTAGGTGGGAAACCGGGATGGTAAATATAGCACCGCATATCATGGTTCTAGAAGTATAGCGGGCAAGAAGACAAACATGTATCCAGAATAAGTATCTATTCCAGTGAGGATATGTTATTGTTCTCTGTAGGGTAGAAGGGGTCCATTGTTATTAGCCTGTCTCTAAGTGGCAGGTGGCATATCAGAGGTTTAGCTATGGTCTCTGCCACAGGTACCTTGGGCAGTCAATAATGGTGGCATTCCAATCAGCTTTAATCAAGGGCATCTGCGTTATTGAGCCTATGCATGTCCTCTATCTCTGCTATTGAAAGTTCTTGCAAATGGGACCACTGAGCAAACACTGGAGTGTCTAGAGGGAAAGTTTAGCTGACATCCAAGAATGGATCATTTTTCCCATCTGATTATTGCCAGCCCCCTCTGAAGACCAGTACCTTTTTGTGACCATTCACATGGGACCTGGATATCCTCATATACTATTCTCTTTTTATTAGTATTATTACTATTATTATTGAAACACAATTGATTATACATATTTGTGGGATACAGAGTTGATTATCAGTACTTGTGTATGATATATCATGATCAAATCAGGATAGTTGGCATGTTCATCATTACAAGACGTGCTCATTCTTTGGGTCCATTAACCAAATTCTCCCTAACCCCCCTCTCCCTTTCCCTCCTCTAATAGCCACAGTTTTGTTCTCTCCTTCTTAAAGTTCAGTACATCATTGTGTGTGTTATTTGTTTCTTTGTTTCTTTCTTTATTTTTTAGCTCCCATTTATGAGCGAGAACAAACAGTATTTCTCTTAGTATCATCAGTTAAAAAGATTCTTCCACATTGCTGTCTTCAAAACCTCCTTATCCTCAATTCTCCAATCTTGTTTTAATTCTGACCACATGGACAAACCTTTAATAGCTGCCTATGAATCAGCCTAGACCTTCCCTTCTGGACCTCTCTTCATCCAGGCAAAGCAGACTTTGGGTTGAACTGCTAGACACACTCAGTAGGAGGGTGTCCTTTCTCCTCTGTCTTCCAGTCCACTCCTGAAGGCTTCCAGTGCTGTAGCATCCACTTCTGGCTGGGACTGAATGCCTTGTATATCCATCTGTAAACCAGGCGTGAGCTGTTTTTTCTTCCTCGGTCAACTATTTGTCAACAGGGCTGGGATTATGATAAAGCTAATGAGGCATCTTGGGCACAAAATTGAAGAAGGTATTCACTTTCAGGATCATGAAAGTACCAACTTCAGTGAAATAAAAGAAGAAATAAGAAAATGTATGTGTATCTACGAGGGTACTTCAAAAAGTTCATGGAAAAATAGAATTAGAAGATAGTATGAACTTTTCCATGAACCTTTGAAGTACCCTAGTACTTATTTCTGGCAAAAATAAATGCAAGGAGAAAAAAGAAAAAGTAATGAGCTGGTTTTCTACAGGGATGTTAGGATAGGTTAGAATTGATATAGTGTTAATGGCCATTTCATATAGTTTTAATTTGGGGAGCCATGTTCATATTTTTCATACTAAAAAAAAATAAAAGCATCAAAGATGGGGGAAACTAAAATGTAATATAAAAAGAAACAAATGAACTTAATTATATTGTAGATGACTAATATAACCATATTGAAGGAGAAAAAAAATCTGAAAAATTTTGAACACAGTAATTTGACTGTTTATTTTCAAATTAAAGATGAAAAGCAACAAACAAATATTAAATAAATATTAATCTCATAGATTTGTTTTTGTTTTTGTTTTTGTTTGTAGTGTGGGTTAACAATTTTGAAACCGCTTGTAGCATTTTCTGGGTTTGAGCAATGAGTACTCATACATTGATGAAAATGCAACCAGATTTCTCAGTGTTGGAGAAGGGAGTTAAAAATATAGCAAAATGGAAAAAATAAATAAACTTCATTGTGTTAGATTGGAGTTACAAGTATCAGTTTCAATGTGTGGTTGTAGATAGAGACATAGATCCCATATGTTTCTGTGCATACGTTTATTTCCTAGCTCTTCCTGCTGAAAGAGTCTAGAAGCAATGATGCTCTGGTAGCAACGAACACACATAAAGCCTAGATATTGGTTTCTCAAGATCATTTTTCACTAAGAGGAATCCTTAGAGACATGGTTGATTCTAAGGCTGGAGCAAGGAAGGTATCAGATGAGCCTGAAATTTCTCATTGTACCTGAAATTAAGGAAGTTCTCAAAGAATGGTTGGACATGTCAAAAGGAGCCAACTTGAAAGGGCTCCCTTGGCCACATCTGGGGAAAAGTGATTTTCAAAATAGTGATGGTGGAAAGTAACAGTCCATTTTTGTCAGCCTCCAAGATGGCCCACAATGATTCTTACCTCCTAGATTCATGCCGCTGTGCAGTCCCCTGCCATATGGAGTCAGGGCTGTGTTATCAACAGCATGCAGTGTGTGCGGTGCAGCGGTGTGCGACTTCCAAGGCGAGGCCATAAGAGCATTGCCGCTTCCACCTTGATCTCTTGGATAACTCACTCTGCGGGGGACCCAGCCTCCTAACAGGCGCAGTCAGACTTTCAGATGACTACAGACTAGCTGACATCTGACTGCAACCTCATCAGAGCCATGCAGACTAACCACTCTGGATTCATGACTCACAGAATAGGTGAGAAACAATGAGTGATTACAGTGGTTTTAAACCACTAAGTTTTGCAATGATTAGCTGCACAGTATTGGATAACAAATCCACCATAGAATAAAATAAGAATCCATGAGTTGCCACTATAAGATATATACAAATAAATGAGTAAATAAATGTGTGTGTGTGGGGGGGCTCTTTACAATAGATTGCCAAAGAATAAATGTAAAAGGATGATGGAGTTAGAACATCACCATTTTGCAACTGTCATAGTAATAATTGATGTTAGGTTTTGAAGGTTTTGTTCCTGGAAGTACATACGTGAAATCTTAGCTTCTACCGCAAAGAGTTAGAAATGTAAACTCGGCTTTTTGAAACAGATCTTGACAATGTGGCTAAGATTCCTACTAAACATTATGAAGAAATCTATTGTTTTGTCAATGTATTTAAGTGAGACAAACAAAAAAATGGTAATACATTAATCTTTCAAAAAGAGTAGATGTTCTAACTAGAAGCTTAAGTGCCTTGGTAAGTGATGGCATATAGTTTGCAGATGACATGTTGCTTCGTATGACAACTGCGTGAGAATTGGAAGGAGAAAAATTCTCAAAATTTTTGTGAAAAAAGAGTGCCAGGTAGGCTGGGCACTGGATGGGCGTGGGCAGAGATATGGAATGTGTGCCTTAGCATATGAAGCGAGGCCTTGGGGAAGAGAGTTTCAGGGCTATATGCTCTACAGCGTGACCCCACAGATCTCATGAAATGTTTGGTGTGCTGGAGTTGTGGTAGAAACTGATCAAGAGGGCGGAGTTCTGTGTTTTGATTGACATGGGACTGACATCATCTGCTCTTGTGGATGGAGAACTGCAGGCAAATAAGCTATATCAGGACATGGGCACCTGTTAACATGGAAAATGGCTAATGTGGGAATGTGTTCCTTCGTGGGCCTTAGTTTGGTGGGTGTATGTTTCTCTGTATTATTAAGACTGGTCAGCAGTGATTTCTTGCCCTTTTTTGCATAAAGCGATTTTCTCAATGAGACAATTCAATAAATTTGGTAGATTTCTTAGACTAGTTCACAGACAAACAAACTCATAAGAGAATGGAAAACAGAACTGTTCACTGGCGTTCCTTAAATAGACATGGTGAGTCATCTCTTCCCTTTACTTCACCATCTGCTATGATTTATAAATCAGTCCCAGTTTAAACAACTTACTTTCTTCTTTTTTTTTCCTTTGATATTCTTGCATGTGAGAAAGATGGACCTAGGTCTCCCAGTCATTGCTTGTTGTAACATTTATCCCACATTCATTTCTGAAAGCTTCATTGTCTTGTAAACCAGGTAACCTAGTGAGATGTATTATGCCTTTTAGATTTGAAAAGGTGAAGACTAGAATGCTAAATTTTCTGTAAGGCTGAAGATTTTGAGTCAAAGAAAATGTACCAGAGAGCTTTACATTATGAATAACTATGTCATACCATGTAGAGTTTGTCATAACAACATTGGCAGCAACCTTAGACTTGAAACCCACAGGTTTCTCCTTCATAGAGACTCACCAGATTCTTAGCTAAGCATCAGAGCCCTCTCCATTGCATCCTGTTCCACTAACTATTTAGCAGATAATTAAACATTTTTATCATAAATAAAAATGGTCATCCTGAGAAAATAAACTTGTTGACTACCAAATCAGGGTTTCTTCTGATTAAAATTGGGCCAGGTCTACATCCATCAAAAAATTTGCTGTTGGAGACTGACAAAATTTATTTACATTCTGTAACTGTACTGTCTATGCTATCTTTTTTTCTATAAGGCTGGCATCTTTGTGACCTTGGGACTAATTTAACTATTTGGGGAGAGTCCAAGGATGATAATATTCTTATGGAGCACTGATCAATTGTTCAAAGAGTTTCCACTGATCTTATTAGATGTTAATGGATTGCTGTGTTGTCATCTTGAAGGAAAACTTTGGAGGAAAAGAATGTAATTCAGGTCTCTAGCTAAACAACTGCTCATTCTGGGCTCAAGGGAGATAGAGAGGTATAAATCCTGGTTCTTATGCTCGTTAGTGTGGAAAGGTATGTAACTCAGTGCTACTGTCTGAGCGTGTGTGTCTCCCCAAGTTCATATGTTGAAACCTTATCCCTACTGTGATCGTATTGGAAGGTGGAGTCTTTGGGGGGTGATTAGGTCATAAGGGCTCTGCCTCATGAATGGGATTAGTGCTTTTATAAAAAAGACCACTGAGCGTGGTGCGGACGACAGTGAGCCAAGGGTTCTATCCCCTTACCGGTCAGAAAAAAAAAAAAAAAAAATATATATATATATATATATATATATATATATATATATATATATATATATATATATAAAAGACCCAAGAGAGCTAGCTAGCCCCTTCCACCATATAAGGACATAACAAGAAGGTGCATTTATGAAAAAGAGAGTGAATCCTCACCCCATCTCAAATCTGCCAGCACCTTCATCTTGGAATTCCCAGCC
Organism: Cynocephalus volans; assembly: GCF_027409185.1. Lineage (NCBI taxonomy): Eukaryota > Metazoa > Chordata > Mammalia > Dermoptera > Cynocephalidae > Cynocephalus > Cynocephalus volans. Next base: position 28,942,170 of record NC_084474.1, on the reverse strand, counting down.
TGTAAAACTGAACAATAAATTTCTGTTGTTTACGAGCCACCCAGTTTATGGCACTTTTGTTGTTGCAACCTGAACGGACTAAGACACTGGTAATCCTAAACACGCATAACAATAGTAGGGAGTTATAATGGTGAAAATGCAGAATTTGAAATGACATCGTCTTTCATGAGAGCTGTATATAGCAGCTTTATTTTGTGCTCTGGTGCTCTTCTGCACAAAATTTGGTTCTCTAGAAGTTTCAAGGGTAGAAATTTCAGCAGTCTTCACTGGGCAGGGGAATGCAATAGGGGAGTCGCAGTAGAAACCAAATAAAGTGCTCAACTTTCCTAAATGTCAGTTTCCTCACTTATGAGATGCAAATGAAATAGTTAACTCCTGAAAACAGCCTCATGTGATTGTCACAACAATCCCAGGAGGTAGTGAGACAATAAGGACCAAAGAAAGCGGCAGAGCTGGTCCAGGAACCCAGGGCTGTGTGACCTCAGATCTCACGATCTTCAACCATGAAGTGCACTATCATGCTGCAAGAAATGGACCCAAGTCCGAGTCCCAGGGCAACAGGAAGGATCCCACCATCAGTTCATTCTATTTCCCATGAAATGGAAAAAATGGGAATGAACTTCATAACTTAATTGGAAAAGGAATAGGAAGGTCATTCAGGGGGTCTAATAACTATCATCCGTTTTCTTTTTAGGTGTTCAATTGATTTATCAGACTATTGCTTGGCCCTAATAAACCCACTGCCTAGAAAAGATTTTTCCCTTCAGATGAAGACTTTTTTCTGCTGAACAATCACTTCTGCAGACATTTGAGCTGAAACTGCTGTTGATGTTTCTGTTCACCCCGGGCCATGGTTCTCAAAGTGCAGCTCCTGAACCAGCACAACCCATCCCACAGGGGATGTTTTTAAAAGAAATGCTAATCCTCAGGCCCCAGCCCTACAGAATCAGAAACGCTGGGGTTGGGGCCAACAATCCATGTTTCATAATCCCTGCAGGTGATTCTCATGCACCCTAATGTTTGAGAAGCCAACTAGGAGTGACTGAGGAACACACCTCAGACACGGGGCCCTCGGTACAGTTTTCCCCATTGAATTCCATGTATTTATCACATGCTCTTAACTGAGGCATGCCTACATGACAACTATATTAACTCTATTACCACCTAGAAATTACTTGGAATTTTTAATTTCTGGAGTCTGCAAATATGCCAACTAAATTCTAAGATTGTCTCCCCTATGTCCTGTTAGCCCTGCTTGCAGAAGAAACTTCAGGCAGCTAACACAGCCCTTCCAGTCTAGCTGCCAGGTATTCACCATCAAAAGGCAGCATTCTGGAGCATGTGTAGAACGGAACTGCATTAGCAAACTCAGCTAAGGAGACAGTAAAACCAATACAAATTGTTCTTTACTCAACATGTAGGAGTCCTAAGTAAAGAAATTCTCTCTTCTCTATAGCTGCATCTTCACCTCGGCAGTAACTGCTCAGGAAACTCCAGCTGCGTGGTGAGCTGCTACAGGATACACCTATGTCCATTTCTGCCAGAGTCATGTGGTCATGCTGGGGCCCTTGCAGCCTTGCAAAGCCCTGTCACCTCCTTGCCAAGGCCCAAGCATCTTGAGTTCTCAAAGTATAGTTCTATGTCTGTACAAACAGCTATTGCTTGCACATAAAATTGTCAGAAGTTGGCTTCTGGTCAAGATGGTGGAATAGACAGTCCCCAGCATCATTCTCTCCCACAATCAACCAATTTACAACTATTAAAAAGCAACAACAGCCAAGCTGGGGCTGCTGGAGCTCAGGGGAAGAGGAAGAGAGACCTACAGAGTTCATAAAGGCAGGAGAAGCCACAGTGAGAGAAAGAAAGGACCACTCCCAACATTTCAAGCCTCGGCTGCTTCTAGACTGGCCCTGGTGAGCACATGGAGCAAGAGCTGGCAAAAGCCGCAGTTGTGCTCTTCAGATGAAGTTGCTTGGACATGGCAGGTGAGAAGAGGGCCTTGGTGGCCCCCAGGCCAGCAAGACCACTAACAGGATTTTTGTGGACCTACATAGGAGTGAGAAGCTACAGACAACTGCAAAAAGGAGCCACTCAGAGGCCAGTGAGTCATCGCAAGGGACTGGCACACAGCCTGCCCCATGGGAAGTGTTTGGAGTGTGGGTGGTGAGAGAGATGGGCCCACCAGGGGAACAGTGGGGCACAACAAGGACAGCTGATCTGCACCCCTAACAGCAAAGGACCACTCAGTGGAGACAGGTCAGAAATATAGAACTGTAGGGGGTGCAGTTTGCTGAAAAGTCTGAGGCCCAGGCGAGAGTTTCCACACAACCCAGGTATACCAGAACTCACAAGATCCGGAAGTACATACAAAATCAACAATTAAAACCTGAGCTGCACAAAAAGCCTTCCCCAAGGAATCAGCAGCAATGAAACAAATTTAGCTCAACTACAGAGCTCAAGTGCTATTCCCTGCAGGAAGGTCCTCCATTTAAGAAATAAGCAAAGGACAACAAATTAGTTCCAGTGCAGAGTATAAGTCATGGGAACAGCAAATAATCTAACACAGAACTGAAAGAAAAAACAAAATACCCACAGATCAGAGACAAAGGTTGATATCAACTAGTAAAGGTCTAACACCACCAAAGAACACCTATAAAACCTAGAAGGACTGGAAGCCCTCTGAGTTCCCAAGTCAGGGAGTGGGTTGGCCCCGGGGCCTGAACCATGCTCTGTGACATCTGCAACTAGCCCAGCAATGACCACTGAGCTGCCACAGGAAGCACCCTGGGTTCCCCAGCTGCAGCAGTGGGGTACTGAGGGTTTCAGCCACACCCCCCCCCCGACATCTGCATCCAGCTCAGTAATGACTGAGCCACTGCCGGAAGCCCTCTGGTCTCTCCTGCAGGAATGAGGGGGTGCCATGGGCCTCAAACACGCCCCTTCTCCTTCCTCCTTCTCCTACCCTATTTCCTTCTCCCTTCCCCTCTCCTCTTCCCCCACAACTGCTCTGCAAAAATATCTTAGAATGTAAAATAAATAGTATTAATAAAAAGAAAAACTTAAAAAAATTGTCAAAAGTTGAGATTATCCAGTATGATAAAAAATCCCACCATAGGCCACTACACAATTTTAAAAGCCCATCTGCCCTAATACAACCTTGTAGAAATTATGAAGGTCAAAATACCTGCTTATCCACTGAAATCCAAAGTCCAAAGCCACAAAATGCTACCTCCACTAATAGCCTTTCTTTCCCAAATTCCACTCGTCTTTACATTTTTCAACATTTTTTATTCATGCACCAAGTCTTAGGGTATGTGACAGGTCCTATAATAAAAACACACGCAGTTTTTATCCTAGCTTGAGATCTGAATAGACTGAGGAATAAAACATGAAGTAAGACATAAAGCATACTATGATAAAGGCAAATTGGAGACTATAGCTTAGTTTGGTGGCCAAAGGTGCAGCTCACTGAATTCCGAGCTCAAGGACAGCGGTGCAGAGGAGGATGGGAACTTGCTGCATGCCCCTGCTCCGAGAGGAAGGGCAATGCTAAGCCAAGCATGCTCAGTTTATCCTTCCTGAAGTGTGTCCTCCTCAAAGTTGATACTTAGTAGTCAGATGAGCCTTCCAGGCTCAATGAACCTCTGTAGGCTCAGGCCCCGAGATACACTAACTGACTGCTTCACTTGGAAGGAAACTGCAGTATCAGTCTTCCCTTATAAGGAAGAGCAAAACATTTTCAAAAATCTGTTTGCATGATTATGTAGGTTATTTTTGTAAGGTGTGGAGGATCTGTGTGTGCATGCTATCTAAGATCTATTTAAATATGCTAAAAAGTTGTGTTCAGCTTTTGAAAGCAAAACACTTCTAAAAATATGAGCTTTTTGAATCAAAACTTGTATCACAGGTTGGTTTATAAAGCTTAACAGAAACCTGCAGATTAAAAAAAGCCTTTCAAAGTGTGCAATTTCAATGAGTGGGAGAATTGGGGCAAGTGGAAAGAATTTCTACTTTCCTAATTGGAAAAGGAGCAACAATTAAGAAATTCATTCTGCTTGGTGTCCCCTCTGTCTTTTACATGTACAGCTAGGTGGAGCAGAAAGTTCCATAAAGTCCAAAAGAGCACACCCTCACTGGATAATTATGCTAGGTAACTTGTGCTTCTTGGTTACTGAGTTTTTTAATGTTGCAAATTCACCAACTGTAATCAATCTGCTTAAATATGTATATTACATTTAAAAGGAATAATTTCATGAGAGTTCTATTTTGTGGCATTTCAATTTTGTAAAACTATGATAAAAGCTCCTTAGTGTGACTAATAAGAAAATTAACAGGTTTCAGAATGTGATTTTAGAGTACCCTAAATATATATATATATATATGTATGTATGTATGTATAAAGTAGCCTATATATATCTCTATATCTATATAGAGATATATAAAAAATACATCAAAGGGAATTTTATAGTTTGAATGTTTGTGTCCCCTCCAAAATTCGTGTTGAAACTTAATCCCCAATGTAACAGTATAAAGAGGTACAGATTTCAGAAGACGATCAGGCCATGAAGGCCTTATTAAAGGGCTTCTGCCCTGTGAGAATACAGCAATTGCCACCCCCCGCTCAAAGATGCAGCAACAAGTTGGTGCCATCTTGGAAGCAGAGAGCAGCGCTCACCAGACAGTCAACCTGCCAGTTCATTTATCTCAGGCTTCCCAGCCTCCAGAACTGTGAGAAATAAATTTCCATGTTTATAAATTACTCAGTCTCAAGTATTTTGTTATAGCAGCATTGGCTAAGGCAAGAATACTGTGGAAATTGGCTGGATTATAAAAATTTTTGACAAGCTTACTTATTTAAAATAATCTATAACTATTTGCTGTATATATGTAAGTATCTCGAACCCTGGAATGACTTATTTTTTATTTTTAAAGAAATTTATGTTTTAATTGACACCTATTGATTGTACATATTTATGGGGTACAGAGTTATATTTCAATACATGCATACAATGAGTAATGATCAAATTAAGGTAATTAGCATATTCATCATCATAAAACTTTATCATTTCTTTATGGTGAGAACATTTGACCTCCTCTCTTCTAGTTATTTAAGAATGTACAGCTAATTATTGTTATTTATAGATGATTAGCACTGCTGTACACCACTAAAGCTTATTTTTCCCACCTAGCTGTAACTTTGTGTCCATTAACCAACTGCTCCGTCTCCTCCTTCCTCTTTCCCTTTCTCACCCTCTAGAAACCACAATTTTACTCTCTACTTCTAAAGGTTTAACTTACTCTCTTTTTAGCTCCCATGTATGAGTAAGAACATGCGGTATTTATCTTTCTATGCCTGAATTATTTTACATAACGTCTTCCAAGATCATCCATGTTACTCCAAATGACAGGATTTCATTATTTTTCATGGCTGAGTAGTATTCCATTGTGTATTTATATCACATTTTCTTTACCGTTCATCTGTTGTTGGATACGTAAGTTGATTCCTTATCTTGCCAATAAGCATGGGGGTGCAGATATCTCTTCAATATGCTAATTTGCTTTCCTTTGGATAAACACCCAGCAGTGGGACTGCTGGATCATATGGTAGTTCCATTTCTAGTTTTTTGAGGAACCCCTATAGTGTTTTCCCCAATGGCTGTACTCATTTATATTCTCACCAACTGTGTTTTCTCTGTATCCTTGCCATGCTTAGTTTTTGTCTTTTTCATAATAGCCATTCTTACTATGGTGAGATGATATCTCACTGTGGTTTTGATTTGTATTTCCCTAATGATTAGTGATATTGAGCACTTTTTCATATACCTGTTGGCCATATGTATGTCTTCTTTTGAGAAATGTTTATTCAGGTCATTTGCCCATTTTTTTAACTGGATTATTACTATTTTTTTTTTCTGGTGAGTTGTGTAAGTTTTTTGTATATTCTGGATATTAATCCCTTGTTGGATGAATAGTTTGCAAATATCTTCTCCCATTGTGCTGGTTGACTTTTCACTCTGTTGTTTCTTTTGCTATGCAGAAGCTTTTTAGTTTGATATAATCTCATATGTCAATTTTTGCTTTTGTTGCCTGTATTTTAAAAGTCTTTTCCATAAAATTTTTGCCCAGACCAACATCTTGGAGTGTTTCCCCTATGTTTTCTTCCAGTAGTTTTGTAGTTTCCGGTCTTACACTTAAGCCTTTAATCCATTTTGAGTTGATTTTAATATATGGAGAGAGATAGGGGTCTAGTTTCTTTCTTCCGCATATGGATTTCCAGTTTTCCCAGCACCATTTGTTGAAGAGATTGTCCTTTCTCCAGTTTGTTCTTTGAAACTTTGTCAATAATTAGTTGGCTATAGATACATTTATTTCGGGTTCTCTATTCTGTTCCATTGGTCCATGTGTCTGTTTTAATGCCAGTACCATGCTGCTTTTTGATTACTATAGATTTGTAGTATATTTTGAAGTCAGGTAGAGTAATGCCTCAAGCTTTTGTTATTTTTGCTTAGGATTGTTTTGGCTGTTTAAAGTATTTTGTAGAAATAAAAAAGGAAACATTAAAACTGATACCATAGAAATACAAAGAATAATTAGAGACTATTACAAACAACCATATGACAAAAAATTGGAAAACGTAGAGGAAATAGATAAATTTTTGGACATATACAACCTACCAAGACTGAACCAAGAAGAAATCAAAAATCTAAATAGACCAATAAGAAGCAATGGCATTGGAACAGTTAATCAGCAGTCTCCCAACAAAGAAAAGTCCAGGACCACATGGCTTTACTGCTGAATTGTACCAAACTTTTCAAGAAGAATTAATACCAAATATTTTCAAACTATTCCAAAAGATAAAAGCAGAGAGTACTCTTCCAAACTCATTCTATGAGGCCAGCATCACTCTTATAACAGAATCAGGCAAGGACACAACAAAGAAAGAAAACCACAAGCAAATAAGTCCTGATGAACACAGACAGAAGAATTATCAATAAAATACTAGCAAAACATATTCAATAGAACAACTTCTGCACAGCAAAAGAAACAATTAACAGAGTTAAAAGACAACCAATAGAGTGGGAGAAAAGATTTGCAAAATATACATCTGACAAAGGATTAATATTCAGAATATAGAGGGAATTGAAACAACTTTATAACAAAAAAACAAGTAACCCAATTAAAAAATGGGCAAAAGAGGCTAAATAGGCATTTCTCAAAGGAAGAGAAATGAATGGCCAACAGACACATGAAAAAATGCTCAACATCACTCAGCATTCAGGAAATGCAAATCAGAACCATACTGAGAAACCATCTCACCCCAGTTAGGATGGGTAATATCCACAAGACTGTGAATGATAAATGCTGGTGAGGTTGCAGAGAAAAAGGAACTCTCATACACTGTTGGTGGGGCTGCAAAAATGGTGCCGGCTTTATGGAAAATGGTATGGCGGTTCCTCAAACAATTGCAGATAGATCTACCATATGACCCAGCTATCCCACTGCTGGGAATATACCCAAAGGAATGGAAATCATCAAGTTGAAGGTATACCTGTTCTCCAATGTTCATCGCAGCACTTTTTACAATAGCTAAGAGTTGGAACCAGCCCAAATGTCCATCATCAGATGAATGGATATGGAAACTGTGGTATATCTACACAATGGAATACTACTCAGCTATAAAAAAGAATGAAATACTTCCATTTACAATGACATGAATGGACCTAGAGAGAATTATATTAAGTGAAACAAGTCAGCCACAGAAAGAGAAATATCGCATGTTCTCACTTATTTGTGGGAGCTAAAAATAAATAAATAAATAAATACACAAACAACTGGGGGGGTGGGGGGAGGGAAGAAGACACAATTACAATTCCTTGAAGTTGATAGGACAAGCAAACAGAAAGGACATTGTTGGGAGGGAGGGGGGAGAGGGAGGAGGGAGGGAGGTTTCGGTAATGGGCCTCAATAATCAACCACATTGTACATTGACAAAAAAATAAATTTTTTTTAAAAAAAGAGACCATCAAAAAGATTATACACCATGATCAAGTGGGATTCATCCCAGGGTTACAAGAATGGGTCAACACACGCAAATCAATAAATATGATACACCACATCAACAAAATGAAGGACAAAAAAAACCATATGATCATCTCAATAGATACAGAAAAAACATTTGATATAATTCAACATCCCTTCATAATAAAAACTCTCAAGAAATTAGGTATAGAAGGAACGTATCTCAACACAATAAAGGCCACATATGACAAACCCACAGTTAAGATCATAGTGAATGGGGAAAAACTGAAAAGCTTTTCCTCTAAGAACGGGAACAAGATAAGGATGCCCACTACCACCACTCCTATTTAACATAGTATTGGAAGTCCTACCCAGAGCAATCAAGCAAGAGAAAGAAACAAAGTGCATTCAGACTGGAAAAGAGAGAGTCAAATTGTTCCTGTTTGCAGGCAACATAATCTTATATATCAAAAAACCTAAAGACTCCACCTAAAAGCTCTTAGAACTGATAAATAAATTCAGTAAAGTTGTAGGATACAATGTCAACATACAAAAATTAATAACATTTGTATACATCAACAACTAACTAGTGGAAAAAGGAATCAAGAAAGCAATCTCATTTACAATAGCCACCAAAAAATAAAATATCTAGAAATAAATTTAACCAAGGAGATAAAAAATCTCTACAACGAAAATTATAAAACACTGGATAAAGAAATTGAAGACAGCACCAAAAAGAGGAAAGACATTCCATGATCGTGGATTGGAAGAATATTGTCAAACTAACCATACTACCCAAAGTGATCTGTAGATTCAAGCAATCCCTATCAAAATGCCAATGGAAATCTTCACAGAAATAGAAAAAACAATACTAAAATTCATATAAAATGACTTTGTAAAATGTGTGATTTTCTCCGAACTTCCCCAAAAGTGACGGGTATAAAGATAGCATATGGTGAAATCACTAAGTATTAGCTTATAGTTGTTAGTGTGACTCTAAAATCTGGAAGGTCTAAGGGTTTGTAAATTAGAAAGAAAATTTCAAACTTTCCTTGAAATTTTGAGAGAAAATTCAATTCAGTAAAATCAGTGAAAAATCACATCCCCCTTTTAACCAGCATCCCTCCACGGGAAGGAAAAGATTATCTAAATGTAATGCCTTAGGTTTAGCACAGTCTTAACTCTTTTGACTTCTGATCTAGAGTGAAATTGGATGCTCCATACTTCGCTCATTGGATCAAGCCATTCTCATCAGTGTAGCTGATTTTCTAATTGTGAAAATGGTCCGTAGAGATGAAGGCCTATGCATGGAGCATAAATTTCAGGCTGGGATGTGATGTTTAGCACCTAGGGCACAGCATGATGTGTGGAGGCAGGCCAGGAACTGCCAGACTCTGAGTTAGTCTAGGGATCCATGTGCTGGCTTCAGTCCTGAGTCATGAGGGTCCATCTACTAAGAACTGACAAACCTGGCAAGGTGTAGGTGAGGCCAAGATTAAGTACTGATATTTAGGCTTTAAACAACATTTATAAAGGCAAAATTTGCAAATTTACCTCCCTTAGTGTGCTTGACAATTTCACAAAGGCTCTATTTGGTAGAATTGAGTTGAATGTTCCATTTTCATAGCAGGTATTTGAGGTGAGCTACAGGTCACTCGGGATGATTTTTTACAGAAATCTATCATGATTGAAAAGTTAGCAGAGAGGTTGGGTCAATGTGGACATAGCAAAGTCCCGTAACAGATGCTGCATAATTTTCTTCTATATTCACCTTCTACTTTCTTATGTGCTTGCTACAATTGGAGAACCAGCTCTTACAATTTGATGTGAGTTTCATTCAAATTTTGATAAAATTTTTGAGCATCTACTGGGTGAGATAATTAAATAAGAAAATCCTTTTATTTGAACAGCTGAGTAAGAAAACCAACAATTATAATTGCAATGACAAAGATACATAAAGAGGCTGAGTAGAGTGATTTGGTCTAGCCTGGGAATTAACAGAGGCTTCCTAGAGGACATGCTGCTACAGTTGTGCCTGAATAAAGAGATAGCAGTCAGGAAAGGAGGTAAGGCGGGCAGAGAAAGTTTCCAGAGGAGGCAGTAGAATGGAAAAAGCCTTGGGTGTAATGAAAAGAGAGATAGGAAACACAGCAGGGTTCCAAGGGAGTTACAAGCAGTTGAAAGCATGACAGGGAAGCCTGTGAGACCAGAGGAGGGGACGGAGGAGTTGAGGCTCGGAAGTTACATGCAGCAGGTCATGGAGAATACTGTAAGACCTATGAAGAGTTTGGGTTTTGATCCTTAGGCAGACCGGAGCTATGGGAGGGTGTTAAGTGGAAAAGATGTGTTTAGAAAGATATGGCTGTGAGTAGGAAAAATTTGAGATAGACAAAAACAAAATAAGGAAACCATCGAGTAGCCTGTTGCAGTAGGAGAGAGAAGATGAAAGATTGAATAAGGCAGTAATATAAAAAGATGGAGAGAAAGGGATGGATTTGAGAACTATCAGAAGCTAAATTTAGAGGATGTGAAGAAGTGGAGAGGTGGGTAACTGATGGGCTGTGATGACAACACAGTCTATAAAAGGAGCAGACCTAGAGGAACATGTAAGTTTAGTTTAGGAGCTTTTCTATGAAGGAGCTTCCCAGGTACAGATATCTACTAGGCAATTGGATCTGTGCTGAGTTGTATAGCCAAGGTCACGGCTGCCACTACAGATTTGGAAATGAGCAGCCCAGAGATAGGAAGTAAAACTAGGAAGTAAATGGAATAACTCAGGGAGAATGTGTAGAATGAAGAGGTCAGAAGCAGTAAATGAATGGGAGGTCCATAAAGGACAAAAAGAATCCACTAGTAAAAAGACGTAGGAAAGCACGAGTTGTGGGGTGGCAGTGGGGTGAGTTTTAGAAAGAACAGGTGGGATTAGAGAGACTCTGATAAAGGGTTGGGTCAGGAATGAGAGTGAGAATCTCATTAACATTTTAATTCTAAGACAGCCTTCTCTGATTAAAGAGGCTTAAAACAGTTGAACAAGCTTTAACACACAAAACAGCATAGAGTCAGTTAGATATTAGGAGATACATTGTAATCTGTTGGCCGAGTCATTTGTATCATTCAGCACTGTATTCTCCAGTAAGAGTGAATAAATTTAAATTGATACAAAGCTAGTTCCTCAATAGGACTAGCACATTTATTAGTAGTACTATGTAGTGGTAGTCCTAGTAACACCAGCATATATCAAGTGCTCAGTAGCCACATGTGGCTGGTGGCTACCACAGGGGACTGCACAGACACAACATTACCATCATGACAGAAGGTTCAATTTGGCAATGTTTACCTAGAAAATAGTCCATTGGTCTGTTATTGCCCAAGGAAGGAGCATGCAATCAAAATGCATTTCACCAGTAGGAAAATTATAGATGTGGTCACAGTAATTATGCAGTTCTATGTTCAAAATGTAGAATATTTCAATATCAATATTAGAAAACGTTAAGATAGAGATTAAATGGAACTAATTATAGGGAATTAGTATTTAGCAGTACTAAATAAATAGAGGTGAGTTCCTTTATCTTGTGTTCAGTCAATAAAATTTGGATATGCTGCCATCATCTGGATGACTAGAAAAATTGAACGAAGCATTTTTAAGTTTGTATTTACTTTCCTAAAATCTACCAAATGATAAAAATAGTAAATGCCTTTTATGTATCAAGAAATAAGTTGCTTTTAGAAAAAAAATTTTCACCATCTCTAATTCAAGACAGTGATCCAAAATTGTTTAAATTGTTCAGTGTTGTAAAGTGAGAGGTCAGAGGGCCCCCAAATACTGTAGGATAAAAAGTAAGAATACGTTCTTAAATTTCTGTTTCCTTAGAAACTATTCTTCATACTGGAGAGTAGTAATGTTAGTCTCAACTGATAAGTAAACATTAGTAATAATAATATGTTAAATGAAATTAACACGTCATGGTAATGACGCAGAAGATGAAGGTAGGCGTTCACTAAATAGCTCATTTGCTATGATGATTGATACGGCTTTCGATAATCAAACCATGGTTACCCTGGAGGTGCTAGTCGAGTGCAAGATGCAGCTGTCCTGGCTGACGCAAGCATGATGGGCCATGTCGTGTATTGCCCATGGATACCAACTGCCTGATTAACCAGAAGGGAAGCGCCTGTGGCTCACTGTCTTGGGGAGTCCAGGGCTGACCCCAAACAGCTGGTCTAGTTGGTTTCTTCATCTTTTAATTACTTGGCCAGCTATATAGTGAAAACACATCCTCATCTTTGCATTACGAATCTATAAGAGACATTAAATAGTCTATCAAAGTCTAGAACGGTAGTAGTGAGAATATGAGGGGAGAGGAAATAAGAAAGGAAAGCAAAACATTAGAAATGATGCCCAAGAAATACAGAAGCTATGTATGGGTGAATGCAGAAAGGCTGTTATTCTGAAGATGGCCAGTGGGTGGCAGCAGTGCTGCAGCCGGCAGGAGTCTGCCCTTGACGCATAGCACTGAAACGGATTTGTGATCAACCTTAACTAACCATTTCTCTTTATGACACAAAGCCAGAGGCACAATCTAAATATCCATATCTTCTTTCATCCTGAGAATGGCTGAATTTAAACACAATTAACAGAAAGCTTACACAAAGCTTTTACATAGCTTACACATCTGTTTCAAAGGAGTAAGAGTGGTGTGGGTGGGGACAGGGAAGAAAATGCCAACATGAGTGGACTACCTCACACTCTAAGAGAGGCCATCCTGGGGAAGAACCACTCCCTGTGTTCTGTGGCTTCAGGACACATTATAGGTGGCTCTAATGCACGGGAGGCAGCAATTCGAGAGCAATATCTCAGGCAGTCTGAGCAAAGGGAGCGAGCCCTTTGCTGCGGTGTGCATCACTAATACATCCACAAGCAGCTTGCATTAGGCCTGCTTCTGGCCAGATTGAGAAGAATGATAAGGGCCTGAGGAGTACAGAGATAAAAAGCAGGTTGGATACAGGTGCAGAGACAGGCTTCTCAGAACTGGAGCTGACAGCGCTCAGTTAATGTGAGAAAGGTATAGTTCTTAACTTGGGCTGCACAATAGGCTCTGGAGGGTGCTTTAAAAGAGTCCCACTCCAGAGCTAGCAAATCAAAATCGCTAGGAGTAGAACCAAGGCATCAGTGTTTTCAAGTCACCAGGGGGTACCAAAGTGCAGGCAAGGTTAAGAACTGATGCTTGGGGTTGAGATCTTATACAAGGAAGAGAAGAGGGACCTGGGGCCAGCATGGAGAAGGCAGGAATGTAGGTGGGAACATACAGGCTGGTCAGGTGGTATTCAGGGGACACATTTTAAAATAAATTTGACAGACCATTCATTCATTCAATAACTAATTCAATTACATTATGTCCAGCATTGTATTAAGCATTAGGTACATGCAAGTATATAGGACTTGGGTGTGACCCTCAAGGAGTACACAATTCAGGCCTTGTAAATGTGTGAGGACCACGCTGCTGAGAATCAAGAAGTGATTGTTGCATGGTGGGCAAGTCAAATGGGCAGCAAGGCAAGTGCTGAGCATTGCAGAAATGCTAATGCTGACTTTATCTTGGAATTGAAATGATATAAATGCCTTTTCAGTGGGGGAGGAGTTGTTTAGGATTTCACGAGCAGCCCTTACCCTGGGCAATCTCAGCTGGCCATGGGAGATCTGGTTCCCAAGGCCACACTGTGCAGAAGGACTGACTCATCACCAGGGTCTAATGAAAACCAGGTTAAGAAGAAAAGGCTTGGTGAAAAGGCAGAGTGGAAGTGTACCTGATTGGCCATTGTGGAGTCCCAGGGGAAAGAAAGGTTATGATGCTCCCACTGGAGAAACGATGGGTGTTGAACAAAATTAACTCAGATGCCTTGCTGATGTGACCCACACATTTCATTAATTAAGCAAATCGAGGCTCAATTTTTATTCACTTCTCCCAATGCTGTCTACTTTTGTCCTGCTCATTTATCGATCAACGAGACATGTGGTGTTTCCCATCTGCTAAGATTCAGTGTCTCAACCCTCAGGGAGCTTACAGTTTTTTGAAGCTTGTACGTCTCCTCCATGCTCAGCAACCGAGGGCCCTCTGCTCTTGTCCAAGACCAACCGTTCCACCGATGCCTTCTACTCCACCCATGACCTTGACTCCAGACCTTAGGCCTCCTCCAGGAACCTGTTCGTTCTCCTTCCTTCCTCTTCCTCTTCAAATTCTCCTTCTCTATTGGTTCCTTCTCCTCAGCATGTGAGGATAGAAATATGTTTTCATCCAAATGAGCAAAACCCTCCAACCTCTCTTGACCTTTTCTTCCAACAACCACCATTCAATTTTACCTCTTTTCTTATAATTCAAATTCCTTGAAAAAACTATCAATACTTTCTTATCTCTACTTTTGCATCTCTCATTGAACTTCAACCCAGCCTAATCTATTTCTCATTCTTGTGTTTCTTAAATACATCTTCCATATATCCAAAAAGAAAAATTGCCCGACTGCAAATATGTCCTTCTTTTCTATGCTTAAGCCTCTTTGTCACTTAGGATGCAGTTCAATTCCTGACCAGGGTTGTAAGACTATGCCTCCTTACCTGACCTCAAACTTGACACTCGGTTAACTTCAAGCTACTAAGGTTCCCAGCACACTCAATGTCTTTTCTCATTTCTGTGCTTTTGTTCTTACTCTCTTCACTGCTTGAAATATCCTAATCCTTCTCCTTCCCCAGCTTTTCCTTAATCTTCTTACACAATCTTTAACATTAAGCTCAAGTATCACTTTGTCCAAGAGGCCTTCTCTCATTTCCCTTGTCCTAACTGGGTAACTGAACCCAGATGTGTGTCTCTGTAATACCCTGAGTATATCTCTAGAATGCCCTTACTATCTAATATCCTAATTATTTGATGGTGTGTCTATGTTATAGTTATCTGCTTCTGTGTCTGTCTTGCCTTCCAGACTGGAAATTCCTTTAGGGTAAAGAGTAAAAGTTTGAGAGTTCAATGATAGATTGAAGACTCCAAACAATCAGAAACAATATCATAGTAAAATACTCTATCTTTTTAACGTTATTCAAAATTTTCTTTAAACATCTTTTACTTCTTTAAATATAGGCACTTATGCTTATTTCAGAAGAATTACTGTAATAAAATAATTATGGAATTAGTTAATCTAGGATCTTATTACTTAGAACAAATAGAAGATGACTCTTTGGGGGAAAAGTAAACAAATTTTGGAAAATCTAAAAGTGAAAAAAATTAGAAAAAAAGGAGTTGGCAAATACTTAAAGAAGGTTACTATTATCATACCCTGTCTAATGGTATGTTAATAAATTTGGGAGTTACAATAAAATAAGTATTTTTTTAACTACTAAGTTGATTCAGTACGACGTATACAATATGAATGGATTAATAAATAAATGTCAAATTTAAACACTTATCAAATATCCTGCATAAAGTACTTTGGCTTTTCACCAGCAAGTTATTTAAATATTTCAAAGAAAATTTTATTTGTACACTATTAGCTTATTTCATAACACAGAAGATGGTATGATTCACAATTCAGCCTAACAAAGCAAACATAATACTTGTACCTAAAATCTATATTAGTATCAAAGCAATAAGCAAAACATTCCATAAAATAAAACAAGGCAAGTCTCAATTAGGAATTTACATATTAGAATCTCACTTAGAATACTGGATAAAGAATGCAACCATAAATTTTAAATAATATACTTTGATCCTTAGTGATTTAATGGAGAAAAAACAGGGATGATTCAATACCTGAGAAGTCATTAGTATGGCATCTCAATATTGGAGGAAAATCTATACAAATTTTAAAATTTTATTTTAATGGCATTTTATTAAACACCCATTTCTAAGATATTCTCTTTTAAAAGAAGCTCTAGAATTATGGATTAAACAGAATAAAGAGCTTCAAGTGTGATTTTGGTAAATTTATATTTTCTCTGTTTTTAGTGAAAGATACAATGGTTCCAATTTTGTGTCTGAAAAAGAGGAGAATGTGGTAAATTATTTTTAAATCCAAATTGCCCAAAATTATGTGGTAAAGGCCTTATATTTTGGCTTACAGAATATTTATGCAAACAATTATTATGCCAGGTTGTGACTCTTCAACAATATGCTTAGATGATTAAAAACTTTGTAATGATTTTCCTATAAGCTATGTGGGTATAATTCTGGAGTTAAGCAATAAAATTTGCTGTACGTTTTTCTAGAGGAGAAAAGTAAATTATAAGAAATAACAATGGAACAGAGTTTACTGCAGGTGATTTAAAGAATTGGAAATATAAATTTTCTCTTTGCAAATTGTCTGCCAGGAGTAACCCGAGAGCAGTTATGTTACCTTTGCTGCATGACATCATTAATAAAAGAACTATGATAGCCCCCTCTTATCTGTGGTTTTGCTTTCCGCGGTTTCAATCACCCCTGTGTGAGAATAGGTGAGTTCATATTCACATAACTTTTATTGCAGTATATTGCTATAATTGTTCTATTTTATTATTAGTTACTGTTGTTAATCTCTTACTGTGCCTAGTTTACAAATTAAACTTCGTCATAGGCATGTACGTATAGGAAAAAACACAGTAAACATAGGGTTCAGTACCATCTGTGGTTTCAGACATCCCCTGGGGGTCTTGGAATGTATTTCCTACACATAAGGGGAAATAAAATATCTTGCAAATAAAATGTCTTGAAAAATCCAATGAGCAACTCCTCATCTTCTTCGTGACCATTATTCTTGGGGTTTGAGGATGATGAAGACTCACTCCCCTGTGCAGAACAGCTCCCAACCCAAAGCAAAACCAATGAAGAGACTGAACGTACCAGTGGAGATAAAACACGGTTTGCAAATTGATAAAGCTAGATGGGAGATGGGAGGACATATTAGGTTTCCAAATGACTTCCTCACAGAAGTTGACTTTCCTAGCATGACTACAGGCTGTTCCTGTGGTGGCTGGAGCCAGCCATGGTAAACTGACCACAAGGAGGAGCCGAGAGCAGCCTGGCCTGAAAAAGAGGCCCAGGTACACTCCGAGCCTTTCGCTAAACTCACCAATAAGATCAGCTCCTTTCCGTGGAAAAGAATGAGTGATCAGGTACATATCCCAATACTAGAGAAAAGATGTAAATTTCTAATTTATGGGCTGACAGAGAGTATAGTTACTCCTACCAAGTATAATATTTCAGTCAGTTCTTTGAGAAGTTTCACAGAGTAAATTATCATTGATCATTAAATGATTGCAAAGTTTAAGGATTAGGTTTAACTCATGAAAGAGAAGAAGCAAAAGAAAAAAAAAACTGACAATTGCTTAAGCAAGATGGAAGCTAATTTTTCTCTCATGAAAAAGACATTCAGAGGTTTGTAGTCCAGACTAGGTCAGCAGCCATATGGTTACCCGAGGTCCAGCCTCCCTTCTGTTCTCTGCTCTGCCAACCCTCTTCCACATGGCACAAGATGGCTTCTGGAGCTCCAGCCACTACTTAGAACCCATATGAAATGCAGAAGGAAGGAAGCAAGAAGTGAAGAGCATGCTCTCTTTTATTAAAGACATTTTCTCAAAGTGGCACACAATACTCCTGCATTTAACTCCTTTGCCAAAACTTAGTAATATGGCCATCCCTTGCTGCCAAGGAGGCAGGAAATGTAGTCTTTTGTTGGTGCTTGGTTAATATTGGACCCTTACTACAAAGCAAGCAAGAAAAGGATGTATTTGGGAGGCAACTAGCAGACTCGGATGCTGACCAAGCAACCTGTGACTGAACGACGGCAGGTAGCAAACTCGCTCATTTCCTGACCTGAAAGTTTTAAACCATTAAAGTTCTTTTAAATTAAATTCTTATTCTTACCTATTTTTAATAGCATATAGTTATGTGATGGTTTCAAGTTGTAAATCAAACGCTTCATAGGACACAATGTAATCATTTCATTAAAATGATATTTGTGTCAGTTTCTCAATTCATATCTTAATGTTCATGGTGAGGAGTGAGAATAGTTTATATATTGATAATAAAAAAGCAATGAAACCTGCATAAGTATGGTGTATTAGTCTATTTCTGTTGTTTATAGCATAAATACCTGAAACGGGGTGTTTTGTGAAAAAACAAAATTTATTGCTTACAGTTTCTGAGGCTGGGAAATCCAAAGTCCAGGGAACACATCTAGTGAGGGTCTTGGTGGTGGTGACATGACCCAAGGGTCTCACATGGCAGAAAATGACAGAGCAGAGAGACAGAGTAATTTTCTCATTCACTCTCCTTTTAGGACCCTCAGAATCATGCCCAGGCCCACCATTATTAATCCATTCAGTATGGCATGGTCTACAATCTAATCACCTCTTCAAGGCTCCATCTTCTAATTGCCGTAATGGGATTTCCTACCCTCAACAGCTACAGTAGGGATTAAGCCTCAGTGAGGTTGGGGGGCATCCAGTCTACAGCATTCCACTGACCCCCCAAACTCATGTCCTTTTCACATACAGGTACATTCTTTTTGTCCCCAAAGTCTTAACTTGTTTCAACTCAGAAGTCCAAAGTTCAAAGTCCCATCTGTGAAATCAATACGAGTTATCTGCTCCGAAGATACAGTGGTGGAACAAGCATAGAGTACATATTCCCATTCAAAGAGGGAGAAATATGCTGAAGAAAAGGTATACTAGGTCACAGACAAGTCTGTAACCCAGCAGGGCCTATGGCTTTCCTCGTCTGAGGCCACACTTCAGCTCTCACAGGCAGAACACTGTAGATTGGATGCCCCCCCATCCTCACTGAGGCTTAATCCCCACTGTAAATGTTGAGGGCGGAAATCCTATTATGGTAATCAAAAGGTGAGACCTTGAAGAGGAATTAGATTGTAGAACCATGCCATAGTGAATGGATTAAAAGTGGTGGTCAGGGATGTGGTTTCGAGGGCTTTAAAAGGAAAGCACATGAAGAATTTTTCTCTCTCTGCTTCCATCATTTTCAATATGAAACCCCTGGGTCACTGTCACCACCACCAAGACCCTCACCGGATGTGTTCACCTGGACTTTGGACTTCCCAGCCTCAGAAACTGTAAGAAATAAATTTTGTTTTTTTCACAAAACACCCAGTTTCAGGTATTTATAAGCAACAGAAATGAAATAATACATATGGCAATTCTTCCCTTATATTTTTACTTAAAAGCAAGTTCTTTTTCTTAGGAGCACTATGAATTTCAACTATATATGTGAGGTCAAGAACAAAGTCTTGAACCTGAGCTGGTCTAAATTCCCATGGGGTTGAATTTAGGTTCTTCTCAATCCTAGGAAGACCAATTCTAACCAAACACTCCATGAATTCAAATTGGATTGGAAAAGAATAATTCTGGGAGGTTGATATAAATAAAATTCCCAAAGGACCACCCTGTGGCTCACTTGGGAGAGTGTGGTGCTGATAACACCAAGTCAAGGGTTAAGATCCCCTTACCGATCATCTTTAAAAGAAAAAAATAAGAAAAAAAAGAAATATCTGAGTTCTCCCTACTTCCAGAGTGCCTTAGAGCTTGAAACTCTGATGAGGATTGAATATACTATGAGCTCAGAAGGTATTTTGGAACTAACCTGATATGCACTCAAAAATCTAGGGAATTCCAGGGATCTCTGAACCTCTAAAGAGACAAGCAAAGAACGCTTTTTCCAGTTGTTGTCTCATTATGTTAAGTCAAGGTACTTGTGGCAACCCTTAGTGTGGGTGGCCAAAGAAGGTCAGTCCTGAAGAGAGGGTGCCATTTTTTTTTCCATTTGGGGGAAAACACCATATTCTTCCTCCCACAGGAATCTCATTTTAGTCATCAAATTTCAGCATCCAGTTTTATACCAAATACAGTCATATTTCCCACCCAACCCTAAGAATCACCTTTGGTTACTTGTCATTTCAGGAAACAAATTGAATATCAGCTTTGGTTGGCAACAGGTGAGCCCAGAGTTCCCAGAGAGCACCAATTCCCGTGGAATTCGACAAAAGGAGAAGGAACCCAGGAAGGTTACACTTCTCCTGTGATGACAGGGTGGTGTCCAGTTTGGCGAGCCTAAGAATTCCTGGTCACTCTATGTGGTGACCATTCTTGCTTTTCCATGACTCAGTCTCTCACCCAGTGGATGTGGCAGTAAGTTTGACTAAGATTTTAAAAATTGGGGTAATAATCCTAGTTCTACCAATTAGCAATAAGGAACTAGTAAATTCTTTAATTTACTGAAGAAGTCTGTTTTCTATTCTAAAAAATTTGATAGTTGGATTAATAGCCTCTAACCATTTTTAGTTAAAAATTCTATGATTTTAAGTAATTTTAGAGAATTCAATCTTTGGACGTTATCTAAGAGGAATGTGTTTCAGCATTACCACATTCAGAAGAGGCAATCTTTGCTTTAAAAGAAACAGATGTAGCACTGCATGCAACATGGATTTTATTAATCCATGGATTTTGTTCTCCCCACAACTGTTAATCCTACTTGTAAATCTCCATTAAGTAATAGCTATCATTTGCTGGCTTCAAAAATAGTAAAGGATGTTTTCATTGTAAATAGTAACACAAAATTGAAATTCTGGATCCTCAAAGAAAAATTTTTCAAAGGATCTCATGAGCACGTAGCTGAAAAATGTGATTATTTATCCAGTGGTTCCCTTAATTTTATAAACAATAATGCCCCTGCTGCTGCAACATCATGAAATTGTTGGAGGCAAAATCTAACCACTGGTATCGCAGTGTGTGGAACAGATTGGTGGGGGCTAGATTTGACACAGGCAGACTGGTGAGGAGACTTTTGCAATATGCTAAGTAAGAGATAATGATGTCTTTGATTAAGGTCATGTTGATGGGGAAAGAAAGAACTGGGGGAACTGAAGAGCTATTTCAGAGATAATTAACAGCTCTTGGAGGTAGATTAGATATGTGGAATAATAAGAAGGAAGAACTGATGTTGAATTGAGGTTGTTTCTGGCTCTCCTGTTTCTGGCTTGGCAACAACCAAGAGGGTGATTCTCCTAAAGAGAACTGGGGGTTTTGTTATGATTTTCTCCCCATAACTGGATGAAGTGATGTAATGAGAAGAGGAGTTTGGAAAGAAGAGAATGTTAATTGTGAGAAACACCACTCATCAAGAATGTGTGAGGAAGATGAACCAAGCTTATTTTTAAAAATAATGAGTAATAAAATCTGATAAACTTGGAAAAAAGTTGAAGAAACAATGAATTGCAAAATAGCTTGCCCAGTGAACTCTTTCTTGGACAAGTGAGTCAATGTAAACACATACCAGTGGACCGAGACAACAGGAGATGTAGTTTCTTTCACAAGCAGCAGGGATTTTAAAAAAACCCTAAAACATGAGATTGAGCTTTATGAAAGATTTTGACAACTGAATATGACTGTCATACTTCTTTCTTCCTACATGTGGGTATCAAGTACCAATTCTATCTGAATGTGGTACAGAAGTATCATTATCCTTAGTAATATTGTATCTTTAGGAGTGACACTGTGCGAAGTGTCGGGCTGGGTCCCTGCTGATGAGGACCCTCTGTGTTAGGGAGCCTCCAAAGGAACCAGAGGCCATGCCAGGATAGCGTAAGGAAGAGAATGACCCCATGAGACTTTTACAGGGTGGCCGAGGGCCCTGCCTAATTTGCATCTCATTGTACCAAAATTAGCAGTAGCCCTATTCTAGACATGTGGAGAAGGGGACAAAAGGATAATCTTAGTTCCACTATGTTTGGGAGATAACACATTTGAATCCTCTGCTCAGGCTGAGTACAAAGCACAAAGGTGACTGATTAAGAGGCAGTTAATAATATTGCACTTCGTCCCTCAGCTCCTTCCCTAACTCTTTTCCCAGCCATTACCAAGGTCCAGTTCTTAGCACTTAGTCCCTCTGCTCTCATCCCTCCTCTCCCACTTCCAAGAGCCCTTTTCTGTGAACATAATCTCACTTGACTTCCTGATTCCCGAGAGAGCCCTCTCATCTTGATTTCTCTTCAGTCCCATAGGTACACGTACTTTTCTGATTAATTTCACCCATGTGTTACTCCATTTAATATCCCACAAACATTCTGTTAAGATCTTTAAATGTCTACTCCTTTGTAAATGTTCTCACTTTTCTTCATTTGGGTGCCTTGTGTAGCCCAGCAAGATAGTAAACTGTTTGAAAGTGGAGACTTAATGTTTTTAAGAAAGCCTGATATAGAAAACTGTATTCAGCAAAGAAGAAATGATGTATGTGATAGTGTACCCATTATTAGTAGAAAGATGCTGCATCTCTCCAGGACTCAGGTATTAGGAAACCTCAAATTTCTGGGTGCCATCTAATGCCAGATAATAAGCTGAGAAAAAGTATTGAGAGAGACGGAGAAACCCAAACAAGTGTCATAGTACCCAAATACTGATGCTCATGCGTGTTTCACGTGTGGTACCTAATCCAAATCCATCTCTGCTTACCTTGCACAGAAATCTAACAAGTTTGACTACCTGGTTTCCACAGTAGATTGGAAAACACATGAGAGTCAATATAAGTAAGGTCAAGACAAGAGGGCTAATATGAGTATACTTAAAAACCTAACATCCGAAGGAAAAAAAAATCTGAAACAGACATGAGATTTCAAAAGAGAAATTTTGAGTGATTTAATGTAGAAACAAATAGTCTTTTTTTATTGATTCTGGAGCAATGGCTATAATAAAATTCAGAAAATAATTACTTTCATACTGATGAGCATATTTTCAATGGAGGTTAACAGTAAATAGCTTTAATGGTAAAAATCAAAATATAGAATTTAGTCAAGAAAAAAATCAAATCCAAAGGTTATTTATTTACTTATTGCTATAAATTTTAGGGCTGAAAGTGATAATGGTTAGCCATCCAGAAATTCATCTCTCTAGATTGACTTATCTTCCAAGGATTCTAGATAACTGAAATTCTGCTGTTTAATTATTAACTCACACAGAGTGAGCTTAATAAATATTACTTATTATTACCTAAATGACTAACGTAAAGTAAACTTTCATTATATCCGACTAGATGACCTTTGGAGAAGAATGTGATGTATGAGCAATTTTATTTTTCATTGTGACAGGGCCACTGGTTACATAGATAGAGAGAAACCCAGTGGCATACTTTACCTGGCTTTGTAAATTTTTCTAATTTCTCTTTCTACTTATATGATTAAAGACAAGCTGGCAAATATGATACATCTGTAGGGTGAATGAAAAACTTATTTTTGAATGTCTAAATTGAAGGGTCGTGATGAATCTGGTGGTTTTATTGAGCAGCCATGAAGACCGTGTGCTTGGGTATGAGGCTGCTACGTGGTAAAGTCCACGGAGGCGGGTCACTGTTCATATGCAGTACACTATTAGAGCATGATGATGCTGGGCAGTGGAGCGCTTCCAGGTCAATCTGGCAGCTATTCTCCTTGCCAGGGCCACTAGTCTGTGCAACATTGGGGCCCAGGAGCAGAGACAGACAGGGAGAAGAGCTCTGACATGATGCAACCTCCAGAGAAGGGATTCCTGCCTCTCATGTCTCTGGTGGTGGACACCCAGACACCATGGCTGACCTGGTGACCTCCTTTACACAGAACTGATGAAGACTGCTCTTCAAACCTGGCCTTTGCCTGGTCTAACAATTACCAATTGCAGTAAAGTCTCTGTCAAAGCCACAACCATCCCAGGGCACTTTTACACAAGACAAGAACAGTACAAGATAGAGAAGTGTCAGCGTGATTTGGGCAGCATGGGAAAGTGAACACATATACCTTCCTCAAGCACACCTGGTGTTACGGGGTTGAATGGTGGTCCCCAGAATTCATAGGCTGAAGTGCCAACCTCCAGTGCCTGTTTGGAAATAGGGTCATTGCAGATGTAATTAGTAAGATGGATTCATACTGGAGTAGGGTGGGTCCCTAATTCAATATGACTAGTGTACTCATAAAAAGGGAAAATTTGAACCCAGAGACACCTACACTGGGAGCACAGGATGCGAAGAGGAAGGCAGGAATCAGGTGATGCTTCTATGAAATAAAGGCGAGCAAATATTGCCAGAAGCTGGGAAAGAAGCATGGGGCGGATTTTCCCTCCCAGCCTTCAGAAGGAACAAGCCTCCCGTCATCTCAGTTTTGGTCTTCTAGCCTCCAGAATTGTGAGACAATAAACTTCTGTTGTATAAGCCACCCGTGTGTGGTACGTTGTTATGGCAGCCCTAGCCATCTAACACATCTGTTTTTTTCAGTTTCCTACGAAGAATTAAAAACTAACTACTAGAACACCACCACATAGCATTTGTAAATATTATGTTTATATAATGGGTGGAGGGATAGATGGAGAGAAATAAAAAGAAATAGGTAGAAAGGTTTTCACTAGCACTGACTGCTTTATTTCTATACGTATCTATCTGTGTGGTCATCTATCTATCTAATCTCCCGCCTTAATTAAGTTGACTACATAGAGAACTATCTCTCGTTCCCTGCAGTGGGGCCGTCATTCTCAGCTTCTTCTTGCTGTTGCTCTAGTGCATTCAAAGCACCATGAGAGATATTTGCGCTTAAGATTCTGTTGACCGGGGGGCGGGAGAGGGGGGGTTGCAGACCAATTAAATGGTGCCTGTAATGTTGTGGCACTGCAGCCACACTTTTGCTGGGAGTGACACAAATTAGAATCAGGAAATTAAACAACTATGTCTTCAGCAGCTAATATGTACAGGGTTCAGTGTGAGGTATTTGGGGACAACACATACATTAACAATCATTAACAATTAACTACTGAGCTAGATGTTAACAGGAATACATATATTATTTTTGCAGCTTTTCATTACTAATATCCTGGACAGAAATAAGCTCCTGGAGTCTAAGGCCAAATCACAGGACTCCTTTGATATGCCAGATTCTATGTCTCCAAGGTCTGGAAAAGCCTGGCTAACTACATCACTTTTCTTTTTCTCGTAAAGGGTTCATTCTCTAGGGTCCCTACTTCATGGATATTTGCAGTACTGAAGCTGTGTCACCTAGAAACATAATAAAGTCAAATGTAATTTATTATTTATGTTATAATAAATCACTTACATATACCTCTTCCATTAATAAAGGGTAATTTCCTCATAATCTTTAAAAATGTGTACTATTTATGTCCATCTATATTGTAGGAGGATATTTATTTATGAGTTTAGGAATAACTTTATTCTGAAATAGTCAATAACTTTTTTCCTACTTATTAGCATCTATTTTTTTGTGACTTTCTGTAAGATGTTTTATGAAACACTTGAATACTATATCCACTCTCCTGTGTTCAAGAGGTCCATTGGTAATGAAAGCTTCCCACATGGCTACTTTGACCTTACCAGATAAAAGGAATTCATCTCTCTGTTCCAGGATGGCCCTCTGAAGACTGTGGCTTTTTAAACAGCATCATTTAACTACAATTAGAAATGGCTTCCTCACTTATACCCTAATCCAATGAAACTACTTTAGGAAATAATTTGCTTTATTGATAGGGTGGAGAGGGCTACTAAATAGCAATCATGGAGCCAGTAAGCAGATATCATTAAGATTTGTATGGAAGGAAGATCATTAAATCTGAATCCTCTCATTAGAATCCAGTGTTGTGTTAAAATTGGATTACCATGGAATTTTTTTTCAAATTAGAGCCTCTTCAATTGGGCATATCTGTAATTAGCTTTGTATAAGCTCTAAAACATATTCTGTGGCACCTGTAAGTTATAGTTCTGCATTCCTTCACCGGGATTAATCTAGTTTACTATATATTTATAAAACATATTTGAGATGTATATAAAGTGGCTTATATGAACACAATGACTATTTTGGCCTTGAAAAAATGGAGAGAACCATTTGGAGACATTTTAGGTCATGAAAATGAATGACTCCGACTTGGGATATAATAATTAGAATAAAAAAAATTCATCCCCACCCACCCTCTTCCCAAACAAAGCATATTCTTTCCTCTTTAGAAAAGCCTTCTCTCACACTTATTTAAATCTATATAATGTCTTAATTTATTTCAAAAACACTTATTATTCATTTAACACAGATACAAGCTCAAATGCCCATCAGAGCCAGGAAATCTTACACCCAGAAAAGGTGCTGATTGAGTAAAAGAAATATGATAACTGAGAGTAAGTGCTGGGAGCCAATCGAGAGTGGTGAAGACTGTAGTAAACTGGGGATTTTCTACAGCTGCCTCTTGCTCCAGGAGTTTGTAACCATGTAGGAAGGCCTGCCTGGATTTTAATGTCAAATTTTTATGAACATTCTCAAGGTTGAACAAAACACCGTTATGGGTTCAGTATAGATAATGGGTTGTGGTTTTGTCCTGTAATTAAGGACTAGCATTTATTCTGTACAGTGCTGAAAGATTATTCCTTGCCTTCAAGGACGTTACAGTCATTGACTTAAGTGTGATAATGGAGGTAATCAGAATTCTATGGAAACACAGAAAAAGGAGTCTTTTTCTATCCTGAGCCAGGGTTTGGGCAAGGGGATGGGTGGAGGTGGTTGGTAAAGGAAGGCTTCTGGAGTATAATCAGCCTTACCTTGAATGATGATTGGGGGTGGCCAGTCACCAAAGGAGGTAAAGAAGAAACCTAGATAATTATCCTCAGTGACAGAAGCGGCCACTGGTCTATGCTCACCTAGGAATGGGTATTCTATCTCTGAAATTTTGTTCATTTAGTCTTCTCTATATATCTGAAATTCTTAAATAGTTCAAAAAATAAATTTTTTTAAAATGGTTTTTTTTAGCTTTTTCTCATTGTTATAATGGGAACAATCATCTTTTTCAAACTTCTGTATCCTACCTGGAAGAGTAACCCAGAAATTGTTAAGGATATTATTACAATTAATAAACATTCTTAATAAGTATAAACATAAAATATTCAAAATGATAAAATTTCAGGACCTTTCTACCTAAGATTTAAGGTGAAATAAGTAGTAGTATGGCATTTCCCACAGGCAATAAAATAGATGACTTATTAACTTTGACACTGCGTGGTTTGGCAAATTGTTCTATGATGCCAGAGTTAATTTTATATTTTTTATTTTGACACACCTAAGAAATGTAAGCCCAAATTCAACATCCTAAATATTACCTTGAAGTTACTTTGATAACCCAAGTAAAGGAAAAAAACTAAAGAAAGATAGATTAAAAGGGAAGGGAGGAGGAGGAGAAACAAAGAAAATAAAATTAATCTGAATACAAAATACTTTTAATTTTTTTCATTTGAGGATCATAAGCCTCTACTTAAATCATTGTTCGATTTCTACTTCAACTAGTGCAAACTGTCAGAAGAAATCATTATTTGAGGATATCGGAATTATGGCAGAAATTGTGAAAGAAAATATGGCCAATTCCTTACAAACACATTAACCAGGTATGCATTATTGCGGCTAATGGTTGGCCAGATCTTCCTGTTTCCCCATTTATCAAATATATCTGCAGAGAAATAAAATTGATCCGTGGAAAACAACAAAATATCCTAACCTCGACAAAGAAAATTTCTGGTAATGATCCGTGTAAACCTCATCAAGTATGGTGCATTAATGATGTCTTTTTATTTTCTCTGTTTCTGATGCTTTGACATCTGGGAACCTGCTGGACCTGAAGAGTCCTTGAGATAGAAAACTACTTGCAATCGGAAGCGTGCTTTTCATTTGCAAACCAACCAACCCAGAGCTGAGCACTCCCCATCTCCTCTATGGGACTCACACTCAGAGCCAATATTTATTTCCTTGCTATAATCCCCTGAGAGCCAGACAACTCAGGACAGTCCCTACAGCTCAGAGCTCACTGAAATTATTTAAATTAGCCAATTCTAAGCCTGCCTCATCCATTCCTTCCCATGGAGACCATGACAGAGACTCTTGCCCACATTCCCAAGCCCTTCGTCCCTCTGCCTCCTGACCAAGCCTGCCTGACCCTGCGTGGTGTGGTGTGCCCCCACTCTTGGGAACCATTACTAACAAACTATCTTTGCAATGACAATTATCTCTGATCTATTAGCCTCACCGTATCTGAATGATAATAAAACATACATTTTAAAATAAATGGCCTTTCTTTAAACCCTTTTTCTCCTAGAGATATACAAGAGAGCCTAGTGTGATGAACAAATGATAATGATTCTAAAAAAAATAAGAAAAGGAGCTAACATTTTCAGACACCCATTATGTGTACACTCTTAGCTGTTTTCTTAACAGTATCTTAAATAATTTTTAAAACAGCACTCTGAGTTAAATATTGTTACCCCTATTTTACAGACAAGTAAACTGAGGTTCAGGGAGGTATCCCATGTGCTAAATGGAAGAGTCAGAATTAACAGGACTGTATGACACCAAAGCCATTGCTCTGTAACTATATTATGCAAGTCAACAAATAAACATCTGATCTGAAAGGAAAGAAGCACAAAAGTTTTGTTGAACTGTGTGCTAGGTGCCTATGATGAATTTTAAAAGCGATTGAGATGTAGACAGCACTATCACTTGGAATTGAATCCTTGTTTCATACTTCTGGCATATGTAAATGTGATTTTGTAAAGAAAACATAAATTAATCAAGTGGAAAGGGTGAATAATCTGGAAACAGAAAGCCTGGGTTTGAATCCTGACTTGAATTTAAAGTAGATCTCTGACTTTAGAAAATATTTTGGTGCTATGGATTGAAAATGCTATGGATTGAATTGTGTCTCCCAAAGTTCCATGTATTAGAAACTTAATCCCTACTGTGACAGTGTTAAGAGGTTGGGACATCCTAGTATGCTAATTGAAAAGGGAGGCCTTGAAGAGGAGATTAGATCATGAGGACTATGCCCTTGTGAATGGATTGATCCATTCATGTAGTAATGGGCGTGGTTCTGATGGCTTTAGAAGGAGAACAGCTGAGAAGCTTAACAATTTCTTGCTCCTGCCATTTCTCCATGTGACACTCTGCATTGCTGGGAAGAGTCACCACCTACCAACGAGGCCCTCACCAGATGTGTTCCCTGGACTTTGGACTTCCCAGCCTCTGAAACCACAAGCAACAAATATTGTTTCTTTACAAATTACCCAGTTTCGGGTATTTCTATTATAAGGAACAGACATGGACTAACACAAGGGACAAGAGTTTCTGGGACACAATCATTTGAGGACATAGGCCCTTCCAAGCCAAAATTACTTCATAAAAAAATGGTTTTTGGCCACCAGACTGATTCTTAATATAAAGCCTATAAGCTGTAATACGAAGTTAATCGATGAAACTTCACAATAATAGAGCATTGTGAATTTTCTGCACCAATGTTTGTTAAATATATGTGCTGTAATTGATTTTACATATGTCATTTTAAAGAATTAGTGTTATTTTTGCATGGAGTGCTCCAGACCTTAATAGTCTGGCCTCCCTTTACATTGTTGGGTTGCCCTCCCCTAAAACCTGGTCCTGCCCTTGGTTGCCTGGCAGTGCAGAGAGGGAGCAGGACCAGAACCTGGTGGCTCTGCAGGAGAGCCCAAGAGCTAACTTCCAGGATGGCCTGAAATCATGCTGCTGCTGTCCCCAACATGACTCTCAACTAAAGTTCTGTCCTTTTCTTGGCCAGATTTAAATGACTGTACTCTGAGAACCAATGGTTTGGAGGAAAATTCTGCTTTCCCATATCTACCCACTACTCCTTTCTCCTCTATGGGATGCACTGAAACTGGCCTACAATTCATTTCTTCCCTCTTCATCTAGAGATTATCCACCTTCTTGAAAATGGGTCCCGGGTGGCCAGAAAGCACAATTCAAGCACTCGTGGTATCTCTGCATAAAGGACCCACTATCTACAGAAAATGAATGTGCTTTATTTTGAAATTAGTCTTTCATCAAATCAATACAAGTAAGTCAACTAATTAGTTCAGTTAGAATTCTTTCATGAGGGCTTCATACTTCATAGTCTCTGAGGTTCCTTCTAGCTCTGAAACCTCCACATTTGTAAATTTCAATTTATGGGGGCATAAAACTTATCACTGTTCATAGAGCTCAGGGCTTAGCTGTTGTCTCTCCCCTCACCCTTCCTATGGGATTGAATCATTTACCATGGAAATTAAACAATATTAGGAGTGTTGACTGGATTTTCCTAATTTGTCAAGACATAATCTGTGATGTATGTTCTTGGGGGTTTAAATTTCCCAGGAAATTTCAGTTGGCACTGTGTTATTGCCATCATTATACACAGGTTATTATATTATTTCTATTTCAAACTACCCATATTTACTACTTCTTGTCTTCTTATATAAAGAAAATTTGCTGTGAGGGGAGACAGAGTATTTAGAAGTCAATTGGGTGGCAAACATCCACTGGCTCCAGACACTGGTGGAAACATTTGTTTTCCAAAATGGAAAGTAAGAATCATTTTAATGTTATAAAAATGCAAAAATCCTTTTGGCAGAGGTCAATAGTGCTATAAACTTTTAAAAATTACATTTGTATTTTTATCAAAGTTTTACATGTACATGTTTTAAACAGCCAGATATTTTTACAAGATTTTTTTTTAAAAAAGTCTCTTAAACATACCACTGCCAATTTTCACCCCACAGAGGCAAAACCCTTCAATTTTAATCTAATTATTAGTTACTTGCATTCATATTTCAAAATAATATGCTTTTTGATTGTGCACTTCTTGATTTTTCAGTTCTAGTCATCGTGTGACTGCTGAAATGGAAGATGCATAAACTCTTTTTCATCTTCTCATTACCACAGGTAAACACGCACTTAGTTTATCATGATTTTACATTGTATGACTGTAAACGTTCCTGAAAACTGAACTTTCGAATATACGATGATCATTTTTCTTTTCTGTACAACTTTTTATTTTGACTGGAATTAGCTATTTTCCTATTTTTATTTGCTAACTTTTCCACATGTTTATTCATAATTTAACACCAAACTCTCCTTTAGTTCTATAAGTCTCCTCTTATTATGTTCAAAATCTTTAGATATTCTGTCAGTGTCTCTTCTTGAGTAAGTCTCCCTCAGAGCCTTCTGACCTGCTTCAGTCTGGGTCGGTTACTTCTTAGTCCTCCTGCACAGGGTCAGCCTTTCACTATCATCCTGGTGAACACCCCCCCCAACCCTGTTGAATCTCTTGTCCTGGATTCCTTGTCTTCTTTATCTCTCTACTTTCTTGATATTGTATGGCACCTCTCCCTTTAGCATTATTTTAGCTAGAAAACATGACAGATAATCTTTTGAGAGCTTTATATTTATTCTGTCTGAACACTTAATTGATAGTTGTTGTGAGTATATAAATTTAGCTTGGAGAAAAGCTTCTTTCAGAATTTTGAAGACTTTAACCCGTTATCTTCTAACTTCCACTGTTGTCATTGAGAAGTCCCTTCCAATTTTTAAAATTTTTCCTTTGTATAAAAATCATTTTTCTTTTCTCTTTGGAAGTTTGTTTTTCTGCGGTTTTGTTCTACTTTATATATTGTGCTGTACACTTTGGTGGGTCCTTCCATTTGCATGCTTGTATATTTATGTTTTCAGAATTTTTCTTAAATTATTTCTTGAGGTTTTTCCTCCCTTCCACTTTCTCTTTCCCTTTTTTCTAGAAGTCCAAATATCTGGATATTCTCTAGTTATCACTTCCTTTCTATTTTTCATCTGTTTCTTTGTTTGCTCTATTTCTGTAAGCCTTCCTCAAGCTTAGTTTCAAAATTTCTACTGAATGTTCTAAATTTATGAAATTATAATATATTATTTTTAAGAATGTTGCTTTCTCTGATTTTTTTAATGAATACAATATCTTCCCTTATCTCTTTGATGATATTGTTAGTCTTTTTTTAAAAGATCTTTTTCCTACTGTATTATCTTTGTCTCTTTGTTCATTTTGGCTTCTATCTTTCACCTTATAAAATTTCCTTAAATTCTTCGTGATTTTTGGCTGTCCATTCATATTTAAGAATAGAGCACTGAGAAGCTACTTGAAGCTGAGTGCAGGCTTGTTCACTATGAGTTTCACTAAAGACTGATATAGGTAAACACCAACATCAGTGTCTTTAATTTTTTTATTTTGAGCTGGTCAGTCTCCCCAGAGAAACAATGTACTGGATGCTGTGATGCATCCTTTCTTCAGGGCCAGTGCATCCATTCCCCAGATGTTGGATATAACAGCTGCTGAGAGCTCAGAGCTTCATTAATTACAGCAATTCCCTTATTCTACAGGGAACTGCCTCACTCAAGGGTATGCTCCATTCCAAGGGACACACCAGGGTAACTCACTGGCTGTTGCAGAAACACAAATATCTGATCCCTTTACCTACCAGTGTGGGGTAACTCCCAAGGGGCATTCCAGCAACAAAATTGCCAGTTAAATTGGCTGAGGTTTCAGCTGCAACTGTATTTAGAGTTGGCTTTTCTCTCTGCTCAATTCTACCCTCTTTACTTATAGTTGTATCTCATGACAGTACTCCCCAATAAATGTTCTGCATGGAAATCTGTCTCAGAGTCTATTTCCAAGGAATTCAATCTACAACAAGTATCTTCTAATCTCCTGCTTGGAAGAGAATGATCCCGGCTGCCAGTGTTCAGGGATTCCAATGGAGAAGAGAGCCAAGATCTCAAAATTTTCTATGCAAAAATTTACTTAAACACTTTTTCTTTCATCTTCACCTTTTTTCCCCCTTCCTGCCTGATCCATATCTATCTGTTTTATCCTCTCCAGAGAATAAATTTGTATTTTTCTGGAATAGACAGTTACTTGGTTTTATGGAATGTATGTATGTGATGCATCTGGAGGTTGGATTTCTTTTTCATACAGACTTCCAACCAATCATATTTATATACAGTCTTCAGCCCATCTTTAAAAGTATGTGTGAGGTGCCTCCTGACAACACAAGAAACAGCTTGAACATGATTTGAGTTATTTTATGGATGCTATAGTATTAAAATGACCTATCCTAGAAACTTAACCACATTGCATTAAATTTTCTGTGGAAACGTGCTGAGTACATTTTTAGAATGTAATCTATATTAATCTGTATGTTAAGGATGCAAGTTGCATGTAGTCTGTAAATTACAAATACTTGTGGAAACAAACCTGTTTTAGAGATTGTTTTAGCTATATTGTAACAAAAAACCATGGGCATAAAATTGAGTGTTGTCTATAGTATTTGATGGATTTTGGACCTGACCAGTCCCATTTTGCACACAATAAGCACAAAATAGTCACCAGCCCCTCCCTTTGTAAGAAACGTCATGATTTCTGAGAAACTGAAACCCTTTTGCTTCCTCAAGGGCACAATTCTCCACCCTGGTTGCATAGCTTCTGCATTAGCATAATGCCCCTCCTTGATTGTATCAACCAGCCCTTGGCACCCTATATAAGCTCTCCTACCCCCACACCTGGTGCTGTCCTCCATTTTGAGGGAAGCCCCGGGCTGCCTTTCACTTTGAGCACAGCCCAGCAGGTTCTTTTCCTTAATGAAGCTTGATCGGTACCCAGCATCTTGGCTCACTTTCTTTCATTTTGGTGCCGAAACCTGGGAAGGGTTCTGGCTGACATTGGATGATCCCCTCTCTTGGGTTGACTGGCCCTTGGCCACCCTGCCCAGACCTGCTGAACCAGGTACATTCGAGACTCTCTCCTTTTGCCATTTCAGGCCAACTTATCCAACATTGACCTCAATTCTGGGTGAGTCAGTGGGTCTGTCCTGCTTCTGTGAGTTACCCTGACTGCTCTATGACTATGGTCTATACAAAGCCCAGGCACCTGGCCGAGGGAACCCCCTCTCATGCCTCCCAGTTATTGGAGGATGCTCCTCTAGCTGGTCAGTTGTTTTTCTCTCGAAAAGAAGGTGGACAGCAAAGAGGATGCTCTTTGTTGGCACTCTTCTACCAGGACTGCCTGTTTCCTTTCTCACCCTTCACATGGGATCCTCACAATCCAAACTTCTATGCTCTACGCCCTTGGGATGTCTCCTGGCTAATTTACTTCTTGGTCTCAAGGGAGACATTAAACCTAAATGTCTCATTAGCTACTGTACTCCACACTCTATGCCTCTGGGCTGTCTCCTGCACAATCTCTCGGCCTCCGGGGAGACATGAAAACTTGAACTCCTCATTACAGTGGATCCCAATGGCCACAAGATGGCACTCTTGATTTAGATACTCTCACAGTCCTAGAGAAGCATTGTCTCCAGAATGGCAAAGGCTGGAGAGATTCCTTATGTTCAAGCCTCCTTGTCTGTCTGTCAAAACTGTCCTACATCTCACATTCTCCTAGCTCATACCCAACCTCCCCTTCTGGACTTGGATCAATCTTCTGATCCATCAGCCTTCACCTTTTTCCTCTCTTCTCCCTCCCTGGTCTCAAGACATTCACCCTCAGCCACCTTACCCCTCTCCTTCTCCCCCTTCACCAGGTAACAACTCCGCCTCAGCTCTGGCTCCTTTATATCCCCCTCTGTGAAGTGGCTGTGATGGAGGGAATTATCTGAGTTCATGTCCCTTTTTCTCTTTCAGACCTTTCCAAATCGAAAAATGACTGGGATCTTTCCAATCTGACCCAGACACATATTGATCCCCTGAAGACAGGAAATAGGTCTGGATAGTGGCCCAACAATGGGCAGATGAGATAAATGCTCAAAATAATAAGTGGCCTGTGGGAGGTATTGCAGTCCCTTGCATGGACCCAAATTGGGACTACCAGGCTGGTCATAGGGACCAGGATCTCTGGGATAACATGATCACACACTTGATTTATGGCCTCCAAAAGCTACTCACAAGTCAGTCAATTATGACAAGCTTAGAGAAATCACACAGAGATCCACTGAAAATCCCAGCAAATTCCCAACCTGCCTCTCTGAGGCTTTACATAAATACAAACATATAGACCCAAACTCCCCTACAGGCATGGCCCTCTTACACTCTCATTTCATTACCCGATCAGCCCCTGACATTTGAGAAAAACTAAAAACCTTGAGGATCATCCAAATATGGCCCAATGAGACCTCCTCAATGCAGCTTTCAAGGTTTTTAACAATAGAGAGGAGGAGAAAAAAGAAGGATCATTTTAAAAGAGACCAGGCCAAATACTAGCTCCTGGCTAATGCTATCCATGGTTCACATACTCCAAAGCTGGCTGCCTCCAGGGGCAAGCCACCCAGGAACTGCTTCAAATGTGGTCAACTGGGCCACTAGGCATGAGCCTGTCATAACCCCAGGCCACCTTCCAGGCCCTGTCCTCACTGCAAATAGCCAGGCCACTGGGATGTTGACCATTCCACTCACCAGAGAGGGAGTGGCCCAGTCCCCAACTCACAGCCTTTGGCTTCATGGCCATCCCTACCAGAGCTGCTTGGCTTTGCCCAGGAGGAGGACCGACAATGCCCAGGGCCCAAGGCCCCCATGGAGATCACCACACATGAGCCAAGGGTAACTCACCTCATAGCAGGTAAGCCGATCTCTTTTGTCATCAGTACAGAGGCCACTTACTCTACCCTTCCTGAATATACAGAACCAACAACCCTGTCCTCTATCACAATAGTAGGGGTCATGGGATCAGAATACTGCCCACAGATCACTCAACTCCTTTCTTGCATCCTACATCACATGCAATTCACACAAAAATTTTTAATAATGCCTCAATGCCCAGCCCCCTTACTGGGATGGGACATCCTTTCCAAATTCAAAGTACCCTTACCTTAAACACTTTAACTCCAGCTACAATACTCCTGTTACAGGCCACCCCAGACCTGGCCCCTGGGGCTTCCACCTTCCCCTCCCCCTCAGACAAGGTTAATCCCTACTATGGGACGCTTCCTCTCCCTTCATTGCTATGCACCATTCCCCTATTCATGTTAAATTGCAGAACCCCTCTTTGTTCCCTAATGTCCCACAGTACCCCCTCGCTAACAGACACCTAATAGGGTTAAAACTCATCATACACTTAAAACTCATCATACACAAACTCCTTTCTTCTCGTCTCTCACAGCCTACCCACTCACCTTTTAATACACCCATCCTTCCAGTTATAAAGCCTAACAGCTCATACCATTTAGTACAGGACTGATCCTGACATGCGCCATTCCCAACAACTTACTTGGACAGTTTTGCCCCACGGATTTTGGGATAGCCCCTGCTTCTTTGGCCAGGCCTTAGCTCAAGACTTATCTGAACTTCCCCCAACCTCTAGCACTTTAATACAATATGTGGATGGCCTCCTCCTTTGTAGCCCCTCCTATGAGGATTCACAGGCCCACATTGCTGCTCTCCTTAATTTCCTGGCCTCCAGGGGATATCCAGTGTCCCCCGGAAAGGCCCAAATTTCTTCCCCTTCAGTCACCTACTTGGGAGCCTGCCTCACCCCCAACACCAGAGAAATAATGGTGGATCACAAAAGTTCAATTTCTGAACTCCCTACTCCTACCACAAAGAGTGAAATTCTCTCTTTCTTGGGGCTTGCAGGGCATCTTTGCCTATGGATTCCTAACTTTGGTGTGCTAGCAAAGCCACTTTATGAGGCAGCCAAAGGGTATCCTGCCATTCCCTTAGATCCCATAACGCCCGTTCATTCTCCCTTCCAGCGATTAAAAGCTGCTCTTCTCGAAGCCCCAGTGCTATCCCTCCTAAACTTGTGTCATCCTTTTATCCTATACATCACCAAAACCCAAGAGGGACAAGAGGCAGGAGATATTTTCTCCCCAGTTGCATACCTCTCTAAACAACTAGACACCACAGCTCGAGGATGAGCTCCCTGTTTATGGGCCTTGGCGGCAGCTGCCCTTTTAACAGAAGAAAGCTCTAAACTAACTTTTGGACAACAAACAGTCAAGACCTTCTCAGCCATAGGCCATCCACCTTACCTCATTGAAAATTCCCAGTTCTCCTTTAAACCTTGCCCTCCCTTAAATCCGGCCACTCTCATCCAGCCAGTCACAGCCCTTAGAACATGATTGCATGGAGGCTTTAGACCTCTTTCTCAATCCCTTTCCACGCATCTCCCTGCATCCCATTATGCGGCCCCAACATACATCATTCATAGATGGGAGAGCCACCTTCACACCTGCCCCCTGGGCAGGTTATGCCGTAGTAAATCCAACACAAACTATTGAGGCTGCCCCATCCCCACTTATACCACTTCCCAACAGGCAGAACTCATTGCACTCACCCGTGCTCTCACTCTGGCAAGTAACAAATGAGTCAATATGTACACTGACTGTAAGTGTGCTTACCACATCCTACACTCCTGCACGGCCGTATGGAAGGAGAGAGGATACATGACCACTCAAGGAGGGCCCCTAAAAAACGGACATCTTATCAAGATACTTCTTGAGGCTGCACACTCCCAAAGGAGGTTGGGGTTACACACTGCAGAGGACACCAAACCCCCAACAACCCAATAGCTCAGGGGAACAAACTGGTGGAAATAACCACAAAACAGGCTGCTTGATCACCAGGCCCCCACTCTTCCTCTCCTGCTCAGGTCCTTCTCATGGCCCCTATGCCTTTACCCCAATACACACCCCAAGATATACAACACCTCCAACAGTTGGGAGCATCGAGGAAGGACAACTGGTGTACTCTCTCTGGTCGCTATTACTCTCCCCACATGGCCAAGTTACTTAAACAAATCACTCAAAATTATCTTTTGTGTACTCATTGCTCCAATCAAGGTGGCTTCCAAGTTCGGTCCTTTCCCACCCACCAGGCCAGAGGATACACTCCTGGGCAGGACTGGCAAATTGACTTTACTCACATGCCTCCCCACAAAAGTACACGCTATCTTCTAACCTTAGTATATACCTTTTCAGGTTGGATTGAGGCTCTTCCCTGAACTTCAGAGGATGCTAGAGCAGTAACACATGCTCTCACCTCAGAAATCATCTCTCATCTTGTCCTAACCACCAGTCACTCACTCGCCTATGAGCTGCCCCCCACCTCCACTCTTCTCCCAATCCCAGAAAAAGGATGATCTTTCCCCTGGCAATTATCCTCTCACTCTTGCTGGCCCACTTCACATCCTTCACACAAGAGCTACCCCAAGACTGGTCCCAACCTGCTATCACGGGTTTGCCATCGTGGGACATAAGTATATGCCACCCTGTGTCCCTAACCTTTATTATACTATCTTTTCTAGAACTTTCTACAGGGTTGGCCATTGCTTCCCCAAAAGATGGTAACATTATAGGAAGATTTCTCCTGGCACTCCTTTACCTCCTATTGGTAGGATGCTTCTTAGTAATTTCATTGTGGCAATGTCCCCTTTAAATTCTTTTGGTTCCCTAACCCTTTCCATCCTTCCTGCATTTTTCATCCTATATCAATGCTCCCCCTTACTTGGAACATGGAAGTTCCAGGTCCGCAGGGATGATGCAGTCCTCAATAAATCAAACTGGTCCTTGAACAACTCATCTGTCTCCCACTTCATGAGAAAATTTTTGTGGTCATCCCTCTCCCTGTTGATGCAGCCCACATTTCCACAAACATCTCTTCACTTTACTATAATCTCACCTCAGTGGGGACTGTCAGCAATTGTGCGGGACCTGCCCACACTCTGCCTTACTAACACCACCAAATGCTACCAGTCACTTTCCCCCTCCTCATCCATGTCCTAAAATGGGAATATATTTCCTTTGTAAAACTATGTTATCCTGTTGCCTTCCCCCAATGTGATTTTTTTCATATTCATTTGGCTCATCCGCAACATCACTGTCCAGACAGATGGAGGGATGGATATGGTACTGGGACCAACTCTGGCCCACCCCTCTCAGGAGGTGCCCTCTGCTCCTGTAGAGCAGTAATTGTGCCTTTTAATTGGGGCAGGGATCCTTCCTGCAACTGAGACTGGCATAGTGGGCCTTGCTACTGCCTCTCAATTCTATCAAAAACTCTCAGAAGAACTAAGTATAGATAGCATCACCTCTCTCCAGTGACAGATCACCTCACTCATGACAGTTGCTTTACAGAACTGTCGGGTCCTTGACCTCCTTACAGCTGAGAAGGGAGGCACCTGCCTCTTCTTGGGAGAGGAATGCTGTTATTACATAAATGAGTCCTAGATGATCCAAAACCACTTAAACCATTTCAAGGCAAGCATTGATTGTCAACGCAAAGGGCTGAAAAAAACAAACACACCTTGGGGGTGACCCCAGTCACTGAACCCTTTGATACCCTGGCTTATGCCCCTTGAGGACCCCTAACTGTGCTGGGATTTATCCTACTTTTTGGTCCCTGTCTCTTTTGGTGTTTCTCTAATTTCTTGCAGGAACAAATGCAGGCTTTCACCAACCAAAAGGTCACCAAATTGTTCCTGCAAGGAGAGTATCAGGCCCTCAGAATCAGTGACCCTTCCCCAGAAGAATACAGCCTCCCCACATGAAACCAGTACCTTGCCACCTAATTGTTTTACCTGCCACCATAAATCTTTTATTTTTTTTATATATTCACCCATCTCCAGCAAGAAGTAGCTTCAGAAGAATGAGACCTTTGCCCCTTTTTCCTTTCTCCTTATACTTAAAAGGAAGGAATGATGGATTTTGGATGTGGCCAGCATCATTTTGTACACAATAAGCACAAAATAGTTGCCAGCCCCTCCCTTTGTAAGAAACCTCATGATTTCTGAGAAACAGAAACCCTTTTGCTTCTGCAAGGGCACAATTCTCCACCCTGGTTGCATAGCTTCTCCATTAGCATAATGCACCTCCCTGATTATATCAGCCAGGCCATGGCGCCCTATAAAAGCTCTCCTACCCCCACACCTGGTGCTGTTCTCCACTTTGAGTGCAGCCTGGTAGATTCTTTTCCTTTAATAAAGCTTGATCAGTACCCAGTGTCTCGGCTCACTTTCTTTCAGTGTTCAAGACCATAAATGTTCTTAACGAACTACAATATTTTAAGCACTGACTATAGTAATAATAGCTACCTTTTTAATACATGCTTTAAATATTCTGCCATGTGTCTGCATAATGAAACTATGAGGTGAACATGATCACCCTAGTTCCCCTTATAGGGAGATCTAGACTTAAAGAGATTACATAGCCTACTAAATGGTCCACATGAGAATCAAAATAACCTACGTAGATGATCTGTATAAGAATCAAAATTGTCTGATTCTCATGTCAGTGCTCTTAAATTATTGTATACAAAGCAGAATGCACCAAAAATTCTGAAAAATCCCAGGTAAACAGAGGAGAGAGCTTTCAGCCTTATAAAATAGAGAAGGAGCCCATTCATTGTTGCTTAGCCCCCCACAGATTTGTCACCCCACTTCCCCTGGGTGATGGAGCCACAAAGGATTATCAAAGCCCATCTCTTCTGAGCAGTGAGAAGCCCTGAAGTGGTTAATCTCCCCCAGAACCCTCAAGCAAGAAGTATTCCTTCCTTGGGAAATTAATCCTGAATTGAGGTTTTCTTTCTGCATTTATTCTTTAGCCCAGGAAGTTACAGTAAGAGACATAGATGGGGTTAAAGTTTTAACAAGTTTAACAAAGGAAGCTGGTAATATTCAGTAAAGACAAGTCAGATGACATTCCGTTAAGGCAGTTAAGTGGTCCACCAACAAAAGCTTGACCTTAGCAAACATTCCTTGTTACAGCAATTTCCCAGTATCTTTACATATAAATTATTAACTAGTCTGCCTTTGAGCCAGCAACCTTGCTGTGTTAGAATTTTTTATCTTACACCAGAGACTTTATAGCCTGAGGAAAATTTCCTGTCCTTTGCAAGGTCAATATTTGAAACTGCAAGGCTTTGGAAAACCAGGCCCTGTGAAATACATTTGCTTTATAGTATATTCCACAATTTATAAAATTTTGCACTTTAACCTTTGACTTCATGTAACTAGCATCCAAAAAATATGCCTTTCAAAAATAATCTCAAAATTTACGTGAGATAAAGTCACCGTAGCATGTTAGAGATGTAGTTTATTTTCCAAAGGCAATGGAACACCTTCCTTGTGTATTTAATATATAATATATCATCTCTCAGTTACTTAGCATGACAATATGACCTCTCAACATAATTAGTAGCATAATATATAAATATGAAAGAGAATTGGAAGTCACAAAAATATTCAATTTAGATTTTGTAAAAATACTTAATTGTAATCCTTTTTTTTTTTTCCACAGATTGGTAATTTTATTTCTCAATGGTGTTTCAAATAGCAAAGGACAAGTGTATTCTCAAAAGTGGCTTAAATCACTAGAAGCATTTGGCCATTATTTTTTCAGTCAACAAACACAAAACAAACATCTGCCATAAAATAGGGGAGGAGTCAGTATTTTTTAATGTTACACTCGGGTTCTCATTGGCAAAATGTTTTGGGAACTACTCCCTATGGTTTTCCCAGCTGGATAGAGAAGTTCGAAGAACATTTTGGAGGCTAGGGAATCAGATATCTGAAGAGATGTTTAGAAATTGCATAAGCTGTCTGGGCAGCACTTACAGAGATCATGCTATGGACAGAGAGATGTCGGTACAGAAAGGTGAAGTCCTGGGTTGGAGATCACACAGCCTGAAGGGGACAATGTGGCAAACAGTCTTTTCTTTTTTTTAATGTTTGCACTTTATTAGAGAAAAATCAATGATCTCTAAATGAAATCTTTTTCTAGTTTCATGGAATATCTTGTCTTGCAATTACAAATTTCTGAAAAAATATGTCATCATTTGAAGATTCCAATTTTGGCTTTGTTTTTTTAAACATGTCCATTATGGGTATGAGCAAACAAACTATATACAATAATGAAATCTTCCTTACATAGTACAATGTTTTTCTTTTTTTTTTTTAATTTTATTTTGTCGATATTCATTGTGGCTGATTATTGTTGCCCATCACCAAAACCTCCCTCCCTCCTCCCTCCCCCCGCAACCAATGTCCCCTCTGTTTGCTTGTCGTATCAACTTCAAGTAATTGTGGATGTTATATCTTCTCCCCCCGCCCCCGGTTTTTGTGTGTGTGTGTGTGTGTGTGTGTGTGAATTTATATATTAATTTATAGCTCCCACCAATAAGTGAGAACCTATAGTATTTCTCTTTCTGTGCCTGACT
The DNA here is from genome assembly GCF_027409185.1 of Cynocephalus volans. Taxonomy (NCBI): domain Eukaryota; kingdom Metazoa; phylum Chordata; class Mammalia; order Dermoptera; family Cynocephalidae; genus Cynocephalus; species Cynocephalus volans. The sequence goes on along the minus strand of NC_084474.1, from coordinate 28,900,113 downwards.
TGTTGCACTTAATATAATTCGCTCAAGGTCCATCCATGTTGTTGCAAATGGCAGTATTTCATTCGGTTTTATAGCTGAGTAGTATTCCATTGTGTAGATGTAACACATTTTCCGTATCCACTCATCTGATGATGGACATTTGGGCTGGTTCCAACTCTTGGCTATTGTAAAGAGTGCTGCGATGAACATTGGGGAACACGTATACCTTCGACTTGATGATTTCCATTCCTCTGGGTATATTCCCAACAGTGGGATAGCTGGATCATATGGTAGATCTATCTGCAATTGTTTGAGGAACCTCCATACCATTTTCCATAGAGGCTGCACCATTTTGCAGTCCCACCAACAATGTATGAGAGTTCCTTTTTCTCCGCAACCTCGCCAGCATTTATCGTTCAGAGTCTTTTGGATTTTAGCCATCCTAACTGGGGTTAGATGCTATCTCAGTGTGGTTTTGATTTGCATTTCCTGGATGCTGAGTGATGTTGAGCATTTTTTCATATGTCTGTTGGCCATTTGGATATCTTCCTTAGAGAAATGCCTACTTAGCTCTTTTGCCCATTTTTTAATTGGGTTGCTTGTTTTCTTCTTGTAAAGTTGTTTGAGTTCCTTATATATTCTGGATATTAATCCTCTGTCAGATGTATATTTTGCAAATATTTTCTCCCACTCTATTGGTTGTCTTTTAACTCTGTTAATTGTTTCTTTTGCTGTGCAGAAGCTTTTTAGTTTGATATAATCCCATTTGTTTATTTTTCCTTTGGTTGCCCGTGCTTTTGGGGTTGTATTCATGAAGTCTGTGTCCAGTCCTATTTCCTGAAGTGTTTCTCCTATGTTTTCTTTAAGAAGTTTTATTATTTCAGGGTGTATATTTAAATCCTTACTCCATTTTGAGTTGATTTTAGTATATGGTGAGAGGTATGGGTCTAGTTTCATTCTCCTGCATATGGATATCCAGTTATTCCAGCACCATTTGCTGAAGAGGCAGTCCCTTCCCCAGTGAATAGGCTTGGTGCCTTTGTCAAAGATCAGATAGCAGTAAGTGTGTGGGTTGATTTCTGGATTCTCTATTCTATTCCATTGATCAGTGCGTCTGTTTTTATGCCAGTACCACACTGTTTTGGTTATTATAGCTTTGTAGTATAGCTTAAAGTCAGGTAGTGTTATGCCTCCAGCTTTATTTTTTTTGCTCAGCATTGCTTTGGCTATGCGTGGTCTTTTATTGTTCCATATAAATGACTGGATAGCTTTTTCCATTTCTGAGAAAAATGTCTTTGGAATTTTGATGGGGATTGCATTGATTTTGTATATCACTTTGGGTAGTATGGACATTTTCACAATGTTGATTCTTCCAATCCAAGAGCATGGGATATCTTTCCATCTTCTTGTATCCTCTCTAATTTCTCTCAGCAGTGGTTTGTAGTTCTCATTATAGAGATTTTTCACCTCCTTGGTTAACTCAATTCCTAAGTATTTTATTTTTTTGGTGGCTATTGTAAATGGGCAGGCTTTCTTGATTTCTCCTTCTGCATGTTCACTATTGGAGAAAAGAAATGCTACTGATTTTTGTGTGTTGATTTTGTATCCTGCTACTGTGCTGAAATCATTTATCAATTCCAACAGTTTTTTTGTAGAGGTTTTAGGCTGTTCGATATATAGGATCATGTCATCTGCAAACAGGGACAGTTTGACTTCATCTTTTCCAATCTGGATGCTCTTTATTTCCTTCTCTTCTCTGATTGCTCTGGCTAGTACTTCCAACACTATATTGAATAGGAATGGTGAGAGTGGGCATCCTTGTCTAGTTCCTGTTCTTAAAGGAAAAGCTTTCAGCTTTTCCCCATTCAGGATGATATTGGCAGTGGGTTTGGCACATATGGCTTTAATTATGTTGAGATACTTTCCCTCTATACCTAACTTATAGAGGGACTTTGTCATGAATGAGTGCTGAACTTTATCAAATGCTTTTTCAGCATCTATAGAGATGATCATATGGTCCTTGTGATTGACTTTATTAATATGATGTATCACATTTATTGATTTGCGTATGTTGAACCAACCTTGCATCCCTGGGATGAATCCCACTTGATCGTGATGAATAATTTTTCGTATGCGTTGCTGTATTCTGTTTGCTAGTATTTTAGTGAGGATTTTTGCATCTATATTCATCAAGGATATCGGCCTGTAGTTTTCTTTTTTGGTTATATCTTTACCTGGTTTTGGTATCAGGATGATGTTTGCTTCATAGAATGAGTTTGGGAATTTGCGTCCGTTTCAATCTTTTGGAATAGTTTGTAAAGAATCGGTATCAATTCCTCTTTGAATGTTTGGTAAAATTCTGCTGTGAATCCATCTGGTCCTGGGCTTTTCTTTATTGGGAGCCTTCTGATAACAGCTTCAATCTCCTTTATTGTTATTGGTCTGTTCAAATTTTCTCCATCTTCATGGTTCAGTTTTGGGAGCTTGTGTGTGTCCAGAAATTTATCCATTTCCTCCAGATTTTCAAATTTGTTGGTGTATAGTTGTTTATAGTAGTCTCGAATGATTCCTTGTATTTCAGATGAATCAGTTGTAATATCGCCTTTTTCATTTCTAATTTTTGTTGAGTCTTTTCTCTTCTTTTTTTTGGTTAGCCATGCTAATGGCTTGTCAATTTTATTTATCTTTTCAAAAAACCAACTTTTTGATTCATTGATCTTTTGTATTGTTTTTTGGGTTTCAATTTCATTCAGTTCTGCTCTGATCTTAATGCCTTCTTTCCGTCTGCTAACTTTTGGTTTGGATTGTTCTTGTTTTTCTAGTTCTTTAAGGTGATGTGTTAGGTTGTTCACTTGCCATCTTTCCATTCTTCTGAGGTGAGCTTTTAATGCAATAAATTTTCCTCTTAATACTGCTTTTGCAGTATCCCACAGGTTTTGGTATGATGTATCATTGTTTTCATTAGTTTCAATAAATTTTTTGATTTCCTGCTTGATTTCTTCTTGGACACATATGTCATTAAGTAGAATGCTGTTTAATTTCCATGTGTTTGTATAGTTTCCAGAGTTTCGTTTGTTATTAATTTCTAGTTTTAGTCCATTGTGGTCTGAGAAAATACATGGGATAATTCCAATATTTTGAATTTGTTGAGACTTGATTTGTGACCTAATATGTGATCTATCCTGGAGAATGATCCATGTGCTGATGAGAAGAATGACTATTCTGAGGTTGTTGGATGGAATGTTCTGTAGATATCTGCCAATTCCAATTGGTCTAGAGTCTTGTTTAGATCTTGTGTTTCTCTACTGATTCTTTGCCTAGATGATCTGTCCAATATTGACAGTGGGGTGTTCAGGTCCTCTGCTATTATGGTATTAGTGTCTATTTCCTGCTTTAGGTCTAATAGAGTTTGTTTTAAAATCCGGCTGCTCCAACATTGGGTGCGTACATATTTATGATTGTTATGTCTTCTTGATGGATCACTCCTTTTATCATTAAGTAGTGTCCCTCATTGTCTCTTTTTATGGTTTTTAGTTTAGTCTATTTTGTCAGGTATAAGAATAGCTACTCCAGCTCATTTTTCTTTTCTGTTTGCATGGTAAATCTTTTTCCATCCTTTCACTCTTAGTCTATGTGATTCTTTATGGGTGAGGTGGGTCTCTTGTAGGCAGTATATATATATGGGTCCTCCTTTTTGATTCAGTCAGCCAGTCTGTGTCTTTTGATTGGGGAATTTAAGCCTTTTACATTAAGAGTTTTTATTGAAACCTGTTGATTTATTCCTAGCATTTTATTGGTTGTTTGGTTGTCTTAAGTGTCTTTTGTTCCTTGCTTTCTGATTTACTGTTTGTTTTCTGTGTTTGTTGGTTCCTTAGGTTGTAGATAGGGTTTTGTTTGCTTGTTTTCTCTTCATGAATGCCATTTTTATTATACTAGTGGGTTTTGATTTTTCTTGGGTTTTTATGGCAGTGGTAGTTATTTTTCAGGAACCAAACCCAGTACTCCCTTGAGGATTTCTTGGAAGGGTGGTCATGTAGTAGTGAACTCCCACAGTTTTTGTTTGTCTGAGAAATATACTATTTGCCCTTCATTTTGGAAGGATAGCCTTGCAGGGTAGAGTATTCTTGGCTGGCAATCTTTGTCTTTTAGTATTTTGAAAATATCATCCCATTCCTTTCTAGCTTTTAGGATTTGTGATGAAAAGTCTGATGTTAGCCTGATTGGGGCTCCCTTATAGGTGATTTGAGGCTTCTCTCTTGCAGCTTTTAAGATTCTCTCTTTGTCTCTGAGTTTTGTCAATTTGACTATAACATGTCTTGGAGAAGGCCTTTTTGGGTTGAATACGTTTGGAGATCGTTGAGCTTCCTGGATCTGAAGATCTGTGATTTTTCCTATACCTGGGAAGTTTTCTGCCACTATTTTGTTGAATATGTTTTCAATGTAATCTCCGTTTTCCTCCCCTTCTGGAATACCCATGTCTCGGATATTTAAGTGCTTAAGGTTGTCTGATATCTCTCTCAGATTTTCTTCAATGTCTTTGATTCTTTTTTCTTTCTTTTTGTCTGCTTGTGTTATTTCAAACAGCCCATCTTCAAGTTCAGAGGTTCTCTCTTCAACTTCGACAAGCCTCCATTGTTTTTTTTATTTCGCTGAATAACTTCTTCAGTTCAGCAAGTTCTGCTACATTTTTTTTCAGGACATTGATTTCCTTGTACATTTCCTCTTTCAGGTCCTGTATACTTTTCCTCATTTCATCATAAAGTCTAGCTGTGTTTTCTTGTATCTCATTCAGTTTCCTTAGAATTATCACTCGAAATTCCTTGTCAGTGATTTCAAGGGCTTCTTGTTCTATAGGATCTAGAGTTTGAGATTTATTAACTTTTGGTGGTGTACTTTCTTGATTTTTTGTTTTTCTGGTATCTTTTTTTGATGTTTATTCATTGTGGCAGGGGGTTTCACAGTCCACCGGTTTGAGACTATTGACTAACTAAGATGTTGCTGTGGTTGCCAGTTTGGTATGGCTACCTCCATGACTGCTCATTTGTCCTCTAGTGCCTTGTGTGTGTGGTTGCCTTGGGTCTTGGGCCTGTCCAGGGAGCCACCTCTCTGCTCAGCTTGGACTCTGCTGGGCTGCTGGATCACAGGGCGGTACCGCAGGCTGTGCGATCTCTGCTGAGCTTCCACTTCCCATGCAGGACTTCTCTGTGTCCCATGCGCTTTGTCCCGGGCTATTGGATTATGCAGTGGTGACCACACAGGGTGTGTGGTTTCTGTCGAGTCTCCGCCTCCCTAGCCGAATGACTCCCCGCTCTGTGTGCACTGGGCTGGGCTGGGACGTATCTTCTGCAACCCTCGTCTATCAGCTGGGCCTTCAAGACCCTGCTCGGCACCGCCTCGCCCAGGAAGTCTACCAGGTTTCTGCTAGGCGCAGACAACTGGTTGCTCTGGGTGCCTTTGTAGCATTGTGTAGATCTTTCTTGGGACTTATCACCTTCCTCCTGGTATCGCGGTTATTTGTGTACTTGTCTTATCTCCCACACCAGAGCATGAGCTCCTCAGGGGAGGAGCCCACAGCACACGGTTCACCTTTGAATCCCCCCGGCGCAGACTGAGTCTGGTGCCCGCCCGCAGTCAGCTCTCCTGCAGATTCAAGCGAACTTGGGAACTCTCCAACCACACTATTCCTAACCAGAAATCGGTTAGGCATTTTTCCGAACTGGTGGCCGCAGAGATGGTATCTGCCTCCCAGTAACAGGAAGTTTACTGGGGGCCGGATCCCAGGGTGAGGTGGAGTGACAGTCGGCCCAGCCCGTACTTCCTTGCCCTCCCAATGCTGGCTGGGGATGCCCCATGCCACCAGCCCCGCTAGAGAACCACAGAGGGAGTGGGAGGGGAGGCCGGCCCGCAGGCCCCGGGAAGCCCCGCGCCAGGGCAAGCAAGTGGGAAGGCTCAGTGAGGAGCCAAGCCGGGCGAGGAGGACTGGCTTGGCTGAGCCGGGCCGGAGCTTCTACCACCTGAGAAAATGGAGGCAGCCCAGGGGGAGGTGAGTGGCCCGGTGGGGCAGGCGGAAGCTGGGCGGGCGTCTGCCCCCTGAGCAGGGCTGGTCCAGGGGTCACTCACAGGGTTGTGCCAGGTCGGGCGCTCACTCTCTGCCTCTGGTTTGCCGCCTTTCCCGTTGTCGGCCGCTGCCACCTTGGGCTGTTCAGTCACGGTGCGGCTCGGGCACTCCCAGGAATCTTCTTTTATGCTGGCCTGAAACTTCGAATCCTGAATAGGGCAGCTGGCCGCCTTCAGCACAGCCCCGGCCTCCGGGATCCTGTCTACATCAACCGCAGCCCCGGCGCCGTGTTCCCTGTTTAGAGACTCGCTTTTGCAGCTAAGAAACAGTTCTTTTCCTGCTCCATACTTCAAAGCTGTTGCCTGTAAATGAGGCAGCCTCTCCTGCCAAGGGCAAAGTGGCATTCAGCCCCCACGACCGGCCACCAGCAGCGGTCCTCCCTTAAGAGACGGCAAGAGGAAGGTCCACAAGTTTCCCGGCTGCCTAAGGCCCAGTGGCCGCGTTTTCCACCTCAGCTACTCCGCGCCAGCCGCCGCAGCCACTGCCATCTTAGGATCAACACCAATTGTAATCCTTTTTAAAAAATACCCTCTATTTCTTTCATTATAATAGTTTTAAGCTCCATTTCCAAAAACATAGTTTTAACTTTACCAAACAAAAGAAACTTTTATTCTCAGTGCTTTCTAATATAACCTAATTTATGTGACTGAATATCTAGATGAAGTGTCTTCTACAATTTGATAGAAATTGAATTTGAGAAAAAATTTTGAGATTTCTGTAAAGAGTTGGACCGGAGATCAACGCGGGCTTAGAGAAGAATCTTTCTAATGGGCTTAGTTTCAGGAACTCACTTAAAAGCTTATTCTTTTGTTATTGGTGCCACTCCCGAAAGAAAACAGCATGAAAGTGATCTGAATCCCAGGAAGAAGAGGGAATGCTTTTGGAAAGCTAATGGGTTTTAAAAACCCTCCTCATGTCTATCTAATGAGAACCCTGGCAGGCAGCATTAGCATCAGGAAGCTGGAAAGGGCTTTCTGAGAGTAGTTTTATTATAATTAAGCTTTGCACAGTGAATTGAGGTTTCTGTTCAGAAAAGTACTCAGGAAAGCCTTAGCCCTGTTGAGTAGCAATATGTAGAAACCTGAGGAAAAATACCAACAACAGTAACCAGAAGATGATGCGTCCATGCAATAGAGAGGGTGTTGCCTTGCAGAGTTCAGCAGCAATGATGAAGAAGGGAGAGGAGAGATTTCAAGGTGGTTGAGACAAGTATGGGATCTTCAAAAGTCACTTGACTAATCCCAATTAACAGCAGTAATTAATTGTGCCATGTGAGCGCTGTTGGTACAACATTTCAGGCAAATCAGTTCACCAGAAGAAACAGACCCTTCTCTATATGTTAAATTGTATTCCAGTGTTTTAAAAGAATGATTATTTACTTTTATAAATACTACTCCCAATAAGTATTCTTTACTTGCATTTATGGTAAGGACATTCCTTATCTTAGTGAATTACAGTGACTTTTGTAGCTTAAACAGGCCAGAGCACAAGAGAGAGTCTCTGGATGAAAAGGGCACTCAGAGGTGCAAATCAGCTTTCTGCCCCCTGCTTTTTAATACCCATTCCAGGATATGTTTTCGTTATGATTCTCAGGCCGCCTTCTAGGCCTGGCTCCCTCAAATTCACTGTCTCTGCTACTAGCCCCAGAACACCAAATTCTTTCTCTTGTTTTTCTTAAAGACTTGAAGCAATTTAACATTTCCACAAAGAATAACACTTTTAAAAGGCTGAAAAACGTATACATAAGAATGCACAGTCATCTGTCAGTATCCTTGGGGGATTGGTTCCAGGACCCCCACAGATACCAAAATGAGAGGATGTTCAAGTCCCTGATATAAAATGGCATAGAATTTGCATATACCCTATATGCATCTTCCCATATACTTTAACTTATCTCTAGAATACTTATAATACCTAATACTATGTAAATGACATTTAAATAATTGTTATATTGTGTTTTAATTTGTATTATTTTAATTATTGTATTGTTTATTTATTTATTTACTTAGATTATTTTCAAGCCATGGTTGGTTGAATCCATGGATGTAGAACCCATGGATATGGAGGGCTGACTGTACATCTTCACGTGAGATATTTCTGTGCAAGTCCAAGCCAGGCATGACAGGGATAGAATCTTTACTTGGTTTTCTGACTCCCTGACTAACCCCTACTTATGTGTAATTATTCTGCCACTTTATGGGATTTTTATATGTCTTTCCTTCTTTTCCTTTCTTAGAGAAAATGCTAAAAACCCCATTTATAACTTAGAGCCAATAAAACAAAACAAAAAGAACTGAATTTCTTTGGTTCAAACTTCTAAAACTCCCTCACGTCCCTACTACTCAGTTTCAGGTTCCAACAAGTTTCCAGTTGCAGGAGTTCAAGGTTGACAACCTAGAGCCTCAGGGAATGACATCGTCCATAATCAATGAAATTCACATCTGAAGAACTCTGTGAAAGTTCACTCAGGTTAATTCTCTCTCCGCACAGTGGTAGCCCCCAAAATACAACTACCAAAGGGTTATAATCCTAAAATACATTAAAACATCTGCACTAAAATTGGAAAAAAAATCTCATTAAAAGCAAACACTCAATAACTAAAACTACTAATTAGAGGTATTTGGTTTTTGTCTAACTACTATTTCGGTAAAGCTTGGAAGAAGTTTAGCATTCCAATTCTAGATTTTTTTTTTTATGGAAAGTATAGAAAATCCCAAATGATTGCTTTCAAATTTTCTTTCAGTAATCATCAACAATGATGTATTTAGCTCCTGGAGGAGTAACCTACTGAGTGCCAATTCAGTTTTGGCATCATGCAAACTATGTGAACTTGGCTTTATTTATTGCTACATAAAATTTCACCTTTATGTTTTTATTATTTTTAAATACAAAAAGCTATAGATAATTGGAGGCTCTGGGTGATGTTATTTTCTTCCCAGAAGGAATTCTCATCTGCTTTTAGCCAGCATCCACGCTGTGGCACACGGGATCCCAGATTTCCTGACTTTATCAGGGACTAAGCTCAGTATAAGGTGAGCCCTTACTCCTAGGGTATGACCCCCAAAGTTATTGCCCAAAGCCCTAGTTCTTTGTAATAGACCCTTGGCAGGCTCTAAACTTCCCTTTTCATCCTCTTAATCTCAAGATTCTGCTGGAAGTTTCTTTAAGCTTCTCAAGTCTCTCAGTCACATCAACCACCACTGACACATTCTTACAGGGGAAAGGGGGCCCTGTGGAAGCTATGTGAATGCAACACTCAGATCTGCATTCCAGAGAACCCCTGCCTTGTGGAGCTCAGTTAGTTGCCTGCTTCCAGCTCCCACACTTTCAGAATCCTTGCCCATGGTGTCCCTGGCTGCTCCCAGATAATTACTCAGCACAGCAGGATGCTACAGCTGGGTTCTTTCTGCCCAATGAAGGACCCCTATAATGGTCAGTCTTTGCTTTGGGGTCCACACTGGCCTGTGCAAGACTTTCTAAGAGCAGCCCTATTGTCTGAGCCTTTTCTTAACTGATCTTCCTTCTTTCTCTCTGCCATAGGACATAAAACTGCATCACAGATATTAAAAGCTATCCTGGTGAGGGCCTAGAAAGAATTAAGGAGCATGGTAGAGAAAGCTTCTTTCACTTGAAAAATACACATGTCACCATAAATGTTGAAATTTGTGTTTTAAAAACTGTCAGAACTGAAAAGAGAAATAGACAAATACATTCCTACAATTGGAGACTTCAACACTGCTCTTTCAGTAATTGATAAACCAATCAGGCAGGAAATCAATGAAGATGTAATTGAACTAAATAGCACTATCAATCAACTTGATCTAATTGACATTTTTAGAATTCTCCATCAAATACCATCAGAATATACATTCTTCTCAAGCTCACATGGTATATTCAACAAGAAAGATTACATTCGGGGCCATAAAACACACCTTAACAATTTAAAAAGGAACAAACAGATATTTAAAACAACCAAACAAACAAACAGGTATACAAAGTATGTTCTCTGACCAAGATGAACTAGAAATTAATAACAGAAAGATATCTAGAAAATTTTCAAATATTTGGATATTAAGCAACACAATTCTAAATAACACACATTCTGTCAGAGAACATACTTTGTATACCTGTTTGTTTGTTTGGTTGTTTTTAATATCTGTTTGTTCCTTTTTAAATTGTTAAGGTGTGTTTTATGGCCCGGGGGTGGGGGAAGAAGATATAACAACCACAATTACTTGAAGTTGATACGACAAGCAAACAGAAAGGACATAGTTGGGGGGGGAGGGAGGAGAGGGAGGAGGGAGGGAGGTTTTGGTAAGGGGCAACAATAATCAACCACAATGTATATCGACAAAATAAAAGTTAAAAAATAAATAAATAAATAAATAAAAATAAATAAATAACACACAGGTCAAAGAAGAAGTCTCAAGAGAAATTTTAAAATAATATATTTTGAACTAAGTGGAAATGGCCCACACTCAAGCCCCAGAGGTGGTGCACAGGTGAGAGTTCGCAGGACCTCTCACTGACTGGACGGGAGCCAACGCTGCCCACCACACACTCAACTGCATTGATACAAGAAGAGTCATCAGCAAACCTACAAACAGCGGAGGAAGCCTTCTGCCTCATAATCCACTCCAGACTGATAGAAGGATTCTCCCAGATGACTAAACATCAGTTATAAAAATACTAGAAGCACAAATAAACATGAACGAAGTGGAAATGAAAATGCAACTTACCAAAATTGTGAGATACCAAGAAATTTATGGAATTAAATGCATATGTTAAGAAAGATGAAGGACCTGAAATTAAAAACTTAAGCTTCCACCTTAGGAAACTAGAGAGAGAAGAGCAATTTAAGCCTAAAGTTAGAAGGAGAAAAGAAATGAAAATTAAAGTAGAATTCAATGAAATTGAAAATAGGAAAACAATAGAGAACATGAAGGAAACAAATCTGGTTCTTTGAAAAGACCAATAAATTTGATAAATTTCTGGCCGGGCTAACCAAGAAGAGAAATAACACACTGTTAATATAGAAAATGAAAGAAACTGATCCCATGAACATTAAAAAGATAATTAAAGAAAACCAAGAACAACTCTATGCCCGCAAATTTGATAACTTAGCCAGAATGGACAAATTCTTGAAAGATCAAAGCAACCAAAATTAACATAAGGAAAAACATGTAGATTAAATAGGTCTATACCTTATAGAAATTTAATAAGTAATAATCTTCAAAACAAAACAAAACAAAAAGCACCAGGTTCAGATGTTTTCCCTGGTAAATTCTACCGACCATTTAAGACAAAATGATAACAATTCCCCACAATCTACTCCAGAAAATAGAAGAGGAGGAAACACAACTCATTTTATGAGGCTAGAATTACTCTAATTCAGTAATTACCAAAACCAGATAAAGACCTTATGGGAAAGGAAAACTAAATCAATATATCTCAAAAATATAGATGTAAATATCCTTAAAAAACCATTAGCAAATCAAATCCAACAATTTATAAAAATAATTATACACCACAAATTATGCGTGATCAAATGAGATTTATTTCAGGTATTCAAGACTGGCTCAATATTCAAAAATTTATCATTATAATCCATCACCTCAAACTAAACAAGAAAAATCATGTGATTGTATCAATTGATGAAGAAAAAGATTTGAAAAAATAAACTCTCATTTATGGTAAAAACTTAGCAAGCTAGGAGTAGAGAGGAACTTCTTCAACTTGATAAATCTTTCACAAAAAGATTGACAGGTAACATTACACTTAATGGTAGAAAAACTGGATGTTCTCCCCTAAGATGAGAAGGTAGTAAAGATTTACCCTCCCATCATAATTCCTATTCAACATTGTATTCCTAGCTAGTGTAGCAAGACTGGAGAATAAATAAAAAGTATATAGGTTGCTAAGAGAAAAATAAAACTGTTCACAGACAATATGATTGTCTATGTAGAAAATCCTGAGGAATCAGCAACAATAACAAAATGTCTGGAACTAATAAGCAATTATAACAGGTTGCAGGATACAAGGTTAATATACTAAAATCAATAGCTTCCCTAAATACTGGAAATGTATAACTGGAATTTGAAGTGAAAAATAAATACCACTTACAATCAAACCAAAAAATTAAATACTTAGGTATAAATTTAATAAAAAATGCACTAGATTATACATGGAAAAGTAGAAAACTTTGATGAAAGAAATCAAAGATCTAAATTAATGGAGAAATATTTCATATTCACAGGTTGAAAGTTTCAGTATTGTTAAGTGTCAATCTTCCCAAACTTGATTTTTAGATTCAGTGCAATCAAAATCTCAGCAAGCTACTTTGTAGATATTGACAAACTGATTCTAAAGTTTGTATGGAAAGACAAAGGACTAGAATAGTCAACACAATACTGAAGAATAACAAAGTTGCAAGACTGTTTATACTAAAGTATCAAAACTTGAAATAGCAGGAAGTCCATTCATAACTGGTTATTAACTGTAAATATAAGGAACAAATACTTTAAATATTTATTGACACGTTTTTCAACAGAGATGAATTACTCAAATGCTGTTTTGATTTTGGCTACTCTGGCCAGGAAAACCATCTTTTAAAGTGGAAAGGTAAGAAGGAAGTAAAGGCTGATAGTAGACCAAAAAATTGTAAGCAGGTTTCTACAAGTTCTAAAATGAGTTTATGCCTCCTCTTCCAAAATAATTCTATCCCAATGGGGACAGTCTTCATAGGAGAGAATGCCACACGACCCACAGTAATCCATAAGGATCTCTGGAAGACTGAGAACAAACACACGCTGAGTTACTTTTGTCTAAAGAGATAAAGGTGTTTTCTGTAGATGTCTTGGAGTGATTATCAAATGGATTGTTTATGGAGAGAGGCATGGTGATTTTTCTTGAGTCTGTAAGAACTCAGGAAGAAGTTTTACTTGCTAATTTGCTTTCTTGATAGATCAATCAAATGAAGAATACTGTTGAAAGCACATTTTACACCCAGAGAAGCAAGCATTTGACCCAGTCTTTTGTAATATTGAAGCAATATGTTCCGAACAGTAATATATTATATAGTACATGTTTTTGTTTCTTAAGTGCACCAGGAATTGGTTTATTATATGTACCCAGTGAAGGCAGATAAAAAGATTGAGGCCAAACTGAATAGAGATCTTTAGCAGAGTGCTGCAAAATACTGTCCTTTGACATTATATCTGCAAGGATTCCTAGCTATAGACAGGAGATTTCTGTCAACCTAATTTAGTCAGAAAACTATGTTTAAAATTAATTAATTAATTATAAAAAAAAAAAGCAAGTATTGAAGAGTGTTAGGTCACTTTACCTCTTGAGATGTCAGAGATCCAGACTTGGATGGTACAGAGAAGAAGGTGCAGGGGATCATATATTTCCAGTTAGAGAACTTTGCACTTCAGTGTTGTTCAATTATTACCTTTGTATTTGTTGAACATCAAATGCATGAACACACATTTACTATAAGTTTATATGGGAACATAGTGTGATCTGACTAAAAATACAAAATTAATAATATCATAATCTGCACTAAAAGTATAGTTTTCAGAACAAGGGAGAGAATGGCATCACTACCCTCTGCATTAACAAGACACCCTATCAAACTTAACCCGTGTTACATCAAAAAGGCTACACTGCATTTGGCTTCTCTAAGTGCTTCTTTTGCCTTATTCTCATATTTTGAACATCTGAGGCTTAATTAGCTTAGGGAAAGCCTGAAACAAGTATTTACTGGTGAAGTTTGTGACTTGTATATTACAAATGCAATCTCATTGGTGAAAATAAAGTTTTCAAAATATTGGATTGGTTAAAATATTTTGGAAATATTTCCTACCCTTACATGAACAAAAGATGAAAATCTAGTGAGGCCTTTATCCTGCACTCTCAGGGATAACCCTTAAGAATTGATCCTTAAATGGTCCTATGTGCAACTATTCATTATAAGTATTTCTGTTTTCCTAATGTTGACAGAAAATGTTCTGGAATGTTGTTATGTCTGTTTCAGGGATGCTGTTATAGGAGTGGTGGACAGAGAGGGATTTCATAGAACTTAATTTTTTTTTTTTTTAATGAATGTCTATAGGCAGAATTTGGTCTGAGACTTGCTTTTATTGTGGCCTGGTAGAAAGGTTGTGGAGGAGTCACTAAACCTTTCCAGTCGTCTTCATGACTACTGTTATCTGCCAAAAAAGACCTAAGATTTATGCAACACCAAACTAGCTTCAATATGTCTATAACATCATCATTTTGTTCTGCCTCTTCATTTTGCAGTCTTAAGAAGTCAAATAACTAGGTCAAGATAACTAGAAGCCTCTTTTCTAAGGAAGCATTCTCTTCCTCCACAAAATTCCTGTAACATTTCTTTAGTAGAATGTTTAGAACAGGGCTTTGGACCCTCTACCTTTGCTTCAACCAGAGTAGTTTTGTGTTTACTCATTGTACATACTGGATTAGTGGACCAGAGATAGAGCTGAAATGGCTTCTCTCTGTTCCTCTAATCCAGCACTGCCTAACAGAGATATAACGAGAGCCACAGTTTGAAAAGTAAAAAGAAACAGGTGAGAGCTGGCCCGTGGCTTATTTGGGAGAGTATGGTGCTGATAGGTGTTGCTTTATGTTGCTTTGCACCCCACGGATTTGTCACTCCTCTTCCCCTGGGTGATGGAGACACAAAGGATTACTCAAAGCCCATCTCTTCTGAGCAGTGAGAGACCCTGAAGTGGTTAATCTTCCCGGGACCCTCCAGCGAGAGGCATCCCTTCCTTGGGAAATTAACCCCGAACTGGGGTTCTCTTCCTGCATTTATTTTCCAGACCAGGAAGTTACAGGAAGAGAACATAGGTGGGGTTATAGTTTAACAATATAGGCTGGTAACTTTCAGTGAAACCAGCCAAATGACATTCCATTAGACAATTAAGTGATCTTATAGCAATTTCTCAGTATCTTACATAATAATCAGTAACTAGTCTGTTCTTGTGCCAGCAACCTTGCTATGCCACAAATCTTTATCTTACACCAGTCCTCTGCAAGGTCAATATTTGAAACTGCAAGACTTTGGAAAACCAGGCCCTGTGAAATACATATGCTTTATAGCATATTCCACAGAAAGCACCAAGGCCACGGGTTCGGATCCCTGTATAGGGATGGCCGGTTAGCTCACTTGGGAGAGCGTGGTGCTGACAACACCAAGTCAAAGGTTAGGATCCCCTTACCAGTCATCTTCTAAAAAAAAAAAAAGAAATGGGTGAAACTAATTTTAATAATATGATTATGTAACTCAATATACCCATAATATCATCATTTCACCATGAAATCAATATAAAATTAAGAATAAAATTTTCTAAATTCTTCCCCCCCCCATACAAAGTGATTGAAATTTGGTGTGGTCCTCTTTCCACTTATAGTACATCCCGATTTAGACTGGACACATTTCAAGCTCTCAGTAGCCGCACGTGGTATTGGTATCTCATGGGCCGGCACAACTCTAATCTTTCAACAAGCCACTCACTTTTACCTCCCCAAAATCTACAGCACTCTCTTCCTCCGCAAAATTCCTGTGACATTTTTCTAGTAGGATGTTTAAAAAAGGGCTTTGGACCCTCTAACTTTGCTTCAACCAAAGTAGTTTTGTGTTTACCCATTGTACATATTAGAATTCTGAAAACTTTTGTATGAAGGATGATTGATTGGTTCTGAAAAATAAATTTTTTTGAAGAGCTTTGAGCAGCTTCTTCTTTTCATAGATTTTGTTTTCTTATCTTTGTTTTTCAGCAGTTTCACATGGCTAAATCAAATCCCTTACCCACTGATATGGCCTCCCAGATTTTACTTTGGGATTTTACTCTAAATAAATTTTTGGTTTCAGCATCCACTGCTCAATATCTCATGCTCCTGGTATCTTTTTAAATTCATGTTTTTATGAGAAGTCATATAATGGACATAGTCATTTTTTCCCCTTTTGCCACATGATTTCATTGCTCTTAAATTCTTTTCTCTACTCACCAAGCTGTAGTAGCAGAGGACATACACAGGGCAACCCTTGGCTGTGCTGGAAGTGCCCAGGGTGTGGCATGTCTATGTGTTGTGTGCAGTTGTGTTTTCTAAGTCTGAGTTATAACTTTAACATATGAGTCAGTGTGTCCAATGACCATTTTCTCCTAATGCTTTATATTTGAGGGAAAAGGCAAAAACTGTGTACCAAAAAAACTTTAGCAACGTTGAAATAATAGTATTGCAAAAACTTTGGAAAGGGAGAAATTTTTCACTTAAAATTTTACTGAAACATTCAAATGAGTGAGTGTGTGATTGTGAAATGTGTTTCATTATTTCCTAGAAGTGTTACAAGCTTTCTTATCTTTATTTTTCTTGGAAAAAATTGTTAATAATTAAATAAAATTAAGCCTTTTTAATAGACAATTTTAAGAAAATTACTATAGATACATATTTTATTCACTAAGATTAATGTGAATGGGATTCCTTCTTCTAGATAGTAGAAATGGAATTATCTTTAGAGAAAAGAGTCTAAAGTCCTAGGAGACAATTTAATACAATACATATTTTAAGAATCAAAGATCCTGAGACAATTACTCTTGATAGGTCTTAGTTACTTCATTCCCATTGCTACACATTTTGAGGAATTATTGCCCCATGGATCCAATGCATTTCAAGGAATCCGGTAACCACCTATTTCAATCATGTATCTATGCACATTTTTCTTCTTAGAGATTGTGTGTAGTCTTTATCAGATTCTCAAGGGAGTCCATGACTCAAATGAAATAAAAAATAGCCTCTTTAGTCATTGATTAGTTAAGTATATTCCCATTTTGAGGGGAACAATTGTAGGTGTCTTTCCCACCATTTATCCTCCTCCTTTTCAAGGACAGTGACAATTTTTGAGGATATAATTTTCACTATTCTTAGTCTATGCATAAAACCACTTTCACCTTTGGTTATACCCAATTTTCTCAAGCAAATTTAGGTTAGATCCTCTGTAGCTTTTGACCAAAATCTTCCAATAACTCACTTTATCAACTCTAAGTTCTTTGTCTTCAATAACTTGGCTCTGCTTTTTGCAGACAAGATCAAAGTTTGGCCAACAGAAGTTGCTCTGACTTTTATTTGCTGGCACAGATCATATGTGGGAAAACACCAACTTTGTGGTAGCTTTGAGTCTCCCTTGGTCGATTTTACTATCTTAAGCATTTGGCCTGTTTTTGCTGTCAACCCAACTGTCCCCTTTTCTGCTGCTACTTCATTTCCTCAGTGGTCATGGCTGCTGCCAGGAATGCTGCTAACTTCCATTGCAGACTTACAATTTTTCCTTTCTGGGGAGTAAGAGAGGTCACTTTTTGCCTTCCTGTTCTAGTGCATTCTTTCGGACACCATGGTTTTATCATTCATTCATTCATTCATTCATTCATTATTTGGCTTCTTGCCCTAGAAAGAAAAGATTCTTAAACAAGGATTCTGAAACTCAACTTCTGTTCTGCAGACTGGTTCTCCACTAATTCTTGGGAGACATAGAATAGGCCATTCCTAGTACCTACATGAATGAAGCACTAGATATTACTCTTCGACCACATTGTTTAAACCTTCCTTATGAGAAGACTCCTAACAAGTCTTCTGTAAACACTCTTTTTTTTTCCTTTTTACACTTTTTTTTTTTTTAGGAGAAATTGTACACATTGTATAAAGTAGATGAAATAGGCTTGTTGTTAGGATGTTGTTTCTACTGAAACAACTAGATAAAATTAGATAAGTTGGGCAAATCAGATTTTTAAAGGCATCATAAAGCAGTAGAAGCAACAAGAATGAAATGAACTGAAATTATAAAGAGATGAGATGCTTCTGAAGTAAACTAATGACAGCCACACATTTTTCTTCTGGGAGTACTCGTATTGAAAATTCTGAGCATGGGCTGAAGATGGAGTTTAGCCTGCACAAAGGGACTCTGTAGGAGGAAAGAGAGACAAGCAAAACTTTTAGTAGTTACATGGGGCTGGAGTAATGTATTGGAATCTTAAGAGGTTAAATTTGCAAATTTCCCCACAGGTCATTTTCTGAGTTCTAGGTCTGTAGAGGAAACTGAGGGGAAATGCAAAACATGTCTAAAATGCAGAGTAGGATCTTAGGTGGTTTCACTGACTAAAAACACCAGCCAGTCCTCCTCAAGATACTCATCAAAATGTAAGTCTATGTGGAGTAAGGGTCTAAAGAGGTCACCTTAGATTCTACGATGTCGGGAATCAATCTCCTGCAATGTTTCAACACTAAGGAAGCAAGCACCAAAAATGTCTTCATTAAAATCGTGGAAAGGCCATGCCTTTAACATAGACAATAATCAAACCCAGAAAGAGTTTTATTAAAACTGCAACCCAGTCCTGACTAGGTGCAATCCCTGATGGAATCAAGATGTTTATTTTTTCTCCCTATTTTCCCATGAAAGGAAATATGGGAATCTCTCTGATGGAAAATTACATTAATTAGAGCCTTTATGTTTTTTTATTGCCAAATGCCTCACATTAAATCAACAATTACTAGACAGAGAGCTGACTCATAAATGATCCAGATATTGGAGTTAGCAGACAAGGGCATTAAAATCCCATCAACACTACTAATACAGTTTTCACTGGTACAAAAAATAGGCAAACTGAACAGGAGGACTAAATATAAAATCCAGAAATAAACCTACAGATATCTTGAGACCTAATTTGTGACAAAGTTGACCTAGCAGTGCACTAGACAATAACAGTATTTTAACAATGGTGCTGGGTTAATTAAATGTTCATATGAGGGACAGATGTATTTTGACCTGCTATCTCACTTCATATACAAATACCAACTCCATTCAGATTGTTGATCTGTATGGGACAGGTAAAATATCAAAGCTTTTAGAAATAAATCTAAAAAGTCATTTTTGTGGCTTGGAGTAGGCAAAGATTTTAAAAAATAATACACAAAAAGTATTAAAGGTAAAGGAAAATGTTGGTAAAGGGGACTATGTTAAAACCAAAAACTTCTGTATAACAAGAAAATACCTCGAAGACAACCCACGGAGTGGAAAAAGGTATTGTCTCCCATACAGCTGGAAAAAAATGAGAACAAAAACAAACAAAAATAAGCTCTTATGCAGAATATGTAAAGAATTCTTACCAATCAGTAAGAAAAATGCAAACATCCCCCAAAATAAAATATGTCTAAAATATTTGAACATATATATCTTAAAAGAAGATATCCAAATAAACTTATAATAAGATATTCAACTTCCTTGTTGCCAGGGAATTGTAAAATGAAGCCACAATGTGATACTACAATACTCCTACTAGAAATAAAAAATAAAAATGATGGTTCTATGATTTGAGGGTGTCCCCTAAAAGTTCATGGGCTGTAACCTTAATTCCTCACTGTGGTAGTTGAGAGAAGTGGGCCTAGTGGGAGGTGTCTGGGTCATAGGGATGCCACCCTCATTAAGAGATTATGCAGTTACCATGGGACTAGGTTAATTCTCTCAGGACTGGACTGGGTCCAGCCAGAGTGGGTTCTTATAAAGGGGGTTGGCCTGATTGCCTCCTCTTTTGCATGCACTCTCTTGCCCTTCCGTGTTTTCACCACATCATGATGCAGTATCAAAGCCCTTGCCAGAAGCTTGGACTGACCAGCCTCCAGAGCTATAAGAAATAAATTTCTACCCTTTATAAATTACTCTGCCTATGGTATTCTGTTATAGCAACAGAAAACAGACTAAAATATCAAGTGTTGGCAAAGATGCGAAGAAAGTGGAACACATACAATGCCAATATGAATATAAAATGGTATAACCCCTTTGGAAAACAGTTCAGTGGTATCTACTATAACTGTACATATACATACCCTATTACCCTATAATTTATTCCTGGATATATACTCAACAAAACATTAATATATGTTCACCAAAGAACATGAAATATTATTTTCATAGTGGTGTTATCTGTTACCAGCAAAAGAAATCTAAAAATTCCTGTTGTCTATTAATAGTAGAATGGATAAGTAAATTGTGGTATATTCACACATTGGAATGATGCAATGAGAATGAATGATTTACAACTACATGAAACAATTCCCAAAATTTCATCCTAATATTGAACAAAAAATCAAACTTCAAAAGATGTATACTCTATGACTGCATATATATAAATTGCACAAACAGACCAACATATAGTGTTAGAAATCAGGATGGTAATTACCTTTGGGAAGGTGAGCGTGTTCTTTAAAGGGTCACAAGTGGGGTTTTCTGCAGTTCTGGTAATGTTTTTTTTTTCTTCACCTGGATACCAGTTATCCACGTATGTTCAGTTTTTGAAAATTAGTTGAGATTTCTCTTATGATATATGCATTTTCCAGTGTATGGTTTTAATATATGAGTACAACGTTACTTGAAAAGTAGACAGAATAGCACAATGAACCACCTCGTAACCATGTAACCGTATTCAGCTACAATGATTAATTTATGACTAATCTTGTGTCAACTATACTCTACTTCCCACTTCCCATATTGTTTTGAAGCAAATTCCAGACATATCATTTCATCTGTGAATATTTGTCTCTATCTCTAAATTATAAGGACTCTTTTAAAAATAAAGCCACAGTAACATTATTATACCAAAAAACTGACAATTATTCTTTAATATTATAAGAATGCAGTCAGCATTCAAGTATCCAAACAGAGCATGTATGCACTTTTTTAATGCTAGAGAAGGAGATTTTACCTAACTCTCCCTCCCTCCACCCTCCTCATTCCATCTTGCTAAATAGACCTGAAACAGTTGCAGGTTTTTGGAAACCATTGGGTCATGACCTCCTAGCATCCTGATGGCTTATATCAGTTAGCAAATACTTCTTAAGAAGTGTCTATAGGTCCACAAATCTTAGGCATTTTGCAAAAAGGAGGAAGGAAAGTGTAGGAATGCAAATAACTATAGACATGGTAAAAATTTTAGGTCTCAGAATCAAATCTATTGAACAAAACCAAAAGTAGGAGTATGATTGCTCTGAGGACTGGGGAGATTGTATTGTGTACATGCATATATGTTCATAGAGGAAACAAAAAGTAGGGAAACTTTCTGTGGATCCACAAGTTCACTCTGGTTTAAAGGGGTATGATTCCCATATTGTTTTCCTGACTTTTAAAAAATCTATTTGTTCAACCTTATGAATTCTTACGTATGCTTACATATAAGTTTATTTAGTTAATAACAGTTTGCTAAATGTATAAATGACAATGTTCCCTGAATGTTATACATACACACATATTTAAATTCTATGTTTAAAATGCTTCTTCTTCCTATGGACCTCTATGACAGAGTTTTCTAGTTTGTAAAATGTTTTTTACTATAAATTCTAATTTTGGAATGATGCATATAAATAAGTATACTTGATGAAATTCCTTTTTAAAAATCAATACTTGATTTTTACAATTACAATAATGCTCATATGATAATTCAAGTGGCAGAAAAGTGAAAATTTATCTATCTGTAGCAAACTGTATCTTTGTGGATTTAAGTGACATATAATAATACACTGGCCATGTTTACTGCTGTGGTTTGGATATTTATATAAAGGAATTATGGTGCTCCTTGAGCACAGGATGTTTAAACGAATGATATCATGGCAAAGGGAATTTATATTACCATGACCTATATTTACTCAACATATCTTGATGTTAGAAGCCTTGAGTCATCTTTGAGGAAGCTGGCCTAAGCCCTTGCAATACAGTGGCCTTGTCATGTAGTCTTTCAATTAATGAACTTTTATGGTGACAAAAGCAGAGAAGTACATTGACAGATTTATCAATACTGATTCTTCCCTCATTGTAATTGTCCTCAGCAGCACATAAGCAGGCATGGAAGAAACTCCTCCTAGTTGATTTTCTTCTTGAAAATATGGATAATGAGTCCTTCTACCTCCAATAAAAAATAGCATCAAAATTTGAGGGAAAAATCCCTGCTTAATTTTGATTGGTTTTCTCTTCTTTCAGAACCCAAGAGATATCTTGAAAATTTGTGACATTTTTAATAAAGAAGAATGGGTAATAACAAATGCTTTTTTTTTTTTTCCAGTTACTAGTACTTTTCCTGTGTCATCACTGGCATTTTGATGAGAAATCAGGAGAAACTATGTATTACAAGGAATGTTTTCACTGCAAGGGAAAGGATGTCTTTATTTTATTAACAAAAACACAGAGAAAAGCAGTTCCAGAATTGTTTCAGGAGCTCAGTGACAGTGACATGAAACCTGTTCATCCTTCTGTACCACCCTTCTTGGCACACCAGCTTTCATTTTGCTATTTGCTTCCTGTCCCCAAATAGTTGCTATCGATCCAGACATTAAATGCTCATACAGAGTGTCCAAAGCTGAAGAAGGAGGTGGGCAGGAAGAAAAGGGCTTTTAATCATATGGCTTTCTCCTTCAATCAAAGAGAAAAATTATTTCCAGAAGCCCTTAGCCCCATAGCCAACCTCCTTATATCTCAAGTTCTACATGTTCACACCCAGATCAATCACCGGCAAAGTGGAGCAACAGTACCATGATTACCTTAGGCCATTTATGACTTATCTTCTGGAGCTCATCAAACAAAATTCAGTATTATCAAAAAAAAAAAAAAAAAGCTAATGACATCAGGTAGGCAAGGAACATCACTTGTCATGGGTTGCACTGTGGCTTTCTGTCACACACCATTTTGTCTGTTTGTTTGTTTGTTTTTATCAAAAACTTTATATTTTCAATAAGTTTAAGGTTTACAGCAAAATTGAGAAGGTACAGAGATTTTCCATATCCTCCATTTCCACACACACACACAGCCTCTCCCATTATCAACATCCCCCACCAGAGTGGTACATTTGTTACAACTGATGAACCTACAATGACCCATCATTATCATCCAAAGTCCATAGTTTACATTAGGGTTCACTCTTGGTGTTCTATATTCTCTGGGTTTGAACAAACATATAATGACATATACCCACCATTATGGTATCACGCAGAGTATTTTCATTGCCCTAAAAATTCTCTGTGTTCTGCCTGTTTATCAGTCTCTCTCCCCAACCCCTGGCAACCAACAATCTCTTCACAGTCTCCATAGTTTTGTCTTTTCTAGAATGTTATACAGTTGGAATCATACAGGATGTAGCCTTTTCAGATGGGCTTCTTTCACATGGCAATATGCATTTAAATCTCCTCATTTCTTTTCATGGCTTGATAGCTCATTTCTTTCAAGCATAGAATAAAATTCCATTGTTTGGATGTACCACAGTTTATTTATGCATTTACCTACTGAAGGACATCTTGGTTTCTTCAGAGTTTTGGCGGTTATGAATAAAGCTGCTGTAAACATCTGTGTGCAGGTTTTTGGGGAGACCTAAGTTTTCAATTCCTTTGTGTAAATGCCAAGGAACACAAGTGCTGCATCATATAGTAAGAGTATGTTTAAGTTTATGAGGAACTACCACATTGTCTTCCAAAGTGGCTGTACCATTTTGCATTCCCACTAGCAATGAATAAGAGTTCCTGTTGTTCCACATCCTTGTCAGAATTTGGTGTTGTCAGTGTTTTGGATTTTGGCCATTCTTTTTAAAAAATTATTATTAAATCAAAATTGATTATACATCTTTTGGGGGTTCAACATTGAGATATGTTGATCAAATCAATATTACTAGCATATATATTGTTACAAATCATAATTATTCTTTATGCTCCTTGTCTAATCTTTCTCCATCCCCCTCACCTTCCCCCCTCCCCCCTCTAATTACCCTAGATTTCCTCTCTCTTTCTGAAAGAGTAATGGTTACTCTGTTGATTTGTAGCCTAGATGATCTGTTCAATGATGAGAGGTGTGATCAGTTCCCCCAATATTATTATAGAGCAGATGCTTCTTCTGTCACTCTGAAATGGGCTTTGTGGAGAGACATCCTCTTCTTTTCTTTATCTCTGCTGGTGACTCTCCTTGTGTCAATGCACTCCAGTGGCTGGTAGACAATCTGCATGGTGGTTGTGGCATCTAGCCCCTTTTGTGGAAGCCATGGTTATTGTGGTGGCTGTGGTGGGACACCCACATGGAGGTGATATTTTTGGCAAGCTCCTTGGTGCTGGTGGTGTGCCTGGTTGTGGAGAGTGTCTGGTCCGTAACTCCATGCCTTGGGTCTCCAGGTGGGCTCCGAGGCACTGGCACAGTGTGCCTGGCTGTGGGAGGGGGGTCCAGTCCCCTTTTTCATATCTTGGGTCCCAGGGCAGGCCCCAAGGTGCTGTTGTGGTGTGCCTGATTGTGGGTGGGGGGTCTGGTCCCCAGATCCAAGCCTTGGGTTCCCAGGTAGGCCCCAAGGCACTGGCAGTGTGAGTGGTTGTGGGCAGAGGTCCTCTCCCTGGCTCCATGCCTCATGTTCCCTGGCAGGCCCCAAGGCACTGGTGGTATGCTTGGGCTGGAACTAATTTTTTTCCTTTGCTTACTTCTAACACAGGGGAACTTCCTGTGGGAACCAGTACTCTAGCTGTGTTGTTGAGCTAAATTGCTGCTTTGTTGCTGTTTCCCTCGGGGAGGCTTTTTATGCAGCTCAGGGTTTAATGGTTGACCTTATAGGTACTTCCAGCTCTCCAGAGACTCAGTGCACCTGGGTTGTGTAGAAACTCTGATCTGGGCCTCAGTGTTTTCATCGAACTGTACCCCATGCAATTCTGCATTCCCAAACAGTCTCCTCTGAGTGGTCCTGGCTGACTGAGGGGTGGATCGGCTGTCCTTGCTGTGTCCCAGTGTTGTCCCAGCGGGCCTGTCTCCCCCACTGCCTGTGCTCCAAACACTTCCCATGGGATGGGCCCAGTGCCAGTCCCTTACATTGACTCACCAGCCTCTGAATAGCTCCCCTTTTTCAGCTGTTCTGGCTCCTCACTCCTGCATGGGTCCACAGGAACCCTATTAGTGGTCTTGCTGTACTGGGGGCCACTGAGATCTTTTTCTCCCTTGCTGCCTCCAAGTAACTCCATCTGAAGGGCACAGCTGCAGCTCTCAGTGGGCTGTCACTCAATTTCTTCTCCTCTTCCTTCAGCCCCTGTTGCTGCTCACTGCAAGTCTCACCATCCCTTGTTCTCTTAACCTACCCAGCCTCTGCAAAAAGGCCCTTTATTTAAATCCCTACATTTAAAGAATCTGGGGTAATTCTGCTGCCTCTGGGGCCCAGCCACACAGATGCTATATCCTAAAATCTGGATACTGCCTTTTGGAAAATCAGAAGACTTGACAATACCAGGCCCATATTCTCACATTAAAACAATTATCTAAAGCAGAAAAACAGTCGCACCATTTAGACCAGAGTTTCCTAAATTTTAGTGTATGTGAGAATCAATTGGGAATCTCTTGAAGATAATTATTTAGATTCAGTACCTCTGGGGCTGGGCCTGAGATCCTGTAATTTCTAACAAGCTCTGAAGCAATGTCACAGTTGATTGTCTGTGGATGACATCTGGAGTAGCAGGGCTTCAGTGGGACAAGGGCTCACCACTTTCCCCACTGTCACTTACAGTACTGGCTTGCCCAGTATTTTTTCTTTCCCCACCAATTCCCCACTCATTTCTGATACTTGTCTGGCTTGCAGTCTTTGCTCTACTGATTGCTTTTGGTTGATTTCATTTACTCTGACAGCCTCAACTGTACCTTGAGCTCAGCCCTTTCTTGACCCTCTGAAGAATGGCAACACCTGCTACCCAGAAACAGAGTAATTTCAGAAAGGAGGAATCCTCTTTCACCTACTCACACTGAATTGCTGCAATTCCTGCTGTTCCTGCCTCCTATAAATCTTTTAACCTCCAGGCCTTGCCATTGTGTCTTCTACTGCCCCCGTTAGAGGCTCATCACCACCTGCCTGTTAGTAGCTCCTAATGAGTTTCCTGTCTTTAGTTTTTGTGCCTTCCAACCTCCTCTGTAGACCAGCACCAGAATGATTTTTCTAAGAAGCAAATTGAGTCTTCCTCCCTTTTGGGGGGTGGTTTCACACAACCTACAGCATGAGAGAAAAAGCCCTTAACAGTCTCCCTTCTAGTTACCTATGCAGCTTTTCACTTCTAAGCCTTTTGCTCCAAGAGTACTGAAAAACTATCAGACTCTTCCAGGCCCTCAAGCCTTTGTCTGTGCTGTTTATTCCCCCTGGAGTGCCTTCTCCACCATTTCTTGACTCCTGTAAGCACACCTAAGCACTTTTCCCTCTAGGAGAAGGTCACCAGGCCACAAACCATGTCTCTCCTTCTTACAGTTCCAATCTCTTGCCCAGAAAGTCTTCCGCAAATCTTAATCAAATGAATGTATCAATAAAAGATTAATATTTGGCCATTATTCATTCTCATATTTTATATTAATTTTTACACTGAGATTTATTTTGAATATTGTTAGATACAAAAGAAAACTGGGGTATTGTCCTTGATGTTTTCAATAACAGTGAAGTTAGGTTGTAGGGAACAGAGAGCACTTATGTTCATCCCTGCCTCTCAATTTGCTCTTTATTAGAGATTAACTGGGTCTCGGGTCTGTGCTTGGAAATTCCCAATGAGGGCAATAAACAATTCATCCAGTATTAACCCTAATTTGGATACATTTCGACCTTAATGAGCAAGTGAGTAAATGTAATTTGTTTCATTTTCTTTAGCCACAACACAGGAAATTTACATCTGGAAGGATTTCCTTTGGGGCAGGCAATTTGTCTGGAAGTGTTTACTGAGCACAGTCAGAATGAATCAGGCTAGCAAGGTTGAATGTTTACAGATGAAAATAATAATCACAGGAGTAGAGCAATGGAGGGGATAGGTGAGGCAACTTGATGCATGATGATTATTAAATGTTAGAATTGGCAACTGAAGATGTCATGCAATCCCTGTACCTAACAATCCTTATAAATCATATGCATTGCCTTTGGGTAAGTCACTCTACCACTCTATGCCTTAGTTTCCTCACTTGTAAAATTGGGGAAATAAAAGAGCTACCTCATAAGTTGTTGTGAGATTTCAATGAGATAATAAATGTAAAGCACTTAAATGAAATAAACATGAAACCTGACTCGTGATCATTCAATAGATGTGAACAATGTCTACTAATTACTGTTAAGTATGACGGTGACTCTGGAATAGAATTACGAGAAAGCATAAGGCATTATTTTCCCTTTTATTGTAGCAACTCAATTAAGAAATACTCTATAATCATTTTCTCAAAGGTTTGTCATATTCCCAAGAACTACAATGCAGCAAGTCTGACTTTAGAAGAGTCCAAAATCTAATGTTTCTCCACCCGAAATATTCATAAATGGTCTGTCTTGTATTGTGCTCCTAATGCTTTCTTGTATCACTGAGAAAGGATTATCAGCATAATAAGTAAGCATTCTGTAACAGTGCTTGTAAAACCTAGACAATTTGCTATATGGCACTTTACAGTATAATAAGCATTTTCTCATACATTGTCTAATTTGTTTCTAATGCAACCCTGATGAAACTGGTTTTATTATTTTAATCTGTGTATAAGGGATCAGAAATTCAGAGAAATTAAATCACCAACCTAAGATTATAAAACTGCTAGGTTGCAGTTTGGGACTCAAACTTTGGTCTTCTTATTTCATTTCTTCTTATGTCATTGCACAACCTTTGTTCTCTTGGTCTGGAAAAGTCTGGTATAGCAGAGCATTGGTGGGGTCTTCTGTGGATAGCTAGGTAATTTGGGTATGGGTTTGCTGATTTCCTTCTGGGGACATAAACCAACTTCTATACTGTTCTCTTTATTGGTCTGTAGTTTGTCTTAGTTTCTAACATGAAGGCATTGTATTTACTTCATTCCTGAGTCAACAGAAAAAAACAACCAAATGTGAAAAACAGGTTACTTCTTTTTTTTTTCTTTGTAATAATCCACTATCTCATAATTTTAATACAAGTGCAAGTCATTCTCCACTAAAGCTTTTTAGCTTCTCACAGAATATGAAATGGAAAAGATACCCCATCTTAGTTTTTAAGGGAACAATGATTGTATAACCAAATATACAACAGATGTATCACTTTCAGTTCTTTGAGATTTTGTTATTACAGATAATACAGTATTGCATTTTAATTTTTGAGAGGCTATTTTCTTAATAAAACCACAACTTCTCATTCCACCAATTCCATTTTTGCTAATTTTCTATAAACTCTTCTTTATCTTTCAGAAATTTTTGTACATCACATGAAATGTCTGCTGTTAAAATATTCTGCTTTGACCAACAAACAATAACAAAAGCATATTATTGTTCAGTATGGGGGCTTGAACAAATTCTATTGATTCCACATACTTTGAAATTTCATTGTCATATATTTCATAAGTCATTATTATTGTTTATAGCATGATTTTCTATCATTTTCATATTGGAATTTTAAAGATATAATTGCAAATTGCAACATTCAGCATGATGTTTTATTAGTCATAATCATATACATCATCATCAAATTTCCCCCCAAATTTAAGCAGAGACGAAAGTCATCCACATGGAGAAATATCAGGTTACAATAGTTCTGTACTACTTTTTTTTTTTTTAATCCTCAGAGCATAATCAGATTCACCTTAAACTTTGCCCAACATAATTATGGTAAACATCAAAGCCCCTTTCCATCTATAATGGAATCACTTAAACACTGGTGTAAGCTGCTCTATTACTTATCACAAATGTCTGGGATGATTGTAACGTTTTATTACTTCCAATGTATTAAAATGCTTGTTATTAATCTATAGTAGATTTTAGTTCTCAAACTACTTTTGGCAAGGTCACGAGTGAGATTCTGGTCTCCACATTGAAAGGACAATTTTTGGTTCTCATTTTCTTCACCATTTTGCAGATTTTGCAAAGTTACATTTTTATACTATGTTAAAACTCTCTCATCTCATGGCTTTCTGGATGACAGTCTTTTTTCCTCCTTCCTCTGAACACACCCCACTTTTTTCTTTCTCTGCACTCCTCAGGAAGTCAGAAACCTTGAAGTCATTCCAGACTCTACTTTCACTCAAATGTCCACCAATCACTCAAATGTCCACCCTCATATTGTCTTCCAACCTTAGTAATGTCTACATTCCAGAGGTCTAATGAATTCGTCCCCCCTCCTCATGTCTACTGCCACAGTTCAAGACTTTTCTGATCTTATGACCATGTTGTAATATTACTGGTTTTACTAAACCCCTCTTGGCCTAATTGCTTTATTCCCTACAATGCTAATTGAGTGATCTCAAAGAAACATGGGAGACACCTCCATTACAGAAGCATCCACAGTCCTGCATGCTCTCCTTTCTTTCACTCCTTCGTGAGAACCCACGTTGCAGTCTTTAATTTCACCATTGTCTCTCACTTCCGTGATTTATACATGCTCTTCCTTCTGCCTTCAGTGACATTACTCACATGGGCCTTCCTTCGCCACTCCAGTTTTCTCCTTGTTAGCTGGTACTAATCGAATGCAGTCCAGCATGGCTTTGCTTCCTTCAAAGAGCCTTCCCTTACCAACCAGCCACCTGCTGCTGTGGTCCCACAACACCCGTGGAGAGGACTACTGACAAACATGGCTCCTCTTCTCCTCGGAACTACATTTCCCAGACTGGCTAGCAGTGTTTTATAACCACGTGGTCACAACAGACCTGATCCAAAACTAGGCTTCTAGAGCTGCTACATGCTCTCTCCCCTTCCCTGTCTGGATACTAATAAACATGAAACATGAGAAGCCATGAGTTGGAGATGACAGATCCACTCTATGGTAGCTTCTTTGGGCTCTGAATCACAACTTGAAAAGTTTCTGGCTGATTAAGAAGATCTACTATGTACTTTGCACAATTGAAACACCAACTCTTATTACCTAAGTTGGCCTATGTAATACACTCTGAACACACACACAAGTTGCAAATGTCTACTTTTCTTTCTTATTAAGCTGGCAGTTCCTTAGAAGATCCTAGTACATCATCTCATATGTAGTAACTATTAATGTGTTTCTGGATTAATAATTGAGTGAGTGAATAAAATGCTTTAGGGACAGAAAATAGAGAATGCATCAGAAGGGTTTTTTTCAATAAAATTGTCATATTTTATGTCTGAAGTTATCTGATTTAATAAAACTTTATAGCTTTCACCTAGTAACTTGGTAAGTACTCTCTTTAGAAGTTTACTTTTCCTCAAATCATATGTCTGGTAGACACAGATATATGAGGCATTTGTCATATTTTATTTTGAATACTTTTTTCTTGGATAGTTCAGTGTTGTCCCCAATTTACTGGTACATAAAAGATCTTAACAGGTAAATGGCAGTGCTGCAGTCCTTTATTGGTAATCTGTCTTTTATTCAGTAGGAAAATGATAATTAGTCTTCCACAAAAGTGAGATAATTCTTCTATGGCTACTTCTGTTAACTTCAGACCCCCTTTATCCACAGTTGCATTTTCTGTGGTTTCAATTACCCATGATCAACAAAAAATAGGCAAGTATAGTACAGCAAGATATTTGAGTGAAAGAGAAAGAGAGAGAAAGAGAGACCATGTTCACATGACTTTTATGGCAGTATATTGTATAACTGTTCTATTTTATGATTAGTTATTGTTAATCTCCTACTGTGACTAATTTATAAATTAAACTTTATTATAGGTGTGTATGTATAGGAAAAATAATAGTATATAAAGAGTTCAGTACTATCTGCAGTTTCACTCATCCACTGGGGGTCTTGGAATGTATCCCTCGTGGACAAGGAGAGACTACTGTACTTTGATTTGTGGTATTACATTATAAAGGAGCCATGGTAGGTAAGACAAACTTACAAGCAATAATTTAATTAGGTGATTGCTTCTGAGAAGGCAGTAATCAAATTTCAAAGTTCAAATTATGATACATAATGTTCACCCCTCATTATATAAGGCAGTCTAATAAAAAGACATAATATTGACTCTTGAAATAAAGTATGCATTGTATAATTATATGACACTGCAAACGTGGGTGCAATCTATTGACTGTGTGAGAAAAGAAACACAGTCTCTACTTGGTTATTTCTGCCGGTGTAACATCAAAAACAGGATATCAATTTCCATGAATAAAGGTAAGCATATTTTTTGTTCAATGTCTTGTATCTTTTCTGTTTTTAAAGGATAATTCATGTATTTCAGATGTCAAATGAGTCAAGTTTTCTGATATATGAAATGAATGTAATTGTTATGCTAAGTATCTGAATGACAGTTTGGGTTTCAACTGTAAAGAACGTAAGTTTTCATTTTATATTTAATGTTATTTAGTTTCAATCTGACCTTGTTTCCATCATGAATTGGATGAGATTAAAACTTTATTATATATCTAATTCTATTTGAACTGTTTGAGGCGACCAGAATTCACTGAGAGGCTTACAACTTCAGGTCCTAAAAAGTTCTTCTTTTCACAGACTGGGATAATTTAGTATATCTTTGAAAAAAATCAAATAAGAATGTCCTTATATACTGAAGATAGACACTGAGCTACAGATATTATTGTGTTAACTACTTTGATAAAATAGTAACGTGGCTCTGTGTTCTGAAAGTCCCATACGTATAATAAAATTATTAACATAAGTAGCAAGATGCTTAATGAGAAAAAAGTTTTCTTTTGTAGTCTTACTGTCCAGTCTAAAATGATCTGGGTATAAATTAACTGCACAGCAGGTAAAGGTGCACCATAGAGGATTTTTATAATAAATAGGTGGCTTCAATTGTACTTCCAAATTTTATAAAGTAATACTGGTACTATGAGAAATATCTCTCATTCACTGGTAGATATTATAGAAACACATTTTAAATTTTGGCTGTTGCTTCAGATTAAATACTTAGAAATAAAAATTCACCACATAAAGATTAATTCCATCATGTGATTAAGTAATAAAATATGTGCAAGTTTACAAAAATTTAATTCAAATATAATACGTGTATATATCTTATTTTATTCTAAATATTGAAATACTGTAATTCACTCTAGCGAGGCTTTCTTTGGGAGCTAACTTAATTAGCTTTTTAATATCTCATATTTTAAATAATCTTATCAGATTTGCATTTTAATTAATTGTACTAACAATTGCTCTAGATCATAGTAGTCAAGGACCCTGGGAATGGTGCTGGTTTTGGATAATCCATATTTATCTTGTTTGTCTTCTGGGAAGTAGAAAGGGCAATATCTGGTTCAGGCTTCTCTGTAGCAAAGTACACTGAGTTTCTCTGATTCCCTAGTAGCAAATAGCATTTCGTAGGTGTCACAGTGGAGAGTGTGTGTGTTTGTGTGTAATTTATCTCACTAATTATCTGCATTAAGGAGAATTTTCCATCTGGGACTCAGTTGTCATCAAAATAAACACACAGCTTGCTGAGCAACAGAATCTCAATGAACATTAGTTTCTCCCTGACTTTTTCTAATGTCACTCAAATCTTGCAAGACAGATTACATAAAAAGTTTCTCCTTGCAATACAATTTAGCAGAAATGGTAGAATTTTTAAATTACACATAAACCAAGGAAAGCAATTGTATTAAGATAGTAGTCTGAGCACACATATCCACCTTCCTTCATCTGAAATCCCGTAAAATGGCAAATAACGTAAAAAGATTTTTAGAAAAGAGTAAATCCAAAACAGGGTGAGGAAAAAGAATGCCACCAACAGACTAGAAATGTTAAAGCATTCCAGAAAGATGGAAGAGATAGGATCAGATCTACAGAGTTATTAAAATGAAGGAAAGCACAAGTTTAACATAAGCAAAAGAGCACTGACATGGGAAGAATGGTGGGGGAAGCCTGAACACAGAGTCAGTGGCCACAAGGACACAGACGTGGCCTCAAGCATTCATCAGAGAAGTTACTAATTAGGAAGCAACAGTGAGAGCTAGGCTACTCAGCATCACTCTCCTCTCTGATTTGTACAGAGCAGCTGGCAGCAATGGTGTTAGCCCATGGTCTAAGGCAGAGTGTGGGCAATTGAACCCTGAGGCAGAGCAATGCTCCAGGGAGGACAAGGAGCTGCTGTATCCAGAAAGGGTGCTGAGGCACACTGTACAGTCCTCCCAGCAGCACATCAGGCCCCTCTCACACACCAGACACTGAGCTTGGTGAACAAAAGAGGCAAGTGAAAAGAAATACCAAAACACAAAAATGAGCAGATAGGGATTATTCAACATTTGAGGGAAACTAACACTGTCACAATGAGAAAATGAGGTTAACAGGACTAGCAGACCAGGACTTTAGAATAAAATAAAATAAACATGTGAGAATACATTGCACTTACAGAGACTCAGAGACTCTGAAATAAAAATTACTTCATGAAATTTAAAAAATATAGTTGATGGAGGGACATAACTGACGAGCAAAACAGTGAACTGGAAGATCAAGACAAATAATGTTTCCATAATACAGTGTAAAAGGACAAAGAAGTAAAAAATATGATAGTAAGCCTAAAATGCAAGGAAAATGGACAAAGAAATTTTAATATATACCCAGAAAAATCAAATGGAGAAAATGGACAAAAGGTATATACACATCTATACATGCAGCTGGAAATAGACATTCAGCATTATTCCTCTTCTTTTTTGTAATAGTATGCTCCAATTTCTCTCAGAATAATGGGAACTATCCTTCCCTCATTCTCAAGCCACTCAACTTGGGTAAAGTCAGCTCCACATACTAGCTTCAACAGAGAACATGTATCTTAGATATGGACAATCAGATCATTGTTTTTCTAGACATGATGACTGTCTAAGAAATTGAATAGAGCCAACAGTACATCATAAAATTTTGTAGATCTGATAGAAAATTCAGTAATACCAATAAACACAAACTTTGAAGATTTCAGTCTGATGCTGCTATAGTTATAAAGATGAGCCTTCAAAAGAAGTAAAGAAATTTCTCTCTTTCTATGAAAAAAAAAGAGACAAAAGGAATGAGAAAAACAGTTTAATAACATTGAGTCCCCAAATAAAACAATGTCTTAAGCTAGTACTACCATAGGCCTTTTTAGTACTGTGACCAGTGAATTTCACTTCTGGTTGTTAGTTTGGGTTATGGTTTTCTGCTACTTTCCATGAAAAGATACCTAACATATACAGAAATAAATGATAATACTAATACAATGGAATACAATTTCCCAGAGCCAAAGAAAGATAATTACTAAATTGAAAGTGACCTCAGAGAAGGGGTAAAAAAGAGAAGATCCCTCATTGCGCTGCATAATGAAATGAAATTTCAGAATACCAAGAATGAAGATAAAAATCCTAAAAGATTCTAGAGAGGAAAAAAAAATTAACTTCCAAAGAATGAGAAACAAATTGATATGACACTTTATCTTCCAAAATAGGTAATGAAAAGTAACAGCAAAGTCTTCAAATTTCTGAGAGAAAAAGACTTTGAAAGAGTTTTATTTTAACTACCATTCCACAGGAAGTCAAAATAAGGACAGTTTTACACATGCAAGGAATCAGAAATTTTAGGATCAACATACTTTCTCTGGAAGAATTACTTGTATATGGAATCCAGAAAATTTAATGTAACTTGAAGACAGAGAATGATAAACATTATGTGAAACAGCAGTATAAAATATAAAAATAACACAACTTAGTATTGTCTAAATATTTTTATAGAGCTTAATTGTATTAAAATCTAAAACTAAAATATAGGATATATTAATATTGATGGGAGAGATAGTCAGGGAAGAGAGAAATGCAAGCATGTTAAGCTTATTATATAAATGGGGAATATAGACAATCATCAGCTCTTGAGGTTGGCAAAAATCTTAAGCTTAAATGTGACTGTTAAAATTAAGGAAAATCACAAGAAAGAATAGAATGTGCAATCTCCAAATCAGTAAAGATTTAAAAAATGCACAAGGAAGGAGAAATAAAACAATTTTTTAAACATGTAAATTTTTAAAAGCTGTGTAAAAAGTACAAATGCAAATGTATTAGTGATCACAATAAATATGAATGAGTTAAATTCCTCCATTAAAAGAAAGAGCTTTTCAGACTCAATTAAAAACAAACCAAATCCAACCCCCAAAACTGGTTTAAACTCTGAAATCTATAATTTATTTCAAAGATGTGAAATTATTTAAAGCAATAATTGTAACACAGTATTTTGGGGTGTATGACATACATAGATGTAATATGTTTGTATAAATGTATTACAAATGACAATAATAGCATAAAAGGGGGAGAGGAGATGGAGATATATTGGCACAAAGTTGCCATAGTTTACTGGAATTAAATAAGTATTAACCCAAGGTAAATTGTGATAAGTTAAAGATGAATATTTTAATCACTGTACTATGAAAACAAAACTTCTAAAAATCTACCATTGAATTAAAATGGTAAACTAAAATAGTTGTTGAACACAAAGGAAGGCAGTGAAGAAGAAACAGAGCAACAGCAAAAGACACAAGATATAGAAAAAATATCAAAATTTCAGTATTACATTCACAATTATTATTATTATTATGAAATATCAGTGACTCAGTAAGGAAACACTAAAAACCAAGATACCATCAAGCTGGATAAAAGAGCAAGATCCAAAAATATGCTATTTATAAGAAGCACTCTTTAAACACAAATAGATTAAAATTTTTTAAAAAAGAAAAAGATCTACTCTTCAAAGGGTAACATAAAAGATCTGGAGTGGCTACATCAGACAAAATAGACTTTAGAAGAAAAAACTTTAGTAAAGCCAAAAAAGAAAATTTCATAATGATAAAAGATAAAATATAACAGAAAGACAACAATTATAAATATGCATGCATATAAGAACAGAGACCCCCCCCATGAAGTAAATCCTGACAGAATTGAGAGGAGAAATAGACAATTTAACAGTTATAACTATAGAGATTTTAAAACTCCTTTCACAGTGACCAATAGCAGAATAGACAGAAAATCACTAAGAATATAGAAAACTTGAATGACACTATTAAGCAACTGGACTTGATTACATATTCAGAAAATTTACCAAATGACAGCAGAGTACACATTCTTTTCAAGTATATATAGAACACTCTACAGGATAGACCATATACTAGCCATAAAACAAGTTTCAATAAGTCTACATTTAAATGTATATGAAATGAAATCATACAAAGTATGTTCTTTGACTGTAACCGGATTGAATGGGAAACCAGCAACAGAAAGAAATTTGGAGAAATCCCATATACATGGAATTAAACAACACATTTCCAAAAGTAATTTGTGAGTCAAAGAAGAGACCACAAACGAAAACATAACACAACAAAATTTATGGGACGTAGCTATTGTGAGGTTTAGCAAGTATGCTGTAACTTTCAATGGTTATATTAGATGGAAGAAAGATCTGAAACCAAGAGCACAATGTTCCAACTCAAGGAGGTAGAGAAAGAAGAGCAAATCAAACCCATGTAATTAGAAAGAAAGAAAAACCACAAAGAAAAAAAACACTAAAAACAATTAAACCAAAAGTATAAAAATAAAGAAAATCAATAAAATGAAAGGTTGAGTCTTTGAAAAGATGAAAAAAATTGGTAAACTATTAGCTAGAAAGGAAAGATGACACAAATGAGAAAAAACAGGAATGAAAGAGGGGACATTATTACCAATCCTACAAGAATTAAATTAATTGTAAGGTAATTTTTTGAACAAATTTATGACAACATATAGACAGCTTAGATGAAATAGACAAATTTCTTAAAAGACACAAGTTACCAAGATTTTCTCAAGTAAAAATATAAAATCAAAATAGTTTTATAAAAGATAAGAAAATTGAATTAGTAGCTATTTCCCTAGAAACCCCCCTCCCCCCTCTAAAAGCCCAGGCTTAAAAGGTGGCACTGGTGACTTCCATCAAACATTTTTAGAAAGAAATAATACCAGTACCATACAGAGTATTTCAGAAAATAGAAGGGAACATTTCTCAACTCATTAAATGATGTCACTGTTACAGTGATACCATAGCTGTACAAAGACATCATAAAAAAGACAAATACAGAACTTAATGAACTTAAACACAAAAATCTTTGACAAAGTATTAATAAACTGAATCCAGCAACATATATAAAGGTTGATTTAATATTAGAAAATCAATTACTATAAAATAGTTGAATAGAATAAATGAGAAAAAAACATGATTATCTCAGTAATTGTAGAGAAGGCGTCAGACAAAATTCAGCACCCACTTATGATAAAACCTCTCTACAAAGTATGAATAGAGGATATAATCCTCCACCTGATAATAAGCATCTATGGAAATCCTACTATTAATATTATATTTAGTAGTGAAAGAGAATGCTTTCTTCCTAAGACTGGGAAAAAGGCAAGGATATCCATTCTTTCCACTTCTACTAAACAATGTCCTGGAGCTTCTAACCAGTGCATTAAGGTGGGGTGGAAAAAAGTTAAAGGCATACAGTTGAGAAAAGAAGAAGCAAACAATTTTTATTAGCAAAAGACATGATTTTATATGTATAATTTTCTAAGGAATCAAAAAAATACTAGAATTAATGAGCAAGATTAGTAATGTAGGATACAAGAGCAATATGAAAATTCAATTGTATTTCTATACGTTAACAGACCATCTGAAAGTGAAATGAAGAAAATTCCATTCTAAGTAGCTTAAAACTAATAAAATACTTAGAAATGTATTTAATAAAAATGTGCATAATATGTACATAGAAAACCACAAAACACTGCTGAGAGAATCAAGATATATCTACATGTATGGAAAAAAATATTATGTTTATGGATCAGAAGACTCAATATTTTTAAAATGGCTCTTCTCACGAAATTGATCAACAGATTCAGTCAAATTCCTGTAAACATCCTGGCAGGCTTTTTCATAGAAACTGACAAGCTGATCCTAAAATTTATATAGTGGTGCAGAGAACCTAGAATGGCTAAAACAATACGGAAAAAGAATAAATTTGGAGGACATACACCATCTGATTTCAAAATTTGCTATGAAGCTACAAAATCAAGACCATGTGGTATTGGCTTAAACATAGTGATACTGATCAATGAAATAAAATAGGGTGGCTATAAACAAGCCCTCATATTTATGGTCAATTGATTTTTGACAATGGTCCCGAAGCAATTCTTTGATAAAACTATAGTTTTTTCAACAAATGGCAACAGTTATATATCCATATGCAATAAAAATGAACTTAGACCTCTACCTCACACCATACATAACAATTAACTCAAAATGAATTCAGCAGGAGTTTTACTAAGAACTAATGTTTCCTAGAAAAAAAACATGGATGAAAATCTTTTTAATTTTGTCATAGGTAAAAATTTCTGTATATGACACTCAAAGCACAAACCATAAAAATTAATAAACTACACTTTTTATCAAAATTAAAAAGTTTGCTTTTTAAAAGACACTGTTAAGAAAATGAAGAGAAGCCACAGACTGAAAAAAATTTGCAAATTATTTATCTGATAAAAGACTTCTATGTAGAATAAAGAACTCTTACAAACCAATAATAAGAACACAATCAAATATAAAGAAGCAAAAGAATCTAATAAAAATTCCTTTAAGAAACATAACAATAGCTAATAAGGACATGATAACATGGATAATATCATTAACCATTAGGGTAATGCTAATTTAAACCACAATGAGATACCGCTATATACCATTAGAATGACTATAATAATCAAGAAGATTGACAGTGCTAAGCTTTGTGAGGATATGGAGTAACTGGAATTAGCATACAGTGCTAGGGAGCGTGTAAAATGAGATAGCCACTTTAGAGAGCAATTCAGTAGTTTTATACAAAACTAAACATATACTTATATGACTCAGCAATTTCACTACTAGATATCTAAACAAGAGAAATGAAAATGTATGTACACAAAAAGATTTGTATGAAAACATCTGTAGCAGCATTATTTACAATAGACCAAAATTGGAAATAATCCAGATGTCCATCAACTGGTAAATGGATGAAGAAAATAAGGTATATCCATACGATGGAATACTACTGAGCAATAAAGAGGAAGAAACTACTGATACGCCCTACAACATGGGTCAGTCTCAAGTGCATTATACTTAGCCATATACAAAAGACTACGTAGTGTATAAATCCATGTATCTGGTGTTTCTAGAAAAGACTGAACTATAGAGATAGAAACCATACTATAGAGACTATGGGTTGCTTAGGGCAATGGGTGGGAGAGGAGACTGACTACATTTGGGCATAAGAGAACTTTTGGAATGATGGAAGTATTATTCTAAAACTGGATTGTGAAGAGTTGTATGATTGCATAAATTTACTAAAAATCGTCACACTGTATACTTACCATGGATGAATTTTATCTTTTTAGAAAAGATGCAATACAAATTTTCTGTACCTCAGTAGGCTTATTCAGGCCCCTTTTCGTTATACTATTGAGTTAAGGCCCTTAAGGTAACCAGTTTTATCTTCTGTTATAGATACTAAAGCAATATATTTGGATTAATGACTTTTAAAAAATAAACATTGTCATAATTGATTTGTAAATAGAAACAATTTTTTAAATATAAGGAACAAAATAATTACAGACAATTTTTCAGAATTTAGATTTTTTGTAAAAAGTTATTAAGCTGATATATGCATGAGACTATATTTTCCCTGAGAATTTAAATAAAATTATTATTACTATTTTTCATTTTCTGAAATAAGGTCCTGTGTAATATCAAAATGCAATTTCATAATAAAAATTACTTTCTGAAAGTTTCTATGAAGGTTCATTTTCTCTAATAATTATTCTTATTTTGAAATTATGATTAGTATAAAAATATAGCATTTTATTGCTATTCATTAATAATTAACTTCAAAGGAAATAAGATCCTGATTGTAAACGGCTAGATACCATCTTGTTCCTGTCTACAGTATGCATTTTAAGACCAGGATTTGCAGTAATTTGAAAAGGAAACCCTGCCTGTGAAAGGGATGTTTTTGATGAGTAGGAAATAATTTAACAATTAATAAGAAACAGTCATGGGAATTATTCAGAGGTCTTAGGAAGACACTGCCTGAAAAGTGTCTAAAATGAACAAGTCTAGCAAAAGGTAAAAGAAAAAAATAATCAATATTCAATCTCTCTGTTTTCATAAGCAGAAATCAGGAAAGAAAAATTCAGATTTATAATGCCAACCAACTCTGTTTTTCAGTGTTAAATCAGGAGAAGACAGGTTAAAAAGAATACATGCTTTGGGGGTTGTAAATGGGGTACAGAAGCAAGAATGAAGGTGACATCACTGTAGATATTCTGTGCTGGCAGCTGACATCAGGGAATATCACAAAAGAGGGGTGTTGCCTTGAGTGACCCTTCTACCAGCACTCTCTCCTCAGCTAGCGTTCCCTGGTCCTCACATCCCTCTTTTGGAACCAATACAGAATCTGATGCCTGCTATCAAGACATGCTCTCTGCCCCAGCTACCAAAATGTCCCCTTTGGGACTCCTCTTTATTTCCATTTTGGCCTAGTGACCCTTTTCAGCTAAGTGTTGCCAGAAAAGCAATTTATAATTCATGATGAATAAAAAAGTCTTAATATTCCTATGAAGCATTTCCATTTTAAAATGTGAACCCTGGTGCATGTAAAATGCCAGGCAGAGAGCAGTGGCTCAGTGAAAGTTCTCTTTACTGATTCCTCTGATTCTTTTTTAAATTAGTTTTTCCAAATGTATTACTTACTTCAACTAAATCATAGCAAGGTGTGCAGCTGGTCCCTGTTCTGCACTCCTTGAACACAGATCCTGGTGGGAAACTATTCAGGGGTGAAGTTGAGCATATATTCTTCACAAGTCTTTTAGCAAGCCACACTCATGGACTGATGATTGGTGGCAACTTCAGTATTATCCTTCCAAGGAATTTCATTCCATGGGTGGAATTGACGGCAACATGTTATATGTATTTGAGGATTTGGGAAGACCTTTCCGTGGTTCCTCAATATCATCATGACCACTCCACCTACCCCCAAGTTCAGCCCACTGTAGTCCCTAGGTTAGGCAGTCCACAAACCTTTATTAAGTGCTGTATGTACTGTCTGTCACCACGCCAGGTCCTGGATCCATACTGGTCCCCTGTTAGGTGCTGGAAGTAACCAGGTGAATATGACAGTCCAGGGCCTTCAAGGAGCAGGATTTGTCAAAGCAAAAGACTGTCAGCTAAGTTCTGTCCCATGCAAAGTATAATCACTCTTGGAAGGAAGTTTCTTGCTTTCTAACCTTGTAGTCTAAACGTAGTGGCCACAGTTTTAGAGGTTCTGTTGTCTGTACACAGATGGAAAACTGGCCTCTTAATTCGAGAGGAAACACCACCCATTCTACACAATTTACATGTCCGCCGTTGATGATTAAATGCAGTGCAGGCTCGTGAAGAAGCGTCTCTCACACAAAGCTGGGGCAAACAAACTCACACCGGTCAATAGTGGTTTATGTTTAACCTGTCATTTTTATTAACCATTCTTAAACACCAAAGCGACAGCGAGGTTAATATCCTTATCTACTGGAAATGAGATCTGAGACTGAAAGAGACTTAATCTAGTCCCCCAAACCAGTGCTAGGATTTAGTCATTCTCCCAAACATCTGGAAAAGAGGTTTTGCTATCTTTAACCTTATCTCCAAATCGAACAGGCCCCCAGAAGGAGGTGGACGTGGGAAAGACAACTCCAGCGGCTTTTAGTTAGGGGAAAAAATCCTGAAAATTAAAAATCTTCCCAATGTACCCAGTTACTCTCTCATCCCCTCTTTGTCTCTCTCGCCCCCTCCATCCCCTCCCCCCACGCCCCGCGGTAGGTGGGCAGGGCAACGGGGCTCTTAGTGTGTTTTTATTGTAACAGATCCGCTAGACACTCCCCTCCCGGTCCCGCGACCTGACACGCATGACCCCGGCGGCCACGAGGCCTGCGCGTCTGCCTCCTCCGCGCGCCCCGCCCGCTCCGTGCGCCCCAAGTAGCCCAGGTCCGGGAGCTCCTGCGCGAGTCCTGCCGAGCCCCCGAAGTGCAGGGCGCGGGAAGGCTCGGGGCTCCGACGCACACACGGCTGCAATCCGGGACCCCAGCCGCCGGCGCCCGCTCACAGCGCTCTCTCGCCCCAGGTGACGGACCACGTGGGGAGCAGTCGCACCAGGTGGCCTCCCGGGTGGGGCCAATGAAGCGCAGCCTGAGGAGGGTGCTGCGTCCTGGGGAGAAGAAGGAGCCCCAGGCGGTTGTCTACCAGGGCGTGGAGGACGACATGGACGACTCCAAGGAATCGTTTAAGGTACCCGGGGCCACCGGGCGGGACGGGCTCCGAAGTCCGGGCGGGGCGGCTCGAGGTCTCCTGGCGGGCTGCGCTTGGACAGGACGATGGGAACCGCGGAGAGCCGGGGGTGGGGGTGACAATCCAACAGGAGACCTTTTCTCAATTTGGGGTGCTTGCGGGGCTGCGCTCATAACGCCCCTCGCAGCCTGCCTTGTCCTTTTTATTTGTTTCTTGCTTGTTCCATCCGCCCTTGCTCGTGGATGGGCAGCTACAGTTGGGAGAAACTTACCCAAATGAAACGGAGGGAGGCGGCACTGGCCGATTCCCCCAGGGAGTGGGGGCGTCAGGAAAGACTGGAGGAAGCGACCCTATGAAAATGGGTGTGTGGTCTTCGGGGGCTAAAGGCTGGCGTGGGGGCTTCTGTGTCTTACGCAGTTCTGGGGACAGTCTGTCCTGAAGGCAGCGCTGGCTACCTCCTGGTGGCACATAGGGATAGAGGCTGTCTGTTGCTGAGAAAACCCACCGCTGGATTTCCAAAGATTGTCAGCAGGAGGAAGGGTCTCTTTTTTAAACATTACAATATCATTAAAAATGTCTCTCCAACCCCCCACCGCAAATCCCCTTTCACAGTAAAACCACGTTAGCAGTTTATGTATTTCCCGGGGGGGGGGGGGGGGGGGCTTATACAAATACACACATGC
Organism: Cynocephalus volans; assembly: GCF_027409185.1. Taxonomy (NCBI): domain Eukaryota; kingdom Metazoa; phylum Chordata; class Mammalia; order Dermoptera; family Cynocephalidae; genus Cynocephalus; species Cynocephalus volans. Next base: position 28,857,051 of record NC_084474.1, on the reverse strand, counting down.
TCGTATATCTTTTTTTTTATTTTTGAAAGTAGGAAGTCAGCGATTTGCACTTTAATTTACTCACAAAATATATCGACTACTTTTCAAATCAGCACTTGGATATTTACCTCATTCTTTTTAGCAGCTTCATAATATTCCATTTTGTGAACGTATCATGATTTATTTAACCAGTCCTGCAATAATTGGACGTTTAGGCTGTTTTTGTTTTGTTTCGTTGTTATATACGTGATCGTGTCTGTGAGTATACATGTGGCTTCTCTTTTTGTCTGTGCACTGGTATCGTTGTGGGTTTGTCTGTGTGTTAAAGTCCTACAGGGTCAAGATGGTACATACAGTTTTCATTTTGGTAGAAATTACCAAATTGCCATTTAAACAGAGCACGAATTGACACTGTTGCCAATCATGTGTGTATGTCAGGCATGTGTAATAAATCATACAAACCAACAAACCAAGCCATCCGAGGTGGGTCTGTTTGCACATCCAGGGTGACCACCGACGTTTTCCCCCCTCCTTTGTATAATGCATGTTAACTGGCGCCTTTTAGCTTACTCCAGAGAACTGAGTCATGAGTGGATTTCAACCACTAGAACAGCATCTTTGGAATTGTTATGAGACAGGAAGAAATTTTAAAGTTTCAAAAGTCACCCAAGTACTTTTTGTTTTCTAGAGATATTTGCTAAAGAATTTTTGCAGCACAAAGTATCAAACTTATTTTTTAAAATGCTTTTGTTTAATTGTTTTCATTTAGTTTTATTGCCTAAGTAGAGCCACTTATGTTATTTAAGGCTTTTAGAAGCTACATTAGGGCTTGTAGATTGAAGGATTTATATCTTTTATTTTATTAACTGCAGTAATTCCAGATCATTTTGTAAAAATCCCAGTGGTTAGAATCATTACAAAGCAACATATATAACACTGTGAAGGGTTTTGAACTCTAAGGATTTCTTGGTAGCTTTCTGATATAAAGGATAGGGTGTATAACATTTTTTTTTCCAGCATACACACAGTATCTCAGGAATAACACAATTGAAGGATCGCAGAAAACTTGTAAGATGAGAAATATGGGAAAAAACCCAAAACATTAGACTGATGCCTTTAGCCTTTTCCGATTATTTTCTTTCAAAAGAGTGAATACTTTAGTATTGGAACTTTCATTTGTTGTAATCTCTCACCATAGTTTCTCTCCTTTTTGTCCCCTTAGCTTATGTGTGTTTTGTTAAAGCAACCTGAAACAGATATATTTGATATTTGTTTTAAAGGGCTGAGTTAGAATTAGCTTCTCTAAAAGTGATCTAGTCTATTATGTTCTGAATCTAGACACATATAGTTCAGAATCCAAAGGAATCTGAAGTGACCCTGTGACAATAGGGAACTATGTTGAATGAATATATAATAATTTGTCTAAATGACATCCTTGGCTTCCTTTCAGAACTTTTTTTGCCTTTATTTTATTTTTATTTATCAATATACAATGTAGTTGATTTTCATGGCCCTTTACTAATTCCTCCTTTTCCTCCCTCCCTCTCCCCTCTCCCTCCCATCAACATCATATCTGTTCACTTGTCTTAAGTTTAAGGAATTGTTGTGATTGTTGTGTCTTCTTTCCCAATTCCTGTTTGTTTGTATATTTACTTATTTATTTTTATTAGCTTCCACAAATAAGTGAGAACGTGCTATTTCTCTTTCTGTGCCTTGCTTATTTCACTTAATATAATTTTCTCTAAGTCCATCCATGTTGCTACATATGGTAGTATTTCATCTTTTTTTTTTTATGGCAGAGTAGTATTCCATTGTGTAGACATACCACATTTTCCTTATCCACTTGTCCAATGATGGGCATTTAGGTCGGTTCCAACTCTTGGCTATTGTAAATAGCGCTGCAATAAACGTGGGAGTACAGGTATCCCTTCGACATGATGATTTCCATTCCTCTGGGTATATACCCAGCAGTGGAATCATATGGCACATCAATCTGTAATTGCTTGAGGAACCTCCATACCATTTTCCATAATGGCAGCACCTTTTGCAATCCCACCAACAGTGGATGAGAGTTCCTTTTTCTCCTCATCCTCAGTTTATTTGTCATTCTCAGCCTTTTGGATAGTAGCCATCCTAACTGGAGTGAAATGGTATCTCAGTGTGGTTTTGATTTGCATTTCCTGAATGCTAAGTGATGCTGAGCATTTTTTCATGTGTCTGTTGGCTGTTCATATATCTTCCTTTGTGAAATGCCTATTTAGTTCTTTTGCCCATTTTTTAAATTGGGTTAATTGTTTTTTTTACTGTTGTTTGAGTTCCTTGTATATTCCGGTTATTAATCCTTTGAAAGATGTATATTTTGCAAATCTTTTCTCCCACTCTGTTGGTTGTCTTTTCACTCTGTTAATTTTTCTTTCACTGTGCAGGAGCTTTTTACTTTGATATAATACATTTGTTTATTTTTCCTTTGGTTGCCTGTGCTTTTGAGGTCACATTCATAATGTCTGTACCCAATCCTACTTCCTGGAGTGTTTCCCCTATGTTTTCTTTAAGGAGTTTTATAGTTCCAGAACATATATTTAATTCTTTAATCCATTTTGAATTGATTTTGGTATGCAGTAAAATGTACAGGTCTAGTTTCATTCTCCTATATATGAATATCCAGTTTTCCCAGCACCATTTACTGAAGCAGCAGTCTCTTTTCCAGTGTGTAGTCTTGGTGCTTTTGTCAAAGATCAGATGGTTGTAAGTGCATGGGTTGGTTTCTGGATTCTCTATTCTGTTCCATTGGTCTTTGTTCTGTTTTTATGCCAGTACCATACTGTTTTGGTTACTATAGTTTTGTAGTATAAAGTCATAGTGTTATGCCTCTGGCTTTATTTTTATTTTTTTTCTCAGGGTTGCTTTGGCTATTTGTGGTCTTTTGTTCTTCCATATGAATGTTCAGATTGCTTTTTCCAATTCTGAGGAAAACGCCATTGGAATTTTGATGGGGATTGCATTGAATCTGTAGATCATTTTGGGTAGTATGGACATTTTCGCAATGTTATTTCTTCCAATCCAAGAGCATGGGGTATCTTTCCATCTTCTTGTGTCCTCTTTAATTTCTCTCAACAGTGATTTGTAGTTCTCATTTTAGAGATTTTTCACATCCTTGGTTAAATTTATTCCTAGATATTTTATTTTTTTGGTGACTATTGTAAATGGGCTAGCTTTCTTGATTTCTTTTTCTGCTAGCTCATTGTTGGAGTATAGAAATGCTACTGATTTTTGTGTGTTGATTTTGTATCCTGCAACTTTGCTGAAATCATTTATTAACTCTAAGAGTATTTTGTAGAAGCTTTAGGCTGTTCAATATATAGGATCATATCATCTGCAAACATGGACGGTTTGACTTCATCTTTTCCAATCTGGATGCCCTTTATTTCCTTCTCTTCCCTGATTGCTCTGGCTAATACTTCCAACACTATGTTGAATAGGAGTGGCAAGAGTGAAACAAAAAGTTATTTTTTTGAAAAGATAAATAAAAATTACAAACCTTTAGCAAGGCTAACTAAAAAAAGAGAGAAGACACAAATAAAAAAGTTAGAAATGAAAAGGTGATATTACAACCGATACCTCAGAAATACAAGGAATCATTAGAGACTACTGTAAACAACTATATGTCAACAAATTTGAAAATCTGGAGGAAATGGATAAGTTTTTGGACACACACAAACTACCAAGACTGAGCCACGAAGACAGAAAATCTAAACAGACCAATAACAAAGAGATTGAAGCTCTTATCAGCAGTCTCCCAACAAAGAAAAGCCCAGGACCAGATGGCTTCACTGCAGAATTCTACCAAACCTTTAGAGAAGAATTAATACCAATTCTCCACAAGCTATTCCAAAAAATTGAAACAGATGCCATTCTCCCAGACTCATTCTATGAGACAAACATCACCCTGATTCCAAAACCAGACAAAGACACAACACAAAAAGAAAACTACAGGCCAATATCTTTGATGAATATAGATGCAAAAATCCTCAGTAAAATACTAGCTAACAGAATACAGCAACACATACACAAAATTATACACCATGATGAAGTGAGATTCATTCCAGGGATGCAAGGGTGCTTCAACAAATGCAAATCAATAAATGTGATATACAACGTCAGTAAAATCAAATACAAAAACCACCTGATATCTCTATAGACTCTGAAAAGGCATTTGACAAAATTCAACATTCATTCATGATAAAGACTCTCTATACGTTAAGTTTAGAGGGAAAGTATATCAACACAGTGAAAGTCATTTATGACAAACCCACTGCCAATATCATCCTGAATGGGGAAAAATCGAAAGCTTTTCCCTTAAGAATGGGAACAAGACAAGAACTTTCTTTAAGAGATCTCTTCATAGCCTGACAACATGTCAGGTACTGAATTGAGACTATTTAGCACATCTGATTTGCTCATGTACAGTATTTAGATGCTACTTTGTCATTATGAATTCAGTAGTACCTTGTGAGCATCTGAAGCTAATATTTCCTCTAAAGACTGTGGAATTGAGTTTGCATTGACAACACATCACTGAACAGACTCTGTAAATTGCTCTTGCTGGAAATGGGGCATGGGCAGTATAATCCCTTTATTATCATTCAAAGAACATATCAAATTCAAGTGCTGAAATGCCTCCAAATGGATTTAGGTAAATGCTCTCTTTAATAGGAAAAGGCATTGAGAAAGCCTATTTCTGCAAGAAGCTCATTTTAAATTTATTACTGAATATGTGAAAATTTGGAAAAGGTTAGATGCTCGTTGTCATATCTTGCAGTCACTAAAGCTGTATGTAGCTTATATAAAATTCAGTTTTTTTATTTCAGAAGTGACACATCTTTATTTAAGAGAGACTAACATAAAGAGTGATTTCTTAGGTATTATTCTGGGATAAGAGCGAAAGCCAAAGTTCAAAATTTTAAGTGATTAAGTTGTATTTATTTCAATCTGACAGTTACTGAATGAATCCTAATATGCTAAATTCTTTATTAACTATATTAATATACATAAGTATTTTAACACTTCATTTTATTTGATAGCTTTTCTTTTCAATAGTGAGAAGTGCCCTGGTTATCTTTAAAATAACTATTTAGAGATTTGACATATATTATCGTGTGGAAAATGTGACCAGTCATGGTCAAAGATAAAATTAAAGCAAGTATTTGGATAATTTACTTGGGGAAGTTCTCCACATTTTCAGAAAATATCATTTTACAGTGACTTGCATGATAAGCTACTGTCTTATAGAATGTTTTGCTTTTGGCTCATGTGATGAAATATTTTCTAAGAAATAACCTTGAAAAAATTTCAGGCAAATGTATTACTTGGTCACATGTTTGCGAAGCTGGAAGGAACACTGAGAAATAATTTTAATCTATATGTTGCCATCAGACTTGAATGAGTTTCCATTAAATTTACTGTTTTTTACATTAGTTTTTTAAGGTTCCAGGGAATTAAAATTCACCAAGTGGTATAGGAAATTTCTTTTAATTTTTTTTTTTGGCAGCCAGCCTATGTGGGGTCTAGGGAATTTCTATGCTTATGAAAGTCCATGTGGACTCACCGCTGCTCTGTAAGAGCTCTGCTTTTCCCTTGCTTCCTTCTTCCCTCCCTCCCTCTTTCCCTTTCTTTCTTTTTTCCTCCCCTCTGTCTCTGGAAAAATTATTTTTGCATATCAAAGTATCATGGAAAATAAGTGTACAAATGTGTAGCACGCATTTAGCATGGACATTCTGTAAAATGAGAGATTTTTTAAAAATGGTAAAGGAGATAAAAAAGAAAGAGCTAGACAGTGTTTCTCAAACTTTTTGTCCCAGAACCTATTTAAATTTAAACAATATCAAGGAACCTGAAGAGTGCTTGTTTGTTAGTTACAGCTACCAATATTTACCAATTAAAATGAAGAAAAATTTAAAAATACGAGAAGGCACAGCACATTCAGGGCTGCGAGGTAACCGTACATCTTGTGGCATCTGGAAAACTCCACTGGAGAGAGGCTGGAGTGGGGGAGGGTATCCTAGAACTATCCCGAAGGCCTCCCTCATGAGAGACACCTTAGGAGAGCTACAGAAAGCTAGGCAGACTGGGAAAAAGGAAAGGAAAAAGGTGTCCTGCATTTGGTGGAGAGCCTAGATCTGAACACAGCAGCACAGCATCATACTGGAAATGTCCAGCTTCCAGAGGAGGACACTTGTGTTCTTCAGGGACACGTTAGTGTTTGGCATTGGCCTCAGTTTTGAGCCAAAATCTTCAATTCAGCTTTGGCTTTGACCTTGTCTTGGCAGCCAAATATCAGAATATCTAATTCAATGTCATTTCTGGCATCTCTGACCTGGTGTGTGATCATCACATCTAAACAATGTAAAAATGTTAGCAGTAGAATAAAGTGTGTCATTCAGATTTATTGATAATACCTAACAATTCACTTTCAAATGTAGGAAAGAATTTAGAAGCAACTTTGAATAGAAATCTTGTCAATCAATTGAAGTATAATTAAATACAATTATAATGAATGATTTTGAAAATTCTTAATTTTCTGTATAAAACAGATATTAAGGACTTTTGAGTAGTTGAATAGGGAAGTACATTGTCAGTTTATACAGATGTTAAGAGAGGACACATTAGTTAATTTTAGGAAGAGCATAGTACACTTTTTGATCCAAAATATTTATAAAATTTAAATAATAATGCAAGGCAGGGTAATAGAGGCAAGTTTACAACATAAAGGCTTTTGTAAAATTTTGTTTGCTACACTAACACTAATAACATTAAATAAAATAAACTTTAAAGATTTATTTAATTTTAAAAATTTAATTCTATTTAGGCCAGGAGCTTTCTCAGAAAAAGTTCTGTTTGGAAATTTTTCATATCTTATGAGAATGAATCAAAAGAAGATTATCAACACTGTCAAAATTTCAAAGGAGGAAACACAATGTCATCCGTGATAAATCATCTTCAGTCCACACATGATAAAGAATATTAAGAACAAAAAGGAAGGAAGAGCATGTTAGACAAAAATGAAGCCCTCCAAAAGCTCTTGACCTCAGTGGAAGAGAAGGCTTGTTTGGAATAGCACGTTTACAGGCCAGTACCAGCAGCCAACAGTGCTGAAAACCTACTGAACCTGCTCTATAGTGTCTGTTCTCACGTTTTACAATATCTGATTCTACTGCATGGTTTATTTTGTGATGATTTTTTGACCTCAGCTTCAGCTGTATGTTGACTTATAGAATTTATCATGCAGCAAAAATATATATTCCATGGGCCTCTTGTTCAAATTCTGACTTTGTCACTTACAGTGTGTGCCTTTGGGCAAATGATGCAAACTGTCACTCTCCTGAGATCTGGCCCCAAGTAACTGCCTTGGGCAGGATCCCAGTAGCCAAAAGCTGTCTACTTCCCCCTAGAGGGAGCGAGCCGCCATCCTAGATTACTGACCTAGTGAATTACATGACAGTGCTTCAGGATGGTTCTGGCTCCTGTATATAAGGAAACATTGGATGGAGATTGGCTGTAGACAGGAAGGCCAAAGAGAGGACAGTAAAGTAGGTTTCTGTACTTAATAATCCTTGCATTCATAAAAACCTTTTTATCTTACCCCAATCCCTCATGCTATAGTTTAAGGATAATTTCACTCAGCAAGGTGAAAATGTCTATGTTTCACCTCTGTATTTTCACTGAACTTGTTATTTCTTAGACCACATCCCTCAAGTTTACTTCAAAATTTTTCTTAAGGCCTTTATTTCACCAGCATTTACAAGTTTATGGCCAGAAAATCAAAACATTTACTCAGTGTGCATATCAGTGTTTAGGCTCTTACTTGTCCCTTCACATCTGTAAGCATTTTGCGTTCTTCAAGAAAAATATGTACTTTGTTATACTCATGCCAAATAGTTTTAGGTAGTAAGAAACTTTTTAAGGCTATAACTGATTATAAGTTTTGCATATTCTTCTTTGAGGTAACAATTTTTTTATATACTTCTAGGTGGTTTTTGAAGGAAGTACATGTGGTTTGCAAAACTTTATCAAGAAACGAAGGAAAGTAAGCAAATACGATGACGTGAACGCCTCCCCTTTGCATCATGCTGCTGCAGAAGGTCAAGTTGAGCTGATGCAGATGATCATCAATAAGTCATCTTGTGAAGGTAAAAAAATGTTACAAAGATTTGATCACCACGTATTGTACACTTGTATTGATATTCGATTCTGTACCCCACAAGTATATATAACCAATAAAATAATAATAACAGTAATAATAGTAATAATAATGTTACAATGAGTGTTCCATAAACCCATTATCATGTTACATTCATTGCAGAGAGTGGCATGAAATGACTCCAAAGGGCAGGTTAGTGCCAGATTATAAAGGACCTGAATATCTCATACAGCAGTGAATGTTTTCCTGAAAATTAGTGCTTCTCAAATTTTTCCACTGAAACACTGCGAGGGACAGTGCAGAGATCTGGGACACCCCATAGCCCACAGCCAGTACAGACTTTGTTTGAATTTTTAGATAGATCATAAAAATTCATATACATTTTATGTACTCTTCTGTGCTGTTTCCACTGAGGTTATTCTGCATTTAAATTACTCATTTTTGAATAAAATTGACACCTTAAAAAGATGTAACATCATTCTCTCTCAGCCTTGTACACCCAGACTTGTTTGAAAAATTTGACTGCAGGCGGTTAGGGAGTGGATGGCTCAGAGATTTAAGCAGTGGGGTGGTGTGACAAGAACTTTATTTTACAAGAGAATTTCCTCGGTATTGTGGAAGATGGATTAGAAGTGGAAGCCAGTTAGAAAGCTATTTTACTAGTAAAGAGAAGTTGAGAGTCTCCCAGGGTTGTGAGGTTGGAGTAAGGAGAAAGGGAGAGATTTGAGAGCTATTTGTATATAGAGTCAACAGTGCTTGACCAGAAATTGAATGTAAAGAGTAAGTGGTGGGGAGTTGGAACTGACTTTGAGAGTCATAATTCAGGAGATTAGGCCCACAGTGAGACCTTCCCCAAAAGGAGACATATAAGAAAACAGAAAAAAAGTGAGTATAAGGGGTGAGGAGATTTGCTCATACTGAATTTGAAAGACCATTTGGAAATATCCAGCAGACAACTAGAAATATAGAAAGAAAGGAGCCACCCCAGTAGGGCCACTACTGCATACACAGTAGATGAGACTGTGGAAATGAATGAAAATATTTAGGAGCCCATAAAATTGCTTACAAAGGTGGCTAAGTGTAGAGTACCAAAGTTAAGAGACGGATGGCAGAGGAAAAGCCAGGTAAGGATGAAGAGGGTGATGGATAAGAGACTGATGATAACTCAAGTCCAGGGAGAAGTTACTGGGATAGAAGAGTTAGGAGATCTATTGCCACAAAGGTATCAAGCAGGAAGGAAATCACAATAAAGCCCTTAACTTAGAAGTTTCGATGACCTTTGCAAAAATAATTTCTGAAAGGTGGTGAAGATAAAAGTCAAATTCAGGTTCTTTAATTAGTGAATGGAAGTTCGTAAGTATAGGCCCCTGTTTAGTTACCTTTGGTGTTGTTGAATAGAGAGCTTCGTCTTGATCATACAGAATAGTCAAGAGACGTGTGTGAAGGTGTGTGTGACTCTCGGGGTATGTGAGTGTGGGCATGTGTGTTGCTGAGAATGAGGCACTTGGATGAATGAAAGGAGATAGTGGAGAGAAATTTTAAAAAGAAGAGAAACAGGAAACATGGCTGCAGCATGGTTCCAGGTATTGTAGATGGTCTCCAAATTGTATTTATGAGTGAATAGTTTTTCTCTCACTTCAGACATAAAGACATGCTGCCACTAATTAGAATGGTTGATAAAGCAGACAGCCATGTCTGTATCAGAATAGCGATAGGACATTGCAGGATGAAAGGACAGATTATTCTTATGCTGAGTTTACAGGGTAAATAGTGCCATGTATTGTGCTGTAGGAATACATGGAAACCATGTGTGGCATCAGGGGCTGAAGCTCAAATTCTAGTCTTGATGTTTATTATAATAATGTGTCTTTTTTCTTATAACATTTTTGAACTATTGCTTTGATCCAGGCACTCTGCTAAGATCTTTAAACACATGATTTAATATCATTCTCCCAGTATCACTGCAAGGGTGTGTGTGTGTGTGTGTGTGTGTGTGTGTGTGTGTGTGTGTGTGTGTGTGTGTGTGTGTGTGTGTGTGTGTGTGTGTGTGTGTGTGTGTGTGTGTGTGTGTCTGTGTGTGTGTGTCTGTGTGTGTGTGTGTGTGTGTGTGTGTGTGTCTGTGTGTGTGTGTGTGTGTGTGTGTGTGTGTGTGTGTGTGTGTGTGTGTGTGTGTGTGTGTACAGGCTTACCTTGGAGATATTGCGGGTTCAGTTCTGGACCACTGCAATAAAGTGAATTTCACAATAAAGTGAGTCACACAAATATTTTGTTTTCCAAGTGCATATAAAAGTTATGTTTACACTACACTGTAGTCTATTAATGTACAATGGCATTATGCCTAAACCACAAGGCACATACTTTAATTAAAAATACTTTATTGCTAAAAACTGCTAACGATCATCAGAGCTTTCAGGGAGTCATAATTTTTTTGCTGGTGGAGAGTCTTGCCTTGATGTTGCTGGCTGCTGACTGAGCAGGATGGTGGTTGCTGAAGGCTGCGGTGGCTGTGGCAATTTTCTAAAATAAGACAACGATGAAGTTTGCCACAGTGATAGACTCTTCCTTTCACGAAATATTTCTCTGTAGTGTGTGATGCTGTTTGATAACATTTTACCACCCACAGTAGAACTTCTTTCAAGATTGGAGTCAGTCCTTTCGAATCCTGCTACTGCTTTTTAACTAATTTTATGTCATATTCTAAATCCTTTGTCATTTCAACCACGTTCACAGCATCTTCACCAGGAGTAGGTTCCATCTCAGGAAACCAATTTCTTTGCTCATTCAGAAGAAGCAACTCCTCACCTGTTAAAGTTTGATCACGAGTTGGCAGTAATTCAGTCACATCTTCAGGCTCCACTTCTAATTCTAGTTCTCTTGCTATTTCCACCACACCTGAAGTTACTTCCTCCACTGACGTCTTGAGCCTCTCCAAGTCATCCATCAGGGTTGGAATCAAATTCTTCTGGACACTTGTTAATGTTGATATTTTGGCCTCTTCTCATGAACCATGAATGTTTTTAATGGAATCTAGAATGGTGAATTTTTTCCAGAAGGTTTGCAATTGACTTTGCCCAGATCTATCAGAGAAATCATTATCTATGATGCTATAGCCTTACCAAATATATTTCTTAAATAATAAAACCTGAAAGTCAGAACAACTCCTTGATTTATGGGCTACAGAATGGATGCTGTGTTAGCAGGCATGAAAACAACATTAATCTCCTTATACATCCCCATTAAAGGGCTTGGAAGACCAAGTGCATCGTCAATGAGCAGTAATGTTTTGAAAAGAATCTCTTGGTGAGCAGTAGTTCTCAACAGTGGGCTTAAAATATTCAGGAAACGGTACTGTAACCAAATGTGCTGTCAGCCAGGCTTCGTTGTGCTATTGCTAGAGCACAGGCAGAATAATAGCCTAATTCTTAAGGGCCCTAGGACCCTAGGATGTTCAGAATGGCAAATGAGCACTGGCTTCAGCTTCAAGTCACCAGCTGCGTTCTCCCCTATCAGGAGAGTCAGCCTATCCTTTGAAGCTCTGAAGCCAGACATTGACTTCTCCTCTCTAGCTAAAAAAAAGTCTTAAATGGCATCTTTTTCCCAATATAAAGCTGTTTACATTGAAAACCTATCGTTTAGTGTAGGCACCTTCATCAATGATCTCAGCTGGATCTTCTGGGTGACCTGCCGTAGCTTCTACACCAGGACCTGCTGCTTCACCTTCACTTGTGTGTTATGGAGATGGCTTCTTTCCTTCAGCCTCGTGAAGCAGCCTCTGCTAGCTTCCGACTTTTCTCCTGCAGGTTCCTCACCTCTGTCAGACTTCATGTAATTGAAGAGAGTCTGGATTAGGCTTTGGCTTAAGTGGATGTTGTGGCTGGTTGATCTTCTATCCAGACCACGAAAGCTTTCTCCATGTCAGCAATAGGCTGTTTTGCTTTCTTATTCTTGTGTTCACTGGAGCAGCACTTTAAATTTCCTTCAAGAACTTGTACTTTGCATTCACAACTTGGCTAACTGTTTGGTGCAAGAGGCATGGCTTTTGGCCTGTCTTGGTTTCAACATGCATCCTCACTAAGCTTCATCACTGCTAGCTTTTGATTTAAAGTGAGAGATGTGAGACTCTTCCTTTCACCTGAACATTTAGAGGCCATTGTAGGGTTATTAGTTGTCCTAATTTCAATATTGTCGTGCCTCAAGGAATAGGGCGACCCTAGGAGAGAGAGAGATGGGAACAACAGGTCGGTGGAGCAGTCACAAGACAGACAACATATACTGATTAAGTTTGCTGTCTTATGTGATCACAGTTCACAGCACCCAAAACAATTAAAACGGTAACATCAAAGATCACTCATCACAGATCCCCATTAACAGATATAATAATAATGAAAAAGTTTGAAATATTGTGAGAATTACCAAAATGAAAAACAGAGACACAAAGTGAACACATGCTGTTGGAAAAAGGTCGCCAATGGACTTGCTTGATGCAGGGTTGCCACAAACCTTCAATTTGTAAAAAAAGGCATATCTGCAAATAGCAATAAATTGAAGCTCAATAAAGCACGTTATGCTTGAATGTGTGTGTGTGTGTGTATATATATATAAATTTTTTTTTTCACCAAAGTCGACTATGAGAAAGCTGAGGTTTGGGGAAGTAAGGTAACTTCTGCAACTCCTTAGTAGCTATGTTGGCAAGACTTTTAGTCTCTCTAGGCCTCAGCATCTTCATTTCTGAAAACTGGTCATGGTGCTTCCTTGCAGGCTATTGGAGGCTTGAATGGAATAATAGTCATATGGAACCTAGTAGTGTGCCTGGCATATAGTTCTTGCATTAATATAATCTCAATATTTTATCACAAACCCAAAATTCATATACAGATAAAAACATGCACCAATAGGAGGATCTATTTCTTATTGATGCTATTGATAGAAATTTAACTCAATTGACAAAGTCAGTGCCACACTTTTACATAATCCCTATAAGTACTCATTAGATGTTTCTGGAGAACCGAAACTGTACTTGTATTTTTCATCAAGAAGATGCAGCTGATTACAGTGGCACTTGGTACCAAGCTTTGAAATGAGTAGGCACTCAAGAGCTGCTGAATACAGATCAAGCAAAATTTAATCCAAGTTTTGGTGTCTTTTTCTAGCGCTGAATGTGATGGATGATTATGGAAATACCCCTCTGCACTGGGCCACAGAAAAAAACCAGGTTGAAAGCGTTAAGTTTCTTCTCAGCAAAGGAGCAAATCCAAACCTCCGAAACTGCACCATGATGGCACCCCTTCACATAGCTGTGCAGGGCACAGACAACGAGGTGACCAAGGTGAGGCTGCTGCTGGCCAGCGCAGTAAGGGACACACCAGACCCGGCTCTCTCTGCCTAGGCCAAAACAGCCCCCCTAAGATGCCATGACCGGTGATATATACAATGATTACATCATTTGCTTTACTTCTTACCAGCTGATGATGATGGTGGTGGTAACAATGATGATTATGATGATAATGCCACTGATAGTCCTACCTTAATGAATAGTTCTTATTTGCCAAACATTTCCCTAAGAGCTTTATGTGTTTTAGTATTTTAAATCTTCATTAAAAATGCACCACCACCACCACCATAAATTAAGTCTATTAGTATCCCCATTTCATAGCTGAGTAGGCTAAGGCACAGAGTTGGCTAATGTTGAATAAGTGTTGAAAGCAACAATTAGGAATTTTATTCTCATCTTTATGTTTCCGAGTTCAAGCTTTACCACTTTTACCTGACTGATTTAATGACTAAAAGGAGGAAGGTGATGAGTGGCTCAATGAAGACAGAAAACATGATTACGATTTGCTGTTTTTTGTTAGGGTGGATGGCCCATCAGAGTGATTAGTTAGCTGGCAACATAATGATGCTATTGGGAAATTTCTTATTGTTTTGCAAGGTTTGAGAGTGAGTTTTTTTTTTTTTTTTTTTTGTCTTTTTCGTGACCGGCACTCAGCCAGTGAGTGCACCGGCCATTCCTATATAGGACCCGAACCCGCGGCGGGAGCGTCACCACGCTCCCAGCGCCGCACTCTCCCGAGTGCGCCACGGGCTCGGCCCGAGAGTGAGTTTTGACAAAGAGAGGAAACCCTGATAAATGCCTAAAGGGTAAGGTTTAGGCCATGGGTTTTAAACTACACCTCGGAGTCTCACAGACATACTAGAAAACACATATGCTTACTTAAAAAAGAATGCTACTTAAAAATGGATCACGTTCATTTCTAGGGTGGTCTATTTGAATGTATAAGTTTTCCTGTAGAAACAATATTGCAAATGGTGATTTGGCTATTGTGCTAACCCACACCAAAACTTAATTGTCTATAAATCATCAAAGACATCCGTAAGCCCCAGGCTGTCTTTAGCCAAAACTTTTCTCTCAGCTCTCTGAGACCCTGGCTCCTTTAAGTCTGATATACAGTGCATTAGGCAGCCCCTTTCTGCCTTCCCACTGTACCATGTCTATGGCTCTAGCATCATTCTTAGGACATGATACAGTAATCAAATGTTCATGGGCTTTTCTTCCACTGGTTGGTTGTCTATCCTTGAAGGAAAGACTATGTCTTACCGATCTAAGTATCTCCAGTCTTCAGCACTGTGCTGGTAAATGATGGCTGGTGAATGAATGAATGAGTGAATGAGTGAATGAGTAAATGAGTAAATGGGCCTTTGGCTGAAGGAAAAGCTGAGAGCTAAGGTATGAGAACCTACACAGATAAATCAGGGCAACCCCCTAGGAGGTCATTAGAAAAGGCTCTGGCAACAGACTGGGGTTTTTTTGTTGTTTGTTTTAATGTCTGCATTATTCATGACCCAGGTGCTATGTCCATATCATCTGGGCTGGGCCACTAGTGACTTCAGGGCCCCCCCTACCATAGATGCCACATATTTCCCCACAGAGCTTTCATGCTTCCTTTGAAGGCTCTTTTCAGAAACAGATGCCCATTAACACAATTAATATTGGCTCTGCAGGCCGGCCCCATGGCTCACTCGGGAGAGTGCAGTGCTGGTAGCGCCGAGGCCACGGGTTCGGATCCTATATAGGGATGGCCACTGTGCTCACTGGCTGAGCGTGGTGCTGACAACACCGAACTGAGGGTTGCGATCCCCTTACCGGTCAAAAAAATAAATAAATAAATAAAAAATAAAATATTGGTTCTGAAAGCATGGCTTGGGAATTCAAAGGCAGGTAACAGTGGAAAAACTTGTTAATTAGAAATCAGAAATCTTCAAACTAACAAATATAGAAAGGTAGATATTGCACAGAAATGGAAAAGAAAGTTTAGAAATAAGCCCATAACTGATTTATAAACTGGTGGGTAGACATAAAACAGATTTTCCCAGGTGATACCAGAACAAGAAGAAAAATAGGGTTATAAGAGAACTAAAATTGTCTCTGCCTACCTTGGTCTTACTAGTCGTAACTATGCCTAAAAATATTTTCAAGCCCCTCTGGTTTGCCAGACATGACGAGAATAGGAGGGCGAGCAGTTTTGGAGCACCCCTCACACTTGCATGCAGCAGTCTCCAGCCTTCCTGTCTCGCTCATACCCATGGGCAGGCCTGCACCTCCCAGCCCTTGCCCATTGAGGAAGCTTCTCCACTGTCTGCTCCGCCAGCCTGCCCCCAGATCTCCACCGCTGCCTATAGGGTTGTAAAGTAAAAATTTGTCATCCACATATCACCTCAAGTCCTTGGCAGATGACCAGTGGTATGCACAGTAATCTCTGGGGTTCATTGGACTGGGGTTAAGGAGGTGACCTCATTTCTCAATGGCCTTAGTCCTTGGGGCTTAACCTTGAAGTATCCAGTTGCTTGACTCTCCCATGACACTTCATGTGTTCTCATCAGAGAAACCTCTGGAGGGCTCACCTGCGAACCTTCTAGATTGTCTGGTTGTGACTGACTTTGAAGTAGGTGCACAGTTTAGTTGCTCTCTCTGGGTCCCCTGCCACACATAATTTAATATAGCTTTTTGAAAGATTGTGCTTATTGTAGCCTAATAAATGCTATGATCTATGAGTTTAAGAGAGGAAAGAGAAAAATGTCTTATAGACTTTGGTAGGTTATTTTACTTGTGAATCTAGAGCTTCCTAAGAACAGAATGTGAAGGGACCTGAAGTCCATGAAAGGAGGCTTGTGTTCCCCTTTCCTTCATCCGTCGATAATTTCCTGATATGTTCTCATGTACTAAAGTCTCGGTTTAGTTTTTTCTTTTATGATCAGAGCTAGTTAGTAAGCCTAGTTCATTTGCTGACACTCAAACTTTGGGGCACGTTCTATTGACATAGGGCTCTGCTCAGAGGTTGTGTATATTTTCAAAGAAGTCAAGGTTTTTAGGAAACAGCTTGTTTAATTAACTTTTAAAAACAATTTAATTATAAATACCTGGCATAGTTTTATCACAGTTTTGCTGTAAGAGGCAAGGCCTCCAATAGGCCAATTCAGATTTCTCCTTGAGAGAGACATTTATATGGGATAATTTTTGTTATACTGAATATAAAATAAAGACTATTTGAAAATCTGTAGTTTCTTGGCCAGTAATCAGCTGGCAGTCAAAAAGTGAGCAGGTATCAGGTCTTCAGTTCGATTCCATCAGAAAAATTACTTGACCATTTTATCAAGATGATAATGTCCTTCTTTGTAGAAAAACTTTTGTTCTAGACCAGGTTTGAATTGAGTTAAGCTATACCAAAGTTGTACATAAAACTGTTTTCTTTACTTAAGAGAATGGATTTTTCATTGACATTTCCCAGCATACTTGCAATCTAGGTAAAAGAAAATGATCAGAGGGAAAAAAGAAAAGACTCCCTCCCACCCTCCTTCCCGCTCTCTCTCCCTTCTTCCCCCTTCCCTCCCTCCCCACTGTGCACACATTCTAAATGGCTCCACGGTTTATTATCTTGAAGGTATTAGTTAACATAGGTCACTTAATACAAGTAAGAAGTATTAAGTAAAACTGTGTGAACTGGTATCTACAATTCTTCTATTTACAGTTCATAACTCAATATTGCCTTAATTGATGTGATATTGAAATCATTATTATTTTATCTATTTGAGAGATTTATTTAGAATCCACTAAGTGCAAGGTTTTGTGTCTGATTATGTGGCAGAGGGATGAAAACAGATGAATAGATATGAGCCCTGGCACCCAGGAATTTATAATCTAGTGGAAGACAAGTACCTATTTGGAAATCTGCAACTCAGCTTTGTGATAATTATTCTCCCCCTCCCCCTTTGTGTAGGTCTTGGTTGAGCACAGCAGAACTAACATTAATTTGGAAGGAGAAAATGGAAACACAGCTGTGATAATTGCATGCTCCAAAGATAATAGTGAAGCACTGCAAATTTTGGTTTGTATATTAATCATATTTTTCTGGTCTCTTTATCTTTTCATGAATATGCCATGAATTATTGTTATTTACAGTAGCTCTTCAGCTTCTCTCCTTAGCAAAATATAAAATAGAGAAAACAAGTCAGAAAAAATAGTCCTATGTGTTTTTGTGTATTTACACACTCCTTAAATCCTAAATGGATCTGAGATTGGTGACAGAAGACTATCTGTAAAGCATTAAAGAAAATGTGAGAAAACTGAATTGAAAGAAAATATAGGCACAGGAAAAATTAAGATGAAGCTGGTGGTCAAGTTGGAATACAAAATACAAAGTATAACAATCTGTATGTTAATAAAGATGGGTCATACATTTGACTCTGAGCTTCCAAATAGTCAAAGGAAAGATGAATATAGTCAATTGCAGACTGAACTGACCTCATAAGATAAAAACCAAAGGAAACACAGCCACTCCTGCTCCCAAGACCAGGAGAAGTTGCTGTCATGGGTTCTCAAAAAGGGAGCCCTGTGTGAGGACTGAGGTCCTTAGTCACATCCCTGAGAGCAGAGCCAGCCTTCTCTCTGGTGACGTTTCCAGGGGTGATCCAGGAAAACGCTGGAGATGCCTGTCTAAATGACTTCCTCTGCACCAGCAGTTCCCCTTCTGAGTGTGTACCTAGAATTCCAGCACCTAGCTTTCTTTCAAATATTTTTTAATTACTTTCTTGTTATTCAGGCCAGGTTCTGTATTTTTACCACTTGGTGTTGCCTCTTCACCATCCCATAGAGTAGGAAAATAAAGTAAAAGGACTTCAAAATATTTGCCTGATATTTAGATGTACAAATATGTTTTAACATGTTTACTAGATGTACTTAGAGATAAATACACATTCTATAAGCTGTTATGATTGGACCAAAAAGAGAATAATAAAGAGAATAAAAATAAATTAACTAACACTCAAACCAAAATTTTAGAAAAGGAGCCTTAAATAACCCCCTCCCCCAAATTGGAATTGATAGTAAAGTTGAAAACGCTTTAGAAAACAATATATTTTCAAAGTAACTTCTTTACAAATGTAATTTTTATGTGTATACTGTGTGATCACATTGCTCAAAAAAGCTTGTACTTAACAATATTCTTTAGTAATAAGATTTTGTGAAGTACATCTTCCATTTTGGAGTACACACGATGTATATAATATACATTGATGCTTCCTGTAGAAGACCAGATTACAAGTAGTATTTGATTTTTCATACTATTTTGCTTTTTCGAAATCTTCTCTTTTGTAATAATAAAAGGTACTTAAAATTAAAGTTCAACAATTTATAGAAAATGATAGTTGAAAATAATTTGCTCAGATAAAAAGGTATGATTCAGTTCTTCTAGCATCTTTTTAGTAAAGAACCTTTATTAGTGAATATACTTGATTTTTATGGCTTAACAAGAGTGCAGGTGTATTCATTTATTAATGTTACGTAAATTATGGGAAAAGAATCTAAGAAATTTTATCATTCTTTATTTGCATAAAGAATAGAGAATGGGAAGAGAAATCGTGATAATGTTTTAAAAACCTCATTAACCCCATTCAAAAATTTGTTGATTTTAGTTTCCTGTGGTATTAATATTGTTATTTTTGTGTCTATGTTGTTAATTCATCTTTGGAAGATATAGTGTTTTTATTCAGAATCTTAGCCTGATTAATCTAAAATTACCTTCTTGCCTAGATTTCATACCATATGAAGCTTTCTATGTATTTCTACATTGGCACAGAGTAGTGAAATGGTTGGGGAAGGCACACAAATTCTTATCCACCCTTGTGATCTGGGGTTTAACTTGTATCATTTGACATTTTTTTCTTCTTTCTTGTCCTCCAGTTTAATAAAGGAGCTATGCCATGTAAATCAAACAAATGGGGATGTTTACCTATTCACCAGGCTGCCTTTTCAGGTTCCAAAAAATGCATGGAGATAGTATTAAAATTTGGTGAGTAGAGGCTTTCCTACATTCTATATGATAAAGAAGCATATTCTGGTACATGCTATTAATTTGAAAAATATTTAATAGAATTTACACATAGGCTTTTACATAAGCCTAAGTGTCCTTTCTTTTTAAAAATTCTTCTTATTTATTTTAAGTATTTGTTATATTGAATGTGATTTTCTTCTAAAGGTGAAGAACATGGATACAGCAGACAGACTCACATTAACTTTGTGAATAATGGCAGAGCCAGCCCTCTCCACATGGCAGTTCAAAGTGGCGATTTAGAAATGATTAAAATGTGCCTGGACAATGGTGCACACATAGACCTGATGGAGGTAATCATTCATATCTGACATGATGCTTTGGCTTTAGCATTCTCATAAATTATTTTGCAAGATTTTCTATTGGTCTTTTACAGTCACTTTAGATTGAAAATGCATGCAGCTTGAAATAGATATTATTTCCCTCTGTTTGTGCAGAAGCTTAACAAGAGACCATCCCCAATTTCAATGCATGTAAAGAATCTTGAGAGCTACCACAAACAATTGCAGATACAAATACAGAGACAGTAAAGATTGTATCCAGTTGAACTGGCATTAAATAAGTTAAGGCCTACCCTCAGAAGATGACAGTATACTAATGTGTCGGCCAGGACATTAAACCCCATTCATGAATGTCTTTGTTCTATTGTGAAGAGTTATGACTTTTACACCAGAGACCACTGAACTGATTTCTAAGAGTACCAATGGGAAAGTGTTGACTGTGATTGGGTTCCGAACTTATGCCAGGCATCTCTGACCAAATGTATAGAGTTCTGGCCCCTTTCCCTTGAGTGTCTTGGGTTTTGGGTGACAACATGCTCCCCTCCAAGCTACTGCAAAAGCTTGTGCTTTCTGGAGGCAGAGAAGATTGGTTGTTAATCCAATCCGGCTTCTGACACTAGTCCTAAGTCCCTTCATTAGAGAAACGAAGAACTGCCACTGTTGGTATGGGGTATAAGTCACTCTATAGCAATGAATGAGACTTGGTCCTCGTACTCCCAGGGGAAAGAATGGCATCCAGATAATGCTGGTGGAAGTATATGCCAAGAGCTGTTAGATTGCAAGGAAGCACAATTGCCAGCTATGATGTTTATACTGTTACTTTTCGATAGAGGAGACTGATCACTAATCATCATCTTAAATGTGATATTCCCTGATTTTATTGACCTGGAAAGAAGAAACTCACAGCTGAATATAAGTTTTATGTCCTCAAATTCAGCTTAAACATTGATTCCAGTGTCCGAACTCTTTACAGAATGGCAAGTGCACGGCCCTTCATTTCGCTGCCACCCAGGGAGCCACTGAGATTGTTAAACTGATGATATCATCCTATTCCGGTAACAGCGACATTGTTAATGTAGCCGATGGAAATCAAGAGACCCTGCTTCACAGGCAAGTTTCCTGCCTATCATTCTGTGTATAGATTTTTAGTCTTCACATGTTAAATTATTCATTGTGAGAGAACTTAGGCTAGCAAAGATTCTATAGTTCAAAAGAAAAGAACAGAGATAACAAAGACCCTGTGGTTCAACTGGAATTTCTTGTGTTCCTTGGGAATCAGAGTAGAATGTTAAATAGATTTCACAGAATAAAATATCCACTGGCATATTCTGGATCAATTCTTAGTCCAGTGGATATAAGCTCAAGATTAATTTCCTATAAGCTAAGGAAGTCAACATACAAGGCTTTCCAAGCCCTTTCTAATCTGTTCCTGTTCTTTATGTGTATCTTACCACCATTTTCAGTGAAGATAATGGAACAGACACTTTTCTTACCTTCATCCCTTCCACTTACCCCTGCAATTATAAATAAGTGGTTTCAAAAGATACGACGGCACTTCAAAAAGTTTGTGGAAAGATTAGTATTATCTTTTAATTCTATTTTTCCACAAACTTTTTGAAATACCCTCATACAATTTTAGGAAATTATAATCAAGTCACAAAAAAAGATTACAATTTCTGTAGAGTTTACAGAAATACACATCAGAAAAAATGTCTGAAACTGTGGGCTTACTAGATGCTAGGACAGGAACCAGACAGTGTAGACTGGGAGTTCAATTTCTTTGGGAAGACAAGTTCTAAATGCTCCCCATGTGAGTGAAAGAGGTAGCTGAGATGAGCGTTCTCTCTCTCTCTCTCTCTCTCTCTGTCTCTCTCTCTAACACACACACACACACACACACACACACACACACACACGGCCATGAGCAGGGTGGAAGATTGGAATGGCAGAATGGAGCTAATATATTTCAGTAGATAACTGGACCAGGAAATCTCTCAGAAAAAAAAAGAAACTAGCTACCAATATAAGATTTGCTTCTAAACTGGGTAGGTGGAGATGAATGTACACATTAGCAAAACCACCAGCCATGATGGGATATGCAGAAAGAGAGAAAAAATCCCACTTAGGATGAATTTGCAAACTAAAATTTCATCACATAAAGGAAAACTAATAAAAGACAACAAAGTCAACAAAGGGCTAATTTACTTCCAAGGAAATAGAAACAGTAGGGCAATCTGAAAATAATTTTAAAATAAAAGTATTTAAGACTTTCAAAAATTTAAAGGAATAATCGGTTATGTAAAAATAAATACATTAAGATAAAACATATGAAAAAGAAATTGTCATATATGGATACAGGATTGGTGATATGAAAAATATGCAGTTAGAAACCCTTAAACAAGGGCCGAGCCCGTGGCGCACTTGGTAGAGTGCTGCGCTGGCAGCGCGGCGACACTCCCGCCGCGGGTTCGGATCCTATATAGGACTGACCGGTGCACTCACTGGCTGAGTGCCGGTCACGAAAAAACGACAAAAAAAAAAAAAAAAAAAAAAAGAAACCCTTAAACAAAAAAGGAACTATTGAAAATACAAAAACTAAGTACAACTAACCTTTAAACCAGAGATTCTCAAACCGCTGCACATTAGAATCATGTGAGTTTATAAAATCCCAGTGCCAATTAATATCCCAGATTATACCAGGATCTCTGGAATGAGTCTTAGATTTTTTAAAAACTCTTTGATTCTAATGTTTAGCCAATTTGGAAACCTAATGATTTGGTTATAGTTAAAATGTGTCTTTAGAGCACAGCCTTAATATACAAAAATACATAAGAAAGAATCATTTTAGGAAAATGGGGCCTTATTGTTTATAATTAATTTCCTAAAATTACTAAATATAAATAATATATTTTAAATATAATGCAACTGCTTGTGAATTTTTGGTGAAGATCAGCAAGCCGATTCTGAAACTTACTAAGGGCCAAGAATAGCTGAGATAATCTTGGATAGGAACAAAGAAATGAGATTTTCAATATGAAACATAAAGTTTTAAATCATGAGTATTAACATTTGTTATGGTGGTGATTTACTATAGATTGAAAACTTTTATTTGCTCTATTAATGAACACTGTCCTTACAACTGGTTGTGAGATGATACCAAAATGACTTCAGTTCTCTCCGTAATTATTTTTGGCTTCATAAAAATTCAGGAAAGCTAACACCACCTTGTTAACTTTTGCTAAAGAGAATCGGCCCAAAGAGGGAGCTTTTGGAACCTGGCAGGTGAATTTTAGTCACACCTTATGCACAGCTATTGTCATTCCCCGTGATCACAGTGATATCAGCTATTTCTTTTATCTTTTATATCTTGGGACAGATGTAACCATTCATGTCAGAACATCTTCATAGTGATTTATAGGAGGAAATAGGTTTACTAAAAGATGAGGAAGAAAAGCTTGTGATATATTGGGTTTTTTCTTATTACTGCTACTTTGAATATATTACTCTAATGAAAATCAGTTATAAATTTTGAAAAGTCACTAATTCTCTAACATTTTATTGTGTTATTCAATGACTAGTTAAATTCACTTTTTGCATACAGTACCTTTATTTTATATGTTTATATCAATCGTACTTTAATTATAATGTTTTTATTCTCTTTTTGCAGAGCCTCATTATTTGATCACCATGAACTAGCGGAATACTTAATTTCAATGGTAACTATTCCATTCACAGGTTGATTTTTTATTTCTATTTATAGTTGGAAAATCATATAATTACATAACATGGATTTTAAAAAATAAACCAAATTTAGGTTTTTGCTTATCAGCAAAAAAAAAAAAAAGTTTACAAAAGAATGATTGACACATTTGTAAATAGAGTATATTGTGTATGAATATGCAGTGGCTAATTGTCATTACTGCAGAGCTAGAAGTGCCCAAGTGTACTTTTTGATACCTGTATCAGTGTTTTTAGTGTGAGGAGCTTGTGAGCACATTGCAAGGTTTGCTCTCCTGATGGCCTGTGAAACGGTCCTAGGGGAGTGTTAGGCTTGGGTGACTCTGCTGATTCTTCTTCAGCTCTGTTGGCTTTGAGGTAGAGGCAGGACAGGCAGCTTATGCCATAAGCTTCTACCCCAGCTGTCTCAGCACCACCTTTCAAACAGTGAAAAACTGAAGATTTGAAAAATGTTGTCGAAGGTTCGTTACAAGTGAAAGCATGAATGTTTTTTTACTCTAAGAAAAGAGATAGAATCAGTCTGCTTTTGAGTTAAATTTTAATAAGCCCTTTATATGTATGGTGGATTGAATGTATGGTGGATTTATTTAAGCCCCATCATATTAGTGATGAATATAGTTCCATTTCTAATATTTCACATGTGTGTGTTGTCAATAGCAACTATTGGAACTGTGATGTATACATAGGAAGACTCATTATATACATAGCTTATGGCGCACATAGTTTCCTGCAAACACAGCCATCTCTTCATCTGTCAAGAGAACTGTGGCAAACCTCACTGACCACCACTGAGTTCCAAAGGAGAAGCTGCTCCCATTGTCATCTATATTCACTGGGTCCCAAAAGAACAGGGAAATATCTGTGATCGGAGTTTAGGCTATTGTTATTACCCTGTTGAAAGTATGGAATTCCTTCCATGAAATTTTAAAAGGTCTTTTGTTTCTTGTCATATCAAATATTATAACTGTAACACATAATGCTAAATAATAATTTATTTGGTTCTTTTTAAATGTAATTTTTAAACACAAATTTTCTCAAATAAATTATTGGCTAAAGTTTTACTTCAGGATTTGAGTGATTTCAGTTCAGTTATTTCAGTTCATTTATTTCAGATGAAACAGATTATTTTGAAAGTGAACTTATTTTTTTGATATTTTAAAAATCCAATATACAATAAATTTGGAAGATTTTAAAAATTATGGACATTTAAGAATAATTTCTAACAGTGTGAACTAAACTATATTGCTCTAGGTCAAAGGATTTTTTTTATGGTTCAGGTAGTAATAAAGTTACTGTTAGATGTCAGTCAAAAGTCTAACATGTGAGAATAATTTCATTGTTGAAATTATAAAAGAATGCCTTGATTGCTGGTGTTATAACATATGAATTATAGAGAAATCTAAAGTTAGCCTATTTATCTAAGAAAAATTAAATCTAAGGCTAATTAAAATCTAAGGCTATTTAGTGCTAGCCTTAATATAGACACTGTATCCCAAAGAATTAACATTATTTAGAGACTGCAAAATAAGCTGATTTATCTGTTCCTAAGTTCTTTGTTGAATGGCTTGTTTTATTTTAGGGTGCAGATATTAATAGCACCGATGGTGAAGGACGGTCTCCACTTATATTAGCAACTGCTTCTGCATCTTGGAATATTGTAAATTTGCTGCTGTCTAAAGGTACCAAGAGGGACCAAGCCAAGCCTTTGGAACTACTGCTCAATTTGGTTAAACATTTCTTAGCCATTTATCACATACCAGGCACCAGGCCCGCTGCTATAAACACAGAAATAAACATAGTACTTTTCATGTCTCGAATAATTTTCAGTCCAGTCAGGGAGCAATATTTAAAAAGGTAGTTATAAAACCATTGTTATATTCTAGGCATTTTGCGGAACATTTTATCAACTTTCCTTCAATGAATCAGTCCTATGTGGTGTAGGTACTGTAACTTTCCCCATTTTAGATACTAACCTGGCACTATGATAACAAAGAAGAGAGGTGTCTTTCTCTTCTTCCCTGTTCTTTCTTGATCTCTAGTCTTTAGTCTAAAGTTCTGTGTTATGCTTTAAAAGGTAATGCCTCATATAGTAATGTACTGGACCACATATTCTCAAAGCCCTTACACACACACACACACACACACACACACACACACACACACACACACACACACACACACACACACACACACACACACACACACACACACACGGAGTAAGGTAAGCCCACTTTTAAATATGTTTAGTTTTCTCATTTAAATAAAGTCTCCTGTAAGTTAAAGGTCGGCAAAGTTTTAAGTCAAAAATCTTTTATTAAGTTGAAAATCCACCATAGGCCATTTAAATGAGTAGAATTTATACTTTTATATTTATATTGTGCTTTTTTAGGTGCCCAGGTAGACATAAAAGATCACCTTGGACGTAATTTTCTGCATTTAACTGTACAGCAACCTTATGGATTAAAAAATTTGAGAACTGAGTTTATGCAGGTAATATATATCTATGGATTTTTATAAACCGAATTGAGTTCAATAGAAATTAAACTGATTCTGTTTATTATGATTCTTATTATTATAAAGGCTAATCTGGAATTTTAAAAATGTTTAAAAATAAAGATTTGTATTCTGTATTTGAATATTTATTTACAACATGATGGTGGTAATGATGATGATAATGTTAATCGCACTGGGATTGAATTTTCTTAGTTACAGAGAGTTTCAGTACACTTTCATCTATAATAAGGATACATCCTTAATCAGTTAGATTTTCTTCACTCTTTGAACATTATGAACTGCATATCAGTGGAAAAGCTAAGTACACGAGTGAATTAGCAATAATCCACCATCAGTTAAGAAAAACTACTCAACATACTTGACTTGTTGAAGACAGATTGAAAGCATTATCTCCATATTTATATGCACCAGCTAATACTTCTTGAGTGACTATTAGTCACTCACATGTGTAGAGTACCATATTTTTATAGTAAATAGACTTTAATATTGTCACTATCTTTAATAAGAATCAAGAATATGTATGTATTTCAATATTTTAAACAAAAATAAAATGTTTTGTTGATTGCATTAAACTACTCATTTGCATTCATTTTTCATTTAATATACATGTAAAGGATAAAGTAAACCTAATTTTAACAACCCATCCATTTTGTCTAGCAGAAGATATTAGCATTAATCTCTTAGGTGATATTTGTGGGGGAATGACGGGACAGGTAGTGGCCAAATAAATTTGGAAAATGCTGGGTTAGAAACCTTAAGTGCATGTTCCTATCTGTAGGATCTCTCAGAGCTTTTAATATGGTAATGTACACTACAGGGAGACAGAGCATGCAACTTCATCTGTATTTATTTTACTCTAGTACCCTTTAGGTTATTTACATGTTTGCCCCCAAGAAATACATATTGACCCTCGTTAGAAAATACAGAATAGTTTGAAAAACACCGTATTAGCATAATACAGAGTTATAGGTAGAATATTAATTTTTTCTCACAGATGCAACATATTAAAGAGCTGGTAATGGATGAAGACAACGATGGGTGTACTCCACTACATTATGCATGTAGACAGGGGGTTCCTTTCTCCGTAAATAACCTACTTGGCTTTAATGTGTCCATTCATTCCAAAAGCAAAGATAAGAAATCACCCCTGCATTTTGCAGCCAGGTAAGGTCCAGTTTATGCAACATGCGAACATGTCTCCTTTCTGTTTAATATTTGCTTTGAAAATATGCAACTTAATTTTTTCAAGTTATGGGCGTATCAATACCTGTCAGAGGCTCCTACAAGACATAAGTGATACAAGGCTTTTGAATGAAGGTGACCTTCATGGAATGACTCCTCTCCACCTGGCAGCAAAAAATGGACACGATAAAGTAGTTCAACTTCTTCTGAAGAAAGGTGCATTATTTCTCAGGTGAGGATATACAATTGGAATGTTTATATATTCGTTTTAATTAGCCATTTGCAGGCTGTTTTTCTATTATATTTTTTATTTTGATATTTAACTTTATATTTCATTGAGTACTTTTATCCATCTTATTTAATCCTCAAAACATATGTAACTTCTCAAATATTTAAGGGGAAGTTAATATTATTCCCAATTGACAAATAAAGACTTTAATGTTTATAGAGTTGAAGACCTTGTTCAAGGTCGCAGAATAAGTGACTTCGTGCAAAATATTTCTCAGAACTTTTGCAATACAGTTCCTTGTATTTTACTTTATCATGCTGCCCTCTTCCTATGAAGATATGAAACTATGTTTGTTTATGTTTGTGTGTACATGTATCCACACACACACACACACAAAACCATACAAGTTCATAGACCTTACTTTTTATTTAATATAATGAGTGATTGATATAAAAACCTCCTTTTAAGCGAGAACAAGAGACATTAAAAATTCTGAACTTCACTATACTTAAAGGAAATCTAACACAAGGAACAAAACCAAGTTAAAATATGCAAGCACAATAAAAAAAAGGGGGGGCATGATTAAGTGGCACCCTTGTAGAAAGAAAAAGAAAACCTGGAAACATTTTAGAGACGTACAATGAGTTATCTTGCTTTCACCAAAAGCTCATTAGGCTAGTGTTCAAAAACACATTTTTTATCAGATACTAGTAAATTAGAGATGTAGCTGTGAAATGAATGCTTTGCTCAGTTTCTTCCTGCTTGCGAGGGAGCACAAAACAGCAGACCTGCAAAGAGAACCCAAGAGGACCCAGGCCAGACAGTTGTTGCTTAATTATATCATAACTAAGCAAGATTACTCTTGTACCCTAAAACAGCTGCTCATTAGCACTGAAATTAAATTATGTCAGGATTTTTTTTCTATGTTTAATTTGGAAAAGTATTACTAATATGACAAGCTTTTATTGTATATGCATCTTGAATTTCTATGAGAAAGGATAAACATTTTTCAAAGGGATTGAGTAAGTAAGCATCTTTGAAAAAACAGAAGGAATGTTTTTTTGGACCTAAACTCTTGGAAGAGTAAGTGACAGTAAGCTAAGTATGTCCTAGCCAAGTACTGTAAGATGATGATGTTTATTATTAATAGCTGTAACTATTTATCATGAAGACTAATAACACCAGCATGGAAAATTTTTTTGATACAATGTTCAATGAAAGAATAAAACAAGATTTAAAATTGTGTGTTTAAGTACATTACAGCTTTGAAAACAATATATATGACACAGACATGCGAACTCTAGTTTCTCCCACCTGCAAATGTTTGGTAATGTGTTTATATCCTTTTATGTTTTAATCTACTAAATACAAAATTGTGGGAATCACATAACAGCTAGACCATTTAAGACCATAGGGCTTGAAATTAGCTCATTTGTTATAATTACATAATATTTAGTTGCTATATCTCAATTATGCTTTTTTTGTCATCATACCCACCTGTGAGCCAGGTGGCATCCCATTCCACATTTCATCTGTAAAGTATATGCACACGTCTTTTCTTAACTCTTTGACAGTGACCACAGTGGCTGGACAGCTTTGCATCATGCATCCATGGGCGGGTACACTCAGACCATGAAGGTCATTCTTGATACTAATTTGAAGTGCACAGATCAGCTGGATGAAGAAGGGGTATGTACTGTGTTCCTCGTATCTACTTGAAATTTTGACAAAGCAAAAATTTCCAAAACTGCAGGAAAGCCTTCTTCTTATCCACCCCCTTCCATTCCTTGACCTGTTCCCAGTCTTTTGATGTTTTTTTAAACAAGCAAATTGTTGGGGTGAAGAATAGGAAAAGGAGAACAGAAAATTGTAGAATACCAAGGAGTGGGTGCACGTTGAGGACACCCCTCCAGTTTCACAGAGGCCTGTCCACAGGTGATTGTGGTTTGATTTTTCCGGGGTCACTCCCTGGTGACCCCAGAAAAATGAAGAGGGTGGTAATGAGTTTTTGTAGAACTAAGTATGTTATTTGGAAGTGTATTTATTTGAAGAACTATCTTTTATTGTGCTATTATATCCTTCCTTCATAGTGATGTGTACATTCATTCACAAAATGATATAGAAGATTGTCGTTGCTTTTTTAAAAATGTCTTTATGTGGCAAAACTAAAAATTGGCAATCTTATAACAGTCTCTGATTTTTAAAAAAAAAATTTTGCAAGCTTCTGAAACACCAAATCTGGAAACCAGTGCTCTTCTACATGATAAATCTTTCATGATTATTTTCTTCTATGTTCACTCCAACATCCTTACCCTGAAACCTCATCCTTTGTCCTTGTGGAATTATCCCACTTCAAAAGCAAAACAGAACAAACCCCTTGAAATTCACACATACACAACACACGCAGACCCTGCACCCCCTCTTCTCTCCCCCACACAACACATTTGAGGTGTAAATTCATTATTTTGAAGTTTGATTCTGAACACTGCTTTTAAATTTGATGTATTTTGGTATTAAATAGTCAGCGTTATTGATAATTTATTTTAAGCACAGTTCAACAATGAAACAAAGCAGTAAAATGGCCCAAGGACAAAGAGCCTTTGTCACATGTTTTCTGTGTTCTGTTTTCTCTGCAAGAACACCGCGCTGCACTTCGCTGCAATGGAAGGCCACGCCAAAGCCGTTGCGCTGCTCCTGAGCTACGATGCTGCCATAGTCCTGAACAAGCAGCAGGCCTCCTTTCTGCACCTCGCATTTCACAACAAGAGAAAGGAGGTGGTTCTCATGACCATCAGGAACAAAAGGTACCCTTTCTTCCTGTCCACGTTCATTTAGTATTCTCTGGTGTCAGGGATGATTCACAGCCTGAGAGGAAACAGAAAAGAGAAAAAGAGTATGTTTGGGCCATTAATCAACATTTTAAAATGTTAGCTGTTAATGTAATTTTTTAGTAAACATTTTGGCACGTTGCTTAACCACTTGTGTCTTCAGTTTACATTTCTCAAACATGGGAGCATAAGACCACCTTGGTAGCACTCTTATGAGACTTGAAGGGTCCAGGCATGTGACATGTGTGACTCCATGGTCATTGTCAAGCAAACGTTACCCTGCCCCAACCTGAACTTGCCTAACACTCTCTTGCCAACAGAAACCCCAAAACTAAATGTTGGTGCAAACATTCTCCAGGGTAAATCCATGTTGTCACCAGTACCATCTAATGAAATTTCCATTAATAGATGATCTCTCATGGGTGTGGATTTTTAAACCATACTCTAAGGAGATTTAATGATGAAGTTGGAGGGTACTTTGTCCTGCTTCTTGTACATAACCTTGTCTGTATAATCACAGATGACTATGCATGAGGGCCTGGTGTCACCCAGTAGCAGACACAGAGGTGAACATCTCATATTCAAGGCAGATCAAGCCTGTGTGTTTGAACACAGACAGTCTCAGGAACCCCCTTTGAACCACTTCTGTCAATAATGCAGATGTTCTAGATGGATTTACTGACAGGGTTAACAGAAAATTTGCCTGAGTTATTATTAGAACCAGACACCTATCACATAAATAGGATCTTTATAGAGGTCAATGGTTTCTTCTTCGCTTCCTATTGTAGATTGAGTTCCTCCTTCTTATTTAACCAGCTGGATGGTGACACAGAAAGGACAAACTTTGCAACATTCTGACAGAGGCTGTCCTGACTCATGATTAATTAAACATTAATTAACTATTAAATATGTGCCCAGTCTACGTTCTGATGTATGTGTGTGAATGTGGATATTTCTACCCACCATATTCAGCTCTGAAAGTATTTACCATTTCATGACTTTAGGAGAAAAAGAAGAAACAGGCCTGCCTTCCTTTGAAGGCATTTAAAGAGACAGCACAGTGATATAACAGCCATCCTAGAATTTGC
The DNA here is from genome assembly GCF_027409185.1 of Cynocephalus volans. Lineage (NCBI taxonomy): Eukaryota > Metazoa > Chordata > Mammalia > Dermoptera > Cynocephalidae > Cynocephalus > Cynocephalus volans. The sequence goes on along the minus strand of NC_084474.1, from coordinate 28,825,634 downwards.
ACATATTCCTTATTTACATTAATGGACAAGGATCCTATTAAGGGACTGATCTTGGTTCACGTATTGGTCCCACTGGAACCAATGGGTGAGCACTGCATTTCATGGATAAACTGAAATTTATGTTTCTCTTAAAGATGTAATCTTGTGTTTCAACTGTTGTGCAGAACAGGAAGATTAAGACTTGTGCTTGTTTTATTTATTTATTTTTACAGATGGGATGAATGTCTTGAGGTTTTTAGTCATTCTTCTCCATGCAATAAATGTCCGATCATGGAAATGGTAGAATACCTCCCTGAATGCATGAAAGTAAGCTCTTCAAACAAAACTCCTTACAAGTATATGCTTGGCATGTAATATGATGTGAGGATTTATTGTTATAATCCTAACCTAATAACAGTAGTTTCTATCTTTAAATAAAGTTTCTAGTTTTCCATAGGCTGTAAGAGAAGTTAGCTAACAAGTATTTAATGAGGACCTACTTGGATTAAAGAATCTTAGTAATTATGTGTAATATAGGAAAATATGGTAAACCATTTTTTTATTCAGACAATCCCTGTCTAGAGCAGAGACTGCAAACTAGTTGTTTTCTGGCTGAATAAAGCCTCTAGTTATGTTTTGTTTGACATGCATGTTATTGTTTCAAATTTACATGAGTTGCTAACATTTAAAACCAGGATGCTTTCCTTAAGCATTCCATACTTGTGCATCTGACTTCCTGTAAACATGAGAAGGTATGGTTCCTTGGTTGCCTTCTCACAGGCAGGAATTGCTGGGCTAAGCAGGAGCTGTTTCCTTTGGATGGGGCAAGCACTCTCTCATTGGACATGCCCCACCTCTCGCTTTTGTATACTGTGCTCCAGTGCCTAGCATTAGTTGCGTGTTAGTTGTCGTTCTTGAACAATTGTTTCCTTGTAGTAGAGAGAATTCTTGATATACATCTCTATCCAAACTGGTGACAAAAGCCAGCCCAAGGAGAGCCAATCTTTTAAGAACAATGGGAAGAAACTCTTCTGCCTGGCGTGGTTCATTCATTTAGATTACTTGCCTAGCCTCTGTGGGTCTTCGAACATGTGACTCCTTGTGCTAGATTAAATACACACCCAGCAAGCATATGACTGGTTGCCCACAGCAAGACAAACACACACAGACCATTGAGCACATTAGTGTTAAAGAATACAAATAAAAGCCCTCCTGGGAAAGTTGGGATTTGAGGTTTGGGACAGACATAGAATAATCAAGAAAAGCAGAATGACATCAAATGTCATTCACAGGGAAAAACATATCCAAATACTGGAGGAGGCAGTAAGACATAGTGACACAGGGAACGGAGGACCAGATTTGGAACCTGGAGGCCCTGGAATTTAATCCTGGCTCTGCCTTTTACTGTGCTGCCTTAGGCAAGTCATTTCACCTCTCTGAGCTTCATTTTCTATTTTCTTTACCTTTAAAACAGTGATGCTGACACCAATCTTGCAAAGTGTTTACAAAAAATAAAGGAAACATATATAAAGTGTTCAGGACAACGGCTGACACAACCCTCTACTATTTTTATACTGCTTATGTGTTTACTAATACTACTACTACCAGCACTTATTGTTTTTGTTTATTCAATAAGCACTTACTATGTGCTAAATGCTTCATGTGTATTTTTTTCTTTATGACATCTAATAAAAATTGGAGCCAATCCAGTGCATTAACAGCACATAGATGAACTTTTTAGGTGACTAAATCTCATCAAATGCACATAAATATTGAGGGTTGAAAACTCTCAGACTTTCTTATTCAGTAATTACAGTTGTTGGAATCTGTCCCAATGAATAATCAGAGATACAGATTTATATACAATATTTCCTGCAGCATTATTTATAATAGTAAAACAGTAATATGTTAGAAATATTCATGTTTGGAAAATGTAGTAAAGAATTGAAGAAATTATACCTAAATGTTAATAAGAATGGTCTGTTCTGGGATTATGATTGGTTTTTCTTTTCTTCTTAATGCTACTGTATTTTCTAGATAGTTTCTTATAATGACTTGTATTAGTTTTGGATTGTGAAATTTTTTCAGTAATATAGGTGAACTTATAGGTCTTTTAGTTTAGCTTTCCATCACAAATTTGAATTACTTATACATTTCTGAAAAGTTGCTTTTGCAACCCGCTCATCCCCAAGGCAGCCCATCCTTTATTTTTCCTGTACTGATCATTTCAAAGTTCTCCAACTGTAACAACCAGACCTTCCTCTCTGGTTCTGCCTTGTACAGCAGTACTTACTAGTCTTGTCTTTATTTTTCATGATGCCATATTGTTATGACTCCATTACTGCTATCCAGTCACCAAAAGAGCCTCCTTGAAATTTTGTCAGTCCTTCTGGTACCTGAGACCAGCTAGATCCCTGTTTCTCCCTTTCAGGGTGCAGTCCAACCCTCTACGCTCAAGTCCTGCAAGTGGGGTTGATCAGATGTCCCAGGAGCTCCCGGATATGTTGATAGGGCCATCTGGTGCCTCGTGTCCAGTCCCAGTTCCAAGAGGGCAGCCTTGCCCAGCAGTATTTCCTTCTCAGTACCATGAATTTGGGCCTCCAGATTTTGGTTGTCTTAAATTGTTTATGTAGACAGAGACCCCACAAAAACATTTGTACCCACACACCTTAAGGATGGCTCTAATGACCCCATAAGTTTTCTTTTCCTGAATTGCCATTTAGAGGGTGTTCAAGTATTTTCTGTTGCAACATCTCTCCCCCATCCTGTCCATTCCCCCTTGGACACATACACTCTGAGTGTTGCAAGTGAGGTACAGAAGCAGATGCACTACTCCAGGCTGGAGCAGCACAGAAGATGGGACTTAACCATAGAAAGACCCCAGTGCTGGGATGAAAGATCTCGATGAGAGACAATAAGTTGTCACTGTAAGATACTGAGCAAAGGAATCCTTCGTAATCTACATATTCTTTAGAAGCCCAGAAATACATCAAATTTTAGGAAAACTAATAGAATATCTATTACCCAAATTTTAGTAAATGCAATTTCATTTGCAAGCACATGGTATTTTTCTGAAGCATTGGGTATTTCTGAGGCACAGAGGTGTTTGTAACACTTTGTATTTTAAACTTTGCTTCTGAATGACATAGATTAAAATTTATCCCTGAGGTACAAGAAACAAAGGAAGGGAAGGGGAATATCTTGTGTGTTTTCTAGAAACGGGATGAAATTCTTTTCTTGTATATAGTCTGCTACCCCAGTAGCTTAGCTGGATTTTCTCTGTTGAAGGTACTTTTAGATTTCTGCATGTTGCCTTCCACAGAGGACAAGTCCTGCCAAGACTACCATGTAAGTTTGTTTTATTATAATTATTCAAAGAATATTTTTAAAAGTATTATTATAGTTATACAATGTATTATAGATGGTATTGGTTTCTTTTATCATATTATCTCATTATCTACTTATGAGAGAATTTTTCCTTTACTCAGTTTTGCCCTAATATTTTAACTGTTTCTGATAGCATCATTTAATGTTATTTGTAGTCATTATATTTTCTTGGGTAGTTTTACCTAAGAATGAAAGTCTAAAAGATCTGAATAATCTTTTGAGAATTCCTCTTTTTCCGTGACTATGAGCTGTAAAGGAATCAAATAATAGCCTTGCAGGGTATTTATTCTTTATAATTTATGTTCAGTTATTTAATTTTCTTTTCTTCACTTGAAATGACTCATCTTTGTTTGAATCACCTACTTTTCATCAGAATTGTAGGCTTGCATGTTTGATTTGTCAAGAACTATTTTGGGGGTCTACACTAGACTAATTGCATTTTTAAAATTTTTATTTTCTGCAGATCGAGTATAATTTTGCATATCTCCAATGTCCATTAGAATTCACCAAAAAAACACTACCTACCCAGGATGTAATGTATGAGCCTCTTACAGCCCTCAATGTAAGTCCAGTGTTTTCATTATTCAGGTAATTTCTACCTGGATTTCAAAAATGTCTTGATACAGTAGTCCCATACTTGATGTGAATAGAAGGGGCCTGGAGAGAATTCCAGTTTTATAGTTCTATGTCTATGTCTGCCATGTGTCCCAACCCTTTATTTTTTAGGAAAGAAAGCAATAATTTACTAAGATTGTTTTATTTTCATCCGCTTAAAGTTTCACACCTCAGTCCTAATGGTCACATAAGACCTGCCCCAATCCAGAATCAAATAAACCATGGACAACACAGTGAGCACCCGCCTTCCATCTCTATCCCTCTGCATATTCAAGAGTTTTCTCCAATGTAAACCACAGGAAAATGCAGGGGGTTCCGTTTTACAACCACAGCCTCCAAGTTCAGCCAGCTGCTGGGCTTCAGGGTAAACTCTGACTTTTCAGAGGCTCTTAGATATTTCCAGAGGAATGAACTCTGTCTAAGGTAGGCTTTGAATAAACAGCATGGACCCAAATTTCCCAAGAGACTTAATCCAAACCAGCTCTTATTCCAAAGAATGCTTTTACATTCCTAGCCAAGGAAGCAACGAAGGCCATTCATGTGATTCACTTCAGTCTAAATCAAGGGTCTCAGACTCAAATAACTGCAGAGAAAACAGGTGACAGAAGAGTAATGTAGGCTCCTGGTTAAAACAACAGTGACTAATAGTTTCAACAAACTAGTGCCATGCGGCAGTAGTAGCCCAATATTGCATAAATATTGGCAACGAATTAAAATTGTGTGCTTGCAAAAGAAAATATATTTGAGGATTGAATTTGCAAATTTTGGTCTAGATCTGTGCCAATGTGGTAGCCACTGGCCACATGTGGCCACTTAAATTAAAATTATTTAAAATTAAATAACGTTAAAAATTCAGTTCTTTAGTCACACTAGCAACATTTCAAGTACTCAGTAGTCCATGTGGCTCCCATATTGGACAACACAGATATAAGATGTTTCCATCTTTGCGAATAGTTCTATTGGATAACACTGGTCTAGACCAATGAAGAATTTTCACTTGCCTTAAATGAATATATTTCCCCACATGAGAGCCTTTGGTATGGTCCATGGTACCAACCATCACCTAAAGTGAGATCTAAAAGGCTTCCTGAGCACTTGGAGTGTGAAGGATGAAGACACACGTGGATTTTATGCCCTCAATGCTTGCAATGGCAACTGATTCACATTTGCTCTATGCGGTGTGTTTTAGCTCCATTAGAGTATGTCGTGCTTTGCAGCTGTTAGTGTAGTTCAGAATTAGTAGCCAAGTGATTTAGCAGTACCTATACCACAGTTATACTTAGAAACATTTTTGTGTATGTATGTAGTTTTTTTAAAAATTGTAATTTGAAGAATAGGCAATACTTCTATCAGAAAGAAAATGTGTTTACTGCCTCCACCACCAGAAGGCGAAAAGAAGGAAATAAAATCTATGTAGCACCTAAAAATAAAAGACTCTCTGTAATAATAGACTCAGAACAATTTGTATGAAACAGGCTGACTTGAATAAATACACCATATTCAGTGAGAGTCATATCTGTACATGACTGCACAGTGCCTTAATAACATTGCAAATTTCACTTTAGTTATGAGTGAGCTGAACTGGGTTCTTCAGGAAGGCAGCTGGTCTAGTATGGGAAGTTATTGTGCACAGGAGTCTGAAAATCTAGATAAATAGAAAGGCATATGAAATTGGATACTACGATTAAGACAAACTGGAGCTGGTAAGAGGGTGTTTTATTAATGGTTCATGCAGAATGGAGATACCTTAAAGACTTCATTAGCACAGCTACAAACACTTTGGATATTGTAACTCTTACTTGCACTTCACTTGGTGATATTCAAACTGATGATTTGCTTATATGTTTAAAGTGGTAGGTTTGCCTCTTGGTTTGAAAGCAGACTTACAAGATTTCAGGAACATAAAAGGAGGATTGTTTTAATTAAAACACATGAAAAACAATTAACTGTACATATCTGTAGTATGGTGTTTTTGAATCTTAGTAACATTTTAGCTAAGTGAACTACTCTCACAAATATTTTTCCATATTTCTTCATTTTAGCTTGAAAAAACATAAACTTAACTTTAAATGGAAAAAAATTCAGATCTACATTCAAGTTTAGATGAGATCTTAAAAACAACTGTTAGATCCTGCTAGTTTGTTTTTTTTCCCCCAAGGATAGCTAGTGATGCAGCCTTATGGGCTCCACTGGGACTCTAACAGATAATGAATATTAGCAACAAGAGCTCTTTAATTTTCCCAGAAGATTGTATGCACATATACAGTCGTGCATCACTGAATGATGGAGATATGTTCTGAGAAACATGTCATTAGGTGATTTTGTTGTGGGAACATCACAGAATATACTTACACAAACCTAGATGGTATAGCCTACTACACACCTACAGTATAAATCTATACAGCGTGTTACTGTGCTGAGTGCTGCAGGCAATTGTAACACAGTTATAAATATTTGTGTATCTAAACATGCCTAAATAGAGAAAAAATACAGTCAAAATATGGTATGAAAGGTTAAAAAATGGTACACCTGTATCGGGCACTTACCATGCATGGAAGCTGCAGGATTAGAAGCTGCTCTGGGTGGGTCAGTGAGTGAGTGAGTGGTGAATGAATGTGAAAGCCTCAGCCATTGCTGCACACTATTGTAGACTTTATAAACCCACTACTCTTAGGCTACATTAAATTTATAAAAAAGATTTTTATTTCTTTAATAACAAATTAACTTTAGCTGACTGTAACTTTTTTACTTTATAATTTTTTTAACTTTTTGACTTTTTGACCTGTAATAATACTTAGCTTAAAACACAAACACATTGCAGAACTGTACAAAAATATTTTCTTGTTTTATACTCCTATTCCATAGCTCTTTTTTATTTTTAATTTATTTTTTACTTTTTAAACTTTTTGTTAAGAACTAAGACACAAACACACACAGTAGCCTAGCCCTACACAGGGTCAGGATCATTAATACACTGCCTTCCACCTCTACATCTTGTCCCTCTGGGAGGTCTTCAGCGGCAACAACATGCATGTTGTTTTATACTTTTAGGTTTTATGTTTAGGCCTTTAATCCATTTTCAGTTAATTTTTGTATATGGTATAAGGTAAGGGTCTATGTTCTTTCTTTTGCATGTGAATATCTCGTTTTCCCAAAACCATTTGCTGAAGAGAGGCTCTGTTTCTCATTGTGTGATCTTGGCATCCTTGTCAAAGATCATTTGATCATATTTGCAAAGGTTTATTTCTGGGCTCTCTATTCCCTTCCATTGGTTTATAAGTCTGTCTTTATGCCAGTACCACACATCACGATTACTGTTGCTTTGTAGCATGGTTTGAAATCAGGAGTGTAAGGCCTCCAACTTTGTTCTTTTTCAAGGTTGTTTTGTTTTTCCTTCAGATTCCATATGAATTTTAGGATGTCTTTTCTATGTTAGAAAAAATGCTATTGGGGTTTTGATAGGGATTGCATTGAGTCTGTAGATCACTTTGGATAATATGGACATTTTAACAATGTTGAGTCTTCCAATCCATGAAAAAGGGGTGTATTTCCATTTATTTGTATCTTTTCTGATTTTTTTAGTACTGTTATGTAGTTTTCAGTGCAAAAGTCTTTTGCCTCCTTTGTTTATTCCTAAGTATTTTATTATTTTTGAACATTTGAATCCATATTGTAAATGGGATTGTTTTCTTCATTTCTTTTTTAGATTTGTCAGCAAATGTATAAAAACACAACTTTGCTTAATTTACTTATTAGTTTCAATTTTTTGTCTGTGAAATTTTTAGTTTTCTACCTATAATGTCATGTCACCTATGACCATGATAAATTTACTTCTTCATTTCGAGTTTGTATGCCTTTTAATTCTTTTTCTTGTCCAATTATCTGGCTAGGACTTTCAATACTAGGTTGAATAGAAATGGTGAGAGTGGGCAGCCCTACCTTGTTCTTGATCAGAGGAAAAGCTTCCGGTCTTTTACAGTTGAGTATGACTTTAGCTGTGGGCTTTTCATATATGGATTTTATTATGGTGAGACTGTATTCTTCTATTCCTAGTTTGTTGGGTGTTTTTTTAATCATGAAAGAGTGTTGGATTTTGTCAAATGCTTTTTTCTGCATCGGTTGAGAGGATCATGTGGTTTTTGTCCTTCACTCTGTTAAGGTGGTACATTATATTGATTAATCTTTGTATGTTGAGCTGTCCCTGTATTCTAGGTATAAATCAAACTTGGTCATTAATTCTTTTAATGCGCTGTTGAATTCAGTTTGCTACGATTTTGTTGAGGATTTTTGCATCAGTATTAATGAGGGATATTGACATGTAGTTTTCTTTCTTGTTGTGTTTTTGTCTGATTTTGGTATCAGGGTAACAATAGCCTCATAGAATGAGTTTTGAAGTGTTACCTCTATTCAGTTCTTCGGAAGAGTTTGAGGAGAATTTGTGTTAATCCTTCTTTAATTGTTTGGTAGAATTCTCCAGTGAAGACATCTAGTCCTGAGCTTTTCTTTGTTGAGAGATTTTTGATTACTGCTTCTATTATTGCCTTACTAGTTATAGGTTTGTTCTGATTATTTCTTAATGCTTCAGTCTTGGTAGGTATATATTTTAAGGAATTAATCCATTTCTTCTAGGTTATCCAACTTGTTGGCATGTAATTATTCATATTATTCGCTTATAATCCTTTTCATTTCTTTTTTTAACATTTGTTTATTTAATTAACAAACAAAAATTATATATATTTGTCATGTACAACATGCTGTTTTGAAATATGTAACATTGTGGAATGGCTTAATTGATCTAATTAACATACTTATTACTTCACATACTTGGCATATTTTTCATGGTGAGAACTCTTAAAATCTACTTTCTTAGCAATTTTCAGGAATACAATACATTGTTATTAATGTCACTATGTTGTGCAATAGATCTCTTGAACTTATTTCTTTTATTTAACTGAAATTTTCTATCCTTTGACCAACATCTCCCCAACTTCTCCTTCCCCCATCGCCTGGAAACCATCATTCTTCTCTACTTTTGTGAGTTCAACTTTTTTAGATTCCAACTATATGTGGGATAATGCAGTATTTATCTTTTTGTGCCTGTCTTATTTCACTTAACATACTGTCCTGCGGGTTTATCCATATTGTCACAAAGGACAAGATTTCCTTCTTTTTAAAAAGCTGAATAGTATTCCATTGTTTAATATACCATGTTTTCTTCATCCATTCATCAATTGATAGACACTTAGATAGATTTCATGTCTTAGCTATTGTGAATAATGCTGTAATGAACATGGGGTGCACCTATCTCTTCAATATGCTGATTTCATTCCTTTTGGATACATTCCCAATAGTGGGAATGTTGATCACAAGGCAGTCCTATTTTTAATATTTTAAGGAAGCTCCATACTGTTTTCCATAATGGCTGTACTAATTTACATTCCCATCAACAGTGTGCAAGGGTTCTCTTTTCTCCACATTCTCCCAAACACTTGTTATCTTTTGTCATTTTGATACTTGCCATTCTAATAGTTGTGGTTTTAATTTGCATTTGTTTGATGATTAGTGAAAGTTTTCTATTTCTGTGGCACTTATTGTAATGTTCCCACTTTCATTTCTGATTATACTTATTTGAGCCATCTCTCTTTTTTTCTTTATGAGTCTAGTAAGATTTTGTTAATTTTGTTGATCTCAAAAATGAACTCTTGGTTTCATTGACTTATCCCATCATTGTTCTATTTTCTATTTCACTTATCTCTACTGTAATCTTTATTATTTCCTTAATTCTACTAACCATAAATTTAGTTTTTTCTTCTTTTTCTACTTTGTTGAATTTTAAAGTTAGATTGTTGATTTGTGATTTTTCTTCTTTTTTAATGTAAGCATTTCCTGTTATCAACATCCCTCTTAGTACCGCTTTTGCTGCATCACAAGTTTTGGTATGTTGTGTTTTCACTCTATTTGTATTCAGATATTTTCTAAATTCCTTTTTTTATTCCTTCTTTGACATATTGTTTAGGAGTGAGTTGTTTAAGTTTTACTTTTTTTGTGTGGATTTTTCTATTTTCCTTTTGCTATTGATTTCTAATTTTATATCACTGTGGTCAAGGAGGTATTTTATATGATTCAGTAGTTGTAAATTTGTAAAGACTTGTTATGTGGTCTAATATGTGGTCTGTCTTGGTGAATGTTCCAAGTGTGCTTGAGAAGAATGTGTATTGTGCTGTTATAGGGTGGAGTGTTCTGTATATGTCTATTAGGTACACATGATCTACAGTTTTGCTCAAGTCCTCTGTTTCCTTATTGATCTTCTGTCTTGTTGATCCATCCTAACTGACAGTGGGGCATTGACGTCCCTAATATTATTGCGTTGCTATCTATTTCTCCTTTAAGTTCTATCTATGTTTGCTCTGTATTTGGGGAGCTCTAATATTAGATGCATATTTATTTATAATTGTTATATCTTCCTAGTGAATTGACCTTATTATCATTATACAATGTCCTTCTTTGTTTCTTGTGACAGTTTTTATCTTAAAGTCTGTTTTGTCTGATAACAGATGGCTTTTCCTATTCACTTTAAGTTATCATTTGCCTGAAATATCTTTTTCTTTCTTTTCACTTTCAGCCTATATATGTTCTTATATTTATATTAAGTCTTAGAGACAGGATGTAGTTGGATCACATTTTTTAGTCCATTAAGACAACCTTTGTATTTTAATAGGAGAGTTTAACCAATTTACCTTTAAAGTAATTACTGACAGAGAAGGACATACTGTTGCCATTTTGTTAATTGCTTTCTATATGTTGTAGCTTTCTTGTCTTTCCTGTCTTCTCTTGCTGCCCTCTTTTGTGACTTGTTGATTTTTTGTAGTGATATGTTTTGATTCCTTTCTCATTTCCTTTTGCATTTATTCTATAGATATTTTCTTTGTAGTTACCGTTGCAAATATATAAAATATTTTAAAATTATAACAATCTGTTTAAACTAACAACTTAACTTCAATTGCAAATAAAAATTCTACTGCTTTGCATCACTTTCTCCACACTCATTTTATGCTCTTGATAATACAATTACCTCTTCTTATAAGGCATATTTATTGACATCAATTTATAATTACTTTTCAGGCTCTTGTTTTTTAAAAATACATTAACATTTAAAGTGATTGACCTACATTACAATATTACAGGATTCTATCATTGTTTATATATTTACCTTTACCAGGGAGTTTTATATTTTTGTATGATTTTAGCATCTTTTCATTTCAAATTGAAGAATTCCCTTCAGCATTTCTTGTAGGGCAGGTCTAATGGTGATGAACTCACTCAGCTTTTGTTATCTGGAAAAGTCTTAATTTCTCTTTTATTTTGTGAAAAATAGTTTACCAATTATAGTATTCTTTGCTGGCAGTTTATTTTCTCTCAGCACTTTGAATATATCATCCTGCTTCCTTCTAGCCCGCAAAGTTTCTGCTCAGAAATTTGCTGATAATCTCATTAAAGCTCCCTTGTATATGATGAGTCATGTTTCTCTTACTGATTTCTAGATTCTATGTCTGAGACTTTGACCCTTTGATTATAGTGTGTTTCAGGGCAGGTCTCTTTGGATTTATGCTAATTGGAGTTTTTTGATCTTCTTGAATTTGTGTATCTATCTTTTCAGATTTTGGAAATTTTTAGCCATTATGTTTTCAGATAGGCGCTCTAATTTCTTCTCTTTGTCTTCTCTGGCTGAGCCTTCTCTAATGTATGTGTTGTTCTGCTTGAATTTGTCCCTTAAGTCACTTAGGCTCTCCTTGCTTTTCTTCATTCTTTTTTCTTTTTGTTCTTCTGACACAGTAATTTCAAATGCCCTATCTTTCAGTTCACTTATGCTTTCTTCTGCCTGGTCAAGTTTGCTGTTAAACTCCTCTAGTGAATTTTTCAACTCAGTTACTGTATTCTTCAGTTCTAAAATTTCTGTTTTGTTCTTCTTCACAGTTTCTCTGTTGACATTTTCATTTTCTTCATGTATAGTTTTCCTGACTTCATTTAGCTGTCTGTCTGCTCTCTTTTAGTTCATTGAGCATCCTTATGATATTTATCTTGAATTATTTGTTTGTTAATTCATATGCAGTCATGTGTTGCTTAACAACAAAGATCTGTTCCAAGAAGTGCATCATTAGCCAGTTTTGTCATTCTGCAAACATCATAGAATGTACTTACACACACAGATGGTATAGCCTACTGTACACCTAGGTTATACCATATAGCCATTATAATCTTATGGATCATCACTGTTATGCAGTGTGTCATTGACTAAAATGTTGCTATTAGGTGCATGATCATATCTCTTTTTCTTTAGGGTTGATGTTTGGAATTTTAATTTGTTGCTTTGATTCGACCATGTTTCTCTATTTGTATGCCTTGTTATCTTTTGTTGAAACTTGGAATTTGAGAAAAAACAGTTACATCTCCCAGTCTTATAGTCTGACTTTGGACATGGGGGTCCTACACCAGTCAGCCTGGCTAGAGATTCTGAAGACCTCTTAAATCTTTTCTGAGGATTCTTCTTCTCTGGGCTTGTGCATGTAATCTCCTAGTTGAAGAGGTTATCTGTTTCTACTCCGGACCTCCCCCTGGTGTATATCTGCAGTACTGCAGCCGCTCTGGTGGGATAGCAAGCCATGATACTGGATCACTACTTACCATCTTTCTGTGATGCTGTAGTCTTTCTGATGCTAGACCAAGCCTTGGTGATCTACTTTGTTTTGAGTGGTCCCCTCCTGGCACCCCTTCTGTCAGGCAAGATAGAAATCATTTCCTTGGGCAGACTTCAAAAAAGTCAGAACATTGGATGTATATTCCACTCTTCTTTTTCTCTCCCCAGGGAGAAGCCTGGAGTTGGGAGTTTTCTCTCAATGGCACTGTTTTGTGCCCAAGGGAAGGGCTGTGGCCAGTAAATACTATGAATTTTCCTACCATCCTTGGTATGGTCCTTGTTGGCTGCATGCTTGCCTGTGGTGCAGGAACCTCTTAACTGGGTTCTGGATTTCTCACAAAGGCAATTGATCTGTGAATTGTTGTTAAGTCAGCGTCTTTGGAGGAAGGAACATGTGGGACTTCCTGTTCTGCCATTTTGCTGACATTGGTCTCTCTATTTATTTCTTGAATAATTAAAATTAGTAATTCCCATAACTTTTATGAAAATTTATAACCTACAGATTAATTTAACTACTATTCATGTGACTTTTATACTATTTAACATTCTTTTAGAAAGACCAGCCTGAATTTCTTCAAGGACAAAATGAGGTTATAATTCTTGCTAATTTATCTTTTAATGTTCTTTCCTGTTGTAACTTTGTGTAAATTGAAAAGGTTAAGCTATCCCAGCAAGTCAGAGGTCAAAAGAGATAGATTGAAGCAAGTAATTGCAGCTGTATAAAATGGTTCTCTCCAGCTTGTGTTTTTTTAAAAATTCTTGAAATAATTTTTAATTTATCAATTTTTCTAAAATAAACAGGTGTTACTTTTATAATATCAGAATAAAGTTATAAAACCAGAAAACAAAAAGCTTATTTTGTACTCAGTAGTTAGTATGACTATATTTTTATTGCTATTTCCTTATTTCTCAGGCAATGGTACAACATAACCGTGTAGAGCTTCTCAACCATCCTGTGTGTAAAGAATACTTACTTATGAAATGGTGGGTATTGAGTAGTATTTCCTATTTAATGCTGTCCCCATTAAGTCTATTAAAAATCTTCTAAGCAATTATGTTTTAATGGTATTTTAATGTTTTAAATTTTATTATTTTAATGTTTTACATTATCACAAAGAAATAAATACCAAAGGCAAATTTTGGTATTAAAAATGCTGGTAGTATTTATCTTTGATACTAAGTGAACTGTTTGAGGGGTAGAAGGGAACTGTTTTATAAGACATGAAGCAGCATCCTGGACCCTGCGTTTTAGTGGACAATGAAGTGAGAAGTGTGTTCTAGGGAAGAGCCCTCAACTTGGAGTCAGAACGTACGGACTGAAGTCTCTGCTCTTTCATATATTGGTGAGACTTTAAGTCATGATTTGCTCAGAAGTTGAAATTTGTTTTCTGAAAATAAAAAAGGTGAATCAGGAAAATTTCTTGGTTCTAAAGTAAAATGAATTTACCAAATAAATTTCTGAAAAAGAGATTATAACCACTTTTTCCGCAGGTAACTTAAGTAAATATTTTTGTTTGAAATGACTCAGTTATGGTTTGCTTACTTTTTTGTAGGTTAGCTTATGGATTTAGAGCCCATATGATGAACCTAGGATCTTACTGTCTTGGCCTCATACCTATGACCTTTCTTGTTGTTAATATAAAGCCAGGAATGGCTTTCAACTCAACTGGAATCATCAATGAAAGCAGTGATCATTCAGAAATATTAGACACCACGGTATTTTCAAACTTAAACATTTTAAAATAAAGGATTATAAAAGTGTATTTTTTTCTTTGGAATAAATAATAAACTAATCTGAAATATTAAGACTGATTATTGATTGATTTTATTTGTGATATATATATACAGATTTTAATTGATTCTATAGACTATAGAATTCATAAATTCTACCAATTTTTAAAAAATCTTTTGTGGAATGAGAAGGAATATAAATAAATAGGTCAATAAAGGAGTTTGTGAACTAATTTAAAAGGAATTAATATCTTTGAGATGCTAGCTTGAATGCTGAAGTGTAATGTTTAAAATAGGCCTACAAGAAAGCAGATTTGTGGTTGCCAAGGACTATAGTGGGCATGGGGTTTCCATTTAGGATGATGAAAAAGTTATGGAACCAGGTAGTGGTGATTGTTGCATATCACTGTGAATGTACTTAATGCCACTGAATTGCACATTTTTAATGTACATGTAAAATGTAAAACTTTTAAAATAGCAAATTTTGTTGTGTGTATTTTACCACCGCTTCAGATATTTTTAAATAGGTCTACAGATTCATATTTTTTCTTTTTAATTCAATGGGCAGTTTTTGAACATCTTTTAAGAAGGACATTATGAAATGATTATGTGTCATCTCTACTAAATGAGATGAGTATTGGCATCACAAGAATATTCTGTTTAACTTAAATGTGGACAGTCCAGAAAATGAAGCAAAAGAAAAACAAAATAAATATTTTTGTTTTTATTCAGCAGAAATAAAATTTTTGTTTTTATTAAGCAGAGAAAGTTAGTGTCTTATTTTATATCCCTCAAAACTACTTGTCTTACAATTTTTTTTGTTTCAGAATTCAACTCCAATAAAAATTTGTATGATTTTAGTGTTTTTATCAAGTATAATTGGATATTGCAAAGAAGTGGTCCAAATCTTCCAACAGGTACATTTTGCATCTATAAAATTGTAAATATTTGAATATGCAGAACATAAATTAATTGATAAACTATTATTTGAAATAATATTATGCTATAATAAAATCACATAGCTTGACTAATGTATGGATTAGAAATACCAAGCCTAAACTTTTCAAAATGTAGAATTCACATGATTTTAGGTAAGGTCACTGTTTGATGTATCTGAAAAAGAGATATTTCACTTTTATTTGTCCATATGAATCTGCATGGATACAAATGATCATTATGAATTACTTTTTTGTGTTTTTCTCTTGCATCATTTTTAATATTGTGCTCACATAATGGTTAGATTTTGAATTTGATTATTTTAGGTGTAAATGTTTTGAAAGAATTTATCTGGCCCAAGACCCAATTTCAAATGGGTCTTTCTTTGAATTCCTTTCTTAACAGGAATGCTTTTCTTTATTGGATAAAATTCCAATTTATAATAAAATTTGGTAACTTTTTAAAGCATAATTTTTACTTTATAATCTATATTTTTTAAACAGGTGAACCAAGTTCAGATCAGACCCAAGAATTATGGAAATTATCTGTAGATTCTTGCTTTGGTTGATAAATAGCATGGATCCTTTATTTCTCAATGTGGAGGTTTAAAGCTTTTTACTATTTATGTTTTTGTATATTTTTGTAAATATTATTTTTATGAGTCATATACCTCACATAAAATCTCATTTTCTTTGAAAATTTTCTTTGTTACATCATGTAAGCACATGGATATTTGCATCAAAGAATGTTGATGATAATACTGCTTTGCATTTGTTTAATATTATACATTGCAGGTACTTTCATATATACACTTTAAGTAAACTGTCATAATTCTGAGAGTTAGACTCTATTGTCCCATTTTTCTTTAAATAATTTAGGGTGTATTAATTAATCTCTCTTGCCATTATTTTCATTTTTCTAAAATAAAAACTGCAGATTATGATTTAAATTGAGCTATAAAGTTATGCGAATTCTCTCTCAGATTTGATCTCCGCATTTTCTTATTGATATTTAAATGTTCTACTCTATGGGATATTTAATGTCCAAAACATGAAATCTTTAAGAATACCATTATGATTTGTTCTTGTTTCCTAATTAAGTCACAGTATGGGTCTCAAACCTCTTTAGAAGCAGCTTTAGTTCATACGTATCTTGAGAGATCCACATGCATGTCCTTATGTAAGCAGAAAAGTTCCAGGAACCACTAAACCAACTTACAGTTCCTCAGAAGTTTCCTTAAGATGAAATGAACTCTACAGGGAAAATTCAGAAACTTGTGGAATTCTCTCAGGCATCAGACTCCCATAATACCAGGTCAGCAGATGACTCTGGGCCATCTCCAATACTGATCCATACTCCAGGGGCTCTCAAGTCAGCAGGATGGTGGGAAGTGGCTCCTTGGTCCTAAACCTCTCCAGCTGTAATACCAGAAAAGTGTTACTGTTTACGTATATAAGATCCGTAAGATGCCAGGATGTGATATTTCTTCATTCTTTTCAATCCCAGAAAGGGAATTACTTTTTGGATCATAACAATGTCTTTGACTGGATTATCTACACCACAAGCATCATTTTTGTGCTGCCCCTGTTCGTTGGTATACCAGCTTATGTGCAGTGGCAATGTGGAGCAATTGCTATATTCCTCTATTGGATGAACTTCCTATTGTATCTGCAAAGGTAAAACCAGCTTGAATGATTACTACATTCTTTAAGCATAATTAATGTCAGAAGAAAAGCTATTATAAATTGCATAAATTTATAACTGGCTGATTCCTTTTCAAACTGTTTCAAAGTGTGAAGATAATTTTTTACATCCTATTAAGGAAAGGGTGGAGGGTATTCTAGAGTTCAAAATGTAGTCCAGGGTTTCTCAGTCTTGAAATGATTGAAATTTGGGACCAGATAATTCTTTTTTATGGGGAAATGAGGCTGTTTTGTATATTGTAAAATGTTTAGCAGCATTCCTGGCTTCTACCCACTAGATAGCAGTAGCATACACCTCACCCCAGTTGTAACCATCAAAAATGCATCCAGACATTGCCAAATGTCTTCTGGATGCCAAATTAGCGCAGGTCAAGAACCACTGGTCTAGATACATCTAGATTAAATGCGAGAAGTAAATGGGGATAAAAGTGTTGGCTATTCTTGTTTTATCTGGTATTATTTGATAAAAATTTACTTGGGATTGAAACACTCAAAATGAAGCAATAGGTAGTATGGGGAATAAAAGGTGCTATAAGAGAAAAAATAAGCCCAAAGAACCTAATTCTACAGAGGGAAAAAGCTGAGTTCCCCTACCTCTCACAATTGCTAATGTTGGAGTTAAATGTTATTTCACATATTCTTTACAGTAAGAAGAAGAAATATTATTACTTACATTGTATAAAAGAAGAAACTGATGCACTGAGTCAAGTAACTTGCCCAAGCTCTCAGCTAGTAAATCAAGACATAGGTATTTAACCTAAGCCTTTCCGACCTCAGGGATCATGCTTTTTCCACTGTATCCTCTCCATTCTGTGTCATGAGCACAGTGGTGTAGAATCAAGCCTGGCCCTTGGAGAGGATATGGTATGTTGGGAAGAGTGGTGACGCAGAAGTCAAGAGGATGCAAAACAGGTTCAGGCACTGTCATTGCCTTGCTTCTGTCATTTTCAGTGATCTTGGCGAGTTACTGGACATCTCTATGAACATAGCTGAAGTGCTTTTCAGCTTTAAAATTTTGTGATGCCCTCATTTAACGAGTTTCTTTAGCCAAAGCAAAAATACAAGTTTTTAGCCAGATGACACACCCACTATCTATCCAAACATTTCACAATTCAGAATGCTTGGGAGCAAAAAGGAAATCTAAGGTGGTTGTGAGGATGGGTGAATGTACATTGTGTGTTGTGTGCCCTGCAGTGGGTGTCTTCGGGTACATGAGCTCATCTAATCAATCTCTACTTGATGTACCATGCAATTCTTCTAACTCCTTTATTAAGCATTTGGTAGAATTTTCTTTGATATTGGGAAGCTATGATTTTTCTTTCCTCCTTTGGTTGAAGTAATATCTGGGGTCAAATGGTAAAAGATAAACAATAAAAAGAAGGGGGGAAAAAGCAATTTGATGAACAGATTAAAAATAAGACTTGATTATTCATGGATTCCCATGTTTTTACAAAATAACTGGCCTCGATTATCTCATCTGTGATTTATTGCACGGTAAATATTGTCACTGAATGAAATACACTTTGTCTACAAAAGTGACTAAATATTTTAATATTTTGTTTGTTTTTCTAGATTTGAAAATTGTGGTATTTTCATTGTTATGTTGGAGGTGATTTTGAAAACTTTGTTGAGGTCAACAGTCGTATCTATCTTCCTTTTTTTGGGTTTTGGACTCAGCTTTTATGTCCTCCTAAATTTACAGGTGAGGCAGTTGCGTCAGTAGTTGATTTTGTTGCTATGAATATTGGAAATATATATTTTTTATTTATATATTTATTTATTAATATATATTTTTATTTTTATATTTTTATTTATATTTTTATGCAAATATATATTTTTCATATATATTTTTAAGCACAATAATTTATGCTTAAATCTCAATGACCTAGAAGATTGACAATAACATAACAGTATTTGAATATTTTAGTTTTTTATGTGCTAAAACTATTTTTATTACAGAAACAATACAGTCTTACTAAATGACTTTTTCCATTGTCAAAAGTTTATGTGTAATGCACAAGGATTTGTTGTATGTGCGGGAAAGATCTTTTTTTATGACTTTACCACAGTTTATTGATATTTCTTATCACTGCATTTCAGTAGCATTATGCCTATGACTTTCTATAAATATTCTTAATATAACTTTTATCACTGTACTCTCCAGGAAACCTTTTTTCATTACATACATTTTGCATTCATTTTTACCTTCCCATCTTTTCCTAGGATGCATTCAGCTCTCCACAGCTTTCTATACTCCAGACCTTCACCATGATGCTAGGGGACGTCAGTTACCGAGATACCTTCCTAGAGCCATTTCTGAGAAATGAATTGGCATATCCATTTCTGTCCTTTGCACAACTTATTTCCTTCATAATATTTATCCCAATTGTTCTCATGAATTTACTTGTAAGTAACTTATCCTTGTATTTTCTGTTTATTGATCATTGGGACATTTAATAATGATAGTTATTCTTAGCTTCCTTAATCTTTCTCCATTGGGGGTGTTGGGAAAGGGGCTACTACAAAATGCATTCATGCAACATTCATTTAGTACCTGGGTGTACCAGGCACAAGAGGCTCAGAGGCTGCAAACATACATTTACTTGGCAAATACTTACCAAGAATACCATGCACTGTTGCAGGTTCTGGAAAACAGTGGTGAACAAAACAGACCAATACCCAATCTTTACATGATTACAAACTAGTCAGGAAGTTAGGTAATAAACAAATAAATATGTCTCATAATGTCATGGGGGCGATAAATTCTGTGAAGGACTAGGAAGCAGACAGAGTAAGGCGGTAAGATGAAGGTGTGTGCTGCTTCGGGGTTAGGATGGGGGTCAGAAGTTAGGGAGAGACCTTTATGGAGGGTATTGTCTCTACCCTCAAAATTTTACTGACCAGAGATTCAAGCAGGGAAGAGTCTCTCATGCAAAAGGTGTCTGTGGCATTCAGGTGCCTACTTTAACCCAGTCAAAGGCTAGGCACACTCAGCAGACAGGAGAGTGCCCATCCACATAGGATTCTCCAGAGAATCTGCTGGAACCATAAGCATCTTGGCCAATCCATCTATGCATGCATGCACACATTCAACCCACTTTTTCTGAGTCTGACTGTGTACCAGAGACTGCACTAGGCATTGTTTCTGGAAAGAAGAAAAGAATACAGACTCCTTAGTGTTTTGATCCACTTATTTGATGCAACACTAGAGTTTTATTTTGGTGACCTAGAAAAATCAAGGATGACACTAGGAATGATAGAGAATGACATTCTTCTCTTATAATTGCTTTTGGGAGATAATCATCCAGAAGAGAATCTGGCTTAGCAGGTGTACAGGTTGGCACGTCTTGGAAGAAAATCAAACCCAACAGAGCCAAGACTGATGTTCTCTTTCCTTTGTAATCTGCTACTGCCTCTCAGTAGCATCTGCTAGTCATCTTACTCAGATTTTTGGAAGATATTCTCCAGGCCACCCTCCCCACTCTCCTTAATTCTTTCAATAACTGTTTGCCTCTGACATCTACTTCCAGTTGACTTGCACCCTCACGGTTCCTCATCTAAATCGCTGCAGTGGCCTGAAGGGTGTGTCTAAGTAGTCTCCTTCTGTCTAATCTGTCCTACAAATTGTCACCACAGTGATGTTCTGATCATGAAAAGGTGGGCCCATTAATGGCTTTTAAAATTTTTTTTCTATGACTCTTCAAAAGCTTCAATCCAGTCTAAACTCATCAGCATGGTACACAAGGGTCCCTGTGATCCAGATCTCACTCTGATCTTACCCAACTCCCTATGTTCCCAGGATTGACCCAGACATGCAGGTCCGTGAGGGTGCCAGGCTTTCCTTCATGCCTTCTGGACTCTGTTCCTCTTGCCTGAAACAACCTGTGGGTTAACTGTTTCTAGGCTTTCACAACTCAGCTCACACTCATCTCTCATGGGCAGACTTCCTTGACCAAAGCCCTGCCCCCCATTACCTTACTCCTAATTGGGTGTCCCTTCCTTGTGTTAGCATAGTTTTGAAGACATAAATCAGAAGAAGATAATAATAATAAAATCTACCTACTAGGTTATTGTGAAGATTAAATGAATGTTAAAACAGTGCTTGACATATGTGAAGCATTTAATATTGATCTATTCTATTGATCTATCCACAAGCTCAGATGTCTTTAGAGCCCAGGCAAGCATCTTAAATGTGTGAAGCAGCTGGTATGAGACAGTTAGTTTTAATGGGAGCTGTTGTAAATGAGAGAGAATGCCCATTTAAAGGCTGCAAATTAAAAATCAAAAAACCTTATCCTGCCAAATAAAACCTATTTACTATATATGGTTCTCAGAGCTAGTCTGAAAGCACCAGAAATTACTGTCCCACTGTTCCTTTACTCAGCGAATATTTTGTTTACCTACTGCGTGCTCTGCTCTGTTGTAAGGACTGGGCATACTGTGGTGACCTTGACAGACAGAGCCTTTCTCTTGTGGAGTTCCTTGACTTTGAGCTCCTTGAGCGCAGTCTCTGGCTTTTCCTCTCTTGTGCAGTGTGCAAGATGCTGGCTTGGCATAGGCAGGGACTAAGTGCCTAAAAGTCAATGAAAGAATGATTGAAATGAGGTGGTTTAATTAGACTGAGTAGAATGATCTAACAGCTTCTCCTCACCTGATTCTGTCTGGCCATGGATTTCTAGAGGGGTTTCTCACCAGAGCTTTACCCAGCCCTCAAGCATACGTTTTCCTGATGAGTATATGTGAGATATAAATTCTTTCGTTCCTCAGTTTAATGTTTTAACTTTTTCATGATGTCAAGTCACTCTTGTCTACCTTAGTGGCTAAACTCCTGGAGTTTCCAACCATGTTGCATGGCTACACCCAATTGCATTTTATATGACATCACCACATCCTCTCCAAAAAGAACATGTTTTTATCTTAAGTTAAAATAAATTTCAGATTAATTTATGTGTCTTAAGTTTTCATAACAGTTAAGATTACTGGACCCACCAACGTGGCTGATGTTGCAAACGTGTGTAGGCTTTGCAGTTTTCTGTAAGATGTGTTAGCAAAGCACTATGCAGCCACCACTAATAGATCACATGCCCACTCCCTCACTACTTTAGCCAGAGAGAACTTGCTACTGTTTGAATGTTTGTGTCCCTCAAAATTTACGTTGAAACCTAGTCACCGAGGTGATGGTATTAGAAGGTGGGGCCTTTGAGAGGTGATTAGGCCATGAGGGCAGAACCCTGATGAATGGGCTGCCCTTATAAAATAGGTATGAAGGAGCTGGTTAGCCCCTTTTTTGCCCTTCAGACATGTGAGAACATATAGAAGGCACCATCTTTGAGGAATGGCCTTCAGCAGACATCGAATCTGCTGGCACCTTGATTTCAGACTTCCCAGCCTCTAGAACTGGGAACAATAAATTTATGCTGTTTATAAATGACCTAGTCTAAGGTATTTTGTGATAGCAGCCTGAATGGACTAAGACAGACCTGAAGTGCATTTTTAGATGGGTCATTAAACTGTCATGATTAAATTTTGTGTTGTACTTCAGATTGGTTTGGCAGTTGGTGACATTGCTGAGGTCCAGAAACATGCATCATTGAAGAGGATTGCTATGCAGGTGAGTGTTATATTTATTTAAAACTTATTGAAATTAACACCAATGTAACTATTTGTGTATAAGAATAGCTGATTTTCTGAGAACGTAGTTATTTAACATGGATATTTCCTCAATACTCAGGAGTAACATACTGTGTCCATTTGCTGTTCTGTGGTATACCTGCTATAATAAAAGTGTCAAAAATGATTTTTAAAATGTCCTAGAGTGATCTCAGCAGAGAAATTAAGAAATTGCCTTGGCCTCTTTTTTATGTCAACATGTGGCCAACTGGGTAGCTAACTGCTGGACCAAGAACATCACTGGCTTGAGGTAGTCTATATTGTCACAGCCCTGCTATTCGAAGGAGTTCCTGATATTTTGGGCATAGAATTACATAGTCCTTACAGAATGTTTTATATTAAAGTTTTAACTGTGTCCATGAGCTCTTGTTCTCTTGGGATATCCCTCTGTTTTTCTAGAAAATTTGATGTAAAATTTGCTAGCATCAAAGGCTTCTGGACAGGTTCTTGTCTATTGAATCTTGTGAGGTATTGTCCTGTCATTACAACACAAAGTTATTCCTATGCTCCTAATTGCATTGTCTTTAAATTTCAAATTCAAATGGGAATATTTGATGCTTCAAGACTATCTGATGACCAGTTACATATATACATTTAGAAACTTAGGTCAGTTGAAGGGAAAAAAAATCCATGCTAACATATAGCTTTTGCTTCACTTTTGTCTTCTCTTTGCTTTTCTTTGTCACAATTCTTTGTTCTCTGATATTCATTCAGCTATACATTAGTATTGTAGCACATGGTATGTGCAAAGTGCAATACAATTTAGGGAGAACTCAGGGGAAAGAAAGGAATGTGATCTCTGACTTCATTAAGTAAAATACATCTATTTACCACACCAACTAAACATTCAGAGAACAAAGTGTCAAAAATCAACTTAGAACCATTCTTAAACTCTATGCTCTGTGACTTAGCTGTGTATTATGCAGAGACCTTGGAACATTTAGAGAACAAGGACATATGAATTAAATGATTATCCAGTACAGACAAATAGATGCAAAGATAATTAAGAGAATGCTTCGTGGAGGAAGTGGGATGAGTCAGTGTTGAAAGGTGGTGGTATTTAAAAGGGCAGTGAGACTGTTCTTGAAAGAAGGGTCCGGCAGGAGTGAAGGGCCAACACAGAAGAAGGGGAAGCGCCTAAGGTGCCATCACAGGCCCCTTTCCTGAAAGGATGGTTCATGTTAGAGGATGATGAAGTTGCTCCAGATGATGGAGGGCTTCATTCAAAAACAGTAAGGAAAGACCTTAGCTTTGAAAGAAATGGCAGCAAATGATGTGCTCAGGTAATTTTGTTAGTGAGTGGAGAGTTATTTTCAGCCCTTCTAAGGCATGGGGACACAGTGAAAATGGTATTTAAGAGGATCTGGGAAAAAAAAAAAAGATGATCTGCTATTTTCTCTTGGTTAAGTGGTGAAAGATTGGAGGAAGAACTGATGGGTGATTACTATAACAAAGATGGAGTTTAGGACTCCAGTTGGGTGGATGAGGAGAGGAGATATATATACTCTTGGCAGACATGGCAGCAGTACCTCATAACTGTCCTAATAACTCTTTAAGATACCAGGGAAAATAAATAAGAAGAATAATATGAGCAACAGCTCCAGATAAAATGTTCTGAGGAAGCCCACTAATCTCCGGATCAGTGGGGTTGAGTTGAAAAGCATGATCCTGTATGGTGTTTACTCTGCTCCCTTAAACCAAACAGCATGGAGCCTAGTACCCTCATTTGTCAGTTCCCCATTTTGGATTAAGAACAGCATTGACTAGAAAATGAGGAAGCTCTTTTCCCATTTGCTTGAATTGTTTTTCAAGCAACTCTCTACACGCATTCAGAAATCTAAGTCTGAGCTCACAACACAACTGGGAGCAGAAGGGGACAGGCAGCCATGCATTCCATACGAAGCCATTTAGTCCTGTCACAGAATCTCTCACACACAGTGAGGACAGCACGTGCAGGGAGACGTGATCATTATGGGAGCTGTCGGTTCCTCAGGGACAGGATCTGTGAGTGTTTGGAGGGCTTGAAGGTGTTTGGTTGTTTTCTAACATTGGTATGTCCACTTTCCAGCACAGTGCTGGCAACTTAGACAGCACATAAACATTTATATCCCCACCACAAAATAGGAAAGGAAATCCACAGAGTGCACCTTACCCTCAACATGGAAACCCTACCAGTTACAGGAGGTGAAGATGACCTCCTTAGCCCCTCCTTAGACCTTAGCCCACGGGAGCCATGCTCAGTGGCTCCCCTCAGACCCACACCAGACTTGGGGCTTTGCTCGCCAATGTACCCCAGGACATGTTTGAGAGAGGCAACTGGCAGGTCCCATGTAGACAAAGAACAGGGTGAAGACTACTGTGTATCTTATTTATTGACAAACACTGGGCTTGAATAAATCTTTTTCAATCAAGTTTGAGTAAGTGAATAATAACATGTGGCCTCTGAAAAGTATATATGGCAAGGGGAAAGGAATGTTACCCTAAAGACCCGAGGAAAAAATGGACCCCTGAAAATTATTATAGAAAAGGTCTAACTGGTATTTCTAATAAAATACAAGAAAACATAGCTTTTCTTGAGATGGGAAATATTATGTTAAGTGGGGTAAATGCTTTGCAGGGAAGCCAGATAGACAGTGTGTCACGTGGGAGACACTGGGGGCTTACCATCTCACCATTTATGACTATAAATTGCTTAAATAACCATATACTAGAAAGCATATAATCTTAGATTACAAAGCAGATTCACTATATGACAATTACAATAAACATATTTAAATAACAGACACAAAGGCCTATAAAAAATTAAAGATAAATTTGGCAAATGCAAACAAAAAAGGCTGAACATATGAGAATTAAACTAAATGTAAACTCAAGGTAAAAACATTAAATGAGCTAAAATATTGCATCCCCGAAAATAGAAATTACACCTAACATAGGTCATGAATAAACCATTTTGCACCTGATAGCACAGCATGAAAAATTTATAAAATGCTCTTAAACATGCTAGTTCTAATTCATTTATTTCTTACCTTTCTGTTCTCCTGGTTAAGCAGCCCTTCTGCTCTCCTGCCCTAGGTATATACCCATACCATTCCCATTTGCCACTTGTGCACATGTTGTAGGACATGTCATTATGCCCCATGAGTACAGACTGTCTTTTTCTTCTTTATATCTCAAGTGTCAATGACAGTCCCTTAACAATAAACACCTGTTAGCTTAAATTGCATCCCTTCTTTAAACAACTTGCCCTTGACTGCAGATCACTGCCTTTGTCTTGTGGACGAGGTGAGAAGCAGGGGCAGGTGACTGTGAGCCAGCAGTAAGGATGCCTGTCCAGCCAGCTGTGGTGCATAATCAACACATACGAGTCAGTTTTCATTTTGCTGTACTAACGATTGCATCTGTGCAGTCTAAGAATTCCAGATACTAATTAGTCATCCTATCAATAAATCCAAAATGCACTTTAGGTGGAACTCCATACCAGTTTAGAGAAGAAGCTGCCACTCTGGTTCCTACGCAAAGTGGATCAAAAATCTGTCGTCGTGTATCCCAACAAACCCAGATATCATGGGAAGTTATTAGTAAGTACACTTAATAAATAAAATCAATAATGTGATGCTGCTTGACATTCATTCATTATGTTATCCCTAAGGGTGCCCTTTTATTGACTTTGAGCCTGCTCTGGCTGTGGGAAAGAAATAGTTGTGCTTTAAAAAAAAAAAAAAAAAAAAAAAGAGTACATGATTAGCCCATGATGTGAAATCACAGGCAGTGGGAGGGAGACATTTGCTGTCCTCTTCCAGGTGGCTTATCCATAGCATCTGTGTTAAATATGGGCCACGTGCCTGTGAGAGCAGGTACCTGGTGGGGGGACCAGCCGGACCCTTTCAGTGTCTTTATTTCAGTGGAAGTACACTTTGTTTTCTCTAGTCACATGTCACTTACATTTATGTGTAAATATATGTACATATATATGTGTATATGTAGAACACACAATAAGGAATACACATAAACATACACACAACACACACACATGGGGAGTGCCAACTATAGAAAATATATAAAGTGATCAAAGACTAAGCAAGGCTATTGGATTATAATGGAGAAGGGGCCATGCTAAGAGTCAGAAGTACTGGATGCTAATCCTAGCCATGCCTGGACTCCCTCCATCTCTATGGCTATTCTTCCTGAGATCTCTGCAGGCCAATTTTCCCTTGTGTAGTCATAAAATGATAAAATCAGTCTAAGTATCAGTCTAGGCTTTATTCTAACTCCATGCAGTCTCCCTATCATGATTTCATTTGTATCCGTGGTCACAATTACTACCTAAACACAGAACATTAGCAATTGATTTCTCTAGTCTAGAGCTCGCCTTTCATTTCCAGGCTATATCCAGCTATGTGTTTGTCATATCCGCTTGTATGTTTCAAAGGTACCTCAAATTCAGCATGTTCAAAACCAAACTTCACTCCTTCCACATTTCAGCCCCTCCTCACATCTCCTACAGGAAAAGACTGGAAAAGTCCCAGTCCTTCTCTAAAGTTCCTCAGTGTAATTGATCTCAAGACTTCTGCAGGCCAGCTACCCAGAGTCCTGCTTGACACCATGCTCTCCCTGCAAGTCCAGCCGGTACCCATGTGTGGTCCATCTGACTTCCCAGGCGGCCTGTGCGAGTCACCATCTTCCCTGCCTGGTCATTTCACATCTCCCCTTGACCCTCCCCAGTCCAGCCATAGTTTAAAGGATTCTAAATTAAGACAAAATGTATTAAAATAACATTTCCGAAATTTCTGCACATGAAATTTTGTAGGTATGTTCAGTTGTGTTAGAAAATGGTGCAGGGTGGTTTTAGAGAATTAACAACTAATCTTGTATGGAACACCCCCTCCCAAGATGGGCATTTTCATAGGAATTTATAAAATGATTCAGTTAAGCCCTTTCCTAAGCAATCCCCTGCCCCATTTTACTTCTACATTGTCTGTACATTTTCCACTTTTCTCTTATAATATTTGTGTATCATTTATAGCTCTCCACATGCCTGTTTCCCATAACAAACTGTGAGCTCCTTGGAGACCACATTTGTGGCTTATGAATATCTGTGCCTGCAAGCCTGGATCAGTGGCTCAATTTTGGCACATGTTCAAGAAATAGTTTCCCAATTGAATTCAGCTTGAGTAACTATTATGTTTTATTCCACAGAGTATATTTTATGATTTTTTTGGCAACCAAGAAACAAGACAAGAAATACCAAATGCTGATACATCTTTAGAAATGGAAATATTGAAGCAGAAATACCGGTATCTATTTTTCCTTCTATCTCTACTTGAGAAATTTAAAACTCTTAAATAATAATGCATGGTATGAGGTTATATTATATATGGATGTTTATTTATTTCATATATTACTCATGCCTTATCGACTAGTATATAATATAGGTAGTATACTGAGAATCATGAGACATTTTTAATACCCAGCAACTTATTTGCTGCTGTTCACCAGTTTGCCTTCCAAGGGATAAGTGAATGAAAATTAAAATGCTGATGTTCTTACTCTTGGGGGTAAGTATCATAACCTGCATTCTTCCTGAGCCATCTGAATTCATACAGCAAAGCCCTGAAAGCTTTTGAAGATCCCCATAGTAGCTGTGTGGTGGACATTGGTCATGCATGAGGGCTTTAGGGTTAGTTTACCTGAGTTTAAACCTCTATTTGGCTACTTACTCTGTGACCCTGTGCAAGCTCCTTAAGCTTTCTGTGCAATAGTTTCTCGTCTGTAAACTGGGAACAAAAATAAACTGCCATTAAATAACAGTGTAACTTTGGGAAAATCATTTAAACTTCAAAAATATGTATTCCTTGGAAGGATTACAACTACCATGAGGCTACAATCTGAGCAAACTAATCTGATATAGAACAATTTTCTAGTCCCTATGCTTTCCTATACTCAGAAGAGCTAAAAGAGGAAATGAAAATAAATTCCTGAAATGTGTATGTTCTTTTAGGCTGAAGGATCTCACTTCTCTCCTGGAAAAGCAGCATGAGCTCATTAAACTCATCATTCAGAAGATGGAGATCATCTCTGAGACAGAGGATGAAGATAACCATTGTTCTTTCCAAGACAGGTTTAAAAAAGAGCAGTTG
This sequence comes from Cynocephalus volans, assembly GCF_027409185.1. Classification (NCBI taxonomy): domain Eukaryota; kingdom Metazoa; phylum Chordata; class Mammalia; order Dermoptera; family Cynocephalidae; genus Cynocephalus; species Cynocephalus volans. The sequence goes on along the minus strand of NC_084474.1, from coordinate 28,796,778 downwards.
GAACAAAGGAATAGCAAATGGAATTCTGTGTTGAAAGCAGTAAAAGCAAAAACACACTTCCCTTAGCATTAGTTACCCAGATTTTCAGCAGTGTTTCCTATAGGGGGTATGAATGACTTACTGGGTCTAATTCCCAATTTGGAAAGAGTGAAGAAGAGCAGAAATCCAATTGATTTCACCACATGAAAGTGTGGTGCCTGCATTCTATTTAAAAGCAAACTATCTTTTTCTCTCTATTCTGCCAGTCACTTGTATTAGGACTATCCTTGCTGCTGTGTTCAAGTTGGACTTTAATCTCATTGTTCAGATGGGTAAAAAACTAATTTTCTAGAACACACATTTTAATGATAAGGAGTGGTAAATGTAACTAGTAAGCTAGAATGCAAATACTAATACTGAGTTTCTGCTTGATAGTTATATAATATATGATGCTGCTATGGTTTGAATGTCCCCCAAAACTCATATTGAAACTTAATCCCCAATGTGGCAGTATTGAGAGGTGGGGACTTTGGAAGGTGATTGGATCGTGAGGGCTCTGCCCTGATGAATGGATTAATCCATTAATAGATTAATGGGTTACCACGGGAGTGGCATTGGTGGCTTTATAAGGAGAGCAAGTGAACATGTTAAGCACATGCTCTTGGCCCCCTCACCATGTGATACCCTGTGCCACCTCGGGACTCTGTAGAGTCCCCACCAGGAAGAAGGCTCTCACCACATGTGGCCCCTTAAGAAAATATAAGAAATATATTTCATTTCTTCATAAATTACCCAGTTTCAGGTGTTCTAAGTGACAGAAAACAGACTAAGACAGATGCCTTAGGTAATAGTCTCAAGTATTAGCAATGCCTTAGATAACAGTCTGAAGTTTTAGATTGAGTTCTACCACTTGGAAAGTTTTGTGCTGGAAGAACCTGTGGGTGGCACTCTGTACTATTCCTGCTAGGATTAAGTAGCCCACCCTTCTTGCTGCTCCCAATACACCTCTGTCACTTTAAACCATACAATTGAAATACAAATTAATAGACCTTATGATATGCATGAATTTTACTGTAGATGATATATATTATTTCTATATTTTTTATTTGGCAATAATTGTAATAAATATAAAACCTATAATAATTCCTCAGTGATTGTGTGAGCCTTTTATTGCATTTAGTTTTTTTGAGCTTTGCAAAAACACTTCGATCACATATGCCCTTTTATCTTTTGATGTCTAGTGCAAAGTGTGAACTACTCACACACCTCCTCACTGATCTTTTCAGGATCCTTCTCTTGTTTTATTTTATTTTCCCTTTCATCATGACTGTCACATTTATTCCCTCACTACTCCCAGGAGACACCCACTCTAATGAATATGTCTTTGGCTATGTGTGTATCATTGTGTTGCGTTGGACAGTGTTGTTTTGAGTGTGTTTTTATTTACATAGATGTCATTATGCTCTTATTCTGTTTTTTACTTCTTTCTACTGGATATTATGTTTATAGGATAAAACAATGATACCATATGACCATTTAGTACAAGGCCTCTCACAGCTGCTTACTATTTCATGGTGTGCCCACCACATTTGACTTATCTATTCTAGAGATGGACATCTTGGTGGTCCTCACCCTCCTGCTATCACACACATTCTCAAACATTCAGTCATACAAAACAGCAGAGTGTTGAGTAACAATATGTGATATTACAAAGCCAGACATTTTTACATTTGTGGTCCAGCAGATCATGTGGCCTAGAGGCAGTGTTGTACATGCCTTAATCTTCTATACGAAGATCTTAGTTCTTCATTTTCCTTAAAACAGAAAGGCTGGAAATTCACAATACAGGAGCAATAATCAAGGACCTCCTGATGATAAAAGCAAATGGTCTTCCCTGCCTTCACACTTCTGAAATTTCTGTAGCATTGCACGATACAGATCTTCAGTCAACACTTACTGAGCACTAAGAATGTGAGAAGCGCTGCAGCACACCTGTGGTGGGGGACATTGAAATAAACAACCTGTAAGCTCTCAAGAAGCTTTCAACTTAATATGTCTTCATTTACTTTCTGAAGTTCTCTCCTACTTTTACTCCCAAACATTGCATTCTTCTGCTTTGTCACTATTTTTCTGTCTATCCCTTCTCTCTTTGACTGGCTTTTCTTTTCTGCCAGTTAGCTCGATGTTTTTGTCCCCGAGGTCTATACTTGACCCTCTTCCCTCACACTCCTTCTCTTTACAATCTCACCATCATCATAACTTCACTTATGTATGTACCTGACAAATTGATATAATCTCTTTTGTTCCTTCTCCCAAAGTCCAGTCCTGCATTTCCATAGTTCTTCAAATTAAATACATATCAATCTGAATTTGGGGGGATTCAAATTCAGACTGGTATGTATTTAATTTGAAGGAGTTGGTTGGGGTAAACCAACTCCTACTGATTTCCTGTTTTCCATCAATAGTACCAGTGTTCTCTTGGGTTCCTAGAGTTGAAACTGACATACTATGTTGTGTTAATCTTCCTAAAGTAGAGCTCTAAGTCTTCACATCCAGGCTAAAATCTTTAAAGATTTCTTTTTTCTTTATAAGTAACCCATTCTTTTTTAACCTGGCTCTTCAACCTAATTTAGCTCTATCTTCCAGTATTCTGCACTTTAACAAATCAGAAGACCCCTGTTTCATCAAAAATCTTCATGATTTCCCATCTCCCTACCTCTAACTACATTCTTTTCCACCCAGAATGTCCTCTCGGCAACTCTTTTAAAGCTCAGTTTAAATGGCACCTTCACCTTGAAGTCACCCCCTAATGTTCCCAACTGATTGCCCTCCCTGCCTCCTGGGCACTGGTATACATTGCCTTTCTCCTCTGGTGCTTCTGCCTGCTATGATGACCATGACTTACCACACCCCTCTGCCAGCTAGTGGGTAGACTCCCTGAAGTTCACGACTCACTATCATCACTGATATTTCCAAGTGTTGTGAAGAAATACACCCTGTTTCCTTTTTTTTTTTTTTTTTCCATCTTGTATAGCTCCTGGCACAGTACCTTGCACATACTCATAATAGATGCTCAATAAATACGTATATACTTAAATTAGATAATGAAAATCAGTGAAAATAATATTACAGGCCTGAAAGAGACTGCAAGAAAATTGGATCAGTCTGCTTCAAAAAAGTAGCTTAGTGTCTTGTTCTATTGGTACTGTGTCCTAGAAAAGTTGAATGACTTGCCTCTAAGGGGTGGAAGAATCATTAAAACACCACTTTTCTGTCTCCCCACTCCCCACTTCAATCTGGGTTGCTGTTACTGTTTTTTTTACAATTTTTAACTATGGTTAGCATGGGCAATAGAAAGAGTTTGTGCTTCGCAATAATACTGACTCTGATTTCTATTGGTTGAGTGACTCTGGATATGTCTCCTCATCTCTAAAATGGTGATAACAGCATACATTCCTTATGGTGTTGATAAGATTGGACAATATGCACACAGAGTATCTAGCTCAATAAATGTTATTTCAGTGTGTTTAAGAAAACTGACTTACCTGAGCTAACAGGAGATAGAAAGGAATTTTCATATTGTACCAATTACTCATAGAATCTCCTTGGAAATTCATTAAGTGGCAGCCTGATAGATGCTGAAGCTCTCAAGTACTCGTGGATTCCATTAGCCAAACAAATCCTGGAATAGGTGTATCTGTAGATTGGATGCCCCCACCCTGCCCCCAACATCACTGAAGCTTAAATTCCACTGTAACTGTTGAGGGTGGGAAATCCTATTAAGGTAATTGAAAAGTGGGGACTTGAAGAGGTGATTAAATTGTAGGAACATGCTGTAGTGAAGGGATAAATAATGGTGGTCATGGGCATGGTTCTGAGACCTTTAAAAGTAGAGCACATGAGAGGTTAGTCTCTCTCTCTCTCTGCTCTGCCATTTCTTGCCATGTGAGACCCGTGCATTGCTATATAGTCACCACCAAAGAAGACTCACTAGATGTGTTTCCTGGACTTTGGACTTCTCAGCCTCTGAAACTATAAACTATAAATTTTGTTTTCTTACAAATTACTCAGCTCTATGTATTTTGTTATAAACAACAGAAACAGACTAACACAGTGTACACAATAAAAACCTCACATTTGGAGAAAACTTTGATTAAAATAAATATTTTGGAACTTTTTTTAATCTTTATTTTTGCCTTAGGCTCAAATCACCAAACATCAAGGGAGCACCTCTTACTCTGCAAGTCAGAGTAAATTATCATCCTTGAGCATTTTCTAACCATTTTAGACATTTTGATGTGAGCAGATTAAATAATGATGACAAGAGAAAGGCTTATAAAGTTTACAATGTATCAGACACTGCTCCAAGTGCTATGTATTAACTCATTTGATTTTCAAGACCTATATATGGTAGGTGCTATGATTACTATCACCCTCGTTTTATGAAAGAAATCATGATATTTCCATGTTGAGTAGTTTCTTCAAATCATATTGTTGAAATGTGAACTTAGGCAGTCTGCTTCTGGATTTTGTGTTCTTATCATGAAGCTGTACCGTTTCTTAAATACAAATTAGGGAAAAGAGCATTCTTTCCTCAGCAACTTTATACTTAAAAGGTTATTGAGTGGATATTTGCAATGTAACATTCCTAGGTAAGTGCCTTTGAAGGTTAGGAGACACGGGACACTACAGACATAAAGCAAGCATCCAGGTGCTGAGGCCAGGATACCTGAGTCATAGGAAGTGTAACCACTCTTTAGCTGTGTGACTTTAGACAACATACTTAAACTCACTCTCAAATGGGGATAATAAGAGCGCACACATCATAGAATTGTGCTAAACATTAAATAAGTTAATGCAGGTAAAATGCTAGGAATAGTGACTTGGCACACAGTCTGCACTCAGTAAATACTAGCCAATATGGAAGAGTAAATAGTTTGTAAAGATCTGGAAGAACAATCATTTATTTAAAGCATTTTTTCTCTTTTTATTCAGGCTGAGAAAAGTAAGAACTACATGAAATCTTAAAAATTCAGCCATCATATTGTATTTCAGAATTTTTTTCCCAGCTTGGTTCCCAAATTTCTCAAACATAATTTAATTTGTGCACTTGTTATGACCTCACTATCTTACCAAACCATGAGTGAAGTTTTGTAAGTTGTGAAAACTCAAACAAGCAGATTGCCTCTTTTAATAGGACTAAAATAGACACTGCACACATAGATAGTCCTTTTCCTAGTCAGATATCTAATTTCAAGTGCTGGTGATTTATAAGAAGATGGTGAAAATAAAACGTATCACTTGAGATCTAGATATAAATATTAGTAATTCTAAGAACTCCCCTGGTTCTCTTTCTATCTGTTAAATGTGTTTAGGCCACAAATTTCTTTTAAATGCTGATTTTTAAAGGGTGATGAGATTATAAAAGCACTTTGGAAGTTAGCTGCATCCTTTCAAAACAATTAATCATTGGCCATGGTAAGAAGCAATTTTTTTAGCCTGTCAAAGTACATCTAAGATACGTTTAACTCTAAAAATCTCAGCCAGCACCTGTAGCTCATGCTGGCCCAGGGTCTGGGACTCGGGGCCCCAGAACCCAGGTGACCCAGGTGACTACCCTGTTGCCAAACACAGCTGCAAGATAAGGAGTGCCATTAAAGTGAGACTACAAGAACTGGGAACTGAAAAACTTCCTGCTGACTTTATGGAAATGGTGTCTAACAAGCAGAATTAGTGCCAAATGACAAGAGGAGTTGTCTCAGATTCTAGGAAACATCCTGGTTCAGTTCACTGTGTGGCTTCATGGTGGGTTAAACTTCACTCTGTTACAACTGAACCCTCTAGTCTGAAGTCTACTAACATTAACATCTTTAATAGCTTCATGCCTTCGAGCAACAGCAGTGTCAGCAGGGAGAGGAGAAAAGACAGGAAGCTGCAGGCCAGGCCTTGCAATTTCCAGCTCCAGTCCCCTCCCCCACCAAAAAAAGAAAAAGATTCTAACATTTCCACAGTTTCCTAGGAGACCAAAGGGGACTTATGATCCTGAGCTGTGACCCTACTGAGGTCAACAGTGCAACCTCTGAGAAAACCAGCGCTCTCTAGGGATGTGGTTGATACCGAGCTAGAACCAGAAGACCTCATTGAGGGAGATGTCCATTTTGTGCAGGAGGATCCATTATCTCAGGGAAACCTACAGTGACAGCTACATATAGTTCTGCTCATCCACCTATTGAGATTTATCGGGCACCTGTAGTCCAAAGGCAGATGGTGGTACTAATTTAAAGAGACTTCAATTTCAATTGCAGCAGAATAATATTTAGGTTACCAATAAATAGATACACAGAACAACAAGGTATATAAAATGGTAGTTTTATGTGAATCAGAAGTGCTTATCAGGTTAAAGGAGACATAACCCTCTCTCCAGAGCCAAATCTAAAAAATATGAGTGTTGAGGAAGAAAACTCTCAAAAGAAAAAGTTTTCGGTGGTAACTTCAGTTGTTTTTAAAATTTGATGAAGAAGAGGAGAAAGAGAATGGTAATTATGGCTCATGATCTGAAAAAGTGTCAGCAGTATGTCAGTACCAGCAAACTTGAAAGGAAGGCTCACTTACACCTTCTAAGCAAGCTTGCAAGAATCTAATTTTGAAGCAATACCAACATTCAGGAATCTGTTTGAAAAACATCTAACTATGCTGCAGCCCTGCACAAACAGTTGCTACTAAAACTCAAATTTCTCATCAAGAACTGCAGCAGGCATGGTCCTGGGTCAAAGCAGGATCCTCAGTTTAAGTCCCCACTTAAGAGCTTTCACAAAAGAGGAAAATGTGGGGAAAAAATTAAATGGCTCATTTAGTGGATTGAATTACGGTCCCCCCGCTCCGAAGCTTGAGTTGTGTACCCCAAGTTTTATGTATTAGAAACTTAACCCCCACTGTGAATGTAAAGAGGGTGGGAAATCCTATTATGTTAATTGAAAGGTGGAGCTAAGAGGTGACTGGGTTGTAGGACCAAGTAGTAGTGAATAGATTAAAAAAGGTGGTCAGGGGTGCGGTTCTGAGGGCTTTAAAAGAAGAGGAGAGTCTTGTCTTTCTGTCTCTCTGTTTCTACCATCTTGCAATGTGAGAACACTGGGTCACTGTCATCACCACCAGATGAACTTCAGACTTCCCAGCCCCAGAAACTGTAAGCAATAAATTTTGTTTTTGTTTTTGTTTTTTTTTACAAATCACCCAGTTCCATGTACTCTGTTATAAGCAACACAAACGGACTAATACAGCTCATCAAAAGCAATCATTTTCCTGTCTACAGGAAACTCAGTAACAGCAAAAACTCGGCAAATCAGTCAAGATCCATAAGTCTTACAGACACAGATTATTGATTCTAAAGGAGCCAAAGCTGTCTAAAGAAATTGTTGTGGAAATAAGACAAGAGCAGGGGCTGAAGACTGCACATATCTTTACCTTCAGGGCACCATAGTCAGACACAACATCTTTCAACCAGGTAAACATGCAAGTACCAAGATTTCTGGGATGCTAGACGGTGCTCCCGGTCCTTGAGAAACAGGGTAGGTCCTGAGAAGGAATGAAACCAATAAGCCAAACTGCAGTCTTCAACTAGAGACTCAAAGTCTCTTTCACTCCAGCAGTAGCATTTGGTCAGCAGGCAGCTTGATGACCCAGATGGTTGCCTTTCAAATGCTGAGCGTGGTGCATAAGGCAGAAAACTCCTGGAGTGCTGTAATACTGAACTGTAAATATGTATTACTTATCACATTCCTGTATCAGTTTGAAAACTTTCCCAATTATAAATGTGCCAAAAGTTATTTATTCATAGATTGAAATTTAAATAAGAAGGAAAATGCATTAAACCAAATTGTTTCTATACTCACAAGAGTAGAATCCCAGTTCTGCCTTTAAAATCAGCAGCTACAGCATCACAGTCTAGTAGTGGTTATCTCTGCCCTTCCTTCTGTTTGTAAGAGAACAGAATGGCCCTTCTCTCCTCCGAATCACTATAGACTTAACACTCAGTGTGCAAGATCTGACCACACATTTTACCATCCTGTAACTGCTATGCTTGAAATGGATTCAACCCAAGCCAGTAAATGGCATTGTCAGTAAATGACCAACCAGAAGATGAGAGATTTTGAAAGTTTCCATCAACTGGTGAATGACAGTCCACAGAACTTTATCAAATCTTCGAAACATGGAACATGTTAATTTCATAATATGATGTATATTTCCTTTATGACATGTCTAATTTTTCAAAATTTTGTTTTTAAAGTGGTTTTGATAATTTTTTAACTATAAAGAAAAGTCAATGAGAGAAAAAGCTAAATTCTACTAAAATCTTTTAAGATATGCTTGATATTGCTGTTTTAAGTCCTAGCATTTCTAATAAGAATCGTTAAATGTGGTGATCTCTTTGTTATTAAGGATAATACCACGAGGGCTTCACTGATCTTTGCATGTGGAGGAGATTCATGGAGGAAAGTGTCTATGAAAAGCTGGACTGCTGCTTTGAGTTTTCTCCAAGATCATTACACAATGACTATAACACACTTTAAAAACAGAGTAAAACAAGGCCAGAAGTGCTGAGTTGCTTAGAGTAGTCATTCTGTTTTATTTTTAATTTTTAAGGTTGTTTAATTTGAAAACAATGCTAATGGAGCCAAAAGGTGAGGTAGGCCTTTCAGGTTTGGCACAGATTTGCTGCTTGGTTAAAATGCTAGCTAAGATTTGGGTCCTTACATGCTTGGAAAGGCCGGTGGGGAAAAACTCAGGATTAAACCATTTAGAATGCAACTGCAAAAATAAGTACGATTTTTAAATGTTTTCATTTATTGTCACTAGTTGCTTTTAAATAAATATTTTGGGAAATTATTATCATAGGAAAATACTATATGTGTATATATATATACATAAAGTATCAGAAAACAGTAATTAGGTGTAGAATTTATTCTCACAAAGATCTATACATATATTTTCACATCCCCCAAAATAACATTCTAGGAACTATTTACAAGTGAATGTACTCAGAATTCCTACTAAAGTTAACTTTTTTAATGTAAATATCTGATTTAAACAATAAATTTCAAATGAAAAATATCTACAATGTTAGTTACACAAATCAGATGATCAAATATCAAACTAGGACTATACACTTGAGCTGGGCTAATATACAGACTTTTATGTGTGTAATTTAAAAATTTTGATTAAGATCAGAAATATCAAATGTTTTCACATTAAACAACAAATGTATCACTGATAAAAAGAAATACACACTTAGTTACTAAGCAGCAATCATAACCTTCAAAGGAGATTTAAGGCAACACAAACAAAACATACTTCCTACTTAATCTGATGTGTAAAATATTCTGAAAACTCAGCTCTAGAAAGGGGTCCCAATTCCGTACCACTAATAACATTTGTGACCACCGAATTCCCAGCCGGATTAAGCCTGTCTGCACCGCACTTTCAAAACAAGTTAGAAAAAGGCAAACTCTCTGTTCTTCTGGTGCCATGTGTATTTATTTTGGCTATTTCAGGACATAAGGTAATGGAGGGGAAAAAAGCACCTTTTGTTTCATTTTTCATCATAACTCAGAGCACCGTTTGACATATGCAACAATCCCACTAGATAAGACAAGAGCAGTTAAACACAGGCTGAAACATGGAGAAATGAATGCTTCCTATAGTCCTACGGGGCACTATGCAGTCGTTGCATGACATTATTAAATTTATTTTTAACTGACCTTGCCTGAATGAAAATTTTAGAATGAGAGACACCTATGAATACTTGCTGATCAGTTAATGTTATAAGAAATCAGCAACCCAGCAGCATGAATGTGTTATGACACAGGACACACGGGCAGATGTTTATGGGAAAATGAACAACCCAGTCATAAATATTCACTGCTTCAAAGACCGACCCAGCTGCTTTGTACCTATGGATTATATTTTCAGTATTGATCACTGACAATTATTTAAAAAATCAAACTGTTTGCATTTCACAGTTACAGGTGGTGAGCAGGGGATGGTAAACATATTAAATCACTCATTTTTGCTAGCAAACAGTCAATTATATTCAAACCAAAGTTAAAGATACTATTTCTTAGCTGATATTTGAAACTAAAGAAATATAGAATAGATAATTTCTTTTAAAAATTGTTAGGAAACCAAAAATATGATTTAAGTGGAATAAACACCTAGCAATACACACACACACACACAAAAAAAGAAAGAAAAGAAACGAAACAGTATAAGAAAGGCTACACAAGGAATACTACTCATCCATAAAAAAGAATGAAACTCTACCATTTGCAACAACATGGATGAGCCTGGAGAAAATTATTCTAAGTGAAACAACCCAGGTACAGAAAGAGAAATACCACATGTTCTCACTCATAACTGGGAGCTGCATCTAAAAATAAACAAATGAACAATAAAGAGAGGCAGACAGACAGAAAGAAACAACAATCACAGTCATACACTGAACTTTTAGAAAACTAGAGGTGGAAAAGGGGAGGGGAGGGGGGCTGATGAGGAATTGGTCAATGGACACAAAGAATGATTGTGTATTGTAATGATGAATAAGCTAACTATACTGATCTAACTACCACACATTCTATACAATTATTGAAAATCAACATTGTACCCCACATGTATGTATAATAGGAAATTAAAAAAAAAACAAACTCATTGAACTGTAAAAAAAAAAAAAAAAAAAGGAAAAGCTAAAGAGTGTTAAACAAAGAAAAGCATCAAGGCCCATAAAAATTCAAAAACATAAACAAGACTACACAAATAAGATCTATGAGTTCTGACAACAAACCTAAACTTCAGTAAAAGACAAAATAGTCTCCGTGTGGATTGAGAAATTTAATTACTAGAGAATAATCTAAACTACTATTATAGAAAGATCAGCAAATAAATAGAAAAATGTAAACACCGGGACTGACAAAATGAATTTAACCCACAGAACACAAGAGAAAAATATAAAATTAGGTGAAATTGCTGCATTATTCTGATAAAGATTTTTGATCTATGAGGAAGTCATGTTATTAATCTTTTTGTTTTAAATAAGCTATCAAAATATGTCAAGCTATAACTGGTAGAAGTAAATCACTGGTAGAAATATTGTGGGAGAGTCTTACCACGCCTCCATTAGTCTAATCCCAGCTCTACACTTATGAATTGTGTGACGTACAAAGGTTACAAAAACACAGTTGTCGAGGAATCGGGAAAGAAGGCACTGCTGGGTCAGGGCAGCCAGCAGAGAACTGCAGCTGCTAGAGAAACACAGGTGCCAAAAGTAAGTTCCCAGACTAGGACAGGGCCTGATCTGGAAGGTGGGTCTCTGTGAGACAGGGGGGTTTATGAAGGCTTTAAACGGCTGATTACCTTTCGTAGTGTTACTCCTCACACGACTCAGGTTAACCTCCTTTTTTCCTGGACCACACTTTTTCCTTCAATTCCTAACATTAATATCCCATTTTGAATAATTAAAGAGTTTTTAAAAATTAACCTATGGAACTTGAGTTTGTGAGTAGAGAGAGAAAATAATAACTAAGTCTGAACCAATACTGGGCTTTGCTTTCTTCTCCTCTTACCTGGGTTTTAAATACAAAAATGAAGCCACCTTAGTCCACATCACAATTGAGGGGCTGTTTAACCCTCCCTTTGCTGACTAATCTACCACCTAGAGTTCAGCTGAATGAGACATGCCCTACCTGAGCTGTTGAGTCCTGCTTTCTGTCACTCTGTAACTTGCTCTTCATGCAGGCTTTCCCCTTATTCCTTTGCCCCTCTAAACAGCCACAGTTTGTCCTGAGGTGGGTAGGATGATTCAGTGGTGTCATTTGCTCTTGCTCTGGGATACCAAATATTTCTTATTGACTCTACATTCTAGAGCTTTACTATTCAAAGTGCATTCTGGAGACCAGCAGTTTGGGCATCCCCTGGGAGCTTGTTAGAAATGCATAATCTTAGACCCTACCTTAGAGCCATGGAATCAGAATTTGCATTTTAACAAGATCCCCCTTGTGACTCATATGCTGGTTAAAGTCTGAGAAGCACTGCAATAGTGATGTCTCATGTTAACCCTACTGGATGCTTCATTTGAAAAAAAAAAAACCTATGGTCAAATATGGGAAATGCTACATACTTTACCCCCACTACTCCCAGGGTTCACAATGCACATTGGCTTCATATGGCTCTGATAAAATCTGTAGTGAATAAACCAATTCTTCTTCTTGCCATGTTTAAGGAAGATTGGGAAATACAGTTCTTATTCCATTCAACCATGTGCTCAGCTAAACCTGTTACTTGGAGGAATGGGCCAAGGGACATTAGCAGCCAACCAGCAATCTCTACCACAGGTTATAGGGGAAGATTACAAAATTACACTACCTGGGAGTAGAGGGCAGCCTCAAAGGGGAAGGCCATTTTTGATATCAGTTACCTCACCTGATGGGGAAGGCTCGAGTGTTAGAACAGAAACATTCCCTGGGAGGTGGGTCTTAGCTAAACAACAGAGATAAATTGGCTCAATCTGGTCCTTGGGAGACAAAACTATCCACAATGGTTTGCAAGAAGCAAAGTGTTAAATAGATCACTTTTGAGGAGGTTTGATAGGAACTAGTTAATGCCATATTCCAGACAAAGTCTTCTTTTTCTTTCTGGAAATCCACGGGGAAGGGAATCACATTTGAAAGTCCCCAGAAAGCAAGCACTTTTTTTGCAAGTGAGATTATTTAGTTTTATAGCTGTTTGTTTATTTCTTTTTTTTTTCTCAAGAATTTACTATAGTTTCTCTTTAAACATTTGATTCCCATTTTAGCTGTGAGCCAGTTATTGAGTTAAGGGATTTTTCTCACTTTTAGGTAAGAATTCTTAAGTGATGAAGCGGAGCTTATCTGAGGCACACATGGTAAAGGTAGTGGTAATTACTCTAATTATAGACTTTGATACTGCATGGTCCATTACCTCCTCCTTCCCTACTAGCAGAACTTCCTCTAGAGAATACTTTGCAAGTTTGGAGTGTGTGTGGGTGTGTGTTTTTTAAAGAAGACTCCTTTACCTCACTATGAATGAATAGCTTTCACAGTCTCTTGCACACACTTTCACTCCCAGAGCTCTCTCCTTTTCTCTTCTGACCCTCTCCTTACTCCTTGAATTCAGTAGCTGCACAGGTCCATGGCCACCACCATGTTTAACCAAAAAAATGAACTAGCTAATAACTTTCTTCCTGCTCTGATAACCTCAGGAATCGACTCCAAGAAGAAAAAGAGAGAGACAGAGATACATAGATAATTGCAAAATACCCCCAAATTTAACAATCTACTATTAAGCTGGTATAGAAAGGCCCAGCACACCAATGATTATTAAACTAATGGATAACATTATGGGAAGGACTTACTCCAGATTCTGGAAGTTGCATTAAAATCCAGTTTCAAGTGGCTGGAGCCAAACACCTTACAGATATATCAGAAGAATGAAGAATAGCTTAAGGTAGCTTTAATGATTAATTTTATGTGTCAACTTGACTGGGCTAAGGAATGCCCAGGTAGCTGTTAAAACATTATTTCTAAGAATGGCTCTGAGGGGATTCCAGAATAGATTAGCATTTGAATTGATAGACTAAGTAAAGAAGATCACCCTTACCAATGTGAATAAACATCATCTAATCCACTGAGGGCCCAAATGGAACAAAAAGGTGGAAGAAGAGTGAATTTGATCTTGGCTTGAGCTGGGCCATTTATCCATCTGCTCCCACCATCAGATATTGGCCCTACAATTCCTGGGCCTGCAGATTTGGGCCATAGCTTCCCTGGTTCTTAGGCATTTAGGTTTGGACTGGAACTATTTGACCGGCTTTCCTGGGCCTCCAGATTGCAGATGACAGACCTTGAGACTTCTCAGCCTCCATAATCTAATAAGCCAATCACTCATAATAAATCTCTTTTTATGTATCAGTATTTATCCTATTGGTTTTGTTTCCCTTAAAAATCATGACAACTACAATAGCCATAAAAAAATGTTTGGATGATGTCTTAGTCCATTTTGTCCTGTGGAATACCACAAAGTAGAAACTTACAATGAATATAAATTTATTTCTCAGAGTTCTGGAGGCTGGGAAGTTCAATATCAAGGTGCCAACATCTGGTAAGGGCCTTCTTGTTATGTTATCACATGATGGAAGGTGAGAGGGCAAGAGAGAGGGCAAAAGGATACCGTATTCATCCTTTTATAATGACACCAATCCCAGTCATGAGGGTGGAGCCCTCATGGCCTCATCACTTCTTAAGGGTTCCACCTCAATACTGTCACAATGGCAATTCAATTTCAACATGAGTTTTGGAAGGGACCAACATTCAAACCATAGCATTTCACCCCTAAGCCCCCAAAACTCATGTCCTTCTCACATACAAAATACATTCATTCCATCCCAATAGCCCCAAAATGCTTAACTCATTCCAGCATCAACTCAAAAGTCCTAAGTCCAGAGTCTCATCTAAATCAGACATGGGTAAGACTCAAGGCACAATTTATCCTAAGGCAAATTGCCCTCCAGCTGTGAGCCTGTGAAACCAAAACAAGTCACGTGTTTCCAAAATACAATGGTAAAACAGTTATAGGATAAACATTCCCCTTCTAAAAGGGAGAAATAGGCAAGAAGAAAAAAGTAACCACTCTCAAGTGAGTCCAAAACCCAACAGAGTGAACAACATTAAATCTTTGACTACATGTCCTGTCTTCCAGACACACTGCGGGCAGGAGTTGGGCCCCCCAGGGCCTCAGGTATCCCCATCTCTACAGTTTTGCTAGGCTCAGCCCGTGCCACAACTCTCAAGTGTTAGAGTCTCTTGTTCCTGCAGCTCTCCCAGGCTGGTGTTGCATGCTGGTGAATATAGTTCTAGGGTCTCAGGGGTGGCTCACTCCCACAACTCCACTAGGCATTGTCCTAGAGGGGACTTTCTGTGGCAGCTCCACCTTCGCAGCTAGTCTATTCTAAGCCTAAGGCTGTCCATGACATTCTTTGAAATCTAGGTAGAGTAAGTTGTGCTTTTACCTTCTGGAAGCCTGCAGAATTGGCACCATGTGGACACCACCAAGGCTTACTGCTTGTGCCCTCTGTAGTGGCAGCCCATTCCATGCCTGAGCTAACTTGAGCCACAGCTAGGGTGGCAGAGGGGTGCTATGCTATTTGAGGAGCAGACACTTGAGAGGGCACAGAGTAGCAAATGCTAAGGTTGAATGCTGAGGTCCCACGGGTACCCATGTCTCTCCCTCTAAACTTTTCTCCCTTCAAGGCTCTAGCACTCTGAGCGTACGATGGGATGTGATAGGAGGGAAAAACTCAAAGATCTCCAAAATGCTTCTCAGGTCATACTCCCATTGTCTTGATGAATAGCATCTGGCTTCCTTCTGTCCTCACTAACCTCCTTATCAAAAAGTCACTTGGCGTCACCTTGGTGACTTTCTTTCCCTAACAAACCTTTTTATTCTTTATATGGCCAGGGTGGGAATTTTCTGAATCACTACATTCTGCTTCCTTTTGATTACAAATTTCATCTTTAAATCTTTTCTCTCTTCTTGAATTTTATTATGTGCAATTAAAAGAAGCTGCATAGCACCCTGAATGTTTTGCTGCTTAGATAGTTCTTCTGTCAGGTAACCTAGTTCATTACTCTTGAGTTTTGCCTTCCACAAAACCATCAGGCATGGACAAGTTCTTTGCCACTTTATAACAAGAATGGCTCATCCTCCAGTGTCTAATACCTTGTCCCTCAATTCATCAGAATGGCCTTTATTGTTATTTCTACAAGCATTCTGATCAAGACCACTTAAGTAACCTCTATGAAGTTTCAGACTTTTCTTACAGCTCCCCTCTTCTTCTGAGTCCTCACCAGAATTGTTCTTAACCCTCTATCTGTGACAATCTAGGTTTTTTCTAGCCTGTTCCTCCAAATTCTTCCAGCCTCTGCCCATTACCCAGTACCAAAGACACTTCACCATTTTCAGGTATTTGTAATAGCAACATCCATCCCACTTCTGTGGTACCAATTTTCTTAGTTGGTTTTGTGCTGCTGTAACAGAATACCACAGACTAGGTAATTTATAACATCCAGAAATTTATTTCTCATGGTTTTGGAGGCTGAGAAGTCCAATTACAAGGTGCTGGCATTTTTCAAGGGCCTTCTTGCTATATCATCAAGTGGTGGAATGAGAGAGTGCAAGAGAGAGAACAAGAGAGTGCCAGACACCCGTTTGTAATGGCATGAGTCCCACACATGAGGGTGGAGCCCTCATGGCCTAATCACCTCTTACAGGTGCCACCTCAATACTGTCACAATGGCAATTCAACTTCAACATGAGTTTTGGAGGGGACCAACATTCAAACCATAGCAGTTGAAAATCTCTTATCTTTAGGAAAGCATAACATTGCTTTCACAAGAAGCTGAAACATGAAGGAAGTGTGAATGAATTAAGTGAACAGAACAAGGGATTTTCTGGCTCCTACACATCTTCTGTTAATAATATGAAATGTCTTTCCGCCAAATGCTGGGTCTGTTTTCAGATCCCTATACCTTGAAAGCAGAAGTTGATTCAATCTTCAGATAAGCTTACTATGAAGATCTGGAAACACAGCAATAATTATTTTTAACCTTTATAAAGTGAGATTTTGAATTTTTTATATTTTAGTTCCACTGCTGTTAAGAGATGCAAATTATTAAAAATAAAGCTTGATAGGATTACAATTTTTAGAATAATGTTTTATTAATGCAGATTATTTGAGTTTGAATATTATGAGTAAATTATTTCCTTTTTATTCTATTTCTAGGTAGTATAGTATTTTGTTGATTTTGTTGTTTAACAGATTCACTAAAACAACTATAATAGAAATATTATATGAGCAACTCAGTAATTGCAGACATTTGAAACAAAGACCATTTCCATATACCCAGAGATGTATTTACCATAGTCATCAGACAAACATGAAAACAACTTGATGTTTACCTAAATAATTTTTAGTTGGTTTTTAGAAAATACCAAAGAGCCTTTTGGAACCCAAGAATTTCTTTAATACAAAAATTGAGGTTTCTCTTAATTTGGAATTTTATTAAAGTGAATGTTTAAACTCGCTAGCAAAATGGAGAGGAACTTTTCTTAGTCACCTCTTCAATGTATGTGTGAGTTATAGACCTTCTCTTTCTGCTATAAACTTTCTGCTCAGCCACTGCTGCATCAAATCATACAAGATTATGGTGCCTGCAGGGAAAGGCCATGGACAGAGGCTGGCACCCGTGATGGCAGTCCAGGGAGGATGAACTGAGAACAAATTGAGAACCTGCGCAGGCAGGAAACACATGGTTTTTTCAGGACACAGACTTCACAGCACAAGACTAGAAAGAAGTTCAGGAGAGACAATTTACATGTTCCACTTTAACCTGAATATGTAGGGCTGGAAAAGGAATTTTAAAAACAAAATAACGTGGAAAAAAAAAAAAATCCATCCATCTGGTTAACACTAGATGGCAGTGAATGATAATAATTATTTGGAAACAAGCTTTAGGTGTCATTAATAAGAGCATTATGGATACATTTAAGCTGTTCTGAGTCTTGATATAGAAAAAAATCACTTAATTCTCTCTTGCTTCTTTTTACTGATATAGTTATTATCCTTTTTACTGATATAGTTATAAAGCATTAAAGTCATAATTTTTTTTTTCTCTTCTCTAAGAGCAAGTGTAATTTCTCAGTCTTCTCCATTGTACTTAGTTACTCTGTTCTTCATTTTGAGCTGCCTTTTGTTGTGCTTTTTCACATTTATATGCCTTAAAGTAAATAAAAGTCTTTCATAGCTACCTATCCATCCACCCATCTATAATTTGTAAGCTCTTTGAAGACAGGGGCCATAGTTCATCCTTTTATTTATTTATTCAGTTGTTATCAATTTCTAGTCAAATGCTTTGCACATGGAGGACTCAATAAATATTGACTCTTTTCAATATATATTTCACTAGGTTTTTTGCCATATGTGAAACAAAGGTGTTGTATTTATTTTCTGTTACTCTTCAGTAATACTGTATAATATTCCTGAGAGGGTGTATTATATTTTTATACCCTCAGGAAGGAGAATTTCAGAAATGAAAGAGACCATGATAGTCCCGCAGTCTAACTCCGTCCGTTTTCAGATGAAGAAACCAAGGTCCAGAGAGGCTTAGCACGTTGCCTGAGGTCACGCAGCCCGTTAGCGACCTTAGGGGGAATAAACCCCTGGTATTTTGGCCTGCAGGCCATAGTATCATCACTTTTAAGCTCCCAGGCCCAAGGTGCTGAATGGAAGTAGGTCCTTCCAGGCTGGGATAGGCGTCTTGGGGAAACATCCTGCCTGTAGTCATTTCCTCTCTCTGCAGCCTTCCCTGGTTTTGAAGCCCAACGACAAGGGACAGAGGTCCGCGCAGGCTCTCTGCACAGCTCAGTTAGAGGCAGGGCAGTCAGGGATACGAAGGACAGGTTCCCTTTGAGCCACAGAAACAATCCCCTCCAAAGAGTGGGTGTAGGTCCCACAAGGTCGCTGCCTTCAGGAGGAAAGTGGTGTCACCAGTCCTAAACTTAAAGAGGTGCGGGTTGTGGGGAGGAGATAAGTCCGGACTCCAAATCTTTGAAGCTGCGCACACCTCCGTCTGTCACCACCAATGTCCAGGGTCGACTAGTGGCCGGGGGGAGGTGGGTGCGCGGTGAACCAGCGTCCTGCGCCCGCGCCCGCGCTCCTGTGCTGCGCGCCACCTCCCTCCGGTCCCCGCGTGACCCGGGCCCGCCCTCCTTCCCAGAGCCTGGGGTCTCACCCCACCCTGGGCTGGCTCAGGAATGAATCTCCCCGACTTTCTGTGGGACAGGGCTCCCCAGACAACGTGTCAGCTCTGAGAGTTCGCGGGTCACGGAGCAGAGGGCGGGTGGCTGGGACTTTACTCTCACTGTCGAGTGGGGCGGGCTGCGGGCGGCAGGAGCACCGACCCAGGGGACCCCACCTGGTCAGCCCTGCTCTACTTCCTCCCAGTTCATCTCAGGATTACATAAATACACACTTACTCTTTGAAATTGTGGAGTCATGCTGATCACGTTCGAAATAAGAAAAAAAAAAAAAAAATACATAAACAAAAAACTTACCCAGGCTTAAGGGCCATTGTAGGAATTGCTTTTATTTATTTTTATTTATTATTATTTTTATTTTTTCAGGGTATAATCACAATCTGTGGTAATGGGCATGCTGCCAGTATGGATCTGGCCATCACATCTTGGGCATGAGCGGTGGCAATCAGCTTTGTACGCCATGAATATTCATAAACAATAAAAAGAAAAAGAAAAAGAAAATAGATCATTAAACAATCTGATCTGTAGTTAGTGGGAAATTTGTAATCAATGTGAAACTTAAAAGAACTAGAGATTTTTGATTTCTGAAATTAAGTGTTCAAAGTTTTGAGAAAAAAGGAAATAAAGTACAATAAACAATGGAAAAAAAAAAAAAAAGACTACCTACACAGTTTTTGGAAAAAACTACTGGAGCCAAAGAAATCTCCAAGTAATCAAGTTATCTTCACATTTGAAGGCAACACAAGAACAATTAATGACACCAACAGCTGTGTAACCTTTCAAAATTATGAATAAAAATATGCATCAATTCCTGTTTTTCTGGTTCTTTGAGGTGAAATGTCAGGTTGTTTATTTGAAGTCTTTCTATTCTTTTTATGTACGCATTTATTGTAAAAAACTTCCTTCCTGGTACTGCTTTTGCAGTATCCCACAAAAAAGAAAACAAAAAGGAATAAAAGAATTGCTTTTAACTTCAGATCATCTGCTTATTCAAGAGCCAATAAGTATTTATGGGTATCTACTGGGTATCCAGGCTGCATCAGGCACTGCAGTTACCATGGTGAATAAGGCAGGTGTAGTTTCTTCCCTCCCGTGAAGATAGAGTGGTGTGCTAGGGCCTGCTGGTACTGGCTCTCCAAAGGCGATGGTGAAATCTTCAGGGATTTTGCCAGCCTGTTGTTGAACATAGCCAAACTGAAATCAGCTAAACTTAGACCACTGAAATAGCAAATGTCATAAACCAGTTCTTCCTCTAGAGCCTCTGTTACCCATTACAGCATACCATTGGAGGTAAGCGTCTGTCCCCTACAGCACCTTTCTGCCAAATAGGATGGAGTGAGTATATACAGCTACCAACTGGGTTGGAGGAGAAGGGAAGAGAGTGATGGCATTTGGCATTAGCGTGGCATAGCCATGGGTGGGTGTTACTTCCTCCTTCCCAGTGGTAATTCAATGTGGGAAAGATTACTCCCTAGGCCCCCTATGCTAGCCAGGTGGCCAGGCAGTGGTGGTGAGGCCCCACATGTGGCATAGCATCTCTCTTGAGCAGAAACATTTGAACTGTGGAGGTTTGATCAGTTCAAGTAAAACCCCCAACACACTTTCCCCAACTTTAGACGTAACCCTCCCACCCTCAGGATTTTGCCTGATCTACATACCTCCTATCCTCTTGGTAACTTCATATTTTCTTTATATTGACTTGCTTTATCCAGATAAATAAATATTATTTAAAATGAAAATTTAAAGACTATCATTAATAAAAATAATATTGTTTGTAATAAATAGAAAGTGATCATAAAAATAAATACAATGAAAACAAAACAATGCTATTAAGTTACAGCTCTGAGTGTGAGGTCTGCTCAAAGATTAAACATCAATAAGTGTGCAAGATATACTAGCACCATCTGGTAACGTTCCTCTTGGGAGCATCAGAATTGAAATCAAACCAGCCTTTTAAAAGAAATCACTTCATCAATGTGTGATTTGATGTTATTTAATATCTTCCCTGAGTACTACTTAAAATTATCTTGTTATCATCAGGGAGACAATGATGATGATGATGATGATAATGATTGTTGTTGGGGATCTCCTTTGCCAGTTCTGTTGCAACTCTACTTTGGTATTTTTCTATAAGTGATGCTTTGACTGGTTTTATTTCTACAGAACCTGAAGACAAACACAAATTCATCAGTGTGATAGTTATCTTCTAATGAGCACATGATTAATCCATCTAATTAATGAATAGACTACTTTAAAACATATCTTCATCCTATTACTGTTACAAGTGCAAGAATAACAACAAAAAATTGTATTTCCCCAGATATAAAAATAAAATTAAATTAAGCTTTTTTGGCTGACCGATTCATTTGTTCAGCAAATACATATTGAGCACCTGTTACAAGGAGCGGCACGTTGGAATGAGGATGAACTTCCCTGACGATAGCCTAGCCCAAGGCCCTGAAGTCATCATCCCACCCAGAGCATGGACACGTAGATGTCATCAGTTATCTGAAAGAGAGTGCTGAAGAGCAGATGGGAGGACTGAAGTTCATGACTGAGAGACTAGACTTCCAAAAGAGGAAGATAAGTAAAAAGTCCATTTTCTTCTTGTTTAATAACTGATAACGCAGAGGAAAAGCAAACTCTTTTAGTGACTCAGTGCATGGGCAGAGTTGATTCATCATCTACTCTCGGCAGCCCTGCCCTGCCTTCTCGTGCAGACCAGAGCTGGGGGTTAGGGGTAGCGGATGATCTGAGGACACAGCAGGCTTTGCCTCTTTCACAGCCAGAAAGAAGAAACTGGTAATGAGGATAGCAATGGACAGAGAGCCCAAGGCTGCTCCAGACCAGACCCAGTGTCCACTGGGACCCCAAGTAGCATCAATAAACAAATTGACTACAATAAAAACAATTTCACTGTTTTTTCCTTTTACCCAACTCAAGATCTCTTCAAGTATTTTCCTGACAGGTGGCCATCTGGTCACCTTCACATACCAGGTCTTAGAAAGATGCTCTCTCTCTCTCTCTCTCTCTCTCTCTGTCTCTCTCTCTCTCTATATATATATTTGTCCTTTTTTGTGACCATGCTCAGCCAGTGAGCGAACCGGCCATCCCTATATAGGATAGCTGCGCTCCCAGCGCCGCACTCTCCCGAGTGAGCCACGGGGTCGGCCCGGATTTTGGGGTTTTTTTGTGTGTGTATTTTAACCTTATACATGCTTCCTATCAACCCTTCCATAGCTGGCCTTTTAGGTTAGCATAAAATTTCTCCCTTTTAGTTTTATTAGTTGAATGATTATCAGTGTATGTTCTATTATTTCATTCTTTCCCTTCTCTCTATATACTTGCTCACTTCCCCCAATATTTTTAAAGTGAAATATCCTATCTAGATTGCTCCAGACCTTGGTTATCTTCCAATGGTTACAGTCCCACCTATTAATGTGTCCTTTAAAAGGCTCAGATGCAGCAATACAGGAGCTTTGTGGCCATTCCCTCAATTCATCTAGAGAGGAGAGTGAGCGGTGATGTGTTTCATCATTATGGAATATAGGATAAAGCTATTAAAAGAACTACAGTAAGCAAGAACATAATATCCAGGAAAGTTGATCATTTATTGGAGAGGAAGCCAAGACAGGAGGCAGTTGGCTGGGCCATCTCTGGACAAAAGTCAACGTTTTTCTTCTTCAGAACATTTAATTTTTCTATTGAACTTCTGTTCAGTTCAATAGTGGCAATTTAAATGCAGAATGTGTTGTTATTTTCACTTCGTTTGAAGATCTCAAAGTTGGCAATACACCTGTTACAGAATTGAATACCTGGTAAGTTATAAACTAAAAGCAATTTTATTCTTTCTTAAGTCTAACCCTGGAAACCACTCTGTGAATTTATTTTTCTCCTACGCACTTTTATTTTATTTACTTATTTATTTATTTTTCGGTTTTAAACAGAGTTGCATTTTAATCATCAAGCTAAAGACATAGCAAGAAAACATCGACATTATCACTTGAAAGTTGTCTCGGTCTACTGTGCACCATCTAATCAGACACCCTTAAATCAATTCCAGCAGAAAGTCAAGGATATTCATGGATCAACCGCCAAAGCACACCAAGGAAAGTGCAAACACTGGACAGTGAGAACAATGGCATTGCTGTGCTTTTTAGTGGCAGTAGAACATTCTATTTAAAATTTTGAGATAATAACACTGTACAGAACTGGGAACCGTTGTAAAATTTTTGTTTTGGTAACATGATACACTTTATAAACTTTATACTTGTGGCATACTGTAAGGTTTAAAGAATAAAATAAGCAAGAGAACTCCATAATACACTTGAAATAAGAAACGCTGCATTATAATTTTACAGGCACAAAGTTCCTTAAGTTTCAAGCAAGTTTGCTCAACTCTCATCAGTCATTAAGACTTCAAGTAGGCCAGCTTACAAACCAGCAGCACCCTACAAGTAACTCTTAATACATAGTGCTTAGAATAAACGTGTTTATACTTTCAACAGGCACATGGATATTATAAAGATGGTGTTGTATATCACTGCTCGGTGAAATTTCTTGCCTTCCTTTATGATTTCTGCAATCTTTTTTTCAGTAGACAACAGATTTTCTAAAAAGTCTGAATCCTCTAAGTACAGCTCATCTCCTGGTAAAAGCTAGACCATCCCATCTGCAGTTAATAACGTGATTGGCAGCCATCTTTCCACCCCTTCTAATGCACGATGCAAGGAAACTTTGTGCAAGTCAGAGAGAGAGAGGGGCAAAGAGTTCAAGTCTTCTTATTTCATAGAACGGTGCAGGTGCCAACCACATTTCTTTGGACATGAAACTTCAGTTGCCTCTGATGGAGATGACCACTGGGAGCCCAGCACTTCTGCCAAGTCGGGGTAGAGTGGCGGCTGCTGGCGCAGGCAGCACAGGAAGATGGTCGTGTCGCAGCGGCGGTCGCCGCTGTGCGAGAAAGCCTGGCGCTCCAGTCGTGCAGCGCCCGGGTGCTGGGCGTGCGGGCGAGGTGCGCGCACTGGCGCGGGCGTCGGCAGGGCGTCCCCGGGCCGCCGCAGCAGCGAGCTGGCCGCCTCGAAGCTCCTACGCACTTTTAGACAATAGAAAGTTCAGTATGAAAACTAAAGATTCTCACCTGATTTACTGTGTCTCCTCTCTTAGCCTGGCTTGCTTCGGTGTAGTGAGGAAGAGTCAGAATTTGCCCTTTTCTCGTTCCCCATGAATCCCTTCTTCCACGCTCAGTGTGCTGCCTCTGGCTCCCACGGGAAGGGAAAGGGGAAGGCTCACTTGAGCGGTGCAGCTCTCATCTAACACTGGCACCCCTTGGGTATGGCAGACATCCAAAGCTGACTCTCTCGGGGGATACTTTTGTGGGTTCCTGGGAGTTTTCTGCTGGGGACCTCCAGCTGCAGTTCCCTGGTGTTGCTGTTGTCTCCTCTGCGGACCACTTTGCCTCCCCATCCCTTACCCTTTATATTCGGTATTATAGCTCTAGCCTCTTTTTGGCTTAGGTTGCCTAGTCTCTGGCTGGAAGTACTCTTGGGAGGGCTCTTTACAAGATGGGGAGTGGTTAACTCCCTTCTGCGGGGTCTACATGGGGTCCATAGAAATATATACGCTTGCCCCACCATTGGTAGAGATGCTGCTTGCTGCTTACTCTGTGCTCTATGACTTTACAAGTATAATTTAAGACAGGGGTACTCAAAGGGGGACAGATAAATAGAAGGCAGGGACATTTTGATTGTCACAACTGGAATTGGAGGTATGCTTCTTGCACCTCATGAGTCTAATGCTAAATGTCATACAGTGTTCCAGACGGCCTCCCACAGTTATAAAGAATTATAACTGTCAATCGCCCTGAGGTTGACAAACACTGGATTGATTACACGTGCAATATCTAAGACTATCAAAGTCTGTCATACCCTACAAGAGTTAGAACTGAAGCAGAACAGAAACAGAAACTGCAAAGGGTCATCACTTAACTGTAGAATTTCCAGATGATCTGGCCTATTTATCTCCTGTCAGTGTGCATAGGCTATTTCACAGATCTGGTTATAAGATGATAAGATACTCTCAAAATGTGTTCTAGTTACCCACATCGATGTTCCTCCATGCCAGGTCAATTTCTCATTAAGGGACCTTTGCTAATTCTTAAACTACCTCCTTACTTTGCATTTCTGAAAGTCCACTCAGCATCACATCTGAAAATAAGATTAGTCAGCATCACATCTGAAAATAGGAAGATTAGTCAGAAATGTAAAATGAGCATTTCCTGGGTATTTGCTTTGAAGGCAAAGGGCTTAATCACTAATCGCAGTTGCATTCTGAAAAACATTATGGTAAGAAGTAGGGCACAAAGCCATGTGTAGGTAGTCAGTCTGCAATGCAGGGCCCCTTGCTATATTAATTGTTGTGAGGGTACAGGGGGCTGGCAGGCTCAGGCTCAGTAGTCATGTCACTCACACTTTAACTAGGGAGAATGACATTTCTTTCAGTTTAACTGAACTTAACAGGTTTTGTGGAATTAATCGTATTTTATAAACTGGGAGATGCAGAGAATTGTCCTATTTCTTTATTTTATAAATCTAGTCATTGTCAACTTCATGCTTATTCCAGGTGTTACTGGTAATCAACAGACAGTGAATGGCACCGGAGAATGGATTTGGCAACGTTGTCATCCAGTAGCAGTTGCACAATGTGATACACAAGGAAAACATGTTACTCTATAGTGGAAAAAGTCACAATGTGTGCAGCTGCAATCATAAGATCAGTTTTGGAAAAAAATATGTAAATAGAGCAATGAAGCATAAACATGATGAAGGAACTGGGCAGCGTTAAGCCCTGTGGAGGTTAGAGTAAACACAGCTTGTTTAAAAACAGAGATGGTCCTCGTAACTTTAGCTCTCGTGGGTTCAAACGGCTTATGTCTGATTCTAGCCTGTGGTAGAAAGGTTCCTTTACCTTGAATAAACAGGAAATTACAACCAAGGAATGCACTGAAAGACAGAGTAACCTGCTCTAGGTCAGACTGCACACTGCGGGTTACAGGGCTCCTTGAATTTGCAGATAAGCACTTCAGAGCTTTAAACAGTAAACAGCTAGATCTGTTTATCTCAGCATTGTGTACTTGGGAATTAAGACAAAGTGAAGGAAATAACTTACTGTTACAGTAAAGGTCCTGAGTGTAATGCTTATTATACAAAATTTCTTTCCTTAGAAACATGGGGACCTATGTTGTGGGGATGTTTAAAATAAAGTGGAGATGTTCCTTCTGCAGAAGAAAAGCTAAGTGTGGACCCTGTCCTTCCCAGTGCCTATGATTTGGTGCAGTAGTGTTGCATTAAGTCAGTCAATTTGAATTGAAGGTAAGAAGCTTCTCTAAGGCTCTCCATGCCTGGATTTTTTTTAGGAGATTCACTTTTTTTTGTCCCCATTGAAGAGTTTGTCTTTACCTAGACATCAAATGCTTGTCCTGAATCTCCATTCTGAGTCTTTTGAGGGGGAAGTTGTCTACCTCCTGATTACAGATTGTCTGGAAAGGTAAAAGCTAGAAGTGATCCCAAAGAGGTCCTGGGATTTGCTCAGGGCTGAGCAGATAGGAAGTGACCAGGACAGCACTGGCACCCTGGGCTTCACATTCTAGGTTCAGAGTTATATCCAATCCACCTGCCCAAAATGCCAGTGATCCCAGACATCTGTACAACCCCTCATCACCATCAGTCTCGGGTGTGCTCTCCCCTCAGTCTAATAATTGGAATCATTTGCATGTGTGAACCAAGCCTAAGAATATTTGACCTAAAGGGAGGAATGAAAGACAGTCCACATGTGAGCATTTTTCCGAAAGCCTTGCAGAGGTAGCCCAAGTTCCCCAGATGTATTCTTCACTGCAGGCTAATATCATTTTTAGTATTTTAGTACCTTGTACAAAGAAAATACATTGCTTGTCACAGAAGCACAAACTGCACAAGACCAACTACAGCACAACTTTTAAAACTCTACAGCTCATCCTATGTGCGCACTCAGCATTTCTGCTTCCTATCAGTGTAACTTCACACTGCTTTTTAACCTTTATGAAACTCTGCTATGGTTTCAATGATGGTGTCCCCTCTAAAATTCACGTTGAAACTAAATCCTAGTGCAACAATGTTAAGAGGTATGGCCTTTGGAATGTAATTAAGTCACGAGGTCTTTACCTCAGAAATGTGATTAACACCCTTATATAAGGGCTGGAGTTTGAAGGGAGCACCGTCTTGCTCTACCTCCTTCCATCATGTGCGGACACAGCAACAAGGTGCCATCTTGGATGCAGAGAGAAGCTCTCACCAGACACCAATGCTGGCACCTTGATCTTAGACCTCCCAGCCTCCAGAACTATAATAAATAAATTTCTGTTCTTTTTAGATTACCCAGTCTCGGGTAGTTTGTTATAGCAGCACAAATGGGCTAAGACAATGCAATTACCTCTTCTAGGAAAGGATGTTCAGAGTCCTTCCCTGTTGGGCATACAGATTACTGGGTTCCATCCTTAGAGATTCAGCAGTCGGGGGTGTGACCCAGGAACTTGTGTTTTTGGAAAGCTTCTCACATGTTTCTGATGCACAGCCAGGCATGCAACCACTAGTTACAATAATTCCAAGAAGATAAAACTAGTATTACTAGAAAATAAAAAATAAATTTGGCGTTAGTTAACACAAACAAGGCATCTGTCTAAGAGAATACTAATTTAATTGAAGAAAGGTTTAAATTTCTCATGGATAATTTTATAAGGCTGAAATTAAGAGAGGAAAAGGCAGCAAGCTTCTTTAGCTGCTGACAGAATTTTCCCAGCCAATTTGTGTAAAGTGGTTAGAACAGTGATCAGTATGTAGTAAATACTCAATAAATGTTAGCAATTATTTTTAGCATTGGGAATAAATGATATTGATTAATATAGAAAATATGTAAATTTTCTTTAATGTGGGGAGTAATCAGCTCTTTCAGTGAGAAAAATGTTTTTTAGAAACGATAAATATCAAAACATGTTAATATTTTAATACTAATATTAAAACTTCAGTATGTTAACTTCTTACATTTTCTCACAAAGAAGTTTTAGATAATCCTCTTCTTATTCTCACCTAACCTTTTCCTCTTTGAAACTGATATTTGTAATCCTTTTCTTACTTCTGGAAAACAGATACCAAAACTTATCTAGAAAAGGAATATGTTCTCTTTCAAAGAAATTGGAAAAGTAAAAAACCCTTAGATCATTTACTTTATGTTCGGGACACATGTTAGAAGAGGGTTTTGAGACTCATACCAATTAAACACATGTATTTATAATAAAATCCTGTAACTTTTCCTGCCTTGCACATTGTTTATGGTACACAATGTATCTGAAACATGCATGATATTTGAAGGTATGAAACCTTTGGTTTTGAGACCTTCCTTCCCCTAATTGACCGGTTCATTTGCATTTCATGATAGTTCTTGGTCTTTCTTCATAAGCTTTTGCACTTTGCAGGCATCAGCCCACTCTTCCCTGCTCTAGCTGAGACAGAGTGACACTTCTTAGCAGTTACAAAATGACTAGGTAACCTTGAGTAATATCAGTCCTGTGCTGGGCCATTAATGCAAGGCCACTTTGTGGACTGCTCAATTATTTTAACCCCTCCTTTTCTTCCAGGTTTCCCATAGCCAATGCACCAGACACTATTCAAACATGACTATAAGTCATGGTTGTTTGCCCACTGACCCATCTTACAACACCAATGAAACTGTGAGCTGTGAGGGCTCAGACCAAATTTAGACAGCACCTCTACTATTGATGAATCTTTATGGAAGCCTTATCT
The DNA here is from genome assembly GCF_027409185.1 of Cynocephalus volans. Taxonomy (NCBI): domain Eukaryota; kingdom Metazoa; phylum Chordata; class Mammalia; order Dermoptera; family Cynocephalidae; genus Cynocephalus; species Cynocephalus volans. The sequence continues at coordinate 28,768,087 of NC_084474.1, read as the reverse complement.
TGTATTTTTAACAGCAAAACTCAGGCTCTGTTTTACTGAAGCTGTTTATATATCTAATCAGAGTAGATCAGGAAATATGGCTGACAGCATAGAGCTGCCTGAGAAACATAATATTTGCTGGCCGCCAGCATTAAGAAAGCCTTTCAGTGTGCAGGCGTGATCAATGAAGTGTGCCTGAGGCTCTGTTTAGATTAAGGGAAATAACACATTGGTGGCCACATTCATCCTGAGCAAATCATTTTTCCTCATGTGGGCTGCAGTGAAAAGCTTTCCAATGTAACCGAAGACAGGATTAAACACGCCCAACTCTTCACATGCCCCTCCTGTGGTTGTGGGACTTAGGCTGGGAAGAACATGGTGTCCAGCTTGGCCAGGAGGAGGATGGCCCAGAAAGAAAGCCTGTACTGTGCTCTTCCCTGCCACTAACCAGCTGCATGGCCTTCAGCCAATCATTTTCTCTCTCTGAGCCTTTGTTTCATCTTTCGTAAAATGGGGATATATTAGTCAGGGTTCTCCAGAGAGATAGAACAAGTTGGATTAATTTACATATGTGTGTGTGTATATATGTATATATATTATCCAATAGGATAAATAAATATATATATATATTATCCAATAGGATAAAATATATATATATATATGTACACAGAGAGAGAGAGAGAGAGAGAGAGAGAGAGAGAGATTTATTTTAAGGAACTAGCTCATGCAGTTGTGGAGGCTGGCAAGTCTGAGATCTGCAGGGCAGGCCTGCAGGGTGGAGACCCAGGGAAGAACTGAAGTTGTGGCTCAAGTCCAAAGGCAGTCTGGAGACAGAATTTCCTTTTCCTTGGGGAACCTCAATCTTTTTCTCTTGAGGCCTTCAACTGATTGGACAAGGCTCACCACAGTATGGCGAGTAATCTGCTTTACTCAAAGTCTACTGATTTAAATGCTGATCACATCTAAAACATACCCTCACAGCGATATCCAAACTGGTGTTTCACCAAAAACTGGGTCACCTGGCTCTTATGGCCTAACCAAGTTGACACATAAACTAACCATCACAGAGGATCATAATAATACTTCACTCAAAGAGGTTTGGGCAAAATTAAGTGCTAATAACTGTAAAACACTTTGCACAGCACATGGTACCAAATGAAGATCAATAACCAACCCTGTGTCCTGAGATTTTAGGAGGATCTGACTATGGATTTAAGATTAAATTTTAGAATATTGGAAACCATGAGTTGCCACTGGGTATAAGTCAGTGTCACCATCTGACAGTGTCCGCTTCAGGTTCCCTCTTGATCACATCGTGATAAGCCTCCACTAATAAGCTTCATGCAGCCCCGGAAATTGAGGGGCTATGCATTTGTAGCAGAGACTTTCTAAAGGCTTTCCTTCTGTTCTTGAAAAACAATGAAGAACCTTTGTGGGTACAAATTTTCATGCTTGTTTTCATAAAATGTGACCCCAGCCATTTGGAGCATGGAGGAGTAAGTTAAGGGCTGATTTAATGTTGTCTCATGAAGTGCTTGCCCCAAATCTGAAAGAGGGAGCTTTAGAATGTGGCTCCCATGTATGTCTTTCTCTCCATGGTATGAAATATGGCCTCAAAGAAAACTCCGCTGTTTCCATTTCAAGGTCCTTTTGTGAGGGGAGAAACTGTGCAGTCACTAGTGGAATGCTACCTTTCCAAGATTTATTAGGAGTTTTGAAGGGCTCGGTAAACTAGGAAGGTAGCTTTTGTATCCTACAGCACTCAAGACTGATTTAATTTCATGTCAATTCTGGAACTGCAACCACAATATGAGCTGCAACTTTATAAATTGCTCCTTAGAGCAGCTGACCTTGCAGGTGAGGGAGTCAAAAATGGTGGAAAAGTAGAAGCTGGAAGATTGAGAATTGGTACACCCAGCATCTACATTTCACCAAAGCACATGAGTTCTCATCTGTCCCCAATTTCACCCAGGAGGTCCCTTCTTTCCCTTGTGTTTGTCTCCCGCCTGAAACATCCACTGTTTCTTCCCAGAAGGGTGTCAGATGAGGTGGTGAGAGAGAAACTGCATTATGCTACCATAATACGCAGGCTATTTTTGGTTTTCAAAGATTATTTTATCAAAATTCTGCCCATGAGAAACTAAGAATAAACTAAGTAAAACATAATTTGTGTCTCCTCTCACAATAGAATTCCTGATGGAAATGTTAAAACAAACTGATGTCACTAAGAAAACAAAGTTAATACTCAGAAGCACTGAATTTTTACAGGAGCCAGAAAATGTGATTTGGTTTCATAGCATTGATTAAATCATGCCTGAAAATGAGCAAGCAACAGACAATGTTATTGGAAGGAAACCAGAGACTGAGCATTAGGATAAATCTCCTAACAGCCTATTAGTTTCATTGCGATGGAGTGTTGTCTATGGGGGTGGTGGAAGCCTGTTTCCTTTAGTCATTTGAAATTATACTAGACCAAGCATTGTGGGCAATGTGAGGACAACCTCACCTTGGTGACAGGATGGTCATGGTAGTTCGAGAGGTATTTCCATGCTTCAGATTGCATATCTGTAGTTAATTCTAAAAAAGCTAAAAGAAATGCAACCTAAAAATAAAGTTTAAAAAGTAAAATTATAAAATATGTTAGTATAGGTTACCAGTTGCAATTTTCAGACTTAATGTAGATCCTCTTGTACCATTTCTTGCATTTATTATAATTCACCAACTAATACCAATCCATAGTCACATGGTCTCAATATTTTGTAAAGAAATATTTGTTTTTGCTAATCACATTTCAGATATTTAAACTGATGCTAGGGTATATAATACTGTATGCTTATATTTTCACTAGTATTGGTTTCCAAATGGCACTACGGTGGGTGTTTTAAAAATTAGAGATGATGGAGAAGATAGAATCATAATGCTACATACTTACAAATCTCAAGACTAACCAATATCTTCCACCCTTGTGAAGAGAGCTGTATCTAATTGCCAATTTAAGCTCACATACTCCCCCACCCCCACATTTCCCTAGGAGGCTGGGGAAAGTTAATCTGGCCCAATTTACACTACTCATATGATGTGTGCTCATTTCTCTTCCCTGTAATAAGGGAATTATCCTCGTATGTCACCTCTCATCTGAAGTCAAACAGAAAAGCCACAATAAATGCATTTCTTGTTCCAAACATCAGAACAGAAATGTGGGTTTCAATCTGGATCCAGTGTCATGGTCTGATGTGCATTCCAACACCCTCTCAGTATCACAAATTACACCTGAATCAGGAGAAACTTCATCTCAGGCATTTGAACAAACTTCTCACACCCAGGCTTTACACGTGCTTCAAGATTAAGAGTGAAAATAACTGTAGAGCATAGTTAACTGCTGAAGGGATACTGTGTAAAATAGTGAGAGGAGGGAGGCATTAAAAATATGTATTTATCTAGTTCCAAAACTTTACCATCAGTCTGGGTTGCACAAGACTGTGAATGTATTAAATGCAACTGAATTTTTCACTTTAAAATGGCTACTTTTATGGTATGTGAATTTCACTTCAATTATTATTTTTTAATGTACTTATCCACAGAGTAGCCATTTAATAATTTAAGTGTTCAGATATATCCCTCCCTCCTTCCATTCTTCCTTCCTCTTTTGGTGACTATTTTAAGCTTCCCAGTATTGATCACATTGACCACGCCTGACCCTGGTCCAATGTGAGGTAGGCGAGGCATTCTGTCTTCTCTTCTGCTCCATCAGGGTCCCCAAACACCCCCAGTGTCCCTTTGCTACTATGTACCTTCAGTCCCAGAGAAATGCACCCAATAAAAATATTTAGAGATAATAGATTGATATTTTACTCGCAAATGTTGGAGTTTGGTTCAGCCATTTACCAAACATGCGTTAAGCACCTACTGTATGCCAGGTACACTGTGTGCCAGGCACAGTGATGCATATGTGACCCTGCCAGTGACCCAGACAGGTGAGAGATCACCCCTACTCTCAGAGAGCTTGGTCTAGTTGGAGAGGGAGGTGAGTGGTTAAAAAACAGTTACACTACAATATCGCACATGCTGTAAGAGATGTGTTGTTGGAGCACAGAAGAGAGACAGGAAAGCCTTCACAGAGGTGGTGGCATTTGAGATGAATGTTGATTGGTGAGTAGGTTTTTTTCTAGCCTAAGCAGAAGAAACGTACAAGCAGGAAGAGAAAGACACAGAGTTGTGAAAAGGCCAGAAATGTCTGGGAAAGGTGAGGATTCAGCGTGAAGCAGAAGAGATGTGATAGCAGTGGTTGGGAATGCTTAGGAGCAGCCTCTTCTGAGGATATAGCAGTGGAAAAGAAGGGCAGAGTTTGGGAGGAATTTGGGATCAGCTGGGTGTGGGAGCTGGTGAGTGAGAGGGGCTGAGGATTACATACATTTCTAGCTACTGTGGCAGGGTGAGTGGTCACACTGTTGGACTAAGTAATTGCTTAAAGTACAGGGTAATGGGAAAGATGTAGAATGGCAGAGACCAGATGCTGTGGCTACTGAATGGGAGAGAGATTGGGGGCAAGAAATTTCTCCCGATGCTCTTGAAAACTTCCTTCCAAATAAATGACAACTGTGCCCACTCAGGAAGCCACTCCAACACTATGGAAAAGAAGAATTTATGTCAAAATCCACAGATGAGTTCATTTTCAAAGATAATTTTAATAATAATTTCACACTGTTTTCCACATTTGACTATATAATTTGCATTTAAATTCCAAAATTAGCTTCAATCTTTGACTCAAAGAAAGTTCATCCTCAATCCAAATTTAACATATGCAATTTCATTTTTAGTCTGATGGAAAATTTTTTTATTTGACAAGGACCTGAGGGGAAAAATAATACAGAGTATTCTTCTTAAAAGTTTTTGTAAGAGGTACTACAATTTTTTTTCTGGAACGCTTTCCTTTATCAGATCTAATGGATCAAATATGCAATAAATTATTTCTTTCAATGTGAAATTCCATCTGGATCAAGTTGCATTCATTCCTATGTAAGCAGGCATCTACCTGCAAAAACACAGCCAGTTCCACAGCCGGCACTTGATATATGGTCAGGTCATGAACGTTACAAGACAAGGCAAATTTCATATAAAGCGACTTTCACTTGGCTTTTCTTTTTTGCTATATCTTAACATTTCTATTGTAGGCATCTCATTTTAAAAATGAAGAGAAAAGTAACAGTACTACATAGAACCATAAATGAACCAAAACTAACCTCAGTGAGTGTTGAGATGAACTAATTTAAGTTAAATGCATTTATTTGTCTGAACTATGCTACAGATAATCCCATCTAAGGGCAATATAAAATTTAGGAAAGAATTTTTAGTTGGAAAAATAACCAAATAAAAACATTTTACTTTAATAGACTTTCTAATATTTACTCATCCTTGCATTCCTATGATAATCAATAATTGGTCCTGATATATTTTCCTAGCACATGGGTGTATTCAATATGCAAGCGTTTTATCCAGAATTTCTTCTATATTCAAAAGTAAGATTTCCATTATCATCTTTTTCATTGACTCATGAATTACTTAGGAGTGATGTTACTGGTCAAAAATTATTTGAAGGCTATCTTTTGATTAATTGTGACTAATTTAATTGCACTCTACTCTATACAGTCTGTCTCCACGTACAAAAATTGTTTGATATTTGTTGAGATTTACTTTGTGTTCTACTTTGTGAAGTATTTTTGTAAATGTTACATTTGTCCCAACATGATATTCTACTAATAGAGAGCTGTATGGATATGTGCATGTTTACACAAGTGAATAAAAACATATACACTTTTTTTTATGAGATCTCAAACCAGTGGACATTATTTGTTATCTCCAAGCTCTGTAATAACAATTGTTGAAGAACAAATTCCAGAAGTATACTACTTTTATCGAGATGCTCAGGTCCTGCTGCCAAGAGTGTATGCATTAAGAAAGTGCCACAATTAAAATAAAACATAATTACCCGAGAGAGAAAAATGGCTGTCACAAGAACTGTGTCAAACACTGCCCAGAAACCTAAGATTTGGTGTAGTTCTGTTGGAATCTACTGTCAGATTCTAGAGATTTTCAACATTTCTATTTTATTACTCTGTTTTTATTGTTTATAACAGAGTACCTGAAATGGGGTAATTTATAAAGAGATGAAATTTATTTCTTAAAATTTTGGAGGCTGGGAAATCCAAAGTCCAGGAAACACAGCTGGTGAGGGTCTTGTTCTTGGTGGTGGCTCTGTACAACAATGCATGTATCACACGGTGAGAATGGGCTGAGCATGAGAGAGCTCACCTGCTCACTTGCTCTCCTTATAAAGCCATCAGAACCACACTCATTGCTCCAGGGATGGATCAATCCATTCACAAGGGCACAGTCTTCACAATCTAATCACCTTTTAAAGGCTCCATCTTTCCATTACCATAACAGGATTTCCCACCCTCTTAATACAATGGGAGTCAAGTTTCCAAAACACAAACTTTTGGGGGACACATTTGACCCACAGCACTAATTTTTTCTTATTCAAAAAAACCATATAACAAACACATTAAATATAATTCTGTTATTTAAATTCCGTTAGTCAAGAAACAGCTGCATACTATCTTCTGAATAATAATGCCATAAAAAATTCCATTGTTAAACCATCTAAGTAGCATTTTATCAGTAAACAATTTTCTTATTTTCTTTAGAAAATTAGCCTTTTGTTTAGAAAATTCCTTTGAATGGATGAACATTAGAAGTCAGTCAAATTCAAATCTAAGCTAATACTAAGGAAGAAATACAAATCACCAGCAAAGTGATATTTTTAATCCACCAGAAAGTCAAAACTAACAAAAATCAGTGATATTCAGTGTATGCCGGTGTGTCAAGAAACAAGTGTGCTTCCATCCTGTTGGTGAGCGTGGACAGTGTAAAATCTTTGATAAAGGACATTTGCTTGTTTTTGGCTGTTCAGCATCCATGCTGCCCTTTTTATTATCTGTATTCCAATACAACTTTGGGGAGTATACACCATTGCCTGTAGTCTTGGCAGCCACACCTGGACAGCCATGTGGTGTAGTGGTTTAGCACATGGACTTTGACGTCAGCCCATCCTGAGTTTGGCTTTGCAATTTACTCTATCATCTTAGTAAAGCTGTATAATGTCCCTGAAAATCTGTTTTCCAGTTATTGGTATTTGCATGTAAGTCCTTGTCATATTTGTTCCAATAGGATAGCTACCTGAGGTCAGCTTTGAGTTGAAATCAAGGAGAAGGGAAGAGAAGAAGTGGGTCCAGGTGTGGAAAGCAGAAGAGAACTGATGTTTCCTGAGTCCCTACCATGTGCAGGTACTCCCAGGTATTTCATGTACCTTATCTCATTGTAATCTGCATAACTGCTTCATGACGTAGTAGGCTCATTTTATAGATGAAGAAACAGTCATTCCCAATGTCATACAATATTTAAGTAGCAGAATCCAGGTCTGTCTGAAACCAGAGTCAATACTTTTAACCACTGCTTATCACTTCTCCTTAGAAATGAAGAAACGGTGAAGGGGAGTTTTGGGGGGAACAGCTGTAAACACTGGATAGCAGAGGGAATGGGGAATGCCAGCAGGGAAGGCTGAAGCCCAGTTGGTCTTGATAGTTCAATAATGGCCCAGCCACATTGTCCATCACACAACCAAAATTCCAGACACAAGATCAGCAGTGCCCACCAACAGTGGTTTTAGAATGATTTTTACATACCCGAGTATAAATAAAATTGGTATTAAAAAAAAATCCTTTAAAAAAGTAATGGGATTACCTACAGTGTTCTGCTATCTTTCTAAGAAAGAATCAGAGGGATATGTCAGTAAGACTCATTAGTGAAGAAAGTTCACAGACAACCTCAGAATACCCCAATGTCATAAAGGGGGTGGATAAACCACTTACATCCTTAGTATGAAGACTAAAGGAAGGGTTGGCCTGTGGCTCACTTGGGACAGTGTGGTGCTGATAACACCAAGGCCATGTGTTTGGATCCCTATATAGGGATGGCTGTTTAGCTCACTTGGGAGAGCACCGTGCTGACAACACCAAAGCAAGGGTTAAGATCCCCTTATGGTCATCTTAAAAAAAAAGACTAAAGGAAAAATCTAACAAGACAACGACAGATACAACAACTGTATAAGATATAGGCAATATTAAAAGATGTAACTTGAAACAACAAAATGTCAAATACCATGTGGTGGGAGAGGAATGACACCAAAGTGTTGAGTTGGCTTTGGTTCTTCCTTTTTTTCTTATATAACAAAGTTAAGTTGTTATTAGTCTACAATAATCTGTTATAACTATAAGCCTCATAGCAACCATAACACAAAAACTTATAAGAGATATATTAAAAATAAATAGTGAGAAATCAAAATACACTGGTGGAGAAGACCACCACAAGGGAAGAAAGCAAAATCAGAAAAAAAGAAAAAATTAAGAAAACAACCAAAAGAGTAACAAAATGGCAGTAACAAGTAACTATATACCAATAATAACTCTGAATGTAAATGGATTAAATGCCCAATTAAAAGACACAGAGTGGCTCAATGGATTATAAAACAAGAACCAACAACATGCTTCCTACAAGAAACTCACTTCACCTATAAAGACACACACTGACTGAAAGTGAAGGGATGGAAAGATATGTCATGCAAATGGAAACCTAAAAAGAGCAGGAGTATCTATACTTATATCAGATAAAATCGACTTCAAGACAAGGAAGGTAAAAAAAAAAGATAGGCAAGGTCATTACATAATGATAAAGAGATCAATTACATGATTCTATACCTTGAAAACCCTAAAGACTCCACAAAAAATTACTAAACCTAGTAAATGAATTCAGTATAGTGGCAGGATACGAAATTGGCACACAATAACCAATAGCCTTCCTATATGCCAATAATAAAATAACTAAAGAAGAAATCAAGAAAGCAATTCAATTCATAATAGCTACCAAAAAAAAAAAAAAAGAAAGAGAAAGAAAGAAACAAAGAAAGAAACAAAGAAAGAAACAAAGAAAGAAACAAAGAAAGAAACAAAGAAAGAAAGAAAGAAACACCTAGGAGTAAATTTAACTAAGGAGGTTAAAGAGCTCTACAATGAAAATTGTAAAACACTGGTGAAAAAAATTGGAGAACACAAATAAATGGAAAGATATCCTATGCTCATGGGTTGGAAGAATTAACATCATCAAAATGTCCATATTACTGAAAGCAATCTACAGATTCAACACAATCCCTATCAAAATACCAATGTCACTCTTCATAAAAATAGAAAAAAGTTCTTAAAATTTATATAGAGCCACAAAAGACCCCATATTGCTGAGCAATCTTAAATAAATAAAAAAAAAGTTTGAGGCATCACACTTCTTGACTTCAAAATATACTAGAAAGCTATAGTAACCCAAACAGCATGGTATTGGCATAAAAATAGACAAATAGAGCAATGGAACAGAATAGAGAGCCGAGAAACAAACCTACACACTTACAGCCAACTGATTTTCAGCAAAGGTGCCAAAAATACACAATAGGGAAAGGACAGCCTCTGCAATAAATGTTGCTGGTGGTGCTGGGAAAACTAGATACCCACACGCAGGAGATTGAAACTAGACCCTTATCTCTTACCATACACAAAAATCAACTCAAAATGGATTACAGACCTAAGCTGAAGACCTAAAACTACGAAACTACTAGAAGAAAACACAGGGGAAATGCTTCATGAAATGGGAGTGGGCAGTGCTTTTTTGAATGAGACAACAAAAGCACAGGCCACTAAAGCAAACATACACAAATGGGACTACATCAAAGTAAAAAGATTCTGCATAGCAAGGGACACTGTCAACAAAGTAAAGAGATGACCTACAGAATGGGAGAAAGTGTTTGCAAACTACACATCAGGCAAGGGGCTGATATCCAGAATAGATAAGGAACTCAAACAACTCAACAGCAAACACACAAATAACCCCATTTAAAAATGGGCAAAGGACCTGAATAGACATTTCTCAAAGAAGATATACAAATGGCCAACAAGCACATTAAAAAAATGCTCAAAATCATTAATCATCGGGGAAATACAAATTAAAACCACAATGAGAGATTATCTCACCCCAGTTAGAATGGCTATTACCAACAAGACAGAAAACAACAAATGCTGGCAAGATGAAGAGAAAAGGAAACCCTACTACATTGCTGGTGTGAATGTAAATTGGTACAGCCATTGTGGAAAACAATTTGGAGGTTCCTCAGAGAACTAAAAATAGATCTACCTTACTACCCAGCTATCCCACTACTGGGAATATATCCAAAGGAAGTGAAATCAATATATCAAAAAGACACCCACACTCTCATGTTTATCACAATGCTATTCATAATAGCCAAGAGATGGAATCAACCTAAATGCCCATCAATGGATGAATGGGTAAAGAACTGTGGTATATATACGCAAAGGAATACTATTCCAGTATAAAAAGAAATAATATCCTGTCATTTTCAGCAACCCAGATGGAAATGGAAACCATCATGTTAAGTGAAGTAAGCCAGGCACAGAAAGACAAATACCACATGGTCTCACTCATATGTGGAATCTAGAATAATGGTTACCAGAGGTTGGGAGGGGATTGGGGGTGAGGAAGGAGAAGCAGCGGTGGACTAACAGGTACAAAACTAGGCAATCTACCCTAATTGCAACATTGTGCAGGATATGCATGTATTGAACAAAACACTGTGCCCTACAAAAATAAATATAAACAAAATTGAAAAAAAATGTTTAAAAAAATGAACTTTAATCTCAGAAGGAATGGCCAGCCATTAGAGAATGTTATTAGTCTCCAAAGAGTTTTTAGACTCTTACTCACATAAAAAATATTTGAAATCAGACTTGGAATGATTTTCTATACTTGAAACAGATGAAATAGTAATGACTCACGATATGAATTTATGTAACACTTGGAGTCTCCTAAAGCAGTTTTCTGTTTGAGAACAAGAATGAATATCTAAGGGGTGACACTAGGGCTTCAATCATTATTGAGTCAATATCATGCATTCTCACAAGAAAAGGACATATCTTTAATGCCTTCACCTTATATTCACCAAGAAAAATACTAGATTTGTTTATTGGAAGATGTATAAAAACTCCACAAGTCCTAAAATATTCCCCATTTTATAAAGTTCTTCCATCCTTGTTGTCACCTTGACACTCCAGTTTTGCTGCCACCAGTTGCTGGTAAGGTGTGAACTAGGTAATACAAACAAGGACCTGAGTAGCAATTTGGAAATACATAACTTGGAAGATTCAGCTACAATTACATAATTAATAAGTGTGGCTACCTATAATCTATAAATAAAAGAAACAAATCTTTATAACAAAAAAGAAAATTCAGTAACTATTTAAAAAGACTCATCCACTGGAAAAAAATGTGTAAAATTCATAATACAACTGCTGTGTTATCTCTATAACAAAATACCATTGACTGGGTGGCTTAAACAGCCTTATTTCTCACCTTTCTGGAGGTTGGGAAGTATAAGATCAAGATGCTGGTCAACTCTGTTCCTGGTGGGGGTCCTTTCCTGGTTTGCAGACAGCCACTTCATTGCTGTGTTCTCACACGAAACAGAGAGAGAGGTGTGTGTGAAGTGGGGAGAGAGGTATATATAGAGAGAGTGTTCTGGTCTCTCTTCTCTTCCTCTTCTTTTAAGGACACTAATTCCCATCATGGAGGCTCCATCCTCACAACCTCATCTAAACCTACTTACCTCCCAAAGGCCCCATCTCCTAATATCATCACATTGGGGTTTAGGGCTTCAACTTATGAATTTGGGGAAACAACATTCAGTCCCACAACACCTACCAGCTATTAACTCCAGAGGTTTTATTCCTCAGAAAACTAACCTGACCAGATTCTGATTTCAACCAACTCTCTGAATATTGGTTGTTGAACAAACATTTAAAGTTCTCACTAGTACTAAACTCTTTCTTAGTTTCTGCTCCCTGATCTAATTTATGAGTTACTCCTTCTCAAGACTGTCCACTTTTGTTTAAAGTGGTCTCTTAATGGAAAAAACTATTCAGACATTTATATGGAACAATAAAAGACCACGAATAGCCAAAGCAATGCTCAGCAAAAAAAATAAAGCTGGAGGCATAACACTACCTGACTTTAAGCTATACTACAAAGCTATAATAACCAAAACAGTATGGTACTGGCATAAAAACAGACACACTGACCAATGGAATAGAATAGAGAATCCAGAAATCAACCCACACACTTACTGCCATCTGATCTTTGACAAAGGCACCAAGCCTATTCACTGGGGAAGGGACTGCCTCTTCAGCAAGTGGTGCTGGGATAACTGGATATCCATATGCAGGAGAATGAAACTAGATCCATACCTCTCACCGTATGCTAAAATCAACTCAAAATGGATTAAGGATTTAAATATACACCCTGAGACAATAAAACTTCTTAAAGAAAACATAGGAGAAACACTTCAGGAAATAGGACTGGGCACAGACTTCATGAATACGACCCCAAAAGCACGGGCAACCAAAGGAAAAATAAACAAATGGGATTATATCAAACTAAAAAGCTTCTGCACAGCAAAAGAAACAATTAAAAGAGTTAAAAGACAACCAACAGAGTGGGAGAAAATATTTGCAAAATATACATCTGACAAAGGATTAATATCCAGAATATATAAGGAACTCAAACAACTTTACAAGAAGAAAACAAGCAACCCAATTAAAAAATGGGCAAAAGAGCTAAGTAGGCATTTCTCTAAGGAAGATATCCAAATGGCCAACAGACATATGAAAAAATGCTCAACATCACTCAGCATCCGGGAAATGCAAATCAAAACCACATTGAGATACCATCTAACCCCAGTTAGGATGGCTAAAATCCAAAAGACAATGAACGATAAATGCTGGCGAGGCTGCGGAGAAAAAGGAACTCTCATACATTGTTGGTGGGACTGCAAAATGGTGCAGCCTCTATGGAAAATGGTATGGAGGTTCCTTAAACAATTGCAAATAGATCTACCATACGACCCAGCCATCCCACTGCTGGGAATATACCCAGAGGAATGGAAATCATCAAGTCGAAGGTATACCTGTTCCCCAATGTTCATCGCAGCACTCTTTACAATAGCCAAGAGTTGGAACCAGCCCAAATGCCCATCATCAGATGAGTGGATACGGAAAATGTGGTACATCTACACAATGGAATACTACTCAGCTATAAAAACGAATGAAATACTGCCATTTGCAACAACATGGATGGACCTTGAGAGAATTATATTAAGTGAAACAAGTCAGGCACAGAAAGAGAAATACCACATGTTCTCACTTATTGGAGGGAGCTAAAAATTAATATATAAATTCACACACACACACACAAACCGGGGGGGGGGGAAGAAGATATAACAACCACAATTATTTGAAGTTGATACAACAAGCAAACAGAAAGGACATTGTTGGGGGGGAGGGGGGGAGGGAGAAGGGAGGGAGGTTTTGGTGATGGGGAGCAATCATCAGCTACAATGTATATCGACAAAATAAAATTTAAAAAATAAATAAATAAATAAATAAATAAAAAGAAAAAAAATAAATAAATAAAATGCAGAGATATCAGAATGGATTAAAAAAAAATAATAAAATAAAATAAAGTGGTCTCTTCACCCACAAGAGCTGTCATTTTCCCCATGCATCTGCCACCTCTAGCATGCAAAATTGAGAAACATTCTCTTTTGACAAATGGAAGCCTGTTAATAGACTATACTCATACTGCCTTTATTTATATGGATGTTACACAAAACATCTTTCGAAACAAATTACAATCTATTTAACTAAACTTGCATTTCTCAGTAGCTGACTATCAGAGTGAGCCTGCCTTCTTAAGGTTTCAAATGCTGTCCATGAGGAGTCATCTCTCCTTTCTTGATGAGGAAGTGCTCCTGATTGACCCAACATCTTGCCATCACCCACTGTGTTGTGGAAGAGGCCATGGAAACGGTGACAGACCCAGGGGTGGTAAGGTGCACAGTCAACTTTTCCAGCTCAAAAGCCTTTCAGATAATGCTTAGCTAACATAGTCTATGTGTCGATGCAAAATAGGAGGACTGAGAAAGCATATATATAGGGATAGCCTAAAGGAGATTCAGTCCTGATCTCTTTAGTAAATTTGAATTTTTTCACTCTTTCTCATACATTATCAGTCTTATACTCTTTAAGGACACATCTGTTTTTCACGCAAAGCTTCAATTCAAATGTACAAAAAGACATTTGTATATACAAATGAGATAAGGGCAACCAAATCTCCAGTATCCACATGTACACAGGTGTCAGTGTTTTAATGGAGAGTTATTGAAAAGCACACTTAATATGTCACATTTCATAAAACTTTCCCCCATCCAAAGACATAAAAACTTGGCTGGATTTATTTGTAAAACTGAAATTACTCTCAGAGAGGTTTATCTCACTTTCTCATGGCAACCAAAACAAATTTGGAATTTAAAGCATAAGAAACAGATATCTTTTTTAAAAAATATCATATTAGTGCCAAATGAAACATCAGAAACTGGGACATTCTCATAAGCATCAGTTGTGCATAAGTTGCCTTCAAATTCTGTTTGGTATCAAAACCTCCAGAATGTGGGCTCCTACGAGACTGAAATTTTAGTGCAAATATTAGCAATTCCCCTTTCTGACCAAGTGAGAAAAGCTGTGAGACGTCCCATCACAGGGTATATCTACTTCTCCCCAGTCAATGTTTGCTACAAATCGGGAAGTAGAGAGAGGATTTGGTTCTCCCAATCCCTCCCTTACGCTACAGTCATATCATCCTTGTCACATGTCATTGGGAAAAACTCTTCATAGAGGTGGTGAGTTCACAATTGCCTATGAAACAAAATCCCTGGGCGGTAAACTCTGCCCATGCCCTACATATGTCAGTGTGGCTGCTCATATATCATTAACACAATCAAATCCATCCCCACACCTTAAGTCGCTGCTTGGGTTTCCCTGCTAATGCATTCCTGCAGTGCCTGCCTTTAATGTTCTGACTTTGTTCAGAATAAAAACGACTGGGTGTCCCCACTCTGTATATTCTGAAACTAAAAAGAATCAATTAAACCAGCCATATTTCCATCAGGGGGGCTGCTGCTGCTCCCCAAACAGCTTAAGCTGTCTTCTCATAGTTTATGATGTCAGCAGGATCTCCCGATTGAAATACAGCCCTGAAATCTCACCCACCCCCTTGCTGGCCCTCTGTCCGCAGTATATATTATTCTTGTAGTTTTCAGAGACAGCTGTGTGAATTAATGAACTGATGTGAGAATGGGAGTTGGCCTGGAGCCCCATTTAAAAGTCATGTTGATGACCTCATAAAAACAGCAAAGAATGCTTACAGCTTGCTTATAAAATAAATCCATTTCTTAATAACTCGGGATACCCACATAATTTAGCACATATTTTAACCCAAATGATTATTTCATAAGAGAATGAAAATTTCCCATGAAAAAGATGTTTAGCCAACCCCGGCAACTATAAACTTTAATTGATATTTCACAGTATGTACTAGTTTCCTCTCCAGGGAGTGTAGAATATCATTCTTGCACCTGCACTTTAACTCCAGAGTTATAGTATTTCAACCATTAAACATTTTTCATTAAAGCACTTCATATAGAATTAGTCTAATCTGATTTTAACAAAAGTATTCTATATTTAGTTTTTCACACTGTATTAGTGCAAACTGTTAGAACTAGAAAGGCTGTGCTTTTGTTCACTGGCAAAAGCTGAAGGGTGGTCTGTCCCCACTCACTTCAAAGATGGTCCTGAGCACGTTTACTGTCCTTTGAAACAAACACAGCATTTATAAAAGTCACTCCTGGGTAAGTTGTAGGCCCGAAGAAACCAAGACACATGGTGAGCTCAACTGGTTTTGCAAATCTTCTCTTTTTCCTGTGAACAGTCATAAAACCCCACACAGAAAATGTTCTTAGGAAGCAGGGAAGGATGCAGAATATTTGGGAGAGGGTGGAACTGAGAAAATGTGCACAAATTTGCAGCTTATGGTTTGAGTTTTCTAGCTGTTATCTTGCTGGCAATCTTAGGCGAACAGCTGCAGGCTTTTAGGATATGTGACTTTAACAACAAGGAAAAAGCCTTTCGAAATGCTCAAGTTGGAATTGGAGCGGAGCAGGCAGCATGGGCGCTCACTTGGAATCTGAAGCTAAGTAACGTTTTAAGAGAACTCCCCACTCCAGAGAACCTTTCCTCCCCGAAAAGCTGAACTCTATTCTTTCTCAGTTAGAGCATTAATTTCTCAGAATTGAGAACGCCTGGAGTAAATAAAAGCAGCTTTTTATGAACAATAATTATAAAAGGGTCTTTCAAAAAGTTATGGAAAGATTCATATTATCTTTTAATTCTATTTTTCCATTTTTTGAAGTACCCTCACAAATCTTCTCAAATGAAAAGTCCATCAATGCTTCCTGACTTGATTTCTTTGCGTTTAGCATTTACGTAAAAAAGCTTATGGCTATTTCTCGTATTGATGCTTTAACTGGACATGCTGTCAAATTTAATGTGTTATATGACAGTTCATAGTTAACTCTGCTAAACAGACATCGTTGAGCTTGACTTTAGCAAGAAAAAACCCACTGTGCCAAGCAAAGATGAGTCATAAGATACTTATTCATATCATAAAAGGAAACTTGAGGGAATAAAAAGATTTTTATTAGGTTTATTAATATATCAGATCTTCTGACACAGTTTTGATAAAATATATGGTTAACTGACTTCACACAACACAGCCCCCCATTATACTCTCCTTGGGCTTGGTAAGTGCACGCTGGCTTTCTTAAGATAAAGTATAGAAGTGTCCCAATATTTGACTTTTTGACCTACAAACATGGCTAACTCATATGGTCCAGTCTAGCAGTTCCAAGGCCTCTCCGAGAGTTAGCTGAAGTGGGGACCAACCAGGGAAGGGAGCCACTGGAGCAAAGAGAGGGAAGGACTGAGGAAGCTGCAAAAGAGGGGCTTGTCAAAGGGGGTCCGAGGTGCCTGGAGGCAGGAGTAAAAAGCACCAAAATGGGCGACCTTGGGCCAGTGGTTAGCTCAGTTGGCTAGAGTGTGGTGTTATAACACCAAGGTCAAGGGTTTGGATCCCCATACCAGACAGCCACCAAAAATAATTAAAATAAAGGGGGGAGGATCCTCTTGCACACACTCTAGGGAATCAATCTTGTCTTAGAAGAAATAGTCTGTCATGCTTCTGTCAACAGAATATCTGAACATCATTGCTGTAAAGCATTGCAACTGGTTCTGGAAAATCACTTCCTGTCTGACCCTTTTCGGGAAGGTGGGACTGGTAAAGACAGTGGTGGCCCTGGGTTTCTGGACAGGGTGCAACTGTGAAGACCTCTAGATGCCACTAAGGGGCACAAGGTCAGGAAGGAAATATTAGAACCCTGGCCTTGGATGGGGGAGGGGTGGTCAAAGCCAGAGGCTCCTCCTCTGTCAAATAGACAAATGAACCTGTGTGCTGTTGTGAGACTTAAATGACAAAAAGCAGGTGAAGCACTTAGGGCATAGTGGTATTTTATAAACTAGCATCATCACTAGTGGTGGAATAAGAGCAAGTCCATGCTGGCAGGCAAGGCAAGCAGCTGGCCGGGCAAATGAGAGGCAGTGTGGGTGTCCTGGGATGGCACGCCCCACCTGGGGTAGGCGGGGGTCTCCTTAAAGGTTTTTAACAGGCCAGTGTGAGGTGTTACAAGTGAGATAGTCCTGTACTAAACTGAGTTGCTCCAGAGGAATGGTCCTTGATAAGAACCCTCTACAATTGCTGCTCCTTTGTGTTGTTTCACTGTTGTAATAAAGAAAATCATAGAAGGAGGGAAGAAAGGAGGGGCGGAGAGAAAGAAGGGTAAGGGTAGAAACTGGAACATGGAAAATTGAAAAATAATATGTTGATTCTGATAAGGAATACATCATTGATAAATTTCTTCTCTTACAATTAATCCCAGGAAAAGCATGGAAAAGCACATAAATGAGTTGACTCCTAGTCTCGGCAATCTCTGCACATCCGTACTACAGATTTCAGAGTGTGCTTGAAGTCATTGTCTAAGAAGATATCTATAAAAGAGAAAGGGGAGGAAGGCCTAGGATTGAGCCACACTTTACTTGTTTTGCAGCAAGGAGAGATATCTGTTCCATCCTTGGGTCTCTCTGTCCTACTCCACTATCACACGAGACGCTACTTCTTTGAATCACACATATAGCTTTTTCTTTGTAATAACAGTGAATTGGGTAGCTATTGCTACAATAATACTGCATAACAACCAACTTCGAGAATCTCAGCAGCAGACAAAGATGTGCAGCTAGGAGGGGGTTGGCTGGGCTCGGCTCTGCATGCTGCTTCATCTCCTCCTGGGACCAGCGGGCTAGTTTCAGCCAACCTTCTAATGGAGATGGTAGAGGCCCCAAAGGGTAAGCCCAGTGAAAGCACTTTGCAGGCCTTTGCTCATGGCATTCCCACTAACATTCTAATGACCAAGGAAGTCACAAGGGTGAACCCAAATGTGAGGTGTAGGGAAAATATTCTACCTTTTTATTGGGAGAACTACAAAATCACACGGTGAAGTACATTAATACAGAGATGGATAAAGAATTGGGGAGATTAATACAATCTGGAAAAAAATAGCAGCTGAAATTTTGGAAAATATGAGAGGACAAATAGAAAATTTAAATTTAACCCCTAATCCTACTATCCATAGATGACAACTACTTATATTAATAATGAGTATATCCTTCAAGTATATTTTCTAGAGACATAAAAATTCTTTTTTGTTGTTGTTTCAAACTTGAGATCATGCTAAAAACACAATTCTGAGGTTTTTTATTTTTAAAAAAACCTCATCAAAATATATTGAAAGCATTTTTCTATCTTTGATAGACCTTACACAATTGGTTTTGCTATCTATAAGTCGGTCAGGAATAGAGAGATGCTGTATTTTATTTAACCAGTTCACTATTGTTGGACGTTTAGTTTGCAGACACTATTTTCATAACAAGTAGTAGGATATCCCCTGATGATAAAATAACATTTCTCTGAGCCACTGAAGCATGCAGGAACATGCTGAATGGGCAGGTTGTACAGCAGATAGGGGATGAAAATCCAGGCCTGAAAAAAAAAAAAAAAAAACACTGTAAAACACTTGCCAGCAATTTTAATGCCTGGATGATGTTTCCAAGTGGTTTTCTAATGACCAATCCAATCAGAGGAAACTATGAATAGTTGGCCAATTATTTTGAAAGATTAAGAAGTTTTTCTTTATCAAAAAAATACTAACCCATGAAATCTCTCTACTGATTAGTAGAGTCATGTCTTTCAAAATTCATATACACCCTGGGAAGGGAAGATGTTAAGTCAATTATCAATCATTTACAATTTAATATGATTATTAGGTCATTTCAAAACATAGCCAATAGTGAAAAGGGGGAAAGTGCAAAAATGTAAAGCCCTATGGATTTACTGAAAGGAGAGGAGAGTAGGCTTGAAACTAATTCCTGACAAACTCCTTTTTATTTGCATTTGATAGTGATACCGAGGCTGATAGAAGAGTCAACGCGTGGTAGCCAGACCCTGCTGCTGCTGCTAGCGTCTCCGCGCCTTCACAGCATTCTTACGGACTGTGCACATGCAGGTACTCATGCTGGTCACTAGATGGTGTTATTGTGCACAATAGCTCTCGGCTTTGCGAACGTTGCTTCTTCTCTTCTCTTGATTTATAGGAAACTCAAGATGTAACTTCATGTTTACTAATTACATTTTTATTTACAAAAATTATAACTTTAGTCATTAGAAAAAATACAAAATATTTTTAATGAAATATGTCGAGGCAAGCAGAAAGATTTTCAAATATGTATCTAACACTATTCAAATATGTGTTTACCTAAATCTTCTCTATAATATACTATGAAAGCTCAGGGAAAAAAAGTAATTTGACATCAATCTCTGTTCTTCTGAATCAACAGATCATCTTTTAAAAAACAGTGAAACTTGTTTGAAAGCACAGCTTAGTATGGATCTTGGCATTAATTAATTACTATACTAAACGTTTAGTTCTTTAAATGTAAATAAAGAGTCATGGGTTCCAGCCTCACAAAGCAACTTCTTAACTGAAAATTTGCACTTTTGGCACTCAAATTTTGGGATTCAATTATTTTAAGACATGTTGGGCTAGTGTTAAACATCTCGTAAGTGAGCATTTTGCTGCTGTCACTCATCCTACCCACCCTCACCTTTTTCGAGAACACCAACATTCAGTGCTTTATTGGGACTCTGTGAGGCCATTAGGCAAACAGAATGGAGGCAGTGGTTTCTGTCTTAGCAGTGCTGGTATCCAGCTGTAACACACTATAGTCAGCATTCATGCCTCTTTCTTTGCTTGGAAAACTAACTAATAGCTTTTTAAGAATCCATAAGTTTGATGATCTTAGTAACAAAAATGATACTCCAAACTCCTTGAAGTTCTTTAATTAGCTTTGCTAATTAATTAATAAGACACCTCTTTGGTGGAAAGATAACTGAAATTGTAACCCAAATTAGCAAAAGTCCACAGGATATCCAAATAGAAAGGGCTAGATCCGTGGGTCTCCTAAAAAATCTCTGCTTCTTTCCTTTGCACTAAAAAGAAATCTGTGATTCTCTGTGATAACTCTTGAATTTATCCTCACATTTTTAGATTTTTCAGTCTGATCCCATTATCATCATTTATTGTCATGACATCTGTTAATTCAAGATGGCAGTAATCACTAATAGGATACAGTTAGTCAGATTTAGCACAAATAAGCTGCTAAATGAATAAATTATTGATTATGTAAAAGCGTTATTAAGTATAAGCACCGCTGACAGGTCACAGTGTGGAGAGGGTGGCCAGGCGTCAGCACCACACTCATCTGCAGACATCAGGTCGCCACGAGCAAAGCTTTACACTCACCTTGCTCCTACACAACCATGATTGAACCCCCCCCCTTCCCCAGTAGAGTGTGGTAAAATCAATAGCCTCTTTCCAGAGTGTGATCTAGTCAATAGGGGGAAATAAGCAAAGGAAATTTACACTCCATTTTTGTTTGGAAAGAATAAAACATACGAAATAGATATTCTCTGGGTATTATCCTGCAAAAGAAAGGGTATAGGCATTGCTGTTTCCTGGGTAAAGCCCAGATCCTGGAGCCTTCCACGGTTTGACCCTAACCCACTTCTGCATTTTCTCCAGCCACACTTCTCCATGTGCTTTAGATGTGGACTGAAGCCCTATCTGCCCCCAGCCCTGCCCTGTGCCTGCGTGATGCCTTTGGTCCTCTCTTTAGTCCCCCAGGATGCCCATTTCCCACCAGTTTTCCACATTCAAATATACCCATCCTTCAAGGCTCAACCCAAATTTCAATCCCTGGTATGATATGTTGGCAAACGAACAATTGTTGCTATATTATATAAAATGAGTTGTGCTATATATTGAATACTGAAGATCTGTGTGTCTTATTGGTTATCTGTTGTTTTGTCTCCCTTATTTAATGTGCATTTTCTGATAATTAACTGCCAAGATTAACTAGTCAGTACTGTCTTCCCATATGTCCATACATCAGGGTAAAGAACCTACAGGGTTTTCTGTCCATAACAGCAGATCAGGCATGAATGCACTGGAACAAACCGTATGGTCAGTGTTTCTTTTTCACTGAGAACATTGAGATTGGAAGAAAACTGCATGTAACTGCTATTTGAAACCAAATTAAAGTTGGATGGATACAGTCCACTATTTCAAGAGAACGGAGCTTTACCTTATCTGCTAAGTGACTGCACCCTGTCCTACGTGATCTCTTTGCAAGAATGGTTTTTAAAGACGCAATTGAAAAATTCCTTTTCTCAGTGGATACAGTTGCTATTGAATCATGTGTGCCTTGTTTCACACAATCTCCATGAACAAAGGACATAAAAGACTCATTGGACTAAAATGATTTCACAGATTCTGGACTTCGCTGTGTCTTATTTATGAAAGAGTTTCCTCCTGCAGATGCAAACTGCATAAGCAGTCAGAACTGATTGATTCCTCCACAGATAAGCGCATTTCACACATAATCAAGAAAAACCACCATTTGAAATATGGAATAGGAGTACAGTCTCTATCTGTTATGAAGGTAGCCAAGCTAATGTTCCATAAGGATTGTATTTCCAAAGTCTGCAGCAAGGGGGTTCTGACTATGGGGACAGAAAGGAAGAAAGAAGAAAAGTTCGGTTAATAATCACATTGAGAGAAATTTACGAGGTAAATAAGTAAATAAACTTCCCTTTTCTTACATACTACTCAATGACGTTCTACAAAAAAACTTTAGTGAGTGCCTACTATGTGCCAGGCATTGTTCTAGACACAACTAACACAGAAATAAGGGGCAGGGTAAGAAAATCAGCCCAGGAAAGAGGCAAAGAATTAAATAGAAAGTTAAACTAAGTGCGATAAATGATGGGATGCTGGCAGGGCAGGGCACTTGCCATGAAATTGGAAAGTATAAGAAAAGGCTCCTGACTGAGACTTGAGGGACCAGGGCACAAAGTCGGAAAAGGAGCAAAAAGTACCATTTAATGTACAAGATGGCTTGCATGGGATAAAAAGCTGCTCAATAAACTAAATTGGTCGTCAGTAGCAGATCCCTGTGTGAAAGACGCTGGGACCTGGAGGGGGGTTGGAGACAATGCCCCCCATTGCCCACCAGCCTCCCGAAGGGCATATCTCCCCAGCCAGGAAACACACCTCTGTGCAAGATGCTATCCTGGTGACAGCTGCCACCATCACACATTCTGGGGCTACAGTGCAAAGCAGAATTTTCAGCTGAGAATAAAAGTTCCTCTGGGGCTGGCGAGCCTGTGAGCTTAGGCTTTCCATTTTTTCCTGGTTCCTTAAGGTTGGCTGGCAGCTTTCAAATGTCACCTTGAGTGCAACCTTCCAAAGGTACAACCACACATGGGACTGACTGACCCCGGATCTCATGAGGTTGTTTCTGACTAATGTGTAGACACGAACAGCTCCTAAATATGTGGATGCCTACCCAGTCCCACCACTGCTCACCTCCATCTTCACCTCCTCCTGCTGCCTGCCATGCAACATGCAGCCTGCCTGGTTCCTCACTCTGTCCTGGAACTCATCTGTTTTCCTGTGATGCTTTCACTTGCACACTTTGTTCCATGTGCCTGAAATACCCTTTCTTTCCTTTTGCAACTGGGGAAAATGCATACATCCTTCAAAGTCCAGCTGATTTATCTGAGTCTTCTTCAGGTAGAATGAATCACTTCCTCCTGTGTTTATTCATAACTCAGAATACATCACTTTGCCACACTCTTCCATATTACTAGCTTACATGTTGCATCTCACTTAATGCTGAAACCTCCCTCTCCACCCAAAACCTAATATTCTTCTCCCATTTCTTAACCCTGCAAATAGCACCTCTCTGGCCCAAGACAGATATTGAACATTACCCTCTATGTGATTTCCAAGGGGTTACCAAACCTAATTACTTGTGCCTCCTAAATATCTCTTCTATTTCTTCAATTTATCTCTCTATTTGCCTTAGCCCTGCCCGAGATTATTATTTCTTTCCTATATTGTTGCTTTTGCTTTTTAACTAAGAGATCTTCCTCCAGTCTCCAATTCCTCCTGCCTTTGGGGAGGCCACCAAAGCAGGGTTAAGTGCACAGACTCTCCTGCCTCATTACCTTGGTTCAAATCCCAGCCTTTTAACTTACTGTTTATGTGTCTTAGCAAAAGAAGAAATGCTGGTGTCCCCACTTATTTACCTCTTTCATTGCTAAATTGTCATTATTCATTCAGCTTCTGCTTCTTTGCAAGCCTGATAATATCCCTCCCCTGGAAAAATACTTCTGAGACGTTCTGTGATCTTTGGAATTTAGTGAAGTTTGTAGAACCCTTCAAGGTCTGCCGTGGGCTTCCCCCACCATACTCCTCCACCACCAGCCTGCTCTCTTCTACTTCTGTAACACTCTGTGCTGCCGACAAGCAGAATCACCAGCCTTTCCCTAGACTTTCTGCCCTCTCCTTTGCCTCCTTTCCTGATGACCCTAGAGGGTATTTTCCCTCCATCCACCTGCTGATTCCAACTCATTCTTCAAAATCAATTCATAAGGTAAGTTCACTGTCTGAAGAGCCCATGAAAACAAACAAACATGCAAACAAACAAACCAGATTTCAAACATGCTAATAAGTAGTTTATATTTGTATTTACAATTTTGTATAATATGATACACAGGTTTTATGATGTGATAGTTATTTAAAACTTTTTTTTCCCCATTGTTGCCAAAATCCTGTCCAGGGTTCTTCTGAACTGACCACCAAATAGCTCTATGACCAATGCTTTCCCCAACTAAAAATCCTTTGGCTTTGAGTATTCAGAATAATATCTTTGTTGAATGACAGATATCCAGAGTCATCCACTTAAGATGACTTATATTTTGAGAGTGCTTTATAATTTCAGTAAATTTGGATCAAACAGCAGTTAAACAAATTTGGGGCTATGAGACTTTCAATGATTAATGTTTATTCTGCACATATTAATACCCCTTTTCTCCTGCCCCTCGGAGCATACAAAGCTGAGAGAGAAAAAAAAACTCTGTCCTTGAATTGCCAAAGCTGATGAGGAGACAGGCACATTAGCCAATAGATTTCAAAGGAGTGATAAATGCTTCGATAGGACACAGGCTGATAGGAGAAAAGAGAGAGAGAAGAATTTAACTCTTCCTAGAGGTGGAGGTGAAATCCAGGTAGGAGGAGGAAGGATAAGTGGGACTTTCCATGGTCATTAGCTTAAGGAAGAACTCCAGGATAGGACGTAGGCATGAGGCATGGAGAACCATGGACCACAACATAAGAGGATAGGAGTTCTCAGAGATGGAAGTAGACGTATGGGAGGGTGACTGGAAATAATTTTGAAGTATGTGGAAGCCATGTTCAAAAATCTAAACTTTATAATGTATGTAATAATATTGCATTGAAATAAATGAGTGACAGGACAATATTTTTGTTTTCAAAGGAACAATTTAATGCTCATGGGGTTAGGTGCAAGAAGTGCCATTGTCTGAAGTCAAGGGGTTACTTTAATAGTCTAGGCAAAAAGGGAGTTGGTGAGGTTACTACATATTAGAATGGGCTTAATAGGGTCAAGTAAGGGCCGACCCCGTGGCGCACTCGGGAGGGCGCGGCGCTGGGAGCGCAGCAGTGCTCCCGCTGCGGGTTCGGATCCTATATAAGGATGGCCATTGCGCTCACTGGCTGAGCGCGGTGCGGCCAGTCACAAAACTGACAAAAAAAAAAAAAAATAGGGTCAAGTAATTTCACCAAGAGGAAAGACCCATCCCTCTTCGTAGAATGGTGTGTGACCACATCTATAGGTCTGAGGGAAATGGTAATATGATTTCTCATGTGTATTCCCAGTATGTCCTATGTATTTCTAGTATGTCTTATGTATTTCTAGTATGTTCTATGTATTTCTACAATTAACTATTTGTGAAGCATAGTAATTGTGAAATTAGACAGAAATTTTAGACATCCTTATTGTAATGGATTGAATTACGTCCCCCCCAAAAACTCATTGAAGCATGAATTGTGTTTCCCAAGTTTTATGTATTAGAAACTTAGCCCCCACTATGATTATTAAGAGAGTGGTAAATCCTATTATGGTAAATGAAAGGTAGAGCTTTGAAGAGGTGATTGGATCGTAGGACTGTGCAGTAGTGAATGGATTAAAAATGGTGGTCAGGGGTGTGGTTCCAAGGGCTTTAAAAGAAGAGGAGAGTCTGTCTCTCTCTCTCTGCTCTCTCTGCTTCCACCATCTTGCAATGTGAGACCCCTGGGTCACTGTTGCCACCACCAGATGGAGTTTGGACTTTCCAGCCTCAGAAACTGCAAGCAATAAATTTCATTTTCTTTATAAACCACCCAGTTTCAAGTATTTTGTTATAAACAACAAAAACAGACTAATACACTTATCTTCTACTCCAATGTTGTGTTAAAAGTATAAGACTCAGGTTTTTGGATCAGTATAGACTCCCAGAATGAATGGACTATCTCAACTTCTAAGATTCTGATAATACAAGGAGAATTCTACAGAGACAGCTTCTTCGGTATTTGTTTGCATTAGCTGTAGAGTCAATGCTATGATTTGAATGTGTCCCCTTCAAAATTCAGGTGTGAAACTTAATGGCTAATGTGATAGTATTAAGAGATTGGACCCTTAAGCATGATTAGGCCATGAGGGCTCCTCCTTTATCAAAGGGGTTTCACACAGTGTTCACGTCTCTTGCCCTTACCCCTCCTACCATGTGAGGGCACAGTGGTCTTCCCCTCTGGAGGATGCAGCCCTCACCAGACAACAGAATATGCTGGTGCCTTTGTCTTGGACTTCCCAGCCCCCTGAACTGTGAGAAATAAATTTCTGATTTATATAAATTACCAAGTCTGTGATATTTTGATATAGAAATGCAAATGTACTAAGACAGGCAAAGTAGTGGAATGAGAAGGGAAGGACTCTGAGATACTTTCTTGCATGGAATAAACCAGGGAGGAGTTACGACTATTGCATTAAAACATATGCATGAGTGTGGGCTTACTAGTAGGCTCTTTGAATCTGTTTGGTCAAATTGGCTCTTGTTTGGCTCTAATTGGCCTAATGGAGACACATTCAGATGGACCCTTGATGGTAGAGGAATATACCTCGGTGGGGCTCAGGTAGGGTGATCTGGCCTCTCCTACAGAAAACCCTCAAGGTTAATTTTCCTTGTAAAAAATGCCCCAAATGCACTGAAGTTAGACCACCTCTGCTAAACTAAGAAAAATTCTCCAGACTCATCAGCTAAGTAATCAATTAATTTTCCTTAATTATCTCAAACCTGGATTCTATTTCTTTTTTTCCTATGCTCTCTGCAACTAATATTGGACAATATTTTCTTAAATTAGGCAGCTTCCTTCCACTGGGATTCATGTGCTAATGTAAGCCTGGGGCCCCATGTGCTCCGGGTGAACTATTGGGCATCTGTCTGCACGTCAGCTTTAGCATCTTTCCCTGTCTCCCAGCTTTTGTGTCAGACTGATTTCCTTTTCGTGCTTGTTCTTCACCATCACTGAAAACCTGCTCTGAACCACCCAACTTAACCTTACCTACTTCTTAAGGGTGACTTCTCCCTAAGGACTGACTTTGCTCCCCATATCTACATAAATATCTTAGATGATATCTAAGATATTTGGTTTTTCCAGGCAAGCAAGAGGTTTCCTGTCACCTGGCAAAATATTGCTGTTCCTGGAAAACTTTGCTTGTGGCAGCCCAGATAAGACAAACATTACCTGTGCCCTCTTGAATGTTCTAAATTAGTGACTTGCTGGGGTCAAAATGAAGTTCATGTTACCTCAGGTTAGCCACAGGCCCATCTTGCCACAACTTACTTCTGCTATATGCACAACGAGCCCAGCATTGAGGGTTATGACTATTGTAATGGCTAATTTTATGTGACAGCTTGACTGGGCTAAGGGATGCCCAGTTAGCTAGTAAAACATTATTTCTGGGCATGTCTGTGAGGGTGTTTCTGGAAGATATTACTACTTTAATCAGTAGAATGAGTAAAGAAGATTGCCCTCACCAATTCAGGTGGGAATCACTTAATTTGTTGAAGGCCCCAAAAGAGCAAAAGGCCAGAGAAAGGCAAATTCTCTCTCTGCTTGAGCTGGGACATCCATCATCTCCTGCCCATGGACATCAGTACTCCTGGTTCTCAGGCCTTTCGATCCCTGGACTTACTTCAGTAGCTCTCCTTTTAACAGACCACCACCACCACCACTGTTCTCATGCTTGTGACCTCAAACAGAATTACACCCCGCAGGCTTTCCAGGTTCTTCAGCTTGCAGACAGCATATCAAGGGACTTCTCAGCCTCCATAATCACATGACCCAATTCCCATAATAATATATCTCCTCTTATACATTTATATATATCCTATTCTTTGTATTTCTCTGGGGAAACCTGACTAAAACAACTACCAAATTAAAAGACAAATACTAATCAAAGACTCTAGATTAAATTAAGATCATATAAATTAAGGTTTATAGGGAAAGGTGCTAAGTTGTATTTTGGTGTTTATTTCATTAAAAGCTCAAAATGTTAATTTTCCTTATTATCCATCAACTGTTTTGCCTTATACAAATCTATGATTCTGATGAACTTGATCAGGATAGCAAAGTATAACCATTGATAAGTCATAATGTAGGAATTGTGCTGAAGTGATTGATTGGTAATAATATGGTTCTGGAGATTAGAAAGTGCTTTTCACGATGAATCTGAGGATCTTTAAGTTTGTTCTTACAATAAGACAGTTTTCACTTTACTCTGAGATGCTTGCTCAGATAGGATAGAAAAGAGAGAAGCTTGCAGTTGTTACATTGGAAGTTGGGCATGGGCTGGACATGAAAGTCGGTGGTCAAGTGTGGCCCAAGGGAAAGTACTGAATACTGACAGTTTGGAACGTGCCAACAAAGGACCACAGCCTGGTTGTGATGCTTTAGTGAGACCCATGGAGCAACAATAAAGATCCACCTACTATGAAATCATTCTTTTGGGGGGTGAGACTGGCCTTGACTCAAGATGAAATCAGTTTCTTTATAGGTGATTCTTCTAGAGCTTTGACTATCACAATGCTGTGGTAGATACCAGTAATCAATTATTAGAAGAAATTATTATTTGAAAATTCTATTCACTATGTGTAAAAAGTGCCAAAAAAGTAGTCACAGTATTCCTATCCTGGTACTCCCTGCAAAAGTTTTATTAAGTAATATTCTTTCTCTACTATCAAATTCCTTCAAGGTCTCTAGAGGATATCTTCCCAATTTTGTCATAGACTAGTTCTTTCCAACTCCAACACAGTTCACTCATTGACATTAAACATACAGTTGATAACTGTGGCACAGCTTGTGTGCATAACCTCATTTAATCTTCACAAAACTGTATGACCTAAATACTTGTATGGCCCTATTTTGAAGATGAGAAAATTGAGGCTTAGAGAGTGTTGTGGACTGCATGTTTGTGTCCCGACCCCCCCCTCAACAAATTCATAGCTGGGAGCCTTAACCCCCAATGTGATAATGTGATGGTATTTGGAGTTGGGGCCTTTGGAAGGTAATTAGGTTTAGATGAGGTCATGAGGATGGAGTCACCGTGATGGGACTAGTGCCCGTTCAGGAATACTGATAGGAATAGAAAGAGACTGGAACTCACTCTCTCCCCCAGGTGAGGAGATAATGAGAAGACACCCATCTGCACACCAGGAAGAGAGGCCTCAGCCATGCTGGCACCTGGCTCTCAGACTTCCAGCCTTCAGAACTGCAAGAAATAAATGTTTGTTGTTTAAGCCATCCGGTCTATGGTATTTTGTTACAGCAGCCCTAGCAGACTAAGACAGAAGTTAAGTAAGTTGTCCATGGTTGTTCTGCTGGTAGGTGACAGTGAATCTACAAGTTGAAGCAGTTTTGTCTGACTCAAAACTCCAGCCTATAACCATGGTTCTTATCTGCCTTTCCTCCTGTCTGCTGATTTCCAGTGCTGTTGGAAGACTGTCAGCCTGAGAAGCTTCTCTCATCCCAGAAATAAGGGCTTGGCCTTATATCAGCCCCATCTCAACCCTGGAATGCTGCAGGCACTGCAGGCATTTTTCTGGAAGGAAGAACATTAAACCAGTGTGATGACTCTTGCTTGCTTAAAGGAACTTTGAAATAACTGTGGCAGTTCTGGGATTCACTTGCATAGGAGCCCTCACCTGGCTCAGATGAGCAGAAATAGAGGACATGGGATGATTCACCCCATAGGACTAAACATTCCTTAGATGGAGATTATTGTGGTGCTGCCTTGTAACCCCTAAGAAAGCCTGGATGCACCAGAGACCCAACATTCAATCTATTTGCTATTGTCTGTGTCCCTTGCTAGAACGTGAGCTCCAAGAACACAGAAATTTTGTTTTGTTCACTGCTGTGTCCCGGGTGCCAAGAACAGTGCCCTCCACTGAGTGGCTGCTCAGTCGATATGCTTGAAAAGAGTTCCCCTGACTTCCCCTGAGGGAGGCGAACTTGATTCAAGTCTTTTAAGTTAAAATCACAGAAAGCCTTTCAGCCACTCAACGTTGCAACATCCAGGGTAGAATGGGCCTCGGTGCCAGGGTGAGTCTGAGCTAAATTCAAGCTGGTGTTCAGGACTATGCAGATTGAGAGCCTGGATAGTACCACGATCTGAGTCGTTGGAGGGGAGGAAAAGTTCAAGGATTCCCTCTGGATCTCACTTCACTCCCTGGGTATGAATACAAGAAAAAGAGGTTATCAGAGAATTCAGTAATAAAATATGATAATATGTATTGGGTATGTAGTACATGCCCATCTGAGCACATACATGGATTGGCTCACTTAATCCTCACACCAACAGCTGATCTAGAGAGAGGCTAGGCCATCAGGGTTACCGGGAAGCAGCAGAACCTGGATCTGAGCCCCAGCAGACTGGCTCCCGGGTGGCAACTCTTTGTTAATGATGAGGCCTCAGGAAGGCAATGGCATCTATCCAGAGTCTTGGAGAGGGCCCAAGTCAAATAAAATGTCGATGGCAATTTAGACCAATTATGGGTGGGTAGTGGTAGAAAAAACAGAGATCCTATACGCACAATGGAAATAAAGATTTCCTGAAGCTGTCAAAGTCTCAGGGCCATGACTGCCCTCGCAGGGTTTGTTCCCTTTTGGGAATAACATAGAGGCAATTACGTAGTGAGCTTGGGACACCTGTCTGGGTCAGGGCTGTCCCCTCATTGAGCACATGAGCACCCATCATGTAAGAGGCACCATTGCAAGCACAGGGGACACTCAAGAGACGAGGACACAGCCCTGACCTCAAGGTTCTTTGGGGACAACCAGGCAGCCCTGCATCTGCCCATCTCACCCCATGACCAGGGCAAGAGAAAAGCGGCGCTTGCACAAAGATGTCACCTTGTTCCCAAAAGGCTCCTGTAACACCAAAAATGCCTAATTTTAAATGTCAAATCAGAAACTGAAAACTCTTTAGCAAAACCTGCCTAAAGAGCTTTCTTCCACCTAACACATACACAAGACCACACACACGCACACACACACCCACATCCATGCACAAAAGCCACCTTGCCTCATACAAATTTTAGCCTGAGAAAAGGACCATACCTGAGTAGATTTAGAAATAAGACACCTAGTAGGCCAGCCCCATGGCTCACTCGGGAGAGTGCGGCGCTGGTAGCACCGAGGCCACGGGTTCGGATCCTATATGGGGGTGGCCAGTGTGCTCACTGGCTGAGCGTGGTGTGGACAACACCAAGCCAAGGGTTGCGATCCCCTTACTGGTCAAAAAAAAAAAAAGAAATAGGACACCTGGTGACAAGTACATATAAGATTTGTGTCCTTATAGAAACAAAAACTTCCACTGTAAAGCCCAGTAATAGATACTTAAAATCAAAACCTCTTAGAACCACTGTCTTTCCCACAAAGCACTGCTCAGAAGCCCCTGCAGCTGGCTGGATGTGTGTGTGTGAAAACCCGCAATATTTCGGGAGTTGTCCTTGCACCAGACATTTTTCTCAGCATTTCTGGCCTCTCGTGGCCACGCTGCCCGGGCACCTGCAGGATCAGCCCGTTTGCACAGGCAGCTTCCCAGGCGAATGACGTAGCTCCTTTCTGTTGTTCCCAAAGACCACCATCTGTCAGAGATCAGCATGTGCATCCGTGTATTAAAGCGCTCACTGTTCTAAGGCCCTGCACTTAATTTTCCCTTGGGTAAACAGAGCCAATAATGGATAAATACTGAAGGATCAAATATCCTTAAACTATCTGAGAGGGCTGTGAGTGCAGACGTTAATCCACATCAGAAGTGAGAAAAAACTGAGAGCAAAAAAACATGACAGAGGCTCTCCAAACCATGAGTGAGTAGCGTGGGATGTAGTCCATGCCACTGGCGGGGTAAGGTCTTGGGAAGCATCTCCATGAATGGTGGCAGCAAAGGACATTTAGGAGTTCTGTGATTACATGCATTTAAATGTGAAATACAGCTGGATCTAAGCAAATGATCTTTTCTCTTTTCAGAAATGACAGCGTAGGGTTTCCTTGCTCCCAACCTCCAAGCTGAGTCGACCCCAGGCTCTCTGTCATCACACCCGGAAAAGGTTTCTATAAATGTCCTACTATTTGCACTTCGAGACAAGCCCCACTAGGAAGATGAACTTTGGACAAGCTGACAGGCCTGGCCTTTGAGTCCACAGCTGGCCTGAGCCAGCTCCTAGGGAAACACGCAGCTCAAGTTTATCTTTCAAGTATAAACTTCTGAAGAGGAACGTTTCAGCCTCTCAAGAATTCTTGTCCAATACAGGGACACAACGTATTTTATAAATTTCTACACAACTCTTTCTTTTCAAAGACACGCTCTAACTTTTGAGATACTTTTGCCTCAAAAGATTATCCTATCCAAAATTTGTCACTACGTGCAGCCACACAATATTTTTTCTGATTTGCATTAAAAATAAATAAATAAAATAAAATAAAAGCTTTCAATGTTCCAGATTAGAGATTTCCTTCTAGTAACTTTAAGAAATTAGAGATGTTTTCTATTCTAGATACTTTTTCAAAAAAGTATAAGCAACCTTGCCATGGAATGATATTCATCATTACCATTTGTCTGTCTTACCTGAACCATCTGGGTCTACTTTTGAATTACCCATATTTGGAAACCTCAGAGGTAAAATATGTGGTTGACAGCTTTGGTGGTAAATTGCCAGTAGGAAAGCAGAAAGAGAAGCTCTAAGGGAGACACTCTTGGGAAACCAGTGGACACTGTCCACAGAAGAGCCACGAAGTTGTCTACACTAAATTGTTCTCTGATTCCAAAATTATTGCCATAGACAGGCAGCCCCATGGATCTTTTCCAGTAGGAGCTGGGGCCTTTGCTCCTATTCAGCCTTGCCCCCCAAAACACCTGGATCACCTTCAGAGTGATCAGAACAAGACAAAGCAAGACATCATCTGTACTTGATTGAGTAGGGGAGCAGGGCAGCACATCAAACCCAGGGCAAAGGATTTGGTCTAATGCCCACCTGGACTCCCTGCTGTCTCTTCTGCAAAAGTAAGCTGTTAGTAAAACACTGAAAGAAAACCGGAAAAATGGAAAGCAGCACATAAGAGCTATATCACATTTGTTTTCCAATGGGTTAAAGAATGTTTAAGCCTCGAGAAATCAATGTGTCATTTTAGACTCTGTCATATTAAAGAAATCAAGACTGTCATTTTAAAGCCTATTCGACAAAATTTCTCCACTTTTAATTGCATGGCCCAATGTATTTATTGATTTCTTTTCTGGAAAATTTATTTCTGTCTTTCCATTTTCCTCAGAACCAAATCTCTTCATGCCTAGATTGGCATATAATTTCTCATGTACTATTCACAATCAATATGCAAATTGAGTATTATTATTATTTTTAAATGAGCAAAGTGAAGGCTTAGCAAGGCTAGGAAATGTGCCTGTGGACAGTGTATAATGAGTTAGACTTTTAACTCAGAGGTATCTGAACCTTAAGTCATTTAATAACCCTGTTTTCACTTCTAAAGAAGTGGATTCTTGCCTTTTCACTACCAAGACCTTTTTAATTTTTCATTTCTCTCCCATCAGACTAAAGTTTCAGTGGAATTCTGACTAGCAAACAAATGATAAAAATTAAGTTACAACTAATTTGCTGTTTGTATTCATAAAAAACATTTATTGAAATATGAGCATCTGTCCAACATAGGATAATACTAACCCAATATAACTTCAATCAAAGTGTTTTCAAAAAGATATTCTCATTAGTCTATTCATCTAACATAATAATAGTTTTTAAATGTTTAATCTGAATCATAAGGCTTTTTGAAAATTAAAAAGAACTATCCTGTAGGCCTCTGGGACTCCGGGGACCACTGGGTCTCTAACCCACCATCAAAAGACACTAGATTATATGTTTTTAAATAACAGAAGCAGAAGATATGATTGTGCAATTAGTGAGAAAGCATTACCTTGAGGCAGAAATCCTTTCATATACCAGTGTAAATCCCTCCTGCTCCGGTGTAAACACATTTCCTCTTCTGGCCTCAGGAGAAAGGGGAACAGCTGTTGGTCGTCTTTTAACTCTTCCTTTGTGACCCAGGGGGCTGGTCCGGCTTTACTGTCAGTGCATCACATTGGGAGTCACGCTGGACAAATTCCTAACGAACTTTAGATTTGTTATCCGACTCGCATTTCCCATCATATTTTCTATGTTCTCATTTTGTTATGCAAGTAGGGATTTAGATTTTGGAGATCCAGACATAAAAGCTTCAGACTTGAGAAGTATCTCACAAGACTGATTGTATTCTTCGTGTAGCAGCAGGCTGGAAAATAAAAATCTGATATCATGATAGCTGAGACTAATATCTGTTCCTGCTATTCCAATTGCATTTAGTACTTTTGGAAATTCTTGCCTTGGTTACAGTCATATTACCAGCTGGGGTCAAAATACACCATTTGAAGGATTTATATTTCTATCTAATTCATTATACTGATGGCTTTTATGAAGCATCTGGAATTGGACATCTGGAATACTAGGGAGATTCATAGGGAATGCATTTGAACCATGTCAAAACTGTTTTCTATTGATCAATCAAATTCTGCCCAATCATAAAATGATATTTTCAGTTTTCATCAAGTTCATTTTTAGTGCCCCATTATGACAAATAAAATATAAGTATAAAAATAATGTTTAATCTCAAACTTAGATAACCTTAGGAGAAACTCCAGGAAGGGATTTGATCCATCCTCTTACACCACAAATAAACTGAAATCCACATTTGCCAGACAAAATCTTTTCCTTTGGTTGTGCTGCTTTGAATCTCCAAGTTTGAAACATCAAATAATGTTTGTAACAGTAGTTACAGAGCCAAGATCCTCAGTGTCAACCACCTAGATGATCTGTCCCCAGCTCATGCATCATGCATGGGGGGAAATGGCCAACAAAGATAATAGCGGAACAAAAATAAAAAATAAACAACAACGACAAAAACAAAAACAAAAACAAAAACAAAAAAACAAGTGACAATGTTAGAAGTCAAATGGGAATTGAATGTAAATGGAATTACAGAAGAAATAGCTGATCATGGGAATGTTCACACTGCTGCTGTTAGAGAGACTGTAGACACATTGGCAGAGAAACACAGTGAAGATGAACTCACTGACACGCGAAGAAAGTTGTTGCAATGAAAAGGATGAAGATTTCCCAGAGGAAACAATGCGGTTAAAAGTCTTCACCTTAAATGGGCTCTCAGAGACACTTCACAACATTGAAAGTACAAAGGATAAAATGTTGGAAGCTGATCCAATCTTAGAAAGGGGTGTGATAATTCACCAAAGCCTAGGAAAAAAATGCTTGCTCAGTATTGTGTTATATGACGAGAAAGAGGCAAGCATTGTTCAAACTACTCTTGATAAGTTTTTTTACAACGAAATAAAACACTTTAATTCTTGATGTTTCTAATGATTTAAATAGCAGTGTACTAAAGAAATACTAGTTTTATCATATTTTCATTTCTATATATATTTATAACCAATAGAAATAATTTTCAATGTTTTCAAAAAACGTTTTAAAGGTCACAGAACAATCATATTCTTTCCACATTGATTATTTGTTCTTTTGCCTCACACCGATTTGTTACCTCTCTTCCCCTGGGTGACAGAGCCACAAAAGGATTACTTGAAGCCCATCTCTTCTGAGCAGTGAGCTATCCCAAAGGGGTTAATTTCTCAGAACCCTCAAGAGTGAGTCATTCCTTTCTTTGGAAATTAACCACAAACTAAGGTTCTCACCCCACAGTTATTCTCTAGACCAGGAAGTTACAGGAAAAGAACATAGGTGGGGTTTTAACTAAGTACGGTTTAACAATATAGGCTGGCAACATTCAGTGAAACAAGCAAAGCGACATTCCATAATGCAATTTGCAAAAGGTTAAGTCAATCTACCAACAAAAGCTTGATCTTAGCAAACACTGTTTTTCCCTACAGCAATTTCCCAGTATCATTACATATCAATCAAGTAACTTGTCTATTCTTGAGCCAGCAACTTTGCTGTGTTACAATTCTATATCCACAACAGAGACCCTAGCCTGAGGAAAGTTTCCTGTCTTTTGCAAGGTTAACATTTCTATACGTAATTTCAAAAGGTTAGGCTAAACCTGAAACTACAGGAAACTAGGCCCTGTGAAATATATTTGCTTTATGAATGTAAGTATACTCCACGATTACTAAGACTGCTTTGGATAGTTTCAGCTCACAAAGTCATTTTTATGGTCCTGTTGAAAGTAAGAACTGCCTGTATATATCATTGACTTGACCATACTTGCTTTTTCTAGCTAAATAGTAGCCACTAAGCATTTAAATAATTAGGCAATACAAAATATGTGATCACAATTAAACATTGAAAAATGATAAAATTATAATGTTCAGCGGTCTAACCACATGCCATTTGTCAAATTGTCAAATTACAGTTTATGAAAAGTTCCCCTAACATTTTTAAATTTTAGAAAATCAACAAGTGTTATCTAGCCACTGTGGAATTCTGAAGGTGCAATAAGAAGATTAGGGTGTTTCTAGTATTTTCCCTAGCTACCAAATGTAAAAATACTTTTTCAATGAACAAATGAGATTGGTCAGCATATAAAAGGAGACCTTCCTCAGAGGTATAAGTTAGAAATCCTTTCACAGCTCTGGTTACTGTCAAGATGGTAAAAACACTCACTGCTAGAACCCTCCCCCCAAATCAAACCTGGAGAAATATATAAACTAAAGAGAAGCATAGATTCTAGGAGAATCCACAGGAGAAACCACAAGGAGAAGCCGTGGTAAACTCCTGATGAAACTGCAGATGGCTGCTGTATTGGTGTGTGGAGCCGAGCAGCTGGAGCAGAGGGCAGCTGAAGGGGCAGAGAAAGGATAAGCTGGAGGGGATCATTTACTTCTCTTTTTCCTCATCCCATATTGACTTGGAACAGCATTGCCCATCCATTCTCTACAAATGGGCACGAACAGCTCAAAGCACCAGGGCTGGTCTATTGGATGTGAGGGCAGTTCAAAAGTCCCCTGTGGGAGAACAGTTAGTGAAAGTAGGTAGTGGGCACTGGTGGAGTAGCTGCCCATGGCCAGTTAATTCTCCAGCCTTTTCCCTCCAGACTCGCATGGCTGGTGCAATACCACCTAAGCAGGCTGCTTATCCCCAGTGCTGCATTTTCCTAAGTGTGGAAAAGTGAAATCCTGCCCAAGAGAGCTGCCCAATGCAGGGCAGCAGCAGGAGTCATCGGTAGTGGATTTTTGGTATTTGGGCCTCTGCTCCTTGAGGCTAATTCTGTTCCTTCTCCTTAAACTCACCAGAACTGGTACAGTTTAGGGTAAGGACTTCAGTTCCTTTCCCATATGTTTTCTGACTGAGTAACTGATACCTCTAGGGACTATCACAAGCCCACATAACTCAGAAGACAAAAAGCTAAATATATACTACCGAAGAAGAATTGTTAAAGTCAAGAATTTAAAATGTCCTGATAAATACAAGGGTCTTCAAAAAGTTCATGGAAAGATTTGTATTATCTTTTAATTCTATTTTTCCATGAACTTTTTGAAATACCCTCATATACCTAAGGGAGATACAATAGAAAATGTTTGTAACATAAATAATGAGTCAGAAATTAAAAAGGTGGGAAATATTAGATAAGTAAAATACAAACACTGATATAAAGAACATAGTAGGTGTGACAAATAATGGAATAGGTACAATGGAAGAGGCTTAATGAGTTGGAAACCTAATTCAGTAATTCTCCAAGAAAGCATAAGAAGAGAATATATACAAAAAGAAAAGCAATATACAGGATAGTAGTAGAACTGCCAACACATGCATGAGAAGAATACCAGAAAGAAAGAAAAAAGAACATAAGAGAAAAAATATCTTTAAAAAAATTTTTTTTCCAGAATTAATAAAGCATGAAGACTTCACCCTGAGCTTGTTAAACAGTACAGATAAGGAATATAGTGAGATTTGAGTGAGATTTAAGTATATCAGATACAAAGAGAAGATTATAAAAGCTTACAGAGGGAAATAATAGATCATCTACAAACTAAAAAGAATAAGATTGATTAATGTAAGACTTGCCAACAGCAATACTGTAATGCACAGTACAGTAATGTCTTAACATATTAAAGGAAAATAATTTTATCCCAGAGTTTGATATCAAGTTAAAATGTCACTAAAATATAAAAGTATAATAAAAATATTCAATGACATTCCAGACCTCAGAAGATTTTCCCCAAGATCCACCTTGAAAACACTCTTAGAGAAGAATATAAATATAAAATAATATGAAGAGAAAAATGTGGAAGATATTTTATGTCATGGATTTTAAAAGAAATCAATGACCTGTAGATTTTATTGTTTCCTGAGAAGATAGAGCAAAACAATGAGACAAGTAAAGACCAAAATAACAAAAGAAAGTATATCTATCAACAACCTGTAAATAAAATTCTAGACAATATCAGTACATAATTGTGGAGGACACAATGTACCAGGTACTTATCAATTTAAACTTGATAAGTTTAATAATTCAACAAAAGTGAATAAAATTGAATATGAGTTTGTTTCAAGTGGCCACCATAAGGACAAAACTATAAGCTGAAACTTAAAACTATAGAAGAAAACATGAACTAGTCCATGGTAACCCACAAAAAAAAAAAAGGAGAGAGCAAAGAAGAAAGAAAAAAGAAAGAGTGAATATAAAATGAGATTAAAGAAATAAAGCTTTAACATAAAGTAATTACAATAAATGTATATGGGTCAAGTTTACTAATTAAGAGAAAAAAATTCTCAGACTGGATATGAAAATAAAATGCAACAATATATTGTATAAAAATGGCACACTTAAAACAAAAGACAAAGAGAGGTTGAAAGTAAAATTAAAGAAAAAGATTCGAACATGTGGATTAAAAGATACCTAAAATGGCTATTCTAATACACAACACAATAGAATTAGATAAAGAGAAATATTAAATACTGCTAAAAGAAACAATTTTTAAAAACGGAAGATATATCATCATAAACTTACATGGTGACAGAGTTTGGATGTGTGGTCCCCACAAAACTCATCCATAAATCTGATCCCCAATGTGACAGTGTTGGAAGCTGTTTGAGTCATGGGGCAGATCCCTCATTAATGGATTAATGCTCTCCCTGGGGGAGGGGGGCCTGAGTGAGATCTCACTCTATTAGTTTCCACAAGAGCTCATTATTTAAAGACCCTGGCACCTCTGCTCGCTCTCTTGCTTCCTCTCTCCATGTGATCTGCTTGTACTCACCATCTATCTGCTGCTTTCTGCCATGAGTAGAAGGAGCCTGAGGCCCACACCGGACACAGCTGTCCCAGAACTGTAAGCCAAATAAACCTCTGTTCTTTATAAATTACCCAGTCTCAGGTATTTCTGTTATAGCGACACAAAATGGACTAATAAACACGGGTATCCTCAAAATAGCAAAAGGAAAATCTGACAGAATTTCAGGTAGAAAATTCAACCATTATAGCTAAAGAGTTTAGCACATCCCTCTCATAAATTAATACATGAAGTGAACAAAAACTAAGCAGAGATATCAAAGATATGATAAATATAATTAAGAAGCTCAAGGTGTTAGACATATATATAAAAGTCTGTACAAAATGGAGAATACATACAGAATATTCACAAAAGCAAACTATCCATTAGCCACATAATGAACTCTAAATTTAGGCCTAAAAAATCCTAAATGATAAGCAAAATACAGAATTTGCTTCCTTTCCAATAGTATAATAAATTTATAAGTCAAGAAAAAAATGATAGTTTTAAAAATAAAAAATTTTAGAAACTAACATGTTTTTACAAAACCCTAGCAAACAAAAAGAAATCACATAGGAAAAGAAGGAATACAAAGAGAGAGATCTCCATCACTATTTTCTTTCCCACAGTAACAATTTTAATAAAAAGTGAAAACAGGAAAACAATCATTTATGGATGATTTCTTCTCTGTTAGATAAGTTAACATTGTTATTGCTGTGTAAACCACTTGGAATGAACCATTTTTGTGCCTAATTAAATCCTATTTTTAAAAATTAATTAATTAAATAATTTCAAATATTCATGAGATACAAAGCTGATTGTCGCCCCCCCCCCCCCCGCCCATGATGTGGGGGCCAGATTCATATTGGGGACATACCCATTACCAGAAATTGCTTTTGTACCCTTCATCCCCTTCCAATTATCCCCCCACCTCCCTCCCCCTTCCCCACTCACCTCAACTTCAATTTGTAGCCCTAGGAATGTTCCCTCCCTCTGTTAGATCACAGCACTACTGTGGTCTTTCTTTCTTTCCTTCCTTTCTCTCTTAGCTCCCACATATGAGTGAGCACATGTGGTATTTATCCTTCTGTGCTTTGCTTGTTTCACTCAATATAAGTTTCTCCAGGTTCATCCATGTTGTTGCAAATGGGAATATTTCATTCTTTTTTATGGCAGAGTAGTATTCCATAGTGTATATATACCACAGTTTCCCTATCCACTCATCTATTAATGGACATTTAGGTTGGTTCCATATCTTGGCTATTGTAAACAGAGCTGCAATAAACATAGGAGTGCAGGTATCCCTTCGACATGATGATTTCCCTTCTGCTGGATATATACCCAGAAGAGGGATTGCTGGATCATATGGAAGATCTATGTGTAGTTGTTTGAGAAACCTCCAAATTGTTTTCCAAAGGGGTTGTACTAATTTAAATTCCCACCAACAGTGCAGTAGTGTTCGCTTCTCCCCACACCCTCGCCAGCATTTGTTATTCACCGTCTTTTCGATCATAGCCAGTCTAATTGGAGTGAGGTGGTATCTCAACATGGTTTTAATTTGTGTTTTTCATGTATCTGTTGGCCATTTGTATGTCTTCCTTTGAAAAACGTCTATTCAGCTCCTTTGCCCATTTTTTAATTGGGTCATTTATTTTTTTACTGTATAATTGCTTGAGTTCTATGTGTATTCTGGATATTAGTCCTTTGTCAGATGCATAGTTGGCAAACATTTTCTCCCACTCTGCAGGGTGTCTTGTCACTCTGTTGATTGTTTCTTTTTGCTATGCAGGAACTTTTTAGTTTGATATAGTCCCATTTGTTTATTTTTTCTTTTGCTGCTTGTGCTTTTGGGCTCATATTCATAAAGCCTGTGCCCTGACTTAACTGCTGAAGTATTTCACCTATATTTTCCCTTAGTAATTTTATGGTCTCGGGTCTTATACTTAGGTCTTTAATCCATTTTGAGTTTATTTTAGTGTATGCTGAGAGATGCATATCAAGTTTCATTTTTCTGCATATGGATATCCAATTTTCCCAGCACGACTTGTTGAATAGGCAATCTTTTCCCCAATGTAAATTTTTGTTGCCTTTGTCTAATATCAGATGGTTATAAGCCTGAGGAGTGATTTCTGGATTCTCTATTCTACTCCACTGGTCTGAATGTCTATTTTTATTCCAGTACCATGCTGTTTTGGTTACAACAGTTTTGTAGTATAATTTGAAGTCAGGCAGAGTTATGCCTCCAGCTTTGTTTCTTTGGCTCAGGATTGCTTTGGCCATTTGGGGTCTTTTGTTTTTCTTCTGAAAGGTAAGATTGTTTTTTTCCATTTCTGTGAAGAATGTCATTGGTATTTTGATGGGGATTGCATTGAATCATATATCGCTTTGGGTAGTATAGACATTTTCACAATGTTAATTCTTCCAATCCAAGAGCATGGAATATCTTTCCATCTGTTTGTATCTTCTTTAATTTCTTTCAGAAGTGGTTTGTAATTCTCATTGTAGAGGTCTTTCAACTCCTTGGTTAAATTGATCCCTAGGTATCATATTTTTTTGGTAACAATTGTAAATGGGCTTACTTTCTTTATTTCTCTTTCTGTTAATTCATTATTTGAGTATATAAATGCTACTGATTTCTGGGCATTTATTTTATACCCTGCAATGTTACTGAAGTTATTGACCAGCTCTAGGAGTTTTTTGATATAGTCTTTACGTTTTTTTATATATAGCATCATGTCATCTGCAAATAGGGAAAGTTTGACTTCATCTTCTCCAATCTAGATTCCCTTTATTTCTTTCTCTTGCCTGATTGCTCTAGCTAGTACCTCC
Source organism: Cynocephalus volans (assembly GCF_027409185.1). NCBI lineage: Eukaryota > Metazoa > Chordata > Mammalia > Dermoptera > Cynocephalidae > Cynocephalus > Cynocephalus volans. Next base: position 28,725,746 of record NC_084474.1, on the reverse strand, counting down.
AGCACTATGCTGAATAGAAGTGGTGAGAGTGGACATCCTTGTCTTGTTCCTGTCCTTAAGGGGAAGGCCTTCAATTTTTCCCCATTCAGAGTAATACTGGTGGTGGGCATGTCATAAATGGCTTTTATTGTGTTAAGATATTTTCCTTCTATACCTAATTTGTTGAGAGTCTTTATCAGGAAGGAATGTTGAATTTTGTCAAATGCTTTTTCATCATCTATTGAGATAATCATATGGTCTTTGTCCTTGAGCTTGTTGATGCGATGTGTCACATTTATTGACTTTTGTATGTTGAACCATCTTTGCATCCCTGGGATGAATCCCACTTGATCATAGTGTATAATTTCTTAAATACGTTGCTGTATTCTAATTGCTAATATTTTGTTGAGGATTTTACTGTCTAGGTTCATCAAGGATATCAATCTGTAATTTTCTTTTTTGTTCTGTCCTTATCTGGTTTTGGTATCAGAGTTATGTTGCCCTTATAGAATGAGTTTGGGAGAGTAGAATCTGTTTCAATTGCTTGGAACAGTTTCATGAGAATTGGTATTAACTCCTCTTTAAAAGTTTGATAGAATTCAGCTGTAAAGCCATCCGGACCCAGGCTTTTTTTTTGTTGGAAGATTGCTAATTACTGCTTCAATCTCCTTTGCTTGTTATTGGTCTGTTCAGGTTTTCTGTCTCTTCTTGGTTCAGTCTTGGCAATTTATATGTGTTGAGGAACTTATCTGTATCTTCCAGATTTTCAAATTTGTTGTCATACAGTTGCTTATAATAGTCTCTAATGATTCTTTGTATTTCTGTGATGTCAGTTATATTGTCTCCCTTTTCATTTCTGATTTTTTGTTATTTGGGTCTTCTCTCTCCTTTTTTTTTTTTTTTTTTGTTTGTTATTCTAGCTAATGGTGTGTCTATTTTGTTTATCTTCTCAAAAAACCAACTTTTAATTTTGTTGATATTTTCTATTGCTTTTTGGGTCTCTATTTCATTTAGTTCTGCTCTGATCTTAATTATTTCTTTCTGTCTACTAACCTTAGGTTTGGATTGTTGTTGTTTGTCAAGTTCTTTGAGGAATAGCATTAGGTAGTTTATTTAGAGTCTTTCCATTTTTTTGATATAAGCATTTACCGCAATAAATTTGCCTCTTAGTACTGCTTTTGCAGTATCCCACAAGTTTTGGTATGTTGTATCTTTATTTTCATTAGTTTTGGATTTCCTGTTTAATTTCTTCTTGGACCCCTAGGTCATTAAGGAGCCTATTATTTATTTTCCATGTATTTTTATAGTTTCCAGGGATTTGCTTATTTTTTATCTCCAGTTTTAGTCCATTGTGGTATGAAAAGATTGTTGGAATGATTTTAATTTTTTAAAATTTGCTGAGACTAGATTTGTGACCTAATATGTGGTCTATCCTGGAGAATGTACCATGAGCTGGTGAAAAGAAGTATATTCTTTAGCTGGTGGGTGAAATGTTCTGTATATATCTGCCAAGTCCAGTTGGTCTAGGATGTAGATTAAATCCTGTGTCTCTTTGTTGACATGTTGCCTGGAAGTCCTGTCCCATACTGAGAGAGGGGTGCTCAGATCACCCACTATTAATGTATTAGGTCCTATCTCCTTCTTTAGGTCTAAGAGTCTTTGCTTGATATATCTGGTTGCTCCAGTTTGGGTGCATACATGTTTATGACTGTTATGTCTTCTAGCTGGATAGTTCCCTTTATCATTATATCATTTGTCTTTTCTAATGTTTTTTGGTTTAAAGTCTATTTTGTCTGATGTAAGAATAGCTACTCTTGCTTGGTTTTGGTTTCCATTTGCATGGTATATCTTTCTCTATCCCTTCACTTTTAGTCTATGAGTGTCTTTACAGGTGAGGTGGGTCTCTTGAAGACAGCATATACTTGGGTCTAGCTTTTTAATCCAGTCAGTTAGTCTGTGTCTTTTGAATGGGGAGTTTAGTCCATTCACATTTACATTAGTTATTGAGAAGTGTTGTTTGATTCTTGTCATTTAATTGCTAGGTGTTTAGGTTGTTTAAATATCTTTTGATCATTATTTCTCCTTTTATTTCTCTTCTTCAATGTGAGTTGGGAATTTGAGGCAGAATGATTTAGCTTCTTTCTCTTTCTTGCTGGCATTTTTGTTTTAACTGTGGGTTTTGCTCTTTCTTGTGTATTCATGATGATGGTCACCATTATTCAGATTCCAGATGAATGACTCCCTTGAGAATTTCTTGCAGGGCTGGTCATGTGGTGGTGAACTCCTACAACTTTTGTTTATCTGGGAAATACACTTTTTCCCCCTCATTTCTGAAGGAGAGCCTTGCTGGGTAAAGAATTCTTGGCTGGCATTTTTTTTCTTTTAGTATTTTGAATATTTCATTCTACTTTCTTCTGGCCTGTAGGGTTTTGATTGAGAAGTCTGCTATTAGTTTGATGGGGGTTCCCTATAAATGACCTGATGCTTTTCTCTTGCTGCCTGTAGAATTCTCTCTTTGTCTTTGAGCTTGCGAATTTAACTATAATATGTCTTGGGGAGGATCTTTTGGGGTTGAATCTGTTTGGGGACCTTTGAGCTTCCTGGATCTGAAGGTCTGTATCTCGCCCTACACCTGGGAAATTTTCTGTTACTACTTCCTTGAGTAGGTTTTCGATACCTTTTCCTGCCCTTCAGGAATACCCACAATTTGGATGTCAGTGTGCTTGAGATTGGCTGCTATCTCTCTTAGGTTTTCCTCATTATTTTAAATTCTTTTCTCCTCTTTTCTTGTCTGCCTGAGTTATTTCAAAAAGACCATCTTCAAGCTCTGAAATTCTTTCTTCTGCTTGCTCTACCTGCTGCACAAGCTCTCAGTCATGTTTTTTTATTTCATTGAGTGAGTCTTTCATTTCTAGAAGTTCTGCTGCACTCTTTTTTATGGTAATAATCTCTTTGTAGATTTCCTCCTTCATATTCTGGACGTTTTTTTCTTGTTTCATTGTGTTCTCTAATTGACTCTTCCTTTATTTCTTCAAGTTTTCTTAGGATCATTACTCGAAATTCTTTTTCAGACATTTCAAGGATTCCCTGTTCCATGGAGTCTGACTTTGGTGCATTACCGTATCCTTTCAGTGGTGTCATTTCTTCTTGATTGTTTGTACTTCTAGTGTTTTTTCACTGATGATTGGTCATTTGATAGGGAGTTTGCTTCTTCTGTTACACTGAAGTTGGCTGTGGAGTGGCCTTGGTTGCTACTGTGGGGGGTGAACTGTCTTTGCTTGACAGCAGGTGTGGTGGTGGTTATGTTAAACCAACTTGGTTTCTGTCTAGTCTCCGTGGTCGTAGAATGAGCCCCTAACACGTGGCACTCTGCTGGGCCATACTCGATGGGTCAGATCCGTAGGCTGGTGCTCCCCCCAGGTCTGAGGTGGGATGAGGGGCCACATGGAGCCACCTTCATGGTGCTGGTTCAGGGCAGCAGGGCGGGGCCTGGAGCTCCCCCCCTGCCTGGGTCCAAGGCATGGGGTGGGGGGGGCAGCATGGTTCCGCTGGCTGGCTGGCTGGCACCGGCGGGCTCACCTGCGTGGTGCCAGTTGGGGGGGCGGGGCCTCTCCATCACTATTTATCCGCCTTTTAAATGACCTAAGACTTACAAAGTAGTGGAATAAATCCCACAGCTCACCCAAAATAAATTTCTATTTCCCTGGATTATCAGACCCAAAATATTTTATGGAACTGGCTGAAAATGGCAAAGGCCATGGCGAGCAGTCCCTGCCTAGTGAGGATGATTCCTGAAGGTTCATCCTCCTATCAACTTTGAAAAAGATCAGACCAGTCTTATAAACAGTTGCATTGTAATCTGGGTTCCTGTAAGACTTTTCAGGACATTTCCCTTTCTCTAGGGTTTTTCATTGAGATTCCTAGTTCTTGATGGTTCAATATAATATTTCTGATAAGCTATAGTCCTGTAGTTTTTATAATAAATTAATAGCAAGTTAAAATTAGTTTTATAAAAGCCAACATCAAAAATACATACAATATGCAATAATTTTGTCACATGTGAAACTTATGAGGACATTTTTACTCATATCGAGTAGGAAGAAAAAAACATTTAGAAAGAACACTGTAAGGGCAGAATAACAAAAGTAAGGAAGTGAGGGATGGAAGTTGGGTGGGCTGCATAAATAATGCCTGGGAGGTGGAAGAATCCATAGGACAGGGAGAACTAAACTTATTGCACATAAACCATGCTGGGACAATAATATTAATTCCTAAGTGATATTGTTCAAAAGAAACACTAAAAACAAACCCTATGCAGTATAAGACCCTGAGGAGACCTATGTCCATCCTTCTCCCTTCTTCCACTTCTTTCTCTCTTTCATTTTGGACATAAGTTCATCAGGGTATTCACAGCCTCCTACAGATCAAGGTTCACTTTTCCTATACTCATATTGGTTCTCTAAGGAGGAGATTAAGCTTCAAGATATTTCCCTAAACTGTGCATTTGCTTTTGCCTGCTACAAAATCTGAAAATAAGGAGGCCATTGTGTTCCAGTTTTCATTTGAGATTTTGGCTTCCTAAACCTGAACCTATGGCACACTTGTGGCTTCCCAGACCAGGTAAATGGAAGGTCTCAATTACATTAGTATCATTAAAAGCAAAACAAGGACTAGACTTACACATGTATGATTTCTTGAAAGGCAGTCAGTAGGCTAATTTTGAGAGGGCCACATACAAGTATGAGCCAGGACCTGCTGTGACTTCCTTCTCAAATAAGTACCTGCTGAGAACCATAAATCACCTATGTTTTAGTTTGATTATGTGTGTTTTTACTAAAGGTTGATAGAAGCAGCAGAAACAGCTCAACTAGTTTCTGAAATGAACAATTAAACCCAGTGTTTACCTCCGTAATGTATCATAGACTCTATGCTGGACCCAAATATCACCAGAATTTATGAGTTTTATTCGATTCATTTCTATTTCCAAATTGTATAGCACCTATCTTAAGCTATAGTTGCTATAACATAACACCTTCCTGGTAGCTTGAAAGGGTTAATGTTTGTTTATAATTCATAACAAACAGAAAGTGATTTCAGTACAGGATATGGGGAAAAGGGATTTCATGATCTTTAAAATTACATTTGTATAAGTGATTTCTACCTCCTTCATCTAACTCATCCATAAAATCACCTGGGTGGTAGCTATCCCTGCTTAGAGGATTATTTAAACACTTTTAAAGTGTGTGAGAGAAAACTCCTTCCCAATTAAACAAGATCATCTTTCTATGATGGTTATTTGTGACTGACTATATAGTTGATCAAGGAAAGTAAATTATTTAAAACACTGCCCCTCTAGTTACCTAAAATTCTGTATACAAGCAACCACTCTCTTTTTGGTAGCGTGGAGATTTTTCCTAATTGCCCCCCTTTCCTAAAGAAGGATGACAGAGGAGCAGACAGATACTGGATGTGTATTTAGGATTTTAGTAGCCTAGGGCAAAGCAGGAGGTACACCCCCAGCTACTTCACAGAAGAGCAAGTTCTTGGATCTCTATATAACATAGACACCCTAAACACAGGAAAACCAAGATGGGATGTGGAGTCATTCCTCGTCCTGATGGTGAACAGGGAACACCCCACAGCTAAGGAGACTTGCTAGGGCAGCCATATAAATCAGTATCCCCCAAAAAGGCCACACTGGGGAAAAGCTCTATCCATCTTCCTCTCTGGACACTATAGTGAAAGTAAAATGAACAAATTTAGGAAGTTGGTTCTTCTTGCTACCATAAATTAGTTACTCCATGTTCAATGACAAGGGGTTACTCCTGAATGCACTGCATGCAACTTCCAAGTGAAAAGTTTTTATTGCCCTTTAAAAGAGACTCAGGAAAGCATACAAATCCTCCCTAGTTAGAGGATACTTAAGGTCCCAGATTACTCTACATGCCAAGTGTGTTTCCTCCCCACGTGCATCAGGATGTGGTCAGTCTAATATGGAAAGTTGTATAATTAGTGATCTTGAAAACGATCTTTATACTTTCTCAGAAGAGATGGAAGCCCATGTCCTCTTCTAAGCAGTACACAGAGCACAATTCTCTGCCACATTAATTAAACTCTCCTGATCTAATTGAAAAGACCCAGGTGAAGACAGCCCCCAATTTTACTGCAGTTCACTTTCAGAATTGCATTCATTCTGCCATTACTTGTCTTAAACTTCTTACATTCTACCTTCTTCTGAGTCTCTTTTTACACTGGAGTCATAGGTTGTCTCTCCCTTATGATAGTTTATTACTTGATTCCCATTTCCCCAAACCATAAAAACTGTGCTATTTTCTTAATAGCTTACCAAAGCTCTCTAGCTTGGGGTATTCATATATATTTGGCATATAATAAAACCCTACTGAATTGCCCTTAGAACAGGTTATGGTACAGTCTGGTGCAGTTTTATATTCTCAGTTGCCCGAAATACCCATGATTTGAAAAGGAAGTCTATAACACAAAAAGATTTTAAGGCCAGGTCTTATATTAAATTAAAGGAAAGAATGTGTCAAGGGATTTTTCACCAGGCATAGTAAAAGAGGAGTGGAGGTCTGCTGTAGCTGTGGGTTAACTGCCCAGAAAGTTTGACAGCAGAAGCCAGACTGATTTGGGGCAAGTTCCTCACCCATGCAGAGTAGCAGTTTCTGTCATTGAGACATGGTAGAAGGCAAATGGATACGGTTTGTAAACTTTAAATTGTAAACTTAAATATTTCATTTTAAAATATCATCCTACTACATTTTAATTGCTCAACAAATTTCTTAAGGTGACCATGAGATCTCTTATAATTCCTTTAATTTGGCAAGGCAACTTAAAAAAAACCTCCTGAATTTAAACAGCTTGAATTCCCATTAACAAAAGACAAACAGGCAAAAGAACCTGGGGTTCTTAGCACTTATTATTTGCAACCAGATGCTCTTCTTGCTCTATGCACAGTATTAGAGACTGAGCTAATTTAACGGAACCAGTGAACAGAGTTGCACTTGTGTGGTGTGAAATGATGGGTTTTCAGATAAAGTTGCTCTGAGTAGAAATCAGTGTAGGGAACACCTGGTCTGACTCCCAGCAGTGCATTAGTTAGAAACTAGAGAAGGAACTGCTTTTAGAACTACTAATGAGCCCCAGGTGAAAAAGCTGTTAACTGGAAGCCTCCTTTTTTCAAAATTTCCAGTGTTTTGATTGATGAACAAATTAATTTGGGGTTCCTAATTTTCCATTACATTAAAACATAACCTTTGTTTTTTCCTCCCAACTAAAACGTTTTTATCTCTAGATACCACAAATGTGTATCATTAGTTAGAGAAAAGGCCAGCGTCCGTTTGGGGAATCACTTGGTAAGAGAAATATATTTATGGTAGTTTGAGTCTGCAGAGTGTTTATGATCCAAAAGTGTAAAATAGCAATCACTTTGAGGTTTTAAGTGGCTAGAAGCACAAACTGTTGCATTTTCTTATATTTGCAATGTTGTTACATTTGGCAAGATTTAGAATTTTCCAATATTTTAAAAGAAATTGCCTGTTTAAATTTGTAATTAAAATGTGAAAATGTTCAGTGACTGTCAAATCTCAGGCACTGAGAACCACTGGCTCTAAGGAAAAAGAACCAAAGTGTAATTTATAGTTGTTTATCGTCATTCATTCAACCTATATTTATCATGCATGCCATTAGCAGATGCTAAGAAGAAATAAAAGTAGTTTGCATAAAAAATTCAGTTGTACTACACATTTCTATTAAGACAGGTTTTGTAGATCTATGGCAATATGTTGAGTTTTTTTGTTTTTGTTTTTTTAGTTTGAACTTTATTTATTCAAAAGTTATTTATTGAACACCTGTAGAGTGCTGAGCAGCACAGTGATGAATAAAACAGATATGGTCAGTGCATTTTTGGAGTTCCTAAACTAGTGGTGTTGATAAACACTGAACAAAAAAACATAGAAATCGCTGTAATTACAAGTGCCATAAAGGAAATGTCTAGGGCACAATGAGAGTGTATATGAGAGAAACTTAATTATTAACTGGAAAATCAGGGAGGACCTCATTAAGCAAGTAATATTAAGGTAAAAATCTGAAAGATATTAATTCTTTGTCTGATGTATATTTTGCAAATATTTTCTCCAGAATATATAAGGAATTCAAACAACGTAACAGCAAAAAAACAAGTAACCCAATTAAAAAATGGGCAAAGTAGCTGAATAGGCATTTCTAAAAGAAAGCTATACAGATGTCCAACAGACACATGAAAAAATGCTCAGCATCACTCAAAATTCATGAAATGTAAATCAAAACCACATTGAGATATCATCTCACTCCAGTCAGGCTGGCCAATATCCAAAAGACTGAGAATAATAAATGCTGACGAGGATGCAGAGAAAGGGGAAACCCCCCTACACTGTTGGTCGGACTGCAAAATGGTGCAGCCATTATGGAAAATGGTATGGAGGTTCCTCAAATAACTACAGATAGAACTGCCATATGACCCAGCTATCCCACTGCTGGGCATTTACCCAAAGGAATGGAAATCATCATGTCGAAGGGGTACCTGTACCCTCATGTTAATTGCAGCTCTATTTACAACAGCAAAGAGTTGGAACCAGCCTAAACGCCAATCATTGGACAAGTGGATAAGGAAAGTGTGGTTTATCTACACAATGGAATACTACTCTGCTATAAAAAAGAATGAAATACTGCCATTAACAGCAACATGGATGAACATAGAGAAAATTATGTTAACTGAAATAAGCCAGGCACAGAAAGAGAAATACAGCATGTTCTCGCTTATGTGTGGGAGCTAATATAAATTAAATAAATAAATAAATAAATAAACAAACAAACAAATAAATAGGAAAAAAAGAGATACAACAATCACAACAATTTCTTGAACTTGCCGAGAGAACAGATATGCTGTTGATGTGGATAGGAAAGGGGGTGAGGAAGAGGAGAAAGGGAGGAATTGGTAAAGGGCAACAAAAGTCAACTACAATGTATAATGGTAAATAAACAAAAAATTTGAAACATAAACAGAAATTAGCCAGGTGAAGAGAAAGGAAAAAGAACTTTCCACAGAGCAGACAAGACCTTACTGAGACCCTGAGGCAAGCAAACTCCTGGAATAGAGAAAGGAGAGGAATCTCTGTAATGGTTTGAATTTCCCTGCCTTTGTAAATAAATGTGCTGAACATGTTGTAAGCTTTTCTGATTTATTCAGTCATCATTTTAATCATCAGTGATTATGCTGTGCTAAAAATAGTTATAGAGAGGCCCCTAAAGTAAATTCCTCCAAATATTCTTCAGTCATTAATGTATATGGTTTTCCTGTATTCCTTTTTTTTTTTTTTTTTTGTCATCAACCATCACTTTTGACTTCTAATAGTGTTTCTGCCAATAATGCTGCTCCTATTGTCAATTTTTATCTTATAATCTGCTGTGGTCTGGAAATCTAAATAATGTATGTCTACTAGACATGCAAAGAAGCAGGAGAATGTGACCCATAACCAAAATTAAAATCAGTTAGAAACAAAGGAATGAAAAAATGGTAGATTTTGCAGCAGAGACTTACTATAAATATGCTCCAGGATTTAAAAGAAAATATGATTATAATAATAATAAAAATAAAGATATATAAAACCCAAATGGAATGCCCAGAGATAATAAATATGAAATAAAAAACTAAATCAATGGATAAGAGGAAGAACTTATTAAACTCTGCAGCAGAAAAAAAGGAGAGAAGCAACAGAAACTTTTCAGATGTAAGTACAGAGAAACAAGTGACTTAAAAAGTTTAACAAAACCTCAGAAGTTTGTGGAATAATCTCAAGTGGCATGTCATATTTATAATTACAATCCTAGAGGAAAGAGGCAAGAAGAGGGGACTGGAAAAAAAATGTAGAGAAACAATAACTGAAAATTTCCAAATTTGATGAAAAATATAAACCCACAAATCCAAGAAAGTCAATAAATCCAAAGCAAGATAAACCCAAAGAAAACCACACCAAGGCAGATTATAATCAAATTTCTTAAAACTAATGTGAATGTTATAGGAGAAAAACTACAAAAAAATTATAAAAGCAGATATTTCACAAAAAAGAAACATTACATACAAAGGAACAAAAATAAGAATGATTGCTGACTCCTCACCGGAAATAAAGGCAAGACAGAAGATGAGGAAATGGAGGCTGGCCAGTTAGCTCAGTTGGTGAGAGCAAGGCATCATAACACCAAGGTCAAGGGTTTGGATCCCCACACAGGCCAGCCACCAAAAATAAATTTTTAAAAAAAAGGACAGGAAAATGGCATTTTTGAAGTACTGAAAAATTCCACCTAAATTGTTGTAAAAAGCTGCAAAAAGTATCACTCCTACATTGACAAGAAAATTCTGAATAATCTTCAAAATCATAACTTCTCTTATGCCAATTAGAACTGAAGACACAGGGCAACCAACTAGCCTGACATCTAAGCAAAGATAGGCACTTCCACAGACAGGCTTACCTGGGGCAGAGAATGGAAAGAAAACAGGGTTAATAAAGAAGCTGGTGAAAAGTCAGCTAAAATATTTGACATATTGCTAAAGGCCAAGATTAGAGTGAAAGTACAGATCCTCTGAGTATCCCAGACAGCAGAAGAGTTTCCGTCCACTCGCAGATTCTTGTCCACAGATCTCAGTGGGTGCTCACAAGGAATATTGAGGAAGGACAGGAGACCTGAGAACGTGTCCCTGCGTGTAAGCCTGGGGAAGGGGAACAGCTTCCTGCAGAAAGGCAGGAAGGAAGCCCTATCCAGATTCTTCTTTTTATGGGATAAAAAGCTTTGAACCATTAGGGGATGAGCAGGAAACTCTGTCATCCCTAAGGCCAAGGTGAGGTATACAAGGCACCTAGGGGGCAAAACAGAAGAAGGAATCCAGTCCCTGGTTTGTGCAGTGTCAACCATGCACTTGCACAAACTTGACAGTGAGCGTCTCCTTAAATATTGTGCACTAAATGCCTCACTTGCTTCACCCAGGCCCCAGATATTTGCAGGCACAAGTGAAACCTATTGCAGCTAGGAGAAACAACCAGAAGATAAACTACTACTACCCCTGGGGAAGGGGTTGAAAACTGGCATGGACCCAGAACATAAGAGAGCCCCTAACACTGGGGGATGGGATCACTGAGAAAGACCTAATTATGAGATGTGAGTGCACAGGGCTTGCCTGCAAGTGAGGTTGAACCAGAACAACAGATAATGTCTACCTTTCTTCCACCATCAAGCTAGCAAGCCTTGAATAACAAGTAACATCAGTCTGCCACTTGGGGACAGACAAGAGCACGGAAAGACACCTCTGAAGTGCAAGCTCATAGGAAAGTTGAAAATTCGGAGTAGAACAGGAACATTGAGAAAAGCCCTCCAGCAACCCCACCCTTGCCCTGAGTAATGCTAGAAATATTGGAAGCCAGTGTTGCATGAAAAGTAATCATTAAAACGCATAGTAACACCATCATCTCCTAAACTGAGCTCAGCACCTAACTAGAAAAATTTAAACCCCCACACCAAAGACCTAGCAGAAGAAAGACTGTGCCCAGTTTTAGGCACATGTAATAATTATCTCAGTCTCTACTACACCACATATGATGTCTAGATTTCAACTGATTATTATGAGATTGAAAAAAAAAGGCCTTGATTTTTCAGGAAACAAAACAATTAATAGAAAATACTCAGTTATGACATAGACATTCAATCTATCAGACAGAAAAGTCAAAATTACTATGATTCACAATGAGATACCATTACAACCTATTAAAAGAGCTAATTAAAAAATAAAAACTGATAATACCAAAGATGCATAATAACTGGAACTTTCTTTCACACACTGTTGGCTGGTATGCAAAATGATACAGCCACTTTGGAAAACAGTTTATAAAGTTAAACATATACTTGCGACATGTCCCATCAATCCCACTTCTTATGTACTATCCAAATGTATTAAAAATTTGCGTTCATACAAAAGCCTGTACATGACTGTTTACAGCAGTTTTATTCATAATGGTAAAAACCAGAAGCCTAGATGTTCTTCAGCTGATTAATGGATAAACAAAATATGCTACATCCATACAATGGAATATGATTCAATGATAAAAAGGAGTAAACTACTGAATCAAATAATAACGCGGATAAAACTTAAATGTATTTTTCTAAGTGAAATAATCTCAAATACTATACATTTCATTATTCTATTTATATGACAATATGGAAAAGGGAAAATTATCAGGATGGAAAGCAGATTAGTGGTTGCTGGAAGTCCTAACTGATCTAAACAAATAAATAAATAAATGATGGAAGAGGGAAAACTCATCCTTACAGAATAATTCCAATCAATACGAGAGTACTTCAAAAAGTTCATAGAAAGATTCATATTACCTTTCAATTCTATTTTCCCATGAACTTTTTGAAGTACCCTCGTATATGTAGACAGAATAAAGGAAATAGAAAACACTGCTTTAAAACACTACAGTAATACTTTTTACAGGAAGGTTTATAAATGATGCTAAAATTAGTGGACAAAAGTTTAAGGAGAAACAGGATGTTTGTGTAGCCTCTAAGTATCTCTCCTCCCAAATTTATTAACTATAAAGAGGGAAATAGTAATTTTACAGTGGAGAAAACTGGCAGAAATCACATAAACCAAGTCACAAAAGTTAACATTATCATTAAAAAGATATATTATGAACTCCATCATATAAGGCACTGAGAAAAACCCATCACCTCTGTGGTGTTCTTCCCCCAAATTAATAACCTCAATCTATTCATAAGGAAAACACCATACAAAAAAATTAAGGATATTCTACAAAAACCTGAGAAGTAGTCTCGAAAAGAATCAAGGTTATTAAAGAAAAGGAAAGACTGAGAAAGTGTCATAGGTTGAAGAAGGCTAAAAAGATATAATTATTAAATGCAATGGGGTACTAGTATCTGCATAGATACTAGAACAGAAAATGAATGTTGGTGGGGGAATTCATGAAGGCAGGAGAAACCACAATGAGAGAAAGGACCACTCCCACAATTTTGAGCCCCAGCTGCTTCAAGTCTGGCCCTGATGAACACATGGAGCAAGAGCTGGCAAAAGCTGTAGCTGTGCCCTTTGTATGAAGTTGCTTGGACATGGCGGGGGAGAAGAGAGCCTTGGTGGCCCCCAGGACAGCCAAAACCACTAACAGGTTTCCTGCGGATCCGCGTAGAAGTGAGGAGCCACAAGAACTGAAAAATGGAGCCACTCGGAGGTCAGTGAGTCATCGCAAGGGACCAGTGCATGGCCCGTCCCATAGGAAGTGTTTGGAGTGTGGGCAGTGGGGGAGACAGGCCACTGGGGGAACTTTGGGGCACAGCAAGGACAGCTGATCTGCCCTCCAATCATCACAAACCCACTCTGTGTAGACTGGTCGGGAATATAGAACGGCAGAGGGAGCAGTTTGCTGAAGAGTCTCAGGCCCAGACCAGAGTTTCTGCACAACCCAGGTGTACTGGATCTCATGAGACCTGGAAGTACCAACAAAGTCAACCATTAAAACCTGAGCTGCACAAAAAGCCTTCCCCAGGGAATCAGCAGCAAAGCAGCAATTTAGCTCAACCACAGGGCTCAAGTGCTGGTCCCCAGAGGAAGTTCTCCCGTTTTAGAAGCAAGCAAAGGACAACAAATTAGTTCCAGTGCAGAGTTTAAGTGATGGGAACAGCAAATAATGCAACACAGAACTGAAAGATAAAACAAACTATCCGTAAACAGAGACAAAGTTTGATATTAACTAGTAAAGGTCTAACAACATCAAAGATCATCTATAAAACCTAGAAGGACCAGAAGCACCCTGGGCTCCCAAGCCAGGAAGTGGGGAGGGCTGTGGGCCTCAGACATGCCCTCACCGACATCTGTCACCAGCCCAGTGATGACCACTGAGCTGCTTCAGGAAACACCCTGGGTTCCTGAGCTGGGGTGGTTGGGGGCCAAGGGCTTCAGCCAAAACTCGCTGACATCTGCATCCAGCCCAGCAACAACAGAGCCACCACTGGAAGCCCCTTGGTCTCCCCTGCTGGAATGAGGGAGGTGCCAATGGCCTCAACCATGTCCCTCCTCTTTCTCCTCCTCCCATCCTATTTTCTTCTCCCTCCTCCTCTCCCTCGCCCCAACTTCTCCACAACAACATCTTAGAATGTAAAAAAAAATAATAATAAATGAATAAATTTTAAATAAATAAAAAAATAAAACTAAAGAAAGAATATTAGTGGAAAAATTGGTGAAGTTTGAATAAAGTCTGCAGTTTAGTTCATGGTATTGTGTCAATCTTAATTTCTAAGTTTTGATAATTTTACCATGGTTATATGAGTATAAGATGTTAATACTAGGAAAGCTGGGTTAAGCACATACAGGAACTCTTTGTACCATCTTTGCAACTCTTCTTTAAGTCTAAAATCATTTCAAAGGAAAAAGTCAAAAATAACTATAATTAATATGTTAAAGGTTCTAGTCAAAGGTAAACAAAATTCATAAACAGATGGAGTATTTCAGCAGACAGATGGAAACTAAAAGAAAGAAACAAACAAAAATGATACCACATATAAAGATTGCCTTTGAGGGGCTTGCTATTAGACTTGAAACAGCTTAAGGAAAAATCAGATATTTTAAACATAGGTCAATAGAAATTACCCAAACTGAATTAAAAACTAAAGGAAAAAAAAGCAGTGAAAAATAAAGCAGAACAGAACATTCAATCTGGGACAAAGTCAAATGGTCTCATATACTGTAATTGGAATCCCAAAAGATTAAGAGGGAGAAAAAGGCAGAGAAATATTGGAAGGTAGAATGGCTATTTCCCCTAAACAGTGAAAGACATCATCTACAGATACCAAAAGGCAAAGAAAACAGCAAGAAAAATACTGAAGTACTAGAGTACAAGGGGTGGGATGGGGTGGGGGAAAGGACTGATACCATAGCATTTATATCCGATAAAAATATTCTTGACAATGAAGGTCAAAGAAAAAAAATTTCAAACAAACAAAAGCTGAGAGAAATTATTGCCAGCAGTACTGACATCACCACAAAAAAAATGTATAAATTTCTTCAGTTGGCAGGAATACAATATCAGGTAGTAACTTGGATCATATAAATCAATAAAAATGATCAGATATAGTTGATATGTGACTAAACAGAAAAGTCTTTTATCTCATTTTTAAACTTCTAAGGTAGGAAAAATGACTTATTAAAACAAAAATAATAAAATATTTTGTGATTTTATATCATATGTAAAGGTAAAATATATGACAATGATATTGATAGAAGAAGGAATAGATGTGAACTAAAATATATTGTTGTCAGGTTTTTCTATTATAAGTGAAGTGGTGTAATATTATTTAAAGATCTAGCAACATCAACCAAAAAGTTAAATAAAACACATACAGCAAATAATAGTGGAGAAAATGAAATACTAAAAATATTTAATTGGTGCAAAAGTGGGCAGGGGTAAGGAAAGAAGAGAATGAATAAGATGAGAAAAATACAAAACATTTAAACTCCATCATATAGATAATTATTTTAATGTAAATGGTGCAAAAACACCAATTAAAAGTCAGAGATTGTCAAACTAGATTTTTAAAAATCCCAACTATATGCTGTCTAGTAGTAACAAACATTAAATATAAAGACACAGATAAGTTAAAAGAAAAAGAATCAAAAATGATATATCATGCAAACACTAAACATAAGACAGCTGGAGCGGCAATATTTATATGACAAATTAGACTATTAAACAAAAACATTAAAAGGGATATAGGAATAGATTATAAAGTTGCAGGTGTCAACTCATCAAGAAGACACAACAACACAGGTTTAACCAATTCCTACCAAAATCCCAGGTATTTGTATTGTGGATATAAATAAGATTATTCTAAAATTTAGATGTGTATTAGTCCGTTTCGTGTTGTTGTAACAGAAATACGTGAGACTGGGTAATTTATAAAGAAAAGAGGTTTATTTGGCTTACGATTCTGGGACAGCTGCATCTGACATGGGCCTCAGGCTGCTTCTACTCATGGCGGAAAAGTGGCAGGCAGTGGGTACAATCAGATCACATGGCGAGAGGAAGCAAGAGAGAGAGAGAGAAGGTGCCAGGGTCCTTTAAAAAATCAGCTCTCGTGGGAACCAATAGAGTGAAAACTCACTCACTACCCCTCCTCCCCCAGGGAGAGCATTAATCCATTCATGAGGGATCTGCCCCCATGACTTAATCAGTCTCCAACACTGCCACATTGGGGATTAAATTTCCACATGAGTTTTGGAGGGGACAACACATCCAAACTCCACCAAGATGGAAATGCAAAGTAACTAGAATAGCTAAAATAATATTGAAAAAAAATGAAGTGGGAGAATTTATTTTACACAGATTTAAGAAATATGATATAGATATAGTAATCAAGACAGTGTGGTACTGGTGGAGGAATGGACACATAGATCAATGGAACAGAATACAGAGCTCAAATAGACCCACATGCATATGCCTATCTATTACATTTTTTATAGTTGTTATATATATATATATAAAACAAAAAATTTATTATTTTAACCATTTTTAAGTGTGTGATTCAGTGGCATTTTAATTACATTCACAATACTGTGCAACCATCAACACTATGTATTTCCAAAACTTTTCCACCACTACAGAGAAACTCTACAGCCACTAAGCTATAATTTCCCCATTCTACCCTCCCCTCAGTCCCTGATGATCTCTAATCTACTATTTGTCTCTATTAATTTGCCTATTCCACGTATTTCATTTAAGAGAAATGATACAATTTTGTTCTTTTGTTTATGGCCTACATCACTTAGCATAATATTTTCAAGATTCATCCATGTTGGAGCATATATCAGAATTTCATTTCTTTTTATAGCTGAATAATACTCCACTGTGTGTGTGTATGTATATATATATATATATATCACATTTTGTTTATTTATCTATTGATGGACACTTGAGTTGATTCTACTTTTTGGCTATTATGAATAATGCTGCAATGAACATTTTCGTACAAGTATCTGTTTGAGGTCCTTTTTTCAAACACATATGTATATTTAAAGTTTTTTTTAGAATTAACTTTAAAAAAAAACTTGTTCAAATACATAAGAAAAGCAACAACTGGTAAAGTCACTTTGGCACTATCTTGTAAAGTTGAACATATACAAACTCTACAACCCAGTAATTCACACTATCGATATAAGAGAACAAAAAAAGTATGCGTTGTAATTATACATGTTCCAACATAAAACCTAAATAAGAGAAAAATAAATCGCTATTGAGTACAGCAAGATAAGAGAGATGGCACATTTTGTAGGGCTACTATCTGATATCCTTCATGATTTAGGACACAAGCGCCATGTTTACTTTCATAGTTGATGGGAAACTTACTTTCTAAAGTACGTCAAGAAACAATATCCCAGTGTTTACACACCAATAAAAAGGACGGATGCCAGAGACCATGGCCTTGTGCTTTTGCTATTTATCTTTCCATGCTGTTGTCTTTAAAAGAGATTTTGTGAATACCACTAGGAATCAGGAAACTAGAAAGCAGTCCATTCCTAAATTCTCTCAGGTTAGATGACCAAAAACCGAAAGGAGGGTGAAGTCCAGGCTGCCAAGTAATTCACCAACTTATAAGCGGGATTTACTTTTTATTCTTTTTTTAATAAATCAAAATCTTTTAACATTTACTTGTACACATTTGTGGGGTACAGAGTGTTGTTTCAATACATGCATATACTGCATAATGATTCACTTAGGGTAGATGGTATAGTTTTGTATCCGTTAGTCCACCACTTTTCCTCCCCTCCAATCCTCCTCCCCTCCTGGCCTCTGGTAACCATTATTCTACTCTCTACTTCTATAAAAAATACTTTTTTTTAAAGATTCCACATATGAGTGATATCATGTGGTATTTGTCTTCCTGTGCCTGATTTATCATGATGGTTTCCAGTTCCATCCATGTTGCTGCAAATGATAGGATATCATTTCTTTTTCTAGCTGAATAGTATTCCATTGTGCATACATACCACAGTTTCTTTTTATCCGTTCATCTGTTGATGGGCATTTAGGTTGATTCCATCACTTAGCTATTGTGAATAGTATTGCAATGAACATGGGAGTGCAAGTATCTTCTTGATATATTGATTTCTTTTCTTTTGGGTACATACCTAGTAGTGAGATTGCTGGGTCATAGGGTAGATCTATTTTTAGTTCTCTGAGGAACCTCTAGACTGTTTCCCACAATGGCTGTGCCAATTTACATTCCTACCAACAATGCAGGAGAGTTCTTTATTCTCTGCATCCTCACCAGCATTTGTTATTTTTTGTCTTGCTGATAATAGCCATTCTGACTGGAGTGAGAAGATATCTCATTATGGTTTTAATTTGCATTCCCCTGATGATTAGTGATGTTGAACATTTTTTCAAGTGCCTTTTGGCCATTTGTGTGCAGAAGTGGAATTTAAGCAGAGCTAGAAGAAATGATCTGCCTGATGGTATATTCTCCTGCCTCAATATATCCTATAGCCCCTCCTAGCCCTTGAACCTCTGGCTTGAAATTCTCATTATTAGAGTCATCAATAAAGTGATTTGTTTTAAAATTTTCACCTTTTGGAACAAATCAAATATCTTAGCATGGTATACAGGACCCTCCATGGTGTGATCTCTGCAGCTCCAGGCCAATGTCTCATATCCCTGACAGGAATAAAATTATGTTCCATAAACACTGAAGTTTTTTTAATAAGTCTTTCTCTCTCTGTGTCAACACACACACACACACACACACACACACACACACAATCTGCACATGTTGTTCTTTCTACATGGAAAATTCATTATCTCACCTAAAAACAGATACACACTTCTGACTGGCTATTTCCTTTCCCTTATTTCCCCTTGTTCCCTGAAAGAACCTAAAAGCAAGACACTCTGGTTGCAGTGAGCACACCTAGCATGAAGATCTTGTTCTCTACATTCCATACGCTACTACAAGGGGCCAGGACTCCTTAGGAAAATGGCTGATTCCAAGTCTGGGGTAGGAAAAAGTACAAAATAAGCCTAACATCTTGTGCAAAAGATAAGGAAGGGCTCAAAGAATGATGAAGACATATATTAATGGGACACAGGAGACAATCTGAAGGGGCTCCTCATAGCCAAATTTTTGACAATTTGAGCATCAAAATGAATAATGAAAGTGATGGATTATTACCAAGTCGAACAACACAATAGAATCAATGGGTCTACACTGATATGTGTGTGTGAGGGTGAGTGCGTGTGTGTGTGTGTGTGAGAGAGAGAGAGAGAGAGAGAGCACTTCCATATGCTGGTTAATTAACAAGAATTCTGTCCTCTCCAGTCCTCCTCTCTGGATAGTTGATCTTTACCCTCTTCTAGGAAAGCAATTACAGGGCAATATGCCTGTTTGGGGACATACCTAATATTTCAGTATGATTCCAATAAAGAAAATAAAAGATCCACAAGGTGAGTAAATGTAGGACTCCACAGTTACTATACTAACTTATGTTTATGCAGGACTTTACAACTTTTCAAGGCTATCTTGACTTTCATAAGGAAGTTAAGATATATGCGGGATGAGTGATTATTCCCACTTTGCAAACCTGGAACAATGAGGCTCACAGAATCAAGTCAATTGCAAAGAAAGAATTACAGATGAAGTTTTCTGACTTGTTTCAAAAAATGTGTTCTATGCAACTTACATCCTCGGAGAAGGCCCAATTACAAGAATCAAGTGTGTTTGATCTGCCTCCACCACACAGCCACAATAGCTAAGCAAAGCATAAGTCAATCTCTGGCCTCACAAACTCAGGTTTAAAATTCCAGGGCCATGAGTGTCAGTTCCATTTCTGCCATGCGTTTATTCTGTGACCATCCATTAACAACGTAATATTATTCTTCTTTGTTTTATAATTAAAAGGATAAAACATGGAGACCCGTAATGTAGAGTTAAAAAGAAATAAGGTTAAGTGAGAATCCAAGAGCATAGAGAGAATTCTTCTGCTTTTCATCTCACAAACACTTCTAGACTTTAAACTAGGATTTGCATGTGGCATTTTGAATCTGCAAGTCTGGGTTATTTGCAATATAAGAAACCCTAAGAAGTGAGTAGTGAAGTTTACATTTGCAATGAGATCTTCTTCTGAAAGGATGGAGGCTGAACTACTATTTAACTTTTCATGTTTGGAAAAGGAACTGAAATAAGCACTTAAATCCTTTCCCCCCATTTCTGTAACATGAGTCAAACTTCAGGAAAGCTCCCCTCTTTCCCCACACAAAGAAAATTTTTATGTTCCTATCTGGTGTAGAGCTATCTGATGACAAAAGAAAATCCCAAAATCTTTTTCCCTGGAAAAGCCACTTGTTTTTAATGGAACAGTCAGTTTGTCAGACAGAACACAGCAAACTTAATTGGCAGCCATATAGCAGATGTTTCTGGAGTCTATTCATGTACCTGATATGGCTAAAGTAGTTAATGAAAGGCCAACATGTGGTTTTTCAATTGTAGGGAACTGAATATTACAAAAACTCCATTCTTCAAATTTGCCATGTCATTTAGTATTTCACAAATGTTATGTCATTTAGTTATTTCCCACTATTAAGTGAATACAAGTATCCCAGAGAGGAACTGACAATGTGCTTTATGATATTTGCTCTGGACACTCAGTTTCTCAATGAATTCTCATCTGTGTTGCTCAACATCAGTATTCTAAAGTATAACACTTTGTGTTCACCAAGTACTTTCATATTTATTATTTATTCATTTGGCAAATACTGTGCATCTCCAAAATACAAGTCATAATTTTGATGACCACAATAATCTATTGCTACTCAAACTACCTTAAACTATTTGGTTTCCTATAATACACTGAGCCTAACCTTCAAATAAATTTAATGGTTGATGGTTTCTTACTATTCCCATTTGAATCCCCTCCAAATGAATAAAAAAATAAGTAACATAATAACGCATCTCAAAATTTTAATAAACAAAACTTTTTAAGAAACTAATAAAAACCCATGACCGTTTTATTTAATCTTTGATGATATGAAAGATTAAAAACATAAACTTTGCTCTGATAGAATGTTCCATGACATTAGATCTTTTGTATTTTAAACTGATGGGCCCTACATTTTCTAGGCTTTTGTTTCCTAATCTGCAAAGCAGGGTCTTGGATCACTTGATCCCAATAGCTGCTTCCAGCTGCATGATTCTCTAAACAAACCTTAATTCAGTAGTGTGCAGCTATATGTCAACTGCCATCCAGAAACTGTTCAAATGCAATAAATTCTTGAGTGTCAGTGCCTGACTCTACCACAAAATCTAATAATTTTACAAAAAACATCATTCTTTAAAATTAATAGACAAGAAATAGGCCAGACATGAAGTATCAAAAACAGCAATCTGGAAGTTGTGCTGAGAATACCCTCCAGAACACTTGAGCCCCGGCCTGAAGGGAAGAAACTTAAAGGAATAGAGGAAGCAGGTGTTGGGGAGACGGAAGTGCACTGACTGGGAATAGGAAATGGGTTCTGTTCCCAGCATTGCCACAACTAGCTGTGTGACTTCAGATAAGTCCTTTAACCTCTCTGGGTCCCAGTCTCTCCAGCTTTAAAGAAATTAATTTGAGCGGAGCTTTAGATTCAAACTTCAAAAATCTATGATTCTATATGAGACATATGATTTGATGTCTTGGTACAAAACCACAACATTAAATGCTCAGATTCACCAAAAAGAGCATATATTATTATTTCACACAGGCACTCTACAATTAGGAAGTCTTTCCTACCACCCCTTCTGTTCCAGCCCAGTTTTCTGCTTTTATTACACAGTCTTTTGATCAAAACCAATTCTTCCCACTAATGTAAATACTCCTGCTAATCTCCCGAGCCCTTCCAGGAGCACAGCTGAAGCTCATGGGTGACCCGGTTCTCCTGTTCCTCACGGTTATGTGGGAAACAAGATTCTCCTGATGCTTCCCATTGCTAAAAATTGGCATGCACTCAGCCCAGAGCTCCAAGTTTTTAGCCTGGAAGATAAGCAGAAAAATAATTGAAACTCAGAGTAGCTACAGTCCCTGCTAGGTCCTTAAATTTCTAGTAATTAAGTACTAAAGGGAGGATAGTATATGTGAGTCTTTCATTTGTTTGCAACAGTCATGAAAAAACCGTGGGAAAAAAAAAAACCAACCAAGAGAGCTATGAAAGTTTATAGAAAACATATATTCATGAAACAATTATGAGCAGAAAGATGTTCTACTTGACACTAAGATAACTTTTATCCCTACTTTTTATGAATTATATTACTGAGTAAAAAAGGCACCAAAAATGGAATTTCTGTTAGTCAAGAAAATTTGGTTTCATTTGTGGCTAAGTTATCTACACAGTGCAATTTATATCATTTTTTGTATGACATTAACTTTGACTAAGCAGACTTTAGATATGCATTTTTGCTTATCTCGTTCATTCATTCAAAGAAGGCACCTGGCTTCAGGAGCGTCTGACTTACCTCCAGTTCAGAGCCCCAGGTCGGAGTATATTCACTGAGTAGCAGCAAGTAGACTTTGAAGGTCAATGACAGCCTCCTCTGTCCATGAATTTGTTAGACTTAAGATATTCTAATGATCACCCCCTCTCATGCTACCCTCATACACATCCCCTTCGAACATTCTCTTTTAAAGAAGTTAGCAGTTTTTATTACCATATTTACTTTCCTGTGTAAAAAATGAAACAACATATACATTGTTTCCTTCTTCATTTATTAGTTGGCTAAAATGGCTATGGACCCAATCTGGAATGAATTATAAAGCAAATAAAAATATGTAATATGGTAGATTGGCAATAGTTATAGAGCTAAAGAAGAATTAGAAAATGAAAAGCCTGTGACATGAATAGAAAAGAAGCATCTGTGTGCTCCAGAAATGCTCCAGGATGGATGAAGCCTGGTGGAAACTGGGGCCAAGGTTTTCAGAGGCCTAAGATGCAGGACAATTACACGATTCAGTGGCCAAGACTGTGATCAAAGCAGTTAGAATATGATAAGTTTAGGCCGGCAACAGCCTTTTAAAGTCATCCAGGAGAGGAGCGTGGCTATTGTGGTGGGTGGGGGTGGAGGGCAGATGGAGGTTTACTGATCAGTGCTATACAGTAAGTAAGAGGAGCTGATATTCACCAGGTCTTACCCTGCATGAACCCTCACTGCAATCCTGGGAAGCAGCTACTAGAACTGTACTTTTATCAGTAAAAATATTTTCAAACATAAGCGTATGCAGCTAATAACTTTCTCCAAGTCTCAAAGCTAGGAGTGCCTGAGTCAGGGCTCCCACTGAGATCTGCTCCAAATCCAGAGCCTCACCTCTCTAGACAGCCACTTCGTCCCGGATGCACCCTCTAATACTTTGTTCTTCTGATGCCTCTGGTGCTACTGGAAACTTACCACATGGAGAGTAATTCTGTCTCTCCCCTTTCATCTCTGCCATTAAGTGCTGCAAACTCCTCTGGGAACTTCTTCATGTAATAAAATACAGGTCTTTGGTATCTCGTGAATATTGGTGTGTTTTCCTATTTGGCTTACACTTTCCTTATATTTTTCCAGTGTTGCAGATAAGTCCTTTCCCTATAGTCTGCATTTCGATATCTTAAGAAAAGATGCAAGATTTTGGGTTTAGTTTAGGTTTCTTCTTTATCTGCTTATTTTTTCCCCAAATGGGGCATCGCTAGCACTAGCATCTGGAAATAAGATGGCGTCTAATATAAGAAATACAAATGTATTTTGTGAGTGTGTGTGAGAGATATGTGTAGGTTAGTGTGTGAACTTTAACCTTTTTAATGCATTATAAATTATTCCGGACACAAAAAAATACATAAGGAATAATATGATAAATGCCCATATATTCACTCCTCAAGAAATAAAATCTTTCAAATACAGTTGAATTCATCTAGTGTTGTACTCCTTAAAAAAATACAAAAATAATTTGTGATGAATTAAATAGAAATTATAGTACATGTTCCTATTTTATTGTTAAACTTCAAGTTTGCTTTCATTAGTAACAAAAGATTCTATCAGCTTTGGTGACCTAATTCTGTTTACTTAGATAACTTTCTGCTGTTCACATTCAAATCACCAAAAACAGAAATTACCAACTTCCTCACCAAACTGCCTTCCTCCATGGGTTTCCCCATTCTGCAAGAGGCATCGCAGTTTTCCCAGGTCATCCAGGTTTGATGTACTGAATCATGTACGAGTCTTTCCTTTGCAGCCCCTTGTAAACCCAATCGGTGTCCAGATGCTGCTGTTTTGTTTCTCTGTGTTTTCTGTGTTTCTACATCTTCTTGGCCACACTCTAGCCCAGCGGTTCTAAAACTGTGTCCAGGGACCTGTGGGAATCCCCGAGAATCTTTCAGAGTGTTAATGTAATCCTTCAGAGGTATGATTTGCCTTTTTCACTCTTCTTTTACAAGTATACAGTGTAATTTTCCAGAGTCTATATGTTGAGTTGCTTTACAAAAGACTGAATATATGACAATCGAATGTATAAGTCAGCTATATTGTACTGTCAGACATTAAAGAAATCTGCCAAAATATACAAAAATGTCATTTTTCTCACTATATTTTTTAAAACATTTTTTCATGAAAATTGCTTTTATTAACATGTTTATTTTTATTTTTTAATAATTAAAAAATATTTATTAAATTTGTCAGTTTTAATATCAAATCCATTAAACATTGGCAAATATAGTCCACATAAACAAAAGCACATTGGGGTCTTCAGTTATTTTAAGAGTATGCACAGACCCAAGAGCAAAACTGTGAGCACTGCTATGCTAGTCCAGGTCTTCATGGTCTTGTTGCTGGACTTCTACAGCATCTTAATCATTTCGCAGCCTCCAGTCCTTCCCTCTTCTGTCCATCTACACATGACTACTGAGTTTACATTCTTAAGAAAATAGTTTTTCCATATTATTTCCCTGCTCAGAATCCATTAATGTAGAAATCTTTAATTCCTATAACATTTTTAACCATATCAATTCTCCAATCTTATCAACTCCAACTTCCCCCCAAAACCATTCACTTTACTCTATGCAGGCCAGTGGCACTGACCCCGGAATATATTTTTATTCTCATCCCAACCTTTGTTTAGATTGTTTTGTATTCTATCCCAACCCTGGAGAGTCAGTACCTCTCCTCTGCTCAGCCCAAACAAGCAGAGAGATGTGCTCAGTTAAGAGCATGTGCTTTGGAGTCTGGCTTTGGATTCCAGTTACCTTTTACTAGTTATGCGATGTGGGCAATTAACTTTCCAGATTTGTAAAACAGAAAATAAAGTACAGTAGTGCCTATTTCAAATGGCTGTTGCAAAGACTATATGAGACAGTGTTTATAAATTTATGTTCAATAAGCATTAAAAAAAATTTGTTATTCATATCCTACCTGAGATTTCAGTTTTCCCATGTCCATGAAGGCTTCTTAGTCGACTTCACCCAACGTTATTCTCTCCCTGTTATACTCCACTTACTGGCGTGGAAGTTAGGTCCACACCTCTTGACTTCCCTAGTGAGATAAGAAGTGGCCACGGGCACTAACTCTCTCTCTTTCCATATATGTGCAAATCTATTTTCTTAGACATGCTCAGTGCTGTTACACCTGATTCAATAGATTCAATATGTGTCATTGTTCCCCTGCTTTCCATAAAATGATACACATAAACCAATTCTCAGCTGACAGGGGATAAATAAATGCATTTGATTTATAACCTTTCATTCATCCTGCCTTTCTCAGAACAGCTAGGCAAAATCTTCCTCCAGGATAATAAATCCATTCACTTGAAAAAGAAAACTCAAACAGGAAACGTTTTATATAGAGAGGCAGATGTGATGATAGAATCATCCAAACTACACAAAAATGAGGCCAAAGGCTGGTTGATCCTGGCTGCAAATCAATCCTACTAAGAAATGACTTTCAGCCATTCTCAACTTCTTAGAAGTGGGCAGGGAATTCATAGGCTTGAAATCTCCAGATAGTGCTCAGTCAGTCAGGAGTGGATGTGAATTGTCACAGGGTGTGGAAAAGCTTCCAACTAGGAGGGCAGACTTGCTCTGATTTGCTCTGAGGTCAGGGACAGATGCTTCATGACTAAGCATTGGTCCTTTGGCTCTGGACATCAGCTTTCTGCTAAATAGACCAAGCTTGTTGAAGGATCAAAATAGATAAAAATGTGTATATGTACCTTTAATAAGATTGATGTGTAATGCTGCAATCAACCTAACATGAACAATACGTCAGAGATTAAAATTCTGAAGGATTTGTAGATATTAGTCCTGAGATACTCAAATTAATAAAAAAATAAAATAAAATAAAAAATGTAATCCTAAATGATCTGAAAACACAAAGGTATTTATTTTAAAACCATCATTCTGGAAGGTAATCACTTATTCTGTTTCAGAGGCATTATAATGCTGTAGAAGGCGGCCATCAGATCCTTTGTAAAATACAGTAATTGACAATTAAGAAAAATAGAATTTTCCTAAAATTCCTTAGAGATCTTTGCAAAGGCCACTATTCAAAGAGGAAACAAAGTCCATATCCAGATAATACTTTGGATCCATATCAGTCTTTTTCTTATTATTTTAGAAAGACAGTATGGTAGAGTGGCCAAGAGTACAGCTCTACACAGACCCAGGCTGCCTGGGTTGAAAGGATTGTTCCACCATGTGAGAGCCACGTGACTGAGCAAGTCCTTTCACTTCTCTTTGTTTCAGTTGTCTTAATGGTAAGGTAGGCACCATAATATTTACCTCATAGATTTGTTGTGATGATTAGAGAATTATTATTCATATTCTCATTATGTTCAGGGGCCAAAATAACCCGATTTTAAAAATGTATTTTTATTGAAGCATAATTGATTATACATATTTTGGGGGTACAATGTTGACTACCATCAACAGTGCAACATACATCGATCAAATCAATATTATTAGCATATTCATTATTATAAATCATAATTATTTTTTATGACCCTTATCCAATCTCTCCCCATCCCCTTCTCCTTCGCCCCCCGCTAATAACCATAGATTTGTTCTCTCCTTCTGAAAGATTGATGATTTTTCTGTTGATTTGTTGCCTAGATGATCTATTTGTGCTGAGAGAGGGGTGTTCAGGTCCCCCACTATTACCATAGAGAAGATGCTTCTTCTATTACTCTGGAGTGGGCTTTGTGGAAAGAGATGTCCTTTTCTTTTTCTGGTGTCTGCTGGTGACTCTCCTTTTGTCAATGCAGTCAAGTATCTGGCAGGCCACTTGCTTGGAGGCTGTGGCTACTGCTGTGGTATTGAGCCGTTTTTAGCAGCAGCCGTGGCTATGGCAGTGGCTGTGGTGGGTCACCCATGTGAAAGTGGTGTTTTGGGCATGCTCCTTGCCTGGTTGCAGGCAGAGGTTGGGAGGCAGCCCTCGGCCTCTGCCTCAGGACTCTGGTTGTGTTCTGTTGCTTGTCTGGTTGCAAGTTGGGAGCGGTAGGGAAGACCCCTTGGCCCCTGCCTCATAATCTGGTTTTTAATGCAATAATTTTATGTATAAACGGTGTCAGTATCTTTGGGTAACTAAAGGAACGCAAAGAAAATCACCACTCAGTAATGTCAATCACACAAGAAAGCAACTCTCTCCTGAAGCTCTTGAGGCAGAGTTGAGAGGCAAAGTATTTTCAAATAAGTACTGTTGTTATAGACTTGGTATAGTGCTCTGCTTCTCAAACTATCTGTGGCTAAGAACGGTTTTTTGTTCTATTGCCAGTTTATCGTGGATCAGAATTTTTGCCAAATACAGTAAAAATGCGGCAATGTGAAATGACTATAAAAGTTTCTGAATGCTTATTCTCACTGCGTTTATCCTATCATGGACCAACAACAGAAAACTCACTGACAGCACCTGTCCATGGTTCTCACTTTAAGGAGTGCTGGTGTAGTGAACACTTGGCATCCTTCTTGGCTGCCCAGTATCTCAACCGTCTTCCTAGGTTTGGGGAATTTCCAGCCTTAGGAGGCAGAGCTCACCTCTTATTCTAGAAACTGAAAAGGGCACTTAACTTGCATTTCTGCACCTTCTTTGCACCTAAAATATGTGCACATGAACCCAATCAGTGTCAGTCAAATGCAAAGATCCCAGACTTTGAATCAGAAGCAATGAATTGAAGAAGTGGGGATTATGCAGACTCCATTTTGGTGAGGCTGCTTGCAGAAACATCTAGTTGCCAAAGGCAGTGGTGGGAACTGCTGTCTCCCACAATTGGTGATTGTATTAGCTATCTATTGCTGTGTAACAAATTACCCCTAAACTTAACGGCTTAAAACAAGAATAAACATTTCTTTTCCTCAGTTTCTGTGGGTCAAGAATACAGAGCAATATGGCTGAGTGTCTGTGACTCAGAGTTTCTCAAGTGTTTGCAGTCAAGATATTAGCTGGGGCTGCAGTCACCTGCAGGTGTGACTGAAGACAGAGGACTGGCATCCAGAGTGGCTCACTCAAGTGTCAAGTTGGTGCTGGTTTTTAGAAGGAGGGCGAAGTTCCATTCCACAGGGCCCCTCACATGTCTTCAGGGCATGGCAGCTGGCTTCCTTCCCACAGAATGTACAATCTAAGAGACCAGGCAGAAGCTCCAGCATCCTTTATAACCTAGCTTCATAAGCCACACACTATCATTTGCACCAAATTCTACTAGTCACATAGAGCAGCCCTGACTCAGTGTGGAAGGAGACAGCACAAAAGCGTGAAAACAAGGATAGGAGACACACTGGGCCATGTTGGAGACTGACTACTCAGGGCCAGCTGTGGGATCTGTACCCCATGACAGTGGCAACTGGTCTATAGAGGATCAGTTCAAAACATGTTTTCATGCATCTTGCATGACTGAGATGTCTCCAAACTTGGTTCTCTGGTCCCCCAAGAGATTCAGAGAGTTACCAAATATTCTTTTATCTAATTTCTTTCTGGCTACCTTAACCAGAGTTGGTTTCAGTTGCTTTCAAATAACTCTGGGAAAATACTTAGTAATAAATTTTTACCTGACTTTCCCAGAAAACAATCTAGTATCTTTTTATAACATAGAAAGTTTGGTTATGTAGGGTTAGAATATATACTGTATTTCCAAGTGGACTACATTCTAGTCTCATGGTGATTCATCTTGCATTGCAAAACTTACAGTCTGACATTTAGGTGAAATAGTTACTACCATTATGAACATATTTTTTGCTATCTATGATTTAGATCACAAAAAAGTTTCAGCAAAAATAACAATAGTAGCGCTTCATCTTTTAACATATACAAAACAGTGTTTTTCAGATAACCATTTTGGTTTAAGGAAATCTCTAATGACAAATGAGATTGGGAAAAGCATTACAGTTTAGTTTGAGCAAGCATCAAAAGAAAGCTTGTACAGTCACTTTGTAAACAATTTGGCATGATCTACCATAGCTGAACGTATGCATACTCTACTACCCACCAGTTCCACTGTTCGGTGTACACCCCAAAGAAATGCATACATGTGCTCACCAAAAGATGTGTACGACCATGTTCCCACCAGCATGATTCATTATTCAGAAACAGAAGAATCCAGACTGTGTAACTTCATTTATATAAGCTACCAAAAAAAAAAAAAAAGCTGGCAAAATAAGTGTATGGTGTTAGAAGTTAGGGTAGTGGTTACTGTTAGAAGGAGGAAATGGTATCAGGGAGCAGAGAACAAGAGAAGGACTTCTGGTGATAATCAGTTTCCTGACATGAGTGCCAGTTACATGGGTGTATTCAGTTTGTGGAAAATCATAAAGTTGTACACTTAGGAGTGTACTTTTTTTACATGTATATTATTTTTCAGTGAAAGGTTTACTTAAAATCACAGTAAATATGTTAATTTGCCATTTCTTGTCTTTATTTTTCATAGTATTATGAAAATAATAAAGATAAGATTGTTTCTTATACAACTGTTTTATAAAAATTTCATGTAGCAAGATAAACTAGTGTATTGCTTTCATTGTTGCAGTAACTGAATGTATTTATTTACAAGTTTATTTGAATTTTAGAAGCTTCCTTTTCTGGGGGAAGAAAGAAAAGAAGGAAGGGAGAAAAAAACTTTTTATCCTTTTCTAAAATGGAGTTGATTTTTCTGTTATAGTTTAGAATTCATTACTTTTTAACTTGGCAAAGAAATAGTCCAGGAGGAATTTCCTGGGACAACCTAAGTAAGTGATGACAGAGTTGGAGTGAATGTTTGGACTTCAAGTGCTATATATAACCATAACCAATGTGTTTAAACCAACTCTAGAAGCACTGAGTGACACCTGTGATGTGTGTGCCTTTGGATGAAAGTTGTGGCCTACTTGTTTACTCGACTGAATTTCCTGACCTTTATTTTAACATGAGCCTTGAAGGGGAAAAAAGAAAAAAAAAGCTCTTTGCAAAAACATTTTATCTGAGATCCTGAAAAAAACTCTAAAGGACAGTTCAACTATTTCATACCATCATGACTAGCTTTTAGCACTAACACTGAGCACTAACACTAACACAAAAATGCTTTCCCCAAAAGTTTATGAACTAACCCAGATATATTAGCCTATAACAAATAGAACCCTTCGGGACAAAAAAGGTCTTTGATTTAGGAAAGAATTCAGATCAGAAGAATCTCCTGTTTATGATTCACTATTTTTATTTAGAGACTATGTTGGAGAGCATGCACAAACTTTCCAAAAACAATACCTACCTGCTATTATCCACAACACTGTGGGAGGAGCTGTGTTGCAATCACACCCTGGGAGTTAAGCTAACTAAAAATGGTGTCTTCTAAAGGCTGGCATTTCAATCACCTGCCTGCTAGGCTTTGTGCTAGGGTGATGTCAGGATGTGTCTGATCTGGCATCCTTCTTAGATGGGTGATAAGAAAGAGCTCAGTGATACTTCTTGGGCTGGCATAGGTGAAATGGATCCCAGGAAGTGCCTCTTGCCTGCTCTCTTACCCCTCAGTCCTTATATTAACAGATATAAAGGTTTAAAATCCAATATCTGAATGGTATGTTCCCATACAATCATCACTGGTGTTTGAAATTAGTTCACTGATCCACTAAAATGTTCTTCATAAAAGTATTTCTCTTTGGAATCCTGGGACAAATTCAAGAAATCTGGTCAGTCATTTTCTAGGTTACTTGTGCGTAGCTCTAATGCAATATCTATTTCACTCAATTGTTTTTCTTTTTTGTTTCCCTAGCATCCAGCCAATTTCCCAGCACACAGTAGCTTCTTAATAAATGTTTGATAAATGAATGAACTAATTAATCATATAAGGGTCCTTCAAAAAGTTCATGGAAAGGTAGAATTGAAAGATAATATAATCATTCCATGAACCTTTTCAAGTACCTTCGTATGTAATCCTGAGCAGTAAGGAAGAGTCAGAGATCCTTGAAAGAATTGTAAGAAGATAAAATTGAACAGGGTGGACCTGGAGAAAACACTAACTTCTCAGGAGGGAGTTACTCCAGGGCAGCAACTGGGCTGTATGAAGCTAGGGATGAAAGGAGAAGAGAGTTCTCTCCGTGGCAATCACTTGTGGAGAGGTCCACAGCTTCCACTGTGCCGATCTTCCTCCATGCCAAGCTGATTCTAACCTCCAAGGCTTCAGAACCACTGACTGCCTTATGCACAGACAGCTGCAGACCTGGAGGCAGTGGTGCCTTCTGCCTGGCTCCATAGGCTACTCTGAAGCTTTTTGGCTTTGGGCAAGTCTTCATTCACCTATTTTTGAATTCAGAAATATTTACCAAATGTCTCTCTGTGCCATGCATGAAATTTATGACATAAATTTATTATGTACATTCATTTATTTCCATAAAATAAGGACAATAGTACCTATCATGCAAGGTCTTTGTAAAGTTAATGAAATACAGTATGTAAATTCCCTAACGTTTTTATCTGGAACATAGTAAGAATTCAAAAAATGATAACTACATAAGAAAATGCAATTTAATTCTAGTCAGAAACAAAACATGATTTGGTAACATTAGAGTAGTTAAAAGTCAAATATTGAATTTTCTTATTATTTGTAGTTTGAATATGTTCTGAACTCTTCTGAACAATTGCTATTTTTATTAATTTGTAACTTAAAAAAACTTTTTCTGGAGGATCTTTGTATTTGACACAATATCATGAAAAATACAAGGATGCATTTCTAAATTATAAAACTCTAGTTGTGATTATATCACAGTGAATCATTGGATTCATAACTGTCAAACACTGAGTTCCCCTTTAAGGACCACCACTGTTCACCAATGTTTAAAGTGAATCTTACATAAAGCACTATGATGGCTACAAGAGCAAGAGTGTTTTTAAAATTATGTAATGATTCATGTATATGAATACTTAAAATTCAAGCCCTCTCAACTCAAAATTAACTTTCTCTCAACTGCAGCTTAAGAGTTTACTTTGTATTATTGAGCAAATACTTCAATACAGAGTGGATTTAGTCATGTATACTTTAGTATCAATAAATTTAAAAGACATTTCCTAATAAGTTTTGAGGAGTGTGGAGCAGAGTAAGTTTCTAAAAGAAAATGGTCTTCAAGTATTGGAACTCACAAAGGAATGCCACACAGGGTGAGTGGGTTGTGAGAAACCATGCTGAAAGCGGAGGCTAGGAGCATTGGAGCCATTTACCTGTGAGCCTGCATATTAATTTTTTTCATCCTTTTCTCATCCTTCAATTAATGATATCCAAATCATTCATCATAATTCATTAAGTCACAAGACCATTATGTTAAAAGTGTTTCTGTGACATTGAGCCAGTCATTAAAATTCTCTGGATTTTAGTTCTGTTATAAATGAGAATTGCATTAGACAATCCTCCGACCATTTATGATTTATTGATTAATAGCCTATTAGTGGTTCTCAGCTTTTTATAACATGGCTTCCATGTGCAGATTCTTGGACCACCTGCAGTAACTCCACCTGCCATTGTACCAGATACTGCCAGAGCCCCACCCACAGTCCTTGAAGCCCAGTATTCAGTTGCTTCAGGTGACTTCCAATGGCCAGTGTCTGCCTTTCTGTGCTGGAGGGCTCTTGCCAGAACCATGGAATTAAAAGTGCCACGGAATTAGCAACCTTCAACCAATAATGACAGGAGCTGGTGCATAAATATGCAAGCTTCCTCGCCTCTACAGAGGAATTATTCTGAGAAGTATGCACCATTTCCCAGAGTTTCCCCATGGAATTAGGCTCCAGTTGTCCACAGTGGTAGAATAACTCACCCTTTCCTGGCTGCATCCCTTCCCTGTATTCCTTTTCCCATGGTTCCAATGAATACATCAGCTTCAAAACAAGCATTGGAAATCTAATTCTTCAGAGTTATCTCACAATACAATCATACCTTTCCTATCAGGACCTGCAGGACCTGCATTAGCTAAAACTTCAGAAACACTGCATTGGGGTAAGTGCTTATCCTTATGTTCAGAAATAAAGAGCATGTGCCTTTAAAAACAAAGCGAAGAAAAACAAAAACAGATAGCTAAATTCCAGTTCTTCAAAATGAACCATTCACCCCTGTGAAAAGCAAAAGCCAGAGATGGAAAGTTATGTGCTCTCACATTTTTCTGTCAAAACTGCCCCCTCCCCAAATTCCCCTAATAAATCTTCTTGTAAGATAATAATATCTGATATCATTTTAAAAATCCCCAATTCATACTTGCATAATCACATCAACAACTTGATTTCTACATTATTATGTGTTTTGTAAGTCGAATACATAATTGGAAAAATGCTTATCATTGTTATCCTTACAAATATAGCATTAATGAGCTGATAGGTGCTTGTTAAATATCTCTATCTTCAAGTTGCAGATTTGTTAACAAACTTATACAAGATAAATTTAAATGGGGACTTTAAAATTAGCTACCAACTCCTTCTCCCCTCAAAGCATGGCTGTGATATGTTCCACCAATGTTTTCTGTAGGCAGTTTTGAGTCCAGTTGGAGGCAACATGAACAACTTCAACATAGTCATGACACCTGGCGCACAAGGGTCAAGAAGCCTGAAAATTAGCTAAACTGAACACCTGGGAGTCTAGCTCTTTATCTACTTCCTGGCTCTTCCTGGTTCTAAAACTATGGGAGGAGGGAGGGAGGTTTCGGTAATGGGCCACAATAATCAACCACATTCTATATCAACAAAATAAAATTAAGAAAAAATAAAAAAATAAATAAAATAATAAAACTATCCCCCTCTGAGATAGTTCTGAGAGAAGCCAAAATACGAGTGTATATTCAGGGTAACAAAGATGTGAGCCACTGGCTTCGGGTGAAACTACTCTACCACCCTACTCTCCACAACACAGAATTCTCCCCTCTGTTTTGCTCCTGTCCAGCATTGGCAAACTGAACTGGTTACATTCAGTGAGTCACTTACACAAGGAATCATTGACAGGTTAAAATCCCTAGCTAATATAATATGTTCCAGTTTTCTTGATAAAAAGCCAATGTTTGCATTTCTTTTCTAGACCTACTTGGAATTGGAGCATTGTGCCTGGCAATAGAATTGTGTGTGAATATATCAGAGATTTTTTTTCAGGCATGTTACTCAATCCAAGTTCTGTGCCAAAAAAAAAAAAAAAAGTCAATATCAACTCTAAATCAGAAGATATATCTTAAAGAGGCAATATAGCTAAGAAGCTGCTTCCTTTTTCATTTTAGGATATGTTTAAAGAACCCTTTAAAAACACACAAAGTACAGAAAGATTCAGTCATTTGGCATAGGTCACTACTCTAAGAGCTCACAAAGCTGGCCTCTGATAAGCCTTTGCCAGTTTTCTTAAGTATCAAACCAGTTAACAATATGAGTTCACCGTTGGAATTCTTGGGAAGCATAACTAATAACATTCCTGGTAACCACTGTACAGACAAAAAAGCCATGTGCATTGAGCAAGGATACTGAAAAGCTTCAGAAAATCATTTCATGGACATGAAAAAATATTGTGTTTGAAATGTGAAGAGTTCTAAAGATTTATTTGGCTTTACAGGGAAAAAGACCAGAAATAAAAGAGGTTTTTGAAGACTCTTCCAGTCCATTTTAACTTTCAAAACTTAATTCTTATTTGGCCCAGAATTATTTCCCTTCATAATACCCCCCGATAAGAGAAAACTCAGTTTCTGAATCCTTGCCAAATTGGACACAGGAAGGAAACATCACAGTCAAACTGACTAGAAAGACCTTACAGATTTCAAAGACCTCCATTTGAAGAGCACCTGTTCTATCTTGTTTTCATCACACTTAGCAAAATGTGAAATTAAATGGATACTGCCCCTTTCTAAAGGTCCAAATCATCCAACTTTATCTCCAATGCTTCTTCTTGAAAATAGAACCACAAAATTCATGAGATTAGTCACAGTTTACTATATTTCTTGTCCTTTCTGGATATGGGAGGGTGGGGACAGAAATTTCACAAGAAAAGTTTCCCTGGGTTAATTAAATTTGGGGCTCTGACCTTAAAATAAACCCAGAATAATAGAGAAATTGGCATTTTAAAATTAATAATGCTACTTCATTTAAAATGTCCCAGAAGTATTAACTGAGAGGAAACAGTGTATTACTCTGTTTCTGTTGCTTATAACAGAAATACAAGAAACAATATGTTTTGCTTACAGTTTCAGAGGCTGGGAAATCTAAAGTCCAGGAAACACATCTGGTGAGGGCCTTGTTCTTGGTGACTCTACGGCAACACAGGGTGTCACGTGGTGAAATGGCAGAAGCAGAGAGAGGGCTTCTCAAGTGCTATCCTTTTAAGGCAATCAAAACCATACCCATGACCACCATTAAACCATCAATGGATTAACCCATTAGCTAGGGCATGGTCCTCACAATCTAATCACTTCTTCAAGGCCCCACTTTTCAATTACTGTAATAGGATTTTCCACCCTCTTAACACTGTCACAGTGGGGGTTAAGTTTCTAATACCTGGAACTTTGGGGGACACAATTCAATCAAATGGTAATAAATAGAACGATTTTTCTTGGAATCCCTGCTCGAGCCTTTTCACAGTACACACTCTCTCTCATCCTTAGGAACTTTGGTCTCTTTGTTTTTCTTGTACCAAATGTCCCTCGCATTTCCTAAAGGATCTGCTAGCTTCAGTAGTACCAGGATCGCAGACTATACCCAAACTCCAAGAATGGAAATGACATTATAATGGATGAATAATAGGAATTAATCACAATATTGGAAAAATAACTCAGAAAAATATTTGGACAATGAGTGCTCCATGATATCTATAGCGCATCCGCACCAGCAATAGCCCATTAATTCCTCCAGGTAGTTTCACAGGATACTGTCAAGAGGCATAAGCTCTGTGGCTTTTCCCAGCCCACCCAAAAATATCTGAAACACAGGACAACAATGTTTACTACCAAGCTATATAGTCTTTATCAAGAGAAAACTCACACAATATACATGTCATATAATAAGAAATGTGTCAACAGCAATTATCAAAAAACCGTTTGCTGTGGCCTCAGCAAATATGGGTTTTTTTCTTCTCACATAAAAAGAATTCTGGAGGTAGGCAGATGCTGGTGTTAGTTTAGCAGCCCAGCAATGTCAGGAAGAGTCACTCTGAAGTTCTGTTGGCCTCTCACTCTTTTATAATATAGTTGCCCCCAGCCTCTGGCATCACATCCCCATTTAAGGCAAAAAGAAGAGAAGAAGGGGCAAGGAACAAAGAAGCCACACCAATCCTGTCTTCAGGAAAGCAAAAGTTTTTCCAGGATCCCAGCCCACCCCAGAGAAGTCTTCTGCTTGCATCCATCTGCCCCAAGAGGCAGGGAGATTATGAAAGAGGAAGTAAGCAATTGGGGATGGATGTTGGGTTGGCCAACTCATGGTCTGCCCATATATGGACCTGAAGTGAGAAGACAACCTTGGTTTGCATCACCCTTTCACCTTGGCTGTGCCCATTGGTGCTTATTAATTTCCCCACTAGGCAGGTGAGACCTTGGAACACACTAGTTCCTGTGACTGGCTTCCCTGTTTCTGGAACCCCACTCCGTGCACTGAATCTTGAGAGCAACTGAGAATTCTTTCCATTCCTCATCCTTAGTATTTGATGCCACATCCTCAGTTCATCACTTCCCATCTTTTAGCAAGATGCAGTCCCCTAAGCAGCTAAAATTATTTGGTCTTAACCTGAGGCACACATGCCATTGTAATTTCTGCAGAAAGACACAGATTCCATTACCTGTTTTAATTGTGGCCAACTTTTTCCTCTGCTCCTCTCCTTCTACCTCCTTGCTTTGCCAGAGTTTTGGTGCCCATTAGTACCACCAGGAGCACCGAGGGTGAAGGACTTGGCAAGTGTTTCCATATGATCTATTAATACATGCAAAATATTATCAAACATCTGGATGTGGAAGAAAGGTAGAGGCAGAAAGCTAGCTTGTGTCCACAATCGACTGCGAAGTTTATTAAGCGGAATTCCTCAATGCACATCATTAGCTGATTAGTTTGCCTGTAGGTTATTTATCCAGCTTTTCAGGTCTCAGTCACAGCCTCCAGCTGTTCTGGATGTCTCCTCAAAAGATTCAAGAATCACTCCCTCCAATTATTTAGTACAATGTTTTCAACTGGTTATAACCCACTTGGGAAAATTTTTACGTAATGCAGCCACTAAAATAGCCACAAAAATATCAGAAGTCTTAGGGCTGTTGCAAAGGGGAACATAATTCAGCAGTTTGATCAATAACAAAAATTATCACCTGAGTTTTTCTGGACTAGGAAATAGGTAACATCACTGATTCACATTCAAGGCTAACCCTTAAGTGACTGAAGATAGGGTGTTTTCTCTGGACTAATGATGTATGTACTGAGTTATCTGTCAAAGTAAGGATGTGGACAGGACGTCTTTTATTTCTTCATGTGTACAGCACATGATGGAAGACTCTAACTGAACCGTGACTGCAGAGGCTACTGCTTGAATAGTAGAGACAGAATGAATTCAATCTTCCCTGCTATTTTTGATTTCCTTAATTTTTTCACATACTTATATATAGGTAAACAGTTTATTGAAAAATTGAACTCAATAGTGGTAAAATTATGATAATAGCCTTATGTTTTAAACATTGCCATATTCCCATGCACTCTGTCAAATTATTCTTCGCTGCCCTGGGTGAAATCTCTTTCAGACCAGTATCTCTACAGTTTAAAGAACAGGGAAGAGAGAGGTCATAGGAAAAGGACAAAGTCCTGTGGTGGCCACAGGAGTATGGTGCCGAGGCTCTGTGTGGTGAATGTCCAAATGCCAGTTCTTTCTTGCAGGTGATGCTTTTAAGGGTTTTCAGAGATCCCATTGGCAGGAACCTCCAACCTGCAGTTTCCAGTTAATGATAAATACACTTTGGTAAGATCTTGCTGTAAAATGGATGCCCCCAAAGCTCATTGAAGCTTAAATCCCCATTGTAACTGTTAAGTGGGTGGGAAATCCTATTATGGTAATTGAAAGGTGGGGCCTTGCAGAGGTGATCGGATTGTAGGATCGTGCAGTAGTGAATGGATTAATAATGGTGGTCAGGGGCATGGTTCTGAGGGCTTTAAAAGAAAAGCACAGGAAAAGTCAATTGATGGAAAATACTCTTCATGGAGAGTTTTCCTGTTAGTGATTAGAGTTTTTCTTTTGTTAAATAAGGGAACACAATCTGATAGTTAAATGGCAAAAGGTGCTGCTGTAAGTTACATTCAACCTATGAATACAGATGGAACTTTATGGCTCTAGAAACCTCTTGACCAGTTCTGAATACACAGGTGCTTCAAAAAGTTCGTGGAAAGTTTCATATTATCTTTCAACTTTGTTTTTCAATGAACTTTTTGAAGTGCCATCATAAAAGTTGCTTGGCTTTTTGTTTGTTTGTTTGAATTGCCTCACTGCCAACAGGGTCATGACCAAAAATAGCCTAACTTAACTCCACCTGCATCCTGGGTCATATGTGCTGTTCTGCAAACTGGAATGTTGTTACTGAAATGCTATAAAATATCATTTTCCAGGCAGCAGAAAAAATCCCATCTAATCTTAGAACACTTCTGTCTGTTTAAGCCTGATTAGGAAACCTTGGCCCAAATGGTCCTTCTGAAACTCCTGCAGAGGCTGTACCCTTAGGAAGCCTCTGCAATGCTATGGCCCAGGATTCAGCTTCAAGGCCTTCCTTTCTCCACCTCCCCTCCCCAACCAGAATTGTGTGAACAGTGGTCTATGTTGGCAGGTGGCCAAAGAATTTGCCATAAATAAATTTGCTGCCTGTCTACGAGAAGATAACTTAACTGACTTCCTTGCCCTTGCTAATTTGCCTCAGTACTGGGAATGGCTGAGGCTGGGGATGCTGCAAACCTCTCAAGGATTGCCTGCACGGAAATTCAGAAATCCTACACTCCTGAACCTCCTACATGCCAGCTAAAGGCACAGTCACTGAGTGAGAGTTGCTCTGCCTCTCAACCCTTAATTTACCACTAGGGAGTGGCATGCACCAGAAATTTATCTCAAGGCTTTAGAATTAAGAGTGAAAGAAGCAGATTATTCTAATCTCTTCCTATTATTCTTCATTAAATACAGTGGGAAAAATCAAGGTTTAAATAGAAACATCAGAGAAACACCACCAGGAATTTCTTCAAGGTGTTGCAGACTTGAGCTGTGAAAGCCCAAAACCACACATTTCATTTGCTTCCTGGTTTTGCTAAAATTTCTGTTGATTCAGATTAAGCCCAAAGCAGATTTTTGACAACTATAAGTCCATGCTTTCTATAGTTGACTATTGATTTAGACAATTTGAGACCATTTGGGACCAAAGAGTCCATTTGGTACCTACACTCCTGATTCCAGTTCACTTTCTATAGTGTACATTTAGCATAAATCAATTTTTTTTCATAAAATAATAAAATAAAAATAAAAAAACTCAGTTGCTACAATGCCTCCAAAATGGAAATTTCTGATTTCTTCTATGTGTGATTTTTATTGGTAGACTGAGTAGATTTATCTGTGGTGAGTTTTACAATTGGGCTCCCTTTCAGTTTTACTTTATTAAAAATATGGAATGTAGTAAACCAGAAAATGTAAAATTATGACAATACCAAATGTGAGCAAACCGTAGAGCAAAGAGAACTCATGTGACACTGCTGTTGGGAGGGTGACAACATAGCTGCTTGGAAATCAATTAGGCACTGTCTAATAAAGCTGAAGGTGTGCCTGTTCTGCAGCCCAGCAATTCCATTCCTGGTGCTAGTGGAGTGTTTTTACCACTGCTGTTTGGCCGACCATTATCATCTATTAGTGGCTCAAGGAATCAATATAGAGGAACACATAACTAGAACATTTTTAATAAAATGAAATAGAGTGGAATGGAATGAAATAGAGAATACCAAAGGGCATCCTTTGTAATCAAAGTATTATTTTATGAAATTTTGCAAAGCCAATTTATGTTTTACTGAGGTCATGGTCAGAAAGCTTATAAAATACTATTCTAGAGAAACTCTCATACCTCTGCTCACATTTAAAATTTTAAAAAACCAACTGCTTCTAAATTTTTTCACATTCTGTGTGTTTGCATCTGCTAAAAGTAGGCACTGAAATATATGTTCATCATCATTAGAATGAATAAAAATATCTGTGGGGCATTATTACAAATGAGCACTATATAGTGGTCAACACAAATAACCACAGCTCAGGCATCAACATGATTAAATCTTAAACATAACATAGAGAAAAAAAAATCAAATCACAGAGGAACACATCCAATAAATTCCATTTATACAAGTATATACTTCAGGAGCATGCAAAATTAAAAATATTTATTGTGTATAGATACATATGTAATAAAATCATTCTGAGAGATAAATGAATGTTAAATGCAAAATTCAAGCTCACAAATATCTGCAGGAGGGAGGGGGAGAGAAAGAGACCTGAGAGATATTGATAATATTCTATTTCTTAAATATGGCTGTTTCTTATACTATTTGCTCAAGTTTGCACATATTGTATGTTATTTATACTCTTTTATAGAAATGATATATAAATCTATGTTGGGAGGAATGTTTCCAGAATTAATCATCATCTTTTTGACTCATATTGCTCATCTCAACAATGTTACAAATTAATTCCTTAATATAAGTTAAAATGCTATTCTTGTTGATCTAGTAGCTATATTTCAGATGTTGCTTTTACCTTTCCTGTATAATTTATGACTTGATACAGATTTTATTGCTTCCAGAGCTAAGTGAAATACAATATTCAGTGAGGTCAAAACATTCCATGTAGGAACTCATTCTCTGGCTTCGGTAGTTATGATAAACATGCTAAATTATGTCTGTAACACTCAAAGAAGTTCTGTGCAAGTTTACTTTATGCCACTTTCATTGGTACCGCTCCTTTCCAGCCATAGGCATAGCACAGGTGGGTAGGTTCCCTGGGAGTCACATAAAGCCCCTTAATGTAATCGAATGTGTACATTTGAAAATTTTTCTCAATATGGCTTTGCAACTAGATAAAACTCAATATGTTTTTGGAGAAAGAACAGTAATAATAATAATAATAATAATAATAATAATAATAATAACAACAACAACAACAACAACAGTGAGCATTATTTTGTAAAGAAGCTAGTACTAATATGGCTCATTGTGTCCTCTCCCCCTGGAGAGGCACCTGACCATTTAGTTCCACCACAATTGCCATCACTCTCTTTCAGGATAGACAGGGATACACTCACACCAATCTAAGGTAATTATATTGTGTTAGAGTACAAAATCTATTTTGTACATATTTAGAATGGGTAAATACATAAGTAGTACAACTGCAGGAAAAGAGATTTAATAGATATTGTGCAGAAACAAAGGTCTATTTGGATAAGCATAAAACCAAAATTCAGCAACTGATTGCTCCATTTAGATTATGATTTGTCAAAATGTTACTTGCCCTTTAAGGTATAATACAAATTATGTATTCTCCACAAAGGTTTTTTCTGATTTCCTCTCTCCATCTCCACCCCAATCATTATAATTATTCTTCATCTAAACCTAGCTAACTTTACTGTTATATTAGCACCATTCCACATTATTTCACACTTCTATGTGTTTGCATCAACTACAAATGGACACTGAAATATATGTTAAGTATTTAATATGAATAAGTAATGATTAAAGTCATTTAAATTTTGAAAAGCAAATCATATCAGCCAGGATACTATGTTGTAATTGAGAGATACCTGGCTAAATGAAACAAAGGTTAATTTATGAAGAGCATATTGAAGGTCTCCCAGAAGGGTGTTTGGAGAACCAAGTTTGGGAAAAGAGGGAACCATGAGTGCTGGGAAAAGGGTATAACTTTTCCCTAAAGGAGAAAAAGAAAAAGTCTAGCAGGAAGAGTGGTCAGTACACCACTGCACAATAAAAGACCTCCAGCCTGCCCTTCCATGCATGCTATTTGGTTTTACACAGAGGGCAGAGAAATAAATATCCATGAAGGGAAGCAGGCACCTACCTGAAAATGTCTTTACGGTAAAAGACTGCACAAAATGAGGAAGGTGTAATTCTGAGAATGAAAGAAAGGATGGAGGGAGGGAAGAAAGGAAAGAGAGAGGGAGGAAGGATGGGAGGAAAGAAGAGAAGTCATGCTGCAGTTAGGCAGGGGGAATGATGCTGGGCAGCCATAAATCAATAACATTGTCCTATACACACACAAACAAAATAATCCAGCACTTAATTATCCTTGGCAGTATTGTCTCCTTGTCTACATTAATTTTATTGTCAATACCAAAGTTACCATAGTTCCCAAGCCAAAAACCAGGGCTCAGATCTTATGAGAATTTCTTCCCCAGATATGTGAATCTATTTTTTTAAATAATGTAGATGTAACATTAATAAATTCTATCATAGAAAAAAATATCATTACATAAAATCAGAAATATCCACAAATAATTATGAAGATATGGTCATGATAGCTACAGAACTTAGGTAATGATCATGTTGATATCTCACTTTATTTATTTACATGAATACCCTAAATACTTAAACAAATTATGCACAGTTTGATGTATTTGAACAGACATAGGATCATCTCCTCTTGTAAAGAGTAGGCAGGATGGAGGGATTGATCAAGTGTCAGAGCAGAAACCTTAGAGCCCCACTATCATCTGAGCCTCCTCTTCACAGAACAGCTTCGTCATTTTACTTGAAGTGAGTTCCCAGAATATCAGCCACACCTATATTCAAAAGTAATTGTGAAAGTCTTTCTGAACTCAAAAAGAATTACTATTTGATGATCTGATATATAGCTTACTTACATTTATAGACTCTCTTCAATTAATAGCTGACTTTACGATATGACTATTCTCTGCAATGAAACATCCTTCATGTTTTGTTTTTAGTTTTCTCTGCTACACTCCTCACTGACAGCCCTGTGGAAATAAAGAAGAGGAAGTTTCAGTAAGAGCCTTGTCTTCAAATATCTCCCCAGGGCATCCCTTCGCCCTGATTCCTGGACATTGCTCAGATATATTTGGAAGGGTAACATATTGCTTGCAAATAAACAAATCAATAAAGTTAGAGTAAAAACATGATACATGAAACAGGTTACACAATAACTCTGTATGGTATACATAGACCTATTTTTCCCTGTTCTCCTCTGTTAAGTACAGCTATAAACCCTGGAAATGGTGCAACAAACAGTAAAAGGAGAACTCTGAAAGGTGGCAAGCCAAAAGCAAGGTGGTTTGGGACTCCAGCACAGTAGCTGAGTGTCTTGCAGCCCCCACCCAGCAGAAGCAGGCAACCCAGACGCAGCATTTCTTGACACACAATCTTGCAAAAGAAGACAGCCCAAGTAAGGTAGGCTTATTTCTCCTTCAAATCCGATGAGAATTTTATTCTGCTGTCAGAGGTCATTTGACCTGAAGGATTGATTGGAATCCCCATCAAAAGTAAGCAGTCAGAAGCACTCTCCTTTGCCACCTGGTCTGAAATTACCCTTTTCCTCTGAGATGCTGAGGGGAGGTGAGCAAGCAGATCCAGCAAGAGACACCCAGCTACAGCAAGCAGCATGGCTCACAAAGCCTCTTCGCCTCCACTGGCCTGAGAAGGTCCTCCTCTGCCCAGAGACACCAGGAGAGGCAGGTGGAGCCAGCAAGGAGAACATAGCCACAACAAATATTCCAGTTTGGGGATTTTCTTTGTCCCTGCATGCCCAAGACTCTTCTCCCATCCTCTATCCCCAGAGACACCTGGGAAGGTGTTTGTGTTTGGGGATGAGGGGGCTAGTATTAGTAAGGGCATCCCACAACACCCCTTCCCACTGAGAGACCCCTAGAGGCCGTGCCCAGGGAAGCCCCTTCCACCTCCACAGGAAGCAGAAGCAGAGACTAATGAATGAAGCAGACGAAAACAGCACTACAAAGACTCTGAAAATTAAACTGCCACTGGAATCACAGCACACAAAAGAAGGCCTAGACCTGACACTAAGTCTAAACAGAGTAATAGCCTGCTAAAATAAAAGATTTAAATAGAAACCAAGGTTTCATAACATAATAGACAAAATATCCAGGATATGATGGAACATCACACATTGTACAAAGAACAGAGAAAATTATGACTTGAATGAGAAAATT
This sequence comes from Cynocephalus volans, assembly GCF_027409185.1. NCBI lineage: Eukaryota > Metazoa > Chordata > Mammalia > Dermoptera > Cynocephalidae > Cynocephalus > Cynocephalus volans. The sequence continues at coordinate 28,681,029 of NC_084474.1, read as the reverse complement.
TAGTCAACTTATGTCAAAACAAAGATGAATCAGATGGTGGAATTATTTGATAAGGATTTTAAAGCCACTGTCATAAAAAATTCTTTAACAATCAACTACAATTTCTCTTGAAACAAATAGAAAAATAGAAAATCTCAACAAACAAATACAAGTCATTAAAAAGAAACAAATGAAAATTATAGACATAAAAATACAATAACAGAATTTTTTTAAAAAACCAAAAATTTTGGATGTCTCGATGTTAGAATTAAGATGACAGATAACAGACTCAGTAAACTTGAAAACAGACAATAGAATTTATCCAATCTGAACAACAGAGAGAAAATAGATTGAAAAAAATCAACAGAGCCTTAGGGACAGTAGGACAATAAGAAAAAAAAAAATCCAAATTCTTATCATTGGGGTACCAGGAGAAAAGGAGAAAGAAAGTTGGGGGTGAAATAATATTTGAAGATAGAATAACTGAAAACTTCCTAAGTCTTGCAGAACACACAAACCTAAAGATCCAAGAAGCTGAGTGATCCGAAACAGGATACACCCCAATAAATCCACACTGAGACATATTGTAATTGAACTTTTCAAAACTAAAGTAAACAAAAAAAATCTTGATAGAATCCAGAGAGACATGATACATTACCTATAGGAGAACACCAATTTGAATGTCAGTTAGTTTCTGACCTGAAACCATGGAGGTTAGAAAGAATACTTTTCAAGTGGCAAAAGAAAAGAACTGGTAATTACAAATTCTATATCCAATTAAACTACCCTTCAGGAGTGATGGGGGAATAAAAATATTCTCAGACAAAGGAAATCTAAAGGAATTTGTCTCTAGAAGACCTACCCTTAAAGACTGGTGAAAGAAATTTCTTCAAACAGGAAGGAAATAATAAAAAACAACTCTTGGAGCATCAGGAAAGAAAGAATAAAACAAAGAGAAAAAATATGCATACATGCAATAGATTATCCTTATCCTCATGAGTTTTATGAATCATAAGAAGAATTCAGACAAAAATTATATAACTCTCTGATATTAAAGATAATGATATTTATTCCTTCTTGATCTTCTGGCTAAAATCAAGTGAAGATAATGATATTTAAAATTAGGGGAGGTAAATGGACCTAAATGAAAGTAAAGTTTCCACATTTTCTGGATGTGGCAAAATATTGATACCAACAGATTGTTATGTCATATATGTATATTACAATAATCTGAGAGACCAATGTGAAAACTGTACAAAGAGAAATATTCAAAAACACTTTAAATAAATGAAGATGAAATTCTAAAAAAAATTCAAATAAGCTAAAGAAAGTCACAAGAAGCAGAGGAATGAGAAACAGAAGAAAAACAAAATGAATAATAAAATGGTAGACTTAATAAAGCACTAACATATCAATAATTACCTTGAATGCAAATGATGTAAATACAACAATCAAAAGACAAATTAGCAGAGTGGATTAAAAAAACACAATACAACTTTATGGTACTTACAAGAAACTCACTTCAAATTTAATGACATTAGCAGCTTGTAAGTAACAAGATGAGGAAAGATATACCGTGCAAACATTAATTTTAAAGAAAAGGAGAAATGGCTGTAACAATATCTGATAAAGTAGATTTCAAAGCAAAGGAAATTACTAGAGACAAAAGAAGAATATTACAAAATAAAAGGATCAATCCACAAAAAATAATAAAATTACTGTAAATATACATGCACCAAACAACAGAGCCCCAAAATACATGAAGAAAAACATAGAGCTAAGAGGAAAAATAGACAAATCTATAGCTATAGTTCAAACTTCCAAACCCTTCTCACATAATTGATAGAATAACCAGATAGAAGATCAGCAGAATATGTCTGAAAAACACAGGCAACCAATCAGATGTAATTAACATATATAGAACCTACCAACCAAAAGCAGAAGAAAACACTTTTTTCAGTTCCCATGGAATAGTCACCAAAATAGATCATATCTTGGTTGTAAAACAAACCTCAAGAAATTTAAAAGAATTTGAATCACATAGAATATGTCCTCTAACTATAATAAAATCAAACAGGAAATCAATAACAGAAAAATATCAGGAAAAATCTCTAAACATGTGGAAATCAAACAAAACTCCCAACAGTATATAAAAACATGTGGACTGCATAAAGCAGGCTGACAGAGAATTTGTAGCACTAAACATATATATTCAAAACGAAAAACGGTCTTACATTAAAAACACAAGTTTCCACTTTGAGAACTTCAAAAAAAAGGAATAAGATAAACCCAAAGTTAGCACAAGAAAGCTAACGATAAAGATAAGAGAGAAACAAATGAAATGGAAAAGAGAAAAGAAAAAGAGAGCATCAGTGAAATAAAAAAGCTGATTAAAAAAAATTGATAACTGTCTAGTAACACTGAAAAATTAGGATAAGACATAAATATCAGGAATAAAATATACAGAGATCACTAAAGATCCTGTAGTCATTAAAAAAATAAATGAATACTGTGAACCACTTCATACTCATAAATGTGACAACATTTATTTAATAAACCAATTCCTAAATTGAGGAATCCTCTAAATGTAGAACCAGCTCCTCAGAAACCACTAACTACCAAAACTCAACCAAGATGAAATACACAAATATAAATTGATTTGTAATTAAAATTTGCCCCCCCAAAAATCTCTGGGTCCAGGTGACTTCACTAGAGAATCCTACCAAATATTTAAAAAATTAACAATAACTTTACATAATTTCTTCCAGATGATAGAAAAGGAGGAAGCACTTTCAAACTATTTTTAAGGCCTACATTTCCTAACACCAAAACAAAACAAAGAGAGTGCAATCTTTGTTTGCAGATGACATGAACACCTACATAGAAAATCTCAGGAAATCTATGAAAATCTCCTGGAAGTAATAAGCAAGTTCTGAAAGGTTGCAGGATTTAAGATCAACACACAAATATCTACTAACATTGAACATACAGAAATTTGAATTCCATTTACAATTGCTCCAAATAGAATGAAATGCTTAGTTACACACATGTATGTGCACACACACACACACACACACACATACACACACACACACACACACACAGAATATCTGCTGAAAATTACAAAATGCTAATGAAAGAAACCAAAGGATCTAAATAAGTGGAGAGACATACAGTCTTCACAGATTGGAAGGCTCAATTCTCTCCAAATTGACCTGTATGTTAAATACAATTCCTATCAAAAATACCTGTTTCCAGACAAGGAAAATCTTTTCAAATATTTACAGAGAAAGACACAGGCTCTAGGATAATTAAAACAATCCTGACAAAGAAGAATAAAGTGGGAGAAATCAGTCTACCTGGATTCGGGAGCTATTATTTAGCTATAGCAATCAAGACAGTGTGGTATCAGTGAAGGTTTAGACACATACATCAATGGAACAGGAAAGACAGCCCAGAAGTAGACCAGAAATATGCTTGACAAATTTTGGGGGGAAAAAAAAAAAGCAAGAGGAATTCAATAGAGAAAACATGGCCTTTTCAGTAAATGGTGCTGGAACAATTGGCCATCCAAAGGCAATGAAGGAAGGGAGGAAGGAAGGGGGGAAAAGAGCAGGGAGGGAAGGAACCTCAACCTAAATCTCACACCTCCCAAAAGTTAACTCAAAATGGGTAATAGACTTAAATATAAAACAGAAAACTATAAAACTTTTAGGGAAAAATATTGAAGAAAATCTTTGGGATCTAGGGCTAGCAAAAAGTTCTTAGACTTGACACCAAAGCGTAATTTGTAAATAGAAAATTTAATAAATTGGACATCACCAAAAATGAACTTTTGTTCTATGAAATCTCACGTGAAGAAAATGAAAAAATATGCTGCAGACTCAGAAAATATTTGGAAACTATATCCAACAAAGGATTATTACCTAGAATATATTTTTTAAAACTGTGAAAACTCAACAGTAAAAATCAAACAATCCAATTAGAAAATGAGCAAGACTTCCACAGACATTTCACCAAATAGTGCAGGAAAAGGTGTTCAACATCATTAGCTATCAGGGAAGTGCAAGTTAAAACCTCAATGAGATATCAGAATGACTAAAATAGAAAATAATGACAATACTAAATGTTGCAGGATTCACAGAAATTGGACCATTCATTCATTGCTGGTGTGAATGCAGGATGTTATAGACACGCTGGAAAATAGGTTGGCAGTTAATTATAATTTATCCCAGAGAAATGGACACTTAAGGTCACCCAAAAATCTGTGCATGATTCTTCTTAGCAGTTTTTTCATAAGTGTCCAAATTTGGAATCAGCCAGCCAAGAAGATGAATTGGTGATGTCAGATTAACAAGTACTGTGCCCTAGAGAAATCTCATCTAAGTCTCAGTTGCCTCATCTACAAAATAGAAATAAAATTATTGTGAAGATTAAGTGCACATAATTATGCTATTAAGTATCAATTAATCAATTAAGTGGATATAATTAAATGGGCACACATCCAAAAAGTTTAACATTGTACTCAAATATTAACTTGGATGCAGGGGGTGGGGGTAGTAAAATAGTCAGTACACTATTACCTGAAGAAATAGGACACAAGTGAGTTAACCATTGTGAAATCAAAGAAAGGGAGCAGAACAGAGAGTGCAGACTTTGTGCAGGACCCCCACAAACCAGAGGAAGCAAGCAGATGGCCTTGTAGAGGGAAGCATTAGGTGTCACAGCGAAGGAAAACTAGAATGTTCTAAGTGTTTACCGTGTACTTTACACATATTAATTCATTTAACCTTCACAACAGCTTTGCTAAGGCAGGTATCATTCCCTTTCCATAGAAGAGGAAAAGGAGACTCAAAGAGGTAAACTTACTAAACACTATATAGGTTGTAAGTGGAAGAACTGAGATTCAAAACTATTACCTGTACAATGTCCATGCTCTTCCTGCTTGGCAAATTATTTGCAAGTTTTGGTAAATGGCCCATAAAAATAGTTCACCATAAGTAGTAAGTAATTCTATGCAACAAATAATTCTCTGTAACTAGTGGGGTTTTTTTTATGCCTCTTGCCTCCCACACCGCCACTCCCCACCAAAACAAACAAATGAAAAAACATTCTATTAAGAAAAAAAAAGGAAAAAGTCAAAAGGAAAGGAACACATTTTGTGTTTATGATTATGGCTGGCATTCAGATGCAAAGAAGAGAAATGACTATCCAAACTGAAGCTGTATACTTGATAGCACTTTATGCTGTCACCCAACAACAATTATCCCTCAGCTCCCGCCTTTCTCCAGTTAAAAAGCCCCTAATGGGTTAAACATAATCTCCCAACCTACACCCCAAATGAAAACACCAAAATCTAGGAGTCTGAAGGTGGAAATTCACAGAGAGTAAGAAAATAGTGATGGTCACTTCCCTGGCTTTTATCCTAGCTGGTTTCAAAATTTTCATTTCATATGTTAATTGACCATTTGTAGCCCAAGTGATAAATCTACTTGATTTCTAGGTACAACATGGGCCAGAAAAAAAAATTCTAGCAATGATTCTCTTTAACCAGTTTCTACTACAACAAACAAAATCTATCCCATAGAATTCGTGATTTACCTATCTGAAGTGCAGAGATGCATGTTCAAGATATCTTACTGCCTTGACTTGATCATTAAATACATATAGACACATACACATACTTATATGTGTGTATATATTGTGTAAACCAGTAATTTTTTCATAAGTTACGATAGCCTGGAGAATAACACGATATTTCTTTTTCCTAAAAATACTATTTGGCATTTACTTGTTTAAAATTACATGCATAAAACAATTTTACTTTCAGATCTATTAGATAATGTGAGAAAAGTTGGGCATTATAGAAAAGTAGGGAATCTAAATCCATCGCTTTAGATAATTGTACTATATATCCTTTCTTTACTGAAAACAGTGTTTCTCAACCTTTGGACGCACCTGGTGTGTTTAATAAATACTTGTATCTGGGCATCCCCTGCCACACCCCTATCTCCCACTCCTGAGTGATTCTGATTTAATTGTCTAGGATGGAGGTCATAAAATTAGATTCTTCTGCATGGGAAATTCTTCTATTCCTCCCCGTTTATTCACTTATTAAATCACTTATCTCGGTGTGGATTCATGATATCTATTTCATATTTTGAGTTACAATCTATTATTATTTTATTTATTTTCTTGCTCAAATTGTTCCACCTTTGGCCATCAAAAGCTCTTTCAATTGTCTCTTAGACAATCCATTCATCTCAGTATCTCTTTGACACATCCCATCATTATTGGTTTTATATTTTTGGTTTATGGCACCACAGACATAGATGCTTCAGGCTCATTGTGTATATTTCTTGCCTCAGTCCTACAATCAGCCATTTCACTAAGAAGCCCTGGATCCTTTTATTGGAGAACAATATTAGAAAACAAGATCTGGTTAGTAGATACACTTGTTGCTACTAGGGTTTCATTGCTTCAGGCCCTCAGCTCACAGAGAAGGAAACATATGTGTGTATGCTAACCTGTGTATATACATATTTATACAGATCTTTCTATATGTAACCATATAGGATCCCAGGAGGGAATGCTGTATTAATATTAAGCAAAACATAAGTTCATACTTATGTCTCCAACTCTAATCTATTACTACACAAATCATTCTGGCCTCTTTCCCTTGCTTATCTCTCAGCTCCCTCTCCAACAGTGAGAAAACTCTCTGTCACCATTGTCATTCATTTACTTACGTGTTCTATTCCAGTATACATGATAGTGGTATCAGAACTGTTAAACAGAACTCCCATGGGAAACAACTTTATCAACTGGAAGAGAGTCTTACAAACTCCACTCATTTCCCAAATTACTTAGTTCAGTACCTTTCCCCCCACCCCCTTCAGTAAGGTTGTTTCATCCATTTGTAATACAGTTAGATTGTTTTGTCCCATTCTGCATTCCCTCCTGGGATCCCCCAACCTCCTGTAAAATTTGTTAGAACTTTGCATACATTAAGCTCACACTTTTTTGCATACATTAAGCATCACACTTTGTGCTGAGGTTCTATAGATTTGATGAATGCATAATATCTTGTGTTCACCATTACAGTGGTATACAGAATGATTTTACTGCCCTAAAAATTCCCTGTGCTTTACCTTTCCATCCTTCTCCCCCTCACCCTGAACCCTAGCAAACACTGATCATTTTGTTGTCAGTATAGTTTTACTTTTCCAGAATGTCATACAATTTTAATCATACAAATACGGCATTTTCAGACTGGGCTCTTTCACTTACCAATACATATTTAAAGATTCCTCATATCTGTTCATGGCTTGATAGCTCATTTCTTTTTATTGCTGAGTAATATTTAATTGTATGGATATACACAGATTGTTCATTCATTTCCTATTGAAGGACATCTTGGTTGCTTCCAATTTGAGATGATTGTGAATAATGCTGCTTTAAACATTCATGTGCAGGTTTTTGTGTGGACATGTTTTTAAATCAATTGGATAAATACTTAGGAGTGTGATTGTGAGGTTGTATAAGACTATGATTAGCTTTGTAAGAAACTGCAAGTAAGAAACTACCAAATTTGTGTGACAGAGAAGATGACCTGCTCAATTTGAAGTATTTGTTTAGGCAATAAAGTGGATATTATAAATTATTTTTGGCCACTATAGTAGTTAGGATAATACTACTAGCTCCACAATTTCGGTGACCTAACACAATAGAAATTTTGGTTTTATTATATTATTATTACTATTATTACTTGTGTGGTCCACATGACAGTCCAAAGCAGGTGTTCTGGGTCAGCATGGTAATGGTGACATGGTAGTTTAGGGGCCCAGGCTCATTCCATTTGCAGCTCCACCATATCACATTGGCCCCAGAGTACCATTTCAAGGCATGGCGCATGGCCTAGCCTCTGTCATTTAGACACTTCTCCTCAGACTTCAATTTGGAATCTTATGACACAAAGAATCAGCAGCCACACAGAATCCATTCAGGTGATGAAGAAAAAAAATAATAATAAAGTACCAAACTGTTTTCCAAAGTGTGCTGTATTATTTTGCATTCCCACAGCAGTGAGAGTTAACTGTCACTATGCCTCCTTGCCAGCAATTAATATTGCCAGGTTTTGGGGTTTTTTTTCGGCCATTCTAATAGGTGTGCAGTGGTATGTTACTGTTGTTTAATTTAAAATTCCCTAATGACAAATGAGATTGAGCATCTTTTCATTTGCATATTTTCATCCGTATGTTTTCTTTGGTGAGGTTATGATCTTTTGCCCTGTTATAATTGGATGGTTTATTTTCCTATTATTGAGACTTCCTTTTGGATTCGTGGTTTATTTGGAAATGTATTGTTTAACTTCCAATATTTGGGGATCTTCCGGATAGCTTTCCTTTGATTTCTAGTCTAATTCTGTAACTATCTGAGAACATACTTGGTATGATGTTTGTTCTTTTGAATTTGTTAAAGTTTGTTTTGTGGCCCAGAGTATGGTCTATCTTTGTGAATGTTCTATGTGCCCTTGAGAAAAATGTGTATTCTGAAGTTCTTTGGTGAAGCAATACATATCAATTAGATGAAGCTGGTTTATAGTGTTGATCAAATCATTTATAACCTTACTGATCTTTTGCCTATTTGTAACATCAATAACTATAAAGTAGTATTGAAGTCACCAATGACAATTGTGAATTTATTAGATTTTGCTTTGTGTATTTTGAAGTTCTGCCATTAAGTGCATACATCTTTAGGAGTGTCTACTTAGAGAACTTAACTCTTTGCCATTATGAAATATGCCACTTTATTTCTGATAATATTTCTCGCTCTGAAGTCTCCTTTGAATTTAACATAGCTGCTCCAGCTTTGCGTATGGTGGGGTGGGCGGAGGTAACAACATCTACATGATAGATCTTTACCCATCCTTTTACTCTTGACCTGTCTACATCTTTACATTTAAAGTGGTTCTCTTGTAGTCAGCATGTAATTGAGTCATGTTTCTGTGTCCAACTTAATGATCTTTGCTTTTTAACTGATGTACTTAGATATTTAAATTGATCATTGATATGGTTGGATTAAATCTACCATCTTGTTAGCTGTTTTCTATTTGTTCCATTTGCTGTTGCTTGCCTTTTTGCTTACGTTCAGCCTTTTCTGAACTTAATTGAGCATTTTTATGATTCCATTTTATATCCTATAATTACTTATTATTTATACCTCTATTTTTTAACAGCAGATAATTAAGTTTATTGAAAGAGTTCAGTGAAGCATCTGCCATGGTGATTTCAACCTCTACTCCTGGCTCAGTGCTAATGGAAGTAATCCAAGTAATTTCAGAAGGACTATGTAAGTCAATGAGTCTCATTGATCTCAGCTGGATTTCTAAGATCTCAAGTCTTAGAAACTTCACTACTAGGAGTTTTTTCCTCATAATGATTCTTAAAATCTTAGTAGGCATCATGTTGAGGCTCTTTTCCTTTATGGCCTCTGATCAAGTCAGAACACAGCTTCTCTAGGGATTTTACATTGCGGCTGGTTAGGGTAATTCTACTTTGGTGAACCATCACCTCTTGTTCCACTGGTGTCATGTCATTCTGGTATACTTTAAAGTCTTGGCTTTTAAGTGTGACTTCCTGACCAACGTGTTCCTCAGCACGAGGGAGCAGTGGTGACTCAAGAATAGCAAAGGCAGACCACAGCAGTGACAGTGTCTTCCTCAAAGAGGATTTCTACCTCTTTTTTAACATTTCACTTTGTTATGGTTACTAAGCCTACCTTCAAATAATATACCACCACTTCATACACATGTAACAGATAGTCCCAAATCCCACAATTCCTGTATCATTCCTTTGTTGTCATACATTTCACTTTTTATTAATGGTATAAACATATTGTTACAATTTTTACTTTAAACAGTTAAATTTTAGAGCAATTAAAATAAGAAGAAATATTTCATTTTTACCTGTGTTCTTCATTCTTTGTATAAATCCAAGTTCCTTTTTTTTTTTTTTTTTTTTACAAGTAATAGGCTTTATTTTATAGCAGCAGATAATTGAGCAGGAAGTAGGGACAGTTCACATACTCCCCTACAAACACAGTTTCTCCTATTGTTAACATCTTACTTTGATGTGGTACATTTGTTACAATTATGAATCAATATTGATACATTATTATTAACTAAAGTTTATATTGATGTTCCTTCTCTTGGTTTTACAGTTCTATGGGTTTTGCCATGTGCATAATGTCATGTATTCACCATTATAGTATCAAAAAGAATAGTTTCACTGTCCTAAAAATCTTCTGTGCTTCAACCTGTTCATCCTTCCCTTTTCCGCTGATCCCAGAAACCACTGATCTTTAATATTTTCCAGGACCTCAAACATTTTTCATTTCTTTTTGTTGAGTACATTCAATGTCCTCTTTTCTACCTAATTGAAAGCATACAATAAATTGTTGTTAATTATAGTCTGTACTGTAGAACATCAGATCTTATCCCTCCTATCTAGCTCTAATTTTGTATCCATTAACCAACCTCTCACTGTCCCCCTTCTCACTCCCCTTCCCAGACTCTGATAACCACCATTCTACTCTCTACTTCTTTGCAATCAACTTTCTTAGCTTCCATGTATGAATAGGAACAGGCAGTATTTCCCATTCTGTTCCTGGCTTATTTCCCTTAACATAATGCCCTCCAAGCTCATCCATGTTGCAGCAAATGCAGGATTTCATTCTTTTTTATGGCTGATAGTATTCCACTGTGTCTATATACCACATTTTCTTTATACATTCATCCACTGTTGAACATTTAAGTTGATTCCATATCTTGGCTATGGTGAATAGTGCTGCAATATGCATGTGGTCGCAGCTATCTCTTTGGTGTGCCAATTTCCTTTCCTTTGTATAAACACCCAGTGGTAGAATTACTGGATCATATTGTAGTTCAATTTTTAGTTTTTTGAGGAACCTCCATACTGCTTTCCATAATGGCTGTACTAATTTACATTCTTGCCAACAATGTATAAAAGTTCCCTTTTCTCCCCATCTTTGCCATATTTATTTTTTTTGTTTTTTGGGTAATAGCCATTCTAACTGTGGTGAGATGATATCATACTGTGGTTTCAAGTTGCATTTCCCTGATGATTAGTGATACTGAGCATTTTTTCATATACCTGTTGTCCATTTGTATGTCTTCTTTTCAGAAATGTTTATTCAGCTCATTTTCCATTTCTAAAATAGGATTATTTGGTTTTTAGCTATTGTGTTGTTTGAGTTCCTCACATATTCTGGATATCAATCCTTTGTCAAATGCATAGTTTCCAATTATTTTCTCCCATCTGCAGGATGTCTCCTCACTCTATTGATTATTTCCTTTGCTGTACAGAAGTTTTCAGTTTGATGTAACCCTATTTGTCTATTTTTGTTCTTGTTGCCCATGCTTTCAAGATCTTCTCCATAAATCTTTGCCCAAGCAAAAGTTCTGAAGCATATGCCCTATGTTTTCTTCTAGTAGTCTCATAGTTTCAGGTCTTACATTTAAGTCTTTCATCAATTTTGAGGTGATTTTTATATGGTGAGAGATAGGGTTCTAGTTTCTTTCTTCTGCATACAGATAGCTAGTTTCCCCAGCACCAATTATTGGAAGAGATTCTCCTTTCTCCAGTGTATGTTCTTAGTGCTTTTGTCAAAAATCAGTTGGCTATAAAAATGTAGCTTTATTTCTGAGTTCTTCATTCTGTTCCATTGGTCCATGTGTCTGTTTTTATGCTGGTATCATGCTGTTTTGGTTATTATAGCTTTGTAGTATATTTTGAAGTCAGATAATATGATGTCTCTGGCTTTGTTTCTTTTACTCAGGATTGCTTTGACCATTCAGAGTCTTTTGTAGTTCCACACAAAGTTTAGAATTCCTTTTTCTATTTCTGTGAGAAATTTCATTGGTATTTTGATAGGGATTGAATTGAATCTGAAGATTGCTTTTTGTAGTATGGTTATTTTTGCAGTATTAATTCTTCCAATCCATGAACATGGAATGTTTTTCCATTTTTGTGTGCATGCTCTTCAGTTTCTTTCACCAGTGTTTTAGTTTGTCTTGCAGAGATCTTTCACCTCCTTCATTATATTTATTTCTGGAATTGTTTTTTGCTTTTTTTTTTTTTTTTTTTTTGTAGCTATTATAAATGGGGTGGCTTTCTTGATTTTTTTTCTCCTTTCTCATTATTGGTGTATAGCAATACTAATGGTTTTTGTATGTTGACTTCTTATCTCGCAAATTTACAGAATTCATTATCAGTTCTAAGAGCTTTTTTGGTGGAGCTTTTAGGGTTTTCTACATATAAGATCATGTTGACTGCAAACAGGGACAATTTGACTTCCTCCTTCCTAATTTGGATGCCCTTTATTTCTTTCTCTTGCATAATTGCTCTGGCTAGAAGTTCCCTTAAATCCAAGTTTCTGACTACATCATATTTACTCCACCTATAGAATTTCTTTTAACATTTCTTTATAGAGTTGGTCTGTGGTAATAAATTACCTTGGTTTTTGTCTCTCTGAGAAAGTTTTTATTTCTGCTTCACCCTCAAAGGATATTTTTCCTGTATGTAATTCTTTTTGTTTGTCTGTTTTTTCCTTGCAGCACTTTAAAGACATTATTTCATTACTTGTTTACTTGGTTTCTAATGAAATTCTTTGTCCTTACATTTACATAATGTGTCATTTTTTTCTCTGAGTGCCTTCAAACTTTTCTCAGTCTTTGATAGTTTTTAGAAGTTTTGAATATGATGTCCATAGGTGCTGGGTTTTGGGAAAATTCTTATTTATTATTTCTTCAAATATTTTTCTGCTCTCTTCTCCCTTTGTTCTCCTGCATATATTAGATCATTTGATATTGTCCTGCAGTTCTTGAATCTTCTATTCTGTTTTTGTATCACTCTTCCCCTCCCCCCCCCGTTTTACTTTGAGTGATTTTAATAGATCTATCTCAATCTTCAAGCTCACGGGCTCTTTCTTCTACTATGTCAAATTCAAATCTACTGCTGAAACTGCTGAAGGTATTCTTTATCTCTCTAACTACATTATTCTTTTCTAGAATATGTTTCTTTTTACAGTTTCCATGTCTGTACTCCAAGTATATACCTGATCATGCATGCAGTCTACTTTTTCCACTAAAGCCTTTAACATATTAACCATAGCTATTTTAAATTCCCCATCTGATAGTTCCAACATCTAGGTCATATCTTAGACTGGCACTGTTGACTCTTCTGTCACTTTAGACTGTGGTTTTTCTTGCCTCTTTGTAGGTCTCATAAACTTTTTGTTTTAAGTTGGCCATGTTATAGAAGACTTTAATAGATATTGAGATAAATATTGTTATGGACTGAATATATGTCCACAAAATTCATATGTTGAAACTCTAACCCCTAATGTGATTATATTTAGGAGGTGGAGCTTTGGGGAGGTGATTAGGTTTAGATGAGATCGTGACAGTGACGCTTTCATGCTGGGATTAGTGCCCTTATGAGAAGTTACCGGAGAGCCTGTGTGTGCCCACTCTGGCACTCTCCCCACTCTCTCTGGAAATATGTGAGGATATGGGAAGAAAGCAACCATCTATAGGTCAGGAACAGAGCCCTCACCAAGAACTCAACCATGCTGGCACCCTGATCTTAGACTTCCATCCTCCAGAACTGTTAGAAATAAATGTGTGCTGTATTTTGTTATAGCAGGCTAACCTAAGACAAATGTTTTTTATCCTTAGAGAGGAGCACACTTTTCCTTCTGCTAGGTCTTCAGTGTAGGGGTTTGTGTTAATCTAGTCAGGAGTAGGGCTGGGTTTGAAGTTTGCTTTCTACTTGGCTTTGAGTTTCTATCTCCCCACCTGGCTTGGGTTTTTCTTTTCTGCAACAGGGAATCTGTCTCTTGCAGCTCTTTCCGCTGTATCCCACTCTTAATTTTATTTGACACTTGGTTGGGTAATGGAGGTGGTGAGTAGGGGAAGGATGTATACTCTGTGTTCTTATTAATCCTCAGGTTTAGGCAGGCAGTGTGAACCTGAGCCTTTGAGCTGTGACATTCACAAGTATTTCTACTCCTTCTCCAGAGGTAATGCTGGGCTAGTACATATTCCCACCCCTTCTCCCAGAGGCCTCAGTCTGTAGTTTTGTCCTCTTCTCCCTGAATATTAAGGCTTTTGTTCCTTTGATATGATACAGAAGGTGAGTCTGGCTGTGTCACAGCAGTGGCTTCTGTTCCTTTGCTCCAGCCAGTGTCACAGGGCAAGTTTTCTTAGGCCTCTTCCCAGTCTTCTCTGTAACTGAGTTCTTACAGGAATATCCTGTAAGAGGATGTAACCCCTACACACACACATGTCTGCAGCCCCCCCCGGGACTTTACAGCTACACTCAGCTTTTAGCAATTCATTAAAAATTTCTAGCTGAATCTTCTTAATGGTTTACATGAAATTTGACAACATTTTTGCAGGCACTTGTCTCTCCCCAGATTTTAGGGCAGTTGTTTGCCCTGCAACTTCAGTTCTCTCATGGGCTCAAGAAAACTGATTAATTCTAACTCATCAGCTTGTTGTTATTTTTAGGGTGGGAGTGATGGTCTTTTCAGCTCTCTTCATCTCCAAGCTAAAATCAGAAGCATTTCTCTATAAAAAGGTGATTAGACACATCTCACATAATATTTCTCATAAAACAGCAAATAAGTATACATTAAAGGGCCTACAATTAAAAAAAAAACTAGTTTCTACTTTCTGCTATATAATTAACTAATCAGGAGTGTGACTTCAAACAAGGAAAGTCAACTGATAAGACTTATCACACCCACAATGCCAAAAGGATCAAATGATAAGACTATGTAAAATTTATCTAAATAGTTAAAAAGGTATAGAATAAATGTTGGTATAATCTTATATTTTATTCTTTAGTCAAAGGTAGAATGGTTAAAGATAAAATAGGTGGTTTACATCTGACAAAAACAAAGTTTCAGATCGATTCAGTAACATTTAATAAAGACCTACTATATGCCAAACACTGTCCTATTCATCTCTGCATCTCAGGAATGAATAGGACACAAACCGTGCCCTCAATGAGCTTTTAGTCTAACAGAGGAGACGAATATGTGTTTAACTTAATCATTTAATTATAAATATTTGAAACAAACATCCACTTCATTTTTAGAAGAAAACTGAGTAACACAATATACACAAGTGAAAATAAATTTTGTACAATGAAATATTCCATAGCAAGTTCCTGTTTTAAATTAGAAGAATATGACAACTGGTTTTATATCAAAATATCACCCTGATTATATTAGTCAATAAACAAAAATTCTCCTTACAAGTAAAAGAATATTTTACTCTTTAAACAATTCATTTGTGTCTCAGATATTATAGTAATATTCTTTAAAGAGTTAAAAATCAGTCATAGATTGCATTAATAATACTTTATTTTTAAGTATAAACAACATTTTTATGTATTATTTAGGTAGCTCCTTAAATTATTTACTCTTTCCTCCAGTAGGTCATTTATTACTGAGGGATTCCTAAAGCTGAACAGTTAGATGCAAAAACATGTGTTCAAAGTTGAAATAGAAACGGCAAATGGCCACATTCTTAAGATCATGTAATTGAGTGAAACAGGGAATTCAATACCTCAGCAGATGACAGTTCAAGGATGATGCCTGTTTTAGCAAAACCTAAGTTGGAACACATGAAACCATCTGATTTTGAGTTTTCATGTGAATCATTTTGGAGCACAAGGATTAATGAATGTATGAGAATGTGTCCTTGGATTAGAATGCATTCCTACAGAATGAGAATAAGAAATATGAGAAATATTTTTTAAAAATACAGCACTGTTGACTTCTTACTATTTAACTGAAGGACTTGAAGCAGAGGACTTGTGTGACTTCAACGGTGGGTTACTTTCCCATAATGCATCTGCATGCAAAATACAACTGTGAACCATATATAATTCTGGTCAGAGTCAGAAGCATTCACAAGCAACCATCAAACTTGGCTGAATCCTCACTTTACACTGCTAAGTTGTCTTCTGGAACTAACAAGATTAAACATTCAAATCTGTTCATGCTTTGAGCTAAACAGCAGAATTATCTAAAAACAGATATATAAATAAAATTATAAACTGCAAGATTTAAAAGCATTCTGTATAGTTAAAAAATGCTTGGCATTAAACCAAATGTGTAATTTCCAACCTAGTTGGTTTATAGAAAGATCTCTATCTTCAGATTATATGAATTATTTTAATCTAACAATAGATGATGAGCTAAGTTGTTAACATAAATAACTCAGACTCTGCTCTCTTTCTGACAAAGGCAAGTCAAAAGTCTGCGAGGATTGAAAACTTTTCTATGGTTCAGGGTCAATCTGAACATGGGTACCAGCTGTTCTATTAGATAATGTCTTGGATAAAGTCACTCTTCAATGAAAATTTTCACACTCTGTAATAATAATGCATCACTACTGAAATGAAAAAATAAAATAAAATAAAAAGATGATGACAAATATCTGAGATAGTCCGGAAACAAATTCTTTTCCATGACTGAATTTATCTTCCAAGCCAGAAAAGTTATTAACATTTTGCAAAACTCCATGCTTTTGCAACACTTTAGAAATTAAAAATACACTACCAGTACAATAATAACATATATTTCAAGTGCAAAACCAGTTTATCTACTATGAGCTGAGCTCCCACTTTACGGAGAAATAAAAATGAATGAACAGCTACTTTTAACTTTCATGCCTACTTGGAAAAGTTACGGAGATCAATTCAATACACAAGTTGATACTGATAGTTTCTTGTTCTTTCTTCCAAAAATGTCATTTTTTTCATTTTCCAAACACCCATCAGTTGTTAATGAGAGGAAAGGAAGAATATGCTTGTCCATGATAGAAACACTGGTGGGGATGTTGATAAGCTTATTCTGATTGCAGCTGCTCTTCTGGTAATGAGATTTAAAGGGTATATTTTAACTGTGCAGCCAAAACACGCTGCCAATTGAAAAGGTCAGCTACACAAATGAATGGCTATTTTCAGATTTTCTTTTATATTGCAGATTTTCCTTTTTGATGGTACAAAATCGCAAAATAGTTTGCTAAATTTCCTTCCCTCATTCATAATGGTTGTGGGGAACTGAGTAGCAGTAATGAATATTTGCTAATAATAAATCACGTTCTTTATTCCAACTGTGGCTTTACAATGATTTGAATTATGCCTGGATCCTGTTCTAGGCAATCTGAAATCAAACATGAGAATATTAATTTCTTGCAACCAAGACATCTCGTACCACAATATGATACACATGGCTTCTATACAGTAATAGCCGAACAACATTTTTTAAGTTGAGCGCAGTTAGTGTTCTTTTTCAAGACAGATGTTTTCCAGATTTGCTGTTGTCACTCATTAATAAAGTAGTAAGTCTGTGAGTAATGATAATGTGAGACATTATGGTGAGATACTGTACATGCTGTCTCATCCGTAAACCACCACAGATTTTCTCAGCTAATTATTTCCTTTGCTTGCTTTAATTGGTTCAGTCTGACTGTTTTTCTGTCAGTGTATAAATATTTAGTATGTCTGTGTGATAAAATGTACCCAAACCAATAAATAAATAAATAAGTGGAAAGATGGAAAGTTGATAAAGTGGAAAAGCAGTATTTTAGTTAACAGGACTCATGGTATATTCAGTAATTGTGTTGTTTTCAAGTAATTGTAAAGGAAAATTATTTTATTGTATTTGTTTTATAAGACTTATTTAGCACATATAGTTGAATTTGGGGAGCAAAATGTATATATTTTGGAGGAATTCAAAGCAGTGTACAAATATTATCCAATCAACATTTCCATATAAGAGAATAAGAGAAGGTCTTACTACAGCCATACATCACTGGAGTAAACACGGTCCAAATGGCTAAATAGTTATTGCGAAGCACTTACTGAGGTAGAACACACTGGATTTTTTTTCTTCCTAGAAATTTAGTTTAATGCCTGAATTACCTGAAAAATAATTTGGTAATATATCAGTGGATAAATGGGTATAATTTTCAACCTAACATATGCCTTCTTAAAGCTATGTTCTTACCTATATTAATCTTAAAATTTGAAGTAAGTTAAAGGAGATATATATATTGTGTCATAATATATTATAGATCTAATTGGCATTATCATTAATTTTAAAAATAATAATTATTTATCATCTTTCTTTCTCCTTCTTCTTTCAAAGACTTAAAACATCTTTCAAAGAAATAGAGTGGACTTTCAATAGCAATAATTAAATGGTTAAATCTTTTTTCTTTTGTCCTTTTTTTTTTTTTTTTTTTTTTTTTTGTCGTTTTTTCGTGACCGGCACTCAGCCAGTGAGTGCACCGGTCATTCCTATATAGGATCCGAACCCGCGGCGGGAGCGTCGCCGCGCTCCCAGCGCAGCACTCTACCGAGTGCGCCACAGGCTCGGCCCATTTTTTCGTGACCGCGCTCAGCCAGTGAGCACACCGGCCATCTCAACCAGTGAGCACACCGGCCATCCCTATATAGGATCCGAACCAGCGGTGGGAGCGCCACTGTGCTCCCAGTGCCGCTCTCTCCCGAGTGCGCCTCGGGGCCGGCCCGTTAAATCTTTTTTCTTTGAATCTATTGAATCCATAGGGGCCATTAGTGGTGAGAGGAGTTTCTATTTTCCCACAGCAGTGGAGCATGTTATCTGCACAGGACTCCCAGCTGGACAGCTGTTCAAGGCAGAATTCACAAGCCCACATTCCGGATTGCCTCAACATTGCAACATGAGATGACTTAAAGAAGTAAAAACACAAATATCTTAAGAGGCAAAGAAAATAAAAGCATTACTATTTTACAAAACTTTAAATGGGGAACATTTAAAAGACACTCTTTCTCAAGCAACTGAAAAATGATGTCAAGACCCATATACTACACATGACACTTTTCAGCAATTTTATGTAAAACACTGAACGAAATGCTAAGCCTTATACTACAGAAGACTCATAATTCATTAGCAACACCGCCTGCACATAACTTTCAGCAGTAACACTTAGGAATGTCTATGCCAAGTACAAACCCACAGACTTGGCTGTGGATATAACAATAATGGTTTCCAGAGTCTAGTCATTCCAAGTATGAGTATTATGCACGTCTCTTCGTTTTTCCCATTATGATAGAACCATAAAATTTATTTCCATCCCAAGCAGCCAGCGTGTACTGCCAATGTATTATGATTAGAATGACACAAAGAGAGGGGGGCATGTGGCTTAAGAGGACGGGACTTCACAAGTGTAGAACAACCTCTTTGCAGGGATGTCAATACCAAGGGAATTCTGAGGCTGACTGGGGATCCTAGATGTCATAGATGAAATTTCATCACATATGGATGACAGAGCTATCAACTGGATTTTCTAATACCTTTCAGTGAGAGCTCATGGCTGAACCATGCTCAGCCCTGATCTGTGTATAGTCTGTGACAAAGGCAGTGGTGAACTGAGAAACCTTGTGCTGAAAGAGAACTGTAGTCCTGCAGAAAGATGATGAATTTATCACATTTTGATGACCCTATTCCTCTACAAATTAAGTGATTCTGGCCCCAGGTATATTGATAATATTTGGAAACAATCTGAAAATTGTTAGCAGCAATAATTTAGCCCTGGAACCAAGAAGAGGCAGCTAGATTTCACAAATTAGCTTCTGGCCACCCAAAATGCCTCCACACAGTGAGTGTTAACAGATTGCAGTGGATTGAATGGCTCCCCAAAGTCATTGGAGCTTAATCCCCACTATAACTATTGAGGGTGGAAATCCTACCATGATAATTGAAAGGTGGGACCTTGAAGAGGTGATTAGATGTGAGGACCCTGCCATAGCAAATTGTTTAATGATGGTCACAGGTGGGGTTCTGAGGGCTTCAAAAGGAGAGCACAAAAGGAGCTCTCTCTTTCTCTGCTCCCATTCTGCCATGTGAAACCCATGCATCACTGTCACCACTAACAAGGCCTTCACCAGATGTGTTTCCTGGACTTTGGACTTCCCAGCCTCTGAAATTGTAAGCAATAAATTTTGTTTTCTTCACAAATTACCCAATTCCAGCGTAATTTATTTACCCTGTTATAAGAAATAGAAACAGAGTAATGCACAGATGGAGATAAAACCTCAGCATACTTAATAATCTTTTACAACTGAGAGGAGCTCTACACTTGGCAGAAAGGGAATATATATAATTGAAAGATAAATCTCTTTAGAGAAATCAAACTACAATTTACTAAGTGACTACTATGTACCAGGCATTGTCTTAGAGCCCTTCACAAAAAAATTTCACTTGACTCTCAAAATTCAATGACAGAGGTATTACTATCTCCTACTTTATAAATTGAGATTAAGGAATCACAGCTAGGGAGCGGTGAAGCCTTTATCAGACAGGATTGTCTAACCCCTAAGCTCAAACTCTTTCAACTGAATTATTTCATCTTGTGGTAAATTAAAGATAGCTATGAATATAGTTTGCTACTCATATTCTCATTGAAAGATAAAGTTGAATTGTCTAATTCCTTTCCCCCTTAATCTGGGTCGACTTTAGTAACTTGCTTGACTCATAAAATGAGGTGGAAATGACATCCTGAGACTTCCGAGTCTAGATTATAAGTCTTGAATTTACAACCAAGGTCTCTTGGACTAATCTCTCATGAAGTCCTGAGACCAAATGGGAAAGGGCTCCAGTTGGACACAGCCACCCCTGCCAAGATGGCAGGCATAGCTGTCTTGGACTGTTCAGATCGGTCCAGCAACCAGCTGAATGAATGTCTCCAAGTGACCCCTGTTGATGCCATGTGGAGAAAAAAAAAATCCACCTGATCCCTGGCAAAATTCCTGGCAGACAACGTTATAGGATATGCTTAAATATTCGTTGCTATAAGCCACAAAGTTTTAGGGTATTTATACAGGAATAAATTATTGCAAAAATACTTTCTCTTGTGATATTACCACACTATGAGCCTAAAGAGTCTTGGGTAAAAAAATATTGTGGGAAAATAGAACAGTTTCTTGACTTTTTGATAAACAGGATATGAATTTCTGCTTTATTAATCAGGTTAGGATATGTTTAGGTGAATAAAGAGCAGAAAGGAGGGAAAGAAGAAAAGAGAAATGTTACTGACAGGTAATATCTTTTATCAGCGGCTCTAAAGAGAATGAGAAAGTATATTAGTGAAGATTCTTTTGACAAGTTATGAAAACCTTACTTAAACTACTTTAAACAAAGGAGAATATGAAGTTTACTGGCCCGTGTAACTAAAAATTGTAGTTTGATGCTGACCTTGGACATACCTCATCAAAATGCTCAAATATATCACAATAAATATATTTCTCTCCATCTTTCAGTTCATTTTCCTCTGGACTGGCTTTATTCTAAAGCCAACCCCCTCCTCATGGTGATAAGAAGGAAAGATGACCAACCGCAATTCTACATTTATGTTATACCTTCTCTGCTGCAATTTATCCAGCAAAGGGAATTTTCATTTCCAAGAGGTCCAGTAAAGAGTGCCATTTGCTTGGGTTGGGTCACATGTCCTTCCCTGAACCAGCTTCTGTAGTTGGGAAATAAAATGTTCTGAGTGGCCAGGTTTGAGGGCGGCAGACCAGCCATGAGCCTTGGGAGTGGGTCAGCCGCTCTTTACCATGTGGACTGACAGTGGTGCTTCCCACATGGAACCCTGAGTACTGTTTCCATCATAAGAACTGGAGGGTAGATACTACAGAGACGAAAATAAATCTCTGAAGGGCAGTGAAAAAGTCATACTTTTATTCTTTCTTTATACAGATAAAATCATGTTCATGACTTGATTTTATTTTGATCATCTAAATCATAGCTGTAATTTAGTATTCTCAGAAAGTGTCTTTAAAGAAGTTATGACCATCATTTCCTCGACATTCATTCTGTTCTCCCCTCTCCTGTTTGTGAGCACACTCCCCTGCTCCCCAGAGTTCCAAGAGCTCCTCCACCGAAGTCCTACCATCCCTGGTGAGGGTCATGTTTTCTGGGCCCACTCTTCTTTCTGAGGGCTCTTCAAATGACTCAGATAGCTGGGCCAGTCACCAACCTGCCCTTGACCCCTTCTTCCTGTAAGATGAGAGGACTATTGAAGCGACCTCTAGCATACCTTATATAATCAATTTCCTTGGACTTTTCATAAAGACAAACCCCATAAAGGCAAACCCTAATCCATTTTTACACCTCATTGTCACGGTGGGGTGGGAGGACGGACTCTTGCTCTCCTTCATAAAACCATACATAAAGGGGAAAACTTCCAATCTCTTCCTCACTCTGGAAAGTGATGAAGGCAACGCTTCCAGTCTCTTTCTCCCTTTACTTGTTCCTCCCCACAGGAGTGGGGGAGCTAATCTGCTTGGTGAGGGCCTGACTTCCACAAGAGACTGTTTCCCTACTTGACAGGATTGCAGGTTACTGCTTACCTGCAGCATGAAATCTAGTACTCTTTGGTAGTCCTGTGATCATGCGGTAAGATCCTTCTCCTTCCTTGGTCATGCCTTTGCACTTCCTGTCTCTGAGTACTAACCAAACTTGGGATGGCCTGCTCTGTTCAGTAGGGAGACTTGCTGTTCTCTCTGGGTTCTAGATCCTCCTGCCTTCCAGAAGCAGTCCTTGAAATTACAGTAGGTAGACTGAAAGGCTACACAGCAGAATCAGCTCATGTTGCAAATACAGAGGTTTTTATTTGAACAGGGAAGGGAGGACACCAAATTTTGGCCTCAGGTCTAAGCCACATTCTCCAATCTATATTTCACAGATCCCTGAATTCTATTGGCTACTTCTTTGCCTAAAAAGGTGATACCTTGGGCCCCAATTTGACTAATGAGAGTACTTCAAAAAGTTCATGAAAAAAAAATGGAACTTAAAGATAATACAAACCTTCCATGAACTTTTTGAAGGCCCCTCATTATTCTTTCTCTAGGTTAGAACCTGGCAGGGAGGAGAGGTAAGTTTTCTTGCCTGCCTCTAATAGTCATTTCCAAACTACCTTCACATGCATTCTTATCTTATCCTCAAAACCTTGTGATAACTTCCAGGTAGGGATTATTAATTTTAATTAAAGCCAGGGAAATGGAGATTCAGAAAAGTCACGTGACTTGCATGGTCTAGCTAGTTAGTAACACAGTGGAACTAACCTCAGATCTTTGTACACTGAGGATAGAATCTCAAAATCAGAGGTACACTAAAATTCTACAGTTTCAAAATGTAATGAGAAGAGTAATTCATCCAGCAGTTACTACTTATTCCTTGTATCCCATTCTCAAGAAATTGTTGCAAAAACTTAAGAGTTCTAATCTTTATGTAGCATACAGAATATAGGCAAAAAGAAAATCATACAGCTAACAAAGTACCATAATGTCAGGTGCATGATTTAATTTCTAAGCTGCTGTGACACTGTTATCACAAAAATCACAAAAATAACACATTAGAGATGTTTTATCCATGTTTTGGTGCTATGTGCCCTGGTGAATATATAGAACTGTGTTTCTTCTGTTGTTTTTAAGGACTTCATTGGATAGGATATTGGATAGCACTAGAGATAATGCAAGCCTTAAAGCCTGTCAAATTGAGACAGTCTGTGCACCTGCATCCAGCCGTCTACCCCTGCAGCAGTTCTGAGCAGCTGTCAGTGTTCCCACCCTCCCTCACATAACTGGGAGTATCAAACCACATGTAGAACATGTCTGCTTATGTAGAGAGAGGAAACAAGGTACACAGTAAATAGGCAAGGCTTGGCAATCTCTCTACCTCCAATATTACACCAGGAAATTCTAAACTCTGCAAATAAATTGGTGGAATATTTCTGAAAACGATACCTTGCACATATTCAATGTAGTGGTAAAATCCTTCAAGAGGAGAATTTTCTCACAATATCTCAAATTAGTATCTGAACATGCCTCTGCATGGTGAGCATAGCCAGTGAAGAGGGGAAAAAAAAAATAACTGGTGGCCATTCTCTAGTGTGACTTGACTCATACTGGGAAGTATTGTAAGATGGAAAAAAATTATTTTCACATAATATTCCTTGGTTTTTAGGCAGTTTTTCCATTTCACTATGTGTGTGAGAGGGAGGGAAAAAGAGCAAAAAGCAGAGAGAAACAATATGGAATATTTTGTGTGACAGCTGTATCACTTTTTTCCATGTTTATGGATAAAGTAAAAAGCAGTAAAAAAAAATAATGCTAATTCCATAATCCATGGTTCACAACCAGCATATAGAAGGAAAGGGAGAGTTCTGGAATTCTGGGTGAATGGAGACAAAAATTTAATCACATGTTTAGTCCACAGTCGGTGCTTCCTATGTCTTTGCTGAAAGAATTAACAACTTCATTACAGATCTTATAGACTGAATATATGCTAAATGACTATTCCTACTTGGCATAGTGGGAGACTTGTGCTTGTATATGAATGTACTAGAGAGACAAGCATAAGAAAAAGAGACTAAATAATTATGTTTATTTTTATTATTTTAGAGACTGTTTTACGAAAGGATTAGAGAATATCAGCTTGTCACCATCATATTAAATCCGCCCCTTCCTCCAAGAAGCTTTCCTTCTTGGATGTGAAGAAAAGACCTTTTAGCCACAGCTTTCCTTTGGCTAGACTCTGTCAAGGGAATGATTCAGCTTCTGCTGTGGAAAGTCTAACCACTAGAAGCTATTGAGGAAGGTGGAGAGACAAGAATGTAAGTGCATAGGAGTGTGGTTTACATAGAAGGACGTGGCAGACAAGCAATGTGAAGATGATCTTGCTGAATTCCAGTAGCTAGCTGCTCTCTGGTTCCCCTACTCTGCCCTGATCCTTGTGCCAATGGAAGTTGGAAACTTCAGAAAAGATTGAACTTGAATGTGGAACTCCTCAATATATGTGGGAACTCTTAACATTCTCCTTCTTAAACATGAACAGGAGAATTAGCACTTAATTTATTGCCCTTCTGATTGGACCTCATGATACATAAAAGATACATCAAAATTCATTGGAGGAGAGGGTGATGTCAGCAAGAATGGCAGTGTTAGGACCTCCAAACATTCTCTCTTCCATAAAAGCAATAAGAAAACTCATACAAATTGTCAGAATCAGTACTTTCAGAGTGCTAGAATTCAACCAAAGGCTTGTATCAATCTGGGTAATGTTTTTTTGAAGAAAAACAGCTTAATCTCAGTAAAAACAGTGAGCTTTGTGGTGTTTTAATTTGCCCCATTCCCATTCCCTTCCTCCCCTCCAGCTCCATGAAAACTGGCAGCCTGTATTTACAGTGAAAGCCAAAAGGAAAAAGAATGGGGTAGAATTCCTTTAAAGCTTCATTCCAAGAGAATTGTCATTACTTGACTTGTCTGATAATTCTCTGAAGACCCCACTTGTAAAGATGTATTTATTTAACCTGATTCAGAACTCACCCAGTGCAAGAAGTCTTTTCCCCAGCGGTATTTGTCAAAAACAATTGCAGGAAATTGTTTAACTTTGCAGTTGCCTAAAGTGGTGAATAACAGTTATAGAAAATAATAGGCTAACTAAAAACATTAAAGGGAAAATCTGGGGAATGAGATTTCCATAGGAACTTTGAAAAGCTATGATATGCTGGGAATTGAGAAAGCCACAAGCATGTGTAGGGCTATACAAATTCCGAGGGCCATGCAAATGCTCAAAAAAATACCTGAAAGTTTCTAAACTCTCAGTTCTGGCTGAACTTAAGGCTCTGTACAAGGAGAAAGTGAAGAGTTAAGCAGAATTGTAAACAGTCTGACAGAATGTTGAAGCTGTGCCTCAGTACTCACAGAGACACCCTCAGCAAAGACTAGATTTATTGGTTCCATATATTTAAGGAAATGTCTGTCCATTCATCAGCTGACCACTAAGCTAACCAAGTAGAAACTTAGGTGGGTGCACATGACAAAAAAATTCAGGCTTTACAGAATTAGTTTAAAAAGTCACCAAGCAAACAAAAACAACAACCGCAAATTCTGAGAAAGGAGAAAAATCTGATTTCCAGAGTTGACACATTATGTTGTTTTAAATGTTCTGTTTTCTACAAAATATTATGAAGCATGCAAAGAAATAAGAAAGCATGTCCCTTACATGGTGGTAGGCGGGGTGGGGGGGGTGTGAGGTGGGAAGAATGGGAGGAACAACCAATAGAAAATACCTCCTCTTGGTATCCCTAGAGGAGGCCAAACATTGAAATTACTAAATGAATACTTTAAATTAGCTATTTTAAATATGTTCAAAGAACTTTTAAATCAAACCATATCTAAAGATCTAAAGGAAAGTATAAGAACATTGTCTCAGCAAATAAAGAATATTAATAAAGAGTTAGAAATTATAAAAAAAGTAATTCTGGAGTTAAAAATACAGTAACTTAAATAAAAAATGTAACAGAGAAGTTTCAGCAGCAAACTTCAACATGTAAAAGAATCAGCAAACACGAAGATAGAGTATCCAATTTGAAGAACAGAAATAAAAATAAATGAAAGATTATGAAAAGAGACTCAGTGACTTGTAGATCATCATCAAGCATATTATATCCATTATGGGAATCCCGAAAGTAGAGAAGAGAGAGAAGAGGCCAAAAGAATAAAGGAGGAAATAATGGCACAAACTTTCCCATATTTGATGAAAGGCATACATCTATGCATCCCAGAAGCTCAATAAATTATAGAAGGATAAACTCAGATACCCACACTGAGACACATCAAAATCGAACTATCAAAAGCCAAAGATAAACAAGGAGTCTTGAAAGCAGCAAGAGAGAAGTGATTTATCACTAAAAGAGATTCTCCCTAACATTAACAGCTGATTTTTCATCAGAATCCGTAGAGAACATGAAGCAGTGGCCTTTGAAGACATTTAAAGTGCTGAAAGAAAATATTATATATCCAGAAAACCTATCTTTCAGAAATGAAAATAAAACTAAAACATTCTCAGATTAAAGAAAAAAAAAAGGAGAGAATCTGTTACTAACAAACCTTATCTACAAGTTATACTAAAAGGAGTCTTTTCAGTATAAAAAGAAAGGATATTAGACAGTAATTCAAATCCTCAGTCCAGATGAAGAATAAAATAGGACTACATAAAAGGTAAAGGTAACTACATAGATAAATATAAAAGTCAGTAAAAATGTATTTTTGTTGGTAACTCTATTTTCTCCTGTTTGATTTAAAAGACAGCTACTCATCTATTCGTGGTAATTAGCATATATTCATCGTTGTAAAACTTAGTAATTTCTTTATGATATGCATATTTTATTTCCTCTTTTCTAGTCATTTGGGACCACGCAGTAAATAGCATATGTATTGAAATATAACTATCCTATAAATATGTACAATCAATATGTTTCAATTTTAAAAATTAAAAATAAGTAAAAGACAGCTGCACGAAGCAATAATTATAAATTTGTATTGATGGGCTTGTAATGTATGAATATGTAACTGTATAACAGTAATAGAACAAGTAAGAGGAAGGGAATAGAGTTCTACAGAGGCAAAGTTTTTATATGCTACTAAAATTAAGTTGGTATCAATCTAAAATAGATTGCTATAAATTAAGATGTTAATTAAAATCCCAAGGGCAACCAATAAGAAAATAATTCAAAAAATATAATTTAATTTTCTTAAATAAAAATGGTACACTAGAAAATATTTATTTAACACAAACAGAATTAAAATGGTACACTAGAAAATATTTATTTAACACAAAGAAGGTGGTAATG
Organism: Cynocephalus volans; assembly: GCF_027409185.1. Classification (NCBI taxonomy): domain Eukaryota; kingdom Metazoa; phylum Chordata; class Mammalia; order Dermoptera; family Cynocephalidae; genus Cynocephalus; species Cynocephalus volans. Next base: position 28,653,269 of record NC_084474.1, on the reverse strand, counting down.
AAAGAATAAAAAAGATATATAGAAAACAAAAAGCTAAATGATAGTCATAATTCCTACCTCATTGATAATTAAATGAAATGTAAATAGGTTAAACTCTCAAATTAAAAGGCAGAGATTGGCAGAATGGATAAAACATGATCCAACTGTACGCAATCTACAGAAGGCATGCTTTAGATTCAAAGACACAAATAGGTTGCAATAAAAGGATGGAAAAAAGATACAACTTGTAAACCATCACTAAAAGAAGTAGAATGGCCATACTAATACCAAACAAATAGACTTTAAGACAATATTTTTACCAGATTTAAGAAAAATATTTTGTAAAAATAAAAGAGTTAATGCATCAAGAAACTATAACAAGTATAAACTTATATGAACATAACAATAGAGCCCCAAAATACATGAAGCAAAAACTGGCAGAATTGAAGGAATAATAAGAAAATTCAAATTTAACAATAATATTTGGAGCTTCAATACCTTACTTTCAATAATGGATAGAACTAGAAAGAAGATCAACAAAGAAATAGAAGATTTTAACAACACTATAAACCACATAGGCCTCACAAACATTTATAAACATTCTTCCTCACAACAGCAGAATACACATTCTTCTCATGTGCACATAAAACATTTTTCAGGATAAACCATATGCTAGTCTATAAAACAACTCTCAATACATTTAAAAGGATTGAAATAATATGAAATATTTCTCTAATAAGAAAAATATATTTAGAAAATTCACAAATATTTAGAAATTAAACAACACACTGCTTTTAAAAAAGGGGGAGTCAAAGAAGAAATCACAAAGAAAATGAAAACACAATAAACCAAAACTTAAGGAATACAATTAAAGCAGTGATTAGAGAAAAATTTATACCTTTAAATACTTATGGTGGCAGCCACTAGGTAAGCCAAGATGGTGCTTATAGGGATATCCAGGAACAATGGAAAAATAAGCATTCCGATGTAACACACTTTCTTCTGAGGGTCTATTGCTGGCAGTAATGTCAGTTCCTTGAGTTACACAGGGACCTCCACCACATCCTGCCCATTAAAACAGGCATACTAGGATATGAAGCTAAATAAAATTATGTCATATATTGGATTTATGTGCATTGTGGTGGCTGCAAATGCCCAGTTCCTAAGAGTGCAAACTATGGCATGGCAGCACTATTCATTCTGGTGTTAACCAGCTAAAGTTTGCTTGAAGCCTTTAGACTGTTGCCAAGGAATTAGGTGGATGCCACTGTGGGGTTCTGGGAGTCCTGAATTTTTATTGGGTTGGTGAATATTCCATATACAACTTTTTTGAAGTTGTCCTCATTGATCCACTCTATAAAGCTATCTGAAGAAATCCTGACACCCAGCAGATCACCAAACCAGTCCACAAGCACTGGGAGATGTGTGCGCTGAAATCTGCAGGCTGCCAGAGTTGTGGTTGTGGAAAGGGTCACAAGTTCCACCATACTGTCGTTGGTTCTCTCTGTGCAGATTGGAGACAGTGCGATACTTTCCAGCTCCATAATTACTGCCAATATAAATAATGTTTGTTAAATTCATATCTAATAGTAAAAAGAATTCTGGGATGAGAGTAAAGTAGGAAGCACCAGGAATCTGTCTCCCCACCTAGAAAACAATTGCACTTGCATGTTCTTTGTGATATAACTATTTTGGAAATGTGGAACCTATCAAATGCTCACAACTTCCAGGGGATGAATTGAATGGTAAATACATTTGAGTCAATTTCAGCTTTTGGCACCACAGCAACTACCTATCCCTTACTTCTAGCTTTGTGACAGACATCTCTGCACATGTTCCTGAAGCAGCTTAAACACAGCTTGTAGGATCCAGGCTAGACAAAAGGACGCTGTTCCTAAAATGTCAGAGATTTGTCCTTAAATCATCAATTGATGCTTCTGATTGCAGAGATACAGACAAACAGGTGGAAGACCATTGTTGTTGCACCTGTCCCCATTATTGCAAGCACCCCTCTCTCCAGGTAAAATAACTTCCAGGGAATTTAAAGAACCAGTGCTCTTCCTCCTCCCCTTTAATTTTCCCTTTTTCCCCATTTGGGAGCCAGACATTAGAGACTAGGACATTTGAAAACAACCACATGTATAAGGAAAATTATAACATGACCATGAATGCCCAGAGAAAGGCTCAGGCTCAGAAAAGACCAGCAAAGACCTTAAGTTTACACCTCAGGCTGATCCTTAGTATAGAGGCAGCCTACAGCAATCAAGAAAAAAAAGACAATAAAAACAACAGCAAACTCTGTGGAATGGGGAGAATCTGACATCCAGAGTTACCACATAATTAGATTCAAATACCCAGTTTTCAACACAAAACTACAAGACATATGAAGAAAAAGGAACATGTGACCCATTCAAATGGGAAAAAAATAAGGATACTGTCCCTAAAAAAGACCTGATGGTAGGTCTACTTGAAAAAGACTTTAAAATAGCTGTCTTAAAGATGCTCAAAGAACCAAAAGAAGACATGAAGAAAATTAAGAAAATGATGTATGAACAAAATAAAAATATCAATAAAGAGAAAACCTAAAAAGAAAACAAAGAGAAATTGTGGAGCTGAAAACTACAATAACTGAAATGAAAAGTTCACAAGAGGGATGCAAAGGCAAATTGGATCAGGCAGAACAAAGAATCAGTGAACTTGAAGATAGGACAATGGAAATTAACAAGAAAGAAAAAGATTGAAGAAAAGTGAATAGAGCCTAAGGGACATGTGGGACTTCATCAAACAGAACAACAAATGCATTGTGGGAGTCCCAGAAGGAGAAGAGAATAAGAAAGGAGCACAAAAAATATTTGTAGAAAAATGGTTGAAAACTTTCCATATTCAATGAAATACATGAATGTAAATATAGAAGTTCAACAAACTCCAAATAAGATGAACACAAAAAGACTCACACCGAGACACATAATAATAAAGATTTTGAAAGACAATGACAAAAAGAGAATTTTGAAAGCACCAAGATAAAGGCAGCCATCACATACAAGAGATTCTTAATAAGATTACCTGCAAATTTTTCATGAGAAACTTTAAAGGGCAGAAGGCAGTGGGTCAATACATTCAAAGTGCTAAGAGGAAAAAAAATTGTCAACTATATTCAGCAAAACTGTCCTTCAAAAGTAAGGGAGTAATTAAGACATGCCCAGACAAACAAAAGCTGAGTAAGGTTGTTACCACTAGACCTGCCCTGAAAGAAATGCTCAAGGGAGTCCTGCAGGGTGAAATGAAAGGACAATACACAGTAACTAGAAGCTGTATAAAGAAATAAAAATTTCAATAAAGGTTAATATATGGGCAATTATAAAAGCTCCTGTTATTGTAACAACAGTTTGTAACTGCACTTTTTGTTTTCTACAAGATTTAAGAAACTAAAATATTTTAGCTTAAAAGTTAGTATTGTTATAACTATGGTTTATAAATTCATATTTTGTTTTCTATATATTTTAAGAAGCTAATGCATTCCAAAGAATAATTAGTTTATGTTTTGGGGCCCACAATGTATAAAGATGTATTTTTATGATAACAACAACCAAAAGATATGAGGGTGAAGCTATTAAAGGAGCAGAGTTTGTATATGTTATTGAAGTTAAGCTGGTATAAATTCAAGTTAGAGTATGATAACTTCAGGAACTTAAATGTAATACCATACACAAAGAAAATAGTCACAGAGTATATACAAGAAAAATGAAAAAGGGATTTAAACATTTCACTTCACAAAGAAAAGACAGCAATTAAGAAAATGAGAAACAAAAAAGCTATTAAGCATATAGAAAACAAATAACAAAATGACAGAAATACGTCTTTCATCAGAAATTACCTTAAATTTAATTGGGTTAAATACTCTAGTTAAGACAGAGTTTAGCAGAATGGATTTTTTTAAAAAATGATTCAACTATATACTATCTATGAGCAACTCACTTTAGATACAAAAACACAAATTTAAAGTGAAAGGATAAAAAAGATAGTCTATGTAAACAGTAACCAAAAGAGAGCAGGGGTGGCTAGTGAACATGCAGAAAGAGAAATCAAGAAAGCCTGCCCATTTACAATAGCCACCAAAAAAATAAAATACTTAGGAATTGAGTTAACCAAGGAGGTGAAAAATCTCTATAATGAGAACTACAAAACACTGCTGAGAGAAATTAGAGAGGATACAAGAAGATGGAAAGATATCCCATGCTCTTGGATTGGAAGAATCAACATAGTGAAAATGTCCATACTACCCAAAGTGATATACAAATTCAATGCAATCCCCATCAAAATTCCAAAGACATTTTTCTCAGAAATGGAAAAAACTATCCAGACATTTATATGGAACAATAAAAGACCACGCATAGCCAAAGCAATGCTGAGCAAAAAAAATAAAGCTGGAGGCATAACACTACCTGACTTTAAGCTATACTACAAAGCTATAATAACCAAAACAGTATGGTACTGGCATAAAAACAGACACACTGACCAATGGAATAGAATAGAGAATCCAGAAATCAACCCACACACTTACTGTCAGCTGATCTTTGACAAACGCATCAAGCCTATTCAGTGGCAAAGGGACTGCCTCTTCAGCAAATGGTGCTGGGACAACTGGATATCCATATGCAGGAGAATGAAACTTGATCCATACCTCTCGCAGTATACTAAAATCAACTCAAAATGGATTAAGGATTTAAATATACACCCTGAAACAATAAAACTTCTTAAAGAAAACATAGGAGAAACACTTCAGGAAATAGGACTGGGCACAGACTTCATGAATACGACCCCAAAAGCATGGGCAACCAAAGGAAAAATAAACAAATGGGATTATATCAAACTAAAAAGCTTCTGCACAGCAAAAGAAACAATTAAAAGAGTTAAAAGACAACCAACAGAGTGGGAGAAAATATTTGCAAAATATACATCTGACAAAGGATTAATATCCAGAATATATAAGGAACTCAAACAACTTTACAAGAAGAAAACAAGCAACCCAATTAAAAAATGGGCAAAAGAGCTAAGTAGGCATTTCTCTAAGGAAGATATACAAATGGCCAACAGACATATGTAAAAATGCTCAACATCACTCAGCATCCAGGAAATGCAAATCAAAAGCACATTGAGATACCATCTAACCCCAGTTAGGATGGCTAAAATCCAAAAGACTCTGAACGATAAATGCTGGCGAGGTTGCGGAGAAAAAGGAACTCTCATACATTGTTGGTGGGACTGCAAAATGGTGCAGCCTCTATGGAAAATGGTATGGAGGTTCCTCAAACAATTGCAGATAGATCTACCATACGACCCAGCTATCCCACTGTTGGGAATATACCCAGAAGAATGGAAATCATCAAGTCGAAGGTATACCTGTTTCCCAATGTTCATCGCAGCCCTCTTTACAATAGCCAAGAGTTGGAACCAGCCCAAATGCCCATCATCAGATGAGTGGATACGGAAAATGTGGTACATCTACACAATGGAATACTACTCAGCTATAAAAACGAATGAAATACTGCCATTTGCAACAACATGGATGGACCTTGAGAGAATTATATTAAGTGAAACAAGTCAGGCACAGAAAGAGAAATACCACATGTTCTCACTTATTGGTGGGAGCTAAAAATTAATATATAAATTCACACACACACACACACACACACACAGACACACACACACACACACGCACACAAACTGGGGGGGGGGGAGAAGATATAACAACCACAATTATTTGAAGTTGATATGACAAGCAAACAGAAAGGACATTGTTGGGGGGGAGGGGGGAGGGAGAAGGGAGGGAGGTTTTGGTGATGGGGAGCAATAATCAGCCACAATGTATATCGACAAAATAAAATTTAAAAAAATAAAATAAAATAAAATAAAAAACAAAAGAGAGCAGGGGTGGCTATACTAATATCAGACAAAATAGACTGTAAATCATAAAAAAGTATGAGATAAAAATGGACATTATATAGTAATAAATGTTTCAATACAGTAAGAAGATATAACAATCATAAACATTTATGCACCTAACGACAGTCCATCAAAATATATAAAGCAAAACTTAAGAGAAATGAAGGAGAAATAGCTCTACAATAATAGTTGTAGACTTCAGTAACCCACTTTCAATAATGGACAGAAAAACTAGACAGAAGATAAGTAAGAAAATAGAGGACTTAACACAATAAACCAGCTAGATCCAACAGACATATACAGAACATTCTTCTCAACAACAGCATACACATTCTTCTTAAGTACACATGGGACATATTCCAAAACAGACCATATGTTATGCCAAAAATTAAGATTTAAGAAAATATATACCACACAAAATATCCTCTCCAATCACAAAGGGATGAAATTAGAAATCAATAATAGAAGTAAAAGTAAAACCCACAATTGTGTCAAAATTAAACAACACATTCTTAAACAACCAATGGATCAAAGAAAATTTCCAAAGGGAAATTAGAAAATAGTTAGAGGCAAATGAAAATAAAAACACAATATACTAAAATTTATGAAACACAGCAAAAGCAGTTTTAAGAGGGGGATTTTGAGCTTTAGACACATTAAAAAACAAGAGAGATTGCAAATCAACAACCTAACTTTACAACTTAAGAAACTAGAAAAAGAATGTTGTATGATTAGAACACTCAGTAGAGCATAGTGCTGATAACACCAAGGTGAAGGGCTTGAATCACATTAACAGCCAGCCACCAAAAACAAAACAAAACAAAACACACAAAAAAACCCCCAAACAAACAAAAAAACCACAAAACTAAACCAATTCAAAGCTGGCAGAAGGAGGAAAACAAAGATTACAGCAAAATCAATTAAATAAAAAGCAATAGAAAAAAATCAATGAAACCATAAGTCCATTCTTTGAAAAGATCAACAAAATTGACAAACCCTCAGCTGATGGACTAAGAATAAAAAAAAAAAAAAAGATTTAACTTACTAAAATCTGAAATAAAAGTAGGGACATTACTACTGATTCTACAGAAATAAAATTAATTATGAGAGTACTATAAACAATTATATGCCAACAAACTGGATAATCTAGATGAAATAGACAGATTCATGAAACCAAGACTAAATCATGAAGAAGCAGAAAATCTAAATAGACCTGTAACTTGTAAGGAGATTGAATCAGTAATCACAAATCTCCCATCAAGGAAAAGCCCTGGACCTGATAGCTTCACTGATGAATTCTGGAATTCTATCAAACATTTAAAGAACTAACAATCCTTCTCAGTAGTTTTTTTGTTTGTTTTTGTTTTTAAATTGAAGAGGAGGGAAAACTTCCTAACTCATCCTATGAGTATATCATTACCCTAATACCAAATCCAGGCAGACAGTACTTGAAAAAATAAAAAATTTTAAAAAATAACCTATGGACCAAAATCCCTTATGAACATTGATGTAAAAATCCTCAGCAAATCATTAACAAACTGAATTCAGTGCATATTAACATATTATACATCATGACCAAGTGGGACTTTTTCCTTGGGTGCAAATTGATGAATGGAATGTATCACACTCACAGAATAAAGGAAGAAAACTACATGATCAATTCAATGCAGAAAAAAGCATTTGACAAGACTCAACACTTTTTCATGATAAATACACTCAACAAATTAGGAATAGAAGGAAACTATCTTAAAAAAACAAAAGCCACACATGGAAAACCCACAGTGAACATTATAATCAATATTGAAAGGCTGAAAGCTTTTCCTCTGAGATCAGGAACAAGGCAACAATGCCCACTTTCACCACTTCTATCCAACATAGTACTTGAAGTTCTTGCCAGAGCAATTAGGCAAGGGAAAGAAACAAAACCACACAAATTGGAAAGGAAGAAGTAAAACTATCTCTGTAGGCCAATGATATGATCTCATATGTATAAACCCCCAAAGAATCCACAAAAACACTGGTAGAACTAATAAATGAATTCAGCAAGGTGGCAGGATACAAAATCAACATGCAAAAAGCAGTTGCATTTCTATGTACTAATAATAAATGATTTGAAAAGGATATTATAAAAACCAATTTCATTTACAATAGCATCCAAGAGAACAGAACACTTAGGAATTAACCTACCAAGGAAGTGAAAAAGTACAATGAAAACTATAAAACATTGCTGAAAAAATTAAAGGCACAAATAATGGAAATACATCTCACGTTGATAGATCTTAATATTGTTTTTTTTTTTTTTTAATTTTATTTTGTCGATATACATTGTGGCTGATTATTGCTCCCCATCACCAAAACCTCCCTCCCTTCTCCCTCCCCCCCCCCAACAATGTCCTTTCTGTTTGCTTGTCGTATCAACTTCAAATAATTGTGGTTGATAAGATGGCAGTTCTACACAAAGTGATCTATAGATTCAATGCAATCCCTATCAAAATCCCAATGACATTGTTTGCTGAAATAGAAAAGCCCATCCTAAAATTTATGTGGACTCTCAAGAGACCCCAAATAGCCAAAACAATATTGAAAAAGGATAACAACACTAGAGGGCCTTTGATATCAAAATTTACTACAAAGCTACAATAATCAAAAAAGTATGATATTGGCATAAAAACAGACATATAGACCAATGGAATAGAATGGAGATCCCAGAAATAAACCCTTACATGTATGGTCAAATAAATTTTTATAAGGATGTCCAGATCATTCAATGTGGAAAGGACAATCTTTTCAATAAATATTGCTGGAAAAAACTGGATATCCCCATGCAAAATAATGAATTGGACCCTTACTGAACACTATATACAAAAATTAACTCAAAATGGATCAAAGTCCTAAGTGTAAGATCTAAAACTATAAACTCTTAGAAGAAAACATATGATAAGCTTCCTAACACTGGATTTGGAAATAGTGATTTCTTAAATATGACTCCAAAGGCATAGGCAACTAAAGAAAAAATAGGCAAATTGGACTTTATAAAATTTTTAAAAATTATGTACACCAAAAGACACTATCAACAGAATAAAAAGGTGACCCACAGAATGTGAGAAAATACTTGAAAATCATATATCTGATAAGGAATTGATATCCAGAATACACAGAGAACTCCTAAAATGAAAAACAAAAACAAAAACAAAAATGGACAAAGGACTCAAATAGACATTTCTCCAAAAAAGATATTCAAATAGCCAATCAGGATATGAAAGGTTTTCAACATCAATAATTATTTAAAAAACTCAAATCCAAACTGCAAGTCAGATCTGGGTTTTCTTTGACCAAATATCTGAACTCTAGTGCCTAAAGTAGTAGCTTGATGTCCTGTCTATATCCTTACTCATGAAAATTTCAGGTCCTTCCATTAGATCAGGGAAAAAATTCTTGATCCAAGTCAGCAGCTCTGCTAATCAAGTCAGTGATTGTATGGCTTAGCCATGTGACTGCAATCATTTGCTTCTACCTTGATGTCTTCTAACCACTCCATAATCATTTAAAGCCATGGCCATGCACACATGAAACAATTAATTCACAGTCCGATCACTCCTTCTGTTCCATCATGCAGTGAATGTGACTTGTGAAGTCTGCAGTACAAATGGAAGCAGGTCACACCAGCCTTCTCTTTTGACTTGAATAAACTCTCCTCTTTGCCCCATTCATTGCAGATGTCTCAACTCTTCTGTAAGTGTAGTGGCATCAAACCCAGAAAAAGAAATATAAGTCATCCATATTAGAAAGAAAGATGTACTACTATCTCTATTCGCAGATGACGTAATCTTAAATATAGAAAATACTAAGGAACCCATTAAAAACCTATTGGAACTAACAACAAGTTTAGAAAGGTTGCAGTGTATAAGATTAACATGCAAACTATCAATTGTATTTCTATATACTATCAATAAATGATCAGAAAAGGAAATAAAAAAAACAATTTCATTTACTATAGCATTCATAAGTGCTATAGGTTGATTGAATTTTGTCCCCAAAGTTCATGTATTAGAAGCTTAAATCCCCACTATAACTGTTAAGGGCAGGAAATCCTACTATGGAAATTGAAAGTTGGGGCCTTGAAGAGGTGATTAGATTGTAGGACCATGCCATAGTGAATGGATTAAAAATAGTGATCATGGGCATGGTTCTGAGGACTTTAAAAAAAGAGCACGTGAGAAGTTAGTCTTTCTCTCTCTGCTGTGCCATTTTCTGCCATGTGAGACCCGTGGATCACTGTTGCCACCACCAAGGCCTTCACCAAATGTGTTCCCTAGATTTCGAACTTCTCAGCCTCCAAAACCATGAGAAATAAATTTAATTTTCTTAAAAATTACCCAGTTTGAGGTATTTTGTTATAAGCGACAGAAATGGACTGATACAGAAAATTGGTACCAGAGAAGTGTGGTGAAGAATTTGGAGGAGCAGGCTAAGAAAAACTTCGACGCTGGTGAAGAAAGTTTATAACATTTTAGAGATGTTAAATGGTGGTTCCCAGAATGCTGACAAAAATGTGGACAGTAAAGGCCATGTTGAGGAGGTGTCAGATAGAAATGAGGAACTTACTGGGAATTGGACAAAAGATCACCCTTGCTACACCACAGCAAGGAACCTGCCTGCATTGTGTCCATGCCCAAGGACTTTGTGGAAGTTGGAACTCAAGACTTGTGAATCAGAGTATTTGGCAGAAGAAATTTCTAAGCAGCAAAACATTCAGGAAGCTGCATGGCTACTTATGCCAGACTATGCTGAGTTGTGGTGGCAAAGGCATTACATAAATCCAGAATTTAAAGGAAAGCAGAGTGTAAAGATTTGGAAAATTTGCACCCTGGCCATGTGGTAGAGAAACAGAGAACATTTTCAGGAGAACAAGTCAATGGCGTACAACTGTTAGCTAAGGATATTATTGCAGAAGACAAAGATTGTCAAGACAAGAGAAAAAAGGCCTCAAAGGCATTTCAGAGATCTTGGGGGCTCTGTCTTCTGTGATAGGGCCAGAGGCCTAGGAAGACAGAATGGTCTTGGGAAACAGGCTTGAGACTCCCTCCATAGGCTCACTGCCCAGGGCCACCTCAAGCTGCTACTCCCCACACCAGCACTCCAGCTGCTTTGACTGCTCCAGCTGTGGCTAAATCAGCCCCAGGTGGGGCTGGTCCCACAGCTTTGAAAGGTACAAGCCAAAAGCCTTGGAGACATCCATGTGTTATTAAATGAAATGCCAGAGCTGTGGAGGCTTGGGAGCCTCTACCCTGATTTCAAAGAATGTTTGGAAAAACCTGGGGACCCAGGAAGGGATCTGTCACAGTGGCGGATTCATCACATAGAGCTCTCATTAGAGCAAAACCGAGCAGAAATGTGGGGTCGGAGTTGCAGCATAAAAACCCCAACAGCACCATGCCTACTGGAGAAGTGGAGGACCACCATGGAGACCCCATACGTAGTGAAATAAAGCAGGCACAAAAGTTGTATGGCATATTGTATGGATGTGTTTTAAATGGAATTATGTGATTTGATTTACGTACTATGTCCAGATTAGACAAACCTACAGAGACAGAAAGATTAGTTTTTTCCAAGGGGCTGCGGGATAGAGGGAAATGGGGAGTGACTGCTAATGGTTACAGGGCTTGTTGCGGATGATAAAACATTCTGGAATTACAAATTGGTAATGGTTGCGCAACTTTTTGAACATACAAAAAAACCACTGAGTTGCACGTTTTTAAAGAGTGAATTTTATGGTATGACAATTATATTTCAATTAAGAGAAAAGATTCATGATTACATCCATTCAAGCAATTTGAAGAAAATTTTATAATTCAAATTAATAATTTTCAATAAAGTAGCATAATATTAAAAGAAAATATAAAAAGTTAATGTGTTGACAAATTAATGTGATTTGTGGCATTTTCCTCCCTGGCCAGACTCATTTTTCCATGACCTCTAAAATGAGTACTAAATTTCAAGCACTACGAGTTTCATTATCCCTTTATCTAGTTGAAATACTCTTGACTTAAGCACAGAGTGCCCAGAATCGCACACTGTCCTGCTTATTAAATTCTCTAGGCTTTAACATTCTTTGTCTAAGAGCATTGTATTAGTCAGGGTTTCCAAAAGAAACACAACAAATCGGATGTATGTGTATGAGAGAGAGAGAAAGAGAGAGGGAGATTTTAAGGAACTGGCTCACATGACTGTGTGAGGCTGAGAAGTTTAAAATCTACAGGATAGGCAGGCTGGAAACACAAGGAAGAACTGTGGTTCTACTCAGAAGGCAGTCTGCTGGCAGAATTCCCGCTTCTTCCTGAGAGGTCATTACTTTTTTTATTAAGGCCTTAACTTATTCCATGACTCCCACCCACATTATGGAAGGTAATCTGCTTTACTCAAAGTCTAGTGGTTTAAATGTTAATCTCATCTTTTAAAAAAAAAATCTTCACAGAAACATCTAAAATAATGTTTGACCAAATATCTGGGTACCTAGCCAGGTTGCACATGAAATTAAAATTAACTATGACAAGCATGATATGGAACCAGAGTGCTAGACTCTCATCCTGGACGTTCAAGTTTCCTTTCACCTAACTATCTTTGTAACTTTCAGCAAGTTACGATGACCTTAACCTCAAAATGTAACCTGTAAATCTGTAATATGTGGGGTAAATTGAAGTGTAGCATCCAAAATAAGAAAATAAGGGCATTGGGGGGTAGGGGTGCAATATCACCTACTCTACCTTTTCTTTCCTGTTAAACTACACACCATATGCCAATGAGTGCTCTGTAACTAATATTGAGAAATCAGAGGCTTATTACTGATTTAAACTACCCCAAATTTGCTGTATTCCAAATGGCTGTGAAATATACTAAAGAAAATGTGTTAATACCTCCAAGTAGCCTAAATTTTGAAGAACAGTGTATATTTATGAATGTGTGTATGCATGCACTCAGGTGTTTTCGTCTTATGTCCATTTCACATTGACAAGGCACAATTGAAAGATATGAGAAATATACATATTCTTCCACACAGTATCCTGTCTGTGGCATCCCCAAAATTTTACCACATGGTAGTACTGCGTCTTTATAAACCTTCCTTCTTCACATAGCCCAGAAAGATAAAGCGAAAGTGTGCCTTCATTCAGCCTTCCTCCTGCATACCATGGGCCTCCAATTGTAGACGCTCCACCTAAATCTCTAAGATGATCTTCCCAGAACTCCATGTTCCTAAATTGCTTTTCTACCTTATCAAAACCTAATTAATCCATTAATTGGTCATCTTGCAAGTTCTTGTTATCAGAGATGTAAATAGATAATTTTATCAAGATTCCACTCTTTCTAACTGAAAACCACAACATGTCAACCACACTGTTCTAGATAACTTCACATTCGTTAGTGGCTGTAAGCGCTAATCAGTCAACCTCATCAGAGCCCATAATACTGCTTTGAAGTACTTTTCCTTACCTTTAGTCAAGGCTTTCTGATATTCTTCAGAATGGTTCCTCCCCACGTCTCCCATTTCTGCTGATCCTCATAGCTCATGTCCATGATAACCTTGATTTATACTCCACTGAGACAACAGAGGCCATCAGAGGCTAACCTCCTAAGCTTCCCATTGCAAAACTCTACTGCTTCACACTGGCATTATACATTATTTATTTTCCTCTCATTTCAGGCAAAGAGGCATATCTCTTCTTCTTCAAAGTTAACTCACCACCTTCCACCTCCTGTGAGGCAATTAGTCCGTGGCTATTCCCATATTTTTAATATCTTCACCATATTTTAATATATTTTCTCTCTTCCTCTTTCCAATATCTTCCCCTCAAAATATAAACATGCTTAAGCAACTCTCACTCATAAAAACAAAACAAAAATAAAATAAAAGTTTCCTATTAAGGTGTCATTCCAAAAACTTCCATGTGTGGTCAAAACTGAATAACAGGAATGTGGCTTACCCTCCATCTGAAACAACCAGAAAACAGACAAAATAGATGAAACAATGATTCTCGAAACACTGGACATGAGGTAATAAAGGACAGTGAATCCTGAGATAGGGGAAACAGACAAGCTAGGCCCTACAATTGCCCCAGCTATTGCCATGATGGAGTTTCCAGGCTGTGGAGCAGAAAGGAGAAACTCAGAAGGTGCCAGACAGACCACCTGAGTTGAGAAGACAGAGCTCAGAGAACGGGGAGACGAAGGCAGCTAGAATTAGCAGGACAAGTTACCATGGTACAGATAGAGAACCTGGAGATCTGCACAGGGTCCCCCAGAGTGTTCAGCTGATCAGCACAAGCACTTGAGGAACTATGACAGGATGAATGGGAACAGTATCAGTACTCACACAGACCTGGGAATTATATGTGCTCCAGCCATGAGGAAAATCTCACTAGCCGGGGCATTGGGTTGAGTGCTCATAAGAGTCTTGCTTCAGTGGTAGAGAATAACTAGCCCCACGATGAGCATTGCTCTGATCCCTTCTACACATCTTGATAGAAAGACCCTAAAGGATCACACTATTTCCAAGTAACTTAACTGCATTCCAGAGCAATGATAAATAATATTTATAGGAATACAAAAAGACCCAGCACCAATCAGGCACAATCTACAATGTTTGGCACTGAAGCAAAAGTTACCAGATGTGCAAAGAGGCAGGAACATGTGACCCACAATGAAGAGAAAAATCAATCACAAGTGACCTAGTTACAGCCAATTTGCTGGTCTGGCTGGGCTTGCTTCCCTTTTCCTCCTTAGTTGCTCCAGCATCCTAGTTTAAGCAGGGACCCATGTCAGTCTCCCTCCATACACGGGACCATTTTGCTCCCTTATCTGCAAAGGAACTCAACTCCTGGGTGCTTCTGCCTGGGTGCTTCAGAGGACTTGCCAGAAGCTTCAGCCCCACTCAACATTCACTTTCTGTTCCACTCCTGGTCCACAAAGATATTTTTCGTGCTTTTAAAACTGGCTGTATGTTTTTAGTCTTCTACTTTTACATTTTAGCTCTCATTGCTATGTGTTTGGAGCACAGGGGAAGCTTCAAAATGTGGTCGTACCAGACCATCTCAACTGGAAGTCCCCACCCATTATTTCCTGAAATTACTCCCTTGCTTTCAATAACACTACTCTGTCTTAGTTTTCCTCTCACCTCTCTGATTACTACCTTTCTCTGAATTCCCCTTCTCTGCTCACCCACTTAATGAATGGACTTTTAAGGGTTCCACAGTTGGCCCTTTTCTCTCCTCAGTTCACACTTTTTAGGTCTTATGAAAATTCTGATTTTTTTTTTCAATCAGGAAAAAAAGTTACAAATGGTATTTAAAGCTTAATTTTATTTTTATAAGGAGAAAATAGTGTTGCTGGGATATTTACAATAAATGATATTCTTCAATTATTGAGAATAACTCTGGATGTTGAGGCAAACATAGTGTATAAGTAGACATATGAGTTACATGTGAAAACAGGAAATATTCTTTAGAAGTCCATTCAGTTAATGAGAAATGTAATTGAGTTCCCTATAAGTGCTGATAGTGAGGTAGAACACACAGAAATAAACCAAGTTGGTTAAATGAAAGGCAAATAATAGGTGTGTGCCTGTCTCCCATCAATTTTGGGTGCAGACTGGATTATGTTCATGTGTTTTTAAATGTTTTCAATCATCAAATATTCAGGCAGTGCCTTTCATAAGCTGCTAGACACTAGGAACACTCATGAACAAGACACAGTCTCTGTCTTCATTGAGTTAACAGTTTAGTATTTTTGTTTTCTTATTTTAATTTTCTGCCTGTCTTTCCTAAAGACAGTCGCTTAAAGGAGGAAATCTAAGAAGGAACAGGGATGGGATGATAAAGCAAGGCCTGAGGATACCTTATGTAGTTCTGTTTCAAATATCCTCAAGAAGTTATCAATTGAGATTGAAACATAGAGAGCAACGTAGTAATGTTTTTAGTTTGTTTGTTTGATTTTTCTGTCAGTTGGGCAGAGTAGCACAAATAAGCCAAAGGAAAAGAATGAAGAAAAATTGAGCACATTTCCCAAAACACCTCCCTGTTCTGATCATCTATTACAGCTCATTTTAAAATTGGACATCAGAGGGGCTTGGGACAGGGGAAAAAAGTTTATATGTAAATAACTAGGCCCATCTTTTACAGGAGAGTTGGTTAAGAAACTCCTTGACAAAGAGTATAGGAACTCTGTTCTCTGACACCACAAAGTATCTATTACATGAGAACTTCTTTCTGGCGCCAAGAGGCATTTACTTGGTGTTCTATAAGGATGAGCCATGGGGTGGGGGCTGAGGTGGGGGTTGGAGGGCTGCTAAATGAGAGCACTCTGAGCAGGGCCCGGTGCTGGGACAGGGGGCAGGAAAAGAATAAGCTCCTACTAGAGAGAAGGGGCACAATAACGTAATAACTGGCCTTGTGCAATGATCTACCATTTCTACAGGAGCCTGCACACAGGCAGTCCCCTTTAACTTGGGAAACCTCAGTGGGTATACACAGAGATACAAGGTCCAGGAGGGTGAGCAAGTGGCCGGTGACCTCTCAGGTAATAAATGGAGAGGTCTCCTAATGTACATAGCAAAAGGGGCTCTTTCCAGTACATGCCGCATAATAAGATGACATTGCTCTCCTAGGTTAACTCCACAATTAAATCAAACAAGGCTTGGGACCACACACTGAAAACCACAGCTGTGTGCTACAATTTCAAGGGATGTTTCAGTAACAGAGTATTTTCACACTTCCAAGTACTGCCAATAAAATCAAAAGTACTTAAAGAGGGGAAATCCCCTGAGACAGAACTTTCTTAGCTTCTTCCCAAGAGTGAAAGGCTGCCTCAAGGGTTTTTAAAAATGAGATTGTTCTCAGACCCAGGAGCCCCAGCCCTAACACAGACTAGAGCTGTGTTAGAATTCCCCAACATCCTTCAGGATTCTCCAACATCGTTGAATGCCATGGATTCTTCCTCCTACAGAAGCCTTCACGACAGGGCCTTTTCTTTCTGAGAGCTGGGCTTCTGTACTAAGCTAGTCGGGTATTCAAAGTCATTTGCCAGAAATGCTGCCTTTCAGTTGAAATTTGAGGTTCTCAGGCCAGTTATGCCTGCCCATCGGCTCCCTTCAATCTAGAAATTTTGCTTTTAAAAATATCTTCCCAAAGCCACCTGCATTTTTAGTTGTAAAGACAATCAGTGATGACTTTTTTCTTCTCTCCAGAGTGGCTGAGAAAATCAGGTCTCTACTTAGTCTTATTGCTGCCCGCCACCCCCCCCCCAGCCCGTTTTTCATCCTTAACCCTGACTTTTCTGCCTTCTGACTCCTGAACCTGATACGTCCAGGCACTGGCCTCTCTGCACACTAAGTCCTCATGAGGCTCCAGGGAGGGGCAGAAATGTTGCCACAATTCTCAGATCAATAAACCAGCTGTTGTGTCCTGAAAGACTCTTCCCCTCTATTCTCCTGGTTCCTACAAGGCATCTACCCACATGGCTGGCAGGGCCTGGGGAAGGGAGTTCCCTTCCTGCCCCAGCTCAGAGAGTGGTGACATTCTGGGCGATGCCAGGACAAAGTCTTCCCTTGACCTAGAGCAGGGCCCAGGGCTTTGGGTAGAGGAAGGAAGAAGAGTCTGGGCCTGGGGAAATCTGGGCCTAATGCTGTGCCCTGCACATGACCTGCCCCCACATGACGGGCACCCCCATTTGACCAGCACCCCACGTGACCCTCATACCATGTGATTGGCAGACCACTTGACTGGAAGCCTTCATCTTCCTGACCTAGACACTGTACTCTAACCCCAGGGTTGCTCTAAAAAGGCCCAAAACTGGCCCTGGTGCCGTGGCCTCAGGGTGGCCAGTCCAGCCTGGAGAACCAAGCCCTACGCTTCCCAGGCAAAGTCTTCCGTAATAAAGGGCTGCAGAAATCCCAATCGAAATTGTTTCTCAGTGTGTTTTGGGGTGCAGAGGATTGTGTGAGGTTGGGCACACGTGGTGCAATGCAGGCCGGATGACAGGGAAAAGTGAGAGCAAATGTGATGTGTGTGGTCCCTGCACTATCATGTTGTTTCCATGAGAATGTGCCCTCACAGTGGTCGGTTGCGGGTCTCACCAACACCTGGCCACACAGCCAACAACAGATGCTCAATGAGTAATTGTATAGTTAATCATGAGATTAATCCTTGAATTGTCCAATAGAAATATAATGGGACCCGCAAATGTAATTCTAAATTTTTAGTGACCATATTATAGTAATAAAAAAGTGAAATTAATTTTAACATATTTCATTTAACCAAATATATCCAAAATGTTATCAAAATATAATTATTATTTTAAAATACTAATGAGATAGTTTATATTCATTTATTCATATGAAGTCTTCAATTCCCGATGTGTATTTTTCACTAAGTACATGACTAGCCACATTTCAAGTGCTCAATAGCCTCATGTGACTAGTGGCATCCATACTGGCCAGTGCTGATCTAGACTCTGATTTTCTAGATCAAAGGTAGGGCACTTGCCCAAAGGTATGGGCAGTCACTCCAGCCAACAGGACAGTACAGGACTTCAGGATTCTGTGGGGAGATACCACCATGAAGGTCAAATGGGGAGAGCTCTATCCATTCAAATGCATTCTCATAACTTTCTTAAGTGCTTACTCATTAGATGGCTTTGAAAGGCCTCCATGGAGGATTGGGGAAGCCTCTGCTCTCCCTAAATTCTTAGTCCACCTGTCCTGCCTCCTCACTCAGTATGACTACAAAGTTGGAAGAGAGAAGCAGCAATGAGTGGCCTTTGTTCTATGGTCTGTAATTATTCCTCCCCACTGTCCCTCAAAAAAAAAAAAAAAAGCCTGCATTTAAAATATTTTAATATATTAGGCACCTTTCTGTGTTACACCTGAGCATACACCACAATCTCACATAATCCCTTCAGCAACCCTGATTTGGCATTTTATTCTCTTTGTTCCAATAGGGAAAGTAAGGCTTGGATCAGTACAGCGACTTTATGGTGAGAAAACTTTGGGGAAGGAAAAAAGTCTCTAATGAAGTCCCATCCATTTTGTCCCTCAGCGAGGTCCCTTATGGAACATGTAGAGAATGTTGGGCAGTGGAACTGTGCACTTCAGACACTAGAAGCCTGCACGACAAGCAAACAGAAAGGACATTGTTGGGGGGGGGGGGGAGAAGGGAGGGAGGTTTTGATGATGTGGAGCAATAATCAGCCACAATGTATATCGACAAAATAAAATTAAAAAAAAAAAAAAAAAACAGCAAATGGAACATCCCAGGGTATCTAAAACCTACAACAATAAAACCTGGGTCATCCCCAGGCAGTGAAACTTACTAGCCGTGTAATGTAGGCCAAGGCAATTCTTAGTAATAATAAAACCCATCATTTATCGATCTTCTCCCATGTGCAGGCTCTGACCTAGCTAATTGTTCATAAATTTCTTCTTCCTTACAAAAAGCTAATTCATTTCATAGGCTAGGAAACTGGGACTCAAAAAAGCAAATTGCCAAAAGTCATGCATCCAGTAAACAGGATGAGGAAATACATTAAATGTAATAATGTTTGCTCTATAAAGTAACTTTAACCCCACCCACCCCTCAATGCATATTTACTAAGAATATCACTAAAGAATTTCAAGACTATCAGTTTACATGATAAAGAACAGCATATACCTGTTAAACATCTAAAAGTTTACAAAGCATAGGCAAATAGGAATTAGTTTCAACGTGTTTTTTTTTAAATTCAAAATAAAGGCTTTGTTATTCATTTGCAATGTTGTGGTAACTTATCAAAACAATGAAAAAACTGGGCTCTCAAAAGAGATAGTGATGCAGTTCAGCTCAAGGGGCTGTTGTAAGCATCTAAGGAAAGAAAGAGAAAAAGTGCTTTGAAAGTATAAAGAGGTTTAAAACATAGCAGTTGGCTCCTATAGAGGTGACAAATGTCAGATACTGCAAACATGTTAGAGCAAACTGCAGTTATCTTCTAATACGAAATGTATATAAAATACATCTCAGTCTTTATTACAAGTCTGCAGCTTGAAAAAAGGAGTAAATGAGTAAAATACAAGTAGAAAGAAATGGAAGGGAAATAAAAATGAAAGAAAGATCAGTGAAGAAACAAAAAAATAAAATAGCTGACTTTCTTGGAAGAAAATGGAAGGAGAGAGGAGAGGGTAGAAGGAGAGAAGGAAGGAGGGAGGGGAGGAAAGAGAGAGAAAGAAGGAGGCCAGTGCTATGTAAAATAAGCCTGAATTGTTGGGGTCAGGCAGTTTCTTCAAGAAAAAGAAACTGGCCATGGCCCCCTCAGCGTTGAGGCTGGGTACAGTTTTTGCAACTGTTTAGAGAAATCTAGTGCTCTCTCCACCATTAATCTTTTCTAAAGAAAGACTTTGTTCTGCACCTGTATAAACAATCCAGATTTTAAAAACCTATATGCCTGCCCCTAATGTGTGAGACTATGTATTTATACTGATAACTTCAAGTCATCAATAGTCGGTGCAAAAAGCGAGCCTGAGAACTCCCCGTTAGGTCTTTTTGCTCCCCCTTGTCTCTCTCTCTCCCCTCCTTTGCCTAGAGTGAAGTTCAAGTTCAAGCGCTCCAAGAAAGATTTCCACACTCTGTCAAGTGCTTGCTGCATTTCCCAGCCCAGAGTAAAAAGGATCTTTTTACTCAACTTGTCCCAGAATGAGCCAATCCCCCACTCTCACCCCCACCAAAAGACAAAATGTATAGGGAGAAAGCCTTTGCAGTGGGGGTGAGCGGGAGGGGTCGTGGGAAACATTCCCCGCGAGGGAGGCATGGCTTGGGAGACGAAGGTGGAACGATGCCTCAGTGATGAAGTCAGACTCGGCCAGCCACCTGTTGCAGCACTTCAGGCACAGAGCCGGGTGCATTTGTCCTGCTGTAGGATCCCGCAGAGGCAGGCGGTGCCAGCGGCTTCTGCCCGCTCTGTCCCAGGACTGAGTACACATCCGTCTTCTTGCACCTCACTCAACTTGGGAGCCTGTGGACTTTTGGGGGAAAGATAAGTGAACACTTAAGATGGGTGTTGAAAACTCACTTGCTTCAGTGTAAAACAGAGTAACCATACCCCAGCCTCCTAGAGATTTAATTACTAATTGGGCTGTTCACATGGCACTGAGTCCAGGGACTGGCATACAGCAGGCCCTCAGCCGCTGGCCACAGGTGTCCATTTCAAAAATGAAGTACTCATCACCTGACCACATATTGCAAAGTCCTTGGAGTTAGGAAATGATGAGACTGCAATTTTGTTTTATTTCCTTTGAGGGGAGGTACAGGGTGTTGTATTTTTGATTGGAATGGGATATGATCATTGCGCGCTGCTTTGTCGTTTTTTACTTTAACTGGACGAATTGCACTGATTTAGCATTCTGCATCCAGGAGCTTGTTCTTCCATACATAATCTAAAATAATAATGGATTTCCTACGCTGTAATTCAAAGCATTAGGGCAGGATCCTCTATCATATACGTTATGGTATTAAAAACAAAATCACGAATGGAACTCTCAAGACAGTGCAAAACACCAAAAACAACATCCCGTGGTGTGTGGTGGGGAGGTGTGTACGACTGGAACACCGACGGGCCAGGGATTCGAAACATGGATTTTGAATCCCTTTTTCGACTTACCAGCCTGGTGATTTGGGGTCCTTCGCTTAACATCTATCTATCCGGTTCAGTTTCAAGTTCTGCAAAGTGGAGATATTTAAGTTACCGATGTTGTTGGAAGAAGAAACGAACTAATGTAGAAAAAGTGCTTTGTAAATCATAAAGCCATTTTAAAGAAAAAGGAGGGCAAGGAAAACGGGAGGCAACTGTTCTGCACTGCTGGCTGTTTGCTCGTTTTGCTTTCTCTCTTCTGTCGGGCAAGCCTTGAATAAGCAGTCATCCATCACGAGCTGAACTCAAACTGAGTTGTGTGAAAAGACGGAGGGAAGCAGTGATCGGGATCCCGGGCTCTCTAAGTGTCTGGCAATCTTCGCCATCGCTAAGATTAGTTGAGGGCGGAGGTGAAGTGGGTAGGGACAGGGTCGACGCCTTCACTCCCTCAGTGCTGTCTCATCTCGCACAGATATCCTGAGGGTCCGTCGGGCCTCAGGGCCCAAATCTCGGCTCTGCAGAGACGTCCCCTTCCCCCGCCCCCACCGACTGCTCCTCTGGCTCTGAAAAGCGGTCCCCACCCCTTCCACGCCCCTGCCCCACCCTCCCTTTTCCAGGCCCCTCTTCTTTGCCCTGGGTGGTTTGTTCCGAGGAGTGCAGATAAATAGTCCTGTCAAAAGGCGCAGCTCGCGTTTGCGCGCGCGGAGCCTGGATCCCGGCGCCAACTTCTGCCGCTCGTTCCCACCGCCCGCCGCGCTCTCGCGCCCCCGCGCCGCCGGGCCCCGGTCTGCAGTCCTCCCCGGAGCTCTCCCCGGTCCCTGCCTCCGCCAGGCAGCGGAAGGCTGAGAAGGCGAGACTGGACAGAGGGGAGGAAAGCCGGCGTGCGTGGGCGCGGGGGACTCCGCGATGTCCACCGGCTCGGTGAGCGACTCCGAGGAGATGGAGCTGCGGGGGCTGCAGCGGGGGTACACGATCCCCGCCCCCAAGAGGCCGCCCCTCCGCGGCGCCGAGTGCAGCTGCGCCTCGCCCAGTGACAACTCGTCGGCAGAGGAGGAGGACCCCGACGGCGAGGAGGAGCGCTGCGCGCTGGGCGCAGCCGGCGGCGGCGGCGCTGGAAACTGCAAGAGGAAGCGGCCCCGTGTGGCTGGGGGCGGCGGCGCAGGTGGCGGCGCAGGCGGCGGTGGCAAGAAGCCCCTCCCGTCCAAGGGCTCGGCCGCCGAGTGCAAGCAGTTGCAGCGGAACGCGGCCAACGCCCGCGAGCGCGCCCGGATGCGCGTGCTCAGCAAAGCCTTCTCCCGCCTCAAGACCAGCCTGCCCTGGGTGCCCCCCGACACCAAGCTCTCCAAGCTGGACACGCTCCGGCTGGCTTCCAGTTACATTGCGCACCTGCGGCAGCTGCTGCAGGAGGACCGCTACGAGAACGGCTACGTGCACCCGGTGAACCTGGTAGGGGCGCCGCGCGCGAGGCCCGGGGCGAGCGGCCAGCAGATTCCCAGGCAGCTCCCGACGCCGGGCTGGGTCGGCCGGCTGGGCAGAACCCGAAGGGGAGGGGAGATCTGGGACGGGAGATGAGGAGGCCAGTTTAGTTTCTCCCCAGTCAAGGGAGGGGCCAGCAACTTTCCTGGAGAAGAATCTTCCATCCTTTGGTGTTTGCATCATTTCAGTGACCGCCATTGGCTAATATCCCTCTTCCGGGGTAAATCTTGGTTCCAACTGAGTCTACTACCCGGTTGCAGATTGAATGGCAAATCTCCCTCCAGCAAATTTTTTTAGTTGAGTGTCTGGAAGGTTTGAATCAGCAAGCCCTACTTTCTTTAAAAGAAGGCCGAGCTCCACAAAAGAGCTTTTGAATTTTGTAATCGCTGCAGGATAGCAGAGTTCGCCCAGAAGGGAATTGTCTGGAAAGTCCCTCTCTGACCTGCCAACTCTCCCGGCTTGGGAAAGATCATACCCAAGCCCAAGGAAGCCCCAGCTGAGTGTGTGTGTGTGTGCGCGTGTGTGTGTGCGCGTGTGTGTGTATGCGTGCGTGTGTATGTGTGTGTGTGTGTGTGTATGAGTGTGTGCGTGTGTGTATGCGTGTGTGCGTGTGTGTGTGTGTGCGCGTGTGCGTGTGTGCGTGCGTGCGTGCGTGTGCGTGTGTGTGTATGCGTGCGTGTGTGTGTGTGTGTGTGTGTGTGTGTGTGTGTGTGTGTGTGTTGGGGGAAGGGGATCAGACAGCAAAACGCCGAACTCACACAATTATCACCCAGTCACCGTGCGGGCAAAGTTCAAGAGGAAGAGTTAATGGACACCGCACGTCCCGCATAATCAGCTTCCAGTAAAATAAAAATCCTGGTTTAGAGAGATGACACGCAGATTCCCAGAATGCTGATGAAATCTGAGCTAATCAAAGCCAGAAATATCTGGGGTTCACTTAAGAGAGCGGTTTCGGTTTGAGATGATCGTTTCTCCTCTAATATCTGTCTTTTTGGTTTTGCAGACGTGGCCATTCGTGGTCTCGGGACGACCCGACTCTGACACCAAAGAAGTTTCCGCAGCCAGCAGACTATGTGGAACCACCGCTTAGATCGGACTCGAACTCACCTGATGGAATTATTTGTTATCGTGTTTGGGGGCTACAGAGAGAAGAGAGAGCGCACCAGAACCCCAGAGCATGGGCAGAAGGTTCTACTGGATTCTCCTTGAGCCTCCCCCTTTCCCTGGAACTGTGAACACGACAGGTGGCGGGCGTGGCTGTCATCGCAAAGCGCCAATGGCTACAGCTGCGGCGGATGTATGCGACGCTTCGCCTCCCCCGAAAGAGCCTCCTTTCGTGTCTTGTGTGGAGAGCAGGGACGCAGATCCAACCTCGGGCTTCAGCTCTGTAGACTAATCCCCTCGCCGCTGCAGTCTGCGTCCAAACCGCCTAGGGCTTAGTTTCCAAGCTGAGCCACATTTCTCGTATATGTGGTGGCACGATTCAGCACAGCCCAGGCCTGGCACGGTTAGACAGTGGTTAGAGCACGCACTCGATCCGCTTTAAACACAGAAGTCTCCACGTGAGACCCACGTCGGGGACTGTTTTTAAGTTGCAAAGCGAGCAGAGTGGCACATCTGGGCCAGGGTCGTATCTCACCGGGCAGCGCCCTCCTCGCGGGCGGGACGTTGCCTGCTGCGCCCAGGGCAAGGTGGACACGTGCTCGGAGACCACCAAGCGGGTTTGGCCAGATGCTCCCAGGGCGGGTCGCCCTCCCTGCTGCAGTCTTGCCTCTCACTCCCGCCAGGCTCGGGTCTCCTTCCCAAGCTCCCGTCTCTTACTAATCAGGTTTGTGTCTCCCCCTCTCCTAGCCTCCAGCTTCTCCAGCCCCCGCCGCCCCAACCCGGCTCAGGTCTCTTTTGGACCTCTGTCTCTTTCCCGCTCTCGCTCCTCCCCGAGGTCCCCACCCCTCCGGCTCCAGACTGTCCCCAACAGGCCTCCCCCTATCCCCCCAACACCGCCTCTGGGAGCCCACCTTCCCCGCGCGCCGGGTGAGCCCCTGGGACTGTTCCGTACATACGTACTAAGTGTCCCTGCTCAGGGGGATGGCGCCGCTGCCGCTGCGAGCCTGCACTACCACAGTAATTAACACATGTAAATAAATTTATTTTTTTATGAATAATAAACGCGTTGTGAAAACTGTGAGCCACTGGGCATGTTAGAATGTGGTCTTTGTTTCCCTTTACTGAGTTTGGTCTGGAAGTTAACTTTAGAGGTGCTGGTCTTGTCTTGGGTCACTTTCGGTGGGAAGGTGGCGATCACTGCATTTCTAATGTCACTCTTACTAATCCCTATGATTCTGATCCTTCTCGAGGCAGAGTTTCCTGGAAGGCAAAAACTGGAAGTCTAATAAGGGCCCTCAGAGTCTTGAGGCAAGGCTGAGTTGAAAGGCATAAATTCCTCAAACTAATATGCGTGCACATTTCTCTTACACACACACACACACACACACACACACACACACACACACACACACACACACACACACACACACACACACACACACACACACACACACACACACACACACACACACACACAGCTTTCTCCAGCCTAAACCACACACCGATGCTTAAAACTGCGAGAGTTCAAGAACCCCTAACGCTCACCCGCCGGAGTCCATGGGTCTGAAGTCGAACTGGCAGAATAAAACCGTGATACTCACATAGGAAGCCAATGTATATTTCAGCAGAACTTTTCTTTTTTCAAATATTTATATAGCATTTTTAATGTTCACTATTTCATTTTCCATGTTATTTTCTTCCATTTTCCCTGCAATTTTTGCAGGAGATAATAACTTGGAAAACCCATAATACAATTTTTACTTTTTCTTTTTTTCCCCTAAAAGCAGCTTGTAGAACATTTAGAAAAGTGTGAAGGATAAAACTACCTAAACAACTGCCCAATTTGGAGTTCTGTTATTTAATAGAATTGAAAGGCAGTTTTCTTGACCAGACAGAGAAAATACAGCTGGACTTTAGTTAGGAGGTGAGAGTGAGGCAGAGAGCGTGACTTCCTGTTTTGAACTAAGCCATACCAAAACTCTGAAGAACTGCTTTTTGACACCATTTTCCCGGGCTTTTGTTTAGACTCCAGGTAGGAACTGGCCCTCAAGATCCAGTCTTCAGCTTCCAGATGCCTCACTGGGAATTTTCTGCTTTCTGGCAAATGGAAACCCAAAGTAACTAGTGGCAGGAAACCCTAGCATGGCCAAAGACAGTTCAGCAGTGAGTTCTGGGTGGCCAGCTTCTTGGGGGTGGGGTGTCTGCCTAGAGGCCAGATCTTAGTCAAGGTCATTTCCAAAGCTCCCAGCAAATTAGGTCCTTTTCAGAAAAAGGAGGCAACCTAGTATGTTGGTTAAGGAGAACCCAGGTGAAATCCAAGCTCTGCCACAGGACTAGTGACCACGTGCGAGTTACTTAATCCATCTAAGCCTCAGTTTCCTCATCTATGAAATGGAGGTGATAATGGTGCCTTTCTGGGAAGATTGCCTTAGGAATAAATACAGTAACATATTTAAGCAAACTTCCTAATATGCAGTGATAAGCATACTAAATGCTGGCTGCAAAAAGAAATCTAGGGGCAGAGGAAAACATACTTTGGCAAAGCAAGGCAGTTGAAACACGTGAAACATTTGGAGAGTCCAGTCTTTAAGACTGGGTCCGGTTTTGAGATGCCTGGATTACAGCTATGAAAGAGAAATGTATGACAAGAGTGGACAAACAGAGAAACAGAAGGAATAGCTATATTTATAGAGAATGCAAATAAGAACAAGCATTTCAATAAACAAGGAGATATTTGGACAAATCTTCATAAGTAAAAGGATAACATTTAAAATATCTGTTTCTATAATTATGTTCTCTCAGCACACTTCAGGAGTAAACTCCCAGATTGTCTGTCTCCCCTCCCCCCCATTAAGGTGGTGCTATGACTCACAGGTACATAGAATGTTGGATTGTACCCTGTAAATTCATTTTTATGGCCATTTTATAATTCTATAACTTATAGAGGAGGAAAAAAACTTTCTCAAGAATTTTATGCCCCATGATTTCTGTAAAATGTCCAATACCAAAAATTATGTTATTAAAAAAAAAAAAAGAATTAAGCAGAAAGGAGGTCAATTTCTAGTAAGCCCCACTAAGTCAATGTAAATTGCTTAAGCTTCTAGGCAAAGGTTGCTGTTGGGAGAGGCCTTAAGCACCTACAACTAGTGTTTTCTTTCTCTATCATGACTATAATTGCTCTAAGTGGTAAAAAGGTATTCCAAAGACTTACTTATTTTTTTCTCATCATTTTCTTTTAGGGATTTGGGTTTGAGAAATAGGAGTTGGGGCTGGAGAAGGGGGAAAGGAGGTTCAGAGTAAGAGAGAAGTAAGTACATCCTTAGGACTATTTCAATTAGATTATACTGCTGTGAGAGAAAAGATGAGGGGAAAAAGTCAAAGAAATATAATGTGAAAAGCACTGAATAGCAAATAAAATGAGTAAATTGAAAAATACTCTTCAGGGGGCTTTTTGAGGGACCAAAGCATTATTATTAGTGATACTGACTCAACTAAGGAAAACAAAAATCCCCTTCCACAGACTCTTCCTAAGATGAATATTTTAAAAGAAATGCTTTCAGTACTGTAATTTTGAAACATTTAAGCATTTCCCTTGGTTGTGGATGTTGAATTGATTTTGTGCATACTCTTTTGCACTGGGCTTCAGGTTACAATCTCACTTTAGTCTGGTGGTTCCTTCAACAGACAGTAACAAGACCCTTGCACTTTACAAAGGGACTTTTACAGGCACCGTTTTTTTGTTTTTGTTTTTCCTGATAATGAATGCTTCATAAGTTGGAAAAAAAAAAAAAAGACACCCCCCCATCCATAAAAAGAAGAACTAAGTGGAACACATCCTATTTTAATAGGTAATAAGTGGATAATTTGGTTGATGCTTGTGAAAAATATTAAAAAGTAAAACAATAACTCAGAAAGTCATTTTGGTCACATTTAGAAGGGCAAAATCAGGTCAATTTATAATTGACTTCTCACTACCAAGCAACTAACTTGAGGGAAAATTCACTAGGGGGTATGGATTGGCTCCCTTGGTAACTGAGCACCTGGCTACATCTCCTTTCAGTGCAAACTTCTGCACAGCCATCTGCGGGCAGCTGGGGTGTTTGCATTTTTGTGCTTAGCACTCTCCATCTCTTTCTATGTTTTGCTTTTGTACTCTTTTCTTTCTCCCACAACAGTGAAAATTGATCCAGAGAAATCCTGCAAACTTATGATTCTAAGAAGGTCCAGAAAGTAGCCAGAGACAGAAATCGATGTGTAACAGTGTAAACACAATAAGCACAAGGTGCTAGTTATCTCCAATGATCTCAGCTTTCTTCCTTGTTGGTCCTGCTGTCACCCAGATAGTTCTGGATCAGCTTTGGGTCTCTTCATTGCTTTTGGTATAGAGGATAATGGAGCAATTAGGAACAGGCACTTTCATTTGGTAAAAATATGGTATCTGTATGACTATTACTAAATTATTAGTGGAATGGGAGGGAGATAAGGAGCAAAGAGCAAAAAGCAAGAGGCTTTCACCTTTTACTTTTCTTTGTTTGTTTAAAAAGTTTGTATGTAATTTTTGGACATTTTAAAACCAACTTTTAAAAAATGATTGAAAGCTGTCGGGTAAGACCTAGCTGGTTCTAATCTAGCTCCACATTTCCTGGCACTACATCTTGGGCACCTTACCTTTCCTCCGTGAGACAGGAATAACACATCCTACCTCACTGACAGTTTTGAGAATAGATTAAATAAGGTCATTTTATTACACACTTGGGAAATGCTCCATAAATGCTAAGTTTTTTAAAAAATCAAGGTCTTGATTTTCTTACCTTTTCTCTTACAATAGCTTAGGTGTGCTTAATCCTCAGCTGTAAATTTGTCCCATTGCTCCCTTTTGCCACTTTAATCACCTTGCTTTTTTATGCTACATCAAACTTTCCTATGTTGACAGCTTTTCTTTTTTTGCCCCAAAGGAGAAATTTTCATTTAGTTTTCTCTTAAAAAATAAAGATCATAATAGCATCAAAAAGTATGCATGAGATAAAAAAAAACAAGTTCATTTCAGAGTGCAAGATAGATCAATGGATTTTGATGTTACACAGTACAGAAGGCTATTGGTGCGATTTCAGATTCCACATTGCAGCCAACCTTTCAGAAACTACTGTTGTGGAGTTTTGGCGTAATACCTAAGAATATCCACAATTACCTGAAATGGCTATTAAAATCCTTCTTCCCTTTACAACTACATCTATGTGTGAGCTCAATTTTCAACCAAAATAACATATTACAACAGATTAAAGTACAAAGCAGATAAGAGAATCCAACTATCTTCAATTAAGTTGGGTATTAAAGAAATTTGCAAAAATATTAAACTATTCCAATCTTTCCATTAAAATGTTTTGGAAAACATAGTTACTTTTATTTTAAAATGTTACTTCAATTAAAAAAAATGTTATTTACCTTCACATGTAATTAGTTTATTATTATTTTCAAATTAATTAATATATAAAAATTTTTGTTTGGTTTTGATTTCTAGTCTAACATTTCTTTGAATACTAGGGATAAAATGAAGTTGGTTCTATTAAACTACGTGGTACCTAGTCACCAAAAATGATCCCCAGTGAACCAGGCCTTCCAGAATTCATGCCCTTGCACAGGGCTAGCCCAGTTCTTCACTTTAACCAATAAAAGGTGGCAGAAGAGACTCTGCCAGTTCTGGGCCTAAGCCTTAAGCACTGGTAGCTTCTGCTTTTCCTTATTTGGGACCCCAGAGCTTAGATCTGAGAAGTCCAACCATGTTCCTGAAAAGACCACAAAGAGAAGCCACATTAGAGAGAAGCCCTGAGACTATGCAGGGGACAGTTGAGGAGACCAGCTGACAGTGAGAACTGAGGCTCAGACGGATGGTCCCAGGGACACTATTCTAGCCAGCTGTCGAGTCATCTTACAGAGAGCATGAAGAAGCTGTCGAGGACAAATAATAGTGGTGAGCTGTCCCCGCTAGTCCTAATTCCTAGCCCACGGAATCCTGAGAGATGATAATATAGTTGTTTTAAGGCACTAAATTTGGAGAAGTTTGTTACTCAGCAATAGATAACCAAAATATATGGTCGAGTAAATTGTCACATCAGTCATTTATTTGAGAAACACTTATTGATCATCTGCTATGAGCCAGGACAGTGCTGGACAGACCAAAATGAATGAGATAGTTGCCTCGCCTCAAAGAACTGTAAAGGAGGAAATGGACAAATGGACACTCTGGGAGGAAGATGCACAAAACCCCACCTTGGACAGTCACAGAAGGCATCCCAGAGAGCTGCCATGGGAGGCGAGTTCCAGATGAGGGAGGGGCAAGGTGGCAGAAGAACATGCCAGAAAGAACTAGAAATGATGGAAGGCTTCATTACCAACCCAGAGACTAGGGTTAGTATCTAGGATGATGGTTGAGTGTGGACTGTTACAAAGGACTTATAATCAATCACTCAGCCTTGGTTTTCTCATTTGTAGAATGAGGATATAATAGAATTTACCTATTCTATTGGGTTGTTGTGAAGATTAAATGCAATAGTGAGTGTAAAACACCTAGCATAGTACCTGGCACACAGTAGGTGCTCCACAAATCTTAGTCTATTAGTAACATCATCATCATCATCGTCGTCGTCACGTTGAGATGACCTGCATGTGCTCTTGGCACGTTTTGGGCAAGTGCTGAGGAGCTTATCATTGACCGTTCAGAGCCCCGCACTTTTCCTGAAATCTGAAAAATCTGAGCATTCAACTGTGATTCTGTTTCAGCTCCCCTCTGACAAGGCTGGCTTCTTCAGAATTTTGAAATTCCCAAGGTATTGATTTGCATGACAAACAATACATCGGGTTCATGCCGGGGTTGTGAGAACAGACAATTAAAATATCTATGCATGGTCAGGAGAGCTGAATAGAAAAATGTGCAGGCTGATTATATGGCCTCTTTAACACATGGGAGTCATAAGCAACACCAGCAATATGCTGTGATTCAGATGCCGTCTTGCGAGGCTCTGCTACTCGTCAACCCTTGTGGGACGTGCCCAGACCCTCTGCTCTACCACTTAGAGCAATTATCCCTTGGTGGCTACACTGAAAGTCTGTGACAAAGGGAGGGAAATTTAAGCCCCTATGACCAGCGCTGTTTACTAGCAAGTCCAGGATTAGAATTCACAGACTCTGAGTTTCCCTTTGGCATCCCGCCGACCCAACCTGAAGGACAGCAGCAGATAAGAACTTGGCGCCCTAACAGCTATTTTCCGCAGCTGCTTTCCATGCGCACAGGCCAAGCGCATGCGTGGGGTGGCCAGTGGAGCAGAGCTTTCTGAGAAACCGACTCATTGGGTGGCCTCAGGCAATCTCTCCTTTTCCCAACCTTGGGACTTCTCTTTTCCCTTAAAAAGAGAGTTCTGAGCTAGATGAAGCCTTATATGTCCATTACGGTTCTGAAATGAGTGCTCTTTTTCTTATGGGTCTTCTGAACAGTGTCCATTATACCTCCTGCTGCTGTTTGTACATTACAGAACCCGTACAGGGAGACTGAAAGCCTGAGAAAAAGGACAAAGCCAACCTACACTTAAGCGTTTTAGATCGAAACTCAAAACTTTCATGTGTCTCTGTTTGTTCTGCAGAAAATCTGTGAGATTTCCACGTGGTTTTATTGTCGATTATAAACTTTTCCACAGACTCTTCATTTCTAAGTACTCAATATTACAAAGGTACAAATCGGCTTCTTCCCATGATAAAGAAATCAAATGGGCACAGCAGTTGTGGTATTTAAAGCTTCTTCATTCTAAAGACAGATTTTCATTAATATATATTTTTAAAATCATAAGAAGATTTGTTAGAACTTTCAACAAGATTCTACGACTGTGTTTGATTTGCCCCAGAGTAAAAATTATAGTGAAAAAACATCAGATGCAAATGAAAGAACCCCCAGCAAAAAATACAATATATGAACAACTACTGGTTTTTCTTCAAACTCCTGGAAGTCTCAGAATTGCTGAAATGTGGCCTATTGTCTCAAGGATCTAGTGCATTTTCCCCCTTTAGGTGGGACATCTGCCATCTCCTTCCTGGGGCACTTTTCACCTTTCTCCAGGATGTCTCAATATGTGACTGTTGATGTTTCTAGAATCACACCTTTAAGCTTGTTTCATGTCTCCAGATGGAATTCACCTGAACATGAGCTCTTAGAAAGCTCACCTTCGCTTGTGTTATGCAGAAGGCAGTGAAGGAGGCATGAACTGACAGTCCAGGCAAGGGAAACTGAGGGCCTAGGTTGGTGGCGGGAACACAAGAGATGAAGCCAAGAGACATTTCACTGCTAGAATCCAACTGACTGGGTTATAGACTGGATGTGGGTGATGAAAAGCAGGAAAATAACGATGACAACAGGTTTCTAATTTGGGCCAGACGGTGAGCAGTAGAGTCATCTTGAGTCATCATTTATCACTGAAGTTTAAAAGGGCAAGTTTAAAACAGCACGGAATGTGGAAACCATACCACTCATTTGAGAACTCTACCGTCCATTGGCCTAAAAAAGATTCTTCTCGAATTAGTTCTTGTTCCGGGGGTGTAGATTCATTCCAAAGGGGTACACTAGCAGCTAAAAGCTTAAAGAGAGCTGAGGATTACACAGCTCAGAGACACAAGGATGGGAAACAAGTCCCCTGCCTCAGTTCTGCATGAGCTTGCCTTTTTTCTTTCAGTGGATTCCAGACATCTTCAGAGTGGGAATCATGGTTTTCTTCTTTGGTATCTTGTGAAATTATAACCCCCATCAGCTGGTACAAAGCGGGTGCTCAGTAAATATTTGATAAATTACTCTTGAAGGAAAATAGTGATTGCTCCCCTTTGGTGTAAATTCTTTTTCTCTTGTAAAATGATGGTGATTTGATTTGGGAAAGATCATACCCTAGAGCCACCTGAGACATGGAGTCATCACAGACATCCAGGAAAGTGTGTTTAATTAGACACCACTGCAGGACACGACTATCCCTGCGCACATGCAGCTCATCAGCTCTGCATGTAATAGGACCATTCTAGGGATCTCCAGATGGAAAAGAAATTGACCGAGTCCAATAAAGGACAAAAGCTTTACAATTGGAAGAGGAAAATTAATACCGTAAACATCCTAAGTCCAATGCTGTATACTTTACAGATATTGTCCCATTTAACCCTCTCATCAGTGCATTAGTAGGTCGGTGATTATCTTCACTAACAGAAAGGAAAGCTGAGGTTCACAAAACTTCAGTGATTTGCCAAGGGCCACACAAGGAGTAAGTGGTAGAGTCAGAGTTTGAACTTGGTTGCTCTAGTTCAGAATCTGAACCCCATCCTGTTGCCTCCCCAAGAGGTGTCTCTACTGTGAGTTAAAGGAAACTAGTGGGAAACGGTTCCCACCAACAAGACTAACTCAGCCCTAGGTGTTAACTCAGAGCAACAGATGTGCCCCAGAGATATACCTTATTCCAAGAGCTTAAAATGGTACCGAAGTGAGGCAAGGAGCCGGTCTATCTGCTTATCTGGTGCCAGCCAAAGAATCCCAGGGAAAAGCACTTGTCTATAAGCAGATCTGTTTCTAGTTGGTTTTGTTTTCCTCTTTATCTCCTAATAGAGGTGATATGAAAAACATCCAATTTATATGTGCTAATCTAAAAAGAGAATTAAGTCCTCACTTAGGATTCTTAGTTTACAAAATTACATACTCCTGGAGAGCCCAGCAGTGGAGACAGGAAGTGGTCAATGTAAAGATCAGAGAAGAGCTGTTGGAAAGGGAAACTGAGGTAGGGAGAGCCAGGAAAAGCCATGGCTGTGTGCCCATCTTGTCTCCCCACTGTGCCTAGAAGAGCTGATCACTTCTGCATGTGCTTCATAGACGCTTAAGTGAGTTATAGGAAGAGACAACTACTAGTGTCAAGTGATCCACTTTTTTCCATTTTCAACAAAGATGAAAAGAGAAAATATGTCTGAATTGAAACATATGAGAATTACAGTAGACTTAATGACGTTGCCTGAGAGAGGTTTTCTAACCATCCAGGACTAGGAATTAGGATTTTGTGGAATTTGGGAAGAAGCTGCGTTATAGACGTCATAGAATCATAAAGCCATAAAATTTTACAGCTAGAAGATGTCTCGTAAGCAATCTACTTTGTGTTCATCATGGCATTCAAAAAATAATGGAAAATAAAGACTAATCTAAATGTTTACTGAAATTACCGAACCATGGACTGTTATGTAACAATTTTAAATCGTGGTCCCCAAACTATGTAACTGCTTAGGAAAGGTTTATGATATAAGCAGGATAAGAAATTATAATTATAATAATGACAATCAAAACCAAAATAATCTAATCATCTTAAAGCTAAGGAAGGTGAAGCTGGATATTTGGAAACTGGATATGGCTTCTCATCGATCTTGGAGTAGACAAAGACCGTGCTCGAAGGCTTGGCTCTTATGCCCTTGTTATTCAAGGTCATTGTTTGTCTGTGTCCTTTACTGTGTCGGTTCCTTTTCTTTCCCTTTACTTCTCCCACTTTCTCTCCTCCCTAACCTGCAGAATTAATTCTACCTCATCTATATTCCTGTAACGCTTTATGTACGTCTTCCTTTTTTAAAGAAAAGTTATTAAAAAGTAATATATCTGTCCCTACCAATGCAAGGGTGGTGTGACATAAGAAAACCAGTAAGTATAATAAACCACATTTTAGAATGAAGGAAAAAAAAACCCCATATGATCATCCCAATTAACAAAGAAAGCATTTGATAAAATTCAACACCCTTTAATAATAAAAACACTATAAAAACCAGAAAAGAAGGGCACTTCCTCAACACCATAAAGGGCGTTTAGGAAGAACCCACAGCTAACTCAAACTTACGGGCGAAAGACTGCACCCTTTCCCCTAAGATCCCGAACACGAAGAGGGCGCCCGCCTGCACCACGGCCATTCGACATCACAGTGGAAGTTCTAGTCGTGGACGGGAATGAAGTGCTGATACACGCTACGACACGGGTGAACGTGGAAACGGTGTGCTAGCCACACACTGAGGGCCGCACGTTGTATGGTTCCATTTATGTGGAATGTCCAGAACAGATAAATCCATTGGATAAAATGCAGATTGGTTGTCATGGAGAGGAACTACTTAACGGGTAAGGGGTTTTCGTTTGGGATGCTGGGAACGGTTTGGAACTAGAGATGGTGTTTTCATAGCATTGTGAATGTACCCAATGCCACTAAATTATCCACTTTAAAATGGTTGAGTTTATGTTATATAAATATTACCTCAGTAATACGTGCTATTAAGTTCAAGAACTTGAAAACCCAAATTCAAGGGCAGTAAATACATCTGTCAGTGGACGTTTCCGCACTGTACAAGTACTAACTATCTATATGCTCGTTTGCGAACTGCTCTTTTGGGAACTGTCTGCAGCTCCAGCACTTACCACAGGATTCAACAGGAAAAATAACTGCACTAAAGGCGGCCAAGATTCTGAGCTCCCTGCAGCCTGTCCCAGTGGTAGAAGGATGTCATTAGCGCGCCATCTTCTGGTCAATATGCAAGTTGCAGTCACCCCTCCGGCCACACAGACAACGTCGAGGTTACTTTCTGCCTTTTCTTTAATCTGAAGTGGTTATTAATACAAGGATGTGGTTGCACACCTCCTTGAAGACTTCAGATCCTTTAACATCAAAACATTCTGTCATGTCCTGCATTCCATAGGAAACAGAGCCTGAAGCAAAAGCGTGTGTACAAACTCATTAGAAACTGCAATCCCAGGAGAGCAGAAATGGGGAAAGGGGCGCGCCGCTGGGAAGGAGGGACGCAGACATCGGGGTGCACAGCCGAGCTGGCCACAGCTTCGGACGGCCTCAGAGAGGATCCCAAATGGTGCTGGTGCTGGTGGGGGTCCTGAGGATGCGAAGGGGGATTTCTGGTCCCTCTACCTCCCATTCCTCGAAGTTGGCCCGCAGGTAGCCAGAGCCCGCAGCAGGAGCCACATGCGTCCCACACGGGCCAAGCCCCACCCATCCGCCACCTGGCCAAGCCTCGAAGACACAGTCCACTGTGACGTCATAATTCCCTCCTGGCGTCATGAAGGCAGATGGAGCGATGAAATTCACTTCCCCGGAGCTGCAACCATTTCCTCTGCAGCCTGAGGAAAGCAGCTGGTAGAAGAAGGGGTCTTCCTAGAGCACACACCCTGCCGGAGGGGATCCAAGAGGCTGATACAACAGGCACACGTGTCCACACGTCAGGGAACCGCACACACACGGCCACCACCTCCTCTGTCTGTGGGCCCCCTGTGGATTCTCAGATCCTTTGTCGTAACTCTGCAGCTACACCATTGCCATCACAGCTCTTCTAGAAAACAGCTCTCACAGGTACTTTACTAATGAGCCCTGAATGTATAGCTAGCTCGCTCGCTTTGTCATTGGGTCACATTTGCAAGTG
Source organism: Cynocephalus volans (assembly GCF_027409185.1). Lineage (NCBI taxonomy): Eukaryota > Metazoa > Chordata > Mammalia > Dermoptera > Cynocephalidae > Cynocephalus > Cynocephalus volans. The sequence continues at coordinate 28,616,663 of NC_084474.1, read as the reverse complement.
GTGTGTTACGGCTCTGAGGGGTTTTTTTGGAGGTGGTGATTACTTCAAGGAAGGGTCAAGTTGCACATTTCATTTTACACAAATGTTAAACTCAGGTCTTGTCTTCGTGTAAGAATAAATATAAAGTAGTACATTCACTTGCTGTGTCTTTCTGAAAATACTAGGATCATTCCACTCCTTCCGTGAAGCCTGCATCCCACACGTGTGCAATTACTCCATGTCTGTGTTTTCAGATGAGAACACGCGAAGTTATCACCTTCTCCATCTTGGTTGGCTCTTTACTCCAGCCAAATCATAACATTATTGGTCAAAATAATAAAATCATGGACAATATTGCTAACATACATTCTTGCAGTTTGAACAAAGAACAGCAAGACTGGTTGACTTAATATGAGATAAGGTATAATGTGATAATTAAAAAAAAAAAATCAACAAACAATAATCTTAATGTATACTGCCCTCTTGTGGCCAATATTATGATCACAGGAATGTAGGTGTGCCAGTAAGAAAAAGTTATTTGAGGGAAACTGCCTGTACTATGGTAGTTCCTATTGTGGTATAAAATTTAATCCTTTCTTCATCACATTGTCAGCTATAGACATAGACACATAGGTACACACACACACCCACACACACATGATTTTTTAATCCTATATTAACAAAATGCACACATGAATTTTAAAAACTTTTCAAACTGTAAGTGACATCTAAATACACCAGACCTTGTGTTTTCTTCCTTGCTAATTTCAAAGGAAAAGAGCTCCTCGACAAGAAGTTTGAAGTTCCTGGCTTTGAATTAAAACTCGTGATCTTATTTTTACTTCTTTTGTAATCTGTAGCCATGGTTTCCAGAATTTTGGATTTTCCAGAAGAAACTTCAAAGAACATCACAGATGGGATTGTCAAGTTTTATTTTGCCAAATCAGACATTTTAAAAAAAATTAGTTTCCAACTGCTATCATCATAATTTCAAAAAAGAAAAAGCATTTTATCATTCAAAAAAGTGTCAGAAGGATGTTATTTCAAAAGGAAATGGAAAACTTTCAATTGCGTCTTCATCCCGTCCTCACAGGTGGGCAGCAGCAGTGGTGACCATTTAGAAACCACTGGTGAATTAGGTTTTTTCAAGATTAGCAGAAGTTGAGGAAATATTGGTATGTGACAAGAGACAGAATGTAAATGTGACAGTATGACACTCTCCTTGTATCTAAGTTTGCACTGCCATGGTGACCTCCAGTCCACATGTTGCTACGGTGTCTCTACAATAACACTGCCAGGCCAGGGTCTGTCCCTTGGCTCCCATGACAACACCCTCTTGATTTTTCCTCCCCCTCGCTGGCCACTTCTTGTTAGTCTCTTCTGCAGGCTCACTATCCTCTGCCTGTTTCTGCCATTGGTATCCAGAGCCCAAGCTAATCCCTATGACAGTCTTTTGAGGGCATGAACATGTCATTACACTCATTCTAAAGATTTTTCTCCAAGCTGAGAATTATCAAATCTTTAATCTTCATTTGTCATTATGCCACAATTAAATAGAAATTTATTGAGTACTTCCTGCTTGGGGCGCTTAGCACAAGATATGCGCCCTGTCCTCAGGAGCCTTCACTCTAGCTGGGGAAGAGTGAGGAAAAAGGGTAATATGACTCCAGACTAAATGTTTGTGTCCTCCCAAAAATTGCATTCTGAAACCCTAATCCCCAATGTGATAATATTTGGAGATGGGGATTTTGAGAGGTAATTAGCTCATGAGGGTGGGGCCCTCATTGTAAAATTAGTGCCCTTGTAAGAAGAGACAAAAGCACGCGCGTGTGCGCTCTCTCTCTCTCTCTCTCTCTCTCTCTCTCCCCTCCTTCTCTGTCCATCTTTGTCATGTGAGGAAACCATCACCAGGACCCAACCATGCTGACACCTTGATCTCAGACTTACAGTCTCTAGAACTATGAGAAATAAATATCTATTGCCTAAGCCACCCAATCTGTGGTACTTTGTTATAGCACTCAAACCAAGACAAATCTGCACAGCAATCCCTATAAAGGCAGATTTACTAAATTCAGGTTTACTCCATTTTACACTTATTTTCTCAATACCTTCCCCCCTTACCTAAGATTATTACTCAGAAGCCAGTACCAACCCTTTTATTTCTTTGGATAATTCTCAAGAGTCCTCAGGTGTCTTCCCAGTGGCTTGTGAGTAACCTACAATGTTTTTACTTTCAAAAGGGTGGGGACTCAAAGTATCATACTGTCTCTAGCAATTCCACATGATAACCTCTCTTCAGCTGTGGCTTGAATTATTCATGGAGCAAATAAGAGCCAGCTTTAACTTGGTCAACTGGTTTGTTCCTGGGGAATTACTAGGTGGATTTTCCCATTGATTATAACCAAATTGGAAGATGCTTCTTTACTTCTCATGGTGCTGAAGACATGATAGCCTATGAAGAAAAATAATGCCACAACTTAACATGTTGGTGTTGCTTTGATGATCCTTAAAATGGCTAAGTGGCTTTGAGAACAGATGGACTGTGGATGGGCTTTCTCATTCTGTTGAGCATTTAAAATAGATGCATCACCACAGGGCATTGAGAATATTCCACAAATATAATTTTGGTTAATTACAAATACTTTGTTAAATATATACATACATACGAGGGTACATCAAAAAGATAATACAAATCTTCCCATGAACTTTTTGAAGTATCCTGGTATACAAGTATATAATGATGAGAATTATAGTTCAAATAATGATTAAAATAATAATGACTAAAATAAAAGAATACCTGACTTAGTAATTTTTATAAGCAGTTAAATAATGATTAAAATAATAATAGTAAATATTGAATACTAGGACCACAGTAAGAATGTTTCATAAGTATTTTCATTAAATCCTTACAATAACTTTCTGAAGTGAAAATTATTTATCCACATTATCACACTGAAATAAAACAAGACTTGGGGAGATTAAAGAAAGTGCCCAAGGTCATGTCACCGTTGAGTGACAGAGCTGGGATTTAAACCCAGGCTACTTTATATCAGTCTTGTGCTTGACCACCACACAACTGCTTTTTCCAAAGCTTTCTCCCCCAAGAACCTTTGTCTTTGCGCCTACCCCTTAGTTCAGAGGGACACTAGGAAGAGAAAATGTTACATTTACTTATCAAAAAAGTTATTGGGAAATCTGCAACCAAAGGGGTAAAGGAAGTATATCACTCAATAGGAAAAGAAGAATAAAAAAATAAAGTGCGGCGATGCTATCTTCACATTCTCTCTGCACTGCTCGCTGGCTTGCTGGAGCCTCTGTTTCCTCTTTCCCTCCCCTTCTCTCCCTCATTGCACCTCTGGAGAAATCGATATTAACGTTCTGGGAGACTCAGTCCTTGTTAAGTGCCTCTGCCTTGCAATTAGTAATTCCAGTGAACATTAGTCACTGGAGACCTGACGTGCTTCAGTTCAAAGACTACAGCCCAAGTGTTTATGAGCCGTTTCCATAAAACAGGAAATGACTGGGTTTTCCTGAACAGTTGCCCTTGACTCTCTTTGCCAAAAATCACAGGATGTGTAGTTGTTACCTGGTTTAATAGACGGAGGACTACCGTTTTTGCTTCCTGATCCCAAATTTCAATGTGCTTTCAAAGAAATGTCACAGGCAGCGGCTGCGCCCAGGAAAGCAGCTCGGGAGTTGTGCTTCTTTATAAGATCTCTGTAAGTCGGGTCTCGAAACTTGGGAGAGGATGTAAAAATCACTCCCCCCTCCCATTCTGTCTGACCACTCATCTACAAAGAGTTGCATCTTCTTCCTGCCTTCTGTCTTATTAATGATCTTAGTATTCCTTGAGTGTTTATATTGCACCAGACCCTAAGCCTGAGAGTCACAAATTCTCAGAAACACCCTGGGAGATGGGTGTTCTTGGAAAAATTGCCACCTAGAGACATTTAGTCACTTGCCCAAAATGACACAGCGAGCGAGTGGCAACACCATTGAGCGACTTGTGTGTCTGAGTCCAGAGCCTGTGCTCCCGGCCACTGGCATGGCTGCCCCTCGCAGGCTGGCACTTTATGGCTTTTAGCATTTCTTGTTAACCTTTTTGTCTGACTAGTCCTGGGAAGTGTTGGATTTCACAACCTGCATGAATGAAAAAGAGAAAAGAAGGGCTTGGTGAGTGCAGGAGGAAAAGAGAGCACACGGATGCAGTGAGGGCAGCTGCACTGGAGGGTCTGAGGACATGGGCATTCAGCAGCTCTGCTAGACTGAAGGACAGGGAGGAGGTGACGGCAGGAAGGTAGACGGGAGGTGAGCAGATGGGGCTGGCCCTAGAGGAATTCATGTTGACTCCTCCTGAAGACCTCCTTTCTCAGCCTTTGGAAGTGAGGACCTTTGCTTCAGAGAGGTTTTGCCATGATCCATTAGTTTCATGAATTTGTTCAGCATGCATCTTGACAATTAGATATAGAGTGCTAAGCTTGGCTTGAGGAATACTGAAAGGAATCCAGTGTGTGCCTGACATAAAGGAGGTCACTGTCCATTGAGTGCAATGGCAGTAGGAAGTGGTGACAAACAGCAAGACTGGAAGGACATGGGTGTCCTGTGCTCCATGCACACAAGCTTGAAATCATAGGCGAACCACTTAATTTCTGTAACCCTCAGTTTCCACACATATGCAATTTCACATTTAATGGTAGGAGCAGAAATAATGCATGTAAAACGTGTCATAGAATTCCTACCGTGTTATATGAATGCAATAAATGTTAGCTGCTATGACTATCATGTAAAGAATACTTGCCTTCTGTAATAAGAAGTGCTATCATGGAGCATGCTGTGGAGACAAACTGTGGTGGTCACAAAGGTGCTCCAGATTGTTGCAGATTTGACCCAAAGCATACATGATTACACGTTTGGCAGGCAAACAGGACAGGGTGGAGAGGCGTCCTAGACGGGAGCAACAGCTTGTGCGGAGGTGCAGACTGGAAAGAGCAAGCCCGGCGTGTTCAGGGGCCAGCAAGTGGTCGGAAGGAGCTTAAGAAGGTGGAGAGGTGGCCTGAAGAGGTCCCAGAGGCTGTGGGCCTGGCTGAGAAGCCTCTTTCTCCACTCCCTGAGATCACCGAATGAATGGAGCTACAAAGCTGTCTGCTATGCTTCAGAAAATCGATGAGAATACTTTTGGGTGAACAAAGAAGATTTATAAAACCACAGAGATTGTTATTTTCCAGGAGGAAAGAACTCTGTGGCAATATAGGCTTTGACTATTTGCCCAAAGATGAAATATTTTCCATAGTGAGGGAAATAAGGAGGTAGAAGTCTAAGTGATCTCTGCTCTAAATACATCAATTTTTTTTGTATTCTTCCCTGTATTAATTGTTCTCTTTCCCCACTTGATTTCTTATCCCTATAACACACAAAAAACTAAACCTCAGCACGCAACACAGGAATGATACACTGATACACTGTGTCACTTTCCTGACTTGGTCTTTGCAAACAGATGCAGCGGTGGGCCCAGGGAAAGTTGGTGTTCTGGCCAAACCACTCACAGATTTTTTAAAAAATTAAAATCACAATGATCTTAACACTCGCCATGTTTCTGCCGTAGTTACTACCTTGTGCCAATAGTGCTTTGCGTTTCAAATGACTCACGAATGAAATATCAAATTTGGAAGGCCAAAGAAGAATCCTGTGAGCATAGTGTAATATTTATTCCCAGTACAAAGCGACCTCCCACTAAGGAATAAGAGTCACTTCGACACTCTTGGAGTGCTGGCATGAAAAAGGACAGGCTGGTTGCTCCTGTTTATCAACACTAGAATTTGTTTTAGGTTGAAGATATAACATGAAATCACTAAAAAATAAAAAAGAGTGAAACTTCAATTAGTCACATGGCTTTGAGGACTAAGTGTTCTTTGTTGAATTTTCAACTTAAATTAGGGTTTGTCCAACCCCTTTATGCATTAAACATAAGTTACTTTAGCCCTTATTGAAATATTTCTGAAATGTGGAAGGCCAGCCTTGTGAATTCCATGAGAGGAGCTCAAGTGAATTGTACAGTGCTTTGGGGTCATCTCATCATATCAGATTTCTCATTTTACTCAACTGCAGACCTAAATGGTGGAAGGGCAGGCAATCAGGCTGTCTGTATGTTCCAAGACGTGCCCACAAGATGTTTTTCATTATTTTCCTTTTGGTGTGATTATGATGAAAATGAAGATGAGAACGTCTATTTGCTGAGCAATTACTATGTGCTTGGGTGCTTTACACATGTCATTTAATCTACACCACAATCCTGTGATGGGAACTGGTCTCATCATCAGTTGGCCCGCTCTTCTGAGAGGGGAGTACAACAAATGCTCTGGCTAGTGGCTCTGACCTCCATCAAATGAGATTTGGTCAGTTGAGGAGTTGCTATAAAGTAAAAAGCGTTATTTTTTAAGGTAAGTATGAAAAGTAATCTCATTACTTTAACCCACCAATCTGAATCCCCGGAATCCGCCTTGCAGATCTAAGACAATAAGCTTAGCGCGTAATAAGTAAACGTTGCACTTAACGCCTTACGATCTTATTTTACGCGGCACACCTGATACAGGAGTTAGGCTATTGAATCAGACAAAGGGTTGTAAAGGCTTATTTTTTACAGCAGAGGGCAGCCTGTGCCTATGAAAAGAATAGGATTGCCCCTTCCCCCTTCTCAAAAATATGTTGATTTCCACACCCACTTCTTTCTGATATATTTTCCTGAAAACTCCTTACCTAAATTTAAAATTGTGTTATTAAATGAGTCTTAGCAGAAAATCAGCTTGAAAAAAAATTGTTTTGATGAAATAAAGACTGCCGAGGAGCTTTTGACATGGCCTTTCTGCTGGAGAATACCTCTGTAGTTAGAGAATAATATACCATATTTTCTTTTGTTTATCTTTTGCCCTAAACTTTTTTAAATTATAGAAGACTTCAAACACAGAAAAGCACAGAAGACATGGAACAGATAAAAAAGAATACCCACCACTCAGAGATGTGAATTAGGTTTTAATCTGCATTTCCTACATACTGGAAAACTTGTCCGATTTTCTAGCAACAGTTGACAGAAAGTGGTAAATGAAGGAGACGCAGAGTGGATGTCAAAAGCTTGGAGTTATCATCTCTTACCTATCACTGACTCATTAAAAGATCTTGAAAACATTGCTTTACCTACATCACAAAGAATATTGTTTGGTCTGACACTGTGGATATTTAACCTTGATTTTGCCTGCGTCTTGCTTTATGTAACTTGGGCAAGTTATTCAACCTCTTCAAGCCTCAGATTTCTCACCTATGAAAGGTGGATTATTAACTGTGCCCATTTCATAGGGCGATAAGAATTCAAGGTGAATCACGTATAAAGCATTTAGCACAGCATCTGGCACACTATAAATGTACAAGGATGTTATTAAATTCCTTGGACTTCATTCAGCTTCATGTTTGAAATGAGGTTGTTAGAAGGGATCGCCAAGTCTACCGTCAATTGAAAATGCTAAATTTTATGTGTCTAAAGTTCTATAGCTAATACCTGGATTGGGCTATAGATACGGAATCAGAGAGACTTCTATACACTAGATGTCAGACACCGAAACAGAAATGGATAGTAGATGGTATAAACCTGTATTTTCTGGTTCGTAGTAAAATATCTACAGGTCCAAAAGCTGACAGCTTTCACTCTATTATTTCCTTCATGTATTTTTCTACCCAATTCTTTTATGAGTAAAGACTATATCACATTTCTATGTTCAATTCAGTTCAATTAAAATCATTTCTTGGGTGCCTCAAAAGTATAAGGCACTTGCTAGACACCAGGGGGGAAAGATGAATGAAACAAATTTACCCCATCATGAGACCATCACTAGTGAAGAAAGATAAGATATGGTAACAGATAAACAAGTACAAGAAGAATGTGATGATGACTGCTATAAGTAAAATTTACCCTGAGCGGACAGAGAAAGATACTAATTAAGACTGTACAAATGAGTCTTCAAAGGTGAGTAGAATTTACATAGGATGAGATGGGGTGGACTTGGGGGTACAAGTGGGAACATTCTAGACAGAGAGAAGAGTTCAGAAACTGGCAAGGCCAAGTGTTGTGGTCTGAATGGTTAAAGCAGGGGCTTTAGGATGGGATGTAGAAGGAGGTAGGACTGAAGAGATAAATTGGGACCAAATTGTGGAGGTTTTGAATGCCAAGTTAAGAAGTTTAGGCTTTGTGAGGAGTGACAAGACGAGAACAGTGGTTTAGGGATGAGTGTGGGGAGGGAGGAGGTGAGGGAAAACAGGAGTGGGAGACTGTGTCAGCAACCAACCTCAGCTGCCTACACAGAGGTCAACACAGACCTGAATCATGATCTGGTGGTAGAAAGAAGATACTGATGTGAGGGAAGTTAGAGGATGAGTCATTCATTCATTCCACTGCTGTTAAACGCCTACCCTGGCCAGGTGCCAGCCTTTCATGGGGAATTCAGAAAGAAGTCAGAGGATCTCTGCTCGGGGGGAATAACTTCATCACTGCTTAGATTTGCAAGGATGCTTATCATGGTGGTGGGAAAGGGGTGGCTAATGAGGAAGTGGGAAAAGTGGAAGATGATAATGCCTTCAAGAGAGACAGCCAACACTGGAGAAGAGGGTGATTTAGAGAGGAGGGTGAGATCATTCTGAAATGGAATGCAGCATCTAAACCTGTTGGCAGGTGCATGGACACATACATAAGAATGAGAGAATGCATTCATGCATGAAGGAATGGACGGGGAATGGGAACTTTGCCATTAATTGTGTACTTAAATATTCTCACTTTGTGATTAAATCCCTCTAACTGAGCAAATCGGTCTTTGAACGTTCTAAAATATCTTTATAATAAAGAGCAAAGAAAGAAGGAAAGCAAGATTGTGGTTTAGCTTTATAACTCTAATAGACCTGTATGGCAAACTGATGCTATGTTATGTTTTGCTTCTGATGTTGTGCCGATTTTCTGTATATCTGTGTGTGTGTGTGTGTGTGTGTGTGTGTGTGAGAGAGAGAGAGAGAGAGAGAGAGAAGTAGAGAGAAAGACTTCATGTTGGACTATTTCCTTTAGCCACTTGATTTGTAATTAAACCAAGTTTCTCTGTGTGAAATGTTTTTAAGTCATTTGTTTTATTATGGCATTCTGTAATTTTCAAAATCATTGATGTAGGTTTTCCCTCAAGAGAAAGCTAGAGGTGAAGAACGAAGCTTCTGACCACACTTGCCAATTGACCTAGTCTGAGCCTAATCTAAGGCCTCGAGGACTGAAGAGTGCATTGAATGGTGTCCATAGACGCCGGATATGGCTCACTTTTAAGAGCTCGGTACCCCAGGACTGCACAAGTTGCCCACTGTACCCTGAGAAGATATCTTACAGAGAAAGCCTTGCCCTCCACCATGGTCTTCTAGCATCACCACAGACTTCAAGGCCCTTTCCCTGAGTCTCTCAGACCATGATGTCACTCTCTGGCACCGTGGAGACCAATCAATGCATTGACCAGCCTGAGGGGAAGCCACGCCCAACTATGAAGCTTCCAATAGTGGCAAAATATTCGGGATTATCTAAATCATGTTCTGATTGTCTTACTTGAGGAATATAATGTTTACATCATAACTTTGTTTTAACTAGAAGACCTGTAAAGTCATCTCACCTAAATGTCTATCCCAGAGAGAAGTTAACATGAGGTTGCTGCAGCAGATGGTGGAAAGGTGGACGTGAGGAGTGACCCTGTCCAGGCTTGAACAGGATTCTCTGGCCACCTCCATCGTAGAAGTGCCTGTCCCAGGAGAAAAGGACATGAGGCAAGAGGCCTCCATGGACCTTTGCCCTCCTGGTTGTGCATCTGTAGAGTCATGACTCTTCTCTGACTTGTTCTGAAATGGCCTGTGAGACAGAGTTCCAAGACATTATAGGTCTGGGCCTTCTGTTCATGTAGCACTGAGGGTGCTGGGTTGAAGCTGGGAGATCTCTAACTACAGTCGGTAGCCACATGACCAGTCAGTGTCCTGTAAATCCCAGTTCTGCTATATTTTGTTGGACACAGATTTCTGCCCTGTTATCAAACATATTAGGGATTCCCAGCACTCTCCAGATGGCAGAAAGAGACCACACATTCAAGGAAATGAAGATCATTACTCTTATAAAAGGACAGCTGGCATGAAATTAGAAAGGTATCTGGCACAGAGTAGGTTTTTGAGGAAGCAATACCCAGGTTCCAGCCCGTTTGGCCACCAAATTATCAATGTAGTCTAGAGTAAGTTGTGACTTACTCCATGGGATGGTTGGAATAGACGAGTTTTTTACACTGTGTTTCACAGACAACCTGCATCGGAAGCTCCGTGATGCTTGTTGCAATGCAGATTCCTGGGCCCTACTCTGACAGGCCTATCAGAGTACCTAGAAGTGGGCTGGGAAACTGTACTTCTCCTACCTCCCCAGGCCTTTCCTGACACGCACAGTACATGGAGAACCACTGGACAGGTTGCTCTAACGTTATTATGGCGCAGATTTGACCTGAGAAGAAAACAGAAAAGTAACCTTGGACAGGCTTTTGTTCTCCCCACTCCCTCTGGGGCACTAGCTCCATGGCAATCCCTGGCTTACTTTTCTTGCCCTCATTAAGCCTCGTCAGCCTTGGCTACAATTATGTCCTCACATTCTCTGCACCTGCCAATATGTGCAAAGGTCAACTTGCCAGAAGTACTTTGGAAACCACACAGCGTTGTGCAGGTAGGAGATGTTCATCAGGTAAATTTATTTATGCCAGAATGCCAGTGGAGAGAGGGCCAGGTGAGAAAGCTCCTCAGACTAGAATGCTAACCCTCTCCCATGGAATGTCAGTTTTCTAGAGACAATGATTAATCCAGGGAAATGATGCCTCTGGGGGAATTTCCTAACTAGCTGGAGGTGGAAAGGTCAACATCCTAGCAGATGGGTGGGGTAACTTTTTTGGAAGACATGACTTTTTGAGGTTTTTGGGAATCTTATCAGTAGGTAGATGCACCCACATGAGGTCTATTCACCTTACAAAAATGCACACAGCTCTGTCTACATGACTTTATAGAGAGAAGATTCAGGTAAAATACCTTGAACCTTCAAAATACCTAGAAACAAATCCAAATTTTCAAACAATCTTTTCCAAATGTCTCAGCTTTGATGCACGTGAAACTAGGGATTTCCAGCATTAAACATATTTTCCAAGTGTGCAAGTCTCACCTGTTGCCAATTAGTTTTCAGAGGCTTTCAGATTGCAAGAATCCTGCACTAGAGGCTATTTCTCCTTGTTTCATAAAGATGAGGGATTGATTACGAAAGTAAGATGTTCACTCTAAAATTCTCCTTTGACACTCTTAAGTTGCCTGTGGCATTCGAACAACCCTCATGATTTAAGAGAACTCAAAGGATCCTTGTGAGCAGCCTGGTCACCAGGCTCTGAAGATTCTTTTTACTTAAGGCAAAAACATGAAGATACAACTTTCTTAGATAAACTGCACCAGGCCTGTTTGGTGAGTGATGTGGGTGGGGTTGGAACTAAACAATCCCACCCTTCTGGGGAAGTGCTACTGGAATATCCTGGCCCATAGGGTGTATGAATGACGCACACACCTGTGCAGGTAATCACGTCCAAGGAAATGACTCTCGTAGTTTCATCGACTAAATATATTGCATCAATAACAGCAGCAGCATCAATATAATAGTACTATGTGAGAAATAGCTAATATTTATTGAGTGCTTACTGTGAATTGGGACCTGAACTAAGATTTTTTGTATATCTAAGTTCATCTAATTTCATTCAATAGTGAATACTTACTATGTCCATTTTTATAAATGGACAGGCTGAAATTTAGAGAAGTTAAATAACATCTAAAATCACCCAGCTATTATTATGTGGTGGAGGTAGGACTCAACCCAGAATCTGCACTCTGAAAATAGTAGAAAGCAGTTAAAGAACACAGGAAAAACTAACCCAAATCCCCCTACTCAGAAATAACTATTTGTAACATTGCTGTTAGGTAGATTTCCAGGTTTTCCCCCATGAATATTATACACGAAATTAATTTATTATATATTCAGATACATGTTCATTTTTTGTAATTTTTTTTTTCATTTAACAATATATAGTCTAGAAATATTTCTGTGTAAGCAGAGCTTTAACGAGATGCAGTATAACAGTCCGGTCACTCCAAGTCTGCCCGAGTTTTGGCCGCAGCAAAGTGCTTATCCAGCATGATGCCCACAAAGCGTGCAAGGTAGTGGTTCTATAAAATGCAAAGCCGGGCACTCAAGGAGATATCAAGACCACAAAGTCCGATGGCTTTGAAACTTATTCCAGCACATTCTCACATTCCTATATTTTACAGACAAGGGTAATGAGCCCAAGAATTACCGCCCTCTGCCTTCAGGGGAGTGAAAAATGAAGGGTTGTTTTCCAAGTAACGTGACGCCAGACAGCTGGCTCAACAGTCCCCAGTGCCAGGCTGTCTCTGAAGACCAGCATCACCCCCATCGCCTTCTCACCACCGAAGGTCACGGGGTGCCCCAAACCAGGGAAATCTGTCCTATAGGATGCAGAACTGTAAGAGGAAAGGAGGCTATGACTGGCTTGTGGTTTCCTGGGCTCTTATAATGTTGAATACAGCCTGTGCCTTGGCAGCTAAAGAACTCCAGAGAAACCGCGGAGGTTGGAATTGATGAGTTCCTGTTGGTCCCCCTCTTCCGCCAATATCAGTACCTGTCTCCTGATAAATGGACACATGAGCACACTCCAAACACAATGTCCTCAGCAGCAAGCAATAAAAATGTGCCTTGACCCACTGAAATAAATTGAACCAAATGGAGTTACTGTTTCCATTTCTTATTTATTAGTCATGTCCCATGGAGCGGTTAGTGGAATAAATATTTTTTTCCAGTGGAAAATGAATGTATGACCTGCAAAGAGTAACTCCACAATCTGATGTAATAGCAATCACAGAACAGCTATTCTCCCCAGCTTGGCCCAAATTTAATTCTCTCTAACCTGAGCAAAATTCCCTTTTTAGATTCATGTGTATTTTTTGCCATTTGGTCTTTTCTCATCCATACCTCAAGTTGTTTATCTCTCTTGTCCCTTCCTTTCTGGCCACCAGAATGAGGTTTTCCAAAAGCCCCTGCCAGACGCCATAGCTAAAGAAACATCGTAAGGCTAGGTAGGTTTAAAAGATTCTGAGTAGACCAGGGATGGGTTCTGATTGATTCAGAAGAATGGCCATTCCACATAATATTTTATTTGAAATAGGAGGAAATATGTCACTTAACGACATTAGCAATTTATTCAGAGCCACTGTCACATTAGGATGTCTGAAAAATGTACTGAGAATTTGATTAATTTGTCTCACCTCCAAAGATGGCATGGAAGAAGATGGAGTAATTTATATTTATCATCACCTAGCATATACTTGATAATTTGGTAGATATAAATAGTATTTATAGCAGGCTTGTAGACTAGTCCAAAGTTACAGTTAGGTAGGAAGAATAAGTTCTGGTGCTCTAGGGCGACAATAGCTAAAACCATTGTGTTCTATATTTCAAGACAACCAGAAAAGAGGATCTTGAATGTTATAATCACAAAGAAATGATAAATGTTTAGGTGATAGATATGCTCACTATTCTGATTAGATTATTATACAATATATACATGTATTAAAACAACAACAAACTATACCTCATAAACATGTACAATGAAAAAACTAAATTAAAAAATTTTTTAAAAAATAGCAGTACTGAAGATTGACCAGGTGGCGAAACTGTTACTACACTATTCTTTTAACCACAGAAGGTACCGTAGTGGGGAAGTGCTCGTTAGTTTTCCAAGCCTTTTTGCAATTAAAATAACTTGTGCAATACCATTTGCCTTGTTTTATCTTATTATATAATTATAAGAATCAGGAGTACTTAAAAATGTTGGTGCTTGTTAAGTGGTGGCCTCACCCATGAGCCTGTGGGGATAATGCTGAGTTGCCTACTAAGGCCCAGAGCTATTGACCTCAAACTCCAATAATAAGCTGGTTTTTGCCAGAAAAAAAGGGGCGGGGTATTGTCAACCCCCTGCTTTTATACATGTCAATGTCTCCCTTTGGCCATGAGGATAAAGTACAAACTCAAGAGCACAATTTAAAGATTTCGCCTGGATGGCCCCGGGTCATCTCTCCTGCTACTTCTCTCTGTCTGCCCTCCAGCCATATCAGGAACTACCATGGGTCCGCTATTGTCATGTTTGCAGTCATGCCTGGGCCTTCCACTTGTACCTCCAGTCTCAAAACCCAACTGCCAGCCCACACCTACTCTTAGATCTTCACCTAGAAGTCACTTCTTAGCAGACGCCTTTCCCGAATGCAGTGTGTAACACTCACACGGTGCTCCTCAGGCCCCTGACAGTTTCCTTCAGTTATAGTTACTGTTTACACCTGTCAGAGAGCTGCCTCCCTCACTCCCAGGCCACCTCCCTCTAGAGCTGTCTCTCTGCTCCACTCTGAGCTCCACTGCTGGTCCCCTCCTGCAACCCTGGACCATTCTCTCCTGTGACAGGAAGCAGCAGACCGCAAGGCAAGACCTCGTTCTTTATTCCCCATCAAACCACCACAGAAGAATGCATGAGAGCTTCTGAATTTACTGAAGATTCAGAGAAGATCACTGAAGATTTTTTAAAAAATTTATATCCCAGCAGCAGAAATAACCTGTAGAACCAAATAAAAACATCCCTGGACTAAGAGCCCTTTGGTGCCCACCCCGCTGCTGGGAATTTCTCACTTTTCTCAGCAAAGGTTCCAGCCTCCTGCCTCACCCCACCCTCTCCTCATTGTCCTCCTTGCCCCCTTTGAAGTCCCAGTTCCTTTCTTTCTTTTTTGTTTTAAAAGGATGGCTTGCTGCTCCGGCTAGAGCAATCCTTTTCAAACAGCAGTCTTGATTCCATCTACTGTATCTTGACATCTCACTCGCTGAAAAAGTGAAATCCTTATTGGCCAGTAAGATCTGACCACAGGGCGCCTTTCCCACAGGGCTCTTCCACCCACTTTTGCTGCTCTCCACGTCATTCCCGCCACGCCTCCGATGGGGGCCTCCTTGCCGTTCTTAGCAGGTGCAGGTTTGCTCCCACCTTAGATCTTCGGGCTGGTTGGTGCCTCCTCCTGGACTGCTGTTTCCCAAATGGCCGTATAGCTAATTTCCTCACCTCCTACAGGTCTTTTCTCAAATGTCTCCTTTTCAATGAGTTTTACCCTGACCACTCTTAATAAACACACACATGTACACACAAATGCACACACCACCAGCTCTCTTGATCTCTAAATTATTGTCAGTGGCCATCTGGTGCCCTTCACTAGACCATATGCTCCATGGGAGCAAGAGTCTGGGGTTTTGTTCCTGATGGTTCCCAGGAGCCAGGAGAGTCTAGCACATTCTAGGCTCTCAATAAATACTTGTTAAATGAATAGGCACCTCCTTTTCTCTCTTCACCTTTAAGGTGTTTTTTTTAAATAGAGGCAATTCCTGCCCTGAGTGCATTAGCTAACAACTTCTTGTATCTTCTCTATTTTATTCTACTGAAATTGCCTGTTTGCTCAGTTATGATCCCCATTAGACTACCTTTGAGTTCTTTGAGGATGGGGCCCTATATATCTTACTCATTGCTGAGAGCATCTTGATAATGCTTTGGTTGTTTTTTTTGTTATTATGTCTAAGACCTTCTACTTTTAAAAAATATTATCTAAACTGCAATGCCTCTTTTGGTAAACGCATCCATTTAATTTTATTATTCTTTTTGCTTTCATTTTTTCCTTGGATATGTGCTAGAGGAAATTTCATTCAGATTTTCTCATTTATTTACACTTTGTAGATCAATATATTACTTTTTCACGATCCTTTGGTATCAAAAGATTTGGTATGCCCAAGACTATCTGCCAAGCCAACGGTGGCATCAGAATTCCAGAACATAAAACCTCTGAACATTTGGCTATGGGTCCTTAAGAAATAAGTATTTGGAATGTCAACTCTAAAGGAGTTAGTTGGCTTCTGCTTGGGGACTTTCTCTGCCCTGCCCGATACTGTCAAAGTGTACATTCTGTTTCCCTGGCTTGAAGTAGGAATCAAAGCAGCAATTTTCATTTCTAAAACAAGAGCAGGGATATAAAACATGGATTTAATTATAGAATTGGCACCACTCATAGTAGTGCTTGTTTCTTTGATGTGCCATTGACATCTAAACACTGCAGCTACTAAAGATAGACAAAACCTTTTGTGTGTCTCCTTGAAACATTCAACCCATAGAGGTAAATTAGCACAGTGCAGATTAGCACTGAGCAGTGGATTCTCCAAAGTATGCTTAGGTATTCAAGGCATTATGATCCTAGAATTGTATTGATCACTAAAAGTTTCCTGTGTGCTCCAACTTGAACAATCATGAAAAATGATAGCAAAGTTCTCAATTGCTGTGAGTTCTTTTAAAATATTGGCTCACTTTCCTGTATATGATTGCAAAGATATACCTAAACCCAATGTCTATGTACATGTTGGGGGGAGATATAGAAGGGAATAGAATGTCTGTAATGCAATAGGGAGGTGAGAGATGACACTGGAACCAGTGGCAAGGAAGTGGAGGGGCAGAATCCAGCATAAGAATAGAAGGGAAAGTCCTGAGATGCCATCAGTCAAGTGCATGAGCTGATGAAATGGCTCCTGGGCTGGCACCAACAAATCATGTGGCTGCAAAGACAAGGCCATCTACACCAACCATTTCTTTGATCATGCCATTCATTTTGTCTACCTCCAATTGCTGCAGATTTACACGTTATGAAATTATAATGAATCTACCATGTAGACATACTCTCAGCTGTTTTACTTTATCCTCTAATAACCTCTGATATATCTTCCAATCAAAACATAACTCTCATGGATATATTTGAATGTTTATAGGTTCTTTTATAAGTAAAAAAATTATTTTTAAACCATTGAGCTAAATAATTTAATGGAGCCTGGATATTCCTGCCATGTGTTAATTATACCCATTATATGCATTAAAAGATAGCTTACCACGTAATATACAGATGTGTGAAATATCTCATGGGGCAAACAGTGATTATTCTTCTGAAGATTCTTGGGCTCCAATTTATTTCTCAAGATGTATCTCTAGATTTGACTACATCAAATATATGAAGTTGTTAAATAAATTTTTAAAGAAAACGATAGTATACTTAAAATGTCATGTCAAAGTAACTGGGTGCCTCACAGCAAAGACAACTTTATATCAACATGGACGTCAACACATGGAAGCAATTAATAGAAATATTTTCAGTGAGAAATAGAAGCATATCTATGACCATTGCTGAAATGCATTAAACAACATGAACTTTTTGGAGAAAGTGAAAAAATAATATTTGCTAAAAAAACAAAAGCTTTTGGCTGTCATACAGCCATGTGTAATACTAGTGTTTTTGAGTTTCCAGTCTTTCGATCCTCTTTATACATGAGTATGTTGAAAACAACGGATTTCTATTCAAATCACCTTAAATTCAAGGACTGCATTAATATCTGTTGGCCTCCTTGATAAATTTTTCTAGAACGATTGTACTGTCTGGAATTTTATTTATTTGTTTTCAAAATGAAGAAAAAGTTTCAGAGCTGGATATGGATCACACAGTGTATATGCCTTTTAAGAAATTATTTGCTGAGAAATTATTCACATTTTGACAAAAGCAAATTGCCCCCACTCCATTTCTTTTACTCCTTAAGCCCCAAATGACCTAATCCTAAAGACACTTGAAAAATAAAAGTCTCCAGAGGATACTCAATGTGTGGAATGAATTAACAGGAACCACAATGGCACTAAAGTTAATAATTGTATAGTAAAAGAACGAAAAGTTGGCATGCTTTTGAAGTTAACATAACCAACAGGGAACAGGTAAGGAACACACTTTGCCAAATTTAGGATGAGCTCAAAAGAAGGAACTTTGATCTAGAGTTGTACCTATTTTGTATGTTAGTTCATTTAAAGTTGATTTTCTGTTTTTAAGGGGAAAAGTTCTAAAAATATGTATTCTATAAGTGACAAAAAGCTGTTGGACATTAAATCGCTCTTAGAAAATATATTTATGATTCAAATGTAAATGAATCAGAAACATATGGATTAAATTTTCCTTAAATGTGTTCAAATATTATGAGGGAGAAAGCACTTGGCAAATATATTGGAAGTTTTTCAGAACTATGATGTCTAAATGTATACTTCAAAACTGTTAGGAAGCCTGGATTCTCCCAGGACTCAGTGATTGTCATAAGCAGGTAGATCCTATAGTTATAGATGGTTTATTTACATAATTTCTTTGACATTGGAAGCCTAGGGCTTCATGTAGGAATCATTTAAACTCTCAGCTGGAAACTCTGGAGATTCATCTGTAAAGCAAAAAATTAAAAATCTCTTATCTAAGTGGACTGAGCAAGGCTCTAATTAAGACATTAAATTCTGATTGTGCATTGACCAGCAATTGAATACACTTTCAGACTTTTGATAAATATGTTGACCTATCAGGTTACTTTGTACTATGCAGTTGCTTAGGCTGAGTTTAAAAATATTTACTAATCTGTAAAGCATGAACACCATATCCAGAAGAAACACTGGTGTCTCAGTGAATAACTGCTGAATGTCAGCCCTAACAAGAGCTAGCTTTTTAAAAGTGTGAGTTCAATAAAGATAAATAAAATATCTTTTCAAACTCTGGAAATAAAGCTTTGTGGAAGCTGTCAGTTTTCTGTGTTGACTCATTTTGTTAGAGACCCATGTCAGTATGGCCAGGATATGATTTGTACCAGCCAGTTGGGCCCCTGATCCATGTTCTCATGTTCTGGGTCTCACTCAAGACCCACCCATGGTGTGCAAATGCCTGACCCACATCCCGAGGTGATCCAGGGAAGACTATGAGAGGGATCAGCACACATTCGTTCCAGTTGCCAGAAAACTGAATCAAGATCTATAAGCCACAGCCACAATGTGAAGGACAGATTATAATTTATGGAATAAGTCTGTGATTATCTGTTTTGGCCCTCATTTCACTACAAGGCCTTTAACCTATTTCTGATGACACTGGCATTATTAGGAATTCTTTCTCAATCAACTCACTTGTATTTTATCTGGCATGAAGCAAACCGGCTTATGAGAGTTTTCACTGTATCATGGCTCCATAGGCATTTATTTATTTTTCTCATCATTGCAGAAACGGTCAGAACTGAGGCTCTTGTCCAACCTTCAGGAAAATATTTATGTCTTTGTATGAGCAGAAATACAGAGATCTTAATATTTTCTTTTAGAGCGTTCATGGATATTTGGATTGTTCAGATTTATTTTTAGGCTTTCATTTTCACTGGAAGAATTCTGCCTAAAGAAATTTTGCTCTATACTTTCCCCATGATAGGTGAGAGAGTAAGTCTTTATAAACCAGTGGTGAAATGCTCTTCCAAAAACAGAAAAAAAGTACAAGAAGTTTGGAGGTAAGACAACCAATTTTAGGGTAGCATCAAAATAGCTGTTTTAAAATAAAACTGTCTCGACATTTAATGGTGACTCTAGATAGAAAAAAATTAGCATAAGCAAACCTTTCTGTTGAGGACCTATTGCTTGTTTCTTATGGGGGGCGGGGAGGAGATCAATTTCTGAGACTTAACATTCGGAGTTTGAAATGAGAAAAAAATGTTTTTAAAAATCTATCTCAGAATAAAAGATAATTTTCAATGACACACATTACACAAAATATCTGATTCTATTATAGGTATCATTTATTAAATGCTAATATATATCAGATCCTGTAGTAACTGCTTAATCCACAGGGCAATCCTATGAGGCACTTGGACAACTTACTTCCACAATCTCTACTGCAGTTTTCTGAATTATAACCAGACAATAATAATACCTATGTCATAAAGCAGTTCTGAGGATTAAATGAGATAATGAATGTAAAACACTTGACATAGTGCCTGTCACAGTAAATGGTCAACAACTGTGCTATTGTTATCACTGTAATGTTCCTCTTAGAGGCAGGCAATCAAGTCTTGGAGATGCTAAAGTCAAAAACTTGTTAAAGTGGCAGCACAGACAGAGTCAGATCTGCCTGATTCTAGAGTATATGCTCTTAACCCCTAAGCTAGACTGTCTTCCTGCAGGTAAATGTATCAGATCAAAAGTTTTGCTTTTGTCTGCTAGCATTACAGGTTAAATGTGTTTCCCAAAAGTTCATGTGTTGGAAACCTGATCCTCACTGTAACAGTGTTAAGAGGGTGGGAAATCTGATAATGGTATTTGAAAAGTGGGGCCTTTGAGAGGTGATTGGATTGTGAGGACTCTGTCCTCATGAATAGATTAATCCATTCATGGATTAATGGGATAATGGTTTAGTGCGTTATGGATGCAAAGTGGTGGCTTCATAAGGAGAGCCCATGAAAGAGCTCCAGCCAGTCTCATCATGTGATACCCTGCAATGCAACAGGACTCTGTACAGAGCCCCCACCCAGAAGGCCTTCACCAGATGCACCCCCTGGACCATGGACTTTCCAGCCTTCCATACTGTAAGAAATAAATTTCATTTCTTTATAAATTACCCAGTTTCGGGTATTCTATTCTGAGCAACAGGAAGCAGACTCATACATCTAATAGGTTATTAATGTCTTCTGGTCTTATTTACACAGAATCAAGAAGATGTGTTTTGCTTATATTTCTTTTTTTTTTTTTTTTCCGGTGACCGGCGCTCAGCCAGGGAGTGCACCGATCATCCTTATATAGGATCTGAACCCGCGGCGGCGGGAGCGTCGCCGCGCTGCTAGCGCAGCACGCTACCGAGTGCGCCAGGGGCTCAGCCCGTGCTTATATTTCTAAGAACATGTATTTCTTCTGTCTCCTTGTTCCAAAGGTAAATATTCTAAAACTGGTGAGTCCCTATAATTATTTCACCCAAATAGGATTCTATGAAAGTATAAAATATTTCCAGGTAAATGTTCAGCTCAACATTTTAAGGTTGGACCGTGGAGATCATGTTCTGCACCAGTGCAGATTTCGTTGAAATAGACCATGCAATTTTATAATCATGCATGTATCTGATTTACCTCAAACCTCACTCAGTCTCTGTGGAAGCAGCAGCTAACATCTGGCTTTACTTTGAAAGTCCACAAAAGGGTCTTGTATGTGAGTCCACCGTATAACATCATCCCAGCCGTAACTGTACGTAGAAGAGGAAACCTAAGAGAGTCCTTTCATGGAAAGTTTGAGTGGCTCTAATGTTCACTGAGTGAAGACACCTTCGGTGAAGGAGGTACATACACTCTTCCAGTTCGGAAAAGAAAAGTCATCTTCAGAAAGGTACAGAGTTGTGAGTATGCCCTCGATTCCCTCTAGTGACCGTACTTCTCCACTGGATTTGAGAACAGTGTTGGTATTTTATTGTTTGCTTCCGTGTGGTTCTGCTGCTATGGAAACCACCACTTTGGTATTCTAATGGTCAGCACATCTGACTCACTTTGGGGAAAGGTACAGTAACACTGTGGCACACATTCAGGAAAAAGCATGGAAAGCAAAACAGAGTCTATGACCCCCTTAAAGTGAAAGAAGACTGTTTAACATCAACATCAGGCTAAACATGAGGATCTGGCTTGGCTTGTGTACAAGTAGCTCACAGATGGTGTGTCTGGGCATCTGCACTTTCCTTTGAGTGGGAGTTTCTCTATTCACACCACCAACCTCTTACCTACATGTTTAAAGACATAACAACACAGGACATGACCGTAGTCCTGGGTTCTCAACACTTCACTTATGTCATCTAGCACTACATCTTGAAAATAGCTGAGAACAGAGTGTGAATTATCCCATAATGGAGTCATAATTCCTTCAAGTACTTATACACAAATGTTTATGACAGCACTATTCACAAGAGCCCATTTCGATTGGAGAAACAACACAAATGTCCATCAACAGATGAATGAGTAAACAAAATGTGGTATGCCCATAAAATGGAACATTATTCAGCCATAAAAAGGAATGAAGCACTGCTACATTCTGTAGCATGGCTTAACCTTGAAAACATTATGCTAAGTGAAAAAAGCTGGTGCAGAAGGTCATATATTATATGACTGCATTTATCTGAGATAGACAGAACAGGCAAATCTAAAGAGACAACAAATGGATTAGTGATTGCCAAGGTCTGGAGGAAGGAGGCAGTGGGGAGTGACTGCTAATGGGCACAGGGTTTCCTTTTGGAATGATGATGCTTCCGAACTACATAGGAGTAGTGGTTGCACACAGCACACAGGCGAATATACTAAAAGAAAACACAGTTGTGCGCTTTAAAATGGCTAATTTTATTTTACATGAATTTCACATTGATTTAAAGACCCATACATTCCCCCCACACACAAATATCGAAGGGTCACTGAGACCTTAAAATACATGGACAAGCACGAGTGCGTGGTACTACAGCAGTTCTCAAAGACCTTGTTCTATTTCAACTCAATGCCAAGACACAGAGCAGTAAAAAGCATCTTAAATACATCTCCCAGCAACTCTGTTCTTGAATGATATCTTCAATGGACCCCTGGGTTTTTTCTTTTGTTTCTGGGAAGGAAAATGTCTTAGACAGCCCATATAACAAGTTTTTTCAATAATCTCTGGGCAATTTCTCATGCAGTCTAAGTGAGAAAGAAGATTTTTAAAATGGAAAAGAAGGTAAGGAAAAGTACTCTTTCTCAGAGCTAGCTTCCAAAAGCTTTACTTAAATCAAAGTTGGTCTCATTGCACTTGGATTGCTGCTCTCATCCCAATTTTCGTTTCAGGAAACTATTTGAGGCCAATCCTCAAATCCAGTCTGGCTCTGCTTCCCTTGGGTTAGTTAACAAAATAGAACACTTTAACCTCTATTTCTTCTTTTAACAATTTTGTAGTCATTACATGGAGGCAAATATAGTCATCTCTACTAATGTTTTGCACAATTTTTCTAACAAAGTTTTAAATGGCCTGGCATGTTCTGTAATTCCCATCAAAATATCAATCACAAAATATTCATCCACAAATAAATTTAAACTGACTTAGCTCATCGGGGAGACTTACATGACAGTAAGTAAGTAAGCTCCTTGACAGTTTTCTCTGAGCTAAACAATAAAAATTAATCTGTAGTTGGCAAGTACCAAAGGGTGATCAGTCCCTCAAGGTCACTGTGAAGAACAGTGTGGGCTTTGAGCTTCGAATAATTAAAAAGGCTTCCTTCCTGACAAGAATGGATATGGCAGAGGTGTCACTCAGGAAGATGATACAGTTACCAGCCTGAAGGTATAACAGTCATTTGGAGCCCAGTGTCTTTTGTGTGCAAGATCACATGTGCAGGAGGTCAAGCTAATGGCTACAGAATGACATGTCAACTTCCAGCCCAAAGGGCTTCCTCTCATGCCATTTGAAATCCAACAACTTGTAAACATGCAAATGCTGGGTCCCTTCTCTGTCTAGCTTCTCATCACAGAGCTTTTCCTATTCTTTCAGGCTGGCATAACTGTCACACACAGGCAAAAACAAGGGCCTTTCGTTGTACCCAGACACATAGACGAGTCAGTGATTAAGCCTCTGCCTTGACAAAACTGTTGTCTGTGCAATTCATTAAAAAAACCCAAACAAAACAAAACAAAAAAAAACCTCTTACCAGTTGTGTTCAAATATCACTTTAAAAAGTCAAATCTCAGTGCAATATAAGCCAATGACCAATGTTTTCCTCACTCTGGTTTAGTATGCAAAGAGATTTAGGAGCATTTGAGAAGAAATACTAGTCCAATCCCTTAGTGTATCACCTGCATACTTTCTAATATCAATGTAGAATCACTTTGTAGATTATACACATTAAAATTTTCATCATGCCCGGTTCACCACTAGAGCTGGCTGGATTCCCAGAATGCTACACTGCTTATCACGGAGAAAACTATAGCAAAGTGTTTCCATCTAGAAGAATAATCATACTGATGACACAGTAGTTATAAACCTGTTAAAGTCTGAATTTCTCATCACAACAAAATGTAAAACTTCTTAGGAAACTTCAAGCTTGAGGCCATTATAAATGAGGCTATTGTAACATGCTTTCTCTAACCACATTAAAATATGTTACAGAGGCAAAGTAGCCTTGCCATTTTAATTTTAATATTCAGGTAGGCCACATAAAATGTCCACTCGGGGAGGCAAAGTATTTGAGCTGCTTAGCAGAGGAAACAATCAGCCTTACTCGCATTTCGTAAGACTTGGTCATGTACTTTATCTCGCTTGGTTCTTATGACTGTCCTGTAGGATAAGTAGGACACGTGTTTCTTGTTTCCATTTCATAGTTGAAGAATCTAAAGTGAGAGGAGTGACCTCCTTGAAAGCATGCCACACCAGACCTCGCACCCTTTATATTTTTCCACACAGTTCTGAACTCAAGAGCGGCACTCTCAGAAGGTGCTGGGTCAGCGCCAAGTGGCGTGGTGGAAAACTGCCCCCCAATATGGGCCTGGTGAGGGTCTCTTCAAGTTGATGCTTTTTCCCAGAAAGAAGAGGGTGACTTTACTCTTCCCCCTCCCTTTTCACCATCAGTGTTGCCTTCATGTTAAATAACGATACCTGGAAATGCTCTGAAATAATTTTAAAATAACAGCATGGTTTAGAAATAATCAGTGTGCTTTCTACTACTACAACAATGAGAACGCGTGTGTTTGGGAGCTTTTCCAGTTTGCTTTGCTTGTTCAGTTCAACCAATAGGAGAAGATTAGGGGACTGTTCCAGCCAGAGGCAGGAGGTCAAGTGCCTGTCCAGACCCATGGCTCCCCGGATGTTCTGAAGAAAATGGGCAAAGAAGATGAAGTACTTCAGATCAATACATTTCAGACCTGTCAACTCTCAGGTGCTGGTGTGACCATGGCAGGTGGCTGAGTGGGGAGACAGAAATAAGAGGACACTAGGAGCTGAGGGTTGAGACCAGGTGGCAGGACACCTGGCACCAAGCCTGTTTCATCAGAAAAGGCACTGGACTGGGTGTTGGAGCTTCGGTTATAGCTGCAGAACCCCTGGCTACTCATTGCCTGGTGACTCTGATCAAGTCACTCCTCCTTTTTCTGGCCCTGGGTGTCCCTGTCTTTAACACAAAAGCGTTTCCTTGACTTCAGTCATTTACAAACCACATATACAATTGTGTTTTCTTTTAAACTTGACATACCATCTACACAATTACTTATTTAATTATGCTTAGTATTTTTCTCTTCATCTACTTACTATTTTAATTATTTTTTAAATTTTAATTTGAAAATTTAATTGAAGTAGAAAATATATATAGAAAGTTGCATAAATCATTACTAAATATCAGTAAACCTTTGCAAACTGAACACGTTCACGCCACCAGACCAAGAAGCAAAACATTACCAGTACCCCCAAAAGATCATTCATGCCCCTTGAAGTCATTATTCCATAAGGGTTAACATTATTCTGACTTCTAACAGAATAGGTTGATTTTGCCTACTTTTGAGCTTCATATGTATGGAATCATATAGTATATACTCTTTTTCTTGTCTGACTTCTTTCACTCAGTATTTTGTTTGTGCGATTCGTTTATGTTGTTGCAGTCTTAGTTCATTCTTCTTACTGCTGTATAAATTATATTCTGTGTACAAATTCTATTTTGTGTATAAATTCTATTGTATTACAAATAGGGCTGCTAGAGCAATCTTCATATGTCTTTTCGTGAATATAGTTATATGTTCCTGTTGGGTAAATACCCTCGAGTGGAATTTGAATCAGGTAAATATTTTCCAATGTGATTACTAAATACCATTAGTTTTAAAAGAAACCTTTATAACAATAGGGTGAATGGAGAACCAGTGTTGCTTATCATAAAGATAAGCACCATAAAAATAAAACAACATAACTAATAATAGCTAGATAGTGATGTCTGTTGAAGGATCTGCACCCGAAGTTTTACTTCGTTTGGTCTCTAACATATTCAAATAATAGGAGTTGTTAAATATGCTCTAGTATCAAATGGAGACTTTTGGCTTGATTGAAGAGAACACCTAAATGACAATTGAAATGATAATTAGTTTCTACTTTGTAATTCAATGTCATCTAATGCTGCCTCCTAACTAAAATCACCAAGTATATCACAAGTCGTCAAAAAACTACAACTTACACATGAATAGTTTGTTCTAATTCTGACATTTTATGAATCTATGGACTAGTGATTCTTTTGCCTTCCAAGGAATATTTGGCAATGTCTGGAGACATTCTTTGTTGTCACTACTGTTGAGAGGGTATGCTACCAGCATCTAGTGGGTAGAGGCCAGGGTTGCTATTAAATATCCTTCAATATTAAATATACTGTACACGATGACCTCCTACACCCGGAGAATTATCCAACCCCAAATGTCAAGAGTGCTGAGGATGAGAAGCCCTGCTGTAGACTGAGAAATCACTATTATGAAGGTTCTTGCATGGGAGCATAATAGGACTGTGCAGTGATCAAAGGAATTCTGCACTGAAAACCGCTGAGTTGTACTTTCCCAGAGAGCGAATGAAAAGACAGTCAGTGTAATAGGGATAATCAGATCTAAGGCCTGCTCCCCACTGTTTTCACCTATCTTTGAAATGAATACCAGAATGAAATCCATTTCACAGCAAGAAGAACAGGTTCTACTTCTTGGGCTACAGACAGGTCCCTCAGACTCCCTCCAAAAGAAATTAGGCTAATTACAACTTCCTACAAGTGAAAAAGGCATACTTCTAATCACTTTGTTTCTACTGCTGTTGACTTGATTGGCATTTGGAGAGAGAGTTGCTTCCCAGACCTTCCGCCCTCACTCAAGTGGAATGCATTTGGAAAAGTATTTATCTCTGTCTAGCTCTTTAGATTAATGATGCCAAAAGCAACATTATTCAGTAATCTTTACAACATCTCCATGAAGTATTATAACAATATACATTGTCTCGATTATGAGACTCTAAGGTTTGATAATGAAGGGGAGATGGTGCCAGAGTTTGAACTCAGATTTTCCTGTGGTTAGTTCACTAGGCTCAATTACATCTTCTTTCATTATGAATTCAAGGTCCCTTGTCACTCAGTCCAACAAGGAAGAAAAAGGATGAGGTAATGGGGAAGAACAAAAAGAACTGCTTTTTAAAAATCAAGAGAAAACCACCACATATTGGAAATCCAATTAAGGAGGGAGTCTGAGAATTTTAAAAAGTATTCTTCAGTATTATCAAAGTACTGTGGAAGCAATTAATTAGCTGACCTAGCATTTAATGTAATAGATTAAATGAACATGATAATCCTACTTTACCATGTAATCAGTTTGGGGAAAAAAATTTCATTGATATCATCTTGGGTTGTAGTTTTTTAGTTAAGCATAAAAATTTCTATTCAGAATTGAAAATTGGACTTTCAGCTTTGTAACTTAACCAGAAGTAATCTGTTAAAGACATATAGCATTCTAAAGAGAACTATTGATTGAGTTGGGAATTCTCCCCTTGGAGTTTGGCAGCAGCCAGTTTTGAGCACCTACTGGAAGAGTTCACAATGATCAATTCTTCTTTCTGACACATTAAAATGATGTCTGAGAAATATGCCTTTGGCCCAAGTCTCAGGGTCTGACTTGAAACCAATTGTGAGAAACTGAGTGAAGACCAGGTAAAGACAAAATAGGAAAGAACTTGACATTGGGATATTGTTAAAGTGTACTCATCAATTAGGCTTTCAACCAAGTACAAACTCTATGTAAATGTTCCAAGGGCATAAAGAGACAGTTGAATGTAACATCATCTAAGACTCATTTGAGTGATAACTATCAACACAGAAACCAATGTTTTCCTCTGTCTGAAAAATAGGAGGTTACAGGAAAGTTTCATAGGTCTGCCTATGTATATATAAACTAGTAGTTTAATCATTTTTTAGTAGAAGGACTGACAAAGGGTCGTGACATTTTATATTACCAAGTGGAAATTTTTTAAAGTATTTAAGTATCTAACATCCATTATCACTATCATTTAAAAAAAAAACAAAAAACAATTATACATTTAAACTCCACAACTTCTAACTGCACCAGCAGTTAGAAACCACTGAGTCAGAGGTGATCTAGCCCAGCAGTTCTCAAACTTTTGGGCCTTAGAACTCTTTTCCACTCTTCAAAATTGACAACCCCATTAGATTTTATGTGGGTTATATCTATTGATTTTTATAGTATTAGCAATTAAAACTCAAGATAATTTTAAAACATAGGATACATAAGCACACATTCAGACTGATGACATCATCATGACAGTGAAAAGGCAACAAATACCTGCAGCACCATCATCAAAATAGTCTGACCTCACAGACTGCCTGAAAGAGTCTTGGAACCCCGAGGCCATTCCTCAAGAGCCACTGACCTAATCCAGTGCTTTCATCGTATTGATGAGGAGACTGACGCCTAAAAGGGCAAGTGACTTTTTCCAAGGTGACATGTAGAAAAATGTCCAAACACACCTGCACACACATGTGCACATGCGTGAATATTTAGTCTCATGTAGTTGTGGAGAGTGTGTCCCACATCCTGCCCCACACAGGCAGGAGGACAAGCCACACTGTATCACACATGGTCCTTTTTATGAGAGCAACAGGATAGAGAGTTAAATAGACAATCTGACCTTTAGAATAGTCTATGCACTTCTCATGACCTCACTGTGGAAGAGATGTTTCTTGATGGTAGATTATAATATTAAGGCTGATGAGGAGTGGGATTGCAAACTTCCAGCAATCTGGAGGAGAATCTATCCATATTAAAGGCTGTTCTGCTCCAAGCACCACCCTTCTGCTGGAGTACTATCTTCTCTGACTTGGAGGGCTAGCCCCAGCTCTGCAGAACAAAAGGACAATTTGAAAAGGGGTAACTTAATTTGTAGTTTGTTGCTTTTTGAGTTTAAGCCAGACCCTGAAGGGAAGGCTACAGTGCCATTTGAATTACACAAAAGAAACAGTTCCTCAGCAATGCCAGTAATAGAGCGTGTATGTGCTATTGGAATGCATGGTGAGGAAAACATGCCTCTTAAAGTTGATGTCGTCTGTGTGGTTTTATTTGTTTGTCTTATGTGTATAAGAAACATATGATTTTAGAAAGAATTGCTTGGATTCAACTACCTTTGCATATGCTGACTAAAAAGAAGCAGTTTCGGAGGCTTAATATCCTCTTAAAAATGTATACTCCCAAATAATTACACCGCAAAATTTCCTTATCTGGTCATTCCATTTATCACTGAACATTTCTTCTTGTTAAAGGAAGATGTCATC
Source organism: Cynocephalus volans (assembly GCF_027409185.1). Lineage (NCBI taxonomy): Eukaryota > Metazoa > Chordata > Mammalia > Dermoptera > Cynocephalidae > Cynocephalus > Cynocephalus volans. The sequence goes on along the minus strand of NC_084474.1, from coordinate 28,587,332 downwards.
TATATTCCTAAACTTTTATGCTAAATAAGTAAAAATCAATAAAGTACTTGAAAGGGACTATAGCAGATATGTAGTACAAAATAGAATGAAGTTCAGTCTAGAAGTCTGCACTTAAATACAGGCTTTCCATTGATCAGCTATGTAAGCTTGGTAAACGACTAGTTTCTTAGTCACCCTTCTCTCATCTACAGAATAGGAACACTATTACCTGCCTCACAAAACTCTAAAATTAAGGGGTGTAGCCTACTGCTCATGAGCCCCAGCAGCACCCAGGATCATCTGTGTCCTTCTGCTGGCTCTACTATTACAGTGACTTAGGACAAGTGGACCCTCATTGCTCTAGACTCAGCAAAATGCTCATCCACAAAATGGGAAAAGGGTTGTCCATTGGGAATAAAAAGAGAAAATGAGTGTAAAACTATTAGCTCAGCTCTGAACATAATAACAGTTCACTAAATATTAGCTGTTCTGATTTTATTATCAATAAATGCTATTTTCAATAGAAGATAATTTACTGGGAGAGTCTGAAATCTATCTTCATCCAAATCAATACTATTTCTGGAACTGAGATATCTTAACTCCAATGAAGCCCAGAAATCAGGAAAAGACTTGCTCTGTGCCACTAGGTGCATTCTCCAGGTATTTCTTCCACTATACTAATTAAGAAATTATTCATATAATACATATTTGCACAATTGGAGAACAACACATTAAGACAGTTGTTGCCATTGGAAACATGTACCAGCTGAAAGCTAAGGCAGTAAGTATGGTACCTGCAAACCTACCAGGTGATAATCTCATTCTGATTGCCACCTCAGCATCAATTAGGCCTCAGAGCAACGCTGATCTGTCGTCTCTGCCCACTGAAACACACCTCTGCTATTTCCAAGTATTTCAATATGTAATAAAATGCCATTTAAAAAATTATTTCTGAATAATTCTACTGTTTGGATGCTTCCAGTGCACAGACTCCTGGATTAAAGATCTTCTATCCTATGCATATTAGTGGTTTATGGAGGTAAAAATATCTATCCTAGTGCTAGACACAACGATGCTCAAATATGTTTGCTGAATTAGAAGGAGATTCCTTATTGCATGACTTTTATTTTCATAGCAATTATGATTATATATTTTATTAAAATCACATGTGGAAAAATATTATCTTTAAAAAATAATCTGAGATCTAAATTTAGGCAGCAAGACCAGACTTTTTGATTTTCTTCCTAATTCTACTGAACATGTTCAGAATTATAATTTGCAAGGACACAAATTAAATAATCAGGAAATGAATCTTACAAGTGAAAACTTATGAAATCTTGAACTGGCCGAAGTAATTCTGGGATGTGCACAAGAAAATTTGCAGTTTGCATTTCTAAGCAGTTAAGACTGAAATTCAATGAAATGTTGGTGAAGTTCTACTAAAAATTTGGACCTGCACTCTACATAAAGTAATGTAAAGAATAATTTGGGAAACTGATGAGTACAGCTGCATTTTGTGTTTGCCAAATCATCATAGAATTCTGGAATCATAAAAACAGAAGCAGTGGCTAAATTAAAAAAACAAACAAACACAAAAACCCTTTTCTCTTTGTTGCCATATTTCACTATTAAATAAACAATCTCCCCTGAAGACAAATCTGAAAGTCACCTGTCTTTAGGATTTTATGTTCCAGGAACCTATAAATTCCTTTTATTGTTTACGTCTATCTGGATTAGGTTTTTCTATTCTATCTCTCTCTCTCTCTCTCTTTTTTTTTTCTTGGTGACCGGGGTTCAGGGATTCAAATCCTTGACCTTGGTGTTATCAGCATCGTGCTCTAACCGAGCGCACTTACTGGCCAGCCCAGAAGTTAGGTTTTCCTATTACTTGCCACCAAAGCATTCTAACTGATAAAAGGACACAATTTCTCTTAGTTTCACATTTCACCCTTTAGTGGACACTAGCAACTTCCCATGATGTATGAAGTATTCCTTCTTTCCTCCCTGAAAAAAAGAGGAAAACAAAGGTCTTGTTCAGGCGTCTACCTCTTCCCCACAAAGCCATGCACCTGAAAGGAATGTGCTATTCCCCAGCTATCACATTGACTTTGCTTCTTCTATTGATCAGCTTCTATAGATCTATAGAAGATCTATAGATTTCCTACTATAGATCAGTAGCTGAATGATTCCCAGCAATTTCTGGGGCTCCCTAGTTCTTATGTATATCCAGGAGAGAGCTAGTGCTTCCAGTTCTGTGTTCCAAACAAGAGTCCCCAGATTCACTTTGACTTAGGTCATATGCTCACCAAACTACCATCACTTCTGCTGTCAGAAAGAGATAATTGAGGAATAGATGCTGAGTAGGTGGCCTTGCCAGATTTAGCAAATAAAAATACCGGGAACCCAACTAAGTTTAATCTGAAACTTAAATTTCAGATAAATAACTTTTTTCTTAAGTATGCCCTATGCAATATTTGGGACATATTTATACTAAAATATTATTTATTGTTTATCTGAAGTTCTATTAGCTGGGCTTCCTGCCTATTTTCTGGCAACCCTATAAGTAAGCACCCGCAAATATTTCCTTTGGTCCTTATCAAGATAAAAACACAATATGAGAGCACTTCAAAAAGTTCACGGAAAATTGCTTATTTCCTTTTAATTCTATTTTTTCCACAAACTTTTTGAAGTACCCTTGTAAAACATCACAATGCAATACAGTATAATGTAGTTCTGGGTGGAGACTGTGAGCAGATGGATGTGATAATGACTACAATTCGAACACTAACTGCATACCAGGAGTTTTACTTAATTCTAATCCTATCAACATCACTGCAAAGTAGATATCATTATTATCCCTATTTTACATGTGAGAAAAACATAAGGCTCAAAAAGGTTAATTCATTCACAGCCACAGAGCTAGTTAATTCACTAATATGGGTTTCAAAGTAAGGTTTGCCTGACTCCAAAATTCCCATGCATCTGTTTCTTTCTAGGCTTTCTAGACTGGTTCAAGGTGGGAAGGGCCCCCACTCAGCCGTCTTCAAGCTTTCCTTGGAGACTATTTTTCCCTTTTCAATGTACATATGCTGCCCGAGAAGTTCCCAACAGGTGATAGCTCAACATTCACATACTTTCACATACCTTTAGTATAACTGAATTGAAATATTCTAAAATGTTGTACGTCTTCTCTGAAAAATTTATAGCAAAGTTTATTATCTCAGTAAATGGTTCATTTTGGAAGGTCTTAAGGTCTAACTGGAACCCACCATGGTGCAGAACAAAGCTCTAGAAGCATGCTCAGCTCACTTAACACAGCAGCTAACCATCACAAACAGAATCCCTTTAATCAAATCCCCAGACAGGATTTTCTTCTATTCATTTAACACACACAGTTCATTTTTCTTTTCTTCTCCAGATCAAGTTGCCAAACCCATAATCACACCATTTGAAAAAAACTCACTGATTTGAGCACTTTCCAAGTTGATATACCACACACTGAAGTTGCCAGCAGGACTCCAGTGACCTGCGTGTGTGTTCCAGGCATCTGTGTCCCAGCTCACTCCCCCTATAAGCTCAATGAGCTCCCATCTATTACTAGTGATGACAGGTGGAGGCAAGAGGGACTAGGTGCAGGCTGTTGGGCATGTTGTTGGAGTGGAGATATGGTTAAGTGTGCTTTGGTAAATAGCAGAATAATTGTTCCAGCTGCAAAGGGTGGCCATTAATTTCACATGTTTCTTGCAACTGGACCAAAGAGTTAGTTCCCTAGATGGCCAAGGTCTGTCTTTCCTCATAGGGTGGCTCCTTCTCACTAAGTCTTTGCTCTCACGTAATTATGAGGTTGGACATTAGAAGGGATTTCTCAAGACCAGTGGTCACCATTCTCTGGGGAGAAGCAGGAACTATGAAAACCTACCTGCAAAAAGATGGCCTCACTTCAGGAGATCTCAGCAGCCCAATGTGATGAGCTTGACTGGCAAAGGCAGCTTACCATGGCTGGTTGACTTCAATCTGAAATAGTATAAATTTAACAAAATGAGAAAAAAACTCATATATGCCCTCCCCAGTATTCCTATTCATGTATTAATGCTGGTATCTACCATTTTGAAAAAGCACTTAACTTCGTATCAAGCATTTTGCTGTTTACATACGTAAGACACTTTTTGTGTTAGTGATAAGCACTTATTTTGCAGATCACTGTTACCTTCAGATCTTTTTCTGTTCAGTTTGCACTGAAAGAATCCTCCCTATCTCTTCTCCTACCCCTCCCTCATTTCTCTTTATTGATTCAGTTCTTGTCAAATTGTGATGTGACTTTCCATCCTGTCTATTCCATCTTGTTCACATATGCCCTCGTCTCCTATTTGACAATTTAACAAGGCTGATTTGCTATTTTTAATCTGATTCTCTATAGCACCATGGTGACCTAATTTGGGTCATATGTATATTTAATGAAAATATTTTTTATTAGATTTTATGAGTTATTGATTACAAAGTTAAATTGTCCCAAGCTCAAGACAGATCCCTGCAGAATTGTAGTGCATGCATTTCCTCTGGCTGGCTGCCACTGAGTAGTAATTATAACTCAGAAATATTACGTGGCAGGTTGTGTGTAGGGTATACAGAGGACATTTATATCTCAAGTTGCTTTCTCTGTACCATATTAGCTTTTGGGGTCAATTTCTCTGCCCTCAGTGTGAATATCACAGATGACAAAGCTAATCTGATCAAAACAGGAAAGGCCGCATGCTATAAAAAGATATCACATTGTGTACTCCAGACACATCTCAATCCTTGTAGGGAAAATATAGGAAAATGGTCAGGGACCCTCAGATATTCAGAATCTTGCTGAACATTTGATGTGAATATGCATATGTGCCCAGGTGTTCCTTGTTTATTGTCTGATGTAATTGCACACATACACCCAGGTGTTACTGGGTTGTCTGACTCGCACCCACGTGTCCAGGGTTATCGGACTTGAGTATAAAGGACAAGTAGTTCTGATCCATGGTGCACTCCACCCCCCAGAATGCTCTGGGGGGAGCCACAGGTAGGCTGCTGCTGTTGCTGCCAGGGCCCCTGGGAGACCTTTGGTGCTGCTACTGCCACCACCAAATCTGCTGAAGGCTGCTGTAAGTTGCTGCTGCTGAGGAGGCTGAGGACTGAGCTTGTGTCATCTGACAATGGTTCCCAGGATCTTTCCCAATTACCTAGCTCATGAACCTGTGTGTGAGGGGCCTGCTGACCCAGCTAGGCATGTGAAGGGTCTGGTGACCCAGCCAGGCATATGAGGGGTCTGTGACCCAGTCTGCACAATGGGTTTGAAAGGGTGGGCCCTAACTCTAGCAATACAATACTGATCACTATAATCCATTTTAATTTTGGTAACTTTCTCAAGTAATTTGTAAGACATTTTGTCATGTGCTACATCACACATTTATGTTGCCATTTAAAAAATCACACAACTAAGGAGACAGGTGGCAATCTGAAAAACAAATTTATGTTAATTGCTTCTAATATTCTGTCATGCCTCCTGCTTTTTAAATTGAGACTTAACAAATGCCTTGTGTTAACTCAAAGGATGTTCCCAGGCACTATGGAAGATGTAGGGAAAATGAAAAGTAAACGGTCAGGGTCCCTCAGGGGTTCGGAATCTCGCCAAGCATTTGATGTACATGATAACTGTGCATGTGCACTGAGGTGTGCCTTGGCTATTGTCTGTGGATGTGCATGGGCGCCCAGGTGTTCTTGTGTTGTCTGACTCGTACCCAGGTGTTCTTGGGATATTGGACTTAAGTATGAAGGATGAATGGCTCTGATATACAGTTGCCCTTGGGATGCCCCTGGAGGCCACTAGGGCAGCTGCTGCTAGCTACCCGAGCTTGCATCTGAATAAAGCCTATTAATTTTTACCCACTGCTCCCAGGATCTTCTTCCTATTACCTAGCTCATGGACCTGCAGGTGAGGGGTTTGTGACCCAGTCTGGACAATGAGTTTGTAAAGTCTGCGAGCCCTAGCGCTAGCAAGACAGAAGATCACTAGGAGGGACACTTTTCAGTAGGGGGCTTGCTATACCATTCATGTCATAGCCTGCCTTGCTCCTGATTCCACTAAAACTCTCTCCAGTGTATTATCCTAATGTATAGTCCCTTCCTAGGTTTTAGGCTTCTGTACCTTTCAGTCTCACCTGTCAGCAATGAGCCACCTACTTCTTATGGTACTTCCTATGGTTTTTCTCCTGGATCTTGTCCCTTTACTTTGTATGTTTCTCTGCCTCATTCACCAGCTCTGGCTGTTTTCTCTGGAGCATCTACTGCGTTACAAGCAATGGTTTAGGCACTGGGACTTCCGCAAGGGCAAAACAAAACTCCTGCTCATACAGAACTTCTTTATAGTGGTGGGTGGGGAGGACAGACACTAAATAAGTGTAGAAGATAGCTATAAAGAATAGAGTGACGGTAGATGTTTGAGGGAGCAGTGCTGTTAACCACCAGCATCCACCGGGGATCTAGCCTTGATGCACTGCTGGTCCTTTCCTGTGTCCCCTGGGAAATCCATTTGCTTACACAGTTCTTCCCTAAAGCCCATTCTAAATTTATGTCTATATCTATTCCTTTCAATTTCCAATTCCACCATTATTCTCAGGGGTGATTTCATTCTTCTGGTTGATTTTATCTAAAATATTCTGTATTATACTTTCCCCACAGAAAATTCCAATAGATCCTGAGAATAATATTACAAGGAAGTTATTGTATTTATAGTTTTGTGTATTTTTGTGTATCTGGATATTGAATAGGTCAAATATCTAGGTAATTTAACATTTTTAAAATGTTAATTCAGATGTTTGCCATGGTGTAGACCCAGGGCAGTCACCAAATAACGTTTTAGCCGTCAGCCACGTTACTTTAATTCTTCACTATTGAAACAGCCAGGGAAGGAATTCCCCATAGTGGTACTTCTCAATAGATTTATTAATCCCCAACCAGGCAAGTTCAAGAAATAAGTACCATGGCAGCTTTGAAATAGTTATAAATTTCAGCTTTCAATTTATCCGCCTTTTACGGTCAAGCTGAGTATAGACATTCGGGCACAACCCGCCACCCACTCCTGCTGTATTGAGTCGTTTCCAGATCTGGAGGTGCTCGGTCTCCAGGAACGTCTCTGATGGAATGGGACGAAATTGCTGTGGGTCAAAGGTGAAACCATTTTGTTTCCACTTGAGGATGGAAACCACAATTTATTTCTTTCTTTATCACTTATGAGTATGGAAATTCACACTTTTCTCTCTTTTGCCACAGCACTTTCCCGTTCACGGGATGGCTTAGAAGGAAAAGCTACAGTTACCTGGTTCTATTTTCATCTTGTCATATGGCTCTAACAGAGTGTGGAGAAAGGGCTTAACTTGGCCTCTGAGTGTAGTCCTACAAATCAAGGCTAGAACATTTGAACTAAGCAGAGTCCTAAAACATTTTTCTTCCTATGTGATAATTTTAAAATATCAGTTGAGAAAAAAACAAATGTCACTGATCTGGAGGCCAGGGATTTTGCTGTTTGATTCTAATTAGAGGTAATGGGAATCATGGGGTTCTTGCTGTAGTTCTCCTTAGGGCAGGTGTTGTTTTTGCAATTAAAGCACTATGTGTGTCTCTGTAGAGTTTTTATTTAACTGGCAAATGTTGTATGACATATGTCAAATTTCATCAATTCTTAGGCTTTTTCATGAAAAATTGCATTGAATTTGATGATGTCTAACATCCATATCCCAAGCCTCCTATTCCAAACACCATTGCAAATTGATTTCTATAGCTTCATTCTCAGTGGTCAATAGCCTTACAAATGGATTTATGAATGACATTCATTGGTAATGCTGATGAATAGTCAAAACAATTTCAGAAATTTTCTCCTTTCTTTTCTTTCTTTCTTTTTTATGCCAAAAGTTATATACTCACAAGTCTTGCCTGAATGAAAGCTACAAATGTACCTGAACACATCTGGAAGTAGAATTCATCCAAACATTATTTTTGCTTATTATTAACATTTCTGCCTGCACATTATCCCTGAATATTTATACAAGGTGACACTTGACTAAACCTTGGTTACCTTGGGGAGAAGAAAAGGTTGGCAGATATAATAGCACCTCCACACATCTCCTACAGAGCATCACAAATCTAAGGTTAGGTGTTTGCAAATGTACAGAGTCCCATTTTCCCCTGAGCCCACAAGGGGGTGCTAGTTTAACACCTTCCTGGATACTGAGTCAGGGCAAACTTATCAGAGAAGCATCAAAAGTACCAAAAGAACTCCCACCAGCCATTTTGACATTACCAAAAGGAGGAAACTGTATGAAAATCTTTTACGAATGTCTAAAGACACATCATCACTAGAGAAAAGAAGGAATGGAGTTCACAGGCCATCTGGAGTTAATCTCAGCTCTTTACGGTTCTTTGCTCCTTGCTAAATTCATCTCATTATCTTGTCTTTGGCTTTTCTCTCTGACTCAAGGGATTCTTGAGGGAATTCAAGGGATTCTCCCATTCCTTAAAGGCTAACCTCTATCGCTTCACATTTCTGAAGGACTCATGTTCTCATTCACATCTCTTCCTCCTTCAACATGTTCAATCTCTTCTCCTCTATTAATTCCTTGCCCCTACGTCCTACATTCTCAAGTCTATCCCAATCTTGAAAAAATCCATCTCTTGAACCTAAAGTCCCATCTAACAACCACCTTAGTCTTAACATGACCAGACTTCTTACAAGACTACTTCTTTAAATGTCAAATTAATGCGTTGTTGACCTAAGAAAGAATAAAGTAGTTATTAGATGGGGTAACTCTTCTGCCAAAATGCTCTTTCTAAAGCCCATTATAACTTTTTTTGACATTTAAATACGCTTGCCATCATTTGCTTCTAGAAAGTCTCTTTTCCTTTCCCTTTCGTGATGATACATTCATTTTGGTTTTCTTTCTATTTCTCTGTTTCCCTTAGTTGTTTCCCTAATTCTTTTCCTTTTAGTCACACAAGCCCCAAAACCTTGATTCCTTTTTTTTACTATTTTACTTTCATTCTATTCTCTTTTTAAAAATGGTTATGCAGTAAAATTAATTCTTTTTGGCCTATAGGCTATGAGTCTAAACATACAGTTTAGGCATACAGTTGTGTTAACAACCACCAAAATCAAGATACAGAAACATCTCATCATCTCCCAAAATGTCCTCATGTCACCCTCTGTAATGAACCTCTTCTCTCACCCCAATCCACTGGCAACCACTGATCTATTTGCTGTTCCTATACTTTTCTCTTTTCCAAGTGTGATATAAATAGAATCCTATAGTGTTAGCTTTGGAGTCTGATCTTTCACTTAGCATACTACATTTTCATGCCATTCATGTTGATTCATGCATCAGTAATTTTTTCCTTTCTATTGCTGAACAGTATTCCCTTGAATAGATGTACCGTAGTTTATCTCTTTACCAGTTGAAGGGCATTCGGAGTCTTTCCAGTATTTTTGTGTGTATAGTTATTAATAAAGATACTGTGATCATTCATGTACAAGATTTTGTTGTATACATAAGTTTTCATTTCTCTGGTGTATGGTATTGCTAGATAATGTGGTCAGTATATATTTAACTTCATGAGAAATTGACAAACTGTTTTCATTTGCATTTCCCTTCTGCATCCCCACCAGCGATGTGTGAGAGTTCTAGTTGCCCCACCTCCACTTCAGCACTTGGTATTGTCAGTCTTTTTAACATTAGTCATTCTGATCGTTTTGTAATGGTATCCCATGATATTCTGAATTTTTGTTTCTCTAATGATGTTCAACATCTTTTCATGTGCTCATGTGCCATCCTCTTATCGTCTTTAGTGATATGTCAGTTCAAATCTTTTTCTCATTTTTAAAAATTGGGTTGTTTTCTTATTGTTGAGTTTTGAGAGTTCTTTATATATACTGGATAAAGTCCCTTGTGACTTGTATGATTAGTAAATATCCTCTCCCAGTCTGTGGCTTTTTAAAATTCTTTTAAGATTATCTTTTACAGAAGTTTTAAATTTGATGAAATATGTTTTATCATTTTTTTTTTCTTATGTGGATTATGCTTTGGGTGCCATATATTCAAGAAATCTTCACCAAACCAAAATCGCAAACATTTCCCCCTATATTTTCACCTAAAAGTTTTACAGTTTGCGGCTTCATTTTTAAGTCCGTAATCTTTCTGACTTTTTTTTTTTTTTTTGTATATACAAGGTATGGGTTGAGGTTCATATTATTTACATACAGAGATCCAATTATCTAAGCACAGTATGTGGAGAAGGCTATTTTTTCCCCATTGAATTGCCATTGTATGTTTGGCAAAAATTTATTTTGGCATAAAAACAGACACACTGACCAATGGAATAGAATAGAGAATCCAGAAATCAACCCACACACTTACTGTCAGCTGATCTTTGACAAAGGCACCAAGCCTATTCAGTGGCGAAGGGACTGCCTCTTCAGCAAATGGTGCTGGGATAACTGGATATCCATATGCAGGAGAATGAAACTAGATCCATACCTCTCACCGTATACTAAAATCAACTCAAAATGGATTAAGGATTTAAATATACACCCTGAAACAATAAAACTTCTTAAAGAAAACATAGGAGAAACACTTCAGGAAATAGGACTGGGCACAGACTTCATGAATACGACCCCAAAAGCACGGGCAACCAAAGGAAAAATAAACAAATGGGATTATATCAAACTAAAAAGCTTCTGCACAGCAAAAGAAACAATTAAAAGAGTTAAAAGACAACCAACAGAGTGGGAGAACATATTTGCAAAAGATATATCTGACAAAGGATTAATATCCAGAATATATAAGGAACTCAAACAACTGTACAAGAAGAAAACAAGCAACCCAATTAAAAAATGGGCAAAAGAGCTAAATAGGCATTTCTCTAAGGAAGATATCCAAATGGCCAACAGACATATGAAAAAATGCTCAACATCACTCAGCATCCGGGAAATGCAAATCAAAACGACATTGAGATACCATCTAACCCCAGTTAGGATGGCTAAAATCCAAAAGACTATGAACGATAAATGCTGGCGAGGCTGCGGAGAAAAAGGAACTCTCATACATTGTTGGTGGGACTGCAAAATGGTGCAGCCTCTATGGAAAATGGTATGGAGGTTCCTCAAACAATTGCAGATAGATCTACCATACGACCCAGCTATCCCACTGTTGGGAATATACCCAGAGGAATGGAAATCATCAAGTCGAAGGTATACCTGTTTCCCAATGTTTATCGCAGCACTCTTTACAATAGCCAAGATTTGGAACCAGCCCAAATGTCCATCATCAGATGAGTGGATACGGAAAATGTGGTACATCTACACAATGGAATACTACTCAGCTATAAAAACGAATGAAATACTGCCATTTGCAACAACATGGATGGACCTTGAGAGAATTATATTAAGTGAAACAAGTCAGGCACAGAAAGAGAAATACCACATGTTCTCACTTATTGGTGGGAGCTAAAAATTAATATATAAATTCACACACACACACACAAACCGGGGGGGGGGGGAAGAAGATATAACAACCACAATTATTTGAAGTTGATACGACAAGCAAACAGAAAGGACATTGTTGGGGGGGAGGGGGGGAGGGAGAAGGGAGGGAGGTTTTGGTGATGGGGAGCAATAATCAGCTACAATGTATATCGACAAAATAAAATTTTTAAAAAAAAATAAATAAATAAATTAAATAAAGTGACAAAAAAGAAATAAATAAATCATCTCTAGATTATGTATAATACCTAAAAAAAAAAAAAAAAAAAAAAAATTTATTTGGTAATGTTGACCATACATATGTGTCTATTTCTGGGCTCTTCCTTTCTGTAGACTGATCTGTGTGTAGACTGATCCCTTTACCAGTAGCACTTATCTTGATTCCTGCAGCTTTACATGTAATTCTTGAAATCAGGTAGTCCTTCAACTTTTTCTTTTTCAAGATTGTTCTGGTCATTCTAATTTTTTGCTTTTCAAAAAAAAAAAAAAGGTTTGAATTAGCTTTGTTGATATCTACAAAAAATCCTGCTGGGATATTGTTTGGAAATGTATTGAGTCTGTAGATCAGTTTGGGGGAAATTGACACCTTAACAATATTGAGTCTGCTAGTAAATGATAAATCTCTCTATTTATTTTAGTTTTTCTGATTGCTGTCATCAGTATTTTATAGTTTTGAGCATGCAGATCCTGCACATATTATGTTAGTTTTTCTTTTTCCCTAAATACTTCATGTTTCTAGGTGTGATGGTAAATGGTGTTCCTTTCTGGGCTTATTTCTTCAAACTATATATCCAGTTTCACTACACATTTTCTGAGGCCCTTTCTTTCCAATTAACAACTGAATTGGTTTAACAGCCGCTGTCATTGGCTTCTCTGTCTCTAGTCAATACACTTATCATGTCATTCTCAGCCAGTTTTCCTAAACCACAACTTTTCTCCTGTTACTCAGATTAAAAATCTTTGCATGCAACCTCTGCAGTCTAATATTCAAGGCAGTCTTTACAAATATTATCTCTTAGTCCCTGATCCGGATGATCTGGATCCATCTGCTCATTAAATATCTTCCTTCAGTTCTATCAGTTAGAGATGTAATGGGAGAAGGAAAAAAGCAATGGTGGCTTAATAGCTAAACTGTAACAAAAACAACAACAGGTCGGTGCCTTGAAAAACATTATATGCTTTGCCAAGTATCTCTGAGGAAGATTTGAACACCGTTTGCAAATAAAACTAGAAGCTACAAGATATTGAAAATTGCATATCAAGCTGTGTACTGCACACTTTATCTCACTCATCTTCACGATAGCCTCTGAGAATGTGGTAGGTGCATTATTTCCTGTATTTTACTGATGAGGAAACTGAGTCTAAGAAAATTCAACTAATCAGCTTAAGGTCACTCAAGTAGTAAGTGGCAAAGTTGGAATCATGGCCTGACTCTAGAGCCTATGTTTAACTCTGCCATAGCGCTACCCTGCAACCATCAGTGGCAAATGTTCACCAGTGACAAGGTAAATGGTCAGTGTATCTACTTATTATAGAGAAATGAGTCTTCGGCTCTTCGGGAGCATTCCCAATGCTACTGATTCATATGCAGAGAATTATTCTTTCTACTCCCTTTATTTTTCCTCTTTCTTTACATTTGAGCTTCTCAAAAGGCTGAAAGATTATGGTAGATAAAGGGACAGGTTAACAGCAGCAGAATTTTTTCCAGCAAATCGTGGAAGCTGTCCTTTATATCCTGAAAGGTCGGGAATTCCTGCAAACTAAAAAGCAGCATTTTTCTGGGACCTGTGACCATGTAGAGGATCTTAAATATATCATTCACTTTGAGGAGACATATCCACGATATTTGTAAATGTTGTTTATTTAGAAAGCCATTGCAATCCATGGAATTCCCTTCATAGTACCTGGTCCAATGTGTGAAACATAGGAGAGATTCAGAAACTATTGTATTAAGTTGGCTCGAGATAAACATTGACATTATGAATGTCACAGATGTATATGTAAATGGTGTTAAGTACTTTCCTGACCACAAAATATAGCTATAAATTACTCCTAATTTGAACAGGACAGGTTGGTTACACAAAGTAAAATATGAATTTACCTGCTCATCTGAGGGGAGAACCCAGCTAAGAACTCAATACATGCAATTGGAATCAGTTTTGGGAAATACAAAGATTAAGAAACATTTTCAGAGAGTAGAAAACATTTAACGCCAAGAAAATTAAATTTTATACCAATAGAAAAACATCACTCCCTTCCCAAGAATGGAGATTTTTCTCTCCATTTTTTTTTTTTTTTTTTTTTTTTACACATCCTGGGGAAAGAAAAAAAAATGCTTAACTTTTTTCTTTGCATTATACATGACTTGAGGTGGCCTCTTATTCAAAATATTTGATCAAACAATTTACTGTTTGATCAAAAAGGGGGGAGTTATCTGCCAATAAAATACAAACTATTAGTAAAAGATCTTTTTTTCTTGTAAATGCTTATCTACTCTTGAAAGAAAGTGTATTAGCATTTTTATGCAAAGTAAAAGCACTAAAAATCAGTAATGGACATTTCTCTCCACTTTATAGTTCCATTAAAGTCTATGAATTTGGTCAGCAAACTGTCTCATATTATCCCTATTTGATAGACAATCAGTCTACCTGAGAGACGGCCTTCTCGGTGGGGCCATTCTGTCTGATCAGATATCAAATGGCTTGTTGATTATTCTGACTTCAAAGGCTGTATTGGCACTGAGACCTTCAAGGTGGTCTGTAATGCTCTGAGTGTTGAGGCCACCTGTCAATGTTACTTCCAAATTAAAGAGAATCTATTGGGAAATGAGGGATAATCTTCCTCTTCTTCAGATTAAGCTGGTTAACCTTGAGCAATTTCACTTTTTCAATGCCAGTCTGTATGGAAAAAATATCACCAAGAAAATTCCAGTTCCCTTTATTGTTGGAGTAGATGCACTTGCCTGTCAAAAAAAACGTAAACAGCCATTTGCAGGGCTGCAGAATTTGAAGAAAATTTAGAGTAGAGGGTTCCAATCTTCTATTTCTTTTTATCAGTTTCTGGAAATATTTTTGTACTATATTTATACTAATTGAAAGTAATCGTTTGAGTCCTAGAGATATATTTTGAAGAGGAAAAAAAGTGCAGATTTTTGTCAGCTACATTTTTTTCTATTTTACTATTTTTGAGCTGGTAGCTGCTTCTCAAAAATAAGAAGTAGGTCATTATAACTGCTTCCACAAAATGAAAGGTAGGTCATTATGGCAGGTAAGAATTGTTTATAAAACTTGTATATTTGTGCTGATTCATGTTATAAAATACAAGAGTTAAGATAAACAAACCCTGTAGTTTTTTAACCTTTTAATAAAATAACAGTTAAACACAACTGTTTAATAAAAGTCATAGAAAGGTAACAAGCACATAATGAATTTAAATAATTTATATGGTCAGCTTGGGCATTTCATATAAACTCTCATCCGGATGTACCTCTTTGTCTATCAACGTTTCACATTAATTGATATGTGGAAACTATTTTCTTTAGAGTTACCTAGAAGCCACATATACTAAAGACAAAATTCACTGAGATTTGTGCACTTTATTTTCAGGCATTTGTTAGAAAAGAAGAAAATGATTCCTATTTTTTCTGAAACTAAGCCACATTGTGAGAGCTCAGCTTAAACAGAGATAAATATTACAAAGCAGCTCTTCACTATCAGGGTACAGAATTTAGTGTTTAGTCCACTCTGAGCTGGAACTGAATAGAAATACACACTAATATGGATTTTCAGTATGTAACTTTGATGTTTCAATGCTTGCATTTCTCTCTTGTTTCAGTAAGCTTCAGAATAAATAATTATGAAATGTTGCCCAAATCTTCTAACATTTTAGGAGATCAAACTACCAATGATTGCTGCTTTATGTCTTTATAATTATCATTAGAGATTTTTTAAAAGAAACTTTATTGTGAAATAATTTTAGACTTAGAGAAAAGTTGCAAAAAATAACACCTTGCATAACGAAGGTACAGTTATCAAAACTAAGAAACTAACCTTGGTATACTACTAGTAAGTAACTAACCTACAGACGTTATTCAGATTTCACCAGTTTATCCAACAATGTCCTTTTTCTCTTCCAGGATCCAATTCAGAATCCCATACTGCATTTAGTTATTATGACTTCTTAGTATCCTTTAGATATAACTTAAAATAAAATTTTTTGTTTGTTTTACCTTGAAAAGCTATTTGTGTGTGATTATGTTTCAAAACAAAATTCTTATTTTTTATTAAAATGTAATTGATTATACATATTTGTGGGGTACAAATTTGAATATCAATACCTGTATACAATCAACAACGATC
This sequence comes from Cynocephalus volans, assembly GCF_027409185.1. NCBI lineage: Eukaryota > Metazoa > Chordata > Mammalia > Dermoptera > Cynocephalidae > Cynocephalus > Cynocephalus volans. The sequence continues at coordinate 28,571,435 of NC_084474.1, read as the reverse complement.
AAGTCGATAATTATCATATTCATCGTTATAAAACTTAAACTTAATCATTCGTGTTGAGGACATTCAATCCTCTCTCTTCTAACCATTGGATAACATGCAGTAAATTATTTTAATTATAGGTGCCTAGCTCGACTGTACATCAATAAAACTTATTTTCCCTAACTAGCTGTTTTGTGTCCATTAACCCATTTCTTGGTATTCTCCCTCTCCCGCTTTCTAGGCTCTAGAAACCACAGTTCTGTTCTCTCCTTCCGTAAGTTCAATGTATTAAAATAAAATCTTAAAACACTTTTTCACAGCAAGTTCTTTTCCCTCATTTTTTGTTTTGACTTTGGTTCACTTTTATCTCCACCACTTAAATAATTTTTCTAGAAAAATCTTAGATATTTTTTGTATTATATCCTCAGCTCTAATCTTTGTTTCGAAGAAAGATCACAAACATTCACAGCTATTTGAATTAGTATGTGTATTTGAGTACTACTTGGTTCTCAAGCACACAGCACTTGTCCCTGTGCTAGGTGGTGCCATGGAGGAAAGACAGCTACATGACACAGGATCCCTAGAGTTTGAAGAGTCCAGCCACATAGTAAAGTTAAGACACATCCAGAAGTAACTTTTGATAGAGAACTGAATCAGTAGCAAAGACTACAAACATCTTAACCCCAACTCAGTAGAGAACTTAAAAGGAGTTCAGTTTTAAAAAGCTTATTGTTTTAAGAATTTCAAAGAAATAGTTTCAGAATACGAGTATGTCATTCTTTAAGATGTTGCAATTATAAATTCATTAAATTTTAACTTGTATTATCTTTATAGCTATTAACTTTCTACTACCCCTGTATCAATTTCATTAATTAAAATATTTTATTTTGAGTAAAAACAAGAATTGTTGACTTATTATTCCTCAAAGTTTTTAAATAGACATTGCAGCTTTATTTATAGGGCTGTAAATTGGATAAATCTTAAGTGTTCACTAAGATGTGATTGATTAAATATGTCATAGTACATAAATACACACTGATAATATTGTAGAAGAATATTTAATGACTTGAGAAAGATTCATTGTATATTGTTAGGAGAACATAGGTTACCAAATAATGTATATGAGTCTGGTTTTTAAAAATAAAATAAAATATGTGTGTGGGGGGAAAAAAGATGAACACGAATATACTAAAATGTTAATCTCTGGATAATGAGATTTGAGGTAGTGTTTATTTTCCTTTTTTGTGCTTTCATATATTAAAAATATTTTAATAGTAATATCATATTTCTTTTGGTTTGAGAACAAATCTTATATAAAATTTGAGCTGTAAATATTTATTGCTGTTATTTTATGTTTACCTCTAACTTATAACTTATAACCATATAACTAAAAGAAATTTTTTCTTTTCTTTTTTCACCAGCATGGAATAAATGGAATAGTAGTTAGGATCTTTAGATTTTGGAATACTGAATTAATATTTCTGGTGAGGGAGAGACAATAGATTAACATTAAAACATGGATTTTTCTTATAAATTATTGTTTCTAATTTATATTTATTTTGTATGATTTCAAATCTAAACTATAGTAAGATCTGTTATTCAATGTGGAATTAAATATTCTTAGTGACTTAAGGCTTGTATAAATAACATCCTGAGCTACCATTATCAATAGGATAATTATTGGAACCTTTGTTGATATTTACTATGTGCTAAATTCTACAGATATTATCCCAGTTTATGTTCAAATCTCTGGAGAGGTAAGAATTGACACTGTTCCCATTTCAGAGATAAGGAAATAGAGACACAGACGGTTCAATAACTTGTCCAAGATTTCCCAGATTGTGAGTAGCGGAGCTGGGCTTGTAAACATGGGCAGTCTGACTCCACAATCTGTGCTCCTAACCAGCGTGCTATATTACCTCTTATTAAAAATTATATTTTAAACCCCACACATTTTACCTTAAACCGTACCTATATGATTTAAACTCTCTTCAATTTTGCAGGCAGGATATAGAATATTTCAGTCTTCAGCCTGCTGTGAAAATATCAGTTACACTGTATTGGTGGATAACAGAAGTACATCGAATTAGGCATAATTCAGATGTTATCACCTGATGTCTACTTATTAGTACCGATGCTCACATCATAGTTATCAATTACTGAGTCTCTATGCCAAGCACTGTGCTTTGCATGTATCATCTTGGGTGATGCTCAAAACAACCTGAGACAGGTCTTATTATTATCATGCCTTTATATTTATGAGGAAACCACAGCTTTGAGAGACCCATTAACTCACCCAAGCTTCTCAAGGGATGGTGCCAGGAATTTGAAGTTAGGTTTTTCTGACTCCAAAGCTGGGCTTTTAAGAACTACACAATGCTAACCCATTTCCCAAAGACTCTTACAGCTGGATTATTCTTGTTTTATCTTTCTCAGAAGTACTCTTGTATTTTAAGCCTGATTAAGTACTAAGAAGAAATAATAAATGTGTTTCAATAGATTCACTATAAGGCCTGCTCTGGTTTGAATGTGTCCCTCAAAGTTAATGTGTTAGAAACTTATTCCCCAATGCAACAGTGTTGAGAGGTTGGACCTTTAAGAGTTGATTTGGTCATGAGGGCTCTGACCTCATGAATGGATTAATGCTGTTATCACAGGAGTGGGTTCCTGATAAAGGATGAGTTTGGCCTCCTTTCTCTCTTTCTCTTTCTCACACCCTCTCTTAAACTTTTGCCTTCTGCATGGGATGACAGAGCAAGAAGACCCTCACCAGATGAAGTCCCTCAATCCTGGACTCCCCAGCTTCCAGAAATGTGAGCCACATAAATTACTGTTCGTTATAAATTACCCAGTCTGGTATTCTTTTTTTTTTTTTTTTTTTTTTGGTGGCTGGTGGCGTGGTATTCCTGTATAGCAACATGAAATGGACTAAGACAAGGCCAAAAGTCTTTAAAACACCTATACATTTGTAACCCACACTTAGGGTAGCCAACCATTCAGGTGTGCTCAGGACTTGTTCAGTTTAGCACTGAAAAGTCCTGCATCCTGGGAAACCCTTCAGTCCTGAGCAAACCAGGATGGTTGGTCACCCAGCCACATGCCTATTTAGAAATAAACATTTAAGATTTAAACACAATGCCCCAATTCCAGCCAAGGTAAGCATCCATGTTCTGGAACAAAAGTATTAAAAGGAAGGGGAAGGGAGACTTCCAGTCAAGATGGTGGAATAGATGGTCCCCAGCATCACTCTCTCCCACAAATTAATAAATTTACAACTATAAAAATGTAACATCAGCCAAGCTGGGGCTGCTGGAGCTCAGGGGAAGAGGAGAAGAGACCTGTGGAACTCATGAAGGTGAGAGAAACCATGATGAAAGAAAGAAAAACTGCTCTCAGCGTTTTGGGCTGTGGACGCTTTAATGATGGAGCACGTGGAGCAGGAGCCCTCAGAAGCTACAGCTGTGCCCTTTAGATGGAGTTACTTGGAGGCGGAAGGGGAGAAGAGGGCCTTGGTGGCCCCCAGGACAGCTAACAGGGTTCTCATGGACCCACGGAGCGAGGAGCCAGAACAGCTGAAAAAAGGGAGCCACTCAGAGGCTGTTGCATCATCACAAGGGACCAAGGGACCAAGGGACCAGCACACGGTCCGTCCCATGAGAAGTGTTTGGAGCACAGGCAGTGAGGGAGATGGGCCCAGTGGGAGAACACTGGGACACAGCAAGGACATCCGATCCACCCCCCAATCAGAGTAGACTGGTCGGGAATGCAGAATTGCATGGTGTGCAGTTCAATGAAAACACTCAGGCTCAGATCAGAGTTTCTACACAACCGAGGTGCACAGAGTATCTGGAGAGCCAGAAGTACCTATAAGATCAACCATTAAACCCTGAGCTGCACAAAAAGCCTTCCCTAGGGAAACAGTAGCAAAGCAGCAATTTACTCAACCACAGAGCTCAAGTACTGGTTCCCACAGGAAGTTCCCCCATTTTAGAAGCAAGCAAAGGAGAAAAACTTAGTTCCAGCCCAAGCACACCATGAATGCCTTGGGGCCCACCAGGGGACATGAGGTATGGAGACAGGCACAGGACCTCTGCCCACAACCACTCACACCACCAGCACCTTGGGGCCCCACCCAGGAACCTGAGGATTGGAGCCAAGGACCAGACCCCACTCTCACATACAGGCACACCACCAATGCCTAGGGGCCTTCCTGGGGAACCAGGGCTAAGAGCCAGGGACCAGACCCCCTTCCCACAACCAGGCACAGCATGCCAGCACCTCGGGGCCCACCTGGGGACCCAAGGCATGGAGAATGGGACCGGACCTCCCTCCCACAACCAGGTTCACCACACCTGTGTCCTGGGGCCTTCCCAGAGACCCAGGATAAGGAGTTGGGACTGGACCCACCCTCCCACAATGAAGCATGCTGGGACAGCACATCAGGGCCTGCCCAAGGGCCCAAGGCATGGAGAAAGGGCCCAAATGTCCCTCCCACAACCAGGCACACCTCACCAGTGCCTTGGGGCCTGCCCAGGGACCCTGGACATAGAGAAGGGGAACGGACCCCCCTCCCACAGCCAGGCAGACTGTGCCAGTGCCTCGGGGCCCTGCCCAGGGGCCCAAGGCATGAAGAAGGGGACTGGATCCCCTTCCCACAACCAGGCACCCCACACCAGTGCCCCAGGGCCCATCCGGGGACTCAGGGTATGGAGCTGGGAACTGGACACCCCCCTCCCACAACCATGCACCCCGTGCCAGCACCTCGGGGCCTGTCCTGGGACCCAGGGCATGGAGAAGGGGACTAGATCCCCCTCCGACCATCGGGCACCCTGCACCAGTGCCTTGGGGCCTGCTGTGGACTGGAGGCATGGAGAAGGGGACCAAAACCCCCTCCCACAAAGGCACACTGTGCCAACTCCTCGGGGTGTGCCTAGGACCCAGGGTAAGGAGCTGGGGACTGGACCTCCCCCTCCTACAACCAGGCACACCGTGCCCACACCTCAGGACCCACTTGGAGACCTGGAGAATGGAACTGGGGATCAGACACTCTCCACAACCAGGCACACTGCCAGCACCACGGAGCAGGCCAAAAACATCTCCTCCATGTGGGTGGCCCACCACAGCCACCATGATAACCATGGCTGCCATGAGGGTGGCTAGATGCCACAATCACCACACAGATGGTTCACCAGCCACTGGAGTGAGTTGACACAAGGAGAGTCACCAGCAGAGATAAAGAAAGGAGGAGGACATCTGTCTCCATAGAGCCCGTTTCATAGTGACGGAAGAGACATCTGCTCTATGATAGTATTGGGGGACCTGATCACACCTCTCGGCATTGGACAGATCATTTAGGCAGCAAATGAACAGAGTAACCATTATTTTTTCAGAGGGCGAGAAGAAATCTAGGATGATTAGAAGGGGGAGGGGAGAGGAAGGGGGAGGGGGAGAGATTGGACAACGGGGCAGAGAGAATAATTATGATTTGTAACAATATATATGTTAGTAATATTGATTTGATCAACATGTTGAACCCCAAAAATAAGTGTAATCAATTTTGATTCAATAAAAATTTAAAATAAATAAATACATAAAATAAAAGGAGGGGGAAGGAAGGAGGAAGGGAAGAGAGGGATAACACTATATTCAATGCATACTGTTAAAAAGAAAAAAAGTGTGTCTATAAAGTGTGTCTTGTGCTTGTGGAGTGGAATGGCCTTCACTTTACAGGAAGTGCTGCAGGTGTGGTCTGCCTACAAGGAGTCCCGTGATCTTAACTCCAGTCATTGTCTCAGACTGAAATCCGTAATAAGATTGGAAAGGGGACATTATCACAGAACATAAGGATCACCTGAGAGTGACTGAACCTAAACCCTGGAATGACACTTACCCAGATCCAGCGGTCAGAGCACTACAGAGGATGAGTTGTGCACCGATCGCAAGCCCAGCCGTCCACTTTGCCCTGGATTCTATCCCACCTATGCTTCTTAAAGACGTGGCTCCTCTGATTTCCCATCTCTCCTCCACCCACCACCATTCTCTATTGGGTAATTTCCCTCAGCGTGTGAAGATTCCCTAGCATCTCTCAATTTAACATAAACACGATCCCTCTGATTCTCAGGTTTTTCCCGGAGGTTACCCTATCATTCTGCTCCTTTCCAAAGCCAGACATCTTTTGAGAGGGCCTTTCATATGCTGTGTGCACTGTGTGCCCTCCGTTCATGCCTCCAGTCGCTTCCACCTTATCAGGTGGATGAAGCTGCTCCATGCAAGGCCACCAGTGACTTCCATTTGCCAAATCCAGTAGACACCCCTTCGTCCTCAACTTTCTCATCCTCTCATGAGCTTTAAACAAGTTGACTTCCAACCTTTCTGAAATACTCTCCACCCTGGGCTGCTGTGGTATACACTTTCCTGATTTTCTACCTAAATCACTGGCCTCTTCTCAGTTTCCTTTGCTGGCTCCTTCTCATCTGCATGACCTCTAATTACTGGTGCTTTTCAGGTATTAATCCTCAATCCCATTCTGTTATTTCTATGTACATTCTTGCCGGGCAATCTCATTCCAAGTAGAGCTTCAATTTTGAACTAGCTGATCATTCCCAAACTGATGTCTTCAGCCCATGCCATTTCTCTGGATTCAATTTTTTTTCATTCCCATGCTTGCTTAATGAAGCCTTTTAGATGTCTCACAGCTATTTTAAACTTCACATTTCCCAGGTGGACTTCTGATTTCTCTAACTATCTTTCCATGGTCTTCCCCAATCACTCTTGATTGGTTTTTCTTAATTCTCCATTCCAATTCAGCAAAGTCTATAGATTCTACTTCCAAATATACCTCAAACCCAGCAGTTCCTACCCAATATCATTTTTTCCCTTCTTCCTTACAACAAAATTCAGATTTTGTTGGGGGTAGCAATGTGCTCAGCTGCAAAGCTAAGTTTTTCAGCCTGTCTCGAAGACTGTGGCAGCCAGAGTCCTGGTAAGTAAGTAAGCTCTCCCATAAGCAAGAGCTTTAAAAAGTGGGTAGGCTCTGTGGGAGACTATTTGATCTACCTCCTTCTTCCTGCCCAGGGTGAAAATACATTGGCTAGGGCTGCATCAGCTGGGCTGCAATTATGAGATTATTTTGAGGGTGGAGGCACTCTCTACAGATGGTAAAGGTGAGGGCTGAAGGAGCCACCATTTCAGCCCCAAAGTGCTCATTATATAAGAGAAAATCAAATTCCTATGCTAAATAACTATCATTTGGGGTCTCTTTATGCAATTATTAACCAATAGGAGGCATTCTCCCACATTTCCACTGCTTTTCCCTCATCAAAGCCTATCTCATCTCTTGCCTGTCTTTCTAAAAGAACTAAACAGAAGCATCTCACATCCCTGTTTAAAAACTTTTGATAGATTCTCATTAAGCTTAAAATAAAACACAAATTTTTTAACATAGCCTAAAAGGTTGTGTATATTGGGACTTCTGCCTAATTTCTCCAGGTCATCTCATGTAGTCCCTGTCCCTCATATGTCCCTGTCTTTACACATTGGTAGACAGAAGTCTTCCTCAAATATGTCTAGCTCTGTGTCACCCCAGGGCCTTTGTATGTGCTGTTTGAATTACTTAGTAATAGCTATATCTGCATTTCTTCTCACCTCCCTTCCCCTATTCCAAAGACCAGCTCTTAGTCTTTAATTCCCAGGTTAAATGTCACCTCTCTGACCATTCTTCGTAAATGTGATCATCAGCTCATATACTCCACCAATCTTTCCAATTATTGCCACGTTTTAGTTTTCATCATTGCATACATCAGCTTATCCTCATTTGCTTATGTGTAGCCTGCTCTTTGCCTCTCTTTCTAATTAAATCTTAAATTCCATGCGGACAGGGATTATGTCAGATTTGTTCACAATTGTTTACAAGGACCCAAAAGAAGTGTCTGGCATTGGCCAGTGGTTCATAGCCTTGGCTGAACATTGGAATCATCTGGGGAAATTTTTAGTGCTGATGCCTAGGTCCTACCCTCCTAGAGTTAGATTTAATTGGTCTGTGTTGGGACCCAGAAACGGTACATTTTTAAAACTCTCCAGATGATTCTAATGTACAGCCAGGTTTGAGAACCAATACACTAGGCCAATGGTTCACAACCATTGACTGTATATTAAAATCACCTGAGAGCCTTTATATTGCTAGCAGTATGTGTAATGCATCAGTAAGATTCTGATTTATTTGGTCTGGAATGGGGGCTCTGAATATAAAATCTTCCCAAGTGATTCTAACATTGGCCAGGTGTAAGGACCATTTGTATTAGTGCTTAATACATATCTGTTGTCTGACTGAACCTAGTTCACGACACAATTAAGAAGCATAACCATATACAACAAATTATGTGATAGAAATAAGTATAAGAACACTATTTTTTTGGCCAGTAAGGGGATCGCAACCCTCGGCACGGTATGGTCTGCACCACGCTCAGCCAGTGAGCGCACCAGCCATCCCTATATAGGATCCGAATCCACGGCCTCGGCGCTACCAGCGCCGCACTTTCCCGAGTGAGCCACGGGGCCGGCCCGTGATTTCTATTTTTTCTCAATAGAAATTGGTTGAATCACTTTGCCAGCAATTCCCTCCTTTCTAGTCAAAATCAGAGTTTTCTTCACTCCTACCTCACTTCACCCCACCCCTTTTTTCTCCTCCTCTTACTATGTTACTAACTGTTCTGGGTTACTTTGGGGCACGGTGGTATTATTGCTTCCTTATATCAGTGCACTTGTAAGTATTGCATGATAATTCTCAACTTTGTATCTGCAACTGTCCCACATTCACACTTTAAATTCAAAGGCAACTATACCCCTACTTACAATCCATAGTCGCTGTCAAGCTTACAGACAGACCACTCAAGCTCATTGTACAGACTGGGTCACAAACCCTTCACATGCAGGTCCACGAGCTAGGTAATTGGGAAGGATCCCAGGAGCCATTGGCAGGTGACATGAGCTCAGTCCTCAGCAGCAGCAGTAGCAGCAGAAGCAGCAGTGGCGGTGGCCTCTCGGGCATCCTGGGGGCATTGACAGCAACAGCCTCCAGCAGCAGTAGCAGCCTCCCTGTGACCTCACCCCCAGGGGCAGAGGGGCCCTGTGTATCAGAGCCACTCATTCTTTATACTTAAGTCCATAACCCAGGACACCTGGATGCACATGAGCAATTACATTAGACAATAACCAAGGAACACCTGGGTGCACATGTATATTTACATCAAATGCTTGGCAAGATTCTGAACATCTGAGGGGCCCTGACCATTTATATTTACTTTCCCTACAGTCCCCAACCCACCCCTTACAGAGCACCTGGCACTAAGCCCACACAGAGAATTTTTCCTCTGCTATACACGTTAATGTTTTATTCCAGTATTACTTTTATTGTAAGAAATGCTAAATAAGTTTTTTAAGGAACTTAGAGAAACCACACTATCTGTAGTGCCACAAAATACTCAGGAATTCTAAGGAATCGAAAGTAGAATACCTCTTGTCACAAAATGCCAGCCCCAGCAGAAACAGTGCCTCCTACTGGAAGACAAAGTGACAAGACAGAATACTTTATAACATAAAGCGTGGCATGAATGGTAATCGGTATCATAATTTGTACTACTACCAAAAAGAAGAGTAAAAAACATCCTATATACCCTTTTTAAACTCTTCATCTAACTTGCAAAGTAGTGATGTAGCCAAACCGCACAGAAAACAGCAGCTCCAGGAGGGCAGGAATCGTGTCTACTTACTACTGCAACCCCAGCACCAGAATTGTGTTTACTCAGCACTTATGTGCTAAATAATGAATTGGTGGACTAAAATCAACCTACATAGAATGGAGAAAAAATACACTATAGGATTTTAAAAGTAAAATATAATGTCAGACAAATTGGAGCAAGAGCTTATTGTCAGGTGAGGGGTTATGCAAATTAGGTGTCTAGACAGGAGAAGTCAAAAAGAACCCCCACCTACCCCCACCCACTCTTCTTTTGAGTATGCACCATTGTTCCAGCGACACAGCTCCTAAATGGGACAAGGACATAATTCATCCGCCTGCATACAGGACCAGGAGGTAACATGAGTCAGGCACATTATTAATTGCTTTGTTTGTGGGCTCCTAACCATGTAATTGTTTTAACAACTAGCAGGTGGGCAAGAGTTCCAGGTTTTCAGGACCTCAAACTCTTGAAAGTGGGGAGATTAGTGAGTGTGAGTGAATCGGGACAGAGTTCTGGGTAAGACCATAAGAAAGTTCCTTTAGAAACAGGTGACAAAGGCAGCTCCCTGGTATGTGGAAAGTGAGGAAAAGCAGCACTGGGTTCAATTCAAGCAAGTCAAACATGTGAATGCCTTACTGGAGAGGCTTATCTTGTGTTCTAAGGTCAGTGAGAGCCGAGGCCATCACAGGTGCTGCAGATCTAATACCTTCTTGTGGCATTTTAAACTGTGGAATGCACACCTGAGAAACAGAATTCAGCTTGTGCAACCAAGACCTGGAGAAGAACCAGCTTTCCAGTGTCTGCCGCCTCAGACCCTGCTGCTCTGATTCCCATGAACAATTCACTTCTTTAATATACACGACTTCACTGCAGTTTCTTCTTTCCTCTAACTCTAGGAGAGCCTGAGGTGAGTTTTGGAATTGCCGCGCCTCTGAGGTGTAAGCAAGTGTTTCCCCAATCATGGTGGTCACTCCTTTCAGGGTGAAGGGAGAAGTTAACCCTTAAACTCTTTACTCATAAAGGGCTGCCTGTCGCAAATCTGTCACCTGAGTGTCACTACTGCAAGATGAACCCATAAAAACTGCACAACGCTAGCGAATGGTCTTCCTTGTCCCTGTGCTCAGGGTCATCCTGCCTTTCGGGTGTCCACTCTTCCTCCCTCTTTCTATTAGTTTTAAGTTGCAATTCACCCTTCAAAACCCTTCTAAACTTCATACTTTCATGGAATCAGCCAATAAAAATAGAAGTTGGCTCCCAACCAACTTCTGTCTCTTGAACAACCGTGATCTTGCTGTGCCCTCAGTCAGAGTTCACTGCCATCTTTTGGCCTCAGCATTTAGGCTATTCTTGGATCATAAATGTTTTAGTGAGGAGACTCTGGTCTGAGCAGAGAAAGCAAATGGGACCCTGGTTGGTACCTCTCCCAGAACCCAACAACGAATAATTCAGACACTAGAAAACTCTTGAAAGCTCTTTCACAAACATCCTTTGCAGCCTCTAGGCACAGAGATGGATCCACTCAGACGACCAGCTGACACTGCTCTCTATGTAGCGAACACCACTGAGCACCGATGTTGTACTTCACACACAGCAACTCATTTATCCCTCACAGCAACATTTACTGGGGAATCAACTGGGGAATGGAGGTTCTGAGAGGTTAACTAAATTGCTCAAAGCTCCACAGCTACTAAGTGGCAGAGCTAGTATTTGAACCAAGGCTACCTGGCTCCAATGTCCAGGCACTTAGCTGCCACACACTCTGCCTTTTGTTATCGACAGAAAATTGAGCATTACCTTCCCATCAACAGACTTCCCATTTCCGTAGACAGTATCTTTGTCCTCTTGCTGCATACGTAAAAGTTCTCAGACCAGATTAGCTGACTTTCGTGTTTTGACTTTTGGTTTTTATCATTAGACAATATCATGTGTAGAGATCTTGTTCTTATGTTCTTTCCTAAATCTCCAGAAGCTAAGCACTTTATGATGGTCAACAGTCCAACTTTCCTCCCGCACCTTTTAAGGTGCCGAAGTCTTGATTATTAAATTGCACAGCTGCTGTGTCTTCATGTGTCCCAGCCTACACCCAACAGTGCTCTTCACTGGACGAACACAAGAGTCAGTCTCCCTGTTGCTCTAGGCACTGAGTCTATATACACAAATAGAGAGAGAGAAAGTGAGAGAGGTGGAATATATATGTTAGAAGACAGCTATAACCCAAAGGAATGGAAATCATCATGTCGAAGGGATACCTGCACTCCCACGTCCATCACAGTTCTGTTTACAATAGCCAAGATATGGAACTAACCTAAATGTCTATCAATGGATGACTAGAAAAGGAAAATGTGTTTTATAATACAGTGGAATGCTACTCAGCCATAAAAGAGAATGAAATTCTGCCATTTGCAGCAACATGGATGAGCTTGAAGAAAATTATGTTAAGTGAAATAAGCCAGGCACAGAAAGAGAAGTATGGCATGTCCTCACTCACAAGTGGGAGCAAAGAGAGAGAGAGAAGAGAGCACATAAAATGTTGAACTTTCAGAAGGAAAGAACAGACCTATAGTCACTAAAGGTGGGAAACAGGGAGGGAGAGGGGTTAGGGAGTAATTGGGTAAGGGACACAAAGAATAATTATGATTTGTAATGATGAACATGCTAATAATGTTGATTGGGTCATCACATACTATACACAAATACTGATAGTTAATTGTGTACCCCATGAATATATATAATCAATTATGATTCAATTTAAAAAAGAAAACAGATATCAAGACTATATGAGTGTATGTTGGAATATAGCTGTGTAGAATAGACACACACACATACATATAACTCATAAATAGGCATATAGAAAGCACTAGACTAAGGGTCTCACATGTGTTATCTCATTTAAACCTCATGATAGCCCTGTGAAGTACTCTCTTTACATCCACATTGTAGAGAAACTGGGGTCCAGGATTCTGTGACTTGCCCATGGCACATGGTTAACCTTAGTGTTGGGATTTCACCTCTCTTTGACTACAGAGCCCTCAGCAAGGCTGCCTGAATCATAGCAGGGAAAGCAGAGTTACCATAATATACGCGTTGCAATGCTAAGCTGAGCTTTCTAGTTCTTCCATTTTAAGAACGTAACACAGTATTTTCAAATTCTTTTCATAAAACTCATCCATTCCAGCCAGTCTCACCAGGGGCATTGTCAATTCCACAGGAATCGAACCAGGATTACATTTTTTTGTGTGTAATGCACCGATTAACTTCTCGCTTTAAAAAGAGGAAAACAATATCTGCTTCATAGACTTATTGTGAGGATGAACTGAAGTAAACACAGACTAAGCACACTCCACAGTGCCTGGTATATGGGATGCTCCAAATAAATGGAAACATTCCACATTATTATACAGTGAGGTATAACGTTGCAATGATCATTACTGAACTTGCAAAATAATTGATTATATCTTACAAGAAAATTCATACTTTGAAAATCTGAAGCACCCTTACATAATAATTTTTATTTCTTATTAGTTCACAAAAGAGAAAGTATCATAAAATGTTTTCCGTGTCTCAGTTCCACTCTGATTTTAGTCCAACTTACTCCGTCCTCTACCTCCTTTCCCCACGTGTGTACAAATAGAACATTCCCTCTAAGAGTCACGTGAATCTAAGAAAACTACTTATATCCACAGTTCAAGACAGGAAATTTTTAAGAGCCTGCTGCATAATTGTGCCCTCTGACTTACAATGTCAATAAGAGACAGTGAACTGGGTCCCTGCATGCTACATTTTAGAAAGGCAACACGGTGCATGACATTCTCTTGGAGTGCCAATTTGTCTGAGGGCCACAAAATCAACAAATGGTGGGAGAGGAAAAGGTGAACAGTGAGGAGTGACGATTAGATGTGACCCAAAGAGAATAAAACCCAAGCTGAAATAGGCCAAACACATAAATTGCTATTAAATCACAGCCTTTATTTTTCCTGCCTTTGCCCTTCTAACGTTTGGTTTCTCAGTAAATGAAAGGAACCATTTGAAGTAAGAGCCTGGAGAAGGCAGGCCTCTGACCTCTAGCTCGACCACAGAGATCAAAGGCAGGCCCATATGTGTGAGATATTATCTTTTCCAGGCAAGTGGGCATGATGTTTTGTGATGCAGCAGTGTGGAAACAGACAAACAGCCGCGTTAGTGACCAACGAGCGGGGGATGACTGACGTGGGGCCCGGGCGGCAGGCTCACCGCCCTTCTGATGCATTTTAGTTTTTGTTTTAGTTCTCTCTGATCCTTTAGCTTTTTTTGTTGCTGTTGTTAATCGCCTTACTCGTGGCTCTAGTCTAAACCACATTTTTATGTTTGCCGAGAACATTTATCCCTGCAAACACATTCCTTATTTATTGTTTCAACCTCCCTTATCTTTAAATGTGATTAGTAGTTTATTTTGTTTTGCAAGGTAAGGTTCTTGCATGCAGACTTTTTACGTAGGTGAATTATATAACTGAAATCTTTGCTCCTACGTATCATATTAAAATGCCTTTAGTTAAACCTCAGTAGGAAAACAGGTAGGATTGTTCAACAGCTACGAAGGCGTTCATATACGGGGAAATTTTACTTCTCTTTTCTCTTTCCCTCTATTGTTTCCTCTACCCCCACCCCCACCCCAACACACACAGAATTAATGTAATACCCCAGGGCAGCTCTTTTTGTTCTTTTTGAGGCCGATGCTGTGTTGACAGGAGGATGTTGTCAACTCCCACTAGTCACCTGGCAGCCCAGAAGCTTTCAGGGGTCTTGGTCTACACACTGTCCTTCATCAGGCTGATCATTAGCGTTCCTCAAAAAGAGGGCAAAACAAAACCTGAGGTGAGATGGATTTCAGCCCATGTGGTTGAACTTGACCTTTAAATCATTTTTCCTCTGGCACTCTATGATAATAGTTCCGGTTGGGAAGCAGACTCCCTTTCCAGCCTCCTCTGGTTTCTTTCTTTCTCTGTCTTCCCTTCCTGTCTAGGTCTTTCTCTCCTCATGCTGGCTCTTGCTCTCTCTCTCTCTCTCTCAGTGTATCACTCTCTTCCCAACTTCTTCTTTGCCCCAGTGCTTTATTGAATAGACCCAGCTAGCACTGTCATGAAAAAAAAAAGAAGCAGAACACAGCCTTGTTTTGTTAAGATGCTCATCAAATTTCCAGTTTCTCCTCGTCGGTTTATCTTTGCTCCTGTTTTAGCAAACACCACGTACACAACATATATACATATAGACACCGACACACACTAACACAAACAGCAACACACATGCGTGTGTGCACACAGAAAACAATCACTTTTGCACCCTGGATGTATTTCTTGATTCTCCAGCTGGCAATCCCCAGGAGCAGATTCGGATTGCCAGAATTCACAAGGTCGCCTGTAATGTCCATTCATAGCTCAGCCTGGAGGAATCTTGGTTACTCTCCGAAAATAAAATTACTATTAAATTCTTGCTGAAGCTGAAAAACTCTGCCAAAAGTGTGAAAATAAAGCCTGCACTTCGGTTAAAATACAGAAACATAACAATGAGGCTTTCTGCTTTTCAGGTAGGCCCCTGATAGCAGAAGTGTGCCCTGTGCTTATAGGGCTTTGTGAAAAAGCAGATTTAAACAGATTTCTGCTTACATGATGTTCATAATGTTCAGGCACCACTGGATAATGGACAACTAAGCACTACAGTTTTATCAAAATAAGTGGATTTACAGTAGCTATTTTTAATATCTTTAGTAGGAAGTGGTATGTAGTAAGTTAATACTGCCTCAATTACCACACTAAAAAAAGGGGGGGGGGGGCAAACAGGAATTCTCCGTGCTCTGTAGTATCTGTCTAGACGATTTTAGACAAAAGAAACTCATTTGCTGTTGGGGGTGTTGAATGAAAAGGCGCTTGGGGTTGGTCTGGTGTGGGGGAGGGTGGAAGTCAAAGTGCTTGACGCAGAGTCTACGCTTCCCAGGACCTAAAAATAGGGTTGTGTTGTAGGTAGGGACCTCCTTAGTAATAATTAGGGGGTAACCCAATCGCCAAAATCAAAGGACAAATTCGTTTTCTTCTAAGTTTTTCTCAATATCTCTCTCCTTCAGTAGAGTACAAACTAACTTTTATTATTATAATATATTTATATTTTATCTTTTCTTAAAAAGGAAAATTATGCCTTTTTCTTAAAAATAAAAAATATACTTTTCTTAAAATAAAAAATATAGTTTTTACTTATAAATAATTAAAAATAAAAAATATACTTTTTATTTATAAATCTCCTGAATAAAATATTATTTTTTAAATGGCTAAACCAGAATCTTATTTCAATAACATCCTTGGGAGCCATAGCATGTACTCTAGGGCTGCCTGTATGTCTCCAAGACAATTTTTTAATGGTTACTTCCATTCTATCTAGGGCACAGATGCCCTGTTAATAGAAAAATTAATTCAAAATTTCTATTCATAGTAAAAGGCAATCTGAGAAAACATTGTTAGTCAGTGAAATGTAAAGAACATTTTACTTGCCAAAAACTAGTGAGTAAAAATGCAACCCCATTTTAATAACGCACTAGTCAGCTCATGGCACTGACTTCATGAAGCTCTGGCTGAAATCCCTTCTTCATGGCTCCATTGTACTGGAATAAACTCCTATCACAGGAAATGTGGCATTTTATCTACTCACTTACCTCTTTTATCAAAGAACAGTGAGTTCCTTAAAAGTTGGGACAGTTACCTTTGTATCCCCAGTAACTAGCACAGTGTCTAAAGCATAATATAGACTCAATAAAATGTTTGCTCAAGTACATTTCATTTTATTTCAGACAAATGGAGTTGAGATCAGTTTATGTGATTCCTAGTAATCTATTAGTTTATTTTATTTTGAACCACTGTGCACCAATTCCTACAGCTATAAGACTAGGAAAACTTAGGAGAAAATGATGTACGATGATTTATATTGATTTGAGATATCAAATTATTTAATGTGAGTCATCAATTGCTACTTGGACTTAAAATAGTTCTATGATACCCTAATTTGTAGTAGTTTCCCAAGCAGAGCTATGCAAAAAGCATGTCCCCAGATGGTATGCTGACCTCGATCTATGGAGGTGGGGGCAGCGGGGATCATGATCATACTGGTTTAGAAAATTGGGATACAGGACACAACTTTTTGGTGTTTCTTATTATGTTTAAGATGAATGAAAGAATGTAAATATTCATTTAACAAACATTTATGAGAACTTTCTACATGCTGAACACTGTTTTAGCTACTTGGCATAAGCATACAGAGATAAATAAAACACTTTTGCCTTTCTCAAAGAGCTTGCCGCCTAATAGAAAAGATGCATCTTCAAGAACCTTCATGAATATATAAACAAATGCCACTTTCTCCATTCTATGGTTTAAATGTTCTGTCCCACCTAAATGTCATGTGTTAAAACTTAATCCTCAATATAACAGTAATAAGAGGTGGAGACTTTTGGAAGTGATTAAGAGATTAGGGCCACATCCTCATGAATGGATTAATGCCATTATAAAAGAGGCTTCAGAGAGCTGCCTCTCTTCTCTTGCTCTCTTTCCCTTTCACCTTCAAACATGTGAAGACAGAGTAACAAGGCACCATCAATGAGGAATGGCAGCTTACCAGACACCAAACCCACCGGTGCCTTGATCTTGGACTTCCCAGCCTCCAGAACTGTGAGAAAATAAATTTCTATCATTTATAAATTACCCAGTCTCAGGCATTCTTTTATAGCAGCACAAAAGGACTAAAACACCCCATGATGGCTTTGCTGGTTACTCCTTTCTCTCCTTGGACCACTATAGTGCTTGATGGCTATTGGAATGATTTAATATAATGTCAGTTGGGAATACATTTGGCTGCATGTAACAATGTTAACACAGAATGACTGCTGCATCTCCAGGTACGATTTTTTCATCCCAGACAGGAAGATAAAGGAAGGACAACGTAAGACTATGTCCTGTTTTAATCTGGAAAGCAAAAGCTTTTACAGAATCTCCCTCAGCAGACTCTACCTTGTATCTTATTGGAGAAGACTGTCACATGGCCACCCTTAACCACAAGGGGGTCTGCAAAATCAAGCATTTGACTTTTTAGTTCTAAGATAAGATTAGAAAAACAAAGGAGAAGTGGGTTGGGAATAGGTATTGAGAGAGCCCAACTACTGTAAATATCTGCCTCAGGCACCGAAAATAGGTTGCCTAGTATTTAAGGTATTGGTATGCGCTGATTTTCTTTTCTACTAAACCAAAAGCTCTTTGAGACAGGAGATTGCCGCACATCTCCTACAATAAATATTTGTTGGTTGAATGAATCATTAACTGAGTTTCATTACATTAGGATAGAATAAACGTAAATACTTTCTAGTTTGCTAAATCTAATTTCTGATACATCTAATCAAAGAAAGGTTAGTTTAAAAAGACTTACATGGGGAGGTTTCCTGTTTGAAACTTCTTGTCTATCTGTAGAACCTAACACCTTGCACACAAAATGATAGATGCTCAGTTAAATATTTGATTAATGCTGAACGAACAAATAAAGTAAACTAGCTCATCATGTGGCAATTCTACATTCCATCATGAACGAGGCCACCAATGATATCTGAAAATTTCAGGACAAAAACTACATACTCACATGTTTGATCCTAAATATTTGAAATCAACAGACACTGAACTTTGAAAACTTTCTTTTTTATAAGCTTGGCACCAATTTCAGTTTGTTTCTTGTTTAATAGAGTGGTATGAATTTTCCTTTAAAGTCTCAATTTATAATCCCCCACCCCCAATTTGTTTTTAAAAAGTCCCCATTAGATGCATATGAACTGGTAATTCTGCATTATCACTCATATTCTGAATGAATATGCTATGATTTCTCCTTTAGTTATAAACTCTGAAGGTGTTTCACAAAGTTGGAAGATCATATGGGTGAAAACAGCAAATTTACAATGAAGGAATAAAAGATTCCCATTGAAAACCACTCTTTTATTATCCCACCCCTCCCATTATTCAGCACAGAGGTTGAGGACACTGGAGACATCACAAAGCTTTTGTCCTGGACCTGCCCTCGTGACTTCCCCTGGATCACTTCGTCTCGGTGAGATAGATCTCTCCTTATGGATTTTTCAGAAGGCCACAGTGTCCTTCATCAGTTAGTCCACAGTTTAAAAATCTCAACCCCAAATGTTTATCTTTACTGCTAACATAAGTCCCACTTGCTGTATTTTGCTCACTTTTATTGCTCTGGCAATAGGGGAGTTGGAAAATAGCTGTTTGAGTCTCAGTATAAAAGGTTTTACACGAAGGCTGCTGCTTCTTTCTCCAGTTCTTGAAGTTCGATTACACTAGTCCATTTAATATTTTTCTTAAGGCTTAATTTTCAAGTCCCCTTTCATTCTTCTGACTGATATTTCCTTGAATCTGCTTCAAGTTTTCTTTAACCATTTGCAGTTGTGTAGCCAGATATGAACATACTTCTTTCTCTTTGCGTGGACATTCAATACAGTGCTTGTGTTACTTTGTCCGTATAATTTTGAGATTTCAGTATTGGGCTTTGTACTGCTGACAATCTTCTCAACACCCTGACTTCACCCATATCCAGGAAAGATATATCTAATATATGTTATTCTCATCATTACATTGTGCATTTTATATTTTAACCTTATTATGTTATTATAAATTTTTTTTATTACCATACCAATTTTACAATGTCACCTTAAATTTTTATTCTCTTTAATCATATGTATACAGGCTATCCCCAGAGTCAGGATACATTTAATGGCCAACTTCATAAAAATCTTTCTTCTTCATTCGTTCATATATTCATTTATTTATTTCTCCATTCAACTATCTGAGCCAATTATATGCTGATTAATTAAATTATTTAAGAGCCAATTATATGCTGATGACTATGCTAGATACTAGGAATAAAATGACTTATTCCCATAATGTTTACAGACTATTGGGGGGAAAGACATTAATCAAATAATTCCATAAATAAATGTAAAATTGCAATTTTGACAAGAGCAGTGAAAGAACATGGGACTAAGGAAACATGTAACAGGTAGATTTGACCTCATCCAGGGGAGTCAGAAGAAGGCAGGAAGGCTTTCCTGAGAAAGCCACGCCCAGGATCTCAGAGATGAGGAAGGGTTAACTAAGTGAAGAATGCAAGAACATTCTTCTACCCCTTGGATCATTCATTCCTTCACTAAAGAAACCTTTGTTGGAAGTCTATTACATGCCAGACACTGGGAATATATCAAGAAACCAGACAAGAGCCCTGCCTTCAGTAAGAATTCAGTCTAGGGGGAAACACAGGTATTAAACATATCATCACATCCAAAAATGATTTAAATTACCATCAAGATAAGGGCAATAAAGGAGAGGTATCAGTGCAGTATGAAACCAAGTAAGGCTGATCTGTGGCTTCCCAGAGAGGGCAGCACGGAAAGTCATTTGAAAATAGCATGGGTGTCACAGGACAGATCCTTGCCTGCCAACTCTTTGTGATGTTTCTAAGATTAATGTTGATTTCCTGCTACCCATTTTCTGTAAAAGAAGTGCTTTCTAGGTGTGAAAAGATTTGAGTTAAGTGGTCTCAGGTACTTTTGTGAGCTTGCTAATGAATATGCTGAATAAAAGTAGCTGTGAAATCCTTCTCTTTGCCCTGTGCTGGCTTTTCTTTTTGTCACAGGCAGATACTGCACAGCTTGGTTATTGTACTCTCAACATCTGTGAGTACAAATGGATTTTGGTTTGATTTCCTCTTCCTTCTTGCCCAATAATGAGAGGTAAAGAGGTTTTTTTTTTGTTCTCAGCTATGCACAATGCTGGTTCCTGTGTCTAGTCAACGCCTTTTCAAAGACATTGGCCAATTATTTGTAACCCAGATTTTATCAAATGATTTCCTACACAAAGTGATTTCCTGGCTATTTAAAAAGCATTGCTTGCCCTCAATTCATATTTTAAGGTTAATACTTTATTTTTTAAAATATCTGTTTCTTTTTCTATGTAAATAAATAGAAACACTAGTATTTTTTTTTTTTCCTACACAGCGTGGCTTCTCATTTCCTTTATTTTCACTCTTACACATCTTAACTATCTCTTTAGATTCATCCTGAAGCAATCAATGCCAACTTTCTCCCTTTTTGGCATACATATTTCCATTTCAGTTTCGTGAATTGCTTTTTGTTGATGTTGTTGTGGAAATAGTTTTCTTTAAAATTTGTAATACTTTTCATGTGTCCTAAGTGTTACAGTTATTGCTGTTTTTAATGCTCAGCACTTAAAAATACCTTTGTAATATTTCTGCCATACATTATTTTTTTTAACCTGTTAAGCATAAGTAATCTGTATAATTAAAATGAATTTTCCTTATTTTACTAAATTTTCTCCTTGCTCCTGGAAGGTCCAGTTCTAGCACTTGCGTATCTTTTTAAGGTTAATTTTTAAGTTTAGATTTTTATATTCCCTCCACTTTTCACACAATCAGATTAAGGAATGTTTTAATTAATTTGCTTATGATCTAATCTTGGAAACAGTTTCCAGCAGGAAACAAGGCTGAATTTATCTGTGCCCTTACTCACTCTTGCAATTACTTGCCTTCCATGTATGCTATAGGCAAATGTTCAAGAGTTTATTTTGCACGTACTAGGTTCTAGACATTTTGAACACTAAAAAGAATTGTGTGACTAACTGTGAGCTCCCTGCCTTGTTGGTGGATAGAGAAAGGGGAAGGGAAATGGAGACAAGTATAAACATTCTCGTTATATTTATTAATTCCTGGTACATAAGAATGTCATTAACAGGTTAATTATCTTAAAAGCAAAAGTAGTCAAAGAATTCTTGCTTGGAGACTTCCAGCAAGTTCCACAAAAGATTTTTCTAATTTGTTGTTTTTATTCACTTTTACCAAAAGTCTTTCCTCGTTTTGTGATCCCTAAAACAAGTAAACTTGTGTTGGGTTGAGAGAGAGAGAGAATATGAGATCTTTATACTCTGACAGAGACAGCTAGTGTCCACTGAGATTTCTTGCTTGCCTTCATAGTGTTGAGTTGCTGGGAAATGGCTGTCTAATCAGGGACTATATTTCCCCCATTCTTTGCATGTAGCTCCAACTGCGTGATTGTGTTCTGACACGTCGCATATGGTTGAATGGGATGTAAGCCCCAAACACCTCCTTTCCTTCCCTTCCTTTATGTGTATCATCCTTTAGAGCTAATTTGGGAGGCATGTGGTGAGGGTGGTGGAACCACAGGACTGAAGAAGCCAGGGTCCCTGAATCACCACTTTGAGTAGAACCACCTGACCAGGAACACCTTCACTGGACTGTGATGTGAGAAGAAATTAACTTTCATTTTATTAAGTCACTGCAATATTAGGGTGTATCTTTTTGTAACACTTAGTGCTAGCTTTACAGAGACATAGTCATTATTTCACTATAAATAAGGAGGCAACAAGAGAATGCATGGTTTGGCACAATGGTGGCCATGAGCCACCTTAGCTGTCTTGTGATGAACAGGTAAAATTTATAATTCCACTCTGTCGCTCTTAGTTATTTGAGTAGTGGGATAAGATCCTTCCACATTTACAGGAAATTGAAGTTTAAAATTTAGTGCACAATATCATTTCAAATTTGAAGTGGGTTGAGCCTTTTCTGTAGTATAAATCATGACACCATGGTCATTATCCAATGTGTTAAGAATGACCACAGGATTCCTATGAACAAAATGGGCAATTCTATCTCTCTAATTAAAATTAGCAATGAAGAGCTTTAATTTAAAGCCATTCATCTCAGTTTTTTTTTAAGCAATAGAAAGGATTGTTTCAAATGGAAAATGTTATATAAAGACCTCTTACTGACTTGCATATGGGTCTTTATTTTTTTTATCCTTGATATCAACCCATCTGCTTCACAAAATACAAACTTCACACCATATGTTTTTATGGTACATTTCTCCCACAATTTTATACACTAGTGTACAGAAACAATGTTTCCAGATGCATCATAACTGGAACAAATATGCTTATGCGAGGCCCCTCTCCACCACCCACTCTGTGTATATCTGGAAAAGTCATAAACGGTCCTTGGATGCTGCAATGTGGTCTTTCAATCTGCCATAGCTGACGACAATTTTCTGCCTGATTGGGAGCATAATGCCTTAAAGGAAATTTCAGAGCCAGCCTTGGACAAACTCTGCTGTTGGTGACATCTGCCTTATTACCAATAAAAATGATGTATTGTGTAACAGCGAATTACTCAGCAAACAATTCCCAGAGATCACCTTTGCTATGGAGTGTGAAACAGAAGTACTCCTTTCCTGAATGTCAGGAGTTTTACAGAGGAGAAATGACCTACCAACAGTTACCAATTCATTTCAGAGGAAATGTCCCTCTTCAAACAGAGATATATGATGTTTAACTTTACACACTTGGTACCTTCAGCAAAAATAAAATAAAACCTTCAGACCAGTTCTTGCAGAGCTAAGCAGAATATATCTACATCTATATCTGTAGCTATAGATATAGATTTACTGCAGAACACACTTTGGAAAAAAGTCATGTATAATCAGCAAAGGCTGCTGCAAAAGAACACTATTTCAGCAAATAGGAGTCTTGAAAAAATATGACTGAAAACTGGTTTGAAATATCCTAATGAAAAAAAAAAATGAGGTGAAGAAATTCCTAAACTAACTGAGGTATCTTACTGCCCAACCATTGTCAGGAAAAAACCAAGCAACACAAAAAACTAATCTTTAAAATGTTTTTATTTCTCATTCTACTGATTTGGGTAGGGTTGGGAATCATCACTAAATAACTTAAACCTGTGGAAATGTGTTAATTGCCATAATGCCCACATTGAAGCAATTAGGAGTTGCCAGGTCAAACACCTGAAATATAGAGCCACCATTAATCCCAGTCTCATCGCAAAATGTGAGTTTGAGTGTCTTCTTTCATTGCACACTGCCTCTTGTTTCAGATCTACATCCATCTATCTATCTATGTATCTATCTCTGTCCATACTTTAAGTCTGTCCTCCTAGGGTTTTTAGTTTAATGAATGTAGAGAGTAGCATGTTCTTTCCCAAACCTTGGAATGCACAAGTATGGGTCTGTTGAAGAAAGTCTTCACGTAACTTAAAAGGACACTGGCCCTTTAACTTTTAACACACTTCCCCAATTAAGGGTTTTAGGCTCCAGACTTTAACAGCTGTCTGCAGCTGTTGAAAAGTGATTTATCATTGTCAGAGTTCATGACCAAAACATTAAAAGAATTTTTTTTTCTTTATGTTTGGCAGGCGAACTTTCATCTATAGTCATTCATCCTCTTTAATGCTTTTTTATTCATAGCAGCAATAAAAAATGAAAGCAAAATATTTTACTGAATAATTTTGAATTTTATTTTCCTCACACAGGACACTGTAATGATTTGCAAAAATCTTTTGTGTAAGAGAATATTACTCTGAAAAATATTTGTTTTGTTTTATGGAGAAAAGTGTGAAGTTTTACTTGAGAAGCCTTTTGATGAAATCTGATTTTATTCATCCATGGGAAATTCTTTTAAATTCTAAAATGTTTAAGGAAATCTAAAACCATTTCCCTGTTTTTGAAATAATGAGGTTTTTTTTTTCTTTTTTACTGATGTTAAAAAGGCTTCCACATCAAACATTTAGTGTTTTCATAGTGTTATATTTTGTTTTTAAAAGAAGCTTTTATACCTCAAAAATTGTAAGTGGAAGGACCTTGGAAGGATCTCAGAACCTCAGGTTTGTCTTCTACTTTGGATCACTTGTCCACTCATCTTGGAAGAACTCAACTGAATGGAGGGTTTTTGTTTTGTTTTTACATCTTACTTTCCACTTCTCTTTCCTATAACCATTTGCCAAGCTTACCTAGGATTAAATACTAACTCAGCTTGCTATTCAGCTATTTATTCAACAAGCATTTATTTCTTCAACACCCGCTGTGTGCCATGCCTTATGGTGGCCCCAAAGCAGCAATGTAACCAAAGACATGCCCTTGCCCTCCACACCCCACCTAGCAGTCATTATCCAGGTTCTTTACACTCCAAGTAGACTATGCGAGCCATGTCCCTCCATATCAGAGGGCCGGCATAGACATTTATTACAAAATCATTTTATTGTTTACTTTCTCAAGGTTCTGTGAGATAACATGTTTCAATTTGCTCTGGAAGAGATTTTAACACTGAATCTGAAATCCACTGATATCCGTCCCACCTTTAGTACAGAGAAATTAATATATCCTTCAGTGGATCACCCTCTGCACCCCATTTTTGTCATGAGCTATGGGAAATAAGATCCAGGAATGTTGTAAATCAAAGCAGTTTAAAAAAAGTAGCAGAGGGACTGGCTACATTTAATCAAAATGCTTTAACTCCTCACCTGAGCTCTCTGGCTGCCTGCCCCACACCCCTGAAGACCAGAAACCAGCTGCGTGGGGGTAGACTGCAAGAGCTGGAGCTTGCAATAACAAATGAAGCGGAGGAGAAAGAAGTAAAACTCGAATGAAAAGCCTTCATGAAGCTTGTCACTGAACGACGGGCAAGGTGGGGACACAGAAGGCAAATGAAGAGTGTGTTTATAACCATTTACTGCTTTGCTAAAAAAGATGAGCTAACTCAATTGCATATGACCATTCCTTAACAACTTGCTTTAAGTGGCTTGTTTTTAGTTCTGCCAGTGGCTTCTCTGTGGAGCAAGAGAGATGTCAGAGAAAGCAGCAGCCTGCGTGTTTAGTTCCTCTAAGCCTGCAGTCAGCCTCTGTCTGCTCACCTCCCTGAAGAACGTGCAATCGGCCTTTGCAATGTTTTGGCCAGAGATCTGTCCTCCTAAAGATAATAATTTGCTTGAGCAACTTCCTGTTTTAAAGACACTCCCTGGGGCGTTAGTAGCTCTGAGTTATAGAAGAGACAGAATGCCGTAAGAATGTTAAAGCTGCGGACTACACTAACCATAATCTGGAAACTCCTCGGAAAACAGAAGGAACATTAAAACAGGCTAAAAGAAACTAATTTTAACTCTTTTTTTCTTTATCTATTTTCCAAGTTAGGGTCTGTACCACATTGACTTTACAGGCATTGGGGAAGGGAAGCAAAAGTGGGTGGGGGAGAGAAAAAAGAAAGAAAAAGAGAAGCCAGAATCAGGACTCAGGATTAATAATGGCAGCACAATATATCCGATAACTTTATAGGCTAATATGAAATCACTTGGCCATTTCCTCCTTCTCATAAAGAGATAGGGACACCTACGAAACCCTTCCCATTGTTTATTACCATTGTCTTACACTCCAATGGCCAACTGTGAGTTGATGTGAGGTTCAGTGGGTTAGGCTGGGAGGAAAAAGAAACTTGTCATAAATTTGCCGGGCGGGGTCTCATTATTTTAAAAAGGTCAGGAAGGCTTCCAGTTTAAAGAAAGACTCATCATGGTGGAAAACTTTACAAGCTCAGCCGGAACACCTGGAGGAATTATGTCCAGGAGGAAAGACATTGGTGCATTGGGCTTTAAGAAGGTAAAAAGATTAAAAAGAGAAAAGAAAACCCTATAAAAAAATACCACAGGAAATGTAATAAATTTCATCTGTACCTTTCTCTAAGGACCAGCTGAAATGTGTCAAACTATTTCCCCTTTTAAGAAAAAAGAAAGGATTAGAACATTAATATCCTTAGAAAGAACACTTCTTAAGAAAAAAGCATCTGAAAAGTGACTGTATGTTTCTGAAATCATGAATAAATTGCTAGCAAATGCATACATGAACTTTGGTTTATGTGAGTTCAGTTGTTGGATATCATTTTGGAGGAAGAAAGTGTTTGTAGTTCAATTCTTAAATGGGAGATTTGTTTTACACATTTATTTTTCTAAAGACTTACTTTCTTTGACCAACTCTCTAAAGCCAAAATTACCTATGTAATTGAAGAAAAATATGTGAGGAAAAAATAAAGATTTTGTGGGTAGGAAGATTTTTTTTAAAGAAGGTGACTAAAAGCCATGTAAGATAATAAGAAACTCTGAAGAGTAATGTAATCCCATAAACCAAAAATCTAAGACCCTTTAATTGCACTACAAAAGGTTGCCTTTGATCAGAAAAAAAAAATCAGAAACATAGGTATATTTTGTGTGTAGTGAGGCATTCAATAAATATAGGGTATTGCTGTTATTATGGATCCTGATGTGCAGCAGCAACTCCTAAATGAGAGCATCAAAGTGCCAATCAGAGTCTGGCAGTGGAAATGTAGTCAGATGTTGAGATGGTAAATGAAGAATGCAGTGTTGGACCTAAACTAGACAAAGGAAGAGAAACTAACAGTAAAAGCAAAGCAGTAAGACCTCATTATCTAGACAGTTCAAGAAAGGCTTCCAATTAATGATGATGTTGATGTTATTCCATACAGTAAAAAATGAAAACAAACAAGGAAAAAACAGTGTGTGTAGCTAACGTTTTGCAGGGTAAATGGGAAGGGGTCTGTTAAACAAAGCATGGAAGCATCTAATTCAAGGTAACACATAGACCAGAGATAAAAGATAAATGGCTTTCATCTTGTATCCCAACTCTAATTCCTACACAGTCTTATAATTGCTGAAATTCAGACAAAGAATACCGTGAAAATGAGAACTTCCCTCTCATCTTTCCTCACCTCAACATGTGTAAAGACTTAAACAGGATGTCTGGTACATAATAAATGCATAATAAGGGCTAATTACTGTTTTTATTATTGTTAGCTGGAATCCCAATTCTTTCTCCTCACCCCCCCCCCAAAAAAAATAATGAATTCAAACTAGATGGGAAAACTGTGCTGAAGGCCAAGCAAGTGCCAGTTTGTATCTGCCTCCATTGCTAGATCATTGAAGGGACCTGGAAATTGTGTTTCCCAGGATGCCCTTCTCCCTATAGTTCTGGTTTAGATTGTGCTGCTGAGAAGCACTGATGCAAGACTGGGTGATGGAAGAAAAGAGGAAGTGATCACTTTCCAGATCCTTGCAGGCAACACTGGGGCAGCCTTGAGGTTCAGAGTGACTTCCAGGTGAGCTTTTGAGAATCACTGTGTTGGGGCAACAAGCTGAGATTGGCTGATTGATGGCAGGAGCTTCCAAGAGGTTCTTGAACTTCACAATCACTGCCACACTCTCTTGTCCTTCCCTCTTCAAGCTTTCTGAGTTACATAAATCTCCAATTCCCTGTATTTTTCCAGTTTGGAATACCTACAGTTTTGTCTATTTTCCTGACCAAGCTCAAAGTTTGAGTTACCTTTTCAGCACCCCAGATTGAGAACTATGGGCAGAAATATCTCAGGCTCTTCCCTTGAGCAACTGAGATGTGCAACAATCCCCTCCCTTTGTTTCAGATTTAACCCATAAAGGAGAAACAGACACATTTCTATCAATGGAACAGAAGATGAGCCAAATCTACCAAAAGATTCTTAATTTTCTCTTCCTCCAGCTTCCCGACAATTGCGGTCTCCTTCAATGGAGACTACATGTATGGGCCTTTTTCTATATTCAGATACAGACATAAATTTCTAGAAAACCTAAATAAAAGGTAATAGAAAAGAACATACGGGTATTAGAAGAATGCATGGGTAAATTCCTCTAAAACTCAGGATTGGGAAAGTAATAATGTAAAGACTGACAAATTCCATTATATTATAATGAAAAATTTTGCATGGCTGAAAAGTCCATAAATAAAGTAAAAAAGAAAAATGACAGACTGGAAAAATATTTGCAGAAAAGGGGTTAATATCCTTAATATATAAGGAGCTCTAAAAAATAAAGTATAATTTGTTAAAACCCTATAGAAAAATTGGCTAGAGATACAGTGAGTTCACAAAAAAAATGCAACTGTGCCTTAACGAATTGAAAACATGCTCCAACTTGCACACAATGAGAGAAAGAAAAATGAAAATTATACTTTGATACTATTTCTCATCTAACGGGTTGGCAAAAATTAAAGTTTTGACAAAATACTGTGTTGACAAGAACATGGGGTAATGGCGTTCTCATAGTGTTGGTAGGAAGACAAAATGTTAGAACCCCCTATAGATGAAAATTTCATAAGCATTTATCCTTTGACTCAATAATCTCACTCTCAAAAATCCATCCCAAAGATACATAGGCAAAAATACAAAAAGATATATGCACAAGGTTCATTTTTTTTATTGTTACATAGTTGATTGTACATGTCTGTGGGGTACAGAGTTGAATGTCATTACCTGTGTGCAATATGCGATGCTCAAATCAGGATAATTAGTATATTCAACATTACGCAATGTAATTATTTTTCATGGCCCTTTACTATTTCTTCCCTTACCCAGCCCCCTCCCTTTCCCACCTCTGGTGACCTCAGTTCTGCACAAGGCTAATTGATTATACCACTCTTTGTAGTGGGAAAGGGGGGGGGTAGTTGGCAGGAACCTAGAAACTATCCAAATATCCATCAATAAGGGATTGGTTTAGCAATCTATAATATATACACACAGTGGATTTCTATGAAGCTGTTAAAGAAATAAGAAGTATCTCTATAAACTATTAGTAAGTGATTGACATGGACTATTTTAAGTAAAAAAAAAAGCAAGGTAGCAAAATGTGTGTATACTATGCTATCACTTATTGAGAACAAGAATATAATTTGCTTTGTAGATTTCACTTTAGTACCACATAAATATTTTACATAAATATAAAACTAAGTTAAATTTATAAATCTTAAAAATCACTAAAAATTAAAAGCAACATAAAACAAATGAACCAGAGTGTACATCAAATTGTTGGCATAACCACACACAGAGGAACTATTTCAAGTGACTTTGTTACACAGCTATTTGGCTTACATCACTAGTATGATATGAGTATATCTAAAAAAAGAAATTTAAATGTTAATCTTTACAGTAATCATATTGTTGATATCATTATTCTGAGATTGTTCTAGAGTGTATTATAAAATAAAGCAAATGAATAATTTTTGTCATCATTAAGACCCAAGATTTTTGTTGTGTAAGAAAGTAGGTGCAAATGTAACATTGATGAGGTTAAGTAAAGGCACCATAATCCTTAAACTTGAATTGGAAGTATCAATAAGACACACACATTTCCTTGTCTGTCCACTGAAAAAGCCCAGGAACAATGACAACACAGGAACGAGTGTCCTTATTGCACAAACTATGGCCTCTAAATATCATTTTCTGCTGAAAAGGACTAATGCTCTTTAGAGAAACAGCTCATTCCAGGTCGAGGGCTGTAAAGGAACAAAATGAGGCTGCTACATCTTGTCATAATTACAAAGCGAGAAATCTATCGAGCATTTTGTCAAAAGAACCAAGGCACCAACTTGAAAAGCCTCTCCTTAGCAAAGGAAGAGGAAATTGAACATCAATAAAAATAATAACAACAATGGATTGAAACATATCAAATATGAACTTAAATTCAAGTTCATATTGATATTAAAAATAAGCAGAACTCTTATCGATTGACCTTTAGAGAAAACTGGTCAATAAAGAGTAAATGCCTAGTAAATCAAGGATTTGTTCTTCTCTTCTCCCCTCAAACCAGTTGACTTTTCTGCGACATCACCTAAGTGTTGGGGTTATTTCTGAACTTCTGCTTTAGAATCCAGGGTTCTATCAGCCTGATCTTATCACATATGTAGCCATCACTGTTCATAACGTGTACACTGAGGGCTTCATCTTTTATGACATTTAGTTTATAGGGAGTCACCAGCAGAGAGAGCCTCCAGAAAACAGTCAATGTTTGACAGACATTTACTGAATACGTTCTATGTGCCCCACACACCCTTTCTCATCTCTAGAGATTCAGCAGAGACCAAGATACAGGCCAAGTCCCTGCTATCAAGTAAGTAGCTGATATTCTGACAGGACCCAGTGTTACATACAAGAACAAAGAAGGTGGTCAGACAGAATGAATGGGT
Organism: Cynocephalus volans; assembly: GCF_027409185.1. Taxonomy (NCBI): domain Eukaryota; kingdom Metazoa; phylum Chordata; class Mammalia; order Dermoptera; family Cynocephalidae; genus Cynocephalus; species Cynocephalus volans. The sequence continues at coordinate 28,540,778 of NC_084474.1, read as the reverse complement.
CAACTGGCACATGATTCTGAGTATAATGTGTACAAAAAGAGACTACTATGACATACAGCAGAAGCAAAAGGAAAGTATTGTAAACATATTTTTCCAAAGCTATTTCTTTCTCCTTATTAAATAAAACCTTTAACACTGTATTAACATTATGCATTTTAAATGTTTTGTTGCCCCCTCTTTCATTCAGTTCAATTTTGTATTGAACAAAACCTGTATTATTCATCTCATCACCCTATGGCTTAAGCAAACATGAACGTGAATACCCTGGTATAATAGGAAGCTTCATTTAGCAACATACGACTTTAGCATAATGACTCTTTTCCTCTGAGAATTGGTTTTGAAACTCACCCAACTTACTCAGAGGAAACTCATTTTGACTATAATGGCTACATGTGTAATGAGATTAGGCTGACAGACCCTGCTCTTTTTTTTTTTTTTTAAACAGGCTGAAATACATCAGCTTCAAATGCCTTTTTTTAAATCTGAGAGTAAAATAGGAATAACTTGTGAGCAAGCGGTGCTTTACCCATGTACAAAACTTACAGTTTTATTCTCTCCACACAAAGACTGTTTTTATTACAAATCGTGTGCTCTAGCTTGGGAGTATCAGTTCTATTATCTAAATCTGCAGGTAGAAGCATTTCCTTGCCCAAGAGTCTAATAAGCATAGCAGGAAACCACACGGAGCAGAATGCTATGCTATCATGCCTCATGCTAACCTGGGACTATCATCTTGTTAATTTCCTGGTGCTCATGTGTATTTTGTTAACTCATCAATTCAGCAGTTTCTATGTATTTTATGCTTTATCATACATGTCAGAAGAATGGTACCTGGGTGGCATTTGTAGGCAGGAGGGGAAAGACTTGTCACAAACAGATCCCTGGGTTTCTCAAAATGGGCCCTGAAAGAATTCATCTTAAATAACAAACTTTGGTGGTACTCTGTCATTCTGGGTTGAAATGTGAAAGTTGCTGCTTTCTTAAAGTCCTGCATGATCCTATTTAGCTTGTGTTACAAACATGCGCACACACGCACAGACTGATTATTTGAACACATGGTTCTCTGAACTCCTTTAAAACATATAGTCTGCATAATTCATTTTGACCTTAATCGTATACTGCCTTGCATAGTTACGTACCAGTTTTATATCTGTAAGTTCTGTCTATTGCCCCAGAGCAGACACTTAGATCATGGAGGACTAAGGATTAGGTCTTATGTTTTTTTTTATCACTGTTCCCCTCCCTCCACTCCAGTTCCCAGTACATTCCTCGGAACATAACTATTGATAAAGAAGTACGATAGTGGTCATCTGCAGCATCATCATTTTTAGCAATAATAATTATCAATTATTAAGCCCTGTGCTGAACTGGTGGTTTGCATTCATTCTTTCCTTCTATTCTTACAAACCTTGCATACATCTTAGCTGAATATTAAGTTTATAATGAAATATTTCAAACACTCAGGAATAATGAAATAAAAGCCCATGTGCCCACCGTGACTAATGCAGCTGAAGCCTCTATGATGGACATTTTAATAGATAACAATACTAAGGCTTGCAGAAGGTAAAGCAACTTGCTAGAATGCTACATTTAATAAGGAGCTATTTCTAACTAAAGTCTATGGGACTCCAGAATAAAATGTAAGACTATGTAGAAATGGCCAAATTTAGCTGTGTGGATAATGATGGTATTGTTCCTGAAAGAGCTAAAGCAATTTCCAAAATTGTCTGACCTATGGCCAGAAAGCTGCTTATGAGTTGTGAAAATCTGGCCCAAGATTTAGAAGAACGTATTCCACAATCATCCCAGAGGGCCTTGCTGATCACCCACTCCTTCCTCTTCCTCCTTATCTCACGGTTTGCTGATTTTTATAGCATGTTTTTCTTATTTTCCATGAAACATTTATGAGATCCTGCCACTTTAAAATGTTGCTCTAATACCAGAAGGCAAATGTAGAATTGCTAGAAGTGAAATGTTAGTTTTATTTAACCAAGGCTTCAGATACATAAATGTCAAAGAGTTAGAGTTCTTGCTTGGAAAAATGTTGGTCTTTGGGGAAAATTATCTTCAAAATTGCAATATCTCCAGGCTATAAAATTCAGTTGGAAAATCCTATGGAAAGATTCTTTCTAGTAAGAGTTTTCAAAGCTTTGACTGTGACTGGAAATGCCACAGAATAATTAGAATAGAAATTATTTCAATATTTATAGGCTTTGCTGGAAAACGTAGTGCTAAAAACCTATACATAATATTTCAAAAACTTAGGACCTCAAAACAAGCATTTTAGATGATCCTAAGGGAATTGTGTCTTGAAGAAAATACTTGCATTTTCATGGTAATCCTTTTAAACCTGTGTCACTATTACTAAACTTACAAGACCAACATAACAACACAACAAATAACAAGTTTGCTATTACTCCAAACATGTCTTCCTAAATGAATGACCAGGCCTTACCAATATTTTAACAGAGTGAAAATTTGCTCCACAGGTAATAGTTTCTAATCCTTCAGTGAAATTGATGTATTTTTCTAATAGACTCTCTGTATTTGCCATATTCTGGATTTATCTTAGCTTTATTCTTCAAACATGTGTTTGTTAAATTGATATCTGTTCAACACCCACTGTGTGTCATGCATTGTACTAGAATCTAAGTGGAATCCACAGAAGAATTAGTCTTGGTCCCAAAATTAAGGATCTTACAATAGAAGATAAGACATTTACCTATAAGCTATAATACAAGAAATAAAGAGATAAGTGCCACAAGAGAGGTACAGATAAAGTTTTACATAAGGTCAGAGGAGGGAGAGAGAACTTTTTTCCTTAAAAAAAAAAAACCAAAGAAAGCTTTTTGGGAAAGGTGGAATTTAAACTGGGCTTTGAAATATTGATATCATTTGGATTTGTGAATCTGGAAGGGCATTGCAACCTAGAGAAAAATGTGAATAAATATGCAGAGGAGGAAAATATGGAGCATGTCCCATGACTCAATGTAGAACATGTCAGTGCCAGTAGGTAATCAGATGGGGAAAGTGGTTGTAGCCAATCCCACCACCCTAGATGAAGACACCCAGTCCTTGTTATAAACCCTGAATGCTATGCTGAGGAGTCTACTCTTCATTCCATGGCACATGGGGGCTGAGCATGCTTCAGCAAGACTATTGAGGGTTACTTAAAGAGTAGAGCAAGACTGGACACAAGGAGATTGGTTTGGAGTCATTGTCTTTTTTCAAGTAAATGGTAAGGAAGACTAACCCTACAGAAGTGTTTGGGAAAGGAGACAAGGACAGGGATAAGCTAGAAATGTAACAGAGGAAGACTACATAATACTTTGGAAAATTGTGGCTGTTAAGGGGAGGGAGTTAGGAAAGACTGATTAAGCATTAAAGTCATCTGGGGTGTTTTAAAACATTGAGGCTGGAAGGATGATAGTGCCATCCCTAGAAATATGGAATATTAAACAAAAACCAGATTTGAAATGAAATGTAATGAGAAGGATTTCAAACTTAGTGAATTTCAATGCTTGGCACAATGCCTAGTCCTGGAAGGAGTGACAGACCCCTTATTTGCCCCCTGTAATAAGTTCTCCCCCCACCCCTTCCACAGCAGTAGAGTATAGCAGAGTTCAGGGCCACCCAGCTAAAGTCTCCACATCTCAATCTTCCTTACAAGTGAGGTGTGGTGACATAACTAAGCCAGGGTGATGACGTGTGAGATGGAGTAATGTAGACCACTCTGGGGCTTGGTGTTAAAACACTGGGCATGCACCTTTCCATTTTTTCTTTCTTTTCACATAATGACAGGAAAGTGATCCAGCTCTGGCACAGCAATGTAGACACACAGTGGGGGGTCAGAGCCACAAGTTGGAAAGGCCCTTGGATCCCTGAATGACTTGGTGGAGAATAGACACTCTGCCATCTGGTCAAATAAGAGATAAATAAACTTCCACCTTATCAAAGCCATTGCATTTGGATAGCAACTTAACCTTCATCTTAGCTAACACAGTAGGCATTTAATAAATATATATTGAATTAAAAAATTAATAAGTTTAAGACCAAGTTAGAAAATTGAAATGAAGATATCCAGGAGCAAATGGAAATACCTGTGCATAGTCTAGAAAGGGATTTAAAGCGAAATTAAAAGATTTGGTATTTGTCTGCATATATTAATCGTTGAGACTGGATGGGATTACTGAAGGAGGAGAAGAAAAGAAATGACCCCAGAGACAGCAGTGGAGTGGCCAGGACAGATCCTTACAGACTATATTAATACGGGAAATTGCAGGTAGAAGGAGAGACAGAGATGTTAGAGTGAGAGAACCAGGAGAGATGAGTGAGGGCCATACCCATATAAGCCAATGTGAATTGTGGAGAGAGATGCTCCAAGAAATCAGGAGGATCACATCAGTGGTATGAGTAGGCACTAAGCAACTGTGATCCGTGAATGTGAGCAATCATCTTTCCAGAAGTTTGACAATGGCCTGAAAAAGAAACACGGGAAACATGGGATAGTTTGAGGGAATGGCAGGATCGAGAGAAAGTTGGGTCTAGATGGGAAAACACTAGCATGTTGGCAGGATGCATGGAAGGGACTTGTGAGCAGGAGACATTAACAAATGCTGGTGGGGCGGGGGAGCAATTAATTGATTCAGCAGCTTTTCAGGATGGAAACAGGGATTAAGTTGAAGGATAAGAATGGAATAGGAGGAAAGAGGTGGAAGTGGGAGGGAAGTTGGATGAAGATGCAGGGAAATTTTGAGAACAGGAAAGCCAGGAAGTAAGGAGGCAAGCGGAGGGAGTCTGGTCTCTGACATTCCTTTTTTAATCCACCCACAAGAACAAGGCTTGCTGCAGTATTCCCTACTGTGTTCTGTAAGGTTCTTGGCAAATTGACATTAAGCTGATGTATATGGCACAAAGCAGTTTGGTGGATCAAGGTAACAGGATAATAATGCTGGTTTGTGCGTGCTGCTACCCTATCAAAATGAAAAATAAAATAAGCTTGACCAAACTTATTCCTTTCACTTCTCTCCAACATTAGGATAAAATGTTTGATCTTATCTTTTTCCATTGTCTGTGTTGTCTCAGCATCAAGTAGTAATGAGAGGTCAGGCTATTTTGGATTCAGTTTCTTTTGACTGCTTGTAATTTAGTTGATGATGTTCAGCTTTTTTTCTTTAATTTGACAAGTTCTTAGGCATTAATCTTTGCATTATTATCATCTTCTTCAGAAAAATGCTCTGTTTCTTAATAGCATTAATCACACCTAGAAAAATGTACACAAATTTTTTTTACGTAAGAAACTTAATAATTAAATAGGAAAACACTGTCAAGTAGGTGCTAAAGTAGAAAATGAAAAAGAAAATGTACTTTTGTGTACCATATTTTCATATCTTTGAACAGCCTGTAACTTTGCCATGATGTGTATGCCTTACAAAGACCAGATGGAGAGATGGCCATTTAATTTTTAACAGTTTTACAACAAAAATAATAAAATAAACGTATATTACTTTCAGTGCATTCAGTGGTTAAAGGTGCAGAACGTGTCTTATGGACCCATTAGATATTACTTATGTCAACCTCACATAAACTTACCAATCAAGCCCATGGCTTTTAAAACTATAAAGCTGATTATAGCAGGATAACACAGTTAGAAAACTAAAAATGATAAAGTAAAACAAGATGCAATATTCTTATATGGAACAGGATTTGAAGTCAGAATACCTGTGGCTCACATGTGCGACTTCAGGCAAATTATTTGCTGTCTTTGCCTTTCTAAAGGGGACCTGTTTGTGTGACGAAATAAGATATAGATTTTTTAGAAGCATTTTCTTTAAATGGTAAAAATTCCATTCATTCATTCATTCATTCATTGACTCATTCAGCATATATTTTCTGAGGAACTACAAAGGCCAGGTCCTCGGGTAGGCTCTGGGGTGGCCAACAGGTTGACAGGAACAAGACATGAAGGGCCTTGTTTATCACATTAAAAATAATGGCCTTAATCAGAAGATGGTGAGGAGCAAGTAGTGAGATTTGCCTTTGAGGAAAATTGTCCTGGTATAAAGAGAACTGTAACCAGAAGATAAACTCCTTTCCTTTATGATAGCATCTGTTCATTGCTGAAAATTTGTAAAATATGGATTAAAAAAAAAATCTTTTGGTTTATTGTTATATTCCCCTGGGGCAGCCATGCATCCTGAGTATTCTGGGATAGACTTAATTTCATAACTCTGTTCCATTAGTCCCAAAAGTACACTTGTACCTGTCAGACTTGTCCACCTACACCAACTAAACCCCTTCAAATACCCAAGGATAAGGTAAGACCTTGCCATCTTTAAGTTCCTCGAAGGCAGAGTCTCCTTATTCCAAAAGGAAAGGCAAGAATTACATGAGCAAAACAATACTGAGAAGCAGCACAGATGGCTGGTTGCTAGAGGACAAAGGGCAAAGAGAAGAACTGGTAAGGTCCTATCATAGAGGAATCTGTATCAAGAATACCAGTGAGGGGCCGGCCCCGTGGCGCACTCGGGAGAGTGCAGCGCTGGGAGCACAGCGCCGCTCCTGCCGCGGGTTCGGATCCTATATAGGACTGGCCGGTGTGCTCACTGGCTGAGCGTGGTGCGGACGACACCACACCAAGAGTTGTCATCCCCTTACTGGTCACGAAAAAGACAAAAAAAAAAAAAAAAAAATAGAATACCAGTGATTTTCAGCCATAAAGGTGAAAATCACTGTTTGGCACAATCAGAGTTGTGCTGAAAGTAATATGTCAGCAGTAATAATGTAAATGACTTACTTTATTATATAAACTAAAGCAGATTCAACTAACTGAGTGGGGGGAAGAGTGGAGTTTTAGCAAGTTCCCATGTCTTCTGGGCACCCCAATAAGTTCCTGTCCCACAGTGAACTCATCCATCATGTATGTTGGTGAAAAGATTGAGAACCACTGTTAAGACAAGGGACAAGAAGGATTTTTAAAAGGAGAAAGATATGGTAAAATAAAATTTTTATTTTAGAAAGATCACTCTAGATATTGGAGGAGGCAAGATCTGTTAGGGAGCAGTGAGCATACTCAGCTAAAAGATGAAGGACGGTAAAGATCTGCATTGGGGGTGGTAGCCGAGAAGGACAGTAGAGGAGGAATCAGAAAAATGGAAAGTGTCCCCCCAAAATTCTTGTCTACCCAGAACCTGTGAATGTGACACTATTTAGAAACAGGGTCTTTACAAATGTAATAAAGTTAAGATGAGGTTACATTGGATTAGTAAGAGGAGGTAAATTTGGACACAGAGACAGAGATACAGGGAGAAGGCCACGTGACAATGAAGGCAGAGATTGGAATGATGCAGCTGCAAGCCAAGGAATGCCAACGAGTGCCAGCAACCAACAGAAGCTAGGAGGAGGGAAGGAAAGAATAAAGAAGACTCCTCCCCTAGAACCGTCAAGGGGAGCCTGCCCTGCTGACATATTGATTTTGGACTTCTGGCCTCCAGAACTTCTAGCCTCTAGTAAGAGAATGCTTTTTTATCATTTTAAGCCACCAAGTTCAATGTAATTTATTATGACAGTGCTGTGAATCTAATACAGGAGGTAGAATGACTACTCAATGACTGGATAAAAACAGAGAAGGAGCACTTTGAATATGGGAGAGTGAACAGATAGAGGTGGAACCCATTAAGCAAGAGCATAGAACAGAAATCAGCAAACTACAGCTCTTAGTCAAGCTCTGCTCTCCCTCCCACCTGCCCCTCATATTTTTGTTAATAAAGTTTTATTGGAACACAGCCAGGCCCATTTGTTTACATATTGTCTATAGCTGTTTTCCTGCTACAACACAGAGTTTAGTAGTTGTGGCAGAAACCTCATAGCTTGCAAAGCCTAAAATATTTACCATCTGGCCCTCTGTAGAAAAAGCTGCCAAACCCTTAGCATAGAAGAAGAAAAGGTTTAGGGCTCTGATAAATTCAAGGGCTCTATAGGACAATTGGGTGAATATGTTATGGCAATAACAGAAAATAAACTCAGAAATATTTTAGGAAGTCTTACATTGCTTTGACATATCACTGAAAAAAGAAAACTGTAAAATCAGAACTATAGTAGTGATATTATTACGTCACTACCCTAGAAAGATTGATATTTACCTCATCCAAGATAGGGAGGGAGGGGATAAACCACGATGTACCTCCTACAAAAGCAAACTAAGCATGTCAGTTCTTTCTAATGCCATTAAATTTCTACTACATTTTTCTTCCATAAAAGGCAACTGTCGTAGAACCTCATTGTTGCCTGTAGGAAAAAGGCATTCCGTGATGTTGGACTTGCCCATTTAATGAAAGTTTTCCAAACTGCAAAGTGTCATCTACACCTTAGTTTGTAAACACATTAAGATTTCTTATCCCCTGCTCTAGCAAAAAGCGTGGCTCTCAGCCTTTCCCACTAAGTGTCCCAGTGGCAGAGGGAAGGCCACATAGATCCCAGGTCTGGAGCATGGCCACAAGTGATGCCCAAAGCTGCTCTCCCTCTAACCAGTGTGAGAAAAGCACAGAAAAGCACCTACTATGCATAAGGAACAGAGCTCATCTTATGATTTTACAGAGGAATACATTAAGACTCCCAAAAGTTCACTCATTCACCAGTTACTTACTGAAAGCTTATTACCTGACCACAGCAAAGGCCCTGCTCTCATGGAGCTTACATTTTAGCTGCTGGAAACTGCCAGTAAACAAATCTATAAATAACGTATCCAGGTATGATCAGTGCTCTAAAAAAGAATAAAGCACAAGAAGGGAGTAGAGAGTGAAGAGAGGGGAAGGGAGGTCAAGAAGGCTCCTTCGATGTAGTGGTATTTGAGCAGGCATGAGGAAGGTAAGTATTTTTTCCAAAGCAGTGGAAAAGTGGCTGATCTAGGATATAAAATCATGTTTGTCTGATTCCAAAGTTGTAAATTTTGGGGTTAGTTGCTGATAATTGAATCTGTATTTCCTGAACATCTTTGACTGTCCTGCAAAAGTCCATGGGGCCCTTGAGATCTGATCATCTCCAAAGGCAGCCAATTCCTGGCCTCCCTCCCTCCCAGAGATGTGCCTGCTTCAAGAGCACAGATGAGCTTCAGGCACCACCATGGTGCTGTATGGTTATAGGTTGAGCTGTGGAGTTCACCTGCAATCTGGCATATGTCATTCTCCATTAGAGCTCCGGTTGCAATGTGACACAGAGAATTAGCAGCCATGGCCTTTTGTCACAGTAAATTTTTATTTAAATGGTATAGAATAAGGCTTTGTGTAGCCCCTCCTTTGAAAGTTTGTACAACAATCTCCTAAAGCCTTTTAGATGGACTGAAATCATGCTTTCTTCCTATAACAAGCAGGAAAAACACTCACCCATTAACGTAATAATAATTGAATCTTCTGTCTCATTCCAGGAGAGCCATTGTTGCCAATGGTCAACCAGCAAATGGACATTTTGATCAATTATTTTTAGGGACAAATAATAATTATGCTCTAATCAAACTCATTATTTTTGACATCTGATTAAATAATATAAAACAATTCCATTCAATACGTTAATGTGACATGATAGAGCCTGTGCAACGTAAAATGTTCACTGGACATCTCTTTGGAGAAGCAGAGACTTGCTAATGCCTAGTCTAAAAATCTAAGATTATTTCTTTTGTACTTAAAAATGCAGAAACCTAGGCTTCAATTAAGTATTCATTTGAACATTGGATGAATCCTAAGTTTCTGTTTAAGCAAAGCTTGCCTGCCAGCAATTATGAGGTAGAAGAATTAACCTTCACAAATGTTATACAAATAAACGCGGCTGGAATGGAACTCAGAAATTACATATTTAAAATATCAGATTTTGTGGTAAGTAAAAATTTTGGTAGGTTTTTCCAGTTAATTATATATATAGTTAATACCCAATTTACAAGCTGGTTGTGTTTTCAAATTATATTTGTAAGTTGATACAGAGTCAGAATGCAATTCCAAAAACAACGGTGTTAAAAAATGGGAATTAGTTTATTTAATATTTATTCAACCCATATTGAGACTAGCTTACTTGTTTAATCCATACTGAGACTAAAATCATTTTTATTTGCATTTTTTAAAAAGTTTATAATATATGCTATTTCAAATATTGCATCAAATAACGAGTTACCAAAAGGCTCTAAGTTCAAATTGCTGGAAGAGGAATCCCAGCTGCTCCTTACCATCAAGGTGACCTTGGCAAGTACTTACCTTGCTAGGCCTCAGTTTATACAACCATCAAAAGGAAGATAATAATAATATGCGTTTAGAGATTGTAAGTTTTAAAAGACACAGGCAAAGTGCCTGACGTTTACAAATAGTCTATAAATGGCTAAAATTGACCAAAGCTTATGATCTCATTATAGGCCAAGGCATTTAATCTCCCCTCCTACTGGATACCACTCTGAGAAGTTGGCATCAGGAGGGATCTCTGGCAGCTCTTTCGGGGAACAGTATAAGGGCTTAATTATCAATTTGCTTGTTTTTGGCAAAGCAGCCTCCTTGTGGGGAGGGGACATGTAACCGAAAGGGTGTGGGGATGTGGTTCCCTCCCCTCCTCGGAAGGCCTCAGGACAGCCTGCAGGAGGAAAGGTGGATGCGGCCTGCGGTGGCAGACGGGACCCCCCCCCCCCGCCCCGCCCTCCCGCACCCCTTCATGTCATGCGGATGATTGAATGACGGTCCACACCAGGTCCCCTGGGCTGCGCCTGAAGTTGTCTTCTGAGGCGAATTTCTGTGTGTCTGTGCCCAATTTGCCCAGCATCTACCCCCACGGCACTTGGTGGTTCTAGTTCCTGTAGGTGGGCTCTTGCTGTCCCCACCTGCCCCAGGTCAACATCGGGACCTACTGCTACCAGCACCGCCACCCCCGCTTTGCTTTAATCAGCCGCGGTGCAGATCCAGGGCAGAGGGAGGGGCCGAGGGGCCGAGAGGGGCGGCGGGAGGAGGGGACTCCGAGGAAGGCGGCAGAGGGAGCAGGCACCGGACCTGGGGGCTCTCGCGGACCCAGGTTCTGTCGCCACCCCGCCCCCCGATTCATAGCGGCCTTCCTGGTCCCTCCGAGCATATCTGCCTTTTCTCTTTCCCAACCCTCTGTCCTCTAATCCTCCCTTCCTCAGAAACCACCGTGAAAAGCAGCTGAGCAGGGAGAAAAGGCCCGGGCTTGAATCCTCTCTGCTGCATAGGCCTGGTTAGGATCGACCCTGCCTCCCAGCACCGTCTGGGGGCACCTTCAGAAGTTAGAGCAGGCGAGACGAGATAAAAGATAAAGTGAGAAGATGATGTTACGTATTTTATATCTGTATTATTAACAGACTCACTGTGTTTGTCTACAGGAGACAGAAAGCCCATTGAGTTGAGTATCTATTACTTCACCTCCAAAATATGGCACAAATCCTTGATAAAATGTTATGAAATGTGTCACAACAAAAGAAAGAGAAAGAGGGAAAGGTAGTTACACACACACACACACACACACACACACACACACACACACACACACTGGATGGCTGCTGATTTTTGTGGCATGCAAGGCTAAGAGGAGTGTTTGCTCTGATACCCACTTACTCTGTGAATTATCAGGATAAGAAACAGTCTAGTACTTTGAGAGATGGAAATAACCACCAGGCTGAGTCAGCTTCTGCCTTTGTGGTTGTAGAGCAGTTTTTCGAGTTCTGTCTCAGGTGTGGGAAGAGGCAGGCTTAGGAAAGGGAGCCCTGACCAGCCATGCTGGTGATTTCCTTGGCTGCTGTCCCTCACTGGGTGAAAGACCTGTGGACTCTGCCTGTGTTTTAGAGAACTGATTTTGCGCATTCACAGACCAGATCATCTGCAATGTCTAGATGTCTGGAAGGAACACGTAATCAACGGTCAGTCTTACTGGATGGGACAAAAATCTCTGAACAGGGATTTTATTTTTATTGCTAAATTTAATTTAGGACTGCAGCCTTTCAGTACCCCTAATGTGCTTGTCCCCCATCTCCTGTGATCAGGCCATCTGGGCACCACAGACCCTTTGGAAACCTGCTGCTAAGCTAATCACTGGGTGGCACCCAAGAGCCAGAAAAAAGGTAGGTTGAATTGCAGACACTCTCTAATACACATATTTTAACAATTTCCTCCGTCCTCAGTGAAATTATGCTAATATTTTAGTTGAGTTTCCTCAAGTCTGGAACTCAAATTAAGTCTGTCTGTTTCATTTTTATGATAGTGCTTGAAATCACTTGCAGACAAGAGGCTGTTGGGCCATGAGATTTATAGTGGCAATGCCACAAAGGTCAAACACATCCTGAGGAAGAGGAAAGCAATCTGTAGAACCAGTGTTTTCACTGCAATAAAGTTTATAGCAGCATTAAGGGAGTAGTTACAAATCAGTCGGATGGTGTTGATTTCATTGAGAATAAGTATATTTACACTTGTAAGCTTTCTCTTAATAATATTCTGAATGTTTTACACAATGAGGTTAGTGAAGGTTGGATCTGGGCATATTTCATGAGTGACAAAATTTGTTTTTCTTTTTTCCACCCATCCTTCTACTTGTTACTTTCACAAAATGGGTTTATAATGGCTCTGTAGGGGCTGAGTAAAGGTTCAACAATTTTCTGACATTTCCAACAAGGTCAAAGATGCTGCAGAAACTAAAAGTAAGATAATTGTGTGTATGACTGTGATTAAAGATGAGATGAATCTAAAGAAACAAAATGTCCCTAATACCAAAAAGTGTTTCTTTCTGAGTAATTAGTAATGAGTTCTTCTTATTGTACCTAATTTTTTATTATTAAAATTTTTGTTTCAATGCTCAGTCCCTATATTGAAAGAGGTAAGCCATAACCACCCAATCTATACATGACCTACAATGAATAATGTTTGTACTCAATACAATCTTTACTTCAAAGCACTAAGCACTATTACTTTTTGCAACTAATTGTAAAATAATTATGTGATTATGCTATTGTTTGTATTAATTGGGTAATTATTTTACCTACTGTTTATTTTCTTATTGTCTATCTTGTCTTTTAGATTGTCTGTTCCACAAGAACATGGACCTTGTCTTATTACCAATTATATTCTCAAGGCCTACATCTATGTCTAGATTTAGTCTTCAAAAATATTTATGGAATAGATGGATGAATATGCTACCATACTCAGGATTCCTCCACATAGTGAAAACACTTTCTCACCTTATGCCAGGTTTACAGGAAGTAAATGTTTTCTAACTCAAATAGATAGTTTCTAGAACCTTCCATTCCTGTTCTTTTTGTTCTGTAAGAGTTGGTGTGGCTCTAACATAAGGAAGAGGCAGATCTTATCCATATCCTATAAGTGAGAAAACTGGGATTTCAGCCCATAAATCTGGTAAGTATAATTTGTTGACAAGAAATCATAAAACATGCCCTGAAACAATTCTCTTTGAACCAGAGCACAGTTGCCTTTGTGCAAACTATACAAATCTGTGGGGCTTGTTGTAAACACATTTTCTTTCCTACAATTGCCTCATGTTTAAATATCCTTCAAACTCTATCTCAATAGAATTTAATTCAACCATTTTAAGGTTCTATAAAGTTTTGCCACATTAAAAAACAAGTAGATCCTAAAATAATATGTTAAATAGTTCATTTGATTTGGCCATTAATAAGTTAGACTAACCATTTATATATTTTTATTCTCTTTTAAAAATAAAATTTCCTGATTTTTTCTGATTATAAAGTAAAACATATCATTCCATCGAAAAATATAGCAAAGCATTGAAAAGGAAAACTACAAATACCTAAATTCCTGCTACCCAAAGTTAGACACTCTTGAGGTTTTGGTGTTTTTCTATCTTTTTTCCAGGCAGGGGAGTATATATAATTTACCTGGAGGAGATCATGCTACAGTTGTGCATACCTATTGATGGACAGATTCCATCAGTTGTTCATTAATGTAATGCCTCATTAGTTAGTAACTGATAACCAATAACAGTGGTGACTTAGAGACCCATGATAATGAACTATACCAATGTTACCAAACCACTGCAGAAAAGATAAGTGATGACACTAACCAAACTTTTTCTTTACTGATAAAGATTATTGAGTGTAAAAATTAACACTCTCATATGTGGTAATGGGTATATTTAGAGGGGGAAATCCAAATGGGATAAACAAGGTTTTATTATTAACATTAGAAATATAATTAATCATTTAATGTTTTTGAAAACAAAAAGGAAAATAGTTTTAGATAATACCGATATCAATTTGATTGTTAGTAAATAGTATATTAATTATATCATTTATTTTAGGGGAAGGTATATGGACATTTATTACAGGTAACATATTTTTAGAAATTTTTTTACAACAGACCTCAGTAGAAGGATTATTCTGTAGAGCTAAAACTAGTGTAGATTCTAGAACATAGGTGCCCACAGAATCATATCAAAAAGAAGAATTATGGTAGCACAAACTTCAGTTGTAACCTAATTTATATCTTTTTTATTCTAGAAACAAAATGTTTTAAGGAAGTTCTGTGATGTAAAACAAGTGTGAGTCATGTTCCCTTGCCTTGAGCTCTGTAGGCCAGCCCTGTGGGATTAGTCCCACCAAATATGGCTTGGAAGGAGCAGAACAGTTTCCCAGACATATGTGTGTGTGTGGCTGGGGCTGCAAAGACAAATGAAACAGATCTGCTCACCTAGGGTCCCAGCTTCCCTCTCAGGCACCACTTACATTACTGTGATACAACGTGAAATAGATGAATTTGAGAATTTGACCTTCCTATCTGCTGTGGGCTGCATTGTGTCTCTCCTTGCCCCCGAAATGGATCTGTTGAAGTCACAGTACCTCAGAATATGACTATATTTGGAGACAGGATCTTTAAAGAGATAAATTAAAATAAGGTCATGTGTATGGGCCCTAATCCCATAGGATTAAGAAGAGAAGATTGGGATACTGACAGGAACAGAGGAAACGCCATCTGGTCACATGGGGAGAAAGTGGCCATGTGTGAGCCAGGGAGAGAGGTCTCAGAAGGAACCAACCCTGCTGACTTCTTGATCTTGGAGTTCCAGCCTCCAGAATTGTAAGAAACTGAGTTTTTGTTGTTTAAGTCACCCAGTTTATAGTACTTTGCTATGGCAGCTCTGGATAAGAAATACACCATCTAACTCTATTTCACAATATGGCATGGCATGGGAAGTGACTGGATACAGAATGTGGCTGGTATCAAGGCCTCAAATATCGCTTTGCCTGTGTGACATAAATTCCTAATCATATGAGTTATTTCCTCTGCCTTAGAGGTCGTCAGCAGGAAGCCTTGTTGAAGTACAAACACTTGCAAGAAGGAGCAAGAGCCTCCCATTTGCAGCCTCTGCCATACGGTCCTCTGAAGGAGACTAAAGGACTGGGACAGAAGCTTAAGTGTGTGGTGATGTGGACAGGCGCACAGGTCAGGTTGGTGCTAGAACGTGGAAACTTGAGAGGTGGAACAGAGCTGTGTGGGGTTGTCATGAGGGACCTGAGAGCCAGAAGGAGGAGTGTCCAGGAAGGGAAGTGCCACATCAGGGCTCCACCCGTGAGCTTTGTGGCTCTGCCTTCTGCCTGCGGCCTGAGAGCCAACTTCATCTCAAACTATTAAGATGCCAAACAAAATGGTTAAAATATAAAAGAAATTTGAATCTGGTAAGAGTAGCTGACCCCTAATTTTTTAAAACGTGTGCACGTGTGTGTGTGTGTGTGTGTGTGTGTGTGTGTGTGTGTGTGTGTGTGTGTGTGTGTGTGATGTGTTTTGTGTGTACGTATTGTGTGCAAAGTGTGTGTTCTGATAGGAAGTCATCAGCCAGGTTTAAGAGAAAGGAAACAAAGATGTTTGGAACAATTTTTACTGCTCCCGAAGCTAGGAAGTAACCTCTACAGCCACTTCTGAAACTAACTTGCTGTGTGTCTTTGGATAAAGTATTTAACATCTCATCTCCTTCTGGGCCTCAGCCTCTGCTCCTAAAAAATAGAGGGAGAGAAGAGAGTGTTGGCTCATGCGCTCTCTGGCTTGCCCCTAGAACGTAAGGCCCCTGACAGCTGGCTCACCTGAGCCTTCACACAGCAGGAGACAGCAGCACCTGGCCATGCTGGTTCTGAAAATATGGTCTCAGAGCAGCATAATTCTGAAATCTGAACTCTAGGTTCTACATCATCACAGAAACTTTCGGGCTTTCTTGCTCAGGTATGGGAAGAAAATGATTACCAATGAAGATGCAGGCAGGGATGTTCCTGAGAACTCTTTATTCTATGTGCCATGTCAACGGGCACTGGCCATTCTTGGTGTAGTTCACTGTATAAAACATTGAGGAGTAAAAATGTGGCTTCCGTGCTACATTCTGAGAAAACTCCAAGTAGTCAGCATTGCTGGAGTGCAGCTTTGAAGAGGCCACCTGCTACCCGCCAATGGATGGGGAATGGCTCAGCAACATGACCAGTAGTGAATAAAAAATAGCCTGCAAATGTCGGAAATCAGGACAGCAATAAGTGGAGCTGGTTAGCAGCCACCCCCTAGACAAATGTACCTTCTCCAGTTCCTCTCAGCTGTCTCTTAAACAACAAGCATGTGTTCACTCCCCTGGACTCCTTCACCCATGTGTATTACTAACAAGCCCACTGGCCTGTGAATATGTCACCTGTGGTGTAGGGTGAGGATAGCCAAAGGCAGATGGGGCAGGGGATTACTTTGAAAAGGTAAGAGCCAGATTTGAACTTTATTCTGTGATCTGGGTAGCCCTCTCAAAGCTGTCCACGTGTGACAGTGACATTAACAAAACTCAATTCCAACAATTGAAGGGCAGCCTCTCTTTATAACCTGGCCAATTGGCTATTTGCTTGACTTCTTTAAGACTAAACACTTATAGAACATATACTGTGTCAACAATATACCAGATGATGCACATGTTTTTGCATTGTGTTTGGAATATCTGCAGGATGAACAGTCAGGGTACCACACACACAGAAAAAAACACTTTACTTTTTCCAAATAAGCTAATTCTTGTAATATTTTAAATATTGTAAGAAAAGTTTTATTCCTGACAAATATCTTTGAGAAACAAGTATTCTGATTTTTAAAAAATAAAGTATAATGTAAAAATATGTACTAAAATAATTTAAAATTTAATAGCATGCCAAGATCATTTTTTTAAACTACAAAGAAGACAGTGATTTATTTTGTGCTCAGAACATTAGGGTTATTTGCTCAACTTACTGGCTACTCTTGACCGAATTTGACCTTAAATACACATGGGTTTCAACAATAATGTGTAGAGAAAAGTAGGGATAGAGGCCATAGTTGGAAAACATGCAAGTTAGAAGAATAGGACTATCTGCTATCTATCAGGTGGCCGGGACCCATTGCTGGTGTGTTATTTATATGTGATCTTTGAAGTCTACACTCTATCCCTGGGAAATTCACCTAAAGTTGCCTGCTTCACCTTCAAAGTGAGGATAATATACCTAAAAATACATTCCCCAAATCCCTGCCTCAAGTTGCAGTTTTGATCTGGGACTCAGAACTGCTGAGTGAAAGAATTCATTGAAAAATGTGTTTCAAAGAAAGAAAAATGAAGGAAAGTGGGGGAAAGGGGATAACAGAAAAGGAAAAACTTGTTAGGGCTGAGCAGACACTGAGTAACCCGTTTTTCATGAGGAATTTGCCACACACAGGAAAAAGTAAAAAGATGAAAAAATTAAATGAAAGAAGGGGAACCTGAAAACCATAGCAGGTGAGTATATTGAGGTCATTCAGCTAATTAAGGTTTCCCTATCGCCCAGCAAAGCAGCAGTGCCCAAGTAAGTTGTAACTACCATGTAGCCCCCACAGGCAATTTGAAAAATAAGGTATTTAAGCAACTACGAAATGTTATTGCCATTTACTTTATTACTGTAAAGTAAACTTCTTAGAATTATTAAGTGGCTAGACATTTCAATTAGAGGTCTCAATACTCAAATACCTGAGTTTTTAAAAGTTGATGGAATTGGATAATGCCAAGTAACTTTTGGAGAAATCCCTATTGCCTGTTATATGTTGACTTCTAAAAAAATGTGTAAGAAATATGGCTTTCGTTTTGTCCAAGAATGAAATACAGTGTGTTGAAAATTGCTTCAGCCAATTTCAAGAACTCCCATAAATTCTTCCATTGTTTCTCCTTATTGGACTGTCAACAGTAATAACACGTCATATACAAGATATATTCTCCCCTTGTAGAATTTACCAATTTAGTAGTTTCCCTTTCCCCATTATAGATGAAGTGTGAAGGAAATAAGGAAGGCAATTTTCAGAAAAATCCATAAGGAAGTATTCATTATTTTAGTTGTGCTGCTTTGTGAATAGTAATGCGATTTTAAATCTGTGAAAAATAGTCAAGAGGAGACAGCAATGTGTATTTTGTGGGCAGAAGGGAACCATCTTATCAGTAACTTTACTAGAAATGATAAATTCAGGTATAGTTATTTATTTAGGCCTGTATGCCCAGAATATAAGCTGTGACAGGCCAAAGTCTATGTCCATCCCGTCCACCATTGTGCCTTGCATGTACTTTATACTAATAGTTTTGGATAAAGAAATTAATAAAAAATACTGAATGTAGATCATTTTAACTGTGGCTTTATTGGTTTTTACAATACAAATAATACTTTTATATTTTATTTTGTTTTTAAAGTACTAAAACCATATTGGGATTTTCTTTCTTCTTTCTGTGCTGTCCACTCTTCAGTCCTAACTGGTCTTTGCTTATACCCAACCCAGAAGGAGAAATCTTACATTCCACCTGTCTAATGTATTAAACACAAGCCTAAATCATCAGAATTTACAAATTCTAAATTTGTAAATGATTTACAATAAAGAAATTAATTTCCTAGACCTTGAAGTGTGTCTGGTAAGCTATTTGAATATTGTTTCTTTAGTTTGCTCTTCCTCAAGCTACTATACTTATCCTAAGCCAAAAAAAAAAAAAAAAATCTTGAAATGGCTCCTGATTTCTCATTTTTTGCACTTTCTACATAATTTGTTACTAAGGCCATTAATTTTTCCACTTGGATTTGCCCCTTCTCCATTTTCTCTGCTATCACTGTGGTCCCCCATCCCAATCACTAACAAACATCTATTGCCAGTACTTCTGTGCTCTGTATAGAATGTTTTGTTGACTTCAGTACCGTGCTGATTTAACTCCACTCTTGCTTCTATCTCTCATTTTCAATACATTCCAGTCTATTATTTATGCCACAGGCTTTGATTTTCCCAAAAGCTTGCTCAGGCTCCACTTCTTTATGGATCCACTCCCAAATGATAAATCACTCATGTATTCATTTATTCAGCACATTTTAAAATGGAGTGTCAACTATGGGAAGACTACTGTCTTGGCAGATATTTCCATAACTGAATTCAACATGATATCATTTGTTTGTTTTTCATTTATTTATTTATATCTTCTTTCTCTTGCTACAGAAAGAATTTAGGGTAGCTTACATAAATGTGAGATAAAAACAAAATCAAAACAAATAAATAAGGAAAACAGAATTTATCCAGAATATATATGCTGTACATCTCTACACATTTGATCAAGTTAGAGCACAGATTTGATTCTAAGATTTTCAGTATCCCAATAAAAAGCCAAGAAAAAAGATACATTTATTTACAGGATTCACAAAATGTGTAAAATTAAGCCTGGACAATAATCAAAATCTGTTGCTCAGAAGAAGTACAATTATTCCATATCGAGGTCAGAAAGATATTTCTTCTGTAGGTATCTATCAAGAAAACACATGTACTATAATAAACAGTGCCCTTAACAGCATCCTTACAATAATGGAGCAGCTGCTTTCACAGGGCTGTTTCCAGGAAAGTACCTAAGTGATTCAGAACTATATGATACCAAATAGAAATTCAATAAAAGCACTTCTAAGAACATGGTTAACTATGTAAATTTTCAAAACTTATTGTATGTATAGCTTAACACTGTTAAAAATAGCGGTGACAATTACAGCCATTGGAACATTTATATCAGGTACAATGTACATCACTTTACATACATTGTTATTTAATCCTTACAATGACCTCTTGAAGTAGACATAATCCCACTTCCCAAGTGAAATTGAAAGTGTTTAAGGAGCTCAGCCATAGACACTCAGTAAGTATTGGTCAAGCAACCAAACCTGCCTCCACTTTAGAACCTCTCATGCCTGATCAATCAGTCCTCTCTCCCTCAAAGTAACCGCTATCCTGACTTCTAGCAAAATGGATTAGTCAGCCCATTTTAAATTTAATATAAATGAAATCATTCAGAATGTGTTATTTGGTGTCTGGTGCCTTTCTCTCAATATTGTTTGTGGAATTCATTTATGTTGTGTGTAGTTGTTATTTGTCCATTTTCAATGTTGTACAGTTTTCCGTTACATGAATGACCATTTTTTCAATTATTATATGGCCAATGGACATTTTTGTTTTTACTATTTTACTATTTTTGTTTTACTATCCAGTTTTTTACTGTTATGCATATCGCTGCTATAAGTTTTCTCATACCTAGCTCTTAGCACACATGTATACAGAGCGTTGCAGTATATACACCACTTCAGAGAAGAATTATTGGATAATAGAAATTAATGTCTTCAGCTCTAGTAGATGAAGCTACACTGTTTCTCTGTGTGGTCCCTCTCTACTCGTAACTTCATACTTTGCCTACATCAGAAAAATGGCTAAAATCAACCAAAGCATTTCCTAATGAAAAGATCATAAAATAAATCCCATGAAGCTTTCCATTTTTTAAATAAAATTATAACAAATAATGACTAAATTTTTTTGAAAAATTTAGTACCCCAAAGAAGCATGAATGAAACATTCTATTTTAATAATAGGATACGGTGAATGAGCTACTGCATGTCTATTGCTGTAGGCAGGAAGCTCTCTTAAGGGCTCCTTGACGCCACCTATCAGACCAAAGCATTAAAATCTCTTTGAACTTGAATTTTAAGCACCTTGAAATACTGTAATCTTAATTAGCTATGACACATAAATTACCTCATTTTACACCCAAGACCATTAGAATTCAGCATTCTGAGTCAAAGTTTCTGAGTCCTCAGATTAGTGTATATGTCATGAAGCATGATTATTGCCCTGGGAAGAAAATATCTTTTGCCTTCAGTAAGAAGGTATGGAACAGAAAGTGATGCTTTCCACTTGGTAGATCTTATGGAATTTATCATGAAAATTGCTTGATTATAGTCTTACACTGTTCCCCTAGCACTTTAAAAATTAATTATCCAATTTCAACAAAGAATTATTAAAGTTTCTCAACTGAGGTCTATGTAGCTCATCTGTGAGATGTGCAAGTCGTCTGTGCAAATATTTTAATTCTGTGTTTTCATTTATTTTGTTGATTATTTAAAAAGTTAATGATCACTTCGAGGACCACTTTTCACTAAGCATTTGTACTGTTCAAGTTTGTACTGTCTGTCCTCGTGTTTGCCCTCGCTTGTACAACAGCATCAGCACCCCTTCATGCTAATGAGAAAAGAGGAAAACTTCGTATGTACATGAGGTGTTCAGACATGCAGTTTTAAATCAATTCAAATAAATTTTTAATATGAAAGAATTGAAGTATCACATAGCACATGGTAATTAAGGCACGCCAAATTCAAAAATGCCGAAAGAACTTGTGCTATAGCACCCAGTACTGTTTTGAGCAAAACAACATTAAATTAATATTATTGATTTGAATTTCATCGGTTTCGTGTGTTTGAATTTGATTTATAAACATATTTTTGTTTATAAATGCATGATAGCTATAGAGTTTATATCTACTTTTATTCTTATAACTATTTGAGAAGTATAAAAATAATATAAATAAAAACTTAGAGTCTGTCAGAATTGTTTTTCTTTAAAATGCACCTTTATATATTTTATATATAAAGTTTAAAAATATTGCTCTAACAAATCAGTGATGAGAACACTTAATATTTATAGAGAATTCTACCCATAATATCTTTTCTAATCCTCACCAGTACCCTATATAATAGGTGCTATCTCTGTCCCAGGTTACCATTAGGAAACTGATGTTTAGACAGGGAAGACCCATGACTCAGAAGTAGCCACCCTGAGAGTCACACTTCTGATCATTACACTTTGAGGTGTGAGGCATTAGAGCATCACTGAGAGAAGCAAGTTTTTCCTTAAATTGTAGACAATGATAGCTTCTGAGGATCCTTTCAAAGCCATCATTGCTCAGACAGAGAAATGAACAAAGTCTCACATGATTTCGTAGGCAGCATTAAGACATTTGCACATCAGTGAGGCCTGGACCTCAACTGTGTAGTTTTAGGTTCCATTTCTGTAATTCACTGGTTCCTGCTACCATCCATCCTCCTGGATTTTGCCTTGGAGAATTATTCCTTCCACTTGCAAAAGATGCTGTGTTCTGAGCTGTTTTTGATCAGCGCTATCACTGTTTCTTCAGACACTAGCTGTACACTTGGTGGCCACAGAGAGCCAAGATATATCATCCCATCAAATTCCCACGAGAACCCCAAACAACAGCAAGGACCTTGAATTGTGTTTGTCTAAAGCTGGACAAAGAGAAACAAAAGACAAAACAAAAAAAGGCCTGTGTAAGTGGGCATTTCTGCTTCTCTACAAGGGAAGAGGTGGCCTTTAAATGGAAACAAGATTTGCCTGGTGTGGTTAGGTCTAAATTTGACACAGCTGCAGCCTCAGTATTCACTGGGCAACAGAGGCCAGGAGAGCTCCAGCTCAGAGAGTGGAATAAATGCCACTGATTTGATTTGAAATAATAAGGAATAATATCCCAATTGCTATTCTTACAAACCAGAAAATGTTATAAGGTGCCTTATGGTGGTGATTCAATTAGATTTACAGAATAAGTCCTCAACACTAAGTAGAAATAAACACTGGAAGAAAGCTAAGAAAGATCCAAAAGAGCAACTCCAAAAATAAACAAAATTTGTCAAGTTTAATAAAGGACTGAAAATAATCTTTTATTTTTTTTCAAGTACAGTTCTAAATGCTTTCCTCATAAAATGAGATTTCCATGCTATAATATTTCTTCCATGATTATTTTTCTTTGAATCTTATTCAATTTGTAGTTTTTTTCATCTTTTAAAATTTATTTTGAAATATCTTAACATGCAAGAAAATAAGTGTAATTTGAATATACAAGGAGTCTTCAAAAAGTTCGTGGAAAATGGGTATTATGAAAAAACTATGCATGGATTGCAAATTTCTTGCACCAAAATACTCATACCAACTTGTTATAATGTGTCTGAACGGGATCCAGTTTGAGGCACTAAAAAGGATAAAGACATCAGTTTGAAAAGAGCCCCTATCAGAACAACACGAATTCTGCTTAAAATTGAAGCAAGGACAAACATCAAACTTGTAGTGAAGGTGTGGAAGAATGGTGAAATTATTGATGCTGTATAAAGTTTATGGAGACAATGTCTCAAAAAAATCAGCAGTCTACAAATGGATAATTTATTTTAAGAAGGATGAAACAATGTTGAAGATGAGGCCCACAGCAGCAGACCATCCACATCAATTTGTGAGGAAAAAATTAATCTCGTTCATGCCTTAATTGAAGAGGATCGAGGATTGAAAGCAGAAATAATAGCCAACACCATAGACATCCCAATTGGTTCAGCTTACAATTCTGACTGAAAAATTACAGTTGAGCAAACTTTCCACTTGATGGGTGCTGAAACTGATGTGCCCAGATCAGCTGCAGACTAGAACAGAGGTTTCAATGGAAATTTTAAACAAGTGGGATCAAGATCCTGTCAAGCATTTCTTTGAACAATTGTAACAGGAGATGAAACATGGCTTTCCCAGTATGATCCTGAAGATGCAGCACAATCAGAGCCATGGCTACCAAGAGGTGGAAGTGGTCCAGTCAAAGCAAAAGCAGACTAGTCAAGAGCAAAGGTCACAGCAACAGTGTTTTGGGATGCTCAGGGCATTTTGCTTGTCAGCTTTCTGGAGGGCCAAAGACTGATGACATCTGTTTATTATGAGAGTGTTTCGAGAAAGTTAGCCAAAGATTTAGCAGAAAAACGCCTAGGAAATCTTCAAGAGAGAGTCCTTCTCCACCATGACAATGCTCTAGCTCATTCATCTCATCAAACAAGGGCAATTTTGTGAGAGTTTTGATGGTAAATCATTAACCATCCACCTTACAGTCCTGATTTGGCTCCTTCTGACTTCCTTTTGTTTCCTAATCTTAAAAAATCTTTAAAAGGCTCCCATTTTTCTTCGGTTAATAGTGTAAAACAGATTGCATTGACATGGTTAAAATCCCATGACTCTCAGTTCTTTAGGGATGGACTAAATGGCTGGTATCATTGCTTACCAAGAGTCTTGAACTTGATGGAGCTTATGTTGAGAAATGAACTTTATATTTTTTATTTTTACCTTTTGTGATATTTTGAATAGAGTATATATTTGTTCTTCCTACCCATCTCCTGGCACACAACACCTAAAATCCCTAGGATCTCCAAAGTGCTGTCTTTTTGTATGCTAATGATTTGACTAATGCTTGGCAGCTAGTAGGTAACTTCAGGATGGGGGCTGATCATTGTAAAGACCAAGGCAGCATCAGTGGGTTGGGACTTTTAGTCCCACCCCCAACATCAGAGAACAGGAGAAAAGTTGAAGGTTGAGTTGATCACCAGTGGCCACTGTAATCAATCATGCCTGTGTAATGAAACTTCCATAAAAATCCAAGCGCACAGGACTCAGGGGGAGCTTACTGATAGCTGAATATGTAGAGGTTCCTGAGGGTGGTGTGCCCAGGAAGGACACGCAGACTGCATGCTGCTTCTCCCCTTCCTCACTCTGCACATCTCTTCATCTGTATGCTTTGTAATATCCTTTATAATGAACCGGTAAATGTAAGTACATGTTTCCCTAAGTTCTGTGAGCCACTTAAGCAACCTGAGGCTTACAACTGGCACCTGAAGTGGGGACAGTCTTAGGAACTGAGCCCTCAGCGTGTGGGATTTCACACTGTCTCCAGGTAGGTAGTGTCAGAATTGAATTGAATTAGAGAACACCCAGCTGGTATTGCAGAATTGGGTACTTGCTTGCCCATGGGGAGAAATCCCCAGGTCATAGAATTCTGTCTTCTGTGATTGCTGCTGAGTAAGAGTAGCTTACTTAGAACACTTTGGTGCATGTGTTTTTCCCCAAACATCTTTTAAATTACATTTTTCCACAAACTTTTTGAAGTCCCTTTGTATATAATGAAAGAGAAACATTTATGTATTCACTACCCAATTTAAAAAAAAAAAACAAAACATTGCCAATAACATTTCTGTACCCTTCAATGACAGTATTCAACTTTGTCACTCCCAAGGAAACATTATCATGAAATTTTTATCATCCCCTTGCTTTTCTTCACAGTTTTATAATGTGTATATATCTCAAAAAAATAATATCTTGTGATTACTGATATACTTGGATTTGTTTCTACTGCAGTCTTATATTTTTGTATCTATTTATCCCATTTTTCCTTTTCTTTTTTCATCTTCTCTGACATAGAGTTTTTAATTTTTTATTCCATATTTTCTTTATAAAAGTAGGCAGTTTTCATAGTCTACTATAATTTTTTTTAATGGTTATTCCTAAAATCTAACAGGAATACTTACTGAAATATAAAATTAATCAAAACCTTTGTGTTCCTATCAAATAATATAAGGATTTTAGAACAGGTTAGCTCTGATTGCCCACATCCCAGCATACATGTTACTGTATAAGTATTTTGGTTTCCTCTTAGTTTTTATCCTACATATTAAACATTGTCCTTATTGTGTTATGTAACCAAGTTTGTTTAGATTTGCATATATCTTTGCCATTTTCTTTGACAAAGAAAAAAGTAGTTGGAAAAGCTCCATACTGCATCTTTTCTAACTACTAACACCCCCAACACTGTAGGGTCTCCAAAATTGTATGGCCCATGTTGCAAGGCCGATTGTATTACAGCCTAGACC
The DNA here is from genome assembly GCF_027409185.1 of Cynocephalus volans. Classification (NCBI taxonomy): domain Eukaryota; kingdom Metazoa; phylum Chordata; class Mammalia; order Dermoptera; family Cynocephalidae; genus Cynocephalus; species Cynocephalus volans. The sequence continues at coordinate 28,514,749 of NC_084474.1, read as the reverse complement.
TGTTACAGTACCCTTTTATGTTTGGTGCTTTACTCAAAGATGGGAGCCTTCCACGTCACCCAGGACATGGGCCAGAGCACATATTATTTGTAAGTGTCATGATATTATAGCATATATTAAATAGTAGAATATATAATACATTTTTGTTATTACTTTCCTTTTTCATTCTTTTGTATATATTTGTCATATACTGTATACATCACAAATGATAATGGTGAAGATGATAATGACATACTAAAGTAGTTCTATCACTGTCCGCAGTTTGCATCTCTACTTAGATCTTTTTCAGAGTTATTTTTTGCCCTATCCTCTTCTGCATTTATGAAAAAAATGCATTTATACATAATTTTTAAATAAATTTATTAATGTAAATTCTTTTTGCATAGTTATTTGGTATTAATTGCATTTTAAAATTACACAACATCAGAGATTTTTGTTCATCTCTTCAATGTAAGGAACATTTCTTCACAGGGTCTCTAGAAAGTCTCAATATAAACAATCCTGTATTACCTGATTTTTTATGTAATTGCTATGCAAGATTTAAACATTGGTAAATCACAGCACATGTCACCCACTTCCTTTAAATATTTTTAATTGACTTCTCTTAAATTCAACTTAGTTAAGACCATATCAGCGTAGGAGAAAGATTAAAAGCTTATTGCACACTTATGAATAACTTCATTTTAGGGATATAGACAACTTGATTATATATAATTAGCCACCTATTGAAAGAACCATGAAAAGAAAATGGTTGTGTAATATACATTAACCCATCTTTGGCATGCAAGTACTTACTAACGGTACTCAAAAATTGTTTCATCAATTTTTATTCAATATACTAAATATAATGAGGTGGTATAGTATATGTGCTCTTTTGGTGAGAAATGTAAATTATATCTATATTATATGTTACTCTGTGCTTGAAATTAAAACATAGGCTGTAAAGTTTCTATACAAATAGCTGGAAGATTAAAAATATTATCCACTTTGTATCTATCTAAATCTGTCATATTTAGTACAAACAACAGAACCAAATAGCTTAGAAATGTAAACTCCTTTATACTCAATTTATCTCATCCAAACAGCTACTTTAAATGAGGTCTGTAGTTTGAAATTTCTATTTAAAACAGACACCCGGACTTAGCAGATATTACGAGTACCTTGGATCTTTCAAAAAGAGAATGAAACAGTCAATGGACATTTTAAATAAATAGTGATCTGTTGATTGATCTTCATAACAAAATAAAGAATATTTATTACAAACTAGGGACATTCACATTTATATTGCTTAAGTCTTATTTGATATGACTATTTTTTATCAGCGAAGTAACACTGAAACATATCTTATGGCCGAAAGAACATCACTTTTTGGACGTGGAAATATATTGTCCATTTTAAGTTCTTTTACGACGAGCAGGTGATCAAGGAAAATAGCCTGATGAGATTAATGAAGACGATATTATACTATGCATGAAAATCAGAATTATAAACATGCTGTGCTTAACAGAAGATCTTAACTGATAAGATTTCACTGCACACTGTAACCTCTTTCTTTTTCCTAACCCCGACCACTATATGCCCAAAATGGTAATTGCTTGGCTATTAAAAGCAATTTTGCTAAAATTAGACTTAAGAGCATGGTGTTGGCTCCTGTATATTGTGAACAAGTCAAAATGTTTGTCTGTAAATCTATCTTTTAGTCTCTTGTGGTTCCTCCTGTTCTTGTTATATAGGACATTCATCTGTCCTTACTGCCCTTGACAACCAGTTCTGGAGTGAAAATCACCCCTTTTATTGGAGGACAGCTGTCTGGGAAACTATCCAATCATCTATGGAAACTCTTTTTAGTGCCTATTACTTATCAATACTGTGCAAGTCATCAGGAAATCAAAATATAAACAACACAACTCCTGCTCTTAAAATGCTCTGGTAGAGCAGAGGAAATTCCCAAACCACTGTGTTGGTGCAGGAAGAGACATGGGTACAAGATTCAAGGATCAGGCAGGGAGGAAACCATGCTTGTGGGTAAGGAAAGTTTTCTCAGTCAAGTGAGGAAATATGTGAGCTCTGTTTTGAGAGATGAGTAAGAGTTGTGGTTACAGCCAAGGAGAGGAAGGATGAGGGACTTCCAGAGTAGGCACTACACATAGAACAGAGGCACAAAACAGCTTGTATATGGGAGCACTGTTAGTGGTTTAGTGCGGCTGGAATACAGGGTGCACAGGATTGAATGAGTGAAAGATACACTGTAGAGGTAGACAGGGAATTGTGTATACCAGGGGAGTGGGACAATGCAATGTATTTTATCAATTCTAAGTTGCACACATTTTTACATCCCTGAGATCAGGATGCATCTTTCACATGATCACATCTTGCAGTCACTGTCATTTGGGATGTTGTTGTTATTGCCAGCAAATGTATAAACTCAGTCATAGCTATTCCAGGCTTCAGTTGAGTTATGTGTTAGTGCTACTAAGATGTCTTTAAAAAGATATACATAATTTAGTGCTGAAACAAAAAAGGATAACTTCAGAAACAGAGCAGCAGGGCATACATTTGATATTAGAGAAGCAAGTAAATCGAAAAAGATTCTTTTAGTAAATATAAATTAAGAATTCTAAATGATTAAAAGCATTACACTATAGTTTAATTGCCATTTTTCTTTCATGGCAGTACATAAAATAATGATGCATCTTATAATCAATGGTATGTTAGGTTTGTGAAGTATTGATTATTAGTAATTAAATATAGAATGGCTCTGTGCTTTTATTCATTTCAGGGTTTGCTTTGGTTTCTGTTTTGCTAGAATAAACTCTTATGAAATATGAGAAGGTAGTTTCCTCCTCTCTCCTTAAAGACTGGGCAGTCAAATTTTATGTTCTTGATTCTGGGACTGTGCGCCCCATGGGAAAATGTTAGTTGACTTGGCATTCAGATAAGTGACTCTGATGACAAACACACACACACACACACACACACACACACACACACACACACACACACAATCTTGACTCCATGACTTCAGGGTAGATGGAATTAATGGACTTCCTAGAGACAAAGCAGACAGAAGGGTGGAGGCTCTTATGAGACAGGGGTCCTGCGGGTCCTGCTTCCAGGTTATTTGCAGTGTTGCAGACCTGTAAGGATGGACACACGAGTCCATGTGGAGGATGAGTCCAAGCTCCAAGGCCTCATTGATACACTGGAGGCCAAACTTGGTGTGGAATGAATGGAGTTACCTTGAATGGACCGTGCAGAGCTAGACATTAAGTATTTTCAGCATGACAAGAAGGATTAATGTTCAGAGACTGCACCCCTCATGTGCTTTAAACTGTTTACATCCTAGAATCCTATGATAATGCAAGATTGGAGGCATAAACCATGAAGTATGAAAAATTACAGACCCAAATTCTCATCAGCCTTGATCAGTGCGTGCTCAAAAGTGAGTGTGAGGTGATTTTAAAAAGAAATACATGTGGCATCTCATGTACCTCAAGCATTCAACAGAAATGTATTTCTATCACATAAGACCAAAGAAGTCTGAAGGCAAAGGGAAGCCACTGATCGAGATTTATAGCAGGAAGTTAGATTAATTATATATTCAATAGCTTCAATATTGTTCTGACAGCAATCAAGATGAGGGACGTAGGGAAGGGTAGGGATGAAGGTGACACCATTCAAGTAAAATGTGTACTTTGCAAATAGCCACGAGAGTGTTAAGCATCAGAAAGTGTAAGAAGGGGATGTTTTAAGTTCGGAAGTCCTCCCAGAATCCCCAAGATCATGACACGGAGGCAGCTATTCTGATGATACGTAAATCTACGCTCCATGCCAGACATTACTCTGTCTTATGAAAATGGTACTAGTTACCATCTGAAACACGCTGCTTTTCCTGTCTTGTGGCACATAATTCCAGGTAACACAGAGGGTATATGGAGAAGGAATGGGCTTTGAGCTGAGCCAAACCAAGCCATCAGGAAAGATGGACATTCAGGAAAGTGTCCTTTCCACCAGGATGTAGCCACCCATCATACAACTGGCTATTAGAAATGATCCCATCTTCTTACAACTCTGAAGCCTTGACTTCCTCCCTATACTTTGGCTTTGGTTTTCTTCTATAGGCTTTAGTTTATCTTTACACTTTGGTAAGTGGTAAGGCTCTCTTATCAAGAGTATAATCACCCCTTTTCTTAGGTTCAGCCCCTTGGAATACAACCCTTATTCTAACCACATGCCTGGTAACTGGCTAAGCCATCCCAACATACCCCATCCCCACTCTTAGGATGGGAAGAGAAAAGAGATGGACTCTGAATCAGTCACATACTCATCAAAGAAGAGCTGGCAGGCAAAACCTGGCTTCCAAGCCAATGGCAACTAATGTCCAGGTGAGGAATGAGCAGTTCTCACACAAAGTATCTGGATTCCCAACAAGTCGACAGGACCCCAAAAAAGATGATAAGGGGGAGTCAGTATCAGAAATCCAGATAAGTATTTCAGCATCAGGAGAATCATAACATAAATTTGGTGAAGTCAGAGAAGGGGATTGGGCACAGTAAGACAAGGAGGGACCTAGTCCTAAAAGGGTAGTAGGGTACTCAGCCAGGGATTGGGCTAGGGACTCAGAAAGAGTACCCAGGTTAGCAAAGCAGGTAACAGGTTTGGGTACAGTACCTCAGGAATAAGACCAAAACACAGCATCACACAAGGGTAAAAGGTTAGGGTTACACTAATTATGAAGAGTGACTTGACCTCGGCCCAGAATAAGGGGCTAGAACCACTAAAGTCTCTTCTACTATATCATCATCATCATCATCATCATCATCATCATCATCATAGTTAACATTTATTAAGCTTTTACCATGTGCTAGGCATCATGCAAAGTGTTACACATGCATTAGCTCATTTAATTCATAAAACATAAGGCAAGTGCTATTAGCATACTGATTTTATAGCTGAGGAAACTGAGGCATGAGGAAGTTAAAGAGCTTCCAAATGGAGTAAGTAGATAGCATATGGAAGAGTAAATTCAGATCCATTCCTCACAGTATATACCAGGATCAATTTCAAATGTTTCATATATTTAAATATAAAAATAAAAACTAATAAAAATAATAAAAAATAAAACTACAAAATTACTAGAAGAAAATCTAGATGAATCCATCTATAACCTTGGAGTTACTCAAAATACAGAAGCAATAAAGGAAAATAATGATAAACTTAATTACATAAAAAAAAATTCTTGGATAGCAAAAGGTACAGTAAGCAGAGTAAAAAGAGCAATATTTTCAACTTAAAACACAGAACAGGGGATATCCTAATTTATAAAGTGTTCCAAAAGAAGAGAAAAAGAAGATGGAAAATTCTATAGAAAAATAGGTTGGAAATGCAAACATAGAACACATAGAAAATGATATTTAAGTGTATCTTAGCCATATGTAAATCAGCACAACTCACTCATAAGGGAAATGGATATTAAAAGTATACTGAGATTGGCAAAAATTCAAAAGTTTGACAATATATTGAAATGTTGGAGAACTCTCAGACATTCTTACCATGAGTGCAAAATGATATAACCATTTGGTGAATAACTTGTAGCCTCTAGAAAAAGTACATACTTATTTTACTTTGATTCAGTAAACTCAATTTTAGGATTCCATCCCACAGACACAATGGGAAAATACAAAAAGGTAAATGCGCAAGGCTATTTTGCAGGATATGTGTAATAGCAAATGGTAGAAACGAACTTAAAGGTTCATTAATGGAGGCTGGTTTGATATGTGAAGGTATATCCTAACAATAGAATACTATGTGGCTGTAAAGAGTGAGGAAGTGGAAGATATATCTGTGTACTACTATGGAGTGTATGGAGCATCAAGTGCAAAGAGCAAGGTGGAAAAAATGTGGATAGTATGCACCTAGTCATCTAAGAAAGAGAATTATAACAGTCTAGATAATGGTCGCCCAAATATGTCCCAGTCCTAATCCCTGGCACCTGAAATATGTCATCTTACATGGAAAAAGGGCCTTTTCAGATGTGATTAAATTAAGGACCTGGAGATGAGAGACTGTTCTGGATTATTTAGGTAGGCCCAAAGTCAAGGGTCAAGTTGGAGGCAGAAAAGGGGAGCCAGCAGGAAATGCTACCAGAGAAGAATGGTCAGAGAGATGCAGCATTGCTGACTTGGACACAGAGGAAGGGGCCACTAGCCAAGGAATGTGGGTGGCCTCTAAAAGCTGCAAAAAGAAAGACAATGGATTTTCCTCTACAGCCTCCAGAAAGGCAAGGTTCTCTGTTGACATATTGATTTTCGTCCAATGAGAGCCGAGTCAGACTTCTAACCTACAAAACTGCAAGTAACACATTTGTGTTATTTAAAAGCCACTAAGTTTGTGGTAATTTGTTATAGTAGAATTAGAAAACTAATACAAGAGAGAAAACATAAGATGAAAAAAGTGGCTACTTATAGGGGAGGAGGAAATAGGGTGGAGTAGTCAGGGATAGGAACTAGATTTATTTTATAGATTTTATATAGACCATGTAAATATTTTACACAATCATAAAAAATTAAAGTAGAAATTAAATTTATAAAAATTAAAAATTATACAAACAGGTTGGTAGCATAACCATACAGAGATTCAAAGTCATAATAATTACCAATGTAATTTGGGTATAGTGTCCAATACTATATAGTCAAAGAACAACAACAAAAGACCCTGCAAAAATAAATATTACATTATTTTCACTAATCATATGATTGGCAGTAAGTTTTTTATTATTATCCTGAGACTATTGTGGGTATATTGTGAGATAAAGCAAATGAGAAGTATTTAATGTTCTAATTCTATAATTCTGTGTCATTAAACCTCAGATTCTTGGCATGAGAAAAAGGAGATTCAAATTTAAGATAAAAGAGCTTAAATAAAAAGACTGTATTGCTCTCAGTTTGAACTGCAAGGATCAGTCTAAGCTTATGATGAATTCTATTTAAAACAAAGTTTTTTCTAGCTTAGTTTACTGAAAAGACCTAGAAATAACAACCAACCCATTAGCAATGAGTACTGCTAGCACCCAGATTAAAACCTCCAAATACAATTTCCCATTAATAAGAACCAGAACAACTTGGAGATTTCAATGATTTCCAGATCTTGGCAAAAAATGTACATGATGAGTCTTGATCAATTTATCATACTACATAGCAATGAAGATGACAAAAGTCATGTCAAAGAACACAGGAATCAACTCAAAGAGTTGCCCACTTGCCAAAAATGGGTGAGGATAAATAAGAACAATAATTGCAATTGAACTGAATATAAATATATGAGTTTGTAAAATACATTTAAATATATGAGTTTATAAAAATAAACTTAATTGGCCATTGTTTGAATGGTGCTCAGATATCAACTCTTTATTTTGAATACTGATATTTCCTTTACAAACTATACCTTTGAATAACCCAACAGCAGATGACAGTAAGTTTCTCTTTATATAATTATTTATATGGTAGTGATAGACTTAGAGGTCACCATTTTGCAATCCCTAGTGAATTAGTGGATTTAGCCATGATCATCAATGGTTATTAATATTACAAAAGAGAGAGACCAGAAATGTGCCTTTTGATGGAAGAATACAACAGTACCTATGAATCACTTTCACTAAAAGTCAAACTGGAATCTGATCAAGCCTCTAGATCCAAATAACAATGTACCAGGAAATTGGATAAAGGAACATGCTAAACAACACTACAGTTCTGCATTAAGCAAAATTCACATGATGGGAAACTGTACAGGACAAAAACTCACTTTCTTCAAATAAATAAATAAATAAATAAACTGCAAGGGAAAAAAATATAATGGGGGAAAAGATAAATTATAAGAAACCTAAGACATTTTAAGCAATTTCAATGTATAGATCTTATTCAGATCCTTATTTAAGCAAACTCAGTGTGAAAAAGTCATGGGATAATGGGAAATTTGAACATTTACTGGATACTGATCATATTAAGAAATCTTAAACTTTGTTAAGCAAGACCTCATGGTTAGTGGGTGTCTGTCTGTTTAGTTAAAAGGTCCTTGTCTTTTAGAAACATATAGGTCTTCAAATATTTATTGATGAACTCATATGATCCATGGGATTTGCTTCTAAATAAAACAGGGAAGGGAGTGGATGGAGGTAGAGATTAAGGAAGACTGGACATAAGCTGATAATTATTAAAGCACAGCTATGAGTACACAAATATTTTAGGGTTTGTTGTATTATTTCGCATACATTTTTTAAATGCTTATATTAAAAGAATGTTTTCTTTTTAAAAAAGGAATATATATATACACCCACAAATATGTGTATGTGTATAATAACTTGTACAAGTTCTCATAGGTGGTGCAGAATGAAGCTGAAATTCATATCCAGATCCAATTCCAGATTCCCAACTCTTTGCATCGACTAAACTATACTGCCTCTAAACATGAATGAGAAATTGTTCCTTCAGTGTTTGTCAATTCATTCTACCTCAACAAGCTATCCACTACAGACTCCAAAATTGAAAGGATGGAATATACTATGTAAGTTGCTGAGAACACAGGGTAAGGTGTGTGGCTCTGTGCCTGACTACCCACAACTGCCAAAAATCAGGTGACTTCTCTGATTTACTGTGGTCCAGATCTTCAGTAACACTAGCTAGACAGGTATGAGTATCAGAACATGCCAGGGTAGGTGTCTGCAGCTGGTACCAGGGCTCAACGCTCCACTGAGCTAATTCCACTGAACATCTGAGAGCTGGAAGGTCAGGAGGGAGGCTAGGGAAGGCTTATAGTCTACAGTGATAAATATCAAACTGTAGGTTTTTGAATCAAAGATGTTGCGGTCAAGGTGGGCAAGAGCCCAAGTTGGGGAGTTGAAGACAGGGCACCTAGAAGACAGAAGTGAGGAGGTGGATGAGAAGGATCCACAGGCCCTCTTATTTCCTCTTTCCACATGTTAGGGATAGTTGGGCCCAGAGGGAGGTGGGACACAAAGGCCTGAGACAATCAGTGGGACAGTCAGGAGACCACAAGATCAACACATTTCTGATGGAAGCAAAGTCAAGAGAGCCAGACTTGCCTACGGGCTCCTCTAACACCAGAAGCCTTTTTGAAATCCTCACTCACTGGTGAGGGTATAGAAGGGATAAACTGCTCACTGTAAACCTAGACCTGTGAACAAATAGTTATTGGTAGGCCAGATCAATGGGGGGAAAAGTATCCAAGTACTCAGTCTGTCCTTATGTAAGACCAAAAATATTTTTTTCAAAAATATCTGATTCAGGCATTTACTTGCTATCCTTAAACCAAACCTTTGACATGGTATAGACCAAACATCTGGATGATTAAAAAACTGTGCTTCTATCCTTGTTGTTTGGGTCTCTTGGAAGATACAAGCTCGCTAAGTCACATAGTCAATAACTAGAAGGCAAAGTAGCACAGGACTAACAGTGAATCAGAAAACAGACCAGATTGCCCACAGGAAGAGAAAAAGGCCTTTCCTCTTCAAAGAGTGGTTCATGGCCCGGCAGCACAGGTATTACGTAGGAGCTTGTTAGATATGCAGATTCTCAGGCTTATCCCCAGACCTACTGAAGCAGAATTCATTCAAACCACCCCCACAGAGGTGATCCATCTGCAATTAAAGTACAAAAGTACTGCTAGAGCATGCATCATCACCACCACCATCATAGCAACCATCTATTTAGCACTTACCACGTGCTAATATGACACTGTACATGAATAATTCCATTGCGAGTATGCAAAAAAAATCTCTATTATTATTCTCATATTAGAGAGAAATAACTAACATAAAAAAATTTTAAAGCTTGGGAAAATCACATGGCTTATAAATGGTGGAAATGGGATTCAAACTCAGGTCCTTAGAAACCTAAAGTTTGAGTACTTAATTACATTTTTCTGATTTTCAGAGCTAGATATACCCATAAGTAGAAACACCATTTGGTAGCATATTTGATTATGACAAATGAATATATTATGGACACAAAAGGAGGGAGGATTCATCATCACTACCAAAGAATTTTCAAAGTGAGTTCAGACCAGATTTAAAACAGTGATATAGAGCAGAAAAGTCAAGGCACAGTAAGAACTGTTAGAAGTCTTTCTGCTCTGATTATTCCAACATTAAAAGATTCCATGTTCTGCAGAAATATTTATCTGAGAGAAAAACAAAATGAACATTTTATGTTTCATCTGTTTTGACAAATACATAATTGCCCTTATCCTGGTGAAGATTTTCCCTGTTGTCCCAAATGAAAACTGACGAAATGTGACATGAGTTTAGAATTAATCCCTACTGTAGTTGGGATTTGCTACAAAGCAGCTGTTTCTTATTCTCATTTCTTGAAGATCATGTGCTGATTATGACCAACTTATTAAATGTCTTCAGAAGGCTATCTGTGAAGCTGTTTTTGGCTGTTTGTGAATAGTTCCTGAGTTTTATCACAAAATTTCTGCCTGATTCTCTTGATCTAGGGGTGGTTTACATTAAGTAGCTGAGAGATAATAATCAGAAAGAAATGGAATGCCTTAACATCTGAAACAGGACTATTTTAATCAGTGTATTTTAATTTAAATTACTTTTAGCTTATTTTTCAAAGGGAAATCCAGATTTCTAGCATTTATAATTCTTTCCCTTTAAAATATTACTTTGAAGAGTGCACAAAACTCAGACAGTGGCTATATCGGCATGATGCAATCACAGGATGAAAACAGAGGACATTCTGTCAAAATGACTTCCTGCAACTGTCCAAGGCAACCTAAGGCATTCTGAACAGCTCTGTCCTCACTCATAAACTCATCTGCAGTGGAGCTTTTAAAGCACCTCTCCACTGGGAGTTGGGCAAATTCTGCTTCTCAAATCGCTTATCTCCATTTTTTCTAACTCCCCATTGCTCAACTTTTACTTTAAATCCTTTCTTGTTCTCCACCCTCTACTGAGGACTTAATTCAGACAGTTTCTGCTTTGCCTGGGATATGGACTCTGGAATTGCCTATATAACTGGTGTTTACTCCCCATTTTTATGCCACTGTAGACTTTTCACCTAAGAAGAGTGAAGGAACTTTTTCCCTAAAAGGAGTGAAGGAATGTGTTTGGTTCCTGGAGACCACTATGGCATTGCAGTAGCTTCATTCCAGTTGGACTGATCACAACCCAAGTTGGTCTGGCTGAGACCTTTGTCCCCAACTCAGTGCATCTGCACACAGATACCTACTTTTTCTGGTACAGTGGTCCCAACAAGTCAACTAGACCACTGGAAAATGGGAATTATTTTCTCTGAAGAGGATCATATAAGTTTGAAGGTTTCCATAATTCAGGGGTAATATGTTTCCACCACTGCAGTCTATTAAGCTAGAACATACCTGGAAACTCAGTTGATTACAGGCAGGTGGCAGATCTCTTTCATTTATTTGCAAATTATTATTTCAGAAAATTTTAATGAGGTACAGTTTATATATGGTAAAATGCAAAAATCTTAAGTTTACACTTTGATGAATTTTGATAAATTATATACCCAAGTAAACATCATCCAAATCTAGAAACAGAACATTTCCATCATCCTACAAAGTTCTTCTGTGCCACTTTCGAATCAATGCCCCAGCCCTGGACAGCCATTGTTACCATTTCTTCATAAATGGAGTCACACAGAATGTATTTGTTTGGGTTTCTTTTGCTCAACATAATGTTTTTGAGATTTACTCATGTTTTTGTGCACCAGTTGTTCATTCTTTTCTATTGCTAATTAGTATTCCATTGTGTGAATATACCATAACTTGTTGATCATTCAACTACTGATGGATACCTGGTGTTTCCAATTTTTTACAATTATAAATGAAGCTGCCATGGACATTCATGTGTAAGTCCTTTTGTGGGCATATGTTTTCATTTCTCTTGGGTAAATGACTATGAATAGAATTGAGTCATACAATTGGTATATGGTTATCTTTATTAAAAACTGCCAAAGTGTTTTCCAAAGTGGTTGTATCATTTTCTTACTTCCATCAACAAGGTTTGAGAGTTCTGATTCTTTTTTTTTTTTTTTTTTTTTTTTTTTTTTGCTAATACTTGGCACTGCCAGTCTTTTAAAATTTCAGCCATTCTAGTGAGTATGTAGTGTTATCTTGTATGGTTTTACTTTGACTTTATCTGTTCAATAATGATGTTGAACACTTTTTCATGCGCTTATTGGCATTCATACTCTTATTTTGTGAAGTGTCTGTTTAGGTTGTTATTTTAAAGTTCTTCAATCTTTCTATCTCATATCACCAAACTGGCAGAAAAATATTTCCTCCCAGAAGCCTCCCATATCTTGCACTGAGAGGTCCTCTGTTTAAACTTTCTTAAAGTTATTTAGCAGTACCAGCTAAGTGAAATATTTCTTTAAAGGCAACATAAAAATCTCTTTCAGACTTCCAAGGATTTGCAGAGGCCATCCTATCATGGCCATTTCTTCTTTCACTCCTTTGGTCAACTATAGTCATAATTGTGAGTCCTATTCTCAGTAGTAGAGGAGCACTGTCCTTGCCTTCCTAGAGCTTACAGTCTTGTACAAAAGTCAGAAATTGAACAAATGATTACAGGCATAATAAATGTTTCAAAGGCAACAAAAGTAGGAAATACATGAAGTTCACATAGCAAGGGAGACTCCTACTCTGGATTGGCAGGGGACAGGGGAGGAAGGTGTCAGAGAGTGCTTCTTTGAGGAAGGTATGTTTCAAATTAGTCTGGAAGGATGAGTCCCAATCACTCTTAGACAGGAGGAAGAGGACGTGTGTTCCATTCAGATTACTGAAGGGGTTGGGGATGAACATTCCAGGTAGAATTACCTGTGTCCACATTTTGCAGTGTACAGTGGGACCAACCCCAGCTTGCTACTATGGCCCATTCTAGAAAGTGAGTAGAGGCTTTAGGGGTCTCTAGTGGTCCTGTAGTAATAACAATCCCCTATTTGTCAAACAACTACCTGAGACCATTTTCAACATCATCAAAGTTTACAGATGGTCCCAATTTACAATGGTTTTACGTTTTTTTTTTTACTTGGTTTGTGGATTTTTCAACTTTACAATGGTATCTAAAGCAGTACACATTCAGTATGCTCCTCGACTTATGATGGGGGCACATTTGGATAAACCCATCATAAATTGAAAATATTGTAAGTTAAGAATGCACTTTTGACTATCACATATACTATGTATATATGAAAGTGTTCAATGTCACTAGTAATCAAGGAAAATACAAATTAAAACAAAAAGATACAAATTCAAGCAAAATTTTTTTAAATTGATAGCACCAAATGTCAGTAAGAATGTTGTGAAATGAGCATTCACACATTGTCCATGAGAGTGTAATAAAGCGCAACTACAATTTGGCAAAATTAAGTAAAACTGAAAATGCACACCCCCACTGATTCAGAAATTCCACTTCTTGGTATGCAGCACCAAGAGACTGTTGAGAATGTACAAGGAGACTTGTACAAGGATGCTTTTTGCAGCAAGGTAACAGTGACAATTTGAAAATAAACTGGTATTTATCAGTAAGGGAAGAAGTAAACAGAAATATTTATGAAATGATTAGAGCAATTTAAATAAATAAATTAGACCTATATTTATTAACAAATAAACCATAAGGATGAGTGAAATAAAAGTAAAATGTTGGAAGAATTAAATCATTTAGATTTTTTAAATTAATTAATAATATACAGTGTTGACAAATGCATACATATTCAGTACAATTACAGAACATGCATGAGTAGTGACCATGATAGTAATTACCTTGAGAGGAAGGAAGGAAATAGATTTACCCTAAAAAAAAAAAAAAAAAAAAAAAAAAGAAGCTTCAATTATTTCTGCAAAGTATTATTTTTAAAAAAAATCTGAAGCAAAAATGTCAAATTACTAACGCAAATTTTTAATCTAGATAGTGGACATTTAATAGACTTCTATTAAGATGAAAGGTAATAGGAATAAAATCCCATTTGCAATAGCAACAAAATGTTGCTAAATAATAAACTGAGTAAAAGATGTGTGGTGGATGTTGTTGTTCTATTCAACAAAGGATCCCCTTAAAACCTTGATTTTGTTCAGTATCTTGTAAAATTGAAAATACGTATACTCTATATTCCAGCAATTAGTTCTGTTTATATATCTCTAGGGAAATTCTCACACACATGTAAAAGCAGACATTTACGTGGATGTTTATTGCAAAATAAAAATGAAAAGGGAAACAACCTAAATATAAGCATGACCAACAAAGGTATAAAAATTTTAAAATAAATCAATGTGAATGATAGCATCCTATATAATAGGTGAAAAAAAATAAACTAGGTCTATGTATCAACATGGATCCATCTCAAAAATATACAGTATTGAGGGGGGAAAGTAAACTGCAGAAATCATATAATGTAACGTAATTCATATGAATACAAAACACACAAATTAACAGCATAGGTTTGGGGATTTTTTTAAGTTTGTTCATGTATATAAAAGTGTGAAAAAAATGATAGAAACAGTATTTTTCCAACTCAGAATAGCATTTGTCTCTAGGTAGAAGGAACGTAAGATCACAGATGGAATAAAAAGATGAAACAAAAAGGATTTCAATTTTGTGAAATTTTTAAGGAAAAAGACGAATAAAAAATATTAATGATTATTTGTTTTGAATAGTGGATGCAAAGATGTTGTATTGTTTTCTTACTTTTCTGTGCTTTTGAAATTCCTCATTATTAAAAGTTTTAAAAAGGAAAGAAAGAAAAACTAAAGCACATAGAAGAAAATAAAGATAAATTTCCAAATATATCACTAGAAGAAGTCACCATGTGTATCTTTATGTTTGCATCAAGTCATCTTTGTATACAAAGATATATATATATATATATAATTTAGATATAAATATAAATTGTAATTTTTGTAACCTGCTTTTTCACTAATAAAGATGTCACAAATGTCTTCTACATTATCAATTGAAATGACTATATATTAACTGATTGCATAGTTGTGCTAGCATTATGTAACTGAGTCCCTATCATTAGAAATTTTGATATTTTTAAATTTGTACTATTGGAAACATGCTCACTCTGATGAACATTTGTATAGGTAACATTCGTGGGTTAATTTTTCTAAACAATGTTTTAAAATGTAATTGCTACTCACAGTATACTCACAGTTTTAGGCAGTTTGTTGCATATTGCCAATTTGAAATGTAGGAAGATCCTGTCAAATTCATTTGTACTAGCAAAGTATAAGAGCCCTTTTTCTGGGAACTTTCACTAGCTCTGGGTGTGATTTTTTTCTTTTATTCTTTTATTTTATTTTATTTTATTGCATTTTCTTTCATGTTTTCCAGACTTTCATTATTTGAACATTTGTCATTGTTGGCCATGCATGATCTCTGGGCAATTGTCAATAATAACAATTACCCATTTTACTATTGGATTGTTCTTTCTTTTTTCTTTATGGTGAATACGTTGTTACAACTAATAACATATGCCAAAGAAGACATCACCCTTTAAATCGTGACAAACTACAGAAGTTACCTGTGTAAACATGCTGAGACAGGATCACGTCAACATTTTTAAAAGAATTTGTAATTTAGTCCATCTTGCCCATTTTCTGGATGACCATGCAACAAATCAGCTATTGAGACGCCAGTTTCTAGGCTGAAAGGAATTCCCTGTGTCTCATGAGTTGCCTCCTCTGCCTGGCAGATGTAAACACAAAGTAGAAGCCTCCGTGTTGGGCTGTGCTCCCTCACAAAATCCTGGATTTGGGGGTCAGTGGAGCCTGTCAGGGCACACCCATCTCACAAATCCCCCTTGTCTGCAAGTGGTAGAACACATGCTTTCAATAGTGATGGGAGCTTCTGCAACACACTTTCTCTATGCAGAGCCTGAGCAGAAGAAAACTCAGAGTGAAGTTATCTTTCAAGCTAAGCAATACAGAGCCACAGTGAGGTGAATATTTATAAGATTTACTTGGAATTAATGAATCAGATCCTCCTGAGTTTGTGTTGCTCTCTGGTACAAGCCTCGGAGTGCTCTTGTGAGACTAGAAATAGACTTCAAAGCTTACAAATCAAACTTCTGCCTCTTAAAAGCTAAATGCCATTTAGGTCAAGAAGGGTTATGATTGCAGTACACCAATAGAAAATGAATTCAGCAGGAATTTTTTGAGCACCTATGCACCTAGAAGTTGGTGAAATCTGGATAAATGGCTTTATTCTTCCTCATCCCAAGTCACTGATTTGCAATAAATCAGTTCAGACCATAAGCTCTTTAATGTACTGTAACAAAATGTTCTGATGAACAATTTGTGTAGACAACTCTTCATGCTCACATATTTATGTGTGTTAGAGAAGAGCACAGCCTTTGGGGTCCAGCAGACTGAGAGACCCTGCCTGTCTCTACTACCACTTACCAGATTGACGTTATTAATACTCAGTTGTGCTGATTACATGAGTAATGGATACCACTAGCCCAACATCTACAGTGCCTGTCACACAGTAAATATGCAATACATGGTAGTCATTTTTATTGTTAAATAACAAGATTGCTTTTGATGATTTTAATATGGTAAAATTAACTAGTCACTTTGAGTAACCAACCACTCAAGTGTGTTAAAACAGTAGTAAATGACTGAGTTATTTGACCCATCAAGTGATTATTCCAAGAGACCTCAGTATGCATTCCCTAAATGTACTAACCTGGACCAGTCACTAGCTATCCACCAAGCAGAATCACAGCACTAGCTAATACCAGATACTCAGTATAATTAAAATAAAATACTTTTACATTTATTTTCATACTTGAAAGTATAAATATATCACTTGTTCAGTTTTTCTCAAACAGTGACTTTGTTTTCTTATGCATAAATTCTGCTTTTCTTAATCAGAAAACTAGATGTTTCTTAGATGTTTATCAGTGACATTTCCTAGGTTAAAATTTTTTTCTTCAATGTCTTGATATTAGAGCAATGCAGAAAGACTAAGGCACTGTATTAGTCCATTTTCTGTCACTTATAACAGAATATTTGAAACTGGATAGTATGTAAAGAAATGGAATTTCTTACAGTTTTGGAAACTGGGAAATCCATGGTCCATGAGGCACATCTGGTGATAGCCTTTTTCCTGGTGGGGAGTCTCTATAGAGTCCTGTGGTGACTCGGGAAATCGTGTGGTGAGAATGGCAAGAGCTCTTCAACATCCTCTCCTGCTCTCCCTATAAAGCTACTAATGCCACTCCTGTGAAAACCCAGTAAACCATTAACCCCTTACTCTACCAACGGATTAATCCACTTATGAGGACATAGTCATCACAATCCAATCGCCTCTAAAGGCCCCACCTTTCAACATTGCCCTAGATTGATTTCCACCCTCCTAACACTGTCACAATGGGGATTAAGCTTCAAGAGTTTTGGGGAGACATTCAATCCACAGCAGGCATTATTTCATTTTTTAAATCTACACAATAGAAAAACTCACTATTCAGATATTTTCAAATTCTTTATCTGAGTTTTGAGTTAATAAAGATACAATTAGTTAACTAATTAGTTGAATAAATTAATTATAAATTAATTAAATTACTTAAATTCAGATATTTAACTGACTTTTGGTCAAAAATTTTGTGTTTAGTCATTTTGAAATTTTCTCAGTGTAGAATCAAAATACCTGATTTTTAATAGATTTTTTGTTTATATCTGGATGTAGCTATTGATTCCAGTGGCTGGATTGGAAAGTTGTCTTAAAGGAGGGTTCCATGGATTACCAGCAGATGAAGCAAATTTTGGGTCTCCTGCTTTCATGGGAGCTCCACTTTTTTAAATAAAGGGGATTATAATATAGATCTGTTCGGGATTCTGGTCTTTGAGTCAAAATTCTGACTACTTTGCTAATTCTCCAGTTTAGATTCAGGTGTTCCTTATGAATTCACTAGTAAAAATCCTCTATTCTTGTTTTAATTTTCACAGATGTTTTGTGTATTCTATTTTGAATTTCTTCAAAAAATAAAGCAATCGACCAATCAAGAAAGTAGTTACATTATCACTTTTCTAAGAAGGATTAGGAGGAAAAAGAGCGGAAAAAAATAAAATGAAATGAAAGTCTCACTGAAAAATAAATACATATGCAAATAAAGATAACTCTAAAGTGATCTATTCTCATAAATATATAAAATTTAACCTACATCAACTAAGGAAGAACATACAAAACACATTCATATTACTCTTAGTTGGAATGACATGCTTGTTTTATGTGGCCCTGTCTACTTAATGAGAAAATGTCATTCAAGGAAAGAATCAGCACAGGACAGCATGCACGCCGGAATGTTAGCAATGAAACTGGAATCACCCCATAAACAATACAACAAAAGGCTTGTTTTAAGTGTGTTCTCTTTAAATTAAGTAGCAAGATTTCTCCAAAGTCATTAATAAAGGTCTACTCAGGGTAACAAATACTTTCTCAGACCTCACTTCCCATTTCTATTATTATGCATGCACCTTATTTTGCAAGTAGTGCAGATAAAGCTCCCCATACTTAGAGGTGTCAGCTTTCAGCAAGCCATAATCCAATTCAACAATCATGTATTAATTTAATAGAGACCAGGCATTATGTGAGGCATTTCCACACACTTTATCCCATTCAATCCTCTTGTTATTCCCTATAATAAATTTATTGTCATGTTCTCAAACTGGCATAGAGGAAATCTGAAGAATCTGAGATGAACAATAGGACAATGGCACCTCTTAAAGGCCTGCTTTGCCTGGGAGATTCTGGGGGGAAAAGAAACAAGAACAGGAACAGGGACTTCCATCTAGGAGAGATGCACTGTGGTTAAGGCTCTGCACTAGGAGGACACTAACTTCATTTCATTTGACCCTCTCAGCCACGTTGTGAAGTGAGCTTGGGTGTTTCTATTATGAGGTTCATAAAGCTGAAGTCTCAAGGCCTCTCCTTCCGCTGGCCTTTGCCAAGGTCCTTGGAGGTGTCCTAGCAAGGCATTCACATGGTCACAAGTGTTTGTGATATTTGTCAGGTTTTTTTAAAATTTATAATTTGATTTATTTCCTCTTTATAAACAAATATTCACTTTTACACCTAAGTTTATATTCATATTCTATACTTTTTTTTTCTTAAGGAAGGCTTCCAAAATTTTAAAAGCTTCAGGCCCTGTAAACTCCACATCTGTGGGAAGGGAATGCAAGGGCATGCTTACGTGCATAGGCACCCAGGGAGAGGGAGTGAGAAGAAACCTGAGACGTCCTTACCAGTCCTTCCAATGGCCACAGAGCCTGCAGAAGTGAGAAGCAGCAGACCGAGGCTGAGGTGTGGCTTTCAGTGGGGCTCAAGGACATGTGGGACAGAAGGCCAGTTGTTTAGCTGCACAAGTGCTGGAGTATGGCGAAGTGGGAGGCAGTGTCATCCCCCAGGTTTCAGGGGAATGGAGTGCAGTTCATTGCAGTAAAGACTTCAGAGAATGCAGGATTCTGTGGATTGAATTGTGTCCACCCAAAGTTCATAGGTTCAAGTCCTAACCCCTGGTACTTCAAAATGTGGCCTTATTTGGAAATAAGGTCATTGCAGATGTAATTAGTTAAGATGAGGTCCTACTGGAGTAGAGTAAGCTCCTAATCCAAAATGACTGGTGTCCTTACAAAAAGGGAAAGTTGGGACAAGACCTGCACACAGGGAGAACTCCATGTGAAGGTGAAGGCAAAGACCCAGTTGATACTTCCACAAGCCAAGGAACGCCAAAGATTATCAACAACCATCGGAAGCTGGAAGAGCGGCATGAAACATATTCTCTTTCACTGCTCCCAGAAGGAACCAACCTTCTTAACACCTTAATTTTGGACTTCTAGCCTCCAGGACTGTGAGACTATAAATTTCGTTGCTTAAGCCACCCAACTAGTGGTGCCTTGTTACAGCAGCCCTGGAACAGGGGTTTGCACTTTTTGGAGTCCCAGGAAATAGCATGTGGTAACCAGCGACTGCAATGGTGGTGAGCACATTAAGTGGCCTTGAAGAGAGGAGCCTGGGCAAAAGGACAGGATTGAAAGATTATTTTTTTTAAGTCTCTTGCTTATACCATCACAATAAATGATTAAACATTTAACTTGCCTGCTTTTTTTTTTTTTCTGTGGCTGGCCAGTATGGGGGTCCAAACCCTTGACCTTGGTGTTATCAGCACCACGCTATAAACCAAGTGAGCTAACCGGCCAGCCCTCTCGGCTTGCTACTTTCCTTGGCTTTTCTGACATCTGACAGCTTACCTCCTCTCTCCAGCTCAGCTGAGCTCCCGACAGGACAGCTCTTCAGAGCTGCTCCACGTGGGGGTAGAGGCCAGTCATTGTATCCTTACACCAGCCTGTCATTGGCTACGGGCCACCATTGTGGAAGGCACAGAACCTTGGGTGGGCAGTTCCTGTTACTAAGGTCAAAGCCTGGAGAGGGACACCGCTGTGAGGCATCGGCAGCTGATATTCACAGCAGCTGGGTATGGCTCAGTGACCTGGGAAGGATCTTTGTGGAGCACCATAGTGTCAGGACTAGTCCTCCTCTGACACTACCCAGATCTACTTTCTTCTTACAGTAAGTTTATCCCATGTGTAGACAGCGTCACTAGAATTTTGGTTCGCCTCATTTCCTGGGAAACACAGGGTTAAAAGGATAAATTATAGCCTGCTCAGTGGTTCTAATCAAAGCTGTACTCGGTACTCACTACCTCCTCCTTGCCAACCAAACTGGCATGTCTTGCTCTGGCTAGGCAGTTTGCCCATGGGGGGATCTATCTCTCACTCTTGAGGGGTCTGAGTCCTGGTTCCCAAGCACTTAACAGGCTGTGGTAGCTGTGCTTGTCCATTTAACATTAAAATTAGGCACAGGAGTGCCAAGAGATACGCTTGAGTGTTTGTAGGGAAAGTAAAATAAAATGGTCAGGGCTCCTTCAGATGTTCCGAGTCTTGCGGAGCATTTGATGTAAATATTCACATGCACCCAGGTGTTCCTTGATTATTGTCTAATGTAATAATTCATGTGCACCCAGGCGTTCCTGGGTTTCTGACTTGAACCCAGGTGTCCTGGGTTATCGGACTTACGTATAAAGGATGAGTGGCTTTGATCTATGGGGCCCCCTGCCCCTGGGACATCCCGGGGGCCCATGGGGAGGCTGCTACTGCTGCTGGAGGCTGTTGCTGTGAGCTGTTGCTGCCAGGGCCCCTAGGACCCTCTGCGAGGCCACTTCCAGTGCTGCTGGAGGCTGCTGTAAGCTGCTGCTGCTGAGGAAGCTGAGGACTGAGATTGTGTCATCTGCCAATGACTCCTAAGATCTGTCCCAATTACCTAGAGTGGACCTGCATATGAGGGGTCTGGTGACCCAGTCTGTCTAATGGGTTTGAAGTGTCTCTCTATGAGCCCTAGCCCTAGCAATACAATTGACTACTTGGCAGAATTCCAACAATAGCCTCAGCAAGACAAGTGTTTGTTGGGAAAATATAGGAAAATGGTCAGGGCCCCTCAGATGTTCAGAATCTTGCCAAGCATTTGTCGTAAATATGCACGTGTGCCCAGGTGTTCCTTGGTTAATGTCTAATGTAATTGTGCATGTGTGCCCAGGTGTCCTGGGTTATTACCTTCCTGGGTTATTAAGTATAAAGGATGAGTTGCTGTGATCCACAGTGCCCCCCCCACCCCCAGGATGCCCCTGGAGGTGAGGTCACAGGGAGGCTGCTACTGCAAGCTGTTACTGCTAGTGTCCCTGGGATGCCCCGAGAGGCCACCACCAGTAGACCTGTAAGCAGCTGGACCTGTAAGCTGCTGCTTCCATTGCTGAGGACTGAGTTCATGTCATCCGCCAATGGCTCCTGGGATCTTTCCCACTTATCTAGCATAGACCTGCATGTGAGGGGTCTAGTGACCCAGCCTGTACAATGGGCTTGAACAGTCTGTGAGCCCTAGCCCTGACAATACAAATGAAACTTAGTGTAACTAAAATAATGAAATGTTTGGCTTTAGTTATGATTTGCCTAACCTGACAACTGGCGTAGTCGTGTAGCTTTACAGTGTTTCACAGAGTACCAGACACATCCCTGTGTCTGAAGACAATTCACAGTGAGGGGCACGTTTGTGAGTTCTCATCAGTGAATACTCCCAAGAGCTAGGAAGTGCGTTCACTGGCATCCTGAGGTGGAGATCTAGGTGTAGTGCCACAGAATTTACTGAAAAAAAAAAAAATCAATTTCCAGGAATTTTCATGAATCCCCCAAATCTTAAGTTACTACATATTTTCCTAAAACGTTATTTATGTTTTAAAAATAATGGGTAAGTTTTCTGCTCCTAACCAAGACAGAGTAACAGGAATTAGAATTTATCCCCTGCCTAAAACAATCAGAAAATCAGACAAAATATAGAGAACAATTGTTATCAAAATGCTGGATGCTAGACAACAAAGGAGCAGAGTACTGATAAGCACGTGTGTGAGGAAAGAAGCTGAGGCTGGGAAAGAACCACCTGAAAGGACGAGCTCTCACAAGGGACGAGGAATACTGACTGCTTTTCCATGGAAAACTTCATAATGCACGGGCCATTGGAAGAGCAGGGTTGGTCTGCATCAGCAGTGGGGAAAAATTACCTCTAGAATAAACACTTCTCTGCTTCTGCCTAATGAATCTTAAATGCAAGAACTCAAACGATCACACTGTTTCCAAGTAATTTAATTGCATCTCAGAAAAAAGCTCAAGAATATTTATAGGCAGACAAAACACCCAGTACCCCACAAGGTAAAACTCAAAATGGTATGTTATCTAATCAAAAATTATCAGGCATAAAAAAAAATCAGGAAAATAAGACCCATAATGGGGGGAAATCAATCTAAACCAAGCCAGAATAAACACAAATGTTAAAAAGAACAGACAAGTATATTAAAAGGGTTACTATAACTATTTAATATATTCGAAAAGTTAAGTAAGGAACATGGGAGATATTTTTAGACACCCAAATCTAACTTCCGGAGATGAAAATTATAATGTGTGAGATGAAAAATACATTAATTGTGATGAAGGGCAGACTAAACATTGCAGAAGGAAAAAGATCCATAAACTTGAAGACATAGCAGTAGAAACTATCCAAAATGAAATACAGACAGAAGGAAAGCTATTTTGATGTAAATAGAGCATCAGTTTGCTGTGGGACAACTTCAAGCAGCCATGTAATCGGATTAAGGATCCTCACCTGTGGAAAGAGGGCGGAAGCAGGATTGAGCAGAGGTAGAAGCCTAACACTAGTGCAGTCGTGGGAAGCCTTGGCCAGCCTAGAGAAAGTGCTGGGTTGGATTTGTCCTTCAGAGTGCCCTGGGTCAGGCTGCAGAGGCTGGGCCTTCATAACTTCACATCACTCAGTCACCAGATCCAGGCTTCCCCAGGTAGGGCATAGACCTGGCTAAGAGATCTCTCTGCAGCTGAGGGAGACCTTCACTGAGCTGAGAGCTGGAAG
This sequence comes from Cynocephalus volans, assembly GCF_027409185.1. Classification (NCBI taxonomy): domain Eukaryota; kingdom Metazoa; phylum Chordata; class Mammalia; order Dermoptera; family Cynocephalidae; genus Cynocephalus; species Cynocephalus volans. Next base: position 28,491,234 of record NC_084474.1, on the reverse strand, counting down.
GGATCTGCTCTCTGCACTCACTGCAGCTGGACAAGACCATTCTTGAAGACCAATCTGGAGGCACATCTCTATGTCTGCTGCAAAGAGCACAGGCTTCAGAGCCAAACTGCTTGTGTTCAGATCTTCCACTTTAGGTAAGGTCATTAACTTCTCTGTGTCTTGGTTCCCCAAATGTATGATGGAGTTGGCAACAATAGTACCTATCTCATGCAAAGACTAAATGAGTTGATATATGTAGAGCACTTAGAACCCTGCCTGGCCCAATGTAAATTCTATGCATATTTGCTGTTATTGTTCTCATGACCTTATTTCATATTTCCATCGACCCTACAAAGTAGGTATTCTTTTCTCCATTTTGCAAATCAGAAAATTGATACTTTAAAAGGTAAAACAGCTTGCCTAAGATCACTCAGATAGGACATGGCAGGACCAGAATTCCAACCTGGTGTTCGTACCCAAAGATTGCCTGTATGATTAAATAGATTTTTTGCTGTTATTGTTTGTTTACCACCCCCTGAATTATCTATGTAGACTGTAAATCCTCTGATTTCTTTTTAGAAAGACCCAGCACAACATTCGGCACAGAGTAGGCATTTAAGCAGTCTTTGCTGACTGGAAGGATGAAGGGCCAGTGGCTTCCTTTGTTTTTAGAGACTTGGCCTGTTGCTGCCCTGCTGAATCATTCTCTCCTTCATCTTATTTTGTTCTTTTGTTCAAATTGCTCAAAGGCAGAACATTCTATACTGTCATATGCCACACAAGTAAGACCGTTAAGTTAGAGGACATACAAACATTTCTAGAACTTTACTCTCCTTGAATAACTTCAAGCACATAATATAACTTGAACAGTCTTTTTGCCATAAATCCATGTCTCTATTCCTTTTTTTATTTTTAATTCAATAGGTTGCATTGGAAGAGACCTATTATATATTTTTGTAATAAACTTTGTTTATTTGTAATAATTAGGATTGAAGGAATTCAGTCAGGTAGTTACTAATTACCATCTTAACCCCAAAACTACCATGGCTAGAAAGAATAGGTGAAAATATTGGATGTGCTTAATGTAACCTGGAGATTTTATAAACAACACATGAAACAGGAAATGTTTTAGCGAGTTTGTAGGATGATGTGCAGTTACTTATTTGAATAAGCTGACATATTGGCACAACGATGGTATTAGAAAGCAAAATTTGGTCTTTGTCACTCATTAACATCACTGCACAGTTTTCATTAATAAATTCATCAGGGTCTCATGTGAATAATCAAGACCAGGATTTCCTTTCCTAGCTGGTTCACTGATCTGTCTTAACTCTTAAGTAGCAATCAACTTTCCTAGAAAAACAAGGTTCCAAAAAAAAAAAAAAATGGTCTGGTTGAGTGAAATATTGTAGTGAACATCTGTGATTTTTGCCTGTCCCCTTCTGATAATAGCTCCATGATTCCCCCTTGAAAATACCGATCCCCTAGTCTTTCTCTATGTTATTTGTGTGGAGCTGTGCCATGGGTTGGCTTGTGACTTAGACAAGGCTCACATAGAGCATTGTGGACCCCTAGACCCTGGGAGTGGTTTTGAGGTGGACACATGGACCAGTTGGAACCAACTAGACTCAGTAGCAAGGCTTTTGTTGGCCTTGTTAAAAATAAAGGATCTGTCTTCTGCTGGTCTGATGAGTGGGTAGGCTAAACAGCAGTCATTAGTGGCAGCATCTGTTGCCATCATAAGGAAGCTGACTCTCAGAGAATGTGGAGTCAACATGCTAGAGAATATGAGGTGTGTGTGCAAATCTGCGAGAGAGAGAGAGAGAGAGAAAAAGACCTGATTTAGCTTTTTTTTCTTTTCTTTTTTTTTTCTTGGTGTCTGGCCAGTATGAGGATCCGAACCCTTGACCTTGGTGTTATCAAAACCACACTCTAACCAACTGAGCTAACCAGCCAGGCTTGTACTTGTATTTTTCAATTACATGAGCCAATATATTTTCCTTTTACTTTAAGCCCGTTTGAGTGGAATTTTCCACCACATACAACTGAAAGAGTCCTGATATAATAGCTATTACCTTATAAAAACATCAGGTTCCATTATGTTCTTAAGTATTTGAATCTTAGATGGTAGCAAATACATTTTCCAGGTACTTCAAGTTATTTTCCACACAGCCCAAAAAACCAACTGGAATGTGATATATTCAATGGGTTGACTAGGGTGACATATTCCACTGTCATTAATAAGTGATTTAGTGTTTGTGGGTCACAGTCACAATTTATGCTCTCTTGATTGTTTTTTGGTGTTGTTACTATAATAAAGATATACCTAATTAGACTGATAAACTTAATATGATAACAATTAAATTAAAATGCCATTAAATAATAGTGAACTCAAAATTTTAAAAATAGGAAATCATGTAGAGAAAGGAGAGATCACTGTTTAGGAAATGGGGATGGCATAATTCTGGGATTGTCATTAAACAAAAAATTTAAGTGTAAACTTTCTAGCAACCAAGGCCAAACGATAATTAGAAGAAATTTCATAATTTCCATTTTCTGGTAAAAGGAAGCTCATCTATTATTCAAAAGAGACAAGCTTCTTTTCAAATTATTTTTAAAGAAAAGTTTTCTTACAACCAAGAGTCATGGGTTTTTTTTATTTCTTTAGGAATCTAGGCTTTTGTTAAAGATGTGTCATTTTGTTTACTTTATTTCTATTTCCCATTCATCATGCGACTTGGTAGCGACTTTAATAAAATGCTATGATAACATTTTCATGGCTTGCCTAATGTCTAATGCTTACAGAAGAAGAGACAGAAACCAGCTGGTTTAAGCTTTAGCTACGACAAGACTGAAGCCATGTATCTTATCAGACAATTGAAACCACGTGCTCCAGCTCCGACCCCTGCTTGCAAGGTCAAGGAGGTAATGTGCAAATTCGGGATGCTTCTGAAAGTCTTTTAAAAGGACTTCTGGGTGGTAAAGCTTGGCTGAAATGACTTCTTCATGTCCCCTGGAAACTCAAACCCAGTATTTTTGCACAAAGAGTAGGCAAAAGTGGTTGAATTTGACCTTATTACTTCAAAGCTTCTATTGCACTCTTAAAGATAAAGAAAAACATCACTGCCTCAAAACAAATGGACCGCTGGCTCCAAGCAATCATTGGAGGGTACTTAAACAGTCAGAAACCATTAATGTTATCACAAAGTTAGACCCCTCTTCTCGGGAATCTTGGAAGTACAATTCAGTTTCCTTTGCTGGCGTCTATGTTTGGCTCCATTTCCTTTGCTTTCTTCAGTCGCAAGTCTCTTGTCTTTAAATTAAGTGCTTCATCAAACAGTTTATGGGACTCAATTAGTCCCTTTCTCATTCTTCCAGAAATCTGTATCCTTTGTGAGATCCCCACTTAATCAGTTGTTCATTAAGCTTTTTAAGGTCTTGCCTATTTAATCCCTCGTTGATAATTTATATGTATCCCAAGGCCTGAATCATTTGAGCTATTAATCATTTTATCTGAAAAGTCTCTTGAGATTGAGCATTTCAGTCTCAATGAAGTCTTTGAAGGCAATAATACAGCAAGCAAAGACAACAAAAATAATTTAAATTACATACAATTATATTTTCTCAAAACAAATCTAAGATTTTGCTTAGAAATTCCAACATTTTGTGTTGCATGTAATATTGCCCTCTACAGTACCCTTCTAATCTTATCAGTAAGTTTCATTCTATAATATTTTATTGCAATGGAAGCATCATCCTCCGAGCCATACAACTTCAGTCACAGGATTGGTTTGTCGCACGGATGTATCATATACTTCACTATTTATCAATGAGTTCTAGAAATGAGAACAGGAGGCTATGGGAGAAGAGTAACAAGATAAACTTCTACAGATGACAGAAAGAGTTCTATGAGAAATGTGAATAGGAGATATTCCCTTGGCCTACCTTTTTACACTTGGCTATGAATTTGCTTATGAAAATTTTGTTTATCTCTATTGATGAATGTTTATCCCAAGTTTCAGTATTTAATTAGATTTATAATTTCCTTGTGCTTATAAAATTAATGACAAATATAGGTTGTATATTATACAATAGTACTCTGAGAGCATACCTTATGTCAAAGATCACACATTTGGGGTAACTGTGCTAGTTTTTGTGATAGGTACATATCAACTAAACACAAGGATACCTCAGAACTGCTATATATATGGAGTTTGGCAGCCACAGTTTCAGATTGGAAGAGATAACTAGAGGAATTGTTCAGGAAGCTCATTACTTTTCCTTACCTTATATGTTTATTTGGTGTGGACTTGAAAGGGGATGAATGGAGGTTGGTAGAATTCAAAAACCTCCTGTCCCTGCCAAGTAGCTCCTTGACACTGTATATGACTTAGTTAAAAATATAGGTACCCAAAGGGAACAAACTCACAGATATTTACAGGAATAAGCACTGATCACAGAGCTTTTAATTTTTTTAATTTGTTACCTGACTGCTCATATTGATATCTGAGTATGCAGGAAATAAGGATTTTGCCCCCACTCAAGCGAGCACACTTTGATCTGGCTCTTCTTCAACCCTTCACTATCACTTAGTTTCATGACAGGATTTAACAGTTGTCATATACTGTCCGATAACATTCCCAAATCTTCAAGTCTTTATTTCACAAAGAACAAGACTTTATGTATCAGTGATTCTCCAAGCATGAATGAACAGCCATATGACATGACAGTCATATTAACTAATGAAAAAATCAAAAATCCAAGCCCTTTCTCTTACTGTGACAGGTGAAAGACCTGTAGTTGCATAGATTGTTGTTTTTAGTCTATGCCTAAAGGATACAAACTAAGTTATTAAGGGTTCCTAAACTTTGATAGCCATGAACTAAATAAAGTTAGCGTGTAACTTAGTTGCATTGCCACACATCTGACTGCACTGCAAAGCTGCGATGACACGTGTGCCTACGCAAACCCCTGGATTAACCAGGAGTCCCAGAAAGAATGTCTGGTTATCACTGTGTCATCAGTCCTCTTTGGACTTGATCATGCTTTTCCATTGCTTTTGTTCTTGCTTTTCAGTCAGATCTTTTGATTTGGCTTCTGCATTATCAATTTCATTTATTGGATCATTATGACACCAATATAAGATACAGATTTGATGAACTGACAGTGTTTGAACAACTGATTAGTGCATTTAAACCTAGATGTTAGATATACATAGATGAGGATGATGTTAGTCCAAGGAGCTCACATCAAATTGGAAAGAAAGGAAAATAATAATCACTATCAATAGGAGAAGTCCTATCCTAGGATCATGTAAAAGTTACTTTGTAAATTAAGACGAGAGAGCAACTTTAGGGACATGTTTTATTTCTTCTATTAAATTTTTAAAACCTGTGTCTGTGTCTGATTTATATTTTTTCTGACAACTAGTGGGAACTCAATAAATATTTGTTTAATAATTTAATAACATTTTCTGTCCCATATTTTAGTAATGCTAAATACAACCAGTAGCTAAGATTTTCTACTTTAAATATTACAAACCACTTATCCATATCATTTGGAATGTGTTGGTTTAATTTCTCTCTAGGTCTCTTTATGAGAGTTGCATAAATGCAGCTACTTTTCACATCAAATATTCTTCAAAGTCCTTCACAGGGAGACCTTTGTCTGGTCATCCAGGATCTGCTAGCTCAGCTCTGAGCAGAGTGGTCACCACCATCTGCCCTCTTCTTTATCATACCACTGCCCAGAAAATGTGTCAGCCTAGTTCAGGCCTCTACACGGTCTTCTCCATGAAAACCATTTGCTTGAAATATAAGAAACCCATTTGCAGCTGGAAAAGTATCAAAGTTAGCATAGTTCTGATACAAATAAGACAAGAAATCATCTTCTTTAATTACTAAATTGGGTTTTTAATTATTTGACCACTTAATAAGCACTTAAGTTCAGCATCTATATTTGTTGACCAAATCCCCAAGGGAATTAGTACCTCTACACAAGAGTCGGCCTCATTTCTGTGCAGTATCCATTAAGCAGTTCTTCCTTCCTGAAAGGGCTGCCTTTTGTTTTGGTATAGCTGCTCCTCAGGAAGATGGCATCGTGCCTGCCCACACCTGCCCAAACCTGCCCAAGATGGCAAGGAGGTTAAAGGTCGTTGCATCTCCTGGGGCATATGGCAATGAGATATACAGGAAGATCCACTTGGAGGCAGTTTCTAGGGACAGTTTCTACACTAGTAAAGAAGGCCTTGAGCAGGGATATTATTTCCTTTTGTTCCTCTGGATGTTGTTTTGCTGAATACGACTCCTAAGATGCTGTGGTGGGCTCCCCCTCAGCCTGAGGACAGCAGAACTTCAACAGAAAAAGACAAGTGCTCATGGCTGAGGCCCTGGATGAAGTGACCTGCAAGGCTGCATTCCTCAGGACCTATTATGTGAGATAAATATTCTCTTTGTGTTGAATTTCCAGCCTTTTTGAGTTGAAGTTTCTGAAATCTGAAGCTGAAAGCATCCTGATAGAGCCTCTGAATTGAAGTGTAACCTCCAATCCCTGCTCCTTGGTAGCTATAGTTCCCTAGTCCTGGATGTTAGATTCATGTTTCATCATCATCTTCTTTCCTCTTGATTTCCTAGGACCTTTTCATATTCATTCCATGCATTTCTACTGAGCAGTTGCTAGGTGCCAAGTCCTATTCCAGGCAATGTGGGTACTAGACAGTTGGAGTCTCTCTCAGGGAGATACAGGCCTGCCAGGCATGGTTGAGGATGGCTCCCTGAGTTCACATGCATTCTGCAGTTTGCAGTGCCCATCTGTTGTTATTTCCATGACTGAAATAGCAATTATACATAAGTCCACTTTGCTCTTCCATTTTCTCCTGTTCTGTTTCCTTTCTGTTGCTGATACTTCTGTCCATCCATTCTTGGGCTCTCTTGTTTTTTCTCTTTCCTCTGCCTTGTACAGACATTTGTATTTTGTTCTCTTGAGTCTATCTCCTCCAAGCACATTGGAAGAGTTATTTAATCATCCCCTCAGGCCACTGTGCTTTTGGGAGAAAAAGACTGGTTATCAGACAATACCAGAAATACTAGACACAGAGTCTATTAAGAAACCAACAGTGAGTCTTGTGCATAGTGCTATAACAGAGCCCTCTAAGAAAATGTCAGGAAAGTAGGAGTTAAAGACACAGATTCTGGATTCAAATCCTAGCTTCACCCATTCCTAGCTGTGTAATCTTGACTTGACCTCTCTTTGCCTCAGTTTCCCGTAAAATGGAGATGACGATAATTACTGCTGCTCATAGGTTTGTGATACAGGTTAATATGTTAAAATATACTAAGTTCTTAGAACAGTTCCTGGCTCATAATAAGTGCTAATGTTTATAAGGTGACCATTGTCATTGGGCCTGCTCTTTCCTTGCTTGTGCTACAAGGTTTTGTATGGCCCTCGCCAGGGAGCACAAGGAGGCTGAGCCCCAGAGGAAGGTCCTGCAATGGAAACAGAGAGAGCAGTATGGACAGACCACAGCTCCTGGGTGGGCACCTCAGTTACGTGATCTGGCCCAGAGCCAACCTAACCTGTCTTACAACAAAGTGGGCCAGGCCTTGTTTGGTGCAACACTAGCTTTTCTGGAGAAAAGAATTTCATGCCAGAAATACTGCTTCATGACCCCTGTCCCGACCCCCTAGTCTCCCTCACAAATTCCCGGAGAATATGTGCTCTTAAACCCCAAACCACCACATCAGTGCAGTACCACAACTCTTCAGATTAATTAACAAAAATGTACACATCAATCATGCCATGGACTCATCTCTGGCAGATACTTTACATAACCCACAATTGGTGCCATAGCATCTGAATAAGTCTATATGCTCATCCTTGCAACTTCTCCGCTAAAAAACTGAAATGAATTAACTAAGGGCCTCTCTCTGCCAAGTCACCCTTCAGCTATATGCCCTCTGCAAGTGACATGGACAGCTGTAAAGGTAAACCTAACATTTGCATCTCAACCTAATCCCACCTGCCTGTATACCTGCCTGCCTGCTTTCCTGAGCAGTTAAAGAAAGGATATAAATTCAGCCTTCTTTAATGATACTATGTTAGGAAGGATGTGGGGGAAAGGCGCTCATATATGTTGCTGCTAAAAAATGAATCAGTACGATATCTACAAAGGGCAGCTATAGAAATTACAAATGAACATCCTCTTTGACCTACCACTTTGACTTTCAGGAATTTATCCTACAGATTTACTCACAGGGTAAATCAAGGGGTTATAAATATATAATAGTTATTCAGTGCAACATTATTTGCAATAGCCAAAGATTGAAGAGAGTATAAAAGTTTATCAATTTTTTTTGTTTCTTTAAAATCCTAATTTGCTTTTTTATTACCAGAGAGATTTAACATTTCCTTCCCATATGTTTAAATGACTTTAGTATTATTTTAATATTTTTTTTACAAGGATATGCACATTATTTGTTCAAATAACAAGTACATAAACTGAATAACAGATGAATAGCAAAATAATCTCTAGAAAGGAGGGCTTCAAATTTTCACAATAATTGGAGATGTAAAACTGATTAAAATTTACATATTTCTTTTTAGAATCTCTACAATTGTTTGAAATAGCTCTCTAAAGTCTTCAAAAAGCATGCAAATATCAAATTAATTTCAACAGAAGATGAATAAACTTTTCAAAGGCAAATTACTACCTGAGCAAATCAACAAGTGTACTTAATAAAAGAAATCAAGAACAGAAATTCAATATCTATTTTTAACAACATAAATTGCATAAAAATCAATATAACATGAACACAAGGGCACTTCAAAAAGTTCGTGGAAAAATAAAATTGAAAGATAATGGAAATCTTTCCATGAACTTTTTTAAAAAGTTTTTCCTTTTTTTAAAAAAAGAAAGACTGATAAGATCATAGAAAATATTTTCTCTGACCACAATAACAGAAGAAAGTTTAGAAAACTCACAAATGTGTGGAAATTAACATTCTCCTAAATAAACAATGGGTAAAAAGAAAAATCATAGGGAAATTGAAGAGTACTTTGAGATAAAGAATGAAGGGCATCACATCAAAATTTACAGGATGCAGGGCTCATGCAGTGCTTAGAGGAAAATTTATACTATATAAAAAACAAGAAAAATCTCAAATCAGTAATGTAAATTTCTACCTTAAGAAAATAGAAAAAGAAGAGCAAACTAAACCGAAAGCAAATATAAGTAGGAAATAGCAAAGATTACAACAGAAATATATGAAATAGGGAATTTAAAAAAAAAAAGAGAGAAAATCAACAAAATCCAAAGTTGATTCTTTAAAAAGATCAACAAACTTTGACCAAGAAAAAAGAGAGAAGACAGAAATTCCTAAAATCAGAAATAATGTAGGGGTATTATTACATTGTCACTATGGCTTTTGTGGAGATAAGGTTTAGTTTCTTTCTCTTTTTTGTTTGCATTTTGTCCAACCAGTAGGTTTTGTTCTTTTGTGTATTTGTGGTAGTGATTATCGTTTCTCAGATCCCAGATGCAGGACTTCCTTGAATATTTCTTGTGGGGCTGGTCATGTGGTGGTGAACTCCTGCAGTTTTTGTTTGTCTGGAAAATACACTATTTTTTCCCTCATTTCTAAAGGATAGCCATGCTAGGCATAGTATTCTCAGCTGGCAGGTTTTTTCTTTTAGTATTTTGAACATATTATCCCATCTTCTTCTGGCTTGTAGAATTTCTGTTGAGAAGTCTGCTGTTAGTCTGATAGGGGCTTCCTTATAAGTGACTTGACACTTTTTTCTTGCATCTTTTAAGATTCCCTCTTTGTCTTTGAGTTTTGCCGGTTTGACTGTAATGTGTCTTGGAGAGGATCTTTTTGGGTTGATTCTGTTTAGGGATCTTTGAGCCTCCTGGATCTGAAGGTCCATGTTTCTTCCTACATCTGGGAAATTTTACATTATGTCATTGAATAGGTTTTCCATGACTTTTCCTTTCTCCTCCCCTTCTGGAACACCCATGATTCAAATGTTTGTGCACTTAAGGTTGTCTACTAGCTCTCTTAGATTTTCTTCATTTTTAAAAATTCCTTTCTCTTTTCTTTTTTTTTGGAGGGGGGTCCACCTGGGTTATTTTTAAAAGACTATCTCAAGGTCAGAAATTCTTTCATCTGCTTGTTCTAGCCTGCTGCTTAAGCTACAGTTATTTTTGTTGTTATTGTTGTTGAGTGAATCTTTCAGTTCCATGAGTTCTGCTACATTGCTTTTTTTAAGGTATTAATATCTTTGTAAATTTCCTCCTTAGTGTCCTGGATTTTTTTTTCTCTCATTTCATTATGCTATATGAGTCTTCTTGTATCTCAGTGAATTTCCTTAAGATTGTTGCTCGGAATTCCTTTTCAGTCATTTCAAGGGTTTCCTGCTCTATAGGGTCTGGTATTCGAAAATTACTGTATCCTTGTGGTGGTGTCATATTTTCTTGGGTTTTTGTATTTCTAGTATCTCTATGTTGATGTCTGGTCATCTGGTAGAGTAGTTCCTTCTCCTATTACTCTGGAGTGGGCTTTGAGGAGAGAGCTGTCCTCTTCTTTTTCCAGTCTTTGTTGGTGACTCTCCTTGTTTCAGTGCAGTCAAGTGTCTTGTGGGCTGCCTGCATGGTGGCTATGGCTGCTGCTGTATCATCAAGTGGCTTTTTTGGCAGCCATGGCTGTGGCAGTGGTTGTAGTGGGACAATGCATGGAAGTGGTGTTTTCAGCATGCTCTCTTGCTTGCTTTTGGGTGAGGTGTACTGTCCTTGGCTCCTTGCCTAGGACCCTGGGTGTGCTCTCTTCTAAAAGTTTATCTATTCCTTATAGAATATTAACCCAATGAAAATCTCTACAACATAAGAAATAAAGAGGGAGCTCTTCATGTATTGATATAAACTGTTTCCAAGATAAACACACACACACACACATGTATATACATACATATCCATGCATATATACATGTATATGTTACTATATAAAATATCTTAAGAAGATATACAAAAACTATTTGGGGGTGGGAATTATATGGTTTGAGTTCTGGGTAAAAGGGAAGCTTTTCACTATTAATCTGGTTAGTTCAAATTAGGATTGGCTGCATTTAACAGAAAAAATCAAAATAACAAGGGCTTAAACAAGAAAGAGAAATTCTTTCTCATATGAAGAAAGTGCAGAGGTAGCTAATTCAGCAGGGAAGGGAGAGCTCTACAGTCATAGCCACCCAGGGTCTTTCACACTCTCCACTCCACCCTCTTTCGGGGTGACCTATGCCCTCACGGCCCCAGCCATTTTGTCCCCCTCCAGGAAGCAGGAAGAAGACGGAGCGGGAGGATGCCCAGAATTCATTCCCAACACTCCCATCACAGATCCCTGATTGGTCTTAGGCATATGACCACCCTACCACTTTTTTCAAGGGGACTTCTCAGAAATGTATCTTTTTGGCTGAAGTAAGGAAGAAAACAAGAACACATATTGAGAGGCAACTATCATCTTTTCCTTTTGAACCATGTGAATAAGGTAACTATTTTAAAAACTACATAAAAATCACATTTAAAATGTTAAAGAAAAATGTACATCCTACAAAATTATAGGTCAGGCCATCCTTCTCTGGGTCTTTTTCTTTATCTCTGACCCCATTCCCTGGCTGATCCACTGAGGAGCCACACTTTCCTCAGGTCCCTGACTGTCCCAGTGGCACCAGGGGTCCTCCCAAGTCTCTCAACCACTCTTGGACCACTCTTGGTGGTCCCCTAGTGACCACCTCAGTAGCATGGGACTCAAGAAGGACCTATCACATGCTTGAGAGATTTCCATGACATTATACATTCACATGAGCCCCCAAAGGTCATTGCAGAATTGAACTTCAATCCCAGAGGTGAATTCAGAACCATTGCTCTTAGAGTATTATGTTTAAATAAAGTCCAAATTTTATTGTTAAAAGCAAAAATTTTTGTCACATATCTAACCATAGCTCCCTCATTACCTGACTTAAAGTAGCTCTATATTTTCCTACAATAGAAAGCAAGAGATTTAATTTCAAGCTCTATTTAACATGCTGAGGGCCAAGGAGTACTTAAGAAAGAATGTGGCATTCCAAATACTACAGAAGAAAAATTTATATTATTTTAACATGCATTTTTTAATATACTCAATGTACTTGGCATTCCAAATACTACAGAAGAATAATTTATATTATTTTAACATGCATTTATTAATATACTCAATGTACATTCAATGCAAGTGTTCATTTAATCTACTTTAGTATAATAGTCAACTTATTAAACAACTTATTTAATATTTTATAAATAATTTTATGACTGAAACCAAGTACATTTGCCATCCTTCAGGAGCTGTAGGCATTAAAACAGAGTGAATTAATTTTTAAAATTTCCTAGTCAGCTCATTTTTCTTTAAGTACTGACAATGTAAATGGTGAATGATAAACACTGCAAGTCACTCCATCCAGTAATAATGATGATCAGGGGACTATTCGCTTCGTTAAGTGTAATCATCCACCTGCAGATATTTAGGCTTGGCCTTCACCGTTCGTATTTCCTAGCTATTCACAAAGCAGGACTATTTAGCAGAGGATGTGGTGTGGGAAACGGTGAAAAGACAATACTATTTAACATTGTGGTCTAGCATATCATAGTAGCAATCTACAGACAGGTTTCCTCCCACCAAGGAATCACCCCAAAAGCAGCAGCTGAGGAGTTACTACCGGGAAGTGTCCCAACCCGTCCTGAGATGGTTTGGATTCCAAAGAAAGAAGCACTAAAGGCCAGATGATCAGTCCAAAGCACTTATCAGGGGGACTGACTTACAGAGTGCTGCAGCTTATCCTCCCCAAACAGCGAGAGAAAGGGGTACTCTACCTAGGTGTGTCCGCAGCAGGGGGTCAAGGTATGGAATGTATATGAGGGTTTAAGGAATTTAGCTCAGGGCTGGGGCCAGTTACTTTCAGTGTTTTGGGCAACAACCTAAATACCTTTATCAGTGCCTGGGAAGGTTCAAGGCTCGGTTTTGTTTCAGGGAGACTGCAGCTAGCTGATTACAGAGGGCTCAAGCCACTCTGCTATGTCTGGTCAGGACATAGAAAAGGAGCAACTGGGGACCCTGCAGAGCAGTTTATAGACTCTTTAGACTTGGAAAGATGTGTTCCATTGGAGGGAATCCCTAAATATTTGCTTTTGAGTTTTCCATCCACGAGGGGCTTCCACTGCCCTGCCCAGAAGAGACAATAGTGCAGTGAGACTTGATTGTGAGATCCTTATAAATCAAAGTAGGTTATTTTGTCTCAATAGCAGAAAGAAGGCCTCCCCCTCTGCACCCCACACTCGTGCACCCCTGGGCCAGGGCCCACTCCCTCCTGCACTCTCTTGCACTGCCCATTCTGCCCAGTGGCCTCAGCCTGTGGGCAGGTGTGGGGCTCAGTGTGTGGGGCTTTGGAACCCAGCTCCCCAGCAGAGGCTCCCGCCATCCCGCTGATGGAGGCGTAGCAGTGGCTCCCCCATCTTTAACTGAACTGCTACCCAAAAGGCCTGAAAAAAGTTTACACTTTGTGGCTGGCATCTACTGGGGGAAATCTACAGGGAACCCCCACATCTGTCTCCCTCACCCCCAGTTTTGCCCATTTTAGTAACCGACACCACTGTTCATCTTGTGTCCTAGAAACCTGGGAATTTGTCTTTGACACTTCTCTTTTCCTCACTCCCACCACATGCAATACATTGGCAGGTCCTGTTACTCCACCTCCAAAATATGTCTTAAGCAAATGCACTTCCCACCTCCCACACCTTCAGCATCTCTCAGCAGACAGCCGCAATAGCCTCCTGACTGCTCATCCCCCTTCGTCTTCACACCGCAGCTGGAGTGGCCTGTAGATCAGGTCCTGCGGTCCCCTTCCAAAGGCTTCCCATTGAATGGAGAATAAAACCAAGTCCCTTTCCATGTCCCCCAAGTTTTGTATGCTCCAGTCCCAAATAGCCTTTCTAACCTCATCTCATCAGGTCTCCTGTTAATGAGCAAGTGCAGGGCCCTGGGCCTTCTGTCACTCCTACAGCATCCTCTGCTCCATCCTGCTCAAGGACTCTGTGCCTGAAATGCTCCTCCTTCCCCTCTTTGCAGGGTTGGAGTCCTCTTACCTTTGAGGATGCAGTTTAAATGTACTCCCCAGAGAGGCCTTCTCGGACCCCCTCTCTTTACCTCCTCTGTAGGTTCCCACCATTTTATGTCATCAACAAACTCTATTTTCTGCCTGTGCTATTAACAACCTATTACTATTATTATCATCATCATTATTTTATCATCTGGCACCAAAGCAAAACAGAATTCTTTTGTTTTGTTCACCAGTTCATCTGTGAAACAGTATTTTCTCTGGCACACAACAGCAGCTGATACATATTTGCCATTTGAATAACTGAATGAACAAAGAAAGCTGCTGCTGCTCTCTTCATGCAGCAAAGCGTTTTCAGCCACTTAATTCAATATTATCCCCTTGCAACATGGTCAAAAACTTTTCTCTCTCACTGAAGTGTTTAACAAAACACCAGGGATGGCCCAAGGAAAGCAGTAGCAAAAACCAGAATGTCCGAAAGTGGCTGTCAAAATATTACCAGTTCATGCATCAATGTTTTGAAAATGAGCCGGGCAGGCATCTCTTGCAGCCACTGTCACAGTCATGAGTACAGAGCGTAGCATCGCCAAATGTGGTGTCAGGCTCGCTCGTGCCTGGAGCCCTTACACTTATTCCCTGTACCTAGGGTGCTTGTCTCCCAGACACCCATGTCACCTCCTTCACCTTTCTCAGAGAAGGCTCAGTTGTCACTTTCTCAGTAAGGCCTTCCCTGACCATGCCACTTAAATCGCAATCACCAGTCACCAACACAGGTGCACGTGCTCCCCCTGTCTCTCTCCCCCCTTCTCTCTCTCTCTTCCTCTCTCTCTTTCTCTCCCTCTCTCTCCCCTTTTCCCTATCCCTCCTTCCACACTTCATTTTTCCATGGCCCTCGTTTTTCCATGGCACAAGTTACAATCTCATGTGCTCAATGTATTTATCTTTTCATTCTCCATCACATCTCAGGAATTTTTGTTTTGTTCACTATTATATTCCAGCCCCTACAATTGTGCCTTGCACCCCATAGATGTTCAATAAACATAGATAAATGGATAGAATGGTATATTGCAGGAATGAGGAATTTTTTCATTTTCCCAAAGTCTACTGTTTTGCCTATGTCGACATTATCTCCCATGTGTCAATATAAACAAAGAGTCAGGTGCAACTAAACCAGTTAGAATGTACTGTATCACCAGGTCTCGGTGTAAGGTTGCTCGGGTTGTGCACTGCTCACCTCCAGTGAGTCACATTCACAAAGACTCACCCCTGGAGCTGGGCAGTTGCACAGCCTGCACAGCCATATGCAGATGTCCTGGGAAGAGTGAGTTTGTGCAGTTTTTTTTTTTTTTTTGAGAGGAGGAAAAAGAGAAGGAGTAAAAGGGAAAAAGGGAATTGAATAAAATGGTAGAAAGAGGTGGGAAAAGACTGAAGAGTAGAGCAGAAAAAGAAAGTAGGAGGAGGCAGAGAAGTTAGAGAAGGATGGGAAAAGAGAGAGCAGGCTAGCAAAGCCAACAGAGACCGAGATCCTGTCCCACCGCTCATTCCTCCCAGCTCTGCCTTCCTGTTGATCAAGGACTCTCCTACCACCCTCCAGCGATTCTCCCCCTGCAATTTATGTACAAACTTGAAAGTCAGGCAGTGGCTCAGGCCACTCACAGCTTCAGGTCCACTGATATTTAATATATACGCATATACATAAACTGTATACTTTTATTTTTAAAAGAATGGTTCTCTCCTACCGCTGAATTCTGTTATGGAATGCCTGCTATTGATGTTTTAGGGTGACCAAGCCTGGAGCTGCACGGACAGTAAATTGAGACAGAGTAGATGCAGGGGCGCTGGCTAAGAGATTGTAGGTGGAATGGGGGTGGGGGAACTACGACTGTGATTGAAGCTGGGGTATTAGTCATAGCTGTGGTGATGGGCATGAAATATAAAACCAATAAACAGGGATGAAGAAATAGCAAGCTTTTATAATGATTGAGAAGAGAAGGAATAAAATAGGATTCCCAGGTTTAGGGACCTAGACAATGCTGGCTTTACCATCATCAAACTGATATTCAAGTAGAAGATTCTATATGAAAGCAATTGGATGCAAAATGAAAAATTAATTTTTCAATATGTTTAGAGAAACTTAATCCTATAGAATTGGAAGAGAGTCCTATTGAATGGGAAGAATGTTAACAAAACAACAAAATATAAATTTACAAAATAAATTTCTCTTTATTTTTATCCTTACATAATAAATTTCTCTTTATTTTTATCCTTACATAATAAATTTCTCTTTATTTTTATCCTTAATTATGTGAAGATAACTCAATTATATGAGAAAAAAAACTTGATTTAGACTATATTAATTTTCAATTTCCCTTTCCTAATAAGGTTATACAGGCAAAAATAGCAAAATATAAAAATTCGAACATAATTAGGAAAGGAAATTTTTAAACTAAACTTCACCAGTTTCCAGAGATGTTTAAAGAAGGAAAAGAAAGAAGTTACATGTATTTTCTTTGGCTTGTAGCCCACAGAATTGCACTTCAAGCTTCATAAGAAATCAAAGTGGGGAAACCCTGGCAAAAGCAAAATAAAGCAGGGACTTGGAAAGTTCTCAGCAGAGATACAGCTTGGTTAGAAATAAAAAACTAAGGGGAAAAAAGTAGCATTTTATAATTTTATAAGAAGTACAATAGTAATGAAAACTTTAAACCTCATTTATAAGAAACAGGTGACAAAATTTTATAATTTGACTACTGTTGAAATAGAAAACTATATGCCCCTATCGCTTTGAGCTAGTAAATTTTAAACCAGCTTTTCTACTTATCTATACCTGTGTGACCTTGGGTGACAATAGTGTCACCCTCAAAGGTCGTTGTGAAAATTAAGTGAGATAATTCACTTAGAATTGTGTCTGCCATTTAGCAAGTGCTTCAGTAAGCTCTTGCTCTTCCAGGTCTTTGCTGATTCTAAAATAAGATCTCATCTTTGTTAACAGACTAGACACTGACTTGTATAGACTGAATGTTTGTGACCCCCTACCCCAAATTTATATATTAAACCCCTAACCCCCAATGTAATGATATTTGGCAGTGTAGCCTTTGGTAGGTAATTAGGTTTAGATGAGGTCATAAAGGTGGGGTTCCCATGATGGGATTAGTGCCCTTATAAATGAGGAAGCGATATTAGAGATTCCTGTCTCTGCCATGTGAGGGTACACAGAGAAGTTTGCAAGAACCAAATCGGCCAGCACCTTAATCTTGGACTTCCAGCCTCCAGAACTGTGAGAAATAAATGTTTGTGTTGTCTAAGCCACCTAGTGTATAGTATTTTGTTATAGCACTTCAAGCTAAGACACGGGCTTTTCCTTTGTTTAACCCATTGTTCATTTAGTTTGTAGACTAATACCCTCCCATCTTTATAGCAGAGGGCAGGATAAAGTGTTCAGCTCCCAGCCTTGAGCATTTACCAAAGATAAATAGGTTCTTGCACGTTTACCAAGGATAGTTATGTTCTTCTGGGAAAAAGATTGCGTAGCCCTCCACTGTCTAGTTTTCTAAAGCACTAAACCAAATACTTGAAATATTTCAATCCCAGCAGGTGCAGTACGTACATATATAGATATCATCTTTCTTTCTCTGCCTTTGCCTTCAGCACTTTACTGCAGGATAACACCTGTCGGGACACAGTAATCCCTCCCCTCTCAATCTCCCTTTCTTTCATTCCACCCTCCATCCACCCTCTCAACTTTATACCTTATATTTTCTGGGACCTTCAGTCTTCCAATGGATGTGGATGTGTTTCAGACTAAGGTGGCCAGGGATAACAACAGTAGGAGTCGATGATACTGTATGCCAGGCCCTGTTCTGAGTATTTTATATATGCCCCCAAAAACTCCTTTAATCCTCATGCCAACCCTGTAACATAGAACCTGTTATTATGCTCATGTTAAACATGAGGAAACTGAGGCACAGATAGTTCAGCTCCTGTGGCAGAAGGTAAGTAGCACAGCGAGTACTCAAACCCGAAAAGTCTGATTCTAAAGGCCACCCTCTTTACTGCCACACTAGCCTACCTCTCTGGAGAGAGTGTCACAGCACCTGATGGCAGAATGGTGGTAGCCCGTTGGAGTGTCTGTCCCTGGGGCACAGGTTGCAGACCCTATAGAGAGTCAGGAGGAGGAGAATATCTCCCAGATGCTTTCAGAGGAAGTGAAGCTCAGGGAGGCCACCTATTACTTTTTTCTCTCTGCCTTACTACCAGAGGAAACTCCTCCTAGGCCTCCTCCACTCTTTTCTTTTAAACTGGATCTGGAGCCTTCTCTGGAAAACTGGAGAAGGGGCCTCTTCTTCAGTCCTTGTTAGCCACCATTTTCAGTGTTGCTGCTGCTAAACGATATTCTCTCAAACGCTAGATACACTTCCAATCCTGCCATCCAGGTGCTATCCACTGATAAAAGTACAGCAAGGAGATCCCAACCTGGGCTTCCCAGGCCAGAACTGGGGCTGCCATGTATAGTTGCACAGGTTGGAGACTGCATGACCCAAGGGGGTACCATACACATTGTTGACATCATAGCTATTTATATTTATTACAATTTCTCAGCAGATGGCAGCGAAGTGTCTCATTCTGACAAAATGTATGTATTATCACAATTTTCTGACAGCAGAAGTAATGTCTTGAGGAAGGAGTGCCCCTTCCTCAATCTTTAAAAAGCATGGAGTGGTCTGTTGATGGCTCTAGCCAGCGTCAGCTGTTCAGGCTTCTCAGGCAGGCTTCCTCTGAGCTCCAACTACCTCCAAAACACCCCACAGGTTTCTCCCATTCCCACCACCCCATTTAGACTAAACACACTAATTCTTTCTCTAAGGCATCAAACAAACCTAATTCTCCAAGACTATCTGTACTTCTAACCGGTCCTGAAATACATCTAACCCTTTGATGTGAAAATCTGGCTGCTACCTTCTGGGAAGAAAGGAGTAAGGGGAACTGGTGAAAGAAATTCTTTCATTTTTTTTTTTTTAATCTTTCCCAGATGAATACAGATTAAGAAACAAAAGGGCGCCAGTTAACTCATCTTCTCCCAGTGAGTCACCCTGTTGGATTAATATTTGTATTTCTCCTCTCCCCAATCTCTAAAAGAAGATGGGTCCAAAGAAATTTTCTTTTGATTGCTTGAAGGATGAAATAGATGAAGATGTAAATAAGGTGGACCACTAATCATTTTTAGAGCTTGCGAACAGAGAGGAAAATATCTGGGAGGGATCATGAGGGTGGGGACAGGGACAGGTGAGAGAGATTCATGATGGTGCAGTGAGGAATAGAAATTTGGGGAAAGGGAAAATTGCAAATTGGATTTTTAGTAAGTTTTGCTGTGTCACGTGTTCTTCAATCCTCTCTTAAATTTCCTTGAAAGAACTTCAGGAAAAAAAAAAAAAAAACACATTACTTTGGAAGATATTCAAGGGTTGCATTTGTTTAAGGATGTGACCCTGGGCTGAGATGAGTCTTAAGGGAGGGGAAAGACCCAGAGATATTTGTGTTACAATAGATTTTGGTGTTACATTATTTTCTCCTATACCTATATTGTTCAATTTTTCCTAAATGTTCACCTTTAAGAATCTGTTTCTAGAGGCATTCACAGCTGACAATGCAGAAAAGCCATGTTGAGCAAGTGTAGGATACTTCGCCCTATAGCCTCTTCTTACAAATTCCTCTGTTCCTCTTACTGCATTGAAGGAGTGCAGTTTGTCCTAGAGAAAATTCTGTAATGCTTTCTACCATCCTGCGGTTCTCCATGTGCTACTGATTCAGGAAATATAGTAGATATATTAATGCAAATTAAAAGTGGCTACATCAGGGGCTACTATCCTGACACCATCAAACACTGGAAGACAGTTTGGGGTTTTTTTGGTATAGGTGTAATACAATTTTTCAAAATGCTGTGGCCAAATGTTATTGACTCAAAGAGGTCACAGCAAACCAAGAAAAAGTGAGTTTGAGAAATTCCAAAACAACTATTATGTTGAAGAGTAGTAAACAGTGGAGAATTATTGTAAAATGAGACAAGTTTGGTTTCTACTAAAAGCAATTTATATTAACTTAATTGTGATTCTCTTAATCATACATGCAATAATCAGGCTTATTTCATTTCATTTTGTAATAGGGCTTTCCCAATGGAACCTTTTTAATTAGAACCTAATTTAAAAATTATTAGTGATGCAAAACAGCTCCATCGGCCAGCATTCTATCAAAGATGACAAGTTTTAACAAACGTGCTTTTTGATATTGTTTAATGAGGCATTGCCATGGGCATTATTATTTTTGAGTTTTCTGTGATGAGCAAGGTCTATTCTTTCTGAGAATTATCCCAAATTCATCTTTAAAGTCCAAATGTTTATGTGTCTCCTACACGCATATATGTAGAAGATAAAGGAAGGAGGAAAGGAAGGATAATGACCTTAGGGTTACAGACAACATTTAAGTTCATCTAAATCAATGGCTTCTGTTTATTTTCCTTCGGGACTGTGGGCTCTATCAGCTCTCACCCCATCCACACCTGCATCTTCTCCATCTGTTGACTTTACACCCCGTGACTGCATTCAATAAACAGCACCCAAAGTGAGTAACAACAGAGATGGAATGGTGGAGAAAAACAGTAATAGCAAATCCAAACTTTATTTTTCAATCTTAATTTGAGTAAATGTAAAATGTTGTGATCTCAATTTCAGGTAGTTAGTTGAAATTTTATAGTAATTTTACAATGCAAAATAAAAGCATTGGAGAGGGTACTTCTGGATGATTTGGGGATTTTTTTTTTTTTTTTGCATGTAATCACTGCTGTTATAATTTTTAAAAATAAAGGACTACCACACTTTGTTCATCTCAATGGAAGCTGACCTCTGCCACCATGTCATTTCTTGGCAAGGTTTTAGAGAGATGTCTTTTCATTTATTGCTTGAGATTTAGTTTTTTGAATACTTGTTTAGATTAATGTAACACCTTTTCACATCCATGTAGTCACACAGTTGAAGAGGCTTCTGTGGATTTTAAGTCTTTACACTACTGTTAGAAAGACTTCCTAAGGAAGAAATGCATGTCGAGCCAACAAGAAACTATTTTGTGATGTCAGTCAACATAAACAGAACATCTGAACCTTCTGGTCACAGAAACCGTGCATTCTGCAGTGTACTGATTTCTGTTTCTCACAGTGTTAAAGCCCAGGTGAGGACTCTGCTCCATCAACCAGTTCTGTGTTCCTCCAAGACTAAGAGCATAAAGAGATTAAAACCACTGTCTTAGCACCTAGCACAGTGCCTGGAACGCAATCAGAAATCAGTGGATATTTATCAAATTGAGTTGAAACTTGATTGTATAAAGTCATCGTATATAGCAGATTATAGGATAAGAAAACCTTAGAACTGTAAAAGTAGGAGTGATCACCTTAACCAACCCTCTCATTTTATCAATGAGAAACTAAGACAGTGAGCAAGATCAAAGCTACTGAGTCAGCATTTAAAAACCCTCGAATGTCAACACTTATTTGTGTTTTCAAGTTCACAAATCATGGAATCAGAGTGGGAACAGGTCAGAGGTTAGAGACAGCCTGTGATGCATGAATCTCCTTTACAATATGATCTTTAAATAATCCCCCAGATTCTCTTGAACATGTTGCTGTGGAGACTGTTTCACTTCTGAAGCAGCCTGTTTGAATGGCTAAATATTTTCTTTATGTTGAGTAGTCTACATTCTGACAACTTCCTCCTATGGTCTTTGTACTGCTATCTGAAGTAAAACAAAAGAGCAAAATCTCTCTTTTACATGTTAGTCTTTTAGATATCTGAAAACCGCTGTTATTTCATTTTGATGAAATAATCATTGGTTCAGTTCCTAATGTGTGCTGGGCTCTGCTCGGTGCTGGAATCTTTAAAAGGGAAGGCTAAGTATCCACAGTTCCTTCCAACATTCCTTCAAAAAGCCCACACCAAAATGTTCTATCTGTTTTAAATGTCCATCAAAATATAGTGAAGCCATTATGAATGATGAGGCCTAGCAAATATAACTGTGTTTTGTGTTAGTATACGAGGTCGTTCACTATGAAGCTTAATTAACCTTTGCCGAAAAACTCTACCACTAACAAAGATTGCTGTTCCTCCTGACTGTAAACTAGGAAAAACTATTCATTAGATATTATCCAACTTATCCTACATTTGTCGAAACTCCTAAAGAGAGGACTGACTTAATTTTTGGATAAAAAGGATATATGTTCATTATAAAAAAACAATTTAAGCAGTACAATAAAGTACATCCAAAACTACATGATCAGAAGTAACAGTCATCGATATCAAGTGGGCAGGATTCCAGATGTAGTTTGTAATATACTGTTATGAGAATATCATACACACCTGGAAGGGTGAGAAAGTGGTGGAGAGGGGTGAATTGATCAAAATAATTGCGTGAAATGAGATTATACACTTGTATTAGTCCGTTCGTGTTGCTATAACAGAATACCTGAGGCTGGGTAATTTATAAAGAACAGAGGTTTATTTGGCTTATGATTCTGGGACAGCTGCATCTGGTGTGGGCCTTATGTTGCTTCTACTCATGGTGGAAAGCAGCAGGCAGGCAGAGGATACAAGCAGATCACATGGTGAGAGGAAGCAAGAGAGAGAGAGAGAGAGAGAGAGGAGGTGCCAGGGTCTTTTAAAAAAACAGCTCATGCAGGAACTAGTAGAGCGAAATCTCATTCATTACTCCCCCCACCTCGGGAGAGCATTACTTCATTCATGAGGGATCTGCCCCCATGACTCAAACAGCTCCCAACATTGCCGCACTGGGTTTCAGATTCCAACATGAGTTTTGGTGGGGACAATGCACCCAAACTCTACCAACAGTGCATACAATTTTAACAAGAAGTTTTATTTAGCACAAGAAACAGAAATGAAATAAACTTGAAAAAAATACTGATCATAAATGTTTCTTTACTACAAGAAGTGTTAAATATACCTACTAAGGTTAAGATAAAAAAAAATATGTTTATACACGAAGAAATTAGAGTCATTATGTGTTTAGTTTGATTTTAGACAGTATTTATTTATTACCTATAAATCATGAGAAGACAAAATTTTTTCTCTAATAGTATTTCTAACTTTTCCTCCTTTACTTTTCAATTTTGTTTGTGATGTTCTCATTCGTATCATTATTATTTGTAAGATATATATAACTTCCATTCTGTCTTATAAACATAATTCCAACAGTTACTTTCCCTTAGTTTGAAGAAATTCACTATCAACCATGGATAATTTACAGCAGCTTCTCTAGTTCTGAGTTTGTCATTTTAATTTACTTTTTTATTTTTGATTAACAGGATTTTTTCATCAAGTAGGTTTTCCAAGAATAGTTCCTAGGTGTTATGTTCTCAGAGTTCTTGCATATTTGAAAATGTCTGTTTCTTCTATATTTGAATGACAACTTGCCTGAGTACGAAATCTGGATTACACTAAAGACTGTGCCACAGTCCCCTGGCATTTGAATATTGTGCATGTTCTTGTATCATGGCTTCTCTGTTCTTAACTATGGTTGTTGTTGAAAAGGATTTCCTAAGTTTTTTCATTAGCCTTTTGATAGAGTTCGGATGTGTTGTCCCCACCAAAACTCATGTGGAAATCTGATCCTCGATGTGGCAGTGCTGTGAGTTGTCATGGTGGTGGATCCCTCATGAATGGATTAATGCTCTGCCTAGGGGAGGGGAGATTAATGAGTGAGTTCTCGCTCTATTAGTTCTCGCGAGAGCTGGTTGCTTAAAAGACCCTGGCACCTCCCCTCTCTCTCTCTTGCTTCTTCTCGCCATGTGATCTGCTTTTACCCGCCACCTGCCTGCCTGCCACTTTCCACCGTGAGTAGAAGCAACCTGAGGTCCTCACCAGATGCAGTTGTCCCAGAATCATAAGCCAAACAAACCTCTGTTTAATTTATAATTTGTAATTTATATATTTATAATTATCTAGTCTCAGGTATTTCTGTTATAGCAACACAGAATGGACTAAGACACCTTTTAAACGTATAAGAATAAGATGATAACATTTTACATGAGAGGTCTGTGCCAGTCAAGAAGAGAAAGGGGACAGGTCAAGATGTTAAGCCTGTGAAATGGCGGGAGGAAGTAGAAGGACAGAGATCAAGTGAGTCACCAGGATGACAGGGTCTCTCTCTCCACACCCATTCTTTTGCCAGAACCACACCTTTTGTAAAGGTTGGAGCTTGGCCTTTAACAACAAGCAGGGATATCAGGGTGCCTGCAAAGACTAGGGCAGGTGACTTTGTTCCCCAGACATAAAAGGGAGGTGGTGAGCCTCTAGAAGAAACACCACCTGGCACTTCTGATGTGACTCAGGAGCCAAGGTAAGGAGGTGTCAGAAGACAGACAGGCAAATGAGTGAATCTGAAGTACATTCATGGTCCTCGTGGCCCCAGAGAGGGTACAAGAGAGAAATAGGATGAAGTAAGTGGGGACTTTGACATCAGTGGGAAATGACGGGAACCATGACTCTAGGAGGTAAACAAAATATTGCCTCCAAAATGCCAGTTGGGACCAGTAGCATCCTACTGGGCACTGGATCACAGTCTCCTATCAGCCTGTCTATGGGTACCCAGAGGACACAGAAGGGAATCTGGGGACCCCTACTCTACTTCTGACATTAGATTATGCAGAACACACTCAAATGCGGTTCTCTCCCAGATAGTGTCTGGGTGTTTGGGGAGAGGTGTGAAGGGAACTGGGGACAGAAGATAGAGATTAAAAAAATCCAAGAGCCTGAGCACTTTACGTAAACTTCTGCTGCCACCCAAGATAAAGTCAGCCCAATACAGCCCATCTCCACTATGATTTAACTAAAGACTCTGGATAAAAGTAAAGAGCAGCTAGGTGAGCTCTCTGAAAAGTCAACAAAAGCAGACAGACTGGGGAAGGAAGTCAAAACTTGAGGAATGACCAGTATGGGAGTGAGTTTACTGGGCTTTTCTGCCTCCCTTATCTCTTGACTTTGACCTGAGAACAATTGCTGCCCTGGAACTGAGTAGCAAGTGTGGACAGCAAAACCGCCAGTAGAGACCTCCCTGTTTCTGGCCAAAGGACAGCAACACAGGGCCCCTCTGAGCTCCTGCCCTCCTCTCCCCAGAAGATCTGCTCTAAAGTGAATGCTAAAGGACCTTCTTCAGGCTGAGGAGGGAAGCATGGAACATAAGGTACAAAGAAAGAGCAAAAGAAATGGTAGAAATCCAGGTTAATATGACTGGTTTTCTCCCTGTAAGGTCTTTAACATATGTATGACTGTTGAAAGCCAAAACACTAACATTGTCTGGTGGAGTTGTCACTGCCTGCGGATGTAACGCTGGGCAGCTGCAGCAGCAAGAAGCTGGGTGTTGACCTGGGCATCTAGCTTAGTTATTGTACCCGGGAAGCTTGTCTGACTCTCTACTACCCACAGGGGTGGGGTGCTCGTGAAGAACATGGGAGCAGTGACAGAGAAGATGAAGTTTCCTCGCACAACTCAGTTGTAACATATGTAATTAGAGATCTCACTACACATTTATTTTTCTTCTTTTTTGGAGGGGTTGTGAGGTAAGATATTTGCATGATTACTGTATTGTTTCTGATTGTTTTCATATTTCAAGTGGACAGCTCAGTTCAGGACTTCCAAAAAACTTGATACAGGTGGTAAGTTCTTCTTGACACCCCACTTCCTTACCTGTTTTTCTCTCACTTCAAGCAACCATCCGTGAACTGAGAAATGATGGTGCTACTTTTTTTTGATAAACATGAGTAACCTTTGTTGAACAACCCAAGCTCTGCTCTCTCCCCACTTTTTGTTCAATGTCTTGGACCAAATTCAGTACCACCCCAACCCCTAGCCCCAGGACAGGGTGTGTCTTATTCCCCAGGTGGGACACTCCTGCTTTGGATCTTTAAGTTTAGATCATGGACTCCTGAACCTATTGAACATAAAAGTTGTTCCCTTCTCTAGTGAGCTGCTGCTCTAGTGAGGCTCCAGTTCTTGAGAATTTTTCCTCTAATTTTTCCCAAATTGCATACTTATCTTTTTAATATACTTCCTTTTACACAGAGGCAAATAAGGAATAATTCTTTGAATTGTCTTTCCTTACCTTCTTTACCTGATAGTCTTTCTGGAGGCTGAGGGGTTAGATTAGAAACCTTAACAAAATATTCTGTTCTTTTCCAAGTTCTATGTCATGAAATTTTATCAGTTTCTTATCGGTTCGGTGTTGGTAATTTTTTTGGCTGGATTTTCTCCTTCTGTTTGCAGTACGAGGAGGATCATTTTATGAGGTATCAGGGGAGGAATTATTAGTGATCTGGTTTTGTTCTGCTATCTTTACTCAGAAACCTGAGCATGAGATAAAGGTTTTAGCTAGAACACAATATAGACATTTCTGAATAGCTCCACATCCTGCAAAATCATACTAAAAATAACAGAGCTAACAGAAAAATAGAATTTGGTATAAAGCGGTAAAAACCTGTGCAACTTTGTAATCAGAGCATCAGCAAAGGAATGACAATCTAATAAAAAGACAATTAAAAGAGATGTTGAATGTTAGAAAGGGGTGGGGGGTGAATGTAAACTGATAGAAGGAGAAATTAGGAAGGGATGAGGCTGCTGAATTGTGGAGGTCAGGACAGAATGTCTGCATGTAGGAAGGACATCACAACAAGGAATTCTAAGAGCCCGTGGCCAAAACTGAGCTCAAGGAGGCTGTGGGGTGCGAGGGCATCCCCGCCCCCATCATGCAGTACTGAGTTCCTCTGCAGAGTGCATTCAGCAGTGCTGTGTAGTTTGTGTTTAACTGTTATTACTTGATAGTGTAAAACCTTATCGTGCTGGGGAAAATTCCACATAAAATTTTCATGTGAAAATCCTCAGTCTATCCACATTGTTCCCTCTTCACCAGTCAGTGTGAGCTAGCTTGGATTACTGAAAGACACATGCTAGCAAAATAGTTCCATTCATGTGTGTGATGTTTCCTAAGAAGATCACTTCAGCGGAATCTCTATCTAAACACTAAATCATAAAAATGGTGCCATATCACATATTTTTAAAATGATCTTGTCATTGTTTTAAAATACTAAAACAATTAAAAACAAGAGCAGAAAAAATGATGAGTACGATACTGAACATGTTTACTTTATCATTAAATATGGAAAGATTGAAAATAATCTATACATGCAACAGGAAAAATTTTATAAATTATGGTACATCAATTCATTGGAATGTATTGTAGACATTAACAAAGATTTAGAATTATATGTGTTATCATGGAAAGATATTTGATATTTTATAAAATGTATACATAATACAAGGGTACTTCAAAAAGTTCATGGAAAAATAGATTTTTTAAAAATGCAAATCTTTCGATGTGTTTTTGTATATATAATTCTATGTGTGTACCCATGTACACCAAAATGTCAACTATGTTTACCTCAATATGGTAGGATTCCGGTTGCTTTTTCTCCCTTATCTTTATTTTCTTTTTTCTATAATAAATTTATATTACTCTTGTAATAAGATGAGGGGGAGTTAGTATGAAAACTCACATCTGAAAATATTTTAGTTTTCAATGTATTTTATAGCAGGGATCGTCAAACTATATAATTTCAGAACCATAGGAAGCTAGTTTTAAAGAGTTTCTTCTGCTTCACGGAGCAGGCTGGTGGAGCTCGTGACACGTGAGCATGGCATGAAATGCAGTGCTGGGGTCTGGAGAGGTTATACCAACACTCACGTAAAGTCTGTTGGGTTTCATCTGTTGCAACATCCTATGCTTATCAACACACTTCATTTTCAGAAAACATCCATCTCTTACCGAAACACTATTTCCTTGGAGGCACATGCAGATGCAACACAAGCCAGAGTCTTTATGGGGGAAGGAGTGACTACAACAACAGGAAAGCAGGTTAATAGTACATCGTGAATCAAGCCAACAACCACAAAAGGAAGTGCTTTCTTACACTTGCAAATGTGGCCACTTCTTGGTTTGGGCTGTCAAGAAACAGGGAAGATTCTGTTGGCTCTCCCTTGTTTCTGAGACACAGAAAACAGGGCTGAATCCCACTGGATCTGTCACAGTTATGGTTCTTCCTGTCAGTATCATGTGCATAACCTGGAGGCCATGCTTTCACTCCCCTGGGACTCAGATTTTCTACTTGCAAAATGGTTGTGATAATCTCAGAGTTTCTCCTCTGGCTCTAAAATTTGATAGTGTTATAATTTAAGGGGATTCAATAAATATTGAGTACCTACTATGTGCAAAGTACTATGTTAGAAGCTTCAGAGGGCACAAAGTTGAGCAATATGCAGTCTCTGAGGAAGCTTACAGTCTGACAGAAGATACAGATATACAGGTAATATATGAATTAAGGCAAAATGAAAGTGCCACCAGAGTAGAATACAGTTGACTCTTGAGTAATGGCGGGGTTAGGGGCACCAACCCCCCATGCAGTTTTAAATCTGTGCACACACGCCTTTCCCTGTCATAAATGCATGACATACCTAACCAAAGATTTTCCAATATATTTATTGAAAAATAATCCGCATACAAGTGGACCTGTGCCATTCAAACCCGTGTTGTTCGAGGGTTTGCTAAAGAGTTCTAAAACTGTTCTCCTAGACTGTCTTTTTTTTTTTTTTTTTTTTTTAGCTATTTTTGTTTGGCCATCTAGCTCTCTAAGATGTGAACAGATCCCTCTTAAAAACCTCAAACTAAAACTGTAACAAGCCAATAAAAATCAGAATGTGTTTTGTAATTCAGACCAAGGAAAGTAAGAATTAAGAATTAATGCAAAATGAATTATAGGATTTGAGAATTATGTGATTTTAATAAACTCTAGTTTTACTTTCAAGTGTTTACAGAAACATTGCCTAGAAATCTTTACGAAATGGTTTTTATAGAATATAATTTTTGAAAGGCCCATAGGTATATCTAGTCAGACCTTCTCAGTGTACAGATGGAAAAACTCATAAAAATTGGTTATTCGAGACCCCAAAGAGAGGAGTCATTTTAAATAACACAGCAAATGTCTGTAAATGGTTTTTGGTGAACTTGAAATTTCCTAAAAGTGCCTTATTTTCCAATCTTCTCCCCATTTCCTACAGTCTTGTTCAGTCTATTAATTTGAACTTTACGTGTATGAGAGAAGTTTGGTAGCAAAAGTGAGCTTTTATCCATTCATGGTCCTTTCCACTCATCTTGGCTCCAACCAGGCAATTTCCAGCCTTTGTTATTAATATGAAGCACTTTTGAGGAAGAAGAAAGTCAGCAAATATTAACTACGTAGTATGTTTCCAGGACAGGGGCCTGACCTTCTGCATTAGCAGATTAGGTAACTGTCTTTTGGATATTATCTAAGTAGTGCTGTCAAGGCATCTTAATGCCCAAAATATCTCCCCTGCTGAACAGCGAAGGCTAAATATAGCATTATGAATTTATTCTCCTGTAATATAATTCTGTATCACCAGATGTGATGTGTAAAAGGTAATGCACTAAGACTACCTGTTAGATTAAACCATGTGAAATTGCTGTCTTTATAGGCAAAAAAACACATTAGCAATTTTATATGGCTGAATCTATGTTTTGCAGGATTAATTATATACTACCCATCATCTTAGAGAGCAGATAATGGGACTCTAAAGAAAAGAGATGTGAAAGTTACATAATGACAGAAAAAGGAATTAGAAACAAAGGACAGGGGATGTTGGCATATGTGAGTGGAGCGTCAAAAAAGGAAAAGGGATGAAACAGACAAACTAGTCTACTCTACAGTTTCTTCAGTGCCAGCTGTGTTCAGAGATGCAAAAGAAGGAACAGACATGATCCCTCCTCTAGTTAGCAAGAAAGGAGCATACAAAATGGCTAGTAAGCCATACAAGCCTATATAAAATCAACAGCTGGGTTGTTTTCAGACCACACTTAATATTTTAATTCCAAAAAGAAGAAGCCCACTCTGGGAGGTCAGACCAGAGTCTGGTAAGGTGGTGTCTTCATCTGAGCTTTGCAAGATCTGAATAAGTAGGGGGAAGTGTACTATACTCAGGGCAATTTTTATCCAAAATGAAATTTGCAGCTTCCAGTGCAAGTACAAAAGTGGTCCTCTGTCCTCAGAACACCTCTGCTCTTCTCTTCCCCCACTCCTTGCTTGGCAGAGCCTAACATTTCATAGCCCGAGATTGAATTCTATGTGAATTAATGTATTATGTTTTCACCTTTGGAACAAGGACTCAGGGGAGAAAGAGGAGTGGCAAGAGACAAGGAAATGTCTGCACAGAACAATGCCTCAAGTTCCCCTGCCATTGAGCAAGAAAACTCATGAGGATGAGAAGGTGGCAGAAAGTCTCACCTCTTAGGCTTGTGAATTCAATTCACTTTGAATTGATCACTAGAAAATAAATAAATAGAATGAAAGAAACCAAGTCCTCACTGAGGTTAGATGTGCAAGTGTTTTTAAGCATAGGAGCTGGACCTTTAGCTCCCTTGGGAGAGGGTACTGATCACACCGAGGTCCAAGGGTTTGGATCCCTGTACTAGCCAGCCGCCAAAAAAAAAAAAAAAAAAAAGCTTTTAAGCATAAACAGCATAATGAGCATAACCAAATAGCTCATTGAGGGAAGAAAATGAATGGCCATGGTTCATGATGTATTTGGCTTCAGCAGAGGGCCTCCAGGTGAAGGCAGAGATGTTTTGAACAGAGTTCATAGATGCTTTTACACAAAGACAATTCCACCTATATTTCTGAGAATCTACCAAATAACTTATTTAGAGCAAATATTTTTAAAATTAATTACCCCAATTTTAAGCATTTGTAAACTTTATTATTATTATTATTTTTATTTTTTTTTATTTATATATTTTTTTAATTTTATTTTGTCGATATACATTGTAGCTGATTATTGCTCCCCATCACCAAGACCTCCCTCCCTTCTTCCTTCCCCCCTCCCCCCCAACAATGTCCTTTCTGTTTGCTTGTCGTATCAACTTCAAATAATTGTGGTTGTTATATCTTCTTCCCCCCGCCCCGGTTTTTGTGTGTGTGTGTGTGTGTGTGTGAATTAATATATTAATTTTTAGCTCCCACCAATAAGTGAGAACAAGTGGTATTTCTCTTTCTGTGCCTGACTTGTTTCACTTAATATAATTCTCTCAAGGTCCATCCATGTTGTTGCAAATGGCAGTATTTCATTCGTTTTTATAGCTGAATAGTATTCCATTGTGTAGATGTACCACATTTTCTGTATCCACTCATCTGGTGATGGGCATTTGGGATGGTTCCAACTCTTGGCTATTGTAAAGAGTGCTGCGATAAACATTGGGGAGCAGGTATACCTTCGACTTGATGATTTCCGTTCCTCTGGGTATATTCCCAACAGTGGGATAGCTGGGTCGTATGGTAGATCTATCTGCAACAAACTGAATTGACTTGGAATGCTTTTACTAAGAATTGGATGTGGAAGTTATAAGACTATATTTTGGCAATAAACATTTATTTTTTAAATGACATGAGAATAGAAGTCCAATAATCTACATGAATCTTATCTATTGCAGCAGTTCCTGAACTTTTCACCACCAAGCACAACTTTTATTATTTCTGTTTCCCACCCCGGGTTTCCATGTTTTATAAGATCATCATTGTTATCTGATACAAATTTCATTCCATCTGCATTCTCATAATTTTTTCATTTTGGTTGTATTTCATATTTTATCTGTCTATTCTAGGGGTCTTCAGAAAGCTCATGAAAAGATTAGAATTTTTTAGTTCCATTTTTCTACACAGTTTTTAAAGTACTCTCGTATTTGTGAAAGGGTCATGATATCATAAAATCATGTGTATGACTATGGAAGTTGTGAAGTTAAAAAATAGTAATATTTACTGATCATGGTACAGAACTGATTGTCCCTCTGTATTCCTGTTCAAAACCCACCACATCCTCAGAATTCAGGTCTTATCCTCAGGAACTAATTAGAGCTACTGATCAGAGAGAACTAACCTTTTTTTCCTTCTTTTTTCTCATTTTTCCCTTTTGTTTCCAGTCCTATTTTTAGTAGTGTTTTTAGTTCTTCTGATCGGTGCCTCGCTAACTTCAAACAATTCATGTGTACTTCTATATTTTAACTTACCAAGTCTTTAATAGAAGTTATTAAGTCTTCCCTATGCAAGATGAGAAATTCAGTTTATAGTACTTACTCTCCCCTCCCTGTCCTTCCACCAATTCTATTTATATTTTGAACTTAGTTCTGAACTTCGTTGTCAATATAATTTTAAGTAGCAGACTTAAACCTATAGCTCTTGATCCATTCCTCTTCAAGAGAATATCTTAAATCCCCATTACAGAAGCTGAGGATACTATTGACCCTATGATTTCCTCAATCCCTCCTCTCCAACTCCACTCTACAAACTCTGTCAGACCTACTATTATTTTTTCACAATTTCTTTAACTTTTATTATAAAAAATTTCAAACATATACAAAATAAAATCAGTAGTACAATGAGCTCTCATATACTTACCACCCAGCTTCAATGGTTATCAAGATCTGCCATGCTGATGTCATTTATGTCGTCACCCAGTCCCTATCCTTCCATTTGATTATTTTTTCCTCTTTCCTTTAAATTGTCAATGTTTATAATATATGCCTTCTCTGACCACTATTTTTTTTCTGAGAGGTAATATAATTCTAGCAAACTTCGATAATTTTTTTTTATTCTGGATTCATTTTCAAATGAATGTACAATTTCTGTTAGAGTCTTTGAACATTTGGAGTAGTTCAATAACTCCTGCATGATTACCATTCTCATCTCCTGATCCCAAACTTCCATATTCATGACTCCTTGGTGAAGTTCCTTACCCAAAAGTGGATACCAGATCCTTAGATCTCAAAAGCAATAGAATGTATGCGACAAACACCTCAGCAAAATTAGGCAGGAGTGTACAGGTAACGTTAATTAACAGAAGGATTTGACTGCTAAGCTAAAGATTTTGAAATGCAGTAAAGATGGTTGAGGAAGAAAATGTATTTGAAGGGTGTATTAGTCAGCTTAGGCTATACTATGGTCTGAATATGTCCCCCAAAATTCATGTGTTGAAAGTTTAATCTCCAATGCAACAGTGTTGGTGGGTGGGACCTGAAGGGGGTTGTTTAGTTTATGAGGACTTGACCCTCATGAATGGATTAATGCTGCTATAAAAAGGACTTGCAGGAGTGAGTTCATGCTCTCCTGTTCTTCTGCCATGTGAGGACATAGTGTTCAAGGCACCATCCTGGAAGCAGAAAAACTGGGCCCTAATCTGCTGGCCTTTGATCTTGGACTTCCTGGGCCTTTAGAACTGTGAGAAATAAATTTCTGTTCTTTATAAATTATCCAGTTACTAGTATTCTGTTATAGCAGCTCAAAACAAACTAAGGCCGCCATAACAGAATATCAGAGATTGGGTGGTTTAAACAATAGAAATTTATTTTTCTCACAGTTTCAGAGGCTGAAAGTCCAAGATGAAAGTCCAGCAGCATTTGGTTTCTGGTGAGTGCTCTCTTCCTGGCTTGGAGACAGCTGTCTTCTCACTGTGTTTTCAAGTAGAGAAGAGAAAGAGAGTGAGCTTTCTGGTATCTTTCCTTATAAGGGCACCAAACCCATCATGAGGGCTCCATCTCATCTAACCCTAAATAGACCTCATCTAAACCTAATTAGCTCCCCCAAACCCCATTTCCAGATATCGCTACATTGGGGGTTAGGGATTCGACTTATGAATTTGGTGGGGAGGACACAAACAGTCTGTAATGGGGCAATTAGAATTTGTATTTTTCACCTGGATTTCTCCAACAGTATTTTTGCATATGTGTTTGTTTTATCCACAATCATAAATTTTTTTTACATTCAGTGTCTGCTTTGCAGAGCAACCATATCTGCTGCTCCTGTTTGCCATGTCTACATTTAAGCAGACCCTCCTAGTTTCCACGTCACCATAGAGCCAGAATTACTTCACAAATATCCTTGCAAATGTCAAATGTCACTATGAATATGTAATGTGTTATAGAGGGGACAGAAATCTGTCGGTAGTTAAATGAGAGCCAGGCCACCTGAAGAAGGGTCTACACCCACCTGCCTCTGGGAAGAGGGGAGGGCACAAGCCTCCTTTGGACAACTGTCACTTGCAGCTTTCTCGTTCTGAGGCCTAGGGCTCTCATGCTCTCCTTTGGCTTTTGAAAACAATACAACCAAATACACCATGTTTGGGATGGTCTTTTGATATGTGAACTTGGCAAGGCTGCAGTCCCCAGTCATTCAATCAAACACTAATCAAGGTGTTGCTGTGAAGGCGTTTTGTACATATGATTAAAGCCCTTCATAATCAGTTGGCTTTAAGTAAGGTGGGCCTGATTAAGCAGCTGAAAGGTGTGAGGAGCAGAGATGATGAAGAAGAAATTCCGTCTGTGGACAGCAGCTTCAGCCCGGGCAGAGAGTTCCAGCTTACCCTTCCTGCCAGCCTGCCCTATAGATTTCAGAAGTGCCAAGCCAGGTCTCACAATCACATAAGGCAGTTCCTTACGATCAGTCTCTTATATACCATCTCCCACTGGTTCTGCTTCTGTGGTTGAACACTGACAGATGCAATGTTCCAAATTTCCACTCAAATTGTCTTTGTTGCTGGAGCAGAGAAAAAGTTTTGTGTGTGTGCAAAAGTTTCAGGGCAGTGTCGTAATCGAGGGCAGGACAGCAATCCATCAGAGGAGCTGTAGGAAAAAGTTGTGCTCTGGGAAAGTGATTTTATAATGCTTTGGTAGAGGGTCCTGCTGATCTCAAGTGGAATTTTGGCACTGGTGCTAGTAAACTCTTCTACCAACCATGTAGGAAGAAGTAGCAGAGACAGAGTGGGGAAGACTGTTCATTCAAAGACTATGAGTTTAAGAAAAACATTCTTCCTGCAGAGACATCTGGAAGGGTAAGAAAACACAGGTCCCTTGAGCTATGCCCAGCCAGAAATCACCTCCGCTAATCAAAACAGATCCAAAGGACCTCCCTTTTCTTAGAAGGCTCTTCACATTAACTAGAGTATCTGCACATGAAAGCCATGTACACTAGAATCTCAGGGGGTTCAGGGGATCCCCATAGTTCTAGATCTAACCCTGAAGTTTAAGAATTTAAGAGATAATGTAGAGCTAAGGAGGAGAGTTGAGATTAATACTCGCCTACAGGAAATACTTTTAGGTCCCCAAGGTAAAAGGCATAAGTACAGGCTTTAGGGCCACCAAGACCAGGAGCTTTAGCAAGCTTCCTAAACTCCTCCAGGCTCAGCTTCTCCATTTGCAAAATGGAGACACTACCTACCTTAGGCTTTAAAGCAAACAAAGGGCATCATGTTCTGGAAATATGGAAATGATGTTCCACAAACAGTAGCCACCATATGTATGCACAAGCTCACAGGGAAAGTAAAACCCTTGCAGGGGCCCTAAGATGAAAATTGCCAGTGTTATACTCTATTCCTTCACTCCTGTGTAAGTCTTTGCTAATGTTTTTGCTGACCATTTGAATTCATATGATATTCTTCCCTTTTGTTTGAACATGAAAATCATTTTACTTTGTGTTCTGGTGAAAAGTCCCTAGATTTGGGGTATTCAGAAAGCATCATTTATATCAAGTAAGTGGTGATTGCCACAATGGTGCAAGACATTTTTGAAAAACAGAAACATAGGACTTTCTCGGTATCCTGAGTCAGTGACAGAGTCAGAAATAGATTCTAAAACTGCTGATCCATTGTCCTATGGTCTGCTAGCTCAAAGGATCTTTCTTTTAATACCTCTATATGTAATTAAGTGTTCAGTTCTTCAATCGTGTATTTTCTCCCTGCTTGTAACTTTTTTGCTGATGGCCAAGGGCATTACCTCCTTCCTTTATTTGGCAGTGGAGCCTTTGGAAAAAACTCAAAGAGGAGAAACTCTATACCCCTGAGAATGTACCACAAAAACATAACATAGGAGACTTTTATTGGCTAATGATAGAAAGAGTTACCCAGCAGGCTTGAAACTGAAGATGGCCCTCTAATCTCGTGATACAATAAATACAATGGTTACATTTCCAGATTCCTGGAAATATCACATTTCCTTATAGTCATTGCTGCTTTCTCTTCCCTGGGGATTGTTTCTCCCCATACCTTAAAATGAATCTGCTTTTCCACCAAGGACCCTCATAAAATTATAGTATTATTTCACAATAGCAAAAGCATTCTCACAGCAGGAGGGTAAGAACAACAACACATCAAATCCCAACTCAGGTCACTTGGAGTCCCTTAGCACGTGATACCAACTTCAGGAGGTAGATCTACTATCAGTTCTTATTTTCTGTGTTCTCCACTGGAAAGTGGCTTAATCTCCAACTCAGACTACTTTTGAAAGTGTATTTGTGATTGTGCCAGAGGTGGAACCGGCAAATTCAGCCAAAGCAAATTAATGCATTGCTGACAGGTAGCTGAACGACAGGGTGAGTCAGCAGATGAACAGTTTTGACAAACTATGTTGATGCTAGTGGTCTCAGTGTGGCTATTTTGTCTGAAACAGAAAGGAAAAAAAATAAAATTTGCTCAGAGTGGATTGCTGTAGGAAAGCTTTTCTTCCTTTGTGATGTTTGCAACATCAAAAAGTCTTGGCCTGTCTGTGAAGCAGTGTGGCCTTGTTGGGACTGGGAATAGCACACACTGCTCTCTCCCCAGGGAAACCAAAATACCAGCCATGGAAATGATTGTGGTCCCCTTTGCTAAGACTCCCTCTGACCAGCCAAATGAGAACTTCTCTTCCCTACTGGTGGACCTTGGTGACTTTTCTTTGCCTTTCTCTTCTCTACCCAATCCATCTTCCTTGAAAAGAGAACCAGTTATCAAATCATATACAGCCATCCTGGCATAGACTTACCTCATGAATAGAACAGAATGGACCAAACTACTAAAATTAAGTGGGGTTCTCTTCTTTTCTTCCTTGTACTTCTGCCTAGAGCTTTCAAAGGTAGCTAGGAAACACAGCCATTTAACAAGACATCTGGAAATGGTGGTTAACTTAATGTAGCCACAGGTAACAAACCATCTGCCCTTGGCAGGAGGAGCAGCACGAACCCGTGCAGTACTGAATACAACCCCAGAGATGCCCCCAGACCTGACCTAAAAGTCCCCACAGACTTCCATGGCCCTGAGCTTTCTATGAGTGGGCTTCTTCCTGTGGACTTGTAGTCATTGTGTCTATAAATCCATATTAAATACTAAAATATGTATACATACTATCATCATTGCACCTTTCTATATATCCCAAGTTTTCTCTAATGTGTATCCTGCTGTAATCAGAAAAAAAAAAAAACTCATAGTAAGTGTTGATTGCATTTAACATTATAACACTCACTCATACCTCAACGTTAGCACTCAAAAATACAATTCATTCATTTGCTATTGGCAGCCTACCATGTGCTAGGCACCAAACTCCAGCCTAAAGGGTTTAATTAAGGTCCTAAGTAAAAGGGACAATAGTTAGAAACATATTAGTTGTCAGAGGAAGGGCAAAAATAGATCCATAAATAACTCAAATACTCCCACATTAGAAAATGGGTGTGTCACCAAAGGTAAATGAAATATTATAAAGGGATATTGATGGAGTTTGGATGAGTTGTCCCTGCCAAAACTCATGTGGAAATTTGATCCCCTATGTGGCAGTGTTGGAAACTGATTGAGTCATGGGGGGAAATCCCTCATGAATGGATTAATGCTTTCCCTGGGGCATGGGGGGTAGTGAGTGAGTTCTCACTCTATTAGTTCCTGTGAGACCTGATTGTTCATAGGACCCTGGCACCTCCTCTCTCTCTTTCTCTCTTGCTTACTCTCGCCATGTGATCTGCTTGTACCCACCAGATGCCTGCCACTTTCTGCCATGAGTAGAAGCAGCCTGAGGCCCATGCCAGATGCAGCTGTCCCAGAATCATAAGCCAAATAAACCTCTTTTCCTTATAAATTACCCAGTTTCCGGTATTTATATTATAGCAACACAAATGGACTAAAACAGGTATTGAATAGTATTAAGTTATTAAAATAACCAACTTGATATAAAATTATAAATTATATTAAGTGGAAAATCAGAAAATAAAAGAATAGACACAAACTTAAACTATAAGAATGTTCTGCACATTAGGCAGGAAGGGAAGTGTGTGTGAAAGGAAGCAATAGTGTTTATTGCTCTCTGGAGGTGCATATTTATAATTAGACTGCATCAATCACTTTCTGGAAAGAAATAATAGGAAGAGACCAGGTCACGGGGCTCTGTTTAGAGCCTACACAGCCTAGGTGAGGACCCTAAAAATGTGGGGGCACTGAAGCCTACCTAGGAGAGCCATGAGGAGAAGGGAGTCCACACAGATCACTTATGTAAAGTTCTGCCTTGGGCCTGGTCCTGAATAGTAAACCAACGGTGATGTTGGGTACCATTCCCACAAAAATATTTCTATTTCTAGTCACAATGCAAAATGTATTTTTCAGCAGGATATGAATGATGATACCAGAGATCCAACATACCTGCTGAACTGAAAAAGAGGCCTTGAAAATTAAAACTGGAAATGTGTTAGGAAATTAAAATTAAAACTTGGTAGGAATGTTTTCAACAAAAGTAACTGAAAACCCAACAAAGTGACTGAAGCAATCGAGACATTAAATTAGCTCCCATAAAAGGCTTGCAGGGAGGTGTAGCAGCTCTGATATCATCAGGGCTAGTATCTCTCTGTCCTTTGTGCCTCACCATCCTCAACATGTTGGCTTTTTGCTGTATGGTCATAAAAGGGCTGCTGCTGCTCCAGTCATTGTGACCCATCCAGCATCCCAAGCAAGAAGAAAAGGTCAAGGTCTGACTTTTTAGTCCTAGCAGATTCTTCATTACATTTTATTGCTGCAACTGAGTGTCATGCCCACACCTAGACTGGGATACAAATGACCACAACTCATTTATAACAGTCTTGATTAACTCGTCATGACTTTTATTCTCTGGGACTGAGGAAAGGTCTACTTTCAGTGAGATTAAGGGACTCCACCTGCTACCTAAATAAAATCTGGGGTTCTTTTAGCTAGGAAGAGTGATGTTGAGGGATGCAAGGACCACTGTCTGCCACGATACCCCTTCTCCTATGGACTGAAAAGAAGGGAACAGTATACAACTGATGTCTCTATTATTTAATCCACTAGCTAAAATCAAGATGACTACTATACTCACTTTTTTTTCCCCAAATAATTCCTGAAACAGAGATTACATAATTCCTTTCAGAAACATTTCACTGGACTAACTAATCTTATTTCTTGAGATATTCATTTATTTTCCTTATGAATTTTTCAAAATTCATTTAAAAATATAAACTGACATGTGGTTGGGCTTATTGAGCAAAGTTAAAAAATGTTAAACATATACTTGTGAATTTTTGTTAAAAATGGGATCTATTTGAAATGTGGTTGAATAAATGTGACATTTATTGCACTATGAAATGCTGACAAACAACATAGCTGAAACGTTCTTCTGTTTTTCTCAAAGGATTCTTTGTTCTATAACTGGGCATAGATGATTGTTTTATTTTTTAGAAGTTATCCCTCAAAAATAAATTTGAAGTGATACTTCAACCAAACTCTCTTCAGAGATAATTTTGCATGATTCTAATAAGCTACTTTTTAAAATCTCCCTCATCTCCATATTTAATTATGAGTATTTATGTAGCATAGAAATTGGAGATATTTCTTCCTAGCTGTGACTCATAGTTTTTTCCATAAAACATAGTATAAAAGTGTACTGAAAAATTGCCCTCGTATATGTCCAGAAATGTCATAGGATTTTTTTCTTAGACAACCATTTAACTTGGGGGGGTTGGGGGGGAGAGGGTAACCATAAACTTACACATATGATAATGAGTTGCACAGATTTTTGCTTTAAAATTACAATGGAAAGAATGTAAATTCTCTTACAACACAGGCACAAAACTGGAGTTTGCATACATAGTAAGGAAGAAAATTATGTACACTTCTGAAATTTTTATTTTTAGAATACTTGTTTGTAGATCTTTAAGATACTTCTCACATTTATTTATGTTTGTTTGGGGTTTTTTTGTGTGTGTGACTGGTAAGGGGATCATAACCCTTGGCTTGGTGTTGTCCGCACCGCACTCAGCCAGTGAGCGCACCGGCCAATATATAGGATCCGAACCTGCGGCCTTGGCGCTCCCAGCGCTGCACTCTCCAAGTGAGCCACGGGGTCGGCCCTTTATTTATGTTTTAATCATAAAGCAGTACGGAATTTAAGAGCTGGGGTTTGGGGTCAAATTTTGTATCTATCAATTATTACTTTTCTATCCTTGGACAATTTGATAAATTTCTTTTGAACCTTAATTCCTTTATCAGCTAAATAAAGATAAAACAAATATTTAAAAATAATTATTTTAAAAGGGAAAATCACGATTCTCATGCAAAGATGAAATGAATGCATGTCAAATATTTTACTCAACCCATTAATTAATGAGGAAAACAGCTGTTATAACTGGCACAAAGGAGAATTCAAAATTGCACAGTGCCATTACAAATGCTGAAATGCATTTGCTAATAGATGCAAAACTAGTGAATAGGTATCTCCTCCAGACAAAATTTATTTGCATTTTTATTAATAAGAATCACTTGCATTGCATCGGTTTTCTGTAATTTGCAGAGTTGTGAGATAATTTGGACAATTAAAGACGCAGGTGAGATAATTTAGACTATGTGCCCGACAGAATGTGCAAGAATGCTGCAGTTCTCCACCTGTATACAGCACCCTTGCTTCAAGTGAGAATGAATGCAATAAGGAATTTAAGGCAATTCCAGACAACAGGCAGGTACGTGAGCTGAAACTAGCTTTTGACTTGCAAGAGCTTGGCTCTCGAGAGTGAAAGGTTTCCTTGAATTTCAAACACTTCCTTTAAATATCAAGAAAGAGTCTTTACCCCAAACCAGAAAGGAGAGGTCACTGGATGTGATGCAACTATCTCACTCCGTCCAAGTCTGACCGGAGGAGGCTGAAGGAAAGGGGGAAGGAAACCCCGATTGCAGCTGAGTTTGCTCCTCGGCGCCTTCTTCTGGGTTTTTACCTTAGGAAGGGCAAAGGAGCTCCACGATGGAGTTCCAGATCAGGATTCTGAGAGCAGAAGAGACTTGGTCCCTGCATCCCACCTGGAATTCTGGAAGGAGGTAGCCTCATGGTATTTCCTATTCCTATATGGGGTGGTTGGAATAAAGTAAACATGGCCTCATGCAAAATTTAGGGCCAGAGGAAGACCAATATTACAGTTTCCAGCCCCTTGCACTGGACCTGGCCTGGGGGAGATCCCGTGCGTGTGTGGCCCTGTCTGTGCAGCTGTGCTGGGTGAGCAGGGCGGGGTGCAGGGTGCTCAGACTGTGGACGTCCACAGCAAGAGATGCCGCCCAGGGACAGGGGAGGCCGAGTACAGCAGATGCAGATGCCGCAGGATACAGGCCAGCACCTTAGACCGTTAGGAACAAGACATCTCAGCAGAGACCAGAGAGGAACAGAGACAGCACCCAGACATCCCAAAAACCTCCTGAGGTTGTTGAGGGGCAAATTCCTGACAGAGGAAACAGCTCAATGTAAAGTTTGACCTTTCCAATGAGTAAGTGTGAACTCTGAATTGATTATTTACCCTGAAGTGTCTGCACTCCAGACCTCCATCTGCCCACAGTGGGACAGTTTTAATTATTTTTACTACAGCATTAGGCATGATGGAGACACATGTGAGATGATACAATGTTGATGTTTTACAAAAATACTCTAGAATAAACCCATCCCCCACAACACCTTATTAGTATTTCACAGGTGCCTCTACCAAAAGCGCTCTCACCTTCTTTCAGATATTATAATTACTTATTTACAGAAGTATTTCTCCCTTGCTAGATTCTGATGAGGCCCACAAGGGCAAGACCTGTGTTTGATGCATCTTTATGCAGCACCTACCCTTGTACATAGTAGGTGCTTGATAAATGTGTACTGAAGTGTGTTTTTTCTTTCTAAATTACCATGACAGTGATTCTTTGTCTGAGGATAAATATATTCCCCATTCTGTAACAATATAAGAGCTAAAGTGTATTACTGATCTTTAATTTTATTTCTATCATACTTTCTAAAGGCAAAATCATTAAAGTAAGCATGTATATACATATGCCCCTACATATAGTGACAGTATGAGGTATCTCGGTAGTTTCTATATGGACCAGTACTGCTGGGGTATTTGGGCAGTAGTGCCCTATCACTGAGTCATTCATGCCCCTCCCGAGGAACACGTGTGCCTGGCTGTCTTTTCATCCTGCTGACCATGTCGAGGTTACTGCCAGCCATTGCATACTAAACTTCCACTGAGCTGTCAAAGTGGTTTTATCATGCATGGCTAGATCATTTTTTCCCTGTCATGTTAAAATTAACCCAGAACTCATCATTGCATAAAGTCGCTGAATTGTTCTTTGCAGTAGACATTACCTTTTACTTAACAGTCTTGTTTTACCTGCCTGAAAGTTGTGGTGTCTGGTGTATGGAGGTGCAGACTGCATGAATGAGGAGCTGCACAAGCATATGAAATCTCAGCATTGCAGAGGGGCTGTGTGGCCAGGTGCCACTCTGGCCCACAGGACAGGTCCATAACTACCTCTTAGGAAGAGAACGTGCCAAGCCCAACAAGGGGCCTGGGGGTAGTGGTGGTGGTGATGATGAAGGGTGGTACCCTGATATTGCTGTGAGATTACAGAGTGTGGCATCCAGGGCCATCCCTCTCCCCTAACACCTTCCCATTCTTGGTGGCTTTGACATCACTACTGATCCTGCATGCTGATTCAGTGCCCTTAGTACCATTTGCTGACACTGGTCGTTCTTTTAAGCTCTTCTCCATAGTCCTTGACTGAATTATCCTGCTCTCTGCGACTTTTCTCCTACTGGCTGAAGGTGTCTCAGGCTGCAGACGTGAGTACCATTTTGGCTTTCCTTTAACTGACTTTCTTCCTGCATACAAATGACATGTCTAAAAATGCTAACTCTTGTCTTAGCTGGCTGATTACCTGCTGTAAAACACAAGCCAAGAGACTTCATGAACCATTGTGGCACTTCTGCCCTAAAAATCAGTTCTAATGGCACCTTTAAGTGTTCCTTCAGGAATATGCATATGTATGCCTTAGCAAATAGCCTGAGATTTGCCAAGTTTTGGTGGACAATTCTCAATACCTGTTAATGGATTTTTTACTTTCAATGGCTAAAACATGAGGTTGTCAGACTATTGAAAAATTCTGAGCTTTTGTAATCCAAAATATGGGGTCTTTGTAAAATCTTCCTGACTTTTAAACTACGACTGTTTGAGTTTAAAATACACAATAGAGATAGTGTTTAAACAGTGTTCAAACTGGTTTGGTAAAGTTTGAGACCAAATTACACAACTTTGCACAACATATTCTTATTTTCAGATTCTGTTACAAGAGATGGCTGCCATACATGGGGAGGCTAGTTGCCCCCTGGCTCACAGAACTAAAATTCAGGCCAGCAACGAGAAGAAAATTCACTGCTTACAACCAGGAAGATGCAGATGGTTTATATCATACCTATAATCTAAATTATTAAAGTTAAAATGTTTAAAACAGCACATGGACTTTATAAAGACTCTAGGCTATAGATGGATTCCAAATTGTTTAGCAATACAATCATAATAGCTTATGTCATTTTCTAAAAAAATTTCTTTTGAAATTAAATTACTGTTTGATGCTTCCCAAAGTTGATTTGTGGGTAGGGGTCTAGTCTGAAAGAAATCTGCTTTTATTTTTGAATGATAGCAACATGAAAGAGGCATATTTTTACCTCTTTTGACCTTTTCTTCTTTTAAATTACTCAAAATCATCTAAACCTTAGAATGCAGACAGTCCTTATAGGTAGAGCTCAATGAGAAAAGCAAATTGGAAAAAGTTAATCCAAAATTTAGTG
Source organism: Cynocephalus volans (assembly GCF_027409185.1). Lineage (NCBI taxonomy): Eukaryota > Metazoa > Chordata > Mammalia > Dermoptera > Cynocephalidae > Cynocephalus > Cynocephalus volans. Next base: position 28,447,071 of record NC_084474.1, on the reverse strand, counting down.
AAGTGGTTTAAAAATGCCAGACTACTTATATGAAATAGAAGATTGTATCGGCTAAAACAATAAAGATCTTGGCCCAGTTCATTACAGCAAATCAAAAAGTTTGCCAACAGTCACTCCTAAGATACAAATGCAAAAACAGTCAATTTAGATAACTGTCAGTTTGGACTTTAAAAAGTTGAACACTTGATTGAAATGGTTGTTGGACAAGTTCTTTTCAACGTCTATTTCGCTTTGTGTTCGATAGGTCAGTAATCTTGGGTAGAGAAAAGCTACAGGGCAACCAAGAACTTACCTACATAATATATGTTACACTGAACTCCAAGTCTTCAGTCTGAGGAGTATGAACTCAATTGAGGTTCTGGCTAAGAGAATACAGAGAAATGTGCCATGGGATTCAGTTGATGCCAATTATTTATTTTGCATAACGTATTCTTATTTTGCAAATTTATATTATGCAGACTTTCATATAAATGATAGGAAATTGTTCTGGCCAATTAGTTCAAAGCTGTTTTTGTTTTTATCATTATTTACAACTCTTTATATGACAGAGTAGTCTTTATTTCCTTTTTAGGATTCAAAGTCTCATGGCCATAATTCTGGATATAAGTTCTCTTTCAAAGCATCATGTCTGTGTTTTAAATGTATATGATTGGACTGAACATGGACCATCTCCAGGATATGAGCTGGGAATTGTTTTGGTTTGGCTTTGTTTTGACATATTCCTATGGAATCAGATTGTTCCCTTCTTTCCCTTAAACATGAATTATAGTGAGCAAGCAATTATATGAGCCTCTTGGGGGAAAAAAAGATGCTTTAATATTATTAGCATATCTATCCTATACATCAATTTTATAGGCAACATAATCAGTTTTACCAATATTTTATTTAGCTTAACAAATCATGTTCAACCTATTGAAGCAGGCTATTAAGACTTCCAGCTGAACGTACACAAAATTCAGGAACTATCTAAATTAGAGTTTTGTTACCAGTGTTTGCACAGCTGCAGTAGGCACAGAAAATATGTTCTCATCACAAGTATTTTTTGATTTATTTATTTTTGCCTACAGTATTGATTCCAAAAGAGTACATGGCAAAGTGGGTAGCAAATGGATCTCTTCTAATTAGAGATCCATTTGCAAAACTACCAATTGAGACAGAAGACAACCAGCCTATCAAATAAGCAGAGAGTGGTAGACCTGAAGTTTAATTTTTCCTATGTTCCTGTTCTCCTTTCAACATCATTTATTGCATAAACATTAATCGAGAGCCTGCTGAATGCCAGACCAAATGTTGGGTGCTGAGGATATGAGGTTAAATGAGACATTATCTCTACTTCCAGAACTCGTTGTGTGCTGCAGAAAAAAAAGGGTAGATGGATAAATAAACACAGGTAAATTTATAAATAAATGCAGGTAAATGGATAAATTACTGCTGGATATGACAACTCAGTAATTAGGGACATAGGATTTGGTGAGCATAGGAAAAAAAAAAAAAATCTACCTGGCCTACCGCTAATTCTAAGCTGTTTTGCACACATTAGCCACAATGCTCTCCAGAATGCAAATCCTATTACATCATCACTACCACACACTCCTTACTAAAATCCCTTTATGATTTTCCATTGCTTTGAAGAAAAAGACAAGGCTCCTTAATGTGCCTGGCCTCCAGGACCCTGTATCACCTTGTTGTTCCCTGAGTCTCCTCTCACTCTCTGGTTATTTTTTTGAGCAGCTTTATTGAGATATAATTTACATGTCATAAAAGTTATTCTTCACTTGTTTTAAGTATACAATTCAAATAATTTTAGCATATTTACAGATTTATGTGGCTATCACCACAACCTAAGTTGAGAACATTTCTATCACCCTAAAGGTAAACCCATGTCCCTTTAGACATTCCCTTTCCTCATTCCCACCCCCAGCCCATGGAAACCACTAATCTACTTTCTGTCTTTATAGATATTCTTTTTCTGGGCATTTCATTTAAATATAATTATATAATGTATGGTGATTGGCTTCTTTCACTGATTATGATGTGTTTGAGTTTCTTCCATGTTGTTGCATGTATCATGTTGTAGTACTTTATTTCTTTTTATTGTAAAACAGTATTCTGTTGTGTGGATTTACCACATTTTTTTATCCATCCATCAGTTCATGGACATTTGGGTTGTTTCTGTTTGGGTATCATGAGTAACGCTGCTATGAACATTCATATACAAGTATTCATATGGGGATATATTTTCACTGCTCCTGGACAGACTCCTAGGAGTGGAATTGCTGGGTGATATGATCAGCCTATGTTTAACTTTTTCTGAAAAAAAACCGTTTTCCAAAGTAGCTCCATAATTTTATACCCTCACCAGCAATGTAAAAAGGTTACAATTTTTCCACGTCTTTGTCAGCACTTTTTACTGTCTGCCTGTTATAGACATCCTAGTGGGAATGAAGTGGTATCCCATTGTGGTTTTGATTTGCATTTCCGTTTTAACTAATGATGTTTAACATCTTGCCATGTGCTTACTGGACATTTGCATATCTTTTTTAAAGAAATATCTACTCAAGTCTTTTGCACATTTTTAATTGGGTTATTTGTCTTTATTATTGAGTTACCAGAGTTCTTTACACATTCTGGATACAAGTCACTTATCGGATATATGAGCTGCAATTATTTTTTCCATATCATTTAGATTATAACCTGTAGGGAACAGGCTGAATTCCTAGATAGAACAGGATTACTTGTGTTATTCTTGACTCACTACTAGTTCAGTGTTCAATTTGGTGAATGATGCAATTTACGAATGGCCAGCTCAGACACATTTTAACATGAGAACAAAGTTCCTTAGCTGTCTAATGAGGAACTACTGTAATACCGAGAAAGTTGAGTTCAGACAGCCCGAACTCTGTACAAACTAATGTTCCAAAAGAGACTGTCAAATGGCAGTCTGTAGAGTAACTTCGAATATCACATATTTCCACTCTCCATTTTTAAGATACATTGTGAAGTTTATAGTTGACGGGGGGGGGGGGGGATTGTGTTTGCAGGATTTTTAATCCTTCATTTCACACTCTAGCATTTAGGTTTACTTTCTTATATTGGATCTTTTTGGCTCAGTGCAATGATTTATTTATCTTTTTGTTGTTTCTATTAGTATTTTAGGGATTGACTTCTTAAGGTGTTTAACATAAAATAAGCTGACACACTGATAAGTTTGGAGCCCAGAAAAAATTTAAAACCATATGTTCACAATGAAATAGGGAGAGCTTTGAAATTCACAAAAACAAGCTAAACTTAGGGTGAAACCAGAAATGTTACAGAAATGTCCTCACAGTCAAGAGTTCGAGTATATGTGCATTGGTTCGCTCTCTTTCACTGATGTGATGAAAAATCCCAAAAGGTACAAAATGAGTTCATATGGAGAAATGTACAACTCCTGAAGTTCAAGATTTCCATCTAGCCTCTAAGCATCCTTTCTGGTTATTGCTCCTGTTGCCTGTCTTCTTCCATCCTCTATGAGGATATATTATTCCCTAAAAACTAAATACCAAACTCAACCCTTTCTCAGATTTGACAGCTAATTTGGGTGGAGACGCTGCTAATAATATCCATGTAATGAAGTTTATTTCTGTGTTTTCTCTTTATTTGTATTGACCTTGAGTGTACTTCTTTGTTCAGTTTTTGTTTATGATAAATATTTCTGCAGATCTATGCAGGTTTGCAGGTTTTAAAAAGTAATGCTCTCTAGACGTTTTTCAAGGCCTGATAGGTAGTTCATAAATTATAGGCTGGCATTTTTAGCCCTAATGTATGGTAAAAATAAGTCTGTGTTGGTATCTTGGTCATGATTTAAAGTTACTATCTTTCATTTTTAACATTGTTGAAAAGTGATTCCCTTCATTTGCTGTCATTCTAGTTTATTTCATATGCATGAAACTTTAAAGCAAGACATGCATTTTTCATTCTGGCCACTTGAGGGAATCAGACTTTAGAAATGGCAGATAACTTAGGTCTTTATTTCAAAAGATAGGAGAAAAAATATTTATTTGTTTCCAAATGTTTCTCAGGTCACCTAGACATCAAGAAGATCACAGAGCCCAAGTACTGAGATAAATTACTCTTTATATACTTTATATCCAGGTGTAAAAGAGGAATTGCTGATGAATGAGTGTCCTGGGAGGTACTAAGTGAGGTCCCCACATACAATTTATGATCAGCACTCTTGGACTTCAGAATGATTAATACCATCAATTCTCACTGGAATAAGAGCTGTTTTAGCCCAGGAGAGGACTGTATATTACTGTTTATAGAAGCAGATAACATCAAAGTAACCTGTGGCTTGTGTTAAGCAAATAGAAAATTCTGGGTCAGTGCAAATTAATCCTAAAGGAGTAACGGAAAGTTCTTAATGACTGTGAGATCTATACATTATCACTTCTCATTCAAGTGGTAGAAAATGGTAGAACTATTAATGAGATTTGCAAATGGCCTCCTTTACTGCATTGTGCTAGCAGCTGCAAAATAACATATTCTCCAATAAAGAGCCTTATTATCTATACATCTGCAGTTTGTTAATAAAGTGTAGAAGTCTGCGCAATTTTAAAATTACATTCGGGAGCGTCTGCGCCATTTTAATATTATGTTTCACAACAAAAATGCAGCAAATCACTTTATACTTTAGATATTCTTACACTTTAAGTGGCTGTGTGGATGGATGAATTAAAGACTGTTCTGTTATCTACATTATATAAAACAGATGTTATTTCAAGGCATATCAAAAAGAGATTTTTTTTTCCCAAATAATGGTTCTCAGTGAATAATTATATATTTGTTTTTTAGGAAGATGAGAAATTTGTGAACAAAAGAAAAAGATACAGAGACATTAATGTTATTTAATGTTTTATGTACACATTTTTAAAAATATCTTGGGGGATTTTTTAGTATAATTCAGAGAAACTGTGGATAATTAAAGTAAGTTTCTCAGCAAATATTTTTATATTTCTCTTTTCTATACAGATGGTTTTCGCTTTAACACATTTTTACCCAAAATTTTTATTATTTTATTGTCTCTTTTGGTTTATGTATCTATCTTATTAATTATTTCCAAATGAGTTACAGAATGCCAGTACTCTTCAGATAAGCATAGTGAATTTAGATGTATTAAAATCAGCATCACATTCTCAACCTGACGTAAAACATATAAACTATCTTTTCTTCCTTTACTACTTTGTCTTTTGTCAATTTAAAAAAGGTAGGAATCTAGTTGACTTGAATTTTACATTCTATTCTTGTACAGATTTTGCTAAAAATTGAAATAGACAATTGGCAGCCTGAATAATTCACTAATTACTTAATCCAAGCTCTGATTGATTAAGTTGATTTTCCTTTGGAAAACACTCATAGGAAAAATAAATTAGTCAATGAAATTACTCTGGAGTAAAAATACATTATTTAAATGTTTAAAGATTATTTCACTTACATCAATGGCTTGAACTCAGATTCCTAAGATTAGTATTTGACCATAGGTTTTATTATACAATTTAGGGCAAAAAGATTCTCTTACTCTAAATGATACCAAAAGAAATTATATTATCCTGATGAAAGCTTCAGATGACATTTTTATTATTCAATGTTTACTGATTTGGGTTTATTTCCGACAAGTCATGTAAAATTAGGACCCACTTTGTTCTGCCTAGTCATGAAATAGTCCAGACTTAACCACCCTGGATTTGAGCATTCAAATAGTAGTCTCTAAACCATTGGCTGCTTACACTTAAAATGGCTTCATGACACTACAGAATCGTGAATACATGCCATTTCTGATGTGACTCTCTCTTTAAGACATAGTGTAAAAGATTTTATCACACTGATGTGTTTTACCTCCTTTCCCTTGCAGGCCACAGTTTTAGTGTCAAGATCTAAATCCTTATAGATGTTTCTGATGATTGGCAAACAACTAATCAATTAAGACAACTGATCAAATCCATCCAGTGACCTCTTTTTGACAAAGTATTGTACAACATTTGTATATTCTTTGTATACCATTTTATATTTGTCAAAGCTATTTCATATTTGGGGGGATTCTCGAAATGGCATGAGCCATTTGGGTAAGAGAGAACCCCATTTAACAGATGAGAAATCTGAGTCCCAGAAGTCTAAGGTCAAGCCTAAGTCACTGAGTCCAAGGCCAAACAGTTTGTGTGCTTTAGGAACTGTATGCAAGGATCGTTAACACCTAGTCCAGGATTCTCTTTATAAGCCACTTGCCAAAATGAGTTACACAGTTTTGATGAAGCTATTTTCCAAAGCTCCATGTGAGTAACATATTATTTCAACATATCTATAAACTTTACTCATATTAGGTAAGTAACTCAACCACTGAGATTCTGCTCTGGCTGTGATCATTGCTGATAGAAACCCATGATGAAGATGGTGACACAGAATTATTAATTAGTGTGTTGGACTTCAACAGTAAATCTTTTGTTTTGTTTTACTGCTATTTAATGTGCAGGGAAGATGAAATGAATTCATTCCTATATCTATTTATCATTAAAAAAAATAAAACTATATAAACCTTGTGTTTATGTACACATTCACCTACCATATAAATTTCTAAACCAATATCTTTAAATAAAAGCCCTTTACCCTTCAATTGTGACATGATGATAATATTTTAACTTTTCCCAAGAGCTCCTTCTATTTTTTTCCCAAGCAAAATGAATACCTTATAAATGATAGGAAAATATAAGGGGCGATAAAAATATTGCTCCTTGAATGAAAATAGTGTAGGATGTCACTCTGCCATTTATTAAAATAGAGTTTATTCCACCCCTGGTTATAATTTGCAGCTATCAGTTTTCTTGGGTTCATACCAGTCTTTTTAATATGTACTAGCCACTTGGGCTACCCTAACAGTCAAGAGTTATAGCAACTATAAATCTATTAAGCTACAATTTGCACATAATAAAATGAAACAGCAAGTAGTTAAATGAAAGGCTCAATTCCGAGCTGCCGACCATATTCCAGGAAAAGTCATTGAAACTGCTGCTACTGCTGCCTGCCTTTGAGAAATTCAATCACACTGATTGAGGAAACCTGGAGAGAACTGGCTGTTCCTTCCTCCAGTTCATAATTGCCCTGTAGACCATTTAATCATCTGTAGATGAAACAAAGCTGGTGCTGTAGAGGGCCGGAAGCAAAGGCATGCACTTATCAATTGCTTCCTACCCACCCTGCAGACCCAGCACCCATCTCTGAGCCGTCCTGCCGTCAGGCTGGGAAGCTGCAGGCAGACTGGATCTTCCGGTTGTCAGTACGGTGGCCTTCCTGAATGCCTTGATTTTATTACAGTAAAGCACATACCAGCCAAGTGTTTAGGGCTAAGTTCAGGGGAGAGAATGAAGTCTTTCTACTTGCTGGAGAATGCAGATAGGCATAGATATACTAGCAAGACAAGAACTTGCTGGGTACTGATTTAACAAGAAGAAATTAAAGAAGTCCTGGCATTGACTAAGCAAAACAGAATGATTGTCTTCCTCTGAATGGCCGTCTGCAAGTAAATTTCAATATGAGCTTGTTATATATCTATACTGCAAATATCTGTAATATAAACAAACAACAGGGTGCATGTATGTGCACATTAGCGTTAATGCTGAGTTTTCTGTTGGCGGTGAGTTTCATTGCTCCATATTGGTGGGTGACCCTGGCCAAGCACACAAAAGGTCTGGTCAGAAACCACATGCCCAGTTTTATTAAGTAAGAAAAAGAAGACAGGCCGGCAAGTGGAGACACTGAGAACCAGAAAACCTGATACATCATACTAATTGACTTGGAATATTAACCTCTGGTAGAGCCATGAAATGCATTTCCTCCCGAATATAGACAATGTGCCCCATAGCTTAAGCCCCATAGGTAACTGTGTGAAGTTGTTGTAAACTGTGATACCTGATTTTAAGAAAGAATTTGGGTGAATATTATGTTTAGAAAGGAATTCCAGAAAGAATAGTTCCATTGCTTGCAGCTGTCCATCTGACTGTTCATAAAACAATCTTCTGTGTTTTTCTTTTTTAAGCTTTTCTTGTCAGCAGGAAATTTTTAAGGAATTTTAATTCTAAAAAACACTCCTGGCTAATGTGTGCCAATTAAGTTCTATTCATTGAATCAACAGTTTTCTGTTACCTGTTCCTTCAGGTAGAACAGAGTCTGATAGCCCTGCCCTTTCCCAGGCTTCTGTGCGGAGACCTTTGCTACCTGCAAACAGTAGGGACACCTGTTTTCTGAGCAGGGAAGGCCAGCATCTGAAATCTTAGGAATGGGGCTGCTGTTGAAAAAGGGGTGCTTGATAAGGCAGCCACTGTGATAGGCAGCGGAAATTTGATAATGAAAGGAGATGCCTAATAGATTAATCTGGTGCGATTTGCCAAAACACAGGGTTTTCTGGAAGATTATCCACACTCGCAATAGGAAGCTCTTTGTTTTGTGAAAGTCCCCACTTATCATTGTATTCTTTATCTCAATAAGAAACATAATGGTTTACTTGTTTACATGCATGGTAGATATATTCAGAGCCCAGCTCTGGGGCTGTGAGCTCCCTTTCATTTGAAATGTTTCCAGCATGCAGGTTATTAGCTAAGGGAGAACAAGCAGTTGGACACGTATAAAATTTAAATCTGCCTTGCTTAGATTGGCAGAAACGGCTGTTATTTCATCCACTGGGAAAAGGTTTTATTTCCTGCTCAAATACTTTCGGAGGAAAATCGCAAGCTCATTTGTAGCCGTCGTATGTGTATGTGTATAGATATTTAAGCCTAAGTGGTGTGTCTACAGAAATGGACGCTTTGCTCTCAACTGGTTATTTTCCACTGACTTCAATTATTTCATTAGCTTGTCACGCTCCTTCTATTTTTTCGACTTACCATAAAGTGTGACTTAGGCCTTTACATTGTTTACATTGAGTGTGCCTCAAATATAGCCCTTGGTGCATCTTGAACAGTGCTGCTTTGATTTCTGGAATTGATTTTTAAATGTCTTACACATCCGGCAGGACAGGACGACCAGAGCACAGTCCTCCTACTCTGAAAATAAACAAAAAATGTCCCAACGGTTGAACACAACTTGATTAAAGCGCTCCCTACTCTTTTTAAAAAGTAATCCCCGCTATGGACAGGACTCTTTTTTGTTCTCATACAAAATAAAGTTTGCCAGAGGAAATAAATATCTGTACAATGTAGTTACAGATACAGAATTCTATATGCCCTGTTCCTAGGGTCTCCTTGAGGGGTCCAATGACTGTATCTTTGACCTTTCATAAGAATAATATTTATTGACTGATGAAAATATATAATATTATTTTATATATAATATATGATTTTAAAATACATAATATAATTATATAATGCATTTATATAATAATGCCAGCCATCATATAGGGACTTCTTTAGGGCCTTTTTTTATGTAATCCTCATAACAACCCCATGACTCTCAACACAATTACCTTTCCCTTTGCAGGTGGGGAAAATGATTATAAGAAGGTTTACTAATTGCCTAGAGTTGCACATCTAGCAGTGACAATATTAGGGTCAGGATCTAGAAACATGAATGTCCAGAGTGTGTGTTCCTCATGGCTGCATTCCATTGCTGTTTAGGGGGCCTGAACCTTCCATGGTATCCAATATTTAAAGAAACAGAGTGAGGCAAGGGTAGTTATTTGTGTGGAAGCAGAGGAAGAAGGAATGATTCCCTATGGGAAAGTTTGGGATGCATGCACAATACACCATACACCGCTTCCCTCTCCTGCTGTTCCTGATGCTGTTGGAGACTTTAGGCTATTGAATGACCTTGGCCAGTGAGTGTCATTACCTCACATGTGCAAGCAGGAGAGACAGAAAGATATGGAAAATTATAAAGAAAAAGTGGGGATGGAAATCTGATGAGCCCATCAGAAGAGAATGGATCTTAAAAAAATTGTCTGTCTAGACCCATTGACAACTACAAACGAGTTACTGGTTTATGCAGCTGAAAATAGATCCAGTGCTGGGGAAAATCACCACCAGGCACCACATGGCACCATAAGTGAAACAGCACCAAGCCTTCTTCAAACAGGTTTTAGAAGTTGAAAGCACTGGAAATCTAGTCTTTACATTTATAGTTTTTGTTTCGTATTTTACAATTGGTTGAAGCACATATGCCTTTTCTGTCTTTCTTTTCCAGTCCTCTAGTTAATCCAAATTGTGACTATTCTTGTTGAAAAATAACATTTCACTGGGTGATAAATCTCTATCTCATAATTTGGAATTAGAGTAAAGTGGTCTAACTTGAGCTTGTGATTTCAAGTTTTTCACGTGTTCTCTAAGATGTTTCCTGATTAAAATATTTGTTTCAGGGTAGGGTCATTATATATTCTCATTTATTCAGCATTTGCTTTCTATATATATATAGAAAGTTCTATATATATATATATAAAGTTTTTCTAACTCGAGTCATTTTGATCAGTCTCAGAACAGTAACTGTCAATCATTCTGGTACCTTAACTATAGCAGCACATATTTTCAGTTTATTTATTTAAGAAATATGCCCCCTCCCAGATATGTTTCTCAATGGAAATGTATGACTGTGTGACCAAACCTAAAAAACCATGGTATTTCCTTTTCATAGATGTTAAAACACCATGAATAAGCAGGATTCCTCACCATCAAGCACCTTCATGGTTAATTAAATATGTGCACAGAGACACAGAAGACCCTGTGTCTCTGCAGTACAGTAACAGAGTCCCAGGGATAAACACAGGAGTAAAATTGCTTGTTGGGCTTGGAATGTTTTCACTAGAACCTGACTACTCCAAATAACTTATTTTTCCTTGATTACAATTATTCACTTCGACTAGAATTATTTAATTGTGAGGAGTAGAAATGATCACTTACCCTCCAAAATATCTTAATGATGAGGAGTCCCATATGAAAAAAAAAAAAAAAAATCATGAACAGTCACATTAAAAAGCTTTGAATCACATTGAAGTCTCCATTTCATAAACCTTTTCTACTCCATTTTAGTATCAAGCACGAGCCACGTGAAACAAGGTTGTTTGTGCCTTGAAGGCTCAGTAACTGGGCCTAGTGCAATGATTTAAGCAAAACAGAAGAATTTTTCATTTTCTTTATTATTTTTTTTGTGTGTGTGTGTGTGAATAAATGCTTTTATTCCCTCAGTATTAACATACTTTTAGTTCTCTGACACAAGGATCAGAAGCTGATCCTACCACAAAGCAAGTTCTCTACAGCTCGCCTGGGAAAATGCACAACTACATACTAAATATTTCTCAAATCCATCCCCTTGAATACCTACCTCTTTTCTACTCTCACCCTTGTCCAATCCACCGCCATTTTTCACTGGGGCCACAGAAGCCTCCCACCTAGTCTACTCTATCTGCCCTTCTCCAGTTCACTTTCCTCCTTGCAACCAGAGGAAGTATTCTAAAAGTGCAAATCTGTGTCACTTTACAAAACCCTTGAAGGCTTCCCATTGCTCCCAGGATCAAGCCAAACTCCTATAACATGGTAGGACCTCTCCTGGCCTCTTCTCAAACTGTTCTTTTAGGTCTGGTCATGCAGACATGTGTTCCCATTGAGAAACATAACTGGGAGGGGCATATTCCTTAAGTAAATAAAATGAAAGTATATGCTGCCGTGGATGAGATATTGGAGTGATTCAGGGACACCAGCCTTCTTCCCCACCTTGAGTTCACTAGATTATGTCCTGCTGCGTGGAATTTGCACACGTTGTTCTATCAGCCTGGAATACTCTTCTTTCTTATTTTCACCTTCCTCAGGAAAGCTTCCTTTACCTCCCTGATTCAGTCAAATCTTATTGGTTTTGAACCCTGGTCATCTCTCTTCTGTAGTTCCTATTGGCAGCAACTTCAAATTAATTTATGTGTCTCTCTTCCCTACTCCAGTAAACCTGGAGACTATAACAGGAATGTGTCAGTTTTTGTTTCCTGCTGTGTTCATGTAGTGGGCATTCAATAAATATAAGTTGAATGAATTAGTTAATAGATAAAACATGGAATTGTAGATTTTGCTAATATATTTGAGGTATGTCCCAAGCTCACAAAAAAACCTAAGCTGACAACTCTTTTCAGTGCTGAAAATGACAAATCAGGTCTCTTCTCACAAGTAGTACTATCAGAGGCATAGTCAACAGATGGTGATGCAGAATAGAGTAGATATCCCTCTTGCATGCCAGCCTAGAGCTTAGGACCCCCACCAAAAATATTTGAGTCAGGCAGGTTTCTCACCCCTTCTCAGGGATACATCCCATTGCCCCCAGGCTACAGACCCCCAGAGGAATATATACTACAATGTCCCAAATATGTGAACATTGGCATTGTGCTCACAGGTGAGTGAACATAGGAAATCCTTTAGGAAGTCATGCTCTCCCATCTTTTGTTAACTCAACAAATAGGTTCTGTATACACTGTGTGCCTTGAGATGAAGTTGGTTGATGCCCAAGAATTGTGAACTTCTGCAGAAGAAATCAATTTTATTGACAGTTTCAGTGAAGGCAAGACGAGTCCTTGCTCCAACAACTCATCCAAGCTGTAGCACCATGGGAAATGCTTTCAGCTAGGATGGTGACACCTTGATGCCACCAGGGGACATGAGTTTCTTCATCCAATGCTGTCAAGAGACATGGTAAAGGAAAGCCCAATCAAAACGTCTTCTTTCAGCCATTCCAACTGATGACCTGCTGTTGTGACAACTCGTCAAGACTCAGGGCAGACAGCTACTGAACAAATCCATGATGTCTCAGGCACTGTGCTAAGAGGCCATGAGAATTACCAAAAGGAATAGAGTCATGGTTCATGCCCTCAAGGTCCTTCCTATTGACTGAGGAAATCTGAAGCATGAAGAGATTAAAAAAAAAAACAAAAAACATTCATTGGACCAATGGCTGGGGAACTGAAGGAATTCTTCACAGAGGAAATTATACCTGAGCCAAACTGTGAAAGAAAAGTAGGGCTCACCAGGTAGAGGCAGGCATGAAGAATATCTCAGGCAGAGGAAAGAGCTTAAACCAGAGCAGGAAGCCGTGAGACTGCAGGGCAAGTCCAGAGAGCTGTTCCTTGCATGTCAATTTACTTTTCTTTTGATACAAGATGGCTTCTTAAAATAAAATGGCACAAAACATGGCCCACCGATGGTTCTAAGTACTATATCTTCCAGCAAGAGTTGGTACCAGCCTAAATGTCCATCACCACATGAGTGGATGAGGAAAATGTGGTATATCTACACAATGGAATACCACTCTATTGTAAAAAAAAAAAAAAAAAGAAAATGAAATACTACCATTCACAGCAACATGGAGGGACTTAGAGAAAATTATATTAAGTGAAATAAGCCAGGCACAGAAAGAGAAATATCACATGTTCTCACTTATACGTAGAAGCTAATAAAAATAAAAATAAATATACAAACAAATAAATGGGGAGAAAAAAGACAAAAAAAAAAAGAGAGAGAGAGAGAGACAACAACAATCACAATAATTCCTTGAACTTGTTAAGATAAATGAACAGATATGATGTTGATGGAGGAGGGGAGAAGAAAGGGGGAAAGGAGGAATTGGTAAAGGGACATGAAAATCAACTACATTGTACATTGATCAATTAAAATAAATAAGTAAATAATAATAATAAATGACATAAGACATGGCCACCAATGGTTCCAAGTATTATATCTTCCAGCCAGAAAAGAGGCACCTTTCTCCGTCTCTATCTCAAGTTCAGTCAGCCAGTCCAGTGAACAGACTTGGATCTGGTGTCTTTTCCCTGATCAATCAACTGCGGCTAGTGGACAGGCAACCACAATAGGCCCTGTACCTACTATCTGTGACCAGTAGTGCAGGGTCATTTAAGGTTAAGACAAACCCCCTGTAAGTACCAGGTAGAGTGAAGGGAAGGGGTTCCTGGAAAAAGTGAGAAGGGTCATCCAACAGTCATTGTGAAAGGAGGGCACTCAAAGAAAACTTATTTGAAACTTTTTCCTTGAAGTCTAAGCAATTAATATTAGGTCCTGCTGTGTTTATATTGTTTCTTCAAGGTTACTTTAGTTCAGCCCATTAGCAACTTGGATAGGGCATAATGATCCTAAGATGCACAGCCCCGTGAAACTAAACTGGGGGAAAAAAAAAAAAAGGCTTCCTCGAGCACACAGAAGAACCTAATTAATGGCAGCCTTGTTAAATAAAGCTTATAGATATAACTGATAGGACCCAGACCAGAAGTTGAAAGTAGTGTCTGTAGTGGGTCCAGGTATCAGAGCTTCACAGCCTTTTGGACAGGTCCATTGTTTGTAGACCTTTAGCTTGATCTGGAGCTTGGTGCCCTGTTGACGCCAGAATCTGTCTGCCAGGCTCCCAAAGGACTTGCTGGATTTCTGGATGCAGTACAAGTTTTCTGTGTGTTAGTGCAGTTGAGAAACTTTTTCTCCTTTTTTTTTTTTCTTCTTTTTGTAAACCCAATTACGCAATGGCTGGATTAGAGTGCTAGAGGAAAGAGAGGCAGAAGGAAGGTGCTGGCCAAAAAGAACTCTTCCGTTTTCCATGGAAAATAACAAATCGTCCTGGTAAACCTACAAGCCGATTCACGTCTTCTTGACCTAACAAAGATAACCAGAGGGAAGGTTTTTATTTTGATCACTTCTAAGCCATGATCCTGAAAATTTATCAGTAATTTTAAGAAAGAAAAGAAAAAAAACAGCTATTCCACCCATTCTAACTGCATTCACATCAGTCAGTAAGCCTGGTTAGAAAACTCATAAACTACAAAGCAGCAATCACTAAATATTTTTTCTTCAAGAAAATCCCCTCAACTTTATGAAGATTCTAGCCTAAACCAGAATCAAAGGAAATTAAGAAAATCCAGGCCAACACACTGAGCCCAAAGGAGAAAGATACACTATTCTTCCCTTCCTACTTCCGGGAGCCACCTCTCCCTGGTGACAGATGGCATGGAGATGAGGGGAGCATACAAATTTTCTTTGCCTCAGCTCCCTTGTCCATTTTTATTTCCCTACAAAATGTATCTGAGGTAAATTAAAGTTAGGGGAAGGGCACAAATCAATTAGGTTAGCCTAATTTTTTAAGTCTTAGACCTATTTGTCTAAATGGTGCTTTTCAAACATTTTTCACCCAGCAGTTTCACAAGTAAGCTCATTTGGAACCCCAAAATATAAAACAGAAAATTGTGGAGCTGCTGTGGCTGAAATGGAGGTGGGAGGCCCAGAGTTCCTTGTGCTTGGCTTCCCTCTCCCCCAGAATTCCACAGAACACCTTTTGAAAACCACTGACCTAAATCACTCTTAACTTGAGTACCTGGACTGAAGTCACACCACAGTCACGCCTTGACGCTTGAAAGAAAGATCTGGGGCACATCTTCCAGACAGTGCCTCAGATCAAGCCCTCCCTGGTGTCTTTGGTGTCTAGGGGGTCATTACATACTTGGGAAGATGGGATTCAAAGGCAGAAGCCACAAGTGGGAGATCTGGAAATGAGGAGGGGACCACCTGCAAAAGTAGGCTGGCCAGTTTCCCATGTCATGAAATTAGGCTAAATTTGCAGGGCAGCAGTAACTGGCTGTCCTTCCCACCCCTAGGAAAGTACAAACAGACCAGGCTACCACACCAATTACCAGCCCTGCACTTATCACTCCCTGGGAAAATCCAATCCTTGTCCCAAAGACAGAAGAAAAAGGCAGAGGGATTGAGTGCCCCATTGTCATGGTGGCCTGGGCAGTTGAGTCCCAGGTTTCTCAGTTTTCACACTAAGCCTTCCCCTAGGTCCCAGCTGTCAAGAGCAATAAAGTTACATTGAGAGGATGGGGCTACAAACTAATCACATTTGTAGGATTTGTGTATCAATTTGCTACCTGATGGCTTGCTATATGTGATCTCTTAGAATTTAAATCTGTCAATTAAAAAAATCCATGAAAATAACCTGCTTTTTGAAGAACACAGCAATTCACTAGGCTAAAAAATGCAAAATTTTAAATCTCAATCCAATTGCATTTTAAATTTAATTCATTTTAAATCCAAATCAGTATATGATTTGCAAACCACTTTCCTTTTCCCCTTGCAACATCCTCGGGAGGTAGACAGCTAATAGCTGCTACATCTTTGCTTAGGAGTGTGTTTATACATTTACCATGTTTAACTATGTAACATCCCTAAGACAGAATTCTTTGTTCTCCACCCAAGCACTTCCCCTCCCCGCCTCATTCCTGCATCCTCCCAGTAATTTATGCTAAATCTTAAGACTCATCTTTAATTCCTCTTTTCTTTATACCCACATTCAGTGGATTAGCAAATCTCATTAGTACCAAGTCCAATATATATTCTTAATCTTATCTAAGAAAATGCTAGTCTGAGTCATCATCATTTTTGGATCCTCTTATTGGCTTCCCTGCTGCCCATTCTCTGTTCTCCAGGTAGCAGTCACACCAATCTTCTCAAAGTCTAAATCACAAAACCCTAAAATGGCCATTATATCAATAAAAAAATTCCAAACAATTCACCGTTCCCTAAAGTTCCTATAATCTAGTTAATCATCATCTACAACTCTTCCCTTTCACCCCTTCAACCCCACCTACCTCTAGCCAGATTGGTTTCTTCTGTGTTCCTCAAACTCATACGCATTCCCATTCTGGGCCTGGGTAGTGCTATTTCCTCTGCCTGATAAATTCTTCCCTTGGGTTTTTGCTTGTCTGTCTCCCTTTCCTCATTTACATCTCAGGTCAAACATCACTTCCTCAGAGAGTCTGTTCTTGACCATCTAAGCTGAAATGGCCTTTCCTATACCACCCAGACACACTCTGTGTAACCGATCTATTTTATTTCTTTTATGATTTTGATCACTACTTAAAATTATCCATAAATTTTATTTACATATTTATGATGCTTCTTCCCATACTACAATGCAAACTTTATGAAGTCAGGGATTTTTGTCCTATTGCTTTACTTCCATTCTCTAGACCTGTGCCTACAACATAGTAGATACTCAATAAATATTAGTCAAATGAACAAATTTGTTCCCTAACTGTGGACCAGGTATGTATATAAGTCCTTTGCATACATTATAGTAACAATAGTTAATAACAGAGGCAGTAAAACACAATAGTTTATAATGTGGACTCTAGAGCATCAGACTCCTGGGGTCAAACTTCATCTTATCACTTACTGGCTGTAAAACCTTGGGAAGTTGTATCTCAGTTTCCTTTTCTGAAACAAAAGAAAGAAAATAAAAATAATATCTATGACAGATACAAGCAATGCACTTAGAACAATATCTGGCCCTTAATAAACATATAATAAATGCTAGCTATTATTATCACATTATCTCACTTTATCCTCACAACAACCCAATCATAGTTATTATCTACATTTTACATCTGAGGAAAAACTTTCTGCCAGATAAAATAATTTCACCAAGTCCATGGAGCTAATAAGAGATAACAGCTGAAGATGAAATCTCTGCCGAGACCACACTTCTAATGCTTCACCATGTTGCTTCACATCATGAGCTATTTCCAGGATTCTCAAGATTTCCAGGTAATCAGGATTCTACTCCAGTTCTCAGGTTCTCTGATCCTGTGGCAGACCACCCTTTCTGAGTGGAATGTTTCCTCATCTTCATGATTTCAGTAAGGGCAAACATTTTGTAAAAATTGACATGACCCCCTGGGTACAGTCAATTGGTCCAGATATGGCCCCTGATCTACACTAGACCAATGAATTTATGCCCCAGGACTCTTGGACTTGCACCAAGTGAAAGTCTCAGGTCGATTTCTGTCTAGTGGTTGAAAATGTAAAATGCAAAATGTAAGGGCTATCAGTGATTATATTTCTCAGGATGTTTAAAAAAAAAGCCATCTGGAAAAAGAACTGAAAGATAAAAAAGAGTCTTGAGGGCCTTCAGTTTCCTGATTCCTACTGTTCCTGAAGCCTAAGTCCTTCTCTATTATTAATGGACCTTGAATGTTTAACTCTTCCTCGGATGCCGTGAGCCACCGTCAAGTTCAAGTTGACTTTCTGTAACTTACAACCAAAATAGTCTCACAAAAGAGAAGGAAGAGTATGTGTGTGTATATTTGTATTGTTTATGTATGCCTATCATGTTGAATTCTTACTATAATACTGAGCATGTCCTCTGTGCTGGGAACCACACAATCCCAGTTCAGTAGGAGTCTCCAGTCTGGTGGGAAAAGATAGAAGCAAAAGAAAGAATATCTATATCATTAGTGCCAGAGAGTAAATATCATAACAAAAGATGTGTTTATGATGTTACAGGAGCACAGAAAAAAAGCAT
The DNA here is from genome assembly GCF_027409185.1 of Cynocephalus volans. Taxonomy (NCBI): domain Eukaryota; kingdom Metazoa; phylum Chordata; class Mammalia; order Dermoptera; family Cynocephalidae; genus Cynocephalus; species Cynocephalus volans. The sequence goes on along the minus strand of NC_084474.1, from coordinate 28,428,723 downwards.
CCAAAGGGGAAGTGTCAAGAGACTTCCCTGTAATCATACTTTATAATATTTCTTGGGTTTCTCAAACTGTTCTTTCTCTCTTTCATGAGCTCCCTTTCCTTCTTTCCACTACTAAATAGTGATGTTTCTTAAGGTTCTTCTAACTATATCCACTGTCCTTGGATTGCACCATCAACCCACAATTTCAGTGACCCACCTATGTGGGGGAACTTTCTAACTCATTATCTACAACTTTGACTCTTCCTTAGTTCTAGATGCTTCTTTCTAACTCTCGGTTAATTCCTGCTGCTACAACAAAGTACGTTAGACTGGGCCATTTGTAAATAATAGAAACTTATTTCCCACAGGTCTAGAGACTGGGAAGTTCAAGATCAAGGCACCATCAGATCTTATGTCTGGTGGGGGTTGCTCTCTTCTTCCAGCATGACACCTTCTTGCTGAGTCCTCACATGGCAGAAGGGCAAAAGGGACTAGCTAGTTCCCTTGAGCTCTTTTATAAGGGCACTAGTCCCACTCATGAGGGTGGAGTCATGACCTAATCACTTCCTAAAGGGTACACCTCTTAGTACTATTGCATTGGGGACTAAATTTCAACATGAATTTTGAAGGACACAAATTCAAACTGTAGCACTAACTAAATCATGCCTGTAACCTGGATTTCTCTCATGCCCCTCAAGTTCAATATATCCCAAACTGACCTCATCACCTTCTCTCAGAACCTCTTTCTCCTGTGTTCTCTTACTGAGACAGAGGAACCATCATCAGTCCATTCAGTCATTAAAGCCAGAAAACTGAGACATGCTTGACTGCTCGCCCTTCCTCACTCTTACTTGATCCCTACTGAAGACACTGTAAGCCTTCATCACGCTCACAGAACTACAGTAAAGGCCTCACTCACCATGCTCCACACAGCCCCAGAGAGTCCTCTGAATGGAAATTTAGTCACGTCATGTTTCTTAAACCTCTGTACAGTGTCCCATTGCTCTAGAAATTAAATGCCAAGTTTCTCTGAAAGGAGATCCTTTGGCCCCATCCCATTTTTTTCAGCTTCATCTCCTGTCATTTCCTACCTTAAACATGGTGCTGTCACAACACTGAACTTAATGTAGTTCACCAAGTATGTCTGCTATGTCATGACTCTGTACTTTGGCACATGTATAATTTCCACGTGGGGTGCTCTTCTCTTCTACCCTACTACCTTTGTCATAGTTTTTCATGTCATAGTTGATTCAGGCAGACTCAACCTGCAGCATTTAACTCAGGCATCCCTTCTTCCAGGAAGTCTTCTCTGATTCTGAGGGCTATGTAGGTGGCTCCGCTTTGTGGTTTCACAGTGTCCTTTGTTAGTTTCTTTTCTTTTCTTTTCTTTTTTTTTTTTTTTTGGCCCTGGAACTTATAGTCAATTATAATTATTTCTCCCTAGTTCCTACTCTACTCCAAATTTCTAATAACAATGACAGTGTCTTATTCATCTTTGTATCCCTGGTTCCTAGAACAGTTATTGGAACACATAGTAGGTCTTCAATAGATGTTTCATGGATTGATGAATGAGTAAATGAGTGAAAGAAACAGTGAATGGCTGGATACATCAGGATACCTTGAAATTTCGACCCCCTTTCTGTGATAGTCCGCCCCACACCCAAGTGATCCATGGATTGTCATCTGCAGTCCTCTAAGACTGTGCAGAGTGGGGGTAAACACAAGCAGGTTCCCCAGGCTGTTCACATACCACATCACTCACCTACCTCAGGCTTCCCTCAGTGTGTGCACACATGCCAACCCCTCCTGCAATGCATTTATTGTGATCTTCTGATATATTTAACTGTGATCCAGCATCCCCCACAACATACAAATTCATTTATTCATTTCCTCATTCATTATACAATCATACAGTGAGCAGCAGCAATGGGCTGGGCAGTATGATAGCCTTGCAGATACAAATATGAGTATTTCAGCATTCCTGCTTTTAAGATTGTATTTTAGAGGGGATAACCAAGTCTGATCCTGGCTCCCTTTTTAACAAAAATGGAAGATGCCTCTTGTAGTTCCCCATAATGAGAGGGTAAGGGTGACTGCTCACTGCCTTTGGGCAAAAGAATGATTTTCTCCTCCCTTCCTGACACAAGTAAGCATTGTCTTACACCACCTCTTGGATTTCCCTCAGTTCTTTCACAAGGCTCTGGTTGACACCATACAGCTTCCTCCACACTACCCCACTGTACAGGTGCAGGTATTCACACTTGCTCCGTCTGGTCAGCCAGGCTGTTCATATGGAATAATAACATCTAACTGGAGCATGTTGCTGGGTCTAGAACTGATGAGAGGCTGCACTGAGGTAGACAGGTGAGAAGCATAGAGGGGCAGGGCTAATGGTAAAGGGGAGCTCTGGGATGCTGAAGAGGAGAAAATGGAACCATGTTGTTCCAAGAGAGAACAAATTTCTTCTATTTCATCTTTTCTTTGGGGCAAACACCAAGCAAAGGAAGAAAAGTTTAATGAAACCACATAGCTATTAGGCACCAAGACTTATCACCAAATAGAGATTTGGAGCTATAACACATCCATGAAATAAGGTGACAAAAACATAATTCTCTACAAAGATTCTCATATGCAAATAAAATGGATGGATGGATATATGCATAAACAGACAGAGGATTTATATCATCATTCTTTCAAAAAATATTGTCACCTTTTCCATATATATGCATTACCATAGTATTATATGCTTATATATCTGAAATATCTCCATATTGTGACAAATGTTGAAAATGGGCAACTAATCTTTCAATCCAATTGTTCAATTTTTTCTAATTTTACTGATCTTTTCACTATAATCTCCACTTTCAAATATAGTTCAATATAATTTAAGAAACTTGATTAAAAGAGAATGCCTTTATTTTGGCATAATGAGAAAATAAACAACATTTTTAGACTTCCTTGCTAATCATATGAAATGACACAGTGCTGAGCACATGGTAGGTGTCCACTAAGTTTAGCTTTCAATATTTTTAAATGATCAAGCCATCATTATGTTGTGGATGTCAACAAGATTTAAATAGTAATAAGCAACTAAATACAAAACTTTCTTTAATATTCCCCATGATGATGAAAACATCTAGATGTATGTTTTTCCTCATTGTGATGAATTCTCTGAAGTCAAATTTTCTGGGGATTGAATTATGGTTCTACCGTTTTCTAGCTGTGAGGCCTTGGACTGGTTATAGCCCCACCTGGATTCATTTGTTTTGTCTACAACATGAGGATAATAAGAGAATTGTTATATTTAAGGAAGACAATAATACATTTAAAGGCTTAGAGCAGTGTCCCACACATATGCATACTCTTTGAACACAGTGGGATGGTTTTTCAGGTTAAAGCAGTACTGGCTTCTTCACTGAAAAAGCACCTGGAATTGTGAAACATATCAACCACAGCTCATAAACTAACAACTATACATAAACCCACAGCAACAGAAATATGGCAATGTTTTGAGCTGCATGTGCTTCTTTTACAGATTTCATGGGATTAATTAGCCTTATGTCTCTAAAGTAAGCAATTAGCATTTTAGGTCTATCTGAAAATATGCCTAATGCAGGTATAAAATAACAATTTCCACATTCTGTAAGATGGCTTAAGGTTGTGGAATTGAATTTTATCCAAATAATATCAATCAAAAAGTAATTTGGAAGCAGCCCAGAATAGGTAATACAGAAATATTACATACAACTAGAAAGTAAATTACATTTTGCACAGAGAAAGAACTCCACCGTCTGGATTTTTGACATTACAAAGAGTAGTTACAGGGTATTTGAGTAATAAAAAGTAATGTAGACTTCAGTTAATCTGTTCCTGAAATTAACACAAAAATATACTAGGATATTTTGTGATGGCAGTAAACAAAAATAAAGCAAAGAAAATATAAGCACGAAAGTGTAAAAAAAATCAAACACATCACTTCTACACTTGCAACTACACACTTCAGGGTTCACATTTGCAATTCTAATAAGCACAAGGCCACACTGGTTTTCTAAACATGAAGATGCCAAAGCCCAGGGTGACAGTTCTTGAAGAGAGTGGAAGAGGGGTTCTATGTACTGCTGACCTATGGAAAGCATGTCCCATGGAATAATTTCAGCCCAGAAGTCTGGAATCTTAGTTCAAAATTTGAGACACATAATGTATTCAACTCAAAGTTAGTCATTATGAAAGGTAAGACAAGAAGCCATTTTGTTTTTACTTGAATTTCTCCTTTTTCATTTTAATAGGCCTAGTAGCACAAGAACTGTAAGAGAGACCAGGAGAGAATTGGCCAAAATAACAGAAAAGGGAGAAAAAAACAATCAGGAAACAACAAAAGCCTCCTTTCTCTTGGCATTGTTACCTTGGGTTGCAATTTCTGTATATTTTAACTTTTATTCTGTTTATCAGGTTCCATCTAAAAAATAATGTCTGAGCCAAATTTTCATCCTATGTAACTCTATGAGGATTCTCTGCTTTTTGGAGTCTAATTCTCCCACGGTGTTGCATGAGATGTAAATCTGACCCCTAAGGGAATATTATTTCAGTGAGAGGAGAAACTGCCTTTTATGGTGGCATAGTATCATTTAAGTGGTTTTTTAAAATGTAATCTTTAAGAGAGATATAAAATTTATAAGTGGTAATGATATCATTTTAATCATTTGAAGATAGTGGGCCAATACATAAATAGGGTGTTTTCTTAAGTGGGCTTAATCAAATGCAGAGTTTGTGAGTCTCCATTTAGAAACACTTCTTCAAATAAGGACTTTTCCCGCTGAGTCACTGTGGTTTTCATGGAACTAGTTTCTGAAGGTTGGAATTTCCATGGTTTAACATTTTTTTCTCTCTCTAAGAGACTTTTCAACCCCTACTCCAACCAGAATTCTCTGGTTCACTTGCTGTCGTGAGTCATGAGCCTGAGGATGTCCCAGCAGGAACAACCTGTGGGATTATTTGGCTCCATACCGTCCCAGTTGGCCATGCAGAACGCCTGAAGAGAACGGTGAGAACTAAGGCAGTTCAGTCTGCAGAGATCCAAATCCATTCTCAATAACAAAGCTACCCATCCCACTACTCATACACATTTGCTACTAATGACAGTTTTCCTTAAAATTCTATAAAGATCTAGCATCAATCAATTCTGCTATTCTTATTCCGGTATACCTTTTCAGTGGCTTGCCGACTAGTAAAGTTTTGGTCTGCTTTTTAAAGAATGGGTCAGTTTTTGACCACAATGCTTACTCTCAGCAGAAATATACTATTTCTTCCAAAAGACCAGAGAAGAACCTTTTGGAATATATCAATTTTCTGGTTAAATGAAAATTAAAGGAGAAAGAGAGAAAGAAGGACCTATTGTGTATGCTGTTAATCCAGAGGATTTAGATTTTTTTCCCTTTAGTATGCACATAGCTTTGCTCTCATATTCTAGAGCAGTGTTGTCCAATAGAACATTCTGTGATGATGGAAATGTTCTGCATCTGTGTTGTCCAATGCAATAGCCACTAGCCATATTTGTTCATCGAGAATTTGAAATATGGCTAGTGCAACTGAGGAAATGAATTTTTAACTTTATATGACTAATTAAAATGTAAATTTAAATAGCCACACCTGGCTGGTGGCTACTGTATTAGATAGTGCAGGCAGTTCTAGAGTCTTGAATTTTATAATTTTGAGTCTACTTTTATTCTATTAGTTAGATATTTATATTTCCTCATTTTCAAATTTTATTTCAAATCATAAAGCAAAAAAATTGTAAATGATTTTTGTTTAACTTATTCCAGGGGAAGTTCTTCATCGTTCTCTCTAAAAACCTATTCTGTTGCTGAAATTTCATTTACCTTTTATTTATTTAGGAAACAAAATTATTAAATGAAGGTAGGTAAAAGCCTAGCTTGATCTATGCTCTGGGAAACCTGGGTCCTAAGTATAGTTTTGGTCTCTTTAAAGTAAAATTACTACAGGTCAACTTTGATTTGTATTGGCTTTCTAAACATTTCTTGATCTTTAATTGCTCTTTATTGCTTTCCCAATGTCCTCAGGATCCATGCTGTAGGACCACATCATAATAAATTCCTCCCAGCATCTAGTAACTAACCTCTTTTGGAAGGAACCTGAAATATATCAGTGTTATACCAAATCCTACACAATGTTGGATTACAATAACCACTCATGCATTTTGTAATGTTTTCCTGCATGCTTTGTCATTTGTTATACACAATCTGACTTCATTTAGCAAAAGTATAACACAGGTGTTTATGACCTAATTTGTGAAATTCTAAACAGATAAATTTGGAGGTAATTAGGTATGGATATTACTAAAATACCTGCTTTTAGTCATTCAAATGTTTCCATTTATGAACATTTTATAGAGATCATTCATGGAAAAATCTGTAATATGAGATTTCAAGTGTTAATATTTCCTATAAATATCATTTGATGGGTTACTAGTGTATTGTTTAAAATACTATGCACTATATAAGATTTATATTAACCATTTAAAATAGCACACTTTCAAATAATTACCTGAAATTTTTAGGTAAATTTTAAAATAAATTAGAAAGAATTCCTTAAGACCACACATATACCTGTGGTAGTATGAAAATTTTTGTGTAGGTTAAAACAAATGCTGATCTAAAAAGAAGTAATCCTTAAAAGTATCTTTAATTGCACTTGAAAAATATCTCAGTATCAACAATATAAAATTACTATAAATCTAGCCCTATTAAAAATTTGTTTAAAAAAGTAATAAAATTAAATAATAAGGAATAAAGTAATAATAAAGTAATAAGTATCTATTTGCTAAAATAAAATTATTTATTTAAAAGAGGGGGCAAAGATTTTTCTTAAGCTTCTTTCAAACATAGTTGAAATACAGTAAGAATTATAACTAGAGAAACATAGGTGATATTAAACACAATGTATTATTTTGTGTTGCTTATAGCATAAATACATGGAACTAGATAATGTATAAGAAAACAAAATTTATCACTTACAGTTTCAGAGGCTGGGAAGTCCAAAATCCAGGGAACACAGATAGTGAAGGCCTTGGTGTTGGCAATAGTGATCCAGGGGTCTCAAATGGCAGAAAATGGTGGAGAAGAGAGAGAGAGAGCCCCTCCTAATCCATTCAGTATGGCACGGTCCTACAATCTAATCACTTCTTCAAGGCCCTACCTTTCAATGACCATAATAGGATTTCTCACCCTCAAAAGTTAATAGTAGGGATTAAGCCTCAATGAGGTTGGGAGCGGGGGCATCTAATCTACAGCATATGGCAATCTGAGCAAACCACAAATCACAAGACAGCAAAAAATGATACCCATATGTATATAAGTCCTTCTGACACAGTACTAGAATTGAGATGTGAGGGTGCTAGCCTTGACATTAACCATTATCTCAATACTTAGATGTTTCTTAATAGATTCAAAAAGAGACCAGGAGTGGTTTTCCAACACTGGACACAGAGCCATGGAGGTCTTTCAACTAGAGCTGTTGTTTGCAGGGCTTCTCTTTATGATTCACATTCTCACAGTACTGAGCTAACAAAGCCTTTGCTTGAAAAGACCCACTAATGACTTGAGAAAAAATAGAGAAATTCATACAAATTCTCCATCAAAGCATTAGAACCACTGGATATTTTTATGGAATTGTTATATAGCCAAATTTAGTAGCAATATGAGGTATTCACATACCCATGAACCCACAGAAATGGGATACAATTTTAAAGGACCACTGCTCAAAGAAGAGATAGCAAATATGTAGGCAAATAAATTAGAAGTGTACATTCACAATGTGATGATTCCCAAGAAATTTAGATGGGAAATTTTGTTTAAATGGTACATTTTTGCTGTTATGTAATTTGAAATCTGTTAAGGTGAGAAGAAATATGAAAGTCAGTTTAGAAACAGAGCCAATCTCAAGAGAAGAAACATGATATGTAAACTGAGTATAATGGACGAGAGGAGTTCAAGAAGTCATGAGCAAATTCAAGGATGTTGAGAAACCAGTTTAACTTCCTCAAGCTCTTCATTCATTAAGCATCCTGACTCCACAAGTAGAAGCTAAGCGATGGACTTTTAAGTAACATGTGCAACATTTTGGTGACTGACATAGAATCTTATTAAAATAACTTTAGTGTTTATCTATGACAAGATAAGTAAAATACCCTTTTGCAAAATCAGTTACATCAGTGGTTCCTAACAACATTCAGAAAAGAGGTACAAAAGTAATTAACACTTAGAACTACTCTGTTATGGCTGTTGTGTTTGTTGCCATAGCATCATAGTAAAAATTTGCAATGGCCTTTTGTAAAATGCATTAACATTCTGATCTCTGGTTATTGGATTATAGAATCTCAGAGTTAGAAGTCATCTTAGATGTTGCTATTTCATCCCAATCCTTTCTGAAGCATCTCTGCTGAAGGCTTGTCCAGCTTCTTAATATCAGCATCAGAGAATTTAGAAAGCAGATAGTTCTTGTGTCTAAAGAGTTTTAATTGTTAGAAAGTTTTTTCTTGTAGATTTTCAAAGTGTATCTCTCTTTAACTATCTTTCTCTAGTACTTATTATACTTTCCCTAGACACTCAGAGTAAGTTTTGAACCATTTTCTTTAGGAAACACTGCCCATTTGTTAAGTCTTCTCTTCTCCTTAGCTATTTTCATTATTGCTTACTTGTCATGATTTACGGTCTTCATCATCTTTTCTGGGTCTCTCCAGTTTGTCAATGTCTCTGTTAGAGTAGAGCTCACCAGAGTTAGCACAATATTCCAGGTGCTGTCTGACCTAAGCAGAGTAAGACAGGATTTTGCCTTCCTTGAGCAGAGCCCTGTGTTGCCATCTCAGTTTGGATCAAGTTCTTTGGCAGCTACATTACACTGCAACTCATCATGCGTGGTCTACACTATGAGGTTAGTTGCAGTTATTTTGTGGATAAGGTGGTTCCCTTCTATTCCCAGTTTGCAAAGAATATTTATCATAAGTAAATATAAATTTTATTCAGTGCTCTTTCTTACTCTGTAATTGACATCCAATAAAAAGTTACCAGGCATCAAAGAAGTAGGAAAATAGAACCCACAATGAGGAGTAAGTTTGATCAACTGAACTCAACTCTGATATTGCACAGATATGGAATTAACAGAAAAGTATTTTAAAACAGTTATTAAGTTAGAGGAAAGACTGAACATATTAACATAGAAATGATTTTAAAAAGACACAAATCAAATTTCTAAAAATAAATATTACAATGATTGAGATAAAAAAATACACCACATCAGATTAATGGCAGATTAGGGCATTGCCGAAGGAAACATGACTAAACCTGAAGACATAATAATATAAATTATCCAAAATAAAACACAGAGAGGAAAAAATCTAAAAAATAAAATAAAATAAGAAGGACAGATGATCAATCCGTGTTCAGTGAACTTTGGAACAACTTCGTGTAGCTAAATAGACATGTAATTGGAATCTCTGAAGGAAATGAAAGACAGAAGAGAAGAGGAAAAACTATTTAAATGATAATGGGCAACAAAAATTTTCAAATTCAATAAAAACTATTAACTCGCAGATTCTTGAAACTCAACAAACACCAAACTCAAGAAACATGAAGAAAAGCACACCAAAGGTCATCATAATCAAATTGTGATTTGAGTGATCAAAAGAAAATCTTAAAAGAAAGCAGAGAAAAAAATGAGAGGAACAAAGTTAAAATGGCAGCAAATTTCTCTTTGGAAACAATGCATGTTGTAAGACAGTGGAATAACTTTTTTTAAGTACTACAAAAAAGTTTTGTCAGCCTAGAATCCTATACCCAGTGAAAATTCATTTCAAAAACAAAGGTGAAACAGAGGTATATCAGACCTACAAAAGTTGAAAAAATTAATCACCAGTAAACCTATACTACAAAAATATTAAAGATAGTCCTTAAAACAGAAAGAAAATGATACCAAGTGAAAACCTGCTTCTGCACAAAGAAATCAATCAGAAATGGTAACTACATATGTAAACATAAACACTTTTTTTAAAAAATTAAGCATCCTTAAGAGATAATTAACTATTTTAAGCAAAAATAATAACAAGTTATTTCTTATAACATATACAAAAGTAAAACACATGGCAACAATAGTAGAAGTGCTGGAATAAGAGAAATGGATATATGAGGTTATGTATCTCATGATGTTTTATCACATATGTGTGTGTGTATATATAGAGAGAGAACACAATAATAAATATGTGTGTGTTACATATAGGTATATACACAAAACATATATATTCACAACCACTAGCATAACAGAGCAGAGTTATAGTTAACAGTCCAACAAAAGAGCTAAAATGTAATCATTTAAAAAATACTCAGTCCCAAAAGGGCACAAAAAGAAAAGAACAAGTGAGACCAGAGCCAAGTTTGTAGGCATGTGATCTGGCAATCACATGAGGCTCTGCACTTGGAAGTTCCCCATATTTGGTTTAATGCTCAGCTGTTATTAAAACTGTTAATAATTTATGAACAAGAGCCCTATATTTTCATGTTGCACTGAGCCCTAAAAACTATGTAATCAGTTCTAAATGGGGCAGACAGAAAACAAATAACAAGATGGTAGATTTAAACTAAACTAAATTAAATTAAGTTAAATGCAAATGATCTAAACATTCCAATTAACAGGTGTAGCTATCAGATTGGATTAAAAAGGAAGACCTAACTGTGTACTTCCCAGAAGAAACAAACTATATTTAAAGACACAAATAGGTTTCAAATAAAAGGATTAAAAAATACACACACACACACACACACACACACACACACACACACACACACACACACACACACACACACATACATGTAATAGGAATGAAAAGAAATCTGTATTGGCTATACTAATATCAGTCAAACTAGATTCCAGAGAAAAAGTATTACCAGAGATAAAGAGGGTTATTTCATGATGATAAAGTGTTCAACTCATCAAGAGGCATTACAGTCTTAAACTTTTATGTACCTAATAAGAGATCTTAAAAGTACATGAAGCAAAAATTGAAAATCCTGTGAGAAGAAACAGATGAATTCATAATTTTAGTCAGGGATTTTAGTTAGAGATAATTGATAGACGTAGAAGTAGACAGAAAATTAGTAAGGATATAAATGACTTTAACAACATTATGAAACAACTTAATTGACACTTAGAGAACACTCCACCTAACATCAGAATATACATTCTTTTCAAGTGCACATGGAACATTTGCTATGACAGACCAAATGCTGGGCCATAAAACAGTTCTCAGCAAATTTTAAAATGTTTCAAGTCATATAATATATGTTCTTTGACCACAATGGAATGAAGTTAGAAATAAATAACAAAAAAAATTTGGAAAATATCCATCTATTTGGAAGCTAACATATTTATAAATAACCCATGGGTCAAAGAATAAATCAAAAGAGAAATTAGAAAATATTTTTAACTGAATAAAAATGAAAGCATGATACATCTAAAGTTTTGGGATACAGTTAAAGTAATATTTACAGGGTAATTTATAAATTCAATGTCTACATTAGGAAAGCAATCTCAATCAATGATTGCAGCTTCCAATGTAATAAACTAGGAAAAGAAAAGTGAAGTACGAAGTAAGAATAGAAGCAATAGTAAGGATCAGAGTGGAAGTCAATGGAAAGAAACAGAAAAGTGACAAAGTCAATGAAACCAAAAGCTGATTCTTTGAGAAAACCAATAAAATTGATAAACCTAGTGGGCTGGCCAGTTAGCTCAGCTGGTTAGAGCACAGCCTTATCCTCTCATCAGTCATCCACAAAAGAAAAGAAAAGAAAAAATTGATAAACCTATTAACCATGCTAACTAGGAATTAAAAGATAGAGGTACCCATTATCAATGCTAGGAATGAGAAAGATGACATCACCAGCATAATGTGTGACTTGTTTACCAGAGCTCCTGTACCTTGGTGGGCCCTCAAGTCCCATTTTTGTCTGCCCAGCCCTGTGAGACTACAGAGAGTCCTGCTCAGTTTTTCAGCCTCTCTGCCATTATAGACCTGAAAATATCTCAAAGGTATTTCTGTGTATTTGGTGTTGATGCAAAAACCTGAGTAGGTTCCTCTCTGATCTCTTCTCTTTTCTCTGTAACATAGGAGGTGAGGTAGTCTTCTGGGGAAGGAGCAGGATGTATGGTTGAAGATTTAAGGAGAGTGGGTGATTTAATAAAAAAAAGTATTGTTGAGACCCCACTTGAGGAGGCTGGTTATAAATGCGGTAGAACCAAGCTGCCATGTTATGCGACACAGAGGAAATAAATAGCCGGGCTCACCAAACTTCATAATTTGTAAGCAAATATAGTCAAAAGACAAGGGAGGAGGAATTTTAGGATATTGGAAAGATTGTTATTATTACTGGAATGATGGCCTGAAAGCTCTAATTTGCATAAGAGTAAGATAAAGCAAGCAAAGGTTGATACATTTGTGTGAATTGAAATGGCCAACGACCTAGAGGTCCCCAGTGTGGTGAAAGAAGCAGTATAATGGAGGTAATTGAACAGACAAACTGAAATGAGAAGGTTGTGGTCAGAGGCAGGTTCCAAAATTAGTGATATTGGAGGTGGAGAAATTGTAGGTGATGGCAATGTCTGAGGTGAGACTATGGCCTGGGTGACTGAAGCGGAGTGGAGAGAGAGGTCAGGAGTGGGGCGATCTGAGGGGCCTTGGTGATGGAAGTTGAGCCTGGGTACTGGAGTAATCCAAGATCAGGATGGGGCTTGGGATGCAGGAAGGACTGTAAGCCAAAGGTTGTTTTCTTCTACTGGCTGGGAGGTTAGAAGAATGGCCTATCTGAATGGCATGGGCCTCAGAAGATGACTAATAACCTTTGGACAGCAGCAGGGAGAAGAGCCATTCCTGGGTCCTAAATAGTGTGGGGTGCAACTGCTACTTGCCAGGGCTTCGTGAAAGTGCCTTCTTTGTTCCCAAAATCTCACAGTTGGGTCAAGGGCAAGAAAGTACAGGGCATTGGGGGAATGACAGTAGAGTCAAAGATTGATGGTTTGCAAAAGATAAACTTCAAGTTCCCATCCAACTTTGAAACCCTTGGATAATAAGATCTCATGTATTATTGTTGTATTATAAGTCATGTGTTATTACCATTATTACTATTAGAAGATGTCAAGTATTTGTATTGTCTGGACATGATGCTTCTTAAAGGACACACTGAAAATTCTTATTTATTTTCTGGAAGATGAACTTAGTTTGTGGTATTAAATAGTGTCTAAATTGTTTTCTAAAACACTACTGCTAACTAACAGTTTCATTGGACATTATTAGATATTTATGATTTCTCAAGAATTTGAAGGAATATGCTAGTCATAAAAATGACTCCTTTAATTAAGACAGAAAAGCTGTTTATTTTGTTAAAGAGGTGGCATTTCTGTGTCTATGAGGATGAATTGTACGATTTCTCTAAGTAATGTGCCCATAATGACTTGTTTTTTAGTAAGCGATATGGTCCTATTTACATATGTACACCTTCCAAAAAGAGGTAGAATGTAATTGTCTTTTTACATAGAAGCTTGGAATAAGGAAATTTTTTAATTTGTTGATTAGGTCTGAGTTATCCAGAGTGCCCCAAAATTAATCAGAAATATCTTGGTTCACTTTTCATTCATTCAATAGATATTTACTGAGTACCTAGTAAGTGTGACATACTATTTTAAATGCTGGAGATAATAAGAAGAAGAACAACTAGCTTTATTTTGCATTACAAGTTCTTTCTGGTTGTGTAGACCTGCTGTCAAGTCTAAGACCACTTAATGAAAAGGCAAAAGTGGTCCTGTAATCTGGCCCAAAGAACAGCAAATCGCCTAGAGTAATATGTATTTCTGACAACTCACTAGCTAATTTTTTTAATTATTTGGATTTAAAGATCCTTGTCTATTTGTTTTCAGTATCTTCTGGTGATCAATATTGGTATAAATTGATAAAAATTGTAGTTTTAAAAAATGAGGCTACCAACCTATTCCACAATCTACAGAATGAAATCCTTAGTTTAATTAAAATCTATGCTTATAGATAGGGGGATTTTCCTTCTTTCTCTTCCTAGGACAATCCCTGTTGTTCTGAATAACATTCTCAAGAATATCCTGCCTTGGAAAATACAACATATGGTCAATTTACTTATAGGTAAATGAGCTATAGAACAGAACATAGTACTACATTTTAAATGAAACAAATAATATATGAGCCAAATATGAATTTAGAAAATTACTTTATAAGATGAAAGTTAAATTTTTCTATCCATAACTAACCGTGAATTATCTATAAGTTTTTGTGTTATTTTTAAATTGATTACTTGAAAACAAAGACAGTGTTGATTAATGGGAACTTGAGTTTTAGAACAGATTTTTAATGGGTAGTGACATATGATATTTATCTGCAGAATCAGTAAAAGCTATTAGCTTTTGGTTCCACCACAGAGAGACAGCAGCATGATATGCATGATATCCAGAAAAAACACTAAAATAGTTTAACGAGCAAATTTCATTGTACCCTCAGGGGTGATTTTTAGTCAAGATCACTCCAAGTCTGCTATAACAAAGGTCAGGATATAAAGAACACAGAGGGTACTGTCCAAAGTGCCTTGATCTTTTCTTGGTGACTTACAGTGTAACTGTCACCCACAACATTCTCAACTGACAGTCTTTCCTTTAAAGTCTGGAAATATTATTTTATATTTTCTTTTACTTGTTTTTCCCACTGGCATCTGTAAGTTGTTGCATGAAATTTATATGCACCATTTGTTTTAAAAGAACGAAAGACTTGTCCCCAAATTATTTTTTAGAATTAAATCTGTTTGGATAAATTTTCATCCTATTCAAGCCAAAGAAGCAAAATTACCCCCCTGGGTTTCTGGGGTTAAGAATTTGGCCTAACAAAATGATAGGTCATGTATCACTAAATGTCAGTTCATTAATAATTTTTATGTGCCATACCGTAGAGATGCTATGTTGAGAAATTTAATTCCACATAAAGATGTTCTAATGACATCTTAAAATTTTACCAGTACAGAATTAGAGGTGGATATACATTCATCTTATAGATGAAGAAACTAAAGTTCAAATATAAAAATCAAAAGGTGGGGGGGAAATGTAGAACCCAGGCTTCTGCCATATGCTAAATAGAAATTTATTATTTGGTGGGTTTTTTTTTTAAAGGATTAGAAAGAGTAGGGAGGTTCAAGTTCTACCATTCTTGTTTTAATCTTTTTCAAATGTCTATGATTGTATTGGCACTTAGTAAATATTCTCTGTGCCAAGAATTCTACTAGGTACATACTCTACATTATCTAATTTAATTCTCACAACAATGTTGTAAAGTTGTTGTTTTCCCAACTATGCCACAGATGAAGATGTGCAGACTGAAAAGAGTGACTTACCTTGATCTCACAGAGCCAGGATTCAGACCTAACTGTCTAATTCCAGAGCATCTGCCTTAAACCAGGCTGCTAAACTACTTCTCAAGGTGAGATTGCCACCTTGATGTTCAAAAACCTATGAGTTTTTGCTACCATCATTTTGCAGATGGAGAGAGGGAGGGTCAAGCCCTGTGTAAGATCATAGCTTGACTTCAAAGTATGGCTCTTTCCCCTATGCCACATGGCCACCTTAATCCTGACGCCCATTAAAATTACTTTTTTTTACCTTTAAAAAGTGTGAATAATCAATGTTCTTCAATTCTTCCTTTGTATACTCTAGTACTTTTTCCTCCCACTGAAGAAAATTTTTCCACGTGGTTAAAAACAAAATTCTTTCTAAGGCCTCTGTGCCTGTGCAGTGACGAAGTAGCCTCCCTCTCCCTGTCTCAATGAGACCCTTCTGTGGTTGTCAGTTGGCATGGTGTGTGTGCACATGGCATGTACGTACAAAAGACAGTGTTGTGAGGAGATAAAATAACACCGTCTTACACTGATATAATAATCTATCTCCAGAGAAGCTATTTTTGATCTTTATTTGCCCACTTTCACCTGATATTTTCACATAACACTTCCAATGCTGAGAAATTTAAAAAAAAAAAAAAAAGTGCGGATTTTGGATACAAGTCACCTTACGAGGTCTTTCATTATTTTTAATACACTTTCTGGATAAGTGTAGGACTCCAGTGGTCCCAGTGTTTAATCATTTGTCAATAAAATATTTATGCTATGATTTCTAGCCATGTGATCTCAAATAAGTCATTCTCTGTGACTCAGTTTTCTCGTAAAATGGAAATAATAAGTGTACCTACGCCAAAGAGTTGTTGTGAGAATTAAATGAGTTAATTCATATAAAAATCTTAGTTTTCAGAATTTATATAAAAAACTTGGCAATCAGATGATCAGATTGCAATTTTCATGATATAGAAGTATGAAGGTATTTAAACACACTACACACACACGCACACACTCACAAATCAAAGCCTTCCAATGATTTGTTGCTTGTCTAGCTTTCCTTTTTGGCAATATCTTCATGGTAAATCTAAGTTTCATGAACACAAATGACATACCCTCCCTAGTTGCAATCATTTTGTTTTTGAAATTGGAGAAATGCTAAACTACACTACAAGTGACCCAAGACAAGAAGACATTTTGAAATTTATGAAATAAAGTAGCTTACTATTTTTAAATGGCAGTAAACATTAGACTGAGACATTTGGTGAGAGATCATCCTGTCTATATTTATCATCAATTATCTTCTAATATAGAATGTGTCAATGGTTATTGTCACCCTTCATTAAAAGAAATCTTCAATCAAATGACTACACAGAGCAATGCCTTCCAAAAATTTTATATAGGTGAAATATAGCATGTTCCTCCTAATAGCGGGAAATCATATTTTTAGAAAAGCAAACCAAATACAGATTTTAGACCCAAGAATATTAGCAATGAGTTAATCTTATCTATAAAACAAATGTGGTTGACAACCATAACATTGAGACAGTTATCAGAGCTAAGATCATATGACTTAAATATAGGTCCTCAAAATAAAAATATGATGAACCGCTAGCTTCCGGTGTAGGCCGTATTTGGGTAATTTTTAAAGATATCTGTAACAGAAATGCTGGAGTATACTCTTTCCCAAAGCTTTATTGGCAAAGTTATATTTGTGTGTGTGCGTGCATACTTAACACTATATGTGTTTTTGTCCGATATCATGAGTGAATTAGTCCCCTGTAACTTCCATCATTTCAAACTGATTTCTTTCTGTAAACTTTGCTCTTATGGCAAATCCTATGAACTCTGTTGATTATCGTTTTGAATTGGCAGTGCTTAGATTTTCTTTGCCTATGAGTGGTGCCAGAACTTACTCAGTAAAATGTACTCATTCTGGAAAGATTGTAGATTAAAAGCAAACATATAAAGTGGAGGAAAACAAATGTGCTCCTGAATGGTAGTTAATACAGTACATCACCAAATAAAGCATAGAGATCCTTCATTTCCATATGTATGTTATGCCTATATTTGTAGTCCTGAATCAACAATGTGACTGTTATCTTTTTCTATGTACATTGCATGTTCTGATTTAAAATTTCAAAATGCTCTCCCATGTCAATGACAATCTTAATAGAGTCCAATTAGTTCCACAAGGCACTTTCTGATGCACAAGCCTCTGGCTTGATTGCGGTGAGTGGTGGGTATTTCCTGTGTTTAAGCCCACATATGGATTGAGTAAGGCAGTGGCAGAGGGACTACTGTTTTCCTTCACTACATCTTCATTTCTTTTTCACAGGCTAAGCCTTTTTTGTTTTTCCTGGCTCTGTTGTCAAAATACTGAACAAAGTTTTGGCTCATGGCTTGGAACACCAGGCCAAAACAATCCTCTGGAAACTAGTGTGGCAAAATGTATTTTAATCTATACATTCACCATTCAACCGTGTGCATAACCACACCCATTGACCCACTCTGTGGTTTAAAAACAACACAGGTTTGCCCCCAGAACAGTTTGATTTATATGACAAGTTTTTTCAAGCCTTCTCTATCAATATTAAATGTTCTGAGGCTTGGTTTCAACACATTTCTTGTGGGAAAAAAAACGTATTAACTACAGTAGGATCACTTTTGTTTCTGTTTTTAAAACAAGGTGAATTTCTTGTGCATTCTGTAGAATTTCTTTGCAAATGTATTCAAATAGAATCAGAAAGTCATTCATGCAATTATTAACAGTATTTCCTGGCAGGTTACAAATAAGAGAAATAAGAACTTTCCTTGAATGAGTCATCATATTTTCTGTTTAGGCTAATTCAGAGTAATTCCTTTGTCAAAATCCACCATTTTTTTTTTTTTTTTTGTCTTTCCAAAGGTACTGGGTTAGTTCTTTGTTAACTATGTTACACAATACAAAAGCATCAAGAGTGGATCTCCACCCTACTTTAAATATTACTTGAGAGATAAGATTATCCAGAAAGTATCCTGAAGAACTTTACTACCTGTGGATTCTGCTCTTAATTATTCATTCATTTCCTTTCCCCCTCTGAATATCTACTGAGTCCACTTTTTAGAGTTCTGAACTAATGAATATTTAAATGAATGACAATTGTCATTTATGTCAACAAAAATAAATTATGATTTGAATCTAAAAGTACCTGCTGCACTCAAGATGTTTGCTTTAAACAAGGCTACACTGGAAAATCTTACTGAGTTACATTGTTTGCCACCTGGATTTTCTCCCAGATGAACAACAAGAACTAAAGTAGTCAAGAAAATGTCCTTTGACTTTAAATTAAGTATTAAAACTTTCAGCAAAAGGCAATTTATAGCGTGTGCTGCAGAGAATTTTACGGTTCCCCCTCCCTCTACTAATAAAAAAAAAAGAAGGGAGGGGCAAACTCCTTTCAAATGTAAGCATTTCATTCATTCTCTCTTTCTCTCTCAACTAATGCCTCCAGTAGGTCTGGAAGAATAAAGTTTTCATAGGTCCAAAATTTAGATCCTTCTTTTCGAAAGTAAAGGACAATGTTGATTCGGGAACATGACATAAGAGAGAAAAGAGGTGGAAAGAAGAACAGGGTGAAGGCAGGACTTTCTGATTGCTGGTAATATGCTGCAGGCTATCCCGTAATACAGTGTTTATTTTAGTTAGTTTGATCTTTAGATTTAATTGAAGTACTTTGGTACTTTTAGATACCGAACTACTGATACCACCTAAAGGCTTTCACGTACGTTTTGGACAAGGGTTATGAGATGTGAAATCAGAAGCAGCTTTGGGTGTTGTCCCTGTGTGCTGCAACTTGTGTCTGTCATTACCAGGGGATGAGCATTCTCTGTGCACCTAAGCATCACAGACTGCAAGCTGTCTTCAGCTGAAATCCATCAGAGCTGCCCATCCCACAGTAAAAGCACCAGTGGGATCACCAGCCCAAACATACGCACCCCGAGGGGGAGGAGGGAGTGGTGGAGATCACACATTGTGTATATCTCTTTGATTTGAAGAAGTCCTGGGTAACCCAGACTTCAATGCCCATTCAACCATCAAGGAAAACCCACAAATACATTAGAAGGTGAATAGTGTACCTGGATTGCCTACATCTAAACCAGCTGTGATTTTTATAAGCTAAATTTTATTTTGCAGTGCACCTTATAGAGGATGAAAAACGTTTAGCCAATTCGTGGCAAACAAAAGAGAAAAGCTGAAAATTCCTCAAGCAAACAAAATACAACTGTTATTTGTGGGCAGAAAGACTTTTATTTATGATCTATGATTTGTTTAAACTGGATAAGTTATGAAATTTTTATTAACTATAAAACTAATAAAATAATCCTTGGAAGGCCAAAAAAATTTTTAAATATTGCACTATTTTTATTAGAATGTGCAGTTTATCACCTATTAATACATAATTACTCTCTGATGCAACAAGAATACATCTGTTAATACTTGCTGTGTAGATTAATTAGCCTACCAGTCTGTCTGATCTGTTTGTGCAGTGGCAGAATAAATATCATAATCCTATTTTTATGTCTATTTGTGCCCTTTTTCGTATAAGATCAGAGACGTTATTGTGTCTGCTAATATGATCCTGTTTTTCAACTCAGGTGATTAGTGTGGGGAATTGTGTCCACTCATTATCCACTGGAGATTGCAAAGATACAGGAGACAATCAAAATCACAATTCCAAATGAAAAGAAAGCATGATTCTGTAAAAATGTTTAGAAGGGTGCACAGCAGGGCATATTTTCTTTCTTACTGGCAAGAGTTTGTAACTGGATACGTTAACATTACTGAGAACATGAAAACATGAAACAAAAGTATTGATTCAAGAATTCACTGAAGAAAAGAATCCAAGTGCACAAGGGCTGGTTTTAGTTTATTCTTTTAAAGCAGGAGTTACTTCGGTTGTTTATGGCAGGCAGGTACAACTTGGTTGGTCTTTCTCTTCATGCATTTTTCAATATACATGAAAGAAAGTGTTATTTGTATTGTTAAATTTACATTATCTCCTCTTTAATTGCATCAGCTGCTAACTAGATCTAGAAATAATGACATTTAGAGGAAAAATGGCAATCATCTCCAGAAGACTACAGTATAATGGATGAACCTAATTAATTTAACCTCACAATCCTCCGTAATGGCTGGGCTTCATCATTCCCACAGATGGAGCTCAGAGGAATTAATAGTGCTGTGCATCCCCACAGACTCCACAGATTGGCTGGCCAACGGGAGATTTTTCTTTATATTGCTTCAATGCACATTGGCAATGTCTGCTTGAAGTATACTCAGAATAGAGTGTATGCCATTATAGGGAGAAAAGCAAAAACTCATTATTGCAAAATACTTTGATTTTATACTATACAGGCAAGGCAAAATCTTTTTGTTGTGAGATGTGAAGCCAAAAATTCATTATTACCTATAAATATTCTTTCAAGTTTAAATTGCAAGAGAAAAAGAAAGCAAGGCTTAACCTCAGGAACATGAGAGATTTGCAGGTGTCTACAGGTAGTCCTCAAAAATGCCATTTTTTTTTTTCTTCTTCTTTCCTGGATGATCTGTAATATTTTCTAGAACGTTTGCTAATATAAGAAAATGGAGAAATGTGGGGTTCCTGTATTCATGCATAGGTACAAGAAAAGAACAGAGGATATTTGAAAAAGATAAAGCATCACCAGAATAGTTTTATTGCTATGGTATCTCTGCTACAGTGACTATTTTCCTAGACATTACGTATGGTCCACATTCATTGGTGAGGAGATCTGGCAGCATCTCTCTCCCAGTCGTTTTATTCTAAAGAAACCAATTTCTTTTCATTGTCAAAAACAACAACGACGAAAAGAAAAACAAAAACCAAACAACCACAACAACCCTGTATTTGTGTTACTTTACATTCCTTAATTGTGAGTGTAAACATGAATTCGTGTTTCTCTGATCACAATTAACAGAAGTAGTTTCAAAAAATATTAACAGATCTGAGAGAACCCCAATTCTAAGACCCTGCCGCTAACTCAGATGTTTTAGGTAAGAAAAGCAGTTCCGTCAGCATCTTTCCCAGCTGACCCTCGTGAAACTGAAGTCATTTACTTGATTCCCACAGTAACCACAGAAACAGGGAAGATGGAAGCTGCTGAGGGATCCCGGGAGAAAGATCGTTACTGGTATGATCTCAGATGGTCACACTTTCATTCAACGATCTGCCAGACCCTGCGTGTAGGGGCGAGAATCGGCCTTTCCTGCAGGTGTCCCCACAACGAGTGCAGAGATTTACAAACGTTTTCTGTCAGAGAGTGTTTTTTAAGCTGCTGATCTAAATCTCCAAAACGCCCCAAATCTCTCTCCACCTACCGAAACTGCTGACCTCCGCCCTCTGGGGGAGGGGGTTTTTACCTGGAATTAGCCCTATTGGTCTTCAGGTGGCACATGGCTGACGATTAGCGACCTCTCTAAATGCATCAGCAAAGGTGTTTCTCCAGTAAACGGTAACTGGGCGTCGTTTGAATGTCCTGCATAGGCACTTTACCGCTGTGAGGAAGAAACCCGAAGCGACCCGGCTCCGGCTGACTCGTGCCGGCTAACTCGTCCCAGCTAGTCTGCACTTTCCCGGCGCCTTGCCTCAATCCTTCCCGGGACTATAATCCCAAGGTCCCCCCAGATCAGAAGCGGGCCCAGAAATTCCAGGCTTTAGCTAAAGGCAGCAATGGCTTGGCGTCTGGCGGGGGTGAGGGGGGATGTCTTGTCTTTATGGGGCGTTGCACTGCGCGCACGCTTTTTTGCCACTTAGTTTGTACTGGTAGGTTCAAGGTGGCGGGCTGCTGGAGAAAGGATGGATGCCAAAGCTTCCCCAAGCGACCCTTTAAAGGCGCCATCCCTGTGCTGAAAGGGAAGGCTTGTGACTGCCAAGAAAGGGGGGGTGTCCATAAAGGAGGAGAGAGGACACTAGACTGTACTCCTGGTAACTTTCTGCTGTAGTTGATAGTAAGGAAATGACACTGTCCATAAGACAGCCCCCAGAACTGCGCAATGGAAATTGAGATGGGGACAGGGCAGGAGGTTGCAGATGGCTAGAAATCAAAAAAGAAGAGCAAAGGGCATCCGGGTTTGGGAGTGTCGCGTCCTGAACTCGGAGCGCGCGGGGCCAGGCAGTGCACGTCCCTGCCTGCGGTTACGCTTTGGCGTAGGTTAGACGTGCTGCACGGGGAATCCGACCTGGCTTCCAATCCCGAGCCACGACCGCCTGGCTCGGTGTTCATGCACTGAACACATATTTACTGGTGGCTCGCCCTGAGCCAGGCATTATTCTAGACGCCGGCACAGCGTTGACATCTTGGGCAGGTCACTGAACCCCTGGGAATGTCAGTTTCTTCCTCGGCAGAACTTCAGCGTTGGACGACTGCAAGGCCGCTAAAATCCCTTCCAGCTGTCAAATGTGACACAGGCGCGAATGGGTGTGCCCTCCGCTGACGGATGAGCCCCCTACTCTCGGAGGTGGGCGGGGAGAAGGACTCGATAGGCCATTTTGCTTTGGTCACTTCTGGGCAGGGGAGATGCTATTGTTCCTCGTGCTAAACCGGCAAAACAAAACTGTGCGAGGGTGCGAGAGTCTAACTCACCCCGGCCACCAGAGGCTCGTTTTCCAAAGTACTGCCGCAGACTAGGTGAAACCTCTCTTCGGAAGCGCGTCCTTAAGCATCTGACCCTCCTGGGTGTCAGAACAGGCCTCTGCGGCGAGCAGGCGGGCGTTAGGCCCTTTTACAGCCCGGCGCCTGGAGCCCGGGAGGTCCTCACCAGGCGACTCTTGCCCGGTGTCCCACTCCTGCCCAGCACTCGAAGGAGAAACTGACTCCAGCCCGCGGGAGCCGGGGCCACCTTGGTAGCCCGACCCGCGGCCTGAGCCACCCGGCGCGACAGACCGACTTTCCTGTCCCAGTTTGCATCGAAACCTTTGCAACCCTCTGAAATCGCTTCCTGGGTGTTTGCCTCGAGCAGACGCAGAAAGTGGGGTGCGAAGACGAGGGCGAGGACCGCCTTGGCGACTGTGCACCTGGGGTCACCACGCGGTCTCCCCTGGCGCGGGCGAGGGGAAGGGTTTCCCGACCCCCCGGAGGTCCCAAGCCAGGGCAACTGCATACAGACACCGTCTCCGCGGGTCCTGTCTCCCCAAGGCCACGGGTGGCGGGGCTGGGCGCGGGGGGACGCACGAGCGCGGCTCCTCTGCCCAGGCCCCCGGCCTCCTTTTCGGCGCACCCGGGCGGGTGGAGAGGCAGCTTTCTGCAGCTAGCCCAGCTCGGCGCCCTTCCCGCCCGCGGCCTCCTAATCCCACCGCCACAGCGCCTTACTCTAACTTTCTGCGGTGGGCTGAAAGCCTCTCGGTCCTTCTGGCTCAATCCCCCTGCTCCCTCCCCCAGCATCCCCGTCCAGGAGCTGGGAACCTGCGCCCGTGACTGCGCGACAGCGTGGGCCGGTTGCAGCCACTGTTGAGCAGAGGGGGAGAGGCGGGGAAGGAAGGGAGGGGCGGGAGGAGACCGAATCCAGGGAGAGACCGTGGGGTTGGGGCAAATTGATCCTCGCAGGGCTAAACAGAAGCAGCTGCTGGTAACAGGCGCCGCTGGGAGGGAGAGGGTCTCCCAGCCCGGGACGGTCGCGGCTGTGGCGGGAGCGCGGGCGGCGGCGCGGCCAGAACCACCACCCACAGGAGCGACCCTCGGCTGAAGCACCCGCTCAACCCGCAGGCCTCAACCGCAGACCCACCTAATCTTCCGTGTGGCCGAACAGGCCCAGGGGGCTTTCCTGGTCGCCCTTCTCACCAAGACGTGATAACATGCCCCCTACACCCCACTCCTCCCACTCGAAAGAGCGCTCCCTTACCCCCTTCTTGCACACGAAAAATGGTGCTAAATGGGCGTTATTCAAGGGTTCATAAGGAGGCGGGACGGTGGGCATCGGTCGAAGTCCCCTCGCCTCTTTCCTTCACACCCAGAATCCTTGAAGAAATGGCCAAACCCGTCCTATTGTCCCCTGAGGGCAGGAAGCAAGGACGCGCCTCACTTAGACGTATCTCTTTAGTCATCTTTTCCCACGCACTTCCGAGAAGCAAAATAAGGAAATGCCTGCTGCAGTTTCAGAAGCTTGAAATATGAGACAAGTGTGTGTAAATGAAAAGTTTGAAACTTAGGAAAATTTCTATCATGGGTAGAAATCCACGACAAACCATAACAACTGATTTTCATCTGTGATTTTATATCTCTCCATTATCTACCTAAATGTAAAAATTCCGTGATTTTATGTAGTTTGCAGAAACCACAGGCATTTGGCATTTGCTCTTGTGTTTTATTCTGATACATTTATGAACTGGCAATTGGCCTTCAAATCTACAAAATACACGTTGGAATCCTGGAAAAATAAAACTCAGGTCAACTTATTGCATTTACATTTTATGCAGTACATATATATATATATATATATATATATATATATATATATATATTTAATTGGGGGAAAGTTCTTTAAAACCCTCCCTCCCCCCAGTTAGAGCCCCACTGCTTTCATGGCCTCTGGTTTCACTACTTTGGTGATATCTAGTAAAATCTTTGTGGCCCCAGAATATAATCAATCTAGAATTTCTTTCTTTGGATGTTTACATCATGCAAAGTTTTCGTTTCAATCTTGTTAACATGTTTTGTTTAATTCAAGACATGATAGAATAGAAAAACAAAACTCAACGTTCTTTTGGGGGAGTAATTTTTCTTAAATCTTGGTTGAGACATTAACAGCAGCACTTTGATTTGTCTTCTCCTTTACAAAGAAAAGTCGTGTTCAGTTTTAATTATCAAATGGTGCGTCTGCATTGACAGAAGTTAGTCTTTTTATTTTATTTACAATAATATATTCTTTTTGCAAAAAGAAGGTACATTCTGAAGCCAAGTAGCTTCTAGAAGTAAGCCACTTCTTTCTATGTGTTGCCTATCTGTTTAGTCACCCCCAAATCATCTTCACTAGTATTTGAGCGCTTGAGATTTCTCTAAATGAATGAAATTCAAATGCCCCGTTTGAAGGAGTTTGCACATCTCTGTATCTCGGATTTGGACAAAGGAGCTTTCATAATCTTTGGGAAAACAGCCTACCACTCCTTAAAAACAGCCTCAGGAAGAGCATCTCTGAGGTTTCCCTGCAAAAAAATCCCCATCGCTGAGTTGCTTGTACATTTATGTCCGTAGACACGTCACCGTTCAGAGCATTATTTTCCCTCTTCCACTTTCATTGGATAAGTGTAGCTGTGAAGAACCAAAACGATATCTATTGGAAAAGAATAAGGGAGATTCTCGAATTTGCAGGCTGTACCATAATCTCTAGTTTCACTTCTCTTCGCTTCCCCTCCTCCCCCACCCTCCTATCCACTTTTCAGGACCACGTGTGCGGTTCTGCATCCCACAGTCACTTCTCGAGTTTCTTACACAGTTTTTGTGTTTTTTTCATGTCGAGTCGTCAGAAAAATACTGCTGGGGGTGGGGTGGGGGAGGCTTGAAACTGAATCGCAGAGCCACCAGGCAGAGCGGCCGGACGCGCCTGCACACGGTACCAGCTCCCGGAGTCTCCCGGGACTTGGGGACTGCCTCCCACGGACCAGCGTCCTAGGCTTGAGGAAAGAGACGAGCCTTGCGTAAGAAGCTAGATTTCCGTAGAGCGAAGGCGAAATCGGCGAAAGAAAACCCTCCTACCTGAGGTGAATTTCGCTTAACTATCGGAACCGGGCTCAAGTGGCTTCACGGTCCTTGGTCACGCGATTCCTCCCACGTCGCCACAGCCAGGCGCGCGACCCCAGGCTCTCTCTTTCTCTCTCTCCCTTTCGCCCTTCTCCTCAAGCTAAATTTTCACATCAAATAAGTCATCCATTTTTTATTCTTGCGGCACATTCGTATTTCTCGAACAGTAAACACCTTTTTCGGATGCAAACGGTTTGATCAGTATTTCCAGCTCACGATTAATTTTCAACAGGAATTCATACACCCCTGTGCCTGGTCTTACTGGAAATCCACTTCTAACAGCACAGAGTGCAGGTAAACGCACGCGGCGTTTTGCCTCCGTCGATGTCACCGCATCTGATTCCGAGTAAGAACAAACGTGACCCAGACCTATTAAATTAGTGATTTGAGACTGCTAAGAAATTATATATCACTTCAAAGATAAAAATTGCTATTGCACTCACACTGCAGTGACCACAGGGATCATGTTTTCTTGGTTACATATGTGTGTATGTGTGTGTATGAATAACTCTTTTTTTGCTCCAACAAACATTTTGCCCCAGCTGATCACCAGTGATTTCCTTAGCTGATTGTGAGGTGATGTGAGTTTTCCTTTTGCAAACGCAAATTCTATGATTTGAAGGGAAACATCTATATCATGTTAGACTTAGGCCAATCATTGGGCTAGCCATTTACTTCAGGATCTTTAGCAAATTAAAATATGAAATACTGGGACAAAGAGTTCAGAATAAAATGGCCATTAGTTGTCAGCATACTGAGCATTCTGAAAATTTAATGATAAACGTTCTCCCTTGGAATCCCTCCGTTCAAACTGACCATAAAGAAATACTTTGGGGCTATGATTCAGTCATCATATAGATTTAATATCATGTAAAAGCACTGATTTAAGTGATGCCATAAAGCAATTTTTAGTTTTGTTGCTTAAAGGATAGCTTAAGAATAATATGTTTGTTCGATAAAATAGAGTACCCTAACAAAAAATACAAACAAAATATCTGATGTTAGGAGAGAAACCACATGGAGATGAATAGTAAAACAAAACAAAACGGGGACGGGGGGTGGGGGGGTGGGGGGGGACAAAACAAAAGAAGTCAACCCCAATCAGCAATTCAGCCCTCTGAGTATCTAATATTTAAGGACACATTAGGTTTTCATTACCAAAAGTAACTCTTCAATGCCTCTTATTGCATGTTAAGAAATGAAGACAATTGCAATGTTGGATACATATTTTTCCTCACTCTACATAATTTTATGCTTATCAAACAAGGAATCATTTGCTTTCTCTTTGGCACTAATTATTCTGGCACTTTAGTGGTGCTTGGTTTGGCATACAAGGCAAAGAAGTTTGAAAATTATCTTTACTGCTACTCCTAGTTCTATTCTTTGGGCTTATTGTTGGCCAATAGAGAGTTGCTTGTTTTGTCTAAATGGGCCTCAGTCCACAGTCTATGTTTTTATAGTATAAACCCTTTAGGTTACATCTTTTCAGTGAATCCAAGCTTTCATATCCTGGGCTTTCTAAAATAAGGGTATACCTGTTTAGTTTTATTTTTGCATGATGACAGAACTCACAGAATGGAATAGATTTTTTTTTTAAGTTGAATAGTAATTTACAACTGTAAACCATTGTCAACAAAAGTACTATCAGCTATCTGCGAAAAGCATGGTCAGGAAATAGCAAATGAGATTTAACCTAGATAAGTGCAAGTTGTATGTCTGGGGAAATATAATCTGAAAGTCATAAACTTGAGGTCCAACTCCATACTCTTCATGAGTCAAACTTCCAAGTATTTCCGTTCTGCAGGCCATTAGGCTCTACTTATGGAGAGTGCACTTCTGTTCTAAACCATACTGGAAGAACAATATGTTGGGTATTTTAAAAAAAAAATTCACCTGCAATTTTATTCTAGAAGGAAAAGGTGCTATTTTTAAAATTCTCTAGTTGTGAGAAAGAATAATAAATCTGATGTCTGATATTATAGAAAATTAAAAAGAACAATCAAGCCATTGCCTTTTAGGGGGAAGGGAGAACATGTGAGGAATCATATTCCCCCACAGCACACTGAGGAATCATATTCCCCCACAGCACTAGTTAGATATCATCTCTTTATAAAGGTAAGGCCAGCTCATAAATGGCTATGTTAATAAGTAGAAAGATCTGCATAAAAGTAAATTGGAAGCTCAATGAAAAGTTGACAATGAAAAGCGCACACACACACACACACACACACACACACACACACACACACATATGTATATATTTGCCACAAGAGAAAAATGTTAAAGGAAAAATTAGGTAAATTAGGTTAAATATGCAGAAACGTTGTATATCGATAACTTTGGAATATCTACCTAAAATGAAAACTTCAACAAAACAGATGTTTTCTTTAAAAACAAAACTAATCAAACATACAATAAAGTTTACCATAGTAATTATTTATGAGACATAGGATATGGGTAAAACATAACTTGAAAATTAACCTTAAATTTTTGCTTTAGTGGAAATCTGGCCAAGAATTTTGGTGTTGCATCCCTCACTTCGTCTCCTAAGCCATCATTGCATAAAGATAAAAGTAAATTTGTTCCCTTCACCCTGGTTCCTTTGATTCCATACCTCCAAAATCCCCGATATGATTAAAGAATATGATGATGTCCTTTAGAAGTCTTGATAGGGGGGAATGTATTTCCTAATGTTAGTCAACAATAGCTGGTTTAGAAAACGATTCCTAATGTAACAAAAAATTGGATGTAAAAGTCAGAATTTATGGCTAATGTAATAAGTTCCAGTCTAGTGAGTAAACTTCTCCCTGGTTTACTGCATACATTTTTTTTAGGAGATCAATAAGCATAGAAATTAATTTTCAAATTACAGGATATTCCAGTAGACTAAAGAGTAAATGTACTTATTTATACTACGAAGGTCCTAGAGCTTAGAGACTGTGTCTTTAGTCTTTTGCATAATTTTCATTGTTATTATTACTCTAGTGCCTTCAGTTAATGCTCTATAGCCAGATGCACTCTATACAGAAGAGTTAATGTAATTCCTAACCATATTAAGTGATTTAGCTAAGCAAAAAAAGAAAGCCCAGTATTGGGGGAAAATGGTTGGCCCATTAAAAATTTCTTAAATTGTTCCTGTACGTAAGAAAGTTCCTAACTCACACCTGGGGAGTTGGCTTCACTCTTGGTTGTTCCCATATGGTCCAGCCTTCTATTGCTAATGCTCAGGAATAAATCTTGATTTAACTCTCCTTCCTAAGTAAAACTTCAATAGGTGCATTTGGCAAGTTTTTCTGTATGAAATTACATTGCCAAACTAAATAACAAAGGAATTTTCAAAACGTGTGTGTGTCTGTGTGTGTGTGTGTGTGTGTGTGTGCGCGCGTGCGCGTATGAAAGAGAGGGATAGAGACAAAAATTAGTTTTGAATCAGGATTGGTCACAACATACTTAACCTGTCAGTGTAGGCAGAATACAAATGCTCAGAGAACTACAAAACTCCTGTTGATTTTTGCCCTTCGCCTTCTGTAGATCTGTATTTGAGAATTTGAGTAGGACCTGAGTTTAAATGCACATTTCTGTTACATGTGTTCTGTGTTTATGCCATAAACCAGAATAGAACTCTATACCTCAGTAATTTCTGTGCCTTCATGTGCAAAAAACTTTGTCATTTCTTTACTGTACATAATAGGATAGCAGTTAGGATTTGAATTGTATGACATGTAAATAGCTGAATGTTCTAAGTCCACTATAAAACTAACAGATACATAATTGAGTCCTTATGGCATTTTCTAGTTACAAGAAAATTCTACAGATAAATATATCTCTATATACAGCAATATATAAATATAAACTTCCATATATATTCTGAAATGGATAATTATGAATATATGTCCTACTGTATTTTGGCTTGGTGTTGCAAAGAACATTTAAATTTTTATTAAAAATCTTATTCATACTTGTAATCACACTGAATTTAAAAATCAAGTATATTTCATGTCAAAAATAAACCTATCTTGGGTGGTATAATGCATTTGTAGATTGTAAGCCTATATCCAGGCAAGACTGTAAATCCACACTGTGTGCCTGTGACTGATTTGGGATTTGGATTTCTGATTTGGCTGAGAGATGTGTAAAAACCTCAAGTAGTCAACAGCTCCCTATTGGCTGTGCATCTGAAGGGCTCAAGAGCATTGTTTATTCCAGCAAGTGTCTGGAATACATTATACTCGATAAATTGGCTCCTGCTACTCCTGTTTTGAAGAACATGAAGAATTTGTATACTGTGCTAAAATAAATGTACTTTAAATAATTTTCCTTAGTAGGAAATTCTAAATATTACTCTCTTCTGAATCTAGTATTAACAATGTTTTAAACAAATGGCATTTCTGAAAGAGCAATAATGAAATAATTCTCCACACCTTCAAATTCAGAATCTGGCTCAAAATTTAGGTCTGTTTTTACCCAAAAGGCCATAAGAAACTAGGATTCCAGAAATTAAGAAAATAAAATGGTAAGATCCTTGGATTGAGAGTTGTTCCCTCTATATATTTTAGGTAATACCAGAATCAAGCATCAAAAAATTTCTCGTATTAACACATAAAATTTTTAAATTATACGTGACTCCTGAATTATAAAGACTGATTTTTTAAAATATGATTTTCAAATAAATACCATGCTTGCAATCTTTGACAAGGGAAATTTTCGTTACCCTTGGTGAGTTTTCAGCAGACACTTATATTTGGTAGTTTTGTTGTTGTAGCTCCCTTCTTAAATAAAACTTTTGACCACTTAAGCTTTAAGAGACCCTGGATTTGCTCTATTATGTTATGAAAATTCTGTATACAGTATTTATGAATGGTTATAAAGGATAAGCTGTGGATTCAAAAAGGCAAAGCCATTCTCATCAACTGGTTAATTTGGTTAATAGTTTATTTGGGCAGGGTATTGGGGTCTTATTGGTTTAACATAATTTATCAATGCTTTGTCTTCTACAAGAAGTCCTCCTCACCCAACATACTGGTCTATTTTGGAAAGTTTCTGGATCTGCATACATGTAAACATCCAACAGTTTAGGGCCCCAAATCAGTCTGTGTAGATTTCTAATTACTTTCGGTGTGTTGGCCTTTTCTCCAAATCTAGAATCTGTCTGTGGTCTTCGAAGGTGAAGGATGAGGTCTCATTGTTCTGACTCTGCCTTCATGGTATCTGGCACAAGTCAACAGATACTTGATGACTGATAGAAAACAACAGTAAAGTGTTGTGAATGTAGACAAGTTTGAAAGATTGAGTACAATCGTACCTGCATTCACGCCACGCTCTTTACTTTCCGAGGTCCTTTTGCTTACTTTATCTCATTTGATGTGAATAATTGACTGAGGATGGGGAAGGATTTCACATGAAGGAGAGATGAGCCAACATTTTGATGCTCACTGAGAAGTGATGAGTTCTTATAAGAGCAAATCATCAAGGTATTTGCATATCTTTCACTGCATGTGATTGGATTCCGTAATCAAGTAAGAGGAAGTTCCAAGAAGGAATATCTCAGATTACTGGCCTGTAATGGATGCTTCATCCAACGCTGAAATACATTATAGGTTGAATCAAGACTCTCTGTAGCCCCCATTAAGTCGCAGACACAGAGGAACTTTGAGGATACAGAAACTTCCCCCTACCCTCCCAAAGAGCTCCTTGATGTAAAAAAAAAAGAAAGAAAGAAAGAAAAAAAAAAAAAAAAGGCAAAAAGTTTAGTAGAAAGGATAATGGACTACACCTGGGCATTTAGTCTAGGCTCCCCTGCAGGATTTTGGGGTAATCCACTTAACGCCTCTTTGCCTCAGTTTTCCTATCTGTAAGAAGAAGTTGGAGTATATACCTTTAAGCCCACTTCTAAAATTATTTGAATTCCAGATAAACATTTCAGACAAGTTTCAGGCTGACTGCATATTCCTTTTTATCCTACCTACCCCACCAGCAAACAACAATCACCAAGTCACTGCACCCATCCTTCCCTTCAGGCCCACCCCACGCACACCTGCCCCCCCCCCCTTGGTAACAGAGCGAACCCCACCAGCCCCTTCTTCTGTTCCTGAAGCCTCTCCCTTAGAAAAGGCCGCAGGGCCCCCCCCCCCGAGGCGTCCGAGACACCCCGCGGGGCGTGGGCAGCAGGCCCGGGCTCCGGCTCCGGAGGAGGGGAGTCAGGGCCCGGGGAAGGGGTGGGGGGGTCCTGGGAAGACCGAGGGGTCTGGGAAGGGGCTCCCCTCGCCGGCGCCCGCCCTGGTGTCGCTGCGCACTCGGGGCCGCGCGAAGGACGCCCCTCGACCCGGAGGCACAGGCGCGTTTCAAAAGGAAAGAAAGAAAAAAGCCACCCCTGGCTCGAATTTCTGGAAGCCGGAGCTGAGTTTTTGCCCTCGACACGGAGACAGGACCCTCGTGGCGCTGCCCTGGCCTCTCTCCGTTACCCATTTTCGGTTTGCTTTTGGAAGAACCGGTTCCTCAGCCGCGCGTCGCCGAAGTTGTGACACGAGTAAGTCCAGCCGCCCGGTCCTTGTCGCCGGCCACCCTCCCCTCGCGCCCTCTCTTCCCACCTTCGCACCGCGGCGGCCGCGCTCCCGCCCCTGCCCGGCCGCTCCGCCGCCTTGGCCTCCAGTGGGGTTGCGGTGACGAGGACACTTTGTTGTGAAACTAAATCTGACCCCTGGGCTGCGGGGCAGCGGCCCGCAAACCCGAGGCCGCTGACGGCCGCGGCCCCACCCGGGCCAGGAGGCCGGCGATCGGCGCCGGGAGCGGCGGAGGGGGCGCAGCCGGCGCGGGGCCCCGACCCCCAGCGAGCGCCGCCCGCAGCCCGGGCCGCCCTGTGGCCGAGGGCACCGCCGCCAGGTACGCGAAGCCACCTGGAAGGGCGCGGCGCGGCGCGCGCGATAAGGGGGGACGCGCGTCGGGGCGAGCGGTGCTGAGATGTCGCCGTCGCCCCCTCGCCTGGCAGCCTTCGAGCGCTGCACGTGGAGGGATGCGTCTGGGGCCGGTTTGTTTTCCTACGGGGAGGTGGTGACTGATTGGGACGTTGGGGGACTGAAAGGGGGTGGCGGGAGTCATCTTGGCCTTATTTGATTTTAGGAGTGCTGTCTTAGACGTGTGCCTGCGCCCCACGCTCCAGTAATGGGAAACATTTGGGGGCACTCAGGGCAAGCAGATATTTATTGTAAGCACTTTCTGGCACCTGTAATTACCTAACTTTCGTCAAAAGTGGGTTGGTTGGTCCAAATCAAAGATGCAGCAGATGAAATCAGAGGGGTCGAAGATGGCAAGATATTATTGTTTCAATGAACAATTTAGGACAGCAAGAAAAAATAAGCAAGATCTCCACTTTAGCTCTAGTGAGGGTTGGGGGTGGGAAGTGTGTTGGAATAATGCCTATTGTGTAAACAATTTTTATTGTTTTCTTTAGATCAATTAAAGCCCACCCCATGTTTTTGTTCTGGTAACCAGACTGACTAATGCTAGCTAGGTAAATCATAAAACTCAAGGCTTCTTAAAAAAATTCGGGTGGCAGAGGGACTCAAATTTGTCACAAAATGTGAATTGATTATATTTGCAAAAGAATCAGTAGAGTGTTCCCTCAGCATAGAGCATCCCAGCTATGAGCAAGCAGTGCAGGAAGGTAGGAGCAGGATGTCCATGTTGGACAATGATGGCATTCTTCCATCCTGTTCGGAGACCTTGTGCACTAAGCGTTCTGTGTCTCTACCTCTGAGCTGTTCATTGAGCCAACACTGGAAAACGTGCAATGTACCAGGTATCTTGCTCAGTGGATACAAATGGTTTCTGCCTTGAAGAAGGAGTCTGGTGGACAATTGTGACCCCATGTGACTAGTGCTCTGATGGGGGAAAGACAGGTGTGCAAGGCCTCCTGGAGGAGTGGCCTGGATGAGTCTTGGAGGCTAGCTAGGAGTCTGGGTGGAAGGAGCATTTGCCAGGCGGAGAGCTGTTGGCACCAGGGACATCTGGAAGTATCTAGTATAGCTGCACGTGAGCAAGAGAGGCCTAGGGTAGAGAGTGATGTGTGGGGATGGTGGCTGGGGCCAGATTAGAAAAGGCTAGGAGGCCAGACCTACTCAGGCTAAATTGGACCTGTTTCCTGCTTGGGAGAGAGCACAGTCTAACATATTTCACAATTTGGAACATGTGAAGGCCTTAGAGAGAAGGCAGAGGGAAGTGTTTATTAAGATAGGTTACAAAATATGAACTATGAAAAAATCTAATAGTGGGAATATTTAACCTATAAAAAAGTCAAGATGTTCACAAAAGAGAGGGAGTACTACAATAAAATATCATTTTACTGTTATCTTAGTAACTTGAAATGGAGCTTCTAAAAGTGTCTAATTGTTCTTAAGCAATTGACTTACATGATTTAGCTAATAATTTTTGGATGTAAAAATTAGAGACAATTACTTATATTGCGTTATAGTTTTATGACCTTTCATCCTTTACAAAGTGCTTATCATCCACTTGTATGTTTATATCGAGTATGTGCTATGTGTAGGATGTGTTATCAATGTTCTCCATTCTATTATATGGCATTAATGTCATTGTATTGATGAAGAAACAGGATCAGAGAGGTTAATTTTTCCAAGATTAAAGAGTTGATAAGTGCCCAAGTTACAGACTCAGATCCCTACCCTCCTACCCCAAGTGTTCAGTAGTCTTTTTCTCTGCCCTTTGACTCATCAGGACTAGCAGTTTTGGCTCTCTCCCCTTCATCATTTTTATCAATGACTTAAAAGAAGAAAGCTAAAGTAATGGTTTTTATAAAGGTTGGCATGATACATAAAGCTGGAATGGATATCTCAGTCATTGGCTTACAGAACCATGAGTCAAAGAGAACCTGAGTGAGCTTGACTGATAGGCAGAAAAGAAACAAGATGAGATTTTCACAGGGATGAATTAGTTCCCCAAATAGAACAAAGGAATTACGGCTTGAAAACATCATTTGCAAGAGAATTTGAGTGTCCCTAAGCTCAGTAAGTGTCAATGGTGTTCAGATCCAGAGACTATTGACAGAAGAGTCCTGTGGAGTGGGGTCAGAAAGTTAATTCATTTTAAAAAGACATACAATCAGGTTTTGGGGCTACAGAGGAGAACCCTTAGAGGATATCATCATAATCTTCAAATATGCTGAGGACTATGTTGTATAGGAGGATGTCGAAGTATGTTTATGTTGGTGCAGAAGAAAAATTAACCCTAGAGTAGATGGCTTTGATGGCTCCATTCCAACTTAGTATAAGGAAAAATCTCTTAAAGATTAAACCTTTCTGCTCTGGACCAGGTGGCTTGGCAAGCTGGTGCACTTCTGTCCCCAGAAGTGTTCACACAGAAGCAGGGTGGCTGTTTGCCAAGGATGATTCAGATGATTCCTGCCCTAGGTGGAAATTTGGATTCCATGACTTCCTTCTGTGGCCCGATATCATGTATATTTCCATCACATTATGCCACCCATGAACTGTTTTCTCATGGAACTGAGAGGAGACAGATTTCTTAAACCTTTCTAGTTTTGCTCTAATGTAAATTGTCCTTTAGTTGTAAGAAAAGAGTGAAATTTGAAGAGACCCTGAGTCAGTGCCTCTTTTCTGACAGCTTAATGCTTTCTCCAATACTGTCTCTTTATTTTTGGTTTTTTGGCCTCTGAGTCTGCAGTCCCGCAGTCTTGCTCTGTTAGGCAGTTCTTATGCTGGTCAAGAAGCAATGAAAAGTAAGAGTTAGCATCCAGGAAATGAGGAAATTGCTTTGCTAAACTTTCCTTGTGATTGTCAGGGGTCTGGGGAGTGGTGTTGGAGTAGAGCAAGGAGGCATTTATTTTCTAGTTCCTTCTAAACTGGCACATGTAATAGACATTAATTCTAAGGTCTAATGATGAACTTGGGTCCCCTGTACTACATACATTACCTAATGAGCTGGATATTGAAGTCTGTGCCTATATCCGTGGTTGGAACTGCCTTTGAATTTTAGTGGCAAAAGAAAAAGAAATGGCATAAAAGTCTGAGCAATAAATATGCTTTCATCTCATTTTTATAAATAAAATTGCATTATGATTCTTGCCAGTTGAACTTATTGTGGGTTAAGTACAGATGAGGTGCTTTATGAATTGGACCCAGCATATTACTGAAAACAAGATCACCATTCTGATTTAAATCCTGAAAAATAAAAAATAAATCCTAAAAAAAAAAATAGAACCTATAGGATCATATCAATTCTTGATGTATCAATTGAAACTTAATATTAAGGAGCATTATATGCTTTCTAATCCTCACTTCTTATGGCAAGGATATGTGTTTCAGCCCCTTCTTCACTTCTGCACCTAAAAATAAACATTATTGGTTGTTGAACCCATATAATTTACTCAAATAGGAATAAATGTCACCTGCGTTAGAAGAGTATTGGTGGCCAAACATCTACACAAAGATCAGCACTGACATGATGTTTCATTTGGAGGGGCAAGGGCTAGTTATGCTCAGTGAGGAAGGCAGTCACTATCAAATCAGTTTGTTACTTCCTTGATGGTACTGGTAAAAGAGACAGAGAATTTATAGGAAATGTAAGTTGTGGCATATTTTTAAAAATCAACTTTATTAAGTGTATAATTTAATGAGCTTTGACAATTATGTACTCACATGTAATCACCACCCTCAAGATATAGTACACTTTCAATTATGTAATCACTACCCTCCAGATATAGTACACTTTCAATCCCCAAATTCCCTCATACCCCTCTGCATACAGTCCCTCAACTCCCCTATCCTCAGCTCCAGGTAACCACAATTCTGTTATCCTCATTATGAGTTTTGTGAGGTATTTTTAACATTTGAGGTGTTTTTGTGTTTGGTGGTAGATCTTTCTATATAAAAATAAAGGAGTATATATTTCGTATCTCCTTTTCTATGTTGAATAAAGTAAGAAAATTCATCATTTAGGTATATTTACTTAATTTGTACAGCAGCAAACATAATCACTAAATGGAGTCAGTTTTGTTTGCCACCAGCAAAGTTAGTTAGTTAACTAGAGCATAAGTTATTTAAAACTAAATCTACAGTCTTACTAGGCTGAAAAACAATTTCTATGATATATTGTTTACAAACAACATCTGTGAAGAAGTACTAATGCCCTAAATTCAGTAGATGCAGCAGAAGTAACACATCAGCCGAGTGAAATTTCAGAGTAGTTTATCATGTGATTATAGTTGTTTTATATTATTCTATCCTGGATGCCTGAATTTCCTCATTACAGATAAGATTTGTAGGGCTGTGGTTCTCAGTCAGTGTGCTACAGCACACGACTATGTCTCAAATCCCTCACAGGTATGCTACCTGTAATCAACATTCATTCAGAGTTTTCTTGTTATTGTTAACAAAGTAAATGCTATATTAAAATAATTTGTAGATCTACTGTTCTTGAAAATATAGTGTTAATTCAACTTTAGTTACCAAATAAGCACACCATCATTTTCCTGATTAGCATCAATTCATTTGTTTTTCTATTTGCCTTCCATTCTTCATCTAAAGTTAGAAGGAAGTGGCAGATGGTGACAGCACAAATCTGGTCATATTTATTTAGAAGTTCTATGAAGAATAGATAGACTTCATACTAAAAACTTTAAAATAGCAGTACAAGTAAATGAGTGGAAAATCTATAAAAGAAAATTAGTGTAGACATTTACTTCTGTAGAAACCACATCTACAGCTGTAGAAGACTTTGGCCAACATAGAGATCAACTTGTTTTTCATTAATGGCTTCACTGGTTGGGATATGCCCCTTTACTATTGAAAAAACCAATACGTATATGGTTTCTGAGTCTGACTCACCTTAGTATGCCCAATCTTTGTTTTCCTTGATATAACCATACTTCTTAGGAAGGTGAGGAAAGCAAAGAAGAGCTCCTTGTGGTTTTTGGAGCCATGGAATAGTGAGTGGAGTAGGTCCCTGGAGGTCATTTATCCAGTGGTTCATTTCACTGCAGGCTTCTGTTTATAAATTTTCTTAGAGACCCCTTGATCTGATATGTTTATTCAATCTGCAGTTGTAGTCTTCTACAGCTGTAGAAGTGGAACATTTCTATAAAGCAATGTTCCACCACTAGTTTCCTTCTGCTGCTGAGGAATGTTAGAAAACTCAACACTTGGTGAGAAGGCAAACAGTAGAGTGATGGTATGTTGTAGTGAAAACGCTCTTTCATCCAAGGAGCCACAAGTTATTAACAGTGTCTGATGGGTCTCTGGTTCATTAGAGATGACTGATGTGCCATCTAAAATATAACCTGTTTCTCAAGATTAGCTGGGAAAATTAAAATACCTGTGATGTATAAAATAAAAAAGAAATACTATTTTCTTCCCAATCATATTACTCCCCACCTTCATCCCACCTTATTTTTCTTCAGTCTAGAAAGTCTGTCCCAATGGCCTGCCTGACTTGACCCTTTCTTTACCTGCTTCATGTCTCTGTAATCGACACACTTATCCCAAGCTTTCTTTTCCCAATCTTTTGTTCTGAAGATAACTAGGATGTTTGTGATGATCTGCAACTAAAAGAAAAGAAAGATATGTTTACATGTAAGACAGGGTGCTGTTGCTTATGCTTATCGGATCAACTGCCTGGTTTTATCTGATGGGTAGAAAAAGAATAGTGAGTATCTGTGTGAGGTGAATACAGATTTTACTGAACCCAGAAAACTTTAGATTCAGGGCTCTCAGTACTTTAAAAAATTTTTTTAAGTAGCAAGGACTGTTTGTGGAGTTGGGGAGAAAGATTGGCAGCACAGGGAGAGTTTAAAGTCTAGCAGGGATGCACAGAATAGATGTTTTGTTTTACGTGCTTTCAAGTTTCTGTATTTAGAATTATTCTGTATTTTGAAAATTAACAGGCTTATTGGTTGCAGTAAGGCATAAAATATCACTTTCAAATATGCACCACTGAACTCTATTGGTAAAATTATGTCATCACCAGGGGCCTGACTTTATAATGCCTCTGGGCCCCCAATGAGAATTCTGTATGATTGCAAATTTTTGTCAGATTGTAGTCTCAGTTTGATGTTTTTGTCAAGTCTGTTTTATCAGTACCTAAGTCTAACATTTATTTGCCATTGTTTACTCCCTAATGTGTGTACACTAATTTTATCTCCTTCCCATCCCATTCCCCCAAGAGTGGCAAATGTAAGGAAATTCCTAAAGCTTCCATTAAATCCTGTGTCAGGCAGATCCACCTAACAAAGTTAGCTTCTCATCAGTAGTCCAGAATCTTGCTTTCTAAAGCACCCCTTGGTCAGGTCAGCAAAGATTAGACATGAGTTTCCTCTCCCACTTTCCCTAGCTGGGTTTCTTTGAGGGTAAGATTGAAGAAGACATAGTCCCTTGAGGTGTTGAAAAGACTGATTCAAACGGGGCTGTTACTCCTGGTTTCTTCCTTGTCCAGGAAGTCTCCTGTTGTTCCTTTTGCCACCTGCCTGGTTCTGCTCAGCAACAGATGGCCCGGCAAGCATCTGACCTGGGACAGTGAATGTGTCAGGAGCTCCACTACCTGGAGCTATGGGTGCCACTACCCTGTCTCCTGTCAGCTGCGGTGGCGTTGGAAGGTGCTACTTGCCACTGTCTGCCCTTGGACAGCGTCTTCTCACATGTCTTCAACCAGCTAGTAAATATGAAGAGTAGGACTATATTTATGCACAGACCTATCCTAATGTTGTGCAGCTTTTTCTCATTGTTTTCATCCGATCTTTTCTTCCTACTTAAGGAGTTAGTGAAATACATTTTAGGAAGAGGCTTCTAGGCTTTCCTCTATGCTCAGAGTGTATAACAAACCTAGATTCTTGGACATGGCCAGCAGGGCCCCAGGGTGCCTCTCAGTCCCTTGTCCCTTTATAAGGGAACTTTTTATGTCAATGGCCAGTAGAAGGGTGGGCTTCCATTGTGTACATCTCCAAGGGGGACCCCTCTTCTGGAGGGTATCATCATAATTGACTTAGGGGCAGGTAAATAAAGGATTTGCCCGTATGGGGTAAATGCACAAAAGTGGGTGACTAACCCAGTTCCCTGCAAGCTGAGCTTTGAGGATGGCCTGTGAATGGGCAATGACCACCAGACTTATGACACCCTGTCCTGTAAGGCACCTCTGATATCCACCCGCCTTGCATACCTAGATTAGCCTCTCTGGACAGTCTTCTACTCCTTTTCAGGGAACCACTCTGAGGTTCAAACAAAGTCTCTGTGAAGTTCACCTCTAAGTTCACCTCCATATGTGCTTATGTGTAGATCTATACAGTCTTATATAGCTACTCTCTATGTGTATAGATAGGTAGGCAGTTAAGTAGGTGGATAGACAGATATTAATCGAATAACCTGATTTTGCTTGAGTCTGTTTCTTAGGGTACCTGAAACAGATGTTCAGGCCCACGAATTTGATGGATGCTTTTTAAGTTGAATGAATGATAGCACCACCATTTACCTGTGCACCTAATTCTAGCTCGGAGTTCACATGTATTCAGAAATTGTCATGTATCAACAATACTGTTTCATTCATTAATCCATTTATTCATTCATTCAAAATACTTAATGAATGCTATGTGTGACCAAAACAAGAGAGTAAGTCATGGTCCTAGCCCTCCTAGAGCTACAGCTAGTGGGGGAGACAGGTAGAGGAATGACTGCAGGCCCACTAGATAAGTGCTGTAGTGGAGGCAGGCTCATTTATAAACCATGAAAGATCAAGTCCAGCAAGACAGTTAAGGGTTTACCAGAGCCAGGCTCCTAAATATCAGTAGACCCAGTCATGTTATATATTCCATGGTTTGGACTGACTTGTAGAAATCTGGAAACAACTATGTTGATTTAGCAAGCAGTGGAGAATTTATAAATAAAGTTTATGACTCTGTGATTTTTTGATTTTTGAGTGGTAGTCTTTTTAACTGGAGACTTCGACCTGAAGTGGATGAGAGCTGACTGTTTTGTCTTCTCAATAATCTTAGCCTTTTCT
This sequence comes from Cynocephalus volans, assembly GCF_027409185.1. Lineage (NCBI taxonomy): Eukaryota > Metazoa > Chordata > Mammalia > Dermoptera > Cynocephalidae > Cynocephalus > Cynocephalus volans. The sequence continues at coordinate 28,387,483 of NC_084474.1, read as the reverse complement.
TTTTAACCCAGGAAACTATAACAAACATGATATTTAGTATAGAATAGTTTCATCTTGAGCAGAAATAAAATTACAAATGAAATACCTTTCATGCTCATGTAACTCGACCATTCTTAATACCTTAAGCTGTTCAGTAAGTTCAATGTGGAAATATGGAAAAGAGACACGTGGGAAATAATCCTGGAATATCAAATTTATAGATTTTGATTGAAACGTGTTCTCAGGACAGGTATGGAGAAGATGGGAATTTATGGGAAATTACTGGGGGCTTTGTCGTAGGCCTACTTCCTTCTGTGCAGAATGTGACTGGGCTTTGTCTTACCACATATAGGTGCGCTCTGGGCAATTTATGTGAAAGTACTTTGTAAACTGTGAAATGTTTTACCAATGTAAGTCGGGATTTTTATCATTACATTAAAATCCCACCTTAGTGCCTGGAAAAGTTAATGTGCCTCCAGAGAGTAACTTAAGCAATGAAAAAAAGTCTAGTTTATTCTATAATATCTCTTCCCTAATTATGCAAGGAATCCTCTAAAAGTAATGCTGGTGGATTTTAAGATTCAGTTCTGAAATTTTGTACATTCAAAAAAGAGCGCTGCACTGTGTTTTCTTAGCTTAACAGACTAACCATAAATACATCCATATGATTTTTTATTGACTCATAACTTGAAATTATGAAAAATTACAAGGTGCTTAATAAGGATTTAACAAGGATTTAAATCCTTTACATAGGATGCTTTAATAATATTTCTCTAAATTTTAAGATCTAGTTATTTAGGATTCATATTGTCCAAGAAGCATCACCTTTGTATTGCCAGTGGAGAAGGCATATATTTTGCAGCACTGATAATTGTGAGCAAAACAAATGTAAGTAAGAATTACTCTGGTATTTCAAAATTACTTCTCAAATGAGCCGTGCTTGGAATTTTCCCTGAAAATTATGTATGTAAAATATAAGGCTATGAGATATAATCCAATTTGTCTCCCATTTTACAGATGAGACAACAGAGACTCAGAGAGGTTTTGTTATTTGCCTGAGATCATTCAACTATTTAGTGGCAGAGTCAGAAACAAAATTCATATCTCTTGACCTTGACTATAGTGGTTTTCCTACCTAGCTAACATGAAGAAATTCAAGCACCTTTACAAAAAGTAATACTGAAGTTAAACTACTATGTGTTCTCTGTTTGTAATTCTATCTGGGGTAATATTAAGATCACGCCTTTTTTTTTTTTTTTTTGCTTCAAATTACATGTATATTTAAATATCTGTGTTAGAGTTTATGTGAAACATATAGAACAACTTCTCTGTTGCCAAGCCCAAGCAAGAAAACATGAGAGTATCTTTTGGGTTCCTCGTTTGAGCATGAGCACAAAAATTGATTCTGAAACTTAGGAAATTAAAATGGGCTATATCATTATTTTGAATAAATGTAGAGTATACGAGCAGTCTTCAAAAAGTTCGTGGAAAGATTTGTATTATCTTTTTGAAGTCCCCTCGTATTTCAAAACACTACATTATTGTCCATATTTTGAAGCATCCTATTCTTCCTGGAGGTGTTGAGTCTCTGAAGGTGCAGAATTGATCAACCATGAAACTCTGAGCTAATGTAAACTTGCTAAGAAATAGCATAATAATATCCTTGCCCTGAGGGTAAAACACTCAACTCTAGCTTTTTCTCTTTCATCCTTGCTCAGACTACAATCATATTTCTTTGTTAGTATTTCCTCTTTGCACTGTGGTACAATTGACGTTGATAGATAGCACGGAGAAACTGAATTCACAAAGAAAAAAGAAGAGGAAAAAAAGCTCTTCTACCGTTGGCTCAAAAATAATGTGTGTGGAAAGCTCTTTGACTGCCCCACCCCCATCGCCATTTTTTTTTTCGTGGTCTGCAGCTGCTGACAGCAGGCACAAGTGAGCTATAATTTGGCCACATTTGGCTCATGTAAATTGTGATAAACAGTGAGCCCATAATATTTATTTTAAAGATTCATTCAGTGAAGGTAAGCATTCTTGACTTGTGTATACATGCTAGAAAATGGAAAGCTGCAGATGTAAAGATCAGCTCTTAATTTCATGCCACACAATTAATATAGCTGCTGGATGCTCTGTTGTTCACAGGTGCAGGGGTGTTGGAACCCTTTGAAGAAGTGTGTAGCTAATAGCCCATATATAATTCAGAAGAAGAAGTCTTCAATGGAAGACCCCCGGGGGATAAATGGACAGTCTGTAAGTAAACAGAATGTCAGTCCTAAGGAAAGAGTTATTACTTTTAAAATTATAATGACTATTTTTGTTGTAACCTGAGTGTCTAGAAATTTCTCAAAAACTCTGTACCAATTTTTAATGATTTTGAAAGTTATGAATTAAGTAGTACACGATTTCATCAGCTTAACTCAATTTATGTCTTTCTTAGAGGTATCAGTTATCAAAAGTAGAGTCATAGAGGAAAAAGCCAACATTTAGTATTATGTAATTATACCAATATGCATAATAACATCTTTTAAAGGCTTACATTTTCCTTTGCCTCAGGAAAAGCATATATTTGTCTCACAAAACTTGAAATTAATGTCTACATTTCAGATTGTTTAATGTGTATTTGTTTTAGGAATATACATGTGTATATGTGTGTTTGTGGCTTTAAAATGTATGTTTAGTGTAGGAGTTTCACAGTTTGATGAACTCTTGAATGGGCTTCAAATTAAGAATGCCTTGGGTTATATTTTGTTTGTTTATCTTCTTAGCAGAAGAGAAAGTGTTTAGAGATTTTCCTCAGGTTTATATCACAAAGTAAGAGAGCTTCCTTCAGTTCATAAATGAATAGTCCCAATAAGAGGCAATCTTATAAATAAATTTTGAGTCATTTAGAACTTGAATAATTCGATGAATTTTCATTTTTAAAAAGCATCTTTCAGTAAGTTAAATTTTCCTTGGAAAATTTCCATAGCAATATTTGGGGCGGCATATGTGATTTCGCATTTGAAGTTGTCTGGTGAGATATATGATGTTTTTAGATGTGTGGTTTCTTAGCTCAGCTTCGTTGACAATAGAATTGTTACAAACTTAAAGTGTGATCTTTAGTAATGCTGTTGTGGTTCCTGTAAATGTGTGTTTTACAAGATCTATTGGTGTTATGCAATAAGCAGGAACTGCTAATGGATGGGGATTTTAATAACAAACAGTCAAGTGCTATCAAGGTAGTTTTGCAGTCATACCGTCTGCAATTACAGAGTGTATTTTATGGATCTTCTAAATCATAGTGTGAGGTAATTCACATAGAGCATTTCCGAGATAATGCTGCTGGTTTGTGTAGCTTATACCCTAAACAAGGAAAGCACCCTCAACCCATTTAATTTGTTTGTTTGTTTAAACTCCTATTAAAGACCTGTGGTACTTGGTTTTATTATGTTAAAAACAATTTTGTAGTTCGTATAAAAATAAATGAAAAATAAACTCAGTAATAACTTACTACTTACTGTCACCTTCTATGTACCTTTGCTCCTTAGATGGAAACAAGTTGATGTGTCGGAGAATCACCAACAAATTTAACAGTATCTGCAAAAAAATGTTGCTGATATTTCTTTTGATATTTCATACTGTGCAAATTCTAATTTAAGAGTCAAAAAATTAACTAAGATTTGAGACTTAAAAAATAGGTAAAAAATGGTTAAAAGATTAAAAGATCTCATTTTGGATATCATAACAGAAAGACATGTTTAGTGAGCAATCTATTTGCACACCATCTTGTTCTTTTTTTGTTAGGTGAGAGTGAAGGAGTTTTGCTTTTGGAAGGTATTTGGCTATCTCAGAGGTACAGACCAGGGAGGGATATTTCTCAAGGGCAAACAACGTGTGGCATTGATTGAAGAATCCATTTCCTGGCAATTTGGCTCCGGCCTGCTCAAATACAAATGGCAGGCAATCTCTTCAGAGTCCCGATATGGAGGCCTTGGGTGGGCTTCTCGGGAGCTTGATTCGTTCAGCTCTCAGGTTTCCCTTTTCCCTTAGGAAGGTGGGGAAAGATGCTCAAGATGGGAAGAGAACCTAGAAGTTAGCTGAAAACAGTACAGTAACTCAGAAAAATAAAGGATTCCAAAGGAGTCTGGACCAGCATGACTGAACTTACCCTTGTTCAGCATATAGATCTTTCAAAAGTTATTCTTACAAAAAGTTTCAGCATATGCAGAATAAACACAGAGCATTGTGGTCCCCACTTCTTCAGTTATCAGCATTCTGCCATTTTCATTTCACCTTGCCACCACTTGTGCTCCACACCACCACCAAAAAATTGTTTTTTTACAGTTTTTTAAAGATGAAATTTACATGCATTGAAAGGCACAAATCTTAACTGTCCAGTTTTTTTTAGAAGAAATACTTTTTATATTTTTATGATAAAATCAGATAAGTATTTTGTTGATTTAATAGTAGTTCTTTTTATTATTTATTTATTTATTTATTTATTTGACACATTGTAATCGTACAGGCCTATGGGGTACAATCTGATGTTCTGATACATATACCTGTTGTATAATGATTGGATTGGGGTAGTTAATGTAACTGTCACCTCATGCATTTATCATTTCTCTGTGGCAAAAACATTCAAAACCTTTCCTCTAGCTATTATGCAATACTGAAAACTTAACTTAACCATAGTCAACCTACTGTGCAATAGAACACCAGAACTTATTCCTCCTATCTAATTGTAATTTTGTACCCGTTGGCCCATGTCTCCCTGTTTTCCCTTTTCTCCTCCCCTCCCCAGTCTCTGGTAACCACTGTTCTACTCTCTGCCTATAATAGCAAACTGTTATTATTATTATTATTATTTTTTAGATTCCACAAACAAATGGATATACCCTCGTAATCCATACCCTATCACATATTAAAACATTTCCATCTCCCCAGAAAGTCTTCTTGTGTCCCTCTCACTACCTCCCCAGTGCCCACTTCCCTAGTACCTGTTCCCTGACCCCGTAGGCAAACACTGTTCCCATTGTTTTCACTTTTGATTGGTATTGCCTGTTTTAAAAGTCATGTAAATAGAATCCTCACCCAGTGTGTTCTCTTTTGTCTCTAGTTTCTTTCATTTAGCATCATGTCTGTGAGATTCATCAATGTTGTTGCATGTATGAGTAGATTATTCTTTTTTATTGATGAGTAATATCCATTGTAAACATTCTTTTTTAATAATATTAAATATATTCTAAGCACTTTACTGGGAACCTCAGTTTTTGCATCTGTAAAATGAGGAGAGTGAAATCCATATGCCCTGATGTCCTTTCTAGCTTTATTGTTTTATAGCTTTTACTTTCTTCCACTCTATAGATCTTTGCTCAGAGAATTAAAACCTGCTAATGGCCTATTCTGGATTGTGCCTCTTCTAATAAGACTTGAACACTAGCCTCCCTGCTATTCCTGATAAAAGTAAGACCTTTGGTTTTCTCATCAGATATTGAGATATTTAAAAAAAAGAAAAAAGAAACTTCTTGAAAGATTTTGCACACACCACCAGTTTACAAAACATATTTGTAACTCTTCATGCATGCAATTATCAGTATAATACAAATGTCCATTGTCTTTATAAGCAATGATACTTTCTCAAGTCTCGATGGATCTTTCTCTACTCCATAGGTGGTGAGAGATGTGACAAGACCAAGGAGGAGGCAGTGATGCCTCTTCATTTCTTCCTTTCTGCCCAGAGATCTGGGCAGGGCAGGAGGTTAACAGGAGTGCTGCACGTGTTCTTTTTGCCCTGGGATGGCTGATGAGCCCACAGTGTTTGTGGGAGAGGCTAAGAGGACTCTTCTCTTCCCCATCATTTCAGTGGGCAGAGGGTGGCAGTGTGGGGAAACCCTTAAACAAGGGCACGTTCACTCTTAATCTTAGCACTACCCCTGAGCATTGTGAGATTTGAAGCTAAAATTTTTGAAGTGACTTATGACACTCAAGGGAGGGAAATGACTAATTATGTGAACATTGAAAAGTGCTATATTCCTGTATATAGCCTCTTGAACCTAGCAGAGTTTTGGAAATGTGTCTGTTATGTGATGAGAGATCATGGGCAGAAATGAAGTTCTCATTTTGATCTTACATAGACACAGCACTGGACAGAAATGGTAAATCAGAAATTCTACCTTTCTTTTCCTGGAATATTCTGTGTATGCGTCTCACACATCGAGGAAAAGGAAGTAACTCATATGATTTTGTAAGTTCTTTTTACTCTCCTATCTGCCTCATGAGGACATAATAGACAGGAAGAGGTGTGTGGGGCTTCACATCGTTTCTGTCTTAAATCTGATTACTCTATTTGCCTCTCAAGGAGTTCCTGTTTGGATGAGCACAGATCTCTCTCTCTCTTTCTCTTCAGCACCAGAGTAGCAGTCCGAGGTAAACATCTCTGAAACACAAACATAAAAGAGTGAGATATGTCTGTGCATCTTTCAGTTTCTTTGGTTTATGAGGATTTCTAGAAGGAAATTATGTTGAGATTTTTTTAAAAAGTACTAGCTTTTTGAAAAAAAGTGAATTAAAAAATAAATCACTATATTTTCTTTATGTAGTTGTGAGGCCTGTGGTTATAAACCCATCATGCAATAACCCAAACCTTATGTCTGAATTAAATAGGTAGGCTGGCATCTTGAAAACTACACTTTACATTTGGAGTCAGAAGACCTGATTTTACCTTTTACTAGTTGTATGACCTGGGGCGGATTTCCATGAACCAGTCTCTTCAGCTATAAACAGAGATGATAATATTTGCCTTCTCTTATTTAAAATCACAATTTTGTAGATCAAGTGGGATTATGTATTTAAAAGTTCTTTGAAAAAGAAGAGTGCAATATAACTCTAATGCACTTTTTATTGGAAACATCTCTAGAAAAACGTGGTCATGGATAAAAAATTATATGACCACCTGCAAGTCTACAGTGAAATTTAAAATATGCAAACATACCTGTGCCAGGTATTATAAACACCAACACTACATATGCTTGATCATGATGTTGTCAGCTGGCAGGGGGAAGGTGGTGAATTAGGTCTCCTGAGACTCTAAAAGGAGCATTTTATTATAAATGGTAGATAATTAACTTCGTTCAAAAATTTCAGATGATGATATTCTAGATATTTTTGGAATAATTACACTTTAGGGCTCCATTGTAGTCTCATAACTATACTTCTCAAGTATCCTTAAAATTATGATAAATTTGAAATGCTAAAATAGTCTTTGCAATGATCCTGGGTTTTACAAGAAAAGCATAAAATGTGTATGTACCTTGTTCCAATACTTGGAGATTCTCAAAATAAAAGATGACTTTTAACCAAAAGGGTAAAATTAAATATTTATTTATTAATAATAGAAGCACACTCTTTAGCAGAAGTTACTGAAAGTAGCTATGCAGGTACAATACACATGTATAAGTCAAATTAACTGGGACATTATAAATTAAATCAGGGTTTGATTTATTCAGCTTCACCATGAATGAGATGTTTTATATGAGTGAAATTTTTTAAAACTCAAATTTATTTATTTATTTATTTATTTTTAAAATTTTTTATTTTTTTTGTCTTTTTGTGACCAGTATGGGGATTGCAACCCTTGGCTTGGTGTTGTCCGCACTGCGCTCAGCCATTGAGCGCACCGGCCAGTCCTATATAGGATCCGAACCCAGGGCGGGAGCGCCGCTGCGCTCCCAAGCGCTGCACTCTCCCGAGTGCGCCATGGGGCCGGCCCTAAAACTCAAATTTAAAGTCATAGTATCCAATGGTTTTCAATTTCCTTTTTTTTGTTTTTTAAGCAAGAGCATCTTATTGGAAGACTGCATGAGTTTCTTAGGGCTGCCATATCAAAATACCACAAACTAGGTGGTTTAAAACAACAGAAGTATATTGTCTCACAGTTCTGGAGGCTAGAAGTCCAAAACAAGATAACGGCAGAGTTGCACACCCTCTGAGACCCTGACTGGAATCCTTCTCTGCTGCTTATTAGCTGCTGGTGGTTTGCCAGCAACCTCTGGCATTCCTTGGCTTGCAGCTGCAGCACTTCAGTCTCTGCCTACATTGTCACATGGCCTTCTCCCCTCTTCTGTCCATGTTTCTTCTCCTCTCATATTGGACTTGAGGCAGTCCTAATGACCTCATCATAACTTGATTATATCTGAAAGACCCTTCCAAATAAGGTCACATTCACAGATACTAAGGACTATGACTTCAACATATTTGGGGGGGGATACAATTCAGTCCATAACAAAGACTAATAAGAATGTGGGGCCTAAAACCTTTTCTATTTGCCTTCCTATCCCACTCCCATCTCAGCACCTTGAATGAAGGAAAAGTCTTAAGGAAAAAAGGTATCCAAGGAATTCAGACAGTTTCTCTCTCTTTTTTTTTTTTTTTTCAGTCTTCTGTTTGTAGACTGGATTTCTCTGCTCGCCCTGCACAGCGCTGGCTGAACATCACAGTTTACACCTTACTTACTGGGCTCGGTCCTGCATGGGTCATTCTTCTGTGGCTGATAAGCACAGAGCTGCTGCAGAAACACAACAGTTCCCAGAGAAGGGGCTGAGCAGACCACCCAATAGATGCCTCCTATGGACCTTTGAGAACCCCCTGGGTTGTGATCATTGAACACCAGTTTGAAACCACAGTTCTAGTCCTGCCTCTTCATCTTATAGGTGGGGAGATTTAGCCCTTGATGTGCCGTTGCCTATATACTAACCATATTGATGGGACTTTCTAATAGTGAATATACTTAATTTTTTCCTAAAGCTCAAAGTCCTTTTTACAACTATCAGTTATAAGCTGTCTCCCTAATATGCTAGTTTTTCTTCTCTCCCTTGATCTGTCAGATAGCAGTGCTTCTTTGCATTTTCAGTGCTAGGCGGGGAGGCCTAGAGCTGGGGTAGTCTGCTTATTGTGTTGGGTACACAGCAAATAGATAATACATTGAACATGGGAAGGCAGAGTTGAGCATAATGAAAAGAATCCTGGCTTGGAATTGGAATACCTGCTTTTGAGTCACTATTTATTAACCATGAATCCTTTAACTAAATAGCTTCAGGAAAGTATTTCAATTTCTGAGCTAGATGCCTGTGATGAAGAAATAAGACATGGTGTGCCAAAGCACTTCAGAAACTGTAAAGAAATATATGCAGCCACTAGTACCAAGCCCAGTGGGGCATGTTTTTGGAAAGGGTGGGACATTGCAAGTCAGACATATCTGCTTCAGGCTTTGCTCCACACTTGGGCAAGATTTTTAACCTCTCGAAGCCTCAGTTCTTCCTCATTTGTAAAGTGGGAATAATAATACCTTCCTTGCATGATTGTGTGATTAGGGATAACATATGAAGGATGTAGAGTGAGTAGGAGCACAGATTCTGGAGCCCAACTTTTTGGGTTCAAATTTGAGCTATGACACTCACTAGCTGCAAGAACTGGGGCAAGCCCATATGCCTCCCTGGGTCATTTTCCTTGCCTGTAAATGTGGATGATGATAAGTTACATCACAGGTTGTTGTGGCAGTTGAATGGTATGGAATGTCACCTGACATATAGTAAATGCTATCTCAGTGTTTGCCATTATTACTAATGTCATTTCAAACATCATCAGGCACACACACAGCAAGTGCTTAAAAAAGACTGGTTGTTATTTAATTTAAGTGTATTTGACTAGGGGGTCAAGGTACTATCTCTTAATTTAGATGTAACAGCCACACATTCACAGGGTTAAGATGAGGTCATGACTTGGGATGTCAGACCATGCTGGAAAGAATTAGGCAAAATTTTTCATTTGAGCAGACAAGGCTGGTTTGGGAACATTAAAGAGCCCAGGTTGGAATGTGATCTGAGAGTTTGGAAGAGACTAGACATCAAAATTCAAATTGGGCACCAGGATATATTAGCAATTGGGAATTTTAGGTAAAAAATAAAACCTAGACAGGAAAATTACTCCAGAAGCAGGACAGTGACATGTTTATATTTCCAGGGCCAAACAGAATGTCAAGCCCTCTCCACACACTCAGTAAATGTTTGTTTACCTGAGCCAGTCAACATTTTGGGTTCTGGTGTAGCTCACTTGGCCCATTTGCACCGAACAGTTGGAGCATGACAAAGATGCAAATTGCTTGTGACTGATGCTGGAAAGAAAGGGAAGAGGGTCTCTGACCACTCAGATTCACTGCCCCTGGCCTGCCTGTGCTCTGGCACTCTGAATGTGCAGGGCTCTGAGAGCTCAATAACTGCGGGGTTCAGAACTGGTGCAAAAGAGCAGTCAGCACTGATGTCATGCGGATCTCTCTTTCCGAGGAAAGGGCACAGGCTTTGGGGCTTTGTTTTTTTTGGAGGGTGGGGAGGATGGTTTAAGTACTTAAAAGAAATAAAATCCTTCCTGGTTCACAACTCTGTTAGGGATGATGGTGATCACCAGAAGTGTGAGCTTCAGTAAGAAAACCATTTCAATATAGCAATATTATAACAAACTTTTTCTGTAAAGGACTAAATGGAAAATATTATAGGCTATGAGGGCCAGAAGGTCTCTATCACATGTACTCATCTCTGCAGCTGGGCACGAAAGTTGCCATAGACATGTGGAGCAGAGTCCTAGGAGAATGTTAATGCATGTAGATAAAATGAGGACTCAGGAGCTGTTCTCCTGTTAGCACCAGCAGGTGCGGTGGGTCTTCAATTGCAATCCCTCCTCTTCCAAGAGTTCTCATTTTGTCCCTATCAGGCTAGCCCTGTCGTCCTGGGTTTGACTCGCTTTCTCACTCTGGGCCTCATTTTCTTCATTGATAAAATGGAGAATTTGGGAGAAGATCTCTTCCAATTCTAACACAACGTGATTCTTCTGGTGTTATATGGTACTGGATAATTGAAGTTAATAAAGTTTTTGTATCACAAAATCAACGTGTGGTAGTCAGCGAGGAATGGGCTGGAGGACCCACACAGCATCTGTGTGAACTCAAGTGCTCTGTTTTATGATCCGGTTCCACAGTTACAGGATTCATTTGAACCCCAATGTGATCTATCTCTACATTTCTAAATTCTGCTTGTTTTTTTCCCAACCTTCTCCAACCTTTAGTCAACTGATATTATTATTTGTAGAGCCCATAGTATACCTTTATATTGGCACTAATGTTGGGATAAGGGTTCTTTGATGCCCACATTTCTGTACATCTATAATTTTATTTATATGTAATATCATATACAATGTTCCTATGATTAATTTTAAAAGATGCCTGGTATGTCAATAAAGAAACACTTCTACATTTTGTATCCCATTCCCAGAATGTGCCTATGGTGATTTTAAACTATGTTCACAAATTCTTTGATACTCCTTCCTTCAAGAGATGGAGCCTCTTGATGAGGAACCCCTTGAGATGAACCCCTCCCCTTAAGTGTCGTCTGGACTGAGTGACTCACTTTTAATAGGCAGGACAATGCACAGAAGTGATAGTTTGCCACTGTGGATACCAGGTCACCAAAGCCACTGCGGCTTCCTCCCTGCCCTCTCTTGGATCATTCACTCTGGGGAAGCCAGCTGCCACTTTGTGAGGACATGCAGGCAGTCCTGGAGAGGCCCGTGTGGAAGGGAACTGATGCTTGCTACAACAACCTCATGCGTGATTCACCTTGTAAGTGGACCCTGCAGTCCCAGTTAAGCCTTTGGATGACGGCAGCCCCAGCAGACAGCATAGTTATGTTCTCCAGGGAGACCCTGGTCAGTACCACACAGCTAAACTGCTCCAAGATTTTTGACCCTTAAAAATTGTGTAAGATAATAAATATATGTTAATTTAATATGCTAAGTTTTGGGGGTAATTTTTTACACAACAATAGAAAACTAATATGGTGATCTTACTCCATTTTTGCATTAAAATTAGTGAAATATTCAGTATTTCTGAACAGAAGTGAAGCTTGATAATTAATATAACTAAGTATATAAATAAATATTACATAGTTATATCTAATGTAGCTAATTATACAAACATGTGTAATTATTTCTCCTATTTTTTTTCCCTCCTATTTTCTCCTTCTTTCTCCTATTTTGTCATGCAGAATCAATCACTGGTGTTTTTCTCCTTTTTGTAGACTGGTACATTCAGATGTCAGTTTATCTATCTTTATCTGCCCCTATGAAATAGAACGTTTCTTCTTCACACAATAAATGCTTTGAACTGCTGATTAGCATATATCTCCTTCCATCTTGTGTTGTCTACCCTCATTTAAAAGTCTACCCGCCTTCTAGACCTTGAGCTCTTTGAGAACAGGGAGCATAAGAGAGGAGTATCCACTCTCCCTTTGTCTCTTAGCTCTCTCTCTTTTTTGCACATTGTAGATGTGCAAAATGTTTTGGTTGAGTGAATCAATGAGTAAGTACAATTGCCTGGAGTGGAGGTTTTGTAAACACAGAGAAATCTTCACAAGTGCTAGTTTGGCAGCTTTCGCTCTGTGTGGCTCCAGGGAACCAAGCACCTTTGGAAACAGACCAGAATGAAGCTCTGAGCCTTTCCTGCTCTGCCAGGTTGCATGAAGGTAGAGGTACACTGAAAATAAACACCACTGCTATAAAACTTCATTCACTGGAACTCCATTAATTGAAAATTTCTGATAATTTGATCAGAAGATGAGGTTAATTTTACATATGTTCCATTATAAAAATAGAATTATGAAAGAAATTAACCATATAGATTAATTTAACCTATGTACATGAATACATGAAACTAGGTAGGCAAAATAAGTTAACAATCACATACCAAAAATGTAATGTGCTTTTTGCAAATAAATCTTATTCATTGAAAAAAATTTTCCAAGGTGCTCTACTAGGTTAAACTAGATCAACTGATGTTTATATTTCAAAGGAATTCTTGGAATTTCTTTAAAAGTTCTCCCCAAAGCAAACAACATAAATCAGACTAACATTTTTTTATTTTTTAAAAATTGTGACTCATGTAACTCTATGAATGTGTACTCCCATCTCAAGTCAAGAAAATGAAAACTGAGCTTGTGTTCTTTTCAGTTTAAGTCAGTGGATACCTGTAAGGGCAGGGGAGGGAGCGTGGGCTTGGCAGGCAGCTGAAAAGCTTGTGGTGGAGTCCTGGATCCACCCAAGGGCATGCAAATCTCTGATCATCTCTGAGCCAATGTCTTCATCTCTAAAACGGGGATAGTATTTCTGTCCTATGTATCTCAGAATTGTTGTGCGGATCAAAAGGGAATCATGAGTGACTATATTAATCAATATAGCAATATGCATACAAATAAACCAAGAGCATATCTTAAAAAATAGCAAATGCATGCATCATCTTCCAAGCAGTTTTAAAAAAAACAAACCAAAAAACTTTCTGTGTCCTCTAACATTTTCCCCTTCTTTTTATAAGAGCAAAAGTAAAGCAAAGTTTTCTTGAATTATTGATTTTATTTTATTAATTTTTTTCATTTTGTAATATGGTGTTGACAGTCCAAAGGAATGCAAGAGATAATAATATTGGGCCATACAAATACTGAAACGGATGACTTCATTCATTCACTAGTTCTTGTTATTATTTAAATTGGGTGTAAACTAAAATTCTATATAGAGATCTCAGAACTTATGGTGATTTATTTTCATGTTTAGAAATGCTCAAATTTTTTATCATACCAAAAATCATTTGGCAAAATATGTAGTATATGCTGATTTCTTCCTATAATGAAGCTGTTGTATTTCTTTCAAAATAAAGCCATCTCAAGGACATTTTTCAAGAATGAAATTTTATGGGCCAGCCCCGTGGCTCACTTGGGAGAGTGTGACACTGGTAATCCTGAGGCCACGGGTTAGGATCCTATATAGGGATGGCCGGTGCCGCCGGGGGTTGCTATCCCCTTACTGGTCAAAAAAAAAAAGTTTCTGCTCTCAGTATCCAGATACTAAGATTAACACTAGTCATATTTTATAAGGATAAAAATAAATGCTGGGGTTGTGATAGATTATTTAAAATACCATTTCTAATTCCCATTTATAAAAAGAAATAGATATTCCTGACATAAGGGAAAATGACCAAATATACATTTTACCTTATTCACCCTGAACTGCTTACATTAGTGATTTGTCCATCTGAGTTTCTATGAAACGTTTCAAAAATACATGTTCACCAGTTCTCATCTGGTAAGTTAAAAGAGTTAACTTTAAAAATGGATCCAAAAATAATTTGAGTGTGGCATGCGAAATTATGTACCTGAAGAATATTTATACTTGGTTAGCTATGCCTGCATTTAACCACTTGTGTTTTGAAAATAGGAAACTGTTGGTGATGAAATAGAACCCAAATAACTTATAAATATAATTTCATCCATAAAATTGACTTTTATTAAAGTTCATTTGTTAAAATGTTTACAATAAACATTAAAATTAATTGTTTGTTCAGATTCCAAGTTATTTGGGAAAAAAGTATACTCACTATTTACTATGTACTAACAAAATCAGATCTATATTTTAACTTCATTAACTGCATTTTATCTTGCCTTTTAAAAAATGGTTATCTTTCTCTTTGCCCTAAGATAATTTTCTAAAATATGTAACAGATTTTAATTAAAGCTGATGTTACACATTTAAATTCAAACTGCAAGCCAGGCTGCAATCTTCAAACAAGATGGTAGGCCACAAAAATCTTCAAATGAACATATGATCTATTTGTGAAATTGAATGAAGACTGTCATTTGCAGAACCATCAGGAATGACAGCAAGAAAAGTAACTGGGCTAATTTACACAAGTGAGCTGTAAGATTCTACAGTATATTTATTATTATCAACTCTTTGAAAGTTGCATTAACTTTTTGGGGACAAAGCTAATCTGCTGCAATTGTAACTGAGGTTAGTGGCTTTCGCCTACACTGCTGATGAGATGAGCAGATTTTGATATTATTTTGGAAGACTAGGCCCAAAATTCTTATGTATTCTCACCCACCTTAAAAAATGAGAAAATATAGTGAATATTAAAGGCATTGGTAAAGGTAAAAAAAAAAAAGTTTATAATTCTATACAGTCATGCGCCACATAACAACAGGGATACTTTTGAGGAATGTGTCATTAGGTGATTTTGTTGTGCAAACATCATAGAGAGTACTTACACAAACTTAAATGGTATAGCCTACTATACACCTAGGCTATATAGTATAGCCATAATAATCTTATGGGACCACCATAGTATATGCAGTCTGTCATTGACCGAAATGTCATGTGGTGCATGACTGTAATTTAATGAAAAGTTTTAAGATGATACATGTATTTTGCTAAAAAATGAAAAAAAAAAATATCTATGTATTGCATATTAAATTGATAGAGATATTGTTTCAAGAGTCCTTTTAAATTTTTGCCAAAAAAGTTGTTTCTATTGATAGCTAAATTCTCCATACATTATGTAATTTTAAGGCATTAAACCAGTAACAGTCCTTAAACGTTACAAGTTACGTGAAGAGATTAAATGAGCTGATTTTCTTGAGAATACTAGCTTGGTGTCCTCGGAGATGTTCAGTGCCTATTACTGTAAAGGGTAAATAACATCAGTTAGGCACTTTAACTATATAGCAGGAGCTCTTCTAAGCACTTTACATATACAGCCTTAGCTCATTACTACTTGAAGACAATCTGGTGGACACTCCCACATGGAGAATAAGGTGATACCGGATTACCTCTAAAATCCTTTTCACTGCTGAGATTTAGTGAATCCATGATTTATTACCCAGTGCTTAATGAAAGAGAAGTGGGGTTATAAGGATCAAGGTGGTTTTTCCATATTCAAGGAGGCAAAATGCATAATGCTCTTTGCTGTTCCTTTGGGGTTAGCTTATAATTTCAAAGAAAACTTGCTATATTTTTCAGAAAGGTCCACATAAAGCGTATATAGATTAGAAATTCTTCTGATATTTCCAGCCATCTTTCAAGCCCTTTTTCAGCCCCCAAATATAGTAAAGACACTAATTTTAATATCTAGCAAAATTACTTACTGACCCATGCATGAGTAAGCAATATAAACTTTAGCTGGTCATAATTTAACTCAGGCTAATAATAAGTTCCTTTTCTCTTATTTTTTTTCTCTTTTCAAAAATTTTTTTAACAGAAGCTCAGATCAATACTTACAAATCTGATCTTAAAATGGAGAATCGGATTACTTGGTGAATAAGGAAAAACGCCTTTGAAAATGTGTGCAGCCTTGAGAGAAAAGTAACAGGGTTTTGCTTGTGAAATGTTTGGAAACCACTGACCTATGGTTTATAATGCAATCCATTTAATTTTTTTTTTTTTTTTTTTTTTTTTTTTGCATTTAGGGGGAAAAAAAGAAGTATGCTTAGATTTTGATGGTTTAAGAAAATATGTCCAGACCATATTTCCACATTTAAAGTTTTACAAAAGTAAGGAAATTCTACTGTGATTTCCCAGTTACTAGATGCCTGCTGTTGTGTGTATTCTACTTTTAAAAATTTGTGTCAGGAATCTACAGATGAACCATATTGCTTTGAACAGTGTTTTGTTTAACTTCTGTTTTTTCTTTACATAAACAAGAATCACTTCCCATATGTAGTTCCAAATTTTTTTAAAAATTAAAAAAATATCTTTATAAGTATTTTTAGCTCAATTAGATTAAAACTCACAAATATGATAATCTTATTAACCTTGATCCATGTTACTGAAATGGGATTGTTACTGAAATGGGATTGACACTGAGGACAAATTTGAGATATGCAATGCTTTCAGTCATTCAGCCATTTTTAGTTTTTACTTATTTGTTGGATGCTATTATTATAATTAATTACAGTATATGTATATTCACTTCTATTATTTCTTTTTATCTTTTTTTGATCAGTAAGGGGATTGCAACCCTCGGCACAGTATGGTCTGCACCACGCTCAGCCATCCTTATGTAGGATCTGAACCCACGGCCTCGGCGCTACCAGTGTTGCACTCTCCCGAGTGAGCCACGGGGCCAGCCCTTTTTATCTATTATTAATTATACTCTAATTATTACTGATTTTCACCTATTACTCATTATAATTATATATATTCTCTTTGATTCAGTTCTAAGTAGTGCTGGCTTAGTTTGACTTAGAAAAAAACATATTTTTTTTTAAAAGAGGGGACCCAAATGTAGAATTGGTGGAATAGTTATATCCAGTCTTGTGATAGATATTTTTTTTAAAGTTTTTTGAATTTAGTTACATGTTAAGATTCACAGAACTTTGGGAACCAGAATACATTTGCAGCTAACAACATAACTGTAATTCCTTATGTAAGTTTTACGATGACATGCATTCAAATTTAAAAAAAAGTTTTGATGATGCTGTATTTTAGGCCAATTTATTTTACATGTTTCTGAATCTAAAAAAATAGTCACAGCTTCTTAATTTATTTCTTAATCTTTGTTACCTCAGCTGTTTAAAGCCCTTGGATAGAATTAGCACAAGGTGACAAGGAGCTAGATTCTGCTCACTGGAGCTGAACTCTGGCCTGGGGGTGTGGAGGTTGGAGAGGAAGTGTTCTTCATCCCTTCTCAGAGGTGTGGTTCTGTTTACTTTGGAAAGAAAAGATACGAGGATCCTAAAGTGGATTAGACATGGCAAGACAAGATGATACATTTGCACTATAAACTCTCAAGCAGCTGTGAGAATGCAGTATGTGTGAAATTTCTTACCTTCTTAAAAATCTTGATAGAGTTGTAGCTAAGCTCTGAACAGTCAAAAACAAACTGCCAATGAAGTTTATTTTCTTTTTTGCTGAGTTTTCTGGACCATTGTTCCGCTTGAGGGGCCCTGTTTGTTAGTCTTGGCTCGGTGACTTCTCTTCCTTAAGGATAAGCTCTCCTAAGGCACTTGTACAGCGCAGTGCCCAGGGGCTGCCTAACAGTTTATTTGCCGCCCTGGCTAAAGCATAATTCAGCTGTGTGACTTCCTGCCTCAGAGGCGGGGGTGGCCAATGAGGGGGTTCATATCTGTAATGTAAATATAGTTGATTTTGTGGAGAACTGGGACATTTTTGTTTGTTCTCATAAAAGGTTCCTGCTGGAAGTTTTATTTTAAAGTTGGCTTTTAGCCTTTTCTGCTGTGACTTGGATACTGATCTGATTTTCTGCTTTCATGCCCTTTTTAAAAAAATTTAAAATATTTAATTCAACATTAACTGTGCTTACAAGCTACATAGCAGAATAAAATCACATTACAAACATTGTAGTATTAGATTTTATCACCATTTATTTCTTCTAGCCTGTCCAGGGATTTCTTCATGTTCAGTAGAACTAATTTGCAGTCAGACACTGAGGTCCTCTAGAAGGCCAGCAGGCTCCAGAAATTAATTTATCCAAATAACCGATCCCTCCTAGGCCAACCATAGAGGGACACCAAAATGGCCTAAGAAGGCAGAGCCTCCTTTTGAAGTCTGGAATGTTTTGACTGACTTGAAACAGGCGGCTGGAATGAAAGGATAATTTTCGGTGACCCAGGGGATTTTTTGGCCATTTTCAAATATTAGGTAAAACAAAGAGAAATTGCTTGCTCTAATTTAGAAAGACTTAGTAATCAGGAAGGCAACCAGACTGAGAATAAAGTTCCAAGGTATATAGCAGAATCTTATTTACTAAACCTAGATTGCTGGCAAAATCAAAATTATTATACCCTTAAAAAAATCTTAGAGGGGATATATTTTAATCAACATATCTGTATTTTCATTACCTATACCTGAATTTATTTTCTTAGTATTTTAAAAAAAGAGAATGTTAATCGTTTTGATTTATTGTCAACTAAAAACATTGCTATATTTTTAATCTTAATTTTATTAAACAAACAGGAAGTTATAATTTAAAATAGCTTACTATACTAAACTAGTTTACTAGAAACAGAGTAGCTATTTCATATTTGTCTTATTTTCAGAAAATTAATAGATTTTAAGGCCATTAGGTCTTTAAAGCAAACTCACATGAGCTGAAGCACAGGACTATTCAGGTGTAACAAATGTTTTTTGACTGCCCATTTGGAAGAAGAGATCAAAGTCATTTAGAAGAGATTTCTTCCTTCTATGTAGATAAATATTCACTGTCACAGGAAAAAAAAATCCTTTGTGTTTTTAGGGAAGAAAATAAATTGAAAGTAGGAATTAGTAACCAAACAACTGTGCTTTTTACACAGTACATTCCACATCATCTATAAAACACATATGCACTTCTATACTATTATTTAGGGAAGAATTAAATAATACTTTCAATTTAAAAGCTCTGGATATTAATAGATGCCAACTGACTTTATGAACTTAGGCTTTATCTTTAAATTTTACATAAAATAATTTATGTATTGATGAGGTCTCAAGATGCCGATCCTGCTGGCAATTGTTCATTCTTTTAATTGGTGAAGTATGTATTGAATTAATTTGAATGAAAAAAATTGTAATTTTCTTTCTTTTGACTTGTTTTCAGATTTGTTTGTTTTAGAATTGAGTTGATTGGTAGTCCACATTCTCATTGCTGAAGTTGCCAAACTCTCTCTCTCCAAATTTTATCTTTCAGTTTTTATACCAGTTTTCCATTTGATTAGCTGCCCTTGCAAAGGGCATGGTAGGTATAAGGAAAACCTCGCAAGGCAGAGTGTTCTAATGGGAGGTTACAATCATATTATTCCTAGGCATTACAGAGAGAAAAATCATTGTCCCTTCACCTTTACATCAGCTTCAAGATTTTCTTTCAGCTACTGGGATTCTGAGTTTAAAATGTCAGCTCTTTAATAAGTTGTGGGAAATAGCCTTTGGAAAAAAAGGAAATTGAGAGATTTAAGTAATGGTTGACAAGGGCCAGCAATGTTGATGAATTCTGGAGGGAAGATGTGTTAAGCTGTCCTTGGTAATAAGAGGTAAGACTCTGTGTAAGTACATAGTGGAGATTTGAGAAATGTGTACGGCTGAAAATACAGGAGGACAATTGGGAGATAATGGTAGTTTATACCAGTGGACCACAAAGCAAGATGTCCCCTAGGGTTGTACAATCCATTGAGCCATGGAAAGAAAATAGAATTTCTAATTTCTAATTTTTAATCTTATCCTTTTGAAAAGTATATATGTTGTGTAGGTTTTATATTACATGTAATATATTATTAAGCACAATTTGTATATAATGTGTATAGATACATATGTGCTCAAATTTTTTTACTGATGAGGAATTTGCGATTAAAAAATGTTTGGAAACTGCTAGTTGTTACAATAGTATTATGTGCTTTATCCAGCATAATTTTGACAATAGTTAACGTGAGATTCTTTAATCTGCATATTTTCCATTAGGAATCAGGGATTGTATGTGTGAATCAGGAATCTAAGTAATTGAAATAGGAAATTCCATACTCCCAAGATAAGTGCTTTAATTTTGGAGATATACGAGGGTACTTCAAAAAGCTCAAGGAAAAATAGAAATAAAAGACAAAACAAATCTTTCCATGAACTTTTTGAGGACCCCTCATACGTTTTGTATTTTTCTCTATGTTCTGAACAATATATCCAAATGGGGCTTGACCATCTTATATCTTTAAAAAGTAATATTAGTTCTTTGCTTAAAATCACTGTAATGTGAATGTATATCATTAGATAAATATTACCTTATGTTCATACATATTATTAAGGAACCCTGGCTAAAAGGTAGCTGATCTTTTCTTTGAAATTATATTAATAAATTTTATGATGACTATGTTTTTCAGTATTTGTAGGTTCATTGTTTCTCTCTACCTGAAATTACTGTAAGTTTGACTTCCAGATAGTAACACTGTAGTTACTCAGTAATAGAAGTCTTAGTGAAAGCAGAGTGCTTTTTCCCAAATATTTAAAAGATTTTCATGTGGAAGAAAAATTTATCTTAATATGTTTGACTGAAAAAGACATAGGATCATAAGTTCAGTTTGGGGCATTTTGAATCTGAGGGGTTTTGAAGCTATCCAGGTGATTTCTGTAGACAGTTGAAAATCTGGATATGGATATTTGGAGTGGCCTGGCCATAGATTTGGGGGTCATCAGCAGGTCGATGATATTGAAGCCAATAAATGAGGTAACCTAGGAAAGTGAAATGTTTTGAGGGAGAAAAGAACAAAACGTGAGATTTAGGGGGATATCAAAGCCAGGGAGAGAATGGGAGGCCAGCTATGAGGACAAAGGATTAGTTGGAAAGGTAGATGAACAAGAGACAGCAAAACACCTCCAGGAAGAGGAGTAATCAGTGCTGCCAGGTTTCTTTGAGGGATTGAGCCAGACGAGTAATTAAGCTATACAATGGATGGGATATCATTAGTCCTAGCAGTTTGAGTGGGATAGAGAAAGGTGGAATCCAGATTACTCATGCTGACAAATAAATGGGAACTAAGGAAGGTGCTAGAGACACAGTATTGAGATTCAACTACACTTTCTAGAAGTTTGGCTGAGTAGGGAGAGCCAGGGCCAGAGCTAGAGCGAGATGAGGGACTGAGGGGAAGTTTTTAGAGGAGGTGTCGTCTGTGTAGGAGTCGGTGGAAAGCCCACCCTTCATCCTCTGACCCTAACCTCCCTCTAATGTCTGTCTCATATGCATCTTCCTCTTCAGAGAGCACAACATTGTAGGGAATGGGAGAAGGACTCATAAGACTATTTTTTGGACATACTATGCCTATTTATATTTGCATAGCAGCAAATCATCATTTATGAGTTGCTGGCTACAGATCAACTTGTACTAGCTCTCATAATTCTAAAAGCTATGTTTTCCTCCCTGGCTTCCCACATTCTGGCCTACTTCTCTGCCTGGCAAAAGCCTCCTCCTCCTCTCATTTTGAAGCACAGGCCAATCCCTATGTGAAGTCTACCCTGGTAATTCCAACTAGTTGTCCCTTGTCATCTGCAATCCTTTAAGAGCTCTACTGTGGCCCTTAGTAAGTTGATTTACAACTAGCTAATTATACATCTCTTGTCCAATGAACTATGAATTCTCAGAGGAGCACCTTGTCTTTTAATCACTAGCCTATCACATTGCATGGCTACTTAATACTGCTTGAATGAATGAATGAATGAATGAATGAATGGAGTACTTGAGAAAAGACAAGCTATAAGTATTGGGAGAGGCAGCAAAAAACTGTCTTTGTGACTACAGTTATTTATATTCATTATACTCATCGATATATAGCTGAATAAAGGCCGACTTAATCTATAAAGAGAGGATAAGTATTACAGTTAATTGGGATTATGTTTACACATCTGTGATCCCTGTTTATTCAAAGTAGAAATTTACTTAGATTATTAATCTCATCCTTTTGAAAAGTATATTATTTGTGTAAGTGTTGTATTTTATGTAACATTTCAAAGTAGGAATATACTTAGTTTATTATATTTGTCACTACTTGTTAAGTAAGAGAAAATGAATTAGAATTTCAAAGGGAAGTTTGAATTGCAAAATGTCTTGTTGGGAATATTTAGAGTATGCAATTATATTTTTAATAGAGGATGTAATGTTCAATGAATTATTGTTCAAAAGTTTTGTTTATTTTTAATTCTTTTTTTCTTTGTAACCATTGCTCTCATTGCCTAAGAATCTTCAAAGTAAGTGGAATGCAAATTAGTGTTAAAAAAAATAACTTGGATTAAGAAATGTTTTGCATAGTTTTCTATGTTTCCCATCACTTATTTGAACAATATTAGATTTGGCAATTTTTTTATAATGGCAGTGGTATGTATGAACTGTATCAGTAGTAAAATGTGCTATCAATTAATTAGCTTCTTCTTTTGATGTTGTTCAGATTCAACTTGATTTTGAGCTTGTGGTTAACTGCATACTGGACACTTTGTTTCTTATAAAAAGATAAATGAGATTAATTTCTTTTAGAGTTAGGGCTGAGAAATGGGAGGCAAGGATTGGAGAGGGTCGAGTATGGCTTTGAGCTTGTGTGACTGAGGTTCTTGTTTGGACATTGCCACTGACTAGCTGTGGGACCCACATCAAGTTACTTCTCTGGCCTTTGTCTTCTGAGAATAAGCTAATAAAATTTCATGGAGTTGCAAGAAATACAGTGCTTAACATATGATAGCTACTCAACTAACACTGGCTTCTCTCTTTCTTCCAAGATGATTTTGTTCTGCTTTCCTTTACCATACACTAAAACTATGTAACTCATTGGCCTACCTTTTTTACCTTGCCACCAAGAAGCAAGATCAGAGGCAAGTTTAGTACTAATTATTAGTTGTCTTTTTCCAGATGTTAATATAATTCTCTACTTTCTGTCTTCTTTACTACTTTTTATGTCTTTCAGTTTTCCTTAAAGAATGTGCTATTTCTGTAAAAATAGTACATTGAAAATAAAACTTTAAGTGATGCAGCAAATTATTTTAAAAATAAAGCAAAAGAAAACCACCTCAAATCCTATTATCTAGAAATAACCATCGCTAATATTATATAGATCATTCTAGCCTTTTCTTGATGCATATGTACAGATGAAAAGCAATTTTATAAAAGGTGGAGAATACTATAAATATTTTAATTAAAAATATTTTCTTCTATTTGATTTTAAAAGAAAGAAAACCTGAAGAGAGCTAAAGAATTGCCAAACTCCAGGAAAATGTTATTTTTACAAGTAATAGTAATTTATAAAAGACAATCTCAAGTTAAGAGGAAAAGATTAATACAAAACTACCAAGTAAGAGTTATTTTTTAACTACATGTATCAATTTTAGGCAGACTGTTGACTTTTTTGATGTAAAAGCTGGGGAAATTAGCCCATTTCTTACTTCCTCTTTCCCATCTTACAGTTTTTGTGTGTTATAACCTTTTGACATTGTCAGGATTTATAACATTATTTTATGAAATTCTAATAGTTTAATTGTAAGTACTGAATATTCTTTGCTATTTCAGTGAGTCCAGTGTTTGTCACCGTTCTTTTGTTTTGAAATTTTTAGCAGAGTGATTTTTCAAGAAGGGCTATGTGCCCCTTGATTTTGTGCAAGTTTGAGAATGTCTGTTTATTGCCTTCATACTTAAAAGGCAACTTGGAAGAGTATAAGACTATTGGGTCTCACTTCTGTTCCTGCATGCTACCGTGGAGAATGATAAGATCAACTTGATCTTTCCACCTTGTATGTGATTGCATTCTTTTCTCCTTGAATATTCTTATGATCTTTCTTTGTTCTTGCTCTTTCTTTGTATAATAGCAACATATGTTTGGGAGTTGATTTTCCTATCTCACTATTTTTCTTTTTTGTGGGACGTGGTGTATCTTTTTAAAAAACTTATTTATTAGGAAAACTTTATTAACGTTATATGAGTTTGGTGTGCCCTTTTGATTGAAAAGTTCAAGTACAAATTTCAGGAGAGATTTTGTTTCATTATATTTTTAAATTTTGGTCTCTTTTATTACTGAATTAATTCCTTCTGGATACTCATTCTGCATATGTTAAATTTTTTTTATCCGTCCTTCATTTATCTTTTATAAAATCAGTTCTTAATTCTTTTCCATTTTGTTTTGAATTATTTTTTCTAGCTCCTCTTTGGTGTCCCTTTTAATTCACATCTATTCTATTTGTCGTTGCTTCTATTGTAGCTTTTATTTTGTAACATTCCTAGTTTTCTTCTCTGTTTCTTTCTGAAGCTCTGCCTGCTCAATTTTTATCCTGCTTTGTTGTTTTATGTTGTCTTGTTTGAGTTTGTTTTTTTTTTTTTCCTTTAAGAGATTGTGGGGTCTGTAATTTATTTAATACTTATTTTTTTAAAACTTCCTTTTCTAAACTTTTCCCCACTTTTCTTGCATAATGGCTCTTGTGACATATGGAGCTCCTGGCTACTGGGCACATTTCTGAAATTTAGCTTTGAACTACAGTTAGCTTAGAAGATACTATCACTCATTCACAAAGCCACTCTGAAGAAGTATAGGGAATCTAGTGATTACTTCTGATAAATTGGGGTTGACATTGTACAAAATGTACAATCTCCTGCATTTAGTAGGAGTGCTTAGAATTTATGTGGCACTTTTCAGGTAGGGAAGTGCTTTCATTCATATTATTTGATCATGATACAAAATACGAATAGCCAGGAAAGGTGACCTTTTTTTTTACTATTGATGGGACTGAATTTCATACAGTGTGTGTGTTTCGGTCAGGGTCATCAGTCTAGTGAATCAGGTCTAGGGCAAATGGAACCAATACTGAAATCCACCTCTGGCTCCTAATTTTCTGGTGTTTTGCCCTCCTGCTTTGCCCCTTGTGTTGGTGTAAAGATGATGCTCAAGATTATTGCATTTAATTGCATGAAATCCCCAGATGTTTTATTCAATCCTGAGGCTTGATTTATTAAATGACAATAAAAATAGCAGTGACAGTGTGTTGTAAGTGACAGCATAGGACACGAAACCTACAGAAAGCCTAATGGCTTCATGGACAGTCAGCCACCTCTCTTCCCACACACCTTTGATCCCAACCATGCACCTTTGTGCTGTGGCACAATTGATGTGTTCACCCATGCTGTTTTCTGTGCCTGGAATGACCAGCTAGTCTTACCTAACCCCTGCAGATCATCTTTCTGGAGTTAATTTCTACTCATTAAATCAAAACAAAAAACCTCAACTTAAGCATCATCTCTTCTGAGCCCAGCTGGGGAGGTCTGTCAGCTCTCTGCACATTTCTGTCATGTCTTATTGCCGGGTAGCAGTTGTTCATCTCTTCCATGAGCTTCAGGTTCCCTTGGATCCAGGACCATGTCTGATTTTGGCTTTTCATTGCCTACATCTGGTAGTAATGCTGGAGTATAATAGGCACTCAGAAGATATTTACTGACATGAAGGAATGGATCTACGAATTAGTCAGTTCAGTCTGCATGGGGATGTATTGAAGGTTTTTCAATATGACTTTACATTATCCGTTTTTTCAGCACCATCAGTTTGGACTTACGTATGGCACAGTTTAGAGAGACTGAGTGAAGAAGACTCTTACAGTAGTAAGTGTGATGTGAAGATGAGCTCAACGGGTCACAGTAGGTAGAAAGGAAAGAAAGGTATAGACATAAGGAATATTACAGAGAAAGAATGACACATCTCCATGAGCGGATGGGATGGTTTTTACTTGCATGGTTCTTCAGCCTGGGAAGCTTTTCCTCTTTTTTTTTTCACAGATTTAAATTGTTTCTATCCTTTCTGTCCAATTCAAAACTCATCATCAGCCAGCTTTTTCACAGTAATGCTGCATAATAAACAAACGCACAGTTTCAGTGGCTTACAACAGCGTCTCGTGCCCAAGTGTCTGCAAGTTGCCTGGTTTGGCTTCCCTAGGCTGGGCTGAGTTGAGCAGCTCTGTTTCAGGCTGGGCTAGCCTCAGGGTTTGCTGTGGTCCAGATCTGCTCCATGAGGCTCTCGTCATTCTGAGTCTAATGACTACCTGATAATGGCATAGTATAAAAACCAGTACATGTAAAGCCTCTGCTAGTGTTACATGTCACATGTCCAAACCCAACTTTAATAAAATAATGCTATATTTTATTATATATTAAAATAATGCTACATATTATTAAATATTAAAATAATAAATAACTTATGGTGGGAGGGTAGTATATATTATAGAACAATAATCCAAAATATCATACCATTTTCTCCATGATTCCCTCCTCTAGGGCACTAACTTTCAATTCTGAATCCACATAGCACCCTGTTCCCTATTTGTGCATAACACTTTCTACTGTGCATTATTTAGAGTTTGAGCTCTTTAAGGCAGAAAATGGTTCACTATTTTTGAGAATCTGATATCCAAGGGAGAAGATTCAAGTGTATAGTAAAAAACATGCTGTGCATTTAAACCTTCTCTAAATGTACTTATGAAATAAAAATGGCAATCTTTGTATTTGCTTGCAATTATAGCATATCTGTAGACATATCCTTATTAAAGCATGTAAAGATATCTTCTTTTTATATTTTATTGACTTACATTGGCTCAGAAATGGTTTGAACTTTATATTTAAGGAAGTGGAAGTCAAAATGCATTGAAGTTCACTTAGGAAGAGCATGTATAATCTGGTGCCAACGCATAAGTTTTCTCTGTTTAGGAGATTCCAAAGTTCCTTTCCAGACAGGTAATTAAGATATTTTTGGGATGATTTACTTCCTACTTAAGCATACTTTCTAAAGTAGCTTTATTAAGGAGTCAACTGTCTGCTTATTTTTGTAGGAAGGTAGCTTCTAAAATAAGTAATTTATTGCATGAATTATAAAAAGTTGAACTTACTTGAGGGAATAATGGCATTGAAAAAAGGTTTTGTTTTGTTTTTTAAGTAAAATATTTATGAAGTTTTGTGACTTACTCTACTTCTAAAAAATGATATATTTGCTTATCTTACATTTGATATATTTGATATAATGATATATTTGTTATGTTTGCTTTGTTATTAGAAGAACAAAATAAACTGTTATGAGAAAATGTGGGATGGTAATATATTTTGGCCACATCATTTAGTGTAGTAGAATAAGGGTAACAAAAGCTACTTTCTCTGGATGACCCCATCTTAGTCCATGTGGGCTGCTGTAACAAAATACCGTAAACTGGGTGGCTTATGAGCAATGGAAATTTATTTTACACAGTTCTGGAGGCTGGGAAGTCCAAGATCAGGGCACCAACAGACTGACTGTGTGTAATGAGGGCTGGTTTCCTGGTTCATAGATGGTGCCTTCTAGTTGGTCTTCACATGGTGGAAGAGAGGAATGAGCTCCTTTGAGCCCATTGTATAAGGACATTAATCCCATTCATGAGGAATCTGGCCCCATGACCTAATCACCTCCCTAAATGTCCCACCTCTTAATACCATCATATTGGTGATTAGGTTTCAACATGAATTTGGAGGATACATAAACATTCAGATCATAGCAATCCTAAACAGTGCCCTTTTAAAAAACTATTTTGTTTGGGTGAGTTTTGAATAGTCATAGTGTCACTGAAGACCTTGGGAAGAGCATGGATGGAAAGTTTTTCTTAATAATAGGTAAGGAGAAAGTGCATAAGAGAAGCACAGAGTATAGGTGGTCAGCAGAAAAGCATGTCACCCCACTTAAGTGTAGGATCCCTTAGGCAGGAAGCATACCTCCTACAGCATCACGTTTAAACCCCATCAAGCTGTGATCAGATTAACTGACAAAGTAGGCTAACGTGGAGACTCAAAAGAAGATAAAGAAATCGTATTTTATCATTTTATTTTAGCTTAGAAGATATAGGGTATGCTTATTATTTGTCAATGTTTTGATGTTAGGCCAAGGGTTTTCCTTTGAGGATGGACCTCTTTCCTCGCTCCCTAGACTGAATAACAAGTATATACTCTTATTCCTTTTCTCTATACAAAAAATAGCACACTACACACACTGGTCTGCACTTTTCTTTGTGCCTTTGCTCTATATTAGAGATATTTCCATATCAGTAGATAGAGAGCTGCTTTCTTCTTTTCACAGTTACATAGAATTCCACTGAATGACTTTGACATTATGATTGGCATGTGGAAGTTTTCCAATCTTTTGCTGTTATACACAATGCTGTGGGAATAATAATTTCCGAAATATGCCATTTTGCATGTGTGCGATTGTATGTGTAGGATAAATTCCCAGGAGTGGATTGCTGGATTACCCTCAATAGGTGTTGTAATGGTTTATACTTTATACTTTATACCAGCAATGCATTCAAGTGTCTGTTCTCCACTGCTTTGCCAAGAGAGTGTATTATCAAACTTTTAAATTTTTGTCAGTCTGAGAGGTGAAAAAATGTATCTCAGTGTGGTTTTAATGAGCAATTTTCCTACCAGGAAAATAGAGCACAGACTCTGGAGCCACCCCTCAGTGTTAAATTCAAACTCCACCATTTATCAGCTCTGTGACCTTGGGCAAATATCTTAACTTTTGGTGCCTTTATGTCTTTGTACGTACACTGCACAGAATAATAAGAACCACCTCATGGGCTTGCTTTTAGAATTATATGTGTTAATATAAGTGAAGAGTTAGACTAGTGCCTCACACATAGTATGTTTAGGCTATTATTGTTGTTATTATTAGTGAAGTTGATATGGAGTTCATATGTTTTAAAGCCAGTTTTAGAGCGACTCAGCCCCCCCCCAACAAAATCCGCATCCAGTCTAGCTGTGACCGAGCTGCTGCTGTCCCTGGGCTCCCCTGCCAGAATGAGGGGGGTGCCCTGGGCCTCAACCATGCCTCCCTCTTCCCCTCATCATATCCCCCTCCCCTTTTCCCTCTCCCCCTCCCACCCAACTGCTCTGCAACATCTTAGAATGTAAAAAAAAATGATAATAATAATAATAAAGAAATTTTTAAAAATAAAGCCAGTTTTATTCCTTTTTGGTGAATTCCTATACTTTACCCATCCCTTTTCTATTATTTGTTGATTTTTCTCTTATGGGTTTTTATGAACTTTTAATATGGTAGATTAGCCCTTTATATATAATCTGCTAATATTTTTTCGCAGTCTCTTGCTTATCTTTTATTTTTGCTTATGGTGTTTTGTGTCATGTATATTTTTGACATTTATGTAGTTGAATTTATCAATCTTTTCTTATGGTTTTAGGATTTTGATTCCTGGAGAAGCTCTTGAAGGTTATAAAAAAAATTATCTACAGTGTTTTTCTCTAGTACTTTCATGATTTTATTTTTTTACTTTTGAATCCTTGATTCATTTGGAATTTATCCTGGCATATAGTTACAGAAAATATTTTAATTTGATTTTCTGAAAGATCTTTTCCAAACATTAAGATTAGTTTTCAAACAACAACAACAAACCCTTTTCACACTCAGAGTGCCTCTTATGTAATATAACTACCTTGCAAAATTACAATAGCAAGCATAATTGGCACACACAGTTTTGAGAAGAAACAGCCACAATATCTGCCCTGTTGCAGCAATGGTTAAGGATACACATCATGTCTCACGGTCAGGAAAAAAATACTTTGCACACTGAGATAAACAGATGAAAAAATGAAACCAAGATCAACCTGTTTAACTCAATATGCAAATTAAATGGAACCTTGAGATGTTACTTCTAAAGGCCTCCTCCTTTGCAAACCTTTTCGAGTTCCCTTTAATTTTCTGAATCCTTTGCCTCTGAGTCTTCTTTTGACATACCTCATTATAGCGGTGCATTTCTGATGCTCTGCATGGAATGAGTGAATCTTCCCCTTCTTGCTGTCTGTATTTTGGTACAACATAATAGAAATGGGACTGCAGAAGAGGTAATAAAGCCGGCTATGCAGATGACCTCTGCTTTTCTCGTCCTAAGGCATTTGAGGGACTGATATTTCAGGGCCCAGCCAGCTGGGTTCTCCAAGCTGGCTGTGGCTGTAGCAGCACCCACCACAAACTGTTAGATCCAAAAATGAGGGAGTGCAGAGGGTGGCCAACTCTGCTGCTGTAAAAGCATTCCTAAATTTCACAGTCTTTGCAGACACTGAGGAGGAACCACCCTCTCCTATGTGGGTGGTCACCCCAAGAGTCATCTATTCCTGTCACAAATTGCTAAGGAATGAAAGATGAAGAAATTCAATAAAAGTGTTTTTGTTGATGTTGTTACTTCTAAATACTAGGTTTGCTTATTAAGACTTATTCTATAAGCAACATAAGGAAATGTCATAGTACTCTCTAGTCATTCCCTGTATTTATTGAGTTCGTGGTTCTCAAACTTGACTGCTGACCAGAATCACCTAGGGAACTTGGCCTGGCTCCAGACCTAGTGATTCTGATGTGCTGCCAGGGTTGAGAACCACTGCATTAATCTTCATTTTATTTTATTTTGGTGGGAATGCCATAGTGAAGGACAAAAATCAGGGATTCTTAAAGGGAGGTCTTTGGTCCACCTGTGTCAGAGTTACCTCTTCTGTTAAGATGGAAGTTCAAGGATTCTGCCCCAGATTTACCAGAGTGGAATCTCTGGTGTTAATTAGCATCCCAGGCAAATTTGATGTACACTAAAGTATGAGAACTGATATGAAATTAAGTCCTGGAATGTTCAAAACTAACAAAATCCAATGTATTTTATATTTTGTATCTATTTCTCTGAATAAGTTTTAGGAAATCTCTTTTATAGGAGATTGAAAATATATAAAAACTTGACTGATTTTCAGTGGTAAAAATATACACTAAGGAGAGAATAATGGATTGGTTAGATGGTTTATAAAGAAATTTGATAGCCATCTTAAAATGGGACTTGAAAATCTAAACAGTATATCTGTATTATGCATATTTTAAAATTCACTTGATTACAAATTTAAGTTCTTCTTAATGACTTGGGTAAAGCTCATTTACACTTAAATGCAAAGTGCACACCACCAAGAATCCCCTTACAGTCAATAATTCAGTTAATGATTATGTTTCTACAATCTTACATTTTTTTAATTTTAAACTCAAATTTTTAATAGTAATAGTAGATGAAAACGTGATCTGTAGTATTTGTTTCCCAACCAGTAAGAGCTATAGGGTGACGCAAACATATTAACACATTCACCTCCTAAAAAATAATTTCATGAAAAGTAACATAAATAAAAAATGTATTTAATCCAGGAAGTGATTATGTTATCTATAAAAATGATTGATGTAATTTAGGTGCTTCTTATTCTAAGGAGTAGAGACCACTGAGATGTGAGACCACCAGTGGAACCTATAGAGTAGCAGCTAAGCACATGGGCTTACAATTGGAGACACCTGAGTTCAAGTCCAGGTCTTCTGAGGTTTATGGGGACATTGGGTGCATTACTAAACTCGGTAAGCCTCAGTTTACCCATTTATAAAATGAGGATGAATAGTAGTACCTTGTAAAGATTAAATGAGATGATGAGTGTGCATAATACCTGCTCAATCCACATTGGCTGTCATTTGCTGTAGAAGTAGTTGTTCCTCGTATTAGATTAGCACCAAAGCTAATGCATATGAATATGTTTATTTCAACAACAGCATCAAGGATTACAGTGTGTAAGAGTGTGTTTTTATATTCCAAGCACCTCAAGGATGGACCTTTATTCTGAAGTTCCAGTCTTTATGTTGGGAGTACTAAAGGCCATCTCTCCCATTGTAAATATTACCTATTTAAACTGTTTAACGGTTTTTTGAGATCTATCAAGTGTTTAATGAGAGGCTACTGTGAGCCAGGACCCTGCATATATAGAGATGAATTGAGTTTCTGACCTCAAGGAGTACATACTCTTGTTGGAGAGAAATAAATGTATAGAAGCAATTACACTTTAATATCATAAGTGCTATAATGAAGGCAATAGCTGACTGATCACCAACTTGATTACAAAAAAACTGTGTTTGGGGAGCAGGGGCAGGACCCACTATTCAGTTATAATGAAAATGTCCTGTACACTTGAGAGCTAGTAATGAGATATACTCTGCTAAACAAAAGCAAGTGGATAAATTTAACCAGATGCTTTTACAAAGAGAGGCAAGAGTGTTGCAGAGCAGTTGACTGGAGATTTTGAGGCCTGAGTGGGAGTCAAGGATTTAACCGAGTGGCTGTTTGAGTTACACCAATCTCTTTATTTCCATGCTTCAGGCACCTTACCTATAAAGTAATAAGTTCTCAAACATAATCTGTGATTTTATCAAATGCCTAGGTTTACCAGATAAAATACAGCATGTCTAGTTAAATTTTAATTTCAGATAATGAATAAGGGAGTTTTTTTGGTTTGTTTGTTTTTTTATATATATATAGTATGTCCCAAATACTGTATGGGACTGGCTTACACTAAAAATTATTCTGAAATTTAAATTTAATTTATCTAAAATTCAAATTTAAGTGAGCATCCCATATTTTTATTTGTGAAATCTGGCAACCCTACAAGCAACCCCAAGTGAATTAGAAAGACTAAAAAAATAAAAAATAAAAAAACTAGCCCTGCCAGTGTCAGTGATGAGAACTGAGAAGCCAGATGGTTAGTTTCTGTCCCTATAGAAGTAATATGTGGAGCAGCAGAAGAAGAATGAAAAAGAGAACTATTTGGGAACCAGATGTACAATCAGATGTCCACAGATAGGAAGTGCTCCCACAGCCCACAGATCTGTCATGGTGGTGTTCACCAAGTCCTTCTTTACCACCTAGTCCAATGGAGCATGAAAGGAAGAGAGAAGTAACCTGGTGTTGCATTATTTGAAGATGCCGATGATTAACGTTTCCTCAGAGCTATATTTTAAAAAATCACTTTGTTTCCCTTGGTTCAGCTTTAACAAACACTTACCAAGCACCTAGTATATGTAAGGTACTGTACTAGGAACTTTGACATGCATATCTCATGAAATGAAAGGTGCTCTTAGCAGGTTCTGGAATTAAGAGAGCTTTGTGGAGTCTGAAAATGTATGGGATTAAAAGAGACGAGATGCAGTGCTTGCTGTTGCTCTAGTTGCACGAATCCACAAAATAAGTTTACAGTTTACCAGCATTTGAGTCTGAGAATTATGCAAAATGTTTCCTTAGCTAAAATAGTTAAGTGTACAGTATTTGCCATTTCCAGAAAAACTGACTTCCAGGCTGGATTTTTAAAACCATATGGAGCTGTACAGTGCTCTGTCTGTGGATCATTACCTTGACTTTGTGTAGCCAACGGAGGCAGGATTGCTACTGTATTTCGGAGTCCATTTTCCCTATGGAGCATGCTCCTTCTACTGTACAGGTCCAGAGTTGTTTTAGCATCCAGCATGAATGAACTAAGAGTTTTCCTGCTTTTCTTTACATAGATGTAGTATAAAATATAGCCTGGTTTATGCTTTCAATCATCTAAATTTGTCCAGGCATGATAAAGGATGCCATACAATTTTCTTTTGGTAGTTAGAGCTCTACTGACATAATTGCAGCCCAATCACATTTCTAAGATAACTAGTACAATATGTACACATATAATTCAAAGTTTCCTGCAGGGTTTCAGGCAAATAATGACCATGTTTTAAATCATATCAAAAACAGAGACTCAGAAGTGAAAGCACTTTTTCATCATCTGGGCAAGGTTGCTCTAGGCAAATTTGTTTATTCCTTCTGATTTTGACATCCTTCCCCCCAAGGGACCCCTGCTTCCCTTTTATCCCAGACTGTTCTGGGCTATTCTTTTCCTTCTGTCCCATGACCTAAGCTTAATATACCATTCTATTATCTTAAGGTCATATCAAGTAATGTGTAGGTTAATATGATAAATTTATTCTAGTATGCTAATAAAATTTAATGGCAGGATGAGTTATGACTCCAGATGGTACATTTACATTTTATACTCACCTTCTATGGCTTGACACCAAGTTGAGGCGGAGGTGGGAACGTAAGCATAAATCAGAGTGGGTAGAGACTAAGAAGATTTTTTATTTTTTGGAGAGTCTCTTAGCTCTCATAAAATCACACCACTAAACATCTAGTTATTTGGGCTAAGTCTGGGGCTAACTTAAAACGTAAAGATTATGAAGGTTCAGCTGAGGTGAGGAACCCATATTGCTTTTAAAGGTCTTTAAAACCATTTAAAGTAGTAGAAATAGTCATGATGAAGCTGTGTGTGTGTATGTGAATAAAAACTCATATGCTATAGTGAAGTAATAAAATGCAGAATATAGATAATTTCTTTGCATTTGAGTTACAGACTTAATTGAAACAAAAATATAGAAATATCAATATCGAAGAAGATGCATATATTCATTATTAAAGTAGTCCCTTGGACAGCTTACCCAGAGTAAAAACTGATTTAATGGAAGGTGACTTCCTGTTCTTTTTACCATGTATATACACCTGACTCCTAGAGAAAGTGGGAAGAATCAAAAGGAGGAACACTGAAACACCACTGGAGTAAGTTAGGAGTAAAAGGACAAAGCAGTGCTTGAAACAAAGTGGAGAAGGGACAAGAGTACTTTGAAGACGGGATGAAAAATCAAGAAGAATCATCCTGGAAATTTCACAAGAAGTTGTCTTCTAGCTTCTGACAATGTAGAAGTTGTAAATCAAGTCTGGTTTCTATTTTCCTCATATGTGGAGGTCAGTCTTTCAAATTAGTTTGCTTATATACATGTTTGTTCCCTGAAAACATCTGATCTTTTTTTTTTAAAGGTGGTTGCAGTGGATTAGACGACATTTATTCATATACTAATGTTCTCATACATTTGTCTTCAGTTCAGACCTCTCCACTGAGGGCCATTCAGATGCTTTCTAGGCATCCCTTGAAAACAGGGCATGGAGTGATCGATTCAACACGTCTGGAACTCACTTCCTTGTGTGTTTCTGTTCCATTCCCATTCACCCTGAGAGTCATCTCATACAGTCCACCCCCCCGCCATTCTTCACTTTTAAATTCATTCAGTCAAAAATCCTTCTAATTTTACCTTCAAAATAATTCTCAGTCCTTGCTGTCAACTTCATCCCAATTCATTCCTAACATTGTCTTGACTGGGTTATTTCATTAATTGCCAACATTATTCATCTGTCTCCATTCTCACCCCTTTCATATCAATCTGGTCATGCAGCTGGAAGGATCCATCTAAAAGGTAAATCTCCTAAAGCTACAGTATGAATCCCAAGGTCCTTGGCATAGGAAGCTGTCCATGGCCTGACCATCTTGATCTTTCCAACAACATTAGAGCCCATTTTTTATTCATGTATCATATTACAGATTGAGTTAGATGCTCCATTCATAAATCTGTTATAGTCATGTCACACTGTATTTAAATAATTTGTTGATCTTTCTTTAGCCTTCAACTCCCCCTACCCCATTCCTGCAAACAAGCAAACAAACAAGCAAGCACAACATCTCCAGTCTTTCGGTGGGCAGCGACAGAATCTCACTTACTTTCATTTGTTCAGCATAGCATAATGGCCTGAGCAGGCCCTAGAATCACACTGCATTCAATCCTAGCTCCATCATTTAGAAATTGACCCATCTCTAGTAAGTTACTTAGTGCCTCTGTGCCTCAGTTTCTGTGTTTGTAAAATAAAGATAATAGTACCTATTTCACAGGCTTAAATGACAGGCACTTAAGACAATATCTGGCATAGACTAAGAAACCTATACTGTTATATGTTATTATAGAGAATGTGTTCAGTACCATAAAACTGAAGGTATATAAAGAGAAGTCATAGTGAAAGGACCACCTGGATTTGGTGAGGGTCCAGCTCTAGCGGTGAGAGCTGACTCGAGTCTGCTGTTCATCAGAAAGCTGCATATGACCACATGTGCCTCCCTGTAGGTGTTACTTAGGGAATGAGGACAATCTTTAGGAAAGGGTCCCCCACCTCACACCCTACGACCACTCCCTGTTTGATTTAGTGCTCCGGCATCTTTGAAGGGTGGTCTATCCTGTGTAGGACCTGCTCCTCCAGAGCACATCTTATCTTTGTCTAAATTAAACTTGTTGAACAACCGCCTGGTTCCTGTTGAGCAGGAAGATGGATGCTTTCCTCAGGAGGATGTTTCTGGTTCATGACTTAACAGTGGTGTGGAGATGATGGACACTTGGAGTCCAATGAATCATCATTGTTTTGGCTCATTTGTCCAGCTCTGCTCACTGTCCTAGTACAGTCTCTGATAACTCACTCAAGTGAACTTCCAGAGTCCTCTCACTACATTTTTACCATGAACATAGGTTGCATATACTTTCACAGACTTGGAGACTGATTGCCCAGCAGCAGAAGAGGTCTTGCAGGTGCTCTCCAATTTCTTATATGATCCTCAGAACCCCTCTTTCCTCAGATGTGAAGAGCGACCCTGGAGTGCCCTTGGGGTGAGCCTGTCCCGCCATGCAGTCTGGTAGACAGAACATGCTTCATTTAGTAGCCAGTGCTCATAAACATTATGTCCACTAAATGGTTGATGTTCCTGAAATGGAGGTAGTGGTGCTTTCTTATACACTTCTTCCTTTTTCACCCTTACTTTTCAGTGTGTAAGAAAATGTTAGTATCCAGAAGCGTTCTAAGATCAGGTAAATCAATGGGAAAAGAGAAAGTCTGAAAGTAATTCTACTCTAAATATGAGAATATTTTGATACCAGTATCCAATGCTCCCTTATGGCCAAGAGACTGTAATGTAATTTGATTTAAAAAAAATTTTTTAATGTTTTTTAGATTGACAGCTAAAATTATATGTATCTTGCACAACACACTGTTTTGAAGTGTATATACGTTGTGGCATAACTAACTCTAACTAATTAACATATGCTTTAACTCACATAGTTATAGTTTTAGTGGTGAGAACACTTTACATCACATCCAGAGTCTTAGCATTATTCAAAAATACAATATATCATTAACTACAGTCACCATGTTGTACAATAGATCTCTTCAACTTACTCCTTCTATGTAACTGAAATTTTGTATCCTTCGACCATCATCTTCACACTCCCACCCAACCACCCCAGCTCTTGGTATCCACCATCTACGGTCTACTTTTATGAGATCAACATTTTTAGATTTCACATATTAATGGCATCATGTGGTATTTGTCTTTCTGTGCCTGACTTATTTCACTTAACATAGTGTCCTTTAGGTTCATCCATGATGTTACAAATGACGGTTTCCTTCCTTTTTATGACTGAATTTATTCCATTGTGTATATAGACCATATTCATCTATTCACCAATTGGTGGACACTTAGGTTGGTTCCATATTTTGCCCATTGTGAATAATAATGCAATAAATATGGGGGTGCAGATACTTTTTGACATACTAATTTCATTTCCCTTGGATATATACCCAGTAGTGGGATTGCTGGATCAAACGGTAATTCTAATTTTAATCTTTTGAGGAACTTCCATATTGTTTTCTGTAATGGCTGCACTAATTTACGTTCCCACCAACAGTGTCTAAGGGTTCCCTTTTCTGCACATTCTCGCCAGCACTTGTCTTTTGTCTTTTTGATAATAACCATTCTAGAAGGTGTCAGGCGATATCTTATTGTGACTTTAACTTACATTTCACTGATTAGTGATGTTGACCACTTTTTCATATACCGTTTGTATGTTGGCCATTTGTATGTCTTCTTTTGAGAAATGTCTATTCAGGTTCTTTTCCCATTTTTAATTGGGTTCTTTGTTTTCTAGCTTTTGAGTTGTTTGAGTCCCTTATATATTTTGAATATTAACTCCTTATCAGTTATATAGTTTGCAAATATTTTCTCCCTTTCTGTAGGTTGTTGCTTTAGCCTTTTGATTGTTTCCTTTGCTGTGAGAAGCTTTTTAGTGTGATGTAATCCCATTTGTCTATTTTTGCTTTTGTTGCCTATACTTTTGGGGTCACACGATTGGATTTTAATTGGTGACCCTTCTACCTTTCCCCCCAACTCTTATCTAGACACTTTACAATGCTAGAAAAAGAGAGAGAGGCAAAAAATGTGGGATAGTTTTTTCTGGCTCTTGAGAATTTAATTGACTGACAATGACTGGTGGTAATTGACTGATAAAATCGATTTCCCTGTGGTTCCCTGAAAAGAGTGTGTGGTAAAAGATTTAAAGACAGGGGGTAAAATTTGGAACCATTTTGAAGTTGCTGCAACTCTTTTAGGCCATCAAGGTACCATTTAGTAAATTCATGTTTTGTTGATGAATTTTAGTTCCAAAGATTAGTTCACAGAATAAGAGAAATTGGCTTCCAACATTGAAAAAAATGCTGATATATTCTCTCTGTGGGTAACTATAACTTCTAAATTACAGCAAGTTTAAGTATTTTAAATGAGAAACAGAATAATCTGTTTTCCTATGAATATTTAACACAGAGCTATAACATTTCAGATAAACATAAATAGAAATTAAAGCTCATAGTTAATTAAATAATTCAGAGATCCCTTCCTGTTTTACAATCTGTTTTCGGTATGAGGGTATAATCTGAGTGAATTAAGTGCAAAGATCCATAGTACAAGTACAATGATTTGCATAAGACTGCCAACAAAAATAAACCTGTCTGTGATTAAGGCCATGACAATGGTGTTAGCTTAGCTATACAGGCTCATGGAAGCATGCAAAACAAGAGCAATGAGATTCACAAACTGATTTATTACATCGGCTGCAGGTGTTGAGTTTTATGGGAATTGGGTATTATCAGACTTGCCTCTACATATTTCAGTTTAGTTATATGGCCTCTTCTTAAAAATCATTCATTGGAACATTAAAAAAAATTAGACATAGTGTCTTAATTCATGAGTTTTTTTTAAAAAAAGGTTTTGGTCTGAGTTTTAGTAATGTCAGAGTAAAACCAGTGTTTAGAAATAATAATTCACTTCCCACCTACTGCAAAATTTTGTTGTTGGAGTTCCCAATCGAATGAACGAAGTGTCCGCACTGCTTATGGGGCCATTGCAGGGTGGGGTGGCGGAGACGGGAGGGGTGATCTCCCGGCAAGGCACTGCTTCATGGTGGGAAGTGATGGTTCAGTTCTACTAATTGTTGAATCATGTGTGTCCTTCTTATTGGTTTTACATATATAGAGAGGAGAGAGAGAGAGAGAAAGAGTTAATTTTGAGTTAATTTTGTTGGTTAGGGAAGAAAAAGTAACCACCCATAGAATGTTGACTTAAAAGTGAATATAAGATGCTAGTAATTCCAAAAATTCCTAGAATTAAATTTTACTGAACTAAAAACAAGTTTCACATCAAATTAGAGGTATTGCCAGAGTTGATTTGCTGTTATTTTTATTGAGGAAAAAAAAAGTCACAGCCATACTACAGTAGCAATTAAAAAGATTTCAAGCATTTTATTGCAAAAAAGAATGATCTTCTATTTACATTTTAGAGAACCACTAATGTTTATCTCTTTAATATGTGGATTTTGCTTTTCACAGTTTCCTTTTTTAAAAAGAGTATAAATTTGCAAGGTCATTAGCCTCAAGTTGGTGGTTTGCCTAAGTGTGCTCTGTATTGTGGTATCATCCAGAAGCACAGAAAATATCCGTAAACTACTTAGGAGTTTACTATTGCTATGTTTGTAAATATTATATTGCTTCAGCCTTAAGAGATGGTATGAACCTTATATAAGCTTCAAACTTTATGGTTCAATTTTTGTTTGTTAACTCATTTAATGAATATTTTATTAAATTTAGCTTAAAAATACTCATATATGTGTTTCTCATGCTTAATTCTGTTATTTACAGGGTGTTTTTCTTCTACATATTTTAGATTATAAATGCTTGACTTAAAGCAGCTGTGTATTCACTTCTTTTCTAACCCTTGGCATGTACGCCTTGCTCTAGGCCTTGTCTTCATTTACCTTTCACCAGATTTCAAATGTGCAGCATTTTTCTAGCACTTTTGAAACCGAGCAAATTATTCACAAATGTTATATGGTGACTGCCACTATTGGTCTACTTTTCTCGAAATTCTTTTGCCCCTGTGCTTTACTTGAAAGAATACTGATTTTGGCTAGTGTATACATTACTAAGGCCATAAGAGTAATTTGAATCCGTAAGTAAAAAGAATTTAACAACCTACTATTGATTATGTCTTCATTTAAATAATATAGCATTATCATTACCTTGTTGAAATTGCTTAAGATAACACATTGATTAAATGGAAGAAAAGTTGTATAATCTAAAAAAAAGGAAACTGAAACTCTTAAGTGAATTAATATTACAGTGTAAAGTATTTCCATTTGCAAGGAGCTAATAGCTTTCATATTCTTACTATTGTCATGCAATTTTGTTATTTCTAGGTTTTGTTTGGAACCTATGAAATAAAGGACTATCTAATTTCAGGTCTACAAAGCCAAGATATGAAATTATGTGCAAAGCTATTGTGTCTCAATACAATAATTATAGTTTATAATAAAACTTAATAAGTTAAAACTGAATTCTATTTTGAAACGTTCTATAATTGATCTAATCCAATCCTTTGTAGATAAAAAAAAGCCTCTTGAAATGATTTCATATTTCATTATATAAAGTTTCACTTGGAAAAATGTAATGTATAATATATAATGAAATTTATAATATTTAAAATGTTTAAAGGAATAAAAATACTTTTCTCCCCTAATGGGAATAAAGTGATTTTTACATGCGGTATTGAAGAAGAAGGATTTCAGAAAGCTCGTATGCCACAGTTTTCTATTAGTAGTTAATTCCCTCTGGTCTTTTTATGTAGTAAGGAAGGTGCTTTTCTGATTCCAGTTTCCTTAAGGACGGTTTTACTGTCTGTATACCAGTAGCCATTATATTACTATTTACTTGATAAACCACACTGGGCAGAATTCCAGGGGTGTTAGCTTATAAGAGCATGCTTCAGCCATGGAGGTAGGATGGTGAGACTGGTGCGTGGAAGAAAGGACAAAATAGTGAGGAGAGGAAGAGGTATGCTGGTCCCTAAAGAACACACGTGTAGATACTGGTTTATTTATTTTTTCTTTTTATTTATTCATTCCTTTACTTTTCAATTTTAACACTTACTTGTACATTTTTGTGTTTCCAAACATACATATACTGCACAATGATTCACTCAGGGTAGATAGCACAGTTTTGCACCCGTTAGTTCTCCACTTCTCCCCACTGCCCCAGTGGATTACTCTTAAAAGTATCATTCTGTGGGCAGGGGATGTCATTCTACCCATGACAGACAATTCTCATTTCCTCCAGCTGCCATCTCTTCTCCATATTCATGTTTCTTTGAAAATATGTGGTATTCACTATTAGTCTATTAAGACAGTTTTCAAAAGTAACAGAACATAAAATGAGACTGGCGCATCTCCTTGGTATTTATTTAACAGGTCTTTATGTGGAGGGTGTGCTGCCTGGGGCATAAACGCTGCTGTCACCCATCCTGTGCCTGTGGCAGTTACTGTGGTAGCCATCATGGCCCCCTTTTCCTGAACCAAAACTCCATCCTGGAATCGGTTCTGAACACCACCCCTCAGTCAGCCAGTGCTAACGGATTAGAGTTGGCGCTTGACCTGAAACCCACTTGCCATCTGCCATAGGGATCACAGTTCCTGCAGTGCTGATAGTTGCCATCCAAAATAAAATAGGTCCAATAGTTTATTCAGCACAGGATGCTGGTTGGTATTAACTAGATGCTGGGTACCATCAATTCAGGTTTTTTTGTTAAGTAAATAATGCAAATTTTTATTAAAATAATTGTATAAATTGGTTGACATTCAATAAGCTACACACAGTTGTAGAAAACAACATGTGTCTCAAACCTTCATCTACTGTTAGTAACCACCACATAACTGAATCTGGGATTGCAGGGTTTTTTGTGACTCTGTGGGACAGAAGTTGTCGATACCTGTGTATTAGTTTTTTACTGCTGCCATAAAAAGTGCTATGGATTGGGTGGCTCAAATAACAGAAATTTATTTTCTCACCATCCTGGAGGCTAGAAGTCCCACATCAAGGTGTCGGCAGGATTGGTTTCTTCTGAGACCTCTCTCCTTGTGTCTTCTTTTTTATTTTATTTATTTATTTTTTTTTATGGTGCCTGGCTGGTGTAAGGATTGAATGTTGGACCTTGACGTTATCAGCACCACGTTCTAACCAACTGCACTGACCAGCCAGCCCTTAATCTCCTGTTTTTATTGTCATACTGGATTAGGGCCCACCGATATGATCTTATTTAACTTTAATTACCTGTTTAAAAACCCTGTCTCCAAATACAGTCACATCCTTGAGGTACTGGGGATTGGGATTTCAGTATATGAATTTTGGGGAGACCATGCAGTCTGTAACAACATGTTTTGGTTTCCCATTAAAAACTCTCTTCTCTGCGAGCCTTATGAGAATGAGGAGTTACTCTGTCCCCTGCCCTGCAAATAACTACAGTTTCAGCCTCCTTAAACAATGCTTCCTTTTTTCTCTCAATACTTTCTTTTAAAAATAAAAAGAGAACACAGTGAAATGCAGAAATAAGTGACCTAGGAAGCAGAAGTCCAGGCTCTAGCCCTACTGCTGTCACTAATTAGCAGTATGGTCTTACAGACTCTGCTTGATCATATGTGCTTTATATTCTGTATAAATTGAAGAGGCAGGACCAGATGACTGCTTGGGTTTCTCTTAGAGCTAATATTTCAAGACTCTACCTAGCATTATTTTTTCATCAATCATTAATTTATTCATTCACCAATTATTTGAGTGTCAGTAGTGTGACTCACTTTATATGACTTTCTTCCCAAGAAGGGTCAATGGTATCCAATTGAATAGCCATAGATACTCATACCTTTTAACCTGCCCATTCCCTTTCTCTCCTACTGTCTTTTCTGGTCAGTGTTGCTTAACAGCATTTTGCATCCCTACTTCAATGAAAGATCTTTAAGTTTTAATATGGTACGATCTTCTCTGCCAAACAGCTTTTCAGCTTGTGGATTCTTTTCCACTTGATATTAAAACTTTTTTATTGTAATTTTTAAAACAACTTTTAAAACATGGCAAGAGTTTCTCAAAGTAGGCTTCTCTTGCAAACTCTAAATAACCATGTCTTCTTTCATATTTATAATATATATATTCAGTTCTTCAATTATTTTTTTCAAAGTAATTATACCTCTTCTCTGTATATATGTTGGTAATGGTGTGTCTAATATTCTCAACATTTATAATCTACCTTTAATGAATGTGTTTATAAACAAGCACTTTTCCAATTATTTTGTTAAAAACATAAATTATGAAAGCTTTTATAGATCTGTTTCCTGTATAGAGTAACATTAACACGAAGAACCAGTAAGGTTTAATTCTGAAATAACTATCCCAGCATTAGCTACCCCATGGTTACTTAATTAAGCAAATCAAGAAATCTTGTCAGTCAGTTTTAATGGTGGAAAATCATCTCCCTTCAGGAAGTCTTGTGGTCAGTGGGCAAAAATGGGAACCAGCTTCTCAAAAGTTAAGGCATTATTATGTACTAAAGGTCACCCACAACTTTTATAATAGAGGACCAGCTGTGTAAACTGCAAGATGTTGTCAAAAGGAAGTGCCAAGCAAAACTTTGGTGCTGTTTGCTGACTGTGCTGAAGGGCAGAGAAGCTAAATTCTTGCCAGTAGTTTAGAAAATTGTTAGGAAAAAGCATGGCCTCTGGGAGGTGCCTACTCCCTAGGGCCTGAGACCCAGTCCTAGACTCACAGTTGGCACAGGACCTTAGTTCTCAAACTCTACCTAATGACAAGGCCTAGATCCTGCAGCGTTGTGCTCTGGAAGCAGCTGGGCAGGCTGCACTCCTAACTGGCTTAGCTAAGCTGCAAGTTCTTAAAACCTGGAAGTAATTCTTTCGATGGTTTGGAATCAGCATCAACTATGATGTGGTTGCAACATTGTCAACTGAAGT
The DNA here is from genome assembly GCF_027409185.1 of Cynocephalus volans. Classification (NCBI taxonomy): domain Eukaryota; kingdom Metazoa; phylum Chordata; class Mammalia; order Dermoptera; family Cynocephalidae; genus Cynocephalus; species Cynocephalus volans. Next base: position 28,343,279 of record NC_084474.1, on the reverse strand, counting down.
TGATTAAAATACATGTCGTTCTCTATGACATTATAATTAAAATAGCCCAATTTCCAAATGGTGTGCAAGTTTTTGTAGGCCTAAAGCAAGAGTTTTTTCATGGTTTAAAAATACGTTCATGTTCCGCATCACATGCTCTGAAACCATTGCCATTAGCTATAATTGCACAGAAGCAGTCAGATGGTACTTGTTATGCTCCTACTGTCTACCTGAAACTGTTCAAAAACTCACACATAGGCCAGAGCTGAGGAGATTATAGTGTCGTTAAAGACATAAAACAGGTTTATGTGAAAAGGTTAGTGAGTAGGAGAATAGTATTGCCCTCCCTTATGTATGTATATAATATATGCATCTCTGTATTTGTTTTTCATCTATTGATTCTCTATGTTGCTTTAAAAGAAAGCATTTGTAGTAGTTGTTATATAGTACAATAAGAAATAGTGAAATAATAAATCAATAGGATGAAAACAGTAAAGAAACTAAGTTTAGAGAAAATAAGCATAGAGAGGTAAAATGAAGCCAGGGATATAGGTAGTTAACAAAGATGAACATTCCAGAATGTTCAACTTCTCTTTCCAGTGGGGTTGATTATACTTCTTTTGTGTGTCTCCCAGGATGGTTTAGGTGATCAGGGCACCAACCCAAGGTAGAATGCCTTGCAGCAGCTAGTGGTGCACCACAGGAAGAAAAGCACAGTGTTTGCTTAGTCCTTTCCCACTGGTAGAGTTCTGATTCTACCTCCACTACTGTACAGTACTGGGAATTTCTCCAAGTCAGGCACCGTGCCTCGATTACTAGGTCTGATAGTGCTATGCGTGGTACCAAATCTTAACCACAGCAGGTGTTCAATACTTGCTGTGATGATCCTGCCCACCCCTCCAACCATGCCACCTGATACACCATCAAGCTTTCCCCAGAACTATTCGTGCTAATTAAACTCTATTTCTGAGATCCTAATCTTTGAAAGTGGGCAGGGACTTTAAATTTAGCAAATGCTATGGACTCTATTCTCAATAGTATGAACATCAGATGTAGAATTTTCTGTCCTGTTTCAGGAGACTCATAAAAGCCCTAACCCTCTCCACAGAGCCCTTACAATGACTTGGACCTCAGTGAAAAACCCTTTTCTTGGATGTCAAATCTTTTGGAAACATTTCAGTCCTTATTTAATTTATTAACTCTTCTGCAGAGTTAGTCACTTAAATTGGATTAAGAGAATAATTCTGTAGGTTTTCATTTAAAAACCAATACATTTTTAAAATACAATATAAAGAAAAACAAAAACTAATCCATTTATCCAGAGATAATTAAGAACTTGGGATGATAACTTCGAAACGTTCTTTTTTAGACAATTGCCTTATTTTTCTGTTTGCTTGTACTTTTATTCTTGTAAAGTCTGTTCTCTTCTTGATTAAAAGTTCTTCTTACATGATTGAGAAGAATGAGAAAACTGGGATATGAGATTTAAAGTTCTTAGCCTATGATTTTTCTCCATTACCAAGCTCTTTTTCAGTTTATGTCACCCATAACTTTTAAAAGAAACACATTGTCCGTATTTATATAGATTTACTTTTGCCAGTCAAATGGCAAATGTTTCAAAATATGAAAACAAAATTTGTTTTACTTGCGTATGAATGCAGCATATGAAGTCTCATTTTCCTCAATATGAAATGTTCGATCATTTAAAAAATTTACATTAATTTTTGTTTCAAGGAAAACATCTTACCTTGGCACTTTAACATTGCTAAGTTTGAATTTGAAAAGAATTTTCCTGTCTACTTTTATTCAAATCAGTAAATCACAAAATTTGACATATACCAACAAGCAGTTTGAAATGGAAATGTGCATCAGTCAGATCCTCCCAAAATTTTCATTCTTGAAATCCAGTCCCACTTAGGAATGCCCGTAAGGCTGTTTTGTGAGGTTGGCAAACACAGGCGAGGCCTGCTGAAAGAGTTTTGCATATGGCTTACATGTGACCTATGAAGAGTTTCACAGGCATAACTCCCAACCCAGAACTGGTTCCCTACCCTCCAGTTCCCTTGGAAAGTCTAGAGCCAAGGCCTGTGTTCTCAGTCACCAGACGGAAGGAGGGGTGGTAAGATGGCTTGGAGGTGGGTGGCAGGGTGATGACTGGTGGTGGGTGGTATAATAGATACCTGGAGCTTTCCCAAGAGTCTGGAAAAGGTGGCAATGGAGAGTCACGACTGCGCAGCAAAACGTGGCTCTTGTAAGGGCCTTCCTTGTGGACAAGCTAGACTTTTGTGTGCTTAACTGGGAGAAGCTCTGGAGCACTGAAGGGAACGCACCATGCTTTGTCTTGGCCTGGCCCAGTAGCACACTGAAGCCTGCTTTTTGAATGGTGTATAATTCCCTGCTGTAGGTGGTATGACCTTGCTCCAGAATCCAAGAGGTCTACACTGTGATTTTGTTGTTGAAGCTAGCCACACAATCCACACAGACTTTTCCCACCCCAGATACCACTAGCACCATAGACTTGCCAGGTCATATAGCCCAGTTGGCAGGACTGCTTGCAGTCACCCCTGTTTGTAATGCACCCCGGTAATGTTTCATATCACCCAAGAAATGAGTGAAAACAGAATCCCTTTGTGTCAAATACTTGCTTTCAAAACTCACAGAGGCCCATCAAGTGTTGGGCTTCCTTCTTAGTGGTAGGAGGTATGAGGTGTAATAACGGGTCCTTCCCACCATGCCCCCAATCCACGGTGTAGGGGCAGCTACATAATTTGCAGGACCTGGTACAAAATGAAAATGTGAGGCCTTGACCAGGGGTAGAGAAGTCAGTGTACCCTTCCCATGTGCCCACCACCTCCCACCCGCAGCAAATGGATAACACCATAGGGATTTCAACCTCCATGTGTGAATCAGCGGTTCCCTCACTATAGTACCAAGCTGAGGGCAGAATTATGAACCATGGCAAGACATTTCAGCCAGGGCATTGGCTCATTTGGTGCTCACAACAATCCTTTGAGGTGGAAAGTAAAATACCTAACTTTTGCCTGGTGCTTCCCAGTTAGTATGTACTTTCCCTTTCATTGACTAATTTGAGGCTTCCTTTCAAGTCCCTCACTCGTCTACAGTGCACAGTTCAGCAAAACCGATTCTTGTAATTTTCTGAACACAACATTCTGTTTCTCTTGTTATGTTTTTACACAAGGCATGCCTATTCTGAAATAAGAAGGTCCTCCTACACCTTCATCTCCTAAAACTCTCTGAGGCAAACGTGTCTTTTCCCTCTCCCCTTCATGAAGGGGGATGGGTGGCTGCAGGTCATCGGCTCATGCTGAGGAGGGGTACCTGCCACATGGCCTCCCTTGACCAATGGGGTCAGCCAGAGACTGACTCGTGTGGCCTGAGTGTAACTCAGTAGCTGCCGCTGGATGTCTGTGAAAGGGCCTGCAGAAGTCCCAGAAATATGGGAATTCTTTTTGCTAAACTTTCTCCCATGAGAAGAAAACAATTCACCCTATCAGTGTGCTTCTGATTCACCCTTTGTTGTGCACCCCAATCTAGTACCTCAGCCTTCCTTAGCCAAACCCATTTCCTCAGCCCGAAGAAGAAACAAGAAGCGGTCTTTCTGTCGGATTTGGTGGTCAACATAAGGACAGAGTAAAGGAAAAGCCTGTGTTAGCTTTCCATTTGGGTCCATTTTTACACATTGTGTCACTGTTTTCAATTTTTGCCTTCTGTCCTGTATATTTGTCTGCCCAGGAAAACACACACACACACACACACACACACACACACACACACACACACACACACACACACACACACACACGCCACTGACGCTATTGGAGATATTGTCATATTTTTCCCACATCCTGCTTGGGTTTCCCAGCTTCCCCAGAGGCCACATAAAAAGTCTTTTGGTATATTCTAAATATTTGCTGAAGACTAAAGGGGAAAGAATGTGAGTGAATTTTGCATATTAAAAAAACAGTTAAGCATTTTTTAAAAGTCTAAGTATTTTTCTGTTTCTTGATAATTTACAGAAACTCAGTTTCTTTCTTGTTTCTCGAGTGTGGTCAATCTGAGTGTGATTGGTCCCAATCAAACACACACACACACAGATACACACACATACACACACACAAGCTTAAGTGAGGGTTTGCAGATCTGAACAGGATGAGATCAGGATGAGTGAGAAGATGGCATCTAAACAAAGTCTTGCAGGAGATGAGAGTGCACTTTCTGACAATCTGGAGGAAGAACATCCCAGGCAGAGGGAACAGCCAGGGCAAAGGCCCTGAGTCAGGAATATCCAAGGTGTGTTTTAGAAGCAGCAAGGAGCAGAATAAATGAGAAGAGTAGTAGGGGCCAAATGGTATAGGTTATTATGGCCATTATAATGCATATGACATTTACCTGAGTGAAATGACAGGCACTGAGAGGTTTGAGGTGAGGAATGTCATGATGTGGCTTATGTCTTCAAAGAATCGGGTGACCAGTTAGGAGGCACAATCACAGTAGGAGCATGGATGTTTACTGACGTATACACCCCTCTAACCACCACCGAGAAAAAGAAAGGTTGAAGTATTTTCAGCACCTCTATTGTACCCCTTCTTCCATGAAAGGTGAAGGTAGCCATTACTCTGACCAGTAGATTTGTTTTACCTCTTTTTGATTCCATGTAAATAGGAATCATAGTATACACTGTTTGTGTCTGGAATCTATTGCTTGCTCAACATTGTGCCTATCAGTTTTATCCAGGTTACCGTATGTGTCAGTAGTTCATTCTTTTCATTGCTGTGTAGTATTCCAAGATATAAATATGCCACAATTTATTCACTCTACTGTTGATGGACATTTGATTGTTTCCATTTTTTGACTTTTATGAATGAAGTTGCAGTGAACATACTTGTAAATGTCATTTGCTGAATATTTGCATTCATTTCTCTTGGGTGTATACCTAGAAGTGAGATTCCTGGGTTATAGGCAAGGCATATGTCTAACTTCAGAAGACACTGTCAAACAGCTTTCCAATGCAGTTGAATGAATTTAAACTCCTACCGGCAGCATATAAATACTCCAGGTACTGTACATCCTCAGCAACACTACATATTAGTCCTTTTACTTTAACCATCCTGGTAGGTGAGTAATGGTGTGTTATTATGGTTTAATTTGCATTTTCCTGATTAATAATGATGTTGAGTGTCTTTTCATGTGCGTATTGCCCATTTGAATAGACTTTCTGTGAAGTTTCTGTTCAGATCTTTTGCCCATTGTTTATATTGAATTATCAATCTTTTCATTATTGATTTGTAGGACTTTTTAATGTCCATCGTTAGATATGTGAGGGTACTTCAAAAAGTTCATGGAAAAATTTTGTATCATCCTTTAATTCCCTTTTTCCATGAACTTTTTGAAATACTCTCATAGGTTTTGTGAATACCTTTTCTTATTGTGTTACTGTTTTTTTCACTTTCTCAATGGTGTTTTTTGACAAGTAGAAGTTCCGCATTTTAATGAAGACTAATTTATTATTATTTTATTTTATGGATAGTACTTTCTGTGCCCTGATAAAGAAATTGTGGCCTTCCTCTTTCTTCTTAAACAGAAAAGTTATAGAAATGGAAGCAATTTTGTTTGGTTTAAACAGTTTTCAGGTAGGTGTGAGACTAAACCATCCATTAAAATATTTTTTCCCTCCTCCTCTCCCCGCTTCCTCTTTCTCCTCTTCTTTTTCTTCCTCTCCTTTTCTTTCTCTTTCTCTTCATTTCCTTCTCCTTCTTCATTGAAAGATAAATTCCTACTGTGGTTGCCCTGGCTTCCATTTTTCACGTAGCTACTACTGATGCTGCTAGTCATTTGCAGGCCTGTACAGCTGGACTATAGGAAAAGTGGGGGACAGAATATAACAGAAGACTCTTGTTGACCAACTTGCTTTACAGTTGTATTTAACATCCTGTAAAGGAAATTGGCCTAGTTGGGTACAGACATCACAGAGCAAAGGCAGTATCACTTTTATCCCATACACATATCCAGCATCTTGTAGAGTTCTGGTGCAAAGTAGGCACTCGGAAAATATTTTTTAAAGGATTGAGTGGATTGATCATGAAAAAAAAATTCAAGAAATAGGCTCTTTCAGTCAATGTAACAGCTGAGAAGTTATCATTCCCAGTTCAGTGTGGGAGATAGTATAATAAATGCTTTTATGGTCAGTGACTTTCATCTTAAAATTGATGACAGTTTTGGCTAGCATGTGCTTCCTAATTTTTTAATAAAAACTACTATTCATGAATATACAAATTAATATTTTGTATAGCTGCCAACTCATATCCTTAAAGAGTTTTTAATTTAAAAACTTTTAATGTCCAACTTATTTTTATTATGTTATTTATTTTGTAAATTCTAGTCATATGCAAATTTTTTGCTTTTCTAAAGCAATGGGTTACAATCTATGCATTTTCTTTATTCATTTGTGTATATTTTCCTTTTTTATGTCCTTTCAGCTAAAATATATGCTTAATGTCTAATAGGTTTATAAGTTGTTATCTAAAATTTATTTAAAAACTAGTTTTAATAATAAAATTAGAGCTCCTAGAATTTTCCCAAATTGAGTTTTGACAATTTGCTTTTAAAGGTGCATTCATGATGAAAAAAAAATTAACCATTAAGAAAAACCATTTTTACCTCAAATAAATTTTACCAGACCTTTTAATGTTAATATACACATAAAGGCAAAATCTTTTAATTTGGAATGGGTAAATATAAATAACTGATATTTGTTTTAGAATATTTCAAATAGGCTAAGATTTTGCTTAAATGTCTAATTTAAAATTGAAGCTTAAACTGTCCCTTCTGCTGATTTTTTTGGTGAACCAGATATACAAGTAGTGTTTCAACTCCTTGGTGCTAAGTCCATTAACATACATTATTTTGGACTCTGCAGGGCTGAGAAATTGAGCTCAGGTTTTGAAAACAAGAAAGGCATTCATGGGGGTTTTTACTTTTTGGCTGAAGGTACCTGCATTTCTCTCTCTCTCTCTCTCTTTTTTTTTTTTTTTTACTTTAGAAGATAAATAAATAGTTCAGATGCTAATCTTAATCTCTCAATTTTACAGACAAATCAGTGGAGTTTAGTTGAAATGGTTCAAGACAATGCATGTGTACAAGGGACTTAACTGGTGACGAGAATAGAAAACAGCATCTGCTTTCAGCCAAGTTACCGCTTTTGTACTGTTGTATAAAGGCAAACGAAGGTGCCTTACTTGGCCCCATTTTATATCCTGTTAATCTCATGTCATATACAGATAATCCCCATTTACAATTTTCACACATTTCTAAATGAACATTTTAATAGCAAAGTCTTTCCTGTTGATTAGAACTGTCATGATTAAATGGCCTTGAGTTTTCTTAGCCTGTGAATGTATGAGATTAGACAGGAATTACAAACAAAATCAAGGCAACTTGAACAATACATTGTGGATAAACTTTACTTAAGAGTAAAGCACCAGGGATCTTTTCTTTTTTCTTCTTTATTTTTTTGGAGAGGAGTGAAAAAAATTAGAACAAAATGAGGAAATGAAAAATTTAAGTGACCACAGGTATTGCTTGAGATACACAGATATGAAGGTCAGAGAAGACTTAGGAACTAGAGTAAATATATCTCTCTTCCAGCTCATTGTTTGTAATCTCTCTTGGACTGTTTGCGGAAAATGCAGACCATTGCAAAATAAACATTTTATGTAAAAGTAATTTTTGTTCACCCTCATAGCTCACTGACAGGTGTTAATGGGAAGGCAGGGATGGGAGGCACAGTTGAGTGGTATTCAGGTATCTTACGAAACGCTATCTGCTGCTGAGTGACAGGGTGTCTTCACTGTTGCATCTCAGAGGCTGCAGGTAGCTGCTAGTGCCATGAGATTATAGCTGTGATCTCAGGTGCTCTCAAGTAGCATTCCCAAAGAGCCAATCCAAAGAGACTTAGGTATTGGTTTTGTTGCTGTTCATTCAGCAAATATTTATGGAGCATGCACTGTTGTAGGTACTGGAGAGACAGCAGTGAGCAATATAGGCAAGAAAATAAATTCCTACCCACGTAGAACTTCCAGTCTGGGGGTGGGGCAATGACAGTAAGTATAATAAGTGAGGCAATGACATCGCATGTTAAAATGGACAGAACATCACAGCAGGGTAAGGGGAATAGGAAATGCTGGTGGCAAGTGGGTTGTCATTTTAAATAAGATTGTCAGCATAGGTAGGCTTCATTGAGGTGGTGTAATTTGAGCAAAATCTTGAAAGAAGTAGGAAATGTGAGCCGTGGAAATCCAGGGAAAATTTTCAAGGTGGATAAAACAGCTGGTGCAAGGCCTGAGTGAAGCAGCTGCTTGGTGCATTGGAGGAACGGCAGAGAGGCCAGGACCCCAGTGGAGGGAGCAAGGGTTAGAAAAGCCAGAGGCGAGGACAGAGAGGTAAAATGGTGCGGCATGGGGGAGCAGGCCCATATCATATAAAGCCTCACAGGACAAAGTCTTCGTAAGGACTTTGGCTTTTGTTCTCAGAAAAATGGGGCATTGTTGCAGGGTTGTAAGCAGAGGATCCTGTCATTTTGCATTCTTCTTGATACCCGCAAAGAATGTTACACACAAATAACCATCCTCTGTGTCCTCACAGTACCTGGTGTGTGGTAGGTGCTCAGTAAACATCTGTTGAATGGATGAATGAAAATAGCAACACACCCATGTACAGGTTTTTGGTCAATCTGATGATAAAGTGTCTTATTGTGGGACTATTGTGTTTCCTCTGTGCAGGACCCTGTGACTGATGAAGTGGTCGACTTTCCATGGAAGGCCACACATGCCTCCTGTTACTCCACTGTGAGCATGCTAAGGGCTTGGCAGCTGATTCCTCTAGATCAGTGGACAATAACTTGAGATGAGTCTTTGCATGGCTGGGGTTCCCAGCGTGTAGGCAGTACATCTCTTGCTCGCACCGTCTCTGTCTGAGTGGCTGTTCACAGGCAGAGGTCTTTGAAGTAGGTCATTAATCCTTTCAAAGTCCTTTTCATTTACTCCCATAATTTTCAAGGTAGCCATAGGTTCTCCAAAGACAGCATTTCTTAAAGTAACTGTTATAGAAAGCATGAACATACTACTCCTTTCCTGTTTTTTACTTATCTGTTTATATAGATTGCTCTATTGGACTCTCGTTAATTGTGCTGTCTCTACATTATCAGTGGTAGATTTACACTCATACCTTTATACCAAACAACGTCTATGGATCCCTCTGTTCATAAAGCTGGGTGCTGATTTTCTTCTCCTCCTTCTTTACCTTACCAGCTTTTCACATGTTCTCAAAAATAATTGTTGCTAACATTTATTTCCATCCCTACCCCATGCTTGGCTTATTGAGGTATAATTTACATGGAATGTAATGCACAAATCTTTTCTTCCACTATTTTAACTGTTTTAAATTGTGAAATTCAGTGGTTTTTAGTATATTCACAGTGTATACAACCATCACCACTACCTAATTCTAGACCATTACTATCATCCAAAAAAGGAATCCCTTACCCGTGGGCAGTATCACCTAATTCTTCCCTCTTCCCAGCTCCTAGCAACCATAATCTACATAGCTTCTGTAGGTGTGGCCTTCACGTCTGTCTTCTTTCAATAGCATAATGTCTTCAATGTTCATCCATGTTGTAGCAGCATGTATTAGTATTTCACTCCATTTTTATGGCTGACTAATATTCCATTGTGTGGATATACCACACTGTATTCAGCAATTCATCAGTTGATGGACATTTAGGTTGTTTCTACTTTTTGGCTATGATGAGTAATGCTGCTATGAACATTCTTTTACAAATTTGTATAAACATATGTTTTCATTCCCTGGGATGTATACCTAGGAGTGGAAATTCTGAGTCATTTAGTAACTCTGTGTTTAACTTTTTGAGGGATGGCCAAAATGTTGACCTGAGTGTTTGCACCATTGTACATTCCCATCAGCAATATATGAAGGTTCCAATCTTTCCACATTCTCAGCAACACTTGTTCTTTTCTTTTTTTTTCCTTTTACGTTTAGCCATCCTAGGACATGTGAAGTGGTATCTCGTTGTAGTTTTGGTTTTCATTTCCCTAATGACTAATGATGTTGAACATCTTTTCATGTGACCACTTGTCTGTTTTCTTTGGGAAAATGTCTACTCAAATCCTTTGCCCATGTGTAAATTGAATTATTTGTCATTTTATCGTTGAGTTGTGAGAGTTCTTTAGACAGTCTAGATTATCAGGGAAATGATTTGCAAATATTTCCACCCATTCTGTATGTTTTCTTTTCACTTTCATGATGCTGCAATTTAAAGCACAAAAGTTTTTAATTTTGATGAAGCTCAATTTATTTTTTCTGTTATTGCTTGTGCTTTTGGTATTGTATCTAGGAAATCATTGGTTAACTCAAGGTCACGAAGATGTTACCCTGTGTTTCTCTGTATATATTTTATAGTTTTACCAGCAGATCTTTGACTCATCTTGAGTTAATCTTAGGTTATGGTGTGTGGTAGCGTTCTAAAGTCATTCTTTTGTGTGAGGATATTCAGTTATTCCCAAACTATTTGTTCAAAAGACTGTCTTTTTCCCATTGAATGGTCATAGCACCCTTGCTGAAAATAAATTGATCATAGAAATGTAGGTTTATTTCTGGACCCTCAATTCTATCACATTGACCTATTGTCTGTCCTTATTCCAGTACCACATTGTTCTGATTTCTGTAGCTCTGTAATAAGTTTCAAGATCAGGAAGGGTCAGTCCTCCAAGTTTGATCTTCTTTTTCTAAATTGTTTTGGTTATTCCATGTCCCTTGCATTTCCACATGAATTTTAGGATTAACTTGTCCATTTCTGTAGAAAAAATAGGCAGTTGGAATTTTGATAGTGATTGCACTGAATCTGTAGATCAACTTGGGTAGTACTACCATCTTAATATTAACCTTCCATTTCATAAATATGGAATGTCTTTCCATTTATCTAATTAGCTTTTTGATTTCTTGTGACAATGTTTTGTAGTTTTCAGTGTACAATTTTTGCCCTTCCTCAGTTAAATTTATTCTTAAGTATTTTATTCTTTCTTGATGCTTTTGTAAATGGAATTGTTTTCTTAATTTTATTTTCAGATAATGCATAAATCTTAAATGTATAGTTCAAACAGTTTTGGGAAATAAATACACCTATATTACTGATCTTTAATGAATTAGTATAGCTAGAAATTTGAGTATTGGTAACCTTTAATTAGAATATAGCTAGTCCAGAGGAAGGTGATGATTTAGAGGGAAAAGTATGTTTGGATTTTTGTCCTGTCTGTCCCGGAAGAATTGAATTTTGTAAATTTTCTATATAAGCTCTTTAAGACCAACAGGTAATCCACAGAGTGCTGTAATTTATAAGACTTAGAGAATTCACATGTTTAAAGAGGATATGAAGGATTAGAGGGTTGGGGTAGGAAAAAACGACCAGAAACTCAGATTTTTTTATCCAAAGTCGTTTGTAAGATCAGCTGAGTCCATACCAGTTCACTCATCATGAAGTTTCAGATGAGAGTTTCAGGTGAATAGTTACTTGGAAAAACTAAGATAATTACATGCAGCCAATCTGTTAAATAGCTTTAAATTGGGAAGCCAAATTTCCAAATATCCTATGGTTCTTTGGTTGCTTAAGGAGCATATCTGGTGAAGACTGAAAAACCTTTAAGAATTTAAGTTATTCGTTTGAAATTTGCTTTTAGTTATATCAACAACAAATGCGTAATAATTAGAGGTTCTATTTCAAGATAGATTGAGTAATAAAATAAACAAATGAAAATTATAGCCAGCAAGGATTTGGGTTTGTAAAAGTTCTGCATTCTCTAACCATTTGCTTGGCTGTGCAAACTGGAGAGGAGGCATTTACCAGCCATGAAAAAACTTGAAGAACCAAAGCTTTTGTCTTTGCCTATCCCATGTTTCAGTCTCCATCCTGTTGTGCTTATTTTGATTCTATATACTTAACTTTGGGACTGATGAAAAGGAAGCAGTAATGTGGTAAAGGAATTTTTAACTATAATTTGCCTAGTTCTTTCTGCTTTTACCTTATTTATTTATTTGCCTATATCTTTATAGCAAATAGTTAAACTTTGGAACAAAACTTATTTTTCCTTTTTTTATATATTAAAAAGAGCATATGCACATGATTTAAAATATTTAAACAGGACAAAAGATCAAAGAAAAGTAAATCTTCCTTTTGCTTTAGACCTCCAGTCCTGTGTTCTAGACTTAACTCTTTTACTGTTTCTTATTTACCTTTTCAGAACATTTTTATGTATGTACATCTACCTAGCCTTGTTTGACTCAAGCTTCACATCCCCCTATTATGTACCTTGATTGTTTTTAATTAAACAGACTATCTTGCTAGTTCCATATCAATACATAAATATCTACTTAATTCTTGATAGCAGTTGCAGAGTATTCCATTGAATGGATGGACCATCATTTATTTAACCAGTCTCCTGTTGCTAAACATGTAGATTTTATTTTCTTTTTTCTTTTAGAAGATCATTTTTAAATCTTTACATATCTTTGATATGGAAGACAGAAATAAAAAATATTGTCATTCATTGGCTATAAAAATTATTCTGTGCATTCTAGAGTGCAGTGTTTTATGTACATTATCATTTTCACAATTTTATATAATGTCATTATCTAATAGATAGCTTAGTAAAATGGATTGTGAGTAGAACTGAAAACTGTCTGTAGAGTTGAGAGTAAGTATGTCCTGAGATAGCTGTGATCTTGATAGTATAGTTTTCTAGGCAAAAGTTTTATCGTCAGACTACAAAACAACATGATGTTGTGGTCTGGCTGGATGTCTTCATGGCACAGTTGCTGAGCAGAATGGCTTAAAATGTGTACTTCTCTGCTGTTTCTCTTAGTTATATGTTCCGTTCAACCCTCGCTCCTAGGGCCCTTCAGTATTGTGCACTCATCTGGAAGTTAGTACTCTACTGATTTGTACAAGGGAAAGTCCATTCGAATCAGAGCTCCTCTTTTCCTAACACCCCCACTTCCACTGCCACTACCCCACCCCCACACACGTAGACCATTGGACATATTTGGTAGATGAAGCTAGCGGTCAGGATTTTGTTCACAACAAAATGTAATGAGCTGGAGTGAGTTGTCCAGTACACCAAGCATGGATGAAAGGAGCTGTAGACTATGGTTTCAACAATCTTAAAGCAGGCATTTGCAGAAGGAGAAAGCACAGGTCCACCCCTAGTGAAGGCATTGAGCTGTCAGAATTCCATTCTGTCCGTAATTACTCCTATGTCTTGCTCCATTTTTTGCTTCCCTATCTTTCTCCTGCTCCATTTATCTAATGGGTGCTTATGTTTTTAAAGCTAGTGGAGCCCCATCGTCTTCATGAAAACGCCCCCTCCGACTGAGATCCTCGGTGCACTCACTCCCTTTCTCTGCATTCTGGTGCATTCATTACACATATTAACAGTTGTCAACTTGCATGTTGTTATAAGATTGGTTATAAGATGTGTTGCATGTAATTTGTTGCTATTTCCAGTGACTTTTATTGATATTTTTATGGATTTCTCTCTCTCTTGCCTTATTTTACACTGTGCTCTCCATCATTCCACCTCCCCCCCACCATTTCCCCCCATGAACCTAATCCCCCTCTCAGCCACACTGATCTTCTCTCCCTCTCATTTGCTTGGCTCCCTTCTACCTCAGAGCCTTTGAAACAGGCCGTCCTCTCTGTCTGGGACACTATTCCATCTTCTTTTTGCCTCTTCACTTTTCAGATCTATAATCGAGCATCACTACTTCAAGGGAAACTTTATTGACATCCTTGACAAATTCTCTTCATGTATGTCCCTATAGGGCCTCCCGTTTAATATTGGCTTTGTCTGAAATTTTACCAATGGTATTCTTTGTGTGTCTCTTCTGCTAGATGTAAACTCCATGAAGGCAGAGGCTTTGCTTCTTTTTTTTTTTTCCTTCACCATTATTTCTCTTGCTTAATAAATATTTGTTTGATGAATAAATCAGTTAATCAATCCACATTATTTTGTACTTACCCTCCTTTATGATTTCCTAAGTGGGAAAGCAGGGAATGATAAAAAGCCACCATGCTGGAAACGGACGTTATTTGGGCTCATTTTTATCTAAACCATAGCACGTCAGTTGAGAGTGTGTTTGCATGTATGTCTTGCTGCAAAAATGTTTGAAAATGTTTTCAAAACTATTGCTTGATGCTATTAATTTGATAATTATGCACTCCCCTTCCCAATTATACAGTGTTTTACTCTTTGTCTAGATCATAAGCTGGCAATATAAATAAGTATACATATAAATGTATGCGTGTGTGTATATATATATATGCATATACACACATAAATATATCTCCAAAGTTACATCTAAAATACATGTACTCAATACATATTTGCATGGTGTACTGGTTAAGAATACGACTTTGTCAGGCAGTCTGAGTTGTACTTTGATAATCACGTCAATTAATGGCTGGCGATTACCTTATGCAAGATACTTAGTCTCTCTGAACCTCAATTTTTCATTATAAAAGGAAAATAATAGTATTTCCAAGAATGGATTGTTGTCGGATTATACATCATAAAGCATTTAGTGCCTTGAATAATAATGATGGCTGTTTTTTTAGTATTTCTTAACTTTTATCTGTAATAATTAATGGGTAAATGGTAATGCCTTGACCTATTTTTAATTCAAAACTGCAAACAGGGTTAAAATAGCAACCAAAAACAGTAAGGAAATTAAAAATTCTTGGAGCTCCACTCAAGGAAATGATTTGCGGTAATTACCTATTGGACATCACCACTATCTCTATACAATTTCTGTGCTAATTGTTTTGAATGACCCTTTCAGTTTCTTTTTAAATGTGTTAGAAACATTGCATTAATCATGTGCTTTTCCTTTAACAAAAATGTTGACAGAGAGAAAAGGATAATTGGCTAGAAGCAGGCGGTGTTTAAAGTTGGCTGAATGCCTTGTTTTAAACAGAAAAAAGAAACCAAGCTATAAACACTAGCCTAGCACAGGCATACAGGACAATTTCACAAAAGTGAGAAACACAACTGCAAGATAGGGTAAATGTTTTTATGGTTGACTATAGAAAATATGTTAAGCTCCAAATGCTCTTTGTTTCCATTAATTTTCCTTTTTCAGACAGGATTCCTGGTTCCTAGGGGATAGCTAGCGGTGGTTCCTTCTGCACAACTGGGTGTGTATTTGGAGGAGACTTTACAAGCCTTGCAACACACACACAAAGGGGTTTTGCATTTGCCAGTTTAAATGACTGGTTTATAATGGAGAAAAAGATGGGCTATAAAAGGGGTTTGCATGATTCAAAATCAAAAGTAAAGTTTGGATGTTTGATAACCACAAGTACGCCACAACTCCACAAACTTAATTTCCATTATATAATAACATCCTCTTCTCCCATCCTGCCTCCACATCCAACCAACCACAACATGGCAACAAAAAAACCCCCACAATTTTATCCTTTGGGAAGTTGGAAGCTCTGTGCTATGGAGGATGTACCCATAATCAAATAATTCAAAACAATTTCAAAATTTATTAATATTTTACTTTGGAATGAAAGTATAACTGGGACAAATGTAGTCTAGAAATTGAGTACTAGATAATTTTCATGTCTTATTTATGATGAAACAATTATTTTTCCAGGTTTAATTTAGCTGAATAACTCTATCTATATAGGTATAGATATATGAGGGTACTTCAAAAAGTTCATGGAAAGATTCATATTATCTTAGGTTATGGGAAATTTTTGAAGTATGCTTGAATATGCACACACACATATGTAAGTATATACACACATATATACATCTATATGCACATACATACTTCTACAATCCTTACACATGCATACACAATCCATATGTTAAAATTATGTGCATATATATACCAATATATAGCAGTCAGCTTATTATGTTGTAGTTTGCTTTGTGTAAAATTTATAAAAACAAACTCTCCATACTTTAATAAGGACTACATGCATCTATCATTCTTAAATTAATTTTAAAATTCAATTGTATAACAATTGTTTTCTATTTGTGTTCATATTATCTAAATGATCTGAATTCTGACCCTTTCCCCAGAGTAAGAGGCAGTTCAGATTCTCTCCTAATTGAGTCCTGTGAGTCTTATGAAATATCAGTTTTATTATGGGATTGCTGTTCTCTGGGGCTTGAACTAGGACCACCAAATATAAAATTTTGAACCACACATTGTTTGAGAACTACTGATGTCTCAAGATGAGTTAAGTAAGAGTAGTAAACTTTTATAAGATGTGGGAAAATAAACATAAATGTCTGAAGGGTAAGGTTTTTCTCCCCTTTTTCCTTTTCTAAGAAGTCCATTGGCACTGCTGTTTAATATGTTACAACATCTGGGGCAACCACAGCAATAGCTCTAGCCAGAAATTAAAGGTAACAAACATTTTTTTGTTGTGTAGATTCAGTTTTGCTTGTTTTTAAAAATGCTCCACACACAGGGTCTTCAGAAAGTTCATGGAAGGATTGTGTTCTTTTAATTCAATTTTTCCGTGAATATTTTGCAGTACCTTCTTACATCTTTTAGCCATGCAGTATTAAGTCCATATCATTACACAGGTGCTTCCAATTAATCCTTGAATATTTAGGACATTTAAAAAAATGAAATGTCTCTGTATTTCCTACATGATTAATCTTTTCTATATCCTATTAATACTTCTTATATCTGTCTTCTTTTGAGCAATGTGATCAATTGATACACTGGTCATTGGAAGCCCCCTAGAGACTCCACGTACCTCACCTTCTACAAAAGGGAACTCAGGTTCTTATAGTAAACTGAGAGCTGGTTCTCTCTTTCTTGTGAAATTTATATTTGGCTTATGAATTAGGTGAGAGGAACATCATTGTTGCTACTGACCGATGGAGAAATGAAAGAGATAGAGAGGACAGATAGAGACTTCTCCTAAGTCTCAGATGTCAAAGTAAAAGCATTCAGGGTAGAATGCAAATCATTTGAAACCAAGTATATAATTTTCCCTTTATCCTTTAAAAGCTTGTTGGTGAACAATTGCAAAGACCTACTGACTAGGCCATTTTCAGAGACTCTTGCAGATTTTGGTGGAAAGAGAAACCATCTGGTGAGTCTTTCTAGGGAACACTGGAAAAGGAAGAACACTTTCTCAACGGTAGTTACGTTTTTTGTTTGTCTCTTGTAACAGTTATTGACTCTGGTAACTTGGTAACCAAGGAGGGGGTTTATCGAAAGGATGCTGTCATAGCTCATAGAATCAAAGGACTTAGTGGATAACCCAACCTCCAGAAGTGTAGCAGCTGGGATTTCTCAGATAAACACACACACACACACACACACACACACACACACACACACACACACACACAGATTTCTCAAGTCCAGTGACCTTCCATTCATTTCTCTATGTCTTCATTTTCATGATCAAATGATCAAGAGAAAGAATTTGATTGATCCATCCTAGATCATGGTTCTGCACTTACACCAGTCAGTAATGGCCAAGAGGAAGGTCAAAGATGCTGATATGGTAGACACCAAGTCCTGCATTTACATATCTGGCTATTCTGAGAGAAAGAGGAACACTGTGAGTTGGGCATCCACCTAACTGACATCTACTAAAGTCCAAATGTAAAAATAATTGATAGTGCAATATATGTATGTATATTCACACACACATACAATAACTGATTCCAGATCTCAGAAAACAGTGTGGTTTCGGTTCAGTGTCACATTCTAAAGAAACAGAAGTAGCTAATATTTATTGGGTGTTTACAATGTGCTAAGCATAGTGCTAAGCATGACACATACATTATTTCATTTGATCCCCATGACAACACTGTGAAATGGGTACTATTTTCATGCCCATTTTACAGAGGAGGAAGCTGAAGTGTTAGAGAGGTTGTATATCTCCAAATCACACAGTAAGCCAAGTGGTAGCAGTGTTTGTATACAGCTTGGACTCTACAGCCCACAATTTCAAGGAGTTGTTAATATTTCTTCAACTGAAAAACACACCCCCAGTACTTAACACATTGAAATATAGCTATTTATTTACAGCTTTTCTCTCCTCCGAAGATTTGAGCAACTTAAGGAATGATTGTCCTACCTATGTCTATATTTAGCACCCAATAGAGTGCCTGACAAATACCAGGTATTGTAATTAGTTTGAGTTAATAAAAAAAGAAAAAAGAATGAACAGTTAACCTAATCAGATACCAAGTTCCAAGCTAATAATTTTCTCAATAGAATTAGTGAAACCTTACCAACAGATGACATGTCAACTTCAAGAAACATTTATTTAAGCCTTGCTAACTTCAGAGAAGACAATTTAAGGGGACATGGATATTCAAAAAAATATAAGACATATTGCCTCCCCTTAGAGGGTTTATAATGTATTCACAGTGATAAAATTCAAAAAAATAAATGTAAACATTTGATAAGGATTAAATTTGCAGTACTGTCAAATGAACATAAGTGCTACGGGAACTTAGAGAAGCATGTTATCCTGAAAGCTGAGCAGTTGGGAAAGGTGTCATGGTGAACACAGAATTACCTGGGCATTGAACAGAGTGGGCTTGCACAAGAGAAGAGTGTTTTCGGCAGGGGAAACAGCACTCATAATGACACACTAAGAGATGTTTAAAGTATATTTTTATTAAAACATATTTTTTGTTAAAAACATTTTATTTTTTATTTTAATTTATCAATAGACAGTGTAGTTGATTTTCATGTCCCTTTACCAATTCCCCCTTTTCCCATGGTAAAATACAGATGAAATAAAATTTATCATTTTAACCATTTTAAAGTGTACAATTCAGTGGCACTGTATATTCATGATACATGTTTGTGTCATTTCTGGAAAACAATGATTGGACAAGTTCTAACCAGTTACCTGCTGGAAATTCTCTTTAGAGTGATATAAATTTTGGTTATATTCCACCCTGTCCCCTGGATCCACCACCCTCAGCTTATTTATGAAAAATTGCAACATAATTTCTGCAGATTCAGAATTGCAAAGCTGTTGTGCCTAGAAACATGAAGTCAAAAGATATAAGATAAATCATACCAAAGTGGGAGAGAGTAACAGGAATCCTACTGGAGGAGAAGACCAGAGAACAGAGGTTTAACAATAGCTCTGTTATTAATGGCTTATTCGATTGCCTATTGGGATGAAATTTGGCGAGTTAATTGTATACTTACAGTAAATCTCATGAATCCAAATGTATTAACATAGCTTATGAGAGAATGCCTTCTGTTTCTCTGAAAATGGGGAGCAATTTGGTCTTAGTACTAGGTGTGGAGACCCAAGGAGTAGTTTAGCTCAGTTGTACACTGCCTTGAACCATTTATGCCACTGTGACTCTGCCTTTGAGCAGCTAAAACTTTGCTCAAGTCAGGGCTACAGACACCTTTCCTGCTAATGTTCAATTCAGTATGGTGTCATCAGTCGGGACTTAGTAAATCATCTAACCAATGAAGGGTAAATTTCAGATTGTTCAAGACTTAACTGAATGCAATGAAGTGTTACAGAAAATTGAATGAAATTCATGCTGTAGATATTCTAATGTATAAAAATCATTATTATCAGGCTATTAATATTTTAGATAATTGTGCATGTATTCTCATCCAAAATTATGTAGTATTTCTGCCAGCCTCCATACCAACCAATGACCACTTCAGATGTGATGTATTTTGATACACTTTCATCCCTAGTCAATGACTCAATGGGAAGAGGCCCTTGGGTATTTAGAACCACTTATTAAGAAACTCTCAAAATTAATTACAAAATAGTGAGTTTTAAGTTGTACCCTACAGACATGAAAAATCATTTATGATTCTAAAGATGCCAAACTAGGAAGCAAGAAATAGTTTATAACTTCTTTAAAATGTTAAGTGAAACATACAAACAGCAATGACAACAAAAATAATTCACTTTCCTTTTTCCTAGGTATTAGTAATTTTTTGTTGTTCCTTCTGTAGGAAACATGTTACAAAGGAAGGCTATTGACTTATAAAACATTTAATACTCTGCAACAATACCCTAGTTGGCAAACAGCTAACATGACTCTAATGCCTAATCCATTAGGTACTGTCTTAAATACAGGGGGTATTAAAAAATATTGGACTCTGGAAAGCACATTAATTTGCATATTTTTTAAATGTATGTTTAAGAATGTGTACTTTTAAATTATATTTATTAAATATAATATGTTCTTAATGCAAGTATAACTCTATCTCCTACATTTAGCTAACTTTTACTTTTGAGAGAAGAACTGGACTCCAACATACCACAATGAAATAAGTTTATAACTTTATTTTATTAACATAAAAAGCATGAAATGGTTTAGAATATGGTTGTGTACCTATTTATTACCAAGTGGTGTTTAATGTGATAATGTAAGTAAATGTTCTAAGGTACATAGAGGAAATTCCAACATCAAAATTTAAACAAAAAGTCACTTTTAAATCCTTGTGTCTAGATGGCTCTTATCCAAACCCCAGTGGTAAAAAGAATAGACTGCAGACTTCTGAAGAACAGCTATGTGAGACTGTTTCCTATGTCTTAACTTCCAAGTGTTCTCTTTTCCTTCAGAGGTTCTACTTATAAAGATACATAAATATCTTCTCCTTGCACTATTACTTTTATTCCCCTTTATGGGAAAACAATAACATGTCTAATTCAGAAAACCACTTTTAAGATGCTCCACTGGGAAACATTGTGTCAAGACGTATAAATCTGTGGTCGTACATTTATAGTGTGCAGCTGTCCTGAGTATTGATTAAGGATTGTATCTCTACACCTGCTCACATAAAATTACATGCATTCTTATTG
Organism: Cynocephalus volans; assembly: GCF_027409185.1. Classification (NCBI taxonomy): domain Eukaryota; kingdom Metazoa; phylum Chordata; class Mammalia; order Dermoptera; family Cynocephalidae; genus Cynocephalus; species Cynocephalus volans. The sequence continues at coordinate 28,322,365 of NC_084474.1, read as the reverse complement.
ATATTTTGCAGTCACTTCATATTGTTGTCATTCTGTTTTCGAAGGCTTTGGGTTTAAATGTAATTGAATCAAGTAATACTATATGTATGCACAGTACTGCATACGACATCATCATGTAAAGTGAGAATTTTATTAAGTGCTATTCTCTTCTAATGCCAATGGTTTAAAAGAATTCTACTGAACAAACGTTTTTTATGTTCTGTGCTTGCCTGTATATGCAAAAAAAAATTTATTCTTTTTTAATATTTTATTTTTATTTTTTGAAAGATAATTGTATCTGTGAGGTACAGTGTAAAATATTGATACCTGTGTGCAATATGCGATGTTCAAATGATGTTCAAATCAGGATAATTAGTATATTCAACATTACACAATGTAATCATTTTTTTGTGGCTCTTTACCACAAAATTTCTCGCTGTGCTGTGACATAATGTGTTGCCAAGAAATTGTTACTTGGATATTTCTATGGTCATCCTGAGGCCACCAAAGCTGTTGTGAAGCTTTTCAGTGCAAATCTCCCCATCATTTCAGAAACATTGCTAGCTCTATTCTAAAATCTTTTGATAAAACAGCAAAATTATTTTACTGCAAAAAAGCATATGTTTTTGGAGCAAAAGCTTTCAGTTGCACATCTAGGGCACGATGTTTTGATGGACCATTACTTTATCTGCCATTTTTTTTTCTATGATATATAAAAGTGACTTTTTTTTTTTTTTTTGGACCGGTAAGGGGATCACAACCCTCCGCACGGTGTGGTCCGCACCGCGCTCAGCCAGTGAGCGCGCCGGCCATCCATATATAGGATCTGAACCCGCGTCCTCGGCGCGTGCCGCACTCTCCCGAGTGAGTCACGGGGCCGGCCCTAAAGTGACTTTTTGATTTGTTTAGCTTTTCAGAATTTGTGTCCTTCTATCACTGTGGAAATAATAGATAATCAATAAATAATTTGAATCAGTAATACAATTTTTTAACTTTGTGATTAATTTTGCCTTGCCTTTTCTGATTTTGAAAAAAAAAAACTTTTATAAATATTTTCTGACTTAATAAATAGTATCCATAATTTCCAGGAGACTTTTGGGAATGTCTTAGGTAGATGAATATTACTTTTCTAATAGTGATGTGAATTGCTGAGCCTAAAATGTTAAATTCCTACTTTCTCTAAGTAAACTGAATAAGAATGAATAAGATTTTTTTCCTCACTACCATTTTTTCTCTGAACATCTTATAACAATATGAAAAATGACATTAATGGAAATAAACATCGTACAGGAGTATAACAATGGTACAGTCACAGTGGAAGAACACACACACTCAAATTACCCTGATTTGATCATCACACATTGTATACAAGTAATGAAATATCACACCATACCCCACAAATATGTAAAATTATTATGTGTCAATTAAAAATATACACATAATAAAAAATTTAAACTAGAAAGTGGAAATGTAGTTGGCATGTTTTTCAGAATGTGTGTTCTGCTTTACAAGAGTGAGTTAGTATAAACATTCACAAAGCAGTCTGGCCTCCCAGAACATCAGGCAGCAGAACTTTTGGTGATCTGCAGCATTGTACACAACTCTGCCTGTAGCACCTCCAACTTTTCGAGTTCTTTTTCTTTTTTCTAATTTAAATCTCTTCCTGGTGTAAAATTGTTTTCTTTTTCTTATGCTTTTAATGAGGGAAGGAAACAGTATGACTTTTTCTTGACAAAGAACGAATTGATGACACTTAGAAGACAAAGGGAGTTCCTAAGATTATAACAGGAGCAGAGGATACAGGGACAACTAGTGGCTCGTTCCTGAGCAGATCTTACGAAGGCAGGTGTGGTTTGATGCGCTGTGTATGGACTGTGTGACACTCCCCATGATGTGGGTGAGCTGTCATTCAGTATGGATTCTCACTAATTATACCACCACCTCTGCAATGCATATTGGCAGAGCAGATACTTTAATCTTTAATTTTTAAGGGTTTTGTGTGTGTGTGTGTGAAAAATATTATACATGCAAAAGTATACATAATATATATATACAATTTAAAGAATAATAAAAACGACTTTGGCACTGGGTATACATAGGTGAAGAAATGGAATCTACCAGTATCTTAAGTTACCCCTCCCGGATGACATCCTCATCTCCGTATCTCCCTGCAAGAGAGAAACATTATCTTGATAGTCTGTTAAATATCCCTTTGCATCCATGTATATATCTATATTAATATGTACTAAATTAAATTATATGATTTAACTATGTGGTTACATGTATATTTAACTTTTTAAATTGACAAAAAATAGAAATAATATCCAATTCTGGTGAAGATGGAGACTAATTTGAATTTATTTTACTAGTGGCTGTGTTAAACAGTACACCAGTTAAACTCTGTATGCTCTTACATACTTCCATCTCTCTTACGTTATCAAAAATACACAATAGTATTTTATGCATTTATTTTTTCTACTATGCATTATTGCACATTATAAAATTTGTTAATTTTTATATGGAGTTTTATACATAAATCCATGTAGGTGGTATTATGGTTTATGGATGCAAATCCACTATAACAAAAAGCAATTTAGTAGCACATATTACAAAACATGAAAACTTTATTTCCTTTGCACTATTAATTCCACTTTGGGGAATTTATCCTAGAGACATCTTATTTTTTCCGTAAAAAGAGTAAAGGTCTTCACTGCAGCATTATGTATGATCCCCCCAAATTGAAAATCATCTAAATGTTAAATAGGGAAACAGTAAAATAAACTGTGCTGTTTCTTCTCATTGGAATATTTTGCAGCAATTATAAATAATGGTATGAAGACAACACAGAAACATTAGAGCTCTTGATTTAATGTTGGGAAAAAACAAAAAAGCAAGATATGCTTCTGTACTGTTGTATAGGAAACACACTGAAAAGACCAGTAGTTAAAACAATCAAATTATTTTTCATTTGTTGTGGAATAATAGCTACTTTTGCTTCATTTATAAATTTTCTATAATGTTATAGAAACTTTATAATTTATTTTTAAGAAAAATGAAAGACAGAAAGTTTCCAATAGGAACTTTTAAAAAATTCTCTATCTGAAAGAATGAATTAAAATTTAAAATTATTTTTTATTTTCTTAATGAAATAGGAACAGTGCTTTGCATATAGTTGGGACTAAAATATTTATTTGATTGTACTATCACTAAAATTATGATAGTTTACCTTTAAATTGGGAGTTCTGAACATAATTGTTAGCTGAATAAAGATTTATCAGGACAAGTTTCTCTATATTTTAAGAATCTTTTCAAGAATATTAAAACTACATAAAACAGTCTGTAGCAGCTATAATCCATCAAGGTATTCCGAATACAGCATACAAGGTTGAGAGATTAAGGAAAAGACTAGTAATTTTTTTTAATGTTTTTATGTTTTATTTGTTTGTTTATTTATTTTACAGTGGAAATAGTAATTAACAAAGAGGGTGGGAAAGTTCTGTTAGTCACTTGGGCTTCCTTCATCTAAAAAAGTGTGTGCTAGTACATTTTGATACAAACCAGTTCTTCCTTTGAGCATCTTTATAAAATTTTTATTTAAAAAGTCAACTAGAATAGGTTTCCTAACTGACCTTCATTTATCTGACTCCCTAGATGAACTAACGTGTTTTGTTCCATTTGTGAAACATGCTGACTGACACTCTCCTCTCTAGTATGTCCACACATACTTTTGCTCCTATTGGTTGAGTTGCATACTTACACACAAATAAGTTTGTTGCTCCCAAACTTATTTGTGACTGATATATTTGTTGTCATTACGAATGTAAATATTGTGGAAACCAATAAAATTACGTGAAAGAAATTAGTTGTTTCTAGAAGTATGTTGAAATTCTTTGGAAGGAATAGCTGAAAAATGGTACTCTCTAATTACATGTGGTCATAACCACTGCAAAAGAAGGGAAACAAAATTGTGAAATCTAGAAGGATACTGCATTAGATTGCTTCATCACTGTCAAAGTTTTAGTTCCTCTCTAATATGCCCAAACTGGAATTCAGATGATACATTATGGATATGGCCTATGTAAAAATTGATTTTGAATTACAGTCTACAGAGAAAGGAACTTAGGCTTACATCACGATCTTTGTCCATTCATGCTGCTATAACAAAATACTATAAACTAGGTAATTTGTAAACAATAGAAATTTATTTCTAACAGTTCTAAAGCCTGGAAGTCCAAGATCAAGACACTAGCAGTTTGGTGCGTGGTGAGAGCTTGTCTTATCAATGGTGTCTTCTCGAGGTGATATCCACACAGAAGGCGGAAGGGCAAAAGGGCAAATGCTAGTTCCCTCAAGCCCTTTTATAAGGCCCTAATCCATTCATCAGGGCAGAGAAGTTCCCACCTCTTAATACCACCACCATAGGGATTAAATTTTAACATGAATTTTGGAGGAGAAACATTCAAACCACGGCAATCACCAATATAAATTATGTATTTTAAATAAAAACTAAATATTTTGAGTATATCTGTACATTTTTAATGATTCTTCCTATGAACCAACTCTCGATTGTGTGGCCAGTTGCCAGTCCTGTTTGCATTTTATAAGGGGGCTTCTACATTATTTGTTCACTTAAATGTCATCAACAACATCTGCATTCTAAATATAATTGTATAGAGGCAACAAACATAGACTTCTAACAGTAATGTAATGTAATGTTTGTCTTTAGTTATTTCTGAAAAGTGGGCAGTTATAAAAGTATAATTTAGTGAGGAAATGTTAAATTTAAGCACATGGTATTTTAAAAAAATAAACAAAATTGTTCTACTTTATCATTCCAGTTTCTTTAAAGCCATATATGGGTCCCACATATAAATTGTACAAGAAATATGACTAAGTATTTTTAATAGCTGAGGAATAAATGATCCCTTGTTGCTCAGAGGGAAGTCTTTGAAAAGAGACAATGAAGTGCAAAAATGTGATAGTCAATGTCCTTTGCATGATCACGAACATGAGGTGAGTCTGAAAATAAATCTAAATATAAGGCTTGCAATTTTAGACAAGTAGTACAAATGGAAAGCATATTATTATTGTACTTTTTAAAATAATGACTGCAAGTTATAGTTTATATTTTATGTTATTCTCATTTTATAAGAAGTAAGTTGAGGCTCAGAAATCTCAAATTATATTAAAAAGTTATATTGCAACTGGCCCTAAACAAAACTACTGTAATAAAGAGTTGTTAATATAATTATTCCTACTACCCAGTTACCATGATTATGCCAATGTCACAAATGTGTTCTAAATATTTTCTATCTATATCTGGTGGGCCAGTTAGGTACACTGCATTGCCTGTTGAGTTTGGCTTTGAAGTGCCTGTCACCTGTGAAAGGGGCACAGACTGGGAAAGAGAAATATGGCTGTTTCTGATGAAGAGGATTTGAATAGACTGTTGCAATTCAGAAAGGAATAGAAAGGTATCTTTGTCATTTGTCATTAAAAGTGAGAACATGGAGGGAAAAAACATAAACATGGCATCAGCAGCTGAAAAGTTTGTGAGTTTTTTGAGATATAAAGATTGGTATGAAATTTGCAACTTACAGGAAAATGGTTATAGGAAATGTTTGGGAAGAGGTCCAAGGATAAAAGAGGGAGAACAGAAAATGTGGAAGAACACAGTGATGGGAGAGAGCAATTCTTGGGGAGATAATAGAGTTTTGCTGGGAGGAAAATTATTTAGAGAAAAAGTAGTAAGAATAACTACCTAAAGAAACTCTGTGTGGTGGGGGCTCTTTTATTATAACATAGTGGAGGTCATCCAACAAGGCACATGTGATGAGTCTGACTCCCAGTTTACATAGTACTTACTCTTTGGTAGCTTTAAATCTACAGAGAAATGCTCTTTGCACTAGAGAAAATATAAAGGTCAGAGGATTCCGTGAAGCAGGAAAAAATTTAAGGATGATAACAAGAAAGTCAGAATTAAAGACTATGTGGTCTTTAAAAATTCAGCAATTGTTGAAAGGAATGTTTTAAACTGTTCTGTGATAACTATGGTAGACTAGTAGGAATGGGATACTAGAGATTATACTGTCGTTAAGTACATGACATACACTGACGCATATATGTAAATACGCATGTATACGTGCCCTGCATGTGTGTGTGTGTATGTGTGTGTGAGAGAGAGAGAACAAATATATATATATATATATATGTGTGTGTGTGTGTGTGTGTGTGTCAAGAAATAACCTAAGCATAATGTGTAATTCCAAATTCAGTGTTTTAAATGTTGTTATCAGACATGGAATGTCAGAGCTGGAATGAAGCTTAGAGATTATCTTATCCAATTTTTTGTGTCATGATACCCGAACCCCTCCTCAACATTTCACTGAGGTGGTTGTCTAGCTTAGAGTTGTCCGGTGAAAATGAACTCGTTGGTTTACAAGGTTGCCCATCCTGTTGTCTATAGACAAAAAGGTAAGTCCAGAGAGAAACACATTTCTCTCTGTCCTTGTGAGATTCACCACTATGGCTCATCATTCTGGCATCTAAAGCCATGGTTCAGAAAACAATATACCTTTTGTCTAGATCTATGGTGTCTAATTTAGTAGCCCCAAGCCACATGTAGCTACCGAGCATTTGAAATGCAGTGGGTCCTAAATTGAAATATGCTATACACAACAGATTTCAAAGACATACTGCAAAAGAATATAAAATATCTCATTAATATTTTTGGTATAGGTTATATGATGAATTGACAGTATTTTGGGTACATTGTGTCCAGTAAAATATATTACTAAAATTAATTTGACATCTTTTTTACTTTTTAAAATGTGCTTACTAAAAAAATTTCAAATGACGTAAAATTACATTAAAATTAGATAAAAACTCATCAAATTATATTTTTATTTTATATTTCTCTTTTACAGTGCTGATCTAGATCATATTTACAACCAGTTCTTTTATTTGATATTCTCTTTTTTCTTCCTAAGCTTCAACTTTGACCAGTTAATGTGAGTAACACAAAATATAAACTCCCAAGCTCTTTAATTTCTAGTCAAAATACTTTAAAGGCCCTGCAGCTACTCTCCCATTTCCTGGAGACTGTATTATTTAGGTCAGTGTTTCCCAAACTTGCAGGATCACCAGAATCACCTGGAGTGCTTGTTAAAGTCGTGCTATCTAAGCTTCTCCCATGTCTACTGAAACAGCTTCTCCTGGGGCAGTCCAGTGACAGGAGTGTTTGGGAAACCTTTTATTAGGGAAGGCGATTCCACAACAGGTTTTCATTTCTGTGGGGCAAAATGTGAACTTTTTGAAACCCTTCGCAACTTGCTTAAATCCTATTTTTGCATTGTCGTCTCCTCTTTCCCACCTCATTCACACCATTTTCCAGCCAGGCTGACCTACCTGTTAGGTTCTTTTATGCCATATGATTTTCCAGAACAACTTACGAATTTATAGTCCCATCAGCAGTGAACAAAAATATCCATAATTTTACTCTACCCTCATCAACATTAAAAATATGGTTTAAGTACTTCCCAACTTAATGGGGGATAATAGTATTATGGCATATATTTCTCTGATAAATGAACATTTTCCCTGTTTATTAACTGATTGCATTTCTTCTTTTGCATATTTTGTTTTGTTTTGGTGGCTGGCCTGTACAGGAATCTAAATCCTTGACCTTGGTGTTATCAGCACCATGCTCTCCCAAGTGAGTTAACTGGCCAGCTCTCTTTTTCATATTTTTATTAGTTCACGATTTTTGCTTGTGAAGTCATTTTAAGAAGGTTAAAAGCATTATAGAAATGTAATTCCATTTTAATTTATACATTTATAGTTATAATTTTATAGTGAATCCAGTTGCCACAGATTGCATTCTCTACCCTGGTGGTCTTCCGTGGGCCTCTTTCTAGTTCCCTTTGAATAAATTAGCACTCAATGGCAATGAATTACCACAGTTTAATTCAATACAATTAAATAGAACTTTTTCTGTAAATATGAACTGCACAAAACAGATTAATCTGAAAAGTCAAAAAAGCAGACAACTAGGGGATAGTAGAGAACACGTGCTATTCTGCTGTATAGTGATTTCAGACATGGTGATGTAGCGCTAGTGAAAAGACGAAGTGCGTGAAGTTCATGGAGACAGCTTTCAAAGAGGTAGTTCTGGCTTTTTGCAGACTTTGCAATTGCCTATTTTCAGAGTTTTTAAGAAAAATGGATTGGTGATGATGACAAGTGGCCATTTAGTAATAGTCTAAGCAAGATGTCTTAGACTATTGCTTCCCCAAGTTGGGGAAGCTAAGGACTCTGAAAAAGAGGAGCACCTATGGGTGAGTGATAAAAGATCGAGAGGGTTACTGCCTTTTGGGATGGAGGAAGCACAAAATTTGGGCTCATCACTGATGCCACTTGATTAATATGTATAATAAGACAGAATTAACAATAATGAGGGTTCAGAGCATGATGATTCTGCTAACTTCAGAGCAATGTAGAAGATAGTTGGCACTCTTTGACTTTTGCTGAAAGTATGGTAGGTGCTCGGTGCCTGCTAACTGAGAAGAAATTTCAGAATAACTAAGCTGCTGCTTTAAGATAAGCCACAAGTAGTGTGGACAGGAACAGTTTACAAAGACCCAGTAAAGTGTAATGTCAAAGTACTTTAGCATTGCTTTCGACTTCTGAAGGTCTGGAACAAATAGCCGGCCATGCTGAGATCAATCAGAACTGCAGTGGTGAGCTGTGAGCAAAGGCATTGGACAGATCTAAGATGCAGAGGTGCAGTCAGAAGTAACCACCAATCCTGGGAGGAGATGGTGTTTAACATGTGCGCTAAGTGTGAGGAATCGCTGGTTACCTGTCTTCCTACTGACATTGCAACATAATAGGAAAGACAGAGCAAATTTTATCATGTGCCTCAGGAGGGGATTTTCTTCAGATAGTGAGTAGAAATTATGATTTTTAAAAAAATAATTTGAACTTGAAGGTATTGGGATGCTTAATTACTGATATTGCAAAATATTGATTTAGATGTTCCATATAAATCTGAAGGCTTTTCAGAAATAAAACCAAATGCTTTTTAAAAAATACATTTACCAAGTCCTTATGAAACTGGTGTGGTTGAGGCTTATCTGTTTCACTCAATTATATTCTCCTAGTGTGTAGTTCTAGAGAGGAAATGAATGAAGGGTAGAAGGGAGGTTATAATGCAAAAGAAAGGCCTGTAGCACTCACACGTTTGTTAATTTATAAATATTTTAGAATGATTCGTGATGAGAAGAAAAGTCTTAGTGTGGAATACACATCTAGTAAGAGCCTAAAGTATTATTAATCTCATTACTTTAAAAAAAAATAGTTCTTAATGCTTACATTCTTGCTGTCATTAGGTATCAAGCCAAACAAAATTATAATTTTATCTTCAGCATACATTAATGGTAAGTCTAGTTTTGCATTTTACTTAACTGATAGTTGTTCTTCAAAATAATTTCACGGCATAGTCAGTCTTTGATTCCCGTCAATACAAAGTCTCCATTTCAGCCACCAATTTCAACTCTTATTAAATCACTACTGAAAGTATAAGATCCAATCTCTTTGTCCAGTACAAATCATTCAGTATAGAAATAGTAGTAAAAGAAGTAATATGGAATGGGAGTTTTAAAAATAATGAGGATGGATGATGAAAGTGAATTTTCAAGTGCTGAACTCAGCCAGACTCAAGAAGCAGAATCAAAATCTCTGCAAACACACACACCCTAAAAAATAAAATAAACCAAAATAAAAGGTACTCTACTAGTGGCAATGTTAAAACATTGGGTTAATCATCTTATGAAAACTCAGAGAGTTTTTTGATAGGGTCTGATTTGAGTTCCATTTCTCTCCGATTACACACATGGTTTAAATTAACATCTCTAGCTGTTGGAAGAAAAAAAATTACATTTTAAAATTGCACTTAAAACTACATATTTTCCACAAATAGGTTAGTAATGGCCATCTTGAGGAACATTTTTCTAAAGATAGTTTTAATATCACTACCTCCCACGAAGTAAAATCTAGTTGATGGTGTATGCCATTCAAATCCAACTGCAATAGTAAAGAGTAAAGTCCCTTTATAAGGTTATACATTCAGATATAAAATTCTGGCTCATACATTTCTAACTTCTCTGTGTAGGTTAAGTGCTATATCAGTTGCCTGCTATGAGCAAGAAACACATAAAGGATGTTCATTTACCCAGCAACAGGTTAACATTCCTCTCGCCTTGGTACCGATTGGTCCCCACCTCCTATCAGCTCTTCACAGCAGCAACTCCTGTTCTTACATCTTAATCTGAGTTAGATGACTAAATACTTGACACTGTGTACTGTACCTTTAGTGCCAAAATCTATCCACCTAAAACCTTTCTTGATCCCTGTCTCTGTCCTCTTTTGCTCTGTAGTCTTGTGTTCCATTCTTGGCAAATAGTACTTCCGATTGTGCTTTCTAAAAGCTCTTGGATGTTTCTTTTTTGTTGTTGCACTCCTTTCTGAATGTGTGTCTCCACATGTCTCTTCCCAGAAGAGCAAGTGCCCAACTGCACTCATGTTTAGATCCAACCCCAGGATCTCTCTTTACTCCTGTTCTGACTTACCCTGCTCATGAACCACTTCTGCTTTGTAAGAAAGGAATATTGAGCCCTGATTCCAGGCTTTGAAAAGAACTCATTTTACTTATACTGGTCATCTATCCTGCAGTAAGTTAATCTGATAGAGGTCAACTGGGCATAAGATGGGCAGAATAAGCACTTCTACTACTTACTCTTCTTCTTGGGAACAAAAAAACCTGTAGAAAACCAACCATTCATTCAGTAGAGAATATAGCCCTGTCACATGTGCAGGAATCTAGGTTATAGAAGCTTTTAGACCCAAACTATTGTGCATCTCACCTTCCTGAAGAAAACAAATAATTAAGTTTATTAGTATTTGTAGAAATACTTTAAAAAGCTGTCCACTTATTCTCTAAAACTTTAACTTTTCTAATGTTTTTTAAAATTTTGTTGTACATAGGGCAAAACTTAAATTAGATTTTAAGATATCTTCAACTAAGAAGTCTCAGAAATTGGAGGATTTGAGCATGGACCTGACTGGAGTTAGAGTAAGATCATTCAGTGGTTTGGCAGGGCACACACTAACCCTGCACAGCCAGTTTAGCTTGAAGGGTGGGCATGGGGAGAAATATTCTTGGAAATGAGAGTGCTCATTGAAACAGCCCTGTGGTGGTAGTGTGTAATCATTTGTTATAGCACAGTCCTCTTGCAGAAGCAGATTTTTCATTAAAAAATAATTACTTAGTTTTCCTCAAATCTCTCAAATCCTGACCTGTCTCTGGCCATAGGTTTTTACAGCTAAGCATTATAGAACTGCCGATCAGTCATCCCAGTACACGTGGTGTCAGGGGGTTGTTCGTCATTCTCTCTCTATCCTAGATCATTTTCTTGAACTTGTGTTTTAATACCTAGCGTGATATTCTTCCTTCTGATTTTTTGTGGCAGATCCTGCTACAACTACCCATCTATAATAGTTGTGTAGATAGCTGATTGGCTTATAATATTTGCTGTATGATGCATTAATTCTCATTATTTGAGAGTATCTTGTACTGGCTTTCATTCGGTTGTAAGTGTAAATCATGGGAAAATATAAAGTGAACTGTAATACACGTAAAGAGAAGTATTTCAGAAATAAAGTATTATGACATGAGTATTGGCCAGGACATAGTAAATGGGATACATATGCTCCCACTCTGTGTATTAGCCCTATGATTTTGGTCAGGTAACCCCAAGTACCTCGGTTTGCTTATTCGTAAAATCATGATGGTAATAGCATCACTCATATAGTGGCATTGTAAACATAAACTGAATTAATGCATTTGAAACCCAGAGCACAGTACCTGCCCTAGTACCTAAGTTATGGCTCAATACAGTTTGAATCTGCCCATTCAGAAGTTTGAATGAATGCCTAAAATGTTTGGCTTTCATAATAGATATAACTCTTGTTAAATGGCCCACACTGTGTTACCGGCACCCTGAGGTAAGGCAGAAACTGCCTATAGCATATGGATTTCTGAGTTATAGGCTGAGACACAATCACTTTCTAGAGGTCACATGCATGTGTGTTATGATAGCATATACATACAGGAAAATAAAATTCCATTATCTAGAAACCTTGTTTTCTGTGAAGCAGTTTAGTTTCCTCAGGATTTAAATGTCTTCAAAAGAAAAGATCCGTTTCCCATGAGACGATTAGTCCATCCCCTCAGAGAACTATTAGAGGAATTAAGAGAAGTCACATGTGAAGAGCTCAGTGCATTGCCTTACTTGTACTAAGAACTAAATAATTATTAACTATTACAATTTATCCAATTTTATTTTCATAAACAACGTATAAGCGGGCTGTAAGTGGGGCTGTATCATCTTTGTCTACTCAGACTGTTATAATAAAATACCATAGAATGGGTATCTTAAACAACAGAAATTTATTTCTCACAGTTCCCACAGCTGAGAAGTCCATGATCAAGGTGCAGGCAGATTTGATGTTTGGTGAGGGACTGCACCCTGTTTTGTGGGTAGCTGCCTTCTCACTGCATCCTCATATGGCCTTTCCTAGATGTGTGCTCCCGTAGAAAGAGAAATTTCCTGTCTCTTCCTCTTTTTATAAGGTCATTAATCCCATCATGAAGGTCACACCCTCATGATCTAATCTAACTTTAATTTCCTCCCAAAGGCTCTTCTCCAAATGCTATTGCATTGGGGATTAAGGTTTCAACATATGAATTTGGGGGGGTTACAAACATTCAGACCATAGCACCTATATTATTATAATTTAATTAAATAATAGAAAACTGAGACATAGACAAATTAATTAACTTGTCCATAGTCACATAGTTATCAAGTAGAGGAGCTGGGTTTTAATCCAGAAATGTCTAATTTATGAGCCAATATTCTTTCCTACTTTATGTACATATACTGTATTATGTTGCTTGGGTGCAGTGGGTGCTATTCTAGCACTAGACTTGCCCCATTAGTGTGCCAGTTTTGTCTACAGGGAGCAGATCGAAATTAGCCTTCCAATCTGATTTGGGTGGTTTTAATTGTCTTCTCTATGTAAATGACTCAAAAGCAGCTTATGGGTCTGCTTGTGAAAGCTCCTGTTCATAACTGTTAATGTTATAATATCTCAAATCATCAGGCCCTAACTCTTGAGATTTCCTTTGTTTCTTTCTTCTCTTTTGTGCATATATACTTGGGTCTGTTTTGAGACTTATCAATGGTTTTGATGAATGCCAGAAAAAGTATGACTTTCATCACCAATACAACGTGTTCTGTAAAATGGCCCACAAACAGATTTAAATGTGGGTTTCTTCCTAAGCATGAGTATGTGTGAGGATACCCTTACTTTTCTCTCTTCACCTTTAGGGACCTTAATAGGAACTTGCACCATATGAACTTGGATCTTCTTTATTTATTTCTTTCTCTCATGTATACATTCCTTTATTCTCTACATACTTCTTCTTGGGCAATTTTATCCATATTCGTATTGTTAACTACAATTTAAGAACCCATAATTCAAAAATTTGTATCTCTAGTAACATGCAGGTAAGAGATGCTCAATAGGAACTTGATGTATGAGCTCCATGTTCATATCCAGATGCCTACTAGACACACTCACCTAAAATTCCACTTTGTATCACATGTTTCACACAGGTATTGACAGTCAATGCAGTAACCCACGGATAAGTACAACCAACAGTTTCAGTAAAAAAATTTTTTAAAAATTGTAATTAAAAAAAAAAGAAATTCCACATTTTAGTTCTAAGCAGACCTGAACCTGAGCTCATCATCCCCTTCCCTAAACCTTCTGCATGTTTAATTTTCCCCATCTCAGAAAATGGTTCATCTTTGACATAGCTGCCCAAGTTTTGGAACTTTGTCATCCCGTACTTCTCTATTGCCCATTTCCCACATCTAATTAGTTATCAAGTCATATAAAGACTTCTTCCTAAATTCTTGATTGTGCCCCTTGTCCTTATTTTCACCAGCCCTATGTTGCTCAGAAAACTTCCAAATGATTTTTCTATCACCACTGCCAGAATGATCTTTCAAAAGCATAAAACTGATGATGCTGTACTCCATCACAAAATCTTCCAGTGGCTATCCTTAGCTTAAATATAAAACTCAGACCCATTAGCTTAGCATACAGGACCTTTTCTGGTTTGGCCTCTACTTCCAAATCTTCTGACTCTGGCAAGAAAGAGTAGTCCCTATTGTATCGCCTCACACCTCCGTCATTTGCACAGGCTACTTTCATCTGCCTCAAATGACCTTCTATTTCTTCTTAATAGAAAATGCCTACTAGCACTTCAAAGTCCTACACAAGTATCTCTGCCTAGAGAAGACACCTTTGACTTGGCTTACCCAGTCTCTAAAAATAATAATCATAATAACTAACATTTACTGAGGACTTAATATATGCCAAGCCATGTTCATTTTACATGTCTGAGAACATTTATTGCTCATAATTACCCTGTAATGTGTATATATTCATGACCAGAGCTAAGTCACATAGCTAGTTTAGTGGAGGAGCTGAGAGTCTGCCTCCTCATTAAGCACAATACTACTTGCTCTTCTTCCTTTAAGACCTATGGTACTTAGTGAATATCTGTGGAATGAATGAACAAATGCTCTTGCAACTGAGTTAATATCATTAGGGGAAAGACTGACATAGCCCATTTAGCTGTACAACTCTTCTTTCATGCTACTAGCACCAGAATGAATAATAAGCCAGGTAATTCCATGAATAATGGAAATTATGATAGAGCCCAGTGAAGGTTTATTGAATACATTTATTGGAAAATATGTCTACCCTGATGGTAGACAGGTCCCAGAATCATGGTCAAATGGCAAGATATTTGGGACAGCACTCAGGTGTTTTCTGGGACACCAGCTGATTGACCAGCATCCCCACTAATACATAACTGTTGAACCTCAGCTTTGAACGACCACTCCCAGATTTCTGACATACCCCCCATCTCCAACTTAAAGAGACAGGAGAACTACCTGGTCAGTATCTTTCCCATTTATTGGAGGCCAAGCAAACTCTAGGAGTCAAGCAGAGAATTACAGTACATCAGGGAATTTGATAGGTGGTGCTGGGGAAGAGCTATGAACAAGGCAGTCAGGCATTCTGGGCTGTAGTCCCAGAGCTGATGTCACTCATATTGTGCACATGGAAAAAGGTGTTAACCTGTCTGAGATTCAGCTTTACAGAATAATCTAGGCCTTCACTGGCCTAGCTAGCTCAACTACTGAATAGGGCCCCTATATCAAAATCTCTGACATTGTCTTTGGGTTGCTGCCTGGCTTGCTTCTTGAAACCTGACTCTAGCCCGGCTGTTTGAGTTCGACTCATTGCCTGCTCTGGCCAATTCTTTTCTCATGATTTTTCTCCCAGATACCAGGTCTATTAACTGCTTTTGTCTGGCAGATCCATGAAGATATTCTGTAATCAGCAGTACACAGATTTGGCCCTTCCTTGTAAATTTTGCCATGTTGCCATGCAAGCTGCAGCTGGAGATCTATCTCTTGATACTGTCTGCCCAGAGCTTTTACTGCAGCTAAGTCAGTCTCAGTCACGTTCCTGTAAGTGCCTTGGTTACTCCAGCTTTTCTTGGGCCCTCTACTTGGATACCCCTTCCTTTCTCTTTATATGTGCACACTCTTCACATTCCAGGCACCACTGTAACTCTCAGGTCCTTCATGAAGTCATCGCCCATCCTTTACTCTGCGTTGGTCAACCCTGACAGCACTTCCCGCCTGTACCACTCATTTTAATCTTTAGTGTCTATAATTCTTCCACGAAATCTTATGATCCTTCAGAACAAGAATTGCGACTTATGTCTATAGCACTCTTCAGTGGCCAGCACAATGTTATGTAGAGGGTAGTAAATGTTGAATTTACTTACTTTATTATTTATTTAGGTTATTATATATAAATATACTCTATAAATTAATTAAATTCACTAAAGACCATTTGATTGAGATCAAGTTAATGTGTTATGACTCTGTATTTGATGTATTTGTTTTATTGTTCTAAAGGTCATTCTTAGTGCACCAGAATAATTGCAAAAAACCCTTGTTATTTTTGGGAAAACAATATAAACTGAAGATAAATTCATTTCATTTCTGTTTATTGTTTTTTGGTGAGGATTAATAAGATGGTAAGGAATTCATCTAGGACTCATAAGTTCATGGGGATTTGGGAGGTCACTTCTTGATGCTGTTGCAGTATCAAAAGCATTTTGCAATAGTTGCTGGAACTCTTCATATATGACCCATTCAGAATAGATTTCCTGTGAGGATCCTGTCAGGTGACCTATCTGAATAAGATTTTATATGTCACAAATTTTAAAATCCTCAAATAATTCTTTAATACCTTGTTTTTTAAGTTAAATGTTATACCGCTTCTGGTTTTGTTGTCTGGGGAAAATTATGTTTTTCCAATTGTTTGTCCCTTTCAGAATTGGTATAGATCTATAAATGTCATCCCCCCCCCAGTATATTTTCTCTTCACATCTTCTGGTACTATTTGTCAACAGTCATTCAATTTCATCTTCCTAACCCTGTGGACTCTGTGGCATACATATAATTTTACCTTAGTCTTCTCTAACTTGCAAATAAAATTTCTTGGGATTTTGGTAAACTGGAATTGTTAAGTATGTTTCAGTCTTCTAAATACGTCTAACAGCTCTATTTTAAGGTATCATTTGCCTTAATATTAAATTTCTTGAAAAAAGCAATGGTGATAAATACCAGATGATATGCCTACATAGTATTAAGCTTTGTACATGCCATTTTATGTACATGACATTATTTAACTCCACAGAAAACCTAATAACTGTGCACAGTCTTACACATTTTGAAGAACTATGCATTATCTTAAATATCTTAGAGATGGGAACACTGAGGCTTAGATAATCCTCAGGTTCCTGATTATGAAGCTGTTCCTTATAAATTTGTTCCTGGTTATAAAGCTGTCATGAGGAAAAGCTAGAATTTGCACTCTGCACAATACATTCA
This sequence comes from Cynocephalus volans, assembly GCF_027409185.1. Taxonomy (NCBI): domain Eukaryota; kingdom Metazoa; phylum Chordata; class Mammalia; order Dermoptera; family Cynocephalidae; genus Cynocephalus; species Cynocephalus volans. Next base: position 28,305,278 of record NC_084474.1, on the reverse strand, counting down.
TATTTTAGTAGAGGAAATAGATAACAAAAGTAGTTACTGAAACCACCAGGACTAAATTTTTTAAAAATTGTGCCAAGAATGATACTATCCAAAAATAAAAGAAATCCTGACTGAAATCACAGCTTTTCCTTAAACTAATGGATGGAAGAAATGAAAAACTCTGGTAGCTTAAAATATATATATAGATGTACATATATACATACTACATATATATATGAAAGATATACACACAAAATGAATATGTATAGATATAAATACATATGCGCACACATATATATGCACACACCTGGAATGAAGAATAATATAAAAGCATTCTTATCATAATTATAATTATTATACCCAAGAATGCACTAAAGATTAAATGTCTCTAACATCATCATACTGTTTATTGAAATAGTTTACAAAAAGAAAATAACATGATTCGTGATTAGTACCCTAATGAGAGGTACTGTGGTTGAGGTGGGATGACCTTTCCTTTATTAGTGTGAATTTACCTTCAAGGCAAACATTTTTCAATCAACACTAATTTGCATATAATTTATCAAGAGAGAAGAAGTGCACAATAATTTTGTTTAAAGATTTCCCTTTGTTTTAAGTATCATTAGCAGTTCTGACTAATCCAATTTTTACAATCTCATCAGGCGCTTTTAGAAAATCTCTCTGAACTCATCTGGAGGATGCATTTATTCCTAAGTGTCCTATATTGCATTACAGCACAACGGAGAGGCGCAGTCTGCTACAGATGTTTATGTGAAATGCAGTTAACACTCTGCCAATTTAGTTTTTATAGGGACACAATCAATTTTTATTCATTTAAAAACCAGAATGCTTTCTTTTATTGTGTGCAGCCACTCCTGATTATATAAGCTAAACAAATTATTTCTCTGTTTGTACTAAATGGTACTATTGGGGAAGAGCAATGGCATTGTATAAGTGTACCGTGTATACATCAGGCAAATAAATAATGGTTCTTTCTTAGGGTATGTTCCTTGGTATGGGTTATTTAAAACATTTTTTTAGTTTTACTGTAAATACAGATAAATGAAATGTAAATCTTGCATTGGGTAGTCCGTGGCTTGTGTCATCTGATCTTGCGTTTTAATAGAGTTTTGTAGTTTCCAGGCTATTTTCATGTACATGATATCATGTCATTTAACATACTTAGGTTCTATTGTTAAGACTTTGGAATATCCAGGTGTTTCCATTGTTCTCCAGAAAGATTCCTGTAGCTCTACAGGTTTATCACACTGCAATTAAAAAATGCATTAAGTGTGAATATTCTTGCCAATATGTAGCAAAAGATTTAAAGGACTAAAATTAAAATAATCTTGGTGATATGAGAGAAATACAATTATATATTTAGGCACTTTAAAATCCATCTTGTCTAAGTTTAGTGGAACCCCATAACAATGGAGTAGAGAGATATTACCAAAACTGGTATTTTAGACCACTCTGTTTGTTAGACTCTTGGTATGTGTGAACCCATGCACTATCGAAGTGGGCTGAATATTGCTGAGAGGAGGCCCTGGATCAGGAGATTTTTCTTAGGTACTGGTAATAAAGGCAGCGACTAGAGAGTCTGATGGAGTTTGGATGTGTTGTCCCTGCCAAAACTCATGTGGAAATCTGATCCCCAATGTGGCAGTATTGGAAACTGATTGAGTCATGGGGACGGATCCCTCATGAAAGGATTAATGCTCTCCCTGGGGGAGGGGGGATTAATGAGTGAGTTCTCACTGTATTAGTTCCTGGGAGAGCTGGTTGTCTAAAAGACCCTGGCACCTCCCCTCTCTCTCTTGCTTCCTCTTGCCATGTGATCTGCTTGTACCTGCCGGCTGCCTGCCGCTTTCTGCCATGAGTAGAAGCAGCCTAGGCCCGTGCCAGATGCAGCTGCCCCAGAATCGTAAGCCAAGTAAACCTCTGTTCTTTATAATTTACCCAGTCTCAGGTATTTCTGTTATAGCAACATAAAACAGACTAATATAGAGCCTCTCCATAAAATTGTGTAGATCCCCTTTATAGGGTAATACTAAATAAATTCTTTTTATTTATGGTTATATAATGTTGTACATTTTTGAGATTTAAGCAGCATGGAAAATATCATAAACATGGTTAAGAAAAAGTAGAAAAGAATTTAAACAGTCTCCTGCTTTATCTTAATAGCCCCCCCCATTCTTATTTCATTGGATCATTTCTATAAACATTTTTTATCTAAAAGACAAACTTTTATTTTAGGGCTCACTTTTATTTAGCTTGTGTTTCAACACATAATTTTAATAATTAAAAGGAAGAAAATGAATATATTTTACCAATTATATATAAATCAATTTATTTATTCAATAAAGCATCTTAATGCCCCTATATTACTATATTACCTACCAAGGAATTAGCCACATGTACACTGTCTTCAAGAAGCTCACAGTTGTTTTGGGTAGCACAGGTTAAACACTGAAATGACAAACAACAAAAGCAAGTTAAAAGTATAGTATTGTAATGTAAGAGATTCCATGGGGCAGCTGTGATTATGGGTCATGTGAGTGCAATCATAATAAATGGAATGAGTTCAGAGAAGAACCATTGTGGGTTGGAGAAATCTAAAAGGGTTTCCCAGAACCTTGAATGATGGATTGGAATTGGATAGATGGAAAGCATGTATCTGGAGAAATTGACTTTGACTCCTTGGAGATGAATTCGCCACATTTTCAGGCCTGTGAATGTTTTCATGAATCTGTAAAAGGAAACTACATGGGCATGTGTAACATGTGTGTGTTTGTGTGTACATATATATATGTAGTATTGAATATATATATGTGTGTATGCAAATATATATACACACACACACACACACACATATGTGTGTGTGTGTGTGTGTATACACTTTTTTCTTACATAAATGGTGCTTGCTTTGGTAAAATTTCTGTAAGGGACCACCCGGACCTGCTGCCGGCACCATCGGCAGCCACACCAGTTGGGGTCAGTGTGGTCGTCGTGGCGGCTAGACCCTGGAGCTGTGGGCCTGTCCTTGTGTCCTCCGTGCTCCAGACTTGGCCGCCTGCTCATCCTTTGGCATTGCCACTGGTGCTGCTACCTGACCTGCAGGCCACCACAGGCCATGGAGCCCATGAGGGTGCAGGCCCTACTGTCGTTTCAGAGCTCCCTGAGCTGGTGTGGGCATGCCACGACATGAGCACAGAGCCACTGCTGGAGCCAGATTCCAAGGCGGGAGCATGTCAAGAAGCACATGAGCACACAGGCCACAAGTGGCAGCTGGGCTGGCCTTCAAAATGTGATGTCAGCAATACTTGTTGCCTCTTCTGACCACAAATGTTTATTACACATCTACACTGTAAGATAAAATAGCCTGACGTCTGCATCCAGCCTAGTGACAACCACTGAGCGGCTGCCAGAAGTGCCCCAGGCCCCTGAGCTGGGGTGGTGGGAGGCCAAGGACCTCAGGCATGACCCCTGACATCTACATCCAGCCAGGTGACCACCAAGCCACTGCAGGAAGCGACCCAGGGTCCCGGGGTGGGGGCAGGGGGTTGAGGGCCTCAGCCACGCCCACCCCCCTAAGTTCACATCCAGCCCAGCCATGACCCAGCTGCCACAGGAAGCCCCCTAGGCTCCCCTGCTGGAATGAGGGGGGTACTATGGGCCTTGACCATGCCCCCCACTCCTCCCTCCTTCTCCCACCCTCTGCCCCTCTCCCCAATTGCTCTGCAACATCTTAGAATGTAAAAATAAATAAATAATAAATAAATTTAAAATAAAAATAAAGAATAAAAATTTTAAAAATAAATAAATAAATAAAATAGTAAAATGGCTATAAGAAAACTTGAATGGCCTCTATAAACATATTTAGATTTAATCATTGCACACACATACTTTTTCTAAAAATTACGCTCAACTCTTCTATTTTGTTTTATTATTCAGGTTAAATTAAAAACTTGGAATCATCAGTTTTTTTCTGTCCTGTGGCTGCTCAGTTAATTCATCCCTAATTATCAATAACATCAATTCATGTCTACCTGTATTGTTAGGTAGAAGCTGAGCATGTTCACAGATAAAATGTATGACACACACAGTGAGGTATTTCAGCCATACTTTTGATGGACCTTGTTTCCTTGACAGCCCATTTAAATCTTCTATATAACCTCTGATTTTTCTTTCTGTAGGAAATCTGTGTTATTCCTTTTGCCTTTCACCAAGAAAACCAATGTGAATAGCTTTTGTGAGTTGAATTAATACCATAACTCATCTAATTGTATAAAACTTTTTCTTCTTCAACAATCCTCCTATCACAGAGGTTATGTGCCAAGAATGTCCTTTGAGAGACAGCCTTAAAGAAAACTGAGATACTTTATTCTATTACTTATATACATTTTATTATTGTATTTCTGAAGGAAACATTGGAATACCTATATGTGTGAAATTGTGTGCTAGACACTAAAGGCATTGCATTTAAACTATTATGAACTGATCTCTCCTCCTATAGAAGGTGACCAAACACTTCCATCAAAGTGGCTAACACCAATAACTCGCTTTCAAGCTCTGCTTTCCTGGGCCTCCCTGTAGAAAGGAGTGAAGGCCTCTGGGGTATTCAGGTTCAGTGAAGCCTAGTTGAATAATTGCAGAAAATAAACACCCCTAGGAAGTATGAAAAAGGTGAATGGTAATAAAATGCTATTAAACTTAGAGATTTTAGCTTTCTCCCTGGTTTCTCCTGGCATTTTTCAAAGGAAATGCCACAGTGACTCTGAGGTTTTTTAAGTCACATGCTGAACTTGCAGTAGTATTAGAAAGGAAAGCCATTGTGAAATAGAAAAAGAAAAAAGCAGTTAGGACACTTTAATGAACACTTGAATGCACCTCAAATGAAAAACAGATGTTCTTTGTTAAATTTAACAGCATTTCTTATTCAGATTGAGGTAACTAGACAAGTCAGTGGGGTAGAATTGGCTACAGCAGGATCGTGTTCTAGGAAAGTTTGTATATTTCATGTTGTCCTGTACAGAGTATTTCCCCCATTTTTTTCTGCATTTAGATAAAAGGAAGGCATTTGAAAGTCTAAGCCTTGAAGATTGGTCTTATTCATGTAGTTTGCCTTACTGACTTTTTCTATACAATGGGAGTCGTGTACATTTTAAATTCATGAGATTATTTTAGTTTTGTAACAATTGCATAAATCTTATTTTGGTATTTTATTAGGTTTTTTAAAAATATGTCTTTGCCATACAACAACATAGGTTGGTATTAATGTTTTAAACAACAACTATTATATTAAATATATTTTATTAATACTCTCCCCCCCTAAAAAATGTTTACCCATGCTTCACCCTTACTCCCCCCTCAAAAAACAAAACAACATGAAACAAATCTCTTTCTGGGCAGTTCATTTCAGTCTATCAATCAGTAATATTTTCTCTGACCAAAACTTGGCTTTTCCTTCTCAACTGATTCATTCAATGGAAACATGGTCACAAGCCAATGCAGACTCTCTAATATGACCCTTCCCTGAAAATATAAATTATGTTACTGCTCCAGCTCTAAGCTTTGAGATGCACTGGGATTCACCATTTTTGGTTTTCAACATATACGAGTGTGTTGAACTGCACTGGTATTCTGTATATTAACATATTATTAATTTTTAACTCAATTAATTCACTAGGCATTATATAAGGTATAAAAAGAGACATGATCTTAGACCACAGTGAAGTGAAAGAAGTATGTTGTTTATTCAGTAGCCTTCAACGAAGCAATGATACATACAGAGAATTCGGACTATAATCAGTTGTCCAAAGGGACTTATCTTCTTAAGTGTTCCATGTCTCTTTATTTCTGTGTATATTTTGGTTTGATGCCTGGGAAATTTATTTTCTCTTGTTTTGAATCTTTATCATCTAAAAAGAAAACCCATAAAACAAAACTAAAACCAGGTCATTAAATAGCAGGGGAGACAATATAAGAATCTAACCAAACAACACAGGAAGAAAGGATCCACAAGCTGACGTGGTTAAGCAGGGCTGGCCTCGCGTAAACTCCCATCTGAAGCAACTTCAAGGCCAACTTCAATATCCAAAAAGAGATGGGGAAAAAAATTGCAGTGTTTTGAGAGAACAAAAATCATAGCTCCAAAACCACTTCTAACTTTAGATCAGTCACATTGAAGGGAATGGCAAGATAGTGATTCAAAGCAGACCAGCTTAATATTCCATTAAAAATCACCTATATCTAGCAATTTGTAATCATAACTTATACTATCCTACCATTCATCTCATGCAAACTTTAGGTCATGGCTTCAAATTCCTCATTCTGACTTTTCCTGTTTTGTTTTCCTCTTCTCCTTTAGGAATCTTCAGGGTTAGTATGCTAATTCTGTGTTTTAAGTAGGACAAAAATTTCAGTCAAATATAAAAAGCCATTTTCTTAAAAATGACAACTGTATTTTTAAAAAATAGCTAGTAACTAAGAACCCAACCGCTGCAACATTAAAGGGGACTACACTTGGGAGTTGATATTTCTGATTTATAAAGCAAAATTGTGTTATTGATTTTTGGCATTGTAAAAGTTTTTGTTTGTTTTTGAGTAAACCAGATACCTATTTTATTGACCTCATTATTTAGATATTAGGGAGAGGATCTAAAAAGGACAGGGAACCCAGTCAAGGTGTCCATCGTACCGTCTCCAAGAGCAAGGCCAAGGACTCATGCTCCCCAAGGACATCCCTCTCGTTAGGCTGGGGACTATCAAGCAGGCAGCGTGCTCCTGTTGTCCCTATGTTAGTGGTACCTGCACACTTTATTCCACCCAATCCCCAGCTCTTTCTCTCATCCAGACTCCAGTGATACTTCCTTGGCAAGAATCTTTGGCAAATGGTAGATTATGTACATCGAATATATCTTGTACATCTGATATCCTGCCATCCAGTTGTGGTTGCCTTCCCTTGTTTAGCTCTTACAATTCAAGGAGTCTTCACAATTAAATGATAATTCTACTTTGCTCATTAGTGTCTCTATGTGAGAATGAATCCAGATTGTAATTAAAAGTCCTCTTGCAAGCCATAAAGTCACATTATTATCAGGTGTGTTTTGCATCCTATCATTAAGTAAGGAAATTACCAACAACAATCAGTTTAGGCAATACTACAGTATTTGATTAATTTATAAATCAAATACTTATTATTCAACATCATAAAATATCAACCAGAATTGATATATTTCCTCCTTTGGTCTCACTCCTCTAACCCAAACATCCTACCAAAATAAATACGAAGTTGTATCATCTTGAATTCAGCCATAAAGTCTCTATAATTTTAATCAAGACCATTTCTTTTCTTTTCTTTTCTTTTTGGTTCCCCAACAACTTTTATTACAATTTGTGTGTGTATATATATATATATGTTTTTTTATTGGACCTTAGTTAATTCTACATATCTGTGGGTACAGCATTGAATATCAATACCTATATGCAATATGTGATGTTTGAATCAGGATAATTAGAATATTTAACATTATACAATGTAATTGATTTTTCTAGCCCCTTACCAATTCCTCCCTTACCCCACCCTTCCCACCTCTAGTAACCTCAGTTCTGTTCTCTTCTTTTGAAATTTCAATGTATGGTTGTAATTGTATCTTTCTTTTTTTAGTTATTTGCTCGTTTTGGGGGGGTTTTGTTTGTTTGTTTTTTTGGTTTTTTTAGCTCTCACTTATAAGTGAAGACACGGAGTATTTCTCTTTCTGTGTCTGGCTTATTTCACTTAACATAATTTTGTCTAAGTTCATCCATCTTGCTGTGAATGTCAGTATTTCATCTTTTTTATGGCAGAGTAGTATTTCATTGTGTAAATATATCACATTTTCCCTATCCAGTCATCAGATGATGGACATTTATGTGGTTCCAACTCTTGGCTATTGTAAATAGAGCTGCAATAAACGTGAGAGTAGAGGAATCCGTTCAACATGATGATTTCCATTCTTTGGGTTATAGACCCAGCAGTGGGATTGCTGGATCATATGGTAGCTCTATCTTTAGTTGTTTGGGGAAACTCCATACTGTTTTCCATAATGACTACACAAATTTACAGTCCTACCAACAGAGTAGGAGGATTCCCCTTTCTCCTTATCCTCTCCAGCATTTGTTATTCTCTGTCTTTTTGATAATGGCCAGTCTAACTGGGGTGAGATGATATCTCAATATGGTTTTGATTTACATTTGCCTGATGCTGAGTGATGGTGAGCATTTTTTCATGTGTCTTTTGGCCATTCATATATTTTCCTTTGAGGAAAGCCTAGTTAGCTCCTTTGCCCATTTTTTATTTGGGTCATTTGTTTTTTTACTGTTAAGTTGTTTGAGTTCCTTGTATAGTCTGGATATTAATCCTTTGTCAGATGCATAGCTTGCAAATATTTTCTCCCTCTCTATAGGTTGCCCTTTTGCTCTGTTAATTGTTTCTTTTGCTCTGCAGAAGCTTTTTAGTTTGATATAATCCCATTCATTTATTTTTCTTTTTGTTGCCTGTGCTTTGGGGGTCATATTCATAAATTCTTTGCCCAGTCCTACTTCCTAAAGTGTTTTCCCTATGTTTTATTTTAGGATTTTTATAGTTTCAGGACATATATGTAAGTCTTCAATTTGTTTTCAGTTGATGTTGGTATATGGCGAGAGGTATGGGTCTGGTTTCATTCTTCTACATGTGGATGTCCAGTTTTCCCAGCACCACTTATGAAAGAGGCAGTCTTTTCCCCAATGAATGTTCTTAGTGCCTTTGTCAAATATCAATTGGCTGTAAGTATGTGGGTTGATTTCTGGGTTCTCTATTCCATTGTTCTGTGTGTCTGTTTTTGTGCCAGTACCCTGCTGTTTTTGTTACTATAGCTTTGTAGTATAATTTGAAGTCAGGTAGTGTTATGCCTCCAGTTTAATTTTTTTTTTTTCTTGCTCAGGATTGCTTGGCTATTTGTGGTCTTTTGTTGTTTCATATGAATGTTAGGATTGTTTTTTTTTTTCTATTTCTGTGAATGATGTCACTGATATTTTGATGGAGATTGCATTGGGTATTATGGATATTTTCACAATGTTAATTCTTCCGATCCAAGAGCATGGAATGTCTTTCCATCTTTTTGTGTCCTCTTTAATTTCTTTCAACAGTGATTTGTAGTTTTCATTGTAGAGATCTTTCACCTCCTTGGTTAACTTTATTCCTAGGGGTTTTTTTGGGGGGGTGGGGTTGGGGGGGGTTTGTTTGTTTGTTTGTGACTATTGTAAATGGGCTACCTTTCTTGATTTCTTTTTCTGCTAGTTTGTTGGAGCATAAAAATGCTACTGATTTTTGCATGTTGATCTTGTATCCTGCAACTTAACTGAAATTGTTTATCAACTCTAAGAGGGTTTTTTTGCAGAATGTTTAGGCTTTTCTATATATAAGATCATGTCATCTGCAAACTGGGACAGTTTGATTCTGTCTTTTTCCAATTTGGATGCCTTTTATTTCTTGCTCTTTCCTGATTGCTCTGCCCTCCAATACTATGCTAAATAGGAGTGGTGAGAGTGGGCATCCTTGTCTTGTTCCTGTTCTAAAGGGAAAAGCTCTCAACTTTTCCTCATTCAGGATGATATTGGAGGTGGGTTTGTCATATATAGCTTTTATGGTGTTGAGATAGTTTTCTTCTATACCTAATTTGCTGAGAGACTTTATCACGAAGGGATGTTGAATTTTGTCAAATACTTTTTCTGTGTCTATTGAGATAATTATATGGATTTTGTCCTTGATTTTGTTGATATGGTGTATCACATTTATTGACTTGTGTATGTTGAACTTATTCTCCCTTCCCTGGGATGAATCCCACTTGATCATGGTGTAAAATTTTTTTTGACGTATTGCTGTATTATATTTGCTAATAATTTATTGAGGATTTTTGCATCTATGTTTATCAAAGATATTGGTTTGTAGTTTTTTTGTTGCTGTTGTGTCTTTGGCTTTGGTATCAGGGTGATACTGGCCTCATAGAATGAGTTTTGTATTTCTAACATCTCTGTTTTGGTGTCTAGTCATCTGGTAGAGCAGTTGCTTTTCCTAGTACTCTGGAGTGAACTTTCAGGAGAAAGAGTTCCTCTTATAGATGTGTTTTATTAAGACTGTTGAGGAGGGTATTTTACTGTTGGTTCCAGGTAGATGAAGTAATGTAGTCTCCACATGGTTACTGTGGCCAAATTCAGTGCTGGGATTGCATGTAAGTGCCTCCATGGCCTAGTCCCTGGGGCACTTAGTGATTCCCTGCTGAGGTTGGTAACACTGTGTTGGTTCATCCAGGACATGGGAAAGCTCTTGAGTTTGTGGGAAATGCCTCAGTGCCCTGTCACTCTTTGGCTGTGGTGGATGACCCTAGGCAAGACTGTTGGCACCCTGGCTAACTCCCTGTGATTCTGATGAGTGCACTGGGGTAAACTAGTGCTCCTCAGTTTGAATGGGTGACCCTGGGTGAGTTTTCTCTTTCTTCTTTCCTACAAGCAGAGGCTCCTCATGGAATGTTTCCTCCCCCAGTTGGAGGATGGGTTGGTGGTGATTGGGAATTTTCTTCCTTATGCTATTTGGGTGTCCCAGGTTTCTGTACTCTCAGGGGCTTGTGCGTGTCTCTCTCCAGATGAAGGCAGTCCCTTGAGCTGCACATGTGTCTCCCACCCCTAGGTGTGCTACCGTATATGGCAACATAATTCTCCCTGTGGGTTGTGCCACTGGATTACAGGTGTGTGCTTGCTCATCTCTTTCCCTGGTCTCCACGGGCTGCCTATAAGGTGGCAGGCTGCTGGTATGGCAGAAACCCACCCTTGTGGCAGCAGTTGCTGTGGCAGTGGCTATCATGGACCACTCACTCAGCACCAGTGTCCACAGCAGTGGCAGGGAGTGCTGTTGCTGGTGAGGTAGCTGGCATACTGGTACTGTCAGTCGGAGGGCTGTTTGGTGGGGTGGGGCCACTTCCTGGGGCTCAGTGAGGTGGCCAGTGTGCTGGTGCCATCTCAGTCGGAGGGCTGGTTGGTAGGGTGGGGCCACTTCCTGGAGCTCAGTGAGGTGGCCAGTGTGCTGGTGCCATCAGTCAGGGTTCTGGCTGGCTGGGTCTAATCAGGACCTAAACCTTTTCTGCCCTCCCAGACTTCTGGACATTGAGCCAGGAGCTGAGTCTGTCTCAGGATTTCCCTTTTCTCTGGTAGTGCCTCCTTTCAGTGCTGGCCTATCCACCGATTCCCTGGAATATTGCCTTTCTTTCAGCCTATTCCAGCAAGCACACTTGTTTACGGTTAGGATACTGAGACATGATTCCATTGATACCAGGGATACCAAAGCCAATAAATACATTCACACACACACATATATGCAAATACATTAAAGATTTAATGGAGAACTCACTTTTAAAGAAGATAACTTTACATGATCCAAGAATATGGAAAGGAATCAGGTGCTTACTGATATTAAGCTACTTAGATGAGGGAAATAGACTATTAATTGGTTGTGCACAAATGATACTTTTCCCATTGTGTGTGTGTTGCAGGAGGGATATTTAATCACTCTTCAGAACATGTAATAATTAAAATTAATGTCAAAATTCATAGGCTTTGTAAAAAATGAAAGGCGAATCTTTGTTAGATTTGTAAAAATCATTATACCCTATTTTTATAAATTATATTTTACTGTTTCAAAAAGTTTTTTCCTCAACCTCTCCCTCTTCAAGAAACCAGTTTTTAAAGTGTGCAGTTTCCTAGAAACAAGGTGGAAATGAGTCAGGAAACTCTTTTTTTCCTTTCTGTTCTATCAGGTTTTCTTCAAAGGTGATTGTTTCTACTAGAAGCCTGATGTCACTGCTCCCATTAGCATAGGAAGGCACACGCAACCTTGCAGGCCATACGAAACCATGCACCAGGCCAGGGTAAGGATAGACACCCAGAATGTCACAAATGACTTCTCACCTTATACAAATTAAAATGGAAAACCTTACCAGGCAGAAAGTTCAAGGGGAACTAGTATCAATCCCGTGGAAATGAATGTACAGAATGCAAACGTACTTCTCCAACTAATCAGATAAAGTGACATTCCCCAGTTCTGCCATCTTCTGAGGTCAACATTCCCAGTCAGAATACTTGTGTCTCAAATACGTTTTTATTTGAATGGGCTTCACATTTTATTAAGGTGAGACTTTGATTTGGGGGAACTTATATCTTCATAGAAATATGCCACATGCAGGAAAGAGGAAGGGGGTGGGAGGATAGTGAGAGGTTGGTTAATGGACACAAAACAACTGGACAGGAAAAATAAGTTCTAATGGTGTACAGTCGAGCTAGGCATCTATAATTAACAATAATTTACTGCATGTTATCAAATGGTTAGAAGAGAGGAGATCAAATGTCCTCATCTTAAGGAAATCATTAAGTTTTGCAGTGATAAATATGCTAATTACCCTGATTTAATCATCACTTGTTGTATACATGTATTGAAATATAACTCTGTATCCCACAAATATATATAATCAATACATTTCAATAAAGAGAAAGAAAGAAAGTAATAGATATACCACATATGATGTATGTTCAATGTAAAACCCTAAGATTCCTTAAGCAAAACATTTTAGGACTTTTCAAGCTCAAATTAGGATTTTAATTTTAGAACCAGTAGTCATGCCTATTTCCTTATATACTTTATAGATCATCATTACCATCTGAATCATTGAATTTTGACTGGCGAGGGCCTATGTATATAGTGGGAGTGAATAAAACAGGGTACTTCAAAAAGTTCATGGGAAGAATCATATTGTCTTTTAATTCTATTTTTCGTCAGATCATGGCTCTGACTGTAATGGTTGTAGGAAATCTGATTGCTTATGTGACATCCCAAGAAATATATTTCCTTAGCAACATTCTATTACTGAAAAATCCTTGGGCCTGAAATGGGTGATGTCGCAACTGTGGAAACACTAGTAGCAGGTGGCAGATGTCTTTCAGGTAATTCCATCAAATGTTTTGTATTATATTTGAAAGCAGCAGGAAGCTTACAATTTCAGTAAGAAGAAGATTTCTGCTGGCTGTGTTTCTAAATATTTGAAACTGTTGCTTAACATCAGCCTGAGATAACAAAAGAAATAGAAGCATTAGCAAAAGACAGGGCAGCAAAGTAAAAACAGTTCTGCTAGCTGGAGAATGACTCTGCTGTCCAAGACCTGTATCTACTCAGTTGTTTTAGGGGCTTGCTTATACATTTTTCTAGGAAAACTTATACACTGTAGAGGTATTTGGGAACGTATGCCTTTTGAGTCAAGAATCTTCTATAGTGTGCTGTTAACTATTTTATGAAAAAAACAATGTGGATACAAAGAGAAGAAAATCAAAATGATTTCATCAGGCAATTTCAAATCATGATATTGTGTATTTGAAGTACATTAAGTGAAATCACCAAAGAGGCATTATTCTTCTCCTTACCTTTATGTTCTGGATCACTAATCCTGTATGCAGAGATACGATCACGATGTGAAGAAAATGGGAGTCATTAACGACAAAGATAATGAAATATTATGCACTTATTTAAAATTAGTACTATTACTTCGGTATCCTGAAGAAATAAATCAACTTTTAACTCTGGATTTATCTTGCAAATTTGAAGAATGAAAATACATAACACTCCATTAGAATGTGACAGACCAAAAAATATAAAGATAAAAATATTTCAAGGACAGTCATGAAAGCCACATTGTAACCAGAGACATTGAAATGAGTGTCAATCCTATTTGTCCTGTTTTTGGGAGAAAATATTCCAGATGTTTAAACAGTGTGCTGTTGTCATAATAATGACAGTATGCTATGGCCATTATTCAAATTCAGTCTTTAAGAATCCTTTTTTCAGCCTAGTTTGTCCTGTAAGGGATCTCCTAAACTTTTGGAATGTTATTAGACAGCCCCTACACTCAACCACAACAATATCAAAACATAATACCTTTCTAAACCTTAGTATTTTATGGCATCTTATTGTGAAGGGGAAAAAAACACATATTTTTAGTTAAAAAAAAACAGAATTTGGATTCTGATTTTGCCATTTATTTTGTGATCTTGTATGAGTTTCTGTAAGTCTCTAAGTTTAGAGTCTTCATGTGTAAAATTAGAATAATCAGACTTGTCATAGTATTGTTTCTAATAACAGTAGGTTTCTGTAGGTAACTTCCTTTCCCTGAGAATGCACAGCAACCGCAGACAAAGAAAAAACCCTAATTATGACAAGATTAGGAATGAGCCTGCCTCGGACATTGTGCTTATTCATTGCCTGAGAAACAGCTGAAGCAAACATTCTGCCACCAGGATACTCTCACTCCCATTACCAAAGATCAGTAGTCAATATAATAGTTTTTGGAGAGACAGCAGCCCTGGAGAATAAAACCCTTAGTGTCTCCAGAGGAAGTATGGATTAGAAAAGTTGTCCTCAATATCATCTGTTTTTCCCCAGAAAAGTTCACCAGATTATCACTGGCTGCTCTGTAAAACAGAACAAAACAAAATAAATCTGGGAGGCTTTCCCATCAAAGCAAAATGACCATTTTTTTTCAGAGTCATCTAGAAGATGAATGGGCATTTATTGCATAAGAAATTTTCAGACACAGAAGTCTCATCTTTATATTAAGTGATACCAGACATTCAGAGAAAAACTATCTGAAAGAAGGTATCAGACCACTACAGAAAAATGCATCTCCTTTAGAAATTGATAGTTACAAGTAATCATTTGTCTCAATACTATCAAATGTACCTTGAATATTGGTGCCAATGGTTTTGAAATCTTAGGATTCTCTTTGCCCCATGTCAGTCTGTCCCCCTCCTTTTGCACACATATATACACATGGACAACACAACCTATTGTTCATTTTGCAGGTGCAGCAGCAGCAGCTGTCAAAAGCACATTAGTTCAGTTTCAGGTACCTTTTTGACATCCCATATGTCTTAATTGAAGGTTAGAGAGAAGGGAGGAAGTTTGGAGGAGGCCAGGTGGAGAGCTGGACAAAACCAATTCACTGTATTTGTGTAACCTGGGGTTGACCGCTGCCACCAACAAATAGCTCTTCAGAGAGCTGCATCATTCATTTCCACAACCTTTACAACTTTCCTGTCCACAAGTTGCCCCCCCATCATACACACCAACATACACACACACACACACACACACACACACACACTCACTCAATTGAGCTTGTAGTGATGTATGTAAGTTTTGAGAAATATTATTATGCCATCATCATTAAAAAATTCCTTTTGGCAATGTGGCATAGTAGAAAAAAGCCCTAGTCTGGCACTTGGAAAGCCTGAGTTTTTCATTTGGTTCTGCCATTAAATCGTTGGATGGCCTCAAGCAAGTCGACTTTCTTGGCCTTTAGTTTCCTCATTGTAAAAGGAAATAGTGGGACTAGGAGTTGTCTAATGTCTTTTCGTCTCTACGATCCTATAATTCTGTGATAAATTCCTATCTAGGAGAAACATTTGTCAAGGTTTCAAAAGGATTCCTTGCAACAGCACCAACATGAAAGGAATTGATTGATCACCCGTGGGATTCAAGCACTGATCCATTGCTCATCCATCTCCTTAACCCTGATGAAAACAAGGAGTTTCCCTGTAAACAAGGTGCCTCTTTTCCAAGGCTTGAATAGCCTTATGACTCAGGTTTCAGGGGATAGACCATTTGCCCCAGATATAGACCTGGTACCCTAAGGCCAATGTGTTAGTTCTATGCTGTTTTAAATGTGAATTTGGACATCATCACCACATGAAAAATTATGTTTCACTTTTTTAAAAGATCAGGAGTATGCCTGGCCTAGACATTGTTATTTGCCGTGTTACTGATAGGAAAAAAAAACAAACAAAAAACTGCCTAGATCACCTGGCTCGAATTTTGTGGTGTTTGCACCTTTGCCTCTCACAAAATGATGCTTTTAAAAATAATATCTGATAGAAGAATGATGCTTTTCACCATTCATATTAATTCATAACTGATCACCTGTAACTGAGATAACTACTTAGACTACAATTTTACTATTCTAGTCTGGCTAAGTGCTTCTGGAGACTTGAAGCACAAAACTCTGCTCACTCAAAAAGCTTGTTAATGGGTCCCTCATGACTCAGCTATCAATTTTTTAGTATCAGATATACATGCTGTATCCATTATTACTTTCACTTAGAGCCAGATCTGACCTGGCTCTACAGCAGCTTATGAGATTTTATTTATTTTCATTTTAGTAGTAGATAAAAAGTAGAAATAGTCATGCATAGAAAAATGTGTATTTTAATAAAAAAACTTTCCAGTGTAATATTATGGATGTAGCTACTTTATCTTTTAAAAGAACTGTTCATTTTTTGCATGTTTTCTACCTTTAACATATCTTAGGTTGTTTAAATGTGCTTTGTAAGCAATGATAAAATGACAAGTTATCATTGATCTGTCCTTTCTTCCATCTCAGAGGGATTCATTAAATAATGCATGCACCCATGTGAATTACTTTCTTCACTAGTATCCTCAGACCATTAGCCAAATATAGCAACATTAGCATCTTTCAACCCTTAGAAACCCTTTTGGCTTTCATTTAATTAAATTATCCCATTATGAAAACTCTTATAATGAGATTAAATTTAATTATTTATTAGACACTTATTTGCACTAGGGAGCCTATCAATTATGCATGGTTGAGCTAAACATTTTTCAGTCCATCACCTTTTCTTTTCAAGGAAGGTGCAATTTATTAAGTACATTTGGGACACTAGATAGCAGGCCTTAATGGGAATAAGTATTTAGCCCTCTTAAAACCTACTATAATAAGGATTAAAATTACTATGTCTGAAAAATAGACAAGAGAATTGCTGTCAGATATTCTAGTGTTCTAGACTTCCAGTTTTCAAAATCCTCCTAATATAGTTTGTAGTTCATCTAAGAGGATTTTTCTATTAATGTTCACTTACAAATATAGCTTGGATTTTAAAAACAGGAATAATTAGCAAAGTATGCATTTAAAATAATTCTATATTTAAAAATTAATGTTAGTAATGTTTTAAAATCTTATCTAAGAAAACTTTTATGAAAAATTTCAAAATAGATAAAAATAGAAATAATAGTATAATGAACTCCTAGGTAACCATCTTCCAGCTTCAGCCCATAGCCAATTTGGTTTCAGCCGTTACCTTCTAACCCCTACCCCTCAACTGAAGCAAATCTGAGACATGATACCATTTTGACAGTATTTATGAAAAGAAAATTGAGTGTCGCAAAGGCAGAACATTTTTTTCTTTTTTTTACAATGGAGTGAGTTTTTAGTGAATAATATGATAGTAAATGTCAATTCATGGCATAGATTGCCCTATCAGGTCTTATCAATATATAATTAATTATTCTTCTGGTATGATCTTTGTAATAGGAATTGTTATGTCATGCCTCTGCTCAAATCCTCCACTGGTTCTTTATTTCACTATGCATAGTATTCGTCATGGCCTGCAGGGCTCTGCATAATCTGATTAGCTAACAGATTCTCTGGCCTTACTTCACCTCCCTGTCCTTCGCTTACTTGGCTCCAGCAACAATAACCACCTTGCAGATTCTCAGGTACCCTGAGCAGATTCCGACCTCAAGGCCTTCCCAGCTGCTCTTCCCCCATCTGTCTTCACAGCCTACTTTCTCACTTGCTTTAAGTCCCTGACCAGTCATCTTATCAGAGAGGTCCCTGACCACCCTGTATGAAAGAGCAACTCCCTCCCTCTGGCCATCACACTTTATCCCCATCCCTGAAGAGCTCATCCGTAGACATCTCTTTATTTCTGCCTCTCCTAGCAGAAGATGAGTTTCATGAGAGTAGGCACTTTGTCTTCTTGCTTGCTCGCTTTCCTGCTTTCTTCTATATCTCCTATACCTAGAACAGTGCCTGGCATAGAATAGGGTAATCAATGAATATTTGTTGAATAAATGGAATGAAGTAATTCACTCTATTTTCTGAGATAATATGTATGTTTGAATATTCATAAAAGTGTATTTTTTTTTAGATGGCTGTTGTGTATGTGTGTAGTGGGGGTAGCGGGAGGATGAGGTAAAGAGGTTAATCACGACCAGTTTGTGTCACCAGCATTATAAGTCAAATTTAAGGCTTTTAGATCTAATTCTGTAAGCTGAAGTGCTTATGGACTCAAGTCAGCAAATGGGTTCAGGTATGATGGGGACTGGGGCAGACTTCAGAGCTCGGGACCCTTCAAGAGAGGGTAGCAGAAGCAACTTATGTGGGACCCTGAGCCGGGATTGATACATCTTCTAATTTTTAAAAAGAAGCTAGAAAAGTGGAATTTTATGTTAAATCTCCCAGTTTTAAAAACGGTGTGAACCAAATTAATCATATTCAGGGGGTGACATTTTGCCTCTTCAGCACCTAGTGTTGGGGGGCCAGAATAAATTTTTAGGTTGGAAAGTGAGACAATCACAGGTGTGCTGAGGAAGATGACTCAGGTATCAGCATGAGGGCTGGACGGGGCTGGTGAGAGCCAGGTGAGAGAGAAACCACTAAAACTCTGTTGTAGTGAATGAGATGAGAAGGAGGGGTGTGTGCGAAGGTGGTATCGGAGGAAGGTACAAAAGATGTGAAAGTGACAGGATTTTATGAGCAATTGGGTGAGGCAGAGGGAGGCATTTCCAGGTCTCAAACTTAGGAAAGAAGGGAGTTAGGCTTAGAGTCTGAGTTAGGCCTGATGATAATGATTGGAGGAAGGATGGAACTTGAGTTATCTCTAGATATTAAGATAAAGATATCTCTTAGATGGTCAACAGTATGTGTCAGGGGCTTGGAGGTAAGGCTGAAGCAGGGTTTGTCAACTTCGGCATGATTGACATTTTGGCTGTGTAATTCTTTGTTGTAGAGGGCTGTCTGGTACTCTGTAGAATGTTTAGCAGGACCCCTCATGTCTCCCCACTAGATGCCAATAGCACTCCCCAGTTGTGACAACTAAAAATTTCTACAAACATTGACAAATGCTCCCTGAAGGGCAAAGTCACCTCCTGCCATTGAGAACCACTGAGCTAAAAATATAACGATATAAAATTAGGAGTCATCATATTTGTAACCAGTGTTTTTCAAATTGTTATGTGAATATGAATTACTAGGGATATTTCACAATCTGATTCAGTAGGTCTTGGGTGGGCCTGAGGTTCTTCATTTCTAACAACTCTCAGATGATGCTGAGGATGCAGGCCCATGGCCACATTTGAGTACAAGATTATTGGTGACACTTGAAATCATGGGAATGGATGACGCTCACCCAGGAAGATTATAGAGAGCAAGATTTGTAACCTTGCAAACATGGGCTTTGAGGGGGTTATGAGTTAGGCCTCCCAAATAACTGTTTTATTTCTTCCTCTTATTTTTAAAATTTTGATTCTTTTTGTTTGCATCACAAATGTTTTCATTCGAGTGGCATTGTCCTCTTGTACTGTGGATCAGTTAGAACCCCAGCAGGAGAGAGAATTGCACCCATATGGTACAACTGAATCACATTTGCTAAAGGAACTGTTTATGCAGATGTCGGCAGCGTTAAGGAAACCGATCAGGAATAGGGAGATGTCAAGAGACAGGCAATGCGGGGATGCCAAAGAGTGCTCGCACATGGAGGAAGGACAGCCAGGGAGGAGTTGTGGTCCTGGAGGGGACAGGGGAGAAATGCCCCCACCTCTCTCTTTTCTAGCGCTTTGGCCGTCCTCCTGGAGCTTCCTATTGGTCCAATCCAGCTGAAGCCTGTCAGCACGGGAGGCTGGGAGGTATTGTCTATAGAGATCAGCCTCCTGAGGCACGGGGAAAGAACAGAGAGTGGATCTGGGGAGAGCAAAAATCAGCTAGCACATACTTCGACAGGTGGAAAGTGGACATACTCAAGCACTGTGTATTGTCGTTATTCCCACACAGCGACACCAAGAACAGTCTCCTATCTATAGGGATTAAATAAAACAGCCTGCCCTTACGATCATAGAAATTTCTTTGTTGACATTGGATCTGGCTTTAATTGGGAAATGCCAATGAAGAGCTCAGCTATCTTTGGTTTTGTTTCTGTTGCCAAACATGCAGCACAAGAGCCACAGTGCTTCTTTGTGGCCGAGTCCTGACTGCAGAAGCATGAAGCCAACCACACTAAAGCAGCAGCTTGTGTGTGTCACCCTGAAGGCGTACCAGGCAAGGTAGAATTTTTGATGAGAGGAAGGCTCAATTTAAAAATGTTGGGATGATTCCCAAACTAACATTTGTTCCCCAGAGATGCTTGAGTCACCATGTAGTGTAGTTAAGAGGACAGACTCTGAAGTCAAGCAGCATGTCTTTGAATCCTGGCCTCACTTTTACTACTTACGTGAATCTAGCCTAGTTATTTAACCTCATTTTGTATCAGTTTTCTCACCTACAAAATGGGAACCTGTAAAATGAGAATAGGAATAGTAGTTACTCCATTGAGTTATTGTGAAAGATAATTCAAGTAAGGCACTTGGAATTATAGGTGGCATAAAGAAGGTCTTCGATAATTTTTAGTCTTGTATTCAAACAAAAGAATTTGTGAGAACTTTTCTTTTAGTGAGAACCAAAACTCGTGAGAACTTTAAATGCTCTGGAAACGGCCAAAGAAGCAGAGGAGGAAAACCGAAGTGGTCCCTTTGTCAACAGCACCTACTAAAGAATCACTGTGTCCCCAGTTCCCTTCAGATTGCCACCTGATCAAACTGCTGACAACTCTCAGACCACCAAACACCTCTGGTTTGCTTCTGTGTGCATGCTGATGCCACTAAAGAATTCCTGTTTTATAAGTTATTGGTGGAAAATACTGATATTCTATGAATAAATGGAGTATCTGCAATGCTCCAAAATACGTCAGATTTTGTTGTTTTAGTGAAGGACTTTCCAAATAATCATCCTGACTTAAGAGTCATGAACTCGATTAGAGCCACAGATATAAATCACTGTATTTTTCCATAAGTTTAGTCCATATTGGAAAAATAATGTAAGGGTTTTCTCTACTTCAGAAAGAAGTTCCCATGTTTTCCAGAGATCAAGGCTTTAAAGCACATAACTAACAAATGGACATGTCACTCTCTCTTGGAGAAAAGGAAAACCACTCTCAGAGGATTTGACCAATAGCATTCCAGCACGACTTGGCCTACTTTGTGGAATATTTTGACATATGTTTGAAGTAGATGTTTTGACTCAAGAATCTGAAGGAACTCTCTCAAAACAGGCTGAAAAGACTGGCCCGTTTGCCTCTCTGGAAAAGGGGATTGCAGGTAGGTTTTAATATGAAATTTTTAGTGCTGGGCAACTGTATCTATAGGCTGGAGATAAGAGTGGTCAAGTTCTAGCCAATTCTCCGCAATCATACTTAGAAAGACTGTAAACCTTGTCAAAGATGACATATAGACATGGGTACACAGCAAATGATAGAACAAGAATGCAATACAAAGAGTCTTAGAGAATTCTAGAATTTGCTGATAGAAGCCTTCTGTAGTAGATGCTGTTGTGTGCAGGTCCCCTTCAGGAATGAAGGGTTCATTCCCCCACCTGCTTAGGGTGTTCCTGGAAGATACTCCTCAGCTGTCAGCTCTCTTCAAGAATTGCCTTGGCTGAAAAGCACAGCCTTGCGCAAGGGCACACCCTTCCTGGAGTTGTCTGCGTCTAAGGACTGATTGATATGGGATCCTTATGGCCTGTTCTCTAGCCCCAACTCAGGGTTGCTCTGTAGGGCATTTCCTCACAGGCAGCCAAGGCCTTCCTGGTGGCTGCCTTGCAGTTAACTTCTTTCTCTACCCAATCCTACTTTCTTCTCTATGCTTCTGCCGTGTTGATCCCAACAGTGCTCCCCAATAAACTTCCTGTGTGCCAATCACCATAGAATCTACTTTCTAGGAAACCCAGCTTGTAACACTTAACCTCATCTAACAGAGGGAACAAAGCAAAATGATTCCTTTCTTGCTGCATACCTATAGGAGTAAGATTTTTAGCTCTAGCTATTACCTAAATGAAAATTCAAAATCGATTGGGAATCCAGAGGTGACACATATGTACCTAATCATGAACCACACCACAATTCCAGCATTGCTATTGGGCTGAAAGATAGCATTGAGGTTTACTTTTGAACACAATGAGATTACTTTTTATTTTGCATGTACAATTTGCATTTTTTCCTTTTTATAATCAGCAAATGGCTATTTTTAAAATTTGTGACATAAAGAAGATTGTTTTAAAAAACAATCTAAATTTGAGATACTTCAAATTTACTGCATATTTGAAGTAAATTTCTAACACAATAAAAATAATTGGCATGCCAAATTTTGGGATAGGTGTTTGTATTAGTCTGTTTCTGTTACTTATAACAAAATACTTGGAACTGGGTAATTTATAAGAAAACAAAATATATTGCTTACAGTTTCAGAGGCTGGGAAGTCTGAAGTCCAGGGAACACTTCTGGTGAGGGCTTTCTTTGGTAGTGGCTTTACAGCAATGCAGGTGTCTTACATGGTAGAAAATGGCAGAGCAGAGAGAGAAAACTTCTCATGTGCTCTCTTTTTAAAGCCCTCAGAACCATGCCCCTGACCACCATTATTAATCCATACACTAAGCATATTACTTTAATCTAATCACCTCTTCAAGACCCCACCTTTCAATTACTGTAATAGGATTTCCCACCCTCAACAGTTACAGTGGGGATTAAGCCTCAATGAGGTGGCGGTGGGGGGTCATCCAATCTACAGCAGTGTTTATGGGTATTTTATCCTAGAGAAGTTGTCCATACCTCTGATTGAATTTCCAAAGGAGTGCATGACCCCCCAAAAAGTTAAGAACAATTGGTATAAATTAAAGTGAGAAGCAGAAGTAGTATAATATCCTGAACATATGGAAGGCACTCAAATATTTGCTGAATATCAAGGGGAAATTGGAGTTCCTAATGCTGATGACTGAGAAGGTTCAGTCAGGGAGGCAGGCTGCTGCTAGGGATGTCACTTGCAGCTCTCGTCACTACCACCATATGGGTGCTAGCAACTCCAAAGAATAGAGGTCAAGAACACACTTTTGGGGGAGCGTTTTAAAGATAATCTCTTACTTTTTGTTCATTTTTTATTCTATTCTACTTCTGAACCTCCAAACTACCTACTTTGCAACAGCATCTTTTCATTTTTGTGTTTCTCTCATTCTGTAGAATTAAACAATGGCTAGTTTACCTAAGACATTGGCTTTGGACTATGATCCATTTTCTCCTCCTGGTTCTAGGAGTAGGTGGTGGTGTCAGGTACAGAAAGGATCATGATGATGGCTTGAAAAGATGCCCTTGAAGTTAGCCAATTTTGGTCATTTGTGACTATGCTCAGAGCATCAGTTTAAGTAGGATGCTGGGGGAAAGAAACTCCTTTTTAACTTTCTATTTTGGAATATTTCAAATTTAGCATAATAAAGTCTCATGTGTCCATTACCCAGATTTAATAATGATCTCAACTCATGGCCTTTTTTCATGTATGTCTCCATCCAAGCTTCCCTTGTGTTATTTTGGGACAAATCTCAGACATCATATCATTACATCATAAATATTTCAGTATGTATTACTAAAATATAATGTCACTTAAAATATATGATTATCATACCACTATTGTACCTAAGATAAATGAACAACAATTTCTTTATATCATCAAATGTCCAGTTAATGCTAATTTCTGTCATTGCCATTTTCTGCCACTTAGCAGAAGTATCATAAATTGCTTTTTGAAAGTTTGTTTAAATAAGAAAAGTCCATGCATTGAGATTGTTTAATATCTTTAAAATCTATGTTTACTTCCATCTCTGTTTCTCTTTATATATTGCTATTAGTTGTTGTTTTATGGTTTCATTGAGGTATAATTGATATACAGAAAAACTGCACATATTTAGTATATACAATTTGTTGAGTTTGGACATATGGATACACTATTAGTGATTAAAGAAATTGGGTTGTTTGTTCTGTAGTTTGCCACCATCTGGATTCTGCTGTTTTCATCCCTGTGCTGTATATTTCTCTGTCATTTATATTTCCTATAAATTGTAGTTGGACCTAGAGGTTCGATCAGGAGAAGCTCTATTTTAAGAGTTGAAGGGTGAATGCAAGTTGAGAATCGGAAGAAAACAAAATGACTAGCTTTCCAGAAAGTTTGGCAGTGATAAGAAGGAAGGAAATAGCTTAAAAATTTGAAGAAAGTTTGTTCTTTTTGTTTTTGTTTCTGTAAAGGTTATACGGAAAGTTTGTACATGCTTATCATGTAAGGGGAAAGATCCAGATAACAGAAACTTAAAATACAGGAAAAATAGACATTTATGAAGCAAAGAATTGTAAGAGACAGAAGGCGTTAGAATTTAATAAGTTGCTTAGCACGTCTTCATTTATTTACCCATTCCAATTTTTTGCCTGACATAGTGCTAAATGCTGAGGACATAAAGATAAATTTAAACAACAAAAACAACTTTCCCTACATTCAAGGGCCTTGTGTGCTAGAGGAGAGAGACCATCACATGAACCAGTAAGGAAGAAAGTGTTAATCACAATTTCATAGACGTCTGTGCTGGAAGCAGTGGGTGGCTCAGAGGAGGGAGAAGTACAGTCTTTAATTCTGATTGGCCCAAATTCCTTGCGTTAACAGAGAGTTACCGAGGAAAAGGTTGCAGAGGAGAGGAGAGAGTGGGGATGACTTAAGGCGCTAAATCACCATTGATTTAAATGAATCTTTCATAAAAAAAAAAAAAAAAAAGAGTGGTGTGGAATGGACAATGATTCAGAAAAGGAGATGCAACTGGTAGAATTTCAGGTGTAGAAGAGAGGACATGCCTCATACAGTACCATGTTGGTACCAATATACTACTTTGTAAGAATTGACCTGAATCCTAATTTTACTTAGGCACATTGCAATAAACTTTAAGTATATTGTCTTTTCCTTTTCTAACTTCTGAACCTTAACATCATTTGATTTTCTCTTCTGTCATTTCACAGTTTATCGGGTGATGTGTTATGCTAGTTTTACTCCAAAAGCAGTGACTTTTAAACTTTTAAACTTCAACCCACAGTTGGAAATATATTCTATCACAATCAGTACAGATATATTTGTATATGTGAATATCCATATGCCTGGAAAAAAAATCATAGAATGATACCCTTATTAAAAGTGATGCTGCCTGGTATTTTGCATTCTATTTCATTGTCAAAAATGTTAGTAGTAAGCCTCAAGTCACTCCAAGACCCATTAATGGATTGTGACCAGAAGTTTGGAAAACATTATTACCATATTTTTTTTCTCTCTCTCTGTCTGGGACTTTCTAATAACTCTTTGAGATACGGATACCTCCAAAATCTCCTACTCCTGCTCTGAAATTTTATTGCTTTTCTTAATGTACATTTCTGATTATGTCACTTTCTTTCTTGAAACACAAAATACTCCTAAATAGCACTGAAGTATGATAGTCCTTCATAATCTGGACACCACTGCCATTTCCAATCTGACTTCATGGTTCCTTCTGTCCCAGTCACTGTGCTGTAGTCACACTGACCACAACAGTCAGCTCCCTAGACAAACACAATTCTTTTCTTTTTTTTTTTTTTTCATATTTTAGGAGAATTTTTAATGAGATGTGGAAATGCTTACTATAATGCAGAATACAGAAAGTACAGAGTAAACACACTACTCACTGACCTTTATTATGCATACAAATTCCCCTAGTCTTTGTTAAAATGCAAAGGTTTTTCTAAAGACACAAAAAACATGTATGTGCTTTAAGAAGTAAAACAATCCAAATATGTGTAAAAATAAGAGTTAATAACCTTCCTTCAACCTCCTTTCATTCCCATGCTCCTGGAGTAACTAGTGCTTACAGTCTGGGAATATGTTCATAGTGTTCTCCATCCTTTTCCAAACATATATATTATTTATACGGTTTTGTTTTTGTTTTCATAGTATACCTATTACTCTGCAACCTGATTTTTTTACTTGAACATGGACATCCATCCGGGTTTATAGATGTGGCTCTGTCTTATTCTATTTGCAAGCAGCATGCAATTCTTCTACACCCATAATTTATCCATTTATTTCTCTACTGGTAGATGATCAAGTAGATTTTATTTTTGCCATCACTAAAATGAGATAGTGAAAGTCCTCACATACTAGTCTTTTTTATTTCAATAGGATATGTTCTCAAAAGTGGGATTTCTGGTCACAGCCTAAATATGCATACTCTGAAGTTTGTTTTAAAAATTGCTACCAAGTTACATTTCCAATACGTGTGGCATTTTTCACTTCCACCAGCATCATGTGTGAAGTCCTGTCTCTTCACAATTCCCCTATCCACCAGCACTGCCTGTTACCCCTGAACACTTGTTCCTGTGTCCGTTTCTTTGGTTTCCAGTAACCGTGCATTTCCTTTCATATGTTTACTTGCCATTTGGATTCCTGCTTCTGTCAATTGCCTGATCGTATTCTTTGAACAATTTTCTATTAGATTGCTTATCTTTTTCTAATTAATCTGTGGAGTTTTGCTTAAGATTATTAACCCAATTTCTGTCAGACATTTTCCCAGTCTGTCATCCTTGCCTTTGGTTTTGCTGTCCTTGCTATACAACAGCATAAAGCCTTTATGTAATCAATTATGTTTATCTTTTTCTTTGTAACTTTTGGGTTTCCTACTTTGCCTGGGAAAATTTCACTCATTCAAAGCTTGTACAAATGGCATCTTAGTTTTATTTTTAATATATTTTTGTCATTTATGGTTGAGTTGTTAATCCATCTGGAATTAATTTTTTGTATAGTGTGTGCAAGCAAAATTTAACTTTTTTTCCAGCCAAATATACTTGCACTATTTATTAAATAAACGCTTCCTTATTCACTGAATTGAAATGCCACCTTTGTCATATATTAATATCCATATATATTTGGAATTATTTTTGGTCTTTCCTTTCTGTTGCACTGATTTCTGTATATATTCCTATGCCAAAAGCATAGTTTTAATTAAAGTAATCGTATACTAATTTTTATTATCTGGAAAGTCAAATCTTGCCTTACTCTTCAATTCAAAATTGTAGGGGATATTCTTAAACACTTTTTATTTTACATAAACTCAAATAATTTTACACAGTTCTCTTATCATTCCCCATTCAAGACACTTTGAATGACTGTATATATTAAATTTTAATTTTTAAAATAATTTTAGAATATTAAGCCTTCCCATCTTTGAACATGTTACACTTTATTTGTGTGCTTGGGTCTATAACTTTGATAATAGTTTATAGGTTTCTTTATAAAGCTCCATACCTTTCGTGTTAAGTTTGTCTTATATATCTTGTAGTTTTTGTTGTTATTTAAATATAATTTTTATTTCACCCAGAGATTCCTCTCACCCCCATTTTCAGCTTGTTATTGCTAATAAGCCTTGGACTTCATCTCCTCAAATCTTAGAGAGAGCAAAAGTACCAGTGACAGAGGAAAGATTTGCCTCAAACTGAGGTCGGGGAAGTAGAGCATAAATTTGCAACTCCTTGAGGGAACCTAAAAAGTAGAAACCTGCCCATTTGCTGTATGTGGTTGTCAGATAGCTCAATCCTACCAAACTTGCAGACTTGAAGAGAATCTATACTGCTTAGCAGAATAACCCACCATGCCTAAGGTTGGGCATACGTGGGAGCAAAGACTGTCTTCCAGTGCTTACCAGAGGCAATGACTGGACAGCCCTCAGGAAGAGAAACATCATTGACATCCATTGTCTACTCATTTGTCTCTACATGAGACTTCAATAGCCTGGCTTGTATGGATGCTGAGGGAAAACAAAAATTGTAAGCAGAAAAACTATAATTCATTTAAGTGGGACTCAGTAAAAATTATTCACAAAGTAGTAGCAGTAAGAGTAGTAACAACAACAACAATGACAAGCATTTACTGAATGCTTACTCAGTGCCAAGCATAACTTCCAAGCCCTTTTATACGGAGAGTCTCACCTTTAAAATTATCTTAGGAGTTACGCACTTTTATTATTCCCATTTGACAGGTGAAAAAACTGAGGCATGGAGAGGTTAAGTAACCTGCCCAAGAGAATACAAGAAGATACAACACTTTCAATGCAAAGGACCTGTACTTTTAACCATATTGCCATAAGAACACGTCATAGCAAAACCTATGAAATGCACTAATATATTTCAGAGGAAAATTTATAACTTTAAATGATTTTGGAAAAAAGTATGAAAATATTTAGTTGTAGTAATGAGAAACTAATAAAGCAAATGAAAGATATTGGAATAATAGTAATCAATAAAGACTGAAGTTAAAGAAAAATAATGAAATTGGGGCTGGCTGGTTAGCTTACTTGAGAGTGCATGGTGCTGATAACACCAAGGTCACGGGTTTGGATCCCAATGCTGGCCAGCTACCCCCCAAAATAAATAAATAAATAAATAAATAAATAAATAAATAAATAAATAAATAAATAAATAAATAAATAAATAAGTTGAAGTCTGCTCTTTGAAAAGGCTAACAAAAATAGAAAAACCCTTGCTGTGCCTAATTTTTTGAAAAGGGCATTAAAACAAAAATATATCACATTAAGTATAAGGAGGCATAACCACATATATGGAAGAGATAGACTTTAGAAAACCTTTTTTGGGGGGGAGTAAATCTATGGCAGTACATTTGAAATTTTAGAAGAAATGAATGATTTTCTAGCAAAATACGAACTAAAAGGATGGACTCAAGAAGAAGCTAAAATTTTGAAAATACCAATAACCATACAACAGGTGAGAAAGATAAATAAAAATTTTATTTTAAAAAAGACACCAGGACTTTCAATGACAATCAAGATAGAGTAAACCCACTACAAACTATCTCTTCCACTGATTACAACTGGAATCTCTGGACAAAAATAGATAAAGCAACTGTTTAAAACTCTGAAATGTTAGGGCCGGCCCGTGGCTCACTCGAGAGAGTGCAGTGCTGATAATACCAAGGCCACAGGTTCGGATCCCGTATAGGGATGGCCGGTTGTCTCACTGGCTGGGTGTGGTGCTGACAACACCAAGCCAAGGGTTAAGATTCCCTTACCGGTCATCTTTATATAGGATAAAATAAAATAAAACAAAATAAAACTGTTAACAAAAGCAGAAAGATTAGGAAGGAAGGTCAAAACTTGGTGAAGAGAATTATGCAGGGGTGATCCCTTTTTTCCTCCTCTTCACTCTCATGGTTTTCATTTGAGGGGGTCTCTGGTCATGGTGCTATAGCTGCAGAGGTCCAGGAAGCAAGAATGGTGGGAAAAAAGCCATCTTTCTGAACATAAAACCAGAAAAAGGAACCAATGCAATCCAGAAAGTGTGGGGGTAAAATCTTCAGGATCTTTTCTTTTTTTCTCTTTTTTCATTCCTCCTTTCCCTGAGGGCAGCACCAATTGTGGAGATATGGGAACAGAAGGTACAGACCACTAAAAGAAGGATTCTGAGAGAAACCCTGTCTTTATAACTAGAGGAACTGGAAAAATAGAGCCCTGTGGTCTGAAAACTGTGGGAGGAAATCTCTATTTTTTTCTTTCTATCTAATTTTTCTGTTTTGACTGAAGGGTAGGCCCTGGTGAAGGAGTGGCAGCTGCAGTTCTAAGAGAAACTCTCTATTCTCAGCCAGATGATAGATAAAAAGAACCCTGAGCGATGGTGTGTGGTGGGATCCCAGAAAGGAAAAAGTTGGAGGAGACCCCATAGTTCTGTATTCAGAATAGCAAACATCTTGGCATCATGCCTGAGCTCCACATACAAAGGACAGACAAAAAAAGAACATGGCAAAGGCTTTGAGAATTGTAATACTGTATAAACCATTGTCCAAGTCTCAGACTAACCCCTGAGTGGTTCACATATGGCTGTATCCCAAAGCAACACAGCAAAGGCTTTGAAACCTGAACTAACATTGAAATACCATCTATGGAAGGCAAAACAGACCTTTCAGTCTGAAATTAACCAGATTAATTGTCTGCTAAAACAAAATAAGTCAACATTCTCTAGGGTATTTAAGAGGACCATGAGTTTTGCAATATAATAATCAAAATGTCCAAGATATAATCCAAAATTACTAGCCAAACAAAGGATAAGGAAAACGTGACCAACTCTTAGGGGGAAAGATACCAATAGATGCCAACCCTGAGATGACAGTGATGTTGGAATAATCAGACAAAGATTTTAAAGAAGCTATTATAACTATACTAGTTGATGTGAACTCTCTTGAAATTAATGAGAAAATAGGAGTTCTCAGCAATGAAACAGAAACTATACAAAAAAAGAACAGGTGGAAAATTTAAAGCCAAAAAATATAATATCTGAAACAAAAAATTAACTGTATTGGCTCAACAGAAGAATGAAGATAACAAAAGAAAGAGTAAATAAACTTTTGAAATAGACCAAAAGAATTCAGTCTGAAGAACAGTAAGAAAAGAGATTGAGAAAATACATAACAAAGCCTCAGGGACCTGTGGGACAATTTCAGGTCTAGCATTCATGCCATTGAAGTCCAAGAAGGAAAGGAAAAAGAAATTGGTGCCGGTCGGGGGGGGGAGGGGGGGAAGAAAAATGGCACCAGATTAGGTGGCTCTTTCTTTAAAGAAAGAATAATTCTTATAGTTTTAAAATTATTAAACAAACAAAAAGATGGTCTTCTATTTATGAAACAGCTTAACGTTAATATCAAAACCTAAATTTTAAAAAGGACAAATTGACCAATTTCACTTGTAAATGTAGAAGCAAGATTTCCAAAGTTTTATGGGAATTTGATTAGCAAATCAAACCTAGTAGTGTGACAAAAGAAGAATACACTATGATGACCAAGGCAGATTTATTCCAGGAATTTAAGGATGAAAAATATAGAAATTACCAAAATAAAAGACTAGTCTTGTAAGTCATTACATCAAGAATTTAAAGGAGAAAAAAATCATATATAATATATCACTATATGCAAAAAATTTAAAAGATCTGGTAAAATTAGCAGCATTCAAATTATAAATTTTATAATAGTACAAAAAGTTACACATCAACTGGGGAAAAGAGGTATATACAGTCAACTAAACAAAGGGATACACTGGGAAATGCAGAGTACAGAATAGTAACCTAGAAATCTTCAAAGTTTCCAATTGAGTTATTGGCATTATAGTAGAAAGGGGTCTGGTGAACAGTCAGAAGTCCCTATTAGGAACTGGAGACCAATAGGTTAGAATCTTGTACCAAAATCACTTCAAAAAGATTCTAATATGCATCTGTCACTAGTCATATATAGACCATCAGATTGTTTTCCAGGTGTTAATATTTTTTGTTTGAAGGGTTTTTTCCATGATGTTGATGTTTCTACCATCAAAAGCCAAGCCCAGTAAGAGAACAGAAAAGTTCTATATTGACTCTTTGACATAAGCTGTTTGAGTAATGCAGAATCTGCTTTGCCAGCTCAGTTTCTGAAAATCTTGCCTTGTACTCGTGGTTATATGCAGGACATTTAACATGTCTCAGTAATGGGGATTTCTAATGCATTTCAGGTCTCGTTTAACCTGCATATCGTGGAGCTGTTTTGCTGTTGTTGCTGTTAGTAATTAATAGAAGAGAGAACACATATACTGACAGTTTTGCTCTAATGCAGGGATTTGGCAATATAATGACATATCATTTGCTTTATTTTTTAATATTTATGATATGTTTAAAAACTAAAAAGAAAAAACACCCCACAAACAAACTCTGTATACCAAATGTTAAATCCTGTTGAAATAAAAAGAATGAAAAGATCAAGAGCATTTGCTGCCAGAAATGTTTTTTCGCCAAAAAAAAGGTGTGGGGAGTGGGGAGAAGGGAGAAACTTTGTTTCCGTCTGTCCTTCCTTCCTTCCTTCTTTCTTTTCTTCTTCTCCTTGTCTCACTCTCACTTGTTTGTTTTTTGTTTTTGTTGTTGTTGTTGCTTGATTCTCCTGGTAAAGTACTGAGATGAAGCAGATTGGCAGGCATTCTGATGGGGAGGGGTGAGAGGGACTGGAAGAGGAATGTTCAACATCTTTTAGTGTATAAGGAACTTGTGTGTAGGAACTGGCAGGCTTCCCAACTCTTCTGGAACCAGCTGGATGCTGTGAAGTTGCCAGCATGCTATTTGATAACCACGACCTGTCTGCGTAAGACTAGATTTATATAATTTGATTCATTTCCAAGCTGATTTTGACTATCATTATCAAGCATACTAAAATGTACTTCCTCTGACCGGAGCTGCTGGGCCAAGAAAGACTTGCTTACTTGCTCTTCCCAGTGAAATTTGTGTGACAGAACCTAAGCATTACACTGTTGTAAGAGCTCTGTGATTTAGCTGGTTTGTTTGTGTAATGTGGAATTTATAAGAAGATGGGATAGTATTATCATGCTTCCTAGTTTCTAGTCCTCAGTAGCTGAGATTGAAGCTACCTGAGTAGATCATAGTTCCAGAAAGTTTCTCGGACCATCTTTCTGTCTGTGTGTTAAATGATGCATTAGCCATCATGATAATGAGCATCTTGTAAAGCTCCTAACAGGCAACTGAATAACTGTGGTTATCCTCACTGTCTAACCCATGTCCCATTCAGCTTCCTTTTTTCTATTGTCATAGCCAAGTTTCTTTCTAGGAGTTGTATGCATTTGCTAAGCCCATTTCCTGACCTGCCACTCATTCCTGGTAAATGTTGCTGGCAGCGATTACTAGCGGCCTTCATATTGCAAATTCCACGGACACTTTTTGATCCTTGACTAACTTGACCACTTTACTATACAAAATTGGGGATCACTGGTGTCAGGGTGAAGTAGAAATTGTTGTCTTTGAAATGTGGCAGGCAGGACTAGATTTGAACTGATAGTATCTTAATTCCAGAGTGACCTTGATTGAGCAAGGTATTTCTGCTTTTCTGAGTAGCTTCGTTTTCTCGACCAGAAGATAACTAACTTTTGGGATTATAGGCAATGTTTACGGGCTTGGCACAGTTCGGGCATATACTGGCTTCTTCCCTTCTTGAAGCCTCACCACGTTTTCTGTCAGTTCTTCCACTTTTCTGATGATTCCTCGTCTAGGTTAAATTGCAAGGTTGCCCTCGGCTTCTGTGTTTAGCTCCTGTTCATCTCATTACACATTCACCCTAAGTGTTCCCCACTTCTCTCATGCTTTACCCAGACCTGATTTCTAGTAATTCTCAAAAATACTTTTTCAGCTCACATCTTATCCCCAAGATTTAGACAGCTTAAAATCTCCACCTAAATATCCCATAGGGACCTCAAATTTAGAGCATCCAAACTGAACGTAGCATCTTTCTTAAAACTTGTTCCTCTTGTCTGTTCTTGATGTCTGTGGACGCTGCCACTATCTGCACTCTGACCCAAATTAGACATGCTCTCCCTAAGCTCTCCCTAAGCTCATACAAATCACTCAGTTCCAATAATTTATCTGTCAAATGTTTTTCAGATCTCTCCCTTTTCTCTCAAAGACGCTTATGTCTCTTTTCTCTGTTCTAGTTCCTTATCTCTGACCTAGATACTGCTATAGTCTTTCAAGTGGTGTTTTTGCCTCTTATTTGCCTCTCTTAAATCTATCCTTTTCACAGTCCACCGAGATGGTCGATCTAAAACAGAAAGCAATGTTATTCCTTTTCTTCAATGTTGTCAACGGCTCTCTGCTTATAAACTGGTGAAGACACTACATTGTTTTCACCTTCTAGCCCTTTGCAAATGTGTTGCCTTTGTCATCCTCCGTTTCCCTGAGTGACTTCCATTCATTCTTTAGTATTCAGTTTCATCATCACCTCAGTAAGTCATCGCTGACTGTCACACTCTCCCTCCTCTGTGTTCCCAATATCTTTTCCTCTATTTCTCCAGCAGCTTTCAAGCAAGTCTATCACATTATATGTTCTAGCTGCCCATTAGATCATGAGCTCTGTGAGGGCAAGAGACATGTCTTATTCACCTGTATTCTCAGCACCTGGCAAGACCTGGCCCACATGAAGAACCAGGAAGTGTTTATTGACATGAGTTGAACTAACCCCTCATCTGCTCAATAACTTCATATTAACAACTGTTTCTCAAAGCCGTTAATCAATGAGATGATACGAAGTAGTCTGATCAGAATGAAAATTTCTATTTTCAGTTATTTTTTGAATCCTTATATCAGATTGTCTTCAAGTAGAAGGTAGCATCTCTTCCTTTTTTAAATGCCTTTCTCTTGACTTCTCATCAATATTCACTTATATTGGCATAACCAAGCAATATCTTCCTCTGTATTCATTCTGTAGCTCTCTAATACTCTAATTATGTTTATGTCATCCTATTTTTCCCTAAATTTGTCCAGCAATTGGATTGTAACCAGTTGAGGAAAACGGTTTCCCTACTGATATCCGAACTAACAATATGAGGCTTAGTGACTTTGGGTCAACAGTTCTGCTGGTTAGAATAGAAAACTGAATTAGCTTTTGTAAACTCACGGCCCACAAATGCTGTTTGCTCTAGACAAAATTGTTCCGTACACTGTTTACAAAATTATTGATAATTACAACATTTAAAGATTAAAACTTTCTTATGAAAAATATGGAGTTTTGGCGTCTCTCAAAAACTCAGAATATCCCACGACAATAGATTCTCACTCCTGCATGACAACAATCGATTTGAGTTGAGTGGCAAATTACCCACTTATGAGAGCTTCAGTGACCCCTCATGAGTGCATGGCCCTCACTTCCCACCCCCATGTTTCCCTTCACACACTGGCTCCTAAAGGCTTTGCAGTTTTCCAGTCATGTCACAGGTGGTGACCCTGGTTTGGGAGACAGTGCTGATCTGAGATGCAAAGGAGCTTCTTGATTTTTGAGATTCAGAGATTCAGAAGATAATAAAATTAAAGATACTAAAGAAGTGTGACTGAATAATTTGACCTAAGTGAAAGAATTACCATTACTCAAAAACAGAAACATCTAAGTGGTGTGCGATTAATACAGTGAAGCATAATTTTTTACTACAAAACCAAAACAAACAGGAGTATACTTTACAGCTACCTAGATGGTGCAAAGTCAGGACAGATTTTCAAAGCATGAAATGGGAATTTAACCACCTGATCTCTATTAGTGTTAATAAGAACCACACCACTCAGTGCTTTGAACATTCCTCCTAGGTGTTTCCCTATGAATATTTATGCAATCAGAAGTAAAATGCACAGCTAAGTCTAACCCACTAGATATTATTCAATTATAGCAGGGTTTCAAAATTTTCTAAATTCCAATGCAACTATATATTTACTTAGAAGCATTTTTTTAAGTGGAGAAAAATTAACTGGTGCCACATTCTGGAAAGAGATCGAATTAAACTAAAAAATGTGGGTTTAAGTGTCCCATCTGACATCTCTTTGACTTTAGCCTCTCTGAGCCTCAGTTTCTTCTTCTGTAGAAAAGGCATACTACCTGATCTTCCTAATATCAGAATTATTGTGGGCCTCCAATGAGATTACATGTGGGAAAGTGCTTTATAGCTAAAGTAAAGCATTATATAAACTGCAGATTTTGCTATTTAATCAGTAGACAGTTGTAACAGGTACAATGCACTGTTTTTTCTGCTTGTTTTTTTGTTTTGTTTGTTTTGCCTTTTAAATACTTTTCTTCTTTTGTACCTATGTATCTCCCGATTCCTGTTTTCCATGATGTCCAGGGTGAGTTCAATTACTTATTTTTCTAGGCTTAGAAGGTATTCTGTCAGATGGAGACCTGGGCTCATCTGCTTGGCCACTCACCTTCTGCCTGGCTGCTCCTAAATATGTTTCTAGTCACTCATATTAAATAATAATTCTTCATTTACTTTCTTTTATTAGAAATTAAGTGCTAGCCTCATATCTAGAAACCCATTAGCTTCACTCCTCAATTACTTAGTATGTTATAAAACTCTTTTGGGTTACATTTTAATACTTTAAATTTATGAAGGTCTACTTGCTTAAAAATTACTGTTATCAGTGAACATCCCATTTTGAAAACTATTCACTATCAGCTCAAAGCACTACAATTTATATGCCTTACTGCTCAAACCTTGAATGCGAGAGTAAGATGCATTTCTCCCTCCTGGGAACATAGTCGTTTCCTAGGAAAAAGATTCAATGTTGATCTTGCCTTTTGCCTTTCTAAGACACAAAAGTACTGTCTAAAGAATAATGCTGGTAGGAAAAGATTAATGCTGCTTCATTCATTCATTCATTCACTTAACAAATACTTATCAAGCAAACGTTTCGCTGCTCTGAGAGTTTGAGAGGGTAAAAGCAGAATATTGCTGCTGCTTTCTGGAAGTTCATTTTCTAGTCGAGGAGATGAAGTATCTGCTAGAACAGCACAGGGTGCTATATTCTGCAATCCAGTTATTTGTAGGGTGCTGTGAGAACAAGGGAAGACCTGGGAAGGGGCCCCAACCTGGCTTCAGCTAGTCACAGAAGGCAACCCAGGGTAGGCACCATCTCAGGAGAGTCCTAAAGAATGAAAAGTCCCAACTGAGTCGACAATGAGATCTGGGAAAGAGTAGGTCAACCTCACTCTGGATCTTATGATGCTTAGAGAAAATGAAATATACATGGCGAGGTTAAGCTCTTTAAATAAGCCTTCCTAACAGAGTTTAAATGGAAAACAGACACACCAATTTAAAATATATGAAGGCTGATAAAGTAAGCAACATGAAAACAACCAATTACCTTATCAGACCGTGTATCATCAGAGGTCTACACTTGTCTCTTAGTGAGGTTAGGAAATTGGACATACTCTTAAGATCTAGAGAAGATTATGAATATGGAAAGACACTTAAAATTGTAGTTTCTATCTCTACAATGCAAAGAATTTTTTTAAAGTAATGTAAAGATGGTAACAAATGTTCTAGTAATACTTATTAGGATGAAGAGTTAAGTTTTTGCTCTTTAAAATTTGAAATATTTTAACTATATAGAAAATTAGAAATAGTAATATAATTGATACCTGGATATTATCACGAAAATGTGATATTTTTGTATTGTATTTTTCAAACCGTTCTTTTTTACAAGAGACAAAACATTAAAGAAGCATTTTAGTCTCACTGTGTATTTTCTTCTTTTTCATTCTCCTCCCTTCCTCCCTCGAGGTGACTAATATTCTGTATTTGGCATTGATCATTCCCTCTCACGTTCTTACACTTCCACTACAAATCTGTATCTCTTGGTAGTTCATATTATTGCATATTTTAAAACTTAAGTAAAAAGTATTCTGTTAACTGTATTGTCCAAAACTTGCTTTACTCCTTCAAGTCTATGTATTTATATATGTAGATTTACTCATGTTGATGTATGTAGCTCTAGTTCATCCATTTTGCTGCCATAAAATGGCACATATACAGCAATTTTAATATTGATTCTTCTGATGATGGAAATTGAAGTTGTTTTTTCTTTTTTAAAAAGTCTTGTAATTTAAAAAAATTATTTTTAACTATTTGAAACAATGTTGTGGTGAATATTTTTGTATATTTTTCTTTGGGCTCATGTACAGGAGTTTCTCTAGGGAATTTACCTAGAAGTGAAATTGCCAGGTGCAAAGGTCTCTTTACCTTTAACAAACTTGGCATACCTTTTTATACTTTAACAACAGTGGGTAAGAATCCCTATTGCTCTAACTTCACCAACATTTGGAATTGTCAGAGTTTATAATTTTGTTTGAGCTGGGAATGAACTGGTATGTCATGTTAATTTGCATTTCTTTAAGTGAGGTCATATTTTAAAAATCAGTTATAAAAGAGAAAAAAGTGCTGTTAGAAAACAATGCACCTGAGGATATCTTATATTAATATAACTTTCCTATGGAAGAAAAGTAACTCAAGCAAAGGTGCACCCTTTCCCCCAAATTGTGGCATTAGAAGTTTCTTTAAATCACAATTTCCAATTCTTGTCTGTCTGATATGACACATCCATTTAGTTATGTCATTCTTCCAAAATGTGGACTGATACCAATTTTCTACTGTTATAATACTAAGAATAAGACTATTCCTTTACTATTGAATCTTCTTGAGACCTAGAAATTAATATGGTTTCTATGAGCTGTTAGTGTTTTCTATGCTGTGACAACATGCAGATTGAAGCAGGGGATTGCTGAATTTAGAAACTGTAGACTATTGAATTATAGAATTCTGTAACTGAGGCAACCCTAGAGATACATAATCCAACTTTGCTTTATTTTGTGCAATGATTTAAGAAATAAGCATATATATCCTTTACTGGTCAATGAGAAAATGCCATGCCCTTCAAAACATACATTGCTTTTACAGAAAAGGTATTAATGCATAACTTTTATTGAGATAAATTGCAACTTTAAAGAATTAAAAAGAAATCCTTGTAGTATAAAATACTATTGTGTGCTGAAATATATTTGAAGTGAATACACGATTAAATGTAATATCCTTACAATGTGGATACTTTATCTCTATCGTACATTTAGCCATTGGGACAATGAGATACTTGCTCTTTTTAATGTATATGTGTCTGTTAAGGTAAGGAACTTTGAGATATTTTTTATGTCACAAGTTGGTGTGTATTTTAGTAATTTGTAATGCAATATTCTACATAGTAATTTGTTACCACTGTATAAGTACTACTTCAATTCAGTATAATATAATTTTAATTATGAAAATAAAGCTTTTACCTACTTTCATCTGGTTCTTATTTCTCCATTTTTATTATGAGATCCCTTTATAAATATTATGCAATTCATCTGTGGTTCTACTGAAATGTCTAGTTTTACTCTAACAAATAGAAGATCAGACGGTAGCCTTCATATATGTATTCTGTTTCTTCTCATCTTGTATGTCATTAGTAAAAATAAGGATGGCTGTGATGTGTAAGGAAAATGCAGATTCATAGCATGACTGGCCTGATGTAGAACAAATTTTAAAGTGCCTCAGGCTTTAAAGACATTACTCTGGATCTGTGCCCACGTTGTGTATAAAAAGTGCTTTTTATGTTATAAGAGCGTAGATCAACCTGTTAGCCAAAATACCAATAAATCCCCAAATGACACACTGGAGGGAGACAATTATAAATGGTGTCTGCACACCACACCATGTGTGATGGGAAGCATTGTGTGTGTGTGTGTGTGTGTGTGTGTGTGTGTGTGTGTGTGTGTGTGTGTGTGTGTGTGTGGTGTGTAGTACAGAGTGGTGGGGAGGTACATTGGGATATCTTTGCATTGCTCTAACAAGATAGAAAGGGGGCAAAGGCAGATCTTCAAAGCAATTTTAGACACACTTCTGTGTGTCTGCATGATTGGTACAACTGCAGAGCTCTGGCTTTAGAGATAATACCATAAGGATAAATTTAATAAAACACATTTTCCTGAGCTCTGATAAAAATAAATTCTGATTTGTTGCTGTCTTTCAAAAACCCAAAGCCTTACTGATCCAGTTGTTCCTAAGTCCCTGTTTGCAAGTGCCTTGTCCCAGGCCTCAACCTGACTCCTGCTTATATCCTCCTCTTTCCTTTTTCTCCAACAGTGTCCCAGTGTTCTCATATTTCCAGGCTAGTGTAAAGCAGCAAAAAATCAAGAGACGTTTCACCTCATGTGGGCATAGAGAAGACTTGAGCAGCTTGTAGACTGGGGCGAAGGAGGGGAGGTTAATGCAGAGATCTAAAGAACAGAGGAAGTCTCTTTCCTTCTGTGATTATTCCCATCGAAATTTATCTGAAGCTGTACCATGGCCCTTATTTGCTTTCTTTTAATTCAGTTTCTAACTGAAGGTTGCAAGGACACTTCAAATGGCATGGACAACATGAGCAAAGTTGTCTTGGGAAGAAGCATGTGTGTGTAGGAGAGCTACAGTCAGTTTGGGGGCTGCAAGAGCTTAAAGGGTGATCCTGGAGCCAGACCGAAGGGGGACAGGCTCTAGACCGCAGACAGCCTGCAAGCTTTCTCATGGATTCAGACTTTAACCTTTGATAATGGGGTATTGTTAACTGCTGAAGGGTTTTCAGCTCTGAAGTGTGAACTGAGGCAGTGGGGCCAGCTGGGAAACACCTGAGCTGTGCAAAAGAACTAGGGCAAGACATGAGGAGACTGAGCGCAGGAAGGTAGAAGTGGCATCAGCTGGACTTGGCTTTGGATTTGAATGTGGAGAAGAAAGGGTCCAAGAAAACCTGTATGTTTCCAGCTTGGGTTACTGGTTGTGCTCCCAAGAAATAGACAAACAGGTGTAGGGCCAAGAATAGGAGTTTACTTTGGTACAGATTACATTTGAATTGTCTATGGGACAGCTAGCTGGTTACACTGAAGAGGGTAAGATGATGAGATTACTAGGGTAATGCTGAGTGGAACTCTGAAAGACAGCAGGGGCTGGAAATTGAAGATGCAGGGAATAGCACAGAGGCCTGAACCCTTCGATCATCTCAGGATCCTAGCATCTCAGAACGGAAGCGTGGATATGCAGCAGGAGCAGGCGACAGGCCGGAGAAGGCAGTTTGTGCCAGGCCATCCAGGGCTGCCAGGATAAGCTGAGGACTTTGAACTTCACCCTAAAATTTATGGAGGAGTTTAAAGTGAGAGATATGATGAGCTTAATGTTTTATGAAGATAGCCTGGTGGCGTAGGCATGGTGCAGTGGGCAGTTTGGGTTTGGAGCTCAGAAGAAGTTGTCTGTTAAAGCATTGCTATCACAGTTCACGCACGTCTCAGATGTGAAACCAGAGCTAGCTTTATTTCTCACAAGTTACTGCATCCTGCTTCTAAGCACAAAGTAGCAAAACAAAAACTAAGAACAGCGAAAACCCTTAAAGGTGCTTATTTCAGGGAAACACTATCTCTTCAGGTACATAGGTGGTCGTTTCAGGATTTAAGTCCTGATAGTTCTAGATTCTCCAGCCCACCTTTACTCAGCCTTCTCTCTGGGGTGATCCAATCCCCACAGGCTCGTTCCTGTATCATCCTGGACTTGGGGTAGGCATAGCTGTCACTCCTGTGGTCCCTGTGCTGTGCCAGCTGTTCTATTTGGCCCCCATAGAGATGTCCTCATCCTGCTGGATCACTGAGAACCCTGCATGGGAGCGGGCACAGGCATGCCTGCCAGTGTGTGGTCCTGTCCAGCATCTTGCTCGTCCCCACTCTTCAAGTCCTTGGTCTCCACTGTAGCCTCTGGGTGCTAGTGACCCATGTGTGGCCTCTTTGTTCCCACATGAGGCCTCCACTCACTTCATAGGCTTCTCAGCACTTGTGCACCCCCACTGGAGACCCAGGAACTCTTGGCTGCCCTCTCTCTCCCATCCTGGAGTGAGTTTTTCATGCCTAAAGAGGACTCCTATGTGAATAAATAATGCTAGTGTTTTGATAAATAGTTGTTAACCTCAAAGTTTAAAAGTCAATTTATAGAATTTAATTTACTCATAAATCTAGTTATTTTTCACAAAATAAGACTAATTACTTTTACTTATGTAATAAAAATAACTCATAAATTTAATGTATTGAATCTTCTTTAAACATTAACTGCACTTCACCATGTTTCTGTAGCCGTTTCAAATCATGATCACACGTGTATGATTTCAGGATGCAGAAAATGTTTCCAATATCCTAAAAAGTTGACAAGAAATATACAGAGCAATCCAGTGATTATAAATATATTTGCTTGCCTGTTCTCAAACCTTAAAGTATTAATGATAAAGGTTTCTAATTTCTTCATTCCTTTCTTTACATCTTACATTTTTATTGTGAAATGTAACCCATACATACTTACTGATTTTTAAAAACTTATTTATGCATATTCCTGGTGTTATGATAATCTTACCAGATGCCAAGAGAATACCACCTGATGTTAGGCAAGGTAACTGGTTCTTGGTTAGTGACCATTTGATTTTGGTTGACACATGGACCCGGTTCCACATTCTAAAGAGATTCAAACTTGAACCCATGATTTAGATTTGGTCTTCTTTTTTATGGTCACCTCTTTTTAAATCTCCTCAACCCTAACCGATTGCATGTTTCCATTTCTAGCAACCAGTGTTCCCAGACGGGAAGGCTTTTCTCCTTCCCTTCTGTCTTAACGGGGCTACCTCTGCGGTGTCCCTTCCATCTGCTCTATCTTAGCCTCAAAGCCTAATCTTAATGGCAGATGAAGGATGGCAGGTGAAGGGGACCATAATTACAGAGAAAAGAAAATATATCAGAGAGTATTTCACATTTTTCAAAATCAGCTCTGTTAGGTTAGCGACAGTGCTTTGGTTATCGTTTGCATGTATGTAGTAATTGAGGTACATATGGGAATGGGTTCACACGGGAGAAAATGCCTGAGAGAGGGTGGCGTGTAAGAGGAAGTGCAGTCAGGAGAAAAAGAGCAGCCCTCAAAAGAGACCAAGATAAAATAATCAGAAAAATGGGACAAATGCTACCAAAAGGGAGTTTTGCAACAGGATCTCACAGGGAGAACATTTCAAGGATGGTTTGTACAGCAACTCCAGATGCTACAATTAAGATTAAACTAAGATGCTATAAGTATGACACCAAAGGACAAATACTGTGTGATTTCACTTATATGGGTACCTGACATAGTCAAATTCATAGAGCTAGAAAGTAGAATGATGGTTGCCAGGGTCTAGGGGGAGGGAGAAATGGGGAATTAGTGTTTAATGGAGACGGAGTTGCAGTTTGGGAAGATGAAAAATTCTAGAGACACATGGTGGTGACGGTCGCACAGCAAGTGAACGTACTTAATGCCACTGAGCTGTACCCTTAAACATGGTGAAAATGGCTCACATAATGTTATGCATATTTTTACCTCAATGAAAAAATGCTACAAGTAAGACAGTTAAGATAAAAACATGTTTAAAATGGCTCATACAATGTTATGAATATGTTACCACAATGAAAAAATGCTACAAGTAAGATAATTAAGATAAAAACAAAAGTGTGTCCGTTGGTTTTGACAAAATGCGTGCAACTGATACTATCTGCAAGAGCAGCTTCAGTGTTGTGATGGGTATTTTCATTATGTACTGCTACATTACAAACCACCCCACCGTTTCATTTACTTATGATTCTGTGGATTGGATGAGCTTAGATGGGTGGCCCGTCTGCTGGTACCACTTGGGACCTCTCCCAATTTCTATCAAATGGTGACTGGGGCTGTAATATCCAAGGTGGCTTCACTCTCATGTCTGGTACCTTGGTGGGATGGCTGTTAGGCAGGGACTTTCCTTCTACCATATGGCTAGCTTGGGCTTCCTTCATGGTGGCTGGATTCAAAGAGTCAGTACTCCCAGAAGATTAGCCCCAATGTGCAAGCACCATTCAAGTCTCTGCTTTTGTCATCCTTGCTAGGGTCTCATTCACCAAGCCTGGAATTTTGGAAGGCATGGTTTGTTGGGGGCCACCAAAGTAACAGTCCACCATGAAAAGACAGTAGCCAGCAGTGGATAAGAGGTTGATTAAGCAGAAAAGAAGGGTGAAGACATGTATAGCAGGCTGGCAAGTATGGAGAAACATGAACAAATGTACAGAGACAGGACTGAGCCTAGCACACAGGCATGACTAAAGGAGGCTGGTGAGGAGTGAGAGTGGTCAGGGGAGGGGGTGCATTGCACAGTTAGAAGAAACAGCCATGAAAAGACTTTCAGTTAACTTGCACTTATTTAGATTCGGATTGTTTTGGCTCTTTGTGTTTATGTCATGTTACTGTACAAGCAAGAAAGCAGAAAGAAGAAATGGGTGGAGAGGAAAGTCAGATCAGTGCGGTTTATCATTTATGTGGAGAGACTGGAGTCATCCTTAATTTCTTTCTTTGCCTCAAACCCACATCCATTTTGGCTCTAATTCCAAAATACAGTTACCCTAAATCTGACCATACGTCATTGACTCCCCAGATTACACCCTGGATTAGTCCAGATTACCACCACTTCCCCCCTAGACTCCTTCAGATCTCCCCTCGCTTGCCTTCTGCCTCTCTGCTTGCCCTCCTAGAGTCTGTCCTGCACATGGCAGCCACAGCGGTCTTCCTCATACGTCAGTAAGATCCTGACATGTTCCTGCTCAAAATCAAAACAAAAGCACGTAGATAAAAAACACCTCTAGGAATGCACCATTCCACCTAGCATAAAACCTCACCTCTTTCCCTGGCCTGCAATGCCCCATGCCCCACAGCCGGCCCTGGCCCTGTTCTTGCCTCCTTGTTACTGTCATCCACATTTCTTTGTTTCTTCCCTCCTCCTAGCCAAGCGTGCTCCCTTTGAACTCGCTGTTCCCTTTGTGGGCTTCCCTCTCCCTCCAGGCTTGACAAGTATATCCCTCTTCTATCATTTAGCTCTCAACTCAAGTGACACCCACTCAAAGACGTCTTCCTT
The DNA here is from genome assembly GCF_027409185.1 of Cynocephalus volans. NCBI lineage: Eukaryota > Metazoa > Chordata > Mammalia > Dermoptera > Cynocephalidae > Cynocephalus > Cynocephalus volans. Next base: position 28,260,902 of record NC_084474.1, on the reverse strand, counting down.
CGCCGACTAACACTGCTCCCCCCATGTTCTTCTCTACCACATTTTACCCGAATTTCATTTTTAACTACTTGTCAATAATTAATACACACGCTCACACATGGCAGCAGAAAAATGTTTATTTTTCTCTTTTTCTTTTAATTAAAATTATATGTACATAATTTTAGAAGTCAAATAATTCTGTAAAAATTGTTGTGGGGATAGGGAGCCTCCTCCTTCCCTCTCATCTTCCTCTCCCCTTCGCAGAGAAAATCACTTCGAATTTTCAGCCAAATTTTGTTATGCTGTTCTTTGTTGATTTCTCACTTTTAGGTGTTATCTATTGACTTGCCACTATGTTATCTCCCTCCCAGCCCGGCACAGACATACACAAACACTGCCAATCCTGCCGTCCTTCCAGCATGGCTTCCTCCTGATTTGTGTTAGATCAAGTTTTGGTGTTTGCCTTATGACATCCATATGTAAACTCTTACAGCAGCATGTAGTATTCTGATTTCTGTTTTTTATCATATATATTTAAAGCATACAACATGATGTTTGATGTACATATACCTAGTGAAGTGATTACTGTAGTCGAGCAAATTAACCTATCCTTCATCTTTAATAATTACCTTTTTTGTTTGTTGTTTTTATTTTTTTGTGGTAAGAGCACCTAAAATGCTCTTAGCAAATTTTCAGTATATAATAAGATATTATTAACTATAGTCCTCATGCTACACTGCAAGTTTTTACCCTTTGACCTACGTCTCCCCATTTCCTCCCCCTCCCTGACCCTGGTAACCATCATTCTACTTTGTTCCTATGTATTTGACTTTTTTCTCAGATTCCACAGTATAAATAAGATCATGCAGTATTTTTTTCTTCTATGCCTGACTTGCTTCACTTAATCTAATTTCCTCCAGTTTCATCCATGTTGCAAATGGCAGAAACTCTTTTAAAAAAAAAAAAGGCTGAATAATATTCCATTGTGGGTTTTTGTGTACAGATTGCTTTGGGTAGTATGGACGTTTTAACACTATTAATTCTTCCAATCCATGAACACAGGATATCTTTCCATTTATTTGAATCTTCTTCAGTTTCTTTCATCAGTGTTTTATAGTTTTCAGTGTACAGACCTTTTACTTCTTTAGTTAAATTTATTCCTAGGTATTTCATTCTTTTTGATGCTATAGCAAATGTGATTGCTTTTTCAGATAGATCATTATTGGTATAAAGAAATGCAGCTGATTTTAGGATGTTGATTTTGTATCCAGCTACTTTATTGAATTCATTTATTAGTTCTCACAGTTTCTGTGTGTGTGGCATCTTTAGGGTTTTCTACATATAGTATCATGTCATCCACAAACAGGGATAATTTTACTTCTTTCCTTTCAATTTGGATACTTTTTATTTCTTTTTCTTGTCTGATTGCTCTTGCTAGTACTTTCAGTACTATGTTGAAGTGCACATCCTTGCCTTTTACCAGATCTTGGAAAGCTTTCAATTTTTCCCCACTGATTATGGTGTTAGCTGTATGCTTTTCATAAATGGCCTTTACTATGCTAAGAAAATTTCCTGTATACCTATTTTATTCAGAGTTTTTATCATGAAAAGATGTTGAACTTTATCACATGCTCTTCCTGCATCTATTGAGATGGTCACATGGTTTTTATCTTTTGTTCTGTTAATGTGGCATATCACATTGATTGATTTGGAATGTAAAACCAATCTTAGATACTAGGGACAAATCCCACTTGGTCATTATAATCTTTTCAATGTGTTGTTGAATTCAGTTTGCTGATTACTTTTAATAATTCAATTTTGTGCTCTCTCCTATTTGTTTAACTCTCCTTTCCATATATTCAGATGTATCAATTATTCTATTAACTCCTTCATCTTCATGAAAACTTTCCTAGAGCCTTCTGACTTCTTCGATCTGGACCGTCATGCCTGGTGCATAGCTGTTATCCTAGAATTTCCCTTTGCTATTAGCACCAGGGATTATATTCATCTCTCTCCTATTTGAATTATCTATTTCATAAAGGAGGTTTGCTCTCTTATTTTAATGGAACATATCCTCTATTAGTTTCCTGAAAAAGGATACTTGGGAAATGAATTTTTTGAAAATGTTCCTGTCTAAAAATGTCCTTAATTTAGTTTAAATGTTTAATTTTCCTACTTGTTATAATGTTTGGTAGTTTATAAAATTCTTCATTGGCAATTATTCCTTCAGGAATTGGAGGCCATTGCTCTATTACCTTCTAGAAATACATGTTCCAGTTAAGAAGTCTGAAGTCATGACCCATGCTTTTTATGTGATCTGTTTTTTCCTCTCTAAAAGCTTGTAGGGACTAGCTATCCCTTTTCCCAGTGTTCTGAAATTTCTCAACAATATCCATTGGCATGGATCTGTTTTTATCCATCTTGTTGAGTACTCACTGGGCTCTTTCAATTTGAAAATTCATGTCCAAGGAAGTGTTTTAGAATTATTTGTCTAAATTTTACCCTTCATTTTTCTCTATTCTCTTCCTTAAGCTCTAGTTATTTGGAATATTCAACCACCAGGACTACCGCTCCTCATTTTCTTAGATTTTCTGTACTTCTCTCCTATTTTCATCCCCTTCTTGCTCTCTTCTCTGGGAGATTTCCTCAGTTTTATTTTCCAAACCTTATTAAATTTCATATTTCTCTTACCTTACTATTTATTTCCAAGAGCTTTTTGTTGTTGTTGGATGCTCTTTAAAAAAAAATATATATATATATATATAAAATATATATATATATTACTACTATTATTTTCTTCTGTGTTCTTGTGTCATGGCTGCAATATCTTCTTTTATTTATCTAGGGTTATTAATGGGAGTTTATTTTTATTTTTCTTGACATTTGCTTTTTGTCTGAAATCTGTTTCCTATAAGTTGCTTTTCTCTTCATTTGGTTTCCACATTTCTTGGTAGAGGCTTTCCTCAGACTCCTAGTAATCCTTAATTGTTGGCTCGTATTTAAGAGTGGGGCACTTTCAAGTTGATTGATGTGTAAGGACTTGTTGGTTTTTACTTTAGTGTGGTCAAGTTGAGTCCTCCTTGAATGTCCCCCAGATATAAGTATCTTAGGTCTTTCCTTTTGGGCTGCTCAGAATTCTTAGTGAAGGCACTTTTAGGCTTCTGCCTGAATGATCTAGATATACCTGACAGTGTTATAGGAACCCTGCTGGGGAATAGGTTATGGTGGAAGGGAGTGGGAGCTATTTTCCCAATATTGAGTGTGTGAATGATTTTTAATCTGCCTCTTTTCAATATGGTACCCCATTTCTCACCATATTCTGGGGCTTATCCTACAGTCTGTAGTGTACTTGTTCTACTGGCTATGTGGAGTGGGGAAGGAGATCTAACTGCTCCTTACACTAACTTGTACTCAGTACTCCTTTTTTAAGCCTTTCTTTTACTTCTGCTTACAGAGGTGCCTGGTACCACCAATTCCAGAGATGTAGGGGGTGGGGAGGATTTTGAATTGGTTGCTTCTCAGAATTGGTTGCTTCTCAGCTTTCCTGGCAGAAATTGGTTGCTTCTCAGCTTTCCTCACTGCCAACTTTGTTTTCAGCTTTCTCAGATCTGCTAAGTCAGTTACTAATAGCCTGCCTCTTTTTTTTTTTTAACTTTTAAAATGTATTACTGTTTTTTTATTACCTGCTCTCTTTGTCCTTTGGGATTTATGCTTTAAAAAGAAATCTTTTTCTGTTGCTTTAGTAGGATTTCTAGAGAAAGCAAAAATAAATGCATATGTTCAGTTGGCCATCTTTTAATTTATTTACACTCTTTTATGCACACATGATAGCATAATTTTCTTAACTGCAGGAATTCTGTCTGCCCTGTTTACTGCTTCATCTGGTGCCCACAGTACCTGGCATATACTAGACATATGATAAATATTTACTGAGTGACTGATTACTGGCTGACAGACCAACCAATTAACTTGGTTGGTTAGATTTCTGAATAGCCTAAAAACTGAAAAATTTGAAAATGATAGAATTGTGGATACATCTACAATGAGGTATTTCTGAATGGCAGGAGATGTAAGATTTACTTAAAAATACTTTTATTCTATTGTGTATCCTTTTAAAACCTTTTTGTTAATTTTTACAGAGCTTTTGCTTAGGAACCTAAAAGGGAAATATGAACTAATTTTGAGATAACAGAGTATTTAGGGAAGAATATAACAGGTATAGCTAAAATACAGTGTATGGTACCTTTTTTCTAATTGAACCTTAACTTTTTATTCCATTTTCCTGTCTGACTCAAATATATACATCATATGAATATAGTGATTTCAGGTCTGTTCTAATATCTTAATTTCCATGGAGTTTGGTTATTTCCTGTTGTCAGGGTGGCAAATTCCTAGCACAGTTTCAATGACTTAATTTTGTTTCATAAAGTATTTAAAATATGTTTTTAAACATGAGAATGAAACTAACTCCCCTATGATGGTAATGCCCTAGCCAGTTCAGATTTAGAGTTTCAATGAGGGAAAAAATATAACAGTGTGTAAGAAAAATAAAGGAAAAAGTAGAAGCAAGTAAAATTCAGGGAAATTATTTTTCTTTCACAAACCAGAACCATGTTACATCCAGTAGCCTAGTTTGCATGTATTAGTTAATTTAATAACTTTATCAAGCACCCATATATCAAGCTGTGCTAAACCCTGGAAAGTCACCACACCCTGTCTGGACACCTTATTCCACACTCATTTAATTAAACTGATCTGAAATTCAGTTTTCTGCTGCTATTTTACAATCCATGAGAGCTTTCCCATGGCAGTAAACTTTTTCATAACCATGTATCCATACATCCTTTTTATCATTAGCCAGTTTATAGATTATAATTTGAGAAAGTAAGTAATGTGATAAGACACAGAGAAAACTCAAGATGAAGCCAGAATTAGAACTCGATTCTCTAGTGCATTTGTTTTAGACTAGTGAGTAGTACCCTTGACTGTATATAGATGTTTATAATTCCATACATATAAGGAAAAGAATAGCATTTAAGCCTTGAACAGTGATAGACATAAACTCTAAGAATGTAGAAAGATGGGCTAATAAATCGAGTTTGTCATATGCTGCTTCAGGAAGATCCTAAAATGAAATATTTCATTATTTTTTTTTTCTTTTTCAAGTATAGGTAGGTCATCCATGGGTTGGTAATAGGTATGATTTGGGGAAATTCTAAGTAGAGAGCTTAGAGGTGTGGTTCATCCTTAATAATGTTCAGTAAATAATTATGAATGAATTTATTTGTGGTGAGTCAGGTCATCCATATTTGTTTTTATTTTTAAATTTATCAAATACAATTCCTCACAAAAGAGATGGGTCTACTAGTGATGGTACTGTAAATTTAAAATGTATAAAATCTGCCTATCTAAAAACATTACCTTTTTCCTTTATAATTTCTAAGTCAAAGGCACTCATTCTTTAAAAAAAAAAACAAAAAAATGCTGGGATCCTTGAACGGGTTTTCTGATTATTTTCTTGAATAACTTCCTTCTTTTTTTGCTGTGTTTTTGTCAATTCCCTGCTGCATCTCTTCCTTACCCGTTTCCATCACTCTCTGCTGGAGGAAGATCGTCCTCTCAGGCAAGGACAGGAAGGAAAGTGAACGGCAGTCCCAGGAGGCTGGAGCTAATGGGGGCTTTGTGGATCTTTCAGCAGGGCTTGTCAATGATGGTCATGCAGTAGAGGGCTGCTCTATGGGCACTCTGACCTCTTGGTAAACTATTTGTTTTTTCCTGGTATTGATTAAAAAAAACAAACCACCAGCTTGTAACTCCCTATTAACCCAGGTGTTGTTTTTAAGAATCTTACACATTTAAAATATACTAACTCAGAAAACCCCAAATCCTTGACTTTGTTTTACTCTGCAATTCAGGTAAACCAGATCATTGATGATGTTAAAACGGAATCCTGAAAGAAGCAGCAGCTACTTCCAGATTTACACTTTTTGAAAGCACATGAACCACAAATTTAAATAATCAGTATAATAAACACCGTTCTTATTAATTATGAGTATCAAAAGACTAAAAACAATTTAATCTTGTTTAGATTTTGACCACAGAAAGGTACTCCCTTTAAGTATTTGAACAAACTGAAGCCACTGTTTTCCTTGGTAGTAAGGAGTCTACTTTTTCCCTCATGCCACAGCATGCTAAAGTAAAATTCAAGGACCCAAGGCAACTTGATCGCCTGTAAGTATGAATCTAGATAAACCTTACAGTAGAGAGAAATCTCCATGTTGTATACCTATTGACGAAGCTTAATAAAAACATCTAGAATAATGGCACTTCTGGTTGTGTTTCCAACAGCAATGTGACTGCAGGACACTGTGGATTGAGTTACCGAGCCTTTGAATTCTGACCTTCTGTCTACAACAGCTTTTGAGGTTACTCTTTTTTTTTTTTTTTTTTCCTGATTTGGGAGGCTGGAGGGAGGGAAATGTTAATGCTGCTTGAAAAAAGAAAAAAATTCTATAGATTATTATGTTTGGGGATCCCCCCACTCTGTGGCAATTCCTTTGTAATAATAATAGAGCTCCTCGATTCTGAATATTTAAACTATACCTCCAAATGCATCAGGAAACTTGTAGTGCATTTTAATGTAATTATTTCCTTGCTGAACAAATCAAGTGTTTGTCACGTAATAGCTATTAAGATCAAAGTGTACCACACTAGATAACTGAAATTCAGGAAGGCAAAAGGGAAGAAATTGATATAACAGTGAAACAAGGTGTCCATATAATTGCTTGTTGTAAACTCAGGCTCTTAGCTTCTTCTTTTTAGTATAAAGAAAAGGTTGGGACTATTTACAATTCCTATGTTAGGAAGATAATTCACCTTTTTTTTTTCTTGATAAGTAATGAAAAAAAAAAAAACATATCTCCTGATAATTTAAAGGATTCCTCACATTTTTTCCCTGTTGACCATTTAATGTATTTTTATTTTTAAACCTGCAAACTAGCTTGCAATATGTGTTTGTGAATAATCTGTTATCTCTATAGAGATTATGTTTATTCCATACTGAATATATAATTTTGATATATATCAATATATATCATTTCAGTAACACACCCTTCTGGATTTATTAACTTTATGGGCTATCACCTTGCTCCAAAATGATGATACAACCAGGAGACTTTAATGTCCCATTGCTCCATCTACTGTTTAAAGGTGACTTTGATGGTGCTAGAAAAATGAGGTAGATTCCAGAACAAATATTTAGTGGGAAAAAAAAAAAAAACACCCATTTTAAAAAAAAAAAAAGAGGATTCACACAAATATAAAATGCCTAGCACAGAGCCTGGCACGTAGTAAGCTCTTAATAAATGCTAATTCCCTTCCTACCTCAATGAGCTATTCATTGTTTCTGAGGAATTTAAAAACTGTGAACTCAGCTGTCATGAAACCTGGAAAACACAAAGCAAATTTCCAGATCCTCTTACATGTTATGGGAGGTGCTGACAAGATCAGTTTTGCCCATGACTTAAGGAAAAAAAATGTTGAAGAGGAGACAACCTGGGTTTTCTGGGTTGCTTCATGTCAACAGAAATTCATTTTACAGTGTGAGAAAGTAAAGTAGCTTATTGCTGAGAATAAACATATGCTTCCAAGACCAATTATTTACATATTTTTGGCAGAAGGAAGAAAAAATAACTCTGCCATTTTGGAAAATCGGTTGATTTTAAAATAGAAAACCTGTTGTGTCATACTTTTCTAGAGAAAGTACCCATGTTATCTCATTCCCTTTTTCTTAAAAATCTACCACTGCTCTTGCTATCATTATTACTTTCAAGAAGTGCTGCTCAAAGTTTTCTTTAAGAATAATAATTTTTTAAAAAAACATCCTATAGGCTGTCATTACTACATAGGATAACAAGTTTCTCACCCTACATAAATAAATGGTTACTATTCATATGTAATAACCAATGTGATTATTAGGGAAGTCAGGTTATAGGTTATAAGTTCATTTTGTGTTGGTATAAAGATGAAAATATTTATTAAAATAATTTTCCATGGTACAGTTAATAGTTAGTAATTGCCTTCTTAACTTTACTGTTAAAAGCTATTCACATTGGAGTTTGAATGGAAAACATTTAGCAAAATGCTGGTAGACATTCGGTTTGGCAGATTTAATATCATTCTTAAAATAAATAGAGGATGTTTTACTTGGTTGCATTTCAACAGAAGGCTACTGGCAGCAGGACCCTCATTGTAGGTCTCGTGCCAGTGGGGAAAGAGCAAGTCACGGAAATGACCACTCCTAATGCCAGCAAAGATTGTCATGTCAGCCATCCAGATACGGTTCCAAAAGATCCATGAAGAAGCCAGGATTGTAGTGGCATGGCATGGACCGTGAGGAAAAGAAACTCACCTGGAAGCAGAACAACTAGAAGTACAGTATTTTGGAAGACTCTATTTGCCATTCTACTTTGAACAGTTTGAATGGCAAAATGTTGAACACTTCCAGATATTATTGATGTTAATGTGGAAGAAATAATGAGTAGGATTTGGCTTTTGAAGAAAAAGCATTGATCTTTACGTGCTAATTATACATTGCAACTTACAGTACTATCATTCTTGAGAAATAACCATGTCATAAGAATTGTAAAAACAGAGAAACAGAGGTCAGTAAACCATTGGACTAGGTAATAGCATGCAAGCTTAATTCTAAAATCATTTTAACATAAACACAAATAGAGGAAAAATAACTTCTAAGTTCATCTTTTATTGAAACATTCACAACTATTCAGGAACTTTATCATTAAAGTGGAATTTGGAAAAGGACTCTTGTGTTTTGTCCTTTGTTTTCTCAGTATTTATTTTTTATGTTTAATTTGATTAATCAATTGTTTACTCATATAGTTTTAGAAAAGTTCCAAGTTATTACCTACTAAATTGTTTTAATGGGTTCCTTATATCTGCCCTTGTCTTTTCTATATAAGTATAATGACATATATATGACATTTGTTTATTTTTGTAATCATGTCTTTATTTAAAACTCTCTGTTAACATATAAGCACTAAAACCTACCAAAATTGCAGGCTTCTCCTATATAACCAGGCACATACATCCAGGCAACAGCTGGCTCTGTAAGATAAAGCCTGTTTGGAGATAAAGTATAGTAAAGATATTGTCTCTTTGAGGGTAGTCAAACATTTCACTAAAGTTGAATATTTCAAATGTTATCTTTTTCCAGGTAAAATTATATATATTTTGTGTTTTATCAGAGAAAAAGCATATTGGAAATTTTTGTAGTTCCTATTCACATGTAGGATGAATTTAACTCCTATTCATACTATGCATCAGATAATGTTTTCTACTATTACCCGTCTTTACTAATGCAAATTTTCAGCAAATTTTCCTAAATTCTGTTGTAATTTGTATGACTGTATTTAGAGAACAATTTGGTCCTTAAAGAATATGGTTAAGTTATGTAAGTACAGTCGTGAAAATTTAGAAATAGGAAATTTACACTACAAACTGAGTCTTATCAATGATGGCTTAAATATTGGCTATTTATTATAGGATAACTTATTTTTGGCTTAAGTTGTATTTAATAGTAATCATTACATATTTGATATTCAGAAGTAGTAACCAGACAAAATTTATGGGTAAACATGTAATTGTTTTCAATCTGTCTAATTCTGCTTTAGGAAAAAGAAACTATTGAAAAGTGGTAAATATGTACATGGATATTACTTTTAGCCAATGACTAAGCTTTTTGTTACATAATTATGAAGCATGAGCTATATCATAACAATTAGTGGTCACATTACATTTATCATGCTTTTTATAATTTTCTCCATAATTACATGCATCATTTCTCTAATGGTATTTTGTTTACTTAAAAATAATTGAATTTCAATATAAAAACACATGTAATATGATGAATATTTCTATAATGTAGGCAAGTAATTTGTATGTAAAAGTGACATACTTTACGTGATATTCCTCTTGTGTAGTTTGTGTATTCTGGATTTGCTAATATAATCTTTCTTGGATCAGAAAAATAATATTTTACTATTTTATATCTAAAATAATTTTTAAACTATGGGAAGCATGGGTATAATAGCTAAACATAAAGTTTCAAACAGGGTTTAATCTCTAACGAACAACCCAAATTTTATATTTTTGGGGCTTAGAAATAAATATGATTGCAAAGGCAATTACTATGCGGGTGCTCGATATCATAGATTAAATTAATGTAACATTACATTTTATCTGCCAACACTAGAAACCTCTGTTACAGGCTGTATTTTACTTTCTTCATATATGCTTTATCCTACTGAATAGCTGATACTTCTGGTCTGAGAAAATGCTGTAGGTGGTAATGTAATTCTGTTTCTGCTGCATACATGAACAGATCCAATAGCAATCAACTGTTTTTTGACCTGGCTTCCCAAATACGGTAGATGACTAGCTCATGATTCCTTACCAGTACTATACAAAATGAAATCCTAGGTGAGTTTGCAGTTTATGCTGTCTCTTAGGTGTGACAAAGTGTACTTTTCTGAGGAATTTAGACTGGCATCCTTTTGGGGGGGGAAGGGGTTGTGGGAAAGGCCTTATTGAATTTTGGTCTTTAGAAGCTTTTTTATTTTGTTTTGTTTGCATCGGAATGGTACTTTCATTTACTAATTTGCAAAGTAAAGGTAAGACTGTGTCTATCTGTTTTATTAGCTAATGGTCTGGAAAGTTCTTATAAAATCATTTAAGATGTTACTGTGATTTTTTAAAATGTTTTTTTTTTTTTTCATAACAATATGGGAGCCTAAAAAAGTGGGGGGAATGCTTTTTTTTTTTTTTTTTTTTAAATAAAAAGACCAAATAACTGAAATATTATTATTGGTAATGACAAAACAGTTTTAAGGAAAATCCAAGGGCATAAAGATTTTATTTTCCAGTACAAAATTGATTATGATGGGTGACTGGTATCAAAATAAACATTTGTATTTGAATTATGATATAGGGCTGACAAATTAAAAATAATCATTAGTCACCTAAGTGATGCCTTCTTTAAATATTTGAAATCAACATAATGGTTAAATCATTGATCTTATTTAAGCCTTTTATCTGCATAAAATATGGTTAACTGAAGCTCAGCTCTCCAGGTGAGTGTTATAAATTAGCACACACAGATTCCAAGTTAAAATGTTTTTAAAAAGAATAGGCTGTAAAGAAACTTCTAGATAAAATGAACACTTTCTCAAAAATCATTGAAAAATATTAACACTGAAATACCTGGTTCATATCCAAAGAATTGTTCATTGAAGACTCGCCATTCTAGAAATCATTTTAGAATCATCATTCAGGTTTTCATTGTTAAACTGATAATAGCTGACACGTTTGCCTTTTTCTCTCTACCTAATGGAAGTGGCCATTCTATTTTTTATATTCCCCAGACCTGTTAATAGGTTCATTAAGGGAAAAAAAATCCACAAAGTATTGATTCCCCAAGTTTCAGGACCTGAAAAAAGTTTTTGGAAAAGTGTAAAAGATAGCGTGTAACTACTCCCCAAAGATCTTAATTGGTAGCTTCTGTACCAAGAGGGTGTGTGTGTGTTGACAGTGTCTCAGAGAAGTTCTTCTCACACAGCTGTTTATTCAGATAGCATGGGGCGCGCAGATTTACATAATAAATTTTTTTGAAGCAACAAGGTTGAGTCAGAGCAGTGCTCCTTTCAATTGTTGCATTTAAACCAATAAGGTTAGGACAAGAGAATAGCTGTGGTTTGCGTTGCAAAAACAAAACAAGAAAAAAGCCCCGAGGCTCCATGGGCAGCCCTACAAGGCTGCGCAAACAAATCGAGGGATGGGGTTCTGCTGTTTCTTTGTCTAGGCTTCTCAGATGCTATCTGCGGCTGCTGTTTGGTGGGGAAGGAGCGCAGGGCGCAAAGCTGTCGCTAAACAGAACGGTGGGAGCTGATGGCTCCGAGTTTGGGGCGAGGTAGCAACTCTCCAGTGCCACTTCCGACTTTGAGCTTTGCTGTGGCCGTCCACCGTGGCGGATTTCTGCCCGGGGAAAGCGTTTTCGCTCCGTCGCTGGGCAGCCCGAGCCGGCAGCAGCGGCCAGGCGCCGTGCCCCGAGCCCGGCTTCCCCCCGCAGCGGCGCTCCCCGGCCCCGCCGAGAGCGCCTGAGAGCCCCGCGCGTCCCGGTCCAGGAGCGAAACTATGTCAGGAATGGAGCTTTGCTAAAGCAGAAAATTCGAAGGCGCACATTAAACTGGTGGATGCAGCAGATGTAAGCGCTGTAAGTACAAGCTGACTGTTTGAAAAATTGTGGTGACTGACAACAGCTGTCCTGTGGGCAAAGCCCAGGATAACAGGAGCGCTTTTATTATTGTTTTGATTTGTTTTACAGGAAACATTATGGCATGGGGAAAATTATGACACTTTGTACCTCGTACTTTATTAGCCACAGGGTTCCATCCTAAAAGTCTAATTCCTAACCCCCAAATTGTCTTAACGATTGGAATCATTAAGGGATCATTACAAATTAATTGTTAACAATTACTTTTCTTATGATTATGTAAATAAATATCACACAGGGCCATATTCTTGTAGGGAGATTACTTCATATCTCTCTTCGGAATTGCTGCACAAACCTCAAATATTATTATGTGATATTGAATATAGCGGTGTATGTATGTCCATTAAACACATGGATAACTTTTCCTACACACTTCAAGTTGATATGAAAAAATGAGAAAGGGTTTAGTATTTTAAAGGACAACAGATAACAATAAAGCAATACCACTTTTTAAGGAAGGAAATCCATTCGCTTCCATAAATTATCAAACGTTATGTTAAACAGGCTGATCTTCAAAAGGTGGTATAATAAACATTTGCCCAACTAAGATATTTTTCACTTATTTGACACTTCATATGACCTGAATGGACCTTGAAATTAAAATCAAGATTCTTAAACTTTTGGATTATCTTTTAAAATATTTGACATGCAAAACCAGTGTATGAATTGCTAATGGCTCATGGGCTTATATTTCTTGGGAGGAGTTTTTTTTTACACATTTAACCGTAGCATTTGCAAGAATTCAATAAATTCAGAGCTGTCATTGAATTTAGACAAACGTTTTTATGTTTTATTTTTTGTAATGGCAAGGGGTACAAAAAGTTGATAGTTAAACACATAGCGTACTTTTATAGGTTTGGGATTGTTTTTATAATGTGTCTTTCAAAGTAGGTCTAACTTCATGCTTGTGTGAGTCTTTGCCCCCACTGTTTGGGGTCTGAGGACATGGACACGTGAATAGTCATGCTTTTGCATTATCAAATATTTGAAATGTGATTTTCTTGATGCTTGAGTTCTCCTAAGGCCCAAAGTGTTCAGTAACTGAGCAAGCAGCCATGGATTTTCAGTCTTTGAAAATTCTTTGCGGTGACAGACATAGAAGCTTAATTGAGCCACTGTTCAGTTTTAGAGTGCCAAATGGAAGTCAACTGCTGTGTGAGTTTCATAGACATGATAAACGATTTTCTCAAAAGAAAAGTTTCATTTGAATGTGAAAATTTATTTTATAAGAATACATAGGAAAGAAGAAAAACAGTGAGAATAAAATCACTTCTTTCATTTAATCAAATATCACAAGTATTTCACTCATTTTAAATAAATGCTAATTTTGAAAACAATCTTTTAATGCTATAGGTCGAATCAATGTGATTTAAATACTTGTTATTGTTTTTGTGAGGACTCTATTTTGTCATTTTCTTTAAAAGAAATACTGCAAAAAGTAATACAGTATATTACATTAAAATAATCAGCAATAGTATTAAAGCACTTATTTTATGGAGTCTTTGATAAAGAAGGAAATATAGTGTTGATGTTTAAAAAAAAAAAATCTACCGCTCCCTAGAAGTTCATTTTAAGTTTAGGTTTTTATTTTTAAATTTTAGGTTTTTATTACAACACTGATACCATAGTTAAAAATATTGATTGAAGAGAAATTTTAACAAGAATATATCCTGCTTAAAAAGACTTTTTTTCTAATAAATACATTCTGATTAGAAAATTGTCATTGTCTTTCAAATTTGGGAATACTCAAGTTGATCTGTAGTTGGACAAAACTAGATTCCCTGCCAACTCTATTTATTTAGATAAGTTCAGTTCAGTACTTTCACTTTGAAAATTTCAGTTTCAAAAAAAAGTTAAATTATAGTCATTTTATAAAAATTGCTTCTAGCAAGCGAAAAAACCTATGGAAAACCCATAATTTAGACAAGTACCTACATCTTATTTGCTCTGTGCTGCTGAGATTTAGAATCCCTTTCCATTTACAGTTTACTTTTCACAGAACATTATTAACTTTTTGGCTTCATACATGATCTTCTGTCAGATGCTTTTGATTTGTAATTTAGCAAAGTATAATAAACAGTGCAAAAGTCATGAATTTTGCTCTGCATCCTGAGCTCTGTGGTAGGGAAAATGTGATAAAATGTGTACCTTAAGTCTTGTTTGATGATCTCTCAAAGCAAGTTTGCCTTCTGGAAATAATTTCTGGGGTTGAAGAGCATGGTATTAACAGATTTAATGTGGCTATTCAATGGATTGGCGAAGTACTATGTGAGGTTTAACAAAATGAGAGAGACAAATTGAACATCAACAAAAGTTACATCTGTGAAGAATTATAAATTTAATTAGAAAAAAGGCAAACTTAAAAGACCTCATTAACTAATCAGAAGTCAAAGTTACTAGTTTAGGATTCTTGAATTTATATTCTAAGACGTTCTTTTTTTCTCTTTATATTTTCACAATTCTGTCAGTATGCTACTACAGATATTCTATACAAAGAGTTTTAAAAAGCACAAAAGTGAAATGACTTCATTGTAATGTAAGATGACCATTTCTAATGTTATGGGAAATATCGTTGCACTCAGAAGAATATGAATTAAAAATATCAGATTCGAAGAAGAAAAGAAACGTTAAGTTTATGGATGTAAAGCAGAAAATGTGAGCTTGCTAAATGCCTAACAGCACTTTTCAGAAAATCATGAAACAATTTTTTTCTTTTGACCAGAAATATTACTAATTAATTATTTTTGAAACACATTATGGTTTTAGACCTTTAAAACATAGAAACGTCCAGAGATATTGTCAAACATGAGAGAAAATCAACACCAATGAAAAATAGGTGTTCTTTTTAGATAAGTCATTGTAAGAGTATGTTTCCTGACTACACTGTAATCTTGTACTACACATAAAAAACTAAAAGCATGTGAAGTGTAGCATTTTGTAAACTGTAACTAATTTTGCTCACATCTGTGTCTAATTGTTGTCTGCATTCGCATTCTTGAGAGTAGATTTATTTTTCCTGGACCACGATGTGGATTCAGCTGACCAGCCTAAGTGAGGATTAGTTGTTTTAAAGTTATTTTGATTAAAGAGTCATTTTTAAATACAGTAACACACAACACATGGTTTAAATAATCCTTGAGACAAAAGAATATATCTGAAGTATAGTTAATGAAATGAAGATCATGGATATGGACTTTCAAAAATTGTAGTGTATGAAAGTAGAGTAGAGACTGAGTTGAACCTGCATAAAAAAAAAAAAATAGGTTGTGAAAATGCATTTTTTTCAGTGAGGAAATGTGTTAGAATAATTCTTGTTCTGAAGTTCATTTTTTATTTATTAACAGTTGGACTTTGCAACTTAAATATGATAGGTTAATCCTCAAATATAAATATAACCAAACTTTCAAAGTATACAATAAAACTGAAATTATATTTCCAAGATTATGCTTTCTAGCTAATGTTAAAATGGAAATGTATTTTCACATTTAACAGAAAGTATACTATACTCTTTCACATAATTAAGCCAAGAGAGTTCTTAAAACTAAGTTAGTTCTCACCTATAATTTATTCCAGGTGTATAAAAGTGGGGGGAGGGGGAGGAAATTTATCCTTGAGATATATTGCCGCAGTTTCTACAGGAATTTAATCTTGTGTGAGAACATTGATTTTAATCTTGTATGAGAATGTTAATTTTAAGAAAAATTGCAGCAGCCAGACTGTTATCACAAAATAACATATCTGCGGGCATTAAATTTTAATTTTTATTTAATACTGAAGCATCTTTTAAAAGTTGGTTTTCGTCCAGCACATGTTATAGAAACCCATACCTAGAAATTTCACGTAACATTATACCAAGACATTTAGACTTTAATGATGCTTTATTCTTGCTAGAAAGATAATATTTCTTAATTTCATAAATCATAATTAAACAATAACAGGACTCAACGGAAGATGCTTGGTTGGATAACTTTAATGCCATTTGAGATGCTTCAGCTCTGTAACCCTAATTGATGTCAGTTCAGGTTGAATGGAAATGCACATCAAAGATTGGGAATTCTGAGCCATTTTAAACGTTGTGCAGAATGCTCTTTCCTGCTGCCCAGGCGTTAGTCTGAGCTTGCAAGCCAGCAGCCTCGCCTCACCTGAGCTTTGTCACCTGCCGGCAGTTTGAGCTGCCTCTGGAAGGACAGTGACTATGGAAGCCTGCACATTAGTTAAGTTGTTCAGTGAAGTCCCAAAATACAGATTCATCTAGATACATAAGAGACTATATTGAATTGATTATTAAACTGTCCATTCTCTTTCTCGGCTTAAAGAATAGAAAATTCACCAAAAAGCGAACTACTTTTTCTATTTTACCGGGCAGAGCTGAATAAGCACTCATTGAATTTTAAATTGGCAGGGGCAAAGAAGCACGTTGCTCAGTGATGTGAGTTTGGGTATGAAAACTTGCCTTCGCCATTTATAATTAGTCCAGCATTGCCTGAAAGTTGCCCAGAAGCTGCTGTTGTGAATGTTAAATGACAAATAGTAAATGTAGGAGAAAATCATCATGATAAGCACAAGAAACTGTCAGGAGTCAAAGGGGTGGGCGGGAGCTCTATTTCAGCTGGTGATAACAGAAGATGAAAGATCTTCTGAGGATGCTGGAGGATTACTGCTTGAACTGCTGCTGTGAAACATGCTCATTTTGTTAATAGCTATTTTTTTTCCAAGCACCTTTTCCAAGCTGCCTGGGCAAGGCTGCTTTGCATGTTGATTGGGGGAGGGGTAATCCCGTTTGCAGCTGTCATAGGCCAGTGATGAATCACTATCCCGTCATTTGGCTGCCTTCCCCCCTGACAAGGGGAGGAGGAGGATAGACCTGCAGGAGGAAACAACAGTTGAGACCTCAACTTAAAGACAATATGCCTTTCACTGCTGCAGTATCCTCCTTTTTCTCTTTTGGTTAAAGGAGAGCATTGTCGTTCTCAGCCATGTGCTCTGTATAATTAAGAGCTGACACTGAAGCAGAGTAACAGCTTCTAATTTTTTTACCCCCGATCACAGGTGCAAACATCTCAAACCAGTTCAGATGTTGCTGTTTCCTCAAGTTGCAGGTAAGAATATTGTTGATATTTGACATTTTTTGAGATTACCTTTCTGTGACCCGCATCTATTTTTGTCTAGTATTTCTTAATTATTTCTATTAATAGCAACTGCCTCGGTTGGAAATTACTTAACAATTTGTGTGTGTGTGTGTGCTTGCAAAAAATTTTAAGTATGTGGAAAGGGAATAGGAGCCTCAGTTTGAAAATGATTATGGTCTATAGTTTCTGGTGTTAGGAAAACTGGGAATGTGTATTGAGAATTAGGAGAGAGAAATTGGATTTTAAACCATTTCTAGTTTGGATTCAGAAAATCTGGAAGTAAAAACTGACTTTAGAAGTAAAATGGTTCATGTTAAGCTGTTTTAAAAACTGATATCCACAGTCGATTTAAGTTCAGCCTCTAAATTAAAATGACGATAGCTTTTATTGACCTGGTGAAGGTAAGGAGCAAATAGTACTAGTTTCATATATGTAATTTCACCCCCTCCCCCCCCCCTTTTTTTTTTAGGAAAACACATAAAGGTTAAAATAAAGTGATAAACTGAATGGGCCATAGGCTTATAAAAACCTGGCTGTCAGAAACCAGAACAGTATCTAGGTCTGTTTTTAGTGACTTTAAGTAAATCCTCTCCTCTCTTCATTAATAGAATATTAAATAGGTAGTCCTGAAATTGTGAACATGAGAACTGGCTTTTGTACCTTTTATAGAATAAGTAACTGCTGAGTCTAAGAACTTTCAGAAGAGAATTAACATTTTATCTGGTAAAACTGCAGAATTGTAGCATTGTGGTAGAATTGTTCTTATTTCCCTGAGTAAGTGACAGCTGAGGTATTCTAAGTGCTAATGCTCGTGGGGACTCACTGTGTGTTGGCCTTACCCCTTTTCAATTGGGCATGCTGTATGTAATCCACAAAGCAAACAAGTGAGCCGACATCATAATGTTTTAATGCTGCATTTGTTTCAAGGGAAACAGAGGAACAATTAAGTAGTTTGCCAGAGTAAACACATGCATCAGGACTATCTCATTCCCTGTCACTAGACTATAGGTTTCAAGTGTTTTATTTGGTTTGGAGACCCATTAAATTACAATTGGGTGGTAAATTATAAGGGAGTCCCTAGTGCTAATTTATTAGATGAAACAGATTCCATAGAAGAGTAATATTTCTATTATACCTGTTTACATATTTTGCCTTTTTTTTTTTAGAAAAAGAATTTCTTTGGTTTTTTAATGTAAAAGAAAACCATGACTGCATTTTTTTCTTTGAAAATTAAAATAAAGTCATTGTCTCACACTAGACCTTGTGACTTGATAAACTATGTAACAGGCCAAAAAAAGGGAATTTTTAAAATTTCATATGAATATTTGGCTGGATAGGTAAGGCAAGTGATAGCTTTAATAGTAATATAATGAAAGGATGAACTGAAGTCAAAATGCAAAATGAACTATTTTGAGTCTAAGAAAATAAATACAATGTGACTTTTGTGTGAGCGTGTTTCAAAGAAGGTGTCAAGTCGTTAGCGCATTAAATAGTAGTGCTATGAATTTGGTACATCTGTCCAATGGAAGGCTTCTTGTCTTTAGGTCTATGGAAATGCAGGATCTAACCAGCCCGCATAGTCGTCTGAGTGGTAGTAGTGAATCCCCCAGTGGTCCCAAACTCGATAACTCTCATATAAATAGTAATTCCATGACTCCCAATGGCACCGAAGGTGAGTGTCTGCCTTCTCACTGTTTCCTTTGCACCTTGTTTCTTCATCAGTATGCACTTTGTTATTAGGTGGTTATGATTTCAGTTGTCAAATCCATGGAACTACTGTTGTGTTTCCCCTTTCGGTAATTTGACTTATGAATCAGTGTTCATGATTAGGAGCTGCATTTTACTAGGTTATTGTAACATTACATAGGTTTTATTTTATACACACACACACACATATACACATATATATATGTGTGCACATTTTTAACCTTTGAGTGTGTTTTATCTCCTTGTCGATCATGTCCACAGAACAGGATCAGTTTGCATTGTTTTGCTGTATGAGAAATGAAAACTTAAAATTATTTTCTTTACTTCCCCTTTTGTTACTAAATATAACTGAGTTTGTTTAAATGTAAACATTGGACTGGATCATTTCTAAATATCAGTGACATAATTTGTGTGTCTAGTGTTTTAGTGACTTTGGCCATAAAAGTATAAGTAAAAAAAAAAAAAAAAAGTTACAAAATATGCAACCTTATTTGGAAGATATACACAAAATTTGTTTACTATCTTAAAGGTTAAATAGTGTACTTTAAGCATAGTACTATTATTTCTATGTAATTAATACATATTAATGTTTAGGTGAATTTTATGTGAATAGAAATACCTACTTTAATCCATATATACTTAAATCTAAACATGTAATGTTATATGTATGTATTGCTACCTGTTATGCACAGTCATTTAGGTACTATTTATATTTTTAAAACATCATATTGAAGGATATGTTACATTTCACACTGTCTTATTTCTACCTTAGGCTATTGAAAAATTAGTTCTTCACAGATGATATTTTTTGCTTATTTATTCCTTACTAAGCCTCAGGACTTTGATGAACTCAAAGCATAAGTTTCACTAGAAGTTCAATGAATTATCCATGTTAGAATTCCATCCATAAACAAAACCCCTAACCGTCATTTCCCAATCACCATGGTGATCTTTTATCACACAGTTTTTTGAAATAAACAAAACTAAATGCTATAAAATTATTGTCTTTTTGGTGCCGTGTTCCAGTATATATTACTGAAGCATTTTGAAACTTGTAAGGTTATGAAATTTATGATAATAGATAAAATATAAAATCAGTTATTTCTGATATGAGACATCATAATTTCTATACCAGCAGTGATGGTTTTTCCATGTAACTATTTTGTATTTTTTCGTTTAGTGTAAATACGTTCACTTCCAGTGTTTATGAAGAATAGTCGCTGTCAAAAGTAGAAACTTTGCTGATCTAGCAAAAAAATTAATCTCTGAATAAGGTGCCTTTTCATTTGAAACTTTTTTCTTCCCCTTTTGATAAGCAAAGTTAAATTTAAATTATTTATATGAGAGCAATTCTAGTGTGTAAGTAGATTTTATAGAGCAAATAAAGGAAGTCCTTTTTCCTTTTGGAATTTGGCTTCAGGTGAAAGCATTTCTGCTGCTGAGTGCAGACTGGGTGTGGATACAGTCACACAGACCAGCACAAGTCCTGCACCCGTGGGCCTCATGTGAGCGTCAGTGTGTGGGTCAGCCACTAGCGGGAGTGACAAGGGGGACAAGAGTGCAAACCTTTAACAGTCGTCTCCATCACTGTAAAGTCCAGAGAAGACAGTCATTTAAAGTAACTTAAAAATAAGGAAGACTAGTGTGTTAAACTGTTGTGCTTAATAGATGATACTGATACATATTGGGAAGAGTAATTATGAAGTACCGATAGTTAATTTTTTTGTATATGAAGAAATGTAATAAGGGTAAGAAGTTTTCATCTTCTTAACATTTTACAAGCAAGTGGTCTCCTACAAAATCAGCACCACATAGTATTGAAACACAATGTGTGTTTGGGACCTGCCCCCTTGGCTGGCTTTGTGTGAATGATGTGTGGTTTGTTTCCTAAGTGCATGTGGAGTGATAATATATTTCTAAATACTTACATTTTATAGTCTGATATCATATTCATATTCAGGAATATTCTATGTTATTAGATTTTTGCATAACTAAAATAAGTTTGAAATAATAAAATATATTAGATAATTATGCGATCTCCTGAATCATTCAATCTGGGAAATACTTAGAAATAATTTCTTATCCTAAAAAAAAAGAAAAAAACTTCACTGTCTTATGTCTTAGAAATGGATTTCTTTAGACCTGATTTCAGATAAATCCACTGTTACTTGTCTCACCCTGTTTCCAGGAATTCTTCTTTGGTATACTTTGCAAGGGTCGTAGTAGTTAGAAAGTAAAGTTAGAAGGTATCAGTATAAATTATCCAGAGAATAAATGGAATTTTTGTCAATCTACTGGGATATCCAGTTTGATTTTAGTATGCAGTTTAAAAATATGGACCCAAACTTTATTCATCATCCATGTTACATGCCTATTTAAATCCAAACAATATCAGGAAGTTCTAGGTTATTAAGTCTGTGAATCAATTTATTATGCTGCTTGTATGTTCCATAATGTATTTGTTTCATTCCTCTCTGTCACCACTAGAGGAGTTAAGTGTAAAATTAGTGAATTCATTAATATCTGACAAGCTTCCCTGGGATATGATCATTATAGATTTTCTTATTTCTTCCTTGAAATCTTATTTGGTTGGAAACCAGCAGTGTTTACCAATGAATTAGAGGAATGAAAAACAAGGAATTCATTATAATTTAACATTCTTTAAAATATCTGTCACGTCCCCTACCTCCACAACAGTTATTTCCAGCTACGTAGGCCATGATTTATATATAAGTGACTTCTCTGCAGCCCAATTGAAAATAGTCTCAGCCCAATATAAATTCATCAGGTCAACAAGCTTCCATTTGGTTTATACGGTTGTTGGCTTTGCCTGCATTTCTATAGGTTGTCATCTCAGCCATTTTTTACTTCCTGCCACCACTTGTCCCTATAATGAGGCTAAGAAAACAAGAAAATCTCCTGTATCAAAACCATAACTTCATCTGAAGAACAAACAAGAAGGGAATGGAATGGAGCGGCAGAGAATATTAAGTTTCTTCTTAAGTCTGCTGCCAAATGATCCTGAGACTCGGTGTTTGTAGGTTCTGTACTCACAGGCTAGGGCCTATTTTCATGGTTCATGTAAGGGGTAAAGACAGAAAGACACTGAACTACAGCCTCAAGTACTGTGGTTTTTTTTTTATTTCCTAGATGAAATGTTCTTCAGTTATAATAGTGATTTGAATGTTTCGTATTTCAAAACTTTCAGCTGGTTGTATTTTTATGATCTGTTCTGGCCTCTGTGTGAATCATTATTGTTACAGTTAACCATTGGTTTCATCCAGTTTATAAATCTTTGAAATATAAATAAAAATATAAAATAATAGCATAAATGAATGCTTGATTTGCACTGTCAGAAGTGGTATGTTTTCAAGTGAATTAATACATGTCTTGGTTACTATTAAACAGTTAAAGCTTGACCTGGAGGAGACTAATGGATGTTGATGAAAACACCAACTGTGCCTTTCTTTTCACTGTTTTCCTTAGTCTTTCAAGACAAGATGGAATAGAAATTTCTTATTGGATTGTTAAAGCATAATTTTTAAGAAATAGGCTTTTTGGTGATGCTTCTGTTAGACAGCATCAACTCTGAGACGATTTCTAATGTTGGGGCATATGTTCAAACCTCTAAATGGTAAAAGGTTTGTGTTGGTATTTGTGTTAAGTGTGAGAAGTAGTTGGGAAACCTTCCCGCAGAAGGATTCAGGGCTGTAGCAGTAAAGGGATTTTTATTTATGTACCTAATTAAGGCCTTGTTTGCAAAGCAGTGATTCTTTCCACCTTTGTTTTCTCTGGTTGTCTTAAATCCATTGGAGCCTAAGATTGGTCTTCATATATTGCTAGTTTGAGTGTTTATTTTGGGGTGGCTGGGGTTAGTGAGTGGGAACGGGCAAAAAGGAGTTGTTAGCGAGCAAAATAAGAGATCTAATTCTGAGTTTGCTCTTTTGTCAATTTGGATTCAAACTCAAGAAGAAGCTTAAACTAGTATTAAAACAGATAAATTTGTCTTCAAGTGTTGCAGTTGGAATCTTCATTACAAACAGGGTTTCAGGAATTCTGATGGTAATTCAAATAGTAATTTTGAATTGGTATATCTGATTTCCAAGGTGATAACAAATACAATCTCAAATTAGGTGGCTAGATTATCAGCATTTGAAATTCATTTGTGCATTGCATGTTTTAGAATGATAGGTTAATTCAATTTTACAAATTTATAATATCAGATCTACTTTTAAGCTGTTATTTCTACAAAGCTTAGAACGCTAGTAAATTATCTGTATTTGTTTTTCTCACTGTAATTTTAATTTAATAAAATACAGTTCAACTGGAATATTTTTAAGAAATCTTATTTACAAGAAATATCTAAACCAGAATGGATGTATATAAAACTATGCTTGGAGACTTCATCTTACAGGCTATATTTATATATTTGTGGTCAAATATTCTGTTGTCGATAGAAACATGGTAATCTAATTTTATTGTTTACATTCTGCACATACTTTAGTTTCTGGAAAATTAGGTGACATTGTGAGTTAAGGAGGTTCTAAATGACATTTTTTTTTTTTTTTTTTTAATTTTATTTTGTCGATATACATTGTAGCTGATTAATGCTCCCCATCACCAAAACCTCCCTCCCTTCTCCCTCCCCCCCAACAATGTCCTTTCTGTTTGCTTGTTGTATCAACTTCAAATAATTGTGGTTGTTATATCTTCTTCCCTCCCCCCCCCGATTTGTGTGTGTGTGTGTGTGTATGTGTGTATGTGAATTTATATATTAATGTTTAGCTCCCTCCAATAAGTGAGAACATGTGGTATTTCTCTTTCT
The DNA here is from genome assembly GCF_027409185.1 of Cynocephalus volans. NCBI lineage: Eukaryota > Metazoa > Chordata > Mammalia > Dermoptera > Cynocephalidae > Cynocephalus > Cynocephalus volans. The sequence continues at coordinate 28,236,913 of NC_084474.1, read as the reverse complement.
GTGCCTGACTTGTTTCACTTAATATAATTCTCTCAAGGTCCATCCATGTTGTTGCAAATGGCAGTATTTCATTCGTTTTTATAGCTGAGTAGTATTCCATTGTGTAGATGTACCACATTTTCCGTATCCACTCATCTGATGATGGGCATTTGGGCTGGTTCCAACTCTTGGCTATTGTAAAGAGTGCTGCGATGAACATTGGGGAACAGGTATACCTTCGACTTGATGATTTCCATTCCTCTGGGTATATTCCCAACAGTGGGATGGCTGGGTCGTATGGTAGATCTATTTGCAATTGTTTAAGGAACCTCCATACCATTTTCCATAGAGGCTGCACCATTTTGCAGTCCCACCAACAATGTATGAGAGTTCCTTTTTCTCCGCAGCCTCGCCAGCATTTATCGTTCATAGTCTTTTGGATTTTAGCCATCCTAACTGGGGTTAGATGGTATCTCAATACAGTTCAACTGGAATATTTTTAAGAAATCTTATTTACAAGAAATATCTAAACCAGAATGGATGTATATAAAACTATGCTTGGAGACTTCATCTTACAGGCTATATTTATATATTTGTGGTCAAATATTCTGTTGTCGATAGAAACATGGTAATCTAATTTTATTGTTTACATTCTGCACATACTTTAGTTTCTGGAAAATTAGGTGACATTGTGAGTTAAGGAGGTTCTAAATGACATTTTTATTGTTTGTCTTTAACCACAGAATTGGCCACTTATGAGTTATTCTTAAGCAAAAGCTGTGGAAGAATGAACGGGATAATTTGTTAGGATTTAATATTTGCCTATGTTGTATATATGGGAATAATTTTCACATGCCTGTTGCTAATTAATTATGGCTAATGTTTATGAATAACTCATTATTAGTCACTATGCTGACCATTCTCTATGTTTTGTTTCATTATTTTCAGAAAATTCCTTTGAGATTGCCAGCATAATGGCTGAGAGACTGGGTTTAAATCCCAGCTCTACTATTTGCTAGCTGTATAAACTCAAGCAAGTGAGCTTCTGTGTGGCTCAGTCTCCTCATCTGTAAAATGGGGATAATAGCAGAACTTACATCAGGCTTGCTGTGAGGATGTAACATACAACTTGTAGCATACTTGGGGCTTACAGAGTGCTCTGTATCTATTAACCATCATACCATATGTAGATAATAGTCACTTCCACAGTACAATTCCTATTTTATGCACACACACACACACACACACACACAAAAAAAAAACTCCAAAACTGAGCCTTAGAAAGTCAAATGCCAAGGTTAAAGGCACATGGCTTATAATTGGTACCACTGGTATCTAAATTGGTATATGGATTAAGTTTTGTCCAAGTCCAGAGCGTGGGTTTTTAAATCACTGTATTACTGTATATGGAGAGAATACAGCATTCTCATCCTCTGTGAATGCTTTCCTGCTAAATATTGGGGCTTTCACTGCCACACTGGTGCCTTCATCTCTAGAAAATGCCATTCCCAAGCAAACAGCAGAGCTGGACAAGAACCGGTAGAAGAAGCTGTGAGGACAAAAAGACTTCATTATAAGGGTGATTCCCTTATGATGTAGTCATACTCTGGTCTTTAAGTTCTTGTGTGCATGAGTGTGTGCCTGGTATGTTGCATCAGTAGGTTAACTTTTAGGGGATTGTCTCTTACTAGTTTTCAAAGCTTTAGACTTAATTATAATTCCATCAGTCATGTGTCTGTGTTAAGCCTCTCTGAGATCAAATGGAGATGGGAAGTCATCTCTGCTTTTCATTAGAATAGTCTTTATTATATGCACATTTGGACTGGAGCAGTATTACTGTGAAATTTAAAAAGTGGTTGCAGTTTTGCTACTGCTCGGAGTAAATATTTTCAGAATTTTGGAATAGATGATATATTTGGTCACGTTTCTCTTGACTTTGAGAACCTGACTGTATCAGCCAAGCAGCACTATGTTGGCATTTGTTAGGGGCTCCATAGGAACACCAGTTACCAAATCCGAGAGTTGGGAACAGGCATGGTGTGTACTAGGAAGAGCAAGGAGCTCAGTGTGGCTGGAGGAGAGAGAATGGCAGGGAGTATGAGAGGTAAAGTCAGAGGAATAAAGGGGGGTCGTGTCTGGGCCTTGTAGCTTGGCAGATATGCTCTAGCCTAGTCTCTAGCCAACTGTGTCTTTCATGGTGAGAAAAGAAGCTTCAACGTTATTGCCTGCAACTAAGCTCAAGGTTTCTAGAGAGCTAGGCTCTTTGAAAAACTGACTAAATGTAAGTTTTCACCTGCTTCCAATTATTAATAGTCCAGAGAATCACAGTTCTGTGGCGTCTCTCCTCCAGAACTTTGGTATGAGCAGAAATACGTATCCCCAAGAACATTCTATCTTCCTGAAGAAACCTCTGGTTCCCTCCAGGGAGATATGTGAGCCTTTAGCAAGTGCCACTATTTAGGATAATTCATATCCTTTTGGTCATAGATTACATGCTTTAAGTAATTCCTGATTTCTTATGACGCCCAAGGATGCCTTGGGGTGAGCAGTGTACAGATAGAGTGGTGTGCTTGCGGGGGTGTGGGGGTGTACGTGTGTTTTTTTCTCACCTTGCTTACTTACAGTAAGGACCAAGAGTAATTCATTCTCTTTTGACTGGCTCCAAGTATACAATATAATATTAAAAAAACCAAAAAGAAAACTCGTATTACAAATTTTCCTTTTTCCATTTTTACTTTGGGTAGGACAAAAAGTTATCTGTAGCTGTTATCAGAGACCGCTAAATATTGCTTTTACTAAGAGAGAAAGTAAGTTTTGAAAAGCCAACCAAGTTTATGTTAGGTTTTAGGACCCAAAATTGTTTATAAATGAAACCTTATTATGATTATGTTCATGGTAATTTGTTGGTTTTGCAGATTTTTCAGTTTTATTTCATGCCTCCAATATCCCATTATACCAAAAAAGTTAGACGAACCTTACCAAACACATTCCAAGGAGGTATGTTTATGTACTGTCCATCATACAACTTTGAAACCTTTTTTCTCGGTATAATGAATCAAATCTAAAAATGCTTACCTATTTTATCATTGCATCTATTACTAATAAGTGGGATTTTTCCTTTTCAGCAAAATGAGGAATATGAACTGAAATAACTGAGATCTTACTATTTACTGACCGTATCCTTATGCCCTCTACATACTTTTTTATCCTCAAAACAATCTTTAAGGTAACTTTTATGCACCTCATTTTAAAGCATTTAAGTGACTAGTCTATGTTTGTGCAGCATATTATCTGTGTTGGAGAAGAGATTCTGAGGAATGTCAGGCTGATTTCAAAGCCCACGTTCTTTACACTCTTAAGCATGGACTCTCCAATAGCACGGCTTAGGTTACTAGCCAAAAAGCTTGGTTCTTGCTGAAATACTTTATGTGCCTGAAGAAATTTTGTTACCTTGTCTAATACTATGACCGAGATGAAAGATAGAGAAGATCCATTTATATGTGTGTTTCTCCTGGTAATCTCTCTAAGTTACTTGAAGGCAGAAGGGACTAGTTCACTATTTTGTCCTCTGCATCTGGCAGAAGGCTTGGCAACAGAGTCAATAAATATTTGTTGAATGAATGCCCATATTACTAAGCAAATAAGGTAGGTGAGAGGTACAAAAGAAGAGCATGCGTTAGTTTTATTTTGCAATACATTAATAGGCTCAATAAGTACCTAAAGCCTGCTTTTACAATTTTTGAAATTGATCATGTCACAAACCAGTTCATATAAGGAGCTACAGGCTGACCATCCACAGAACATCCACAGTAAGCATTGCTGCTGATTTGGAATTTGATCTATAGTAACTGACTTCTGTTTGACCCATACTAATTAACTGTCTCATAAATGGAAATTTCAACTGTCAGACTTAGTATCTGACCTGTGATGAAGCAACTTCCACATAGTCCAAGAAACAACTGAATGATATAAAGATAAAGCAGTTAGTACACTTAGATTTAGTATCTTTGCAAGATGATAAAGGAGTGATCATTGGACATAAACATTTTGAAGGTGGGGGAACATTGCAGGAGTAAGGATATAAACACTGCAGTAAAAGGAATATTGTACATATATTGTACATCTACACTTATATCTACCATTACGTTGTTAATTCACTCAGGAAATATTTATTAAGTGATTGTGTCTAGAAATTTACCAAATTGCATTCTGGACAAGGAGAAGCTCACAGTCTGTATGATTTGCTGACCTTTAATCCAATGACCACCGTACTTTATATTCTGCAGCGAATTAGGGTCACCTGATCATGACTGAGAATGGAGGATGATTTTGCACACTGGTGATGCATAAACTGAGTCTAGGAAAAGGTACAAAAACACTGGGTGCCACACCAGGAAGGAAGAGCACATGCATGGTTTTTGTAGCTATGGCAGAGATATTTCTAATGACAGGTGTGTGTGTGTGTGTGTGTGTGTGTGTGTGTGTGTGTGTGTGTGTGTGTGTGTGTGTGTGTGTGTGTGTGTGTGTGTGTGTGTGTGTGTGTGTGTGTGTGTGTGTGTCTCTCTCTATCTCTCTCTCTCTCTCTCTCAAGACAGCCAAAGCAGATGATGAAGGGCCCTGGGAACGAGGTTCAGGAATTTGGATTCAATCCTGCAGGAGATAGGGGTGGGGGACGCTGAAGGCTTATAAACAGGAGACTGATGTGATCAGGTTTGTGTTTTAGAAATACACTTAGGTAGTATTTTGAAACTGTATTCAAGGGGTGGTGGGTGGTGAGAAAGGACTTCAGGTGAGAAGTAATGAGGACATTTTATCTGAAATTATGTACTTACTTACATATTATCTAACACAAATTTGGATCTGATACTCGCCTTAAAGAGATTAAAGTAGAGAATAAATTAATACTAAAAATATAGGAAAGCAGTATTGCATGATGATGAGAGCATGAATTTTGCAGTCAGACTAGCCTGGGCTAAAAATCTCAACTCAGCTGTTTATTCACCATGTTACTAACATGGGGAATTTTAGAGGCAGCAGAGCAGGGAATGGAGAGGGAACTCTGGAGCCCAGCTACCTTCTTTTGAAGCCGGGCTCTACTATTTACTAGTTAGCCAGTGTGATGCTGAATAATTATTTAACCACTCTATGCCTCTGCTTCCTGGTCTGTAAAATGAAGAAGATAATAGAATCTACCTGTAGGGTTGCTGGGATGGTTAAATGAGTTGGTAAAACACAAAGAACCAATTCTGCCCCTAAGAAGGGCTAATATCCATCGGCTGTTATTATTATTATTATAAACTCTGAGCTTCTGCTTTCTTCATTGTAAAGTGGGGATTGCCCCTTTATCACAAGGTATTATGACAATTAGTCTGTCTTAAATACTAAGCATAGGTACTGACATCCATAACATGCTCAAAAAATAGCAGCTATTATTAAATAATAATAAGTGTTGTTTTAAAAAATGAAAACTATCCTCTGGGACTGGCTGCTGCAGTATATCCACCTGTGAGATCCCTCACATTGCCAAACAGCACTTGCAGGTACTTGGAGTACTTGAGGTACTCAATAAATACTTGCTCAGTTAATACTCAGTGTGGGTAGAGTTTCTGTCTGGGTGCTCCTATGAGTTGGTGAAGGGTAAGAAAAGGGTATGATCTGAGATGAACGTTTGTAGGTTGATTACATTTTAGGCAAGTAAACCATTTTTCCATATTGATATGATTGAGGTTCTGAGTCAGAGCCAGCTCATCTGCTTCCAATCTTCATATACTAGTTTATTTTACTCTACACTAATTTGCAACATACACTGATACACTTTTATTCAGTGCTCTGGTATCCTTTGACCTTCCTATTGCTGCGCTGTTCCCTGATTGTCCAGATCTGTATCAGGGGAATGATTAAGGATGATAAACCCTAATCGGAAAACATTTGACTTTTCAGTGGATTTATAAAAGATATGGTAATTAAAGAAATTTGAAACTAGCTGTGTGACCTGAGCTAGTTGTTTAACATCTTTAAGCTGCTGCTTCCTCATCCTGGAAATGGCACAATTATAATAAATATCTCATAAAGTTGCCACGAGGAACAAATCAACTATTGCTTATGAAGTGCTTAGCACAATGCCTGGCATATAGCAGGTGCTCAATAAATATAAGCTACTTTTAAAATTATTACTCCTTTATTTTAAAAGTCTTCTTAAATATTGCCTAGGTCATAATTGAGAATGTTGTATTGCTACCTGAATTTTTTAAATTGGGGCAATCTTTTCATTCTGTTGTGTCATACTTCCATGATTATAATAAGCTAAAAATGTTTAGATCCCACTTTGGTTACTAAATGTATGTATCTGATAAGAATCATTGAATGGCACATTTAAGATTTTTGCTTTTCATTCAATAAAAATTTTACCTAAAAGAAAAAAGAATGCTGAAGTGTTTAAGGGAAGTGTATTCTGCAACTTATTTTGAAATGCATGAAACATAAGATATTTTTTTTTGAGGGATAAATGTGGAAAAGTAAATGTAATAAAAGGTTAATTGTAGAATCCAGGTGGTAAGTTTATGGGTATTCACCATATAATTCTTCCAAATTTTCTGTATGAATGATAAATTTTATAGTACAATATTGGGGGAAAAGGAAACACACATTTATGTGGTTTTTATGTATATGAAGAACTCTGTCAGATTCTAGGAGAGATATGGAGAAGTATGTGATACTGCACCTGCCTTAAGGAGCTCACAGTCTTCTTGGGGGAGATAAGACTTTTTGAACATTGGACAAAAATTAAAAGGTAATAATATGCCAAGTAAATTATGAAGGCTAGGTTCAGTCTGTGGGCTAGAGTTACCCAGAAGTTAGAGAGCTAGTACCAAAGGTCAGCAAATTCTTTGGTGCAAAAAGCTTTGTCTGTAGGCTGAAGAAATTAACAGGCCACATATATAGTTCACTCTTTTTCACATAGGGACATTGTGTTTATTAAAATACAAATTTTTTTGTTTACAAATTCACAGTAGGTTGTTGTTATGGCCCTTCTCAATCAACAGATTAAAAATAGGCTATCATTTGGATTCTGAAATATTTCGGTGTTAGAAAGAGGACTTCATTCTTGAGAAGGTTGGAAGCCACTGACCCAAACAAAAGTGCCCTCTCAGTTCAGAAGAAAGAGCTCTTCAGCTTGCTAAGGTCTGGCCAAGGTTCAAGGAGGAGATGGAATCTGAGCTGAGTGTTGGGAAGTGGGTAGAATTTGAATAGGTTGAGAAGAGATGGAATGCATTCTAAATGAGGGAACAATACGAACAAAGGTAGGATAGTTTGAGAGACTGAGAGGAGAGCAGTTTAGCTGAAGAAGGAATTGATAGTAGATAAAAGTCGGGAGGATCAATTGGAGCCAAACCGGGGAGGGCCCTGAATACTAAGCTAAGGAGTTTGGACTTCATCCTGGAGCCAGTAGAGAAGCCACTGAATATTTTGAGCAAGGGACTGAGAGGGTGTAAGTGTTTTAGGTATTAACCTGGCAGCAATTTCAAGGATAGATCGGACAGGGGGCGAGAGCAGCAGCAGCATGGAGGCTCGTGTAATCTGCCCAGATTTTGTGTGTTAGGAACCTGAGCTAGTGTGGCATAAATAAGAGTTGCAAAAAAGGAAAGTCGTGTTGCAGAAGACATTTCAAAGGAGCAGGCATCATTTACCATATGTTATTTCTTTTACAGAAAATGTCAACTAGTTTAGACATTCTGCATAAGTCATTGTCCTGTGCTTTTCTAATATGCTTCACTTCCTGTGAACAGCAGGTTTTGAACTGATGAACATTTCTTGTTGACCCTGTGTACGCTTAAGTTTAAGCTTAGTTTATATGTGTTACTTTGGTTTTCGTGAGGTTGTACAAGTTGTGCTGTTTGAAAAGCTAATGTTTTTCCTATCCTCTTAAAAGATAAAGATGATGACTTTAATATTTGGAGAGATAATAATCATATGCTAGACTGTAGAGCCAACCCAAACATAAAGGGATGTCACGTTTTCTAAATGGGGATTAACTAAAGAAAAACATTTAGTTCATGAATATACATATGCTTTTAGATAAAAAATAAAAAATGACATGGCTACTTACAACAATTAATTAATTTAAACATATATCTTTAATGTAAGATGTCATAAAATATATAAATTTAGAAATATTGCTATTTTCTACTTTCATATTTCATGTAACAATTTTATTCTCTTCACATGTGGTATTCCTTGATGTCCCTTTTTGAATCATTTGACACAATTTTTAAAAACATACATTTCCACTTCTGCCTCATAGAGAAAGAGACTCATTAAATCTGTGAGTGATATTGTCGTTGGATCCAAACCATAACATAACATAACATTACATGGCTGTGCTTTTCTTTTGTGATCTCTGCAGCATAATCATGTGCAGTGTTGCTTTATAAAGGGCTCTTTTAAGGCTTATTTGCAGCAATATCCAATATTTGCCTTTGGGTGGTCATGCCCCATGCATTATTATTTAATCTATGGTAATATATTTACCTCTCTTTTTACTGACTCAGGCAGGGTCCTCTCTAAACATACAGAAATTCCGGTGATTGATATTATTTTATGCTAATGTGTCTTCTACAAATAGTACTTTGTTCAAAATAGCATAATTGACATGTATCCTGTGAAAGAGAGGCTTTATAAGAACCTGCACATAAGTTGACTGAGTGAAAATTTGGGAGGAATAAAACGTCATCTTATGTTGGAGTATTTAGAGTTTTCAGTATGAAGTCAATTGTAATAAGTCAGCTGCACATTTTTACCTTTATTCCCTCAATAAATATTGAGTTCCAGCATGAGTCAAGCATTGTACTAAATTCTATGGGAATATGATAATGTAAAAATGATGTAGCTCCTACCATGAAGAAATTTATCATATTAAAATGGATAGGACGGTTTTCAAGATGGCGGCGGCTGCGGCGGCTGGCGCGGAGTAGCTGAGGTGGAAAAGGTGGCCACTGGGCCTCAGGCAGCCGGGAAACTTGTGGACCTTCCTCTGGCCATCTCTTAAGGGAGGACTGCTGCTGCTGGCCGGTCGTGGGGGCTCAACGCCACTTTGCCCCCGGCAGGAGAGGCTGCCTCATTTACAGGCAACAGCTTTGAAGTGTGGAGCAGGAAAAGAACTGATTCTTAGCTGCAAAAGCGAGTCTTGAAACAGGGAACACGGCGCCAGGGCTGCTGTGGATGCAGCCAGGATCCCGGAGGCTGGGGCCGCACTGAAGGCGGCCAGCTGCCCTATCCAGGATTCGAGGTTTCAGGCCGGCATTAAAGAAGACTCCTGGGAGCGCCCGAGCGGCGCCGCGACTGAACAGCCCGAGGCGGCAGCGCCGAGAACACGGAAGGCAACAAACCAGAGACAGAGCGAGCGCCCGACCTGGCACAGCACTGTGAGTGATCCCTGGCAAAGCTCTGTTCGGGGGGTGGATGCCCACGCGGCTCCCCGCCTGCACCACCAGGCCACTCCTTGCCCCGGTGCTGCCTCCATTTTCCCAGGTGCGGGCAGCTCCGCCCCGCTCGGCCATCACTGAGCCCATTTGCTTGGCCTGGCGCGGGGCTTTCCGGACCCTGCGGGCCGACCTCCTCTCCCACTCCCTCCACGGTTCTCTGGCAGGGCTGGGGGTGTGGGGCGTCCCGACCAGTTTTGGGAGGGCTAGGAAGTACGGGCGGGTCGACTGTCACTCCACCACACCCTGGACTCCGGCCCCGGTAAACTTCCTGTTACTGGGAGGCAGATACCATCTCTGCGACCACCAGTTTGGAAAAAAGCCTAACGAATTTCTGGTTGGGAATAGTGCGGTAGGAGAGTTCCCAGGTCCGCTTGAACCTGCCGGAGAGCAGGCTGCAGGCGGGCACTAGACTCGGTTTATACCGGGGGGATACAAAGGTGAACAAGACCCGAGAAAGATCTACACAGTGCTACAAAGGCACCCAGAGAGACCGGTCGTCTGTGCCTAGCAGAAACCTGGTAGACTTCCTGGGCGAGGCGGTGCTGAGCAGGGTCTTGAAGGCCCAGCTGATAGACGAGGGGTGCAGAAGACACGCCCCAGCCCAGCACAGTGTTCACAGAGGGGGGAGACGTGCGGCCAGGGAGGCGGAGTCTCGACAGAAACCACACACCCGGTGGGGTCGCCACTGCACGATCTAACAGCCTGGGCCAGAGCACACGGAAAGGGGAGAAGTCCTGTACAGAAAGTGAAAGCTCAACAGAGATCACACACCCTGTGGTACGTGATCCACCAGCCCAGCAGAGTACAAGCTGACCAGAAAGGTGGATCCCCGGAGAAGCCCAAGACCCGAGGCAACCACACACACAAGACACTAGAGGCCAACTGAGCAGTCACGGCGGGAGCCATACCAAATTGGCAACCACAGCAACATCCTAGTTAGTCATTAGTCTTAAACCGGTGGACTGTGAAACCCCCTGCAACAATGAATAAACACCAAAAAAAAGACACCAGAAATACAAAAAATCAAGAAAGTACACCACCAAAAGTTAATAAATCTCATACTCTAGATCCTATAGAACAAGAAGCCCTTGAAATAACTGACAAGGAATTTCGAGTGATAATTCTAAGGAAACTGAATGAGATACAAGAAAACTCAGCTAGACATCATGATGAAATGAGGAAAAGTATACAGGATCTGAAAGAGGAAATATACAAGGAAATCAATGTCCTGAAAAAAAATGTAGCAGAACTTGCTGAACTGAAGAAGTTATTCAGCGAAATAAAAAACACAACGGAGAGTTTAACCAGCAGGCTTGTCGAAGTTGAAGAGAGAACCTCTGAACTTGAAGATGGGCTGTTTGAAATAACACAAGCAGACAAAAAGAAAGAAAAAAGAATCAAGGACATGGAAGAAAATCTGAGAGAGATATCAGACAACCTCAAGCGCTCAAATATCCGAGTCATGGGTATTCCAGAAGGGGAAGAAAATGGAGATTCCATTGAAAACATATTCAAAAAAATAGTGGCAGAAAACTTCCCAGGTATAGGAAAAATCACAGATCTTCAGATCCAGGAAGCTCAACGATCTCCAAACGTATTCAACCCAAAAAGGCCTTCTCCAAGACATGTCATAGTCAAATTGGCAAAACTCAGAGACAAAGAGAGAATCTTAAAAGCTGCAAGAGAGAAGCGTCAAATCACCTATAAGGGAGCCCCAATCAGGTTAACATCAGACTTTTCATCACAAACCCTAAAAGCTAGAAAGGAATGGGATGATATTTTCAAAATACTAAAAGACAAAGATTGCCAGCCAAGAATACTCTACCCTGCAAGGCTATCCTTCCGAAATGAGGGGCAAATAGTATATTTCTCAGACAAACAAAAACTGCGGGAGTTCACTACCACAAGACCACCCTTACAAGAAATCCTCAAGGGAGTACTGGGTTTGGTTCCTGAAAAATAACTACCACTGCCATAAAAACCTAAGAAAAATCTAAACCCGCTAGTACAATAAAAATGGCATTCATGAAGAGAAAACAAGCTAACAGAAACACTATCTACAACCTAAGGAACCAACAAACAAAGAAACCAAACAGTAAATCAGAAAGCAAGGAACAAAAGACACCTAAGACAACCAAACAACCAATAAAATGCTAGGAATAAATCAACACCTTTCAATAACAACTCTTAATGTTAAAGGCTTAAATTCCCCAATTAAAAGACACAGACTGGCTGACTGGATCAAAAAACAGGACCCAACTATATGCTGCCTACAAGAGACCCACCTCACCCATAAAGACTCACACAGACTAAGACTGAAAGGATGGAAAAAGATTTACCATGCAAACAGAAAAGAAAAACGAGCTGGAGTGGCTATTCTTATATCTGACAAAATAGACTTTAAACTAAAAACCATAAAAAGAGACAATGAGGGACACTACTTAATGATAAAAGGACTGATCCATCAAGAAGACATAACAATCATAAATATGTACGCACCCAATGTTGGAGCAGCCAGATTTATAAAACAAACTCTATTAGACCTAAAGAAGGAAATAGACACTAATACCATAATAGCAGGGGACCTGAACACTCCACTGTCAATATTAGACAGATCATCTAGGCAAAGAATCAGTAGAGAAACACAAGATCTAAACAAGACTCTAGACCAATTGGAATTGGCAGATATCTACAGAACATTCCACCCAACAACCTCAGAATATTCATTCTTCTCATCAGCACATGGATCATTCTCCAGGATAGATCACATATTAGGTCACAAATCAAGTCTCAGTAAATTCAAAAAAATTGGAATTATCCCATGTATCTTCTCAGACCACAATGGATTAAAACTAGAAATTAATAACAAACAAAACTCTGGAAACTATACAAACACATGGAAATTAAACAGCATTCTACTTAATGACATATGGGTCCAAGAAGAAATCAAGCAGGAAATCAAAAAGTTTATTGAAACTAATGAAAACAATGATACATCATACCAAAACCTGTGGGATACTGCAAAAGCAGTATTGAGGGGAAAATTTATTGCATTAAATGCTCACTTCAGAAGAATGGAAAGATGGCAAGTGAACAACCTAACACCTCACCTTAAAGAACTAGAAAAACAAGAACAATCCAATCCTAAAGTTAGCAGACGGAAAGAAATCATTAAGATCAGAGCAGAACTGAATGAAATTGAAAACCAAAAAACAATTCAAAAGATCAACGAATCAAAAAGTTGGTTTTTTGAAAAGATAAATAAAATTGACAAACCATTAGCATGGCTAACAAAAAAAAGAAGAGAGAAGACTCAAATAACAAAAATTAGAAATGAAAAAGGCGATATTACAACTGATTCATCTGAAATACAAGGAATCATTCGAGACTACTATAAACAACTGTACGCCAACAAATTTGAAAATCTGGAGGAAATGGATAAATTTCTGGACACACACAAGCTCCCAAAACTGAACCGTGAAGACGTAGAAAATCTGAACAGACCAATAACAATAAAGGAGATTGAAGCTGTTATCAGAAGGCTCCCAACAAAGAAAAGCCCAGGACCAGATGGATTCACAGCAGAATTTTACCAAACATTCAAAGAGGAATTGACACCGATTCTTTACAAACTATTCCAAAAGATTGAAACGGACGCAAATCTCCCAAACTCATTCTATGAAGCAAACATCATCCTGATACCAAAACCAGGTAAAGATATAACCAAAAAAGAAAACTACAGGCCGATATCCTTGATGAATATAGATGCAAAAATCCTCACTAAAATACTAGCAAACAGAATACAGCAACACATACGAAAAATTATTCATCACGATCAAGTGGGATTCATCCCAGGGATGCAAGGTTGGTTCAACATACGCAAATCAATAAATGTGATACACCATATTAATAAACTCAAACACAAGGACCATATGATCATCTCTATAGATGCTGAAAAAGCATTTGATAAAGTTCAGCACTCATTCATGACAAAGACCCTCAATAAGTTAGGTATAGAGGGAAAGTATCTCAACATAATTAAAGCCATATATGACAAACCCACTGCCAATATCATCCTGAATGGGGAAAAGCTGAAAGCTTTTCCTTTAAGAACAGGCACTAGACAAGGATGCCCACTCTCACCACTCCTATTCAACATAGTGTTGGAAGTACTAGCCAGAGCAATCAGAGAAGAGAAGGAAATAAAGGGCATCCAGATTGGAAAAGATGAAGTCAAACTGTCCCTGTTTGCAGATGACATGATCCTATATATCGAACAGCCTAAAACCTCTACAAAAAAACTGTTGGAATTGATAAATGATTTCAGCACAGTAGCAGGATACAAAATCAACACACAAAAATCAGTAGCATTTCTTTTCTCCAATAGTGAACATGCAGAAGGAGAAATCAAGAAAGCCTGCCCATTTACAATAGCCACCAAAAAAATAAAATACTTAGGAATTGAGTTAACCAAGGATGTGAAAAATCTCTATAATGAGAACTACAAACCACTGCTGAGAGAAATTAGAGAGGATACAAGAAGTTGGAAAGATATTCCATGCTCTTGGATTGGAAGAATCAACATAGTGAAAATGTCCATACTACCCAAAGTGATATACAAATTCAATGCAATCCCCATCAAAATTCCAAAGACATTTTTCTCAGAAATGGAAAAAACTATTCAGACATTTATATGGAACAATAAAAGACCACGAATAGCCAAAGCAATGCTCAGCAAAAAAAATAAAGCTGGAGGCATAACACTACCTGACTTTAAGCTATACTACAAAGCTATAATAACCAAAACAGTATGGTACTGGCATAAAAACAGACACACTGACCAATGGAATAGAATAGAGAATCCAGAAATCAACCCACACACTTACTGCCATCTGATCTTTGACAAAGGCACCAAACCTATTCACTGGGGAAGGGACTGCCTCTTCAGCAAGTGGTGCTGGGATAACTGGATATCGATATGCAGGAGAATGAAACTAGATCCATACCTCTCACCGTATACTAAAATCAACTCAAAATGGATTAAGGATTTAAATATACACCCTGAGACAATAAAACTTCTTAAAGAAAACATAGGGGAAACACTTCAGGAAATAGGACTAGGCACAGACTTCATGAATACGACCCCAAAAGCACGGGCAACCAAAGGAAAAATAAACAAATGGGATTATATCAAACTAAAAAGCTTCTGCACAGCAAAAGAAACAATCAAAAGAGTTAAAAGACAACCAACAGAGTGGGAGAAAATATTTGCAAAATATACATCTGACAAAGGATTAATATCCAGAATATATAAGGAACTCAAACAACTTTACAAGAAGAAAACAAGCAACCCAATTAAAAAATGGGCAAAAGAGCTAAGTAGGCATTTCTCTAAGGAAGATATCCAAATGGCGAACAGACATATGAAAAAATGCTCAACATCACTCAGCATCCGGGAAATGCAAATCAAAACCACATTGAGATACCATCTAACCCCAGTTAGGATGGCTAAAATCCAAAAGACTATGAACGATAAATGCTGGCGAGGCTGCGGAGAAAAAGGAACTCTCATACATTGTTGGTGGGACTGCAAAATGGTGCAGCCTCTATGGAAAATGGTATGGAGGTTCCTTAAACAATTGCAAATAGATCTACCATACGACCCAGCCATCCCACTGTTGGGAATATACCCAGAGGAATGGAAATCATCAAGTCGAAGGTATACCTGTTCCCCAATGTTCATCGCAGCACTCTTTACAATAGCCAAGAGTTGGAACCAGCCCAAATGCCCATCATCAGATGAGTGGATACGGAAAATGTGGTACATCTACACAATGGAATACTACTCAGCTATAAAAACGAATGAAATACTGCCATTTGCAACAACATGGATGGACCTTGAGAGAATTATATTAAGTGAAACAAGTCAGGCACAGAAAGAGAAATACCACATGTTCTCACTTATTGGAGGGAGCTAAAAATTAATATATAAATTCACACACACACATACACACATACACACACAAACCGGGGGGCGGGGAGGAAGAAGATATAACAA
The DNA here is from genome assembly GCF_027409185.1 of Cynocephalus volans. Classification (NCBI taxonomy): domain Eukaryota; kingdom Metazoa; phylum Chordata; class Mammalia; order Dermoptera; family Cynocephalidae; genus Cynocephalus; species Cynocephalus volans. The sequence goes on along the minus strand of NC_084474.1, from coordinate 28,221,394 downwards.
CCACAATTATTTGAAGTTGATACAACAAACAAACAGAAAGGACATTGTTGGGGGGGAGGGGGGGAGGGGGGAGGGAGGGAGGTTTTGGTGATGGGGAGCATTAATCAGCTACAATGTATATCGACAAAATAAAATTAAAAAAAAAAAAAAAAAAAAAAAAAAAAAAAAAAATAAAATGGATAGGAGTATGAAATATAAAATGAAGTAGAATAGGATATATATTCTAAAGGAGGCATAAATGTAGACTTAGAAGCCCAAGAGGAAAAAAATCACCCCTGAGTAGTAGATCAAGGAAGACCTAATCAAACAGGTGGGATTTTGGTTGAACCTTGAAGGAACTGTAGGATTTAGTCATATGGAATATGTGTAGAATATTCCATGTCAGAGGGAAAGTCACTAGCAAAAGTGCAGAAGCATTCAACATCTTAGTAGGCCAGTTTGGTTTAAATGTTGTCTAGATGTAGAACATGTGGTTCTTATCTGTAAAGTGGGAATAATAGTGTTACACAGGAAAATTAAGTTGATTAGGTGAGACTGTGTATTTTTTAATACTCCTGCAATCTTGTAAATTACTATTTATTATGCAAATATAAAGTGTTTATAAAAAGAAAAAGTAAAGCAAAAAAGAAGCATTGCATCAGAGCATAAAGGGCTCTGATATATGGTTAGGGACAGGGAACTTAATCCAAGAAAAAATGGAGAGCCTCCTGAAGACCCCAGAGCCGGGAGAGAGATACTCAGATCTAGGCTATGAAAAGGTCAATTATCTCTGCCTGAAGTAGGGAGAGAAGTGGATAAAAATCCAGTTTGCTAACTTTCACAAGAGAAGAGGTGGAAAGTAATTAGGATAGTGGCTGTGAAATTAGAAAGAGGGTGATTGTGAAAGATTAGAATGGTAGAAACGATACACTTGGCAATAGGGTGTGAGGAAAGAGGAGCCAGGAGAAATCAGGGCAAGAAGGAAGCTTTCATTCTACGTGGCTAACGTTAAGCAAAAGAGAGATGATCGCTACAGAGGGTTAGGGTGACGATTTTATGTTGGGCAGCTTGAATGTGACCCTTACCCGGACGAGGGCATTGCATAATTGGGATGTGGGACTGATTCCCAAGAAAAGATGTGCATGTGGATAGAGATTTGGAAACTGTCTCCATAAAGGTGATTTTTTAAAAACTGTGGCAAGAAAAGAAACGATCATGAGAGAAAATTCAGACAGGCGAACACAGCTTGAGAAAAGCTGTGAGAGGAGCTCAGACATGGCCTGCAGAGGGCCTGCTACTCGCCTGGGCTGGTGCCTTCGCTGTGCGTTCCGAGAGGAATTCTTCACGACACAGAGGCTGGCTCCTAGTCCAGCAGGCAGAGCTGTCCTTTGGGGGTGAACTTGCTTTAACTAGTCTCTTAAGGTATGGTAAGAAATATAACTAATCCAATGGACCAAGGACTTGTTTCCACTTATGGGCCTGTTGTCTTCTTGGATATTTATGTATCCGACCACAACATTCCAAGTATAACCAGCAGTTGCTTGGTGAGCATGGAATCATGGTGTGATGGGTTAGTTGGATAATCTTATTGATAGCTAATGTCACCAAGCTTCCATGGTCTGATAGATAGATGTCACTTAAGTTTGTGGTGAAGGAAGACAGGTTTCTCATTTTCGTGGGCCAGCTTACCCTAAAGAGTGCTAAAGAATGATGGCCACATTTTCTCCTGGGATTCTTGGTCACAATTGTCATCCTCCTGCTAGCCTGTTTCTTCAGAAAGTGTGTACACTGATTCTGATAACCAAGGTATACGTTTTCTTAACATGACCACAATCATCCTGCCTTCTTGAGTTATTTCCAAGTTACCTTGGTTTGATTTTGGCTATCCCAAAGCACAGCTCCATGGTTGATCTTAGACAAGTCACTTCACTGTAGCTTCTTCTAATTTTCTTTTCAAAGGGTAAGCTTAACTTTAACTTGAAGTTTATGATAGATTTTGACTCACTTATCTGTATGTTAAGGAACACTTTAATTTCTCATAATTAAAGAGGCACTATGATAATACAGTGACGATAAAAGCATGGGCCTTGGATCTAACACAGTGCTAGATGATTTATAAGCGTTTATCTTTTTTTAATACTCGCCCAAATATATAATCCCCACTTACAGATTAGGAAGCTGAGGCACACAGAAATTGAGTAACTTGTTCCAGGTTCATACTGTTATTAGCAAAGCTAAACTGAAATTCAATTGATAATCCCAAAGTTGGTGTTTTTGACTCTTTATTCAGTATTGCTCTCTGGTATTATTCCACAGGAGCAAAGAGAAAGGCATTCAGCCCAACCAAAATAGAATATTACTATTGCCACTGTTAATGATGATGATGAATACAGTTTCAGCCCTTTATGCCAGATACTTTACATAAATTCTTATGAATCTTTATTGCATTTCTATAATATAGATATAGTTTTTAAAATTTTGTATGTAAGATAATTAAGGTCAAAGAGATCAAATAACTTTTAGAAAGTCTTATAGCACGTAACTGGATATTCTAACTCCAAAACTGAAGCTCAAAGGCGTTGGTGGAGGGAGGTTTGTGGCACATCTGGTGAGTAGCAAGTTGCCTGGCGTATCTCCAGCCTAGAGTGCGTGGCCAAGTGAGGGAAATGGAGGGACCTGGGAGATTAAAAGGACAAGGGAAATTTCTGAATATTTTTAAAGTTATGAATAGGTCCTTAAGGATCTGATGGAAGATTGGAAACTTGGAGGGGTAGAAAAAGAGACTCTTGAGTGGGGGAAAAAGAGAACAAAATTGCTGTTTTCTGATACACTGAAGTCACATAACAAAGAAAATAGTATGGTAGAGATAAAATAATCCAGTTATTTAAAGGAGAACAGATCATTCATAGATTTTTCTTTTCATATAGGTGGCTTAGATGGGATAGTTGTCATCAGATGTTATAGTACCCTAAATCTCTGACTTTAAAAAAAAAAAATAGTATGTGGCATTTTTAAATCCAAAGCCTTGGAGAGGTTGCTCTGTTATGTCATCTATGACATATTTATAAATGTGATAGTGCCGGTGAGAATGGGATGGGTACAATTTTGATGGCTGAAGATTATCTTGTCTTTTTAACTCTCCGGTGGGTGTGTGTTTGGTAACAACAAAGCCAGAAGGATTCTCTGTTCATTTGGCTTTCATTCAGAAACTATTTTACATCACAATAAATCACTGGTCTTTTTAGCATCAGGTCCCAGGTGATCAAAGTATCAATTACAGTACCTGATAAAATCATGAATATCGTGGTAGTTACTTTACGTACTATCCTCTTCTTTTCAACAGTGAGCCTTTTAAAAAATTGGATTCACTGGGAAAAGGTAGTCTTTATTCCTTACTGTATAGATGGGTGTCCTTGAACAATAGCAAAAAGCAGTGTACTTGTGGCCTAAAAGAAAAAGTATCCTTTTCCTTTTCTTTCTATTCTTTTTGCCTAGCTTTAATGGACTTCAAGTATAATTGAATGTGCCTCTTGGGACTGAAAGCTACATTTGATTAAGCTAATCATATGGAGAACTGCTGGAGTAGATTTTAGTACAGGGATAGGAGTGGTTTGGGTATTTCACAAAGTGATCGTGTAGTCCAGTCTACAGAATCATGGACCTTAGATCTGGCAAAGACTTAGACGTAATCTGGACTAACATCCCACACAGTGGAAGACTTTCTTCTTCATCATTGTTTCCTGACAGTTGGGCAAGAAACTTCTACTTGAGGTCTCCCAGCAAGTTCACTAGCCTGGAATCTCCGAGGCTCTAGGAGAGCAGGGACCACAGGGGTTTTGCTTTCTGCGCTGTACATAGTACCTCCCTGCGTGGTAGAGTAGCTCTAACGTTGGAAAGTGCCACTTATTACTATTTCTTCAAGCCTTCATTATGCATTGTGCGGCCAAAATTAAATCTCATTTCTGCCACTCACTCTGTGACTTTGGGAGGCTTCCTAACCCCTCTGGTTTTTTTTATTTTATTTTATTTTTTTGTAGGTTGGAGATATTTATTTATTTATTGAAATGTAATTGATTGTACATATCTGTTGGGTACAGCGTTTGAATGTCAGTACCTGCGTGCAATATGTGATGCTTAAATCAGGATAATTAGTATATTCAGTGTTATACAATGTAATCGTTTTTTGTGGCCCTTTGCCAATTTCTTGCTAACACCCTCTTCCTCTCCCCCTTTCCAACCTCTGCTAACTTCAGTTCTGTTCTCTCCTTTTGAAAGTTCAGTGTATTATTGTGATGATTGTATCTTTCTTTCTCTTTTTTTTTTAAATTTATTTAAGCTCCCATTTATGAGTGAGGACATGTGGTATTTCTCTTTCTGTACCTGGCTTATTTCACTTAACATAATTTTCTCTAAGTTCATCCATGTTGCTGTGAATGGCAGAATTTCATTCTTTTTTATGGCAGAGTAGTATTCCATTCTGTGTGTGTGAAACAAGAAGACAGTACCTGACTAGGGAGTTTGTGAGCATGTTCTGAGACCTACTTGCAGAGTTCTTTAAAGGAATTAATTATAATATCTACAAAGAATCTGACACATAGTCAGCACTTCACATGATCTGTTTCCATTTCACCAGCTTCAAGTCTTTTGCTCAGCATGTGGTATTTGATTCTGAGTTCAGAATCCCAGTGGTGATCTGTCCAGCAGAGACTGAAGTAGAACGATTGCTTTGTGTATACAGGGCATGATATGAGTTCTTTTTAAGAGAGGTAAGGTATGACGTGGACAACTGAGTAGGAAACAGAAACTTTGCACTAGCGGTGGAATCCTGGCTTTCCATTGCAGTATAGTGGTTATAAAGAGCAGGATTGTTATGTTGCCTGGAGGCATGAAGAGAGAAGGGAAATACGGGACTTATGTCAGAATTTATTAGCATCAGCTAAGACTTCTAACCCCCCAAAACTGGCAGAAAAGTGAGAACTTCAGTTACACTGCTATTTGGTCTACATGAAAACAATCAGAGCTATTGCTGTTAGTCTCACTGTTCTGTTTTGTTTTTTAACCTCGTTTAGAAGCCATCTAAATAATTAATTTTTTGAAAGTGACTATCTGATACATCTATTTATAGTGCTTATTTTAAAACTACTCTTTATGTATTAGTAAAATATTTGAAGGTCCAGGAGCTGTGTGAATTAGGCCTTTGCCTGGTGTTTCTGGAAGGCTGGCAATGTCGAGAGGAGAGCTGCATCTTGTCCACAGTCTTTTCGCATTTCAGCATGTACTTACTGTAGGAGAGAAACCTCCCCAGGTATTCTCTTGCTGGAGGCTTCATTTCAGGAAACACATTACTAATTTTTAGATAGTCTTTAAAATATTACTGTACTTTTTCTGAAAACCTGAAGGGAATGAAGAATTTCCATAAAATAGTCCAGGCAAATCCCAATGATGGCACTTCACAGTAGTTTCTAGGGAAAAACAATGATGCTACCTCTTCATTTAAAAAAAAAAAGAAATTAAAACTGGGGATTGGAAGCAGATGTTCTGAGGTGGTCTGGCTTATCTGTTTGGTAGGGGATCCATAATTCTGTCACCATATTGAGGGAGTGGATTGCTGCTTGGGAGAATCTTTTGCATAAATCTAAAAATATGCCACCAGGGTTTGGATCCCCATACCAGCCAGCTGCCAAAAAACTAAAAACATAAAAGTAAAACACAGCCCAAAGGGACTTTAATGAAGATCATATATGCATTCCACAAACTGTCTGCTATCGGTATTATTTTGAAATGGAAAACTTCATTTCTGCCTCATTTAGATTTAGTGTGGTTTTGGTGCTAAGCATACATAAAATATTGATGAATTGTTAGTCAGGTATGGCTGGGTGATAAGAATAATCCATTAAATTGAGCACTGTGTTTTTTAGCCATGCCAGGTAACTGAGAAAGTGTGTGCTTCATGTCCTTGAGCATCATGAAAACCTGCTGGTGTTAAGGACAGTGACTGACTTCCCAGTTCTTCAAAATCTTTTGTTTTATCCTTTTGGCTTAATTTGGCCAAATGACAGAGATTTTTCTACAAATACCAGGAAAATAATTTCACATCACATTATGTATATCTTGAGAAATAAGTTATTTATTAATAAGCAATTTAGTAAATATATAAGAATGAATTTAATGACTTTTAATCTAAAATGCTTCTTTTCAAGGGTAACTTGTCACAATAGGTTGTTTCCTTAAGGAGAAAAACTTAACAGGTGAATGTTTTTTTAAAAAGATTCTAATAGGAATATTAATCTGATTTATGTTCAAGTAGGAAACGACTGTTTTTTAAAATAATTTTGTCACTGTTTTGAATGATATAGCTTCTCTACCATGCCTTTACAAATAACTATTAATTGGATATATAATAAATATTGTTTATTTTTTTAGTTAAAACAGAGCCGATGAGCAGCAGTGAAATAGCTTCAACAACAGCAGACGGGTCTTTAGACAATTTCTCAGGTTCAGGTAAGGAATAAATACTGGATTTTCACATGAATACTAAGCATTATTTTTCCTAGTTTATTTACACACAAGTATATATATGTGTGTATATAGGTGTGTATGCATATATATATATATATGTTTATTATGTATACATATAAAATATAGCTTTGCTCAGAGTCACGTATTAGCTATTCTGATGTTTTTATTCAGTGTGATGAAGTTTTTGCTGAAAATGTTGTTATCCAGTAAAGGAGATAAAAGTGGTTTTGTTGTTCTCCTTTCTTCTACTAAATTATCTTTATTATTTTAATGACTTCACCCCCTTTCTTTCTCATTTGTATCATTTTTCCAGTAATGCAAGTTTGGGTAGGCAGAATTTGGCTTCTTACACTCCTGAAGCAGACTTACCAAGACATCCTCCTAAGTAACTGTCATGTCAGTGATGGATGTAAATTAAATAGACTTTGTAAAGCAGCATTACATTTTTAAGTTGATTTTTAATCTTTATCCCATTAATGAAATCTGCCTCCAGTACACCAAATATCCATTTCACATCTGTCCTAGTGACTGATGAGAAAGTGACCGTGATAACCAAGTAACTCTAAGAATATGATTATGTATTTGCCACATTATCCAGCTTAGATATTTCATTTAAAAATTATATCAGAGGTGTTTTAAATTTGTCATCCTTTTTATATTCTCTGCTGTATTTATAAAACCTCTCAATTGGCAGTGGTATACTTTCATAAATGTTTGATTGATTTCATCTAGCTCTCGGGATCATTGACTTTAACAAACACCACAACTGAAAGGAATTATCTATAGATATAAAATGATCTGCAAATGCATAACTTGGATACTAATGATACCAGAGTGAAGTAATAAGAAAATAAGAAAGGGTGTGATATCCATCTGTTTTTCCACAAACATTTACTAGGATTTGTCTTATGCCAGGCAACGTGCTTGGTGGTGTTATAGATCCACAGATATATGGAAATGGTCCTATTTGGGGGCTTAGTGGGGTGAACAAATGACCGGACCATCACAGTACAGTTGGGTAATGCCAGAGGGAAGCCCAGGGAGCCCTAAGAACACCTAGGAAGGGTCCCAGTGAAAACGGGGTTGGGGTGGGGTGGTCAGGGACAGTGTCCCGGAGTGGACGTCTTGGTCTTCAAACTCGAGTAGGAAGAAAGCACACGTGGAACTGGGGAGGGGATGTGGCCATGCTCGGGGCGTGGCGTTGGGGGTGGTGCTGACGGTGCCGCAGTCCTGGCACGTGCACTGGGCACAGCGAGGGCCTGTGGCGGAGGGAAGCAGGGGCAGCGTCTGAAGAGGTGCGTGTGTCCTGCATGGAGTTTGTGTTTTATCCGGAGTGCAATGGGAGACATCGGGAAGGGGGTTGCCTGATCGTATTCATAATGCAAAATCACAACTGTGGTGGCTGGATGGCTTGGAGGCAGGTGATCTGGAGCAAAAGCCTGTATCTGTGAGAGGTGTGCAGAGGGTCAGATGCAAACAGAGGTGGTTGGGGAAGAAGGAAGAGTTTTGAGCTGGAAAGGAAGGCAGGGAAGCACCACAAGGAAGCACTGTCTATGACAGATCTGTGTACCGCTGTTAAACTAAAAAAAAAAAAAAAAAAAGTAAAGAGATGAGAAAATGTTAACTATATTAAGTTAAAAAGCAGTTTACAAAAGAGAAATATGTTCAGTATATCATAGTTTTGCTTTTAAAAAAGGCATTTACATGTATGTATATGTGCCTCTGTATGTGTATAAAAATTAATGATTCTCTCTCTGGACGATGGAATATAATTTAAATTTTATTCCTCTGCTTTTATCTTTTTAAAAAATGTATTTTACAATGCATATACATAAAATTTATACTTTTAAAAAGTACATAAATTCACAGAGAGAGAGAGAGGGAGAATAAAGTTAATATAATAAAATATTTGGGAACTTAGATGAAGGATATCTGGGAAGTTTTGTACTATTCTTGCAACTTTTCTGCAAGTCTCAAATTATGTCATAATCCAGAATCTATAGCGTTTCAGTGGAAGGGTAGGCTTTACTTAACCTTGTTTCTACTGGACTACATGCCCCATTTCTGTCTACAACATAGTTCCTAGCAGATAGCCTGTGCTCATAAAGTTTATTGAATGAATGAATGATTCAATGAATAAGGTGCAGAAGTGGAGACAGACAAGAGAAAATGTCTCTTCAGTACATAAGTGGTAAAAGGAAGGGAAGAGAACTTAATCGAGTAGAGAGAGGACATAGGGTGGAGGGAAGGTTGGGTGATGTTATGCTGCTGACACAAACTTTATAGCATAACATTTAGAATCCTTTGCAAACTACTTACTTGTGTGTTATATTTATCACTGGATTCTCAACCCCACCAAAACGTAAACTTATGAGGGCAGGGGTTTTGTCTTGTTTTGTTCCCCTCTGTATCCCTGACACCTAACAGTACCTGGCATGTATTAGGCACTCAGGTACTTACTTGATGAATTAATGGATACATGAATGAATGCATGCATGATGGCTTCTACTTTTCCCCCCGAAGTGACTCAAAATGAAAGTAGTGATAGGCTTGTGAGCTTAAAGAGCTGGAGGATATTGAGACAGATGCTGCGGGGAATGGGGAAGTATGAGGCTGCTTAGAAACATAGAAGAAGATTAATGGTACAGGCGAGGGTCCAACCAAGGGGTGCAGCTGATGAACGTGGAGCCTTTTATGTGCAGTGATTTCCCGACAAGGGTTAGCAGTCCAAGTCAAAAGACATTTGGCTCGATCCAACATAGAGAATTTGCCAGGTGGGCCATGGGAGAATATGGAGGTAAGAGAATTGGGAATATAAATAAAAGATTGGCTTAAAAATAATTCTAGTATTCACATATCCTGGATAGGTAGAAAGGACCGAGAACAGAGGGGCTAATAATTTGTCAGTGGTCCTGCATCTCTTGATGAGGTTGTAGAGCACATGAAATGAGAATTAAAGAAATGAAAATTCTGAAAAGAGAGGATATTCCTTACTTAATCTCAAAACTCAGTGAGGCCTCTACGTGCTTCTCAGTTTCTATCACGACTTTTAGAATTGTTTCTCAGTGTCTGTCTTCCTGACAAACTACAGGCCTATGAGAACAGAGATTCTGTTATCTTATTCACAGCTGTAGTCCCAGTGGCCATCATGGTATCGAGTACATAGGAGATGCTCAGTAAATGTTTACGTAAATGAGTGAATCGGCCAATGTAGTTGTGGCTTGAGACCGTGGCATGGGGTAAAATGGGTCAGGGTGTGATCTTGAGCTTCATGATTGAAGTGGAGGCCAGAGTTGAGGCTCAACAGAATGAGAAAAGTGTTGGCTGTATTACGCAGGATAATGTTGGTGCTTGTCAGGAGACACAACCAAATGCTAAAGTTTTTTATAACGTGAGGCAGCGTCCAGGAGGTGGTTCATTCATGGAGGTGTTAAAAAGCCGTCATAAGCCTCAAGGAAGGAAAGGTTTTATAGAAGAGCAGAAAACCATTGATCTGGAAGAGGCAGCAATGAGGACGTACTTTCAGGTCTTTGTGATATCTGGAATCTGAGAGAATGAGCAACCTCCACTTGGGAAAGATACACAGAAGCAAGGGCCTTAGAGAAGGGCTTAGCTGAATGTGGAGGTGAAGAGGCTGAAAGGCTCTTGTTTTCCATAGATTGATTCTCTGTGTTGGACATAGAGAAAGAATCAGGTGAACTGGAGAATTGGGTCAAGGCTTAGGAAGCACAGAGAACTATAGGAATGGATATCCTTTTATGTCCTTTTATGGTCATTTACCTTTTCTTCTCTCTCTCTCTCTCTTTTTTTCCCCTTTTTTCTCTTTCTTTCTTTTAATGAGTAAAGATGCAAAAATCATGGTATGTTGGAGAGGCTGTGAACAGGGCTTAGGGCTTATAAAAGAAAGAAGTCTCCAAGCCTTTAACTCCAAGCTGCTCTTTACCTCTGTGGTCACCACTCTTACTTCCTTCTCCATGGTGGCTTAAAGGTTCACATGCACTTCAAAATCCACATCCTGACAATTCTTAGTGTCTTGAGAAAATAGGCAGTAAGAATAAAGAAGTGGAACCACACTGATGTTGGTGATAGCTGTTTCTAACTCTGTCTCTCAAGCCTAGCATCACAAAGCATTAAGGAGGTAGTGGGGCTCACTCTTTTCTGGGGAATCACTCAAATATCCTGGTGTGGGGACACTGGAGGAAAGGGGTTGGTTTTCCAAGGCATGTGGCAATTATTATGTTTCTAAAATATAGTGATGTTTTGCTTATTTATTCTTTATCAATGAAAGCAATATTTTACTGATTTAAATTTTAAGAACAATAGGGATTGAAAATACTGTTTTTAATATCTTTGCCTGCCGCTTCCACCTAAATTTGTTAAGTTGTTAAAAAAATGCCAGTTGATGATATTGCTTGTACAAAGTTGACATCTGTTGGTATTTGAAAATTGAAAATAGAAACAGGAATGCTTCTGGAGGAGAAAATATATCATGTGTGACAAATACGGTTTATTTTTTTAATTGCTCATAAAAAAACATAACTTTGTGGGTCTGATGCATTCATAAACAATTGTTTATGGAATGCCTAGGATATGCCAAGCACTGTCCTAATCAGTGGAAATATAGTGGCAAAAAAAGTAGGCAAGGTCACGACCTCATGGAGCTTTCAATCTTGTGGAAGAGACAGATAATACATACATGAGTGCTAAGTGTCCCTGTATGTAAATAGGCAGTGAGATGTGTGATGGGGAAAACAAAAGCCAACCAAAGAACACAGTGGAGGAGTGGATGGGGGTCTCCTTTAGAAGGAGACTCTGAACAGAGGACTCTGAGAAGAGATTGGTGGAATGAGGGAAGAAGTGGGTTACAGTAAACGTAATGGGAGGAAAATGGAGGGGTTGGAGTTGAGGATGGGGGGCGTTGTGGCATGATCTCATTTATGTTAAGAGATCATTGTTCGTTGCGTGGAAAATGCTCTGAAGGAGAAAGGAGGAAAGAGGGTAGGTGGAAGCAGGGAGACCAGCATTTCCCTGGTTGAGAAAAAAAATGACTGTGTTAGTTCACATCATCCTACAAGAGCCACCAAGGCAGGGATAAATGCTCCAGGATTTTATTAGGGGAAAGAAGTGGAGGAGAGAGGGAAGGAAGGAAGATTAGGTTAGGTGGGAGCTCTGGAGGCTGCCTTGCAGTCTGACATTTCAGCAAAATCATCAGGAGTCCCGGTCTCCCAGGAACAGGCCCAACATGCTGTCGTTGGGCCAAGAGAAGCCCTTCGAAGTGTGGTTTCCCCACATTTGCACAAGTGGATTTCAGAGCTTAGCAGCTGGGGCCTTGTTCAGTCACATCCCCCACAGTGGGAGAGCCGGCAGGTGCATTCTGTGGTTGCCACATGTTGGGGATTGGAACACAGAAAGGCGAGAAGAAGTGAGAAGCTGCCAGATTTGGGGTATATTTTGAAGGGAGAGCTGCCTGGATTTATGATAAAAGGATGTGTGCATGTGAGGAAAAGAGAAGAGTCAAAACTTAATTCCAGGCTTTGACCTGATTGACTGCATGATGTGGACATTCATGAGACAGGAACCTGGGGGAGAAGTGAACGAGGACGTACTAATTTTGAGGTTTCTGTTGATCTCCCTCATGGACTCTCAGACTTATGATGATTATTCACCTTGAGTTCTCCCCTCTCTGCCTAGAGCAGGATTTGGGGAGCTTCTTTAAATTATATGTTAGAAATAGGAAGAAGAATGGAATGATCAGAAACAAATGTGGTATACAGATAGGGAGGTATCAGTTGTCCATATGTCCCCAAGGCTGTGTGGCATGTGTAATTTGGAGCTTACAAATGGTGAGATTACTTTTTCTCTACCTTGATAGATGATCTGGAGGCATTCCCTTTGCATTAGGTTATTCTGGTCCTGTGAAATTAAAATTCATCTAAATTCCTGGATTACCATTTAAAAGGTTAAAGGTTGTTTTAGGCCATTATGGGAAAAAGTACTTGAGGTTAAAGATGGTATATTTCTGACTTCAGGCCATGTAGAGATTGCAGGGGTTTGGATTTAGAGAAAGCTCAGAAGATACAGCTTATTATTTGGCATTTGAAATACTCAATTTTAGGTGCACATAGTTAGGTAATAGCAAGCAGCATCATGGATTCATCACATTTATTTCATAAGAATACTATTTACTCAGATTTATATTGCCAAAGAGCCAAATCAGGTTTATTATGTATGTTTATAAATAAAATAATGGAACTTTTCTTCAAGTCATTGCGGTTTTAAAAATCTACTTTGTTTATGACCTAAATCTCACATTCTTATTGAACAAATACTGTTTATTGATTACTTACCATGTGCCAGGCCCTGTCAGGTATCAAGGAAACCAAAAGAGAGTAGAAAGTCCCTGGCTCAGAAGCTCGTGCTTAGCAGAGGAAACTAACCTCTGTATGATAAATATACTAACCATAACACACTAGCGTGAGTGCTACATTGCCAATGTTTGCAACGTTCCAAGAAAGTGCAGAGAAGGAAGACATCCTAAAGAGAAAATGATGTTTTAGTATCCACAGAGGAGTAAGTGTCAGGCACAGGAAAGAGGAGCGTTACAAGGCAGACACATCTGGTATGAAGAACAACACAAACAGACATAACAGTGCATGACACGTATGGGCACTCCTGAAGTCCAAGGGCTGGAGAGCACTAAACCCAGGAGGGAGTCAAAGCTTGAGTTTCTTTGTATATACTCTGCTGAGGAATTTGGAATTTGTCCCGGGGATAATGTGAGCAGTCAAAAGATCGTAACCTGGAGAATGGATGTAAAGAGGTTTCCATTCAAGACAGAACACTGTGGTGGCAGTAGTGAGGGTGAAAGGGTGATGGTGGCCATCCTGAGTTCAGCACAGGGAAAGTGGCCATGTGAATGCTGCAGTCACCCAGATGAGACACAGTGAAGACCTGAACCAGGACTGGAATCCTGAGCACAGGGGTGGAGTGTACAGGACAGATCAGCAGGCAGTTTCTGGGTTTGGGATGAGTGAATGACTTGAGAGTCATGAAATAGGGGGGAAAAGTGAGATGATTTTGAAATTTTTAGTTTCTGTGTAGGGGGGTCAGGAGATGGTATGTTTTGATAGAAAGAGTTAGGCAGACCTGGGTTCAGATACCAACAATGTATTTGCTTGGACATGTTACTTAACTTCTGTTGGCCCCAAGTTGCTCATGTGTAAAGCAGGGGCAAAGAATCCTACCTTTAAACATTTTGCTGGACACATGACGATGCCGTCTGTTGAGTAGAATTAAAAATACAGAAGGAAGGGCAAGTTTGGGGGCAAAGATAGTGGGAGTCTGGAAATCTTAGGAAAAAAACCATTTATTACAGATGTATTGTATTATTCACTTTATGTCAGTTATCTCATTTAATCTTCACAACAATCCTATGAAGTACAGGGAGTATTACTGCTGTCATTTACAGGAGAACATACTGAGGCTTAGCAAGAATAACTTCACTGAGACTATAAAGAAGAGTTGGGATTTGAATCTGAGCTGAAATTAAATACTGATTCCAGAACTTGTGCTTCATTACCATACTCTGCAGCCTCCCACATCTCTTTGTTTGCATATGTACACACACACACGCACACCAACACACACACAGGCGCACACGCACGCACACACACGCACGCGCACACACACACGCACACACACACAATGCATATAATAATCCAAATCACATCTTCACAGAACTTACATTACCCTGTGCAGTGACCCTGACATCTTCTGTTCTGCTGTTTGTAAAAAAAAAAAAAAAAAAAAAAAAAAAAAATTGCTGGGTGCAGCCTATTGAGTCTGTGAACTTTTCGTGGGTCACAACCCACAATTTGATAAACATAGGCACCGAGCTAGGAGAGAATAAAAGGGGTTTCTGTGGCTTCTGTCATCAGGTGGCATTGTGGGTTTTTTGTTGTTTGGTTTTTAAACATTTATTTTTTACTATGAAGGGACGATCTTACTCCTCCAGCAACTCTGTTGTGTAAATCTACTTTACCCTTGGCCTCTTCTCAGGCTTAGAAAAAGGGAGCAGAAGAGGCTGTAGTCACAGGTGACCTAGGCAAGTGCTAGTAGTTGTAGCCCAAGTGCTCTCTCTCTAATACCTTCCTTCGGTAAATTGTGGTATTTAACTAATCCTCCCTCGGCTGTTTGTGTCAGCCTCCCCACATGTAACAGACAGAACTTGTCTTTGCATGTTTGTGTCAGCAACATCTAGCACAGTGCCTGGAACAGAGTTAGAGACTCAGTGTGTGCCAAAAAGAGGGGGGGACACTGGCTGGGTTGGCCTGCCACCTCTTTAGTACTCTGCCTCTGCCAAGCTGACAGCCAGGTGGTTGAAGGCTGGCAGCTTCTGAGAATAGCACTAATCTAGATCTATTCTATTGTCACTGGATTAGGCCTTGTTTGTTTTACAAGGAAAGGATTGTTCATAGATTTTGAGATTGTAGTCCTACTCCACCACTGTTCTCCAAAAACAAACTGGAAAATTAAATTTGGGAAGTGTTAGTATACTGATGTGACAACATAAAAAATATATAAGTCTTTGAATGCATGGGACATTATGAGAAGGTTTTAAAGTAGAATACAGTTAGTAAGTAAATAGAGCCTCTGAAGACAGTGCTTATTAATGGAAGAAGAAAATAAACATATTACATCTTATAATAATTGTATCCAAAGAATATGCATCTTAGCCAGGTAGAGATTAGGGAATTTGGACAACAAAAACAACAAAAAGTATATACACACACACATATATATACATATACATACACATATGTATAAAATATATATTTGTGTATGTACATACACATAAAAATGTAAATATGTAGATATTTTTAGATTGTCTTTTTTTTTACAGTGAAAGAAGCTGACAACTGCTATTTTAAGGCCTTATGTTAGTTAAAGTGGATTTTTACTGCTTTAGTTCAAATGATAGTGAAAAACACATTTGATAGAAGTTTAGTGCATTTGGGGAATACAGTGAATCAAGTAAATGTGATTAAAAACAAAGTTAGTTCTGTTTGAATGCTTAAGTACCTTTTTTTTTTTTTAAAAAAAAAAAAAGCTGTTTTACTTGAACGTTGACGTTAAGCACATATAACTAAAAGGCAAAGGACCAGCACCAAAAAAAACAGGCTTAGCTCGCAACTTAAGAAATTTAAGATAGTAACAGGAATGCATTTTTACTAAAAACATTGCTAAATCAATACAGGCAAATGAGGATCTATCCTGTTTCCACTCACCTGAGAGAAGATTAGACCACGTTTCTTGGTAATACAGTCTCGGGTTTGTGTGTTCCAGTTGAGCACAAACAATAGGCCAGATGACCTTTCAGGATCGTGCCCAACCCTGCAATTCAGACTTCATGCCTCCCCTTTCAGCGTGTCTTTCCAAATAGTAGCAAGGACTCCTTGTCCTCTTAAAGTATTGCCACTGTAAAAACCATTGTAGCATGCTTACAGGTATTTAAGAAGATTGTGCCTCTGTTTTCTAAGAGTTTATTTAAAATTAAAGCCACTTTATCGGTTCCTATTGGCTCCTTTTTATAGTTTAACTTTCTATTAGGTTGAACAAATATGAAATCACCATTTCTGCAGGTCACAAAGGTCAAATTCAAATCTGAAATTTCATATGGCCAACCTATAGATTATAGTATATTGATGCCTTCTATGTATTTCGTATTTTGTTTGGATTATTTTGCATTGTCTTTTTTTTTTTTTTTTTTTTCCCAGCAATTGGGAGCAGTAGCTTCAGCCCAAGACCAACTCACCAGTTTTCTCCACCACAGATTTATCCTTCCAAGTAAGATGTACTTTCTCTTCATCCATACGTAACTTTTCCAAGTAGACGTTTACCTTATTTCAAGTCATGTCTGTGCCCACGTGTTACATCTTAATTTAAATGAAAGTGGTGTGTTTCATACAGACTTAAACATATCTATACAAGTTTATTTTGAGCATCGCCTAGTAGAGGCACTGAAGTATTTCAGTGTTTTGTGTGTTATATTTGAAAGTTTTACTTTAAGATACAATCTTTAACTGGAATTTGTGATGTGCTTGTTAATCAGATACCTTGCATGTTTCCATCTAATGCATGGGCTTTCTATTTTCTGTCATTTCTGACAAATAGCAGACCATACCCACATATTCTCCCTACCCCTTCCTCACAAACTATGGCTGCATATGGGCAAACACAGTTTACCACAGGGATGCAGCAAGCAACAGCGTATGCCACATACCCCCAGCCAGGACAGCCCTATGGAATTCCCTCCTATGGTGAGTAACCTGCTGCATTGGCAGTGGCATTATATAGTGGCATGCCTATATTTTGAGTGATACTTAAGTATCACTAAAGTGGCCCAAGACTGTTAATCTTGGGCCACTTTAGAAAGTGTTGTCACCTTTTGTGTTTAAATTCTTAAGATGATTGTTTCTAATGAGCATTATAAGAACTCTTGAGGTCAGAGGTGGCGAACAGATTGCGTGGCTCATATGCCCTCTTGCTTTCATTTTTCTCCATTTATATCTCAACTCTAAAATTGCCATTTGAGCCCTCGGTTCTGGAATCCAAAATATTTTCGTGCATATTTGCGATAAAACTTCTGTGAATAAAGTCTTCAGGGGTAAAGATCCATTTCCTGTTTATCAGATGCCTAGCTGTGATTAGAGAAGTACAAGAGGAATTCAACAAACCCTTGCTCTGAACTTGAGGGTGGTAGTATTATCAAATTTCTGCATTATCAACTATTAGGAAAAGTGATCTATGTATCACCACATGGACTGCACTTTGAAGAGGCGAATCAGGAAACATTTAAAGCTCACATCGCCATTGGTTCCTTCCCACCAAGAGCTTATCTTCACCTTGATGTAATTTAACTCAATTGTTACAGGGCCAATACCTGTAAATTAAAAATAAATCCAGTAAAATCCCAAAGTTTAATTTAAAAGAGCCTTAATTTCATAATATCTTTTCTTCAACTGAATTGCGGTCACAATTTTAAGCAAGTTGAACTGAATAGAAATATGTTAATTATTGTCATTTTATGACAAAAAAATAGAAGTAGTTATCAAGAAAAAGTACATAGACTTTTGGAGGAAAGGACTGATAGAATAAGTAATTCTGTGCTTGTTACATAGAATTATATTTTTTACAACCAAAAATATTCTAGTATGTTTCTGCGGTATTGTCATTTTGTAATACTCTTTTCAGCAATGTGTTGAAAGAGTTAATGCTCTTCGTTAAGTGTTTTATTATTAAAAGATAAATTGCTTTATTCCTTTTAATTCTCTGTCTTTACCTCAAACAAAATGGGGCATTTATGAATTTCTTATAAAATATATAGAAATAAAAATCTAAATTATGTGTAACTTCAGCCTTTATAGTTTTATTTCATTTTATATATTTATTTCAAAGCTATGAGAACTGAGTGTTATCTAACTAGATGTTTTAAAACAAACTTTAGAAACAGGCTTAAGATGGACTTTCTAGAATTGTCTTTTATTACTATAACTTTTATTCAAAATTTCCCATAATAATATTAGATACAGATCAAATATGTCTCTGCTATACTTCTATTCTTGGGCTAAGAGAGCAAAAAGGATCTGTGATTTGAATTGCGCAGCTTCCATTCTGTAATCTGAATCAAGGCAGTCTCCAATTTATATTCTTAAAATTTGTTTGTGAGATGATTTGAAGTGTGAAGATATTTTCCAGTACACACAATACGAAACTACTGTCTACCTACCAATGCTGCCTTGGGAAGGTGCCTTTCCCATTACTGCCTTAGCTGACAGCCACACACTTCCTTTTTCTTCTTTTTCTTCTGTATTCAGCTGTGACAGGGCCTGGGCATCCCTGTGAGCTAGTGTCTGGGCTGTGAGGTAGGGACTCCTCCAGTACTAAACCATTAATGAATGTCCTTGTTGTCTGAAATAGCTATTCAAGGAGGTGACATGAGCAGAGGGTGTGAGAATGGAATGAGAACTAGCAGAGTGAGGATGGGGATTTTAATGTGAAAAGTGAGGATTGCGGTGGTGGTGAGACTAAGGTTCAGTGTGAAGGGCTTTGATCCCGGAGCTTTCCATTATTATAAATCTCCTGGGAATAATTCACAGTCCTTAGCATTTTCCTGATCACCCCCTTTCTTCTCTTTTTGGCCTTGAGTACAAGGAGATTTCCCAAGTGCTTGTGACCCAAAGGTTCTGTTTTTCTTGGGGCCAGTTGAAAAACATGGCAGCCTACTCTCCCTTTGCTGATTCGTGAAGAAAGAACACATAGCTTAAGGTTATCACGGCTGGTAAATCAAGGTCCAGATGGTCTAAAAGACTATCTCCAAGGACTTGTTCCCCCTGACTTTTTACTTAGACCCTGTAAGAAAAGATAGACTTATCTTTTCATAGTGAGAATAATAGATGAGCAGGGAAGAACAATTCATTCTATTCTTCACTAAATCTGCTTGGAGTCTACCAGTGAAATGAGTTTGCAACGTCATGGTTTGAAGTCATGGCAATAAGTGTGGCTATGGGTGTTTTCCACCTCTTCTTGTTTTTCCTTACTTGTTTTTTTATCACAAAGAATCCCCATCCTGAGCCTCCAGGATGGAAACAGAGGTGGTACTGGTGAAGGGTGAAGGCTGTGAACAGATCAGTATAGCCTCAAATGGAGAGAGAAGAGGGAATGTCCTTAGCGGTGACAACGTGGAAAGAAAGGGAATTTCTAGAGCCATCAAGCCACCTGTCTTGGGCAGGTGTGTTTCCAGGGACCACTTATATGGATGGGTGATTCATTGGTTTGGGATTTCTTGGACAGGGAAAATCACATTTTTAAAAATTGTTAAGGTCATTATGAAGTTATTTAGAGATATTCCAGGAATTAGAGTAGGCTCTCTCAGCCAAGAGTCAGATTCCTCCACTGCCTTAGGATAATTACCTAACTTCATTCTACTGATGAAATTCCCCTAAAATGGAAATAAACAGTATGACTACTGTGTATTCTAGATCCTAAAGATATCACTTATCTTAAGTGCAAAGCAAAATCATTCAAAAATGTGAATTCCCTTGGCAGAAATGTTTCTCTCCTCCCTCTGTAAGAATTAAGGACAGTTGTTAACTTTTATGACTGTCTTTAATTATGATCCAGAGTGGAGCCCTATACTTCAGTGCTGCCAAAACCAAATCCTGAAATTACCATGTCAGCCAGTACTTTAGGAGGTATTTGGTGGCCACAAATACATTATTTTTATATTACCATATAATAGAAACAAAGTGTAATTTAGACTACATTTAAACCAATTATATTTGAATATATGGAACTAAAAGGGACCTGCTGGTCAACTTTACTTGTTTATAAATCACTGTGCTATTTTATAGGATTCAGTTCTTTAATATTCTATTTCCTTTGTGCTTGCTTTCTGGTAGGATGTATGTATTCAGGAGAAGGTTTTCCTTCATGTTGCTTAGTTCTGTCTCCAATATTGCTTCCTCTGACTTCAAAATGAGCTGTACACTAAAATCAGCTTTGTGGTAGGAGGGTGGGGGGAAGAACACTGTGAGTCTAGAGACTTTGATTAATCGTTTTTTAGAAAAAAGATTTGATTTTGACAGTAGTCAACATAACAACTTTGGAATAGTTTAACCACAGTTTATTTATGACTATTTCTTGACTATGAAGGAAATGATCTTGAACTATTGTAAAACAAGAAAATGAAGTATAGAAATGGTATCACTGGAGTTACGTTTTATAGGAAGTTGAATGCAGAAAGATGAGAGAACAATGTAAATTGGCATTAAAATTTCTAATAATCCTGGATTTTTTAAAAAACTGAAGTTGTACTTTATGGTATTTCACTGTAAGCATGTACAGACTTTATTATTGAAACAAGATTGGGAGGTATTTGGGACTAAACAGTTGTGGGATTGTGTGTTTTTGTATGTTTACCAGCTTTTGAAAATGAACAGATAGATAAGCTATCACTAACTGATTTAGGTGCATTGTGGGCAGGCATCAAGACTGAAGGTGGACTGTCACAGTCTCAGTCACCCGGACAGACAGGATTTCTCAGCTATGGCACAAGCTTTGGTACGCCTCAACCTGGACAGGCACCATACAGCTACCAGATGCAAGGTCTGTATAACTACTGACATTGCTGTTTTCCTTAACCCTGGAGGCTAATAGTTAATTTCTTAAGTAGAATCTGATGTGTCCTGTAAGTAGTTGATGATGATAGCAAGTGGACCAGGTATAGAGGCAGGAGGACACCTGCTTCTAGTTCAGCTCTTCACTTACCTGCTCTCTGGGCCTCAATTTTCATAGTTATAACGTTAAGGGGTGAGAGTGAATGATCTATAAGGTTCTTTTCAAAGAGCTCTCAAGCTTTTTGTGAAGCCAAGTTTTCTGCCTTTATGTCTTCTATCAATTAGAAAAGGAATGAAAAATTCAAAAATTCAACCATGTAAGAGGTTGTGGTATGGTGTATGCTAAAAGCTCCAGCACTTGGTGTTACCAACCAACTTGTCTAAAAGAGTTATGTTTTCTTCATTTTTGTATGGAATGGGGGTTGGGGGGAGGCAATCAAAGCTCTAGAAACAGAGTATGTGATATGTGTTGGCAAAGTGATCTACCAAAGACCAGTAGATCAGATTTACAGCCATCCAGTGAATCTTCAAGATAGTGCTTCCAAGAACTAGTCCCTGAATTCTATTTTCGAATCTGTAGACAAAACATAATGTGAGTGCAAGTCAAAGGGAATGATATCTGAATGTTTATGTTGTCAATGCTGTGTTCAAGAACATATAGACATTACGTCTAATTAGCAGATTGTTATCATGCAAATGTGTCTGCAAAGTGCTTGAGAATAATTTTCTTGTAATTTAAACATTTTCCTAATATCTCGTTTTTACTGTATATCAGTTTACAAATCATATTCAGCCTCCTAGTAGTGCCAAGCCATAGTTGAATTAAATACCTCATAACTACTTTTTGATTGAAGGGGTTCTTTTCATAGTTTTTATCTTTTTTATCTTTCATCTTATTCTTCATTATATTACTAATATTTATTTATTGCAGGTAAGTTAGAAAATACAGAGGAGCAAAAATAACAGTTATAAAACCTACATACTTATTATTAACATTTTGACATACATTCTTCTAGATATACAGTATGGGACTATATTCTTTAATATATATAATAATTCATATAATGTATATATATAATATATTTTATAATATAGTGTTGCAACCTGCTATTTTCAGTAACAAATATATTGTAAGCATCTTTTCACATCAATAAGTTCTGTTCTATGAATCATTTTAATGCTGCATGGTATTCATTGGTATACCTTATTTAACTAATCCCCTATTATTGGATATCTAGAGCAATACTGTGTGTATTTTATCTACATCTTTAATTATTCTCTTTGGATAAGTTTAAGTATGGAATTTCTAGGTAAGCTATTTTATACTCTTTTAAGGATTTCTTATATATTTACACAAGGAAGGACTGTGTGTGAGAATACCTATATTGGATAATATCCTTGAAAAAGTTGTCATTTTGGTCAGGACAAGATTTTATTACTGTTTTCATATAATTTTTTTAAACTGAGGAGATAAAACATTTTTTCTTTTCTTCAGTGGTGGTGTTCATCTTTCTCTTATTATTTCTTATATTAAGGATCCTAATCTTTTATAACTATATTTCCAGTTTATTATTTTTAAGGTATTTTTTTTCCCTGTACGGCAAATTAGAATTTTATGGAACAAGATCCATTAATCTTTTCACATTTCATTTTGTCTTTGGTTCAAAAAAGCCTGAATTACAAAGTTTTGATATATTTGGTGGTTACAAAATAAAAACTAATAACACATAGCGTTTGTTGTTAGAAGGATGGTACTTATGTACCTGATTCCAAAACTTTTCAGCTGTCTTGAAAAAGAATTATTTCTACACATTCTGAATATCAATTGTAAAGAGATGAAAAGAACAAAAAGTGGTCAAAAGACTTTATTATTAAATTAACAGTCCTAGGCTCTAGTAATGTAACAGAGCATAAGGCAGACTAGGTCTTGTTGCTTATAGAGCTTTTATTCTTGTCAAGGAGAGAGATAGCAGACAAAAAACCAAATAAATTATACAATTGCAGACTCCTCCTGGAGATATGAGGGAAATGAATAGGGTGCCGTGGTAGGTCGCATTGTCCACTGGGCACCCAGGTCTTTTTGAGACGTGGATCCTACAGGTGAGAAGGGAGCAGGTGCAGTGCCCTCCTTAGAGCCGAGCTGCCCACTGTGTGGTTCCTGGGCCCGAGTCCATCCACAGCCTCTTGGCTAACTGCCCACCATAAGCCAGGCACAAAAACTGAGAGTTTTTAGAGACTTTCATAGTCAATGGTAAATTTTGTTTGTTATATCAAATAATTTTAAAAATGGGACTTGTGCTCTCAATGTCTTTTCTTTTTTATTTCATTCTTTTAGTAACAGGTTACTATTATATTTTGTTCACTTTTAAGTCTGTGAAGGATTGGAGGGAAAAACTGGTCCTGGACCTCAGATAATTTGAGAAATATTGCACTAGAAAGTTGCTTTTATCTTGTTCTCCCAGATCAAAAGCTTGTACAGCAGAAACAGTCTGTAACAGGACTAACCAGCCATCAGAGTATAACATAGTGCTAGAATAGAGAGAGGAGAAGATCATGAAGGAGGAAAGGAAGTTAATCTGCAGTGGGAAAAAAAAGTCTTTACTTTTGAAAAGAAATAAGAGCATGTGTAGCACCACGTAAGGTGCACTTTTCTACCCATAGATTTCACTGTGTCTGGGCTTACTGGAAATTATATTGAAACCTTTCTAGTGTTTTTGTGCATCCCTTGGTTGATTGGCCTTCCCAGTGGAATTTTAGAACCCATTTTTCCATCACTGAGGTGTTATTTTATATGGGCATTTCTATACTGGTATTTCACTCAATTTTAGGTTATTAGACATGATATGACTTCCATATATCAAGCCAGATGATAAAATGCTATTAACTTGAAACTTGAGGGAGGTTAGCCAGAAATTGTTTAAGGGTCACAAAGATTGTTTACATTTTGTGAACATCAGTGTACTGATTATCCTAATTTGATCACCACATATTGTACATAGGTATTGATATTCAAATCTTTACCCCACAAATATGTATATTCAATTATGTTTCAATAAAAAAACTGTCAAAAACAAAACTTGAAACTTGCCAATGTGATGATGGAAAATGGTATGTAATATGCTATTGAGTGCTATGGCCAGATTTGGGTACATGATTAAATTCTGATTAATATGTATTCCTTAAATATTAAATGCAATTTGAAAAATGCTTCAAGTTCATTCAATAATTTTGTGTACCTAGTTGTAGGAGTCGTTGACCTTTGATTGTCTTCTCAATACATGTTTTTTTTAACATACTAATTTCTGCGTCTAAAATTATTTTCAAAATGCCCCAGATTTTGTTAATTCTTAATGAATAGCTGGGATTTTGGCTTATATTAATTTCATCTTATAGCTGTTAAAAATTTTAAGAATCCTAGATAAGAGGATATTTATTTTAGTCATCTGGGGGTATTTTTGCCTAGCTTTTTTTCCAGGGTGATCTTTTCAGCCTTTAAAATATAAGGTATGGTGTTTAGTTATTCAGAAAATTAGCTGCTGGAATTTTGTATTAGCATTTTATAATAATAGAAGAAGTGTTCTAGTAGCCTAGATGACTCAAACAAGCTCAAGTGTGGTGTGGATACGTCCTTTAAGTGGTATGCTGATTAATTTAAAGAAAATTTATGATGATCACCTCTTTGGTTCAATCAGACTTTGAAGGACTAAACTAAAGATACACTGAAATCTTGCACCCCGGTTAACAGCATAGGTTCTGGAGTCAGACCTGCCTATCAGCAGTTCTGCCGTTGCTATCTGTGGGTCTTCAGCTGGACAGTTGCCTACTTCACGCTGTTTTCTCATCTCAAGTATAGAGATGATGTCTACTCTCACAGTGCTGTTGTGGGATTTCTCTGTGTAAATTATTCTGACCAACATATGGTAGATGGTAAGAATTCAGGTTGTTGTTTTCATTTTTACTGTTCTCATTGTGGTGGTGATGAGGTTACTATTATTTTATTTATTATTATTATGATCCAGCTTTCTGTAATAGTTGAAGATTAGGAAACATTATCTAAACGCTCCCTCCCTCCCATTTCCCAAAGGGGGAGAAATATTTGTGTGTGTGTGTGTGTGTGTGTGTGTGTGTTTGTGTGTGTGTACACATAATCAAAAATTTAGTGTATATAATAAAATATAACATGTAATATTTAAAAAAATTTTTTATCATCAAAGAGAGCTCTCAGAACCCAATAATGAAATAAACATAGCAAAAAAAGAGCCAGATCTAACTTATGTTCTGGCATAGAAGGAAAATCACTATCAACAAAGGTCAGGCTTTTTGAATATGATACAGAAAAAAAAAAAATGAGAGAAACAAGAGGAAGCAGCCAAGAGCATGAAGAAAAAAATCAGAAGAGAGAAAAAGCTGTGTTGGCAGCAGTGGAGGTGAGGTGTTGGAAAGTGGGAGCGGAGGAAGTGCAGAAGAGCCACCGACAGAGAAAGAACCAGGCTCTGCAGTGGTGGAAAAGAAAGTCCTCCCTAATTCCTACAGTCATGTCTTTAAGTGCAAGGAAGGGGTGGAGAAAAGAGGAGACCACAGACATTTAAACATCAAATTATTTAGTTCAGAAGATTAGGGAAGAAAATGGGAATGTGATCAGCTATGCTATTTGGAGATGGAAAAGTCCAGTGCCCGTACAACAGAATAAATTAACATTTGACATTTACTGAGCACTGTTATATGCCAAGGACTGTTCTAGTTATATCACATTTATCATCTCATTTAATCTTTACAACTTGAACAATGACATTAAAGGATAAGACCCTGAAAATACTGAAAAATACATAAAATTAGCAGTTTGTTTAGTTTATGTAATCTCAATGATTACTCAAGGATGGCTACTCAAAATCAAAATGAAGAGTGGTTTAGAACTGTCCGATCCTGCCATGTACATACACCTAAACTACAGCACCTACAGGGTGGTTCTTAGAGATAACTACAAAAAACAAAATGTTGTCAGTAGTGTTTATGTTTTCTGAAGGGCAGACGATATTTAGAACCAAGACATTGCATTACACAACTAGCTGTATAACTAGTAAAATATAGCAGCTCATGAAGCTCTAGAAAAAAATTCTGGAAAACTCATTTCTGAACACTGTGCTTGAACATTTTCACAGCTCTTAAAGAACAGATTGTTTGGCAATTTGTGGCCATTTTGCCACTGCCAAGCCTTGTGAATTGAACCAACCTCATTTGGTGCCCTCATTTGGTCCAGGCGATTCTTCTGGACCATTCCGGCTCCAATATTCAGTTGCTTCTGTCATGGAAGGCAGGCTTCTGTGAATCCAGTACTTGCCATGTTAAGCCCAATAAGGATCAGATTTTTGTTTTGCCTACACTAATACTAAAATTCTATAAAATAAGAATTCAGTGATTAGAAAGTCTGAGTCCTTTCACCTTTGCTGCAGTGTCCCTGGAAAATTCTATTTCTGTTTTAATTATTTCTTTTGTACATGTAGTGAAAAATTAGAAACTTAAGTTCAACTGGGAAAAACAAAATGTTCTTGTTCATAGACATCTGTAAAGTTTACCTTGAGAAAGTGAAATCCTTGCCTGTTAGTATTTGACATCTTCCTGTTCCCCAGTGTTAACCTCTGTGTTTCTGGAAGAAGTTTTGGAATCATCTAAGGAGGTTTTTCTTCACACACCATTGACAAACCTGGTGCAAATGAGTTAGCTGAATGGGTGGGTGTGGATGGACAGACAGTGTCTGGAGACCCTCAGTCAGTTGTGCAGAAAACATGTAGTGTTTTCAGTGCTGCTCACCAACCGAAGTGAGCAAGAGACAGTAGCAAGAGTGAGCGGGGTGTTGTGCATGAGAGCGTGTGTGTGTGTCTGTGCACACACTCATGCAAGTGTGTATGAGAGGTAAGTAAACTGCTTAGGAGAAGCTGCTTCGGCCTCTGATTGACTGACCATTTTCATAGAATGGCCACCCAGTGTGTCATAAACAACTTTTATTCTCCTTTTATGTAAAAGAGACAAGTAACTTGACATCAAGCTTTTAATTATAACTTTTAAAAAATGCAAGGTCTGTAGCTATGGCTGGCATTACCATCCATTTAACCTTGCATGCAACATAGACTGATAGTTCCATCTAATCCAGAAAACAATAAAGAATGTTCATAATGATGCCCAGTCATATGAAGAAAATGAAATTTTGTTTAGCAATCTCTTTGAGGTAAGGAAGTGCATAGGTCACTTGCAAAAGATTTTCACATACACACACAAAAACAAGTTGTGTCACTTACATGGTTAAGCCTTGGCTTTGAGGAAATCTCAGCTTTCCATAGTAGTTTAGTTCTATTCTAGACTGTTGAAGTTGGTGACCATCTTTATTTATATTTTTATCTCCAGCATCTAGTATTATGTCTAAAATATGCAAATGTTTATTAGAAGTGGAGAAGTCTATGCTACAATGAAAGTTAGAAGTTAAGATTCATAGGGACTCCAGTTCTCTTCATTTAGGGAAATTAATTTGGAATTTAGCATGATAAAAATTTCAGTTAACTTGTTCACATAGTACATTTAAACAGTCTTCCCTTGCGTTCATGCTAGCAGATAGAGCTGGCTGGAGGCATCACAGAATCATCACTGTGGTGGCATAGAATGCCTTTTGGAGTGTTTTATTGCCACAGAATAGCCGTGGTGGTATGGGACATTCCTGTCATTCTACACCAGGGAAGGTGTCAGGATTTGCTGTGATAGATAGGAGGGCTACACAGATGTACATGTGCTAAACCCAGAAGGCCCTGGCAACTCCGCTTTGTTTATTTTCCTTTAGGCTTTATTGCTCTCACTTAGAGAAGAAAATAACACAAATTCTAACTCCCTCTTTGTATCTAATGTTGTTTGTTCTGCTAAAGAGATTGGGGTTCAAACTAGTGAGCAGAAACAATAAATCAGGAAGAGGCTTGTGGAAGGGTACGTGGAAGGGCGTGCAGCTCCATGCTCTGCACCTCACGGCTGGGTCCGGGAACAAACTGATCACATCTCCCTTGTTTCCTTTGATTGGCCGCCTATAGCTTTTTAAACATATAGTTGAACTGTTTCAGCTTATTATTCATTTAAAACTTCAAAATTGATTAGCAAAACCACTGTTACACTTTTAAAGTTTTTTTTATTATCTATAGAGATGGTATTTATTTTTCAAAGAAATGATTCCAAGCTACACAGTTTTAGAAAATATATATTAAGCTTTTTTTGTAATCTGCTAAGATAAAGCAGTTGCTATTTGCACTTTCTGGCATAGAATAACATGATAGAGTTGAAATTGGAGACTAGCTATTGCAGCTTGCTCTGATGTTCAAAATTTCCCCTTAATTGCTTTGCCAGTCTGCTCATATTTATTTTTTAGTACATGGCTTTTTTATGTTCTGGATTTTTTAGAGTAATATTCCATTTTTAGTTCTTTTGGCATCTTGTGTTATTTCAAGTGTTGAAAATTGTATGGAAATCTCTTGAAATCCAGGCATAGCAATAATTAGTGACCAATAACAATTTTATTGTCTGTGTGACTTGTTTTTAGTTAAAATATGTAGAAATATATTAGGAAAGATAAGTGTAAAGATTTTGTGATTTTTATTACCTGAGTTAAAAATTCTTTGAAAATAAAAACTCTTACTGGGGTAAAAAAGAAAACTTAGTTATTTAAAATCCATCTTATAAGAAAGGGGGAAAACCCTGGTTTTAAATAGCCCATCTGGCCTTTGGAGGCTTTTCCCCAGGGAGCTGTGCTAGCTTCTGCCACATAGATCGTGTCCGATGATGGACATAGCCCATGGCAAAGAGGCCAGGGAAGGAAAGCAAATGGACTTCTGTGAAAATACACGAGGGACAAACAGCATCCTGCTTGCCAAGTAAGTGCTAGAAAATGCTCTAAAACATGGGAAGTACAGACAGGCCCCAGCAGGTTCCAGCATTCTTATGTTGGCTGGGATTCTGGTTTTTAATGTGAGTCCTTGTTCTCTGTGAAGAAGACCTTTGACCTACATGTTACTCTTTTTTTTTTTTTTTTTTAAGTTTTTTGAAGTTATAGCTGGGCAGTTTTCTCTAGGTTAAATCACACACAAAACTTTAATATTTTAAGTCATGTTATAAACCAACATAGGCTTGTTCTTCTTAACTGTGAAAAAGTAATGGGGACTTATTAATAAAAGTTTTGGGGGGTTGGTTTGCTTTAAACTGCAATTGCTCAGCACCTTTAGAACTGGGTGGCCCATACGATAGATCTTCCAGCAAGACTGTTTCTTGTTTGTTACGGTTGACAAGACTGCCCCCCTTTCTCTGTAGGAACCCCTAACAGTGACAAAAAGAAAGCAAAATCTTTGTGATACATTATCCCTGGGCAACTTTATATAATTCACTTTTAAATTTACTAGCCTAACAGAGAGTTGCAATGAAGAGATCTTTTTAAAATGAGATCATTTGATTCCAAATTTACTTATTAAAATTGTTAGGTGTCTATGATTTTTGTGTAACCAAAATTAATACCACTTTTTCTAATGTATAATTCCCTTTCAGTATTACTGATTTAGAAAATCTAAAAGGGAGATTTAGCATGGTAGATTAGAAAACAACCTGCAAGTGGAGATAATGATCACTCCCTAACCAAGAAAACATGAGCAAGGAAATCCTCCGCTCCGCTCCTTGGGCGAAGGTGAGGACCTTGCCTCAGCTACCTGGTGGGGTGATGCTGGAAATAACCCGAGACAACAGATGTGGAAATAGAGGAATATAAATGTACTCTAAACACATAGGATGTTATTGCATTCTGAATTGGAAGGTTTTCAAATGCAAGTAAGACTCTTCACTAATGTACTCATGATGCATCAGTATCTGAGCTAACAGAATGGCCCAAAAGTAGGAGGCCTGTATCTGTACAATAAGGTCAATATTCTGTTAGGATGCTAATCACAAGACTAATGTTCAGTTAAGACGCCCACATGGTATGTGGATGTGAACTCCTTGTACCATCTCTGGGGTCCAGTGGTACTCACAGCTAAAATCAGTGAGATTTTATGAGAGCTGTTCAAAATCCGTGATACTTAATCAACTGAAAATTTTATTTGATTTAAAGCTCTCCTGGACTTTTGTCCTGGAGATTCAGAAATATTCTAACTCCTTCCAGAAGGTACTTATAGGTTTTGAATTTAATTTTCTTCATATAATTTAAATCTAAACTTGTGGTTATAGTCTAACTTTTTAAGATAACCCTTTATATGCCATCTAGTTTAAAAGAAACCAGCAAAGTGTGTCCTCCAGACAAAATCTGAGAAATAAGCTCTATTATTATTTGATTATTTTTCCTTTCCCTACTCTTTTTTTTATGGCTGAACGTAGAAGGAAGTTGAGAGACTTTTTCTCTCCTGACATCTTTTGTGGGCCAAACGTGACCCTTGCAAACTGCTCGCCCTTCCCCACCAAAAAACTTTTTTTAAAAAAGTCATAGAAAGGCTTCCTCCTGTCCCTACACCTGATTCTTTGTGACAGTCGTGTTCTCACTGAATCCTTCAGTCCCTTACCACATGGGACTGAAATTCTCAAGTGACAGTTCTGTCTCCCACTTGAGCCTAGATGGAGCCCTTCAAAGACATAAGTCAGACATGGTTTATCCATGTCTATGTGAGGCAGACAGGATAAACATAACACATTAGTTTAAGGACCCTGTGGTCAGGATGAAAACGAGACTGAAGAGGACTTGCTTAGCATTGGTCTAATGAAGAGGTAAATTACATAGTATCAATTATACTGAGCTGAGGTTCCTGGAAGGTAAAATCAGTACAAAGAGGTAGTCAAGGAAAGCTTGTTGGAAAGATAGGACTTGAGCTAGGCCTTGTAGGACGGGAAAATGGGGACTGATGGAGGTAAGCATTAGGTAAGGGGAGCAAGACTGAGTAAGATGGGTTACAGGAGAGCAGTGACCACATCCTGAGTTAATATTGTGGGCTCTTCATGGGGAGGTTTAGGAAATAGCTTAGTAACATGTTTCTCCCCTCAGCACCAACATCCCCAACCCTCATCTCCAGGCCCAGATAACACATATATATCCTTGCGTTTATAATAGCTCCCTACCCCCTCCCCCGCCCTCCTTAAAAGGAGAATCAGAATCATAACATTCCCTGTGTCCCGGTATACTAACGTTGGTCTGTTGAACATTCAGATGCTTGGATTTTTCAGTTAATGCCATTTTTTTTCCCGAGCTGTTTTCCTTTCCTTAAACAAATGATCGAGAAACTTTCATCGCCCACCATCAGTCTCCTCTGCTTTCCCATAAATCTTTCACCCTCTGATCATCTCTTTTGGATAGTTTGTCCTCACCCCATGCGAGGAATGCACTCTTGCCCTTTTCTGTGAAGCACGTGTTTTCCTTCCCAGTCTAACCAAGCATCTTCATGTCATTCACTGAGCCAGCTCCATATCGGAGCTGGTAGGGCCTGAGTAGGTAATGCAAGCTGAGTTTCTTTGTGTTGTTTTCATGAGTTTGTGGTATTGTAAAACTTTCCTCAAGGGATAGACTCATGACACCCACTTCTTTTGGTCCACGCAACCTCTAGAGTTGTGCCTGTAAAGAGGGCCATTAGATATGTGACGGAAGTAACTTAGAAAGTTTTTTGTTTATTTTGTGATTAGAGATATATAATCAGAGTATAAAAATTCTTAATTTAAAAAAGAGGGCAGTGGAAGGACAAATGATGCTGTCTCTTAGAAATGTTCCGAAAGGAGAGATTTTTCCAGAGTTCTATTCTGGAAATGAGTGTTTCCCCTCATTTCAAGAAAAATAAATAAATAGATAGATAATTATTTTATAATATTTATAATATTTAAAAATATTTATAATATTATAAATAAATATATATATATATGGCTATGATTGTTCACAACAGTAAACTATTTAAGATTTTCCTTTTAACTAATTGGTAAGAAGGTGCCCCCCACCCCATCCCCACGTGGAGCATAACTTAATTCCAAACTCTACCAAAGATTGTTGGAACTTCACTTGAACGGGTCTCTGCCAAACTTCTTAACTGAGAAATAATGAATTCTAACTGGGAATTCTTTCTGCTTTGAGGAATTTTCATGATATGGTGTGACATAAAATGTAAAACATTTTATCATAGAATATGTTTGTTCCATTTTATTTACCTGGAGGTGACTCTTGTAAAGTCATTTGTGTCTAGGAAGGAAAATACTTTTGTATCATTTTGATAAAGGAATTCCAAACATTAAGCCTAATTCTGTGACCTCAAGTGTAAGTGAAGACTCTTGTAAACCCAACAGAAACTCTCAGTAGATTGATCCTAATGAAAGAGTGGGGTCTGTTTTTCCTGGTCATGTCTCATCCTGTCTCCCCTGTGGCATCCAGGTTCAACCCTGGTGTACAACAGTCTTCTACATGTGTCTGTCTTGCTGGTCTACGCAGAGTAGGAAGAGAGTTTTGCAGCTTACACAGTGAAGCTTTCTTGGGAACATGGTCATTACTATTTTGTCTTTGCTTTGTGGTGGTCTAATCTTTGGTGAAATCCATCTAGTAGTGTTGGCATTGAAGTCTGCATTGGATCAGCCATCAAAGTAGGACCCTTTACTCCATGTGATCTTTAGTCCAGCTTAAAAAGCAAAATGCCCCACAAAGATAGGCTCTGAGAAGTTGCTTCTCTAAATGCTTAAAGAGTATGATTACTTTCTTAGTGTAAAAGGAAAGCTTATACTGGTTACGTGTTTTTGAAACAGTTGCTGAAACACCTCCTGAATTGGTACCAAAACATAGTGGTACTAAAAATCAGGCACTCTTGGTGTTTGGTAAACATGTGAGTTTTCAGGTCAGATCCTAGCACTTCCACCTCAACAAGACTGTGATTCCTGTGCCTAAGCAGGGGCCCAGATGTGTGCCTCCTGATGATTCGGAGGCAATTGTCAGCCATATTTTGAATATGGTAGTAAAAACAAAGAAATAATTAGAAAAAATAAAATTAAAAAACTGTTACTCTGAGAGATAATATATTGTGGAGATTAAGAGCTTTGGCTCTGGAGCCAGATGGCCTAGGATTGAATCCCAGCTCTGCTACACCTTTACAACTTCCAGCAGTTTCTTTATCTGTAAAATCGGATGCAATAGTGTCTACTTCATGGGGCAGTTGTGAGGAATCAGTTATTATAACAGATAAGATATTTTGAGCCTGGCTCAGTGTAAGTGTAAGCATTCAAAAAGTTTTAAGTATGTGTTCTTGGCACTTCTGTTTTTCTTTTAATATATGTATTTTTTAATCCTAGAGGATGATCCCTGGGAAAACTTTAGTGAATTTCAGAACTTCCCACAAAACAATACAGAATAGAATAAGAGGAGACAAGAGAGCATTGTGTAGACTTTAAAACCAGACGGACCTGTGTTTGAATTTTGCTTTCATCTCATGGAAGCTGTATTACCTACACCTAACCTCTTTTCCTTATCTTCAAAATGGGAATTTTAATACTCCCCGTAGTATTGAGTCTTGGAGTATAGATAAAGCATTTCAAAAATGAGCATACTCCCTAACATGTAATGAGTATTCAATGGGTGTTGTCTATTTTTATTGTTATATTTTGTACGCTGGGGATGTTTGTATGGGTTGTGTACAAGTATCCAATTATATAAGCTCAAGGGGTTTTTTTTGGTTAGCGTGTTTTATAAGGGAAGGACTAACTATTTTAAATATAATTAGTATTTCTTAGTTTACCTATAATTAGTTATAATTAGCTTAAAATACTGATCAGTAAGTCATAGATGTATGTGTGCAGGAGCACACATACATATATCCCTTGGATACACATATACATACATACATCATATGGATGTATGGATGGATAGACAGATTCAGTAAACCAGGCTTAGCAGGGAAGAAGAGAGGAGGGGGATTCAAGGAAGTTCTTCTGAAGAAGGGGGTTTCTAGTCCATGCTGCATTGTGAAGTTAGCCAGGGTTTGACAGGAAAGTAGGAGTTGTAAGAAGTAGCATTAGAAGAACTGCATGTTGGTTCACTAGTGTTAGGCTGGAATGTGTATCTGGGTGAGTTGGGGTTGGCATTGCTGGAGAGAGACCAAAGAAGTATAAAATATAAACAAAATCTAGGCCAGCTAATAAATAAGCATGATAGGGAGTTTGACTTTATCTTGAGGGTAACAGGGAGCCACTAAAGGTTACTTCTTTAAGTAGGATAGTGACCAGATCAGTCATACACGTTAGAGAAAACTTCTTCTGCCTTTGCAGAAAATAAACTATAGAGGGCCAGAGGTTGGGTAGGAAACCAGTAAAGGAGGCTGTAGGAAACTAGTAAAGGAGGCTGCTGCAGAAATCCAATGCTGGTGGTCTAGACTAAGTTAGCAGCTCTGTTTGCCTAAGTCCTACAGGCAGGTGGAGTGGCTCTGCAAACTTGATTCTGGTTGTGAAAAATTAATAGTGCCTGAGCCTGATTCTCTAGTATGTATACCTCTCCCTGAAGCAGGTTAGATCCTTTTGGAAGTTGCATTAAGTCTCCAGGGCCATTGGGGTGCCATTAAACTCCTGCTTCAGCATACTAAATGGAATGGAATCTCAGCCTGAAGTCAGCCAGTAAATGAGTATAACTTATGTTGAATTCCAGCTAATGTACAGTCTTAGAAGTAGCATTAAGTTGGAAAGTCACTTGGGTACCATTTGGAGTACTGAACTATGATTTACTTGGTCATACCCTAGTGGCTTGTATGTGCCAATATAGCTTCCACGGTCTTTTCTACTTTGTTCCAGGGAATAACTTATGGAATGAAAACATCCATTTTTAAAGTATATTTTCTGTATCTTATTCATTTTCTTGGTGGGTAGGGATTATTGAAGTCAGTATTTATTGCTTAAAAATGTGCCGTTTAAATAAAAGTAGCAAGTCATAACTTAAAAACACATAGTTTAAATGAAAGTAGCAGGTCATAACCCAAAGTAATTTTTCCTATCAAATGCATGTAATAGCTGAAATTTAAAAATGCTTTGAAATCCACAAGAAATGTATCCAAAAGAAATTTAAATTTTCTTTTACAAGGAATTTTTAAATGTTTATTATTTATGTTTGTTTAATATGTAATGTCAATATTAACTGTTCACTGATATGCAAATTCTTGAAGAATGATTCAGAGATAGCATATGCCCATGAGGTCCACTGTTTAAAAAAACAAAACAAAACAAAACTGATATCATCCTAAGTCCTATGAGGTCTGAGACTATGTCTTAGTCATCCTTTTTTCCCCATGTAATTATCACCATGAGCCTGATATTTAATGCATATTTAATTAGTATGTGATTGCAACATGCTAATGAAGACTAATATGGGAAGCTTGTCTATTCAAGCTCAATGTTGGTGGGGGAATAAGTATTAGAAGGGTCTGCTTATCTGGTAGATGTTCTGGGAACTATGAACAATTGATATTTCTGAAAAGTACAAATGAAGAAACCTCAAATGTGAGTCTTTGTGATAACTAAATTTGAAACTATCTTAGGAAATATTCTCCCTTCTTAATAAAAATAACAAATGCTTAGATCAGTCTTTCAAAGTTCATAAATGCTTGATAAGTAAACAGGAAGAGAATTTTAGATGTGCAAAGAAATTAAGTCACATTTGTCTGATTTGGGAAAGTAGAAAGAGGGAAAAGATACATAAATACAATAGAGAATTTTAGGAGTGTTAGCTGGAATAGACAATAATAGTGCCTAATGTTTGTGTGATAGTGTAACATGTCTATTATGCTTTCCAAAACATTACCTCATTTCTTCTGTTTAAGAACCCTATAAAGTAGGGTTTTCACAGAGAAGGAAATTATGTCTTAGAGTGGTCAGGTGACTTGTCCAAAGTCCAAACAGTTCATAGCGATGAACTGAAAACTCAGTTCTTTTCTGACTCTTAAGCTAGTACTTAAATGTTCAGTAGCAAGTAAATGATTGGCATATACTAACTACCACATTTTGTACATAAAGCCATCTGTGAATAACAAATTCACATTGAAGACTTCCTCCTTGAACTGCTAAAACATTTATTGCCTATATCACTCTACCACTCATTTGCCATAAAATTTTAATTTTTAAGAAAACATATTTATTTCTAATTACAAAAACAACATAGATTCTGAGTAGGCAAGTTAGAAATGTACATTGGCTTAATGTGTATTACACGACACAGATCATATCCTTCAGCAATAACATTTCTGAGATTTTTGTGCGTTTCACAAATTTTTTATGCTTTAAAAAATATGTTTAAATGAGATCTCCAAAAATACTTTTTGTTTTAGATTTTACTTTCACAAAACAGTATTAAATTTTTTCTCATGTCATTAAACATTGTTATAATTCCATTTCAATAGCTTCATAGTATTTTATTTTCTGAATAATATCTGAGAAGGACTGGGGGCTGCTTTCTGTGTTTTGTTGTTAGAAACAACACTGAAGAACACCTTTTCTAACCATCTCTTTGTATAAATCCATAATTTTTGTCTCAGTAAATGCTTGACAAAAAAAAATTGCTGGGTTTAACAATATACAAAATTTCTCAATCATTAATCGAATAGCTCAACATAAAGGTTGTGCCTATTTAAATTTCTTTTTGTGGTGTATGAATGACATTGTTTACATATTTGCCAATCCTGGATTTTTATCTTCTAAGAAAAATCTTTGCCAGTATGATCATCAACAATGCTATATTGTTGTTTTGTATATCTTGCACAGGATAAAATGTGAAAGTAAGTCTTAATTCTCTCCTTCACATTATTTGCTATCTTACTGTTATTGTTGAGCAGTACGGACATTCAGCCGACAGAATGTTACCTTGACAGCCCGTGTAATACATGAAACATTGATCATAGTCATCTTTCATCTTTGTGGTATCAAATTCTTCAAGGGCTGTGCTTCATTCTTCTGTGAAATGAAATAATAAAACAGCTTTTTCAGTGGGCCATTTTAGGAAAGCATTTTAAGTTCTTGGTAGTGTCATAGTTTTTAATCTGATCCTGTCATTTTATAATGAGCATATTTAATGTAAAGATATGAAAAATCTTGGTGTGTCTTACAAATTGAAATGAAAAGCTCGGTATCTAATACTTTTTCACTAATGTATAAGGTTGTCCTTAGTTTATGTGAGTTACTAATGTCCTCAGAAATAGAAGCTTCTTTACTTTTTAATCTTTTATAAAGTGAAGCTAAAATCATCAACCATTTTAAGAAAGCAAAGTTTTAGCCATAGCAGCGGATTCTAATGTTGAAGATAAACCAAACTCAACTCTGCCTTATTTAAATGATGTTTTCCTGTAGCCACATTATTCTACATAGCTTAGTAAACCATATTTCTTTTCATTTTATTTTAGGTAGCAGTTTTACAACATCATCAGGATTATATACAGGAAATAATTCACTCACAAATTCCTCCGGATTTAACAGTTCACAGCAGGTAATTTAAAAAGCCAATTTAACTTGTGAAATATTTTTAAATGCAACATGATTTTCTTATATAAAGAAAGGTCTGTTTATATTTTACTATAAGTGAGAGCTTTCCTAAGCCTTTTAATAATTTTCTCTTTTTTTTTTCCTCTGAAAAATCTTTTTACCAGTCTTTTATGGTGAGTTGTTTGGTTTTTGGATTGGTTTAATTTTACCTAGTAATGCATCATGGAATAGAAGAAATATGAAGAATGTATATAATCTTACATAAAATTTCTTTGCAAGTCTGAGCTCTTCAATTAATGTGGCCTTGTATGCCCTCCTGTGTGAGTTCTGGAAAGACACAGAAACACAAACCTATTTACAATTATACTTTGAAATGTAGGAGGTAAGCAGCAGTATTTTGACAGATTCTTTTCATGTGGTTTGATTTGGTAGGACTATCCATCTTATCCCAGTTTTGGCCAGGGTCAGTACGCACAGTATTATAACAGCTCACCATATCCTGCACATTATATGACCAGCAGCAACACCAGCCCAACGACTCCGTCCACCAATGCCACTTACCAGCTTCAAGAGCCTCCATCTGGCATCACCAGCCAGGCAGTCACAGATCCCACAGCAGGTAATTATGTGAAATGTATTACTCCTGCAGGCTATATTTCTGATGGTTTAAATGCATTTTTTTACAGTCATATATTCATGTAGTAGATGCAGAGTTTTGGCAAGTTTTGGCAAGGACTAAATATAAGTCAACAGCATGATTGTGGCATTAACTTTATTTTTATTTATTTTCTATTAGTTTGAGAATATTAGTGTAAGGTATATAAACTTCAAAAGCACACGAAATAAAGATTTTATTTGTAAATATACACAATTTCCAATGTATATATAGTTTTTAGATGAAGAATTATAAATATTTGGCTATAATTATAAGTAATTTGTTGACCCATTGTGAGTATGAAAATAAATGACATTACCTAGAATTTAGTACTTATTATTATGAATATTTAATGTTTTCCATCAAAGTAACA
Organism: Cynocephalus volans; assembly: GCF_027409185.1. NCBI lineage: Eukaryota > Metazoa > Chordata > Mammalia > Dermoptera > Cynocephalidae > Cynocephalus > Cynocephalus volans. The sequence continues at coordinate 28,183,218 of NC_084474.1, read as the reverse complement.
TACTTCTGATAGTTAAAAAAAAATCAAATGATGTCAAAGGGTTGATGGTGGAAAACAGGGAGCCCCTTCTCCACTCTCTCCCACTTACGGCCTACTATGAATTTTACAACAATGTGTCTGTGTGAGCATTTTTCATATTCTGCACAATTCTTGATGGGCCCTTTTAAATGAGAGCCTCTCTATCTGGAAACCTTCCCACATTATGTCTTTGATACTTCCTCCCCTCCATTGGTTCTTTCTTTTGGGAACTCTAAAGGATATATGCTTAATTCCTGAATTGGTCTTTACATTAGTTTCTTATATTTTATCTTCTACCTCTCACCTCCTTGCCTTAACTTTTTAAAAATGTATTTGCTTTTTTATATTATCTTCAAAGGGTCAGAGTTTTCTTCCTCTTGCCTCTTCCCACAGCTAAAACCCCCTCTATTGCTACAAGTCAGGTTAAAATGGTCTTAATGTTGAAAGACTTACCTCTGTGACATAATCATAGTGTGTTAATCCTAGATGGTGATCCTACATAATGGAAAAAAAATAGTTTTATATATCAGAAGCTAATTTAAATTTTGATGATAGGAGTATCTTACAAATATTAACAGATGACCCCCTCCAAAAAAATCCTCTAAGTTTACCATGTTCTACCTTTCCCCCCTTTTTTTAAATGCATGCAGATATTGTTTTATTCTAAAGGAGGTAGTCAGATCATTCTTAAACTTGTCTTCCAACTAACTTCAGTGCTCACTATTTCTGTCACACATTTCAACTTTAAACATTTTTATTTTTGATCATTGTATTCCATTTATCTTTATTTTCAAAAAACTGCTTTGATATTATATGCTTCATTCAGTTCACAGGTGTAAATGCAGTGTTCAAAGAGCCAAGTATGTGTATGTATCTCTCTCTTCTGTCTTTTAGTTAGATTTCGCATCCATATAATGACACTGAAGATAAACTTTATAATAGAGTTTATTGAATTTATTGTAGAATTTTTTTGTGGAATTTCCCTTTCTATTTCCCTAAACGTCATAGAGGCATCATGAGGAAAGGTAATGGCTTGTCCTAACTTTGGAAAGATCTTGTGTTTTCATATGGGCCATCTATGTCATACAAGCATATTAAAGATTAAAAACAGTTTTGAAATGAAAATAGCTATGTGAACGAGAAGTAGAAAAACTCTTTTAGGGTGTGTGGACTAATAGAATGAGAAAAGGAGACAGCAGAATAATTTTACCTAATTCACAAAATTTTGGTTGTGAAGAGTCCAGTATAAAACAAACAAACTGATGAAAACTTAAATCATTTTTCTTAAAGTTGATTAGAACTTTTCTTTAAAAGGCCATTTTGTCATAACGAGAGTTTGTCTCTGAAATTTGACATTTTTCTAAGTGAAGTTTATTTGTAAAAGGGATGCCATGCGAAAGAGTGAAGATGGCAGGGCACAAAGCCAGCCATATGGGAAGCAATACAAAATTATAATTTTCAAAATGTATGTGATTTTACTTGAACAGTGACTGACATATAGTATTTTAGCTTTTATTTGAAAATGTGCTTAGTGCTTTAGGTACTTATTTCAATTTCATTATTCTTATGGCTACAGAATATGGATGAATTGAACTGGGGAGGAAATAATATTTTTCAGATTTCTTACATTCACTGCTTTCCACTAAAATGAATGTGTATAGATCAGCCTTTCTTGTGTTGCATAGTTAGAAGTGGAAAGTTCACTGAGTTTCCACATTGAAAATGAAATGTATTACTTTAAAGTTGAAGGATGAATTGGTGTGGGTTTGTTCATTTCTTTGTTTTTTTACACCCACAATAAAACCATGGATTCAGCCTAAGTTTTTGGCATTAACTTGCTTTTTTTACTAGTCATATATAAAATTATAGATTTACTGTTCTTGATGAAAAGGAAGTTTTGATGGTAAAGTACATAAATTTATTAAACTAAGGAATAGAAGGGAGGATTAAACATAACCTAATGGTTTTTGTTTTGAGGTAGAAATAAAATATAGTTAAAATAATGAATATTTTTGTTGGAATAATTTCAGGTTTTTTTTTTCTTCCAATTTTAATAGTCTATTAGGTTTAGAGTCAGTATTTTATAATACTGGGAAGTTAGACTCTAGTCTTTATCTGATCTTGTGTGTAACTGGGTTTCTGCTTTTCAATTTCTTGATATTATGCAGTGCCGACATATCTATGGGTACATGTGGTACTCCTCTCATACTTTATGTTTGTGTATAGAATTGTTATGTCATAATGAACTTATAAAGGTAACCTTATAAGGATTTTTCAGGGCAAACATGTAAGGACTCATTTGGTTTTTTATTGTGCTTTTTAAAATTTAATAGAAGAATAGGTATCTTTTAAGTCTCTGATAGTATGCAGTATTAATTGTAAATATGTGCTTCCTTATGAATTTTAAGTTCAAAAATAAGTTCAATGTATTTATAATTAAATATTGAAGGCTGTGTCTCCTTTGAGTAGACATGTTTAATACATTGAAAAATATATAAATATAAAAATTTAATCCCATACTTTTAGTTAGTCTATTTTAAAAACTAAAGCAATGCCTTTGCATTCATTTCTAAGAATTTGTTAGCCATGCATTGACTACTGTAATAAAACAAAATTCAAATTTTTTGGAGATACGTAAAAATCCATCTACCTAGAGAAATATAGTAAGGTGTTATCTGGTCACTCAGTAAGATTTTAATTTATTTATTGGATTCAAAAAGTTCATGCCTACTCTTCAACTAGCGATGCCGTTCTCCCCCAGCTACCAGTTGAAGGGCATCTTGGTTGCTTCCTGTTTGGGGCAATTATGAATAAAGCTGCTATAAACATTTGTGTGCAGGTTTTTGTGTAGACATAAGTTTTCAACTCATCTGGGTAAATATCTAGGAGTGGGATTGCTGGATTCCATGGTAAGACCATCTTTAGCTTTGTAAGAAACTGCCAAACAGTCTTCCAAACTGGCTGTACCATTTTGCATTCTCACCAGCAATGAATGCGAGTTCCTATTACTCCACATACTTGCCAACATTTGTTGTTGTCAGTGTTTTCGATTTTGGCCATTCTAATAGATGTATAGTGGTATCTTGTTGTTTTAATTTGCACTTCCCTAATGATATATGATATGGAACATCTTCTCATATTCTTATTTGCCATCTGTATATCATCTTTGGTGAGATGTCTGTTGAGATCTTTGGCCCATTTTTTAATCAGGTTGTTTTCTTGTGATTGGGTTTTGAGAGTTCTTGGTATATTTTGGGTACAAGTCCTTTATAGTGTTTGTGTTTTGCAAATAGTGTTTCTTAGTCTGTGGGTTATCTTTTCATTCTCTTTAACAGTGTCTTTCTTAGAGAAGTTTTTAATTTTAATGAAGTCCAGCTTATCAATTCTTTCTTTCATGGATCATGCCTTTGTTGTTGTACCTAAAAACTCATTGCCAAACCTAAGGTCATCTAATTCTTCTCCTGTGTCACTGTCTAGAAATTTCATAGTTTTTGCATTTCGTATTTAGGTCCCTGATCCATTTTGAATTAATTTTTGTGAAAGGTATAGGGTTAGGGTGTAGATTCATTTTTTTCATGTAGATGTCCAGTTGTTCCAGCATCATTTGTGGAAAAGACTGTCTTTTCTTTGCTTCTTTGTGGAAGACAGTCAACCTTATTTATATGGGTCTTTTTTGGGGCTCTCTGTTACGTTCCATTGATCTACCTGTCTTTTTTTTTTTCCCCCCACCAACACCACACTGTCTTGATTACTGTAGCTTTATAGTTGTGATAAAGTCAGATAATGTCAGTCCAATGACTTTTTCTCCTTCAATATTGTGTTCTATTGTGGGTTGTTTGCCCCTCCATATACACTTTAAAATCAGTTTTTCAGTACCCACAAAATGAATTATGGCTATTTTAACTAGAATTACATTGAATTTGTAGATCAAGTTGGAACACACTGACATCTTGACAATATTGAACCTTCCTATCCACGTACATTGAATATCTCTTCATTTATTTAGGAATTATTTGATTTCTTTCATCAGTGTTTTGTAGTTTTCCTCATATAGATCATGTACCTATTTTTTAGATTTATACCTAAGTATTTTTTTTGTCTCTCTCTCATGTCTTCTGTGAACAAAGACAGTTTTATTTTTTTCCTTCCAAGTCTATATACCTTTTATGTCCTTTTCTTGCCATATTGCACTAGCTAGGACTTCTGGTACAATGTTGAATAGGAGTGGTACAGGGGACATATTTGCTTTGTTCTTGATCTTAGGGAGAAAGCATCTAATTTTTCACCATTAAGTGTGATGTTAGTGGTAGGTTTTTTTTAGATGCTCTTTATTGACTTGAAGAAGTTCCCCTCTATTCCTAGTCTGCTGAGAGTTTTATCATAAATGGATGTTAGATTTTGTCACATTCTTTTTCTGCATCTGTTGACATGATCATATGCTTTTCTTCATTGATGTTATGGATTACATTGATTTTCAAATGTTGAACCAGCCTTGCATATCTGAAATAAATCCCACTTGATCATGGTGTGTATTTTTTTTTTTAATACATTTTTGGATTCAGTTTGCTAATATTTTGTTGAGCATCTTTTCATCTATTTTCAGGAGTGAAATGAGTATATAGCTGTTATATCTTGTAATATCTTTGTCTGGTTTGGGTATCAGGGTAATGCTGGTCTCATTGACTAAATTAGGAATCATTCCCTTTGCTTTTGTTTTCTGGAACAGATTGCAGAAATTTAGAATCATTTGTTCCTTAAATAGCCAATATAATTGACCGGCAAAGCACTTGACCAATCTTGGGTCTAGTGCTTTCTGTTTTGGAAGGTTATTAGCTATTGATTCAATTTTTTAAACAGATATAAGCCTATTAAAATTATCCATTTCTCCTTGTGTGAATTTTAGTAGATTGTGTCTTTCAAGGAATCGGTTCATTTCATGTAGTTTGTCTAATTTGTGGGCATAGAGTTGTTTATAATATTCCTTTATTATTCTTTTAATGTCCATGCAGTATCTAGTGATGCCTTCTTTAATTTCTGATGTTAATAATTTGTGGTTTGTTTTTTTTTTTTCAGCTTGGCTAGAGGTTTATCAATTTTATTGATCTTTTCCAAAAGCCAGTTTCATTGGTTTTCTCTATTGTTTTCCTGTTTTTAATTTTATTGACATCTCTGATTTTCATTATTTATTTTCTTCTGCTTATTTTTGGTCTAGCTTGCTCTTCTTTTTATAGTTTCCTAAGCTTAGATTATTTCAGATCTTTCTTCCTTTCTAATTATGAGTTAAATGCTATGAATTTCCCTTTATGTATTGTTTTTGTTTCATCTCACAAAATTGGATAGGTTCTTCTTTTTCATTTTCTTTTATTTCAAAATGTTTTTATTTTTATTTTCATTTTGAAACCCTCCCTTGCAATGAGGTATATATTTATAAACTTTTAATTGGAGAAAAAATTTGATTTTTAGGAATTCATTAGTGTGTAGTACATATCATTAGTTACAGTCACCAAGGTATTCATATCTTATTAATTAAATGTTTATTATTAGAGAGTGTGTTTAGTTTTTGAGAAGAAGAGTATTCCATGGTAAATTCAAATTCCACTACCTATAAAATAAAGTTTTGATCAGAATCAACTCTTTTTTTTTGTTCAATCTAACACTGTAAGACAGTATCACAATTAAATCCATGATTACCTTAAATTTTAAATGATGGATTTCACTCATTTTTAGTTTCTTTTTAAAAACCGTTTTTTACAAAGTCAATGATTTTCTTCTGTGTTCAAAATATAGAGAGGTAGAAAAAAAAATTTAAGGTGTTTTCCTACTGTGCTAATATCTAAACTAGCATTATCATTTCTTAGCTAGTGAAGTATAGAGATGTTATTACCTTGTACTGAACCCGTAAAGATTGAGGCAATTACTGTAAATATTTACTATTAATATTCAAAAAGTTAATAAAAATAATATAACCACTTGAGCATATTGTCATGAAGGATTTTTTTTTTATTTTCTTAAAAGAACACTTAAACCATTATTTAAAAAATCTTTTTTCTTTATCATATGGCTCATATATGTATAATTAAAATGTGAACACTACTTGTAACCCAGTTACTGTGCTGTATTTAAATAATTTGGCTTGAAAACAATTCTTATCTAAAATCTCTTAGAATATTTCATTATAATTATGACAGCCATCATCATAATAATACGCAGTAAAATACAGCCAAACACAATCATTGTGCTTAGAGCTTTATATTCATTATCAAATACAACACATCCATGGTAATAGGTACTATTTGTCTCCATTTTAGAGATGAGGAAAATGAGTTACATAGCTCTTAAATGCTCAATTAACTTCAATTAATTCAGTTAATCAAGAATTTCGAGGCTAAATTCCCATGAAAAAGCTATTCACCTATAACATTGTGTGTTTAAAATAATACAAAGCAATCAGAGAGAGAGAGAAAGAGTGAATGGTGAATAAAACATTTTAGGTTGATGTGAAATAAAAGCTAATTAACTATTTATTAGTATAGATCCCGTAGAAAAGACCATTTTTCAAAAGATTTACTCCTTTGAATTTCTTATCAAAAACTTGATGTTAAAATCTACCTTTACATGCACTGAACTACATGCAGACAATTTACTGGTTAAGGTGATGTAGGGAAATCTTGACAATATTGAATTTCAAATGACAGAGGAAAAATCAGTATAAGAGGGAATTCAATACGCATGGGAAACCATTTGTTCCCCCTGCTGCTTTGATCCCTGCCAAGGCACACGAAAGTAGAGCAAAGAGCCTGAAAAACAGGGTAACGTTCTTGTGCAAAGTTGCAGAACTCTGAGCTCTCACAGGAACTCTGTGTGACAGATGAAAACAAAACTGCCAGCCATCTTCCCTATAAATGCAGGGAATTTGGGTCTCGTCTGTGCTACCTAACATGCCTATGTCTGTTCACTGTGGAATGATCCTGAGGTTTGCAATAGCAGACATTTCGACGCCTGCATTTTGCCAAGTGAACAGTTTGGAAAATCTGTAGTCCATACTTGCTCATTTTCACAGATGCCTTGTGGACTTTGGAGAAGTTTGTGATTTGTTCAGCTCAAAAACAAACTATTTTAGTGAAACAGTTTTAACGAATGTTTTGGAAACATTTGTCAGCAAAACAAATATTTGTATCTAAAATAGCCAGGCTATTAAGATGTGAGAAAACAAAACAGATGTTTGTTTTGGGTTGTTGGGTTTGTTTGTCTGGATGGCATTTGTTTTCTTTCTTTTTCTTTCTTTTTCCCCCAGAGGATTTACAGTGTTAACCTTAATGAGATTATAAAATTCATGGAAATAGAGTTTACTCTTTGTTTTATATTGTGAGGAATGTGATAAAAATGAGTTTAATTATCTGCGAATTTTGGACTGTGTTTCCAAGAACTGAAAAATTCAGTTTTCATTTACCCATTTTGTGTTTCATTACTTGGTTTCCCTAATTTTTTTCAATTAGTTAGCCAGAAGTCTGGGTGCCTTGTAAAGTCAATTTTAGTACACTGGATTCCAATATGTAATTCTTTCTTATAATTATATATAACATATGATTTGTATATAAGTAATCAAAATATGAAAGCATATATTATTAGCTAATTAAATTAGTTTACTAACCCTTACAAACATTTATTATTTTATCTTCTTCTGTAACTAATTGATTCATTATTTGAAAAGCTAAATATTGTGTCCTATGGGACCAACATGAATCAATGTAATGGGTTCCCTTGTTTAGTCTGGAGAACATCAGAGTTTACTGATTCAGTGTTTAATTGGAGATGGTTGGGAAGAGAGAGGACATACAGAGTTAGTTATTCATGTTCGCCACCCCTCAGTTCATTTAATTAGGATTGGATGGTTTAGTAAGTGGGTTTTGGATTAAGTTTTAAATAAAGTTAGGATTAATGAACTAATGGCTACCAATTTTATTCCTAGCATCCAAAAAAGTTTTTTTTTTTTTTTGGTCTGGCCAGTACAAGGATCAAACCCCAGACCCTGGTGTTATCAGTTCCACGTTCTAGCCAACTGAGCTAACCAGCCAGCTCTAATGACTATTTTTTAATTTACTAAATAATAATAATACATGAGCATGGGACAAAATTATAAAGCCACGGAAGTGTTCACAGAGAAAAATAAACCTCCCTTCATCTTCTGTATACCTAGCCCCTCAGTTTCTTCCACCAGTTCCATAGATATGGTTTGCCTGTATAAACACATACAAAGCACTGGCCCACGGCCTCTTTTTTGTTTGTTTCCACATCCAAGTATGTATACCATTTTCTCTTTCCTTACAGATAACAGAATAACATGCATACTATTCTGTACCCTACTTTTTCATTGAACAATGCACAGAGAAAATGCTATTTTTGTTGTGGATTATATAAAAGTGGCTAGTATCTTGTGAGCACTTACTAGTGCCAGGCATTGTTCTAAGCACCATTTATGCTTTAACTTAGTTAATTCCCACCCAGCTCCATGAAACAGTGTTATCTCCATTTTACAGACAGGAAAGCTAAGGGGAGGTCCGTGACAACACCAGGATTAAACTTCTGGAAGCATGGCTTCAAACTTGAGCTCCTAATCAGTGAAGCAGGCTGCTTCTTGAAACCACTGGGTCTGAAGTTTCAAATGAGCAGAAAAATGAAAATGTAAACAAAGAGTCCTAATGATAGTAGCCATGTGGTATGGTATTCATTTTTTTTAATCATTCATAGTACTCAGCAAAGGCATGTATTATGAGATATTCAGTTACATATGTGTTAAATGTTTGAATGAGATCTATTTACTGCTAAAATAATGCAAGCCTGAAATTATAGGGATGAGGTATGTAGTATATCTTAGGTGATCTTGTAGCATAAGTATTCCCTTTTATAATTTATAATTTAATTATAAAGCCAGTCTGTGGATATCTTGGATAATTGACGTCCAATTGCACACTTTCTTATCTTCTACTTTACTGACTCTGTTCCATCCCTACTCTCCTGTTACCCTATTTCATAATTATGCCACAGGAACCTGCTAGGGAATGATTTGCATCTCTTTAGTGTTTCTCTTCCCTGCCCCACAAGGACTTCGTTCTCCACCTTGCCCTCCTTTCTTTTCTTTTTCCTGTTTTTTATTTCTCCAGTCACAGCTCATGGCTGATGAACACTAGGTGTAAGGATAATGATACTTGTATCAAGGAAGAGGGAAGGCCTCTATTTTAAAGTGAAGGTAGGCATCTTAATCCACTACTGTCACCTTCTGATGCTTTTGAAAATACTTATTTGAGTCCTTCAGAAACTTCACCACGTACCTCTTCATAAAATTAAAATTGCATTTTCTTTCATACCATTATGAAGATAAATTTTACTGTTTTTCTTGTAATTGAAATGAACATGAAATGAAGTAAATGGCTAGCAAAGTGACTGACTTATACTATGTTCATTTCTTCTATTCAGACATTCAGATAGATATTTATGAATGCTTGCTGTGTGCCAAGCACTGTGCTTGGTGTTTGGGACATAGAGGTGATATTTGAGGGTATAATTTTCTGCTGTTTTACATTGTATATGTGCAGTATTTCACCTGGATTATTGGCTGGCTTGGCAATCATGGATTGGTTTGGAATTCATATCTGCCATCATTTCTGTAAGAAAGAAAATACCTTCAGAGTTTCAAGCAACTTATTAAAAAATGTTTAGAACATAACTGCTTTGTAAATTGTCAACTATCATATCTACAAATCCACTTGAGTGACTCTGGTATGAAGCAGTTGAGCAATAGGGAAGCAAACATTAATTTTAAATTTAGAAGTGACTTTTTGCCTAGACCTTCACTTTACCAAATGTGAATAAGGAATCCAGAAAGAATGAATTTTGCCAATGCAGCACAGCCTGCCATGGGTGGTGTTTCTTGATGGCACACTGGAGTGGCAGCCATGGGAGACAGAAGGGCGTGGTGTGGCCTTTCCCACACTTCCCTGGGCAGCACACCTGTCTCAGAAGATGGAGATGGTTGTCCTTTTGTCCTTCAATGAGTTCCAAGGTAAAATCAGTCAGGGACACAGTTATCAGGTTTAGAGTTATTGGGGTTCCTCTACTTTAAGTCTTTTCTGATCCTTTGACATGTTAATAGTCATTGGGAACTTAATATGTACAGTGCTTTCCAGTTATGCCTGGCTGGGTACCAGTCTCCACCTGTGCTCCTCCCCCACCCCAGGTCTAATATCAATGAACACCTCTTGGGCACCACACTTCATTAAAATATAATTTAGAGAAACTGGAATGGTGGCTAGGGATTGGAGTTGAGCTAACCTGGGTTTGAATCCTGGTTTTACCGTTTGCTCTGGACAGGTCCCTTAGCTCCTTAGTTCTCTATAAAATGAGGATAGTACCACTCCTGTGTATAGGACAACTGTGAACATGAAATAAAGTGGCTAGCAGTGTGACTCACTTATTCTAGGTCCTCAAATGTTCATTTCTTCCATTTGGGCATTAAAATAGATATTAATGAATGATTGCCTGTGCTTGGTGTTGGGGACATAGAGGTGACAAAGTAGGCAAGGTCTCTGGCCTCAGGAAGCTGCTGTGTTCTTACCTTTTGAAGTTCATTACTGTTGTGTACTGTGTGATGTGGTTGTATCAGAGACTAAAGCCCCCAAAGTGTGGCTCACCAGTTTTCTTCACATAAAACGACTGGGGGGGGTGGGGGGGATTTAAACCATTGGTTGGAATGTATGAGAAGAATGATGGAAGTTTCTAGACGGTTACCCTCAGAGTACTAGAGAGTAGATAGATGACAGTTGTCCTTGGGGATAATGAAGCTCTCTTAATTCAGTTACTGGACCTTGCCTGAGGAATTAATTTACCTGGGAGACCTCAATTAATGATTGCGTGAAAGGGGATTAATTGTTATGGAAGTCAAAGCAGTTCTCTAAGATTAATTCAATTCATGTCAGACTACTGGTTAACCCTGTAAGACTAGTCAGCAAGTTTACTTTCAGTTTATTTTACACAAGTTTTTATGGGAGGATTCTATGGATAAACTTATCAAGGGTCCTTTACTTTAAATCTTCCATCCATTGATAAGGTAATCTAAAATAGCATAAAGTCATTTATTCAAGGCCTTGCTGATGTCCTTTTTTGAGGGGGTATGGGAGGGGGAAAGATCTGGTAAAAAACATCTCCTGATATAAAATTATCAAGGTCTCACTTTCACATGTGACTTTGAAGATTTGATGCCTATTGCTTTGTAGGTCTATGTGGATCCCGAGTGCTTTTTGAGAAATATAACAAGCCCTCTCTCAGGACTGTGGCCTTTCATGTGGAAATCTTCCCTGGTTGGGCCTCATCGTTTTCATAAGAGAACGTCATTCTATTCTCAGCACAGCTAACTTGGTAAAGCATGTGGGTCTTAACTCAACCCAGCAACTAACAGCTCCACTGGAAGTAGTACAACCTCTTACCATAACACTCAGAGAAGAAGCTTGCTTCTGTCAACTGCTGGATGGATAGTAACGGCTCCATTCTTCTAAATATTTTCTGTTTTACCCTTAATATAAACAAGACGCCCGACTCCAGTGCTCTGTGCTCTGAAGTACTGAACTCTCAGGTTATAGAGTCAGCTGCAATCAGACTTAGAAATAAGGATCTTGTGAAACTCGCTGCTTTATGTACTGTTTGGGTCTGTTGCTGGCATCACACAGTTTTGCCACAGGGAGCAGTTTTCTGAGGCGTCTGTGTCTCATCTCTGTACTAGGAGCACCTGCATTTCTGGGGAGAAAATTGTTTGTTGCGTCACATGCACCCCGTGAGTTGGAGAACATTTTATGCCCCTGCCCTGCGTTGATGGCAGTCCTGAGGGCAAGCAGACCCATGCAGGCCACTCTCTCCCCAGCTTCCTTTTACCTTTCTGACCCCAGTTTTTCATCCAATGTGCTCATTCATTTTTTTTTAAAAAAGATTGCTGTATTATTATTGTGTATATATTTGGTGGGTTATCTTCAATCCTTTCTTGAAGAAAGGTAAGATATCAAGTACTCAGAAATTAAATTAGAGTTAAAATGTTTTATTCCACAAGAACAAAAGCCAGAGAAAAGATTTGCGGCAACCACTCCATTCTCAGGAAACATTTATTTTGCAAGTTGCGTTACAACCACAATTTTGACGAATGTCGCCTTTTTGGTTAATATGCTCACAAAAACGTGTTCAGGATTCTCATATAATTGTGGCCTCCCAAGAGCACACACCTCTCTCTCTTTTCTTCTTTCTGCTCAATGTCCCAAACCTGCCCTTTATAATTCATAGGACTGTCGTTCAGTTCAGCTACTTCATATAAAGAAGCATGTTGCCAATTGTAAAATACCTCCCAAATGTAAGAATTCATTTTCTCTACCATGGACATTATATTTTCAATTTCTGCAGTTTATCTTTCATCCCTGACTACCTTTTAAATGTTCCCCGTTCAAGCACTCTAGTTTCTCATTTAGTGTTTTCCCTAAAGTATCTGTTTCAGTACATTTGTGTGTCTGATTACCTCCTTTGACTCAGCTTTGATGCTGATAAATGTTAAGAAAGCACACTTCTCTTGAGATATGTTCCTTAATCGTGCTATTAAATTGCATTACACTGTTCCCTAACTGAAGAAAAATGGAAAAAACAGTTTCTTCTACTAACATATGTAAATGAGGGTTCAATGACGCGCTTCAACATTTCATTAGCTATTCGTTGAGTATCTTACAAAGTACTTTGGATTATGTGGAGATATAGAGAGCAAGAGGGTTATTCCCTCTTTACTAAAATACTCTTTATTAAAAGGAGTATTTTATTAATAAAGAAGACAGCCAGGTATACAGCCAAACTTAATAAAAGTTTAATTTTTAAAATGCTCTTCTAAAAGAAGAAACAAAGTCCTCAGGAAGAACACAGGAACAGAGATTTCTCATTAAAGTATTTGGAGAAAAAAATTAGCAAAGGAGATGAAATTTATCTTCAGCATTGAAAGATGAGAGTGAGGAAGGGACAGAGGATAGGAAGAGCTATTTATTCAAGCCTAGAGACATAGACTATTCTAAGTGGGCTCAGTGACAAGATATCTTTCCATCAGAACACACTTAAACTGTATTTAAATTTCATTAAAGGATGAAAGCATTTCTGAGCTGGAAGACCACCTTATGATCAGCTTCACAAATCAGGTATCTGAGCCCAGAGAAATAACTTTGAACAATTTGCTTAACATGACAACCCTAATGTGTTTGCACGAAATACCTTAGCATGCACTATTTGATATAATCTTCACAATGGTGATATCCCCATTTTACTGTTGGGGAAACTGAGTTCCAGATAACGTCCAGATTATTATGTAAATTACAGTTACCAAGCCCATTCTGGAATGTACAGACCTGAATGTCTTCATTTGTAGGTTATGCTGTTCACTGCAGTGAAATTTGGACTAACCAATTTTCCATGTTCTGTGTCTGTGAGGGAGGATGTGCAGATGCACCAAAATTTGCAAGATCCACTCCCTCTAGAGGTGGGTTATTTCCCAAACAGTGAAAGGAAAGAAGGTCATGCTTCTGTAGTCAGGCAGGGTTCCATAATCCATGCAGCCAAGCCTTGGTCCCAAACCTCCAAGAGATGATGGCAGCCAAGTGTCCCCAGCCAGGTGCCCATCAGTGGCTGCACAGCCTGTCTCTGTTCTCATCATCGCCCAGTGAGATTTGTGGCTCAGAGAAGCAATGCTGTCTCTGAGGCAAGTCAGGTCTGCAGGGTGAGGCAGGATGAGGCAGAAGGAGTGGAGGCGTCAGCGGCCAGGCTTGGGTTCAGTACTGGCTGTGGTACATGCGAGCTGGTGCCCTTAATTTTTTTTAACTCAGTCTTCTCACCTGTTAGGTGGGGTCAGTAATACATCACTGAACACATCTGGTGTAGAAATAATCTCAAAGCCTAGAGAAAACCCTATTCTCTTCACTCCTCCATTTTTCAATTCTAACAATGGTGATCTCACTTTTCATTTACTATGAATGGTAAGGCCTCTTCCCAGCTCTGCACTGTTGGAGTCAATTGAGCCCCGAGGATGGAATCAGGAAACAAGTGTATGGAAGTTTTCCTTCTGTCAGACCCTCCTCAGATGAGCATGAAGGCACATAGATAGGTATTTATCTGTGATGCACTCCTCAAGAGACTGGTCCAATAGGCCTTCACATGGAGGTTATCAATGATCATGCATGTTTTACCGTGTGAACCAGGGATGCACCACATGCCAGGTGCAAAAACAGCAAATGTTTATTGAGCCTATAATCTGTCCCAGGCACTGTTCTAGACATGGAGGATTCGGCAGTGAACAAAATAAACTCTGGGTCTTCAGGGAGCTTACATTCTACTGGAAGGCACAGATGACAAGTAAATATAAAACATTGGGTAATCAGAAGTGCCTGGAAGGATGAAAAGTTGGGCAAGGAGAGTGGAGTTGGGGCAAGTAAACTATTTCAGAGGAGTGGTTTGTCAGGGAGACACTTCAGCAGAGACCTGAAGAAGTGAGAGAGAGGGTGACCTTGATATCTGGGCAAAGAATGTCCTGGGGAGAGGACACAGTGTTTGCTGAGGCCTGGGGGTGGGACTGTGCTTGGTGGATCCAGGAGCATCAGGAAGGCCAGTGTGGTTAGAGCCGACTGGGAGGGAAGAGGGGAGGGGAGGGGTGAGGTTAGGGTGGGAGAGAGGCCAGCATGTGGGCCTTGTGGGCGTGAGAAGGACTTTGGATTCTATTTGAACATGATAAGTGTTTAAGTGGAGGAGTGGTATGATTTTATTACATTTAAAAATAGTCTCTCTGGTTCTGGGCAGAGAATAAGTTATAGCAAGGCCAAGGGGGAAACAGGGCAGTCAATGAAGAGATGATTCAGGTTTCCAGGTGAGAGGGAATGACCAGGCTCGGGTGGGAAGGGTGAAGTGGTGAGAGTGGGCAGATCTAGAGTAACTAAAAAGTAGAGCCACCAGGATCTGTCAGTAGATTGAAAGTGAGGAGGAAGGGCAGAGAGGACATCAAAGTTTTTGGCCCAAACAACTGGAACGGTGCACTTGCCATTTATTGAGATTGGTAAAATGGCAGGAGGGAAAGGTGGTGTTGACGAAATCTGGATTTCTGTTTAGCGCTTGTGATTGTTGAGACACCTCTCAGAAACCTAAGGGGAGATGGCAAGTTGTTGGATAAATAAGTCCAATGTTTGAAAGACAGTCTAGGGCCTGAATTTGTGGATCATCAGCATACGGATGCCATTTAAAGCCCTGTGAATGGATGAGTTGACCAGGGCTGTAAATTCAAATATGGAAGGGGAGAGCAAGCACCGAGCCCAGGCCTCCAACACTCCTGGGAGAAGAAGAGCCGGCTAAGGAGACTGGGCACAAGGAAGCAGTGAGGCGGGAGGAAGGCTGAGGAAAGTGAGTGCAGGAGTGATCGCTGTGCTGATGCTGCAAACGGTTGAGAAGGATGGAAATTGAGACTTGACCATTGGATTTGGCAGGGTGGGAGTCACTGGTGATGTTGACAAAGGGGAGTGTTGGAGAAAATAGCATGATCGGAGCAGGTTCAGAAGTTCCTAAATAGCAGGGACCACAGTTCTTTCAGTGATTTTTGCTGTACCCTACAAGGTACTGGAGAAATGGGGCAGAACGTAGAGGGAGAAGTGGGGGACATTTTTTAGGCAGGAAACATATCTAGCCTGTACGTGCATGTGGGTGATCCAAAAGGGAGGAAACAAGGGCTGGAGAAGGAGGGGGGGGCTGGGATCTTGTGCCCAAAGGAGGTGGGGTGGCCTTAGGAGTGCAGAGAATTCATCCATCATAACAAAAAGGAGACAGACTCCCATAAACAGTGCTGGTAGGAGGCTGGAGCCGGGTGTAGAGGGAATAGAGTAGTTGCTTCCATTTTCTCAGTGAATGAAGCCCAATTTCTTGCTTGTGGCTATGAGGTGTACTATGAGGAAAATCTACATGTTCAGTGCAAAAGGCCTATGTGCTCCTTTTCCATTTGCCTTTCCACCTAAATTTCCTGACTTTCCTGTAGAGTGAACAGCATGGCTTGAATGGTAGTGCCTTTGAATTTTCTTTCCTCATAAACTCAGCATAGCTCATGGCTGGTGTCTGGAGTGCTTGCCTGCTCATGTCATTTGTGATTGTGTCCTCCAGATTCAGCTGACTACAGAGAGCCCAGTGAACAAGTGTCCCCAAGGTCTCGGACCTGGGACAGTGCCCATCTTATATCAGTTTCATTAGGCTTGGTGCCCACACCCGGCCATTCTGTTAGAGATGAGAACACAACATCACTCACAGGATGTATGTGTCTGGGGCCTGTGTCAGACCCAGCGGAATCTGGAATCTGCCCTTGCCTTTCTGTCTGCCACTGTAACAGCAGAGTGGAGTAGTTACTGCAGAAACCATGTGGCCGAGAAAGCCTGAGATATTTACTACCTGACTCTGCAGGAAAAATTTATTGGCCTATGCTCTAGAGAATACAAACCAAAAAAAAAAAAAAAAGAATTAAAATTAAGTAGTGCTGGCAAGTTGACCTCCTTGCCCCACCATGTATCTGTGAGCTGTACCCCCGCATCCTGCAGGTTTATGTCACTGCCTTGCCTCTCACATTGTAGCTGATTGCAAGCAGTTCTGGGTAATTTTGATTGTATGTGCTTCTCACCTTGTCTGTCCCTGGAGTAAGATGTAATCCCACTTATTTACCTTAAAGTAATCAAACTCAGCTTCACAGACATTTTTTTCTCCCATAGGAAAAATAATTTAAATTATGAGCAGAAGTATGATCAGTGGATGTATGTGAGTCTTTGGGCCAGTAGCATCAAGTGTGATGCATCTGCTGCCCTGTGGGGAGACCAAGAACCACCATATCCTTTCCCCACTGAATTAGACTCCAGTCTCTCTGTGCTCTTTCTTTCCATCTTCCTGATTTGGGCTTGGTATACCATCTGTTAAGATGGCTTCTGCATCTGCTTAAGTTGACTTTGAGAGTCTCAAAGTTTGAAGGTGCCTGGGTGTCAACTGCTGTTAGGCATTGACTTCATGCTCATTTGTGTAATTGTCCCATGAATTCTAAGGCTTGAGTCTCAAACATGACAATGTCTGCATTTAGGAAGTAATAGGCTCTGTTCTTTTTATATGAGTCCTCTGTAGCTGCAAATAGAAAATAATTATTGATTATCTTGTCTTGTTCTCACTAAGTTCAGATAATCTAAAGATTCCACAAAAAGCTCTGCACTTCGTTTTGTAAACTGCATTGTCTTAGCAGTCAGGGTCCAGCCAGAGATGGTAGTTCCCTTGGCCCCAATCCAATGTCATTGTACATGTGGCAAGAGCTTCCACTCAGCCAGGATTTCAGTACTTAATTCTATCTGGGGGTTAGTCTCTCACCTCACTCAGACTTAGAAATGTTGAGGAGGGCCTCCGTCCTCCCAGAGAAGGGAGCCTGCAGGAACCCTGTATTCTGCCTCCTTTACAGCTGTCACTGGTGTGTAATGTTAGATCAGAAATCCCCTGCTTCCCTTATAACAAATGTGAGTGCTACCCCCAAATCTCCAAGTAGCCAACGAGGTCTTCATGCCATGCAGCAAGACTCAATAAAAATAAAAAACTTCTGTGAAGGAAAGCATAATTTAAAGAAATATCAGGCTGGAAAAGTATCTGCAAATATGAAAAAAGGGTTAAAACTATTTTATATAAATCCATAAAGGAATAGAAAAATTGGCAAAGGACTTGAACAGTTCACAGGAAATATAACTTTTAAGCAAATATATAGAAGCATCTCCAGTGTGTGCAAATTAAAATCATGTATCGCTATTCTACACCTTGTAAGTAGCAATGACTTCTTTAAAACGATGACAACCCATGTGTATAAGGTTATGATAAAACTGACACAATTTAAATTGATAGAATCCTTTTTAAAGCTATTTGGCAACATATATGAGAAAACAGGTAACACATGGAGGGAGTTTGGACTAGATGTAGTGAGCAGCAAAGCCTGGTGGTTTCTGGGTCTGAGGTTGCCCAAGGTATTTTACGTGAACTAGTCTGAGTGTGACTGATCCACTTAAGAGGGGGAAACCAAGAACCGACAATTAGGAAGATTTGGTCAGTGTTGTAAATCCATAGAAAATAGAACTTTAAAACTAAGTAATCTAGGCCGTATCCTCAATTTGATAAACCAGATGACTGAGAACTGAAAAACTGGAAGTCACTTCCCTGAGGCTAAATTAGGACTTTTTTCATTCAGGGAAACTAGAGGAACTAAGAGGAATTAGGTGAACTCTTTTGAGTTCCAGTTCTTTGCTTTTCTTTTTAATATTGAAGGATTTGTGGAAATCTTCTACAGTATTTACAAATGTAAAATTTTAATGACCTTATGTGGATTTTAATATTTTATGATTGAATATGTAAACATTAACTTTTAAATGAGCCTTGAAAGTAATTACAGCTATTTCCTATTTATAAATATTTTGAGTAGCTGGTAGAAATACTTAGACAACCTTCATAGCTTTATAGAGCAAGAGCTAAACGTGAGAAATGCTTTTTTCTTTTCACTGGCCATCTTTTATCTACATTGCACTCTACATGCTACCTGTGATCTCAGAAAACAAAAATAAGTACCTCAAGCTTCTTCTCTCTCAGATTAGGAGTGATGGATATTTGCTCAAAATAATTCTTCCACATTATTTATTATCCACTGCAAAAGTTGTATAACCCTATAATAGAGATAAGGGTAGTTACAAAGAAGAGACCAAGTTTTAGATGGAGAATTCACAAAGACACCTGAGCTTGATCTTCAGAGGTTAATAAGAATTTCACAGACAGGTCAGTGGGGAGAGTAAGAGTTGAGAAAACGAATTGTAAGAAAAAGCAGCAGTATGTGCAAAGTCATAAAAGAGCGTGGCACCTTCCGAGAACAGAGATAATTAGGTTAGTCTACTGAAGTAGACTGTGAAGGAAGAACATGGTTAGACATATGCTTGTTGAGCAGACACTCAGTGGGGCTGTTGTGTTCTTAAGATAGTTAACATCATAGAGTACTAATGTCACGCACAGTCCCAAACACCTTTACACGTATTTTAGTTTTACCTTATTTTATCCCATTTATTCCCGTCTTACAGATGATAAACTGAGTCATGCAAACGGTAAATAGCAAAGTCATACGACTGGTAACTAGTGAGGTCAAGATTCACAATCTGGCTAGTAAGTTCATAGCTTAGTGTCCTAAAATCTAGACTGGCCTTCCTGTTCCAGATGGGGAGTTTTGGAGCATTGAGAGTTTTAATACCTTTGTGATAATTGTGAAGAAGATAGTTGAAAGGCTGAAGATAGCAATCCTGGACATAGACTGTTATGAGAAGTAGGCAAGCCATGATGCGAACCTGAACATAGACCAAAAGTATTTAGGATCAAAAACCACTGAACTTAGTCTTGATGTGACATAACCAGTAAGGCGTTTTGAGATTGGAAAACTGGATAGATACTGGTATCATTAATCAAACTTATTAATATAGAGAGAGGACTCATTTGGGGACAAGTGTAATTGTAGTGTCCATGGAAAAATCAGATAGAAAGGTCTAGCAAATAGTAGAATACTCAAGTCAAGAGATCAGGAAGTAAAGCTTTAGAATGATCAGCCTGGAGGTTATCATTGGAATCTCTCTTACTAACCCCTGAGAGTCTACAGTGAGATAAGAGGACAGTGGAGGAAACTCTAGTGCACTGCTACTCTAAATGTAGTCCACCAGCCAGCTGCCTGTCCACACATTTATTACTAGTCCAGGATCATAGAAGGGGGTTGCTTCAGAATGTAATCAACTATCACTAAGCACAATGTTTACTTTAGCTGACTTTTTTTTTAATCCTAGCAAGACTTTTCAATGAAGGAAGCATTGCATTGATGAACATACTGAAGCTAGCTCTATCTTGTCCCGCATCAGCACTTTGAGTGTTGCTGATGTAGAGAACACCAACATATAAGCTTTGGGTAGAGGAAGAGCTCTCCAAAGAGACTGAGAAGGAGTAGTGTAAAGCAGAAGAAAGGGAAGTCAGGACATTCTGATGTGTACATAGTTTAAAGGAATGAGTGGTCAGCACAGCCACAGAGAGATCAGATAACATGGAAGACTAAAAACAACTATTGGATTTGGCCATTATAGGGTCATCAGTAGTAACATGTTAGGAGTTTTACCCCCTGCTTCCTCTTCTGCCTTCTCGAATTTGTACTATTGCCTTTCTAAAGTACTCTTGGGCTCAGTCTTCATTTCACCTGTCTTTTGGCCGATCTAAAATTGAGGATCACTCTCTCCTTCCTGACGCACTCTTCCCTCTGCAATTCTCTGACCTTGGTTTTCATCTTCACACCCCACCCATCTTTCTCTGCCCGTGCCTGCTGCACACACTGCATTTCTTTAACTGCATCCATTAATTTAATTATACACGGTGTCAGTCTCCAAACCTGGACCCAGCCTGCACCTCTTTCCTGAGCTTCAAAGCAGTCAGGCAGCTTACTGGACATCTTTGCTTGGATGCACGCAGTCTCTTGAAATTCAGTATGTCCAAAGCTGAACCTAGATTCTAACCTATACTCTTCCCTATGATCCCTTCTTCTTCCCAGGTCCCATACCTCATATGACAGTCCACCCAGCTGCCAGACATGAGCAGCATCCTTGACTTCTTTCTTCCTATCCAATTATTGATTTCACCTCCTGATGACACTGCATATCTCCCTATCCCCACTACCTGGCTCTAGGCCACCACCTCCCTCACCTGAATTACTGAATTATCCTCCTAGCTGGTCTCCCTTTCTTAGTCTTTTGTTTTCGGTGTCATAGTTGGTTTTTTGGCAGCTGGCCATTATGGAGATCCAAGCCCTTGACCTTGGTATTATAACACCACACTCTAACCAACCGAGCCAACCAGCCAGCCCTCCCTTGCTCAGTCTTGACTTGTCTCCAGTGCTTTGCCACACTGGAGCTAGAGCCACCACTCTCTTGCTGAATTCTTTGCCTGCCACTACAGTTTTATCTCTATGCTTTTCTTCTGCAGATTCAGGTCAGATTGAATTTTTTTTTCATTTTTTAAACATGACATGCTTTCTCTCTCTGTACCTTTATACATGCTTATGTCCTGATCTGGAGCACATTTATATTCCCTCCTTACTGGTGAGTTTGTCCTCTGCCTTCATAAAGCTTCTGCAACCATGTGAATCTGAGTTATGTGGACTTCCTCCGTGGTCTCCTAGAGTTCCACCTGTCCCATGTCATAATCTTTTTCACATTGTTTTGTAATTTCTCATTTTTGTCCATAAGTCAATGCCTTCCTCTGAATGATAAGCTCCAAAAGGCAGGAACCATGTCTGTTTGGTACATCACTATATTTCAAGCTCCTAGTACAGTGCCTAGAATAGTGTAAACATAACATCCTGTCAGTGTTCATTAAATGAACTGAATGCTCTTCAGAGTATTTTCCCGTTCATTATCTCAGTGGGGGTAAAGTGGAACAATTTGGAGAGGGTTTTAATGAAACATGAGCTATCAGTGGATTAGAAGATTAAATTATTTGAGTTGTTTTGCACTAGTACGAGGAAGAAGTTAGAGTCAGGAAAGCTGGTTAAGAGAGTGGAAGCATTTAATTGCACTTCTTAGAACAAAAAGGAAGAGATTTTTTTTAACACTAGCTTGCGTCATTTTAATTTCATCCTCTAATAAGTGGAGGTCTGTAAGGTGTGGGTATGAGTGTATTTTAATATTTAAAGGTGTCAGATTGTTCATTTAGGGTTTTTTCCTCCACCTGGAAAAACAGATAATTTAAAATTTCACATGTGTACTTGGCTCAATGAATTTGTTTTCTTTTGGGTGATGCTTACAGAAGTGGTCAACTCATTTAATTATAGCTTGTCTATTTCCCATAAAAAATGAGGTGGAATATATTTTTAAAGATTTAATTGAGTTTTTAAAGCAGGGATAAAGTATACTCCAAGAAATAAAGGAATAGGTAATCAATGAGGAAATCTAGGCTAAGAAAACCTAGGTAAGATAAACTACTTTGAGGACAAAATTAACGCTAAACTATCTGGAAGTCAAGGTAGAAGGCATAATGTAAAAAGATGTGTTGCTAGATGTCTTTGGTGGCTTCTCAAATATGAACCTCCAAAAGCTGAGAGCTCACAATTCAAGATAGAGTTTGCAGTGAAGTACTTCAAGCGCAGGTCAAATTAAATGTCAGCTGTGCTGGTTGCAAAACGAACACTTGTCTTTGAAACTATTAAAGAGTTTGGTGTGTGTTCTGTCTCAGATGGTGACTATGCAGATTCTGCCTGGAGAAGTATATTGCCAAATACTTAAAGAAAAGGATTCCAAGACTTTTTCTTTGAAAAACAACTCCAAATCCACTTGACTACTTAAAAATACATTCCTTTGGAGCCCCTAATTCTCTATAAAACATGGAAGAGAGAAGCTTAGTTTGGAGCATCTTAAGGAGGGGGTGCCATAGTCATCTGCCTCTTGCAATAAAAGAACTTTAATGTAGATTAGAGAATGATTAACCTTGACCAGCCAGCATTGTATTCTGACAGTTCTGCAAGATGACTTAGCTCAAAAATACATCCCAAATAACCAAAGAAACTGACCCATTGTGTGGAATTGTTTTGGACTTTCTGACTGTAATTAACTGATAGGCTTATAGATCATCGTGGTAGTTTCTGGGTATGAGAATCACAGGACCAGTTTATAGGAGAAAGTTTGCCATCTTGTTATGAAAGAAGATGTGCAAAAGTCTCATCTACAAGCAGTGAGAATCTATTTAGGTTTTAATATTGAACGGGAAGGATAGAGCTGTTTCATGTGATTTAGAAATGGAATTTATCTTGTCAATGGCTATTCCTGTCTACTCTGATTCATAAGACTTTGGAGAAGCACTTAAGCTTCTGACACATAGGTAGCTTGTTGATAGAGCTGAGACTGATAGTCCATTAATAAAGTCCACCAGGCCTTCAATTGTTCTCCATAATTCTCTATTTGGTGAAGCGTAATGTCAACAACATCACAGTGAGAATAATCATTCCTCATTAGATTGAGAGATTCGAACCCATATCTAGTAGAGAAATCTGGCAAAGAGCTTTAGGGGGAGAGCCAGCACACTGGACATCTGGAATTTGGGGGAGGTGGAGATTACCTGATATATGCACTGGAGAGAATAAGAAAAAAAATCAAACCTAAGAGGTGAGAGGGAATGGTTTTTTGTTCATTCTGTACACAGGATAAGAATCTCCCCAACCCCGCAATCACTACCCGGCTTTCCTTTGAGCCATTTGGGGTGGTTCTTTATTTTGTGGTTTCCGTGTAATTATTTCAGTGGTTTCTCTGAGTTTCCCAGATGAGTAATTTTAATGTGCTGCCTGGTTTTGGATGTTTAGTTCAAAGAAACTAAGACACAAGAAGAGCCTGTGGTGGATGCTGTATGGAGTACGGGCATTGTCCAGACATATATCCGTGCTCCTTATCTTGTCACTCCCTTGTCCTCACATAAAATGAGAGACAAAATGGAAATTTTAAAATTTTCCAAGAAATATCCTCCTGATGACTCAGTTTTCCCTGCCCCAGAGCTGGTTTTCTTTTCATCTCTTTCCATGAACCAGAAGCCTTTTTGTAGCTGAGAGAGCTGCAGCTGAGGTGAATGTGTGAGCCTCTCAGTGTGGCCAGGTGCCATGTGTGGAATGAGAGACTCTGGGTGGGGTGGTTGGGGGTGGGAGTGGGGGTGCAATGTGTAATCATAGAGAAGCATGAGGAAAATCTAGGCAACTTAGTACAACCTGTTGTCTCTCACCTCCAATTAAATTTTAATTGTTCCTGATCACTTTTTTAAAACAAATCTTGGAATCAGGTATCTCATAAATTATTTACCAATGCAAGTCAGATAATGTAGGATTCAAGCAGAATGAAAAACTCTCCTGTACATTCAAACTCTCCTGTACATTAAAACACAATTCATCTTGGCGCCATAGTGGTGGAACTAAAAGATGAAAGTCCTTCCTGTGTTCCTACAGAGTACAGTACAATACACAGCCCATCGACACCCATTAAAGATTCAGATTCTGATCGATTACGTCGAGGTTCAGATGGGAAATCACGTGGACGGGGCCGAAGAAACAATAATCCTTCCCCTCCCCCGGATTCTGATCTTGAGGTATGTCATTGCCAATACCCAAGTAAATACCAGGTGTCTTAGTAGATAACTGGTGGTTCTTTGTAAGTGCGACAGTGATCAAGGTATCCAAATGCTTTCATTATTCTTTTCTTTTTCACATTAACGAGAAGTAAAGCAATTTTTTCTGTTTTCCATATTAGCTATAGGTTAAGCAATTATTTCTGTTTTTCCTTCCATATTAAGTATATGGTAAAGTATCTGTTTATTTCTGTCTAAGGAAATATAGTAAATTATGTAATTCCGCATGAAAAAAATTCTGTTGTACTGCTCTGTATCATTACCATTTCAATTAAGTGTCACCCTAAAAATGCTTCATAAAATCCATTTTGAAATTAAAGACACATTTGTGTGTATTGAGAAAAGAAAACCTGAAATTTTCTAGACTGAAATGGCAATCATCTTATGAGGCATGTTTTGGTAGACTTCAAAAGCAGGAGGGATTAAGTAAGAACTTATAGGGTGGTGGATTTCATAGCCTTGAATCCACTGCAGTTAAGTTTCTGCCTTTTGCCACAGTGAAATCTGATGGTGGAAAACATGATTATTTTGGCCAAGAAGATGAAATTTTTCCAGCAGAATTTACGTGTATGCATATGTACTGGTGTGAGTGGGAATAAGAAGAAAAGCGAGCTTGGGAGGTTTTGGGGGGTTTTTGTTTGTTTTAGTGTTTCAAAGACCTGTTTGAAATGGGTCCTTTTAAATCCAATTCTAAATACCCCAAGAATATGTCTAAGAGCTGGAGTAATATGTCTGCTTAAGCTGTTAAATATCTAAATATCTGTAACCTGGAGACAAAAAATCTGGCAAGAACAAAGTATATTCCATCCCCTTGATAGCAGCCCCATAGGTGACATAAGGAGAATAGATTATGTAAAGTTTTAGTTTTTGTGTGAAATTTTTTAATACTTGGCTTGATAAGAGTAAAAGATAAGAATCATTATTTTAACACTTCATAGTGAACAGACATCAGAGAAAAGGAAAAGATGAATTAAATGATTTTTAACTGATTGTCCATCTCTATTTCAGAAGTTGTGAACAGAGTAGTTATAGCTCATTTTTCGTTTCTTCAGAAGTCAGACCGATTTCCACTACAGCGGTAGAAAGGACATATGTTAGTATTTCTTCTCTACGTTTGTATTGATGTTGCAAATATAATTCTCTTGTACCTCATCTGAGGTTATATCTGGAGAAAAGCTGGGAGATGTTCTTTGGAACAGCTGTGTTTAAAAAAATAGTAAATTCAGATTTTTCATTTGTCTTTTTGTTTCAAGACTCATTTTTTCAAATTTACTGAATAACAGTTTTCTCAACCAAGGCAAACACACATTGATTTGGTTCTTCCCTTGCAGAGAGTGTTCATCTGGGACTTGGACGAGACGATCATCGTCTTCCATTCCTTGCTCACGGGGTCCTATGCCAACAGATACGGGAGGGTGAGTACCGGAAGGCATCAGTTTTTCGTTTCTTTAGAGTAAATATGTCTACAATTTATATTTTTGTCCAAATGGGATTTAACTTTAAAAATTTAAAATATAAAAGGAAAATAACTATTAATTGACATAGACAAATATATATGTTAGGCAAAACATATAAATGAACAAAAGATTATTTTTAGGTCTTTAAAAACAAGATAGACTATATGTGATTAAACTCATGCTTATTTCAGACCCCAAATGAATAAAAGCGATTAAATGCTACTCTAGGATGAAATATAAAAATATATGTATAATATAGAAAGGTCTTTTGTGTTGTGTTTTTTATTTGCCCTGTCCTTTTATTTTCAAAACATTCAATGGAGCAAATATTTCACTGCTATTGTCTTCAGTGTTGGTATTTTATTTTCAAAGCACCTGTTATAAATGTCTTTATAAGTTCCTTTGCTATTGGGGCTAAATTTATGTGAATGGTATGTAATGTTGGGCCTCCAAGTGGCAATAGCACCAGTAGGAGCACGCTGGAGTTGTCACAGTACTTATCTTGGCGTAGTAGGTAAAGAATAATGTTACAGTTTACCTTCCATGAGTAGAACTTCAGTTTCAACGTTCTGCATTTGGGTTTCTCAATACCTTGGAAATTCTTTTTGGTATATTCCTTGGTGGTTTCATAATTCTTTCCCTTGCAAAAATCATGTTTTTAAAGTGGCTATTGTTTCTGAAATTATCTTGTGAATGTTATTTCTCAATTTTTTATCTTTTAAAAAATAATAATACAAGTTTTAGAACTTTGAAGCTAATGGTTTGGAGCCTTAGAAACCGAATTCTTTTGTTTGGGTGACTTCAGGGGTTTATCCCAATTAAGTGTTAAAATTGATACCCATAAAATGGGCATGCTCTCATTACAAGTTTGACCAGGTATTCATTCTTTCAATAAATATTTATTTCATTAAGTATACACTGAGTGCCTGCTGTGGACATGCAGTCTGGAGAAGAAAGTGGGGGGATTATCGCTTTAGCTTCACAGTCCAGCTTCCCTTCTCATAACCCTAAAGATACACCTAATCAAAAAAAGGCTGGAAAAATATGCACATTTGCAAGAGCAAAAATATCCCACTGTCTGAATTTCTGTTCAGAGATAAGATGACTATAAAACACAGTATTTTCCATCTTATTGTTACACAAATTCTCTTTGTAAAGAAGACAATTAACAAAAATACAAATTATAAAAAATAAGGCTATAGAATCAATCATTTTAAAAAGTCTCTACCATGCGGCTAGCACATAGTAAGAATTCAATAAATATTAGCTGTGGATTTTTTTAACTATTTCTTCTATTGATATTATCACTATCCCTATTTCTACAAAACTAATTAAAGATTAATATCTGAAATATCAACATGTACTTGGAAGGCAGAACCTGAAGATCTTCTTCACTGAGCCATTATAAGATCCCGAAAACTAACTTCTAAGGAGGAAAGCAGGTGCCTGGAATTCACAAAAGTATTGAAAAGAGTAGGCACTTAGAAAACTAGCATTTGAAAACCATCCAGAAAGTCTCAAATCTTTAAAAGCTCTCCCTCAGGGCCAACTTTGTACAAAGAGAGTCGGCTTGAAGGGTGCTCACTTGGCCATTGAAAAGGGCCTGCTTAGGGTAAGGTGGAGGACATCCCATGACCTGCTGTCCTCCTGTCAGTTTTGGCTCAAATTATTGGTTTACAATATGGAATTCACACCTAATCTAGAAAACCCTGCTTCTTACAATTTTTCGTTTGGATTCTCAACAGTCTCTAAACAAAATAGTGTCTTAAAAAATGCATTATAAATACCATGAGTTTAATTTTTTTTTAAATGTCAACCATTAATATTTTGAGGCATCATCAAATAGTAGTTTGTTTAGTTTTTCCATATTAGGCCATGTGATAAAAAGTTTTATCTCACATAATTTCCAAAAGCCAAATTTATATGTTTTTTCAAGTATAGGTGATCAGATTATTTAAAGGTAAGCTCATCCTTCATTGATAAGTTGATGGGGCTGAGGGAGAATTTCAGAAAGCCAGTTTTTTGAGGAAGATCTTCCTGAGTATGACTTTGGACCTGAAGTCATTGTGTGACCATCAGGAGAAAATGTTTTAAGCAGAGGAAGTAGCAAGTGCAGAGACAGGAGGAGGTTTGATGTTTGAGGGATAAAGAAGCCAGTGAGACTGAGCTTAGTGATGGTGATGAAGAGGCAACAGAGATGGGGAGGGAGCGGGGAGAAGCAGGTTCCAAAGGGCCTCCCAGACACAGTCAAGAGAGTTCATCTCTGCCATGCCCTGCAAAGTCATTGAGGGCTTCAAGGGAGGGCGGGAGAAGATCTGATTTACATTTTTAGATCACTGCAGCAATGTGTGGAGAGTTCATGGTAGGGGAAGAAAAATGGGGGTCCAGATAGGAGGTTTTAGTAGTGATCTGATGCCCCAGTGGTAGAGAGGGGGAGACTTGATTGGATTCTGGACTATGTTGCAGGTGGAGAAAAGAATTTAGAAATGGTTTGGATTGGGGTGGTTGGCAGTAAATAAGAGTACTCCCAGGTTTTTGTCCTGAGCAAGTGAGAGAATACCTGTGTATTTGTTGAGATGGGGAAGATCTAATTTGGAGAGAAAGTGGAAAGTTTCGTGTTGGGCAAGTTTGAGATATCTATTAGACATCTACTTGAACCAGGAAAGGAGGCAGTTAGAAGGTGAGCCCAAGGCACCCAAGGAGACTGGTCAGGGCTGAAGATGTCAGATTTAGAGTCAACAGTTGCACCATTTAGGGTCAGAGCTCCACAGACACTCTTAGCTTGATTTCTTCCTAAACCTTCTTTGTGCTGGACACTTGTGGTCAGCCTGTAGTCTCATGGACAGAGGCAGTCTTTTGTGGCAGGATGACTTTTGAAGACACTTGCTGAGGATGTTGAAGATTGACTGGAAACATGCAAGAAAGCTCACTTTCTGTAATGTTCTCATTACAGAACTTTGGAGTTGAGCAGAATTGGCTCTCGCATCTGATCATCAAGCCTTGTAAGAATATGTAGTTCAACAAGGATTCTTCCAAACGCTAACATTGCCCAAGCTGATCAGAATGTCTTGTCCATTTTGTTCCCCCAGGGCACTGAGGAGAAGTCTTAGAGCAGCTCAGTGGCAAGACTTCTTTTTTGGAGCACAGATTTAGAGGTGTTCCTGAGCATTGTCAAGGGAAGCATGTGCCTGGGCCTTACTCTACAGGCATATAAAGGAATGAATGCCTGACAATGTGGTGGCTGTTCTGTCTCTATGGGAACCAGACACTTGAGAAGTAGCTTAGTCACAATAGCTTAGGCAACTCAATGCGTAGGCCATTCAGTAAGGGGATACAGGATCTGGTTGATATAATGCAAAATTAGGGCATGTTACAGCAATATGTACAAGAAAAGTTTGAGAATGTCCCACCTTCCATGTAATTCTAGCTGTGGGAAGAGGCATGTTGGGTGTTACAAGGAAGTGTTGTTTTATAACAAAGGTGATGGGAACAAAAAGAAGCTGCTGGGTACTGTACAGCCATGACTAGGGAAGAGAAAAGAAACAGCACATTAGCAAGAAAATGAAGTTTATGCATGTTACTGTAAATTAGGATCATGTTAATAATATCTATCCTAGTGTTTTTGTTTAATGCATTTTAAAAAGTTGCTTTCAGACTAAATCCAAATTCCTAAATTTCACTGAAGAAAACTAGTCTTGGTTTGTTTTTTTAATTTTTTAATTGACAAACCAAGACTAGTTTTCTTCAGTGAAATTTTAATTGAATAGTCTCTTTAAAATAGACAATATAATCCAATTGCTAATATCAAAGTACATACCCCAAACTTTTATTTCACATAAGTATTGTGCCAATGACCCATGCATTGTCCCCCCCTTGTGGGAGGACTCCCTAAGATATCTACACCCAATGACTTGATTGTTTCAACATTTTTCTTTTTAATGTTAACACCTGTGTCTAATAGGAACTTGGTCTAGAATGGATCTTAAAAGTATTGAGCCTCACTCCTCTTTTTATTCAAAAACCAAAACATTAATGCTTAATATAGCATAAAGCTTGGCATGTTTAATTGTAGGCCCTATTAAGAATTTCCTACATGCCCAGCACTCATGTAATTCAACATTAATGCTCTGAAACTGCTATTACCAAGCCCATTTTACAGATGAGGAAATTGAGACTTGGGAGAAGTTAGAAGCCAAAAGTAGAAAACACTTAGCACCATGTCTGGCATAAAATAAATATTCAGTAAATACTAGTTATATTTGAAAGTAGGTGAGACTTGACTATCAAAAAAATACTTGAATCCTGGCATAGTGGTTATCGAGTAATATAGTGATAGTGTCTTCAAATTTGAGCTACCAGTATGTGATATGCTGATGGTTTAATTAAAAGAGCACCAGATTTGAATTGAAATAAATCTAGATGTAAATCCAAGCTCTGATTTTTCAGATCTTGGACCATGAGCAAATTATTTATTCTTACTGAGCCTCAATTTTCTCATCCATAAAGCCAGCTACTTGACTTGTAAAACTGTTTTAAGAATTAAATTGTATTGTGAATTTAAAAGGCCCAGCACAATGTCTTATTAATGACAACAACCAATAGTAAGAAAAACATATGTCACCTGTTGAACTTGTAGCAGCTCTTGAGTATTTGTTTTAGAACACACCAGGCTTCTAAGAGGATCTCAATTATCATAGCAAGTTTAGATAAACTAACCTCCCTAGTGTGTATGTTACGGTGATCATTCAGAACACTGAGAAAGAAATATTTGAAAGCAGTGCACCTAGCCCATTTCATCGGAACAGAATCAGTGAAGATTGTTGTTCCTGCTGTGTTTTAGGGAACAACACTAAACCCCAAGATCTTTTGAGTGGTGACCCTCTTCCATGATGGTTGATGAGGATTCTGAACTGTTAGCAGTACACCAGTGCAGCAGGACCCCCAACGTCCTCATCAGATTGTAGGTGATCTGGTTACTTAAACAGGATGATCTCTCTTTTGAAATAGCTAGACCAGGGGTTGGCAAACTTTTTCTGTAAAGGGTCAGATAGTAACTATTTTAGGCTTTGTGGCCCACATGCCTGTCATAATTATTCGTCTCTGCCCTAGTAGTGCTAAAGCAGCCGTGGACAGTACTTAAATAAATAAATGTGGCTGTGTTCCAATAAAATTTGATTTATAGTGCCCACATTTTGAATTTCTTGTAATTTTCATGTCTTATGAAATATTATTATTTTTATGGTTTTTAAAAATCTAGAACCAGGGATTGACAGACTATACCCCATAGGCCAAATCTGGCTCATGGTGTGCTTTTTTAGGGCATTTAGGTTAAGAATATTGTTTAAATTTTTAAAGAGTTATTTTTTTAAAAAAAAGCAAAAA
Organism: Cynocephalus volans; assembly: GCF_027409185.1. NCBI lineage: Eukaryota > Metazoa > Chordata > Mammalia > Dermoptera > Cynocephalidae > Cynocephalus > Cynocephalus volans. The sequence continues at coordinate 28,152,094 of NC_084474.1, read as the reverse complement.
CACAAAGAAGATGTGTGTCAGAGACTATACATGGCCTGCAGATCCTGAAATATTTATTGTCTGTCCCTTTAGAAAGAAAGGTTGCATACCCAGAATCTAGATCGTGCTCTGAGCTTTGTGTTCATTCATTTTACTCCTGCCTTCAGGGCACCAGGACAATTAAATGACGTCAACCCTGTGGCCAACTAGACAGTGAACTCAGTGCAGGCATCATGTGTATATGCATCCAGGGCCCCACGGAGGCACAGGCCCACACATGAGATTGTTAGGGTAGCTGAAACAGCTGTAACAGACAGGCCCAAAATGTATTGGTGCAAACACAACACAAATGTGTCTCCTTCTTACTTAACCATCTAGAGTGGATATTCCAGGTTGCTTGGTTTGAGTAAGGTTTGTTGGTGCAGTTAATGGTCATGCCATCTTCTCCATGTAGCTTTCTGGAATTGTCATCAGCATTCTGGCTCATAGAGAGAAAAGGCAGGGTGGCATGAATGGGAGGCTCAGTGGGCCAGGCTGAGGAGAGGCACACACCTCTGCCCAGCACGTGTGGCAGCCCAGTGCAGGGGAGGCTGGGAAGTGTGTCCTCACTGTGTGCCCAGCAAGAAACAGAATGGGTTTTAGTGAGTGGGTAGCAGTCACAGCCACAGTTCTCACTATTTAACCATGGATGAAACCCAAAGCACACTTTCAAACCCCCTGCTGGCTCTGGCTCTTTCAGGAGAGCCATGCCCAGAATCTGTGTGTGGTGGCTTGGGGGAGGGGGGGGCGTGGTCTGTGCAATCCCAAAGGGTGGGTCCTTGATTTTATTTTCTTCTTTGTATATCAATGTCAAATTAGATCAAAATAATGAAAGAATATATGGCTTCATATATGACTTCTGGATCCTGTAGAAGGACGTAGAATCTAAACTCTCAAAGCAAACAATTTTTTTAAGCATCAGAGGGATTTCCAGCTGAACGAGCCTTCTTCGTCCCTTTTCTTTGTCCTTGTCTGAAGATCGCTCTCCTCTTTAACTGGCAGTAACATAACATAGAACGGAAATGTATGTTCTTGCAGCCTTACTGAATAAAGCCACCTTCTTATTCGTGAATGGGAAAGGGGATGAACAGGAATCATCACAGCTTCCCAGCCACTGCACTGGCCGCCACAGTTGTGGACTGTCCTTGCTCTGTGGCCTTGGGAAGAGCACCTCCTATCTCTGAGTCTCACTTGTTCAGTCTTGATCTTCCCAACTATAAAATGGGAGCCATCACAGGGCTGTTCGGAGAACAATATAGACACCTGGAAAAGTACTTATAGGTGCTCTGTAAATTACAGCTATTACTTGGGGGCTCAGAGGAGGGGGTGGGCAGTCGTGCATATTTTGTTATTCCGGGGAGTAGAGAGGGAGAGGCAGAAGCAGAGCATTACAAGTGGCCAAAGTCACATGCAAAAACGATGGATATCTACAGAGTATACTCTGGGGATCAGACTTGGAGAAGATGAATGGCAGAAAATGTGGAGAAACAGTAATAAAAAAAATGCACCTTTGTTCAGCATTTACACTTTATATTGCGGTCTCACATTTATTATCCAATTAGTTCATTCTTGTTACCAGTGAGCAAACTGTGGCTCAGAAAAGTTAGATTATTCACCTAAGGAAGCATGCCTATTAATTGGCAACACCAGTCTTCTGGTTGGTCCATTGCTCTCAAAGGAGGGTTGTAGAGAGCACCAAGTGGCAGGAGTATGTTCTGTGGGTATGGGGCTGTCATGAACAATATCAAAGCAGTGGAGCGACAGGACGGAAGTGTACAATTTGGAAGATTAATCTGATGGCAAAGAAAACTATTGCTCCGTCCTCCTGGTAGGCAATAATAAAGGCTTAAAAAGTGGCTGTAACACTAGACAGGAGAGAGAGATAGGCAAGTGGTTACAAATGACATCTTGATAGGTCTTTTGATTGGACCTAGCTGTTTAGCCTGTCCCTTGGCACTGTGTGGCCCTGCATGTTGAGGCCAGCTTGGCCAGGCCCATGCTGGCTTTATTCTTCCGCCTCCCTTTGTACCACTTCTTGGTGCTTTTCCCATGTTTGGGATTCAATGGGGTTTTCTCTACAATCAAAATTAATCTTTCGAATAGTGAAGTTCTTTCTCTTATTCTCTACTTGGGTATTATTTTCATGATGTTGAAAGGGAGTTTCTTAAGTAGGAGAAAATTGATGCAGGCAAGTGTCACATATCTAATCAGTAAAAATGACCTGATTAGTCCCACCACAGGATTGGATTTTGTTCCCAAATCATTCAGGTGGTAGTTCAACCATGATTTATTTTTCATGTGCATACATTCTCTCATGGTAATCCAGATTATTTCTTAATTGGCATCAGAGCTATGTGCCCAACTCCCCAAACTGGACATTTCATGCCAGCCGCTCAGTGATAGGGCCTTATAAACTTGAAAAAAGTTAATATGCCATGGTGGCAGTGATATCTTTAGACAGGAGGAAAGACGACAATGGAACCCTTGGTTCTCATAGATTGTATTTTTTTTTTTATAGAAGAAATAACATTTTAGCATTTTTCTTTTTTCAGACAAGGGAACTAATTTGCAAAGCTTATCCTTAATCCTTCCCTTGTGAGCAGCCAGTAAGAGGCCTTAAAAATAAACCACTACTGCATTCAGAGTGCCCATTCCTGTTCTTCAGCATCTTTCCCCCAAAACAAAATATCCTCAATGGGAAGAATTTTTAAGTGACATTCAGGCCCTGTTTGTGGCTATAATATTAGCATTCCAAATAAGGAATTGTTTAAGGGGCCTAAAACAGGTGTATTGTTTTCTTTCATTTGATTAATCCTGCCCAAAGGTTTGTCCTTGATGTGAGCATGCTTACAAAGCTTTTCACATTGAGCAACAAATCCTCCTAAACCTGCTCACATTGAGAGCATCACACCTCGCTGGGCCACAGCAACTCTCATAATTGCTTAACAGTGGAAGCCTAGCTGCCTGTGTAGGATCAGTGCAGATAGAATTTAGGAGCCTTATCTTTTATTCCACAAATTCGAAATGCGAGTCCCCTATCCTGAGGACCTCGTCATACTTTCTGAAATAGTTGAGCCTTCTAGAAGCTCTTTCTAGTCTAAGATTAATTATTTAAATAGCAGTTTTTAAAAGTGATATACTCTACTTTGTGATCCCAGTAAAATAGCAATTGTTAGGAATTTGTGTAGATATTGATCTCATAGATGAAAGGGGATACGTATTCAAAAAGGAAAAGACATCATATATTTTAAATGTACTTATAAACTGAAAATAGTAATAGGGTAAAAATTAAAAAGCAAAATTCATTTTTCTTTTAGTTTGTAGTAAGAACACCATAGGTACTTTGTAAAACCCAGTCACTAATTCAAAATGCTGGAGCTATCTAAAATTGGAGCAATGACTTAAGTAGTAAAATATTTCTTAAATGTCTCAACTTAAAGAATTTAAATTGGACAAATTTATATTATCTTATGCATTTACTTGCTTTATTTTACTGTTAATTTTTTTTGTTTTTCAGTTTAGAAATGTAAGATGGAAAAAGAAAAATAGCAAAGCAAAATGTTCAAGGGTATGTAGATGAGAACCAGAGCTACATTAAAAATAAGAACAATTTTTCATTTAATGCTTTACTGCTATATCTAAGCACAAAGAGAAACTGCTTCCTCACTAATAACTGGGTGCTATATTTAGTTTTTATAATAAAACTGAAATGACTTATTCGTTTTCGGTTACACAAGATCTAATGTAATATTTGGCATTTGTGGCATTGATAATTCAACACTAAAAATCTTGGGGTGTATCTTTTAAAACATAGTTACATAAAAGATAGAGATATATTCATGGTTAGATAAATGGTTAGATTTAAGGTTTCTAGAGAAAGGAGGTGTAAGATACTTTGTTTTTATAGTGAGTAAAATATTCTGGATCCCATTCTAAAAGCCCAAAAGGAGATAAACAGGGTTTCTTTCAACTTTCTATCTATTTTGAGTCTCAAAGGACCATAGACCGCCAAAAGTAGAATTTTTTTGAGAAAGTAAGTAAAAATGGGTTAAGAAAATTATTTCTGAAGCAGCCTCAATTCTGTGAGGGGTTTGTGTTTGCCACTAAAAATACATTACAATGGTATTTGAGGCTAGGAAATAAGAGTTAGGTTTTTTTCTCAGCTCTTTATGATGGTTTCGTTCAATGTATAATTCTACCTTTCTCTTATAGGCCAAACGGTGGGAATTTCATGAGACTTGTGTGGTTCTTCTATGCATTTTGCCTGCATAATGTGCTTAAATGGTGCTGGGCAGGTAGAGAGCTCCAGGAATGGGAGCTCCCAGAACTGATAAAAGACAAAGCAGGAGAAGTTAGGAAAGATAGCAGCGTGTTTGCAGGTGACCTGCAGTGTTCTTTGGAGTCTGTGTAATATGGTGATGTGAACAGTGGCCAGCGGTAAGGCTCCAGCTCGTTGTAGACAGAGCGCAGGGTATAAAAGGTATTTTGTTGTCATGGGGACAAAGCTGCTGAATTTACGGGAAAAAATTTGTATGCTTATGCAACACTGTCAGTAAAATAGTGTCTGACTGCTTTACATTTTTGTTAAAAACACTATAAACTCTACATTCTGATCCTTTCACCAAACTTTGCTCTGAGAAGGTCACTAGTTTGCTTCAGCAGTTCAGTTAGTAAAATTATTAATACCTTTTTTTTCTCTCTCTCTCAAAGCCTGCAAGCCACCTTCATGAACATGGCTATAACATAAGAAAGTGTAACTTCCTGGTGAGGTAGGGAGAATTGAGGATGAGCACACACCACCTTCAAAACAGTTTTCACAGTGCTTATTTACAAGAAAATGAAGATCAAATATCATGTGCAAATAACTGGACTTAGCAATGCAAATGTAACTGTACTAGTTCTTAACATAAATGGGCAACAAAATAATCTGAGCAGCATGAACTTCAACCCGGTCACCTGAATAAATCAAACATCACAGAAGAATGTACCCACTGCCCCCTTTTCCCTGGGGACCAGGAAGAATCCACCATGGTTTTGCTATTGTGTAAGATCCCATGCTAATACCGTGTGGTCTCCATGTTAGGACTACCCAAAATTCAAAATGCCATCGAAAGAATTTGTCAAAATAGAAGTAGTAAGTGGTACTCAGTATCTTAGCCTTCTAGCATGGCATGGTTTAGTTGTAGGTAATGATTTTTAAAAACATCCATAAAGTAATTCAGAAAGTTGTAAAACCAAATGGCACCCTTCTCAAGTTGCACACACACAACCTCAGGGTTAGACAGGCTCCCATATCCAGAACACGCTCCTTCCTGGCCACACACCCGTCTCCTGCCTGAGTCACCGTTTGTTTCCTGGCCTGACACTGAGTTGTTCAGCAAGTCAGTCTTCTATAATGTATAGAACATGTACACAGTAGTGTAGTAGGTACCTAGCCATATTCCTGTCTTCGGGGAGCTTAGAAATTAATGAAGGAGGCTGTTGGTAGGAATGAATGAATCTTCAGCAGCTGTCCCTCACTGGAGTAAGACTGTTCTGAATGAAAGCCACTTGAAATCTACCAGGAGTGAAACTGCAGATAACAATGCTAAGAAGGAAACAAGTTTCCATGTGTTATTCGTGACAGGCGTTCCCCAGTAGCTGTAATCACTTAACTAGGAAGAAATAGCCAGTAATAGGATGTCAAATGATAACACTGGCATTGTGGATCAGGGAAAAAAAAAAAAATTAAAGTCTGCAGGAGCCATACAAGTGAAAAATAAATGCAAGAGGCCCTAAATGAGATGCTTCTAGGGTTACTTACTATTCTTAAGTTACACTGAGATTTCTCCTTTGTGGCCAAGCAACATTGCAATGTGATACTGCTGTTCCTAAATGTATGAAACGAAGTTCCTGTGGCTTCAATTACAAATGTAGGAGTTCCTCTGGGTTTCTAGAAAAGAACATCCCATGTGATAAAAATGAGTAAAGGTAACACAGGCTTTAAAGCAGTATCTGACATACGTTCTTATGTATATTCTAAACTCTCACCCAAGCAAGTCCCAGCACCTTTTTTTCAATAAAAGGTGATGTGCTGAGGAACTTTGCAAGGCAATTTTGGCTTTTACAATTTTGGGGGTATTTTAAAAGTATGGTTTGGATGTGTTTTAAATTTTCAAATTAAATCTTTTTAATCCATAGTTTCACCACCAAAGACAACAGTGAATATTTTTATATTTTTAAACTTTTTGTTATAGAAACTCTCAAACACACACAAAGGTAAATGGAGTCGCACAGTGTAACCCAATGTAATCTCTCCAGCATTAACAAATATCAAGTCCTGGCCAATCTTGTTTTATCTGTATCCTTACCATATTCCTCCACTGCCCTGTTCTGTCCAACGATGATTTTTCAAAGCAAATCCTAGATATTTTATGATTTAATTTGTATATATTTCAGTGTGTATTTTTGTAGAACAGAAATTGTAGGTGGTACTCAGTACCTTAGCCATCTAGCAAAATTAATAATTTATTACCATTAAATATCCAATCAATAATTATATATTACTAATTTTTTTTAGTTTTAATTTTTAATAGTGTTAAAATACACATAGCATAAGCTTTACCTTCCTAATAACCATTTTTAAGTGAACAGGTCAGTAGTATTAATTACATTCACATTGTTGTGCAACCAATCCCTAGAACTCTTTGTATCTTGCAGAAATGAAAGCGTCTATCCATTAAACAGCCCCCCATTCCTCCCTCAACCCCAGTTCTTGGCAACCTCTTGTCTACTTCCTATCTCTAGGAATTTGACAACCTCATATAAGTGAAATCATGTACTATTTGTCTTTCTGTGACTGGCTTATTTCACTTAGCACAATGTCTTCAAGGTTCATTCATTTTGTAATATGTGTCAGAATTCCTTCCTTATTTAAGGTTAAATGATGTTCCATTATATGTATATACCACATTTTGTTTATCGATTCATCCATCAATGAACGAATTGGGTTGCATCCATCTTTTAGCTATTGTAAGTAATGCTGCTGTGAACATGGGTGTACAAATATCTCTTCCCTGCTTTCATTTATTTTGGATATATACCCAGAAATGGGATTGCTAGGTCATATAGTAATTCTATACTTAATTTTTTGAGTAACTGCCATTCTGTCTTCCATAACAGCTGCACCATTTTATGTTCCCACCAATAGTGCACAGGCATTCCAGTTTCTCCACATCTTCATCAATGCTTATTTTCTGTTTTGTTTTGATTTTTGATAGTAGCCATCCTAATGGTTGTGAGGTAGTATCTCACTGTGGTTTCAATTCACATTGCCCATATGATTAGTGATGTTGAGCATCTTTCATGTGCTTGATCATTTGTGTATTTTCTTTGTAGAAATGTCTATTGAAGTCCGTTGCCCATTTTTTAATCAGGTTGGTGGTTATTGTGTTCTTGAGTTGTTCCATGTTGTTAAGGATGTCTTTATATATTTTGGATATTAACCCCTTATCAAATATATGGTTTGCAAATATTTTCTCCCATTCAGTAGGCTTTCTTTTTGCTCTGATAATTGTGCCCTTTTATGAACATAATTTTGATGTAGTCAAATTTATCTATTTGTTGTTGTTGTTGCCTATGCTTTCGGTGTCATATCCAAGAAGTCATTGCCAAAAGACTTATAGTTTAGCTCTTACATGTAGGTCTTTAATCAAATAGATTAATTTGAATTAATTTTTGTATATGTTGTAGGGTGTAAGGATCCAACTTCATTCTTTTGCATGTGGTTATCTAGTTTTCCCAGCACCATTTGTTAAGAAGACTATTATTTCCTCGTTGAATGGTCTTGGGCTTTTCAAATATGACCTTTATTACATTGAGGTAGTTTCCTTCTATTCCTACTTTGTTGAGTGTTTTTCTCCAGTGGTTTCATTCATTCATTCATTCATTCCTCATTTTATTTATTTAAGAGTTTATCATATGTCTCTTGTGTCTTTTAATCTATAGATTCTCACTCAGTCTTTTTTTGGGTTTTTTTAACCTGGAGTATTTCTGTTGAAATAACCATACCATCTGTCTTTCAGAGTTCCTGAGAGTCTGGGTTTTCTTGATTGCATCCATGTTGTATCATTTGACATGTTCTTTTATCCCCTGTATTTCCAACAAATTGGTAGATAGATCTGGAAGCTTAATGAGATTCAGATTCCATTTTTTTTTTTTCTTTTTGGTTAAGAGATCATACATTGAGTATATCCTTCCAGTGAGAAATACATGTCTGATTGCTGTTGTTTTTAAAACTTTCGTATTCTGGTTGGAGAGTCTTCAGCAATCCATTACATAATGTTCTTATCTTGTACGTATTTTCTTCTTTGCCCAAATATAGTTGATTAGGAAAGAGAAAACTCAAGAGTTTGGGGAGTTTTTTTAAAACATAAGGTACCTAATTCAACTGAATTTAGTATATGTATATTTGCTTCCAGGAATAAAAGAACTGGTAGTTCCTGTTGAAAATAACTAGCTTAGAGCTAATTTTGGTGAGGCAAAGTTTTGAGATGAAATTAAACCACATTCTGAATTTTGAAATTTTCCAAATATCTCTTCTCTGTGAATAGCTCAACAATACAAAGGTACTTCAGTCATGAAACAAATGAAATTAAAAGACAATACAAATCTTTCCATGAACTTTTTGAAGACCCATATTGCAGATCCTTGGTCAGGGAAGGCTTCCTGATCACTTTTAGAAGACAGATAGATGTCCTCAGTGGTTTATGCTGAGTTACCTGGCAGGTGCCACATTTCTTCATTGTCCTTTTAACATCATAGTGAAGCTGAGTTTACCAGCCATATTTCAAGTCAGTGAGCTAATGTGATTAATCTGTAGGTATACTTGATGATTGGTGGCTAACTTTAAAGGTAGATCCAACTGTCCTACTTGAGACTCAAGTCTAGCCTTAGTCATATTCTTGACAGGTAGTTTCTTTGCAAGTCTCAGTGTGAGAATAAAGATTCAGCAGAGAATTATGGACTAATTATGTACAATCTAATATACTAATCTTGACTTGTAATTTACATTGGGGAAAAAATGCAAATACTCGCTCATGTCAGAGAGCCAAGGAATGGCCTTCTAAAGATATTGTTGTACAAGATCTCTCTAAAATATTGTTACTCCTAGAATGCTAGAGTACAGGATCATTCTGTAAGCATTGAAAATTTTCAGGGACTATATATTGAAGGTACTAAACTTGAAATGTACTCCAATAATTATTATTATTGTCATATACCACTACCAGCCATTTGTTTATAAACGTAGGAAAGGTCACAATTTTGCCAAGACTTATTCTCCCCAGTCATTTGTTAATTGGCTGTAAGCAATGGATTTGGGCTGTGCTTAAGTGTCTTTTCACAAAGTCTCACTGTTAATGATTAAATGGCATAGGCTAAAAGGTATATGTGACTAACTCAAAGAGATCATACTACTTGGCTATGTAAGCAATTAATTTTTTTGAAGAACACTTCTGGGTTTTAATTGAAGTGGTGCAGTGCTTGAATCTCAACTGAATGACACTAACTCCCCCTCGGTTCCTAGATCTTCACAGTATGGGGCACTTTTTGCCAGCTTTCTACAGTTGGGTCATCTTTCCTGGTGATAAGAACCAGGTCTCTACCAAGAAGCTTGGTTGGCATCTTTTGAGAGAACTAATGGCAGCCCCTCCTGGGAATGGTCATGCTACATGGTCTTAGTTCAACTTCCACCCAAATCAGCTTTACTGATGACTGGGCTCTTACAAACATGGCCAACTCAAAAATATTGGCATATGGAAATGTACGAAAGTTCTATAGAAAATGCCTTGACATAATAACTACTGAAAAGTTCATCTGGATCTCATGGCTTCCTAAAGGGAGTCCAGCAGACCACAACAGTCATTTCTCACCTTCTACTGAAAGCTGGAGAATGGGCTTTTTAAGGTGGCTCTTATCTTTAAATAGAGTAAACTTCACATCCGATTTGAATGAAGAATGTTGATGCGTGTTTTGGTAGCCATGGCATGGAATTCCACGTCTGGATTGTCCTGCAGCTATTGTTGCAATAGTAGTGATGACAGAAATAACAACATTAATAGTAACAGTAGCAGCTTATATTTGCCAGGCACACAGTTGTACAGAACTATAAGTATATTATCAAATTTAATCTTGCAAGTAAACCTGTTTTATTCCCAATTTACTGATGAGGGACCTGAGGCTCAGAGGTTGAGTAACTTAATTTGCCCACCATCACACACAGCAAGTAAATGGCAAGGTTAGAATTCCAATGCAGACTCTGACTGCAAAGCCTGTGGTATGACCATTATGAGAGAATGCATTTCCACCATTCTTCTACCCTTACACAAAAGTTCTTTGCCTGCAAGTTATGAGCACAATTATTTTTGAAGTATTTCCTTTAACTTCTGTAACGTGTAGCAAAAGAGTACCCTTGGCTAATGCCTTGTGTTGGGACTAGGATTAGACCTATCCCAGTTAAGAGAGAAGTTGGATGACTTTATTGAAAGTTCTGTATACAAGACAGTTTCATGACTTGTCATCCTAAGAATTCCTAGAGCCCTGCAGAAGCAACAGTGCCTTCATCTGGTGTAAGAATCTTCATAAAATCAAACTGCTGAAGTGCTATGTAGATTGTGCGTACTAAAATGTGCCTTTTAAATGACTCTCATTGAAGTTTATCAAACACCCTCAGTCATGCATGAAACAAAACAGGGCAACAAGAGCCGGTATCCTAGTCCTCTGGTGATCCAGTACTCATGTGCATTTATAGACACCCCTTCGTTTATTTACTTCAAATCTGATTATAGATTTCCAATATCTGAATTCAAGGCTGACAGACATAAATCTCTCTAGAGCCTATATTTAATGGCATTTCAGTATTTCTGTGCATTGCTTTTGTTAGAATATTTTTTAGACATTTTCATCATATGAAGATCAGGCTGAACAAAAGTCAACAAACACTTGAAAGAACAACAGTGAACCAGGGATGATGCTGGTGATCTGGTTGTGGGATGACAATTTTAGTCTCTGTGGGCAGTTCTGTGTTCTAGAAACATGAGAAAAAGATTTCGAGGCAATGGAATGATTCAAGATCACTCGACAGAGGATGAAGGCAAAACATTTGCTTTAGGCTTGAGTCTAAAGACACTCAGCAAATTTCATCATTACTTAATTTTTCTACATAATATTACTTTTTATTCACTGAGCATAATTTGTCTTTGATGTACTGAAAACAACCATGGGTAGCCTAGCAATGAAAGGAGTTCCTTCACTTCAGTTTCGTGACTTTAAACAGACATTTGTAATTTAATATCATATCCAAATAATTTAGGAGCAAGGTTAAATTTCATTTGTGTGTATGTGGTGTTGGATGTTGTGTATGGTGTTTTGTTTTGTTAAGGAACAGCTTAGGAAGAAATTCTCTACTTGAAGAATTTCCTGGGTGTAAGAGCTGTAGTAAATCTACAGTTTCTTCATTAAACAAGAAAAATGATAAAGCATTTGATTGTTTTTTCTCTTTTTGAGTCTCTTCACTGTATTGTTCAGTTTTTACTAGAGAAGTAAATTTCAGAGCACATAATATATTTAGCAAAATGTTATGATACATACCACTACTGAGTTTAAAAAATAAATAATTGCATGCTGATCTTTGACTAATCTTATCCACTTCATTAAACAGAAAAGGCTTTGTAAGCAGCTCCTCTAATGGGCTACTCTTTAATCCAGTAAATAGTGTTTACTAATGAATGTGTTTAATGCTGCATTACGTAGATAGAATGATTTTAGGAATCAGTTGTCCATTTTTTCCCCCTAGGCTAGGTAACTAGGAATTTTTTTACACTAAACACTAACAACTACCTAAAGATCAAATTTAATATTTTTTTTCACTGTAATTATCTGAAATATTCTCTACTTATTCCTCTTTATTCATTTATTCCTCCACCAAACTTTGAGAAAGCCCTCATGCCAGGTGTTGTGCTGGGTACCAAGGATGTAGAGGGAGAATGTGTAGAGATATGGAAATAACGAGGAATCCATAGACTAAAGGTTAAAACTGTTGTTGAAATGCTGGAGAGAGAGAGAAAAAAAATTAACCGAACAAAATATTCTACACAAAGTAGAATCACCCCTGACTTAACACAAGTTCCTGTTATGTTTTCAGAGAATTGATATTCATTTTCTAATTCAGCAATTAATTTTATACCAAAACCAAAAAGAAAGAAAACCATAACTGTGAACCTAAAAAAAGAAAAATAGAAAAAGGGAGATAGGAATAAGTCTTTGCCCTCCTGAGACAGGAGCACATACAGCCGTGGTACCCAGTGGCTGTGAAGAGTCAGAGAGGAGGAGACACTGAACTGACAAAGGGGCCGTGGGAGACATGCTATGTGCAGGGTCAGAGACCGCAGTATATTAACATGGCAGCCTGTGGGGACAGATCCCTTGCCCTAGTTTTGTTAAGGTCTTTCAATAGCTATCATTGGAGCCACTTTGCTTTCACATTAGGCCTCTGCCTGGTCATCCTTTGAAGAAAGGATTTCATGATCAAAACAACAATTTGAAAATCCGCCCATAGGTCACACATTGGGGAGGTAAGCAAAAGTTAGTCATTTATGGACCTTTGGTAAAAGAGATGGGAGAATGGAATGGGGGTAGTGACATCCTGAAATAGACCCCAGTGAAGGAGGCTCAGGCAGATATCCACAGAAGGAACATGTGGCTGGGGGCAAGGGAGGGACCATGCAAACAGGACAGCGGCAGTGAAGGTAAGGAAGGCATGAATTCTAGATTGGATCGCAGGATGTCGTGATCTATTTGATGTGCAGGGTAGAAAGAGGTTGTTTAACAGAATGCCAAGGTTTGGGGTTGGTAGGATGCCGTTCTTCTAAAGGATGCTTACAGTAGGTTTCCAGGGGAAATATAATGACTCAAACTGCCCATTGAGTTTCAGATACTCTGTGGTACATCCAAGTCGGAACAATGACTAGGTCACACGTATATGGGCCTACAGTAGAGATCTAAGATCTAATAGAGGGGAGTGGTGTGGTGGTTGAAGCCATGTGTTTGGGTCCCCAAGGCCATCTGAGTAGAGTGAGGAATGGATGAGAACCAAGTTCTAGGGACCAACATCATTTAAGGAGTAAGTAATGGATAATCAGATTCTAGGAAAATGCCCAGAAAAAAGTGATGAGGTCATAGACACCAGAAGAGGAAAAAATGTCAAGAAGTCAGCAGTAGCAAATACCACGGAGAGGTCAAGTTCAAAAAAGAATGGAAACATTTGGCAATGAGATTTACTTAAAATGAGATTTTACTCCAAAGTGGAGGCAAAGCTGTAAATAATTTTGTAAAAGTGATATAATAAAAAGTCATTTTTTAGAAGAAACGCTTTATAACTGCAGCTCTGGAATTCATTATTGCAGGAAAATTACTTATTACAAGAAAAGTAAGATTAAACTGAAGACATGATTTTAATGTCTCAGGTTTGGTCTAAGAATGTGTTTTTTCCTTTTTCTAAATATGCCGAAATAAGCTATCAAGCTATGAGTAACTTATTAACTGTTCAGTGTTAGCTTTTGTCATGTTTGACTTCTATCAGACATGTCTGAAAAATCTTAAAGGTGTTAAAATATTATCTAGGAAAATAAAACCTAACCTCAGTATAAGAACTCGAATTGCTATAACGGGTAAGCCAGTCATCTATCTGCCTGCCGTTCTGCTAGTTTGCTCTTTGGTAAAATACTCAGGGTCAGATGGCTTTGCACCCTGCCCGCTCAGTCACCACACACAAATCCCAATAGTGCTGGGACTCTGTGATTTTGTTTAATATTAATAAGTAGGTGTCTTCTAGGGCTCTACTTTTCAAACCATAGATTGTGACAGAGCTATGAAATGGAAAATATCAGAGCACACTCTGCTCAATGAGTAAAGTCTTGTTTTGCCAAACTTATGTTTCTTCTGTGTGTGTGCGCATATGCATGTGTGAACAAAAGACTATCAGATCATAGTGTAAAATGTATTTCTTACTGTGGACTTTGGCTAAAAGATGTTTTAAAGACACTGCTCTCAACTAGAACCTTTTCATATTCTAAAATTCTCTCATTCCAGATAACTGATAAACTGTTCTCTTGGTGTAGTAACTGTTTCATAACAATACCATGGCAGGTATAGTACTGTTAAGAAACAACTGCTAATAACAAAAGAAAATAGCATTAAAAGTTAAAAAGGCCAACATCTCTGTTGTATTTTACCACAAGACTGAACAGTCTTTAAAATTTCTTAGTATTCCAACTAGCAAGTAAGTTATTACTGTAATTTATGAAGAAAAGTTAAGTTATGCTACATATAACAAAGAGTAGAGTAATTCCTTTGGTCATATAAATAAGCAACCATATCGAGGAAAAATAATACTTTTTCAAAAGCAACAATACTATGGTACATAAATTCCAAAATTGGCAATTAAATGTGGTGAGTCTCCACTCTTACCACATAAAAAGATTCGTTGATGTGGTTATGAGAAAAGTCAGTGCATTTTTATTGGCCTGAATTAGAGGGAGTAAACACCTTAGTCAGGTGTTTTGTTTTAGAAACAGCTGTTTGAACTTCCCCTACTAGTTAATTATGCTGTGGGGGTATATTTGAACATTTGCTTTTTCCAGCGCACTTACAGGTACTTAGAATCCTTGTGAGTGAGCAATTTCCTATAAAAAAAAAAAAAAAAAACCAAGAGTAAATGAGTTAGTTTGTCTTTACTTATTTGTAAACTGTTTTTAATTCTTCTACAAACTATGAAATTTCATAGACTTCAGGTGGTATTAAAAAGAGACAACTTCAGCACGCCAAGGAGTGTGAATCACCACATGGAAGTTTGTCCCTCCCCACGCAGCTCTTAGACACTCTATGAGCCTTGCGTTTTTATTTCGTCTCTACTCTCTTATAAACCCTAGGGTGTTTGCTTTGCCCCTTTGCCAATCTAATTGCTGACTTTTGGTGATATCACGTCCTCTGCGTCCTTCCCACTGTCAGTCACTGGCAGAGAAGGCTCAGGCAGGAGAGGAATTGCGAGCAATGCCATCCTGCCGTATTTTTATAAACCCTTCCCTTGCCCTCCTGTAGGACTCCCGGAAGGTAGAATGTGGGCGGAGCTCCAGGGTGGGCGGTGCTGGAGGCATGGGCGGTGCTGCAGGGTGGGCGGCGCAGGAGGCGTTGGCGGTGCTGGCTCTGCCTCTCTAGACGCAGCCAGTTGGCCTGTGTCAGGTGCCATAGCGATTCTGCAGCCCTATCCCTCCATCCCTGGCCCCTGCTCTCTCCGAGGTGTACAAACACGTGTAATTGTACCAAACTGAGAGAGAAGAACTGTTTTATTAGGCTGTGTGAGAACATTGTGCTTGCCATCTAGCCATCTAATTTGAGGAGAACAAACTGAGGCTCAGCGAGATAAAGACACCAAAGTAGAAAAGCACTGGTAGAGCCTCGCATGCCTCTGGGGCCCTTTTTCCACCACTTCTTGCTGCTTGACAAAGTGCCTGAGGAGATGGGACTTATAGTTCCTCAAGGGCATGGCAGACTTTCAGTACGTGGAAAGTAGGGAGTAAGACTCAGGCGAGTCTTGAGATTTGGAATGAAGACTGTGTTCAGTATAGAGTTTATGTTGGGCGGTGTTGAATAGTAAGAATCTTATTTTCTTTGGGTTTTATGTTGTCGACTGTACTGTGACTCTCAGGCTGTGATAATACGTAGGTTACACCCCAGCCAGATGGGTGTTCTACCTGAAGGCATGATTTCTCTAATTACAGTTTCCCTTGTTAAATGATGGTACAGGTAGAGTCTGTATTCATTCCAAAAGTTTGCTGTGGTAATAAAATAATATATCAGAAATTATTGTTCTTTGAAATAATTTAAATGTCATACATATAAAAGTTGGTATTATTATTAGAATGCCAATAAAACTTTCAAAAACTCATTTTATGTCCTTGTATACTTTCTGGAAATTCTTTCCTCCTTCACTAAGTATGCAAGATCTTCAACCATAAATCGTGTTCCTTCCCAGATTTGATACATTGCAAATACAGTAACACTGTGAAGACTGCAAATGTCTGCATATCCCCTATGTTTCTTTCAAAGCCAGTAGGTGATATCAGGATGTAGATTGTGTGGGACAGACGACTCACCACTAATGTCCAAGACTTGAAGCGTTAGGTAGAAGCCACTGTTACACTTTGGAATGCTGGCACTCCCCTCTGTGTATGGTACTGGCTATTTGATGCCTGGGTAGTGTCACATGAATTTCTAGATCAGCTTCCTAAACTAGACATGGTACCAGCTGGTCAGAGTGACCATTACTTCCTACTTCGAGTATAATCAAAATTGACAGGCAGTCTGAATAAATACTGATAATGAAGAGAGTTATCATCTAGGGCAAAATTGCTATTGGCTACCCTTCTGAGATTAATCTACAGTATATCTACTTTCTGATATTGTGGCAGTGCATTTAGACACGCCTAGTGGCTATGGTGTAGTATGAACAATGAACAAAGGACTCACTGAATGTCTTTCTCCTGAAACAGACATATAAAGCTAAATTCTTCTACTTGATATTTCTGAGTAACCCCAGATTACACTTTTTGTAATATTTTAAACATCAAGTTATTTCTTTATTATGGAAAGTGCCAACAACATTTGGGACAGTTTTTATAAAATAAGTCACTGAAATTTGCACACAGAATGAGTCATGCACTCCAAAAGCAGCTGGAGCCCTAGTTTCCCCGTGTGTCTCTTGCTTTTGTCCTCTCATAATGCTGACTCCTCTTAATGTGAGACTGTATCTTATGTAACCTGAAGCACATATGTTCTTGACCTCTAAAATTCTTCTTTTAGGATCCACCCACTTCAGTTTCCCTTGGACTGCGAATGGAAGAAATGATTTTCAACTTGGCAGACACACATCTGTTTTTTAATGACTTAGAAGTAAGTTCTAATTGTTTTATATATACTTCATGTTGCATATCTGAAAATAGGTGATTGGTTTTAAAATAACAATGGGATATGTTTTTTTAAATGTAAAGGCATACTTCAGAAATATCTACTGAGCAACAGGCAGAGTAGATTTAGCATAATTCTTAAGGGCGCTAGGATTTTCAGAATGGTCAAGGAGCACTGTCTTCAACTTAAAGTCACCAGCTGCATTCGCCCCTAACAAGAGTGTCAGCCTGTCCTTTGAAGCTGTGAAGCCAGGCATTGACTTCTCCTCTCTAGCTATGAAAGTCCTAGATGGCATCTCCTTCCAGTATAAGGCTTTTTCATCTACACTGAAAATCTGTCATTTAGTGTGATCACCTTCATCGATGATTTTGGCTGGATCTGCTGGGTGGCCTGCCGCAGCTTCTGTGTCAGCACTTGCCGCCTCCCCTTGCACTGGTGTGTTATGGAGACGGCTTTTTTCCTTCAGCCTCATGGGCCATCCTCTGCTAGCTTCAGACTTTTCTTGTGCAGCTTCCTTACCTCTCTCAGCCTTCACAGAAGTGAAGAGTCAGGGACTTGTTCTGGATTAGGCTTTGGCCTAAGGGAATGTCATGGATGGTTTGATCTTTTACCCAGACCACTAAAACTTTCTCCGTATCAGCAATAAGGCTGTTTCACTTTTTTATCGCTCATGTGTTCACTGGAGCAGCACTTTGCATTTCAGGAACTTGTCCTTTGCATTCACAACTTGGCTAACTGTTTGGTGCAAGAGGCCTGGCTTTCAGCCTGTCTCGGCTTTCAACAAGCGTCCTCACTAAGCTTCATCATTGCTTTTGATTTAAAGTGAGAGACATGAGACTCTTCCTTTCACCAGAACACTTACAGGCCACTGTAAGGTTATTAACTGGTCTTATTTCAATACCGTTGTGTCTCAGGAAATAGGCCTGAAGAGAGGGAGAGCGACAGGGGAATGGCCTGTTGGTCAAAATAGGTACAACATTTATCTATTAAATTCACCATCTCTATGGTTCGTAGTGCCCCAAGACAATCACAATAATAACATCAAAGATCACTGATCACAGATCACCATAACAGATATAACAATACTGCAAATGCTTGAAATATTGCAAGAATTACCAAAATGTGACGCAGAGATACAAAGTGAGCACGTTGTTGGAAAAATGGCACCAATAGACCTGCACAATAGACCCACACAGTTGCCAGGAACCTTCAATTTTTAACAACAACAAAAAGAAAACCCACAATGTCTGTGAAGTGCAGTAAAATGAGGTACACCTGAAATTGGAATAATGAGATGAAGCAATCACTGATTATATGGCAGTGGGTTTGCCTTCATGGTATTTCTCTTTTGCTTTACTTTGGCTGTTGTGTTTCAAAGTTAAATTCCAGATAACCACTGGTAAGGATGAAAATTTGATATCAAGAATCTTAAATGTCGTTGATTATCAGAAGCTACATATTTCTCAGTTACATAATCAGTTTTATTTATTTATTTATTTATTTATTTATTTATTTTTTTGTCTTTTTCGTGACTGGCACTCAGCCAGTGAGCGCACCGGCCATTCCTATATAGGATCCGAACCCGCGGTGGGAGCGTCGCTGCGCTCCCAGCACCGCACTCTTCCGAGTGCGCCACGGGCTCGGCCCTACATAATCAGTTTTAAGATGTATTACCTTTAGATTCCCCACAGAATTTATGATTCTTACATGTGTTGTCTGTGTCAGACTCTTACTGTTTTAGGTCAAATGCTTTTCTTCCTGGCTGGTCCAGTTGATTGGAGGACATTTTGATCGGGCGTCTGTTATTTGGGTTGCCAGGATTTCTTATGTCAATCTGCTGATATTTTATTGGTCCGTTATGAGTTTGGGGAAAATTTTTGTAAAATGTCTCACTAAGTATGTTACAGGCATATGATGAGCTTGATAAGCAGAATTCTTATGAATAAAGAATATTATTCTTTATATCTCCATTATGAGAAAACACAACTGTATATTTCACCCTCTTCTTAATTGAGACAGTTGTTTATTTAAATCCCACTGTTAAGCAAGCTTGTGGTAGGGCTGCCAACAGGCATTAATCATCAAGTTGTTGTTTTGCTAGATTTTATAAATGTATGTTATTTCAGACAGGAGAAGAATCTGAAAGATTCAAATAGAACTTTTACTGATCAAAGTTAATTGGCAGCAATTGGCCTTTAAATATTTCCTGATGTTTCCCTTTTCAAAATCAAGCAAAATGCACCTTATTTAATAGATGAGCCAAAATCATTTGAAAAATGCTAGTGTGTGACAGAACTTAAATGCGGTTTGTTCAACATCTGTCCCATATTTTGATTTCTTTTCATCTGCAATGAAACTACTCACAGATGAATTGGCAACTTCCAGTGCAATAAAATTATTTAAATGTGCTTTTTTTTTTTTTTTATTCCTTAGTGAAATATTTATTTTTACACCTAGGGGTAAAATACAAAATTATTTTGCATTTTAAAGTGTTTGCTTTCTTCAAGAAAATTACATTTAAGACATTACTATTTTTATTTTTAAGGTAGAAATATTACAAATGAATGACAAGTCCAGAATTTCCTTTAGAAAAGCTTAATAATCATACTTATTTTCAAAAGCTGTTTCTGATTTATGGTTGTATTTTACTTCGTGAGAGAACAGCACAAAAAAATTCCATATTTTGCTAGTATGTTAAAATTCCTTTCCTAAGTTTCCATTTGTTTCTTAGGATACAGACTAGACTGATATTTTGTCTTGGATACAACTTCGTTACTCTTATTGATGTTAATAGGTGTTAATAGCACCCATCAAGAAGAAATTAGAAGTAATTTAGTATTGTTTTTAAACTCTACCTTCTTAAAAATGCTAAAGCTTGTCTACAGAGTGCCAGAACTTTGTGGTGAAAAGTAAGTTAGGCAAAGTGATAATTTGATATAATATACAGCAAAAAACTACAGTTTTGATATGGATACAACCAGATTTTTGTTTATTGATGTTATTCACACTGAAGAATGTATAGAGACTGAAGTAGTACTCAAACAAATCTATGAAAATATATATTAAAAGTTCTAGTTTAGGGATGTAGTTTTTCTGTAAATCCAAATTAAAAAAAAAAAAAAGAACAGTGGTCTGCGCCATTATGGAATGATCAGATTCTATTCTCAGCATTGGACTATTTCTTGTATAGTAGAAAAGAGAATGAAGGTATGATTAGACCAAAACTATAAAACGAAAGTGGAAAAATTTTTAAACTTTACAAAAGTTATTTTACTTGAGAATAATATAAACATCTCAACAAAAGTATAAATGAAAGATTCATTTAGCTCTGTCTTTGGAGATTGTTCACTCTAGATTTGCACAATATATTTAAAATAAATTGGTTCTTATACTTATTTTAGTCTTTTATATTTTTTGTTATTTAGCAAACCTAGGACTCATCATTGCAAATATAAGTTTCTTTCAAAATAAAAAGTAAAATTATCTCCTGGCAAAAATATGTGTACTGGCATAATGCTCTTAAGAAAACCAAAATTATCTCATCAGGCAGAAATGATGTGGTAATGCTGGATTTCACACTCCAATTAGGAATTCTCAGTGGTAAGGGACACGAATATTTCAATATATCTAAATTACATGCTTTTAGCTTTTTAAGGTCTATGGTACAACTAATTTAAAGGAGTTTAACAATCTCTTGGAGCTTGGAGTATGATTTCTGAACTCTGTTGGTTGACATTTGGCCTTATTTTCTTCTAAAATCTTAACTTTTTGCCAACTACCCCTCTGTATAGTTTGGTTAGTTCACTCTTTGGCTTAATAAGAAAATTCTGAATAATGAAATACACACTGTGAGGGGCTTCCAGTAACATTTGTTGTGTCATCAAAGTATGTACTTAAAATGGGTAGAATATGATTTAGAAAATATAGGGCATAATTTTTAAAGTAGTTTAAAAATATCTTACTTGAATTCTAAGAAACGAAAACATTAACCCTTTTGAGCTTTAAAAGTCTTCTTGTCTTGCTTAGTGACATTTTTTTAATAACAAAAAATTCCCATTTTCCATTGATTCTGTTGACACTCCAGGAAAAAATAAAAGCAAATTTTGTTTTTCTGTACTGTTAAAACTGTTTGACATGTTAAGGAACATGAGTGACAGGGAGACATAATTGTCATAGAAAATAATCAGAGAAGGGCTTAGACTTTAGTTCCATCGTGTCTTGCTGACTTTGCTGTCTCTGAGTCTGACTGACGTCCTTCATGTCACTTAACAAAAAGGTCTCCATGTGCAATATGATGATGCTTATATGGAAGTCATTGTTTATGAATGACAGTATAGAATGGGAGTATTTTTCAGCTTTTTTATAGTAAAGTGTGACACTTACTGAATGGAAAAAGAGTTCTTTCTATTGGACTTTTATTGAAAGGAAGTCTAGTCTGCAAACAGAGTAAAGGCCTTCAGCAAATGATAATGTTTCAATTTAAACTGCTGCTGGTCAGTTCTCCTTCTGGATTTTTCCATAGTTAAAATAAAATATTGTAGAAAGATGGATATGTCTAAATAAAACTAAGGCATTAAGCTTATATTGAATTTTCTCTTTATGCCTGGTGTTAAGTAATATGATTTCATTGGCATTATGGTAGCCAAAAATTAAGAGTCAAAGTATGTAGCTTTTAACATAATAAAAGATATTACTTCATACCAATAGCCAACAGTAAAACAATAAAGCCAAATTGTCATTACAAATGGAAACAAAGAATGCTGTCTGCCAACACTACTATTCAGCATTGTCCTAGGAATTTTGAACAATGCAATAAGATATAAGCTATAATTAATTAAATGAAAGAAATTAAAGTTATTGTTTTTTGCAAAAGATTTAATATACTTAGAAAAATGAAGAGAATCAACTGAAAGATCCTTAGTGTTTACGATAAACTTCAGAAAAGTGAAAGAATGTAGAAATTAAATTCAAAAATCAATAGCCTTCCTATACTAAAGCTGTAACATTTAGAAAACTTAATTAAATTATAATTTTAAAATAGCAGTAGTAACTACAACACAAAAAGTGTCAAAAAAAGGAAAGAGAAGGAATAACCTTTATATGAAGTACTTGTGAGAAACATATGACTAATAAAAACTATGACATCTTACTGAAACATATAAAGGGAGACTTGCGCAAATGAGCTTTCTTTCTTTCCTTTTCATTTTTGTAATATGACAAAAGTATTCTAAATTCTATTTGAGAAGGTAAATAGTTAAAAATAGCTAGAAATTTTTGACAAAACATGATGAGTGTTTGGCTTAACCAAATATTAAAATGTTTTATAATTGTATTTTTTTTTTAATTTTAACTTCTCAGTACACATTCTAATTGATTTTCGTGTCCCTATACCCCTTCCACTTCCCCTGCCTCTCCCCTCCCCCCACTACATCATATCTGTTCACTTGTCTTAACAAGTTTAAGGAATTGTACTTGTTGTGTCTTCTTCTCCCCCTACCATTTATTTGTTTGTGTATTTATTTATTAATTTATTTTTAGCTCCCACAAATAAGTGAGAACATGTGGTATTTCTCTTTCTGTGCCTGACATATTTCACTTAATATAATTTTTTTCTAAGTCCATCCATGTTGCTGGGAATGGTAGTATTTCATTCTTTTTTATAGCAGAGCAGTATTCCTGTGTAGGTATACCACAGTTTCCTTATCCACTCATCTGATGATGGACATTTGGGCTGGTTCCAACTCTTGGCTACTGTAAATAGTGCTGCAATAAGCATGGGAGTACAGGTATCCCTTCAGCATGATGATTTCCATTCCTCTGGGTATATTACGAGCAGTGGAATAGCTGAGTCATATGGTAGATCTATCTGTAATTGTTTGAGAAACCTCCATATCATTTTCCATAAAGGCTGCACCATTTTGCAATCCCACACACAGTGTAGAAGAGTTCCTTTTTCTCCACAACCTTGCCAGCATTTATACTTCTCAGTCTTTTGGATATTAGCCATCCTAACTGGAGTGAGATGTTATCTCAGTGTGGTTTTGATTTGCATTTCCTGGATGATGAGTGATGTTGAGCATTTTTTCATGTGTCTGTTGGCCATTCATTTATCTTCCTTTGAGAAATGCCTATTCAGCTCCATTTCCCATTTTTTAGCTGGGTTATTTGGTTTTTTGCTGTAAAGCTGTTTGGGTTCCTTTTATACTCTGGATATTAATCCTTTGTCAGATGTATATTTTGCAAATATTTTCTCCCACTCTGTTGGTTGTCTTTTCACTCTGTTGATTGTTTCTTTTGCTCTGCAAAAGCTTTTTAGTTTGATATAATCCCATTTGTTTACTTTTTCTTTTGTTGCCTGTGTTTTGGGGTTCTTAATGTGAAAATTTGTGTTAGCCTAACATTGACATTAGACTAACTATGGAGTGAGGACATAGCTTGGACACAGACCCAACTTGCAGAAAAATTTTGTATGTGTTAAATAAAACCAAACAGACTAGTAGTGAAAGGATGGATTATTCAACTTATACGCTAAAATAGGTAAAGAGTTAAGTTACAATATGAAAGAATAAAATAGAAGGAGAAAATATAGGTAAATTAACAGTAAATCAAAAGTTTTGGAATAGCCACTTGGCAAAATACATCAAGAGACTAAAAAAGGTTAATAACATTGTTACTAATATGTATCTATGAATTTTTACTAGTCTGAGATAAAGGCAATAATTTATTATAATAAACCTTTCTAAACTATGTAATTCTGATTGTTTTGTTTCTTGATCTGGATGTTGGTTGAAAAATTCATTGAGCTGTAATGTTTGTCAAGAAAAAGTTAATTTAGAAAAGTGATATTTGGAGGGATACACACATGTATTGTTTGTTCTCAATTCTGTTTTAAAAAAATTATATGCCTTATGTATAATATGTTCACTGCTGTTTCTCTAGCACAGGGCCTAGCCCATGGGAGGTACCCAGTAAATATATGTTGAATACATAAATGGATGAGCAGCAGATATATGGAAAGATAAACTCCAGAATTTTAACTTTGATTATATCTTGGATTTAGGTTTTATTTTTTTCTTATTTATACTTTTATGTGTATTCCAATTTCTCTATAACCTACACTTATTTCTTCTGTAATCAGTAAAGAAAACAAACTATATTTAATAGCCATGGATAATATTGAAAGATAAAACTGGGCAAAGTATTTGTAACCAATTAAACAAAGAACTAAGATCATTGCAACTCATTAAGAAAGACGTAAAGAAATTGCTGAGTACAAGAAATGAGCAAAGTCCATGAACAGACAATTCACAGGAGAAAAGCATTCAAATTGTCAACATACATGAAGGTATGAAAAATGTTGGATTTCACTTCTGGTAATCAGAAATGTCAAGTCAAAGAGTAATGTTTATCCTCTTGCCCATCAAATTGGCAAAGATCAATAGCATGCTCTACAGAGCAGTAAGATGAACACTTGTTTACCTTGCTGGTAAGGATACAAAGGGATATGTTTTCAGAAATGCAGTTTGATAATATGGATTCAGAATTGTAATTTGCTGATCCTTTTACTCAGTAATTCCACTTTTAGCATCTATTCTAAGAATAGACATTTGTCCTAAGTGTTTTACATACATCATTCCATTTACTATCCTGTTATCTCTCTGACAGTAACTGTTATTATAGTAATAATAGTAACACCATTATTATTTCCCTTTTACAGGGGAGCCAAATGAAGCTTAGGATAGTTAAAACAAAACCTGTCTAAGGTCATGCAGCTACTGAGTAGCAGATTCTAACTCAGGTCTGACACTTTCCAGAAGTCCTCTCAACCCCACACTGTACCCCCCATATGGTGTTACTTGCCACTAAAATACAGAAATATTTTAAGTATCCAATGATTAATAATGACATAAATTACAGTACCTCCTGATTGAAAACTGTTTTAAGGCTGTTTCTGGTATATATAGAAAATATTCTCAGTCCACTTCAAGTTTTTGAAATTGGCTGTAAAATACAGTATAGTCTTAATATTAAAACTTATGGAACATTAAAAATAACTGGAGGGAAATATATTTTTAAAGGCTACCATGATATAACTTTAAGTTTGAAAATAAGTAGTCTACGAAACAAATTATTATGTATGATCCTGATTTTAGTATCCATGACATATTAAAGGTAAATGGATTTAAAAGTTGATGATTGTTATTTCTGGATGAAGAGCATTTACAGGGTTATAGATGCTATTTTTCTGTGATGTTTCAAAACTCAGATGCTCATAGCATGCTTTAGTCTCCTTGTACTTTGTTGTTTCTTTCCTTCACTTGATACTCAATACCCTTTTACTGAGTAATCGTTAAGTGCCGAGGTGCAGTTCTAGATGCTGGGGGTACAGCAATGATTGAATGAAGGACACTGTCCTTATGGAGTTAGTGTTCTGGAGGAGAAGTAGGAAATAAACACCATGTAAATCGAATACTTTCAGGTAGAGATAAGTGGTTTGTGAAAATCAAGAAGTTGGATAAGGAATGAATTGGACTGAGGCATCTTTGGCTGAGATGATCAGGAAGAGAGTTCCCTGGGGTAGTGACCCTTGAGAATAAACCAAGAAGTTGGTGGGGGGAGCAGCTATGAAAGTATGGAAGGAAAGCATTCCAGGAGGGGAGTGGCGAGTGTAATCCCCGAGGTGGGAATGCGTTGTGCCCCTTCATGAAAAAAATAAGATGACCAGTGTGGCTGGGACAAAGTGCATGGGGGAAGAGTGACAGGATCCAGATTATGAAGAGCCTTATAGACCATGGTAGAGATTTTTTTTTAATCTCTGTGGGAAGCCATTGGAGAGTTTTAAGCATGGACATGATAGAATAGTGTTTATACTTTTAAAAAATAAGTCTGGTTATCAGATGAGGAGTGGGGGCAAGAGTGGAACCAACGAGACTAGAAGCTGTTGCAGCCAGCCAAGCAGGATATTGGTTGGGGGCTGAGGCTGTAGCGGTTGTGGACACAGTGAGAAGTCGTAGGATGGACAGTGTATCTGGTAGAGACACTGGCAGGATTTGCTAATGTGTCAGATGTGGGAGGGAAGAGAAGGCAGAGTAAAGGTGACCACTAGGGTTTGACCTGAGCAACTGGAGGGGTGGCTGCATTTCTCACGAGGAGGAGTAGGCTTGGGGTGAGGAGGAGGGGAGCTAGATTCAAGTACTCTGCATTGAGCATATTGGGTGTGAAATAGCTAATAGACTTCCAACTCAAGAGATGAGCAGGTAGACATATAGATTTGGGTCTCAGAGGAGAGAGGCACATTGGAAGGTACAGTGTGGGGAGTGATGAAGCCACAAGACAAGATGGCATCACGTAGGGGAAGAGAATAAATTGGGAAGAGGGCCTAAGATTGAATATTAGGCGCTATCACAATTAGAATAGGACCAAGAAAGAAGAGCTCTCAAAAGAGAATTTTAAAGAATAGCGAATGAGGTAGGTAAAGGAGTATGAGGTATCATAGAAACCTAGAGAACGGTGTTTCAAGAGTGAGGGGCTGATGTACTCCTGTAGCCAAGGTTGAGTAGGACGAGGCCAGAGAGGTGACCGTTGAATGTAACAAGAACTTTGGCTGCTAATGGCTCTGCAAAGCACCATTTCAGTGAAGTGGGAAGATGTAAGCCTGATCGGAATGACAGAGTAAAGACAGGAAGGATTGAGAGTTTCCAGAGGCAGAATGCACAGCAATGGGTGGTGTGTGGAGGGGATCAGAGGAGGGCGGTTTAGTTTTTAAACAGAGATATTTAGGCATGTTTAGATGTCATTGGGAATGATTCAGTGGAAAAGATATATGGTGTGACCAAGAACCACTACAGGAGTGAAGTCCTTGGGTGGCAAGAGAGGGAGGGACCCAGAACACGAGTTACAGGGATGGTCTTAGATAAGAAGGAAGGCGGATCACTAGGTGCAGATGCAGGAAGAAAGCGAGATTCGGTAGTGGTGAGAGCAGGCTGTTCTCACTGTAAAGTTCTTACCGTACTACAGTATGGTTTCTGTCTACCTCTCCGTATCCCCCACGACGAAATCCCTTGAGGCCAGGGACCATGACTCGTCCACCTAAATCCTGAGCTCCTAATACAGGATTTGGTGCATAGAATGCTCTCATATGTTTTCTTTAATTTCTTCCAAAATTTTCAAATCAGTAGTCTACAATGAACACTACTGCTTTTTAACTTGCAAAAGTTAACTTTCAAAACTAAATGAAGATCCATCACAATCTTAAAAACTATTGAAATTATCCCAGATGCTAAACTTTGATATTATCCTTTTCTTTAAAAGTTATATTTTCAAAATTCTTAATGTCCAAACATCATTTACATGGAAGAGGTATGATATGAAATGATGTGCAGTGTGGAAAAAGAAATAATTTCTACAATAAAAACTGATTTACCTCTGGATGGTAGGATGGGAGGTTATTAAGTTTGCTTTCTATTTTTATTTTCTATAGTTAATATTTCTTATGGTTAGGAAAATAATGAATATGATCATGACTCTACCACTCCAGCTTAACTGAAAGCCCTGTATTTATGTGGTTTGTTATCTTATGGTTCTGGAGGGATCAGAGGTTGAATTCATTCACTCATTCATGAGGGCCCCCTCTGTGCCCCAATTTCCTGTCTGTGAAAGCAGATGATAATGTACCACACAGGGTCAGCGTGAGGATAACACGAGCCAACACCCGCAAAGCGCACAGAACTAGCACTGGGGCGCAGGCAGCACTGGGGAGTCGAAGCTGCTGCTGGTGTTGACCGAGTGTCTTCCATGGGAAGGACAATGGGCCAGGCGCTGTAAGGCTGTGGAGGAAGAAGAGGAGTGACTTGAGGAGGGGCTAGGAAACGAAGGGAATGAGACAAAGCGGTTTGCTTCCAAAATTCCCGTGTGGAATTCCAGTAGAAATCACATTAGAAACACCAGAAAATTCTACCAGGGGTTGGTTTGCCAGTGCCCTGGCCCCAGGCACATCATGGAGGACTTCTTATGTCCTTCCCTCACCCCCAGCTGCAGGAGGGAGGCACACTGCTGGCTGTTAAATGGCTGCTGTACGTGGCTTCCCTCACACTGTGCTGTCCTTCATAGAAAATGGGGGTGCTGGCTTCATGTCATAAAGACACAGTTTCTTTGGTAGTGCTGATAAGTTTTCCTGTACTTGGGATCTTCTCATGTATTTTGAAGGATGGCTCAGAGACCTTGCTGGTGGTGTCGCAGCAATGAGAAGAGCCTTGTCACTTGTGAAGTCACTGAGCCAGGAGAACATCCCCTCCCTGGATGTCACCCCAGGGTGGCCCTTGCACAGAATCATTTTCTGTAGTTTACATGTGGGGGAAATTGAAGTGAAGTGGTTTTTGCCCAAAGGCACTTGGTTAGTTAATGATAAAGCTGAGGTTGAAACACAGGTTTCCTTGTGCAAATATCAATGCAAATAATCCACTCTAGCTAGGTCACAGACCTTGTTCTTCCTCTTCAGCGACATAAAAGAAGTGACTAGCACCTTAGTGCTATCACACAATGATGCAATAGGCCCAAGCCCAGTAACTGGATTGTGCTTTCTCTAATGGATTCCTTGAAGACTTTCTCATTCTGTATTACAAACCACAGTTGCTCAAACAACCTAAAATCTGTTTTCAAAATGTTGAGAGGTCAGTAGATAGACTGACAGACATGTGCTTATAAATTCCTGTTGTTGACTACGCAGAAGTATTATTTCAGCAGCTCCTACATTACAGATAAAAAGAGCTAATATGCTATAAATTTACTCATGCTTGCTCCATTCTGGATGTGAGCCAGTCATTGAGGAGATAAGATGCAATATATTCTCTGCCCCCAAGGAGCCCAGATCCTGAGACAGAAAAAGCAAAAGAACAATCATGTCACAGTGTGATGGCCACAGAGGTGAAGATTGGTCTGGATACTAGTGTAGTCCAAAGGCAGCAGGGGTCACCGGACAGGGGTAGAGGTGGCAAGGCTGAGAGTGTTAGAGAAATGACTTGCCCAGGAAGTAACCTTTTGCATGAGGGAACATGGCATTTAGGAGCAGAGCCTGAGTAGGTACAAAGCACAGAGCACACCTAGAGCCCTTGTGAGACAAGAGCATAGAAAGGGAGGCAGGAGTCAGATCGTGGGAGGTTTGGTACACTCTGCTAGGGAAGCTGGATTTCATATTGAATGCCGACGGCGATCATTAAGGAATGTTTAGCATTACTATGGAGATGACTGTATTATAAAGTTAGAAGTGCCAGCAGTCTAGTGAGAAATCACCAGGGTTTGTTCACGGGAACAGAAAACGGGGGCAGATGTCAAAACTGTTCAGAAAGTCATTCTGGATAAGATGTGGAGATCATATTCAGCGTAAGGGGTAGGGGCAGCAAGAATCTTAGTTTTTGGTTTGAGCAATAAGGTAGAAATAGAAAACCCAGGAAAATGAGCTTGCTTCAGGAGGAAGATGCTGAATTCGGATTTGAGATGTTGAATTTGAAGTGTGTGTTGGACACAGGAGTGGAGTCCAGTGAGCGGTGGTGCGCACAGGTATGAAGCTCAGGAGAGAGAGTCGAGCTGGAAGCCATCACCCATGAATCAGTTAAGATTTCCCAGGAAGAATGTATTGAGTGAAAAAGAAAAGTTATCTCAGAGCAGAGTCCCATTCTGAAATTTTAACTTGGAAACACAAACTAAATGTACATTGAAAGTTCCTGACTCAGAACATTAAGTGACTTATGTAAGGCAAAAGGGGTCATCTAAGTAGCAGTGATCCGGACAGACGGTTACTTAACCTGTCCCTAAAACTGTCTTCTGAGCTTTGCATGGTCTCTTCGTTCTGTGGATGGAGCAACCAGCAAGTGGTGTGCTGG
Organism: Cynocephalus volans; assembly: GCF_027409185.1. Taxonomy (NCBI): domain Eukaryota; kingdom Metazoa; phylum Chordata; class Mammalia; order Dermoptera; family Cynocephalidae; genus Cynocephalus; species Cynocephalus volans. The sequence goes on along the minus strand of NC_084474.1, from coordinate 28,122,197 downwards.
GGGGGGGGGGATGAACACCTCAGAGATGGAGAGACCTGGTTCACTCCTGGCTTCTAGTAATGTGTGACCTTCACCCCCACAACCCTCACAGGCTCCAGAGAAGGTGACAGGGATGTTGTGCAGTTAGGAGACAACGGGATCTAGAGCCCCCGGGCTGGCCCAGTGCCTTCCCTTCTTGTTGAGTAGAAAGGCCACCTCAGCTTCCACGCAGTGCGCTGGGCTGCTGTTTATTTTCAAATCCTGTGAAATTGACCTGTCGGTGTCAGGCAATGACTGACTATGACAGGCTTTTTAGTTTAGATCTTTGATTTTGACAGGTGCTTGCTAATCTTCATCTGGGAGAGAGTCATTACTTTAAGGCCAGATTTTACTCGGTTACCTTCATAGGAAATTTGCTTAGTAGGGAAAGGAATTCAAGGTGCCCTTCCTTTTTTTTTTTTTTTTTTTTTAGAATGAATAGGCAAGAGAAGGCCTCTAACTTCAACTTCCCCAAAATGTGTTTAAGTTGCAGTCTCTGGAGGCTTCTCCCGTTTCAGTGCAGTTACAATGGAGCCTCTATCTGGGCTCAGTTCAGTATTCTAACAGCATTGCTGAGGAAAGCCTTTCTAAATCGTGGATTCTTCTCGCTGCTAATTGTGTGCTACTCCTTTGAAAGGCAGGTGGAGGGTTGAGGCATGAGGAGAGGTTATTGCTTTTGATCAACATTATTTTGTAAACTTTTTTGCCTCTTAGGAAATAAATGACTAAGAGTTATCATCTGGGACTGGCATTTTGTCAGAAAGAGGGAATGCTTATGTCCAAATTATCTTTTTTGATTAGTGGGAATTGTTTTTTTAAACACATATTAATGCAATACTGCTGGGCTTGGAGATGGGAGGTTTCTATCAAGCAGAAAAATAAGTAGCTTGTAAAACTAACAGTTGAAAGACAGTGATTAGCGTGTATGTAATAAGAACATGTAGAGGTGTAGTGAAATTAGAATATTTTTTCTTTTTAATGTAGTAACTAAAACATTTATTTTAAAATATAAGGAAAACAATTTAAATTTTAAATGACAAAAATGAGTAATTTATACTTACACTCACATACCTATTCAAAACGCCTCATAATCCACCAAGACCTAATGGAAATTGACAAAAAGGGCTATTCCAAAATCCAAGGGAAAACTTAAAACTTTAAGTTGAGATATGAAACAAACGGGTTCTGTAAAACTACTTTTAGAGATAATGGTAAACAAGATGCAGATATTTTGGTTTTCAAGGAGTTTGCAATCTGTTCAGGCTGGAGGCAGGGGATGTGGAGAAGTAAAGCAGGAGAAAATGCTCAGAGACCCGTGGGAGCGCTCAGAAGGGTGAGGGTGACATCGAACCGCCAGTGACGGACTAACAGGAACCAGCAAAGCTGAATGGGGGGTGCTTTACAGAGAAGTGTCCTAAGCAGAAGGTATATAATGAACAAGACTGGGACATCTGAGCAATTAAAAATGTTAGTTAAGGAAAATACACGAAATAGAGGCTAGGGAGATAGATGAATGTCATAAATCTGTCCAAGCATGTTCATTACAGTGGTCAATCAGTTAATAAGCATTTATAGCACAACTATATGCCAAGCATTATTTTCAGTGCTTAAAATAGAATTGTAAAAAGAATGAACACAGTTGCTGCCCTACTAAAGTTAACAGTCCAAGAAAATATTGGAAACCATCAGCCATTGCTTGACTAAAAGAAACATGAAATATGCACAAAAATGGAATATTATACAGCAGTTTGAAAGATAGTGCAGGTGATTGATTGATATACAAAGGTCATTGTTACCTATGGTTGAGTGGAGCAGGAAGTAGCAACAAACCACATACCTGGTTTTACCCACGATTTTGCGTGTGTCCCCTGCTGGAATGTAAGCTCTGGGAAGAAGATAGGAACTTCAGATAAAGGAGGGAATAGAAGCAGAGGGGACAAGAAGCAGGTTAACAGCAGTGACATCCGAGGGATGGAACTGGACTTGATTTCTTTTACATATTTTTCACTACTGCATGCATTTTCTACATGAGTATGTATCATTTTATAATCAGACAAATTAATGCATTTATTGGCACAAAACTACTGACTTTGTAACACTTCAGTGACAAAATGCAATAAAATTATCAACTAACTTCTGGTTGGGTGATCTGTTTTTTCATAACTAAATTCTGATGATCAGATAATCTGGAAGGTTTCGTTCAGTGACATCTATGTGCTTGTTCCAGTGTTCTAGGGAGGAAAAGATACATAAAAGATAGTCTGTTCATTCAAAGAGTTTATTACCTACCGGGGCACACAGAAGTGGTCTGTATACATTTTTATTTGCTCTGATCCATCACGTGCAGAGTTTGAGGGAGGATGGAACATGTACGGTGCAGCGTCAGAGGGCGGCCGCTGTTATTCAGACAGTGGGTTACAGAGAGCACATCAGGGGTGGAGAAAGCAAAGAAACCAATAAAAACTTAACCCAGGAGCACTGCCTGGAAGAGAGGGAAAGGAGAGAGAAGACATTCCAGCAAGAGTAGACAAAGCTGTTGTCTGGCGAGGGCAGGGAGTGGAGGCCAAGCCGACTGCATTCAGCCTGGAGGGAGCAGGCGGTTCCCGTTCCCGGTGGGATATCAGGAGTAGGCGGCGTTGGTAAGGTTAGGCTCATTGTAGTGGCCCTTGGACACTCAGTTGCATTGGAATATGTTAAGTGTTAACAATTCAGTTTTTGCAGTGCATCTGTTGAGGGAGACAGAAATGAAATGCGTTACCTGCCTCCCCGAGTCCCCCGTCCCCCGAGAAGCTTGTAATCCATGTTGGAAGTTGTATTCCCTGGGAGAGCAAAACCTGCTTTCAGAAAAATGTACCTGACAGTGCTGCACAGGACAGGAGAAGGGCTTTGCAAGAATTCTAGTACCTTCTCTGAGAGAAAATCAAAGTGACAGTCACTGCACCCTTTCTCTTCCACCCCTCTCCATTATAAAGCCTTAATGGCAAGATCTGCATTTTTTTAAATTCTTGTACGCTTGGTGCCTGGAAAATAAATAGGGGTTCAGTCATTATTAATTGAAGGCATGACAAAATGAATGGAAGAATACAGAACATGTGTCCTGTATATTTTCTAGTGATAATGCCACAGTTGATACATATCTGACAGATGTAATATTCATGGCATATTAATGTTACATGATATGGCATTTTCCTGAACAACATATAAACAACCAATACAGGATTATTTGTAGCTCTATATGTTTAATTCTTGAGAAGAGGGTGGTTTTATAGGGAATGAGTATACGAGTATGGACAAAATTCTTCCTCAGTTTTCCTTTCAGGCAGCCAACTCCGTTTTCCCTGTTAACACCCAAAGATTTGAGGCACACCAGGGCTCCCCATGCTGGGAGGGATTTATCTGAATAGGACAGTTCACACCAGGGTAGTGGAACTTAAGTAACTTACCCTTACCCCAAGTTTTGTCTTATAAAAGAAGATTCAGAAGGGATGGTTTTGTGTGGTGGAATTTCAGACCCGCTGATACTTGGAAAAGAAGAGAGGACCTTTCTCTCATAGGTCCTCACCTCCCCTGGAGGGGCTGACACGGAGGGGAGGTGATGACGGAACCCTTCCTGCAGGTCACAGGGACCTTTTTTTTTTTTCAAGTGCCTACGTCCAGTTCTGCATATTTTTCTTTCTTGAGTCAGTAATAATTACGTGGCAGAGAAAATTGGCTCGGAAAATTTTTATTAATTTATTAACTAAGGATATTATTGTGCTTGATTCATTCTACATATTCTTTTACACAAAAGTCAGTATTTCTTCCTATTATAAAATTATCTGGCTGTATAAGTAAAGTTGATAAGTTGGTCCCTCTTAAACTTTCAAGACTTCAACCCACCCACACCCCCACCAAAAAAAGATATGTGAAAAAGTCAATTACATAAAAATATTTCTTTAAAAATTGTATTGACATGTGGTTTGCAGTTAAAGAAAGATGAATCTTTAGACGTGGAATGGTGATAAACTGGAACTTATATTTCTGCAAGTAATTTTAGAAAGAGTGAAAAATTGCTCCGAGGGGATAAAAAAAACTTTCTTAAAACTTGACTTAATGTTACAGCTTATAGTTCATTGTTTTACATATAAGCAAACTAGAAATATTTTTGTGTAAATTAAAACTTCTAGCGAAATGCTGTGAAAATAAATTGGTTTGTGATTCCTTTTCTTCAAATAGCAGTGAGGATTAAAAGAAAGTGGTTACAGAAAAGGAAAAAAGGTATCCTGGTTTGGATATTTTTCTATGCTTCTGGCAGCAAGTTTGCAATAAAAAGAATGATTTTTATGAGAATGTGATTATTCGCAGCAATCCTAGAGTTGTTGGTGTCACTATGAAAAATTCTTCTTTAGTTCAAACTCTCAGCAGGAATAATAGATCTAAAAGAAAGGAAACAGGAGTAACAAAGAACACTGTTGCCAGTGACAAATTGTGTTTGCAAAATTGATGAGCAAACCCATTGAAAATTGAGAAGTTCATTCAGCAGTAAATGAAAGGCTTATTCTTACGAGTTGTTCTGAGTTGACATTCAAAAGAATATTTATATTAGATGTGAGCTGAGTTTTCCTTTTTATAATGTTCTGAATAATAATTATTTTGTACATTAATTCAGCCTTTAGTCTTTTATTGTCATACTTTAAGTTACATGGTACAATTTAAAATATGTATAATACTTTAGTAATAAAATCATATAATGTGATTTGACATATTATTAAACACTACTGCATTGCCGTGTGTTGTTTCTGAAGATTTGCAACATTTTCACTGGTTCCTACACAAATTTGTAAAATGCCACATCCTCTTATGTTAACTGAACCATAAATGAATCTAGGTATTTGGGCATGAGCTTTTGTGTACAGTATCAGTGCTAGGGGCAAAGAATGCATTGAAATACCTTATGCTATTGAACCAAACATAATAATAAAAGATAGATCTTACAGTGCTAAACATTAAGTATTCATTTATACTTAACCTTTTAAAAAGTATGGAAAATTACAAGTAATGATATCATTAGATCACATATAATATATGCCATAATTCTCAATTAGATTAATTCATTATTTTTAGAGACATACTGTTGAACAATTTTAAATAAGCCTGTTTTGTTTTAAAAGTTTATTTTCAATTCTTTCTGGCTTTCGTTAAGTGAGACTTTCTTTTCCTCACCCTAAAGTTGAGACTGCGAATAAAGACAAATATATTTAATATAATCATGTGGTAAAGAAAGTATTCATGGTGAGAAAGAAGGAACTCCAAGCAGAGTGAAACTGATATATCATATTTATTAACACTGTACTTGCTAAAAAGGAACTATCTTCTTGTGATTCCTTGGGGATTCTGTGAGCCACATGCTAAGGTAGTATTATAATGATATCTCTTTTTTTATTTGGCACACTTTAAAAGAAAATATTAAAATTTTGAAAAACATCTTTTTATTCATTTTTTGGCTTTTGATAATAATGAGTTTGGGAGCTGGAAACTTTTATTAAATGGTCTTAAATATTTACTGTAATTTCATATATATAACAGCACATAGCTTTAGCATTTCATTTTATCTTTTACCAAAACAGACCATCTATAAGCACTTTGAGTATAGACTTTATTTTCTAAGTATTTTATGAATATCATTATGAGTATAAACAGAATCAGATAGAAATAGCTAATATCTTACCTTTGTTGAAACTGCCGTCATTCAAATCCTGGGCTTCTAATATGAGCACCTAAGTCTCCTAGCAAATGTAATTTTAGTGAAATATCTCTCTTGTGTAGATAGTCCCTAAAGGATATTGTAACATTAAATATATTACAACAATTTTTGCAAGTGAGAAACAGTAACTAAAAGCACTGTGTGTCTCCACAACTTGCATTTTATTACCAACTCTCAAAAATAGATGTTGAAATTCCTCTTTTCGGTTTCTGGGATTTGCAATTCTGTTTTCTTTTCCCGTGGGCTTGCATGGTTGTGTCATCCTATTCCTATCAAAACATACAGATATTTAGATACTGACGGAAAATATGCGTTGGTGCCAATGCTCCACTGTGTGGACCATTTGGAGTGGGAATTTAAAGATACATTTGTCCAGGGGCGTTTTAATTCCTTAACTTGCACTTCCCCAAATCATCAGAAAGAAGGAGGCCAGTTTCCAGACTCCCTTTGTTCGTTGCCTCTGTTCGTTGCCTGCACCTGAGCCACAGGTGGTCTGCACCCTTTTCTTCTGTAAGGAAGCACTGTGGTTGGAAGGCAAGGGAAACCTGAAGGCCACCAAGTGCACCCCAGATGGAGAAGACAGGTCCTGCCCGCAAGTGCCAGGGCAGAGACGCTGCGAGCTGCACGCCTCCCATCTCTGTGCAGTGAGCGGCGGGCAGCAGGGCGCCCGGCAGCCCTCTGGCTCTCCCGATGTCTATTTGAAGGTGCAGTGAGGGCCTGGACAGACCTTTAGCAAGCACGTTGGAATCATGTTATCCCACATCAGTAAGTATAAATACACAGCATATCAATTGGGCCATCTCCTTTTTACAGAGAGAAAAATGCAAGTAAAAACCTGATTTCTGCAAATTTACTAACTCATGGACAGAATTTCTTAACCACAGAGGCTGGACCTGACATACTAAGTCAAATTATCAGTTAGTTAGAAACAGAATTCTTCAGCTCTTTCCCATCAATTGGCTTGTGCCTTGACCAACCCCCCCCCCCCAAACTTCTGAATCACAGAGACGCTCTAGGGATGTCCCATTTTACCTTATTTTTCCAAAGAAGTTGTCGAAATACCTGGGGTGTCAGGAGTTATTTCCAAAAACCAGTATTGAAACCACTCCCTTAAAACCTCTGTGTCTCGAACACTGGACACCCTGTGAGGCCATGATACAATTTAGATTTTCTATGAAAAAGAGGGGACAGTATGGGTAGCTCCACGGGGGGATGTGTCTTTTTTCTTTGTTTATTTCTTAAGTACTGCTGATCATTGTCAAAATTAAGCTTTCAGACAATTCGTGTGAGTTTGTCTCTAAAGTACTAAAAGTACCCCTGTACTGTGTATAAACATTTTCATGTTTAGAAATAAAGGGAATGCTTCTTTTTAGTAACAAGTAGATGTCAAAGGTATCAAGTAAGTATCTATATTGTTCAACTGGGAGGTCAGAGCCAGGGACGTAATTACTTAATGACAGATAGGAGGGAACAAAGAAACCAGCGATCATTTCCTCTGCCTTGGCCAACTCCAGCTGGTCTCAATAGGCAGGCTGATGTGAAGACACAATGAAAATAGCTCGTTCTCTAGTGACTCTTTTTTCCTCCCATTTTTACTTTGTAAGGAAGATATTGAAACAATTCAATGGCAATATGGTGTTAGTTTTCTCCTGGTAAATTTGGAGCATGGAGCAAATATAGCCTTAGTCAGCAGAATACGGGCTTGTGTAACTTCTTCAAAGACGTGTTTCTAACTTTTTCATATTGTCCCTTTTCATAACATGCAAACTACCCCAAGTCTTCCTACAGACTCTGTTTATTCAAAGACTTCAGGTTTACTCTGAGTTTATGTTTCTAGTTTCATGTTCAGAGGTACAGGGCATCACCATGCTGGCTGTGACGTCACTCGACTTGGCACCGTTAATAAGACCCATTATAACTGTCTTAATTCTTTTTATTAATTTTCCTAAACTAGCTTGAATTGCATGGTGTATTTTTACATAATTATGGTACAAGTGAAAGGCTTGGGGGAAAGTACAACCACTACAGTATCAAAGCAGAATAAATATTTGCAGAAAAATTCTGCCATAACTTAATATTTTGCATATGAGCCCCTGTACAAAATCTGAATTATTCCCAGGGCTTGGTCCAAAAGAACATGTCTGTGGCCCAGCCCTAGAAGGCCAGAGATGATGATGGATCAGAAAAAGGTCAGCTTGAGTGGTGATGCCAAGAATAATGACAGAAGGAACCAAAAAGGCAAAAAAACAGTGCAACCAGAGTTCTAAAAGCAAATGCACATTTGCCACATGGCTGTGACATTGTACCCCACATGGCTTTCTGCCTGTTCCCCCCACCAGAGCTGCTATTCCACGGCTCCAAGTGTTGGCAGTTTTCCCCAACCATCCATGTGAGCATTTTATTATCCAGCTCCATGAGTGCTTAGACATCTGTGAGCTGAGGGCCAGTAGTAACCGAAGCTTGCTAATTTTATTTATTTTACTCCTCTGTGAAGCACAGGCCGTGTCACATAAAGGGAAGCCAGGCAAAGGTAAACTTTGGTCGTTTGGTTTGTGGTATTTATCTGGAAGATGACTGCACGAGCCTGTTAGGTTAGAACGAAGGTGAAGCTGGTACCTCGCGCCTCTCACCACTGCCATCTGCCCTCATCCAACATCCCCTGCTGTGACTGTGGCCCAGTTGGCTTTCCTGGGCCTCAAGCCTCCTATACAGGACACGTTGTGTCAGTGTAACATGCTAAAACCTATGCTCTTGCCACCCACAATTGTGCTCTCTACCCTCCAACCTGGCAAAGACCCGATTCCCACATGGCTCTCCTTCCAGGATGATTTCCCTCTGAAGTGCCAGTCATTGAAAGCCTGGTGATGACATGAAGGGTTGGGGCTGGTTCTGGAGCATGGAGAACTCACATCCAAGCCGCAGGCTGGGAGAAGGGGCACGCTCACAAACTCTGGGCACAGGTAGGAGTGGGCAAAGGCACAGGTGCACTTCCGAGCTGGAGTCCCCTGAGCTCAAAACTACTGACAAGCTGCCAGGGACCTAGATCATAGCCCCTGTATGGACAGCCACCATATGGACAGGGCAGCTGTCTGTAGTGTGTGGAATTGAGGGAGCCTAGGAAGGCAATATGAATTGAGGGTCTTAGACATAAGGTCTAAACACTTACCTTGCATTATTTAACTTTTCTGAGTCTTCACTTTTTTGTATCTATAAAAGGGATCGTAACATTAAATACTACTGTGTTTTCACCATAAATTCACCTCAACAAGACACAGGAGTCTGTGTGAGTGGGAGGAAGCATGGGCCGCCTCTGTGGGAACTCCACAGGAAAGTGTTCAGTGTGGCTCTTTCTGCACCATCCGCCATGGCTTCGGGAAAGGACGGATATACTCTGCAGGTACAAAGTGTCAGTACAGGACACGCTGGCAATCAGTACCAAGGGGCAGTGACTCATTGTGCTTGAAGACTTCTGAAAAGGGAGGGACCAACCTCAGGATGGGAATGCTTTAGGATCTCTAGATTTCGTAATTAATTGTAACATTTCCCTGGTGAAGGATAATCGTAAATTTGCCTGGCACTGGCCCTGATTCTTTGTAAGGTCTCGTTGTGCTGTGTGGATACATATGTGGGAATTGGCTAAATAAAAACGTTAATTATAATGATATTTTCCTCCACTATTGACTTGTGACAGAGCCCTTATGCAAAAATGTTCCTGACTTTAGGCTGGCCCGTGGCTCACTTGGGAGAGTGTGGTGCTGATAACACCAACACCACGGGTTCAGATCCCTATATAGGGGGTGGCTGGTTAACTCACTTGGAAGAGCGTGGTGCTGACAACACCAAGTCAAGGGTTCAGATCCCCTTACCAGTCATCTTTAAAAAAGAAAAAATGTTCCTGATTTTAACATCCCTTTGGAAAGCCATTAACAAAAAATAACTCTTCCCACATCTTCATTCCTTTCCAGCCCCCATACCAATTCTCACATCTCTGATCTGGAAGAGAAACGGGGGCTTCTCAAGTCTTCTCTCCCGCCTTTCTGGGGCCTGCTCACGAGGTCCACAGATTTCATTTGCATGTCTAAATTCAGGCAATTTCCTAGAGAATGAGGACTCTCCCAGTAAGTGCCACCTTCCCCCACCCCCTGACCATTGGAAGGCAGAGGTCCTGCATGGACAGTCTGGGACCAAAAGCTCTTCTGTTCCTGTTACCACAGCTCAGTGGTTGTGAACTCTTTCTAGCAGACCACTGTTTATCTGTTTATCTGATTGGTTCAGTCACAAAAGCAACCAGGATAAACAATGGGCCATGTTGTCTCTCCCTGATGTAGCAAAATTTCAGTTCAAACCTCTGCAACCTTCTTGGATTAAAAAGAATTCAGCCATTCAGCAGGAGGATGTTCACTAGGATCCCAGGGAGGTTCTTCAGCATTTACCACAATTGTGTAATTAATCCATCACGTGTGTAGTTAATTAACTTTTCTCTTTCCTGCTAGACTGTAAGTGCTGTGAGGGCAGGGACTGACAACTTGTCCACTGCTTCCCAGGCAAAGCCAGCTGCTTGCTGTGACTTGAAAGCTCAGGAAAATCCTCCCCTGCCCTTTCCCCCTTCCTCTGGCCTCACCACACCAGGGATCTCCTGCCACAGGACCTTGGAACTTGCTCTTCCCTTTGCTCGGAAGTCTCTTTCCCCAAACACCCACTGGGCAGCGCATCTCGCCCACCCAGCTTTATTTTTTCTCCTTAGTGCTTAGGACTGTCTAACATACTGTATATCTTGCGTGTTTTCTTGTTTGTGTCTTTCTCCCACTAGAACAGTAGTTCCAAGGCAGTAAGGATTTTTGTCTGTTGTGGCAAATGCTGTAGCTTTAGCATCTAGACCAGTACTTAGAATACTTGATAATCCAACACATGAATAAATGACCACCTTTCTAAGGTAAGACACCCATTAGCCAGCTCAAATGAGTGTGGGTCATAATCTATGAGGAGTCCTTGGAATCACTACCTCTGCCCCCAGTGAGGCCCAGGCCAGACACCCAAACACGGGGGAGGGTCCCTTGGACAACTCAAGCCCTACCACTGCAGAGTAATGCATAAAATATGCTGAATTGGCAGCCTGAGAAATGCAAATGCCATCCTAAGACTTGGATTCAGTAATGATTTCACCTCCTTAAAACTCTGTCACATGCTTTTCAGAAGTTTATTTCGAAAGTACATTTTCAGCATGTTCAATCTGTTTTTGGAATAAAAACTTATTTTCCCATGGAATTCTATATGTTCTGTACTCTGTGGATTAAGCACCTAATTAGGGTTTTTTGGAATATAAAAGAGTACTTCAGAAAGTTCATGGAAAGATTCATATTATCTTTTAATTCCATTTACCCTCATATTTCGGCACCTAGAAGTACATTAAGCTTCCATTTCTGTCTTCGGCGTCTGATTCTTCCAGTGGGGCTTTAAACTTTGCCGCAGCTGTCTTTTCAATGGGTCCAGAGCCCCTTCTGCTGAAAGCTGTGGGCTCCTAAATCAGGCCCTGCTCCCTCCCTCGGTTATCTAATTTTCTGAGTTTAAAACAAATTTGGGAACTAAAGAACAACCAAGCCCAGAAGGAAACAATGAAAACCATAGTTATGTTCTTAAGGAGACAGACAAAAGGCTAGATGGCTTCTGAAAAATGGGAGGAGCAAAGTTCATCCCCAGGAGGAGATGCGTTTCAGGATAGCTGAGTGAAGGTAACCACAGCTCCTCATGTGGGAGTGAATACACCAAGTGCAAGTTAGCACGTTGCACAGCTCTGCTGCGAGGTACTGCCACGGCTTCATAGTCTCCGTTCTTTTTTGGAATTAAAGTTTTTAATAGGTAAGCATCAAGATAGTAATATGATAATTTCTCATTAAAATATTTGAAAATGTTTAAAAACACATACTTCCCAAGGCGTTTGTACGATTATTTGTAAGCTCATACAAAGACTTATATTTGAAGTTTGTGCAGAAGTATTTTCTATTGTTCATGAAGTGAAATGAGGAACCATTCCTTAAACACATTTTACATAGACATTTTAACTATTTCATTCCTGAAGGTGCTAATTAGGCCCCTTAAAAAAAGTTTTTGATTTTGTATCTTTTTATTAAAATCATTACAGAAAAATACTCCTGATAGAGAATGAAGATTTCCTTATTGCCATTACATCAGACTTTGCTTTAATCAAGTCACTGTGAAGTGAGTTTGCTATCTACAGGGAAAAGCTTGAAGCTGTTGACACTTAATTAGAGCTAACCTAGATAACTGAACAAGACTTCAGATGAGGGCCAGGGCTTGGGAAGAACAGTTTTAAATAAAGCTAGCAGGAGAAAAGCAATACAGGATGTGCAAGACCAGTAGCAGCAGTGGAGTCGTTAACAGTCTCCAGCAAACAGCTGACTTCTCTGTTCTAATGGACTTTTACAAGTAAATTAGCTTAAGAAAAGCATCTTAAGGCCCTTCTTTTCCCGAGAACCCTCCCACCCTTAAAGTTAACCAGGGAATTCTAGGTCAGCTTTGATTCTTTGAATTAAATTCTTTTTAACGTATCTTTTCCTCTTCTAGTTCCTTAACTTCCTCCTCCTTTCTGTTCATTCTCCCAAGAGAAAATTTCTCCATCATGGCACTTAGGGCCATTTGTGTTTTTTTGGTATGCTAACCACATGATCTAAAAATGTAGTTTACCAACAACATAAAAAGTGCATTTCTGGTTAGATAAATACCAGAAATTTTTACTCAAAGACTTGGTAACTCTTTAAACCTAGAATAGGTATGTTGTTGAAAACACAAACAGCTATCATTCTTCTTCTCAAATAAGATTAAATTAATAACTCTGAAAAGTTCCCAACTATGTTTTCCAAAAATGACCTGTTTTTAAAATGTTAAATTCACAGTCAGCATGTGAGGGCTCCTCGGCTTGCTTTTCCTTTTTTCTTATCTGAGGTTATAGACCTCAGGAGAGCAGGGGAGGGTTACAAGGTCAAAGTCTTTTCCTCTTTGGAACTTGCTGCTTGCTGGGAGAGGGCTGCCTGGAAAATAGATGCTTTCGAGAAGAGGTTGGAGGGTCACTATTTTAATTCTGTTAAGGAACAGCTGGTTTGAGTTTCTTTCCACTTCTATCTCCTGCTCCCTTCCTCACAAATCCATGGAGAGAGAAGAATTTGTTCAGAAGGAACCGGCAACATAAAAATACACCTTTTATTACTATAGTGCCTTACATATGTCATCTTTTTTACAAAGTTGAATGCTAAGTGCTGTAGAGATAGGCTAGATTTTATAAAATTAACTGTATCTGAAACATGACCAGAGCCTTAGTCAGAAGAACCTTTTAAAATACAGGATGTGTGCCTGGAAATGTCTTCTAATAATATTTTTAACTAAAACTTTAATGGAAATAAGAATAGTAAAAACCTCTGGGGTATTTGGAGCCTGACTGCAGAGGGGAAAATAACTGAAATATGAAAGCATGCCAAGTGTGTGTTTCTGGACAGAGACCTTGTATACCCCCAGATTAGTGTGCTTCCATGCATCTAACAAATGTTTATGGGGTGCCTGCCCTTCCCACAGCTAGGCTGGGGGCAGGGACACAGCAGTAAGATGTATGTTTGCTCCTATGCAAACAGGTGCAGAAACATCAACTCAGGGCACTAGAGCTTTAGCTCCCAGTTGTGGCCTCCTATTCTCAACAGTTTACACATCATTGGGGATTTAAAAATCAGATCTGTTAAAAGTAACAATATGCTGTTATAAACTCATAAAGCCAATATTTAAAACATATATGTAATAATAGTAAAACAGTACAAAATAACAGGAAAAAGGAAAAAGAAAAAATAACCACATGGTTTGTTTTATTTAGGTTTTGAAGTCTCCTTTGCCTTTTTTATCCTGTGTGCATGCACACGTGCACACACGCGCACACACACACACACACACACACACACACACACACAAAGAATAAAACATCTCTCAAATAAATGGTAAACCGGTAACAGATTTTTCGTCTGGACTCCTCAGCACACTGGCCTCAGGCTGTGTTGGTGTGTGGCTCAGCAGCAATCAGAGGTCATAATTTCATTGGCAGTTAGCATCAGGTTTAATTTTTCTAGCATGTTACATTTACCAAAATGTCTGGTTTCAGTTATGCTTAGGCACTGACTGAATCGGCTTTGAGCAGCATGATGTCTTAAGGTACCTGAGGTTTATGGAACACATATGCTAATTGTTTTCAATCACTTTCCTTTCTAAACACAAAAATGTGTTTTCTGAAGCTATGCAACAGTAGTCGTCAGTGACATTGCTTGTTTCTAATAGAGAGGACCCTAAGTAGCTAAAAATGTCAATTTAACAAGACTGCCACCTACTGATTGACATAGTTGAAAAAGTTCAATTAAGATGTTTTGTTTGTTTTTAATAGCTGTGTGGTTTGTTTTTTTTTTAAAGATGCTTTTTTTAAAAAAATTGTTATGTATCATTTTGATTGCATTGTAGGAATGTGACCAAGTTCATATAGACGATGTTTCATCAGATGATAATGGACAAGATCTAAGGTAAGCATTTCACACTGAAATGTGAGATGATCTGCTCCCTCTTATAGTTTAATTGCTCAGCTAATTAAGATGAACTTGCTCTTCGGTTAACTTTGGGCTTTTCTTGCATCTAAATAGCACGTATAACTTTGGAACAGATGGCTTTCCTGCTGCAGCAACCAGTGCTAATTTATGCTTGGCAACTGGAGTACGAGGCGGCGTGGACTGGATGAGAAAACTGGCCTTCCGCTACAGACGAGTAAAAGAGATCTACAACACCTACAAAAATAATGTTGGAGGCAAGTGACTCACCAGGATCTCGGTGGGGTGGTTAAGGCAGTCTAGATAAAATTCCAAAAGTACCACACACTTTACGTCACACAGATTTGGGCAGTTTCATCTGACTGGTGATTATTCTGCTGTGATTTAGTGACAGAAAGACTAGAGCCAGCTGCCCTGGTTCCCTTACTTAGTAGTGTGTGTGACTTGGGGCACGTTTCTGGACCTCTCTTTCATTCACTTGTCCTTCCAACAAAGTGGGATTAGCAGCCTTTGCTCAAATCACAAGATGGATTGTTAATCTCCTTCTACCAGGTAGAGAGGCCTGTGTTAGCTTGGATCTTTTGATTGTGGTTCAAAATGGCTTTAGCGTAAAAGGGAATATATTGTCTTAATAATGAGAAGTTGAGGGGTGATATTAGTTTTCAGCATGGCAATATCCAGATGCTCAAATAATGTCTCCTCTAGGCAGGAATCATTCTGGGTCGGTCCCTTGCAAGAGGTAGCAAAATGACCACCAGTAGATCCGGGTTTATATCCTACCAGTTTAGCGCCTCTATGGGAGGAGGGAGGAAGTGGGAGAGAGAACTTTCCCAACAGATTCAGCAAAAGTTTCAAGACTGACTGCTGCTGGACAAGTCAAGGTCAGATGCCAACCCTGGGAGCCAGAAGGTGGGGTCAGCTCCCCCTGAACTACATGGTTAGGGGAACGGGGGAGAGTGAGAGTAGGCCCCCAAGAAGAAGAGATGACTTCTATGACCAGAAGAATGGATGCTAGGAACGCAAAATCAGTAGATGTTCCCTATAACACAAAATAAATGATATTTGTCAACTAAATGATACTAAGTGAAAAATCACCTTGTGTCCTATCAAGCTTAGGGTGGTGTTAGTAGTACTATTAAATGTTTATTCTTTATAGCCGAAGAGACCTGATGGTGAGGCAGTAGCTCATCGTGTGCCTTTAAACCCACAGGTCTGCTTGGTCCCGCTAAGAGGGAAGCCTGGCTGCAGCTGAGGGCTGAGATTGAAGCACTGACCGACTCCTGGCTGACCCTGGCCCTGAAAGCGCTCTCTCTCATCCACTCCCGGTGAGGCTCTCTGTGGGACGTTTGGGGGAAGTGGGCGCTGCTCGTCCTCATTCATTTTGGAGATTTATTTTTCAACAGTCTTTTCTTTTCCCCCTTTCTGTTCTCATAGGACGAACTGTGTGAATATTTTAGTAACAACTACTCAGCTCATCCCAGCATTGGCGAAAGTCCTGCTATATGGATTAGGAATTGTATTTCCCATAGAAAATATTTACAGTGCAACTAAAATAGGTGAGCTGCCTTTTTTTGAAACAATGCTTTCAACCCTTTTCTGTCAGGATAGTAAAAATGAAAAGCAATAAATGAGACATGAGACTTTTTTTTTTTCCAGAATGCTAGATAGATCAGAAAACTAGAAGAATAATTTAACCAATTTTATTTTCAAAATTGGCTTTACACATCAAGAGAAATATACAGCCTAATCCACATAGCTGAAGTCACAAAATTTTATACTACTGGCCAACATAAGCCCTGGGTATTTTAGGTACAGTAATTTAGCATCAATTTTGGATTATTATTTTACTTTAATCTTTTACGCGGCATCAACAACAATATTTTATAAGCTAAAACAAAACAAACAGCAAATAGAACTGTACAAAGTACAAATAAAAGAACTCTAATAACAGCTTTATTGTTATTGAAAATAAGGTTTTTTAAATTTTGCTTTTAATTCAATATGTATAAAAAACTGAGTTCTCGGTTTTGTTATGGGGAGCCACAAAAATATTCAGCTCCTTACAAGAAAGAAAAATATTAATACGAAGCTTAGGAATATAAACCAAGACAGAATAAAAGTAGGGATAAAAAGACTGGCTCTTGTTCTTGAGGGGAAGCAGGCATCTAAACAACTATAATCCAGTATGATAGAGTAGTATCTAAATGAGCATTTATCGGGGATCTACTAGATGCCCAGAATTGTACTAAGCATTTTTCACCTTAAAGTCAATCTTTACATCTTACAAATGAGGAAACTAAAGCTCAGAGACTTAAATAAATTGCTCAAGTCAGTAGCTAGTAAAGCTAAGGGTCAGGCTGTGTATCTCTGGTTCCAGGGTCCACACTTCTTTCCATATCCTCAGCGGTCCTACAGCTGAGTGCCTGAATGTGCAGATGGCTGAGGAAGCATGTGCTCCCACCCGGGAGGAGATGGGGCAAGTGGCAGTAAAAGCTAAAGGGAAGGAATGGCATTTGAGCTGGGTATAGAAAGGCAAATAAGAGTTTACCAGGTAAATGGGCTAGTGAGAACAAAAGAACAGAGAAATTAAAACGTGCTCTCTGCTTAGGGACTTGTGAGTGGTCCTGGATGGCCAGTGTGCAGTGCTCATGGGCAGCCCAAGCTGGATAGGTAGACTTGGGCCTAGTCATATACGGCCTTGTATGTTACCCTAAGTAGATTAATATTATTTTAGCAAGTCCAGAGGAAGATGGATGAGCATCCTAATAGTTGAAAAGAAGGCTATTTCTGGCTACTCAACTCCATCTAAAGAAAAAGGGGCAAATATAGAATTCCTGCAGTTTTAACTTCTATCTGCCTGAACTTTTATACTTCTTGTACTTCTCCTTTAAAGCATTTACTAAATCGTTGCTAAAGAATTATTTGTACAAATTAAATTCTTTGCTCATAGCACCACTTCCCTGCCAGACTATAATAATTTTGAGGACTGTGTTTGTCTGTTTTGCTCATCATAGTAGTTAAAGTGCCCAGCACACAGTAGGTACAGTCATGCATCACTTAAAGACACAGATAGAGTCTAAGAAACATGTCATTGGGTAATTTAGTCATTGTGTGAACATCGTAGAGTAAACTTACACAAACCTATATGGTATAGCCTATTGCTTTGACCACCATTGTATATGCAGTCCATTGTTGATTGAAATGTCATTATGTAGCACATACTGTACTCAATAAATGCTCAATGAATGAATAAATGGCTATTTGTTTCAAAGGAGGCTGACACAGAGGTTTCTTTTAGGCACCTGGGTCAGTAGTAGCAGGATTAACTGATAGGGAAATCAGATTTGAGCTTATCAAGTTTGAAGAGCCTATGGGGTATTCAGGTAGACCTGTCAAGTTGGAAATACATGTTTGGAGTTTGAGAATGACTACTGCCTCCCAAGAAGAGCCAAGAACTGGAAAATGCTTATAAAAAGAAAAGAATATAGCAAATAGAATAGAATTCCTAGTAGCCCATTATAACCAGAACTTTCATATGCTCTCATGTGCCATAAAAATAGCAATCAGTTTACATTAAGTTACATGTTAATCCTATTTTCATCTGTACTGATAAAGAGGAATTATATTGTGTTTTGTAAACAGGGATTGCGGTAAAGGTTTATCAACACATGACAGTTGGAACAGATTCCAAAGGACCACACAGTACAGAAGGGGTAGAGCTTAGCTTCCCAGAGGGAAGGTACAAGTAGTATATTACATATCACATGCACTGAAGTTTAATCCTGAATAATTCAAAAATGGTAATATAGTAGGAAATTACAATAACAATCCAGTAAGCATTAAATATTTTTTAAAGGAGGATTTTGTTTGAAATATTGGACTTTCATTTTTCTCAATACAGAATAAAAATGTATAGTGGTAAAAATTATCTCAACACCAGTGGTAGGATCTCACTTTTCTATGATATTTTTAGTAAGAAAAGTAGAGATTGAAATTCCCGTAGTTATTGCTAATTTTGCCACCAAATGGTATGTATGTTGGTATCAAGGCAGAAAACCCATAAACTTTTATTGTAGGCAAAATTCCAAAGTCACAGGAGGAGAAGACTGGTTTCATTTAGCAGAGCTGTGATGCTCTTTCAGACAAAATGGATTCATCAAAGTGAATACTTCGACTTCTAATTAACTTCTAAAAGTCAGCTTCATTTTCTTAATCTTTATTGTGAAAAATTCCTACATGACCCCAAATTTACAATGAAACCTATAGGAGATAGTATATAGGCAAGAATTTTTTTTTGTCCACCAAAACTTCACCTTTAAATAACATTGAGTTTGCCTTTCTTTTTCCATGAGAAGGAAATCTTGCAAAAACATGTAAGCATTTCCCTGTAAGGAAGAAATAAAAGTTTTGTGGCATGTAAGTTTTGGATTGCATATTTTTTCAGTGAAAACTATATTTTGTTTAAAAAAAAAATTAGTGAAATACTGCTGTGAGAGCTTTAA
This sequence comes from Cynocephalus volans, assembly GCF_027409185.1. Lineage (NCBI taxonomy): Eukaryota > Metazoa > Chordata > Mammalia > Dermoptera > Cynocephalidae > Cynocephalus > Cynocephalus volans. The sequence goes on along the minus strand of NC_084474.1, from coordinate 28,103,349 downwards.
GCATTCTATTTCAGTAAGTTTTAATATTTAAATGTAAGAATAAATATACTGTGGTTATTTGCTGCATGTGTTTTATTAGGCAGGCTTTTTTGCATCGTTATAGAAGTGTCCTAAGTTATAAAGTTAATTCAAGTTTCAAAAAAAAAAAACTATTTTATATTTGTTTCTTAAAGGGATTTAATATTTCACAGTTTAGTGGGCAACTAAAGAGCATTGAAATTGCATCCTTTGAATAAGGCTAGCTCTATTTCATTCTGTCAGATGCAAACTAGAGATTTCAGTGCAAAATACAAATATAAAGCAGACATTTGTTTAAGCAAACAAGCAATTTGTTCATGTGTATATCTGATCCTTATTTGAAAGAGGTGCAGTCCCCGCTCAGCCATTCACATTTGAAAACTGTAAACTGTTCCATTGTCTATTTAAATGACCCTTTTGGCAGCCCAAGACTTGGAACACCAGCTTCTTCTCTAAGAAGAAACAATGCTTGCATTAACTGCAGGGATGTGCTGACAGTGTAGTCGCCACGGGAGCCCAAACTAAGCCATGACATGGAAAAGATAATAGACAGATAAAGGTTTCTGTTACCTTTATCCCACTTTTCCTCTAGGAAGGTGCTTTACTGAACATTCGATGCCCGGGTAAGGTGGGCATGATGTCTCTGTAATAACCCAAATCACCTGACATTCATTTCAGAAGGAGTTTTATGAGAATGTTTTTGGTAAACACATTAGGCTTTAGAGGGTTTTAATTCAACCTGAAAATGAAGGGATAAACTAATTCCAATGTTTGCTTTTTCTTGCTATAACAAAACAATTCCAATGTTTGCTTTTTCTTGCTACAACAAAACCAAGTCCAGTTTTGTTTTTTTAAATCATTCTCAATAGTCTTTGGATCAGATATTATTTTTAGTTTGCCTATATTATAAAATGTTTTTTCAATCAAGTTAAAATATGTTGCCAGAATTGCATACCTTTGTTTAATCTCAGCCTGTAGGGGGAAAAAATGACTACTGCAAAACAATACTTCTCCCCCCAGTTGCTAAACTGCGATTGACTAAATCCTACTCTTTAGTAAATTAGTCCTTGGGAAAAGAGTATTAAAACTGTCAATTTTCAAGAGACAGGACACCACATCGCTAATTAATTTACAACTTTTAATTCGTTGTGCTGTTCCACATGCTACGCAAGTGGCATAAAAACACTCTTGCCTTAGTTGCACAAGTGGGTAGAGTTGAATCAGAAGCATGAAGAAAGCATTTTATATAAAAAGTTTAAATACCATCATACTGGGTTACCCAAACCTTACATTTTCTATCATTTATTTGTGTTCATTAGGAAAGGAAAGCTGTTTTGAGAGGATAATTCAGAGGTTTGGAAGGAAAGTGGTGTACGTTGTTATAGGAGACGGTGTCGAAGAAGAGCAAGGAGCAAAAAAGGTGAGCCTTCCCAGACGGTGCTTCCTGCACCATTTACCTTTTCTCATTTCTCAACGTTCTCATAACTGGGCCACTTAAGTTCCATTTGTCTGAAACAGACAGTGTATGTGTGCAGAACCGTAAAGGGCAGAGTAGAATTCAATAAATATAAAGTGGTTGGTTTGAACAGTGTCATGCACAAGTTCAAGGGCCACAGGGGGTTGGTCTTCATAGAATGTAGACTTTGGGAGCAGAGAGGGAAGCTTGGTGGGGTAGGTGCCATCCACATGCCATCCCCATGCCAGCATGCCCCTTCTGCCCCCATGGCACACACTGCTAGGCTGCAGCCTTATTACCTGAGCCTGGACACAGCCTAAGAACCTTGCAGACATCATTTCAGAAAGCATCTACCACTTGGTCCAACTGGCTTGTAAGGTGAGAATTGTCTGCTGCCCTAGAGGACATGACGCCTTCTTATTATCAGGAGGTCAGCACCTGCCTCTTGCAGGGCACTTGAAAAGGGGGAAGGGAGTAGACCTGACTGTAAGTCTCTTGACATCACAGTTTGCCCATTGCACATCATTTTATTCTTTTGAATCCCTGCAAGTGGAATTCTGTCAGTTCTCTTAGCAAATGCTTTCTCAGTATGTATCTCATTGCATTTTTAAAAGGGGAGTGCCACATTCCTTAGCCTGGCACTCAGGGTCTTTACAGTCTGCTTACATCTGCTTTCCTGGCCTTCCTCCCTCCTGCACCTTACACTGCAGTCACATTCTCCTGCTTGCCTTCCTTTGCTCATGCCCAGTGCTTTTTCTCTGCCATTGCCTCTCCTTGGAATGATCTTTTCTTCAATGCCCTTGTGTCAATTTTTTCAAAATTCAGTTCATGTAGCAACTTTTCTCATTCCTTGGATTCTTGAGCCAGACAGCCGAGGTCTGAATTATGGCTCTACCGCTTCCTTGTTCTTTGACTTTGAACAAGTTACTTAACCTTCCGTTTCTCTATCCTGGTCTGTAAGTGGGTATAGTAATAGTGCCTCACTCACTGGACTGTTATGAGCATTAGATTTAGTTAAGATATTTAACTTCTGTAAGACAGAACGTGATACATGTAAAGTGTGCAGCAAACAGTAGGCATTGATGTTTATTTTTGTATGTGCCTATTTCAGCAATAAAATGTGAGCTTCAGAGAAATAGGGATTTTGTTTTGCTTAGTTTGTTGTCTGAGACTCTGTCTTCAATTTGATCTTGGTGTTAGAACAACATGCTCTAACTGGCCAGCCCTCTTCAAATTTTTTTTTATAACTCCCTAAATCTTGGCAAAGTTGCACTGTATAAATATAGTTTCTTGAATGGAAGATCGTTAAATATTTTATGAGATTAACCAATAGCATAATTTCTCCCTCCTTTCCCCACACACTTACTATAGAAATCCTTATATATTTCCATAAAGTGTACAACAATTCCAGCTTCTCTGGAATATTCCAATGTATACCAGAAATGGCACATAAAGTCATAGGTGCAGCATTGAGCATTAAGTATAACATGGCCTTCTTATAGTTGAAAATGGCTTAATTCACTTTTAGTGCCTCTGAATTCCAATAAACTCATAGGTACTGACCCTAATTCTATGAGTAATAGGTGATATCACTGACACCCAAAGATACAGAACATGTCCAGTCACAAGCTGCCTGAATGGAGCTGGTGGAAACCCACACACACTTCATGTCTACCAGCGCTTGATGCAAAGCAGCATTTGCCATCTAAGCACCACTTCTGACCTTCCTACTTCAACAGTGGCCACCCACTATTGCCACTGGGTACATCTGTTAGCCCTTTGGGCTGTGTTCGTAAAACAATATCTTTTCCGCACCAAATTAGAATCCCCAAAACTCTATCCTGGAGAGTTAGAGAATATATGGTGGGAATCCAGACTCAAGTCTTCCTGGGAAAGCCTCTGGAATTTCCAGGCCATTTTTACTCAAAACCTCCTAGTGACCCAGCGGGGCATGGAACAGATTTGTGCCGCTGAGCAGTGTGGAATTGAAGAGCAGCATTTCATGCCAGTGCGGCCCTGGGCCAAGGTGTGAATCTGCCCTGCAGGCTAACCTTTCTCCCTCTGGTATTCACCAAACATTTAATTTTAGGAGAAAGTTGCCAAAATGTGGCTTTCTAGCTTATGGTAGGCAGAGGAATGCATATGAAAGTGATCACTTAAATGTAAGGAACATAGCAAAGTCCTTTGGGCCCTAGGAAGGTTTCTGTGGGTGGGTCCCTTCCTAAACCTTTCTGACAAGTATGTTTCTTAGAAGTTCAGCTTCGGTGAGCACAGCATGGAAAAAAGAAAGGAATTCTTGGTTTGATGTTAGAATTGAACATATTAATAGAACTAGAGTATTTGCTGACTTTGAAGAACAATTAAAATTGTTTCCACTGTTTATCTTTGGACATGCTATTCTTTTTATACAGGGCATACAAGCACACCAAAAAGAAATCAGGCAGCCACCTACAAAGAATGTTTTCTTTCAATTTTTTAACTTTGAACGAGTCCTCGTAGCTTTCCACTTTGATTTCGTGGATGACCATATGTGATAAGAGTCCAAAAACATATGTTGTGAACACACTCTTTGCACCTTAAGACTTGCCTATGTGTGTGTATAAAATAGACAAATTTTTCAGAAGGTTCAGATTCCTAATAATCTTGCAAAAGATTCAAATGTCATCAATCTGTCACTCAGAGTGACAGATCAAACATTCCTTTTTTATTTTCTAATTTTATTGAAGGAGACTATTTGTCTAGCCTTTTTAGGTTAACTAATACTTAAGTAGCAGTATTTTGTGTATGAGTTGAGACAGGATTCTATAATTCACAATAGATAATAAATATCTTTAAAGTGGAGTTCTGTGTAGCAGTAGAGAATATTTGATTTAGAAAAAATATTTAATTTGGGGGGAAAACTCTACAATTCAACAATATCCCTTTTAAAAAACTAAGTATAAAATTCAAGCTAAAGAAATAAGAGATGGCTATCCATGCTATACAAGGATTAGCAATCATAATGGTAAGTAATAAGAATTGGCACCAATTATAAAGCCCTTATTATATCCCAGACCCTCTTTTAGGCATTCCTGTCCATTATCTCATTAAATCCCCACAACACTTTTATGAGAAAGGAAACTTAGGCCCATTTTACAGATAAGGAAACTCCGCCATGGGAAGGATGAATAATCTGGCCAAGAACACACAATTAGAAAGCAGCCAAACTAGGATTTGAACCCAGCTGTTTTCTCTGCTTGAGATTTAGCACAAAATTCCTTTAAACTAATGTTCTTTTGCTGGAGATAGTTATTTTTAGACCCAGATACAAAAAGCAGTAATTCTAACAGTTGCCTATTTCATTAATGGTCAGTTGAAATCTATTCTGTCATTCTTATTCTCTTTGCCAATGTAGCCTGAGGGCTTTCATCTGTAATAATCTAACACTATAATTTGTATCATAAAAAAATATCCCTTTCAAAAAGAAGTTATAAATACCTGTTTTTTTAAAAAAAAAAAAAAAAACCTCATTCTAAAAGGATCTCTTGCAAGAGTTTTCTGTGAGTGCATCTTTGTTCCTAGAAAGACTGTGGGAAACCACTACCTATGGAAGGTCCCTTTGACATGTCTTTTGTTGTCAAAATCTACTGGGCTTTCTTTTTTACCATAAAATTCTCTGTTTCCCTAATACCTGTACAACAAGGCTTAAGTGAAAATAATTAGACATATGTATGATAAAAAAAAAAAATTTAAGTAATAGTCTCCTGTAACTGACATCTAGTTTTCATTTCTAGAGTAAAAGTGGCCTTGCTTAACTAGCTTCATTTGCTTTTCAGACATCTATTTAAAATAAATCTCTACTGAATAACTGAGGGGGTGGGGAATGGCAAGCATCCGTTATTCTGCATAATGGCAATGGCTTCATCAAAAGATGTTTGTTTTAAACATGCATTCCAAAACTTGCTGAAATCCAAGATGAAGCTGAGAACATGATTAATAATGCCTGATTTTGAGCTTGTTCAGGAGAAAAATACAAACTGCTTTTGAAAAAAAAAAAACAACACAGTTTTTTGCCTTTAGTTTTGAGTGGACCATAGAGATTAAAAACACTGAGTATGGTGAATTTGATTACTGTAACGGCATTCATTCATTAATGCTTAATGATCACTTACTATACGCCAGGTCTTGAGTTAGATTTCATCTATGTCCTTAAAGACCTCATCTGTCTAGAGGGCAAGCAGAGAGACCACCACTAATAAAAAGCAGCACTGTGTGATGAGTTTCATAAGAAGTTCTAAGAATAACCTATCCCCGAAGACCTCATTTACAATTCGGGAACTATTTGTACCTCCATGTGCAAACTTTCTAGAGATAATGTGTACATATGAAAACACTGATACATTATTTTTTTACACAAACGGTAACTGTACACTTTTTCCACTTTACCAGCTATACTGGCAGTTATTCCATATCAGTACATAGAGCACCACATCTCTAATCCTTTTAAGTGACTACATCGGTATTCCATTATGTGGATGTGCTATTATTTAAACCCCTGGGGGCTGAACATTTACGTGCCTTCCAGTATTTACTATTACAAATAGTTCTGCAGTAAACAGTGTTCATTTGGTTCGTGCATGTGCAAGTATATCTGTGGGATAAATTCCTAAAGTGCAGTAGTACTTCAGTCAGAGGGTATGTGCTTTTAAATTTGATACATTTTATTAAAACATTTTAATAATTCAGCAAAATTTAATTTACGTGTGAGTATCTATGTACCCAGCTTTTGATATGATTGGTGTTATGTATAAGTAGGAGAAAATGCAGGATACCAGAGGAGCAGGAAGGATGTATCATTATTTTCCTATTAGGCAATATTTCGGTTCTAAAAACCCAAAAAGGTGTGCTCCTTTAGATTTTGGTACCCACTTCTCTCAGTGTATGCCTACTCTTGATAAACTAATCATACACACTCTGTTACGATTTGTGGGTATCTCTGTTTTTAGTGCCAGGGCTCCAGTAACCTGAAAGAATATCTCCTTTTAGATGGACCATATCATACCCCTCTGAATATAAGCAAATGGATTCATCTGTCCCAAACCAGTTTGCCCACTCAAACTTGTTTTGGTTTTTCTCTACTCCCGACGCATTATCAGGTCACATGAATTTGTCTCCTTTCATTGTACCCGCTCCATTTCCACAGTCACTCTGTCTGAGTTCTCTGCCCACACAGCTCCAATCCATCCTTCCCTGGCTGCTGCCCTACATTGCCTATGATACCTCCTTCCAGCTATCTTTCTGCATTGAGGAAGGGTTAGCCTGCCTTCCCTTTACAAGATAACAATTCAAACTCCTTACATACTCCAAGTATTTCAAGGCTTCTGCTTGAAAAACCCCCTTCCATAACACCTCTATAACGAACACACCCATTCCAGCCCCATCACCTCTGGACTAGTTACTCCTCCTAACTTGGAACCCCATCCCCATCCCATTTACCCTTCACCTTTGCTCATTCTTCAAATTCAATGCCAGCCTAACTTACCCTCTCCAGCTCACATCTGAGCTCTCTTCTCTCTGAATTTTTTATTTCATTTCTTAATCCCTCACTGCCTTACACTGTAATGAAATTGTTTCATCAGATATGTCTTGTCTGCCAAGCAGTTCTTGGCAGTGGGGGCATATGTCCTGAATGAATATTACATATCTGCTGCAGCTACAGTTCTATACAGGTAATAGACTTTATTTTAATAATAAGGTAATAGACCTTATTAAACCTAGAAGCAACCCCAAGTCATTTCCCCTAAACCTTCATAGATAAAGATATAAGGGCTCCACGGAGACTGTGCCATAATTAAAGGTCACATAGCTAGTGTCGGAGTTGATAGTATAAACCAGGTCTCCTCATTCTAGCATGTGCTCTTTTTTTCCTCTTTTGCCCCGTTTCTCTCTGATTTATGTAAGAAATATTTGTGCCAGTGGCTAAACATTGATGCAAGAAAAAACTATTTACTTTGTACCCACTTGTCCTGCAAAGCTCTTAGAAATACATAAAATCTTTGCATCAATATGTGCTTAGTTAAGGAAAATATCATTGTGCAGTATTCTAATTATGTCCTAACAGGAGTTTGAATCTATGAGAGAAGGGATAGGTGATTCAGTCTTCTTTTAATCATTCACTTATTAAATGTACATTTCTTAGAGAAGCCCATTTTTTTTTCTGAGAATGAAACAGCTGACTGTAGCAGGCATCGTTACCCTTCACGTGATAAGACTGTGCCAAGGATGGAGTTGCTGTCCTTGGGTGGGAATGTGCCCAGAGTCTGCTCGTTCTCTTGCAAATATACCTAAGGTTCTCATTATAGAACCTTTGGCACTTTTGCTGAAATGAATGGCCCCATCACATTCACACTGTAAGGAGCTGGAATATACCACAGGCATATTTCATCATTCGAGATCATTTCAAGGTGCTACTTGACCATGTGGTTCTTATTAATACTCTACACAGGAAGACTAAAGCCATTAGTATTTAAGTGCACTCTAGGCTGGCACTAACCCCTGTGTCTGTAAAGATGAGACACATAGCCATTGGACCAGTCCTTTGTTTACTATTGAATTAAATGCCCAGTTTACACCTTAACCATGTACCAAAGAATTAGCTGGACTTTTTCAACTTCTCTGCCACTCATTGCATTCTTCAGTATATGCTTCTGGGTACACCAATGGCTTCCAAATCTGTATTGTTAATGGTTGTATATGTAGGGAACTTGTCTATGGGAAACATGTCTAACTTCAGATTATCAGCATACAAAAGAATTTGACTGAACCTACTCTGGAAAAAAATATTCATCTCTCAAGTATTTTTAGATGTATTTATGAAAATAACCATCCAGAAACTTCTAGGACAACTCTCTGAAGACCCTTCAGCATCCTTTGTTACATTCTGAAGTAACAGTACTTAAGATCAGTAGAAATACTGTAATAGCCCCCCTTTATTCACTTGTTGATGGGAAACAGCTTTGGGGAAGGGCAATGAATTTCTGGCAAGTCTAGTAAAGAAAATAAAAACAAAAGCTAATTAGAAAAGGATGTAAAAGTAGGTATACCAAGTAGATGGTTAAATATAAAAGAGTGCTGTGTACAGTTACATACTTGAAACCTTAAAAATAATAATGGTTTTCTTTAAAATTACATGTCTAAAATAGATTTGAGATTAAGTAGTAAGATGACCAGGATGCTGAATGGTACATACTGTATATACACATAATTTTAGATATGTTTGAGTGTGTGTGTGTATGCGTATATATATGTGTATATATATATATATGTATATATATATGTATGTATGTATGTATGTATATGTGTGTGTGTGTGTGTGTGTGTGTATATATATACACACAAAAAAAGAGAGAGAGATGTATATGGTGGTTATCTTTGTGCAATAGGATAAAAAGTGATTTATGCTTCTTTACACAGTTCTATATCTTCCAACATGCATGAATTTCTGTTCTAATAAGGAAAAAAATAAAAGGAGGAAAGATTTCTCTATTGTAACTTACTAAAATGAATCATAGTCACTCAGATTTTCCAGTATCTCTTACCGAGCAGAGCATGGATGGGATGGAATGTGTGTGTTCACCTGCATTGGTGCTGAATAAACAGACCACAATGAACACCTAGGAAGCATTATAAATAGGCTTCAGATTCAGCTCAGACTTGGTATGAATCTCAGCTTCACTCCCTACTAGCTATTATTTAAACCTATCTGCTCCTTCTCTAAGACACAGTTTTTTCATCAAAAAAAACAATGGTAATTGTACCTATCTATCTCTGAGATGCTTAGCACAGTGCCTGACAAAATACCCAATAAGTCATAACTATCATTATTATTACTAAACTCCTTCAAAAGGGCTTACCAGGCCCTGCACTACCTGGCTCCGGTAGCCAGTCATGTTGCAACCATGTCTTTCTCTCACACCCAGCATGCTAACAGTGAATTTCTCCTTTATTTTCTGTCTGCTAGCCCACACAGCCATCAGAGTGCTCTTATGAATGCTCCTCTTTTCATACCTAGCTCAACTATCACCTTCCCACCCACCCCCTGATATTTCTCCAGTTCCCTAGGAAAAGGCAACTGCCTTCCTGCTACTCCTCTTAGAACACATAGGTGAACACTCATGATGCCTGTACATTTCTGCTACTCACCCATAGACTGTGAAAGAGTGGGCCAGAGCCACATGCACCTTAGGATCTTCTACACCTAGCCCAGTGTTCCTGCAAACTCAGAAAAAAAAATTCCTTAATGACTGAATGCACAGTGGTGCATCTTACAATCTAAAGTTGCCAAGTGGGTTATCCTCCTAAAAATCTAGACATCTTTAAGTACTCACTTCTGGACTGTTCTGTTATTGAAGAATAACAAAGATATTAGATACCAAAATAGTATTGAGCCCAGAAAAGTCTACCTTTGATATTAGAATATGATATATATTTTTAGCACATAATTTGAGGCAAAGTCATTTAATAAATAATAGTTTGCACCCTGGTATATAACAGCTATGTGAGCTATATCAAAAAAGGTAGTACCTTCTACTATTACCTACAGGTTAAAAAAAAAGACAAAACTGTTACTTCTGCTGTTTGCTTTCATGTCAAATTCTCCTATTAGTCTGAAATTTTCTCAAATTCCTGAGAACTATAATTGCCTATTATATTCCAGCCTCCACATAATTTTTTGTTAAAAACCCATTATTCTATGGGCTCCACATATCTTTGTCCTCTGAAATGTGATGATTACCTTTCTCATCACCACATTTTCATCCTTCATAGATGAGGTAACCTTTTTTTTTCTGTTTTTCTTGCCTCTGATTTATTCAGGTATTTCACAAACATTCCCATTATTTAAACTAGATTTTTAGATTGATAGATTAAGTAACAACTACAAAAAAACTCCTTAGATGTCATTTAAAATTTTTCCTATATGGTAAAGCCATTTTAAGGTAAATTTGAACAAATGAAAATAAATGAAAAAATATTTACTTCATATGAGTTAGATTGTTTGAAAAAATGTAAAATACTACCAACTAAGCAAAACTGCTTAAACTCTTAAAATATAAGCTTTTTAAACTTTCAGCATTAAAAATCCACTGGATATATATTTTGAAAGGCAGCTGTTTTCAGCAGTCTCTCTTATTTAAGGTTTGGAATTCAAGCCATGGTGTATATATATATATAGTTAAGAAATGTCCATCACCTTCTTAAAAGAAAGGGGCTCCAGATTACATTTTAAAAACTTAGTCCAATATTCTTAGGGGAGGACTGAGTTTGAATTTTTGTTTTTAACAGATGTGATGTTAAGATGTTAGCTGGCAGTTTTCAGAGTACTGAAAAAGGGTATGCACATTGTAGTGGATTTCAGAAAGAGCTGGAAAGACTCATGCTGGGTGCTTCCCCTGTCCTCACTGTGTGTCTGCCCTTCTGCAGCACGCGATGCCCTTCTGGAGGATCTCCAGTCACTCGGACCTCATGGCGCTACATCATGCCTTGGAACTGGAGTACCTGTAACAGCTGCATGGCACTTTGAAACTGCACAACTGCTGTGTAACCAGGGACAAATCCAACAGGCCTGAGTCTCATGTCAGCGCTGGACTCCAGAATTTAGCAATTTCGACATACTGACGCACAGCTGCTGCCAGTCTTGACCTCTGCCCTTGTGGTAAATGGAGGACCACGTCTATTCAGAACAGCTGTTGACTCTAGTACTGTGAATCCAATGAAAATAAGCCATGAGAATGTTCTAGCACAGTGTAATGTGTCTTTGCCACATTAACTACATGGTTCAAACCTGTGAAGAAAGGACCTGCGAACGCTTCAATTTTTAGCATTTTCAAAGTGACATTAAACAGCTTCTCCAGTACAGCAAACTTGATTGCACAACAGAGACTGAAATGTGTTTCCTAAATTTTCTTGTAAAGAAGGTTTACTTTTTGGTGTCTCATACCCAGGGTAATCTGTACATCTCTACTTATTTATAAACAGACTTTTTTTTTAAAAAAAAAAAAAAAAAAAACAGCTTTATTGAGGTATAATTCACATACCGTACAGTTCACCTGAACAGACTTTTTTGACATCAAACAATTGGACAGACAGACAATAGCATAAGAAATAAGTGATTAAAGGCCTTTGCCTCATAACACGGCATGTACTTTGAATTTTAGCACATTGCAAAGTAGTTTAAAGTATGTCTAATTTAAACGTATATGTACATCACTGAGACAATCATGTACAGAAAGAATTTTTGGTGTAAATTTGTAATAATGGATGATTCTTTTACATATCGTTTAGGGAAATGGTATTGATAGTGAAGCAGGAGGCAGCACATGCACAAGCCCGTGTGCAGTGCCTTATCTAAGTATTGGGTATAAATATGTAGATATGGATTTTTTTTTTTAGATACTGTTGTCAAGACCAAAAGCATGGATGTCGATTGTCGATAAGGATTTTGTTTTCCCATCAGTTCTGCTATCTAAATTTTTAAATGCTATTAGGAGGGCCTTGATAAAGTAACACAGCAGATTCTTAAATAATTTGAAAAAATAAGTCCTCTTAGCACCTCACTTTTTCATTTCAACACTAATGTATTATATGTAACTACTTGGAAAAAATGATTATTCAAATGCTTCTTCCCACAGAAGGAATATAGATGATAGATATATTTTATTAATAAAATGGTTCATGAATTGGAGACTAGCAAAGTTTTCATGTGCTCAGAATTACTATCGTGTCTACATTGTCTTGTTTAGATAAAGGAGGACATGACCACATATCTGGACATCAGAAAAACTTTGCATTACTCCCAATGTTCATATTTTCTCTGTGTTCTTCCCCACCCAGAGGAAAGTTCATTGCCAGCGGTGGATGTGGCCTGGTCATCACCAGGGAAACAATGTTACTGTCCACCTCTATTATATATTACATAATCTGGGAAATAAAAGTTGTCACCTTTGTCATACCATAAGAAAGTTTCTCCAAAAGTGATCAGTTTGTCTGAGCACTAGTTTCTCTCAGCTAAAGCTTTCCACTGTCATGAAATTACTCTTTGGATGAATTTTCTTTTATATTGGAGAAAAACACAAGCTTTGACCCAGAGTAGCTAAAGAGCTACTCCAACCTTTTCTGAAGTTTCATGTTGCTGCTAGAATTAGTTATTTGTGAATTCTCCAAATTATTTAAATCAACAATTGAATTATTTTTTTTCCTTTCTTTCTTGGCAAACAGAAGTGGATAATTTTTTGACCTTTCATTGTATGTTTTTGTACTCTGCAAAGACAAAGTTTATCTTGGCCTTACTGTATAAAGGTGTGTTGTGTCCACAGTTGTGTACAGAATTTCTCTTCATTAATTGTGTTTAAATTAATAAAATTGATTTGTGAAGTACTGTAAGCTTCTTGAACGTCAGAATCTTCTTTTTCTCTTGGCTATATGAAATAGCAGGGTCTTAGTTGCATCAGAACACTCAAAGTCCAACACAAGGGAGTTGTATGAAGCAGTTGCCCTGATGGCTTTAGCAGTCCTTTAGGAGACTACACTAGAAGGGTAATGGCTGTTTCTTTGATCACTGTAAGAACTGATGAATGGAAAAGCTCTTTTTACTTCCCCCAAAACTATATAAACTGGACCCTCACTCAAATTTATCTACTGTGGAACAGAATTCAGCATAAAGTATCTTGGATTGCAGAGCATATATTTAGCCACTTAAATACCCAAGGGACAGTAATACAAAATAGTTTCATCAATAAAGAATGCCCACAACATATACCTCTATGATTTGGCCAGATTAGTGACTGACAGAGAGCTATAAAACAGCACAACTGGCTTTCTCCTGAGAACTTAATCTCAGAAACACAACATTTATACATAAAAACACATGAAAATCAAACATGCAGTTGTCTAAGCCATTTATCAGGCTCATGATGTGTGTTTTTTTTTTTACATGCACTCACCATGCCAAGTGGCTTGAATAATGAACTGTTTGAGCATGCTCAGACACTCCAAGAACAAAAAGTTTGGGGATAATCTTTAAAGATAGGCTGAGGTGGGGAGTGAAGGGATTTTTAGATCTCAGGTGAAAGTGTAGGGCATACCCTCGGAAGATGAATTTTCTAAAACGCCACTTCCAACATGACACTGCCAGTTAAAGCTTTTAAATGACTCCTGTTTGACGATGGATTAGAGCTCAGATTTCTTCTCCTGGCATTCTAGAGCCTCCAAATATATAGTCTCTACTCTCTCCCCAGCATTCTCTCTCATGCCTGTAATGAACAAGACTTCAGCACACTAGGCTAGTCCACTAGGCTCTTTAAGGGACCAAACAGCCCTTGAGCATCTCTGCCTCACCTTAGCTCAGAGCATTCCCATCACCATCAATGTCCTACTTCCTCAGCCCTCAGTCCACCCAAATCATGTCCAGCTCCAGTCTCTCCTCGCCAGAGCCTTCTTTCCATCATGGCATGAAGTGTTAGCTGCTTCTCTTGAACTTCTCCCCCTGTCATGTCTTCACTGGCAGTTCACATTTCATTCGATAAAGACTCACTGTCCCTCATCATGTGACACTGTCCTTCATCTTGTGACACTGTCCTAGGTGCTGGGGGTAGGATGTCTCTGTCCCCAGGACTGAGTTTACTTTGGAGTTGTTGGAAACAGACAATACTGAATGAATGAATAAGATACATTCAGGTCAGAAAGGTTCTTTATGGAAAATAAAATAGAGAACATGGGTAAGTGACAGGCATAACATTCCTTGGACAGGATGGACAAAGTCAAGATGTTTCAGCTGATACCTGACTGCAAAAACCTTGTCAGTATGAAAAGATCAGGGACAGAGCCTGCAGGCAAAGGCCCTCAGAGGAGAATACTCCTATTTTTTGTACTCCAGACGAAAACCACATCCATGGGTCCAAGCGGAAAGAAGTAAGAAATGACATTGTAAAAAGACCAGGAAGAACTTGAGGTCGTGGTAAGGGGTTTGGATGCGGTTTTAAGTGAAATGGAGGACACTGAGATTTTATGCAGGGTGTGACCTGATGCAATTTAATTTTTGAAGTGATCACTCTGGTTGTCGGGTGGAGAATGGGCTATAGAGGAGCAAGAGAAGTAAGGAGACCGGGTACTAGGCTACAAGGGCAGTCTAGACAAGCAATAGTCAAATCCAGACTAGGATGACGGAAATGGAAATCTGGGTTTGTTTTTAGTGATAGCTAAATACTTGCTCTAGGTTGGATGGGGGTGATGGTGAGACACAAGAGGAAACCAGACACATCCAAGGTAAGAGGTCTCAACACCACTAGGAGATAGTACAGCCTGCTGGTTAGGGGCCTGGCTTCTGCAGCCAGATGCCTGGAATCCCAGCTTCCCCATCAGAGCGGGCCAAGTTAATTAGCTTCTGTGTGCCTTAGTCTGCCATTTGTAAAAGGGAAATAACAATAACATCTACTTCTGAGGATTACTGAGGCCAAAATAAGTTAATATACTTAAAGTGCTTGGGACACTGCCTGGCAGATTTTCTAATGTTGCCTATTATTACACTGGCTATGTTTTTACATACATTTTTTCTCCCCAACCAAAGAATCAGTTCCTTGAATGCACAGACCCTACAGAAGTACACTTCATTGTTCTGGCCTGGTCTAGAAAACAAGCTGAAAAAGTCTGGTCCCCGACCATGAGTACTGTGACAGCGACCATTAAAGAAGTCATTCCAATTCTAGAAAGGGCTCAACAGCAGCACTGATGGAGGTGAGGCTGGGCCAGCCTGGGCAAGTGGGAAATGCCTCCCTGGAGAAGAGATGTCTCAGCTGAGACCTGAAAGCTGGGAGGAGTTGGCCCAAGCAGAGTGGGGAGAAAAGACAGAAGAGAAGGGAAGGAAAGCCACGGGGCTGTGGCACTGGGGCTCAGGGTGAGGGGTGGAGTGGGTGGCAGCAGGGGGCAAGGGTGTTCACTGTCCTTCATCTCAGAATAAAATTTCAGCCTTAGTGTTTTTCTCATACATGAACATGACTGCCCCCTGCATCCCCTCCATGGGAAAGAGAAAAGGAAGAAGATCGGAATAGAAATTGCATTTAGGCTCCTGCACTAGCACACACAGCCTTCACTATGGGTGATGCTACTAAACTAGACTTAAAACGTTAGGTCTTAGTTAAGCCCCTCTTATTTTTGAGATTACAAAATGGGTTAAATCCTTTGCCTGAGGGGTCACTGCCAAATAAGGCAAAGTCATCACCCCATCCCACCCTCTTAGATACAACACAGAATCATGAAGAGTAGACATTCTCAGACCAGTGAAAGTTGGCTTTGCCTCCCTGATCTATTACTAAATAACAGGGTGAGCTTAGATGCCCCTTCTGGCTTTCAAGGCGTATCTGGTGTCTTGTCTGCAGTGAGTACAATTTTCCAATGATGTCTGAATGCCTTTTGTTTTTTTAACATTAGTGCCTCAAACCTATGTCATCTTTCCAGAGTTTGGTTTAAAATTTATCTTCCAATGAGCATTTACAGATATGAAAGTAAACGCACACACATTTCATAATAACTTTTAAAATTTGCTTTCTGAAACATTTGCATGTGACATTGATGTTTCCCAATTCAAATGAATATAAAGGAGACCATTTGCTTAACAGAATGGAGAGGCGATGGACACAGTGTGTTCATTTAAGACTTGTAAGAAATTTCCTTCCGTACACCGGAGCTTCACTCACATTCTGCACGGTTACAAAGGCTTCAGCTGGAATGGGCCTGTCTATCCAGTTCAGAATAGTTTTTTGACAATCCAAAAGGATCAAGTTAGTAAAAGTCCTTTCTTTCAGAGTCTCTTTGAGCGTTTCCATTTCTCTCCATTCTGTCCGATTATACAAACTGACAGGATGACTTGTGGCAGAAGAAATGAAAGGGTTTGTAATTTAGGAAACCTCTGGCCCCACTGACTGAAAGCAGGTTGTTTGTAAAAAGGAAATCCTGACCTCAGCTAACTGGCAAACTCTGTCAGAAGCAATAGAAAGAAGTGAAGGAGAAAGAACAGTGCTGGGGATTTTTATTGGCAACAGAAGAAAAATGGATGCTCTGCCAGAGGGAAACCCTTGGAGAACTCAACAGTGGGGGACCAAGACCTGCCTCCAGCCTGACTATGTGACTGCACGGGGGCATGATGGTTCTGTTCTGGTCTTGTGGGCTGCTTGGGACAATAGCTAGACTGCCAACCCTGAACATGGATTCCTGCAGTTAGCCGATGTTGAAGTCCCTCTGCCACAGGCATGCCACGCCTGCCCCATGATCTACCTTGGCTTGACATAAAGCTCCAATGTCAACAGACAGTGGGGGTGTACCAGGTGTGTGTGAGACAAGCTACCTAACGTGCTCCACGTTGGTACTATCCACCAGCTCATCCCACTTTCTCTGTCCGCCACCTGGTGTCCATTGGGCAGGGCTCAGTAGTGACCTATGGACAACTCCATAAAAGAAAGAAGGCCCCTGCAAGTTCAGTCTCCTTATGCCAGTGGTTCTCAGTCGACTACCATTGAAATCAGTAGAGTGCTTTGGGGAAAAAAAAAGAAAAACGCCCCTCCTAAAGCCCCACACCAGAGATTCTGATTTGATGTGTCTGGGGTGGGGCTGCTTGAGCAGCAGACATTGCTCTGCACCAACCAGACCTGTGAGAGAGACCTCCCAGCAGGGTTGGCCACTGTGTGAAGTGTGCCTTCTAGCTCGTGGCCTTTCCTTTCTAACCCATTCTGACTCCCAGCTGGCCACGCCCATGCACCTGAAATCCTTATGACCTCAACTCAACTCCATTCAACAAACATCTGGGGAGTTCCTACTGTGAGTTCTGCCCAGTCTCGGGGGGTGGCCTCAAGGGACGGGCCATCAGAGATATGTGATAAGAGGCAGCCTGTGATGAGGGCCATGCTAGACTTCAAGGGCACTCACAATTGAGGGGAAAAGGTTGCAAAGAATTTTAATTTATGATCGAAGCCCAGAAGATTTAGCAATGAGTGTTGCCCGGGGAAAGAGGGGCAGTTTCATTCGGGAGGTGACATTTTCATGTCCTAAATGAAATGAAGGGATAAACTGCTGATAGGTTCCTAAACCTAGTCCTCCCTCAAATTTCCCCAGTTAATGACCCACTTGTTCAAGCCACAAGTTCAGTACTCAGAAGGCATTCTTGATTTCTCTCTCTTTCTCTCTCAAGCCCCACTTTCAGTCCTTTACTAAGATTTGCCAATTTTCCCACATGACACATCTCCAATCCATTCATTGTTGCTGTCCACGTCACCGTATCCTCCACAGAGCTCCTGGAAGAGTTTCCAGCTGATCTCCCAGCGCTTACTCTCCCCACTCTGACCGATTCTGCCACACTGCAGCCTGAGGGATCTCTTTAGAACGTAAATCCTATCCTAGCACTGCCGTTACTACTGCTCATAGAACAGATCTCATGCTCCTTGCACATGCTACACGACCTCACCACCAGCCAGCTCTCCCCTGCAGCCGGCCCCTCACTGTCTAAGCTGTTGCTACGCTAGGCTCCTTCCTGGTTCTTGAAAGTCCCAAGTGCATCTCACTTCAATGACTTCACATCTGCCGTCTGTGAAGAGGACTCCTCCCTTCAGGTCTCAGCTGAAATACCGCACCCTTCACCAGCCTTTCTGACAGGTGCATCTACAAGAGACAGCTTCTGTCCCACAAAACCCTGCTCTCTTCATTCACAGAGCCCCCATTTGTTTCCTTTGTCACACTTCCCACAGTTTGCCATTTTTAGTCTGATTGGTTACCCTTCTGTTGTCCACCTTTCTACATAGGCTGGAAACTCCAGAAAGATGAAGGACTTGCTGCCACTGTATTCCCAGCACCAAATTCAGTGCTCATCATGTTAAATACTTTTTATGTGTATGTTTATAATAATAAAATTAAAATATTTGTTGACCAGTTAGATGAATAAACATTGGATGAATGAGCAAAGGCACTGGAGACTAAAAGTGCAATGTACATTGGAGAAATTCCAAGGAGCTCAGTGAAGCAAAGCCTGTATGTGGGGTGAGTGGGTAGAGAAGGGCGGGAGAGAGAACCAGGAAAATTGAGCAGGTCCAGATCACCAGTGGTCCAGACTCAGGAGTTTGGACTTTACCTGTCATGACGAAGAAACCAAAGAACTTTTTCCTGGGGGTTGACAGAATCAGATGTACATTCATTTGATTAGTAAGGGAGAAATGTATAGAAACACGAGGCTGAGAGACATGTGGGACGGGGTTGCAATAATCCAAGCAAGATGTACAGAGGGTCTGTCCGAGGGTAGCCGTGGGATGGAGACATGGACCTGACACAGCTGGTGTCCTGCAGGCAAAGCCAGGCATGAGTGGGCAGTGGGGGGCTTCCAAGCTGCTCTTGCTCCGCCTTCCTGTCCAGCACTGGAAAGGATGGGGCTGGATCCTGCCATGTATGAGAGGTCATGAAAAAGTTCATGGAAAGATTTGTATTATCTTTTAATTCTATTTTTCCATGAACTTTTTGAAGCACCCTTCTACAAAGTTCTGTATAATTAAATCAGAGCGTTACAGCTGAGGGGAGGGTATTGGTTCATTGTAAATCTCCATGTATGTATCACTGCGTGTGTGGGGGGGGGGGGCAGTGAACTGTTTAGAGGGGCAAGGATAGCAATCTGGTTTTCCCGATGGCTCCAGAAAGTGCACTGATCGGGCTGACCCTTTATGTAGTTTTTTTAACATATATTTTGCACATAATTGAGAAAATGTCACTTTTCCATTTCAAATGGGGGACAGGGGCTGGCTGAAGGAGATTATAAAGACGCTAAACCCTCCCTATGAAGGTGCTTGTCACCCACCCTCCAGTCACTGCCAAAAGCACAGCCTAGAGCTGGTCTCAGGCCCAGGCCTAACTTCAGCGACCCCAGGGCAGGGCCTTTGCACAGATTCGCTCACCTGCGCACCTCCCAAGAGCAGGGGTGCTGTAAGCCTCCCAATGAACCGAGCATCCGGGGGCTGCTTGCAAGACCCTTTTGTCTCTCACTTCCTTGTTTACAAGCACAGAGCAAGTAGCAAAGTGTTTAAGAAGTGGAGAAAAGGAAGAGAAGAAAAACCAAAGAGTGTGGGCGAGGAAAGGAGGAACATTAGCTGTGTCAACTTGGACATTAATAAGGACCAAGCCATTAAAGAGGATGCCCCTACCCTTGCTTTAGTTCCGATGTGTGCAAGGCCTGGACAGAGATCAAAGTCCCATGAGCACTGGCAGACGGCCGGTGGCTGTGGGGGAGGGCATGTGTCTGAGCAGAGACGCCCTGCCACCTCCCTGGCCCTTCCAAAAGGGCTTCCTTCACCACCTCACCTCCCCATGTCCCTGTGTGTAGGAACCTCTCACTGAGAAATCACCACAGGCTCCATCATCTCGCCTGCCTGCGTAGTGATTCAAAAACACCAAAGGCTTTTCAGAATTTCCATTTTTCCCAAAGTAGTTAAAATGCAAGTAGGAGGGGGAGGAGTCCAGGGAGGGGCACACGCCCTTACTGGAACACCCTTGTTTTGAAAAACTTCTGCCCTCTGGGTTGAAAGCATTTCTTGGCACAGTGGAATCAAGGGGTGCCACAATAGCTCCAGAAATGCTTCCAGCCCCTGATCTTAATATTTATTTGCAAAGCCTGACAGGAAATCAAATCAGTGCTACGTGTTCCATGAAAAACAAAGGAAAATACAGGAATCAGAAAAAACAACAGACTGCCCTAAACAGCCTTACATCAATAGACTTTAAAGACAGTTAAATGCTAGGAAAATAGCTCCCTTTGGCATGTAATCTTTTGACGTGTAATTTTTCGACATGTGCTGAAGGCCCACTATGTGCTCGGCCCCTGTGCTAGGTGCTGCTGGAGTGCATTCCCTGAGAAGCCCGTGCTTCCCAGATGGGAGGTGGGTGCTGCTGGGATGCAGGTGGAAATTGAGTGATGTGGACTTCACCAGTAAAGAATAGGGTAAGCTGAAAACTTCAGGTTCAGAAGGACAGAGGAGATTATTTGGGAAGACTCCTAGGGCGACAGAATATTTCATCTGTATTATGAACAGGTGGGAATTTCACAGATGAAAAAGAGAAAGAAGAGCACAGCTGGAGGGAAGAAGGAATAATATCTAAAACAGTTTCAGAAACTGAGCCTTAAAATGGCTCTAGAAATTAAGCATGGCATTAAACTACCAGAGAGTCACTTATAACCATTTATGCACTACTTCCAGTGTCTATTGGGAGAAACTCATAGCACAGCAGGAGAGATGTACACACACATAAATGCTCAGGAATAAATTCATCTGGAGTTGCAAACTCAAATGCCAACAATAGTGAGGCAGCTGATGAATGAGCAAATGAGTAAATAGTAGGACCATCAGTGAGTCAGAGTCAAACCATGTGAAACCCAAGATAATTCTAGTGGACAAAGGGTTGTTGCCTGTGACAACATATGCAATACTGGATACACGAATCCAGTGGGATAGTTTCTTAGTGGTGTCTGATAGGAATGATGGGGAAGGATTGGCTGATGTGTTGTGTATTCATTTGGAGGCAAGTTGAGAACAAAATTCCTTTTTTTTTAAATTTTCATATTTCTATGCTCATTTCTGCTTATAATAAGCAGGCATGACTTAAATTACATAAACTTTTTGTTTTACCATTTTATTGATTTTTAAGTGTATGATTCAGTGACACTAAGTACCCCGTAGTTTGTTGTTGTTTGTTTAAATTCGCTCTTTTGACAGTGACAGGAGTTCAGAAAGTATTTCTATAGGAAAAATGTAAAAACAGCTACCATTAATCAGCAACATACATTCATTCTGAGAGCTAGGGAGGCAATAGAGAGTGGTGGGGACTGTGTCAAACAGAAACAAAACATGGCCCATATAAAGAGGATAGCTGCGGGTCAACTCCAACCAGTGGTTTACATGTAGGAGCGCTGGCTCAGGATGTCGGGGTTTTCAGTTTTCAAGAGAAGCCAGATATCCTGATATTTGGGGGGATTCAGCTGTAGGAATATTAAACTTTGTAAATTATGGATAAAAATAAAAAATGGTAAATCAATTAATACATGATGATCAGCTCATGGAGCTCACAGTTTAAAATATTCAGATAATGAGAAATATTTCTGTTTGTCATGTCTGGGAAGATTTCATGGAGGAACTGATTTTTAAGCTGGGCTTTTGAGGAGGTTATTGGCAGAACTTAGGGTCTCAAGTAGGAGGCCGAGCAACAAAATGGCTCAAGTGACAGCATCGTTCACGCTTTTGAAAGGCATCTAATTCGGTGGTCCCAAACTTGGCTATACATCAAAATGAACTTGGGAATTTTTCCTCACATTTATTGTTTTACATATTCATTTTTAAATGTCCATGTACATGCTATGACATGAATAAACCTTGAAACATGATAACTTAAATAAGTTGGACACAAAAGGACAAATGTATGATTCTTCTTATGTGAGATATCTAGGATAGGCAAATTCATAGAGACAAAAATTAAAATAGAGGTTACCAGTGGCTTGGTATAGGGAGGAAAGGAACTTATTGTCTAATGAGTACAGAGTGTCTGCTTGGAATGATGAAAAAGTCTGAGAGATGGATATAGTGAAGGTTGCACAACATTTTGGAGGTGCTTAATGCCACTGAATTGTACACTTAAAAATCATTAAAATGGTTTTTTAAAAGTTTATATAACATACCGCATAGAAATATGTAAATTTTAAAAAGGAATTTTGTTCTCAACCTGCCTCCAAATGAATACACAACACACCAGCCAATCCTTCCCCATCATTCCTATCAGACACCACTAAGAATCTATCCCACTGGGTTCTTGCATCCAATGTTGCACATGTTGTCACAGGCAACAACCCTTTGTCCACTAAATTATCCACGTGGTTTGACTCTGACTCACCGATTGTCCTACTGCTCACTTATAGGGTTTGGATACAGGATTTATAGAATTTGGATATAGGAGGGATGACGGGAAGCAGGGAAGCTTTAGATTTCCCGGAGGATACAGTCAGGTTACTGTCTTACATAAGCACATTTGTTTGTAATATGCATGTGCAAGTGTATGTGTTAACCATATTGGCTTACATTATTCTTTAATTTTTTGCATCTTGATTTTTTTAAACTTTAGTTACCACAGATATCTTTCTATTCAGTACTTACTGATTATTTCTTCACTTTCAACAAGTACCTATTATACTATATGTAAGTAGCATAATTTATTCAATACATCTTCCACTGACAGAAATTGAGGTAGTTTGCTATATATTTTTGTGTTATAAACTATGGTATAATAAATATTCTTTTATGTATGTATTTATAAATGTGCACAAATAATTTATGCACATTAAATGCCTAGAAATATAACTACAAGGTCAATAGATATGATTATTTAAAGGCCAGTAGAATTTGCCAAATTGTCCTGTAAAAAGATTGCACCAATTTTTACTTCTACCAAAAGTGTTGTGGAATCTGGAAGGCTTTTTAGACTCCCAGAGCCCTACTTCCAGAGATTCTGATTCAGTAAGTCTGAGGGAGAGTCTGGAGATCAGCATTACTTTAAAACTCTACAGATAGCTCTAATACTTGCCAGCTTTGGACCCACTGATCTAAACATAGCTCAATTGTGTATTATCTAATTGCAACTAAAATCTGAAAACTACAGAACATTACTAACAGAAATCAAAGAAGTCCTAAGTAAATGGAAGGACATACCATGTTCATGAATTAGAAGACTTGCTATTGGAAGGATGCCAGCTCTCCTCAAATTTAGCTATGGATTATGTATTTATCTGCAGAAATGTAATACCATAGTCCAAGAAGAGAAAGAGAGAGAAAGAGAATACAAACTGACTCCTTAAAACAAACAAAGCTTGAAGATCTTAAAACAAACAAAGCTTGAAGTTGTTAAAACTGATCACAATAAAGATAGTGTGATATTGGCACTAGAATAGACAAAAAGACCACTGGAAAAGAACAGAGTGGAAACTACACATTCCTGTCACAAATCGAGGACTAGGATAACAGCACAGTAGAGAAAGCATGGCCTCTTCAATAAATGATGCTGGCTCAACTGGATGTCCATGTGGGAAAAAATGAATCTTGATTCCTACCTCTCACCATATGCAAAAATGAAATCCTGATAGATTGTAAGTCCAAATGTAAAATAATAGAAATATTAGAAAAATACATATTAAAATATCTTTATAACCTTCAGATAGGCAGAGATTTCTTAAGAGGACACAAAAAACATTAACCATTTTAAAAATGATAAATTGGACTATATTAAAATTAGTATGTTCTGCTCATCAAAGAGAGTGAAAGAGCAAAGCTGAAGTGGGAAAAGATATTTGCAAAACTCATCTGACAAAGTATTCATAAACAGGATATATAAAGAACACATACAAAACAATACAAAAAAGACAAGAAAAACCCAAGCCAAAGATTTAGACTCTTCATGTAATAGGATATCTAACTGGCCTATAAACATGACTCAATTTCATTGGTCGAAGAAATGCAAATTAAAACAATAATGTAATACCTTCACATACCACCAGAATGGCTGAAATGAAAGAGAGACAATACAAATACATTGCACTAGTGGAGAAGCAAATTGGCACAGCCTCTTTGTAGAACTGTGTGGCAACATCTACTAAATTGGCTCATGCTACACTCCTTTATATTACTGAGGAACGTATTATTTATGCCATATATTTAGTACTGTTATCTAATATCTTGAAAACAGTGGTTGATTTTTTACATATATATTTCTTAACCCCCTACCCAACATTTTAAACTTCTTAGACTAGGAATAATGTTTCATTTGCTAACCACCAGAGTACCCAGTAAATACACAGAAGTATCTGTTCAAGGTACAGCTGATTTATATTGAAGATCAACAAGTTTATATGTTACCAAAAAAATCCTCTCTCTGATTGTTTCTTTTTCATGTATGTTCTACATATTAAAGTATGCCCATATCTTAGATTTCAGTTAGATAATCTGCTATAATTCCATTTCTGGGAATTTATCCAGAGCAATATAATTTCATTTATTTATTCACCAGAAACTGTGCTAGCCACTGAGGGTACAATGGGGAGCAAATGTCCTCATGGCACTTAGACCTGCTGAGATGATCAGGACCACAGCATAAAAATGGAGGTTTGATGACACATGTAGAGGTACTGTGAATAAATAATAACTAATGTGCCTACAAGCTGGGGACTTCTGCCTCTGTACTCCAGGAGAAACTCCACCCCGCCACACACACCCAGCACCTAGCATACCTTATTTGTGTTGGTTTAATTGCCAACATTCCCCTCTAGTCCCTTAGTTCTGTGAGGGCAAGCACAATGCCTGGTTCGTCCATTTCATCCCCAACACATAACACATGTTAGAATTGATTAAAAGTAAATTAGGGTACATCTGTGTAACGGAATACTGTAGCAACCATCAATCAGATGATGTGCAGCTACACCTTTAGTCATGGAAAATCGTCCACAATATATTGTTTAGTGAAAGAAATAAATCAAGGTACAAACAGTATATATAGTTTGAATATATATTCATACATATATACACACACACGAGGGTACTTCAAAAAGTTAATTGAAAAATAAAATTAAAAGATAATATGAATCACTCCATGAACTTTTTGCATAGTAAAAGATTTAGGTTAATATATGCCAATATATTAAAGATGATAATGTCTGAGTAGTGGAATTTTGAAGCATTTTAACTTCTTGATTATGTCTTTATTTTCTGAAGTATCCAATGAGCAAATGATATATCTAAAATAACTTAAAATCTATTTTAATTTTTAAATAAAATTTTCCCTATTTTCTAATCACTACCTTTGGTAACATTCAGCTCAAACACCATGCATTTTGCAAAGAGGTCATTTCTGCACTGAAGCTGGGTATTTTGAGGGCCAAACCCAGTCCCACGTGTGAAGTTTTCTGACCTACAAACTCTGCTTTCTCTTCTGTCTGCCTAGTATGTGGGATGGAAGAGCACTGGGTCACCCAGACAGGCCAGCCTCGTGCAGCAGGAGCCCTGGATTCCACCATCAATTCTGTTTCTTTCACCATGCATTCAGTGAATAGCCATGTGCCTAGAACCTAAATATCTATGTTCTACCCTGAGACAGATGGAAAGCATGGAAGATTGCCCAGCAAAGACCCCATGCCCTCAAGGAGATCTGAAACTCCCTGGGAGACAAGGCACGTGCACATGAACAGAAATGGCAGGATTATCTATGTCTACCTCCTCAAAGCCACGGTCTTCGTACTGTTCAGGTGATAGCTGGCTACTCTTAGAAGCCAATGTGCCAAGTGATAGTGGACAGCACTGACTCTTGTCCTTCTTTCCAGCTTATTTAACTGCATTTTAATATTTTTCAATAGTAAAAGCACGTGCTTATGTTAGAAAATTTGATAAGTACACAAACATATAAAGAAATAAGAAATAAATCCATGCATGACTTTTCCATCTAAGGAGTGACCAACTGTTAATATTTCAATAACTTTCTTCCTAAACCTTTTTTGCTGTTTTTTCCCACATAGTTGAGATAAAATTGCATCTTCAACTTTTATCTTGTTTGTTTCAGCTTACAATTAGTATTTACCCGTGTCATTAAACACTTCCTAAACGTCATTGTTTAGAGAAGCATGATAGTCCATTAGATAAGCAACTACTATGTGCGGGTGCTGTACTGAGAACTATAGCGGCAGTAAGGGTTAACACTGAGGAGTTCTAACCACTTTTCTAAGAACTGAACAAGGGGGTTTTCTCATTTAATCCTTACAACTTTATGAGATGAGTACTATTATTTAATTCCATTATTTAGAATAAGAAAGAAAAAAGTCCTCAGTTATAGAATTGTAAAGCAGTTGCCCACAGAGGTAGTAAACAGCAGAACTAGGATATGAATCCAGAAAATCTGACTCAAAGCCCACCTACTTAACTCCTGTATTATGCTGCCTCTCCCGAATGGATAGTGATGATCGACTCCTGCTGAGAATAAGTCACATGCCAGGCACGGGGCTAAGCCCTTTACGTGCATTAATTTATCTAATTCTCACCATCATTCCGTTACTCTCACCTTTTTTGCACATGAGAAAGCTGAGTCCTAGAGAGGATAGATAACATGCTTAAGATCACATAGGTCAGAACAGGTGGTCTCACGTTTGAATCCAGGTCTCCAACTCCAGGATTTAGCTTAACTGCCGTTCTCCAGTGGAAGATAAAACAGTCAGATTGCCAAGTTCAAAGTCATGCAGCCTTTCCTCTGTTTTCTTCTGAGGGATTTATAATTTGAGCTTTTGCATTTAAGTTTTTGATCCATTTTAATTTTTGTATTTTGTATAAGATCCAACTTTATTATTTTGCATATGGATATCCAGTTTCTCTAGCACCATTTGTTGAAAAGACCATCCTTTCCATTGAATGGTCTTGGCACCCTTGCCAAAAGTCATTTGATCATATATGTGAGGGTTTATTTCTGGGCTCTCCATTCCATTCCACTGGTCTGTATGTCTATCTTTATGCCAGTACCCCACTGTTTTGATTACCATAGTAGTAAGTTTTGAAATCAGGAAGTATAAGAATCTAACTTTGTTAGTCCTTTTCAAGATTGTTTTGGCTGTCTGGGGTCCCTTGAGATTTCACATGAATTTTAGGAACAATTTTTCTATTTATGTAAAAAAAAAAAAAAGTCACTGGGATTTTGAAGGAGTCTACAATGAAGATATGTAAACTGAAAATTGTAATAAAATATTGTAAGTGTTGTAAGCCACTAATCTTCCCCCACTAAACGGTAAGCATTTCAAGGATACCCATTTCAAATTTTATCCCCCACAGAAACTAGTATTGAATCATGTACTGAGTAGTGAAGTAATACTTCTGAATGAATCAAGATTACAGAGCATCAAATACTCATGTCCTTGTCTGATAAGAACCAAGATGTGTTAAGAGCTAAACGAAATGAATGGAAAATAAATAGATTTCTTTGTTATGAATAGACTTCAGATTTCTCAGTAAAGTGAAGCAAAGTTGAATCCTGCCTGGCACAAAAACATCATAATTTCCATGATTATGTAAGAGCTACAACAGATGCAAAATAAAGTGCAGGGCTTTTTTTCTACATTGTAAAACAAGTAAAGCCTCTCCTCCTGCCTGCTGTCTCCAGCCAGCTGTAGCTTAGTACAATCTAAGGGTGATATATACAAAGCATGACCATCAGGGATAAGTGGTTTATTATTTCAGAGGCTTTATTACCAGATGCATGCTTATTGTAAATGCTCAGGATTGGACATAGTTTATTCTATTTTTAGCGTTAATACTATTTTTTAAGTTTAAATAAACTAAACAGATTGAACAATTGAAGTTTGCATAGTAATGTTGTGGTATAATATAAAAGGTATGAAACATAAACCTCTTCCTTCCTTCTGTGGAGTCTAATGAAACTGCCAGTTGTTTATTTTAGCACAAGAAACACTTGGCCTGCAGAACACAGGAAAGACAGAAGAAAAGCATACTTTGATGCTTCTAGAATTAACCCAAGAGGACTTGTAAACCATGATAGCAAAACTGACCTTATCCAGACATCCCATGCACTGTCATTGCTCTGCATCTTCTGTTGGCAAACAAAACTTCTAGAGCTCATGAAGGAACAGTCCAGCAGTGTTGGTGTGGGGGAAGGGAATTCACTTTCATCTAGGCCAGGAGTGCTCTACCTTTTATGGGACATACAGACCTCTTTGAAATCTGATGAAATAGATGAACTCTGATCCTCCACTCACAGCCAAATACAAGCATACTTTCAAAATATGCACGTGACTTCAGGGGGGTTCACAGACAAGAACCTCTGTTCTACTGAGTGCCAACTTTGTACTTTGTACCGTGCTAAGTGAATTAATACAAGGTGATATGCATTAATCTGGCAAGTGATGATGTTTGGGTCCAAAGGTTAAAGGGGGGGAGGGTATTGTAGAATGACAAGTTTGCTAGTTTGTTTCAATGGATTTACTAGGAAAAGAGATCCAGAGGTGAAAGACTTGGGGATAATGAAGAGACTTGCTAGGCCACTGCGTATAAAGAATCTGTCCTTGCCTAAAGAGAGATCCAGCCTTCAACCTGAGCTTATGGGAAGTGACCTATATCATACCTGATAAGAATGTCTTTGTTTAGGGAGGAAGGTGGGCACCATAGAAAAATAAACCATGTATTTTAGAATGGAGGCTCCTGGTCATGCAGTTGATCTGAAGGCTGAGATCAACCATATGGGAAATCAATCAGTCATATCTACGTAATGAAGCACCAATAAAACCTTTGGACACTGAAGTTCAGTTGAGCATCCCTGGATATATATTGTCACACATCAATACCAGGAGGGAAACATGTCCCTGAAGACAATGGAAACTTTGCATCTGGAATCTTCCCAGATTCTGCTTTATTTCTCTTCCTTTGGCTAGTTTCGATCTGTTTTCTTTCCCTATGATAAAGCATAATTGTGAGCATAATCATTTTCAGGGAGTTATGTATGTTCTTCTAGTGAATTATCAAACCTGAGGGTGGTTTGGGGAGCCCCCATGAACTTGTAGTTGGTGTCAGAGGTGAGGAAATTCTTGGGACAGGCAATCTAACATTATTGTTGAATCCTAACTCTTTGCAGTTGGTGTCAAAAGTCTTGGGCAGACTTGGAAGCCTGGAGGACCATACCTTTACCCTCCCAGTTTGGCTAACTCCAGGGAGCTGCTTTCAAGCAGAGCCCAGAAGCACCAAGGCACCTTAGCAATCAGTTTTCTAAGGGTTGACTGATAAATTGCCAGAGAATGTCTAGACCCTCTGCCCTTAGGCAAACCTAGCTATAGGAGCCCTTCTGGATTCCTGGTGTGGATCAGTGGTGTGGGACCTATGAACCATACAGATCAAGGTAAGTAAATACTTTATATAACCTTTCCCTTTCCCATGGGAGAGACACTAATGTAGCCTCTGACAGTCAAGTTCACGCCGGCAAGAGTGGAAAGAAACTTGGCAAAAATGGAAGCTCAGGTGTAGCTGAGGCATCTGTCTTACTCTCTAGAACATGCTTACCACAGCCTCACAGTTCCTAGGGCCAAAAAAAATGTCAGTGGGTACCAACAGCTGACATATATTGAGGTCCCCTTAGAACATTTTGTTCTGAGTTAGTGTTAACTGCTGAGATCTTAAAAGGAGCACATGGCATGCAAGCTACTTAGAGGAGGAGCTGGCCTTCACATCCATTTTATTACTTATTGAGTAAGAAAACCAAATGACAAATTTCTAGTCAACAAGATAAGCAAATGAAATAGGCTTATAAGATGCCTTACAAAGGTGGAGAAGCAGGTAGTTGTCCAACTATTTCCAATACCCTTTTCTTTCATCTCTCTTTCCTCTTCTTCCAAACTAGCATGAGGGTCAAAGCCAGAGATTAAGTGGAAATCAATACCACTCTGCTCCTTCCTAAAGTGCTATTTAGGATTCACACATTCATTAATAAATGCATACTGAGTACCTTGTGTGGTTGAAATACTATGCTGGGCACTATGAGATGGGGAAGCTTTGTTCAAGGCTTCAAGATAGGATCCTGCTCTGAAGGACTCACAGCCTGGTAAGGGAAATAGGATACTTATACCTGGGAATATAAGAAAAGCAGTATACAGTGGAGACCATACTGAATATACCCAAAATAAATAAATGAACAACTTATGGGAATTCAAAGGAGGAAGATTTCACTCCCCTTTGGGGAGAACAAAGCAAGTGCCAGATTTTAAATGGAGGAACTAGTGTTTTAGGTCATCTAAATAACAAAATCATGATAATTACAAGGACAAAGCATTAAACTAAATGAGGAGAGACCTAGGATATGAGGACTCTGAAGAGATAAAAATAAAAAGATGGAGGAAGTAATTTTATCTATATCAGAGTTGCCCTAAGACAATTGAGACTAAAAATCAGAAAGGGCTAGATCTTACCATCCTCGTTTTCTACAGTCAGAAAGCAGGCACAGCATGATCAGAGCAGCTGAGGGGCTTGTGCAAAATCACACGGGGAGTAAGTGGCTGATGGAGATTCAAATTCAGGTCTGTTTAATGTAAAAACACACAGCAAAGTGCAGGGCCATTGCACTGGAACAATCTCTGGCGTAGTTCAGCATCCGGGAGAGGCAAGGTAAGGTATCTGAGAGGGGAAACCAGCACATCAATGAGAAGCCCCAGAGACAGCAGCAAAGCCTCAACTCAGGCCAGGGGGACACTGGCATCGTGGCCTCAAACAAAATGCCCATTCTTGGTGGGATGGGAGGGGATGGCTGAGGGTAAGATTGGGAAAGAGAGAGTACAGCCTGGAGAAAGACTTAGGCAACAGGCTCAAGTGACCAGGAAAGCGGCAGAGTCACCCAAGGCAGAAGGTCCATCACCTGACTGTTGGAGAGGTAGACAGATGGGGAAAATACTGGCCCACAGGCACTGATCTGCTGTCAGTAAGTCCTAAAACTTCAGTGGAGCTGGAGCTTCTCAGAATCCTTCCTGCCCATGAGTGGATCTAGCTCTGGGGAAGCCATGCCTGGCAAAGGAAGATGAAAATGACTCTGTTGGTTTTAGAGGGGAGACCCTTAATACTTGAAAGCCACCGCTTTAGGATAAATAGAAGGAAGTACTTGGGTATCCAGACAGTTATAAAGTCACAGAATTTAACACCATCAAAAAAGTAGGACACAGTAACAAAACATGATTGGGAACCTAGGATCAGAAGGATCCCTGTTTAAGCATCAGGCAATTGTTCTAGACCAATGCTGTTCAGTGAAACTGTCTGAAATAATAGAAATGTTCTATAACTGTTGCTGTCCAATATGGTAGCCACCAAGCAACTTACCTTACTGGACAGTGCACGTCCAAACAAGGAGCACAGTAAAGAACATATAGAATATAAACAGAGGGTTCAGAGAGGCTGTTCTCACTGTATGAAGTTGACCCCAAATTAGTTTGCATAAAGTAGATGATAATTCACAAGCGAACATTAAGGGAAATGTGCTATTGGCTGGCCAAGGTCTAGTCTCTGAGATGTGTGTTTAGGAGAATCGCCACATTCTTCTAGAGTGGGAGTCTCTGCCTCTGGGAGACATGGAATGTTGTGCCAGATGGACAGAGGTAAACCATCGCTTTTTATGGACGTATGAAATGTTTCCTGTGTTTTTCTTTGATCCCACCATCCCCACCAAGGCAAAGGGAGCAGCAGGGGATTCCCCCACACTCTCACCACTACCTGAAAGGAAGTTATATTTTCTGGGCTTGCACTAGTGAAAACACAATTTAAAAATTCTGTCCCTGATATGCACCTACACTAGTTATGAGGCTTAAACACTGAAGCTTTGTCTCTGTGTTTTTAAAATAGAGAAATAAAACATGTCCTATTGATCTCTTTATCAGCAGCCTTCCCTTTTCTCACACAGAGCCAAGGAACTGACTGAAGTGCCAAGAGAATTCTGGAAACTACTAAGAAAAACAGTGGCACCTCCCCTCCAGGCTCGAGGACTCACTGTACAGTTCTGTGATTCTGCTACTCTTTACTCTGAAATAATTCAGGAAAAGCTACAAACATATGTAACAGGAATTCAATACTAGCCGAACTCTGATCTGAAAATTCTGCTAAGGTGCAATTAGGATAAAACAGTAAGGTGGAAAGTAGGATACCCAGAGGAAATGAATCCAGCCTCAACAGAAATAATGAGTTTGCTAAAAAAAAAAAAAAAAAAAAAAAAAAAAAAAAAGGAAAGCGATATAGAAACATATATGGACCTTAAGACCATAGTTTCCTCTCATTATTTGTGCATTTTTTTAAACCTCAGTGTTCTTGTCTATAAAATGGAGATAAAAGTACTTACCTCAGGAGAGACTATTCTGGATTAAGAGATTTAATAACCAAATGTAATGTGTAACCTTATCTGGATTCTGATAGAAAGAAACCAATTGAAAGAGATAGTTCTAAGACAATCAAAAAAATCTGAAAATAGACTGAGTATTAGTTAATATCGAAGAGTGATTATGTTTTGAAGAAAATTTCCATATTTTTTAGAGATTTATACTAAGATGTAGAGGAAACATGATATATGTTCTAGAATTTGCTTTAATATACTTACCAACAAAGTGGAAAGGGAAGTGGGAAGGAGGCAGGGAGAAAGGAAGGAAGGAAGATTAGGAAGGAAGGAGCAAACAGGAGTTGTAGTTTTAAAAAGATCTTTTTCATCTTCACACAGTTGTAAATAGCCAATTTATCCAAACAGCCAATTTATCTAAACCCTCCTCCTCTAGAATATATCACCACATTTAAAATGCAAACCTTCCTAAAACATTCTCAAATATGAACCACACAAGATGCTGGCTCCTAGTGGGCGCTACCTATGGGCATTACATATTCTCAAATCAATCGCTTGACATTTTTACGGCATCACAAAATCTACACCTTTGCTCCAGCCTAAATCAACAACAAAAGCATCAGCCAAGACTGCATATATTACAGAATCCTTGTAAATCAGCAGTTGCCTTTAAGCTTGAGGGGACTCCAAATTTGACCAGCTGTTCAGAACAGTAAAATCTCATAATTGAGTTCAATGTCCAACCACTCTCCAGTGAGGCTTACTTCAAAGGCACAAACACTATGAAAATGATGAGAGAATAGCGGGAAACTTCTGTATTTTTAAGTTAATTAGCGTGCTGAGAACCTGATTTCTTGTCAATAGTGAAAAGGGATAGTATGCTACTGAGGTCCTCCCCCCCTTTAATTACTCCTCCCTTCCTTTGTGTGATGAGATACCTTTTTCCTAATGGAAAAGAATTGGTAGGACTCTGCTTCCCTATGATCAAGGGGGGAAATTAGATGTGAAAAGTCATTCATACAAGCTTGATGTTGACTGTTTTGATCCCTTGAAATTCCAATTAGTGATCAAGTTGACTTGGGCACCAGGCTGGAAAAACATGGACATTCACTTTCTTCCCTGCTGAGTAATGTTATGGAAGGAAGGGAGTTGTTTATCGGCATTTAAGTAAAATCCATTATATAGCAGCAATCTTTCTTAAACACATGTCAGAGAGCACTGAAATGGTTGTTGGCAAGTATATTGGGCACTAAGTCCATCCCAACATCTATCAGATGGTGAAAAAAAGAGGAAAAAACTGAGTATGTGTGGGTTTGTTTATTATTCTTTACTTTATTTGCGTGGGCAGAGAGATGAGGATGAGACAAGCTGCTTACCAAGCCTGGTTAACTTTCTGACCCTTGACCATACCAGGCCA
Organism: Cynocephalus volans; assembly: GCF_027409185.1. Taxonomy (NCBI): domain Eukaryota; kingdom Metazoa; phylum Chordata; class Mammalia; order Dermoptera; family Cynocephalidae; genus Cynocephalus; species Cynocephalus volans. The sequence goes on along the minus strand of NC_084474.1, from coordinate 28,069,528 downwards.
AAGATGCCACTCGCTCTGTCATTTGGCACCAGATGTTTTCATCACTTTGTTCATGGTCTACATATACCCATATATCCCAAGAGTTCAATAAATACTCAGGTTTGATAGCGGGCTTATACGAGGCATGGTGGTGGTCCACGTACTGAGAGAAGGTAGAAGGCAGAGGGTAGTGAACTTGACTGACTGTATCACCCACTTCTCGACAGTGATATGTCTCTGTGAGGAACGTGTCTGTCAGTAGATCAAAGGCTACTGATTGGAAACAAACTCTTGGGGCCAAGACTTGGTAAGGGGAGTCCAGCTGGTGCATTAAGCAATGGCGGAGGCCCACACCTGACTAGACCAATAAATCTGTCCCCAAAAGTGTGCTTGCCGTCCTGTTGGCAGAGGCACAACCTGTTCCTAAGTCTTGTCTCCTTAACACTTGTATCATAATAATGCATTCCACCTCTTCCAAAAGCTATTCTGGAAGATTTCAGTTTTAAAAACAAAGAACAAAAGGGATACAAGTAACCATGTCACTGACAGTTTTTTTAAAGAACCATATCACTCTTAGGTTGTTTTCATGGTGGCTTTTGAAAAGGAAGCTTAGCAACCATAACATGTGTATATTCAACACTGAACATAATGTTGAACATAAACATTGCTTACTGTTGTATGATTTCACTAGACAAAGTTGACAAAGTTTCATGAGAGCAATAGTTTATTTTGTTACACCCTATATCATTAGTGTTAGAACAGTGCTGTCACAGAGTGAGTACTGAATAGATATTGGTTAGATGAATAACAAATGAAATCAGTCTATGTTACCTGTTGTTTGGTGGCAAAGGAAACGTTATCTCCCATTAGATTCATAAGGTCGTATCTGAGAATGAATTTCTAAGACTTTTTTCATTTATTTTCTTCATTTCTCTAAGATTTTTCTTCATTTCATGTTTTTCTCATGATAAAATTCTTGTGTCTTCTAAAGATACTAATTTGCTTGTCACATGGATGCCAAACACATTAGCCAGAAAGGGAGTAAACAGGAACCCTGCTGTGCCTACTTTATATTCTTTAAAAAACACCACTAAACCAACCACAGAAAGGCAGTCTAAGAATTAAACTGACAATTCCTGTAGAGCAATTGGCTCTCACTGGCAAAATCTTCCAAATTATCAGAATGGTTTTGGAAACCAGACCAGAGACAACATTAATGCACAAAACTCTGCCAGATTCTCACACAAGTTTTTAACATCACCCTTCATATTTGGTACAGATGAAAGGATAATTGGAGGCCTGTGGAAAATATGAGTAGTGGGGTCACAGATTTTTCTTTGCTTCTCTCATATCCCTCTACATTCTAGAAGGGAAGGAAATGGCTTATGTAATGTTATGCTAGTGTTCAATGACTATTGTTTCAATGTTAATGCTAATCACCTAAGGCAGGTCAGGGTGTGGATTCTGGCTTTCCAAGAGTGGAAACCATGCAAGTCACAGTACCTTACAGTTTTTTCTCCACCAGTATCCAACAGGAATAGAACAGCAGCAGCAGCAGCAGCACAAAACACAAACTTTTCCAAAAACCTGGGGTTCTTCTCTTCTAGCTCAGTGATGTGCTTAACAGGAAAAAGGAAATGAAATTAAATGAAAACAGGTTTCCAAAGACATTGTAGTTACCAGCCAAATCAAAGTCCAAAAAAATGTTAACAGCCCACGATTATATTCTTGGTAAAGGATGATCCAAAACATAATCCATCAGGAAAAAGACAGTTTAGTCCAAGATATTCCTTGAAAGAAAATCCCAGTAGTACACAAAGTAGCTCCAAACCTTCCTCCCAAGGGGAAAGAGCAGCCCTCTCTTTGTCACTCTGGTACATGAGTCTACCATGCTGAAAACCTATACAAGGCCAACTCCCCAGCTTAGAAAGATTAGAACGGCCCAGCAGAGTAGGCGGCATGCACCTCTATGTCCCAAATGTGTCCTGTATCCCTCTGAGGAAATTTAGCATTTGGTTACTAGGCTTTATATGATCATGCTTCCAGACCGGTGAGGAGCTCCAGAAAGTGAACTGACATTTTTTCTAACATGCTTGCTCTGTTAAGGCTAATATTATGTCATCACCCATATACTTAGGCTCTGGTGTGTATTTGTTCACATGAATCCTGCTGGTTATTTATGAGCAATTAGCACCTTGCTTTGCTTATGCCTACTTCTCTATGTCTCAGCTTCTCCACCTCACCTGTACAATTCTATGATTTCTACTGCTCCTCATATCTTTTCATCTGTTATTTACAAATTCTCCCCCAAATTTATGTAGATCTGGAAGGCTGAATCCTGCAGCACCAAAGATTTACCATCAGAAAGTTAAAGAGGCCTCAGTGCACTCTCCAGACATTAATTTAGAGTGGGGCAGGATGGAGGAAATTGTTTTCTAAGTTTGTCATATTGACAAAAGTACAATATGTACCATATAAGTATGTGTCTGAGCTTTGAATAATTTAGGGATACTACTATTTGCTGTTCAAGTTGTCTGTGGAAATGAATTGTGAGGACAAAAAACCCATTTTAATCAGTCATACTGCCTTATTTAAACTTCTCCTTAAAATAGTTGAGAACTTCCTTTAGATCTTCACATCTTAAACATTTAGAATCCTTTTCTTCCTTTCTTCACACTCTTGACAAGTTATCTGTGATACTTTTATTGAACAAAAATGTATAGTTGCTCTGCTTTAAAGCATAACATCTCTTACATTATTGGCCAAGTTTGAACCGTCCATTCTTCTATTCATGTATTCAGCTGACACTTATTGTCTGTTGTATACAAGTTTCTGTGCTAGGTGCTCAGAATATGAACATAAATCAGAAGTATTACACTCAAGAGACTTAGAGATTATTAGGAAATTAATGAGCACACGTAACCATAATGTAAGTTAAGAAAAGCACTGCAAGGGAAGCACAGATAAGATGTTAGGTCAGTTTAGAGAAATACTTTAGATAGAGGAAGTTCAGGAACGGCTTCCTGAAAGAAGTCATTTTCAAGGTCGAAGAATGAGCTCACAAACATGTATATGTGGTGTATACATATTACCACATGAAATTTTTAAAAATTGTCTATTTGTCTCTGTCCATTATTACACAGCAAGTCCCTTGAGGGTAAGGAACATTGTTTTGTCCACATTATGTTTTTTTCCTAATAGCTAGGACAGTACCTGGAATGTGCTCAAGAAATGTTTTCTGGCTGAATAACTTTATTAATAATTAATTTGGTCATGGGGAGAATTCCAGGCAGAGGCCATAGACAACAGTTGATTACAGACAGATTCTTTTGATTGCATTGTTTGGCAAATACAGAATCTTTCAGCTATGAAAAATAAAGCAATATGTTTCTTGTTCCATTTTAAAGTTTATTTTTATTTGAAACAAGCTTCCTTGTCTCCCCCCAGTCCTGTCCCATGAATTTGCTGGGTGTGCCTGCATGTGCTGAGTGATACGGCTCAGGGTAGAAATTTTCTCATCCAGGTTCCTTAGCAGCTTCCTGGCTGAGTGGGGACTTCTTCATTCACAGCCCCTGCAGAATGTGGGAATGTTTCACCATGGCCTCACTGAGGACTAACCAAACTCAGGCAAGTGTTTGGAGAGATTTAGATGAAGGGCCCTATGGACCCCCAAGGTATTAGTGCAATGGAATGTTTAGAAAATCGTGCAGCTTGGTTCAATTCTTCAAAATTGTGTGGCTCTGTTTTGGAGTTATTGCTATGTTCCTATTTCCAACAGATCATAGCCCATTACCATTCATAGCACAGGAAAGGACTTAGGCAAAGGAGAAAGGGAAAACAAACCCTGAAGCCTACAGCACCTCAGTATCTGTGTGTGGAGGCAGTGGGTGGTAGGGATGACTAGAAAAAGACATGGTAAGTTACATGGGAAGGAGACCCTTCCCACATTTTATAGATGACTTAGGACTAAATCTCATTTCCTTTACTCTCAGTACTAATTATGTAAGTTAAATGACAGAGAAGACCCTTTTATTTCAAAAAGGTTCTTAAGAGCAAATTCATTTGATTATGTTTGAGAGGTGATTAAAGTTAGGGCAAACCTTGTGATCTCAAAGTCATTTTAATTAAAGATCTTCACTTTTTGACTAATGTGGAATGCCTGAGAATGACATTTTCTTGACAACTCTTAACGAAGGCATATGACAATAGGGACTTACATTCAATGATGTTTGCAATTTAGTAAGTATATTCGTATTTATGAACTACTGTATCATCACTAACACCCTATGAGGGTCATAGCCCAATGTTTTAATCTCCATTTCACATATAAAGAAATAGACTCAAGTTAAATACACTGATTTCCATAGAACTGCTAATTAGTAATAGAGCCACTTTATAAACATTATTTCATCTAATCTTTATACCAGCCCTACAGGAGAAGCACTATCATCCCTCATTATAGATTACTTCCTTGAATCAGAGAAATCAGAAAAATATCACAGAATTTGAAAAATGGTGACTCTACTAGGTTAAAATGGTCATTTGATCATCAACACTATTCTTTTGTCATATTCATTTATTCATTCAACAACATATGTATTCTGCACCTACTATGTGTCAAGCACTCTTCTAGGTACTTTGCATGTATCAGCATCTTGTGGTGTTCAAAATGTTCAAAAGGGAGATAAATGAATGACTTTACTATTCTGTGTGTATGTGTACACATACCTATTGAAGCACTACGGAAACAACCAGTGTGATCTGTTTGAAGTGAATTTACCAGGACTTATTTCACAAGTGGAAACAGCTTATGTGTTTTGAGTACATCAAGCACTACTCAAGTGGTTGTAGCAGCCGTTGCCAAGATTTTCTTGCACTGTTGAGTCAGAATCCAACGACTACATATATTAAAAACCACCCCCAGGGCCTTAATGGCTAAATGTAATTTCTTAACCCTCAGTCTTAGTCTCAGACCCCACTGCTGGAGGGAGGATAAATCAGTGGTAAAGTTAAGGGTATTTATGTTAAATTATGTCTATTTACATTTTGTCGATGGTCCGAAGAATCTGATGACCCAGATCTAAACTTGAAAATAAAACATTCATATTTTCAAGAGTAAGTTGTGTTATATAGAAATGCTTAGTTAAGGGTTTTGTGCATTACAGCCATCAATTGTCTCTTAGGGAATCTGGAGAGTGCTATGCTACCATTCAGATATTATCTTTCTTTCTCTCTGCCCCCACTTTTTTAATGTTAATTGATTTGCTCCATGAAATGCCCTGTAAAGTGGCCAGATGTTGTAAGAGAATCTTGATAGTATGGGAATTCAGTAGGAGACTCCAACAGCATAAAATGATTCTTAAATTTCCCCAGCTCTCAATTTAGCAAAAACAAAGGCTCCCACGTTAAGTGGGACTATGAAGAATCTCCTGGATTTCACTGGTAATGTCTGAGGAAAAAGAAAATTGCCCACTACTCTCACCGCTAAACACACAAAACATGATTATGTTAACACAAAAGAAATTACCCTGGACTAGTAGCCAGAAGACCTAGGTTAATTCTAACTCTGCCATTGTCTAGCTGTGTGACCCTGGACAAATCACACATCAACACTGAGTCTCAGGTTCTCATATCAAAATGGATGTTGAACATGGAAAGCGTGCTTCCAATAGCAATGAATGAAGTTCTGTGGGAATTTAGGGGAGCAAGTAACCCTCCCAGGGGGAGTCAGAAGAATTCACAGAGGAGGTGATATTTGGTCTAGTCTTTGAAGGATAAGTAGAGTTTTACCAGCTGAAAAAGACAGGATGGGAATGCGGGGATGGGATGGGGTAATTGTGTACTTACGACAGTTACTGTAGTCACAATCTACAGCCCTTTGCAGAGACTATCATGAAAGGGGATATGTGATAGTATATTCAGGGATTAGAGAATAGCAGTGAATAACTACCCAAAGTGCATAGATGAGGCTGTGAAATAGTTCTGTAAAGATTATACAGACCCTTATGTGGCTCACTCAGTTTAGATTTTATCCAAAAGGTCACAAGAGGCCAACAGGAATTTTTGTTTGTTCTTGTTTTGCAGTAAGACAAGATTTTCAACATAGGATGAATTGGACTGGAAAGTAAAGAATTGTCAGGTGTCCAGCTAGGAAGTTGATGATATAAATTAGGCAAGACATAAGGGTCTGCATTTAAAATCTGGCAGATTTTGAAGGTATTTCTTAGAATTAACAAGACTTTGTGACTGGGAGAAAAAGAGACAGAAATCAAGGGGGATATGGAGTTTCTAACTTGAGAGGTTACATAGTGATCCCACATAGACAGAAGTTCTCAAACTTGAGCATGCATCAGAATCACCTGGAAGCCTTGTTAAAACAGATTGCTGAACCCCACTCAATCCCCGCAGTTTCAATTATAGATCTGGGTGGGGCCAGAGAGCATGCACTTCTAGTGAGGTCTCTGAAGACACTGCTGCTACTCTGGGGGCCACACTTCAAGAACCACTGATGCAGGATTTAAGAGGGTTGGAGAGTTAGTTTAAACGGAAAGCAAGCTGAGGGGTTATCCTATGGGACATGTTATATATTTATTATCCATCATCCCATTAGATGTGAACTACAAGAGAGCAAGAGTGCATTTGGTTCACACTGGTATCCCCAGTGCCTAGCTCAATGCCTGAACATAGCTGCCACACAGTAGAGATTGCTGAATGAATAAAAAGAATGTTGAATTAATCCAGATGGAGATGATAGGAGGCAATTGGAAATATGGGTCCATGAATTCGAGAGAAAAAAAATCACATCTGCTCATGTGCATTGGCACATATAGACAGAAGAAGGATGACTGTAAAGAAGGTAGATAAAAATCATTAGAGCTAACATTTTTCAAATTCTGAAGAAGTCCAGCAGAATTCAGTACAAGAAATTCCACTGAGTTCATAAACTTTCTAGATAAGTGCCATCACAGGGTTGAAGATGCAATCCATGTTAATTCTCTCACAGTTTGAATGTTAAGTTGACCAGCAAAGTTGAAAACTATATGTCCCTAAAAGTATGGAAACAAACACCGAAGGAGCATCCATGTGAAACATTGAAGGAAAAATTGCTACATTTGGAGGGAAACTGGACTAGATGATCTCTCAGTTCCCTTCCAACTCTAATATATATTATGATTCTACGACTTAAGTAAGGAGTAGGGAATGACAGTAAAATTGAAGTGAGGGGCATAGTAGTTGAATAGGGCAGTAGAGCCAACGAAAATATATTGCAAAGTGGGAAAGACAAGTTTAATAAAAATACAAGAGCTAGGATATTACAGGGAAAATAAATGTGAGTCAGGACACTGGCAAAGTGTGGGCCATGACCCCACCCTAACCTACTGCAAAGAGCAGATGGACCATTTCAGCTCCTAGCCAGGACCCACACACAGCATAACAAAGCTATGCACTAGGCAAGGACTCTCTACGATCTTCTCTTCCTCCTATTAATCAGAATTTAATGGACCTTTTTATGAGAAAACAAAGCTCTTGCTTATCAGAATATCATAGAACATCCTTGTGCTGAAAAGTCACAATTCCAGCATCAAAAGCATCAAGAAAAAACACATATACTCAAACCCTGGCACTTATATCTCACAATAGATTGTTTTTAGAAAGAAAGCACATAAATCAGAAAACATTTTGCTGAGAAGAGAATTCATATTATCAGTAAAGGAAATTTGTGGTCTGATAGTGACAGAACGTGGCCCTAAAAGTTAGAATATGCTTTTACCTCTCGGCTACTGGTTTAGAAATGCCTTAGAAATACACAAAGGATTTGAAAAAATAGGAGTGCAGTGCCTTGGGGAGTACCGCTAGTTTAAATAACACATGAAAAGTATTTATGAGCCCTTTTTTATGAGGTGGTCAAAGAAAAGACCATCCAGCATGTAACATAAGACTGGCTGAAGAAGAAAGCATTTCCAAACCACATTGGAGAGTTAAGCATGAATGGAATTTTATTTCAGTCTCTATTGCTTATTTAAATTAATGGTGTTTTCAGATGGGGCCTAAATGATAATGCAGATCAAGGTAAGGCTTGCCAGGAAGAAAATATACTAGTCTATTATTCAAAGAATGTCACTATGTAATCTTGAAATAATCTGAAATATATGGATTTAGTAAAAGGGGGTTTCTGGAAGGGGTATGTGGTTGTCATATGCCCGAGTCCATTTAGAATTCTGTGGGTTGAGCATTTTGCTAGAGTCAGGGCTTTGGAACCACTCCATGTTCAGCAAATGTGGCTAGGTTGTCTATAGCCAACAAGTCCCAAGCATCATACACACAGAACCACAACATGTTGTTACAGCACCAGGCCCAGTCGGCTGCAAAATGTGCTTTCTTTATTTATTCAATTGTTCCAACTGACTCCTCTGAAGAGTGCATGCCTTCAGCTTTATTTCTCCTAAGTAGAGATGGGGCTGAGCTAATCTACTCACAATTTCCTTTCTAGGCCTCTTTGTGACAAAGATCATGCCCTGGTGTGTGACAGCTGGCAAAGGTTATGGGTTGTGGATGCAGCCATGGAACAGACAAAGAGAACTGGCCCCAAGAGACATTAAACTGAGATCCTTGGCCTCATTAATTCCTTGTCTTATAATAAGCATCTGCCCCGTGTTGTATCAGTAACAAATTGTAATGGTAAAGTGTTCCCTCAGGGCACCAGTTGATTGAGTTCCATAGCTGTGTCAAGAATATTGATGTGTTCAGCCCATAAATGAATGCTAAATGCTCCTGGTCATTCACTCACGATTCCACAAACATTGAGCACCAACTATGTTCTAGGCACTGGGTTAGGCTATAAGCAAACTTACGTGATTTTTCGCCAATCTCCATTTGGAAACCACAAACATAATACAGTGTACCAAATCTGAAGTTCACATTTCTGGATCAGAAAACCCCATTTTTCATTTAATAATTTAAAATAGACTCCATCAGACCATTAATACAACATTCCTCCTCAAGAAAGCCCATGTTTTAAGTCCAGAAGCATCCAGTCAAGTTACCTACTTTATAAATCCCAAATTTAATAGAGGCATCATTGAATTAAACTTAGAAAAAGAAATGCAATTTTAGACAGTTTGATATTTGTGTATCTTTACAATAGCTTCAAAATACCATGAAGGCAAGGTAAAAGGAATTTTGGCAATAGAAAATTCAGTTTTCAATGAATTCAGTAAACCCATTAAATCATATTTCATTCCCTTTCATAGAACCAATCCAATTTAATTATAAACTTCCCTTTAAACTTTACTTTTTTCCTCGGTCATCTATCTTCCTTACCCCCAAACTTTTGGTTTGTGGTGTATTGGACAGTGATGGAAATGATGGATGCATGCCAGCCATCCCAACTCTGCCCATTTAAAAGGAACAATTTCAGCCAGCACACAGTGCAGCTTCGTGCACACACAGCCCCCATCCTCCACTTCCCCTTTCTTTCCTTCTAACCGCCTTGCCAGATGGAATAGTAGTTTACCAGCAGGAGGGAGCTCTGTCCTGTGACCGCCTCTATGTGAGACCACTAGACATACAGCAAAAAGGTGTCTACTCTTCAGCAGTTGTCAAGCCCAACCCAAGATAAATGATCACTTTATCTTGTGGTGGGGCTAACCTTCCAGGAGGTGGAGGGGAAACTTTAATTAGCTTTTATTAAGAGTTAATCCGCAATTCCTCACTTTTCACTATGACAAAGTGATTTTCAAAATATATCCTGCCATACCAAATACAGGATGCTGCCTCCATTTTATTTATTGCTTTCTTTGCCATGCCTGGTGGAGGCTGAAGTCTCACATGCAGCAACACACTCTACAGTTTAGCAGCACCATGCCATGTGGTGGGAAGCATTTTCAACCTGATTATGGAAATCCAGCTATAATTGAAAGGGAAGAATTTATAAATTTTTTTTGCAATTAATCTATTTTACAGTTTGATAAAGATCAACTTCAAGCACCTATTTGTTTGATTTTTTCCTCTAAAATAAACAGTGCAGTACCTCAAGTCTGTCTGATTAATTAGAGGTCACTCTATTAAACTTTATGCTCAAATTCTTTCACTTTCTTTCTCAGAGAAAGGCATGTTTTTAGTTTTAAAATGAAAAGATGTAACAGCTGAATCCAGATGCAGTCACAATTTCTCCAAGAATATTCTGGATTATCTAATGGTAACTTTATTTAGATTGTTCCAGAAGCTTAAATATCATGAGCATTAAATTCTACCAGAGTTTTCCCAAGAAGCCACTTCAGTGCATCTTCATAGGTAATAAAACATTATTCATGATGTACAGCTTCCAGCAATATCAATTGGTGATTACCATAACTATGAAGAACACACACTGTTGGTCTCAGCTCCCCTGACAACTAAGTCTGAAACAATACTTTATGTTATGTAGTTTTTCTACTTATGGATATTCCATAACCACAAGCAGAATTCTGATTCATACTCTTATCCATTGATATGCCATGGTTTCGATATTGCACTACAGAATGCCTATTCTATGTCAGGACTGTGCTAAGTACTGGGATATTTAGGTTTCCCAGATGGCATGATCGCCGTGACATCTAAAGACCTCCAAAAATAAGACAACCCATAACTTCTACCAACAAGGGATTAATCAAGATTCTTCTCTGCTTTGGGCATCATATCTGACAGTTATATGAAATGCTGTAATAGCCCATGAACTGTTCTGTAGTAAATTTTGAAAGAGAGCCATTGAATCCCTGGTTCATTCATTTACTGGTGATATTTATTGAGTACCTTTGGACCAGGCATGATTCTAGATCCTAAGGCCATTCCTCTTTTGGAATCTGCACTCCACATCTTTAAATTTATAAGAATTTTATTGAGATCATTTTCCGCAGATGGAACAGAGGCTGGCATGTCTGAGAAGACCTTGGGTTGTCTGGAGCCAGCAAGTGACATTTTATATCAATTTTACTAGTGATTCTGTTGGCATATATGGTATAGGGAGGAATCGTGTAGGAAGCTATGCCTCTGCTTTCTGACATATCTGGATGTACAGTTCCATTGACCAGGGCTTGGTTATGTGCCACTGGAAATACCAGATTTGAAGACTGAGTTCAGTCATACAGAGCCATTAGAGGGCTTCATCATGGACAAGGCAATCTCTCCACGTGGCCTCTAAGCATGCCCAGCCACCTATGCCCCCAGACACACAAACATCTGCCCCAGCACTGAGACATGGGGTAGGAAGCTAGGACAAAGGCAATAGGCTTTGTCTGCCACATATTTACAAATGTGATCAGCATTTACTACACTGATTACATTTACAAATATCACTTAAAAAAATAAGGAACTTGAGGGCTGATGGGCAATGAATTTAGTTAAATTTCATTTATTATCATTTTCATTTATTATCATCCTGAGCAAAATGAAGGGTAATGTGAGAAACCTGATTATAAAGAGACTTTGCAGTCACACTGGCCTAAATTCTAACTACATTGCCTGCCACCTGAGTGTCCCAAGCAAGCTCCTTAATCTCTCTGAGTCTCAATTCTCCTTTCTGTGACATGAAGATTATCGTGCCTACGCCCTAGTGCTGTCATGAGTATTAAGTAAGACAGGACAATTAAAGTGCCTATCTTGCTGCCTAATACAAAGTATGGGATCAATAGTGTTAGAAATCTGATTTTTACTTAATATAGCAAAATGTGAGCCTTCATGTATGACTGGGAAGTAACCCAATGCATGCAGATCAAATTGCTGTAGTTTACAGTGATTTGCAGGTCCCTACATAATCATTCAACCCATTCGTTCATTCTGCTATCTGTCGACCACATTCTATGTGGAAGACACTGTCTCAAGAAGGACGACTGACATCAAGCTCTTCATAATCACAGTCATTTCATCCTTGATCTGTACCGTTTTTAGGTGAAGCTTAGAGTCAATTGCTTACCAAGAATATTTGAATAAAAAAATATTTTTTTTTACACTTCCTACATATGTCCAATTTGTTTTTAAAAGGCAGGATTCCAATCTCACAGTCAAAAAATGTGGTGTTTAGGGTGGCAGTTAAAATACTGTGACTATATTTCTCAAACCATAAATTGACATGTGGTCTGACAAGCATAAAGTGTACTTCTGGAGACAGTGGGAGAGAATATTTGAAATCAGAACTGGAAAATTTGGGACATATGAAGGCTATAAATAGTGGGCAGAGACTGGGCTGGTTCCAGCAGAGACTTGATTCCTACTAAGAACCACATAATTAGCTAGCCCCCATTTGTTATACATATAAATACATAAGAGAGGCTATTTAAACCAGCATGGTAAACAAGCCATGCCTGTGCTAGACGGCTGCCTGGCACACACATTCCTTCTTCCCAGAGCTCCACAGAGCCCTGTGCAGGCTAAGAGTGCCCTTAAGGAACTGACAATACAGCTGGGAAACAAAACACATCCACACAGAGCAGTGTGTTCACTGACATGAAATGGCCAATCTTCTTTGGCACCTCTTTCTACAGGAGAAAGGTAGGATGACTTCACACAAGAAGTTCTAAGATATTCACGCTTCTTCCCAGTGGGAGAATCCACTTTCTGCTCAGACCCATCAGGAAGTTACTTCTCTTACCTGGGCTGACAAAACAGTACTGGGAGCAAGACAGGAGGAGACCTGGGGCAGGGAGCATGGCAGGCAACAGGCATTTCACAGAGCATATGTGGGGAAGGTTGTGCTTCCTTATTATTCACGTTATTGTTAGGAATAAGGTGTAACATCTCTCCACAAAATATAATAAGGACCCTGACACCAGACTTTGTTCCAACACAGAATAGCAATGAACAAGGAGTGTGTGGGCACAAATTTATCAGCATGATAAGAACAATACATTTGATGGCCTTACTCATAGCTGGTGCATACCAGACACACTGCTAAGAGCCTGGAATATATCCCCTCTTAATCTCAATAACTCCTATTGTCATCTCACCAGTTACAGGTAAGGACACTGAAGCTGAGAGACATGAAGAGAAACCTGCCCATGTTCACACAACTTACAGTAAATTGTGCAGTCAGTCCCAAAAGTCTTCCAACTCCATGTCTCCAAACTTAACACCTATGTCAAGAGGACACATATTTCAAGAAGAACCAGAACAGAGACCATTCTTCTCCCAACCTTATGGCCCTTCACACATAAGCATCAGAATCACTAAGGAGCATTCTGGAAATATAGATGCATGAGCCCCATCCTGGAAGTTCTAATTCAGGGGCCTGAGCCTGGGTCTCCATATTTTAAGAAGCTCCACCAACCCACACTGGCGATATTCATATTTCCTACCAAGAACTTTTTGATAAACCAAGCTGTATCTGGCTGAGTTTCTACTTATTTCTTAATGAGAAGTGATTAGAAATCAACACTGTTACTACTTAGCTAGACTGTTACTACTTAGCCTTTATTGTTTTCCCAATATAAGTCTACCTCTGCTGAACATGCAGTTAATGGTCAAATAGCACTACTTCCTTGGTGGTAGTTTAGGAATTCTCTAAATAATTCTGAGATGTTCATAGAATTCCAAGTTGATCTCTAGAGATTTTTATATTAGGTTGATATCTACTCTGGGTGACACATTCTTGACTATTATAATCAGCCAAAGCCAGATTAAGCCAAATCCAGATTAAAGAGCACTCCTCACAGAATGCTCTCAGAATGGCCAAGTTATGAAAACCTGGAAGGCAGAGGCAGCAGCAAGTGGTGTAGGTGCAGCTATGCAAACACTATGCAAACAACTCAGGTGGCTTTCGGTAAATGGAATATGTACATTCGAATGCACGGCACACATACTTGGACTAAGAGCAGAAATCCCAAGAATACTGAACTCTACAAATTACTCAAAATAGGAAGGCAGAAAAGATAAAGTAAATGGATGAATCCACTTCCAAAACATTTGAAAATTTTTGGTGTTGCTACCATGAAATGGGTATGAAAAATAAATTGGACCAAACATCTAGGTTCATATGTCTTTGTAACACAAGTCTCAGAGGTTATCTATTATTTAATATCTGAAACATGTAAGAGAAGAATGAAGTTAAGTATGTTCCATTATGATGTCAAGGGCCATTGATATACCTGACCTACCTCTGCTGCTCAGTGACTTAGGTAAAAGATTTGACTTCAATGCCTCAGTTTCTCAATCTGAAAATTTGGGTAGAGAGGAAGAAAGGGGAATATTGGTAGATGAGAGATACCACATTTGTGCTATGCTTACGCTCTAATTGCAAACTACCCACAGTTATGTACATTCTAATTTATGTACTTTATAAGAGTCAGATGTGTAACTCCCTGTGGTGGTGGTGATTTTAACTCTCTAGAAACTTGAAGGCAAGTTAAAACTAAAAAGAAACTGAAGAAATAGGCCTTAAGAATTATATGTTTTGCACATTTTCATCCCTAAATTGCTTTGTAGAGAAATGGAATACAGACTATCATCAATGGAGTGCTTTCAAGTGAATCATAACCACGTGCATGTGCCAAACCATCAGCGAAGTCTAGATGTGCAATTAAATGCCTAATTATGCTTAAAGAGCCCCTGCATTCTTTACTCCCTGACTACACCCTCAGGAAAATACAAAGAAGCCTTCTGTCTTGAGTATGGGTTCTTCAAAGTGTTTAAGTGCCATGAAAGTACAACTGTGAACCCAATTAGGGGTGCAATTGCTGGGTCAAAGCATGAAACAGCCTTATCCCCTGCCATGATGCTAACTCTCTAGAGCCTCGTTACCAACCCAAAGGGGCATAGTAATCAGCTTCGTCTATCATCCTGAAGCTCGGTGAGAAGTGTTGGATGTTTTATCTTTTGCCAAACTTAAAGACAGTATGAGGGAGAAATGGTCAAACAAATGGTTTGACCGGCTTGTATTTAATCCTCAACTAAGTGATTGAAAACTATCCTCAGAGATTGCCCTGCAGCTGTGGAGAGAGGTAGGTAGGGTGGGAAATGAGGAAAGAGGACAGGAATTCTTCTTTTAATTTCATCTCACTGTACAATCTCTGGTCAGGCCTTTTTCAGCCTGTTGAAGAGAGATTGTGGGTTACCAAGACAGACACACTACTAGGGACCCACAGCACAGGTCTTGAAAAGGTCATGCAGTAAGGACTTAGAATATACTCTGTTTGCAAGTCACAGATAAATCTCCCTTATTGAAAAGTCTTACACAGTTCAGCCATTTCTTTAAGTAACTGCCAAATCAAGTCATGGTCAGTGGACGGATGGGCCAAATGAGAAAGACCAGCACCAAGGGTTAGACAGCTCCACTCCCCGGGGCAGCCAAGGAGAGCAGGTCCCAGCGTGGCAGGTGGGCCTGTACAGAGGTCGTAGGGAGTAAGCAGGGAGATTAAGGGGAGGAAGAGGAGACCTAAGCAATATACAACAGCCATAGGAGTGGTACTTAGGAGGCAGAACTTCAAGCTCTATGGAGACCCTTGGGAATAAAGGATTCAAATCCCAGAAGAAGAGGTAAATACAAGGAGTCAAAGAATGGTCCAAAGCAAAGCAAGGGAAAGAAGCCAGGGAACTCACTGCTGGATCAGAGCACAAGGATGGAGTTTGCTCATGAGAAACAAGGCAAGAGCTCAGGTGTTATATTAGAACCTTTCACGTACTTTTACTGAATACCTGCTATGTGTCAGGTGTAGCTTACAGTCATCAATGTTGATAATACAATTGTAAACCAGCTGATGAAAGTAATGGTCAGAATGAGACTTGATGAGAAGCTTAGGATGCTGAACACACCCTTATGGGCTCAGGACATCTTTCAGATCCCTTTGTAGATTCCAAAGTCTGGGATGATATGTAAGTGGTATCAGCTGGCGGTATCCATGTACTATTGGAACAGGGCTCCAGCAGGCAAGTCAGGACCCTGACTTGTGGGTATGTTTATTTCTCTTCCCTCTTGTTTGTTCAGGCTGCTGCATTTCTACATTCCCAGCTTTTTGTTGTTGTTTTAACTGTCTTAACATGCTTTGCCTCCTTCCTAGTTGGTTTAGGAGCAAAAATTCCAGTTGCTGATATTTCATTCCTCACCATGAAACAGGGCTTGACCCCTCACTGGAAGAGTTGTCCCCCACTGTGTGGTGGACACACAGCTCTTTGGGCCTGTCCCACAAACTCTATCCTTGCTCCTGCCAAAAGAGCTCTGTGCAAATCTGTCATGACGGTCATGAGCAAAACGTTTGAAGAGGAGAAAGCCAGCCCCAGTCTCAAAGAGAAATGCAGTGGTCATGCCTCAACATAAAAAAGATGTATTTATGAAGTAAACTGAAATAGTTATTTGGAACTTATTGTTCTCTCCAAAAATTTACAACCTTAGGCTATAGTGCCAATAATATAGCAGGGATCAAAGACATTATCTCCCTTTTCATGCTTGGAATTGTGAAGAACAAATAATAATTAATAAATTTCTATTGACACAGAGAGGGAAGGGATGGGCTGGTTGGTATCTTGGTTTTATGGAAGTCAATGAAGTGCTTGGTTAAACCATTCCTTTTTGGAGGGATCCACTTAGCCATAGTTATTGGTTATTAGTGGATCTAACATATGCCCATGATTTTTTCCCCAACTAAAATACTGAGTCATGATAGTTATATAGCTTCCATTGAACTGGAGAAAACATAAAGCTGGGAGAACTGCATAGAGCTGGAGCTTCATTAAAGTAATAGGGAATCTGTCTCACAGTGGAAACAAAGCAGAACACTTAAGAGGAGACATTCAATGCCTGGGAAGTCAGAACCATCTAGAACTGGATTTTGTCTTGAAACTTCACCTTACTGTACTGTAAATATCTAATGCATTAAAAAGGGCTGAGAAAATATTTGGAGTACCCTGATACACTATGACACAGAAGCTTCCTGGGTTTATTATTGGTTGCAATCAGGGAGCCAAAAGCACTAATGCTGCCCCAAAGTGTGAAGGGCTCCATGTCAGGCCCCTTCCCACAGATTTCTCACTGTTAATGTTTTCCTCTTCCTCAGAGACACACGTGTCAGTGTAATCTTCTAAAATCCAGCCTCTGTTCATGCCACCCACTTGTCCAACAACCTCAAGGACTCCTTTTTACCTAATAATAATTATAGCGATGATTAATTGACTACTAAGTTTCAGTGCTCCGCTTCAATTATTGTCGTTCTCACACTTATCCTGTAAGTTAGGGGCTGTCCTCTTCATTCTTTCAATAAACAAACATGAAGAAATCTTCATTGAAGTAATCAGTGAGAAAACTGAAGATCAGAGAGTTTGAGCAAACTTCCCAAAGTGATAGTAAGTGCTCACATGAGTATTCACATGCATGTCTTTTCAGTTTGAAAGCTAGGGACCTCTCCAGTCTCCCAGACTGCCCTATTGGAAAAAAACAGTGCAAACTCTGTGACATTTGAAGCCTTCCAGAATGTGAATTCAACAGCTGTCTCCAGTTTGATCTCCCCTACCCATATCCTTTGTTTTGGTCAAATCAAATTATATGAAGTTCCCTAAAAATGCCCAGCCCCATTCTGGGTCTGGGCCTTTTATTCTGATTCCACCTCCCAGAGTGCTTCTTCCCATGTAAATTCCACCCACCAGTCCAAGGTGCAATATGCTAAAAAGCTACCTTTGCCACCAAGCCTTCCTCAAAAGCATATCTGCACTACCAACACACCAGCTAGAAGTGACATCTCCCTCCTCTGACCTCCCAAAGAGTCTTGTGACACCCTCTCAGGGCATGTGTCACACAATGGGCATGACCGCAAGCTTGGAAGTCAGAAGAAGTCAGAGTTAAATTCTTTACTTTCTCACTTATTGCTTAAACTCTAGGACTTCTGTGTCCCTGCACCATAGCATCATTTTAAGAATTCAGTGAAGTTAACAAATGGAAAAGTGCTCAGCACAGCCTGCCAAGGAGCCAATTTTCAAATATCTATTACTGTTATTCTTACAATGTTTTGTACCCATGTGTGATTTCTTCTTCTGATCATAGGCTCTTTGAACGGGGGACCTACCTTGCTCAGTCTCCTATCTGTACTATGCTTAGTGCTGCACAGTCATGTTTAATAAATGAATAATGAACATGATGGAGATTTCCAATCTAATTTCAAAACCCATTAAGCTACAACTGATACCAAAGCTCCTTATAATGAGACAATGAAATTTCAGCAAGAGCTTAATGGGGCAACTACATATGTTTCTGGGTTATTATTTTGTCACCTTATCTGTCAGATGAGTAGGGTCCATGGTCCATAAACCTTCAGCCACAGTTAAAGGAAAGAAAAACGCTCAAAACACACCTCCCATTCCCTATATACAGATGAAGGACAAATCACAATGCTTGTGGAGAACAGCAGTAGCAGAAGTATCATTGTACTAGTGGTAGGAATAGCAGCCGATATTTATTGAGCATCTACATAGGCACCAGACAATAGCTTGCTTCACATGTGTTAACTCCTTGAATCCTCACAACTATCATGTGGGGTAGCTACTATTCTTTTTCCACTTTTAGATGAAGAAACTGAGGCAGAGAAAAGTTAAGTAACTTCTAAGGCCCCACAGGAAGTGGTAGAACACGGATTTGAACCAGAGCTCATGCATTCGATAGCTATACTCTACAAATCAGGACGGACAGGAGCAGCATGGACGCTGTGCTGTTTTCTCCCACAGTAAGGGTATCAGTCCAGCCAGACCTCAGCAGAGAGAGCTGTGCCTGGTCACTATCCACCGTGCTAAGCAGGCTGCTTCCTTTTGTAGCCCCAAATGCCATTAGAACCATGACAGGAATATTGACATTAGAGGTGACTGTGGACAAAATGAGGCACACGGATGGAGCTGAAGAGTGCAGGTAAGGATCCAGCACAGGTGAGTTTTCTGAAGAGGTCACAGTGTGTGGGAAAACAGGCACAAGCTAAGGAGAAAGAACAGAGTAACAGGAAGCAGCCTTCTTCCTGGATTAGTTCCTTCAGGAAAACAAATACAAGCCATTTGATAAGATAATGTTTTTTAAATTTACCGTTGCTTAAGGCATCAACTATCCACAGCTTGGGAACATTTTATGTTGAGAAGTTAATATTGAAGTTGCTGCCTAAACTAGTTAAACAAAATGAAACTTCCTCCAAACTGAAACCATGGTGGGGGGAGGGGAGCAAACACAAATGAAGCTCAGAAAGGCTGAGACCATTCATCAGCACTGCTTTTTCATACACTGCCCAATTCTTAAAGACCAGAGGCTACCATAGTCCAAAGCATGAGGCTAATCAATTTCAGAAGGAGGAATTTTGCAAACCCTTCTTGAGTTCGCCACATCCTGGACCATGGTGAATCCCTGCTGTTTCACTAAACATGTGAAAGGAGGCCATTCTACCTACAGACGGTCTGTGGGCCAGTGTAGGCCCATGGTGTGAGTGCTTGGCTGTATCTCGAGCATGCAGAAGAAAGGCACTGGCTGATGATTTCATTCGCTGATTTTCATGAACTGTGGGACAGCATTCTTTTACCCAATTGGCTCTAGAACATGCATTCCCAACAGGGCCTATGAAGAGGGCAAAAACTGTTCTTTGGATGATCAGAAGATCTTACCCTTTTACTGTGTAAAGCACAGATAAATACATAGTACAAAGATATACAGTATATCTGTGGTATTAACATTCTATGGTGAAGGGAACCATTAGGAATAAAAAGGTCTAGAAAAGTTCATTAGCAGGAGCGAAAATGAAAAAAAAGGTTGAGAAGTCCTGCAACAGAACCTATGACACATAAGAATAATCATTCTGAGCAGAAGGGCTTATTGGAAAGTAAACATTTCACAATCCTCAAAGACACGCTTAATAAGGAAGATCTCTTTTTCTATTGTTTTCTCCTTCACAATCAATATGGAAATTCATCTGATCTCCTGGGGTTTTAATCCCAATTCATTATTTGCTTTAAATGATATAGTTCCAAGAACAGCAAAGGTAGAATGAAAAAAGCTTAGGGTTTCTCATTAGATCAGCATAGTTACCATATATATCGCCTAAACATTTATCCTTTCTTTGTGGTTATAACGTTCAAGATCATCTTTTCCGGCTACTATTACCTGTTGTCACCCTAGGCACCAGAACTTACTCTTCCTATCTAACTAACTTTGTACCAATCTACCAACCTTTCATCAATCCCTCTTCCCCTCTTCCTTTCCCTGCCTCTGATAATCACTATTCTACTATTTCTCTCTTTTTAGTTTTCTTAATTGACCCATGATAATTGTGTATATAATTGGAGTACAATATGATATTTGTGGATATTCATACTGTGTGCAATATATTGGGGTGCTTATTATATATATCACTTCAAATATCTGTCACTTCTTTGTGTAAGGAACATTCAACATCATCATGACTAGCTATTCAAAGACACACAGTATTTTGCTGTGAACTACAATCTCCCTATATTACTACAGAACACTAGATCTCATTCTTCCTATCTAATTTTTCACCGTATTCACTGACCACCCTCTCCCCATCCTCCTCGTCCCCTTCTCCCTACCAGTCTCTAGTAACCCCTTTCTACTCTCTACCTCTATGAGATCAACTTTTTTAGCTTCCACATATGAATGAGAACATGTATTTCTCTCTCTGTGCCTGGCTTATATCATTTAACAAAATTTTCTCCAAGTTCATCCATGTTGCTGCAAACAGCAGAATTTCATTCTTTTTTATGGCCAAGTTGTACTCCATTGTATATATATATACCACATTTTCCTTACCTAATCATCTGTGGAAGGACATTTAGGTTGGTTCCAACGTTTAGGTATTGTGAATAGAGCCACGATAAACATGAGTGCAGGTGTCCCTTCAACGTGTTGATTTCCATTCCTTTAAATATATACCCAGTAGTGAGATTGCTAGATCCTATCTGTAGTCGTTTAAGAAAACTCCATTCTGTTTTTCATAATGGCTGTACTAATTTACATTCCCACCAACAACATACACGACTTCCCCTTTCTCCGCATCGTTGTCAGCTTTTACTATTTTCTGTATTTTTGATAACAGCCATTCTAACTGTGGTGAGAAGATATACCATTGTGGTTTTGATTCACATTTCTCTGATTATTGATGTTGGCCATTTGTATGTCTTCTTTCAGGAAATGTCTATTTAGTTCATTTGCCCATTTTATAATCAGGTTATCAGCTGTTTGTTTGTGTTTGGTTTTTTGTTGGTTGGTTGGTTTGTTGGGTTTTTTTGTTTTTGTTTTTTACAGTTAAGGTGTTTGAGTTCTTGGTATATTCTGGATATTAATCCCTTGTCAGATGCACAGTTTGCAAATATTTTCTCCCATTCTGCAGGTTGTCTTTTTGCTCTGTTGATTGTTTCCTTTTCTGTGCAGAAACTTTTTAGTTTGATGTAATCCCATTTGTTAAGTGTTGCTTTTGTTCTCTGTGCTCCTAAAGTATTATTCATTAAGTCTTTTCCCAGATCCATATCCTGAAGTGTTTTCCCTATGTTTTCTTCTAGAAGTTTTATAGTTTTGGGACTTACATTTAATTCTTTAATCCATTTTGAGTTGATTTTGGTAAATGGTGAGAGGTAGGGGTCTAGTTTCATTCTTTGACATATGGATCTCCAACTTTCTCAGTATCATTTATCAAAGAGACTGTCCTTTCCTCAATGTGTGTTCCTGGCTCCTTTGTCAAAAAAATCATTTGGCTGTAGATACATGCATTTATTTCTGAATTCTCTATTCTGTTCCATTGGTCTGTTTTTGTGCCAGTACCATGCTGTTTTGATTACTATTGCTTTGTAGTATGTTTTGAGGTCAGATAGTATGATACCCTCCACTTTGTTCTTTTTACTCAGGATTACTTTGGCTATCTGGGATCCCTCTTGAGCAAAGCCCTTAAGTTCCACAATACTTGGAGATTACCTTGCTGATTATGGTTATGAATTTCTGAAATACCGAGCAAAGTGCCTGGTATAAAATTGGTAATCAATAAATGTCAATCATCATTACTCTTAATTTGTCAGTTTTGAAATAAAATAATTAATAAAACAACTTCAGGAAGGGTAGTTATTGGGTAAAAAGTCAAACTGTATGCCCTTCCAATGTGATAAAGCATCCCAGGTTATTATATAAAAATGAAATATCATCTATAGCCTCCTAAAGTATACAATGCAAAGGAAAAAATTAGTTCTAGGATAAATAGTCAAATGCTATCTACTTTGTCTCTCTTGAGAGATCAAATATTATAATATATGTGAAAATCACAATACAAACATAGGGAGTTATTATTATTAAATTTTTAAGTTGAAACAACAACAGTCATGTGTCACTTAACAATGGGGATACATTTTGAGAAACGTGTTGCTAGGCAATTTCATCACTGTGCAAACATCATAAATATACTTACACATACCTAGATGGTATAGCTTAGTACACATCTAGGCTTCGTGTTATAACTGTTATAACTCTATGGGACCACTGCCATATATGCAGTTCATTGTTGACTGAAACATTGTTTTGTAGCATATGACTGTATCTGCTGGGGTCAAACTGTTCCTGCTCATTAAAAGGTATACTGATACAAAGAACTTTAAAATTCAACAATAAGAAAACAAACAGCTCAATTAAAAAATCAGCCAAAATCCTTAAAGGACATATTACTGAAGAATATAGAGAGATGGCAAATAAGCATAGGAAAGGATGTTCTACATCATATGTCATCAGAGGAATGCAAATTAAAATGAGATACCACTACACACCTATTAGAATGGGAAATCTCTGTACCTTTCTCTTATTTTTGCCATGAACCTAAAACTTCTCTAAAACAAATAAAGTCTTAAAAAATGAGGCATGTATACATTTAAAGGTAAGTAATACATTACAAAGTATAAATGGCATTTCATAGATTCCAATGAACTGACTTTGCTCAGGGTGTTTTTCATGAGATAATGTACTTGCTGCCTACTATCTAAAGGTAATAGCCATTCAGCTCTCAAACATTAAAAAATTAAATATTTTTTATAATTATTCTTACATTTTATCATGACCCCTAGATGTTCCATGTCCAAAAAGAAAATTATGCTAAATAAAACAATTGACCTGTATGGTCATGTATCCAGAGACAAAGTTTAATATTTCTCTAAATATTATGTGGAAAAGTAAGAATAAAGATAATTTTCCTGTTGTGTTGGCTGACTGACCAGCACGAACATCATTAATCACTTCTTTAGTGGTTTGGGAGACGCAGTATGTGAGACAGCCACAGAAGAATAAAATTAGCTGCCATATTTGTTTTTCATTCAGTGACAGAACAATAACACTTTTGCATTTGCACCTCTGAATGTCCTTGGAAAACACTAATTGCATCTCCTGCAGTTGCTGGATTCCCATCCAGTAATACTATGATGACAATGAAGATGCGGGTGGGATGAAAACCCTGTGGTTCATTCTTGCTCTTGAGTATTAACAAATAACTGTTGACTAGACAGCAGCTAATAACTGAGGTGAGAACTTCTAAAAATCTAATGGTTGATGGTATTTTTGTACTTTAAAATGTGTCCCTGAAAGAGTTGAAATGCTTTCGGGCCCTAGAGGAAGGAAGCCATTCTGGTGAAAATGGAGGTAGCAGAGTTGATGGTTTGAAGCAGGTAGCTGCTTCTGCATGTCGCTAGCCTCCTACAAGAAGCATGTAGCTTGGAAATTTGCTTCCTCAATGGAAATTTCCTTCCTCAATGGTAATACCTCTACTGCAAACAGGATTCTACAGAGGGAACCCCATTCCCAAATGCCTAAGCCAGAACCAGACCTTCTTCCAGGGAATTGGCCAGTGCCCCTGTAAGCCTGGCCCTGATGCCTGAGGAAGCTGACAACCAGATAGAACCAGGAATGCCATTGCCTTGACAACCAGTCACCAGCCACAGGGGAGATACAAGTCTACCTGGTTCATCTTCTTGTTGGAGCTGGAGAGTTCTTCCCTATAATTTCTTTGTGATCTTCACCAAAGCATTTCACTAACCACCTGGACTAACTCTAAAACACATCACAGACCATAGCTTAGCTTAGCAGGTATGCCCAAGGCCTGGACTGCTCCCTTGGTGTTCCCAAGGAGCAGGCGTTCCTTACACCATCTTCAAACATGTTCTGACCCTATGTGTCAGCTACTCTTCTCTTGCATCAACTTCCTGCTCGAGCACATGGCCCAGTTCCTGTGGTGTCTAAGAGCAAGGTGGCCATCCTAATGTTGCTCGCACTCACAGACATCCTGGTGAAAGGGAACCTGGAGGCATGTGCCTAAGGACCATCATCATCCTGTTCAGGGCCATCCTATAGCAGCTACAGGGCCCAACATCTTGAGTGGTCAGTGCCTGGCAGAGATCTTCACCTACCTGGCCATAATCAGGTCTGTGTGGTCCTTTTCTCCCAGCCACCTACTGGTACCAGGATGAAATTCTACTGCTATCAAGAGCAGCTCATAGTCAAAGGCCCTGGGGAACAGAAGGCAGAGATAAGCCTGATTTGTAAAGGAGACTCAGGTGCTGACAAAGAAAAGCAGAGATTTCAGCCCCCAACCAGGAACCTTCCTTCCTTCAAGAACTCATTCATGTTGGCTATCTCAGACAGGATCTTCCAAAGAAACAGAACCAGTAGGAGATTTTATATATGTAAAATTTTTAAAGGAATTGGATCACATGATGATCCTGGCAGCTGGCAAATCCGAAATTTGTAGGTCAGGCAGAACTCCCATGTTACAGGTCTTGAGGCAGAATTCCTTCTTCTCTGGAAAACTGTTCTTGCTCTTAAGACCTTCAGCTTATTGGAAGAGACCACTCACATTGTTGCGAGTTAATTCCCTTTACTTAAAGTAACTGATGGTAGATGTTAGTCACAGCCACAAGATTCCATCACAGCAACACCTAGCTTGGTCTAGCTGAGTTGACAAGTAAAATTTAAACTATCACAATGGCCATCCTCAAGCACGTCTCAGTCTTCTCTCTGTCCCATTGGTTTTGTCCTCACTGTTACCATTGAAGTGTGCTAGGCTGGAACCACTGAGATTAATCCTAGCATCATAGACACCAGTGCCTGGGTAATTACTTTGCTCCTGTGCTCTGTTTCTTGATTTTTAACTTCTCTGACTTGTGGGGCCTTCCTGAGCCTCACAGCCATACACATAAGACCAGAGAAAGGCAGCCTTTGTCTTGTCAGGTCTACTGCTGGGCCTACTGTGCAATGTAATGCTGCTTCCACACCCTCATGGTCTTTGGGCATGACCCATCGTTTATCTCCTTCATAACCAGCTTCTCTTTCTCCAGTGGCTACCTGTCTAGCTTCTGCACTTGTGCTTCAAGCCCAAGAAAGTGAAGCCTGCTGAGGTGGAGACTGGGGGCCATCATGACCTCCTTCCTGGCTTTGGACCTGGCACTAGGGGCTGTGCTTTCCCTCCTGTTGGGGCAACCATGTGGCCAAAAGACAGAGAGAAGGCCCACAACAAATACTTTCATGCCTGAAGCCTTCCCTGCCTTCGGGGTGGCCTGGAAACGATCCTTCCCAATGACACCTACATTCACTTCCTTTCTGGAGACTGACAGTCTCCCCTTGGGAGAAAGGTTCTCTGTGGACAAACAGGAAGGGACTGAGGGCCTAAGACTCAGAGTCAAGGGAGGAGCCCTGGTGTGGCTGAGAGACTCTGTGGCTGCCTCAAGTCCATTCACTTGGCCCTGGTTGTCTCAGCTCTGTCCTGAGCAGAATGGCAATGACTTCTGCGCTCAGAGTGTGTGTAGGTATTGGCCTGTCTGCCTAAGGAGGGACTGTGAGGCAGAAAAAATGCTGATACTGTCTATCTTATGTCCCCGCCCTTCCCCATGCCATCCTCAGCCCCTCCCCCACACTCCTGCCCCACTGGATGTCATGTATTGTATACAGTCTCACTTCATCATCTTGTACATATTCCACACAAAATAAACCTCTTTGTGAGGGAGAGACAAGAATGAGCCCATTCTTGGAACAGTGGAGGAGAGAAGCACAAGAAAACTGGAAGAGGTTGCCGATGGGATAAGAAAGAAGACAGGAGATACAACATTCCTTAATCTTCAGTTTTTGCCCAAACCCTCCCATAGTGCCTAAGGATAGGACAGTTGCCTACATCCAGGTTAATTGTGGTATAGTTTGGTTCCTGCCAGTCATCAAACAATGTGAGGCAGGAATCACATCATCGCAGTTGGACAGATGAGAACAAAAGCAAAGGCTAGCTGTGGCTCGCGACTAGAGAAAGTGATGAGACAAAGATGAGGGAAAAGCCAACACTCAGAGCTTTACGTGAAATGGCTATAGATTTCTCAGCAGCAAAGGTGGGACTAGTTACCTCCAGAAACCACCCTAAAGGTGCCTGTTGTGACAGACTGAATTGTGTCCCTGCCAAAACTCATATGTTGTAGCCCTGACCTCAACCAAGTACCTCAGAATGTAGCTATATTTGGAGACAAGGTCTTTAAAGAAATGATTAAGTTAAATGGAGGCCAGTAAGGCAGGCCTTAATTCAATCTGCTTGGTGTCTTTATATGAAGAGGAAATCTGGACACCAGAGGGGCACTAGGGATGTATGTACACGCAGAGCAATGGCCATGTGAGGACTCAGGCTGAAGGGTGCCAATGGCAAGCCAAGGAGAAATACCTCAGGAGAAATCAAAGCTGCTAACACCTTGATCTTGGATTTTCAGACTCTGGAACGGTGAGAAAATAAATTTCTGTTGTTTAAGCCACTTGATCTGTGATATTTTATTATGGCGGCCTTAGCAAACTAATACACCTGCTGTTGGTGTGTATGGTATATACGGTACGCATTACTTCATTGCTGGTGCTCATTCATACCTCGTTCTCCTCTCCTGGACACAGGAGGATAATTCCCTCCAATCTAACGAATTAGTTGTAAGCAGAAGTGACATATCACATTTCTAGGCCAAAGCATTAAGTCACAGAGTAAAGATACTCTATAACTCTTTTGGTGCCATGGGGATCAAGGAAGAACATGCTGAGATGGAAATGCCAAAAGGCGACAGAAGATAGAATTAGGCCAGGTTTCTAATCCACTGCCACCCTGGATAATTGGCCTGGATATGCAGGGAACATTGTATGAAAGAGAAATAGATTTTCAGTAAGCCATGAAGATTTTTGATGTTATTTGTTACACAGCATAACTTCACCTTTCCTTACCTGTGCACTCACCCTACATACATTTAGAAGAAAGCCTCCCCATGGGACTGGGGTGCTCTCATGTGGCCTGTGTATGAAAGGAGAATTTTCCCCTCCAAGGAAGTCATAGGACAGTGATAGATTGACAGTGCAATGAAAAGTTCAAACAAAGGCACCAATCCATGTGGAGCCTTAACAAACCAGAGATGAAGGAAAAGAATCTGTTGATGTTTCTCTGTACTTGTCCAATGAGGCTGAAAAAGAATCTGCAGCCATGAGCCGTCAGTGGCAAGAAAACGTATGTTTTAGCTTAAGGCAGGATAGGTTGACGGGTTCTATCATAGCATTAAGGAAATGCCCTTCAAGACCTTCTCTAGTTTCATTCTCACCCTTTGATCCTGGGAGGCAGATTTCCTGGATAGTCAACAAGATATCCATTCCCACAAAAATATATGCTGCTATAGAAAACTAGTAAATAGAATTCCCTGCTCATGCCAATTATGTGTATATTTAGCTGGTAGAATTCTGACAAGTACTCCAAGATTTTATCACCCTGAAATGCACTGATTATTAAAGATCTAAACCTCCACAAGGAAATGCACCTAGAATAATCCACCAGTATTACTGCACAAAGTAGGGGGGAGAAGATTGCCTCAACTAGTTTGCAGAGTTCATTTAACTTATCCTCTTTTCAACTATACTTTATCTTATTCATTTATTCATTTTTTTACTCCTTTTACTACTACACGGTTGTCTTATCCAGACTATGAATAAGTTTCCCAAAAAAACGAACAGCTGTCTGTGCCATCCTGAGCCATTCACCACCTGGTTGGTCTGAAATTTATCTGGTGCTCTTAAGCACTTTATTTCTGTCTCGTCTGGAGACCCACCAAAGGTGTGCAAGTTAAGTCCTGCAAAGAGGCACATGGACCAAGGGGTCACGAGAGGCTAAAATCCAGCCAGCCAACACTTGCCATGTCATCTGACCAGCCACATGCTCTATCAGCTGCCAAGCAGGGTCCTTTTTCTGATGGGTCTGCCTAGAGCAGGCACCTTTCTCTAATTCCCAGAAAGGTCCATGTGAGCAGGCAACAGCTGTGCCCTCCATCAGGCACCTCTTCCCAAAGCCCTGAGTGGGAATCCTCTCCCTTGATGCTACATCCATACTATTGTGCACATACTTCAAAGTATATAGTACCTTAAACAGGTCTGCCCCATCTCTGCTAACTAAGGCATCATTTCTATGAATGGGTTTTCCCTGACATCTAATGGACAGACAATGCCCACAGTATTACTTAATTCTGTGGTGCTAAAAAGTACCATCCAAAGTGGGAAATTTGTGGTGGTAGGTTTTGAGTTCTCACAGTAATTTGGAGCACCACTGGCTTCAGTGAGCAAAGGCAACAGGTCCTTGTCCTCCTGCAGCATCTAGGGCGGTCCTGAGCAATGGATAATTATCTCTCATCCTGCACAACTTTCAAATCTTTCAGTTCCACAGAGATGAAAAACTTTCACACATTCATGCAAATACTTTCTAAATGTCTACATTGTGCTAAGCACTGTTTTAGGAGTTTGGGGACTTATAAAACATATTTTAATTTTCTGAACCTGGAACCTAACTCGATTTTACATTGAATAGAAAGTAGTTTTGCACTGTCCTAATATATATATAGTATGTTTTCTTGAAATGCAACCACCATGCAAATCAAGGGAAGACAGCCAAGCCACCAGTATAACACATCTATCCAGTCCACATTGGTCCTAGGACTACAAAAACATTTGACTCCTTCACTAAGTTCTCTCACATAGCCATGTCCAAACATTTAGAATCAGAAATAGGTGTTATTTATTTTATTGTAAATTGCTTTCCTTTAGTTTCAGCCACACTTTAGTTAGGGCATTATATTGTTGTTTGTTAATGTGCATGTGTGGTTGGTTATATTATCAGTGAATCTCATTTCAAGATGTTGAGTGTGATGTAAAAAGTGTGCCTTTTTTAACTGACATGTAATAATCATATATATTTATGAGATACAGAATATTTCAATACATGTATACACTGTGTGATATCAAGCCAATTAGCATCCATCACTGCAAACATTATATTTTGTGATGAGAACATTGAACTCTTTTCTAGCCATTTGAAAATATAAACTATTGTTAGTTATAGACACCTAGCCCTACTGTAGAATACTAGAAATTATTATTCCTATCTAGCTGTAATTCTGTATCCATTAACCAACTTCTCCATACCCTTCCTCCTCACTTCCCTTCTTAGCCTCTAGTAAACTCAATTCCACCCTCTACTTCTATGAGCTCAACTTTTTTTTTTTAGCTTCCACATATAAGTGGGAACATGTGGTACTTATCTTTCTGAGCCTGACTTATTTCACTTCACATAATGTCTTCCAGGCTTATCCATGTTGCCATGAATTACATGATTTCATTCATTTTTATGGCTGAGTAGTAGTCTATTGTATACATAAGCCACATTTTCCTTATCTATTCATCTGTTGATGCAGAGAAAGGCAACCCATATGAGGGATCTTGTAAATGTTCATGGAAAAATTGTATTATCTTTTAATTCTCTTTTCCATGAACTTTTTGAAGTATCCTCATACACTGTTGATGGGAATGTAAATGAGTACAGCCATTACGGAAAGCAGTACAGAGGTTCCTTAAAAAACTAAAACTGGAACTACCATGAGATCCAGCAATCCCACTACTGAGTATTTATCCAAAGGAAAGGAAATCTGTTTACCAGAGAGACACCTGCACCTCCATGTTTATTGCAGCACAGTTTACAGTAGCAAAGATATGGGAAAACGTGCCCTTCTTTTAAAGAGAGGGCACTGCATCTGATGAATTAAGATAATTCCTTAACCATTTAAGTATCCAGTCTCCTAGGCTTCAATGATAATCCTTCCTAAAAATTTATGAGAGAAAGCCTTTTGAGCATAGCAGATCCCTCAAATTCCCCCTTTCTAAAAACTTAGGGTCCCTATTAGTCTAATAAATTTGAGGAATACTCCATCAAGGAACCATATCTAATGAAAGTCTTACCATATAGAGAAGAAAAAATATGGTTATTTATAGTAAAATTAATTAAATAAATTGAATTACACATACACTAGTAACTTTAATTTCAAATTAAGGATTCTGAAAATGTCACATCTCTATTTTGATGCAATAAATATTCACAAAAATTAATAAGATAATCAATGACTAGTCATTGATTAAAGGGAATAAGCTAAACCCTAAGCTGTTTGGGAAGATATCTGTATTCAATAGATACACATGATAAACAGTATACTTCTCCTCTATGTCATAGCTCAAAGGGTCAGCATCAAACAGGACATGAAGTAGGGTCCAGGACAGTGGGTTAGGGAGGAGAACACCAGCTGTGTGGTAGGGCACCTAACTAGTCTGATAGGAAGGGACAACCAACAGTGTGGAGCACTAGTCCCACCTCTGCCACTTATGCGCTATCGGACTTGGTTAAGTTTCTTCTCCCCTGCATTCAGTCAGGGTTCAATCAGAGAAACAGAACCAGTAGGAGATATATATCAAGAGATTTATTGCAAGGAACTGGCTTATGTGATTATGGCAGCTGCCTAGGCAAGGCAAATTCATAGGGCAGGCCATCAGGAAAGGTAGGCTGGAAGTCTTGAATAGGCTAAAGCTGCTGTCCACAGGCAAAATTTCTTTTTCAGGGAAGACTCAGCTCTGTTCTTAAGGCCATTCAACTGATTAGATCAAGCTCACTCAGACTATCTAAGATAATCTCCCTTATAAAGTCAACTGATCATAGACTTAAATCACATCTACAAAATACCTTCACAGCAACACTCAGATTGGTGTTTGAATAACTGGGGACTATAGCCTAGCCAAGTTGACACATCAAAAGACCATCACAGTTCACCCTTGTCAACTTGTTACCCACTCACATCTCCTTAAATCAAACAATCTGCAAATACAGAGAATAACAAAGTCATACTTCTACCTACCATGATGCAACTATCCTGTTTACAGCTGAAAACACACTAACTTTTCCCCAGAAAAGAATGCAAAGCTCTTGGGTAAAGTTCATGCTTTTCCCTTGCTATCCTATTATTTAAATACTGTGATATAAAATTCATTATTAATAAATTTTGTTAGATGATAAGGGGATAAGTGACTGAAGAGAACAAAAATATCTGTTTAATATATACATATAAATATATTGATAGCAAAACGAGGAAGAAATTACTTGCAACCATTACCAGCAATAATGTTCTCAACTCTGAGAACAACAAGATCCATTTTTCAAGGCTGCTAAAGGAATTAAGGGATGTGGTATGTTACAAGTACCATATTCTAAATATCTTCAGCAGCGGTATCAGTATTATTACCAGACAGGAACTTGTATTGGTATTAAGGTGAGGATTGTAATTCAGAAGAGGGCGACAGTGGGTCTGTGATATAGGAGTAAAAGGGAGATTAAGAAATGGTTGTTTCCAAAAATAAAAATAAAACCATGGTGAAACATACCAGTCATGGATGGGAAGACTACTGAAAAGATCCAAATTATTTCCATAGTGTGTGTAATGGAGAGGAAGACTTCCTCTCAGGGAGCAAAACTGTCTTGATGAGCAAAACACCTGAATAATACCTTCAGTTGTGAGGTTGTAGTGAAGCCTGTCTCCTCTCCCTCTGCACTTACCCCCTCAACTCTGGATTAAAATTAAGAGGAGAGAGAGGCTGTCAATGATTTCCCAGCACAAACACTTATTAGGAATCTGGATGACTAGAAACAGTCACACAGAGACAGAGAAACAGAGAACCACAGAGCCGGAGATGAAGGCGGACTAAGAGACCAGGAAAGAAAGAAATGAAGGAGCCTGGGGCAGGTGAACTGTGTGAGACAAGACAGGCTAGGGCTTGTTTTTGGAGACTAGAATAGCTAAGGGGGGGTTAATTCCATTGCCAAAACTCAAAGTAGTCCCTCAAAATGGGTTCATTTCATTATATGAAAATTACAGCTCAATAAAGTTGATTTTTAACAATCATATGTATACTATGAACTTAACTTTTATAAAATTCAACATGCTTAGAAAAACCAAGAAAGAGAGTCATTGTTTGCCTTTGAATTTAGAATGTCAAAGTACTAGCAGTGGTTACTTGGCAGTAGTGGGATTATAAGTGATGTTTATTTTAAACAGTCTTGTATTTTCCAGTTCCTACGATAAGTATACTGATTTTTTTTTTTTTTTCAAATGGGAAAAAGTAAAATCTTCCTGAAAAAGAGCCATTTTCCACCGAGCTCAGGCTCAGGAACAGTGCTGACTACTTAAAACCTACTGGTTCCAGATTCATATCCATTCATGCGGAATTATCCATGTGTTGTTTTGATTGCTATCTAAACTCATTTTCTTCAGAAACTTTGCCTTTGAATTTAAATACAAGTAAAGCTAGTGAATGTATATGCAGCCTTAATAGCATTTGCTCCTCTTGAGGTAGAAAGGGCAACAAATGGAAAAACTCAAGATTCAGGTTTCTCAGTGGCTCTGCTAAAGAATTCACTGTGTGGCCTCTAGTGAGACACTTCCCCTCCAGGCTGCAGCTTCTTCAGCTATAAAACGAGGGCCGTGAACCAGATCATCTCTCAGGGCCCATCTAGGACTGACATCCCACCATTTTACATGCCCCTTTGGGAAGGAAGAGCCAGCCAAGCGGAGGTGTGCGGCCGGGTCCTCTCATCATGGCACCGTGATAGATATCACACCTCAGACAACCCTCTTCTCCCTGTTTCATCTCACCCTCTCAGCCTTCTCTCCTCTCGACGATCATATAGCAGTAAAATGTATTTTTCACTCCCAGCACTTCGGTTAGTCTGGCTGTTACTCAGACAGTTCAACCTTTATTTGTGTCTGACTTTGCTCTGGCACTCAATGGGGGTCTAAATATTTCCTCCTCTCCATTCCAACTTGTTCCAGCAAACCTTCACACCCTCTCTTTTGCTGAAAGCTTAGCCAACCCAACCTCTCCCCATGGTCCTCCCTGCTATTAATAAACACATGTGGAGCAGCATCCTTGCTGAGCTTGCTTCTGCTCTTACAAATCTTAATGCCCTGAAATTTTCATGTAATCATACTCATTTTAAGAACTACAGTCATTTGTCCTTGGCTCAATTTTCCCAGAAATGACTGGCACAGGAAGCTTTTTTGTAAGGGCAGTTGGCTCAATGTTCACTTGGCGGGTCTTGGGGAATCATTTCAGTTACAGTTTTTCTGCCAAGTCTGTGCTCCCTGCTGACCCAGTTTAGATTTTAAATTTCCATCAAGACCACCTGCCTGGTGTTAATCAGTTATGGTTTCTTGTTTTATATGCAAACTTATTTTAATGTCCATGAACTGGCACAGCCACCTTGGGCTTCTCCCATGGTTCTACTGTACAAGCAGCATTCTTAGCTGGTCCAGCCATTTCTACTCGAATGACAGGCTATAGCCAGGAAGGCCTTAAAGTATCCAGCAAAAATTTGAGGATGAGGACTGCAAAACTGGAGTACATCCCCGTTTGTATTTTTCTTCTATTCATTGGTTTTTGAAAATCTTAAGTTTATGATTTAGTACAATTATATCTTATCCCCCAATTCACACATGTGCCCTACATGTGTAATATGCATAGTAGGAGAACCCTATAGAACAACACAAACCTATTGCTTTTAATGCTACTCTAGATATCTTTGTAGTTTTCACCCATTGGCTCTCAAAGAAAAGCTTGTGTCTGTTAGCATGCTATAGTCTGAATTATATCCCTCCACCCGCAAATTCATCTGTTGAAAACCTAATCCCCTTTGTGATGGTATTAGGAGGTAAGGCTTTTGGGAGGTGATTAAGGATTAGTGCCTTTATGAAAGATGCCCCAGAGAGATCCCTGGTCACTTCCACCATATGAGGTTACAGTGAGCAGACAGTCTTCTACGAGAAGTCGGGCCCTCACCAAACACTGAATCTGACAGCACCTTGATCTCGGACTTCCAGCCTCTGGAACTGTAAGAAACAAATTTCTTTTGTTTATAAGCCACCCAGCTTATGATATTTTGTCACAGCAGCCCAAATGGACTAAGACAAGGCATACTGATTTTAAATCTATTAGTTTTCATATAATTTTGGACCAAGATTAAATGGAGATAGAAAAAGTAAACAGAGAGTTGTTCTCATTTCTACATTTATTTGATTGCCGGCCATAGCGATTCCTCAACACGCTTAGAAATGTCCATTTATAAAAGTGACAAGGAGAGTCATCTTCACAGAAATGATGCTATTTTTCATGTGCCCTACACTATCTGATTTTATGTTCTACCACGCCAATGACTAAATCCAGGGCTAAAGTGGCTGGAAAGAGAGGGTATGGAATTACTTTTCTGTCATAATTTAATGGACAATTTTCTGGGTGCTAAGTATTAAATGGTTTTAGGAAATAATGAATAGCACCAGCCTCAGAAATTGGAAGGATTCCATTTCTCCAACTGCTCTTTTTTGGATCCACAAATAACCAAGAATTAGCTGGCAACAGGAAAAGCCATTGGCCAAGGCAACTTTATCTTCTCCATTGGGCTTCTACCCCAGAAACATAGCCATGAGATGCCTCTGGATGAGGGAAGGAAAGAAACAGTGACATGGAGATAAGATCACTCTGTTGGAGCCAAGTCAGACTGGAAGAAAGCCAACGTGGTGCTAGATGATAAAAATAAATGTGTTATCTTTTGTTTTGAAAATTGATTACTAAAATGCAGTTTCCTGAGGAACCATTTGGAAGGTAAAAATACTAACAAGCCCGAGATAATATAGTCCATATATGTTTTCATATATTATGCATGTTAATTCATATTTTATACATTATGCATATTAATAAATTATGCATTCTTCTAGAGGTAATGATAAATTTTGCTAAACAATTACTTACACTGCATTGTAATCAGTGGTTAAATGCAGTTGTATTAATTCCCAGCACTGGAGCAGTTGTCAACCTATCAGAATCTGTAGTCACCCTTTTAATTTTTTTTTTTTTTAAAGCAATGCTGGTATGATTAGAGAGGAAAAGAGCTATTTACCTCAAATTATAGTACTATATACCTTCACTTAATCAATATTCTCTTCAAGGACACGTATACTTACTTACTTTCAGGGCCAGCGATTAAACATTACTCTGTTGCTCTATGTCAGGTGCAACTGTCTGACTCATCCATTCTTTTGCTGCTCCTGCTGCTCTGGGCTAAGTTCTTTTACCTTCTGAGAAGTGACCAAATTTTTTTTTTGTAGATGTCGCTTGTCTTTTCAATAATCACCATTTTGCTGTTAATTTCCCTCCTAAATCATGTTATTCTCTAATCTACTGATTTCAAACCCTTTTTAAAAATTCATAATTTCTCCTTCCTTCAAATCAAAGGCCAATATTTGAATCTGTCATTTACATAACAAAAGTGCTATATTTATGTTTGGATCCTATTCACTTTCCTATTGAGTCAAAAAGTGTCAGATTTGTTACTAACAGAAATTCTTTATAAGGATATTATTTTCAGGTTTCAAATCTTGTTTCATACTTCGCTTGAAAGTATGAGGCAAATATGTCATAAAGAAGCAAATATTTGACTTAAATTCAAAATTTTCAGATTAAAAATATCATGCTTAAGAATCTACCTTAAGCGGGAGGAGAGGGAGGAGGGAGGGAGGTTTTGGTAAGGGGCAACAATAATCAACCACAATGTATATCGACAAAATAAAAGTTAAAAAGAATCTACCGTAAT
This sequence comes from Cynocephalus volans, assembly GCF_027409185.1. Lineage (NCBI taxonomy): Eukaryota > Metazoa > Chordata > Mammalia > Dermoptera > Cynocephalidae > Cynocephalus > Cynocephalus volans. The sequence goes on along the minus strand of NC_084474.1, from coordinate 28,033,589 downwards.
TTTTTCTTTTGAAACAAAGTGGGTTACATGTGGATGGATGGATGGATGACCCTTTTAAAAATAAAGACGACTCAGTAAACAGAAAGAAAGAATATTTATAAACAAAGAAACTCTAACAGCTACATGAATAAGTTATTCAACATTAACTGAATATTGATGAAGGAAGAGGAAGCTAGAAGAACACACTAATTAAACTTGGATAGTTATTGGCCAAAAGAAGGATAATTACAGCCTCCATATTTTTAGCTTTAGGGAAGAGGGGGGAAAGAAATGACTTGCTATAAATAGCAATTCTGAAAGAAATGACTTGCTATAAATAGCAATTCTTTTTTAGTCGCAAAGAGGCTAGTTGGCTGATACCAGCAACAAGTAGAATAAAAAAGCCAACTAGCAGCAACTACAAAGTAGCAATTAGCATGAGAACTTCAATTTTCTGGCAATAATCTGTTATTTGGATCCATCCTTGACACTAAAAGTGATTACACAGTGATCACCAAAAGCAATTACTGATTTGTACCTTGATATTGTATTTCTTTAATTCTTGGTCTGTATCAATACAGTTTCTGTGAGTTTCTAATTATAATAAATTGTTAAATATTTAAATTTTCTTAATGAAGAATTCTATTTTTATACCAAAATGAAAACTGACTAGATGTTATTTTCAGTGCCTCATCGAGCCACACTCAGGAAGTCCTAGCACTTTTCCCCTGTGTTCTAACCCAAGGCACTGTGTGTAGAGAGGTAACTGTACCGTAACTGCAAGTTTCTAGGGGGGTTAACAGTCTTTCAATGAGCTGGCTTTATGTGAGAACAAATTTTACAGATAGACACATAAAAGGAGGAATAAACACATAGTCCACTACAGAAGACACAGTACAGGATGCCTAGTTTTATTGTGCTTCACTTTACTGCATTTCACAGATACAGTTTTTTTACAAATGGAAGGTTTGGCAAGCCTGTCTCAAGCAAGTGTATCATCAGTGCCATTTTTCCAACAGCACATGCTCACTTCATGTCTCCATGTCACACTTTGGCAATTCTCACAGTATTTCAAACTTTCCCATTATTATTATATGTCATGGTGATTGAGGAAGGAAGATTTTCTGCCAGCAAAAAGATTACAACTCACTGAAGGCTCAGATGATCATTAGCATTTTTTTAGCAATAAAGTTTTTAAATTAAGGTATGTACATTTTTTTAGACATAATGCTATCACTCAGTTAGTAGACTACAGTTATAGTGTAAATATAACTTTTATATGCACTGGTAAACCAAAAAATTCATGTGACTCTCTTTATTGTGATATTCACTTTATTGCTGTGGTCTGGAACCGAACTCACAGTATCTCCAAAGTATGCCCGTACTATCATTTTTTATTACTTTGGATTAAACTATCTACTCTCAAAGAGGTTTAGAATTATTTTTTTAAGAAATGGTAGTGATTTGTTCTTACTTATTATAGGTTCTCTAAGTAAGTCTCCCTGGTGATCAATACTGTGCATTTTCATAACAGCACCTCAGCATGGCCCCCAAACCAACCAACCCACAAGGAACTTGAAGCTATGAACACTTGTCTCTATGGACAGATCAACTGAGATAACCAGGGTCTAGGAACCAATATTGACGTTAAAAATATACTTTACTTTTAAAGATTTTTTCAATGAAATGAAGATTTTCAATTTTTTCAGTTTTGTTTTATACTAAATTTACTACAAAAAGCATATATGACTTCTTAAAATAAGAAAGATAAAAACCAGAATTATTTTTAAATACCCAAATAAAAGTCCAGAAACAATATCTAGCAATTATTTCTGAATGCTACTCAGGAAACAGCTCTCTTGACTGGCTGTCTCTCCCTCAGCTGCCTGTGCCATCTGCTGCCTGGTCCCCCTTTCTGTCCCTCCCTTTGTTACCTCTTCTTTCCATTCATTCATGAAGTCTGTCTTAAAGAATTTAATACACTAGTCAAAGTATTATAAATTTAATACATTGGTGAAATAATTCTCAATTTAGGGTAAGAAACACTGGTAGCAATAAATAGCTAAAACATCTAGGTATACATCTTATGTATCTGTGTTCAGGAAAGACAAACAGAACAACTCAATGTCATCCAAGCACTACTCAGTTGTCAGAAAAAACGATTCATCAAAATTAATTGTGTTGTATTGAATACATCAAAACACCTGAGCAGTCTACATTTTCACTCATTAATTGTCACCTGTATCACATAGACTCAGTCTAATAGACAAATTTCAAATTTTGGCTTAAACCTTGGATGGTCTTTCACTAAGAAAAACTGATTTATACACTTAAAGACAGTTCAACCACATGTAGAACTTTTCACTATCTTTTTAAGAAATACTTTTTAAAGGGAATGTTTCATGTCTCCGAATTATGGTGCATAAAATAATCTATTTTCCCTGATATTTTTCTTGATTAAAAACCTTAGTTTTAATCAGCTTTAATAGTAATCAATTTTTGAGAAAACTGACCCAGATGGTCTACCTGATACATACAATCCAAATGATTGTATCAGTAAAAATCCAGGTAATATGTTTATGAATAACAGATAAGATTTTTATAAAACCTGAAGAAATTCCAGAAAAGTGACTGTTGTTGGGATTTAGGGTGGTTTTATGCTTTTCCTCCAATATTCCTCCTGTGGGTGGGATTTATCTTTTTATGTGAAATGCATAAAAAATATCTGACTGGTTATCAGTTCATTATGAAAGTAATTACATGGTTTTTCCAATGAGGTTAAAGCAAAATGATTTTGGAATTTCCAGAATTTGCAGTTATGGAAAGAAGCCTGACCAAATTTGAATTTGGTCAAGGAATAAAAAAAATGGGATTGGATTCCATTTTGAAATGGGTTTGCCTATGTGTTTGCCAGGTTCTCTTCTGCTTGCCAACTACAAAATCTCCCAAAATGTCATCCAAACTTGATTAAAGACAGGTTACTCTAGACTCATTCTTTTAAAACATCATAATAAAAAGGGGTAATTCTTCAATATTGTTGACAAGAAAGTATAATAACCAAAACAAAGTGAAAGATTGAAACTAATTTCTCTTTAGGGAAGTAGCAGGCTTTCTATTTGATATTCCCACAGGACCACATAGTAGATACTCAAAAAAAGAAAAGTAATGGTTATTTTTACCATTTTCTTTCTTAACCATCTCATTGGATAAACAGTTGCCTCCACAATTTAGTACTCCTATAATCTCAAATTGAATCCTAGAAATACAGATGTGCTAACCCCATAGGCATCCCAGACCATTTGAGAAGGAACAGAACAAATGCTACAGAAGCAACACAATCTCAACTGCACAGGGGCTCATTAGATGACACTGAGCTCCACTGGGTGCCTGACGCACTGCTCTCAGTGTGGGCTCCAATGGTGTCATAGATGGGGCACAGCCTCTCTAGATGCTCACAGCTGGATGAGAAGGCAAACCTATAAATGAACAATCATCATGTGAGAAGCTCTGAAATAAAGGAATGTATGGAATTTCTTAGGGTTACTGAGGAAGGAAAAGCTACAAGAGAGGTAGCTGGGTTGGGGATGAGGTAGCTGAGCCTTGAAGGATGAGTACTGCTCCTCAGTGGGACAGGAAACTAAAGGATAGAGTGACAGGAGTCACAATGAGAGAAGGCGTAGAGAGTGAAATAGCAATTTTCTCACGGAAGAGTGAACCTTACCTTTGTCTAGACTACCTTTTAAGACTATTTATACAGCCAACAGCCTTGAAATTTAGTCTCCCTCCAAAGTACAAAGCAGATTTTTTTTCCTCTTTTACTGTTCAGTATAGCAAAGATATATCTCCCTCCTGAGCAAAGGTTGGGCAGGTTTGCTTGCAGCTCATTATAAAAGGTTGGGGTTCCCAAAGCAAAGAGCTCCTTCACAGTGGTGCAAACCCGCTACATGTGCAGCGCCCACTTGCACCACTCCATGGCATATTTCTGTGGGATTTGAGGGGCAAGGGAAACCAACATCATCATGAAGGTCATGGTGCTTGTTCTGCCATGAGTAAGAAAGATCTTTGTCTCTGACCCAGAAGACTCGTCAGCATCCACGAAACTGTGACAGGGAAATTTAACTGACAGAATAAAATCTCAGACTGTGTTACAATTCTTGACAGATGGGTAAAAGTACCATTGAGCAAGATAGGAAACAAAGGAGGACAAAATGGAAATTTGGGGGAAAAGATGATAAGCTTGGTTTTGTTCTAGTCGAATTTGAAGTGCTCATACAGGCACAGAGTTGTCAACACAGATCTAAATTTCATGAGTGGTATTAAAGGATAGAGATACATATTTGAAAGTTATTAGAATCCACATGAGAGTTAATACCTTCAGGGTGAAAAACCGAATTCTGGACACCACCAGTATTTAAATGGTAGGTGTGAGGATATGGAAGGAGAAAAGTCTCTAAAGACAGAAGGAATAAATAGAATGGAATGAGGACACTGTCTCTGAAAAGCCAAGAAAGAAGAGAATTCCAAGGAGGGAGTAATCAACAGTATACTTCAGACAGATCCAATAACTAAAAATCTAAAATCCTATTGGACTTGGCACCTAGAAAGTCACCACTGTCCTTACATGATGTGCAGCTCTGAGTGTGTTAGCCCTCAGATGCATTCCCATTCATTCCCTCATCCTGTATTCCAGGTGGCTGACCCTGCAGACTGCACTTCCCAGGCTGCAGGGTCAGCTGGTTTCACCAAGGGAGGCCTGGCTGGGGAAACAGAGAGGCCAGGTGTTTCTGCTCTTCTCTCTGCCGTGGATGACCTGTTTGCCAGTCAGTCAAGGTTCTAGCTTCATGTTCCAAAGCCCAGAGTCGGATAACACCATCTCCACTTTATCCCTCCATTCTAGGTGAGGTAGTGGCTTCTAGCTATCACTATCCCTGGGACACCTCACCATCCTGTTTCTCAGCTCTCCACCGACCATCCAGACATTTCCATGCATTACATTTTCTTTGCAAATAATTGAAGTACTTTCTTTTGGTCTGGTTGGATCCCAGTTAGTGCAAGTGATGAAAACAAAAGTCAAATATTATGAGAGAGAGAATGAGAAAAGATGTTGGATCAGCAGTGTAGACTATTCTAGTAGTGTATGTGAAAAGAGAACAGAAACTTGAGAGCAGCTAGAGGGGACTTAAGTATTTTTCTTGGTTTGGGATTTACGTTGGGTAAGATACGAGCTTGTTTTCAGGCTATGGGGATGATGTCTGAAAAGAGAGAGAGAATAAGAACAGTTGAGGAAGTTTGATTAACAGAACAAGGTCCCAGAGAAAACAGAAGGAGATGAGTGGTACTAAAGGATCCAGACATCAGGTTCAACACCGAAAAGGAAGACAGAGGGTTGGTACTCTGAAACTGGCAGGAAGGTAGGGATTGGGATGGCAATAAATTACCTTGTAACTAAAGTAGATGACACTTTCTGCTGGCCTCAGTTTTTCCAAGGAGTTTGAAGCTCTGCTGAGACTGGGGGCTGGAGGAGAGTGGTGATGGTTCGGAATTGTTCTGTGCCCATGGGAGTGGGAGCAGATCAAGGATCTCTAAAAGGATTGATGGGTGATGCAGAGGGCCCAGCTGAGGGAGGGAACAAGGAATTACAGTGGTGTTAATCTGCATAGTTTTATAGTTTCGGTTTTTTTCCGCCTTCATGTATCAGTAGCCTCTGTTTGGGAGCAGAAAGGCAAATCCAGGTTGGAGACTTGCCAGATGAGCATTATGGGAGGACAGGGCTTCAGGAAATCGAAGTTGAGAAAGCGGTTTGGACGGCCCTCCAGGAAACGTGGGCAGCATAACCAGCAGAAGAATGTTCAGGGTGGTAGAGCAGAGCAGGACGGGCTTCCTATCCCAGCTCCAGATCTTTAAGCAAGTGACAACCTTTCTAAGCCTGGTTCCCTCAACCAAAAAAGTGAAGATAATAGTGGTCCCTACCTCAAGTTATAAGACTAAGTGAGAAGCTGCTGCAGAGCACTGTTAAAGATGCTGACACACAGATCTCAGTGTGGGGCAGCAGAGTCAAACGTTTCCACTCATCAGGTTCCTGTTCAATTTGGGGGTCTATAGATTTCTCTGCGAAGCTGGGTCTCAACCAGAAAACAATTCTGGAATTGCCCTAAAGTACATAATGTAGATCTCCAAAACAAGCCCATTGCAGGGCCCTGTCTGGCTCCAAACCACTCAGAAGTTTCTAATGAGACCCTGGTTGACCCTCTTCTTGACAGGATAGAGCTGTTTGAGAGTTCTATGTTTAGATGAGAATCTATGTGGAATACAAACCTGGAGAGCCACAGACCAGGCAATTCAACCAGAGCACGAAAATGAACCCAGTACGGAAAGGGCTCCTCCCCGGACAAAAGGCTCAGACGAAGAGTTGGCAGAAGCATCAGGGAAAATACACACAGGCACGTTGTCTAACAGGACAGCTCTCAGCCAAAAAGTACTATGGCCCCGCCATATCTCCCCTACTACAACTTACCTGTGATTCACAACGTGACCACTTGGTCTGCACAAGCTCCCCGTTCTTTGCTTTTTGCTTTCCTAGTGACTCCTTTTTACTCTAACAGATGGAAAAAGATTCCTCATAGAGTTGTCATCTCAGATGGATAAGAAGATAGGAAGCCCACATCAGCCAATTTTATTACCTCTAACAAGTTGTTAAAGGGTAAAATTATTGCCTATAATGAGCTTTTCAGAAATAAGCTGGTGGGGGGATTCTGAATATAAGATCTGGGAAGACCCTGTTTCAAACCTTTTCAGTTCACAAGAGCGAGATTCCCAGGCTTTCTCAGCAATGTACCCCATTTCCTGACATACTTACCACTGAGGGTGAATTTTCTTTTTGCAAGAAGAAAATTTTCGTGGAGAGTTATCCAACAGCAAAAGGACCTTGTGTCTATTCAAATAGAAATCACAAACTTAGATCCTAAGATGGCGGTGGCTGCGGAGGTTGGCGCTGAGTAGCTGAGGTGGAAAAGGCGGCCACTGGGCCTTAGGCAGTCGGGAAACTTGGGGACCTTCCTCTTGCCATCTCTTAAGGGAGGACCACTGCTAGTGGCCAGTCGTGGGGGTTGACCGCTGCTTTGCCCTTGGCAGGAGAGGCTGCCTTGTTTACAGGCAACTGCTTTGAAGTGTGGAGCAGGAAAAGAACTGTTTCTTAGCTGCAGTGGCCAGCTGCCCTATTCAGGATTCGAGGTTTCAGGCCGGCATAAAAGAAGATTCCTGGGAGCGCCCGAGCCGCACCACAGGACCGAGTGAGCAGCCAGAGGCGGCGGCGGCCGAGGACAGGGACGGTGATGATGCCGAGGGAGAGAGAGAGCTGCCCGGCCCAGCCCAGCCCCATTAGTGACCCCAGGCCCAGCCCTGCTGGGGGAGGGGCGGATGCCCACCCGGCTTCCGCCTGCCCCACCAGGCGACTCACCGGCCTGGGGCTGCCTCCATTTTCTCGCATGGTGGTGGCTCCGGCCCGGCTTGGCCAGGCCTGTCCTCCTCGCCTGGCTCGGCTCCTCACTGAGCCTTCCCACTTGCTTCCCTGGCACGGGGCTTCCCGGGGCCTGCGGGCCGGCCTCCCCTCCCACTCCCTCCGCAGTTCTCTGGCGGGGCTGGTGGCGTGGGGCGTCCCCGGCCAGTGTCAGGAGGGCAGGGAAGTGCGGGCCAGGCCGACTGTCACTCCACCGCACCCTGGGCTCCGGCCCCCGGTAAACTTCCTGTTACAGGGAGGCAGATATCATCTCTGCGGCCACCAGTTTGGAAAAATGCCTAACTGATTTCTGGTTAGGAATAGTGTGGTCGGAGCGTTCCCGAGTTCGCTTGAACCTGCCGGAGAGCTAACTGCAGGCGGGCACTGGAGTCGGTCCGCGCCGGGGGGATTCAAAGGTGTACTGTGTGCTGTGGGCTCCTCCCCCGAGGAGCTCACGCTCTGGTGTGGTAGATAAGACAAGTACACAAATAACCGCGATACCAGGAGGAAGGTGATAAGTCCTGAGAAAGATCTACACAGTGCTACAAAGGCACCCAGAGCGACCGGTCATCTGCGCCTAGCAGAAACCTGGTAGACTTCCTCGGCGAAGGGGTGCCGAGCAGGGTCTTGAAGGCCCAGCAGAAAGACGAGGGTTGCAGAAGACACGTCCCAGCCCAGCCCAGTGCACACAGAGCGGGGAGACGTCCGGTTAGGGAGGCGGAGACTCGGCAGAAAACACACACCCCGCGGGCCGCCACTGCGAGATCCAGCAGCCCAGCCTAGTGCGCACAGAGTGGGGAGACGTCCAGCTAGGGAGGCAGAGACTCGACAGAAACCGCACACCCTGTGGGGCCACCACTACGTGATCCAGCAGCCCGGGCCAGAGCACACGGAACAGGGAGAAGTCCTGCACAGGAAGTGGAAGCTCAGCAGAGACCACACACCCTGCAGTACTGCCCCGTGATACAGCAGCCCAGCAGAGTCCAAGCTGACCAGAGAAGTGGCCCCCCGGAGAGGCCCAAGACCCGAGGCAACCACACACACAAGGCACTAGAGGCCACCTGAGCAGTCGCGGAGGTAGCCATACCAAATTGGCAACCACAGCAATATCTTAGTTAGTCAATAGTCTCAAACCAGTGGACTGTGAAACCCCCTGCCACAATGAATAAACATCAAAAAAAAAAGATACCAGAAATACAAAAAATCAAGAAAGTACACCACCAAAAGTCCATAAATCTCAAACTCTAGATCCTATAGAACAAGAAGCCCTTGAAATGACTGACAAGGAATTTTGAGTGATAATTCTAAGGAAACTGAATGAGATACAAGAAAACTCAGCTAGACATCATGATGAAACGAGGAAAAGTATACAGGATCTGAAAGAGGAAATGTACAAGGAAATCAATGTCCTGAAAAAAAATGTAGCAGAACTTGCTGAACTGAAGAAGTTATTCAGCGAAATAAAAAACACAACAGAGAGTTTAACCAGCAGGATTGTCGAAGTTGAAGAGAGAACCTCTGAACTTGAAGATGGGCTGTTTGAAATAACACAAGCAGACAAAAAAAAAGAAAAAAACAAAGACATTGAAGAAAATCTGAGAGAGATATCAGACAACCTTAAGCACTCAAGTATCCGAGTCATGGGTATTCCAGAAGGGGAGGAAAAAGGAGATTGCATTGAAAACATTTTCAACAAAATAGTGGCAGAAAACTTCCCAGGTACAGGAAAAATCACAGATCTTCAGATCCAGGAAGCTGAACTATCTGCAAACATATTCAACCCAAAAAGGCCTTCTCCAAGACATGTTATAGTCAAACTGGCAAAACTCAGAGACAAAGAGAGAATCGTAAAACCTGCAGTTATAGTCAAACTGGCAAAACTCAGAGACAAAGAGAGAATCGTAAAACCTGCAAGAGAGAAGTGTCAAATCACCTATAAGGGAGCCCCAATCAGGCTAACATCAGACTTTTCATCACAAACCCTAAAAGCTAGAAAGGAATGGGATGATATATTCAAAATACTAAAAGACAAAGATTGCCAGCCAAGAATACTCTACCCTGCAAGGCTATCCTTCCGAAATGAAGGGCAAATAGTATATTTCTCAGACAAACAAAAACTGCAGGAATTCACTACCACATGACCACCCTTACAAGAAATCCTCAAGGGAGTACTGAGTTTGGATCCTGAAAAATAACTACCACTGCCATAAAAACCCAAGAAAAATCAAAACCCACTAGTATAATAAAAATGGCATTCATGAAGGGAAAACAAAAAAACAAAAACACTATCTACAACCTAAGGAACCAACAAACAAAGAAACCAAACAGTAAATCAGAAAGCAAGGAACAAAAGACACCTAAGACAACCAAACAACCAATAAAATGCTAGGAATAAATCAACACCTTTCAATAACAACTCTTAATGTAAAAGGCTTAAATTCCCCAATCAAAAGACACAGACTGGCTGACTGGATTAAAAAGGAGGACCCAACTATATGCTGCCTACGAGAGACCCACCTCACCCATAAAGATTCACATAGACTAAGAGCGAAAGGATGGAAAAAGATTTACCATGCAAACAGAAAAGAAAAACGAGCTGGAGTAGCTATTCTTATATCTGACAAAATAGACTTTAAACTAAAAACCATAAAAAGAGACAATGAGGGACACTACTTAATGATAAAAAGACTGATGCATCAGGAAGACATAACAATCATAAATATGTACGCACCCAATGGTGGAGCAGCCAGATTTATAAAACAAACTCTATTAGACCTAAAGAAGGAAATAGACACTAATACCATAATAGCAGGGGACCTGAACACCCCACTGTCAATATTAGACAGATCATCTAGGCAAAGAATCAGTAGAGAAACACAAGATCTAAACAAGACTCTAGACCAATTGGAATTGGCAGATATCTACAGAACATCCCATCCAACAACCTCAGAATATTCATTCTTCTCATCAGCACATGGATCATTCTCCACAATAGATCACATATTAGGTCACAAATCAAGTCTCAATAAATTCAAAAAAATTGGAATTATCCCATGTATTTTCTCAGACCACAATGGATTAAAACTAGAAATTAATAACAAACGAAACTCTGGAAACTATACAAACACATGGAAATTAAACAGCATTCTACTTAATAACATAGGGGTCCAAGAAGAAATCAAGCAGGAAATCAAAAAATTTACTGAAACTAATGAAAACAATGATATATCATACCAAAACCTGTGGGATACTGCAAAAGCACTATTAAGGGGGAAATTTATTGCATTAAATGCTCACCTCAGAAGAATGGAAAGATGGCAACTGAACAACCTAACACTTCACCTTAAAGAACTAGAAAAACAAGAACAATCCAAACCTAAAGTTAGCAGATGGAAAGAAATCATTAATATCAGAGGAGAACTTCATGAAATTGAAATCCAAAAAACAATTCAAAAGATTAATGAATCAAAAAGTTGGTTTTCTGATAAGATAAATAAAATTGACAAACCATTAGCATGGCTAACAAAAAAAAGAAGAGAGAAGATTCAAATAACAAAAATTAGAAATGAAAAAGGCAATATTACAACTGATTCATCTGAAATACAAGGAATCATTCGAGACTACTATAAACAACTATACGCCAACAAATTTGAAAATCTGGAGGAAATGGATAAATTTCTGGACACACACAAGCTCCCAAAACTGAACCATGAAGACGTAGAAAATTTGAACAGACCAATAACAATAAAGGAGATTGAAGCTGTTATCAGAAGGCTCCCAACAAAGAAAAGCCCAGGACCAGATGGATTCACAGCAGAATTTTACCAAACATTCAAAGAGGAATTGACACCGATTCTTTACAAACTATTCCAAAAGATTGAAACGGACGCAAATCTCCCAAACTCATTCTATGAAGCAAACATCATCCTGATACCAAAACCAGGTAATGATATAACCAAAAAAGAAAACTACAGGCCGATATCCTTGATGAATATAGATGCAAAAATCCTCACTAAAATACTAGCAACAGAATACAGCAACACATATGTAAAATTATTCATCACGATCAAGTGGGATTCATTCCAGGGATGCAAGGTTGGGTCAACATACGCAAATCAATAAATGTGATACACCATATTAATAAAGTCAAACACAAGGACCATATGATCATCTCTATAGATGCTGAAAAAGCATTTGATAAAATTCAGCACTCATTCATGACAAAGACCCTCTATAAGTTAGGTATAGAGGGAAAGTTTCTCAACATAATTAAAGCCATATATGCCAAACCCACTGCCATTATCATCCTGAATGGGGAAAAGCTGAAAGCTTTTCCTTTAAGAACAGGAACTAGACAAGGATGCCCACTCTCACCACTCCTATTCAACACAGTGTTGGAAGTACTAGCCAGAGCAATCAGAGAAGAGAAGGAAATAAAGGGCATCCGGATTGGAAAAGATGAAGTCAAACTGTCCCTGTTTGCAGATGACATGATCCTATATATCGAACAACCTAAAACTCTACAAAAAAACTCTTGGAATTGATAAATGATTTCAGTACAGTAGCAGGATACAAAATCAACACACAAAAATCAGTAGCATTTCTTTTCTCCAATAGTGAACATGCAGAACGAGAAATCAAGAGAGCCTGCCCATTTACAATAGCCACCAAAAAAATAAAATACTTAGGAATTGAGTTAACCAAGGAGGTGAAAAATCTCTATAATGAGAATGACAAACCACTGCTGAGAGAAATTAGAGAGGATACAAGAAGATGGAAAGATATCCCATGCTCTTGGATTGGAAGAATCAACATAGTGAAAATGTCCATACTACCCAAAGTGATATACAAATTCAATGCAATCTCCATCAAAATTCCAAAGACATTTTTCTCAGAAATGGAAAGAACTATCCAGACATTTATATGGAATAATAAAAGACCACGCATAGCCAAAGCAATGCTGAGCAAAAAAAATAAAGCTGGAGGCATAACACTACCTGACTTTAAGCTATACTACAAAGCTATAATAACCAAAACAGTATGGTACTGGCATAAAAACAGACACACTGATCAATGGAATAGAATAGAGAATCCAGAAATCAACCCACACACTTACTGCCATCTGATCTTTGACAAAGGCACCAAGCCTATTCACTGAGGAAGGGACTGCCTCTTCAGCAAATGATGCTGGGATAACTGGATATCCATATGCAGGAGAATGAAACTAGACCCATACCTCTCACCATATACTAAAATCAACTCAAATGGATTAAGGATTTAAATATACACCCTGAAACAATAAAACTTCTTAAAGAAAACAAAGGAGAAACACTTCAGGAAATAGGACTGGACACAGACTTCATGAATACGACCCCAAAACCACGGGCAACCAAAGGAAAAATAAACAAATGGGATTATATCAAACTAAAAAGCTTCTGCACAGCAAAAGAAACAATTAACAGAGTTAAAAGACAACCAACAGAGTGGGAGAAAATATTTGCAAAATATACATCTGACAACGGATTAATATCCAGAATATGTAAGGAACTCAAACAACTTTACAAGAAAAAAGCAAGCAACCCAATTAAAAAATGGGCAAAAGAGCTAAGTAGGCATTTCTCTAAGGAAGATATACAAATGGCCAACAGACATATGAAAAAATGCTCAACATCACTCAGCATCCGGGAAATGCAAATTAAAACCACACTGAGATACCATCTAACCCCAGTTAGGATGGCTAAAATCCAAAAGACTCTGAACGATAAATGCTGGTGAGGGTGCGGAGAAAAAGGAACTCTCATACATTGTTGGTGGGACTGCAAAATGGTGCAGCCTCTATGGAACATGGTATGGAGGTTCCTCAAACAATTGCAGATAGATCTACCATATGACCCAGCTATCCCACTGCTGGGAATATACCCAGAGGAATGGAAATCATCAAGTCGAAGGTATACCTGTTTCCCAATGTTCATTGCAGCACTCTTTACAATAGCCAAGAGTTGAAACCAGCCCCAATATCCATCATCGGATGAGTGGATATGGAAAATGTGGTACATCTACACAATGGAATACTACTCAGCTATAAAAACAAATGAAATACTGCCATTTGCAACAACATGGATGGACCTTGAGAGAATTATATTAAGTGAAACAAGTCAGGCACAGAAAGAGAAATACCACATGTTCTCACTTATTGGTGGGAGCTAAAAATTAATATATAAATTCACACATACACACACACACACACACAAAAAAAAAAAACCGGGGGGGGGGGAGAAGATATAACAACCACAATTACTTGAAGTTGATACGACAAGCAAACAGAAAGGACATTGTTGGGGGGGAGGGATGAGAGTGAGGAGGGAGGGAGGTTTTGGTGATGGGCAACAATAATCAGCCACAATGTATACCGACAAAATAAAATAAAATAAAATAAAAAAGAAATAAGCTGGTGGACTTTTCCCACTTATAAATAACCTCTCCCATTTCGTATTACTATAGATAAATGGGAGTTAGATGAACTAAACAATACTATACATTTACCTATTTTTACTTGCTTTTAGTTAGAAAGAAATAACAATACCCTCAAATATTGGAAACCCTACAGAGTAAAGAATTGCTAATTACTGTATCTTTATTCCTTTAAGGAGGTTCAATGATATGAAAATGACACATGTCATTACTAATTCCTAAGAATTAGAGAGAAAATATACAAACGACTTAATGAGCAGATGAAGAAAGAAAACTGGTCATTGACATTTCTGGCTAGGGAATATGACAATCAACAGAAGGGCTACCAGCCAAATCTTCTTACAGACTGAAAATGCTAAAAGCTTCACCCAGAGTCAACAAATGCCATGTTCTGAGGAGAGGCGTCTTAGGGGACAGATCTGTTACCCATCAGTGGGCATGTTTCATCTTACCGCTCATTGCAGGCAAGTTAAAGGAGGCTTTGTGTACCTGCTTTCTGACAGAAGCTGGAACGCTGCGGCGCAGGAAGGCCCGGTCCTGCCCTTGGGCCCCGGGACAGATAACATATACAGAGACAGCAGGCGTATAAAGAGACACAGAGAGCAGTCTTCAAATGCTGTCCTTCAGGCAATTCCCCTGCATTTCAGACTCACTGAAGAGAAGGGTGAGTCAACCACAGGTCAGAAAGACATGTTGGGAAATTTTTTATTTTTTTAGTTTTGTAATTAACATAGATTTTTCTCTTCAGCAAAGTCAGATTGGCCTGACATCCTTTCCAAATGCCATGATTCTTACTATACAGAGAACAGTGTGCACAAAGGTAACTTAAAAATTAGTGTGACAATTAAGACCCTTCACAGCATGCCCAGTTTACACAATGCATTTTAGTGTCATCAAAAAAAAAAATTGAACATCTTACCAGAGGTGGGAAAGGGGGGTGGGGGTGGGTAAGGGAGGAATTGGTAAAGGGCCACAAAAAAACAATTACATTGTATAATGTTGAATATATTAATTATCCTGATTTGAACATCACCCATTGCACACAGGTAATGATAGTCAACTCTGTACCCCACAGATAATGTAGAATCAACTATGTTACAATAAAATAAATAAATCAAAGTGAAGTGGCTGATTGTCTACTTCCTAATAAAAAACTATAATAAAAAAAATTGAACACCTGTTTGTTCTTAATAGCATATGCTATAAAAGGCTACCAGGTCTCTCTGGGAGTACTGATAGTGACAGAGAAGACAGGACAATAAGAGCTGTTCTAGTGCCCTGGCAGGTATCACTGAGCACCACTTGGGTGAGGACATGCAGTTCTAATCATCACACTGAGGGAAAAGGCTACTGAAGTTGTAAAGGTACAGCAGAGGGCAGACAGAATGACTCAGAGCTTCCAGAATGCACAGCCCATATGGTGACCTCACTCTCCCATTGCAAATCAATGGTAGTAAAGACCCCAACAAGAGGAACCTCCTAGAGCCTTTGCTTAGAAATCTCAGCATGAGGGAGAAATGGTCCTTCCTGAGTTTCTGATGTTTAAGGGAAATTTTTTTAACACCTGGTCCTAAAACCTATTCAAACTAACCCATGTGTCAGTCAAAATCCAATCCTTTTATGGCATCAAAACAATGCTTTTCATTCCTACATTCTTACTGACTCTTTATACCAGAGCGTAAGTAGTAAAACCTTATGAAGCAGAAAAGTGACCCCAAAACCAAAACGGCAGCAGAGCAACCTGGAATGTTACCCTATTATATTTTAACATGTTATACGGTCTACTAACACTGCACTTAAGTCAGTTATTTATTCTTCCCTTGTTTCCAAGGTAACTAATTCATTTGGGGGTGGGTGGGGAAGAGGCACAGACAGGAAGAAAAAAGTTTAAGTGATACATACCACTAAGTCAGCTTGAATGAATGTAACTTGCTGTGGTGGTACAACAACACTGAAAGGGTGTACTCAGAGTCCTTTTGATTGTTTCTGACTGAGTCATTTGAGGAGAGTTTCTTCATAATGGTGCCTTTTTCACAAAGCAGCCACTTCTGAATCCCACCTGTAAATCAGAGACATCTGTAAATCAGAGAAATCTACAGGGATTTGTTTGTCTTTCCCTCTGCATCTCTTTTATCTCTACCTCTTTTTCAGTTATTTGTGAAAACAAAATAGCCGTCCTAATACTTTTATATGACAGAAGATTGGGGTGTTATGCCATGAAAGTGGCACATTCATTTTGATCAATTTGCTCACTGAAATACAATCTCTAGGAGCTGCGGCGGCTGGCGCGGAGTAGCTGAGGTGGAAAAGGTGGCCACTGGGCCTCAGGCAGCCGGGAAACTTGTGGACCTTCCTCTGGCCATCTCTTAAGGGAGGACTGCTGCTGCTGGCCGGTCGTGGGGGCTCAACGCCACTTTGCCCCCGGCAGGAGAGGCTGCCTCATTTACAGGCAACAGCTTTGAAGTGTGGAGCAGGAAAAGAACTGATTCTTAGCTGCAAAAGTGAGTCTTGAAACAGGGAACACGGCGCCAGGGCTGCTGTGGATGCAGCCAGGATCCCGGAGGCTGGGGCCGCACTGAAGGCGGCCAGCTGCCCTATCCAGGATTCGAGGTTTCAAGCCGGCATTAAAGAAGACTCCTGGGAGCGCCCGAGCGGCGCCGCGACTGAACAGCCCGAGGCGGCAGCGCCGAGAACACGGAAGGCAACAAACCAGAGACAGAGCGAGCGCCCGACCTGGCACAGCACTGTGAGTGATCCCTAGCACAGCTCCGTTCGGGGGGTGGATGCCCACGCGGCTTCCCGCCTGCACCACCAGGCCACTCACTACCCCGGTGCTGCCTCCATTTTCCCAGGTGCGGGCAGCTCCGCCCTGCTCGGCCATCACTGAGCCCATTTGCTTGGCCTGGCGCGGGGCTTTCCGGACCCTGCGGGTCGACCTCCTCTCCCACTCCCTCCACGGTTCTCTGGCAGGGCTGGGGGTGTGGGGCGTCCCGACCAGTTTTGGGAGGGCTAGGAAGTACGGGCGGGCCGACTGTCACTCCACCACACCCTGGACTCCGGCCCCGGTAAACTTCCTGTTACTGGGAGGCAGATACCATCTCTGCGACCACCAGTTTGGAAAAAAGCCTAACGAATTTCTGGTTGGGAATACTGTGTGGTAGGACAGTTCCCAGGTCCGCTTGAACCTGCCGGAGAGCAGGCTGCAGGCGGGCACTAGACTCGGTTTATACCGGGGGGATACAAAGGTGAACAAGACCCGAGAAAGATCTACACAGTGCTACAAAGGCACCCAGAGAGACCGGTCGTCTGTGCCTAGCAGAAACCTGGTAGACTTCCTGGGCAAGGCGGTGCTGAGCAGGGTCTTGAAGGCCCAGCTGATAGACGAGGGGTGCAGAAGACACGCCCCAACCCAGCACAGTGTGCACAGAGGGGGGAGACGTGCGGCCAGGGAGGCGGAGACTCGACAGAAACCATACACCCGGTGGGGTCGCCACTGCACGATCTAACAGCCTGGGCCAGAGCACACGGAACGGGGAGAAGTCCTGTACAGAAAGTGAAAGCTCAACAGAGATCACACACCCTGTGGTACGTGATCCACCAGCCCAGCAGAGTACAAGCTGACCAGAAAGGTGGATCCCCGGAGAAGCCCAAGACCCGAGGCAACCACACACACAAGACACTAGAGGCCAACTGAGCAGTCACGGCGGGAGCCATACCAAATTGGCAACCACAGCAACATCCTAGTTAGTCATTAGTCTTAAACCGGTGGACTGTGAAACCCCCTGCCACAATGAATAAACACCAAAAAAAAGACACCAGAAATACAAAAAATCAAGAAAGTACACCACCAAAAGTTAATAAATCTCATACTCTAGATCCTATAGAACAAGAAGCCCTTGAAATAACTGACAAGGAATTTCGAGTGATAATTCTAAGGAAACTGAATGAGATACAAGAAAACTCAGCTAGACATCATGATGAAATGAGGAAAAGTATACAGGATCTGAAAGAGGAAATATACAAGGAAATCAATGTCCTGAAAAAAAATGTAGCAGAACTTGCTGAACTGAAGAAGTTATTCAGCGAAATAAAAAACACAACGGAGAGTTTAACCAGCAGGCTTGTCGAAGTTGAAGAGAGAACCTCTGAACTTGAAGATGGGCTGTTTGAAATAACACAAGCAGACAAAAAGAAAGAAAAAAGAATCAAGGACATGGAAGAAAATCTGAGAGAGATATCAGACAACCTCAAGCGCTCAAATATCCGAGTCATGGGTATTCCAGAAGGGGAGGAAAATGGAGATTCCATTGAAAACATATTCAACAAAATAGTGGCAGAAAACTTCCCAGGTATAGGAAAAATCACAGATCTTCAGATCCAGGAAGCTCAACGATCTCCAAACGTATTCAACCCCAAAAGGCCTTCTCCAAGACATGTCATAGTCAAATTGGCAAAACTCAGAGACAAAGAGAGAATCTTAAAAGCTGCAAGAGAGAAGCGTCAAATCACCTATAAGGGAGCCCCAATCAGGTTAACATCAGACTTCTCATCACAAACCCTAAAAGCTAGAAAGGAATGGGATGATATTTTCAAAATACTAAAAGACAAAGATTGCCAGCCAAGAATACTCTACCCTGCAAGGCTATCCTTCCGAAATGAGGGGCAAATAGTATATTTCTCAGACAAACAAAAACTGCGGGAGTTCACTACCACAAGACCACCCTTACAAGAAATCCTCAAGGGAGTACTGGGTTTGGTTCCTGAAAAATAACTACCACTGCCATAAAAACCTAAGAAAAATCTAAACCCGCTAGTACAATAAAAATGGCATTCATGAAGAGAAAACAAGCTAACAAAAACACTATCTACAACCTAAGGAACCAACAAACAAAGAAACCAAACAGTAAATCAGAAAGCAAGGAACAAAAGACACCTAAGACAACCAAACAACCAATAAAATGCTAGGAATAAATCAACACCTTTCAATAACAACTCTTAATGTAAAAGGCTTAAATTCCCCAATCAAAAGACACAGACTGGCTGACTGGATCAAAAAGCAGGACCCAACTATATGCTGCCTACAAGAGACCCACCTCACCCATAAAGATTCACACAGACTAAGAGTGAAAGGATGGAAAAAGATTTACCATGCAAACAGAAAAGAAAAACGAGCTGGAGTGGCTATTCTTATATCTGACAAAATAGACTTTAAACTAAAAACCATAAAAAGAGACAATGAGGGACACTACTTAATGATAAAAGGACTGATCCATCAAGAAGACATAACAATCATAAATATGTACGCACCCAATGTTGGAGCAGCCAGATTTATAAAACAAACTCTATTAGACCTAAAGAAGGAAATAGACACTAATACCATAATAGCAGGGGACCTGAACACTCCACTGTCAATATTAGACAGATCATCTAGGCAAAGAATCAGTAGAGAAACACAAGATCTAAACAAGACTCTAGACCAATTGGAATTGGCAGATATCTACAGAACATTCCACCCAACAACCTCAGAATATTCATTCTTCTCATCAGCACATGGATCATTCTCCAAGATAGATCACATATTAGGTCACAAATCAAGTCTCAATAAATTCAAAAAAATTGGAATTATCCCATGTATCTTCTCAGACCACAATGGATTAAAACTAGAAATTAATAACAAACAAAACTCTGGAAACTGTACAAACACATGGAAATTAAACAGCATTCTACTTAATGACATATGGGTCCAAGAAGAAATCAAGCAGGAAATCAAAAAGTTTATTGAAACTAATGAAAACAATGATACATCATACCAAAACCTGTGGGATACTGCAAAAGCAGTATTGAGGGGAAAATTTATTGCATTAAATGCTCACTTCAGAAGAATGGAAAGATGGCAAGTGAACAACCTAACACTTCACCTTAAAGAACTAGAAAAACAAGAACAATCCAATCCTAAAGTTAGCAGACGGAAAGAAATCATTAAGATCAGAGCAGAACTGAATGAAATTGAAAACCAAAAAACAATTCAAAAGATCAACGAATCAAAAAGTTGGTTTTTTGAAAAGATAAATAAAATTGACAAACCATTAGCATGGCTAACAAAAAAAAGAAGAGAGAAGACTCAAATAACAAAAATTAGAAATGAAAAAGGCTATATTACAACTGATTCATCTGAAATACAAGGAATCATTCGAGACTACTATAAACAACTATACGCCAACAAATTGGAAAATCTGGAGGAAATGGATAAATTTCTGGACACACACAAGCTCCCAAAACTGAACCGTGAAGACGTAGAAAATTTGAACAGACCAATAACAATAAAGGAGATTGAAGCTGTTATCAGAAGGCTCCCAACAAAGAAAAGCCCAGGACCAGATGGATTCACAGCAGAATTTTACCAAACATTCAAAGAGGAATTGACACCGATTCTTTACAAACTATTCCAAAAGATTGAAACGGACGCAAATCTCCCAAACTCATTCTATGAAGCAAACATCATCCTGATAC
Source organism: Cynocephalus volans (assembly GCF_027409185.1). NCBI lineage: Eukaryota > Metazoa > Chordata > Mammalia > Dermoptera > Cynocephalidae > Cynocephalus > Cynocephalus volans. Next base: position 28,013,134 of record NC_084474.1, on the reverse strand, counting down.
CAAAACCAGGTAAAGATATAACCAAAAAAGAAAACTACAGGCCGATATCCTTGATGAATATAGATGCAAAAATCCTCACTAAAATACTAGCAAACAGAATACAGCAACACATACGAAAAATTATTCATCACGATCAAGTGGGATTCATCCCAGGGATGCAAGGTTGGTTCAACATACGCAAATCAATAAATGTGATACACCATATTAATAAACTCAAACACAAGGACCATATGATCATCTCTATAGATGCTGAAAAAGCATTTGATAAAGTTCAGCACTCATTCATGACAAAGACCCTCTATAAGTTAGGTATAGAGGGAAAGTATCTCAACATAATTAAAGCCATATATGCCAAACCCACTGCCAATATCATCCTGAATGGGGAAAAGCTGAAAGCTTTTCCTTTAAGAACAGGCACTAGACAAGGATGCCCACTCTCACCACTCCTATTCAACATAGTGTTGGAAGTACTAGCCAGAGCAATCAGAGAAGAGAAGGAAATAAAGGGCATCCAGATTGGAAAAGATGAAGTCAAACTGTCCCTGTTTGCAGATGACATGATCCTATATATCGAACAGCCTAAAACCTCTACAAAAAAACTGTTGGAATTGATAAATGATTTCAGCACAGTAGCAGGATACAAAATCAACACACAAAAATCAGTAGCATTTCTTTTCTCCAATAGTGAACATGCAGAAGGAGAAATCAAGAAAGCCTGCCCATTTACAATAGCCACCAAAAAAATAAAATACTTAGGAATTGAGTTAACCAAGGAGGTGAAAAATCTCTATAATGAGAACTACAAACCACTGCTGAGAGAAATTAGAGAGGATACAAGAAGATGGAAAGATATTCCATGCTCTTGGATTGGAAGAATCAACATAGTGAAAATGTCCATACTACCCAAAGTGATATACAAATTCAATGCAATCCCCATCAAAATTCCAAAGACATTTTTCTCAGAAATGGAAAAAACTATTCAGACATTTATATGGAACAATAAAAGACCACGAATAGCCAAAGCAATGCTCAGCAAAAAAAATAAAGCTGGAGGCATAACACTACCTGACTTTAAGCTATACTACAAAGCTATAATAACCAAAACAGTATGGTACTGGCATAAAAACAGACACACTGACCAATGGAATAGAATAGAGAATCCAGAAATCAACCCTCACACTTACTGCCATCTGATCTTTGACAAAGGCACCAAGCCTATTCACTGGGGAAGGGACTGCCTCTTCAGCAAGTGGTGCTGGGATAACTGGATATCGATATGCAGGAGAATGAAACTAGATCCATACCTCTCACCGTATACTAAAATCAACTCAAAATGGATTAAGGATTTAAATATACACCCTGAGACAATAAAACTTCTTAAAGAAAACATAGGGGAAACACTTCAGGAAATAGGACTGGGCACAGACTTCATGAATACGACCCCAAAAGCACGGGCAACCAAAGGAAAAATAAACAAATGGGATTATATCAAACTAAAAAGCTTCTGCACAGCAAAAGAAACAATTAACAGAGTTAAAAGACAACCAACAGAGTGGGAGAAAATATTTGCAAAATATACATCTGACAAAGGATTAATATCCAGAATATATAAGGAACTCAAACAACTTTACAAGAAGAAAACTAGCAACCCAATTAAAAAATGGGCAAAAGAGCTAAGTAGGCATTTCTCTAAGGAAGATATCCAAATGGCCAACAGACATATGAAAAAATGCTCAACATCACTCAGCATCCGGGAAATGCAAATCAAAACCACATTGAGATACCATCTAACCCCAGTTAGGATGGCTAAAATCCAAAAGACTATGAACGATAAATGCTGGCGAGGCTGCGGAGAAAAAGGAACTCTCATACATTGTTGGTGGGACTGCAAAATGGTGCAGCCTCTATGGAAAATGGTATGGAGGTTCCTTAAACAATTGCAAATAGATCTACCATACGACCCAGCCATCCCACTGTTGGGAATATACCCAGAGGAATGGAAATCATCAAGTCGAAGGTATACCTGTTCCCCAATGTTCATCGCAGCACTGTTTACAATAGCCAAGAGTTGGAACCAGCCCAAATGCCCATCATCAGATGAGTGGATACGGAAAATGTGGTACATCTACACAATGGAATACTACTCAGCTATAAAAACGAATGAAATACTGCCATTTGCAACAACATGGATGGACCTTGAGAGAATTATATTAAGTGAAACAAGTCAGGCACAGAAAGAGAAATACCACATGTTCTCACTTATTGGTGGGAGCTAAAAATTAATATATAAATTCACACACACACATACACACATACACACACAAACCGGGGCGGGGGGGAAGAAGATATAACAACCACAATTATTTGAAGTTGATACAACAAGCAAACAGAAAGGACATTGTTGGGGGGGAGGGGGGGAGGGAGAAGGGAGGGAGGTTTTGGTGATGGGGAGCATTAATCAGCTACAATGTATATCGACAAAATAAAATTTAAAAAAAAATAAAATAAAATAAATAAAAAAAAAAAAAAAAAAAATGAAATACAATCTCTAGGATATTTACCCCACGTTCTGCTTTAACAACAAAAATGTCTATCTGAATTTGTGGTCTATAAAATGTAAAACTGATGTTTTTGAATTCAGGTTTAACATTTACTTCATGCTCCTCACCTAGATAAATGAATCCTATACACACTGATGAATTAGGCTATATGCATTGCTTAATTCCTTTAAATAAATTAAAATAATCCCTCTCCTGCTGTTAAATGTATATTATAAAATTACCCTGTTACATCAGTCTGCATTGGAACTAATTCCGTATTTGTCTCAATTTTAAATGAAAACTATTAAATGATTTGACTTGGGTTCATAGAATCAAGCTCTTAAAAATCACGTGTACAAAATACACACACAGAGACACATACACACCATAATTTAATAGTTCTTTTAATGCAAACAACCTAAACGTTCAACAATACTGGGTTGGTTAATAAACTAGAATATATCTGTACAACAGAATACCACCTAGCCACTAAAAGTGACAATACAGAACAATGTGCAATTATATGGAAATGTAATAACATCACAAACAAGTGAACACCAAAAATTGCAAAGAAATTTGTACAATATCTTATTCCAAATACATGTATATGTGTATATATCCTTACACATATAAGATAGAAAGGTTGAAAGAATTATTAGAAAAATAGTAGTTACTACCTCTCAGTAATTAGATTATGAGTGATTTTTGTTTGCTTGTCAGTTCCCAAACCACCCCCCCCCCCCATTTTATAAGGAATTTTTAAAAATTGTTATTTTTCAATAATAATTACTTAAGGGCCGGCCTGTGGCTCACTTGGGAGAGTGTCGTGCTGATAAAACCAAGGCCACAGGTTCGGGTCCCTATATAGGGATGGCTGGTTGCTCACTTAGGTGAGTGTGGTGCTGACGACAGACAATAATAATTACTTTTTTCCAAGGTCAGGAGAGCCCTCAAACATTAGCAATGGCCCCATCCACATAGAGTATAAGCTTGGTATTAGGCCTCATGGCCAGCACCAGCAAAGCCGTGTTAATCAACTTTCCACTCCCGAACCCCTTGCTTTCAAAAAATACCTGGAATTTGTACAAAACAGATTCTTATGCAAAAATGACCACCCAATGCCCTTCCTCTAATTCAAACCTTATAATACCTTATTAGTCTGTATGGGGGCAGGAGCTGATCTGACTCGGTCTCCCCTCCACACTGGTGGAATAAAGCTTCTTTGCTGAAATAGCACCTGGCTCAAGTCTCTCTCCCTTTTCTCTGTCTGGCCAAACCTAACACCTGGGAAATCTAAACCAATTGAGTTTAGCAAAACCTCAAAAGGCTGGAAATGAGTTAAAACGTGTGACAAATATTGGTAAGATGCTGTGCTGAGTTGACAGGAAATCGGTTGCATCACGTGCGTGACAATCTGATCACTGTAGATCTACTGGTCCTCTCACTTTTTCTCTTCTCAGATATCTCAAAGGCACCCCTTGGGTGGCTTCCTGGCCATGAAGTATTGGGCTGTTAACTGCATAGAAACAGCCTTTGTCATCATCTGTGATGACCATTTTGATAAAGTTTTACGCATTCAAGACATGCTGTGAATTTCTTTGCCAAAAAGCTACAGTTGTCTTAAAATAATTACTCAATAAATACTTCTGGAGTAAATACTTTTCAAAATGTCCATTCTGAAGAGGAAAACACATTTACAAAATGTATTAGAAAGAAAGAAACAAACAAACATGGGGGAGAAGGGAGGCAGGTGGGAAGGAAGAAAGTTTAAAAAAAGCTTAAAGAAAAGCACAGTAAAGGGAAAATAAAATTTAAAAAATAAGATAACCAGAGTTGAGATTAGGATACCATAGTACTCCATACATTTGGTTAAAACAAGCCATGAATTTATTTAAGCTTCTTGGTAGCCAATGCAGTGCTGTAATTCATAATATTTCTAAGATAAAAACAAGTTAGAAGCACAGCAGAAATGGAAGCCAGAGCGCTATTTCTCCTGAGTCCGTAGTAAGAAGGACCATGCAATGCTGTGAAAGACTTCATCAACAGCATCTCCTATAGGAGGCACATACTTTATGAAGCAGTTTCTTGCAGTGGTCCACAGTGTGGGTTGACAGCAATAACCCCATCCACAGTTCATACAAGCAATGGAAAGTGAACACAATGGTCCAGGTTTATAGCTCAGTGATGTGGCTTAATTTTAGGATTAATTTCTTCATCCACAGGAATGGGTGAACTACATATCTTCTTAAATGCTCCATTACTACTGTCAAGCAAACTTTGAGAAGTATAGTGCTGCATTAACTTGATATGATATTCCCTAATACCAAGTGGAGGCTGCTATTTTATATTTATAGTTAAAACCAGACCTGTATATTTTAGCAGTTAGTGTACTAAATGAAAGTTGATATCCTTTTCATTCATTTGTTCATTTATTCACTCAATTAAAAATAATTCAAACACTTATTGAATATTTATTATTTCCCAGAGTATGTTTACATACTAGGAAATCATTAGCAACCAAGGCAGACTCGTAAGTGACAACACAATCTAGAGCAGGATTTCTCAACAGCAGCACTATGCCATTTGGGGCTGGATAAGTCTTTGTGTGAGGAGTTGTCCTGTGCATTACAGGAAGTTTAGCAGCATCCCAGGCCTCTTTCTACTGTGTGCCAGTAGTAATTCCACCAGTTGTGACAAGCAAAGCTATCTGGATATACCACCAGTCTAGCGAGCATAAGTACGATGCATCAGTTCTGTGAGAGGAACTATGGGGCGCTGAGAGAATGTTAAAAAGAGGGACTGTCGCAGTCTGGTGACCCTGGAAGGCCTCCTGGAGGAAATGAAGTTTAAAAGCAACAGAGAAAATATGTCTAAAAAAGGGCACTCTGCAGTGACGTGAAGTGGGGCGTGTATACAGATAAGGCCATGCTCTTCCTCAAAATGCCATTTGAGTCTACTCTAACCACAGTCTGTCCAGGGCCCTGAGTGTTATGTAAAAGGCACTGAAAAAGCCCTTATAAAAAAAATAATAGTAATAATAATCCAAGCACCAGATCAATTATACCTTTGAGAGCAATGGAATTTTCTGTTGTCCTCCCTAAAGATAAAATGATCACAAAATGCAACCCTATCAACTGATTGAGTTGAATTTCAGTATAGGAGTTGTTAGCTATAAGCCAGTTAAGTGTTGAAATTAATGAATTAATATGCAGATTGCACTGTAAAGAGTTATCAAACATTCATTAAGAAAAATATGTTTTTACTTAGAAAAGCAGCATTAATTATACCAATTAAAATTACATCCACTTACTACCTTCGTGTCATTAAGAAGGTCACTTAATTTTGTATCTACCACCATAAAAATCAAGAACCTGGACTGCGCAATTCCCTAAAGATCTTGGCAAATTTTAAGATTTCATGATTTTAGGTCTAAATTCGTTGTTTTGATTATAGATCATTTACATCCTATTTCTAAAAGAAGATTTTTGTCATTAGAGCAGAATAGATAATTTCATGAAAACTTAAAGTATTGCAGTGGTTAGCATTTAGAAGAAAATACAGAGTCATACTTTCCTTTTCTTCCTATGTTCCTTGCTCACTTGTCCAATTGATACTCCAACCAAAGTAGGGGCAGATAGGACTAAACTCTTAGGTTTTAGAACGATAATATGTACGATTTTCATCATTATACTCTTTTTATAAATGATAAAATTGAGACTCAAAAGGTTAATTAATTTTCCCAAGGTCACAGACTTAATAATTAACCACGCCAAAAGTCAAATCCAGATTTTTGTGACTCTAAACCAAGGTGTTGACAGAAGTGAGATAACAAAAATTCTGAATAATGAGCCAAGCCAAAAATCAAATTCAGATTTTTCTGACTCTAAACCAAGGTGTTGACAAAGGTGGGACAGCAAAAATTCTAGAACATCATATGCTTTCAGGAAAGAAAGGTTTGAGCGGACTATGCTGGGAAACCGGAAAACAACATAACAGCACTGGGTGTAGATCCCAAAGGAAGGGCAAGCAACAGCTGTTTACCCGAACTCTATACACGTAGCCCTCCAAGAACACCACTTCCTACGATCAAAAAGAGAAATGATAACAAAGAGCATTTGTCGAGCACCGATGGTATGCTAGACACTTTATATTTAGTGTCTCTAATCCTCACAACCACCCTCTCCAGCAGGTCTTCCCAATCCCATGTGTGTCTGAATCACCTAGGGATCTTTTTAGACTGTGGGCTCTAATTCAGTACAGCCAGAGAAGGGTCTAAGAATTTGCCCTTGCAACAAGCTCTCAGGTGCTTTTGCTGCTGGTGGTCCTGGGCCATAGACCATACCTCGAGTAACAAGCCTGTAGAGTAGTTTTATACAGAGCATAAGAATCACCTACGTGGTGAATTCAAATGCACCTTCCTAGGCCCCATCCCCAGAGGCGCTGGTGCAGGTGGTCTAGAGTCGAGTCTAGGATGTCTCTGATAATATGAGCTCCAGGTCATTATGATCTGGTGGTCTAATCACCTATGATATCTGATAGATCCAGATTAAAATCCTGGCTCCATTACCTTCCAGCTGTAGGAAAGGAAATTACCTAACTTCCCTGAGCCTCAGTTTCCCCCATCTGAAAAATAGGGATAATAAAAAAATACCTCATTGGATTGCACTGATGGACTTAACAAGATTATCTACGGGAAGGATTTAGTATATCACAGGTATTCTAGAAGTGGTAGTTTTTGTAATGCTGTTAATGCGATTATGATGATGGGGAGACCCATTTAAAAGATAAGAAACTCAGGCACAGAGAGATCAACTCACTTACCCCAGCCCACTTACTAAGAGAAATGTGAACCTAGATCCAGCTCCTAAACCACATTCATTTCACTGCACCAGATTTCATGTACCAAGTTTAAGACATTTCAGCTGCATTTGTGGAAAACACCCTATCTTGCTAGTTCTGCTGTCTCCTCCCCACTGGACTTTGATTTCAGCTTATTCCCCTGCATCCTTCACCCCAACCCTTTGAATTTGGCTCCCAGGACTTGATCTTCAGGGATCTCTAAGGACCCGCTGGTTCTTCTTACCGTGGCCTTCTGGGCCAAGGTTTCCCTTCCATCCTGCTTACTCAGTGCAATGGACAGGCTGACCTCTGTCCGATGAGAGAGGCTTATATATAAAGAAATGATAGGTAGAAGACAAAGGACATCTAATTTCAAAATGTATACAAGTATTTTTTTTTTTTTTTTGGATCTTAGTATAATGCACAGGCCCTGTCTTTTACCATTCTTAGATTCCTTTGAGAAATTATTTTTTAATAAAGAATTCTTGAGAAAACGTCAATCATAGCTGTAAAATATCTGGGAGAGAGGAATCAAAACAGAATTATTTATCCATTGTACTCTAACACAAGTGGGAAGGATACAAAATATATTATAGAGGTAACACAATACCATAAAATACATGACAAGAAAAGCCACAGACTTACATTACTACTGCTCTGGCTGAAAATGTATTTCTTGAAAGACTGAGACACTTCAGAATGTTGGAAAAACTTAAGATCCTAAATAAGCAAATTGTTTTAGCATTTCTGCTCCAAGTAATAACATTCAATGACTCCATGGAGATTATTTTCAATAGAGATTTTATGGGAAAACTGTAACGGGAAATAAAAGAAATATTCTAGCCATAAACATGACGTATCTCTTGCTGCACATGTTGGTGATGACATTGAATAAGATCTCCAAGCAAAATAAGAGTTATGATGTGTGGTGTCAGCATAATAAAATAAGACTTTTCCCTCTCAAAGGTCAATTCTTGAGCTTCATAAAGATGTACAGAATTTCACAGCCTGAAAATTATGTTAAGGGGACACTGAGAACCAGATGGCAAAAGAGTTTTTGAAAAGGAAAATAGAAACTTATGCCCCTGCCTTAATTCATTGCAGCACAAATCAGTATTTTAAACTAGCTATTCTAAGTCTTTAAAAAAGAAAATGCTCATAGACATGGATTCTCTTGAAGGATGTGTGTATACAGAAAAAAAAAAAAAAAAAAAAAAAACACATGGAGAGTTAAGCTGCCACCTTAAATAGCCAGCATCAATCATTCTGTTTCTTCCATAGGTACAAATTCATAAGGCTATTTATATTATTTAAATAGCTTTTAGTCTCCATGTTTCTTTCCCTATACTGTCACTAACTACCCAGAGTTAACACAGACCCCAAAGTTTAAGGGCTCAGTTCCACAAGACTACCCCCTACTTCAGACACCAGTTGCAAGTATTGGGTACCCAGGGTATCCCCACTTCTGTCAGACTATGCTACAAATCAGGGGTTCCCACAACCCCCACCTGTTTGATAATTTGCTATAAACGCTCTCAGAACTCAGGGAAACACTTGTGTTTATTGGTTTATTACAAAGGATGTACATGAACAGCCAGATGAAAAGGCACATAGGGCAGGTGTGGAAGGGTCCCAAGCACAGGAGCTTCTGTCCCTGTGGAATTCAGGTATGTCGTTCTCTCTGCAATGGATGTGTTCCTCAACACAGCAGCTCTCCAAACCCTGGAGATATTTTATGGGGGCTTATCATGTAAGCACAATTAATTATGAACTCAATCTCCAGCTCCTCTCCCTCCCCAGAGGATGGGAGTAGGATTGAAAGTTCCAAGCTTTTAACAATGACTTGGTCTTTCTGGTGACAAATCCCCAATCCTGAAGCTACCTAAGAGTCACCTCATTAGAAATAAGTATGCTCCTATCACCCAGGAAATTCCAGGGGATTTAGAAGCTGTGTGTGAGACACTCCTACCACCCCCATCACTCAGAAAATTACAAGAGTGTTAGGAGCTCTTGGCAGGAGCAGAAGACATTTCCTAGGATCCCTGTCACTAAGGAAATTATAAGGGTTTTTGGAACTTTGTGTCAGAAATCAGGGTCAGAGACCAAATATATATTTTTTTATTGTGTACCAGGGGCCCAGATATAGACCAACATAAATATAGTCACCTGATCTTTGACAAAGGAGCAAAGGCAACATGATGGAGAAAATGTAGTCTCTTTTGACAAATGGTGCTGGAACAACTAGACATCCACATGCAAAAAAATGAATAAAGATACAGACCTTATACCTGAAGCAGGTGGAAAGAATGGCTTTCCTCTACCCTCCTGGGTCCTTTGGCTGTGCTAGGATTCTTAAATTGACATGACAGATTAATGGGAGAAAAATTATTTTAATTATATGCATAAATATGAGACTTAGAGAAGGTCCAGATTCTTGAAGCTTGTATGGCATCCTGAGCTACAGAAAGGAATAGGGGCTTGGGTTTCTAGGGGGCGATGGAGACAAATTATGGGAGGGTGAGGGGAGGAAATGTATGGTGAATAGAGGTTGCCTTGCTATGCAGATAAAGCCTCTCAGGCGAAAAAGGCTGTCTTGAAGCAGCTCTCTTCCTAGTACAAGTACTTTCACTAATGAAAATTTCCTTTAAAGATGTACATTTCTCTTTACAAAAGGGAAGTTATCCCTTATCTGAAATGCTTGAAATCAAAAGTGTTTCAGATTTTAGAGATTTTTTTTATCTTTCGAATATTTACAGATACTTAACTGGTTGAACATCCCTGATCCAAAAATCTGAAATTCTAAATGCTCCCTTGAGTGTCACACTGGTGCTCAAAGAGTTTTGGATTGGGGAGCATTCTGGATTTCAGATTTTCAGATTAGGGATGCTCAACCTATACTTTATTTTTGACAGTTGAGGGAGAGGTAAAAAGCTTTAGCTGTGGTGGCTGGTTCTCAATTTCTTTTTAGCTCAAAGTAATCAATTTGCCAGGGTGGAATATTATGGTCTCCTGCAGTCATATTTTGGGATGGTGTGTCCTGAGCCCCCACATACTCTTCACAAAAATTAACTCAAAATAGACCTAAATGTGAAATGCAAAACTATAAAACTCCTAGAAGACAACATAGGCGAAAACCTGTGTTTGGCAAGATCTTTTTAGATACAACACCAAAGGTATGATTCATGAAAGAAATTATGGATAAGCTGACTTAATCAAAATTAAAATCTTCTGCTCTGTGCAAGACACTTTCAAGAGGATTAAAAGACAACTCACAGACTGGGAGAAAATATTTGCAAAGAACCTATCTGATAAAGGACCAAAATATATACAAAGAACTCTTAAAACTGAACAATGACAAAAACAACCTGATTTTTAAAATGGGCCAGAATCTTAGCAGACACATCACCAGAGAAGATATACAGATGGCAAGTAGGTAGATAAAAAGGTGCTCTACATCATATGTCATCAGGGAAATGAAAATTCAAACAAGATACCACTACCCACAAAAATGTCCAAAATCCAGAACACTGACAACACCAAATGCTGGAAAGAATGTGAAGCAACAGGAGCTTTCATTCCCTGCTGGTAGAAATAAAAAATGATACAACCACTTTGGAAGACAGTTTCTTACAAAACTAAACTTAAACTTACCGTAAGATCCAGTGATCACATGATTTGGTATTTACTCAAGAGGTGGAAACCGGCGTCCACACAAAAACCTGCACACAGATGTTTATAGCAGCTTTATTTACAACTGTCAAAACTTGGCAGCCACCGAGATGTCCTTCAAGAGGTGAATGGATAAACAAACTACGGTACATCCAAACAATGGAATATCATGCAGCACTTGAAACAAATGAACGATCAAGCCATGAAAAGACATGGAGGAAACTTTAACACATATTACTAAGTGAAAGAAGCCAATCTGAAAAGGCTACATACTATATGATTTCAACTATATGACCTTCTGGAAAGGGCAAAATTGTGGAGACAATGAGAAGATCAGTGGTTGCCAGGGGTTAGTGGGGGAAAGGGGGATGAATAGGCAGAGCACAGAGGACTTTTAGGATGGTGAAAATATTGTGGATATTATAATGCTGTATACTTGTCCAGACCCTTACAGTATGCAGCACTGAGTGAACCCTAATGTAAACTACAAACTTTAGGTGACTATGATGTCAGTGTACATTCATCAATTCTAACAAATGTATGACTCCAGTGGGGGATACTGACAATGGGGGAGACTGTGCATGTGTGCGGGCATGAAATATATGGGAAATCTTCATACCGTTTGCTTAATTATTTTGTGAACCTAAAACTACTCCAAAAAATAGTCTATTTTTAAAAAAGCATTGGTGAAAATGTGGTGAAGTTGGAGGCCTCATACATTGCTGGTGGGAATGTAAAATGCTACAGCCACTTTGGAAAACAGTCAGGCAGTTCCCATAAGGGTTAAACACAGACTTACAACAAGACCCAGCAATTCTGCTACACTACACTACCTTAGTGGTGCACTGACAAACTGGATTCTTCTCATCTCTCTTATGCTGGTTCATTTCTAATGACTTTTTCCTCCATTTTTACCTCTTTCATGCCTTTGGCAAGGTTGGGAATTATTTCCCAATCCATGCCTCCTGAGTCCTCTTCTCTTTAGAAGACAGTGGTATCCTGTTTTGGGAAAACATCCTCTATGGCCTCCTGTGCATAGGATTGTCTAATGTGCTACCAGTCCTCATTATTTGCCATGTGGCAGTTCATGAAGATGGTTCAGGCTGGTCCCAAAGAAATTTCAGTTACCTGCTGATGGCATGTAGGACTTCACCACCATGTAGCCCACTTTGAGATTTCTTGTTGTAGTGGATTTAATTATGTCCCCCCAAAATTCATTGAAGCTTGAATTGTGTTCCCCAAGTTTTATGTTGTTGGGAAAATAGAATAATTTAATCAGGCCCCGTCACCTTAGGTATGGTTGGGGGTCGTGCAGTGCATTCTTTGTAAGCAAATTGTATGTGTGTGGGTGGAGTTAGTGCACATGAACATACCGTGAGCTGGCTGACATCTACTGCTTCAGGCGTCCGCCCACGCAGCCATGCTCTCCAAACTATGGCTTCCGAGGACCTGTTTTGCCAGTTACCTAGCTCATAGACCCGCACGTGAGGGTTCCAGTGACCCAGCCTGTCTTGTGAGGGGTTTGTGACTCAGTCTGTGAACAGGCTTGAGGGGTCTGTGAGTTCCAGACCCAGCCCTAACTTGACAATTGGCCCAATCATCAGGATTAAGGGCAGGTAAAAGAGCTCAACAATTGGCATAGTCTGAGACAGGATTCTGAGCAGTACAGAAGCTGAAAGCCGTTGGAAGAAGAAGGAAATGTGGCTACTTTTGAATATACTCTGCCCTATGGCCACCTTCCTGTTGACTGGGATCTGGTTGCTGCAAACTGTACTTTAAGGCAGTATAGACCAGGTACTACAATGCAAAACCCCTTGGGAATGGGAGGAAATGTGGTTGCCCTTGAGTGTGTGGTGCCTGGTGGCCACTTTTCTGCTGACTGGAGCCTGGCTGCTGTTAACTATGCTGCAAACTGATCAAGATTTGTAGCAGAAAGCAGAGTGGTGGGAAGCACAGATAAATGTCCTGGAGGATGACGTGCAGCGACTGGCTATCCCTGCTTCTCACACCAGGGAGGACAACAAACCCAGTGGTGAGTAGAGGGAGACCGTGCGTCTCCAGGCCTGACCCGTTGTGAACGAGAAATTGAGACACAAGCAGCTTATGGGACAAGATGGACAACCGGTAGGTGATCCACAGATGACCCAGTTCACCACCTATGTCCCGTATACCCAGGATGAACTGGTTGACTTGGGAACACAGTTCAGGCAGAAACATGGGGAGCCCCTGGCTGCTTGGCTGTTGCGGTTATGGGATCTAGGGGTGGATAGTGTGATGTGCTCTGGTGAGGGGGTGGAGAAATTGGCCTCCATTACCATACACCTGTCCCTGAGGCAGCGGCTGCAGAATAGCCACAGATATGCACAATGGTGAGGTAATCACTCCTTGATGGACCGGATGAATGCAGCTGCCCAAACCATGTGGGAAAATGCTGGAGAACTGCCCAAGATTGTTAGTAAATGGCAAACGTATGCTGAGTTGGTCCAAATCAAGAGGTGGGGATGCGGCAGTCTATGTTTAATGTGAACACTCGTGGCCTGGACGATGAAAACTTTACAGGCAGTATGAGAGACTAGTGCTGCAAAATGCCCCATCAATGTCCTTTGGGTCACTGATGGCCATACTGGCCCCGTACATTGGTTGTCCTATACATGAGATAATGACCATGATAGCCAGCTTGGGGGAAGTAGAGGATAGCAGACAAGCAAAAGGGGTCTGAAAGGTGACTAAGACCAAACCCCCAAGAAATACTTGGATTTTATCCCAAAGGGACCAAGCAAGACTAGCCATAAGCAGATGTGGCTTGACTTGCTTGCAGCAGGGGTTGATAGGAAGAAAATTAACCAGTAGCCAAATGAGGTTCTGTTTGCCTTGTGACAGCAATTGCACCATGAACAGCATTTCACCAAACGTCCAGAAACAGGTAGCAAGGGACACTCAGTGGATTTAAAGGATTTTCTGGTTGCTCCCAAGGAGGTGGATGAACTGTTCCATTTTGATTAGGCAGCTGGCCAAGGTGCTCATCTTTTGGGAGCAGGCAAGGACCTGAGGCCTCATGTTGAATTAGCAATAAATTGGTTGAGGACAAATGTGCAGTGTGTTCTGGCATTGATGGATACAGGTGCAGAATGTAGCCTGACATATGGCAATCCAGATAAGTTTCCAGGGGCCACAGTTCATATGGATGGCTATAGAGGACATACTACTGAGGTCAAAGCTGTGTCACTGCCATTGGGCATAGGAAGATTACCGCCTCGTGTATATGCTATATATATATATATCCCCCTTAGCTGAGTACATCTTGGGTGTGGATATACTTTATGGTTTGCACCTGCAAACAACAGTTGGAGAGTTTCAGCTGCAAATACGGACAGTAAAGCCTGTGTTACAAGGATATGCTAAACATGACCCACAGGTGTTACCCAAGCCAAGACATGTAGTTAATGTATAGCAGTATCGCCTACCAGGAGGACATGCAGAGACAAATGCCACTATATTGGAATTAGGGAAAGTTGGCATTATTTATCCATCTCATAGCCCATCTAATGCTCCAGTATGGCCAGTGAAAAAGGCTGATGGTACCTGGAGAATGACTGTAGATTATTGAGAACTGAACAAAGTAGTGCCTCCTTTGCTTGCAGCTGTGCCATCAGTTCACGACTTGATGGATCAGCTGACGACTCAGCTGGGAACTTATCATTATATACTGGACCTTGCAAATGCTTTTTTCTCTATTCCAATCTTGGCTGATAGCCAAGATCAGTTCACCTTCACCTGGGAAGGAAGAAAGTGGACCTTTCAAGTATTGCCTCAAGGTTATCTGCATAGCCCAACCATCTGTCATAGTTTGGTGGCTGGGGACCTAGCCAAGTGGACTAGGCCCAGCATGGTTACAATGTTTCACTACACTGATGATGTGTTACTAACCTCTGATTCTCTTGCAGATTTAACCCAGGCAGCTCCAACGCTGTTAAGTCATTTGGAACAATGTGGGTGGGCCGTGAACACAGCCAAAGTGCAAGGACCTGGGCTGTCAGTCAAATTCCTGGGAGTGGTCTGGTTGGGTAAGATGAGGGTCATCCCAGAAGCTATTATAGATAAGATACAAGCATACTCTTAACCCACAACTGTAGCTCCGCTATAGACATATTTGGGACTTTGGGGATATTGGAGAGCTTTTGTACCTAATATGGCCCAAATGGCATGCCCACTGTATACATTGACAAAGAAAGGAGCCCTCTGGGATTGGGCTGAGGAAGTAGAACAAGGTTATTGGGTTACAAAAAGGGCAATACAGCAAGTACAAGCTTTATAAGTTGCCAACCCCACAAAGCCATCTGAGTTAGACATACATATAACCCAGGATGGGTTAGGATGGGGTTTGTGGCAGAGACAAGTCCAATTCCAAACACTTGTAGGATTCTGGTTTCAGCTCTGGAAGGGTGCTGAAGTGTGCTACACCTTGATAGAAAAGCAGTTAGCAGCTGTGTGTTCTGCCTTGATAGCCACTGAAGCTATCACAGGAACTGCCAAAGTCCTAGTAAGGATGACATACCCCATAATACATTGGCTGCACACATGGGCCACCAACCCTAAAACGGGTGTAGCTCAGACTTCCACTTTGTCTGAATGGGAAGCATATACAGAACAAAGGAGCACTGTATCAGTGAGTCCTCTATCCAAAGAGTTGCAAACTGTGCTAGGCCCAGTAGAGGTTGTGTAGGAAACTTTGACACAACCCTTACCCATGGAGGTGGAGGCTACACCTTTCCATGAGGGACAGGGACCTATCACAGAACAAGCTTGGTATACAGATGGCTCTAGCATGGGACCTTCAGCATCATGGACAGCTGTTGCTGTCCAGCCCTTAACAGATACCATGTGGTATGAAAAAGGTATAGGGCAAAGCAGTCAAAGGGCTGAACTGAGAGCAGTATGGATGGTGATAAAAAATGAGCGTGGGCCATTAACCACCTGTACTGATAGCTAGGCTGTGTTCAAAGGTTTAACCCTTTGGATTTCTACATGGAAGTATCAATGGTGGATGGTAGGCCACCAACCCCTGTGGGAACAAGCCATGTGGCAAGAGTTATAGGAATTGGGGCATGAGAAAGAAGTAACTCTTTTCCATGTCACAGGACCCTTCCCCTTAGCCAGTCCAGGAAATGATAAAGCTGATGCCTTGGCTAAGGTAAAATGGCTGGAGAGAGCCCCAGCTACTGATGTAGCCCAGGGGTTATGTCGATGAATGCAGCATGCTGGCAGCAAAACCATGTGATGGCAGCTCAAAGATAGGCCTTGCCTATAAAATGGGAAGATGTAGTCAATGCCTGTCATGCTTGTCCAGTGTGTGCTCAAGAGAGTCCACACCCCCAGTGGGTGCCCCATACAGATGGGCAAATAACTCGAGGAAGGGTGCCCTGACTCGATGGCAAGTGGACTTTGTAGGACCACTGCCAAGGTCAGAGAATTTCAGATACATCTTCACAGCTGTTGATACGGCTACCGGTCTTCTGTTTTTATGGTCTTGCAAGGCCCCAGACCAGGTAAAGACTGTGAAAGCATTGAATAGACTTATGGCTATGTATGGTCTGCCTGTAGTTATAGAGAGTGATAATGGAACCCACTTTACTGGGCATGGGTTCAGAGGTGGGCCTCCCAGTTGTCCATTCAGTGGAAGTTACATGTGCCATATCATCCCCAGGCATGGAAGTTACATGTGCCATATCATCCCCAGGCAACAGGAATGTTCAAAGGGTACAATGGTCTTTTTAAAAAGGGACTAAGGGGCCGGCCCCGTGGCTCATTCGGGAGAGTGTGGCACTGGTAGCGCCGAGGCTGCGGGTTCGAATCCTATATAGGGATGGCCAGTGCGCTCACTGGCTGAGCGTGGTGCAGACCACACTGTGCCGAGGGTTGTGATCCCCTTACCAGTCAGGAAAAAAGAAAAAAGGGACTAAGGCTATCTGCCCAACCCCCATCCCTGAAGGGGTGGACATGGTAGTTATGGCAGACAGTCAGTATTCTAAATGAGAGACCCCACAAGGGCGGACCCTCTCCAGTGGAAGCTCTGTTGCATAGGGCTGCAACACCTATACAGCTGCAAATCACTACTAAGCTTTTGAAGCCAGGATATGGCAAGAATGGATATATTCCCTTACTGGCCCCAACCTGTTTGCAACAGGGAGACAGTACAATGGGAATGGCCTTTGAGAATAAAAGCCCCTCATATACACTGAGTAGGTTTAATAGGGCCTTGGGGAAAAGGATAAGAAGGCTTGCAAATTTCACCTTGGGTGACAAGTACCTGTCCTCCTCAAATAAAGGTAACAGGGTCTGGAGCAGATAAGTATTCTATTCTAAAGGGCACATTTTAATTATCATTATGGCAAATTATGAGTTCCCCTATACTGTAACATGTAGAACCTACAGATCCAACAGTGTTAGCAGATGAAGTATGGTATCATAAGCCAGGTAAGATACCTATTCCTGCAACCATCCTTTCTCAGGATGGCAAACTGGTATGTATCTTACCAAAGGGATGAGAACTTCCCCTACTGGTGCCAGTAACTCTTCTGTCTTTTTGCTCATAGTGTTCTGGCTGCAGGCACTGCACCAGAGTCACATGATCAGTGTGTCAGCCTACTGAATATGCATTGAACTGCCAATCAGTATGACTGCAGGATTCCCATGGAGGATCACACCAATGGTGACTACTAATCAGACATAAGTGGCTAATATTTAAAAGGACAGAACTACAAGCTTTAAGGCCTATTGAACGGACAATAGGTTATGTAAATATAAGGGTCATTTATCCTCATAAGGGAACATCACAGAAGATTTTGAATGCATAGATTGTACGGCAAGGGACCCTGAAGGGGTGGATTGTTGGAAAAATAGAATAATTTAAACAGGCCCCACTTGCCTTAGATACAGTTGGGGGTCGTGCCATGCATTCTTTGTAAGCAAATTGTGTGTGTGTGTGTGTGGAGTTTGTGTGCATGCACTGGCTGGCTTCTACTGCCTCAGGTGTCTGCTGTGTGCAGCCATGCTCTCCAACCTATGGCTTCCAAGAACCTGTTGTGCCAGTTACCTAGCTCATAGACCTGCATGCAACAGGTCTGGGGAACCAGCCTGGCATGTGAGGGGTCTGGTGACCCAGTCTATACAGTGAGTTTGGAGTGTGCGAGCCCTTGCTCTGCCAATATAAATGCAAACTTAGTATAACTAAAATAATGAAACATCTTGGCTTTAGTTATGATTTGCCTTACCTTACAAAGGCTGAGCTGGCTTCCTCCTGATGCGTTCCTTCTTCCCCCTGGATGTTTGTGGGCTGGGTTTTTTATCCACGAACTCACCCTGCAGTGTATGAGCTTTTGACCAAATGAATCCGCTTCAATTTAAACGGAAACGATTTATCCCAGGGAAAGCCCTGAAGTGATGGTAAAGTAGGGCGATGTACCTGTTCTTAAGAAAGACGGTAGGGTCTTGCTAGCCTGGATCACCACCTGGTTTGGGGGAGGGGTGGGCTTATTAATGACTTCACAGGGAAAAGCACTTTACTTTCAAGGGGGATTTTATGCTTCCTATTGACTCTCAGAGATTAGCAATCTTAAATGGCCACACCAACATTGAAAGTATGGGCATCTGTTCAACTGTGAATGTATAAAAATATTTTTAAAGTAGGAGTTATTAATCTGGTCCCATCTACAAGTCAGCTTCCCTTCCTAGAGTGTGATTTCCTCGCAGTCAGGATCTGTCTTGAGCCTCTTGAGATCAATGCTTCAATGGGTGCCTGGCACATACCAGAGAGCACTCAATTTGTTGACAGAATAAGTAAATGATCCAAATAAGTGAACTCATAAAGGTTATTTAGTTTAGTAATAAAGTCCTTAAAATTTGGGGTAATCATCTGTAGAGTGAAGGAAAATGGTCAGGGCCCCTCAGATGTTCAGAATCTTGCCGAGCATTTGATGTAAATATGCACTAATTATGCACATGTACCCAGGTGTTCCTTGGCTATTCTGATGTAGATGCATGTGGGAACCCAGGTGTCCTGGGTTATCAGACTTAAGTATAAAGGACAAGTGGCTGTGATCCACAGTGCCCCCCCGCCCCCAGTGGGAGGGAGAACCGCTACTACTGCTGGAGGCTGTTGCTGCCTAGGGCCCCCAGGATGCCCTGAGAGGCTACTGCTGCCGAGGAAGCTGAGGACTGAGCTCATGTCCTCTGCTAATGGCTCCGAGGACCCTTCCCAATTATCTAGCTTATGGACCTATGTGTGAGGGGTCTGGTGACCCAGCCTGGCATGTGAGGGGTCTACGGCCCCATCTGTACAAAGGGTTTGAAGGGTCTGTGGGCCCTAGCAATACAATTGGCTATGTTGGCAGGATTCCGACAATTGCCCTAACCAGACATCATCCACTTCTTACTCACAAGAGTAATGTCTAAAATAACCACAAATGAACCACTGTACCTTACTGTAGAGCTGACTTGCCTGCTACAGTTTAAACAAAGCCACCACCACAGGACGCGCGGTAAGGAGCCCTACCTCATTTTCTCCAGGGACTGCAGGAATTCTGTAAGTTCCACCTCCCAGTCTTTCAAAAAGACCATAAAGTTACCAACCACCATGAAAAGTGAATTACATGTTCGTTTTACATATTTTTAAAGGGCCCAGTGGGTTCTAACTCTATCTTAGCAGCAGATGAAGAAGATAATCTAACAAAGTTGATTATTTAGGCCTAATTCTAAAATAGTAGAATAACATAACGAGTTTAAATAAGCTCACCTGCATTTCTGTCCCTTAACAGAGCTTCTTGATGGGATGAGTGGAGGTGTGCAGGGCACAATTACCACCCAACCCGCTCCAAGAGGAAAGGCCAAGATAAATGCTGTGAACAAGAAGTCCAATTGCCCTAGCTGTTATTAGAAGTCATGTTAGTAGTTAATTTTCTTTGGAAGTTTGTGTTTGCTGCACCTAAAAAAGTAGAATGACTAGTAGCCAGGTGAAATAAGCTATTGCCTGTGCACGACACATGTTAAAATTTGACACCATTTTTCGTATTCGTTGTATCCAGCTTAAACATTTATTGCCAAAGAACATGCATTGAGAATGAGCCAGCTGACAGCAATAAGAAGTATTTGCAAGAGCTTTAATGATTTACTAGGAACACATGGTGAATACACATCACCCCCTACCCCCCACCCCACTGAGTGCACACACACATATATTTCCTGGGGTTTAATGCAGGAGAAAGGAACTCGACTAAAATGAAAAATCAATCATTTTAGAGGGGAAAAGGTAACTTTCTTTGAGAGCACAAATAAGTGCCACTCAGCATTCAAATGTGATGAAAAATCACAAAACTTGTTAATAACCTGAAAGTCTACAGAAGATTAAACTCTCCCTCATCACCATTTCTATAAACCAATGGAAATTGCTAGCATGTGATTACTTTTCTCAAGCTTTCCTGGACAGTTTTTAGGATCATCCATTCAGGTCTATTTCAGGTTGTACAGGCCTGTCATTGTTATTGTCAATGCTGGGACATGAGCTGAAGAGTTCATGTTGAAAAGCCACATTTGAAAGCTAAACCCTGTAGAGTCACAGATACAAACTAATTAATCTCCTGTCTCTTAAGGGTTACGCTCAACTCATTTTCACAATAGAATAAGAATTGATGTGTGTTGATCTAACCTTACTTCCCCAAGCTGGGTTTTGATGCTATTTTCTTGGGAACCTTACTTCAATTACCCTTTCTTAGTTGCTTTCTTAACCTCTTCTTCTTAAACATTCCTTCCCTTCAAGCATGCTCAATTTCTTCCAGAGAAAATACAAAAACACAAAAAGTTTCCTTTCCCCCGGTTTCTCATTATTTCTACCTACCTCTTGTTTTCCCAAATGTGCTTTTTTTCTCCCTCCCACCATTTCTTCAGAGAGCTCTGTATTCCTGCCTCTACTCCCCACATCCCACTTACTCCATAGTCCCTGGATTCTGGCTTTGCCACCAAATGCCCTCTGTAGCTTTCGGATGACAATTATTCAGTCTTCTCTCTGGAGACCCCAGTCTAGTACACGTAGGGTAGTAATTAGAAATTCCATGGTTTTAAATCTCCACAAGGGATTGTGAGGCATAGCCAGGGTTACAATCTGACTTCCACGCCCAACACTATTTTCTCTCTTGAACATCCTGATGACCTCTTGATCACCAGACCCAACTGCCTTTTCTCAGAGTTCATCCTCCTGCAACACCGGCTCTAATTGAGACGACTCTCCTGGTTCTTTATTTCCTTGGTTGCCCTTTCTTTGTCTCTTCCCCCAACAAACTTTCACTTCTGAGATCCACCATTAAAGGCAGTCTTCAATATTTCATCCTGGGCTTTCTTTTTCTATTTATATCATCAGCAGAGGCAACCTTAGTACTCCTATGCATCTGGACTTCTAAGTTTGGCATTTGTTTTCTCTACTGTTAAAAGCAGAGGCACATAGCTAGAATTCCCATCCCCGAGGCCATAGCAAGGCAAGGCAACACAAACTCAGGATTCTCAACCCTTGTTGAACATCAGAAATCAGAACTTACTGAAAATGCACACGGGCCAGTCCCACTGGCAAAAATTGATTCAGTAGGTCTGACCTGAGGACCGGTCTACAATCTATATTCTCTAAAAAGTACATAGATAATGGTGATGTGCACCAAAGGATAAACACCCTGCCAAACACTGTGATCTGAAGTTCAATAGCATTCACCCTGAAGGATTCCAACGTCCAAAAAAAATTCAAGTGCCCTTCCTTTAGCTATGAGTGGCAGCTATGATTTTTCACATCTGGAGCAGAGTCAGGAAGTAAATCTTAGTTCACCCAGATGACACCATAATGCAGGTTTCTTGAATACAACCAGATTATTTCTCTTCCCGTAAGGCCAGTTCCATTCAAACAAATCAAATTCCAAAGCCTCAAAGACTGATGGAGCTCCTTAATTCAGTTTTATTGAGAGAAAAATAAAAAGATTACATCTCATCTTATTCAGCAAAACTTGATTTAAAAAGAAAAAACAAACTTCTTTAGGCATTTTTATCTTAAAATTCTCTCTGTCCCTATTGACAGTTTTTTGTTGGGATTAATTCACTCATTTTTTATAACCATGACTTCTGGAAGCTTTTCCCCTGTGGGAAACATCAGCCTATGGTGCTGGCTATGGCGATGATGGTCACCATCCTTATCTGGATCCAGGCCCCTTTGTACACCGTGCAGACTCTACACAGTACACCTCCCAATGAAACACAGGTCAGGCCCATCAGAGGCAGGAAGTTGTAGGATGGAGTTCACAACCAAGAAATGGGCAGCCATGACATCCAAAAGAGAACAATTAAGAAACATCAAAGAGTAAAACTAAGAAGAGAATTACTGTCAGGAAATGTGTCCAGAGAAATTCCATGAGAAGTGTTAAATGTGGCAAAGAAATGCAAAGCATTACAACAAAAAATTAGAGCTCTTGTGAACAGAAAACTAAGTTGAAAGGAGAAAGAATCAAACTACATAACACTAAGAAAAAACTAAGTCCGATGTCCTAAAGAAATATTTACTGCTGACAGGATCAAACAGCCTTCTTGACCTGACTGTGTTTGTCAACGGCAAGGACCACGTTTCATCTACTCTGTATAGAGCCTGGTACGTAAGTTGCTGGATGCAGCCTGAACAAATGAACGAATTGCTGACAGATGACCTGGATTCAGTTGTACTGCTTTGTCAATATACTGACTTCTTATTTGTTGGCACAACTTTAATGATTTGTTTTAAAGGACATGGTATTACTAAAAATTATTTTACCGTCTTGCTTGCCTCCTTGTCAGCCCTTTCTTTGTACTTTTGAAACATTCAAAAAAAATTGTGTGTATATGTATTTTACTGTAGAGACATAATACTCCCCATCACCTTCCCCCAAAATCACAACCTTATTCAATAATACAACCTCTAACTTCTCTGAATTTATGAGTGTTGCACAAAGCCTAGGAAAATAAGACATTAGCAACATCATAAATAAAATGCTGGCTATTTAAATATAGTCAAATCTATGTTGTTTTCACAAATGGATTCAAATTACTAATATATGTTTGCATGTGGTCTTTCAGGTACATAATAAAATGTTAGTGTAAATACCAAGTTAATTTTAACAAATGCTGTTTGTTTAGATTCTGGATTATGTTATAAAAGAAGAATTTGTTGAGCTAATTAAAATTACAAAATAGAGATGCATGCACTAAAATAGTCAAGTGTTAATGATATATCTGCTTTCAATATATAAAGTGAAATAGAAATTCTTTTCTCTGAAGATTTATCATCAAACATGATTTGAGTATAGATTCAGTGCTTTGCACATCATGTTGGCTGACTATTTTCTATTCTAAGTATGATTCAAGGTATTAATTTTAGTCTTTAATGTCCCTATAATTCAGAAACTATATCCTGGAATAAATAACTTGGTATGCTAAAATGTTATTGCTGTAGTCCCATATGTATGAAATTTGGATTATCTTTGGCCTAATGTGATTAAATGACAATCCCTTAACTTTCAGGTACATGATAATACACTATTTTACGATCATAATAGGCTCACTCCAGTTGGAGATGGCTACAGCAGGCCTGATATTAACATAACATCAGTTAATTATATTATTAATAGCCAGACGCTACTAATACTCAAATTACAAAATTTTCCTTGTTCTGATCCTTTACTCACCATGCACTCTATTGATAAAATTGGCTTTCCTTGCACAGCAATCTACACTTTAACATTAACAAACTCTCACTTACAAGTGAGAATAACAATTGTAACTACCACGCAGACAGTATGTCTGCACTGGCACAATTCTTACACATATTTCAGTCTGTGTGACAGTCACACTTCTAATTGTCCATTAAGTAAATTGGTATCCCAGTTTTTAAAAAATAAATTACTGTCTCATTCACCTTTGTTCATCTTGCCGTGAAACCACCTGGAACGAGGATCATCCTGCAGCTTCACGATACCGACATGGTTCCTCGTGGGCAGACACACATGGTGCCACTGGCAGGAGCAATTAAGGACATGGACAAAATTAGGCAGCTGGCGGGAAGCAAAATAGGAGCAATTAAGTTGTTGGAAGACACTCTGATAAGGAAACAATGTAAAACAGTATGGTGCCCTCTTAATTCCCTCACCACTCAGAGGAACCCAGGAGAGCTGAATCCAAATCTAATTCCAAAATCAGGCAATTAAAAAGAAAAAAAAAAACACTAACAAAACTGATTCTCAAAGACTTTCTCATGACACTTTTACCCAGTCATTTCCTTGCATTGGTCTATGCATAGCAAATCTTGCTTTCAAGTTTATGATTAGTAGCAATACATACATTGTTATGGATTGATTAACACCTCACCAATCTCTAGTTTACTTACAGTCAATTTCCTTCTAAATACAATCACCATCCCTAGAAAAAGTCTGAAAAAGGCCTTTACACCAGTCAAAAGGGTATTCTCTCTATTTCCAGTAGTGGGTAAGAGGGAATGGCTTTGTAGAAATACTGGCCAGCTTTTACATTTACTAGAGTTCTTAATCATTTGAAATGAATTTCTAACACTCCGAACATTGTTTCACTCAAATATTCATACAATATCAAAGCGATTGCCTACACCAAAAATAATTCAAATTGTTAGCCATGCTTCTGATTTTCTCTATTAAGAAAACAAACATCTATCCTTCCCAGACAATCTCCTAGATAGGTTGCTAGATTGAAATACTGCTATGAAGCAGAAAGAATGGGACAGTGATCATAATCATATGATAAAAGCTTACATTTATTAAATGTCTATTATGTGCTAGTATTAATCTAATTACCTTACATGAATCATCTGTTCTTATATCACCTAACAAGATGAATTCTTCTTATTATTTTCTCCATGGTATGAAGAAGAAACTTAGGGAAAAGAAAGGTTATATGACTTGTCCAAGGCCACATCAAGGTAAGGTAGGTGGTGAGGGTGGGACTTGAACCCAGGCTGTTTATGAGTTTATACTCTTAACCAGGTGCTACAGGTACTGAGAAAAAAGTGTTGGGGGTGGGGGTGCATATGGGGGCAGAAATATTCATCCTCATTCTCCCACTAGCTATTTTTGTGACTTTGAACAAATATTTCAGTTCTCTAGGCTCTTGCTCTTCAAAGTATAGTTCTCCAACAGCAGCATTTGCATCGCTTGGGAGTTTGTTAGAAATGCAGAATCATAATCTGCATGTTAATAAGATCTCCAGGGGATTTATATGCACAAAATTTGGGGAAACACAGCTCTAGGCCTTATCAGTAAAAGTTGAAAACTGGCCAGGATGATAGCAGCAATCCCTTTCAACCGAAAATTCTATGTATGTGAGCATACTCAAAATCGTACTGGTTATTATCCATATTTGGGAAAATAATTTGCAAATTCATCGTAGTTTCTTAGTATATAGTTTGTCAAAGTTGAATTACATGTTCTATGTTGATTGAACTAATACAAAAACAAGTGAAAACGTATATGAATTCATATTGATGTTTGAATTTCATATAGATATTTTTTCACATTAGAGAATTAGATTTAACCAACATTTCAAAGTTGAATACAACTATAATTTATTCATAAATAGAACTTCTCCAGAAGGAGTGTTAGCAAAATCTTGATTCATTTTGAGTTGTTTTTCTCTAATGAAGAAATTAATTGATGTTCCTGTCTTTTAGGAAAATGTAGTCAATGCCCCATTTTCTCTTTCATCAACCATCAATCACGTATGTTTTTACATTTTGCACTAATTAGAATTAACTTCTGGAAGTTATTGAATTTTACAAATGAGCATGGGAAGATAAACAACAACGAGGCTATAACATCACTATCTGTTCTGATTTTTAAAAAGTAGATGTATTTTAATTATTTATGATACTTCATAACATGCCAGTAAATGCTTTCTAATGCTTTTTGTAAAGGCAATGAGGTCTTGATAAATTTATATCTGCCTATCATTCCCTGCTATTAAGTTGTTCACTGAAATGTAAAGTGATATTGCTGATGGGATTATGAGAATTCAATTTTTGGATCACTGAAGTTTGAGCTATTGTATGGCTAAGATTTCTGTAATTAATTATTCCAGAAAGAACTTCATTTTGTTATACACTGATATCACTGCTTTTATATTGCTCCTTGGAATGACTCTCCTTTGTGAGCATATTCATCATCAGTAAAAACCAAATGCCTATTTTACATTTGTCCTAATGACTGATTAGTTTGGGAGAAATGCAAACTCTTAATCTGCCAGTCACTTGGGTGACTTTGGACAGATAATTTCAATTTTCTAGGCTCTTGATATAAGTCCTTAAATCAGTGAATGCCACTTCTGAGAACAGCTGACCCTAACTCCCTGCTTGCCCATAAAAAGCCCAGTGGTTCAGGAATTACTCCATGTTCATCCCTGTTGTTCCTGACTTGAACGTGTCCAGCGTTAAGCTCCTTTTCTCCTTGGACGCTACCTCCCTAACCAGCCTCTTCAGACTCACACACTCCTCTAGGCTCCTTTGGGGTGGAGGAGGAGGAGGAAGGAGGATCAGATGGAAAAAAAAAAACCCTGGGTTCTATTTCATTTATTCTCAACATTCAATTTTGAGACTTTTAGAACTGTAGAGGTAGAGATAACCCCCAACCTTTTTGGGTAAACAATACCAGGCACTTAGGACTTTCCATTACCAGGTGCTTGAGACTCTCTGGCACCAGAAGATAAGGACTTTCTGTTGCCAGGGGTAAGGGACTTTCCAAAGAGCCCAAAGTTCACCCAGTTTCAGGAAGGGCCTAACCGCAAAAAGGGGTGGGCTATTGGTCAATTCCCCAGTTCCTCGTCTGTGTACCACCCCACTGAAGGCCACCAATGAATTTAAAAGTCACCTCAGGTGACCAATAAGCTGTATACAACTCATCCCATTGCCAAAGTCTGCCTACCAAACTGTATAAAAAGTGCTCGTGTTAAGAGCTCGGGGCCGCTCCTGTCTTGAAGACTGAGTGACCCCAGCATGCTGGAATAAACTCCTCTTGCTTGATTGCAACGGTCTCTGTCTCGTGGTCTTTGTGAGGTGAGCCATCCCGACGTGTGGGATTTGTGCATGGTGCACAAGTCTTACAGAACATTATATTAATAAGTAAAACTAAGATAAAAGGGACCACAAAAGGGAGACTCACAAGCATTTTGTTGAAAAACTAGTACTTAAAATTAAATAAAATGGAAAATTCAGTTTCTCAGCTGCACTAGCAACATTTCAAGTGCTTCATAACTGTATGTGGCTAGTGTCTACCATACTGGACAGCACAGATAGAACATTTACACCATCCAAGAGAGTTCTGTGCTGGTGCTCTAGATAGCTGACATAGACTTTTTCATTTACTCCTAATAGCAAACCTATAACGTAGGATATCATCCTGATATTTGCACCCAAAGACTTGGGAGACATGGGAGGCTCACTCAGCTATTAAGTGAAAGGACCAGAGTTTGAAATCAGAATTTAGAGTTATTCATACTCAAGATCTGATATTGATCTGACTAATTTTCCACCCTACTAGATTCTAGACTCCTAATGCTAACAGTATGAGCATACATCTTAGAATATAATTTTGCAGTTGATCATCTGTTTCAACTGCCTCATTTTATATATGAGACCATTACTAGGAAGTGCCAAAGGGCTACCATTTCACAGTGTTGTTTTCCATAACTCCTACATCTTTTTTCCCCTGGACCTAGTTTGATGCAAGTGGTAGGGATAATAGGAAAACAGAAATTTATATTTCTTGAGTCTTAACTTTATACTAAACACTATATCGGCTTGTAAACAAGAATGCTGTGAAGTGGGTATTATCTTCATTTTGCAAGCAAGGAAAAAAACATAGTGATGATGTGGTGAGTTGATTCCCTTAAGCCTCTTCCATATTTTTAGCAGTGATTTATCCTAATCATCATGATCAATTATTTTGGATTTGTTTCACGTTCCTTGTCATTATTTCTCTACATGTATTTACCAAATTCCTTATACACTGCCTTGATATCTTAAATAGTCTGGCAATGAGCTGATCACTATGATGCTTGTGGTCTTCTCATTTACACTGTCATCCAGATGGCAGCTTTTTAGAAAGATGACATTGACCTTACAACTTAGCTATAGTGACAAGACCCAGCAATACTACAATGCTGTCTTGAAGGATGCAATATATACTCTAGATCTACAGCTTAAATACATTGTCATTTCTTGAGTGGTTAGAATACATGGAATCTGGGAAGCCATCTGGGTAGGTTGAGATGGTGTTTGTCATGAATTTACCTAATTATTCAAGAGGCTACATTAATGAGACTCTTCAGCCATTTTCTGTCCTAAATTTAAATTACGAAGGGAGAAGATCTCCCTATGTCAAGTGTTTTAGAAAAATTACTACATTAAATCTTGACTTAATAACTCCCTTGGATGCAGGAAATCACTCCCATTTCACGGATAGAGCAATAAACACTGCTCCTATATTTATGCAGCCAGTTAGTAAGTAGCCAACCTGAGATTTAGGCTCAGGTCTGATTGACTTCAAAGTTAGTGTTTTTACTACTTCCTCACTCCTGAAGATATATAAAGGAAGTGGAGCTAGGCAGGGCCATTAATGCCACCTAGATATCAAATGATAAGAAACCTGACTGCCAGGTGAAATCCTTATTCACGTAAGGTCAGTCAGCATACTGGGGCAGTTTCCAGAGAAGCTGTAAGCTGCAATGCCTCTTCTTGGCACTTAAGGCACGATGAGGAAATGATATAAAAAAACAAAAAACCAAAAACATCAAAACAGCAAACTAATATCTCATGCTATATAAGGAGAAGTCAATGAATTTGCATAATATCTGAATTATAAATTTTTAATGAGGTGTGATGTTATTTCTAAGTATATAATAGAATTCTGATGAAGCCAAGAAACAACATCTAGAAAAAATCATAGTTTACCAACAAGTAGAAGGATTTAGAATTACTATATCAAAAGAGTATTCAAAAGGCAAGTCTCTGATTACATGCAATTACACTGTTAAAAGTAGATTCTGCTAAAACTGTTAAAAACAGTTTGTTCTCTTACATAGTCAAGGAATTTATCTTATGACTTCATTTGCAGCATTAACTTTTTCTAAGTCCTTTCAAATATTTAACATACTGGTAACCATGAGCCTAGGCCCTAACCAAATTAGCACAAATTCCAAATTAATCTGATTTACGAGATTTTATTATAAATTTAGCTTGTCATTAGCTCTTCACAGACATCTCGGAAGATAAACAATTGGAGTTCTTGAAGTTTATTAACAAATTGTAACTTTTGATTAGGCTGTCTATCTCCTGCTCTTCAGCCAAGTTAATACTGTAATGCAGCTAACACAGAGAAACCTAGACAACAAAATCATCTCAAAAATGGTAAGAAATTGTGTTTAAGTTCACAGAAGTGGTCTCCAAGTGATTTACAAATGCCATGTATTGTTGAAATATTTAAAAAATGAACGGATAAAATGTGGAACTACTATATCAGAATAAACTAAACATTATTGTTAAATACATGATAGATTAAAATATTTCCCTCTTCTAATTACAATTCATTTTTAATTTAATTTTGAAGCATTATGCTGCTGTCCAATTGTTTCATCTGTTTTTGTTTTTAAGTAGATTATAAGCTTTTTAAGGAAATGTCTTATTCTCCTGTTTCCTACATTGCCTAGCACTGTGCTGGGTAAATAACAGATTAGAAATGATAAATAGGTCTTATTTCCCATCTCCACATTAGTGGCAATGTCTGCCTGGGGCAGTACACTGGGAAAGCTTATGAATTAATAACTAGACTCCACCAACAGAGATTGTCAGTAGTTGATTAGCGATGTCTGCTATGCCCTCAAGAGGAGGAAGCGGCAGGAGAAGACATCGCCTATTTTTCCATCTCATTAGTAGACACTCATTTTATACTTTTAATTGGATAAAAATAGAAACAGGGAGAAACAATGGTTTCAGTTCAGTTTTACCATTGAGTTTAATTTTTACCCGCATTCAATAAAAATTTTCTGCATGTAAGTTCATTACTAAGCATGAAATCAATAAACTTTGAAATTTAAAGGAAAAGGAACTGGCTAATAAAATCATCAGAGGTATTTTGTATTTATATTAGATCTATTTATTCAAAAAGAACACACTTGAAATCTTCACACCTCTGTCTAGAAAATGAGAAGGCCGAGAATTCCAAGAACTCAATATGACACTCAAAGTATCCACACTGAGGCTGGCTCAAGGGCAAAATACCTGTGCAGACAGGGACAAGGCAGCATCATCACAACTAAAGGGTATCTCCCCGGCACTACTTTGAAAGGGCTGAGCTTCTGATGAAGCTAATTTTTGCTAGCTTCAAATAACCTTTGGAGTCCTTCTTGCCTTCGTAGCTGGTAGTTGTAGTATGGAAGAGAATAGACAAAATTATATCTACCACCCTGCCCTGCCCCCATACCCACATCTGTCCCAAATTGTACACCTTCATAGCTACATCTATAAGATTATGCCTATCTCTATGACTTAAAGAAGTTTCAGGGAAAATAGAGTTTCCCATTATAAACAGCTCCCTGATATCCTATTTAATGATAAGAAAAAGGAGGGGTTAGATTTGGTTGTTTGTATTTTTTATTATGAAGGCAGGGCATGCCAGACTTGGTAACTGAGGCAATTTTTCATTAAAAATAAGGTGGCAAAAATAAATATTTATTCATCTAGAAGCATCTTTAAAATAAAGAAAATTTTTAAAATTGTTATTATAATTTTATATGTCAGTCCACTTCAATAGAAATTTTCTCACAAAATTCTAATACTAATACACAAGTACTCTGTTAAAGGATTCTGTTTAGTGAAGTGTATCTAAACTCAAGTAGTATGTTGAAGCAATTGGGGATTAATTATTCTAGTCATAGTTGCATAAAAATCTCATAGTGTTTGGGCTAAGAAATATAGCATATTTAAAAAAAAAAAAAAAAGCATGGATGCACCCCACAGAAAATGATTAAAAACCATGAGTTTGATGCTAGTTTCCCATCCCCAGCACCTGCTCTCTGAACTGGTGAGGTCTACCCTAAGCAAGGTGGGTGGTCAAAAGAATCCACAAGGCCATTGGGTTTGACCCCAATTATCTTTTATTGTAAATAGGCCATATGTCAGATTCCAAGATAAATTGGAAACATTTGATCTATCTCCCATTCCTAGATTAATTTTAAGGGTTCATTTTCTATTCTTTCAGATCTTTTATTTAAGCTGCTTTGCTATTATGTTTTAAGGAAAAGACTATTTGCCTTTCTAGATTGGAACAGATTCTATCATTGAAAACACTTTTGGAAGAAGAGAATTTAACAATCAAAACACAGTTTGGGGGAAAATGGCAGGAAATGACCATACTCAAAATCTAAGGTAATAACCAATACTACCCGCTGAACTTCTTCATAGAAATCTATGTTTACAAAGGAGAAAAAAAAAACTAAGAAAACATTCATTGCCATTCTCAACAGGGATGTAAGCTTTAACAAATCTCCTCATTTTCCCACGCAAATCATTGCTATATCCATGCAAACAAACACAAATAAATATCTCACACATGAAAAATAATATTCCGACGAGCCTTTGAGGTATATTTGGAACAATGCTTCCTTAAGATAGACTATTAAGCCACTGGAAAAGCCCTGATTTATTCAAAAATGAAAATAGTATTAATGTAAACCAACATGACCTACAACCAAATAGATACTGCATGAATGATTCAGGACAATGTGATTTTCATAAAACAATTTGGCATTAAAACTAAACAGCATAGCCAAATAAAATACACACTCCCCTTTCTGCCCCCCCCCCACTCTCATGGTCCTGAACTCTTTAATATATACTTCTGAAGTATGCACACAGATATTCTGTTGGATAAAGAGTTCTGTAGAAAACAGCATTTTTTTCCTCAAAATAATCAGAATGGAATAAGACTTTTTAAATGTCTAATTTTGAAGGGTTTTGTCTACTTAGTAAAACATCCTGTTAGAGAATTTACTGGTACAAAGCGTATTTATTCTGTCACTCATTTTTTTCTTTTTTGGAAGACTATTCCAGACTTTTGCCAGTCCAATTAACTGTCCTTGAAACCATGGATATAACCACTTCTGTTTTCATTCATATATGACCAGGGCTCTAGTTCTTAAATCAGGGTTAATGTTTCTACTCCACAGATAATACAAACAATAGGTTCAAGCAGAGGAAAGATGACACAGAGCTGAAAAGGGAAAGAGAATGAAAAGCAATAAAGGGCTGAGTGAAGGAAAGAAGATCTTACTGTAATGGAAAGAAAACAGCATCCTGTTCTACACCTGTTTGACCTTTGTTGCTGCTTAATTTTGAATTTTGTGTAATGATACTGAAGAAGTGATGAAAGGTAACTGGTGAGGTAATGACCTCAAATGCCCTCAGGTCGCCTTCAGGTCTCTCCTACACATATCCACTGACCTCTCCTTCTCACTGCCCCATACTCTTTTCCCTTACATGACCCCAAGTCTCCTGCCTTCCAGTGCAGTTTCTTCCCCCGAGGCCATCCTTTATTCTGTCTAAATCCATAAAGGAGCATCATTGTATGCTGAGAAAAGAGCTAAGAAATAAAATGCAGAAATATTTAGCTTAGCCTTAAAATATATATATGTATATGCACATATACACAGTCTAATGAACTTTCCACCTTTACACAATAAAGCATTAATAAGCATGAAGCAAGATCCTCACAGTATCAATGATCATTAATGATGTATTCATTACCAATAAGTGTTAGTGTCATATTGATGATGTACCTATATATAAATCTAATTACAATATTAAATTGCTGGCATGTATGATTAATTTATTTTCCTAAGCAAGTATACATTTTTATTAAGAACTTTTTCTAGAACAGGTCTCTTGTTACTCTTATTTATAGGTTTGGCCATATTCATTAGAGTGATCCTTAAGAAAGAAAAAAAGTGACAATATTACTGTTCATAGGAAAAATGAGAAAAATTGACCACCTTCAGGAGATAGAAAAAATGACCACCTTCAGGAGATAGAAAATGGCAAAAGAACTCTAGACTCCTATTTATTTATTCAGCCAAGCTTCAGTTTTTAAATATAATCTAAAATATATAATGTATAAAATGTGGTTCTCCCAAACCTCAGGAGAGAGAGAGCCCGAGTTCTGATGGCAATTATTAAGGGCTTCGCCTACATCACCAACCACACATTGGTCCAGAGAAGGAAGTAAAAATGTGGGTATTCAGAGTGACCTAAAATAGGCAGCATTATAAAGCACACCATGATCTTTGATGAGCTTCTCCCACATTCTGGGCCCCATACCAGGAAAATGTAACACAGATAGAGACCCTAACTCTAAGTTAGAAACTACTGCCCAGGTACTTGCCTGTGACACTCCAGCAATGCCACCAGATAACTATGGACATATCACTCTACCACTCTACTTTCTGCATCATTTGTTATGTAACCATGAAAAGAAAAACCTTAATATTCCTGGACTCTAAACAAATATTGTTCAATGAAAATTAGAAAAATGGACAAAAACATTTTTTACATAATCTAGTATTTATAAACAACTCAATCAATAACTGAATATTCAATTTTCAGAATACTCATGGCCTTTGTTTCTGCCATTGTCTCCAGTTTTTGTTTATAGCTGTATATTCATATTTATCTGACACTAAAGGAAAAAGAGACAGGCTAAAAAAAGACATGGGCTGAAATAGAAAACATGCTATTCCATTATTTATACTAGAACCCTTAAAATGTTTAGCACAGGAGAACAGT
The DNA here is from genome assembly GCF_027409185.1 of Cynocephalus volans. Classification (NCBI taxonomy): domain Eukaryota; kingdom Metazoa; phylum Chordata; class Mammalia; order Dermoptera; family Cynocephalidae; genus Cynocephalus; species Cynocephalus volans. The sequence goes on along the minus strand of NC_084474.1, from coordinate 27,979,180 downwards.
TAAAGCTAAATATCCTAAACTGAGGTTTGAAGATTTGGTATTTCACTATATATTTACCTTGTATATCCAAGGACATTTAAAAGTCTAATTGTAGGCAGACAGCCCCCACCACCCAAAGAAGGCAGAAGCATGGACAGGGTCCTAGGCAGGGCTGTGGGCAGACCCACTGCCCAGCAGAAGGCAGGACTATGCACAAGGACCTAGGCAGGAGCCATGGGCAGCACTGCCCACCTGGCAGATGGCAGGAGCATGCCAAAAACACGATTTCTGCATGGGTGGTCCACAACAGCCACCACCACAGCCACAGCTGCCACAAAGATGGCTCACCACCACAGTAGCAGCCACAGCCACTGCACAGGTGGCTTTCCAGCATTGACAAAGGGAGAGTCACCAGTGGAGACTAGAAAAAGAGGAGGACATATCTCTCCTCAAAGCCCACTAGAGAGTAATAGAAGAAGAAACTGCTCTACCAGCTGACTAGACATCAATGTAGAGAACTAGAAATATGAAAATACAAGAAAATATGATACCATCAAAAGAAAATTCTCAAATACCAGAACCTACAGAGCAGGAAACCCTTGGAATGACTGAAAAGGAATCCCAAGGAATACCTTAAGGAAAATTGGTGAGAAGAGTCAGTTAGACAACATAATGAAACAGGGAAAAAATCAAGGATATGATAGAAGAAATTTGCAAAGAGATAAATACCTTAAAAAAGAATGTAGCAGAACTCATGGAACTGAAAGATTCATTCAGTGAAATAAAAAACACAACCAAGAGCTTAATCAGCAGGCTAGAACAAGCAGAAACTAAAACTTCTGATCTCAAAGACAGTCAGTCTTGTTGAAATAACTCAGGCAGACAAAAAAAAGGAAAAGGAACTTTAAAAAAAGAAGAAAATCTAAGAGAGCATAGCAAACAACCTTAAATGCATAAACATTCTAATCACAGGTGTTCCAGAAGGGGAGGAGAAAAGAAAAGGCATGGAAAACCTATTCAATGAAATAATAATGGAAAAATTCCCAGGTATAGGGAGAGACATGGACCGTCAGATCCAGGAGGCTCAAAGATCCCCAAACAGATTCAATTCAGAAAGGTCCTCTCCAAGACACATTATAGTCAAACTGGCAAAGCTCAATGACAAAGAGAGAATCCTAAGAGCAGCAAGAGAAAAGCATCAAGTCACCTATAAGGGAGTCCCTATCAGACTAACAGCAGACTTCTCAACAGAAACTACATGCCAGAAGAAAATGGGATGATATATTCAAAATACTAAAAGAAAAAACAAACTGCAAGCCAAAAATACTATAAGAATACTATATCCAGGAAGGCTATCCTTCAGAAGTGAAGGAGAAATAGTATATTTTCCAAACAAATAAAAACTGTGGGAGTTCACAACCACATGACCAGCCTTACTAGAAATCTTCAAGGGAGTCCTGCATCTGGAATCTGAAAAATGATAATCACTACCACAAATACACAAGAGAGCGCAAAACCCACTGGTAAAACAAAAATGCAAACAAGAAAGAGAAAGAAACTAAATCTCACCATCTCAGAAAACCAACAAACATCAAAGACAAACAATAAAAGTGGATGAAAGGAACAAAAGATTTTTAAAACACCCAAATGAAAATCAATAAAATGTTAGGATTAAGACAATACCTTTCAATAACAATGCTAAATGTAAATGGGTTACACTCCCCACTCAAAAGGCACAGACTGACTGATTGGATTAAAAAGCTAGACAAAACTATATGCTGTTTTCAAGAGACTCACCTCACCTGTAAAGACACACACAGACTAATAATGAAGGAATGGAAAAAGATATACCACACAAATGGAAACTAAAAATGAGAAGGAATAGCTATTCTTACATCAGATAAAATAGACTTTAAACCAAAAACCATAAAAAGATGAAGAAGGCCACTATGTAATGGTAAAGGGATCTATCCAGCAAAAAGACAGAGCAATCATAAATATATATGCACCCAACACTGGAGCACTCAGACATATAAAGCAAACACTACTAGGCCTAGAGAGATAGACCCAAATACAGTAATAGTAAGGGACCTAAATGCCTGTCTCTCAGCACTGCACAGATCATCTAAGCAACAAATCAACAGAGAAACACAGGTTTTAAACTACATTTTAGACATGGCAGATATGTACAGAACATTTCATCCAACAACTACAGAATATACATTCTTTTCATCAGCACATGGAACATACTCCAGCATAGACCATATGTTAGGTCACAAAGCAAGTCTCAACAAATTTAAAAATCAAAATCATTTCAAGTATCCTTTCAGGTGACAATGAATTAAAACTAGAAATCAATAACAAGTAAAACTCAAGAAACTATATAAATATATAGAAATTAGACAACAGGCTCCTGAACTATCTACGGGTCCAAGAACAAAGTAACAGGAAATCAAAAAAATTCTTGAGACTAACAAAAATAAAGACACATCATACCAAAACCTGTGGGATACTGCAAAAGCAATACTAAGAGAGAATTTTATTGCAATAAATGCTTATATCAAAAGAACAGAAAGATTTCAAATAAACAACCTAACACTACACCTTCAAAGTACTACAAAAACAGGAAGAATCCAATCCCAAAATCAATTGATGGAAAAAAATAAGATTAGAGCAAAACTAAATGAAATAGAGACCCCAAAAACAATACAAAAGATTGATGAAAAAATTGGTTTTTCAAGAAGATGAACAAAATAGACAAACCATTAGCTAGGCTAACTAAGGGAAAAAAAAGATAAGACCCAAATAACAAAAATCAGAAGTGAACAAGGAGACATTACAACCAATAACACAGAAATACAACAAATCATTAGAGACTATTATAAACAACTATACGCCAACAAATTTGAAAACCTGGAGGAAATGGATAAATTCCTGGACACATACAGACTACCAAGACTAAACCAAGAAGAAATAGAAAACCTGAACAGACCAATAACAAGCAATGAGATTGAAGCAGTTATCAGCAGTCTCCCAACAAAGAAAAACCTAGGACTGGATAGCTTTACTGCTGAATTCTACCAAACCTTTAAAGAAGAATTAAGGCCAATTCTCTTCAAACTATTCTAAAATAATGAAACAGAGGCCATTCTCCCAAACTCATTCTATGAGGTCAGCATCACCCTGATACCAAAATCAGACAAGATACAACAAAATAAGACAACTACAGACCAGTAACTCTGATGAACATTGATGCAAAAATCCTCATCAAAATATTACCAATCAGAATACAGCAACATATCAAAAAAATTATACGCCATAATCAGTTGGGATTCATCCCAAGGATGCAAGCATGATTCAACTATGCACATCAATAAATGTGACGGACCACATCACGAAAATCAAAGGAAAAAACTATACAATCACCTCAACAGATGCAGAAAAAGCATTTGATGAAATGCAACATCCCTTCATGATAAAGACTCACAGCAAATTAGAAATAGAAAGAAAGTATTCCAACACAATAAAAGCCATAAATGACAAACACATTGCAAATATCATCCTGAATGGGATGATAAGAACAGCAACAAGACAAGGATGTCCATTCTCACCACTCCTATTTAACATAGTATTGGAAGTACTAGCCAGAGCAATCTGGCGAGAGAAAGAAACAAATTGCATCCAGATTGGAAAAGACAAACTCAAACTGTCCCTGTTTGTAGAACACATGATCCTATATATAGAAAAACCAAAAGACTCTCCTAAAAAACTCTTAGAGCTGATAAACAATTTCAGTAATATTTCAGGATACAAAATCAATACACAAAAACCAATAGCTTTTTTATACTCCAATAATGAACTAGCAGAAAAAGAAATCAAGAAAGCATGCCCATTTACAATAGTTACCAAAAAAATAAAATAGGAATCAATTTAACCAAGGAGATGAAAGATCTCTACAATGAGAACCACAAATGAAATGAAAGAAATGGGACACAAAAAGATGCAAAGACATTCCATGCACTTGGATTGAAAGAATAACATTGTGAAAATGTTCATACTACCCCAAAAAATCTATAGATTCAACACAATCCCATCAAAATACTAATGACATTCTTCACAGAAATAGAAAAAAAATCCTAACATTCATATGGAAGAACAAAAGATCCCAAATAGCCAAAACAGTCCTGAGCAAAAAAAAATAAAGCTGGAGGCATTACACTACCTGACTTCAAATTATACTGTAAAGGTATAGTGACCAAAACAGCATGGTACTGGCATAAAAAGAGACATTCAGACCAGTGGAATAGAATAGAGAACCCAGAAATCAACCCACATAATTACAGCCAACTGATATTTGACAAGGACAACAGGAGCATATATTGGGGAATGGACTACCTCTTCAATAAGTAGTGCTGGGAAAACTGGATATCCATATATAGAAGAATGAATCTAGAACTGTACCTCTTTCTCTATACCAAAATCAACTCAAAATGGATTAAAGACATATATAAGACTTGAAACCATAAAACTGTTAAAAGGAAACATAGGGGAAACACTTCAGGAAGTAGAAACAGGTAATGACTCTAAGAACAAGACCCCAAAAGCACAGGCAACAAAAAAAGAAATAAACAAATGGGATTATATTAAACTGAAAAGCTTCTGCACAGCAAAAGAAACAGAGTAAAAAGACAGCCTATAGAATGGGAGAAAATATGCACAAACTATGCATCCTACAAGGGATTAATATCCAGAATACACAAGGAACTCAAACAACTTAACAATAAAAACACAAGTAAACCAATTAAAAAATGGGCAAAGGAGCTGAATAGGCATTTCTCAAAGGAAGTTATACAAATAGCCGACAGACACATGAAAAATGCTCAATGTCACTAAGCATCAGGGAAATGCAAATCAAAACCACATTGACAATTGTCTCAAGCCAGTTAGACTGGCCAGTATCAAAAAGAGAATAACAAATGCTGGTGAGGATGTGGAGAAAGGGGAACCGCCGACATGGTTTGTGGGACTGTAAATTAGTGCAGCCATTTTGGAAAACAGTATGGAGGTTCCTCAAACAACTACAGATGGAACTGCCATATGATCCAGCAATCCCACCACTGGTTGTATACCCAAAGGAATGGAAATCATCATGTTGAAGGGATACCTGCACTCCCATGTTTATTGCAGCTCTGTTTACAATAGCTAAGAGGTGGAACCCTAAATGTCCATTAATGGATGACTGTATACGAAAATGTGTTCTATATACACAACAGAATACTACTCTGCTATAAAAAGGAATGAAATTCTGCCATTTGCTGCAACATGGATGAACTTAGAGAAAATTATGTTAAGTGAAATAAGCTTGGCACAGAAAGAGAAATACTGCATGTCTTCACTCATAAGTGGGAACTGAAAAAAATTTTTTTGAAAAAAGAGACAAAGATACAACAATCACAATAATTTGTTGAACTTTCAAAAGGACCGAGTGAAACTGAGGCCACTAGAGGTGGGAAAGGCATAGGGGAGGTTAGAGAGAAATTGGTAAAGTGCAAAAAAAATGTTTACATTGTGTAATGATAAAATATTTTTTAAAAATGTTTTTAAGTTTAATTGTACATAATGCATTTGAGAAATAATGAAAACACATATTAGGTGTGATCTAATTAATAATTTTAACTTCCTCATAAAAGAAGAGTGGTAGAGTGGTAGAAAAGGAAAAAGAAAGAAAAAAATTATATTATATTATATTATAGAATTATAATATAGAAAAGGAAAAAGAAAGAAAAAAATTAAGAGTGACTAGAAAAAAAAGTCTCCAACAATAAATTCCAGAGTAATACACCCCTTCAACTGCCCATGTTTTCCTACAAAAAATGTGTTCTAATCTATAAAGCTACTTGTAAACAAAGGACACAATTAGAACCTGAGAACTCTGCTTTATTTTAACTTGAGCTTCAAAGTAAAACTTTTCATTCACCTGATGAGGAACACATGTCTTAACAGTGTCTTTCAAAACCTATTTTTAAATGTTAATAACTCTGTGAAAACAAATTCTAAATCTCACACGTATTTCATGGCTATGTTGCTACATCCCCTAAAAAAACCCTGAAGTTATCCATCCACTATGACACAGCAGTCTTTACCTCAGTTCAAAGTACAAATGCATTTATTGAGTGCCTGCTGTGTTCTGAGCAGCGTTCCAGACATCAAATAGGTTACAGAGGTGAATGGGAATCCTTATTAACAATTTAGTAAAGGAGAAGAACAGCAAGTAGTTCATTTCAGATGGAGTACTGGGTGCAGGAGATAGTATGCTGAAAGAAGACGGGGGAAAGTAGGCTGGAGCCAAAGCATGAAAGAACACATGTTCCATGAAAATAAACAGGAAATTTTATTCAGCAGAGGAGAATTATCAAAGGGTGTATGTGTGTGTATCTGTGTGTGAGTGTGTGTGTGTGGTTTTATTGTTGTTGCTGTTTGTGTAGAAGAAATGTTAGATCTGAGCTCTAAGATAGTGCAGTGGGCATCCATGTACAGAATGAAATGAAAGTAGGAGAGGCTGGTGGTAAAGAGGACAGTTGAGACACAGTGAAGCCACAAACTAAGGAAACAGCAGCAAATGGGGAGGAAGGGAAACAAAGTGAGTCAAATCACAGAAATACCATCAGAACTCAGCAACAGTTTGGATGCAGGAGGGATAGAGTAGGCACAGAAAATAAGACCTTGGTTTTGAGCCCTGGGGAGGAGGTGAAGCAGGCTACCTTAACTGAGATAGGGTCTTGGAAGGGGATATTCATGTAGGAGGAATTGAGGAACTCCAATGAGATATGGTGAATCTGAGGTTCCCCAGAGCATTCTGGTGCACATCTACAGGTGGGCAGCAGGAATCTAGAATCACATCTGGAGCTCAAGAGAGGTTTAAACTAGAAATGTAAATCTGGAAGTCTTTTGCTAGCTGAAGTCCTTGAATTGGATGAAATGAGTCAATGATGAGATATTAAAGAGAGAAATACTCATATGAAGAAAAATTGGATTTGGAAAATTAAAGATAGCCTGGATTTCCTGTTAATCACAGACATTGAACTCAGCCTACTCCAAAGTACACTAATTGTTCTTTCTTCTTCCTCACCCTCATTCATGCCTCTAAACTTACCCTTCCTTCTGTCATCACCACCTCTGATACTGGCTTTGTTATTCATAGACTCAGCAAGATAGACCCCACATAAGTCACCCTAGGCTTTCCTTGGTCCCCAAATCTCATAGATCTTTCTCCCCAAAAATCTTTTACATGTTTCACTTTTTTTGCCAATCCATCCTCAATATGTCCAACATGAACGATTGACACCTGTTCCTAATTGAGCTCTCATTCCATTCCTCCACTCTCTACTCCATTCTCCAAATGACCTCCCAAAAGTATCTTCCTAAGAGATCAAATTTATCATATCCTTGCCCTATGTTAAAATCTCTGAGGGCCAACTTTGCACAGAATCAATACCTGGGCATGACTTACAATCAATGCCTACGTCTACCCATAGAAATGCTGATAGTCAAATATCACTTTTTCTGGGAAGCCTTTCTCATTCTGTCCCTTTCTTAGCACTCTGAAGAGCTCTGGCCCTGAAATGAACATTTTCTGTGTTTTCTGCTATATTCATAGCAGCTATGAAAGAATAGTGAGCCAGGCTAAGGATCGTAAGACAAGTGCTTGAGAACAATCAACTGAAGAGATGTTGGGGTCTTTGAGATTAATGGAAGTGAATAATAGAGACTGGAAAACAGTGACCCAATATGATAAAGTCCAAAATTCTTAATGTGGATGAGCCCACCCCTGCCCACTTCTCCAGATTCACTTTAAACCATTCCCCTTGTTCTCTGCATTCAGGTCTCACTGGCCTTCTTACAGAATCTCAAAGGTACCTTCTTTTATGCTGCTCCCTCTGGCTGATCATTCTTGCTTGCCTCTGCCCTGCTAACCCAGTTCCACCAAATCTCATTGCAGTCACTCTCGCAAGGACCAGTGCCTCACCTCCCAGCCTAGATCAGGTGCCCTGAACGTGTTCTTCCGGAGCCCTGAAATTTTCCTTCACACCCCTTAACGTTTACAGGAGATACTTACATGTTTTCAGCAATATGCACACACCATTCTGGTAGATCTTAGTAGTTGTTAATAAAGTATGAACACATCTAATTTATTTATGTATGTTCCTGAAAACCTGATTAACAATCTCATTCTGAGATGCAATCCTTAAAAAGAGCAAAGATTGACAGAGCAACATATCTATGACCAATATAGTTTTCAGAAGGTAAAAGCAGATTCCCAAATGAGTGCCTCTGTTACAGGGTCAAAAATCCATGTAATTATTATAAACAGTCAAGACTTGTCACTGTCAACATTTATAAATGAAATATGATGTTTATAATCATGGAATACTCTTGTGGTCATAGGCTAGGTTAACATGTGAAAATCACACCCAGCTGAATCCAAGAGAAACACAGATACAGATGCGAGAACAATCTAGACTGCCAATTCCACTATGGCAGGGAGTATAATGACCATCTTTTTTCTAGCCCTATCGTAGTAGACCTACTATAAATATTTGTTAAATCAATGAAGGTGCTGAAGTCCTTGAGAAATGAGCATTATTCAGTCTTTGGTAGATGAGGAGGATGGAAAAAAGTGTAGAATAATTGAACAGTGTGGACTTCCTGGGATCATGAAGAGTGATTGTGGTAGAACAATATTCTGGAAACAGGTGCAGGGGAAAAAAAGCTTTCAATAGCAGGGAGCAGCAGTGTTAAGCCAGTTAAGAACAAGATAAGAAAAGCTGTAACTGTGTCTAAATGGAAAACTGGGTTGAATTTGGAGTGTAGGGTTAAGTTGTTTTTTTTTTTTTTTAAACCCAAATTTAGACAGAGGCTTCAGGTTTTCCAGTAGTGAAATAAGTACGCTATACACATGGCCCGAATATTGGGGGATGTTGTATAACCATCAAGACCCACTTTATGCAGCACTTAGTTCCTTTTTCCCCCAGAGAATAATTAATGAAAAGAAGGATTGCCAAAATTACTTGGCAGACCTATCACCACCAAAATCTTACTTCAGATTTAGATGGCTGAGCATGGCTTGTTTTCTGAAAAGTGCCATTGAGTTGGTGTCTAGCAGGAGCTTAACATCTATTAGGTTTTAGGAGATGCCTGAGTGAAAGGTGCTATATAGTAAAGTTATTGCGTTTCACCATATGCTCCCAGTTGCTCAAAGAGGTGAGAAACAGCTGGTTCATCTTTGGAAGGCAAAACCTCAAGTTCCTTGAATGAACAACTCTTAGGAACTGTATTCACTATTTGCAGAATTTATTTCTGATTTTTGTTCATAGTATCCATCTCTTCTAATATTTATTTATTCACACATACCTATTTTCTTCTCTAATTGCATTTAAAATCTTTTGGGGAAAAACTGTTTTAAAACATGTCCTTGTTACATAAGGGAGCCATATACATACAGGTTGATGGCATACTAATTTATCAATATCTAGAATTAGTAGGAAGAAGCTGTTTGAAAGTACCAGAACAGTACCAAAGTTCCATTCATTCATGAAATGATTGATTGCATATACTCTGCAGAAATGGATTCATATTTCTGAATACATGTTACTTTATATCCCTCAAAGAGAAAAATACATTTGCACTCAATATGCATTTACAGGATAATATGACACAGGTGTGGTGATGTTAGAAAAGAGAGGGCCAGCTATAAAGAAGAAAAATAAAAGCTTTCCTAGGGAAAAAACTCAGATTTTGCAATGGAGCTCTGGATTTGGAAATAGGAAAATAGCCAAATGCTAAAGATGTTTTTCATATTACAGGCAAGCTCAGTCAACCAAAAATCTCACAAGCAATGGTCTTAGTAGGACATATAATAAGACAAAATCAAGTTTATGACACCTGAGATGTTGATTTAAGCAACTGAGGCATTTCACACAGGATGATCAGGAGACTGATACTCAGCACGGAGGTAACATGAAAAAGACAAACTGAGGAGACAACACGAAGTGTTCTAACATTCACCCCCTGCAGCGTTTCATGTAGCTGCTGTATTAAGTGACATGCTGCTGTTGTTGAAAGAGCATTCAGCATTGATATAAAATTGTAAATGTGTCCATCTTTATAGCAAGCACAAGTCTTTTATATACCATCGTATTTATGCATGTTATTACCAACACTACTTCACATTAATTTTTAAAACTAAATATATAGGTTCTTAAGATCTATGCATTCCTAATACATTTTTGGAATCTGCACGATGGAGAAATAAATCATGCTAGACATTAAATCAAAAAAATAGACCAGAATGGCTTTTTGTCAACACAACTTAGAAACTATACATATCAAAGTTCCTGTTACTGTAGAACATCGTGGTTGGAAATGTCAGAAAGAATTTTTTGAATTAGAAACAACTGCAAACTTTTGAGTAGATCTCATGATGATAGTTAAAGTGAAAGACAATTGGGGATCTACTGATTTTAAATACTCATTGGCAGCCAAGGGAAAAAGCCAAATAATGATAATAATCAAAATGATAATTCATCTGCTAACATCGAACACTTAAGTGCCAAGCTTTGTAGCTTTAGATAGATCATCTAATTTAATGAGATGATTTCATTTATATGGATTGTCTATTTAATTATTATAACAAACCTACCAGGTAAATATCCTAGGATATATGTTCTGTTATGAGAGTTTAACTTAGTGCTTAAGCAGGGAAAAGTATGGACATTGTAGACAGATTGGACTGGTATTGGTTACATCCATAACCAGCTGCATGACTTTAGGCAAGTTACATAACCTCTTTGTAATTTTGTGTTTCTTACTGATAAAACAGGATGATTAATAAGAATTAATTCCTATAATTTATTTAAAATGTTTAAGAGTGCTGATACATGTTAAATGCTCCAAAATTACAGATGTTATAATCATTTCCATTTTTTTAAAGATGAGCAAACTGAAGGAAGTGCTGAAATGGCAAAGGCCACACACAGCTAACAACTAGTAGATCTAGGATGTGAATTCCAGCAATATCACTCCAGAGGCCAAGTTTTTAGTGATATGCCATCATGGACATGAAATCTTGAGAAACCTTTTATAAAGAAACAATTTGCCATTTTAAAAGTTGAATTTTATATATGGTACAAATGTTGTGATTGTTTTAAAATTCCCATCCTTATTTACATATAGATATATAATTATGGTCTATATTTAGGATGCAGTCATTGATTTGACTCATTTAGGCATAGAACTTAGTAAGAGTTTTAACCCATTCTCAGTTCACACTACTACCTCCAATGTCCTATATTTAATTCCTTCAGCTTAAAAAAGCCTTTGCCTTCTACTAAGACAAAATATAGCTAAGTGGACCTTGCATGGTGGGGAAAGGTGAGAGGAGAAGCTAGAGAGGAGGCAGGGGCAAGATTATAAGGTACTTAGGAGACCACAATGAATCTTATCCTAAAGGACAAAAGGAGCCTTCGAAGGAATTTAAGTAGGGGGAGACATGGTCAGATTCACATTCCAGAAAGATCAGTACACTGCTAAGAAATGGGAACAAACTGATGGCCAAAAGAAACTTTTTAACTGATTAAAGGGTACTTCTGAAAACTGTCATGTTTAAGAAACAATCACAGAAAGAATCACATGTTTAAGTCTTAAAGGGGAGTAAGCCTTCATGAGATTGTTTTAGAAGAGTCCCAGTGAGTATACTACAGAAGCTTTGCCTTACGCATACCTCCTGAACCAAATCTGAGTCCTATTCCCACAGTACCTGTGTTAATCACGGTGCACACAATCTTTGCCTCATTGCACATTTGTCTGGAAAATATCTGAGATTCTGAAATATTCCTCACATCTCATCTCCTTTTAGTGGAACACTCCCACCATCATCAGCCCCCTTCTACTAGCCTGAGAGCCTCCTCTCTGGGATCCTGCAGGGGTGGATTGGTGTGACCAGTTACAGGGCTCCAGAAGAGAAGGAACTGAGAGCCATAGCTCATGTGGCAGAGGTAGGGACAGAGAATAAGGAACTATGGGGTAGACAATGCCACTTTCACAATTCACTCCTGAGTGCTGGGTACTGTGGTGTTTGGAGCTAGGTCACTGCTATGGGTTAAATGTGTCCCCAAAAGTTCATGCATTAGAAACTTAATCTCCATTGTAACAGTGTTAAGAGGGTGGGAAATCCAATTATGGTATTTGAAAGGTGGGGTCTTTAACGTGATTAGATGGCAAGGACTGTGCCCTAGTGAATGCATTGATCCATTCACGGAGTAATGGGTTGATGGTTTAATGGGTGGTAATGGGCGTGGTTCTGATGGCTTTATAAGGACAGCAAGTGATCAAGTTAGCTCTCTTGCTCAGCCCATTCTTGCCATGTGATACCACACATTGCTGTAGAAGAAGGCCCTCGCTAGATGTGTTCCCTGGACCTTGGACTGCCCAGCCTCTGAACTGTAAGAAATAAATTTCATTTCTTATGAATTACCCAGTTCCAGGTATTCTGTTACAAGCAACAGAAATGGACTAATAGGACTAATACAGTCATCCCTTCTCCAAACCTTCAGAATTAGCTTACCTGCTTAATTATCCATCCTCTCCCCCAATGCAAGGCTCACAAAGACACAGGGGCTGCACCTACTCTGCAGCAGACCCTTGTTGTTTGTTACATGGATATTCTAACATAAATCAATCAGCCAACATTTAAATACCGGAGAATTTCACATCAGCATGCAAATTTCAGAGGGGAAAATGGAAGATCTGACAACATTGAGGAAATTATTGATAGTTTCCAGTAACTAGTAAAGATGCTGACATCTGAGGCATAGATTTAGAAATTCTATTTTCTGAAGCAGAGGGTTTAAAGGAACAGCAGAGTGGCTGGTCTTTCTTCACAGTGACTTGAACTACTTTGCTCATTTTGTGTGGGACACCCTCCCTTGTCACGCACTGAATTCCGTATAGTGATGGGCTGTGCATCTTTCTAACATCCCTCCCTATGGAAAGGACTGTTGGTCAGCTCTGTGCATTCTGCCACCAGTGCACTTGCCTCCATTATCGCATGCTGGCCGCCGCTCAGAACTGTGGGAAGAAAGCTCTCCCATGAAGCTGAGCTCACTGATCACACACGTCTTCCATTCATTGTTGTAGCTCAAGCACTTTGCATGGTGCCTTGTGTGTAGCAGGTGCAAATAATAACAATAACAATAACAATGGTGTAATATAAAGCTGTGATATCTGAGCAAGAGACAGAGCAAGAAGACCATAGGGCCATTTTGATATGAACAATAGTACAAGCACCTAAGGACAGTCTTCAACTGCATATAAGGTATATGGAGAATGCACTGTGGGAGAGAAACCTGAAAGGATATCTCATGTAATGGAGACCTTGAAGGCCATGCTTCGGAGTTAAAATTTAATTATTTGGTTGGATAGTGAAGAGCTGTTGAAAGGAAGTAGTAGGAGGTAAGGTCATTTGGACTATGCTTTGAAAAGATTAACTTTGAATCAATAAAAGTGATGACTTGGAGAAGCAAAAGAATAGAATACAGAAGACTAATGAAATAATCTAAACCCTCATTCAAGTAATCCTGTGAAAACAGAAAAGGCATACGTTAAGAAACATTTTGTAGAGAAGTTGACAGTACTTTGGACTGATTAGATGAAGAGAGTGAAGTTGGGAAACAAATCAAAGGATTCCAGCTTGCTTGGCTTTGAAGATAGGTGCAATTAACCAAGAAGAGAGATGCAGGGGTAGGTTTAGATGGGGAAGATGGATTGGTAAGATAAATGGATGTATGTACTATTGAGTTTAACGGTCTTGGACGTAGAGCCACATGTGGATTTTCAGTCAACAGTCTTCAGCAATCAGGAAAGATATAAGGGCTAGAAATCCAGATTTAGGAGCCATTAGCATAGAAATGATATCAGAGATCACCAAAGAGACAATTTTCTAACAAAAAGGAGACCAGACACAGAACCTTGAGAAACACTTGCCTTTGATGAACAGATAAGAGAGGAGGAGCCAGGAAAGTTCCTAAAAGACAGGAGGACAATGGAGTGGGATGAGAAGAGGATGATTGACAGCCATCCGGTTTCATATAAAGTTAATTAGAATGAAAATCAAGAAACCACAATTGCCTTTGATCACAGGAAGCCTCTGGCAACCTTTGGGAGGGAAGATTTTCTAGAGCGGTTGGAGGGAAAAGGAGAATTTAGTGGGACACATAACAACTTAGAGGTCTAGCCTAGCATCATAGCACAACAAATAGGGGGGTGGGGGAGAAGACACAACAATCACGATTCCTTGAACTTGTTAAGACAAGCGAACAGATATGATATTGATGGAGCGGGGAGAAGGGGGAAATGAGGATTTGGTAAAGGACACGAAGATCAACTACATTGTATATTGAGAAAATAAAATAAAATTTAAAAACAAAACAAAACAAAAAGAAGTCTAAGTGTCAAAGAAGTCAGAAATGGTCACAGTGTGTCTAGGAAAGTGCTTGTAATCTTTTCTTTTATTAAGACATGAGGAAACAAGAAGATGCTTATCAACAGAAGGAAAGGATAGGTTAGTTGAGAGGGAAAGGTTGCAGATACAAAAGAGAAAAGGGATATCTGGTGAAACTGGGGAAGGAGGACATGTGGAAAAAGTCACCATGGAGAGTGGGGTAAAGAGCAAGTCAGTGCCAAGAAACAACTCGGGTTTCAGAGAGAAGAGGGTGCAGAAGAAGCGGAGGGAACGACGCAGGCAACGTGAAGGGAGAGAGAAGACCAGGGAGAAAGGAGCTGGGTCCATCCAGGGTTTATGCTGAAAGAAAGACAATTTAAGCAGTGCTCCGTTTGGGGGAAACTCTGGTCCTCGATGTTTCTGGTGGATGGTGAGTAATTTGGGCAACACGGGAAAGCACTGAATGGGGTGGTCACAAAATCGCTTCTTATCTAGATCCATCCCACTAGACCAAGCGCAGCAGCCCCTGAGAGTGCTGCCTGGGCTCAGGCTCCTGGCCAGGACAGGAACTGCACATCTGCTGAGCCTCCCTTCAAGCTCAGCACGATTTAAAATGAAAAATTTATACAGTATTTACTTGAAGGGCCAAAGTCAGATGGAAAATTTTTCAATTACAAAATTCCAGCCAAGCCTGAAAAATTCAAAGCCCTAAGGAGAATCGTAAAGGCCAGTACGGGTCCCCAATAAAACTTGGATGAAATGGAGATATGGTTCCGAGTTTCATTTGTACGTTTGCCCATGTTTCTGCAACAAATAGTTTGAGAAAGAAAATGTAGGCCTTTTCCTAAAAGAAAATCAAAAAAGAGATAGAAAAAAAGAAAAAAAGAAAACAGTCAAGACCATATCTATATGTCATAAAATCAGGTTTGCTCTATTTTGGCATTGAAGGTGTTATAAGCTAAACACAGAGCGGTAGATTTATGGATTCATTGACACTAGTGACATCTAGGAAAACATCAATTTACCCTCTAGAGAGTTACACTGGTCTTCAGAACACTGTGCACTCATGTGTGTTTAAATTCATGTTTTAGGATCTAATAAACAAGCTGTGACCTCTTGCATTAAATCCCACTTTGCCTCCTGGAACAGAGTCTGTGGTGTCTGTTTTGGAGAGCCTCGGTTCACTATTCCCTTTTCTATTCTTATATGCTAAAGTGATTTAGAGTTAGGCTAATTCAGAGTTGTTTTTCCAATATCAGAGTACGGTTTTATTTAAGACCTGTTTTACTGATACTTCACACATAATCTTCTAACTACAAGGAAGGAGTTTTTCTCTATGAAATTTTCTCACCTCCCCATCCCTGGATTTAACACTGCCTTCCCTGGAATCTCCATGGCACTTGGCCATTATATCTTTTAAGACATTTCTTGTCTAATACTTCATTTCGTAGTTATTTGTACATTTGGAGTATGCCCCGCAGTGGTCCCCCTGCCCCCGTCCCCGCAAGTGCTGAGTACAGAGGTGGAGAGCCCTCTGTACCAGAAACCAAATCGAACATTTATAATAGTTTTTTTTTTAAGGGCACATATGAAAGAAATAAAAAGAGTAGCTTCTAAAATACATTCTGCCCATGTCCTAGGTAGAGCAGGCTACCCAGAGGATCATGGGAATAAAGGAAAGGTATTCTCTGCCACATCTGTAACTCAGTTTGAACAGCTGAGCCCCGACCATGACTGCAGAGGATTATACCAAAGCCCTGCTGGCAGATTCAAGGAAAGGAATGGTAATATAATAATTTATCCAGTGCCTGCTCTTGGCCAGACACTGTGCTTCATGCCTTATATACATTACTGCTAATCCTCATTATATCCCTAGAAGGTGAGCATTTTCATCTCAGCTCTACATATGAGGAAACTAAGGCTCAGAGAGGTTAAGTAATGGGCCCCAAAGTCACACCACTAGCAAATGCCCTAGCTGGGATTGCACCCTTCACATTTCATCAAATTCCTTTTATGAAATATTCTAAAACCTTGAGAAAATATGGCATTCATTCATTAAAACAAACTCCAGCTATTTTAAGACTTTATGTCATCTGAAATTGGGTAATTATAATTCATCATATAGCAGAGAAGCCCAGAAATACTGTCAGGCTGTATAATATGGTGATTAGGAACTTGCATTCCATGTCAGGCTGAGCTCAAATCATAGTACCGCATTTTATTAGCTGTGTAATATAAGCAAATCACTTAGCTTCTCCATGCTTCAGTTCACTCCTTCTAAGAAATGAATGACACATTCCATATAAAGCAGTAGCTTAGTTTTTGGTACAAAATGAGTACTTAATTATTTTGTTATTATTCTCTATTCACCCATCCAAATTTGTTCCTCCTCCTGTATCCCCAAGAAATTCTTATTCCCTAACATGGTGAACACGGTCCTCTAGGATTAGATCCCCGCCTTCCAAGAGTTTGGTGAACAGATACAAGATTATAGCTAGATAGGAAGGATAAGTTCTAGTATTCTATGTAGTGCTAGGTGTCTATATGTAATAATTATTATAATTATAAAATACATAATAATTATTGTATATTTTCAAGTGGCTATAAAAGAGTTCAAGAGTTCTCATTTCAAAGTAATGATAAATATTCACAGTGATGGATATGCTAATTAGCCAATTTGATCATTACACAGTGTATACCCATATCAAAATATTACTCTGTACCCCATAAATATGTACAATTATTATGTGTCAACTTTAAATGAAAACCACTGGAAAAACTTCCCATCTTTCTCTACCCTAATATCCTAATACCATCTAATTCCTCAGGGGAAGAAACTCAAATATCACTTCCCTCCAGAGGTGGGGACAAGTGCTCCTCTCTGCTCCCCCACCTGCGCCTGTATCTACAGCCCTTTTGTGTATCACAGCACTTATCACATTTCATTGAGGACAGAGACCATTTCTTCTTCATCTGTATATAACCAGCATTGAGCCTAGCATCTAGTGCACCCTAGTCTACAATCAATGCTTGATGACTGAAAGAGAATGAATTCCAAAGAACCAACTTTAGCAAATTATGGCATCACACCTGGAATCTCAAAAACATCTAAGGACAAAAGTATCTCCAAGCTGAGGACATTTAACTCATTCCTTCTCCTCAATGTGTGATGGTCATTTAGGCATCTGCAGTAGCGCCATCGACAAGCTCTTGTGGATGGGTTAGTCAAGGGCTATTTTTGAGCCAGAATGATTGTTTGGGCATGTGTAAGAGTGTTGATTCAGGGATGCTCCCTCTCACACCCCACAGAAAGTCAGCGGTCACTTCACAATGAGAGTCTGTGCAGGCCAAATTGTGTTAGCTACCTATGGTGGTAAAACTGGTAGCAGGACAGCCTATTTGAGATTTTGATTCCTGCATCCCAGCTCCCCTCCCCTGCCTACCTTTCCCTGATGCAAAATGTACATTTCTGCTTTTAAGCAAATTAGTGCGATAGCCGACTGGATCCAAATGGCCATTCAGAGAATATCCTTGGGGAAATATGTTGGACATTTTTTAATGGACAAAAGTTCTGATTCTCAGAAGGCAGAGTTCTTTCCTTTGCATCTTCTCAGCTGCGGGAAAATAGCGAGTATAATGTGAGAGAGATGTGGACAATAAAGGTGAGCAGTCAGGCAAGGGGGCCACGTGAGGGAGGCAACAGTTGCCCCGAATGCTGAAGAGTGAATGGTGGATCAATAAAATAATTAATTTAATTAATTAATTTAATTCTAGATTGCTTTGTTATATTAGACAAAATTTTAGGACAGCTGTAAAATGAGATCATGATCTTTGGTCACCACATCAAGGCTGGTGTTATTCAGCCCCTTGTAATGAGCCACCCACACCCCAAAGGGTCTGATGTGAAAAGCAATGCTATGGGAAACTAGCTTGATAGTGGCCAATCTGCATTGTAATTTATATTCCACAAATTCTCCAGGCTGATGAGATATTGAGGATGGAAACTTTACCTCGTTCATTCTCTTATCACCTCTCAGCATTGTCCCTGGAACAGATTAAGTATTTAATCAGTATGTGTTGAGTTGATTTGGATCATCATGTAGCCACTTCAGGAATTCTGAGGCAGCGTGAGGTCACTCTCGAGAACACCAAAAACAGGTATCAGCAGAACTGGATGAGCATAAGCCCTTGCTTCCTTGTCACCTTATGATGCCACAAGACATCAAGTCCTTGAAAATACTCTAATTTTTATGCACACTCATATTTGAGTATCACTCATCTCTACTGATTCTTTATGGAATTATCACAGAGAAGTTTCACTTAGCAATCCCCCAACCACTTTCAGAGCCATGCCCTTACAGCATGTGCCAATTATAAGCCTACTATAAGCCTCTTCCCTGAGGATAAGAGAGCATTCTTAATTATGTCACTGTGTCGGCAGCACTGGAGCACTTTATTAGGTATTAGTAACTACACTTTAGCATAGGAGCAAAGAGAGTATCCAGCTTACATGTGCAGGCTGATCAAATCACAAATTAATTTATTTCACAGGATCTCCAACAGCAGATGTCCCTAAATATGGTGAAGAAGTGATATCCACTAACGCAACCACGTGAGGATATTCAAGCTGTTCACAAGCCATCCATCCATGGGAATCATCTGTCTATGTAGCAAACTGCTCAGAAAACTCAGATCATCATTTGAGACACGTACTATCCTGTTGTCTAGCTCATACTTCCCAGAGCACATCCAGGAGGTGGTCATAAGACCACTCTGGCTGGAAACCCTGTTTGAGGCCTAAAATTAGCTCTTGGGAAGGACCACAGGGAACTTAGCATATGCCTGGCTACTGGGCAAAAAAAAGGGGCAAAAATACCTACTTATCTATGAAAATTAACCAAGGAGCTTTGGATAAGAAGCTTTATACCTTATAGAACTGCTCTAAACAACAAACCTGTCAATTCTGGAAGACTCTTCCTCAAAAGGACTTAAAGTATCCTGAAATAGATTATCATATTGACCAAGATTCATCACTTTGGTTTTTTTTTTGTTGTTTGTTTTGGGATGCCCTGAAAGAACACTTCTCTAAGTCTGATCTCCCAGTTAAATTGCTAACTCCCAGTAAGGTTCATACCTTCTTTGTAGTACTTGACACCACTGTGGTTTGCAGTGAATTTTGATAATTAAAATGTAAACCCCAGGAGGGCAAGGACTAGATCTGCCTCATTTGCCATCATATCCCAAAGGTCCACATGCCTGCCCAGAGTCAGACTCTTAATAGATATTTGTTGAAGGAGTATGTGCATATGTGAACATTCTAGAAGCATTTATTGACTGCCTGTTATGCACTGGGAACTGTGCTAGGTACAGACCAGGTAAGCAAAGGGAACCAGAAGCTATCAGAGTCAGGCTTGCTGAATCAGTTAATAGCAACATCCACAAACTTGATTAAACAGCTAGGAAACTCTAAGACAAACAATGGCTAATTCTGGATGCCCTTTTCCCTCCTTCCTTTCCCCAGTCACAATTTTCGTACCATAGTTACAATTCTGGTGCTGCCCCCAACCGAGTTTTGCCAATCCAGTTGAGGTCACTAGGGCCTAGGTGATACCAAGTGCAGAGAGTAGCTGGTAAGGCGTGTGATGTTGCCATGCCAAGAAACTTCACTAGTGTTGCTTTCAGGTTACTGAGTGAGCACCAGGTCAATAAAATACTGTCTTTACTGCCATCAGGTGTGGGCTTTTTAGCTGTACCTCCCAAAGACTCATCACAGTTTGAAAGCCAGTGGTTCACAGTAACTGGGGAAGCTTAATTGCCTGTCCAGGGCTTCTTGTCATTCATGAGTGTATAAGACACCTCCACAGAGACTGAACCTGGTTGGGTAAAAGCTGGCTATCTAAGTGAGGGAGGGAGCTCTGTTTGTCCAGGACACAGTGCTGTCCAATGAGTTTTTGCACCTTCTGAATCCTATGCCGGTATGGTTTGTGGGCTGGCTGCATTACCTGAGGTCTTTGTTAAACAAATCTTAAGGCCCCATCCCAGATCTACAGAATGAGACTCTCTTCAAGAGAACCCATAACTCTTTATGTTTTACAATGCTCTGATTTTCACACACTCAAGTTTAAGTATCACTTATCTCTACTGATTTTATATGGGACTAGCCCAGAGAAGTTTGTCTAGCAATAAAGAACTATGTTACGGAGGGTCTGCTCATCCTTGTTTGTGTTACTTTGGGCTAAAAAACTTGACTCTCTGCAAAAATCTGGAAGGAAATAGAAGCTGGGGGAATGAACACAGATAAAGGGAAGGAGGAGTGATTTCACCCAGCAATTAAACACTGAGAAGAAGTATAAATCAACAGGAAAAAAAAGATTGGTCATATTATTAAATGTATACATGTATTTCATAAATTAGGCTTCTAGTAGTTTACCAGCACCCCAGCACTTTTAGGTTTAAATCCTGTACTAATTATTTGCTGGTATATTAGATGATTTTATTTCTCATAGTGGCCTCCAAATTAAAACTTTAAAAATACCCATTTCAGATCAAGGCATGGAGAAATGAGCTCTGCTATACATCTTTGGAGGTAATTCAAATTGGTAGAGGAATTTGCCAATAATTATCACATTAAAAATGCACTTTCCCTCTAACTCAATAATTCCACTGCTAGGAATTAACCCAGAAAATATACCATCTGTCAATATATGCCAATATTTTGTGTACTGATAAAATAAAAAATCTGTACTAAGAAACTCTTATTAGCATTCATGTCACTTATTGCTTTTTGTTTTTTAGAAACCTAGAGTACTACTATAAATAATGGTTTTCCTAATAAATAACATAATATCACTAGTGAAGAGTCATGGAGAAGGCCATTAACACCTACTGAGTCCTGAGTACTTGTTGTGCAAGGGCAAAGGGCTTTAGTGTAATCTCTCTGACAACCCTGCAAGTTGAACATGATTTTTCTCCATTTTTCAGACACAAAAACTGAAGCTCATAGAGGACATGTAACTGGTTGAGAGTCATGGCCAACAACTGCAGAGTCAAACTCCTGGACTCTTCTTCAAAAAAGTTCTCTTTGTAACTGCACCACCATGAAAAGGAACATCTGAGACTATTAATGCTATCTAGAAACATCAGCACTACAGAATTTCTGAATCAACTTACCTTGCTTCAATATAACAGTCTTAAAAATCAAGAAGAAATAGGAACCATTATATTGTCAGGTTATGGTA
Organism: Cynocephalus volans; assembly: GCF_027409185.1. NCBI lineage: Eukaryota > Metazoa > Chordata > Mammalia > Dermoptera > Cynocephalidae > Cynocephalus > Cynocephalus volans. Next base: position 27,957,466 of record NC_084474.1, on the reverse strand, counting down.
GGAGGAGCCAGTTGCATGAATAACAAGTTTCAATATTTTAAACAAATTTTAATGACTTAAAAGAGTGGAAAAATAGTCATGATGATTTTTCTAGCCTTTTCAGCTGCTTTCCTCTTGGTGCACGGAATTTCCATCACTGTCCTTTAGCAGTGGAAGAATTATTTTCATACCACAGAGGATTTGAAGATTTCTTTCTAATAGCTCTGTTCAGTTCTTGAGTAAATAGGAATAATTCCACCACCTCTTTAAAACTCAGACCCTCATATGTATAATAAGGGGTGCTGGGGGATGTGTAGAAATGTGTGGCTGAGCTCAGATTCACAGCCTGAGGTTACAAGGCTCCCCGCCAAGTTTTCACTTATATCAAATCATTCAACAGACTTAACCATTCTGCCTCTACCCCAAGGAAAATACTAACATGATTTAACTGCAGTTGAGAATTCCAGTAGGTACTTACTAAATGTGGCATAATGTTTTCCATGCGCAGAGAAAAGGAAATCATTTTGCTAATCTATGCCTCACTCCAAACAATCATGTTTCAGAGCTCAATCCCCCATCAAACTTGGAGCAATTTAATGAACTTTAAATTTATTTGGTATAAAAGATGTATCATGGGAAATACAAAAATTCATAAATACAAGAGCTTAAGAAAAGGTTTACATGGCTAAAGTACATCAAAAATATTACCTGGTTTTCTTTTCTAAAAATACTTTTATAAATCCTTATAACTTCTCTTGGATTTCATTATTTAAGATAATTTCAATGACATAGGTGATGTAGGTGAAAGGGATTAAGCTAATAATGTAGAGAGAAGGGAGAAATTCACTATACCAACGATAGGAGAATGACTGTCCTAGAGAAGGGAACCACATGAAATGGGATAGGTGTCTGGAAGAGAAAGCACTTCTGGCCAGACCTGTGGGACTACAGGCAGCATGATTATAACCCTGTCTGTAGTTTGTCTGTGATCTCTTGCCAAAGTCAGATAATTTAGCAATGGTAAGAATAAAGGAAAGACTTACCTTACAGCTGATATAGCAGGAAAATCACTTTAACGTACTTTTTGCAGGCAATGGGTTAGTAAAGACAATAGCCCAGGGTTTACAACAAAAAGGTAGCACCATTTATAATGAAAGACTAGTCCAGAGAACTAAGGAACTAAGGACACAAATTTGAAATGAAGAAAATCAAGGCCAAAGAACCAGGTTAGTGTCAAAATGTATTAACACAGAAATTCGCAGGTGAATATGTCAGTTTAAAAGACAAACTTGGGAGTTGCTGCTTCTACCAGGATGGCTTAGCAAGTTGTGACTTCAAAGCGATCCTTACAGCAGTTGAAAGGCTGGTTCTGTGTATTTTTACAAAAGGGTTAGGGGCGGGGGTGAGGGAACAGGTGGCTATGATCAATTTGACTGCCTCTTTGGGAGGATGGTGTAAACCATGCTGTAAGCTAAAGAATAAACCATATGAGTAGTTTTAAGAAGGTGTTTAATGCTCCAGATTGTTAGATGGGATATTTTACCAGTAGAAATGGGTTTAAATATAAATGGCCCTGGTGATGGAAAATGCTTCAAAAATAGCTGCTGGATGGACAAAAACTAAAGAGTTTACTGTTAGACCTCTCAACCCCGTAGAACCATGTTCTGCAATGGGATGGACAAAAGAAAGGACAAATGGAAAAAGTTCTTTTCAGTATTCAAGGAGTTGATTCTATTCTGTGAAGTGTTTTTCTAATTGAGATATTAATATACTCTTTATTTTAACATTTATTTGTACATTTTTGTGTGTTAGTGTGTTGATTCGATACATGCATATACTGCACAATGACTCACTTAGGGTAGATAGCACAGTTTTGTACCCAGTAGTCTATCACTTTTCCTTCTCCTCCCCAACACCTCGCCTCTGGTAACCATTATTCAACTCTATTTCTTTGAGAACTATGTTTCTTGGTTGTTTTTAGATTCCTTGTATGAGTGATATCATGAAGTATTTGTCTTTTTGTGCCTGACTTACTTCACTTAACATGATGGTTTCCAGTTCCACCCATGTTGCTGCAAATGATAGGATATCGTTGTTTCAATAGCTGAGTAGTATTCCATCATGTTTATATATCACAGCTTTTTATCCATTCATCCGTTCATGGGCTTTTAGGTTGATTTCATCTCTTGGCTATTGTAAATAGTGTTGCAATGAACACGGGCATGCAGGTGTCTTTTTGAAATATTGATTTCATTTTCTTTGGTTATATACCCAGTAGTGAGATAGCTGGGTCATAGGGTAGCTCTATTTTTAGTTCTCTGAGGAACCTCCATACTGTTTTCCACAATGGCTGTGCCAATTTATACTCCCACCAGCAGGGTAGGAGGGTTTCTTTTTCTCCATATCCTTACCAGCATTTGTTATTTTTGTGTTATTGATAACAGCCATTCTAGCTGGAGTGAGATGATATTTCATTGTAGTTTTAATTTTCATTCCCCTGATGATTAGTGATTTGGAGCATTTTTTCATCTGCCTGTTGGCCATTTGTATGTCTTCTTTTGTGAAATGTCTGTTCAGGTCCTTTGCCCATTTTTTTTAATTGGGTTATTTGTTTTTTGCTGTTGAGTCATTTAAGTTCCTTATCTATTCTGGATATTAGCTCTTTGTCTTATGCGGGGTTGGTAAACACTTTCTACCATTCTATAGGTTGTCTCTTCATTTTGTTGACAGTGTCCCTTGTGGTGCAGAAGCTTTTCATTTTGATGAGGTTCCATTTGTGTATGTTTGCTTTAGTAGCCTGTGCCTTTTTAATCTTGCTCAAAAAAGTGCTGCCCACTTCCATTTCATGTACCATTTCCTCTTTGTTTTTCTCTAGTAGTTTCATAGCTTTATACCTTAAGTTTAGGTCTTTGATTCATTCTGAATTGATTTTTGTGTATGGTGAGAAATAAGGGTCTAGTTTCAGTCTTCTGCATGTCAATATCCAGTTTTCCCAGCACCGTTTGTTAAAGAGTCCATACTTTCCCCATTGTATATTTTTGGCACCTTTGTTGAAAATCAGTCAGCTATAAGTGTGTGGGTTTATTTTGGGGCTCTCTATTCTACTACAGTGGTCAATTTGTCTGTTTTAATGCCAGTAACATACTGTTTTGGTTACTATAGCTTTATAGCATATTTTGAAACCAGCAAGTGTGATGCTTCCAACTTTTTCCTTTTTAGTCAAGAATGCTTTTGCTCTACAGAGTCTTTTGTGGTTCCACACAAATTTTAAGATAGTTTTTCACACTTCTGTGAAGGATGTCATTGGTATTTTGATAGGGATTGCACTGAATGTGTAGATTGCTTTGGGTAATATGGACATACATACTCTGTGATAGATAGATAAGGAGAGTACAGAGCTGCCACTACCTCTCCAATAGTCAACCCATTCTCTCCTTTTTCCCTTCCTGTAGATTCTCTTTTTTTCAGGATTGCAATATGCTCATATACAAAAATAAATCAATACGTAAGAAGGAACTGCATTTTCCAGTCTTTATAGCTAGGGTTGGTCACAAGCCATAGTTCGGGCAATGATGTATAAGCAGGAGGGACTGGGCAGAGCTTCAAAAACTCCTTAAAGATTATTGCTGCAATTGGGACATGTTCTTTTTGCCCTTTGCCCTGCCCTTCTTCTCCTTGATTTGTGCGCAGGTTGGCCAGGGCTCCAAGTGCCATCATGGGAGCACAAGGGCAAGAGATACATCCTAAGGATGGCAAAGTAGAAACCCAAGTCCTCAATTCCTCACGAACTTGCCATGCCAGTCCTGCACCACCCATCTCCATTCTGCCTTTGCATGAGATAAAAATGACCCTTAAGTTATTTAGGCAATCAGACTTGTGGAGTGGGGGAAGGGGGTGGAGAAGGTGGGATGTAGGGTCTCTATTACACAGCAATGTAATTCCTCACTTGCACGGAGTATAAAGTATATATTTGACATTTCCTGTACCATTCTACTGCTAGAGATTCATTCCTTTGGTTTCACAAAGCTCAAATGTTCAAAAAGTAAAATGTCCTGGCAAGATCACATTAAAGTATCCAGAAGTAAATACTTTCTGATATTTTTTCTCCCAAAGCTAACCATTTACCCAAAGGGAGGAATGGGAATATTCGTTTTAAGATATTGTGTAGGTTCATTCCCCAGTGGGACTGGGTAGAAGTAAGGTACCATGCTGGAGGCATGCACATGGTTTACCAACCACTCAGAAATTTCTTCTAATCTTTATGATTACTGCTCAAAAATAAAAATTCACCCAATGTTTTAGGAAAATCAACTAATTAAGAATCTAAATATTTGTAATATTTCAGTGTTTTTTATAATCACATCCAGAAAAAAAAGAAATTATATTTAAAAGTTCATGAATAGCTGTGGATCAACAAAACTAAAGAGTTTATGTTAGAGCTTCCAACCCCATAGAATCATGTCTTGCAATGAGCATAGATAGGAAAAAAAGACAAATGGACAAAATTCTTATTGGAATTTTAAACTATTTTAAAGCTTTAAGGATGTCCATTATGACTTTGTATAAAATAATAAGAAAAAGTAAAAGGGAGAGGGAGATGATTATAAAGTGATTAAATGGCTTCCTTTTCATTCTTGAAATATCTATTTTGATAATCATGTATCTCTAGAAATAAGAAAGGAAGATAGAGGCAACCCCAAAGCACCATTCCAGGTGTCTCATTGAATCTGTGGACTCAACATGCAAATAAAAAACTACTCTCCTCTGCTTGAATCTGCTCTATTACAGCGATCACAGCCACTAACAGAAAGATTCACAAAGATCTTCCTGTTCAAGAAAGACCAAGAGGAAGAGAGGAAAATGCGCTGGTGTAAAAGAGAGGTGCCTTTCTGCCTTGCTCCTCCTCTTCCCACCTCGGCCACTTTTAAAAGCCATTTATTGACCTTAATGACAAAAAGCTAATCCAACCCTTTTTTTTTTTTTTTTTTTGACCGGTAAGGGGATCACAACCCTCAGCATGGTGTAGTCTGCACCACGCTCAGCCAGTGAGCGCACCAGCCATCCCTATATAGGATCTGAACCCGCAGCCTCGGTGTTACCAGTGCCACAGTCTCCCAAGTGAGCCACGGGGCCGTTAATAATCCAACTCTTTAATAGTGATAAATATGGTAAGATGCAGTGGCATTTCCTTTGTCAAGAATTAATTATGCTAGGACATCAGCAAGAAGGCAAAGTAGGAAGACCTTGTTTCCTCCCTCCCCCAACAAACACACCCATTCAGCAATAGTTCACAAACAAATTCCTTTATGAGAAATCCAGAAACTAATTGAAAGGCTCCTGAACCCCAGGAAATATAAAACCAGATTCACCAAAGCCAGTAGGAAGATTTAAAACACCCTCTCACCAGAATCCCTATCTGCAACACAATGTCATACTATCAGAAAGAGACCTCCTGGCTCCCAAAATCTCCCAGAGGAGAGAAGGAGTTGGTTCACATGTCCAGTGCCCTAACTTTCCCTACGGGGCTCCCCAGAGGATCAGCTTCTGTCTTCCCAGTCTTGGAACTCTGATGGGTCCAGCACAGTCTAGACATGTTGGGGAGAACAGAGATGGCAGCCTGGTCTTGTAGACACTGACAGCATAGATCTTCTCCCTTGCTCAGCACAGAGTGAATGAACAAAACATTCCAGCTCTCACCTACCTCTTGGAGAAGGAAAGTGTTTATTTATACATCTAGTACCCCCGCTTCTCTGGGGCTGCCCAAAGAACCAGTATTTATCTTGCCAATCTTGGAGCTCTGACAGGTCCGCCACAGTCTAGCCACCTTGGGGAGAAGAGAGATGGCAGTCTGAACTGGTAGATGCCATAGAGTCTCCCCTTGCTCAGCACAGAGTGAGAAAATAAAATATCTCAGACCTCAGCTGTCCCCTGAGAAGAGAAAGAGTTGATCCATAAATCTAATGCCCCAACTTTTCCAGGGCTACCTAAAGAACTGGCATTTGTCTTGCCAGTCTTGGAGCTCTGGCAGGTCTGGCACAGTCTAGCCACCTAGGGGAAAATGGAGACATTGGTCTGGACTGGTAGAAATCATAACTCCACCCCAATCCCCACCTCCAACTCGGCACTGAGCAAGTGGACAAAAACCACAGCTGCCTGCTTCTCCCTGGGGAAGGAAAGACTTGGTAGAGGTTTCCAGAATCTTGGCCACACTGATTGGTGAGGGTCTTCTTCTGTAGAAGACTGGTCCATGAAAACTGGGAGAGGTGCCTGCTTTGTCTAATGCACAGATAACAACACAGATGATCAAGATAAATAAAGAATCAAGTAATGGTATTCCAAACAAAGAAACAAGATATATCTCAAAACCAACTCTAATGACATGGAGTCATATGATGTACCTGACAAAGAATTCAAAATAACTGTCATAAAGATGCTCACAAAGATAAAGAGAACAACGCATGAACAATGTAATAATTTCAACAAAGAGACAGAACATATTTAAAAAATCAAACCAAAATCATGGAGCTGAAAAACTGACTACAGGAGTTCAACAGCAGACTAGATCAAGCAGAAGAAAAGATCAGTAAATCCAAAGACAGGTCACTGGAAATAATTCAGCCAAAGGAGCAAAAAAGGGGGGAAAAAAGAGTAAACAAAGTTTAAGGAATTTACGGGCCACCAACAAAAGAAGTAATATATACATTTGAGAGTATGAGAAAGAGAAGAGAAAAAAAAAAGAACCAGAAAGCTTATTTGAAAAAGTCATGGCTGAAAACTTCCCAAATCCAAGTTAGAAAATAAACATTCAGATCCAAGAGCCCAAAAGACAACAAATAAGATGAATCTTAAGAAATTCACACAAGGCACATTATAATCAAATTATCAAAAGTCAAAGACAAAGAGAGAATTTTGAAAGCAGCAAAAGAAAAGTGATTCATCATATGCAAGGGAGCTGTCATAATACTATCAGAGTTTTCGCAGAAACTATGGGCTAGAAGGGAGTGGGATGATATAGCCAAAGTGCTGAAAGAAAAAATACCAACCAAGAATACTACACCTGGCAAAACCATAACTAAAAAATCAAAAAGAAGAAGACTTTCAGACAAACATATGCTTAAGGAGTTCTACACCACTAGACCTGCCTTTTAAGAAATGCTAAATGAAGTTCTTCAAGTTTAAATAAAAAGACACTAAACAGCTGCACAATAGCATAAGAAAGTATAAAACCCATTTGTAAAGGTAAATATACACACAAACACAAAATACTGTATTACTGTAATGGTGGAGAGTAAATTACTCTTAATTTTAGTATAAAAGTTAAAAGACAAAATTATTAAAAAATAGCAGCTAAAAATGTGTTAAAAGATATACAACATGAAAGATGTAAATTGTGACAATAATAACAAAGTGTGGCAGAGGAAGACGTTAAAGTGTACAGTTATTGTATGTAATTGAACTGTTATCCGCTCAAAATAGGCTGTTGTCAGCTAAAATAGATTGTTATAATGCTAAGATATTTTATGTAAGTCCCAAGGTAATCCCACACACAAAAAGTACCTATAGAAGCTAAGATATTTTATGTAAGTCCCAAGGTAACCCCACACACAAAAAGTACCTATAGAAGTTACACCAAAGAACAGAAAGGAATCAAAATATATCAACAGAAAAGATCAAGAAAACACAAAGGAATATAGTAAGAGGAAAAGAGTTATGAAAGAAATATAACACAGACAAAAAACAATTAATAAATTGGCAATAGTAAATTCTTCCTTATTAATAATTAATTTAAATGTAAATGGGTTAAAGTCCCCAACTGAAAGACATAAAGAGGCTGAATAAATACAAAACAAGAACCAAAAATGTTCTGTCTACAAGAAACTCAATTTAGATATAAGGACAAGCACAGGCTGAAAGTGAGAGGATGAAAAAAGATATTTCATGTAACTGGTAACCAAAAGAGAAGAGGGGTGGCTAATATTTATATCAGACAAAATAAACTTTTGAAAGCCATCACAAAAGGTAAAGAACACTATATAACAATAAAAGAATCAATCCATCGGGAAGATATAATAATCATAAATATTATAAACACAATTATAAAAAGTGATAAAACTGAGTTGGTTTTTTGAGAAGATAAAGTTGACTAGAAAACTCTTATCTAGACTAAGAAAAAAAGATAAACAAAGTTGACTAGAAAACCCTTAGCTTGACTAAGAAAAAAAAGACCCAAATAAATAAAATCAGAAATGAAAGAGGAAACATTACAACTTATGCCACAGAAATAAAAACAATCATGAGACTACTATAAACAATTACACCAATAAATTAGATGACTGAGAAGAAATGGATAAATTCATAGATACATACAACTTACCAAAACTAAGTCAACTAAATCACAAACAAATAGAAAGTCTAAAAAGACCTAGAACTAACACAGAGATTGAATCAATAATCAAAAACCTCCCAACAAGGAAAAGCTAAGGACCAGATCATTTTACTAGTGAATTCTACCAAACATTTAAAGAAAAACTGACACCAGCCCTTCTCAAACTCTTCCAAGAAACTGAAAAGGAAGGAATACTTCAAAACTCATTTTATGAGGCCATCATTACCCTGATAGCAAAGCCAGACAAAGAAACCATAAGAACAGAAAACTACAGGCCAATATCTCTGATGAACATTAATGTAAAAACCCTCAACAAAACCCAACAGTACATTAAAATGATCATACACCATGACCTTCTTGGGATGCAAGGATCATATAACATTTAAAAACCCATTAATGTGATATTCACATTATAGAATAAAGGATAAAAATCACATGATAATCTCAATAGATGCAGAAAAAGCATTTGACAAAATTCAACTCTTTCATGATAAAAGATTCTCAACAAACTTGGAATAGAAGGAAAGTACCTCAACATAATAAAGGCCATATATGTAAATCTGACAGCTAACATCATACCCAACAATGAAAAACTGAAAGCTTTCTCTCTAAGATCAGGAACAAGCAAGCATGCCCATTCCTGCCACTTTTATTCAACACAGTACTGCAAATCCTAGTGCTGAAATGCCAGAGCAATTAGGCAAGAAAAATAAATAAAGGGCATCTGTTTTAGTCTGATTTTGTTTTGCTATAACAGAATACCTGAGACTTGGTAATTTATTTTTAAAAAAGAGGTTTATTTGGCTTATGATTCTGGGACAGCCGCAACTGGCACAGGCCTCACTCAGGTTAATTTTACTTGTGGCAGAAAGTGGCAGGGAAGCAGGAGTGTGTAAGGAGATCACATGGTGAGAGAGAAGCAAGAAACAGAGGGGAGGTGCCAGGCTCTTCATAACAACTTGCTCTCTCTGGAACAAATCCATTCCTGCAAGAGCTCATTCATTCCCAAGGGGGGGCATTAATCTATTCATGACACAAACACCTCCCACTAGGCTCTATCTCCCAACACTGCCACACTAGGGATCAGCTTTCAACATGAGCTTTGATGGGGACAAACATCCAAATCGTATCAGCATCCAAACTGGGAAAGAAGAAGTAAAACTGTCCTGTTAGAACTAATAACAAATTTAGTAAAATTGCAAGACACAAAATCAACATACAAAATTCAGTTGCATTTTGATACACTAATAACACACTATCTGAAAAGGAAATTAGGAAAATAATACTATGTACAATTGCACCAAAAAGAATATAATACTTAGGAATAAACTTAAGTATGGAGCTGAAATACTTTATACTAAAAAACATAAAACATTGGTGAAAGAAATTAAAGAAGACAAACAAATGAAAGACATCCTATGTTCATGGATTGGAAGACTCAATACTGTCAAAATGCTCATATTGCCCAAGGTAACCTACAGATTCAGTGCAATCCCTATCAAAATGCCAATGGCATTTTTTACAAAAGTAGGAAAAACAATTCTACATGTGGAACCATAAAAGACCACAAATAGCCAAATCAATCTTGAAAAAGAAGATCAAAGCTGAAAGCATCACACTTCCTGATTTTAAAATGTATTAAAAAGCTATAGTAATCAAAACAGTATGGTACTGGCATAAGAACAGACACACAGACCAATGGAATAGAATAGTCCAGAAATGAATCCATGCATATATAGTCAACTGATCCTCAACAAGCATGCCAAGAATACATATTGGATAAAAGATAGTCTCTTCAACAGAAACTGTTGGAAAAACTGAATATCCACATGGAAAAGGATGACATTGGATCCTTATCTTACACCATACACAAAAATCAACTCAAAATAGATTAAAGGTATAAACATAATACCTGAAACTATAAAAGTCCCAGAAGAAAACATACGGGAAACATCAACAAACTGAATAATCATAGGGGAAAAAAATCAACAAAGTGAAAAGGCAACCAATAGACTGGAAGAAAATATTTGCAAACAATATATCTGAAAAAGGGCTAATCTCCAAACTTATAAAAAAAAGAAAAACACCCACAATTCAATAACAAAAATCTAGTAACCCAATTTAAAAATGGACTAAGGGCGCTGGGCTCAGTAAACCCAGTGATCTGCTGCCAGTCCGGCACCACACAGACCCCTGCAGAAGTGGATGACAGGAAATCACTGCAAGTCACTGCAGCTGCCTTCTCACTGGTCTTCCTGCCTCTATTTACCTTCTTCTCCACACAACAACCAAAAAAGATGGCTCAGAAATGCATACTTCTACTTCCAATCAAGCAGGAAGAATAGACGGTCTCCAGCATCCCCCTCTCCCATGATCAAACAATTTACAACTATTAAAAAGCAACAACAAGCGGGGGCCACTAGAGCTCAGGGGAAGAGGAGGAGAGACCTGCAGAGTTCATGAAGGCAGGAGAAGCCACAATGAGAGAAAGAAAGGACCGTGCTGACAGTTTCCAGCCCTGACCATTTCAAGGATGGCCCTTGTTGGCAAAAGCTGCTGCTGTGACCTTCATATGAAGTTGCTTGGAGGCTGCAGAAGAGAAGAGGGCCTTGGCGGCCCACAAGCCAGCAAGACCACTAACAGGGTTCCTGTGGACCCACACAGGAGTGAGGGGCCATAGACAACTGAAAAAAGGAGCCATTCAGAGGCCAGTGAGTCATCACAAGGGACCAGTGCATGGCCCACCCTATGGGAAGTGTTTGGAGTACAGGGTGCGGGGAAGATGGGCCCACCAAGGGAACATTGGGGCACAGCACGGACAGCTGATCTGCCCTCCAACCAGCACAGTGGAGACTGGTCAGGAATACAGAACTGCCGGGGTGTAGTTTACTGAAAAGAATCAGGCCCAGAACAGAGTTTCCACACAACCCAGGTGTATCTATTCTGGATTTCTCCCAAGCCAGGGTGGGAGGGTGGGGCACAGAAGGCCTCAGCCATGCCCCTCCAACATCTACATCCAGCCCAGCGATGACCACCAAGCTGCCACCGGAAGCACCCCAGGCTCCCAAGCCAGGGCACAGGGGAGCCAAGGGCCTCAGCCATGTGCCTCCTATGTCAGCATCCAGCCCAGTGATGACCACTAGGCCACCGCTGGAAGCACCCCGGGTCCCCGAGCTGGGGCAGTGAGAGGCCAAGGGCCTTGGTCATGCCCCCCTAATGTCTGCACCCAGCCCAGCAATGGCCACTGAGCCACCGCTGGAAACCCCCTGGGCTCCCCTGCCAGAATGAGAGGGGTGCCACACACCTCAACCATGTCCCACACTCCCTTCTTTCTCCTCCTCCCACCCTATCTCCCTCCCCTTTCCCCCTCCCCACCAACTGGTCCACAACACCACCTTACAATGTAAATAGTAATAATAATAATAAATTAATTAAAAAGAAAAAAAATGGGCTAAAGACTTGAATAGACATTTCTCCAAAAAAAGACATCAAAATGGTTAATAGGTATATTAAAAAACACTTAATTTCACTAATCGTCAGGGAAATGCAAGTCAAAACCACAATAAAATATATCCTCACACCTGTCAGGGTGGTTATCAACAAAAAACAAAAGACAAAAAGAATTAGAGAGGATGTGGAGAAAAGGGAACCCTTGTACACTGCTGGTAGGAATGTAAATTGCTACAGCCATTATGGAAAACAGTATGGAAGTTTCTCAAAAAATTAAAAATAAAACTACCATATGATCCAGTAATCCCACTTTTAGGAATTCTAGGTAAACACAAAAGAATCGAAATTAGGAGCTCAAAGGACCATTAGCACTCCCATGTTCGTTGCAGCACTATTCACAATAGCTAAGATGTGGAAGCAACCCAAATGTCTATCAATGAGTGAATGGATAAAGAAAATGTGGAATGAACATACAATGGAGTATTAGTCAGCCTTTAAAAAGAAGGAAAATCTGTAATATGCGACAACATGGATGAACCTTGAAGACATTATGTTAAGTGAAATAAGCCAGACACAGAAAGACAAATGCTGCATAATTCCACTTATGATATATTAGTCTGTTTCTGTTGCTTATAACAAAATACCTGGAACTGGGTAATTTGTTAGCAAACAAAATATATTGCTTAGTTTCTGAGGCTGAAAGTCCAAAGTACAGGGAGCACATCTGGTGATGGCTTTCTTTGGTGGTGATTTCAATGATGGCAGGGTACCACATTGTGAAATGGCAGAGCAGAGAGAGGTAGCTCCTCATGTGCTCTCCTTTTTAAAGCCCTCATAACCACACCACAACAACCTTTATTAATCTATCCACTTGGCACAGTGCTCAGAATCTTATCACCTCTTCAATGCCCCACCTTTCAATTACCATAATAGGATTTCCCACCCTCAACAGTTATAGTGGGAATTAAGCTTCTAATATATGGACTTTGGGTGACACCACTCAGTCAATCCACAGCATACGAGTTACATAAAATAGTCAAATTCACAGAACCAAAAAGTGAAATTGTGGTTTCCAGGGTCTTAGGGGAGGGGGAACTGGGAAGCTACAAATCAATAGGCTTAAAGTTTCGTTAGGCAAGATGAATAAGTTCCAGAGATCTGCAGTACTGCTGTATACCTAGAGTCAACAATAATGTATTGTTCTCTGAAAATTCTGTTAAGAAAGCACATCTCATGTTAAGTTTTATTTTATTTACCAAAATAAAATAAAATTTTTAAAGAAATTTGAAAACCACCTTAATGTCCATCAGTGATGGAAAGGATTAAATATATTATGCTGGCACTTAATGCCACTGAATTTTAAAAAGTGAAAATGGTAACTTTTGTGTTATGTATTATCTTAATCCATTTTGTGCTGCTAAAACAGAATACCTGAGAGTGAGTAATTGATAATAAACATAAATTTATTTGGCTCACAGTTCTGGAGGCTGGGAAGCCTGAGACTGAGGCGCTGCATCTGGTGAGTGCTTTTTGCTGCATCATCCCATGGCAGAAGCACAAAGAGAGGGCAAAAGAGAGCAAGAAAACAAGGGGGGCCAAACTTTTATAACAAACCCACTCCCATGATAATGAACTCACTCCTGCAATAACAGCATTAATGCATTCATGAGGACAGAGCCCTCATGACCTAATCACCTCTTAAAGGACCCATCTCTTAATACTGCAGCATTGGGGATTGTTTCGAACACATGAACTTTGGGGGACATATTCAAACCATAGCATGTATATTTTACCACAATAAAAAAAAGAAAAAACAAATTTAAAAAAAGAATGAACTGTTCTTAGTGTCTTACTAAATAAGCTGTGAATAAACTATTTCAGCTCCCAGGACAAGGATAAGGTAGATTCCGTACTCCTCCCCTAGGGATTACATCACCTTCCCCGGGTCATAGTGAAAGGTGGAGATTTGAAAGCAGGGAGTTGGCCTCCAGAGCCTATGCTCTGTATCACTTCGCCCTACAGCCTCTTAGAGCCCCCACAGTGCCTCTTATGGATGAGATTTCTATTTCAAAATGTGGGATAAAAAGAAGAAAGGAAGGCAAGCAACAGTGAAAAACAGCTAGATTTTATTCTCAAAATGGAGAGCAGCAACCTACACAGGTTAGAGGGAGGGTGACTTTAAATGCAAATTTAGCACAGACCGTGGTCTGACAGCCCTGGGCTTGAATTCCAGACCTACCATTAACTATGAGGGAAGGTGTTAGGGGACACTCTTATTGTTCAGTGAACCCACTCTCAGGGGGTTAGTCACAAGTTCCCTTAGAGAATGGCTTGCAAGACTCTGGAAAAGCAAACCCCAGTCACCCTAAAAGAATCATGCTCCAGAATTCCCAGAAAAGTCTCTTGGTTGAGAGTCAGGGTATGTGGTATTTGTGTTCTACACATAGCTTTCGCTTTAGACTTTGTGAGTTTGATGAAAATAGCTGAGTTTTCTAAAGATGATTTCATGCAGTTTTTAAAAGATTGAGAAACAGTAACTTTCCGTGTCAAAGAAGATATTTTATTTATTTTGTTACTGTTATTATTGTAAAACTTGGGGGTAGAAGGAGGGCTTTGAAGGCCGTAATGCTTCTTTCACTGGGATCTAGTAAGGCCATGCTGCTTTAGAAGCCTCATGAAAACTCATAACACTGAGGTGAGAAGGGGCCCTATCCCAACCTTAGCAAAAGTATCTTCTGGAGCTGAGGTGAGGCAGAGGCCACTGAGAGGAGATGATGAGTCAGATTCTGGCCTCACACTACTTCAGAAGAGCATCCAAGGTCGGCAAAGAGAGCGGGGGACCCCCTCAGGCAAGGGAAGGATAGGATGGAGAGACTAGCCATTCCGCTGTGAGGACTGAGACTGAAAGGTGGTAGTGGTGGTGGTGGTAGTTGTCACCTGGACCCACTTTTAATGTACCATGGCAGGCTGCTAGGAAAGTTAGGGATGCAAGTGGATTTTTTTTTTTTTAATTGTTACAATATATTTTTAAAATTATTTCCTGATTTCTGTACCAGAAGATTTTTTTACATGACTTTTTTGTACTTACGGTCAAATTTTCCATCGGGTTCCATTCTAGTAACCACAAATGAGACTTACATTTTTGGGGTTTGGAGTTGCTCATGTGGTCAAAATCCACCACTTGTACAAGCAAAAGAGGGGTGGTAAGGAATGAGTTCTCATCCCACGTAACTGTGGAAAAACCCTGCCCGTGAGATCAACGTGTCCACACAGCAGTGGTCAGGCTGAAGGGGCCATACCATGTGGCCTCAGGCAGCCAGCCAAGAGCAGGTGCCTTTCCTTCAAAAGCCAATTGGAGCATTCTGTAGCCAGAATTGGGCCTCTTACAAATTATTTCATGCAACAGAGTTATTTCTCAAACTACCCATTTGTGAGTGATGGCTCCAAACTGGGCCACAGCCTTATTTGACCGCACTGCCCTACCACAAGTGGTCTGCTAATAATTCCCCCAAAATAAGAATGTGCTATTAGCGGAAAAAGAATTCTCTAACTGCCAAAAATATTTTTCTCTAAAAAGAAAAATAACCCTGTGTAAAAAATCCTTTAGCTGTCTGTTGGCCTGATGTCATCCTACTTTATCTTTATGCTAATTTAACTTTTTGTCAATTAAAACCTAAAGAGTACTTTTCTCATCTGCAGACAATCTCAGAAACACTTGTGATCCATGAACTTCAATTTCAAAAATCAATTTCAAAAAGATCCTCCCTACAAGTTCTCTTGCTCTGTGGAACCACAGGAGTTTCTCCGCAAAAATCCTTGATTTGTTTCCAGAGCTTATCTCATGATTCCTGTTGACTCCGGGAAGTGGTGTCTAACACCATCTCAGCAAGCTGTGAGGTCAGCCAGTTCAGTCCAATTCCCAAGCCAGGAAACAGCCCTTAGCAACTCTCAGTCTGCCTGCATCCTTTCAAATGTGTATTTTAAAGGTAAAGGCAAATAAGTATTTCTCTAGTTAAAAAAGAATTTAAATATTCTGAAAGGAAACCTTTTCCTGAATGTGAATATTTTTCTAGAAGTAGAGGATCCCAAGCTTACCACAAGTATATCTTTAGAAAGATCGATTCTCTGTAATTACACATGACTTATAAAACACATTGGGCAACAGTGCATGTAAGTAAATAGAGGGGTTTCAGCTATGTGACTCACAGAAGCGCCTGGGGAAGATCATAAAGTTCCAAGTAGGTAACAAGCACTCTGTAGAGAACAAATGAAAGAACAGAAACCTGTTTTCATATTAGCTGGGTGAATCTTAGATTTGTGAGAGAAATAAGGGCTTTTTGAGCAACATTAGCAACACTATTGTTCCAGTTAGGTCCACTATACAAGAGGCGTGTGGACCTTTCTGAAAAAAGAGATTTTTCCAAGGCTTTTAATCTACTTTCTCATCATTAGAAATTCCTTATTATGCCCTGAAACTTCAGAATTCCCAAGCAAGACAATGAAGCATATTAAACCCTTGTAGCCTTCTTTATTAATAAGCATTTTAACATATGCATGCATATATACATGCCATACACATATATGCATACATGTATGTATATATGCATACACATGTATGTATGTGTATAAGTGCATATATATAGGCATATATGTACATATATAAGAAGATCTGTCTTCTGTCACAGAAAGATCCTCCTTGACATTAAAAATTGTCAGGGCAATAATCATGAATACAGCGGACATTTTCTCATATAGACCCTCTTTTATTTAGGGTTAAAGTAGAATCATTTACTATTGTTAGGAAAATGGGTTTCAGAAAAATCCTTGGTAGATTTTGATGTACTGTTGAATATCTTTCACGGGTATTTTCTCATGCTTATCAGAGTCTACACTTTTTGCCATCTTTTAAACCAGTGGTTCTCAACACGGGGTGATTTCGCCCCCTCCCTCCAGGGAGCATTTGGCAATGTCTGGAGAAATTTGTAGTTATTGCAACTGGATGGGGGTAGACAGGGAAGCTTCTACATTGCACAGAACAACCCCACCACCCCCAATAATAAAAAATTATACTGCCCAAACTGCCAATAGTACTGAGGTTGAAAAACCCTGTTTACGTTAAAAGCCCCTCTCTCACTCAACATTACCACTGTCCTTCCTTCTTCACAACTGAGCTAATTCTGTTTACCCAGAAGACTCCTCTCAATAATCGACCAATACTGGCATGCTGATAACTATTCACCCTTCGGTGCCAGCAGCATTCAGAGCTTAGGTATTTAACTCTAGAACTATGCCTGCCTTTCCATAAGAGGCAAAATCATTTAAATCTAGTTAATGTCTCTGATGAGAAATGGTATATAATGAAAGTATAGGGGGAAAGGAGTATGTGTATTAGTTTCCTATAGGTGCCACAACAAATTACCACAAACTGTGTGGCTTACAAGAGAAATGTATTTGCTCACAGTTCTGGAGGCCAGAAGTCTGAAATCAAGATGTTAGTAGGGCCACACTCCCTCCAAGGCTCTAGAAGAGAATCTTTTCTCGTCTCTTCCGGCTTCTGGTGGCCCCAGGAGTTCTTCGGCTTCTGGCTGTGTCACTCTAATCTTTGCCTCATCTTCACATAGCCTTCTGCCCTCTGTATCATCTCTTCCTTTTCTTATAAGACACATGTCATCGGATTTAGGGCCCAGCTGGATAATTTAGGACGATCTCATCTGAAGATCCATAACTATTTATATCTGCAAAGACCATTTTCCCAAATAAGGTCAACATTCACGAACGCCCAGTAGATGTATCTTGAGGGGCCACCTTCAACCCACTTCAGTGTGTGTGTGTGTGTGTGTGTGTGTGTGTGTGTGTGTGTGTGTGTGTGTGTGTGTGTGTGTGTGTGTGTGTGCACATGCACATATGCAAGTGCATTCAAAGTCATTGTGGCAGGGCCGGGCTCAAAATAGGCAAAACGAATTTCCAGTGTTAGGTAAGGTTTAGCATATTTATATTTGAATTAATAATCTCACTATAGCTTCTACTGAACTAAAAACTGCATCATCTCTATCTATAAACTCTTTAAAATAAAGATCAAGTACCAGAAAATCTGGTGTCTTGAGGGAACTCCAGAGGGTAATTAGCAGGTCTACTGCCCAGGTAAACAGCATGTACTATTCCAGACAGATGAGGTTCAACATAATGTAAAAGGTACATACCTCCACAATCCTAGATAGCTCTCAAGTGTTTCATTTTTCATCATTTCATCAAGGGAGAGCAAAAATGATCATAGAGCTCAAATGAACCTCCAAGTGGAAGAAAAAAGACCTTGAGAAAATGATTTGTTAAAATCTCTTTATTTTAAAAATTGAGAAACTAAGATCTCCCGAAGTCTTTTATCTTTCATGTCCTGCCCGAGATTACACAGACAGACGACTGAGGCAAGATTACAAGCTCGACACCATCAGTCTAGACAGTATTTTTTCTCATTCTACGTAAATCTAAACTACTCCCCTTCTCCTACAAAGTAAACCCATTCTCTTGATCATCTTTTAGTTGAAATAAAGAGGAAGCCACCTTATACCTTACCTTCATCTGCTCAGGCTGCCATAACAAAACACCATAAACCAGCTTAAACAATAAAAATTTATTTTCTCACACTTCTGGAGGTTGGAAGTCAGAGATCAGAGAGCCAGCATGGTCAGGTTCTGGTGAGGGCTCTCTTCCTGGTTTGCAGGTGGCTACCATCTTGCTGTCCTCACATGGCCCTTCCTCTATGCAAGCATGAAGAGAAAGAGAGAGGAAGAGAGATTTCCTCCTCTTCTTATAAGGCCACCAATCCTGTCGTGTTAGGTCTCCACCTTTATGACCTCGTTTAACCTTAATTACCTCTTAAAATTCCTATCTTCAGATATAATCACACTGGATCTTAGGGCTCCAAAATATAAATTTGGGATGAAAACAATTCAGTCCATAGCACTCCCCCGTCACTTTTTGACAATTAAAAATATTATACTTTTCAAAATGCTTTTTTTTCCCCTACATTTTATTTAAACCCCTTTGTGAGGGGTGAGAAACTGAGGCTGAGTCAATTGGCTGGCCCAAGTTAGTATCAGGCAAGCTGGAATTCAATACATGCTTTTTTTCGATGACCTTGTGTGTTGGTCACCTTTTTTTTTTTAAATTTTACTTTTGGCTGCTGGCCAGTATAGGAATCTAAATCCTTGACCTCGGTGTTATACACCACACTCTAATCAACAAAGCTACCCAGCCAGCCCATGGTCACCTTTTAATAGCTGTCCTTATAAAGCATCCACAGACATTTCAAAAACACATGGTTTCTAACAAGGTCCTTAGAGAGACCTTTTATGAAAGTCTAACATTGTAATTCTTACACTCGACCATCTAACACATTAGTGACTTGAACCCCGTAGAATGGAAACGGCTTAATATGTCATCTGTTCTCATGTGCACCAGGAGTATGCCCTGAGAGGAGATTCAGCTGTTCTCACAGTAAGCCATCAAGTCCTAGAAAGAAATTATAAAGGAATAAATGATTATTCACGGTGCCAAAAGCACATGTATTTTGAACAAGAAAACATTATGTTAAAGAATGTGGGAGAAAAAAACTGATGTAGATTCATTCAATGAGCTTTTCATTGAAACCACTAAAATGGAACACAAGAAATGTTTTATTCCATATGCGGTATCAAGGTTTTACCAAATATAAAAAGTAAAATTATTGTCTATTGACAATGATACAAATTTCTAGACGATTCTGGATATAAACTTTAAAACTTAACAGATAAGATATTTACACTATTATGTAAAGTTTTAAAAACTTTATCACTTACATTTACTGGTATTATTAATTTCTATAGGAGTGATGACAGTTGTGTCATTGTAGAAGAAGAATTATTTCAGAGATGCACATGGCAGTAAATATCCAGGGGTGAAATGTTATAAGTCTGTAATTAATTTCCAATTATTGCAAAAACTGAAGCAAATATGTATTAAATCTAAGTATATGGATGTGGTTCATTACACTGGTCTCTATACTTTTATCTGTAAAGATTTTATGTCTGAAGTAATGTTGAAAAATTCATAATGAAAATAACAGGATATGTTATAAAGTTACCAAAATCTTGGAGGCAAAACATTATTAGTGAATTGTTTAATAGTATGATTACTCGGTAGTGCATAGAATGATCCATATAAGAAGACACAAGGGAAAAGATATGCATAGATCTGATTAGAGAAGTACCCCATTCTCCTGATTTCTACTGCTCTGTGAGTACACATTGATTGGTAGATTTGGAACAAACCTAATTCGCTCCAGTTTTGGAATTGAAAAAAATATTCCATTTTGAGTCGGATGGGCCCGTTTGATTTCAATAGCTAGTAAATGCAAAGATGCGCCTTCGAGAGAATTCAGTCCACATGCAACAGACGTTAAAAGCGGAATTTTTGGGGAAAGCACACAAGAGCACACACACATTCTCTTTAGGCTTCAATGTGAAAGACTCTTCAAAAGGTTAGAAAACTTCCCCCTGGAGAGTATTCAAAAAGCCAGAAGTCGTTTTTTTGTCACTTGCTCTGAATTTTTTTCCCCAAGATGAAATACAGGAAGCCAATTCAGAGCAGCTAGTAAATCCAGTCGTTTTAAGGGCCCCATGCTTCCCCTTTCTCACCCCTTCATGCACAATTCTTGCTCCTACCAAAAGCACAGCAACCAGAGAGAGGACAAACATGACCTCGGGTTTAAGTAGAGGCCCCAGCCTACCTGAGAGGCTTTGATTCAAATAAACCTCCCCATTTTACTTCTCATGTGAATGGTAAGAGCGTGTGTTAGAGCAGGAGGCAAATATTCCAGGAAAACAAATGTGTTCTCACACGTGTACTCTCCTCAGGACGGACTCTTTAGGGAACACCATCTCGCCTCTGGAAGCCATTAGTCATCATCATCTCCCAGTTTGTAGTTATCACAATAAATTTATTATTTTATTTGACAAATAACTCTGCAATTGACCTGTCAAGATTAGAGAATTTGGAAACATGTTGGGTTAGAAAGATGCTGAACCGAGTTACAGGAAAGAAGACTAAACCTTACCTTAGAGGAGGAAGAGGAGCGAGGCATGCATAAGAGCAAAAGCACATCTGTGAGCTCTCTCACAAACTGTCTCCGGGAGTTTTGTGCCTCAGATACAGAGGGCTAGAGACAAAGAAGCAGTATAATCAGTGGACTGCCTCACAATTTTAGGAAGTATTGAAATTGTATACATCATGTTTTCCTACTAACAAAGAAACAAGTGTTTGTTTAAAAAAAAAAGAAGTTATCAGAAAAAATTGCCCCAATCATGCCCCAGGAAATGGCACACTGTTAACACCTTGCTCCATAGCCATCCAGATGCTTTGAGATTTCCCTGACAGATCTAACTAAAAAAAAAAAGACCCAATCTGTCACTATCAAACCCACCCTGGAAGTTTTGGTTGGCAAAGGTCAGAAAACACAAATCAGACTGGCTTAAACAGGAAGATATTGTATTAGTCTGTTTCTGTTGCTTGTAACAAAAACTTGGAACTGAGCGATTCATAAAGTAAACAAAATTTATTGTTCACAGTTTCAGAGACTGGGAAGTCCAAAGTCCCGGGAACACATTTCGGGAGGGCCTTGGTGATGGCAACAGTGACCCAGGGGTCTCACATGGCAGAAAATGGTGGAGCAAAGAGAGAGACTCTCACATGCTCTTCTTTTAAAGCCCTCAGAACCATGGCCATAACCACCACTTTTAATCCTTTCACAATGGCATGGTCCAAAAATCTAATCACTTATTCAAAACCTCACCTTTCAATTACCATAATAGGATTTCCCACCCTCTTAACACTCACAGCAGGGATCAAACTACTAATACATAAACCCTGGGGGACACAATCCATATCAGACATTAATCCAGAAGCTCAAATGATGTCTCTCTCTGTGCTATGGTCTGAATGTTTGTGCTTCCTCCAGATTTACATGTTGGACATCCCAACCCCCACGATGGTATTAGGACATGGGGCCTTTGGGAGGTGATCAGGTCATGAGGGCAGAGACCTCATGAATGGGATTAGTGTCCTTATGAAAGAGATCTCAGACAAATTTCTTGTTCCTTCCACCTTGTCAGGTTACAGTGAAAAGACAGCCATCTAAGAAGCAGGGCCTCACCATGTCTGCCTTCACCACCTCAATCTGCCAGTGCTTGATCTTAGACTTCTTAGCCTCCAGAACTGTGAAAAATAAATGTCTGTTGTTTATAAGCCACCTAGTCTATGGTATTTCTTAAGTGCAGCCCAAGTGGACTGAGACACTCTCCCTCAGATCTGTTCTTCATAATGGCTTCATTTGCAGGCTTTCTGTGATGACAAGATGGCCACAAACAGCAAGAGGCTATATCATCCCAGATTTAAATCCCAAGGAAATAAGATCTCCTTCCTACCAGCTGCTTTTGCAAAAGACCAGGGGCTGGTTACAGTTGGATTGTGTGGTCATCACTGAACCAACAACTTTAACCAGGGGAGCATAATGAACTCAGGAATGCTAAATGCTTGGGAAATGGAGAATGTCCCTTTTGTCTTGAAGAATAATCAAGCAGAGCTGCTTATGTGGCAGTGTCACAGAGCTATGAGTAGAAGAGTTCTCTACATTTTTATGCATAGCCCCCTAAATATACTAGGATATACTCAGAATTGTCATCTCATCTTCCCAACTAATGGCCAAGCTTTATTACTGAGGGACATCTTGCCTGGATCCTTCTTCCATCAAGCCAATGGCTCTCCTGGGAGGCTTCTCAGTCCCTTGGGATACAGACACCTGGCATCCATATCTCAGCTGACTTTCAGGCTAGAATCTCCCACTCTGCCAATTCTGTCTCTCTCTCTCTCTCTAAAACATGACAAAAAAAAACAACAAAACAACAAAACACTCTTTCTCTTTAGCATTTCCCAGTGTGCAATGTGGTGTCAATTCAGAGGACCTTTTGGAAAACACCATTTGGTGGGCTTTCAGATCATTGTTTTACAGATGTAGTAGGAGACAAGGAACTAAAGGGAGATATATTTGGTTCCACCTAGAATATACATAATTACATAAGAGTTAGAGCACAGAGATAATGGGCCAGGTGCTACTGGGAATTGATGGGTAAGGCTGGAATACCACTCTGTCATCTTGCTGCCCCCTGTGGATGTCAACTCTCTCTTCAGCAGGTACAGGAATTCTGGAGTAAGTTATGAGTAGACCTGTTTCTAAAGCAAAGTCTGGAGCCACCCCCTCCACCCAGAAGCAGGCAAGCAGCAGAGCATGCTCAGGGGGTGTAGGCAGGAGCCAAGGGCAGTAGCCCTCTCTACCTGGAAGCAGGCAAGGAGCATGATGAAAACACCACTTCCATGCGGGTGGCTGACCACAGCCATTGCCACAGCCATGGCTGCCAAAAAAGTGGCTTGATGCCATAGCAGTAGCCACTGTCACTGTGCAGGCAGCCTGCCAGACAGTTGACTACATTGACACAAGCAGTGTCACCAGCAGAGACCAGAAAAAGAAAAGGATGTCTCCATCCTCAAAGCCAATTCCAGGGTAACAGAAGAAGCAACTGCTCTACCAGATGATCTGACATCAGCATACAGATACAAGAAATGTGAAAATCCAAGAAAATATGACACCATCAAAAGAATACAATAATTCTCAAATACCAGACCCAGTAGAGCAGGAAACCCTTGAAATGACTGAAAAGGAATTCAGAGCAACAATCTTAGGGAAACTCACTGAGATAGGAGAAGACTCAGTTAGATAACATAATGGAATGAGAAAAAAAAAAATCCAGGATATGAAGGAGGAAATTTACAAAGAGATTAATATCTTTAAAAAGAATGTAGCAGAACTCATAAAACTGAAAGATTCACTCAACAAAATAAAAAACATAACTGAAAGTTTAAGCAGCAGGTTAGACCAAGCAGAAGAAAGAATTTCTCATCTTGAAGATAGTCTTCTTGAAATAACCCAGGCAGACAAAATAGGAAAAAAGAGTTTTAAAAAATGAAGAAAATCTAAGAGAGCTAGCAGACATCCTTAAACACACAAATATTCAAATCATGGGTGTTTCAGAAGGGGAGAAGAAAGGAAAAGGCATGGAAAACCTACTGAATGAAATAATAATGGAAAATTTCCCAGGTATATGGAGAGACATGGACCTTAAGATCCAGGAGGCTCAAAGATCCCCAGACAGATTCAACCCAAAAAGATCCTCTCCAAGGCACATTATATTCAAACTGGCAAAGCTCAAAGACAGAGAGAGAATCTTAAAAGAAGAGAAATATATCAAGTCACCTGTAAGGGAGTCGCTATCAGACTAAGAGCAGACTTCTCAACAGAAACTCTACATGCCAGAAGAAAATGGGATGATATATTCAAAATACTAAAAGAAAAAAAAATAAATAAAACTGCCAGCCAAGAATACTATACCCGGCAAGGCTATCCATCAGAAATGAAAGAAAAATAGTGTATTTTCCAGACAAACAAAATCTGCAGGAGTTCATTATCACATGACCAGCCTGCAAGAAATCCTCCAGGGAGTCCTGCATCAGGAAACCAAAACACAATAATCACTCATCTTATCAGCTATACTTCTGTTCAAACTTTCTGGGTTTTTTTCATAATTCAGTCTTGGTGGGTGGCACATTTCTAGGAATTTATTCATTTCATCTAGATGATCAAATTTGTTGACCAACAATTATTCACAGTATTCTCTTCTAACCCTTTTGATTTCTGTAAATTTGGTTGTAATGACCCCTCTTTCATTTCTGATTTTAGTTATTTGAGTCCTCCACCTTTTTTCTTAGTCCATCTAGGTAAAGGTTTGTCAATTTTATGGATCTCATCAAAGTACCACTTTTGGTTTCATTGATTTTCTCTATTTTTTTTTTCTATTTTCTATTTCTTTTATCTATGCTCTAATTTTTATTATTTACTCCCATTGCTAGGTCTGACTTAGTTGGCTCTTCATTTTCTAGTTTCCTAAGGTGCAAAGGCTGTTGTTGATCTGAGATCTTTCTTTTTTATTAATGTACACATTTACATTAAATAAATTTCCCTTTCAGCAAAAAAAAAAAAAAATTATTTAAAAAAATTTTTTTCAGTCATTTTTTTTTTGGAAGTATATCTGGAGTTTAAACATACCTAGTTATTTTTAGTGCAGTTTTTCATCCTGCCCTTTCACTTAATACTACATCTTGAAAATTTGTCTTAAGGACTCTTCAAAATTATGATTTTAATTACTGCATTATAAAACATTTTATGGAGATCTATAATTTATTTAGCCATTCTCATATTGTTGGATATTCAGTTTATTCCTAATTTTTTACCTTTATATAACTGCCTTCCACATTTAAAAATTTTTTTTCTCATATTATTTGCTTACAGTTTCAAAAAGGAGAATTGGTTGAAAGTGCATGAACATTTTAAAGACTTCTATTTATAAATCCAATCTGTTCTTCAAAAAAGCTTCAGCAATTTATATTTATACTAGAAGATTTTGACACTGTTTCCCCCATAGCATCAGTATTACACAGTCTCATATTTTTTCAGTTTGAGAAATTAAAAGTGTCATTTTTCTGTTTTAATTTCCATCTCTATGAACATCTTAGATGTATTTATTAGCCACTTGTGTTTCTTTTGGGTGTGCGACTTGTCTGCTCATGTCCTTCACCAAACTTCTGTTAAGATTTTTCTAATTCATTTTTAAAAGTTCTTTAGACATTAAGGATGTTATTTTTATTTTTGTGTATTAAATTTGTTCCTTATCAATTGAACTTTAAATTCAATTTGTGATGTTTTCCTTCATTTGTATGTTAAGAAAATAATTTTCTATCTAATCATTAAATTAAAAAATAAAATAAAAATAAAGCAATATATGAAAGCCTGCATGACCTAATAGCCACTGTGATGGCAGGGCCACTTCTGTTTCTGTGGGACAAAGATGGAGTCATCAAGGAGGGCAGGATGTAGGAAGAGCACATACTCCAGAATCAGTCTGTTTGGATTTGAACCCACAGCTCTGCAACGCACTAGCTATGTACCCTTGAATATAACCTTGAATGAGATATGTAACCTTTGTCCTTTTTGTGCCTCATTTTCCTTGTATATAAAAAAGGGGATATATCGAAACTACCTACCTCATGGAATGATTCTGAGGATTAAATAGGATAACACACATGAAGGGCCTTGTCACAGTGCCTGGTACACAAGCCCTCAATAAATGTTTTCTAGTATGATTAGTATCACTACCTTTACCACCACTAAAACCACGTGGTGATTTAGGAACATAGATCGGAGTCAGATTACATAAATGCAAACACAATTCCATCCCTTACTAACCATGCGGTCTTGACCAAGTTACTTTAACTTCCTAAGACTTAGTTTGCTTATCCATAAAATAGGAATGAAAACAGTACCTGCCTAACAGGGGCAGAAGTGGAGATTAAATTACATATATCACTTGGCTCTCAGATGTTATTGTTTTATTTACATGGCATGCTATTTGAGGGGTATTGATAGGCCCCCCTCTCCTCAATACCTCTGCAAAGAAAAGAAAAAAGTTCCCCAATTGGCATTTCTGTCCCAAATGTTTAGAATTCTGGCATTAGAAAAGCAGTTTAAAGGCAGTATTCACTGTTCTATGTAAATGCCCTGAGGTGGCCTGGAGGAGGGGTACCCAGCCAACAGCTCAGCAGTTTTGTTGGTTTAGCAAACGCTTTCCAAGGTGACCATTTTAGGATGGATGGGTGAAGGTAAGAGCATGAGAAAGGGGAGCTGTGGAGAGACACCAGTGCCTGGAGAAGCCTGGAAGCAGAACAGCCTTGGATGTGGAGGTCAGTGCTCCCTAAAACTGTTACCGCTTTCTCAGTTCAGTCAAGGACCCTTGTCAGACAGTCCCATTAAGGCCCAGGGCCCAGATTATTCTCTCGGTGCTGGGCACAGTTTCTCCACAACAGAGGAGGTCAACTTCAACATTCACAAGTGCTTTCTTTAGATTTTGGAAAAACTAGGATTTTCTGAAGAAATGTTGTGGCCGCATGTAACTAGTCATGAAGCGGATGGTTTAAACACTCTGTGACCCCAGCTCTTTAGTCTTTTCCAAACAGTATTTTAATGATGATACAATTCCCCTCTTCAGATATGAAGAAACCGGAGAGCTGAATAATTTCATAAGACCACAAAGCACAGAAGAGGCAAAGACTGTCCCAAAATAATGGGATGAGCCTAACCAAAAGAAATTTCCAACTTATTAGCAGAACCAGTTTCCCAAGTTTTCAGCTACAGAGAAAACTCTCAAAGGAAATTTGGGAAGGTCTCTTCCTGAAACATGTTTTAAAATTCAACCAAATTAAACAATGGAGACCAGGGGAACAATTCTCCCTTTGCCAGGTAAAAGGGTATGAGAGCTGAACTGGTCTTTTCCAGCTCTAATTTCTGAGATAAGCGATCCCAGTTACCTGGATTTCTGGGCCAGGAGTGGAAGCAGAGAGAGCTGGTCGTTCACACCAACTTTCAATTCTAACGTGAGCAAGTTTAATCAGTGCCTCAGCACAGCCCTCCTTTCAAGTCACTGGAAACATCTCAAGGGAGAGAATAACACTAAGAAACACAGAAATCTTTTCTCTTCTCTGCAGGCATTTGTCACAGTGCCAGTTCCTAAGTGCACAAACTTTTGGCAGGCCAAATCACTTTGATATACTTTTCCCAGGGTTCAAAAGGAAAAGATAAACAAAGAACTTGTGACTTCAGGGGAGCAAAGGTAGCCAGGAGTTTATGAGGTAGCTCATCTTTACATTTCTGGCCAAGGGGAAGGGAATGTCAGTGAAAAGAAATCACCTTGTTAGTGGTTTCTGAGACTGCAGGTTTGGTGCCTGAGGACATTTTCTGGGTTGGCACACAAGGTTTTGCTGTTATTTGCCACAGGTAAAGCAGAGGACAGCTTCTGTCAGCAAAGGTTGACACTCCAAGGTTTTGTTTTAGTTGGCTTTTTTGTTGTTGTTTTTCTTTTTAAAGCAAGGAAAAGTATTACTCATTTAAAACTGATTCCCAATATTAACAATTATTTCTCAATGAGTTAAGTCAAAGAGGAAAGGCAAAAATAGTTGATATTTTCTTTAGATTTTATGAGAACAAACAGGATGTGCCTAATTAAAACT
Organism: Cynocephalus volans; assembly: GCF_027409185.1. NCBI lineage: Eukaryota > Metazoa > Chordata > Mammalia > Dermoptera > Cynocephalidae > Cynocephalus > Cynocephalus volans. The sequence goes on along the minus strand of NC_084474.1, from coordinate 27,929,448 downwards.
TTTTATTATCTGGGCAATAACAACTTTGGCAAATGGTTTATTTCTTCTAGGATAAGGATTTCTACAACCACATGTAGATTCAAATGTTAAATAACAAATGGCATAGAGATGAGGATGAGATGAAATATTAGCCATATTTTTATTACATGCTTTCACATTTCTATAGATATATGTTCCCTTAGCAGTCAGCCTTGTATAAGAATAAGACAGACTTTAAACAAACAATGACAACTTTTGGATAGTGTACTTCTCTGGATATTTGCCAAGAATTTGAGATGTAAGAAATAAAAACTCATCTTCAGTTTTTAATGGAATTGGATCGGGGCCAAGAAAATATAACATAAGTCAAGCATCTTCAACAATGTTGTGCCAATGATGTCATAATTGGAGCTGAGACTGGGAAACCTCACAGGATCTCAGTTGTCATAATCACTAAATCCTTAGTCAATCTAATTGCTTTCTTCCCACTCTGCCAATTTATGAAGAATCAGAACATTGCCTAGCCTAATGAGAATGTGGTAATATCTGTCTCTAGATGGAGAGTGGAAGAAAGGGGAGCTTAATTTCCCCTATCTTCTAGTCCCTTGCAGTAGGTGAGCAAGGTCAAACAGAGGTGCCAGCTGTCCCAGACTGACTCTAATTGGCTGCATCCTGAAAAGGTCCAGCTCTGCAAGTTCAACACCCTAATGTTGTTTGTTTGTTTCTTTAATTGGCCCAGAGTGGTCAGCTTCTAGAGACTGACATTAGCCAAATACCCATGAGACTGATTTAAAACACCAATTTATTAATTCACAGTGATAAATATAATTCCCAAAGGCTCAGAGTGGCTCTTGAACATGATCAGATCATTCTCTCCTCTAGAGGAAAAGTTATATGGGAATTTAAATTACATGTAAAGGGCAGCTTGGTGAGTACAGTGTCATGTAATTCTAATGGGAAGTACCACCAAGCAGTGACAACCTGTGCTACCCAACTCCAGTTCCAGGGAGAGTTCTCAAAGAGGACAGAAGGGATGGTCATTTGTTCAGTGCTGACACTGGTAAGTTAGCCTCCTGGTCTTCTAGAATTCAGGCAAATCACCATCATCCCTTAAGGATAAGGCAATAATCCCTTTAAATGTGTAATCTACATGTATTGAATAAATTACAGCATTCCCTTTCTGAAAAAAAACAAAATACTACAAAACACCCTGATGTCTCTGACAGAACTTAGGGAGAAAGGTCCAGGGCCCTTGACTGAATTTGGAATACATTCTGCATCTCCTCGGTGGCAAATGGGAAACACAATAATTTCATGGGCAACACACAAATTAGACTCCACACAGAAGGCTTAGTTCTGCTGACGACCAGATGACAAGCTCATCCATAATGTATTCTCTTCTTGTATTCACCTTCAGAGAGAGACCTTTTCTGACCTTGCTCCCAAATTTGGGACCGCATCCTGCTGTGCCTGTCTTTTGTGTGCCATGTTCCCATGATACTAGCCAGAGGTAGAGGCAAGGTGCTTTGTAGCCACAAATGCTTCTTGTGCTCATAGATCATCTTTCCCACTGAAACAATTTTGGTTCAACAACCAAATGAAGGGGGATTCTAGAGGATCTTTTATGTCCAGCAAGGTAGAAGAGATGCTCTAGCCCAGTATCTGCTCAAGGAGTGGTATAAAAGGAGTTGAAACCATTAGCCAACATATTAAGGATAATAAGTAAGATTCTCATTTAAGAAATATTTTATTAAAGTCAAGTGCATAATTGTGGAAATTCTCTCAATTTCCTCATTTGTTTTCCCAGTATCTAAAAGATACTAGAGAATACTACCCAAAATTTTTCTTTTTCTCCCTAAGTGAATAAATTTGCTCATGGGCAATTTTTTCTGTTCAATAATAATGATAGCAACAACTAATATGTATCAAGCACTTGGTGTCTCAAGATACTGCACCAAGAACTAAAGGAAATACAATTATTTCATGTGTTAAATACCATGATTAACTCTAGCAGGCATTAGGGTGAGAAAATTGGGCAAGTTTATTAAATTCTGTATGCCTCAAGTTCACACAGCTTGTAAGTAACATAGCTACTGCTTAAGCCCAGGGAATCTGACCACAGAGCCTCCTTCTTAACTACTAAGCAATGTGCCTCTTGAAAATTTCAAACTATAAATACTTGTGTAATTTGGCCTAACCCATTATATCCATTAATATCGCCTCTATAAACTTGATTACTATGCTGAAGTTTCTTATTCCTTTTTTCCTTCATGAAAAATAAGGCAAATATAAAATTAGAACAACCTCCTGTTCTGTTTCTCAGTGAATGACTTTATTATCATCTTAGCCAATACTGAAATCCCCATTTCAAAAAAAAAATCTCCACCACCCACATTACCTTCATTGTTAATATTTATAACATGTGGTGAAAGGGTTTAGAACGCAACTTCATTGTTCCAACAAAAATTCAAAATCTTCCAAATTGGCTAAAGGGTCCTACTTGTATAAGATCTATTCCTCAAATGTAGGCCTCTTGCCAGTGTGTCTGACAAAGTGAGTTCTCAAAATTTGAAAGTTATCAGAGCATCTTTTGGCAGGTTAAAGAGAGTTCCAAGTGTCAAATGGACTCCTAGAACTCTATCTCCAAAAAAAAAAAAAAAAAAATTTCTTCACATTTGTATATAAGAATTTAACCAGATGTTCATTATGAGGAGAAATAGCCAAGTTAACTAAGCAAGGACTTATTCATACCATGAAAATTACCGAGTTTAACATAATTCAGAGGAACTCCCACAAGCTACTTTTAGAAATAGTTAGCAATAATTCTCCAATATTAGTATTTAACTTTGTGACGATGGACCCCAAAGTTTTATTTTTTTGGTTAAAATAGTGAGTCTATTTTTCAGTTCTTTCCAGCTTTTCAGTTTTTCTAAGATGTTTCATGACAGTGAAAACGCATCAGTGTCAGAGAGGATTAATCATTGCTCAATCACCATATTGCTATAGAAGGTGGCAATCAGTAGAGTCCTTTTTGTTCTTATTTCTCTTAGTATCTCAAAGGAGAACATTAATGAGGGCATTAACACAAATGGGAACATTAATGTTTCAGGCATAAAGGTCCCTTCATTTTCTCATTAATCTCTTTATGCCTAGATATCCAGGAAACATGGACATTCTCCTTCTTTCCAATCTTCCAAAACCATATAGAAGAGGATGAAACCATTCTGCAACCATAATCTCAGAAGACAATTTCATCCTTTTTTTAAAAAAAAGATGACTGGTAAGGGGATCTTAACCCTTGACTTGGTGTTGTCAGCACCACACTCTCCCAAGTGAGCCACGGGCCGGCCCTGACAGTTTCATCTTGATACCCTCTAGCTCAATATTTATTTATTTTCTCTTGTTCTCCCATCTTCCCATCTCATTAAATTTATAAATTTTCTCATATTTTCTACCAATTAGCCTGTACTTCAAATACCTCCCATCTGTTTCAACTTTAATCCTGGAGGGAGACATCATTCCTTTAGAACAGATAAAAAGGAAAGGGGTTATATTAGTCCATTTCTGTTGCTGATATCAGAATACCTGAAACTGGGTAATTTATAGAGAAATGAAATTTATTTCTTACAGTTTTGGAGGCTTGCAAGCCCAAAGTCTGGGGAACACATTTGGTGAGGGCTGCCTTCTGGGTGGGAACTCTACAGAGTCCTGTGGCAACCGTAGAATGACATGGCAAGAATGTTCTGAGCAAGAGTGAGCTAACTTCTCACTTACTTTCCTTTTGAAGCCATCAGAACCACACTCATTACTCAATGAATAAATCAATCCACTCACAAGGGCATAGGCCTCACAATCTATTCATGTCTTCAAGGTGACACCTTTCAATTATCATAATTGGATTTCCCACCCTCTTAACACTGTTATAATGGGGATCAAGTTTCCAACACACGGACTTTTCGGGGACACATGTAATCCACAGCAATGGTACATATAACTATTTCCCAGAAATAATCCCAAGATACTGGTGTGATAAATGTGATCCCAAACACCTACCTAATTAGTATGTTGTATGAAATTAGAATCTGTTCCCTGGATTTCCAACTTTTGTTTCTTAAATATTCCTTGTTAGGCTGGGACATTATACTCACCTCTGATTGAGAAGTATCCCCAAGTGCACCCTATTATATAACAATTCATCTAGTCAGTCTCTAACATTCAGTCAAGTACAATGTTTCAACTTTAGCAATGCTCATACAGAGTTCTTAATTTAGATCTTTTGAATCCTCCCCACCAAAAAATAATAAAGAATTCGAATAGTATGACTTAAATCTTTAGTTCAATTGAACAAACAGTTACTAAGTAGAAGGATATGGGCACTATGTTACAGTAATGTACTCTTCCTAAAATCCCCATGGGACCTTACAAGGAAGCATCAGCTATAAAGGAACTAGTAGACTATCAGGCATGGAGATAGCACCTTGGTACAGAGGAAAAGTTTAGCACAGTCGCCTTGGCCATCAACAGCAGTGGTGCTTCCAGGGACATTGGGGGCCAGATTGCTACTCAGTGCCCAGCAGAGAAAAAAAGACATCATCTCAGAGCAAAGATGTCATCAGAGTGAGAATTTAAAAATTGCCAATGCCACATGGTGGCCAAAAAGACACTGGTTCCCAGATCATATATTCTAGACTCCCCTTAGAGAAATTATGTGGGAAGACTAGGAGGTGACTGGAGTTCCCACAAGATAGGTGAAGATACCACCAAAAGTATGATTTTGAAATTATAATTGTGATCCAATTTTTTCCTTTCAGACTGGTATGGACTGGGAAATACATTAACCATTTGTTTCAGTAGCTGCATAACAAACCATCCCAATACTTAGCACCTTAAAATGCCAATTGTTTTGTTAATTTTTGTGATTCTTTAGTTTGGGCTCAGCTGAGTGGTATTTCTGCCTCCATGTAATGTTGATGGAGACCCCAGTAATCTAGGGTTCAACTGTGCAGAAATGCTCAAGAGGGTTCACTCTCATGGCTGACATTTGATGTTGACTGTTGGCCAGAAACTTAGCTGAGTCTGTTGAACACAATGCCTGAACACAGCCTTTCCATGCCGTGTGGGCTGTGCACCAGCATGGCGGCTAGGTTTCAAGAGGTAGCAACCCCAGAACTAGTGTTCTAAGAAAGGAGAAGCATATAAGGCCAGTCCTTTCAAAGGTATAGGCCAAGAACTGACATGGTGTTGCTTCCCTGTATTCTACTAATTAAAGCAGTCATAGGCTCAGCCCCAGTTCAATGGAGTGGAGAAATAAACTCTGCTTGTGAATTTGTGGCCATCTTTCATCCACATGACCTCTGTCCTTTAACTGGTTTCAAGAAGGGATAAAACAGCCAACAGAGACTGGATTATTACCACAAACAACTGGGATGGGACTAGGATGGGGCTGGGGGGTCCATCAGAAACACCCAGGCTTCCTTTATGTGCTTTAAAGTCCTTTTTTCAGATTCAATATGAACTGTTATATTTATATTATCTTCATTTCTTTAATTATACTGCTGACTAGAAAGCACCTCTGTTTGGTCAGGAAGCCATAATTCTTTTTTGTTTCACTTTCCACTGGATGCTTTATACTCCCAAGTGGCAGGGGTAGAGGAGCTAGGACATGTGCAGCCCTCTAAAGAATCACTGACTTCACATCAGAGTAACGGAGGGAGAGGTTTTTTAAATTTTTACTCCCAGGCGGTGCTCCAGGCCCAGTGAATCAGCGTCTCTGAGGGTATGCACGTGAGCATGTGCACACAGAAAAGTTCTCCAAGAGATTCAGACATGCACCATTTTGTTGGGAACCACTCTTAAAAATGGTTTCTGTTTAAAAGTTAATTCAGAGTTTTTAAATTCTTTAGGGAAGGCTCTCATGTGCAAAACTAATGTACTTGTACATGGAAAGTAATTTTCCTTATAATAGATATATTCACACAATTTCCTTGGTCCTGCTTATTGCCTTGTGATTAAAATTAAATAAAGCCTATTCAAAATGCTTTATCTTTGCCACAATCTCCTTTAAGAACCATTGGACTAATTGCAATGGAAAAACCAAGGCACAAAGGTGCTGTGCACAGCCTTGACTGGGCTGCTGATTCCTGTGCGTAGCAGGACCAGGTACTCTCCAGAGCTCCAGGCTGTTTGGAGCAGTTACGCAGGACGTAATCACCATGCTATGGGGTCTGTATGCAGGTATGAAAACTCTGATAACAGGGTCCCAGTGCGTAATCTACAGAATCCCTACTTACAAGGCTGCTGAACCCAGACACCAGCCTTTGGTGCAGCAAAGCAGCCACAGAGCAGGCACCCAACCAGCACTCTACATGCCAGCAGAAAGAAAAGGAAGGCCCAGAAGAGAAGGCAAATCCTCCTTCCCATAAAGAGTGTCTATTGTCAGCAGGATCTTGCCTCCTATAGGCTAATGTGACCATAATCTTTCTGTGCCTCAGTTTCCCCTGGAGTAAAATCTGAGTCCTAGAGTCCTCCTGGGGATGCTGTGAAGATTAATGAGACAATGTCTATGAAATGCCCTGAGCAGAGTTCCTTAGAGAGCTGTAAAAAGACAAGGTGCATCATTAACACCCATGTAGCAGGACAACAGGTGGGACTCAAAGCCTCACCTCAACTCATTTGAAGTATAACACACTTAATACAGACTCTGTATACATGCCCAAGTCTAAAGAAGAGGCCCACTCTAGATGCTGACAAATGAAGAATAAAACAAAACAACAACCACAAGCAATCATTTCTGGTCATCAGACACTGCCCTTACTGGGCAAACTCTGTTTTCTCTGACAGAAAGGCAGTAGCCAGCAAGGTTCCCTCCCCAGGCTGAGTACCATTTCTGTAAAGCCATGTGTTTTTTCAGAGAAGCCTACGGTGACATAGCAACCCAGACATATGGTGTCATTATTCAGCCGACACAAATTTGACACTTAAGTGAATTTATTATATTTTGCTTTGCTCCTGGTGCCTGAAAGGCTTTGCCACTGTCTCTTCATAGAGCTTGTCACAGATGTTGATGTATTTTCCTCCTCCACGGCCAGGTTTTACTGTGGAAACTGATACAACTTCACGATAGAATTTCTAGATGAATTATTCACACATTGCATGCTTTCTGCACACAGGGGCTTGGAAGAAATCCATACTATTCAATAAATGGTCTTTCTAATCCTCTTTAACAGAGCATTCTCTCCTGGTTTAAATTGTTTCTATTATCGCCTTTGTAATCATAATGTTTTGGATAAAGTATTTCATAGTTGATAGCTTGGTTAAAACATTCACAATATTTCAAATTAACATGCAACAAAATTGCCCAGGCACTGGAATGAAACTGATCCATTCTAGCAACAATAAACCAGATGGGCCGAATTCTCATCAGCTCAACTTCTGCTCACTTAAAAAAAATACAGAAACCTTGAAGTCAATTCTACTTCCAATGATTTATAGAACAATTCCTGAAATATCTCAATATCTGTTGTTTTAGACAGAACAGGCCTCTCTTAATGCTAATACCATCTGTAGAGATGAGTTTTTAATTGAAATGAATTTTCAACTTGATGGAAAAGAGTCAGATGAACTCATCACTGGCCTCTGAGAAAAGATTAATGAAATGAAAACACATCAAGCTTCTTTAATACCTGGAGAAGCCATACGGATACTTCAAGTGACATTATGGACTATAGTATATGGGAGTGAATAACCTTAACATGACACACTAAGCCCATTGAAGAATTAAGAACTATAATTACAGTTTTTAAAGTATACTGACCTGTTGACCTTTAAGATTTAAGACTTTGCCTTAGGGTCATTTCTTGACCTAGTTTTTGTTTCGTTTTGTTTCATTGTTTTTTGTTTTTGTTTTTGTTTTAATTCCCAATTGAAATAATTTTCCAGCTTTATTTGGTTAAATTCCAAGTAGTTGGCTCTTCCCTAACTTTGTCTTATTTTTAATTTAATTAAATGCTTGAGAAATACATGTTTTCAAATAAGAGATCTCTTCTTTTAGAATTTGTTCTCATTCGAAGAGCATTGACATCTGAATTATTCCTAGAACAGATGGCAAAAGAATTACACAAAAGCACAAAGGAAGATGAAATTCTAGCTAATGATTATTATTACTTGAGCAACTTCAGGCTAAGTGCAGTAGATTTCATTTACTAGCTTTGAGGTCCATCATGCATCATTTCCCCCATTTTTTGTCCAGGGCAGCACTCTTTTTGAAGCCTTTCCAAACCTCAGCATCAGAGTCAGCTCTGGCTACAGCTTCTCACATCCCTGTATTCACCCCAAAGTTCTAATAGTTCTTTCTTTCTTTGAAATGTCTTCTAGTCAAATCTCTCAGTATTTCTTTACCCTACTCCAAGTGCCACTATCTTCCAGATATCCATGAAACCTGTCCCATCTCATCTTCTAGCCTTCAGAAAGGTCCTTCACTCAAGTCTGTCCTGTATATCACGACAAGGATAGTCATCCTCATACATGATTTTATTATCTCTCCCCCTGCTTAAGGATCCATAATAGTTTTCTATTACCTAATGAGTATCCTTTTAAGATATACAGATATGTATGTATATTTCATATATTAGATATGCCAGGCTTGTTCTAAATACTTGAAAATATCAACTCATTTAATCCTCATAACAACCCTGTGAAGTAGGAACTATTTACTTCCCCTTTTTATAGATGAGATCACCAAGGCACAAAGAGATTAAATAATTAGCCTAAGGTCACAGAGCCAGAGAGTGATGGAACCATGACTCAAGACCAGTCTGTGCTTTTAACCAATACACTTTTAACCAAGGCTGCCTCACCCTAGAATAACTATACAAAAATAACCAGTTTTGTATTTTTAAAATAGTTTTCATCTATTTCTCATTTGACCCAGCTCTTCTGTCAGATGCTGTTCATCCCTGAATTCATCTTATTTTATCTCTTTTTAATAAAAGAGCCTCCATTTAAGTGGACTACTCTCATATTTATATGTATATATTTTCACCTCTTGTACTGTGGCCTGTGATTTTTTTCTTGCCTGGGCTGCCTTCCCATTTTTCTCTATTTACATGCATGTGTCAAGCAATATAAATAATAAATATTCAGCAATGTAATATATAAACTTCTTGCAAGATGTAACTCAGGTCCTCAAAGGAGGGTTTTCTGACTTCATATGAGTCTCCTCCCTTGTTTGCCCTCTCTCAGTGTGTGTGGACACATAACCCAACCCAACTTGCCTACACTTTCTTCCCAGAAGCTCCTCAGACTCTTCTTATTCTCTGAAGCCTCCCCCACTTCTCACAGGCAGGACTTGTAGCTATGTCAACAGCGTACTCATGACAACTCAGACAGTTGGCCTGTCCTTTGATTATTACTACATCTCAGTGTTGGGATCACCTCACATGTCTACCTCCTCCCACACCACCAGATTATGAGCTCCTCAAAGGCCGATGCTGCAAAACACATAGTTAGGAGTCAGTAAGCGTTTTTCCATATATTAACATGCAGTTCCATTTTGCTTTCTACCTGTCACATGTGTATCTCTCTATATATGTGTATATACATATACACAAGCATGTATCCATTTTATTTCCTAACAATACTGTAAATTCAGTGAAAACAAATCTTGCTTCTACTTTCCTTGCATTTCTCATCAAATCAAGTACAATGCTATGCCATCAATCCTCACTAAATGTCTGCTGTGTGAATAGGTGACTTATTAAAATTACCCCAGGAAATGAAGATCTTTGGCTTGAATTGCCAAGTGTTAAAAATGGCACCACTCAAAAATATATAGTTAACCACACATTAAAAAGTACTAAGAATAACTTAATATTTCTTGTATGGAACAGTTACATTTTCTTCTGAGAATCCATATGTTAAAGTCTCTCTGTATTTCCCACATGAGCACTTAAATCCAGAACTCACAGTGTACCTGGCTTCAAACCAAGTACATTAGTTATTTTGGAATTGCAGAATTAATAGTCATTCTCCCACTTGCAGATCTACCTCAAATAAAATTGTATTTCATTTGGATTAAGAATTGTAACTCATAAATTCAGCTACAGAAAGTTGCACCAACACAACTCTGTAGCATTTATTCCATTGCTGTGCTTCAGAAAAATACTAGCAATTATGATGATTAGCTTCTTATAAATGAAAAGAAATCCCTTCTCTCAATGCACAGAATGAAGATATAGAAATATGCATTTTACTGATACTAAGAACCAAAATTGTATGGTGATATTGTGATGTATAAGCCAAAGACCATAACTATATGCAAATTCAGGAAACCATTTTGGCAATTCAAAGATAACATCCAGATACTCTGGAATAGAGACATGATATACTCATATAGTTATCTAATGTCTCATAACTGTTAAAAACAGAACCAAACAATGAATCCATTAGAAGGTACTTTTAGGGTGGCGGGAGGCCGAGGGTCTTGACTATACCCCTCTCCCCCACGCTCAACCAGCCCAATGACAACCAGCAAGCCTCAGCAAGAAGGGCCACAGGTTCTTGAGCTAGGGTGGTGGGGGGTGAGGGCTATTGCCACACCCCCTTCACATCTGCACCCAGCCCGGCAATAACCAAGCCACCATTGGAAGCCCCCTGGTCTCCCCTGTGGGAATGAGGGGGGTGCCACAGGCCTCAATCCCACCCCTCCTCCTTCCTCCTTCTTCTATCACATTTCCTCCCCCTTTCCCCTCTCTCTCTCCCTCTCCCTCCCAACTGCCCTACAACCACATCATAGAATGTAAAAAATATATATATTAATAAAATTTTTTTAATAAAAAAATAAAAAGAAGGTACTTTTATAAAAAAGCAAACTAAGCTTTATAAAAGATATTATCTATCTTAATATTTCTGTTACGAAATATACCTATTATTAATAGATAAATTTCTATTATCTTCAAAACAGAAAAAGGAGAGAAGAGAATCAATATTTCAAAGACTAAGACAGTCTCAGCCCTAAGCAATGTGACATGAGAAAGAATTGGAAAACCACAGATGCTAAAAGACCAGCCTGCTGGCCAGGAGTGGGGAAGAGAAGAAATGCATTTTTCAAGTAGTCTTATTATTTAGGTTAGTTATAAAAAGAAAAATCAAACAGCAACAGGCCTTTTCCATAGCAGCTATAGATGAGAATTGAATAAATCGTGTCATATTTGTACGTTATGGAAAGAACTGTTGATTTCTCATCCTGTTCAGTCAGTGTCTCCCAAGGCCTTCTAGAATGGAAGAAGATCATGGGGATGTGATCATGTAATATCCCAGTAGTACAGTCATAAATGAAGACTTGGGTTTCATTTCTATGGTTCCTGCTTTAAGGGTCATCTCACATTTTATTTAAATCAAAGCTAATGGCTTTCAGTGTTTCCAGATCAGTGCAGAGCCCATTTGATCATTTAAAGATAAGTGCTTGCATATGTAAATGAGTAGATTTCCAAATAAGAATGACTCATCATTTAGAAAAGCACTGTGTGGACTAGACATTCACACACATGTTTATTGAACACCTATTATGCAGTAACAGGACCAGGGGAAGGTACTGTGGATGTAGAGGAAAATGAGACCCCTGCACTCCAGGATCTCACAGGCTCATGGGGAAAGAAAACAGACAAATCAAATCAGTTTTCAAATGAGAGATAAGTGCCTCATATTCAGTATATACAGAACACGGAGAGCCTGGAAACACTTCCTGGAAAGGCAGATATTTGGTCTGAGCCTCTCAGGATAAGTGGATAACCTCATTTACTGCACATAGTCACTTTGGAGGCCAACTAAATTGGAGGTAGAGGAGGTGGTTTTAGAACATATGCCTCAGCAGCAACTAAAATCCAGGTTAGCTGTAAGTATGTACTGCAATGCAAAAGCAATTTGATGAACCCTCTACTCTATCTTGCACTGCACTAAAGCACGACAGAGAATACAAATGAAGAATAAGTGATGGACCTTGCCTTTGGAGTCTATAATTCAGTTACACAGTAAAAATCACACACGTGGCAGCCAAATAACAAGATAGGGCAGTATTTGGTTATGGGCTAGGATCTCTAGCTTTTCCAAAGCTGAGTATGAATCATTTTCTATTCTTACCCAATCTTCTTTCCCACAGATTTCCTGTTAATGATGTGTTTGCACAAGAGACAATACCCTGCATAATTCTTAAAATGTTTTTCCATTTGTTTGTATATAGATAATATAACAACATCACGAACAACGCAATTATCCTAATAGATAGACATAGCAAGAGACCAAACTTGGGTTCACATTTCTCCATATTTGTGGTAAATCCCATGTAGTCTTGCTTCATAACAAAACAAACCACGTGTTAGAGGCCATGTTGTTTCTCAGGACCAGAAAGTCATCTTTACGACTTTTATACAAAGTTAGAAATGAGGAGGAGTCAAGAGAAACAAGCACAACTTGAAGATTGCCAAACCGGGGAACTAGATTTACCATTTAGTTACATGGCTATTCCTCTACTGAATTGTATTGACTAGATCTGAGAAAACACCTTTGGTACTTTCTACCATTTAGTGAGCAATTTCACTAAAAAGTAAAGCTCTAATGCCTTAAGGTCTTATACCCCTCCCCACAATGGGATGCAGTAATTTGCTCTAAGAGAAAACCGTACAGATCATTGGTTGTACAGAAATGTGGATCTGACCTGAATCGAGCTCTACCTCTGCTTGTTGCTCACTTTGGCAATTCATTTGACTCCCACGAGCCTCAGTTTTGCCATTTATCAGACTGGCATAATGACACATACTGAATCATTACTGGGTTTACACATGAGAGGGAAGGAACAACATAGATCTACTCCGAAAGTAGGTTAAGTCTCTGATTTGAAGAGCAATCTTAGTAGAAATGAGGTGGCCACATAGAGCAGAAATGTATGCACAGAAGGGACACAACTTCCTGAAATATGGTCCATACAATGGAAGACCTCCCTCGACAGACTTGAGAAGCTCAGCTATCCCTGCATCACCACCCTTTCAGACTTGGACTCATATCAACCTTCAGGAAGAAACTATACAAATAATCTATGTACTTCCATTCAAGTGAATATTGACGCTCCCTAACACTTAATAGCCATTTAATATTAAGAAGTGACAATTACATTCCTTATTACCAAATAGCGAGTTCTTGATTTTTATTTTCAGAAATATAAAAAGCTACATGAGCTCGGTGGGTACATGTAGGGATACAAGTCACGACACACTGCTCCTTCTTTAGTTGCATACTCTTCTCACCTCCAGTTCGATTTCCTGTCTACTCTCTGGAAGACACTGCTGGACATATTCAGTGGGCTCACCATCCAATTCTTCCCAACTCCCACGTGGCATCCTTCCTTTTTTCTTGTGCTACTTTTGGGATGAGTGACAACTCCTACCATGCTGAGTCTGTCAACTCTCCAAAGCCACTCCAGCTTCTCAAGCCATTTATGCCTCAAGGCTGGTATTACATCAAAGCTGCATCTTGTCAAGAGTGTAGCAGTCTAACATGTTCATGATGTCCCCCATACACCAGAGGTCTCTCCTACTGAAGTGGAGAGAATACCTCTTCCTCAGGCCCTTGCCGATGACTCAGCATGTGATTGCTGTCCCCTGGAACTGTGCTCAGCACACCACCTGCTTAGGCATACACAGAGACCCTGTCTCCCCCCACTTTCTGCTACCCAGGCCACAAAAGCCCTGCCACATTACTCTCCCTAGTATCTTAGACATTTTAGGAAAAAAGTGGAAAAGCTCTCTTATTTGTTTCACTTTGAGTCCTCTCCACTGGGATCTGGCACAATTCCCAAGAAAAATAAGAAGGGCATATAGAAGACAAACATGAGCAACACACACATGACGGCCCCTCCTTTTTCATTAACACTTCTGTTCCTCAACCCTTTTCCTGCTTTAGGATGACTCACTCCTTCTCAGGAGTCTTCTTGGACGTCTTTCAAATAGTCCCCAGACAGGCACGTGACAAGCCTTTCAGATGTGCTGGAATCTCAGAGAGTATATATTTTGAGTTCAAGCAGAGGCCCTTGCTGTAGTCATAAGCCAGAGATTTATAACTTACAGTTTCTTGATAAATTACTTTAATATGAAGCACAGTGTTTGAAAATGGAAGAGTACTTTATTTTTCTAAAACTCTATTTACTCCTCTTCCCCACACCTAGAAAGTATACGTACACAAATTTATACACCTAAATTCAGCCATCTTCTATTCTCTTCCCCCCACCAAAATTAAAATATATGATATTGATCTAAGACCTCTGCCTCAGCTATTCCATTCTATAATTGTATTCAAGTTAAATATTTCCAGTCTACAGAATTTTTACTTATATTTCCCAGTGAACAGCTTTCTGTTAATCAGTTGATAAACTATTTTGGTTGTTTTTATTTGTGAGAATAATAAATATATTATAAAATAATACAATAATATAAATAAAATAATAAAGTTGTTGAAATATATACCAATTTATTTTAATTATTAACTTCAAAAATAATGTGACAATACATTAAGTTTTTCCTTATATTACCCTGAAATTTTCATATTTCAGAAGGCCATTGGAAAGACATAGGAAATGAAGTCAGAATCTTGCAATGGAGAGAAGTACATTCCAATACTCTTTTAAAAAGCCTAATAAAAAAAATTGTTTCTAAATTAGCTGTTAAAAGTATAAGCAATGTTGCCGCACATTTTACTGCATACACAAACCAAAAGAGAACCCAAAGTGTTTAAGAATACTCTAACAATTCTAGATGGTTTCTAGGAGTGACTTCATTAATCATTACTTCACTCAGGTAATTTATTTTTCATGCTGCTCCAGTGAATTCTACAGTTGTTCAATCTGTCCCAGCATCTTTCACAATTGCTCAGACTAGTTCTTCTCTCCAGGGCTATGTTGTTACTCCTTGTCAGACACAAAGCATCACACCAACCGAGTGATCTCAACAGCTGAAAGAACTACCTGGCCAGAGCACATGTAAGGCGAAAGCAGAAACTACTCTCCGGAACAATGAGTAAATTCTCTTTTGAGAAGATTTAACATGCTTTCTGTAAGCTTCAGTACACTTGGAAGAAAAGAAAATCTATGTATATGGCACATATGCATGAGAAAGATGTCAAATAAATGACCCCAAGAGGCATAAGCACACCTTCTGCTATAGCTTTAATAATATTTTCCAACTTACTCACTTCCAGTGAGTTTTGCCATGAGTTTTTAAAAAATCCTTTCAACTCACATTTTGCAGTTTTTCCCCCCACTATAGCAAATAGCCCTGGAATCAGATGTTAAAATTTTGTTTAACCTTAAGTCATTTTTGAAGCAATTATATCTTTCAGGTCTGCTAGACTCCATTTTGTTATCAAAAGATATGTTAAGTAAAAACCAATGTTGTTTATTAACTTTATGTTTTTATATATCAGTATACATTAAAGGAAAATAAGAAATCAATGATACTTTTGGCATCTTCTAATTAGATGCTGTATTGTGAGACACCAATACTGAGAAACAAGAAAAACCAATTATCCAAAGTGGGGGTGGGGGTGAGGGGAAGCAGTGATCACAGTGTACATAATAGCTAGATTGAATTGTCAAGAGAACAGACTGATCTTGAGTTTACTATAGGCACACACAAGTGACCAAAATTCAACAATGATTCTTTGTTGAAACTCTGGGTGTTCATGTTTGAAAGATGAAATAACATACCTTTCCTTGATATTTGGTCTCTGGAATATTAAAAATGTGCAGGGTTCTTTGGTCCATATTTCAGGCACCATTCTTCTTAATGCACAAGAATTTTGTAAGTCTGATCAAGACTTGAGGTCTTCTAGGCAACTCTACTTTACCTTGCATATAGCCATGCATGTTTTATAGTATTCTTTCAAATGTCTTATTACAAAGAAGGACCTGTGATATCTCCTACTCTTAATTCAGAATTGGACATTTTCTGGCATTGCTAGTCCAGATTGCCTTCCAAAGTGTGGGGTGGCTGTTATTGATAAGCCTTCTTGGACTCTTCAGTTTCCTCTGACCAGAACAAAAACAAAAGAAACCTTTGTCTTGTTCTGCACATTTCCTGTGACCAGCATCTGATTTTCCATTCAACTGCACATTGTTAGGCCACTGGGAGAACCATGAATTCTCCATGATCCCAATTTGACTGCTTTTATCACTGGTCCTGAGCTCAGTACTCCACTCTGCTTAGCTATCCAGAACTCAGGAGAGTTAATGCTGGAGCCTCAATAGTATGCTTTCTGCCCTAAATGGCTATTATGAAGTAGCTGGAAAAGTCAGGGAGGAAGATATAGCTTATCGATATTGTTTCTCAGCCCAACAAATGGTTCGGTTGAGTGGCACACTCTCAATATCTGCTACTTAAAAAAAAAATGAACACCTATTTAGTCAGTGTAGTGATCAAGGAAGGAAGCAGCATAACCTCTAGGGCACTGCATGGGGTACTCCAGGAAGCCCGTGTGTCATGGCTCACATCACAAACACCTTGGATTTAGACTGTGGACTTGATTCTTGAATGAGGCTATCCATACAGTCACTGTACTGTATGGATTTGTTAAGTGCACACATTTAATATATACTAAAAATTTTCTGTAACCCTGTTTGGGTGTTTATTTTAATAAACTGGAAGGAAAAAAATAAACAGCACTTACTACATGCCAAGCACCACTCTAAGCACTTAATGCATATTAAATCACTTACTCTTCACAGCCATCCTGAGGTAGGGTCTATTATTACCTTCATCTTACTGATGAGTAAACTAAAGCACAGAGAAGTTAACTAACTCATCTGAGGTCACACAGCTAGTAAGCGTTGGCACCTAGTTTCTAACCCAGGCTCTGGAGTTCATGCTCCACAATGCTATACTCTATTGCATCCCATGGAAGTGGCTCTGAGAGGCCCTGATAACTACTCTTCTTCTTATGCTTTATCCTGGCCTAAGACAGGATACTGTAGGGCTCCAGGTATTGCTCTTGGTGGATACGGCTGGTGATCTGTGTGAAGTTAGTGACCCCACTTGACCCGTGTCTTGATTATTGCTAGGCCCTATTTCTGGATTCTAGGGTACGCTGGTCCCAAAGCATCAGAATCTAGACCAGCAAGACGGCCAACACACATGGCAGTCACATCCTGATCCCAGGGTCTCATTCTTTCTCTCTGAGCTCCCCACTAACCATCCCTCCCCTGCTATGATATCAGAGGTAGGAACTTATTCCTCATTGGCTTATTTCCTCCTCAGACCCAGAGAAGTTAGAGTCTAATTACATTAATTCAATTGTTTTATCTTAATTAAGGAGACACATTATAGTGAACACATAGACAGTTTAAAATAAGTTTATTATAGGTATTATTGACCAGTACTAAGTTATCTCTGATTTATCATACTTTTAAACCAAAACATACCCTCTAAGCCTAAACATATTTTGCCATTGACTTCTTTTTTCCCAAGATGTGAAAATTATAACTTATTCTTCAGAAAATTCCCCAAACATAGGCTGACACTTGGTCTCCTTTTTCCTCATTTCCTCCAGGCAAAGTAATTACAAACAGAACTTAAAGAAATCTTGCATGCATCAGGAACTCAGTCTTTCTTTTTGGTATCAGCTTGTTCAGAAGCATTTACGTTGAGAAAAACTAGTGGTCCTCTTGATACCAGCAACTCCAAACCTTTTTCTTTACACAGACTATGACATTGTCATTAAATACGGTTTCGGACCACCATGTAAGTCGTTTTAAACAGTTTTTAACATATCCTGTGACTGATGAGGAGTCAAACTTCATATATCAAGCAATATTAAAAATACAACTATTTCCAGTTGACATGTATCAAGAGATTTTTCTATGTTTATACCCTTTGACCAAGTAATTCCACTTTGGGGATTCTGTCCGAGGGAAATAACCTGAAATAACAGAAAAAGCTTTATGCATAAAGACAGTCACCCAACCACCTAATCATCCCCAAATATGGGAATGGCTAATAAACTACCCACTTAAAGGAGTATTTTATAGCCCTTGAAATATAATTATGAAAGTTTTATAACATGGAATATTTTTTCTCATGTTAAATGGAAAGGTAAGACAAAAATTATATGTACAAGTTAATCACCCTTATGTAAAAATCAGGAATTCTGCATGGCACAAAAAATAAATAAAATAAAATAATAGGATGAAACACACTAATGCCCAGAGAAAGTAATTTTGAGACTAGTCTTAAAATACCAGTAGGACTAATCCAAAAAGGAAAAAAATAAGAGAATTCTAGTCCCAGGTCGAGGGGCTCCAGGAGAGTCTCTGGTCTTTCATACTCTCTTGTATAAGGAGGTACTCAAAGAATACCTGTTAAATAAATGAATGATGAGAGCACAGGTGTTCACCAGTATCCAGTATGTTGCAGCATAGGAAATTGCTGATATGTAACCATTTTGACCAATAAAAACAGCAATTTCATATGGTTCAACTGAACAGTCAATGAGCCTCTACCACAACATGTTGCGCACGGTCAGGATGAAATAATCTGTATATCCAACAGTCACTACCTCCTTCCTTCTCTCCATCCCTCCCTCCCCTCTCCCCATGCTAGCCAAATAACCAGTCTGAAGAAAATCCAACTGGATATTTGACACAAGATTGCTAAAAAAATTTAAAATAAGACCTGTCGCTGACTTTTCCCATGTTGCTGTCATCATGTCATCATATTTTAGGGCTTAAGCAGGATAAATGCAGAATTCTTAAGCTTTCTTTGTATATCATTATATGACATCTTGGGATAAGAGACACTGATAAGTCTAGTTTCCTACACCTGGCCACCTAAAGATTTAAAATATAGAGGGATTTTTCTATTAAAAATAATCAGTAATTCCTTTTCAATAACCTGAGAACAGTCCTTGTGGTCTTTCCAATTTATTTCCACTCTATACATAGAGTGGAAATATTGAATGGAAACTCCCCATTTTTGCAAAGAAAGCACTTTTATTTTCTATTCTCTTCCCTCATCACAAACCCTTTTCCCACTTCCAGGCAACCAACAAACAACAAACATCATAGGTAACTTTGGGAGGGGAGCAAAGGAAAGAGTCAACCTAAGGAGACTGGAACAGATTCACAACTGACAAACGATATTTTTCATATTGCAGGTAGCTCTCTGGCAACATTCTACTGACAAACATTCTTGGAAAATAATCTACTGTTTCTTTTACCTTTTTTAAAGTCTCTCTACTTACAAAGAATAAATATATAATTGTGTCAAATCACCTTTGTAGAATTGTAAAGGTAATTTGTAAATTATCTTTAGAAATACATAAAAAATAGGATAAATATATAATTATGTCTAATTACCTTTGTAGAATACTTCAGTCCTTTCAGAGTTTCAGAGCCCTTTCAGTCTGAGACTGGTTTTTAAAATTAGCATCCAAAAAAGTGATACTTGTCTCATTTACTTTTTCAAACCGAGAAAGCAAGCTAGGACAATTATTCATAAGTAAAACAATTAATATTAGTTCCCTTCAGTTATTTGATAAGGTTCTACAACCAAAAGATGAATAAAAAAATAAATGAGATGATTAAAGGAATCAATTGACTTTAACCCAGGGTTAGATCTCAGAAATAAATTTACAGTGTATTCTGCCCCACTTGCTGCTGAGTTGACAAAGGTTGATTGGTAAGTTGTTCTGAACTGATAGCATTGTGTTAGGGGAGCTCAAAACCAAATAAAAAAAAAGAAAAGAAAAAGAAAGAAACTTTGAAAAGTATTCACTTCCAGAAAAAGGAAGAAAAGTATAACCTCTGCACTAAATATAGTCTTATACCTGTTTTCAGTGCCTGTGTAAGATAATATCAAATCTTTTTGTGAATATAAAATACAAAATCTTTTTGTAAATATAAACAAATCTAACTTTTTTCAGCATTTCACGTACATTTTTAAGTTCCTGTTGTCAAAAGACAGATGTGAGCTTTAATACAGTTAATCCATACAAGGAGACAAATTGAGCTTCAAATCCATCCAGGAACTTACTTCATTCTTTTTCTCAGTTTCTCAATGGCTTTTTTTGGATTGAGACTCAAAACAAAATGAAAAGAATACAAAGGACATTACAATTATTGCAATCACCTGAAGATATGTCACTGTAAAATCACTTCATGTTCCAACTCAAAATGTCTTCACTTTATAATTCATTTTATAGCGAACAAACCCTCCAAATTTTGCCCAATGTTTTCATAGGAACCCTATTCAAACCTAGTGTGAACCATTTTCTCAATTAGCAATTAGGTATCTAAATGTTTTCTTATTTATTTGGTAGTATCATATTTACAATTTATAAAATCAGAGGGAAGGAAAATGTCATCAAGATGGTGTAATAGACAGTCCCCAGCATCACTTTCCCCCACAAATGACCAATTTACAGTATTAAAAAGCAAAGACTGACAACCTGGGACCACTGGAGCTTGGGGGAAGGGGAGGAGAGACCCACAGTGTTCATGAAGGTGGGAGAAGCCACGGCAAGAGGAAAAAGAAACCATGCTGACTGTTTCAAGCCCCAGCTGTTTCAGAGATGGCCCTGTGAGAGGCAGGAATAAGCCATAGCACACAAGGCAGGAGCCAGCAAAAGCCCCAGCTGAACCCTTTGTGTTAAGTTGCTTGGAATCTGCAGGGGAGCAGAGGATCTCAGAGTGCACCATACCAGCCTCCAGGCCACCAAGACTACTGACAGTGTTGCTGTGTACCCAAATGGGAGCAAGGGGCCACAGCTGAATGAAGAAAGGAACCACGTGAAGGTCAATGAATCATCACAAGGGACCCACCCATGGCCCACCCCACGGGAAATATTCAGAGTGCGAGAGGGAGGCTGGCCCACGAGAAGAACATTGGGGTGCATAGTGGATAGCTGATCTGGTTCCAACTGGCACAGTCCCACTCAGTAGAGACTGATCAGGGCAGTAGAACTACAGGAGGTACTACCTGCTGGGAAGACTCATCCTGGGCCAAACTTTCCACACAGCCTAGGTATATCTGACCTCACAAGACTCAGAAGTGATTAAAAGGCCAATTGTTAAAATCCAGTTCACATAAAAAAAGCCTTCCCTAGAAAAGCAGCAGGAAAGTAGCAATTTAGTGCAACTACAGTGCTCAAGTTCTGGTTCCCACAGGAAGTTCTCCCAATTTTGGAACTAACCAAAACCACAGACCAGAGACAAAGTTCTAATATTGACCAGTAAAGGTCTAACACCACCAAAGGTCTAACACCACCACCACCTATAAGACCTAAAAGAGGTAGAAGTCTCTTCAAATGCCCAGGCACCAATGAAAAGACACAAAAATCAAGAAAGAACAGAGAAATATGACATCATCAAAGGAAGGAAACAAACCAAGCACCAGCCATGGACCCAGAGGAACAACAGATCTATGAAATGTCTGACAGAGAATTCAGAATAACCCTCTTAAGGATGTTCAGTGAATCACAAGAAAATACAGATAGAAAATTAAATGATATCTGGAAAACAATCCAGGAGCAGAATGTGAAACTAGACAAAGGAATTGAATCAATTAAAAAAAAAAGAAATTCTAGAAATAAAAAATACATTATCTGAACTGAAAAACTCAATAGAAAGCTCCAGCAGCAGACTAATCAAACAGAAAAAAATCAGTATTCTCAAAGATAGAACATATGAAGTTATCAAATCAGAGGAGCAAAAAGAAAAAAGAATAAGAAAAATTGAAACAGAAATACAGTAAATATGGGACTCCCTCAAGCAAAATAACCTCTACGTAACTGGCATACCCTAAGGAGAAGAAAAAAGAAGAGACATAGAAAGCATATTCAAGAAAATAATGGCTCAAAAATACAAAAGATCAAAGAAATAAAGAGTTGGGTTTTTTTTTTAAAAAAGATAAATAAAATTGATAAACCTTTAGCTAGATGAACAAAGAAAAAGAGAGAGGAGACTCTAACAAATAAAATCAGAAATGAAAAAGGAGACATTACAACTGATACCACAGAAATACAAAGGATCATAAGATACTACCACAAATATCTATATGCAAAGAAACTGGAAAACATAGAAGAAATGGGTAAATTCCTGGACAAATAAAACTTAACAAAGTTAAATCACAAAGAACTAGAAAACCTAAACAGCCCAATAATGTATAAAAGAATGAAGCAGTAATAAAAGGTCTCCTAGCAAAGAATACCCTCAGACCAGATGGCTTCACTACCAAATTCTACTAAACATTTAAAGAAGAACTTACACCAATTCTTCTCAAACTCTTCCAAAATATTGAAGTGGAGGGAATATTCCAAACTCATTCATAAGGCCAACGTTAGCCTCATCCAAAACCAGAAAAAGACACACCCAAAAAGGAAACTACAGACCAATATTCCTAATGAACACAGATGCAAAGATCCTCAATAAAATACTAGCAAACAGACTCCAACAACACATTAAAAAGATCATTCACCATGATCAAGTGAGATTCATCCCAGGAATGCAAGGATGGTTCAACATATGCAAATCTATAAACATGATACATCACATCAACAGAATGAAGAAAAAAACTATACAATCATTTCAATAGATGCAGAAAAAGCATTTGATAAAGTCCAACACCTCTTCATGATAAAAAAAAAAAAACACTCAACAAATTAGGTATAGAAGGGATGTACCTCAACATAATAAAAGCTATACATGACAAACCCAGTAACATTATATTGAATTGACAAAAATTGAAGGATTTTTCTTTAAGATCTGGAACTAGACAAGAATGCCCACTTTCTCCACTCTTATTCAGCATAATACTGGAAGTTCTAACCAGTGTAATAAGACAAGAGAAAGCAATAAAGAACATCTGAATTGGAAAGGAGGAAGTCAAACTACACCTATTTTCAGATGACATGATCACATACATAGAAAATCCTAAAGACTCCACCAAAAAATTACTAGAATGAATAAATGAATTCAGCAGAGTGGCAGAATACAAAATCAACACACAAAAATCAACAGCCTACCTATACTCCAATAATGAAGTAGCTGAAGAAGAAATCAAGAAAGTAATCCTGTTTACAGTAGTTACAAAAAAATATGAAATACCTAGGAGTAAATTTAACCAAGGAAATGAAAGGAAGTATACAAAACTATAGTATGTTGGTTAAAAAAATTGAAGAGAACACAAATAAATGGAAAGATATCCTGTGTTCACAGACTGGAATAATTAACATCATCAAAATGTCCATTTTACCCAAAGCAATCTACACATTCAATACAATCCCTATCAAAATACCAATGACATTCTTCACAGAAGTACAAAAAATTATCTTAAAATTTGTATGGAACCACAAAAGACTCTGTAGAGTGAAAGCAATCTTGACCAAAAAGAGCAAAGTTGGAGGCATCATACGTCCTGATTTCAAAATACACTATAAAGCTATAGTAACCAAAACAGCATCGTACTGGCATAAAAAACAGACAAATAGACCAGTGGAACAGAATAGAGAGCTCAGAAACAAACTCACACACTTACAGCCAACTGATTTTGGACAAAGGTGCCAAGAATATACAATGGGTAAAGGACAGCCTCTTCAATAAGTGGTGCTAAGAAAACTGAATATCCACATGTAGAAGATTGAAACTAGACTTGTATCTCTCACCATACACAAAAATCAACTCAAATGAATTTAAGACCAATATTTAAGACCTGAAACTACTAGAAGAAAACATAGAGAAGACGCTACATGAAATGGGGGTGGGCAGCACTTTTTTGAGCAAGACTAAAAAGGCACAGGAAACTAAAGCAAAAGTACTCAAATGGGACCACATCAAACTGAAAAAAGCACTGCACAGCAAGGGATACTATCAACAAAGAGAAGAGACAACCTAAAGACTGGGAGAATGTGTTTGCAACATACATATTAGACAAGGGACTGACATCCAGAACATATAAGGAAGTCAAACAACTCAATAGCAAAAAAACAAATAACCCAATTTAAAAATGGGCAAAGGACCTGAACTGACATTTCTCAAATGAAGATATACAAATGACCAATAGACACATGAAAAAATGGTCAAAATCATTAAACACTGGGGAAATGCAAACTAAAACCACAATGAGATATCATCTCATCCCAGTTAGAATAGCTATTATCAACAAGACAGAAAATAACAAATGCTGGCACGATGTGGAGAATAGGGAAACCCTTCCACATTGTTGGTGGGAATGTAAGGTGGCACAACCATTGTGGAAAATAGTATGAAGCTTGCCCAGAAAATTAAAACTAGATCTACCCTATGACCCACCTATCTCACTACTGGGTATATACTAAAGGAAATGAAATCAATATATCAAAAAGACACCTGTACTCCCATGTTCATGGACGCACTATTCACAACAGTTAAGAGATGGATCAACTTAAACGCCCAGTAACAGATGAATGGATAAAAAAACTTTGGTATATGTATGTAATGGAATACTATTCAGCTATAAAAAGAAATGATATCTTTTCATTTGCAGCAACATGGATGGAACTGGAAACCATCATGTTAAGTGAGGTAAGTCAGGCACAGAAAGACAAATACCACATGATCTCATATGTGGAATCTTAAAAAAAAATAGAATTCTATTTCATAGAATAGAATAATGGTTACCAGAGCCTAGGAAGGGGAGTAGGGTGGGAGAGAAAAGCGGTGGACTAACAGATACAAAACTCTGCTATCTACCCTAAGAGTGAATCATTGTTCAGTACATGCATGTATTGAAACAACAAACTGTACCTCACAAATATGTACAACTAAATGTTAAAATTTTTAAAAATTTTTAGTAAGATTAAAAAAATAAAATAAAATCAGAGGGAGGTTGTTGGGAAAAGCTCTGGACTAGGACATGTGATTCCCAAGAACAAGTCTCTGTATTTTACCGTGATAACTCTGCACCTTCAAATACATAAATGAAAGTATTTTGTTAGATAATTACTAAATTTGCTTCTGCTTCTTACTGTAGTACTTACTGGAACTATTTGGATTTCAGTTTCTTAATCAACATAATGGAAATTATAACAAAACCAGATGAACTCTGACTTGGCTTCCAATAATATGTAATTATAGTTTCATTTATAGGTATTATCAATACATAGAAATTTACAAGTTCCAAAAGATACAGTATAACATCAGAGGTTAAGAATAAAATTAGAAAAAGGTTGCCTTCTGGAAATGACACTAAAATAAGACAAAGTATATGAGATTCATCATCTGCCTAGTAAGTCACCTTATGAGGTGGATTTAAAACCTGGTGTTCCCTTGATTATCAGTAAGACAATTAGTATAAAGAAAGGTGTAATCTCACCTGACAGCTTGAGAAAATTGCAAATCAGAAGAAAGTTCAGCTATCTGGTGGTTAGAAAAATCAAGAATTATTATGTTTATGATATTATCCAGGGAAGAGGTTGCCCCAATTTCGAAAACCAGTGACAGATATCAAGAAAGATAAATTGGGATCCCAATAACATTTATTGAACTCCTGTGTACCATCTATTGTGACTGAATCTTTCATGTGTTAACTCATTTAGTTCTCACAAAACCCTATGAGATAAGTATTGTCCCAATTTTACAGATGAGGCTCATAGAAGTTCAGGGACTGTCTCGGATTACCCTTTGTTCTCTGACCCCAGATTCCCATGTTTTTGTGCTCTGTTGGGCTGACCTCAGTGACTGTAGAAAAATAAGCTTTTTCTAACTACTGTAGACTTGAAAAAAGTCGTCCATTTCCCTTTATTAAAAGTTTATGCTTATAAATATATTAATTTGTTCATCAGTGTTGGAACAGTGAAATGAAAACCCTCCCATACAAGCACATCTGTATTTTTTAAACTTCTGCCTCTATGGTTTTATATTATTTTGTCCATATCAATTTTATAATTTGAAAGGTTTTTGACAACCAAAGAAGTTGCATTAAGTAATATGTGCTCTAATATAAAACAAAAGTTTTATTCAAAGATGCAAAATCAGCACATACTCGCCAAAATATTATGAAATTAAGTAAATCCCTAACATGGCTATGATTCTGTAGGGGAGAAAATGTAACATTTTTTCCTCACTAATTGCTAGGTTCATGGCTGAGACACTATAACAAAAGACAGATTAACAGAGAAAAGCATACCAATTTATTTAATATAAGTTTTATGTGTACACAGGAGCCTTCAGAAATGAAGAACCAAAGAAGCAGAAATCTGCATATTTTTATGCTTTGGTTTAATGAAGAGCAGACAGTTGCATAGAAGTATAATTGAAAAACAAGAGGGTGTGATCTAATGGTAATAAACCTGGGAGAACTTAGCAAGGCCTGTTTATTTGGTTTCTCCTCTGTGTCCCTGTGTCTGAAGAGATAAGGGCATTCCTTTTGCTCAGGTATAGGGAAGAACACTTTGGAATGAGGGTCTCACTACTTACATTAGAGAAAGGTCAGAGAATTCTTTCATGGCCTGCTTCAGAGGAGAACAGCAGGAGAAGCTCGGAGAAACATTCCTGCTTCTGCTGTTTCTCAAATGCCAAGGTGACATATATTAAGATAGAATGTCCTCAACCCTGTCAATGCTAATAAGCAACTGATTTAAATAAAGATTTGGACAGTTAAGCACTGTTTACTTACTGGGACCTTAATTTTGGCTACCACACTGTATCTTGTCAAAGTTGATTGAATGATGGATGAGATATTCTATTTAATATATGGCTCTGATAATCATAAATGCTACAGTAATTATGCCTCCATATTCCTATGATTTCAACATCAGAATGTCTGAGCAATATAAGATAATGTATAAGTTTAGCCTAAGAAAATGAAACTCATTGTGCTTGTTAACATCTTGCCTTAATACAAGAACACATAAGTTAGGTTTGCAGAAATATTTGACACTGCATGTGGAACTCTTTTTTACTTCCTTGGACTCCTAAAAGTCAAGAAGAGAACCATGAGGCTAGCAAACCTCCTGTTTTAAAGTTAATATACTGGTATTCTGTTCAACAGTCATCATTCTGGTTTACAAATCAGTCCTATACATTTAATTATCATATATTAGTTCTTCAAGGTACATATTGATGGTTAACTTTGACAGGCTCTCTCTGGATGATTCTTTGTAGGCAATAATAGCAATCGAATGTTTCAGTATCTCCATATCAAAACTATTTACAATACTTTGACTCAGCAATTCCACTCCCAGGTATTTATTCTAAGTGATAAGTGGAATAACTGATAAAAACAGAAAACTGTCTAGTTGCCCAAAATAAGAAAGTGTACATTACATTGTTCAACAAATAGTCAAGGGCCGCTATGTGCTAGGTGACAAAGACTGAGTAGTGAACAAGACAGAGATGAGCATTACATCCACGGAGTTGGAAAGAAGTATGTTCTAGTGACTATTGTTGCATAACAAACAACCCCCAAATTTTGTGGCCTAAAATAACAACCATTTCACTATGCTTATAGATTCTGTAGGTGAGCAATTTGGACAAGGCATAGCAGGAATGTTTTATCTCTTTTCCATGATGTCTGGGTCCTCAGCTGAGAAGACTTGAAAGCGGGGGGTGATTAGACAGCAGGAGGCTGGAATCACCTAGAAGCTCCTTCACTCACATGTGTGGGCTGGGACAAATCAAAGACTAGGACTGCCAACCGGACCTCCTACTTGTGGCCTCTTCAGGTGACTTGGCTTCCCTTCCCCTATCCCCCTCCCACCAGCACAGCAGCTTCAGAGTAATCAGACTCTTACACAGTAGCTTGAAACTCCAAGGATGACTGTTCCAGCAACCAAGGCAGAAGTGGCATCACTCTTTATGACCTATACTCATAAGTTGCCATTCCACCATACTCTATGGGTGAAAGCAATCATAAGCCTTCTGAAATTCAAGGGGAGAGGAATTAAACTCTCCTCTTGATTTTGATGTGGGAAACGGAAAGGTAACATTGAGGAAGAACATGTGAGATGGAAAGTACTGTTGTCATCTTTGGAAAATACCATCTGCCACAATGTATAGTGGTGAGAATGCCAGTATAATAATTCTTAAATTATTTATGTGGATGGCTAACATTTGTTGAGTACTTACTATGAGTTCCAAGGACTATCCTAAGACTTTTATATGTATTAACCTATTTAATCCTTAAAGCAGCCCTCGGAGGTAATATTGTTATTGGTTTCTTACAAATAAAGAAATCATGACATAAAGAAATTAAATAATTTGCCCCAAATCACACTGGTAGTGGGGAAGTCAGGATTTGACCCAGGCAGTCTGGTTCCAGAGCCCCCATTTGTAATGGTTGTTAACAGTCATATTAATTCTGAGAAATGATATTATAGATTATTTTACTTGCTCTTTCTCTTTGCTTATTGATATTTCTAAAATGAGAGGGAAATAAAGGCGTGTTTCCTTGAGGTTGTTCTTGTATACTCATATACAGAGTGCTTTCCAAACTGGCCAGATCAGAAGAATCATCAGACAAACTTGTTGAGAACACAGATTTGGGACCACATCCTAGACTAATCTTCAGGAAAAGGGCCTGGGTAATTGCATTTTTAACAAGACTTTTTTTAATAATCAAGTAAAGTTAGGAATCTCTACTATATGGTATATTAAGTCTGAGCTCTCTTAAACGTTTGGTTTTCTTCTTCCATCTCTTTGCTGCAACTGTCAGAAACTACTCAAATAAAAGAAACCATTCAACCATATAACTAATGATTTTATGTGATAAGGAAGTACTTACCTCTAAAAGGCTGGTAAACATTTGATAGCTAAAGGACTCCTAGCAGCCCTAAAATACAATTGAGTGCCTTAGGGTTATAGTAACTCCCACAGTGTTTTCAGATGAGGCATGCTACTAGTGAGAGAGGAGGTATTGTCACCTTTGGGAAATACAATCTGCCACAATGTAGTAGTAAGAACAGAGTAAAACAGGCAAATACCAGTGGACTACCTATAGAGGTCAAGGAAGTGATTTCCTCTAACTTAAAAAATAATGTTAAACAAGATCTAATATCTAGGGTTATGATGAAAAGAATATGAAATATGAATTGATTGTGTAATTTCATTTTCCAAAAATTTTAAATATCTATTTTTATCTTGAAACATAAAATTTATAACATTTTACTCAGATTGGAAAAAAATTGTGAAAGCAATTTAATTTCCACTCAAGAATATCATGTATCTAAAATTGTCTTATTTGGAAAAAGTATTTGTATATTTATCACTGACTATCCTTAATTAAAAATAATCTTACAAACATCTAATATATGAGAATTTACTATATGCCAAGTATTGTGCATTGCCTCATTTAGTTTTCGCAACACTCTTATGAGCTATCCTTGCCATTTTTGTAGATGAGGACACTGGAGCTTAGTATACTACAGCCATCTGCCCCAAGTTTCACAGCTAGGACATTTCAGAGACGAAATTTGAACCAAGTACAGCAATAAATCACTAAATGACACAATAGTGGTCTTTATACTAATATACACCATATATTCATTAATGTCCTGCTCATGTATATATATATATATATATATATATATATATATATATATATATATATATATATATATAATTATATTTATATATATATTTAATAGTCATGAAATTTAAATCTATTTTACTTGGGTAGGTGGCTTTTCTATATATGAAAGAGGAAATTAGATTATAAAAACCCATCATTGAAAATAATTATTTTAAAATTGCACAAAAGATCACTTGGATAGAGACATGAAATACACAGTAAATATCTGCCTGAAAGGTAACTGGCAAATTTTATACAAGTGATCTAATTCAACTAACTTTCACTATACAGCTAGTATATAGAGAATGTAGTCCCCATTTTTCAGAATTCACAATTTAGTTTGAAAAGGCAAACCCACACAAACATACTTGTACATATAACAAGAAGAACTTATTCCTCTTTATTTAGCAAACACTATCAAAGGGAAGAAAATGCTATTTTATCAAGAAAGTAGGCATAGTCTTAATACTAGACCATTGCTAGTGTTACATACATTCATTGAATTACAGCTATTGGGACTTCCACCAAAGAGGGTCAAGATTTCATGTATTAGTTGATTCTAAAGCATAAATCTCAAAGACAATGTTGCAATGAGGCTTCAATGTATTTCGAATCCAAACCCTTTGAAAAGTCATTTGGAAATCATTGAATAGTAATTGCGTGGCTTCTCCTTCCTCTCCTTCTCCACCTACTTTTAGGAAGGTTAGATGCCTAAACTCCCTTTTTGCCTCTACTATGTATTTCTGTATTATTTTCAGACCAGATTTTCAAGTAGACTGATTATTCTATCATTAAATTACCAAGTATGGGAAAACGAAGCACCAGCTTAGTCTAGGGCCTGATTAACCAAATGCTTCAAGTTAAAGTTTTTGAAAGCCTTGTTTTTTCAGACATCCTGAGACCACATCGTGGGGGTCCTGTGGTGAAAGTACTGGATAGGACACTGGACTTAAAGACCACTTTTGCTACATTTCCCAGCAAATTCTCCTGGGTGCTGGTTTCCTCGTCTATGAATTAAAGGGGTTACTTGCCCTACTCAGCTCGTAGGGGGGCTGTGAGGATCATGCAACACAATGACTAGGAGAAAATGGACCTTGTGAACTGGAAAGGACTATATGGGAGTAAGAGATTATTACTGTATTCTGGAAACAAAATCCTTCTCCTCCCCCCAAAAATGTTAGGGAAACCCAAGCTGGTTTACCCGTTTTTCTTCATAAATGTATCAGGAATATATCACTACTCAAGATGCCATGCATACAGTCTGTCCTGCCAACATTTTTAAGTCTGCAGAATAAATATAAATGGATACATAAAGGGATTCCTGGCTTCAGTCCTATATAAATAGGATGTGTTTTAATCATGATGATTTATACATAACCAAGACATCACACACATTTCCTTATAAGAAGGGCTAATCGTAGGCTATTAAAGATACACAAATGATCTAGTAGCCTGCATCACTCTGAGGTTGCCGAGAGCTCCACGAAGTCCCGTTTGGCAAAGCTGATTTAACACCTCATAAAAAAATCCAGCTCTTTAGAGAAACACTCTGGTTTTCAGGCTGGGGACACAGTGAGAAGAGTTTAAAATAGGTCAATTAGCCAACTTTTTATTTAATCTAAAAGCTCGTCCAGAGCATGATACAACAGACTTTTAAATGTTCAAAGAGAACTGTAAGTACTTTGTCAGTGCACCAAGAAGACTAGTGACTTTCCTCAGCAAATACATTTTAGTTCCATATTCTTTTACATGTTTTGTATGTTTACAAAACTGATGTTGTTGGGTTTTCTTAAATAAAATGTATAAAATATATTTACCCTGAAGGTAAAGTGATAATTTTAGAATTAATACCTTTGCTCTGTTGGCAGTATTATATTCATGTTTTCAAATAGTTTTCTATTGTTAATTAAATAAGACAAAACTGAAATATCATCTAAGTTCCAGAAAGACTCTGGAACACCGTATTAGGTCAAGAAATTACACCCTTCCACTTTGGATTACACTTTTTGGCAAACCAAAAAACTGAGAGCTCCGTTATGTTAATAAGGAAATAAAACCAACACTGAATGCAATTGGTAATCTGAAAGTTTTCCCAAAATTTATTCCCTTGAGGATATTTCCAAGGATCATATAAATAGGAAAATAACTAAAATATTTGTTCCATTTAATCTTTTATTTGGCTCTTTAAAAATAGGAGTAATAGTAAATATGCCAAAGTAACTAAATATTTTACATTAGAAACATGATTTTTTTTTTTTTTTTAAGAAATGCTTTTATGTTTTCCAATTCTTGGAATCCAAGACCAAATCTCATTGTAGTTCCTGGCACCATAAGTGCCTATTCCTCCAGCCACAGAACAGCTCATCTGGGGTCCTGGAGACCAGTGGGAAGGCAATGGACCTGGAGGGAAGGATTGTATAAGAAGGAGCCCTTGTCAGCACAGCCAGTGGGGTATGGACTAATGGCAATCAGGAAGGTCATGTTTGCCTGGAAAGAAGGTTGACTCTTCAATACTGTCATAAGTCCTCCAAATTTCTCCCTCTCCCCCCCGCATATGCACCCTACCCCCCATGTCTGGAATGTACCCTTAGCCTCTGCAAACAGAAAGAGCTCTAGTCCCAACTCTATGAATAGTTTAGCTGCATAGTGTTAGGTATGTTAATATCCCTAATTCTAAGATGCCTTGCCTTTATGTTTTTAATTAGTTTTTCTTTTTAATTGAAAAATCACAATTACATATATTTATGGAGTACGATGTGATGTTTTGCTATATGTATACAATGTGGAATGATTAAATCAAGGTAATTAACATATCCATCACTTCACTTATTTTTTGTAGTGAGACATTTAAAAATTTACTCTTAGTTATCTAAAATATACAGTATGGTATTATTGGCTATAGTCACGCTGCCATGCAACAGATCTCAAAACTTATTCCTCCTGTCTAACTGAAACTTTGTACCCTTTGACTAGGGACTCCCCACTTTCTCCCTCTTCCTCCCCCATCCCCTCCCCACCAGCATCTAGTAACCATGGTTACTAGAACTCCCTACTTCTATAAGTTCAACTTTTTAGATTGCACATACACCTGAGCTCACACATCAGTAGAGTTTCTATAAACTAATAACAAACTATCTGAACAGAAATTAAGAAAACAATCCTATTTAAAATACTTAGGTATAAACTCAACCAAGGAGAACTAAAGGAGTTTCAGTCAAGATAGTGGAATAGACGGTCCCCAGCGTCACTCTCTCCCACAAACAACCAATTTACAACTATAAAAATGTAACATCAGCCAAGCTGGGGCCACTGGAGCTCAGGGAAAAAGGAGGAGAGACCTACAGAGTTCATGAAGGCAGGAGAAACCACGAAGAAAGAAAGAAAAAACTGCTCTATGCATTTCAAGCCGCCGCTGCTTTAAGGCTGGAGCTGATAAGTGCATAGAGCAGGAGCCGGCAGAAGCCGCAGCTGTGCCCTTCAGATGGAGTTACTGGGAGGCAGCAAGAGAGAAGAGGGCGTTGGCAGCCCTCGGGACAGCAAGACCAATAACAGGGTTCCCATGGACCCATGCAGGAGCAAGGAGCCAGAACAACTGAAAAAAGAGAGCCATTCAGAGGCTGGTGAGTCATCCCAAGGGACCAGCGCCAGGTCCATCCCATGGGAAGTGTTTGGAGCATGGATGGTGGGGGAGATGGGCCCACCGGGAGAACACTGGGACACAGCAAGGACAGCCGATCCACACCCTAATCAGTGCAGAACCACTCAGAGGAGACTGGATGGGAATACAGAATTGCATGGGGTGCAGTTTGATGAAAAATCTCAGGCCCAGGTCAGAGTTTCTAAACAACGCAGATCCACCAGGTCTCTGGAGAGCTGGAAGTACCTATAAGGTCAATCATTAAACCCTGAGCTGCACAAAAAAACCTCCCCTAGGGAAACAGCAGCAAAGCAGCAATTTAGCTAAACCACACAGCTCAAGTACTGGTTCCCACAGAAAGTTCCCCCATTTTAGAAGTAAGCAAGGGACAAAAAATTAGTTCTGGCCCAGGCACACTACCAGTGCCTTGGGGCCTGCCTAGGAACTGGAGGTTTGGAGCCACGGAGCAGACCCCACTCCCACATCCAGGCACACAGCGCCAGCGCCTTGGGGACTGCCCAAGGACCAGAGGCATGGAGAAGGGGACTGGATCCCCCTCCCAGAACCAGGTACACCATGCCAGTGCCTCGGGACCCACCCAAGGACCAGAGACATGGAGAAGGGGACCGTACCCCCCTCCTACAACCAGGCACACCATGCCAGCACCTTGGGGCCTGCCCAGTGATCCAAGGTATGGAGCCAGAGAGCAGAACCCCCCCCACAACCAGCACACCACGCCAGCGCCTCTGGGCCTGCCCAGGGACCCCAGGTATAGAGCCGGGGATCAGACAAACCCCACAACCAGGCACACCGCCAGCACTAAGGAGCATGCCAAAAACATCACTTCCATGTGGGTGGCCCACCACAGCCACCACAATAACCATGGCTGCCACAAAAGTGACTAGACCCCACAACCACCATGCAGTGATTGTCCACCAATCACTGGCATGCATTGACACAAGGAGAGTCACCAGCAGAGACCAAAGAAAAGAAGAGGATGTCTCTCTCCACAAAGCTCATTTCAGAGTGACAGAAGAAGCATCTGCTTTATGATAATATTGGGGGACCTGATCACACCTCTCAGCATTGGACAAATCATCTAGGCAACAAACCAACAGAGTAACCATTATTCTTCCAGAAAGAGAGAAGAAATCTAAGGTAAACAGATGGGGGAGGTGTGAGAGGGAGAGGGAGATGGGGAGAGATTTGACAAGGGGCATAAAGAACAATTATGATTTGTAACAATATATATGCTAGTAATATTGATTTGATCAACATTACAATGTTGAACCCCAAAAATATGTATAATCAATTTTGATTTAATAAAGAAATTAAAAATAAATAAATAAATACATACATACATACATACATAAATTCAACCAAAGAATTGAAAGACCTGTATACTGAAAACTATAAAACACTGCCCAAAGCTATCTACAGGTTTAATGCAATTCCCATCTAAATTCCAACGTCATTTTTCACAAACTAGAAAAAACAAACCTTAAATTGGTATAGAACCACGAAAGACCCTGAATAGCCAAAACAATTTTGAGAAAAAAGAACAAAGATGGAGGCCTCATACATACACACTCCCTTAGGTGCCTTGTTAAGATCTCTCTCCTCATGTCAAATATATATACAATATATACATATATATATATACACATATATTATATTCATGAATATATAATATATGTATTCATGCTGTAGTGAGGATCTTTTGGAAAAAGTAAAGTATTAATCATTCAAGAATCTCTACCAAAATAAGAAAATAAAATGAATCAAATAAGAATAAAGAACATTGATGACTGAGTCAAAAAGATGGTGCTATGGGCTGAATATCTGTCCCCTCCAAAGCTCATGTGGAAGCTTGATACTCAGTGTGGCAGTGTTGAGAGGTGGGGCCTTTGGGAGGTGATTGGATGTTGAGGGTTATGTCCTCATAAATGGATTAATCCATTCACGGGTTGATGGGTTAATGGATACGTGGGTTATCATGGGAGTGGCACTCATGGCTTTGTAAAGAGAGGATTAGCATGCTAATGCTCACCCTCTTGCCATGTGATTCACTGTGTTCCCACGGGATTCTGTAAAGCATCCCCACCAAGAAGAAGACCCTCACCAGATGTGCCTTCTGGACCTTGGACTCCCCAGCCTCCCAAACTGTAAGAAATAAATTTTGTTTCTTTGTAAATTACCCAATTTCAGGTATTCTGTTATAAGCAACAGCAAACAGACTAATACTGATGGCCTCTCCTTGAGTACCTTAAGAAACAAGACACACTCTCAATTCTACTGGTCTCAGTAGCTGAGAAAAATAGTTACAGATTTCTTTGATTGAGTCTTATAAGATTGCCTATTTGACCATTTTAGCATCAATAATAATTTTAATAACTTTAAGCCCTGAACATAAGAATATATGTATAAAAGATGAAACTTTGAGCTAATAAACTACTCTTCCACCTTAAGTAAATTAAGTTTTTAAGAGTTTAAAAAATGAATGGCACTGTTAACAAACATTTGCAGTGCTATTATACATTTCTTTCATTTCTGGTTCCTGTAAGATCCATAATGACATTTAAATGAAATCACAGAGCACCTGTAAATTTTACATGGGTCACATAGCACAGAACAAGCAGACTTTTATAGTACTTTAATTATCACTGCCGGAAGAGAGAGGCAGATCACACATGCAATAATAAATATTAAAAAAAGAAAAAAAAACACTCAGCTGGTGCTGAAACAGTTAACTAAAACACTGCTTGTATAATCAATTATTTATTTGGTGCTCAGGAAGAGGTAATTTGCTGTGTACAGGCAAACACCTCCAATACATTCGATATCTGATTCCATTCCCTGTGCCAATAGCTCATTGTTCTCCCACCTCTTCACTTCTAGGATATATTGTGCATACTTCTTTGTTTTCTTTTCTTTCTTTTTTTTTTTTTTTATTGTTTTGCAACAGTAAAAATTAGCAATTAAAAATTGCTTTATTTTTTTTAATTGGTTATGAATATTCATGGGGTACAAAGCTAATTGTCATCACTCATGCCCAAGATGTGATGGCAAGATCCATCCAGAAGCATGCCCATTACCACAAACTGTGATTACGCCCCATGTCCCCCACCCAATTATCCTCCCAATTATCCCCGACCTCCTTCCCCTTCCTCCTTTCCCCAGTCCACTTTGTATCCCTAGGTATGTTCTTTCCTTCTGCAAGTCCAACACACCACTGTGGTCTTTCTTTCCTTCCTTCTCTCTTAGCTCCCACTTATGAGTGAGTACATATGGTATTTATCCCTCTGTGCTTTATTTCACTCAACATAAGTTTCTCCAGGCTCATCCATGTCATTCCAAATGGGAGAATTTTGTTCTTTTTTATGGCAGAGTAGTATTCCATGGTGTATATATACCACATTTTCCTTATCTAATCGTCCATCAATGGACATTTAGGTTGGTTCCGTATCTTGGCTGTTGTGAACAGAGCTGCAATGAACGTGGGAGTGCAGGTATCCCTTCGACATGATGATTTCCAATCCTTTGGGTACATACCCAGAAGTGGGATTGCTGGATCATATGGAAGATCTATCTGTAGTTGTTTGAGAAACCTCTAACTTACAGTCCCACCAACATTATAGGAGCATTCCCTTCTCTCCATAGCCTCGCCAGCATTTGTCATTCTCCATCTTTTTGATTATAGCCAGTCTAACTGGGGTGAGATGATATCTCAATGTGGTTTGAATTTGCATTTCCCTGATGACTAATGATGTTGAGCATTTTTTCGTGTACCTGTTGGCCATTTGTATGTCTTCCTTTGAAAAATGTCTATTCAGTTCCTTTGCCCATTTTTTTTAATTGGGTTATTTGGTTTTTTACTGTGTAATTGCTTGAGTTCCTTGTATATTATGGATATTAATCCCTTGTCAGATGCATAATTAGCAAAAATTTTCTCCCACTCTGTAGGTTGTCGTTTCACTCTGTTGATTGTTTCCTTTGCTGTGCAGAAGCTATTTAGTTTGATATAGTCCCATTTGTTTATTTTTTCTTTTGTTGCTTGTACTTTCGGGCTCTTGTTCATAAAGTGTATGCCCAGACCTAGTTGCTGAAGTATTTCACCTATATTTTCCCTTAGTAATGTTACAGTTTCGGGTCTTATACTTAAGTCTTTAATCCATTTTGAGTTGATTTTAGTATAAGATGAGTGGTGCATGTCTAGTTTTACTCTCCTGCATATGGATATCCAGTTTTCCCAGCACCACTTATTGAAGAGGCAGTCTTTTCCCCAGTGCATACTCCTATAATAGCATTTGTCACACTAGTAACTTGGTTCCTACTGTCTCCCCTGAGCTGAAAGGCCCCTGATGCAGGAATGAAGCTTTATCTATCTTTGTATTCCTAGCCCAATGCTTAACACATAGTAGGTACCCAATAATTTTGGATGGAAGTTCTCAATTATTAGCATAGAAATAGAACTGGAAAACAGACTGATTCAAATGATTTTTAAGAAATAGAGTCAACAGGACTTGGCAAATCACTGGAAGAAGGAATAAGGGACAGGGAAAAGCTAAGGATAACTCAGATTTCCAGCTTGGTAAGGCACAAATTTGAGAACACTTTGAAGGCAAGAACATAGTTTGGAGAACCTGAGTTTTAAATGTTAGTAGGCCAACCAGAAAAAAAAAAAAAACTCAGAAGGAGATGGAAAAATAGGCTTGGTGTTTGAAGAGAAGCCAAGTCCTCACAGATTCGACTTTTGGTGTCTCCCATAAAGAAGTCACTGTTTGGTGTGTGGAAATGAGATCACCCAGAGTGAGAGGAGAGTGTAAAGAGAGGAGAGAGCTAAAGATTTGAAGGCTATGTCTGTGTCTGAGCTAGGCCGAGTAAGAGAAACAGACAGGAAAGGTAGAAGAAACTTAAAGGACATGGGATGGCAGAGCCTAATGAATATGAGGGCCAGGTTGGAGGGCAAAATCAGACACCAGAGAGAGGGCAGGCAAAATAAAAGGATCCAGAAAAGATGGTTAGATTCAACTTACAGGAGAGGATTGGTGATGTTCAAGGGACTTAACTCAGTAGAATAGGGCAGGAAGGCACATTGCAGTCGATTGAGGATTGGGAGTGATTTTCAAAATTCAAGCTTAAAAGCAAGGATATATGGATGTGAACAGACTGCTGGAAAGCTAGGGCCCATGGAAGCTTTTCTCCATAAGGGAATCTTGGGCATGCTTGTGAGGCTAATGGGAAGAAGGCAAGAGAGAGAAGACAATGCCCTTTACTTTGATTTTGAATGTCTAGCTCAATTTTATGCAATAGTTTAAATGGTGTTTTACTGAATGGATAGTACAGATGGCTTCTAATTGAGAAGGCTTTTTTAGAACTCAAGAACATTTGCAAAGACACATTCAAGTTCATGTTTACTTAGTTTAAGGTGTCCTAAGAATTGAAAGGATGAAAATTCATGGACTGATTTTGCTAACTGATGCATTTGACAGGCCAGCTATACAAAGAAAATAATCAAACCATTCTGTAGTTACCATTCACCAATGAACTGGGAGTTAATCCTTTGACAGCACATATCTGTTTGAGAGCTGCCCAGCAAGCTAGTGCATCTCCTCTCCAGGCAGTGTCTGTGTTGAGTGTAGTGCTTAATACAAGAGCTTTGGAATCAGCCCACCCAGGTTCAGCTCTGCCACTTACTAGCTATGTGACCTTGGGGCAAATTATTTAAGGTCTCTATGTTCCAATTTCCTTGTGAATAAAATAGGGCTATTGAAAGTACTTACTTTATAGGGTGATGAAGATTAAATAAGATAATACATAAAAAGCTTAGAACAATAGCAGACATAGGAAATACTCAATAAAAATTAACTATTGTTTGCTACACATCCCGTTACACAAAGATAAATTAGATTTTTTAAAAATTATTATTATTATTTTATATATTTATTTATTTTTTCTTTTTTGTGACCGGTAAGGAGATCGCAACCCTTGGCTTGGTGTCATCCGCACCGCACTCAGCCAGTGAGCACACCGGCCATCCCTATATAGGATCCGAACCCGCGGCGGGAGCGTCGCTGTGCTCCCAGCGCCGCACTCTCCCAAGTGAGCCACGGGGTCGGCCCTAAATTAGATTTTTATGACAATGACATTGGGTTCCACTCTATCCCATTTGTACAGGCCTCTTTAACCACAATGATGCTTATTGACAGAGGTAATACTACAGAATTATTATCAGTTTGTGAACTTTAAATTATTTTTCCAGGAACATTAAAGCATTTACCTGAGCCCCACTCTCTCTAGAGTGGTTCTCCTTTTGAACTTTGGCTATTTTTGGAAAATCAAGAAGCTAGGCAGTATTTGAGATACAGCCTGTGGCTATGGAACAGTTTTTCTCCCACAGAATGACCTAGGCCATATGGGAATTGAACTTTAGCCTCATTAGTTCCACATTTCCAAGCAGCTCAGCTAACTTAACCAGGCACACAGCACCTTGCAGATTTTGAACTCTCTGAAAAATGTCTACTTGTCAAATTGCTAGGAAAGGGTGATAAGAATGACTGAAGATAAACACTAGTGGAGTCCAAGAATTAGACCAATGCAGGTACTGAGAAATCTAGTCCTGATCTAAAACTTTACCTTCCGTTTATACTGGCACATGGTTGGCATTCAATAAATGCCCTGAGTTGACTGATCACTGAGGCTAAATTCCTAAGCACATATAATAAAAATAGTAACCTACCTTAAGATCAAAATAACAGTAAGTAGAAGGTATGTCAGTATTTTATATGACTTTGCCTGGCCAGTTAAGAACCAGGTGTTCAAAGCTTTAACTATTACTA
This sequence comes from Cynocephalus volans, assembly GCF_027409185.1. NCBI lineage: Eukaryota > Metazoa > Chordata > Mammalia > Dermoptera > Cynocephalidae > Cynocephalus > Cynocephalus volans. Next base: position 27,889,417 of record NC_084474.1, on the reverse strand, counting down.
TGTATATGGTTCGAGACAGATTTTTATATGTGCTTCCCTGAAGGTAAAGTACTTAGCCTTCTGAGTCAACTTTATAGCTCCTTTCTGCTTTCACCTTAATGGATAACATCCGTCCACAAATTTGTAACATCAGAGAGTTCAAATAATGACTGGTGAGAATTCCATTCCTATTCGAAGGTTAAGACATTTCAAACTTCATCTCAGAGTGTGGCTTAATCTAAAAGTTAATCAACCTCAACCTTAGAGATTTAACAAAAACATAAAAGAATAGCTCTGAGACCAACCTGTGTTCTCCTAAATACTCTAAAGAAAAGTGAAGAGGTTGATCTCTTTATTGTATCCAGCACAGGGAGGCAGTTACTCCACCGACCTGCTGGTGTGAGCCTCTGCTATGTGCGCCAAGGAGGAAAGATTTCTCAGTCAGCGGTTTGTGAAGGAATAAAGACCATATTTCTGAACATTTCGGTCTTCCTAATACCTGTAGATACGTGCTTTCAGGAAACACCAAAATTAAGAACTAGATTTCCTTAGTGTTGTATTGCAGGCTCTTTTCCCTGCTTGGTCTCCTGAGTAAGCACAATGGTGAGTCTTTCAATAAAATTCTTCGGACCTCAGGTCTCTTAACCAACCAAATTCTCTCTTATGTGTCACCATTTATAAAATACCTTATTGACAGCACCTGGAGGTACAGACAGTAATCAAAAAAATGATAAGAAAGAAAAGGAAAAAAGGTATTTCCACTTGAATCTTATGTAAGAAAAAATATATATTCTCATTTTTAGGAAGCAGTGCAGAGGAAAAGTGTGTAGTCTCATCAGCAGGACTTGATGGAGCGGTGCAGTCAATCACAGCAGAATGATATTCAGCTTTGCCTTTGCCTCGTCGTTCCTAAGCTATTTGCTAGGGCCATGTAATGTTAGCTTGTATTTATATTCTCAAATGGGTGTGCTTTAATTGGAAAATATTATATGAAACTTAAAAAGATAGTTTCCAAGTAGTTTTAGAATTAACTTTTCCAACCTAAATTTTATTCGTAAAAATGCTAACTTGTGTCATCTTTTACTGTTTCTTTTATTCAGAAAATCCTCTTTATTTCTCTTGTTTTTACCCTATTATCTAACAAATACTTTCCCATTTTTGCTAATTTGAGCTGATTTTTTTACACCTTTACAGCTCTGCTTATTCTTCAAATACTGAGTACTTACTATGTGCTTGGCCTTGTACCAGGGGCTGGGAAATCCAATATATTCATGCCGTGATCCCTGCCTTCACAAAACTCATTTTCTACTGCTGGGATAATGTGTTACCCCAATTATCTATAACCTGGGTCAGTCTACTTAGTCTTTCTTACATCTCTGGGAGCGTACACAAACCTTCCATTAGGCAGCTATTTCAGAACTTATTCCTCCAAGCCAAAAATTCTTTGACCCTCACACATCACATGGCAGATATCTGTATTACACCACATCTTCCTCTTGGAAGAGCCATTTCTCTTCAAGTTGTTAGATTTGAGTATCAGCTTCTTTTTCCAATCCTTTACCTTTCTTAGTAATCTAATAAAGTTCATCTTTGTGCCTACGTCCCAGAGCACGTCAGCTTCTATTTTTGCATACGAACGCTGTGCCTGCTTTTCCCTTTGTAAAAACCTTTGCTCCTCTCCCTCTCCACTCATGCTCTCTACAGTCCTTCCAGTGCCTAATTATCCTTCACTTCTTCTAAATACAAGAGAGTAACACAACAAAAGTTTAACTTTGATATAGGTAACTCACCCATTCACATCACAAAATATGAAAATCAGAGAAAAAAAAACAAAAACCTAGTATAGTCTTAATTATTTTGAAAGCAAAGTAAGTTTTTACAAAAACTACCAACTTGAGAATTCTCAAACCTGAAATCCTGTTTAGTTCATACGTTCAATATCATAACCATGCATCCATCCAATCAAATAAACCATGCTGCTGAGAGACTTTGGAAAAGAAAATCAAGTACTTCTATTATTTGAATGTCTAGGCCCCAGTAGTAGCAAGAGGCACTTGAGTTTGATTCAGTGCCAAGTGGCATCACTACCAAGTCAAAGCAAATCTGGGAGGCCCTCTCAGTAGCCCCACCTTGGGAGCACCTGGACCAGACCCAGGTTACCCTGAATTCCAAAGGATATCCTGGGGAGTCTCCCTCAATCCTAATCCTTCAAGATTATAAGGCATCATTTGGTGCTTCAGAGCTGTCTTCTAAACTAGCAACACCCCTTTGGGTTAACACTACTTTCTGAACCTTCCAGAGCCTGCCTTCTGCATTACTACCAGGTATGTAGGTGACAGGCAATCTCTGTGCTCCTCCTTTTCCATCACACCTTCTGTAAGGAAAGTGAAAGTAAATGGTCAGGCTCCCTCGGTGGTTCGGAATCTTGCTGAGCATTTGATATAAATATAATAACTGTGCACAGGCACCCAGGTGTTCCTTGGCTATTGTCTGATGTAGATGCTTATGGGCATCCAGGTGTTTCTAGGTTATTGGACTTAAGTATAAAGGACAAGCAGCTCTGATCCACAGTGGTCCCTAGCCCATGGGATACCCTAGGGGGCCATGAGGGGTCCACTACTGCTGCTGGAGGCTGTTGCTGCAAGCTGTCTCTGCCAGGGCCCCTGGGATACACCTGAGAGGGCACCGCTGCTGGATCTGCTGAAGGCTGCCATAAACTGCTGTTGCTGCTGAGGAGGCTGAGGACAGAGCTTGCATCAGAATAAAGCATGTCAACTTTGCCAACAGCTCCCAGGACCTTTTCCAATTACCTAGCTCACGGCCTGCATGTGAGGGGGTCTAGTAACCCAGCTGGCACAGGAGGGGCCTGTGACCCAGTCTGTACAATGTGCTTGAAGGGTCTGAACCCTAGCCCAACACCCTCCATCCCACCATGCCCTCAATCTCCAATCCCTCCTACCTCTTTTACCCCCAAACTTCTTGAGAATGGAGAACTTGACTAATGCCAACTGAATCCAAGAAATTCAAACAATAAATAGAATAGCAAGTGTAATAAATTCACTGTTGTGAACTTGTTAACAATTCAAAATGTTAATACTGGAAGATATATTTAGATGTGTTTATCTACAATGTGCACGTATATTAACAGTTCCCTCCACAATACCCATTGCAATCCCCATTGCTCCTGCACACTTCATGGCAGACAGAGAAGGCAAACCTACTCCATAACATTCATTCTTCATGCTGACTATTTCCACTCCCTGCATCCCCCGATCTGAAATATCAAAATTCCACATAAAACAATGAAAGACCATGTATAAGACTATACAGATTACATTGATAGATTGCTGGATTACTTGTGAGTTGAGTTATTCTAGCACAATGCTAGGTCCAGGGTATACCTGTAATATGTAGTCATTAATTAATAGCAAACTCTCCCGTAATTGTACATCTAAGAAGTAAGTGGCTCAATTAAGTAAAAATCAGACACTTATGATTTGGCAGATTCATACTTTCTTTAAGGAAACCAGGCCCTGTTCAAACTTGCATTCCCTTAACTATATCCACATCCATATTTAATTTTCAGGACTTTCTCAGCCAATGGTTATATTGCTAAAAAACAAATAGCATATGACCAATAAAGGCTAGGGAATTTAACAGATATTGTACTTCAACCTTCCCCTTAAACTTCTTGTTTAATGGCTAATGCCATTAAAAATTTATTACTACTGGTAGAAATGACCTCCATAAATTACTTGAGGTTTGACTAATTGAAATTTGTTTCTGGGGGTATCATATCTGTAATGTATTGACTCAAGAAGAGTAGCTGTGTTTTCTATCAAACTGGATTTGGCAGTCCACATTGGGCTTACAAATCTCTGGTGTCCAACCTGTGCTAAAGCACCATTTGTTTAGGGAAGATTTGAAGAACATGAGCGAGTAAGAAAGAGTAGGTCCAGATGTTCTGCTTAAAACCAGGTGTGGCTCAGTTGGCCTCTTTTGTGATGAGGGATTTTCCAGAGCACAGGAAGCAGCACCTGTATGAGATTACACACAGATTTAAAATCTCTACCAAGCTGACTGCCTTCTGTCTGATCTCCTCCTAATTACAGAGGCTTAAACAGATCTCAGTTGGAATTAGCCAAACATATAGACTTTGTTTGCTACTACTTGAATTGATTGAAAAAAATATAAAAAAGAGCTCAATTGTAGCTTGATCTTCTTAAATAAGGAAGATCAATTGCCACTATAATAAAATCAAAGTTGATTGAAGTTCATGAAATTAATAAAGCCAGGCCTTTTTATTGTTGTTATATCCTTTTCCTCAAAAAAAGATAAACATATTTTCTATAGAAATTCAATATCAAAATCAGGGTAACACCTAAAAAAAAAAAAAGGATTGCTAAGCATCCATGATGCTGTGTTGGTATTCAACAGGTTTTGGCTGTAAATGAGTTTGGTGTGTGTAGATGACTTTTGGCTGCCTTATTAAAGGAAAATTCTTCTAATAAAAAATACACAGCACCCTTTTTTATATAGTAAACAGATGTTAGCCTTTCATTGTAAAGTATTTTTGATTCAGTAGATGTCAAATATTACTTTAACAGACAGTTCCTGTCTGCAAAGAAAACTTAACATTTGTAAGATGAAATAGAGACTCAACAGTTTTGGGGGTTTTTTCAAAGACCTAATGAAGCACCATTAAAACAAATGGCTTTGAAACTCCAGTCTTAGCACTTTAAATTAAAGATGATCTCTATGCATAACAATTTCTCTGGTGTATGATTTTGTAGTGGTAAGTGCCCTGCAGCTAAATGTATTTATCCAACAGAGCCACCTTCCCATAGGTCAGTTGGGCTTCCATAAACTGCTGATTCCTCTTTTGTTACTACAGGCCATAAGTGCTGAATGACAGAAAGCACAGTGCAGACGGCCAAATCAAAACAGGTTTCTCTATGCAGAGCTATTTTCTAAGGTTAAAAGCATGTGCCAAGGACTGCAAAGGAAATAGCCTTTTCATTATCTAATATCTTATCATTAGATGTTTTTTGATAGAGTATATGTCTGTGTAAGTTGTTTAGGAAGAAATCCTGCTAACTCAAAGTTAGTTGCTTCATAATAAAAGTGTTTAAATCAGGTGGTATGATACAAACCCGAATGGTTTCATGGACTCAAAAGCATCTTGGTAGCATGCCCCCAAAAAGCAAACCACTTTGGAAGTTCTCATGTCCTTCTAACAGCATCCGACTGCTCTGCCATAAGTTTGTATATGAATCCTAAGTTTACAAAGTAGATCATGGCATTTTATCTTCCCAGCATTTGAAGTGATCAGCTCCTATGTCAGATGAAGGAGCTGAGGGTCAAGCTGAGGAGAGACCTGCGAGCAGCTGGTAAATAGTGAATCCAGGATTCAAACTGAGGGTTTTAAAATGCAGAGAAGTCGAAATATCTTTCCTAGTCACTGACCAGAAATTTTCTTGAACCATTCTACATCCTAAAAATTACAAGTATAATATTTTTAAGCATTCGATATATCTTACAGTTGGGTATAATCTTTCTAAAAGGCAGTCTATTTACGGAATAGGATTTTAGTGGATTGAATGGTGGCCCCCCAAAAGATATGTCTATTAGGTTCAGGGAGGACTACTTAAGATGACAACACCCAAAGATACTCAAAATGGTGGTTCCCACCTATGGGACTTCCGCATAAAATAAAAGACAACAGAACATCATGCCACTGGTCCCCTCTGAAACCCTACTTTACATACTAAAGGAACCAATAATCGCAAACCTAAAAATCACCTAATTAACACAAGACCTCAACAACTCCTATTGGATATTTCATTTAACTCCTCATTAATATAAGCTACAGCCAATCAGAACAACACAACTCACCACAAGAAGAAATATAAGCCCTACCCCCAGGGGTAGAAGAGGCTAGGTTCTGTCCCTATGCCTCCGCCACGAGACGCCTGAGCTAATAAACTCCTTCTAGCCTGATTTCTCGTCTCAGTACCAATTCTTTCCAAACCTTTCAATGTCCATGTCCTAACCCCAGGAGCCTGTGTGTTTTAGTCCATTTCTGTTGCTTATAACAAAATACACAGAACTGGGTGATTTGTAAGAAAATGAAATTTATTGCTTATAGTTTCAGAGGCTGGAAGTCCAAAGCCCAGGGAACATATCTAGTGAGGGTCTTGGTGGTGACTTCAGTGATGGAGGGTATCACATTGTGAAATGGCAGAGCAGAGAGAGCAAGAGAGAGTAAACTCATTCACTCTCTTTTTAAAGCAATCAGAGCCACGCCCCTGACCACCATTGTTAATCCATTCACTATTGCATGGTACTACAATCCAATCATCTCTTCAAGGCTCCACCTTTCAATAGTCTTAACAGTCACAGTGGGGGCTAAGTTTCTAATAGATAAAACTTGGGGGACTCAATTCAAGCTTCAGTGAGTTTGGGGGGACATAATTCAATCTGCTATACTGTGACTGTGATCTTATTGGAAAAAGGGTCTTTCCAGATGTAATTAAGTTAAGGATCTAGAGAAGAAACCATCCTGGATTAACTGGGTGGGTCCTAAATCCAATGACAAGTGTCCTTATAAGATACAGTGAGAAGACAGAGATGCAGAGAAAAGGCCTCTCCGTTGTCTTTAAAGACAAAAGCAAAAATTGGAGTTATGCAGCCACAGCCAAGGAATGCCTGGAGCCAGCAGAAGCTGGAAGAGGCAAGAAAGGATTCTCTCCTAGAGCCTTTGGAGGGAGTGTGGCCCGGCTATCACCTTGATTTCAGACTGCTGGCCTCCAGAACTGTGAGGGAACACATTTCTGTTGTTGTAAGCCACCCAATTTGTGGTACTCTGTTACATCAGCCCCAGAAAATGAATACAATGATATAGTGTGTTAGAGTTTAAAAATATAAACTAAATTAAATGCTTTGTAAGTTATTTCAATCAAGAAGATGTTTATGCTTCCTTTGAAAAAGGTTCTAGGTAAACCCCAAGGTGAAAAGATGCTTTCCTCATTAAGCCTGGAAGCTTGACTCGGATAGTATTGCTAAGGGACTCATGAAAACTCCAGAGTCACAGATGACCCATAATCCAAATTCACAACAAAGCTTCACTGGCAGGAGAGAGATTGGGTGCAAGAGGGTAGGCATGGAAGAACAGGGCAGATCCATCTCCAGCCCTAGAAAAAACAGTGTACAACTGGGTCTGACTAATGGTGGGCTAATCACCTCATATTTAACTACACACAAAGGGAGCATGCTCTTAAAAAATATAAATGGCCTTAAAGTCTTTCTCCTATCACGAGGTGGCTGAGTTTGGAGAGCATGCCAGAATCACTGCACAGATGTAGACTGCTCTGTGGAGACTTGATCTAGACCCTCAAGAGACACAAGGGGCTCTGAACCTCCTGAAGCAGTGACATTTCATGGCCAATCTCATCACTTTGCCAAGAGAAGCAAGTGACTAAATGTGAAGGAATTTCTTAGGGGAAAAAGTACCTGATATTTTTTAACACACTCATGCGGCTGTGCTGATTGAGACACTCTGCCACCTCCTGCCAATTAATTTTGTTGGTTGTCCCCTTTGAAGGTTATGATCTACTTCTACCTAGCAACAACCTGCTGGCTCCTTGTGGAGCTAGGACAAGTATGGGAACAACTTGTGGAAACTCTGAAGATTCCCTTGTGCCCTGTGGCAATCCCAGTATCTTCCCCACTGTGGGGATATGAGATCCCACACCACACTGTCTCAGTAACCAGACTCTTTCAAAATACTATCAGTCCTCAAGTGAGGATGGGGTGCATTCAACCTTGGACATTAAAGGAACCTGATCTAAGCTCCTCCATAACGTCCCTCATGTCCTCTATACACGCCATCCATCCTTGCTGTGATTATCTCCATGTGGATCCACAGAGACCTCCACCCTGGTCCCTTCCCTTCACCTGCATTCATACTGCCTTCTCATTCTTCAAGACACCTTTCTACACAAATTAGTATGACCTCAGTCTCCTTACTATCATTCAGATTCTCCTCCTTGTTCAAAGACCAGCTTAAGTTCTACTGCAACTACTCAAACTTCAACCTTCCGTCCCATTGTTACAGCACACACCTTGTGACAAGGAGCATCTCACACCCCACCTTCATCCTTCTCCCAAAGATGAGGGTGAGATTGGACACAAGCCGGGACTAGAATAAAATGGGTTCATATTACAAAGAGATGGAGATTCAGTAGCAGGAATATATTAAGACCATATTGTGGTAAACATCATCTTTTTCTCTTAAGTTTTTCATTTTTTCTTTAGGTCTATGTTCTTCCTGTCCATAAATACTTAAATAGCTTAGTATAGTAGTTCAACACCCTGGTTCTGAATGTTAACCAATTGACCCCCCAACTAGGGATAAGCTTCTCTGTGCCTTACTTTCTTCACCTGAAATTTGGAAAAATGATACTTACCTCAAAGGGAAGGCTTGTGAGGACTAAATGAGAAAAACACCTATTAAGTGCTTAGTACAGTGCCTGGCACATGGTGAGAGCTCAATAAAAGATAATTGTTGGTATGGGATCTAAGGGGTTTAATTAGGGTAAGACCTAAATAGGCCACTCAGCTTGTTTTTAGGGTAAACCTTAGATCACAGACACAAAAGCAATGTTTGTGACTCACCCAGGGTCCATCTCAGATCATCATGGCTACAATTAACAAGAGTTTGGAGACAAACCCTTACAAGGGTAAACAGTGTGCTTTTCCCTGAAATACTCCCCCTCACCCCCAGTCTTCCATGGGAACCTGTACTAGCAGGATACAGCTGATGAAAGATCACAGGACTCTGACCTTTTCCTTCTGTTTACCTTCCCCACTTTTTCCCTCCCTCGCCAACTCCCCATCTCCCTGCTTATCTATCTTTCTGTCCATCTCTTTGTTTCTTTCTTAGCTATGATTCAATGTAGTACATGCACTTTGCTGTTAAATTCTTGAGGGTGGGATTCAAGGCTTGACAAATCAGCCAAAGCCCCAAAGCCTCCGCAGTCCCCTGCACAGTGCTGAGTACCAAGCAGTAGCACAATAAATACTTGATTCAATATCTTATTGCTAGTTAACAGTGTTTTTGTTTCCTTTGGATGATAACTAATGTAAAAGGAGAACACAGCAGGGCAGGCAGGTGAAGATTAATTCTAGGCATCAATTTGATTAGATTAAGGAATGCCAAGAAACGTGGTAAAATTATCTCTTTTAGGTATGTCCATGAGGGTGTCTCCAAAAGAGATTAGCATGAGACCCAGTAGTGCGGCTTATCATGGGAGTTCTCTTCACATTCATGTGAGCTAATTCCCCTAATAAATCCCCTCTCATACATTTATAACATATCCTATTGATTCTGTCTCTCTGGACAACCCTAACTAGTATAGCAGGACACCTCTAGAATAGAAAAGCAAGCAAGAAAAACCACAACCCAAGTTTTAGATGAAGTTCTAACCAAAAGCCTTCAATATGTGAAAGATATACTGCTACCCAGTTGTGAAATGGGTAAAAGACTTTTATCTGATAAATTTTTGTCCAAATTAATACTGGACATTTTCATCAAGTTGTTGACAAATTTAGTTCCCCCCAATAATGCTGGTTACATATTTTTAAATCTCCACAATGAGACAAGCTGACCAAGTTAGTTTTATGTGCCCTATTTCTTTACTTTCCAGTTTTAGCTAAAGGTAAAAAAAAAAAAAAAAAAAAGATACAATATATATTCTTTCTTACAATAGACCCAGCAGCAATTTTAGCCAGTACCAGGTCCACAACTTTACATAGCGAAATTCAGTCTTCATATCAACCAAATAATTAAACATCATACCCTCTTGTGAGTTTACTTTTAATTTTATTTGAGGTCTTAAAAATATAATCTGACCATATAAATAGAATTAAAAAATTAAGAGTTTCTCCACTGAGTGCTAAGATTTTTTCATCTTTTTCTGATCTCCCATAATAAAATTTGCAAGCCTTTGAATCTATGAGAGTAAATTAAAGCAGAAGCATAGAGATGCCCTGTAGACAACCATGCGGTAACATCAGTTACTGTGTGTTTATAAGCACTGTCAAGCTCCCATGTTCTGGGGGAAATGGTGGTGCAAAAATTGTGCCCCTGCTCTCGGGGAATGAAAATCACATAAACTGTCTCCTATAAATCATATTTTGCTTGTCTAAGTGGACCAGACGAGGGAGAAAAAGAGGGGGCTCTCCACAGCAAGGGGCTTTGATCATTTTGATCAAACACAGACCACCTATCAGCCTTCCAAGTGCCACCATGCACCATACGCATTTTCAATATTGTGTCATAATAGCTACCAGTCATTGTAGTTGAAATAAAAAAGGGATTGTAATTAAACATATGATTGGTTCCAGACATTTTAATCATGTCATCTATCTATTTTACAGAGGAGGCCTGCTGTTTTTTCAGCAGTCCCCGTGAATTGCCCTAGGATGACAATTTGCATGCTAACTGAATTCATGTACCGTGCAGATTCACAAGGACATCTGTTGCTGATTGTTTTGGTCCCCTGCTTTTCAGACTCAAATATGAAAATGCAGAAAGTAAAAGGCAAATTATGGAGCCCGGGGCAAGAGAGCAGACTGATTGTTTGATTTTTTTCCTTCTCTCGCCATCTCTCTCTAGGAGACTATTACAGGAACTAAAAACGTCCCCCACTTTGCAGTCCCCTTAGCCTTACAATAAAATCAGTGCCCGTGAAATGATGCTTTTCCCAGCTGCTTCTTTTCTTAATCTTATTCACGTTGGCCTAGAAAGAGACCCCATTCCCAACTCAAAGGTCTCCAAACACAAGACAGTAGGAAAGGGGAGGAGCCGTCCTGACCCTGTAATGAAAACGTAAGAAAGAGACCGAGCCTGCAACTTCTTATGTTAAGAGCATAGAGGAGCTGATCGACCCAACCAGTATGGCAGACATTCTCTCTAACGCAGGAAAAGCTAGGAAATGTGAGGTATCCAAATGCAAAGGACTGTGTCACATAAACACATAAGGGATCATTACAGACACAGCTTCTTCAAAAGGATCAGTGTTAACAAACCGTGCAGAGGTGGAATGCTCCAGTGTAGCAGCAGAGTAGCCTCCACTGGCCTTATTCAGGGCAAAAGCTAGATATCAAAGTAAGATTTAGAAAACATTTCTCACCGGCTATCATGTGCCTGGCACCATTAGGGATGTTTTCACCTACATTTTTCTGAAATCCTCACAATCCTGGGGTGTGGAGAATTATCGCCATTTTGGAAATGAGGGACTTACAATGCAGAAAGATTAAGTAACTTGCTGAGATTACCCAGCCAGGAAGTCACAGACCAGGGCTGATTTAAACCCAGGTCTTCTCTCTCTAAGCACATGACAGTTTTCACTATGCCACACTGCTCCCTTCCCCCGCCCCCATCTCCTGCTTGCTTGGGCTGCATTAATCAATCTTTTCCATCCTCCATACAGCACACAATTTATAACTTTGAGAAAACTTATCCTTTTTGTCTTTTGTAGGATGTACTTAGTTTACCTCAACAGAAGACAGGCAAAATATTTGCTTCATTGTTTAAGTAAGTCTACAATTTACTTGTCCAAATAACTTCAGGCTGCCTGGATGCCAGAATGGAATGTTTCAATGGCAGAAGTTGCTTGAGTGAGCCACAGTCACCACGAGAGTGAAAGGAACTTCTTCCTTCGTCACTGTTCTGCTCCATCCACTCAGCTTCCCACTTAAATTCAAATTCATATACTTTTTATGGAGCACTGATAATATGTCAGGCATCTCACTTATATTAATTTGCTTCACAGCCTCAAAACAACCCCAAGAGATAACTAGCAGTGGCCCGACGTCCTCAAAGCTGAGGAAGCACGGCTCAGGAAGAGGAAAGGGATTGCAGAAGACCATTCAGCTGGCAGTGGCTGTGACAAGATTCAAACATGATCCCTTTACTACAGGCCATTTCCCACTCCCACAGCTGTCCCCATGATCCTGGTGCCTTATGATTCCAGTGCCTTATTTTTTTTGCTGTTCTTCTCATCAAAACTCCATCTCCCACCCCTTTGACTAGCTCATAGTCCTCATCCATTCATCATCCTCTCTCCCAACATTTAAGTTCCTTACTCTGTCTCTAAATCACATATCCAACTACTTGGTTCCCCTATAGCAGTGGTTCTCAATTTTTATTGTGTTTAAAAATCTCTCAAAATACCTGCACTCGCATGTTTATCGCAGCATTATTTACAATAGTCAAGCATTTGAACCAGCCTAAATGCTCATCATTGGATGAGTGGATAAGGAAAATGTGGTACATCTACACAATGGAATACCACTATGCTATAAAAAAAATGAAATACTACCATTGGCAGCAACATGGATAGACTTACAGAAAATTATATTAAGTGAAACAAGCCAGGCACAGAGAGAGAAATACCGCATGTTCTCAGTTATTTGTGGGAGCTAATGAAAATAAATAAGTAAATAAACAAATGAAAGTAAATAAACAAATGGGTTGGGGGAGGGAAGAAAACACAACAATCACAACAACGCCTTGATTTTGTTAAGACATGTGAACAGATATGATGTTGATGGGGGAGGGGGAAGAGGGAGGGAGGAAAAGGAGAAATTGATAAAGGGACACAAAAATCAACTGTATTGTATATTGATAAATTAAAATTTTTTAAAATTAATTAATTTTTTTAAAAAAAACTCTTAAAGAGCTTGTTCAGATAGATTCCTATGCCCTAGCTCTAGAAATTCTGACCCAATAGGTCAGGTGGGGCCCAAGACTTTGTATTTCTAAGAAGCTCACAGCTGGTGCCAGAGCTGCTGATCTGGGGGCTTTCCTTAGAGAACCGCTGGCAGCCTGACTTCTAGTCTCTCTGCTACTTTCCCACGGGGGAGGCCTTCCTCCTCACTGGCAGGGCAAGAAATGAGTCATTGGGCCCTCTCAGCCTTGCCCTCATGCTAACCAGGACTGCCAGGCAGATGTGATCTGACAACCCATTCCCTCGCTAGGCTTCGGTGGAAAGCTTCCATTCTCACTGGCTTCCTCCTTACTCTAGAAAGGAGCATGGAATAGCCCTGCTCAAGGAAACTTTCTCAGTTGGCATGGTGTGGTAGAAGTTCCAAGGGTGGCATGGTGTGGTAAAAGTTCCAAGGGTTTTAAGGTCAGATTGAATTTGGCCTTGAGCAAATTATAGGACTTCTCCATTCCTCTGATTCATCATCCTCGAAATTGGCACTAAAATATTAACCTTATAAAGTATGGAAAAAACAAAGAGAAAGAGCCCCTAGTATAAGGCCGGGTCTGGAGTAGAACCGCAACACATACTCCTTCTCTTATCCTTTGTTCTTCCTCCTCTCAGAATGTGCACAGTTCAGTGTCTGCCTCCACTTGCTGCAGCAGCAGTTCAAGGCAGAAGCAAGACTGCCAAGGCAACGAAAAATGAAAAAAGCTCATGGCTGCTAAGCTGAAGGTGTTTTCAGAAATAGTGAGCATGCCTTCCCTCATGCCTACTTTATCTTATGTCTGTGGAGAGAGGGGAATTTGATTCTGCCACACCATTTGCTGGAGATTATTAGTGGGGCACAGGAGCCAGGGCCCAAGCACATGTGTGGGGACCTCAGTGAAGGGACGTTCCCCAGCTGAGCCCCTAACAAAGAGCCTTAAACCCAAGAATTCCTTTGGCCTTTTCACGTTTTCCTTTAAAAAAATTCTTTAGTCTCTTAAATTCTGTAAATATTTACAAAATATTTTTGTAGTACATTTTTTTGGTTCTTTTAATCTTTTTGTTTCTGGTTTGCATTCTTTTATGAAACATTCATTTTTCTCGGCTTCCTTTGTCTTTCTTACAGTTTTTTACCATTTAGTCTAATTTAATTTTTTTTTTTTTGCTTCTACTTATTTTAATTTCATGTTTTTCAGAAGCATCTTTTCCTAAAAATTTTATTATATATGCAATGTAGGAAAATTTCAGATAAATCACATAATACAAACAAGCAAAATGAATATTTAAAAAACTCATACTCCCACCCACCCAGAGATAATAATACACTTCCAGACTATTTTCCTGACAAAATATTCTAAATTTCCTCTTTGATTATTTTTATCCTTTTAAATATTGTATATTTTTGTTTTATTCTTATTTTTCTAATTCTCTAGCTTTCTCACCTTTGACTCATTTTTATTTTTCACATTATATTTTGGTTTTTCTTTGCCTGACATATTTTCACCTTTTTATTACTTTTGGCATACTATTTTTGTTCATCCTAGTTTTAAATATAGTTCTTGCTACTGTTTTCATAAGTTTTTCACTTATTTTGCTTTTTATTGTTTACAGGGCTTTTTTTTTTTTTTTTCTGTTTGGAAACATAATTGATTGTACATATCTGTGGAGTACAGCATTGAACGTCAATACCTGTGTGCAATATGTGATGCTCAAATAAGGATAATTAGCATATTCAACCTTACACATTTTCAAGCTTATATATTGTAATCGTTTTTTGTGGCCCTTTACCAATTTCTCACTAACCCCTCCCCCTCCTCTTTTCCCATCTCTGCTGGCCTCAGTTCTATTCTCTCCTGTTGAAAGGTTAATGAATTATTGTGATTGTTGTACCTTTCATTATTTCTTTTTGTATTTATTTGTTTATTTTTTAGCTCCCACTTATGAGTGAGGGCATGTGGTATTCCTCTTTCTGTGCCAAGCTTATTTCACTTAACATAATATTCTCTAAGTTCATCCATGTTGTTTCAAATGGCAGAATTTCATTCTTTTTTATGGCAAAGTAGTATTTCATTGTGTATATATACTACATTTTTCTTATCCAGTCATCTGTCAATGGACATCTAGGTTGGTTCCAACTCTTGGCTATTATAAATAGATCTGTAATAAACATGGGAATGCAGGTATTCCTTCGACATGATGATTTCCATTCCTTTGATTATATACCCAGCAGTGGAATTGCTGGATTATATGGCAGTTCTATCTGTAGTTGTTTGAGGAACCTCCATACTGTTTTCCACAATGGCTGCACTAATTTACAGTCCCACCAACACTGTAGAAGGTTCCCCTCTCTCCACATCCTTGTCAGCATTTATTATTCTCTTTGATAACAGCCAGTCTAACTGGGGTGAGATGATATCTCAATGTTGTTTTGATTTGCATTTGCCTGATGCTTAGTGATGTTGAGCATTTATTCTTGTGTCTGTTGGCCATTTGTATATCATCCTTTGAGAAATGCCTATTCAGCTCCTTTGCCCATTTTTTAATTGGGTTACTTGAATTTTACTGTTAAGTTGTTTGAGTTCCTTGTATATTCTAGATATAAATCCTTTCTCAGATGCATAGTTGGCAAGTGTTTTCTGCATTTCTGTAATTGTCTTTTTGCTCAGTTAATTGTTTCTTTTGCTATGCAAAAGCTTTTTAGTTTGACATAATCCCATTTATTTATTTTTCTTTTGTTGCCTGTGCTTTTGAGGTCTTACTCATAAAGTCTTTGCCCAGTCCTCCTTCCTGAAGTGATTCCCCTATGTTTTCTTTAAGGAATTTTATAGTGTCAGGTCTTATATTTATGTCTTTAATCCATTTTTAGCTGATTTTGGTATATGGCAAGAAGTATGGGTCTAGTTTCATTCTTCTATATATGGATGACTAGTTTTCCCAGCACCATTTACTGAAGAAGCAGTCTTTTCCCCAATGCATGTTCTTGGTGCCCTAGTTGAACAGTTGGCTGTAAGTATGTGGGCTAATTTCTGGGTTTTCTGCTCTGTTCCATTGGTCTGTCAGTTTTTACTCCAGTACCATGCTGTTTTGGTTACTATAGCTTCCCCCCCCCCCCCCCGCCCACCAGGATTGCTTTGGCTACCGGGGTCTATTTTTTGTTCCATATGAATGTTAGGATCATTTTTTTCTATTTCTTTGAAGAATGTTGTTGGTTTTTTGATGGGGATTGCATTGAATCTGTAGATTGCTTTGGGTAGTATGGATATTCTCACAATGCAAATTCATCCAATCCATGAGCATTAAATGTCTTTCCATGTTTTTGTGTCCTGTTTAATTTCATTCAGCAATGATTTGTAGTTCTCATTATAGAGATCTTTCACCTCCTGGCTTAAATTGATTCCTAGGTATCTTTTTTTTTTTTTTTTTTTTTTTTGGCGACTGTTGTAAATAGGCTTACTTTCTTGATTTCTCTTTTTGTTAGATCATTAATGGAGAACATAAATGCAACTCATTTGGGGGCATTGATTTTGTACCCTGCAACATTACTGAAATTGTTAATCAGCTCTAAGAGTTTTTTAACAGAATCTTTAGGTTTTTCTACATATAGAATCACGTCATCTGCAAATAGAGTTTGACTTTTACAATCTGGATGCCCTTCATTCCTTTCTCTTGCCTAATTACTCTGACTAGTACCTCAGTACTATAGGAGTGGTGAGAGTGGACAGCCTTCTCTAGTTCCCTATACCTGGTAAGTTTTCCACTATTATTTCATTGTATTTGTTTCCCATGCCTTTTCCTCTCTCCTCCCCTTCCAGAACACCCATGATTCAGATATTTGTGTGCTTAAGGTTGTCTGCTAGCTCTCTTATTATTATTATTTTTTTTTTTTTTGCCTGCCTAGGTTACTTAAAAAAGACTGTCTTCAAGATTAGAAATTCTTTCTTCTGCTTGCTCTAGCCTGTTGCTAAAGCTCTTGGTTGTGTTTTTTATTGTGTTGAATGAATCCTTCAGTTCCACAAGTTCTGCTAAATTCTGTTTTAAAGTATTAATCTCTTTGTAAATTTCCTCCTTCATATCCTGGAAGGTTTTTTGCTCAGTTCATTGTGTCATGTAACTGTGCCTTCTGTATCTCACTGAATTTACTTAAGATTTTTACTTGGAATTCTTTTTCAGTCATTTAAGGCTTTCTTATTCTATGGGGTCTGGTACTTGAGAATTATTGTATTCCTTTGGTTGTGTCATATTTTCTTGTTTTTTCACATTTCTAGTCTCTATGTTGATGTCTGTTCATCTGGTAGAGCAGTTGCTTCTTCTATTACTGTGGAGTGGGCTTTGAGAAGAGAGACTTCGTTCTGTAGATGTATTTTATATTGACCATTGAGTAGGGTATTTTAATATTGGTTCTGGATAGACACAGTAGTGTAGTCTCCTTGTGGGTACTTTAGCCATATTCACTGTTACAGTTGTGTGTGAATGCCTCCAGGGCCTAGGCTCTGGGGCACTTAGTGATTCATTGCTGAGAGTAGTGACACTGCATTCGGTCATTGAGGTTGTGGGCAAGCTCTTGAGTTCTTGGGAGAAGTGCCTGGGTGCCCTGTTGGTCTTTGGCTGGGGTGGGTGACCTTAGACAAGCTTGTTAGCACCCCAGCTAGCATCCCATGACCCTAATGGGTGAACTCGTGTTCACCGGAGCTCCTCAGTTTGAGTGGGTGATCCTGGTCGGGGTTTCCCTTTCCTCTTTCCTACAGGAAGAGGCTCCTCCTGAGTCCTTGCTTTCCCCAGTTGGGGAATGGGTTGGTGGTGGTTGGGAATTTTCTTCCTTACTCTATTTGACTATCGTGGGTTTCTGCAATCTCTGGGGGTTCTGCATGTGTCTCTCCCCAGATCAAGGCAGTTATGTGGGCTGTGCATATACCTCCCACCCCCAATTACACTACCATGGGGTGCAGCATAAATCCCCCTGTAGATTGGGACACTGAGTCATGGGTCTGTGCTCACTCACCTCTTTCCCCAGGCTCTGCTGCTGACCCTCCTTGTGCCAATGCAGTTTTGTGGTCAGTGGACCATGTGCACAGCAGTGGTGGCTACTGTGGCAGTAATGGCTGTGGTGGTAGCTGTGGTGAACTACCCATGCAATGGCAGTGTCTGTGGCAGCAGCAGGCTTCCCATGCAATGGTGCCCTGCACTGCTGCCATCTTTCAATAGGGGCTGCCCTCAGCTTCTGAGGTTCCTATGCTCCTCTATATGGCTTTTATTTCTTAATACTTTTCATTCTATGAATGGCCCACAACTATGGAGAAAGACTCCCCAAAAAGGAGTAGTTGGGGGTTCACTCCACAACAGTCCTTCAAGATCCTCACAATAGAGATCATACCCCACTCTCAATGTTCAGTCACCTAAAATTTATATGAAAACCATAGATTGAATTTCCTTCCAGGATTATAATAATTTTACCTGTGTAGGCAGCATTCTTGAGCCACTGAAACAGTATGGCTTTCTTCCACCACATCCCCTCTAATCCCACATAATGGAAGTTATATGGCCCAACAACTATGGCATATATAATGATGGACATTTGGAAAGAATTGATTGTTATGCAACAGGATGCTGAGGGAAAGAAGAGATTCCATTCAGGGAAAACTCTCAAGGTAAACCTCTCTGATTTTAACAAGGATCCTGAGTATATTGAACCTTACAATTAACAGAGCCATTATTACAGGCTCCACAACCAAGTTTTTGGAATCCTACATCTACTTGTTGCCAACCTATTATCACTAATATGACTCATCATTCATTTAAACAGGAATCCCACAGAACCTTCTTCATTTCCAACTCTCCCCAACTCTATCTCTTTATTAGAAGCCCAAAGATAAGTTAACATGGGAGCAAATGTCCCTTGTAAGGGCTTATGGCCCATAACAATGGCCGCCTATGTTTTTTCTCATATACTTCAGTTTTCCACCCGAATATCTTTAAGATACAGAGAAGTAAATGAAACATTTTCTTACTCTAGAGCTAGATGTCATTTTGGACTGACTTGAGTTCCTGAAAAATAACTTGGTTAATGTACAAAGTTCTCCCTAGCTGCAAATCTTCAATTTAGATGGAAGAACTAAGTATATTCATTCACTTAACCAATATTTATCAAATTTCTATTATATGCTACACACTGTTCCAGGTGCTGGGGAGATAGCAGTAAACGAGGGCCCAAAGTACAACATAGAAAATAGCAAAGAGCCTTTACAGGAGTCTCCTTGGTCAAACACTAACCAGGGATTAGTTTCATCTTAGATCCATTACTTTATTAGAGAAATTATGGAAAGGTGATAGGGACATAAGCATTGGCTTGAAAAAGAATGAAACTAGCCAGGAAAATACTGCACTCTCATTCCCTAACTCTGCTCCCACTTGGTTAAATGGCATGTATCCAAGGTTACATGTTAGAGAGGAACTGTTGGAGAGTTGTTCACTGTTTCAAGAGGTTTTGCTCCCTACTCTTGTGAGCATTTATGTCTTTGAAGCTTCCCACCTTACATTATACAGGAGAATTCAGGTCAACGACTTCTAGAGATGGGGAAGAAAACACCAAGAGTTTTATAATTTCTGAGCACTGTTTCCCTTAGTGATCCCCAAATGAGCTTTGTGTAAAAGAGATTGCATTCAAAACATAGCAGTGCTTTTCAAAGCACCAGACAAGACTTGAATGTGATATACTGACTAACTTATAAACTGTCAAAGATGTTTGCTTTAAAGTGCAGTGCCAAACACAGTACACGGATGCAAATGTCATCCCCTCACAGCCTGTACAGCTGTTGCCAAAGGGAGACCTTCCCCCAACTAGACTTTCTGCTTTTGACAGCCTAACAAGTTCCAAATTAGAAATTAGTCTTCTGTTGGCCAAGGAGGAAGAGCTTCATTTAACAAATGCAAAGACATTTCCATTTGAAAAGGCATCTGATTGATATTGCATTCAAATCAATAGCTTACCTAGGGCATTCCTCCAGCGTTTATATTTCCAGCCTGAGTTTCTTACAGTTTAGGTGATCATCATCTGCTTCTCCGACCCTGAACTTCAGCATTTTCACTTTACTAAGACCTTTAGTGGTTGTGAAGCTTCGCTCAGTGGCGTATGTAAAGCATTTTTTTTATTGTAGTTATAATAATATCAGTAAGAAAGACTAAAAAGAGAAACATAAAATAAAAGTTGCCTGTTGAATATACAGGCTTTGCCTTTTATTTTAGACTATTTCACATTGAATTAAGTTTACTTAGAGATGCAATAAACAGAATTAGAAAGCTAATTTTGTATACTGTCAGTAGCAAGACAGGACATACTAAAAAGAAAAGTAATATAAATAAATATAACTTGAAGCATGTTGAAAAAGCCAAAAACCTACCAAAGCTTTAGCCCTATTTTAAACATTATATTAAATTTAAATCACTTAAAACAAAACTCTTACCAGATATGACGGGCCCATTTCTCATAGTCAAACTATTGTCAGCCACAGTCTCCACAGCATTAGCGTATGGCCACTGACACAGCCCATCAGGACGTGAAAGAATCAACTACATCTACTAAAATGACAAGGAATTCCTCACATGGTATCCAATGGCCTGAAAACAGTAGGGGCATTTCTCTTAGGACTTCATAATATCCTGTATTCAATTATACACTTAGAGAATTGGATTTGGTATCATCATAACTATTTATTCTAATACATTTGAAACACTCTTCTAGATATTTTCACATATATAATAGATACTTAAATACGGAGGCCCAAACTAATCCAGCTTTTTAAAGCCAATCTTACGTATTCTCTGAACAGCATTCAGAAATTGCTGAGAGTTTTGCTTATATTTGGAACATTTGAAACCACAGAATTAGATAAATGGTTGATTTTTTAAATTTATCTAGAATGGCCTTCTTTTATCCCATTATCTCTTCCACTGGGCTGTAAAGTCCACCATGGCAGAGCTATGGTTTTCTTATTCAGGGCTGTATCCCTTGTGCCTGGCGCAGTTAAATACTAACTCATTCTATTTTTATATAATAAATAAATTCATTTGAGCAGGCATGTCAAGAGAATATGCTCATTCTAGACAGGAGCAAACTGAGACTCAGAAAAATTAAATGATATATGCATAGAAGCAAAATAAGTGGTCAAGCCAGTACCAGAGCCACACCTTTGGATCTCAAGCCAATTTTTCTTCCTACTGGCTACATCATGTCATCTTCCATAATTTGTATTTTCAGTAGCTGCCAATCCACAAACTGTTAAGTTTTTTATGCTGCATTTGGTCCATGTGACGACCTTGGGAAGAGAGTATGGGACATAGCTTTCCCATTTTGCTGACAAGAAAACTGAGGCTCAGTGGGGTCCCAAATCATCTACTAATAAGCAGCAGAGCTAGAAGTAGAGCTGAGATCTTGTGATTCTATGCTCGGTGCCCTCCTCTGCTGGTTCTTCTTACCTTTCCTATCCCTCTGAGAGTGAGCCCTTTCATCTCTGCATTTAAAGGGCAGGCAGTGTGACAGCTTTTTGGGGAGAGGCAAGACTGATGGTACTGCCACCATCTTCCAAGCGCTCATCTTCCTGTGGCAGGTCCAGACGTGAGCATAGCTGGCCGTGTGACAGATGTGATCATGGTAAACACCAAAAAGGTACACGAAGAAGGCAGAGGGTTCTGTCAGACCAACAAGAAACTAAAGCACTTAGGGCCGCAAACTGCAATCCTGATTCTGACTTCAATTTACTCTCTAATTGTGAATAAGACAACTACTTCTGATTTTTAGGCTGTCAAATAGAAAAAAAACTATATACAATGTTTGTAAAGCAGGGGTACATTTTATATAACCCAGTGTTTTTTTTTTGTTTGTTTGTTTGCTTTTTTTTTTATAATATATCATTTCCAGTTTAAATCTCAATAAATGAAAAGTTATTTTTCAACTTTTAATCAGACCACTGTTCCCTTGCAGCAAATACCATTTACTTATCCTTCACTAACAGAATCCTCATCTTGTTCAGAAACAATGTGACCCACTCAGTATGTGGCTCTTATTTGTCTAAGCTACTGGGTCTCTACAGCTGTGCACTGGAATTCCCTGGGTGCTTTTTAAAAATACCAAGGTCATTGGGGAACAGGTATACCTTCGACTTGATGTTAACCTGATTGGGGGGAGGGAAGAAGATATAACAACCACAATTATTTGAAGTTGATACAACAAGCAAACAGAAAGGACATTGTTGGGGGGGAGGGGGGAGGGAGAAGGGAGGGAGGTTTTGGTGATGGGGAGCATTAATCAGCTACAATGTATATCGACAAAATAAAATTAAAAAAAAAAAAGAAAACAAAAAATAAATAAATAAAAATAAAAAAAAATTAAAATACCAAGGTCTTGTCCCCACCCAGATCAATTATATTTGAAAGCTTTGACCATTTTTTTTCTCAACAGAATGAAACAGCTGGGTTTAAATCATTGAATAGTGGTAAATTATTTTATCTCTTGAAAGTCTTTTTTGTGAAGTGAAGCATTTCAATTTTCTTTATCTAGGGCCAATAAACAATTGTCTGAAGAGAATTTCCAGTTTGATGTGAAATAACCCAAAATGTTCTTACAAATTTTTAGGTGAATAAACTGCACAAAATTCAATGAACACTAAAAATAAAATTAACATTACCTTGTCTTCCTGGGGGAGAGTTACTGAGAAAGAATGAGAGAGAAATTGATTCACTATGAGGAATACTTATTTGCATTGTTCTGGTGAGAACTGAAATACTTATTAGCAGCTATCAATGTAAATCATTGCAGTGGCATAATATATATATTATAAAATGTAAAATGGGAAATAAATGCCATGGCTATTTTTTTAAATGTGTTTTTGTTAGGTTATGGTGCTACATCCTAAAAAGAAGAAACACTGCAGCTCGAAACTGACCATTTTGTTACTAAATTACTTTGACAGTTTCAATGGTCTGAATTTGTAAGTGACATGAAACAGCTACTACAAGAACAAAATTGTCTGATTCTTGTTACTTTGTGGTTGCTCTGTATTTCAGTGACAAAGGCAGTTTTTAGAAATCACTGAGAATCATGTATGAACACATTAAATTTTTTTTTCCACAATGAAGAACAGATCAAAAGGACCCCCTAAAGCCATGTCTGTCCTTTATTTCTGCTGGTATAATTACTAATCTATTCAGTGGAACACTGGTATTTTACTTTTTTCTAGGCTCATGATTATATTACTTTTTTATCCTTGCTGTCTAAAAATGCCAGAAGTAGGCTAGAATAACTCAGTGACTTTGGTCATAATAAAAACTTAAAATTAAGAGTGACACACAGATCTCAAGGTATGATGTAAACAAAAATGGACTAGGAGCTAGTTCAGTTATGTATGAGCTGGAGCAAATCGCAAACAACTTCACTGGGCTTCAGTACTGTAAACAGTGGGATAAAAGAAACTAATCTTTGGGGGAAATCTTCAAAATTAAAAAAAATTAATTTTTTCACTCCAACACCTATTCAATGTAATCTATTTTATCAGAATTCTACTAATATATCAATATTTTTTATTTTCATATGTTCTCACTAACCTTTAGGCATTCCCTATGCAAAAGAGAGAGAGAGAGAAGAGAGAGAGAGAGAGAGAGAGAGAAGCAGTAGGGAAAAGCTTTTCCGACATCTGCATTTATAGTATGACACGAGAATGGTCATGAACCTTCTCAAACTCCGCATAAATGATTCCCGGTGATAAGCTGTCCTGTTGCTCAAAATGTTAAACATGCAAATTTTTGAGTTTCTCCCCCCACTGAAGGAAGCACAATCTCCTCCTGTGGAGCCCAGGAACTTGTGTTTAGCAAGCTCTTTGGGCAAGTCTTATTCACAAGAAATTTTGAGAAACTTTGGAATAAAAATGGACCGAAAGTTATTCATATTGTCTCCAGTCATTTAAAAAGAAATAAGGTGCTTGCATCTGACTTTGACCCTGAGAAACTAAATTTTGATGCACATCTTAAGCTCTATGGAGATGTATACATTTAAGACAGAATACATTATATGTGGGGGCAGGGTAGCAAATCATCAGTATAATTAGAGGACTAAAAGAGCCTCACTGTGCACCTTGAGACAGTTCATTACTGCTGACCACTCAGAAAGGAAGCACATTCACCAAAGAGCATGCTAGCTAAATGCCTGCAGGTCTGCAGTAGTCCCTTAATTGAGAAATGCTTCATGTAGAAATTGGATAATTAAAGAGTGCATGTTCAATTAACTTTGAGGATCTATGAAGTACTAAGAAATATACAGGGTGCTAAAAGGCTGTGTACAGAAATGTTCATTATTGCTAACTGTAAGAAAAACAGCTCTTTTGAAGTCTGATGTCTAGAGTCTAGCTTTTAGTGCTACATCATCAGAGGTAGCCTCTTGGATTTGGTGGCTGTTGTTTAACAATTTATTTATTGAGAATAGCTTAGTTACAAATAATGTAGGCTCTTAACAGGGATTTAATGGTTTGGAGGGATGGTGATTACTGCTCACCAAATGGCCAAAAATATATTTCCCAAATTCCTCTTTTAGCAGCAATCCCAACCAGCCCCCATTCTGTAATACACACATTCCAAAGTACTATGGAGAGAAAAAAGTAATACCTTTTACTACCCCCATCACCACGTTCATGGCTGAGTCCCTTATAACAAAAGCCAGATTAACAAGAGAAAAGCATACAAATTTATTTAATATAAGTTGTCTATAACACAAGAGCCTTCATAAAGAAACGAAGAACCAAAGAAACAGGTAAACTTGTATATTTTTATGGACAGTCATGCAGAAGTATGATTGGAGGAAAAAGTCATGATCTAATGATAATAAACTGGGGGAAATTTAGCAAGGCCTCTTTGTTCAGATTCTTCTTGGCATCTCTGTGTCTTCCAGAACAAGGATGTTCCTTTTTCAGGGTATAGGGAGGGTACCTCTGGAATGAGGGTCTTACGAACAATCCAGAGAAGAAGGTCAGAGAATTCTTTTATGGCCTGCTTTAGGGGAGAAGGGCAGGAGAAGAGCAGAGAGTGACCTTCCTACTTCTGCTGTTTCCTCAAATGCCACGGTACCGTATTTTGGGCAGCATGTCCTCAGTCTCAACTGTGAAATGGTATGGCATCGTATCCAACTTAACTTTTTTTCCTGATGCTATTTTGTCTTCTTAGTTAAATAATTGCATATAGAAGCAGTGTATAGTACTGAGTGAATAAAAACTAGCAGGCAATTAAAATCTGCTCAACTAACTAAAATAATATAGATGTCAAACGTTCAGTTCCTAATAATTTTCTCTTAACTTGCAACAAAGAATATCCAAGTAACAGGTAGCCCATACACTTCTTATTTCACTTCACACCTAAAATCAAGAAATTCATCCTATTGCCACAGCTCGTACAAATATTCTTTATTATCTTCCCAGGGCAACATATAAAGAAGCATTCTGTCTATAACCTGATTTTTATAAAACTCCAAGTTGCTTTAGGGCAAACTACAAGAGATAGAAAAGCAAGAAAAGTAATTCATTCGATGAACTTTTTTTTTGCATGACTACTATTTTTCTAGGTACTATTCTGCACATGTTTGACACACACCAGTGAAAAACAAAAAGACAAAAATTGTGTCTCCATTCTACTTGGGGGAGACAAGCAGTGAATATAATAAGAAATAAATTATACAGTGTATAAGAAGGTGATTAGTGCTGTGGAAAAAAGAGAGCAGAGTAAAAGGGTTTAGGAGTGATGGGGTAGGGAGGTGGGTTGCAGTTTAAACAGAGTCATCAGGACAGTCCCAAGTGAAAAGGAGAAGATTCAGATCACAGCACAGACTTGAAGGAAGTGAGGTCATTAGAAAGCAGATGCTTATGGGAAAGGGTGTTCCACACAGAGGGAAAGGCTCACACAAAGGTTGGAAAGGGGATTAAACCTGGATGATACAAGGAATTACACAGAGGACAGTGTAGAAGTGGAGGGAGGTGAGGGGGAGTGATAGGAGATGAGATGAAAGAGTACGAGGAGGGAGTAGCAGATCATGTAGGGCCTTGCAGTCCATTGCAAAGACTTGGCTTACCTTTGAGAGAAATGGGAAGCTACTGATGAGTTTTAAACAGCTATAATAGAAATATGCAAGATAGACAGCTCCATGACCCTAAAGCAGAACAGCCTAGAGTTTAGGATCATGAGCTTTAGAGTCAAATAGACTTGTGTTTGAATTTTTGCTCCACCTCTTACCAGTTGCATAACTCATTCAATTTTCTCATCTGTAGAAAGGGGTAATTCCTGCTTCAGAGGGTGGTTGTAAATATTTACCGAGGTAATGTTTAAACTGCCTATCCCAGAGAGTGCGTTTTCAAGATGGTGGAAGAAATATATTTCTATTCTTTCTCCTTTCAAAAATTACAGCCAAGTAACGTAACAAATAAGAAAAATCTGTACCACAATATGAAGACCAAATGTAGATGGTGAAATGACAAATGACTAAGAGAGATAAAGCAGAGCAAATTTAAGCATCTGCAAAGGGAGATTGTTCTCGCCACCCTACTGTAGCCTCTGCCCATGTCCACTCCTAGAAATTAAGAAATAAATATTAATCGGAGACTCCTGACCATTCCCACAACCATCACTATGGTTATTAACATTAGATTTCTCATATATTCATTTTTTTTGAATTGGCAATTATCTACAACCCCAAATACGCCTAGACTAACTCTTTCATTCACCCTTCTATGGCAATCCAGCCACATATACCACCCTCTTCCTAACCTTCCTAAAACCCAGCCATGAACAATACATCTTGCGCAAACACCTTGAAGACCTCTTTTTCGCTCACAGGAAGAAACCTACACTCCATAAGCAGGCCCCTTGGTACCTCTCTAGTGATATGTTCTTACGGAAATTCTGCGTTAGACAAACTATTTGTTCTTTGAATATTCCTACTCCTGTGGCTTATTCTGCATTAATCTTTCTGTCCAGAATCTCCTCACTGAGCATTTTCCACTTATCAAAGTTTTATTCTTCCTTCACCCAATTCACATTTTACACCCTCTACAACCACTTTCTCACTATGCAGGCCCTCAATGGTCAGTCCATCTTCTGAACTATATAGCACTCACATCTGTGTCATTCATTTACAACTGATCGCTTTCTACCTTCTATTTTTATTTATCTTTGTATATAATTTTCCTGTGTAGGGGAGGAAAAAGATTCTTATTCCCTCTGCGCATCTTAGGTTCATTAGCTAGAACCCTGTAAATTAGACTAAAGAAAGACAGATTAACAAGAGAAAAAACAAACAGAAGTTTATTAATGTGTGTTTTACACATACACATGGGAGCACTCAGAGATGAGTAAGTCAAAGCACTCAGAGATGAGTAAGTCAAAGCACTCAGAGATGAGTAGAACTTGGGCTTATAGCATCTTAACAAAAAGCAATAAATTTTTAAAGAAGTGACAAGAAAAAAGACCTTTGAGTTTCTAGGGCAGCAAGTTGTTGGAAGGTAAATATATTGAGGAACAATTGATAAAGATTAGTTAGTAAAGTTTGTTATGTAAAATCCTCTGGGCTGATAAAGATTTAAAGTTGTTTCGGGTTATTCACTTTTGTCCTTCCTAGTAGAAAGGAGAGGGAGGACATCTTTACAAACTTATGTCTTGCTTTTAGGCCAGTTGGGGGAAGAGCAAAGAGTTTTTCTTGTATCTTCTTCTTCTCAATTGCCTTCAGCTCAAAATAATCTATATGCCAAAGAGGCATATTTTGGGGTGGCTTATGGCTACTTGTCTTAGTCCATTTTGTATTGCTATAACAGAGTACCACAGACTGGGTAATTTACAAAGAAAAGAAATTCATTTCTTACAGTTCTGGAGGCTGGGAAGTCCAAGGTAGAGGGGACCACATATGGTGAGGGTCTTCTTGCTGCATAATCCCATGGCAGAAGGCAGAAGGGCAAAAGAGCATGAGAGAGCAAGAGGGGGACAAACTCATTATTATCACAAGCCCATTCATGATAACTAAACTACTCCTGACATAATGACATTAGTCCATCCTCTGTCCTCATGGCTTAATCACCTCTCATTAGTACTCACCTTCCAACACTGTTGCATTGGGGATTAAGTTTTCAACACATGAACTTTGGGGGACACATTCACACCATAGCACTACCCTTCACTTCACTCCCCAGCTTCACTGTAAGTCCCTGAAAGGTTTACAAATACAGGAATCTCCAAAACTATTCTTGAAGCTACCAGTTTTAACAAGAGCTCAAGAAAGCAAACAGGGTTCAAAAGCATAGAAGCTTCAGGAAAGAGAAATCAAAAAAACTAGAGATTCAGAAGATAGTACCATTAAGAAGTCTAGAACACTTATCATTGTTTAGTTTAGGGAAGAGAAAGCTGAGGGAGACCTAAAAGTCTCCTTCAAGCATGAGGGGGGCATAGGGCTTATGACTATTCTCAATGTTAACTAAGGATGGGACAAAGAAAAATGGGCAAAGTTGAAGCAATGTGATTTGAGGACTTAGCAGAAACAGAAATGTACATTATTATTGGGTTGCAGCGAATGATACCCCAAAGTGTGGTGCTTTGGCAATGTTGAGCACTTTGAATTAAAAGAAATTGGAAGGCCTTAGAAGCTGCCTCAGAACCAAAGACTTTCTAATCTTCTCTTGTCCCCACCCTACTCTCCCCCTACCCCCAAGTCCACGGAGGGACTCTATGGAACTTTCCTATCTAAGTGCGCATGCACGGCACTGTGACTTGGCTGGCGTCTGCCTGGGGCGTCCAGCTGTGTAGCCGTGCTCTCAAACCTATGGCTTCCAAGGACCTGTTTGCCAGTTACCTAGCTCATAGACCTCCATGTGAGGGGTCTGGGGACCCAGCCTGGCATGAGAAGGGTTTGTGACCCAGTCTGTGAACAGGATCAAGGGGTCTGTGAGCTCCAGACCCAGCCCAGCTCTACAACTGGCCCAGTCAGTACAGGATTACAGGCAGGTAAAAGAGCTTGACAATTGGTGTAGTCAGCAGGATTATAGGCAGGTACAGGAGCCAACAATTGGTGTAGTTTGCAATAGGATTCTGAGCAGGTACAGGAGCCGAAAGCCCTTGGAAGAAGGAGGAAATGTGGCTACTTTTGAATATGCTCTGCCCTATGGCAACCTTCCTGTTGACTGGTATCTGGTTGCTGCTCACTGTACTGCAAGGCAGCGTAGACCAGGCACTACAATGGAAAACCCCTTGGGAAGGGGAGGAAATGTGGCTGTCCTTGAGCATGTTATGCCTGGTGGCCACTTTTGTGCTGACTGGAGCCTGGCTGCTGTTAACTATGCTGCAAATGGATTGAGATTTGTGAAAGAAAGCAGAGTTGCTGGAAGCAAGGATGATTATCCTGGTAGATGACGTGCAGTGACTGGCCACTCCTGCCTCTCACACCAGGGAAGATGACCAACCCAGCGGTGAGTTGGGGGAAACTGTGCAACTCCAGGCACAACCTGTTGTGCATCAGAAAATGAAGCACAAGCAGTCTATGGGACCAGACAGACAACCAGTGGGTGATCCAGAGGTGACCCAGTCCACCACCTATGTCCTGTATACCCAGGCTGAACTGGTTGACTTTGGGAGAAAGTAAGGCAGCAGAAACAGGGAGAGCCCCAGGCTGCTGCAGCTATGAGACCTAGAGGTGGATGGTATAACGTGCTCTAGAGACAATGAAGTAAATGCATGTTATGTTTGTCCAAAGGCAGAAGGCTCGAAGGGTGCCACTTAAACCCGATTGCTGGCTGGATGCCGTATAAACCTGAGAAAGCAGATGTCTCAATGAGTGTCATATAAACCCGAGAAAAGAGTGACTGAGTGAATGCTGTTGTTCGAACTGTGGGCAAACACTGCAGAACTGCCTGAGACTGTGAGTAATAGGCAGTGTAAGCCAAGCTGATTCAAGTAATTCAGGAGCCAGGGATGGTGCAGCTAGATGCTAATAGCCAAGACAATGAAAAGGCCCTGAGGGCATTTCAGAAGTCTGGAAGGGTGCCCACCCATCACAGACCCTGAGGCCTAGAAGGACTGAGTTGTCCCAGAGGACAGACCTGGGGCACTGCTGCCTTTGGCAAACTGCTCCCTGCATCCCAGCTGCTCTGGCTGGAGCAATCCTGCCTCAGCATCTCTGAAGAGCAAAAGTCAAAAACCTTGGTGGTATTCATGCTGTGTCAAGTTTGCAGGCCAGCAGTATGTGAGAGCAGTGGAGGTATGGCAGCCTCCACCTAGATTTCAGAAGATGTATGAAAAAGCGGGGACTCAGGTGGAGACCTGCTGCAAGGGTGAAGCCACTGTGGAGGTCATCTACAAGCAATGTGGAACAGAAAAGTGGGATCAGTGCCCCAACAGAGAGCCCTCACTGAGGAAATGTCTAGTGGAGCCAGGATGGCAGGACTGCCACCAGGAGCCCAGAACCATGAGGCTGCTGGCAGTGTGCAGCACCAGCCTGGAAAAGCTGCAGGCACTGC
This sequence comes from Cynocephalus volans, assembly GCF_027409185.1. Lineage (NCBI taxonomy): Eukaryota > Metazoa > Chordata > Mammalia > Dermoptera > Cynocephalidae > Cynocephalus > Cynocephalus volans. The sequence goes on along the minus strand of NC_084474.1, from coordinate 27,859,158 downwards.
ATCAGAGTCGACTGGGTACATACATATGTTGGCATGATCATCTACTGAATATGCATTGAACTGCCCATCAGTATGACGGCAGGATTCCCATGGAGGATCACACCAGTGGTGACTACTAACTGGACATATGCAGCTAATAGTTAAAAGCCTTAAGGCATTTCAAATAGACAATAGGTTATGTAAATGTAAGGGTCACTTATCCTCAAGAGAACATTGAGGAAGATTCTGAATGTGTAGATTGTACAGGGAGGGACCCTGAAGGGGTGGATTGTTGCGAAAATAGAATAATTTAATCAGGTCCCCTCTCCTTAGGACCGGTTGGGGGTGGTGCAGCGCATTCTTTGTAAGCAAATTGTGTGTGGGTGGGTGGAATTAGTGCACATGCACAGCACCGCGACTTGGCTGGCATCTGCCTTGGGCGTTCACCTGTGCGGCCATGCTCTTGAACCTACGGCTTCCAAGGACCTGTTTGCCAGTTACTTAGCTCATAGACCTGTGTGTGAGGGGTCTGGAGACCAAGCCTGGCATGTGAAGGGTTTGTGACCTAGTCTGTGAACAGGCTTGAGGGGTCTGTGAGCTCCAGACTCAGCCCTAGCTCTACAATTGGCCCAGTCGGTGCAGGATTATGGGCAGGTAAAAGAGCTCAACACCCCCTCCCTAGGAATCTCATCAAATAACCAAGAAAGGTTAACTACCTGGGAAGTGACTCAAAGTCATCACCATGCCCAGAGAGACTTTTCATCTATTCTTCTGAGGGCAATTCCAGAGACTGCCTAGGAGAGTTTATCTGCATATTTAAGCAATCTTTGTTTACAGTGAAATTCACCCCTCACCTTCTCCCCCACCTGCCCCAGAGCTCAGTAGAACTTTGTCCCAGGCCATTATTCTTTGGGTTTATTCATTTTCCCTGAAAATCAATTACTACCTCTAAAATTTCCTACAGCTTCCCACTTCCCTCTCCCCTATGAAAGGGATATATAAGCCTCAACCATCTGGCCCTTCTTTGAGATTCATATTTGTGCATTTGTATGCCTTTTTCTCCTGTTAATCGATCATCAGTCATTTTAGCAAACCTTTAAAAAGAGTGCAGAAGGGAAGCTTTTCCTCCACCCCTACATTTTCAAAGTAAAAAAATTTTCTTAAATTTCTTGAGTTTTTAAAAATAATGATTTGGTTTCAGATCTGATATGTAAGGCGCTTGGGAATTGTCATTCTTGTCCTTATAACAAGAAAAACGCTGAACAAACTGAAAATCAACTATTTTTCTTCCACAAATCAGAGAACTGAAGTCACAGAGCAAAAGGCCATGCTGAAATCAGGAAATACAGGTAAATCCAGAGTAACAGCCTAGATCTGTTTACCTAAAGCATGAACTACTCAAGCCACAAACTGGTAGGAACACTTAACAGGTGATTTTGACAAACTGAGGGAAGCTGAGTATGGACTAGCATGAGAATGAGAAACCGGAGTTTTATACCACCAAGGGATGGAGCATTTCTCCCACTCCACTCCCTCTAGCCTTACTGTCTCACCTAAGGGGATTGGAGAAAGCCAAGAAACACTTGTGAAGGTCATAGCCCAGGGACACAGGCTCTCTAAAAGATGAGATTTAATCGTAAGATTATAGACTGCTTCCCCTCCCCCTCACCTTACCACCACACCAACAGGAGTCCAGTATAATAACAGTGGATTACATGTGAAAGAGCTGCAGGATGCAGACTCTGTCTGAGGAAGAGTACTAAGGAAGCCCAAAGTCAAGAGGAGAGATAAAAACAAGGACACAAGAAGAATTTGAAGCCTCTAGCACCTACAGCTATGATAAATATTAAATAAAGCCCAATTCCTAACTAGATTAACAGAAAACCCCATGCTACAGGCCTTTTCACCCCAGTTCCTATTACAAAATCAAATACTATAAATCACAAAAACTGTAATAGAAATAAGAATACCTTTGAGGGACTTATCAGTAAAGTGGTCACAGCTGAAGAATGAATAATTGAGGTTCTTTGAGAAGATAGTGAAGACAGGTCACTAGAAGCTCTATCCACAATAGCTCTAAGGTAGGAACAACCCAAATGTCCATGAAGAGATGAATGAATGAACAAAATGTGCTATACCTGCAATGGAATATTGCTCAGCCATAAAAATAATGAATTACTGATCCAGGCTACAATGTGGGTGAATTTTAACATTATGCTAACTGAAAGAAGCTAGACATAAAAGATCACATATTGTATGAGTCCTTTTATATAAAATGTCAAAATAGGTAAATCCAAAGTGACAGAGGTGGTTGCCAAGGTCTGGTGGGAGGAGGAAATAGGGAGCGACCACTTAATGGATATTGGGTTTTCTTTTGAGGTGATGAAAATGTTTCGGAACTAGATAGAGGAGGTGATTGCATAACACCTCCTCTATGAATGTACTAAATGCCACCAAATTGTTCACTTTAAAATGGTTAATTTTATGTTTGCAAATTTTACCTTTAAAAAAAGTCACTAGAAACTTCCCAACTGAAATGCAAAGAGGAAAAAAGAAAGAAAAAAAAAAAAAACCAGAACAGAACATTTAAGAACTATATGATAATTTCATGTGTGTAAATGGAATACCAGAAGTGAGAACGTAACAGAAGAAATATTTGAAATAATAATGGCTGAAAACTTTCTGAAATTAATGACAGACGACAAACCACATACCCAGAAAACTCAGATAACACCAAGCAGAACAAACACTGAAAAACAAAAACAAAAACAAAACCCTACACTAAGGCATATCGTATTCAAATTGTAAACACCAAAAGACAAAGAAAAAATCCTAAAAGAAGCCAGAGTTTAAAAAAATACTAAAATTTTTTAAAAAGTTACTTATGGAGGCACAAGGATAATAATTCCAGTGGGCTTTTTGTCAGAAACCATGCAAGAAGATAGGGAAGTGAAATACTTCGAGTGTTGAAAACAAGCCAACAATATGGAATTCCACACCCAGAAAAATTATCCACTGATAATAAAGGAAAAAAAAAAGACTTTCTCAGACAAACAAAAACAGGGAATTCATTACCAGCCAACCTGCCCTGTAAGAAATGTTAAAAAAAAAAAAAATCCCTTCAGGGAGAAGAAAATGATAAAGGTCACAAACTCAGAACTATGTAAAGAAAGGAGGGGCATCAGTGAAAGACAAATGAAGATTAAATAAAATCTTTAATTGTCCTATTCTTAATTGATCTAACATATAACTGTTTCAAGTAATAATAATAACAATGTATTGGGCGATTACAGCTTATGGATATGTGAAATGAATGACAACACCGCCATGGGGTGGAGGGAGGAACTGAGAATACCTGAGGTACCTGCACTACCTGTGAAGTGGTATCATGTTATTTGGAGTTGGACTTAGATTAGTTAAAAGTAATAATTAAAAAGTTAAAGACAATTACTTGCCTAAGGGAAGTAAGCTACATGACTATAATCATAAAAAGAGAAGGGATGTGTGGACATATATGTATGACTGGGGGCAGTGGGGCAGGGAACGCTACCAAAGTGGAGAAAAATACTCAAATACTTCAAAATGTCAAAGAGAAATCAGGCATATTCTTAACTGCTCCTGAGGGCAGGACGGGTACCAATAATTAAAAGCTACAGAAGAGTAAATTTAGACTAATAAAAAGAGTTAGAGTTGTTCATACACAGGCATTAGAGTTGTTCAAATACACCTGGAAGGGAGTGCTCTCCCCATCAATAGAAATTTTCAAGCCCAGGCTGGAAGATAACTGGGAATGATATAGCAGAATGCATTCTGCATTGGGCCAGGGAAGGAGAAGGATAGAAAAAAATGGCCTTTAAAATCACCTGCAACTTTATGATTCTATGAAGTTAATTCTTGAGTGCCCTACAATGTTAGAAATTTCCTTCACTGGAAGAATCCCATCTTGGATAAATCCTCTGAAACAGTTTCTCATCATTAGTACAGTAAAGATGGCAGCGAAGCAACTGAATTTTAAATACATTTTAATATATTTGGGGTTTGGATTCCTTGGCTGAAGGCATATAAATACCACTTTGGCTAATGAGGGACATTTTTGGAAAGCCATCAGGGGAATCACAGAAGGAGAACCAGGCTTGGCAACAGCAGTCGTCAAGGGAGTTCCAGAGGGCTAGGACACAGGAACTTTAGGAAAAGCCTCATAACAAAATGAGTAAACTCAAGTTTCCCCTGCTATGGTGACCAAACTTCAGCTATCGTTTATTTTCAGACTTCTCAAGATTCAATGGCCCACAGGAAAAGTATTCGATTGTCTGTGCTTAGCTTGTGGACACATCGGCTGTGCTGGGGTAGGATAAGGACAAGGAGGCCTCCAGGGCTTCTGACTTTCGTTGGAAGCAGGCACTGGGGTTTACTCTCTTCCTTAATCAGTGTCCACCCAGGAAAACAGAAGCCATGCTAGTTTAACAGACAGACTTTAGTATAGGCAATTAGAGTACTAAAAAATTGAATGATAATGCTGAAGAAACACAGACATAATAAATGCAAGAAGCATTTATCATGCCAGGGCTGCCAGAACAAAGGGAAGGGGTCAGGTTATCAGAATCTAGAAGCTAGGGGAAACCCTGCATCACTGAAACTCAACTTCTGAGAAAGAGAGCAGAGTCCAGTTGCTTCTGGTGTCTTAGGAGCTCAAAGAAGGGCCTGCAAATCTGGACTCAGACCTCTGAGGAAGAGGTTTTCTGTCAGGCTGCTGCTAGTATACCTAAGCCTGGTTCTGGGATTGCTGCAGTGAAACACCATTATTGGAGCATTGAAGACAGGAATTTACAGCAGGTAAATATAAATAAGAAAGTCCCTTCTCCCTCCTCCTCCCTTCTAGTCTCCTTCTAGTGTCCCTTTTAAACAGGAAGTCAGCTGACAAAGGAAAAACATTAATTGGAATAATCCCTGACCCATTATCACAAAGCTAGGTATAGCAGAGTGGATCAAGCTGAGAGACAATAGCTTAATCACAGGCACATCATTCCACCAAGACCAACACAATGCTTGAAGTAATAGTCCAAAGGAAATTGAGGTGCTGGTAAAAGGTGAATGGTTGCTGAACGGCCAAAAGGAACATGGGCACTCTGGAAGACTAGGAATAGGTACCTCCTACGTATCTAGTGGAGGACACACACCTCCCGTAATTTCTAAAAAAGATAGCAAATAATTTTTATTTTTGAATTTAAGAGGCTTACTCAGTTATGACTTTTTAGGGCAAGTCGAAAATGATATAAGGCTTTACCACCCATTCAATGTATCACTTAAGGTGTGTGGAACATAGAGCAAGAATAAAGTTGTGGAATCAAATGCTAATGAAAAGATTATTCCTAACTAGTGACAGGCATTTCACAAGGCACATCAGAAGAAAGCAAAATCTCCTTAGTCACGAAACTCTGTATTTAACAAAAATCTGGATTTGGACATATTACAGACCAAGTTACTAAGGATTCTCTACAACTAGGCTTTGATTACAAATGTAGCTAATGGAAGGCATACAGTGAAATGAGAACTGGGGGGTGCACGTAGAAGAAGTCAACAGGCAACAAAGACAGCCAGATCTAAGGAGAACAGAAATACCTCCTTTACATCAGGCTGTTCATTCTACCAATCATGACAGAGGAAGAATTCAAAGTTAATATCAAAACCCCACAGTTGTTTTTTTATATTTGTTTAAATCAACTGTATATCAGGGTCTCCCAGTGTTTGACAGAAGTGGTTTTAGGAGGTGCATATAGCTCTAAGAAGCACTCCACAACAGAAAAAGTATCTTCAGTCTTGAAGCTTCAGGATTCACATTAACATGTTAAAGGGCCTGAGAGTCTTGCTGTAAAAAAAAAAAATGCTTACCTGTAACCCAGTGTAACCTCAACTTATTTAAACCAAAAAGCCTGATTTCAATAAGCATCATCCAGAATGAGTTTTTTACAAAACACAATTTGCAATACATTGCCATATATTGTCTATAAATAGCATATAATTCTCCATTTTGTAGAATAAATTCATTTTCTTTTCATCCTTTTTTGTCTTAATAAAATGGAAATGTAAAATCCCCCTAGATGTCATTTTATTAAAATATCCAGATCTGATGAGTTCAAACTAATACTTGCAGGCAAGACTCTGGTGCTGAGGACTGGCCCAGTTCAGCTACACCCCCACAGCATGCTGCCTCAATAGGCCTTGTGCAGTTCTGGGTGGGGCCCACCACAACCCCCATGGAATATTTCCTTGTGTCAAGACACAACAGAATTGCTCATAGGCAGCTCTAGCCTTTCTGAGTAGACTGTACTCTTCCTTATTTTCCCAAAATTGCTGACCAACAGGGAAAAACAAAACAAAATAAAAAACCTTATGGAAAAATAATGGTTACTAAATCAGGATTTCTTGTCTACCACCCAAAATATAAATTGTCTAGAGTCAATATGGACTTCTAAAAAGTTGAAAGGCCTATTGTTACATTATGAAGTTAGATAAACACACCTCTCACTGATGACAATTTTAACATCTCCAAAGTAATTTTACTTTACCTGAATACTCCAGGAAAGAGTGGTCAGTTTCCACACTGATTCTGAAAGCAAACTGATCAAATGACCCCAAATTTCTGATGTTCCCAGGTAGGTGGTGCTTTGGAAATACATGAAACACATACATGCTGTTCCCTCTCTCTCCTTCAATCTCTCTCTCTCCCTCTCTCTGACCCCCCCTTCCCAAAACTTACTGATTTATCAGCCTCTCAGAGTTTTTCCCTTGCCTATTACCACCTTCTGTTACAGGGTTGGAAAGAAAACTTGCAATTTGGGTTAAAATGGAACATGGTTTCATAGAACTGAACTAAAGTGGAGATCCTTTAGGAAATATTACATATCAGAATAACATTTCAGAGATCTTAAAAGCCCAAATTAGTTAAGAATGACAAATATAACTCTGTTTTTATGGGTTGCAGGCAAGTTAAATTTCATTTCAAAAAGGTAAAAATCATTTCCTTTTTGTAGGATAGTATTAAAATAAATGAATTCCAGTTTTATATTTTATATTTCCAGATGCTACCTCAAGCTTCAGATATCTTTGGAAAGCTGATCTCCCTGTGTTTTCATGTCATGCAAGCAGTCTTAGGATGTGAGATTTTATATCAGAGAAAAGATCTCTGCAATAAGGATGTCTATAAAGGAGAGTTCTTAAAATTAGAACTAGCTTCATATTAGCAGTTTACAATTTATAAAATATTTTCACTGTCAATATTTCCCTTGATTATCCAAATAGCCCCATGAGAGAAATTAGGCAGGTATTATTATTCTTCTCTTCATTTTTCTCTGGAGGACGTAAAGACTGACTGTGAGAGGTTACATGGCTTGTCCAGGAACATACAGGGATAAAAGACAAGCATGATCTACATCTAGAATATCTAATTCCAGAGCCTGTGTTCTTTTGCAATTCATTCCCTGTTCTACCTGAGGGTCTGCCATGGCTTACATTCACAGCCCAGCTACTATCATCAGCTCAGTAAGTGAAGTGTTAACTACACGCTTAGAAAAAGGAATCATATTGCTTTTAAGGTTTAAGAAGCATAAAATAGCATTTCTATACTGAAAAATATTTTGTAAAGAATTTTAAAATCTTAAAAGCATTAATGACATTCCTTGCATAACAGATTGTTATGTTAAATACATTCATTAAATGAATATGTCAGGCTGACCAGTTAGCTCAGTTGGTTTAGAGTGTGGTGTTATAATACCAAGGTCAAAGGTCTAGACACCTGTACCAGCAAGCTGCAAAAAAAAAAAAAAAAAAAAAAAATTAATTATATCTTTTAAAAAAGCTAACAATATAAATTTTGTCTCAATAAGTTGATTTTTTAAAAAAAGAAAGCACTAATTGTAGATAATTTCTATACATATGAGGGTACTTCAAAAAGTTCACTGGAAAATAGAGTTAAAAGATAATATGAATCATCCCATGAACTTTTTGAAGTACCCTCATAATTTACCATATAATTTATATAAATAATTTAGGGGGTTCCATGCTTTCTTATCCTACTCTGCTTCTGCTATCAACAAAATACTAGTTTCCATATCAAATCTTCCAAATCCTGGCTGTTACCTAACATTCAAAAATACGCATCAATCAACCCCATGTTCATCACAGCATTATTCACAATACTAAGAGGGGAAAGCAGCCCAAATGTGCATAGATAGATGAATGGATAAAGAAAACGTGGTATATAGATATACAATGGAATATTATTATGCAACCTTAAAAAAGAAGAAAATCTGTTCATGCTACCACATGGGTGAACCTTGAGGACATTATGCTAAGTGAAATAAGCCAGTCACAAAAGGACAAATACTGGCCAAGGGCAGCCCACTTTGCCCGGAAGCAGGCAAGACAGCAATGCCCAGGGTCCTAGGCAGGAACTGAGGACAGCATCCCCCACCCAGAAGCAGGCAAGGAATAAACCAAAAACACCACTTCTGTGCAGGTGGCCCACCACAGCCATGGCTGCTGCAAAAGCAGCTCAACACCACAGCGGCAGCCATCGCCACTTTGCAGGCAGCCCACCAGACAGTTGACTGCACTAACCCAAGGAGAGTCACCAGCAGAGACTGGAGAAAGAGGACGTCTCTCTCCTCAAAGCCAACTCCAGAGTAACAGAAGAAGCAACTGCTCTACCAGATGACCAGACACCAATGTACAGATACTAGAAATACAAAATTCCAAGAAAATATGACATCACCAAAAGAATACAATAATTCTCAAATATCAGACTCTATTGAGCGAGAAACCCTTGAAATGACTGAAAAGGAATTCTAAGCAAAAATCTTAAGGAAACTCTCTAATATATGAGAATACTCAGATGACATAATGAAAAGAGAAAAAAATTCAAGATATGAAAGAAATTTACAAAGAGATTAATACCTTACAAAAGAATGCAGCAGAACTCATGGAACTGAAACAGTCACTCAACAAAACCAAAGGACAAATACTGTATGATTCCACTCATATGAAGTATATAAATCAGTCAAAATCATAGAAACAGAAAGTAGAAAGGTGGTTGCCAAAGGCTGGGGGAGGAAGAAGGGAAAATTAGTATTTAGTGTGTATAGACTTTGTGTTGCAAAATGCAAAATGTTTCGAGATCTGTTGCACAACAATGTGAATACACTTAACACTACTGAACTGTACACTTAAAATGGTTAAGATCGTAAATTTAATGTGTTTTTTTTACTACAATAAATTTTTTTAAAAGTCGTGGGGTCACAGCAATTGGATGAAGAACTAATAACAAAATGGGCACTGAGGCTTTCTTGGAGGGAAAACAGATAACAGCAAACAAGAGTCAGTCATGCAGGGAACCATGTGGCATATCTCTGTGGCAATCTGTATAATTCCACCAGCACCATCTTTCTTGTGCTCCTCATATACAACAGGCTTTGTGCCCATGCAATGACTCCAAGACCTTGGAGATGTAAAGATACCATTCAACCCAAAGAGAATTTAACACGCTTAGTCTGAAAAGATGTTATTGTTTAGTGCTGTTTATTTGCTTGTTTGTTTTTTGCTCTGCATGGTAGAAATTTAGAATTCTCCTGGATGTTCTAGTCAGGGATAACTTTCTTAAAGAACAGAGATTGTCTCAAGAAAAAGGAAATTTACCAAAAGAGTACAGTAAGCAATACAGAAATCCATGATCAAGCTCAATGCCCAGCAGGGTTCACAGGAGCTGGACTAGAATTAAGGCTCCCTTCTCCACAGCTCTTCTGGATGCTACAGGTTGATAATGGAGCAGAGCAGTCCACCTACTAAGTCAGTTTCTTCTATTTCATCATCTATAAGAGGAGTTAATGAGGTAAAGTGTTTAAAAAATATATCCGAAAGAGAGTAATCTCCTTTATCTACAGTCCAGCTTTCTCGGCTTATTAATTAGCTTCCACTTGACCCAGTAAGATGGCTGCCCTCTCTGTCCGCTGTCAGTTTAACAGCTTACTGTCTACAGAACTCATATCTCCCAGTTTGAATTCTTGAGATAGAGAAGTTGATTCATGGCACACCAGGGTCATACAACATGTAAGGATGTCTCTTGTTCTGGACCGGTCAAGGAACAAAGCACATCTAATATACAGAAGTTATGTATTTTTTTCCCTAACATATATGAGATTTTCAGCACTTTATTACAGAGTGGAAAGGCTTTCAGCAGAACATATGTCTAATACCATGATATACAATGGGCAAACAAGATTTATAGTTCTATTTTTTAATGCCCTGCAAACTTGGTGTTCATGTTTTATGGATGAGAAAGCTAAGACAAAGAGAGGTTAAGTGATGGGTCCAAGCTTAGATGAGAGTAAATGACAGAACCAGCATTTCATTTTAACTTTAACTCCAAAATTACTTTTTTCTTCATATTGTCTCCCTATTAATTATTTAACATATGTAATTCCATGAACTTTGCACAACAAAAGAATTCTATTGTGACCTGTATTACTACTTGGTTTTTTAATAAATTTTGTTTGCTACTTGAAATATTGAATTTCACCCATATTAACTAATTTCCTCTCTAATCTTTTGATTTCTAGCCTGGCTATCTACCAGACTTCAATATTAATATAATTATAAAATTAACATCAATTTAACAAAATGTCTATTTGGGAAGAATTATAGGTTTCTTTCATTATTTTTATCACCTTTTAAACATAATATTTGTGCATGCTTCCTACAATGGAGTTCTCAGCAAAGGCATACAATGATTGCCTTTAAAAAATGAAATTCTTACCAGATTCTTCCTTAGTAGAATCTTTTTTTTAAAATTTTCTACAGAAAAGCAATTTAGAAAGAAAAAACAGGGGGTGGGGTGGAGAGGGAAGAAAGAAGAGGAGACAATTTCCCTCACTATGCCTTAGAGGTTATGATCATTCCTTGAAAATAGAGTAGTTCTCAGAAATACTAGAATCATTGCTCAATACAGGTGTAAGGATTGTCCATTTCAGCCCTGTTTGTGATAACAAAAATAATAGATGCAATCTAAAGCTCATTGTGGTGATGCCACTTAAGTAATACCTGCTTAATCAGATCCCTGCAAAAGCATCATTTGTGTTACACCAGAGGAAGGTGTGATACTTTCTCCACTATCACCTCAGAAGTTCTAGCAAGAATCCAGTTTTTAATACCTGTTGGACCTCCTGGCAGAAAGGGTGAAGAACATTCAGGAGCAGACCCACCAAGAATCCAGATTTGAAGAACTGTTGGACCTCCTGGCAGAAAGTGTAAAGAACATTCAGGAGCTTGGTAACTAGAGGAAACAGCTCTCTCTAAGGAGGAAGGACCGTTAACAATGAGAATAGAAGCAAATGGTTTTGAGAGTCATATCCTATGATATCCCTCAAAAGCCCTTTAACCCAGCCTTGAGAGAAATTAGCTAAAATTTCTCAGGAGAGAAGGCTTTAAGAAAACTTTAAAAGTTAGGTTACTCTTTGGGGAATTTGAGAAAATAACTGTGACACAAGTGGGGAGAGAGCCCTAAATGCATTTCAGTGAATGTGACACCCCTAGTTCTCTGAGCTATGTATATTTATTATATATAATACAATGAGTTATACATATATTTATTACATATAATAAAGAATTTGGCTAGCTTTTCTTCCTAGTTCCTGGGAGATAACTTCTAAATCCTTGAAATTTCCCAAGTGATGGGAGAGTCTTTGTTATTCACGGTGGGCCCTGGCCATAGCTGAGTTTTTGCTAATGAGATGATGACTCAGGATAGCGGCTGGCCATTCCGGAAAGACCAACCCATAGTGAAACCCCAGTAGAAACTCTGGATACTCAAAGCTCAGGTGAGTTTCCTGGTTGGTGATACACACTGATGTACCAGGAGGGTGATGCATACTGAGGACACGGAAGCTTGTGTTTGGGCCCCTCCCAGACCTCACTCTATCCATCTCTTCATTTGGCTGGCTCTGGGTGGCCTTCGCCCTAGCTGTGTAGCCTGGTGAGACAGGAATTACATTTAGTAGAACTTAGCAAGTTCAAGTCATTCATTAAACAAATATTCATAAAGCAACTACTATGTGCAGAGCACTGTGTTCTGGTGCTGGGGAGAACTTAATGGGCACAGTGCCAGCCTGCATAGAGTCTGCCGGGAAATACAGATGTTAGATAAGAAATTACAGTAAAATGATGCATTGAACAATGATACAGGAAGTCCAGAGTTTTGTGGGCACAAAGGATATCTAGCAGAGAAGTCACAGGGGGGGTCCCCAGAGGAAGTGGCTAAGATCAAAGGAATGAACAGGAAGTAGCCAGACACAAGAAAGAAGGAAGACTAGTCCAGAAAATGGAAAAGAAGTCTATTTACCAAGTCTTGAAGAACAAATCACTGAAGCCCTTTTGGGTTGTCTAGCTCAATGATGCATTTAACATAAGAATCCTCTCATAGTTTATTGAAACAAACACTGCGGTTCAAACTTTGCTGGGAAAAATATGTCCCTTGCCTGACTCACAGGGCACCACTTCATATCTGAGAATTTAAACTAGAAGGGGTGACGGTGGCTCTTAGATGTAGCAACAATGGATGACAAGCAATAGCTAACAGCCTGGCGTGCAGGCTGTCACGTAAACACAGAATTGTATTGACACAGAATAATAATGTCTCAATAATGATACCAAGGAATAAAAATACCACTTAGAAAATGATCTCTTAAAAGTAATTAAAATGTAAAAGTTTGGGTGCCAGAGTTGCCTAGAAAATTCATATATAAAATACTTAATTCCTAATAATGCTAGATGAGATTTTTATACATAGTCAAAAACAGGGAAAGGGAGAAAGGAATTCGGGACAATGGCTTTCATCAAATTAGATGAACTTACAGAAGACAATGGACATGTGTCCCTCTTGGTTCTCAGCCTCATTTCACATTCAAATGCCAAAGACCCCCAAGGGAGAAAAGGCACAGCAGCTCTCCCCTTTTAATTCAGCCCATGGCCCTTTGGTCTGAATGTAACCCATATGGTTCTGGTCTGACTTTTCTAATGAGTTCATCCTGAAGACAGAAAATCATTTTGATCTACATTTAATAAACCTTCCTCTTTAATCAGTGTGACTGGTTTTATTACATGGTTTGGATTTTGCTGACCTGTCACTCCTGCTACTATCACACTGTAAAAAAAATGAAAACATTTTTAAATGGATATAAATGACTAGCTATACTTACTATAAGCTGATTTTATGCTTTTTCACTTAGCTAATTCTTGTTTTTGAAGTTTAATTTAATGAGTTTATCTTATACATTTTCACCACTTAACTTTTCTGATTGAAAGTTGAACTTCTGGTTTGCCAAAAGGAATATGATCATAAACTGATGCTAAATGCCAAAAGTAAGCAGCATTATGAAATTGTGCTTATAAGTTCTGGCTTCCCATGTTTTTAATCTTGAATGCCAGTTATTAAAATATGTGTAAATGTGGTAAGACCTCACCCCCTGACATGTGGTGATGCCCAATTCCCAGATTTCAAGTTAATACCGAAAGGAAGATCTAGAAAGAAAGAGAGATACAGAAATAAGAGAAATCCTTCATTTCAAATGCTTCTGTAGCTATCAACCTGTGTGACTTTACCAAAAAAAAAAAAAGACTCAAGCACATTGAATTACATAACAGGAAGTTTGTCCCTTAAGCTGTAGGCTTATAGCCTAATATTTATTAAACCAGTATCTTGTTAAGACTCGGCCATTTCATGATATAGAGGTCATAGTGCAACTGCTCAATACAAGTCCCCGTTTCCCGTTCTTGAATAATCTGTCTCTTGGCATTCATAGCTCTGCCAGGATTATTTCGAATTCTAACTCATCCTAGCAGAATTTCTTCCACCTGCCCTTGCTTACCTTCGGCTCATACTTTCATATCAAACTTCTAAATCAAGCCCACTTCATCTACGAGGCCTGTGGTATTAGAGGGCAATTATTGATTATACACTTACCTTCCTCTACACTTCTGCTTCTACTTCCTGACTTGAAGTTCCACTGAACTACATTTTCTATCTGTCCTTCTCAGCAAATGCAGTGGAGTAAGAGTATCTCTTTTCAAATGGATCCAGCAAAGTCACAGGAAAGGCTCCCACAGGAAAGTCTCCCATTGGTCAAGCAGGGGTCACATGTCTATTTCTCTCCTGTGGCCAGGGGGAAGTAGGGCTTTGGTGGGCAAGTCTAGGTCATGCGTCCAGGACTAAAGACATCCAAAATGAATGGAGTAAAAACGGCTGTTTCCCAAAAGAAAAACCTGGGTGCTATTTGCAGAAGGAGAAATAGATGCTAAGCCAACAAATGCAACTTTTGTCTCCTCTATCTCCTAGGCAAATGTTTCTTAATCCCAAGATGTAATTAAAATTATGTATGATTTAGTATATCTCTTTAAACCACATATTTATTTATTTTTAAAAGGGCACATAAATAAATAAGAAAAAGATGAATAACATAATAGAAAATAGGCAAAGTCTACAAACATACAGTTTACAGCGAAGGAATAAAAAAGTACCAACATTCCTCAAACACAGGAAGAGATGTTTGGCTTCATTCATAATAAAATCAGTACAAGAAAGAGAAAGTGAAGAACTACACTCATCTAATACATAAACCACAAGATGCCATTTTTTTACTGAAACGTAAATTGATCATACATATCTGAAGATGCCATTTTGTAGTGTTGAAAATGCTTATAGCTAGAGGATACACAGAGGACATGGTACATGCAGAGGCGTGGGCAACAGCCTTTAGTAGAAGTATAAATTGTAAGGGAAAGATCTATCAAATAACTATCAAAACTAAAATGCATGACTCAGCAAGCCCACTGCTGATACATGTGCTAGCAAAAATCCTCCAAGATATATGGGGATATTCACTGAAGCATAATTAAATTACAAACAAACTAACCCAAACTGAAAATAACCCATCAATAGATAACAAGATAAATAAATTATGATATATCTATATGATGGAATACTAGGAGGACATTAAAGAGAATTGAGTAGATCTCTTGTGGAAAGAGCTCCCAGATGCATCATAGAAGTGGAGAAAAGCAAGTGCAGAACTGCGTGCTTAATATGATGTCTTACGTGTGGGAAAGAAAAAGTAGATGTCTATGTGTAGGACTGTGCATAATTTTCTGGAAATAATCATAAACGGTTTATAGAGATCACCTTGTAAAAAGGGAGAAGAGTTTTTCACTTTCCATGTTATATACTTCTCTACTATTTGTCATTTCTTACCTTACAAGTGTTGTTTTTGTTTTTAAAATTGTAGGGGGGATTATTTAGTGAGTAGATTACAAATACTTTTTATAGTTTCTTCTTTGTACTTTTCTGATTTACAAAAAGACTAATGTGTGTTATACATTTTAAAGTATATACTTAAAAGAAGAATAACTTCATGGTATATTAACATACCAAACAATAAAATACAGTAAAACATAACATAATAATTGGGAATTTACTATATTATAGGCAATATTCTAAGTACTTCATATAGATACCCATATGTATGTGTTTGTGTGTGTGTGTGCATTTATTTCATTTAATCCTCAAAACAACACTATGAAATGAGTGCTTTACTATACTTTATTATCTCTATTTTACAAATGAGATATATGAGGCTTAAGGAAGCTAAGTTAACTTGCCTAAGGTTTCTCCTTGAGTGATAGGCCAGGATTTAAAACCAGCCACTCGGATTTGATATCTGGTATCTCCCAAGGTGTAATTTCCACTAAAAATGTAAATACTGTCATAGAAACTATCTTTCCATGGGGCTAGATGATAGAAAAATATGCATTGCCCTATACATTACTGAGTCTATAAATTAACTCTTAACATCTCTTTTAAGTTCCCTGCCCTAAAGTGAGTCTATAGAATTGAGGTGAAAGTAAGTCCCACCTTCCCCAGGATGGAGAAAATCAAATATAAAATATCCTTTTAAAAATTACGACATTCCTCAAATATAAGACATTGTCAGCGTGTAATAAGCCTTTCAAAGGACTGCAGGCTGATAGAATTATAATTGTGTACTTGTGAGCTGCACAAGGGCCTTCCACACTAGAGAACAAGCCTAGTTTCAGCAGTCTTCACCTGGGGGTCCCACTGGGTTTCAGCTCCTCATTGAGTCTTGAGCCCAGACTATGAGGTATAGTCTGATCCTCGTTTTGAAGCACATAAAATCCAAGGAGGTTAACTCATTTCCCTAAGGTCACACAGAAGTCACTGGTGAAGTTGGAATTGAAACAGAAGTTTCTTAATTTCCAGTCACTGAAATGCTCCCAGGACAAAGTTCTCGTGGAATAAATTATACATTGACACAAGGGCACTTTACAATTCCATGGAGAAGAGTCTCCAGAGGCAAACTATTTCATTTTAAATTGAAAAATCTCAGACTTACAAAAGACTAATGTCTTCCCCAGCCTGGAAATTATGCAACCCGGGGGGAAAAGAATCTCTGGGTAAAGTCTAAATATTCTATATCGTACAGTTCAACCCTAGCAACATAACTGAAAGACTGGTTAAGAACAAAAGAACAATCAGTACTGTTATAGGGCCTACAAATGGGTGAGGATTTGTGTACAAGAAGGTTTATTCCTGAAAGCATCAATTTGGTATGTGAAGATAAATGACCAATACTTATATGTTTGTGTAGAGCTCTAGGAGGAGCCCCGTGATGTTCAATGAATCAAAATAAACCTAAAGGTAAAGCTAGAGAAGTCAGCTCAAGGTTAGCAGTTCTTTCTAAGAGTTACTAACCTCAGATCCCTAAATAATGAGACCACTTTACCAATCATTAAATAATTGTTTTGACTGAAAACAATGCAAAGAAGGATTCTGAGTTTAGCACAAATCCACCTTGAAAACTGAATCCAGCAATGATAATGCTGGCTAAAAATTAGACTTCTCCTAGGGGAAGGGTAACCTTTTGCAGACATCCAGGAGCAGGGAGGGAAGACACTGTTACACACCTACATGGTGACTCTGTAGGAAGAAAGTGGGCAGGGAGACTCCACCCCACCCCCAACCCCAGCCCTCCTAAAAAAAAATCAAAGAGAGAAAACTATGAGGCTCTGCTCCCTCTGGTGTAAAGAGTATGTCTGCTATGGTTTGAATGTGTTCCCCAAAGTTCATGTGCTGGAAACTTAATGCTCAATGCAACAGTGTTGAGAAGTGGGACTTTTAAGAGATGATTAAGTCATGAGGGCTCTGCCCTCATGAATGGATTAATACTGTTATTGCAGGAGTAGTTTAGTTGTCATGGAAGTGGGTTCCTAATAAAAGGATGAGTTCGACGCTCTCTCTCACTGTCTCTCATCCATGTGATGCCTTTCACCATGTTATGACACAGCAAGAAGACGCTCACCAGATGTGGTCCCTAGATTATGAACTTCCCAGCCTCTGAAACCATGAGCAAAATAAATTTCTGTTCATTACAAATTACCCAGTCTCTGATATTCTATTACAGCAGCACGAAACAGACTAAGACAATATCCCAGGCTTCACTAGTTGAGAGCACGATTTAAGGGCTCTGGGTTGTCCAAATGGAATCCAAATGTGGCTGGGAAGCCTGCCCTGCTCTCACCCAGGACCATTTTCGCAAAAGGAAAATACCAACCTCACTCAAAAAGCATGGAAAAGTCTGTGCATTTTTTCCCAAGGTTGTGGACAAACAGAGGGAGAGATTGCCTCACACCTAGTTTTTTAAACACCTCTTCCTTCCCCCAAATTTCTACTTTCTACAAAGTTGCTACAACTCTTTCCTAAAGAATGGCCTCCAGCCAAGCTCTCCTCCATTCCTCTGGGTTCTTTCCCCCATTTCTTTTCCTGCTTTGACTCTTCCCTCTTGTTTTCCCACACCCTTGCCTCATAGGACTTTCCCACCTCTCTGTAACCCCGTGAATCAGCCAGCAAAGGGGGCAGACACAGCCAGGGGACAAGACAAGGAGAGCCAAAGTGAGGACTAGAGGAACAGGATCCAAATCAGTGAGAAGGGTAGCCCCTGTGAACTGGAAGGGCTTGAAGCTGAGGCAGGACTCACTGTAGTAACCCATCAGGATGGAAGTCTACCCACGGAGCTATTACTTATGCCTCCTGTTCCCCAGTTTCCTGGAATGGAAATAATAGTAGTATAATGGGATAGAAACAATAATATTGTAAATTAAGTTAGTTGATATGAGTAAAGCGCTTAGCACAGAGCCCAGCACTTAGTGAGTGCTCAATAAAAGCCTACCATTATTTTTCTCCTACACGCTGGTCTTCCTCCTTTCTGCCTCAAAGTCTAATGTAGCTGAAGAAAGGAAAATGCTGAAGAGCATTAGTTTGCTGCAGTGCTTCTCACACTAGTGAGTATTAGTGCTAAGAACTAATTTTGTTTTTAGTTTCAAATCTGTCCTGGTCCTACTGAATATGCCTAGAATGCAGTTCATGCCACATGCTATTCTCTGTGTGAATTTGACAACAACTGAACTGTCTATATTCAGTTTAACAAGATGAGTCTACTGACCACATACTTGTATATCACAGCAATGTCACATTGCTAAAAATGTTTCTAAATGCATGCTCATAATTTCTGGCATGGATCAGTAACAAAACAGTTCTCAGGCTACACTTTGAGTAGCAGTGGTTGGGTAGAGCTCTTGAGCAGAGTTCTTCCAGGTTAGATTACTGTGCATTACACTGACCTTTAAAAATGTACTTGGCCTTAGAGATAATGAATACACTCCTACCCATTCCTTCCAGGAACCAGAGGTATACTCACCTACAAAAATTCCATGACCCTGTCTCCATCCCAGGTCTTCAGCTAAATAATTTGTAAAGTGGTCAAAGTCCCCTGGGGCCCATGTTCCTTTCCACACCTTTTCTTTCTATTGTCTCCCCACTCCTTCCTAACACAACCTGACACAGAGATGCAGTAAAGTAATGCACTCACAAGAAAGCCATTTGATAACTGAATTCATGCTATTGTGCTAGGGACTTGGTAGGAGAAAAAAGGGAGAGGGGATAAGAAAGGAATTTGAATTGCAAAATAGAAGGAAGATAATGGTTAATATAAACAAATATCAGTGATGAGATTTTGTGTTTCAATCAGGAGATGGGTTTGGAAGAATGCTGGAGATACTTCCAGAACATCACACCATGTGCAGATAATACTCATGTAGAATGTATATAAATAAAATTTTTAAACTGTACAGACAAAAAAAACAAACTTGGAGTACCTTCCCTTGCAATGTGAAGAGTATTGACTTTGTTTTGTGGGACTAAGGTTTTTTTCCCCCTCAGTCCTACTCTTTTTATTTAAAATGTTTTTCTTTTTTCTTTTTTTTCCCCCCATTTTATAATGGAAAAGCATGGCCCCAAACATATAGGAAAGTGCTCTCCACACATGACCCTAATCTACCCACATGCGTAGAACTGTTGAAATGAAAATATACTTCTCAAAAGTGTTTAAGACACATTGTTTTTAGCAAAAAGGGTTTCTTTTCTCTTCCTTCCACTGGTCACTAATGAGTTATAGACCACAGGGGCTGGGAACTTGGGGGGCCTACAGGGAGAAAACCCCCCATGCTGGTGTGGAGACCCCTGCACTAGAGCGAAGGCAAGGCTGCCATTTACTCCTTTCAGAGACAGCTTGTACTGACAGTTGGAGTTTATAACTTTAGGTCCACTTAACCTGCCAAGAAAAAGACTTGGAGGGAGCTTTCATTTGGGATTCATTTTGGGGTAGCCTTTTAAGTATCTGCCCTGGCAAAAGGAGGTTCTGCTGGAGGTTTTGTGTGTGTTTGCTTTTTAATGGCACTCACTTCTCTCATCATCTATGAATATAGTGTCCTCAAACAAATGACAAATATCAGGTACACATAACTGCTTTGCTATTTACAGAGTATTTGCAATGTAAATATGATGAGCTCAAGAGTATTCTTGTATAAAGTGCTAACAAATATTTGTTCTGCTGAGGAGATGCCTGGCCCTCCCAGACTGGGAGGGCTGCTGCTGGCCAAGAACAGCCTCTGGGAGGGCCCCGGGTCTCTAGCTCTGTGCTGTCCTCACACTTTGGCAGCCACTGCAGCTGACCTCCTAACTCAGAGAAATCAAAAAACAGTTAGTCACAAATGGATATTTAAACAGCTTCGTTTCTTTGGCTCATCTCAGAGTCTGCATTTCTAAAACAGAACTTAGCTTAGGAATAAAATTATGTTTTCCTTCATGTGCTTGTAGGGTCAGAAGGACCCATACTGGAAGCTATCCTCCAGACCCTCTTTTCTGAGCCTGGGTGCTGAAGGCATCCTTGGGTAAAGATGCCACTAAAAGCTACAACAAAATCTCATGTCAAAAGGAAATGATGGAGGGAACTCTCTGAATGACATCGGTCCAGGGGCAGTCTGATATCTGTGGAGAGGGAGAGAGGAAGGAAAGGGGGAAGGAAAAGAAAGGAAGAGAAGGGAACCACTTCTCCACAAAGGACACACCAAAGTGTCATACTCTGGGAGGCTTCCATCACTCTGAAGACAAAGTCTTCAAAGGCCTGTAACATCTGGCCTCCACCCCACCCCCATGACTGCATTCTGCTCACTTCTCCCCAGCTCTCTGTGACAAAGCCACACCTACCAGACTCCCTCCCAGAACTGGGCCTTTGCTGCTGCTTCTGCCTGGACCTTGCTTTCCTTCCCCTTTGCCTAATTAGTGCCACATTGTCTTTCAGATCTCAGCTCAAGAGTCACTTCCTTAGGAAGCCTTGTTCTGATTT